>NC_138824.1:70193165-74993165 GCF_965183815.1 Platalea leucorodia
CACATCGTCATGGACTATCATGGTTTTCACTGACTCTGTTTCACCATTGCTCAAGTTCAATGTTGACCTATTTGCCGGACAAGAAATAACTGGAGTGAAATAACAGCATTTGTGCCCTAGCTTTTGCTGCCCCACACCAAGGCATGCTCAAAGTTAATTTATATTGTGACCAGAGTGGAATATTTACATAACCTGCCTAGAAAGGCTTCTCTAGTAAAAAAAAAAAAAAAAAAAAAAAAAGTCAGGAGTTTGTTAAACACCGCTTCTTGTTTTATAACAAATCAAAGGGAGAAGAGGGAAAGGACATAATTTATTGAGTCTACTTTCTGAAATGATTACCCTCAGTGTTTGAAAACGTGAACATACATGGCTGCTATGTCTTGAAATGTATGAAAGAACTAACACACAAGCCAAAATACCCAACGTCCTTTTCCGTCAGCCCCCTAAGAAGGAAAACAGAAGCAAAACACAGAAGAACTAACACTGCTCGGACATCATCTGGTCCAGAAGTAGATTCATCTGCTCCTTCTTGTTCCATATCATCGTCTTCTTCATCTGTCGTCCCTGACTCCTCACTTGAGGATGAATAATCCGTCACTTTATGTGGAGGTCGCACATCCTCTACCGCTCGCAATTCCTTTGCCAATGCAGTTAAATCCTGATAGGAGAGGGACAAAAAAAATGATGTTGCAAGAAAGAGAGGAGAATTGTTTGCAAGACTACCCCACTGGATTAGTGCCTGAGTTTGCTCACTTGTCCACTGCTGTGTTTCCATAGCCCCAGCAGTATTGTTTCCTTTGATTTATTCATTCCTGATAGTTACCAAAACTCACTTTCTGATAAATTAAAGCACCAAAAGACTCAACCTAAGGAGGCCTTGCCATATTATAGAAAAATGTGTATACTCTGAATCTGATTATGATTTCAGTTTATCCCATTATATCATCTGAAGGACATACATAAGCACCCGGACCCACTCTCACACAGTGGCTGACCGTCGCAGTTCATTTTCCTAAACTTTGCAGGTTAATAGCATCCACCACAAGAAATCGAGGCAGCAAGGTAGCAGAAAGATCCTAAGACTTATTGAGCCACCCAAGGCACAGTCGCAGAGAGCTGATCTCCTTGAAACCTTTTGATCTATTTCCAGTTGCAAGGATCCACGCTAAGGAGTTCACCTGAGAAGTCAGATTCATTAGCACCAGCTCAGTCGCATGTGACTGTCAAAGAGTATAGGACATAAGCTGCTTTTCTGTCTGCAGCTTGGAGTGTGGGCAAACCAGGTCTGCAGTCAGTGCAATCTGCTCTCAATTGTGTAGCTGTGCTTTATTTAGCTGAATACAGTTTATGGCAAATACTTCACACATTATACTATCAGAAGTGAAGGAACAACCTCTATGTTTCTTTAAGAAAGCAGCTTTAACTGACAGATCTGGGGGCTAGTGCAGTATCATAATGGCAAG
Organism: Platalea leucorodia; assembly: GCF_965183815.1. Classification (NCBI taxonomy): domain Eukaryota; kingdom Metazoa; phylum Chordata; class Aves; order Pelecaniformes; family Threskiornithidae; genus Platalea; species Platalea leucorodia. The sequence continues at coordinate 70,194,629 of NC_138824.1, forward strand.
AGAAAAAGTTTTAAGGAAAGTTGGAAATACCGTGAAAACCCACTGTGACCCCCCAGATACAACTGGACATAGAGCTGTAATCAACTGTAACCGCAGTCAGATAAAGAAAACGTCAGAAATCTTTCACAGAAAATAGGAACCATTTAAGGTCTTACCACTTCTCCCTGCACCATTCAGCCCAGCATTGGCACATTCAGGTCAAATGCATGATCATTGGTCCAGCCCCAGGAAGGAAGCACAGGATTGAAAGAAAGAAAGGCAAAGGTTAGGAAGGAAGAAGACGAGAGAGCAGAAATAAATTCCAGAAGCAGAGCAAATTCTAATGTTTAAACTACTGTGATGTGTGCAGGCAATTGCAGAACCCAGGACAGGCTGCTGGGCCCACAGATACTAACTCTAACTCAAGCTGAAGTCCACCCCCAATGGCATCATGAATGGAAGCTCACCCTGTACTTTTTGTGGGCCTACCTGAAAGACATGGGGGACAGGGGAAAGTGGATGCAACTTACAGCAGGCTTGATAGGTCTGAAGACCTCCTTTTTCTCTTCAGGCTTTTTAGGTGCGCTTTCATGACGCTGAGATGGCGAACCCTCTGATTTGGACGATGCTGCATGTGCCAAGATCCCAAAAGGAACACAGAACAAAAGAGATTAAGCAGAGAGCTAAAATATGTTTTCTTACTTCACTTTGGAGTGGGGAAAGGAGGTGAAAAGGCTATCAGGTGGTGCCCGACAGCAAGACATAAGTTTCACTGGTTCACTATTACATTGTCCCTGAAGAACTATACAAAAAACAATCATAAGCTGTGATCTGTATAGGTGCAGCTGACCTATAACTGAAGCAAAAGTAAACTGTCACACAGCTGTAAATCAAAGAGGGTAACTCAAGTGTGGCCACAAGCTGGAAAACCTGTACCAGCATCCAAGGTACCCCAGCTGAGACCTATCCGTAGCAGCCTGCACCCCTTCAGCAACCATCGAGGTGATAGGCAACAAGCATCAAAAGGTGCCCTTGCACATAGGAGGAAGGGAGATACGAGAGCATGGAGACTGGCCTGTTTGCACATGGGAAAATGCAGCGGTGACTGAATGTGAATCAGAGAACACTGAAACACTTTCACAACAACTTCTGCACCCACTGTCTTTCTCAAGCAAGGACATATAGAGAAGGGGGTTACTGGAAGCTAACCCATCTTTGATAGTGCATGCTCAAAGGTCTTTCCCAATGAGGGTTATCACCCTTCATTATTGACTGTTGCATGACTCAATAAATTTATAAACACAGCATTACAAAGGGTGGGGGAAGGACTTACATCTCATCCGGAACCGCTCTCCAGACCCGCTCTGAGAGCCAGGGTGGGAGCCAGGCTGTGAGCCGGAGTTGCTTGAACCTGAAGAACTGCCACTGCCCGGTCTTGGTACGAGCTTCTCCACCCTTTCCCACAGCAGACGAGGCTCTATATTGCTGTATCAGGGGAGGGAGGACAGTCTTTATCACACACTTCAGTTTCAGATTCCCATTTCTAAACTCAAACATCACTCTTCCTCAGTGTTCTGCTAATAACTCATCTGAAAGAGCACTCAACACTGAGCTGAGGGCATCAGTGATGCTTCACAACCCAAGCACTGTCTCCCTTTGAAATGCCTATAACCTTATTTAGGATGGTGTTAAAAAAAAAAAAAAAAAAAAAAAAGTGGGTCTAAGCTATTCTTTTTATTTGGAACTGGCTACCTGCCATTCTTACACATCTAATCTAAAGTGGACAGTTCTCTCAGCCTGCATGCAGAAGGTTTGAAATTGGCTCAGAAGTGCCCTGGCCACCCAAGCACAAGCCAAAAAGCCAGCACTGCCTGGCCCTCTCAGAATACCCGTATCCGTGTCCAGTGAGCTAATTCCAGGGTGGCCTGTCCACGGTGCTTTGCTGAGCTCTGGAGGAAGCCCCTTCCTCTCCCCCTTCCTGACCTCAGATGCTCTGTGTCACAGCTCATGGATGCTTCTCCCCCTCTTAAAGTCTGTTCCTGGCTGAGAGGCCAGAAAGTTTGAGACTTCTTCACTTTAGATGTAACAAACACTTCTGCTGCCAGTAATCCCCACAGCACACCCAAGATGACCTGTTGCACCAAAAGGCAAGATGTTCATGAATGGCCACATTTTTTTCAGTAATCTTAAGGATATTTTGAAATTATTGCAAAAGTTACAGGGCAGGCAACTCAAAGGAGGAGAGGGAAGAAGAAATTTTGCCAGTGTTTGTTGGCACACATGCTACGCCAAGGGAAATTAATATTAATCACTACTGAAAATGTATCCAAATTCATTCTCCTTTCACATCCAACAGACAATGCCAAAAGTTCTCTGGAAACGCCTGACTTCCCATGAGCCTTTTCCTTCCAATGCAAGAAAGGCGAGGACATGTAGGCTTACAAACCTCGTTGAGTTTCTTTGACCTGCTTGGTTATTTTGCTGCCCACTACCCTGCAGTGGAGAATCACGGCGGGACAGGACTGGTGATCGGGACGTTGTTCTCACAGGTACCTTGGAAGAAAAAAGGTTATGTTAAACCCATGAAGAGGAGAGAGAGAAGAGGAAGATTAAACCTCTCCTGCCACAGAATATATTCTTAAGATTTTAACAACACTTAATTCTAAGTCCAAGCTAGCATCAATGACCAAAAGCAATAAACAAACACCCACAAAACCAAGAGCCTTAGTTGGGATGCTGTTCTGCTTTTGAAGAGAACTCAAAGTTTAGTCTTAACATTAACTAGTGTTTAATAGTTACCACACAAACACATACACACCCTGCTACACTCCAACTACCGAGACATTTAAAAAGAATATGGCATTTTGACTGAAGCAGGGGAGGCACAAAGCAATTTGCTGAAACAGCATGAGAATTAGGAGAATAAGCTCAGGGGAACCAAACAAATGCCTGGGAATGGATCAGCAGAAGGCAAAGACTGGTGGGGGAGCAAGAATATATTCAGAAGAAGCAAATCCCAGTGGATGGGGGGGGGGGGGGGGGGGGGGGTAGGAGAGGGAGAGGGGGAGGAAGTATATTGAATGTTTCCTTTTTGTTCAGTTCCATCTCAATTTTAAATATGTGTATGATTCATAGTTTGGGTTGCTAACAGATGAAGAGGAAAATTAACTCTGAGCAATAACCTCAGGGATATTTTAAATTCTTTCCTGAATATGGTAATGATTTGTTAACTTTGCATAATAAATTATCTCTCTGAAATAGCTGCATTCTATAAATAATTGCCAATTTTATATGAAGCTTCAATATTGTACTTGAGGTTGATTATCATTAACCCATTGACTGAACACCTACATTACAATCTGCCTTCTAAAATACTGTTACCAATGCTGGCACAAAGGCACGGTCTTCTCAGTGCCCAGGGTATCACATCCTTAAAAAAATAATAATTAATAATAAAAAAAAAATAGCACACATCTGTCTTTCTACTCCTTACCCTTGGAGGCACCTCGTCACTGTCTGATCTAGCCCAAGCCTTTTGGGTGGGGTCGGGTACCTCCGACTTAGAGTCAGAACTCTGATTTAGTACTTCACTGCGTGAAGGTGGATATGGGTCCTGGGAACGAAGATGGTGATGAGCAAATTTGGGAGAAGGGTCACTGAAGGAATGGGATCGCGAGACAGGGGAAACATTGTTCTTGAGAGATGCCAGATGGGACCACTGTACCTTACAAGAAAACAAAACATAAAACATTCAATGCGCTCAGTATAACTGGCTTTCCAATTAACACAGAATAAAGGCAGGTGGGGCAGGCAGAGACAAATTGGTTATGGCATTAGGTAAGCGTGGGGTGGAATCAATGCACTTAAAAGCAAGGCAAGCGCCCAAAGAACATAACAGACTGAAAATATAGCACATATGCATTTTTTGTGAGATACGCTCTCCACATACACATACACTGGTGCTGAGAAGAAAAGGGGACTTAATATCTGCACCATGAGCCTGAGTCCAAAGGCCACTCAAGACAGAAGTCGCCTGCCATTCCCCAGTCTTCAGTGGGCTTTGGTCAGGTCTCACGGCAGCGCTGGTGGGTTGGGAAATTTGGAGCAGATATCCAATTGAAGAAATGTACAAAATTAAAGAATGCTGTAAAATGTGCAAACCGACAGACATTTACGTTACCTAACAAATTTAGGAACTAGATACAGTTCCAAACTTTTGGAGAAAGACCATAACACAAAAGCCTTTATTCCTTTACATTCATTGCAATATATATAAAAAACCCATAATATATATTGTATATAGTATACATATGTACAATGCATATTATACTTACACCATATATGTACCATATACTGTACATATATACATATTTATACACAAACTAAGCACACACGTACACACACGCATATTCAATTACACATTCTAAGAAGGCACAACAGTGACTCCAGAGTTAGAGCTCCATTGGGATTTCCATTGAAATCCATATTGACCCTTCAGCCTACTCCCTCCTCGTGCATAAACCTGCGTTTCAGAGTTAATTTCTGAAACTAAGGAGGAGGAAAGGTCATAACTGAGGAACACACCATTTTCACACCTAATAATTAAGCAAAACTTTGCTTTCAACTCCAGTTTCAGTAGACTGGTTGTATTTGTTTTTAGATTATTATTATTTCCTCAATTTTAATACACACAGCTGTTGAAGAGCCCAATTATCCTTAATATGAGTGGAAGACCCAGACTTTAAAAGTAACTGGCACAGAAAGCATGAAGATACAAGTCCAATATTTTTAAATAGTCATAGAGGTTTGAATAAAAGCCAGGAATTAATGAGTAAGAGATTAAGTTCTGGCCTGATTTCTCCCACTCTCCCGTCTGTTCAAATTCTCCTGTTGCCCAGAAGAGTTGCAATACCTACTCACAATCAGGGACAGTTTTAGCTTGCACTGTCATCAACAGACTTAATTTGGGAGAAGAAAATTCTGCATGGAAACAGAGGAACTGTATACAGAACTACACTGTTTAATTTAGCATATCTAAATCACTCAGAATTTATGGGCTATGTCTAAGTTTTAGACAAAGGTTACTTTTTAAATTCATGCTGTAATTCCTATGAGATACGGATACCAAGATTCAGAGGCTCTTCATTAGAAAACAACAGAATGATGGCAGCCACGCAATGGTTTCAACCTCTTTTTGATTTTCCAAGGGGTGGTACAGAGCTCTACTTAGCAACTGTAAGCCTACTGACAACAAACTTGCTTTTCTTAGTCATGTTTTGTAAACCTCTTTGAAGCAGTGCTCTTACTATTAAAAGCCACTTGTTTAGTTAGCTTTTTCTGCAAGAATTTAAAAAACCAAACAAGCTCACTTCTTTCCTGAGCATCCTTTTTGGTAGTAAATAGCTTGCACAGATCAAATTGAGAATTATAAAAGTGTACTGCCACTGTCACCAGTGTTTAGCCCACCATTCCGCTGTTGCACAGATAATAAAGGAATGCAACAGTTCTCATCTAGCTCTAATATTAAAAAAACAAACAAAAACCAAAACAAACAACACCAAAACCACATATCAGTTTATCAATAAAATAAGCAAAAATAGACAAAGAGCAAATCTACTGAATAAGCTGCTTTGTGTAACAGTGCTACCCTTTACATAAGACTTTCTAAGTGCCAAGATCTGCAAATTTGAAGGAAACATGTTGGGACTTCTGAATTTCCTCCAGGCTCAGAAAGATTTTCCTGGGCACTTACCTGGGGCTCCATCGGCCTCTGCAGGGCAGGCTGAGCAGGTTCTGAGTTTCCATTGGAAAAGGACTCTGATCTTGAAGGCACTGGTGGCTCCAACACTTTGCCCATCTGCTTAGACTGTGCTTCAGGGGAACCCTGATTAGTTTTTCTAAATCTCTCCTCCACCTAAGACAAAATAAATGGAGGTTAAGCCTGGAGTCAATAAAACCAACTACAGTAGAAATATGAAGGTGAGTACCACCTTTCCTTTACCATAAAGAAACCAAAGACATTTGGGGCTTGGAAGGATTTTTTCCTTACTGCTTTCACCAGCACTGTAAAACACAGAGTGAACTACACCAAAGTGGCAAGTATGCCAATATGGAAAATCCGTACTAGGAAGAGAGGATACAGCAGGCAGTAAGATGTGAAGTGATACGATGAAAGACCATTATGGGCCTTCTTTCTGCCTAGGCTAGTTACTATCCATCAGTATTTTCCTCACAGACAATAAAAAGGATATATGAAAACAGAAACAACTTTACAATATAAAAGTACTTTTCCCATTGCTATCCCTTACTGTAGTTACCTACCTTACTCAAGCAATGTTATTGGATTATCTGCTTTCCTGTGCTTGTCTCTTTGGCAATTCAAGAAGAGATAGGATATGCTTCTCTATCCGGTAATACTGGAGGCTGTTCGGTTTTAGGTACGGAATTGTAGGACTGGTCATCCTCTCTTTTATCAGATAGTCCCAACATGACCTCACAGGCTGCAGAGAACAGCCCCAGCAGCTTGTTTCTGGTTCTCAGGGAGGTGCAGCAGTGATCGTACGCTAACCTCGAGAACTTGTTGAGGGGAAGACTAAGTCAGAAAGTGCTCAGTCCTCAAAAGAACATCAAGTGAGGTCCCCATGCAGAAACATGGCCTCTTCCAAGGCCGCAGCATTGTGAACAAAGCAAGAGGTGGGAAGGGCAAGACATGGAGGGAGGCTCCAGGCGGAAAGGAAACATCCTCCCATTTCCTAAGACAGTCTGTTGCTGGAATCAGGGCAGCGTGTGCATTTCTGCCAGGGGAGCTGCCGCTGAGGAACGCTAAACTCCCAGCATTTTATCAAAGTGTTGAACAAAGATCAAACGGGCAGCTTGGGCTGATTTCATTTGTTGAGATTCTACTCACAAGATTTGCTTTAACCCTAGTGCCTGGAGCACAAAACCAGTATTGGGGTGGTTTCCTAATTGGTCCCTAGCACTGATGGTCCGGAGAGACTGGCTGTTCATATACCCATGTCAGAAGACAGAGGCAAGTCTCCAGGATTCCTTAGCTGGCTGCTTTACAAACCCAACCTGCCTCTGCTTTCCAAAATTTAAGGACAATAACAATGCCTATGGGACAAGCAGACAAGCTTCTGCCAGGTCTACACAAAATACACCATGTCTTAGGAAATACAACAATAACGGAGGCAAGCATTTTCACCATACAATCATTTTCACCACCATACTCAACTTCACAGAGCCATCCTTTAAAGTTTAAAAGCCAGACTCCTTGTTACGAATAGAACAAGAAAAAGCCCTAAGTCTTTCTGTCTGAAGGAACAGGCTTTCATGTCTCTAGCTGTAGATGATAGGAGATTTCCTCCACAAAGCACACAAACAGCATGAGTCACATGTCCTTAAAACCAGGCAAGAGGTGGGAAGGAGATAGCCAGTGCATCCCTGGACAGAAACAGGCCCTGTTCCAGTCATCTCACTGTCTGGATCAGAAAACAGTATTAAGCCTCATTTCTTGCTCTAATCTCCCCCCCGCCCCCGTTTCCCAGAGCCAATCTCAGAAGTGCTTTTCCTTATATTCTTATTGCCACTGGAATAGGGGAAAAACTCCTAATCCCCATTAGACTTTGCCAGAACAGGAAAGTTAGCCCACTTTGGCTTACCATCCTGATGGTCAGCATCTCCATAGATGGAGACTTTCTCCAAAGAGCAGTATACCTGAAAGTACGAGGCACAGAATATTCGCTCTCCAACTCCAATGTCAAGAATGACATTACAGTTAATGCCTGCTTTTATGATGAACCGGTGTTGCTCCCACTGACAGGCACCCAAGATATCATGGCTGTACTGCTACCACACGTACACAGCATCTCTGGGAAGATCTGACTACTAACACAATTCTTCTGTGCCTTCACTTTACTCCTTCTAGCTAGAGCAATCACAAAAGAAAAAGACCACGACAGAAAAACAGCTGAGTCAGTGGTTCTGCTAAAGGATGTAATACTTCGGATCTTCAGGAGTTTCTCTCCTTTTCAACTCTGAAAGGAAAATGGGAGACGAGGAACAGAGACGATTCCGCATCCCTCCAAAGCTAGCCTTCAGGTTGGACACGAGCGCTGGACTGGCACTGTGCTTTCACCAAGGCGGGCCAGGAACAAGGACAGGAGGGCTGGTTCCATGCCTTCACCACCACACACCAGACAAGTCTGAACTTCTTCCAGGAGAGAGAGACATACCAGATACTTCAGTCACCCAGAGGAATGGATGAGATAGCACAAACACGGTTTATGAAGAACTTGGACAATAGCATCTACAAGAAAATGAGTTTGTGCTCACCAAGCCCAAACAGCAATACTTCAAAGGCAATAAAGAGCTACTGGACGAAGGTGAACTGAAAGTTATTTTATCATGTTCAACAGCCCCAAGGATTTTTTTGTTCTTGTTCCAAAATGTATTTACCTAGTTCCCACATGCTGGTGATGAACGTCATTAAGAGCTTTGACCAGTATTGCCCAGTCTGGTGGTTTGTGGGCAGTATGGTGCTCAAGGGAAACATAAGAACAAGACCGCTGAAAGAGAGCCAAGTACGCATCAAAGAAGCAATTACTTGCTTAGCCATGTTACCCGTGGACCAGTGAAGACAGGGGACCACTCACTGAAACAAACAGCACTCTGATGATTTCAGATCGACTGGCAAGTGCCCGAAGTCCAAGAAGGCAGCACCAGAGTTTCACAAGAGCAGGACGTGATCTCAGAAGAGAATACATAACACTTCAAAATTGAAACTAATGAAATTCAGGTTTGTGTTCATGAGAAGGGTATTTCCAACAGCATGGGATAAAGCACCAAATGTGTAAACAGGGGTGCTGTGTGCAAGCATCCCTCATAGGTTCGTGCTTTCCAGTTGCCTCCCAGTTCCGAATCGCCAGTAATTGCCAGAGACACAGATCATCAACTGCACCAATGCTTCCTATGAATATATGTCTGATGAAGTGCAAATGAGATTCACTTCCTGACATGATGCTTCCAAAATCAGGTCCCCTCAGTCTGCAGCCTTCTGGGATTTCTTTCCACTCTTTATACATCAAAACTCTGAACTCCAGTGATTGCAGCAGAAGTACTCAGAAGTATCCCTCAGGTTTGGAAACCAGCGGCCAACTTTTTAAAATAGCCTGCCCTTTATGAGTGACGCTTTGGCCTCCGACTGTACTATAGCAGAATCACAGTCATGATGAGGTCAACAGGCAGGGGCAGAGGAGCAGGTAGCAGATTCTGAGCCCACAAGCAGGACTTACCTCACGCGCTCTTTCAGCAGGCTCATAGTGGGATTTTGGCTCAGGGGTATGATAGCTTTGTTTATTTCTTTCTTGCTGCTGCTGCTGCTGCTGCTGCTGCTGCCGCCTGTGATCATGCTGCAGCGACAGGAGATAGGCTTGCTCCTGCTGCAACTGGCGCTGGAGTCGCTCCGCCTGTCGGTGTTCCTCCATCTCTCGCCATCTGTATTCCTTTGAGAGAACACGTGAATAATTCAAGACATGACACTGACTGTCTGGTGGATGTGTCCCTATCCATCCCGTTAAAAATGCACCTTTGTGGTTGTTGTTGCCTTTTTTTTTTTTTTTTTTTTTTTTTTTTGGTTTATTTCATTGTTAAAGTGTAACCAAGAGCTAAGTTAGACCAACATGGCATGTGTCTCGTGTTGGGAAAGTTGAGAGTGTACCGCTAAGCTTGACATGATTGGAGAGTTATGTCAAAACTGACTTTTATTAAAGGGGAAAAAAAAAAAGTTATTTATACTAAATCCAGTGTAAAGTTCATAAAACAATGATTTAGACCAACACTAGGCCATTGTATCCCGGGGTGGATTTACATATCATGTGTGCTTTTGATCTGCAACATAAGCACTCTAGTTCTTCACTGAATGCCAAGGTCTGTTCAGAAACTCGACCACCACACCAGAACTGTTCCACTTTAACATAAAGCCTCCTCTTACTGCCCAGAAAGCAGTGTGACCATACAGCACTTCTCATATGTGCCTGTCAGCCCACGACGCTAGCATAAATGGCCTTTTAATCAAGCTCCTTTGTTGTCATACTGTCAGTGCAGCTGTGCCCGACTGAGGGAAGCCTAGGACTGGCCGGATAAATGGATCCTATAGCTACTGAACAAAACAGATACAGTGCTTTACCAGTAACATGGCCTGCTCCTGGAGCAGCTGCTGCTGTAGAATTTCCAAGTGCCGCTGCTCCTCTTCTAGCTGTCGCCTGATATACTCCTGTCACATAGAAATTACCCAGCAATAAATTTATTCAAAAGGAATGCATCAGAACCCCCTGGGTGGAACACCACACGCTACTTCCCCAGTTCAGCTTTAACGAGAAACGCACTTCAGGATGGATTAGTGCCTGCAGAACAATTTAGGAAGCCCTGCCTCCTGAGCATCGGATTTTGGCCCCTTCCATTCTGAAATTTGGACTCCTGCAAATGTTGCCGGCACGGGCCCGAGCTCATTTACGTATTTTGGAAGTGGTTTCAAGAAGCAGCAAAATGCACTTGAAGGTTTTGGAAAGTTAAAACACAGCAAGTCTGACTCAACACAGCCAACACAAAGTCACATGCAAGTTGTATTAAACATTAGTTTGTTGCACTGGTGCAATGAACTGTTAGCAACAGCTAGAGCCAGGCTTAGTGTAGGCAGACCTGGAGCAAGCTCCCCGAGAGGGGCTCTGCCAAGTGCAGTTGGGACCTGCCCTGCCGTCTCCCCTGCCGCCCTCACCAGAAGCTTCTCCTGAGCAGACACTGCCAGCCTTGCTGAATTATGCGATGGTTATGACACAAACAAACATCCACCAGGAAACAGATATTAGACCAAACTCGCTTGCCCTTGCGATCTAGCCATCTCTTCACCTGCAGCCTCAACAGGTCGAGAGGTTTACCCGCTGCTTCACCTGACCCTCTAGAAAAACTCAAACTCTGAAGCACCAAACCCAAGCTGGTAACATCCTATCATGCAATTAATGGAAGTATGTAACATGTGCATGCGCACACACACAAGCACACGCACACATTTACAGTGTATGCATAAAGAAATTAATGGATCAGTGATACAGTGATGGGAGCTATAGAAAGTCTTGTGACAGACTGATGAGATACACTATACTGTTGTTACGCACGTTGGCTGAGCCATAGTTCGGGTTAACAAAAATTCTAAGAGGGGGCATGTCTTCTAAGAAAAAAAAAATTCAGAGTGGTTCAGCTTGGCCACATCAATTAACCATTTGTCATTATTGGCACTGTGCGTAATTAGCATTTCAACAGTTTAAAAAGCAGCTGGGGGAATACCCGGTGTCTGCCCAAAAGCAAATTGCTGTGCTGTAATCAGAGATTTTCCATATATTTATTCCCATTGGTTAGTCTTCTCTCCTTTTGACTCAAAAAATCTTTGAAATATATACAAACACAATAAAATACCCCAGTAACACGATCATCAATGATCTCAAATACAGTGACTTTATGTAAGAAAAAAATTAAGGTGTATCAGGCCAAAACCAGCATTCCTGAAGTTAATGGGAAATTTACAATCAGCCTCTAGGACAGTAGCTTTGGCCCTTTATTTGGGATCGGAATTTTGCAGTACATGCACAGTAATTATTACCCTGATTTTCACCCTCATTAAAGATTTTAAAGGATTTTAAAACATGCAGATTTCATGCATAAATACAGCAGCTGAATTTCACAGTTTAAAAGGTTTCTCACCTGTACTTTCAATGTATTAAGGGCATACTGACACAACTTAAGATATACTTGCTGCCTGAACTGGCATACGTTATTAGAGCTGATTTTAAATAGACAGAGTAAGAGAGAGAGATTGCATATTTAAGTTTTAGGAAGGAAAACCCTCTGCAGCTCAAAGGTTCCATCTCAAATTCAGAATATTCAAAGTTTATGACGAGACCCTGACCAATTCTGGGTGCCAGAACCTGACCGCAACAGAGCTGCCCTTGTCTGGGAGATCTTCTGAACAGGGACATGTCCTGCAAGAACCACTGATCCAGCAAGACAAGCCTAGAAACGATTTTCAGCCCCAGTGATGATTTCGCCAATTCTGATGGATTTTAGTCAAGCCCAGGGGCATGAGCTGAATTTAGAATGAGTATCGCAACAAGACTTCTTTTTTTGAGGGAATATTGAGGCTGCCAGAATTTTCCATAAAGCCCTGCGATCCATGTTAGTGCGTTTGCTGTCAGAGACAACAAAGATGAAAGGGTCAGCGTTAGGTTGCCTCTAAGCTGCTTTAGGCTTACTAATTTTTAAAAAAAATTAAATTAGAATTTAGAAGAAACAAACCTATTGCACATATATCTGTATCATGGACTCACCTGCTCCCTTTCTACTCTCCTCTTTTCCTCCTCTGCTCTTCTTCTCTCTTCCTCTTCCTTACGCCTCCTCTCCATTTCTTCCAGACGTCTCTTTTCTTCCTGTTCCCTCCGCCTTTGCTCACGCTCTTGTTGCCTACGAGCTTCCCGTTCTCTTCTTTGTTGCTACAAAAAGGGAAAAGAAACCACAAAGTTTTACTTTTGTTGTTATCAAAGAAAGAGGTGGGGTTGTTTTCTACTACTGTGAAGACAGGGATTTACCAGGACTGGCAAGCTCTGCAACTGAGTGACAAAACATTTTATGCAAGTGTTCCACCAGGAAACTAACTCATACCCAGCACACAACTATCCCTAAAAGCAGCCTTGGTTACTCTCTCTGGTTTCCTCACGCACACACACAAAGTCACATACCATATTCCTGACAACCGAGGTATGGAAGCTCCCTGCTGCTCTTCAAGAGAGGCTCACACTGAAATCTCCATCTTCGAACAACTGTTGAACTCAAATCTTAATCAGAGTGACAATTTTCTTGACTTCAACACATTATCTAAATGTTGCCAAAAGGGAACTATCAGACTCACTGAATCAACTAAAACTCAGATGACAACTATCTGAGCTTTTAGTAAGCAGCTTCTCTCTTAAGACAGTTCATGGTCTGCTAAGAATTTGGCGGTGTTGGCCCAACAACCAAGGTTGATTTAATGCACTGCCCAAAACTTTGCCTAAGAGAGAAGGAAGGCTGACCAACAGCACCTCAGCCCCTCCCAGAACATCAAAAGCACCTATATGTAAAAGAGGAAAAACAGCTGAGCTAAGCTTTTACACTTACATAGATAAGCTTTCACACATGACCCAAATACAAACTGGTGCTGATAAGTCTGCTCAAGTCTGAAAAGAACCTGGAAAACAGCTTTAGAAAGCATGAACTGACTCATTTATGTCTATAGAGCACCATGTATGACTTCAGAGGAGACATTTTAAATGCCCATACAGTCGTGACCAACTCTTCCTGCACTTCCACAGAAGCATCCAGCTACTCCACCTACCTCGAAATCCCAGGCAGCCTCCCACAACTGCCAAAGTGTCAAAAGACCCAGCTGTCTCCTGTTCAACCATCAACTGGGAATATCTCTACAACATTTACTTCCATTATAGATTTCTATAATATGCTAAAAAATTATAGAAGAAATCTAAACTAAAAAAAGCACACTCGAATTTAATCCCAAGAACAAAATGAAAGCCTACATTAGTTATTCCTTTTCCCATTTAGGTTAAGGTTAATACTATCACCGATTTCTGTTGAAGCAAAGCTGCCACAGATTTGCCAGTCTTAAGGCACTCCAAATAGTCTTGCAAGAGCACTCAGACTAAGCTTTTATTTGGGTTCACAAATCCAGCTACTGGTGTGCGTTTCATAGTTGTGCTCAATTGAACAAGCAAAGGCCAATCTACACTCCCTGTGTTACTTCACAGGATGAGCATGACTATGAAGTAATTGAAAGCTTAACAGCCTTTTCCATCTTCTGGAATCGATACTGACATGAGAGTGGAGAAGAAACACTGTGGAAAAAAAGGATGGTTAAGAATTAGTACTACTTAAATAAAACAAGCTGCTTTCCTATTCTCTTTAACTAGCTGCAGTTTTGGGAAAGATGCAACTTTCTTGAAGACCACTGTTCAAACACACCCACTCCGTAACTATGACGTCTTCCTTCCTGGCCCATAGCATCATCCTGAGTTCACTATCGCCTTCCCGTGCCACAAGACATAAGCTCTTTTCTCCCCCACATTTTCTGTATCTTCTCAGAAACACAGCTGCCTTGCTGCTGCATCTCCTCTCCTAACTAAATGCATCTACCAGCCTTTTCTCGCTTGCTTAAGCAAGCTCTCTTCAATGAATGTAGATACAAAAATAGCAGAAGTGCTGCAAGGCAGCTATGGCACGTGGTGCATTTCATAGGTTTCACTGCTTCCCCTCCTTCATTTTTTAAGCACTGTAAAAGGATTAAGTAGGCACTTTTATTTCTGAACATACACATCTATGTCAAACAGTTTCTATATTTAAGTCAATATATTCAGGTGCCTCTTGGCTAATCAAGTCTGACAGGCTCTTTGTTTAAGAAAACTAAGATGTGAAGTACAATAATTCTGTTGCCCTGAGGATGCAAGAGACGGCACACTGCTGACTGGTTAATATGCACATTTATCAACTCAAACACTTCTTAAACATATGAAGCCTGTCTGTTTAACAATATTGTGTTGACATTGTTAAGTGGATCTTGGGATGGCATCATTCTCACTGCAAGGAAGATGGGCAGAGCTTAGGTCATTCGGATGAAACAAATTCATTGCTTCTTGAATCAATGGAGAAGTATTCAGCAATAATTATAAATAACTGAACTTAATATGAGAAAAATAAGTTACAAATTGACAAAGAGAGCAGATTTTCCATGGCATCATGAAATAAACAAAATCAGCTGTTAAAAGACAGCCAGATTGCTAGCACAGCACTGATAGTAGATATCTATAACCCAGCAAAAGAGGGGGGGGGGGAAGGATTCTCTGCCACCAGTGTGCTTTTAAGTCAAATCTCCAAAGCACAAATGTGCTATTGTCTACGTGCCAAAGTACACAGAGAAATGGTGTTTCTCGGCATCGTTTCCGTCTTCCCATCAGACACCGCTTCAGCATCTCGCCAGGCAGGTGGGAAGGGAGACACCCAGCACCACAAGAACCTGCAGAAACACCCCGGCACAATCCGCTTATTCCCAGCCCTAGCAGTAAGAGAATGGTTTTGCTTCCTTTGCACATGGCCTTCGAAACCCGAGCACCAAACTACTGGCTGCTAATGAAGTGGAATTTACTTTTAACAAGCCCAGGGAAAGGAAACCTACAATGACAAGCATCTCTCGGGTCCTAGTCTACATCTTGTGAAAGCGATGGCAAAGCTGGTTGGTGGCAAGTCCTCGTTGACGCAAGCTGGCTTCAGAAGCAGCCCTCTAGCTGATTTCCTACCATCTTTCTGTCGGCACAGGGTGACCTTCCTGACCACCTGTAGCAACTCTCCAACAAGGACACGCTAAAGCCCTGGTCACTGTGTTCTGTTTCTAAAACTTCAACTTCTGAATTTAGTAAGTGTGATTGCTAGATATTATAATTCTTACCACACACTACAAAAAAGGTCTGATGTAAAACACTGTTGCTGTATGTGCCCAATACATAGCAGATACAGATCTGGATTCCCTGAAATTATGGATGCATATCCAGACCTTCTTTAGTTGGATATGGTATTACCAACTTTTTTGCACATGTCAGATGAAAAGCGTATTTTCAAGAAGCTAACTGTTAACCAGAAGGTAAGGGCAGGAACTCTTCAAAGAAATTTCAGAGATGCCAAACCAGAATTTTGACGGAGCCCATACTGCCTCAAATTTCTGCATTTCACAAAAATTGGCATTTACTACCCCAACAACAAAAAAAAACATACAGAAAATACAGTGTCAATACTCTGGCTCCTTGTCCGGTTTTAGGATGCATTGATGATCTCGTAATGGTACCCAACATCTCCAAACTGGAAGACCATGAAGTAGAGCATGAATTACCAGGAGGGGGCAATGCAACTACACATGCAGTTGGTGTATACCAACGAATTCAAGACCTCCTTCATACAGTGAAATGCTGAAAATAAATATAGATCCTCTAATTTTATATTCATAAAATATTATTACTCTGTCTTATATTAAGATGAAGGTTGATAAATACATATATTATTGATTTCTTTCACAAAGAATTAGGTAGCCTGGTATCAGCTTAGGAAGAGGATTGGAAAGATTAATAAAAAGACTTCTGCTTTGCCCACACTAGAGATAAAGCAGAAGTAGAACTTCTTACTCAGTACCAATCCAAGCTGCAAGCAATACAAATTAAGTAGATACGAATAATCTCCCCTTCTGTAAAAGAAACAAAACCCTGGCAAAAATCGCCTGCAGGTACACCTACATTAGCATCTTGGTTCAGATCAGGAGTGCTCTTTTGAAGTGAATCATCCAATCATCTCCACTTACCAGGTTTTGTTTCGTATTTTGAAGATGTCTTGGAGTGCCAACCACTCCTTTTGGATGAAATTAAAAAGGCAGATGCACCCCAACCACAAGCAGGCACGCAGTCTAGACCTCAGCTAATCCAAAGGAACTCCTCCTGTCTTCAAACACATGGAGTGAAGTCTTTGGGTCCTCAGCACTTTAATTACTGTGCTCCATAAATCTGCTTCTACTGGACTGTACTACTTGCCAATGGAGCTATAACCTACCACTTCAAAAACATCCATCTTAGGTTCTCATAACCAGGGACAGAGACATCATTTAATGAAGTTATCCTGAACTGTGGAGGTCCACACAGAATGGGATTCCAGCATGGCTAATTCTGAATTTCCCAAACCAGACTCAGTTTTGCAAAGTATAAATTCAAATGCCTTTCCATACCAGTCACACTGAGCACTGGTGTCTCCACGTTGCTGCTGAACAGAAAGATAAGACCCATGTTAGAACAGCCTGGAACAGCTCAGATTTCTTGTTTTAACCATCTAAACCTTTATATGACATATAGCTGATATTTATGCAACTAATCTTTATACGATTTTTAAAGGGGTGTTGGGGGGAAGGACAAGTAATCCCCTTCCCAAAATGTTTCAGGTAATTTTCTGCACTTTGACCACATGTCATTTCCATCTCCTAAGTAATATAAAAATTATAAGGATCCTGCAACAACGAGTTTTAGAAGTCACCTATATGCCTTTTAAAAAGTAATCTTTCCCCTAATACTGCTGAGAATTACAGTTTTTGGCAGATGTCCTAAACACCGTTCCTGTTGCAGTCTCAGTCAAAACTGTCTAGGCTCTGTGCCAGCATTGTAAGAACAAGCCCTCAATTTTCATTTAGGAAGCTGGGGGGGGGGGGGGGGGAGAGAATAAGCAACTTGTCCAGGGAGATTATCTACTGCATAAAATTCTTCCTAAAGAATGTCAAACAGGTATACCCCAACACACATACCTTACTCTACACAAGGAAAAATTACAAGAAAGTAAGGCTTGGTAAAAATGTCAACAAACTGATGGAAGCCCGGAGATTCAATGCCTGACACTAATCTTAACTCCCATTACCAAGTTTTGCATTGTTTACTGGCTTCATGAAAACCGGGGGGTGAGTTAAGGACAAAGTGACAACATTTCAATATTTTGGCCTTCAATTGTGTCACAACACTGATGTTTATCTAAATATGTGTCTACCACCCTTCCCCCATCTTAAAGAGCTTGTTTTCACTGTTTTGTTAAAAATCACTTGGGATCATGTATTTTTCCAACACAAGATCCAACAAACTAAATAGGTTTTTTTGAAAACTCAATGTGAGCCCTTTTTTTAGTTCACTTTAAGAACAATATGCCTGCCCCATCACCTGCAAAAGGAAACCTTTATAGCTCATCATTCATATTTATGTTTCTAACGGAACTAGGCTGAGGTTATAGACTCAATAAACGGTAAAAGCTTTTCTCTTACAAATTTTACATGGTTTACTGTGTAACCTTATTCAGTAATACATCAACCTACATTACATGCCGTCTTGTGGTTGCTGAAGTTGTTAGTTCTGCTTTGTATTTTAAAAAGCGGGACTGATTAAACATAACTTTCAGGTAACTGCCTTTACTTTTTAATTGCTCATTAAATTATGATTTCTGCAACACCCCCAAAAAGTTCAACCCTGTGCAGCAAAGAGGTGTATTGCTTTGCTTCCATTACTAGCAGCAGCATCTCCTTCATTATAAAAAGAAATTCCAGATTTTAAAGGTGGCACTGATTACTAAAGTTAAATGACCTAGATAATTTAATCTTAACCCCCTTCCTCACCAAAAAAGTGCTGCCTGCAGAACCTTAGAGATTAAAGGGGCGTTTAAAAGAATTCATTCACTACCATACTACGAAAAATTTTAGAGGCTTAGCAGTACCTCAACTTTTGTCCACCTTTGACAATATCAATAAAATATTTTATTTCCATATTTGCCTAGCCTCTTTTTATTATGTGCTTCCCCCGCAAAATCGCTATAGAGCCAGAGTCTAAAAACAGTTGGAAGAGCTACGACGTTTATATTGGCAATCTCAGAAGGGTGGGGAAGAAACAGAAGAGAAATGGAGTTTATATGCCTCCCCCTTGTCCCTCCATCCTGGCTTCATGCATGGCTGAGTCTTTGCTACCAATCCCTCCTTACAGCAGCACTAAACTCACTTGCATGTTGAAAAAGAGGGATAAGGAGCAGAATGTGACCTGGAAAGCTATTTGGAATTTTGTATTATTTGTTATGTCAACACGTCACGGGATGCAAATCAACATTTGGTCCTGGTTGCGCCCTCGTTAAACATTACCAGGATTTGGAAAACCAGACTGGGTGTAGTTTTTCCATCACTGCTAAGTGAACAGTTGAAACAGCAACTCAAGCAAGAGGTCATTTAAGGATGACTGGAATTTGACCCTGCACTTCCTAAGGAGCCAGAGGATTGGTTTCACTTCAGCTCTGTGTCATACCCAGCTCTGGCCTGAAGAAATGTTTTGAAATCCTCCTACCTCTGAAGCTCACACTGCATATCCCATCTACATATATATAAACGCACACGAGATTTTAGGAGTCAAAAGTATGACAGAACAATATTGTACATGTACATTCATTTTCTTTTATCTTCAGGTAGTGTATGCAAATTGCATACTTCCCATATCACAAAAGTATGATTTACATATTTGTAATTTTTGCAAAATTATAATTTTAACACTGATTTATATATCATATTTATAAATCTAGGAGGCTTTTAGTCATCATGCTACTATGCATGAGAGAGTAATACATTAAAAAAATGGGCTTCTACCTACCATGAATGAGTGCCAAACACAGATGTTTGAGAAAGCTTTAAAGGGAAATTTGAAGCATGTCATGGCCCCAAAAAAAGTAATCTTGAGGAAAAAATCCATCTGGGAATAATTAATGTCTCCCCTTCTCTACAGCTACCTAAAGTCTAGACATGTTGCCTCTTCTTTGGAACAGAGACCAAGACACAGCCTCCTCCCATATACCTTCAAACAACCCAGCTTTGGCTCCTGTTGCCTCCGTAGGAGCCGCTGGATATTCAAATGCTTTGGAAGACAGCTCATATTCAAGTAGCCAGACATGGATTTAAGTGCTTTGGTCTACATTTGCCAGTGGACTTGCAAATGTTGTTTTCTTTCCTGAGATGTGCTGGGGCTACAGGGAACTCTTTTTAAATGGATATGGGAATGGGAAACAGACACAGAAGAGGGGCTTTTTTGTCCCCCGAGCTCCAGCCTCCTGTCTCTACCTCTTCTAGCCGCCTCCTTTGCTCCTTCTGCTGCTCGATGCGCTTCTGCCTCTCTGCCAGCAGCTGCCTCTTGTACTCCTCCTGCTCGCGGAGCTGCTGCTCCTGCAGCAGCTGCTGTCTCCGAAGGGCCTCGGACCGTTCCTTGTTTTCCTGCTGTAGTCTCAGGAAATCACGTCGGAGGGTTGATTCTCCAGGCACATTGACAATGGAACTGCAACAAGAGGAAGTTAAAGCCTCCCGTACCATAAAGCCTGATGGGCCATTAAATACCTTTTCCAAAGCAGGGGAACATTAATAAAATATAGTATAATGTTAAATTTTAATCTTGTTTCTTTCAGAGCAAAGACACTGGATGCATGTCAAATACATGCTCTCAGTGCAAGGCGTGAAATGAGGCCAAGCAAAATAAGGGCCAGGTCTGACATTGTGAAGCCCCTGACCAATCATATTTGCCATAAATCTCCCTCCATCCAGAGCTTTCTGGCTCTAAGCCGCATGAGAGGGAACTCTAAAACCTTTAGCAGTCAGAGAATAGGTACTGAAACCCTTTGGGTGGTTTGTGTGGCTTGTGCGTGAACTTAATAAGAGACAGAAATTTAGCATGCTCCTGATTTATAGACCTTTAGACTTACTTGGCATGGACTACCCAAAGCCCTCCCAAAAGCAATTATTACCTTGGCTCTCCTTCTTGTTCAGGCACTTCCTCCTCTTCTTCCTCACTTCCACTATATTCGTACTCTGTTTCATCTAATGGGAAAGAAACAAAGGCCTAGATAGTGCTTATCTTTAATTTTAGGACAGCGGGGAGTTGCAGTAGCGCCTTACTGAACCGGTTCCTATCCTCTTCAGTGAGAAGATCTATCACAGACCCTAGAACTCATTCTACATATACAAGCCCATCTTCCCACACTTGCAAAGCAGCACAGTGCTTTGCAGCAGACTTTCAGCAAATTTCCCGAATGACACCAGGTTTTATATGTAAGATAAGACACCTGGAGAACCTCAGCACCACCTGAATAAAGAGAACAGGCTGCTCAAGACATTTGCTTCATAGCTCTTGTGATGGGTTATTTCCTGCGAGCCTGATTTATGGCACCATTCCAGGAATGAACCTACCACAGACCAAAAAAGGGAAAGGCATATATATGCCAATATCCTCCAAAATACTGTTTAACGCTTGTATGGAAGAGGCAGTGGCCCAGAAACGAGTAAATTTAACTTATCTGGAAATAAGACACTTGAAACCGATACTTTCACTGTAGAGGACAGAAAAAAAAACTAGAAGCCTACTGATAGTCAAAACATGAATTAAAAAAGAAACTTTCAAGGGTTTCAGTTGTTTGGAGCTTTTCTAGGGGTGGGGATTTAGAATGCAAAGCAGGACAAAAATATGTATTTTTAACAAGCTGCAATACTTGATTTTTAGAAGCTGCATACCTTTCTCTCCTCTCTTCTTCCTGGTCCTGTCTATATGGTCCTTAAGCTGGATTCGGACTTGCCTTTCATTTGGTTGGTCACGTATAAAGGGATGTTTCAAGAGTTGTTCTGTAGAAGGTCGCTGCATGTAATTCTTCACTAGACAACCTTCTATAAAGCTGAAAAACTTTTTTGACCTGAGAAAGCAGAGAGGGGAAAACAAAACAGAACAAGATCACAGGTAAAACTTAGCTCAAACATTTTTTCTGTTCTTCCTCAAAGTCTAATTCCTTTCCTCAAAAAGCATCACATCCCAGAGGATGGCACAGGTGCTGTCTGCAAATGTGCCTCCTAAACAGAGCTGAGCGTGCTCCTGCTGAGCACTGGGCTGGATGGACACAGGGCTGGATGGACACAGGACAATACCAACATACCTGCAGTGCTTAGGCACAACCTCACAGTAATGTGCCCTCTTTCACAGGCATAATTGCTCTGAAAGGCAGGAAGGCAAATCATGCAAACCCAGCTCTGCTACTTCTGGACCAGAGCTGGGTAGCATCCAGCTTGCTTGGAGCACAGGCAGGGCAGCTCTGGTGTGTCTCCACCTGCCCGTGCTATCTAAGGGCACGTCTGCTTCAGAACAGCCGTACCAAAAGCTGCAAGAACTGCAGCCAACGTTCCCAACAGAAGCAGCACCGCACTGCTTCTGTATGCACCTGGGCTCCCTGAAATAGGTCTGGGAGAATTTAACATTATTTTCTTTTTTACCTGAAGAGCCACACACAAAATCCTCATAGAACAACGGGCAGGTGTCGAACAGTGCTGTATGTTCAACACAGGCACTTGGGGTCAAATTCTCACTGATGCAATTTAAGGGCATGAACTGAACTGAGCTCCTCCTGCACACCGCATGAAGTGACAGGCTACGGGAGTTAGCTAAGCTGGAGCACCACCTTCCTAAATTTGCACTTCATTTGAACACTTGAAAGAGGACCTCTCCAGAGAGAGGTCACCGAACAAGCCGCCTTGCAAAATGCCAATAATGGAAATATTCAAAACTGGATTTTTCATCATTTGGCCTATTTTCTCATAACCTGCCACTGAGCACGCTATCAAAACAGCTGAGTCACAGCAGCTCTGGCTTTGGCCAGCGCCACTCTTTGGTTGCTAGGTGCTCTCAACCTGCCCCCGTGCTTGGGTGGCAAACACCTCCACTACGCGGTTAGGCGTAAAAACGACAACGGTTTCCATCCATCACTTCACTTTCCTACTGTAATCTAAGAGGCTGAATTCAAGGTAACTTCGCTGGTTTTGGGGGTTTTTTTTATTCCTCACGCCTTAAGTGTTACTATTCTAAATAAAAAGGTCAATGAAAGGCCTATGCAAATACTGTATATGCATCTCTATTCCTTTAACGTGCAGAAAGCAAGTATTAGAGAGGGAGAGGGATGCCTTGACAGTACAAGTGCATAAATAAGTCAATCCAGGCAAAGACCAAACCCAACAAGCAAGCCAAGCTTATATTACATTGATATTGAATAGGCAGTCAAATCACTTCATTATTTTGACAGGATCACAGCATCCTTTGATCACATTCAATCTATATGAAACCTCTTTCTAGGGAGTATTTTTGCTTCATATGTGCCAGTTGTAACCAGTAACTGAGAGGAAATCCTCCAATACTAATGGATTCTTCTCAGCTGGCAAGAAGTGCACACTCAATTCCAATCGTTTACAATAATTATAGTAAAAGCCTTCATTAGTTTTAATAGCTCCTTTCAACTTAGCAACTAGAACACTATAGTACTGTTCTGTTTCTGTGTTACGATACATCTGAGAAAACATACTGCATATTAAGAGTGCTGCGGGAGTTTATTTTTTAAAATATGGATCCATTTGTCACCTTAATACAGATGCTGCTTTATAAGAAAAAAAGCTTGTTTTTTATTTTCACACAATTCGAGATAAAACTTCTCTGGGACAAAGAGAACTAAATAAACAACGCACACTTTTTATTTCGTGCTTTGATTCAGTGGCACAGAAGATAACAACAGAGTGAGTTTTGCTAACTTAAATTGCTTTACAGTTCTGTGGAAGCAGTAACAAAACAGGATGTGATGAGACACAAGAAAACATCATGCTACAAAAAGGGCTACAAACAAGATACAACAAATACATACCATTTCTTGGATTTTAACCGTGGGGGAGGGTTCCTGGGTATCAGAAAGAGTGCCCTCATGGGATGCATGTCACAAAGCGCTGAAGGAAAGAAAACAAAACCGAACAGGAACATACATGTGTTGGCTTAGTTGCTCTCTGCCAATATCGCCGCTTCGCTTCCCCAACCATTCCCACCATCCCGACCGCACATGCAGCAGATGCAGACAGCAAAACAACTAAATGGAATTAGCCTGAAATGACAACAATTCCACAGCTCAATGTGCCAAGGGTGGCCCCAAAAAGAGAAAGAGATCAAGGCATTCATTAACCTTCAGACTCAACCACGATGGGAACATCTGTGCGCAGCCCTGCTCCAGCCCCATGTCATCTAACTTAAGTTCCAGTCAATAAAATATTGGGAGAAGATGATGGCAGAAGGGAAGAACGACACAGTTACTGTTTCAAACAAACTTCACTCCACCTGCCCTCCTCTCCCACTATGCAGGCAATTAAAGTAAGATGCTTCTTTTTTTTTCCTCCCAACTTGGAGCTTTTCTCTATGCCAAGGCCTGATGTTTTTGAAGCATGAGAGGGTCTGTATCGAAAAAAGGATTCCCTGCGGAACCAAAATGCAAACGTACGACTTTTGTCAAAAGAAGTACCCTTGGTTTTGGCGAACACTTAGTGGGAGTCCATTAAGGACAGATTTTCCTCCTGCTCCAGAGCAAAAGCACCACGGCAAAGCCAACAGAGGGAAATCAGAGCTGGGAGGGAGGCTGCCCAAGAAAGGATGCTAGAAGCAAATTCTCTGTTTTTACCATCTTCCTGTGGCTGACATCTTGCACCATCAGTCTCAGCCTGAATGATCGCTGCAGGAAGAGTTAACATTTTCCACACAGCAGAAATTCAGAAGAAACAGACTGATGTGAAGAGGACTCTGGATGCAGAAATAAGGGGCCACAACCTCAGCAGAGAAGCCCCTTGGATGCCTGTGGATCCCATCAGACCACCAAGTTTAGAGATGGACCCTTCTGCCATCGCTGAAGGAGAAGGCAGAGCCCACATGCCAGGGGACGCAGCAAGGGAAGAGCTGTTCCGCATTTACACTGGATCTTTGCTTACTGCTCAAATACCCCTCTTGTGCTTTTACAAAAAGAGGGGCTAAGCTCTGCTTCGGTTTGGAAATGAAAAAATATTGTCTAATTCCAGGCTTACAAAACCCACAGACACAGCTTTTAATTGAGAGCCACCCAGGCAACCCAATGCACTGAACAAAAAGGTACAGCAAAAAGGAGGTCAAGTGGTAGCTCAAACGCTGTTAATACAGCGCTGGCTGAGGTGTCCTGGGAGCAGCTCTCACACAGGCATTCATGCAAATGTGCAATTAGGAAGAAAAAAAAAAACCAAAACCAAACCATAAGACCTCCTAAAACATGAATCAAAACAAGAGCGTTGTTCTTCGACTTATAAATTTTACATTAACAACAACAACAAAAAAAATCAGGCAGCGGCTATTATGAAATGACCATTTTTTAGCTAGGAAAATATCAATACTTCATTTCAACATGATTATTTCAAAGACAGAACTTCCAAGCTGGGCTGTGGTGTGGTGGTTGTTTATGTGTAAAAAAAAATTAACTCGCTCTTAGGTACCTTAGGCTGTTATTTTTTAAATACAGAGCTCCAGTTGGGGTTGGGGGTAAGCATATTTGCTAGTTCAGTAAGGATTTTCACAAAAATTACCATTGAAAGCCAAAACATCATGCCTAACTTCTTTTCTTTTTAAATCCTGTCTTCCTCGCACATATATGCTGTTTGCCTCGATTTCAAAAAGAATAAATATGTGAGGGGAAAATAAGATATAAAAAAAGTTGTGCATTTTTGGTTTCCAGGTTTCTGTCTCAAAAATACCCATATCAACTGATGAGCACTCTCAAGCAGGGAGCATTAAGTTCAATATTCTGAGTTGAAAACGGATTTACAGTTTAAGTCATGCCACTGCTAAGGAAGATCAACACCGCCCACCAACGAGGGGAAACAAAAGGAGAAGCAATGCTAGCATTACCCAGACTGACGGAAAGCCGACACAGAAATAATTGCTACAGACGCTTTTTTCATCAAGGTCAGATTTCTCGAGGCCCCACTGCACCTCTCCCCGGCTGAGGTTTCAGCATCCCAGGCCAGGCCATACACAAATTGGGACACAACTCCAAAACACAATATACTACCCATAGGAAGGAAGTCTGCTGCTCGATTAGCTTCCAAATATTCCTGCTATAGAAATTAAATTACTGCAGTCTGCACTGTAGTGCTTAAACACAATCCTATCTTTATCAAAAGCATTGCTATTTATGGGATTTTATATTTATAGGGCAGGCAAAACCAAAGAGAACAGAAATAACATGAGGATACTTTCAGAAACCTCAAAACTAGGCTTAGATTACAACCAGCATCTCCCAAGTATATGTTTCAGTCTTAATCAGCCCACTGGAGAAGCACACGTATCACTTACGGGGAGCTCCTTCTGCCATCTCTATGGCTGTAATGCCGCATGACCAAAGGTCACTCTGCATAAAAAGAGAGAGACCATATGTTAGTAGGTGGATTTACCCATTCAGACAGTAAGACAGTACTATTTACAGAGGCCCTGTAGGTGAGACTGAAACCAAATACCAAGGCTATTTAAATAATATAAGCTACTTTTTTTTTGGTAACAGTATCATAAAATCCTACTTGTCATATAATACATATATATACATAAATGCACGAACGTATTCATACAGAGTATGCAAACAACCCTTTCTAATAACACATAAAAACATATTCACATTAGGACAATGAAAAATACATTGGCCTCAAAGCTAAGTCTATGAAACAACAAATTTCAATCCTTGTTTACAAAGGACCTAACATTTCCCTAGAGTAGATTCAGAAAATGCTGTACCCATTCCCCCAAACAAGAGATGGAGATATGACTGCAGGGTAAAAAAACCCAAACCTGGCAGGTCTTTTTCAGTGTCTAAACCAGACAATAAATAAACAAATACAGATTAGTGGAATATACCCAGTCCTGAACTTTTTTCTAGTCCTAATAATCAAATAACAGTTTTATCTAGGGAAATAGCCATCACTGCTAAACTTGCAAGAAGCCTCTGCTGCATACATTGCTTGGAGCAAAAGCAAACGTTCCTTCCCTACCATCTTAGCTTTGCTTGAAACTTTACGGAGCAAGAGTCCTTCAGTGGGAGCCGCTCAAGGTACCACCTCTGGCCAGCGCCCCTGACTAGGGAGAGCCTGGGCGAGAGCCAGGAGGGTCACACACAGGCAAGAGCTGGAAGCGTCCTAGCGAGGAACCAATTCCAGAGACTGCCGCAGCTTAAGGGGCAAAACACTGGAGGAGGCTGCTGAAAGAGAGCTGTTCTTGAGCAAAGCAGCCTTCGTTTCTGGTCACAATAACGACTTTTTAAAAAAAATTAGTCAAAACTAATGAGCAAATAAGCTCTTCTTGTATTACAAGCAGAGAAGCCTTTCTAATGATTACGTTTTCAGACCCAGCAAAGCAATCTTTTCTCTTGGTCCAATCCAGCCATTTAAGCTAAACTGCACAACCTCACGATCTTACAAAATCTTTCAACCATGAATTTTCTGGGGGAGAGAGCCCTACGGCCTCCACCAGGAACCATAAACAGGTGTCTTCGGAGGCAGAAAGAGTTATTTTTCACATCACTACTGCATTAACAAAGACTGCAGAGAATTTTTGTCCTTTATTAGATCACTTAATAGCCACCCTTCCTTCCTAATAACTCCATCTGCAAAGATATAAAGCATTACCTTTAGTACAATGAGCTGATGGATGTAAAAAGCAATTAAATCACGAGAAATAGGATCAATCTGATCAATCTTAGTCAAAAGGTACAAAAACATCAATTCAAATAATCTGGGTTTTTTAAATAGATTTAGACATACACAAACATACTGGTAGCTAACACCACTATCAATCTCAGCAAATTGATATAATTGATATTCGGCTCTAAAATTCATTGTAAGGCCTTAATCACAGGTTTTCTGATATCTTTGTTGCCCTTCTTGGTTAAAAGTTGGAACAACTGCATTAGTATAAGGGAAGATTTTTTAAAAAGCACATTTTCACATTTTTTCTTTCCTTGTGCTTTCATTAAAGCAAGCTGAGAACAACTTTTAAGATTACAGGATTCTTTCACTAGAGAAATTTAAATACACATACATAATATTCTTAAGGGTAGTGCCCATGAAGCCAATTATGGTTTTGCAGTAATTAAATCTTTGGTTTACAGCAAACTATGTAAAAAATTATTTTTTTTGAGAAATGTTGTGTTCGGTAAATTTTTATCAACAAGTATATGTATCTTGAAATCGGGAATAGGCATGGTTTAAAGAGCTCCTTCTGTACTTCACTGGCTCTCCAGACAGTGGTTCTATTTAAGGCAACACCTAAAATGCATTGTTCTGGGTTACTCCAATAACTGGGACATAGTCTAACACAATTTAAAGTACAATCATTATACAAATTGAGAACACGAGCGTTTCCAGTTAAACTCTTTTTTGCCTTCTCTGAGCACCGACAGCACACTGAAGTCCTACTTCTTACGTCTCGAAGCTATGATAATACAAGTAACAGCAACTGTTTAAGGTCACAATTTGGCAGTGACCCACACCTTGTACTCCTGTAATAAGAATGTACCTACACAAAATAATGTTACTCCTACAAAGCATAAGAAGTCTCAAAAACTGCCATCGTTCATGGACATTCATACTGCAAGTGTAAGGGTTTTTGTATGTTGGGGTGTTTTTTTTCTGTGAACAGGACTCTCTTACTCTGTAATCATACGTAGCATCTGGATTTTCATCACAGGCAATAACTTCTGGAGCCATCCAGTATGGAGTTCCAATAAAAGTGTTTCTCCTGCCAACTGTCCTGTCCAGCTGAGCGCTCACACCGAAATCCACTGCGGGTGGGAAAAGAGTAAAATAAAATAAGAGGGGAACAATAATGCAGTGATTACTTCTTTAAGGTGATTTGGAAATAAAACCCTGTGGATGTTCCACGTGGGAGGACCATGCTGAGGAGAAATATGATGATTAATACTGAGGCAGCCGGGCCCTTGCGGTTCACATGCAACGAGCTTGGGCCACAAGCATCAAGAGACACGGCAGCATAAAACCACCTCTCCTGCACCTCTCACCAGCCTGCCTGCACAGAAGGGAGCGTACACCTGCAAAAATACTGCCTGGGAGGCTGAGGAAGGGCTATATCCTTCCCAAATGGTGAAGCCAAGCACCCTTGCTTATAGAGAGGGAGCTGCTTCCCAAAGGTACCTCTTATTCTATGGGAAAACCACATGCACAAACCTGTCTCCTTTTCAGCTGTCCACCTTTGCTGCTCTAAAATCAGACAGCAAAAATAATCTGTTGCTCAGCAAATTGCTCTCTGCTCTAATGCACAGAGCAGATGCGTCCATCAGAGCAAAAGATGAGGATTATTCAAGATGGGCCAACTTTGAGCACATACGCACACAGGTTGCAAAAGAGATGCCTATCTCATTACAGGGCAATTGCATTACAAGGGTGTTGTCCTCCCTTCAGTTCTCCCGCTCACAACAACAGTGACATATGCCTTTCTATACCAGTAACTGCAACTGCTCTAGGAGGGCTCTGTCAGCTTCACTGCATCCATCATCTGAGTGATGCTGACGAACTGGTGTAGATGAGCTTGGTGGGAGCAACGGTTTGGGAGCTACCGTGCTCCACTTCTGACCAAAAGGAGGAAAGCTCTCTCGAGAGCTTCCTCCTCCAGCAGCCGGGACATCTTCCCATGCCTCGTGCTGCAGGAAGGTGTAATGCAAAACAGAAGGGATGTGGGCTGGGTGGGAGGCCTTCAGCATGGCTCTATATTTAACCAAAAAAAGGTGGTGAATGTAGCGTGATACAAACACAGAAGGTTAAAGTGTGCAATAACTGGAAGAGACAGATTAGAGGGAAGGGAAAAAAAGAGTTTGTCCACTTGGAAGGGACAGAAGAGGCCAGGGATGAGCATGGTTTTCAGCAGGCGTGCCAGAGCTGGAACTGCATTTTGAACTTGATGCCACAGCTCCCTCGAGTGTGCCGTCCAGATCGTAGTTTTGCGTCCAGAATCTGCACAGCAGGTGCTATTTTAATTAAAGCCAAATAAAAGAGTGACTCCCGTCACTTCCTGAGTCCAGAATAAAGGGAATCAGAACCAACTCAAGTCACGCGCTGCTCGGTGGGGGGCAAAAAAAAGTCCCCTCGCTGACTCCGGCACGAAAGCCAACATCTTCTAATGAAATGCATGCCATCCTCCCAAAGCAGGAGGAAATACGTGCAGGGCCTCGATTCACGTGGGAGCAGTGACAGCGTGCACATGCTACAGAACATGTCGCAGGGCTCTTGGAGGATAAAATCAGTTTGGGAACATCAGAAAACAAAGGCTGAATGAATGAGGAAGTGGACGTGCGCGCCTACTTACCGAGTTTCACTTCTGCGTTCTCTGTTAACAAAACATTTTGCCCTTTGATATCCCGGTGAATCACATGGTGGGCATGAAGATGTGCCAACCCCTGCATTAAGGAGAGGAAGGAGAGGACATTCAGAGTTAGGCTCTTGACTTAGCAACAG
Organism: Platalea leucorodia; assembly: GCF_965183815.1. NCBI lineage: Eukaryota > Metazoa > Chordata > Aves > Pelecaniformes > Threskiornithidae > Platalea > Platalea leucorodia. The sequence continues at coordinate 70,224,606 of NC_138824.1, forward strand.
GCTAAGCCATACTCAGCACGCCCAAAGCCCATAGCACTGCGTCTCGGGCTCTTGCTCAGCAGCTGGGTGCAACAGGACCCATGGGAGCCTTGGAGCAGCACACCGCCCGCGCAACTTTTGGTAATCGAGCAGAGAGACACAGGCCCCAGGTCATGCACACGCTGTACCTAAATACAGCCCAACATCTGCACTGTGCAAACACCTCTCAGCTGTCACATGAAGAAAGTTCAGCTCCCAGAAAGTCTCCGTGCCATGACACTGTAAATGACATCAGCGTCGGTGTACATCACTGACATCTGACACACACAGGGTCACCCAGAATTTAGTCTGGGGAAGGGGAGTGGAGGGAGGAAGGCGGCAGCATCAGCATGCATATATGCACCCCCGAGAAGGGGGAGGGAGGGTGATGGACTGGCAGTTATGTTTGAGGGCGAGGGACGACTGACAACAAACAAAAGCTCTGCTGCAAAGCTGCAGCTCTCTTCTCCAGCCTCCATAAATATGAAGCCAGATAATTGTTCCTCTGGAAAAAAAAAAAAAAAAAAAGAAAAGAAAAAAAAAAAAGGCAAAAAAGAAAGCACGAGCATTATACTTTCCAAAGGAAACAAAACTTCCTGGCATACGGTGCTTTTTGTTGAGACAGCACCTGGATGCATGCCCCAAAGCGTTAGCCATGTGGAGGGAGGGCTGAGGAAGACATATGTTGCGTTTTACTCTCTAATGTAACTGGGAGAACAACAGGCAACCCTCTTAGCAACTGCCTGTATTTTGGTTTCTCCTCAGCTCTCTGCTTGGAAAATTGTAGTCTCCAGTGGGATTGTCTTGCCTGTTCGTGTTGCCCTCATAGGCTTTTAATGTTTTATGAAAAATAAAGAAATAGAACCTTTACAGCTGCAAGAGGTTAAGAGAGTAGTGGTTGCTGTAGAGAAATATTTCCTAACACATGTTCTTCATTAAATGATCATTTACCAGTTTGCCTACATAACCATTGGGCTATTTTCTTTTTTTAAAACAGTTAATGAGCATAACAAAAAAAACCCACCATCCACAGCTCCTCCCCACACAGGTCACAAGCGAATCAAGTGAACGCTGATGTCCCCGAGACCCTTCGCTGGCTGCTAATGCTAAGTGTGGTCTTATTTTCCACAGGAATGAAGCCTTTTCCACAGCTTCACACAGGATACTTTTTAAAGCCTTCTGCTACGCTGACCCAGCCAGAGAGATAATTGTCTGTTCTCTCCAGAGTACCGTCTAACCTTACTGAAAAAACACATTTGGGTTTGCGAAGGGCTGGGCAGAGAGGGAGGGGCACGTCTCCATTCTCCTGCAGTCCCCAGGCCCCTCCAACCACAGAGGGATCCACTGGGTCGACCCTCGCCTGCGCCTCCACCTGCACCCATCTTTGGCACTTTAGCTCATTCTAACTTTCTGCGACACAACCTCTCTCCTCCGTCTCTGACAAGCTCGGTGTCAAATCAGGTTTCGCAATGTCTCATAGCAATGTGAGTTTAGCATTCCCTTTTTCCAGATATTCCAGTTCCTGCTAGCAAGCAATTAAGGCTCCTTTTGCAAATCTCTCACAGGAATGAGAAAATAGCTTTCGCCTAACTCCTTTCTGAGGTAAATCATTTTCTTCCTCTTCTCAGCAAGCGTGACTGCTTTACCTAAGGAGAACCTAGGATGAATGCAACATAGCATGCAATACCTCCAAGGTCACACAGTTCTCAAATCAAGCATAAGATCAGTCCTGCAGAAGTTAGCCTTCCTCATATTAAAGCATGCTATTCATTTGATTTGAAATACAACCATCAGCAGGTATTCAACTTTTCTTCTCCCTTGTAAACAACTTAAAATGTGCCAGCCTAAATGCCAGCAGCCAGATTCTCTCCTAGCATTTGGAATTAGAGCGAGAGACCAGAATCACATGTCTCCCTCCCTCCCCATCTTAAAAATCACCAAGGCAGAGCAAATGTGTAACACAGACAACAGCAGCACTGATTTATGCAAGAGCCAGTGGTGGTTTCCTTTAACATAAAGCTCTTCAGAACTTCATTTCTGATGAGGCAATTGAACAAACATACTGTGTAGTGGTATGGGTAGGAGGCAATTTGTTTTACAAAGAAGCACGAGGAAAACCATACCAGATTTACTTAACGCAGCAAACAAATGCCAATTCAAAAAGCACTTAAACTGTACCAACTGGAAATTAAATATGAAGAGTAATTAGTTAAAGCTTCAGTTTTAGAAAAACTGGTAAGCAGCATCCCTCTTCCTAAGAAACTTTTGCAGCACCGTCTGCCAGCACTCTACAGCGCACAGCCACATACGACGTAGCTCCTTGCTCTAGATAGACTGCAGGAATATACAATATGCGAGCACATCGCAGCACAGAAGTCCTGACTGCTGGCCTGAGCCAACAACTCCCTTCCTCCACAGACTTGATTAGGAGCAGAGAAAGACGGCTGCAAGCACATTTGGAAAAGCCCATTCCGCACCCTATTGTGGTAGGACGCTGTTACAACCTCAGGCTTCTCAAAAACGGTGTCTTACGGACACTGTTTCACAGCTTCTACAATAGGTAAGGTCACTGGTTCTTCCGCTGGCTTCTCATGACTAAAAACTGCTTTTTTCTGCAGTTAAATGATGTGGAGCAGACATCTATCTGCTCCTACGCACTCTCCAAGCGATGACATGGCTAATGGGATTGATCAGAAACAGCTTCTTGCAGAACCTCAAGCTAGGCTACATCTCTGTAAGACTGTTTCTGTGTTTTCAAGTGCAGCAGACAATTTTCCTTACCCGGAGAATCTCTCTGGAGATATATGCTATCCAGTCTTCTTTCAGAGTATTCCCTTTCGTGTTCTTCACAAGGTCTGTGATAGAGCCTGCTCCACAAAACTCCATAACAAGCTGCAAAACAAGTATCAGCATACAACCAACATTAAACACAGTTCCCAGCTGTCTAGTGGAGCAAAATAATCAGGTTGCAGCATTGATTTGGGAAACCCTCGTGAAGCAGAGAATATCATTTATTTTACATCTCTGCCTGGAAAATGGATTCAAACCAAATGTCTCCAATGTGTGTCAGACATATATGGAATATGTCTCACATTAGTTACCACATTTTCAAGGACTGATTTAATCACTGTAATTTAATGCCGGGAATCTGGATTTGCTCAGCTATGCAAAATGCATTAGCAGCAACAGCAGTAAGAGCACATCCAATGCTGAAAGAATCAAACTGATACACCATTGCAACACATCTTATTCTTTACCTCCCATTTATTTATGGAAGAACATACACTGATGTCTGTACCCTGCCATTTCAAACCCAAACTTCAATCCTCTAGAGGGTGTAGATGAGGTGGGATGAGAAATGTAATGGGTACAAATCTCAAGTGCAGCTTTCTTTTTAAAGCCACACATTCTTACTGCTCAGCTCATCTGCTTTGCTCCCACGAAACATGTTACACTATCCATCTGGGAAATGGGGGGAAAAAGTTACTTAAAGAGCAAATCCATTGCTAATAGCAAATCTTGGTTCAGCCATCCTCTTAAGGATGCATGATTAGCCCATGTGATTCACTTATCTATCTGTTCAGGCAAGCACCAAATTCTATTAGTTTGTCTTTCCATAATGTGATATTTCTGTCATTCTCAAACTATATTCAAAATGGAAAGATTTATGAACATGCTTGAGAAATATCTGCTTACCCACAGTTGGTCGTCATGTCCTGGAGGACTTTTCTTAATGAAAGCACCATAGTAAGTTGCAATATTTCTATGATGAGAATATTTCTTTAGCATATTTATCTCCAGTTTGATTTCTTCTTCTTCGTCCTTTGGAAAAAAAAAAAACGAAAAAACCATATGTTTGATAGACCATGTGCATTATTTATTTCCTCTTCTCTTTCACACAAGTAGATTTTTAAAAAGTTCAATTTATACCAGCATCATGCTCAGTAAAAATGTCTTATATTCATGCCATCAAAATCCTGTTTATTGAGATGGTCTAAAAGAGACCTTTACTTTCCCAAGTTTTCAGTAGTGCAAAAAAAGCCAATGAAGGATGCAATGGACTTGGTCCAATGATGAAGCAGGACAGGATCTGTTTAAAAACCCTATGGTTGTAATACCTTAAGCAAATACACAGCTAGCAGGCTTTTATTCTACGTAACCCAGAGAACTGGAAAAATCTGTGAATTTACAATAGAGGAGCATTATTTCCATCTTCCTCATTTTCTTTCCTTTAATTTTGAAAATTGCAACCAGTTCTATTTAAATGCCAGACAGGGGCTCAGCGCAGCCAGCTGCCAAAGCGGGCCTTCCGAGGTGGGTCCCCCCACGGTGGGGACCACAGGGTCCCCCCTCGATGCCAGCACGGGGCTGGTGCAGGAAAGCAGAGGTGGAGATCAGGAATTCCCCTCCCTGCACGGACAAGGCGTTCGCCTCGTGCACAAGTTTCCTCCTCCTCCTCCATCTGCCTCCGTGCAGGAAGAGCAAGTGCATCAGGAAGAGAGGGCTGGGAGCCCGGGCGGTAAACAGGATGCTGGGACACAAAGGCAGAGGAAGGATTTCCCCCGGCTCCCCCCCGCCTCAGCGAGGTGCCAAGCAGAGAGCAGCTCAGGTGAAGGGAGGTCATCCCTTCCAAGAGCTGAAATGGGTAACACTACGCAACCGCTCCTTAAAAACACCCACAATCCATTTGTGAAGCGACAGGAGGATGCGTTGCATGGAAGGATCCGCGCACGCTTTGAGGCGATGTCTGAGCAGGCAGCCAGCAGATACCGAAGAAGGAGCAGACACCATCCCACCCGCAGCGCTCCCTTACCACACCTAGACAGTGGGAGCCTTCATCTAGCACCTCTCAAGGCAACAAATGAAAAGGCAGCTGGTTTACCCCTTTAGGCACAATCTTTATTCGCTCCACAAGCTTCTGGCCTTAGATATCCAGGGGGAAAATGTCTGCCTTAAATTGATTCCAGGAAGAAACTGAAACCTCTGTTCCCTAGGGTGGCTGGCTGATGGAAACGGTAGCACGTATTTTGATTATCTTGTAATGTCAAAGCTGATTACACGAGAAAATTTTAGGCCTTAAACTTCCTTGCAATTTGTACCACGCTAGCAATCAAATATTCTATTCATGACCTATGCAGATGTTAACACTAAGTACGCGTTAACTATTTATACACACTGATACGCATGGCTTTAGCAAAAGAAACCACCCTATGCTACAAAGCAAACAATTATTTCAATTACACTAACAGTGAGATGCAGTGCTTCCTCGTAAATTATTGTGAGAGAATTCCCAAAATGCACCAGGGATAAAATATTCTGAAATCTTCTCATGACGCATCTTTAAAGTAAAATACTGTGTATTTCTGGAACACTGAAGAAAATAGTAAAATAATCTTGTAAAACAAAGTTCTCAGTGAACAGTAGCCCTGGGAGAAAGCGTTATCACAGCAGCTTTTTGAGCCAAAAGCTAACTCGGTGCTTCCTCAGCTGCTTCTGTTGTCCTTGCTGTTGTGTGATTTTTTTATTTATTTAGACCATATGCAAAAAACAAAAAAACCACCAAACAAACAAACAAAAAAACCCAACAAAAACACCAAAAAACCCCCACCCAAAACAACCACAAGAACACATACTTATAGTAGAAACTACCACTCTGAACTTTGAATTTAGACAAAGAAACTGTAATAGGAGCTTTGTTAAACTTAATGGTTTGGGACTTAATCGCTGATAGGTTAATATGTATAATTGGATTAATCTGCTATTTTGTACTGACTTTTTATGTAAGAATTATTTCCTATCCTCAGCACATGAACTCAATAGCTTTTACAATACAATGGGCAGGATGTCCTAAAGGTTGTTCATGTTTATGTATCGTAACAACAGCCAAAATGACAGTGCTTAGACAGGATCTATTTCTGAAAAACAAAATAAGAAAAAACCCACCCCCAAAAAAACCCCCCAAAGAACAAACAACAACAACAAAAAGGCGCACCCAGACCCAGCAGGCTGCAGGCAGTTACTGCTCTTTCAGATTTTCCTGTGGCTGTGTCAAAGCACCTGCTCAAGGGCCTGCAGCAACCCCAAGCATCTCCCTTAACTAAGGCTAATAATGGTCCCAAACTCCTATTTCAGCTGTCATTGAGCATTTGTCCACAACACAAATAGCGTCTCACCTACAGCTCAAGCCAGTCCAAGTTCCAGCCTACAAAAATAAATGGCTTCAGTAATTCTTGCCAGGCTTTGGAGGTCTCCACTTACTTAGTGTGGATCGATAACTCCCTGGCACCGAGTCCTGAAGACTTTGTGGCGACAGGAACTATCATGAGGATTAATCAGCACGGAGAAGGCTGCAGTACCACTGTGGTACAGCAACCGGTGTAAGATTAAAAAAAAAAAAGAAATTTAAAAAAAAAATGTGGCCAGACCAAAATTGTTCTGTTCCAGATTCAGGAATGTTTTTTTTCCAGGGTACAATTGATTTCATCCCAATGTGGACATCTGAAAGAGGCCAAACAATGCGTGCCCTACCGGTGTTTACTTCTCCCCACTAACTACAAAAGGAGGATAAGGTCATTAGCCAAGATCCAGACACCAATCTTGCAGATGTCTCTCATCAGGGCGAGATGAATCCCACCCAAAAATCTCACCGGATAAGACCGTTTCCGCACAGGTCCCTTACGGACAGATGCACTGCAGGGAGGGCAGGGATCCTCCTGTGCAGAGGGAGGTGTTTCAGTGGCCGTCCTGGGATTTGGACATGTGAGCCGGGATTTGGACATGTGAGCTGGCCTCAGGGATGGAAGGTCCCTCACCTCCTCCAGACAACACACACACTGCACCACAACCACTAATAGTCCCTCTGTTTGCAGAGGTGCCAGGATCACAAAAGGGGAAAATTAAAACCGATTGAGACGAGAGACTGTCATTCTCATGAAGGAATACAAAAGTACATCCTTTTTTCTTGGAGGAGAGAGGCAGCTGGTGAGCCCTTCCTAGTGATTTTATGCAGCTGGCATCAATTACCACTTTAAGCCATTATCTGTGGATACAAACTCCCATTGAAACCTTCTTTGTCTGGCCTGTGATGGGGCTGGTGCAAGTGTTTTATACTTACACACTCGCTGTCTGTTTGTGACAGCATGTCTGATTACCAGTAATTTTTGCAGTAAGCTATACTTTTGCAAGACTCATGTGGTTAAATCAAGCTTGGAGCGGCTTTCCTCTCACTTTCCATACGTTTCCCTTCAGAGATTAAATGGACATGTCAGCATCTCTGGGGATTTCTAACCGCAACGCTGTTTTATCAAAATGACTTTGCCTGTAAGATTAAAAACTGCATACAACGCCCACACAGAAATCCACCTATATACACAAAGATCACTTCTAACCATTTGAATTGGCACATTAAAAATTAAAACCAGGCGTGTTACCTCTCAGCATGCCACCTCATGGCGCCCGATCAGCTTGCTTATGGCTGTAGCACATCTCCACACCGCTCGCTCTTCCATTCATCATTTCACGCTAAATATCAGATATTTTTTTTTCCATGCAGATGGCAAATCAATGACTTGTTATTTTCATTACATCACCATTTACAAAACTGTGATGATTTAAGTATCTAAATGATTTAAGTGTCTGACCATGGTTGCCACTGGAGTAACTCCCAGTCAAATAAAAGCTACTAGAGCAAATCCATGTAAGCAATATTAATCTGGACAGCTCAATTATGCAATTTCAGCACATTTTCCAAAGGCACCCCCCACCCTGCATCATTATTGCAAGAAAATCCTGCTTATTTACACAAATTCTTAGATGAGGGATTCAGAAGCACTCTGCCGGACATCATGGTAGGGAGGGAGAAGAAGGGAACTGCAGCTCTAGAAGTGCCAGAAGCAGGGAGGGATATAACCAAAGGGAAAGAAAAATCACTCCATGCCTGCCCCAGTTTTATATAGTTCCCTAAACATCGTTGTCTAGGTGCCTCAGGAGACCAAGCAAAACACTCCCGACCTGCCCCAGCACTGCAACTGGTACAAGACCCCTACAAGAATCTATCTCTGAAAAAGAGACCTGGGGGAGGAAGGGGGGAATAACAGTGTATTCCAAGCTCTACAGTACAAGGAAATTATTTCAGGAGCTGAATTTAAAAAACAAACAAACAAAAAAACCAACAAAAACCAAAAAAAACCCTAAAGGCACAGCAAGGAAGTATCCCAGGGCATGTAAGTAGTGACTTTCCATCCACGCTCCTCTGGGTGGAAGAGCTGCCTGAGCACTGCTCTTTGGTAGCTGTTGATTCTGCCCTCTCAAGGGATGGCACAGGTCGGGGAGGAGAAACTCAGGACAATTTCAGAAGATTTTGTTTACCCTAGTAGTACGATGAGGGGAAATGTGAATGAGGAAAGACAGCCAAGCAAGGATAAAGCAAGACAATGTTCTGTGATGAAGGTAAGAGCAAGTTTACCTATCCCACCAGATGATTTATGTGCTGCCCTAAATCAGTTTGCAGAGCAATACAAATTGGTCCCTTCAGTAACTTTCCTTTTCGATTTAAGAAATGAGACAGTGACAAACCTCAGCTCTCCGTGCACAAATGGCATCCAGTGATTTTAAGCTACAACCAAGTGTTTTAAGAATTAACACCACTCCCCAACAGTGGAAAGCCAAACATGCAGGCAAAGGGGGATGGGAGAAGGGACGCCTCCAAGTCTCCTTTCCTTTGCTTTCCCCCATGCTGCCCCCGAAGCTCTGCCTGCCTATACCCAGGGAGCTGCACTGCCTGGAGAAGGGTGGCTGGCAATGCTCTACCTGGGGATTCAGAGTAAGCTGAGCTGCTGAGGATCACGAGCTCCAGTGGTGGCTTGCGGGATTTGGGAATCTTTAAATCACAGGAGAGTTGGGATCTGGGTGAAGGGACAGACAGCAGCCTCAGCCCGTGATGGGGGAAAGGGAGCGCTAATCCACAGATGCCCAGAGTGGTGGAGAGGAAACTGGTTTGCCTTAAGAGGCACTGGAACCACGGCGACTCGGCCTCTCTTTCACCATCTTCCCCCAACAGGCAAGTTGAAGAAAAACAGGAGAAGCCCACAAGAAACTGAGTTTATTTTCCTTTCCGCTTCCTCTTGCTTTTCATTTCTGCTTTCCACCCACATTAAAAAAAAAAAAAAAAAAAAAAAAAAAAGTCAAGCCCTAAAAGGCACCAAACGCAACAAAAATCTTCCTGGATAAATCACGACACCAGCTTTTGCAAACCACAGTTCTGCTTGTGTGTCACATCCTCGCTCCTCCCCGCACCCCAGACCTGGCCAGCATCCATTCGGAGCCGAATCTGTACAGGACAGGGAAAGTCTGAATAGTGCCGAGCACAATAGGTGACCTTTTCTGGTGCTGGAATCCATAATATACACACTCGTTAATAAAGTTCTCACACACGAGGGAGACATTTTGGCAAGAAGAGCTGGGGCAGTACTGCACACAGTGCAGTATTTGAACCGGGAGCTGTGGCGCTGCCTCCAAGCCGGGAAGGAGATTGTAATTTTGGGAGGAACCTAACCACAAGAGCAATGAGACTCCAAGTGCCGGGCAAGTCCCTGGCAGCGCCTGCCGAGGTAGGAAGTTCATATAAAGCAGAGCAGCTAGCACTCCTGAGAGCGCAACGTGGAGAAACGCCATCCTCTCCAACGCCACAACAGAGTGTTGGAATTGGGAATATGGTATTAAATAGTTCTTAAAAGAAAATAGCAAACACAGGCTTCTTGGGAGGGAAAGCCTAAACCGTTTAAAAGAAAATACTTTAATCAAGACATGCAGTAAACATTTAACAAGTCCATATACAGTCCCTCCTAAATCTTAACATCCAACTTTCTTATTACATCCTGACTTTCTTGAGAGTCTTTTATGGAGCCTTTGAGCTTTGTTACCCTCAAGCTAAAGACCTCATGCAAGTTTATTTCCCTTCTGTCTCTCTCCTCTGTTACCTTCTCACCCCCAGCAGTCACTGTGCCTGTCCCACTTCACGTGCAAGGCCTCTCTTTCACGGACCCCTTACCCACAGACTCTTCCCACCTTGGCATCAGCACGTTCATTTCTCTGCAACGTCCTTCAACTCCTTCCCAAACAAGCACTTGTTCGAAGGCCTCCAGGCTCTTCACCCTTAAGAAAATGCGTCCATCACACCACGCACTCAGTGACACTGAAGGAGCACTAGACATCCAGAAAGCAATAGCATGGGTGGTGAGCATCGCCCCACCATCTCTGTGAGGGTGCCTCTCAGTCTGCCCCTTGTCCATGTATGCAGCCCATGCAGAGGAAGCCCTTCACAGGCTTTACCATTTTCGAGCTTTCTGGAGCCCATCTCGTCGCTGTGAGCTGCCCACCAGCCTCCGAGCCGCTTCCACCACCGGCACAGAGCCGCACTGCTAGAAGCGGCAGACCAGCAATGCTCTGCTCAGGCAGAGCGATCGCAGAAGACGGCTGTGATGCTTTTTCAAGGGTGAAAAAAAAAATCTTAGTTTTGTCAGAACTGGCTGGGAGAACAGGGCTGTCCTTATGACCACATTTGGTTACCTTCAGCCGCAAGATTTCATCAAGCAGGTTAGAAACACACTTCCCAACACATGCAAAACAGTGGCTGCTTTGTCTCCCCTTGGCACAACACCCTCTCTACTGCATGCTAAAGGCACCGTCTGAAACAAGGGAGAAAATGAGCCAAATTGTTCTCAACAGTGCCATCGCTGAGGCTGCAGCCATAAAGCAACAATTAAATTAACTGGACAAAAAAGCATGAGGGATGGCTAGCTCTCAAGCAGGGTCCCAGCACTGCCTGAAGGAGCCTGTGTAGCAGCATTGTGCAGGCACAGGAGATGGAATCACGTGCAGGCAGGAAGGAGCCAAAAACCACGTGAAGACAATACTTGTCTGTTGTCTCCCCCCAAACCACCTCCTCTGCCAATCACTCCGACAACAATATTTTCCTTCTTGCCTGATGTGCCCCTGGTGCCTTTGCTGGTCACTGAATGAGCTGCGCTGAAGGCACAGAGACTGCACCGCTGCTGAGCTCCCCCAGTAAAACCCCAGGATGCCACGGTCTTTCCCGAAGACAGCCAAGAGAGAAACCTCCTAAGGGCAAATCCCTTCAACCACTTCCAAGGCTAGCCCCTTGATCCTGGTCATGATTACTTAAAAGAGTTTCCTGCTCAGATTGCATGTTTATCCCAGCTATACAATTCAACTGTCCATCCTCATCAAGCCTAAATTATTCACAAGTTATGCAACAAGCTAGCCTTGTACTGACATCGTCAGAGCTCTCATAAAAGAGGTAAGGTTTAGTACCCTACTTCCATTACTATTATTCACACTAAAAACGCTTGTTGCTATACAATTCCACATCCAGTCTCAGGTTTTTTTGTGATCAGAACAAGCCCTTGCTAGCAGATATGAAAAATAAGTCTGTGTGCGAAGGAAAGAAATTAAAACAATTTCCTTTATGCAAAGCTCCAGGCTCAGACAATAAGAGGAGACATAGATGCTGGAGAGAAAACAGGCTTACGCACAAAGCCAAAAAGTTGCACAGCTTTTCTACTTCCAATCTCAGTGTGCATTTGATGCCAAGGAAAGCAGTATTTCTGGGGGTGACAGAGCCAGGGGAGGCATTTGCCCATTGCTTGGCCCCTGTTCCTCCCAGGCAGTGTGAAGCCCAAGGATGCCACCACTCCCACCTGGAGGGCAGATCTCCTTCCCAAAGGGGACCGACACATGGGTCCCTCTCTGCATGTGCAGTCCAGACACTGCTGGGCCATAGTTTGGACCTGGGAGATGGAAAAGGCTTCTGAGTCCTGCAGGTTTGATGCAGCTGGAGAGATTCAATGAGAAACTGAAGTTCTAGTTTGAAAGTAAGCTTTAACTTTGAGGGGCGTGGGCAGAAAGCAGACATCTGAGAGAAGAGAGAAAATGAAAGGCTGAAATGACTGAAAGTAGATTTCCTATGTACCAAATGCCACACAGAAGCTACATGAGCAGAAATTTAAGTTGGGAAGGTAAAATACAGTAAAAACGGCAGTTCCAGCATAACACGGATGTTCTTCTAGTACATACGTCATGAGAACCTATAATTACGTGAAGACACTGATGCCCTTACAGGACAGATCCGTTCAGTATACAGCCTCACACCCACACTGACCTACAAGTCCTGTAGATGAACAGTGAAGAGGGATTTATTAACAACCCCCCTTTGATTTTGTACACTGAATGAAACCCAAATGTTAAAACACAAACAAAATACCCCAACAGCTCACGATCACGAACCCAAAAGCTGTCACCACACACACCAGAATGGGAACAGAACAAAGGAGAGGAAGGAAAAGTAATTCCCCTTTGGCATTTCCTTGGGGCTGTTTCACATAGGATCCTTTATTAAAAAGAGATGGCGCTGGAGAAGTAGCTGACAAGAGAAATTCAGAAGCTCCATCCGCCGTTTCTTCGCCTGACAGTGATGGAGGGCTCGGCACTGCTCGGTATGTGACATGATGTAGGCCAAAAGCAAACACACAGATTTGAGAAGCAGAGGGAGCAGGCTGGCAATGGTACTCCAAAATCAATCATACGTTAAAAAATAAAATACAAAATTTAGAAAAATGTGGAGGAGCACGAACAAGCACCACCGCAATTGTCAGCAGCGAGCAGCTGGCAGCCACAAAGCAAGCACCTCGCGCTTCCAGGGGACACAGTCCCACCGGTGACCTTCACCCCTCTATGGGACGAGTCCCACCTCAGGTGGACAGACCCGTCCCCTTACGGACACCTTTCCCCCCACCATGCTAAATTGCGGGCGCCCAGGGCAGCTACGCTCCAGGCTTCAGCACAACCACTACGTGCCTAAAATGAGACAGAATGAATCCAGGCTTTGGTCACTGGTAGCATCAATGGCCAAGGCCAGCGAACAGCTGCTGGAAGACTACAGGTTTCATTACCAACTTTGGCTTTTGAACCCAAATCAACTGGTAGGTGGAAGAAGAAGTTTCTAACACATTGCTAATCCCTCAGCTGTCCGCATTCCCTAAGTCTTCTTGGGCTTTAATTAAGCAAACCCTCCTCATTAAAATGTTGCGAGTGCTGCAGTTTTTCCTTCCAAATATTTAAAACTCTGTCTGCAACACTAACAAAGCCCCGCATTTTGCAAGAAAATGAGTTCTAAGAAAAGCCCTGAAAACAAAATTACTGCATTTTCTTTGTAGCCCACCAATCCACTTACATAAAGTGACATACTTCACTTAGCCCATTACTATGAAGAAAGAGATTTAACGTTTCTTTTCTAAAGTGGCGTACCTCTGTCTGAGGTACACCTGCCAGATGAAACAACATCTAACAGCCATTACATCCCCAAACACCCATGTTTAATGCCCATTGTACATGCTGCTGGTAACCTATGCTCTGTTTTACACCCACAAAAGGAAAACTTCAAATTTTGGGCTACACTACAGCCTCCAAAAAACTCCTTGTAAGCAAGGACTAGTGTGAGATCATGATCTGACTTATTCAAAACAAGGTTTCTTTTGTGAAGCAGCCAAAATATGTAAATTACCCAGGAATAAAAGGAATCGTCCGATCTGTACATGTGTCTTACAAACACAACTGAATGACACAGTGCGAGTGCACAAGTCCTTACAAGTTTTAATTTCAGGTAATCTTTGCCTAAAGGTTAAACACTTTAGCTCCTCTTGTCCAATATTAGTCACCGCTCAACCTCTGTTGGCAATCCGCAACCTTCTCCCCTGCCTTACGCAACGGAAGCACTGCAAATGCAGACTGCCAGGCGCAAGCAGGGGGGGGCCCAAGAGGCTCAAAGGCCCGTTCCTCCCACCAGGCGAGGGGCAGACGGGATGGCAAAGGAAGCTGCAACACCAGCCCACCGTCGTCTGCTTGAGAAACAGGCTGAATATATACCGTCCGCGCAGACGGTGGGTGGCTGGGGCGAGGAGAAGGGAGGAGACCTGACCAAGCCCTACAGGCTTGTCAAATTCCATTTTCAATTTTAAAAATACCCCAGAAAATACCTTCGGTTTCTTTCACTGGCATTGCAAGCAAAGACCTCTTTGAAAGCTGGCAGGAGAAAGCTTGCTCCTCCTCCCTTTGCCACCGTCTCCACCTTCTCTTCTTTCTCTCTCTGGTTTGGTGAGAACTGCTTTTCCCAGCAGCAACAGAGCGGAGGATCAGCATCAGGTCGGTAGCTGTGACAGCCAGCCCTACAAACATCTGCAGAAATACCTGTCCAAGCCCTCAAACCACCTGCTTCTTCCCGGGGAGGAACGGGCTCCTTCTGCAAAGGGCAAACCCAGGCCTGTGACCGATGCCAGACCAAACCCAGGGTTTCTGCTCCTCCACGCTCTTCTGCAGCATTCCCGAAACCTACAACCCAGCTGCAGATCTGGGGGTGAAAAAGCACCACCAAGCTCAGCTACTCTGTGGGAACGAAAGAAAATAAATAGCTAGAAATATATGGGCTGATAGCAGCTTTCCTAGAGCAAAGACCTCTCTTCAACCTGCTTGTTCACGTATGAATGAGATTCACGCTTATAACCCTAAGGGTTTTCAAAGCAGGAAGGAATAAGGATATTATATTTTACCTCTAAAACACACTTGTGCTCAGAAATACAGCTCTTTTTTAAAAAGGAAATCCATTACAGATGATTTACAACTGACTGACAAGATGATGAGGATGACTCTGTAATTATCAGGTCCAATCACTCCAATTACAATTTACCAGCAGACACACAAACTACTTGATGCACAGCTAACATTTTCTTCAGCACACACTAGGTCCTCCCTAAAAGAAGACAGGAGACAGACAACCTCTATCAGTAACAGACAAACGCGGCTGCTGACGAGAGGAATTCAGGGAAGTCTGCGAGGGGCAAATTTCCCTCCCTGTTTGTGCCAAACCCCTCCGGAGGACAGATGACAACCAGGGCTGCGACCGAAAGGCTTCTCCTTTGCATGCAGACAGGAACAGCTGTTAGACAGGTACAAAGGTACGGCCGCGTCTGGGCATGCGTGATAAGTGAGTTCTTTATAAAATCTGTTGCTGAGGTTTTGATTTTCTTTGGTAGATTAATGCTGACTTATGCACAGCATTTAAAATGGCCCTGCGCTGCCAAAGCTCTATAAAGGCTGTGCACTTTAGTGTACAAGTAAGTGCATTTGGCGTTATGCCACTATGTACAAAATCATTTTCATGCAGCTGCCAGCAGAAGGGAACTATATTCTTGGACCAGATGTTTTTGTTGTCGGCGCTGCCAAGCACGCCTGGAAACCTCACAGCTGAGCGGTGCAGGAGTGAATTAACAATGAACAGAGCCACAAGATGCGCGCGTCCATCTATCAGGCGGGGCGTCATGGCCCCCTCTCCACCTTCCCTCCCCCTCTCCAAGCAAGGAAGCTGCCGATAGCCAGCTAATTATTTACCTGCCCGAGAGGAAAAGCCCTTCTGCCTCCATCAGGATAAATAAAAGCAACAAATACTTGCAGAAAATATTACATCCCAGCTGCGTTTACCCTTAGCTGGGCAGGTGACAAAGAGACGACGATTAACAGCCAAGAAAATAGGACTGGAGAAAATAATACTACAGCACATTTGGTTTTGCTGCTGGGCTGTGAACAGGCTTGCACTTATTAAACGGTATTTCACCTCAAAAATCAGAGCCGCTATGGCATCTCACTCTCCAGCTTAAAAACAAACAGCTCAGATCCCAGCACAAGTCTCTCGCTCTTGAGCTGAAACCCTGAGAGCCCTGGCCGGAGTTTGGGGACAGGAGCCCACTTCCCGACACTGGCTCCCGGTGAGGCTCGGCTGCCCTTCGCCCTGCTGGCCCCCGTGCTGCAAAGCAGGGGCTCCCACCAGCCCCCGGCCTTGCCTTGCCTTTCGTGACTGCACTGTGACTAGCAGAGGGGACCCGCAGGGGCTACAGAGGCAGAAATAATAAATCGTCAGACAGCTGCTTAAACCGGTGGATGCGTATGCACAGGAGGCAGAAAGCAGTCCGAACAGCAACAAGGGAGCCAAGCACCGACACCCGGGTGCTGATAAGAAGAAAACGAGGTTTACTCACTCCAAAACTCTCCCTTGACAGGCCCACCCTAAATCAACCACAAAGAGGAACCTTAGAGGCCAGGGCACCTCACCCAAAAAGAAAAAACCCTGCCCCAGGCGGGGAAGAGGTGGAAGCACACCCGCCTCCCCATCCAGGGGCTGCTCTGGGGTCTCTCTTCTCAGACAGGCAGCTCAGACAGGCGCAGCCCGCTCCTGTACCGCAAGCCACTGTTATAAAGCGACACTCAGCAACTTGATGGTAAAATAAACGCACGCCTAATGTGTTTTACTGAAATCCTCCTATACAGGAATAATCTGATCTCCCTCAGAAAGAGCATCACTTCTGTTTCCCCAGCCTCCAGCAGCCACTGCATCTCCTGTGCCAAACGCGGCCCCAGCCTGCCCAGCTACGCTCGCCAGCCAGCATCTGCATGGGAGCTGCGCTCAGCTCTAACGCCCGGAGCAGCGCCTTCCTTAAGGATAAATTCAAAAGTTACATGTTTAAAAAAACCAACCAACCAAACAAACAAAAAAAAACAGATGGCCTCTCTTGTCCAGATAAATAGATGGTCTCCTTCTCAGGGACTTTTCCCTTAAAACAAAAGTAATGCTATCACTACAGGGTCTCAGGGGAAGATGATTCATGAGCAGGAAAAGGCCTGTAGTTCTGTGCTCAGGGTACTCACCCCAACAGATATTACAACTTTTTACTATGCTAGTCCCGTAACATGATGAAGTGACAGTCTGCAAAATCCTCCCTTAATCACACTGATTTGAAACCAAACAAAGAGCAATTAGCCCAGCCAAGGGGGCGGGGTGGGGGGGCGCATTTACCTCCCAAGGAGGAAACCTGGATTGTTTGGAGAGCTTCAAAATTCAGGAGGATCTGCTTTAAGGCACCGGATTTGCTCAGAGCGGAGCTGTGTGACAATGAAGCCAAGCACAAAGGGACAGGCTTGCAGCAACCGTGCCAGCTCCAGCTCCACCACCAAGGCAAGGATCCGCCGGTCGGTCTGGAAACATTACTAAGCAGCATGGAAGCAGCAGAAATCCCACACACAGCAAATCGGACCTCTTCAATAGCTGGAGAGAGGCAGCTAAGTGAAAGACCATGTGTTGTGGAGGTCAGCTTCTGCCAGACTACAGGCATCTGAACAAAGGCCGTCACGGCTGGAGGCTCCTCTCCTGCGGTTTCCTGCAGCCTCGTCCCTCCAACGGGCGCATGGAGAAATCCCAAAGCCCAGTCAAAAAGGAAAGCCTCACAGAAAATGTTGGTTAAATTGGTTAAGCTTGTCTTTGCCAGTTTACTAACAAATGACACTCCACTAGGAAAAGCCTTTAGCTGCGCTCTGGCTGGCATGAATTAAAAATTGAGGGGCAGGGGGTACAGAATAGGAAAAGGAAGAACAGGGAGGCTATCATAAAGATAGCAAAACATAATTTTTTTTTAAAAAAAGGAAGTTCTAAGGTTGTGGGTGCTTTTTTTTTTTGTTTTCTTTTGACAGGTCTCCCCAAATCAGCTCCATCTGTAGTCTCCAAGCATCTGGGGGTTTCTGCCAAAGTGATCAGTAGCAAAGAGCTAGCATTTGTCTTTGAATCACAGCCATTATGTGCTCCAGCGTTCCCACACCACGGAGAGAAATCGGAGGCGCTCGCAATTCTCCCTGGGCTAACGCCGAGCTGCCGATCCAAAGCACAAGGGATGATGGCAGTGCATGTGTGCTGCTGCATATAAAGGCAAGGCACAGTGTAAAAAAAGGACATTGCTGCTTTTCATGACCTATAGAACTTCCTCACTGAAAGCAGGCTTGGCTGAGGGCAACTCTCCAACTCATTGGCAAACCTCTTCAAAGCAAGACATCCAGCTAAGGTTGTCTTTCATACAATACAGTCCTTATTCCCTCACGCCTTTGGTTCGTGAGTAGACGCTTTTCCCCGGGAGCTGTAGCACGTACGGCCATGCAACAGTCACAACCCAGTTTTGGCCACCTCTCCCCAATGCCGCCACCGCGGCGCTGGCCTGGAGAGTGGGCATGTGCCCCTGCGCACCGACAACCTGCACGTCCCGTCCTCTTCCCTTCGGGGAAGTGCAGGACGCTGCAAAACCCTTTATCTGCTGCTAGCTGCCCAGCAGCCCTACCTGCTGGTACACCTAGAGGGCCAGATAAGGCTCTGTTTTACCATTCACCTTATAAAGATGATTAAAAAAGAGAAGGTTAAAAAAAAAAAAAAAAAAAGAATGATAAAAAAGTTCTCTCGATGGAAGATGCAAAAAAACACCAAACACCAGTAAGCTCCTACTAGCATTAACTCAAAGGTCTCTCTTATGTTGCTGTGTATCAGGTTTCAGAAGAAACTTCTGGCTCTTGACATCATGTGGAAGGCAAGCAGGTTTCTCACTCTGAAGCCCTCTAGTGATAGCCAAAAGCACAGCACTCACACAATTACTCGCTTTGAGTGCAACCAGGAGGAAAAATTTAGACAAACCCTTGCGCAAGAGATCACTGCTGGTCAGCCACACCAGGTCAAGATGGCCATGTCTCAAGGATCACATAACAGCTTGTGGAGCCATACTAAGCAGAGCATTTGCAACTGTTTATCCACACTCCAAGTAGCTATGTGTCCCCCAAAGGCTGATGAATATGGGTGTTTTGTGAACAATCACGGATTAGACCCCTAACCTGAAACAGGCATCAATCCATCATGAGTGGTTCTTAATTAAGACCCAGAAAAAAAAAAATGTGGAAAATTCACAAGAATGTAGGCTTGATACTAAGGTTTGGGTTTTTTTTCAATCTCAAACACTCAAACAAATCCAACTTTTTGATCTATACTGTGCCTTAGCAATAGGTACAATCTCTGCTGTCCACTGAATATACAGCTCCTGAATACTTGAGTTTCCATAACTACAGTCATCCCATGCATTATTGACCTGCAGAGAAGACCAGTAGAAGAAACATCTTCATTTTTTTTCTAAGAAAAATTCCTATTAACTGCCAGCCAGTCTTCGCCCCCCTCTGGATCCAGCACTGCCTCAGGGCTGCTACTATGTCAGATCTTTCCTATGAAACTACAACACTCTGCCCAAACGCACTGGTTTGCATTCTTCTGCTTTATCATCCAGCTGTATGAAATTCGCCTATTACGGAACTAGCTATATATTTCTTATATCTCAAAGTGGCAAAATAATTAGATGCATCATATGCAAGAATGTTAAAGTGAGCATTGTTTCCCACAGTAAAGTCTGCTCTAACACCTTATATATCTTAACACCACTTTATTGCCAAAGAAACTGCTGATTTAAATCATACCTAACTAATATCTGGATGAAGAAAGAGCAATACCCAGTGTATTAGCAATGGTACCACACAAGCATACACAGCAAGGGCAGGCTGGGCGTTTGATTTTGGACTTCACTTAAAGCAAACAGATGTCATTCAGAGGTAGATCTACTTTGGCTACCTGGATTAGTCCACTAAAGGGTTGTTTTCTTTTGCCATTCACTAACCAAAGCACCCTTAAACTCAGGATTAACAAGGTTCTTTGCCTGCAAATACAGAGCATGGTCCAAAATGAGGTTCACCTAAGCCAGTCTCCCACGGGTCACCAGACCAGAGGCGGCTGGCATGACACATCCTCAGCACAGGTTTTTTGGCTCCAGCGTTGGAACCGAGCTCCCCACCCAGCGATTTTTTGCTCTGACATTATCCTGAACACTGGAATTCAGAATCACAATAAATGTTATGGAAATGGTCCAAAGCAGAAAGTGAAGTAATTTCTGAGGCAAGCAAGTAGACTAAAAATAGCCTGTTGCACAGTGGAAAGAATCAGAGGGTGGGGGAATCCCTGCAGAAGACCTTTACACTCTGTTCTTTATTCCTAAATCTGCAGGTGTGGAGCACTAGAAACAGCCCCTCAGCGGCCGTCGCAGGTGGCCGAGGAAGATGCCGCCAGGCTGTCGGGAAGGCGTCACAGCCAGCTTTCCTCCCGGGTTCACGCTGCAGAGGGATGGCTGCGGTTCTCCAGGCGATGGCTAAGGGGCTGCGGTTCCCCAGGCAGCCTCACGGCTGGGACCCTGAGGAGATGCTGCTGCTGCTGCGGGCCAGCTCCCGGCCGCAGTCTCTCCCACTCCCTGCTCTTCCTCGACCCCTCTCACCCACCCCATGGCCAGCTTTTGTTGGGGCAAAAACAGTAGAAAGCCAATCTGTATTAAAAAAAAAAAAAAAGAAAAAAAGAAAATACTTCTTTGCCAGTGGAGCTGGCATATGCCGGATAGAGGCTGGTACAAGGGGAGCTGGGAAAAGGGGGGAAGAGAGGCACAGCTGCCCCTGCAGTAGCAGCCAGACATCAAATTGGTTTTGCTGTATTGTAAAAGCACATCTTGAGGGAGAAGTAAATTGAAAATAGGGAAAACCCGTAGACACCTATGTCAGGAGGAAGCACTGCTATCACAACAGGATACCATCTGAACATTTACAAATAGAAAATGCAACTGTTCCTCCTTTCTTTCCTGCAGTGGGAGCAATCCTTTCCTGAATTTACATGCGTGTTTGTTTGTTTGTTTACATTTGTAGGCATGGGAAAGATAATGAGTTTGCATTTACATGCAGAGCCATCCATTTTTACAAGAATAGTGCAAACTCTTAACAATTTGTGTTGCAAATCAAGACTAGGCTAGGTACATTTCCCAAACTCTTTTAACCAGAATTGAGGAGCAGCAGCAATTCCTCAGGGACTTGAATTTGAGCGGAGACTTGTTTGACGGTACAGCCCCCTCTGATCTATAAATCAGTGCAGCTCCATCATTTTATAATTGACTCAAGGCTTTACATTTAAACAACTTGTTGCAAAGTGGTGTCGCAAGAGAGGTAAAAAGAAAAATTCAGAGTGAAAAACGACTGACATACATAGAAACAGATTTGTCTCACAGGCTCAAAGAGAGGAAACACCAATAAATGCTAGAGAAAAGGCTGCTAAGGTAAAATATGCAAGAGACAAATAAAACCCTCCTTAATGGGGCTGCCTTTGCATCACTGTTTCCACAGCAGTGACTGAGGGCTGCCTGGCCGCCCGCAGCCCCGGCCGGGAGGACAGGTTGGCGCAGGGGGAGCCAAGCAGCCAGCCAGCCACCGGGATGCTCGCTCTCCCTGTTGCCTGTGGTCTCTTTGCCCAATTACATTTCCATTCGGTAAAATATTCCACATAAGAAACCAATTTTCAGGAATCACGGACACTCTCCTTTCTTGCTCTCGCACGCAGAGCCAAGGTGCTTTGCCAGGCCGGTAACAGCTATCTGAAGGTCCGTGGGCTGCTGCATTTACACTAGGATTTCCACTTACTCTTCCACCAACTCTAGAAGCAAGCACTAAAATTCAGTTCAGGAAGAAGGAGCTACAGCGGAAAATATCCCTGCTCTAGTGAAACACTGCAAAAACACCTCATACATCAACCGACATGCAAAAAACCTGAAAGTTCATTTCTGGAACTGACCTCTCTACTAGGCAGAGAGGCACTTGTGAAGGCCCCCATCATCCTGCAGAACCAGGTGCAAAAGAAAGGAGGCTGTTGAACGCTCAGCACGCCTCTTGCACCAGTGATGGGCTGGGTAAAGAAACTACCGTTTTGCCTGGTGAACATGAGGCAAAACACAACAGCAATGGAACAGACAGGAACAGTAGCGGCTTCTGCGGCTAACTCGCTCACTTCTCGCAGACACCCCTTTCGGATCAAAACATTCGAGAGATAAAGCTTGACATGAAAAAAACACCAAGGAATCATCAGAATAAAAAGATGCCTCCTTGGCCAGACTCCCATAGGTCTATTCCTGCTTGAAGCAGGGTCTTACTAAGAGAGATGGCAAGGACAGACATGAAAGCAAAACTGAACCGTGCATTTATTATGAAGCACCAATTTTTGCAATTTAATGACAACACCTTTGCACTTTTATTTAGCAGTAGAAAATGTTCTCTGCCAGAGAGGCTACACAAAGCACACTCAGTGGGCTTTAATCCCTTTCAAATTAAACCTATCTAGAGGAATGTACACAGGCCCCTTGTTGGAAAGGACTTGAGACGTTTCTAGGCTCAGGAGACAAACAGCATCTTCTCCTACATTGATCAACTGAACTAGTTTGCGCAGCATCTTCATGGCTCTTTTATCACTTAGCTCAGCCGTGTGCTTCCCATTGCATATATAAGAGACTGGGCATAGGGGGAGAAGAACCCTTTTCTGTTAGGCACAAGGGGAGCGTTCATCATGGTTACAAGTCAGCTTAGAGTACAATGAATTCCCAGGTCCTTGCGCATTAGCACTTGCTGCCATAATCTCTAGTTTTAGGAGCCGGGCTTTAAGACTGTATTTTAGCCAACAACTCCCTACACAATCACTCAAACCGCGCCTTGCAAAAGCAGCACTGTCGAGGGACTTATAGCAAACGTTTTTGTCTCGTAAAATGTTGGAGATTAACATTGCTATTTTATATGTATATATACATATGCATGTGTTAAGAAAGAGAAAGAGGGGGAGAGAGATCATGCAGGATAATCTCAAACGTACGATACTATTCGTGGACCCGTAAACTAAAGAAAGAACCAGGGGGAGATTTTAAAATGCTTAAAAGTAGTTTGCACGCACTACCCTCCAGACGTTCCTCCAGCTGCAGCACTCACTTGAAAGCCAAGCACCAGAACCTTTTCTTTTTAAAAAAATAAAGTAATCTACCTCCTCCTCCTGATTTACTACAAAACAGTGGCCAACTGACTGATAACGGACAGTGGCTGAGGTCTGCCTACCATTCCCAAAGCAGAGGCTATAAATTTCAGCCTCTCTCTTCTCCGCACAGCCTGCCAGTTTTCACGTAACTTGTCGGGACTTCGTAGCTTTGGAATTTCTCCTCCTCATTAAACGTGGCCAAAGTTGGCCAGCAGATCCAAAAGGTATTTGGTGGAAAAGAAGGCAGGACACACGCACTATCACTGAGAAGCCTCATTTCCTTAGGAAGTCAAGATAAAAATATGGAATGTCGCAGCAAAAACAGGAGGAGCCCACAGGCAGGTGCGGTTTATGAAACTACAATTAAACACAGTCAAGAAAGGTTACATTTCAAGCAGATATATCCCCTTTAATATAAACAACAAATTAATTCTCCTGTCTTTGATCCTAATGCCCAAACTAGATTTTAAAGTGCACCTCTGAAAGACAGCAGCTCGCACTGGACCTGGGATCTCTTGCTTGCCTATTCAGGCAGGAGGAACACGCCGCAGACCTGGGTTCAGCCTAGCTACTTGCTAAAATGAAAGCACAATGCTCTGTCACAACCCTCGTTGGTTTTTCTCTGCCCAAACTGGCAAGAGCACACATGCTCTAACACTGTATTGACAGGGTTGCCTTGTTTTCCTTGAGTAGACAATATGTCTGATTCACTGGGGGTAAATTGAGCTGTGCTGTGTGTCTGACAGAAATGATACAAACTGCAGCCCCATACTTTTTGCTATTATCTGCACACAAAACATTTCTGTTTCCCATCAGAACTCGAATCTCCTCCGACAGCTCGAACAAACAGAGCTCAGCGCTCGGGAAGGCAGCGGCGAAACGCCCGTGTCAAGGCTCGGAAGAAACGCTCCATCACTAGAACTTGTGCAGGCTATTATTGCTCAAATTCACGTCAGTGCAGGTATGACCGGTAGGTTAAATATCACGATTGTGAAAGAATCCACATGGAACCCATACTGAGACTTCACCGCTGCTAGTATTAGGGTTCAGATTTCCCTAACATAGATAGATGCTAGCAGTCATGCATATACATATGAAATCACATTGTCATTAGGGACTTCCTTGTCAATGCTAACAGCAGGCCTCCAGATGACTGCAGGTACTGAGCCTAAGGACTGAAGAAAAACAGGCAGAGGATTACAGTTAAATGCGTGACTATTGCCTACTTGGACTGATAAACAGTGCCTGAAAGCTGGAATTCAAGCACCTGTCCTACTCATTACGATGGTAACCGACGTCAGTAGCTTACCTAGATGACTTATCCTTTCCTTCTGAGTGTGTCAATGCAGTTGCACCATCAGACCAAAGGAAAGAAATTTTTAAAGAAAAAGTCCAGACTTGTCCAAAGAGCTCAAGACTTGCAGAAAAATCTTCTTAGTGCGCAATCCTGCCCTTCCACCAATGGAAGTCAGCTGTAGCCTTCTAGTTTCCATTATGCTCCAGTAGGAAACATGTGCTCTCACATACTGACAAGCAGTAACAGATCTCGGTGCCACAGCTGAGGAGTATATCCTGAGCATCAGCTGTTGTGCTACAGCAGGGCGTCACCTGGTTCTCTTACAGCCAGGTAGGCAAAATTTTAAAGCTGTCTCCCTAAAACAGGGAGATTCTTCTGCGCTCCAAACTACAGCAAAGTTCCCTTTATGTGGGCATAAATCCAGTTTGTGTGATCTAAACTACACTGCGATTTACAGAGCACTGGCAAAACATTTTCTGCTAGATAAGACAAAAACCTTGCACATCAGACCTGTCATAAGCATACAGATGAGAAGGCAGAGGCAACACAGCTTTCTTTGCACTTTCTTAACACAGTGATCCACGATCAACCTTGACTATGAAGCCATCTCCTGGCCTCAGCTGAAAGCCATGCAACAGGAATACTTCTAAACGAGCACCATGAAGCCTTCACACTCAAAGCTCTTTTGCTGTTGACAGATAATAGATGCTGGTGAGGCAGCAATGGTGCCCTCAAGGATCGTCATGGCAAAAGGAAAACATCTGTTTCTTCCAGCCTTGAAACAGTCAGGCTCCAAAACAAGCATGTTAAAATATATAGAGCGATATACCCGCAAGGACAACTGACAATAGGCTGTGCATGCAAACAGTCTTCCGCTCAGGTGGAAATCTTGCACTAAGAAGAAACCGTATGCTGAAAAAAGCAGATAGAGAAACAAGGACATATGAATGTTTTACACCTCTTTTTCTCTCTCTCTCTCTCTCTCTCCCCCCCCCCCCCCCCCCCCGCCAATTTTTCCCCCAACCACACAGTATCAGTGTCATGTCGCTCTTTGCTGGGACACAGCAACGCAGAGCCTTCATGCTCAGCACCAGCTCTCTCCAGTCAATCCATGTTGCATATCATTTCCCAAGCTGCTTGATAACAGCCACGGCTTTCTGCCCTGACCTCAAACCGCATGTGGAGCTCCCTATTCAACCTCCCTCTTGCAGCTGCATCAAACCTGACATCCTCCCCTTCCCAAATAAGCTTCTCCATCCCGACAGTCTTGCTAACCACCCCAGGACTCAGATGAAGAGAGTGAAAGTTTGCCCTTTATCCAAACTGGTGCCAGCACTGCTCCAGGAGAGTTTCTTGGATCACATCCAAAAATCTCAGAGCTGACTCAGGCCGGGTGTTGGATGTATTTGCCTTGCTGGGAGATAAAGTCACTGCTCCGTGTATGACTGTAAGGACAAAAGGCTCTCCAGAGTTAAATGTCGCTCTACTCTGTTAGGATGATGAGCTGGCAGGCTAAGCACTGCTCTGCCACCCAAGGACAGGGGTGTTGCAACGTGTCTGACACCGTGAGCCCCCCTGCAAGGCGCTGGGCATAGCTCTCACCCTGAAGACGGACAGGACCACCTCTGCCCGACTGAAACAGAGGCCTTGCAGAAAAACGGGTAGCACGGAGCTGATGGGGGCTGCAGCAGACATCAGCCAGCACCACAGGGCTGAGCCTCCCAGCATCAGGGCCGTGGTAAAGCAGGGGGAAGAACTGTGCCAAGCTGCTGGGTGAAGGCATGCAGCAGAGGTAGGTGCAGGACCTCAAATTAAGGAGGGAAACAGTCAATTATACAAATGCTCTGCAGCTCAAAAAAGGCTTCCCCGCTGGCTTCAAGACTATTGTACCTCTTTTTGACCTCCTCCCAAACCAGATGTTAGAACTCAAAAGACCACTCTGTCCAGCTCTGTTTTCCTCTGAACTGTAACAGAAAGTTCCCAGCTGCGCCCCCCCCCCCCCCCCCCCCGCCTTTTTCCCACTCTTTTTTTTTTTGACCTAATTCCTGGAACACATAAGAGGTTAATCAGCTTCAGGAGAGACTGGACAGCAGGGCTGTCCACACTGTAAATACCTTTCCTATTTATTCCTTTTCCACAGAATGATTCTTTGCTTTGCCAGGTAACTCTTTAACCAAAGACTACAAAATTTTGTACAGACTAGTAGTAAGCAACCTCACGTCTGAGGGACAAGCAAGCAGGCTGCCAGTACTCCCCATGGAAACAATCTGAATTTTTGGGTCCCTGATCCATTTTCCCCAATTCACATCAAGAGGAAGGGACATGGCAAAGGCTTTTGGTAACTCTACTGGCTTCAGGTTTGCTTTGGTTAACTTTGCAGCAAGTACAGCCATGGACTGGTATAGAAGTACTTTATCAGGCAGCTGCACTAAGCCAGGTAAAGCCATGTCTCCACACTAAAAGGCCAGCCCATATTCAGCTTCTCCAGACTGGCTTGACGCAGTTCTGTTGCACAGTGCCGTGAGGACCTGCGTTTCCCAGTCTTCTAAAGTGAGGCATCAACTTCTTAATTTTTTTGCCTCCAAACAGACCAAAATCCACAGACCGTCTTTGGGTTTTCATGAAAAAAAAATGCACATAAAAGTTAGGGCAAACTTTTGGTGTTTATTATTTTTTCTTTTCCCCTCATTTTGTCTGCCTGCATGTGTGGGAACACACACACATTTTTATTTATCTGCAGTCTTTCTGCAGACTGCTTTTGGTATGTCTTACAGACGATGGATAGATCATCCACATGATCGCAGTTTATAACACCACGTAGGCCATAAGATATAGACTCACAAGAACCAAAGTGACTTGCCTACTGCAACAGAAAAAAGCAGTCAGCAGAATCGGGAAGATGGCAATGAATAATTCGGGTAACCTTTCCTGTCTAGGTACGGGAGGTGTGCCACGTTTCTCTGCAGGCCTGGAGGTTTTGGTTTGGGGTTGTTAATTTTTCTGCAGAGCACGTACAGAAAGGGCAAGACAGGCAAGCACTAAAAGCAATCCAGCTTCTTTCATAAATCAGCAGGATACAGTATCCAGTTGTTTACTTAGCATAATTTTACACAGACTAGACTGGACAAGTCATGAAACACTGGGCACAAGAGCTGAGAAATGCTGCTATTAAAAAGGCATGCGGAAAACTTTCCCAAGGGATGCCAAGAGTGTGTGTGGGAAGAGGTAGGAGGAAGAAGCAGCAGCGTCAGGGGTTATAACAAACAGAAAAAAAGCGATTGTGTTTTTCCCTCAAAATCAGTTACTAAACCTTTCAAAGAGAAAAGCATCGCTGGAAGGGGAACACAGGAGTGACGTGGGAAACAACCGTGCAGCTGCAAAGAAAGCCTCCAAAAGAGTTAAGCAAAGTCAAGCCGTCTGTTTAGGGTGTAATGCAAGTTAACAGCTTAGATGCAGGCAGATTTGCCAAGGAAGCTTTGCTAAGGTTTTAAATGTTATTTGCTTCACAAGAAAATGGATTCTTCTAACTAAACAGCGACTGCCAAATCTTACAGTGTACTTGTGTTGCATCTGATAACATCAGTCACGGCTCACTTGGTATGCTACAGTGCCGCACACCAGTACGCAGCAAGGAGCTCACGGGAACCTCACAGCATGGTTAGTGAGTGGAAGGGGTCAACAGGGACTGAACACTGTCTTCTCCAAAACAACACCCCAAAAGGAGCAGAGACCCTACAATGAAAAGATTAAAGACAGACTACAGGAATCTCCCAAATAATGTGTCGTTCCCCCCCAACACGCATGCAGCCTGAGAGTCATCCTAAATATGTACATTTTGGAAAATAACTTCTAAAGCGTGTATACGCTGATAGCTCGTATTGTTCCCCTTTTACAGTCATTGGGCTCATTCCAACAACAGATTAGCTTTCAATTGATGAGGACTGGTGGTTTTTTGGTTTTATTTGGTCTGTGCTCCAGTGAAATTTTTTTCACCCTACATGTGCTCTAGCTTCACCCTCAGAAAGTGAAAACAGGACCTGTATATGCACCGTTCTGCAGGAAGACTTACAGCACTTCAGATCTTACAGATGCTTTAGTGCTTGCTTTAGAGCTGTAGATCTAAAGATCTGTAACAATCCATACAATCTTCTAAGTCTTTTCTTAATTTGTTTAGACAGGAGGAAAGTGGAAGAGACAGGAAAGTTTTATGCACATCAACACCCCCCCAACGTTTCAGGCAGCAGTACTAACTAGTCATAATATATTCAAAGATCAAGCTGATATCTTCAGCCCACCTCCTCTTTTCTCATCCTTACCACCATTCTTTTCAAAATTAAAATCTGAAGAGAAAACCACAAGAAAAGCTGAGAAGGATGAAGAGCACTTCCACAGTGCCATGCACATTACAGAGCTGTAATGTTTCTTCCAACGTCTCTAGTCAGAGGTTACACTACCTCGTTTTCTTCGTGCCAACCAAAACTTTTTAAGGAAAGCCTTCACTCTGACTTTGACAACCCTCCCATTCGGGTGATCAAAGCTTTACTGCCCAGAACTGATATAACCTCGCCGATCCTGAGCAATATGTGAACTGCAGAATTGGGGCCTTGAAAACTGAAAATTTGGGGTGTGCCCACAGAGCGTGCCAACACATTAGGCTTTCTAATTTGTTAAGCATTTGGCAAAGCAGGCACTGGATCAGAGGTATCCCAGAAGAAAGTCAGTCTTGTGTCTGTTCTCAATGCAGGTTAGACAAAACAATCAGATTATCAGCCTCCACAGCACTGCTTGTATTTAAGCAGAAAGGCATAACGCTGCCAGTAAAGCATGCACAGAGGCACAAATCACCTAGAGCTTCAGTAGCCACTCATCAAAAAAAAAAAAAATCACAGTTTCAGTTTTGTGAAGTTTCCGCTCAAGGCCCTTTCCCCATGGGCATGGACACAGTTAGTGTTACCATTAGCCTACAAGAGCAGTTCATCTAACCGTAGCCCTGGAAGCAGGCAGAGAAGGTAAATTTGACCTGTGGTTCCTTCAGCATTTCTTTCGGGGCAGTGCTGAGGGTGGCAGTCACTACCCCCTCTGTCCCCACGTGCTCTCCTCCCACCCTCCCCGTAAGCTGTGGTGAGCTGGAGCCAGGATGGAGCTGCACGGTCCGCCAGCAAAAGGAGGCGTTCCTGAAACCATCCCTCGAGGAACTGAAGCCATGGCTTGATGATATGGCCATCTCTGGCAGCAACATCAATTTGAGCTACTGTCCCTTCTCCCCCACGGCCATTGGCAGCTCTTTTCCAATCTCATGCCACCTTCTTCATAGCAACAGCACAACTGTTCATAATGTCATGTGCTAAACTAGATCAACGAACCAATCCAGGTTATAAATAACCAGGGGAAAGGGAGGAATGAGGGTATTTTTAACCTGGAACCGGGTCCTGTTCACTGATCCAGGTCACCATCTGGCCCTGGGGCAGTTGTGCCGGCACAAGTGTTGGGAGACAGGCGAGGAACCAGCAAGCAAGAGTGGACAGGAATATCCTACAGCCACATCTGTCACTGAGAAAATGGTACATGCAACGGTATCACCCATGCCTGGTGTTAGCAACAGTATCATCCACGCATGGTGTTAAAAAGTGGAGCTGACTTAGCACGACTTGGAAGAATTTACACCACATTTTTAGCCTCCGCAGGCTCATTACTTTGAAGCAAAAACACATGAGCTCCACTGGTAGGAATGACAACACTTTTAAGCTGCATGGGGCTAACATCTCCAAACTCCTCCCTCTGACTGCCCCTTCATCCCCTAAAAAAGCATGAGCTTGTGAGATAAAAGATAGACAGTGCCAATATATAACTAGCTTTTCAAAACCAGCCAAAAATTACAGAAAGTTTCAAAATATAAGCCATCTCCCGCAACATGAGCTCAGCCATACTACAGACAGCACTTTTCAATTGTTTTCCTTTTGCTGTGCAACCTCTCCATTACAACTGTTTGTGATTAATATATGCTATTAAAAACAGAGGGAGTGTGCAGTACAGCCAATCTTAATGTTATGGAAGAAGCCTTCGTCGTGCACAGTCCAGCAAGCTGCCCTGTGTAAAACTGCTGCACAAATGGAAACGTTTGCTGTGCAAAGAACATTCACTGTATGTCAATGCACCTTCGTTCTTCTCTGGTTTGTCTGCTTGTTAACTGCAGCAAAATAGCATGGCCTCCTCATGAAGGCAGCCTTTGAAAATCTCCAGCTGAAAATTGATTTTTATCAGGCCATCTTCCAAAGCAAGAATGGTGAGCTAGCTCTTGGCAGACACAACAGCTTCAGCCAGAGAGCGGCAGTCACACTGCCCATCGATCACAAGGAGATTTAGAGATATGACTGAAGTCCTATCAGTTGACCTAATCCTGCCTTCTTGTTTTCCTCCCTCTCCTGCCTGTTTACCATTACACCCCAGCCACTCTCCTGGGAGCTTGCGTTGAAGGCCATTTTTACTTGTTGGCACCTATACACACACCAAAATATAAAACATTTTGCAGCAACACACTTGTAGGAGTTTTCCTTAATATAACCAGCTTGCCAAAGACCCCTTGCTTTGTACAATGTACACGTGTTAACGTAATTTTTCCCCTAATACCTATATAAGATTGAGGAGTTCAGAAAAATAAGACGCTTGGTTTGAAGAGGCGCAACCTCTCTTCAGAAGTACCATATCAGTCAAGGATCTCATTCGATTTTAAATCTGAAGCTGTTGTGTTAATTTGCAGATGTAACTCTAAAACACAAATGGAATCAACAGGGAAAAACCCATGCTTTTCCTGATCTGTTTTGAAGACTTAATTTAAACTGATTGCTTTTTGAACAGCATAAACTGCAAGAC
Source organism: Platalea leucorodia (assembly GCF_965183815.1). Taxonomy (NCBI): domain Eukaryota; kingdom Metazoa; phylum Chordata; class Aves; order Pelecaniformes; family Threskiornithidae; genus Platalea; species Platalea leucorodia. The sequence continues at coordinate 70,255,586 of NC_138824.1, forward strand.
ATCTAAGGATTCAAATATGGGCATATATTTTTTATTTCTTTGGCTGGGTTAATTTCCCATCTTTCCCATCTAAAGCTCCACAGTAAATCCCCCTGGGTCAGTTACAACTACTACTTTACACTGCTGAATTCTGCCAGCAATCTGCTCATCGTTCCTGCAGATGTTTCTGCTTTCAGGCTTCTGGGAACTTTATTGGACCCATTTCGTTTGAATAAACGTATACCCTTTTTAGGCTGCAAATGTACCAGGGAAACTACTGTCCTCTACGTCAAGCAGCCTCCTCACCTTCTTTTTCAGTTAAAGCAAGATGCTACATTTCAGAGAAAAAAGTGGGAAGCAGGGAAACTGGCTTTTTTCCCCTCTCCTGAGAAATTTCTGAAAAGGGAATGCTACACGTGCTCACGCATCCTGGGACCAGCCAAAGCCATTTGTGAAGGCCAGGGGCCCCAGCACACAAAGCACACAGAAATCTCGTAAAGGGCAGATGGGCTCGAGAGGTCAGGTCCTGCAAACAGAAAGCAAACGTTCGCATGCAAAGACCATGCCCTTCAACATAACTACAAAGTAAGCCACGCGCCATCTCTCGTTATTAAATTTTACCCATATTGCTAATAAAGCAGAATGTTCCTCTACTCACCTCAGTAACGTCCATGACTTTGATGGCTGCCAGTTGACCCGTTTTGACATGCCGACCCTGAAGAAGAGAGAGAACTGTCAGCACCAGCATCTCACCCATCCCTTCAGCATACACAGAGCAAAACATTCAGATGAGAGCTCCAGCTGCTGGGTTTTCCCCAGCTGTGCTGGACCCTTCTGATACTTCATGAGAAAAAACAACAAGTATTCTAGATGGCTAAAAAAAAAAAAAGTTTCTTTTTAAAATATTCTTACACAAATCTTAGAAACCATTTCTTTTTCTCCATGTTAAAAGGGTGATTACCAAGATTAAGCACAGACAGATTACATTCACAGCTTCCCTTCCGTTTACTTTAGCAAAGCTCATAGTCAGTAATTATAGTTTATTAACATGCCAGAATAGTTAAACTCCACGTATTGCATACTTTATTTCTATGCTCCAGTGCCTGGTACCTGGGTGACATATTACTAGGTAAATGCAAGCATGCTTAAGGATTTGTAAAAGGACATTCCTCTTTGTTTTCGTCTTCACCAGTAAAAAAAGGTGAGGTTTCTTGAAGCGATGCATCAGACCTGCAACAGCTCGCTTTGCCTGTCTCAAGATAGCTAGACAAGAACAAGACATTGTCTCCCTTCAGCCACGCCACCATAAGGGTATGGTTTCTCAGTACAGCTGGAGCTGAATTAATAGATCCCAGCTCCTGCAGCGGGGAGCTCCTACCCTTCCTTCCCCTGCCTCCCTCCAGCCTCCTGTCACATATTTCTCCCCGGAGCACTGAGCTCCTTCTGGCACTCATCGGATCATATGATAAGCTGATTGAGATCACTAAAATGGCAGAAAGTTAACACAGATAAAGCAAACTGCGGGGTGGGGCGGGGGATGGCAGATCAGGAAATTAAACTGGTTTGCTCTGCAGTCAGAGCAGAGCCAGAGCTGGCAGGAGGCGGATCGCACGGCTGGGAGGCAGGCAGCACCACGGCCCCTCCAGCCGCGGAGGGCTCTAACTTGCCTCAGCTGACTTCTGACAAAAACCTTTTTCTCCAGCATATTTTTACAGGAGGTAGGGCTGTATCAATGAGCGGTTCCGTATTTTTTTTTCTAAATAAGCACTTAGAAATGGTCCTAGTATTGGCATTTTCCAGCTCTCCACTGTAACACCCAGCAGCCTGCCCAGAGACTTCAGTCAAACAGCCTGGTCTCCCAACGCCTCTCCCGAGCATCACCCCCAAAGGCTCTTCTCTGAATCAGTCAAGCTCTCCAGCAAGCGGTATGCCCACTACACTTCTTCGCTTTTATCACAAATAATGATAAAAACCACAACAAAACATTTCACTAAAGTCACGGTTCCTTTATTTTTCTCCTCACCAACTTTAAGTTTCTTAGGCAGAAACCTGTATGTAGCATCCACTACAGCTGATGGACATCAATAGTATATTTTCTTCCTGGACTAACTTCTTAATCTCTTTACAGATTCTTTTGAGACTGGCAGCCCAGAACTGAAGCTTCCCAAACCACCCGTCTCTTTGGAGGAATCTTGACCCCTACACATTATGATGCCCTCCATGGAGGTGATGGCCAGGCATTGCTGGGGCATTAGACAGGATGAAATGCTGCAGAATTCATAGCCTCCACTTTCCTTCACAACTCTTATTGTGCTGCGCTTTCCCTTTATTAACCAATCCACATGCTTTCTATAAATAAATTACTGTACTCAGGCTTCTGCCGGCTCTGTAAACTCCCTTTATTGCGTGCATTTCTTTTTACAGCTTGGTCTCAAGCTGGTTTCAATTTTGAAACAAAGTTAGGGTCATAACATGTGTGCAGTGGCTAAGACTGACCTCACCTTGACCTTATTACTTCTTGAACCAAAGCCTTTCAGCAAGCCCAGGAGAGATGCGACTCCAATTTCCCACTCTGGACCTCTGCCTAATGACAAAAGCCTGTGGTCTTCTCCTCAAGACTTACCATCCCACCAAGGGAGGAAGGGAAAATATTTTACACTGAGGTGGCAAAACGCCTCCTCTCAGCTCTGCCCCTATTTTCCACAGCTCTGTGGAAAGAACTAAAAGGCCCAAGGATGTGGGGGAGCACAGTTTGAGGTACAAAAAGAATATTCTAAAGATAAGAGAGGAACAAGGACATCTCAGAGGAAAAAAGCTTACAACACTAAGGAGGGTCAAGGAAGAAGAAACTTTTTAAAAAAAACAGTGAAATACGGTTCACCATTCATTCTGCAGCAAAGCCGGGATGCTAAAATGGTGGCAGAACACACTCCAAGCAGAAAAAGCGGCACACAGAAGAGCGAAGTTGCAAGACATCCACGGGATGCCACATATTTTATGGAAAGTTTGCTCTGTTCGTCTTTTTAAATCTACAAACTACTGGTGGGCTTGCTATTTCCAGAGAGAAGCCTGAAATTTCCCACGGCTGAGCTTCACGGCTTTTCTCAAGACGACGTTCCTGCCTGTGAGACTGGCCCACTCGGGATGACTAACGTGCACCAGCCCAACCATCCTTCCCCTGCAGCTTCACGGGATCCGGCTGGTGCCTCCGCTCGTCCCTATGAAAACCTGGGCTGCGACAACTACAGCAGAGCACAGCGACTGCCCGTGGTTCGCTGTGCTGCTTCTGCAGTGGGGATGGGAAAAGCTTCTCCATAACCCTCCTAAGGGACTGGAAAGCAAGGGAACTGCAGACTGTGGGAAGTGTGAGCCGCTCAGTATCCCAGGCCAAATTTAAACCCTGGTCATTTCAGAATATTGTTAAAAATTACTCCAGATACCCTTTTCATAACGTATGGAGCGTTCGTATTTTAAGCATCTATAACATATATGGGGGGGACTGCATGACTGATTTATATGAGAGAAGTAAAAGGACATTTTGAAACCACATTCTTTTCATTAAAAACATTTTTAGAGGGAGGCGAAAAGCAAACATCACAAGCACAACATATAAGCATGAGCAGAGTTTTTGTTTGTTTGTTTATCTGCTTAACAGCTCTGCTCAAGAACAGACTTGTCAAACTATTAGCATGCTGGTATAATTTTGCTTGCAACATGAAATGGCTAAGCATTCCTGTTTCAGAAACTGATCTTCAGATTTTTATAGCCAGCTTTTGCTTTGGAAAAATTTATCTGCGTTAAAAATAACAATAATAAAATCGCCAAGTGGCTGAATGTGACAAAAGAACTGCAGAAGTCGTAGATGGGAGAAACCCTCTGAACTCAATCTCTGGGATTAAAGTTTATTCAAATCCAACTCCCAGGACACTTCATAAATGTGGTAACCATTAAGGCCCCATCCAGACACCATTCTCAGCAACACCACCAGCTAACACTCCGGTGGGACAACATTTTTCTTGCAGAAGGAGGTCCCTTTTTCAGTGCTGTCTGGAGTCACGGCCCCTCGGGGCATCCCAGGCTCCCTCATCCCCAGGGCGCAGGCCACATGCTGGTTCTTGCAGCTTTGTTTCTCCCAGCAAAGTGCCGGCAATGACCATCCCAGTATCTGAAAAATGGTGCGAGATTGCAAAACGCGACCCATGCTAACTGAAAACAGCAGTTCCTTAAAATAGCACTAGATACCAAATATCAGAGGCTGGGGATGACAGGATAACTGTCCCCTGGCCGGGAAGTTAAGTACAGATATGAAACACGCAATGAAGATGACAGCAACCTAGATGCACCTTGTTAAGCGTAAGATGACTGTCTGCAGAGCCAACGGACTGAGGAGGCTGCAGCGGTTGCGCTGCGCAGCGGCAACAGGCAGTAGAGGTGACATCACCCCAGGAGCGAGAGTTCGCCCCTTACTACGTCTCGGGGTGGGGGCCACGACAAAACGTCAGCGCTGTCAGCTGAGCCTGGCTCCCACCCCCGCGGGAGAGAGCCCACCAACCTATTCCCTTAATTTAGACCATGTTAAGATGTTTATCGACCAAAATTTCCAAACTCCTCCTCGTTTCTTACACATCCTCCTCACCTTTCTTTCCCTCTCTTCATGAGGGAAATTCATACTAAAACACTTGTTTATCCTCCCAAGGGAGGAATGTAAAAATATTTTTAAGATCACTACTGCACCACTCTATTTTTAAATGGCCTGTTGGGATGAGCAAGTCAATAGAGTTGAGCCTGCTGACCCCAAATCTTGTCCTGTTTCTTCTTATGCGGATGACTAAAAGTTCATTTACATATGGAGGGTTTTAAAACACAGCTCTTCTCATCAACACAGCAACACTGCAGCATTTAACCGGATCTTAAACTGAATCCGCTACTTAAGCATATTCCCAGTCATGTCTGATAGCAATATGCTGTTTATTTCTCATCTCAGTGGGCTTTATGCATGTTGAAAAGCAGAGGGGACAAGGGGAATCCTTGGTAGGCTGCCAAGATCTGCAGAACATTATAAATTTCAAGCCTACCCACACTCTCCACGTCAGTTAATACACCTACTTCTTGCCTTTTCCTTCCTCTGCACACATTATTATTGTAAAATTTTTGTTTTGGAAAGGTTCAAAGGCAAGCTATGTTATGTGCTGGGTTTTGTGTGCTTTTTTTCCCCTAAGATGCCTTAATGTTATGAAAGAACTATGCAAATTAAATGCAAAAGAAATCCTATCAGCTCATTTACCTCCTACCCCCCCCCAATTACCCAAGATACGTATTCCACAGTAATGCAATTCTCCTACTAACACAGTTTCCGGCCTGTGTATTAATGGGCCTTTTGGGGGACAAAGCTTGGAAGCTTGCTCCCCAGCTAAACGGCATGGAAGTAGAATATGGGGCAATGTCACACATTAAGGAAGGAAGGCAGCATGCGTGACTCATGACTTGCAAGCTTGGATTATCCTGTGCGCTGTACACAATTAAGTCTTTGGAAAACTTCTCCAACCTCCCAGTACCCTATGCCGACAGTTGTGGAAAGAAGAGCAACTAAGTTGGAAAAAATCTACTAATCTAGAAAAAAAATCTACTAATTCACATTTCACTTGCTACAACGTACCTGCGTAGGTACAGGCTAGATTTAAACATGCTATCAAGTGAAAACTCACCACGGTACCACCTCTTAGTGCTGTACAATGTCCCCATGCCAAAATTAGCTTTTCAATTTGCTTCTCACTTAGTTGACTCTAAACTCCTACCAGCCTGAGGCAATACGCCATGGAACAATAATCTGCGATTAGGTTGCACGTACCAGTGCAATAAATGATACCTTATTATTCCAATGCATGTTTACCATCAGCTGTTTTTGTCACTCGCCAACACAGAAAGCTGCAGACCAACCAACTTTGCATTGAGAACACTTGGACTCTACAAGACGTTTCTTCCCACTCCTCAGAAAAACTAGGTCTACCCTGTGAAAAGCGATGGGAGGAATGCTTGTGGAGGAAACAGAACATGCGTTTTTGATAGGCAAAAAGACAGAATGGCACAAAGCAAAAGCAACCTCCCCAGTTAAAAACAAATAATAAAATATAAAATGTTCTTAAGTGAAAGTCTACCCAGTTGCATTTGTAGCCAAAATAATCCTGTACCTACTGATTCAGCATTCTGTAAGCTAAATAATCACGGGTTCCAGTGATGGAGATAAATTTGTAAAAAAGGGATAATGTTTATCTGGCACGGAAGCTCCTTCTAGAATAAAAATCAGCAAACAACCTCAGTACAAAAGCCTGGCAAATCACCACAGAAATGCACGAGAAGAAAAAAAGGCCAACATCAATGTTCTTTCTTCCTGTTAGATGATTTCTAAACCCAAACCAACCAGAAGCTATTAAAGACTCCCAGTATTTAAGTCAAAGACAGGACAGGGTTCTGTGTTTTCCCTCTGCCTAACTCTTGACATCAAATGCCTGGAAAGCAAAATAGAAAACAACATAGTCTCTATCCTGCTTTAGATATCCACAGGCTCACTAGCTGTCTATTGAAGAAACAAGAATGACAATTTACTCATGCATAGTACTGCATTTTGTGAAGTATGAAAGACGCACAGTTATTATCAGTCCTGTACTTTCAGGGACAGAATGAAAAGATATTACCGGTTAGTAAGGAAAAAGAAAGTTCTATGCACTGATTTTTTACTTCGATTGCTAGTTTTGTGGTAGCTTTCCCACTCCAAAAGATGCTGGATATACATTACTCAGAGGCATTTCCTTCTCCCAAACAGCTCATGGCCTAAATAGGAAAGAGGAAAGAAAAGGGGGGGGGGGGAAGGATGGTGGGAAAACCATGGCAGAGAGCCACAATCAAACTTTCCCAGGATCGCCACGGGTCAACAGCAGAGCTCAGAGTTACGATGCATCTCTGCCTACTCCCAGCACCCTGGCTGCTGGATCAAGCTTTGCTTGCTCTGTAGGTGGCCTCCCAGACCTTCCTGCCCCAGATTCGATCCTTCTTCTACAGGGACACTTCAGCTAACCGGCTTGAGGCCCCAGCCTGGAAAACACCTTCTTCAAGGGCCATCCTCAAAGTCATCATCCCACCACTCCAGCCACCGCCAGGCTACATTCAGATCTAGTGATCTTCACCAAACACGCTATCGCTCATTTTCTCTTATAATTGAGTCCCCGCCCTCAGCCCTCTCCAAAAACACCAGAGTTGCCTCTAACCCTATTATTGCTTGTACTTTTTTCTGGTTTTAAACTTACCTAGGTAATTCAGTTGGGACATTACTGAAAGACATGGGGGAAAAAAAAAAAAAATAAAACAAAAGAAAAGAACACAAGCAGAGTAGAGGCATACCTCCCATGCGGACACGGTTGACTCAGAGTACATTTTGCTTCCTCTGGGAACATCGGCTAAAATCTGCTGTGGCTGGCTCTCTTCATGCTACCTTAACGGCTTGACCAGTCACTAAACCCACCCCTCCAAACACTGATTTGTCTCCTCAGACCCCCTGCAATGCTCTCTTTTATGCAGAACAATTTCTCTCTGGCAAGTCTAATTAAAAACAAGCCAGATGGAGAGCATCAGGAGAAGAATTTAGACCAAAATGACAAAACATATGCTTGTAGATACAAAATTACATGGGCTACAGATACAGATGATTTCTCATTTTACACCTCAGCAGCCACTTTCATCACCAAAAACTCTCCGTTGGATCTCGGCCACCGACTGAAGGAGGGGCAGGCCCGGTTTGGTGGCACGGCCACAGCAAGTCCCTGCAGCAGGGCTGGCGTTAATTAGGCTGAAGGGGACCACCACGGGTCGCCAGAGCAAGCCCTGCGCTCGCCAGGTGCCACCCCACTGTCACAACCACCCGGCGCCATCGCTCCAGAGGGACGTCGTGCACCACGCACAGCTTCTACCTCGGACGAAGCGCGGCCCAAACTGACCCACCGGGGTCCCTGCGCGGGCCGACGGGGGCTTCGAAGCAACGCGGGCGCCTCCTTAGCTGAGCGATACGGCAGGCAAAGGGCAGAGTCTCCAGAGTGACATCGAAATAACCCCAGATTAAAAGAGCCCGGGGCCACTTTGCTTTGTTTGCTTTTTAAATGAATTCACATGGACATTTAACTCATCACCCCTGGACGTGCAAATGTGAGCTTTCCGACCGAACGGAGCGATTTACACCTTGTGACCAAGGCATTCTGCAAACCCAGGCAAGCCTGGGCCCGTTTCACTCTGCTCACCGCCGAGAAGCTGCTGAGAAACCACCTCGGTGCTGGGCACATGCCTTCCGAAACACGAGGTGAGATGCCCCCAACGAATTTAAGTATTTAAGCATTAGGTACATAGAAATGCCACAAAAGACATACTTTTCTTTAAAAAAAAAAAAAGATCAAAACCATAGTTAGTCCTTGCCCCGCCATGCACCAACACTGTTGTAAGCAGCCTGCACTCTCTTGGGCGACGTTGTCAGAGGTCATACGCCATGAGAGAAGGAAAACCAAGACCACACACCCCCTACCAGCCTGGCTGCATTCAGTCTGCTGCCAAAAACAGTGCTGGAAAGGGCCGCAGAGCTGCACATGGCTCTGTAACCAACACCAACCGAGAAAGAGGTGACGGCCATCCCAGGCAGTGAGGGGATGGCGTCCCTCACCGGGTGGCATCCAGCAGGCACGGACAGCATGCATTCGGCTATGCCACTTTGGGGGCCTGCCTGCCCAAGGCATCGTCCGGCAAGGTCCACCAGCCTGCCTCCCAGCGAGCACCATGAGGGGTATTAAATCAACTTCTTTAATTTCAGGCATGCTAAACGGATGGGGGAATTATTCTGGAAGGTACAAAACCTCACTGTAAATGCAAAACCATGGTGGGGGGGGGAAGGGAAAGGGGAGAACGATTGGCTCCACTGCTTTTATTTCCCTTTTCAATACGTTTTTGGGTTTGCTGTTGTTGATTCAGCCCGCTGGACAAGGAGGAGCCCAACGCATACGCTGCCCCGTCCGGCCGTCCCCACCGACGGAGTCCCGCCGTTTGTCTAGCTGCACCACAAGATGCCAACAAACACACTGCGTGGGGAGGATCTGAAGCTATCACTGGGCAGCTTAATATTAATGCGGGCCAAGGGCAAGGAGAACTATTTTCATTTATACCATCCCAGTGGAACAATACAGCCAAGCAGAGCAGGGAAGGCAGCTGTGCTAGGAGTTTTAGTTCAACATGGTTAAAATGAAAAGATTTCACATCCATGACCTTTAAAAAACTCCAGAACATTAGCAGTAAGGAAGAAAAGTTAATGAACTCTTAAATATATGAAATATATATACATATATATATATATATAAAAAATGAAATTCCAGTCCAACTGTCAGTACCCTTCCAGTGCTGTAACACACAAGAAGGAAGGGCTGGAACTGTGTGTTTTAGGGCTTTTTGCTTTTCCTGCTGCGAGCAGACACTGGCTGGCATCTCTTTCCTTTAGCCATTACAAACTTCATCAATGCCCATTTAGTCCCATCTCCTCGCCATTACAGACTAGGGAGCCATAATTTACTAGGCAGCAACCGCTGGAACTAAAAATGCATCTTCGAGGGCACCAGCTATGCTGGGGGAGTACGATGAGAGGAGGCATTCTTAAAAAGGATCACACCAGCCAGCATAGGAGCCACACGAACAGGGACTGTGTTTTATACTGTGACCCTGTACGTAAGAGCAAATTAAAAAATACTTTCCCAACTTGTTTGCAAGATGCAAAACACACATTTAGCCTAAAGTTATATGTATTTTAATTAAACGCGGACTCGCACCAGAAGACTCCTTCCAGCATTTTTATCTTCTGATAGCCTGCCAAGTACATCTGTGATTCTAAAGCAAAAAAAAAAAAAAACCAAAAAAAAAAAACCAACACCTTGTCCTTGAGAAACTGGCACGTGGCCAGCAAGTGATCTGTAAACAGCTTTGTGTCCACACGAACTATTTTCAAATACTCAGGCAGTATTTTCAGACCTCAAAGTATTTCTGCTTTGTCAGCACGGGAGCCTGACTCAGAAATCCAAGCCTGTACTAACAACCCTTTCTGTACCAGACTTGCCAACAACAAAACCCCAGCCTCAGAGGTCGCGGGGCCCTTTATTTATTTATTTAGCAAAAGAAGGACCAAAATGAACACAATTTCCTCTCACCTGTTACCTGGGTAATATTTAAGTTGCATTCCCAAAGCCTGTGGCCACCGTGTTTATTATTTGAAAGGGCCACACGACAGAAAAGCCATTATGCAACATACTCGGCTCGCAGGTTAATCCACGGAAAAGAACGGCATTCATTAAGGACATGGAGCCTGCACGTTCTCCGATTATTACTTTTTACCGAGTACTCAAGAACACACCAAGTGCCTCACAAAAACTAGTCAAAACACGTTCACCGCTCTTAAATAACACACTATGGGCCTTCACAGACCAAGTTGTGGCAAACAAAAAGGGAAAGAAATTCCTCAGGAGGACTTGTAAAGCAAGCCCACAGTGCTGCTGCCATTGCAGCCGGTCCCCGCCCGCTCTGCAGTCTGCTCAGGGTACAAATATAATGCAGATTAAGCAAAAGTTATTTCGGTGCAAAAGGATCTGTGAGCTTTTAGTCCCAAATGCACATGCCTTCTGTAACTATAGGTAGGATATACTTTTTTTTTTTTTTTTTTTTTTTTTTTTAGTATTTCTAATAATAATTGCACTTGGGGGGAAAAAAAAAACCATCTTTTCTCATGGCACTACACAAAAGTATTATTCAGCTCACAGTCCAACACCAGCTATTCCTGCAGACCACAAGTCACTACTCTGGAGCACAACTGTTATTAGATGTAATATAAAAATTGTTAGTCAGAAAGGCCAAGCTTTTGGTTGTAAATCATTCAGCAAACTGGAACAAAGAGGACAACTCGGTATTGCCCCAGACTGCAGAAGAGGAGTGAGGACCAAAATTCAGCTGTGGAGGTCGACTAATACGTTTTGTAATCAGTTATAGCCAGGCATCTTATTTCAGCATCACCATCCATCCAGCCTCTCTAACGCTGCACCGTTCCCAGGCAGCGAAGGGGAAGGAAGAAAGGGGTGGGAGCACCTCAACCCCAAATGACTCCCCAGCACAGGCAGCAAGGCCGTCCTTCTGGCCCTGCAAGCACCCCTGCAGCCATGCTCATGTCGGGGGGGAGATGCAGCAGGGATGCAGCCCGTCTTGCTGAGAGCAGACGCACAACATAAAGGCAGCAGGCAACAGGCTAACCCTCCCAATGACTACAGCAGGCTGACCATCTCCTGACCCATCAGCTCGTCTTCCCTAAATACAGATATGGAAATGGGAGCCTGTAAACAGTTCAGACTGAAGTCCCAGCCCCTGGCAAACCAAAAAAAAAAACTGCTGCAGAAATCATTCAGCCCCAACTCAGGAGCGCCCTACACGCCCAAAGTTTCCATCCTTGGCTGGGTGTTTTCCGAAGAGGCAGTTGTGAAAGATCCTACGTATCTGCCCATACTGTGGTGTCTCCAAGAGCAGACGCAGCTGACTGCGAGGGATGCACTCAGCCACATCTGGTTCGCAGCACAGCTGGAGCCAGCACACCGCCTCCTGCCACGTGGGTCTTTGCAAAATAACCGGTCGCCTCAGCCACTGTGGCTCTGAGAAGGACCCAGGTGGGGAACAACCCAGAACCCTCCAGTAACAGGGAGCAGTTTCTGGTTAGGGATTCACAAGTGAGAACACTGCATAATCGTACTCAGAATTTAAATTCAAACACTTGTAATCCTACAAACACAGATATACATAATGCTGAAGTTGTAGCCAAATTTAATCTCTTACCATTCCTTTCCACCGCTTCCAGCCTTCCTAAAAGGAGTGGAGAAGGGGACTGGAAATAAATAAACTTTTAAAAAAGTAGAAGCCTTCTACTTGTTTTAAGGTATTTGCTCCATCACACTTTCCTAAAATGTATGCAAACCTACCTACAGAGGAAAGTTTGAGCAATGCTGCCTCAAAAGCTACCCACCGTTTACACAAATCACCACTCAAATCTGGAAAACAGTCGTGTTAAACACAATCAGGTACTCTGACCAAACGCTACAGTCATGACCTAAATACATTATGTGGTATGGTGGTGCAAACAGCAGTTCCTAGAATTAAGCAATCTTCCAATTAAGTGTCATGCACTGAAAACAAAATTAAATCAGCTGTGATGCTGCCCTGCTACTTCTACTCCCTTCTCCCCACATCAGGGAAAGAAAACAAAATCCTTTCCACCAGTCTGAATGCTGTATCACCAGCAGGAGTGGATTTCCAAGATGCTGGGGAGGGTTCTACATAGGCCAGCTGTGCCTGTCCCAAATTACAGCACTCTGAGGAGAGCTAAGACAAAGTAATTATTTTTTTAAATTGTAATAAAACTGGATTTCCAAAAGTTCCAATGCTTTTAAAGTTTGCCTTTTAAATTTACAGCCACTTGTCTAATTACTGAAAGAGCATTACAGTTTATTATAATTATGTGTCTGCACTGAAAACATCAATATAGCATGCTGGAATTGATTGCTCAATTATACAATGCACAGCTATTGCAAATGCTGTCAAAGTAAAATTCATAATAAGTCCAAGGGCTTGTCTTTCAAAACACAAGTGAGAGTAATACTTAACACTTAAAGCAATTTCACTGAATCAATGGATCACCAGGAGAAGCACATACAAGACAAGATTCAGTGCAACACGCTGTCATTTATGGGCCATGTTTGAAGGCACGCACATGCACAGATGCATATTTGTGCCAAGTGTGGGGCAGCCCCATCCAGATACTACAGGGCGTCAAGGGAAGGAGGGCTGGGGGCAGCCACCAAGGCGCAGCCCTGTGTGACCCCTGGCAGCCCCACCTCCAGCCAAGCTGTGCTGAAATGCTGCTCCGCTACCCCTGAAGGTGAAAAACTCACACACAGACAGGCATGTACACCCCAAAACACATTTTCCATCAGCACTCACCTCTGCCTGACTCTGTCTACAGCAGCAAATGCAAGTTACTGGCAAGTGCCAGCACTCCATTTTAGCAAAATTAGCATGTGCTTAATTTTATTTTAATTGATTTTGATGATTCTGCCTTTTTTTTTTTTTTAAATTCTTTACTAATGCTTCAGTAGCTTACAAGCCATCTTCTGTACACATTTAAAAACAGATAATGCACAGCTTCGATTTAGTCTGCTCATTAGTTTAAGAATTTCAGGAGACACTATTCCAAAGCAAAAGGAAAAAAAAAAAAGAAGAAAACGAACATTTCTCCATTATGTGAATAAGCCTGTAGCTAAGAGAGATTTAATCTACTTAATTATACTGTTTGCCACTTGCATTTATAGTTAGCATTGAAATCAGTGGGTGAAATTCAACAAGAAGCAGCAAGCGAGAAAAAGCGAACAGTCTAGTTGACTGCTACATGAAAATCTTCAAGATCCATCCTTAGCTTCAGTACAAGCAATTGAAAATGATCAGTAAAACCTGCTAGTGTGAATTCAAAGTACATCACTCCAGCTTTCCAGTCTTCATTTCATGTTCATTGCGGGCAGAAGTTCATTTGTTTTATTTTTATGACTCCCATGAATGTGTCACACACTCAGCGATAAGTACACACTTACTAATGACAAGTTTTAGCTCTGCCTCGAGACAGAAATCATTCAAAGCATAGGCGAGTCTACGTCAGTATGTTCCAAGCAAACAAACTACAAGATGCATGATATGCTTAAACCAAGTCTGATTTCTTCAAGGAAATTCACTTAAAAAGGAGGCCTTCAGGCTACGTTTCTCCAGGCTGCCCTGTGGGAGAGACCCGAGAGACAGCAGGTCAGAGGCACGGCAGAGAGGATAGACGAGCCCCAGCAAGGAACCAGGGTGGAGGCCTGCTTGTGCAGCTTGCCGTGGCCGCCCTGGGGAACCGTGCCGTGCTGCGGCTCTGGCAGAGCCCTGGGAGGTGGAAGGTAACGACTGCAAACAAAGAAGAGAGAGTATTTTTACTGGTGGATGGGTCAATGGCAAGGGAGCTGAAGATAGGGCGTGTAGGTGCAAGTACAGCCTTATCTTTCATCTCTTCCTCCACATCAGATCTTCAGCACTCCCAGTGATGACGACTCCATTCATCTCAGAAAACACGATCTCAAGCGAGAATACCTAATAAATTCAAGTATTGTTAGGATTTCATTTTCCCCAGCTAGAATCACCTCGTGAATGATGAGCAAAGCCTTTCTTTCTTCTATCAAGATTACCTGATACTGGACCGCATGTGACACTCACACGGCTACGGCCCAGGCAAGAATGACGAGCAATCAAAAATCAACTGGGGAGGCGAGGGAGACCAACAGAAAAGAAAAAGTGAGGGGGAGGAAGAAAAAGGGAAAGGGATGCTTCCAGCACCATGAGCCCTCACAGAAGATCCCTGACTAGCCACTACAAGGAAGCCAACAGGTGACAGCAGGCCGTTATAGCAGACAAGCCCAGGAAACAAGGGTGCACACAAAATTTTATAAGGATGAGGGAATTTCAGCAGTTAGCAATCCCAGCTAGCACTGCAACCTGCCTATGTGCTCTTTACACATGAGAGTCTCTCTTCATAGCACCAAATTTCATTCCTAATGGAAAAAAAAAAAAGTTCCCTCAACAGTGTCAGTGACTTATTACCAATATAAGATTATTTGGTTCCTCAAAGCGAGACTTAAAGAAGGCTTATCCATTTAATGATGCCGTTAATGAGAGTTAACGACGCTTCTTTCCACCGCAGTTAGACATGGGCACTTCCAGGACTGGATTATACTTGTCCTTCCCATCGCTTCAGCTGTGACTAAAAGGTCAACATTCAAATACAGGTACCTCAAATTCGGTGTGGTAAAAAAATGGCCTGATGTTCAAAGACAGGGAAAAAAACCAGATTTCTGTATTGTTTGTCTGCTGCAATACCCAAAACATGCAAGGTGCTTCCCAAATCTACAAAACGGAGATAGTTAAAGTCCCTGAAATGAAAAGATACAATAACAAAAATTTTAAAACTTAAGCAACAAGTATCTATTAAACATTTTTGCAAAATTCTTTAGCAGACCGTAAGCTCTCAGCCAAACTACTTCCGAAACTAGCAGCTGTGCCAGAGGACCTCTGCACATATAAATTATTTGTGGAGAAACTTCTATATGCATTTAGATGTTAGCATCGCTACCATTTTTCCTTCAATTCATGCATGCAGTAACAGTCTGACCCCCACAGCATCTGTATTTCTACCCTTATGACCACTTCCCTAAATCTTCTCAGTCTGCAAATGTTTCCTTCTACTCTTTTCAAGCCATATCCTGCAAAGTCTGCTACTGCAGAAATTAAGCGATGGCTTTCTTGTACCGCCTTCCACTTCCTCAGAGGAAACAGACTCAGCACCCAGCAGATAAAGAGCATGCGCTTGCACCTTGTCTTTGCTCTGAAAGATAAAATATGCCAGCCATCTCTTTTTCCTGTTAAACCCAGTAGGTAGCTCTAACCCTCTGCTTACAAGAGAACACAGAAGCACCAGAAAGGTCCGCCCATGGACAGTGGGCTTGGGGTTGGAAGCCAATGCGGAGATGGGAACACTGCCAGGATCTGAGAGAGGTGATTCCCAGGAGAAACTCCAGACGTTGATCCCCCACCCCCAAATCTAGTTTTCCAGCTTTGCCATGAAAACTACCAGAAGCCTCAAAACCATTAGGGAAGAAAAGTGCACAAGGAGATTGATATCCTGAGCAACTTGAGGCACAGTGAAGGAGATACATGAACACACACAAATTTGGGATATTTGTCACCATGAGATACTGTGAGGTGGAAGAAAGCATGTCAAGAAGAGCGGTCTGGAAGGAGATGACACATTTCCACTCCAGCCATAGACTTCCTGTGCAATTTTGAACATGTAACTCAATTTCCTCTGTTTTGTTTTGGGGTTTTGTTTTTTTTTTTTTTCAATCTATAAAAATACTAACTAACTTTATGGTTGTGTTGTCAGGCGTAATTCATTAATGTTTACTAAAAGAAGTGCTTTGATGTTCCTGCGTAAAAGCCACTACAGACAGATCACATACTAAGGAACAGCTGAACATTACCAGGACTGGTGCCTTACACAAGCATTTGCAGTTCCTCTGTGCTGAGCCGCCATTTGAGACCAGGAAACAGCAGCGGGCGCTTCCAGCAGAAGCGTCAGGCACATTTGGTGCCTCGCCAGAGCCGGAGGAGCGCGGCCGACACCACAAAAGCAAAGCAACAAGATCATGGGTGCTGAGGGAAAACTGAGGAAACAGTCAGACTTCCCCTTCCTCCAGCGAGCGACCGAGCCCGGACTGCCGGCATCCTGCGGTTCAATTCGTGCAGTCTAAATATGGGTGACGGATGCCTTGTGGGAGACCCCAGGGCAGGCAGAAAACAGCACAAGACCTATCAGAGATCTATGTCCTTTCGGAGCAGATGCTGGGGGCTAGGCACGATGTTCCAGCACACCTCTCCTTGGCTGAGAGGAGCAGAGGGGACAAGAGCGGAGGGAAGGAGAGTGGGACATGGGTCCCATCCCACTGCCCACGAGGTGCGATGCCACCACCAGCCGTCCCCTGGTCCAGCAGCTCGAAGGCAGTGTCCCAGCTGGCTGCACCCAGGTTTTGAAGGCAGCTGGGCCACCGTGGCCCCTGGAAGCAGGAGAAATCCCTTTGGTTTTGAGGAAGTGCCTCAGCATGGCTGGAACAAAGCACGCACAAGCAGCTTAACAGCAGGCATGGCTTCCCGGCCTTCGCAAAAAGGCATGCCGCAAACAATGCCGCAATTTGGCAGGCGGGATGAAAAAAAAAAAAAAAAAAAAGAGGAGTACCTATTCAATAAGGCTACCGTTTACTATTTCTTCACGTGAGATGAGATCCCTCCACCTTTTTTAATTTTTCACTCTTACTCAAATTTAAAAAAAAATACTCCTATTCCTGCAAAGGCGGTGCGATTTGTTCAAGGAGTATATGCATGATAACTTTCAGCTTCCGAATATTAAATGCTTTCCATGTTAAATCTGGAAAGGCAGAAAGGGGTTACGGGAAGGATTATTGTTAATTCTTTCACTGCTCTTCAGGACAGCGAAAGGGACTGAGCAGGTTAAGACAGTCTCTAGAAGAAGTAGCTATTTTACTAAAGAAAGATCTGTTGAATAAACATTAAAAGCATTATTTGGACATCTTCAAGAGACTGTAAATCCGAGATTTGCTGATGTAGAGGAAATGCAGATCTTTATCTATAAGCCTGAAAGCAAAGCAAAATGAAATAAATTTCTGAATTCCCTCTCTGCAGAGACATTTTGTCCTTCAGGACAAAACTCCACTGCTTCAGCACTGTCACTTCTGCACCTTGCCCGGCTCAGAGCTGGAGCTGTTGGTGTACTTTCAAACCTAAGGTGTTCTTGTTTCCAAATTTAAAAGTCACTAGATCCTCTGAAGGCTCCGCATTTCAGGGGTGGTGAGAAAAGACTGCCTTTAACGCAGGCCAACTCCTCCCACACTTCTCAACCGATGGCTCACTCTATGCCAAATTATTTTAAAATTCTGCAAATCCAAGGAAGAAGGTTCCAGAAACGAGGAGCAGCCCAAGGCCATGCAGCACCCTCTGTGCACAGGGTCCCTCTCCTGCGCCCCACAACCCACGTGGCATTCACCACAGGTTTAAACCCTCCTCTTAAATGACAATTTTTGCAGGGCAGGGTGGGACCCCGAGGAACTCCTCTGAAGTAAAAGATCCTCAAATCCCTGGGTCGCGATTTATTCCATGTTGTGATGAAGGACCACCAAGCATTTTGGTGTAGCCGACCGCTCCTGTGACCCCTCAGTAGGCAGACTTCCTCGTCCTCCTTCCCCGCTCAGCTGCAAGAGTTACAGCTATTTAAAGAAACTGCACGACGCGTCCAACACGGAGGACTTGTCACCCTCCTCCCCACCTCCTCTAGGAGCAGCAGCCATTCAGCACATCATTAATTAGGCCCTAAACTCACCCTCTGCCTGGTGCTTTGTGGGCCTCTGATTCATTAGAATATTACTAAGGTATAACTGGAGATAATCATGCCCTTAGCAGCATTAGCAGGGCCGTTTACAAGATTACATATAATGAGCATCGGTTAGAGGGAAGTGCATCATGAATTTAACAGAACAGTAAAAAAAAAAAAAAAAGAGCAACAGTCCAATTATCTTCTCCCTACGCCAAGTTTCAAATAAAGCCCTCTGTGAGGCCAACACTATAGCACAGCAGGGAGCAGCACAGTGGGCTAAAATTGTGTTATTCTTCTCTTTGTTGGGAAAGGAGGACTAACAACTTGGACTGGAAGGCATTTAACTATCTATTTGATTAGTCATTCAACAGAATGACGAAGGTCACCAAAGCACCATCCAGTGCAAATGCATACCTGACCTCAGGACACACGCAAACGTGAAGTCCGAGTGCAATTCCTCCCCGCACTCCTCCTCCTGTCTCTTTCCGAAGCTGGGTTTGATACCAACAACCTGCTTTATCCCCTTTCTCTTAAACTATTAAGTTTCCTGCATTTTAAATGAAGACTGAGCTTACAGCAAGACGTTGTAGAGAATGCGGAAGTTACATGTGCAGTATTTATAAATAACTATTTTATAGCCCCCAGGTTATCTGTTTGATATTAATATATCCAAATGCCAACAGTTAAAGCAGAGCAAGGGGGAAACTCATGGCAAAAATAAAGCTACTTTTAAAAAGAAAAAAAAACAGAGAGGTCTTTTTGTTGAGCAGAACAACTAGCTAACTTTAGGTTTACACAGTTCACTCTTTCCTAGGCGAGTCAAGGATCAAAGAGGATCCTAAACCTCAAAAAAATGCTAGGAAAAGGAGCAGAGGTTGAGCAAGAGCCTGCCCTGGGTCTATGGGTAGAACTGACGACTCCCACATCCGCAGGTACAGCTGGAGCAAGCCAGAAATTAAATTAAGCTGTCTAGGGAGAGGCACAGATTGGAGAAACTTCACAGCTGGTGCCTATAGCATGAGTAAATACACCGCTGCATGCAGATGTTCTGCAGGTTATTTTCAAAGTACAAGTCGTCCATAGGAATAAATGAACAAGGCTGGGTTTGCCAGGCAGTCTTTCTGCATCACCAAAAATACACATGATGTCACCAGCTCCCAAGGGGAAACAGCCGAGACTGGACAGGGATGGTGTCATCCAGAGAGCGGGGAAGAAGGAAGCCCGCAGCCCACACAACTTCCCCACCAGCCACGTCCTGAGGACCCGACCCGGCGTGAAGCACAGGAAGCCGAAGCCCTTCCCTAAGGAGCCACGCTCCAGGCGGATGAGAGGAGCTCACGGCATCCCCAGAGCTCGGACAGGCGTACACCGATGCGTGGCGGGGAGCACACAGGGACCAAATGCAATGGGAACTCAACGGGAACCCTTCAATTAGGAGCACGAGGGAACCGGGGAGCTAATTCTGCAAAGAAAGCGGGAAGAGGCAAGGCTGCAGCCTCTCCACCAGCTACCGACGTGGTCTGGGTACTGGGGGAAGCTCACTCCGAATGCTAATTAAAGTTGGAACAACAGCCTGTTGGGACTGAATGGATTTACACAGGCTCAGCGTGGGAGTGCGGCTCGGCGACAATTTATTTCTTTATTTATACTGCAGTACCACTCGGTGGCCTCAAATCATGACCAAAGCGGCATTGTGTTAGATACCGTTCAGCCACCCACATAGACAAACCGCTTAGCCCAAACAGCTTACAAGCTGATGTCCTCATTCAGGAAAGCATGTGCACCCAAGCTATGAAGCTATCCTGGACAGCAAATACTCTGAGAGGTAAATCCTGCCCCAATTAGGGCAGAAATGCCAGCCTGGAAAAGGCCTGGGCTGAAAAACTGTTGCAGCAAATTGAGCTCTTTCACCTGGCTGCGTTGTGTCCAACGCTCAGGTCCCGCAAGTTCCCAGCTGCTTGGTAAGCTGGAAGGGAAAACACTAGGGTGCTGCTAAGGATCAGTGAAAAGTTCTGTAAAGAGTCAAAATGCAGCTGTGGTATTCAAAAAGAGGCCATGTAATTTAAAAACATATTAAAAACAAAACAAAACAAAACAATCCTCCCACCAAAAAAACACCAAAACCAAAAAAAACCACTTATTAGACAGAAACTTATATTGGAACAACTCAACTTCTATTTAGCCTGAAGTTTGCTCCTCCTGTTTCAAGGCTCAAAGGAGGTTTTCCGTGCCCAGAATTTTGACCACCTTTATTAACTATGTCTCCCTATAAATGTAATTTTGTCAGGATTGCCACAGTTCCAACCTATAGGGTCTGTGATACTATTCACACTCCTGGTTTTAAGAAAATATTGAGAGGTTCTGTCGGAGGCAGTTTCACAGGGCACTCTTCCACTGAAGGACTGCTCTATGAATACAAGAATACTTCCATGTCTCAAGAGCAGTCAAAATCTCCCTACCGCCAGTTTCTCCTCTAGTTTAAAATGTTTGCTATAGTCCACTATTAAAGAAAGGATAGAATTTCATCAGATGAGGGGAACTAATTCCTCCCATCTCCCTCCTGATTTCCAAGGCCCAAACAAAACCACAGAGTTCAAACATTCAAGGCAATCTCTAGGGAGAACGAGCCAGATGCAAACTTTAGGCCAAAACAGGGAAGGAAAAAAAAAAAAAAAAAACCAGTTAGTTTGAGGGTCTCCAGTCTGAGGCTCATAATGGAAACTGTTTTACAACTTGAATTACAACTTACACTAGAATCCAAATTTATAGTATTTTCTTAGTATTTGTATATATGCCTAAATCAAATCAATAATTAAGCTTTGGGCTTATAGGATTTACTTTGTTATAGCATCTTACTTGGCAGGGTATTTTACAGCGGCAAGTTTACATAGCAGTTCCTCCATAACCATGATTTACTTCACTTTCATTAGCTCAAAGACTAAAATCAGAAGACATTTAATTCTTCTAATTTAATATTCATAAATTAAGGAAGTAGGATCATGAGTACTGGGTTGCTAAAAGCCACTTCCATGCCAATGAGTTCAACAAGAAAAACTTACTGCTGCCAAGGACATCACTTTCAGCATGGCTTCACAATTAACTACCACTGTGCTGTGTGACTGGAGCTGTGATAAACCCTGTCAGGAGGGGAGAAATATCTACCTTTCCCCAGGCATGTCTCAGGGTGGGGGGGAGGTATTCACTGAGGTGCCAAGGAACTGAGAAGTAATTTGGAAAGGCTGAGGCAGACTCCAGGTCCCATGACTTTTGCTTCCATTACCACATCTGTGGACTTCAAAGATGGATCGATGGATGGATGGATGGATGGATGGATGGATGGATGGATGGATGGATGGATGGATGGATGAACGGACAGCTGGCCAGCCAATCTTGTTACATGGTAAGGAGGAAGAAAACCATGTCACCAAGAAGAGCGAGCAGATTAAATCACGCGCGGCAAATAAAGACCAGGAGCTCACCAGCCAAGTGGAGCTTCTCCAGATCTTGTCTCTTTGTTGGAGAACAGCAATTAGCACCTCACCTCTTTGCTGTGCTCATGCAATGACAATGCCTTGTGCTAGCTCTCGACCAGTAAAAAAAACAGATAAGTAAATAAAATAAAATGTTATCTCAGCTGCAGACAATTTTATTACTACTCTACTCTCCACATTTTTACTAAAAATACTGTCATTTAAAGAAATCCATTTATTCTGTCCTCAGCTATGAAAACAAATTCTGTTTTTTGAGGACAACGTAAGAGTAACTTAAGCCTTTTCAAAACATGCCTCTATGAAAGCAGGGTCCCTCACGTTAGCCAGATGAATGTAGGACTATTTTTCCTAGCTTGATTTCATCCTTTCAGCTAAAGCTGGGGAAATAGAAAGGTTGGTACAGTTCATGGGCAGAGCAAGTCACCTTTTTTAATGCATAAGGAAACCAAAAGGTCTAGTTTGGCAGGAGTTACTTCTCTAAACGTACAGGATCACTTGCAAAAAGTCATGGGTGATTTGATCACTTTCAGTAATTGTCAAAAGCAGATTGGGGAAAAAAAAAAAGTATTGATCCCCAGAGAGGAAAGCAAGAGTGGTGAAAATGTTCTTTCAAAGCGGTTTACTGCCTCGCCCGCCAAAAAAAAAGTGGGTGTTTAGGAGAAGGTTGTTTTGTTTGCAGCTTCAGCCAAGCTGCATGAAGTTAGTTCCCGTCCTTGTTTGGAGGTAAGGGAGGCAAAGCAAGGAAGCCGCTATGTGAGCAAGAGGGAACAGGCAAAAAATGGGCAAAAGCCAAGGGTAAGAAAGCATCTGAGAACGTAAGTAGAAAGCAGGGTGTGGAGGCAGTGGGGACGGGAAGTCCACGTATGCGCACCAACACCTCGCGAGTCCCCCACTGTCAAAATAAGCCTGTCTACCTTGGGCGGACCATGCTGCTGCAAGTCACAGCTCATACCCACGTTTCGCCCCAGCACCAGTACGCCAGCGGTTCACACCTCACTCAGACAAGACCCGAGCAGATGTCTGCAGGTGTGACTTAAGGATATGCCTAAAATCCGATCTAAGGGCAAGCTGCTGCCACCAGAAGCAGTGGCCTGATGGGTCCCCTCCCCGCACCTCCAGCCCCCAGGCTCAGGCGCAGCAGCAGCAGCAGCCGCCGCCGGCGCCGGTTCAGAGCGTTAAACCAGTAGAAAACTCCAGTCGCTTCTTTGGAGTCTCAAGGAGCAGGTGAAGAAAAAGAAAATGAACATCCATTGCTCAGAGGTAAAACTAGTGCTGCTGTGCTGGGAGGCTGAGCACTTGCTGTCAGCAAGCAAGCAGGCAGGGTCAGGGCTTTCTGAAAAGAGGGGGAGAACTGGGGTGGCATTCCTACCAAAACCAGCGTCTCTTCTGAGGATAAGACACAAACTCCTGCTTGTTTTCATTTATCAGCTGGATAAATGCTGCCACAGGCTACAGGATCCTCCTTATTGACGACAGGTAACTCCAGAAATCAGGGACTGACGAGGAGAGATTCAGGTTTGGCACTAGGAAGACCCTCAACAGTGAGAGCTAGTGGGACACGGGAATAGGTTGCCTGAGGATGTGGCACCATGAGACCACAGGCTACACAGAATAACCATCAGGAACAGCCAGGCAGACCAAAGTGATCCAGTCTTGGGGCACAGGGGAGGACTGGATGATCTCCTGAGACTCTTTCTAGCCCTACTTTTATATGAATGGATTGATTTATATGAATGGATTGTACATCTGTACATGCATCTATGTGTACATATATATACACACACGCAAACACGTACACATAAATTGTTGATCTGGGGGCAAGGGAAGATGTCATGCTTAATTTCCTTAATACAGTTTGCAGCTGACCAATCTTGCCTGGGAAAAAAAGAAAAAAAAGTCCAAAACCCCTTCCAATGACTTACACTTTTAAAAAGCCCAGCAACACAAGAAGGTGCCATGCATCCATACCTAAGAACGGTGGTAAAAACCTTTGGTCTCTTAAATAAGGCTTGAGTCCTCTGTTCAGGGAGAACAGAACGGGCTTCCTCTTTAAGCCAAAGGAAATCTTCCCAAGGTTAATCTGCTGGTTGTTAAGTAACTTAGGCCAGACACCGAAAGGAGACGCGATCACATGCATGAGATTAGCACACTGCATACGCGTGAACGGGAGACCTCGTGCCGCCCCGGCAAAGGTGCCTGAGGAGGACGTGTGCGCAAACCTCTGCTTATACCCTACGACGCCTGATGGGCCCAACGTGGCACTGGGGAGCGAGGCGGAGGCGAAGGAGGCAATGAATCCTGTGTTGTCTCCCGTCCCCCTCAGAAAACATGCCCGTTTTGTGCTCCCTTCTCCCCCCAGCCCTTCCCTTCCCAGCGGCCGGGGGCTTGCGTTACCAGCAGGGCCAGGGTGGCGTCGGGGATCTGAGCTACAAACTTTCCTGAGGAAATGCCACTGAGATGGTATCATCAGATCCTGTGAGAATAGAGAATAGATAAGACCACACTCTGGGAGATAATTACCCATTTGCGCTACAAACATATTTTCTTTTACAATAGCCAGACTTTTACTCTTAAACCGCTAGGCAATTTTTTTCCCTCAGGAAGGTTAACCTGCTATTATAAAAAACACTTATGGAAAGTGCCTACCGAAAGCCAGGATGACACAGACAAATACAGATGCCTCCTGCCAGCCAGCTTGAGCAAGCCTGCTTGCGCCTGGCGCAGTGAACCACACTGTGATGACGAAGCCCCTCTGCTCCTTCCTCCAGCCTCTCCTCCATCGACCATCAACCTCCATCAACTCACGTCTCCCCTCCAAAGCCTCCTTCTCCCTAAAGGGAGGCAGGGCAGCTCTCGGCAGCTATCGATGGCGCAGAAGGCCAGCAGGCTCGAGCAGGGCTCAGATATTGCTGTGGTCCACCCAGGCTGTAACACAGGTCAGCCCGGCCGAGCGTCCCTATCTGCACCGCAGCTCTCCCTCGTCTCAAAGCATGTTTTTTCAGACGGCTCCGACACCAGTTGGCTCCCACCACAACGCTGGCAAAAGCGCGCTGTAATTTTGCTCAGCCGTAAGAATTTTAAACCGTGCTTAAGCATGCTTGCTAACCACACTTAAAAGACCTACCAAAGTGCAGCCAAAAATGACTGAAGCCCTTCAGCCGGCCAAAGGGCACCCCAGATAAATAAGTAAATAAATAAGCATGCTGCCACAGACAATGAGAGCCTATCTGAAATATTTCAAAACCAAATAACAGCACAAGGAGCTTCAATGGGATTTGTAAGTCAGTACACAGGAGTACCATGTTTACAGGAATGAAAATTCAAGCATTGATCCACTTCTTAAGGTTAGCACAGGGACTTCTCACGGGGGGGGGGGGGGGGGGGGCAGAAAAAGCATTAATAACAAGGCCTGACATTTGCTCAAGTCAGGAGGGGAAGTCTGGTATTTCCAAGATGGAGCAGTGACTGCAAGCACAATGGGAGATGCGTTGAAACCACAGCACCATCAGCAACCTTGCTGGAGGCGATGCCAGAGCCTTGCAAAACACCAGGGCCTTGGGACTACCAGGTGGGTACCCAGGGGCAAACCCCATGTGTCTGCTTTGAGCTACCCACCCCTCTGGGCTTCTGCTGCCCTTCAGGGCATCCCAAAACCTCTGCCAGCTTCATCTCCCTAAAGGCCTGGACCGAAGGGACCGCTCCATGGCAGGAGGGGTAAAGCCCAGAAGGACAAGCCACGTTGCCCAGCCAGAGCACAGCGGGGAAGGGTGGGAAACTGAGAGAGCGAGCTGCTGCCCTCACCTCGAGCACCCTCCAAAACTTCGTTGCCTCTGCGTGCAGCAGTGGAAATGGTATCACGCTAGCAACGGCATTTTGCCAGCATCAGCACTGCGGAAGATTAAATAGTAACAGTCAATGTTACCTCAAAGGTAAAGAAAAAAAAAGGGAGGGGGGGAAAGAAGCGGTCAGTGATTTTCAGAAGTCAGATACTGCGCTCACTCCAAAAAGATAAGTTTCTTTAAGCCCTCCCAAAAAATGAGGGCACGTGAATAGTCACAGTTCTCACGTCTGAAAGTTTGAGCTGCAGGCCCCACGCCCCCGGGCATTAATTTAGAAACCTACCTGAGAGACGCAAAGATTTCTTGTCCAAGCCACGCACACAGACAAAAAAAATCCTTCCTTCAGTCTGCCTCCTCCACGCCCCTCCAAAACCAGGTATTTTATCAGGCACAAATGCGCTCCTCTAACAACACAAGGGCAGCAGTGAAAAGAGCACATTTAATGCCATTTACCCACAATGAGAGCCAAGGTCTCCCTAACACCGGCTTGGGGCAGCCGGAGGAGGAGAAAATGCAGCTTGCTCCTACCCCTCAGGGTTCGGCCCCGGACACGGCCGCCTCCCCAAGCCTCCTCTGGACGCAGGGTGCCGGCAGCTGCCGAACTCGGCAGTGCTGGGTGACGGGGGCAGTAGATGGAGGGGAAAAAAAGAGGACCACCAGGAGCTATTTCAAGCCCTCCCACAGCGTCAGGGACTGAAAAGTGGCGCTTTCAGTAACAACTACAGGGCACCAAGGGATAATAACGTGTAATACCGCATTTGTAACAACTGGCAATATCAGACGCTAACGATTACAGAGGATTTTCTCTTCTGATGGCACTCTTATAAAACACCCAGGGTCGGTAGCCTGCTTTCTTCCCCAAAACATAAACCTTCCCTTAAGAACCGAAAGCTTTGAAAGCGTAAGTTGCAAGAAGTTCTGACTAAACTTTAGTATAAAAAGCTGTCAAAGAAAGAGGCCTGTTTTCTTCAAAACCCGTGGCAGGCCTAACCCGCTGTGAGGATCCGCAGAGCTGTGCAAGCTCAGGACCTCCCTGAAGCCCTGAAGAAGATGGATGTGCTGAGCAAAATAACCACGCTACTCCACGAGGGAGCACGGCAGTAAGTCCAACTTGTACCTGAAATAGTGCTACCTTTCAAACGCCTGGAAACCTTGTAGGCCAGGGGTAGGAGGAGAAGGTGGATCTCACATTTGAATGAAAAGACAGTAACTAGGAGCTTTACATAATATCTGGTTAAGTATGCAAGACGGGAAAGGCTAATCACTAATGCCTACTCACTTTTTCCTTAAAACAAAGCAAAGACGTGTCCTAAACTCCTAGAAAAAGGATTAAAAAAAAAAACCAAAAACATGCATAACCTAAAGCATATATTTTCGCAGCTTTCTGAACCTGCTGTAAGCTCTGCCGATCGCCAGCCTGAGACCAGCGATGCCAAGAATTCGCACTCCTTTCACATACATATTGTTCCCAGCCTCCAAAAGACTTCAAAAGCTTCAGGTAACTCTGTGCCACCCCCCATTTCTTCCCTGACGCCCCCACAAAACAAAGCAAAAGAAGACCTGCACAAGACAGCTGTTAAGTTGTATTTTGCCTCCTCTTCCTTTGATCAGATATAGTGAACATAGGTCAAAAATGTGCAGTGGTCCAGCTTCATAAAGATTAATGATGGAGCTCAGGGAATTAATACCTGCTGCACTTCTGAAATGGCCATGCGGCTTTAAATCCCTTAATTCAGTTCTGATAAGTTTAAAATGTTAAAGTGAGTTGAGGTTTGAATAGGTCTAGCCATCTCATTTCATGCATTTGGCAACTGAGACTTAAAACTGAGCTTGAAAAACAGGAGAAGTAGGAAAGGCTAAAAACGCAGGGGCAGCAGTCAAGCCTCAGCTCCCGAGAGTGGCTTTCCCCCCTTCCCTACAGCCGGTATAAGGTGGTCAGAAAAATGGCCAATAAAATGAGAAGCCAGCTGAGAGGATTTGTAACGTGAAACCGCCAGGCACAATACTGAAAATTTTCCTGTCTGCTGAGAGGGGAGAGAAAAGAAAAAAACAAAAACAAACAAACAAACAAAACCCCCCAAAAAAACCCAAAAAACACAACAACCCCGCTGGAGAGGTCATTAAAGACAGATGGCTCATGCAGAGGGTTGGTAGGAGCAGGCTCCTCTCAAACCCAGGCACCAGCATTCATCACCCAGGTATCTGCTGGCAGAGGTAGATCCCCACCAGCAGAAATCAGGGCTGTGACCAGGACCGGTGTGCAGCACCTTGCCGGGACAGAAAACCCGGCTCCCACCGACCTCTGCCGACAGCCCACCCATGGCTGCTGCCACAGCGAGCGCGTCTGGACCTGGCGAAACAGGAGGACGACAACGGTGCTGCCACAAATGATTTTTGCATTTAGGTTTCCTGGATGGGTATCAGCAATCTGTCAAAAAAGGAAAGAAAAGCCCTAACCAAACCATCAGCTACGCTCATTAAAATCCTGAAGACGTCTGGAGAACTGCCCTTTGTGCAGCATTAAGTCATTGGCAACTTCGTCTTAACTCGGATGGAGATTTCCCCGTCCTCCTTCTCCCCCCCCTGCCCTGCGCCAAAGTTAACCGCAGAAGAGAGAACTGGATCGTGCTCAACAAAAAAAATTAGCCAAGGGCCCGCAGCGGGGTGAGGGTGGGGGAGATGGCGGGGGGGGGCTGTAAAGATAAGTAAATCCTTTGGTTTGCACATGTCTTGTAGTTATTTATCCCCTCGCTGCTGTCACGTGAGCCGAGCCAGAGTCTGCACGCTGAACAAAGGGCCTTTGCTGGGCCGTCCACAAGGAGCCCTTTAAGCACTTCGGCACAGCCTACAAGTATCCTTCCAATTCGCCTTTAAACTGTGACACTAAAATAAAAAAACCTTTTATGCAACAATGTTATCCCTTCACCATGCCACAAAAAGTGACATGGCTGGGGCACATACACCCCCCCACCCGCCAGGAGAGAAAATTCCTAAATTTAGGCATGTTGTCTGACCCCCTGTATCAATCAACAGATCAAGTTCTTCATTAACGGTGTTCAGCTAACTTACTAATTTAAGAGATGAAATCTTTCCTCCATGGTACCTTGAAGAGGATAGTCAGTTATTTTAGATCCCCATTTCAGAGAAAGCAGTAAAAAACAACTTACCCTCCCCTTAGTCCAATGGTAACTAGAAGCACTGCTTTAGAAAGCAAATACAACTTCAGCCCAGAGTTCAGAGCTGAAAGGTGCACGGAGGATTTTTGCACAGGGATCAATACAAGGCCTGAACCCTTCTGGCTCAAAATGCAACACCCTGACAGCCAGTGTGCACATGTCTGTCCATGTGTCCATGCATGCATGTGTGCTAGCAAGCCCTGCAGCACAACAGGAGGGTCTGCAGAGGAGCAGATCTGGTCCTGAGGAGCTCAATCCTGCAAGATGCTCAAGCAAGCCCTGCCTCACTTGAGCCAAATCACCTGATTTCAGAACTACAAAATGAGTCAAAATGTGCAGAATCAGGCTCTAAAGTAGAAAATCAGCTCCTGTGCTTAAACCACAGCAATCCTCGCCTGCCAGTTCTTTTTAATCGCTAGACTGACAGCCATGTGGTAAAGTCGACATCGCCAAGTACTTGTCATTTCATCGGTGCTGCCAATTCCCATCTTGCTGAGACAATGACACATCAAAAATAGCTTTCATCTGTTTATATACTGCATGCTCGGCAAACTATGTCACCAACTGCTGGTGTGGAAAAAAAGCCTTTTTTTAATAATCTCCATCCTGGAAAAAAGAATAAGATTACGTACTCTCTGAAAAATATGAAAAATGTATTCCATATTTTGGGAAACCTTCAATGCATCCCATATTTCATTTCAGATTATTATATTCTTAAAATATTTATTACAGTAAATCATAATAATTTTTTGCTCTTTACTAACGAAGAGCAAAGGAATCACAACCCCAAACTTTTTTTCAGCAAAATGCTGGCTTCTGAAGCTGCTGAAAATATTTAGAAGGCAGAAATGGATATCCAAAAGCATTTTTCCTTGTAAAAAATGGGAGGTTTTTTGCAGGTCCAAACAGATGCCAAGAACAACATACACAAAATTTCAGTGTCTTTCTTCACATTTTCATTGGTCTCCCTGGAAGACATACACTGCATGAGTCACATCCCTTTGTTCCTGTCTTCCTGGGCTATTCAAACTTGCTGAGCTATTTCTTGGTGGACACCATAATTAGAAACTAAGTCCTGCTCCCTACTGATCTGATGAACATCTGAGTTTGCATACATAAGAATATACCACGAAATGTTTATTTTGGCAATTTTTGCTTTGTTCTTCCCTCCTTCTATATAGAACACAAAGGGTAAGAACAGTTTAAAGCACTAAACTCCATACATGAAATTTTGAAAGCACATCTGCAAGCAAATCCATAAACTTAGAATACAGGCTGGAGAACCAAATTAGAAAACTACAGCAGATAAACCTTACAGCTGAGAAACTATACCCATTAAACACTATGTGGCAAGCAATGCCTAAAACTTGCTTTGATTCTTCCTAAAACTCATCCTGTATTTTACTGAGAAGTGTGAAAGGAACTGCAGAAATTCAGGAACAAGATCTCTTTCACAGCTAAAAAGAACACTTTTAAAGCTGAAATAACTTATTTACTTAAGCCCCGAACTCGCTGTTAACAGACAAATTTTTATCTGAAGTACTCTTCTTCTAACTGCAGAACACATGTAAGTGTTTCAGCAAAAATGGGATTCGTAGCAGTTTTGGAAGGGAGTCCCAGCTGAGACTGCAGAAGACGGCAAGCTTCAGGCCTGACTTACAGAGCCCTCATGACAGCTTAATAAATCAGAAAAACATATTTTTCCAACTTGTAGATTAAAACAAATACCAATTTGGTGATAGCATGCTTCTGAGCAGCCATGTTTCCAATGGAAAAAGGACTGTTTACACTAGCCTGATACTCTAATAGATGGAGACACACGTATCATTAATTACACCTGGCAGATGGACGTGGGCTGCAAGCGCCTGCAACACAACCCACAGGTCATCAGGCTGCCGAGGTGTAGGTGTAACTTTGCTATCTTAAAATGAGAGGAGATGAACAGCAGGAAAGATGAGGCTGTGCCAGCTGCAGACGGCTCTTGGGTGCTCCTCCCCAGGCGGAGAAATCCACCCAGAAGAGCCACACCGCTCTACTTCCACCACTGTTTACTGGGTAGCAAGTTTAACCAGTACATTTTCACACAGCCAGACTCATTGCCGCAGGATGCCAGCGAAGCCAAAGGTGGAAATATGGTTTATACCATAAGGGCTATTAAGCATGGATGAACTGGGTGCAACCTTCATTGGAAAAAAAAAAAAAAAAAAAAAAAAAAAAAAAAAAAGGAAAGGAAAAAAAGAAAATGCCCACCCCGCACCCCCACCATCAGCTGCCAAAGGCTGGTATATCCTATGGGAGGTCTCTCTCTTTCTGTGTGTGTATATACATATATATATATATATATATTTTTAATCCTTTTCTCCATCACTGCCGAGTATTAGAGACAGCAGCCTAGGCATTACAGACCTACTGCCGAGTATTAGAGACAGCAGCCTAGGCATTACAGACCTGTAGTCTGATCCCACATGGAAGCTCTTAGGCTAGTCCAAATATACTTAGATTTTTGTGTAGAAAAAGCTTGAGTTCTTGGAAACAGGCTTTTACCTCAAGAGTGGCAGCTCATTGGCATCTTAAAAAGTAGGACCCAGCCCTAAGTGCAGCTGAGAAGATGTAATGCTCACATAAAGCAACTAAGCAAAGGAGAAAGTTCCTGTTTTCTCTTTATCGAGATTTAATACTGAGTTGGCTAAGTGGAGCTGTACAGCTCAATGGAAAAAGCAGGTTGTTTTTTCTTTTCCCTGCTCCCCTCCCCTTTTCAGATGTCGTCTTCCTTATGGAAGAAGCAGCAGGTAAATTAAAGCGGTCCTCCACCCCCTCAGGAGGAGCCAGCCTGCCAGCTTCTGGGAGCAGAGCTCAGCTCTGAGCTTAGAAAGGTTCTGTGGAAACACTGCTCTGAAAGTAAAAGCTCTCCCCCGCGGAGGTGGCGATGTGCAAGTGGGTACTGATAAACAGAGATATTAGCTGCTGGTCTGTTCTCGCAGTCCAAATCAAACAAGTGGAAATAGGAGAGAATTATGTATGCATTAAGATTAAATTCATATTTTAAAATACTGTTAGCGAAAGATTGGTAAGAGATCAAATGCAATGCACTCTGTGTAATTGCTGGATTCCTTTGGGGTTTGTTTTCTTTTTAAGTAAACGTATTCCATAAGAGGAAAGATATTCACATATGGTTAAATTTTAATTCGGTTAGTTATATAAACTACATGCCACTATAAAAATTCTCACCAGTAGTTTCAATTCCTTAATCACAAGCTGTTATTCACTTTCCATGATTACACGTTCTGCCCTGCCGAAAAGTTTCTCCTTCCACTTCAAACATGGGTTAAGCAACTCACAGACACATTTAAATTGGACTGTAAAAGAACTTCATGAACTTCTTGAGTATAAAAAATACTAAAATTAAGCTTGACTTTGTCGTCATACTTCATCGACCTGTCATCGACTTCATCGTGTACCCAAAGGTAACATTGTTTAAAACCAAGATAGGGCATACATAAGAACACCGCATAAAAAAGACAAGGCAAATTATCTCTCAGTCTAATATTTCTTAGGTTAGTCTACAAGTAAAAGATTTCAAATTTTTTTAATAAAAATATAAAGCAAAGCTTCTATAGAAAAAAATCCTCATGAAAAACTATCTTAAAATGCCATGCAGCAATCACCCAAAATTTTGCAGTCTTACTACAAAACATGCTCTTAGCATAAAATGAAGGTCTTCACGAGATGGGCTTTCATTCCAAATTTAACAGTAATTAAAATGTATTATATGCAAGTGTTGGATGGGGCTGAGTCCATGACTCAGTTCACATGTCACCTCCAATTACAGGGACGAATCTGCTCTTCAAGATGAAGTCCGAGAGCTATGGGTAAAACAATTTATTACTGTTAGCTCTAATTAATCCAAATCCAACCATTTCTAGTTCTTTGGTACGTAAAATAAACTAGATGCAGGTTTCTGCCATTTGCGATGCATCTAATTCAAACAGGAAACTCTTCAAATTTAGGATTACAAAAATATAATTAATAGATTGGAATAATTTGTCCCTTTAGGCCCCTAGTCAATGAAAAGATTTGTGAACATAAACCTGAGAGCACGCCTGTATTTTCCTCAGTATCAATGCCCTAGCACATCCATCCAAAACTAAAGATAACTCTTTATACAGCAGCCTTCTACATACACCAGCCTAAAGGCACGCTCCAGAGCAATCAAGCTGAACAAACATCAGGAGGAGAAATATAAGGGAGAAGGAATGAGGGACTAAAATTGCCACTTTTTAACAGAGATTATAGTATTTACTCAGTAGTGCCTGCCACAAGAAGGTGTTTCCAAGGACTGGTTAATGTGTGCATGCAGTTCCCAAGAATACAGGCTAGGATAAAAATATTTATTTTTATTTATTTTTAAGCTACAAAGGCACTCCAAATAATACACTTTACTGACAGCCTCAACTTGTGGCAATCAGCATAGCTTAAACCACTGTAAATAATCTCCAAGGAAAGTGATAATGTACAGTCATCCCCGAAACAGCGAACAGGGGTCGGGGGGCAAAGAGCTTACTAACGTTAAGCACAGACATCTCAAAAAGAGCAGCTTCCAGCTCCATCCAATACATGGCACGTTCACACACGACCTGTAACCCACTGCTGAATCCCAGGGCTGGGATTCTGATCTCACTAAATCTGGGAATTATTTGGGATTTGGCCAGTACGGTCTAGAGCAGAGTTGGATAGTAAATGCATACCTACCCTTCAGAGCAAGATTAGCCTAAAGAATTATTATTTCTAAAAGACCAGAATAAAATAGAAGCGTATGACAGCTATGCTGTGAAAGAACAGTACTTTTCAAAGAATGCCAAAGCCAGACAGATTTACAGATGCTGAAAAATGAAAAAACCTCAAACCTGCCTCCCCCCCCCCCCCCCCCCCAACCCACAGCAGAAGGTTTTTCCTTTGTGCTGGAGCTATTCAATACTCGGACTCAAATTTTGGCCCCACTGATACTATTCTTTTATCCACACAAGCCTTCTTTCAGGTCTCCCTGTAAATTGGCATTTTGATAAGGTACCATCACACTCTACTTGCCTGTGTTTTAGGCTACACAAAGGGAGGAAGCAAAAAAGGAGCTGTTGCAAGACTAACTCTCTGTCTACCGTTTCATAACTTCTGAGCAAAGAAACCCAACATACTAACTTGGGTTTTGTGTATTTTTGTGGGGTGGAGGATAATTTCTCATTTCCGTCAACGTTACCTAAACACATTTATTAACGGAGCCCAGACAGACGATCTCTAGCTGGTCGTGCTGTGGTATCTGAAGGTCTCCCTCATCCTAGGTGTCCGCCGTCCATCCCTGCCTCTGCAGCAACACTCACCTACTGAAGCCCACCTACATGCATGCTTCGCCTGCTCCACATCGGAGCAGCATCTGAGCTCCAGCTGCCTCTGTCCACAACTGTGTGATAATAAAACCTGCAGCACTGCGGGGCAGGCACTCCTTCCCTTCTTCCCAGCTGCTGCCAAGAAAGTGCTTCCAGCAGCACAGCAACATCCCTCGGGGCTCATCTGCAAGCACTCACAGAGGTGCCTGGCTGTCCCCTCCTATTTCAGTTTGCTCGTGCATCATAAGTGAATTAAAAAGGCGATCACAAATGCTAGCTTGGTTAGTCGCTTTGCCAACGTGTTGAGCGCAGGAATTTAGTCAGGACTCCAAAGGTCTTGATCCTGCAGCCCTGAACCATCCATCACAGCTGAGTACCAGCAGCTCAACAAACCAGCAACTGCTCCTTGCAAGTTGAATATGGGAAGCACATTAATTTTCCTACCAAAACAGAGGATATTGGCCACATGATCCCTCTTCATGCAATTAATTGGAAGGTGTTTTGAATTTAAATAGAACTATGGCAGAAATTCCCTTGTGTCATTCAAATCTCACCAGAAAAGCAAATTCTGGTTTGCTGCAGGCAAAGGATGCAAATAGCCTTGAAGAACCATAACAAGGCAAGAAAAGAAAAGGTTGGTCAAAAAGGCCAATGCCATCTGCATTCCTTTGCACACTTGGACGAGACTGAAAGAATTGGAGGGACACAGTTATGCCAGACTTGCTTTTCTATTGTCTTTTCAATCTCCTTTCCTCACAGAAAAATAACCTCATGCTAGCAGGTATGGGGTTTTTTTTTTGGTTTTCAACCTGTAATATAGCTACCGCAGTTCTTCATCTAGGAGACGCCTAATCATTTGTTCCCCTTCTGAATCTTGTGAGCAAGTAGACCTTGACAGAGATCTATTAACACCCTCATGATTCATGGCACCAGTCAGAAAACAGAGCGAAACCATCATTAAAAAGATAAAGGAGAGAAGCCAAGGGGACAGTTCCCCTAAATAAAGGGATTTATCTAGGAGGTGCTTTATTAATACAATATATAACGCAGTACACTATACTGGGAAACCACTTGCATGGTGGACAGTCCCACAGCAGTGAACAAAAGAAGCAAAAAAGTAAAATGAACGCCGTAACTTGGGGAGAAATTGATTTCTAAGACTCACTGCTGGCCAGTATAAATGATGCTGCTCCACAGCCGTTGCTTTACTGTTGTTTTTTGTTTGTAACTAAAGACTTGCGTTAGCACTTTTTTCCAGAGAAACTCATGAAGAATCCAGTCGAACATGGAGAGAACCAGTTTTTCAACGCACGGGGACACCTGGTGCTTTGAAGCAGGAAACAAGCACCCCAGTGCATGGACGGCAACCGGCACAGGCCCTTGCTCCCTTGACTGGGAGGGCTTCCCCGTGGGTGTACTTGGAAGGCAGGGGGGAAGGAGGGTACCAGAGGGAAGGACTGAGCAGCCAGGCCTTTGCATCCCACAGCCAGGCTCTGGGAGAGGCAGCAGCCTGCTGCCCTCCTCGGCTCCGCATCTAACTGCAAACCCAAACAGCACCGACAGCAGCAGGCCACTATTTTTAATTACACAGCTGGGATCCTCTGTTCCCTGAAGAACTCTTTAATTGCTCTTCGCTTGACAACCCCATCCCCCTCTCACAGCAACCAGGGCTTGCGCATCTCGCCACGACAGCCCTGAGGTCCCTGAAACATGAGCACATCATTTTTGGAGTCTTTTATTCTGTTTTTTTTCCCAGCATCAAGAATGTCTAGACATATAAGTGCTGAACAAGTCATCAGAGACACCCAAAAAAAATCAGAGCATCGAATATGCACGCCTTCCACCCAAAAGTCTGTGTTATTTTAAAACTAATCCGCATTAGCATGGTGAGGAGGGGCAGGGAAGTCATGCAAGCACCAGCACAACCTGCACCCTGTGCTTCAGCTGCAGAGCACCCGGCTCTGCCAGAGCCCCGGCTTTGCTTACCGCGTTGAACCCCACGGCTTGCAGGGAGCGTGAGGAAAGGGCTGAAGGAGGGACCTCTGACACCCCTACCTGGGGTTTGCAGGCACCGACAGAAACAGAAGCCAGCTCACCTATTCCTGTCTACTCACAGGAAAAGATAAGGGGCACGCAACATCTGAGAAAGCACGGAAACATTTTAAATACTAATACTTTAGCCTTAGCACGCTCTGTACAGAAACAAAAAGCACAGACACCTCCACAGGGAAGGGTATTTCGAAGGGGATCCCCCCCAGACAAGGCCAGAAGCAGGAGGCCGCCCATCCCACGGGATAACCCTCCATCAGGGAGGCGACAGGGTGGGCACCACTCAACCCCGCACCCTCGCGCTCAGCCACTCGGCCCGGATTTCCACGGCGGGTGACGAAACGTGCCGCCTCCCCACCACCACTGCCTCCTGCCGAGAACGGCCCTTCCGCCAAAGCCGGCGAAATGGCGGTCACAACCGCCGAGCTAACCCTCCAGGAGAGGTAGCGTTGGTAAAGCACTTAAAGGAAAATGAAGTGCTGAGGAGGAAGAAAATAAATATTTGGCAAACACCACTTCAGTTTATAGCAGAGTAGGTTTATAAACCCTGTGAAATTAACATTTTTGTTTGTTTTTTTTTCCATTAAAACACCCACTCACACACTCTCAGAACAATTCATGAATATCATTCTTCCCTTTCCCTCTGCCTCCAGCCCTTTTCCACTAGCTCTGGAGGTAGTAAATTAAATATATGAAGAAAATTTCCACTGTAAGTTTTGGGTTCTGACTTCATTTAAAATTTCATCATGCTCCAGCTATTTCAAACATTCTCAGCCAGTCCAGAGCTGCAAATGACACCCGTCCATAATGGGAAAATTAAGTGCTTAAAATTAAGTACACCTCACTTAGGTCAATGAAAATAAAAAGTCCAAACACAAAATGTTTGGCACGTTCTTTCTCACTCCGTGCTTCTATAGCTTCTTGCTTTCAACGAACGTTAGGGAGAGGTGATGCTTACTAGCGTCCTCTGTCCTAACATTAACTATTCTCAAACCATCTCCTCTGTTATATGAAGACTGTGAAGCTATTTAGCTACCCTCTGGTCCACCCCGCTGTCTATTATGTTATCGGGGGCATGAGGACAACCCGACAGTCCCAACTTTGATCTCCCTCACTGTCTAGAAGAGCTGCCAAGTCTCCTTCAAAGAGGTGGCTGCACAAGAGCTGCGGGTAGAATATTCTGGCTTGGAAAAATCACTTACAGCCGCACCTTCAGGGTACACAGGGTTTCACAGCCATATCAAAATAAAAGTTTGCACCTCAGTCATGCAAGAATCCAGGGAATATATAGAGCCTACCTAGACAAGCACACGTATTCACCATGTACTGGGTGAGGAGGGAAGCATAAAGGTATCTTGCCCCGCTGCTGCAAGCGGAAAGCAGTGCAGGTTTACACAACCCTTTTTTCACCAACCTACCCCAAGAATATTAACGCATAAATACCAAGACCAAACATACTAATGAGTACAAAAGCCATGTAATCATTTTCCCAGATTAAATCCATCTGTCCAACAGAATCCATCTGTCCAAGGAGCTTATTAAGGCTGGAATAAGTCTTTTATTAGTCAGGTTACTAGGCTCCAAGCCTTATCTCTGTCACCTTCGAGTCCTCCCAGGCGCGCCAGCCGGCCGGCGTGCCGAGATGGCCGCCCCCCGCCCCGCGAGGCTTTGCCACGGCTCCTGCTGCACCGCATCCCCTGCGCCTCCCAGCTCCAGGCAGGAGAGCCGTGGAGGCGCAGGGTCCCTTTTTCTGGCCCTGCTTAATTGTGTTCAGGCATTTGATGCTCAAAGGGGCAAAGCGATGCTCTGAATGACTCTTCTCGCACACAAAAAACAGGAAGGGCCCCGGTGCAAGCGCCCCAACCTCAGCAGAGCCCGAGCTTTCAGCCGCAGCACAATCCCACCTCTGTGCCACGCTAGCTATGAAGGGAGTCACTCAAACCCAAACCCGGGCTAAAAGAAGGCGAGTAATGTCTTCATAAGCCCGCGAGGGCACGGTCCCAGTGGCCAGCCTCGCCTTGCCAAAGAGCAGCAAAGCGGGAGTCGAACAGTGCCTCGTCAGTCTCCCCGGCCGCTATTCAGAAGCTGGCAGGCGACTGGAAAGCCAAGAGACCGCTAAAGTTCAGCTTTGTTCGCTGCTTGGCACGGCCGGGAGCGGCGGCCCAGGGAGGCCGGCACCAGGAACATTTATAGGAGCAGGGTCTCCCAAAAATGGAAAGGAGGGGAGGAGCGGCTAAACAGAGACACATTCCCACCACGGATGCCAGAAAAGAAAGGAAATGACCAGACAGATTAAAAAAAGAAAAAAAAATTGCTCAAAGCAATTTAAGCGAGGTTACACCAGGCAAGACAAAAAGGGCACAGATCAGTTTAATTTGGAAGGGAAATTGCAGCAAGAGCACCCACAAGGCTGCAGGGTTGGTGTTTGGTTTTTTTTTTTAGCTTGTTTAAATAAAAGACATCCATCAACAATATGTTACAATTATAATATAAGGCACAACTGCTCCTTTGCACAGATACATCAGGGGTTTATTTATTCTTCCCGAACCCTACAGGAACTTTTTCCTGTGTTTTATAAACTCTCTATAAAATAAAGAAATATATGTTTACAGGCTGACAAACTACCGGCTGATATACTGCAACAGAC
Organism: Platalea leucorodia; assembly: GCF_965183815.1. Taxonomy (NCBI): domain Eukaryota; kingdom Metazoa; phylum Chordata; class Aves; order Pelecaniformes; family Threskiornithidae; genus Platalea; species Platalea leucorodia. Next base: position 70,294,212 of record NC_138824.1, read on the forward strand.
AAGAAACAGCAATAGGAAAAATTAAGTCAAAACACCCCAAAGCAGTGGCATATCCGCGTTTACTGCCCATGATCTCTGCTACAGGAGGCCAAAACACGTTTCAGAAACTCACTGTCGCATCAGCCAGGACACCAAGCAGAAGCCACTGCTGTAATTTCTGTGCTTTAAGGACAAACTACATCAACACCACCACCCACTCTGTTGAAAAGAGGAGGATGATAGAATTACTTTGATTCTAAAAGCACTGCACAAACAGGGATGGGGAAGATGAGTAACACAAATCCCCCATCCCCTGTGGCGGTGCCTCTGAGCCATTACAACGGTGGACCATTAAGACAGCATAGATGGGGCCTGCGGGGAGGATCTGTAACACACCACCAAGCCCTGAACCCGGCCTATGTTTTCTATAGTTCAGCGAGTGTTTGTGCGCATTCTTAAAACAAGATCGCTACATCAGGACAGCCCTGGAGTTACTCTTTTACCCCCAAATTGCTCATCCTCCTTCACATTTGGAAACACTGGATGAAATGGACTGCATCCAGCATAACCACACACGCATGAATTGTATGCGAGCGCACGCGTACTGGGGAGAGAAAAGAGGGAAGAGCCTGTATCTCCCTCCTCGTCAGGGTTGGGGCAGGCAAGTTGGAAAAGCTTTCTGTGAAACTCCGCCGTGAACCAGGATACACGTCCGAAGAGCCAGTATGGCGTAACGCTCTACCTGACCCATGTCACCCATTTGACTGGGCTTATTTTAGCACAATGAGATGAGCTGAAAAAAAAAAAAGAGTTGTTCATTTTCACACACATATGTAACCATGCCTTCTCACCCTCCCAATTAAGAAGAAGAAATGCAACTTTTTGTTCCATGACTTGACATAAGTCACCAGAACCATCTATTTCACCAAAATCTAGATTGAAAAAATCAGGAAGACACAGCCAAAATTTCATACGCTAGACCATATCTAAAACCAAAAGGACTGAGTGCTCCACATTTTGTACCAGATCATACAATTTTCCTTCTCACATTTCCTACCTCCCAAGAGGAACTAAACAGAGATAATAGGCAGTGAGATGTGATGAGGGAAATAACCATCAGTGAGTACAACCTATAAAAAAATTAATTTGTTTCCATAATTTCCACAACACTAATCTTCCCTGAGATCTCAGGAATCGGTAAGAGAATTACTGCCTCTACTTGTTCAAGAATTTTTTTTTTTACGGGGTCCTTAACTGTTGAAGATTAAACATATTTAATAATACATCTACAAAACCTACAGTTTCATGTATAAATAGCTCCTCATCTTCTAAGCAAGGGGAAGTACATTCCTCCAAATCACGATGTTGTTCTAGCTTTTGGTTACGCTGTTTAGGCTGAGTCAAACCCGCCTTATGCTTTGGAGGACATGACCCTTTCTGCATCTGGTCCAGAAGCATTTTACACTTGCATGTGATGCACCTTCAGGCCTCCCTCTGAAGTCATTCCCTCCTTCCCCCCAAATTTGCATGTACAGAGTGTCTTCACCAGGATGACAAAGCCCCAGTAACATTTATTCTGCACTGAAGAGAGAAAAGAGAGAAAAAGGAAGAAAGAGAGAAAAGGGAGAAGAGAAAGGGAGGGAAGGGAGGGAGGGAAAAAGAACAAGGAGGAAAGAATAAGAAAGAATTTAAGCCAGAGCTCTCAACAAGGACTTTTTATCCTAGACTTACTAAGGGCTTGTCTACATGGGAAAGTCAGGGTGAAGGAAGCGACAGTGTGAATTTTCAGCACACTTTCTTTCAGTGGACTAAATTAACCTGCACAACAGGCGCTCTTAGTGCACACTCAGCATCCACAGGGGGAGTTAGTGCAGAGCAGCTAGCGTGCTGTAAATTCACACCCTAGCTTACTGCGCACTAACTTCCCCATGTAGACAAGCACTAAGCTGCTGAAGCCTTCATTTGCCTAAACGCATCCATTTTTTTTTTCCTCTCAGTGGACTAGTTCTGGAAAACTCGGGCCATCACTATACTCAAGGAAAAAAATTAGTAGGCTAAAAAGGACAAACACTTATCCTTCTGGTAAAGCAAATACAACCACGCACAAAAGCGCTTTAAGTGACACACAGGCCGATAATCAGAGCCCCAAAACCCGTGCAGACGAAAGCCACTAGCACAAATGGCACCAGTAAGACTTCACAGGCCAACAACTCGTTTTCAACTTCTCCCAGGTTCTGCCTGCCACACCAGTACCCAAGAGCCGCAGGAAAACGGATTGCTCTCCATCAGTGTTGAAGTGAGACGCAATCTCCCAGTGCCTGAGGAAAGGTCTACACCACGGACACGGTTCGGAACCGGTTGCTTCTCTCTCTGTTAATTAATGAGGGCTTTTCCCCCCCGCTGGCTGACTAAAGGCAAACTTGTCAGTCTTTCCTTCTTAACGGCTGCCTCCAGTGCTCTGTCACGTAGGCCTCCCCTTGCCCCTTCTCAACGGGAGCATGTTCTACGTCAGAGAGATACCGATGCGGCTCTGACCAGGCACTGACACCCTGATGTCACCATTTCAGAAGCTGTCTGTACCGAGCTGGCACTTTTCTGCCTCAGACCCCTCCTGCTTTAGCCCTGCTGCCTGGCAATCCACGCCAACTCTCTGCACCTCGTCCGCGGTCCCGCTGGGGGACACCCAGGCACCCCACAGCAGTGACGGATTAACCAGGAATCGTTCTCCAGGAAAGCAAAGCAGATTAGCAAGCCCCAGCTCTGTCCTCTTGTCTGTCACTGTTTCCAACTATGGATTTGGCTAAAGCGATCAGACTTCAGACTCCTGAACCGTTCCCAGCACTTGTTTACCCGAAAGACCATTACAAGGTTAATATTGCACTGGAAGGAACAAAGAACCTCTCCTGAATCACAACTGTAACTTTACTCGATGCTTACTTTTTGTGCCTTACTTCCACCTCAATAGCGAGAATAAGCAAAAAAGACAAGGTGTGAGTTTAAGGAGTTACCATTTGAAGGCGTATACACCTCAGGAGCTAGGTGATCTATACTCTGAACAGAAAGTAGCTGGTGCCCTCTTTGGCCTCCCACACCATCAAGAATCACATTTGTCATTTACTATTGCCAGAGCAGAGCTCCAGCAGAGACCATAAAAGCTCTAGGACAGATGTAGCCCTATACAGTTTTCTTCATCTTAAGGACCACTGCCAAGGTCTCAGTCCCATCAGGGCACCATCTCCCGGTAGGACGCCACTGGGCAAAGGGCACTGGTGAAGAGCTGGAAGTATCACTGGTGAGGGCTGGTCACGCTTCCACCTCTTAAACCTTAAAAAATTAAAACTTTCTTTCAAACAAATAACCACAAACAAGGAAGCCAATCTGTTGACTTCAAGTTTACCTCGTCATTGAAAGTTCAGTGATTTTTAGGGCATGAACTGTACGGGCAGGAAAACTAATTCCTCTGGATAAGCTAAAAAATAAAAAAAAATGCAAGTGACAAACCCCATGTTTTTCACACAGCTCTGCTGTCTTCTCCCTGCAATACCCTTAGCTCTAAATGACCTGCAAATTAACCAAAACATGAAATCTGACTCCACATCTCTGCTCTGCAGAATACAATCAGCCTGCCAGAAAGTCCAATGATGACAAAGAGGTTTCAAGGAAAGTTGTTTAAATATATTACTGCTTGTCAACATTAGATTTTTTACAAACCCTGCACCAAATGCAGCAGTCCCTTTTAAATGGGGCAGGAAAGGGTGCCCATTAAGGAGAGAAACTCCAAGAAAAAGCAACAGTATTTTGAAGCAGGCAGGGAAAACAAGGATGGTAAAAGTGGCTTCTAGGCAGTTTTCAGCTCTTCTACCTCACGCTGTAATCAAGCTAATCAGATCAAAACCAGATCTGGTCATTCCATGCATCACAGACTGTCAGAGAACTCTCAGTGCAGAAACTGATCCCAACAATTGCTCTTCTATGGTCTTCTCTGGAGCTAACAAAATCCCAATGGTCCGCAACAGTGCTAGCAGGCACACCACCTCTGGAACTACCTCAAAAACAAGCGAAAACATACTACTGATCACTACCAATCTCACCTTGGCTTTAGAAATATAAAAGCAAAGCAAGTAGGAGAACAATAATCTCAGCATTTTGACCCAATGCCAAATGTTTCTGGTCCCCTGTAGTCCTTAAAGCAAAACTCCAGAAGAAATTTTGCAATATTAGTTGGAGAGTTTTTGGAGGCGCTGTCACATCTGTACCAGTAGGAGCCCATTCCCGTCGGCACACCTCTCCCAGGACATCTGGGAGACACCACATCTCAGCAGTACAGACATCCTTGTCTCCTGCAAGCTACATTTTGGGAAATTAGCACCACCCTTTGAGGAACCATTTTCTTTGCAAGAGGTTACTCCGCTAGAGCCCACTACCTGATTCCCTATTTGGTGTAAGGCAAACAAACCTGGCCCAGTCCGAATTCAACATGCCACTCCTTACTTTCTTAGGTGGTCCTAATGGATGGGGGAATGGTCCAAGACAAGGGCTTACACTTTTTCAACAATACAGAGAAAGAAAGGAGAGGAAGGCTGAACCACGCCTAGGATCATGCAAGAACAAAACTAACAACAAGGTTTCCTTGAATCTCAAATTTTTCCCATCTTGAAGTTTCCAAGAGCAGATGCACACACACAGAAGTAAAAGTAGGTATTTTGGGCTTTCGTTCCTTTCCCACCACTACAAGTCCTGCTGTGGGAAGCAGGGTTCCCATGGCTCACCATTATGCAGAGCTACAAGCCAGTCCCTCCATCCATCAGTGAAAAAGAAGGTGTTCAGGCAAATATGTCAGGTCACCAAAACAAGTCTTCCACTTATTTCCAAAGCTAAGAAGGAAGGTGGGAGCTCTAACATGAAGCAAGCCTTCCAACTTATCTTTAGCAGCCTACAGAACTGCTGGAATTTGGTTTCAAATTAAGGCATCCCAAGAAAGCAAGGGCTGGGGCATGGGTTTGAGCTACCAAGCAAGGTAGCAAACACCCCATTCATTGTGGGGATATGCAAAAACATAAAAGGAAAAAAATATATATGGAATTTAGGAGGAAGAAAGGAATATAAGCAATGACAGGAATGCAGGAGTTTCACTTCTGGTTTGTTTTCTGGTTTTAACTTTCAGTTTAAAATGCCTCCTATGAAAGGCTTTCAGACTATACAGGCTAGTATTGTGAAGGCTACAACACCGACCCTTAAAACTCAAACAAGAGAAAGATTTTGTTTATGCTGACGGAGGAAATTGAGCAGACCAAAACCTATCTTCAAATATTTATTTTCACATTGTGAATGTCAACATTCTTCTCTGTCTTCACAACAAGTGCGTGAGGTACAGTTGCTGCACAAACCAAGGTCAAACACATCCCTCCAAGGTTTCGTTTGGCCAGATACCACCGGAGGACTTATTTGTGCAAGCTCGGAGATATGTAATCAAGCAGGAGACTGCAGAGATTCCTGACAATTTGGGGGGAGAGAAGGGTGTATTTATTAGTGTTTTAAATTATAAATGGGTGAAAGATTAATTGTTAAAACAATAAGGGGGCCAGAGCCCAGAGGAGGCCCACAAGTGCCTGTGCAGCAGGGTTCCCCCCTAAAGCACAGCCCCCCACACACACATGCCCTGACCTCCCAGCGTAAGGAGGGAGGGGAGGCTCATATAATGAAAGGTCAAAATAAATATCTGAGGCATTTAAGCTGTATTTTTTCTACACTTAGATTTCTTTCATGGCAGCAGGGCTGTAAAACAAGACCTTTCTGGCTTGAGCCCACCATTCTTCAGGAAGCTTTCAAAGAACATAATTTCAGAAAGGGTTTTGCAGTCGACCCTCTGCAAGGCAAATAAATAGCCATCGAAAGTACACGCACATGTTTGTACTTTTCCACGGGGAGGGGGGTCAATCAAATGATTTTTCAGCAGAGAGGCCACGTGTGTGCCTTCCCGCCACGGGGATTTCTGCACACCAAAGGATCCCAACAGCTAACCTGCAAGCGCTGCCAAAATGCAAAGAATTCAAGTGTGACGGCTGGACCACGGCTATGCTGTCTGGAAGCGCAGGAGCAACCTACCAGCATCCTAACGGCTGCAATTAACTTACCCTAGCACTGATTTTTTTTTTTTTTTAATGCTCCCTAAAAAAAGACACAGAGATGCCTAGCACTTGCCCTTGTGCAAAATCTTTCCATCATAAAATGAAAGAATTTGGTTCCTGGAGGAGTTCAACATTAAAAGCCACATTCAATATCAGTCTTTTAGCAATGCCTGCAATTAGACACTTTTGTTGATAACTTGAGCTTAAGCAGAAGTATAAACAGGCAGAGGCGTAAAACACAAAGACATAAAATTGCCCATTGTGGATTTTTTTGTAGTTGTTTTACATGGGTCAATCCACAGAGTGCACAGGTCCCATATGTCCCAACTGCCCCCACACATACACACTGATTACACTTTGAGGTGCACCATTCTGAGATACCTCTAATTATAGATTAGCCCAGGATTCAGCAACCCCAAATATTTCTTTAAGAAATGCTTCCTCTTCCAATGTTGCATTGGGGAGAGTTATTAACAAACACAGTAAAGCAAACCTCCAGCCATTAATTTTAGCCAACGCTCGTTTCAACCAGCTATGGGTCAGACCTTCCCATCTTTAGCTGATCCTACAGTGAAACATTCCCTGTATCACCTCTGTGAGAGCCTCCAGTCCCTTTTCCACTACTCTTTCTTCTTCACCAAAGTTCAAAGAGGGCTACTCCGGGAAACAAAAACTATGTTTACATTTCCACTGCTTGTCCAGCATATAATTCATTTTTGGGGTAACCTTAGGGCCTTTATTAGCGCAGATACAGGCAAGTGTCACAGGTAGCATCTCCAGCTGCCGGACGGCTAAGCAGGGGAGGCGCAGGCGAGAAGCGGCTGGGATGCTCGCCTGGCAACCAGAAACTCCCAGCAGGTGTTTTGTCTTCAGCTCTCCTTCTGAGTCACCCGTCTGAGACTGGCAGCGCAGGGTGATCGCCCCAAGCAAGTCAAGAGTGATGTGTAAAGGAAAAAGGGAACATTTCAAGACTTTTTTTTTGTTGTTGGGGATTTTTTTCTGGTGTGTGCGTGTGTGCATGTGTGTTAATCACCTTATTTACAAGGGGTAGTCACTCCACCTACAGACAAGATCAGCGCTGGCTTTTCTCCTACTATTGCTACCAAGCACATCTTTCAACAGTATTCGCTGATCCACCAGATGAAACAGCAATTAATAAGTCAGATAGGGGAGTGTAACACTAACCAAATCCAGACCTGCGCAACCGGGAGCGGGAACTGCACAGGAACCTCCACAAAAGGTTGGCCGTACGAGAGGCGCAGCACAAGACGTGGGCGCGAATCAAGACACGCTGTGACAGAAACTCAACATAGAAGAAAACACATTCACAGATGACACAGCACAGGAGAAACCCAGCTCACATGGTGACACTTCCGATCGTTTTTCTTTTGCTCGTATCACCATGACGTCACCGCCGGCAGTTACTGCGTTGTGAAACAATCCCCTCTCGAAGGTGGTTCTGAGCGATGCCAAGGATGCCTTAAGCCAACTAAGCACAACAGATCAGAAACCTTGACTTTAAAGAAAGCACAAAGGCTGTGTTTCTAGGAATGTACATGAGACACACCTGTGCATCCAGAAAAACGGGAGCACTACAAAAATATGAAAAAAGTATGAAGCTCCCCCACCAAACTTTTTTTAATGAATATGCAATGCAATATTCAGTGAAATAGTAACCATTTGGTGAAAAACAACTCTCAGCTGTAAGATTTCTGTTCGGAGCACTCTATGGCCACCTTTTCAAGGCGAGTGCTGGGTACCACATGCAGTCTAAAACTCAGCGAGCAGAGTCAGGCCATGGTACAAAGCCCTGTTAGGTCCAAACAGATGCTATACCGATCCAGGTGAGAAACGAAGGCATTTAAGATGGCAGCCTGAGGCTCCAGGCAGCGCCGAGCCTGCAGGGCCCGTCCTCCTCTCGGTGAGCTGTGCGAGACCTCCCAGGGACCACCCTGGAGGGCTGCCACCACTCAGGCGCTTTCGCTGGGAATCGGACGGCAAAACGGGCACGTTTTCACGTACTGACGGGATTTGGGCTGTAGGCGGTTGTTATTTTTCACTGGGTGAGCCATCTGACGCCAGGTGAGAAGCCTCACGCTTCAACCTGCGTGCAAGGTTAAAAGCTGAGTTAAACCGCACAGTATTTATGAAACACTGCAGGGAAGAAAATCAATAGCATCACATTTAGAGCCATTGTTCATGGCCTCGTACACAAAACCTTTACCACTGCCAGGCTGGGCGACTGTGCTGGTAGGCTCCAGTTCTGCCATGTGTTCCCCAAAGCACTACATAGGCAAACTTAGTCCCACAAAAACAAATTATGATTTTTTGATATCCTCCTACCCAGATGGTATACAAGTACCCTCACATCCTGTGTATCAATTATACAGTCCCTTTCATAGATAAGGCAGGATTTGGCATTTGGCTATACATCATCTTTTCAAAGTTCACAGTAAAAAGAGGAAAATAGTAAGATAATTCGCAAGGGGGTTTTTGATGGTATTGGAAACACAGCCCACATCTTTTTCTGCAACCGATGGGCTCAGCTGTTCAGACCTTAATCATGAAAAGGTACGTAGCTCTCGGATGGGGAAAAGGAAAAGACAAAACTGTATCTGTAACTCTCCTGTTTTGCTTTAACCTCCAGCGATTACTCATCTCCACAGCAGGAATCCAGAATATGTCTCTTCCTGCATACGCTTGTCCTCCTCTTGCCTTCAGTCCCACCCACCTGAGGCTGGCTCAGCTGCGCACCTGAGGGATGTTTGGCTTGCAGAGGGGAAAAACAGTAAACAGAAGGAGAGAGCATCCCTGGTTCAAATAAATAAAAGGGCTGCGCAATCAAAATACAATCTCAGGGAAAAACCTATCAAGAAAGTTGCACACCCTTACTACAGCCTTGGGGTAAAACTAAACGATATACCAGTTTTCTGATGTGGGGTTTGCATCTTGATTTAATCTCCCATCAAGAAGCAACAACAATAACAAAAAAAAAAGTGAATTTGGTATTGGACTGGCCAGTACATCCGCTGTCCCACAGGGACTGGGAGGAGGAGGGAAGAGAAGGGGCACAGGTTTTCCTACTGCTTTTTGGGGCCGGGGCTAGAGAACGTATCAGCTAAGTAGGATTTTGGTTTCGCCTCGCTCTGTCAGGGCCCATGTGACATTTCTTCAGGAGCAGTAGCATACAGCTGAAACTTTTCAAGACAAAGCTGGAAGCATCTGTGAGCGCAGCCCCGTGAGCCGACTCGAGGGAGACGAGATGGCTGCGGGGTGTTCCTGATCCGCAATATTAAGAACCACATATTCGGGCTGAGCTGTCCGCCAGGGAAAGAGGCCTAGATGTTTATCTTCATGGCGTAGGTGAGACTTGAAGGACCTCCCTTCAACACTCCAGCCGGACATTTTTAATCCAGGTTTTCTGTATTTGCAAACACCCTGACTCCAAAGCCAACAGTTTCCAGCTGACCCGGAACCCCAGCAAGGGCAATGGAGGCCTCATCTGCATGAGCAGCGTTTAGCCAGGGCAGCCAGCCCAACATGCTGCATCCCTAACACGCCCGTAGAGGCGGGCAAAACCCTCTTTCAGATGGGTACGTGCCATCGCAGCTGTCCGCGGGTGAGGCGGCCCGTGCAAGCAGCACCGCCTTGCAGAGGCTGCGCCAGTGTGCCCGTGCCAGCCTAAGACCACACCTTTCCCCAAAGCAGGAGAAAAGCCTGCCGCCTCCCCAACCCAAAACGCCAGCAAGAAGCTGGTGGCTGTCCGGCCACGTTTCTCTTTCATTAGCCAGAGCTCAGACTCCCTGCCAGCTTTCTGCTGGCTGCGGGAGGAGGGATACCCAAACCAGCATAAAGCCCTGTCAGTGGGAAGATAACCTGTTTAAAAAAAAATATGAACGCGAATAGATTTGAACCAGCAGAGTGAGTTTGCATTGTGAGGATTCAGCACTTCGGATCGGGCATTAAAAGGCCCTAAAACCAGCTTTCACAAACCGTCAATCTCCAGCCACAGTTTCCCAAGAGCTCATTTCAACAGCGGGGCCAAGCCCAGCATCCCTCCTCCCTCCCTGCCCTCCTCCCTCCCTGCCGCTCTGGCTGGTGCCGCTTCTGCACCGGGACTGCAATTCCGTTTGCTGCCAGGGCTGTACCAGCCTGGCTGAGGGGACGGCGGCGGCAAAGGGCCAAGCTCTCCCTGCCGGCACTTCTGCTGAGAGAAATGCCTGAGAAACAGCTGGGTTTAAATTTTGGGTTTTAAATTTTGGGTTTTAAATTTTGAGACTGAGCGTAAGAGCGGCAGTGTCCCCTTACTTTGTGACTTGAACCCTGCAAGGGTAAGACCCTAGAAGAAAAACTAAACGTGAACCCAAGTGAAACCGACCTCATTGTACAATAAATCCCTCACAAACTGAATTATTCCCCGCGCTCCGCCCCTTTCCTAAGCTTGCCTAGACTGTAATTATTTGCAAGGTAAGTGCCAGCTTTCCTCCACAGACGCACCTAGCATGTCACAGGGGCTGTGTCACTCTCTACTCCCAGCCTGCACAAAAATAAGGCAAGAGTGCTGCTTCTTACAAATGCGTTAATAATTTCCTCCTTACTAGATCATGTTTTTAGCATTCCTTTATTTTCTTTTTTAAACGTTTGAAAACTTCTGCTGTTTTCAAGGAGGGGAAAGCTGGAACAACTGGAATACAAAGATGGTGAGAGCGCAGGAAGCCGTGGACGGGCACGTAGGCTCTCGAATGCCATAGCTGAACACAGCAGAGGGCACACTGTTTGTGAAATAACCATGCCATCTAGTATTATAAGTATAGTCGGAATTTATAATGTTGAAAACCCCATACAGATAAACAAACAAACAATCTCATCATGAGGAGACGCAGACACCCAGCTCTCCCAGCCAAATCAGAGGGAGCAGATTTGCATATCTAAGAAACAGCTGAGTACTCAAGAGCCAGTATTGTACCCTATTTCCAAAAGCCACTTGGTCTGAACCACCACCTCCCAAGCACAGTTCCCTTCCAAACTCACCTAACAGCTGTGGACTGGGTTCGGGAATTACTGAGGGTAGACCAAAGCCACCCTCCTCATCCTCTTCACAAAGCGACCTGAGCTGAGGAAATTATGGGGGTGGAGGGAGGGAACACATTTGTCCTAATTTAGGGCATCTAACTGCTAGCTTCAGCTCCTCACCTTTTGATCAGGGTTTAAGACAGGTCAGATGAATCACCTGGAAGCACCTAGTCCTCTCTCAACCATAGATGTAACCAAGTCTGAGTAAATAGGTAAGCCTTAGACATTAATTGCAGGTGTCCAAAATTCAAAAGTGAGGAGGCTCTGTGCATAAGGTGCCAAAATTACACCACCGTATTTAGCTAAATAAAAATGGAAAGCAGTCAAAGAAAGAAAGGGAGGGGGAAATAATTCACTGGCTCTTCATAGCATGAAAAGGCACACAAACACATCAGGCAGATACAATTTCTTTTTTCAACATTCATTATTTTTCCACCTTCCTTTCTGCCTTAAGTGCAAACACATTGGAAAATTGCCAAATTTCACTGTAACTTCCATAAACGTTGTACCTCTACATTCAGCTATGTTTCAGCGGGTCAACACTCTTTATCCATTACCCCCATTAAGGCACAGTGCATATTACAAAAACAGCCACATTTAAATAAGCACGGTTGTGTAACATTAGGCAGTAAAGTTCCAGTGTAACCTGGTTTAGTCTTGCCAGCCTGGACAGAAGAGACAGGTTATAACGACATTAAGAAACCTCTTCTTCAACCCTGATAGAGACCTGAACAAGATAAGCCTTGTCAACATTTGGGCTTTCTGTTCTGGTTTTCTGTTTTGCTTGTACCGTCAATTTAAGGCAGAAATGTGTATCGCAGCACTTAAACCAACCCATAATTCATGGCAGCATCCAGAGCTGATTAGTCCTGTTGTATAATCAGGTCTCCTTGATACACCAGGGGACTGCTGTTCATGCGGGAGGAACTTACTGTGCCACTTTCACCATAAGCTGTATTAGACAGGATCCTTTTTTGCCTTTTAACAACCCAATCGAGCCTTGCATAAAGCTACTGATTGATATAGGAAATAAAAATGAATACATGTACATATGTGTCCAAGGGACAGCTGTCACAGCTCCATACACTGAGGGGAGGGCATCGATCTAGAAAACCTGATTTTAAAGAAGCTAGCAGCCTGCCAGAGCAGTTAGCGTTCTCTCTTTAGTATGTTAACATGCATGATTTATATTATTCTGATGTGCAGTACACACACAGTTCTCTCATACACTGAAAAATTCATGGTAATGACACGGAGGAGACCAAGCAACAACACCGCAGTGAGAGCTCTTAGTCAGAAGCTGCGTGAAACGCTTGAATAGGAATATTCCACATATGGCTTCAATTCAACATAATAATTCAACCTCTTTGCATTACGTCCAGCTTTCTGTTCTTTTTGTCTTCCTTTTGTTGTCTTACCTTTTGTGGAGAGACAAAGTTTGAGTCAAAATTAGCACTTCACGCGATTTCACTGTTCAAACCCTGGTGAAGATTTTGCTCAACGTTTCCAGCAAAGAGAATAGCTAAAAACACAGCACAAGCAACGAGACCATGCCAGCAAACTTTTATTTACTTCTTGCTACTTTCTAGCCCACATGAATATTTCACTCCCAGATTTAGAAAGAAACAGTTTTGAGCCCAATTTACTGTAATTTTATAAAAGGAATGCTGAACAGAGATAACTGTTTTCTAAAGATAGAACAAGCAACTGAAGTGTACAGCAACCAAGCATCACCCTGCTGAAAAACCCTACTCGGTGCACTGTAGTACTTCGATATTGTCATGTGAGTGACTGTGGACCTGATCTTATAAGTACACCCACCAGCAAACCCTTCTCTGTCTGAACTCGACCTTTTCTGAACCAAATGTTCAAGCATAAAGTCAAGGTTCAGCAGCAGCTGAAGGTCACTCTGGTTTAGTGCTGGGCTCAGTACAGCAAAACTTGAGAGTGACAATAACCTGAAACAATTTTTGGTCCTCATTCAGTCCACCTTCCTGACTTAATGATTTGGGGCAAACAACAACGAACAGAGTTTTCTGCTCCCAACGCATCACTGACAAAGGCCAAGCCAGGGCGAGCACCAAGCAGCCTGCTTAGGAAAACAGTTACAAAGCCTTCTCCCAGCTTAGCATCTTTAATTTCTGTTTAAGTTGATTAGATTTGCGATTTGGGAGTGGGAAGAATCCGAGACAAAAAGGCAATCGCTAGGCTCCAGGTCAGGATTAACCCCAAGAGCAGCACGGCAAGGTAAAGGAGTTAATTTCCAAAGCAGCAGTCTCCCTTGGCGCAGGCAGGTTAAAGTCACTGCCTGGCACTTCTGTTTTCTCATCAGCAAGGAAAAAAGAAACAAAGCAACACTTCATCACAAGAAAGTAGGGAAACATTATTAATAGTTACCACAGTGTGCCTTGATTTTTCCTCTAGTCTGTGAAAGGAAATGGTTTGTTCTCAGCTGATAGGCAAGAGATGGTTTGGACTTACAAACCACCGGAGACAAACAGGCCTGATAAAGGAGGGAGCCTTCTGTTCCCATCGAGCACAGTATCTACAGAAGTATTCGCCTCCCTCTGTTCCTCAGTCCCTCACGGGGGGTAAAACTGGTACCGATCAACAGCAGCTCCCGTGTTCAGCCTCCCCCCTCACCCCTCGGCAGTGCCGAGGCGCTCTATTTTCTTGAAAGTAGGTACTCGCATCCCCATCTCCTTTCCTCCAGGTGGAAGAACTACCATTAACAACTAACCCTTACCCTCTCTTTCACCCGAACAGTATTTCGGTGTTCTTAGATGTGCAGATTTGGGACTTCTTAGAAAACACTGTATGTGATGACATATCACACAAAGCCGTATGGATCACACCATCTCCTTCCCAAACCAATCACACATTTATTCATGCAAAGTATTAATATTTCACTAAGAAAGCGGGATCATTTCTACCAAGACTTTCCTGTAGCACAGCAGCTGGAGTAGCCTTCGGGGGTCAGGAGCTACGGGATCACATCCCAGAGGAAGAGCTTGCATCCCAATTCCCAGCTATCCAAGTGCTCTTGCTAACGCAGTAGGGAAGCACCACCAGCATTCCCTCTGTTTTGTGAGCACTCACATCACTGCTTTCAGGGCTGCAGAGTCCTCGCACAGAGAATGATTTTCTGTAGCCCAAAGGTAAGTCTTAAACTCGAGGTACAACCCTGTTGCACACAATTCGCACCAGCATTTTACTTGCCTGCATACACAGAGCTCTGGTCAGCAGGCTGGTTTTGTTAAATACGTCTTTAAGGCATCTGCTCCCCCAGAGCCTTGGGGGGGTGCACAATTTGTGTACAATTTGTACTGATGGTTTCACACGACAGCAAGGCACTGCCCGCAACCTTGCCTGGAGTCTACTTACAGTACAACCCAGAAATGGAGCAGATATTATGAACATAACATTAGGAAAAGGGTGGGGAAAGAATTACGACGGCTTACGCTGCCCAACCACCCCTCCCTCAAAAACATACTGTGTTTTCTATGGCACAATTAGTAGAAAACTGCCACCTCTCCTCCCATTAGAGGGACTTTTCTGTTACTGCCAGCCCAGGTTGGCATGGGGTCAAGCAGGGAACTCATTCATGGGACACCAAACCATATTTCACTCCATTTGCCTCATAACTGGAAATTCCATCCGGACTTCCCAGTTTATCAGATCACTGTCTACCGTGCTTTCCATGCCCACAGTAACGTCAATACACACAGAGAGAGGTGGACTCCGATGAGCCAGAAGAACCAACGGCCTACTTTCCAGTTCCCCTTTTTCAAACAGTGTATTTTCCAGCCCCACTCCCAGTGACGGTAGCCCTCTGCAGAGTAGAAGAAATCCCCCAGACAAGCCGAAGAAACCACAAGGCGGCACGCTTTGTAGCCCAGGCCCAGGAAGCCCGCAGGACTTTGGCAGAAGGGCACGTGGTGCGGGAAGTCCTATAAACTCGGGACCAGAGTCCACAGAGGCCCGGCTGTGACCTTAAAAATGGATTTCATGAGTCAATTCAACCTTGACTGGTTGCGCACCCATACGCGCGCTTGGCGCAGCGTGTGCAAAGCAGTTATCGGATGACTATTATCAAGATGAAATTGGCACCTCTAAACTCCGCCTGTAAGCAAGGGCAACAATCAGCTTCTACAGATATCATTTATCATGGCTTTTACAGATGAAAGTTAAACATGCCAATCGCACTTCCAGGCACCAAAGCACAAAGAAAGAGAAGATTTGCAAAGACCACCTCAATAAAACAGTTCATATTGATGTATATATCTGCATTAATATAAAGAAAAACACCCTTACTCCCTCAGTCACAAGTCAAACATTGTGCAGACAGCTGGACATTGCCTTTTAAAAGTGTGTTAGGCAAGCATCGCTAAATTGACAGGGTCTCTGCGGAAGGATGCTGTGCTTGTTAGGGGTATCCCTATGAGGTTGGGTTGACATTGCCTTCTCAGAGGAAAGGAGAGCTTGCTTGAGTAATTTGCTTAATGCTGAATCTATTTTAAGATCAGTGACCCAGATCTTTGTTTTGTCAGCAGATGACTTGTATAACAGAGATGAATTGACAAGGAGTTAAACTGGCACTGGGCAACGCCAAGGTGCTAAGGAGCAGAGGCAGAGGCAGG
Source organism: Platalea leucorodia (assembly GCF_965183815.1). Classification (NCBI taxonomy): domain Eukaryota; kingdom Metazoa; phylum Chordata; class Aves; order Pelecaniformes; family Threskiornithidae; genus Platalea; species Platalea leucorodia. Next base: position 70,310,032 of record NC_138824.1, read on the forward strand.
CGGTAGAGGAAGATGGCACCACCAGCCTCTCCCACCTCAGCTTAAGCTTTCAAACCTGCAGTCAGCCAGAGGGTCATTCCTGGCCAGCATAAGCCCTGAAGCAGATACAGCCTAATCAGCTATGTGACCATGCCCCTACAACCCATACCCATGCTGGGAGCGTCTTTACCATGGTTGTCTATAGTAGCAGAGTCCTCTTAAAACACATCTGGTCTCAGAGCAAGGAGTGAGCCAGAGCTCTTCAGTAGGAGTTTCACCAGTGTTTTGCACGCAGCAGACACATCCTCTACCCAACCATACACAACCTCCCTGATGCTTCCTGAGAAATGAGGATCTGCCTGATACCCCTCTTTGCCCGAGGCGGGAGGTAAGAGGGACAGGGCCGAGCCAGTGCCCACAGGTGAGCCGCCCACCCAGCCGCACCCATCCAACACTCACTGTTGGAAAGAGCTGCAGAGGCTGAGGAGACATTTAGTTTTGACAAGTATCGCTAGACACTTGTCTGATCTTAAGCTTGGTTTTTTATTACTGGTGATTAACATGCAACTGCGCGCTTGGCAAATCCAGAGGGGAGAGACTTCACGGAGGCCCTAGGGCTGAGGTAAAAGGAGGGCTGCTAGCAGGCTGCTGCAGAAGACCAAGCTACTCAGGTGGCTTGTATTACATTTTTTTTGACTGGGAAGGTCTTTTGTTTTAGCCGTCTCCAGCATTTCTTAAATACCTACAACTGTATGGAAAACAGACTGAAGAAAGATTAATTTGCCAAGTATTGAATATTCTAAAGGATGGAGAACACAAAACTCAGAGACCAAGAAGATACCATTAGAGGAGGAGAAAAAAAATAAAATCACAGAAGACATCTCTGGAAAGGGTCTCTCAAGAGACAAACTGCAGACCTGGTCAAAATAAGGAGAAATGGGGAAAGACTGTCAACTCAACCACCAGCCTGCACCTTTCACACAGGTGAAAGCATTTTAGCAGCCCTGCTTTGCATGGGAATGTGTTGGTTCCTCACAACAAAATACCACAATTGTTCACATGGGATCAGTGCTTTTCCCTTAAAAATTTGTGTTCTTGCTAGGGAACATACCTGCACTGTGAATAAGCAAACCAAGTTCTCTCTGGAGTGGGTTTACTTATTTAGTTTATTTTTTACCCTCTGCAGTCCAGAGTCTGCCAGCCCAAAGCATGTGAGTGATAAAGCAGCAGCAAGAATAGATTGTCTGAAACAGCTACAAGCAACTGCTTATGGCTGGGGTCTTTTTTTCCCCTTGACCTCCCTCTCCATTCAGTGTTTCGGGAACACCACTGCACTGCCTAACATAAATCACACGGGGAGATAACGCGGGTGCATCTGCTCAGCAGAAATCGCCTGTGCCTGTGGCTCCCCAGCAAGACAAGTTTATCCAAACGCTGGAAATGCAACGCAAGGAGCAGGTGAAAGGTCCGACCTTTGATCAGCAAGGAGCTGGGGGGGGGGAGAAAGCAAACAAGCAGGGTGGCCAGTGGCACCTACATGCTCACAGCCTGCAAACGAGCAAATATCCTCCAAATATAACTTGACAGGAGAGGAAGATCTGGAACCCTGCTGTAAAATGCACAGGGAGAATCAGCTTCTCTCCAGCCCGAAAAAAACCCTAAATATTTTCTGACCAATGATGAAAAATAAAATAAAATAAAATAAAATAAAATAAAATAAAATAAAATAAAATAAAATAAAATAAAATATCTCAAAGAAAAGAGGAGGGGCAAATGCCCTCCTACCACTCCTCCCTCCCAGCCCTCCCATCCCTGGATGCACTGGCTACTAACAACACTCTAGCAAATTGCTGCCAATAGCAGAGAAAGAAAGGGGTCATTAGAAGCAAATATGCATGCTTGCACTTTTAATAATAGATTTTTAAGAAAGTATAGGAAGTAGCCATAAAACCAACCTCATGCTAATACAATAAAGTTAATCAAATATTTCTGAAACAACAAATTTCAGGACCAGAGCTTTCTGGACCTCCCAGAGTTGGAAACATAGCCTCATGGCCAGCTCTGCGGGGATCGCTCTGCGCATCACCAGGACACGACTATAGCCGATTATACCCAAGTGCTCCTTCCACGACAAAACAGGACCATCGTGGGGGCGGGAGGGGCAGAAAAAAGGGAAGATGAAGAAAAATGTCAGAATCCTGCAGGCTTAAAAAATCAAAAGTAATTAAAACCACGCAGAATTCAAGTCTACTACAGATTTATCAAATATTTAATACAGAAAACCCTTAAGCGGGCCGCTGTCAACTGAGCTTGAGAGAAGTGTGCTCCTTTCCTAGCATATGGCTTAATCTGTTCCCAGGATGCCTTTCTTTACCCAGTAATTTCAGTTTAAACAGAAGTGAACTGTGGATGTATATTTTAGCTAAGCGACTGCCTTTCTTTAAACAGACCCCGGGTAAAAGGGGCATTAACCTCCTCTCTGTCCGCCTGTTCAGCACCGCTTATCAGTGAGATGAAGGAGTATCTTTTCAAAGCGCGCCCTTTAATCCTTCTGGTGCCTAAATGTGAAGCTCCAGCAGCGCAATGCCCCCCAGAGCGGGACGCGTGTGTGTCGTCCCCCCACCCTGGCTCTAATCTTCAGTCAATCCCAGCATGGAGAGCATGAAACACAACAGGTTAAATTCAGCAGAGCTGGACAAACAGGATCCGTGTCCGCGGGCAAGAGCACCTCTCTCCTGAGTTTGTTCTAGCAATCCAAACACTTCAACGGGTCAAGTTGGAAACGTGCTGCAATTTAAACTCTTCCCAAGAACGTAACCCACTTTCAGCAATTCCTGCATGGGACAGGTCCAGACCAATGGAGGGAAGCGAGCAATTCCCAAGAACTCAGGCACCTGCATTATTATTGAATTTGCCATATAGGAGCCACTAACAATGATTGGAGCCTTTTGCCTACCCAGTGCATTACAGAGGTCAGCACCAACCCCTCTAAGAAACATCTGCCCATTTGCCTGGACTTCGTGCTATTTTTCGTCCAGTTAAATCTTCAAGAAACACACAGTCCTAAAGTAACCATATAGCAGCCTATACCTCCCCTTAATGCCTTTTCAGCCTGTTAGTACTGTACATGTACACACCACATCTGAACAGTTTTCCCCTGAAATCGGCACAGCTCCTCAGCAAATGAATCTCTGTCCAGATGGTGGTCTCAGCAGAAACTCCTCTAAGTACCTCCTAATACCTAAAAAACAGACTTGGCTCAATCCTACCACAACTGTCACCTCCTTGCAGATCAAGAGAGTTGGGGGCGGGGGGAGGGAGGGAGGAGGAAGGAATCTTAAAAAACAGCTTGAGCAATAGATGAGATTGTGGCTGTCCTGGAAAAAAGGCCACGTGAGTACATTCAAAATTGCAGATATCCGAGTGGGAGAGTTTTGATCTTTATAATTTGTTGCCTGCTGCTACCAGAAAGACCACCGTATTATTATACAGCACCTGAAAGACTGAATAAGGATACAGCGGCAACCAGCGTGCATAATGCTGGAGAGGAGATGCACGTCAGCTTCTTCTTCATCCCCCGCTGCTCACAATATGGCATAAGGCCACAGACACCCTTACGCACGCCTCAATTCATCCACAAGGTGAGAAAAATCTGAATAGACAACTAATTTTACTTCACCTGGTAAACCTGCTAGGCTGGGAAACTGAATATAATAAGCCTAGCATGTCCCGCAACTCTCCCACCCGCTCTGCGCCCAGGGAGGGCAGGAAAGCAGTTCCCAGGCAGTATGGTCCGAGCCAAAGCAGAGGGGCAGGCGGCTCCCAAGGGGAGAGCATCACTCCTACGCAGGGAGCGGATGGCCCCGGCCGCATTCGGGAAGGAGAAGTGCAACCGGCAAGGAAAACAGTGACTAAGCTCCAGGCTCAAAGGATGGTCAGCCACTCCACATTTAAAGCTCCCCCACCAAATGTTATTATCATCCCGAGGAATTAAATGAACCATTTCGTAAGGCCGTGATGCCCACACAGTCTCAGGGGGACGCTCGCACAGGCTAACCCACAGAACCAGAGACAGGATGCGGTGACGGTCCACGTGGAAGCTGCAAGCCAAAGACTCACAGGGACGACCTGCTCTCCTCCCTCCATTCCCCCGCTCCCTCTCTACCAGTTGCCTAACACTTACAGTCTTACACACTGCCATTCAGCGTTTACAGAGCCACTAGGCACCTCCTTACACCTAAAGGATCGGGAAACAAAATTCATGTATACTAAATGTCCTACAGTGAATTGCATTGAGCATCTAAAAGTCGCATCAAATTTTGGAAAGCCAGAAGCGTTGCAATGGTTTAAAACAGAGCAGTTGAAGCAGTGGTGCTCTCCCAGATGGCATTGCTGGTAAAATATGTTGCAGAAGGAGAAAATGTTAGAGAAGGTTGTTAAAAATTAGTTGTATTAAATTTTAAACCAGTCCTTCTCCTTTTATCTTTCTGACAGAATGTCTTTTTTACCAGCCACACCCAACCTCAAAATAAGTATCAGCTAAACCACAGTTTATCCAGCTCAATACTGCATTTTCCTCGCCTGAATATAATTAACAGCCACCTTCAGTTTAAAAAGAGATTCCTTAAACTAACAGCTGCATCAGAATGAGCAGTGAAATGCTGTGAGAGCTTTTGCTTAAACCCACACTTTGAAAAATCATGACAGAGTTCATTTTCATAAGTCCGAAGACAGAAGAAAGTGAAATCTTTTGCTAAGACTTGTTCGGCATATGTGTAAGAAAGCTCCCCTCTGGAAATGCATCTTGCAAAATCATGCAAAGAAGTAGCACGAAGCCATTCTCTTTGTAAAAGCGCAAACTGATTTGCAGAGGCTGGGTTTGAGGCTTAAAGGGGCAATTCAGAGATAAGAAGGCACTTCAATTTTGTTTTTACATGAAGAGTTTCCCAGAACTCTGTTAGATATCTGTCCTAAACATTTATCCACAAATTGGTTAAAGACTTTGCTTTGTTTCCACTCTGCACCAACACTTGCACCAAGTAGCTTTGTAAGAAAACCCAGTCCCAAACAACAAAAAAAAAAAAATCCCAACAAAGTCTACTTGGTAACTCAGTAGAAGGCTGTATGTCAGCAACAGATGCTAACAGTGCAGAATTGAATCTGCTACTGCCTATCCCACAGCTGGGCCACACCTGGATTAAAAAAAGTCAGAAAACGACAGCGAGCCTTGTAGTCAATGAGAGGTGCCTGCTTTGCTCAGGAGGATGAGCCGAGACCCGGCGCTTCGTCCGGCACCAACCACAGGGAGCTGCAATCCTTTTTTAAACATATTTGCAGCAGACACCAGGACAGTTTGCCATCACGGGCACAGAGCAAAGGCCAGGTTTTGCTCCCGTGCTTTTTGGGAAGGATGGCGATGCCCATCCTGGGAGCCCCGCGCTGTCGTGCCTCTCCTCCGTCCGGCCACCCCCTTGTCCTGCCTGCACTGAACAAGTCAGCTGTGCCCCATTTCTTCCCTCCTCCCCCAAAAGAGAGAAACAAAGGGCGGCAGTCTCTAACGGCTGAGGGATCTGGGGCTTGGTTTATTACATGCTTAACGGAGCACTGAATTACTGGTGGTTATTGCCTAGTTTAACTGCTTTCCTTAAAAGAGAAACACAAGCAAACAAGCATGTGTCACGAAAAAGCCCCTATTCAGACAGGAGCTGACAAGAGAAAAAGCATCCATGGTTTACGACTGTTTATTAGCAGTTTTGCATTCAGGCACCAGCTGATGCTGCAGCGAAGACTAATGCAAAGAAATCCCCACCTTGTCCACCACCTCCTCAGAGGGCTTGTCTGGCCCTGGATTTACCGCCCGAGGTTAGCACGCACTAAGTACCCGAGGCTTTAACTATATGGACTTAGCATGTGTCAAGGGCAGCGTGCCTTGGCTAGACAAAGCCTTTCAATGCACTTTAGTTAGCATATACAAGCCTCACACCTTCAATCCTGGCAGAGAGAGGAGCCCTGGGAGAGAGCATCCCCGCAGAGCTCCCCCGACTGCCTCCTCTGCCGGCAGGGAACCCCCTAACTTCAGGAGATGGCACCACACTTTTGCCCCAAAGACAGGGAGAAAGAAAATAAATTCTGTGATAGCCACCTGCCATCTTACCCCACTGGAGCAAAAGACAGACCAGAGACCATTTTCCTTCTCTTTTTCGCTCAGCTGACAGGTAACGACTGTGACCCCCCCGCCTCCACCTCGCAGGCAAACAGCACGGCAAGCAGAGCCAAGCCTGAAGCCTTCACCTTGGGCCCAGATCTTCCCAATGCCCAATGAAGAGGGACTGTAACAGGCTTTGTCCACGGGGAAGCAGGGGGTAGGAGAAGAGCAAACAGGCTCTCTCACTCCCATCTGCCTAGTCATCTATTTTTTGTGAACCTTGTAAGGATTTTAGACCCATACCCCAAACCAAAACACAGCTGAAGTCAGCCCTGAGGTTGAAAAAGTGTTGAGGACAGGGTAAAACGGACAGAGCCTCATTTCTTCAGAAAGCCAGGGTAGAGAGACCACAAAAAAAGATCTAAAGAAGGTACAGAATGCCTGTGGAGAAACACATTAATGAAAAAACAAACAAACCTCACTCATCTTGGCAGAACTACAGCCAATACCAGAGGTCACGCAGATTTAACCATATCCTTTCTATTTGTTAGTTACTTTTATACCAAAAAAAAGAAAAAAGCCACAGACAAGCCTAGAGGAAGAAAGGCAAAGGATGATGAGCGTAGAGTTTAGAGGAAGGGAGAGCGGCAGGAGGAATTCACCCACATCAGATGAGTATGAGGGAAGAGAGTGAGAAGGGCAAAACAAACCACAGAGAGAGAAACCTACCACCACTAAAAAAGGGCAAAAATAGAAAATTCATTTTACGAGAAAAGACTAAAGAATAAGTCAAAGTTGTTTAAGACAGAAGGCACTTCCAAAAAGTGATACTTCTAGAAGGAATACTCTTTTCTCTCAAGTCTGATGAGGGAACATCGTTGTCTTGAACCAAAAACGTGCAAGCCTTTGCCCCTGGCTCTAACCCCAAGCTGCAGAGCCCGGCTGAGACCCAGTTTCCTTCCACCGACCTCAGCAGATGGGGCCTGATCCTGGACAGCCAAAGTACTTCCAGCTTTAGAAAAATAACCTAAACTAAACCAATATACACCTGAACACTGCTGTAAGAAGGGCTACCTCTACCATGCTCTTATTCCACCACACTTTCTTTTCTCTCAAATGACATTTACGCCTCTTAAATTATACACACACAGGCGGTCTGCATAATCTGTTAAGGATATTATTCCTGCCGGCCTAAGACAGCAAAGACGTTCAAAACATTTCCCTCAAAACATTCAAATCATGAAATCACGTATTTGTTGAAGAGAAGTTTGGCTTGGGCGCTCACAAGGCTTTTTCTGCCGTCGTGCAGAATGGTTCCTGAAATTAGGTGGTTTTGCTACCGGTTCTGATTCAGATACAATTCTCTAGTCATTGCAGCGTGTTGTTTTTACCATCTTTCAAAGCTGCCCGTAGTCACTGCTAAAAGAAGCCCAAAGAATTCAGCGCAGCAGAGGTGAACCCAATCTGCACCTTGCAAAGAAACTCAGGACTGAGCATCCTTGGAACAGCCCCGTCCGTCTCTGGGGAAGAGCAGCATCTCAAGGTCAGGTTATAAACACGGCTCTCAGGGAAACGCTCTGTACTGCTGCTGGGTGCACAATCTCCGCAGGAAAAAAAGGAATGGCCTTTGAAGGAGGACAAGCTATTAAATTTTTACTAGGTGAAATGTTTACCGAAATAAATCTAGTCCTTTCCACTCTTGGTTATTATCATAACACATATGGTAACTGACATACAATTAATGGAGCTTTAAACCAAGAGTTCTTGGAAGGAAAACGCACTCCCAACTTTTCAGCTAACCTTGACAAAAAGCCAGGTTTTGGTAAAGTTCAGCAACGCAAGGGGCTTTACGAGATTCCCCGTTTACTGGGCACCTCTCACTCTCACACGAGCACCAGCTCCGAGCAGGGGAGGCGGGAAGAGGCTCTGACACAGGCTCACAGGCAGCCAAAGCTCAGCAGCCCGAACTACCACCTCGGAGGTACTGTACCACCCACACCCTCTTCAGTGGGTTTTCATGTACATGTGCCATTTCACATCAGTCAACTGTTCAGACGATGGCACCCGGAAAAAGAATTTCACCTCCTCTTCTCCTAAGCGTATTGACCCTGCAGGGTGAAGGGATATTAACAGGAACGCAACACCTTAATACCCAAGGCTACCGGCTTTGTTTCCAAACTCCCAAGAATCTACAAACTCAGTTGATGCCATCTTTACAGATTTGAAATGACGTTCACATTCCCTTTTCCCATCTTCTCCTATCTCAGTTACAGAGAAAGATTAAAGCCTGCGTTATGGTGCTACTGGGTCAGTAGATTCTCCAGCGAGTCGAGGTATCTCCAAGACCCGGTGCTTTCAGCACAGCTCTGTACCGTGTAACCAAGCAGGATCCCTCTCCCTGCTGGAGTAAAGTAACCAGATACCACCCAGGGCGTTTCAGCCATCTGCCTAACCTTCCCTTCTCCTTTCTGCAACAGGAAACCCTACTGGTGGGGAGCACAAAATAAAACCTTCCCCTTTCCCGTACAGCCCAGCGCAACCACACCATGTGTATACAAAACATATTTCCTTACAACAGCAGCACACGCTGACTACACGCTTTGTTATCAGAAAGCTAAGAGGTGCGGAGCTGCAGCAGAAGAGGACACTCCAAAGTCAAAGCCCGATCGCAGCAAGGACTTGATCTGCAACCAAAGCGACAGCGTCAACGACAGCGGTTTCATTGCCCGTTTCTCTCTTCCTTTCCCCAAACCCAATGCAAGCGCTGCCACAGCGCTCGGTCCATGAGGAGGCACCTCCAAACTCAGTCACTTAGCCAGAAAGAAGTCTGCTCAAGAACTAATATATTTTTATTCCTGAAGAGGAAACCAGAGCACTCTTCCATTACCTCAGAGGAAACCTAAGGAAAGGTAGCATTACTCAGGACTGATTTACTGCCTCAAGCCATTCAGAAAACCATAAAGTCAGTGACATATAAGACAGGCAATTCATTCGCAAGAGCTCTTTGATCTTAAATACAAATAAAATTAGGTCAATATTAAAGATTTTCATTCCTTGCCATGTAAGACTTCCACAAAGGCTAAGAAAAGCTTTTCCCATCCCTTCTTTTAACACTCAAGTTATTTAGCAAGTAACATTTCTTTCACATGACTTGAAACACTTTCTCCATATTCACTTGTCATCGCTCCAGAATTTAACTCTTGGCGAGAACCGAAAACGCACAGGGGGAGCTGCATAACGCGTTCTCCATAGCCCCCAAGGACAAGTCAGATCAGAGAATTTCATTGCGTTTCACACGGGGGGAAGGAAGGAGCAGAGCGCACCCTTCCCAACACTCAGATTAAAAAAAAAGATTTTTCGGTAATTTGTTATTCAAAGCATTCCAGCGATTTTTAACAGATGAAGAGGAGAAAGCCTGCGCCGTCACTATTAATAGGCTGACATTCTTTCTTCCCCCGCAAGACCACACCAGAAACACAGGCGAAGGCGACAATTTAAGGGAGCCTGGAAGCGCGCCAGCTCTGCCAAAGCCCCAACCCCTGCGGCGCAGGGACTCCTCCGAGCGCGTCCCTGGGCGAGGACGTCGGGTGCGAGGTACGGCGCTGGTGTACACAACACCTGCCATGAAATCAGGGAGGTCCTTTATATCCAAGACGTCCCCGTAGTTCTCAGTGCGGCGTCTTTTGTTCCTTCTCCTGAGACAGTACATCATTAACTTAATCTGCCAAAATAACAGCGGATTGCAGGATAAGCTAAGGATATAGCATCACCTTTCATTTTTGGTTTAACATGCTTCACTGTGTTAGGGTGGCTTTAAAATGTTATTTATTTGCTTTCTAAATCAACCAAGAACTCTCATACGCAGCAGAAGGCCCCTGAAGCTATCACTGTAATGCGATATCTGCTCATAAACGTCAATATACCAATTTTAAAGGTATTAACACTGCTGTTTAGTCACAGTAAAATATCCTAATACCTGCCCCACCTCCTTTACAGAGAGCAATACAGTTAAGCATAAGCAATTCAGTTCAGGGCTTTCTGCAAAACTCATTTAAACACAGAAACCTCACCAACTGCAAGACAGTACATAACAATTCCCCCGCAAACGCAAGTCAAGCAAGCAGGGGTACCAGGAGGCTCGCCCGACGAGATCCACCTGCCCAGTCGCCCAAGAACATTTAGCCCCTTCCTCTGGGTGGCTCTTAAGAGACCAGAGGGACAACACACAAAGTCTTCCCTTTCTTTGGCTTGGGTAAGCGTGAAAGCTGATCCAAGCCATCACTAAGGCAAAGACGGGATCTCTTTTGATTAAAGAAGTGTCGATCTGCTGGAGGATAGGAAGGCCCTGAAGAGGGACCTGGACAGGCTGGATCGATGGGCCGGGACCAACCGTATGAGGTTCAACAAGGCTCAGTGTTGGGTCCTGCACTTGGGTCACAACAACCCCGTGCAACGCTACAGGCTGGGGGAGGAGTGGCTGGAGAGCTGCCTGGCGGAAAAGGACCTGGGGGTGTTGGCTGACAGCCACCCGAACATGAGCCAGCAGTGTGCTCAGGTGGCCAAGGGGGCCAATGGCATCCTGGCCTGTATCAGGAATAGTGTGGCCAGCAGGAGCAGGGAGGTGATAGTGCCCCTGTACTCGGCACTGGTGAGGCCGCACCTCGAGTGCTGCGTTCAGTTTTGGGCCCCTCACTACAAGAAGGACATCGAGGTGCTGGAGCGTGTCCAGAGGAGGGCAGTGAAGCTGGTGAAGGGTCTGGAGCACAAGTCTTATGAGGAGTGGCTGAGGGAGCTGGGGTTGTTTAGCCTGGAGAAGAGGAGGCTGAGGGGAGACCTTATTGCTCTCTACAACTACCTGAAAGGAGGCTGTAGCGAGGTGGGGGTCGGTCTCTTCTCCCTAGTAACGAGTGATAGGACGAGAGGAAATGGCCTCAAGCTGCACCAGGGGAGGTTTAGGTTGGATATTAGGAAAAACTTCTTCAGTGAAAGGGCTGCCAAGCATTGGAACAGGCTGCCCAGGGAAGTGGTTGAGTCTCCATCCCTGGAGGTATCTAAAGGACGGATAGATGTGGTGCTCGAGGACATGGTATAGTGATGGACTTGGCAGTGATAGGTTAACAGTTGGACTCGATGATCTTAAGGGTCTTTTCCAACCTTAACGATTCTATGATTCTAAAGCACAGAACTTCGCAGATTGGGATTGCACCTCTGCCACAGATTTCCTGGGTGGCTGGGAATAAACTACATCAGTTCCCCACTGTACTTCCCTCCCACATCCTCGCTCCGAAGTAAAGCACGGTGGATAACTTGGGTACCAGAGAAGCAGCACACGAGAGCTCCGCTTCCTTCTGTGTTTATACGGGAGATTACCATGCAATTGACAGTTCGGTTTAACAAATGGTGCGGAATATGAAACTTCAAGTACTTCAGGAATGTCCACTGTAGCTGCCAAAGGAACATGCAGTATATTGCCTCAAAAAAAACCAAGTGTTAATTAGAGAAAAGATACTTGGATTTACAACAGATTGAGATTTAAAAATAAGATTCACAACCAGATTGAATTCTACTAGCTGAGCTTACAGCTATGGAGAAGCAATAGGATGACATGGGGGGGGGGGGGGGGAGAGAAGAAAAAAAAAAAAGGGGGGGGGGAAACACCAAACAGGTTTGATGGGAAAGGATACCCTGCAGAGAAGCACACCTTTGAAAAAATAGCTTGAATGTCAGGCACTTAATTACAACCCTTATCAACATCATCAAAAGAGTTAAAAGTATTTCTATAATTCTCTCCTGAAAAACAGTAACCTAGAATAAACGCATTCTCTGTAGAAATATAATTTATCTGAACAGAAAAGACCCCAGAGCTTACTGCTGAGGGCACAGAGAGGAGACACGAGGCACCGACTGCTTTTCACACTGATAGTTCTTCTCAACCAGATCTCTCAGAAGTTCTGCAGAAATAAACCTGTCTAAATTTAAGTTCCCAGCCTTCATATAAGAGTGCAGAGATACCAACTGAGGGCAAGCGCGTTCACCTCTTGGTAAATGCATGCAAAAACAGGTCACTTATTTAGAAGCCTTTTGAGAAAAGGGATGCTTCCCTCCCAGTGATGGGCAACAGAGGTTTTACGTGTCATTCATTTTCACACATCCACTTACAAAAGCATCTTCACTCCTACTATATAGCCCACAAAGACGATGGACTCTAGGAGCTACTACATGCATGGTACAGAGTGGGGTCAACCTGTCCAACCTTAGACATCTAGAAGACACACAACTGAGATACTCATCCTAAGTTCCCATTATAATTAACAGACAAAGACTCAGGTAAAGAGCAATTTATCTCATCCTAAGGTAGTTCTCTCCAGAGGCCATTCCCCTGTCCTATTTCTCTCCGCTGTGAGTGAGCTCCCCTGAGCACACAGCTCAGATTTAGACAGCGAAAGGACAGCAGGCAGCCCATCTACTTAAGCACCTTTCAAAAGCACCATCCAAGCCCACTGCACAGAAACAAGCTGTAAATTACTGACCAGACGTGCATATCTGCAGCTCTCACTACAAAATGCATTTTTCACCTCTCAGGCCACCATAAAATAACTGGAGATACACAGCGCTATCAGTTTTTTGGAGAAGCTCAAGAAGAAAGAAACTCAATTAGGGCTTCCAGTCAGCAAATACCTCATCACTAGTTATATGCAAACACTGCTGCACCAGTTGTCCCAAGAATTATTTTGATTATTGCAGTAGCACATGCTAGCGGCACTACAGCTAAGGGTCCATCAGCTTTTCATACCCCTACCTGCAGGGGTTTATAACTCAGCTACAAGTATTCCCTCTTGACGACTGCCTTGTAAGATGGCACAGTTATGCTTCCTTTTAGATATTCTACAGAATTTTCCTTGTGAAGCACAAAAATGAAGAAAAATAATGAATTGTAATGATGTTGGGGGGGTCTCTGTTTTTAAGATACATAAAACCAAGTACAGCATCGTACAATTTACCATAACACATTAAGGCCTATTGACCTTAAGCTTTTCTTTCCTGGGTTTGAAAACAAAACAACCCGGTACCATTAAATAGCTCAAAGTGTAGGGGGCAGATTTTGAGACAAGTTTATTTTGGTTTGAGCTTACTGTTTAAATTAGAATCATGAACTCTTGCCCACTGTCATCCCCTACAGCTACTCTCAACAAAATCCTGGGAAGAAGCAATTGAAACTACCAGAGCTTAACTGCAATTGACTCAATGTTTTTAACAGTACCAAATGCAAAAATCCCAAACAAAGTGCATCAGCTTTGAGGTAAACCAGCAGGAGTAAACTATTGCCTTGGAAGCCCTCAGGAAGTTAATAAAACTCAGATTTGGTGCAACCGAATATGTCAAGCTGCTGCCATTCTTTTACCTACCGAAGCCAAGTCCTCCCATTTCACCCTCTGCCCTCTGGTGAAGCTGCCAAGTGCAGGAACCAGAGCCACCAAGTCAATACCATGGACTGGTACAACATAAAAAGATGGTAACCCAAACATTCAAACCTAAAACCAGCCCAATTTTCAGAGCCCTAAAATGTCCAGTGAAGCTAAGGGGAACTGAACAGGCACACCAAAAAGAAAAGCCACTTTGGGGGATAATACAACACAGAGTAAGGAGCCAAAGACCAGGCAGAGGGGTGTTACGGATGGACGTGAGGACCAGCGGAGAGTGGCACTAGACGAAGGAAAGCCTTTGGAGGCAGGTAAGGAGTGCGGCAGCACCCACGCCTCCAAAGCTGCAAATGCAAGGGGCCCAGAGGGACCTTTTAGGACTTCTCCGGCCTGTGTGGTGGGAGAAGGATTAAGTAAGCAGACCTCGCCAGCAGCCCCAGAGCCAGGGTTAATGGGGCACTCGAGGCCCACAGGGGCAGGGGAGGAAGCAGACGAGCGGCCATGGCGCACCACCAACAGCCCCAGCAGCCGCGTTGCTGATCCCAGCCCACAGCAGACCTTCTCCAGAGGCAGTGCTACCTTGCTCTGGGAAGCGTGTGCCTACAGCCCGTGCAGCTCCTTCAGCCGCAGGTACAAATCCGTGAGTCACCGCGATCCCTGCACGGAGAGCAGCTCTTATCAACGTGCCATGGGACAGCTCCAAAGGGAGGCGACGGAGACATACCAGATAAGCATTACAATACCAGTATAACTGCATCCATGTTAGGAGTTTTACCACATTAGCTGTTTTATTACTAGACAGGCTGATCAGGACCTGTTGGCACTTGCAGTGTCCTGTTTGTATAGCGATAATGACAGCTACAGTGGCAGAGCAACCCAGGGAGGCGCAGCTTCGGTGGGAAAGAAGCATTTTGCCAGGAGCATTACAACAATGTCCCCCAAAAGACATCGCTTATTCTGGCACACGGTCACAACACAGCTAGGTGGGCTGAGGGAGGTCTCGTCAGCCCAGACCATGCTGAAATCAGCACAAAAACTTGTGTCAATATACTTTTCCCTGGTGTGCATAAGCCCAAGGCCTGGCTGGCTAGTGAACTGCCATGGGTAAAGGCTAATCTCTTTCATAATACATAAATAAATACATATTTTATATAAATTATATATGCTGATGTATTTCTACTGAAAATTAAGCTGTCCCTTACTTTTTCTTATATTAAGCACTTCCCTGACTCCACACTACTTTTTGTTTCCCACAACTATGAATCATGCACTAATTAATTCTCAGCATTTAAGCCAGGTTCTCCTTCTTCACTCTCTGATTCCCTCTAAATTTACTTTCACAAGGCTGCTTCTCTCTGAGCTGTGCCACTATTTCTTCCTAACTCCACATCTTGCCATAGATTTGGTCCTTCACTTGTCAGTATGATGCAAGATCAAGCAGGAGGAGGGCATGGGAAAATCCCAGGGAGAAGGCGTCAACACCCTTCATGCCTGCTACAGTGAGTTGCACAGGGCACTTGAGATAGGAGTTCGCAGCACCAATTCCTAAATGAAGTGGACAGAAGCCCACTCCATCCATACGCCCACCTGACCCCTATGTGCTTTGCAAGTGCCAGTCCTCTGTAAGTGTGGGCATCTCCACTTAGTCTCTGGGATTTCATCCTTCTTCAGCGGTGCTTCTCACAGGTTTCCCCATCAGCAGCAACTAAAACCAACACCACTGACGTCAAATTGTAGTTATTCATTACATTCAGAACAGCAGATTTCACCCTGTTGCAGGATGGCAAAGCCCAGCAGAGCGAGGGACTGCTCTGCCTGCAGGACTATCCTGTCTCCAGTCTGTACTCGCTTCTCTTTCAGAGAGCTGCTCCCTCCTTTTTCTAACATTGAAATAGATACCACAGAAGTTAGGAACGCTGAGTCCTGTGGCCACCCAGGAGGAGACACGTCACGCCTTGCTTGGGACAGGACAGGGGACCAGGAACGAGGGTTAGGTGGAGGCGTCACGAACTTCACAACAGCACACTGACCATTTGGCAGCACTCCGCAGTTTGTAGTCAGTGTCATGTTTTGTGCCCCTGTTCCACACCACGTCCAAGGCAGAAAATACACTTTGGAAGTCATACTGAGATGCAATGTCAAAATCTCCAAGTCCTCTACATTCAAAGCTCCCTCGAGGTTCCCAAGAAGTATGCACAGTTGTAGGCTTTTTCCTCCCCCTTCCCCCAGTTGCCTGATTTTAGAGACAACAGTACCTTTTCTTGAGCCTGTGCCGACCTGAAAAACAATCAGGGACCCATACTGCTACAAACGCAAGGTATTTGATAAGAAAACTCTTGTGCAAAGCTATGCGATCCCCTCCCAAATCCACCTCTCATTCAAGCAAGTGGAATTCTTTCCACCAGCTCCAGTGGGAGTTGGACTGGGACCTAAAATAATGCCGCAGATAAGGATCTTACTGTAACTTTTGACTACAGTCAAGCTCACATTGTGCAAGTCAATGCTATTGAGCTTAAATATCAACGTCATCCAAAGGCAGGGAGAAATACTTGTGGCAGGGCCAGAGTGTACAGTCAGAAATGTAAAATGGGAAAAACAAAAACACCACTTTCCTCCAAGGAAAACAGATCTCAAGAAGGTAGGCACACAACCTACCCCGCTGAAATCATGCTTGCAACAGAAAGTACCACTTGAAAAGAAGATGACTAGAACATAATGTGTATACACAAACACACGCTAGACCACATGAGAAAAGTCAGCTAGCATTCTAGTCCAAAAATTTATACTAAAAAATGTATATGCTGAAGGCAGGGAAATGCAAAGGGTGAACACCTCTTGTAATGCTGGATTCCCTTTGGGGACATTCCTCCACATCATCCCCTAGGGTGGGAGGCACAGACCTGCCATCATCACACAGGCCAAAAAAAGCATCTCTGCACACTACTGCCAAGGCTCTGGTGACATATTATCAGCTTCCAGGCACCAAAATTTCCATTACCAGGAGAGCACAAAAATAAAGCGAGGAAAGGGAAGGGGTATGTTTCTGGTTTTCTCCCCTTCTTTCTTTAACAAAATCTAACAAAAATCCCTATCCTGGGCCTTATGAATAAAGTTCACCTTCCCCATGGCTGGAGAGAGGTACAGAGACCTTCACGGGGAAAACCACCTACCTTGGCAAGCCTGGGGAAATGACCCCCACCATTGCCGGTGGGGAGAGAGCACACGCACACAAAAAGCAAGGCGAGCATGAGACGATTTCAACTGAAATTATACCCGCAGTTTAAAAATCTTCCTACAGAAAGCTGAAAAAATTTCCTAGGAGTCAGCGTTAAGACTCTGGGCTGTATTTTGTTACATCCATCGCCTCGAAGCCCTGCACACACCCAGGTCCCAGAGCGCCAGGCCCTCTTCTAATTACTCCAGGAATAGGGAGCCCCTGCCCCAGGAGCTTGCAATTTGATTTAAGACAAGATACAAAAAGAAGACGTTTTGACAAACAGACAGATGGACTGGGGGAGGAAGAATGAGAGGGACATGTGGTTACCCACAAGTGGCAGGTTGCTTTCTTTTCTCTTTTTCTTTTTTTTTTTTTTTTAATAAAAATAAATATCAGTAATCCCCACTGGCCACCTGCCTAGCTTTTGTATATTTAATTAAGGAGGATTTGGGTGATGGAGAACTGGTCAAAAGTTCAGCCAATTTGGGGGAGGCTGGCGGGGGCAGGAGCGGGGGCAAACAACGCTAAGGGCTACATCTAGCCGCAGGACCCAGAGAGATGCCGGTATTCCCGCCGCTGCCTGGCCCTTCCCGATTTCTCCAACGGCAAACTCTCCCTTTGCAACACAATCCACAAAAAATCAGAGGAGGAAGGGAAGAAGAGCAGTTCATACTTAAGAAAGCTGGTCTGGACCAGTTCCTGAAAGCCAGTGACCTCGCTGATCCCCAGTACAGTTTGTCTTTATAGCGATAAGGCTGGAATTGTATTCATGTTTAACAAAATCATTTGAATCCACAATGATGTCCCTTTAGCAGTGAGAGAAAGAAAGGGGAGAAAGGGGAAAAAAAAATTCAGCTGAGTTAGTAGAGAATACCAAGCACTGTCTCCTCTTCCTAACCCTCAACACAGTCACCTTGTAAGATAGAAAGTCCATTAAGACAAAAATAGAGCATCCTTAGCGTGGGAAAACATTTATCCAAGTTTTAATTTATTTTCAAATCAGCATTTAAACGATCACATCTTACATCATTTCCTTTTATGAGCCAGCAGTTAGACAATACACATCATTTACATGCAGTTTTGGAAGGCTGCAATATAAATCAACAAAAGAAGCCTTCACTATGAATTAACTATTACAAGGCTCTTAGAAAGCCACACCAGCCTGCGCGGAGGGCAATTAGGAGTATCATTCCTAATTCTCATCTTTCTGGTGCGCTCTGAGAACTCGCACAGAAACATCCTTCCCCCCAGTCATTGCTGTTACACGAGAATTACGATGTCTATCTGGGAGCCCTAACAGCGCGCTCACAACAGCTATTCTGAAGTGCTAGCTGTCTTTAAAAACACACACACACAAAAAAAAAAAAAAAACCAAAGAGAAAGTGACAGAGCAAGTTAACACAGTTCAGTCTCAACAGCAAAACTAATCAGCCTTATGCCTCTATGAAGGATCAGATAGATAGTAAAGATTTTAAAATGTGCAAAATATTAACCAATGCTTTAAGTTCACAGGTCATTTTTGCATTAAAAAAGGGAAGGAAACACCCAATCGAATCTTATCTCGGGGCAAATTTCAGGAGCGTTTTCATTTTGTGCGAGGCAAACTTCAAATTAAGCTCACTACTGGATGAGAAAAACTAAAATCTAACCACAGCAATGCTAAAAATGCTTCTCCACTACTTGCAAAAGATCAAAAAAAGTCGGTAAGGCAGCTCATCGTTTGGCAAGCCGGCTACGAGTTCCAGCGACACGAAGCGCCCCGATAAAGCAGGCCTGACTTCAGGAGGAAAGGATCCCGGAGGCACGGCCATCCCAGCGGCGCCCACAAAAAGCGCAATGACAGGCTAACACCATTTTTCTGCTGAATGCTGTGCCGCTCACATCATTCCTTGCTTGCGCCTCGCTAGCTAAAGGTGGTGCGTGGCTACTCTGTTGCTTAAAAGAGGGGTTGGGGGGTCTGAGCCGCAGGTGGGGGTGCTGCCCTGCCCGCTCTGCCAGCTGCGGGCAGGCAGGGCGCTGCTCCGGGCAAGCCCGCACACGCCTCAGCTCCCATCAGCTGGCACCGACCTGTTGAAGGGAAACTCCTCTCTCTCAACTCCAGCAGAGGCCTTGGGGCTCCTTAAAAGTGTTAAACTACAAACTCCGGGGGTTCTGCGGGCAGTCGTTTCTGCATCAGCTGGGAGGGAACTCTGCTGCTCTACTTTGTAACATTAACCCTTTGCTTTCTAACTTGCAAAAGCATCCCTCTTGCTTCCATGCCATCACTCTCGGATTTTGAAATACGAAAGGGCAACCAACTTCCAGGCCGGCCTTTCATTCCCCAGGACTTCAGATGATCAGCAGAGGAGCTCTGCTCTGCCCCAGGACAAACGAGCCACCCCCGCTGTTGCCCCTTCCCCTGCGCTGGGCAAAGCCTTCCCAAAAACATCCCTGGGCAAAGACCTCCCAAAAACATCCCGTTTGGGTGCCGGGGAACCTCAGGCTCATTTTTTCCCCTGCCGATTCACCACTGTGTAACAAGCTCTTCTTGAAACGCAGGGCTCCTTCACACAGGAGAGGTGCAAGCAAGGTTATGAAGATAACGTAAACTCTACGGACTTTAAGCAGAGCAGCTGAAAACTTAGTATTTTTTTAATACCTGACCGCCGAGGTCGCAGGCCCACAGCGCACTCCACACAAGCCAACCCATCTAATGGCACAAGATCCCAGGAGGATCCACACTGCTCTGTGACAGGGAGTAACTCCACTTGCATTTAGGTGCCAAACACCCAAGGGCTGCCCTCGTATTTCATGCCCGTATATACATCTATACACCTATATATAGCTAAATAAATAGCTACGGTAGAACTATCTATAGAAATATCGCTAGATAGATAGATCCGAGCTATTTCCAGCAGGCTCAGCTAAGGCAAAAAGGAGAAAATCAGGACTATTTTCTGCTTTTCAACAGGTCGGCGCAGTCTCCTTCCCACCGCTGGAGAGGAGACTCCCCAGCAAGGCAAACGACCTTCGGTATCATCGCCGGGGTGTATGAGCTAGACAAAGAGATAACGTCATGCCCTCTCCCGCTCCCTCCGTCCTCCCCGCAGTGGCAGGTAGCCAGCCAATCCCGCTCCCCGCACCCGGGTGACATCATCGCTGATGCCGACACACAAACGTGGAAGTACATCAAACTAGCGCTGCCCCAGAGATCTCGGGGCACGGCTCCTCAAAGCCAACCTACCCGCCACCAGTCCCTTGGGATGACGGGCCAGTTAAAAGAAAACCACTCGGGAAGCGGGATTGCGAGGAGGGGTTGCTGGGTAGGAGGAAAGCGGAAGGCAACAAGCAAACACAGCGTAACCACGTTTTTCCCTTGGTTATGCAGTTCCTCCGAAAGCCCTGCAAGCATACACACACAGTTTCATCTTTGGGTGCCCCTGGAGCATTTTTCCTAACAAAACAGAGAAAAGTTAAATACTATTGCACTGATTTTTTTTTTTTTTTTTTTTTTTTTTTTTTTTTACATAACTGCATTCTTTTAAGAAGAAAGCCAAGGTTTAATCACAGCAGGGAAGTTTTTTGTTTTGGTATTTTTTGTTTACATACAACCCTGTTAGGTGTCCACATTTTAAGACTACCTACACAATGTGGACAAATGCCTAAGAAGTAGCAATGCAAATCCAAACTTACACACCTGTCAATCCACTACTGTCTGAAAGGCTCTAGAGCAAAGCAGTATTTACCTATTTCCTTTACTCCTGGCACCAAACCACCATGCCCTCGGTTACCAGGCAAGAGGAAACATTGCCACCCTCGTCTAACCAGCAAGGAAGGGCAGGGAAATCTCATCAGACACAGCCTAAAGCTAGCGCCCCGACAGAAACCGCTGCCGCCCCCCGTTAGCAGAGTGACACCGATGCCCTTAGACCTCAGGTGTTCATTCACTCTTCCAAGTCAATAAATGCATGTGCTGAGTTTCATTGCTAATGCTAACTATGCCGGCAGAGTTCTAGCATACTGAAGGAAAACAAAATTTAAAAATTCTGTTGTCAAGACTGTTAAACCACCGAGGACTTCACTCATTAAGTCAAAGCATTAACAAGTAAGCCGAGAAACAATGCACCGAATTGCAATAATTAACAGAAGAGTTTCAAGTCACACATTCATGCCCTACTTTTTTTGTTTGTTTGTTTGTAAGAAAGGTTCAGGTGATGCAAGCTCTGGGAGCAGAAGGATTACAGAAAAAAATTAAATGGTGTCATTTCATTTGTCAGAAAAAAATGTCAGAAAAAAAGTAAATGGTCAAGGTGGTTTCAAAGGGCAGCTTCTCACTCATCTCCCCCCTCTCGTCTGGCCTTTTGAGCCACATCCTTTTTTCCAGCTTTCTCCCAAGAGCAGCAGCCTGGTTATTCCACTCCCAGCCCTAAAATGCAACTCGCACACCGCGCAGGCAGGCTCCTTCTCCATCAGGAAAGCTGAGGTTCACGCCCTCAAAACAAACTGACATGTGTTTCATTTGCAGAAGAGGCACCGAAGTGCTTTATTTAGTTACTGGAGCTGCAAGCAGCAGTATCTTGCCATCAGGGAAACTCACCAATTATACTACCTTGTTTATAAGCAAAAATAAAAAACCAAAACCACCAAACAACCAAGCAGCTAGGCATACTCGGTTACTTTCAGTTATCTCTCCTTTCCTCTGCAAATGTGCCTTGCATTTCGATACAATATAAGGCTAGAGCTTTCTGTCTTTAGCCAAGTATTAAGACTGTGTGAATAATTAGTCATCCTGGCAGCTAGCATTCACTGCAAAGTCATGCAATCTCGAGATTTGTTTGTTCCACTGACTGCACACTGGAGGGGGGGGGGGGGGGAAAGCAGGCTAGTTTCACACCCACATGGGCACTCTCCGATTTCTATTTTTTAAAGTCATACACTTGTCAAACAGGTTATTCTGGGAATTCTGATTTTCACAAAATAGGCTTCCCTGTTTCCATGGCTTATTGTTGTCGCTCTGCCCCCCCATCACTGCACAGCCCAGCACAGCGGGATTGGATGCAGCACCGTTCACCCCCGACTCGACAGCTTCAGCACTTTGAAGGGCTTCCAACAAGGAAACCGGGTGACAACTGTGCTGAAGGCCAATGCCTTTGTCTAAAGCCACCACAGCAGCAGCAGGAACTTCCACGAGGACTTCAGCAGCAATTCTGAATAAGCCCACGGACCTATCTGTATAGCCCAGACGCACTCTTGACAGCGTCCACTCGGTTTGGTTGTTTCCCTGGGAGGGGGCCAGTGGGGAATAAGGGCAATAACGGACAATTTCATCATTTCAGGATGGGTACTTGGGAGAGCCATTTGTGCTCCTCTGGGAAAGCAGAAGCCAAGAGGCTGACAAACTTGTCACGGGCAGCAACAATGACAAGGACAACATTTTTATCATCCCTAACCGCTCCGCTTGCCACAGCGGGTGGCTCGCCATCAGCCGTGTGCTCAGCCCGGCGGAGACAACGGCTACCCTCCAGAAAAATGACAATAATAAAAGGAGAAGAAATTCTGCCACAAACCTTGTAGACTTGCCCGTACGTGCCATTGCCAACCACTTCCACCAGCTCAAAAATCCCAGCGGGGTCCTGGGGCGGGGAGGAAGGGGCGAGAGGGGGCGGGGGGGGAGAAGAGAAGCGGGGTTACATTTTTGCCAGGCGATGGCCGCTGGCAGAGCCCAGCGAGCCAGCCCGGCTGCTGGCGGCGTGCAGCTGTTGCGCCCTGTTTTTCCACGCACATGCCAATACATGCAAACAAAGGAAAAGCAGCCCAGGGCCGCGCTCCCCCCGCCCGCCCCCGCGGGGCTCCCCCCACGCCGCCGCCGGCCCCCCGCGCCCCGCCACCGGCCCCGGCCCCGGCCCCGGCCCGGCCCGGCCGCTCCCACCCCCGCCGGCCCGGCTGCCCCGGCAAGGGGCGCGCCGGCCCCCGCCCCGCCGGCCCCGGGGGGGCCCCCGCCCCGCCGCCCCGGCCCCCCGCCCCGGCACTCACCCGCAGGGAGGAAAGGTCGATATCCACCAGACTTTTTGCAGGAGAATCGTTCGCCATTTTCCCGTCTCTTTCTTTTTTTTTTTCCTCCTTTGTATTTTTTCTTCTCTGTTAAATAATAGCGAGGCCGCCCCCCCTCCCCGCTCCCCGGAGCAGCTGTGAATTGCGCGGAGCTCGGCTCGGCTCCTCTCCTCCCTTCCGCCCTTCCCTTCTTCACTCCAGCCCCGCCGGGTTGAAACTCTTCAGCATTGGGAGGGGTTGGCGGGGGGGATGATGGATGGATAGATGGATGGTGGGAGGAGGGGGGGAGAGGGAGGTGAGGGAAGGGAAGGAGGGCGGAGAGGGGGTGCTGCGGTCCGTCTGTCCCCCCGCGGCGCGGTGCGGGGCCGGATCCCCCCGAGGCGGGCGGCGGTGCCCCGGCCGGGCGGTGGGTGGGTCGCTCGGTGGGTGGGTCGGTGGGTGCCCGCGCGTCCCCGGCGGCAGCGGGCTCACACCATGTCGCGGCGGCGGCGGCAGGAGCGGCGCCGGGGCCGGCAGCCTCTGGCAGCCTCACGGTGAGCCCCGCGCCCGGGCATGGCACGGCACGGCCCGGCCCGGCCCGGCCGGCGGCGGGGCGGCGCTCACGCCGGGAGCCGGCAGCAGCGGCAGCAGCGGCAGCCGCGGCCCCGCTCTCGCATGGGGGGCTCACGCCCAGCGCCGCGGCGGAGCCCCCGCCGCCTCCGAGCCCTCCCCGCGGCGCTGCCCTCGCATGAAACGGCGCCGGGCACCGGCGGGCAGGGGCTGCGCGTCCCGGCGGCGGCGGGGCAGGGGCGCGGGGCTGGAGCGGGGTGCTGCGAGCCAGACAAAGATAGCCGGGGAGGAGGAGGAGGAGGAGGAGAAGGAGGAGGAGAAAAGGGATACAAAATATACTGGGAGCGGGGAGAGAGAGAGAGAAAAGAGCTCCCCCTTCCCTTCTCCAACAGGAAAAACCGGCGGAAACGCGCCCGCACCAGAGCACTGCTGGGTAAACTCGCGTGGAGAGAGAGGGAGGGAGGGAGGGAGGAGGGCGGCGAGGGGACCGGCCCCGCCGCCGCCGCCCGCCGCCCCACAATAGCCCCGCCGGGGGGGCGGCCCCCGCCCCGCCGCAGCAACGCCCCGGCCCGGCCGGCGGCGGGGCCCACGCGTGTCCGCGGCAGGGCCGTGGTGCTGCGCGGCTGGACGGGGCGGGGGGGCTCTGCCGCGCCGCCGGGCTGGGGCAGGGGCAGGGGCAGGGGCAAGGGCAGGGGCAGCCCGCCCTGCCCGCCCGCCCTGCCTCGGCCCCGCGGCGGGGCAAGGAGGGGGCCCGCCTGCGGGGCGCTGCCAGCCGCGCCCTCGGGGGACGGCACGGTCAGCGTGAGGCGGTCACGACCGGTATCGCGAGGCACTGGTTGGAAATAAGAATAGAAAAGGTGCGCAAGGGTTGTTGGAGCTGCCCCGCTGCCCCGGGGGTGGGCGGTGGTGGTATTGTCCCTTCCCTCCCCGGCGAGGAGACCGGCAAAATCTCTCGTTTTGTCTTTTCCCCCACAGGGAAACCGTTCCTGCCCCATCGGAGACCTCTGCAGGCACAGAGACAAATCCTGGCCCCCTGAACCAGATCCAACAAACTCATAAGAGGGCATTTTAACGCATCATTTACTGAGAGCCGGAACTGTCTCAGGCCCCGTTCCCGCCCAGAAGCATCCTCCAGCAGAATCTGAATCGCATAGAAAAACCTCATTAACCTCTCTCTCAAGCCAGTCGCATCAGGCAGTTGCACGCAGGTGTGAACCTTGGCAGGATTTGTCTCTCATTGAAGTTCTTTATCACACCGATATGGCAAAAATGTTACCTGCTTGCAAGAGGTCGAGTTACGTTTCCTGTGGGAACCAAGGTTTTCCTGTCTCTTCTACTCTAACCACAAAATTACATATACATAGCTATAAGTATCACAGAAACATACTTTTAAAACAAAACAAACCTGTTGAGCAGAAAGTGTAAGGATAAATTACCATAACAGTTTAATGGTGTACTTCATTTTCACTTAAAGTGTAGTAACAAAGAAAGGAAACTCGGGCCTGGACCGGGCCGCTGTTTTTCTCTCTACAGGAACCTGCAGTAATAAGAAGGCAAATGATTTCAAATGGGCTCGATGCTGGGTCCGTCTGAGCGCATGCACACAGTAGTAGGATCAGGTCTAGAGATGCAATAAGTTTTGAAAAGTGGATTTCCACAAAGATTTATTATCAACAGCCTGGTTTGCATTACATGGCTTATTTAACTCTGCCTTTCTATGCGTAAGAGCAGCCTTGGTAGGTCAAACCCATTGCCCGTCTAGCCCAGCGTCCGGTCTCCAGATGTTGCCGGTGGTGAATGCTGAGGGAGGAGCACAGGGATCCTTTAACCATCCAGTGATGCTTCCC
Organism: Platalea leucorodia; assembly: GCF_965183815.1. Taxonomy (NCBI): domain Eukaryota; kingdom Metazoa; phylum Chordata; class Aves; order Pelecaniformes; family Threskiornithidae; genus Platalea; species Platalea leucorodia. The sequence goes on from NC_138824.1 coordinate 70,335,220, forward strand.
TGGGGCATCCTCCCAGCTCTCTGCAGCTCAGGGAGTTCTTCGGCAGCGTTTGGTGTCACTGCATTTCATATTCTCTGGTGATTTTTTCCTTCCACGAGGTTGCCCGTTTACTTTACAGATTTGTACGTGCTTGTGGCTCTTACAGTGTCCCCTGGCAGGGAGTTCCACGGCTGAACTTGCTGCTTGTTATGCGATGACCACCTTTGTTCATTGGCTTTGAACCACCATCTGCTCATTTGCAAGAACCCACTGTTGGTTCTTGTGTTGGAAGAGACAACAATCATCTACTCATTTTCGCCATTATGTTCTTTTTTTTTTTTTTTTGCAGACTTACCTTGTGTCCCCCCTCAGTTTTTGCCAGCTAGCAAGTTCTGGTCTTTTTAGTGATACCACGAATGGAAGCCATTCCGTACCTGCCCTTCATTGAACCATTTCTGCTTCTAATGCCTTCTTTTTTAAGACAGGGGAATGGATTTCCATACCGTGTTCACTATGGGTTCCCCATGCACCATCAGGGCGGTATCAGTCCTCTTCTGATACTCCCTTTTTTCACTGTTGTTGAGTATGAAAATGACATTTCTGTGGAACATGTCTGTTGTAACTCCACGATCGCTTTCCTTAGTGGTAATACTGCCTCAGGGACTGTTGCTGTGTACTTCTGGATGTTGCAAAGATTTTCAAGCCCAAACTCTGAACTGCAAGTTTTCCAAACCCAATATGTAACACCTTTGTTATGCCCCTGAAAAATACAGTCTGAGTTTTTTAGAGCTGAGGCTCTGAGGCCCAAATACACATTTTCACCATTATAGCTCTGATGTGGTTCCACCATAGTGTCCCCTCTCTGCTTTGAGCTTATATTTTATTATAGTGAGTTTTGTTCTTTGGTTTGTTTTAGTATTATACCAGAAGACCGCTAAAGAAGCAAAAGTGCTAATGACAAGATTGTGAATCCTTGAAAACTGGTGCATCCCCTGACTTTAGGGAAAAAGATAGTTTTCATAAAGCAGTAAATGCCACAGGAGAACTTCTCCTGCTAGTTCCCGGGGTGAAGCACCTCACCGCCTCACCTTCCTTTTCCTTCCTACACAAGCGGCGGGATGAAAGGGTTGCTTTCTTGAGGAAGAAGTCTCTCTGGCTGCGGCCAAAACCACTCTGTTCACATGTTCATCATGCTCTTCACCAGCACAGCGTCCTTGCTCAGTTTGGAAAGTCTAAAGGTTAAAAGACCAAGCCTAAAACCACTGGAAAGAAGATGAGCGGTCTGTTCTAACTCTTCCTCACAGAGTGAAACCAGCACCCCCAAAGGAGACAAAGTCAGATGGCCATCGAAAATCGTAATGCAGATGAAATGCAAGGAAAGGCAATTTCAGCCCTGTGGATAGTCACCCCACACGCAGAGCAGTAAATGACTGTGTCTTCTAATGACAAACTAAGTACAAGCATCAAAAAATCTGAGTCAGCTCCATCTGTTCGGGAGCAAAGCGGGAGAAAGCCGCGGGGTCAGTGTGCTGCTGTCACCCTCAGACACGGTTGCACCCGTTCCTGCTCCCCGTGTCCGCAGCAGCGGAGGGAACGGAGGAGCTGTAGTTTCATGAGCAGTTTCAGCATCCCTGGAAGAGGGAGGCCGTGCCTCCCTTTCTCCGGCCATTTGTTCCTATCCTCTGGCACCACATCCCGTGTGTCGGCATAAGCGTTCGTACGGCTGTGCAGTGAGCCAGGACTTACTCGTAGCAAAGCCAGCCTAGGAAAGGAAAAGAATTTTTAATGTTACTATTGATCAGTTTCCCGGGCTGGTTCATCGCGTGCCTGCTTGAGAAGTTGTGCTGAGAGGAGGGAGGGGGGACAGAAACTGCGTGCAGGGGAGGAAGTGTAACCATAGCATTGCCTCTTGGTGGTAGCTGTGGCTTAAGCCAATTTCAACTCTCGATGGACCCATAGGGGTAGAACTAGAGAAACTTCCTTCCTTACTGGAAGAGGCACTGTGGGAGTAGTGGGAACCCAACATTTATGTTCTGGCCACAAAAGAAATTCCTTGCCGTCTATTTTTTTTTTCCCCGCAGTTCTTTGAAATTGTCATTGTTTTAGTCTTTTCCGCATTTAATACGCTGGGGCCCTAATCACTGACCAGAGATGTAGAGGTCATCAACTGCACTAACTTTTTAAGAGCTTAATCATCAACAGTATTCAAGGAGATGAGTAAAGAGACAGGAAGTTCTGAATTTTCATTTTGTTTTTCCTACTGATTCATCCCGTAGCCTTGGGGCATCTCATTTCCTGCCTCCGCTCCTGTTCCCTGTGTGGAAAATGGGAGTGATTTTGACCTACTTGATAGTGCGAAGTGTTAGACATGTGCCCCCTTGTACTGTTTAGGGAAATGGTTCTCACCTTGGCCAGGAAAGTCCACGAGGGAGGCCCAAGCTAGGGTGAGGGATACCAGAGCACAGAGCAGCGAGCAAGGCTGAGTGAGGCTTTGCACAGTCCAGATCTCGTGGGCTCCCAAGACCAGAGGGAGGTTGCGAGGCTTTGAAGACTGCCTGCTGTCCTCATGCTGATGAGTTCTCCTTGTGCTGGTGAATATAACACATGCCGGGAGCAGATAGTATACAGAAGCATGCCCCACAATCAGCCTTCCTCCACCTCTTATATTCTCTTATATGCTGCATCTAAATGTCATACAGGTGGACGTGTTCCTGCAGCTCTGGTTGCCCAGTTGTGCATGCACTGCTGCTGGTGACATCCCGCTGCTTCCCCCCTGCCCAGGCCAGCACACTGCCTGGACCTGTGGGTTACCCTCACCTTGACATGCAGGCAAGGCTCAGGCCTGGAGCTGGACCTGAGTGCAGGGAAGCATGCGTGGATGTTGCTGTAGGTGACACCGAGTTGCACAGGGCCCAAAAGGAGCAGCTTTCCACCGGCTGCACGCTTTGAGGCCAGCACTCTCCACCCCCTGGCTTCCCCTGTTAGCAGATCGGGGACTGGAATGAAAGGACTCCTGAAACGCGGGGGCTGCCTAAATATAGCAATCCCGCTAGCACAGGGAGAGTGGCAAAGAAGGGCAGGGCACTTGCCACCACTGCTCCGTACGGGGCGGGAAGGCACAGTACTATCAGCACTCTCAGCGCTTTAGAGGCGCCCACCTTTCCCCATCCCCTGCCAGGCTCCACATCTGTGCTGTTCTTTTAGCTGTGCCAGTACAGCTCCCTTGCATTGTGGTCAGATAGCTGGGCTGATCTCAGCAAAAAAGAAAACACCTTTTTTCTTTATTTTTTGCAGGCTTTGCTTTACCTCTTGTTAACGCCCTGCTTTGAAGGAGTGGTGGGCAGTAATGTGAGAGCAGGAATTCCTCAAGTTGTTATTGCACGGAAATCTAGCTATCATGAAACTATGTCCTAAAAGTTGTTTGAAAGAGCTGTTCCTAAGTTTGAAAGAGTCCTAGAGTTGAGTGAACGAGTTACCTGAAATGGCATTGCAGTATAGCCTAGGGAGACAAGTTAACCTTAGTCCTGTAATAATTAATATCACACCTGTGCAGTACTGGAGCACCTGGCAGTTCTAACTTGATCCAGATCACGAATAAACATATGACTATGTTCTTATGAAAATAACATGATACAGTGTTTATTGCATCTTTATGCTTTTACACTAGTTGTGGTGAAGAAAGATGGTACCTGATCCATCTAAAGCTGTAGGACATGAGAAGCAGATAGCTGAAATGGTATGAAGTTTGCCAGGACAATGTGCTCCCAGAGAAATCTGTGAACAAATCTGAACCGGCAGAGTAAAGTTCAGCAATTTGCATCACCTAGCTGGGGCATTTTGAATCTGGTTTTGAACATGCCCACACAGGATTTACATCCGTGGAGCCACAGACTCCGTGGGGAGGCTGCTCCCGCCCCTGGAACAGAGCAGGACAAGGAGGGGTGATTTCATGCTGCCGTGGTCTTTTGCTGACTCCACATCCCTAATTGATCTTCCCAGATGGAATTTGCAGCACAGCCCAGGGTCTCACAGTTCACATCAGACTGGGAAGTGGCAGTCCTGCAGCCAGGCATAAAGCTGGCTATAAACCTGGCATAAAAAATACTGTTGCATGTTTGGGCTAATTGAGAGGATCCTGTGTATATTTTTGGACACTGCTCGTGCCCTAAGTTGTAACAAGCTAGCTGTTTCTGGTCCTGCTATCTGTCACACAAAGCATGCAATTACCGAGTGTGGCTGGCTGTCACAGGCTATCTCTGCTTGCAGCTAAGCTGGTTTGTAGTTATCTTCCCATGACCCAGCTGTGACACTTATTTCACCTCTTATACAGGGCCCTGAGCCATATCTGCAGTGGCTATGGCCAAACTTTTTCCTCCCCGTCTGAGTCAGAACTCCTTGGGGAGTATTGTCCCTCCTCACGTTTGTCTTGATGTGCCTTATCTCACCTAGGGGCACCTGGGGATGCTCACCCGGAGTTTCTGAGGGGTCGGGGTGACGAGCAAGGCAGAGAGCCAACCTGCTCACGCCACATTTGTGCCCTGGAATAAGAAAAGCTGCTCTACCAACGTGATGGCAGCTGTGGCTCTGCAGGTGTTTCTCTACAGGCAGTGCCTGTGTAAGGACCTCCCAACCCTTCTTCACCGAGCACACGTGCACGTGTCCCATGCTTTTCCTCCCGGTCTTCGGTTCCTGTCACTGTGCTGTCCTTGTGGTTGTGCTGGTGCCTTTACTTGCAGAGCCATGTGATCAAACAGATCAGAACTGGAAATAGCCCTTGTTTTCAGATTTTGGTTTGTTTTATCCAGCTCAGTTATGCTCACAGTGTGGCGAAAGAGCAGAAAGAAGCAAAACAGAGAGCATGGAGGTAGTTGGGTTGCTCTTTCATAAGCCTCCAGCTTATATAAACGCAGTTCAAGTTGAGTCTGCAAGCCTGCCGGGCTCTTGAGGAGATAGGTGGGGATTACTTCTCAAGCACTTAGGTCTTGTTTTGGCATGGCCCTGAACATAGTCTTGATGTGCCATGTACTGAATCAGAAATGCCACAGTGGCAGGATGCAAAGCCCTGAACCTGTATGCATTTACTCTGTCAATTCAAATGTATTAAAAAAATTCTGAAGGAACCATTTTGTCCCAGAACATCTTCTGACAGAGCAGGTACTGTCAGTCCCCCTATAGCCAGCTTAAACCTGGTAAAAAAAGCAAAAAGCTGGCACAGAAATATTTCTGTATCCTTGGGCTAACTGAATGGAATGAAGATTGTTGTGTGCTTACATTTGATCCAGAGCAAGCTGATCCCCAAAAGCCCACAGGTCTGGTAATAACCAACATGTAACCACAGCCTGAGTTGGTACAGAAGTCATCACGTTACCAGAATGAAGCCAATGCAGTTCTACGAAGAGTGAGATTCTGCAAGAAAGCTGTGAGACCATAAATTCCCATAGTCCCTGGTCCAAGTACAGCTGCCTTTAATCCTACGAATTTATCCCCATGTTGAACTTCATGCATTGTGCAAACTCCCTGTGAATTCATAAATCTTTGAGGACTGTAGCTTAAGTGAGGTAAATTATAGAAATAGAAATTAAAGTGTAAAGCATATATTTTAAACAAACATTAAGGCTACTGAAGCCTGCCCTTTGAAAGCTTTCTTCTTCAGTTTCCAAGTGGCTTTTATTTGAATTTTGAAGGGATTTTCATTTTGTGTTATATTTGACAATGAGTAGGGAGTTCTGTTTTGAAAGTAACTCTAAAAATGAAGAGTGAATTATCACCAAAATGCAAAAGAAAGGGGAAAAAAGCGTAGGTGAGAGTTAACTGTCCTTTCAAATGAAAAATTAAAAACTCCAGTGCTGTTGAAGGAAACTTAGAACAAAAATGACACCACATAAGGATTTCCACATTTAACACACAGGCTTAATTGGTTTAAGTTTCCCTTTCATTTTATACAGCATGAAGTGCACAGAGGCCATAATTTCGTGAAACTCTGGCTTTGTCAGTGAAGCTAACCTAAAATGTTCCTTCTCCTCCCTGCCCTGGTGCCTCGTACCTGGCTTCACACCGCAGAGCACTGCCCTCTCCGTGGGCAGCTCCTGTTGCCAGGACAAGGGTTTGCAGGGCTGAGCCGCACACCGGCTTCAAAATAACACTCCGTCAGAAGAAGGGATTTTTAGTGAAGCAGTTCTGATTTTGGGCGTGACCCCACAGATGGCTGCAGTGGCATCACCGAGGAGGCCGTGACGGCAAAGAGGAGCACGTCGGAGACTGAAATGGTGAAATGGCATTGGTAACTCCTTAAGTTAGCTCTGCCAGCAAAGCCAAGATCTCATGCAGCTTCTGCTGATATGTCAATAGAAATGCCAGAGAAAGGTCTGTGGGAAGAGACAAAACCTTTAGGCATCAGCATGCAGCATATAATTTAACAAAAGACACCCACTGGTAATAATAGATGGTTGAAATGAAAAGTATTAGTCACCCTTGGGCCAGTCATTGACACAATGTAATCCTCCAGGTATTGTTTTTTTAAACAAAATGTTGTCATCAAAATATAGTAAAAGGTTGAATGTTATGGGGCATTGCTGGGTTTTGATGTGAGGCAAAGTATTTTAGCTACAGTTCGGCTTGAAAGGGCATTTTCTTTCCTTTTCTTTTTTTCTAGATCTTGTTGATTTACCAGGTAGCTCTTCTGTATGATACATTTACCTTCTGTGATCTGGTTTTAAGTAAGCCAATTATCAGGGACGCTCTGACACAGCAGTTTGGTAAAGCTCCTCATTGTAACTCTTAGTGAAGAACTTCCTAATCAATACAATTATTTTATCTTCTGAAATGTGGAGGCTTGTAGGGGTCTTCTGGTCATCACAGAAACACTGAATAAAGAGGGTCTACAGAGAGCTATCATCTCCAGATAAAACATGTGGGATTCACCTGTCCATTTGGTATGCCTATATCTAAGCTGATCACCTAAGCTTCCTTTAAGAGTTGACACAAAGAAGTATGCAGCTCCAGAGTACAGTTCATCTCACCCTGAAACAGACAGCTAAAGTGGCCCAGAGGAATGGGATCTTAGCACTGACTACGAAGAAGGCACGGTGAGTTTGGATGCTGAAGCCGGCGCTAAAGACGTCTGGTTCAATGAATTCCATGCAGCCGGTCAATGCTCTTTCATGCAATGCTAGTTTTTAAGATTTTCAGCTGTGCAGTCCTGCATGCTTTGGAAGTTGTTTATCCATTTGACTAGCAAAGCAAAGTCAAAGGGACAGATATTTAACTGCTGTGAATTAGCGTAGCTCTTGTGAAACTGCACTGAAGCTCTGTTGACCAACTTCTCCCATTTAAGACTAGTGTATTTACTATAAGCAGTCATCATCAGAAACAAGTATGCTGTTAGGCAATGGTGAATAGGCAATTTGCCCTTAGCTCAATTAGCTCTGAAATGGAAAAAGCAGGAAAATTTATACAAAGAATAGAAAAACAGCACATGATTTCCCAAGAGCACTTGAAAATTTCTGCTGCTGCTTTGATCGTTATTGTTCCCTCCTCTCACAAGCCCAGACTGGAGCCGTTACTTGGGCTAGGTGTAAATACACAGGGACAAATGATGAGATGAAGGCGTACGCCACAGGATAAAGTCCCAGTTCAGAAGACAGCTTAAGTACTGAAGGCGGTGGGACGCTAATGGCATGCAAATGTGTGCTTCTGAATAAGGGCGTTCTCCCAGATCAAATCCTAAGTACTTGGCAAGAGCACTTTGCAGAGTTCCCCAGGACACTGCCAGATGTACTCAAACCCCGTCTGCGGTTCCCTTGCTGATCAAGTCCTTGATTTCCTCCAGGAGAGAAAGGATAACTTTTCACTAGTGTCAGGATCTGAAATTCTTCTCACTGAGGATGAATGTGAGCTCACCAAACTAGTTTTCCCTTGCACTTGAATCTTGACAAGGTTGGGGGTGAAAACCTCTGCAGCTGGAACGCTCCTGACCTCCATGGAATCACTCCAGCGCAAGGAGCGGTGGAGATCATGCATCTCCACCAAGGAGGACAGTTGTGCAGCAGAATAAAAAAGGCCCGGTCTTGGTGTTCACTCAGCTCTGCTGGGAAATAACATGTAAGTATATTTTCATACCATTGAAAATGCAATACCAAGGGGGTGAAATTACTGAGTTTTAAATAAGGGCCAGTTACCGTAGCATCAGGCATTCCAAGCATTTTGTCACAGTTAGTCACTTTCCTCTCGCCACCAAAATAACGTAGGACGGAAACACACTATGATTTTTTGATGATGAAATTTTACACTGGCAGGTGTAAAATTATATTTAAATATCAACCTTCTCCCTGCATCACAGTGTGTTTATGCAATCTGTCTTCCTATAGCATGTGCAGGCATCAGGCTGCATAGCCAAACCACTTCTGCCAAGTTCGATCAATCTTCTGTCCAGATGCTGTCCAGGTGCGTGCCAGCCAGTGCAAAAAGGGGTAACAGCTTTATGCTATTTTGCTTCATCGTATTTCAAAAGACAAAACAAGACAGCTTGTGTCATCTTGCAGTACCCTTGGAGCATTTGACACTCCAGCACAGGGCCTATCACTGCCAAGGACGTACATTACCTCCTTGCTGCTTGTCATTGCAGACCAAGGGTATTTTATGAGTAAAAAAGTTCAGTCAACAGTGTGGTGAGGTGAAGACCTTCTGCCCCAGTAAGATCCTGTTGATGGATGTCTGCAAAGGAATCTGGACTAGCAATTGCAAAGGAGGATCTAAGATATCTCCTTACCGAGCCATCTTGTCCTGGCTGCAGTTTTCCACAGCTCTCCTCTGTTCACCCCAGAGACGGTAGCATGGACTGATCAAGTAAGCAGTTCCCTAGACTCCCCTGGACTCAGGGCTGAGGAGCCCAGCCACACAAGGAATCTGTAGGGTTTGGGGCCCTTGACTTTGGCCCAGTGTACTAGATGAGGTCCCATTACTCAAAGTGCCCTTGAGCTGTACCCCTAAAATACTCCCTGTTGGAATAATAAAGCTGCCCCTAGATGGCTTGTATGAATTTTTAATCTCCAGTGCTCTGGGGTTTGCCTGTCCTTTTCAGTTGCCTGTTGTTTAGTCCTATTTGTAGGTGAAGAGACGTTCATCAAGTCTGCATTTTATGGTGTGTAAAAATTTACTCTAGGCAATAACAGATAGACTTCTGCACAAGTATCAGAGGTGGGAATCATCCTAAATGCCGTAAGATGTCTACAGCGTAGAAGTCCAGACTTGACCTCTTCACATCTCTCTCTTCGTAATAGTCAGCAGAGAAAGAAAGGCACTTCTTGGGCATGATTCATCTCATGTAAAATAGGTCACATGAATCACTTTCTAGAAATGACTATTTCTCCGTATTGACTCTGAAGGGAGTCTAAATACATAACTCAGGCGTAAATGGTTATACTGCAAATGTCCAGAGTTGGATGGGATGAATCCCACATGCCTTGTCTGGACCTAACACCCTATGGAAAGACTTTTTTCCTTATTTACTCCCATATCAGGTGTGCATTTGTCAGCTGCTCAGGTGTCTCTAAATATCTGCTGCAGAAGAGCTAATTTGTCCCTTCACCCAGGAGTGCCTAACAACACTCCATCAAGATGGTTGAGGGAAAATACAAGTAAGGGTAGTGGGACATGACTGCAGGACATGAGGATCAGCAAGCAGGATCACAGAATGGTTAAGGCTGGGAGGCACCTCTGGGAATTGTCTAGTCCGACCCCTACTCAGAGCAGGGTCAGCTAACGCGGGTTGCTCAGGACCGCATACAGTCAGGTTTTGAGTATCTCCAAGGATGGAGATTCCACAACATGTCTGGGTGGTCACCCTTTTAGTAAATAAGTGTGGAGTGTTTTAATGTGGAAATGGTATTTCTTTTATTTCCATTTATGCCAATTGCCTCTTGTCCTTTTACTGGGCACCACTTAAGAGTCTGACTTCATCTTCTTTAGTCACCCCACTGGGTATTCATAAATATGGATCAGATCCCCCCTGAGCCTTCTCTTCTCCAGGCTGAACAATCCCAGCTCTCTCAGCCTCTCCTCATATGTCAGATGCTCCAGTCCCTTCATCATCTTCATGGCCCTTCGCTGACTTGCTGCAGTAAGTTCCTGTCTGTGTTGTACTGGGGAGCCCAGAACTGGGCCCAGCACCCCTGATGTGTCTACTAGTGCTGAACAGATGGGAATAATCACCTCTCTCGACCTGCTGGCAACCCTCTTCCTAATGCAGCCCAGGGGCTGCTGGCATCATCTTGAGCTATTGCAATAGACAAGGGCAGAGGGCAGCTGCCAGCATGACTGTAATTCGCTTCCCAGGAACGCCAGATGCATAGCTTCTAGTTAAAGAGCTACAGCCTTTAGGCAAGCCAAGTACAGCATGCTAGGGAGGACACTTCACAGGAAAACTGTATGTGTGGGATGGCAGGTAGGGAGTTTGTGAGGAGGACCACTATTCTGGTGGTCCCAGCCTTCAGTTGCTACTGAAAGAAGAGCTGTATAGAATCACAGAATCATTTAGGTTGGAAAAGATCTTGTGGTTGATGGGTGGGTAGTAAGGAAGGGGCAGCTGCTCTCCATACAAAAGGAGATCGGCCTTGTTGCTGGCAGGTGGGGTAGAAAAAAGAAGAGGTAAAGTGTGAAGAGGGGAGAAAGCGGTGGCCAGGCACAAGCAGGTGTGTCCACAGGTATAGGGTCTCCAAGGGCATGAAGCCTCTGACATGCAGATGGCATTGCCTGTAGTCCTTCTTGACCCAGAGCCACATTTATCAAGGCCGCTGCCATGGTTATTTGCAGGTGGCTGGAGAGTCCTTTCAAGCATAGGATCCTGCGGGAGGCACTTGGGTTGGAAGGGGCTCCTGCCACCCTTGCCTGGACTGTGAAGAACACAGATTTACCATGCTGATCTGAAGGGTCCTCTCCATTCTGGCTTTGAAGTGATATTGTGCATGGTAGTAGCAAGCCTTCAGCCTCTCTTAAAGATCTTCAGGACAGATAAAGATGGAGCACTTACTCCTGCAGACATCCTCAGGGGAAAACTGCAGAATACAAAGGATCGATGGCCATGACAGAAAAGAATTTCTGCTCTCTCAAACACACTCCTTTGCCCTATGAGCGGATCACAGGGCAGAGGCGCCAAGCTGTCCGTTATCTAAAGCACAGGATTATCTAAACAAATATAGCATACAGGTCATTTTTGGGGTGTTTTGGTACAACACTCCAGCAAAACTTGTGAGAGAAGCTAAGTTTGTTGTATTATGACCTTCAGCAGGTCATTTCATCTCCCCTTGGGCCTTTATTTCTCATCTCTCTGAGAAAGGCACTGTGAAAAAGAACGTGTGGCCGGTGAGCGGCACTGGCAGATGAACCGCGGCTGCTGCTCCACAGCAATCTAACATCTTCCCAAGCAGGTGGGCCCACCTCCTCCCTCATGGCCTGGTAGGTGTGGGGCCAAAGCACTAGCAGAAAACAGCTCAGTGTTTTCATCCGTTTAGGGTGGTGAAATGGCTGTGGTGAGGACCCAGAGAGCACCAAAGCTGGCACCGAGACAGAGCCGGATGCCCGGGCAGGGAAGGGCTGGGTGGTGGCAATTCACAGGCAGAGTGGCCGAGGCTTTTGTGGGAGGGGAGCCAGCAAAACACCATCTTAATTCTTCTGCACACAAGCCGTTTGCCAGTGTCCTGTTAGCTCCGAGGGGACATTTGTAAAAGCTTTATCCACCTGAATGAGTCACTGAAGAATGTTGCCTGGGAACTTTTTTTATTTTCCTGGTTTGCCCAGTCCACTGAAATGAGTCAGTTCCTAGTGGAGATAACGAAAAGTGTTCATCGGAATAAAAAAATGCCAGCGTTCAGCAGGGTGGCACCCCTGTTCAGTGCGTGCTGTAAAATTCCAGCAGGCAAGGAAGGCCGCTTGGCTCTTGTTCAGGAACCAGCAGGAAACAACCCCCACTAAGCTGTGATTCAACACCAAGAGAAAAAAAAAAAAAGAAATCCCTTCCTCTGTAACAGGGCGCGTGGATGAACACGGCTGGGTTAATAAAGCAATGCTGCCCTGTCACATCTGGAAATCCAGGCGGGGGGAAAAAAAAAATCCAATTAGCTCCAACTGTCCTTACTGTAGTGGTCCTAAATCAGTCCCTGGAGAGCCGTTGCATCAGATAACTGCATCCCACAGTGACTGACTACACGTTTTACAACATTTGCCACAGATGGAAGCCACCAGCCAGGAGAGAGGGGTGCCCATTAGCAGAGAGGCAGAACTCAGCTAAAAGTGCCTCCCCCAGCTTCAGAAAGGTGGTAATGGCATGAAACAGAGCTGCTTGCTAGCAGATGCCCCTCCCATGCAAAAAAGGTTGCTGGTCTAAATTAAAAAAAAAAAGGGGGGGGGAGGAAAAAAAAAGAAAGAAAACAGACCCTACAAAATATTTTTTTTTCCCCTTCATTGTAAAGCACCCAGGCAAAGCCAGAGTTTGCAGCCTTCCCTTATTCCAGGTGCTAAAGCTTGCTGTGTGCAAAAAAAGCACCGTGAGAGACTGGCTGGATTCTCTCAGTTAGCAGGTGTCGGAAGCCTGCAGGGATCTGCAGGTTAATTAATCCTGACTTACCAGGGCTGGGGAGGCTTATTAGCCTCCACCCTAAAAATGAGGAAGACAGGAGGAGGCCTCTGGGGGGAGGCGAGTGGTGTTTGTGGGGAGAGAAGCTGAGGCAGAGCCAACTCTGGGGAAGAGGCTTTAGGTGGGGCTTATGATTTCGTTTTTCATCCCTTTTCGCTCAATAAAAGCAAAGTTCAGAAGAAGTATATTTTTACACTTTAAAACAAGCATCCAATTTGTCGATGGTTAGCGGGAGCTCTGGTAGCTGCCATGCAGAAGCCAAATGAAATCTCCCCACGCTCTACCACAGAGCTGGGCGAGTGCTTTGCTGTTACTCACCTTTGCTGTCTCAGGCCCTAAATGAGGAATTTTTAAGGCCCGTAAAGGGGTGAGGGGGATATTTGACTTGCTGTCAGGGCTTGTGAGACCACGCACTTGACTTGATCGTGTTTCTGTGCTCGCCCGCCTGTGTGTCACAGGATATACGTAGCTTTCTAATCAAATCCAAAATGTCAGGGAAGGTATCGCTGGCCAAAACCCTGTTGACTGTGGGGGAGGGAAAGGGGAATGGAAACACCACAGGAGGGGGATGGGCCAACTGTTCAGCATAGCTACAGCTTCCAGCATCTCTGCGATTGTTTCTAGTTCAAACAACTGGCTGATGGCACCCACTTGCACCTTCTTGCTCAACAATGCCTCTATCTATCTCCTCTCTCCCCCTCCTCCTCCTTGCCTTTGAGGTGTTGACACCCTGACAAACTCAGCCCTGGCCTCCCCAGGGAGCAGGGCGAGGTTTTCCAGGGAGGGTTGTGCTGTGCATCCCGGTTTCCCTGCTCCTCCCAGCCCTTGCCCAAAGCATCCTCTCCCATGCCTCCCCCAGGCAGGGCAGAGTGGTGGGAGATGCCTGGGCTGCCGCCACCACCACAGGGGGTGTGCGCCAAACCTCAGATTTGATACCCAGGCAAATACCGGTGAGGGAAAGGGAAGAGGGCCCACAGCCCTCCTGGGACGTGGAATTGCACTGTCTGGGAGAGGAGGAAAAGAGATGCCTGCAGAGCTCCTGCTACGGGAGAACGCATAGAGCCCTGCAGGCAGAAAGAAGGGCAACCCAAGGAGCAGCCTGGAATAAGGGCAAACAGGAATGGGAGCAAAACACAGAGGTTTAGTATGGAGGGAAGTGAGAAACGGGGAGTAATCAACTCCCTCAGGGCACCCCTGGAAGAGGTCACAAGGGTGGCAGGCATAAAAGTGATCCTTGTGGGGATCACCCTTCTCATGTGCTGGGCCTGTGAAAGGTCATCTCTCCCTCAGTACATTGGACTCAGGCCTCTCATCCATGGTGTGTTCTCAAGGCAAACTCAGGTCAAAATAAGCCCTTAATGATGGTAACAATAGAGCTTAAAAGACAAGAATAACACATATTTTTTTCTTGGGGAGGGGGGGCGGGGGGAGCGTGACTGGTACTCCAGGGAGGACTGCTAGGCTCCAGGCTATCACTTGTCCCGATTCTCAAGGAATAAATCAAGAGAAAACTCCCGGTGTTTCATTTCACGTGAGAAATGAGAATGAGCTTGTTCCCATTTCAGAGGGTTTGCTGGGATGCCCCTTTCCCTCCTCCAGCATCTGCAACCAAGATCTGAAAATTACAGAAGCGATGAGGGTGGTGCTCACCGCCCAAGGATAATTCCCAAATTCCTCCCCCCCACACACGCACATCCCACTGAAAGCTGTTGCCTGTAGCGGATTCAATCTTGAGCCACCTAGTGGCATTTGCTAGACATAGATATTACAGGCAACGTCAGGCTACGACCCCCAAGAAAAAGGCAAGAGGTTGGGAAAGAGGTTTAGTGGCAGCTCTGTGGTCCGTCCATGTCTCCCCTAAATTGCACTGAAAGCCCTTTTTGTTGCTGGCTGGGGCACCTTGTTCCTAGAGCGTCCTTCGGGGCATGGACCAAACGCTGAGTATCTTAATAGGAGGTACCGGGGGTGCAAAGCCATGCAGCGCCTTTCTCAAGACCCAGCTTGTGTTGGTTTCTTTTGCTCCGAGCTGAAAGCACTCACGTGTTGCGAATGCCGTAGATGAACAGAAAGCCCTCTCTCCTGTATAGAGGATGTATGGGGGACTGTGTAGGGGCCTTCACGGGGCTCTGGGCAAAGGAATGGGGGGGGGGCGGAAAGGCTTATTGTCCAGAGGTGGGGGAAAGGGAGGTCTGTCTGGTGCCGTATCCCTCCAGGCACTGCTGGGGGGGAAGGGGAGGCCAGCAGAAAGGAAGCCCAGGTGGCCCCAGGGTATTTCTTAGGCTGATAAACTGCTGTGGAATGAACATCCTAGTCTGGAAGTAGCCAGCCTGCATTACTAAGTTTTGAAACATGTGAAGCAAAATTAAATTGGTCAATCTGACCGCTACTCATTGCGTCATGTCAAAGAATAGCTTGAATAGTTATTTTTCTCTCCTGCTTTCTCGAGAGGAAAACCCAAATCTGCAAAAATCGTAATTCATTCCCCCTAAAATCAGCATGCACCAAAAAAGGCAGCTCTTTAAATTTGCTTTTGCCTTTTCAAGTTCCCTGGCTATGAAGCTTTAAACAATGCAATACTTGTTTGCGTGAGAAGATGCTGAGAGTCTCACAAAGTCATTGCTTGCCAGAGTCAGGGGTTAATAAAAGCTCCAAATGTCACAAGACTTACAGTGAAATCATAGAGATTCACAATATTAATATATGTTACTTTGTCTTTTGGATTAGTTTCAGCCTTCTGGAAGCCAAAGTTTCCTTTCATATTTTTTTCTCTCTGCAGAACATAACCCAAAATATCAAAAAGCCAAGTGAGAGTCTGGTTTAAAGAGCAAGATACATAATATGTAGAGGCGAGGGTATGGCAAGAATGCTGTGATTGGACATATCAATCATTTCTATGGCAACAGAGGAGGATATAACAATACCGTAGAACTGAGCAGAGGAGACTGGGCAAAAAAGATCATCATTATACACTACCAATATTTTCATTTACTCGTTGTAGAGATAGAATCACAAAATGCAGAAAACCGTACACAAAATATTCAAAATTATTATTTATATTTCCACATTCATAGTTTACAGAAGCAAAAACTATCTTGTATACAATGAGTGTATCCTTGTTGTTCCAGGGAGTGTTTGTAAATCCATATGACTATAAACAAAGGATGTGTTTTGTGAGAGTGTATATAATACAGTATAATATAATGGGAGTGTGTGATTGCATGTACAGACACAGAGACTGAACCTTAAATATCCACAAAGCCTTTGCCTTTCTATACTTCTCAGATGAAAATCATAATGTTTAACACAAAGAGTGATCCTTTTCATATTTTTCTCATAAATGTATTTATTTCTTCTCTTTTTAGTCACCATGGGTGGGATTTAGCTTCCCTAAATTATAGTGCCTGGATGTGAGATACAGCCTAAACTCCCACGGCAGCCAAGGAAGACTAAGCCTATATGGTCAGTGGAGCCTAGCAAGATACTCTCCTCCTCCTGAGGTAAACCCCAACACTTGGTCAGCCAGCTTGCTCTCCAGACTCTGCTAACTGTATGGTCTAGATCCTTACTGACTGTACCAAGATCTTAGGCACCTTGCTCCCATGAAGACACACTTCAGACACCCGAGGCACAGCCCAGCTGCCTGCCCATCAGTGTCTGACACCGTTTCAGGCCCCTTTAGGTGGCTGTGACATCCCCACGGGGCTGGTGGAGGACCTGTGGGAGACTACTGGAGCAGCAGCTCAAAACCAAGCAGGATATCCACCAGCAAATGGCACCAGAGCTGAGGTGACTGAAACAAGCCCTTCAGAGGGGAGCAGCAGGCAAGGAGTCAGGTGGGGAGTCCAGGGAGCAAGTCAGGATCAGCAGGGGATGGGGGGCGAGGGCACAGGTACACCCTACAACATAGCTGGGGCGAGGACTGGGCACCAGGGTCTGAGCTCACACGCAGCCTCTGGCACAAGGGGTACAGGGTGCATGTCTGGGGGTCCTGTGGGAGGCTGGTCAGGGCAATTAAAACCTCCTATAGTGCACACAGGACCCTAACACCCTAAAATCAGGGTGAGCTGAGTCCTCACCCTTGATGTTTACAGTGCAGATATCTGCATTTGAGCCCATCACCCACACTTCCTCTCTGGTAGCTGGAAAGAAGCAGGTGCTGCCAGGAAGCTGTATCATTTGCTCTGATGGTATGCTATCAAAAGAGAGAAATTACACCCTGGAAATACCTATATCTCTCCTTTGACCACAAAGGGAATTTTGGTGTAGATGGGTTTGCTGTAAAAGGAGTGAGATGAGCCCTGCCTGATGTACCTTTAAGAAGATCCAGAATGGGCACAGATGGCAATAAGTATACACGGATGTAACCCCATAATATGGAGCCTTCCTATCCATTCACATGCATTATCTCTATCATGATATCGGAGGCAATATTACCATAAATTTCTTAGATTAAACACTGATGATGTCATGAAAATGTTTACTGTTGGCTGAGTCCTTAAAGGTTATTCCATTCCCTATCTGGAGGACAGAGAAGGTATGCACTGCCCCTCACTGCTGTTCCCCATGGGTCCAGCCTTGCTGCTCTTCCTCTTTAGCTGCCTCTGTGTGGCCAGGCCATGTTGAAATATTGTTACAGAGTTCTAATACCTTTAATTTTAGAGCAGGGGGGAACAAACAACAAACACACAAAACGGAGATGGGTATTGGGGGTGATAAGCAGCAGACTGACAGCTCTGTCCTGGAGCCCTTCCTCTGTCGGAGAGCACCGGCCCCCTCCCGTTGCCCAGACAGCTTCCACACCTGACCTTGCAAGAGGGCAATACAGCCCCATATTCCTTTTCTCAAATAGGTGGTAATTAGTCCTGCATACAGTGGTAGCTTTGGTGATCCTGACACCTCCGTAACAGAAGTGGAAATGAAAATATCAGCTCTCAGAAAGTTGTCTCTCCTCTTGGAGAAAGCTAGACATGACTGTTTTGAATTAAGGTTCAAAACAGCCTCCCACACAAGGCCAGAGATGGTGCTGAAAGTCTCTTGCACACCTACGTATACACACATAGACCACAGAATAGATCACAGAATAATTCAGTTTGGAAGGGACCTATCCAGGTGCCTTTCATCCCTCTGGTCCATCCATTCACTAGAACAGGGCTCTTTCAGATCAGGTTGCTGAGGGCCTTGGGTCGCTGTGTTGTGAGTACCTCCAAGGATGTGGGTTCCAGAGTCTCAGCAGGCAACCAACCCTCCCCCCACCCCACCCCACCCCCCCCCCCCCGTGAGGTTTGGTTTCCCTTTTATCTGAGCAGGATTGCCTTTGTTGCAACTTGTGCCAGTTGCCTCTTGACTTGAACTTGGCCTTCACTGTAGTGTCTCATAGTGTCTTCAGAGCCAAACTGCTGAAACGGATGAGTGGACTGTACAGTGGGTGGAAAGCTGGCTGGATCGCTGGGCTCAGAGGTTTGTGGTCAGGGTACAAAGTCCAGCTGGCAGCTTGTTGCTAGTGGCCTCTCTCAGGGGTCAGTACTGGGGCCAGTGCCATTTAACATCTTTGTTAATGAGCACTGCTCTCCCCTTGTTCACAGCGCCAGTCATCTCAGCACAGAAGGCAGGCAAGGTGGCCAGGCATGATTTGTCCTTGCCAAGCCTGTGCTGTCTGTTCCCAGTTACCTGCTTGTTCTTCATGTGTCCAGTCACAGCTTCCAGAAGATACACTCATAATCTTTGCAGGGACTGAGGTTAGGCCAACCAGCCTGCAGTTCCCTGGATGCTTTCTCACCCTTCAGGTGTGACATTTGCCTTTTTCCAGTCGTCGGAGATCTTCCTCGATGACCACAACCTTTCAAAGATGACAGAAAGCCATGGCTGTCTCCCTCAGCACCCTCGGATGCATCCCAACAAGTCCCGTGGACTTCTGTCCTGCCTGTCTTCAGACCACATACATTTTACAATACCAAAACACCACATCCACCTACAATTGGATGTTGAACAGCCAGTGCCAGGAAATGCAATCTTCTAGCTGTGTTTTTGTAGAGAATCTTTCATATCTTTGTAGTTCTGGCCTGGGAGATTAAACAGAAAACCTGTCTGATCTCCATACCACTGCTTTGCAACTAAAAGTGGCAGTGTGTCTGCAGAGAGACAGAAGTCAACCATTTCTTTCCTAAAAAGGCTTGCAACCACCATCCTCCCTGCTCTTAGAAACTCTGCAGTCCTTAAAGGAAAAATTAAACCCTCCTCCCTCATAAACATCTCCAAAAACAACACAACACTCCCTGGAGAATCAGGAACTGGAAAGCAGGTCTGGAAGGTCTACTGGTTTTTCTCCCTTCACACATTCTTCTACTGTAAATAAGCTACTTCTTCTACCAAATCCTGCTTCTTGCTCAGCCACAAAGAGTGGGATGTCCCATGGCCAAACTAGCTGCAGACTTCTACATCTGAGTGCGTTGCATGGATCCCTTCACAGTTGATGGAGGGAAGCAAGCTTTCCTACCTTTCCTCTCACAGTTACTGGAATGGTACATAGTGGACCAGCTCAGATGTAGATGTCTACACTGAAGGTGCCCAGTGTTAGTTGAGATATAGATGCTGCCCGAAATGCATATTAAAAAGTGGCACAGTTCTCCAAAAACTTGTTCCTGGCTCCTATACTGGCCCTCCAGCTAAACTCTGAGTCACCACAAGAGTCCTGGTAGAACAACTGAATCTTTGGCCATATTAGAACAAATCTGGAGGGAAGCAAATTCTAATTCTTCCCTGAAAGTGCCTAGCCATTAATACCAAAACCAAGGTGTTAGCTTGACTACCTTAGATGATTTTGAAGACAAAGATTTCTCAGAAACTGACAATTTGTGAAAAGGTTTTGAGTGTGATAATACGTTTCTTGTGCTAGCTATGTCCTATGCCAACTGTCAGAACACGTTCACTGTATATGAGAAATTATCTCTTTCACTGGCTTGTGCATGGTGATTTACAGTTAGAAAATAAGTGTAAAACTCTTTGTGCAGCTATAGCTCCATAGGCTTCCAGACAGCACAGGATAGAAGTCAGTAAGGAATCCAACCCCTTGCTCTCAACAAACATGTTCAGAAGTTGAATGCAGGGATTAGCCTAGATACTCCCTACAATATTACATCAACAGCATGTTTACATAGTTACTCCCAGTCCCAGAACAAACAGTAAGGAAATAGTGAATCAGACCACAGAGGTTTCCAGAAACCTGGGCAGACAGCCTGCCTGAGGTGCTTGTGCAATGAATAAAAGTACTGTCACTTCTCCCCAGCCAAACTCACTCCGGAGTAATTTACTCAACGTTGCGTGAAGCACCTGTAAAAGTTTCAACATGAGGACTTTTATCATTCTGCTAGAGGCTTGAAGTTGAAAAAAATATTCTATCACCTGAACACACAGTACATTCAAGAAGGATTTTTGCTTCAGGACAGATAATTCCGTGATTAACTGAAACCTGTGCTTTCTCAGCTGAGCCATGTCTCCATCCCTAATTCATTGTAGGTCAAATTCTGTTATCCTGATTTGGGTCATCTATTAGAAATAAGGAGGATTTCCCCAGAGAAGCTATTGATGAAAGATGCAGGTCTAGAACCAACTGCACTAGACGTTGAAGCGTTTCCATTGCACTAACAGGTATTTTGAGGTGAATCAAAATTCCTTCAAATCATAATATGCAAAAAGATCAAAAGATATGTGAAAATATTAAGAACAAAGCCATAAATCTTTTTCATTCCATGAGATTTCTTAAGATATCCCTGGTTTTACTTCCTGGCTTTTAATGGACTATTGTCAGAGGGCTATAATCTGTGCTGCCCCAACTTTTTATTTACATATTTATTCTCTAGCAGATCAAGCATAACAGATTCCGCAGCTCCCATCCTGCCTGACTTAAGCTTAGAGAAAGTAAAAGCAGCTGTAATTTGTACCTTTCAGGTATGAAACGCTTCCTCTAAAACTCAAAAGAAAACAGAAAACAAACAAAAAGAACCCCCTTTATCTCTATTCTGAGATAAATCTATCCGTGAAGGTAACACACATAATGAGAGAGGAAAAGGTGCCAGTAGACAGGTGTGACCTGGCTTTCGTTAGCTATAACTTTATCTAACTGGGTGGAGACACAAAAGAAACAAAATCTTTCCATTTAGCTGTGTCATTACGGGGTGAGGCACCCTGGCTTTGGTGCGCTGAAACTCTGACAGTGGGTACAGTCATGCTCTCCCACTAGCTTCAGTTGCTACATCTCTTTCCCGGCTTCTCAAATGTCCTCGCTTTCCCCAGCTTTCCCCATCGCTGGAAGGTGGTTATGTGTCCAGAAAGGCATGTCCCTCTATATCCTTCCAGCATACGGCAATTTATTGCTCGCATCTTTCCCCTCATCCCCTTTGGCCATCTGACGGTCTGGGCAGTTTGGTTCAACAGCCGAAACGCAGCTCTTCGATAGGCACTCACCGCTCCCACTGGCTCTGGAAGAATTTGCATGTACAGCACTGAATGAAGATTTGCTCAAAGGAATTTAACATGACAGCTTCTCATGTAGTACATATGCAACTCTGTGACAGAAAATATGCCCATTAATAGTTTCAGAAAGAGGAATTTAGTTTATAACTCTTTTCAAAGAGCAAATAAAACATTTAGGTGCACAGCGAATAAAACCATGTAATTTCATTTACCGCAACTTCTAGGATAACATAATGGCTTATCTATTGGTGATTAGGAGCCATTCTGCAAATGCTTCCTGAATTTAGCATGAATTACCTGCAGAAAAGTCAAAAAAGCAGCACAGTGGTGCGCAAGTCACCATTTGTCAGTAGGGAAGCTTTAGTCCTATAGTCGTGAAACATGTTGCCTAGCACTCAACATGAGCTGAGAGTCAAATCCAATAGCTTGCAGATATCAAATATTTTGCAAACGTCAAATAAAACATTTCACAAACAAACCGTGGTTTTAATATTGTTCCAAAGTATTTGGGCAATACTTTGAAATGTATCTATTCAAAGACAACTGGGAGTTTTCAACATTTCACTAACTCCAATGGGCCAACTCCAGCGTAAGTATTATTTTTATCTGTTTCTACCAAGAGAGTACAAAAATTCTAACACTTAATATGTTTAGCAAAGCAGTGCTGTAGCTGGAAGCAGCACAAAGGACATAAGACTTGTCTGTGCTATCCGGGGATTAAAATTGGCAAACGTGTTTCACTAGCCTGGCTTTCCAACAGAGTCACAGAGCAGAAATAAGAGGCATTTACTGCAGAAGCGTCTTCCTCCCTGAATGGTGGCTTGCTCCTTACAGAGCGCTTCGTGGTGCCAGGGTGAGACCTCACGCAGTGGGATGTCCGCCACCTTGCTGGGTGAGTGCCGGAGCGCCGAGGCAGCTCTACAGTCTGGTAGAGACCTACCTCCTAAAGTAAAACCCGACTTGTCGGTTAGTACAAGGACAGCTTTCTGCGTTGCCTGGGGTATGTAGCCAGGCTTAGCCCGCACCTACGAAGATTTCTAACCACCTCTTCCTACAGCCCCATTAGCACAGCTAACATGTTGTAAATGCGGTTTTTATGAATCACTCCCTGAAGCTTTTCGGATGTCACTGAAGGGTCACAGTAACAGAAAATAGGGACCATACGGCTTACTCACAATGGCTTACCCTCCTCAGCCCAGAAGAGCAGAGCTGAGACCAACCCCAAAGCCTCCAGCATTTCACAGCCCTCACAGAGCCCCTGGGGAGCTGGAGGGGGGCTCAGGACAGGGAGTTTGTCACCCGTGCTTGTGTCTAAGCTGCCTACTGCAGCAGGAGCTCCTGGACTGACTTTAATGGTACTCATGTATGGCTCTGTACAAGATGTGGGCTGACTCCAAACCCCGGACTACAGCTCTGCAGCGTAGCCTCTCATTTGCCTCTTCTTGAAAATCTTCCCCCGCAGCCAACAGGTAAGGATTGTTAATGGGATAATAATCCTGGTAATGGGATCCGGGCAGCTGCAGCCAAAAACTAACCCTCTGCTGGCACTTAGGAGGGATTTTCAATAATCTGGAATACAGGTTGAATTTTCTCTGTATAAATACTGGATGCAGCAATGTGGTTAATGACAAAGTTATCTTCTGTGATGAAACAGGAAAGTTTGGTCCAGAGCCAGCGCTGGGAGGTGAGGGGAGCTGAAGCTCGGGCAGGGAGAAGGGCCATTACAGCTCCTTCTCCCCTGAGCTTGCAGGTCTGACCAAGCACCACTCAGGTCTCAGCTCTTTTTTTAGGCTTTGCCAGTCAGGTTTAAGGCAAATCTCTGTTAGTCCAGCCCAGCGTTAGTAGTCAGAGGTGGTGGTACAAGAGGTGCTACAGAGAGGCACTACAGAGAGAAACCCTCAGGAAAAACCCAACCCTGAGTGAAGTGTTTCAGAAACTCCTGATGATCTTTTTCTAACATAATCAGGCGCCTCACATCTGATCCCATAGCAGGGAAAGAAGATGTCACAGCAACTGCCTCGAGACAGAGAGGCTGTCACACCAAGGACGGCCCTTCCCAGACTAGAAATGTGATGTGCCCTCTGGTGAGAAACCGGTGGAATAAGACAGAAAAATCCCCAAATTTTGCAGCCCTCTCAGATTCATCAGCTCACTGTTAGGACCGGTGATCTTTTTCCCATTTTGTGAAAGACTTAAGGCCAGCCTCTAGCCAGAGGGAGACAAGTCCTTCGGCTGAGCTATTTCAAGGCTATTTCATACATCCACGTCTCGCCATCCCTGGAGCTCTGCATCCTCCTCTCTCACCGGTCTTTCCCATGGGATCTGCTGAGCCACCAGCTTCTCTGCTGCCTACATACAAAGAGCTTGCCACCAACCAGGTTCTCCACTTCCTACGTACAAAGAGCCTTCCGCCACCCCTCATGCTTCCTTTGCGACCGTAGAGCCTTCCTCATCCTCCTCTGCTACAAACAACTCCTCTGTGGCTCTGCCACACCAGGGCAACAGCCCCCAGCCCCAAAAATGGCCTGGCTTGGCCCAAAGCTTCCTCCTTGGCCACGCTGCTCTTCTGGGGGCATGGGGGAAGCTGAAGTACGGCACGATAAAACCTGTTTGGCAGAGTTGCCAAAGGTAGGTCTGTTTTGCTTCCTTGTTTGCGGCGCCTTGACAAGGTCAGGTCAAAGCATCTGGCAATGAGTGACTAACTCAAGGCCGCCTCGTGAGTCAGCAGCGCAGCCTGGCAGGGCTCAGGAATGCTGATTGCCGGGTCTTGCAGTCACCACTAGATCATGCTTTCCCCGTGGTTGCCCTAGCAAAGCTCTCACGGGTGAGTACAGTGCAGAAATATCTCCTGTAATGAGGATTTCCCACCGCAATTCTTGGCAAAGCTGAATTGCTGCAGATTTCTGAGCCTCTGTTCAGATCTTCTCTAATTCCTCTTTTGAAACCCCATTACCTCCATCTGTGTTGCCTTTTGCATCAATCAGCCATTTTTACTTGATGGGCTGTTTTTGTGTTTGTTTTGTTTCTTGCAAACTCTGATAGAATTTCGCCAACTGAATTTTGTAGACTCCTTCATTACTCACATCTTGTGTGCAAACAAATGCAGCCTGCATAAGGAAAAAACACAAATCAGCACATTTTTTTTTTCTAAGAAAGCAGAGAAGTTCTGAGTTCTACCCAAAGCAAAGCAGTTTCATTGCAAAAAGCAGTATTAAGTAAGAAAGATGGCAGTACTACATCCAAACGATTCAGTAACATTACTCAGAAAATCTTTTCCCAGCCCCAGAACCGATTATTTTGCAGCTTCCATTTCAATTGCATTCAATGACTGAGGGTCAAATTCAGCCTGATGCTGAAGACTGACCAAACTTAAGCCTAGCAGGGCTTCTGTGGGCCTCCATGTCCCCTCCAGAGGTGATTAAGCTCCAGTGAGAGTTTGCAGAGGGCCAGTGGATAATAATTTTGCCTTTATAAATCATGTGGTATGGGTAATAGATGGATGAACAAGTATGTATGCAGGCATCCTCGCAAATGAGCACCACCCAGGACCATTCTCTGTTGGTAAGGCCAGCTGGGATGGAGCAGCCCACACCCATTATATTCAACTCCCTTTACTTCTAAAACAAGGCATCCACTGGGAAGCTGACCTTGACTGTGCTAGCTCCCAAATCCACTGGAAGAGCGTTAGTCACCCCAGGCCAAACCCCCAGGCCAGGCACTGTTTAACATATGAGCAGTGTTGACAACCAGGGGCCAGCAGCTGCAAGTGTCCTTGTCACCATCTAATTAATTAATACAGGAGGAGGGGGTAATTCCACAAAACACCAGCCTCATCTGTGCACTGGGCTGGGACGTTCTACAGCGTTATATACATGCACAGGGCTCGTTCTTATCCCTTCCTTGCAGGCTAGCGCCCTCTCCTCTGCACCAGTGCAATTGCTTACATGATTTGGGGGCTAAATTGGATCATTTCAGTGACCAGCACCAATCTTAATAAGCATGTGTGATGGCACACCCGAGAGGGCGGTGAGCTGAAGTGTGGTGGTGCAGGTGAGGGCTGAAGCAGAGGGGCAAATTTCACAGTGTCAGCCAAATATTGTATTTCTTTTAAAAAAATCTTTATTGAATTACTGCCTATTTTTAGAACTGCAGGACTTGGTCTGTTCATCCAGCAAGTTACATAGTTGTTTATTTATGAGAGATGCTGACATCTAGAATAAAAGAAAAATTATGATGTGATCACTTTTGAATTAATTTTGTCTGGTGACATGACTTTTCTGAAGTGTTTTTGTCACCAGACATTACATTGTAAAAATATTCTTGGCCATTTCAGATTATGTGGAAGTTTTGACTTCTGATTGTGGCAAATTTAAACCTCCTTGACAAAGAAGATATACTTCTTTTTCTTTTCCAATTTACAGCAAAACAGTCTGATCACAAAAGCTCCATTCCAGAATCTTTTAGTCAGATTTGATCATGAATTATAGAAATGCATTTATTTCAAAACAAAGCAAAAAATGTAATAGAGTTTTTGTCATGTGTTTTAATAGTAAATGTTATTTATGATAACTATCAAAAAAAATAATGTCATCTAATGGTCACAGGAGATCACTCAGCATCCTGCAGTGCTGCTACTAGTTGTCATCCCTTTTGGGAAGAAATAACAAGTGGAGACTGAGGTTGAAATCCCAGCCAAAAAAACTCTCTTTGAAGATGGCTGTGTAAGCAGTACCACCATTGTACCCCTTTGATTACACCCTCGTGTTGTGAACCACATGATCATTTGATTCCTTCAGAAAGCACGGCTTAACTAATGCATTTTTCTGTATGCTGCATGAGTTTTGATTGCTTATGCATTATATTTCTTATGTGTGGGGAGGGGGAGGGACATGTTCGACAAGTAGTGCCACTTCATGCATGCAGTGACAAATCCAGCTTGAAAATGTCCAACATGATGTGTGAATGCATTTTTTTCCTCAAGGATAGCTCCCAGGGACAACAAGCCTGCTGAAGTTTGCTTTCACTTCACAGTAGCAGGCACTGTGTGGTTCCTACTGATTTGCTCTCTTTGTGTGACCACTTTTTAGGGCCAGCTTTTCTCTTCCCCTGCTCCCTGAGGTACTGGAGCTATGGGAACCGATTCCAGCCAGCCTTGCACACCACCAGCCCCACTGGAAGGAGTAGTGCAGCCTGGTAGTTTTGCAAAGCTTTGGTCCTTCTCCCTGTCTCTTCTTCCCATGGGTGAAGAAGAACTGGCATTACTGACAACCAGGACTGGCAATGCAGTATTGGAGCAGAAATCTTGCCTTTGCCCTTCAGGCACATAGTAGCGTAGTCAGCTCTGGGTACATCCTTTCTATCCAGCTAATGCAGAGCGTCAAGATTTTCACAGCTGAACAAATTAAAGAAGTTAGTCAGAAGCCATATAGAGGCTCTTCTAATAGAAGCTGGATCCTAACTGTGTCCCAATCTGGATTCAGGACAAGACATAGGATAGAAACAGCTTAGATTTTAAATCAGCATAACCTAAGAAGCCTCAGCTAGCACCGTTCCTCCTGCAGCTGAGGAGTCGATTACTCAGCAGCCTTACATTGGCACAGAGTTCAAGTCTGTCATACGATATAGCCCAGCATGGGAACAGTGTCAGGCCGTTCACAAGAGTCACAGGCTGGCCACTCCAGCTTAGATAAATCGGTTTTCAACAGTGCCTTTCAGGCAGACATCCATCCCCCTCCTCTGGGAGTCCATGCTGATACTGTCAGCAATGAGATGCTGTTACTCTAACTTAGGGAAGCAGCAAGAGTCCTGGTTGCACCAAAACAGTGTAAGCTGTTCCCTGTGAGATGCATCAACTGCATATCGGTGTGAAACCACACTTCTGTCATTTGGCCCTCCATTTTTTTGCGTTTCCCCAAAAGCCAGTGCACTTTACAGCTTTATCCAGCTCCGTATGTGGATACTACCAAACTGGACTTGTATGCCAGCAGCATATTTATATAAAATAATTCTAACTCTCTACAACAGTGTCATTGGCATCAGCTTATTCCTGAGTCTTCAGAGGAGCAGATGGAGATAGTTACAAGTGAGTCCTACAACAGAAAGACGTTATGCTGTTGTGTGAAGGGAAGAACTGCAGGGAGTTCGCTGTAGACTTTGGTTGAAGTTATGAAACCACAGCTGGCACACTGGGTCAGCCGCTTGCAAGAGCTCCAGGGGCTCCTGACAGATGCCAAGCTCTCGCTTCCTACCACACCCCACCGCTGCCAGTTCCAGGACACTTCCTCCCTATTCTGACAGATGATGACCTGTTCCCCATTATACAAGTTTTTGTCAACTCTGGTCTAGACTAAAGCAATGCCATGTATATGAGCATGAAGTCATGAGCCCTTAGGAAATTCCAGCAAGTACAGAAGGCTGCGACACTCCTTCTCACCAGCACAGAGTAGGACAAGTACCCTCTTTTAGTGTTTTCACACAATCGTGAGACCAGTCCAAGCCTCTTGTCTCCAAAGCACTCAGTGGCCTGGGTCCCAAATTCACCTAAAGTTCCTGTGTGAAGACTGTTGACGACCAGCTTTGCTTCTCACTTGAAAGAGAACTTCCCACAATGACAAGCCTCATCTTACGGTGAATGAGCTCCCCCAGAAACTATGAACCATACAAGCCTGCATCTTTTGTGCCAAGTGCAAGACCTCTGCTTTAAGCCTCACTTTTTCTACTGTACACAAATGCACGTGCGTTTAAAACAAAACTCCTGCCAAAACAAAGTAGTGCACTGCAGGTGTAACTTGCGCCTTGGGGAAGGGACAGGAGATAAAGCACATCACTCGTGGTACGGTTGTCATGATGTTCAGCTTGTGGCTGGAAAGCCCATAACTACCAAACTGCTCGCTCAGTAAAACTCACTACAGAGCACAGGGGGTGCCCATGCAGCCTATGCCTTGCTGTTGATAAGAGCCTAGATTTTGTTGTTTATAAGCATTCGTGGTTATCACATTGTCTCTCGTGAGCTTGATATGAGAATACTTGAAGGTTGAACAGTTATTTTGGTGGGTCCTCTCATCCCTCATCTGCTGTAGGTAAATGCACAGCAGTCCTATCCACGTGGAAAGCGAACCTTAGCAGCGGCCGGTGTTGTTCCAAGCAGGGCTCAGGCAGTCAGAAGTCAGCAGACCTCCAGTATCCAGCCGCCTCTCAGTGGATTAAAAGCAGGTAAAAGCGTGGTGTTAACTGCCTTTCTTCACAAGTGGTAGCAACCTTTCTGATTTAGATCCCGGATATTCTGATCCAGATTCAAATACTTGTAATGTTGAAGTGTGGTGACAAACCTTTTTTCACATGTGCTCCTGCATATGTCAATGCAGCTGTGACCAAAAGGCACAAGCAAAGGTAACCACTTACTTACAATCTGAAAATTGTTTGAGCAGGAAGGAGAACGCATGTTAAAACAGTTTTAGATTGTTACCTAAAAGAGAAGTGCTCTTTTCTCTTTCTAAAATCCTGGATATCTGGCCCAGTCCTATGGAGACTCCCAAAATACATCCTCATATTATCCCTACTATTAAAGGCGAAGGGTCAGTTCTGAGATGTGATCATAGAGTCATCAGGGCCCCGTGTTTGATGAATTAATTTCCCCTACTCAAAGCTGTAGTATCACATCCTGTAGGTGGGTGGGCCTTCAATATGTAGCAAAGGAATGAAGGTCAGCATAATTTTTGATCAAAGAAAAAAAATGCTTCCTGCTCCTTGATTCTGTGTTTGTATTGTGTAATTTTGCTCCACGGTGTCAAAAGACAAATGTTGACTGAAGCCAGGAGCGTAGCTGAAGATACTGTTCTTAGGATGGGGATTCCTCCGTACTAGTTACTTTAATCAGCCAATTTGAGATATATATATATATATGTATATATGTGAAGGACAAACAGAGCCAAAACCATAAATCTTTGCATTTCAAGAACTCCAAAGGCTTGAGCAAGCAAAATGGCAGTCAAGTGTCATTCTCTTCAAATAATCTTTGAACTATGACCACCACGCAGAAAGATATATTTCATAATATAAAAGGTAAACAGTGATATAAAAGGCTGATAGAGACATGCAGAAGAGCAGCAGAAATCGCTCTTCCAGGGGTAGTTCTGTCCACAAATTGTTCTGCTCTCAGCTGTGCAGCCTGTGCTTCACAACATAATGTAATATTTCATGACCAAGAGGGGCTAGATTTTATTCAGATCCCTCCTGTACCTCCACAGAAAAGGAGGCCTTGACAGACAGAAGTAAACATTATCCCATCACTAAAGCTGTTTAGTAAAGCTTGCATTCTGTTGATGAAGAAGGATTGGCAGGAAATGTCGTTACATGGCTCAAGTTTGCCAGTCTTATCCTACCATCACTGGACGGGGAGAATCTCCTCCGGCACAGCAGGGGTTACCAGGCTTCTTCACTAAGCACAGATTAGGAAAACAACCTAAGACTAAAGAAACCAGATGACGAATAAATGCCCTGGTGGTAAGATACTGAAGGTCAAATTCTGGGCCTAGTCTATAGCTCTATTGTAGTTGGATATCAAAGCAGATAGCTGAAGTATGCATGAGTATGCATTCATTCATTAAAAAGGGGTTACTGAAGTACATTTTCTCCTGATCCTTTTTTCTCCTCAGCTCGGTACTTTCACCCATGGTGAGGTCCCCAGAAAGGTACCTACGCTGATGTAGAACAATAAAGTCGCACTTAGATAATGATGATGAGGCTTCCCAAAGAGCTCAGGTTCCATATGGGCTCATACATGAAACAATCCCAACTTTGCTGAGACCTCACCCAGAAATGCTGGCTAAACCCAGTCTCTAAGAGTTGCAGAGTTCTGTGTACTAACCAACAGGCAACTATAAGGGCCTGATTAAAAAAACATGGCAAGTCCCAGTTGTTTCAGACTATCAGAAGTTAGTGTAAGCGGCTGTGATTAAAAGCTACATTGGCTTTGCAGGATGACTAGCAGCACCACTGATGAGGCAAGCATTGAAACTGGCCACAGCACAGGCATTTTATCCTCTCTGCTTCAGAGGCATATGAACCATTGCTTTCGGGGAAATGCACAAATACGTTGTTTTTCTCCAAGCTACAAAGCTTGTGGTTAAACCACACTGAGCTGAAAATGTAAAAATCTCACAAGCCTGCAAAATGTTTTTCACTGTCACATGTAGAATTAGCAACAGTATTTATGAGGAGGGCCGAACAGACAAAACCTGATGTTGTGTGCACTGATTATTTCTGTCCTTGAACAAAACTTCCCAGGTCCTTATGCTTCAGACATCTCTGCTAGAGTTGAGACCAAGTCTTTTACATCTGTGTTAAGCTGCAGAAAAGTCTTTCTGCTTTAAGAGCTCAAGCAGACTTTCCTGTTTTTAACCAAACCTGGATATTGCACCTAATAGACAACACCACCTCCCTATTTATCCAGATATTTTTAATTTCTTAGAAGCAGTCATCCACATTATTAGGTGTTTTATAATTAAAACACACAGAAGAACAGGATTAACTTGCAGAACATGAGCAGCTACCTACCCAACAAAAACAGACAGTGCAAAATGCCGCATTTAATAACATTACTAATAATGAAAAATTACTTTAGCTTTAACCATGCACAGCTTATTTCCCAACCTTTTATCAAAGGGCTAAGGGTTTTTAGCATGCACTAATAGTTAACAAATTGGGCTTCGGGAGACTGAAAAAGCTTTGTCATACACACGCTCAAATGATCTTCCTTTCTTTCAAACTAGCAGACAGTGAATACTAACCCCTCTGTCATTAATGTGTTCATCCATCCCTTATTTGAGGTTCTTCCTAATTCCTTTGATTTCTCCCTGAAGGTGATAATCCACTCTTTAATTTAAGAGTCATGTCTTATTGCATTCATTTTTGCATGAGCAAGAACAAAACTGAATCAATCAATCAAACCTGTGCAGAGCAACACTACCCACAGTAACTCTTGATTAAATCTCGTTTTCAAAGTAGAATTCGGCCCAAAGAAAGTTAGCATTTCAATAATAATTAATCACAGCATTAGAAAAACAACCTGTCTTTTTATGTAGTTCTAAGACTGCACTAAATTGCTCACCTTGAATCAAAGCTGTAGATGTAGCTTTGGTTTTTGCCTGTTAAAATATGACCTTATTCCGGCCATCGCTTGTACACTTTTAACCCAACTAAAGAGATGATGTACAAGGAAGAACCCTACAAAGCTTTGCCAATGTCTTCTGGTGTGTTTTGTTGTGAGGTTTAGGGGGAGGTTTAGGTTAGACATTAGGAAAAACTTCTTCACCAAAAGGGTGGTCAAGCATTGGAACAGGCTGCCCAGGGAAGTGGTTGAGTCTCCATCCCTGGAGGTATTTAAAGAACGGATAGATGTGGTGCTCGAGGACATGGTATAGATGGACTTGGCAGTGATGATAGGTTAACGGTTGGATTCGATGATCTTAAGGGTCTTTTCCAACCTTGACGATTCTATGATTCTATGATTCTATGATTCTTCAGTGTCCCGACTGAGCAGGGTAGCCCACCGTTTACAGAAGTTGCTCAGGAGAACCCTTACTGGAGGTCCCTGGAAATTTCCAGGCAGGTTTCAACAACCTCCACAATTTTATTTCACCAAACATGATTCAGTTATTTTCTCAATAGAAAAAGGTTGCCTTTTGGGGAAACAGTAAACATTACTGTGGGTCTGAAACACGTTGAAAGGCTGAACCTCTATCACTTGCATGAGGAATACTGTAGACTAAAAAATTCTGAAGAGCCATCCCACATTCCCAGAAAGTATTTTATTAAGAATAGTCTGAAGTCCCATCCTCACATCCTAGCTTTTTCCCAATTTCACAGTTACTAAGCCTGGTCTGAACTCAAAAGCAGCAGTAGAAAGTACATTTTTTTTACAAACAAATCATGGCAAATTGCAGAAACTTGTTAAATACTACACAGATAATAAAGCACTGTGAATTGTCTATCTGAGGGCAGTAGGAGTGCATTTGAGAGAAAAAAAATGAGGTACATTTTCTAAAATGCCTCTTAAAATGAAGTTTTGTCTATTACTACTACTCTGATTCTATCTTCCATGCTGGAAGGATGGTCACACTACCACTGGCTGCCATTGCAATGAGGCTGCTGGAGCAGAGTGACTGTTCGTTAAAGTTGTCTGGTTCCATATTTTAGATTTTAACATTCAGCAGTATTGTCATTCAAAAGTAAAGGGCAAAACCCATCTCCACACTTTGAAGTGCAGAGGCACTGTGCTCTCCAGATGGACTCCTGCTTAGTAACTAAGCAACCCCATCCTGCATCTCTAACTCACATTGCACTGATCTCACCAGAGGATTTTCTTCGGCAAATTTTACCTTGAATCACTTGTAGATCTGCAGTTCATGTCTGAAATGTGCTTGTTATAAAATTGTGAATGAATTACTTCAGTGAATAATTGTAGGTCTGAATTTCGTAATCCAGATGATTGAAATTTTCAAATGGGAATGTATCTTCTGCAGTAAATCAGGTAATGTTAATTTATGTCCCATACATCTTTTGATCTACATTGATGCAGTTTTTAAAATTAACAAGTAGAGTGTGAATGTTAATTGCCCCACTGATTGTAATATTGCCAAGTTTTGCTTTGCTTTATCCGCAAGGATCGTAATATTAATTTGAATAAGTAATGAAAACAGAGTCAATAGAAAATTCTGAACTGCCTTTTGGTGACCCAACAGTTGAATTAAATGCTTGCTTCCCATGACTAAGTCACATGGGAATTCTCACAGACCAGTATTATGCTAGTAAATCTCGCATGGTCACATATTCATAGAAAATAAATATGAAAGGATTACAACCACAGTTAAATATAAGTTCCCTTTTGAATGCAAATGAATATTTAGGGTACGTATTCACTCAAGTGAATACAGTCTAGTCCTTGCTCATGCAAAACTCCATCAGTACTAACCAGAGGGCCAGTTCCATGTCAGAAATGGCACATAGTTGAAACAAGAAGTTTGCAGTGGTGGAAATGTTTTATGTAAGCCATCTGAGAAATGCTTAACACTAAGGAATGTATTTGTAAGTGTCAGGAATGATGGAGTGTAGCTCAAGATCAGGACCACAAATCAGGCCCATAAATCAAGGGTGTCAACCGGTCCAGAGACCCACCACGGCTGCTCATACTCCAGCCCCTCCCAGAGCTCCTTCATGTCAGTGCACAACTGTAGAAAAAGCTATGGAGTCAGAGCATAAACATACAAGCTGCTCAAAGGGGGATTTCGTATCAAATGTTTCACGAAGGTTGATTTTGTAATTTATTCCAATGGAAACAGAAAGTATAAATTAATATAGAAGGCATCTTCTCATCCTAATCCATATCAGTCTACTCTAATTTGCTAAATTGGGAAAAAGAGGCATACTCTTACTCTACCAGAACAATGGTTCCCAACCTTTATTCAGCTTCATGTTTGCTGCTTGCTTCAGATCCAACACGATGTGCGTGGGCCCACACTATCTATATCTATTCTAGCTGCATCAACCGGCCTAAGGAAAAGATGCTATTTCTCTTTATAAAGTTTATCTTGGCTATATCTTTACACTGCTGCAGCTACAGCAATGCTGCTACTAGCAACGTAAATGAGTGTTCTGCTTATTTGAACAAAAGCCAAACATAGGCAAGTCACAAATGCTTCAGATGCAATTAAGAAAGAGACCATGCAGCAATCATGGAATAATTTAGGTTGCCAGAGAGGTCTGGAGGTTTTCTAGTTCACCTCCCTGCCCAAAGCAGGGTCCTGGTGGATCTGAACAACTCGGGTCCTGGGACTTTCAGGTTTCGTTATTCCTACAGTGGCTATGTGGTAATGCTTATTAAGTCTGTTAGAGTGTTTTCTCTCTCTCTCGAATTTATTGGTAGATACAAGTATTAAATGAAAATATCATTTATGTAACTATAAGCAAGGCATAAATCATGCTAGATCTCCTGCTACATTTTCTAGTCTGAAGGATAAAACAAGATTTGTAAAAGAATAATAGGAATATAGGGCTTGCAAATGTGAAATTTGGAGAACAGTTATACAACTGTATACAGTTTTAATCATATCACCACTGACGCTACATGCACATAATATTTCTTTGATGTGCCACTTTGGTCTAAGACATTCAAAAGGTGGGAAGATAAAACTACATCACTCATGTAATACATGCTTTACCTTCAAAGAACTATTGAGGCAGGGGCTTTATTTGTTATAATAAAAGTCATGCTTAGAGGAGATTAACTGTTAACTGCATCGTCATTTAATTATGTCAAACTTATTATGTTGAAGCTTTTAACAAACACTTTCAAGAAAATTATTACTTAATCTAGCTATTTAAGTGAAACACTTTTACCTGTCACTTTTAATTAAAAAAAAAAAAAAAAGCATCTCTCTTCACAGTAAAGTCTGTATTTATTCTGGTGGAGGAGGGAGATATTTTCTCTCTTTTCAAAACTTTTGTAGCTGGGCTTTACCTTGAGCATATTTCAAAGCTGCCCTTAATGCCATTCCTTCCTTCAAAACTAATTGATTCACTGTATAAACATTCCTGATGCACAAAGACAGTCAAGGGTCGTTTGCCTGTGGTCTGCAAATCAGGCACAGGAGCTAATGTCAGAGCTGCTGTTTGATCCACCAGCCTCTGAGATGGATTAAGCTTTTCTGTATGACTCACCACTGCTTTTATCACAAAGAAAAAAATATTTTGTTTCTGTTCAAATTACTGTAACATGCAAACCCAGCATCACTATTTCAGAGTTTACAGCACAGCCATTAATAATAGATTGTCCTATTAAACAGAAAGTTAACTCCAGTATACATCCAGGATGTAGAAACCAGAACAAAAAGCACAAAAAGAATGAATGTGGGAAGCACAATAAAATACTACTTAGACTTGGAGGAGCGAACACAGCATCTTCTGCCAAGCAGAAATGAAGCAGTTGCTTTCTCCTGCAAGCATTACCTCAGCCACTTCTGGACAGATAGGCTTTTATCCGTATCTCCATCTTCATGAGTCACTGTATAAATTGTTTGGCTGCCCTGAGCGGGTCTAAAGAGGGAGAAATATAAAGAGCAGGTGTCACCAGCACATGGTGGAAACCACAGTCCTCAGCTCCATAGTCACCCCTCCAGAGGCACTGCGTATACAGGGAGCACAAAGGGCAGAGCCCTATGGGAAGCGTTCACACCAGAGTCCCTCAGGACGAGAGGGACGGAGCTGCTCAGATAGACCCTGCTACCACTCGTGGCAGGACCAAAAGCAGTCAAAGAACATGGAGACACCTGAAAATGCTGTCATGGTACCCTCGTTCTTCATCCTAGTCAAAAGTAGATCAGTAGCCAACACTGCCCTGGGCAACACCTAGGATTAACATTGCACCAACAGAGACTTAAGTGCTTCAGTTACTGTGTGGAAGAGATTTCCACCCAGTCTCCCCACCAGACACTCCAAAACTGGGTGATCTGAAATGGTGTAAGGACTGGAGCGATTGCCAGCGATTGTCCCCCAACTCAGGTCACCAGACCCTGAGGCTTTCTAATGTCTTCACATCTTTCAAGAGATCGTAATCATGCCATGATTGCATTGTTTGAATCAGTTCATTCTAGTCCCAACACATCCCGATTTACATACTATTTTGTGTTCCCAGCTCTGTCATTAATGTTTAATGCCTTAATTCAGCCATCAATCCCCACTCAGCAAAACGATTCAGCTAAGTACGTATTTAAAGTTAAGCACATTCTTAAATGCTTTGCTGAAATTAAGCGGTCTTACAGACATGCTGACATGCTTTGCTGAACTGGGTTTTCATGAACAAGAGTTCGCTTGCCATAGGCACTTAGGAGAGGAGCCTTCCTCTTCCTCATTTGCATTCATGTTGAAGTGTGTGCCTTGTGAAGGTCACAGAGTTTTCTATAACGTCAAAGCATTATATTCAAGGAGAAGGTGGTAGCAATCCTGTTTTGGTTTTGCTGCTGTTCCAAATCTCATGACACAACCAGATATAATCTTTTGTATTTTCTGAATTCTGTCAAGTTGATTTATTTTAAACTAAGTTTGAAAGGTAGCTACAAGTCTGAAGATCTCCCTTCACAGTAAACTGATCAGATTGAGGTAATGCCTGATCATTGGCATTATTCAGATATCAAAGGAAGATTCAGTAAATTTTTGCACAGATGTCATTTCATCCCTGGTAGGTCAACTAGTAGAGGTAAAAAAACCAACAAAATGTACCGATTGATTTCTCAAAGCAGGATATTTACCGTTGTCCACCAGGACTCTTACTCCAACACTGACCAAATTCTTTTAACTTTTCATATTGAAAATTTGATAGTATGTTGCTCCAGGGCCTTGGTTTGGTGGGTGGCAGGGAGGGATTTGGGGTTTTGTTTTTACTTTTCAACCTCTTTTACCCATCTCTTTCTACAGGAGAACACATGAAATAAATACCATAGAGGCCCCTCCTAATTTTTGGTCAAAATTTTGTTCAGTCAAAGTGCATGTTCATTAAATACTCTTTCATTTTATGTAAGGAGGATGTCCATGACAGCAATAAACAGCTTTGCAACTTTCAGGTTATGCAAGAATAAAGACTTACTACAGCTTGACCTAGTGTATATCCACCCAGTCCTCTCTGACTGGATTAAATTGAGGAAGCAGATTTCAGGTTTTCAGTCAAATTCTACTAGCAGCCTGGTATTTAAAATCAGAATCCCCCTTCTCTCCCACCCCCCTAAAAGTATCAGATTTATTATTATTATTAGAAAGGTTAAATAGACATTTGAATAGACATTTTCTGAAAAACTGGAAAAACCCTAATCGAATAGTAGTAGTGTCAAGATCTGAACAGCACACAGATCCGTCTATCTCGTTATCGTGATCTGGAAATTAGGCAAGAGAAATTCTGTGACCTACTTCATATTTCTCAAGCTATGGACAGTACCTGGACAGTTTCTTTGTGCAGCATTTGCTTCCCCTCATCAAAACTTTTCTGAGTAGTAGGTGTTGTCCAGGGACTTTCTGATCTCTGTGACTCCCTTTGCTTTCAGTCTGTCACCACAGAAATAGTCCATTTATCATTTTTCAGTTTTAGATAAGTTGTAAATGTTTTTTTCCTGCTAAGGCATCTTTGGGCCTAGGGAGCTTCACGAACTTTGTGCAGTTTCAGACAGGCCCAGAAAGCCAGTTGTTGGCCATGAACCTTGAGAACTACGACCAAGACTGAGAGGCACATGCAAACATGTAAGCAAGCCAGTTGTTGGAAACTGGAGATGAGGTTTCCTCTTCCCCAGGTACATTAAGTGGAAGGCACAGCCATGGCTGCGGTGTGGACAGGCACACCTGAGCCAGCCGTGACTGTGCCCAGCATGGGCACAGCTGCAGTCTGGCAGGGACAGCGCAGACTTCAGCATCTGCTGGAAAACCCACCTCAGAAGCTCTGCAAGGTCTTACACGGCAAAACCACACAGGTCTTATGGTTGCTGCAGTACGATTGCTGCTGGTTCTTATGACAGCTGTTTTAAAGCAACTCGAATAAGCTTCCACTCCGCAGTATTTGCAGGAGTATTTGCTGTGTAAGCTGGAGGTCAGTAGGCTATGGAGACACAAATCAGACACGAACCAAGAACTGTAACTGAGGGAAGCTTCTGCAATAGGTTATTAAGCACAATTATTGACGGCAGATTGTACTGGTTACAATGTGTATACTAACCTGCGTTTTGGGCAGACATCATTTTCAAGGCTTTGGTTTGGGGCCCTGTGAGTGAATAGCATCTTCCCCTGGGGTTCTCAACACAGCACGAGGCTTTACAGCTTACATGTATTATACATGACATCTGCGCGCACTGCTCCTCAAAAGCAAGCTACATTGAGGGACTAGAAAACCAGCAGCCTTCCGCCATAAATCCCTCTTTCCTGGTCCCCTGTCTCCCCCCGCCTTTAATATTGCCGTCTACCGACACCTTGGCTTTGGTCGTCTTGCCATAACAAAGCAAGCAAGCCCGCCTGTGTCATACGTGGGCTTCCAGCAGCTAATTAACATGAGGCAGCCATGGGAGTTTCTGAGAAGCTGGGCTCTGATGCAACCCAATGCCATCCACTAGGAAGCTTTCCGAAGCTCCAGCCATGCATAATTTATTTTTGCCAGTCACATGGCAGTAAAGCTCATTTTGCATAATGGCCACTTGCAATGGAAAAGCGCTTACAGGGTTTCAGTGGAGCAGACAGCCCTTTCATCTACCTATATCAAAGAGAAATTAAACAATTAATTAGGAGAGTTCACAGCATTCTTGTCGAAAACTCTGAAAATAATGTTTTAGAGATCTTACGGGTCTTCTCCAACCGAAATGATTCTATGATAGGTGCAAAACCTACTAAGGCAGCGCTTAGGCTACGCAAGCGTTCATTTACGCCTCTGCGTCCCTCCCGATTTACATACAGTTCCTTTGCTCACCTGCAGTGCCTATAAAATTCCCGCCGGGCCGCCGAGGACCCGGTGCCAGGCAGGGCTGCGTCGCGCCTGCCGCCGGCCCCCGAGCCGCAGCCGGCCGCGGGCCGCCCCCGGCGCTCAGCCGTGCGCCCACGCGTGGGCGGGCGGGCTCCGGACCCGGGCCCCGCCGGCCCCTCTGCAGCCCGGCAGCGGGAGGCGGTGAGGCCGCGCCCGGGAACCGGTGAGGAGCCGGTGAGGCCGCGCCCGGGAGCCTCGCACCGGGAACCGGCTCCGAGGGCGGAGGCGGCGCGCGGCCGGGCACCCGCCGCCCCGCCGGCCGGTACCCAACGGCCCGGCAGCGGCCGGCGGCGGCCGGGATGGCCGAGGGCAGCCCCACCTCCCTCCTGCACCTCTCCATCATCCGCTGGTGCGTGCTGCCCCGGGCACCCAGCGGCGGGGCGGCCGGGGGGAGGGCCGGCGGGGGGCGGCGGCGGGGCTGGTCTCCCCCCGCCTCGCCGGGGGTCTCGCAGGACCCGGCCGGTGGGCTTGGTGCGGGGAGGGCAGGAATCCGACTCTTAACACCTACCGCAGTTCATAGGACAGAAGTCTGGTTTGCTGCAGAGGCCCCATCATCATGGCGGCGCATAAACGACGCCATGAAAGCAGGGAAATTTCCATCTCCCGCAAGTCTTACTGACGCGGAGGCGGTTTGACATGGGGGAAGTGGGATTGCGTCTCAGCTTACCCACTCACGGGGATCTGGCTGCCGGGCTGCCATCCACTTGACGTGATGCTGCAGTGCAGATGGCGAGGACCGTCCCTGGCTGGACCACTCGTGGCTGGCCCGCTTTTACCGTGGGCGGCTGCGAGGCTGCACGGCCGGTGGCACGCTGGCATTCGGGGTGATGCTGAGTGGCTGACATTCTCCGAGGTTATGTTTCCTTGAGGTGAAGGTAACGGTTGAACACCTCAGTGAGATGCTTTCTGTGGTGGAGTAAGGTTGTCACCGTCATTTTCTTGTGCTTTGAGAAGAGCATCATCTGCCGTGTGACAGCGAGAGAGAAACACGGGTTACTTTCCTTCTTTCCCCAAGCACAGCTGTGTCCAGCTAGTAAACAGTGTTGAAAATTTATGTGGAACAGTAACAGCACATACAAGTGAGCTTCTAACTTGACAGCAACTAATCTTCAATCTTTTTATTCCCCCTCTCAGTAACACCTGAGCAGCAGGAGTTCGTCTGTGCTTTTGCTGTGGTATAGATATGACTAGTCCCATTTTACAAGGACTGAAGGAAGAGATTCATCCAAGGTCATCCAACAAGTTTGAGGCCCTGCAAAAAACGGAGTCATAAACAATCCTTGGAAGGATTTTTTTCATCACAACAACCTTCTGAACCACCTTTTCATGTTTTGAAATTTTTAAAATATTTAGCTTCATTTTATGATTGGTGCATTGACAATAGTAAACGAGATTTTGGTCCAGAGATGGTTTAACAGCAGACTTGCACACCTGTATAATGGCCTGGCTGCCAAGGGTTCACGTACAACAGGTGGCAAACCCCAAAACCTGGAGGCAATTTGAGGTCCTTAGAACCATTCAGATAACGAACCCAACGGAAAGTGTGGATAGAAAGCAGTAGATAAGTGGAGGAGGTCTTTCCCCCTGTGCTTTTTCTTTATCCTCCATCTTCCTCCCTTACCACTCTTTCCTTTTGATTTTGTTGTCCTCATTAATGGTTTTGTTTTGATGCATGCCATAAATGCTCGGGTTTTGAGAACCTCGGGGCTAACAGGCAAGAAGAGGAGCGCAGTGCTCTTTGTGGATTTTTTTTTTGCCTGATAGACAGTATTTTTGTATTATGTGTCAGCACTAAGAATGTGTTTGACTTGTTATTTGAAAAAGGCTGGCATTTTAATAGATGATAAATTCACAAAATGAAGTTCCCAAATATTTTGTCACTAAATAGTTAAATGCTGAGGCAGAACTATTGGCAGAAACCAGCTACTGAAGCATGAATTAATTTCTGCTGCACTTCCAATGACTCTTGTGGCATTATATTAAGGATGAATTTGGACTTGGGTTTAATCTCCTCTGGGACTGCTCAATTATGAAGGGTTTTGAGACGGTTGCTCTGGAAGAAACAAGCATTTCTGCCTGCTGGGAGGCAGAGCTCAGTCAGGACTCTTACCTAGAATAAATTTCATTTACCTTTCAGCTCCATGACGGGAAATACCCCATTAACGTAGCAGATAG
Source organism: Platalea leucorodia (assembly GCF_965183815.1). NCBI lineage: Eukaryota > Metazoa > Chordata > Aves > Pelecaniformes > Threskiornithidae > Platalea > Platalea leucorodia. The sequence continues at coordinate 70,376,016 of NC_138824.1, forward strand.
ATACCCTATCTTCGGTGCAAGTTCCTGCTCACTTCTAGCTGTGAAGCGTTTGCTGTCGGGTGGTGGGGCTGGAGGTGGTGAGGAGCTGGCAGGGAGCCCAGCACAGCTCAGCCCCGGCGCCTGGCAGCCCCAGCCTCTTGGGTTGGTGGGTGAGAAGATGGGCTCCGAGGAGGTAAAAGCCAGGCATTTCGGGGCCTTTTGCTAGGGAGAGGGAAAGCTGGGGGAGGCAGGCAGCCTTCTTCCCCGGGAGAAAGGGGAGGAGGCGTGAATGAAAGGTGAGGTAGACATCGTCAGACTGCACAGCGATCATCTTGCTCTGTCTGTTCCAGCAAGCCTGTTTGCTGAAGACCTTATTCACTACCTACTGCCAATGCAGCTAATACAGAAAGATAAACACTGGGTCACCTGAAACCAGGCTACTAATAAAAGAGAGGAAGCTGATTTAAAATCCAGCTGGCTTATCTCACCTGGTGATTATGAAAAGTCTGCTTTCCCAACCAACTCGATTATCGGTAAAGGCACAGTGAGTAACTGGCACTGTGCTGCACTAGCGTTCAGCTGATAACTTCATTAAATATGCATAAATCATTTGGTATAACGGAAGCAGAGTCACAGTGAGAAAACACTGTCATATGATCAGTGTGTCATGCTTTGAAAATTAATCTCTCTGCTTCTTTGCTCCAGCTTTGCTCCTGTGTTTGTACTGCAGGAGGCTATTATCTTCGACATCGAAACCATTGGCATTATCTCATAATTAAAGGTCTTTTTTTTTCTGGTGAAGGTAATACTTTAGGCTAATAAGTAACTAAGTCTACGTCTTCCTCACCTTATTCACACAAGTAGTTGCATTTACTTGGCTATGACCACTCTGATAAGTAGGATGAGTAAGGGAGTTGGCCAAAGAATGAGTATTTAAACACATTAACCAGTTTCAGTCCTGGCAGTTCTGTCACACAGTAACTGTAAATTAAAATTCTGTTCTCTTACTAAACTTGTGCTAAATTCAGTGAGGTTGTACGAGAACAGAATTTAGTCCTTCATAGTCTGTGCACTCTCCATCCCAAAACACCGTATTGCACATTTTAGATGGAAAAATGCTCATATTATTATCTTTGGTGTAGTGGAGACCTTTATAATTAGAAGATTGAAGTTACATCCTTTGATGTAACAACAGTTACCGTATGAGAGATGCTAATACTTTCTGTATTTGTAATGCTATAACGATATTACTAAGTTGCATTTTTTTATTAAAAACAATGAGATCTAGTTAATTTCTTAGCAGAGTTTCACAAGACCTCTCATATACTTTGGAAACAAGGAAAGTAGAACTAAAAAAGTAAAAAACAAACACAGAATATATATATATGTATATATGTGAAGATGCATCATTTTTTTCCCAGAATACAGATTAACGTAATAGTAGTAGCTCTCTTTTTGATTCTACACTTCTATGAAGTTGGAGTAACTATTACGGAGTTCACGGTAAACCTGATGAGCTATTAAAATCACAAGCTAACAATTCTTTCTTCTAATTCTGACAGAAACCAATTGATGTTCTTGTTTTAAAGGATAGCTGATAATTTCTCTTTGTGTGAAGGATGCACTGTACCCCGTTGGCTCGTATATGAATTGTATATGGAAAGCTGCAGTCCAAATTCCAAGTATCAAGTAAATTCAGCCACCTTTGGAAAGGTACAGAGTAGATAGGATATATAAGATTAGAAGCAGAGATACGTAAACAGAAAATCTGATGATCAAATATACACGCTGCATATCAAAAGAGATTAAATAACAGAGAAGAATGAATATGTAATGTATTATGCTTGTGTCTTTTCTAATATATTTCTGGTAAGCCCTCATGTAGATGCAGTTATGCTAGAGAAAAGAGTGTTGTCTGTGATGCAGTTTATTTTCTTCAGGGAACTGGTGTTTGTTACACTAGCAAAGATTTCTTTTGCCCATATATTTTAGAAAGCTTTATCAGGGTAAATGGCGCAAGGTTAATGACCTCATGCTGAGGACCTGATTCTTCTGTTCTTAAAAGATCCCTTTGGTTGTTACATAGTTTTATGCTTTCCTTTTTAGGTATACTTGGGAAGATTTTGCTCCAAACACACACTAAAAAAGTTGTCATAGAACCGTCCAAGCAAAACAAATGCAGATGCGAAACCCAATCTCCTTTAAACAGTTCCACTCTTCTAATATATGGAGGTTGATAGAACCTACAGAGCAATTACCACTTAGAAATCCCAATTGCAACAGACACTCATAGCTATTCAACTTCATTTAACAAATTAAGGAAGATAGAACGCCTTGTGATTATTTGTTGCTGAAGACTTTTTGTTCAGTATTTCCTATTTTTATTGCTAATGTTATTCTATTAATGCCCATGGTAGGAGCTACTAAGCATTTTTTTAACACAAACCCAAAATAATTTAAGCAAAAGTTATGTCTGAAATCAATTTCATTTGTGCGGATAACCTCGTTTTACGAATCATTTCTCTCAATTCAGTTGAATCTAATTTTTTTTTACTGGGTAAGTTAAATCACTTTTACTTACAATTAAGATTTGAGTGAGTGATCCAGTGTGATTTATTACCATAGCTTAATGGATCACCACCCATCAGCCAAGCCCATGGGTAGAATTTGCCTGGCTCAGGTTAGATGTCTGCCATGAAGCTAGTCACCTTAAAATCTCTTGGTAGTCAATGGAAAGAAATAAGTAGTTACATATGATTCCTCTCACCCTAAATGAGTCATCTCAGGCACCTCAGATGAAATGTGCCTCGGAACTGCCTGTTTTTCTCCATTGACTACAGAGTCTGCAGTGACTGGCTTAGACATCTCTACCTTGTAACCATGTAGGTAAGATTAATCCCATCCTGTCTGCACACTTTCAGGTGCTCCAGCATGACCGAGTTACCACCTGTAAGCTAAGCCTTCTTGAGGTTTACGTTAATGCATTTTACTTTTAAGTTGGGACAGGCATGGATGAAGCATGAGTCTGGTCACGCAGAAGAGCTTAGCTGATGAGCCATAGCTGCTATAGGTTGGTGCTTGCGACAGTTTGCTCACAGCCTTAACCGACCCAGTGCATTACGGTGCAAGTTAACACATCCCAAGTGAGCGAGCTGGGGTGCAGCTCCCCAATGGCTTGAAATGGTCTGTCCTTCTGCAGCAGGAGGCGGGACCGTGCAGCAAGAGGCTGAGGAGGGCAGGAACTGCAGCAACCTGGTTTAAACCAAAGGTGCACATGTAATTGGTTACCACAGCCTAGCTAACGGGCTGAGCTATTAATAATTCATCAAGCTGTAGTAGCCTGGATGCATTACATGTGTGTGGACTGTAAGGACTTTCGGAGTTAAGCCCCGTGTGAATCAAACCGTGATGATTTAAGACACTACTAATCTCATCTGCCCTATCCCTCTGCCCAAATACACTTCTGTCCCTGTAGAAGAGGCAGTGGGAAGAAGTAATGATGTGTCTCATGCCACAGAAGCCCCAGTTTCATAGGCTGTTCTTTTAGGAAAATGGGATTATGGTAAAATACCAGCTTGAGAAAGGGAGCAGCTGGGGTGGGTGCATGCAGAAACGTGCAAAGAACAGGACCACTCTAACACTGTTAAAACTGGAGGTGCATGTTAGTGTGAGTTGGGGAAATTCGTCCTTGAGCAGGCCTTCAGACCAGCAACACACACTTTGCAGACTCCAAACTTCGCACTGCTGAGTGGAGGCTCCCCTCACTCCTCACTAATGTTGAGTACTCGATCCTCTGTTCCTGCTATAGAGGGAATGTCAGCTCCAGCTGTCCTGGGTTAGTCTCTGTCTTCACAGGACAGCTCATGCAGAATAATAAGAGTGAAGTGGATTATTACCCTGACAGTATCTTATTACTCTGTAGGGCCTAACCCTGACAGATGCTGCGTGACCTCAGTTCACATTTACCACCATGGTGGTCAAAAGGTTGCTTTGCAGCTTGATAATTCAGGTCCCTTTAAAAATGGTAAGTCAGGCCCTATCCTGCAAGAACTCCTTGCAAGAGTGAGTGGGTAGGCAAAGTCCCTTGTGGAAGTCCTACGCGAACGAGTAAGGCTTGCAGGTCTGGCAGAGTACTGGAGAATCACGGCACCTTCGAGTTCCCCGAGCTGATATCCCCCACCTGACTGCGGGTGGTCTCCTGCTGTGTGCACTGACTGTGTGTCAGTGCAAGGTAAACCAGACTAGTCTAAAATTTCCTACCTGAGGGAAGTAATCCCTTAAATTACTTAGATTTCAATCCGCAAAAGCCTGATTGAGTTCATTTCAACAGTTACCCTTTGAGAGGTATGTAAGAACAGGTATTAGCTTGCAAATGATGGAAAGCAAAAGAAGTGATTAAGGAGAAAAAAATGTGGCAGATATGTTTTTGCGTTTTAGAATTAATTTACCAAGTATCTCTATTTTTCTGTTTGTTTTTTTTAGCTTATTCGGTTAGTTTTCCCGGGTCTGGGGACAAGAAGGCTGGGCACAAGAGGGAGTACCAGGTATTGGTTTTGCTACCTTTGTTTAAAAATGTTATTTGTAACTGTTCTAATAAAATTTTAAAATGGCTGAATGTTCAGCTCCAGCACTGTAATACAGCAGCTGAATTGTTGGTTACAAGTCTGTAATACATCGCAAGATCCAGAGTGATTCGTGATGTCACCAAGTACATTAAAATAGAGTTAATTCCATGAAAATCACCACATCAGAGCTGCTTTGGTAGGGCATGAATTCCAGATCAGACTGGTTTTTAAAAAATCAGTGCTTTGAGTTGTAATAGCTTTTACAGCATGGCTTGCATGAGGCATCTGCTAGACATCACAATCTTACTCAGAGCTCTTGAGACACCGGGTCAGGAAAGCCTGGCTCCAGGATGCACGGGGGTGGCAGCCGTGATTAATGTCTGTGTTGTGCTTTTCATCCCTGTACATATCTGTGGAGTGACCCAGCATGTACTGGTGGTCAATGGAAATGTTGTAAACAGTTTGAAACCACTTAAATCGGACCACTTCAGATCCTCCTCCTGCATGTCCTTTCTTTTCCCTTCCCCCTCTTCTAGAGCACGGATAGTCTGATACTCTTTCATCGATTCAATGTCCAAACTTATAATCACACTCTGAACATCCAGACTGGAAAAAGAGATGTTTTAAGGGCATTGAGACACAGCAATTTTACAAACATTTTGAATAGCTGTCAAGTACTGGCTTTGAGGCTGACATGCCCTTACTTGATCTATGACTTTTCTCCACTAGTCTGGACTTGCTATCAGCTTGATCCAGTGAGATTCTTTATTTTGGGAGTGCCTTACCGCAGACACTCCCAGGCTTCTTCTCATAGCTGGCAGGATTTGGGATGGGTGCATGATAGCCCCCAGCCTCCATGCTCTCTCTTCCCATCAGCAAAAGAGATGATGGCTCTCTCTGCTGGCAGCTGGTGGCCTGAAACCACTGCGCTGCTCCCCTGGCTTCCCAGTGACCTGGGGAAGAGCCAGCTGGTAGCACCTGGGTAGCAGGGATGGCGACTCCGCTGCTCACCGAGGTTGGGATAAACCTTAGAGGAGGTCTGGTGGGTTTCTTGGGTTTTAGCTTGCCATGACCACCGATGGACCACCCAGTCCCTAAACTACCGTGAATGGCTGTGGAACAACTGCACTAAATCCTTCAACTTCCATGGGGATACGGGGTCCTCTGTCAGCTGGGACTCTGGTCCCTGACTTCACTAAGGGTCCTGTACAGATCTGTTGCACTCCATGCACTAGCTTATGTGTGTTTGTTTAGAAGAAGGTATCATTCCATGGCAAAAACTGGTAAAAAGAGTTCATAAACAGTTTGTGCAATTGTTTTCTGTTGGGAAAAATACATTTTCAACATAATTTAAAAAAAACCAATGTAGCTATTTTACTTGGTCTTTTCTTGTTTATATAGGATGATCATCTGCTTTCAAAGGAGGAATATGAATTATTTGCTGACTTGTTGAAAATCATGTTTGTTCGTTCATTATTTTTTTTATTTTCTAGGTATCATTATGATGGAATAGCTATCAAGAAGAACTCTTCCTTTTATGCACGTTATTGCACTCTTCTGTCTGAAAAAAATTATCACAGGTTTGTTTTTTTAAATGTTTTAATCATAAAATGTGACGACAGTCTATATATTTTCTGTATCTAAAAGTCTGTAAATCATCTGTTGAACATTGACAACAGTATTATATTTTTCTTCTTATTATACACACTGTAAAAGTGCTGTGCCCTTAAGTGCTGTGCCCTAATAGAGAAGCTCCATTTTGAAAACATGCCCTGCCTAATCAGACTTCCTTGAATTGGATGTTTTAGCCACGTAGATCTTAAGAGCCGGAACTCGTGCCAAAGCTAGAAGAGGAGCTTAATATACTGAGACCCTAAATGGGAGCTCAAATAAACATATTGACAATTGCTTCATGCCATCGTAGCACCTTCCGTGTTAAACAGTAGGCTGAAGAGACATGTATTAAAGTATAAATGCACTGTTTTGAAGAGTCCTACACACAATCACGTTATCTGGGTTTTTTTACTACTTGAAACAATGAGGCGTGTTACTTTGAAAATACTGCTTTCACTTTGTTTTAAAATTTCAGTTTTTAAAATCACCTCTTGTAAGGAAACAACAAGAAAATGTGTAAGACGAGTATAAGTTGATTGCAAAAATTAAAAGTCTGAAAATAATTGATGAATATAAGATACTTTGGCAGACTGAACTGTAGACATGAGCACATTCCAGCTGGAGGCAGGCAAGGAAGAGTTCTCCTGGTTAAGCTCATGGTTGAGATAAACAAACCACAGGCTTGCCTTTCTCCCCAGAAAAAAGGAAGGGAAATGCTGCCACCCCTTAACAGTTTTACACTCCTTTTAAACGCACAGAAGAAAAATAGGGCCAGCGTATGCCTTTGACTTTGGAGACCAAGCTCACATCCTCACTCTCTTACAGACTTGTACATGACTTTAAGGTGTATATGGATAAATTCTGTACTTTGGTTTTCATTCTTTAAAATGGAGATGATACAGAATTTTTCTATAGCATGAATGTTAGAGGGATACAAGTCAGCCTGTAAAGCCTCCAGGTATTCTGGTGATGATGAAAGCTGTTTCAGGGCCTGTGATATTTCACATGATGATAGTTACTTAATTGAATGCATGCTCTGTGAGAGAACGGGAAGATTATACCCATAGGTTTATTGCCCTTCTCCACAGGTTTTACAGCAGAGTAATGCTGCAGAAGGCCATAGAGTGACACCAGTAAAGAATGGGACAGGGCAGAGAATCAGGTTCTGCAGATGATCAAGTGGCAATCAGTTGCTGTGAGACCAAACAAATTATTCATAGGCAACTCAAGGCTCGTTTCCCATGAGACCCTTACTGAAGTGATATCCCTCACTACCTGTGCACCCAGTATAACCAGAAGAGGCCTGAGATTTGACATCTGTAACGAGGAAAGGTCTTGGCCACTGTTCAAGGCACATTGCAGGTCTGTGGCTGCCTCTCTGCTGGTATTTCTTCTTCAGGGAAAGAAAGGTGTTTCCCTGCAGCATCACTTGAAAAGAGCAGCCTCACTGGGCATAGTAGGAGAGCTGCTAGTCCTGGTCATGGAAGGGATGAGAGAGAGAACAGAACGATTTGAATGCTTGTTCTTTTTCCTCCCAGTGTAGAAACATGCTGAAGAATTACAAGAAGTAGGAGGAACCAAAGAAGCGATGTTGGCTAAGTCCAGGCCAGGTGCAGAAACAAAGCCTTTAGCCACTGCTGGGAGCCAGGAGCACCACGTAGGCCAGCATAGCTTGTGGCCTCGGCCCACTTCATGGAAACAAGCCATGTTCCCTGACCGGTTCGGGAACACACTATAGCCCATGCTTAACTGTAGGGGAACCACTGCATTGGCTGCAGGCCTCCCTCTCCTTCTCCACCAGCTGCCAGAGGTGCCTGCCCAGACACCTACTTTTAAAAAACTGTATTTAATTTGGTCAAACCAAGGAAAAGGAGGTGTATTCCAGGGAAAGGCCTGACATCAACCAACCATCTAGTGATCTTGATATAGTTTCTTGGGATAACTTTTCAGATTTAAAAAAAAAAATCAAAATATAAAGATCATATTAAGACAAAGATCATCTTTCTAGTTGCAACAGAAAAGTCTCTTAACTACAAAATTATCTCGTCTGATGCTTCCTTCCTTCAAGACAGTTATAAGAAGTCACTAAGCTGTTGTGTGAAGACCGACAGCTGAAATTAGAACAGCTTCCACTCTAAATGCAGCCACACGTCCCTGTCTGGAGCCAACGTGCACACCCGCAAAGCCTGGGCGGCCAGGTATCGCAGTTGCTTCTTAGTGTCTGATAAAGGACAGCAGCAAAAAATGGAGAGAAAGCAGTAAAAAAGCACAAAACAAAGCCAGAGAAGCATAAGTAGCACAACTCTAAAAAAAATAATTAGGCCACATATACAAAATAAGCAGCAGCTTTGACCAAATAAGCGAGTTAGTTTGTTTCCATCTGTTTTCAGAGTTTTGTACATTCTTTGCAAATAAATAGGAACACATCAAGGAAATACCTCATCTCTACTGTCCTCTCAGTAGGCTTCAGCACTTTTTGAAATCAGAATTAATTTTTCATCATCCATTGAAGTTGATAAAACCAGCAATGGCAAATTCTAGATTTATTTGTTAATTAGAAAATTGAAATTTAGAAGGAGTAATGAAAACTTGAAGACTTTTCTACCTGCAAGAACAAATTTTGGTCTCGCAGAGGTAATCGTATAATTGCAGCAGGGGTATTTGACCCATAACATCTCAATTTTTGAGAGTGTGTTGGTGTGGAAATTTCCAAATTATAGCGAAGAAGATTTTTAATATACCATTTCAATGCAGTCCAAATGCTGGTTTGTGGACCAGACCCAGCTAATGAGATATACTTCTCTCTGGCTTGTTGCCACTTCCCTCTGGCAGAGACAGGGGATGTGTGTTTGAGTAGGGAATGTGTCCTAAATAACTATTGCTCCCTCCCATGCCTGAACAGAGTCCAACAGGCAGATGCTTTTTCTGGTGCATCTACTTGAGGGGAAGATGGAGCTGGGAGCCCAGCTGAGAAACCAACACATCCACCCAACCTGCGGGCTGGTGAAGAAAGGGACGGTTTCAAAACTACGATCCCCCTCTCTCTAATTACCGAAAAAACTATCTCTTCACCATATTAAGATAGTCGGCAGTTGACATGGCGCTGGTAGTGAGGAACTGGGCCCGTGAAGGCTCTGGCAGGTTGGGAGCTTTGCTTGCTGGTGCAATAGAAATGGCAGTAAGATTTTAACAGTTTGTCTTTGACTACAAAGAAGGCATTTGCATTTTGATAGTTAGCAGGGCCTCGGATGTGTCTGTTGGCTGAGTTGGAGTGATGAGGATGCTTTTATACAGCACCTGTGAGTTGGTTCGTTTAGAAATCTTGGATTTTTTGAAGATATGTGTACTGCAACTCTGATGATGGTGTTGTGGCAGTAGCATAAATAAACACAATTGCACCCAGTGAGGTCTCCAAATGCGTTATGGAGATTTAAGTGAATCTGGTATTTTACTGATTTGTGTTACAATAAGGTAACCTCTAGGAATGGGAGCTTTGAGGACAAGCTCTTCCAAAAATGGTATTTGCTCTGGCAGATCAAGGAGGCTTAGAGTACAGCAGTGTTAAAAAAATGCCGGTGAGTTCTGGCTTCATAAGAGTTACTTTATGGCTCTAGTAATAGGGAAGGTTTGGGCTTCTGACTTTCTAGTGAAGCAAACCCATGATTTTTTAATAAAAAAAAAATCTGATATGATTCTAGCAAATTAGCTTTTCTAATCTCAGTGTAATCTGACAGTCAACAGCACACACATTCACCACCCTCCCGCCTTTCATTTCTCCTTTGTCCTTCCCGTTCGCCTCCTCTGCTAGTCTTTTTGTCATCCCCACCATTGTATTTCCCATTTTAGCTCTAGTTCCCACCCCACAGCATCATGCAAACTCTGCAAGAGACATGGCGAAACTCCTTGTGATTTTGCTGTCACCCATTTTCCCCTTCTCCCACCCACCTCCTCTTTTTGTCTGTCCTGTCTTTACCCAGGCACCGCTCTCCAGGGGAAGCGAGCAGCTCTGCCTGGCAGCCGAGCACCTCTGCGGGCACCGGGTGAGTCCGAACCCCCTTTGCTAACAGCGGGAGCACATAGATGTTAGCTTTCTGTAGGTAGTTGCACTTAATGGTCACGGAGGTCCCTCCCGGCTGGCTGCTGGGGCGCAGGAGGACCCATGCAGCCCCCCTTGTCGCACCTCGCCCTCCCCGCGTGGGGGGAGCGGGGAGCCAGCCTGCCAGGGAGGCAGCCCACCGGAGGAGAGCGATGCTGATATGCGTTGCCATAGCAGCAGCAGCAGAAGATACAGCTGGCCGCCTTCTCAGTGAGAGCAGGAGCTGGAAAATATTCATTAATTTTGTTTCACAGTCTTTAGAAATCTGCAGGAAGGACCCGTTTGAGAAAAGCGTTATGAAACATCTTTACTTGCACATTCTTCCCTTTGTCCAGCCACCAACTCTAAAATGTCTAGGAGAAAGAGTCAATAACGTTACCAAACATACCCAACATGAATGTTGTGCCCTGTCTTGGGCAGCCGGTTTGGTTGTTTCACTGGAGCACCACCTTCATGGCAGAGAGCAGTGGCAGAGGGAAACGTAATTTTTCAGGTGGCAAGGGTCAGTCCTGTGGTCAGCAGTGAAGTGAGAGGAGGCATTTTCAGTGGCGTGAGTTTCCAAGCAGATAAGCTCTTACATTTTGTCCTCTGTCCCTTCAGGACATACGGTGGTACCCTGGTTTATAATACATCACAGCAGTGAAAGCCAGCAGCCAGGATCTGATTAGATAGCCTGAGTGTTGGCAGTCACCAGTGGAAGCACATTTTCTACAAAGCCCCTGCCTGTCACCCTTCAAAATAGCCGAGGCCAAAAGGACCCTGGAGTTTGAAATGCCTTCACAGACAGTGAGCAGGTGTCAGCAGCAGATGGGGGCTTGACTGGAGGAATCCAACTCTCACAGCACGTCCCTTTTACTAGCAGCATTGCCTCTCCCTCCTGTAGGATTAGCCTCAGCAAAACAGGCAAGGAGAGAGGTAGGAGATGGTAAAGAAAGCATGCAGCCTGTTGTGCCTGCATCGCTGGCTTTGCGGCCAAAAGCCGGTGGTCAAGCCTTCGCAGGTCCAGGTGAATCCTGACCGTGTGGACCATCACAGCAGGCTTGCAAAGTAAATGGGGGAAAGCCAGAAACAAAATGCCATCTAAACGGATATAGGGTGCAGAAAATGTAATTACTGTGAAATCAAAGCACAAGGATGATTGTGCTTTCATTATTTGCATGTTTATAATTACTGTTATCATTCCAAATGAACTCCAACTACAAATACAAACCCACAATTTTGGTGCAAGCAGTTGGAAGACATTGCACTGTTAAATGGCTAACACCTTGCCGTCTTTGTAATGAGCAGTTCGGTTTTATCTTAAAACTAAGAAATTGGTCTTCAGACTCATTAGAAAATCATGGGGCTGCTGGATGACAGGAAAGAGAGCAGGGTTTGTTTCCCAGACACAATGCTCCAACCTAGTGCACTCTATCCAGTTTGAGCTCATTTTCTTACTAAATACAGAAATAATTGGTGAGCTTTTTAAAGGGTTTTTTTCTGTTGTATATTTTACCACAGTGGAAATGCCTGCAGTTATGGAAATGCAGCTGGTTACAAGAGCAATAGCCAAAAAAAAAGAACAGTGAGTTTCGGATGCATTAGACTTATAAGAAAATGTCTATCTGTGTGTTTAATTAGAACTGCTATATAATAAGTTCTGATTAAATACAGTTAACCCATCATCTTCTTCAAAATAATCTTTGTGTAATCTCACTAAATGCTTACTTCCCCCACGCCTGGTGGCTGGTATCTATTTCACCTGGTAGCTAAATATTTTTGTTGTCTTAATGTCAGCTCAAATAATTTTATCTGTGCTGAGAGTGGAAATTGTGGCTGACAGCCCAGGTTTTGAATATTAAGGGAGTTAGCGGGGCACAACCTTCCTTGCCTGAGGCCCACAGTAACAGACCCTCATGCTGCTGAGCCGGTGTCTTTTCAGTGTGCTCAGAGTTTATTGGCATGATAAGTGTTTAAATACTAGGAAATGATTAAGAAAAAGAGCGCAACCCCTGCTCGCTGAAAAGGGCAGATGCGAGGCTAACCTGTGGCAGTTCTCCCATGAACGTGCTGTCATGGGACAGCTTGACACTGGCGTTGTTGGAAGCCAGCCAGCAGAGGATGAGCAGCAAACTTATATGGACCAAAGCGAGGAAAAAAAGGAGAGACTGGATGTCTGCCTTATTTTTACACAGCACTCGGGTGCGGTAATGAGTGCTCTGAAGTGGATGTAATGACAGCTGATGAGAAATGTGCTGTCACCCCGACAGCAGAGCCAACTATCTGCACCCTTATTTAGAAGGTTACAACTGTGACATGAGTGCTATAGAAAATATATGTGGAAGATATGTATAGCATTACATATTCACTGGTTTTGAAAAGAAATTCATGTACTGTTTAGGATTTAAATATTTAGTCAGTCATGCTTGTTTCTTTCATCCACCCCTACTTTCTAAAAAAAGTACAAGCATTCCTCTGAAAAAATACATTGTATTAAAAAATCATGTTATACAATTTCAAGAAAGTGCTTAATACCTTTAACAGAACTGACAAGATAATTGTGATCTTTTTTTTTTTATTGTTCAAAATAAATTCTGATGCATTGAGAGCAAGAATTTGCACTGTTCTCCATCTGTCATTTATCTGAAGACTGAGCAAGAGAGATTTCAGTACCCTTGGCCTGAATTCAGCAGATTCTATCTTTGGGAGCAAGAGCTAGGGAAGAAATACCCCTACGAAATGGTATGTTCAAGTATTTGGTCATCAAACGAGTTAGCTCTTTGCCTGTGTGATCTTTCTGTACCCTCTTTCTGGTCACCTTCTCCAGATTGTACTGCTTGCCAATGAGTACTACAGCCATTGTCAAGATATTTTACACATGGTGAGAGAGAGCGAGCTTGACAAGGTATGCCTTTGCTTTAATACCACTCATTCTGACAACAGCAAACAACTCTAAGGATAAAATTGTTTCTGTGTAGCTTATTTACTTGATGGTTTGATCTAAGGTAGATATCACTTATAGACAAAAGGAGCATTCAGTCAAATTATTCGGGAGTTCTTAATTAAGACGCTATGCTCCGACAATCTGAGTTTGTAGGCATATCCTAAGCACTAAGCATATCAACAGGTCTGAGCCCAGCACAAAACACAAGGCCGTGGACACATATCTTTCATTATATCCGTATATCCATGGCACAATTCTTTCCTCTTTCTTACGCTGCCTTGTGAGGTTCAGCTTCTTGCCCCAGGATGCTTCCACTTACGTTGGAGCCCGGCCAGGATGGGGCCAGGCAAGGAGCCCAGCTCCACAGTCATTCTTTTGCTTCTGCGCTTACGTATGTTATTTTACGGAATTACGCTTCACATTTCACAAGTGTAAAATCAGTGAAAATTCACAAAGGACTTTGTGTGACAGGTGGAAGACTGTATCATGTCATTCTGGAGGTCTCTGCAGCCTGAAAGAATAGCACTTATGTCCTTGCCAGATGTATGCCAGCTGTTCAAAAGCTATGATAGGCAGCTATTCAAGGTACTGTAGACACACTTGTTGTAATTATGTTATTATGTGTTTGTGCCTTTTTGGTAGTTCTACCTGAGGAGAAGGGGCAGCTGTTTCTTCTGTGCTGTACAATGGGATTTTTGTTCGTACCTCAAGTCTGTTCTTTGGTTTCTTCTGAGACAGCACAGTATGGATTTTGAAAGGAGCCAGTGGAATTTGAGATAACTTCCATTTTGCCGCTATATATTCCTTTGAAAGTCCCTAATATCAATAGCGTATGCTGTTATAAATGTGGTCTGTGGTTCTGGCATGAGGTTATGTGACTGAAATTTCGACTCATAACTGTTTTCCAAATTACGAGAATTATTTTTCCTTTGAGAACACTACTGCATTTCTCGGTGACATTCCACATAGAAATATGGAGTTTTCTAATCAAAATAATTTGCTTCTTATTTACAGCAGGTCATTAAGTAGTGTCTAGTATTTAATTCAGGAAACTACATTTATTGTTAGGATCTTTTTCCTTCTGCTAATAAATGTAGCTTAGCTATTGCTTAATTGGAAGAAAAAAAGGGGCTTCTTTACATTTACACTTAAACTGTCAATACAATTTTGTTTCATGCTGCTGTAAATACCCGTAGTACACCAATCATGTGCAGCTCCATGAATTTGTATTCTAGGAAATGGAGAACATCCTACTTCACGATTTCCTGGAGGAGGTGCCTGTGCAACACATGAAGTCAATCAGATTGTTCAGTAAAAATGTTGAACTTTGGCTGCTTAATGCTTTGCAAGAGTTTCCCTTACTGCTCCAAACATCCAAATCTAAAGGTATGTTTGAGTAATAGAGAGATTTTCATAAAACAATCTTTGCTTAAACTGCAGAGAAGATTGTGTTACGTTGACTTTTAAAGAAATTATTTTAAAAACTTTTTTAGCTGATGTAACTTCGATAGTAGTGGGGAATAGAGTTAGTTGGGATACAGTTAAAAATAAATAGTCTCAGATAATGTGTAAGAACAAATTTAAGCCAAAATCATTGCTAATTCATGGTAAATTAAAGTGTACCTGAATCTTTTTAAAGATCTGTCTCTTGCCATGATTGCTTTGGCTGTGCAGATGACTGAATAATATGCAGTCTGCCCTCTGAAATTTAGGTATTGCTCTGTCTCTTCACCTTGCAAGTGGTTTTATGCAGATAAATTAACAAATGGCTATAGCACAGTTCAATATAAAAGGAAAAAAAGCCATAGTCCCATAGGGAAACTATGACTCTGTCATTAGAGGAGGATTTGAAAAAATCTGTACTACACAAAGGTGTGTATGTATGTGTGTGTTTGTAAACATGTACATACATACATACGTATATTTATATATGATGCTGAAGATTCTGGCTAAAACATAATGTTGCTCAGTTGCTCATTGAGTGAAGAACAACTCCTCAGTGGCAAAGCAGGGCTCCTGCGTAGACAAAAGATTGTATTAGCATTCATATGCTCAAGGAAGGCTTGCAGACAGTCTTAATTCTGGCATTTCTTACATTTGAATGCTTGACAGAGCAAACTTAGTAATGTGTTTTTAACATGTGTGTGCATGGAAGTATAAGTAATTATTCAGCTGTGACCCTTTGTATATGCATCCTGGTCTTTCTGGTTTGTACAAACTTCAGAGAAACGGAAATTTTCACTTGAAAACCATTGCCTGTCTACAGAAGTTTGTAAGTTGCTTTATACTCGATTTTCCTGTAACTACGAATGAGCTTCTGCTTTCAAGCTTTAAACTGAGAGGGTCCCCAGTCCAGCCCATAATGCTGGCTCCGTGCCCCCGCTGTGCCCTCCATTCACCTGTTGCTCCCCTAGGGATCTACTGTCTAACTTAAAAGATCTGTCTTCATTAACATCTTTTAGACTGTAAAATATTGATGATACGAAACACCCGCCTCTTTTTCTTTAACAGAAGTTACAGTGTTTATAAAAAGACTCAGGAGAAAGACAGACCTTTCTAACATGGCCAAGGTATGTTCCAGAATCCGTGAAACAAAAAACCTGGGCATCTCATTCACTCAAGAAGCCCATCTGCCGTTTGGACTATTTATGAGATGCTCCACTGTAGGACAACAGCAGCAGCACAGGTGTTCTTAGCTGTATACTGACCATGGTCCAAATCATGCTCACCCTCCTACCCATCTCTTCCCACACTGTAAGTATGCTGAGGGGGCCTTGTTCTCCCTATGGATTCGTGAAAGCCTCTGACATATGATCAATGATCCCCCATGGAGAGGAGAACATCATAGTAGCTAGAAGGATCAGACGACAGTTTCCAGTATCTTTGCTCAGCCATGCCAAAGCCAGTCAGATAGCACATGCTGGAGTTATTCTAAAATTGGTTTCACGCAGCGTCCTGACCACCCTCTCTGATGAGCACTGCAGCAGCCTGCACAAGGGCGATCACTCTGCCGGCAGCAGAGAAGCTGCATGGTCAGGGAGCAGGGTGTGAGGTCTGTAAGGGCACAAGACCCTCACCTTTTTCATGGATCCCAGGGATCAGCTGGCAAAATCTTCTCCATCCTCTGACCAGACAGTGTTGGAAGGAGTGCTGTAGGGAACTTTCCTCTGAACTTTCCTCCTCAGGGTCCTCACTCAGACTGGCTTTTTTCCTCAGGAAGAAAGAGACAAAAATCTCTCTAACAATTAATATCTCTGCCTGCTTTTTGCTCTACAGTATCATTCTTCTCAGCTACAGTGACAAAGGAGATGCATCCAGGAGCTGCATTTTTAACCCTTTGAACACCACAAAGTAAATTGTTTCATTAGCCTGTACTTATTCAGTGCTGCATTATTATGAAGGGCTGTACCTTCCCTGCAGCCTTCCTTCCATTGGTCTCCTTGGATGTTTCCAAAACCTTGGGTTTTGAGGTGGTCTAGGCCACGACAGAACAGATAGGTCACGAATGGAGAAGAAAGCAGAAGAGAACAGGTGATATATGGTCTCCTCTTCTTCAACCAGCAAGTACAAGGTTTTCCCAACATGCCGCCTGGCTTAAATCACTACGCTGTGTCCCCAGAGTAAAGGGGAGGAAGGAAGGGAACTGTGGCTTCTTGGACTGCACAGCAGTGTCATGTTCTTCCTTAGTAAATGTAGCTTTTCTTTATTGGAAAACTTCATCACCAGCAACATACAAAAGACACACCTCACTTTAAAAAGTTTTTAAACATAATAATAATGCACAAACATGCATAGGTGCACTAACACAAGCAAAAGGTTGACTTCTGTGAGGTGCTGAGCACTCGCAGTTCCCATTTACTGCAGCAGCCCTTGGAGATACTAAACACTTGAAAAGCTCAGCTTCATGTGCTTCTAAACAGTGCTTCTTATGCATCGAAGAATGTGATCCAGCAAGACTGCAAGTGCCAGCTATTCGCAGTCATTTGCATTTGATTTGCGCGCTCAGACTTTACATCATTCTTCTTGTGCTTGAGCCATGATGTCAAGGGGCTGGTTGTAGCTTTTTGCTTCTTCCCTGCCTATTCCTAATGTGCAGAAAAGCTGCAGAGTCAACATTGAATTTACACCTTCAAGATTGAGGGCAAGAGAATTTCAGCCTAGTTGGGGGGAATTCTCTAGTGGCAGCCTCTGGCTGCTCTACGTCCCCTTTACGCTGTTTAACCAGCACAAAGTGAACCTCGCAGACCTGAGGAGCTGGGTCAGATCTACACTTACAGCCGAGCACATTCTGAGCCTGGTTCTTGTTCATGCTAACGAGTTCTTGGCACTGTTCTCACAAGTGAATGATGTTTGCACCTTCTCTAGAACCTCTTTAAAATACAAGGGAAGGGCAAAGGACTTCCAGTGTACCTGATGGTTAGTCCCGTCACAATTTAAAAACAATAGTTTCAAGAAGTGAAATTATGTAAGTCTTGTAAAAGAGCATCCCCATAGTCTTTCAGCAGTCACATAGCCTCTATTACAACTTCCGTTAGAGATCTTGCCAAAGCCATGGCTACTGGGCTCCAGCAAAACAGCGTAGGAAACAAACACCACTACATTCTCCTGCAAGTGCGTCCTCCTGTCCAACGCACACCAGAAAATAGTTAGCGGAACACCACAGGTGTTTACAATTTTCAGCTTGTGAGAAACATGCAGATGCTTCATGGGGAGGTGGACGTCCCTCAGAAAGGACCACTGAGTGGTTTAGTCACTCAGACCCGATCCTAGGCTTGTGTGGACTCGTATCCCGTTTTCCCTGGTGGCCCTCATCAGATGCTCATGCAGAATGGGTATGAGTAGAGCAAGTGATACCTCGCTCCTCCTCCATTGTACTCTCCTGGCTTCCAGCAATCTGAGATGAAGGTTACATCTGCATCTTGGTGTTTAACAGCTTGATTTTGGCGTCCACAACATCTTGGGGCAGTGAGTTCCAGGGTTTGATTATTTGTTCTGTGAAAAAATGTTTTCTTTTATTATTTTAAAATTTCTACGCTTCTTCATGCAGTTCTCCCTACAAACCTCCATCACATCCTTCCTCAGTTATTTCTATCCGAAGCTGAAGTTTATCTCCTCTTCTCACATAGGAGTTATTTGATATTTCTAATCATCCTTCTCAGTTTTCTCTGTCTAAAATGCACCTGGAATTTCAACTAGAGACTGATGGTCAAAGCAGGTGATAGCAGTCCTAATGAGAAGTACTACGGAGGAGCTGTGCAGCTGCAGCCTCTGAACGGTGTAACCACACCATCCCTTGTAGACTACTTCGCAATAATTTAACCACCTGGTGAGAAAACAGGAACAATTTTGGCAGGGTCAGCATTCAAAAGAAAAAAAAAGTAACTTTCCCATCATGTGTAGATAAAGCAGGCTGACAGCTGCTACTACCTGGACATGCAGAAGTAATTAGAGCATAAAAAGGTGCAAATTCCCTCGAGAAAGGAATGTGAATATGATGCTTGTCATTTCCTGGGGCTGATTCCTGCCTCTGGTAAGCTGTGTTTAAGTGTTGTCAGAGCTGGCTCTCAGTCATTTAGAGAATTATATTTAGTATAGTGAAGTGCAATGGCTAAACGGACCAGTCGAAAACACTGGGGCATGGAGTAGCAGCGTACTGAAGATACTGCCCCTGGTAGTTCCCAGCCTGTGTGTTCTTGTTGCAAGCAGCAGCTCTTCTTCTGACACTGGAAACTCCAAGTAAAATAAGAAAAAAGACTTTGTCTTTAACTTAGATGAAGGGGATTATCGAGTGAGAAGTGGACTGCTTTTGGTATTTCAGTAAAGCTAGCAGAATGATGAGAAAGAAAAATTGCTAGATTGGGAATGATGTTTGCAAACAAATGGTCAGCTGCATTCACTGCTGCTTGCGGGGTCATGGTAAGCACCTGGTGAATGGGATTTGTTAAAACGTTTAGGAATCCTAAAGTTTTTCTGAAAAAAATTTTTCCTCTGGAAGGCCCAACTGGACATGGATTATTCATATAAAAGCCCAAAATTCAACAAAGGCTTTAGGATCTTACTGATTTCAGTACAGAAGTGAGAGACTAAATGTATGGATTAACAAATTTTAACAGATTCAGGTTTAATTTCCTTCACTGTTTTCATCATTTCATCAAGAATCTGAAGCAATACTTTGTGATATTAGCAATTAATTAAAAAAAAAAAAAAGTGAAGAGATAAAGATCAAATGTTACACTGAAAATTGTTTGCAATATCTATGTGAGTAATACTTTTTGGGACAGATATGAAGCCAGATTCATTCACAAATGACTCATAAGCAGATAAATGGGATAAAATCCCAAATAATATTATTTTAACTAATGCCATATTTCTAATGTTATTTTTACCTTCTCAAAGGTTTGGGCAACTTGAGAAAACTTGCCTTTGAATTTAATTGAAACAGGTACTAAGGACAGGTAACATCGAGGGAAAGTCGGCCCTGATACACCATTCCATGTTTGAGAAAAAATACCATTATTTGGCATAACTATAATAACTCTAGGAAAAACCAATTGCCCAGGCAATTGCCCCGATACTTCAAGCATGTTAGCCTTGACTGCTCCATCACAGACAACAACACAGAGTGTCATTGAAAAGAATATCCCCCAGAACAAAAAACTCTTGAAGACAACTTAAGATTCATCTCCTTTGATTTCACACACCCCCCCATTTGGAGACTGGTTATATAAAGTCTAGTATTGAATAAGGGAAGCTTTTTGACTGAGTTAAGGGCTTGAGAAAATGAAGGCATTAACTGTTTTCTTATTCTCTATAGACAATGAGAACAGTCTTGAACAGCAACAGCAAAGTCACTGTTCTGCGATCAGACTTGCATGCTGTCATCGATCAGGGATTTCTGGATGTGCCTGGAAACCTCTTTCAAAAGAAGTTTAGGAATCCGGAGGAGCTGCAGAATGAC
Organism: Platalea leucorodia; assembly: GCF_965183815.1. Classification (NCBI taxonomy): domain Eukaryota; kingdom Metazoa; phylum Chordata; class Aves; order Pelecaniformes; family Threskiornithidae; genus Platalea; species Platalea leucorodia. Next base: position 70,396,151 of record NC_138824.1, read on the forward strand.
ATAGAGCTCAAATGTAATATTTTTTTGCTATATTTTGTCTATCCACTGAAGCTCTTGCTTGCCATTGTTAAAGCTCCAGCATTTCCTCTTGTTTATTCATGGCATCTGCACTAATGGGAATTACAGTCTTGCCGTAACCCAAAGTACTGGAAAAGCGCCAATAAAAATGAGAATGCAGCATGTAATATTATCCTTTTAACTTTAAAGGTTAAGAATGAAAGGCTTTCCATTCTGACTCTCTCTTAAAGCTTTCTGTGGCAGCAGGAGTGGGGTTTGTGTTAGTAAATGATGTATCTTCTAGAAGAAGGTTGACAAACAGGGATATTAATTTTTTATTGTTTTCTTGGACAAGAAGAAGTTTCCAAGAGTTGCATTTCTCATTTTCCTCTGTTATGAATAGAAGTACACAAAATCATTTCTTGTGGTCAGATTTTAAAATATTGTATGCTGAAGTGGATGAGGACTATTGGCCTTTCAGCTTTCGTGCCCTTTCGCTGTATTGTGGCCTGTGGGATCGATGTGCTGCTGCAACCAATAAAATACACAGTTTGTATGCAGCCATGACATAATGCATTTGCCAGCTTAATGAAAAAGGATGGGAACATAATGGCAAGCTAATTTTTAGATTAATGGGCTGCGATTTAAATTATTAGCAAGAGACGGGCAAGTTGGACAAGGCTGTGCATAGAACTGACGGGGGGAAACCTCAGCTCTTTGTTCCTGGCCCGCCACCGACTCGCTCGCTGACAAGGGATGCGCCACAGCCTTTCCGTGACTGCTTTCAGTAGGAATAATAATTTGCCTTCTTCACAGAACCATCAGGAGAACCATTTAAATAATATTTATATACGGCTTAAAATCAAAAATACTGCGCAGAATGCTTTTATTACATTTGCTCATTATATTAATGATGGTCGTATTCTTTCCAAGGGGGATTTATTGCATTCTCTGTTTTTGTTGCTTTTCCAAATTGTTATTTATAATAAGCAAGGTTTCACAGATCCTGTCCATATGCATTCTTGAAGGAAGACGTCTCGGTTGGAAGGGTATAAATTCAGAGAGGTGCAATAGTGTTGTACCGTCTGGCACTGGGTGGTAGGTTCCAAGCTTTTGGGTGAACAGCTGCATTGGTATTTGGCAATATAATTTACATTTCTGATGGTCTACAGAATATTCTGTATTTTCTGTTATTGTTTTAAAATTGTTTTCTCCCCCTCAACAGATAAAACGATTTTTTTATCTCAACCACATAAAATCTCAGATAAGTAAGTTGGTATTGCATATAACCAAGTTCCAGCATTCGCATTTGAAGTGTTTATTCTCACCATGATGACTAGGCCAGTGTAGATCTGGTGGAAATGGACATAAATATGAACTCTGGCTGATTTCAAAGTAGGGTACTATTCCCCACTAAAGGAGGAATTATTAATCATAATGCTATAAACAGATGTCTTAATATATTTTAAGCTAAAGAGAAAAGGAAAAAAGCTAAAAACTGAAGAAGCAAACCAGAAAGCAAGCCGATCACGTCAAGTAATGATCTTCCTTCTATATTTCATAGGCTTGAACGACTTAATGTCTTTGCTGGCACCTTCCACAGATATTCGGGTTCTCCTGAACTGTATGTCTTCAAATCTTGAGGCTTTTGTCATTCAGGTATAAAATTAATTTAATAATTTCAGAAAAGAAAGAGTGATCACATCATTTATCCTGCTACATGCTGACTGTCACTAGTCTGCAGGAGCTACATTGTACACTAGCAACCTGACCAGACTGCAGATTTGCATAAATACAATTTATGCATGATGCAGAAAAGGGGAGAATTAATTGTCATACAAAAATTCCATCTGTGCAAACAACTACAAGCATATTTCTGCGCATATATCCACTTGGGCGGTTTCAGTATCTGCTCTCATTTTGTAGACACATATTGTAACAGTCCCTAATAAACCAAAATTCAAAAGAAAAATGTTAGTAAAAATGAAGAGAACACTTAATGATTCCTGAAATCATTGATTCATGAAACTGTTGACTTTTAGCAGGTGGTAGGAGAGTGATAATTTCTAATACAATGTCTCTAGCTCTTGTGAAAGATTCAAGTATGATCATCCTCGCATATGCACCTTCCCAGAGGTTACCAACTCTACCGCCCCTGTTCCATCACTGATTCAGAATTAGCAGTAGCTTGACAGCACCACTGCATTTGGTTGGTTGCCGGATCAATTAATTTCACTCTGGGCAGTGGTTAAAGTCTTTTTTTTTTTTCCCCCCTTTCTGAAGAAGCAGGGTAAACTGTACTTCTTTAGCTTGATTATTTCTTTTTTTTTTTTTTTTTCATTAAGAATAGTACTTTGCAGTTCTTTGGTGCATTCATCTCATAGAACCCTCAGCTACCTCATGGGGTGGTATAGAGAAGATGGAGCAGAACTTCTCCTGGGGATTGACAGTTATAGGGCATAAGGCAATAGACACAAGTTGCAGCAAAGAAAATTTCCAATAGATAAAAAGAAAAAAAAATTACCATGAGAGTAGTTAAGTATGGGAAGAGTTACAAATGCTGTGGAATCTCCATCCTGAAGATATTCAGAACTTGGCTGGACAAGGCCTGAACTAAACTGGCCATGCTTTGAGCAAGAGACTGGATTAGATGATGTCTAAAGATCCCTTTCAACCTAAGTTATTTTAGGATTCTAACAAAAAAACTGCTTGTTCCACCTTTGTGTGCAGTTTGTACAGGGAAAGACTCTACAACACAATAAGGAATTATTTCAACTAACTTCATCATAAAGCAATTTTTTTCTCTATCTGCAGCCAAGCAGGAGTAAAGAGGAGTTTAGAAAACTGGCATCGGATTTCCAGTTGAGATGGAACTTCCTACTGAGTGCAGTAAGCAAGGCTATGACCCTCAACTATGCAGACAGTTTTGGTAAGCAGGACCTTTGTGACTCTCATCTGATATGCCCCTTTCTGCCCTGAGATGGCAGAGGCACCAGATCATTTTAACTGACATAAATTCACACTGCAGTCAATAGGGGCATCACTTCTTCCTACTCCTTTCCTTGCATCAAGCAGCACCATTCACCTTGTGGTGTAGCTAGCCAGGTCAGGGAAATGAAACGGCTAATTTTCAACCAGATTTGTTTTCTGATCTAAACTCTAGGATGAGCAGAAGGAAGAAAGTAGGAGCATGCAGCTGGTGATGGTGGGAAGGGCAGGACTCTCTTTCTGCAGAAGCCATCATTTGTCTGTGGAAGGATGGGGAACAGCAGCCTGAGGAGTGAGCCTCTGCTCTCCCTCCCTACAAGAGCTGCACACTCCAGCAGAAGGGTGTGATGGAGAGCTGGGGCCACTAATATCCCAAACCATAAAAACTCCAGATCTCTCAAGTGACAGCTCCCAGTCCTTCAGGTTCTTTCTGTATAACACAGCCAGGGCAGAGCCACTGCGATAACTACTTGCCAAAAAGGCAGTTAGTTTCTCTGACAACAGCTATATGCTCCTTTTCCTTATGCCTTACACTGACATAAGTGCTTGCCTAGCCAGCAGCAAGCCTGTTTAAGGTGTTCAACTGACTGAAAACTAGAAACTCCTTTAGCTGGGTTAGTTTTCTATCTGTTTTAGGGCTCTGAGCTGTCAAGCATCCAATCCATCCCACACCAGTGCAAGGCAAGAGGAGCAAAGGGACTGTGCAGTCACATTCACTCCAAGTGGTTTGAAGTGGTACAACCATGTCTTGAATCAGTTCAGTCTCTTCCATTCCTATATTGCATCAACCCCACCTGCCTTTCATTTCAGAGGCACTCTCTCTGTTATTCATTCTGCAGAAATGCACCATCTCCTGTGAGCAGCATCTGATCCCAAACTGTATGAACCGCTTTTTAGATTTTCAAAGGATCACCTTTGTATTTTTTCCTCTTCTGTTGGATGGGGCTTCACACAAATAGCCAAAGAAATCCGCATTATCTTCTTTGAAATTCCCCTTCAAAACAGTACTTTCATGTGTTTCCTATGAAGACATAACAACGGGGTATGTTAAGGTTGTTGCCTTTTGTATTCTTTAGTATTCTCCCCCCCTAATGTCTGTGTTTGTGCATCTATGTGTGCACCCCTTTGCCACATCTAGCTGCTACCTTTTGCCTTATATTTAGATTGCAAACTCTCTGGAGCAGGATCACAGTTTTGTTCTGTGTCTGCGGGGAACATAGCACAGTAGGGTCCCTTGTCCATCAGCTGCTGCATTACAGTAATAATAAACTAATCATTCCTTTCTCTCTCTCCAGAGGAGTTCTGCACAAAACTCTCCAATGTTACATGCAATATTTTGGGCAATGAGGAAATTAGGAATGAATTCCAAGAACAGCACTGGAAGCATAATGTTTATTGAAATACCCCACAATGATGAAATCCTCTTCCCTCGCTCCACCACAAGAAGAGTTCAATGAATTGCCTCCCTGTTCTGCAGTTGCCAGTGGCTGGGGGCGCAACTGATGGAGAGCATCCCTTCCTCTGCTGAGCCTTCCCTAAACTAGTCACAAACGATATTTTCATCCCCCTTATGACAGTCTTCCTACTATACTTCAGTAACGCTAAGATTGAATTTATTCTCATATATGAGAGAGTTTAAAAATGTCTTTTAATCTTTCTCTGTGATGCTCCAATTAATTTCATCATTATTATTTTCTTTCTTAATACCCTTGGTTCTTTAAGATGTTGGGCTATATGACCTATCAATGTCCCTTCTTTCCCACATTTCTGTTCCGGTAGGATTTCAAGTTTTAGTGGACAAGGCTGAAGCCGTTATGTTAACAAGCCATCTGGTGTAAAAGTTCTGTACTCAGGGTCATTGCTTTTCAGAAATTTCTTAAATCTCAGCATTTCTTGCAGGAATGGAGGGCATCCTGCAAGTCGAAATATGTAGCATCCGCACTGAGGAAACACAATTACTTAGGGAAATGTGTGAGTGTCATGTTAATGCAGTGTGCCTCCCCCCAAAATAAACCACATACCAGTAACCAAAACCAAACTTACTTCTGTCTGGGGCTCTTGCCTCGGAGCTTGGCACATCTGGCACAAATAATATACTGGCACACTCACACCTCTGAATTTAGGATTGACTTCTACCCTTTTCCAGCCCAGCCTCCACATGGGTGATGCCCAGGTGTGATCGGAGGAACTGTGCAGTTACCCCTGCTGTAAGGCAGCAAGGAGCAAGCGTGCTACAGCAGTCAGGGCTAATGGGACCTCTACAGCTCTTTCAGCTCCACCTCCTCTCCAGCAAATGTGCCTCTACATATCTCCATCACCGAGCTTCACGTCAGCTGGTACACCTCCATTTCCTTACCGGTCTCCCTTCCGAGGCATTCAGGGATGCATTGCTGAGCCATGCTGGCTGGACAGTGACCTGTGCATTCCTCTTTTGCAAACAAGCTGCTTCAACCTACTCCCCTTCAAAACTGTGTCCCTCTGTATTATCCCAAAGGGCAACTGGAGTGGTAGCTTTTGTTGCACGCTTACTCTTACTGAATACATTGAAAACACCTGTAAGACTGTTTGAAACACTCATGGACTACTAGTGTCAGGTCTGTACAGTTTGAACTCCAAGTATAGAAGTCCCATTCCTCGTCCTGTAGATAAACAAGTACTTCCACTTTGCTATAATGTAAAGATGCGCAAAGGACAAACAACAGAAGCAGCGGCTTCTCAGACACACGTAACATCAAAAGAGGCAGTATTTTTCATTTTTAAAGCTCTGTAAACCTTGGTAGTTCACATAAATCGTGGTATCTCCTTGTTGATGTCTGTATGAACATGTTTGTGGGATGCAGAGGTTATGAATTGCTTGATGAATTCCTATGCAGATTTATGGCATGGAATAAGACCTGCCCTTTACTGTAAGGGCTTTCAACCAAGGTATGATTCAAAAGTCATTGGCCTCAGTGAGTCTCACTTGGCTTTTAGCAGTTATGCCCCAAGCTGCAAGGTAGGCCATTGAATATCATAGACACAAGACATACAGACGTCTGTAAGAGGGTTTGCTTGGGAAGAGGTGGAATGATTTATCTGTCCAAGGGGAGAATGGGGATGATATGTCGTTGTTGATAAGCCTTGTAGTAGCAGTGAATGTGGGGGAAGAACTTGAACAGGAAAGCAAATAAAGACAAGCATACTTTCCTCTCCAGCTAAAATAAGGGGAAAAGGCTTTTGCTTATGTTTAAAATCTGCAGTTGGCGACTATTTTGCTGTGTATTTGGAAGTACATAATTTTGTAAGTACTATTTGATGAGTGCTAGTCTGTTACTTTGTCTAGCCCATGAGGGTGGTGAGGCACGGGAACGGGTTGCCCAGAGAAGCTGCGGATGCCCCATCCCTGGAAGCATTCAAGGCCAGGCTGGATGGGGCTTTGAGCAACCTGGTCTAGTGGAAAGTGTCCCTGTCCATGGCAGGGGGTTTGGAATCAGATGATCTTTAAGGTCCCTTCCAACCCAAACCATTCTGTGAGTTGATGGTTCTATGATTACTATAACGAAGCACTTCAAAAAAGAACACATCATGAAGATAAGAAATGAAGATGATGTTAAAATTATTTTTGTTTTTCTTTAAACCTAGGATCCTGGCATTTGTTTAATTTGCTACTCATGGATTTTGTGGCTCACGTTTTCCTGTCCTATATAGAGGAGGAGGGAGATGAAAGTTTCTGGGTCGCAAAGCAAAATGAGTCCCCTGTTCTGTGGGTTTACGAGCCCAGCCACCTCTGGGGCTATTTTGCAGAGGAGCAACCTCAAGCCAATGCTCCACAGACAGCTCTCATAACTTTGATGCAGAGCCAGAGTAACTTCGGATTAAGCAATGTTTTTCCAGAGTTCTGAGTTGTTCGGTGGACACAGCCACAGGCAGCAAGGTGAAATAAACATTAACTTTAAAGAAAATGCCCCTACCCCCCCCCCCCCCCAAGTTATAATTTGTGTAAATTGGGAGGGATCGGGAGGGGTGTGGTTGGTTGGGGGTTTTTATGTGTGTAAAGTAGAACTAATGAAATCTAGGTTTGCATGGAGCTGTGTCCAGTGTCACTGAAACCTCAAGCCACAAAGCATCCTCCACGTCCCACCCCCACCCCACGATCCTGTCAAGGGATTGCAGTCTCCACACCACCCGCCTCCCCATCACTGCAGCTCCCTGATTCTTTCCTTAGGTTTCCAGCAGACCTTTGGCACTCCTTCAGATCCCTTGAGTGTTGTCTAAGCAAGAGCAGCGTTGTTCTGGTGGGTTGGGAGCAGCCTGTGGGCTAGCTGACAAACAGGCTGCGGGTATTTACTGATCAGAAGAGAGAGCACAAGGTGTGGTCTTTTCTCGCTGCTGGAAGCACTGAGAGGCTCTCTTTACTCCACCTACCTGTTAGTTTTACCAAAAGATGCAGAAGTATGAAATCCTTGAGACCTTTCTGCTCCACCAGACTTTCTTGCAGTCAGTCCACTGCTTCAAAATTACTAGCATAAGGGATGATATACAGGTAGAAAATGAGATAGACTCTAAGTCTTCCTAGGAAACAAGGCTAAATATATAAGGACATACGGGAACATGGATCAAGCCTCTGTGCGTAATGCAAGTGATGAACTAGACATTCAGCTGTTTTCAGATTTCTCTTCCATGCAGTAACAGCACTTGTCTTAAATCTCAGAGAACATTGTGTTTTCCAGAAAACAGTGCTGAACAAATGTTAATGGCACCGAGATTCACGAAGAAAATTACATTTTTGGGGTGATCCTGCTATAGTTATTTTACTCCCAAGATGTATTCAGCTTCCATAAACTAGGACCAGGACTGGAAATGGACTATTTTAAAAACATCTTTACTAGTTACAAAGACTCTTGGTGGACCCTTGTTTTTTAAATATAAAATATGCTAAAACTAGCTCATCAGTGAAAATTGAAGGGGGGAAAGAAGGCACAAAGGTGACAAACCTAGAATGATTTATACACGTGATGGACACGTTCGACAGCTTTTGTTATTTTTCAAATGTAATATAATGACCCATCCTGCCATACCACCTTAATGTCAAAAACCAAACTGAGCTGGGTGCAGGCTACAAGCAAGGAATCTCTAAGCCACTGATGGCCAGAAATTAGGAGATAAGCCAGTAGAAATCTTCTTCAATATCTGCCCTGCTTCCTATGCTCTTTCACTGTGCTGCCCATATGGGCTTTTGGATGGCCCACTATGCCCATTGCAATGCTCTTATGCGGGTGTCAGCAGGCAAGGCTTTGACCCAGGTTTTGTCTGTATAAGTGATATGCCTACAAATATGTCTATCAGTTTTGCCTATTTTGTCGATGATCTCAAGAACAGAGCAAGGCTGATTAGAGTGAGGGACGAGGGGTGTCAGAGAGGAAGGGTATAAAACGTGAAATGGGGAGTATGATGACTTGAGAGAAGGTATGGAGGAGGGAATTGAATGAAGGATTGGGAGAGTGTAGAAAGAGCTTAAAGATCCCAACAGCTGATGGATTCTACCAGTCCACGTGCAAGATGCTGATAATGGTGGGATGAAAAAGAGATTCTAGTAAGAGCCTGCTGATGCTGTGGTTCAAGTGTTTGCAGTTTGTGAAGGAGCTGAAACGCTTGAACCTGCAGCTCAAAAGTTTCAGGAGCTGTGACAGAGTGAGTAAGCACTTCTGCCTACTTGTGTCCTTCAAACGGGTGGTAGCTCCCACCTCAGCCATCGCAGGCTCCTTCTTTATGGGTGTCAATGCTACTTCCACAGGTTGCTGAAAAACACAGCTGCCAAAAGCATCTCCATCACCCATCACTTTGTATCGCCATCTCTGCAGATCCTCTGAATAGATTCCCATTGCATAAGGGTTTGTGTTCAGTGACTTTTGATCACCAGAAATCATCATCATGTTCCCAAGCAACCATCTGTCCCTGCTCCTGACTAATCCCCCTTCGGCCACAACCCGTTCTGCAGGGTATCTAAACCCTCAGCAGCCTTAGCAGCATCCACCAGCCATGCTGCTGTTTCCTTCACCATATTTCTGCTGCCTGACATATCGCTCTGTGCATCACGGGTATATTTCATAATTTTTCCTTTTAACGCCTTTACCTCGTGCAGCCTCGGCAGCTCTCTGCGACCCAGTGTCTTTCGTCAGTTCCCATCCTCCACTCCGTCCTCTGCCAACAACACCAACCTCCGTATCTTTTTCATCTTGTCCCACAAGGCATTTCTATGCCTTCTCTACAGCCTGTTATGCTCGGGAAAAAAATCTGTTCATCGCACCTCCACCCTCATCTCATTGAAATCAGTGCTAAAAACTCAGTTTTGCTATGAAACCCTGGAAAAACGAGAGGGAGGACTGGTAACAAAAATCAGAAAAGAATCTCCGAACCTTGCCCTGATATCAGCAGCATCAATCTGTGGCTTAGCAGATCCCTTCATGATCTTTTAGTTGTCACCTTCATTCTTCTTCTTCCTTCCCCATCTGTTTTTGGTTCTCCATTCCTAGTTCATGCTGAATATAAATTACACTCCTCGGCAGGGAGACCATGTTTTCCCATTTATTTTGAACAGCGCAGCACATTTCTGAATCTTTTTTTTTATATATATAATTTGAAGCATGAAAATAATTGTTAATAATAATCTTGAAAACAGAATACATTCCAAGTTGGTGACATCTCCCGAGGAAAACATTATTTTTATGTGAAAAAATGTAGAGGGCGGGGAGTGAGACAATACAAGATTTGAACACACTGGCTTAACGGGGAGTGTGGCAGATGAAATGCTATATAGCCAAACGCACGTAGTATGAACTAAGAATTGTTGAAATCGGTGGCAGGAACGAAGATGCTCTGAGTGAGCCGTAATCTATAAAAGTGCAGCTCAGAGAGCGTTGGCCCGATCTTTATTCCTTATCACAGAGCTTGCAGTTGCTTTCTTTCAGCACGAATAGCATTTTTTCATCTAGAAAATCCCATTCTAGGCTTCCTCTCTTTTTTCACTCGTTACCAAATTAAAATCCTATTAAACTGCACACCTGCAGTGCGTTTATCTGCAGAGCACCGTGCTGTAGCTTTTAATCCAATTCCACACCTCCGTAACACACAATATACTGCAAATCAGGGCGCGGAGAGACGGAGGTTACGCTGTTCGTAGCTCTGTTGGCAGAGAGCAAATCAAACACTTTGATTTGTTAAAAAGGGAGAAAAAATAAGGACATAGTTAACTACTTCACTTGAAGGAACGATGAGTGTTCATCTGAGTGGTCTATATAATCCAGGATACAGAGATCAAGTGAAATCATTAACTAAAATGATCAAAAAATGAGAGTAAAATCTTGACCCAGCTTAAATTCAGTGGCAAAACTTCCGCTGATTTTAAGAAAGTCAGGATTTCAGCATGAAAAAGCAGTCCCCATCAAGGGGAGAGAGAGGACTCAGACTATTTGTTTTGAAAAAGAACAGAAGGGTTTACAGCAGACACATGAAGTGTGAATGATGTATTAAAAAGCGGATGTGGCCTCCTATCAGACCTTTGCCACCCTACGAAGAAACCCAATGTGTCGCTCCTCTTGTTGGCTTAATTGATGTAAAATAAGGTTGGGTATCTGCAAAATACCTCGGGTTCAGCAGGAAATAACAGAGAATACTTTTTTTATTCGATGAAGGGAGAAACAATGATTTGCAGTCCCTGCAGTCAAAACATTGCCATGTTTCTTTTCTAATTTTCAGCTCATCCAGGTCATTTTGGAAGAGAGAATTACCAAGACTTTTACTAAGTTGGATCTTTGGAAGGGAAGCACTTCTTACTCAAAAAGATGGACAGACACCCTTTATTTTTGCCTCCGATGAACAGCAAATCTTCAGAGCAAACCAGCCTGACTTGAAAATTCATTACGCTAGACTATTCTTACTTTTTGATACAACTTTAAGAAATACTGGTTTCATTCTCTTAAATTTTAAGATCTTTTTCTGGAAATACTAAATGCAAAACCGTGCTAGCAACACAGTTATTTTAAGTTCTCATGTGATTTGGTTGTTTGACTTTATTTGAATAAATCTTCAGAAGAAAAAGGTGAAATCTGTGTGGCTTGTTTTTATCTATATCTTGTCTTTTTTGTCATCAGTAAAGCTGAAGACCTACCTGAAGCCATTGTGGTAAATTCATCCGGAAGCTGCAGAATGGATGAATGACTCTGTGTCAATGCTGCTTTGTGTCTACGGCGTGTAATTTAAAATTGGTATTTATTGCATATAGAACTTAGCACTAATTCCTATATCTTGAAAAATTTCTGCTTTGTTTCCCATTTCTGCAGGATACAAAAGTCAAATATCTCACATATAATTCTATTAACTGAAATATAATAGGTCATATATAATGTTTTTTGTTTGTTTATGTCAGAAACTAGGTTGTTTGAACTTGTTCTATAAGCAAAGACTCTATAAAGAGCCACCCTGGAATAAATTTTGTATTAAATAGTAAATATAGAGTATGAAATTTGAATCTCGCATGCATCAGATTGCATGAGGAAATTCCCTGAAAGACCAGGGAATTGGGTTTTTAAATATTTGTGAAGAGCTTGTCTGCAGGGAGTTGGCTGGGCCTGGTCATTATTTCAAGAAGGGGCAACTGCTTCGTTATTTTAAGAAGGGACGTTTCCTGAACTAGAGAAGAGCACTTGTCAGGAGCTTAGCAACCTTTCACTCATTTTGGTTTTGGAAATCTACATTTATTTTCCACTTGCATCTACATTCTTCTGTCAGCTCAAGTAGTGAAGTGGGAATTAATATTCAAAAGGGCGGTATTGCAGCAGATGTAGACAGGGCCATGTGCTAAAGGAAAAGGTAGTTGTGTATTTGATTTTGCTGATAAGATTAGGAGTTTAGTGGCGAAATTACATACTCTGGGGAAGCATCTTCACAGTCTGAAGAATTTATTTGGGCCCTAAGTCCCATTACACCCATTTTCACCATTCTTTCAGGTTTTTTACCGTGAAGATAAAAAACAGAACAGAGGGTCTAGGAAAAATATAAGCTAAAAGTACTCAATATTTGAGTCCATTTTTATTTATAAAAGTTTATGTTCTAGATTAGATACGCAGCACATTCTCATGGAGCAATTAAGCAGAAGCTGTAACGGCAGGCCGACCTTGTGATCTGTTCTTCACAGCTATGGAAAGGAAAGCTCTATCAGACGTACCTGAGAACCTTCTGAAAGGCAAAGGCTCCTGTGAGATCCATTTCTCCCTGTCTCCTATTGAACCTGTACTCCTTAAATAATTTGCATGAATGCAATGAAAGTTTACAAGCATAAATTTAAATGACTTGTAAGTTTGCATTGCCGTGTTGAAAGGGTCTACTGCCAAGAACAGAAAAGGAGCAGGACGCAAAAGCGCCTTTACTAAATAAGGCCATTGATACAAACTCAAATATACATTCAAATCTTTGTCTAATTAAAACCTTGCCCGGGAAACATACAATTGAATAGCAGCTCCGGGTACTCCCACGTCAGAACGAACTGCACGAGCGCCGCAACTAATGACGCCTGCCTTCCTAGGACGCGGGGCCCTGCTGTGGCCCGACCCCGCGGGCCCTGCGGCGGCAGCGTTCACGGCGCCGCGGCTTCTCCCTTTCCTAACGGAGGGAGGGGTGGGACGGCACCGGGATCGCTGCCCGGGCGCCCCGGCGCCGGGCTGAGCGCACGAAGCGCGGAGAGGGAATTCCCTCCCGGACACCGGCCCAGCTGCGCGCCCGCCCCCGCGGTCCAGCAGCCCCGCGAGTCCCCGGCGAGCGACACGAGCACGCAGGGAAAAGCCCCACGCCCCGGGCTCTGCCCTGCCTGGCCGGCGAGCCCACGCCGCGGGGCGGCTGTCCCACGGGTGTCAGCGGCAGGCGTGGGCAGAGCCACCGCTACCGTGACCCTCGCGGCAGGGGGCCGGGGAGCGGGGACCGGGACGCCTGGCGCCCGGCCGAACGGCGGCGGCGGCGGCTGCTGGAAAGATTTGGGAGGAGGGGGGGCGGGGGCCGCTGCGGGGCGGGCGGCGGCCGCGGGAGGGTGCTGCGGGAGCGGGCGCTGCCGCAGAAGATGTCGGCGGGGCGGTGGCTGCCGGCCCGGCGGCGCTGGTGGCGGTGGTGGTGGTGGTGGCTGCCGGCGCTGCTGTGGGGCGGCGCGGGGGGGTACGTGGTGGTCAGCTCGGTCTCCTGGCCGCTGCCCGAGGCGGGGGCGGCGGCGGACGAGCTGCACAGCTCCTCCACCGAGGAGGCCCTCCCCGCGCTGCTGGAGGAGGCGGGCGGCCTCTGGAAGCAGAGCTACCCGGCCTCGGCTTACCGGGAGGACGCGGGCCTGGGCCCCGGGCCGGCGGCGCGGCGGCCGGGGCAGGGGGCCGCCCCCTCCAGGATGTTCTCCTACCGACGGGAGGGCGGCGGGGCGCCGGGCCGCGCCGGGACCGCCCGCTTCCTCGCCCGCTACAACACCTGGGGCTTCGTGGCTACGCGGGCCGCCCAAGGCAAGGTACGGTGCCCCCCGCAAGGTACGGTGCCCCCCGCTGCCAGCAGCCGCCGCAGGCGCGGAGAAAACAGTAGCAGCTCTTCCCGGGAAGGGGAGTCACGTCTGGAGTGCAGCCAGGGCGGCAGGCCGAAAAACCGAACCGGAGCGGCACGGGAAAAACAGAGTCTTTAAGCCAGAAGCAGAGCTGCAGCGCTGGGTGTGGAGAGAGGCTTTGTCCTTCCCTGCAGCACCCTCAGCCCGGCCCCGGCCCCGGCCCCGGCCCCTCCGCCGCCCCGGGGCTCCGGCTGTCGCCCGGCGAGCAGGAGGGAGGGGGGGGGGGGGAGGGAGGGGGGAGGAGGAGGGTGAGGAGGAGGAGGAGGAGGAAGGGGGGAGCCTGCTGGGCTACCACAAAATCTGTCCGTCCGGCAGGGGTCCAGCTACACCAGCTTCAAGGGCGATTTCTCTGTCGGGAGCGTTAAGCAAAATAGCTGGGCTGCAGCGGAGGATCGGGGTCATTATTTTTTCCAGCTTTAAATTATTTCCCTTTTTTAAAAGGAAAGGTTGGAGTTAGACACAGCATCCAATACCGCTCAGACAAACGAAAAAAAAAAAAAAAAAGGAAAAGAGAGCTTTAACTTTTTCTTGTAAGTATCCACAGATTGATTAACATACAGTTTAAACAACAAAGTTAAAGCACGTTAATCTTCAGACAGCTTGGCTGAGTTAGCAGCAGTTTATGTTACTGTGAAATACAAAGCAACAGGTTAAAAAAAGGTACCATTACATAAATATACACATACACACGAGAGGCCTGTAATTCTACATCAGTTTGTCAGAAATCCTATTAAATCATATGATCTTAACTCTTCTGGTTTATGGTCTCGCTAGAAACCGTCGGTGGAATTACAGCCGTAATATAGGCTGCAGTTAGCTGTCTCTAGTTACAACACAGAAGTAACACAGAAAAATTGGATTCATCATAAAATTTGGAATTGATGAGGGGGGTGTTGCTGCTCTGAATGCTGAGTTACGCTGCCTGTGATCCCAATTCTTTTTGAGAATCCACTGTAACGTTAACCATGCATGACAGAAAGAGCATTTTATGCAGTAGAAACACGTCCTGCAATATTACTGACAGCTACTATTTTTTTTACATTGTAACTCTTAATAATAAACAAGTATTTTTAGGTTCTAAGTTATGTAGCTTCATTAAAGCATTCCTTCTAAGGAATGCTAACAAGGACCATTTATAAGCACTATAAGCATTAAAATTTTAAAGGCATATAAACATTAAAAATCAGAAAGCATGCAGTCCAGGTAATAACATCATCCAGGGTTTTCTTATTAACTGTTCATACTTAATTTGATTTTGCTGTAAAGGATTTACCAGTTACATTGAATTAATGTATTGACTGATAATTTTACCGTTTAACATCTAATTGACCATGAGGAAAGAAATATCTGAAGACATGAAAAAATAGTAATTCATTAAGTGTCTGTCATTGCAATTTATAATGGGATGAAAAGCATAGTAGGAGTATAAATCATTATGGAGAATATTAATGTGTGTCACTACTGGGCAAGGATATTTTTGCATGCGTTGTATCCACTGTGTGTGCGCAGGTCAGCATGTGGGAGAAAACTTTTTGAAAACTTGGCTCCCTGGTGTCCCTCCTCTGCCACGGGCGGAGGGCTTGCTCTGGCTGGCTGGGGGGTGGGGGCCCCCCCATAGCTGAGGTTGCGGCCCAGGCAGCTGCGCTGACGTCCAGCTTGACTCTAAAGACAACTCCAGCTAAAACGCCTTTCCCTCTCTCTTGGCAAAAGGATGCAATCACATTGCAAATCAAGGCTGAAAGGGGAGGCAAAATTAGCATAAAAAGGAGGCTGAATCAAGGCTAAATTAGGCTCTATATCCTTTTGGGTTTGAGAAAAGGTATCAGCACTGTTTTAGAGTAAGCATTTCTTGACGCTGATGGCATTGATTTTAATGCACTTAAACCTTTTTAATTTGGTAGTTCCTTTAAGCTCAGTGGAAGAGAAAATGTTCTCTATAGTGTCATGGACAGGACTGGAAAGAAGAAATGGAGGAGAGATCTGTTTTCATAGAAGCATGACAGATCTAGTTTAGAAGAAGGTCTGTCTCTATGATGACAACCGAAAGTGGGAGACTGAGCAATTGGGGGTTGCTCTCCTCTCTGCTAGAGCCCTTGAGGGAATCCCTGCCATCGTAAGCCGTCTATGTGCAAAGATGTAACCAGATGCTTATTTGGATTTTGCAGATCCAAGGTATGCCCTATGGGAACTGCTTACTTCTCAGTGACGGTCCCGTCAATAACAGCACTGGAATCCCTTTCTTTTACGTGACGCCGAAGGATAACACTGTGGCAGATCTCCTGAAGAGTCCCGTGGCTTCTCTGACCCTGCCAGAGGCAGACGGAAATTTCTGCAGGTAACAGAGGTTTATCCGCCTACTACTACCTTCAGTGGGAAGAGTCATCAGAACAAAATGCTAGGTTCCCACCTTCAATGTCCTGCATTTATTTTTGGCTCTCACCATCCGCTACAAGCTCCTCCTTAGCTTTGTTTTGCAGTAAGTTGCCCCAGTAAAGCATGGTAAAGAAAAGCAGAAGTGCCATTGAACTATAGTGTAGCATCAACAGCTGCAGTGGCTTTCAGCTCGCACATTAACATTCCTAAATTTTAATCTCTTCTTGGAGGTGCCAGATAAAATCTAGGTGTTCAAGATCCCATTATAGGCCATGGTGATCTAGTCAATAAAGTCCATAGAGTTTCGAGGGCTATCCAAGTCACGGTAAAGCAGACACCCCTGTTCTTCTGAACAGCTCTGGAGGCCTTGCTGATTGATTGTGTTGACGGGGCTCTAGCTCTCCAGGGTCTGTAAGGGGATCTCAAGCTCTTAGTTCACAAGTTACACACTCAGGACCATGCCACTCAGTCTAATTTCCACCTCTTCAGAGGGTATGATTGAATATGATATCATCGCCAATTTTTCGTGCTTTGTGTATCATGAACATTTGGCAAATGATCCTCCACATAAAGGAAGCCGGGTCTGAGATTTACTGATTGACAGCTGGCCCCAGGTTCATCTTTCCAGAGATAGCAGTGAGTTGACTTCTTCCTTCCTAATCATGCGTACAATGAATAACTCCAGATCACTGAAGCTTTAGATGTGTAAAATATATGTCCGTGAACTCAAAGATGATTCCATTTTCCTCTCCATGCTTGTCTCCTTGAAAAAGATGTATCTCTGCCATATGTTTGTTTACAGTCAAACATGTGGCAAACTCGGCTGGGTCACCCGTGTGTGAAGTGTTATTTCCAAAGGCCTCTTTACGTGACGAGGTACATGACACCAAAATTGTGTCAGGCAGGACTCCGTTACCACAGCAGATCTTAGCTGATATTCCAAGGAGAGAGAGAGAAGAACTGGAAATTACAGGCTGCTTCAGAAAGAAACAGGATTGAAAGTTTTTACCCCAACTTAAGGTCCTTTTTGGGGGAGGAGAGGTTTATCTTAAGAACCGGATCCCAGATTTCCCCAGCTGGGGATTGCCTTGGGTATCATCCTGCCTCTCAAGCCCACCAGCTGAGAACCAACACTGGAAAAAGCAGTGAATGGCAAATACGAAGCACGTTACTGTTGCGCTCGTCTGTATTTGCCTCCAGAACATACTGCCTGTTTTCTTAAGAGTTATATGGTGGCAAAATGAAATGTTTCTTAGTCCTAAGCAGTGTAAGTGATTTCAGGCTGACATCCCATTCCCAAGGAATGGAAATCATGGCTTCCGCTTGCAACGTCAAACACCTAATAGGAACCTTCTATCGCAACGTTTGTTAAGGTAATTCAGCTTTGAATGCTTGAGAAGGTCAACAGAGTGGTGAAGTTAAGACCAGAATGGTTCTGCTTATTCCTTAAAATTATTTCATTAAATATTTTAAATTAATAATTTCAAATTTAAGTAAATGTACCAGTTACTTTGTAACAGGCTAATGGAACTTACTGCAGCTTTCTAAGTGTTTTCATTCAATCAAATAGTGAGCTGAATATCTAGACCAAGTGCTTAAAAATGTATGTTAAGCCTGATGTCCTAGCACCTACCCAATGCCCTATTTTCAGAGGCTCGAGACTCAGAGCAGCTTCCATTGATGATAAATGCTGGTGTTGAGCACTTCTGAAAACTACACACCCATTTAGGCACTTAAGTGTGGCCTTTCATCCCTGACTTTAAACATCCACTCTTGAAAGTCTTTGCCTTTTATGTTTTAGCAACGTCACCACCCAATTTACCTGTTTGGAAAGTGCCAATCCACCAACAAAAGAGAAATGCTGCATGATTTATAGAAATATGGAATTCGTATACATCACAACCCTTCAAGAATATTTATTTACTCTCTTTCTATTAAGTAGCTGTTAATTTCCAACCCAAACCCTTTTGTTCCGTGTGCCAGAATGTGCTGCTCTTTGTCTTGCAGCCAGGGCAACCTGGATTCTGCCACTTGACTCTCTAGTTCCCTCCGCAGCCTGAGGCCGCGCTCTCTGGCGAGAAGAGCACTCTGGGCACCACCAAGGAGCTAAACCTGGATTTCCAAGACAGCTTAGGGCGAACTAATTACCAGTGGCCACACTGGTACTCTCCCTCCGTACCACCAGTCGCATAGTGTCCCCCTGTCTCTCTCTCTCACGTCAGCTTTCGGCTTTGCCTGACCCCGAGTTGAAACATAAATCTGAAGAAAATTAACCTGACGATGAGAACAAGGTTTTCTGCCAGTCCTTCTTTTCTTCCAGTGGCCGCTGCCGCTCCTGGCCATGCAATCCCACCCCCTCCCTTCAGCTGACCATATGGTGGACCTATTTTAGCTCAGTAACCGAGCAGATACCGCTTCCCTTTTTTTTGCTGGATTAGATTTCTACTGGGTTAGTAACTTGAATCAGCTCCCCAAGAGCCAGAGGATGGGAAAGGAGAAGGTGGAGGAAAATAGGATATCCTCACGTTAGCACGTAACCATACTCTAAATATTGAGCTTACTACTGAATTGAGTACACAGATTCAGAGTCTGATCACTGCTCCTTACATTATTTATTTTGTTCTTACATTCACTTTATTTTTCATTATTTCTGGAGTTCTCATCTGGAACAGATGTTGGCTGGCATTAGTGCAAAGAACAAGCGATATGGAGAATGAAAAGCTGGGGCATTTCTTGAGCTGCAGTTTGTGTTTTTGATGATAGCTAGGAAAATGTGAGCAAGCTTTGGGGCTGTCTCACAGCTAGGACGCATGTGGGCACTGAAACTTTAACTTTCTTCTTTCCCTTCCCTCTGTAACAAGGGTCAGAAATGAATTCACGTTTTAAACTAGCAACCCATCAGTGATTTTTACATTTTAAATTAGGAACATCTTAAACTGCAGCCCTGTACAGCATCCTACCATTACCCCGGAGAAAGGGCTTCTGTGGGCAGTGCAACAGTGAAGAAAACAAGAAGCGTGTCCGGGCCCCCCTGCCAGCGCTGGGGGCTGCCTGTCCCCGGGGCTGCCTGTCCCCAGCGCTGCCGGTAACACAGCCAGCGTGCGAGCTCTGCCGCGGGCAGCCCAAGCGACCCTTTCAGGGTGCGCTCTACCTGCTGAGATAGCCAAGCCGTGCCATGCAAACGGTGCATCGCATCCTTCGTGCAGAGCTTTATGGGGCAGCTCAGGCTTTGCATGGCAGGTTTCTTCCACTTCTTTACTCACACTGTATGAGAGGCAAGACCTTTTACTCTGAGAAACCTCAGGTCCTGCGAGTATTAAAATGGTATCTGTGAGGTTTTCTTTGCAAAGGAAAGTGTCATTTATAGATGGTTTTAACACCAGAAGTTCTCTCGGTCAAGGGCATCATTAATTGTTTTGGCTTCAAAATAATTATACAAAATAGCTTAATGAATAATGCTCTACACGAGAAAGTTCATGCCCTTGTACGCCAGCAGTGATCTGTAGCTTGTTTTCCTGTGGAATTTTATTAGAATTTCATTATTAAACTACTCTGAGGTGTAAGAATTAAAATAAATGTGAAAGATGGTCGATGCCTGCAGTCAATGCTCCTGGGACTATTTGGCAGTCTTCTGAAAAATGCTTCTGACCTATTGCACGCAAAAGAAATCTCTGGCCTTTAGAAAGAAAACATAGCTGACATTTCAATAGTCTTCTTGTATCTAATGAGTTTCAAGTGACTTGTGTGTGTGTACATCAGTTTGATATTAAATTTATTTAGCAGCAAATTTAATTTGTTTCTGAACAGACTCAAGTTTCAAACCTTGACAATAAATATTTTCACTTTCAGGGATGTGAGGAATACAGAGTGGCCTTTTTGGTGCTCCAGCCTTAATATTTAATCAGCTGGAGAGAAAATTTGAAAAGCCTAAACTAATAAGAGAAATAACATTTAATAATGAAAGAAAGAGAGCTGCGATGCATCTGAATAGGCACTAATTGCAAGACATTACAATGCTGCAGCTACAGTCTGGATTCCTCATCTCTGACCCAGAGATTGCCATTTCCCAGAGGGAGACGGGCTGCGCTTCCCTGAGAAGGCTCTCTGATGGCCAGGCTACAGAAAGCATTCGTTAGTAGCTACACTGCATCCTATCTGAAGGCTGATAAATGGATAATAGAGGCAAGAAAAATTAAATGGTTCAGGGCTATAAATAGACTAAGCTGGCATGTCTATGCCACAGACAAGCTGAAAAGATTGAGTCCCGTTCTTATAGCTTTCAGAGGGAGCAAGACCGAGCCCGACATCAGAGAATAGAGCAGCTATTGTTCTGAACGCATCTCCCAGCACACAGGCTGCTCAGAGGATCTCCTTTTCCAAGTAAGCTCCTGGGCCTGCCTCGTTACAGCTGCAGTCTGGAAAACAGGCAATTAATTTTAAACGCGTGTCGCCTCCTTGACATCAGGTTCAGCACATTTGTAGGGACCAACGGCAGCTTTCTTAGAGAAGGAGCAGTTACGTGGCTGCCATGAACTAGTTTTCACACAAGGGAAAAAGAAAGAAAATCAACGAGCTTTGGGGTCAGCCCATCAGTTGGTTTTCCTTTGCTATTAGTTTGGAGGATGGTGTTTCAAATCCACACTGCAGACTGCGAGTGATTTTGAGGGACTCGGATTCCTCTCCTGGTTTACAACCTGCATCAGGGGTGGCTCCATCAGAGCCATTTTACCCACCGTGCTCATCTACTGCTTGAGGTAGCAGATTGGCAAGACCGGGCAGACATCTTCAGTGGATATAAGCTGGCTCCGTAGGTTTCCTAAAGTCCGCATTGAAAAGGCTGACGGGAAGCGCTGAGCATCTCCAGCGCTTCTGGATACCACCAGGCCACGGGAAGAGGAGAGTGATTCGGTGGGTTAGGGGCCCTGCTGCATGGTGGATCAGCACCGTGCATAAACTGCTGACTTCATTCCTGGGCGATCCCGAGAGACGATAGGCCTGCCAGGGGTGGCAGGCACAACTCTTGAGGTGTCAGTTGGCCATCCAACATATAGCTGCCTCTGGGTTTGTAGAGTCACTGTCTGTTAATATGAGGATGAATGTAACAAAGAAATTTGGCACCGCACCTTCACACAAAGAGAAATGACACACGCAGAAGACAAAGGCTGAATCCAGACATCCCTCAATTTTTGAGATCCACCTCCTGGTTCTGTGGCACAGACACATTTCTGGTTCTGGTATTTATGTTGGCCCTTTTTAGTCATATGCAAATAATTATGTCAGTTCCTGAAAAATCTGTATTTAAAAATCAGGAAGATACCAAATTAGAAAGCCAAATACGAAACCTACTATCATCATGACCCAATGCACACAATATAGCGCTAAATTACTATTTTTTTTCCTGTATTCTTAAATAACCAACTTCCCAAAATCCCTTTCTAGTGAAGTAATGTGTGTTTCTCTGACTCTGTTTATAGAAATAGTTGATGCTGTGATTCTTTTTTTTTCCCCTGTGAATTGTCTATGGTTAAGCTATATAAAAGTTTCCTGTCTGAAACATAAGAGTTCAGCGAAAGAAATGAGTTGTTATTGTCAATAAAGACAGACAAACAGACTGACTTCACTTAAAAAATTCTAATTAAAACATTTTGGGAAGGATTATCTTCTAGGAAGAGTGAAATTATTTAAAATACGAGAACAGGGATACTATGAATACAGACTCACTTAGATGCAAAATAGCCATTGTACCAATACTCTTCAGCTCCCAAGCCTCACTTCAGATTCAGAACAGAAGACTGCTCTTCCAAAAGCAAAAAAGATGTCTTTGCTGGCTCTCAGACATGGCTGATAAAGAAAATCTTGTCAAAATCAGAGCAGGGAAGGGCAAAACTGGCCAGCCATATCCAGCTGAAGGCCAGCAACAGCTTTTCAGATTATGAAATTGCTTTCAGCAATTTCAGAGATTTTGTTTGACGTTCATGCCACGCAGATTAACAGCACCAAAACATTGTTTCTGCTTCAGAGACTCTGGTAGTTAGTGGTAAGCAAATGAAATGTATGAGGAGGATAACTTGCTTTTCAAAATTAATCACATTTATGAATAAAAATTATAAGCACTTTAGAGTAATTCTCTGAGGACATAGCATTTTCTCCCTTCCTTTCTGTAGATTTTAGGGGACAACAGTTCCTATGATGTATTGTATACACTAGAAAATAACTCCTTGTGCCCAGTTTGGGGCTAGGCAAGCAGGAGCCCTGCGCGGGGTGACAGGGTGCCTACCTCGTGTCCCTGGGAGGGGACAGGGATGCGCTGTGCCAGCAGCCGGCCCCCACCTCCTAATTGCATGGGTTTGTATGGCTGCTGCTGCTGCGGCTATAGGGAGGTTAGGATGTGTGGAGACAGTCATTGCCCTTGTGCCACACATGAGCTGCATGCTCTAAAGTGGAAAAAAATGTAGGAAAACTGTTCTCTGGGGCTTTCTTCTTGGCTCTCTGGCTCTCCTTTTCTGCAACAGGAGAAAGCTTTTTCCCAACTTCTTTTCTCTTCCATTCCACTCAAGAAATAGAGGGGTAAAAGCAGTGCTTTCTCACAGGGCAGGGAGAACTGCGTGCAGGGGAGATGGGGAGGATTTATGGATCCTGACGGGGAGGATGGAAGGTCCTGTCTCCTCAGGGGGGTGGAGGAGAAGGAGGGCAGCTCCTTTGTGGGAAAAGGAGGCTAGGGAAGAAGAAAAAGAGAGATTCCCCTCCATAGAGCCCTGCTTCCTCCACCAGTCCCTGGAGCATTACTGAACCCTCCCACCTTCCTCCTACCGATTCCTTCTCGGGGACACCCGGCTCTCCTGCCCAAGTGCCTCCCAAACTCCTGTTTTGCCTTTACTGCTGATCTGTGCCAGATCTGTTTCACCTCACTAACGGACTGCAGGGGCGAGAATGAAGATAATACTCAGGGATACTTTTGGTCAGGAACCAGGAGACAGAGCATCGTCAGTCGAAGCAGAGATCTCAACTGCAAAAGGGAATCCTAACAAAGTCCCGACCTCATCCCCTTGTGTGCCCATATAACCGCATCAGCCAGAACTATGGGTTGATCAGATCTGGACTTAGCTAGCTGTTGTATAGGAACCTTCTAATTAAAATCCAAGAGATGGCTAGTGTAGTAAACAGTTTAATGAGTAGGTGGCACTCTTTACTCTGAACCACTCTTGAACTGCGACCCAGAAAGTGCGGAAGTGGTACGCAGTAAAATAAGTGGGACGTGTTCATCAGCAGTGCGCTTCGCGGCGTTGCATCGTTGTTGGGAAACAGATTTCACTTGGACACAGACTTCTCCTTAAGCTCAGTAAAGCCGGCACCTTTGTAAGTGGATGCAGCTCATGGGTCATCTCACATGCTTGGAAGAGACAACTGCCTGGACCGGCTCAAACTCTGCATACCTAGCTTGCTCACTGTATGCAGGGGAACAGAGACAATAAATTCTTTTCTCTCCACAAATCAGATGAATAATTAAGATAATCTCTCTTAATGCACTGTGTTCTTATAAAATGCATAAACTGAATCTTCGTCCATTTTAATCTGGCTTCCCTCAATTTCTGCAACAAGGTGTATGTATTTTACATAAGCATAAAAAAATAAATATCTTCCCTATTGCTTGGTCTCCTTCCACAGTTCCCTGCTTTCTCTTCTCTTCAGTTCATATTTTATCATAGCCTTCATGAAATCCTGTCCAGGGAGACAGAGGACCTGATTCTGGTAAAGACAGAGCCTGCAAAGCCACCTCGGGTTTCCTCGACAGCAAGACAGTGTCACCAGCATGCCGCCTGTCGCCCTGGCTCTGCCTCCCCCTCGCCCCCAGTCAGCAGCGCACAAACGTTACATAGAGCCGCTCCTCCGCACCTACTTGTTCTTGTGCCAGCAAAGATAAAAGGAACCCAAGGACTGAGGCCTGAATATGTGTTTATTTATACAGAAGGCAAGAAGTGACTAGTGAATGCATGATTAGACCTCTACAGATGTGAGGGAGGAATATTTTAGTAAATATACCTATTTATCCCTCATATCCCTTTATTATCTTCAGGAAAAAGATGAGATATATCCCTGGATATATCCCTTGACTCCTAGGAAGCAAAGCCTGCATTTACATTAGTTGCACTGGTAACACCACTGAAAATGCAAGACCTGTTCACAATGGAGTTAGTTAGGAGCGGTAGCTGTAAGTTTAGGGATTTTTGATGGTTTAAAAAGTATAAAAGTAATCACACATTATTAGGGAAATACTATGCCAAAAATGATGCAGAAACAGATTTACTTCAGAATATGAAGGGCTCCTTTGATAAAGAAAATACTAATGCTAAGGTAAGATTAGAATACAAGGTTCCTATTCTGAAACAGAAAACCTATGATAAGAGGCAGTGCTAAAAGCAAAGCCAACAAAGTAATAACACAGTGTACTGAACTCAAATGTATCATTGTCCTGTTCGGCTCTTCCAAAACTTCATCTAACATAATCTCAACAAATAATTTGTTTGCGTCATTTCCCAGAAGAACAAACTGACCCTCCAGCATATTATTCCAATGTGCAAAATTCAGTTTGAGTAACTTTTACTGGGAAGATAGTATTGTGTGTGTCGATCAGTGTAACACCCTGGCTCACAAGAACATAGAGAAAACTGCAAACAGAAGAAGGAGCCAGGGAAAAAAAACAGAACTAAAACCATTCCAGATATGGATGTACAGTGTGTGGGTTTTGTTGTCAGCCAAATATGTGGAGAGCAGGTTTTTTTCCTGTCAGTCGGGGAAGAGTCACATCTGACGCTAGTCCTACCGGGCAAAACCATCTCAGCAAAGGCAGGCAGGATTCACTGCTTAACCACAGCAACGTCAGGTCTGTTGCCTACTCATAATCAGCAAGTACACTTTTAGAATAAACATGTACTTGCATAAAAAGAAGAAATTATATATATTATAGTATATATAATTATAAGAAATAATATATAAGAAATAATAAGAAATTATAATCTGAGAAGGTGTCAGACCAAAACCTCTCACTGCTCCTGCTCCTGCCCAAATCTATCACCTTGATCCACTCTGTGAAATGCAGACATCCTTTAATAACAATCTCCCCTTCCCATTCCTCTCTGAAAGTAATTAACAGCGTCTTACCTAGGAGCTATACCCAAGAAAGGCACTTGCAAATACACCTGCCTTTCCCAGCTCTTCAGTTGTTTTACGATACCGTTCGGCTGTGGAGGAAATGGTTTCATACACACAGGTGCAGTTACTAGTTTAAAGCAATCTTCTGAACTGAAATTTTGCTAGTGAGAAGTGCCTTCCCTTCCATGTCTTTAAGGATCATCTAGTTAAATATATACAGGTATGTAGAGGGTGTTGATACAGGACTAAGTTTAAGCGCAAAAAATAACAACGGATCAGGAGATCACTTCAAATGGACTTCAAGACTCTGGTATCCAGGGCCAACAGTTGGAAGAGCGTGGACCTGCACTGCCCTGGCTGCGGGACACGCAGGCCCTCGGCTGACACCTTCTGTCGGTGGGATTCAGCTCCTCTCCCTACAGCTGGATACACTGTATTCGCCTACATTTATTCCTGTTTTGGTGGGAGAGCTTCTCGTTGGACCCTGGACGCTGAGCGGCCACACAACACCCGAAGGCTATGTGAAAGAAATGCCAGGAGCTATGGGTGCCCCCGGGGCATGGAGCTGTGCTGCTGAGGGTGCTCTCAGGCCGCTGTAAGCCAGCTGGGAAATGCACCTTCAGCATGCCGGAGGAGTTAGCGCTGAGGATCTACGGCGTGCCAAGGTGACCATGGAGACACGTTTGTACTCTGACAGAAATAAACCCAGTGCCAGGGTAGGGAATGCAGATTTTCAGGTACTCGGATCACCATTCATTTATTACTTCATAATTAAAAAAAAAAAAAAGTACTAGAGAAAATTAGACCATTATTTATTGATGTGAACAGAAAGTTTGAGCTTGATCTTTGGCAGCTGCCCTTCCTCCCGTGCAGAAAGCACAGCAGAGGAAAAAGAGTACGCGTAGAGTTTGTCCAGAGGTCATTAAGCTGAACACCCCCTTCAGACAACTGCTGCTCCAGACTGAAGAGGATGCTGAAAAAACATCCCACAGATGATGTGACTGCAAATGGCTCTTTGGAGCTCAGGCTACAGACGGTGCCAAGTGCTTACTGGGCATAGCTGCGTATCAATCAGCCCGCTATACTGCCTTTGCTGTCTCTGTTCATGGCCCTATCTATAACAGCAGATATCTTATCCAGTGAGCTACACGGTCTTTCATAACCATCTGCGGGGAATCTGCAGGTGTTAAATTAGCTGCAGGATGATGCCCATATGTTTCCTGCATGCAATAGGCACATATTGAGAATTATAACCAAAAAAACCCAACACTGCAGATTGCACGCAGTTAAGGCTAAAGGGCTCAAGCCAAGATCTTTAAGTAAAATTGCACACAGATGAGATGTAATTTACTGTGAGCTGCTGCTTCCGATTAAAACACAGCGAAGAAGAAATGCAGTCTTTGTTTCCTAATGTAGTTTTTCAGGCTTATGTTCTTATGTGGGGAGACACTCCCGTGAGATGCTGGCAGTGGGACTTGGGGCTGCTCAGCGCTTGCCAGAATCAGGCCTTTGCTGTCATTTCATGCAACTTTTTTTTTTTTGCGATTGGTCAATTTACTTATGATTTATATCCTTGTATTGTATATGTCAGAGTCAGCAATTGTCCTGCAGCTACTAATGGGAGTTATTTATTATTACTGTATAGAAAGAGCCAAAAAGCAACAAGTAAGTACCTTTCCTGTCTTGGCCTGAAGGATGAAGGCAGTTGGAGAATTTTTTTGATAGATCTTACTTGTCTCTTTGGTGTAAAGTGTTGAAAAATGGGTAAAAATGAACAAGGATTGAGTTTCTAGAATAGGCCCAGGGAAAAGACCTTAGGTTTTACACACAAATACACATCTGCATGCTTATTTTATAGGCACAAGCACAGACTAACCATCTCACTAGGTCTCTTTAAAACTGCCATTTTCACATTTTGTACAATCTAACATATTAATCCAGTTTTTAAGAGCATAAATTAAGGTTAAGTAAATTTCTACAGCAGAGATCTCTTTCAGGTGAGTATTCCTTCAAGAGCCCCCCCCAAATGTTACAGCTGGGTATAGAAAAGACCTGCAAGGCTTGACAAAATATCACAGCTTTTTATATGCGAGCAGGAATTCATATTTCTCCAAAACCCTTAACAAAGAAACCAAGCTGTTACACGTAAGCATTTTTATCTGTGCACAGAAAAAATGTAATTGATCCGGAGGATCCAAGGTGCGCCAGGCTGACTCTCACGGGACAGATGGTCGCGGTGCCTCCGGAGGAAGTGGAATTTGCCAAGCAAGCAATGTTTTCCAGGTCTGTACGTAACAGGCACATAGTAGAGTGCAACCCACAGGTTTGAGACAAATACACTGATGTGGCCATTTGGTATGGAAAATCTGAGAAGTAACAAGCCTGATCTCTGCTTCGGGGCCACGAAGCACGTTGGGTCCTGTGTGGCTTGGAACGACAGGCAGAGCTGTGTGACCTCCTTTTAACTCTTGAGGTAATGAAATATGGAAATGCAATTAGTCAGTGTTGGACTTTGGTAGGGCACGTGGTTTATAATCTGGGGATTATGAAAATATCTCACTTGGCTCCAAAGAGAGATTCCATCAATCCAGGGTGTATTTGTTACCTTTAATGATCCCTCCCCACCTTAGGACAGGTAGTGCTTTTCAGCTGCAGCCCCCTACTCAGAGATGGAGCAGAGCTCTGCTGCCTTTGGGCTCGAGCCTGTTTGCAGGGTGGAGCTTATGGGTTTTATTACATCTCCTGACATACCATGACAACTGCTGCCAAAGCTGTAATACTGAGAGAACAGCGTCCTTTGACCAGATGTAAGCACAACCCTGACACATACACACATACCAGGGTGTGCCCCTGTGCCCTCCACTGGGTCTTCAGAATAACAGGCGTGACGAGCCCGAACCTTAGCTGGGGCGCGCACCTCCCACACAGGCTGCCAGGGATGGTCCTCCAGGCGTGCCCTGCCTGGTCAATCAAGTACTGCTGGGAAACTGGGATGAGCTGGGATCCAGAACAGCCCAGAGGTGATATTCTCTCTGGCCCGCTGGAAGGGGTTAGGGCAGGACCCTGTCAGCGGGTGTGCCATCAATAGCAAAAATGGGACCAGGGGTAGACGGGGGCTACATTGGCACACAAGCGTTTTTTACAAACTTTGCAGAAATCAGATTCCTACGCGAGCCAGAGTCCACGAGCACCGTGGCAGCGGATGCTCCGCTGTCAGGCAGCAAAAGCCAGACCGACACGGTGAGGGCTGCCAGGGCTCACCCCATCCAATGCCGGCAGCAGCTGGAGCCACTTCCCAATGCCACAGTTGTGGGTGCTCAAAGGGACAACTCAGAAAATGGTGGAAACCCCAGCTCAACCCAGAGGTTGCCAAACCAACCATCTCCTCTGCAGGGTCCTCTGCGGGGGGAGGGGGGCACTGGGGCCAACCCTGCCCCGACTTGCACCGCTTCCCCCCGTGCTCCCGTGAACGCTGCGGCTCGAGCTGTTGTAGCCGCTCTCTGCACTGCTGCCGAGCGTCCCACAGCATCCTCTGCAGATGCTCTCGCGGGGGCTTGGGGACCAGATGTCTGCACCCAGGATTGCTGGCGGGGAGGGTCTGTTCGAGCTAGCTGTAAGGGCAGGCCCAAGAAATGAGACAGAAATAGAGGACGAGAAGGCTCTAGCAGGCAACAGCTCAAAGAGGCTGTGCTCTGCCTGCTAGCCAGTTTTATTAGCTCTCCTGCCATACCACAACAAGTGCTACCAAAGACATAGTATTTTCAGAACACTGTTTCCTTTGAACAGATACAAGCACAACCCCGACACACATTCAGAGAATCTCATCTAACTATTTTTCACTTACTTAGAGACCAAACAACATCTGCCTTTAGAGATGGGGCTCTGCAGTGGGGGAGGGTGGTGTTTGCTGGCTGCCTTCATTGCAGTTCTCACCAGACCGGGGTGTGGATGGTCATAAACCTCACTGCAAGGGAGGGCAGAAAAGGTGAATGGTGGTGGTTTTCAGATCTCAGGTTTCACTCTGGCTCAGCACACTAGGCTGAATTAAAAAGCAGAGTATGCATATGCTTTGGCACATCTTTTAAATTTCTTTTTCTTTTATTTGTCCTTCCAGGCACCCGGTGGTAAGAAAGTGGCCTCGCAGCTATGAGTGGTTCTTCATGAAAATGAACATTGAGCACATCTGGCTTCAAAGCTGGTATGGAGAAGTTTCTGCCATTGCAGTAGAAGAGTATTTAAAAGCAGTTCCAAGTAAAGGATGATTGAATGGGCTTCGAGATAGAGATCTTCTGAGTTTCCTTTCCAAATACTTTTAAAATTTTATGCTGGATGGTTACTTTACAGTGGTGGTTGTTTTTTTTTTTTCCCCAAAAGGCTTCAAAATAGCCCTGTCTTACATGGAGCAGAGTGAAAATAAACTAACACAGACTTTCAAATTATAAAGGAGAGGTGGATACTAGCCCTGCCCTGCAATGTACAAATGTGTCATTTCAAACAGGCAATGCATCATCTTGACTGCTGTTTAAAAATGCTTTGTATCTGTTTGTTTTGACTTTTATTGCTGTGCACCCACAGGGAGACTACAGTGTGTGCTAAATATAATGTTCTGATTTACAGAAAAAGCAAATTGCCTACTCAGAACCCTCTGTGCATTGTGGAGGTATTACTGCTGCTTGGTCTCCCTTGATTTGTAAGTACTCTAAGATAAAAGCTGCAAATGTAGATAAATTTAAGTTTTAGAAAAAATATTTTGCTAAAGCTGTCCTCATTTGCTAACTTACATTTTCTACATGTGCTTTTCCCTAGTTATCTAATTTGATATTTCACTTGGAAATTGAGTAGAAATTCTCTCTTTCAGTAGAAAAAATGCAAGCAAGAAATTGTCTCTTTTAGTAGGAAAAATGCAAGCACCTTAAACAACGTGGCTCTGGTATAACTTGTCTCTCACTGACACAAAGCTGGTTAAACACATTAAGGGCCCAAACCAAATCAGCCCCACAAGGATTATCCCAATACAAGTATAAACATTCTCATAAGAAGAATTTAAGTAAATGTTACTAGCTGAGCTAGCCTGTCCCTGTTATGAGACAGGAGAAGTATTTTTAATAGCCTGTAGTCCCAATTTTTTTGCATCCCTTCTCCAGCCCCTGCTTTAACTCATTTGTGGAACTGATTTTTGTAAACCATCACTAACTCACCGAGGGGTGGAGCCAATCCCTTAACTCTGTTTCCTCACCACGTTTTAAAGGGCTTGTTCATGAATTTATTTTTCAAAGAAAGAAGCCTAAAGATAGGTAGATATTTCAGGCGATGAAAAACTCATTTTCCTAGTGTGGAAAGTGCAAACTTTGTTGCAAACACATTATGAATAGGCATCTCGTGATAATACTAAAAGAGCTCAAAGGTATTTTATTCACCTTGAGCCCTTCCTCTAGATGTCCTGGTAAACTTATTCGGCAGTTCCTAGGGCTATCACAGAAAGAAACGTCCTATGGCTAACCAGCCAAGTCATTACACGGTTTGCAAATTATACGGCTGTTCTCCCTCGTACATTAAGAAAGAGACAGATTGAGATGGGGTTTCTGTGCCTGCGGGGCAGGTCTTCCAGCACCCCTGGGGGGGCACCCGAGCTCTGGACAGCAGCCCGCACCATGGCTGGGCTGAGGAGGAGCCTGGGTCCCTGGGCGAGCGACCTGAGCTTGTACCGGTTAATCCCCAGGCAGAGCTCAGAGGCAGCTGCGAGAGCTATGACCAGCTGGAAGCCAATTAAGTGTAGCTGAGCTTATTTTGGTTCAGGCATGGAGAAAGGGAGTCATTCCTGGAGCGAAGCTGGGCACCATGCTGGTTTAACTACCAGGGGCCTCTTAGCCCTTGGGCAAGTTCAAGGCTCCAGGCATGACTACCGTTCCTGATATTCCGTAAAAATCAAAGACAGACGCAGGGGAAAAACTTTGTTTAGACACTTAGAAGCATTTTTTTTTTCTTGTCTCGTTGCCAGAGACTCTGTTAGCAGCGCAGATCTTTTGCAGAGGTAGTTATGCAAAAGGAGGAAGTGTCCTGCCTGAAGCCATTTCCTTTTTTTTTCTTGGCAGACAAGCAGCATTTTCCCATTTGAGTTTGCCCCCAAATCTTGCACTGTGTAGTACTGAAGCAAAACGGCCCATCCTGTGCAGATTTATAGAATACCACCAAGTAAAATCCTCCTTGATTCGTATCATTTTGCCACGGAGAGCTTTGTCCACTATGGATTTGATACTTTGCCTGTTAGGATTAATGGGACTTTCAAAACTCAGTTCAACAGGCAGAGCACTAGACCCTGTAAGGGAATCTCCACAGGTCTAACATTTCTGTGCAACTTTAATTACATGTTTCATTATCCCAGTTTACTACTATGCCCAGAGAAACCTGAACTCCCTATTCTCTCCCCGGCCCTAAACACACACACGCACACAGATTAAGCAAATCCAGTGTGCAAGCTTAATGTTTAAACAAGCTGAAGAAGAGAAGAAGAATTTTAGAAATGCTGCTGTTACTGTACTCTTAATTTCACTTACATCCTTAGACAGTGACAGTCCTACGGTGACACGGTCCTATGTCCTATCCCTTAACTGATTAACACTCTTGCCTTAAAGCAGTAAGGGATTGTATCAACGATGTTCAGTAGAGCTGCAACTGTTTAAGAAGTTAGCGTGTGCTAAGAAAGGGTTTGAATTTACAATACCCTACTTGCTATAGGCGGTCTCCCTGCACACCTAGATTAATCGGAGTAGCTTCTGTATTGTAAATTGACACATTCATCAAGAAGCTTTTCTATATGGACCTGCAGTGAGGCTCTTGACAGAACCTCAAAACATGAAACGGCGATGGCATGTAAAGTGACAAAAAGGGCTTCATGAAGAAATACCGTCTTAAATCACCTGTTCTCATGTCATGCTTCCTTCTCCCAAGGAATAGCTACCATAAAAGTCCTTGAAAGTCTGTAGAAATTACTAAAAAATACGACCTGCAGGTTTTGAATGGAATTTTCTGGAGCAGAAAAAGGGGAGCAGATGGTAGTTTGCTGAATTGGGCTTTACATTATTAATTATACACTAGTTCCAATTTTTGTTTAAACTGATAAATGTCTCAAGTGATATTGGGCATCACGTGGTAAGTGACGTTTGTTAAAGCTTTTAACCCGAAGAGTGTTATTGAGATACCATAATAAAATCATAGTTCCTTGAGACTGTAAAGGGTCTGATCTTGCTTCAGTTCAAGTCAATAGCAAAAATCCTATTTATTTGTTGTGCTTTAATTACTAGGTCAAATAAGGATTTTACAAAAGGTCTTGATAAGCCCTTGTGAATTTATTAAGCATTTCAACTAGCTGATGTGTAATTTATTTCCGCGTGTTCTGTATTTTAGTTATTTCTGTAGCTTCCCCCAAAATCTTGTTGTGCAATGTGTATTATTTAAAACTTTAACTGTGGTTTTGCAATATTTAAGAGACACATTTAGTCATGTCTGTATACTTGCTGAAAAAAAGGAAGACAAAGTTCTAAACTTGGGTTCTCACTGTTTGGTAATTTGTGCAACCGTAATGCATGTACAGGATTTAAGCACAGCTAGTTTGAACGTCTGTTCTTATTTAACCAAAGAATGCTCCGTTTCTGATGAAATTTTCATCACTTTGGTGGATGGAATGCAACCTGTCTCGTTTCTGGATGTGTGTTGCAATTTGCAATGTATTTTGATTTCTAAAGATACTGAATGTTGTTAACAAAATGCCTATCGAGAAGAAATGCAAATAAAACAAATTTCAAAGTGGAAAGTGCAGTTAGAATATTCTTGAGTCTGCAGTACAGCGTTAGCCAGAGTAACTGACCTTTCGCTGACAGCCGTTAGAATTTCTATCTGATCTGAACATCTGCTTTTTTTTTCCCCCCAGTTTTCGTGAGCCAATCTAATTTCTCTCAAAATACTTCTGGGAATTGAGACTCAGATCTGCGTTGGTACAGCCTCACTTTTCTCTGGGGAGAAAAGTCTAGCCAAGCACCTTTCATCTTTTCTTCGTCTTCTCATTACTGTCAGCTTTGCTTTCACCATGGCAGTTAAATGTCACTCTCAACAACGTTTTCTCTTCTTTTCTGCACGTGGGGACTGAGCACTCACCTCTCAGGTGTGCATTAATGGTGTTTTGGACATTTCCTCTGTGCTATTTCTTCCCTTGCTAGCCTTGCTCTTACAAGTGCTTGCTACAGCTTGTTCTCCGCTGCCTGCTTCCCTCTGGCACGTTTCCTTAAGGCAAGGCTGACGATTTACCTTTTCATCTTGCTTCCCCGCACCATCTCCTTTCAACAAAATTCAAATTCTCCCACTAAAATTCCCACTTCCTATCTGATAAAGGTTATAGGAAACAGCCTGTGTTTCCTATTTACGCCTTACAGTCTTTGTCTTGCCACCGGTTGGACTGCCTTCGCTGCGAGGACCGTAACAACAGTTTCCTAACCTGTACAAACCACAGTCAACATCAGTTTCCTATTTCCAGTAACTCCATATTCTTAAAAGAACATTTCCTGCAGCTGTTCTTTTCCTTCGTACTGACTCTTTTTACTTTTCTCCCGTTTCCGGAGTGATGTCTATTCTGATTGCCCTAAGTGTCTTTCACTTTTTTACCAAAGAATTCTCTTTTGGACTCGCTAAAGTACTGTCAGTTTTTTTGATCTGCTTTTTGCCGAGCACTGAATTTGTGCTCCTTCCGAATTGCCTGTCACTTGCTGTCCTTCAACACGGCTCACCCACCCTTTCGCTGCCTCTGCTCTGCCACCACCTCCATGCACCCTCTCCCATCTAACATTCAGTCTCCTGCTCCTCTGTTGCCTTATCCTCTTTTTCCTAATCTTTTTTCTTCATTAACTCTAGTTTTTCTGTGTTCTTCCCTCAACTTCTAATTCCTTCTCCACAGTGCCTTCCACATTACTTCGTCTGCTCGGTCTTAGCCATCTTCTTGATTTTGCTACTTTAATCTTGTCCTCACAATGCTCGAGTCCTAACACTGCCAAGTATTTTGGGGGAACGCTAGAGAGTTACTTTAAAGAATACTTTCAGTTTGAAGTAAGTTTATGTATGTATGTATGTATGTATTTATTTAAACACCGACTCTGGAACAGGAACGGGAACATACTGGCCTTGGTGCCGACAGAGAGTAGGGCAGTTCACCTTCTGCACAGCCTATTCCAGGCTCTACTAGACCCTGTCTGCGTCAGCAGCCGCAACATATAATCACAGTGAGGAAGAAAAGGAGGTTACCTAAGTTTGACAACGTTGTTTGGGTTAACAATGTATGATGACACAACTGTTGACTTCGGAAGGAAACAGGGGTGTATGAGACCATTCAAGAAAGAGCGGTGGCTGGTGAAAACAAGCGATCTGTTTCAGAGGCTGGAAAAAGGTGCAGGTGTCTTGTATGAAAAAACAGGTGAGACTTTAAACGTGTTTATTTGAGAAGAGGTAAATATTTCTATTTAATGGAAAATGAATCCATAAAAGGATCACGTTTATTCAGTATGTCAATACATTTCTCTCCATTTGTTTTTACATGGTTCTGACCCTCTTACCATTCTTCACCCTTCGGAGAGGAGCCCCCCCCAGCGCAACACCACAGCCGCCTTCCGCATCTGAGCTTTGAGCGGCTTTGCCCCCTCTCCCCTGCGCTGCCCACACGGCTCCCTCCCCGGCTGCCTGCTGGCCACCCCTCCTCGCCGCCCCTGGCTGGCTGCTGGCCACCCCCCCTCGCCGCCCCCGGCTGCCTGCTGGCCACCGCCCCTCGCCGCCCCCTCCGGCTTGCCGCGCCGCGGCCGGCCGCCCCTCAGCCTCGAGCGCGGGCGCGGCGTGCCCGGCAGGGCGGAGCAGCGACGGGTTCAAACGCGGGCCCGTGGCACCGGCCGGGCCGGCGGCCTGCACCCCAAACCGCCACCCGCCGCGGGGGTTACAGGCCAAGCCACGTCCAAGGCCTCGCCTGCGGGGGGAGGCGGCTGCGGGGAAAGCCGCCAGGGCCACCCTCCGCGCAGGAGGCGCTTTAGGTCGATCCCCCGCGGGCACCGGTCCCCTCCCCCCAGCCTGCGCCCCCCGGCCCGGCCCAGCCGGTCGCCGCGGCCCGCCGCCGCCGCCCCCCCCGCCGGGGCGGAGGCTGAGCGAGGGGGCGGGGGCGGAGCCGCGCGTGCGCGGCCGCTGGGGGGGCGGGGCGGCCCGGCCTCCGCTTCGCCATTAGCCGCGGCGGCGGCGGGCTCCGCCCGGGGCGGGCAGCGGGCGGTGCGGGGTTACCTGCGCGGCGCGGCCGCCGGGCAGAGCTGAGGCGCGGAGGCGGCGGCGGAGCGGCCTCCTCCCGCTCCTCCTGGTCGCGGCGGGCCGCGTCGCGGCGGCGGCCGGGCCATGGTGCGGCGCGCCCGGCTGGCGCTGGTGGCGGCGGCGCTGGTGGCGCTGGGGGCGCCGGTGGGCCAGGGCGCCCGGGCCCTGGAGTGGTACACGGCGTGGGTGAGCACGGCCTACGTGGAGCCCCTCAGCAACCGCACGGTGCGGGGCAACACGGAGAGCGGCCGCTACGGGGACAGCTCGCCCAAGGAGAGCGCCCAGGGCCTGGTGGGCATCCCCCGCGGCGCCTCGCCCCGGCACATGGAGGGCTGCGCCACCGACACCGACTACGACGTGCCGCTGCCGCCCGGCGGCCGCGGGCCCCCCGAGGGCGACCCGCCGCCCTGGATCGCCCTGGTGGCCCGCGGCGGCTGCACCTTCAAGGACAAGGTCACCAACGCGGCGCGGAAGCGGGCGGCCGCCGTGGTCATCTACAACGAGGCCCGCTTCGGCAACAGCACCGTCTCCATGTCCCACCTGGGTGAGCGGGGCCGGGCCGGGCGCTCCCCGCGCCTGCGGAGGGGCCGGGGGGGCGCGGGGTGGCGGCTTTGTCTCGGGCCGGCCCGCCTGGGCGGCGCGGGAGCGCGGCCGGGGCTGGGGCTGGGGGGCGGAATCCCCCTAAAGGCGGTACAGAGAGCCGGGGTTTTGTTTCCTCTTCCCCCTTCCTTGAAACGGCGCGGGGGAAACGCCGGGAGCAGCTTCTGTCCGCCGAGTTGCAGCCCGGGTGTCGGGGAGAAGCTGCGGCGAGGCCATGGCCGCGGGCAGCCCCGTGGCCGGCTGGGGGGCACGGCTTCGCTTCGAGCTGCCTTTTTGCTTTGCACCCCCTGGCAGAACGGCTGCAGGGGTGCCAGGTAGGCTGCTTTCCGCAGGCCGTGCAGAAGGAAACACGCCAGGTGTCCTGAAGATGCCTTCTGGTGCCTTTGAAGGCAGAGCCGTAGCGATTTGAAGCTAGATGTTGGTACCGGCTTTATTGTAATAGCTTCATCGTCCTCTCCTGCGCAGGTCTGCAGGGGACAGGAGAGAGGTATACAAGCATCAGGTAATTCTTAAACGCTTGCGAATGCGGTAGGAAAACCAAAGCTCAGAGAAGGATGTTGACTTGGCTTGTCTGAGTGTGCTGGTGGTCTGTAGCCTACAGAAGGGATCTGTGATTTTTGCTGAGATAAGAACCCAGATGTTCTGTCGCTGCAGTCTCTGCTCAGGCTCTGACACTCAAGTCTTGCTGGATTTTTATGAACATGACAAACATCGAATGCGTAAATCAAAGGGAAAAAAAACCCTCAAAGCTGTGTTGTAAAATCTGTTTGCATTTGTAGACTTCTGAGGAATTGGAAGGTCTTCAGAGGAGGATATGAAGACAAATGAAACTGAGTGAAAAATACCACAAATGTGTGTTTCACATAGTACTGGTGCAGTCAGTTTGTTAATGCCCAGGCCATCCTTCCTGGTGGTGAGGAGGCAGAAAACCAAGGAGTTGGTTGAAGTAGAACCATAATGCATTTCTAAAGAAAACAATCTTACTTTCTTGAATATGGTGAGCCAGAAATCTCAGGGAGCTGTTGCTTCATAGTACGTATGATATATCAGGCAGAAAACAAGTCTCTCTTCTTGGAATACCAAGTGGCACTGACTTGGGGGTTGGAGGTGTGATTACTGTTCCTGTTAGCCTGCTGCTTGCTTGGGTAGATCAGCCTGGCCCATCTCTTGTGTTCTTAATCCACTGTGAAAGTGGAGGTGGGATGCTAGGTAAGATGTACCTTTGATTTTGATCCCATATGGCAATTAAGGGACTTTGTTGGGTAATAACTCTTTCCTCCTTACCAGCTCTCAGTTGCTTTTTGTGGCTGTCACTCTGTATTGGCCAATCAGTACAAAATTTTTTTTCCTCCCTGTGGGAATTACCCCACATTCCTCTCCATGCCATGTCATAGCCTCTCATAAATATTACTTGCTCTTTTGTGGAGTCTCTTCCTCCTTTTCTCATCTTGCTTATTTTATCAATTTTTTATTATTTTTCTCTTTTCTGCTGTCATCTCTATGCTGCGGAAGACCTTCTTGGGCTTATGCCTGTGTTTGGACTTGCTGGTACAGTTACATGAATTAGTCGTAGAAAGAGAAGTGCTCCCTGACTGCTGGTTGTTTTTTCCTTCTTAAACTGGCAGAATGTTGCTGATAAAAGCTCTGCCTATGTAAAGAGCATGATTTAGTATAGTGTATATACAATAATACATTTGTAGTTATTCATACTGACTTCACAGATGCAGTTTGGACCTCATGATAGTTTGGATGGGGCAGAAATATAATTCTATATCACAATATAATCACCAGTTCTGCTGGAGTAACAAATCTTTGTTTCATGGTTGGAACTTTCAAACATGTAAATGTTTAAATTTTTCAGTGCACTTCGGGAATATAGGGAAGAATTAGTGTTTTAAATCTTGGATTTTTTGAAGGGGGGGGGGAAGTCTGTGGAAGACAGGCGAGGGAAAACATGGAATGTAGAGCTGTATTTTACAGGATCCAAGTTTGCCATTCCTGTGAAGGGATTTGTGAATTGACAGATGAGGAAACAAACCCTGCTTTTGGGAGGAGTGCTGAGAACAAATACTCTGGGAAATCTGTGGTGCTGTAACTAAGGAGTGGAGTTATATGCATAAGGAACATCCACTTAATGGATCTGCAGTTAGTGGCACTGAAAATGATGTGAGACGGAACAATGGTCACGGCTGACAAGCGCAGACTGAATTATATGAGGGTGATAAATGGGTAACTTTTCTGATCTCCAAGTTTCATCTTTTCATCCTACTAAAAAAACTGGCCTTTGAACTTTCTGGTGTGTGTGATGTGTGTGTCCTTTTGTTGTTGCTTTTAGGCTTATTCCAACTTGAGTAAAAAGATTGTTGATTAGGCAAAGAAGTGATTTGCTCTAGCTGGTGTCAAAGCATTTGATAATGGACGAATATTCCAAATATTCTGCAGTTCAGTTTTTCGTTTCATGGGTACCTTGTGTGCTTCATGGGTACAGCAAGTAGGATTTTAATTAAAGTTTTGGAACAGCAGAGCCCAGAGTTTGAATATGTAGCCTTGCAATCCTGTCCCTTCTTCCAAAAGAAGGTTCTTCAGATATGACTTTACTGATGTGTCTTGTGTTTTTCAGGCCTTTGCGCTCTGCCTGAATTACGTTCTTCCAAATGGTGGATAACTTCCCTCCTCGAGGGAAGTGATAGTGAAACAACTTCACGTGTGGCTGAAGAGGTTTTTTCCGGTGGAAGATATTAATTTTACCCAAATGGCTCAAGGAGTTGTACTTCAGTTATTGAATCTGAATAGTATAAACTCAAACTTCAGTTTTACATGAATATAGACTTTGCAGGCAGTCTTAATTCTGTTCATTTTTGGTGGTGGTAGTGAACTTAATATAATACAGAGGCTTCAAATTCCTTTCCAAAACCAAAATAAATATTGTATGTAAATATTAGCTGGGAGTGGGCTGGAGAGGAGTCTGGAGAAGCAAGGTGTGGAGTATTGTGGAGAGCAGACTAAGGAGAGTTAGAGGCTTAGAGCTGGTGCAGTGGAAAGAAAAAAAGGGTCTTCCGATTCTTTATTTTTCTGTTATACTTCATGCTGGGCATCCAGCCATCTTGGAATCCTCTCTCATGCTAGGATTTGGTGATCATGATCAGACCATAGTTTGATACCTTGAAGACTATGGAATAACATATGATTGTGCTTGACAGCCATGCAGTGTTGTGGGGGAAGGGCAACTGGCCATAGTAATTTGAAGATAGATCTGGAGTGGAGCTTTGGTGCATGGCTTGTGGGTTCAAGGGAAGCTTGGGACTTAGCTTGAGTATATGACTTCGGCTATGTAAAGAAAATGGTCTTTGATTTGGTGTAAATATGGTGTTTGATTTGCCAAAATACACCCAACTAGTTCTTTTGCTTCATTGTCATGGGTTTTTATGCAGGCATATTGAACAAAACAGATGCGAACGACTCTGTACTCGTGATTTTTAAAAGCTTGTGCTAGCTCCAAAGCAGCAGAGTTAGGGTTATTTTGGCATGTACTTCAGCTCTTTGCTGCGTTGCTTTCAGCACTACTCAGGATTCTCAAGTGGTGCATAACTTCTGTATTACTGATGCTTTCTACCTAAAGCTTCTGGTACTGTACTGCTGAAGGGACAGAACTGAAATCAGTGACTTGCTTAACTCAGGCAGTGACTGTATGATGTCGAGCTGCTCTGTTGTTCTGAAGAACCAGGAGTAACTTTGAAATGCTTATACCTATTTTATATGTAAGAGTGCATATGTGTCGGAAACCCATGTGGAAAGAGGAATGTGTGCCATTGTTGATTGCTTGACTACTTGACTCTTCTGGTTACGCATCCCCCTTCTTGAGGCAGGTGAAAACAAAACACGCACCAGGGATTTGGTGAGATGAGGCTGGAGTAGATGGTCGAGACAAAGCTTGTTGTCAGATTGTTGGTGTACTGTTATCCGCTTGGTAAAGATCAGAGACAGTCGTTTGGACCAGGAGCTAAAGAGAACATTCAGTGTTAATTGTGGCAATATTAGTAGGGTGCCTATGCGTAAATAGATCTAAGGACTGACCTCAAACATTTTTACCAAGGTGCTCAAACTCTGGGAGCTTTCTGGTGTTTCTCATGAGGACAAAAGCTAGACTGTATCTGCAGGTGGTTTCCAGATGATAGAAGATTATCTCTGTTATCTGTAGGCATGAATGGAAATAAATGTGATAATTTGGGATGCCTGGAATCAAGATCTGTATCTGTACTACTTTTTCCTCATCAGGAGAGTGCTGTTTTCCTTTTGTGAGAGAAGACTAGCAATACTTGCAGTAAAACTGACCTTGGCACACTGGCAGGAAACATACCTTCATCTTCAGAGTTCCGAACTTGCCCTCCTTTCCATGTATCCTAAGGATCTGCCAGCTCTTACTGCTTTATTTGGATGATAACGTTAAAAAAAGCATGTACTAGGTTTCAAATCTACCTGATTCCACTGAAACATCAATCAAACCTAGAAAAGAAAGCAAACTTACTCTAGCAGAGTGAAAACGTGGTTATTTATTGCAAAATTAGACAGTTATAGAAAGGTAAAGCCAAGAAAATACGCTCTCGGTAGATACGTGCATATGTGACACTTGGAGTTCTTTTATAAATGTGATTTGAGGTCTCTGAGTTGTGTTGCAGTTGAAGAAGCTGATGGAATGACTCAACAGCATTTCAGTCTTTGAATAACGTGTTTCAGAACAGAAGTCTAAAATTAGTGAGGAATGAGTTAAAGCCCTTAGTCTTACAGGCTGCTCGGGGCAACTGCTTCTCTGAGACTACTCTTGTTCCTTTTGTAATAGTGAATTGCAATTATTTTTTTTCTTCCTCTCCTTCTGTCTCATGACCTTCAAGGCCATCGTGTTTACTTGCATGTATTTTTAATAGCAGGTTCATCACCAAGTCTTTAAAACTGTTAAAATGCTTTTAATGGGCGTTTATTTAGAAATGTGTGGCACACTTATGTTAGTTCTAAAACTAGAAGGTGTCATGGTGTCTAGCAGCCATTGCACAAAAGTATCCTGACTTCCATTTCAAGGAAATAACTGCTGATAGTTGGATGTGCTAGTGGCAAAACAGAGAAAGGCATTACGATTGTTGTGGGGTTTTTAAGTACTTCTTTGTTAGAAATCATGCAGAGAACTAGATAGCAGGATTAAACTGAAACAAGATTTTGGGATTGAGGAGGAGACCTTTATTGATTGAAAAATCCAGGCTGCCTCTAATGTTGAAACTTTCTTTTGTTGCCCA
This sequence comes from Platalea leucorodia, assembly GCF_965183815.1. Taxonomy (NCBI): domain Eukaryota; kingdom Metazoa; phylum Chordata; class Aves; order Pelecaniformes; family Threskiornithidae; genus Platalea; species Platalea leucorodia. The sequence goes on from NC_138824.1 coordinate 70,437,473, forward strand.
AGCCTGAATGAAACCACATAAATCTTTCCAGCACTCCTGTACTGTTCACTAGCCATTCTTAGTCACCCCTTCTGTTATTTGTAACTCTTACGGTTGATTAAGGACGTAGGACCTAATCTCCTGATTTAGGTATGTGGATAACAGTTCTCAGCAATGTGAGTTAAATTTCTTCCCTCGTACGTTCTTTTCTTGTTAACACCCTGTGGGGTTGCGCAGGGTCGGAAAGCAAGGAGTGTTTCACACACTCTTCTCTACAAGATTCATGAGTCCCTCTGGTAAAGCTTTCATGCTGGTTCAGAGAGGAGAATAATATTAATTAACCAAGTCTTAGTATGCTTGGACTTGTGGTATCATGCGGATCGGCACGTTGTTGGTGAGTAGAACTAATTAGCGGAGCCTAGTTGCTTGTGGATTTGTCCTGTTGGTCTTCAGCTTCGTTGCGTTGTGTCTCCTAATGCACCCACCAGGCAAGGCAACGCGTGCCGGGAGCCGGGTGGGTGCTGCTGCCTGCCTGGGGGGGAGGCACAAGTAGGGCCTTTCCCCAGTAGCGTCTTTGTCTCTCCGCACCATCCTCAAAACTTCCAGAAATGTAGCCCTGTTTGGAAAATCGCCTCTCTTGCCGGGCCTGGATCTGGCAGACAGGTATAATGGTTCTTACAGTAGGTGACCAGAAGTGGGATGATTGCATAAGGGGAAGCTGAAAAAGGGTAACTGGCATTGAGATAGGAGATTCAGCTAATAATTGAAACCTTTAGTGTTTCATCCACAGCAGACCGTCTGCACCTCACGGGGGGAGGAGCTGCAATGTACAGAAGTGAAACATCTGCAAATTCCCCTTGGCATGGTAGCGGGGTGGCCAGGTTGATGAGGTGTCACAGCCAGAACTGTCTCAGCTGAAGGAGTTTGTTTTAAATATTTCAGGCAAACAACTCTTTCTTTTAGTAGGCAGAGAGGTGAGTGAGTCCGGAATGCTGCTTTGAGTTTTGAAAATCCCCACTTGATGTAATGTCATGTATTAGGCAACCATTTCTTTTGACATAGCTTCTCAGTAGTGAATCTGACACAGCCGGGAGGGAAAAAGGCTTTAAGTCTTTAGTGGGAGGTCTTGTTGCAGGTAGGTAATCTTGTGAATCTAAAAAGATAGCTATGACATTACAGCTTTAGCTTGCTGGCTCAGAAAACCCCTCTCTTGTTCTACTTTCTCTCTGAATCAAGCTTAGTTTCACTTTTTGTCAGAGGTAGGAGTGCAAAGTAAGCTATAAAGCCATGACTTATCAAGGGTGTATAGCAGCATTGGTACGCACAAAGTAAGAACTATTCAAATAAAAATAGCATAGACCAGTGAAAAGGTGACATTTTTTACAAGTACATTTGTTTGTAATTTATTTTGTAATACTTAGGTTAGGTGTTTCTGAGACAATACTGGAGATGCTTCCAGACAAAATGGAGTAAAACTCTAGTCACAGAGGATCTTTTGGTTTCTGCTAGTCGGTCTTGACAGTATCTTATTGGTTTTGGTGGCAGTATGGTGCTTAAAGGTTTGGTTTTTTTAATTAGGTGCTTTTTGTCATGGATTGAGTGCTTTTTAGTTCTAATATAATAGAAAAATCCTTTGGTTCTATGCTCCCAAGAGAGTCCCGAAGTATTTCTTCACAAGTCCTTGTCGTGAAGTCTCATTACACTTTGAATATTTAGTATTGAAGAATCTTTTAAGTATTTCAATGTTAATGTAATTTAATATTAAATATCTGAATATTTTTTTCTCTTTTTGTTCACATATCAAGTGTAATTATGCTATGGATTCAGATTCAAACTTAATTGAATGTGTCTCTCCATGGTATTCACATACTGTCTCCAGCTGCAGCTAAAATTCCCACACTGACAAATAAAAGACCAGCTGTTCCTGAGTTGCATGTTAGAACTTCAGCAACTTCAAGATGAGATCTGTATAACTTGCCTGTTTTTTTTGCATGGCATCCACATCCTGCCTCACTGTATGGAATGAGGAGTGTAGAACCTCAAACAGTAAAGAAGCATCTGTTGAAGTTTATCTTGTGTTTGAGAGTTTCATCAAGTAAATAAAGGGTTCTTTACTAGTAAACTTGCAAGTCTGCTATGCCTGAAAAAAACCTGCGGTTTTCCTATAACTTTGCTCACTGATCTTAACTGAAAAGGCCCAAATTACAATCAAGTCTGCTATGCCTAAATTTTTACTGTGATGACTGACTTTTTTGTTTTCTTTTTCCCCCTCCAACAGGAACAGGAAATACAGTGGTGATAATGGTTGGCTATCCAAAAGGAATAGAGATATTGGAGCCAGTACGAAGAGGGATTCCAGTAAAAATGACTATTGTTGTTGGCACACGACACGTGCAGGAATATATTAGTGGTCAGTCAGTTGTGTTTGTAGCCATTGCCTTCATCACCATGATGATTATATCGCTCGCTTGGCTCATATTTTACTATATACAACGTTTCCTGTATACAGGATCACAGTTTGGAAACCAGGTAATTGCAGATGCTGATGCTTTAGAGTATTTGCCATCTTCTCATGTCAAATCAGGTGCCTAACTTTGCCTGTTTATTGAAGCATTCTTGAAGATCTGTGCCTTCTTGCTACTTTACTAGCTGTGAACGCTACTCAGTAATGGTTAGTGAGGCTAATAAGCAGTGTGCTAATTGACATCACAAGTTTGGCTAGTTGTAATTATTAGATACCTGTATGAAGTCGTGGGAAATATATTTAGCCACTTGTCAACAACTGAGTAAAGGCAGCTTCTTCTGTGATTTGTCACCTAACTTAACTTCCTTCCTTTTGACATTAAAAATTATTTTCATTCCTCAGTAATTTTCATTCTGAAAGTACTAATTTCCCTAACTAGATTTTTTTTTTCAATGGAGAGGGACCAGGTTAATGTCTTTTTCTTAAGACGCACCAGTAATTAGGGCTAAAATTTTGGTTCTCAAGCTTTATGAAAACTGCTTTTGATACTTGTAATCCTGCTACTCCACTGTAGAGTACTGAATGGCAGCAGACTAGAAGGAGCATGTATGGTGAGATGCAGCTCTTCTGGACTATCTGAAGTGCTGAGAGTGGTGGGAGTACTAGGAAGATCAGGAAGGGATAGCTTAGCTCCTTAATTTGCCCCTACCAAATCCCTGTTCTTCTTTGATAGGTTTAAAAAAAAAGTCAGCTTTACTTTTTTCCCCATGAGGGAAGTACTTAATCATAGAATAATTTAGGTTGGAATGGACCTCTGGTTCAAACCCCCGCACTCAAGAGAGCAACTTACATGGAGTTGTTGAGGATCTAGTCCAGCTCAGTTTTTAAAATATCTTAGGATGGCACTTCCCTGTGCTCTTCAACTCTTGCAAATAGGTTAGGTTCCTTCCATGGTCATCAGGAGCTCTACCACAGTTCTCTACTAACAGTGAAAAAGAAAGTTGCACTTGTTTTTCTCTGCAAGCAGTTCTCTGTTTTGGTGGGGTTTTTTCTATCATCAGTTCAGAATAAAAAAAAAAAATTGTTTCAAATGACGGCTTATCATGTGGACTTTCCCTGCCTTCTGTTTCAACACGCAGATTCTAGCTTTGGGGGAGGAGGGAAGGGAATTTTTGTTTGCCTTCAGGAGTCTGAGCTCTGATTAGGACCTACAGGACTTTTCTAGGAAAATATTTCTTTTCAGTAACTGAGGATAACACATGGGACTTCTGTGTTGGTTAAAATTGCGGTCTACTTGAAATGTTGGTTCCCTAGAGCCTTTTTTACTAAGCTTTAAGTCTTAGAACTTACATTCTGAGAATACTTCCAAGAAAACAAAAGTTTTGAGAAGTATTTATAGAAAAGGGGGTGTGTTTTTGTGTTGTAACAGTTGTCTGCTGAAGAAAGTTGCTTCTTCCTGTTATGTTGGCTTTAGGATAGTTCACACAAAGGGAAGTTCAGATGCTTCATAAGTAGTTTTAAGAGTGTTTTTTAGGTTGAACGTGATGTTTCCCAGAAATATGTACCACAAGCTCTTATTAGATTTTGCCGTTGGGCTTGTCATGTAAATGCTGCTTAAATGAAATTGTGTAGCATTAGAAGGTTATGCCCCTTTCCTCAATTCTCCTCCTTTTAAAATGGCCATTGAAAACAAAAATTTATAAAACTGTGCAAAGTTTGAAAATGTTGTGAATATCTTGGTCAACATAGATCATTAGAAGTCTTAAAAGAATTTTGGAAACAAAAAGCCACTTTTCTAACCCAGATGCTATTTTGCTTGGCTTATTGACTCCAGTATAATTAAAACTTGAGAGTTAAGTATGCCAGGGTTTAAAGCAAGTTACTGTGTAGCTGCTAAGTGAAGGTGAAGACAGGTGTCTTAAGACTTATTCTAACATCAGTAGCAGTAAATCTTTGGAAGACCTCCTTGCTATTGAAGATGAAACAGGACTGCACAGAAAAGCCTGAGCTGATACAGAAAGTGGAATAGACTGCTGCTGCTGGTTGTCTGTCCATTTCTGAGAGAACTTTCAGACTAATTCTTTTTAACACCATAAAAAAATTAAAAAATCCCAATTTTCAATACCATAAGTTTGTAAAAGTATATAAATCATTGTAATTATCATTACAGAGAAAAGCTGCCACTATGTCTTATTGATTCCTTTATGGTATTTCATCAGTGAGGGCTGCTGCTAGACAGCTCAACATCTGTTAATTGGGAGCATTCAGTTTCTCAATTTCTAGCAGTAGCTAGCACTTTGTCTTGGAATACAGTACTGCTTTCTTGCTTCCCCTCTAAGCATAATTAGGACTGTTACTGTATAGAAGTCCAGTATGGTGTCTCATGTCTGTTAAGCCTTTCTTGTCATCTCCTTTGCATAATGTGTCCTTTCAGTGCAAAGCTTTGTATAATGTGTGAGACAGTGTTTAACTGAGGGGAAGCATTAATAGCTACAAGCAGCCTTTTGACCTGGTGGCAGCTGTAGGCTGCCCGGCAGGATTCCGCCTTCTCTCAAGCTTGTGCAAAACGTATGGTATGCTTGCTCATGGGCTTGCCTAACGAGAAGGTCTGGTTATAGGCCTGTTGTTTCAGCTCTGATGCCTCTAAGGCCTAAATTAGTGTCAATTTTCCTGTGCGGGGTTAGGCCCTTGATGCAGGCAGTCGCGATATGATGCTATGTATGTATGTTAACCTGGTCCACGTAGTTCTGCACTGGTTGAGTTCATTTTAAGAGCACTATGCTTATAGGTAATGTTTGCTGCTGTGCCCTGAGAATGCAAAACTTGCAGTTCTTCAACATCTGCTGGTTGGAGGTATTTTGTAAACAAATTGGCTAGCCAGAGATGAATCTTTAAATGCATTCAGGAGACTTGGTAATCCACATGGGAAGTATTTAAAAACTTTGAAATGTAACTCTTAAAACTAACTTCTGTATTAATATTTAAAATCTTTATTCAAGGGACATAGGAAAGAAACCAAGAAAGCAATCAGCCAGCTTCAGCTGCATACTGTGAAACGTGGAGAAAAGGTAATTCAGTGGCTTTGGTTATTGCTGTATAATTTAAAAACTGTTGTAATGCCTGTATAGAATTTAAACTAAAATTCTCGCAATGTAATTGCAGTGTGACTCTTACAATTTTAGGCTCATTTTAGCACCTTTGCTTAGAAGGCCAAGCTTAAAATTGAAGAGTCTTGAATTGAACTACTTCTGAAATGTAAGGCTGTTTTGCTGCAAATAATATCTGGTTATACAGGATGTTGCAGGAGACTACAGGGCTGATACTGTAAAGATGAGGAAACACTAATATCTCATCAGCACTTGAAAACATCAGGTGGATTGCAAAATACTACCTAGGACCTATTGATTGCACAGTTCTTATAGATGATGTAATGTTTTGTTTTCTTAAAAGAACATCCATCTTCTTATTGATCAGAAGGCCTTAGAAATCTAAAGCTTTGAAAAATGAAACGCTTGTTTCATCTTTTGACATAAATACATTATGGAGCTGTATAGACTTACTTGAAGCATAAATTTTTTAGAAGTACATTTCTATGTATTAATTTTTAGAATAACTTTATTTTAAAACAGCTTTCAAAAAGTTAGCTTTGACAGCATGTGGCCTAAACTCATAGCTGTATTAGAATAACTGAAGTAGAAAAAGCCAAGGTTTTGGAAGAAAATATTATTTTAGTCAGTTTCAGGCAGCTCTGATCCTAGATGCTAAATTACTTTGACTGGACTGCTACTACTAGACATTTTTTCCCCACCCTTATTTGTCTTATTTGATTAGTTTTTACTTAAGGACTGATTTGCTCAGAGATGAAAAACAAGGATTAGTTTTTTCATCCATGAATAAAATTAAGGTGAGAAAGGACATTTATGTGTAAGAACTTTAAAAGCTGTGGTTCAACAGAAGCTGTTCGGCTCAGGTCATATGCTACCAAGAATATGTCCTTCATTTAGTAAATCAGTTATGAAATGAAAAAAACCCAGCTGTCTTTGAACTTGCCTCTTCTCCTCTTATGCATTCAGCATGTTTAAGTAGCATTTTACGAGTGTTTGTTACTTTTAATTATATTCTGAATTCTACCAAAAAGTAATCTATTTCAAGCTGTGAACCGAGGGATGTTCATACCTCTGTTCATACGATGGTGAGATCAGAGATGAAGAAAGATGAAATTGAACAAAAACTTGTGTAAAGCAGTATCAAAACATAACATCAGCATAGGAAGAAATGGATGTAAAAGGGGTCACGATGAAACCTACGGTGAGCACCACAAGGAAGCTGTTAACTGCTTTTAAGTTGATGTTCAGTAAACCTCTAGAAGGGATTTGTATGTTCAGATTTTTGCGGTGTAGCAGTTAGTTCCTTCCCATCAATATACCCTTGACTAAAATAAATAAAATGGGCGAATTTAGTTAAGCTGTTATGTAGCATGCTGGTTGTAACTACGAATGCCATGTTAAGCAAAGTAGAATGAGATTAGATTAAAATATCTCTATTAAAATAGAGGTTTTCTGCTTGGTAAAACATGTCTTCTAATTTGATTTGAATCGGCCTCTTATCAGCAAATTTATGTAACTTAATGATGCAGAGGTACTTCCACAAACTAATGTAAATTTAGCTGGAAAGACAGTCCCATCTACTCTGTAAAGGTACATTTTTTTCTTTAAATATTTCCATTCAACCATTATGATTAAAAGAGTATATTTCTTTTATTGTGACACAGTACAGTCTTTCATTGTCACTTCACTTGGGGTTGAGGTATTTAACTAAATATAGGTCAATATTTTAAAAGTGTATTTGCTATCAAGTAGATCTTTCCTGAGAAGCTTATGGGATTATTGTAAAATGGACACTCATTTGAGTATGTGCTACATATGGTATGCTTGGACTTTGCCTCTTGTATAGAATAAAAAATATTTCTTATAGAACAAATACTTGTCTTAACTTTGCTTATGTAAAAAAAGTCTTAATTTGATTTACTTGGAAATTTAAGGTATTAATTATCTAAATTGATAGCATGCAAAGGAGGGAAAAACTTGCCTTGAACTTGGAAGTTTGCTTGCAGTACTAATTCATTTCAGTGTTTGTGGTAATGAAATTTAAGTGCTTCAGTAAGCAGTAAACACAAAATACTTTGTGGGGGATGAAAGGGAAGAAGTTGGCCCACTGTCTGTTCTTCTGATACTTATGTTTTACACAACCCAATTAACATTGAATTATTTCTCTTGTATCTGGAGATATGCATCATAATTGTACTGCAACTATAAGCATGGCTTCAAGAAGGCAGTAAGACCTGTTAGGAAAGATATTTAAGCCTTAGAAAGAAACAAATTCAAGTGGGGAAATACTGTGTTTTGACTGTCTCTCTGGTGTGAGCTTGGAGAGAAGTTCTAAAAACCATCTCAAATTGCATGCTTCAGTTCTCTTCTAGCTACCAAGGGATATCTGCTAGGATGTGGTAGAAAAAAGAAAAAAATTGGGGAAGAAGAGATTTGCAGTATTCAACCCCAAGAGTCTCATCCTACTTAAGCGCTTGCAAGTGTTTGGGACCATCAGTTAAGAATTAGATTGTGCACTTTCATCTAAGCTGAGGTCTTTTAAAATTTCTTTATTCTATAGTTACTTTAAACTGAAATTTTACTGTGTTCCTGTGAGCAAAGCCAATGTTTGAGACTTAAATTACTTAAGGTACCATGTATAGCTATTTAATGTAGAAAATCAGAGTTTGGCTGCTTTCAATATTTGGTATCACTTGATCAAATCACCTCTTGATGGAATCTTGAATTAAATGAGGGAGATGTTATTTGCTAAACCTTTTTATATGTGTTACATTCCGTGAAGCTAGCTATTACACAAAGCTTGTTCTGTAATGAAATATGGATGTAATGCATTTAAATGTGTTGTCATCTTTAGGGTTTAGATGTTGATGTGGAAAACTGTGCTGTGTGCATTGAGAACTATAAACTGAAAGACACTGTCCGAATTCTGCCATGCAAGTAAGTTGCCATAATTATTGTTCGTCTTTAGCGTGCCTTCCCTAAGAAATAAGCGGTGAGCTTTCTGGAATCTCTTCTGAAACTCTGGTGGCAGAGCTGAAGCTGTGCCATTTGTATGGCCTGTTACATGATGAAGGGCGCTGGAAGACCTTGTAGCACTTCGTATCTATGCAGGAAGACGGAGCAATTGGGAGAAGTGTAGGAGTAAAGTAGAGCTTTCTTAGTATTAAGTTAGAACTGTATGCTGTGGACCTAGTAGCTCTGTGATCACCTCGTGGTTAGTAAAATCTCTTATTTCAGAAAGCTAGCATGAAAGAAGATGCTTCCAGAACTATGTCTGTCCTAGTAAATTAAGCAGTACCTAATTGTCAAGGTTACAAAGGAATGGGTTTATTTTTTAATGTAGTAACTTGCACCTTGTTTGAAGGAGTAGCATGTGGCTTTCATGATATGTTCTAAAGGGCATTTGTTTTCTTTAGGCACATCTTCCATAGAACATGCATTGACCCTTGGCTTTTGGACCACCGAACTTGTCCAATGTGTAAACTAGACGTTATCAAAGCTTTGGGATACTGGGTATGTTGCACACTTACTTTAATCTTCAAGGTAGAAGTACAGTGCAGGAGGCAAGACTTCATGTACTGTTCAGAATGAGAACAGTTGTTACTTGACAAGACTGAAGAAGCTGGGCAAAGACGCAAGAGTAATTGAGTGAGAACCAGAAAAATAAAGGAATTCTATGAGTAAGAGCTTAAACAGTGTATCGAGCAGCTCATGAATCGTCTGTGTACTCTTCTGTGACAACCAATTTTTCCTGTCTTCAACTGTTGATAATAAGGCAGTTGAAGCAGAGGTGAAGCAATTTGCCCAACCTGCAAAAATATAACTTAATTCAGTAGATTTAGAGCATATATTTGATCTTGTTGAGAACTGCAATTCAAAGGAAGATGTTATAGTTTTTCTGTATCAAGTGTTTGTGTACTTCCACATATGCCCAGTGTTTTATCCCTGTAAATGAGCCAGTACTTAGAACCTTCCTAAAGACATTCACCAGAAATTGGTTAAGTGGAGAAAATGATGTGCTCTCATTTCTTTCTGACAGCACCAGAAAAGAGAGATGAAGACACATGCGGTAGGTTACTCGGTCACTGTTGATAAATAGTTTTGAGTTCCACTAAAATGCCATAGGCGTGAATGTACTTCTCTTCTACTGATCTGTAGAGACCTTTAGAAAATAGGGGTGTTCCTTGGTTTCAGGGACCTTCCTTTCATAGACTAGGTCTGCGTTTTGACTAGCTTTCCTCTTATTTTGTTGCAGAGACTTAGCAGATCTGTGGAATACTTTCATAAATTACTTTCTTGTTTTGTCAAAGGTGACAATACTCTTGCTATGTTATATATATATATATATAAATATACACACGCCAGATTGTGGCACCTCTGTGTATTAAGTCAGACTTTACCAAAGGGTTGCAATCTTTGTTATGTGAAATAGCTATTATTACTGTAATATTGTTATGTTAGCAGCTTATTTTTTGCTCCCTTTCAATTCTTGGAGTTGATATAACTTGCAGAAGGATATATCCTTTTGTATACAGTCTGAAAACTGAAATACTAGAACCTTCAGAACACTTTTATTCCCTGAATTCATGCTGTTGCAGAGGATACTGATACCAAGCCTAATCAGGAGGAGTAATACCTCCTCTACTTGTTAGGCAAAATGAATGTTGGAAATCAGGTTGAATGGGATTATATTAAATATAGAAGCCCAGTTCTTTTTTTCTAATAGAATAGGGGAAATGTGTCTTGCTTATGTATCGATCATTCGAGTCCAACTGAAGCTAGTAATGTGGGAAATCCTTCAGTATTTTTTCTAGCTTAGTTTTCAGCCTGATCCAGGTTGCCCAATCTAGTTTGTAGAGTGATTGTGTGAATTTTTTACTGATGTGAGGAAAAAAAAAAAAGTGCGAAGAGCAAGGCAGCTTCGTTCAGCAGTGTGCTTGCTGAGTGACATAACTGCAGACAAGAATGTGCAGCCTTATTATAGAAATCTACTAAACCTTCTGCAAAGAGGCTGAAGGCTCAATTCAATTTTGAAGCATCTGAAGTATTTGTTTTCCATAAATTTTTTAAAGGCTCAAAGTAGAAAGAAGGCACTAAGTCCTATTACCTGGCTTCTGTTTTCTAAAGAGGAGACTTCAGCAGTCTAATTCTGCATTATGCTGTTTCTTACAAGAAAACTGGAGTTCAACATGTCTGACTGATTTAGAGCATTGTTGAATCTTGTAGTTTTAGTGCTTATTTAACTGCCTAAGTTTTGGAAACCAAAATCATTAATGCCCCCCACCTAGAGATTAGTATCACATGTGTCTTGTGTTCAATGGTAGCAGTTCTATAGCTTATTAAAATTCAGTACATTTTAAAATATGCTGCTCTGGTGCTAAAGAAAGGATCAGCCTAGAATTTCTTAAATCTTAAGATGGGCCTTTGCTAATTGTTTGAGGGGAAAAATACTCACGATGAAGCCCACAGAATAACTACTTGTACTGCAGTGTACTTGCTTATGTATAAATAATGCCAGTATATCAATAGCAATAGCGTAATGAAGGTAGTCTGTTTAATTTTAGGAACAGAATCGTGCATGTAGGACTTGTAATTAACTTTCAGAATGGATCAGAAATAGCTCATGCTATACAATAGGTGAAATAAATTCCTTTGCCCGTGCTGCAGATGTTTTGTTCCTGCAAAGTGACAAGCCAGCATATTTGCATTTTTGGAACAGAATAAAGTTAGGCTGGAGGTAGAGGAGGAGGGAAGTTTGTTCTGATGTCAAATGTTTGCTCATCCCAGTAAAAAAAAAAACCTCCAAGCTTGCCCAACTCTATCATGAAAAACAGCGGCTTCCACAAACTCGTAAAGGATCAATAGTTTTGCTCAGCACAGACTCTGTATGTGCTGAGTCTGCTCCTAACCAGACTGCAGCAATACTGTTGCTACAGTGTTGAAATATTCCATCCAAAAGGCTGGCTGGGTTGACTCCTCCCATTGCTGCTCTTGGCTTTGGAGTGTCTTTCAAAAAGTGGCTTTTCTTTTGCTTAGCTTTGTTTCTTTGCAGACGGTAACGTTGAAAGTAGACACTGCTCAACACTGTACCCATGAGCACATAGGTAATAGGCCAAAAAATGGTCTTTTTTCCAATAAGGTGAGGTTACAAAGCAGTAACGTGGAGGAATGTTGATGCCTAATGGTAGACAAAAGTGTCAGTTAAATATATTTAATTTTTAAAGGGGGACCCTGAAGATGTACTTGAAGTTCCAATACCTGAATCAATAAGTGGCAGTGTTTCAGTTGGAAGTCTGAGTATTGCTTTACAAGATGATGACAGAAATGAAGTAAGCGAATTGTCGGCTTCCTCCACTAATGAATCTGTATTGCAATGTACCAGTTTAAAAGAGGATGCAGGTGAAACCACAGCATTACTTGGTAAGTAATAATTTAGTTTATCACTTGACAATCCTTAATGCCATTCATTGCATTAGAAGAAGCCATTCTCCAAGTGATGTTAGTAGCGGTAGTATTGCACTGTGGACCAGACTGAGTGGTGTCACTTACTATTGATGTTCAGAAAATACAAGCAGATACATTTTGAGAGAATTCTATCGAGCTGGAGAAAATTGGTCTTGAGATGTAAACGGTGTCTTAGGAGGATTACTTTCACAGAGAATCTTGAGAACCTTAGGTATATATGAATATGAAATTTGTTGCCAGAGTTTGGATTAATGTAACAGATAAAATGTATTAAAATGGTAAATCAACAAACAATTTTTCTTCTAATTCCTGGCTTCTAGATGTGGATGTCAGTAATAACCGGCATGGAGAACATCTGTCTAATGGAAATGCCCACTGAACTGCTTCATGGAAGATATCTTGAATAGACTGTTGAAGAACTATTATTTTTTATTTAATTAGTATGGACTTTTGTCTAGTTAATGGAAAAAATAACAGTGTAAATTATTTTACCTTTCAAACTTTTCTAGCTGGTGTTCCAAAAGGGCTAATAACTAAGAATTTTGTACACAGGAGGATTTTATAAAATCTCCTCTGGATGTCTCATCCTAAAAAAAAGATGCAATAACCCTTTTTCTGTAAGCATTGTAACAATGTCATTGTGTTCCAGAGGGCTGTAACAAAGACGAAGACTAGGCAGTGAAAACAATGTAGAATGTGTAACAGATAAATGTTTTGGATGCACTATTTACATTCAGTATGTACACATGAAGAACACTTACAAGACTACAACTATTAAAACGTTCTGAAAGTTCTGATCTGTTGTAATTGGAGGTGGATATTCTTAGAAAAGACAATCTAACCTTGAAGGAATCAAATAACTTCATGGATATGTTGCATATCCTTTTCTGTGATGAAAAAAATTGCTAGTTGCAACTTTCCTTACATGTAACAAATACTAATTTGATCTTGTAATGTGTTCTGCTCGGAGTGGATGCTGAGAGAAAAGGAGACTTTCTCCCATCTTGCTAGCTTTTATACTGAATTTGGCAGTAATAGGTTGTGCTAGGTGGTCTTCACGTGCTGAGCATGTAGACTTATTTAGGTATATGCACACTGGTTACCTCTTCCAATCTTAAACTCAGTAGAACAGAGGTAAAGGGCTAATTATGGCTAAAATATATTTATTAGTCTATTTATAAGAATTTACTTAATTCCTTCTTACTCTTGCTCCTATCCTGTCCCACTTCGTTATGTACAAATTGAAACTGTTTCTTAGGATCTACAAAGTTTGGGTTTGTTTTGTTTTTTTTCTTTTCCTTAGCATAGAGATGCTGGAATTCTTCTCTTGGATATTCCACATTAGGAGTTTTGACTGGGTTTGTCATTAGCTTTTATTCCTTTCTTTTAGATTAGCAGTATTGTGCCTTATAGTAAAACACTTAAGAAACCTGAAGCATCTGAGAGTAAATATAAACCCTGGCATCTCCCATTATGACCTCTTATTCAAATATTTATATACTGTAAGTGGTATAAGGAATTGCTAAACTGTTTTGTAAAGAAATATGTATATTTAAAACACTACTTATTAAGAGTGTTAAGTGAATTGTTTAGGATTTTAGCATTGTCATGTTATAAATAATATGCTACATTCCTCAGTTTTCTTTTGTAAAGCTGTTACTACAGGTTGCTTAAAACAGTGTCTTTTACTAGACATTTGTTTTAGAGTGCATTTTGTTTTTAAAATGTATATTTGGAATGTTTTTAAGAAAATATGCAATTCTTTTTCTAACTTATATTGAGCTTCAATAGAAGCAATAACTTTTTTTAATTTTAGAATGAATGTTCCAGAAATGACAGAGGTTTCAGCTGGGGAAATATAATCGGAACTTCTACTTTGCAGAGCAGATGTTTCACCCTAAATTTCCTTCAAAATATTCCTATTAATGCCTATTTAAAAAAAAAAAAACAAACGACAACAACAACATAAGTCTGCCTCTTCCCTGTAGGAGTGTAACTTATAGGTTTACTGGAAAATTGTCAGGTTGTAGTTCTGATGTCACCAGCAGGTGCAAGTTTTTGTGATGCCTTTATCTTACAAGAAGCACACGAGAATGGAGTATGACTGACCAACCATCTCCAAAACTGAACAAATGAAAAAAACAACCCACAACTAAACCAAACAATGTATAGGGACATTTATGTCTCCAAAAGAAGCTTATCAACATTTCCAGAACTGCCTTTTTAACTGTCTCTTCAATATTAAAATCTAAGTCTTCTCCCTCTTCCTTAACACAAAACTGAACATTGATGTAGTAAATGTTGAGAGGGTTTAAACTCTAGCTCAAGGAGGAACCAAAAGGCGTTACCAAGAGAAGTCTTGTCAGTCTGTGGATTGTGTCTTGCTGATACCTGCAGCGCAATATTCATGCTGGAGGGGAGAAATGTGGTAAGTACTTCAGCTTTTATGTAATACCTATGAAACTAAAAGCCTTTCTTAAGAATCAAAGCTGAGATCTGGCAGAAAGCTGGAAGAAAAGCTAAAGAACCTGTGAATAGAAAAGTGTGCTTATAAAATCTGAAGTGTAACTAATACTACTGGCTTAGAAAAATATCTGAGTATGAAGACTCCTGGAATATGTTTCTGATGCTGGCACTATACCGGTTTCGTTTCAGCCTTTCACAGGCGTGGTTACAGTTGTTTCAGTCGAATTGGTTTGTGCGTTCTTCATCTTTGATATAGTTAGGTCTTGTAGGGCCAGCTGTGCTGCTGAGGAATGATGACAATAAAAGGCCGAATTGCAGTGCCTCCAGCAAGCAGTTTGCTCTCCTGGGAAGCACAATGACAAAAATCTTCCGAAGCGAATCATTAGTCTGACCTCAGTCAAAAAGCTGACATGCATTAGCAAGCAGCGGTAGGTTAAAAAGTACAGGACAGGAAAGAGATGATCTATGGAGCTTAAAACAGTAGCAGGAGAGGATTAGAAACATTAAGCTTATCACCTACTGTTATAACTCAAATAAATTACTTTTAAGAGTAAACAAGTGTAAGCAGCTATAGATAAATACGGGTTCCCAGACTTTTAGACCAACTGTATTGGATGAAACTGGTATGGCTAGTTTCTAGCACCTAACTACCGAAAGTTTATATGGAGGTCAGAACTAATGAGTCTCTCCCTGCTATGAATGTTTTTGCAGGATGGGTGCCTTGTGACTCCCTTCCCTACCGTTTGGAGAATCTTTAACCTGCCCCTTCTTAGGCTATGTCCTGCCTAATGTGGGAGCTGATGCTGTATGTGTTGTGGGTTCCTTCTGAGCCCCTCTGGCCCAGTCTCTCCCTGTTCCTAGCATGTTTTCATAAAACATGCAGGAATTGTCTGAGACCTCTGTCTCTTTGTCAGATTTTGCTGAAATCGGGCAGAGGGTTTCTTACTAGAGGCATTCACGAGGTATGATTATACAAAGCTAAAGCACGGTGCCCACATGAAGTGGACAGCCCTCCAGTGGTGATGTTGAATACATCAGTTGGGGAAAATCCCTAGCCAGGACTAGGTGATGTTGTTATAGGGTGAGTTTTGTTGGTATCATGTTCATGGGTATGGCTTTGTTAGTTCTGGTGTTACTTACGGAGAAAATTTGTGAAGTTCAAGTGATCTTAAAAAGGAGCTATGAACATGTCAAAGTGGACTGGTGTTTAAAGTGAGACCAGAGGCCGTCTTTGCTCAGAAATCTTAGTTTATTAATAATAGTCTACAAATGCCAAATTGAAGAATATGTTTGACAGTAAATAACTGTTTAAACTAGCTTCAGCTTTCAGACTTGACAGCAAGCAAAAATGAACCGTAGACATTTCAGATCTAAATGCATGTTAACAGTTTAATGACCTGAAGTACCAATTTAACTAGAAAGTTTGGATTTTCTTTCACTAACTACCCCTAGACTGGATTCTTCTTTGGCTCTAAGCGATGCTTGGAGGAGATCCTTTGCATGTACTAGGGAAGTTGGATTAGATAGCAGGAACTCCTTCCCCTGCCCCTCACCCCTCCAAGTATGTCAATGTAGTCCAGTAACCTGTTGCCAGTAATCAGTGCTAGATTCTGGAGGTATGCCAGAGGACTGGTAGGATAAGTTAACTACAGTGAGAATACTTTTAATCCATGCCGACTTAATAAATTGGGCACTGGTATTCCTGCCAAAGCTGGGCTGTTATACTTTGGGAATTCCAGTCTTCTGCCAGGGTGTAACTGGCACAGAGAAACACCATTGCAGCAACTTTGTGAAACATGCAAAGACTTTTTTTTTTTTTAACCATTTCTTGATTCAGGAGTGGTTGTCCTGGTTTTCTGCCTGGCCTGCTAGGCTTTCTCTAAGACTAGACAGTAGCAGTTGTGCAGAGATGAGCCCAGCGAGTGTGTAGCGATGGTTACCCCACTTCTTAGGCCCTATAGTTCAGAGGATGCCTGAGGCAGTATCTACACCTCCAGGTTTTGATGAGCTCGATCAGAAGTGAAAGGTGTTGGTTTTACATTATGATGGCAACAGATACGACACAACAGGTTGGGCCAATTATTTAGCTGCCCCATAAAAGCAGATTTCTCCTGTCTAGACAAGCCTAGACATGCAACTGCTGTCAGCAATGCCAACTGTACTTTGAAGTATACACCAGTGGGTTGACAATGACATTCTGAACTTGTGGAATATTTTTTCAGTTGTTGCCACAATGTGTAATAAAGATATCTTTTTGTTACACATCAACATCCCAAATGTTCAGTAAAACTGGGAATTCATGCTCAACAGAGCCTTTAGCACCCTGAATCAAACCAGTAACGATGATATTGTGGGGATGGTTAACTGGGTGTTTGGGGCTTTTGTTTGCTTTTGGGGTTTTGTTTTGGTTTTTGTGTATGTGGGTTTGTTTGCTTTGGTTTTGTTGTTGGGGTTTTTTGTTGTTGGATTTGTTTGGGTTTGGGTGTTTTTTTTTTTTTGAGTGGAGAGGTTGCATGGTTTTGATTTTCAGCACTTGGCATTGAATGCAGTGTTTCTGTGCTGGACAAAGATACTGAGATCAATAAGAACGTACTGAAATCTGGTAGAGGAGTCAGCTGGCAATATCTCGTTGGGTTAACCTGGAGGGAGTGGAGTTCTGGGTGTTGGCTGTGGGGTGAATGAAATTGTGCTGGCAGCATATTGAGAGACCGTTCTCTTCTGTAGGTCTCCCTTCAGCCACCAGGCTGGGTGAGGCTTTGCACAATGGCTTGGACCAACGTAAAAGCTTGCTGTTAGAAGGAGAGATGGAGCGGTCCTTTCTGGTTTCCTTTTCTGCTCCATTTAGTTTGCTCTGTCTCACATTCAGATAAAGAGTATGTGATAAACTAATTCAGCTTAAATTAAATCTATCATCAAAGCTGTATTCTGACAAGCCAGGAAACTGAATGTCCTTACTGTGCAATTGACTGGGTTTTAGAGCTGGGCTAAGGGGATGAGGAGTTGGGGCGGAGGAGGCAAGAGCAAGATTCTCCCCTTGGGTAAGTTGGGGATTCAGTTTTATAATAGGGCCTCAGTGAATCACAATTCCTGAAATGGAAGATGGCAGCAGCATTTTTCTTTTTTTTTTTTTTTTTTTTTTAACCAGGATGGCTGTAAAAATTATAATGCGTTCTGTCCTTGAGACTGATCTTTACTAGATGTGTTCTTTTCTCTCATAGGTGATATGTGAAGATTTGGGAATTGGAATTGTAGATTAAACATGCACAAATCAAGCTGAAGGCTTTTGCTTTTGTTCAGTATGGGTCCTGATCTCTCTCCTCAGATATCCTGCTGTATTGCAAAACTTGATTTGAGAAAGTTTTAAAAGTAGAATGTCTCTATAATTGCATGTGTTTGTGTGAAGAATGCATTGCCTGGAAAATGTCCACTATACTTCCATTGGACCTGAAGCTACTTTTTGCCATCTGATACATGGTAATGATACTGCATTTTTAAATGAGCATATCCTACTTAATTCAGAAGAGCAAAATAATTTGACTTTGTTTTGTTAGTCTGAAGCTGAAGTCCAGAACTTTGAAGCCAGTTACTTCTACTATAGACATAACTGCAGAGAACCATTTGAACTTGCTAGTCTGTCAACAACTATTCACAGTCGACTGTCTTTTATGGTAACCTTGTACTGACTTGGTTGCATTGTTTGGATTAAGCACTGGGCTATGTCGTTTCCATTGTGTATGTACAACTGTAAGAATGTCAAGTTATGCATTGTTGTTGTAACTTAATGGCTAAAAGCTCAAATTCTATAATAAATTATACAGACCTTTTAAAAAGCACTGTCTGAGAAGCTTGAGGGTTTTGTTTTCTTTGCTACATGTATGTAAATAGATCTGAGCGACTCAAGTAGCACAGCAACAAACCAAGCTTAACTTCATGCTGGGTAGCTACGGGGGCGATCCTTTCTGCGTGTTGTAGAGGTTTTCCCCATGTAACCGATACCTGGGTCTGGTGGGTTAACCTTGGCTGGCTGCTGGATGCCCACCCAGCTCCTCAGTAGGACAGAGGAAGAAAGAACTCATGGGTCAAGATACACAGTTACCATCACAGGCAAAACAGACTTGACTTGATGAAGATTAATGTATTGCCATTTAAAAATGGAGTAGGATAGGGAGAAACAAGGACAAAACTAAACCCACCTTCCTTTCCCCCTGGTTTTCCTAGGCTCACCTTTACTCCTCCACTCCTGACTCTTCCCCCGTTAGGAGTGGCAGGGGAAGGAGGGTTGTGGTCAGCACATAGCACTTGGTCTCGGCTGTTCCCCTGCTCCAGTGTGGGGTCCCTTCCCTTGGGCTGCAGTTGTTAAAGAACTGCTCCACCAACGTGGATCCTCTCCATGGGGTGCACGGAGTTACCAGAGGTGCCCCCAGCCCAGCTGAGGGGCTCACCCATCCCAGCTGGGTCTGGCGCAGGGCAGCCCTGGCCTCTCCTCACAGAGGCCACCCTACAGCCCCGCCACTACCCCAGCCTTGCTGTGTCGGCCCAGCGCAGCAGGGAATGCGGGAAGCTGCCTCCGAACAAGCAAGCACTGCAGCAGCATACAGCGAGTGCAGTAACAAGTTTGAATGTTTTCATCAATGCATAGGGCTCCAAAATTAACGGGCTGTGCCTGTTTCCCAAGTATAGGAATACATTACAGAAGTGCCTGTGATAAAAATCATAAGACTGCTTCCTGATAATTGATAATTTTTTTAGTTACAGGACAAAGCCAGGGAGTGGGGATTTACGTATGTCAGTACAACTCAAGCAAGTACTATGAAGAGGCAGAACAGCTAGGCTTTTGCTTATGGCATTATAGTAGCAGCCTACTTCTTTTTTTTTGGCCAAGGCTTAAATTCTTTTAAAGTAATTCTGTAAATCATAAGGTAGATTGCAATGCCTTGAAGCAGCAGTACTCAGGTTTCTGCTGGAGCCTGTTACTTTGTTATAAGCTGTAGTACTAAGTAAGTTCCAAACAAAAGCCTAAAACCTATATAAAGTATTTTTTTAAACCATGTTTTTGAAGAGGGGTACTAGGACATAGAAGATGATAGTCAAATTGTACTTCAACTTTAGTAGATGTAAAGCATTAAGGTACAAATTTAGTGCACAAGCTAGGTTAACTGTTGCTGCTAACAGTGACTTAGAGGAAGTGTCTTCGGTTTTAGACGGAATGTCTAGAATTGGAACAGACCTTACATAAATGCTCCTTTAGTTGGCCTAATACATCTTAACTCTGGGAAGCTATGCAAGTCTAACCCCTGGTGACTGCAGGACACTTCTCACAGGACTTCTTACCAACAGATGATGCTGCATGAGATGAGAGATCAATGGGACTTTCAATCCAAGCGATTTAGCAACTTAAATTACTTGGAAAGAAGGTGGTAAAAGACAGTCTTGACCTTGGATTATTGATCTTGCACTTCATAAAAATTGGAGAAGCAGGTGCAGATTTAAAACAGCTTTCATTTATCAAGCAGCATTAAATGAGAACTAGCTAGCATTTCAAGTTCTTTTCCTTTTTAGTCTCAGGGCTTAAATAACAGCAGCTGTTCTACCATCAGCTTAAAATAATACTTTAGCAGACTCCTTCCTCAGTTTCCCCAACACCTGGCATCTAACACCAGAGCGGTACTCCGAAGGAAGAGGCTGCTTTAATTTTGGTAGCCACAGAGCAACTGCCCATGCAGGTTCTGAAGTGAGAAGAGGCTCATGACAGCTTTTTATGGAATGGGACCATCTTTCCTCAGTGAAACACTTACAAGCACAACATAGGTGCAGTACTTCAACTACTGATGGTACGAGGCCAGTATTCTGGAAAAATTCAGTGATCTTGAGAAGAGAGAGTACCGCTCTGAGCCTACAGCACCCAACGCTTCATTTCTGCCATGTCAAGATAAGCCTTTAGCTTTTTCTAGACATCAAGACAGACTTGCCCTCACTCACCAAAACCA
This sequence comes from Platalea leucorodia, assembly GCF_965183815.1. NCBI lineage: Eukaryota > Metazoa > Chordata > Aves > Pelecaniformes > Threskiornithidae > Platalea > Platalea leucorodia. The sequence goes on from NC_138824.1 coordinate 70,457,941, forward strand.
GCACGCATCATTAGAAGTCGTATCCAGCTTCTAGAAGGTCTTAAACAAGAAAGAAAGGGCAAGCAGGAACCAAAGTTACTTACTTTGATGCAAGCTGACTTTTGGACACAAAGACAGTGAGTGCCAGATTAATATTTAAATTTGCTGTGAAGTGGCAAGTATCATTTACATCCCTTCTGGAATTAGAGCCTGCAGTTCAGGATATGCGTAGGACATACAGAGCTTAACCCATAGTCAAAAATAGCGGAAGTGTAAGGCCTAACACATTTCACAAACTCAAGCATGTGTATCAGAAAAAGCATTATTTATTGTTTAAATGCATAAAACGCTATTTATAGTGTATTACATCATTAATCCAGTGATTTAAGTTTAAAATATACAAGTGATTGGTATAGAACACTGGCAGGGTTTTTCTTCTTTTTGCCAGTGACAGAGTGGTTTTATTTTGATGTTTTTGTCTCTGATGGATTTTCCCCAGTGTCCAGCGTCTTCAGCAATCTGAAAAGGCCAGCTGCTTCTCGTATCCGACTGAACTCAATACAGAATGCTTGCACTTCTATAAACAAGTCCTGTACATTAATAATTTTGTTTCTGATTAAAGACTGAAGAAAGACACAAACAAGACGTACCAGGCGGTTCTGAAACAGAAGAGAGATGGTTTCATAATCCAAATAAATGCTTGCAACCGAGTCAGTTAAAGGACTGTTGGCCCTCAGCAGTACAACTGAGGCATTTCAAAATCAATTTAGCTTCAGCAGTAATTTTGTTCCCAAGCTTTGTACCTGCTGCCCCTACTGTTATACCTCCCACACTGCTACTGTATTTAAAAAAATGGACTCCTCTGCTTCATAGTACTTTACTTCTGGATACAGGAGCTTTCGCAAGATTAATCCCATGCACAAATGAAGCACCAGATCTACATATGCACTGTACTTACTTAATTTCTTTATTATGTAATCTCTGATTAAAGTCAGAGAGGAGATCATAGCCCAAAATGATGTCATCACTAGGGTCACCCCTCTTGCTTAGTCTTATTTTCTACACCACCACCATGAAGCAAAACGAACAAGCTTCACATCTCAAAATTCCCCAGTCACCGATAAAGGCACTCCAGCTGGGAAGTGACAGCAGCACAGAACTGATCCCAAACTTGCTTTGTGGGAAGTGCTCTCTCGCCAAGCGAGCAGACGACCCTCTTGCTCTATCTTAGAAGGACAGACAGTAGCAGGGACACCTAATCCGAGACGACACTTCAGAGCTCATGGCTGTGAGCTGTGATTTTCCGCCTGCTACAGTGAAAAGATGGGATCATGGAAGGGTTTCTCCTTCCTAAGGGCTGCTTAGGTAACACCTTGTAGAGCAGCTGGGAGTTGGGAAATGGAGACCTAGCAACTGGGCCTGCAATTTGTCATACACGGATCCAGTCACTAACTGTCTGCTTTATACATTTTTTCTCAAGGACAAAAGCAGATCTTTATCATTGAAGTGGTCTCATAGTTCACATTGTGAGAAAGAGTTGAACCAAAACCTTTATCTAAAAGCAACTATGTACACGAACGATGTTTATCAGACAGAACTGAGGGGACTTGATAGATTAAGTGTCCAAAGTGGTTTAGATTGACACTGACAATAAGCTACCAACTATTTTTACAGGAACTGAGCTTACTGCTGCAAAATTTGCTACCTATACCAAGAAAATTCAGAAACTGAACAAGTTATTTCCTTCACCGCAATCAAAAGGTACCACATATGTTTTCTCTGCAACACAAACTAAGTTACAAGAGTAATAACTGAGGAACACGAAACAGAACAAAAGTACAAATGCAAGATGCTGGCTGACTCCCAGTCTCTGAGGACCGTGCCTCTTTCACTTCCAATAGGAGTGGTTTTGCACCGTGCTTTTCAAACACAACGTCTTGTGTCTCAGTTGCTGTGAGGCCTCGTACGCAGTATTAACAAATGTTAGATCCCACAAGCTTCGCACGCTACTTGGCGATCAGTAAGTGTCCTGACGCTGTTCTTTTTTGTCCCCCGTGCGCCTGAAGCACAGCTGCTATATGCTCTCAGCAGCCCCTCTGAGCACAGTGCCCCCCTCTGTGGGCATATTCTCAGCTGCAGCCCAGGTCTGCTGCCGTTTTCCTATTCTGCTGCCAAATGCAATAGGCACGGCTATTCAGCAGGTCACAGATCAAGCCACCCACGTGTATCTGGCCGAGTCCTAAGGCAGGGAAACATCAGCAGCCACCAAAAGACAGCAAATGGTTAGTCATCATCTGGAAGGGTACCGAGTAGAAGACACAGGAGTTTTTGCTGCTATCTAAAACCACACTGCACCCATACCCTGTGTACTGCACACAATTCTCATCTCTGCAGCTTAAGGATGTAGTAGAGCTAGAGAAGGACACCAGAAGAAGCTTAAGGGAAAGGAACAGCTGCCTTGTTGCGAGAGACTGAAGAGGTTGCAGTCTTCAGTATTGAGAGGAAAATGCTGAGGCAGGACTTGGTCAAGATTCACAAAGCCTTGGGTAAACTGAACATGGAACTGTTTTTCACCAGTGACGTAGCAACAGGAATACAAGTTCTACTGGGCACTTGGTGAAAGCAGCAGATCGGTTTAGGATAGAAGGAAGTACCTCACGCAGCATGTAGACAACCTTGTGTGCCAAAGGTGTGGACACCTCCCCAGGGGGTAAAGATCCTTGAAGTGGCTACAACGTGCATGCTGGTACTGGAGAAGTATGACAGGCTTGGGAAGCAGAGCGTGTGGTGTTAGAAAAACAGAAAGCAGGTTTTTAGGTCTCTGAGGAGACCTGCAAGCTGTTGTGGGTTGGCAATAGTCATGATTGAAGGGCAAGACTTCCACGTGAGTTTTGTAACATTACCTCAAAGGTCTGGAAGTGGTGGGCGCACTTGTACAGAAAAGAAACTTGAAGCTTAAAACTAAGCAGAAGGCAAACAGCTAATACTGAGGGTGAAGAAAAGGCACACTGCGTGACAGATGAACCTTTTGCGTGTAAGGACCTGAGTCACATAAAACTGCAGTTTTGCCAGGGAGGAGAGTATTATGTCTACAGAAAAAACAGGAAACAGTAATTACCTGTGAGTCTTGTAAAAAGGTGAAGAAACATCTGTTAAACACTATAAAGAACTGCATAGTGCGTTAGGAAAAAAAAAATGTGCCTTTGAAATAAAGAAGCAGTAAGACAGAATAACGTAATGCTATCATCAGCCTTATAAAATCTCAGCGCATATTACACAGAGCAATATATGGGACCCTTTTTCCTAACCAATTTACTAAAGTACTCACCTGCATATATTTGTCTTTAATCTGTTCACAGGTGGAGATACAATTGGAGATATAAAGATGAATAAATTCAGGTGGAAGATCAACTGCAGTAGTAAGCCTGTTCGAATTAAAAATATCCAGTGGTTTATGAAGCCATAAATCTAGTGATTCCATTGCAAAACGAATGAGTTAAACCTGTGATATTAGTTTATCCCCAGTCATGTCATACAAAGCCAATTTCTGACAGCTTCCGCAGATATATTTTTAATCATTTAAATTTCTTCATTAAGAGTCAAACACTTTTTTAACTCTGACACAGTATAGAAGCTGAGTTAGATTGCTTTCTAGTATATTTGACACACCTACAAATATTTGCTATGTATTACACAAATGAGTCAATGATACTAGTTTCCAGTTTACGATGAAGTCCCCAAGCTGTCCGAGCACCAAGATTCTTCTGCAATAAGCACTGCAATACAATTTTGCTTATTCATATTTGAATTTCAGGTACTGAATCTAGATGCTGAGCTCCTTCCTTAAGTACACAACCGGAAGAACTCCTTTGTTAGGCCAAGAGATCAGTTTCCTTAGTTCCTTCAGATCCAAATTTTAGTCCTAGGAACCAAAACAACGTGACTATCTACAGCTCAAATAAGAGACCCTGACTAGATGAAAATGTTAACTAGAGATTAATGACGCACGATAATCTCAGAAGCTTCTTACTACAGAAGAACTGGAGAACTATTGCATCGAACAATGGCATTAGTGTATTTATTTTTAAGGGTTAACAGCAAAGCAGACCTATTTGTGGTTTAACAGTACTGACTACTAAAGTATTGGAGCTGCCACTGTTTCTTAATTGAAAAAGCAATACAGCTCTCAAGATAACAGCGTACACTAAATGCCAAACTGCCATGAAGTTACAACAGAATTTGACCAAAGTAATTCTTAATCACAGTCCTATCTCAAGTAGTGAAGGCGGGGGGGCAGGGGAAATAGGGCAAACAGTGCATGTTTGGGACATTTCAGTTTCAAGTTTTTGTCTTTCTTATTTCACTTAAAAATCAGTGTCTCCCTGTTTGCACTAACAGTCATTTTGCAGTTTGAGAAAAGTTGTTCCTATGGTAGTTACGTTGTGGGACAACCAGCATGCCTGAGTGGTGGTGTAGCTGTCCTGGACAGGAGTAAGAGCTCTTTTCTTACCACTATTTCTCCATGTTGTGGCCATCAGCCCAACTTCAGGGCAGTAACTGCTGTGAGTCTGCACCAGTAGGGAGGGATTTATTCCAGCAACGTTTCTTTCCTCAAGTGATCAACTCAACTCTGCTGCAAAGAGGCTGCTGAACAAGGCTGATTTGGTAGTTCTCATTCAGTAATTGCCAAGAAATGGAAGAAAGTAAGGGGAGAGATGTACTCTTGTAGCTTGTGGAGATTAGCTGTCTGAGAAGTTTTCCCATTGAAGGGGCTAGCATTCTGTTAAGAAAATGGGTTGTACCTATATGCAGAAGTTGTTCCCAATGAAGACGGGGCATGAACGTAAAGCAGGATGGCTATTTAACAATGCTACCTTTTGTTTGCTTAAGCCACATCAAGAATACAAGTTGCGTTTAAGCAGATTAGCTGCGTGGCATTAACGTTTTGTGGAGGATTCTCACAATAACTGCCCTTTGTCCCACTGTAGTCTTCTATCTTCCACACAAGCATACCTCAAGAAGGATCAAAATTAACATTTCCAGATGTCCTATTAAAACACAACTGCTACCTCAGTTGAAAGAGAAGACAGACACTAGAGATGAGGCTAATTTTTAAGATACGATAACAGAATGTGAATTCTTCATCAGGAATGACTGGATTGTGACCCGTTAGAGGGGGTGACAGTCACCGCAGTGACAAAACCATACACATCCAGTAACTGGTCCTTTGGCAAGTCAGTTACTAAACTTGCAGCTTTCTGGGACATAGGACACGTACTTGCTAATGAAATGTACGTATTAGCCAGGAAACTGATGTTTGAATAAAACTTTAGACATACTATAGATTGCAGTGACAGACTCCCTTAAGTGATAACCATTTTAAATAGTTTTGAGCTGAACATATCAAACAGTTTGATAAAATGATTTTCTAGTAATTATCAACTCCAGTTGAAGTTATCCACAACACAATATGTATTTCCCCATTCTTTTCAAAGTAGAAACACTTTGCTAATATTAAAGAGTAACACAGTGTTTTCTTTGAATAAGCCTCTCCATTCTTGGAGCAGGGACTGAAAGATTAACTAGCATAGCACCTGCACAAGAAATGTGCTTTTTACCATACCTAATATGGTAAAATATGGCATGTTATAAATAATTAATATAAAGTTATGTTAGTTTTAATTAAACCAAAATATTTAATTATTATATAAATTATAAACAATTAATATAAAATGTAATATCTATGCCTCCACCATCACATCTTTCTGCTGGGAAATTGTGGGTTTTTTTCCTGTTAAGTTGCAGTTTTGCTACTGCTAATACGAAGCTGTTAACATTACAGTAATATTTTAAAATAGCACTGCTGTAAAAAGGAACTTATAAATTGGCAGCGTTCTCTGAACTTAGCACTGAAGATGTTCGAGAGCTTCCATTCTTTATTACCAACCCACAGCTAACTTTACAAACTTAGTCTGGACTAAAATAACAGTTTTTTTCTTTACCTACAGGCACCACCAATAAGGAACTACCTAAAAAGCAAGTAAAGCCTTTATGAAAGAAACAGACAGTCCAGGAGTTGTAGAAAGCAACAAATCCACAGCACTCTCTTCCTCTGCAGGATCAATCAGAGCACACTAAGTCTTATTGATTAGAAGAGTATTAAAAAAAAACACACCACCACAAACAGCATAGAGAAATTGAAAAGGGAATGACAGTTTGATACTCTTCCGTCACTGTAATCTGACTAGTCATTTCTTCAGTTACATTTACTTTTGGTAGTCTTTGGAATGTATCCAAATACAGCCCTGCGGCCAGCCTCACAATCACTTAATAACTCTTCAGTTATTTACTTTACATACTTCAGGGAACCTTCTTCGATTTGAAATAGTACTCACCGATTTACAACTTCCATTGAATGCAAGGACATGTCCATGTTAACCAAGACAGAAAAATACTCTGTTATCTGACTAGACTGCATCAGTTTCAGCAACATTTCTATAGCTACTAAGGGATTGTTTTCAACCAGGTCTGGCAATTTGGCAGGAGTGAGACCAATATGGTAAACAAGCTTGGGGTCCTTTTCAAGTTCTCCAAGGAGCTGTAAAGAAAAAAAAAAAAATTCAGTTGTTTTTTTTTCCTTAACTATCCACATTACTGCTTGAAGAAACTGCTATAATACATCTAAGCTACAGGAGAATGATAACCCTTTAGATTTAGGCATCTCTATTGAAAGACACGGGAGGTATACTTTAAAATTTCCATGTAAAGGCAACTGTGCCCATAAAACCTTTAATAAGGCATTTAGTAGTCTTTCATCAGTGGCTGGCACGGAAGGGAGGGAAAAAAAAAAACCAACAAAAAAAAAACCATGAAAAGTTTCAGCCTTCTTTAGTTTCCTGTCCAGCAGAAAGAAACCTCAATTTCACATTCATTGTTGTCAAAAAAGTTCTGCAAAAAAAGGATATTTTATAGTGCTAGCATAATGATTATCAAAAAAGCACCCTGAAATCAGGGGTAATACTATCAAATTGAGGAGGAAAAAAAAACCAACGGTGTTTGCATTTCTGAAATAATTACTGGTCAAAAGCTTCCACAGAAGCACGAACAACTTTGTTATAAAGAAGATTTTTCCACGTGGAAAAATATTGGTGCCACTTATCGATCTACTGTAAATATATCCAGTCAATGCTATGAAATTTAATGACTTCTTCCTTATTCATACAAACCCAAGTCAAAACTCTTGGGTTTTTACAGTTTAAAGTCCTTGGAGTTTCCTGGATCCAAACACAGATCAATTAAAGTGACCCAAGTTTTCTAAAATACATGAGTTAATAGACAGCTTGTTAGAAAGTCATTTTAGACAGAAAAGTGCGTGATACTTACCTGTGTTTGCTGTGGGGAAGTCAAGGGACTTTTAAAAGCTTTTGCCATGATTCTTTTTATCTCAACTCCAGTGCTGTTCTTAACGCACATTGACTTATCCCACTGAATTGTGTGATCTGGCTCTATTGGATTTAACCATGCCAATTCATCCTCACATATATGGAGTGGAGGCGGCGGTCGAATAAACTCTGGTCGAAAGTGACCTAACACGGCAACAATGGGAACAGCTTTTTAAGCTTCAGGTATTCACTTTTACATCAGTACAAAAAGACGACCCCCGAAGCCCCCATTTCTTCAAGCTATTGTAACACTGAGAACAGCATTACGATCTTATTTGCCTCCCAGAAAAACATTTATTTCTGATTTTTAGTGATGCTGTTACATCAGCCCGTTTTTCCTCTTGATTCAGATCACTAGGTTACTGGTTCTATGGTCTCTTTTCCTTCCACAGTAACTGCTTCCTTGGAAGGCGTTAACAGTCAGTCCAGATCTTGGTGTAGGGGACTAAGATCTGAAGGGCATCAGACCCAGTGTTTTAGCCAACAGATGACACAGGTAACAGCTTGAAGACAGGCTCCAGACTTTTAAAAGTCTGGAAACGTGAACACTATGGAGTCTGATCCGGAGACAGCCTGACACGGTTTTGCACTGTTTCATTCATCTTCATTCCCATTTCATACCTTGAAAATACTTCTGAATTACATTACATTTCATCTGGAGAAGTATAAGAACATAGCATGTCATGAATTACAGAAACAAAGATGTGAAAATGCACGTACTTTCTATAGGAGGTTTTGGTCCACTCACTAGGGCTTCTGTGATCTGGGAGGCAACGGAGCTGTCAAAACCAGAGTTGGAAGAATCTGGGTCAGGATCGCTGAGAATGCTGGGGAAGCTGGCCTTGCTCTGTGTTGGCAACTCGGACTGACGTTCTGAAAGAGGGACAGTCCATAATATTAAAGCATAAAATTGAAACAGAGATGCCTGGAATACTAAAAGTAGTGAGAAACAAGCAGCTTTAGAGAAGAACTAGCTTAAAAAAAACAGATAACATCAACATGAAATTTAGTACTGTGTCAGGCAGCTAGTACTCAGAGTGCCAGCTAACAGGCAAGGGACAGAGGTATGCAGCGAGGATAGAGAAGTAGAAATGAATCTGAAACGCAGTCTTGGCTTTAGAAAAGGTAAGCAACTGATGTAATCTGCGTCTAAAAGCAGATTAGTAGGTTCACGTGGTACTCCTGAAAGAGTTCACATGCTATATCTAGTTTTGCAATCACTTCTCAGAGCAGGGGAGTGAAAAATCCAGAGAGATACATTCACAGGCTCCGCCACAATAATGGTCATGCTAGACCTGAAGTCAGCTATTCAAATTTATCCAACACGTTTCAGTGGCGTTGCGTAAGCTGCTTTTGCGTTCGCTGTCAAGCTACAGCAAGAGCTTGTGTGGAAAAAGATGGAGTTTAATTGTTATGTGATTCTACATATGTTGTCATTAAAGCCAACCTGAGAGGAGCTGAAAGTGTCCCTTTAAAGCCCAAATTACAGAACATAAAAAGGTTACATTAAAATAATATTAAATTTAGTATATACAGCTGAAGACTTGAAGACTATGGGGCTCAATACTTGCATTGTCAGAGTTTTAGGTGTCCTTCTGTCACAATCTATCACTCTTTTGTATCTGATGACTTAAGGGCTGATCTCCTATATTCTCTGTATTATTTTGAGAGATCATGTTTTCCATTCCTTTGGCAAAAAAACCCGAAACAAACCCCAGCTGACAAAAAACAGAGGAAAAACCCACTACAGAACACCACCTTACACTCCTCCCCTCCTCCACAGAGGCCATTAAGCAGCAGATTAAGCCTTAATTAATCTGAAGTCCAAAATTGTCGGTACCACACAAGGAATCCCTTGAAAAAGTTCCACATGAAACTAAACACTGCTTCTTTTTCTCATTAATTAACTGTAGTGCTGTCAGGTTTAGTGTACTGTCCCTATCACTTCCAAGCAAAGTGTGCTTGCTCATTTTTGTGCAACTACGCTGGCCCTTCCCGGCTTCCCATGGGTATGAACTATTTCATATGACTCCAACCAAATCCACAAGGGACGCTGAAACTGTGAGGGACAAAAGGATCATCAAAACAAAGCAACACCCACTGCTAATTCCTTTTTTGGCTTTCTGTCCTACTTTATCCAATTATTTCAGATCATGCAAACGTTTGCATATATGCTTACTGAAGCAGCACAGCAGGGTATGTTTTTCTGTTAAAGGCAACAACTAGCATACCTTTCAGTTGTTTTAAAACAAAAAAAAAAAAGGCCAAACAATTTTAAAGTCAAAGTTCAAATGAGCTGGTTTATAAAACATGTCTTCGAGTTTATAAACTGTTTCAAACTCCAGTTTGTGAGTCCTTTCATTTAGCCACTGAACAGAAGGGTTGATTTAACAAATGAAGTTCTACAGAGAAAAAAAAAAAAACCCAAACATTGGGCATCTTTTTTCAGTCTTTTTATTTATAGTCTAGAACTTAAATCTCTCAGTTGGTAAAATCACTGATGTGTTTGTATCCCCACAATCTCAAATGATTAAGGATGCTTAATTAGAAGTATAAATGTTTAAGATACAGTCCTTCAAGTCACTGATTTTAGAAGCCTGCATGAGGCCTTAGTTACATGCATTGACACTCAAAAGCTCACCCTCACTGCTTCAAGAATTAGGGCTGGATCAACAGTTTCAGGTAAGCAGAAGTGAGAATTAGAACATGCTGATTTAACAGGAAAGAACATAGCATCTTGAACCAAGACATTTAAATTCAGAAAAATTAATCTGAAGACAATCACTTAGATTCCCTTGTAGAGCTATTTTTTTTTCTTTTTACAGGGAAAAAGAAACTTTCTTTGATTCTTAAAGGAAAGTTCTGCAATGTATTACAAACTTTAATAAGGTCAGTTACTCCTAAATCTAATAAGGGTTAGCAGAGAGTTACAAGCACTTTCCCAGAAGACCCATCCCTGCAACTAGGAGAAAGTGACATTTTTTTATACGTTAACACACCAGATGAACAAAACCAAGTTATAGGGAGAGACCGAGGCTTGAATGAACATTCTGTAGACCAAAGGGAGAAGATAACAAAGCAAGTTTTAATACTCATTCCCAAGATGCTCTATTCCAACACTCTACTTTTGGGGGGGAAAAAACAAACCAAACAACAAACCAAACAAATGGGGGGGGGGGGGGGGGGGGGAAACAACGAAAACCACACCCAGAGAAACCACCATACAGTTGCAAGTGAATTGCCACAATGAGCTCAAGTTCAGAAGACAAGCCAAACACTTTTTCCTCCCTTTACAAAAAAAAAGATTGGTATAGATACACTGACTGAAAAAAATTAACGCTTTCTAAATTATTTAAGTTGATTTTGCACATATAGTCTAAAGCAAGTCAAAATCATCCTGCTCTAAATAGCCCTAAACTGATCTCAGGGACCACAATTTTGAAGGGCCACCAAGTCTCACAACTGTTATGTTCTATGAAATGTGGGGGGGAAAGGGTGTAAATGCACCCCTTAAACACTGTATCTAAGCATCATAATGCAAGTATTTATGCACTGTCAGCGGCACAGCTTCATCCTGCATACCGAATCATTAGGAGAAATACACTGAAAACGTCTGAAAAATTGACAGACTTTCTGAAACATGACAAATAGACAGTCAAGAAGCATCACAATATTAAAATGAGCAAAAGATTTATCTTCTAAGAAAGTGAACAGAAAGCAGACATCTATTCTAGGGAGCTACAGCAAGAAGCCTGAGAAAGACAGCATGAAGCTTTTTCAGATGCAGCTTGTTTTGTTACATAATTCCGACAACTGCTCATAAGCAATCAATTATGCATGTTTACTGTATTATGTAAATAATGATACAAGCACATCTTACAGGGCTTAATTTTGCAAAGCCCCATTAATGACTTTATACTGTACTTTAAGCCATCAGTGTCTTCTATTTTAAATAAAGGACAAATTAAAATGCATGGCCTAGAGTACCCATCCATACAACTACAGTTTTGAGGTTCTCTACGTGTTTTAGTTTTAATGAGAACAAACTGTTCAGAAAAAAAACACAGTACCAAGGGGAAAACAAATAAAAACAAATGAAAAAAACTCCAGGCTTCTTTAAGGCATCACGTACGCCTCATGCTAAAAATCACAAGTTACCTGAAGTTTCACAAAATCTGAATTCAAAGAAGTATTCTAGAAAACACAGACAGGATGAACCGGAAGGGTTTGTTTCCCCCTTGAAAGTGTGTTAGAGTATTCAAATGGCATTTTCGAAAGATCCCACAGCGTGGAAATAGTAGCTGAGGAGGACACCAGAGGACGTTTGTACACTGTAAACAAGCCAGTGACAGGTTCTACAGAAAAAATAACGATACCAAGATACAACCGCAGGACGGAGAAAGCCCAGTTAGTGCCTGACCTCAGAGCAGTAAACCACATTGTACAGATATAGAAGTGGGATGGTCCGTTTTCAAGCGAGCAGCTCAATTTGCACGTACCTAGGGAAAAAAACACTATTTTTTGCTGTCCAAACTGGCTCCTTGTTGCCAACAATATTTTCTATTTCAGATTAGCTCCAGATGTGACTCATCAGTCAATGTGATCAGAACAATCACGTTCCTGCTCCTTTTCTCCTGTCAAAGGATAAGCATCACATTGCTTTTCTTTTCAATCCAGTAAAAGTAGGCCACCTGCCCACTCTTGAGCTAATGCTGTAAGATCTGACTTTATTTTATAAAACTGAAGATATAATTGTAATAGCCAATTTGCCAGGTGCAGCCAAAGTACCGGTATGTGACAGCATGACAGTTATGCTATGTTCTGTCACACCAGAAATACTGCAAAGAGTGAAAAGGGGTAAAAATACACAAAAGCCACAACCCACCCGAAAAAAGAAAAAAAACACAACACAAAGCTTTAGATGAAAATCTTCCTATACTTGCAAAATGTTCTCATGTTGAAGGCAGTGACGTATATGCTTAAAAAGCTGCTTGTTAAGTAGGATAAAACAGTTAAGGCCTAATCTCTGCTTGAAGTTTCTTTATGTGCTTGAACATGGGCTTGTGCTTGAACATGGGCTTGAAGACCCTAAAGCATAGTTCAACCTTTTTCATAATTAAGATAGACAAGAGTGTTTCTCAGGTAACTCACAGCCACACTACAATTAGCGTTTCCATTCATAACTGAACCACAGCCACAAATCTTCCTTACCTGCTAATGCCAGCTGAAGCCCACTTATATCCACTGACTGGGCCATGTTCCCCACATCCATTGAAGCAATCTGCCGAGGAGTCTTCTTGAACAGTTCCCTAGGGGGGGCCAACATCAGTTGAGACAGAAAGAATTTTTCTGGAGGAGTTATGGGAGGTAAGAAGCCTGTGGAGACACAACGGAAAACAATCCCTGATTTTTTAAGGCAGTAACATTAATGGTTTCCATATGCTTCACACAGAACAAGCAAAAATAAAATGCAAACTAATGTGTTACTTATGGCAAGAGCAGTGCAACTGAAGAGTCTTTGTGAGTGCACACAAAACCGCCACCTCCTCAGCTCCTAAAGTGATGTGAAATACAGCATTATACTGCTGGGTACCATGCATCTCGACATGCAACATCAGTCAGTCACAGCGGTTTATCTACATGCTTTCTAATTTAGACAACTAGTGAGCTATTAGATATGGCCAGACATTGCAATTCCTACTGTAAGTTATAAAAGTAATTTTTAAAGAAACTTTTAAAATGTTTTTTTTGGAAACTTTTAAAAAACGGGTTTTTTAGAAACCTTTTAAAAAATGGTTTTACCCATCGCTGTCACGCTTGCATTTACTGAAGTGGGAAAAAGTGTTTCACTCTCATGTACTTCTTTAAGAGGCTTGTTTCACAGCTCTAAAGCTGTCAAAAGCCTCCGATCACCTCCAGGTTCTCGCAACGGCCTTCTCCCCCCAAAAACCGTCCCGCTCCTGCCAAGCGGCCTGGCTGACTTCAAGCCTCGAGCCGCTCGCCATGAAAAATTCCCACCGCTTCTTCCAAGGGCGGGAAGCGCAAAGGCACCGGCGGGAGGCCGGGAGCGGGCAGGGGCAGCGACACCGACGCGGTGGCCGGGCTCTGGCCCGGCCCGGCGGCGGGACGCACCTGAGAGCGGGGTGCGCTCCGCCTCGTCGCCGCCGCGCTCGGGCGCGGGGTTGAGGAGGTGGGCGAAGACGGCGGCGAAGGGGTTGGCGGCCAGCGGCTCGGTGCGGTACATCTCCCAGAGGAGGTAGAGGGCGGTGAGGCGCTGGGCCGGGCTGGGCAGCAGGTCGGGCTGCTGCAGCAGGAGGACGAGGACGGAGCCCAGGCGGAAGTGCTCGGCCTTGCCGAAGTAGTGGTGGAAGGCGCTGGAGAGGCCCTCGAAGGTGCTGCCGCCCGCCTCCTCCGACACGATGCTCAGCAGGCTCGACAGCTCCTTCGGCGACAGGCTCATCCTGCCGCCCGCCGGCCCCCCGCCGCCGCCCGCCGCTCCGCCCGCCTCGCCCGCCTCCGCTCCCACCTGAGTGCCGGGCGCCGGGCTCCCCCCGCCCCCGGGCATCCGCCCCGGCCCGGCCCCGCCGCTCCCCGCTGCCGTAACGACGCGCGCGCGCGCGCGCTGTCGCGCCGGCCCCGCTTTACGGCGCGGCCGTAAGGCGACGGGAGCGTTCCGGCTCGGCGCCGGGGCGACGCGGAGGCGCGCGCGCGCGATTGGCCGCGCGGCGGGGAGCCGCCGTCCGGCCCGCGCCCCCGCCTGGCGGAACGGGATTGGCCCCGGCCGGCCGGCGGGGGCGGGGCGGGCGCGGGCGATTGGCTGCCGCCGCCGGGCGGCTCCGCGGCGGCCGTTGGGGCCGGCAGGGGGAGCCCGGCGGCGCGCGGAGGCAGCGGCGGCGCCCGGGGCGGCGGGGGCCGGGTCGCGCCGCCTCCCTGGGAGCCACGGGCAGGAGGGGAGGCGGCCAGGCCGCGCTTCAGTCGGCAGCCGGGGCTGCCTCGCCTCGCCTCGCCTCTGGTGACGGAAGGGAAGGGAAGGGAAGGGAAGAAGGGGGCTGCCCGCCTCCTCTCGCCGCCGCCGCCGCCCTGCCCAAAGGGCGGCCTGGAGGGCAGCGTTCGCCTGCTTCTGCCGTGACCCAGCCGAGAGCTGTCCGTTTCGCTGGTGGGGTTCTCGGCAGAGCTGAAGGACAGCGAGCCGCAGGAGCGTGTGGCTGGAGGTCGGGGGTGGAAGAGCATCCCCGTTCGGTGCCACCGTCTGTTTCAGCAGCCCGCCTTGTGGAAGCGCGTCCTGAGGGACAGCGGCTCACGGGCACATCAGGCACAGCCTGACGAAGTGCTGAGGGCATGGCCTGGAGCAAGAGCTTTCTGTGGTACCTGCTGAGAGGAGAAGGGCTTGGAAAGTCCTGAGAGCAGACACTGCTGCTGCTGGCCGATTCCTCTCGTGTCAGTACTCCTCCCGAGTCACCCGGCCCAGAAGACCCTGGCTTTCTAGTTAGCCATGGTGGTGTAAGCGATGGGATTCAATTAGAAACTGAATAAATTATATAACTCATATAAAAATAATATAATAAAATAATACAAACTGAAAGCTAGTGTTCTGAATATAGACCAAATAATAGATGTGTTCTTTAATTCACATTATTGATGGGAAAGAAACCAAGATCTGGGAGGCGTAAAGGCTTCACATCCATATACTGATATTAAAAAATGACGGCTCTGGGAAAAAAACACGGTCTGCAGCCATGTGAGGTGTGATCTGAAAGGCTCGTTGACGGAGCAGTGAGTCACCAGCTGACTGGATCACAGTGAGAGTCTGCTTGCAAGATACACAGCTAGGATAGCAAAGCAGATGGAAGAGGATGCCAGTGAGCTTCCTGCTGCGGCCAGTGGATTCAAGGAAACAAAGCAGTCCTTGGAAGTTTGGGCCAATTTAGAATTTACTAACAACTGCAGCAAGGACTTTAACTGTAGGATTTAGGAGGAAGATCAAATCTGGAGGTGGATGAAATAATCTGTGTAGGTGTGCAGTAGGGCTAGCTGGAGAACTTGGGAAAGCATGGACGTGAACAAGAGCTTTCCACCCTTACTTGTGATACATAGAGAGAAGTTGAATATCTTCAGTTAAATAATGTGACGGCTCAGTAGTTTAGAGAGGAAGACTTTGTGGGAGAAGGTTCCTCATAACTCATATGGATTTCTGTGTAAATAGGTAGAAAGATGAACTTTTATCAGCTGACTTGAACGCTCAGTCTATGAGAAGACACTTCAGTTTACAGAGGAGCTGAGGATATAGAGAACAGGCCAACTTTGTCTTCCCCTCTGTCTTGCTGACCTGTAGCGAAATTGTAGTTCTCTGTTCCTGTCGGAGAAAGAAGTTTGGTTCTGTGGGGTTGAAGAACCATTGCAATAGACCGGGAAGGTGAAACCATGTCAGTGGCCTGCAGAGTGGAAGAAGCCCAAGTGGCTGTTCCTGGGTGTCTTTTAAACCTGCTAGAGAGACTAGGAGATACGGTTTAATACAAGTGTGTAAAAGACTTGAGAGAGCGATAGCGTATTGAAGTGAAACTAAGTTTTCCTGATAGGAGTGACTGGTCTAAATGAAAGAAACTCGTGTGAGTAGCTGTGGCTATAAACGTCCGTAACTGTACACAAAAGCATAGGGTGATCTCCATCTAGCTCAGCGCCTTGTCCATGACTGTGTGCTTCTGGCCATCTGCCATTTGGGTGCTTCCTGAGTCGAAGGTTGAATGCTCATTGTTGTGATTCCCAGCCCCGATGAAATTTTCTTCCTTGAGCTCAACTCTAGTGCTCTATGAACCCATTTATATGTTTGGCGTGCAATGAGTTCTGCAGTTTAAGAACCGTGCTGTGCAAACCAGTACTTACTTCTCCACTCTGCTCATTGCTCATCATTCTGTGCATCTCTTATCATGTCTTACCTTGGGTGTTCGTCTCTAAGGTCATGTCCCCTTCTGTGGCATCCTCGTTCTGCCATCCTTGTTGCCCTTCTCTTTTCTACTTCTGCTGTATCCTTTTTGAGAAGGAGGGACCAAACTTGCATCCAGTGTTCAAGCTGTGAGTGTCCCATAGATTTATACACCTGTATCGTATGAGTCCTGTTTATTTCTCTTTTCCTTTTTCATGTTGTTTGCTCTTTTGAGACGTGAACCTGACACTATAACAGAACTGTTCTCGGCAGCTTCCTTGGCAGGAATAGATAGGTAGCACCCATGACTACAAAAGGGAAGGATTCCTTCCCTTTCCACGCCACCCTCATTGCAGTATTTTACTTTGCATGTATCAACTATTTGCTTTCACTGCCATTTAATTCAGTCATTTAATATTATGAACATCTCCTGCAGCGCCTTCCTGCCAGTTTTTGTTTTTACAGTCCTGGATGACTTTTTCTCACCAGGAAACTTAGGACGTACCCGGGAAGACTGCATCCTCTGTCCCTTTACGCCCACACAGAGGGGTTACTCCTTAGTCTCACATTTGTGCACACAAGTTCTGGTCATTGCTGTAGTTTCATGCAATTTTCTCAGTACAGAAATTGGACTTGGTGGTTTATAGTTTGTTGGATTACCTCCGTGGCCTTTTTAAAGATTGGTGTCAGACTTGCCATCCTTATTTCTTTGATACTGAGACCATTTTGATGAGCAGGTTGCACATCGCAGTTCACAGTCTAGCATCTTCATCCTTCAGCTGATAAGAATCTCTTGGGTGAATCCCATCTGATCCTGGTGATGAATAGTGACTCATTTTATGCATTTCATTTCACATCTCCTACTAACACTTCACTGTGAGACAGCGCTCTTCGCTTGTACCCCACCAGTAAAGGTTCTTGTCTGGGAACGTCTCCAAGATCCCATGTAGAGATGCAAAGAATTCATTCAGCTTTCTCCTATAGCCTCCTTCCTTGAGGCTTTTGTATGGTGTGCTCATCTGTTGACCTCAGACTGACCAGCAGATTTTCTCTTTCTGGTGTACTGGCAAAAGTTGTATTTGTTCATTTTTGGGATGAAGTTTATGGTTAGAAATGATCATGCCTAAAATTGTGCCTTAAATTGAGGGATGGTTTGCTGGGTGCTAATCCGCAGTCAAATAGACCTGTGGTGCCTCTGTCCAGGTGGTCTTTTTCATACAGCCTGCTCCTAATAACAAAGTCTGCTGAAGATAGCAGAGCAAAAAGAAGAAACATGGTTAGAAGCTGCCTTTTCTTTTCCTATAACTCAGAAATGTAAACCACTCTCGAATGATGTACTTACTGGAATAATGGATGTCGAATTGCAGAAATGGACTTCAGAGCAATAAAAACTTTCCCCGATGACTGAGATAGCAAAAAAATTGTGTGACTCATAGATGGCTATTGCAGCCCTCTGAAATTATTCCATCCAAATTGAAATGTTTCTGGTCAGAGCAGGAGAGCTAACAGTTGAGAAGATGGAGTACTTTATAGGAAGTGGGAAGGGCACAAGCATCAGTTGACAGAGGGGTTTCGGAAGTCACGATGATTTTAAAACAGATCGCTGTTTCAGGGTAGCAAAAAACTTAATCTAAGAAAAAGATGGGGGTAAAATACTCCTGGGGCAGAAAGTGCAGGAAATGTGCTGCAAAAGAGGGTTTCTGTAACTGCACAGGGTGTTGTATTTTGTGGGCATGCGAGTGTGTTGGATATTCTTGGGCTCAAAACTTGCGTAATGAAGAAGCGAGAGTATGTGATACTAGTGCAGACTCAAATGCACGAGTTCTCAGCCAGATTTGATTTCTGAAATGGATCACATTACACCCGAGGAGGAAGGCTGGGGCCCCAGCTACCTCAGTGGGTCTGGGGGGGTCGGATTCCGCAGGAGATAGATCACCGCAGCGCAGTCTCGCGGCGTAAAGGGAAGGGCTGAGTTTTCTGCCTTTGCAGAACAGCTCCTCTGGGACCAGGCTGAGCATATCCCATTTCTTTCAGATAGCTTATAGAATAGCAATTAAATGGTCAATAAAAGCATAAAATATACCCGTCATTCTTTATGTTCGGGTTTGAGTAAGAACCTCAGTAAAAATCATCCTTTGAGTTCCTAAAGAGGGATAAGGGGATTGGGGCTATACTTAAATTACCGACTCTCAGTCTCCTTGCCTAACTCTGTCCTGTTGGCTCATATATGCTGATACAGATGCATAGATTCCAAACTAAAAGTGACACAGACAACCTAGCTTGGCAGGTAACCCTTTGCAAATAGAAATAAACCTTTACAAATGATTTGACTGTTAGTGTGCAATTGGTTTAGTATTTAAATGAACACCAGCTTTTGAGAAATTGTAATTGTTACTGGAAAATGAGATCCACAACCAAAGGAGCACATTCAGTTTGATTTGATTTGATTTCCTGAGCTAAGGGAAAGGCCGTGTAATTTAACTGTAGAAGTTGTTTTTCCTTTTTGCCTTATTAAAATTGATTATGTTATTGTTTGCTGTGGTATTTTAGATGACAGCCAAGGAACACAAACTGCATTGTGGGCACTAGGAAAACAACTACTGATGAAGGAGGCATAGAAAAAGACAGCATTTGGAAGCAGAAAGAAAAAGTGGCAAAGAAGATGTATTGAATTGACTTGCTCTGCAGCAAGTATTTGAGTTTCTTCTAGCAAAGAGGCTCAATACTTAGGAAACAACTCCCACCAGCGTATCTTTTATCCCACATTTCATTTGGGAAGGACACAGTGGGAAGGAATTAAATCACACCTTAAAGTCAAAGGGGAAATTAAAGCACTTCCAGATTGTTCTGTTTATTCTCATGAGGTGTCTCTCTTGTACACAAATTCCTTTCCATAATAACTTAAGTGACCCATCCCATCTACAGTGTATTATTTTAAGTAGCAACATATCAGAAAGAGGAAGGAGTAGGTGTGTTTTGTATGCATCTCTTCACGTGTATCTTTCTAGCGACCGTTGCATGTTTTTCTTCCTAGTTCATCTCTTCAATTCAAAACACAAGACAGGACCACCAATGCAGAAACAGATTTTGTTATTGCTGGAGTAATCAACAATATTGGCACACTAACAATGCTTAAAAGCCTTCCTGAGTAACTGTATGAGAACACATCTTCACTTGTTAGGCAGACCTCAATGATGCCAAGGGATTCTTGGATACAGCTTGAAGAGCACTTAAGAAACACCAAAAATATCATAGCATGAATGGCTTCTTAAGTGCTGAACACTGGTTGGCTTAGAAATAAACATTTGTTGCTGAATTCTTTAACTGCTGTGAATTTTAGTGATGCCTCTGCATTTTAAGCCAGTTTTTAAATGGTGGATGCTCACACATGTAAATTAATGTTAAATCCACTCACTTGGTTTCTTGAGTGTTAGACACTTCCAGAAGAGATGGCGCTTTGGCCCCAAATAAAATCAATGGTGAAGCTCCAGCAGGGTCATGTTGGCATGTAAAAGCAGCATACAGTATGGCTATTTGCATATATATCTTTACGTAGACCTTTCTTCTGACTAGGAAACCCTTCCCTGATAACTCAGAAATATTTTTTCCTCAAAAAATGATTTGAAGCAAAATGATATCTTCATTTGTCCTTTTTTCTTACCGTTTAATCAGATAGGAATTTTTTTTAAATCCATCTGTAATTCTAAAATAGCTGAGCATGTGTTTTGTGTGAAAACATTCAGTGTCTGCATTGCTCGGGAACTCTTCACTGTGAACTTTAATTTGAGCACTCAGCATTCATAATTGGAGCTATGCAATTGCACATCTGACTCAAATGGCACTATTTCCGTTCCCTGGCTCCATGACTTGATTTATGCTTTATGTTTCTGTTTTCATCCAAAATCAATTTCAGCTGAATCTTTACCTATGCAGATAAAATTGCAGGAGGAAGGACTTTATGCTTAAGCTACAAATTTGAAATCCACCTTCTGAAAGAGTATTCAATAATTCAGAGCTGATTAGAGAGCTCTTGTCCAGGAAATGGGAGATTCAGGTTCTTTCTTCCTCTGCCCGCAGAATTTTAAACTCCGGCCCAGGCTATGGCTCTTAGGAGCAGAGGGGAGCGTTCATCTCCTCTGGCTGAAGTTGCTTTGCTGTGTTTACAGCGATTAAAGATTCACTGCAAGGGAAAGGGAGCAAAAGCAGGGTCTGATGGTTTTAGTGAGAGTGTGCTTGGTGAGGTGCAGGACGGCGGCCCGTGTTCTAGTCCTGCTCCGGGAACAAGGCAAGCATGTGCTCAATGACAATCAGGTAGAAAAGCATAAAAATACATGTGTGTAGGGACTGGAAATCTGTTGTCCCTCTTGCCCATTTAAACTCCCAGCCATTGGGAGAGTCACTTCTTCCCATTCTTTCCCTTTAGAAAGGAAATTTCAGAAATTTAGTAAGCAAGTTCTCTTTCTCTCCTATGTATATAATCGTATATGTACGTACTTATTCATGTATAAACATACACACTTATATTTAAATATTAAACCAAAAGTTTCTCATTAGAAATCTATTTCAGATATGGAAGAAGTAGGTTAGAGTATCTGTTGCCGTGACACTTTTTCACATGACATTTGACCAGAAAGATGCTTGGAAAAGCTAATTTTTAAATGTGCTTTTAGGACCTGATAGAATCCTTTTGTGCAAGAAGGCAAAATGTCAGTAGTATTTTTAGGGGCATTACTGAGCATTGCGGTATAGTGATAATATATAGACCAGGCAAAGAGAGAACCTCAAACTGCAAAGACCCATTTATAAAAGTATCTTTAAAAATGTTTGACGATTTTGTTTTCCTCCAGCAGTGGTGCAGCTCCGCTGATTTGTCTCCTCAGAGTTCTGCGTCATTCGTTTTCTCCTGTTCCCATATGTTTCAAACACCCAGTGAGCTCTTTGCTTTCCGACTGCCTACGAAGTTTCTCTTGTGCCTGACTCTTTATTGCCTTCTAAGTACACTGCACATGCTCAAAGAGTCTTGTTATTCATCCCATCTCCTGTTTTATGCTGAAAGCTTTTAAATACATTTTAATGATGCATAACAGCGATATAATGAGCCTAATAGCATGCTATTGATTTTCATTTGAAACACTGACATTTGAACATTTCAATAGCCTTTTAACAGTGTGTATATTTAATGTGATTCAAAGACAAGGCAAATGCAACACAGTATCTGTCTACTAAAAAAACTCCACAATCTCCATCTACTGAACATCTCCCCACCTCGCCTGCAATCTGTTTGTTGCAATCAGCCACATTAGAAGCGCATAATTTTCGGTATCTTAAAACAAGCAAGCCATAATCCTTGGTACAAGGAAATAAAAGGGAAAACCATGAAATCGCTGTATCCAGACACAGCTGTGCTTTTCTGCTCTGGTCACGATGGAGACATTAATGATCCAGATCCAGTCAGTGCTGTCAGAGAATGCAACCTGTTAGCTCCATAGGGAAGTAAACTGCCCCAGGATGCCCTCTAGATAGGAGACAGCTGAGGTATGGGACACCCTAACTCAGGCTAAGTGGGTGGACTAAGAAACACAAAAAAGAAAAATGAAACCCACAAACATACACATCAACGTAAAATGAGATAACAGTTCCCTTTTGATGACTAACTCAGTAGTTGCATCCTATGGAGAGTACTGTTTTCAGGAGAGGTTTCTGAGAAGGCAATGAGCAAGATGTGAAGCAGCCATACAGTGCCCTGTCTAGCCTACATGTGTGGCTACTTGGACATAAAACTAACATCAGCCTTGCCAGGCTGCACCAGCCATATATTTTCCTGGTGTTAAAAGTAAAGACCTTCTTTTTCCAGTGCTGTGGCATGTTTTTTTCAGGGAGTGTTCATAACAAACGAATACAAGTCAAGTTTACATCAAGTATTAACCTTACTTACCCTTCTGGCTTTTCACAGCATCACTCATATCCTTTACACATCAGTTATCTGTACAGCAACATAAATGTGCATGATGCTATCAAGATATTAGGAAATACAGTTTCTGCCCTGTGGGTAGATTGAACGTAAGGTAATACAGAGGGAGAGAAAAGCAAAGGACCAGGGAAACAAGGAAGACTTATGCTTTTGTAAGGTCTTCAGTTCGCTTGCTTTCCCAATGTGCAGATGTTGGTTTGTAACCACATCAACCAAGAGGATCATCTGACAAGTCATGACTCACACTTCATTGCAGTTGAGTATAATTAGACAGGGTTTCTGTTTTTGAGCTTAAAAAAAACCCCAGCTGCTTTTATTACCATTTTGTTCATATTTTTTCCAATCTCTGTGCTTTGCTTTCAAGATCATGAGAATATTTCTGAAAATATGTAAGTGATTTTGAAGTCTAAGATGCTTTTTGAATTAGTAGTAGTTCCCAGTGTGCAAGTTAGGCTAAAATTAAGACACACCATTCTCAGAGGTTACCTAAGAAATTCAAAACTATTTAACAATTGAGGTACCTAAGACAGGCAATAGGCACATATTTTGTGATTAAAATGTAAGTAGAGTTCTATTTCTTCCCACACCAGAGACACTGACGTCTAACTAGTGACAGAGATGATCAAGAAGACCATCTTCATTTGGTTGACAAATTTGGAAATGGGAAAAATAGTCTATCTGTCTTGAATAGATGGTGGTAGTAATGAGTAACTCTGCTGAAAGCAGTAGAGTGGAGCATGGGTTTTAAACCAGTCTGAGAAGAAATCTCAGATGGATATAATTGTAGACAGAAGAAATGGCTGTTATAATTTTATTTAAGATAGGATGCATGAACAGTCTCCTGAAAGTAGCTAATTCTCTTGGCTGACCACGGAGGGATTGTAGAATGATCACCTCAGATGTCTCATTTTTGACCTCTAAGTTAGGACAGATCAATCCCATCCCTAAAGTCATGCTGAATCGCCGGGGGAAGCGAGATCAAGTCTGGAGCTGAGTTGAGGCTAAGTCCTGGTGAGAGCCCCAGTTATACCTGCAGGCAAGATATATGTTCCTTTTCTTGTCTTCCAACGGTGTATTGCATCCCTTTTTCCCAGACTGTGCTGGTCGTCTGTATTTTAAACTTAAATTCTTCAGGACAAGGACTGCTTCTAGTGACATGTTTATATAGCCCTCAGTACAGTGATTGCTGGGACTGCAAAGTATCCCTGTAATGGAAATTCTAGCATGTCTCAGGAAGAAGGGGCTTCTCTGCATAGCCCATTGAAGCAAAAACTAAACGGTAGTGCAAAAGCAAAGGAGACGGACGATACAACCGCTTCTGTTCTGCCAGCCCGCTATGAGGGAGGTCCCCCTCGGCTCCTCGGTATGAACCGTTCTCCTGTTAGGTATGACTATAAAAGTCCAAGTCCACAATGCTGCCAGTTCAATGAAACCAAAAGGTAGTAAATTCAAATCTTGTAAACAAAAAGCATTTTATACACAGCGTGCATAAAAAGAACTTACTGCCACTGACTATCACCGAGGCCAAGGTTGTAAGGAGGCATACGACTTTTTCAAAGATAATAGAAATATCTAGTATAAGTGCTTCTTCAGCTTACACAATCTATTAATGATGGATGAGACCTTTTTGGGGAGTATTTCCTCTGAAGTAGCTAGTCTTGGCCACCGTCAGACAGGAATCTCTAGACCATAAATCCGATCAAATATAGCAATTTCCGTGTTGCTCACTTATACCTGTGAGAGTCTGCTGACTTCAAAGTGCACAAAGGATTCGGTCTAAAGCACATCATCCATCATCGGTGCAGAAGTGCCTTCATTCTGTGGCGGTGTGAAAAACTGCCCAACGGGCAGTTGCTTTGCAGGCCAACAATGTACAGACGTGGGTAACGTGGCATTGGCGTACAAGACCCTGCATTCATTGCTGTGCTGTCCTATGTCTAAAAGGATCCCAGGTTTTGAAATTCACGCACCTCCTGCTCTTCCTTTTAATTCTCTGCTCAAAGTCCAGTGCAAACTTCCTCTCCCATCCTGACTATTTATAAGTATACATAGAAACAAATGTTTTGTAAAGATGTGAGAGACATTCTGCTTTATTCCCAGGGGCAAATAAAGCCTTTTATTTTTAGCCCAGTTTCCTAAGGAAATGAGACTGATGCAATCACATTGTCTATTTGTCTGTCTATCAAATCAGCCCCCTTCCCCCCTTCCCTTCCCCCATCAACTTCTGACCATTAATCTTTCCAGCCAGATCTGACAGAGAGGCAAAATTCTTTCAAGAGTGTTAAATGCACAGGAGTTTTATGAAAATCAGTGGCTGGGCCAGAGGAGAGACCTGACCAGTTCCCTCACTGGAGAATTAAGTAGTAGTTGAATTCAGCGGGTAGGCAGCGACATGCTGGTGAGTCACCTTGTGCATGGCTGTAACACCGCCATGATGGATGTTGTCTCCCGAAGGTGGAAGAACAAGAGGGACTGGGGTGGCATTTCAGAGGTACTTCTGGAGGGGCTCTCCTGGGTACTTGGCAGCATTTCGGGGGGGGGAGAGAGAGGTGGCACAGGGGAAGGGAAGGAGCGGGGTTGTTGGACATGTGGGAGGCAGGGGTCAGAGCACGCTTGGGGTTTTTCTTTATATCCCAAAGGGACTGAATTTTGAGGTCATGTTCTGGGGAGCTCAGAGAACAGGTGGCTCAGGGAACAGGGTGGAAAAGAAATGCAAAGCCAGTGCTAGAGTAGTGGTCAACACTGTCCTTGCCGTTACCTGATAGATATTTCCCGGGTAATTCCTGTCATGGAGAATAATTATGCACCAGAGAAATAGGGACAAGTTCACATCTAACGAGTCATTTGATAAATGCTTTGCAAGTGCATGTGCTGCCTCAAATGGAGGGTGCAGATTTGCCCAGGTATTAAAAGGTGTGGGCAGTCTCCAAGTTTTTCCAGTGTCACTGGTGGGAGACTTTTACCTACCGTATGTACCAAGTATGTTCAGGTCAAGGGAGAAGCCCAGCCTGTCCCCTGGCTGCCTGACCACCTGCCTTTTCCACTGTAAGGTACAGTCCTGAGCAGCGTGTGTGTTTCTGTGTTGGAGGGAAGTATGTAGCATAATTATTTATTTACTCTACCTGTGTTTGCAGTGTTGTCTGGAAAATAGTCCGGATGCCTGGAAAATAATCTTAAGAGAAAGCTAATATTATAAGCCTAGTGAACATGAGTTCATGTTTCCACTGTGACACATATTTATGCTCTTATATTTCAGCATCACAACATTGTCCCCAGTGACCTGTATTTTAAGTCTCAGTGGCAATGGAAGTGCGTAAACACCTTGGAGAGATGTAGCATGATGCCACATTATGGGAGGAGGGCACACAGCTAAAAGCAGAAGCAGTTTTGGTGTTCAGACAGCTTCTCCAACTGAATCTGACATCTGCTAATGCCTTCCTGACATCCTTATTGTGATGTTTGAGGATTTTTTTAATGGAGAAATTGGTAAGATTATTTAAGAGACTAAGCTTTCTTTAGTTCTTCCCAATTCACTAATATGCTGGTCAGCAGATAATGTTTAAACACCTTTTTAGCAAAGAGATAAGGTCTCTTGTCACAGCTCTGGGAATTCCAACAAGTCAGTACCCTAAAAATGTATGTAAACCAGTATTGGTGACATGCCTTTTCTTCAGTTGCCCTACCCTTCCTCATCAAACCTGCGCTACTTGTTTCCCAAATTCTTTCAAGCCTAAATCTGTATCTGAGAAACTACTGTCCTGCAGGGGATTCAGAACAGGCTAATTGGTGGAGATGAGAGAAAAGAGATACCAAAAAAGCAGTGACCCTGTTGTGATGAACTATGTAAACAAGAAAATTCCCCCCTCCGCCCTTAACAAAAAAAAGAAGCTTTCTTAGTAGAGGGAGTAGAATACAGTTCTCTCCTTAGATAAGATGACAGGCCAGTAATCTGTTGGGAGGGGAATAAAGGTTCCCCTTCTCTTGAAAATGCTTAGTGATCTTGGACACAGACCTAAATTATTTTGAATGTGGTTGGCCTTGGAGTGCATGGTGACGGAAGAAGAGTCAAGAAGTACCTACAGCATGAAACTCTTCCTCTCACATACACAAACTGCGATGCGCACAAGCACGCCACTTGCAGTACAGAGGTACGAGACCGTGTGGCACCCCTGATTCCTCTTGCTGTCCCTGCCTATCACAGAAGACTGGCATCCTTAACTGACACCCTCATAGAAGCTGTGAAGGTGCAGAGTGCTATGTTAACCCAAATGGCATGGAGCACACTGGCATCCAAACAAGTTTGAAGGCTGGGCCATTTTGCCTTCAGCAACTGAAACCATTCTGCGGGCATTTTATATATAATTAAACTTTCTTTTCCCGTCAGGTGATGTGACCTCAGCATATAACTTTGCATGCCAGGACAGAAGATGGTGAGGTGGGTCAAATAATGTAATAATGGGCAGAAACATTCTATTTGTAAGTATATTACTGGAAATAAACTGAGTCCCTTCTCCAAAGGGGAAACCTAGCTTTCCCTGGGATCCTTGCTTCATGCACTATGCATCCCGTGCTCGTGTCCATAAATGTTTCCCTATGACCAGCCACCATCTGCAGCTCTGTGTCCCTGACTGCCAATCATTCCTGCATTTCTTGCAGAGATCACACCAAGGACACACGCATGCAGTCAGTGTAGTTGGAAAAGTGCACTCTCCTTCAGCCAGCTTCTATTTCACGTGTAGCAGCCACCGGAGCCTGTGGTTTGGCATCAGCAACCACAGCACAAACATCTTACTATCACAGCATTAGAAGTTGTCTAATCAACATGAAAAAGGTTCCCTAAGCCTGGCACAGCCATCTCCCGGTTACTAGTGATGACCCATTCGTCCACTGCCCCCCCTCCCTGGTTTATTACAGCACGTGTGGGTTAGAGCAAGCTCTTCACAGGGCTTTCCCTACCCAACAACTCTGTAGCGGCTGCTCACCACCCCTACTCTAGATCTTGATGCAATTTCACAACCCTATGGCACCAGAGACCTCAGCTGGCGAGGGCTGAGGCAAACAACAGCTGTCTCCCTTCTAGTGCGTCAGCAGCACCATTTCTTTGCCAGGAACTATCACCGTCAAGTAAGGGTTAAAAAAGACCCTGCTGAAATGCCCTTCATGGCCAGAGCCTTCTGTGTGCATCCTTCTGAAATAACATCACTGTCCAAAACAGGAACAGCTCATTCACTGGTGCAGGATCCATGCCTGGGCAGCAGCTGGAGAGGACACAAGGGAGAAAATGCTGAATCAGAAGTATTTTATTTTTGGTAGTTTAAAAATGGACTAGGAACGTCTGTGAGCAGGAGTTGAGGAGAGACGAACACGTCTTTTTGCAGCATGCAGTTCCTTAGGTAGTTCATACCGGTGATGCTTTGAAGTCCTAGCCACCCTCCCAAAACTCCTCACATGGACTTGCATATAGAACTGTGAATCAAATGTGTGCTTTCAGGCAAGTTTGGTTTGTCTGGGTATCCACACCCACATATGTAAGCCAGGGTAAATCATACAGCGAGACGCGGGCAGAGGTCTAACTTGCCAGAGCTGTGAGTGTGGGGCAGAACTGAAAGCATCAGGTCCTCCGAGTCCTCGGGCTGCTTCTCAGTAAAAAAAAAGGGCAAGGAACTAACCCGACTAGCTTAATTTCGGTTCCCCTGTTAGTTCACCGTTTTCTCCACGTAGGTATACAAAGTGCCTATACGGATGTACATGTTCCTGTATTTTTGCAGATATGTTCTTTGTCTTTAGAAGATGGCATGCCCCAGCAAGCTCCTCGGTTTACAACATCCTTCCTCTGGCCAGAAGGAGTTACTGCAGCTTCCACAGGCCGTGCCGGGGCAGAGTAAACTTTATGTCACATTGGCACAGGGCAGTTAGGCTGAGAGCTACTAGAGTCTGACAGCACGAAAATGCTTCTGAAAATGCTTTTTTGTTAAGGTCCTGAGTCTTGTCCCTGGAGAACATAAGCACTTCTGAGACAAGTCACTGTGTCCCTCAGAAGACTTAATCTGTACCATGAATTGATCAACTCACATACAACCACCACTGTGAGTACAACCTTGTAAAAAGCACCGGACAAATGTCAATACTGTACTTAGATAAATGGTTTCAACAGGAAAAAGTGAGTTTGCTCAGTGCGGTTTATTTACGATCTGAACATTCAGAGCATTTCAAACGTCTACTTGATCAACAAAGGAAGAAACCAACTCTGTATTTACACAGTCTTGTACCAGCCTCCCCATTCCCAGTAACTCTTAAACCTGTGGCTAATTTCAGCCAAAGGAGAGAGAGGGGCAGAGGCCTGGAAGAGATGGAGCTGTACAAGCTCCATTAGCGTGAAGCTTGGTGGGGGGGAAGGGCTCTACCATGGAGTCTGCCCTCATTTTTGCTCTTCGGTCTCTCAAGTCTAACCAATTTTCATGCTCTCACCTCTTGGCCACCCTGCGGATGTGTCAGACCAGCCGGCCCCAGCACGGAGGCCTTGGGAGGGAGTCCCGGGCCGCGCTGGAAGGAGGGGAGACAGGAGGCCTTGCGGGGAGGTGGGGGTGAAGATGTAAAGGCAAGGTGGGGAGCTGGGGTTGGGGCTACAGGGAGACTGTTACAGTGAGGGAAGGCTGTTACAGGTTTTGCTGGTTCTGCTGCTCACAGAATTCTCTTATTTGACATGTGAAAGGAATGTGAAGGTGCAAGACAGCGGGAATTAATAAATAACCAGTAATACTTGGTGCTTTTCAGTTCCAAGTGTTTTATAAACATTAATGAACCTTCATGAGCTGTTGGAGAGGTATTTAAGCCGTATTCCATTTTCATAGATAAGGAGATGAAAGCTCTGGCTTAAGTCCAAAGTTTTCAAAAGCAGAAACTACTTTTAAGAGCTCCTCTTGATGCTCAGCACCAGAACTCCAAAGGGATTGATTTCACAGTTGCCATCATTGTCAGCTGTATGCTGATTACTCACGCAAAGCTAGGTCTAAAACTGCACATTCAAAAGCAGCACTAGCTTCTGAAAATTCAGGCTCTGTTGGCTGGTTGGGTTTTCCCAAAGTATATAAGGAAAGACTGGTTTATGAGAAAAATAGATATGTAAAAATATTTTTATTTGTTACTATTGCACCACGACAAGAATGGAAACAAAGACTTTGAGGGCTTAAGACACTTACAAAAAGGGCAAAGTAAAACAAAGATTAAAAGAAAAGACTTCAAGTAAACCCATTCATCTGTGCAAATGGGAAGGAAAGCAGAGCATGTTTCCAAATCTTTCTACATCTCCTGTAAAGACTAGGTGGATGGCTTGGGTGCATTTCTGTAAGTGTGTGATGAATATTTTATTCCTGAAACAAATAGAAATCATGGACGTGTATGTAGTCACTAGCTTCGCTGAAGTGAGGGAGAAACAATGCAGGAATTTATTAGAAACCATATGAATTGGTAGTCTAGAGAAGAAAAAAAATATATTTTGTTTATAGCAGTATAATAAAACAAGAAAGAGAGAGTTATAGTTATTTTCTTTGGAATGATGCATTCCCAATTTTAATTGTTCTGTGGCCATGTTTTTTTCAAAGACTAACATCTTGTTTGCCTACCTGCAAAAACATGGGTGGTGAAAAAGCCTCTAAATTCTGTAGAAATGGAGGGTGTCACGTTTAAATTAGCCAGCAGCCAAAACAGGAGGAAATCACAGAGCTTTCACACAGAATGTAGCAGTCAGGTAGAAGCAGAAATGCAGTACTAATCAAGGAGAGCAGTTTCAAACCCAGTGCTAGGCATGTGCAGCACAGTTCCTACCCAGCAATATCAGCAATGTCTTGAGTACAGTCTCAGCATAACCCTGAGTGTCATAGCAGATCAGTGGGAAGATGTAAGAATCACAACAGAAATCCTCCTTTGGGGATCCTCAGCGCATAAAAATGAATAAAAAATTGCCAGAAAAAATTATCTTAAAGGGTACCTCAAAGGCACTCACATACACATTTTAAAACTTCTCTCAAAGCACTGACACTTCTGTGACAATCAGGTTTGTGCTGTGACACAGTTTTGCCACACTTGCAGCTGCAGCTCCCCGTGGGTGGTTTCAAATCCTCAGGAGGTGAGCAGGAACGGTGGTTCCTCCCTACACCTTCTGCCGCACCGCTGTGCCCAGCCCCGGCACCACCGGCAGCCCCGGCACCACCGGCAGCCCCGGCAGCCCCGGCAGCCCCAGCACGCTCACCCTGACGCGGCTCGGGTGGTAATGCGGCGGCGAGCTCTATGGTGGGAGATGCTGACTCCTCCACAGCTGCCAAAGAGGTGGGCAGGATATGCAAAAATGGAAAGCAGTAGAGTTTTATGCGGCTTCAAGCTGGTTGTAGGGTCCCTGCGTGCGCAGGGTTATGAGAAATCCCATGGAACAGGAGTACGGCATCAGACCCTGCTGCGTATAGGCAGGATGGAGACCATCATAACTTTAATGAGACAACATACTTTCATGTCTTTCTGTTCTGCAACTCTTGTGTGCCTTGAGTCATCTCTGACTGAGAAAAAGGCACAGTTATTGCACGATTTCAAAAAGGTTTTACTCTCTAGACGGACAATATTCCAGGGGATGGGTGTTCAAAGGAAAAACAAGGTAAGCACCTAAAGGAAATCT
This sequence comes from Platalea leucorodia, assembly GCF_965183815.1. Classification (NCBI taxonomy): domain Eukaryota; kingdom Metazoa; phylum Chordata; class Aves; order Pelecaniformes; family Threskiornithidae; genus Platalea; species Platalea leucorodia. Next base: position 70,488,918 of record NC_138824.1, read on the forward strand.
TTAAAATAAAAAGAACCTCTGGCTCCAAGTGCAGCAAAGCAAAGTGGAAATTCTGCCAGCTTTCTAGGCCATGCTTTTAGCAAAGGCAGATTGTACCCAGAGCCAGGAAAAGACAGCTACAGTAGAAATACCACTGCCCATCTTCATACAGAAACAAGATGGGGCACTATAAACAATGCTGGCTTAATTTTGGAGGTGGTTTGGGTTCCCCCCCCACCACCTCCAAAATCACCTAAGTGTTGCTGAACTCCTGAAGACTTTTTGATCTTGGAAGATGAATTAGAATGGGGATTTTGGATCAGGAAACAGCCCTGGAGGAAGTCGCTGCTAACACTGGCCGCTCCACTTCAGGCTTCCTTTGAGACTGCCTAGCACGAGCGAATGCCAGCAGCTACGCTTTCAGTAGTGCGTTAGTGCAGCAATACCTTTTTCCTATCAAGGTCATTTGCTTTCTCTGCTGAAATACCACTGCTCTACAGAAAATTGCAATTAGAAAATGGGCAGATTGGAACCTCCGTTTAGGAAGTTTTGTCCTCTCTGCTCTTCACCTTGTCACAGGTTGTGGAGCCTTTGCACCTTTACCTCTGATTCTACCACTTTTGTTCTTGGCACTGCTAATTTGCTCTGTTGTTCAAGATCCTGTATCATCGAGTTTAATTCATTACATTCCAAAAGGTATCAAAATCACTGGCTGCTTGCTTCATTCTCCTTAAAGAGTGCCAATGCATTTTAGGAGGCCAGCTCTTCCATTCCCACTACGCTATGGCAACTATGCCATGCCAAAAATAAATGGTATTCTTGAAATGCGGTTTCTTATACAGGGCTGGGCATTCCTCTCCTTTTGTACCAGAATAATTTTAGTGTCTTATTTCAATGTCAAACTGGGTAATATATAAAAGTCCTGAGAGGATGGGGTCTATCCACGTCTATGTCTTTGAGAATGAAAATGCCTGTGAGACGAGGGGTCAGGCCCCTGAGGGTGTCCTGGGCGGTAATATGAGAAGTACCTTCTTCTTTCCGTCATGCCAGCAGTCACCAACAGCATCTCCTCTCAGCTTCCTGGGGTCATTATGGGGCTGGGCAAGCTGTGATGAAGAGAGGTCTTCTGCACCTACCGAAGGTGGAGAGGAAAGCAGGCGTGACCCAACTCTGGTGGAGTGCAGAAGAATTATTAAGCACTGGAGGGGGGTGTCAAGTGATTGGCAGGGCAAGTCGTGGTCACACTCCTCTGCTGTCCTTTGCAAGCAGTGGCCATGAAGCCCCTGCCTCGGTTTCCCCTCTTAGCACCTGCATGCTCTGCAGGGATTTGCTGTATGTGAGTATAGGGCTAAGGGACTGGTTTTCTCTCCCGTGTTTTGGAGAACTGGAAGTTGAGGGAGACAAGAAAAAAGTTGGAGAATTATTGCCTTAAACAACGTGCATGTATTATTTTAACTACATGTCCTGAGAGGGGCTGTCTTCTTAGGAAATGTTTGTCAAACACATTGAAATGTGATAGCCCCTCCAGTGTCGCAGTAACTGTGTGGTTCCCAGAAGAGGTTTGGCAGTCCTAAATTGCAGAAGTGGGTTTTGCAACTGGAAGCCAGGGAGCGATGCTGGAAGTAAAACAAGAAGTGGAATCAGCAGCAAAAACATTTTGGACATTTCTGTCCTAAATAGGTCATCAAAAGACCTAGTACTTGAATGAGTTCAGCCAGTTGAAATATAAAAATGCACATTATAATGTTGTTGACAGGGAAAAAGCCATGAAATATTATTGCATAAAACTGTGCATCAACCTCTAATGTGTTTTTACAGTGTTGCCTGTAGCTTAATTGCACTTGCTCCTGATAGTGTATTATGTCTTCTTATATCTTCTTTATTACACAGGCATTAATTTAATCAGAGATAATAAATGAAACCTCTGGAATTAATTACAGGTTGTAACAGTTTTGTTACTCTACTAGAGCAGGCGGGAAGACAAACACATGTGGACCTATAAACATTAACTGGCTTTTGCAATCCAGTCGTTACAGGATGAAGATGATGAAGTTGAATCTACTTGGAAATGTAGCTGAGAATGCTCAGGCTTTTCCACAGCAGGTCTTGATGTGGAAGACTTCGACTACCTTTGCCATCTCCTGGATTGTTTCACACCCAAATGCACCTTGTATTTGAATCTATTTAAAAGATCTAAGCTTAAGAATTGCTTTTGCACATTCCCGGGATCTGATATGTCTGGCAGGAGGGGTCTTTGCGGCACGGTTTCAATGGAGGCATGCTGCCAGGAGTTGGGAGCTGCGTGTGAATTACTGTGATTTCCCTTTGGGCCCTCTCGTTTCTGCCAAATTTGAAGTGGACTTTCTGCAAGTGAGAAGCAAACGTGGCCCCTTTCCAACAGGACAATGTCTGGGAGGGCATCTGATGTGAAAAACCTTGTAGAGGAGCCTTCCAAAGCATCATAAAAAATCCCCTATTGTAGGGGATTTCTTGCAGTGAGGAAAGTTATTAGCTGGGCATTGGAGGCAGAGGGCATCTTACTTGGTTGCCTAATCTTTCTGATCCCAGAGTTACATTAGAAAGTAACTCCATCATATATAAAATGATCCATCTTATACTATTTCTAAAATGCCCCTAGTCCCTTGGTACACTATTCAGCACAGTAAAAAACTTCCGGGCCAGCAGGATTTGCTTAGTATTTAATCTAACCCTTCCTTTCGGAAAAAAAAATATCTCTCTTACTGCTTTTAGTGAATTGCTTTTTAAATGCAATAAATACATCATCTTCTTTGTGCTTAACACACTGATACTTGTACAGCTATTTTGTGCTCCACTTCAGCTGTCACTTTCAGCTGAGGTACACATATATCAGACCCATCCAATCTGAGCTCGCAAGTCAGCTTTAAACCCTTAATCATTTCTGTCGTTCTTTTCTTAAACTGTCTCCACTAGATCTACATCATTCAAGCACCAAAGTACTCTGAAATTAATATAATATATCACGAATAGTCCCTTCGGACTTTTGTAGAGGAGTACTGTTATCTACCTTGTCTGTGATGGGGATTTGTCTCCACAATGCGAGAAATATAATCCTGTGTTACAGCCTGGCGGTCTTAGCAGCGGGGGATTTTGGATTTTTGAGGGTCGTTTCAAGGGTGACCCTGTGCCTGGAGCAGTGTGATGAGAGCTTAGGGCTGCTGCCACCACATCTGCTCCTTAGATGTGTGTCACCACATCTGCTCCTTAGTTCTGTGTAGGTGGGAGATAAGGTCTTTTCAAAATCCAGCCACGTATCAATATGGAGAATCTGAAGAATTGTGGCTTCAGTTCTTCAGAAAAATCCCTTCCCTGCTGTCAGAATGATCCATGGTTCTCAGCCAGAGGACTGCGGACCTCCACATTGGCGGGTGGCTTCAAGGGGACATGCCACTAAGAAAAGCAAATGTATTGATGCCTGCTGACAACTGGTCTACAGGAGGCTGAAGCCGTAGTGGAAAACTTCAGGGGCTGCAGAAAATAAAGGGTTGAAAACAGCAGCTGTTGATTAATCTTTGTGAGTTGTTTTTTTTTTTTTTTCTCTGGAATAAGTGTATTTTAGTTATTTTTCCCTAGATGTATTAGCCAGCAGTTTGAATTTCCAGTGTTATATTTGCTAGTGTGTTTTATTTCCCTAGCACCCTACACATTATTTCTCTGCACTCACTTCTGCCTCTAGTATGTCCAAACTTGGGATCATCTGGGATTTTCATCAACTGCCTCTTGGGAATTGAATTAGCACACTGATTAGGGCTTTTTCAAACACTAATAAAGACACAAGATAAATACTCAAAACTGGAAACATGGAGATGATTGGACTGTGCACCTGCAGAATGCTAGCCAAATTCCATCTAATTTGTTGCTATAAGTATAAATAAATTAAGCTCCATCTTTAGGCTCCCATTTAATGATAAATGCAAATGAATCTCCCTACAATCTCCTGTCTGAAAGATCAGCCTGTTTTTTCCCCCAGCCCAGGATGAGCATTTTCACCCTAGTTTTCCTGCAGTCACAACATGACTAAAGAACTAACCTATCCAAAACACTTAAATAAATAAAAGTTAATTTTCAACTAGTTTAGTTAATGCAGTTTGCTACAGGAGGTCTGGCTGGGGTGGGGGGGAGCATGGACAACCTGTTCTGGTGGCAGCCCATATGTGTGCCCGCTTCAGCTATGCAACTACAAGCCTCGGAGCCTATCCTAGAGCATTGCACGCTCCCCTAAGGATGTTCAAGCACTGCCAGCCCTCACCGATGTGGGCTCAGAGGGCTCGGTACCCTCTGCAGAGGGCCAGGCAGGCAGGAGGCCCAGACCACCGCGGCTGCCTGTTGCCCGCCTCTGGAGGCATCGTTTGTTTCATGCACACGAGGAATCCACCTTCCCCAAGCATGTCGGTGACATCCAGAATAAAAATTATGTATGTGCTTGATGGATGAAAAAGATGAAGCCGTGTGAAGTGAAAGGGCATGCCCGGGGTTGGGAGGGCAGTCAGTGACAGAAGCAAGAAGGGCAAGCGAGGCTTTCCCCGTGCCTCCCCGCGGCGCCCCGTGCAGCCCGTACTCCGTCTCACGGATGCTCAGGGTCCCTGCAGTTTATGGCACTCTCCACGAACCTGCTGTTTGTTCCAGGTATGACAGATGCTATGCTGTAGTGTAGTCTGAATGGCAGACTCTCTGCCTTGTGCTATTTGGGAATGATACATAAATAACCCAAACACAGTCTTTTCAGAGTGCATGTTAAGGGTGGCATAAGGCCAGAAACCTCATTTTCTTTCAGTTCTTTCCTTTCAAATACATCTTCATTTTTTCTAAAGCTATTTTTCTCCTGCCTACTAACCTTAAGTACCTTCAGGCAATTGAGTAAGATAGTCCTATCTTTTCTAGACTCTATCGGAGAACATATAAAAAGGTGTATAACTTCTCACAGCACCCTGTTTTTTGTCTAATAATCTACTAGATTCCTGTCCTCCCTGGTTTTATTTACCTCCCTAGACACCAGCATTATAAAACTATTGCCTCACAGGAGATTTCAAAAGATCCTCAGATCATCCAAATCCTGTTCTAATACTGACTGTGGAAATAGCCAGCACATCGCTGCAGGGCTTTCTCCATGAACATAAACCTTTCATTAGCTGTTGCCAAAGACTATACAGTTAGCAGGTAGAGGCTGCGCCATTTGGTGATGAGATGTATACGTGTGGGGTCTTTTTTCCTTGCTGGTTTTTGGTTAAATAATATTATAAGCATGTTCAACTTCTTTCTGCAAGCTTTTTTGACCGTGAGGTTATTGGCGCCTGTTTTGGTGCTGAAGCGGCTGTGGTACTGCTGCCTCATGCCTGTGGCTGCCTGTCTGTCCGAGGTTAGGAGCAGCGCAGAAGAGCCAGGGGAAGGGCACATGTGAACCATCCTCAGCTGTGCCACGGCCACGGCCAGGGACCGCTCAAAATACCTGGCCTGGCGGCGTAGGGGACGTGGTGCACGCCGAACGCTTCACACTGAAGTGGCTCCAGTGGGTTTGCCTGTCCTGCTGACTTCCACAGGGAAGGAGATGCCGGGGAGGCAGGAATGAGGATGGCAGTATCCTAAAACTTACAGGCATTTTGGCAGCAAGCGCCCCTCTGCAGCCCCCCTGGGATGTCAGGGAATGCCGTGTGCAACGCCACATTGGGAAAGAACTACACTCCTGCTTTCAGTAGATGTGAGGTGTTTATTACAATATGTATTACAGAGTGCTTTGTTTTACTCTGTCATCCTGGACCAGTTTTCCCTCTTCTCATCCATCCCCTTTTCCCCCTCTGAAGCCATTTCTCAGAGGCTCTTTGCTAATTACCTTCCACCAGTTCCACGTGTTGGAAAAGCTGCTTATTTAAAAAGCATGAATGGTACCATTTTGATTGAATGATTGTAGGGCCAACTTGGATGCGGTTACAAAGCCCGCGACTTTGAAGGAGCACTGTGGGTGGGGTTCAACCAGAAGCGTGTCTCAAGATGTAATTAAGAGAGGCGAGCGTGCGTGGCACCGGCTCCTGAAAACAACTGCTTTACTTGTTTGCTAGCTCTCAAGCTCAAAAGCACCTCAAAGGTCAGCAATCTGCTTGGTCCTTTTCTCAATTACATCTCAAATCGGCATGCCTGAAAACAAAAGTTGAATGTAAAAAATGCTCCAAAAACAATAACAGAAATTAATATTCAAATATCTGAAAAGGGAAGAAATCCATCATCTCACTTCGCCAAGCATTTAAACTTTCAGGACTTACACGTCTTCAGGATTGTTTTGGGGGCAGGGGAAACCTCTGAGCTATTCTTATCCTGAAAGAGCATTTTAAGTAACTCCTTCTTACACTCTCATTAATTTTTAAATACATTGTTATGTGGTTGTCCATCATCTCCTCCTTTTAACAGCTTTTATTTTTATATCAGATAAGTAGTATGCTTCCATTCTATGTATGGAAGTGAAATCATTGCTTTACACCAAAATTGTAAAGACCGTGGATCACACGGTGCTGACTAGATTGCAGCCGAGTACAGAATTTTGCCTGCTAAACGTTCCTACTGGCAGCTGGAAACCAGTCCACATGGTCACCTTCCAAATCCCAGTTAATAATTACCGCTGGCTGTGCTGAGTAGCGCACTGCAGCATCGGTCCTGTTCAAAGAGCTGGGAAGTTCACGACGCACATAGCAATACCTTCAGCTTGGTAAGGTGAAGCTCAGGTCCATTTCCATAATCAAAATTCTCTGCTGAGAGGGGTCTTTGCCCAAATTACGTGGGTGTGATTTAACCCACAGCGACTGGGGTCTTTAATCCAAGTGAAGAGCATGTGAGGTTTTGCTGCCTGCTACTGCAGTGGTTATAAAGAAATTATTTAATATTTGCTGTTAATCGGAAGCGGAACATGACCGAGAGAAGGTACACTGGTCATGTTTTCGTGGAAATCGGAGTTACCGAAAATGTAAAATACAGTGTCAGAGGATTACCAATGTAAGGCGATGCAGCGGGAACCATTTGTGCAGGTTCACAAACGATCCTACCGACAGCTCAACCACAAGCAGTGCCTGATCATTTCTGAAATGAAAAAAAAAAAACAAAACAAAACCAACAACAAACCCCAAAACCCTGTAAAATTAAGATTCTGACTTTTCAGTTGAGATACGAAGTTTCAAGCACTAGCATCCAAACATCAAAGCAAATAGCTGCGGACTCACGCTTTAAGCTGTGGTCTAGGAGAAAGCAGGGAAGCGGAGCTCCCCCCGCCGCAGGCCAGGCACCTTTCCCTTTCCCTTTCCCTTTCCCTTTCCCTTTCCCTTTCCCCTTCCCTTTCCCTTTCCTTTCCCCTTCCCCCTCCCCTCCCGCCATCCCGGGCGGCTCCCCGCGCGGCACCGACCCGCGGGAGCGGTGTGCACCTGCGGGCGCACGCCCCCGTGCCCGCACCGGCCGGGAGAGCCGGGGGCCGGATCCGGGCGCTGCCCGCCCCAACGGGGAGAGGCGGGCGCCGTCCCCCTGCGCAGCGGCTGCGCCCGGCGGCAGCCGCCTGTGCGCCGGGCTGCGGGGCCGGGGGACGCGCCGGGAGCCCGCGGTGCCGTGGGAACCCCGCTGTGCTGCGTGGGGGGCTCGGGGCGCCGTGAGACCCCGGAGAGGGAGAACCGGACCCCCTCCCTCCGGCCGGAGCCCCCCCCTCCCGCAACCTCCGCCGTAGCCGCCCGGCGGCGCGGAGCGACCCTCGCCGCGCAAAGCCCCCGGCTCCGCGGAACAGGCGGCTCCCACCCGGGCTCCGCCTTCGGCTCCTCCCCGGCGGCCGGGCCCGCACGGAGGGAGCTGGAGCCGGAGCCGGCGCCGCGCCGCGCAGCCCGCGGGGGGCGATGTGACCCGGGCTGCGGCGCGGCGCGGCGCGGTGCGGTGCGGCGGGGGGCCGGCGGGCGGGCGGGCGGGCGGGCGGGCTCGGGGGGCGGGAGGGGGGAAGGGAGAGAGGCGCTCCGAGCCGGGGAAAGATGTGGCTGAAGCCCGAGGAGGTGCTGCTGAAAAACGCCCTCAAGCTGTGGGTCACGCAGAAGAGCAGCGGCTACTTCATCCTGCAGCGGCGTCGGGGCCACGGAGACGGCGGCGGCCGCTTCACCGGTACCTGCTGGCGCGGGGGGCTCGGCGGGGCGCCGGGCCGGGCCGGGCCGGGCCGGGCGGCCGGTCCCCCCCTGCCGCCGCTCTGCCCCGCGGGAACTTGGCCGCGCCGGGGGGACCCGCCGGCGGGGCGGGCTGCGGGAGGCGGGAGCGGCCTCTTTGTTCGGCCCGCGGCGGGGCCCCTCGCCGGGCCGGCTCGGCTCGGCTCAGCACGGCTCGGCTCGGCTCGGCACGGCCCGGAGGACAGCGCGGAGCGGGGAGGGCGGGGGCGCGGTGCGGTGCGGAGGCTGCCGCCGGCCGGGCCGTGGGGGCGGCCCCGGCTCCCCCCGAGTTGCCTCGGGAGCAGTTTCGTGCTTCTGTAGCCTTGAGCGCCGCTAAAGCCACTTTTATTTCTATTTCCCCTCTCTCCCCCTCCCGGTGGCTTTCTTAAACGTGGCTACGGGCAAGCTGGGAGCCCGCCAGCCGCGGTGCGGGGGAGCCGCGCCGGTGCCCGGGGCCGGTGGCTGGGGGGAGCCGCCGACGGGTCGGGGTCGGGCACCGGGCGGAGGCCCCTGGGCTCGGCGGCGGCGGCGGGGGGTGGCGGGGGGCTGCTGGTGGCGGCCCGGCTGGGCTCTGCCCCCTGTGCCCCCCGACCGGCCGCCACCTGCGCTGAGGGCCCCCCCGCCCCCCCCGCCCTTTATAACGGGAGCTATAGAAATACATATAGGACTACTGACTTCTGGCCGATACGTGCGTTATGGGAGAGGGCTGTTAATTCAGTGCTGTGGAAAAGTGGGTTCCGACTTATTTTTGCGTTAGTTATACCGTGCCTTATGCGGCTGTAGACGAGGCACGTTGTATCCATGTGGCACTCCAGGTACGCGTAGCGAAGGATATACGTGAAGACCAGGGATCCCGCTCTGCCCTCGCAGCAGTATAGGTCTGTGAATCTCCAGCCAGAAGGTTGCGTTAGGCTGCGTTGATGTCGTAGAGTAACCGAGCAAGGCATCTGGGCCAAACTTTTGGTTCAAAGGCGTCAACAACTGAATTCAAACAAACAAACAATACTTTGGGGAAATAATACAGCTTAACAGTGTAATTCTTACTTAAAAGCAGGTGAGGCTGGTTTGCATCTTTTAAAAATCAGAATTTTTAATGGCGGTTTGTGTATTTGAAAGAATAGTCAAGTATTTTTCAAAATCGGTATTTTCTAGGCAGTTTAAGAAGCTACATTATCAGGTTTGATCAGGTTTGATATTTATTTTATCAGGTTTGATATTTATTTTATTAAAAACTTTTGCTCCGGAACCGTTGACGCTTGCCAGGCGATAGTACTGCTTTCTGCATTTTTGTTTTGTTTTGTTTTTTTTTAAATCAGACCTTGTCCTAGCCGTGGAGTCATAAAGGAGCACAAAACTTCATTGTGACTTGGTGGGTCTCATGTTATCAATGTATTACTAATGTATCAATGTATTACTAATGAAATGCTAGCTGTCATAAGGTTCATGGAAGTTTTGCCATCGAGTTAAACAACCATCTACCCTCGTGTTTTCCCCTGCCCTCCTGTGTGGAAGTCATAGGCCACCCTTTTGTGATTGTAAGGACGATCTGGATTAATTTTCAGAGTTAAAAATAGCTGTTTACAGCTGCTTGATTTAGGTCCAAGACAATCATGAGGTTCAGATTCACAAATGTTAACTCCTCGTGCCTGAGCTTTCTGCGGCAGAAATTTGCAAGCTTAAACCAAACAAACTGCTTTTCTCTCTGCTTAAGTTTCAGGTGAATCATTTTGCTAAATCTGCAGTGCACGGGCTTGCATAAATCTTTTTTGGCTGGCAAAGGAAAGCCGCTCCTGTCTCAAGACAGTTTTCCGAGGGAACTGTAAATTCTGACAGTCTCTTGAACCACTTGGAAATGTTTGTAGTTAAAAGGGCTTAGAAATTAGAGTTGTATAAACAAAAAGCAAGTGTGGCGGAGCATTAAGCATAGCTGGAGTTAGATGGGTAGCTTAATTTTTTTTCCACAGTTTTTACTTGGGGCGAGTGAAATAGAGACCTGTACTGAGAAACAGTCAGGCTTTGCTGGTAACTGTGCTTTTGGTGCAAAGCTTACCTCCTGATCCTTGCTTTACATGACTATAGAGACACTGTGTTAGTACCTGCCTTTTCCAAACTGGCAGATACAAAGGGCAGTTAAGCACTACCATATTTCAGAGTATGGTCTACCAAGCTGTAGAGCCGTAAGCTAGAAGATTTTGTTTGTTTTACTGGGGAAGCAAAGCTTAAGTGAAAACAATATCCATATCTGTTTTCTTTTCCCTTTAGTAAATTGAGCCTTGGCCAGTTGCAGTTAAGTTTGATGGAAGGGTAGATGTTTCAAAGATGCGAAGGTCCTGTACGTGAAAGCAGGTGCCGTGGTAAAAGAGAATCTCAGAGCTCCTCTGGTGAGGAGGAGGAGGGGGCTTATCCTCAGGCTGCGTTAGACCCATGTGGGTTCAGCAGAGCAAAACCCCCAGAAGACTAGATTTCATACGTAAAGGCTGCAGATGGGGCAGCGGACCACCCGGGATGTCATTTGCTTTAAACGGGGTGGAAGGGTTCAACGCCTGAGCTGCCCTTGTGTGTGTTACTACAACATGGTATTTGCACTGAACCTATGTGAGGACATCTGTTTTATGGCCCTATTCTCATATTTGCGTGTTTTTATTTTCTTCTAGGACACTTCTCTCTCTCTCTCTCTCTCTCTCCTTACAAGGGCATTTTATCCATTACGTAAGAGTAAGTTAGCACAGCTGGAGGGTATATTTTATGTGGATTTAATTCCTGAAGGATGGACTAGAGAAGATCTCTCACACAGAAGCGCTTTTCTTCTGTGTCTATGTTTCTTTCTTTGAGTACTGTGTTGCAGTCAGGCTCTGAGCAGATGTTTGTAAGAGAGAGGCTATATTTACTGCTGTTATTTAATTTGCGTCCTAGCGCAGTTACTGAATGCACACGGGGCTTGCAAGCAGCGGGTACCAAAAAAATAATGGAGGCTGCGTTTAACTCTTCATTACCTGACCAGTGTCATTCTGGTTTCTGTCTTCCTGGGGGATATACTTTTCAAGTAAAGGTTTAACTTGTCACTTTACCTGGATCTCTACTCGAGATATCTGTTGGATCAGAGACTTAGGAAGGAAATTGGTAATGTTTTAGAAATAATTTACAGAAATGGAATTATAATTTTTTAACTAATAAATAATTTTAAAACAAATTTTAAGTTACAGATTTAAAAAGATTATTTGGCTCAGCAATTTCTGTTGGTTCTGGGTTGTTTTTTTTTTTTTTTGGTGTTTTGTTTTTTTTTTTTTTTTCCCTAATCGGAGACCTCTTTAGCTATCCCTACAAAAAGACTTGCGATGTAGCCATGATGAACACGTCAAAGTTAGTTGGATTTGGTACTTGCTGATATCTTTAGTTCTGAGGTTACATATTAGAGATAAGCCTGCGATGCCATCAGTAGTCAAAAATACTGTCAAATCCCTTACGGTAGAATAGTGCAAGATGGTTTAGCCTATAAGTGAATCACTGCTTTCATTTTTATTAGGGGATGTTGAAAGCTTCATTCACCTTCCTGTTTGATTAGATCGGTTCTGTGCATTTTGACAGCAAAACTGCTTGTTCTGGGAGGTGTTGGGAATGGTTTCATCACGGGCACTGGAGCGAGGGTAGGTTTTCACTCTTCCCAAGCAGCTCGCTTTGCCATTACTGTTTACACAGTACTTCACATTGCACACTCTTAGTAAACAAAAACCCACTTAGGATTCTTTTAAATACTTGTGATACTTAATACTTATTTTCCCTTTTATAAATAAGGTTAAATAAAATTTTAAAATGAACTCTTGTTTCAAGCAGCTTTTTATCTTTACTTTTTGAGATACAGTGCTGCTTTAACTTCTTGCTTGAAGTAGATCAATAAAAGATTATGTTTTGTTCCTGTTTTACCCGTGTTTTTAATTTAGTTGTGATATTTCCTCCTGCTATTCTTCCAGGCTCCATTTTCAGCTCATGGCACTTTCCAAGCTGGATGTGGTCTTAGATCATTTGCAACTCGCAGAGGACGAACATTTTAAAAAGAAATTAATTTCTTCTCCAGCTCATATAAACCTTTAAGGTTCACAGCTTTAAATATAAGATAATACACTGGCAAAAAGAAGTATCTTCTGTATATGAATCTGAGCCTTGTTATTCCTTTAATAAAAATAAATATGGTAACCACAATAAACAGACTTCCTTGAGCTATATGCCAGCAATTGAAGTAAACTCCCATCTTAGGATTTTATTTTTTTATCTTAAATAAAATTCTTGCAGGGTGATAGCTTTCAAACTGATCTATAGAGCACCTCTTGGTTGTGAATGGAGATCTGACCAGTTACATGATAAGAGCTCCCTTCCTTATTTTCCCTTTGCCTGGATTTTAATTTTTTGATGCATACAGAAAAATGGCTATTGATAAGGTCTCTGTCCTTTTTATGGAAATTAAAAAAGCAAAAGATCTTTTGCTGCTCTTTCATACTCTTCAGTCGAAACGGTACTGTAATCATCGTAAATACATCAGCTTTTAGTAGCCCTGTGCATCTCTCAAGGTCTGGGTAAATAATTTTATAATAGAGTCTATATCGGAGAAAGGCAGCGAGGGGACCATGGAGGTGGAGGGTTCCTGCGACTCAGATGGGGAATAGGTCTAGATTGCCCGTGTTCATTACATTGTAATGGTAAAGACTTGGATTTTTAGCAGAGAATGCAAATGGGTATCCCTGCAAACTGCTTTACCTTTTGGATGAGTGAAAGGCAAAATGAATAGCATATTAAAAGATCTGTCCCAATACAGTCTTCAAAACAGCTTGCCTTTTTGTCTTAAAATATGTCCAAGATGCCAAAACAAGCTACTGATAGATAGAGACTCAAACTGAGCTCTAATTTAAAAAAAAAAAAAAAAAAAAGCTTTTATTTTAAATGCAGCAGATTGAGGAGAGGAAGATGCCACAATAATTATGTTAATAAAGGATAGTGGTAGTGCTTACTGTCTGTTTTCATGGTTTTGTTTTCTTAAGGAAGAGCTCTGAAGCCTTGCACAAGGAGAGGGGGAAATCCAAACACTTTACTGAAAGCTTGGACTCTTGTCAAAATGTTATCTAGCCTTGCCCACAGCTGGAATTCAGATCGGCAGGTTTTTTTCCTCTTCTTTTTTTTCTCTTTATTTTACTTAACATTTTTTAAGGAGAATGCATGCTTATAAGCTCTTTCCTAAGAGGGTGGCTTCTCCGTCAGAGCATTTGACTAGAAGGAGGGAGGATAGCAGCGGGAGGGCCAGGCTCCTACTTGCAAAGCCGGGCACCCTGATTCATAGAATCGCGGAATTGTTTAGGTAAGAAAAGACCTTTAAGATCATCAGATCCAACCGTTAACCTAGCACTGCCAAGTCCACCACTAAACCGTGTCCCTAAGTACCACATCTACCCATCTTTTAAATACCTCCAGGGATGATGACTCAACCATTACCCTGGGCAGCCTGTTCCAATGCTTGACCACCCTTCTGGTGAAGAAATTTTTTCTAATATCCAATCTAAACCTCCCCTGGCGCAACTTGAGGCCATTTCCTCTTGTCCTATCACTCGTTACTTGGGAGAAGAGACCGACCCCCACTTCGCTACAGCCTCCTTTCAGGCAGTTGTAGAGAGCAATAAGGTCTCCCCTCAGCCTTCTCTTCTCCAGACTAAACAACCCCAGCTCCCTCAGCCACCCCTCATAAGACTTGTGCTCCAGACCCTTCACCAACTTCGTTGCCCTCCTCTGGACACGCTCCAGCACCTCCATGTCCTTCTTGTAGTGAGGGGCCCAAAACTGAACACAGTACTCGAGGTGCGGCCTCACCAGTGCCGAGTACAGGGGCACTATCACCTCCCTGCTCCTGCTGGCCACACTATTCCTGATACAAGCCAGGATGCCATTGGCCCCCTTGGCCACCTGAGCACACTGCTGGCTCATGTTCAGCCAGCTGTCGACCAACACCCCCAGGTTCTTTTCTGCCAGGCAGCTCTCCAGCCACTCCTCCCCCAGCCTGTAGCGTTGCATGGGGTTGTTGTGACCCAAGTGCAGGACCCGGCACTGAGCCTCGTTGAATCTCATACAGTTGGCCCCAGCCCAATGATCCAGCCTGTCCAGGTCCCTCTGTAGGGCCTTCCTACCCTCCAGCAGATCAACACTCCCACCCAACTTGGTGTTGTCTGCAAACTTACCAAGGGTGCACTCGATCCCCTCATCCAGATCATTGATAAAGATATTAAACAGAACTGGCCCCAGTACTGAGCCCTGGGGAACACCACTTGTGACTGGCCATCAACTGGATTTAACTCCATTCACCACAACTCTTTGGGCCCAGCCATCCAGCCAGTTTTTTACCCAGTGAAGAGTATACCTGTCCAAGCCATGAGCAGCCAGTTTCTCCAGGAGAATGCTGTGGGAAACGGTGTCAAAGGCTTTACTCAAGTCCAGGTAGACAACATCCACAGCCTTCCCCTCATCCACTGAGCAGGTCACCTTGTCATAGAAGGAGACCAGGTGAGTCAAGCAGGACCTGCCTTTCATGAACCCGTGCTGACTGGGCCTGATGCCCTGGCTGTCCTGCACATGCCACATGATGGCACTCGGGGTGATCTGCTCCGTAACCTTCCCCAGCACCGAGGCCAGGCTGACAGGCCTGTAGTTCCCCTGGATCTTCCTTCTGGCCCTTCCTGTAGATGGGTGTCACATTTGCTAACCTCCAGTTGACTGGGACCTCCCTGGTCAGCCCGGACTGCTGATAGATGATGGAAGGTGGCTTGGTGAGCACCTCCGCCAGCTCCCTCAGTACCCTTGGGTGGATCCTGTGTGGCCACCATAGACTTGTGTGTGTCTACATGGTGTAGCAGGTCTCTAATCCCCTTGGATTATGGGGGCTTCATTCTGCTCCCTGTCCCTGTCTTCTAGGCCAAATGGCACAGAAAAAGGCAGGAAAATCACAGAGTGGGTTAGGTTGGAAGGGACCTTTAAAGATCATCTAGTCCAACCCCCCTGTCATGGGCAGGGACATCTTTTACTAGATCGGGTTGCTCAGAGCACCATCCAACCTGACCGTGAACACTTCCAGGGATGGGGCATCCACATCTGGGCAACTTGCTCCAGTATCTCACCACCCTCATAGGAAACACATTTTCCTTATAAAATAATTGAGCGTGTCTGTGGTGGCAGAGTTTTAAGTAATGCTAGATCAGTCTCTTCAGCATTATTTACAGCACCCACCAAAAACGAGAGAGACTTTTTTGTATTGCCCCAGGTAGTGCCCTGTGTCCGGGTAATTTACAGGACTGCAGCAGCACCTTGTACGTCCCACCTTCTTGTCCGTTTTCAGGTGGAAAACAGTTTCAGGTATTTTCACTTGTAATGTGAGAATCAAAGCATTTGGCTCTGCAGCCTTCGGGGCTACAAAAATAGGCTTGGCCTGACCTAGACTGATGGCAGAGGACTGAGATAAGCAGCTGTGAGAGCCCTGCCACGACAGCATGCCCGCCTGGGGAAGCTGCCTGTGTGGGGAAGCAGGGGTGAGGAGAAATAACCAGTGCCCCAGGGCTGCCGTGCTGTTTCTGCCAATCTGGGAGAGCGAATGCACAGTTCAGCTCACTTCTCTTTCCCCAGTGTGGTCTTTCCCTCCCCACGCGGTGGTCCGACACCAGAGCAAGGTCTCAACATCACACCCAGGGATAAGGGAGTCGCGGGGACCACGGGACACGGACCTCCGCAGTGAAATGTCCAAGCTCCCCTCGTTTCTCATGTCCAGCCTCCCCAGAGCACTGGGACAGAGGAATAATGATTAAACAAATTGTTTCAATTTGTTTCTACATGCCAGATTGGGAAAAAAAAAATAACAAAACCAAATTTACCTAGTGGCAGTGTTTGATCTGGCAAAGCCCGCGTTGGAAGTAATGTAAGGGCTTGAATGTTGGTATTTCCCTAGGTGAATAAATGCTTGGAGCATTAGGTGTTTACGCTGAAATCTAATGTTGTCTGTGCTTATCTTCAAGTGTGGTGAGCCCTTATCATTGCAAAGGAAACACAGCCTTCCTACAGCCCTTGGAGGAGTCCTCCTTCATCCTTTTTCTTATGTACTTGCCCAAATAAGTTCTGCAGCTTTTGTTTTTCGTGGGGGAAGCCTAATAAGAAATACTCTCTCATGGGTGCTGTATTGTACTGTAAAAACCTGTTTATATAGTTTTGCAGAATTCAGCAAAGCTAGTGGCCAGTGTAAAGCCAAGATATTGAGCTGCTGTCGTTAGTGACCTTGCATAACTGACGGTGCTCTTATCCAGCAAAAATGTGGATTTTAGGGAGGCCTAAGTGGAAGTAACAACCTGTTAAACATCTGAGTTTTGAACTTTTAGAGAAACCAAATCAAGATGGTATGAAAGACCTAGAGACGTCCCCAAACATTTATGCTGGGGGCCACCACTGGCCAGCAGTAGCTTCAAGCTCACTGTCTTGGGCTGTATCCTACCCCAGCGCCTGTGGGATGAGCGGTGCTCTCTGGCTGGGCTGTAAGAGGTGAGGATGAAGACAGAGGTGGTCTTCAGTGCATCTCAGCTCTGGGTCTCGCCTTGGGCCAGCGCCGGGGTTGTGGTCAACAGTTAAGGCCCCCGCATGGTGGGGTGGTTGAGGCCAGCGGGAGCCAGCTTCCTAACCCCCCCCATCCCTCTCTCAGCAAGGACATTGCTCCTAGGGAGTGCTTCTGAGATGCCTCGCAGAGCCAGGCGAGCAACCCCTGCTATTTGGTGCCGTCCCAGAAGTGCCCTTTTGGCAGGCTGGGGTTATTCTAGTTGATGTGAAAACCACCTTTCTGCTGCAGCTGGAGCACAGGGATGGTGGGGGGCCGGGGAATGGGGACATCCATGTGTCCTTCCCAGTTCTGCTGCCTGGTGGTGGGCTGCTCGTTCAGCTGCCCCACTGCTGCCCGCCATGGCTATCGTGAGACTCTAATTGTTTGCAGATCACTGCGGGATGGTGGAAACTATGTGAAGAAGTATAATTTGGATTCAGGGTATGGAGTGCTTCTCTGCCTCAAAGAGCTGAGATTAATTCTGCTTTATTGGAGCTGTTAGTTCAATTTCACTGTCCTAAAAAAAAAACAGCTTTATTTTTATGGTCATCTGAAGTGTTTGATTTGCTCTTTTCTCCCAATTCACATGCGTGAACAGCTTAGAGTGCCTCTTGCCGCTGTTAACTCTCATTGCGAAACTTCATCCTCTGGGAAGCAACCTGTACTGTTAGCTCCTTCCACTTCCCGGGAAGAGCTTTCTCCTTTCTCGTAAAGTATTCGTTTTGTCAGACTGCTGGTTTTGCTTCCTGGGCTTGTTTTCCTTTCAGCCCCCAGATTTCTGATGGAGGAGCAGAAGTAGCAAGCAGCAGTGAAAAGCAGCGGTGAGCTCCCGAGGATGAATTCAGAGGCGTGCTTTGCGCTTCGTGGCTTTGTACTGGTGCAGGAGCCTGGCAGGATGCTGGACTGTGGCTGTAATCATAAATCCCTCAATTTGGTGGGTTTGTCTTACAGAAATGACCTAGTCTGATTGAAAAAAAGGGTACGAGTATTTAAAACGGGGATTTTAGCAGGATACAGGTGAGCATAGCCACCAGCTGCCCTTCTGCACGGCCCTGCAGAGCAGCCACCGAGCAGTCACTGCAGTCTCTAGAGACCGCCCAGTGCCACCACTTTTCTGACCTTCAGAAGTGCCAGGTGCCTGTGGCCGAGAGCAGCCGCAGCTTTGCAGGAGCTGAGCATCTTGGCAAATTGGTTTGGGTTCAGGTACTGTGGTGGTGGCCCTCTGCCTGTTTTCTCGGAAGGGCTCGATTTGGCAGATATCGTTAAGGCAGGCCTTGTTGCGCATCTGTCCAGCTGTGCTAGACTCAGGTGCAATGGAAACCTCAAGTCTTTTTTTTTCAGAGTAGACGAAAGAGAACTGGGAAGGCAGTTTTCTCTCTGCTTCAAACTTCTGCAGTAGTCGGTTTGCTTGTAGCGTGGCTAAAGCTGTTCCCCAGGATGCTGGAGACACAGGCTGGGCTCTGTCTTCTGTGTGACCCCTTTGGTTTTGGGAGAGCGGGTGTAAGCGCTTGATTTGGGAGGTTCAGGGCTGTGGCACATGGGTGAGAAGAGGTGCCTCCTGGTGCCTCGCGTCCGGTCTGCTGCTCCCCAGCTTTTAAAAGTGCCGTCAGAGTTTCTTACCAACTAATTGCAGATACCACATGGTATTGCTTCTTTGAACTACATTGACCTTCAGTTCCCACTTTGTAATGAATTTATGAGTTTGTGTAAAAGATTCTGTCTGTGAGGACCAGATGCCTTATTTAAAAACAAAGTAAAACTATAACGTTGCTCAGTATTGTGGTACTGCAGGCTTCCTTGTCACTTAGCCTTAGATTTAACTCTGCTTTTTTTTTTTCGTTTTCCCCTCCAAAAAAGCAATAGCAGCTTTGGCCTTTTGCCTTTTTGTTTTATTTTTTGAAGATTTTATTAATTTATTGGTCCCAGACTCCTAAGTGATCAGTCAAAGTCCCTCTGCCTTGCAGCATGGCTTAGCTGCTGAAGTGACCACCCCATTTATGGGAAGGCATTTGAGTAGTTCTGAAAAATTTGCCTTTAAGGCCTTTAAAATATGATGGAGGTAAGCAGAAATTGTCTTGCTCTATGTAGAGGGTGCCTTAATTCCTGTGCTGTTGAGCCAGGCGTAATTGTTAGTGCTTTGGACTATCTCTTGAGTATTGTCCTAAAAGATGGAAATAATAGATAGTTTTTCAGTTCCAGCTTTTAGTTTGAGTTCGGCTTTAATCACCCTCTGCCCAGTGTCTCAGAAGTTTAAAAGAATTTTTGAAATACCATGTGGATAATGAACACCGATCTGGGAAAGGAGCCTGCATTCTTTAGTTTGAAAGACACGGTATGTTTAGTAGAAATTGGTGTTAGATTAACTTACTGTAAACATGTTCCTTTTTCTAGATTAGTCATGAGCATGGCATAGGATAACTTGTAATGGGATCTTTTATCTTTCTGGGGGCATATAAGGAACCATGTGTTTAAAGATGAAGGGTGGTGCGCTTGGGATAGCTCATTTGAGAACCCGATCGTTATAAAATACCCTTGACTTTTTTTTTTTTCCTGTGAAGAAATGCACAACAAGTTCATTGTGCATGGTGTCCTGTTTGCATCCCGTCGGGTTAGAGAGTGACCTCTGTAAAAGGGAGAGGCCCCCTACCTGTTGCAGAATTTGAAATGATTCCGTGCTAATTTTTATACCTGAGTTATATGGTATATATGGTATTGTATCCATAATACACATGTAAATTTGATAAAAATCAATTTGCAATTAGAAGTATAACACTCCTGTTTTACTTGGAGGTATTCCAATTTCCACTATTGAAGCAATGAAATATGCCCAAAAGTAGATGTTTCAATGAAATAAAAACTACCAAGTAAGGTGTAGGATTTGTAGCAAGTTTTCCAGATTTGTTTTATAGAGTTAATTCTGAACAAACATAGATAGATGTTCCCTCTGCCTGAAATCCACCTTACAGCTAAAGTAATCAGATTTGTTGAGGAGAAGCATATAATTCAGTAGAAGTGTGTCCTTTTCTACTGCTTCTGTCCTCTGCTCCATATTTGTCAGAAGTATACATTAAACCAGAAACTTATGTTTGAATTTTAGCCTGGAAATATGCTTTGTGCATGAAGAAACTTGTACCTTTTGAGGAATCTGCGATGTTCTGTCAGCGGCCTCTAGCAGAAGGCTTTGCAAACCTACATCTGCAGCTTTCCTTAGCACGGTTACTGTACAGTTAACTGCTTTCCTGAAATACTTCTGCATCTTGGGAGGTCAAAGAGCGGACGAGAAGTTGGTGGAGTGGCTTGTTAACGGGAAAGAGGTACTCGGGATTTTAAGGTCCTCTCAAAAATCTTGTCCCACAGAGAGTAAAAAAAACCAAACCACAAAATTATGAGAATTTTGGGAAAGAAACCAGTGTAGCAATTCTTCTCTGTTTTCCCCCTCTGCTTCTGTTTTCTTTTCATTTTTGACTGTCCTGAAGGTATCAATGGTCTCACTGTTGCCTGCGATACAGAAGAGGTCTGCTGCATCCTAACTGAAGGCATGCTAATGCATCAACATGTGAGCCAGAGACCCTTTATATGATTTATATATACCTGTGAGCCAGAAACCCTTTTATTTTATAAACAGACCCTGTTTTATAAGAGACCCTTCCATGGAACAAGCTCTTAGGACACTTTATTAGAAAGATGCTTGCTCACAAGCTGGGTATTTTTCAAAGCCTGTTTCAAAATCAGTGCACTGTGTAAAGTTTTGTGTTTGTTTGTTTGCTCAGGGATTTTAGGTTGTTTATTTTTTGATGCTTCAGTGAGAAGCCTAACACAAGTGTTACGATTCCAAAGTTACCCCAAATGAGTACAAGGCAACTCACATCGGAAAAATTTTGCCTCTGGTTTTAGTAATTTTCGTGCTACTTCAGTTTCAACTAAATTATTGTATTAGGCCTGGGTGTATTTATTAGTGTTGAATCCTTTTCATGCTCCTGCAAATGCACTCTCAGTAATTCCGTTTCCAACCCCCTCTCTGCCTCTGTCAGTCTCTCCTTTATTTTTTGGCACTTAAGCATCAGTGTCACTTGCAGCTGAACCACTGCACAAGTGCAGGTGCTAAACCACAGTCATGGGGTCCTGCCAAACAAGGTTGCTGCTCTGTGTTCGGTAGGCTTGGCTTTAGCTGTACTTGCTTTTATTTCCCCCTGCTGTCCTTATGTCCCTTCTGGAGCGACCCCACCGTGAGAGCCCCCCCCCCCCCCCCCCGGCAGAGGACAGGATGGGACCCCCGCCAGCCGCAGCACTGGCTCCGGATGATCAAAGCGTGGGGTGCAGCGCCCTTGTGAAGCCCTCACAGGGACTCCCAGCGTGCGGCCGGGATGCTTGGGCTTTATTCTGGCAGGTATCCTGATGCCCGTGCTCTTTTTGTTCTTCTCTTTGATCCTTAGTTCTGGCTCCGCTTTGTTGTCCTTCGTTAATATTGTAGCTACGGGTAGTTTAGACGAGGGAGGTGATTTTTTTCTTTGCACAGTTGAAGGAGGAAACTTTTTGATAGTTGGTAAGCAAAATGGAAATTGTAAGCAGAAGTAAACAGTGAGAAGAGGAATTGGTTTTTCTGGTCAGTTATTCAGGAACAGAAAAAGGAATTAATTTTGCACAGGCTAAGAAGTAAAACCAAAATTTTGCAGCTACTTCTGTGCTTTCATGTGTGTTTTTTTTTTTTTCATAATTTCTGAAAAAATAAGTATCTCTCAAATCAGATGTTCATTAAGCGTTCTCTTGGGATTTTGGTAGCACTTACTGTTAGTTGACTTTTTTTCCATTACTTTAGTGAAATGAAAAAGAAATCTTTCTCCTAGATCTATCATCAGGGGAAAACATGCGCAGCACTTCATAAGTTTCTTCTTCTTTCTCTTTCTTGTAATGTCTCAAGTCTTTTGAAATTTGAAAGTCAAACCCTACTTTTGTTCTCTGCATCATTTGATGCTATCTTACTGGCTTTAATCCAGCTGTTTTGAAGACCGCACACTGAAGTTGATGCTCTGTTTTCTGTGAGCACAGATAATTTGCTACCTTTTATACTTGGATGAATTTTTGTGTTTTTTTCTTGCAGTTACAGGAGAGCATTTAGCATTTTCTGATATTATATGTATTATTGGTCTCCAAACTCTGGTCTCCATTTTAAATAGATGGTTGTAATATCTGGACATGTGTTTAGCTGAGAAGCAAACTGGTGCTAACAATATCTCACCATACAGGTTTAAAATACATTGTGTCCAGCCTCTGCTTGGCTTTGAAAGCATCATCAACGATGTGTGCGAATGCAAGGAGGAAGGACTTGATGTAGTTTTCTTCACTCTCGGAAGGTTTTTGGTGCTCTTCCATGTGAGCTTCTTACACCCCCTAGACCAGAAAGTGGTTACACTGCTGCTTTGTTGTGCTGTACTCAAGTTAATTAGCTGTGGTTTGTTGTCCAAGTGAGAAGGCATTTCAAATGAGGACTTCGTAGGTCTCATTTTATTGTTTCCATTAATCACTTAGGTGATGGACTGGATAATGCAATTCTAAAAACTGCACGTGGTGCCAAGGGCTGGCAAAACTTTTGGAGGCTGAGAATAGTTCCTTCTATGTTCGGTTAATGGTGAAGGAACAAAAATACAACAGGTTGGAAAAATTAAATGTGCAAAGGGAAAACGTAGTATTGCAGAAAACTTCCTAGATATGCCAGTGGCTTAAGCAAACATGGTAAAGCCATTTCTCGCTGTCTGCCATCCCAGTCCGTCGGAGGTCGTGTCTCTGCAGGACATACAGTATAGGGGAACTGGATATAAAGCTACTCCTGAATTGCTGTACAAACAGCAATTCAGGTGACAAACAGGTGACATAAACCAATCCTGAGTTACTTTAATATGCCAGCTTGCAAATTATGGTGTTTGAATAACTTTTTCATGCATAGCTCGGTTCTGCCTGCTGGGGGGAGGTAATGGGAAAGGCCAGCAGCTCCAGCTGGCCTCCAGACTGGAAAGTCTTTTTTGGGGGCAGCAATTGCTCCAGCTCTCCAAAATAAGTTTGCCTGTATTTACGTCAAGTGCTGATTTACAGTGCGATACTGCTGCAAGCTTTCTTGGATATGGTGGTGTGTACACAAGGTACAGGAGGTGATTTTCCACTCTTCTTATGGCTGAGACCTTACTGGTAGCGAGCATCATGTCCAGTTTGAAGTGTCACGCTTAAAGATTAGCTGGAGAGATTTCAGTTTTAACTCAAGAACAATGAGCTGTTTGAAAAATAAGACCCATAAGGACGAGATGAGGCGATTGGGGTTTCTTTAGAAAAAGAGAAATCATTAAAAGGTGGGTGACTATGATGATAGTTTTTCAGTATGTCAAGCATTAACATAAAAAATGCTTGTGGCCAATTACTCTCTGTGTTCTGGGGAGCAGGATTAATTGCCAGCAGGAAAGTTTAAGATTGTGGTGGTTGGCTTGTTTCTTTGTTTGGGTTTTTTTCCTGTAAGAATACTTAATGAAAATAGTGGAAGAGGGTAGCTGGGGACGTTGTTGCATCTTGGTTGTGGGAGTTTTTGAAGAACAGGTTAGACAAACACTACTTATGGCATAGGTGTATTTATCC
Organism: Platalea leucorodia; assembly: GCF_965183815.1. NCBI lineage: Eukaryota > Metazoa > Chordata > Aves > Pelecaniformes > Threskiornithidae > Platalea > Platalea leucorodia. The sequence goes on from NC_138824.1 coordinate 70,512,309, forward strand.
AGCTTCAGAGCGGGGCTGGAACAGTAAGTTCTCAAGGTGCCCTCAGGTCTTTCCACTTCAATTCTGTGATTATATGCATATATATATATGAGGCAGAATCGGAAACGCAAAGAGCTCGATATGCTTTTGATCTTCTAATCTGGTTTGCCTTTTGCATTTTGAGCATCTGCACATCGCAGCATAAAATAGGAGAAGAATTGTTATCTTTATGTTCTGAATTTTAATTTTATGGCTTTAGATGTGAAAGGACGTGCAGGCTACAGAAGTGAAAGTTGGTGTTAATTCTCTTTTCCCCCCTTTTTCTTTGCAGGTCGCTTGGTTGGTGCCCTGGACGCCGTGTTAGACTCTAATGCACGCGTTGCTCCGTTTCGAATTTTACTCCAAGTTCCAGGCTCACAGGTTTACTCTGCCATTGCATGTGGTGAGTTATTGAACGGATCAGAAGTTTACTGGGCCGTAGCTATTGGTGAGTTACAGACAAAAAACCCCAAACCGATTCTGAGCATGGTCAGTGTCTGCATGTCCAAGAAGCTCAAGGTAACCCCAGCTAGTAATGTGTGCGTGGAAAGCTATTGCCTATAGCTTGTTTAACAACCAAATTAACCTCAGGTTAAAATCCCAGGTAGAAATGATGAAAAAGTGTTAACTAGGAACATTAAGTTTCTGTAAAAGGCTCATTTAGCTGAGGGTGTTTTGCGTTAATTTCTGTCTCTTGCAAAGTAGTGTTGTTCTGTTCATATGCATATCTTTTCCTACAGTAGTAACAGTTCCTTAAAGCAAGAAGCTACTTAGTCTAGGCTTTCACTAGTCTAGGCTTTCACTTGTTTACTATGAAATATCTTACCACACTTGGTTATAATGAAATATAACTGGAGCATTTGGAAGATGCTACATGATTTAGGAGGTAAAGTTGTCAGGAGGGAATATCTAATGCCTGGTCTGTTGTGCACTAATCCCTTTTGCAGTGCTTCTGCAACCTCTGAAGGTCGAGCTCATCTTCAGGGAAGTGATATCGATGTGAATTGCAGCAGCCTGGCCATGGCACACTAAAGGCCACCTGAGTGCACTTGTTTCATTCATCCTGTTCTTGCTTGGCCAGTCTGCAGGGCTGTTCTCATCCCTTCTTCTCCAGTTGTAGCATTGAAATTTACAGCAGGTTTTCCTTTGGAAATGGTTCAAAGCTGCATCAGGGGAGGTTCAGACTTGATATTAGGAAACATTTTTTTACCGAGAGGGTGGTCAAACACTGGAACAGCGTCCCTAGAGGGGTGGTCGATGCCCCATGCCTTTCAGTGTTTAGGAGGCATTTGAACCATGCCCTTAACAATATGTTTTACCTTCTGATCAGCCCTGAAGCAGTCAGGCAGTTGAACTAGATGATCGTTGAAGGTCCCTTCCCACGGGACTGGACTGGACTGGACTGGACTGGACTATTCTATTCTATTCTATTCTTTCTTATACGGACTGGACTGGACTGGACTGGACTGGACTATCCTATCCTATCCTATCCTATCCTATCCTATCCTATCCTATTCTTTCTTACACGTATCAAGCTGTGAAATAGTCAGCTAATTTAAGTTTTGACATGTTGTTGATGGTGCTTGACACAGTAGTCCTTTAAATGGAAGGGGCAGTCTGTGTATTCGCCCTTTCCTCTGTACAAGTTCATTCAGCATGCCTTCCTTGGTTCAGCAGAGACCCGTCTGCATGGTTCCTGTTAATAACAGGAATTTTTCCGTGTGCCAGATGTGTGTGAAGAAGCTTGTGTAAAGTCTATTTGTGCTATTTTTGGTGTGGCTAGGTTTTCTTGGTTTTGCAATTGCTCTGTACTTTATATCCCTACTGTCCTCCTTTTTATATTTAAATAATGCCATCTCATGGAGAAATTTAAGAGCTTCATGCTGTTATAATCCTCTCGTGAAGCCAGGTAGCTTTCACTGGAAAAGCAAGCTCAGTTTTGCTCTCATGGGCTTCTTCATCATTTGAATATAAGTAATATTCTTTTCTGGGGCTGATCCTTGCCCTAGCCACACTATTATTCCCACAATTTTTGTGGTTTTTTTTGGTTTGGCTTTTTTTTTTTATATTTTAAAGAAACTACAAATCAAAAACTTGCCTGTTGGAATGGTTAAGGATTTTGGTGAGATAAACTTATTTGATTAATGTTTTCTAGAATTCTCTTTGGCTCTTCTGAATGGATGCTCAGCCCTGAGAAAATGAGATTTATAGTAACAGAGTGGAAAGCAGAGGGCTCTGTTTTGTATGCCATGTGGGTAGGACATACACGGTTGCCAGAGCTGCACAGAAATGAAGAGCCATGGTAGCAGAAATTGTTTCTGAATAATATCTCTGCTGTGGAACCCTGACGTGAGTGCCCAGGGGAGAGCTGGTGCTGGCAATACGAGTCAGAGGAACAGCATCACCCGACCGACCCTTTTCTTAGAAAGCTGGAGGGCTTTCCCTGCGCAGAAGTGGCTGTTGCTGCTTGCCCAGCTCTGCCCTGTCTGAGCAAGGTGCTTCATGCAAACGTGGCATTAAGAATTTTGTCACTGGATTTGGAAGGAGCAGCGAGTCAAATTAAGGTTCCTGATGTATCGCAAGGACAAGGAGCAGCTCCAGGAGCTCCTTCCAGTCTCCTGGTGTAACTTCATTAGGGATAGCCATCATGTCATTACGCAGTTAATTAAAATGACATTTTTTAATTGTACGTTGGCAGTCCTCTGTTCCAGCAGCTGTAGGCTTAAATGATAATATATGCGTGAGGGTCATATCTCTGTTACAGACTTCTGCAAACCTCCAAGGGCTGCTAGGAAGTCTGACCCCTTCCCAGCATGGCTGTTCTGGCAGAGATGTTTTAATCCAGATGGTTAATCATGTTACACCAGTACAGAAAAAAAAAAGCCTAACCTCAGGCCTGGTGTAGAGCCACTTACGACTCCTTTCAGAAGGCTTGTGGGCAAAACAGCAACTCAAGTCACAGTTCAGCGAAGTAGGTTTTGGGGGAGGGAGAGCAACAGGGTTTGGTGAGAAGTGGGTTTGAAGAAGAGATTATGAGGAGTGAGGCTGTGGTTAGACTAAATATACATTTGGCACAGACACATAAAGAAGGTGGGTAAAAGGTGGAATAAAATGCTGTGCAGAGCATCGGCGCAGGAAGAAGAAGGAGGCAGATTGGCAATGCTTGGGACAAATCATAGGATGACTTTAAGCCATGAAATGGAAATTAGAAATAAAGAAGGGACCCGAAAAGCTGAGGAGCTGGCCTGGCCAAATGAAAGGGGCAAAGAGATCTTTCAGTATTTGAGCAGAATCCCTGGAGATACCTAAAGGAAGGCAGGAGAGATTGCAGTAGCCCCCCTGGGAGATAGCCACTGCCAGAGCCCAGGCTCAGAGCAGTCCGAGCCATGTGGATGCTGCTGTGAAAGGCATCTTGCTCACGGCTTATTTCACAAGAGGCAGCCCACCAGCTCTCCCATACAGTTGGTATCTTTTAAGTTGCTCAGAAATAAAAATTCATCTCAGTATTTGCTTTGCGCAGCCATTTCAGTATAAAATGACTGTATTTGTGGTGTTCTTAACCGTTGAAGTAACTTGTTTTCTTTACCGAAAGGGCATTTAAGTGTCTCTTCTTTAATGATTTTTTTTTTTTATTTAACCTTGATTAATGATATTTATGAAGTTCCATCACAAGACCTTCCTGTCAAGGAAGTTAAAGCTTGGAAAGTTTCCCTGCCAGTTGGCATTCTGCATGGAAAACAGAGCAGAGGAAAGTGGAAAATCCTTAGCTAAATTTATCATTTTTTTGTTGTGAGGCAACGTGATGCATCTCTAATAGACACACAAATCAAATCTTGAGATAAGGGGTCTTCTATTTGAGATTAATTTTATTATTATATTCATCTGTGATTTTTATGTCTCTTACATCCAACTACTTCTTTCTTCCACTAGCAAGGCATTAGGAAAAGCAACTTTTGCTGACCTTACTTTTTTACCTGTAACATTTAATCACTGACCAGTAAGATCTGGAGGGGCCAGATTTTCCCCTGATGGCCCTGTATGTTGCCCGTCTTGTGCTGACTTTTCTGTCATCGTGTGATGCAGCGACAGTTCAGTTTCAAGCAGAAATAGCCAAAAAGCAAATAGGTGGTGACTGAAATATTATTTCTGGAGTTAGTGTGAACACTTTATATTTAAAACAACAGCAGCAAACCCCTCAAATAAATCCTTAGAGAAGGAAGCCTTAAACATTTGAAAACCTGTATTTGTCAATGATTTTCTGTTTGCTGTACTTCTTCGCCAAACGGCAGAAATGTGCTCTTGTAGACCTTTTAGGCGTTGCTGAACCAAACTCTTTTATTTTCAGGTACTTTAATTATTATAGAGAGCTTTTCAAATAGGATGCAGATTATGACTATGTATATTCCTCTCAAAGGGTTTGCATGTGTGTGTGTGGCGGGGGGGTGTATGCGTGTGCGTACCCAGGGAGGGAGAAAGGAAGATCAGGGACTTTTGGGAACAGGACGTAAATCAAAGGTTTCCAGTGGCCGCTTGAGGAATGTCATGTCAAAATAAGCTGCAGTCTAGCAGCTCAGGATGAAGTTTTGCTGTTTTTTCTGCTTTGACTTTTAATGCAGCATTTGCTGGCTGAGAGCATTTGAGAAGATAAAACTAAAAGCACTAAAACTAACTGTCTAAAACAATGAGGTTTTTGTTTTTCTCTAACTGTACTGCTATGAATGAGACCTTTTTGACCTGTTTGCTACTAAGAATTTTGAGGTTGAAAGTTCAGTTTCTCATAATGAATTTATGAAATACTGCGTTTCATTACTTCTTTTCTTCCTTTCTCTTTTATTTTGTAGGATGAGTTTCAATGCACTACTTTTTGCTTTTCTAGGTGCCACTGCAGAGGAGATAAACCAGCACTGGGAATGGCTGGAACAAAACTTGCTTCATACTTTGTCTGTGTTTGACAATAAAGAAGATATTGTTAATTTTGTCAAAGGGAAAGTGAAGGTAAGGAAACTGTCTTACTTTCACCCTTCCCTGCCTGATTACATGTGGTTTATTAGAAATAATGTCATGAAGTTGTTGTCATTCATATTTGGTTTTTCCATCTAAACATTATTTATTGGTTTTCTGTGTGGCACTTGCACCTGGTATGGCTGGCATCTGTGCGTCTTTACTCACATTTCCTTGGCAACATCTCAAAACCAAAGTATCTAATTTAATCTTTATCCCACCCATCCCTTTCCAGCTTCACTGTTCGTCTCTTCCCTGTGATGTGCAGCTAAGCTTTCTTCAGCATCTGCTTTCAGTTCCTCTGCCTCTCCAAAACATTATGTTAAATACCTTCCCTTCCTATATCTCAGCTTTTCCTCCTTACTATGTTTCTCCTCCTATCTCCTGTGTTTTTCCTAGCTTTATCCCATCAGTTTCTTCTGCCTGTTTCTGCCCATTTCCATGCTCCTGTCTCTCTTGATGGGGCTCAGAGGTGTCAGCAGGTGATAGCCACAGTGCCTGAATCTGCTGGCAGCACACCCGTGCGGACGACGGTGCAGTCCCCACAGCACCGGGACATGGGACAGGCCCTTGTGCAGTGTCACCTGTGTTGTAAGGGTCCAGCATGGAAACTGCAGCATGTGAGAGTCATGGCCGGGCACTGCAGTGAAGCTGCTGGCTGGCCGCGGGGGTGCAGAAATGAGCATCCTTTTGGAAGGCTAAAGAATTTTAAAAGTAAGGGAATTTGGTGACTGAAGACCAAGTTTAAAATAGTAACGGCACGTGCGGTAAAACTTGGAAAGCCTGGCGTCCTGTGCTCTGCTTCTAGTAGAATACACGCTCCAAGAGGAGCTTGGTGCTGGCTGGCGGGGGTGCGGGTCTGCTGGTGACTACTGTACCTCAGGTCCTGTGGCAAGCTTTTCCTGGCTAAGTTTTAGTGAGGTGCTCTTCCCCCCATACCCCCTTTTTTGGTCTGGAAAATTTGTAGGAACATAATGTTTTTGGTGAATTTCAACCCTGCTGCTGTGATCTCAGTGGGGTCTGAAGTGGGGGAAGAAGGGAACGGAGAGGCAAAAGATCGCTGTGTAAATCTTAGTTTTTATCCTGCTTTCTTAAAAAAACCAACTTTGTGCACTGAAAGGCTTGAATAAAATTAATCTCTCTTGATAACACTGTGGCAGCCCGTTACCTAGCACTGTACATATTTAAAATTCTTCAGGTTTTGGACCTTCACCTCTGCTGTAGACTTTTGGCATATTAGGACTGGTTGGTAATGACAAATTATACCAGGTGCTGTAACATACAGATTTTTTTGTCTGAATGGTGCGATACATACTAACTCCTTAGTTGTAATTTTCTCAATGCTTAATTATTTTTATGTAGATGTTCTTGAAACAGTGTTTTTAATGGTTCCAAGCATGTTACAAGTTACTGACACATCTCACTGCATTGCCTCTTCATAGGAAAATAGTACTGGTCACTATGCACAATAGTTACTCTACCTTTGCTCTGTATACACCAAATAACAGCAATCATAAACCCTAGTGAAACTGTAAATATATGGTTCTGCCAGACTCATTGTAAAAATAAAAAAATAAAAAAGCCCCCAGACGTCTTGATTTGGAAGCATTCAAAATGTATGAGAGATGCAAACACTGCAGAAATGTCTCCATTTGTGAAAATTGCAAATCAACTTGAATTTCTCTGTAAGAAGGGGTTGTGTTACTAAAATTTGAATGGGTAGCTTGTAGCAACTTGCTCAAGTGTGAACGCTGTAGCTTTATCCTGATATATGATCTCGTTATGGACTCAGGCACTGATTGCAGAGGAAACGAGCAGCAAGCTCGCCGAGCAGGAGGAAGACCCTGAGAAGTTCCGAGAAGCCCTGGTGAAATTTGAATCCAGATTTAATTTTCCTGAAGCTGAGAAGTTGATCACCTATTATTCCTGTTGCTGTTGGAAAGGAAAAGTTCCTCGGCAAGGCTGGCTTTATTTGAGCATCAATCATCTCTGTTTTTATTCCTTCTTCCTGGGCAAAGAACGTAAGTGTAAATGCGTAACAAATCTAACGCTGGGGAGAGATATAAATATAACTATTTTTTAAAGCAAGAATAGCTACGATTTTTATGAAAAGCCTAGTTTGCCTCTGAAGTTTAGTTTCTGAGATTATTGTTGTTCAGCTGAAAGATCCTGTTGAATTTAGTTTTCACTTCAGCCTTTATGTTTATATTTCAGTATTAATCTGGTAATAAAAATGAGACTATAAGAGTACACAGACACAGCTGCTATCTGGTTCTTTTTCTTGCCATGGTGAAGCAGCCTTAAAATGTAACAGACCTCCTACAGATTCTGAAATAGAGACTTTTAGTGCCAGAAGGGGTGAGTAAGAACAGGTCCCTCCCACAGGCGGGGAAGCGGTGATCGCTGCTGGGCAGCAGGGCAAGGGCTGGTGGGGCCAGGGATGCTGGAGTCCAGCTGCCTGCCTGAAAATAGCCCAGGAAACATAACAGGGCTGTGCCCTGGAGAACCAGGTGAAAATTCAGAGTTTTTAAGGGAAAACAACAGCAATTTAGGGATTTCTTTGTGTTTCTGAATGGCAGTGCAGGGACGTCATGAGAAGCGTTTCCTGGGGCTTTTAGACCTTCAGATGGTGGCAAATTTGTGCATGATAGTGACTGTAACAAATGTATGTTTTTAAGAAGCGAGTTGTAAGACTTTGGTCATGGTGTTCCTCTACAGAGGAAGGGCCGTGTGGTTATGAAAAGCCTGTCAGAATAGATATTAGAAGGTAAAAATGAATGTAATAGATATTGGAAAGTAAAAATGAATGTAGCCATTTAAACTCTATAGCAGTTCTCTGTTGAGTAAGTTTGTTCATGAACTGATACCTGTTTATCCTGCTGCAGCTTCAGCAAGGACAGTAATATAAACCTATACTGCTATAAATATAGCAAGAATTGCCACTTATAACAATTAGGAAAATTCTACCATTTACTGTCTGGGTTTAATATTGGGATGGCTAGTCAAATAAAACTGTAGATTTAAAAATGCAGTACATCAATGTAAAAATAAGAAAGGTAGTAACTAATAATTTCTAAGACTTAAAACATACAGAGACATGCTTAGAGTTAGAGGTCCTTTTTTTCCTTATATTATTTCAGGCCAATTTTTTTGTCGTATCTGCAAAAGGTGTCAGAGTTAGATTTAAAATGCTGGTATAAAAACAAAAGTTGAGTTTTGCTGGGAAGACTGTAATGGAGTTTCTTGATACATAGGAGATACCTGAGTTCTTGTTTAACGTCCTTGTTTTCTGTTTAGTGTCAAATAATACCCTTTGTGAATTATTTCTTCTTGCTATCTTTGTAGGCTTTCTCTCATTAAATCTGAGATATCCAGTCTGCCAAAGCACACAAAGCAAAAATGATACTTATTAATGATAGATAATGGAGGAAGGAGGAGGGAGAGAGAAAAATCCTTCATATTGTTCCAGATTTTTTGTTTATGCAATACCACAGAACATTAAATGATACTGGAAGTACAACATCACACTGTATTATTTAAGAAGAAATTGCTTCTCATCTCTTTTAATAATAATTCATTATGATAATGCAAAAAACCCCCAAACAACTCCATGTTTGCAACTTTTCATTTTGACCATGGAAAATACACTGTTAATTCACTGTTACAGTCGGTTGCGTTGCCTTTGTGTTCCCATGCATTTGCTAGGAAATGTGATATAAACCCCTGAATTATCTTTTGATTAAACAAAACCTCCCTAGCTTGATGGGAAGCATTATGTGTTGAAGTGCTTCCCACCTCCCCGATTCCGATAAAGCAGATTGCTTCTATTTCAAAGCTAGTATTTTGTCACATTTGTGAAATACTTGTATGACATTGAATAATCCAGATTTACTATAGTTCTGCTTGTTACTGTTGGAGAAGCTGATGCTGATTATATGTAAAACAAGTCATTCATTGTCTTTTTTTTTCAGGTAGTAATCACAAATTAAATCTGGTTAAATCTGGTCTAGAAAATATTGCTAAGAAATCACATTTATTGCATTCTTCAATACAGTACAGGGAAAAAACCCAATATATGATTTGCAATAAAAATAGTTCTTGTATGTGTTTTAACTCTATAAAAATCCCTCCAAATTGTAGATTGAAATCTCTTTACAGGCAAAACATTAAGCCTTCTGCTTCTGGCAAGACTGTTCCCTTCGCCTTGTTTTATGTTGAAATGACCTGGAATGCAATATTGGAACCTGTTTTCAGCTTCTCGTAAAATTAACTTACGGCTTATGCGAGCGTAAACTCCATGGAACATTTTTTCCAGGACAAGTCCCCTTTTATCTAAGCCTCGAAGTATTTGCAGAATGTCAGAGGCTTAGAATGTCAGATTTCTTGAAAGGATGTGCCAGGGTTTCTTCACAATTTTTAATTAAAGTTGTGTTTTCCTAGAACTTTGAAGACTTTGTACCTTTCATCAGAAGTTTGGGCCCCTTACAGTCTGCTGTGCTGTTTCTATAACCAACCCTGTAAAGCCGATGTGATTCCGACCTGCGTGAACCATAGTGCTTTTGCTATGGCGCTGTTTAAACTTTCTTCCCTTGGCTGTGCCTGTACAGATGGTTTTATGACCACTCGCAACAGTTTGCGCGTGTTGACACAGCTGTGCTTTATTTAAGTCAGAAAAAAATGTAATCTGCAAGTAACCTTAACAGCTGTGGTTCATGTAGTACAGAGAACTTGCCGAGGGTAGCTCCTTAGGTAATTAATGATCGTGGATAAGTGTCATATATATATGACAATGTTTGTTATTACTGCCTTTTTATTGCTTTATTGGCATCAGGAGACCAGCTAGGGATGTTAGGGGGTGTAGTCTTGATGTTATTGGCATAGAGAACCCTGGGAAGCTTCCAACAGTTGTTAAGTAGAAATTGAATCTGTTTTACAGTCCTTTCCAGCCTAATTTCTACCCAGAGATTCGTATGAGAGAGGCAAGTAACATCCTGCAGTGATTATATAAAATAAGCTGATTCTGTTTACCATTTGGATTTATACGATTCAGCAGCGTTTAAGTATAGGGAACAGTGTCCCATGCTTTTTCTTTTCTATAAACAAGTCTGACTGCAGCTAACGTTTAGGGCAAGATAATGCCTCTGCGCCTTTTAAGTAAAAAGTAACCAAGATGGGAAGATCCCAATGCCTAGGCAGCTTTTTTTTTTGAACACCCAGTTTATAGTAACACTTAAGCTTTATAAAAACGTCCATGTGCAAAAGCTTCCTTTTGTATGGGAGTTAACTTTATTTTAAAAGTTCAAGTACTGTGCATGTAATTGGGTTTCCACCTGCCTACAGTTTTATTTCTGGGAGATTAGAAAGCCTTTCCCTTTTTTCTTCCTACTCTTGAAATGAACTGTTTCTTCTGGTAGTAATGAAGCAGGCTGCAGAAATGACTTGTAAAGGAGTTAGGAGCACAGCGTATGGCAGGTTTTCTGCAAAAGCAGAACTCCCCAGTCCAGTACTTCTTATAAAAATAGGTAAAATTTTGAGGGAGAGGTTCTGAAAAAGACAGTCTTTTGGAGTGGGGGAAGATGAATGTAGAGTAATAACAGGTATTTCAGCTTTTGCTTGGTCTTTGTCTGTAAAAATGGGTCTCTCTCCTCTTTGGTTGTTTGCATTTCATTCTGAATTTGCTTATTTCCCAAATCTGAAAAATGTAAGCAGAATTTCCAACTCACTTTTGCTTTTTTTCTCTGATGGCAGTGAAACTTATCATTCCTTGGGTTGAGGTCCAGAAGCTGGAAAGAACCTCCAATGTCTTCATGACCGACACGGTCCGTGTCACCACTCCAAATAAAGAGCGCGACTTCTCCACGTTCCTCAATATCGCCGAGGCTTTCAGGATCATGGAGCAACTGGCAGATGTGACGCTCCGAAGGCTACTGGATAATGAAATCTTTGAACTGGATCCAGGCCTGCAGGATCCTACTCAGATTACCAAGAGGTAAAGAGCTAAATTGTTCTCCCTTGTGTGAGCAGAGGTTCAGTGGTGGGCTTCATGGTTTGCTTTGTTAGCTGCGTAAGATTTCAAAGGTTTACTTGATTGGGCAAAAACCAGATTTTATGATGTACCATGGTGTATCAAATGGGTGCATTTTAACTTGTGTGCAAGTTACTGTTTTCCATTTTGTATTCTTCCCTTAAACATCGCTGTGGTTTTTTTGTTCATTTGTTTTAAAAGTACCATTCCCTGTAGAAGGGTAGATTGCAGCAAGGGATATTTTCCATCTTCCCTGAAGAGCAACATTATTTTGTTTATAATTTTGGTAATGTGTAGGCTTTCCCAGTGCCATCAATTCTGTAGAGCTACTGCTTTTGATCATGTCTGAAACATGGAATTTCCCACTAGTGTGATTGCCGTAGCTGACTTAGCAAGCAGCTATAGGACTTAAAAAACCCACAGGCAGTTGCAAGACATTAATACGCTGCTGTCAGCTCTACACCATGCGTCCCCGAGATGCATCTCTGCATTCCTCTCCCACTACAGAAATGCATTGGGTTCTCAGGGAGAAGATGGGTAACTGTTTCTCTGCCAGTAGCACAACAGACAACTCTTGTGTTTTATTTGGTGCTGTGGGAAAGGGGAAGGGAAACTGCCCAGAGGAATTTTAGGTGGGCAGGATGGAATAGCCCAAACTGGAATTTGCCTGGGGCGTCAGGGTTAAGGTGCTGGTTTAAAATACTTCTTTACTGAATGGGGTGTGAGTGGAGTGCTTATCCCCTCCTGACTCATACCCTCTCCTGCTCTTCCTTCCTCTCCCTCTGCCAGAGGTATGAAGGGAATGACCCAGGTGTTGCTTCCTGGCTAAAACATAAGGAATGCGTGGTATCCTTTCCCAAAAACCAGAGACATGTCCAGTAGCTGTTTTATTGTTTCTGAGGGGCATTTTTGCAGTGGTGTTGGGTATTCATCTCGGCTAAACACTTCTGCAGAGTTTAATAATGGAGTTTAAAATAATAAAATGCACTTTCTCTGCAATTTCATATGCACACATGATAAGGACACACTGACACCAGGATTTCATCCATAATATCATCAAGGAATTCATTTGAAGTGATAGAGTGGTGAGCAGCCACGAACGTCTCTGCAGACTTTTTTTTTTTCATAGCCAGGGTTCCTTTAAACACAAGAGCGACCATTGTTTTTACAATGTGTGTGTAACTGGATGTTGTTAAGATTGTAGGCTATTGGCCTGAGAAATGTAGGGTATGTACTTTGACTAATTAGGATATGGCTTTGAGTGATAGGTTATATCTAAGCCCCCTTCCATGCTTTACTATTCCACCCTCCTCCTGCTTTTAGACTGAAAAATTAGGTGCACAAAGCAAGGAAAGTAAATCCAGAGGAGATGTAACAAATAACTGGGGAGGGAGATATTTTTCAGCATCTACTGATTTTTAAGTCATCATTGTCACTTCCCAAAAGAGTCTTCGAATCAGGGGTATTGACTGAATGGAAGACTACAAAGAAACTAAAATTACAGTTGCAAAGAAAAGTATAAGCTTAGTAATATGCTATAATAAGGAGGTTCTCAGGGTATCAACCTGTAAGTACCTCGTGGCATTTTTGAATAAGCAAACAAGCAACAGAAACCATGCCACCCACTTATCAGAACAGTATTTTTCCTCTCCTTCCCGCCAACTTAAAAAAAGCGGGGGGGCAGAGGAGAAGGAAGGGTTAAAATGTATTTACTGGAGAGTTTTTGGGCAAGATGTTCTCTAACCTGTGCTGCTGCTGATGTGCTGTAACTTGAGATGGCAGAAAGGAAAACATGGAAACATGGAAGATGCCAAAATCCCATTTCCTCTGCATGAATCAGGTAGCAGTTGGATAAGTTGCTCTTTCTGGTGCCCTTTGTCACACTTCAGCAACCGCTTTGATGTAACGTGATTAAGCAAGACTGTAGTTTGAATAGTGGATGAACTGGTTTTTAATGCTAACATGTTTGGGGGGGGTTGAACTTTTTCGGTGTGTGAAATTTTTGTTGCTGCTTTTTTTCTTGAAGCCATTGTAGTACTACTACAAGAACAACTCTTTTTCACTTGACATTTTTTCCCCTAATAATTGTCTTTGTTAATTCTTATGCATGATTTGGAAGCAAATAGTAGTGTATCAAAATGAAAGCAATAATCCACAGATCATTAAAACTCTTCCAGCTGTGTCAAATTAATGAAGTTGCTGTAGTTTTCTTTTGTTTGTTGACTTTCTTTTGCAGGAAGCTCATCTCAATATCTTTATTTTTTAAAAATGCATTTTTAATGTCGTCGTGGTCTGTATATTCTGCATTCTGAAAACCAGAAACCGTTGCTGGTGTTTCTGAGGCTCTTGGGGTCACCCTGCTGAGCAGTGGGGGGTCGGGACTCAGAGAGGCTGTGGGATTAGGCCCGCAGTCTGTGACACAAATTATATCATGGCCAGAGTCAAACAAGTTAATATGCAAGTTTCCATGCTGCTTAATGAGAGGCTAAGGCTGGGAACAATGGATTACAAAGGGATTAATGGCAATTAAGTTAATTGCCATAAAAAGCAAAGTAAAGCTGAGGTGTTTGATAACTACAAATGCCATTTCTTGCAGATATATTTATGGGCCATACAATTTTACTGGAACGTACGGTAACTATTTTTTCTTTCTTAATAGGAAGATCGCTGAAATCTCTGGTGTAGGTTTCTTGTATTTCTTATTTCCATCTCTTTCAGGATGCAAGAATATCCATTGCGTTCCTCAAACGTAGCGAGGAAATTGGCCAGAGCAGAACATGCGATTTAAAAGCTTTAGTGCTGGTGTCAGTAAGGTTTCAAAAGTATGATACGTTTATCCAGGCTCTAACCACCTTGGTTTCTTTTCTTCATGTCTAGCTGTAAACTGCCAATGATGGCTTTGCTTCGTATGAAGGCAAAGAAGGTTTTAACACTGATGTAAGCTGAGCAGAAACTGTTTGAAGTATCTGGAATCGTAAATGTCACTTCAGTCCGCATTAATTCATTCAGAGAGAGAATCCGAGAACACTGTAAACCTTGAGCAACAAGGAGGATGTGACTAGAAAGAACCTCCTTTTATTGCGTCTGCCCGGCAAAGGGCAGGGTTTGGATTATGTCTGTGTGTCACTCAAGATTGCCTAACCTGGTTTTAAGGATTTCCAGTAATGGAAATATCAGGATCCATACCGTTAACTTCACTGTCCTATCATTGAAAAGTCTTTCTGAAGTCTAACTTGAATCTTTCGTGCTGCTTTTTGAGTCTGTTACTTCTTGTCCTGCCCAGTACTATTGAAGAGATCAGATGTTCTCTCTTTAGAGCAACCAGTTGTGTATTTGGACATTGGGATGTGTCTACTTTCTCTTTTCTTCTGTAAACTGTACTGCCCTAGTTCAGCCAGGTTTTTCTTATTGGTCCTGATTTTAGCCCGTCTGGTCACTCTTCTCTGTTTAGTTCCCATGTGAGGATATATCAAGATTTTCATAAAGTCTGGCTAAAATATCAGTTGCACCTCCTCCACCTACAAGTCCGGTGTTCCTGCTATGTAAGGGAATTATGTTGGGTTTACATTTGTCCTGACAAGTCCATATTGGCTCTTCTCAGATAACTTCTCCTGGCTTGCTTACAAGAAGCCTTTCTTGCCATGAGAATTTAACAAGACGTATATCATTGGATGTGTTATTTCCAAAATCTGTAACTTTCTGGAGTCTGAATAGCAAAAAGAGTCTAGTAATTGGTCTCTAAAAGCAAGAGGTCAACCAGCCTGTTTAGATTTTAGATAGGCAGCAAATGACTCAGCAGAGCTAAAATCTTGCCAAGTTGACTTCTGTTAAACCAGAGAAAAACATTTGACAGTGAGGCCATAATTTTAAGTGTCCTAATACTTTTAGGCATTTTGTTAGTCTTGTGTGTTATTTCCTTTAATTTAAAACTCTTGGAAGGTAACATAGGGGTCACACACAAGGAGATATCGCAGTTCAGACTTGCTGTTCACTTTGAAGTGCTGGGGTTGGAGACAGTCCAGGATCCCATAACGTGCAAGTCAGGAACTGCACTTGGAAAGAATCGCTGAGTTTTCTGAAAAGCAGGGAACAAGGCAATTGCATCTTCTTGCCTTTTATTCTCCTGATGCATGTGTAAACACTCGATAAACATTATTTTTACATAATGATAGCATTCCTTCTTTTTCTTAGGTACAGCTCAGTACACTGCATTTGCTTAAAAACCAAACCACCATGGAAATTGCTAAGCTAGAGAAGAAAATTTCAAGCAGATTGGGCTGCAGGTAGAAAGGTTGTGTTTCTGTTCAGCCTTGGAGGTATTGTGAAACTCAAAATGGAAGCTGTGGAACCTGGGCCGGTCACTGCATCTTTAACATGTTTAAACAATTGTCTCTCTTGTTTCAGGAGGTAATTTCATTTGTGGGTTTTTTTGAAGGGTTATAGGGTTTGGGTTTTTTTAACCAGCTCTAATTTTATTTGGCTCTATTTATGAAGGGAAGCAATTGTTTTAAGCCCTAGAATTTGCCTGCCTAACAGGAAATATTTTCATGGTGTGCCACTTTCTAATAAAACCTCTTATTTGAGCCCACAGCGGTAGGTGCTGACAGCATTTCATCCCCGTGCTACTGTTTTCCTTTCTGGGATCCCTCCCGCCAGCAGGCTGGCCCCAGTTTCGGCACTTGTCTCTGGGGCAGCCCTGGCTGCGGTGTGGTCTCTGCGGTGGCCCTGCCTGACCCTGTGTCATGAGTCATGGGGGACAAGCAGTTCCAGGGATGTTGGGGTTGGCAGCCTTCCCTCAGTACGGGGTGAGGGGGCTGGATGCAGTGCTTGGTGAATTTACATAGTTTCAGATACGGGAAATGTCATTCTTCAGCTTAAAAACCTGTGGCTTCTTGTTTCAAAGGCCCCACCCCTGGAGCCTGCAGCCCCAGGAGATGCAGCAAAATCCTGAAAACTCAGAAACTGCAGATTTTGGAGCGTTAGAAAGAGTCATCTCTTAAAAAACAGACAATCTCTGTCTCAGCAGAGGTCCCACTCTTCTGTACAATGCCTCTTTTCACGTAAAGGTATAGAAATGTTCACAGCCGAGTAGATCCAGGGAGGGTCTTACCTTCTCAGCACAATAGCAGGAGAGCACAGCTCTACCCAGACCTGACTGCAGATGCTATCAGCAGCACTCATCTGTGCTGTGCAGAAATGGAAAATATTTTAGTGGTGAGTTAACTAGGAGGCATATCCTGATCCAGCTTTGTCACAATAGCAGATCGCTGTGGGCACTTATCAGAGTTGCTCTCGCTGTGGAATTTTAACTCGGGCGCAAACTTTTTGTCTTCCTTCACAAAGAGGGTTTCTCTTTGTTCTTTGTGAAAAAACAGGAGACAATTTGTCTGTTTTCCTTGGATAATCTTATTAAGGAAGATAATGCTTGAGAAGGAAACAGCAGCCGAACACTGGTCAAGCGCGTTCTGTCTTTTCTGTTGGTCGCAGATACAGATCCACCCTTCTCAGGTCTCGGTTTGTTCTCTATTGTCTTCCTCCCCGTTTGACATGGCTTTAGTTTTCTCTATGGATTAAACTGAAATAAAAAAAAAACACACAATTGATTTACTTACTGAAGCAGAGGCTTTGTTTGTCTCAACTTATTTTTAAACATCAGGGCTGGGGTAGGGGGAAGGTGTCTGCAGAAGAGAAGGGTGAAGGAAGGAGCGGAGAAGGGATTTATAGCACCAAGGTACCACTCCCTGTTATGCTTCAGCCCACGCTTTAAATTCTTTCAATGGAACAAAGTCAAGCATTCTTTTTTTCCTAAGGTGAATCATGTTTGGAAAAATTTACTTGTACTAAAGAAAATGATAGAATTTAAGCCCTAATGTTTCTGGAGCTGCTGTTGGTAAGCTAATAGCCGTGGTCTGTTTATAATGTAATTGCATAGGTCTCTAAATTACTGCAGACTTCATTAAAAAAGAAGGAGAAAAAAAAAAATCCCCAAAGCCAAGTCTGTATAACCATAGCTCAGTAATGAAAGCTTCACGTATTTAAACTTTTTCTCTCCACATAAATGTGGATGGGTGACTGGAAGGAAGCCAAGTCCAAACTGAATGTAGCTGGTGCTGTTATTCCCAGCTGAGTCTGTAAGTGACCTGAAACTGTTCTGCATTTTGCAACTGTTCTGAGGGCTCTCAGAGGCCGATACCTCTGCAAGTCAAGGATGGGATGATGTAAATGCCACCGTCATTAACTCTTCTATTACTGACCACTTTGGAAGTACTCATCGAGCAAATGCATTACCCTTGGGTGCAGGTGCAAATATCTGGGGTGATGTTGGTAATGCTACTAGGAAGGGAAACAAGGAACATAAAGCTAATCTCCATTGCTCAACATATGTTCATCAGATGAAAGATTTAGTTATCTCCTGGGCATTGAAACCTGTAACCCCTTGAAGCTGGAAAGTGGTACAGCAGCCATAGAAAATGCATGGTTAAATGATAATTAAAAAAAAAAAACAAACCAACAAACCAGCTGATTTAAATTAGTGTCCTTTCCTTTCCTAGTCACTACAGTAGTTTTTTTTGATCTTATTGTTAAACAAGCAAGTGTTGATAATGATTCTTTTTTGTATTTCAAAGTCGGTCTTTTATCAGTCTGTTCACATAGGCAGTGAAGATTGCTGTGCACGGTGCTTTTATTCTGTATCCCTTGCTCTCGATGAGGCTAACAAGAAAACGAACCTTGCGCTGGAGATCCTGGCTTTCGGGGTCTTGTGATTCGCTCTTACTGCTTTCTCTTAAGGGATCTTGAAGCCAGAGCGCAGAATGAATTCTTTCGGGCCTTCTTCAGATTGCCCAGGAAGGAGAAGCTGCATGAAGTTGTAGACTGTTCTCTCTGGACGCCGTTTAGTCGCTGTCACACAGCGGGAAGGATGTATACTTCAGACAGTTATATCTGTTTTGCCAGCAAAGAAAATGGCTGCTGCAATGTTATCATCCCACTTAGAGAGGTAGAGTTGTTTGTTTGTTTCATTTGGGGTCTCTATCTGCCTTTTTCTGCCGTAAGCAGCCACTGTCACTTGACTTACCTGCAAACTATCGTTTGATGAAAAACAGTAGGATGTTTGTGTGTATCGTGCCTACAGGATTGTTGTAAAGCTTGTTCTGGCACTCATTAGGACATGAGTTCCTAAAAATCTGGGTGATTCAACATGATCCTCACAGTGAAGTAGGGACAGGTAATGCAGCAGGACAGAGCACTGCAAAACCAGAGTCTGATCGGTCCAAGCCTTGGACAGTGCTCCCCTCCCAGTTCCACAAAAGCATATGTCCAGCTTAATGTTGATTGAGACTTCAGCTTGGACCCATTCTAGCAATATAAAAGCATCCTTGCCTGGGATCAACACTTAGAAGTGTTGAAGTTCTCCCTCCATAGACAAACTTGAGCAAACCTGTGGGTACTTTGCAAACCTGTAGGGCAGAGAGAAAAAGGCGATGTTCTGGAGGCAGTGATGAGCTGCCACATTTCCATGAAATCAGAGACTTATTTAAATGGGACGGAGAATGCATGGGAAGGTGGTGGGAGTAGAAGAGGAGAAGAAAGCTATCAGCAGACACCTGCCTGATCTGCTGTGGATACAAGGCTGTTATGATCTTTTAATTAAAGCTTTCCTTTCATCCTCAACTAATAACAGAGTAACATCGAGATACCCTATCGGTAGCAACTTATCTTTCACTGTTACAGAAATAGAAAACAATGAGGGAACAGTGTTACATACTTAATCAGAAACAACAAAACAACTGTTTTCCCCTGTCCTCAGGAGTGTGAACGTAAATTTCCTCCTTCATCCCCCAGAAATTGATCAAGCTGATGCTTTTCTAAATCTTGTTTTAATCATCACTCCCCTTTCTTTCTTTCCCCTCAGTCCACTCTCCAGAAGTGGGCCTCAAAGTCATTTAAAAAAAGAAAAAAAAGCACCTGGAATACTTTCTGGTGCCTGCTTTGAGCTTCTAAAGAGACCGTAAACTTCAGCTGGTAGGATGTGTCTGATCAAGGAAAGCCAAGACGAATAACCATGTTTAAAGCATGTGTGTAAATGAATGCTGTGTTTGTACATGTGGGTACATGTAGAATATTTGAAGATGTTTCTGTGGATGTGATGCATAATGTGTTTTCTATAATGTTTCTGGAAAAGGTAATCAGTATAGAGAAGATGGAGGACACAAGCCTTCTCCCTAATCCCATCATTGTTAGCATAAGGAGCAAGATGGCCTTTCAGTTCATTGAGCTGAAGGACCGGGATATTTTGGTGGAGAACCTGCTCCAGAGGCTAAAAGAAGTGAACTCCAGCAACCCAGTTCACTGTAACAACTTGCAAAATAAGAACCAGGTACTGAACTTCTGGGGTTTTTCAGATTATGAGTTCAATGTGTTTATCCGTTGGTCCGTTGTCCTGCCTTCCTCAGGGGGTTGATCTTGGGCCAGTGCTGTCCAATGCCTTCTTTAATGACCTGCCTGATGGAGTGCACCCACAGCATGGTTGTGATTGACACACTGGGAGGAGCAGCAAATATGCTATGGGGCTGGGGCTGCCCTTCACAGAGACCTCAATGATCTGGTGGAATGGGCTGATAGAGACCTCGTGAAGTTCAACAAAAGCAAATGTGAAGCCTGGCAGAGTAACCCCGTGCAACAGGAGGGGCTGGGGGCTGGCTGGCTGGAGAGCAGCCAGGTGGAAGAGGCAGGGGAGTCATGGTGGACAGCAGGTTGAGCTTATAAGTCAGCAGTGAGCTCTTACAGTGAAGAGGGCCAACAGCATATGGGGTTGTACTAGCAGGAGTGTAACCAGCAGGTCAAGGGATGTTACTGTTCCCTTTTATTCAGCACTTCTCAGGCTGATCAGGAGTACTGTGTCCAGTTTTGACTCCACCCCACCACACAAGAAGAGCATTGACAAATTGGAGTAAGACTAGCTGAGGGCCACAAGATGCTCGGGGGCTGGAGAACATGCTTTGTGAGGAGGCTCCTCAACCTCGAGGAAGCAGGGCTTGTTCAGCCTGTCTTCCACTAGCTAATGGGGAGTTACAGAGAAGATGGAGCCAGACCCTTCTTGGAGGTGCCAGCTAAAAGACGGGCGACAACAGTCACAAGTTGCAGCAAGGGAAAATCTGAATAGATAAAAAGAGAAAGATCTCCCCTCAAGGGTGGGCAGAGCTGGACCAGGCTGCCCAGAGAGGCTGTGGGCTCCCCTTCCTTGGAGCTATTCAACTCGACTGGACACAGCCCCCAGCAACCTGGCCTGAGGAGCCCTGCTTTGAGCAGGGGATTGGAAAAGATGGTCCCCTCCAACCTAAATTGTTCTCTGATTCTGTTTTTCAAATTCTAACCAAAGCAGAAGATTGTTTGGTAGCTTGTCATCAAGGACACTTAGAATTTACTAACAACTTCTGTTTTAAAGTAGCAACCCTTTTTCTGACATACAAATGAATGATAATTTGAATAAAGTCTTGAGTAAGGCCTTTCCTCCTGAAAAGTGTAAAACGTTTTGATGCAAAAGGGAAAGACTAACCCAGCTCTGTGTCTTGAAGACAGTTGAGGATGTAGTTCTTAGCCTCTTCTCAGTTGTTATGGCTTTGATTCTGCGTTGCAGAACAGTCCTGCCTTTGGATCCACGTGCGTGCTCAGGGACGGTGAGCCTGCGTGTCCAGGAACCGAGGCTTCACAAAGCAAGGAGAGAAGTGAATGTGGAAAGCAGAGCAGTTATTTGCTCAATGCAGAAGCACTAAGGTCGGACTTTCATCAGTCAGGAATGGCAGGCCTTGATTTTGGAAAGGTATGTAAAATTTGGGGAAGTTGTAAGACCTTTTTCTTATTAAAAAAAAAAAAAGCTGGGGTAACATTCAAACAGATACTCGTTTTTAGTAAAATGAACTCTGTATTGGCTGGAGAAGTTAGATATGGGATAACAGCTTTTCCATTTGCTTGGAGTTTTTTCTTCTCCCTCCCCCCCATTTCTTTCTGGTGAATATTTATAATTTTTCTCCCTGTCTGATCAGTTCTGCTCTCCCCCTGTGTGGTGAAATCCACATGCAAAATGGGGAAAGTAGTAGTCCTTAGAGCAGACTTCCCATATCCATTGGTAAGGAAAATACCTTGCGGAATTTCTAATACGTAAAATGTTTCTGTTTACCAGTTTTCACAAACACGCTGTTTGTTCTTTTAAAATATATCTTCTTGTTCCCAGTCTAGGGAGCAAATCAAGGAGAGTCTGTGGGATGACCATTTTGTAGAATACGGCAGAACCGTGTGCATGTTTCGCACAGAGAAGATCAGAAAACTTGTTGCAATGGGAATCCCTGAATCCTTAAGAGGCAAACTCTGGCTGCTTTTCTCAGGTGAGCACTCTTAGGAATGTTTGCAGTAGCATCGTCTGATTCTGACCATGGCAAAACATTTAGGCAAGAAATTTCCCAAGGGCAGTTAAATGTCATTTACATGGAGCTTATGATAGTGCTTACAGAAGAGAGATGATCAGCTACTGAACTAATCAAGGAAGTACCTAGGTAGATCTGTGAAAATTTTATCTCTGGATAGCATGACATGATGTGCAGAAGAATTGAAATAACATCTGCTTCATCTGTGTAATTTAAAATTAACGTCATGTTTTCAGAAAATAATGTTTGTCTTCAAGCAACAATTAGATTGTAGCATAAATATTGATTTAACCCTAGACAAATCAAATTATTGCAAAATAATGACATTTTGAAGTCAGCAGTCCTGCTCCTGCTTGTTGTTGAATGTTGGCAGGGGTAATAGAAACTGGAGATGGAAAAAACAACTCGTTTCATCCACAGATCTGGCAGAGCCAGAATGTGCTTACAATATGACCTCAAGTTTAGTCCTTAATCCAGTATATGACATGTTCAAACATTTGTAAAAAGTATTCCTTCATGTGGAGTTTTTCTTCTTTGGAGGGTGTGAACAGCACTGAGTACATTTCTCCCAGTAATACTTTCTGCTGGGGAAGTTTTCTGCTCAACGACATATTAAGGTGTTTTGAATGATGTTGCATCATACCAGCTTTGCTAATATTGATTTTGTTTCCAAAACACGTATTCTGCTAGGACTTCATTTCTTTTAGGTCTGGAGATTTCATTAAATTCACGAACCTTGGGGAAAACCATCTTGCTTACATCCTTTCGAGCAGTAATACCCACAACATTAGGTTTAGCGTCATCCTAATCCACTTGCGTCTTCCTCTTTCTCTCTCCCTGCTGCCTTCAGACGCCGCGACGGATCTTGCCTCACATCCCGGTTACTACGTCCATTTGGTGGAGGCGTCCATGGGCAAATGCTGTATGGCAACGGAGGAGATTGAGCGTGACCTGCACCGCTCGCTGCCCGAGCACCCTGCCTTCCAGAGCGAGACGGGGATAGCCGCCCTGAGAAGGGTGCTCACGGCGTACGCGCACAGGAACCCCAAAATAGGATACTGCCAGGTGAAAAACCCCCAGCAGGCTGACGCTGGGTTTTTTCCTCCTTCTGCTCTCTCAGTTTTATCATTGTCTTGGAAGTATTTTTAATGGTGGTTTTGATAAATAATGTCTTTTTAGTTATGAAAAATACATAATTTTAGACATTAAATGTCATTTACTCTGGAAAACAAGTGCATTGGCTGGTACCCTCGCTTAACAAAAGTCTTCCCTCAGCATTTTGCAAGTTGCGTTTAGAGTTAAAGGAGGTAAAAAAATTTTCCTGAGGCTTCTGTTCCAAAGTGCGTTTCTTACCCGATACTTGGAGACAGTGCAAAGTGAACTGGCCTGCACAGACGAGATTCACGTAGAGCACTGGGACAGAGGTTTAATGAACTAAAATTCTGCTCCTTTCTTCCAAAATTGATGACAAATTATGAAGTACTTTACCCAGCTGGCCAGCTAAAATAATAACTTTACCTATCGTGTAGCTCCTTGAATTCTGATGAACATCAGACCGGTTCCAGATCCCTTATCTTCTTTCGAAATACAAATACGGGGAGCAGGGGGAAAGCAGCCCCAAAACATCTTGCAGTATCAGTTACATAGTTTGCATCTAGGCAAATCGAGTACTGTGCTTTTCTCCATTGTTTCCTATTGCTCTTAAGAAAAGCAGTTTGAAGAACTTGTTATGCCTTTGGGTTGCAATTATGTATTCACTGTCTATTACATTTCTCTTGCTGGTTTTTTTTAGTTGTTTACATCACGTTAGGCTAGTTTTCTTTCTTTAAAAATACTCACAGTTTATCTTTTGTCAGTAGGATTTGCTGTCACTAACAAATCGCATTTTCTTCTTTGCCCTTGTAAGTCTATGAATATTTTGACCTCTGTGTTGCTGTTGTATGCCAAAGAGGAAGAAGCCTTTTGGCTGCTGGTTGCTGTGTGTGAGCGAATGCTGCCGGATTACTTCAACCACCGAGTGATAGGTGAGCTCGTGCCTCTCTTCTTGCTAACTGGGAAGGGGCAGCCGAATGGCACTGGGGTGAGTAAAACGCTCAAGGTCTTCTGCGGTCCAGACCCCACGGGTGAGGGGGTCTGTTGACTTGTGCGGTGTGCGGGGACAGCAGCGGTGGCTGCTCAGGTTCCAGCTAGGGTTGTTTTTTGGTTTGACAGGTTTGCACTGCAAGAACTATAAATGTATGCTCGACTTTACTGTTTGTCTTTTTCTTCCTGGTGGTCAGAAGACAGTAGCACCTTTGCCTGTTAGGTAAAAATAGAAGAGCTTGCGTGTCGTGGTTAGGAGTGTTCAGTATTAGAGACCTGAGCTGTTTAAGATGAACCTAGCAAAGATCTGCCAGGGTAGCTATTTCTGATCTGACGTGTCTGCAGTGCCTGGCTGCTGGAGTAATACAGGCTTGCATCTAAACTGGCCCTTGGTAATGAGTGCTGATACAAAACCCTCTGAATGTGGGATGCTGCATTAAGAAATAAGCCCAGTCTCTCTGCAGTGCATGCCTTGTACTGCATGTGCTATGTGTCCTGTTCTTTGCAATGCAACTATTTTTAAGACTGTTGTGCAAACGCCTGCCTAATGCACAGAAAAGAGGGGCTGAGCAGCTTGACACAGTAATTGCAGGTATACATACAAGAAAAACTATTTGTTCTTTGTGGTCACTTTACTTCCTCCTCTTACAAAAATGATTGATAGCTTTTCCCTCTTTAATGCTAACCTTACTCTTTAGTTACAGTGTCTGCCATTACACCATCACTGTAGCGAAGGGAGGGATCAAGGTCACTTGTGAGGAGGTAGGGATAGGAGGAAATCACGAGTGGTAGTGGTTCTGGGAGCTAGAAATGGTGCGGGCACTCGTGTGCTGCCTGGGCAGCAGGAGGAGATGTCTGAGAAGATTTCTAATGTTTTGCTTGGAGGATGGGCTTGTCATACCTCCCTCCTGACACTGTGCCGCAGTTATTGTCTTGTCACTGAACTGGCAGGTAAGGTGAGTTAAAGCAGAGTTATTACAAAGTTAGCTGGATGCTTAGGATGTTTTGTGGTGCTTTGAATGCCTTTGGTATTTTCAACTAGTGGATTGGGCACTGTAACTGTCCCACTTGTCAGAACTTTCGTTCTTGTCTCCAAGCGTGACTTTAAACTGCCATCTCAATGACTTACTCCCATGTTTGTCTGTCTCCTTCCTTGATTAAAAAAGAAACACAGCTTTATCTGTCCTTGTGCATTTCTAGATATCATCAGCCTAGGGCCTGCTTTGAGTTACTGATGACTTTGGTGCTTGCTGGGTTATTGCCCATAAGTAGCATTCTTCACACACAAATAAACTTGAATGGTCCCACATGGATGGCCATATCACTGCCCTAAGTTATGCTTAATTTGGGGTTTCTATCATGCCCGTCACTCGCCATGGCTACAGCCTACATTGTTTGAGTGCTTGAATCTTGGTTGTCCTGTCTCTCCATTTTTCTGTCCTCTGTACCTAAAGGAAAGGGCAAATAGTACCGTGACTCTAAAAGAAGTACTGCCATGGCTCACCGCAGTGCAAAGAGCCAGGGGCTTCAGCTCAGAACTTCCCCTGCTCCCCCTAGTTGAACAGCAGCTGTGTAGTTTTGCAGCATGGTTGTTTCACTGAGCAGTTACTTCTGCAGCTTTGATTTGCCTGAGACCTTAGTGTGGCCAAGTTGGTGCTACTGATTTTCTCCACCCTGATCCTCCTCTGGTTCCTGTTCCTTGAGTTAGTGTTTTTGGCCTCACATTTCAGCTGACCTTCTTTTTCGATTTGCAACCAGCTCTTGTCTGAACTTTGTATTGTTTCTTCCTGCATAACACTTCCAAGACCCGATTTTTCCTCTTTGTCCACACTGCCAACACTGTCCAAATTTTGATCTCTCTCTAACTTTGGTGATCTCTGACCTTGGTACCCGTCACTGTGCTTTTCCTCTTCAGCGTCAGCCAGTAATCCCTACAGTAAAAACAGCTACTGAATTAATGACCTTGGTTATAACAGGCCTTCTTAGCTCCATCTTCTCTTGGGCCTTTTCTTTATGACATTCAAAATCTTTTATTTATCTGTATTTATTTCTTTACAATTTTTGCTTTCAAAACTTAGGCAATTCAGTCCTACTCAACAAGTCTTTTCATCATTTCACTGCTTGCAAATGGGAAAAGCCTGCAGGCAGGGCTGGCACCCATTATCTCCTACTTCAGGAATTCCCTCTATTCTTCTCCCTTCTGCAATGCATAGAGAAAATTATAAGCAGATAGCTGGCAGAGAGAAACAAGTTGTACTTGGGTCAAGAGTGGTGGCAAGGGTCATGCACATCCTATTCTCAGGTTAGCGCAACTTTTCCATCCTCTCCCTAAAACAGCAGACCATCTCACCCCATTTCATCTGTTAGACTGTCATCGTCTTGCTATTACAATTCTTGAAACAGTGAAAATCTCACTTTATTTCTCTGGTTTGCCTTTTCAGTCTTGGAGATGTCATTTAGTTTGCATCTTGGGTCATCATTTTTTAAATGGTACTTACCTTGGTATTTACCTTAATGGTATTTTACCTTGGTATTCTCCTATCTCATTATGGTTTTATGCTATAATAAACTAGAGATTCAGTTGCTCAGATATCATGGTTTCTGGGAGCCTAATGAAAATGTAGGCATAAAAGTAACTTTGAATACACCTGCTTGACTTTTGTCTACAGTGTCAACTCTTAATTATAAGATGATCTTCTGCAAAAGATTTGGGTAGCATTGCACATTCCTTTTAAGCCTCTGCTTTTGCCAGGCTCTCCCGTGCTGCCTCTGAGCCTGGAATGATCTTTTTATATGTGTCTGTCTATCACGCTCTGGTTTCCTTCGAATACCCCTAAAATCGGCTCTTCTTTTTTTGGTCTATGTTAACTATTAAATTGTTTGTATTAAGCTTGTTAAAAAACCAAACAAACCCCTGCCCTCTGTTGAGTAACCCCAGTCCGTTTTCTCCTCTGTTTTCTTTACCCTTCTTATTTATGATCATCTGACGTGAGAAGGCTATCTCTTCAAAGCAAAGCACCATGCTTGATGTCTTTCTCAAAAGACTTTCTTTGCATGTCCCTGGGCACTTATTTTTTATTTGTGGTGTTGTAATGTTTGTTCAGCCACCAGCAGCAGCTCTTTGTGCCTTGATGTGAAAAGTTCTAAAGACAGAGAAACGTCTTCTCTGTTTTTTTGTGATTTGGATGCAAAGCCAAAAGATGCTGGCTCTCTGCCACAAATTGTCCAGGTTATATTCTGCTTTTGGACAACAGAACTTTTGAGTGCTAAGGGTATATATGTCTCAGGAATTTCATAGCAATTAAAGTTGTCTCCTAATATTAGCAGAATGTGGACTATGAGAAAGAAATGAAATAACTTGAAAGACAAAATAATTGAAAAGCTAACTGCATTTCATATTCAGGAACATTTCTAACTTCCAGTGTCTTCGATTAAAGCTCCTGATGTGGCCGATCTGGTTTGTAGACACAGGCCACTTCAATGATACGAAACTATATTGATTCTACAATAGCTGCTGACAAAGCAGGACTGAGCTAGTACCTAAAACAGAAGGAACAGAGCCCAAATCTGCTCCTTTTGGAAAGACTGGTTGGGACAGTTAGGAAGGCTTGTATCTGGCCGTTGCAGAAATCTTTTGTTCTTAAAAAAAAATATACATATTTATGCATGCAATTATATATTTATATCTGCACGTGTATTTATGTGTAAATATTTTTCTTCCTGCTTTAGTGTGCGTAGCCATATCTGGGTTTCCATCTTCTATTTTCTCACTTAGAATGAAAGCTCTACTGCCCACTTGCTTGAGTATATACACTAGAGAGGAGTGCGTCCTGTCTTATTTTCATTGCATAGATCCCAAGTCGAACAGTAAAATGCTTTAAGATTGCTTTCGCTAGCACTTTATTATTATGTGCTGTTTTAGCCGAAAACAACAGCTGTTGCTATTACTATTTCATTGCACTCTAAAGGCCCTTAGCAGAATCAACACGGTCTTTTTGCAGAAAGTTGTACAGTAAGGATTACGGACATGAGGGTTGGGGCTGAGATCACAGCAGGAGGGTAATGGGATTTTTCACTGTAGATGTGTGCATATGTTGTCAGTTTAAATTTTAAGAAAGTCTTGCAGTTGATAGTTGACAGCGATCATTAGCTTTAAAGAATATTTTTTCCTATGTCAGTCCTGGCTAATAATGTTTCTTTATGACTTGCAGGTGCTCAGGTAGACCAGTCAGTGTTCGAAGAGCTTATAAAAGAGCAACTTCCAGAGCTGGCTGAACATATGAAGGATCTGACAACCTTAGCTTCCATCTCTCTTTCGTGGTTCCTTACCCTTTTCCTTAGCATCATGCCCCTGGAAAGTGCTGTGAATGTTGTGGACTGCTTCTTCTACGATGGGATCAAAGCCATTTTCCAGCTGGGCTTGGCCATACTGGAAGCCAACGCCGTGGATCTGTGTAACAGCAAGGACGATGGGCAGGCCCTGATGATCCTGAGCAGGTATGGCCACACAGGAGTGCTTCTTCCATCGTGGACTGTTCTGCCATAAAACAAAGGCGTTTGGGTGCCGTTGTGATATCAACAGCGGTCTGTAGGCACCGGCAGGACCCTCCGTGATACCTTGCTGCTGCTGCTTTTGCAGTGTCTGCCTTAAACAATGGGCTTTGTACATCGGACGAGTAGATGTCCTGTGAAATTTCCTGGCAGCTCCGAGACATGCATCGACTGCGTCAATGTGCAATATTTACTGCTGCTTTTTGGGCCTTCCCTAGAGTGACGGGCTTCCTGCTCCAGACTTCAAGGAGACAGAAGTTTTCTTCCTTGGGCAGCACTTAGTCATTTGGCTGGCTTGCTGTTCCTCGGATGAGTAATCGTGAAGGCATTTTTAAAAAACCTAGCAGCCCGAAAACCAGTTTATTCCTAGTCTGAGCCGTAAGACTTGTTTGCTGATTTATATTGAGAAGAGCACAGTGCAGAGTAACTGTGTTGCTTATATTTCTTCCCTTCAGGTTTTTAGAGCATGTCAAAAACGAGGAAAGCCCTCTGCCACCTATTGGTAATCACCATGCGTTCTTCAGCGACGACCAGGAAGCCTCTCCAGTGACTGAAATAGCTAACCTGATTCATGACTCGTATGAGGTAAAATACAGCTCCGTGTCTACGGGTCAGTTAAGTTGCAATTTGTAAAAAGAAGAAGGTTAAATTCAACATGGATGTTTTTAAAGTTAATACATATCTTTACAGATTCCTTGAATAAGTGCTCAAATGTACAATGCTAGGTGTAGTATAAATACCTACACTGACAGATCAATTATTACAATTCAAGGACTCACAATACTTTAAAAGTTGTACTTCCAGTAAATGAGAAATACAAATATCATAAAATACTCTAAAAAAAATAAACTTCTGTTCCTCCCTTGTAGAAATTTGGAGACCACTCTGTGGCGCAGATAGAGCACATGCGCTACAAACACCGAATCCGTGTCCTGCAAAGCCACGAAGACACAACCAAGCAAAATGTGGTGAGTAGGGTATTGTTTCGGCTGAGGTAGCTTAAAATCTCCTCTCTGGAGGCAGATGGCTTTCGTTTTTTAAAAAGCACCACCAGATCTTGAAAAAAGGAAGAATCATTACTGACTCTGGAAGAAGCTCTTTCCTGGGATGCTGATGGGTTTGGTTTTTCTTTTGCAGCCACGTGCATTATTTTCTAGGGTGACTTTAATGTTAAGAACAACTGCAGGAATGTCCAGCCCAGCACCTTGTCTCTGACCGTGGCCCTAGGCAGATGCCCCGGGGAAGAGCGTAAGAAGAGAGCGAGCATGATGCGATGCTTCCCCAGCCTCCTGTGACCTGTAGCTTAGGGATTTCCCGTCTTTGTTTCTAATAGCCCTTGAGGGATTTCTCTTTTCACGGATCTGTCCAACCGGTGAACCTAAAGAAGGAGGAAAATTTGCAAAGATTTTTCAATACTGTGGTTTTCAGCTGTACCACATAAATACAGTCCCTGTGGGGCTCATGGGCCTGCCCGTGTCAGTGATGGTGGGAGAAAAGATTGTCACTAACGTGATTTTCTTTCTTTTTAAGCTCCGAGTTGTCATCCCAGATGTTTCGATTCTTCCTGAAGATTTAGAGGAATTGTATGACTTGTTCAAGGTAGGTCTCCCTGAAAAGTAGGGGATGCACCTATCTGAGGCTTCTGGGCGCAACTTCCAGCTGTTGCTTTGCAGTGTCGCCTCAGACCTCGTGTCCTCTGCCTGGGCGGTACTGTTTGGATGGGATCTTGTCATTTTGTCCCTTCTGTGGTTGCCCAGTTGTTAAACATGAATAGTAATGTAATGATCCTTCAAAGGAGAATTGCTTCAGAATTCCCTTTCTAACTTGCTGCTTAGAAATGGTCCATGAGAAATTAGGTTCTGGTAACTTTCACATGCAGAATAAATGATACGTAGCTCTGCTCACTAGGAGCTCTGCAGTACTTTTAAGTCCTGCTCTCTTAATGCTCTTTAAAGGCAGACTCTGTTTTCCATGGGGAAAAAATCCCCACAAACTTGTGTCCTTGCTATTTCTTCCCAATTTTCTAATAGTGGTTTTTTTTTTTTTTTTAGAACCTAAAGCAGTTTCTACTTCAGTTCCTTTCTGTCAAGCTCATGTTTGAAAGAACTATTATAAAAGTTATTGGAGACAGGGACATCTAAGCTTATACAACTAGATTTGATTTAGAGGTCCAAGCATGTAATTATCACCCTTAATGGACCATTTCTTTTGTGTATTGTTCATAGCCATAAATACTAGGTACTGAGAATATGACTGTGGTGTGTTCTTAGTGCTACGTAGCTTTGTGGCTAAGAGCAGCTGTATCCTCCCTCCATTAGCGGCTGTAAAACGATGCTGCTGGGGCTTGCTCTTCAGTGCTTCCCTCCTGCTCCTTGCTGCTCTGTTTTTGAGCTTTGACTGGCTTGCACTCCTCCCCTTTCCTCATTTTGTTTCTTGGTGGTGGCTCCTTTTTCATTAGCTCCCATGCTCCCCTGGGACAGCTCGTTTTGTCAGGACTCTTTGTTTTGCATCAGCCTAAGGGAAGACTAATAGGTACGGTATCCAAATGGAGAGGTCTGAGAGAGAATAAATGAGCCGGTCAAGGCTGCATAACACTTACCCTGAATTTTCTCCGACCCACTGTCCCTTTGGATGGTTAGAGAAATCCTGGGCCAGATGTGGCTAATAGAGTTTCAGTAGCCTGCAGTAAATTTCTTCCAAGAATCTGTCCAGTCTTCCTTCAAATTTATTAATTACCCATTGGAAATCATGAGAGCGCTTGGCTGCTCTAATTAAAGATTCCTACTTTGCTTTTTCTCACAGGAATCGGTATTTTCTCTTGGTATTGTTATAACACCTTGCGCAAAGAGAATTTTGAGGATTTCCAGCATACTTCGATGTGAATACTTTTTTCTGCTGGTTGCGCTCTCTCTGATACCGCACACCCCAATCCCCCCTTTCCCGCCTCTGATTTCTCCTAGAGGGAACATTTAATAAGGTGTTACTGGGACGCGACAAGTCCGGTCGTCGAGCGACACGACCCCAGCAGGCCGTACGCCGAACAGTACCGCATCGATGCCCAGCAGTTCGCCAACCTGTACAGGCTGGTCTCGCCCTGGACCTGCGGGGAGCACACCGACGTCCTCGCCCAAAGGACCTTCCGGCTCCTGGATGAGAACATGGACCGGCTGATTGAATTCAAAGGGCTCGCCAGCTGCTTAGGTATCGGCTCCCCTGGGGGGTGGAAGGCGGGCAGAGGTGGGGGGCGGCGGGTGGGTGAGGCACGGATGTTAAAATGCCTTGCAACCGGCAGGGGAGGATGCGGGCAGATGGTTTTCTTGGGCTTGTAATTAGCCTAACCAGTGACCTTTACTAATTTTTTGTGTTCAAATCACCTGAAGTCGATTAGATTTAAAAGACACCCTAAGGACATGATTGAATAGTGTATTAAAATATTTGATTTCTCAGACAATAGTGATTTTATTGAAAATATTTTATGAATTCATATTGTACTTGGGTCTGCGTGGAAGGCTAGAAAATCCTCTCTACCAGATTGTTGCTCTCAGTATACCTTTGAAATCTCAGTATACCTCTTTGTAACTGCTTCTTGAAGACTTAATCTTACACAACTGACTGCTGCATGCCTTATATGTTGACAATAAGTAGAACAAAAAACAATCTGGCCAGCAGGGCCTGAAAGCTGTGCTAGGGTTGGCCTTGAGGCCACCAGCTGTTCTAATGAGATGAGGCTGCCCATCCCAAAATCTGGCTGAAGAAAAAAGTGCCACATCTCAACTGTTGCCTGACCCCACACGAAACAAATGAATCAACATTCAAAGCTTCAGGAAAAATCAGTAAATCAGTATTCTCGCCACTTAAGCATTCCAGAACGTTTTTATGTAAAACAAGCCAATTTGTATTATATTGTTATCCGATTTTGATTCTTACAGGGATACAACTTTAAAAAGTTCTTCACAGTATTTCAGTGCATTTGAAAGTTTAGAATCTCATTTCTACTGGTCATTGAAAATATTAGTTATATTACACGTGAAGTAGTTACCTCTTTTGGGCTTATGCTACAGAACAGCAGTTAAGGGCTGAAGGGGAGGAATATTAAGAACATGATGGCCCCGAAGGGAGTTTTCCATCTCTTCCCTCTCACAGTCCTGTTAATCTGTGGCAGCAAACAGCCTTTGCTAGATTCCCTGCCATTCTCCTTGATATTTTTAAACGACGCTGAAGCTCCATAGGATTCGGTACTCCCAGTCTATTTTACAAGAAGAAAGACCAAACCAGATGGCTTTCACCTGCTGTTCCTCATTGACAGGCACAACTTAAAATATTTCAGTGTAATATACTGGCCATATGTTTTCCTGTATTGTCCATGCAAACAATTATCTTTTGTGCACAGAGATGCCCGATTTATTTTAAACGGTGGAAGTAAATGCTCTGGTCCACTTCCTTCTTGCTCTTTTTTTTTTCCTGCAGATGTTATGTATAACGGAGAAATGAATGAAAAGATAAAGTTACTATATAAGCTGCATATCCCACCTGGTAAGAAATTTGAAAGGGAGTGAATACCTCAGTTTGCCTCGAAACTCCTGCTTAAAGCTTTTGGGAAAAGGCTGCTTAATGAAGAACCCTGTCTTGCTTCCTTCAGCATATAGGATTTGCATTTGTAGTTATGCTCCCCGCATTTTAAAATTTACTCCAGTCAAAACCTTTCTGGGTGAAATTTATAGATCTACAATGTCAAGGCTCACATCTGCTGCATTCAGAGATCTTTTGCAGCCAATGATACGGTTCCTTCTAGACAAAACATTGAACTGGAATAACATTTCTGGATGGCTGGTGCTCCGTGTACAGTAGGAATCTCCTTATCACATCTTGATCCAGTTCTGATTAGGTGACAAAATTCTGTGGTAGTTTCTCTGTGCAAAGTTTTTAATTAAATGTGCCGTTCTTGGCAAACTTCCAACTCTCTCACTGCAGCACCAGTCTTACTTACATTAACATAATTTTACAGTATGATTTAATGAAGTACTGTTTAAAAACATCTTTGCCCAATTATTTTGCTTTCTTCAAATACCTAAATTTTAAAACCATAAATAACCATTATGCAGCACTGGGAAGATTAATCATTACATTTTTCACTTTCTTTGGCTAGCTCTCACAGAAAATGAACGAGACAGCCAGTCACCATTAAAGAATCCTTTGCTGTCAACTTCAAGACCACTAGTCATTGGAAAAGCAAATGGTATGTCCAAAATGGTTCTCTAATGTGTGTGCATATGAGATAACCAACTCCATTAATGATCTCCACTCTGGGTTTTATTGTGAAATGCCAATTTACTCCGGTGACTTGAAAACTAATTCTCCTTTTTGCGTCTGCTCCAAAAAAAGGTGATGCAGTAGATTACCAAAAGCAGTTGAAGCAGATGCTGAAGGATTTAGCCAAAGAAAAGGATACTAAAACTGAAAAAGAATTGCCAAAAATGAGCCAGGTACGTATACTAGGGGCTATAGTCTGTTTTTAAAGAAGTGGAGGGTACTCAAAAATGAAATTACTCAACACAACAGTTTGGCTCTTTCTGAAGTGTAACGTAAGCCTGAGCCTAGATTCACTCCTTTAGATACCAAGGACTGGGCTACTCTGATCCAGGGAGCGGGCATCATGTTTAAAAACTCTCAGCCGCCTTTCTAGCAGCTCCCTCGCTTCGGACTGCTTGGTGAATAGTAAGAATTTCAGACTGACTTACCCTCACCTGCAGCGTAACAGGCTGGAAAACAGGCTCCTTCAGGCTGGAAAAAGCCCTCCTGCCAAGCCTGGAGAATTCCTGAGAATGCATATTGCTGTTCTGTCTTCCCTGACCTCCTCTCCACCAAACCGGTAAAAATCCCTAGTCCATCACCGACTGGGACTTGCCCCATCATAGCCGAACGCTGACTAGAACTGCATTAAGATAGCTGAAGGCTCTCATCGTCTCACCATCTCCTCCCTAGTGCCAGCAGAGCTTTGCGTATGTTGTTGGGATGAGGAGATCTAGTGAGGGAAAAGGGTCCCGTATTAGCAAAACAAAGGTATGGACACACAAAGACAGATGGGGCTACACCCAGAATCCCTTCTGTGCTGGCGTTGCTGAAGTTTTAAATTGTTGGCATGTACCTGACCTTTCAGCTCAGCAGGGCCACATAATCTCTCATAAAGGCATCACTTGATGGAACTTCTGAGGTCCCTTCCACCCTGAATTACCCATCCTATGACTGTGTGAAGCTTGAGGGCTCACACATTTCATAACAGGACATGGAAACGTCCTGATAATCATCTGTGATGGGTGAGCGAAGGAAGGAAGGAGAGAAAGGGGCTGGGCAGGGAAGATGTTAAGATCTTATTATTAGAAGAAAAAGAGTGGGGAAAGATGGAGAGAAATGGCAGAAGGGAAGCTGCTGGTAAGCCTGTGGATGGCTACTTTGGTTGCAGTTCGTCCTGTGTAACAGCCACCAGTTTTCCACCAGTAACGGATTGTATCCCTTGCGTTGTATCTCACTTGCCCTTTGGTCATCTGGGAGGGCCTGATCTCCTTTAAGGCAGCAAAATGCTTTTCTGCTGTTCCCTTTTTGATTTGCAGCACCAAGGGTTCTTAGCACCAGCGGCGGCTGAAATCCCTTGGCTAACATTTTTTAAAAATGCCCGCAGAAGTTATAAATGATCAAGTCTGTAGACAGCATTCTGCTTTCCTTTGCAGTACCGTGCCCTCACCTGACTCCTAGTTACCCATAGCATGGCTCTTCAGTGGCTTGATTTTGGTTTTTCATCCTTTACAGCGGGAATTCATTCAGTTCTGCAAAACCTTGTACAGCATGTTTCACGAGGATCCAGAGGAGAATGATTTGTATCAAGCCATTGCCACTGTGACCACGCTGTTACTTCAGATTGGAGAAGTAGGACAAAGAAGCATCAGCCTGGGGAGCGGGTCGGACGAGCTCACCGAGGACTTGCAGCCCGAGGCCTCCGCGCCAGACCAGGATGCTGTTTTTACTGACACTGTGAAGACCCCTCACAAAGACTCTCAGCCTTCACCCGTGACTGAAGGGGACTGGACCGTCTCTTTTGAACATATTCTAGCATCACTCTTGACGGAACAGTCGCTAGTTAACTTCTTTGAAAAACCCTTAGAACTGAAGCCAAAACTTGAGAATGCAAAGCTAAATCAATATAGTCTCAAAACAAATGGAGTGAGCTGCCAGTCACGGGGTGAACATACAAAACTAAACACACAGCAGTAATAAATCTGTCAAAAACAAAATGCACTGAAATTATGCCAAAGCACATATTGTAAAAGGCTTTCAGTTAGCAGTGGACTTCTGATAAAAAATTTGTTGGTCTGTGGTTTTCAGTTTAAGAGCTTTAAAAGCTAAAGGGTGTGTAGGTTTGTTTTGTGCCTTTGATTTATTAATTATGTTCTTGTTTTGAATGTAAAAGGAAACATCTGTCTACAGCGTGAAGACACTGAAGCCCTCTTCCGCACAGGGAGAGCAGACGCTGGCTCCAGTTGTCCTTTTTGTTTGTTGTTTTTTTTTTTAAACAGGGGAAAACACTTCTCAGCTACTGTCCGCAGTTTGTTTGGGTTGCCTTTTTTGCACTAATACTGAAAACTGTTTCAATGCTGGTAATTGAAACTATTTTAATATATTTGATTGTATTCCAGTTTGTATGTCTTGCTGAAATGTTAAGTGTACATGGACTGTGCTTCTGATGTTGGTCTGTGAAAACATGCACTTTTCAATAAACCCTTTTTGTACTAGACTTGCACTGACAGTATTTATTGATTTATGGAAGGTGTAAGTGCCTTTAGTCCCTACTTCATTAAACAAATTCCCTGAGCTGGCACGCTGACAGTTAATTCACTGGTCAGAACCCCATGTCTCAGTGTAGTGCACAGACTTGCTCGGGAGGAGCCTACTGATTCTGCCTCGGGGACCAGCAGGGGACCAAATACGGGCAGTTTACGTTATCCACAAGAGATTACATATATGAAGTACTGATCTAACCGTTTTAGGAGTTGGGGTTTTTTTTGATGGGAGGTTGTTTCAGTTTTTAAAACAAACTTGGCCTTAACTTAAAATACCTGTGTAGTGGCTCTTTATTCCCACAGGAACAAAACGAGAACACTAGGGCTTTGCCACCCACATAGGAACATTCACATCTTCTCCTTATTCCATCCACATCCAACAGAAGTCTACAGTATCTTTAATTAAGAAAATCACACCATTATGTACAAACCCAAAGAAAGCAAGATACTTTAAGAGTTTGTCACCTGTTCAACTCAGCGCTTCGCGGATGAGAGCTTGAAGAGACTGGACAATAAAAAAAAACAATTTAGGAGTAAACTTTCTTTTTATCCTTTTATTGTAATGAAAATCAGTTTAATTTTCATCCACATTGACTGTCTGTAGACCTGCAAAACAAGAAATTGTATCACCACCTGCTACTAGGACAATCCCCTTTATGTATACGCAATATATGAATATGCTCAAGAAAGCGCACCTACAGTTTCAAAGTAGTTTGCTGATCTACTTCTGGAAGAGCAAGCTAGATAGGCAAGTACAGTTTGCTATATATATAATTATATAACCAAATGTTTACATATATAAAAACATACTTTATATATAATATATATTTAATATTATAATAATAAATATAATACTACTAATATTATATATATTTACTTGGTTATATATATATTTATATAACCAAATGTTACAACAAAAACCTCATGTTAAATCAATTCTGCAAATAAGATATTTCTCAGATGACAAGCAGAAAAGGCTCAACCCGCTTGAGCTTCTGACGTACTTTATATAGGCAAACACAAACCTTAAACTACTGTAAACAACTATGGCCAGTGTTTTTTATTCTCTCAAAATGTACAGGATTATTTCACTAAATTCTGTATTTGCTTTTTAATGCTGATCAGGCAAGCTAGCAGCCCTGTTCTCTACAGCAGAGCTAGTTTAAGCCAGCAGTTTGACCCCTTCAGCATGCTTTTCATCAGAATTTTGCACTGCGGGAGGAGCTGTCCTACTTTGCTACTTGTTCAGCAGAACACGGCACGGAGGAAGACAGATGGCATGCAACCGTACCTTTGAATGTTGTGACTGGTACATAGGTAACCAGTGTGTACAGCTTGTTTGGTGAATCTTCATCCTCATTGCGCTTTCGGGACAAACGCACACGGATACGGTAAGGAACATTCCTAAAATGAAGACAATGGATTAATTTTCAATAAAATATGTACCGAAACCTGTTAATTCCTAGAGAAGAAAAGTTCTCTGCTCCATGGTTACTACCCCCACCCCAAATTCTTAAGCTTTGCCTATTTGTGCAAAGACATGATGAGTCAATTCTGTTTCTATCTCAGCATCATAACGAGCGAAATCCTGTACCTTAGAGATTATACTGTTTGCCTTAGAGGAGCATTTTGTTTTGTTAAAGTGAGCAGGTAAGATTTAACTGAGCCTTGAATAAGATGAATCCGTAACCCAGCGGGAGCATAAAGTCAGAAGCACACCATCATTCCACTACTGGTCCAGGAAATATGCTATGAAAAAGATCATGAAGCACAGCGTGAACATGATCAGCAAGCAGCTGTTACGAACAAGCGTTTCTTACTTGAACAGAAAATAGTGAGGAAAAAAAACCCCAACAATCTGTTCTGAAAGCCTGAGGCCCCTGTCGAGAGTCGGGAGTACTGCCCAGTCTGTTTGCCAGAAGTCATGTGGAAATTCTAGCGAGCATTAGACCTGAACCAAGATCCTGTTTATGGGCACACAATTGATCTGATATTTCTTCCTCACGAAGCCCATGGAACCACAACTAAATCGCTCACATGATTTTGTCTGTAATAGGCAAGTCACAGCTTGCTGTCCCCCCCTAATACTGCCCAAAATACGCTGCTGAGGGAAGGCACAAAATTATTTGTCCACGCCATTTTTAAAGTAACCTCCCACCTCAAAAGAACTCAGGATTTTGGGAAACTCCTGCTCAGAGTACTTTGCTCTATAGAATACAAGAAGGAACTTCCTCCTTGCTGTACGTTCTCAGAGCAGACTTACAAAATCAGATGGATGCAATAATTAAGACACAGGAACTTGCTTTGATTTACTCCCTTCTTGAAACAAATCAAAAGCATTTTTCACTACTTTACTTAGATCACTGACTATCCCACTAGCTGACATGGTGATTTTA
Organism: Platalea leucorodia; assembly: GCF_965183815.1. Taxonomy (NCBI): domain Eukaryota; kingdom Metazoa; phylum Chordata; class Aves; order Pelecaniformes; family Threskiornithidae; genus Platalea; species Platalea leucorodia. Next base: position 70,550,635 of record NC_138824.1, read on the forward strand.
GCCTGATCCTTCCAGAGGAAGATATTTTTCTTGACGTACATTATCTGTTCTAACTAGCGAGAACTGCAGTTGAACTCGTGCTGGAAAGACAGATGTGATGACTCCCTGCTCCACAGAATGCACTTCTACAAGTTAATCTAAGGAAGTCCTGGTTAGGAGCCTCGCTACTAAGCTCTGAAGTAACGCTGTCACCTGGCTCAATTGCTACTTCCTCACTGCATATGAACTGGATCAGCTCACCGGGAAGGAGAGAGAACCCCTGCCCAGAAGACCCAGGAACTTAGTCCCATCTTCCCACTCCGTTTTTGAAGGAAGAATTGGCCTGAACACACAACTGCAGGTAAAGGATTGTAAACATGTCACAGGCTAGACTCAGGAATCTAATTCCTAGAAGACAAGGTTTAAAACAAGGGTTCATGCACATCCAGTGCATCACTCACAGTATTAATCCCTACCAGTTAACCTTTTATTATGGTTTAAGAGGTCCCAGTGTTCCCACCCTTTTGACCATCTTCACACATGTCAAACGCCAAATCAGCTGCCTCTGTAGCAGCGATTTAACAGAAGCGGTATTTTTTTGGCCCCCAAACTACTTGTACTTTCAAGACAAGATTAATGGCCCTATTTAAAACACACCTCATTATTTCTTTGTGTAGCATTTATCAATTCAGTCTGTTTCGAAACCTAATCCTGTTCAGACACATGACACAAATCCCAGGTACTTAGCCTGGGACTGTAAGTACCACTAAAAAGCCTAAAAACTGTCTGCTACAATAGGGATTGGGGTACTACAGTATTACCATACCCCAATCCCCACCCCCTCCCTGCCCCACACCTGCATTCCTTCTTTCCTTTGCTTTATTCTTTAACTAGAGGCAGAAAAAAGTTCTTTCAATTCCAGAGTTTACTGAAGCTTTGCTACAAGTACCCTGAGGGAGCTGACCAGAACGCAGAGGTGAGAAAGATTAGCTTGGCAGGCACACTGTAAGAAACGAAGCATTTGCAAAGAAAATGCAACTACTGCAGAAGGATACACATTTTTCTACGCCTTTCAAGTCCTGCACCTCTACATACAGAGTTACAAGGTTCTTCCTCCCCAATAAGGGAAGTTGCAGAAACCTACCTTATTCCTTTAGCCCAGACTGCTTTGTTCAATCTGGTGTCAATGCGAACATCAGGAGTACCCATTTCCTTCATCGCAAATTTACGGATTTCCTTGAGAGCACGCGGTGCTCGTTTCTTGAAGCCCCTAGGACAAACACAGGTGCAATTTCTTTAACTTCAGGAAACTGTCAGCATTGGACACTTGTTGCAGCACTCAACCACTGACCTCTAAACGTACAATTGGAAGAATTGTGTTCAACAGTAGTTCAATAGCTGCATCATAGTATGACCAGACCTCTACTCTGGCAGGTAGCTGCTAACCTGAATGTCTATGCCTAATAGAAACCACATATGGTTATGTCGAATAATTTCAGTTAAATTTTGCAACTGCAAGATCTCCTGGATCTTAAGTCTTACTTGTAACATGTTGACATGAAAACTTTTTGCAGTATTACTGAAGAGATCAGAGCTTTCACAGATATTCTAAATAAAAGGCCTATGAAAAATGCAGTGCAACAACGGTAATACAAACTTGACACAACTGTTCAGTATTGAAATAAACAGCAGCAGAACAAAACTTATGCTATTCTTGAGCAACAGCTTCTGCTAAACAGTGTTTGATGGTTACTTTCTTCATGTCATCATGACCGGACCACCATCAGAACTGTTTTTCACAAGTACAGCTTGTCTCATCCCTATTACGGACAGATTCTGCATGACTGGGCATTTACACTGAAAGTTACAGCTGCACCGCGACTGCTTTGCTGTAGGTATTATACTCACACCGTGACATGCGACTATAGTGTCAGCAGGGTCTAAGGTCCCACAGTGGGTTATATTTAGTATTACTTGCACACTACTGTTGATATTTAGTGCTAGAAATCAGGGGTGGGTGAGTGATTACAAGCGAGACAAGCATTATACAATAAGTATTTTCCCCCCTAGTACTTCATGCCTGAAGACCAAAGAGGATAAGCCCAAAAGAAAAGAGGACAGTGTGATTGTCATCATTTAGAACAGACTGAATTGCCATAAACCATCAGCAGGCAAGGCCAGAACATCTTATTACCATTTAAAGGTACCACTGCCTCCCATCCTCACCCACATTTTTGTCATAGTCCACTGCTTCATTTCTCTCCTATTCAAAGTTAACTTCAGCAATTTCACCAATTGTTTCAATTTGGTTACAGTTTTCTTCCACGTGACTGCAGCCATACACACACAGAGAGAATCAAAGGGTGACGCAGTTTCTCAACAAGTCCTCTCAAGCATTTTGCTACTACATGGTTGTATGGGGTTCAGCATTTTGTCAGGTAATAAGTGACTCTCAACTACACACAACTAATATTGTTTAAGTCAAATCATACATCAATTTACACCTCACACAATTCAGTGATAAGCACAGAACCAATCATTTGATCACAATATTTAATTTCTAAAACTTACTATAGTGGGCTAAATTTTAAATTTCACTTGGGAAAGGATGATGACCTGTGCACAGCGACAAATAGCTCTAACCTCAAATTACGTCCAGGAATAGTCACAAAAAAAATAAACGAGCTTGTTCCTGAAAACCACCTGCAAGTATAAGTCTGCACAGGTACAGAGCTGCTTCCTCAGGACAGAACAACAGCACAAGGGACTAAAATGTCACGCATTAGCATTGGCGCCGCTAAGGACTGTCGTTCTCTGCTGTTCAAAACCTATCGAACCCATTTCCAAACCCCACTTTACCTAAGGCCAATTTCACTGATAAAAACCAAGAACTTACACGCCATGGATCCGCTTGTGAATGTTGATGGTATATTCCCTAGTTACCACCTCGTTGATGGCAGAGCGTCCCTTCTTCTTCTCGCCACCTTTCTTTGCAGGAGCCATTTGAGCAACGCTGAAAAGCACCCGTGCAGGCATCAAACGCAGGCCCCACTTCCCTCAGGCTCGTCCCCTGTTCCCTTCCCTCCTCCCAGGAGCCAAACAACTCCCACACTCAGAAACTTATTTAAGATTCACTCATCCCCGGGGTCGCACCAGTTGTAGATTTTAAGCAGCAACGTTTCAGCACCAGAAATGCTTTACTCTCGTCTCCATGACAGGACTGTGAAACACATCGGAGACTCTTCGGTCACCTCCCAAGACGACCGGGCTCCTGGCCAGCCCCAAGCACCCTTAAAACCACCCCGCCCTGCCTCTCCATGTCCAAGCCCCTTCCTTCTTCACGGCGACCCAGGAGGGCAGCTCGGCCCCTCCCGAAAGGAGACGACGGTGCCAGAGAGGCTCCTTCCAGGGACTGATGGCGGCCTGCGGCTTCCCCCTCCCTCGCCAAGGCCCAGCACGGGCCGTGACCCCTCCCAGGTGCCCCGCAGGCCTCCCCAGGCCCGCGCGCTGCCCGGCTCGGCGCAGGCCTGGGGGAGCAGGGCGATAGGCCCCAGCCCCGCCGAACACGGACCCGCCGGGAGGAACCACCCGCTGCCCCCCGCGCCGGGCCGCTCCCCGCGCCGGGCCAGGCCAAGAACGCGCCCCGCGGCGGAGCCTGCCCGGCGGATGGCGGCGGATTCGGCAGGCCGCCCCCCCGGCGGCCACTCACCCTGCCCGGGCACAGGCCGGAAAGGAGCGCGCGCGGGACGCTGGGAGCGAGGAGCCCTTCCGGGGCGCGCGGCGGGGGCGACTGCGCCGGCGCCAACCGCAGGCTCAGGCAGGCGGCGGCGCGCATGCGCGCGAGCTGCGGGCGTATCCGTTGGTCCGCTGTCCGTCTGTCGGTACCGCGGAGCGGGGCCCCGCGGCCGCTTGCGCCTGGCGGGGGGACGGGGCGGTGCTGACCGCCTCGGGAGCGGCCCCCGCCTCGGGTTAGGGCCTCGCCTCCAGGCCGAGTCGCCTCTGGCGGCGTTCGCAGGCGGGGCGAGGGAGCGGCCGCCCCTCCGGCGGCGGCCCGGCCGCCCCCGCCTCGGGAGCCTGCCGTTGCGAGGGGAGCTGGGCTCGGGGGCGGCCGCCCCCCTGGCCAGCGGGGTGCCGCGTTGGGACCCGCAGCTCTCCTTCCTGAGGCACGAGCGACGTTCCTGCCGCGGGGCAGCCGGCTGCAGCGGCCGCCCCCTCTGGCCGCCGGCCCAGAACAAGGACCCAGGCTGAGGGGTTTGTGCTGGGACATGGCAGATCTCGGCCGTAATGAACTGGCACAACAGCCCAGCTCGATGCAGAGGACTGGCAACAGGGAGCGAGTGCAGTAATCCCAAACCAGAACGAGTGTATGGGGGAGAAATGAGACGGAGCGTGAACAACTAGGTATTGACACAAATCTGTTCTTGCAAGTGCTCTGTATCTTTCCAAACAATATAATAAGCCAGTTATTGGAAGGCAACCCCACCCTAGTCACAGCGTTTCCCTGTTAGCAACTTGGAGTACTGCTGGTTTTGGAAAGATAAGTGTGCGCTCCGAGGCTGAGCTTGGTTTGGACATACCCACTGGCAATCGGGAGAGGTGTGGGTGTGTTGTAACTATCCCTGAGAGTAAAACAAATTCTTAAAGGAGTTTTCTCTTCCTGTGACTTCCATCATAGTAGCCGAGATCCATCAAGTCCTGCTCCCACAGGTATTTCCTCTGAGGTGCTCATGTTCCTTCATTACCTCTTTCCTGCATTAACTTTTTGGCCTACAAACAGACAAATTTCCCCTCCCCTTTCCCAGAATAAGCCCTTACAGGAGTGGGTGGCATTTATGAAGTTAGCCTCTAACTTAGCTGACTGGCCTTCGCTGAGGTTTGTCTATAGTTAATGGAAAGAGAGAGGTTCCTTCAGACATCAAGTGAGAGCACCTTAGGGTTTAGCTCTTTCATCTTCATCTGGTGGGGTCACTCTTGCTTCACTGAATGCAAGAGTTTAAAGAGATGAGCAAGCTAACTCAGACTTGTACCTAAAGTTAGCAGTAAAACCACTTTCTTAGAGACCAGATCTGATCTCCAAACGCTTTTTAGAGACCAGGTACTTGATTCCCTCATCTTCCTTCAATGAAGTAAAACAGGGATTGTGTGGACTGAAATACCCATGCACCAATCAGTCCTACCGGCCAGTTTTGCTGTGGAAGCAGCAGGGTCATTTTGCCGGTGGGTTCCCTCCAGGAGATTTTTAGCTTTTTTTAGGAGGTTTTTTAGAAGGTTTTTCAGAACTCAGGACAAATAAACCTTTTTTATTTTTCTGAAAGTTTGCTTTTAGCCTTTCCATCTCCCAGCCCAATTATTTCCATTGGTCCTCAATGGCGTAGAAACCAGAGCTCAACATGCAGGCTCTGGTGACGTGATCCTTGGTAGTAAAGGGCGGGAAGGGCAGCGTGGTCTGCACTCAAAGCTAATGCTGGCTTGGGCGGCTGCAAGCTGTCATGAGGGCCATCCCCTTTCAGTCTGGCCATGGTGAATGCGAACATTACTATGCTCAGTTATTTACCTTGTTCTGTGTTGGAGATTGCTGCTTCTGGAGAGGGAAAACAGACCGGTACCTCGGCTGCTGCATCCTGTAGCCAATTTGAATTTAACGCGAAAAAGAGTCTGCACAAGGATGCCAAAGTGGAAACTAGGCTGTCTACAGTGTGGGCATGGTAGCGATTCCGGCAGAGATGTATCGCAAAGCTCAGGACAGCGATGTCGCAAAACACTGAAGCTGGACATGGGTCAAAGCCCTGGTATGTGCTGGGTCAAACCATTCTTTAAACCATCTGTTTTGTCCTAATTTTGTCCTAATCTAAAACTGGTTGGTCAGAAGTACAGAGCTGCCTGAGGTCTTTAAAGTTTTAAAGGAGCTTAAAACGAGCTGTCTTGGCTAGCAACTAAGGTAACTTCCTGAGCTATCGTTCTCATTTATGCCATGACGAAGATCCCATAGGATAATACTTGTTTTTGCTAACTGCGTGCCAAACACCCAAACACCTTGCCAGGCTACGGCTAATATTAACAATCTCAAGTGAATCACATAGTTGAACAGCCACAGGAAAATGTGTGCAAGTCCTGCAATAAAGCCTTTTGGCTATTTTATTTTATTCTACAAATAAAGACAACTGTCCATCATTAAATGGAAAAAAATAATAGTTTGAGTTGTATATAGCATGAAACAGTAGTTCCCTTCACAAAAACATTTCTAATTCATTAGTTTATTACAAAATATCCACTCACAAAAAAGCACAAGCACGATCTTTATACTTGTGAAATGAGTTGATATTTCATATACAAAATAATTTCCACATAATTCCATATAATTTTATTTTATATAGAAATAGGTCATTATTACAACAGCTGTACAATACACTACTTTTTATTTAATAATTACATAAAATCTTTCTTAGAAACATATCAACAGAAAACATACAAAAAAAGCGAAAAGTGCATTTCTTTTTTTCCCCCCAAAGGAAAATTCAATCCTAAATGTTATAATGAAAGAGATATGTAATAGTCTGCAGCATCCCGAGTCAGTGGGCCAAAACACAGTGCATATTTCGCAGAGACTTGCAGTGGGCGAGTTATTTACGTTGAAGAAGGATCCGTGTTGTACTATTGGAGAGTTGCATGATTGTGCTTACAATTTGAGTTCTCCTTTGCAGTCACAATTCATATTGAAAACAGTCCAGTGTGGGTTGTGGGGTTTTTTTTGTTTGTTTTTTTAGTAATGAAGAACAGTTAGGGTAAGCTGCATAATACTTTTCAGATTCTAAATCAAGGGTTATGAGCTGTAGACCATCTTCACCAATGACTGGGCTTTCTCCTCCATTGGATGTGCTAATTTGGCCGCAAGAATAAGGAAACAAACTTCTCTTTACAGAAAGTGCCTAGGTTTTGTCCTCTGTGCAGTTGTGCAAAATAATAACAATAATCATAATAAAAATAATCTCTTGTTCTCTCCTCAATAGACCTTTGACGCAGTGCTTTTCATACACAAAAGAAGAACTGAAACAGTGAAGGCCAAGTACCTCATGAGCCTGTCGACAGTCTTTTGGAATTGCCAGATAGCTTTCAGAGTGACACGCCGAGACTGAACGCCTCCTCCTGTGCACCCGTTGACGATGGAGGCTGCACAGGATAGTGTTCCTTTTGATTTTGCTCTGTCAGAACATGCTGTGCTCACAAGACAGCGCAAACTGAATCCAGCATGCCGTAAATGCGCTGTCTGTGGCAGTCTGCACTCTGTGGCGTACTTCTGTCATACAGCTTTGAAAGAAATGCTTGTGCAAAAGCCAAAACAGTAAGTACAAAGTCATTCTCTTCTGCCCCGTCTGCCCATTGGTTAAAGCTAATCGTGCATTGATTGTGCTGGTGGGACTCTATCGCAGTGGCTGTGGTAAATTTGATGGTTCTGATAAGCTATTGCTTCTTCTTGATGTTAGTTGCTGCTGCTGCTGCTGCTGCTGTGTCTGATACCCCATGTTTCCTTGCTGTGGCGAGTAAGATGGCAGGAGCAAAGAATCGGGTTGCTCATTGTGCAAAGAACTTGGTGTTTGCACCTACAGATAAAATAAAATTCATTGTGGCGTTCGATTCTTTCACAAATTAAAGCTCTTTGTCCTCAATGTACAGGGTGCTTAAAAATACTGCTAGTTTGCTGGCTTTTATTTCTGGGGCTGTTTGGCATGGGGTTAGCTTATCTAACACTAGAAGGAATGGACATAAACTGCAACAAAGAACATGACAGTTAGGCATTGAGAAAGGTTTTCTAATAGGAATGCACTGCCAAGGATTTGCAGGTTATCCTGAAAAAGCCTGTTTAGGAACAGGGTAGGTGAGCGTGTCAGAAATGACACAGATGGAGGATAGAAATGAAACAGAAATGAAACAGGGGATCCTAGTATACCTCATGCTGTCCCTTCTAGCCCTTCCTTTTTGTGAGTTTACAGTAGGGTGTGACCTTGCCGTGGTGAGGTCGATGTGAATTTTGCAGATGCTTTTATTGGGAATGGTATCTGCCATAGTTTTTTTCATTAATTCTCAGCTATGAAAAGGATTTCATTTCAATAACAAGAGTTTAATCATTTGAGGTTGATGATACTCTTTCAGTGATGCCAGTGGATACGCGATGAGGTTTTATAGACTCAGTTCAGCTCCTTTTGAGTTAATACAGAGACACCTCATTTCCCCCCTTCCCCTTTATGGGGGAATGTGTTGAATTAGGTCAAAAAAATAAGTGTTTTTACATCTTCAAATCACCTGGCTCTTCCAGGCAGTGTGCTCCAGTTTATCTTCTTTGCCTTGTGGAGTTGAGAAAATATGTTAATTTACTGAAGGGATCCAGATATCTGATCCAGATCTCATTTTATGTCGATGCTGGTAATTAAAAATCATCTTTTGACTTGTAAACTAAGCAAATTTTATACCGAATAAAGAGTACAGAATAAATCCTAAGGCAGCAATTTTCTCTGTCTAGAAATACACTTTAAATATATCCCGGATAATCTGATTATGTTTCCAATGTACAGAATTAGTAATTTCCTTTTAAATATTCTGACTGTTCTCACTGCTCCCTTGCTATACTGGAAGGGTACACGACACTGTATCAGTGTCTTGCACATCTCAGCATCTCTAAAATGGCCATTTCTGCCACGATCAGGCTCCCGCTGAAACCCGGGGCCCCGTCTGCACAGCCCGTTCGCCTTATTACTCTGGGCGTACATCTTACACATCGTCCCCTTTGTCCTACCCTACCTGCAGGTAGCGTTGTTGCTGATGCTGTTGGTGCTGGAGTTGCATAGGTGGCAGAGAGGATGGCTGGGAAGGAGGCGTAGTGGCGAACCCTTGGTTTAACACTGCCTGTCCCATCAGTACGATTGGAGAGCTGCTGCTGGAAGTCTGCACTTCCAAACTTTGAAACATTTGTTGGGTTTGAGAATACCTGTGGAAGAAAGACGCAAAACAATCAAGAACAAACTGTTGGAAGCAAAGGTCTTCTTAGGATAGGGATGGAAGTCCCTAGTCTTCATAAACAATTCCTAATAAAGGATTCCAGTGCACGGGACCTGCTAATATGAGCGACGGCACCGTTGGTAGCACTGTTTCCCCTTACTCTGTGCATGAGCTGGACTTGGAGGGCAGAATGCATCTCGCCTCAAAATCCAGACCACATTTTAGATTCATTAAAGATTCTGGTTTATGCATGTCTTCTCTTCAGCCACAGCATTCACATCCCAGGCTCATTAAACCAAATGGCCTTTGATTCTGTATTAACATGCCGAGCTCTGAACTGCAGCGAGAGAGAAGCAAGTACTCCTCCCCGTCTGCTGCCTGCGCTCCCCCGCGACTGCCTGTGGGGTGGTAATCTCTTGCAGAGAGATGGCGAGGGTTGATTACTTCTTAAGCTGCTCATATACATATTGCCAAGTATGGTCAGCTGTGAGCCACACTGCAGGAACAGAAGCCTCTAGAAGTCCTCCGGAGCGAGGGATGGGACAGAAACAAAATACTCGGCTCCTCTTGCCAGTCTGCTTTTGCAAAGCAAGACTTATGTGTCGTTTTGTGGAAGGCTGTGGGCAAAACCACAATGGAGCTATTGCCAGCCCAGCCTAATTCTGTTTATCCTGTAATGGGTGATGAGATCATAGTGTGGCGTGTGTTCGCTCAACAGCTGTTCAACATTAGGGGTTAGTCAGAAATGCTACGGTTTGGGTACTTGTACCAGGATGTGAGCTCCTCAGAAAGGGTCCCGCGAGTCAGGACGTCTGCGTGAACTGGGAGATTATCTTTGGGATATCTTTGCAAATCAGGCCTCTTTTATTTGTTTAAAAGCAGATGTGAACTGCTGTATATTTAAAGTTGACAAATTTAACTCAAAATAATCTTAAACAGCAGTAGTGATGTATAAAAAAAAAAAAGTACTGAATACCTACATTCCTGAGGTAACATACAGAATTACTTTTAAAGTAATGATGTGCAAACAGTTGCCTATTATTTTAGCAGTTTGCAATTAAGTACAGTGACAAAAAACAGCTAAGAAAAAAAAAAGGCATATTCTGACGGACGTTTTCTGCTCCCTTCATCCAAGTTTTGAGGAGACAAACAACTGAGGTGGTTTGTTCAGCAGCTTTCCCGAGAGCGCTCGGGCGCGGGGGCCTGTTGGTTCTTTCAGCGGTGCTGGTGCAGGCGAGGCACAGCTCCAGGGGCGCTACGCCAGCCTCTCGCTGCCCGGAGAGCAGGGGCTTTCTTGGCGCTGGTCATTTCAACCGGGCCAGCGCTGGCCTTCTCTGCGACATTCACCTCGGTGGGTCAGAATCTCCAGCAGCCAAGCAAGCGCCACGCGAGGGAGGGAGATTCCCGCAGCCTTGGCTTGTGACAAGGCCCCTGGCACGCCGTGTGTCCCGGCGGGCGCCGGCAGGGCAAGGCCGACCCTGGGGCTGGCAGGCAGGCTCAGCACAGTCATGCGTCCCCGATACTTAGAACTACTTCGTCGCCTTACTAAGGAAGGCCGTTCCCCCTCAAAAGCAGCAACTTTGATGTCTGGTCTGTGCCAAGCCACGTACTTAGCCTGGGATCCCGCCATGCTGAGGTCTGGAGGGTGTCTTGCGTTACAGGACCCGGGCATCATGGGCTGGATCGGCTGGCTGAGCAGCAGCCTGGCGCGTGGAAGAAAGAAAAAGTGACACGGCTGTAAGGGAAGGACCGCACAAAACCCCGCATTTCGGAGACAGAACCGGGAGGCTTTCGCGGGCGCGGCGCGGGGCTGAGCGTTAGCAGAGCGGGTGCCCGGCTGGGCGCTGGGCTTCCAGGGAGCGACCCGCGTTTTGCTGCTGCTGCTGCTGCTGCTGCTGCTGGGAACGGATGGCCTCTGCGGGAGCTGCCTGCCTAGCGGGACGCCACTTGTTCGGTTCGCCTGCCCGCCTGGGTGCCGGGGTCCCGGCCCTCCTCCCTGCCCACCCGCGGGCGCCCGAGGCAGCGAAGGGAAAGCGGGGCCGTCCCAGCCCCCGCGCCCGGGAGGCCGGGGGAGGCGCGGCGGCCGGGGCGCCGCACGCCGAGTCCAAACCGAGCGCTGCTGGGGTCGTCGTGCGCGGCGGCTGGGGCTGAGGCCGAGGCCCGGGGGGCGGGCAGGCCTGGCTCCGCGTCGCCCCCGGGCCGGGCCGGGCCGGGCCGTGCGGGTCCGTACCTGAGCTGCTGGTCGTGGCTGCAGGCGGGGGCGGGCGGGCCGGGGGTGCCGCCCCGCGGCAGGGCGGCAGGGGGCGCCGCGGTGCCGCCGCCGGCGGGGGCTGCGGGGAAGGGCGGGGGCGCGCCGCGGGGGGGGCGGCCGCCGCCCGGCGCCAGCTCCGCGCTCCTCGGCGCCTTCGGGCCCTGGAAGAGAGCGGGGAGAGAGCGGAGCTCCGTCACGGCCCGGGCCGCGGCCCGGAGGGAGCCCGGAGGCACGGACCGTCACAGCGCGGCGGGGGCGCCATCGCCCTTCATGCCCGGCGGCGCGCCCGCCCGGCCGCTGCCGGGGCACAGGGAGCGAGGGCCCCCCGCCGCCGCCCGCCGCCCGCCGCCGCCCGCCGCCCGCCTGCAAAACCCGGGGGCCGGGGCGCTGGGGCCGCAGAGCCGCCTCGGGCCGCGCGGCTGGGGAGGCACACGGCAGCCGCCAAGAGGCGAGCAAAGTTGGGGGTGGTTAGCGCTGCTGTAAAAGCCCAATGACGGGAATAAACCTTATTAAAGAAAAAAAAAAAAAAGGTGTTTTTTTCCTATTTATAATCTATTAATAATACTATAATACTATTTTATTTATTTATTTTTGTTTATTAAGGATGCGGCTATGTTTGCCGCACACTCGGGTAGCAGAAATAGGAGCTAAGTTTTCTGTGAAGGGAGGTACAACAGGTGGGTGGAAGAGCAAGAGCTGGAAATGCTGAGAAACCAGCAATAAGACAAAAAACCCCGGGCCCAACCTACTAGCTCTCGCAGATCTCAGTTACTACTAACTGAGGCTGCGCTTTATTTCCCCGTGCAGGAACCCGCGAGGCTCACAGCCTGGGGGCCTGGCACAAATCTGAGCGTGTCCCACCTGCGTGCCACCACGGCAGGCTGCCTGCCCGGCGTTGGTGGCGTCCGACGGGCAGCGAGCGGGGGTAACGCTCGTTTGGAGAGGTCGCCCTGCTGACACCACCACTGCTGGTTTCCAGTGTGGTTGGTCAGGTTTCTTTCAGGATCAGCTGAAGAACAGTAAGTCACCCACACCTTTTGCATGCCCCACCCCTGCTCAGTTTTCAAGCTGAAAGCGCTGCTCAAGTAACCCTCCTCGCTGAGGTCTTAAAAAGGGGATTTAAGGTAAAGTAAATGCTGTAGGGAGGCCTTTTATATAGGCTGCCCTTACACAGGAGAACAGGGAAGGAAAGGCAAAGGCACCCTTACAGGACTGACATGATTTCACTTGCTTGTTTAATAACAGCTCAGTGTCTTCTTTCCGTATAAATGCTTCTCTATTCAAAGAAATTATTACCTGGCTCGATATCACGCTTGCTTCTCTCAGTGCTTGCTGGTTCGCTGTTTGCGAAGATGCAATTTGCCCTTGAAGTTGAGGACTGGGGACAAGCTGCTGCTGAGAAATGGCCCCTGACCTCTGCTGTAGCTGTTGTGGCTCCGGCTGCTGAGTATTGCTAAAGCTCAGGGACACCGTCGGCTGCTGCAGGAACATCTGGAAAAGAAGGGGGGAGGGTTTATTTACATAGCCCAGCTGTCTTGGATAATGAAGGTGACAGAATTAAATCCAAAGATACATTCTAAAATAAAGTTACCACGTTTCCGGATTCACTGTGCATTTACTGTTAGTTGGAAATCACCTCTCTTTCCTACGCTAACAGTTCTGCTGTCTGGGGTTTCTTGATTTCTTGTTCTGCCAGTGCACTCGTGACTCGCAAAATGTGTCCTGAAGGTACAAGTCCTCTCTCCGTGGGGCAGGCACAGCCCTCCTACGAGCAGTTCCCTGTACATTCACCGTGTTCTGGGGCATCCTGACCAGAGAGAAGAGGGTACCTCCATGTCTTTTCAGTCCTTTCCTTTCTCCTTTCAACAAAATCAGCCTGCCTTTCAGACAGGGCTGCTTTTGAATTTGTCTCTGGGAATTCAACACCTTACATACAGTTGGGCTGTCGAATGTTTTTAATGAGGCCACAGCCAGGCCAGAGCTGTCCGTGTTGAATGGCCGTGTCCTTATCATTGAGAAGATGTGTAAACAGACAGTCACTGTCATTTATCTGATTTCCCATCAGGTAACTGTCAGCCGGTGTTCTTCCTAACCGTTCCGTGCATTTGACTTGTGCAAAAGAGCTGGCAGCTCCTCTGTTAGTGTTTCTGTAAACGATATACTCTCCATGCCTGCATTGCAAGATGAGGCTTTCTTCTTTAGAAGTTGTAGGGCTTGGGAATTTTTGCTTTTCTAGGGGCTATTTCTTTTATTAGAGATGTACAGAGGGAAAAGGCATCTTTTAAAACTATGAATTATTAATGCTACAAGCTATCTTTGCAATATTTCAAACCTAGCCTCTTGCCACCAAGGACTGTGCGGAGGTACGCGTCCCAGGTAGTTGAAGGCATTTTTGGATCTGATTCTCATTCCACGCCACTGCTACACGCGTGGAACTCCATTAATTTAAGTGGAGCTACTTAGGGTTTAAATGAAATCAGAATCACAATTATTCTCTTCATTATTCATCCATCAGTCTCATGCCTAGCAGTACATCTGAGGTACGCCCAGTAATTAGTACACCTTTCTGCAGCTTATTGCTATATTAACAATTCCCTAAACTATCATGTCCCCTCTAATTTTTCTTGGAAAAAGCCCATACCTTTCTCCAAAGGACTGGCACGACGCATTGCTTTTCTTTGCATAAATATGGGTTGATCCATCATATTTGTACTTATTTATCTAGCTTTTAAAACATAGTTTTTTTAATATATGATAAATTTTTAATGAATTTCTGTGTGCCAAGATTTTACTCAGAAAAAAGGTACAGACAAAGCTTACATTAATCAGCTGAGAGAGGGGGGCAATTAATGAAAATGTTAATGGACCCTAAAGCAACGGCTTGTTTCAGGTGCTGTAGGCTAACCACATCTCAACGATGTCTGATAGAAATAAATGGGTCAAGTAACAGAGTTGGGGCTGCTCACAGCAGGTCTGAAACTAGCTCCGAGTGTTTTCTTTTAAAAACACTGCTCACTGAGTTTGGAGCCATTACATATCAGAAAGACAGATGGTCTTGCAACTTCTGCCAAGTAAATAGGTCTTATTATGAATAAATCAAAGACAGAAATTATGAAAATTCATTTTCTTGTTTATTTTCTGTATATGGAAGCTAAGCTTTGGCCATGTTTAGTAAATGAACGCACTTGATTAGCTCTAGCAATGAAACTGTTTGATATAAAATTTGATATAAACCATTTGATGTAAAATTCAGAACAGGTACAGCAAATGATGTGTTTCAAAAATGTGATGGGGAGTGTGAGCCCGCCGGTACTGGCCAGATCACCGCAAATTAAGACCTTTAGGAGGATTATCTTACGTGTCCTTCCTGTACGTGGCGCACAGTGCTGGAGAAATGCTAAGTTCATCCAATGCAACATCAACATCTATTGATGCAAATGTCAGGCAGGGCGTGAACTTGTGGCGAATGACTTACTCTGCCTCTGTGTGTGCCTTACTTCCAGATGAAGGCCAAGGATCTTATCCTTGAAAGAAAGCAGAGTAACCTACTTTGCAATTACCAGAGTGTGCCACTGGGTAGGAACGTGCACGGTTAATGGATGGCAGCTAACATGCTATAAATTTACAACCAAGTTATCCCAGTAAACCAATTTTGTTCGTTCATGTGTTCGTACCGTGAGAGGGCTCCGAGTGTTTCATACCTAGGGACCCTCTCTTGCATTATAATGGCCAAAGCAGCGTTATTACCTTCTGAACATAAATGTCCTGGAAAAACCAAGCTCAGGGCAGGAAGCGATGGTGCCATTTAATCCATGTCCCTGCAGAACTGGAAGACTCTAGATGCCTCATCAAAACAAGAGTTAACCTGAGAGAGGATCGAAGCCTGGAATTTCTACCTGCTATTTAAGCCTAAAAGCAAGAACATGCTTCATTTGTACAAAACTTACTGGCGTTTTTTCAGAATGTGCCTCTTTTGTGATATGTGCCTGAATTCCCCTGAAACACTGAAATATGGCAGCTTTAAATAACAACAGAAACCCCCTAATAAAGAATGAAATATTTCCCAGTCTGAGCCAATCCAAGTAGATAAATTAGCAGCCCCCTAACTGCACTGCTGCTAATGACATGTCTCGTGGCTGATTTCTGCGGACTGCAAGGTCAGTGAAGCATCTTACAAATATTTTTTAATTGGCCAGCTTGTTAACATACGCAGCAAAGCAGCGAGGGAGGGGAGGGACCCTCTGACACTGCTGCCCCCGCCTTCCGAGATAGATGGTCCCTACAGCTAATGGATGAATCACGTTGGCAAGACATCGTGAGGAAAACGGCTCTTTGACTCTACCTGTCCTTTGGATAATCGGGGGATTATAGCCTTCGGGCTCATCGTTACAGACATCAAGATACTTTCTTTATGTAAAATACGGGAAGATGAGAAGCACAGCACCGGGAAGCTGAGATTCACTGACTTCGAAGGGAGCCTGGTTTGCAAATGATGGGTGGCTGCAGACGGTCTCGTTTGTAGTTCTTGCAGGCTGGTCAGGCTCAGCCCTTCTGCCTTCCTCCCCATCCGCAATTCATTAGCTAGACTGTTCAAATCTGGAGCAGACACAGCATCCTTCAGACTTCTGAGGTTACTCTTGCTGCTCCTGTCCTTCATACTTTCGTTTGTCAGGAAAAGCAGTAACAGGGATTTAATGGAGTTTTGAACAGTTTTGTTCAGGGCCCACAACCCTCCTTCTAGTTTCATCTTTCATCGCACAAGGCTCCTGGAAATAGTTTCTAACGCAGACTACCGTGCTCAACATCTGTCCAGTTGGGAAAGCGTTTCTTGGTGGACTGCCGTACTGCAGTTTTGAAGATCTCTGAAGGAAATGGAAATGGGGCTTAATTCTCCGCAGAGCTACTTGTACACTTTTGTGTGGAAGGGAGTGAACCAGTGGGGAAGATATGCTAATAAATCAGCTAACGAGGGAAAACCGGAGAACACTTCCCTCTTTTCAGACAGCCTACGGCACTCCCCCATGCTTACAGATCTTCTATGCAGAATATTAAAGAGACCAGAAATGTGCTTGATTGATAGTAATGCTCGCCTATTTGCTACTATGCTTTGTAGCTCTGATAACAGACACAGATCAATGTCTGCAGACATCCAGCTCTCTGAATGATGAAATCTGTGCGGCAAAGCACGTGGCTGGATTTCTGATTTAACAGTTTACTCCTCGCTGCTTGCGAGTCACAAAAGCGCTGCATGCAAAAGTGTGAGGCTTTCTTTTAAGTTGCTCCTAGCCAAATAAGACAAAGCTAATTCCTGGTCTCACTCTATCCCTATAACAGCACAGTAATTTCTTTGGGTTATTTTAACCTAGAGAAAGTGGGAGTAGGAAAAGGCCCTGGCCATGAGTCAGTGTGACCGCTCACATCTCGTCGCCTTGTTAGATTGCTCTGAGGAGACTGAAAGGCACCCCAGCTACAGAGGATGACCCTCCCCGTCTAGCATTGCCCCTTCAGGCAGATATGCAGCCCCAGCATTTCCGAGCTGCCCTCCGGTCCCCCTGTCTCTCAGTTCTGCATCTGCAATAAGCTGGGAAATGGTCAGCACTAACATCAGAGAACTGGTACTGGTCTGAAAATATATTCCTCTTGGTCGAATCTGGTACAGTCTTTGTGGAGGAGAGGATCACCCAAAAGGTATAACTCAGAGCTACAAACTGGTATGGGGTGGGCAGTAGAGAACTACCCACCATTTACCCACTGGGCCTCCTCTTCTCTCTGCTTGAGCTCCCTGTGAGCGTATCTGAGAATCTGTCCCACAGTCTTTGGATTATTAAATGCACCATAGTGCATATAGGAGACAGCTATGTCAAAATAAAATCCATTCCCTGCATATAAGAATGTGCTCTGATCTTCTATTTTTGCCTGAAATATGAAAAAAAAAAAAAAGGATGAGTGTATGTGACTATTCAAGACTTCACCAGGAGAGAGTAATGGTTTTCACCCAATTAAAAAGAGTGGAAGTGAGAATATCACGTCTCTTGATATTCATGATAACAATAATAGCTTTCAGACATATGACATGATTCTGAACTGAAGGCCAGTTAATTGCAGAGAGACTTTCCCTTCCCATTAATCAAAGTCAGTGCAGAAGCAATAGAAGAAACGCACTGAAGTTAAACCTGGTCTACCTATATGCTTATATGGCACCAGGAACAGAGAGGCCTGGTTTTGGGACCCACCATCGCTGTGCTGTCTTAGAGCAGTGCACATGCAGCAACTTAGGTGGCAGAGTTTCTGATTTGGCTTCACCGATCCCTTAATTGCCTAAACATACAATCCCAATTTGTTTTAATATGTGAAACTGCATTTCACAGATGCTGATGGTGGGTGAGAGTCTATTTCTGTGGAAGTCGGGAGCAAAATTCCCACTGACTTCAGCAGGTCTCAGGTTTTCATCCTGTGCTTAAAATGTTCTTTGAGACACTTGTTTCTGTGACAGAGCTTGTCCTCTAAAAAAATCTTGTTAGTACAATACTCACAGTGGGTCCCCAATGCAACATTTCTAGCAAGGGTCATTTAACCGGGCATTCACAGTTAAATTATGAGGAACATAGCAGTGATCTCCTCGTGTTCAGAAAACTTCCATAAAACTGGATGATTTGTCCACTTGTTGTTAAGTGAAACCTGCGATGTACTGAACTGCACTTGCTATTATTTCTGAGGTTTGGTAGACAAAAGGCATAGTACAAAGCAGATACTGTACGTGGTGAATTAAAAGCAGATACTGTACTTAGTGAATTCTAGCTCTGTGTAGGAGGTATCAAAGGCAGAAGAAGAGCAGGCTCAGTCAGCTTCGCCCTAAAGGCTTAAGCTGGTCCAGTGAGGAACAAATTCAGACACCTCCCAGGTGCGAACAAATGAATGTCAGCAGAGGTTTGGGGGTTTTTAACGTGACAAAGAAATTAATCTCTTGTGCTCTGTATCCGGGCTGGGGTAGGGTCAGGAAAACAGGGAGCGAATGAAAAGAAAGAGATGAGCACTGCCTGAAGGAGGGCTCTTGGCTAAGGAAGAGCTGGACAGACAAGATACCGAGCACGAGTGATGCCAACGTGAAGCAAGCAGTGACTGGATGGAAGGTAATGAGATGGAGAGCCATAATCATTGCTGAGTCTGAACTTATACACTTTTCTATGACAGCTGCTCAGCCTGAAGACTCAGTAGGTAAAGTATTAAAATGCTACTGTAAATGACCCAAATTCTTCTCCTCCTCCTAAGGTTAAGATATTTCTTCCTTGTCTTCTTCCAGACAGCTCTTAAATCTTTCTTGACATAGGTTACTCAAGAGGCTTTCAGAGGGCAACATCCCCATTCAGATGAACTGGTTTCCACACATCCAGACTTCCTGGACTCTTGAGCTAATTTTAACTTGCCAACCTTATCAACGGCTATGCGAGAGAGGATGCTGTGCTCTGCCCCTCCCAGCAGTAACACACCTGGACGCTGGAGTCCTGGACCAGGCAGAGCTGCTCCTGTATCTTCTGGAGCTCCTCCTGCTGCCATCGGATGTTGGCCTGCAGGATCCGGGTCCGCTGCTCTAGCTGGTCCTTGATGGTCTGGAACATGCTGAACTGTGCCGAGAACTGAAAAAGAAAAAGGTGGGGTGGGGGAAATCAGTCATTATGATACAAACAGGCCTCAATAGAACATTGTTCTGTAAGAAGGTATTGTTTTCTTGATTGTAAATCAAGAAAATCACAGCCCAAAGGAATAAAAGACGTGTTTGTAATATACTAACACCTAGGCAGAGATAAACCTTGTCTATTTTCAATTTTACGCACATATATTAAATTGTCTGAGTTAGAGTGATCTGCTTACAGCTGACCCTGTTCTGTTAGGGAATTATCAGAAGGACTGTTTTTGAGAGTATGCTACTTCAAAATATCAAGAGCATCTTAACTGGATGGCAAATGAGTTCATTGTTTTTATTAGCTTGTAGTTTGGAGCCCTTAGCGTGGCATAACTGTATATTCCAGACGTGGTTTACTAACGCTTTCCTTTTTCTGCACAGAAATAGCAGTGCTGCGATGGCTGATTCTGCTGATGACTTACTACAGCATCATGCAACAGCTGACCACAATAAACATTTTCTAGATTTCTACAGCTGAGTAGTAGTCAAGCTATAAGAAATACTCATTAAGTTATTTTTATACATGACATAGAATGAACAGCTCAGCTCAGTGGGAGAAAGGCTATTCTAAATAATAATATAAAATGGAGATCACTACTCGGGGTCAAGAAGAAAGTGCAACCTCCAGTAGCAGCAATACTTGGCACAAAGTGGAATCATTCAATAAGCACAGAGGGGACTAACACAGCAATAAATTCCTAGTTTTATTTGGTGTTTTTGGGTATGATTCAAAGGCCACCAAAGTTAATTATTACTTTAATAGCCTTTGGAATAGTTGCTTTGCCTGAGCTCATATTTCAAAAGTAAAAAACAGTCTTTGGAAAAAAAAAAAAAACACTTCAAAAAGTCTGTAAGCTTTTCTGTAATCAAGGCAGCCAAGAGTGTCCAGGCAAACGAAAAATAATAATTTTGCTGTGACTTGAAAACGATGCCCTGTTCCTGTGGCTGTTCCAGTGGCTCTGTGCTGGCGGGTGAACGGATGCACACTGCCGGAGCCTTCCTGCTCCATGGAGGTGCACCTGCTTACGACATTCCTGGCTTTTTAATAGGAAAACAAAAATGGTAACAAGAAGAGAATTAAAGAGAGCTCTGGTGCTAGCAACACTGTGCAGTTAAATGAAATTTCTGGCTACTTAGAGAAATCTAAATGTGACAGGTCAGATTTGTATCAGCTAATTGCTTTGCCTTAAACCAACTAAATACGTGAAATACCTTCACATTCCCTCCAGCAAAGCTGAAATCTCCAAGTAAATGGCCTTTAGGTGAGAAAGGATGAGAACTTCAGAGGGTTTATTTCTATTTATCAGGTGGAGGGCAGCTTTCCCGCACAATCTGGGAGGTCACCGCTCAAAGAGTGGTGGCAAGGTGGAGGGGAGCTTCATGGCCAGCCCTGCTTGGGGGGAAGGAGGGCTGCTAAGGTGGCCCGGGCAGTTGCTGCTGGCAGAGACCCTCAGAGCCCGCTTTGGTGGCAGAGGCATCTGCGAGTGCTCACAGCTTGCACCGCCAGACCAAGGAGATAATGTGGGCACTTGGCCTCCGGCGCCGTCATCCACGGTGTTTTTACCTTCAAACAGCAGCACTGTCATCTGCAACCCCGTCCTCCCCCAGAGAAGAAAAATGGTGTCAAAGCTCCCGAAGGGAAGTTTGTGTTACTTCTAATTGGTGTTAAAGGGGAGAAGTCAGAGTGGGGTCTCTCTTTTTTCCTAGTCCATGTATAAAGTATTAACCCGAGGAATGGACGAGTGGAAATCACTGATGGTTGGGAACAAGGACAAGCGACTCAAAGGGGCGTCCGGTGCTGCTTGTTCTAGTCTGAATGTGGACCTGAAGAGTCCCAGGTACCCTGATTTTAGGAGGGGGAACGATGCTATGTAGCAATGGCTTGCTTAGATGAGATGCAGCTAATTCCTGCTTTAACCTGGGTCTGTAGAGAAGGATTTTTTTGAAAAGCCAAGTCTCTCAACCTAATTATCTCTATATGATCTCTGTTAGTGAGGACTACTCTTAAGTCTTTAAAAGGATCCTTATCAGAAAGGAATTAAAAACAATTTTAGCCAAAGGCTTAATTTTAACTGCCTGGCTTGCTGATGGCAGACTTTCCATTAACATGTGAAGAACTCCTTGAAGACACTTTGGGCAAGGAACGCGATTTTCTTCAATTAATAAATGTAAGGAATTTTATAACAGATAACTTTATAATCATTTTATACTTCAATAAGAAACGAAATCCATTTCCAGGCCTTAGTTTTGAATTTGAATTTGCTTTGCAAAGTTGCACACAAAAATATATTGCTGTTGATTTTAAATTATTATTCCTTAATTTTTTTGCAGCACATCATTGTTATATTTAGCATATTCATCTAGTATTGTCTTTTTGTTCTCTTCTTAATGTGCTTTTTGTATTAATAAACTTAACAACAACAATTAGCTGGTCTGCTAGAGTAAGAGCCATTACAGAAGAAGACAAGGAACTTTCGCTTTTGCTTTTTTCCCTTTCCCACTCTAACCCCCAAATTTGTTGATAACTTTAGCCATGACCTCTGTGATTACAGAGCTTCTATTGTTTT
The DNA here is from genome assembly GCF_965183815.1 of Platalea leucorodia. Taxonomy (NCBI): domain Eukaryota; kingdom Metazoa; phylum Chordata; class Aves; order Pelecaniformes; family Threskiornithidae; genus Platalea; species Platalea leucorodia. The sequence goes on from NC_138824.1 coordinate 70,572,104, forward strand.
TGTACAATGTGACATTAACAGCAATTGACCTGCACTGGAGAGTATTTATCTCAAGATCATTAACGGCTCTACTAATTAAGGGAGAAATCTGTAATTGTGTAGTAAATTAAGAGCTTAACTCAAAACGTTTCACAGAAAACACTGCACAGCTTTAACTCTGCCATTTGCATCAGCAGAAGCTGCTATCTGTCTCACTTGGGTATTTACAAACTTCCATAGGATCCTCAGAAAAGTGCACGTTATACACAGAAAAGTGCCAGCTTTCCACATACAGTCAAACATGGAAGACTAAACCTGTGAGATATCTATAATTGCAGAGGACCACCCGTTTAATCAAGGTTTGTTAATGTGGACAAAAAACCCACAGTAATATTTTTAGTCTGGTTTCTTAAAAAAAAAAAAAGAGATGCTTTTGGGATTGTGTCAGCAGGCGTTTGGGTAGGGATGAGCACAGTCCACCAGGCTCGATGCGCCGGCGCTGACAGTCCAGCCAGGCTGTACAGCCCAGGGAAAGGGACCGGCACTTCTGGGCTGTGACTCCTCTCCTCCAGCATGGACATCTGGGAGAGGCCAGCTGGACCGTGCCCCGGGAGGGGCATTTCTCTCTGCCTGGTGCCACCGCAGGGTGCCGGGGTTACTCTCTCTAGGTGCTGGGGGGCTGCAGCCAGGGGAGGGGACCTACGGCCCCTGCGTATGTTGGGATGGTCCCCCATTTTAGATGTGATGAACAAAAAGATGGACACCTCAAAGACATTCTGTTCCTACAGGTTTTATGACAACACGTAGTTGGGTAAAGAAAAGAGACCCTATTGAGAGCAGCCCTGAGGAGATGAACTTGGGGGTGTTAGATGATGAGAAACTCAACATGACCCGGTAATGTGTGCTTGCAGCCCAGAAAGCCAACTGTATCCTGGGCTGCATCAAAAGAAGTGAGGGAGGTGATTCTCCCCCTCTACTCCGCTCTTATGAGACCCCACCTGGAGTACTGCGTCCAGCTCTGGGGCCCCCAACATAAGAAGGACATAGACCTATTGCAGCGAGTCTAGAGGAGGGCCAGGAAGATGATCAAAGGGCTGGAGCACCTCTGCTATGAGGACAGGCTGAGAGAGTTGGGGTTGTTCAGCCTGGAGAAGAGAAGGCGCCGGGGAGACCTTATAGCAGCCTTCCAGTACCTGAAGGAGGCCTACAAGAAAGCTGGAGAGGGACTTTTTACAAGGGCGCATAGTGACAGGACAAGGGGTAATGGCTTTAAACTGAAAGAGGGTAGATTTAGATTGGATACAGGAAGAAATTCTTCACTCTGAGGGTGGTGAGGCACTGGAACAGGTTGCCCAGAGAAGCTGTGGATGCCCCATCCCTGGAAGCATTCAAGGCCAGGCTGGATGGGGCTTTGAGCAACCTGGTCTAGTGGAAGGTGTCCCTGCCCATGGCAGGGGGTTGGAATCAGATGATCTTTAAGGTCCCTTCCAACTCAAACCTTTCTATCTATGATTCTATGATTCTATTTATTTTTTAGCTCAGTTTCCTTTGAACCTTTCTCTTCTGCCTACCTTTCAACTTTCAATTCTTCTGGTCAATGCTAGAGACATGGAACAGAGTTGTCAGAGTCTCAAAAATACCAGGTTGCTGTAATTTCATGAAAGCTATAGTTGAGCAAAGGAGAGAGGGACCCACTCGTTGCCCTCCTGCAGCAAAGGCTGGGTCTGTGCACCAGCCTTGCAAGGCGCAGCCCCTGGGAAACCGGGTTTCATTAGTTTTGCAGCTCACCAAACAACTTGTTTGTTCTTTCTGTCTTCTGAATAACACCTGTGCAATCCCAAATGGATTATTAGTGCTAATTATTATTCAGTCATCAACATCCGCTGTGTTGTAGGGGATTTTAATTTATTACAATAAGGAAGGCAAACAAACAAATATTCTAATAGGGAGCACTTGGTTTAAAGTAAACCATTTACATTCAGGCGACATCTAGTACTGTGCTCTCTGTTCATTCAGACAAGCAAGGCAGAAGCTAAAACCGCATGTCGGTGAAGACAAAACCGTCACAGCCTTTGCTTGAAATAAAACTAATCAAAGTTCAAGCAGATGGCGCCTGAGGCGGGAGCTAGCTGCTCGCTGCAGATGCAGTTGTGGCCTCTTAAAATGTCCTTCCCCCCCGGCTGCCGCCCCGTAGCTGAATGTTAGGCGCAAGGACGCCCATCAGAGTGCCGGGGCCCTGCGTGGCCAGGCTTGGCTAATGGCCTTTCAGCTCCTGCCATCGGTCACCTTCAGCTGAGGGCGAGCGGCAGAAAGGCAGCGGGGAGCAACCTGTGCAGCTCCTCCTCGTCGGCTGGCAGCAGGGTGCCCGGCCACGCTATTTCTAAAAGCGATGAGCTTGTGTTCTGCCACCAAACTGCTGCAAAATGGTCAACCAGGAAACCAAGAAAATGTTCATGGTGGGAAGCATGCGAACCTGGGTTTTGTCTCTCACTCGCTTAGTGCTGTGGGCACCTCGTCTATTAAATAATGGATTATCTTGCTTTGGCTGACATGTTTATTATTTTAAGGTGGGAAGTACAGAACAGTTTCATAATTTTCGTAATAGTTTATGAAAATCACCCAAGTCTGTGAAGATTTGCTACTTTTCCCAGGAGTACAGCTATGGGGTATGAGCCTCGGCAACCTGAGCTGCAACATCCTGGTGCTATTTCCCTGCTCCACATCCAGGGAAGCTCCATCTTGAGCTTCGCCAGGAGCATGGCTGTGACTGCTGCCAGTCGAGAAGAGGGCTGCCAGAGGGCTGCCTGTGTAGACAGACTCGAGTCCACCCTCTTCCTTTCACCGAGATTTGGCCAGTCCAAAGAGGCTGAACCAGCGGCCGTGCGACTGGACGGCACTCCAATTTGGCGGAGAAGAAATGCAGCTGGTGTGCCAGTAAGAGTGTTTTACTGGGAAGGGGTGAGGCAGCGAGGCTCCCGGTAAATGACTGGAAAGCATCTCTTCACAAAGAGCTTTGACGGACAAGAAAGGGAGGTAGAAAAAAGTCAAAAAAACCACACACAGGTTTATAATAAATAAACTAATTGATGTTTGGAAATGCATTAATGAATAATGGAGAGAAATATCTGTAAAAGAAAATGAATGCTCAGAGCGGATAACTGATATGCTGTTTCTTCGCTGCATGCTGCTGTGGAGTCGTGAAAAGAATATTAAACATAGAAGATAAATGAGAACTTGTTATTTTAAAGCAGGGGTCCTCAGGACTTTTTATGTTTTATATGCTACAGGAAGAAACTCGGAGATCTTGTGAGGAAGTACAGGGTACCAATAGTAGATGCAGCCTAGGTCCAGGACTACTCTGTCATTTCTAAAAGCGGAGGATGATGGGGTGTATCATCGCAGCATGACCACAGGAGAGAAACAATGTGATGGGAACATGGTACTCAAATTTACTCCTTCAAAATCCACTGCAAATGAAACATCGAGGTGGCTTTTTGGGCCATCACCTGCTTTTGAGATAGGGGTTAATAGATTTCAGTGGAGGAATTTGTCTCCAGTGGCATCCTCACCATTACTGGCACGCTCACAAAATGGGTTTTGTTGAACTTGCGTGTCCTTTACCGCTGGTTAGTTCTGCATCAGCACAGCCAAACAGGTGCTTTTAGGAGGACTGTGTGTCTTTGTTAGTTTTTGGTTTTAATTCTCATTGTGACCTTGATTTTGATGGGACCTGATTCTGTAGAAGCAAAGCTGAAAACTTTTTCCATCTGTTTTTTGTCCTCCTGTGAAATACCTGTGTGTGTGCACCTGAACCTACATGCACCTGGGCTTCTGTTCTGAATGCCTGTATGCAGATATGTGTTTAAACACACAAGTGTACAACTCAGATTACTTTCCCACAATGTTTTAAGTGTTTGAGAGCTGGTGGGTTTGGGGACTTTAGCTACTAAAAGGAGAAAATGTCAGGAGATAGGCAAGTGACCTATTCCACTTCCAAATTCCCAACTAACCTGTGCCAGAGGTGCAGGCTGATTTTGCAGAGTTGCTTGAGGCAGCAACTGCTGTGGGAGAAGCTCACATGAAGGCTGAGAAGGCAAAGAAACCTGGGTTTAAAACAAAACAAAACAAAACAAAGCAAAACTTTATTTATAAGTTTGGCTCCTTTAAATTTTAGGTTTCTTCTAATGCCATGGCTTCTGTGTAAGTAATTTTTAATTGCTAATCTGCATATGTGGCACATGCTTTATACCGGCTGCCTATTTTGATGACTCTTTGTGAAGTTACCTGAAGAGCAGTAGGTTGACTGAGTCTATGCACGGATAAGTCCTGCTGTGCGCTCGGTGTTCTTGGCAAGGGAGCGTTAGGCTCTGCAATCAGCTTTGTTGGTGTAGCTGCAAGAAAAGTGCCGGTGAGTTCTTAGACGCTGGAAATCATCCCTGTTTGAAGTGGGAATTATGAGACCTGGCTAGAAATGATTACGGCCTGGCTAAATTCCAGCAAGAGTCAAGGCTGTTCTTGTTGACTTCAATGGCAGTAAAATTAAACTGATAAGGAGGGCCTGGGCAAAGATAAAAGTAAATGAGACAGATTATGATTCTGTGCTCCAGTGAATGGTGCAAAAGGACCCAAGAGCTGTTCTAAAACAGCTGAAACTCCCTTCATGTGGGCCAAATAACTATAAATTTAGGCTAGCTCATTGGCTTCTCTTCCAGACCAGGGAGCAGAAGGGGTGTACAAGGTGTGCCCAAGTCTTGGCTGGAACATCCTAAATCTTGGCCAGTAGAGAATCACCCACAGGCTGTTATTACTGATGTAAGTCTACAGGGGCCTTGTATTGCTTATACTGGTGCCTTAAAATCTGAAGAGAGAAGTCCTCATTTTCATAACAGATCGAAACAGCAGGCCTTCCAGCTAGTCCCCCTACCTATTTTCCAGTGTATGGATGGTTGCACTAGAACCTTCCCTCTTGTACATTACCATTTCAGATTACACGCTTCATTGCCAGTGACAAACACGTATCATCGATACCTCATAAATAGCTGTTAAATTAGCAGCTGTGGTGTATAGGCATACATTCTGTAACTTGGCTAAATTAAAAATAATGCAGTAACCCAGGAATGCCACTCACAGGCTGGGTCCGACTTGGGTGTGTGGGAAGATTTTGGTGAGCTCCTGGATGATACTGAGGGTGTCCGACTAGCGCTGAGGATTGAGGCACCAATATCAAGTGCATTAAAGTGCTGTTCAGGATCCAGGCTGGTGCCACTGTCCTAAAACAAACAAAAAAAAGGGAATACCTATTGCATCTGTCAGGGTGAAAACATTTTGAAATACATCTAGTAGTGGTTGCCCACCCAGTTCTTTGGCTGGCCTAAAATAACTTGAGCAGAACTAATCCCAGGTAAGCCAGAAGTAGACCTGGGCACAGGTGTCAATGTCCCTTCCAAATAGCATCTAACTAATGCATTTTACAAAGAGCTGTCACTGAGCTGGAAATAAAGAGCAAGGTACTGCCGTAGTCATTTTGTGCCTTCAGATGTTTTTCTGAATCTTTCTTTTGCATTCAGTTGGATGTGACGGCAACTGCAACCTCTCCGAGACACTCAGCCGTGCACTGAGGAGGAGCTTTTCTTTCTTCTCTCAGCAGATCACCGAGATGTAGCCAAGAAGGCTGATTGCCAGAACATGTCCAAATGAATCTTTAAACTGTAGTACCTCACCAAGGAAAGGTGGAGATACCTCACATTGCCCCTGCCCATGTTCCACTTAATTTGTCACTGTTGCTGATCTCCAGGTTTACCCTTTTGTGAGCTTACTCAGAAAGACAATGCTGGAGTCTTCACTGATGTTAACATAGGAACAAGTTGTGATTACTATGTATATTCATGAAAAAAGCTTGTCTCATTGTACCTTTAGTGCTGAGGACACAACCTCTGAGGACACTTCTTCCAAGCCCATCTCCTGTCTCCTCTCCACCCGAACATCTGCATAACTGAACAGAAAATATAATTCTACGTATCAACACGGTATTGTTATCTTTCATAAAATGTGCTTTAAGCAAGTGGAGGAACAAATTATTGTAACATTTTACAGTTTAAATGAACAGCTGAAAAAACACTTAAAAGCTACTGAATAACATTTGAGAGACTGTTTTCATTTTCAGTTTTTGCTCTGTTTCTGTCTTCTTGACAGCAAAAAGTATGTTACAGAAGTGTATATATAAAGATCAAGTTCACATCCTACAAGTACTTCATAACTTCATTGGAAAGCTTCCACACATCTCTTTAAAAGCAATGTAAAGATTAGAGGAAGCGAACAGTTAAGGGATCTGTCTATTCCCTATTTTTGCACAAAATGGAAAAACGTACCAGTTAATCTGCCCCTAAACTCATGATTGACAAATCAAGCTTAGCATAAAATAAGGTTTAGTCTGATCATTTTTTTATAATGAACATATTTCCTTCAGAGAGTTCAGGCTTCATTTTTGTTACATAAAAGACACGTTTCTAAGAGAAAATGTTGGCAGTCTTGAGGATGCCCTTATCTTACTGTCCTTTATGTCCCCGCCAGTTGACAGGAGGTTCCATACCTTACCACCATGTGTGTGCACACAATGAACTCTGGCTTGGAGTTCCACTGGTGGTAGGTGATATAGTAATGGGTCTGGAGCCAGATCCACTGCTGTCCTTTGGTCAGAAACCGGTAGCAGCACGACTTCCCCTTGCCAAACTGCATCACTGTCAGCAGAAAATACACACAGCTTGTAGCACAATTTCCGATATGAAAATGACGTGAAATGTGAAAAGAGTGACAAAAATATCCATGGCCCCAGCGATTCCCGAGGGAGACAGGAGCCTAAGCACCTTTTGAGTGCGTGGCTCTGTCAGTTGTGTGGTAGAGCAAATATCATAAAGATCAGTAGGTATCTTCTTCTGACACTTTGAACGGTACATTCCTACACGGTACAATTAACCTTAACTTTGGACACTAATGCATTAATGTCTGCTACAACTTAAACATAGATCTTAGCCCGGTTTATGTGCTGATCACATACTGCTTAATTAGGCATCTGGGATTAATTTCTAAGAGTGATCATCTTAAGTTCTATAGCAGAGAAGTACAGGATAAAAATGCTTGAAAAGAGGAGTATTCTCTGCAGAATGAAGGGAGTATAGGAGATAACATTGTGCAAAGACAAAAATCATTTGAAACGGAAAGAAAATTCCCAGACTGACAAGAATTCAAAGTGCAGTAAACTGGGGTATATTAAAGGTTTTAAAGATTCACCAACAAAATTAATCTCTGCTTTTTTCCCCCAGTGATTTCAAGGGGTGCCCAAATATGCACATATTTAGCCTTTCTATATTTCAATGTCAACATAGAAAACCTAATGTTGACAGGATATTTTCAGGACATCCAGAGGTGGTAAGCTGAGATGTTCCAGACAGTTCTGTAAGCAAATATTTGAAAAGCATTGCCTCATTTTCTTTACTTAGTGAAAGAGTTTTTCAATTAAATCTTAATAGACTATATTTAAATAATCACAGGTAATCCCAAATACACGGTGAACAACATTAGGGTAAAAAATCCGCCACAATTTTAGAAAATAGGATCTCCTCTGAGATTGCTTGAACTATTCCTGTATATTCTTTACTAGCAGAGCAGGTGTCTAATCTGGTGTATTTTATCCATTCAGTGAGTCTCGCTGACTGCTGCTGGTGATACAGAAGTTAAAATTGTATTTTTCAGAGCTTGATAAGTCTGGCCCAGATGCTGATCTGCTGCAGTGCCCCCGATCTGCTATAACTCCGCTAAGACATACAGGCGTGAGGCAAGGGTCAAACCGCACCATCCAAGTTTAAACCAATTTTAACTGAAACTACATTTCACTGAAAAGAGGTGTCCCAGTGACTCCACAGGAGCCTGGGCTATGCGATACTTACAGTGTTCGTGGCACCTTGCCAGCAGCTCTAGGTCATCTATATGGTAATAGTCGTAGCCAGAAGTACCCAGCACTTCAAAAGGCAAGTAACCTATAATCGGCGGTGCTCTGCAGTTAGGGACAACATGAGTGAATTCATGAACCATGAAAGAAACAGCAGTTCTGCATGTTGACGTGGATATGTAAAAAGCCCAGATCTGCTCTTGCTCATCGGTGTACAGTTGTCGAACCCAGGGGACCGGATCCTGACTTTCCCCCTCCTTGTGCCTGGGATGCCCGGCTGGGCACAGCACCTTCCCCCCAGGACAAGGCCATGACAACCCCATCTTTCCAGGGAAAATGTGGTTGTGGAAAGCAACTCAGCTTCTCAGGGACCTTCACACAAGAACCTGCTGTGAAGGAGCCATTCCCTGGCTGTGTGTTGGTCAGGGGCTCTGCTGTGGCTCCCGCAGTCCCTGCACGGGGAAAAACACGTGGCAAGGTGATAGGAAGCCATGGTCTGCCGGGCCTAGGGGAGTAGGAGGGGAGATCATCTGTGCCACTTCCCTCTGGGTGTCTGCAGAGCTCGTCCATGGTGTGCTGAGGCAGTTGCTTTGTACCTTTGCCAGCACGGTTGCCTCAGGCAAGTGCAGACTTTCCCTCTGTAACTCGGTGGGAATTGCACACGCACAATCAATGGCTGGATTTGGAAAGAATTATTTCCGCAGCTGTATAACAATTAGATGATTTTGCCGTGTGACAGACTTTGGTCTGTTGATATTTTTAAAGCAAACAAGAACAAGCTAATCATAAATTCAGCCTGAGAAACAGAGTAGTTTTGTTTTAAAAGACTGATAAAAATAAATGCAGGGTGAAATAGTAAATATCATCTTTTGTAGGAATTTCAGTGGTTGCCCTCCTGTTTAGATGTGAAATGTAACACTATTTGAGAGAATTGCACTTAGGAAAATAGCAGGAGACAAGCACCGAACACAACCAGGAGTGCTTTTCTTGCCACCAACCTGTGATCCAGGAATAAAAATTTCCACTCCAGACTGTGTCTTGATGTGAATTCCTCTAGAGGTTCTTCCACGATGCACATCTCCTGTATGGTGAAGAAAGCCAGCTTACTGAGAGTTGCGGCTTCACCCCTCTGCTTCATCTAAATTTTGTTAGCTATAAATATACGGTGCATAAGAGGAGAAAACAGAGGATTCACATGTTTTTTGGCAATTCCAGAGAACTATCTATCTATTGTATTTATCCATGCCAACATTTTTGCAGGAGTTGGGGAGAAGAACTTGTGATGCACATGGACTTGAGAGCCATGACTGTTCCTCAGGGTGCCAAAGTTATTATGGCTTTGAAGGAGTGCCCAGGCTGTGGCAGCTGTGCTCCCCATGGCCCCGAGGAGCAATGCCCCTTCCCAACATCCAGCCTGTGCTTGGTCCCACCTGGGTTTGCCACGTCTTTCCTTGCTCTCTTTGTGTTACTTAAGATACCCACTGCCCTTGCCCGGCCCTTTTGGACGTCTGCTCTCCAAGCCCTCTTTGAGAAAGGGGGACACTCTCCTTCCCACTCAATAGCTGGGGACGCTTCGTGCTGCGGAGGTGGAGATACCTTTTCAGGGTGAAAGGTAGCAGTTTTGCCTTGCGCTTCACTCCTATGGTGGCACCCTGGTGCCAGGTGAGAAGAAGCTGGCCCTTAAGACTCACAGCAGCCCTTAGCTCTCATGAGAATGATAATTAATAAGTGAATTACAGGAGGCAGGGCACAGGGCTGTCTGCGAGGTAGGACATCCTTGGCCCAGAGGGATGGGGATCAGGACGTAGTTGGTGGCGATTCGTTGTTGGGTGGAGGTCGGAAGGGGAGGAAGGATGGCACCGCGGTGCACGCCCGTGCGTGGGCTGGGGCTGGCTGCGGGCCCCACGGCCGGCTCCCAGCCCACTCGCAGCTCCCCTCTGCCGACCTCTCCTCTCCCAATGGCGGTTTGCAGGGGCAGCTCCATCTCCATGAGCTGTCAGCCTGGGGACCCCTGGATGGGACTTGCCAGCATCAGTGCTCTGGATTTGGCTGCATCCAGAGTTACCGTGTCTCCCGTGTCCCTCCTGCAGGAGAGTCTCCATTGTCACTGGTAAGGACAGCCTGACCGCTGGCCCCCAGTGCTGCTGTCCCCCCGCTCCCTCGTGCCACATCCCCCTGTGCAAGCGACATCCTCTCATCATCTCCTCTGCCACTTCTCTCTCTGCTGTCGCTCTCAGGGACAGAAGTCTTTCAGGCCACCAATGTTTTAAACCCTCTTGAGACCAAAGGAAAAGCTGTGGTGCACTGCCATCAAGCATTTCTTTGATACATATCAATACTCACAAAGTTGATTAAAGTTGCTGACTGTACAGTAGCAAAAGGCTTCACGCATACCTTAAATTCCTCTCTCCCCTCCTCCAGTTTACACCAAAATCCATGCTGATGCCAAGAACATATACCCTAAAATTCAAGGTGCAACATGCAAACATTGCTGTGTGCAACCAAAATGCTGATTCTGCCTTGCTTAGCCAGTCAGGTAAATATTTTTGCCTTCATTTTAGAGGAGAAAGTCAAGACTGGGGGATAAATGAGTCATCCAGGTGAACTGAAGAGATAGGTGCTCAGGGTTTCCCGGCAGCTAACACCTTCTCTCCCCTAGCACTGGGCAGCTCATTGCCATGTGCAGCTCATTTCATTTTGCTGTTTATTTTGAGATGTTAGCTACCCAAAGACAAGGGAATTTGCTTTCAGGGTTCCCGGAAAACCTTAACTCCAGCCTCTACTGCTAATATGATTACTGTGGTTAAGATTTATGGGAAGTGTCCTCACTTACTTACTTACCCAGAAGGGACTCTACTTGCCTGCCGAGGCCATGAATCAGTTGAGAGTGCCCTGCAGGTCCCTGAGCAGTAATGGAGCCAGGCCAAGGGAGCAGTGATTTCACATCGGCTAGGTCTCAATTAGACTTTTTAATCTCTTAACCTCTGAGGACGGGACACCTGATGCAGTAGCTCATGTTTGTTAATTAGGGAACCACAGTGCCAGGCACAAGGTTGGGTGGTCTATCCTTATTTCCAGAAGCAACTTACTACCAGGATTTGGGAGGAGGAAACCTAGCAGCAGTCACCCGAAGACACCGAGGGGCACAAATGAAAGCATTGGTGGCCAGCTATGCACTGTCCCATCGCAGTAACAGAAAGCAGCAACGAAGAACCCACTTTCAAAGTGACTTTGCAATTCCTAATGCAACGAGGGTTTCCATTTCCCATGCAAGGGGGGCAGAAGTAACACCACTTCTGCAGATCCTGGCTCGCACTGATAATCCTCTTCACTGGATTTTTATGCATGAAATGTGATATCTGTAATCCATTCAATTAGCAAAATTAAGAACTTTGTGTGTCACCCTATCTGAAAGTGTTTTGAGAAGTTCTGAAATGAATGGGATCCCGGGTATGCACTTACCTTTAAAAACTGAGGCGTTGCCAAACGAACAGTCGCAACAAAGCAGACCTGCTTTCCCGGGGATGTTCTGTAAGCCCTTGGGACAGCCTCATCAAAGCCATTGCACGTGGAGTTAGGCACTAGGTAGGGAAAAAACCAGGACCCAGAGTCATGGCTCATATGAGATTTGCTCTCCCTGAATATTTTGCACACTTGAAGCATATTAATAATAATTTTATTCAGAGAGGTGCTTTAAAAGCTTTTAAAGCTGATATGCATATATTTAAATTCAAGTCAGTCATGTTAGGCAGAAAGACATCAGAGCTTAACTTCAAGTATGAATCTTATAGGTTAATCCTGATAAAAATAAGGCCAAACCTTATTACAGAGCATAAACCATAAAACCCCATGCATCCAATTGCTCTTTTTCACCACTCACAGGAAAAAAATATACGCTTCGGCATGCCTAGCGCACTAACTTCCATGAGGCAGTGAAAGAAAGCATTGGCAAGGGAGGTAGCTGAAGAGAGTTCGTCAAGTCATCAGTGGCAAAACACCGGGGCCCACAGCCAGTGAGGCTTCATCGAGCTGGCAAGAGGCTGCTTGTGATTCGGGGCTGCTGAAGTGCGCCTTCCCCTTCTGCATCTAAGGAGAACCGTCCCCAGTGTGCCCAAGTTCTCCTTGTTTTAAAGAAGAGCAAAGAGGACCCCGTGTACGGCACTGGCTTCCAGAGCTGGGCATTTCTGGTGAGTCTGCAGATGGCCTGCTGTCTCCTGAAACACTGGGCAGAAGGAAAAACTGGATGCGATGTGGCTACAGATTTTGTGTATGGTTTTTTATCTGTCTTCCGTGATTGCATGGCTCTTGTGTTGCTTTGAGGGCCCACTAGCACCTCCTGCCACAGAAATGTATTGCCAAAAGAACATGTTGCCTTAAGCTAGCCCACAGTCCCATGTTAGAATGGCATAACGCAAATTCTTCATCCAAATCTTCATCTGAGCTGTTTAGAGATGGTAATCCCACTCCCACAGCAGTGAAGGAAAACTGTGTGCTGAACTGCAGTGGCAACTGGGCTGGCCCCATGGGGTTTTGCCCTGCCCAACTGGCTGTCTCCCACGGGGGCAGAGAAGATCCCATCTAGCAGCCGGAGTTCCCCAATAAGAGTTAATCTAATGCTAATAGGGATTAATGCTAATAAGAAACTATCTTTCCTTACTATTAGGCCCCTATATCCAACTTTATGAAATTTCCTACAGTTTGTCTCTTCTGCACAGGGCAAAGCAAGGATAACCATCTCCATTCCTGTGAAAATGAAGAATTTGCTATCTATCTGGGGAGGACATAACTAGCAATTTTTATTCTGGGGTGCTTCTGCACTGGGCTTTAGATCACTAGCACGAATTGTAGAGATGGAAGAAGTCTCAACTTATCACGTGCTTTTTTCAGTTCAACCTACTAAAAGCCTTAGAATAACAATACATAGCTGATAACAGGGATAACAGGATATGAGACAGAAAAATAAGTACTCTGAGGACAATTCAAACCCATGATTAGGCCACTGTGTACACAATATATACTGCACCAAAAAGGGGAAGAAAGATTCCTCATCTGAGAAGGCAATGCAGATGTGAACATCCACAGAGATTACAGCCCTCTCTTGCAGTTGAGTCTGGAGGGCATGGCTGGCTGGATATTAAGATTAAAAATATGGGCAAAATTCTCCTCCTTTCACCAGCAAAGCACACTTGCTCTGGGGACTTCCTAGGAATATGTATTCCTGTTCTGCTCCTGGGGTTATGTGCATATACGAGGGCTTCTATGGGATTATTAATACAAGAGGTGGAAAAAAAGAAGAAAGAGTTAGGAGCTACAGGAAACAGGAGAAACCTGAGTAAAGAGTATATATGATTATTTTGTGCAAGTCTGTTGATTTCTGTAGTCAGTCCTGTTTAAAAATTAATGATATTGCTATAAACCCACATTAAGGGCATTGTAAAAAGTTACTTCCGAGCTTATTACGTAATATGTTGTCACATTTGAAGTCAATGGGCCCATTTCTCTCTGTAATAGCCAAGTTCAGCAGCAAATGTTTGCAGGCTGGGCTCTAAGATATGAATATAAGATCAGCACATTCAGCCTCTGAAGTACAGGTATGATAAGTTAACCTAGTTAGTGAACCCACGGGCTTGCAAATGACACCAGTTGCAGAAGAAAGTGGAGACCAAGTTGCACCAAAGAGAGCGGATGGCTTTTTCACGTCAGCTGTTTGATGTAAACAGCCATGAGCCTGAGATGTATTCCCAGAAGAGAGCAGAATACATCCCTGAATGTGGCATTTACAGAATAGGATTACATTTCCAAGAGGTAAATGCAATACTAAAAGGGTAATGATTATCGTATAGGACAGCTATGTAGTAAATTTGGGATTTCATCACAACATTTGGGAATGTTGAACTTAGCGGCGGTGAATGAATAAGTCCAAGGAGATGAGATAGAGCTGGCTTGGCTGAAAGTCATCCAGTCTTCGAACAGCTACTGTGCCATCTCCATACTCAGCTGCCCTTCACAAAACCCAAAGCACTAAAAGCCTCGATGATGCAGGCAGGTAGCCACCACCTTGAAATGTACATCTTGGTCTGAAAATAACAACTACAATAACTGAAAGAAAAAAATCCCACATTTGTTTCTGAATTACTTTGCTGCCTGACTTATTTTGTTGGTATCTGTTCTTTCCACAGCTCTGTCTGCACAGTCTGGTTTGCTCTGGTCTTGCAGCTGGTCAGCAAATTTGAATTTTATTTTGTTGATAAATTTTAAAGTGTAGTTAAAAAAAGAGATCATTAAATGAATTAAAAAAAAAAAATCCTGGTATAATCTTTTAAGCATGCCTTCTGAAAAATCATACTTTATAATTCTCCAAGTCTCTTTAAAAGAAAAAACACAACATCTTGAAGTAGCAAAGTTTGGTAGCGAACTTTCTGAGAGCACCACAGAAAAACAGTGGAATAGAAAATATAGGATGAAGCCTGAGTCTGTGATGATATTAACATTTATAAGTCAAATACAGGTCTTGGAGTGCTTTTGTCAGAAGGCACCTGATGAAAATGGTAAGCTGGCTATGAACAGGTGGGCTCGGGTAAATGAGGGCATGTGTGCTTCACCATTAAATGATCTAGACAAAATATCCTGAGTAGGGAATTAGAAGGTCATGTGATAAAGCTAAATACATAATCAGAAAGGTGAAACAGTTGTCTCATACATATCAGCTAGCTGATGCTCCTTAGCATGAATTTCAAGTTTTTGCGGTTAACTATCAATCAGACCTGCTGCTCCTAGAGCTACCACAAAATTCTTTTGTAGAAGAAATATTAAATTACCTGCAAATGTCATATAAAAGACAGAAAGAAACTGATTTGCCTATATACAGGTTTTGTTGTTGTTGTTGTTTGGTTTTGTTTTTTTTTAAAAAAGACCAGGACACTAAGGACAAGATGTTAAAAATAAGTAATATATGTAAGGAACCAAGCCCTTAACTACCATAGACAAAAAGATTTTTATCCTTAGGGTTAGAAATCATGCCACATGAAATGAATGAAAACATGTTTAAAACAACCCCAGATGCCACATTATTCAGTTAATAATAGTACAGCAGTCGGTTGCTTGGTCATCTTATTTTAACTTAGGATGTTTAAAACATATTCTTCCTGTAACAGAAAACCTCTCCTTTATGCCATTTGAAAGAAGAAATCCCTCCTTCCTATTTTGTTAGTAGATATTAATGTTTAAAGAACCAGTCTTAGTGACTGTCAAACAAACTGAACGGGAATTTAAAAAAATACAAGCTGAACAGACCAGAATAAAATCAAGATTGTTTCGTGTAAATAAATTCCGACCACAGAAAACCAGAATATTCAGCAATTAATATATATAATGAAGAAACCTAAAGTGCTAGTGGCAAGCTGGACTGCACCCAGTAGCTTCGGATGAGTAACAGTGACGGTGTCCATACATCACTTGTCCACTCTGATCTCCTCTCTCCTCTTTCCTCCTCCTGTTTCTCCCCTCGCCATCTTCTGTTGTTATGAATCCCAAGTAAATTCTTTAGGACAGGAATGGTGCCTTTTTTCTTAAGTGCCCATAGAGAGCCCAGCACAAGCACTGCAGATTGCTAGCTGCAGCTTCTACAATATTGTTAACAGTAAATAATAAGATGCGGCTGTTGGTTCTGATAAAAATATTCACTTTAGTTTGAATTATTCTTGTTATCAGATGTTTCTGCATATGCTTATGGAGGCTCAAGATCAATGTATCTTCTGTATAAATCTGTTTATTTCTTTTAAAAAGGAATTCAGATTGAATTAATTGTTCTGGGAGTGAAAAGGTTTTTTTTCTCCCCAGCGTAATTGTTTTCTTGATGGTTATTCTTATCTCTAAGAGATATATCAGCTAACAGTAAAGTATCTGCTATTATTAGCATCCAGTAACCAGATACTTCCTGAGTTTCCATGTAACTAGGAACAAAAATGCACAATTTTACGTTCTACTATAATATTTAGTTATATTACTTGATCAGGAACTCTTTTCACATAACAGTTATCTCCTCCTTTAAGAGGAAAACTTCAGGCATTTTGGATGAAAGGATGGAGCTGCCAATTTTAAAAATGCTGGTGGTCCTTTTTTATATTGGTGAACACTTTGAAAGGCAGGACTCCGGCTTTGATCCTTCCAGGAGTTTTTAAGCAAGTATGTCACCTCAGAAATAGGATACCAAAGCCAATATTTGGTTATATAATTATGAGAGATCTTTTTCTGTTTACAAACGTACAAACAATTTTCACAGGAGGGATAAATCCAGCCCACCTTATCTTTTCTTATCAGAGTGAGCTATTAAGCGGCTTTGTAAAATAATTTAGTCTCACTTAATTTGACATTTTATACTGGGAGCTAAGCACTTCCTTGGATTTTTGGGAGGGTTATCTTTATTACTTGTCTCCCCTCTCAGCCTTCAGGCAAAACTGGATGGGAGCCGCTGCGTTATTCATTGGTGATGCTGACATGACTCTGCCCCTTATCAGGTACTGCTGGTCAACAGGTACAGTGGTGGCACTCGGCTCCCTCAGATGTTGGCATATGTTCATCTCTCTTGTTAAAATCTGGACTACAGGACCAGAACCTGAAATATATAAAATATTGGAAAGAGTTCCTATTTGCAAATTAAAAAAAGCCCTTTTGCTCTGAGAGCAAGTAGGCATTTCTCATAGAAGCAAAGAGGGAACTCCACCTTCCTCTTCTGAGTGGCCCATGGGCCACCTCCCCTCCTCTCAAGGGACTACTGAGTCTTTACATCAGGTTATAGTCCTGCTTTTCTCATTGAAGCTTAATTAATGATGATTATATAATCCTCCCAAATGGAAAATCAAATCTTTTGTATTTGATTTAGCACAGCCAGTGACTCATGCAGTCGCTCTGCACAGCTCACATCATTGCTGTTTCGCTGGTCGGCCGCTCTCGCTTGGGCACGGCTAATTTGAGGGCGGTTCGCTCATGTGCAGGCAGCTCGTGTCACGTGTCTGGTGTAGATGCAGCTGCAGAAATGTCCTTGCAGCAGGGGTTACAGAGTATGGCCTCCGCACACCATCTCTGGGACCAGCCCAAGCGTGGACCCTCCTGCTAACCCTGGCACCGGGCCGTGCAGCTCCTCTAGCCTCCAGCTATAGCTGAGCCCAGGAGCTCTAGGGACAGCGATCTTCTGAAAGGCTGAACACATGCCGTGAGCTACGTGAACTTTCCCAGGCAGTATCTGGGGCTTGCACATGCATCTCCCTGCCCCTTCTTGGATGGGGGAAAGGTGCTAGTGACTGCTCCTCTGGGGGAGCAGCATGGGTTCACTGTAGGTTGTGCATGATCTGGCTCCCTGATGGCAATCCTGGTGACAATTCACCTTGATAGATATCAGGTATTTGTTCTGCTTTAGCAAAAAAAATTCTCTTTGGCATCTCAGTACAACGGCCTTTAAAGACCCAGAGCTCCCATGAAAGTTAGGGAGAGCAGCTAAGCCCCTAACTGGCTTTCTAAGCCTCAGTCCTTCAAATTAATCCATTCAAAACCACCCCTATATGATGTTCTCAGCCATAAGTCACAATGCGATTAACGGAGAAGGTATGAGGGAGGAGGGAGGGGGGCAAGGTCACTGGGACCCCAGCACGCATGACCCCCTTTCCCCAAGCACCACCATTATACGAGCAATGAGCAAGGTTAAGTGAGAAGGTGAAAGATTTGTCAGGACTGTCACTGCCACAACCCTACATTAATGAGAATGGAATAGTTAAGTATCCTGATGGGATCCAGCCTGCCCAGGGATAAAAGAGCCTCCCCAGCCACAGGGGCTCCAGCGCAGAGGCAGGGCGGACTCAGAGTACGCTCAGCAAACCATTGGAAACAAAGGTAGGATTTGGTGTCGGGCAGCTGAAAAGGAACGGCAGAGATTTGTATTTAGAGAAGAACATCCTGTATCAGTCTCCCACGTGTAAAAACATGCTCACACTTCCACTGCTGTGAAAAGCTACAGGGAAAAGCATTCTTGAATACATTCATAAGGATCGTCTCCTGCTAATTAAGCTTAATTTGCAATTTCTGTCTTTCTCCCCCCACAGTATGCTCAACTAACTCTTTTCTTATCTTTAGCTTAGCTTCCTTCCTCCACAAACACCTCCGAAAAGCAGGATTTTGGGCCAGCTGATCCTACGCACGTAGGATGAGCGCTGCCCCGAGAGTGATACATCTCTCCCCCACCACCCTTCCCACCGCTGTCTTTCTTGCCTGCTTGGCCTGGCTGGGGCTGGCTGGAGAACAGGTATTTATTTAATGGGAGGAAGAAGAGAGCAATTACTGTCAGGGCTGGCAGCTGACAGCCCCAGGGTGTGTGGACTGGCAGGACAGTGCCGAATAACGGGGTGCCCTGGGGTGTGGGGGGCCAAGCAGAGGTGGGAATCCAGCCCACCACTGTGCCCATCAGATGCTCAAAGGTGTCCGTGCCGCAAGTCCCCCTGCCAAAGCACAGCTGCTTGCCCCCAGCCCTGGGGCTGGAAAGCTGCGTTCGTACGGTGCTTGCTGGAGCTGATGTCCCCCATGCCTTGCGCAGGGTGCAGCTGGCTGACGCAAGAAGCCCGGTGGAGCTAACAACAGCCGCTTCGGAGGTTTGTACCCTCCTCCGTCTGCTCACTCTGTCCTTGGCCCAAGGTTATCAGCTCCCAAGCAAACAGTTTGCTGCTGCTACATCGCGAGTATGGTGCACTCGCTTCCACCTTTGCTGGGAGGTGGTTTTGTGGCTGGATTAGGAGCCAGGCTGGCGGGGTGACCATGGGGGGACACTTGTGACCATGGGGGTGACCCCCAGCTAAGGGGGAGCAGTGCTGGGGACACTTGTGTCTTGCACTGGTGAAGCAAGTATTTCCACTAGGCTCTGCACTGAACCAGGGAGACTAGTGAAGATGGGCAAGCTGCCGTCCTGCGATGGGGAGAGGGGAAGGGCCAGGAGGCACCATCTCACAGAGCGGGGGCAAGGGCCGTCCCTCCCTACCCACCAGAGGGTCAGACTGCAGCAGCGACGGGAAGAAATTGGAAGAGACAAAACAAAGTAGAAGATATAGAAAAAGGTAGCACAAAGGAAAAAAAAATATTGAAGCAGAAAGCACGTGTCCTATTTGAAAGCTATAAGCTGGGGTCTTTGGAAAATGATTTGGTGTCTTCTGAAATCAGTATGTTCCCGTTTAGTTTATATGCATTAAGCTAGGGAAGATATCTGTAATGCAAGTTTTATCTTTCTTCTGAGAAATAGCCACTGATACAAATGCTGGGATATGAAATCCTAACGGGTAAAAGGGCAATATTAAGGTCATGCCAAAATAAAAGGCTGAAAATCCTTGAAGAAAATGGATCAGAAATTCCCCTGGTAGAAATGTATCCGTATGAGTCAGCACCTGAAATCCGGTTTCTGCTCTAGAAAACAGAACAGCTTGGTGCGCGCGTCTGTCAGGCAGCCGCGTTTCTCTTCATTCAAACTAGAAAGCATACAGGCAGTTACATTTTTTATACAAATAAAGCCTCAAATCAGATGGCACCAAACAAGAAATACATATCTTCATCCTGCATGTAGGTTTCTATTCTAGTCATGTGGAGCAAGAGCAGAAAGTTAAACGGGGACAGGGACATTTTTTTTCGCAGTGTGGCATGCGGTTTTTGGAAAGCACGGTGGGGAATTTTTTGCTGAGGATGACCTATTTGGAACAATACCAGCAACTTTGGAAATGCCACTCTGGAGTTCAATCAGGCAAGTAACTAAAGCAAACTTGGGCAGGCAGGAGAAGGGAAAGTAATAAAAGAGTATTTCATTTCTGACACTAATGGCCGTGCAGCAATCTGTTTGTTGAGGAACAGGCGAGGTGGAAATCTGCTCTTCATCCCTTGAAAGATGGTTTCCCTAGACTGACTGTGGTGCATTAGCGACTATGCTGACTGTATTTCTTTCCTTTTTTTTTTTGGAGAGTATTGGGTTCTGCAGTGCTGGAGAGGAATGTAAAATGGCAGCTGGAGAGGGAGGCGGGTGGAAGCGCCCTCAGCCACTCCGATGCCAGCAGCAGGGGACCCCTCCCCGCAGCGTGGGGCGGTGGGTGCAGGCACTCAGGTACGTGGTGCTCCCCAAAATTTTCCGGAGAATGGTGAAAGGGCAGATTTGGCAGATTATCGGTTCTGGCACAGAATTTGTGTTTAACGTAAGCCGGCAGATAAGGTAGCAAGCTTATTATTCAGCTAATAGGTACAGTCTTAGCACGCAGCATTAGTGAGCACAAACAAGCCCTCCTCTGAACCGGTCACTATTTGCAAACTTACCCAGAGTCCAGGATCACTGCTAACAAGTGAAGGGCAGTAACAAAAGCAACTAATACAATTTCAGTCTTCGTAGGTATTCGTCCAGCTTTTGCAAATCAGCTATGAGATCCGTGTGAAGCAAAATTTGCCCCATAATGTTAAAAATAGTCCTTTCAGTTAAAAGCCTGTCTTGTTCAATGGAGCAATACTTATATTACTATAAGTATATAATACTATATACTATATAGCTAAAGTAACATGTATACAACAATCAAAGCTTACCATTGCTGTAAGACCGAAAATTTCCTACAAATTTTATGTATTCATAGGTTGGAAATTCCTTTGGGTTCAAACTTCCTCTCAGAAGATGACAGTAAAACTCTAGTTCATTGTCAGCTGGATTGTTAAAAGAAGAAGACGAAGAAATAAATATACTATTTAAGCTAAACACAACCAACGGTGTCTTCCAACCCCAATCTTGCAACTGGCAGCACGAGAGCAGCTTGTTACCACTCAGAGTCCTATACCCCGATGTGCTACACCTTGCAGGATCAGAGCCTCTGCAAGGAAGCGCCTTGCAGGGCCGCAGGTTGTTCAGCGCTGTGCCCAGGTCTGCCTGCAGCTCAGGGACAGCCTTCGAGACTGACTCGCCCTTCTCTTACACCACCTGCATCACGGGAGTTACACTGCCATAGCATCGGTGTAGAGAACGAGAGAATTACATCCTTCATTTATAGCTTTTTTTTCCCTATTTAGGCTGTCCATGACTCACAGCTGTTCCACATTTTGTGTTGGAAAACTATGCCTAATTACCTCAAAATATCTATTAAATTAACTTTGGCATATTAGCTATCAGCTGCAGGTTTTGTATATACAGTAGATTAAGCAGCTGTACATCTTGCATTATCGTATGTTTTCTGGTTTCCTATGCCTTACCTCCTAGAGTGAATAAGGGTGAGGCAAGTAAAAGGGTTTTTATGAAAAACAAAATTCAATTTGAAAACGAATTACAGTGATTTTACAGATACTTTTCAACTATAACGCAAACCAAAGGTGTGCGACATTAACATATCTCTGAACAGCATCTTACTTGAACAGGCTGAAATATCAATTAAGATGTGATTTGTCTCAGACAAACTCTCAGTTTCCACCAGCTAACCTATTTTCCTTAGCTGTCTCAAAAGATACGATGTTTAATAATTAACATAAGTAGTCTTAGCCTAGTAAAATAAAGGCAATGAGTTTCATTTAAAAATAGTACCAAAGGTTCAATCCACGTGGCAAGATCTTTTTAAAAGGCTATGAACCTAAGTTTTATATTGCACATCACATAAAAAACTCTTTGTGAGAGAAAATTTTTATCCTGCCCATGCTTTTTCATTTACCGGGAAAGATAAAAAAAAACTTACTTTTTAGGTAATCCGATGAGGCAGAATCTGTCATAAGCATACAAGAAGATAACATCTTATAAATTTCTGAATGTTCTTGTTCTGGGAGGAAATTTAACAAATTCTGATCCAAGACATCACACTGCAAAGAAAAAGAACCTCTGAGAAAAATAGAAATATCACGACGAGCAACGCTCGCAGAGATGCGCAGCAATGCGGATACGAAGCCTGTGGCAGTCGACAGTTTTCCCACTGACTTCCAGGGACTCCTGAGAAAGCCTAAACCAGGGGGGAACTGCTGGGCAAACCCAGTGGCCGCTTCTCTGTGGGCCAGTTCTCAGCACTCAGCGATGCTCCTCTAACATTTCTCAGAGACTGTCAGATGCATTGGGTATGTCCATACAATTAGATGATGGGACCTGGGAGTGAGCTGGAAAATGGGCGCCTGGCTCCTCGTACTGCTTGCCAGCTCCATGCATGGCGCTGTTGTGGATCATTTCAGCTTGCGCTCTCCTCAGCAAACCCTGACTAGTGGGAGCAGTGGGGCTGGGAGTCACCCTGAGCCACTGGACCCAAGAGCAGGGTCAGTCCTGGATCCAGCCCCACCTGGAAGGTGGGAGCAGGGAGAAGGGGACTCCCCGGTCTGGACATTGCTTTGCAGCAGCAGTAGTTAGTCCCCAGGGACGGGGGCTTCACGGTGCCATGGGCACAAGCCCTCTGGCCTGCCATGAGCTGAATGCCCGGGTGTCTCCAGCCCCATGGTCAGCTGGCACAAACCTGAAATCCATCCGAAATCTAGGTACTGAGATTTGGGAATGGAAAGAGGAGGTGGATTTGTGCAAAAGGCCATGACTGGACCAGGGTGGAGAAGACAAGAGTCTGTCACAGGGCTGCCAAGAGGAAGGTCTCACTGTGTTCAGCATGGTGACTCACTTAATGCTAGAAGAGCACATCTGAGAGGAAGTCCTGAGCTAAAGTGACCCTCTCATGGCATTGAGTTACATCCATCCCACTTGAGACTACCTCGGGCTGAGCTGGCACACTGACACAGCTTCGTGTGTCGTCAGAGCAGCTGCTATCAGACTGTACGGTCGTGTTGAAAATGTGTTAGCCCTGTATGAGACTGGTAGGTTATTAATCATCATTTATTTATGTATTTACTTATGATTATGCTTTGGTTTCCCTCTGCTTTCCACCCATGCCTGCTGTTCTTGTGGAATTCCTGTTTAGAGTAGTGAAATGCATCGAGTATACTTTGAAAATCAGAGTGCTATGCTTTATACACTTATCTTGATGTGATAATATATTACCTTAGATTATTCAATTATAAGTATTACATGTGCTCATTACTTGAATATTCCTTTTGTGATGAATACTTGAAAATTATTCTTGTGACTTTAGTATATACCTTATTAATATGCATCCTACTGATACTGCATGTAATTCAGTTTTTATATATATATATGTATCTAAACATTATATTTATATTTACACAAAATATAGTACATTGTTCATGTAATTTTGGGCATATGAAGAAAGAGCACCTGATGGGAAACTGCAGTGGTGCAGTTTTTGTTCAAGGCTTACGGTACAATCTCAGAAAAGTACTTTTTCCTTCTCTGTTCCTTTTCTACCTGTAAATGTTAGATAATGATACATATCCACCAGTTTCACAGAAGTCTTATGGGGGTTAATTAATCTCCCATCCACTCAGCAGTAGCTGCAAGAGGACTAGATGTGAGCTGCCACCGCTCCTCAAACACATTATTGCTTCTTCAGTGACCTGAGGATGTGCCACCTTTTGTCTCCATTTTGTAACCAAGCTCTGATCCCAAACCTATTATCGGTTTTGCAGTGTCGTTTCCATTTAAGGGGATAGCTGCAGAGGCCTGCGACTACATGTATGGTAGGAGTTGCAAGACTTTTGTCCCACACACTCCTCAGAGCAACCTCCTGCCCAGGGCACCAGCTATTCATTGATTTGCAATTCCTGGCATTTATATTTTTTGCCGCCGTCATGTACCATATCCAGAATTTAATGTTTGGTTTGCATCTTTTCTGTTAGGGAATGCCAATTTGTTTTAAATGGGTATGAAAAAAATGATAAGGTATCTACTTCTTACTGTGTTTCACAACTCTTGTCTCCTGCAGAGCTTAGGCACACCTGCAAAGCGGCGCACGGAACAGAATTTCTGGATCTTGTACATATCAAGACTCCAACAATCTTCTTGAATCAATATGTCAATCAAGAATATATGGACAGGTCAAATAGAGAGAAGGATGCAAATATTCCATGGTCTCGCTGGAGCTGTAGGAAATGCCAGGCAAGCAATTCAGAGCTAATTCTGCGCCAGACCCAAAGAACAGACATCTAGTGCCATGGGAAAAAGGTGACCAGAGAGATGGACAAAATTTGATCACCGCAGACAAAACTGTATCGGTTGGAGAAGAATGGTTTGCAGCTTTGTCTAATTATTCTAATTATTCTGCAGTGGGCAGTTCTGCCCTGCTGGCAGACACAGCCACAAAGCATTGCTGAATGAAACAGGCAAAGCGGATAAAAGATAAATTACAGTGACTGTGGGTAGAGTGGTTAGATGAACTACGTTAATGCATATTTGTGCTGCTGAGCTTGGAATCTACTCTGCACCTTGGAATCTGTGGATCCGGCTAACAGAAACTTCTGAGTATTTAGCCCTGATAGCTATGGCAGACAAAGGAAGAACAGCTTTGCATACATGGATGCTGGTCTGTTCTAAAACCAATACACAGTAAATTAATCCCAAGTTCTGCAGTCATTTGATGTATAGCTTAAATATCTGTGCAGTTTCAACAAAACAGCTATACTCCAAAATGGAGCTCCTTCCTCACCTTTTCATTGCTTTTTGGGGGGTGAGGAGGCAATATGGTGAGTTATTCCTGCTGCAGGGAAAAAAAGCAGGGGAACTGAGCAACATGATCACTACAGGAATGGGAAGGTGGAGGGCTGCAAATGAGACAGGCTTCTTTCCCAGTAACCCCCAAAAAATCAAGGTAGTTCTGCCCTTGTGTGCTGGGATTTGGCCCCTATATCAATCTCTATATCCTGCAGTGATGCCCATTGCTATCCTGTAACAGCAATGCAGCATGCAAAACTTTTGTGTGCTATAAGGTGCTATGTGCTGGATTTTTCCACCTTGACATTTAGCTAAAGCACCCAGCACAGCAGAGCAGCTGCCTGAGCTTCACCTGGGGGTCCCTGGGGAGAAAGAGCCCCCCCAGGAGAAGCTCAGCCCTGCCAGGGACCTCCTGCCTTTGCACAGCCGCCTCCCCGCTGACCCGCAAGGAGCCCCACATGGGCAGGCGCTGAGCACAGGCCCCTCAGCTACGGGACTAAAGCTGGGTGAGATGGACACCACTCTCCCAGTCCATGAGCAGGTGCAGTACCTTCTGCCTGAGACCATGGACAGGCAACGTCCATGAGAAAGCTGCATCTTCTCCTGTAGGTTGGAAATAGTCACTCTGCCACCCGTGTTTCACTGTTTCACTTGGCAAAGCAGGCAAGAAGGGACAGGGAGGACCCTCCTCTAGAGACCTGCAGAGTCTTGGGGTTGTAGCGTACCATCTGACTGGCAAACGCTATGAGTTGTGACCAGATTTCCAGGAGTCCACTTCACTTCAACTATAGTCAATCTTACCATGTGAGCTAAACCTCTCTTTGCAGCAACTCACCCTAGGAGTAGCCTCCAGATCTTGTAATAACAAACTATTTAGAATTACAACAGAGGAAGTTTGTGTTTGAAAATGCTCTGTGGAACTTAGGGAAGCTGTGTTAAGGAGAATTGGATATATTTGTTCTCAGCACCAGAGTCTTTCATGATTTTAATGAAAGAAAATACATCAGATTTCTTGATAGGGGCCCTCAGAGAGCCCTGCTCTGCTTTCTGCCCAGTTTTGCTTCCCTTTCAGTGCTCAAAGCAGAAGATTTGCAGAGTATTTTTTTCCCTGCAGTCACAGAAGAGAAACAATTGGCATTTTGTCCCTCAAACAGTGACTGAATTTAGCTTACAAATAGATCCCGGAGGTAAACAAAATAAGCCACATAGATTTTCCAGATAGCACTCCGATCAGTTTTAAAACTTAAAAAGACCTATGGAAAGGGCAGCATGGGACTGAAACACCCAGAGTGCACCGAACTGCACACTCAGCTGGGCCCCTGCCCATGGCCGTAGCGATGTGCCAACCTCGGGCAGGCAGAAGCCTTTATTGCTTGCTCAGTTGCGGTCTCTGGGATGCACCCGGTCACTCTGCACGCGTGGGCTGGTGGGGCAGTTGTTAACCATTATCACTCCATCAGCTCCGAGAAGGTCTGTGGGAACGCCTGCTCCACCTCCAGCCCTGGCAGGCTGGTCCCTGGCTTGGGCCGCTCTGTGCTGCTTCTGTGCGAATAAAAAATAATGGCCATCCTTGTCCTTGTTTTGGGCAAAGATTATCACAGAAGGTGTGACTTTGGGAGGGAAAACCAATTTAGTTTCTGATGGTCCAACTCAGGAATTATGAATTTGCATCCACCCATGTTCAGCCAGGGCTTAAGGTTTTAGGCACAGGGAGTGAAATGTGTCTTCCTAAAGAGCAGTAGTTTCCCGCAGCAGATCTACCATCACCACTGAGAATCAGTATTTGGAAGGGATAGCAATAAAACCCCCAAGTCATGAAAGACAAAGAAATTCCATGGAAATCAGGACGTGTATGAAGACCCAACAGATTGCATGCAGGACAGGGCTTTCTCTGCCTTTGAAGTGAAGGCAAATATCAGAAAACAGTCAACTACTGGTTTTCTCAACTGTTGAGGATTAAAGAAAACTGAAATAGATAGATTCGGTTCAATCTGTTGTTGCATAGCAATATTCTTGCATTTACCAGGAGCTGCCGTCTTTCATCAAGTTTCTTTCGTCTCAGAAGAAAATAATTTTTGTTCATATTACAGCAAGGTAGTGTGTGTGAAATACATTTGTCTGGGTGGAAACCATAACACGTATTTGGTGAAAAAGTAAATGAGAGAAAAAGAATTGTAATTTTCCTAAGAACATGGGGGGGGGTGGTACAATAATGATTTGGCAGCTATTTTTTTCTCCTGGGCATGTATTTATTTGAGGCCAAGCTACTAAAAATGAGTGCGAGGATTAATCCTTAATTATTGTGCCATTTCTCCTAAAGCAGCCTTAGCAACAGGAGCAGGGTTCAGGCAGTCCCTCTCCCCTGCTCCTCCAGCCCAAGGCAGCACACGCAGGAGCGTCTCCCACAGCAAAACCCAGCAGCCCGCAGATAAAGCAAGCCCTATGTGCCGGACCCGAGCGCCGAGCATCGGCTCCACCAGCACCTCCCGGGAGCGGGGTGTGCTCCCCTTGGGAAAGCACAGCTGAGCTGCAGGGACAGCTCGGCAGCAGCCCCTGGCTCACTCTGGATTCAATGGTGGTTTTGTCCTTTACCTCCCTGGGAGCAGAATAAGGCCCTTAACAAGCTCCTCGTCAGGCTGCCAGTGGCAATGGTGCTATTCTCTGCTAGCTTAGAAATCAGAGATGGAAAAGATCAGGCAGGTCACCCTGTCCCTCTCCTGGCCAGAGTATTCCCGCAGAGCTTTTTCCATTCAAGCCGAAGTGCCTCATAGCAACAAGAACCTGAAGGGTATGAATCAGATGGAGAGAGAGCAGAGCTGATCAACAGCAGCGGCCAGCATAAGGCAGGGACAAAACCCCTCACCGCGTTTTCAGGAAAACACCCCCACCCCCCTTTTATGTCTGTTTCTAAAAATGCAGGGCCCAATCCTACAATGTGCAGTAGAAAAGCCGATGCCAGAATTACTCACCGGTAAATGCCCTAGAAGAGGTGTAATGCTGTCAGACACATAGATGATGCTTCCACCTGTAGTTACTGCTATAATGAAGCCATCTAATGCCTAAGGAAAACAGACAAGTGGAGAGTGCTTTAATAGGAACGAGGGGTGTAAACAGGGCGTCTCATCGCGTGTTGATCAAAACAGTTTGATTTCAGCACCATATTGTTATCGAGTTGTAGGAACGTTATCTCAAGTTGCAGAACAGTAATTCTCTGATTTTACAGTCTGATTTAACTTTTACAACGCTCTTTTTGTAGTCTAGTAAAACCTACTATTGAAGCAACAAAGGGCTCACAGGAACATTTCATGTCTCAGTTTTTAAATTAATCACACATTTTAATAATGCAAAATGACTAAGACTGGATCCCTTGGAAGTTATTAAAATGAACGTTTGAGCTCTGTGTAAATATCAAAGGACGATGAAAGGATGCGGTCCTATCTCAAAATGGTACTTCTCTGCAAACCCCATAAATCTCAGTTTGTATTAATGTAACGTTGTATATTACTGGGCTTTCATGTAAGTAAAAGCAATGCAAATGATTAAATAATTCTTAGCCCGAGTTTTAATTGAGTGATTTATTTTAAAGGTCATGGTATTAGATTACTCATTCCAAAAGAAATTCACCCTTCTGCAGAGTTTCATCCTCACTTTGGTCCCACCTTGCGGTAAGCCCCTTCACTCCTAGGACTGCAGGGGAATGTCAGCCTCATCCCCATCCTCCACACAGGAGCAATTTCACCTTCAAAATTAGTTTCTTCTTTAGTCTGAGCTGCAAAGTTTTGAGCTAAATCTTGTTCCAAGTTAAATCTAGGTAGATTTCCAGATCCAAAGCAACATTTCACCTCCTCTGAGCAGAACCCCTCCAAAAATTAAGAGTCCACAGTAGGTGCTCAGAGACTATATTAAAACCTTCCCATTGTAACAGAGGAGTCACCGGTGAAGCTCCCAGTGCCTTCAAGTGGAGCAGGTCTGGGTCCTTCCCGTCAGTTCGCTGATGATCTGGACTCGGTGTTGCCTGCAGTGTTTGAGCAGTACGGGCACCGCAAGCATGACTGAATCAGAGCTGAGTTTGACTATACTCTAGAGGCAATACCTGGTCAGGAGACAGGCATACTGCAAACAGCCTGATCATGGTGACACGGCGTTACAAAACCTTACTGCAAACCCAGGCATGCCTCCAAGCCAAACTAGCAGTTGATCCTGTAAGCCGCAGCACATCCTTCCCCTCCCGCTGACTTCAATAAGGGAAATAATTCTGAGAACACTGGAAAATGCTAATTGTTTTTCAAAAAAAAAGGAAAACACAAAGCCTTGAATAAAGACACAAACATATGTTCCTTTTTCCAGAGAATGCTGAGCACCCACAACTATTTAAGTCAATAGGAATCTGCTGGTGCTACAATCCTTTGAAAAGCAGGTCAATAACTTATACCCCAGTAGAAGAACGTGTGTTTAGCATCTCTGAAAACCCTCCAGCTGCTATAGTTAGTTTAATTTTGTTAATCTAAGTGCAGAGAATATGTTTTTCTTTAGCGTAGTACATTCAAGCTGTTTTCTAAAGAGCGTGATAGCTGTTAACCCGTAGAAGAGAGCAGTGGTTTTACAAGGCAGCTGGATTGTGCATGTTACTATGGTGAAGGTTGTTGGTTTTGGTTTTTTTTTTTTTTTTTTAAATCAAGTCTTTATTTCATAGCCAATGCAAATTATACAAAGTGACTCACATCAGAATTTTGTGGTAAAATCAAGTCAATGTATGCATACATAATTCTATTTTTATTTACTCGCAACTGGTCCTTCCAACATTAAGAGGGCATATCCCTCTTCAAAGATTTCACTACTGCAACAGCCCTAGATGGACAAACAGAGCCTAATACCCACTCCTATGTAATCTGATGACAGCCTTTTCAATGGGGGAAGAAAAGGCCATTTTCAAGAAAGCTGTTGTATTACCGCAGTCAATTATGCTCTGATTCTTTTGAATCAGTGCTTGAAAAAACCCTTCCCGTCTTTTAATAACAGGACGGGAAAAACTTCAAGCAGTCTTGTCCAAATGTTAATAAAACAAGATTAGTAGAAAGGCAAAAAAGAAGAGAACGATGAACAGCTGGCTCAACAGGACATCCTAATACCCAATGTTATCTTGAAGGGCATGGAAAATCACAGTAGCAAGAAGGTGATTTATAAGCTGGGAAACTAAAAGCAATTGTTTTAATCTAAAATTGTGTGGCATACAAGTAGAATCAACAAAGGCCCAGCCAGTCAAGACAACTGCCAATTTATTGCTATCCAAGGGAAATATTTCAGTGCAGACTGAAGGACTTATGTACATTAAGTTCCCCTGCACTGAGATGGGAATCAGGGGTTGTCAGTGCAACGTGAGCAAAGTGTCTCTTCACACTGAACCAGAGGAGTCTCACCACAACGAACTGCAATGGCTGAGGGATCACCAGCCCCTGGGGGCCAGCAACGTGCTGTGGCTTTGTGCCACCCCTTGGTGGGTCAGGCTGCTCCCCAGCATCCCTCCCTGCCTGTGGCCAGAGCCTGGATCACGGCCCATGTTCACATCAGTTGTGGGAGGAGGAAAAGCTTGTTCGCAAAGGACATTGCGGGGCCATACAACCTCCACGTGTTTAGTATGGGAGAAGATCCTTGCTAAAGAAGGTTCTAGCTGTTACCAAGAGAGAAAAATACATTTTAGCAGCTCATTTGCATTTCATCTCGAACCTACATAAATGCCATTGAGTCACCTCCCTTCAAATCCCAGCTAGCATTAAAAGCACCTATGGTACAATTTAAAGGTAATTTAAAAACTATTATTGCAAAATAACCCTGCTCCTGTTAGAATAAAAAGTGTTTGATAAGGACCTTGAAAATCATTAGAGTGGAAGTATTAACTGTATCAAACCAAGAAGCGCTGTCAGGTTTTATCTGCTCGTAGCTAGGTGCTTATAGCACCTAGCACTAGAGGGATGCGACACTGATGCTTTTTAGGTGCTAGCCTTGCATAAAAATTAAGTAATAATAATGCCTTCCAAGAACAGGAGAAAAACTGCTGTGTGCCCTTTTTCTCACCTCTGTTTGTAAAAATAAAATGTAACCTGTGATTTGAATCTCTCCCCTGGATTGCATTTCTTGGGAGTCCCTGCGCAGCTTTGCAGGCTGCGGCAGCGTGGTGCAACGGCACTGTTGAGAGCGAAAAGCAACATGCGGGGACTCTAATCCCTCATCCCAGTCAAATATAGCAGTACCTGAAACCTTCTCTTTTGGAACTACAGATGACATTTCATTCTAGGCACATGGGCATTTCCACAACTGCTAGACAAAATTAGGAAAGGTATATATGCATGTTCACCTCCAACATCAGCTGGGTGAATTCTTCATTGCTGAGAAATGAAGGCTTCCAGTCCTGCTGAATTTCAGAAATCTCCGTCTGTGCTGAGACTTCTAGACAAAGAAAACATTGCATTTTTTTAAATTCAAAAAACCTTGTATCTTGCAAGCCTATATATGAGTTGCTATGACAAGATAGAAATCACCTTTATATTAAGAAATTGTAGTTTTCAAGCACAGGTTTTGCATACAGAGGCAATAATGACTATCTAAACTGGGCTTGATCCTGGAATGTTTTCCTCGATTTTTACTCAGCTCAGCTTGAACCAACTTCAGCGGGAGCCAGTATTCACATAGCCATTGGCCTCAATCAGCCTTACTTAGGTACTGATCAAAAGATAAAACCACTTTGCATGAAATTAAAATCAAGGCAAGGATTAGCATGTGTCAAATTGATATTTACAATTTACAGCTTCAAAATGAGGATGCCAGAGAGCCAGGGTTCAGCCTACAGCTTCTGTGCCAAATGGGGAGCAGCAAGAAAACTCCTTCAGAGGAGCCCCAAAGGGCCGTGACCCCAAACAGCAGAGGTATTGCTCCGTTCTCCAAAATGCAAGTGAAACATGAGTGTTTGCACCAGCCTTACACTGGAGCACCGGCATCTCATCCCAAATCCTGCCTGGAGGGGAGGGTCTCCTGCGCTGTCAGCCCATCGCTGCTCCCCGACAGCTTTCCGCGGAGGGGTGCAGGCGCACCGGGGTAACAAGTCACAGCTTTGCACTGAAACCGGGCACAGTACCAGGGGTAGCTGGATGCACCGTGGTGAGCTGTTTCCTTCAAAAAACAGCCACCCATGTTAGCTCTACCCTAGTAATGCATTAATAAACTTGTCAGACAGTGTTACAGGGGTCAGATCTTCTAATTTAGAGAGACTTGTGTTGGTTTTGTTCACTGCTCGCTCTGCTTGTCTAAAACTGTTCCCTCATTCAGCACTAGTAGTGAGAGGATGCTGAGCACAGCCTGTCTTCTCCTTTTGGTGCCGCCTGCTAATTAATCCTATTGATTAATGCTTCCAGAGCTCCTTACTAGGAGCACATAGGCAAACTGGCCAGAAAAATGCAAATGGCTAAATGATATTAAAGACAGTAAATTTATACCAGTGCCTGCAGATACTGTCACCTAGAAAGAAATCAAAGCCTCTGTTCAGGCTTTATTAGGGGAGATGCAGCTGTCTGCTTCTACCACCTTGTTCGACTCGCTTTCTGCACTGCTGGGGGCTGTCACTGATAGCACAGCGGCTCTCCACAGCCCCCATGGTCTTATACAGAGATTTCAAAAAGAGAGTAAGGAAAAAGAGAGATCAGAATACAGCATATTTTCAGCAGATCTGTAGCTTGGAAAAGCTGATATACACGAAGCAGTGGCTGTTCAAAGAATTACTTGAGATTTGGGAGATTCTCTGGATTATAAAGAAGGAGGCTGTTTATGAAGGAAAAAAATCTGAAAATTGACCTCCTCCACTGTTCTAACTAAAATCTTGGTTTAGCCTACTAAATGAAAGGGAAGTATGACTGAATAAACCAGATCCAAAGTATGCTGAAGATAATAATTTTTAAATGCTGATGCTTTGTATTATATTGTGTGACTACTAATCTAGTTTAAAAAATAGATAACACTTGCTTTTTTTAGCAAGTGCACAAAAATCAGTCAGCTTGACCCAACTGCTGTGGAAGGATTTGTGACTGTTAGCTTTCTTTTACCTAGTTGTTCTTCCAGAAATGAAGTGCCTTTTGGAGTAAATTCTTTGGGCTATCAGCTACACTTGTCTACACTTATTCAAATCTCATGTGATTGTTCTTTGCTTGGCTTTATAATTGAGCATATTCGCATCCTCCTTTACTCTGCCTTGGGCAGCTAAAAGAAAAAAAAATGATATGTCATTACTGTCATTTTTTAATAGGTGTATACAATTATTAAACTTTGAGATGTCCTAGTCATGCCCTCCTGTGTGAAATCATCTTGTCTGTGGCAAAAATTCATTTAAGGAGAAACTGTGCTCTAACAACAGAACCACTATAATTATTTCCTCAATAAGTTTGACATTTGTGATTCCATTATGCTGGGAGTCATGATATAAGAGTTTTTATGGCCTTTTCCGTTTCACCCAGAGCCCTCCAGGGAGCGAGGACAGAAGGTGCTGGATGAGCGAAGGCGAGCCTGGTGATGCGGTGCATCAGCTCGCACGAACCCGGTGATGGGGTGCATCAGCTCACGCGAGCCCTTTCTGCTTTGTGGGAACAGGGACGTTCCCCACGGTCACCCGCTGAAGCCTCTTCCTCACAGCGGCAGAGCAAGAGAGGCCCATTTTAAACCAATGCCCTGATTTATAAGGGAGAAGGGTTTCCACTGTCTGCTGCTGGTGGGTGTCCATGCCTCAGGGAGCCTGCATGTGCGTTCCTCTCACTGACTGGAAACTAGACCAACCAGCCTAGATCAGCAGGGTCGGAAATCTCCTCTGCCCTCTGTGAGGGCATGTGTCTAAGGGACTTAACTGTCACTGATGAGTACATTTTAAAAAATAAACTCCTGGCTTTCCAAGGCCAAACTTTACTATTGCAACGGCATGCTGTGGAAATGTGACGTAGCTTCTGCTTGTGCAAACCGGGTGAAGCACATCAGCGATCTGTGGATGCAATTTGCTGAAACCGACTTCAAAAATTGGGGCCTTTTCTGGTCTGAGTTTTCTGCTCACTGTGGAAAATTGAGTCCTACACAGTCCACTGAGGAGCAGGGGGGCTGAACAGATTGCTTCCCTGCATTTTTCTGCAGAGAATCTGGTGTGAATGCTTTGTTCTTCTGCTCAGAATACTGCAAATTTCAAGAAGGGAATCTTGCCTCTGGCCCCAAATCTCTCTTGTTCAAAGCATCCCTCTTCTTCACATGTGCTGCAGGGCACTGCTGCCCACCTTCCCTCAGTTCCTGACATTTGCCCTCTTCTCTAGCAGGTTGAGAGTCATCCTCAACTAAAGAGCAGCCAAGGAGGTGGATTTGGGCAGCACAGTGCCTGCAAATGATCTTTTTTGATGAGATAGGAAAAAAAACCACCTTATGTTGGCACTTTTAGGCCCCTTGAGCCATTCTGATAATCACTGAAGGAAACGGGATATTGTAGTAACCGTCTGGCAAGTGCATGAAGAGCTGCAGTAAATCTTACCATTGTGTTTCTGCAGAAAGCCAATGACTTTTTCCAGCACAGTAGTTTTGTCCATTTTGCGAGTGTTGCCTGGAAGCATGGAGCTGAGCTCTTTGATGAGAACATTGAACTGATCGCGCCTCTTCTTCTCAGACTTGTTACGCGAAGCCCTGTAGACAGGCGAAAAAAAAGAAGGTGAGCAGACCAAGAGGAAAAATCATCATGTACCCCCTCTTTGGAGTGTATACACATGGAAATTAGCTTGCTGTGTGCCTCAGTATGTGAAGATCAACACTGGCCTCCAACAAAGCTGCAGAGACAAGTAGGAAGCGACTGTTTCTACCTCCTGCTCTTGTGTTTGGGCCCCCTTTAGAGTCCAGCAGGGAGATGGAGGCTCTGCTCATCCTTCTGTGCTGCCTCTGGACACTGGTCGAGCCTATCAGGTCAGCATTAAGCCTGTAAGTGAAGGAGCTCTCTCCATCTCCTAGACATGTTCAGGATCTTGAAAGTTCACACAGCCTCTGAGGAGGCACTCAGAGCAAGAAGAAATAGAAATACTGTGACAACAGTAAAACTGTTCATAAAGGAGAAGAGTGGGGACTGGTAAAACTATGGGTGATACCCGTCCCTGCAGTGTTAACAGGAGAGAGGGACCCCGGTCCTGCAGCTCAGCCATTGCACTGGAGCTGGGTTGACCTAGAGGGACCTGCCCGCTTTGGTCACAGGTCCTCTGGCTACCTCCAAGCTGGCTTACAGAGAGGAACCAATCATTAAGATCAGGGACCTGAGCAGGTTGCTGCAGCTCCCATCTAGTTCATATGCCACTTAGTTCAGTCTCCCTTCCAAGGTGACAAGGGCAAGCAGGAGGGAGGGCATCAGCACATCTCATCCAGGCATGGACCAGGCCTGAGGCCAGGATGTGTTCCCAGGCCTGGGGGCTCAGAAGGGCTAGCAGGGGTCCCCTGCTTGCCCCTAATCTCTGTGTGCCACTGGGCAAATCACTTAAGGTCACAGTGCCCCGACTCTTTATGTGTAAAATGGGGACTCTGCAGCTTTCTTCACCAGTCTTGTCTGTGTTTAGCTTGCAGACTCCTCAGAGAGAGCCTGCTTCTGCTGCTGTGTTTGAAGAGCTCACAGGAAGAAGGGACCTGCTTTCATTTGGGGTGTTTTGGCACCATCATAATACTGTCATTAAGGCTGTTGATAATCTTTTCAGTGCGTGCACTACATTTTTTTTAAATTGTATGTCAACCTATACACAAGCAAGTGTTTTCTGAATTGTTCCCTTGAATACGACAATCATTCTACTTGGAGGGCATCACCCCGACTTCTGTAGCCATGTGAAAATAGAAATAAATATAACCCAGAAGGTTTTTCTGTTCTTCTGAAACATCCTCAAGCAGACAAGACTTGCCTTGTTAATTACGTAAAGATCTAAAAATCTGGTTACATGTAGACAGGAAAGAAAAGCCAAGAGGCCGGTTCTCACTCTGAGTTTCTCAGTCCCAGCTAACTCTGCTGTACCTCGTAAGCAGCTCTGGGCGCACGCTGCTGAAAATCAGAGCAAAATTTAGCCCAGCATCTACATCCCCCCCAAGGACCAGGATGGCAATAAACATTTTCAGCAGAGAAATCACTGCAGAGGCTTCTGGATGTTAGTACTGACAGAGGGGTAATTTTTGTTTGTCTTGCTCTCAACCCTGAACACACTTGGAGATACACTGGATAGAAGCCAACACTTGATTATTTTACAGCTTTGAACACAAGAGATTGGGTGGATACTGCCTGACTGATTTCAGCCTGTTCTTATTACAGTGCAAAAGGCTGTCAGAACAAGATGTGAAAAGCTCCAGCCTTATCCTATTTCTGTACAGTTCAAGGGGACGTTAAGAACATCAACATTTTACTTCCTCATAATTCAGTCCTCAGTTCATTTTAAGCTTAAAGGGCCTTGATCTCCCTGCAAATAAAATAAAACACCAACCGTCTATAAGGAAAGTGTTGCTTTTTCCAAAAAAATAAAGATGCCTTGACAGAAATATAAAGTATCTATTTTTAACACTTGACATTTTAGTCACAAAGGAAACATAAAAACTCCTCTAGTGGAAATAACTCTACCAAGATCTGAATCAATGATCACAATAAAATCTTAAATGGAAAAAAATGAGAAAAAACCCTTGCAATTAGGTAATCTAAACTATCCCTGCACAGTTGTAAATGCTTTGTTCAGTCCAGTTGTAAATGTCTTAAATAATGCAGTTTTCATCACTTCCCTTGGAAGATTATTCCCTAGCCTTGCTTACTTCACTGCTAGGGCATATCATTTACAGTAAGCCAAAACAGTCTGTCTTAATTCCATACTATTTGTCCCAGTTCTCCTCCCTCCTCGCTACTCCAAAAAAAATACAGCATATCCAAGGGGAAGAAGGAGACACAGTATGAATAAAATCTGGATTTTTAGTGAATACAGCTAAAGGCAATACAGGACAGCTTGACTTCAGAATGATCAAAACCACCCATTTAAAATGCGTTCTAAATAGCCATTTTTATTCTCTTACGTATTTGCTCCTTGTTGTCTTAAAGACAGACTGATACTTGCTGACTAGTAACCATTACACCATGCTGATTGACAATGAAATGTGGCTTTACACTAAATCTCATATTTCTTTTTGCTGTCTGGGTGGGATATGTTATATATGCATCAAAGCAAGTAACCATATCATGTACCTTCATTCAGATTCTTAAATTTACTTTTTATTGGAGTGGAAAATGGCAGGCGATAGTCCTTATTTATTAAGCACTTACTTACGGTTCACTTCAAGTTGGTTTTGGCTGGAATTTGGAATTCAATTGAATTGCAAAAAAATTATTTTAAAATAATTTACTATTAAAGCGAACTAGAAGAAGAGCAGATAGAGAAAAAAGTGCACAAAGCACGCTTTTTGTTTAAAATTACTAAACACCTAGCATCAAAGAACTGAAAATTAAATGATGGTTTCTGATGTCCAGAAGATCAGTAGACCTCAAAGAGGTCTTCGATGGTCCCAAATGTGGTGCCATCATATGCACATTTTAGTCCTAGGGTCTTTGGTGTGAAGTAGTGCCTTAGGGAGTCAGAGGATGCATAATGGGGCTCAAAATAACCAGTGTCGTGAAGGAAGAGCTATGCAGCTTGGCCAAATACTCAACACTTGGCCCAGGGGTGGAAGTGCAGGTGCTTCTCCTTGCAAGAGGACGGACCCTCTTCTCAGCGTGGGTGGGATGTCTGCGGAATACAACCTGTACATGCCTGATAAATTGCAGCAGACAGTAAATGATGTGTGTGTGTTAGTCACACTTCAAACTTGAAAAACCCAGCTCCTGGCTTGGGTCCATCCCCAAAGAGCCAGATCCAGAAAGTTCCAGTCTCACCTACTTTTTACTCAGAAAATGAGAGAACAATATTCTTGGCTTTTTCACTCCCTCTCGTGTTTCACGGCCCTGAGGGACCCAGTCCTTATACTAAATAGAAGAAAACAAAGAAAGCGTTTCCCCTGTGGCACGGGACAGATGAGAGTCCTCAGTTTTCAACACACAACAGCAAAATGTTCAGCCAATGGCTTCTCCCAAGTTTGACTCTCTTTAAAGCTTTGGAAGAAAACCTGTAGCTTTTAAATGAATCTGAACGGTTTTAGTACACTGTAGTAACTTTAGATCTTCATGAAGCCTCTCGTGATTTCAAACTTAATTTCAAATTTAGATAAGTTAGATTTATTTCTGAAACGTACCTTTCTAAATGTACTTAAATTACAATTTAAAGAAGCAATTTCCTTTTTTCATTTTCAAAGTTATGATTTTTTATCCACCTTGATAGAGGCCTGCCCCAGGGTATGACAAAATTTCCCTCCAGGAACAAATGGCATGAAAACCATACCAGATGGTGATGACAATCGCTGATAGTGAGGATACGTGTTATCCTATTTTTGTCTTATATGGATTCATTTGATGCATTTTTAAAAAAACAATTAGCACACAAATATCTTGAAGATAATCAGGCCGTAAGCATGTGAAGCAGCGATGCAAGGTGGGCTCCCTTCCCTGCTCCCCGCTTTGCGGATCCCAGGGCTCTGGGGAAGCATGATACCTCCTGCTGTGCTACACCCTCTCCAAAGAGGCGTCTCTTTGCCATGCAGCGTGGTGGCAGCAGGCATCTCTTCCCCGAATCCACCTCCTCCCCTGGCCCCAGCTGCCTGACTGATGGGCGGATGGTTGGGCAGAGCCCATGCAGAGCCGTACCCCGTCTTGGCCCTCTCCTGGGCACGAAGCCCCCCATGACGAGTGGCAGCAGCGCGGCTCCAGGGGCTGGCGCGCCCCTGGCCTTGGCTGATCGCCCCTCACAGGCCTAAGGGGATGCAGTTAGGTCAGCGTTTTGCTCCTGGTATCAAAGGCAGGCCTTCTGCAGCCTGGGGATGCGCACGTTAGGAGGAGGGAGCAAAGGGGAACGGTTGAGCTCGGTTGCAGCCTGTGCTGACCTATATTGGTGAGAAAAAGCTGCAGGGAGGAAAGAAGCGGAGAAGGAATCAAAAGAGATGAAACTGGATCAACTAGTTGTGCCTGGACTGGAAATACTCTCATTAGAGGGAACTAAGGGGAAAAATGCGGGCAACCTACGGCTCTCTCTACAGCAATTAAACTGTGGGCTGCGGTATTGATAATGCATCCAGAAAAAAAAAAACCTTGGATGCTTCCAAACAGCGTTTCTCCAGATGCCAGTCAGATCTGACGTTTTTAATAGTTTTATTGCCATGGGTCTTCTGCCTTGAAACACACCCTTCCCCTCCCCACAAAGTGTTCACAACAATTTCCCGCCAACTGGGACTTGATGGTGGAGCGCAGAATGTATGTGAATAAAGGTTTGTGCCAGCTTAGGGCTGACACAGCGCTTTTCGTGGTCTTTCTCTGCTCTGAAGGTAACTTCTGAGTGTTTTCATTACTGTGAGATAGATAGGCGTTGCTTAATAAATGACCATCATAATAGGGAAAAAACCCCACTTTTTTAGTTCTTTTGCTTTTGCAAAATGTTTTTTTTAGAAAACCCACATTTTTATCCACTCAGGAAGCTCAGATGATGTATTATAGTGGCAGGAGTATGTTGTTGGTTCTTCAGTTCTCATGTTCTGCAGTTATGTGAAAAAACCGATCAATGCCTTTGCTTTTTTGACATTTTCCACAGGAAACATCGCTATGTTATTTTCTTCTTACAGGGTAGCCAAGAATAGGAATCTGTGAGATGGCAGGTTTTCAAGTTGTGCTTGGCTGTATTTTACTCTCTCTCTCTTTGATTAATTGATTATGGATAAAGCAGCTTCTGCAGCACAAACAGTATCAAGCTCATCACAGGTTAAACAGAGAGTTATAAAAGAAAAAGTGCTCACCTCTTTGCCCTGTCTTTCTCATCTTCATCCATTAGATTGTCTAAGCAGTTTTTTCTGTTGAAGGAATGCGAGAATCATTATGAAATGTCATTTTGTTAGCTCTACTCGCAGGTTAATCTCAGAGTTGCTCTATTTCATTTTAATAACAGAGTGATAATATCCAGGTCAGATAAATGTGCCAGCAGTGCTTTATGCCACAGTCCTTGATTTTAGGAAACATCCATTGTGGAGAATGTTACTCCTGAGCGCCACGCTGGCCTTAGGGGCTCCAGCCAGGGATCAAGGCTCCCAGGCACAACATGGTATGCCAAAACCAGTCACTTCTTGGGGGATTCTTTGGTGTGGAGGTTACTCTCTGCAAACTTGCAGGCTGGATGAACCCTGGGGTCTGTCCAAGTTGAAAAGGCATTTTCAGCACCCCCATGTTCCCCCAAAAACCATGCCCAGTGCAAGAGCTGGCATCACTGATACCTCTGACTCCTCAGGTGGAGCTTCCTACTGGGAGGCTCTTCATCCTCCTCTGGGGGCCCTGACCTGAAGCCCAAAGAGACAGTCATAACCGAATTACACCCCAAATTCAAAGTGTCCTCATAAATCCTGCTGCCTAAGCTGCACTGTGAAAAAAACCTCAGTAGCCAGCAGTGGCCGACAGACGGCCTGCCTGGTGGTGCCAGCACCGAGTGTGGGGATCATGCCATCCCCATCACTCTTTTTGCTAATCTTCACTAATGTTGTGACCTGCCGTCAGGTTTACAGTCCAATTGCTCTGGCAGTTTGAGCTGTAAGGAGAAAGTACTCTGAGCGCAAGACGTTTTCATAAAGCCACAGAGTTAAAGCGGGTAAACTGGGTAAATTAAGTAAAATTTGTGGAGGCAAGGCAAAGGGAAAAATACAAGAGCAGCCCAGCTGAAGGCCGAGATCCTCAGAAACACTTGTCGCCAGCTCACTGCCCACCCTCCTTTGCTCCATGGCCTTATGAGAACGCAACGCTTGAGCCGTAACCGCTTCAGCCCAAGGAGGAAGCCCCATGCTGCTGCAGCCTCTCGTGGCACCTCGCGCCCATGTCAGGCACAAAAGCCGCGTGCTGCTGCATCCCACACAAATATTTTCCGAACTGGCAGCACAATGCTGCTACAAACGCTGGATAGTGTCAAAGCGTCATTTTCAAAGCGGCGGTGTAATGACAGGCAATGATAATGCTCGTTTCCAAAAATCAGAGTTTCTCATTTAGTGAGTCCTCAATATGTAAGATGTGAATAAAATTGGAGGAGGGGAAGAGGGAAGTTAATTGCTATGCATTATTTAAGCCCATGGTATTTTCCACATATGAGTCATGGAGGAATTTGCCTGTTTAAAGAACATTTTATAAAAAAACAAGAGTGAAAACTTATTGATAGTAAGAACAGTCGATAAATTCCCTCCTTCTGCTACTAGTTCTCTTACAGCAATATTCCACCTGCTCATTACTCAACAGTTAGCTAAGAACATGAAACTACCCTGTATTTTTTTATGAAATATAAGAGTAATGACGAATTAAAACCATGGGTCACTGATTGGAGGGTAAAGCTTCTACTTCGTGGCATTCAGCTCGTTGATGGAGAAGCATAAATAGGAAATAGGAAGGCCGAGGGACTGGGTTTTTTTGCTTGCAAAACAGCCAAGTCGGCCATATCACAATCCATATTTTAGACTAGGAAAATTTATAGAGCCAGTTAAATTTTATTTACCAGTATTTTACAAATACTTTAGGTGGTTATTCAGCCAGTCCCAGAATCAGGCTGCTAGCCCAACAACTGTGTTTTCAAATAATTCAGGCTAAAATCTAGTGAGAAAATTCAGTGTTTTTTACTGTTATTTGCTCACATCGCAACCGAAATATTCAACTATGTTATTTGAGAATAAAGGCGGCATCAGTAATATGGCAAGGGTTAGCATTTAGGGTTTTGC
Source organism: Platalea leucorodia (assembly GCF_965183815.1). Lineage (NCBI taxonomy): Eukaryota > Metazoa > Chordata > Aves > Pelecaniformes > Threskiornithidae > Platalea > Platalea leucorodia. The sequence continues at coordinate 70,613,485 of NC_138824.1, forward strand.
TGTCTTTCTTTGCTAGACCTTTGCTCAGAATGCTCTGTTGAGTGCACCCTTGTTGAATCTAGGATACAACGAGTGAAATGGGGCAGTGTCAGCAGAAGCCGCGTTCTCTGAACCCCTGAAGATCTTCCTCTACAGCACCGAGGCTGTAACAGATTCCCAGTAGAAAGCAGAAAGCTCTGGGTGGCTCTGAGGAAGGATGGGGGTGAATGGGGCAGTCAGCATCAGTGCTGCTCAGCCCTGGCTGGTTTTGAGAGGCAGAACATACCTAGTGGAAAGGGGCTTCCTACAGCTGTACTCTATAAACCATCAAGGAATTACACTGCTGGGAGGCCTCTACCCTTATGAGAGAGCAACAGGTCTAACTGGTCTGTTCTGCCAAGGATTTGGCTAGATCTGCAAAGCAATTCATGGCCAGCTTCCAGTAAACAAGGTTTCTCACTGACTGACATGAAATTCTGGACCTGCTGTGCTGTTGCTAGTGTTAGACAATATCTAATTGTCATTTTGCTTCTGTTTGCTCACACAGCAAAATCTCCAGAGCATCGTAAGCATTGCTAACAGCGTTTGCCAGTACATATGTACCATATGAAATTAAAACTGTTCTCAATAAAATAGATATGGCAGAGTATACAACTGCTGCGAACCAGTACTGCCATCCCTCTCCTGAGCCACACCAGATGCTGGCTTACACCTGGAGGAGAAACCCATGGCATGGAGCTTAGGTATGTGCTTAGTGCAACTTGTTTGCTTTACGTTATCCTCCCAGTCCTTCTGCTGGCTGGGTCCTAAATAGCAAACTGGAAATCTACTCTTTCATCCCCATCAGTGCCTGGTTTAGGAGGCAATTCTGGCTTGTTGCAATGACAGAGGCAGGCAGTAATTGCCATGGCTCTGTGCCACAGTTCCCCTGCAAAGAGATGACATAAAAAACAAGTGGCACAAGGATTTCTCAAAATTTGAACAATCCTTTCATGCTAACAAAGAGAATTTGGAAACCTATGGGTAACAACAATGTGCTGTAACTCCTGCCAATGGAGTATTTAACACTGACAGTTACATTTGGAGCTTCGTTAATATCATCATTATCAACGAGTGAAGAAGCTACCACTCAAAAAGATGGGAACTGCCTGGAATAAGGAGGAGAAAGCTCACGTACTCCCATCACGATGGTACTCAGACACACAGGAAGACACATACCCACAAGCAGGGAAGAGTGACATTTTGGAAACAAAAGACTGGCTAAAACTGTTAACCGTGTACCCCTGGCTTAGTTATCAGATGGAGAATTATAGCACAAACATCCCCCCCACATTCATTCATACAATGAATAGTTGCTTGGGAAAGAAGTAATTCAGGCAGAGTGCCAGCTCGCTCCAGGGACTCTCCAGAAGAAAGGTAGCACATGTTTATTTTGATACAGTCTATTCCCAGTGGACACAGAGCTTGCACTATAAAATTCATCTGGCACTGATCACCTTATCCTGCACTGGAAACATGTTTTTAGTGAGTTAAACTACTACTTTTCTGTGTGGGTGAGGTTGGTTTCTCTCCTTCCTGCCCCACTGCTCATAAGGATACACTATAAAATGACTGACACTCAAATGTAAGTACTCAGCTCTTGATTTCCCACTAAGTTGCCACATGGCCAGCTAATTTCAGTTCCTACAAATCAGCCTGACATTTAACAAGAATTTTCAATCGTATTTGTTTAACTCAGCTGAATTAATTCAGAGACATAAATCTCCATTAGAGGTCCTGGGACGCGCCTGGGGAAGCCTGGTGAGAAATCACAGTGCTTGTGCTCCTCTGGCTCTGTGTTGGGCAGCTGGGGGACAAGACTGGGCTTTTCCTCTCCTTCCCTCTCCGGCATGGTGGGGTGTCTGCCTCCACCACCCCACAGGCCTGCTTGGGGTATTCAGCCACTTGTCCTGCATAGGGCATGCTCAGCCCTGGGGAGAGGGGTGCTGCCCGCCATACCCTGGTGTTGCTTCCCACCCACTACAGATATATCTGAGCCCTCCCTCGGACCTCACCCTCAGACCACTTAGGATGCTGGTACAATACCACCATCCTAAGTAAAGATTATGATATTGCACTTGGAGAACAATCCTCTCACAGACAGGGGATGGGCAAGGGTTGTATGGAAAATTGGGACACTGGGAAGAAACAGCTTGAACTACCTTCTGGCCTCTGGGCAGACCCTCCCCAACAACTGTTAAATTTGTGAGGAGGGAAGACAAAGAGCAACAGGGTGGAGGGTAGACATGCCCCTGTGCCTTCCAGACACATCGCTCAGCCTCCAGTACCCATCTCTGCTGAGCATTACTTCAGCAAGACACTGAGTGCTGCCTCGACAGGGAGTTACTCTCCAGTTCCCGCTTCGCAGGGGAGGAAAGAGGCTGTTAGCAAAGAGCTCGGTGTTATAAAGGAGGCATGTGGGTATGTTCGGTGGTTTGGGATTTAAAGGCCAGATCCACCCATGCACGGCATCCCAGGCATAGTGAGGAGGATCCAAGACATAGGAAGAAGGCACCGAAGGGGAGTACGGGCTCTGGGCATGAGTCAGGGCGGACAGTTTCTGGCCACCCACAAGCATAGGGGACAGTGTGGGTGGGTTGCTCTGCTGGCACCACTCCCAGGTCCCCTGCCCAGGGACGATGGACAAGGTCTGATGGGCGCTGTGGTCGGACAATGGCATTGTCCCATGGGTGCTCCACAGTGAGGGTTCGATGGGCACTTGCCCACACTGGGGAGCACCACTGTGGCTTGGCGCTAGCGGCTGTACCTCCTTCTTCTCAGCTAAGGCAGAGCTCTGAAATGAAGTAAACCACACTAACAAGTAATGTATTTCCCTTCCGGGGAAGGGGGGCAAAGAGAAAGATTAGCAAATGCGAAGCGGCAGGAAAGGTCACAGGGTGACAGGCAAGAAGTGACCATCTGACCATGCTAAACGCCTTGTTCCATCTTTCTCTGACATGGATAAGCACTCAGATATCCCACTATGAGGGCTGTGGCGCGAACACACACAGGAAGGATTTGTATAAACACAAACCAGAATAAATCAACAGATTCATAGACACATCAAACTGAACTGTGCCTCTCCATCCTTATTTTTCAGATGTAAACCTGTGAACTGTTACAAGAACTTGCTGGAGTCCATAACTAAATACAGCGCAATCCCACCCGTAGCAATCAAAATTGATTTATCAAAATGTAAACAGAGTAGCCTTAAGAAAACTTATGAAAAGATAGTAAAAAAACACTTTCCTGATGTTATACGTTGTTATTTGAGAAGGGACTGTGACTTTTCAGTGGGAGAATGGCAGTCTGCAGTTACCACAGGTCATGTAATGCCGTGGTTGTTATGGGAATTACTGTTTTTATGAGTAAAGGAAAAAATCCAGTAGCATGTTAAGTGTCCAGCTTTAGAGTTATGACTATTTTTGCCTGACAGTGTGCAGCTTAGTCTTCCTGCATTCAGTAGATTACTACATTTTGTTTACATTAGAGAAGAGATTGTTTAGAGGTTTCCAAAAAAGAAAAGAAGAAAACTTTTTGAGAAAATATTGGATGTCATTAACCTCATGGGCTTCTCCATGTTTCATATATATGTGTACAACAAATCTTTAGATGGTAATGGGCTTAAAGCAAAACAGACATTAAAAAATAATCCAAATGTGTGCAATGAAAACGATGGAATTTGACATAAATTAATGCTCCACTCTTCTGAACTGGGGATGGCAGGGAGACGTTCACAGGTAATGCAGCTGAGTATTATGAGATTATGATGAAGAGAAGTAAAGGCTGAGCATATTCTGGTTTTATTCTTTACAGTACTCCCATTTAGTGGGAAGCAGTATTTTTTTCTGCTTCTCAGAAACCTTGCACCTATTTTTGTGTGCTATTAGACAGCTTCCCCCCTCTACCCTGGTGCTGGTTGAATTTTAGGGTGTGCAGCCTGCGAACCCTCTACAGATGTGGTATAATTTGCATCAGTTTAAGTCAGGAGTGAGACTGCTGACGTCAGCAGCACCGTGCTGGAGCGCGGCCAGCGTAAGTGAGAGGCGTCGTTTATCTCTAGCTTGTGAGCAACGCGTAAAGTTTGTGCGGTGCTTGGGATCTCTGATGAAGATCAGTACATACATGCTCGTTATCTTCCTTATTACTATTATTATTATTATTGCTATTATTATTAATATTATTATTATTACTGAATGACTAAAGCCATTCAGACTTCAGTGAACAGGCTGAGTGAATCCCTGGGTTCAGCTGCTGCTCTGCTCTCCCCTCGCACGGCTGGAAACAGAAAGGCAAACAAATTAAACTAACATTAATCAGCAAAGACTGCCATCTGTATAACTCGGAGCACTTCTCCGCGTGCCCGTCCCCTTCCAGCAATGCTAAACAGGATTAGCCTTCCGTGGGCGGATGGGGAAAGTAGGTCAGTTTGGTAACATTGCTGCGTGCGATCAACGGAGGAGGATGTGACTGCGATGGTCTGCCGGCAGCACTCTTGCCTTCTGAATGAGCCACGGAGATGAAGCACCTGGGCTTGCCATGGGGCACATGAGGTGGCTCAGACCCCCGTGTCCCTGCAGGACGACACCTGCAGAGGTTTTGCAAAGCATGGCTAGTGCATTGGAGTTAATGGGTGCATTTCAACAAGGAAACTGAGGCATGGGGTGGCTAAAGGCTTAGTTACTGCTGGTTTGTGCACAGCCAAACATTTGTCAAAGCTTATGCATGAGCAAAGTGCATGATGGTAAGCCACCCAGTGGAGGTATTGTCTTTCTCTATTGACTGTACTGGGTGTGTAGGGATGGTGGTAGGAAAGCCAAAGCTCACCTAGAGTTGACACTTGCAGGGCATGTCAAGGGCAGCAAGAAGAGCTTCTGCTACTACATCAGTAGTAAAAGTTTGAACAGGGCAAGTGTGGGACTGCTGCAGTATTGGGAGTGGGTGGGGAGGTGAATTAGTGACAGCAAATACAGGTAAGGCTGAGGTACTGATGCCTTCTTTGCTGCAGTCTTCACCGGCAAGGTCTCCCAGGCCTCTGTGTTGGAGGCAGGGTCAGGGAGGAGCAGAACGACCAGCAGCAGGTGGGGGTCAACTCAGGGAACTTGAGGGAGCTTGAGGCAGGTTGACCCATACAAGTCAAAGGGGCCTGACCACCTGCCTCCATGGGTGCTGGGAGAGTCGGTGGTGTCCTTGCTAGGCTGATCTCTCTCATCTTTGAGAAGTCGTGGAGATGGGGGAGGTCCATGATGGCTGGAGAAAGGCAAATGTTGCCTTCAGAAAAGGCCAAAAGGGTGATCCAGGGTGCAATAAGCCAGTCAGCCTCACTTCAGGCCCTGGGAAATCATGGAGCGAGTTCTCTTGGAGCACTTCTCTGGACGCATGAAGGAGAAGGTGATCAGAAACAGTCAGCATGGATTTACCAAGAGTAACCTGACTGCCTGCTATGATGAAATGACAGGATCTGTGAATGCGGAGAGAGCAGGGGATGTTATTTATGTAAGCTTCATGCACAAAGGCAGGGCTGTCGTCATGGGGGGGATCCAGAGAGGCTGGAGGAAAGGGCTGACAGGAACCTCATGAAATTCAATGGGGACAACTGCCAAGTCCCGCACCTGGGAATGAAGAGCCTTGGGCTCTGATGGGGAATGGACTGGGGATGGACTGAGCAGGAAGCAGCTCTGCAGGAAAGGCCCTGGGTGTCCTGGCCGGCAGCAGGCAGCGCGCTGTGCATGAGCCAGGGGCATGCCTTGGTGACAAGGACGGCCAACAGCACCCTGGGCTGTGTGGACTCCACAGCCTGATCAAGGGAAGAGATTATCCCACTTGACTCAGCACTTCTTAGACCACATCTAGGGTAGCGTGTCTGGTTTGGGGCCCCCCAGTACAGAAAAGATATACATTAACTGGAGGGACCTCAGCAGAGACCTCCCCAAGGCAGTGGGGGCTGGAGCACTTACTGCGTGAAGAGGCACTGGGGGAGCTGGGCTGGTTTGGTCTGGACAAGAGATGGCTTTGGGGGACTTTACATCCCCCAGTGCCTACAAGGAATCAATGAGGAGCCAGAGCTGAGCTCCTCATGGTGGTGCAGGATGAGAGAGTGAGAAATAATGGACATAAGAAGAAAGAAGAGAGGGGAACCTTTTCTCCATGAGGACAGCCAGGCAGTGGAGCAGGCTGCCCAGAGAGGCTGTGCCATCCTCGTTCTTGGAGGTTTTCAAGACCTGACTGGACAAAACCCTGAGCAGCCTGGTCTGACCTCAAAGCTGGCCATGCTTTGAGCATGAGGTTGGACCAGAGACCTCCCAAGGTCCCTTCCAACCTGAATTGTCCTGTGATTCTGGATCTACTGAGCTGGCTACCACCGGGAACATCCTAAGCATATCAGTCCCCCTGAATTAGTTCCTATATTATATATGTTCCTGAAATCTATTTTATTATGCTTTTGCTCTTCTGTGCTACAAATAGCTTGTGCACTGTCTCCCCTACACTGACATCCCTCCTTTATAAACCTGTCATCTAGGAGAAAAGAATGCGAGATACACATCTTAACATTTTATGTCTGTATGTCATGTGTCTGTCATGTCGCTTTTAGACGATGATTTAAAAAATATTCACTTTATGATAGAATTAGCAAAAAAAGAAGAAGAAAAATGCCTCTCATGAGAATGGCCCTTGACTGTTATTCTTCTTTCTCTACTTCTCATGTTCTTCATCAGTTTTAGGTATTTATAAAACTTTAATCCTCATAGTATCAGAAGTCCTGAATGTACAAAGACTTTAACATGTGCTTAACTCTATACTTCTATAAGAAGTCCCTCGTGTATGTGTATCTTTGCAAAATCCAGGCCTAAACGTGGAGGTACAGCTGCACAGATTATTTTGTAATTATTAGCTCTGAAATATTCCCTTGAAAATGGTCTCAGTTATAAAGTATTCTCAGTTGTAAAAATCTGTTAAAGTTTATTTGCTTCTGCAAATATTTAAATAAATAGAATAATATAACATCTGACCTATGATCTTCTGATGGTCAAATGCTCAGCCAGTACAGGCAAACTAGCAGAGTATGTGAGTATAACACTAAAAAGATTTATTTGTCAAAAACTTGAGGATTGTTGTTTTGTTTGGCACGAACTACCTGGGAAACACTAACACAAGCAGAAAATCAGTCTTTTTCGATGGGACTGTTGTTAAAGTCGCTCTCTTTTTTTCCTGGCAGCAATAGCCTTGACAAGATCCTTTTAATCCTTTCCATCCAATTAAACAGGATATAGTGGCACTAGAGTACAAAGCAAGATGCCCAGGAGCTGACATAGGTTGGTCTCATTCCCCCCACTTGTTTGTTTGTTTGTTAACCATTTATGGATGGCTCTCAAAGTACCTAATTACTCTTTAAAAGCTCTGGGCCTGGGAGTAATTTCACTAACAGCAGAGAAATTTACTCCAGAAGGGAATTCTGAATTTTTGACAGTGCCCTCAAATTAATTGTCATGATTTACACCAGCTGCAATGGTGTCCCCTCCATACATAAGATGCTGAAGTAAGAGGCCACACATTTCTGTGGAGGTTTCAGCAGGAAAGCAGAAACTAAACATGAAGCCCAATTTCCTTCTAGTTTTAGGCACCTAACCTGATGTGGCAGCTCCCTCTCCATTGAGCAGGACCTGGGGGGAAGGACTGTCCTCTCTCAGTGTCCTTGCTTGGGACCTCACTTGCTTCTTCAACCAGCAAGAACCGGTGGGCCCAGCTCCAAGGAGTGGACTGGGACTTGAGCCAGGCAGTGAGTGCTTCCCTTGGCCTTCCCCATCTTCATGGGCGTCCCAGCATGGTGACACCCATGAGGACTCAGCTGCTCTGCCATTGATGGGGGCCAGAGGCAGGAGGTGTGGGGGAAGCGTGACTGCTCCTGCACAGAGCCTGCAAGAAGCAACAACTTCCCTGCCCTGTGCAAGAGGCAAAGCTGTGGCCTAAATCTGCTGCTGTACAGGGGAAAAAGTTCTCTGTACAATACAAAGAAATAAATACAGATATCAACACCAGTAATCCCATCACTTTTGTGTTAACAGCTTGATAACATATCTGCTTATAACTCACACACTGCACTAAATTTTCTGCTCTATAGTAACTATCATATCCCTGTCAGCAGAACTAAATATTTAATCATCTGGGGAGATGAATCATGAAAAGCTGTTTTGGGGAGATATTTTTAAATGGACAATTTGTTGTCATTTAATTCTGAGAACTTGCTTTCTCTCCTCGGGAGGGACCCTGTGAGCCTGTGACCGTACAGACTATTGCTCTGTATGGCTTGCTGTCTCCCTTGCAGGTGAACCGTGTAACCTACGGGGTTTTATGGTCATTTCTGACAAGACCAAGGCAGGCAGGTGGAGTCAGCTCAGGGTTTGGCTGGGCACCACTAATCCTAAAGACACAGGGACGCCAGAGACACAGGGAGGCCAGAGACACACAACCTCCCTGATTGCACGGCACTTTGTGGACAAATGCTCTCTGGTTGCGGTCCCCCAATTTTGTGTCTGAGTCCATAAACCTGCTGAGAGTTCAGACACAGCATCAGACCAAGGTTGCATCTGTATTCTGCACCATTTCGAACATTTATGCCCTTGAGTCCCTCCTATCTCAGGCTGAGCCACGCTCCAGCTGTGGTGCCAGCACGTCCCCACCGATGTGTGAAGTGACGCTGTTCTCAGCCTTTTCATGCTACCAGTGGTTCCCATTTTTACAACGATAAAGTTTCTCCAGCATGATGTAAAATTCAAATCAGGTTTTATGAAATGAATCTCTAAGGAAAAAGGATAATTATTAAAGAGCTTCATTAGTGCTTTGCAATCTTAATTATGATAATTATATTTTTGTAGCTAATATAACTGAACTCCTGCTTTTAAATCCCATTAATGAGCATTTTTAATCCTTCTCCTACTGGGCCAGCAAAACCATAATGTTGAACTTTATATTTACACAGGGTACTACTTTTAATAAAGATGATGCACCATTTACTTAGGATTTCCATTCTCTTTTATCTGCACTTTGAAGGTGCACCTTCTCCCACGACACAAGAAATGAAGAAGAGCAAAGATGAATTCAACAGCTTGGGCTCGATTTCCCTTCCTGGCAACAAGAGAGCACCGTCCCTGCACCAGGGTGGCAGCTGCCTGTGGATATTGGCTGCCGTCAGGGAAGCCTGAGACACTGCTGCTCCCTTGGAAGCACAGATTTAAAGCCCTTTTCCTGAAGAGCCCAAGGGCTGAGCCTCACCCACTCTGGGTCCCCACGTAGACTTCAACAAGACCATGTGGACCACGCAAATAGGCAGAGGATGTGACCCACTGCATGAAAGAGAGACTTGCCAGGGCGAGGAGATCAGGTAGTTGCTACAGGACTGCACTGCCGTACCAGAGCGGTCCCACGGGTGAGCGGGAGACGGAGGGGTTGCTGGAGCCATGCTGTGATGGCCAACAGTAGTAGATGGTCAGGGCCAGGGGAAAAAGTGGCAGCTGGGGTAAAAAGGCCAAAAAAAATCTCAATAAAAAAGAAATGCCTAAGTTCCCAAACTATGCCTCCAGTGTGTGAGCAGGAAAAGGCACCTCCCCAACCAGCTAGTGGAAACCTTGAAAAGCGCCAGCAAGTGACACCAGTATAAACAGTCTTTTCTGAGTACAGTTTATAATCCCTGATAGAGCAGAATTTGCTGCTGTGTCCTACATTATAAACCACCCACCACCACCCAGATGCAATGGACTAGTGGAATTTTTTTATGAGTCTGTTTGCAGCCAAATATTTTACAGTTACTAACACAGAGAGAGAGAGTAAAGGATCAAAGAGGGGAGAGCATACAAATTCAGATATCTCAATAAAGAAATGAAAACAATAAAGCATATATTGAATATTATCTGCCCATTAATCTCTGGAGTAAATTCAGAAAACTAATTAAAAGCTTCTACACAGATAAATGATAAGCTGCTTTATTCAATGAGCTCAACATATGAACAAACAGAGGTTTTGTTGATATCATCGTTATTAGCAATTGCATTAAAGCAAATGATTTTTGCTGTGCTACTGGGAATACAGTGATTTGAAAAACAAAATGTTAAGAGATGAAAAATTCAAACCTTTACTGTACTGAGCATATCACATTTCCTGTTCTTTTTTCATTTATTTCAGGTAATGATAACTCTTATGGGTCAGCAAGCCAAAAAACAAGACATGAAGAAGAGAAAACAAACCCAAAGCCTATACGGAAGCAGGAAAAATGTCTGCATAATCATTCTCCAGTGGAAGACCAGCTTTAAAGGGCGATATCGCCTTCCCGCATGTGAATTTCTCTAATTCGTCAGTGCTTACTGCACCTTGTGTCCCTTTTTCTGCTATTGGCTTCAACATTCGCAGGGGATTTTGTCGGAATTTTATAGGGAGGTTTTGTCTCCTCAACCGTAACTGATAGATGTTCTATTTTTGTGGTGCAACACCACTCTCTTGCATGACGTGGCATGGCGGTGCTGCATGGGGAGCTTGCAAGGCAGCCAGCCTTGCCCTCCGTTGGTGCGCTGGGAATGGCCCCCGTCCTAGGCATCCCTTTAGACGGGCGTGACTTGAAAAGGGGGATCCTGAAGAACATTTAAGACAACAAATTTTACAGCTTAAGCTGTGCATTCAATTTAAATGCAGAGACTGATATAATTAAGCTCAATATATAGTCGGTCCAGAATCTGATTGTTTAGGATCAATTAAAACTGATCTGGCTCCAGAATTCAGATATCCTCCTAGGGATCCTACACAAGGAAATAACTTGAAAAACTTGATTTTTTTTATCCATAGCGCACTCCAGTGACCTGGGGCTGATTAGCATAAAAACAGCTTTAAACTGATGAAATGGGGGAATGAGAGAGAACCATAACTGCTTTTGTTTATATTTTTTATTCATACACCAGCATCTTCCTGCTTCATATTGTACATTAAACTCTCCCTATTGACCAAAATGAAACAGAGATTTCAAAAAGTCTCAGGCTAATGTCCTCTTGAACATGGGCTAAATGCAGGATATAGTCCACAGAGTGTAAAGTGCACTTAAATTTTAGCATATTCACTCAACTGCGGCATTTCAGAAACAGAGAAGTCATTAAAAGCCCCATTGCGAAACATCAAATTATGCCTCTGCCAGATATTAACTTTGAAAAGAAAGAATACAGGCACTCTGAAAACCACAGTGAAATACTGATGTGCTGATTCACCTCGTGCTTAGGTACTGCATGAGTTAGAACTGCAAAATAATGTATCCCTTCTGTGCCAAATGATATTGGTAGGAAAGCATCTTTTGGCTATGATGGGTGCTGCTTTCCATTCTGAATGTGCATTTTCCCTTTCCACTTGCGAGAAAATTTGCTGTCAGAATGTCAAGCTGACTTGCTATTTTATTTGCCATCTGTGTCAAATATTCATACAGACACACTAAGTATGTGTCTATGTCCCAAAAGGCCTGAGTTGTTGCACACTGCTACTTATCTTTCATAATCACCAGGGTAAAAACTAGGAGGGGAAAAAAACCCTGACATAATTTTAGATCTCTAATCAAGCTGAATCACATTTTATTTCAAACAGAGTGCCACGACCATTAGTGGAGCACCACATATGGAAAAATAGGACTTGAACCCTCAATGCACCATGAATCTTGCAGGTAATCTAAAAAACTCAGGATTAACTATCCTGCAGAAGGTAAGGTACTTTACACCCCATCCATTCTGTAGCCAGTACTGTGACTGCAGCTCTTGTAGGCATGTCTGATCTGGCTTTAAACAAGTGGTGAAGCATCAATGCAGCTCACTGTAGGTCTGCTAGCTTACATATTTACCCAGTGTCAGCGAAAAAAGGTTGTTTAGGGCAGCTCGATTTTTGGGGGGGGAAAGGAAAAAGAGAAAAGGGAGGAAAGAAAGAGAAGCAGTTGGCAGGTTGGGCTGAGGTTGGGGTTGGGTCAGGTCCTCTGGCTCATAGCCTCGTGTGAAGCAGCCGGAGAGGTAAATCACAGGGCTATGGATTGAGATGGGGAGAAAAGGGAAAGTCTTGTGTCCTATTTCTAAAATCCACACAAAAAGAGGGATCCTGAAGGCAGCTTTGGGGACCCCAGGAGAAAAAGCTGTTGTCACAGGATGGATTGGGATGTTTGGTTGCAGAGATGCTATTGCTGCTCCTTGTCCGGTGGGTTTAAAGCAGTCTCAAGGGTGGCTATAGAAACTGCAGCAACTTTAGTGTCTGCAGAAAAGACATTAATTTATAGAAACTGTGCCAAAGGTAGTATAAAATTTGATATCACAGCACTTCACTTTAAACGACACATACTTCATCCTACTGCCACGCTATTTTGGGGGTATTTGGGTCTGGGGATTTTTGCTTTTAAACAGAAAAATATTTGGTTCCCTGTGGGTGTTTTTTTCCCCCTCATCCTCCTTCCTTTAGATACTTCAAAAGGCAAGCTCCTGAGAAAACTTTTCTGCTGGTTCCTATTGTTTCCTACTTCAAGTGAAAAAAGTACATGATGTTAAATCTGAACACCAAGACTCTGTGAATGTGTAAACTTTAGAACTCTAAACCTTTCAGCCTGTGCCAATGTAAACCACCTAAAGTGCAGAGAATTAAGTACACTTTATCCTCTCTGACCATGATTGAACATGTTCCAGTCCTCCTAAAATCTGTGGCAGGGAGTCTCTCAAATCCCCCAAAGCAAAGTGGGGCTTTTTCAAATGGGCATGAGAAAAAGAGGGAGATCCTCATCAAAATCTCAGTCCCAGCCCTTTAGCGCTCTCTTTTGAAAATTGTCACCTTGCTGTTTCTAACCACCTCACTCTCAACGACATGGGGCAGGAAAAACTAAAAACCTACCTTTGCTAAGGAAAATGCTCCATATTCCCTAAATTACTGGGAAAATTGCACAGAAATTTTAATAAGCACTTTTGCAGTGCACATTGGGGTCTATGTCACCCACCCTTTTCGATGTTGCTCCATTAATGTCTAGCTGACCTATTTTCTAGAAAAACAGGTACCCCTGGAAACCAAAAGGGCTAAGATGTGCATTTTGGGAACCCAGTTATGGGCTTTCCGTCCCTCAGGCAGCAACAGCCTCTCCCTGCCCTGCTTCCCCCCCTGCCCGTGGCACCCTGGGCCAGCACCCTCTGCCCTCAAGAGAAACCACCCCCAGGGGCCATGGCACCCCCCTGCCTTCCTCCTACACAAGCACACACCATCCTCACTCCCTGTCATTGTACGGGATCCAGTGCCTGGGTCAGAGGCTCTGCATTGCCTTAAATAACGTCTTGTGTGTTGGAGTTGGGTATCTGGGAGCACATGAGCCCTGCTACACCAGCCAAACATGATGTACGCATTGGCCATGAGGAACTGGCATTTGGCTGCCACTGCTTGGGTGCCCAAAAGGGTTTAAGCTGAGGTTGGTCAAGGGAAGCTGGAACAGAAAGCCATTAAAAGGCTAGCATTCCTTAGATTTGCTCTTATCTCTTTATCACTCGGAAATGTTTTACTGGAATGAACCGCAACACAGTTGCAGCTGTGCTTCAGTTGGTCTGCTGTCTAGCTCTAGGCTGGTTTAAAACTGGCATTATCCTGAGAAATAATGAGGAGTCTTAAACTATACTGTGAAGCACACAGTAAATTTTTAGTCAGCTAAAGAGCAAGGAGTGAAATGAGAAAGAATGTTTTTCCTGATATATATTTTCTCTCTCTCTCTCCATGGAAATATTGATGTGAAGGATAGCAATACTGCTACTGAATTCTGACCCGCGTGGCTGTAAAGATACATTACTTGCATCAGTCCAGGAGACAGTTCTCTCAATCTTGCTTCCTCTGCAAATGCAGTTATCTTGCTCCAGCACTTTGCAAAATCCTCTAAATTACTATTAAATTAAATACTTTTAATTTATGGAGGATTTCAGCTGAACTCATATTTCTGTGCCATTAATTATCAAGTATTTTACTGACTCTGGGAAAAACATTAATAAATCAATCTAAATGAACTCCCACCTTCCCCCCTGAACTGGGGGTGGGTGTCATCAGTCACACTCTAACCTGAGAAGGTTATATTTCCCTTGGATTCATCATTAATCTCATTTCAAATTGTGTATTTCTGAGTGGGATCAGGGCAACATTTTCAAACATGGGGTTTTTACGCTAGTGATGGCAGTATATTTACCTGCCTGAATATGTGGATGGATTTTCAGAGGTCTTCTGTGATTTGAAAAAATTCCCCTTTTGCAATGTTAAGGTTGGTAGGTTTCTTTGGTTTTCTTTCAGAAACAGTAATTACACTGGTTATCTTTTAGATAAAATATGATTTCCAGTGTATCCTTAGACACAGTGGAGCTCTGGGGAAGTATCAGTGGAAACACACGTAGCGATAAATCACTGGAATTGAAGGCCATGTGGATGCTTGGAAGGCTAGCATTAGTTAGTCAGATGGGTAAATATGGATTTAAGTGCTGACCTCTTGACATCCAAAATTGAAAATATTGACCTTCATATGCAGTGCTGGTCTTCAGTGTGCCTTCACATGGCAAAAAGATCGGCAAGGGTCCAATACGGGTACGTCATGTCCCAAAACACAGTCTAAGGAGGACTGTAGTAGTAGAGCAGGCAGGTGAGATATTTCTGATGCTGACAATGCTACTGGGGGCATTCTTATTACCACCTCAAAACAGTGTTACCCCAGAGTGAAAAAACAAGTGTGTTTGTTATCTCACAGACCAGTCAGAAAAAGTAGATGTTCCCATTTCATCAGTGTTTCATCCTCCATTTGCCAAACCCAACACAAATCTTGGCAAAGGAAGTTATTTCATGAAGTTATGTGGACTGACTTAATGTATTAATCTTCACAGTGACACAGATTATTAGAAACTCAATGATATGTGGAATGTTTTATGATGTGCTTTCACACTGATAAATAGCTAATCACCATATATTTGTGACAACAGAGCATTACGGGGAGCAGTGATATGTGTGCTGAAAAACACCATCGGTCCTTTTACGCCCTCTGCATAATGCCCTATCATCTGCAGTGCTTAACTTTGCAGTCTTGCTTTCAAAAACACCAAAAAAATCATTATGAGAATCCTAACATTTGTCAAAGCCTCCTTTCTGGTCTTTTGTGCCGTTGTTTTTTTCAGTAAAAGTGCATTACATGCCATTTGACAGCTGGTAATTGTATGTGTATTGAATTAAAGCATTGATTTTAATTTTCAAAGTCAACCTCACTCTCTTTTAGCTGAATGAATTACTTTTTTCATGAGAAACAACATTGGTACTGGACTTCAGATACAGGATCAGAGCTTAGGCAGCCTGTCCTCAGGGATATTTTCTGCTGCGCTCTTTTTGAAATATCGAAAGGTTCTAACTTGCCTGTTACACAGAAAAAAAAGATAATAAATCTCTGAATGGCTAGCACAGCTCCTAAATTCATAGCTAGCTTTCAGCTGTTTTGTGTTGCATTCCCATTCCCTGGCTGCTAGGATGATTTTCAATCGTACAGATAAGCAATAACAGGCTGGGCAAAGCTTGGATAAGAAACCTTGAAAGAAAATCCAGGTGCTGCTAGGAATTACACTGATTATGCCACAGATTGCAATCTATCTTTGAGTCAATGGTGAGGTACATTAAGAAGGCTCCCTGGGAAACAGAGGCTCTCTGACCCTTTCCCATGTATTATCCTTTTCACAGATGCAGGAACTTTTCCTTCTCTAGTCTACTCCTGAGGAACTAAACTGCAGACCGAAGCAGTCACTCTCATGTGGACACCATATGAAGAAAAAAAAAAAAAAAAAAGAAAAAAAAAAGAAAAAAAAAAGGAGGATCATAGGTTGTCATCCCAAAGAGATGTTCAAAAAAGGACTGAAGCTTTGTGCCAAGTTTCAGAAGACAGGCTTCTTCTTCTTCTCTCTCAAAACCTAATCACCACAAGCCAAGTCTCTGACCTGTTGCTCTTATCATGCATTCAAAGACATCTGCTGTTTCCTTATCCTTAAACTATCAAACCACTTAGCCTGGGCTCAGTCTGGATTTTGTTTCTCTCTGGAGTGCATGAAGCTATTCAACCTGCCCTCCTGACTGCTCACGTCCCTGGTGAGAACTGCCTCCTCCCGCGGCATCGCCCCATCCAGGTGTGGCACTGGGGAAATACCATTCGCCTCCCGGCATCCTCCAGCACTTCAGCTGGGATGGAGAAATGAGGCCAGTCTCTGTTCTCACTCACATCGGCGAGGAATGACAGTAAGTCCTTTGAAATGAGTGGAGCTAAAGCTCTGTAAAAGTGACCTGGAATTGCAACCTAGCACTACACACTGAGGTGCTAAAGTGGAGCTGGAAAGAGTGAGCGCAGCAGCTGCTCCCCTTTATACAAAAAAGTTTTACTGCTAATGCGGAGTCATGGTTTGGACGAGGAGTCTGCCCGCTCCACACAGCTCCAGCCACGCTGCCTGCTGTAGGTGTGACAGTCAGAATTTGGCTGAATATTTTTTTTACTCATACTTTGTTATATTTGTTGCATAGTAGGCTGAACAAAGAAACTCTCTGCAGAGTTTAAGAATTTATTTTAATATTGTGTTTTGATTCCTCCACGCCTTAAGATTCTGTAGGCATGCTGTAGCTTTCCCTTGTTTCTTTATCTAGCAATTCGGTCCTTCCAAACAGGCATTACTACAAAATCCAACATTAGGACTAAATTCAATTCAAATTTACCACTAAAAAAAAAATACACTCAGAAAGATGTGGCTGATGTCCCATCCCATGAGATTTTGCAATTCTGCCAATTTACATGACAGAAAATGCTAGTCCACATTGGTTACTGCGTGTCTTTTTTTGCTCTAAGACCTGTGGTGCTTTTTGCAGCTGTGCATTAAAATGGGTTTTCTCTGAGGCATAATAAAAATATCACAGTAGAGACATACATCATCTTTTGGACGCCATGTTATGCGATGAAATTTTTCACGGTACACTTAGTTTGCATTTGTCCCAAGTAACTGAAAGTGAGAATGTGCACTGACCTGCTCCAAAGCAATCGTATTAGCCACCAAAAATGCAGAAGATCACATGCGTTAATTTGACTCTGTGCAGCACAGTGTTTATTATTTCTGCAATAAACTGTAGGAGAAAATAAAGTGTGAGAGCATTTCATTCATGTCTGGCTGCCTTATTGCCATGGTATTACTTAACAGGAGAAGTAAATACGGGGATATATGCACAGGGCTTTTCTCTGTCTGGCCATGATGTCTATGTTACCGACCACTTTCTGGTTCTGATTCTTATTTTAGTCAAACTCTCTACAGCTTTTACAAGTGGAGTATGTTGATTTCTTGCTACTTCTTCCAGGCGCAGACTAGCTACTGTTACACTGCTTCCATTTCAATGTGATAAAGTGAGATACCGGTTCAGGAGCTTGCTGCACATTTGAGGGGTACCTGCTTTTCTACAAAGGAAGGGAGCAATATCTTCGCTGTATAGCTTTTGTTCATTAATACATTTATTCCTGTAAAAACTGAGGGTGGATGGAGGAAAGAGGATCATGCACACATTTATATATTCCTTCATACCAGAATTTGGGAACCTGATACTAATTAGAGCCATGGCTGTAATCAGGATTTTCCGAGAAGCGGATGCTCCTTGTAATGCAAAGGTGATCCTTACAGCAAAGCTTAGGATTGTTATTATACTAGAAATAATAGTGTGATGGCGGATCTTCATGTGGGGTTGAAAGAATCACGATAATTACTGGCCTCTATCCAAGGACAATCATGAAGAATTTCCTCTTCAAGGAAAAAGTCACTGGCTGCCCTGGGATGATGTGGATTTTATATACAGTTCTTTTATTACGAAGATTACACAAGCTTTCCAGCCTTGTCTTTGCAAAAATATTAAAAGATTTTAAATGGGCTTTACCCTAGAGAGACAGAATCCAAAATGCTGTTACACAAATAAAGTGATGAATGGGATGCCTATATATCATTTATTTCCTCTTGGAATTGGTGACCTTCCATCAGTCAGTAGTTTCCTTCACACTCCCTCACTTGTGAATTATAAGTTAATCAAGAGTACAATGGAAACAATGCATCCATAGCCTGCTTGCTGCATTCATCTCTCTCCTCAGGGTGGATTACGGATGTTAAAGTTGTAATGAGCTTTCTTTTAGTCCAGTTTTGACCTCAATTCTGACTTTACCAGCAAAAATTTCTCATGTGAGTTTATGCAAGATGTATTTGGAAAACACATTGGGATCTGGAAAAGGGGGCTGTGAAGCAGGAGTAGTCTAAAAAAGTATCTCCTTGCTTTTAACTGCTCTATTTTAGGGGAGTAGGGTACATGGAAAATAATTTAGACTGAGAATCTTTATTTTTTTTTTACATGACCTCAAAGGGATCAATGTCTAACTATTTCTGAAAGGTTAGTTATTTCTAGAGATACTCAATCCCAGAATTTACAAACCTGGTATGATGGCCACATGTGGCTGATGTGATGAAAGAAGCAGGTATGGGAAAGAGAGGTCTCCTGCACTGTACTGACATGCTGCCTCCTGAAGCCTGATCTTGGGTTTGCCACACTGAATGACTTTGATGCTATTTCACACTTATCAGTGCAAAGGACGAGTATTTTATCATATCACATTGTTTTACAGAGCCTGAGCCTCGTCTGTGAGACTCCCCCTCGAAGGGGATGCAATGCATCCGTTGGAAGTATTTATTTCCAAAACATACAGATGCACAATAGCAGTGAATGGAACACCAGGAAAAATTATTCTCTCACAGCTGATAATGCTAGTGGTAACAATGAAGGAATTATTCTCATTATAAAGAAGAGTTGATCTGAAAGGTAAAGAGAGGTGGTAATTAATTTCCTTTAATAGTCGCACTGGGATCTCCTGTAGTGTGCAGTCTGATGTTAATAATATATTTTCCCCCCTATAATTAATGTTCATGTTCTGTTCCTGGGGGACTCTTCTTCACTATCCTCAGCATTGTCATTACTTAAGCATGCACAAGCAACTTTAGCACCTTGGTCGCTGCAATAACTAATCCAAGCACTGCTTCACTTGTCCATATCTTCTCCTTGCCAGGTGGGTGGCAAATGCCATCACTGGAACATGCAACCTCAGGAGAGCTGGGAAATAATACGGTATTTTGTCCCATTTTGGAAGAAAGCAAAGTTTTAAAGAAAACAATAAGATAGTACAGGGAGTGAGTGAGCCCCCTCCGCCTGTCCTGCTTTCTGAGGCTTGTGATTCAGGGATGGGGAGGTGGAGACTGACTCGTCAGGGACCTTATGAAGGTGTCAGACCTACCTGCCAGCACAAGGCTGTGCCACAGCAGAGGGAGCAGGGAAGTCCTTGGATTTCAGAGCAGCTCACAGCTCTCGGGCCAGCCACTGAGGGCACGAGCAGAGAACGAAGGCAGGGCACAAGCAGCGTGGCCTGGGCTCCTTCTGGCTGGCCGTCTGTGGTGTAAACCAAAGCCTATTTGAAACAGCTGTCCTATGCACCAGAGACCAACCAACATCTGAATTACTCTAAGATCCTCTGACTAAGCCAAGCTGGATGCTCCTTAGCTACAAACGCAAATGTGACTCTTCTTGGAATGAAAAACATCTGAGAGATGACTTGTTCCTTAACAGAAAGAACAAAAGAGCAAAAAGCTCAAGAAGGACTAGGAAACTAAGTGCTCTGACATTGTACCACTTCCCCTCCCAGAGGTTTATACTTTTTTTTAATTTAGGGTTCCTTCAGGTCAAAGGTGCCACAGAAGCAATTCTTCTCTCTTTACCCCTAAATTTCCTTTAACCTGCAATGCTGATGTGCATTCATCATGCTTTAGAAGATTAGGGAGAATGAATCTCAACAGACAAGTCAGAAAAGAGGGAACACGACAAAGAGCTCAAATACCAGCATTCTGTTCCTGAAGGATAGCAGAGAGACATGCTTAGCAGAACACAGTATTGCATTAAGACCTAACTCAAGTCACACAAATGCAAATGTCTTTTTTGGTTTTTTAAGGTATGTTACCTTGGACAATTGGGCAAAAAGTTCCCAAGCCAAAATGTTTCCAGAAGTGTTTTATTTCCCTCTGCTCTACTCCCCCTGGCTGCTGCCACTGCCCAGTCCAAATGAGCACTCCCACCCCAGCACGCCCAGCCTTCCAGCTCTTCACGTGCACACGAGCAGGTTTGCTCTGCTCTGGAAACTTTTACTTTGGCATTACTAAAAAGGGACAGTTGCATCACAGCAGCGACAGCACGCACCTATGACAGCACCCTTCAGGGCTGAGAAATGAGCTTGGGTGACTGGCAGTCTGGCTCTTGCTTTAGTATGGGCTCTTTGGATTGCGAAGGCTTTTTCTGGAGCAGCAGAGAAAACTAAAGAAACCCTGAGACTCACTTTCTTCATCTCTTCCCTCTGACCTTCCCTACCCTTATTTTTTTGATTCCTGGCACAAGGTAGAGTGAACAAGTGAAAGACAGAAGCAGCACTATGTTCACAAACTTTCCTTCCTAATTCCACACTTACTTAACACCTGCGGTCCTGAGTCAAGGATATTTCACTATCTGACTTCTGTTAAAAAAGTGTAGCCTAACCGGAGATTTAAATTTTCTAGAAATGTCTGTACATATAAAATGTAATAGATTTTTCTAGGCTTTTCTCCCCTTTAAGGGAAAACTGAAATATCTGCAGCTTTCGCTTTAGAACTAATTCTTATTTATTTCTTTATGAATAAGAACTCTATTATGACAATTTTGTTAGCACATATAGACTTCTGCCAGATATATCTCTGAAAAAAAAGAAAAAATTCCTGGGTTTTGAACACCATCAAAAATGTCCAATATTAAAGACAGAGCTGTAATGCATGCAAAATACTTCTTGACATTTTTTGCTAGTTGACATATTTCTCAAGCAGTAAAATGACTAAGTAAATAAGAAAGATGGAAATAGAGGGTACCACCATTACTGACCCATTAACGAGATGGTTCCATAAGACTCCGAGATACAATGTCAGTAGACTTAAGGCCATGACACACAAAGCCATACAGCACATACAGCCATACTTTCCTAGAAGAAATGTTTGGAAAATAAACATCCATATGCATGATACAGCTAACATAGCATAGTGACTTCATAGTAACCTAACTGGAAATACTTTATTGTATGGAAAATATTTTGAAGGGTAAAATTTCAGCATTTATTTTAAACATTGCACATTTTTTTGCTCATTCTGACAAAAGGTATTTCTCAAATACATTCAATTCATGCTTTCCCCAAGTTTTCCAATATTGTATTTCCTACTTTGCATTGAAAAAAAAAAAAAAAAAGAGGAGGAGGGAATGGAGAGTAGAGATGAATTTTTTTATTGAAGGTTTCAGTACCTGTTTCCAGATCGTCACATCTCTAGGCCTTGCACACTTAAACAAAGGTTAGTGTGAAATGTTATTTATGAAATATGAATTAAGGAGAGGACTGCCAAACAGGTGATAGTATTTTCTACCTGAAAAATGGTATATTTTGATGAAAAAAAACCCCACCACCAGAGGCACTTTGTGTATCTTTCAAAGAAATCTTTGGGACACTGGTTTTATGGAAAACTGGAATACATCTTCTCTTTATTGGAATAATTCAGATTTTCTGACTTTTTCAGTTAAAAGTAACTACCGGGAAGATATATAAATATTCCAGAATTTCATATTAGAAGTGTCTCATTTGCATGTAACTCACAAGTTACTTGCAGGCAGCGTCCACTGGTGTAGGTGTTTCCCAGAATAAAAACTCCTAAACAACCAGTTGCTTCTTTCCCCACATTGGGTAATCAATCATCACCGTGAGACTCTGACCTAGGAGGTGATGTGGACACGATGTGAACTGCCCGTGCAGGTTTCTAGTTCTGGGAGACCAGCAAGGGATGGTAGTCCTCTAAGAGGTGGCTCGTGCCTTTCAATCAGAAAGCTTTTGTGGGCCTTCTCCCCCAAAGTGACAGGAGATGCTGAGGTGCCAACCAGACCCATAATTTCTAGTAAGAGAGCCATAGTAAAGCCATATAATGGTGCTGCTTCACACCTGCCCTCCCTGGCGTGACTGGAGACCTGCTAGTACCGTGCCTGTGGGTGCTCGATCCCAGGTTTCAAGCAGGGAAATGGTCCTGACGAGTGAGAGCAGCAAGGCAGCTCTGAATACTGCTCTTAAACAAACTGAGGAAAATAATACCTTTACATTTCCACTTACATTGAGAACGCACCCCTTTCTCTAAAAAAAAGTGATGTCATGGTGCTATTTAAAATACATAGTGGCAGCACGGCGTGCAGCTGCATAGTGATGCGGTTCTCCCATCCACAGGGGAGCCGGGGTCTTGAGATACACACACTCTGCTCTTATCAAAGGTTTGCTTCTAATTAGAGGGTAACTGAAGCCCTTTTTAACACCTGTATTGTATGGATTTAATATGCTAATGTGTAAACCTGTCTCAAATATCTAATCCTAAAAATGTTTTACTTTCTTTTTCGGTATTCCTAAGTAGTTAGTCCTGCTAATTTAACTCCATCAGGCTGAAAGGAATTAAATGAAATGTGTGGAAGGAATTAATTTAAGTGCTTATCAAAGACTGGTAATATCAGTTTCCATGGGTAAGTAAAATGAATGTATGTGAACTGGAATCAGATACATTGATTCAGCTCTATTGTGAAAACATAGCTTGGAGATAAATAGTACCACAATTATTCGCCCAGGAAAATGTGCATCATCCCAATGGAACTGCTCTAACGACCTTGACTAAACTAACTGCACTCCCGTTTTCTCAAAAGCAGTTGCAAAATACCAACAATAGCATGACGTATATGTCTGTTTTCTAAGGTGTCCATTTTACAATGAGGCATTGAGAAAAACAATCTTTATCCACAAACATTTCTTGAGTCGTACGTGCAGTTACTGCTGTACTTCTACATAAAGAAAAGTAAAAAATAACACAGGACAATGTTCAGGGCCTGTTCTTGGGCTGTAGTTAAAAGGCAAACTAAAAGGCACCTTGCCCGTGCTCTACTGGCATTTTCAAAGGACAAGCTTGATACCATAAACAAAGCTCATGTCTGCTGCCGATTGCTTCCCAGAGCATCATTCTGCATTAGGGGTTCACCGCTCAAAGACAGCACAGGCTGTCTGGCATGGCCACTAATGCAAGTTTAGGAATGGCATTGGCTGGTGTCTGGCTTCGGAAAAGCTGGAGCTGAAGAGTTTTGGCTGGCTTATCCAGACCGCAGGGCTGTGATTCAGTCTAGGTTGATATTTATTAATTCTGGAGACTCGAGTTACTCAAGTCTGTTAATGGTATGGCTGGAGCTAAGGCTGGGGCTAAGGCCTGATGGGGATGAAAAGCAAGTGTTATTGCTGGGAAGAACAAAGCTTATAAAGCTCAGAAGAGCGTAGGCACAGTAATGCATGTAGGGCTGGATGGGAATAATATGCTTTAGGTTATGTTAGTCTGGGGTTTAATGGCTTGGGGAAGAACTCGAGTTTGGGCCCAAAGAGTTAATTACTGAATCTCACGGGACTTAAGTGATATTCCAGTTACAGACAACGGCAAAACCTTGCTGCACGCCTCCCTATGCAAATGCAAGAGTATGCCTTAGCCTGGGCCAACACATAGACTTCCTCATCACTCACCCATGTGCAGCATAAACTCTTAAATTCGATTTTCAGCTGTGGGGAGTCTTTTTGCTGATACATAGGATTTTTCAAGGGCTATTATTAGCTTACCAAAATGAAACTGCTGTTGATATGAAAAGCTTTGATGCAAAACCAGAACAAAGTGACCTGAAAACAAGCACGGCTTCACTGTCTTGCCCAATATTCACATTCTGGCAAGGCCTATCATGCACTGGCTGTGTGTGTAGAAGCTAATGAGGATTCACATGCAGGTAGCTTAGGAATAATACTATTAAAGGCAGTAGGCCCACATTAAGAAAGCAGAAAGAGGAACCATTTCTTGAGACCATGTCTCTGCTGCTGAAGAAAACAGTGTCTGGTCAGTGACTTGTTCCCTCTGAGTGAATGAGCAAGCGGGAGCATCAATCACCCATGTGAGGAGTCAAGCAGCTTACAGCTTTCTATGTTTTGTTACATTTGTATGTGACACATGCTCATTTGCAAAGATTTTTAGGGTTCTTGCCTCTATCTTCTGCCATTGTCTCAATCCCACAAAACAACAGCTCTGGCTGGAACATCACAGATGCTGGGACAAACCTTTTCTTGTCTTGGGTCCTGCACAAGTGTCCATGTTGTGGGGGGAATGACTATGAGCAATGATGTTAGAAAGCCTTGTAGGCTCACTAAGCTGGATTGAGCACAAATGCCAGCAGAGCAAATGCCTTGTGAATAACCCTGGAGTAGAGATGGGCTGCTAGAGTATAGTAAGGATGAGGGCTACCATTAGAGGTAGGGTTAAAGGATGGGGCAGCGGGCAGCAGTGGCTGCAGCAGTGCTAACTGGTACACCCTGCAAGTTCAGCAGGGCTGGATGGCAGCTGTTGTTGGGGCTGAAGAGCAGATGATTGATAGTTATTTGTACTGTGAGGAAGGGCGTGTGAAATTCTTTTGATGTCCAAGTCAGGTTT
The DNA here is from genome assembly GCF_965183815.1 of Platalea leucorodia. Classification (NCBI taxonomy): domain Eukaryota; kingdom Metazoa; phylum Chordata; class Aves; order Pelecaniformes; family Threskiornithidae; genus Platalea; species Platalea leucorodia. Next base: position 70,638,141 of record NC_138824.1, read on the forward strand.
AGAGATACAGCTGAGATAGGAGTCTCATATCTGTCTGAATCTCTAGGGTTGGGACCAGGCCTGGGGAAGAATGAGCCAATGACTGAGGATTAATTGTGGCTGTAAATCTGGGGTGCAGTCCCCCCTAAACCTCAAATGAAAACTAATCTTCTCCAAGTGCCTTGGGGGAACCTGCTACCTCCTACCACCCTGGACCTTACACAATCCAAAAACTAATTACATTCTTCAGATCTTCCTTCCCCTAAGCCCGAGCAAAAGCCAGTAAAACTCAGTAAAAAAGCCAGCTCAGTAGAGGTCACTAGCCCTCACTGTAGCCCAACCCGCCCTGCTGGCTGTACCAGCAAACTGCACACCTTACGCCTGCCTGTTTTTAACCCCAACCCCTATCCTAAGCCTAATCCTATCTTTAGTTATCCCCTGAAGACTCTTACCAGTTAAAAAAGCAAGTGTGAACTGTTTGACTCTTGACTTACCTGCTTCTCCCCTTACAGATGTTGTAGGATCCAGCAGACAACTGAACGGCCCGTCCCTGTAATTCTTACCACTCAGCCCCTCTCCACGTGTACCCCCAGCCTTCCTTACCTGTCCTGCAGCAACCTGCATGGGGCCAAAATTCAGCTTAGAGCATTTGGTCCTGTCAGCTCTCCCTTCATACCAGCCTTCCGCCCTTGTGCAATCCAGGAATATTTCTCCTCGTTCAGTATTTCCACATCTAAAATTTAACCTTACATCTTATCACAAACACTGTGTAAAAGTTGCCCAATATCTCCTCCTTTCCCCCACCGCTGGCTGTCAGCCTCTGCACCTACAGCTCCAAGAGCTGGGCTTCAATCAGCAATAAACCTTGGTTTTCCTCTCATCAGCTAGTATTAAAGTATATCCCAGTGATCTCTGGTAGCAATAAACTGAATTCTCCTGCCCCTGTGATTGCTAGCAATAACCTGAATGTTAACCCTAGTTTTAATTTTCTCTACCCCAAGGCCAAGCAGAAGAACTTGGTCTATGGGGAGTAAAGGGCTGAGAGTAGCTTTGAGCATGGTATGCCTTATTGACTTGGGCCCATCTTACCATTAGCATTTGGGTCCAGAGGGTTATGTTCACTGATGGGTGCTATAGGACGTGCATGGTGAGGGTATTAGAGTCTCATCTGGGTGGGAGCCATATAGTTATGGGTAGGCCTGTGGTCAGGCTTAGGAAGAGCAGAGACTGAAAAGCTAAATTTACTACTATGATGTCCTGCAAGTTCTTCTGATCCAGGATGATATAGTGTTGCCTGGTTATGGCTATGCTTAGAATATAAAAGAGATTTTAAAACTTTTTTATACAGCCTCTTTCTCTTCCTTCTCTACAAAAATATCAAATAAATGTCACTCAGTTTTTGACTCATTGGAGAATTCCTTTGAAAAAGCCCTGGCTCATATCCTTCATGGCGAGGTGGCTGCCTTGTGCTGTCTGACTGCACTGCTATAAAGCAGCGCTGCTCTGCTTCAGGAGGCTCCTATGGAGGTTCACTGTCCGTCCTACACTGACATTTCCCCCGCTCCCCCCCAGCCTCCCTAAAGATAAAGTAGGTGTTACAGCCAAAGTCTGAGGGTCTGAATAGCCACCTTTGTATCTCGCTTGAGCCCTGTCTGCCACATTAACTAGCTACCTGGCAGTGGGCTGGGTACTTTAAGAAGTGTAGAGATGGGAAAACGCAAAGGCAATCTTTCTGCTTCGGGGCTGTGCAGGAATTCCCCGTCTGGGATGTCCCACCTGGACAGCCGCCTGCCTGTGGGTCAGCGAAACAGTTGCTGTTTTAACTGCTGTATTGCACATTTGACTGAAATTTTTGGTTCTGAAGAAGCTGTATTTTTCTGGCATGTTTCTAGGACAGTAGATTCTCAGTTTGCTGCCAGGTAGGAATGAAGAGTTGAGTTTTTAAGAGCACTGAGTGGCATATTAGCAAGTGTAAACGCTTCCAAAAAATTAAAGAGGACTATATTTCTGCTTCTGATTCTCTGTTCCGTGCCAAATAACACTTTCTCAGTCACCTTTTCTTCCTCAAAGAGAACAGGTTGCGACAGATTGAAGTTTCTCCCCTGCTATGTCAGGAGCCTTTATGTGACAATTACAACATCATTTTTGTTTTATGATCAGCTGAAGTCAGTTCAAAACAGCACGTCACCTCACACATGAAATAGCATGGCTTTATGTGACAGGGACTGGAATTTGGCAGGAGCGTTTCCTCATTCGCAGTCTGCTTTTTTCTGTCTCAATGTTTTACACTCGCTGCAGAGTAACTTGAGTTTTGAAGTCAGTCAGGCTTATCTGGAGGAGTGACTCATCTAGGGCAAGCGGAGTAGCCAGCTCCCGCTTGCTCTGAGGGGAACCAAAATGTTAAGCAGTGGAGGAGGAGAAAAATTACAAATCCGTGACGGGGAAGACCTCAGACTTTCCAGATAAAACCTGTGATATTTATCAGCAGCTCTGTGAGCAGCAAGTTTGGCACTCAGCGGGCAGTTTCTTTATCTCCTCACTGTCCATGGCGATTGCCTTTCTCTCCTGTTGCACCCAGCTCACGTGCCACTGACAAGGCGGGCCTCAGAAAGTTCAAAGAGAAGCCAGCTGGCTGTGTGCGAGTCCCCAGATCAGTGCATACTACTGATATAATCAACAGCACCACGTTTCTAGCTTTTTTTTTTTTTTGGTATGTCTCTAGAATAGCAATTATTAGCCAAGAGCAGGGCTAAATGCTGCAGTGTTCAGAGCGATTTTGGCTTTCCCTGACAATTCACTTTTTCACATCATCTATTAGACCTATGAAAATAATACAGCATTTCCCATTAGTAATCCCTTCTACTTGTTGCTTTTTTTGTGGCCAGAGGAGACAAAGTGTTCAGTCACCACAAAAAAACCTCTCCAAAGCAGCCACTACTGTAATACTTCATCTTCCAAAACTGCTACCACCATGAATTCAAGAAACCTGGCCCTAAGCCTATCCACCTTTCCCAATTTCCGAACGGTTCCTACTTCTTTTCTTTCCTGGTTGCTGACTTTTTAAAACGTTTATCTTTTAAAACCAAATGCACAAAAACGTGGTGTTCCTAGGCATGGCAGGACCCATGTCAAGGACGGCTGTAGGCAGAGGCTGGCAGCTGCATCTGGCTGTAAGCAAGCACTAGCAGCAAGCAGCTCCATGTCACCTTACTCCTAATCCTAAATCCTAAGCTAAGAGCAATGTTACAGGTGTGGAACAACTCACTGCAGATGTTAGCCACTTAATCCTCCACTGAATCCAGATCCAAAAGGAAGCATTTGCAGATAATAAATGAAGTTTTGTGAGCAGTGAAACAAATACCAGTCGATGTCCTACTGGTTTCTGTCAGAAAGCTCTTGTGTAGATTCTCTGGTGTCTACAGGGACGGGTATCTATTGTCACAAAACTTGAAGAAACTCAGTAGTTTCAAGATCTTTACCTTTCTCTCAAACTTAACAAATTGGCCAGCACGTTCAAAAGACAGACAGACAGGCACGCACAGAACCACATACACACAACATGACCAAATAATCCTTTCCCCGCAAAACCTGTTGTTATCTCAATACCTAAACCAGGCAGGTTGCAGGGACTGGATCCCGTAAGGATTAACAAACAAATAAGTTAGAGGTTACGTTGTCTAACTTTTAGTAATCATCCGGGTTGTGGCTCATCTCACCTAACTTCAGGTCTTTACAGTACGGATGCTGACAGCAGCGGTAACTGTCAAAACTGCCTTTGTAGTCAATGGAGAGAAACAGGAACTCTTAGGGTACGAGTAATCCAATTTTAAGAGAGTTATCAAAACCAATCAAATATTTCATGGTTGAGAAGTGCCAGCTAACAGTAAAGGACTAGGCTCAGGCTAACCCTCTTCTCCCCCTCCCTAGTTCCCCAGTATCTCAGGAAACCCATTACTGCCTTTTCATGTGCACGCTTCCTCGCCTTCCTAAACAAATCAAACTCTTCTTCTTTCCTCTTTCAGGCCTCAGCCTCTTCACCTAGGCTGGCAAGTCTTCTCTTCCCCTCCAAAAATGTACAAGGACAACCATCTGAAGGAAAAGAAAGAAATCTTTGTCTTTTAAAAAAAACCAACTTTGTTTATATGATGACCCTTTATTTTATTATTCCTTCATACAGCTGGCCTGGCATTTAGCTTGCCTTCTGCTTGGATGGGCCTATCAGAAACAGAGAGAAAAATAATGTATTAAATGCTCAGCAGCAGAATTGCAAAAGCACAAGATGGGGATTCAGGAGTAAGGGGAGACTTTGAAATCACTTCCAGTTCATTCTTAAAAAAATATCAGGCTGTCAGACTGAGCATGTCCCTTTGACTTCAGTATTTCTCGAGTTTTAAAAACCTAACCAAAGAGCATTAACATTCTGCTGCTGTAGTTTTACAGGATAAATTACAAATGAGAACAGTGAGTGCATCTCAGAAGTGATGGTCTTTCGTTTGGATGACTGATATTCTACACAGCTAAGTGCTGCTTTAAGACTGATGAAAACTTCTGTACGCTTGATTTACAGTCTATTTGGAGGTAAAAAAAGTGCATTTAATACTTTCATTTCCTTGTTCCTTTTTAATTATTTTTTTGCATATCCAGGCTGCAGTCCAGGAAAAATGCAAGTTTTGCGGATACGTTTATCGACCTTTGCATTGTGATTTAGTAATATACATCATCTGGTGCTTACTTGTACATCCTAAAAGCCCAGTAAAGGAAGATGTTGAGCACATGTTCTAAAATAAGTATATGCTTTAAACATGCTATTAAATTGTAGTACTTGTTTTTCTTCATTTTCTAGATTTTTCCATTTCCTTTCCTGGAGCTTTAATTCCTCTGGGGCATATCATAAAGTCCTTACTCAGACAAAACTACTTTTCTATTTACTTTGTTTAGGTTGAAAACTGCATGAGGCAGTAATATCCTCAAGACAATTACTTTTTTATCATTTAGGTCTGCAAAGTTAAATTGTTTTTTGACAGAGTAACTATTGAATAAAATAGCATTAAGGTCACCGGACCTTTTCTGGCAGGGATTTTCTTAAAATTCCAGGAAGGGCTCCATATTAGTAGTCACGGTGTTTATACAGGTCTTACGCATGATGGCTCACATGCACTCCATTTTTGTACTGCTTATGTTTAAAAAATACAATGACAGCAGTCTTAATCCTGCATGGAGACCACCCTTGTGGTTTCAACACTCTCATCAATTCTGTTCAGACAACCAAGCACTTTGGAAGGCAAATTCTCCTTTATTACTTTCCTTTCTGGCTTTGCACTTTTTCCTTTGAATTTTCTCTGGCGTTTGCCTTTCCCTCCATATTTATGCCTTTATCTCAGGCTGTTGGGCAACGGGCTGTGGGCCTGCTCCAGTGTCCAGGAAATAAGTTAGGAGAGCGCTCGGCATTTTATCATCACCACGTCGTGTGACATTTCACATCTTTTTTGTAATTGTAATTTCAATGGTCCCTTCAATACTGATGAAATTTACAACACGTCAGGAGGGGTCTCTCAGATTAAGCTGTTTTCTTGTGTATTAAAGGGCTTTCATGGAACATTAACCGTGAGACATCAGCTAAACGGAATGAGACTTTAACACAAAGTTGATGACCTATAGCTGGAATTCGGTACCCTTTCTCCCAGGAGAGCTACTTTATTACTCTGCAAGTAGTTTCAGTTCATTCATTGGGACTACTTGTAAGATGCAGTCACTGTGATTAAGGAGGCCAGAATCCGTCCCTGTTGACAAAAGATTATTTTAACACTTAAGATTTCCTTTGTGCAGCCTTTGCTTCGACTAGCGAGCACTTCATCAGGTGAGTCATCCCCTTTCACTGGGACTAAAGCTTGCACAGCTTGATCCATCAAGATTTATGGGCATGCATGCGTATACCCCATTAAGCTACACCACTGAAGTGAAGGACACAGCTTTGGAATAATGAGATATTCACTGTGAGCAAGTAATATTAGACTAGGGCTAGAAACACATTGTGAGCATGTTGGCAAAGGAGGCGATTCCTCTGAAAAGGGATGGGAGCCGGGTAATATTCTGTGCAGCCAGGCCTAATGTTCAAGCAGCTCTTTCTGGAGTGGAAATCAGAAGCCTGAACCAGGTGTCCATAATGGGGAAAGCAGGCCACCTTGGGGTAGGATTCACAACTCAGAGGGAAAGATTTGTTGCCTGAATGCAGAAAGGATCGAGGCTTTGTATTCCTATCTTACAGATGGCCCTAAGCACAGCCCTTTGTAAGGCACTGAAGTAGGAGAGTAAGGTAGGGTTTCAAGCCACCCTTCTACTCTGCACTTCCTCAGGAACATGCATTTCACCTGCTTGGCGAGCAAGCAGTTCAGGCTCTGCATCTTGAATGCTCAAGGCCCCAAACAGTGGGCCAGCCAAAGGGCTCAAGGCCACCAAACAGAAGAGGCTTTCTCCCCTCCTGCTCCTCCTGCTCTGCTCATCCTTCCTGCTGGTCCCTGCTCCTTCTGTGAGCTGCTTCAATTTCATAATTTGGCAAAAATACATCCACCTTTTCCTTTTTTTTCTTTTATTTTCTGATGTAGAGAGCTGAAGGGACTTCTGCAGAAGCCTCACTAGGTCAGATAGCAGAAGGCAACTGGCAGAAGTGCACAGCTAGGAGAGGGGACAGGGACTGGCAAGCTGGCATTTGCCAGACTAGGGTGCAAATGGGACCAGCCCTCCACCATTTAAGTGCACTTGGTGGTGGAGTGGACTTAAATAAGCTGTAGTCTGTTGTGAAAACTCACCTTTCATCCCTCAGTAGATCTGCCTGTGAATCCTCCCAATTGCTCACAGCTGCTTCCCTGCGCAGCCTCGCAAGGGGCCCAGTTGGGTCAATTTGGGTCAATTTTGTCCCAAAAAATTAGAAATTGATTTGGGGAAGAAAACCGCCACCTTTCCCAGGCAACAATGACAGCATTATTCTGAGTACTAACAATATCAGAATAACTATACAAAATCATGTAATTAAATTGAAATTGTTTCATTTTAAATTAAAATTCATAACATCTTTCTGGAAGGTTGCAAAATCAACTTAAACTAAATGCTTATCAATTCTATTTTATTTCTTGTCAAGCCTTCCTTTCATCTCACACTATGAACCATAGAAATGCCCGAGTTTTTCCCTCAGACTTTGATCATTGCATTACCATGACAACAATGTATTTACTGTAGCTATAATAGATGGACTTCAGATGTTAACTGGATCCCTCAAAAGTCCACAGGGGAGATTTTGGTCTCCATATACCAGGATAAATGAAAGAATGATTCTTTCTCCTGAAGAGCTATCTAACAGGTAACTTATATTTGCTTTCAATTTCTGCCTGCTCTTTTAGCAGAGTCCACTGCCTGCCATAAGTTTTAAATCTACTGACTATTTTAATTATACAGAAAACCAGGTCAAACTTTTATTTACCAGCTTACTTTGCTTTTTGCTGACTGAAGCCCATAATCGTGCAAGTTAATGCATCAATCTGACAGGATGTGACGTATGGACACCGCAAAGGTTTTTATTCTTACTGTTTACATTATTCTCCTCTTCAGAGCTTTCCAGCCTTGCACAGCAGAAGAGAAATGTGTAAAGCTTTGTTCTTAAACAGCTCACAACTAAAGGATGATATTTTGCATACATATAGGCTTGGAGCATAAAAATATATGATAGAAACAGGACCTATTACTCTCCTGAAGACATTGATGCATGAGAGTAATCAAGTCACTTCAACAATAAAAATAACTTCAAACTTAAGCACAACTTCTAATACCTTCTTGAATTACAGATATAATACAAAACAGCACATGCAACTGCAGCTCAGCAAGCAAGAAGCAATGTCGTTGCAGCAAGATTCTTAAAGTTTGCATTTCCTTAGCTTAAGGAGTATATGAATAGATGATAAAATTCCTTTTGCACAAGGTTTCGTAGAGAGTAAATTATAAATATACATAAAAAGTTTCATTAATGCCTGTCAATCTGCTTCTAAAAGATGTAATTAGAAGATCAGAAAATGAATTAGAAAGTCTGTTTGATCTCAAGAGTTTGGTTACATACTGACAATCTTGAAATAATTCGTATCAGAATGAACTGTTGAAGCTTTATATAGTTCTGAACATGAACTGCTATTTTCTAAGATAAAAATAATGCATAGTTCTTTAAAATGAAAATTATATCACTAAGGTAGTCATAAAAATGACTTTAGCCATTAGTAAGAAAAATTCTTTATTAGTCTGTTTAAACTAGTTAGAATTTTTAATTTAAAATCTCGAAAGGCTGATTTAACTGTACCAAAACAGATATCATAGCAGAAGAAACACCTAAAAACAAAGAAGAATGTAGCATTGTGGGTTCAATATTTATTATTTCTCAATTATGTACATTTCAAAATACAAATTATAAATTCTATGTCAAATTTAATCTTTTAAACTAGCTTTTTAGCTGTATAACTTACTAGAAACAAAGTTTCCAGGGAAATACTTTGCAATTAAAAAAAAAAATGCCTTTTTTTTTTGCCCTTTGGCCTACCTCAAGCTTGCTGAACCACAAAGTCCCCCTTTTTAAAACAGATAAAGAGGCCAAAAAATGATGCGTGTCGAGTCAAAGTTGCAGAAAGTGGTGAACAGAACAGGGCACATGAGGAAACAGCATCTAATGGGCTCAGCGCAGCCCCAAACCTCTGGGTCATAAAGGCAAAATTTTGGTCACGTTGAACTTCAAAGGAGCGAGAAACTCATCCTAAACGCGCTTGTTGCTGTTTGCCTGGTGCAAAGTAGATCTGCAGTAGCTAGTCATTGGAAGGGCACCGGCTTGGAAAGCTCAGCCAGCCACCGTGCACCGTCTCCCCTGCCCGCTGCGGCACAGGGGATATAAGGGAACTGGCCATGACCCAGAAATATCTTTGTGTTGTGCTCATCCTGTTCTTATTATCCTTTGGGCCTGTTAGCAGCTAAAATAACTGAACTAGGCAGCGCTGTTAGCGGTGGCAGTCGTTGATCGTGTCCACTCCCTACCTGCAGCAAGTACTCTGGCAGTGCCCTTCACGATTTGTCTGTGTTGTGCATAAAATCCCACTTCTTAGCCCGGTTTTTGTACATGACCACTTGTAGCCAGTAGAGCTAGAAATGAGCTTCATTTTTCCATTTTTCCTCTAACCCAAAGTTACAGAAACAATAACTTTAAGAGAAAATGGAGGAGCTCCTCTAAGAAAAGCTTTGCTCTGTAAACGCACCTTCAGCTTTGCAGAATGATCACGGAGAAAGTCTGAAGTCTTCAGGGTTTTATTAAGACTCATGTATTTGGCTGCAGGAAATATGAATTTTATTCTGGGATGGCCTCATCTGACCTCCCTCAGCTCTTGCCTTTTCTAGGGAGCGGTCTGGGGACAGCGCCTGCCAGGAAGCCTTGCCTGGTTCTTCCAGTTACGAGAAGCTTTCTCGGTTACACAGAACATTTCCATCATCAAACCACTTGGGTTGAAAGTTTGCAGTCTGGTGTCTGCCTTGGAATTATAATTATTCCTAATTTCAGCCAAAAGAGTTAAGAAGTAGAGATGATACGTTCTTGAGAAAAGTTAGTCCTTGCTTTGCAGGTGTGTGGGCTCTTTGCAACAAGGATATCCCCATTTAAAAATCTGCCTGGATTTGCCAACGTTTAATAAAACTGAAGTCATTACCCTACTACACGGAGATTAATGTTGTCATTTCAGAATTGGTTTGGGCTAGGCTAAGCTAGCATTGCTGGCACAAAAGCAGTCACGTCCTTCCCCTGTCCCCCCCAGCTTACGCCAGCAGTTGTGCAGTGACTCAGTGGACTGATAGGGAACTGCCAGTGAATTAACCTGACTTAAAATGACCGGCAACAACAAAACAAAAAAATTATTTGATCATAGTGTGATCATTAAATCATTAAGTACTGAATCATAATGAATATGCAGGAAGTGAATAAATTAAAATTACACAGGCAGACTTAATTACACTATTTCTTAATTTTTGAGTGCTTGACTTTGCATCCATAGCGGTTAGCATTTAATGCAGTTTCTGTGAGCGTGTGACTTTGCTAGGTCTTTCAAAAAATGGCAAACCTCATTACTTGGCATTGTTGTGACATTTCCAAAATATCAGCAGCCTTCCAGTCACTTCAGCTAGCAAGCTGTGGCAGCTGGAGTGGTCACGGGGTCCCACTGGAGGTAGGGACAAGGGGGAGCAGTGAGAAGCAGGGATGAGATGCTCCCCCCTGGGCTCTGAGGCAGCAGAGGAGCACCGAGTTCACCAGCGCCGGACTCCCCTCCCAGGTGCCTGCGTGAGCGAGCAGCCCCTGCCTGTCCCCCAACCTCCAGTCTGACGGCGCCTTCCGTACCTCAGACTACTCACTCCAGCCCCATGGAGTGGTCATCCTTTAGGATGACCATGTGCTCATCTTTATTTCTGGCTTTCCAAGTCCCAAGTACTTCCCAAGCAACTCTGAGCGTCACCCCTTGCTTTCCAACCCCACTTTCAGACTTTGCTCAGCCCAAAGACCTCCTTGGCTTCTCCTCCAACCTCTTTCTCCCAACTGCGCTGCACCCATGTTGCCACCCCGATCTCCCTCTCCCAGACTCAGCTCCATGCTTGCTCCCTTCCTGACACTCTCTTTTTCCAGTTGTCCACAGCACCTCCTCCTTACCCACGCTTGTACTAGGGGCTCTTTCTCAATCCCTCCTCTCTCCTTTCTCCCCAATGCTCTGGATTGTAGCTCAAATTTCCTTGTCTTCCTTGCTCCTCATCCACTGTTCATGTTCCTTCTCCTGCTGGTCATCATTTTCTACTCCATCCTCTCTCCGTGTTCCCTCTCCTGCTGGTCCATTTTTCTCCCCAGCTCACTATCTTCTTACCCGACCTCTACAACTTCCCTCAGCCAGTCTCAGCCTTGCTTCCATTTCTTCACTCACCAGCTTCCCTCAGGACAAACCCCAGCCCCACTTCACCTCCAGGACACTCGCATGTCCTGGAAAATGTTCAGCAGACACTTTAAACTGGCTTAAACCCACACCAGCTCCAAAGGAAATCCTGCTTTGCTCCTTTGACCGGGAAGGGGGTCATTTGTGTGGCTGCACAGTGAACCAGCTTAGGAAAACACAACAGCTGAAAATTAACCCATCCACACACAGAAAAGGTTAAATTTCAGCAAGATTGGCTTCCTGCTCTGGCCCACTGGTCCACGACAAGGGAAGTAACAGAAATGAGTGTCCAGAATTGGGAGTAAGGCGGATCATCCTTTGCAGTAGCAGCAGAGACTTAGATGGATTAAAGCAGTCTTGCAACTACAGCTTTGGCAAAAATGGGTAAGATTTGCTAAAGCAATGGAAAATCAGTCTTAAATGGAAGAATACGCTATGGGGGCAGTGCTGCCTGAGTTCATGCCAGAAATGTCTCACAACTCCCCAGTTACTGCTTTGTGCTTTAAGACAACTGTCTTGCAAGAGGTGTCGCACTCCGGCAGAGCGAGGGGAGTTTCACATCAAACAAACTTCTCCAAAACAAACCTGTAGACTAGCTGGGAAACAAGACTGGGGAGAAACATCCAAAGAGTTATTAACTCCAGATTAAAATGCAGAAAAAAAGGCTGACCTGAGGTGAGCCAGTTCCTGCCTTATAATCCCTAAAAAACATGCGACCTCCACTGTAGCCATGCTCCTGGTTAAAGTGCAAGAAGAAATGCAACAACTAAGGCTATTCATCAGATGAGGCTTTGGAACCCATTATCCGTATTCTATTTAGGTGTAGTCTGTACTTCAGATTTTGGGTGGCGTTGTCAGTGAGGAATGTGGAAAAACCTTCAGTGAACCCTATGTTGGAAACATCTTTGTGCCGACTCTACTATACTCCCCCCCAAACATCTTTTTGCTGAGATAGCTCATTCTGTTCAGGGAAACAGTTTAGTTTTGCCAGTAAAGTAACTGCATACAATACATTTCTGCAAGAGAAAGTTACCACTGTGCCCTTACAGGTACTATTGTCAGCAAAGACCTTTAACAGCAGACAAGACCTGGCTCGCCAAAATGACCTTCCTGCAGAAGCATTTCTGAGCTTGCTCTGGAGTGCCTTTCTCTTTCCTTCTCTGTGTTGCAAAACATTGATCTAGATTCATAATTCAGATCCTCAAAAGAAGCAAAAAAGGTTACATCAGTGCCTGAATCAATGTAAGTTTTGCAGACAAAACTGTGAACCAACATTTTTCATGAATAAAGTAGCTAGAAAGAGTCAAAAGGTTTGGGTACGTGTTCACTGCTGACAAATACTCTAATAATTTTCAGAAACCTTCCGTGGCTGATGCAGTCTGAGTAATCCTCAGAGGACTTAACACACAGCACCGCCTTTGCATACAGATCACCCAAAGTATTCTGCAAAAGAACGTCGTCCCCTTTTTGGGGTGCCGGATGGGTAAATCTTAAAACTGCCAAACATGAGGCTGCAGAACAACCAAACTAATTTTAATTATAAACCTACTTCAGGTCATCCAAGCCCTACGCAGAGAAATTCAAAATGAAGAGAAATGGGAGGACGAATGGGCAGATGAAAGCCTGCTCCTCGTCTTGGGGCCACATCCAGGTAAAAAGTTGCCTCCCAGAAGAACAAGGCCCCTTTGTAGCGTGCTGATGTTCAGGCAGTACGTCCCACTTCTCAGCTGCCGCGCTACCGCGATGACTGCTCCCTTTCCATCCAACCCGTCCTCGCTGCGCTGTACGTGAGTCAGACTGGGGACCTACTCAGCCCTTAAATATGTGCTTAAGTCTTTCCATATTCAGGAGAGAAACTCAGATGAAATTCTGAGCAAATGTGTAATGAAAAGCATGTGCCTAAGTGTTTACCTGAATAAAGCTGCTTTCCTGAATCTGTGCTAAAATGTCAAGAGCACGTCAGGCAAGCTCAGGATCTTCCACAGCGCTCTCACTCGCAGAGCCTCTGCCATGAAAAATGCTGCATCCCCAAGGGGGAAAAGTTTTTCCTGGAGAGCAGCCCAGAACGAAAGGAGCCATCAGATCAAAGATAAGTCTTACCTCCCCCACTACACCCCTCACTTCCCCAAACAGCAGATCAAGGCAGAGGAGGTCTAGAAAAAAAGGGGAAAAAAAAAAGAGATTTTTTTCTAACAGAGAAATGAGAGGTTCCCCGATCTCCCACTTGGTTTCTCCAAGCACTGCAGCTAGGAGCAGTCTGTTGCTTGCTTGGGAGCTCCTAGACCGCAAGATGGGAAGTCACGGAGTGCAGGAGTCAAGTTATTTACTGACATCTCCCGCCTCCAAGCCGCTTCACAGCTTGGCAGTGCGCAGGAGGGTTTTCAGGCTGACCACAGCAGGCTGACCTTTCCTCCTCCACAGACAGAACGGTCTCCAGCCCCCGCGATTCAAGAAGCCATGGATACTTTTGTTCGTTGGCCATTATTCATTAGATTTGGGAGACCGAGCTGTTTAAGCTGAAACGTCTCAGGGTGAAGAAAAAAATGTTGCACATTTTACATTATCTCTTGCAAATATGAAAGCTTGCTGCAATCTTCAGATACAATATTTATGAATTGGTCTTTCAGCCAAATCCACTTTTGCATAAGGATACACAGCTGCCGGTACCCAAAAGTATGATACTTCCCAAATATATCTTTGCCATTTTTAAAATCATTCTAGAGGCTTGAAAATAATATTTCTTTCATTGTAAGCGAACTCTCTAGTTCTGATGTTTCAAAGACAGTCTGAAATTAGCCGGGTTTTGTTTGTGTTTGTTTGTTTGTGCACAAGAATAATTGATTAAATCAGCACAAGCATAACTGATTATACACTCTAAGAAAAGTACTGAGGAATTCAGCTGCAAAACTAGCCGCATTGTGAGGAGCCATACCCAATTTTTATGCTTACATCTACATGGAATCCCCTCTTAATTATACAGTAGCAAATTTGAAATGTGTCATCACCTCCCACCACTGGATATCTAGATTTTGAATGAATGTAACCTGCGTTTTTCAGCACTTTTAAGGAATTTTTTTTAAGATGTCTCTTTAAACTTTTTTTCATGAAAAGGCAAAATTTGCATAGAAGAATATTTAAATACTCACGACTTACAAAGAATGTCAGCCCTCTTTCATTAACCAGCATAATGACCCTCTAGTAGTTTCACACTGAGAAAAAAATCTGCAGAGAAATATGCCAAGCCTAATGCCAATTAGGACTTTGAAAATATATATATTATAGACCGGGCAAATGAAATGTGAAATTCAAAGTTAAAAATTGAACTTATATCCTTCAGTCCTCTGAAAAATAATCTATTTTTAATGGAAACCGAAGAGCTATCATATTTCTCACTCAGTTGACAATAAATCTATTGTTCAGATGTGGTTTAAATTGTTCTTTGGAAGAAGAGGGTTTTGAGAAAATCAAATAGAAATTGCATTAAAGAAGAAGAAATGCCTTTTAAACTGGAATTACTTTATATATATAGCCTGTAGTTTTTGATACATTTTAGGTTTGCCAGAGTAACAGGCAATTGGACACCATGAAAAATTATTTGTAACCATTACAATAAGAGAAAATGTGTTTGCTTATTTAAGTGAGAATAAGCAAGTTTAGCGTTATGCCTTTTACTTTAAGCAGTATGTCTGCAGGGATCCAGATACTAAGAAAGAGTAAGCTGATGACATTAGTTTGAAATGCTACACTATACATTAAGAAGGCATACACCTACTATTTATTTCACAAGCATGAATTAGGTCTTCTGGAAAAGAACTTGAATTTCAGTCAAACTTGCAAGAAAATAACAATACTTGGCACTTTCAAAATGATTTCCATCTGAAAAATGCAAATAATTAAGAGGTAGCAGGGGGGAACCGACACATTGTGCAGGTAGCCAACGGAGCCGGGACATCCAGGGAAAGCTCCAACGCCGTCAGGTGCTGCACAGCTGGAAGCACAATGCCTGCGGTGACAAGGTACTGCCTAATGTATCCTAACCACCGAGACGGATCGACGCCCCAAAAAGCCTTCGCTGCGTCTCCTCTTTCTGCCAATGATAGACTTAGCACCCCAGAGCCCCCCGCTTAGTGCCCCGCTCAAATACCTGGCTGTGAATGGCACCCAGAACTGATCGTAGCCTACAATACTCTGTAAAGCTGCCCTAGTTCACAGATCAGAGAAGTGATGCACAAAGGCATTATATGTGTGGTCTAAGCTCGTAACATTGCACAGTAGAAGAATTATGAATAAAACCCATTTCTCTGGAGATATTACCAGTTCTGTCGCCCTCAACAAAATCCCTTTTACACAGACTTCAAACTCCTTAAGTATTTTTTTCTGACTGCAATACTATGCCAAATATTTATTTTATCATCAGTCCAAAACTCAATTTACTGCAGAAACCCTGCATGAATACTTCAGAGGAACTTCTAAGATCCAGCCCAGAAGAGGAAGAAAGATTACAGAGATTAATATTGTGCAAATAAATCTCTGCCTAAATCACCTATCTTACAAACTGCTGCTTCGCCCTAAGGCAAGTACCTGAATACAGGCACCTGTATGTAGAAGGGGTCTAAACAAGCTAAATGAAATTCCTGGATACATGCATGATGTATGTCAACTTTTTACAGTGCTGTAGTCAGGGAAGGTGAGGATAACAGAAGGATAACTGAAAGAGAGAGTGAGACAGTAAGAGGAGAGAAGAAAGGAGGAGAGGGTAAGGTGGGAAGTAGAAGGTCCTAAGGCCTGACTGAAGTAAAAATAAAAAAGATCCTAGTGAAGGAAGCTGAGGATTCAAAAATATAAATGTAAAAGAAGGAAAGGGAACAGTTAAAGTACAAGGTGAGATAAAAAATAAAATAGCATTTAAAAAAAATAACAAACAAAACCCCAAAAACCCTCAAAACCAAAACGTGACAGAGAAAGTTTAGACCTTTCAGAAGCTCAAGTCAGTAATTCTTTGTCAGCGAAACTCTCCTTGATTTCAGTGGGAGTTTTGCCTTAATGAGGACAGCAGGATAGGCACCAAATGCAGCTTTATTTCTTATACCTGAATAACAGCAAGATATAGCAAGATATTCTGTTGTTGAAAAAGACGCTGCATTTTTGAAGAAATATGGATATTAGGGGCCAGGCAGTATAAATGTAATTGCTACGACCAGCTGAGTTACATCAGTGTGCATCAGTTGACAATAAGATCCTTTGTGCTGGAAAGAAAGAAAAAAGATGAAAAAACTGACTCGTGCCACCTTGCAAACAGTCAAATTAAAGGTCCAGAATTGTTCCAGCAAACTTTCCATTGACTTCAGTGGCAGCCCAGAAAACAAGCAAGATTCTTCAGTCCTTCTTATAAAAAAATATAAATACAAGAGTGAGTATGAATGACCTATTTATTTTTTACCAGTATTGCTCTTGCTAAAACTGTTGGAAATGCACCCATCTGCTTCACAGAACTATTGTTTGATTAGGCTGTTTGTGTGAAAGTATCTTTCCCAAATATTGTATTAATATATTGAAAACGAAGCATAAGTAGATTGGAGAATAAAATATTCTTTTCAGCTTGGTAACCGAAGATAAAGCAAATTAAAAAAACTAGACTGACGAACAGGATGAATAGTCGGCCTAACTAAGTAGTGGCCTTAATGGTCCATGCAGAAATCATATAGCTGTTTTCCCCTTTATAAATCATAAATTAAAGGAACTCTCACTGGAAATGTAATTGGAATGTGGGTATGTATGTCTAATGCAAAGCCTCCAATTTAAAACCTTTTACTGTTTTAGATGTCAAAACCAGGAACAGACAAAATACCACAAGTAAAATCTGTAGAATTACCAATAAAAACACCAAGGCAGATATTTTGTATGAGAACTAGAAACAGCAGAAAAATACCCTGTCTCCAGCTTATCACGTTGCACACAGTAATAATATTTATTATTGACAAGATTTTGCAAGCATACCATTCTTATCCATAATGTGGGAAATATCATGTCAGTTCTCCATGACGTATTAATGAGAGGTGTCCCACCCAAACCAATAAGCCTAGGACACGCTCAGAGCTGGATTCATTCAGCCCCTGACTCAATCAGATAACCGGTAATTCTCAGGTTTTGCACGGTTACATCCACCTGTTGATTTAGAGATTACAGGTGGGAGCTGCCTTATTACAATTGCTCTCCAGCTTAAAAATTTGACACACCTAACAGAGGCAATCGAGAGAAAAACAGTCTGGTCTGCTCATCAATGACAAAATGATAATAAAAAATCAAACTCAATTATTATTGTTTGCAGGGCTAAAATTATGCTTAAAGAAATTCATTGCCATCTGTAAGCCTGTTAAAGTTGATTACAATTTTCTCGTGCTGGTTTTCTTCCCAATGATTGAACAGTATTGTCTATTTTTAAAAGAAAAAAAAATAAAGCTGCTTGAATAATAAGTTGTTTATCCCAAGACAGAACTAACCATAGTGATGAGCTTTAAGAATGGTTACCAAATTAGAATTGAGAATGAAAAACAAGTATTTTCATGTTCAAGGTTTTGTTTTTAATGTGTTTTTATTTTTAACTGGATTGAGTGCTGATTACAGAAAATTCAAGGCTACCCGGACATCAGGCTGCTCAATTGACTGAGAAGTTTGATGACTTCTCTAAAAAGCGAGGTCTGTGCGTGAAATTAAATCAGTATCACTGCTCCGAGATAACGGGGCAGGGGGAGGGAGAGGAGAGGTTAATATCGCTTATTAAATAATGTTAAATGAGATCAAACAAGACATGCAGGATTCAGGAGGGCTGTTGGAGCTCCGGTTGTTTCCCCGGGCTGCTTATGCAACCTCGCTCGCGCAGGCAGCGCAAGGGCCTGCCATTTTATTACATAAGGTAGCCCGAAAATACAGCGGGGCAGTTGTGAGCTCCATTAAGTGCTGTATTGGAGTTTCTGTACCAGTTAGCATCCCGAAATTTTAAGAAATTATCAGAAGGACTTAGACATTGCCGAGTTTGGGATTGTTGCAGTTTTAATAGCAATAGATCTCATCTAAAAGCTAGCAAATATCATCAGTATGAGCTACCTTTGAATACATTGTGCTTTGACCATTGCTTAAGTGAACAGCAATACAGTGTCTTTGGCTTAGCACAGCCGTAGTAAGCACAATCTTGGCCTTTAAAATCTGCCTTTCAGATGATTAAGCAAATTGTCTGGTTTAGTAAACAGCAGTCAACGCAACATTATTGTTTTAACCAGTGCTTAAGTGCAGTGGATAGATGAAGAAAATTAATTTCCAATGCATCCTCACATTCTCAGCTCAGAATTTCAAAGCCTGGTCTCGTACAGACAGATAAAACTGTAACTACAGCAACATCAGGTCAGGGAAGATGACCACCTTGCCCCGAATCCTCTCCCTGACACTGGGCAGCAGCAACGGCTCGGGAAGTCTGTGCGAGCAGGGCAGGCGTGTAGCAATATTACAGTCTCCCAGCGGACACTTCTTCAGCCAGGCATTGTATCTTGGTATTCAATGCCTCTTGGTGGGATTGCTTCCGTGAATATAATTGCTTTCTGAACCTACTTGAACCCAAGAAGATAAGGCTGTCTATCCTCGCCGTGCCTGCACAGCTCAATAATAGGACACCAGGGAGCGAGCTTGAGCACTGTACCCTGCTTTCTGCAGCACTGTTGAAGTTTTAGCACAGGCCCTGGCTCTGCTTTGGAGCACTTCAACTAGTTTCTTCCAACTAGCTCTTTCCACGAGAGCTGTGCTATAACGGGGCCAGCCCTGAGCGAAGGTGAAGGTGCAAGCCACCAGGAGCCCCCTGGCCCTGGGAGCCTAGGGGGGCCCGACACTGACCCACTTCATTTTGCCGAGCAGACCTGGCCAAGGGGACCACCTGGCTCGGCACCCCCTCTCAGCCACGGCCAGACACGGGTGCTAAGGGGCAAGTACAAGAACAAGGCAAACCAACGGTGATATTTCCTCAGGATACTCACCAAGCTCCCAAGAATTTGCAGCTCAAAACTTCCTAAGCCAGAGGCAGTGGTTTTGTATTTAATAGCCCTTGATGGATTTCTCTTCCATGAACTCATCCAGTCACCTCATTAGCTGATGTAACCTCTCAGCATCCACATCCTGTGGTGAGGAGCTCGGCAGCCTGACCACGCCATGTGAAGAGCCACCTCCTTTTGTTTCCATCCCCACAACTGCCTGCTTCACCCGATGCCCTCCACCACTGTCGCTGTGAACAGCCATTCCCAGTTTGCCTTCTCCATGCCTTGCATAATTTTACAGTTTTCTGTTGCATTGCTCTATCAGCGTTGTCACTCCTCAGGCAGGAGCTGCTCTGTTCCCCTGATCCCCTTTGCTGCCTCTCTCGGAATCTCCTCCCTCGCCATTATAGGCCTTTGAGGTGGGGGGATCAACAACACACGATACTGAAGATGTAGGCACACCATAGTTTATACAGTGAAATAACGGAATTCTTTTTTATTCTTTTCCATCCTTTTTTTAAATAATCCCTAATATTCTATTTGCCCTTTTTTATTAAACTCACATATGAGCATTGCATTGATTTTTTTCTGAGTTGTCTATGGAAGATTTTATCTAAGCTTCTGCATCTTCAGTGACCTGTAGCAATGAATTTCTATGATTTTGTTTCAGCTAACATACACTTTCTTCTATAAACTTTTAACCTGACGTGCATATTACATTCATCTGACATGAAGATACTCCAAGTGAAAGGATGGTCAAAATACCCCAGTAGATGATGCTCTGTCATGCTGGCAGTTCTTGTATGTTTTGAAATGAGAAAGAGGTTTCATACCTGAACTTCCAAATTTCCGTACTGATCTCAAGTGCACATACACATCCTTTAGTTTTTTTTTTTCCCATATCATCATTTCACTTGGCTAGAAATCTTCTATTTTATGCACAGATCTCTAAGAACAGTGGTAAAACAGCTGAAAAACACCTTCTGTCATAATCAGGCCAGCAAAAGACCAGCTGTTTTACACAGACTTGTGCCCAAGCAGAAGAGGGTGAAATAACCCCCCTGCTCCCACCATTTACATGGTCATTTTTGGAGTATCTTGGAGCTCTGGGCATGCTACCTGCTGCACAGGCACAGAAGAAAGATGGTGTTGCCCCAAAGAGCTTGCAGGCAAAGGAGAGGACAAGGAACAGCGGGGACGTACTGACAGAGTACAGGGCAAAGCGGGTGGCAATACTATTTCCTAGTGACAAAGGTGCAAGCTCGCCAGTGACCTAACTTTTGTGAGAGTTTTATTTTTCTGAAGCCATAGGTGAATTTTCAGACTGAAGCAGAACTAAAACTAGTGTTGGGGGTGCATAAGGCTATTCCTCCCAGACGTGGCAGGCAGCATGCAAGAAACACTGATCTCTGCCATGGTCCTTGGATAGAGGAACAGAAATGTCTTTACCAAAGTGTAATTAAACACAACATTTTGGTTGGACTGGGTTGTGCTTCATGGTTTGCCCTCAGGGGCAAGAGACACAGGAAGAGAAGCATAAAAACCAGTACTTACCTCTCTGCCTCCAAAATGTACCTTGAATTTATGGGTACAAGGCCAAGCAAGACATGCCCCCAGATCCCTCAGCCTAATCTCTGACATCCCTGAGCCACGGCAAGATAAATACAAGGAGCAGAGAGTGAACCATGTCTGCAGTTTCTCAGCTGCTTACTCAGAGCATGAGCCGACATGACCGCATCCCTTCTCACC
Organism: Platalea leucorodia; assembly: GCF_965183815.1. Lineage (NCBI taxonomy): Eukaryota > Metazoa > Chordata > Aves > Pelecaniformes > Threskiornithidae > Platalea > Platalea leucorodia. The sequence goes on from NC_138824.1 coordinate 70,658,872, forward strand.
CCATTGCCTTTCCTGCCCTGTAACTCTTGTATTTCTGAATTCAGCTGACGATATACTGGTGTGTATATATATATCCTGTGTGGTCCATAGCTGGTCACAACAAAGAGTAATGGCTTTAATCCCTCCCAAAAAACTGGAATACCAAAAGCACTGCTACATAAACAAATCCACCACCATCTATGCATTCTGCTTAAATGCTATTACATGGTGTTTCCCTTTCAAACTTCAGTAATCAGTCTCATAAAGAAAAAGTCAGTCTATTAGCCGATGCTGATTTCTGACTGAATTAAATTAGCTAAAATACAAATATTTGCTCGGCCTCAGGCTAGTTTTTAAAAAACAAGTTTTAGTAAGATCTAGGATCAACAGAAAGCTAAGCCAAATATAAGAAAATGACAGGTTTTTATACAGATCCCCCTACAAAATCTGCAACTCAAGTGCATCTGCCCTAAGAGCCTGAAAGCAAAACTGTAAACGCAACTGAAAGTTACTTAAATTCTATACTGTCCAGCTAAGAAAGAAAAGCAATGAAGTGCACATAAAGCACACGTTTGTCATTTTCAACTGTATGATATTTACAATCCTCGATTGTATATTGATGTAAGTAATCTGATTGCTCAAAACTTAGGGTTGAACACAGGCAATGATTATTTACATTGTTGCATTTGCTGTGCAAAACATCCTATCCTTAAAGAATGCTAGAGCTACAAATCAAACCCATCAGTTGTTGATCTTAATTTTCCTACCTTATATGAACGTATTACAATGCAACATCAGTTACATGATTACATACTTTTTTTCCCACGGGGCTTCACTGTTGTGATGTATTTTTAATATACTGAGCTATGAATTCTTCCTCCAGTTTAAAAAGTGGAAAACCCACCCTAGCCTGCTGCAGCAGTCATTGACTGGCTTGAGTCCTTTAGGTCCACGGCATAAAAAAATAGTGTCAGACTTCACTGGGGCGTACGAAGTCACTATCCTGTCCATGGCAAACCAAGTGCCAGGAGAAGGTGGGCACACGCTGTAGTGGAGACCTGAGACTGGCCCTGGTGCCAGGTCCTGCTCCTCAGGGTGCTGCGTGATGGTGGGGTATGGGATAAGGAGGAGAACAAATACATGGGCTCAGCACGACTCCAGATGGAGGTAGCTCCTCTCCGGGTCCAAGGTCCTTGACTGCAGCAACAACAGCTGCTCCTCATGGCAAGGAGACGGCAACAATTTCTGTGAGGGGACCAGGGGAGGGGTGAAGAAGTGGAGGCAGGGGCTGAAGAACACAGTAGGCAGTGTGAGGAGGAAGATGAGAAGGATGAAAAAGCAGTAGTACCATGACCTGAACATTGAAAGACTGGAAACGACTGCTTTTGCAGGCTCAGATCTCCTGTTCCGGTCCACCACAAGTCTCTCACCACCTTTTTCTGCCCGCAGTCTCTCACCCATCTTTTTCCTTCTCTTTTCCTTTCCTTCTCCTTTCCTTGTCTGGTCTGGGTTTTCCACCTCTATCTACAGTTCCAGCCCTTTCCCGGCACCTTGTTCCCAAGGTTTGTCATCTATGACCCCATCAAGTCCTCTGACTTAATTCGAGGTCCCTGCTCTTCACTTTCCCTGTGCCTCCAGCACCAATGCTGCTTCTTCTCCCTTCTAGTCCCACCATTTCTTGTCACCATGCATGTGAATTAAGCCGTTTCCTCCTCCTTCTCCACCCTGCCTCCACATCAGCAGGCACACCCCGCCACCGAAGACACAGCTGAGACCGTCTTCATGCTCCCTCCTTGCGGTGCTCGCCGCAGCAGTAACATCTGGGAAGAATAACTGCGGGGAAAGGTCCACTCAGACCTTCAGCCACCAACTGGAGCGCTCTCGTTCTTCCCAGGAAGACGAGCAGTTGCTCAGCATGTAACAACGCTGGGGGGTTCAGCGCGCTCACTTCAGCGAGTGAGTGCAATGGTCAAGCCCTCAACATCCCTCCACCGAGAGCGCGCAGCCTAAGCGTGGTGACAAAATGATAACTGAGACACATTCTGGAAGATTTTCATAGGCTCAACATAAGGCACACCCCCTCACAAGATTGATCCCAAGCCAAGTATCTTTTTCCTGCTCCAAAACACGAAGCCACAAGAATTCAACAGTCTCAATGAAAGCGTTTCTCAACATAGCCAAAAAATGCGGATTCACAGAAAAAGAAAGATCAAGGTCTCCTAACGCAGGATGATGTATACCTAAACCATCTTCGTCAGATACGCGGCCAAAGAATACATTTCCCTGTAACCACGTTCTCAGAAATAACTGAACCATTTCATCTGAAACTTCCCAAAGAGAGTCTGTCTTCAGCAAACTCTCAACCTGGAAAATGTCAGCCTAGTTTTAAGCTTAGCAAATGCATAAGTGCCTGAAAGCAGAGCATTGTATTGGAAAGCATGAGGTAATTTTAACTGTGGACAACATTGCTGCCTATGATAAAATAACAACTCCTTCAAGTGCTCTCGCATGCTCTAGGCTAGAAAATGGGGCAATAATCATAATTCTGCAAAGTCTAGTCTGTGGGATCAATTCTGCACACATGCAGGGCGGCACCTTTATTCAGGAGGGAAAGCAATTTTAGGCAAGCCGACTGCCTCCAGGCTTCGGAGCAGGGCAGAGAAATGCTGCCAGCTCGGGGAATCACCCTGGTGTTGGATACCTGGTTCTGGAAAACCTTCATTTTCATGTGTTCAGGGCAGACAGCGCACAGCTTGGCAATTACGTTCTCTGAATACTGCTGTTGCACAGCAACTCGGTCAATATGCATCTACAGAAATGTGTGCAGGATTGGGCCCTCCGCCAGCCGACAGCTCTCAGCATCGGACACGGATCAGCAGATGCGCTGGCTAGGTCTGGAAACTGTGAACACTAATTATTTAGTATCACCAAACAAACTAAACCCACGGTGGGATGCAAATTAACATTTCACAGGGGGGAAAGAGAGAGATAATTTTCCACTTCAAGAGGCGGCCACTTGTTGAGCTGAACGCTCAGGTTAGCCGTGCCCGTCTGAGGAAACCCTACAGCCCTTCTGGAGATGTAGCACCGTGAAAAGATTAAAGTTCCTCTGCTGGCTGTAATGCTTATAACCGCTAATTATTTCTGAGTCACTTGAGTGAAAGTAAACTGCCATCCTGTAGACAGTTAAGGAGCACGGAGGAAAGTTTCTGGATGAGCGTGCTTGTTAATTGACAAGTCAGGCTAGTGACCATCGCGGAAACCACCACTGCACAACTCCTCGTGAAAGAAGCCCCGTGTCGCCGCTCAGCCATGGATTTCACGTTTCCCCCCGCTCTGCACGCTGAAGGGAAGCAAGCGGGAGCCCGGCGCAGGGCTGCAGCACCAGCAGCGAGGCTCTCCCGGCACACGACACAACCTCCGCTCCCACCGCCAGCCTTCGCCCATTCAAAAATCCCACTGGTCTTACTGGAAGTTTTCCTTGACCCAACGCTGCCGGGTGGCGCCGCGGACCCCGTTCCAGCCTAGCCTCAGTGAAGCCCCGAGGTCAGGAAGCACACCAGAATGAGATGGGGAGGGGGGCCGGAGTGGGGGGCATTTAATTTTTCCAAAGGGGGGGGGCCGGGACAGACCCGCCGCCCACGGCCAGGTCCCCACGGAAACTTTCCGCGGCCGAGGCGATGCCGGCCCGCGCCGCCGGGCACCTCCGCCGCCCCCGGGGCGGGTGGGAGCGGCGGGGCCGGAGGGGAGCCGGCCCCGATCGCCGCCGCGGGGGGTCAGGCGCGGGCGGGCGTCCCTGCCGGGTGCCGCGGGGGGCGGCGGGCGGGCGGGCGCCCCCTCGCGCGGGTGTCGCGGGTGGGCGCCCCGCGGGGGGAGGGAGGGCCGGGGCTGCAGGGCCGCGCGTTACCTGGGGTGCCGGTGCTGCGGGAGCGCGGCGGGGAAGCCCCAGCCGCCGCCGCCGCCGCCGCCGCTGCTGCTGTCCGCGGTGGCCACCTGGGCGCGGGAGCCGCCGCCGGTGCCGGTGCCGGCGCCTGTGCCGCCGGGCTGGATGCCGCCGCTTTTCCGGTGCCTGCCGGTGCCGGTGCCGCTGCGGCAGCGGCCGCCGCTGCTCCAGCCGCGCAGGAGGCCGGCCTCGGGAGCCGGCAAACTCTTCCTCGCCGACGAGGAGCCGGGGACGCTGCCCGCCTGCTGCCTGCCGCCGGTGCCGGTGCCGGTGCCGTGTCTCATGGTGCGCGGGGCCGCCGCATGCCGCGCTGCCGCCGCCCCGGGCGCCGCGGGACCCTCGCGCGCCGGGGCCAGGGGCTCCGCCGGCAGCGGGAGGCCGCCGGGAGCCCGGGCTGCTGCGGGGGGGGGAGGAGGCCGGGGGCCGGGGGCGCTGCTGGCCGGGGCTCCCGCTGGGGCATTAAGTTGGACGCGCGGCCGGGAGCGGCAGGGCGGGCGCGGGGGCTGCGGGGCCGATAGTTCTCCGCGAAGTTGGAGCCCGGCGGGCGAGGCGGGGGCATCCTCTCCGCCGGCCCTTCATCGCCGCCGCCGCCGCCGCCTCCCCGCGCCTGCCCCCGCCGCCCCGCGCCCTCAGCCGGCGGCGCTGGGGGGACGCGCCCCGCGCCCCGCGCCCATGGGCGGCCGCGGCCCCGGCGGCTGGCGGCGGCTCGGCCGCGCCGGCTGCCTCCGCCGCTCGCCCGCCTTCCCCGGCAGGGGCGGGGGGCTGGGGGGGAGCCCAAACCCGGGGCCGGTGCGCAAAATGGGTCAGGGAGGGGGAAAGGGAAGCCGGCGCTCGCTTCCCCCCTCGCCGCGGCGGGCTCCGGGAGGGCCGGGCTGGGGCGGTGGGGAGCGAGAGGGCTGCGGAGGAGCTCTCCCGCCCCGGCTCCCTGTGCACAAGTGCAGGGAATGTTCCACTGACCTACATATTTTTCCAAACATACGTGACCTTTTTTCTCTCTCTCTCTCTCTCTCTCGTTCTGTGGGAGGAGACAGGCGAGGATCCAAGAAAAGGAGAAGCTGGAAAGAGAACGAAAGGGGAAGCAGGGGGAAGAAAAAAAAAAAACCTCAACCAAAAAGCCAGCCCCGCATCAAGGATGGTTTCACAACGCCCCGAGCAAACCCAGCGTGCCCGCCTTTGCATATGTCTATAGAGACATCCCCGCGCTGCACCGGCGGCCGCCCCTACAGCCTGACCTCGGGAGCCCCCGCCGCGCCGCGCCACGCCACGCCACGCCACGCCACGCCAGCCGGCCGCGGTGCCGCCGGCCCCGCCGCGCTGCGCTGCGCCCGGGTGCCGGGCCGGCCACCGGCTGCCCGGCGGGGCCCCGGCGGGGCTCGGCTTCCCTCGGCGGGCTGGGGACGCTCGGCCCCCGGCCCGGGGGTGACCCTGCGCCCCGCGCTGCCCGCTGCCCGGCGGCGGCGGCGGGAGCCGAGCCGGAGCGGGCACGGCACGGCGCTGACCCGGGGCGGGTTCCCGGCCTCCCCGGGCACAGGCAGGAGCTCCCGGCTCGGTTATGCAACGCCGCACCGGCAATTAGAGCAAAACCTTGACAGAGAGCGCTTTTTTTTTTTTTCTTGTTGCAAAGTAGGTCATTCTTTTTATTCCCCACTTTCCTTTTTTTTTTTTTTTTTTTTTTTTTTTGCCTAATACTCCTCCTGCAAAGTGGCCAGGGAGAGATAAGGGAGCGTGCGGGAGCCGGGGAGGAGCCTTGCTTTCGCCTCGCCGGGCATGCCTGCCGACTTCTGACGGTCTGGGGTTGCCCTTCTCCCCCAAGGAGGGCAGAAATGCCCGGGGAGCGGGGGCACCCCCGCCGCCTCCCGAGTCCCGCTCCCCCGCGCCTGCTGCCAGCCGCCCCGCCGGGCCGCGCCCGCCCCCCCCGGGCCCCGCCGCCTGTTGTCCCCGGCCCGCGGTCGCCCTCGCAGCGCCTCCGCACCCGGGGCTTGCTGGCACCGCTGTGTCCGCCCGGCCACCCCCCCCCCCCCGCCCTTGCTATGCCAAAGGAACACCTGGAGGAGGCACCTCTTCCACCCCCCAAAGGGGTGTCCCCCGGGGATACAGTGTTTGCTTGCTAGGATAGTTGCGGTTTTTGTTCAGAGAAGGGGTTTCCTGGGGAGGGAGAAGCCCCTTCAGCTGGCGCAAGCTCTGTCCCCACCAGAAGGGCCTGGCTGCAGTGCCATACCTGTGCCAGCAGTTTGTGTGGTGGGCTGGGGGGCTGTTTCCCCATCTCCCCCGGTCCTTTCGGCCTCCCTTTTAAAGCCACGTTAATCCTTGCGAAAATATCAGCCAGCAGAGACCTCTCTGCCCACACAGGGTGTGCGTGTGTGGGTGCAGCGTGTGGGCCGAGGGTTGCTGCAGCTACCTGGCTCCGGCAAGGAGCTGCTTCTCCCAGCACCCAGCTCACCCAGTCACCCCGCCGTGATGTCCGGCTCCCCCGTACGCCACATCCAGCCTGTTATTCGATCCGATTCAATCCCGAATGTGAATGTTAATAATTACAAAGTATGGAAAAATGTTGCGCTTTTTTGCTGAGCACTTTTACACCGTACTTTATACAACCGGCATGACTAATGTTGAAAGAGTAAAGTTGTTTACTTTTAACCAAGATTAAATACAAAACTTTGAAAAGCTCCTCCCTTCCTTTGGATGAAACCCAGCATTTTTTCCCATTTGGAAATTGTCAAACAGTGGTTAAACAATCCTTTGGCAAACAAGTAGCGCCTGAGGGAATAAAGCATCAGATACATGGGGAGTGGAATAAAAGACATTTCTGTTCCTGAGGTATTTTTCTTGTGTTGCACAATGAAGTATAACATAAAATCTTCAAGCCTTGTAAGGTTAGAGAAAAGGAACTTCCCATGATTATATGCACCACATGATTTGATATTCCAGCCTTTTTGAAAACCTACCAAAATCCTGCCCCAAAAACAACCCTGCGCTTTCAAAAGCTGGGAAACCAAGTACCTTGAGGAAAATACCACGCTGAGAAAGGCAGTCAGCAAGACAGAGGGGCGTATGTACAAAATTACATCTCTACGATGTTTTAACAATTTCCCTGACAATTCCTAAGGACTCCATTGCACAAGTGAAGAAGTGAGACTGCGTAAGGTTTGTTTCTTAATTCATTCCCTAGGTTACCGGTGTAAACTTTAATTAGGGCAACAACCAGCAGATTGGCTGAGGGTGAGGCAGGCTTTTCCCAGCGCATACCTGAGTCCCGTTGTGAAATACCAGCCGTTTAAAACATGCAGCCTTTCTCTCGGGCTGGTGACACATGGAAAATAACCCAATACTGTCAATACGGCATTCAGTTTGGAAATTAGCCAAAGGGTTATGCTAGATGCCACATGTAAGAACTTTAGGGAAGGAGCCCAGCGTTCAATTTTTTAAAAAATTAAATCATTTTATAATCATGAAATATCAGCAAATAACTTTTCAGACACCAGGAGCCTGTGATCCAAAGCTGCAATCCCTTTTGTTTCAACTAGAATAGGCTGGCCAACCTTCGTGGCCCAGAAATGTCGCAGCAGGGTTTTCACTGGGCCGAGAACCACAAACTAGGTGCCTCCCAGGGTGGAGGGCCGAGGGGAAGAGCGGGAGAGGACAGCGGCTCCCCCGGGACCCCACTGCTCCATTGTGGCAAGCCTGTGGGAGGGATGTGGGGCTGGGTGCGAGTTCAGACACACCAGGTTTAACTCTGCTGCCTTGCTTTCTCTCGCTGCCAGGGATTCGGATTATGGCGGTGCCACCACTGCTGCGTGATGTAGCCCTCAGGGAAGGAGCTACCTTGGACATCACTTGGCTCCAGAGCCAGAGCCTGGCCACCACAACCTCGAAGCACAGGCATTACCTGTGCAATATCGATGCTTTTAACCTTTAACAGACACAAGTACATGTTGCGGGGAAATAAGATGCAATTTGCAGCCCTTAATTTAAATGTGAAGCCTACATTTGGATTAGTGTTTGTGTAGAAGGAAAAAAGGGTCCCCCAAACAATCATTCTCTAATCAACGTAAATGGCAACAATGGTGCCAAAGTCAGGGATGGCACTGTGGGAGAGAGGGGCGTGATGGAAAAGAATAAGGGACCCTCAAAGAGCCGACCAAATGGCACTGAACATGAAACTATTCTCTTAAGTTTTCAAGTAAGTAAGAAGGAGACAGACAAGGATTTATTTGATTAATATTAATTAAGGGGCAGGACAGACCTTGGGCCTCTTGTCTCCCTACCTTCCACAATGAAAGAGAGAGCAACGGGGACAAATACACGGCAAATAAATCTAGTGGCTCCCGTTAGTCAAAGGAGTCGCACCAGCCGCGGCTGCTGGGAGCTCTGCGCTGCTTTCCAGCGGGGCTGGCAGGGGCGAGGTGAGCATGGGAGCACAGGGACAGATGTGGGGAGCTCCTTCTTTGGGTAACACACTTCTGTAACCAATTTTGGCAGAAATTTCTGCAGCAAGGAATGATCTTCAGAGGATCAGCATTATTTTTCATTCTGCAGCTTACAGCTTCCTGAGGGAGGGAGAGGTAGTGCATATTTATCAACCAGCAGCACAGCCTCCGAATCAGGGAAAAGCAGATAGATGCCACAGAGAAATGGACTTCAGATGCATCCTACTGCTGCTGCCCCAAGCGCTGGACTAGGATGCCTGATGGGCCTTCAGAGTCTCTTCAGCTAGAAAACCAAGCTCCCTGTTTTTTCTGCATGGTTATTACAAGACAAGAGGCAGTTTGCCAATTTGAACTTATCTTAGTCTCATCCATTTTGACGAAAAAATTTATCCATTGCCAGGGTTTTCATGGAAGAAGTTAGTCACGCATATGACCTACCTGAGGATTTGACTTTCCCAGCTTATTTGAAAAAGGGTTTGCAGGTTTTCTTGAAGTGGTTAATGCAAGGAGCGGGGAGGAAGAAGGCATGGGTTGAAAAATAAGCGACCAATCATTGAATAGACTTAATCTCTGGAAGGGCTGAAATTGCTGCTGGGTGCACAGAAAGCCCTAAAGCCTACCACTGCCTGGCAGCCTTGTGGCTGAGCATTTACAGCCTTCCCGTGAAGCAAAACTATTCTGCAGCATGAGCTGTACATATGCACTCCATTGCCATGGAGCATACTGTATGTGCATCAGCCTGGTGAGCCAAAGCTCAGGGCTGGGGAAATAAGCCTTTCTCGTGGGGGAAAGAGAAGATGATCCACTTATCCTCTGGTTGACAGTGGCCTTTGTGCCAGTGCACCTCTTGGCCTGTACAAGACCTTTAATTCACTCGCAGCAGGATGGGAATACCTTTTGTGGCAAAGTCCAGTTTCAGTGGGACTGTGCTGGTTAACACAAATAAGGAATTATGGTGTGGGAGAAAGGCTCTGGTCTGCAATCAGGCTGATGGAGCTTGTTCAGCTTTGAGAGCTGTTCAAGAAAATGAAGTTCAAACTCAAACCCAGGAGTAAAGGATCTGCTATTTTTCTCTGGAAGTCCCGGTGAAACAGAAGATAATAAAGGGGTGTAGTGCCACAACTGAATTAAGAATGGCTGGGAGAAGTCTGAATACAAACGCAGCATCTTCGGCTTTACCTTGACTAAGAAAAACAACTGCATTAATGTTGGACTGCGGTAGTATTTTTTTGGCAAGAGAGAGTCCCTACGGATCTGTACAAATATTTTAATTCCTGGCAGGTTTCACAGAGACCTTCTACCTCTTCCAGAAGCTCTTGATGAGCAACGGGAAGGTGTAGCGAACCATTGCCTCTCTCCTTAGCCTTATTCCCCTCTCGGCTGACTTCAGCAGCAGATGGGTTAGGCCTGGAGATCATCCTCACTTTCAGGATTCCTCAGAGTTTTCCAAATTCTTTGCTAATTTCTCCCTCCTCTCTTTTTTCCTGAGTACTGTTCTTGCTTACAACCTTGGAGTTACACTACTTACCACCACACACTTGCGCTTTCAAATTCTTCTCAACTGGCTTTGATTCTGCGCAGTGCTCTACTCTTGCACCTACCTTAAGCTCATTATGTTATTATTACTAATGACACACGCCAGTAAAAATATGGAAAATTTAAATGTGAAGGTTAAGTAAATAACAGACGAAATACAAAAAACCTTCAAACTCGGGGGTATATGGATCTGCCCTCACATATACAGCTTTGCCATCTCTGATTTTCAAAGCAGTAAGCAACTATCACTATCAAGACAATGTGTAAGCCTGAATTTAGCTGCTTGACTTTAAAAAATAAGCTCAGAAGATTTTGTTCCAGGACATTTGTAGCATGTGTGCTAGCTCTTTCTCATTATCTTCTCTTATACAGCCCCTATATATGAGAAGAGACTATATGAGGACCGTTGATTCTGACCTCCTGAACAAATCCAGGACACAGAATTTCCTCTTAGTGCATTTAGCCAGGTACTTTATTGTCATGTTTTAAAAAGACATTGATCTTGAGTTAAAAAAAAAAACCAAACAAATCAGGTTCATTTCTTCATTGTCTCTTTTGGTGTTTTGATGGTGTTGCTTAAACTGCAGCAGTCAGTAGGCACTAGGTATCAATGACGCACTAGGAGTCTTCTGCAATGTGCTCACCCCTGTCCAAACAGATGCTAAACTCCTGGTAACAATAAATAAAAAAAACCCTACTGAGTTAAATCATATATTTAAAAACAATTCACTTTGCTGTTTTAAAGTCTTAGTCTGAGCATAGTCATACAGTTAAAAAAAAAAAATTTCCAGAAAACATTATTCCTTTGAGCTAGATTATTTCCTTTCTGTGTTGTCAATGAAAATGGGCTGCTTCATGGGCTGCTCTTCCTTTTTTGCGGCAGTCAGCTCCTCTCCCTGATATTCATGCAAGCACGGCTCTGATTTCATTGTGAGCACCCTGGGAGAGCGTCGAAATACAAACAAAACCTCGAAAACAATTTCGCTAATGCAAAATCAGGTGAGATGTTCTCTTGCTTTTGCAAAGTCAGAGCTTTGACTATAAAAACTTGGAAGGTGTATTTGGCCTCCGTCGTTAGCGCAGGCTGCGTGCAGACACGGCTGCTAGCAGAGGCTGCGCTATTCCGCTTGCACAGAGCATTGCAAGAGGGAAGGAAGCAGAGAAAGAGAAAGTGTTAAAAAGGTAAATATTGACTCAAAGAAAGGAGACATAAAGGAGAATGTGGGAGAACTGTAAATGAGCCAGAGAGGATGGAGAAAAACTCTTCAGCAACTGTAATTAGGTTAGATTTCAGAAGTAATTGCAGTGTTCCAGCATCAGCAGATACTGTAGGCAATATTTGCCCTCAGCTGCGTCTGCAGAGAAGAAGGCGAGTAGTTTCAGCATGCAGGGCCTGATCCTGACGTGGTTGCACCGATTGCGCACGGACGTGAGCCCAGCGCAGCAGCCGACGTCCGCCCTGTCCTTGCCACTGGAAGCACGAGCAGCGTCCGGCCGGGAGGTTTGCAGTGAGCAGGAGCAGTGGGTGCAGAGACACAAACACAGTGGTGTGTGTGGACGCAAACACGCGGCCTAAATAGAAGAATATGTATTTAATGGAGCTGCTGGTGCAAAACTGTGTTAGCAATTTAATACTGAATAAAAAGTGTTCAAACCATCACTGATGCCTGTCCGATGCCGCTGCCTTTGCAGAGGGCATGGGGAGGCTGGGCTGGTACCTACCTCTCCGCCGTGGGTTGGAGCAGTAACTAGGATGTGGGAACTGCAGTCCCCTCTACTTCCTTTAAGATACACTTTTCCTGTATAAAACCAGATTATATAGGCTTTCTGCAGGGAAAATAGATTTCACCTTTAAGTCTTCTGCAGAGGTTTTACATTAGCACTTCACGCACCAACAGAAAATCAATTACCATTGGTATTACATGCAGATGAATGGCGCAGAGTAATGGAGAATTCTTTTTACACAATGCTTTTAATAAAATGCTAAATACGGCAAAATATTTTGCCGAAGGGCTATTTGTAGGCTCTGTGTGGGAAGCGTGTCTCTGAGGGGAAGTCTGCACCTTTGTGATTCGGACAAGGAGTGAGCCTCAGCCTTCTTAATGCTAACATTGGTCAAGCATATATTTCTGCCAGGATGGATTAAAGATGACAGCAGTCCATCATCTATATTGTGATGGCTCTAACTTCACATGGAAAAAGACTTTTTCTTTTAAAAACAAGAGTTTCACAGGCTGCCTTGTTGCTGTGCCAGTTGTTGCAAGACCCTAAAACAACTGAATTACCCCCTCCTTCTTGACACTCTTATCACCTTTTCCTGGTCTTAATGCCAAAGCAGTTTGCTTATTAGATTTGCTGTGTGTATTTCAGTAAATCATTGACATCAGCACCTCTTTGCAAACAGACTCCAATAACAGCCCTATTCCTACCTGAGTTTGGGGACGTAGCTGGGGCAAAGAAAGGGACTCAGTCTTATCAGGAAGCAATTAAGAAAATAAGAAGAGCAATGCAGGGCCAGACCAAAGTATGCTGCCTCTAACTGTGGCCAGAAAGAGAAGTCTGAGGAGGTGAATAAGAACAGCACAAGCATACACTCCCCTGGAGCACTCTCCCAGCTGTCAATAGTTTATGCTCAGGAGCTCCCCGTACACCCATGTAACCACCACGGGCAATATCTTCCTGCAGGGAACCCCACAGCTTAACTATACACTTTATGAAGTGCCATCTGGTTTTGCTCATTTTGAACCTGCTAGCTTTATTTGGCACCCCTTCATTCTTATCTCGCAAGAGAAGGGGAGCAATCAATCCCTCTCCACCCTTTTTATGCTACTCGTGGCTTCATAGGCATGTGCCATATCCCCTCTCAGTCATCACTTTTCTAAGCTGAAGAGCCAAAGTTTTGAAACTGCTCCATGGTTTTGATCGTTCCCCCCTCTGAATGTTTTCCACTGTACTTCCTTTAAGGTGAGGACCAGGACTGCACATAGTATTCAATAGGCAATCCAAGTGGGCACGCACTAAATTTGTATAGGTTCATGATGGTGTTTTTGCTTTTCCTTCCTTAATAACTGCTAACACGGTGCAATGGCTCTTGTGTCTTTAAGATCTTCTCAGATTCACAGTACATTTCAGTTACATGAGCTCAAGAACAGTTTTTTCCATCTACCTTTTTTTTTTTTTAATAGCCCTGCTGAATCCAACCCAAAATAATAGAAATTTGTCTTAACTTATCTACAAATTTAGATCTATTGAAAGAAAAGAATGGCTAGAATATTGCCAAGGAGAAAATATATTCTTGTTCACTGTAACTTCCAAGATTTCTGGAGGGGCTATATTTAAGTTATGTACACAAAAAATAGCCATGCTGAAGGAGGAAGAGGATTCAATCACAGAAAACTTGGACAGTAAAAGGAAATGTTTCAAAATGTTCTAGACTTGTGAAAATAAATGTATGATAGGGTAGAACAGATAATACAAAAAACCCCTTTGACAATTTCCCTGCAATAGAATGTACTCCCTTCTTCTAAATATCTTTGTTAGAGCTAAAACTCATGAAACCGTGAAAACAACTAAAATAACAGATGAATCCTTCTGCCAGTTGCTATTGCAATCTATTACTTGCAGGAAGGAAGCATGTTTATTTAAAAATATCCTCCTTGCCCTTAAAGATGTAGTCAGATGTTTGTATTACTTGAAAACTGTTGTAAATATGATAATTACCCAGTTCCTTTTTCATTTCGCAATCCTTGGTAGGTATATTATTTTATGTCTTACAAATTTAATCTAATCTGGGCTGGTGCTATTGAGTAAGACTGATACGGCGCTACGGAAAACCAGCAGCAATGACCTAAGCTTCAGTCTGATGTTTCCTCCTTCCAGGGTAACCGATACGTATTTCCCACTTGGCTCCACCAAGCAAACCACCGAAGCCCCCAGCTGACGTCCGCCCTCAGGTTTTCCACCGGTTCCTCCTGCAGCGGTGGCCCGTACTCCCTGCTGCCACCCGGGGATTAGTCTGACAACCTCAAGCCGAGTGCCACGGGGTGCAAATATTGAACCTGGCCTTAAAATGTCTCTCCAAAGTTGTGCCTAAGTATCTCCAGCTGCTTTATGAGAGTGAGTGAAATGGTGTGAAAGCTTCATTTCAATTAAAATCATCTCTGCTCTAGCTCTACTTGCCACAGTCGGCAGTGGCATTCAGCTTTCAAAAGCCGATGGCAGCGCTGTACTGGCAGGAGTGTGCTGGCCTGTTCGCTACTTCTGAGAAGAGCAAACAGCTCTGGTCTGCATCACACAAACAGAACTTCATATTTTCGAAACCTTTGATCTGCAAATTTCCTATTCCTACCACTCTGTCTTGGGTTAGATATTTGGAAGTCTTACGTGGAGATGCAGACATTTCTTTGGGGCATGATGAGCTTTGACTTTTCCCTTTCTTTGATTATTTATTTTTAGAAAGACAGAAAGCAAAGATCTTTTCTGTGAGCACGCCTGCCCCAGGCAGCCACTATTCACAGTGGAAGCTGAGTAACAGTTTGCTATTCAAACAGAAATCTGAGTGTGTTGTACAATTGCAACAATACCAGATGGACATGGAAAGATGGCATGGAGCCATTCCTTCCTGCCTGGTAGAGAAGGAAGCTTTTGGAAAGGCAGGTAGAGAGAAGGGTATTGATAATATATTGGCAAGGCATGAAGCGAGGATGAAGAGGCCACTGGCAGATGTGTGGGGCACTGCGAGAAGGAGAGGACAAGAAGCTGGGGTGAGATGCACAGAGTGCTGGTGTGAGGTATGGAGTAAGACTTGCAGGGATTCAGGGTGACTTAGTCATATGAGCACTTTGCTGAGACCCTGGAGACTTGAGCATAACTCTGAAGTTCAGTGAGCTGCCTTATTGCCTCTGGCAAGTCACTTCACCTCCCCATGTCTCAGATTTCCCCCCCATCTCTTCCTGCTCGTCAAAGCAGCATCAACAACAAATTGTCAAGAGATGGGAAAAGAAAGATAAATCGTGCTGGGACTTAAAGATGAGGACACAGAGCCTGAGTCAAAAGGCGAGATGATTCTGTGTGGATTAGGGGAAAGGGATCAGATGACGTTAGCTCCCTTCAGCTAGATCTTGAGCAGAAGATCTGACATCGTTATGTTCTCAGCTCTAAATGCGGAGAGCGCGATGCTGCAGATGAGATACAGAACGTGCAGCACGCAGCCAGCACGACAAAGTCGTTGCCAGGTAGAGATAAATGTGGGACAGCCGAATTACATAAAGCCCATCTCTCTTTGGCTGCTAAAGAAGGACGGGGCGTTCAGAAACCCCCACCATGTGATGGGGCAGAGCACAACGAGCTAAACTGCTCCTTTAATAGTATTCAAGGAGCAACAAATGCTGGTACTGCTTTGTGTTTACTTTTTGTTTTAATAATCAAAATCAGCTAGGCTATGTCCTTGTGGATATACTCAAGTTTGTTTTCAGTTCTCATGCATGTGATGATGCACCTTATCAAGCGCTGGTGGCTTAGTGTGTTTACACAAGCTTGGCTTCGAAGGCTGAGCATCGTATGAACACAGCACAGTCAGGAAGCGCTGCAGTCCGAGCCTTGCGTCCTGACCGCATTCTCCATTCAAATGGTTCCACAAACGAGCACCCCAGTCCTGCCTGCTGCACCCATGTCCCCTCAGACGTCAATGCCAGAACACAAGTTTTAAGCAATTTTAGAGACTTTCAGACAATGACTCCAATCCATTTGGAAATTGCAAGATGTCTATGTAGACATAGCCATAGTGTATCTATCTCCTTTCAGAGGGGCAGTTTCCACTATTTAAAAAATCTTCTAAAAAGTCAGAAAAAAAGACTTACATGCAACCTCAGGAACTCACTTGGTTGTCAGCTACTAGTCAGGCTTCCAGATGCCAAGGTACAGTCCCTCTCTGTACCAAGCTGGGCTAGTTTAACCTAAGCTCCTAGCTGATGTTACGAAGGAAATCCAATGAACTGTGTACATCTTAAAGCACCGACCTCTCCCAAAGCAGTCTTTCCTTTCATGGAAGGAAGAGCCATGGACTGGTGTGGGGGAGATCTGAGACTCCTGAACATAACAAATCCATCCAGCATAGATTAATTATTTATAGTTCTATAGGGTTTAACTGAAATTATGAATGAATCCAGCTTCCCATTCAACTCATCCAAATTTAGGTGTCTATGTGTCAGCTGGGTGTCTAAGCTTCTGCAATAGTCACTGGAGGTCTAAAGACTACAGTCAGTGGAGCCAGGGGTAGTTCAGCTAAGCAAATGCTGGAGTTTACCTTATAATGCTATGAATTCTCTGTCTGAACTCTATTTCCTATTGACTAAATTTCCATTGACTCTAATGGAAGCTTAGACACCTAGCTCGCATACAGATACCTATGTTGCATTCACCTAAATTTAGGCATCCGTATCAGCAGCTAAATCTCCCACTATAAGGCTTATTAAGTCAGACTCATCTGGGCAGGTATGTGGCCTTCTGTTCCGCGTGCATTACTTCGGTGCAGAACTTCTCATATTGTCAAGACTGAACATTGAAGTGACAGGTCTCAAAACAGAATAAATTGCTTCAGAATATGCTTTATATAGATAAAATGTATTTGAACTTTTGAATTCCCGAGAACTAAAATTAAATGTCTGAAAGAATACCTGAATGCACCATCCAAAGAATATGATGCTGAAATAGTTGCCTTTAAATAGAGGGGCTGATTGCCACCAACACTTACAATAGAGGCTGAATTAGACCGGAGTCAAGGTCCATCCAGCCTCACACCTGGTTTTCAATGCAGACAGTCAGGAAACAGTCCAAAAAGGAGTGATCTTTCCCCTTCTGTACCATTGCAACTTCAGCAATCAACAACCATTTGGGCACTTTGTAAGCTGGAGAATGCATCCAGGCAACTTTGTGTAGTTCCCCTGTGGGCTCTCTCCTCTACGAAGTCATTCAAACCCTTTTGGAAGCTGTCCATATCTTGGACTCTCTCAACATGCATTTCTTCAGGATAAGAAAATCAGGACCTACAGCTATGCCAGTAAGCTCCACAATTTAAATATGCTCTGTGTGAAATCGGCATTCCCTTGGTTTTCTTCAGATGTGTTTCTCGGAGGTGCCCCCTTGTTCTAGCATCCGGAGAAACAGAGAACTGGCATTCCCCACTCACCTTCTCCATCACTTTTCAGATTTTATAGATGTCTATTGTAGTCTGTCTCTGCCAGAACAAATTTGTTTATAATAGTTGCAAATGTTTGACGAGACATTAGTTTGTATGAGAATCAGCTCCAGAAACCTGAGCAAGAGCTCAGTGTAGAAAGACATTCCTAATGAATATAAAATATCTAGGAAAAAAAAATTACCTTCAGAGACTTAATACTGGGTTTTGCCTGAACAAAGTCCTTTGATTTGATCACACATTTTTAGTACATGAATTGTTGGTTCCTGTGAAACAACAAGACGGAGGATGACTAGAGTCTCTTTCTCCATTTGTTTTAGTTCCAGGGTATGAAATCCTTACCCATTCACAAACTCCCCTCAAGCTGAATGCATTACTAGTGGTATCTCCAGTTTTCATTCCTAAGGACTGAGGAAATGAGAAATATTCGTAAATGGGTATTGCAAACCACTAGTTCAGATAAAGCTTGTGTATAATTCACATTAACTTAATGCCTTTAACAAGTTTCAGTCATCACAGGATATCATGCTTAACAGAAAGTTTTAATACAGCCATAATAAAATGCACAACCCTAATCATCATTAACTTGCAATTCTAGATGTCTTAGTTCCTATGCTGAGGAAGGTCTACTTATTTTAGGACATTTTGGTAGGTAAATGTGCTATTCAGTGATAAATAAAGAGAAGATACACTATTGCTGTTGTTTTATGATTCACACATTACTTTTAACGCAACCTGGGGAAATTAACTAGAAGAATTTCAGGTGAATTTTGCAGTAAACACTTCTAATATATTTAATAGATCTACTGAGCAGTACTTACAAGAGATAATTTCAACAGTCAACAGGAATATGGACTGGAAAATTGAATGCAGATTACTGAGAGGAAGATTGGAAAGTGATAGATGAGCCTGAGAAATTAGTACCAATAAACACAGCATAAATTACAGACGACTCAGTTTCCTGTAGAACACAGATTCTTCATCATCTCCAAAGAAAAACTTGGGATCTCAAATTCTGGGTGCTGGTGTAAAAGCCTTGTTTTTCCCACATGACTCCTGGCTCTGTGCCTATGTTCAATCTATCACTGAATCACAGCTTTTCACTGAACCCTTTCTTTTGGGACATGCTAAATTATATGATAAATTTTAAGTGGAAATGAACCATTTTAAAGAGATTAGCTTACTGAAGCACCTGCCTTTCTTACAGTTTTTCAAAGCATGACATGGTCTGGAAACAGCTCCTGGTTCAACATCTCATATATACAATTAAAATGCTTAATTGTGCAGAGCATTAGTCAGTGCTGATCTCCTGAGGAAACGGGAACTTTATGAATGATGCCTGCTTCCCACTGTGATGAGTAAAATTACACTATATTTAAAGAATACATGTGTTAAGCACCTAAGGCTGTTTAGAGAAATCCGAAATCCCATAATACACCATTATGGTATTGTGAAAAAAGAGTTTTGTGAAGCAACGTATTTAGTTTGGAAGCTAAGAAGAAGAAATTGTGAAATAAAATTGGGTAAGATAATTTTTGCTTTGCTGATAAGCCATTTGCTCATTAAGAAGAGGAAAGTGATTGTCTTGAGCTATGCTGATTAAAAAACCTGTGAATAAGGGCCTAGCTGTCTTTTGGAGGGAATAAATGAACGCACATTTGCAAGAGTACCATGTGCATCTCAAAAGCACGTTGATGAATGCCAGCCCGTGAGCAATTCTCACTCATATGGAAGGAGGCTGTCAAGTGAAACACCGGGAATCAACCCACAGTTTGCGAGGCACGTAAGTATGGGCTCTGATAAGGATGCAAGCACTTTGGACTTGGGCAGATGAT
The DNA here is from genome assembly GCF_965183815.1 of Platalea leucorodia. NCBI lineage: Eukaryota > Metazoa > Chordata > Aves > Pelecaniformes > Threskiornithidae > Platalea > Platalea leucorodia. The sequence goes on from NC_138824.1 coordinate 70,677,787, forward strand.
CTAAGCATGCACCTGTGCACCGCATTATGGGCAAAGGGACTCTGCCGGCTCTCGGGGCTGCAGCTGACAGGCAGCTCCAGTCGGAAAGCCAGGGAGCCACTCTTGTATAGCACTGAGCCGAGGCACGGGTCCCTCCCTCCTGTCCCCAGTGTTGGGGGCTCTGGTGTGCCTGGCGACAGAGGGACAGAGGAGCCCAAGTGCCCCCCACCTGGCTTGTCATGGCTGCGGATGCTCCTAGGAGACTGCCTGGGACCCGGGTACCTGCCCGGGAAATACCCTGCTTTTGAGACACACCAGGACAAAGACAGAAAACAGTAAATGCAAGGGAGGTTTAGGAGTTAGGTTAGTCTTTGGTTTTGCTCTAGCTTTAATTCATAGGCCTGCCAGCCTGCAGTCCCGATAGTGCCTATTGAATACTGCAGGTCTGCTTTGCTTCCCAGATCCGTCCTTGAGGAGAACACTGCTGATGGCACCGCCGGTGGCATTTCCAGTGACAGCGATGCATGTGCCTGTCACAAAACCGAGCTTGGATGATTGGAAATTTGGGGTTTTTTTCCTTGGGAGAAAGAGAGGAAAGGGTTTTCGTTGGTTTGTTTTGAATGTGCAAGTGACACTACTGGGAACAAGGTGGGGTCTCAAGAGAAAAGAAGTTGCAAAAGACACATTTATCATCCCACTTCAAGCCTTCTCTAAATATTGTCCAGGTAATGTCTGTATCAATAGGGATCAAGCAAGGCAACTGTGCAAACACACTTATGCCCCCTAATAATTCCCACTTTCACCAGCAAGTCAGGAAAAGCGAAAAAATACCAATTAAAAACCCCTGCTGGTGTAAATATTGTCTGTAAATATTTTATCAATTTATTTTGTTTTTCTTGTGGAGGATGATTAGAAGGAGCAAGGGCAGTAGAAGAAGGGGGGAGGGAGAGAGGGAAAGTACCTGCAGTTTTCAAAAGAAATATCAAGAACTTTTCCATAAGGCAGTTTAAGCTGAAAGCGCCTTGGCAAATCTGTAACGTGATTTTCCAAATGGTGTGCAAAATGTCATCCAATTTTAAATCTGTAATATTGTTTTAATCTCCAAAAAGGAAATAATAATGTTTGTCTTTACTACAGTTGATCCAATCCTGCACTTCTTTCCAGATTAAGCTCCTACTGATGGCAGCGATCTGGGCCCAGTAATACACATTTGACTTATCAGTTTATTTACAGCTTGGATCTGCCATTGCCATTAGGTATCTAGGATACACATTTTGCACACGTACAGCACATACAGAACACGTACTTGTAGACATACTTTCATTGAATATGATAATGTAAGTATCATTCTCCTACCTAAAGAAATGCGTTTGAATTGCATACGTCTAAAGCTACCCTCCAAACACCAGATAAATACCTTCCAAAAATAGCATCACTCATTTTTCACAGCAGGTGTCATTCATCAGGTATGAGGCTGCATCTAAACGTGTTAGTAATAATAATTCAGTTTGGTATGTGACTCCAGCTCATTACTGGCAGCCCCAGGCACTGGAGGCTAGTGAAGTCACTAGAGCAGCACAGAAATATTTAATCCTATAGCAAATATTTAGTCCTACGACATGAATATTACACAAATATTGATCCTTTAAGTTAAAAAGACTCTGAAGAACCTGGCTTTTCTCCTTCAGCTCTCTGACCTGAGACAGTGAGACACTGTTTACTTGCCTACGTGGTACTCTGTGCTGAGCTGCACTGGCTCCAGGCTGCCCACCATACCCCGTCTGGAAGTCGGCGGTGGGTACGGGAAAGGGGGAGCCGAGGGAGCGGACCCTGCCCCTCCACAGGCAGCACCGATGGCTCGGGGAGCAGTGACTGCAGCTCTCCCTGTGCAGAAAGGATGTTGCAGGCGCAGGGCAGCCCGGTCCTCCACGCTGCTCCTGCTCCCACCGAGCCTGCCATGGGATCTGCTCCCAGGTGGCAGCGCCAGAGTTATTTTGGAAGTGGGGATGATGCCCTGTCGCTGCCTGTTGTGCTTTCAGCACCTTGCTGCATTGCCATAAAACACACAGCAGTGTCGTGGCTGCCGGCACACCGAAAGCATGGCGCTTGGGGTCCCCCGCCCGCTGCGAGCCGTGTCACCGCGCCAGCCTGCGCAAGGCCGTTTTCGGCATCCCCCCTGACGGCACTTCTGCCACAACTGGCAGATCTGCAGATGAGAAATGCCACTGCGCGAAAGCTAATTAAGAGTTTGCAGGGAATTTTGTTGCCTGTTTCTGCTTAATTTGTAATATTCACACTAGGCCTGACAGAAAGCCACCAAAGGGACAGGAGCCTTTCCAGTGACTTTTAACGGGCTGTTTGCGCCGGGATGCCAATAATGACAGGCTGGTTTGCACAGGCAGTGAAAGGGCTCTCTTCAGGCCCCACCAGACACCAGAGCCTGTTGACCTTAATTAAATTTCATGGCACACTTGGCTCGGTCCTGCAGTAATTGCTCAGCCTTTACTTATACGCGTTGGCTAAATGGGAGCACTCTCCTAGGCAGCAGTTTGCAGGGAGCGCAGAGTATGATGAGACCTTCTGCCAGTGCCCTGCGCCTCTGACCCCCTCTGCTGTCTCTCTCCTCAACAGCCTCGTTTCATCTTCTACCCCTCCTGCTCTTCAATCCCTTCTGGCACTTTCAGTGTGATATGCTAAAGATTAATTCCTTGAGAAGCATGGCAGTGATAAATAATTACTTTTCTGTGTATTATTACTTACTATTGTTACAGAAACATTTCCAAAACTTGTTTGTGTTCCATGTGTTTGTGGTGCTGCACAACATGAACAGCAGGAGCCCGTATCCACTCCCCAGGACCTTACCATCCAGGCACCTGCCAGTTTTATTTTGAAATCTCGGTTACAGGAACACAAGGCAATCTGAGGTCTCCTCCTCCATATCTCTGCCCTAAAGCCAGGATCTAGGCTTGTCAGGCTGGAAGTTCCCCTGTTCTTGGAAGAGGCCATTTGGAGCCTCTCAGCATCTCTGAGAGGATGATGAGTCTGTGGGTTGAGGGGAAGGGAGGGCATCCCTTGCACTGAGAGTCACAGAACAAGTGGTGGACATGCTGCCTCCACCGTGTCTCACCGCCTGGCCACTCCGGCTAGGAATCATGGAGGAGATGGCCAGGGCAAGATTCCCACCTGGCTGGTGAAGAAGGATGGTTGCTTAGGCTAAGGGGTGATCCCAAAGAAGCCTATGGCCTGGCTCACACTTCCAGACCACAAACCTAGGGAAGAAACTTTCTCAGCAAGTCACAAGTTTTTATCCTCCCCTGGGGTCCCTGGCAATACAAAGAAGATCCCACCAGCTCTCCTGATATTCCTTTTTTTGGGTCTTCTGGAAACAGAGATAAATTCCCTGACAGTCCCCGGGGAGTCAGAAAACAAGTGCTCAGGCTTTGATCATCTCCTTGAGGAGGAAAAAAAGTAGAGAAATGGGCAGTAAAGTGTGTGCAATGCTGAAGAGACAAGAGGAGGGTGAGAAGAGGGAAAGGAGAGACTGCAGTGAGGGGAGAACAAGGAAAGGTGAAGAGTGGAAGGCATGGAAAGCAGAGAACAAAGGGGAGAAGCCCTGAGCATTTGAAAGAGCAGGTAAATGAGGGAGCGAGCATAGATGGGAAAAAGAAGAGGAGCAGTACCTTAAGAGAGACATATAACAAAGAGAAGAAAAAGGAAGTCTTAGCAATGTATTAAATAGGAAAGAAATGGGGAACAAGGAGCTAAAGAAAGCCGCAATCAGAAAGAGGAGACTTCCTTGCAGAGAGAGAGAGATGAGAGCAGGCTGCTTCTGAAGGGGGGAAAGTACTGGAATCTGAAGAAACACATTACAAGCTTGACACACAAAAGCAGAGGCATAAACTATAATGGAGAGCGAAAGAAAATGAAGTGGAAAAGGGAAGCAGGTGGAACAAAAGGAAACAGGGCATGTAACATAGTTTTAAAATAATATTAAATGCAGAAGTTGGATTAAAAAAAACTTATTACTGAGCTCATTTCTCTCTTTAGAACTATACAGTACGAAATGAAACATATGCACAGTCTGGCATTGCTGTTAATATCCTTTCCTTCAAATCTGCTTTTAATGGGTACAGATAATAAAGCTGGTAACCATTTAAGAGCAAATGCCATTACAAATGATGACCTGTAATCCACTGTAAACTCCTACCCTCTGCTTACACAAACAGACCTGGGTGCTTGAAATAAGAAGAGAGTTTTATTTTCTTTCTTTTCTTGTGGAGATTCTCACTCTTCTAGCCAAATTTCACTTCCCAAAAGACAAATGATTGAAACACTAGGAATCAGGGTCTGTCTAAAAAGAAAATAGTTTTATTCAATATCTCCAGTATTAGGAGATGCAGTAGTCTATTCTGTTTACTACCGCTGAACAGCATGTGGAGGATTACTGAACAATTTGGCAGAGGATAGTTTCTTTTTCAAGTGATAAGGTGGCCTGGAAGAGCTGCTTGTTCCCACCACAGCCTCTAGCCAGCTTCTTGGAAGGCTCCTTGCTCCTCCCTTGCATGCACAGCACAGGAGGCTGTACACCATGCTCTACAGGGGAAGGAATAAACCAGGCGCTTCAAGCTACCCAATGCTGTCTTATCTGGCATGCATCTGGGCACCATGTGTGCAGAAAGTATGCCTTACACACATATACACACATTTACAAGAGATGGGCAATGACATGTGACAGTGATGGTCCTGGTGAACAAAGACTGCAGAGCCTTTGCTCCTGGTGGGGAGAGAGTTGCCAGCCCCAAAAGGAGAAGCGAAGGCCATGGTCCAAGCAGCATCCTGCACTGGCCTGCAGAAAACGCCCTGGGAAAACAGCCTGGGTCATCCCTGCCGAGCGCTGTGCCGGGCCATGGGGCTGGAGGTCAGCTGCACAACTCAGCTCTTCAAACTCGTGCTAATGCAGAGAAAATACAGCGTAAAATGCAGAAAGCCTTCATGCAGGTGGTGTGGTTTATAATCCTCTCAAGCTCACCAAACTGCTGTGACTCCTTATACAGTAGCCAAATGCACGATCACATTGCTTGGCAACGTTGTCCTTCCAGAATCAACACTTTTACAGTCGCCTCAGCCTCTTTCCTTCCCTCCTTCCCCATTCAAAATCATCACCTACAGCCCACTTCCCCCTTTCTCATAGGAACAAAAGGCCTGCGACCTCTCTGCCCTTCACCACACGTGCCACAGAGCAGGCCCCAATTAAAAGTCTAATTTTAATGTTGTCTTAATCACCACTGCACTTGTGAGATGATGGCAAGAGACTGTAACAAGGATGGACAAAAGACATATAAACCCACAAGAAAAACTAATGATGAATCATTGTCTGAAGGGTGAGTCATGCCTGAGTGCATGCATATGTCAAGCATGAGACTGGCATAGCTTCACTTGATTAACCCAAATCTGCTTTGTTTAAGTCTTCTCTTACAGCTCTGCTTTTAAGGGAACAGTAACACACCACAGTTATTTGTACAGTGGTTTTATTGCCTGTCTATATGAACATTTTGGTGGACCCCAGCACAGAAGACATGGCTGGGAGAGACATCCAGCCTCACTTCTAGTCTCAAGACAGGGTCAGCTCCACCCCAGTCCTTCTTAATAGAGGTTTGTACGGTCTGCTCTTTAAATTCACTGGAGATGGGGATTCACACCATTTGCAGGCAGACCATCCCCATCTACACCACTGTAGATCCAGGCCTCTCACAGCCATCATTAGATTTACAATGAGAGCCGCTGCTCTCATTTAGCAGGGGCAATTTCACGACCACACACAAATGTCCTGCAACCGTTCTGCTTTTGTTGGCCACGTGCTCTCCCTGGGTCCCCTCAGCAGTGACAGGGGGCTGCACAGTGAATGGGGTGTGCTTCTGCACAGCGGTCCCCACCGGCTGCCCGAGCGCTGGTGCTGACGCAAGGGAAGGGGCAGGGATGCACGGCCCCACCGGCAGTGGCACAGGCTTGGGTCAGTGCAGAGTCATGGAGAAGCTGAGCCCCAGGCGATCACCCGTTGTGTAGTATCTCCAGCTGCAATTTGACAAACACATCCAGCTCACACGAGTCGGCAGTGATGCTGAGCGAGGTGACGGTGGGACTGCAGCTGCGGCCAGCGGGGCTGCCCAGCCTACCCAAAGATTAGCCGTCCCCTTCAGGCACGGTTCTGCTCCACGTGGCACGGTGAGGCTGATCTGCTGTTAGCATCCCTGGTGTCAGTAGGGCTACCTTGGCTGGTGGCTGTCAGAGGTGGGCCGAGCAGCCCCGCTGTGTCCCTGCATTTGTGTGACACCGCAGTCAGGCGGCACAGGCGCATTTACGCCTGCACTGCTGTCCCGTTCAGCTGGCTGCTGGACCACAGGCAACGCCAAAGCTCTGCCGGCATTTTTCTTGAGTGCTACTAAAAACCCCAGGTGCCCTATTATACTTGTTTCTATGTATTTGCTGGATAGTAGGAGGAAAGATCTGCTTCACGACAGCAGAAACTGTGTAGCAGCTTTCCATGATAGGCATACAGTGTTTTCTACCAAATAAAATTTATTCATTTTTTATATAGAAAAGCACTTATATACTTGTAACAGTTAAGGGTCCTGGGTCTTTTTCTGCACTGATGCAGAAGGATTTGAGTTTTGTAACTCATTTAGAAAGGGATCCAATGCTGGTCGATGCACCAAAATTTGCTAGGCAGCCAGGTGGTCTGGAGAAGCTGAGCTCAGATCCCCTCATTCTTAGTCAAGTCCTGAGCTGCACAAACACAGAGATAATACTGTGTAACTCTTGCAAGCATTTAGCCATTGGCAAACAGCTGCCTAGCAATCTCTTTATGAGATTTATTTCTCTCTTATGGTTTTGTCAAGGAAACAGTAGCTGTTGATAACATTCAGAAACACAGAGGTGCTATTTAATAGTCGGGACAGTGAGCAAGCCAAAAATCCACTGTAAAAAATAAGCTTGTGTGATCATTTGACTTTTTTTGTCATTTTACAAATTATATGTGCCCAGGGTTTATCATTCGGTGAATATTTATTTGTAAATAACATCAGGCTTTAGGAAAACTTTGTGCTTTATTTTATGCAAACAATTCTATTTTAACTGGCATTTCACATAGCATTCAGGCTGTGGGTTGCAGCAACATCACTCATCTTCCTGCAGGCAAAACTCTGCCTTGTTTTGACAGTAATTCCTGATGCTTTTTCCTTTTGCAAAAAAAGACCTACCCAATACGAGACTTGGGACAGCCGCGGGGGGGAAACCAAAATTGGAATGCACGTAGCGGGCCCCAAATCGATGAAGTATTTGTGCTTTTCCTCTTTCCAAGTAGAGCAGGATCATCTCTCTGCAAAGGGTCGAGCTGGGCAGCCAGTGCCAAGGTCTCTCTAAAATCAAAGCACCTCTGTTTTTCTCAGAACAAAAGTGCTGCCTGCAATCCTGAGCCTGTAGGAAAACCAATCCTGACAGCTGAGCACAGTTGTGGTAAGCTGCAGCCCCGGTGCTTGCTGATTCCTTTTGGAAGGCAGAAGGGCAGACTGGGGAAATAACACTCAAAAATTTATTCCGGCACACCAGAGAAAGGTCCACCCCCCTCACCTGCGCAATTCCAGCAGATTCACCCTGCGAGGGGCAGCTGGAGGCAGGGTACCAGGCAGGATCCATGCGGCAGTGTCACATTTTGCCTTAATTTTGGCTCACCGCCACAGAAGCACCCCTATGAAACCATCCCTACAGGCTCTGCAGGCAGCACACGGCTTAACGCCATGTTAAATTACCTCTTTCACTCTGCACAGCGCAGCACAGCAGTATTGGCAGAAAGAAGAAAACGTAAAAGCACATCACATGAGTTGAGGCAGATTTTGAACTGCAAACTTGCCCTCTGCATTAGGGTAGTTCTATAAGGGCTGCTTGGTTCCTCTAGGGGGAAAGATGGGATTTGTCACTACAGTGCTCCAGTTATTCTCAATAAGAGAAAAAAAAAACCAACCTGCTATGACCAACTCTTATATTAGGGCTAGCACTGAGCTTACCTTAAAATTAGGAAGCTGCATTTTGTTTTTTTCCATCCACTGTGAATGCTTCTTTGCTGCTTATATTTCCCTCTGTAAGGATCCTGTTGCATTTGGGAACCTCTGCATGTGTGTGTCTGTGTGTGTGGTGTGGACCAACTGGTCAAATCCAGTTTCTGCTCAAGTTTATAGCAAGCTTTTCACTCCATCAAAAATAACCCTGGTTTAATACCAAGAACACTGTAGTCCCTCAAATGCATACTTTTTCCTCTGAGCCACAAGTAAAGAGGAGTCTTTAGGCACATCCTAAGGACACTAGAGTACGTGATCAAACAGTCCCAAATGTGACAGAACGGTGTCAGTTCAGCTGAGGGAACAGCCTGCTCTTGCTAAGCTCACAGCAGGAGAAGGAAGGATTGTGGCAGGTCACTGTTTTCACACCTAGGCAAGGACTTCTGGAGCGGTTCAGATCTTAGTTGCATTCCCTAGGCGCTTCTGATTCCTGAGTTAATTTCCCCAAACACACCCCACCGAGCAGAGCTGGAAGCGCACAGGAATGCAGAGCTGCCCCTGCTCTGCACACCACCAGCCAGAGCAAACAGGGCAAAGAGGAAGGAGGAATTACCCTGGTGATCCCTCCTGTGATTCCCCAGCAGCTGCAGTCCTCGGCTGACCCCGGCAAGGAGACACTGTGAGAGTTACACTGGATTACAGATCCCAGCTGCTCTTAATCTGGGGGCAGCCGTGGGTGACTTGGCCAGTGGTGCGGCAGGAACCACCGGCATTCATGGTTTCATTGCACCCGGGCAGTTATTTATACAGCCTTCCTGAGTTCCCTTTGCCTTTCTTTTATCCCTGAAAATCCTCACTATGTCATTGTGTGGCATTAATATCATTGGCATTAAACTTGAGACACTTCAACTGTTATGTTTTTAAATTCAAGTGGGTGGCTAGGATTGTCTTGGGAAGCCCTACAACTCAGTAGGGCAAGGAGTTGGTGGATGGGCCAGACGCTGCTGTGTTAGGATACTAATGGAAGCTGATGGTTCTTTCCTCTTCTTCTCCCTTAGAAGGTCCTTCCTACGTCTTTTGGTACAAACTATTGTAAAATGAGAGGTGGGGCACCCCTACCGCAATCAGCATGTCTGGTCACCAGGGAAGTTCCCAGTGGTGTCTCAAACTGTCTCAAACAGCAGCACAACCGTACTGAAGTGAATTACCTGATGGTAGCTGGGACCTCATACTTTTTTTCTTTTTGGATCTGGCTGGGATCACACCCCTTGTGCACAATGTATCCTCACTTCATTTGGGTGAAAATGGGTGCATTCCTCCTTGCCAGCTTTGGAATCTTTACCTTTTATATTTGGTCTTCAGGGAAAAAATATTTATACCACCTACATCACTTCTGTTCTGATAGTTTGTTGTTCTGTATATAGTTTCATTATATAGGGACACACATAGCTGACTGGATCACCTACATCTGTAATTTTTACCCCTCGCACTCTCACGCTCATCACCACACCACAAGTCTGCTGGAAAACAGGAGGCGCCAAGTTTTCAATGATAAGTTTTGCTTTCCTTGCCTTAAGAAAGGCCTAATCCATACAATGTGCGTGACTTAGAATATAGCTGTTCAGTGCAGCATTTAAGCGTGTGCTTGTTTTCAAGCCTTAACTGTGAACAGAGGTGAGCAAAGTTACACGGTTTTGCTGAGTCAGAGCCTAAATTATCCAGCATACACTTTGCGCCTTTGCTTATCTAAGTCATTCTAACCCTTAATGACTGATCAAAATCTGTGTGTAATAAATGAGTTTACATTGCCAAAAATGTAGCATTAGAAGTCACTGAGAATGATAGTCAACACGGTCTTTAATGCACCAGAATATGGGTCAGGTCCATGCTCCGGCTGCGTGAAGCAAGAAGCGCTGAGGCAGGAGCTGTGCAGACCTGGAATGCCCTGCCGGCAAGCAGAGGACGGGCTACCTCTTTGCAAAGCACGCTTTCCGAGTGCCATAAAGTCATGGTGCTTATTAGGTCAGAAACCTTTAGCTGGTGAAAACAATTTCTGTCAAGGTACACTATAGCAGTCTTAAGTGCTAACACCCTTTCGTTATCAGCAGCGGATAGGAAAAAACAAGCCATTTTCTCTCCAGAGGTAGTAAAAAGCCCTGTGGACCTAGCTCCTTACGCAACCCATAAGAATGGGCCACAGTTTCACAACTTTGGGGATTAGGTTACCTGATGTCAGGAACAGAAACTCCTACATAATACCCTCATTAATACCCACAGCACAGCAGTGACTCTGTTATTCCAATACTTTCTGTTAAATAAAATCAGTCCCTGCTTTGGTTAATACACTGAGTATTTAAAACTTATTATTCTTGATCTGTGTTTGTGTGTTAGAGTAATAGTAGCCAACTCCAGATGACGGGACAGATGGAGTTTTACAGTGCATAAAAAAATTGGGTTCTCGATAATAAGTCATATGTTACACTCGCACTTTCTTCTACACAATTAAGATATTTCCTTTAACAATTAGCAAAAATGGAAGAGAATTGGCACCACAGCGTTTTGACTTAGCTGTAATAAAACTGCAGAGCTGAGGCTGTGGAACTTGCATGTTCTTCCCACAGGACTCTACCCAGAAAAACAGATTTAAGGAAGCACGGTGAGCTCATCGGGATATGCTGTTGCAGAAAATTGCTCCTCTTTCTGGGTCAGAAAGAACTCTTTGGATAAAGAAGGCCACTGTAGCTCTCCGGTGCTCGTTACTGCTCTCACTCTGCACAACAGGCTGCTCTGAGTCAATGGAGTTGACTCAAGTTCCAAATGCAAGCCTCTCCAAAGACGTGCCATGGGAGAAGGAGAGCAGAATTTTTCGATGACGTGAATTCCTCCTTCTCCACCACCTTTTAGCAGCCAGCATTGGATGTCACCTTCACCTCATAGCATTCTAGTCACTCGCTCCCCCAAACTGGTAGACAGTGCTGGGTAGGAGAGAAGAGGTAATCGGTCCTCAGAGAGCAGGACTCATCCCCTCCAACACCTGGGGCTGCGATGCGTGACTTTGTTGAGCCTCAGATCTAGATAACAACTAAAACCAATTGCAAAGACTGTCTAAAGGACTCTGGAAAAGACATTGAAGGTGGGTTTTCAGCCGCATCCAACGTAGGTCTGGCAGGCACCGCACTAGCCCACAAGCCAAACCACACTCCTTCTGTAACTCTTTTCAAGGAAGTTGTTTGTTTCCTCAGCGATCATCATGACCTGGAGATCCCACTTGTGCTTGCAAAAAAAGGAAAAAGAAAAAAAACTAATACGGAGAGAAAAGTTTATTAAAACGGTTTTCAACTCCTTACTAACTGCAGTGATTATCCAGAAAGGAAAGTTGTTACCTGCCTACTTTCTGGTCAATCATCGGGAGTGTGATAGTGCAGCCACTGGAGTCAATGGATATCGCATTATTAACTGAAGGAGGAGCCAGGTCAGATCCCGAATCTGAAACCATGTCACTAGAATCCTAATTGCAAACACCCTCACCGACAAGATGGAGCGCAGCGGCCATCAAGTGCTTGAGTGAAGTGCTGCACTATACATGGTCTGCCCCAGGTAGCCATCGCAGGGTGAGCAGGAACGTTACCTGCTGTCAGCTCACATGAACATGCAACACGGCAAGCGACATGCACCTCTTCTCCGCCACTCCATCCTCACCGAGTCTTTGCTGAGACTATCCTTTGCTCCGTGCCAGCCTTTTCCTCATGAGCATTTGCAAGAGCAGATGTGGCAGTCCCAGGCCAGCCCGGGGGAGCCTTGACTCTGTTTATTGGCACAGTCTCTGGTCCCTGAGCAGCACTCGCTGCACGTATAAATCCCAGTGGGTGAAGTCTGTGGTCCAGCATGAGTGTTTCTGATTGCCCGGAGATAAATCCTCTCTGTCCCTTGGCAAAATATACTCAGCCTTATGATAGCCACAGGAGCAGAAAACTTTTCCTGGCAACTGTTCCCATAATATGGCTCAGAGCTCAGCCAAGTGCTACACTGATCACTCTGCTGATGAGCTGGGAGCAGTCAGTCAGGGGAAATCAAGGGCTCTTAGCTTCTCAGAGCAGACCTTCAGCATCATGAGGGTCTGAGCCCTCTGCTCTTTCCTATGAGTCCATAACTGAGCAAGGCTGGAGCATATGATCTTCTCACTGTTTCCACTGGTATTTAAGGCTTAATCATTCCGTGATGGCACTGGGTTAGGTCATTTCCTCCCTGTTATACTTGCATAAACTAACAGATATCAGGTGTCGTCAGGCACATCCCAGTATCAGTGGGTGGGGAATGATCCCCATAAATGCACCCACTGGTCTGAGCTGTAAAGGGGCCAGTTAACTATGAAGTAGGTGGCTGGGGAGGAAAGCCGGGGAGCCATGGAGAGAAAACAGCTCCTGGAGCACCCACAGTTCCTTTCCTGAGACACCGCGTGCAATGGCTCCGTCCTGTGCCAGCCTTTTTCTTCTTTTTTTTTTTTTTCCAAGAACCTTGTAGCACAACTCAGCCCTAAGGGCAGTACTCATACCTGTGTTTGAAAATTGTCTTAGCTAATAAACTGCGCTCAGGGAAGGAATGAGGCAGCTCTTACAATGTACTCTTCCATAGGGCTGAATACTGAGTTTGAGGTAACCAGCTGCTTGGTCTCACACAATCTCACCAGACTGCAGTGGGAAAGCATGAAAGCTTTTGAAAAAAAGGATCTGTAACTTTTCTTGCATCTTTTCCCTTCAGAATTTGCTGAAAGAATCATCTCTCTGGAGTCTCCTCACTTTAAAAACACAATTTTTTTTTTACAAACAAGTATTTTAATCATGATAATTTTGAGCTGAGGGCAGAGATCCTGTTCAGCTGCTATGGGTTACCAGGGGTAGGTTATTTGTGCTTCGCACCTTATCAAGCAGTTTTATGAGTAATTCTAGTGAATATCTGCTTTCCCGTGGCTTTGACTGGCTGCCTTATCTAACTGAATCATACTCAGATTTCCTGTCATCTCTGAATACATCTATTTTGGTGATAAAATGCAAGTGACTATATTTACTTGTAGAAAATGTAGGTCAGGGCAAAAATTGTTAGGTGGACTTTAGAAGCTGAGACGCGGGGAGGACCTGTTGGTTTCTTTTCTTACCATTATCCAGCTTTTTAAAACACTTCCAAATATTCTGTCCAGCTGTAAGCATTTTTAATTTACATTTGCAATATCATTATGAGTTTGTTATTTATTTTCATCTATTTCTTGCAGAACCATGAACATCTGAGGAAGAATGAGAACTAAAGGTGGATCCTGAGCTTAATGACTACTCCTGCTGGGAGCATATGAAATCTGTACGTTATTGCTTATTCATGTGTAAAAACTATGGAGGATCATGCTGACGGTAAACTGAACCTCAGAAGTATAAGCAGACACATAATAGACCACTATGGAGAGACCTACCATAGGGAAACTCACTTTAACTCCAGGGCATGGGTGTTTATCTTATATGGGAAACTTTGAGGGTTTCTGTTCCTTGCATAGGAGCACTTCTCATTTCACTGCAGACATTGGCATTGTCTATATGTGCTTTAAATCCCTTTTGAAATATGCATGTTTGTATCTGCTGCTCTTTTTGCATCATGCTAGGCTCCCAGTGCCTGCAGCAGTCTGTAGTACTGGGCTTCTCAAGTTAATGATGAATTAACCTTTTACAGGCAGGCTCCACCTGAATTCTTCAGCCCCAACAGCCCTGTCTCCCTGGCAGCACCTCTGTAAGTTTATGGCAAAGTCATGGGTTGGCTGAACTTTAACAGCGTACTGTGCCTGGCAAACAAGTTGCTAAGAAGTCATAAACCAGCAGGTAGATAACCCTTCTGGGGAGGGCAAATGAAACCTGAACTACAGTTTGGTCCCAAGTCCTTTCTTCCAAAATGGACCAAAGGGTTTGAAACAAGAAAAAAGCAGCTCCTGAAACTGTTTATATCAGAGGTCTTTCCAGCTTTCAGCAAGCTCTGAGGGGAAATGGCAAGCCCTTATACCAGAACTGTCGCTACCAGAGAGTTGCCAGGGATGCCTCCCCCACCATACCTGACCTCAGCTGTCCTTTGACCATGCTCCGAAAGCAAACCTACTCTGGCAGACTCCAGAGAGCAGATTGTCTGATCTCGTGATCTGATTTCCTCCTGAGGAACAATTTTTCCCAGAAAGCATGACTTTAAAGAAGCCCATTGATCTCTGTTCTGATGGGAGCACAGTGGCTGATTTCCTCCAGTTTCACTGTTGCTGCTATAGATGTCCTCCTGGAAAATTTAAAAAGTTTCTGAACAGTTTTCCTAGCCTCTATTGACTAATTGCTGAAGAAGTGAGATTTGGTTGTCTTGGTGTTTGGAGCCCAAAAAGGCAGTGATCTAATGAGAACAACTGGCACCAGTTGTTATATTTCTCTCTATTACTTATAATTCTGTTCTCCCCACTTAGTGGGCAGAATGGTGAGAAACGAGTCACCTGCATCCAGTGGATCTTTTTCGTTAGTTCATGTTGAATGGTGGGGACCTTCATCTAGCCAAATGCTAGTTTGGAGATCGGTTATTTGGAAAGGGGTATGTAACATCTTGTCTAATGCACCACATCTCTTAGTTTGTAGCATCTGCCTACAGCCAGCCTTGAGCATTTTGCACTGCAGTAAATGTGCCACCCCATAAATAAAGTTGTAGTGGATGGAAAAGGAATAAAGATGTGTGAGCTTTGCTGTAGTACTGAGGGGAATATAAACAGGGCAGTAAAGAGTCAAGATATTAATTTATCTTGTACTTCCCTGACACTGATTCGCACACACATATGCACACAGGAAAATCGTCTCTGTGACCTCTGCTTGACAATGATAATATGGTAGTAATTGACTTTTCACTATTCTGTAGTTATGAGAACAAAACCGGACATACTTCAAGAAACAAGGTTATCATCAGTTATAGCTCCATCAGAAATTCTTCCAGGTATTTTCTACCTTAATTCAGCTCTGGAGCCTAATTCTCTTCAGTTGGTGTGAAATGAATGTGTATCATTCACACCAAGTTCCTTGAAACCTACTATTTCTGTTTTCCTTTTTCATAAAATGGACAAGTGAGTCGACTTTAAAGAAAATTACTCCTTGGCAACAGTGACCCAAGAGGTCTGCAAGTCTGCATAGCAAGCAATCTCGACAGCTTGATTATTTGTTATAAGAACAGGTCTGAAACATTTAATCCATAGAGCGTGTTATGATTTCAGCTGAGAAATTTCATCTTCAATATTCCTGAGGACTGCGCTAAAGTGAGAGGTGGGCAACTGCAAGTCACTCATTAGTATCCATACCATGGTTTAATCCTTGTTAGAGAGAATAACAAATGTAGAAGGGTTCATTTTTCCCCTCACATGGGAAATGTGATTCAAGAGTGTATTTTTTAGTCTGCTCAGAAGCATGCAAAAATAATGTTCATTAACGTTAGGGAAGATACAGATGCTGCGTGAGAAAAGGATATAGCGATGATCATTGATTCTGGCAGAAGACTTCAGGAGCTCTCTTTGAAGTCTGACAACAGGAATCTGTGCCCAGATTTGCCAGGCTTTAATCTGTGACAATTAAATTAGGGGATAATGAAGGAAGATGGTGCTATCTTTACACTTGGTTGAATTAATGATTTCTGAGTTGTGGGGAATGCTTACCTCTCTGGCTGGTCATTACAGAACTTCTGTTCCATCAAACTCTAATTGCAAGCCTGGATTTAAAGCCCTGGAAGTGCTTGCAATTCTTCTATCCTGTGGCTCCACTGTTATTTCTGAGACCAAGTGTATACTTTGTGGATACTATGGGGGTTTATGTTAATGTAGCTAACCCAAGGATGCACGGAAGAGATGCAAGCACCAGTCATCCCTGAACAGGGGAGTGGACCTTGCAGGCCAGGAGGTGCAGCCAGACGTGGAGGCGGCAGCTTTTGGTGGTGGGGAGGGTGCTGGTTGTGGGATGCGAGCGGCACAATTTAAACCTCTCTCCGTCCCTGTGCTGTCTCCCTCCTCGCTCTGTCACATGGCCACACGCTGAGCCTTGCTCCTGCATAAAGATACCCGCGGTCGGCGCCTGCACATCTACTGCACGCCTGCATTTCTCCCACAGCTGAAACAGGCTCATGTGACCTGTTATGAAACCATGTTATTGTCTGGCTTAAAAACGAGATAGTTTAAAAATGCCTCAGAGCAGCTCAAAATTTTTCTTCTGGAGAACTCTTCAAATAAGATTTACAACACTCATATTTAAAAATCATGCCACTTAATAAAAAGAAATGACTATTTTCTTCAGCTACAGCTGGATAACATATTGCCAGAGGTACAAAAATAATAGTAATTTGGAGATTATTAGTATTTTCCTCAATTTTTTACTTAGAACATTTCGTCTTATCCCAAGGCCTCCCCTATGCCCCTCAGGCAATATTTACTTATCATTACATTCAGTATCTAGAATGTATGATGTGACAGTTAATATTTATATGGATGGTACAGTAAAGAATATACTGCGTTGTTCCCTGATTGACCAAGCCATCTCTATCCAAAACAGAACATGATCTTCGAAATTCCTGGAGAGAAGGTGAATTTGCCAGCAGTCAGGCATTTTGTTTCCAAAAGCCCATTTTACTTCAGCTCCAAGGAAAAATATGCTTATTTTTCATGAATTCTTCTAACTATGGAAGGAACCCAATGCGTTCCTCCCTGAATATAGAATGGCAAGGTATGTAAACATTGAAAAGAAAGAGTTGCATTACCTCAAGATTAATCGCTACTGGGGCAGGGAGACACACACCATTGCAGCTTTTTAAGCTCCAAATTTGGAAATGCATTAAACTTTATTAAGCTCCCAACATATTTTCTATGTTTCACTCCAATCGTACCCTGTCTAGTCAGGATACATCTGTTGTAACTCAGGCATTTGAAAGTCAAACATCGAAGTTTGACTTAGTCACCCAGACTCCCTTTACCGTCAAAGGACAGAGGCAGGCACCTGCAGAGGGCACTTCATCTATCTCATCCTCGTGTTGGGGTCTAACGCAAGGTCAGACCAATTGCCCCGGGAGAGTGCCAGTGTCTCACCACCGATTATAAAAAGAGCCCTGAGCAACTAGCTCCGTCTTCGATCTTTCAGACATCCCAAGTGAAGTGCTTAAACAGAAACGTCTCCCTGATACCGTTGACGGCAGAATACTCATGCCGGTTTACAGAGGAGAAGGTTTCAGGCTGGTTCCTATAAAAAAGATGAGATATGTGACATGCACCAGATGTATACGAGTGACTTCTCTTGCCAAATCTATTGTATGATATTTGCCTGGGTCTCTGTGAGACTTCAGAAGGACTAATGGATGCCAAACTTCTTGAGGTCTGATTAGTTTCAGCAATGCAGAGCCTTTATGAAGATGCTGCAGATTTGCTCTGAGAAGAAAGCAAGGCAAAATTACTCTCTTCACCATGTTAATTAGTTAAGGCTATCTGGCAAGGTAGGCTGCCTGCCTTCTTATTTTCAGCCCAGTTCCAACAAGAAGCCAATACAAAAAGGAGGAAGAGAGTTAGCCTGAAAAAGCAGTTGTCATGGCGTAGGCAGGCATTTCAAGTACACACATTTGTCGCAGAACACTTTTGAATTTGTTGGGCTTTGCATCGTAGCTGAAGTTGTACGTGCTATGTTATAGTGCTTCCGCTGATATTTGCCTTGTGCCCTAACAGAAAATGAGAACTATTGTCTTTGGTAACATGAAAGATAAATGTTTACAACATTTTCTTCCACCTAATTTAATAGAACTATTCAATTATTTAACAACTTATTCTATTTTCAATCCCACTGCATTTTTCTGTTTTGGACTTGCCTGCCAGCCTTTGTGTTTTTGGCTGTCTCTTGGCTGCTTGATAGCATGAGACAGCCACCTGAATTCCACCTCAAGAAAAGCCTTTGCTGTTCTCTTCTCAACTGAGAGATTTTGTGCATTCTTGTCACCCTTCCCCAGCACTGGAGAAGCCTAGCGAGAGAATCAAACGCCGCGTCGCGCCATAGTCATCCCAGCCTAACACGGAGAAATCTGTCAGTATTCCAACAAGATTAACTACTGTTTGTGTCTGATCTCAGGCAAGAGCCTGGAGTGAGCCGCACGCAGTTATCTGGTTCAGAGGTTTGTGTTGTGTGCTCCTGGTACAGCACTATAGGATATAAGGGCCAGAGAAATGCCAAGTGGCCAGCCAGGGAGGGGGACTCTGCTGAAGGAGAGTTGTTCACTAGCCAGTTAAATGCAGGAGGTGATTCTCAGCCAAGAAGGAGGCATTTCCATATCTAAGAAGGGAAAACCCTGTTATTTTACTTAAGAGAGTGGCTAGAATGCCTCCTGGTAAAGGAAGAAAGAGTGTGAGCTTCAGGATGACAGATGAAATCTGTCTGGACCACTGGAAGAGCTCAAAGCAAAGCCTGAACACAAAAGCTAATGTGATTGTGAAAGAGAGGTGAGCCGATTGTGAAGGAGAGGTGATCTGACATGAAGAGGGGGAAGGTAGGCGCTTGGAGATGCTCTCTGGTGGTGTTCCCCCAAAGATGCTCTGCCCCCTGAGCAAGATCCCTTGGGGGCCTCCCAGCAGATGCACCTGATGGTGCCACGCACAACGCCTGGATCCCCAATGGAACTTGATGGGTCTGGTGGTTGAGGGACATCTACCCAATACAGCCACGTACCTTCCTATTTCATTTTATCCATCTATATACCTCTGTAACTCTGTTGCCTGCTTCGGATGCTATGAATAAATGCCTGTGTTTGCCTTTTAGCTTAACCTGGTTTGAGTTAAGTGTGATTTCAGGTAATTGGATAACAAGTCATTCTTTCCCCAAGGATATAGTGAATCTGTGAACGAGGGCCTGGTTTGGATGACAGGTCACTCCTGCTATCCTTTTCTCTACCATCTCAAATGATGAGTGTTTGTGTGGGGTATCGGTTCAAACTGTGGCAACGAACCACATTGTAATCAATATGATGTCCCAGGATGGAATTTCAGTCTTCTTCTTTTGACTTTTTTATAAACTTAGGAAATTAAAAGCACACACCTACACATGCTGTACAGAAAGGATATTAGGAAGGTTCTGTGTCAAGCAACCAAAAGTTAGTACCAGAACTAAGGTCCCCTACACAAACTTAATTTGAACTCTTTGCAAGTAGGCATGGCAATAAAGTTTTTAATTCTGTGATCACCCTCTGTTCATTTTCCCAGGGCCCTGCCTCATTCAGCACACATTTAACCCTCTCCAGGGACAAGTCAGTGGTGTACAGGACATCACCTTCCTCTCCTTTGTTGGAGGGTATATGGTGAAGAAGGCTGTCAGTGAGACAGTCACATACTGCCTGGGACAGGGATTCTGTCCCTGCCTCCTCAGAGAGCCTGCTGTAAGCCAGAGAAGTCAAATAAGTACCCTCTGGGCGGTCACCGAGTCCCTGACTTGGGCCTTTGAGGTCTCACCTACAGGAACGCTGAACACTAGCAGTGTCTGGTGGCACCAAAGTCATGGGGCTGTGCTAAAGAAACTAAGCCCACCCCCCTCAAATTAGTTGCTTGCCACTGGAACCTCTCTGTGTGTTTGAAGTGTGTCTTGTGTCTGTGATCACTTCACTAGGATACTGTGCATATTAACTTACTAGTGCCAGAGATACTATATGAAGATCATCAGAGAGTATCACAAACAAATTAGTGTTCCAAACTTCAAAATGGAGTTTGAAAAATATTTGGCTAAATAAGAAAAGGAGCTACCCACCAAATAAGAAGAAAATAAGTGTTCGGAATAGCATCTGGTTAACTGAGCAAATGGTGTCTGCTCAGATACCTCGTGATCTATGGGAGAAAAAAACAGAAAAGGTACATGAACGTTTATGACACTATATATTTGGTATAGCCCAATGACTTTTGGTACACAACTTTGTCATATCACTTTTAAGGGAGACATACTGAGATTGACCAGTCATTGTGTAATTTTTGACTGCTTGATTTTGCAAAGCCAATAATGGTAATACAACATAATTTATCTATATTTATCTAGTTATATCTACATCTACACTGTATGTACACCACGCATGGATATATACCACACAAACACACATGTACACGTATGTACACTTTTGGGTGCCAAATTCAATGTGAAGAAAGGTTTAGTCCCTCTCCCAAAACTTTATAACTTGCATAAGATATAGTCAGCTCTGTACGTACAGATAACACTGACCAAAGATAAGATCCTCTCTGTTGCCTCAAAATGTATACAGTATATTATATTGGTTTATCACTGATAGAAACACACCATGAAGAGGCCTTTCAGGACCTCTTCATACCACATAATAATTCATGCAAAACACAACACCATTTCATTGTTCATTCTGGGACAGTTACCTACAAATTTAAGACCAGATCCTCAGTGGTTGTAAATCAGTGTAGTCGCCATGGAGGTCAACAGAGCAGAAACAGCTTGTGAATTTATCACAGGAATAATAGGACAATTCAGGTTGGAAGGGACCTCAGGAGGTCTCCAGTCCAACCTCTTGCTCAAAACAGGGCCAGCTCTGAGGTCAGACCAGGCTGCTCAGGGCTTTGTTTTGAAAACCTCCAAGCAAGGAGACAGCAGAGCCTCTTGGAGCAACCAGCTCCCCTGCCTGGCTGTCCTCATGGGCAAAATCCTCTCCTTATATCCAATCTGAACCTCTCTTTTTTCAACTTATGCCCATTGTTTCTCACCCTCCTGCCGTGTGATGCTGTGAAGAGCCTGGCTCTGTCTTCTTGATGGCCCCTCCTAGATGCTGGCAGGCTGTTAGGTCCCCTCGAAGCTGTCTCTCCTGCAGACTGAGCAAGTCCAACTTCCTTCTGCTCCTCCTGATCCACATGCCGATGCACAGGCGTTGCATCTCTCTCTGCTTCATCCCCCAAAGGTGAGCAAAAATGCCTTGTGCCGCCCTGGATGTGGGGACCTCAGCCCCCCGCACATCCCACTTTTGAGGGGGGGATCCTGCAGCATCCTCTGGGTGAATCTGGTTCCTGCACTTGTGCTTACAATTCTGTACAGGCATTAGAAGTTTTGGGTTTTTATGATAACGCTGTCTTTGTCTCCCCTTCATTTGAGAGTGAGAGAGAGAGGCTGGATTGCGTTATCTCTCGTCCTCAGCTAGGTGCACTGTGCTGCAGTGTCATTTTTCAAACAAAGCCAAAAGACTTGCTCTATCTGGGCGATTTTGATTTCTTATGTTACCCACTCCCATCTCCCTCCTCCCTGCAACAAGATGAAAACATCAATATCTGTTTTGGGCTCCCAAGGTGTGACACAATGTCAATGGAATTTGTTTTTAATCTGGGTGACTAACAGTTATCTGACAATTCAAGTAATATTTCTCCACATCCATCCGTCAAACTCCAGTGAACTTACAGGGGGAGACAGCATCAGATATAGCAGCCAAGCAAGCCTGTTAACACCCTGGGGTTGCAACTTCAACTCCCTGCAATACGATTTTCTCCTAGCCTGTCCTGCGCTGCCCTTTTCATTTTTTATTTATGTAAAATTATAACTCTTGTGTTTGAAAGTCATCCTCTTTTATTTCTGAGGCTGTTTCCTACAGTGAGTCAGGTCAGGCAAACTATTATTAGGACCATGTTTATTTATAACGGGTAGTTTAGCATTAAGCAACGAGTTGTGACAGGCTGTGCATTTCTGGAGGACGGCGGCAGGCTCGGGGTGCCTGCGCAGGCACGCTGCCAAAGGCGAAGGGCTCCTGCCACCCCAGCCGGCCTCCGGACACGCTCTGCCGCCAGCGGCTCGCTGCCATTACGAAACGAAACGTTGAGAGCGAAACGAGGACACGCTGGAGCCGGCGCCGGTGCTGGGGACGTGGGCAGCGTGCAGCCGACGGCCGCCCGGCTGTGTCATCCCTGCCCTGTCGAGTCCCCCGGCGAAGGGCAGCTCACAGGCGGGACTCACAAGACTCAGAGCAGCGTCCAGAAGCAGCAGTCCGCTGCCCCAGGTTTTTCCTGGTATCCCTCTTTTTCACCCCCTGTGTGCTTCCCCTGACACCACTGGTTTATTTCCCCCTCTCCACCATGCGCAAAGCAGCCGTCTCTGCTCTACTCCACAGAGTTTTCTGCCTTTAGAACAGCACTTTCGATATAATTAAGTTATTTACTCATTTTTATTCTATTCCGTCTTCCCTGACAGCTCCGGATCCCGCGAGCCCGACTGGAGCACCTGCCAAAGACTGCAGAAGGCGGAGGAGAGGGGCGCGTTCCCGCACTGGTACCCAAGCCAGAGCAGCAAAGAAAGAGGTCCAAGGACCATGGACACCCTTCCCATCAGCAGAAGGTTCAGCAGACAATAATTCCCTGCTTGGCTGCCACGTGGTGGGGCAGCCTGTGCAACCTGCCTTCGCTCCCCTAGGGAGAAGATGTTGCTTCTTTTTTGCCGTCTTTCCTCCGGTCCTGTGCCATGATGGGGAGCTTGTGCCAGCTAAGTAACTCCTTGCAGAAATGTGTCGGGTTCAGGTGCATCATTTCCTCCCTCTCCGCTCCCACGGACCTGAGTGTCCACCTGCAGCTGGCATGGAAAGGCAGCTCGTTTAGCACGACGAACCCTGCTTCTGGAGGCCCAGGCAGATGCATGCTGCCGAATGTCTCCTTCGGAAGGATTTGAGCCCCCACGCTGGCAGGGGTAGGATGCAGGTGTCAGGGCCCTGACCCACGGCCGGCTACTTGCCAAAGGCAGGCCCACACGGCGGGCTTGCAGCTGTGGAGGTTTTCACCTTTCCTCTTAGCTGACTCCAGTACATTCTTTATTCCTCTGTGAATGTGAGCAGCAGCAAGGAGTGTGGTGCTGGGGATTGGTGAGGGGCCAATCTCCCGCTTTTTTCCTTCCTCTAGTAAATCTCCACCTGCACTTTTTTTCTTACTTATTGGTTTGCATTTGGTTAACTTCTGTTCATGTTTTTTTGAGGAGATGGTGGACCTACTTGGATGTTTATCATCCGGCAAACCCAAGATGACATCTGTGCTTTTGCATCCGTCCCTCTAAGTGAGAAGCTGTGACCATGGCTGTCAGGAGACCCATGTCCAAATCAGTTACCATGGGGTTAAATCCAGCAGCCCTTATTCAGTTCTTAGCTTGGCAAAACCCCAATGAAGATAAGGAGAATTTTAACTGATTGGGGATGTCAGATTCCAATAACGAGCATGGCCATGGTTCCTGAAATCTGTTTTCATGAATTTGCTCAAGAGTATATTGCAGAGGTGTTTCTGACATTTGGCAACATTAATATTTAAGCCTTCCTGTGTTATTTTTGCTGAAGGAATTAGAAATTAGCATGTCATGATCATAATAGAGCAGCTGAAAATAAAGGGCCAGATTGTGCCCTCAATCCACACACCCAATTCCCATGGATGTCATTGGAAATTGTGTGCATACAACTCTGAGGGCAGAATTTGGCCTAGCGTGCCTCTTCTCTTTCTGCGATGAGCGTGTTACGCTCACTGCTGCTAACAGTACTTCTGTGCAACAAGAGAGGAGCGCGTGCCTAAATTATTTAGCACCCTGATAACCCACGGTATTTTCCCTTCCCTTTTCATAACGATTGAAACTGTAATTCTTCCTATAGCTAAAGCTGATATCTTTGCAGATGAGTCCTGCACACCGCTGTTAGCAGAAGGGGAGTGAATTGCCTACAAGGCATGTCTCCAGCAGACGAGCATATTGGAGTCTGTACCAACGGGCTCGACCTGGTTCTGGTGGGATGGACAGAGGTGTCACCGGGACTGCCTTGGGGCAGGGAGGTGGGCTCGATGACCTCTTGTTGTTCATTGCAACTCAGTGTGTGATAAATCATTGCATCTTTTCTGCCCTTGAGCTGGGACCTGATGGACTTGGCATGTGCTAAATGTTATCCTAATGAAGGACGCCTTCCTGAGCCACATTTTGTAGCTGTAAAGTTTTTTTTTTTTTCACTCTACAAGACTTCAGAAGAATGGTGAGTTATATCACATTTATAATGACTATTTTTAAAAAGCCTCTGGTAGAAGAATTGCTCAAAAGATAGGGATGGGGATAGTTCATTGAAAAATAGTTGACTTTTTACTTTGCTTTCCTCCTCCAAAATATTCAGAAGTAAACCAGTCCTGAAAACAGCTTGATTCATCAGCAACAGAGTACTCTCATGTAGCAAAATCAAAAAAAGGTGTCAGCTGTGACAAGACTATATGTACTATACATATGCTTTAAAAGAGAGTGGTAGCAGACATTTTGAGACACCATATTGTGATATAGCAAACTACATAAATACAAGTCTTCATCGTTGAAGCTAGGGATCTGACTCAAACCTTGCTGAGGTCTGAACGACTGCTTTTCCATTGACTTTGTTGATGTCTGAGCTGCTCCAGGTGCTTGGAAGGGCAACTCTCCAGTAGTGCTGCACCAGGTCATTGCTGTGAAGTGCAGAGAGCTGTGCTGGCCCGTGCTCTTGCTCCCTCACTTGCCTCCAGCTGCTAAAGTGCAGTAAAAGAAACACACCAAATACTTTCCTAATACTATTTACCCATTAAATTAGTGGCTTTATCATAGTTGCCACAGGGATCAGATGCCATTGCGACTAGACGGAGATACAGTCCTTATGAGAGGAGATGGTCTGTTATGTATCTTGCTTTGAATTTGGCTCACCCTGTGGAAATATTTGGGAGGAGTCTCCCATGTGCTGGATATTCGTAACTGATTAGTCTTTCGTGTACTTCCACTTTGAGACAGTGGATTCTCAGAAGATGGACATACAGTATATAGCTCTTCCCAAATGAAGACCATGTAAACTTCAGCCCCTATCCCAACAAAGCTCCAGCCCATCACTAGCCACTTCTAAAAGTTTAGGATTTCAAGCACACAAAAGCACACTGGAAAAAAAAAAAAATCCAACTTTTTTGGTCCACAATTAAGTCATGCAATCAGTGAGACCAAAGCCAAAAAGCACCAGCAGCAGATTTATGCATCTGCTGGCATAACAAGAAAGAAGAATTAATGTTGAAAGTAGCGAAAAGAAAACCATTACACAGGATTCTGTACCCTGTACTTTAGGAATCGGAGTTGATAAGAGGCTTTCAGAGCTCCGGGACAGCATTTCTGGCATTATTATTAAACATTTTGTATGAAATAGTTACGGCAGATTGGGGGAGAGGGGGTCAGGGGTTGCAAATCTTGCTGTCAGTACTAAGGGCCTGCTCCTGCTCCCAGTGAAGGGAAGGGGACATCTCCCGAGGCACATCAGAGAAAATATATGAGTTGACACTTTAAAAATTAAGCCTCCTGGAATTGCTGTGTCGATTATTATCCCAGAGACAGCTTAAGTGATTTGCCCACAGTCACGCAGTGAATTGGGGCTGAGCCAGGAATAGAAGATAGCACTCCCAGCTTCTCTTCTTGTTCTCTTACCAGCTAGGCACATCCCCAGATGTACAGTGTAATCCACGTGGGGACGGAAATCCAAAATCAAAGATTTATCTCACTTCCTAACACAGCTGTAGGCAGCTCTGCAGCACAGACACAGAGGCAAATCTTACTGCCCTGGTTAAGCAGTGTAACCCACTGATTCCAAAGGAATTGCTCACCTGATGAATTTTGGCTTCACAGTACCAAATAACTCAAATCCCTACAACATCAATGCCCGTCAGGAGAAGAAGAGACTGAGTGGTAGTGCGAACTACGCGTCTGGGATTAGTGGCTTGAGCAATTTCAGCTAAACCTTTTATATAAAATTACAGTAGTGTGTCACTAATGGGCGCTTCACTCATTAACATGCAAAGGCAAATAACATTGCTGGAGCTCTCTGTATCACCTGGCTGTGTAGGGAAGCGAGGTTAAGTACAGAACAGACCATACTTGTAAGAAGATTAATACATACAACAGGGATAGTATCAGGCTTCTGCTGTCTCTAGTCTGGCATCTGACCGGGACAGAGAGAGAGAAGGAAACTCTAAGCCAGTTAAAGTAGTGGATTATTGATGACAGAGGATCCACAGCTGATAGGGGAGCTGGAGAGAGCAGGTAGTAGGAATGAAACACAGGGCAGAGCACATAGCAAAAAGGAGGCAGAAGATACTAGATTTTACAGGGAAGGTCTAACAAATGTGAAAGAAAACTTAGTGGGTAGGACAACAAAGATACGAGCTTTCCAAGACTGTAGAATTGGGGTGAGCAAGGAGAGAAAAATCCATATATATCCTAGCTTCCTCTCTAAAATTGTATCTTACACACCAAGGAAAAAAAATCACACCAAGCTGCTGCCTAGGTATTTGAACTTGGACAAATAAATGATCTGAGAAGACTTGCTAGGGAAAAAGTCTTCCAAGACCTCCTTGTCATCCTCTGCGCAGATAAACACTGGATGGAGAATAACATTGCAAATCACTAATAATTACAGAAAGTCTGGCTAAGACTTCCATGTAGATAATGTTATCTTGGGTAACAGGCAGCTGGGAGCGGGCTGGGGTAGCGCAGGCCTTCTGCAGCACAGCTGGCTAATCAGGATAACCCTTGACAGCCATTTTTTAATGACTGATAATTTGAAAGAAAATGACTTTGTAAAGTTCTGGAGCAATGTTTAACAGGGACATTTGAGAGTAGCTTGCTTCTTTTCGTTTGCTTGCTTGTTTCTGGAGAAGGGTGGTTGAGACACTGAGCAGGGCTCCAAGGTATCAGGAGTAGGTGACAGCTTTGAGGGGAGAAGTGGAAACCAATTGCCTCCACCAGCAAGGAATTTGGGATAGCAGAATGGCAAATTCACAGTTGGGAAACATTTGTTAGGGTTTTCCTATTATACCTGACAGGCTGGGAGGAATTATTAATAAAACTCCTTTAGTATGCTTCTAGGCAATTAAAATCAATGCACTTACAGTATTTCTGCCCCAGGATAGAGTTTGTTGAAGCCAGCACTACCACTGCTTCTTAGCTTTGCAATTTCCTCCTGTACCTTCTCCGTCCATCTCTTAGGTCCTGACAATTTCTGACTGAGCTGGCATATCTGCTCCACGTTGTTGGTATTTTAGTAAGGTTTTTCTCTTCATTTGGGATGTGAATAGGACAACTTGCCTGTAGCAATGTGTTAAGAAATCATACCACAGTCTAGGTCATGATTAAGTTACAGTAAAATTACAGACTGTCTAGAAGAAAATGAGCAATCTCAGCTGTGAATATTGCAGAATGCATTATCTCACAGATTTATTTATTTTAATACTGCCTGTTTAAAATTCTGCAGGGCTCCTTGAGCTGTATATAGGCACTAATTTAAATCAGAAAGGAAAAAAAAAGTGTATGTTGAATCGTATTTGGGCATAGAGTTTGAAAAATGAGATAGGATTTTGATCCACTTAGTTTTGTTGAGACAGTAGATACTACTAATAGTTGATACTTCAGAATAAGTTAAAGAAACTAAAATCTAAATGGCTTGGAAACCTAATTTCCATTTCCATGACAGCTTTGTCAATGTACAACCTGTTACTGATGTTCCTACAGGAATGTATTGGCTATGTAGATACTACAATTTAAAAGCAACTAATTTTCTTTTATCTTAAATCAATTTCTAATCAACTTAGCCAAGCAGAAATGAACTAGGCTTAAGTGTTTAAGTGTTTATTGAACATCCACATTTCTAGTCTTTGGCCTATACTGGTTTAAATTGACACCTTTAGTTAAACTACCCCAAAGATATATGTAGGTAAAGTGCCTCTCGGCAGCGAGTGCAGGGAGGTGGGTCTGGGACGGTATGTGCTGATAACTAAAAGAAAGCCAGGGACTGAGCAGGGCACTGGACCCCAGTCACGGACACTGCTTGATTGCTAGCTTGCTCCCTGGCCTGGTGCTGAGCTGTTCCAACTGGGGGACACATCAGCTCAAGGACTGCTCCCCAAAATCAGTACGAATAAGAAAGCACCAGGTTTTGACTCCTTCACTCTACCCAGCTTTCCTGGGAACTCCCACATGCCTCTGTCTTACTGCCTATTGCCCTTGGCCCTCTCTTGGTCAGAAGTAGGGACATAGCCTTCGTGGCTGTCTCTTGAGCAATAGGGGACTGGGACCTCCAGGGGCAAGGTAACACAAAATAAATGATGACAATAACAATAAGATCAGAATTCCCTCCTGACTTTTGATGTGCATATTCAAGTTCATTCAGCCGCACATATTACTGTAGTCTTCCTGTTGGTCAGCAATAATCTGATGGTATTTGCTGAGCATCTACACTGAGTGCTTAATTGCCCTGTTTAGTCAATGTCTGTTGCCTACTAGTAGCAAAAGCATTTCTTATAATAGGACCTTTTCTTCCATACTTTTAACAAATTAAAAAAAAAAATCACTCTTGTCTTTGTACTAGAAAACAGCAGGTGCAGAGAGCCACCCCTGGCCTCCAGGCCAGGTGGCAGACGCTGGCTCTCCCCCCAGGGCTCAGAGGGACCCGCCTTGGGCGCACACTGCCTTGCAGGGTTAGCGAGGTACAAAACAGATCCAGGGAACGAGCTAACACTGATACAGCCTGCAGAGTCAGGAAGGGGTTCAGTGCCTGCACTCAGTCCATGTCCCTCTTATTTAGCTGTACAGACGCCCCCTCTGAGTGCCAGAAGGGCTCAGAAGGTCCACAGCGCCCTGGAAGTCACCACGCTCCAGGTACCACACCTCGGGTGCCAGGAAAATGCGCAAGCATGGGCTGGGATGCGTGGGGTTCACTCACAGCATTTTGGCTGTTTATTCCTACAAATATTGATTCCCTGTCACTGGCAACAGGAATACTGGGAAAGGGTAAATCAATTTTTATCATCTTCACAGTCCCCAAGAAAGTAGACAAGAAAAGTTAGTCAGTACAGCAGGAATTAAACAAAGTGTGTAAGAATCTGGGTGGATATAAAAAAAAATATAGCCTTTCAAGCTTCAGCCAGGTTGGAAAGGATACAATTTTACCTGGAAACCACACATTAAAAGACACTGAGCCATCCTTATTGTTTTGTTCTGGTTAAGTGATGGAAATACCTACAAAAGGAAAAAAAAACCTCTCACCCCTGAGAGGAAAATGGAAACCAGGATGCCAAGCTCTCCATCCCCAGTTTGCTTGGTCACTGCCAAGTTTGGGTGGCATTTTGAATGCACCAGGGAGGTTGGCTTATACCTGAGACTCTAACTGTGCCCACACATCCTTGGGGAACTTTGAAATAGCAGAGATAATGTCAGCCCAGTTACCATATGCTTTCAGTCTGCCCGGGCAATGATTGTATAATAATCCCTAACAGAAAACTGAAGACGAGATTTCAAGTGGCTGCCAGAAAACAGTTTTTCACTTCGAGTGGCAACTCTGAATAAGGAAGCATCTGGCACATTTGATCAGACAAAGAAAATTAGGTCACTCAGAAAAATATTTGATGCTCTTCCTGAGGAACATAATACTAAAAATGCATCTATCTAGAACAGCAGCGTTCTTCTCTTCGGCACTGTTTCTCATATTGTGATGGTTTGTGTTGTTCTGAGTAACTGCACTATATTTAGTATCTGTTAAATAGTAGAATATAGATTATATAACCAATCATTTTCCTCCTGCCAGTAATAGGAGTTTAAGACCAAAGAGGGTTTTGTTGTTCATGGGTTTTAAAAAAGATTCAAGGACAACTGCTTTGATGCAATTGACTGTTGAATGTTTTCTATGGGTTTTTAAAAAAATCGCATTGAATTAAAAACGTAAATGGTCTTTTGTTTAGTATTTTTCTTCTCATGGTTTTAAGCATGTCCCATCTTTTATCATTCCTGGACAGTCAGCGGAGTGAGACTTCACCAAAAAGGTCTCAAAACCAGAGGAGTGTGGTGCTAACAGCCCCTTGTCCGGGGGAGAGGGGGGAAGAGGGACTGCAGGGAGGGTCAGGCCATGAGCTGAGCCTTGCAGGAGGGGTGGAGTAAGAGTCTGACCCTGCAAGGCTCAGAGTAATATTTCTGCTGACTATTCTTTCCTGGGAGCCATGTGCCCTCCATATCCCAGGGAAATACCTTCATCAAGGTGTTCAGAACAGTTGGGGGGATGAATACAAAACAACACCGGTATTAAGAGTGTTGAGGTGCTCTGATTACTTCAATGAAGGGAAAATCCAGAAGCTGAAAAGTCCAAGTGATTGCCTTCGTAACATAAAGGTATGCAGTGAGAGAGGGGCTTGGGCCATCGCTTAACCCTGGGGCCTGGGTTATCTCTTGCACCAGCTGGCAGCGCAGCAGAACAGCCCAAGCATTTCAGGCAGCTGGCTAGCAAGCTAGAGCTGAACCTAACGCTATTAATCAGCATCTGGGTGGCGTGGCTCATCACCGGTTTCTGCTCTGGAACGCTCGGGAAAAACAGGAGTCCCAAAGACAAGCCCTGGCTAGTTGGAGAGCCAGCCTCATGGGTGGCTTACAGTCCAATTGCTCACAGAAAAAACACACATCTCCAGCAATCTTCCTCCATTTAGTTAATTTCCAAGAATCTCTCCTCAATGGGAAAAGTGTGGTTAATTAATCTCGATTTTTCCAGCTTCCTAAAACCAGGAATGGAAGCAGTGACCACAGAGTTTTCAGACCCTACAGACAAATTCCAATCTGATTTAATGCACAAAGACATCACTGTTCCGACATTAAGCCTTCCAGCTGGTAAATGAATCAGCTTGTGGTATTTTCATTTGATTGTGAAGAGATCAGGTAACTGAAAAGGAGTTCCAAACTGCCATCTTGGTCTAATTTATTATAGTGTGATACCGTGACTGGTTTAGTCACTTCGAATCTATGATACTTCAAATACTATATAAAGACTTGAATTGAAGTACTTCCATGGTATACATAAAAAGCAGTCTTCATTT
Organism: Platalea leucorodia; assembly: GCF_965183815.1. Classification (NCBI taxonomy): domain Eukaryota; kingdom Metazoa; phylum Chordata; class Aves; order Pelecaniformes; family Threskiornithidae; genus Platalea; species Platalea leucorodia. The sequence goes on from NC_138824.1 coordinate 70,708,717, forward strand.
TCAAAATAGTTTACACACAGAAATGAATGTGTCCTCACTCCCTGGCATATTTAGTGTTACAAATTTTAGCAGCAGATGAAAGAAACTTTAATAAGGTAAAAGGCTTCCCCAAGGTCAAGTGGCACGTTAATTCAGAAGTGGAATTAAGCTTCAGGAGGTTTCTGGCACTTAATCATAAACTTAGTTCATTGGTCCTGCCTCTTTCCAGATTCTCTCATTCAGCCTTTAATTTGGTACAAGGGCTTAACTGCCCTCATAAATCATAAATGCAAAGGTTTTGAGAGACCAAGCCTCTAGTGTAAAAGGTGGCTGAACAAACAGGATGGTCTCAGCTTCCCAGCACCCCTCCCCTCCTCCCCAGCCTGGAGGAGCTGCTTCACCACTTGCTTCTTTTTTCCCTCCTTCAGGCTAACCACTACATTTCCAATTCTGATGAGTTATTTAACTTTCTCCTTCTGATTGTAAAGTTGTATAAGTGGGTAAACATCTACTTGTTGTTCTGGGGTCAGGTCTAGTCCACTTCGGAGAGGGTTTGCTGGGATGGCTGCACCAGTGTACTGAAATTTGGTACAAATTCTGTTGGCAAAACCACATTTTTACCCCTGGGAGCTGTAGATTGAGTAAGAGTTTTACTGATATTTATATTTATCACAAGGATGTCCCTTACCAGGACTTTATACCAATGGCTGTTACTATTGCAAGCTTTGGACAGAATCCTCATATTTTGTTGCAATTCCCAGAAAATACATCACCGAAAGAAAATGCATTTTATTCCTTATTCAGTGTTTTCTTAGGAAAAAACACACCACACGTCTTCTGTTGCACAGAAATATTTTATTTCTTTCCTCTATTGACCAGAAACCCACCAAAAATGCAAGTTCAGGGAGCAGATGTCAGCTAATCCCGAAGTCTGTGCTAAGAACATGATGGCAACTCACGGAGAGTTCGACAGAATCTAAATATCTCGCTGGTTTGGTACAAGATTATGCTCCGAGCAGATAAGCCCCTGCATTTTAACTTGGGAGCTCAAAAGGGATAAATAACATTTCTGGAGCCAGGCAGCCAAGAAACGTAATTTCTTAGCACAATGCAACCTTGCTATGGGGGTTTCCTCAGGCATATGTTTCCCATCAGGCATTATTACACTGCTGTGTACCTAGGGCTTATCTCCAAGCAAAGGTGGTAATACTCAGCCATTGAGACCCTGCAGCTTGTTGAAGTTGGAAGATGGATGAGGAAGGATTAGTTGAGCCATTTGATTCATAGCTGATACTTATTAAATAAGTTTAAGGATGTGACATCACTATTTGTCATAAGTGTTCTTGTTGTGGTAGGGTGTGTATGTGGCAGGAGGGGAGATGAGCTGTCATCACGTAGATAAACCGGAGAACTCTAAATCATTAGTAATGAATAATTCACTGTGCAGAAAAAATAACAGACAATGTCAGGCAATGGAATAGTACTAGTTCAGTTACATCTTTTTTTGTGTTTCTGATGAAAGGTTTTTAACCCTGATTATACTCTGTCTTAACCGTGAGATTTGCTTTCTGCAGGGATATTCAGCTCCAGGCAAGACAGAAGGATGTTCCCAAATCCAGTAACTGGGTCAAATCTAATTATCATAGATAATTTGCATATTTCATTTATGGTAAAGGGAAATGTGTCTCAAGGTAGGTGAATCCAGTTCGGTTTGTCAAAGGCAGACTAAAATAGCTTCTAAACAGAAAGAAAAAGGTCTTTTACTAGACCTGATCACTGAAATGGGAAGACAATATTAAAACCTTCATTCCAAACCAATTTCAACAATAAAATTACACAAAGCTGTGACAGACAGTAAAATCCCCCTGAATTTCCAGTGTCCAAAACCTGGAGTTCCCCTCTTGGCTGAAATGCTGAAAAGTCCGCATGCCTCAGAACTCAAGGGGAAAATCAGAATCTCCTAAATTTTTGTGCAGGACAATAATGCAGGACGTTCTCTCACAAATGTAACCATCTACTCCACCTAGATGTAACCTTCGGTCAGGACAAGATTAAAACATTGACAATGAGTCATTTTGACACATAATCTGGTATATTACAGAGAATCAAAGCATTTCAATGTGTTCTATTCTGAAATAAAAGTCAAAATAGTAGTACTGAAATGGAAGTTCCTGCATCATTGGGGGAAAAAAAAAAAAAAAAAAGCCATCATCCTTAAGCAGGTTTGATAAACTAATACAACCCTACAGAAAATTATTGGTTTTGTTAAATCAGCATTTCCACTTGGAAAACAGCTGTGCTGGGTTTTGAAAGTTGTTTACATTACCTGAAGTTGGAGGTGGGATAACTGTTCATCAATGACTTCTTTGCACTCTCTCTACATTGTATTAAAAGCAGCCCAGCCACATGTGAAAAGGCTACAGAAACTTTCAGTGAAGAAAACTGACTAAAACAATGGTTTGGTTACAGTAGAAAGCTTATTTCTTTATATAATCAGTTTCTTTAAGTGGCTTTCCTAGAGTATATGTTCCCTCTCTGCCTCCTTTTTCCCTCTGCTCGGGTAAATAATAAATTCAAAACCCCTCATAAAAATGTACACAGCTGTAATGACTGGAAATTTTATAACATTTTAGCACTCGGTATCATCAAGTAGCTTTACAGAAAAATGTCCTGTGCTCTTGGATAAGCAAAATCCAACACGCATTCATAAATGTTCCTAAATTTAATATTCTGTGTACATATCAACTTTCTGAAAAATTATGTGCATCTGGCATATTAGATGCAGAATTTATTTATGCATAAAGTGTATACGTTTAAGTATTTGGGCCCAGGTGCTTGGTGAGAGCAGGCTCAATCAATATGTCTATGTGTTTTCCTCTGCTTCATTTTTCCACTGTAAGGTATTTGTTCCCCAACATAGAGATGTGATGAAAGCGTTCAAAAGGCAAGTGCAGCAATTCATAATAGAGGCTTTTTGAAAAGAAAGGAAAAGGGAAAAGGGAAAAAGGGGAAAAAAGGAAAAAAAAAGGGGGGGGGAGGGAAAAAAGGGAAAAAGTAAAAAAAAGGGAAAAGGAAAAAGAGGGAAGGGAAGGGAAGGGAAGGGAAGGGAAGGGAAGGGAAGGGAAGGGAAGGGAAGGGAAGGGAAGGGAAGGGAAGGGAAGGGAAGGGAAGGGAAGGGAAGGGAAGGGAGATAAACATTACATATTTTTCCATATGTGATGTACAGAACTGCTGAAAAATCAAAGAAATTGAGGGAAAAACTCCTTATGGGTTTTCTTGTTGTTGTTGTTGCAAAGACTAACTCTAGAAGTGTATTTCATCTCTTTTACCATAAAGTCCAAGGATGTTCAGATGCTCTACTTCAGCATGAGTCCAATTTTAATACCCCAGGCTAATTTCTGCCTCCTGACTTGTTCTTTCTTTATTCAGAAACCAGTGGAAAGGCAGCTGGGCATGCTGTCATGCCAGGAGTCTCAGAAGGTATCAGCTCTTTCATTAATTACTTCTTTGCTCTCCCTCTGCTTTATGTTAAGAACAGCCTAGTTGAGTATGTAGAAGTTGCATAGGCTTCAGTGAAAACATACTTATGGGACCCTTTAAACTGTCAGGTTACATCACATAAACTGAAGGGATCATATTCAAACAATTGTAAAACTATTTTCTTGCCCGAAAGAGCACACCATGATGCCATTTAGCTGGAACCTGAAGCTATGGGTATCCTGCTGTGGTATCATGTGCAGCGAGTGCATGTGATTGTTCTCCTGAGGCATTTGTTACATGCATCTTGTTAACCCTAGTTCAGTCAAAATAACTGCCTTCACTGCTGCTTGACCTATTTTAGCATAATTTAGCCCTGAATGCAGTGCATTTCAGTTGCAGTTATTCTGCTGGCATTAATACCATGGGAACTTAAAATGGAACCATAAGAGTTTGAAAATATCGTTCTTATTAACTCAACAGTTTGGTTTCAGTAATTTATGCATCTTTCAGAACTGACCTAATACTTAAATGTACATAAAAGAGCAAGCAGTAATCAACCCCAGACTTAAAAAATTCTTTTGCTCATAACAAACCAGCCTTTTCTCAGGGTTTGGAAAAAGGAGTGTATTTAAGAGTTTTCTAAGCCTTGTTAACAGCTGTGTCTACAGGACTTGTAAAAGTGCAGTGAGGATTTACTGCCATTTCTGCAACAGCAGGAGTAGAGTTAGATTTGTTTAAGACTTGAGCACTAATAGCAAGATCCAGATCACTTCATTACCATCTGTGTTGGGACTGAGACACCATTCAGGCACCTGTTCAGAAAGCCCCCAAGTCCCAGCAGGCACCTCCTAGCTGGCCCAGGACCTCTCTGGGCACCTAGCACCTGCTGCTGTGACCCAGCTCTCTTGCTGTAGGGAGGGTAGCACCTGGTACCCGAGGGTGTCCAACTGGCACCCGAGCCCATGGCATGGCTTCAGCATGAAGAGCTGCAGCAGTGAGGGACACCATCTGCATAAACATCCAGGGAAAATCCCAGGTAACAAATCTTCCCCCGGATAAAGGTTTGAACCCACCAGCTCCAGCTACACAGGCTTACCACCAGGCTAAAGAGGAAACAGAGCAAACACAATAGAGTAACCCTTGTGTAAGGGCTGCTGCATTAAAAGGGGGCAGATTCGCTCCCAAGACTGTTTCTGATTTTCCCCAGTAACTGTTGCACAACAAAAGCACAAAGGGTGCAAGGAGCAAGAACCTCCCAGCTGAGAGCTGTAACCACCACGAAGGGATCACACTTCCCCAGCTCCTAGAAGATGCACGCTGTGCGGCTGCGCCTGCAAAGCCCAGCCCCTGTACACCTGTTCAGCTCACCCCACCAGCTCCTCAGCCTGGAAAAGGCATAAAGCCTCAGGTTTCTCATGAGCACAAACTCACCCCTGCACTGCTCAAAGGCACATGACAACACCAGTGCTTGTCAGTGCCTTTCAGGTAAGAGGGTGTCGTGGTTTAACCCCAGCTAGCAACAAAGCACCATGCAGCCACTCACTCCCCTCTGGTGGGATGGGGGAGAGAATCAGAAGAGTAAAAGTGAGAAAACTCGTGAGTTGAGATAAAGACAGTTTAATAGGTAAAGCAAAAGCCGTGCATGCAAGCAAAGCAACACAAGGAATTCATTCACTACTTCCCATCAGCAGGCAGGTGTTCAGCCATCCCCAGGAAAACAGGGTTCCATCATGTGTAATGGTTACTTGGGCAGACAAACACCATCACTCCGAACATCTCCCCCTTCCCCCAGCTTTACATGCTGAGCATGATGTTATACAGTGTGGGATATCCCTTTGGTCAGTTGGGGTCAGCTGTCCCAGCTGTGTCCCCTCCCAGATTCTTGTGCGCCCCCAGCCTCCTCGCTGGTGGGGTGGTGTGAGAAGCAGAAAAGGCCTTGACTCTGTGTAAGCACTGCTCAGCAATAATGAAAACATCCCTGTATCATCCACACTGTTTTGGTCACAAATCCAAAACATAGCCCCACACTAGTTACTATAAAGAAAATTACCTCTACCCCAGCGAAAACCAGCACAGAGGGGACTGTGTGGCCAGGTCCTGCAAGGCCAAGGGGTCTGGTTATCAGTCAAGAATCAGGCCCCCAAGCTATAGAGGAGAGGTCTCCAGACCATTGCTGGTGTCCTGGCATCTGTGTCCTCAACAGAGAAGATTTCTGGAGTGCCCTTCTGCACCAGTTACCCTCCCCACCGGCAGAATTAGGTGCCTCATTACCAAACTGGGCAGCCTGGATGCCTCTCCTGGGGCCAGGCAACTATTGCTGAGACATCACAAAATCTCAGCCACAAAATTAAAGTACAGAGTCTGTATCATGCGCTAAAATCTGGTTCAGGAAAGTGCTGTTTAACTAGTAAAACTGCCATAAACCTTGTCCCTGTTAGTGCATCAATCAGGATAGCTGATTTGGGGTTTTTCAGGGATCACCGTGTGTTTAAGGTTAGACACATGCTTATAGACCTTGCTGAAATGGGGTCAGAGAATACGGCTCTTAGTCCTTGCTTCAGGAGTTGTTGTACAGTAAGCTATCATGACCTAAATATTGTGGCCTGTGCTGACACTTTGTGTGTGAAGGCAAGATCCAGTTCAGAACTTTTAAGGGTGACATATTCAGTGGTAAGGAGGGACAGGAGACAGAGTTAGCCAATACTGGTGTATTGTGTTTGTGTGGCAAGGTTTTGGTAGCGGGGGGCTACAGGGGCGGCTTCTGTGAGAAGCTGCTAGAAGCTTCCCCCATGTCCAATGGAGCCAATGCCAGCCGGCTCCAAGATGGACCTGCCACTGGCCAAGGCTGAGCCCATCAGCGACAGTGGTAGCGCCTCTGGGATAACATATTTGAGAAGGCAAAAAAACACCTGCGCAACTGCAGCCAGAGAGAGGAGTGAGAATATGTGAGAGGAACAACCCTGCAGACACCAAGGTCAGTGAAGAAGGAGAGGGAGGAGGTGCTCCAGGCACCAGAGCAGAGATTCCCCTGCAGCCCATGGTGAAGACCATGGTGAGGCAGGCTGTGCCCCTGCAGCCCATGGAGGCCCACAGTGGAGCAGATCTCCACCTGCAGCCTGTGGAGGACCCCACGCCAGAGCAGGCGGATGCCTGAAGGAGGCTGTGACCCCGTGGGAAGCCCATGCTGGAGCAGGCTCCTGGCAGGACCTGTGGACTCATGGAGAGAGGAGCCCAGGCTGGAGCAGGTTTGCTGGCAGGGCTTGTGACCCTGCGGGGGACCCACGCTGGAGCAGTCTGTTCCTGAAGGGCTGTGCCCCATGGAAGGGGCCCATGCTGGAGCAGTTCGTGGAGGACTGTCTCTGGTGGGAGGGACCCCACGCTGGAGCAGGGGAAGAGTGTGGAGTCCTCCCCCTGAGGAGGAAGGAGCGGCAGAGACAACGTGCGATGAACTGACCGCGACCCCCATTCCCCATCCCCCTGCGCCACTGGAGGGGAGGAGGTAGAGAATTCGGGAGTAAAGTTAAGCCTGGGAAGAAGGGAGGGGTGGGGGGAAGGTGTTTTAAGATTTAGTTTTTATTTCTCATTATCTTACTCTGATTTGACTGGTAATAAATTACACTAATTTCCCCAAGTTGAGCATGTTTTGCCCGTGATGGTGATTAGTGAGTGATCTCTCCCTGTCCTTATCTTGACCCATGAGCCTTTCGTTGTATCTTCTCTCCCCTGTCCAGTTGAGGAGGGGGAGTGATAGAGCGGCTTTGGTGGGCGCCTGGCATCCAGCCAGGGTCAACCCACCACACTATTCCTTCCTTCCCTCAGGCTTAAATTAGCATGACATAATTCAAGGTTCTGGCTTGCAGCCTTTTTGCAAGGGGTGTAAATTCCAGATTTTCACCTACAGTCTCCTGTGTGAGCTGTTTGACTGTCAGAAATGCCTACAACTCAGATTTCCAGGTGTGGTCGAGGACTCGTGGTCCCAAATGCGCATCCTCAGAAGTGAAGGTCTGTCCCAGCCTGGGTTCGTAGAAGGGAGAAGGAGCCAGAGCAGCACTCAGCAAACCGCACAGCAGCAGGGCTCTGCAGGAACTTTATATGAAGTCGAACTTGACTTCGCTTGTCAGCCTGCTCTGTGTGACTCACCGAAGGTGCTGAACAGACTAACGAGTAGGAGGAGGAAACGGGGAGAGAGGAAGAAAAGGAGACAGGCAGCTGAATGAAACTAGGAACATTGATTTATGACCAAAAAAAAAAAAGGAGGCTGTTTTTTAGAAAGTTACACTAGTCCTTTTCCAGCTCTAATGTGAGTGGCATACAATCCAAGATCTCCTATATTTGAGAAAAAAAAAAAAAAAAAAAGTATGAATCAGAACTTTTAGCTAAAATGAGATAATAACACTTTTAACCTGATGGTTATGATGGAACTCCAGGGGTTTGATTTATTCAGCTGTCACGTACCGCACATCCCAAGCATAACAGAGGATATGTTGGAATTGCAACAATTGTTTAGGGTTTGTTGGCATGATTTCATTTTATACTGGCCTTCTGGGAGTTATTTTTCATCTTTAGGTAGTTACCACTGCTAAGAGGAAAAGGGAAAAACTTTTTGTTGTTGTTGTTGTTAGCTCCTAGCGTGGGGTGGTTATTAAGAAAGCAGGAATTTGAGTTTGCTGGGCTGTGTGCTGGGATGTCTCCCAACCTGTGATGGGAGGTGGATACTGCAGTGGTGGTTAGAGGATCAGAAGTGTGGGGCAGAAGTGATTCCTTTGGACACCTCCCCTTTGAAGATACTGCAAAAGGGCAAGTAATACTTAGCACCAAACCAGTTTTTTTACTGGCATTGAAGAGAGGACATTTCCCTTAGGGAATTGCGACTGGCACAGGGAGACATGGCACTTCTAAAGGGCAAAAGTCATGTTTATTATTTTTCCTGGAGAGGCTCCCTGCATCCTGACCTGGCTCTGTTCCTCTTGTTCTTCCCCCACCCCATCCCACTTTCAGTCTCCCCTGGGCCTCCTGGGAGCCATTTCTCATCAGAGCCTCTGAGTTTGCCAAACTCTGCAATGGCATTGTGATGTACACAAAGAAAGATTTCGCTGAGATAATTGTCTTCGCTTGAGGACTAGGTCGAGATTTATATCCTGGCGTTCATAAATAAAAGGCCACAGAGTCTGTGGTTTGAACACAAATATCCCTGCCCAACCGATGCCCCCAGAAGAACTTTGGGGGGGCTACTGTAAGGTTCCCCCAGCGAGACTCCCGCGAGGCAGTCAGTAAGTATTGTGAAGTGGCTTTTCCATCTAAAGAAGGGCTGACATGAAGGTACATCAAAGAAAACAATGAATGCCTCCTGCTCTGACCTACATATTTCATTCTGAGAGACTCAACTACATCTGCTAGATCACTTGGAACAACTGTTATCCTTTAGAAATGAGAAATCATTTCTTCAGGGAATAAGATGGGGTGGGGTGGGGGGGACCCTGTAGTGGCTTGCTAGGGCACAGAACATTTAAACTCTGCTGTATTGATTGTAGTTTATGATTGAATGCAATCATTACTGTGTCTATATTTTTCTGTTTCAATGAAACCATCAGGCAGTGAGTCATGCTGTGCATGTAACCCGGAGGAAAGTGCAAAGAGGCTGCTGAGGAGCAGCAGTACAAAAATACCATTGGCATCCTTTCCCTAGGAGAGCAGGGCTCTGGACAACTTCCACACTCTATTGCTGTTTTTCTATTACATGCATTCGCCGCTAAAATGTGTAATAGAATCGAGGACACAGTTATGAGTAAAGAGTCTTCTCGCACATGCTGTTCCATAATTAAAGAACAGCTATAATAGAAATCCTACTTTTTTTTTTTTTTTGCATTAACGAGCTCAAATTCTTATAGGCATTAAAAGGGCATATGCTTTTCTTCTAATTTAGAGATTAAAAAATCTCACGGCAGATCAAGAGGAAGGCTGTAGTCTGAACTCTCTAGTGAAAGAAGATGCACTATCATTAGCAACGAAACAATTTTAATTAGCCCATTCCTGGATCTGTGGTGACACATGCCAAATGGATAGAAGTTTGGAAGAACGGGAGATATTATCCTCTTGGCTAACAAAAGGGGGTTTAAGTCCATAAGAAACTAACACCTTTCAAAATATTTTAATTTACAATTTTTAATTACGTGGGTTTTATATTATCTTTTTGTTGTGTTGTTTTTTTTTTTCACTAAAGGTACTAAAATCCAGTTTGGGGATTCCCCCCTCCCCCCTTGAATTGTACTTCTTTCAGTCCCATTTGTGGATAGAGCATATTTTTATTAAGCTAAAGAGAAGAAAGTCATCCTAATTAGCAATGCCTCATTGCATTAGAAATCAAGGTCTGTGGCTACCAACCTGCGGAGACGCAGTGGGAAGACATGATTGCAGTTTGATTCAGCTGTATCAGGCACTGAGTAAAGATTATGCACTCACAGACGGGCACGCTGTCTCGGAGCGCAAGTGAAGAACGCCGTCCTAACTGCACCGTGCATGAGCAGTGACAGCAGACCCTTTCTTTTGTGGTTTGAAATCTCAGCTCTGTTGTGTTAAAAAACACAGGATTTTTAAGGGAGTTTCCCACAAACCTCATCTCTGGGACACGATATGTGCCAAAACCACCCCAGCAGCTGTGTGCTGCAGCACAGTGGCTTGCCTTCTGCCCCAGCGGAGCCTGGAAGGATTTTAAAGAGAAAGGCTAATTGCAACACAGGGTAGCTGCACACTGGAGCTGGCTAACATATAAGTCCCAATTTCTCATCCCTCTGCTTGCCAACTTATATCCGATGTGGTTAATGGAAAGCAGCTGCAGAGCTACTGTAATGATGCCCAGCAGCACTGTTTCTGGGTCTCCCACCCCACAACTTCCCAGTTGAGGGGATGTGCTAGAATCAGGCTGGGAAAAGGAGGATGAAGTTTGCGCATGCCTTCATGGCCACAGTGCGTAACCCTCGTGCTTCCCTCCCGCATTGCGCTACTGAATCACGCTCGTGATGGCAGGAGAGGGAGCTCGTGTTTCTACATTGCGTCATGTCATGGGGTGGTTCAAGGTGCAAAGGCACAACGGGGGAGCACCTGTCTGCTGAGGCGTCTGGCGTGCAGGGCCCTGCGAGCCAGTATGCCCATGGCATAGGTCTCTGCGTGGTAGCCCTGGCCGCTGCCACCCCTCCTGGGCCTCCAGCCCACCCCACTGCCCTGCCTGGCACCCGGCACCCAGTGCAGCACTGCAACAGGGGGCTGCACACCAGGGCCATGGGGAGCACATGGAAGGCAGGAGTCACGCCAAGGCATCCCATGCTTCGACTTCATAGCCAAGTCGGATTTTAATTTCTTCTTTTTAAAAAAAAAAAAAAAAAAAAAAGAAAAAAGAAAAGAAGCTTCCGTCCTAGAGGCACCCTCAGGAGGAGCAGGCAGCACTGGGTGCACTCAGGAGCCTGCGCAGGTTGACACAGCCTCTTTAAACATTTAACATCTCTTGAGGTGTGATGTGTTTTTCTGTCTCTTGGGAGACTATTTTTGTGCCCTTTTCTTCTGACGGGCACTTTAGTCTTCTGGCTTTTAAGTCCATTTTTGGTATCCTGGCACGTATTGGTATGCCCTCTGAGGTCACACAGAGACTTACAGACTCTGAAAGTCTAGCAGGGGTAGCACTGTTGGTATTTTGTGTGATTTAGTTCGATGGGTGTCTTCTCCCTGTTATTGAGAAGGATACACTCAGATACTCTCAGCAGAGGGTAGGTTTGGGTTTTCACCCTCTTTTTTTTTTAGCAGAGCAGTACAAGGAGACATTTTGGCTCATGGAGTATGGTTAAACCAGATGATCTGACTTGAAAATAGAGGTAAACATGAAGAAATTTTTTTTTAAAAATCACTAAATGAGAAGCAGCTCAGCAGAACAAGATCTTTTTTTTTGAAGGATCTCCTCCTTCTTAATGTCTGTGAAAAAACATAGTCAGTCACCACGAGCTGTGCAAAAGACCTTGACCCAGTGGCTTTGCTGAAAAAGGGGCCAGCATTCCAATAGCAACATCTTTCTAGGTTGTTGAATCCTGTGTTGCATGGAAACAGTATAAAACAGAAATACAAGGGCAGAAATCAGAGAAGTTGCTAAAAAAACGAACAGAGAATTTTATTTTCTTCCTTTACGCTGAGGCAAAAGTACATTTTACAGCTGTCACGTGCTGCTGACCGCAGGGGTGACCCAGGCAATCTCCCACTGCCACCAGCTTCCTCCCTGTCCAGGCTGGCAGTTAGAAACCTTGTTCTTCTGCCAGTAAACAGAGCAGATTTGAGCTAGTTGTCATTGTGATGGCAGAAACCCCAGAATATCAGCATAAAAGTCTTTTTTTTCTTCTGTAGCACTGTATTTTAAAGAGATTTTTGAAACTTACTGGGAAAATACTTCCACCTTGAAGAAACAAATGAATGGTAATGGTAGTTTGCATACTTACACGGACAGCTGTTATCTATTTTATTAGTCAGTGCTTGGATCTCAAAATCAAAATCTGAAATTCATCAACATTGGCAACATCCTACAGTGGTTTCACAAGAAATAAATACTTCTGACCATAAGCGTTCTGAAGTGGCTTTGATATTTGCATTAAACTCCTGTTCAGAATTATTTCTTTGGGAGCAGATTTCACAAAACTCCTTCCTTTGTTAAAGGCAAGGTATCATATCAAAACACAGGCATTTGGATCTAATTCATAACAGCAAGATTTTTCTTCATGAAAAAAACAGAGTGCTACCTTGGCCCACTGTGTTTCCTGCAGATGGGTTAGATGTTAGGAAATAATTTCTAGCGTCTTCTTCTCTTTGTTTTTTTTATTTTGTATACCCTTTCCTGGCAAAGGCAGCATACTGTGGTAGTCTTAAAGCCTTTTCAAAATACAGGCAAACGCTCCCTTTTTTTCCCCTGAAGTTACATACTAAATTATAATGAGGGGCTATTTAATTTTCCACTCATCTGTCTCAGGGAAATAAACACTGAAAAATCAGAAGTCATTCATAATCTCCAGACAACCTTGTTATTTTTAATGCGAGAGAAAATATTTTCCTTGTATGTTGCTGCCACATAGCCCTCCCAAAGAGCACTTGGTGAGTAACTCTGATATTATGCTAAAGCCTAACACTCAGGAAAACTGAGCTGATCAGGAAAATATTCAGGAAAGTACACTCATGTGCCCCAGAATGATCACTTTTCTATTAGAATAGCAAAACACACCCAAAGCTGGGATTCTCCAGCTATGCACCATCCACACGTGTGTCTGGATTTGTGTGCACATACATATGTAGCCTTTTGGTCCCCCTTTAATGCTGAATTTGCTGGTGAGTAGATGGATAATGACTGCACCTATCTCCAGGTGCTTTGATACATATGCTACAGAGATATTTCAGTAAAAGAATTTATCTGCAGAGGCTAATTTTTTAACACCTCATACAAACTGTGAGTTTTTGCAAGTCTACTCAGTGTCCTCAGCTATGAGGAGAGTGGTTGAAAACTCAATGAGCTGCGTGAACAGATCACCGAGGAGCCTGAAAGCACGTCCTTCTAAAAAAACTTTCCTGGGTCAACAAAAGGCAACCAGGTCTTGCACCGTCCTGCACCGGCACATTAGTGATCATGCCAGTGATCCGCTGACCTCCCCCTTCCCACTTTTGGAAGTTCTCTGTCCAGAGGGAAGGAGTCAATGGCCCCTGTTGCATCTTTTCTCTGTGAGTGCAGCCCAGCGCCAGGTATTGCTGCCCCCCAGCTAGACACCACCTCCATCCCCTCTTATCTGCTCCTGGGGTATCAACTGGCTGAGTAGATGCATTTTTTTCCTTATATCAGTGCCATGACATTTTCTGCAGGATTTTCTTTCATTTAAATGTTCTTCAGTGTTCCTCCAAAATGCATATTCATTTTTCTTACCTTCTGAAAGGAAGGCTTGGCCCCTCTTCTTTATTACCTAGAAAGATTAAATTAGCTTCTCCACTGATAGTAGACAAGATATACTTCATATTCCAGAGGCAATCTGACTACAAGACCTGAACTGAGCAAGACTAATTCAGTTGACTTCACTGAAGCTGCACTAATTTACACCAACTATAAATTCATCTTTTCTTGTGAAATATGCCTAGGAGTGACCTTGTGGTATCCAACTGACTGAATTAATTATGGGCAGCATCTCACCCTCAAAATAATGCAGAAATTGAGGAACTCCTTTTTCAGGAAATTGACTGAAACATTGCATTTTCACCTTCACAGAGTATGTCAAAGGGCAGTACTGGAATAAATACAGGGGCAGAATTAGGCCAATGTCTTACATAGTCCTCATACTAACCACCATTCATCCATGATGCTTTTAATATACAGATGAAGAAAACACGGTGTTTTTCATAGTATCCTTCTTTCCTCTCCTTGCCTGTTCCCTTCTTTTCACAGTAATTTTTTTATTCTCATCAAAGTTTGTTTGTTTCTGAAAAAAACCCACTCTGTATAATGTATTGATTATTAATATGGAATACCACAGAATATAAAAGATCCAGGTGGCTACATAGAGACCATGAGAGAGATCTTTGCAACCTTTTCTTAAGCCACCCGTGTTTTGTTTATCTGTGCAGGGTCACAGCTCTTGGCAGGAGAGCCAGCGTGACCACAGGGAGACCACCATGCCAGAGGACCAGGGTGCTGTTCCAGCCAGGCAAGGGAAGGTAAAAATTCCAGTTTTCTGGAAGGGGCACCTGATTTCACCCAATGAACTAGGGCTCAGGCCAGCAAAACCTGGCCATGTCATGCTGCCTGCAGTTTCTTTACCATCACCATAGAAATCCATATGCATCAGGTCATTCAAATTGAACATTGCTGTGCTATTTGGGACTGCAATAGCAAAGGCCCTAATTGGCATGAAGCTTCCTGATCTTCCTATGCTAACACTAAAAGGCCACTGTCAGGAGCATTCAGGAGAACAGGGGAGAAGAATATACATGTTTTTCTATATGCATGCTCTATATTCTAAAAAAAAAAAAAATCAGCAAAATCTGACTTGACTTACTGTCCCTTCCCTCATGAAAACTTCAACCAGCATCCCATCTGCCCCTTCTACCTGGCAAATGAAATCAGAGCTCTTTACTTAAAGTAAATAACTGAATACATTTGCCTTAACCTACCCTAGCTCCTTTTTAATCAGGGAAAGAAAGCACTTAGAGCAATTAAAGCAAAAATCAGTGTATAAAAATCAGCTTATAAATTAGTTTCTCTGCACTGTCAATTATTTTAAAACCATTTTTGACTGCTTAAATTAATTCCAATTTGAATTCAAGACACACACTGCCACAGAGTGAAATTCAGGATACCAATTTTTTCTCACCACTACTGAGTTTTGCAGTCATATCTTTTCTCTTTTTTTTTTTTTTTCTGCTTGTCTTGAGTCATCACTAATGAAAGTTCTAAATATAAGTATGACTAACAATGCAAACTTTAGAAACTGTATGTAAACTACCACAAGAAAAACAGATCAGAGAGTTATGCTCACCAGAAATTCAAACAACTGTTGCCAACCGCTACATACAAGTAATGATTACTGCATTTTTCTCATTAGAAAGGCAGCTGTCATATAGCTTACGGTTTGGACAGAAAGAAATAAGTTAGCATATTGCTTAAGAGCTGTCTGCTATATCCTTAAATGTGACACTCTTACTGCATTTTGCCAAAAATATGCTAGAACACAAAATCCTTCATTCTGCAGAATAATAAATGTCATGTTTCCATTTCCCACTGTCTCGTCAGATTGTTTAAGATAATCAGGATCAAATAAGCACAACGAGCTCAGGACCTCAGACTTCAGAGCAGTGGTTTTGACACTGTCACAGACAAGTGACAAACTGAGCAAAGACGAAATGCCTGGTACCGTCGCTGAACCCATCACAAGGATATGGTTTTTATCTTTTAGCCACAGCTTTCGACAACAAGCTACCAATACAACCTGAGAACTCCGCCATCAGACAGCAACACTTAAAGACTGTGGCAGACATATGGTCAGGACCAAAAGTAATTAGCTTGCATGCCCAAGTAAAGGCATCTAAATGCCTGGCATCTAAATAAGGCCTGGCAACCAGGCATCCCTTTAGATGTCGTGTGCTGGAGGACCCAGATCAACCACCAGTTCTGAGAATCTCAGTGAAAGAAATGCAAAAGCAAATTTTCAACACATGTTGCTTGTTTAAGCATACCCTACAGACATCAGTCATAAGGAATGTATGAACAATTCTCTCTGGTCCCAGGGACTTTCTGCAGATAGAGTGGAAGTAAAGCTGCTTAACACCATTGCAACTGGGACCAAAATAAGGACATGTTATCTATATTTTATCCATAATACCTGCAGGTTTTCTTTAAAAAGCCCGGCAACCTATAATTCAATAATAATGTTGATTTTTACCTGTGGATGGGTAATACAAAAGGAAGTTCACCACTGAGCCTCTTTTCCTTGGTCATTCTTTGCCACTAACTCCCCCATGGTCAGTTCCATCTTCCCCATCTTAGATGCAACTTTATGTGCATCACAAATTATTGTGCTTCACAAATTATGTGAAGAAATAAAAACTCATGTGCAAATAACTTGACCAATATCTAATCAGTGCTGATGCCGCATTTAGTGAATTCAGTGATGCTGAATTTAGCAGAATTCTGCTGTCTTGCGTGGACTTTCACTGGAGTCTTCTGTTCTGTCCTATCTTATTCTCACCATATCCAACATCATAATAGCTGAACCCATAAGGCTAGCTTTGAACAAATCTGTCAGCCTGAGATGAGATGCTCAGTGGGATTTTCAAAAGAGCTTATGTAGTTTTTTACCTTGGCGTTTATAAAACTGCCACGTTGATGAGAACGATTCCCCAAGTTTTGCTATACCATATGGTCCATGTGCTGTTAGGAGGCCATCTACTGTGTTTCCTTGTTAGTCATTCAACTACATATTGCGTCCATCTGCAACTCTCATATGTAGTTTCACTGTAATTGCCCTTTTCAGAGTAGTGCGTTTCATTCTGCTTTGTGCTGGCTTGTGATAACGTTCTTTCCAAGACATGCTTCACCACATACTTTTTAAAAGGTGCAGTAGTGGCCATGCTGAATGGCACAGGAGATGCGTACGCAGAGCACACCTGTGATGTAAAGGGAGAAGAGGATTGGTGTTCAGCTTAGGGATGAAAAGAGCACATTCCTTTCCTTGCTCTCCTCCCCCCTGAACCCGACTTCGGCAAAGCATTTCAGCTATTCCAGAGATGCAAAGGATCTCCTCAGCCAGCTGGGCTCGCACTATTCTTTCGCTACTGCCGCTCTGCCACACTTCAGAAGGTCTTGTCCCAGCTCAGTGCCTCCTGAAGAGTCTTTAACAAAACCTTCCTCAGCCACTACCTCATGGCATCTTCAAGATCCCTGGAAGCAGCGGTATGAGTGGCATCATGAGAGGCTGGAGCTGTGAGCGTGTTATTATCCCGGAGCCAGATAACTCTGTGCTGCGATCACACCACAGGCTCCCACCTGGGCAGCAGCAGCCAGTGTGGAGGTCGGACACTGCACTCTGGTGTCAGCAGCGTGAGCAGGAGGCACCTTCCCTTCCGCCAGCGCTCTGCAAATCCTCCAGCACGGCACTGGCTTTCGGGATAATTCGAGGCTGACACAATTTGTATTCCCTTAAAGACCTCATTACACATATTGCTCATTTAACCTTTAAAAAAGCTGGAAGAAAGTGTGCCAATGGATTCTGGCTGATAAATATCTAAATTAAGTAAATTTAATTAAAAACTGTTGTAAATGTCATCTAATCTGTGGATGCTGTGACAATTATGGTTGTAGCTTTGAACCAGTTTCAAAATGTGTGAGGATCTTCTTACACAATCTTGTACCGAATGATTTTTTTCTTCTTGGTTTCAGGAGAAGAGTCAGGTTGGACTTGCATTTTATTGCTCAATAAAAATATTGAACTGAAATCTTGGAGAACTTTCTTGCATCTTGTTACTGACAGGTGATGCTGGCTGGAACAGTCATTTCTCTCTACAGCCATTAAGTGTTTTTTGCCAGATAAAAGACGGGGGAGGGAAGAAAGATATGTGCTAAGTTTCATCTAGGGAATCCTACTTCTCAGTACACAGGAAATGAAAAGATCAATGCATTTTTTTTTAACTTCTATTCTGGCCACATTGTGCTGTTTGGGTGAAAACACCATCAGCCCCTATGTTACTTCAGTGCACACCAGGGATAGCTACTCAGTGGGGAGCACAGTTTGATGAATTTAGCAAAATCTGGTTGGCTGACCTTTCCGTGCTGGAGACATGATTTCATTTCTGTTGTCTGAAAACGAGCACCAACAAGACAAGTTATTTCCACGTCCCAGCTGGAATATCACAGTGCTAATGTGTTTCCAAATATTTCTTTATCTGTACAATGCTATTACTTTCAGGTCTATCTAAGAACAATAACATTTCTTTCCTTCCTGCTTTCTTTGTGTACCAGCAAAAAGTCAGTTTATTTTGCTCTGTTTTTTTCCAGTCACTCTGTATGCTGCAAATATCAAACCAAAAAAAGTGCTTCTTGGAACAGTGGGGTAGGAAAGCTCCCAGAGATATATTCTCAAACCGATGTTGAGGCACATGCAGAAACTGTTTCAAGAACTAGTTCACTAGTAGTATCCACAATATGTAGGATCCCAGACAGACAAACTGAGTGGAGTACTGGCGACCCGAGTTCAGTCATTATTTTGCTCTAGTCACCATCTGATTTTGCTGCCAAATTAGTTCTTCTGGTTTAATCATTCTTCTGATGTCATTAACCCTCAGGTTTAAAAGCCCACTCCTACTATAAAGGATTTGGATTTTTGTTTTGTTTTGTTTTGATAAAGGCAAAAGGGATCATTCAACAGATCACTCACGTAGAGGGTGACCAGGCAAAGCCACACCAGCAGAGCTGAGGTGGTGCGCCTCAGGGGTGACCGGCGGCCGAGAGAGTAAAGGAGGAACAAACAGCTACAGCAGGGCAGAACAGGTAACCCACACCAGCAACAGGAACAGTTTATCAGACTGTGCTTTTAAACTCACTGTCCTCCATGGAGGTGTTAAAAATAACCACCACTGGTCTGTTTGCCTAAGGCCTGCACTGATGTAAGGCAGGCTTCTCCGGTAAGATTTCAAGAGGTGGTAAGTGCCTAGGTGCCCTTGGTGCTTTTGCTAATATTCCTCTGCGATTGCACCCTTCAGCAAAGTGGTTTATGAATCCCAAAGAAACCCAAGAAGGATGTAAAAAATGTTCAGATAATTCAAAATATTCAAATCACTGTTCACCAGGTCACAGGTCAACCTCTACCACAGTCTGAAAAATACTTTCATCTCATTTAATAATTCACCTTTTGAAGACTTTTGAAACCTTTCTCTGCTGCCAGAGAACAGATTTGGGTCTAAGGAACGCTTGTGGGTTTATTGCTTATTGTTCAGACAGTCCGAGGCAGGGTACCAGTCCTACTCCCAGTGAAGCCAGTGACACATGCACGACTGAACCTATGGAACAGATTCCATATAAGGTGAAATAGTACAACCAATACGCAAATGGATGTATAAAAACTTGTGGTTTGGGTCAATCCTGTTTCGTGACAAGGAGAGGGAACAAGGACAATGTTTTCCTTTTTAAGTACAGCTCTCAAGTCTTTGTGGGTATGCTTATTTCAGAGAGAATTCCTTTCTGCCTGTTTTCCTGGTACCTCCTGCGCAGAGGTGAGCAATCTTTTTTTCCAGTTTCAGTTAAGGATTACTATAGCAGGTACAATATAGAAAGTCATAGGTAAGGTAGACGGATTTCTCTTTGCAAACACATTTTTCAGCTTTGCCCATGGCTTACTCCCAAGACCTTATTTCTTTACTTTTATATCCTACTACTGTTCACATCCCCCAACCAAAAGTAGCCTTTGCCTAGAAAAAAATCCTGCTAGCACTTCCAGATCTAGCTTGTATACACATCGCAGCTGATTTCAGGATCTCCTCAGGCCACGTTTTTCTCTCGTCCTCTTGCTAACACTGCCTTTCTTACCATTTCTTACCGTTTCTGCCTTTCTGTCCACAGCTGTGCCCTCGCCCAGACCCTTTGCCTCAGGAAGGCATTTCCAGGCAGGAGCTCCTGCCAGAGCTGTGACCTGGTTCCCAGTGGTCTTCAATGCACAACCAAGAACAGGACTCACTGACAAGACCAAGTGGGTCTCACTCAGGTCTTGGGGCAACAGCAGTGGGATCCCACCACCCACCACCCTCCTCTGCCAGCGCAGCCCTCCTCTGGTTGGTGCTGCATGGGGGCAAGAGGGGAGGGAAGGAGGCATCAGACTGAAGGGACATCAGCCAGAGAGCAAAATCTGCCCCGTGCTTGCTGGCACCTCCACATGCTTCCCAGTTAGGCATGCAGGAAATCCTAGTACCGTGAGTACAGCTCATTTCCTTCTTCAAAACCTGATTCCATGGAGCAGTCCCATAGAAACTGAAGGGCCAATTTACGAGAATAAGCTCTAGCCAAGTCACTAACAGCTTTTAACACTGAGCTGTAATGAGGTCAACTCAAATTTGAATGTGTGTAGCCCCAACTCTTACTGTCTGAATTTCCATAGAGACTGTCTTGCATTCAACAGCGCAGAACATTCAAGTGAATTAGACTAAAAATCACCATTCTTTAACATTAATTTGCACACATTTTCTTGCAATGCATTCTCCCACTTTGAAAAAAAAAAAAGATTACTATTTTCCCCCCTCAACATTCACACAAAGTCACTGAGCCGATTCCTTTGCACGCACAGCCAGCAATAGAAATGGCAGGTGATCTGTACATTCTCCTGCCTGCAAGATGCATATCGTATTTTTCCCTTATAGCCCGTGTGCTTTTCTGCTGAGCTGGACACCCAGCATTGTCACTCCTAAAATATTTGTGAGTGCTACAGGATTTTCTAGGGAAAGATTTCTTGGGGCGAGATTTAGTCAAATTTAATCTGAGTCACTCGGTGCAGCTCCATTTGTTAAGAACAGCCCCTGTGCTGAGAAGAGCCCGTCGCTGTGTTTTGCCTCACGATGTTGCAGAACACAATAACAACAACATTAAATTCAATACCCTTAAGGGGCAGTTGTAGTCAAGGGTCACATTTTCCTTCATTCCAATTAACCTACTTGTCATATTGGATGGTAGATGCACTCTGCAAACTGCCCTCAAGTGCTTCTCATGCTCTTTTAGTAGTAGAAAGTGGGAAGAAATAAAATAGTTCATGCTTTGCTGTTTGACTTGTCCTTGGTATTTTATCTTATTAGGAAACCCACAAGAAATGAATACTTTTGTAAAGATTTTAAGCGGTCTGAAAGCACAAACAGGTTTCTGACTTGTGCCTGGAACAGTGCGGCTGGTGACACCAGTCCTGGGGAGAAGAGGGACCAGGAACCTTGGGTTCCCCCCCAGATTTTGTTCAACCCATCTGCTCCCATGCCAAATGAAGAATAAAAAAAAATTTGGCTAGACTGCACCTTCTCTGGCATAATGCTACATACAGCAGCATAATGTTACGTGGGAAGAAGAAAAGCGGTCACTCAGGTGCCCCACTGAAGAGGCCTCTCGGCCTCTGTGGCACCACCGCCCCTTCCTGGTCCTGCCCACCTCCCCGGGGCTCCCCCCGCCCTGCCCAGGACCAGGACCATGTCAGCCCCCCAGGGCCGTCAGCCCATGCAGCAACACCACAGCTCCCCACAGCCCTGCCCTGCCCGGCCATGGGCCCTGCTGAGCCGGGCCCACTTGCAGGCCCATGTCCCTGCTTGGCCTCGGCCCGTCCCCGTCCCCAGGCAGGTGCCCAATGCCTGGGGCTGGGGCTGCTCTGGTGCCCGCCGGCTGCCCTGCTCCTGGCTGGGGGTGGGACAGGCCCTGGCGTCCAGGCCCTGCCCTGAGCCCCATGGGGACCTCCCAGCCCCACTGCACCATGGCTGTGCTGGAGGGTGCTGTGGTGGATACACATACCAGGCATCTCATGCCCTTCCCTTCTCATCTCCAAATTTGTGTCCCCTGGAGTTACTGTTCCCAACACCCTATCTATCTGCTGTATCCCACCTCCTGACAAGCTCTCAGAGACAGGCTACTCGCCAAGCTCACTGACAGTGTTCAAATAACCTTTGAGGTGCTTTCCATAGCCACATGAACCTTTGGCTCTCCCTTCAGACACGAGGGGCTGAAGTCAGTCAATCCAGTGCCCTGTCCCTAGCCTGCCCCAGCAGGGCCCATGTGAGCCTTCAGGTAGAGGAGCAGACCCAATGCCCTCTGAAGAGATCCTCTCCAGGAGGAGAAGTCTTGTCCATTGCTGTACATCCCAGGAGACTGAACAACTTCTCCAAACAGCCACATCTCTCTTTGCAAGAGTTAGTTTCCGTCCCCAGTTGCACCTGGACTGTTGTCCCTCCTTCCTTTGACCCCAAATCATGACTTCCCATGACTGGCCTTATCTGTTTCATTATATGCTTGCATATCCCACTTCCTCTGACACGAATTTCTGACACGAATTTCTGACATTCTGATCATCAGGCATTCTGATCCTCAGTTTTCTGTTAAATAAACCATCAGCTTGTGGTCATGTATGTTTTGCTGGCAACATCCTCTAATTCTGCTACATAAAATATGGATCCATGTTTGAGTCCACCTTGTTTTACTTGATGCTTTATTCTTACTCCATTTCCACCAGTCCCCTGGGTTGATGTGTTACAGACCGCAGGTTTCATGTCCAAACCACTGCTTCAAACCACTTGAACTCATGCCATTAAATTGTTAAACAATGTATGAGACACATTGACTGATAATGAACTTGACATGAACACAAGTCTTTTGGACTCTAATATCCACTAGTAAAATTATCTCAAGGGAACGAATAAAATAGCTCAGTATAACTATGTGCTTTTCCCAGACAATTAAAAAAATAATAATCTATGCTTACTTTTTTTCAAAGGGAGCAGTGGATTTCATAAGTATTAATATCCGCGGGACCCTTATCTTAGATTTTTAAGTCTCTATATTAGCTCCTAACATTTTTTTTAAACATAATTTCCTGTGTTACCTCGGGGGTTAGCATCCTGGTGTCTCTAAGCAAAGCTCTGTCTAGAGCTGAGAGCTCTCCTTTGGATGGCAGAGGAATCCCATAGACGCTTGTTTTCCTGGCAAGATGGGCAAGTACTTTATCACTTTCTGCTTTCTCACAATAGCATTGGCCTGTGGCTTTTCTGAGACTTCTTAGGTTATTTTTCACATTTGCAAGTTTTAATTCTGGACTCTGTTCTATGGCAACTTCATCAAATGCTCTATAGCTGTTGTCCCTAGACTGGGGCAAGGGGTTCCTTCAACACCTTGGGGTTGTTTCTAGGTGGGCAGGAAAGGCAAGGTACAAATTTGTACACAGCACATCCAAAAGTATGGAGAACACTGTTCTAGAGCGCCTATTTGCAGCTAACCTGTTTCTTCCAGGTTTGCATTCAATTTCCAAATCCTGCATTTATGCTGGAAAAAATATTCTCTACTTTCTAGACCTGGTTTTGCATGGTATCCATTAAAGGCCTGTACCCATTTTCAGCTAACTTGTCCCATAAATACAGTCAGGAATTGTTTTGTACCCCTGTCACTCCTTCCTAAATTGGAAGAGTTCGATCCACCTGTCAGAGGCACCTCATTCACTGCTTTATTTTACATGCCTAGTGAAGCACTCCTGAACTATGCAAGTGCCCTATCAAGTCAAGAGAGAGAGGTAGGTGCCTGTGGAGACCAAAGATCTCCCTTTCCTTGGAGCCCCAGTGGACGGTAAGCTGCGTATTCACCAAATCACCACCTTCACAGCTTTTCCTGATAAATGGCACAGATTGAGCTGAAAGACACATTACCGCTTCATCACTGTTCCTGTGACCGAAGGAGCTGGGAGGTACAGCAGTGTGTGCTGGCATCTCGCTCCCTGCTCACTGCGAAGTCGTGCTCCAGCCTGCACCATGCTGCCACGCAGGAGTGCAGCCACAGCCTGGCCCTGAGGAGTCCCGGCTTTGCTCTCATTGCTACCTCAGAGCAGCCAACGCTGTCATTGACGCCTTCGGTATCTTCAATCGTTTTTAACAACATTTTCTATGCTCATGTTTATGAAGATTAGTGATTTAAGCAATTAAATTGCAAATAAATTTCACCTCTCCAGTTCACAGTTTCAAGGAATGTTTGTGTCTCTTCTTCATCTGGTTAGAACAAGCATTGCAGCAGAAACAGCAAGCTTATGCGAGCTCCTCATATGCCCTGCTGTGTTGATTTCTCTCCTGTTCATTTTTGTGCGGAGTTTGGCACTTTTAACATTTCCATGCTACAGTTTTATTGTTAACTTTCCCTGCTTGAGTTAATTGAAAGCTATAAAGCACCTGAAATGCCTCAGAGGCTTCCATTGTCAATAGTGAGATGAGCTTTCCACACATCTTCATTTCCCTTGGAACACTTTGCTTGCAGATACAGAATAAGGTGCAGCTGGAACTTTGCTTGTTTTTTTCCTCTGTTACCAGATAGTTTTGAGCTCAGGTGAAGCTCTTAACTGCTCCAATAATCTATAAAAAGCAAAAAAAACCCAGCAAAATGAACCTTGATACTGCGAGATGTTGGGATATCTCTCTGAAAGCAATCTCTGTGCCACAGCCAGGAGATGCACTGATATTTCCAGACAGAAGAGACTTGTGTTTTTTCACAGTTGTGAAACATGCTCTTCTCCTTGCTGGCTCTGCAAGAAATGGGAGCTCTGCAGGCCTGGACAGCAGCAGCCTGCCGAGCTTTTTCTTTTTGCTTTTGCCCAAGCTGCAGTTGGACTCTTCTCCTCGCTCCCTGCCAGCATTCCTCTTTCACTGCATCCCTGACTGTCGTCTCCTCTTTTATGCTCTGGGTATTCTTGATCTTAAATCATAATGTTCAGCAAATTGGGTTTTGTCTTGACTGTAGCCCAAGCCTGAAATATCCCTTTACAGAAGCAAAGTAGCAGCTAATAAGCAAAAGGATAAGGGGATCCCCCCATCTTCAGCCTACAGGTGGTTGATGAGACCTGCTAAGCAGTGCAGACCACTAGGCAGACATGAGGACAGGAGCCTGCTGGGACACCCATCTGCATGTATCTCCTTCCCAGGTGGCTTGCAGGTGACCTGGCATCATACTGGGGCAGCAGCAGTCTGCTCTCCACAGCCATCTTCTTCCATCCTTCAGCTGGGTGTGGGCAGAATGACTGCCCTGCACCTTCTTCCCCCTCCTCATGGCATGGGGCAGAGGGCTGCCACATGTAGCCATCCTCTAATGAATTGCCACCTGGCTGAAAAGGCTGCACACCATTTCCTTGGAAAAAAAAGGGTGTTTAGCAGTCCTGCAAGGTCACCAGGGAAAGCAAAGAGCCCTGCTTTGTCACCAATGCCTTTTCCTTCTGGGGCTTCACCTGGAGCTCTGGGGCTCAGCTTGCCTTGAATGTGAGAGCTGTGCAAAGGTACCCTGATTTAGAAAAGCACTTAGGCACATAGAGCTGTACATGTGCTGAATTTTAAAAATACTGCACTGAACTGTGGTCTGATATCCCTCCAGCCTGACAGTGCTCCTTAGATGGGTAACTCCAAAAATGGCCACAGAGGAAGGGTCTGAGCTGGAAGCACTTTACCCTCCAAGAACTGGAATTTCAAAAGACTGAATTATTGTATGATAATAGAAAACATCTTCCTCTTAGGCAGAAATCTGGGAGCAATCAATATGGATCTGCCTTGCCAGTTGTTTCCACAGAGCACGGTGGTTTTGCTGTCTGCTTGCAAGCAGGATGAGGGAAAGGGCCAAGGGGAGGCTCACGCAAAGGGGGGACCCCACCAGTCGGACATCAGCCTGCTGCTCGGCCCCAGCCCACCGCCACAGGGAAAACCCTCATAGCTGGAGGCTCAGCCACGGATGAGTAATCCCCTTATCTGGCTCATGTCTTGAACCCATACAGTTTATTCTGACCCTTGATATTCAGCTCTGCTTCCTAAGGAAGTGTTAAGTTGCCTGAGTTTGTATGAGCACAGAATCCCAACAGCTCTTTCATTACAAGGGACCTAATCGAGAAGGCAAAGTGACACCCATACAGATAATTTATTTCTATCATCACTTCCCCAATTTTTTCTCCCCAGCGAAACTGCCTTGAGCATCTAGTTATTCTCTGACAGCTAGAGTGATAATAGGAGGGTTTTTTTTCAACTGCGGTGCTATTCAAGATCAGAAGACTTCACATCATAAAACATCATTAAAGTGTGAATTCAAGGTTGGGAAAGATGAGGCCTTTACAAGACTAATGCAATTAATTCTGCTCGTTAACTACAGCCTCAAAATATGTACATAGAGTCTGATCTCACTTCTGCTGTGGAGGGTTAAGTCTGAAAATGATTCTTTTCCAGTGGATTTCCCAGTGATAAGGGAGCATGGAAACTCCTTGTATTACTTACCAATAAACACAAAGTCATGGCAGGAGGAACACTATACGCTCTAAATCTTTCGGTGTGCAGGAACTTCTTGTCAAAGTAAGAAGCTTAAATAAATTAAGGTCCAATATTAAATAATTTCAGTAATTGAAATGTGTTAGATTGAAAGTGGGTTTCTTTTTTTTTTTTTTTTTTCAAATGTAATCCTTCTCACTCTGCCATCCATCTCAGCACTTGAATTCTGGAAAGCCTCAGTTCTTTACAGTTTACCAGAGCTAATTCCAACCTCAGTCCTCCTTGCTTTCTTTTCACAGAGGAAATCGCACAGTGGGACATTTTTAATATCAGGGAACTTTGATGCAAAAAAGCAATTTATTTTTCTGGCAGCCTTCAGTATTCCCTTTGCTATAGCCAAAGGTATAGCAGTAGCATCCTGATAATCAACCTCTTCTTTCTATTTGGTCCTACAAGAAAGACTATGCTTGTGTTTGCCTGCAATCATTAAATGAGCGTGTTTGTGTGCATATGAGAGAAAGAAGAGAAGAGGAAAGAAATAAACATCTGTCCTACTGATATACAGCCCTATTAGCTGGGCCCTGGGGAGCTTTCCTGTTCTCCCTTCCCCTTTGCACACATTCACATGGCTTTTCTTCTCTCACCAGTGATTACCTACATCGTGTTTCCACACTCTGGCAGCTCCTTGGGACAAGGACTTCATCCTGTATCCCAAAAAGCATAATGTCACCACCATAAACTAGCCATTCTGCAAGCAGCCAAAGTGATGAAGCCTGCTATCCTATGGACATGAGGGGAAGGGTAAGAAGGGAAGGGACAGAAAAGCAAATCAAGAAGCTCTTAGCTCTGCCCCGCAATGGACAGGGGAGAGAAGGGTGGCGTTAGAAAAATGAACTCACAGAAAGATTTCAGAGCT
Organism: Platalea leucorodia; assembly: GCF_965183815.1. Taxonomy (NCBI): domain Eukaryota; kingdom Metazoa; phylum Chordata; class Aves; order Pelecaniformes; family Threskiornithidae; genus Platalea; species Platalea leucorodia. The sequence goes on from NC_138824.1 coordinate 70,735,595, forward strand.
AACTCAGACTAGTAGCTAAAGCTAATGATACCAGAAACCTGATTCAGTGCAGTATATTTGGTATTCTCCCTTGCTTGCACTGAAAATGTTGCCCTCAGTTTAATTTTTTAACTCGTGTGAATGCATCTCTTTAATGCTTGTTTCATAGATTTTTGTTTCCATCTTATGGCCTTAATGTCTATTAGAAATACAGCCTTGAGGCAAACTTTCTCACAGCAGTGCCTTAGTTTTTGTTGTATGCTGCAGTACATGTAGTTGGCTCTGACAGCGTTAGTTCTGCACTGGTACACTGTCAAACTGGCTACAAGAAGTATTGTGAAAAAAACCCCATGAGCTAAGTGAAAAAAAAGTCCTGATTTTGGGTTTTTGTTGACTATTCAACTCCATTTTAATGTCCTCTTTTCCCACATCTGAGTTTTGAAGCCAAAATCTTACAGCAGCAGTTGAATATGACCTGACTTTGCCAATATTGAGTCCAATTGATACAGCTTAATGTGCCTTTCAGACTTCTCGTCTTATAAGACCTGCTCTGAACCGCTCAAAACTCAAGCAAAGTTGTGATCTGACTGGTTTCTTGGGTCGTTCTTTGGTCAAAACTGCATGGGATAACACATCTCAGCCTGAGGATAAAACTCAGACAAATGTGAAAGTTTCTCCAGACCCAAGGGCTGCTTTAGTAAACCTAGGCCAAATATTCATATTTAGTAATGACACTAAAAATCAAGGAATTTTGCAATGAAAGTATGAGCATACACACTGCTCATACTGTATGAGTAACTTAAATAGCTTCAACAGTGTCAAATTCATGTCTGATTCAGCACGTACCCAAAGCTTTGGAGCCTACATGGATCAGTCATAGCAGTGTTTCAGACTGGGGCACTGGGAGTGTATCTCTGAAGGCAGGTCGGATACTCCTTTTCTATGGTGTGGGAAAGACCAAGTGATCTATACACTTCTTTCAAGCACAAAAATAAATGCAGAAGTTTTACCTGCCAGGGAAAATAGCGTAAGAGGTGATACGCTGCTTGCACTCTGTGGCTCTGAGCTGTTTGGGGCTGGCTTAGAGGTCCTCCAAAGGTAAGGATAGCTCAGAGGACACCACCGCCTCCAGCGAAGGAGGCAGACTACTCAAACACTCACGTTCTCATGAGGCCAAAGGATTCTCGTTGTCTCCAGTCCCTCTTTTTCATTTAACAAGCAGTGAAGAGACATGATGTTACCATCACCATCCCAGAGCGTCTTACAAGCAACAGGCAGCTGTGTATACAAACAAGTCTTTACATCTCGGCTGTGGGGTCAGGGTAGGTGTGCGCAGAGTAATACCCTTGCTACCTTTTCTCTCTTCTCTCTGGAAGGTGTATATTTATGCAGCATGGGTAGCAAGGAATACTTTGCATTTTTCATATATTCTTTTCTCTGGTCGCTGTAATGTTGCTCATTATTTCTTGTCACTTGACTGGAATTCTCCAGTTGGCAGAAATGTAATGAGAAATTTACTCTTGTGAGGGCATTAGGTAAGAAAAAAATATTGTTTTCAAAAGGATCTCATAGATGAGATCCTGAAACCACGTTTGCATAGCTTTTAATGTTTTGCCACATTGTTTATCCTTAGTGAAGTGTAAAACTGAAGCACATCAGTGTTGCCTAGGAATTAGTATGAGGCAGCTAAGACAATTTGTTAGTATTCACTTCTTCTCTTACAGAATTTGTGTGTATTTGTGTATGGAAAACTACAGTGAACTTTCCAAAACAGTGCAATTATTTAACTGTACTGACACCATGTTTTTCTTTTGAAAGAAGGAAATGTGTCTCAAACTTATATAAAGACTGTCGCCCTTGTCCCTGCTTTTACTATAACATTGTTTGTGCTGTGGCGCTGACAAAATCTTTATGTCTCTAAAGTTAATATAAAATATAAGAAAAATAATATATGTCTCTGTATTGCTCTCTCTTTAGAGTTGCAAGTGTTTAACTTAACAAAATACTATTTAATGTCTCATATCTGAAGTATTTTTAGAAACATAACCAATAGCATTAGCTTACAATTGCTGTTCCAATTTGTGGTTGGTTCGTTTTCTTGGCTAAACTTGGGTATGAAGTTAGTATCACAGCTAGAATTACAACTGAACACAGAAATGCGTAGCCAAGCATTATTTTGTTCTTGTAAGAATAAAATAAAGAAAATCTGAAATAAATAAATATTGTTTGACTTTTATGTTCATTTTATTGACTCTCTGCTTGCAGAAATGTAGAATTCTACTGCAGTCTGGTTCAGTTTTCAGTCCACTGGTTTACTTGGATGAAATACTGATGAAAAGCTCCAGGCTAACGATCCCAGACTCACAAGGATCAGATTCTGGCCCCACTAACATCAGTGGGAGTTTTGTCATTTAGCCTCACAGAATCCAAATTTTGTGCAGCTTTGCAAAACAGCACCCAGGCAGTAACTGTGCTGCCTTTCCACCTGGTATCTTGCTTCCTTTCCATCTTCCTCTCCATCAGCTTGTCTGAAAATCATGAACGTGCTTCTGAAACCCTTCCTGACCAAGGCCCTTGGTTACTCCCTCTCAGCAAGAGTTTTGCACCTGGATGAATCATGGCTATGATCAGGAGACTAGCCCACAAGTTCTTGCACTGATTTAATAAATTAATTTCCTGCTTGAGCCAGGTGCTCCTTAGGCTCTCCGCATGTCCAGAGACAGCAACTGTGCCTATGGTAAAAAGTAGTGTGGACCCACAGACATGGGCCTACAGAGCAAAACAGTCAGTGTTGAGGTCCACATCTCCACATCGTACACATTTTATCTCAGACTAGGCCTGGTCAGTCCTGCATGCTGAGCATGCGCTCATTCGTGGCTGTGGCACCTTGGGTGCCCCCCTGGAATGCCTCCTCCAGCTTGCTTTCACCTGCAAGGAAGCCAAGAGCTGCTCTGTCATGAAAACCGATGTTGTAAGTGGGGACAATCAGCGTAGTCCCTCCTAAAGCACGCTCCTGATCTGAACTGAAATACCAATGTAGTTGATCCAGAGGCTCTGCCAAAAAATGACTCACAGCATCTGCTCTGAGCTGCTCTCTGGAAGTCCACCGGCTAAAGAGGAATGCAAGGGAAACTATGCCTAAATGTCACCGGCCCGCGCTGGCACGAGCTGTCCTTCCGCTCTTCCCTTCCTTCTCTGCCCTGCCCACACATCACTTTTAGATCCTTCTTTCACTGCAGCGTTTTTTAAATGAAGAAACAGTTTTAGTTATTGGTTTGAAAGGCTGCTCCTGTCATCTGTAGTCTGTGTTTTGTGGTGCATATATCTGGTATCCAGCTTTTCCAAGTCACAGCAATATACTGTAATTAGGATGTACAGTAAAAGTTTGGGAATTAGGTTAAATAAAACTCATCTTTAGCTCTTGATTTTTCTGGCAAAGTTACGATGGGAAATCAAAGTTTCCACTTCCCAATTTAGAAAAAAGGATGATCAAGTAAGAGCTCAGAAAAAGAGTTTCTGAATTCTTTCTTTTTTTTTCATATGGAAAATCAGAGAAGGAGTTGGGTATTTGGGACACAAATACCGATTCATTGTGTACTGTCCTCATTTTCCCCATGCAAAGTGCAGTTGGGAAGAAAAGCTCTAGTGGGCTCACATGCTAATTTTTCTCCTTGCCTCTTGAACTTGCACAGATTTTTCAAATATTGACTAGGCTTTGAACTTGACCTACTTAAAACACTGGATATGGTTTTCGCTTAAACAAACACCCCTTCAGATCATGTCAGTATTATAAAGGGGCCTTGCAGCTACTGTGAACATTGAGAATACCAGTATCTTAATACTCCTTTATACCGCTAGATGTATTGTGTGGGAAGTCAGATGTTGTTCTCTGCTTCACATGGCTTGCATGGCTTTCAGTTTTCCTCAGGACCCGTTTATACTAATTGGTATGGGATTGAATTTGTTCTCAAGTCTGGACCTGCTGATCACCTCTATGTTGAATCCTGAAACGGGAAGCTCGTCGTGAAGGCAGGGTCGGAGGCGGAGGAGGCCACAACTCCCCTCCATGTCCTCTCCTTGCCTGCCAACAGCAAACTCACAACTCATCTTCCTTCTGCAGCTCATCTCACCTCTCAGCTGCCTGGCATTTGGCCTGCTTTATTTACTCCTCGTTGTTCAGCATTTTGTGCTTTTCATGAAATCTCCCCAGGTTTCTGATTATGCTCCATGGACAAAGAAGCAAAATACAATTCAAAGTTGGCCTGGTGTGAAAACTCATAGGCATCTGCTGACAGAAAGAAAGAGAGAAAAATGATGCAACGTTGTGGCTTGCATGGATTTTTGAAACGGAGACTTGCATGGATTTTTTGATATATAAAACCCTTTTCCTTCTACACAGTTTCACAAGCAATACTCTTGCTGCCAAGAGTATTCTCAGCTCACCTGAGAAGAACAAAATAAATTACCTTTGCAGCCTAACAAGGTTTCAGTCACCCAAGAAGAAAAAAGCCTATTTTTTCCACTCCAGCAAAATCAAAGTACTCCAGTCTAAAAAGACAAGGAGAATGATAATAGTAATAACAATAAAAGTAAAATGTTACCCTTTTTGTCTAACCAAGATTTCTGCAATGAAACTAAATGTTATCTACGGTGCTGGAGGACAAATGGGGCAAGGAGGGTGAGAAGGGGCAGAGGTTTACCCTCCGCAAATGGGAGGCAGTGGCTTGTGGGCTGGGGGTTTGTGCAGGGAAGGAGACCCCGTGACCCGACAAGGGCTGGAGAAGCAGGACCTGTGCGTCGGCTCCATGGCTGAGGAAAGAGGCACGTGAATATCACACAGCTCTGGCTCTCAGCTGGAGGGTGGTGGAGGGTAAAAGAAGGCTGCAGCGGAGCAGATGGGCTAACTTTGATGGGGACTGGGGCACACTGATGCGTGACTGGCAGGTAAAAGGTCCAGCAGCTCTGCAAATGGGGACGGAGCTTTGCACCCCTATCTTCTGTGGGTCCCAGCTCCATCTCCCACCTGCTCAGCCCTGGCCTTTGCCCGCTCCAGGTCTCTCCCCCACCCAAAGGGCTGCGGGACGCGGAGTCTCACGGGTGCCCTGCTTGCCACCGAGGCACATCAGCAGCGCCGGGTTCCCGCGCCGCTCTGCCAGCGGGTGCCACGGGTGCTCGCGGGGATGCTTGTGTGCTGCACGGCCCCCCGGGGCGCGTGACAGCACCACCACCGTGCTGTCGCAGCACGACCACCGGCCCCACGCCGTGACAGCCACTTTGTGCGAAGAGCCTTCACCCATCAGCCGAGTGTTATTTAATTCTTAAACTTATGTGTACTTTAACCAGATTCTTTCATTCAGCCTGATGAAAAATATTCTGTTTGATGTTTTCACAGACAGCATCTTAAGGCGTTGCTTCAACTTCTTCTCCAGCTCTGCCCTTTCCGAAGTCATTATTACTCATTAGGTATACTGTGCAGAAAGCAAAGTAGGTCACGGATGAAAAGCCCCATCTTAGCGAGAGGCACCAGTACTGCACAAAGCTATTTTCAACTTTCATGAGATAAAAAATGTTTTCTGTAGGATGAAAGCTGTCACTGCCAACTTACAAATGAATGCCAAGTATGTAAAAACTTTCATTTCAGATTCCCAGGCTTTCATATGTTAAACGCATTGTTTTAGAAATCCATTTCAAAGATAATTTCCCCTGTATAACCCACACTTGCTGGCTCCCCAGTAAGGTACACGGCCAAGTTAAGGGACAGGTACTCAGCTGGTGTAAATCACTGTTGGCTTCATCAGGACTGGACCATTTTCACCCCATGAGGATCCGTCCTCAAGAGTCCTCAAATGGGAAGCAATAGAGGAGACGGTCCCCAGGTGGGTACCTGTGGGCAGGATGACAACCTGGTGCCTGTCTACTGTAAAAATCCCTCTCAGCCCCTGCCTATCTGTGCATGGCACTGAAAGAGTGGATTTACACCTGCAAATAATTCTTACATCACTATTAGTTTGCATCGTGACCCATTAGCTAAAACAAAGCTTTAATTTTTGTTTGACTGCTCACCCAACTCCTATTTTCGTGTTACTTGGAGATGTCAGATAAATACTCAGACTTTCTGGAGTGATCCTTAATCTCTCTAAATTGGTGGGCATCCCTCTTCTGGCTCTCAGTTTAACAAAACACTCAGCAAATGCTTTGTTTTATTCGATTTCCACAAGGACATAAACACAGTATTTGAGTAGAAATTAGCCTGCACTCATAGTACGTCCCTTCATCAACAGAATATGTCTGAAGCACTTTCAACTGCTAGAGAGGTAATTAATAAAATTATGCTTTCAAGTTATTACTGCATGAAATAAGTTGACATATATGGCAACAGTAATGCTGCTAAATTTGTTTTGTCGGTGTAATCACCTTGCTCTGCTCATTAGGAAAGTCTGTTAATCTTTTCATTAAAAATCTGGATTTTACAGTTGAAATTCAATCTTATTTTTCTCTTTAAAACAATAGTTGTTTAAAACTAAAATGCAAAATATGACAACATAAGGGAAGACCTAAATTTATTATCATATATTACAATAATATAAATTACATTAAAAGTAACAAGCAGTATATGTTTGCAGCCACAGTTTTAAAGAAAGTCATCCTACAACTAGGGGAATTTATTCAGTAAACACTTGGAAGTAGGGTTTGCTACAGTGACAAACCATTTTTTTTTTTAATCAGAGGTAACTTCTACTGTAAGTACAAACAGCACATTTTCTGCTTTACATGTTTTTCAGGTAGCTCTGGTCAAGGACTAGATCATTTAAATTGAAAACCAAGTACTCACTTGAAAACCAAAAAAACTAGTTTCCATCCTCAGATCTGTGAGTAAAAAATAATGTGAGAGGATGAAAAGTACTAGTTCTAAGACAATCAAAAGGCAAATGACTGTAACTAACCAATTTAATTAGACAAACAGAAATGTTACCTCCTTTGTTTAATAAAACTGTTCAGTTGCTTAAAGTGCTATGGCACATCCACTTTGTCCGGCGCATACAGCCCATCTAAGTTAGCATTGCTGAGATAATTCAAACAATAACAAAGTGTTGATTTCACATATTTTAATTAATTCCATTTTCATTCAAATTGTAAGTAAGAAGGAACATCATCTAATAAATAAGAGATGCTTTGTCTGGCATTTCAAAATTAAGTAACTTACAAATTAAGGATCTGAACAAATGTTTGTAAACCATAACTCCACAGATGATAAATTCATGTGGATTTTGTTTACCTTCTAGTCTTGCAAAAGTAAATATAAATTTGCATCAATTATTGAGCATGGGCCTTTGTGTGGGGAAATATTCTAGAAGTACAAATTTAAAACAAGCACCAAACAAGTATTAGCCATTCTTTGTTAATGATTGAAATAATAATTTAAAAAATTGCTTAAATCATTTTGATTTAAATCAGTATCTACAACCTGTAGGTATCCACTAGTTTATTATACACCTATTTCAAGACACACAAAACCAATTATATGCTATGCAATCCAGCGGTGAGGACCGTGCACGGGAACCAGGAGGCTCGGTGGCCGTTCCTCCTCCTGCTGTAGACCTGCTGTCTGTGCCGGGCAAATTATTTCACCCTTCAAAGAATCACAAGCTGTCCTGGCCAGGACAAGACATTCGGTCCCGTGATCTCAATAGGCACCCAGAATCACCTTGGTATTGAGTAGAGATGTGCTACACTGCTTTAATGTACGCCGTTATCTGCTGGTGCTGCACGCACCATTTGGTTGATTATCTTACTTGTCATTTCAGAAAAGTTTGAGCTAAACCAGGCAGGATAGTATATGGGATGTGTCTGTCTTCCATTTTTTTTATGATGCCATGACTGGAGAGCTGTCAGTGGCTGGAGAGCTGCCTGGCGGAAAAGGACCCGGGGGTGTTGGTTGACAGCCGCCTGAACATGAGCCAGCAGTGTGCCCAGGTGGCCAAGAGGGCCAATGGCATCCTGGCCTGTATCAGGAATAGTGTGGCCAGCAGGAGCAGGGAGGTGATAGTGCCCCTGTACTCGGCATTGGTGAGGCCGCACCTTGAGTCCTGTGTTCGGTTTTGGGCCCCTCACTACAAGAAGGACATGGAGGTGCTGGAGCGTGTCCAGAGCAGGGCAACGAAGTTGGTGAAGGGTCTAGAGCACAAGTCTTATGAGGGGTGGCTGAGGGAGCTGGGGTTGTTTAGTCTGGAGAAGAGGAGGCTGAGGGGAGACCTTATTGCTCTTTACAACTACCTGAAAGGAGGCTGTAGCGAGGTGGGGGTCGGTCTCTTCTCCCTAGTAATGAGTGATAGGACGAGAGGAAACGGCCTCAAGCTGCGCCAGGGGAGGTTTAGGTTGGGTATTAGGAAGAACTTCTTCACCAAAAGGGTGGTCAGGCACTGGAACAGGCTGCCCAGGGAAGTGGTTGAGTCTCCATCCCTGGAGGTATTTAAAGAACGAATAGATACGGTGCTTGAAGACATGGTATAGATGGACTTGGCAGTGATAGGTTAACGGTTGGACTCGATGATCTTAAGGGTCTTTTCCAACCTTGACGATTCTATGATATGATTCTATGATTCTATGACTGCGTTCAGGTTTTCCAAGTGTCCCAGAAAAGATATAAGGCCAGCCAAAAGAAAAGTCGAACAAGTGCAAGGAAATTATTGTATGGAAGAGAAATAAGAAATCTTAACTCCAGATTTCTGTACTTGCTTACATGTTTGTTTTTTTTAATGACTCGACCCACCAAAGGACTATTCAGTTTGTCAGATGTTTCCTAGAACTAATGTATCATGGAGGATTTCCAAGCTGCAGCAGATTTCTTAACCACTGCCTCTGGATTTCCTGAAAGGGGCTTTTCAAGGGGGAAATCTAAAACTCTGAAGCAAAAAAATAAAAAAAAAAGAGAGATGGAGAAACTTGGTACCAAACTAAAATAGCACAAAACAAGAAACTCTGATTAAGTTAAGCAATGGAGGAAAAAAAAACAAAAAACAATAAACCCAAACCAAAACACCCAAGTGCTTGATTCCTTGATCAGAAGAGAAAAATGTGTAAAAAACCCAGATTTCCTTGACTTTTAGTCTTACAACAACAAAAAAACCTAAGCAGGTCTATACCAAGTGAGGTAAACTAAGCATAAAGAAAACCATTCAGAAAGCCAGAAGGCGAAGGTTGCCACTGGTGGCTCTCCGTTGGGGTGGCCTGGTCGAGGCAGGTGTGAGAGCGGAGGGGACCCGCCGAGCAGCAGGCAGCAACGCAGGGCTGCAGAGAGGGGCTATGCCACAAAGGGTGCCTGCGGGGCGCCGGGGAGCTCGGGGTGGCGTCCTTCCCCCGTGCCCAAGGGAATGGGACTCGTTTTCCCTCCCCGCCACATGTCCCTCACCATGTATGGGGGGAAAGCTGTGAAGCAGCTAAAGGTACGAGGCTGCAGGTGGAAATTCCCAACGTTATACCTATCATGTCTTCTTGGGAAATGAAATGTCAAAAGTACTTTGGGGTTTTAGGAGGACATAGAAAGACGACAAACATTTTAAGGGTTAAGTGCCTTGGTCAGTAATAGAAATAAGGCCGTATAGGTTTCTGAAAATGATTTGCAGTGTACTTAGGCATACAGAAATTGTAATATATGTTGCTCTTCGAGTGTGAAAACCCCACCATCTATGTAATGCGATTTGTGAGGTCTGCACAATACGAGAGGATGAAGGTATTTCAGTCTCTGAGATGTCCTCAGATCTGCGTTTTGGCTTGTAGTGCTTGAACTGCAATGCCTATTTAGAGGAAATGATATGCACGGAGTGTGTCGAATGGGCGAATGTGCTAACGCTCTTCCTTTTCAGCGGGTCGGGGTTTCTTTCCCGTCAGGTTTGCATTAATGACCCACTGACCTACTTTTCCGATCCACCTGGCAGAGCTCTGCATCCCTGAAACCTGAGACTTGGTCTGCTTCACAGATTTGTTTTGTTTAGGTTTTGTGACAGAAACCATTAGCAGAGTGACACTGCAGATAAAAATGAAATGTGCTCTGCTCTTTGGTATTGCAAGTGTATTTTTATTTAATTGTGTAAGTGTTATCCATCATGATAGAACTGTTTCTTTTTTTTTAATAGCTCTGTGTTTTATAAGGTTTTCTTCTCCCTCTCTCACATTACAAAGAAAAATGAGCTGTGTACATTTATCCAGTGATTTCTAACCAGTGCTGCTTCTTCGCCTGCTGCAGACCAAGAGTAAAGGGAAAAGGCAGACATAATGGATCAGCGAGGAAAAGGCATCTTCTGCCTGTCTTAAATCATCTACTTTACAGAGAAGCTTAAATTGCTAGAAATAAAAAAAGCTCCTTGGTAGCTCAACAGCTGCATATAAAACAAATCATATTTTTCAGTGAATCGTAAATGTCACTGTCTCAGATAACATTTATGCTTTCATAGAAATAGGAACTTAATTTTCCCCAGTTATATTATTAACTCACTTTGGTGAATCAGATCACCTACATTAAAACAGAAGCAGCCGGTGACTCAGAACAATGATACGTTTAAAGATCAAGCGCAGCATTTGCAAGTACCAAGCTGCATGCAGATGGAACTGCTTCTTTGAACCACCAGATAAAGATTGATCTGTTAAAATCCTGCTAAAAATGGACACCAAATGCTTGTTGTCAGAAGTGACTGACAGCCTATGTCCTGAGCCGAAATGAGGTTGGGTTTGTCTATTCATTCAGTGGGTGCACGGTGACAGCACAGGAGAGAAGGAGGGCTGTGACGTGACGAGCTGACTGCCATCACTTTACTGTCCTTTTAGAAATTCTCCTAGTTGGAAAAAATAAATAAAACCCACTGTTATTGCAATATATTCATTAACATTTCAACCTTTCTGTTTTGCTCCCTCTGGCTTGGTACGTGTATGGCCCCCCCATCACCCTAGTGCGCAAACCCGTCATGACTGTTTATAAAGTCATCCTTGCACTAATTAAAAGTCAGTACCTTTATCCCAGTTTTCCAGATGAGGAATTAAGATGGGAATTAAGATGGGAGTAACAGGAATGACTAGCCCAAGGCTGCACAGAAAAACGCAGATTCAGTCCAGCGCTATGACCACGACCCTCCCGTCCCCTCATCTCCATGCATGCACACTTTATTTGTTTAAGAGCTGGGAGATGTTGACTAGGATATGTCCGCGGCGCTTTGTAGGCAGAAACAGTCTTGCTTTGCCAGTGCTCTAGAGCAGCCAGATGTGTGGTGTTGTGAATCAAAATCGAAGTGGCCATAGCCAGCCTGGCACCAAGTATGAACCGTTCAGCTCTGCTCTGTCTTGGGGTATATTGAATTAAGCACTAAACTCATGCAGCTCCAAGGATGCTCAGAGTACTATCAGGACTTGCTCGCTTTCTCCTGTAGACATATCTTTAGCAGGAATATAGCATGCGGGGCAGGAATGTCCCCTATAAAACATTTCCCATATTATGAGCTCAAACAATTAACATTCAAAACACTGAAAAAAAGTATTTGTCTACCTCAGTCCTGTCAAGTAAGAGGCTGATAGTTGCATGTAAGATACACATTACTTGATTAGCATTTAATTTGTGCTTGACTCATCTCCACTTTAGAGTAAAAAGATGCCGCTGGTGACACTGCCAATCTTTTTTCATGCAGTTATATATTTAATTTAAAGCAAAGGAGCCCAGAGACTGACACAAATACTTTGAAAATATGAGCTGCAAGTCTAACTCACACAAAAACGTATGTGTGAATGATGATAGCAAATCCTGCATGCCAGCAGAAGACTGGCTGATGGTAGTATTTCAGAATTACACCTAAATGAAAGGTTTTCTGTTAGTTTAGGGGTTGTGGCACCTAATCTGCATTTTCATGAATTAGTCGTTTTCACCACGTGACAGAAACATTTTGAGATATTAATGAAAGCAATGAAAAACATATGTCACTGTCAGATTCCAAGCTGAAAAAAGTTATTATATTTCCTCACCATGTATATTCCAATCATTCCAGCTACATGTATATTCCATTTCATCCTAGCCTCCCTTACTCATGAAAGCAAAATGAATCACAGGGTAGACTGTACAGCTATTTGATTCAGTCCCTGCAGATTGCATTGATTTTTGTAACACAATAAACATTCTTTTCACCAGTATGTTTTGCTCAAAAGATGTTTATATCGCATTTATTAGACTTCAGAGCTGTTGAGTTTGGAGCTATCTTTTAAGGCAAGTCTGTAGGGATTTATTTTTATGTTTCTGATTTTAAAGGCTGTCTTGACATGTGGCTGATTTAAGTCTTTTTTTAGGGTGCTAATTTTGAGTAAAACAATTTTTCAGGTATCCCTGGATTCAACCATGGCTCTTCCAGAAACCCCAAAGGCCCCAGGGTGCCCACAATTGACCTCAGAAACATGGAGACACAAATGATGGCCCGATTTATTTATTTAACAGCATTAAATATATGTGTATATAAAAAAAAAATTAAAAATATATATTGCATAAATATAATGCATTAGACTCTGTGACCCAAGAAGCAGCCATTGAAGAAAGATGTGGAATTGTTGAATGCTTGTGAGCTGACCCAGTCTGAGTGTTTATCTCTAGTCAAGTGTCCTACGGCTTAAAAAAAATCGCAGCCTAATACAAATTTCAGGCATCTGAGATTCTTTTGGCAATTTCTCTTCGTTCCTTCCATCTCAGTCTTCATTACTTGCCTTCATGATCTTTGGGTCAGTAATGGCTTGTTTTTCAAACTAAACCTGTGTTGAGCTCAATCCTCAAATACCCGCTGGCATACACATGTTCATAGATGTTCCTTCATAAAAAATAGAAAAGTACTTGAAAAGTAGCAAATTCAAAGGTTGTACTTGGCTTAATGTTTATTGAACCACAGAAAATGATATTTGCAAAGAAATGAATGTTTACTTCCCAAATGGGAGTTCCGTTCTGCACTCATCTGAGGGATTAAGTACCCTCCTTTCACAGCCCTCACGTGGAAATGGGGATACTCGGCACATCACAGCCTGGCTTGGCATTTTGCAGGAGCAAACCGCTGGGCCTCTCTCTTTCCTCCATGCCTTTTCTTTCTGTTCTTCAGCCAAAGAGCTATCTATAATTTTTGTCACTTTCATTTCCAGTGTGTCACCATGGATTATGAAAAGTAAGCCACTGTCCGCCCATTTAACGGAGTGCATCACTGCGGATAATCACTCCGGAATGTAAATCAGTTTACTGTTACCTGGTTACTGCTGGTACACGCACAAAATGGAGAGGACATGGCTCTAGTGGGCTGTAGGTTTAATGTATGGTGGTGAATATATATCAAACTCACCTTATTTTAATAGCCGTGCTCAGAACAACACAGCGGTGTGATGCATTCATCTGCATGCATGGGAACATGTCCGCCTGTATTTACAACACCATGCTGACGAGAAGCGTTCCCACAAGCAGGCTTTAAATGGAAGTTGCCTGTCACATCCATTTTTCTGCCAGAGAAGCGGCTCGTGGTCTTCCCGGGAGGCGGCAGAGCGGACTGGCTGCAGGGCAGGAGAGGGCATCGCGCCGGCTGGGAGGAAGGTCAGCATGGGTCACATACGTACCTCCTTTCCTAGCATGGGGTCCAGCTCCAACCGTCTGAAGGAGCTTATGGCAAACAGCCTCAGGAGGCACGGCACAGTCCCTCTCATCCCTGCACATCACCTCCAAATTGGAGGAAAACATTGCAGAAAGGAGCAAGATCCAAACCAAGCCCCAGTAGCGGCTGTGGGGCCAGGAGGTGTGGGGCTGAGGAGAGCATGAGAAGGTAGCCTGGAGCAAATGTGCTACAAGCTCTGGGCACAGCAAACCCATGCTGTCTCATGGGGCAACTGCTGTACAGCGGTGCTAAACCAAGCGGTTCAGAGAACCTGCTGACAAATTGCCACGTGGTGCAGGGAACGTAGGGCAATTAAATCCTTCTGTGCTCAGTCACTCTTCTTTTAAAGGAGCAATGTGAGATCAGCATTGCATTTGGTGCCACTTACTCGCCTGACAGTGCTGCTGCTGCTGTAGCTTTAAGTTGATTGTCACTGAAGGATCCAACATCCCTTAAATCAGTTTTTCTCTTAGAGGCAGACTTTCTCCCATACAGTCTGAGAAAAGTTCTGCCCTTGAACCAGAGGCATTTTTCTGGCAGTGCTCAATGGAAAAGTACTGGATGGATTACAGTAATGATGCAGGTTTGCTTTGCTTTTGTCCCCACAAACTGCTTAAGTTAGACACAGAGATACAGGTGTCCAGTTTCCACAGTAAAGGCTTGTGAAAAAGCAGACACATGCATATGCATGTATGAATACACACACACAATCCTGTGGCCACAGAGATACCGGCACAAAAAGATACTGAACCCCTTAATGGATGTGTCAAAAATGAAATTCTTTGTATTCAAAAAAGCTGGTGGTGTTTTAATGCCGGTATTCAACACGCTTACATTGCTCCCTGTGTAGAGAGGTATTTGCTACCAGAACCAAGGGCATTTCCAAGCAACAAAGGCACTGTATGTTGTTTGTTGTATGTTTTAGCACAGAATGGTGCAAGCCTTACAGGAGCGACCAGCACTGCCTGATGTCACCAACTTGTGCCTGGGCACACAGTGACAACCATGAGGCTGACCCCTGATGACACTGGAGCGAAGCCCTTTCCTACTCTTGCAAGGTGCTACTTCTTCAAAAGGTTGTTTATTCACCATGCCCAAGCTCTAAGACTGGCATTTCGTATCTTGTTTCATTCCCAGATATGGTCCTCAGATCCTGCCAGGAGGGAGCAATCCCCGTTGGTAAGGAAGTCCCAGGGAGGAGGGTGAGGAGGGGGGGCACAGAACAAGGCAGTAAAGGTAAGTAGTTTTCCTTCGTTGCTTTGGGAAGAATTCAAAGGCTGTCTCACAAAGAAACCTAATTTGTCCCGATCTCTGCATAGCAGTGTCTTGGACTGCTGATTTAATGGGCATTGGCCAGATTGAGGGGTGGTCTAACCGGTACTTAACCAGACCTCTGACTATTTGCCAAAATCTTTAAAATATGAAGTCCTATGTTCATAATGCATCATTACTTTTTATTGTGAGCATTTATCTCATGCCATTGAGCAATGACTGATTAGTGGAATTTTTTCTTCAAATGGGAAAATATTTTTCTTTCCCCCCCTCCCCCAAGTTTTCAAATTTCCTCTTTCTCTGCCAACAAAATCACTCTGCAATAGTTCTGATTTTACTGCCAACATGAAAGAATTTA
Organism: Platalea leucorodia; assembly: GCF_965183815.1. Taxonomy (NCBI): domain Eukaryota; kingdom Metazoa; phylum Chordata; class Aves; order Pelecaniformes; family Threskiornithidae; genus Platalea; species Platalea leucorodia. Next base: position 70,750,853 of record NC_138824.1, read on the forward strand.
GAGACACTTTTCTGAATTATACTTGACAACTCATTCAAGTAGCCTCTTGAGCCCACAGAGGTATCTTTTACATTATCTGTTGGCACAGACACTTTTCCTACAATTGTACCTAAAGTTTGTGCATATTCCTTTCAGGTTCCTTTCCTTGAAATGCATAAAGTTAAAAGAAGAAACATTCTTGACAGCTTATTGTGTAAATCCTTCTGACACAGTTTCCACATTTCTGTAGGAGATGAGAACTGATCAGTACAAAGTAGGTCAAGAAATCCTAAGAGACACAGTGACTGCCTTTGATTTTTCTACCTTGAAGTTCAAAGAGCATGAGTAAGTTCATTGAAAGAGGAAGAAATGAGTTATTTAAAGAAATAAGGATTCCACTTTGCATGTAGTACCCGGAGAACTTAAGCAAGAGCAGGTCACGAACCAGGCAGTGTGTGCACGCACGTATGTGTGTCTCTATGTACTTTCCAAATATTGTTTTGGGGCAGCACTGTTATTAATTGACGATGGACTCTTCGTAGCATTGAAAGCTGTTCTTTTAATAATGAGTTCAATGCGAAGTTTGATACTATATGCTATGCCTATACACTATGCCTCATATCAACCTGAGTAGAGAAACTATTTCTTCAAACAATTTACTTAGGCTAAGGATCATGTGGACTAACATTTAGAAAAGACAGCAGCTACCCTCTCCTTCAGCTTGTGTGAACTGAAGGTAAACAGACTTTCAGGATGGGAACTGTATATTTGTATAGGAGCTGTACCCAATGAGCCACTTGGCTTTAGCGCCAGGCACTGGCACCTAATCCTCTTTTGTTTTCAGCACAGACATTGCCTACATGATTATGGTGTAGAGAAATGTTAAAGAGAGTGATGATACACACAGGTGAGGAGTTACAGGACTGGGACTTAGATCAGCTGTGAGAGGACTACATCCATCAAGAAGAATGACATTTTTCACTGTTCTTCTGTTCAAGGGAGAGATTAATTGGGGGACTCTTCAGGGGCTTCAGTCTCAACTGCCACATAAGCATTGCCTGATATGCCAAGCCAGGTAATGAGGAAAGAGCTGCACTACCTCAAGGTCCTCCCGGCCACGTTGTTGGTCCCTCTGACCCTGGTTGGCTGGCGTTTAGAAGAGACAAATCAGAGGAAGGTTAATGTGACAGATGGAGACAAATGCTGCAAAATGATGGAGATCTTATCCCAGAAACACTAGCGTGGTCAATTTAAAAGCTGTTACTTGGATAAATTCCCCTTATGAGCAGTGAAAGATGTTCCGATTAAAGCTGTGTAGGTGGCTGAATTCTGTGGTGTATGCTGTATCACTATTAAAGATGTTCCCTTTGTTTCATACCAGAGAGACACAGCAAGTAAACCTGTCTGCTGAATTAGAAGTAACATGACTAAAAATTGAGAGTAAGTAGTTTCAATTTACCTTGGCTTTACTTTATAAATTTTTGTTAAACACTGTGCATTACTGCCATATGAAAGGTAGGTTTTTCATGCTCCACACCACTGGGAAGATGTGCTATAACATTACAATGTGCTCCTCCTCATGCTTTTTTTCACTGGCTCACTCTGAAAATAGTCCCAAGACACCGGGAGGACATACCTCCGGGGCTGTTCATGAATGAACTGAACTCCAGCTGTACTTCAAGGGAAATGAGAGCAGTCCACAACTCACTTATCTCTCTCCTCCCACCCTGATGCTATGAGACTAGGTGGCCCAAGCAAGCCTCCTGCTCCAGAGGGTTAACCTTGCGTTTGGCCAGAAAAGGGTGGCCTTTGGAGCAGTTCAGTGATGGAGAAGCTGTATACAGGCAGGAACAGGAACGTTAGGGGATGATCTGTCCCTCCTGTAGCCCAAAATGGTGGTGTCTGTCTCTCAGTGAGTCCTGGCTCTGCCTCAGGGAATCCCTCTTGTCCTGCTGCTTTGTGCTGTGAGTGTCAGTCCCCCACCAGGCAGCTGTGTTTGCCGCCTGGTAGCACAGGAGGAAAGGAGCTTCAGCACACAGGGTACGCTTTGCTCTACAGCTTTCTCAAGACAGAGGAATGATAGGGAAGGGCTTCTCTGGGATATAGGATTGCTTTGCCTCCATAATACGTCACCTATGGGCCATGTCAGGACCTGTTGGAGTGTCCAGCTCTCCCTGAGCCCAGCACAGGGCAGCTGGGCTTTCCCTGGTGACCCAAGAGCACAACCCATCCCATGGCACCAGCGGCCCGCGCGTTAACGGGCAGAACCTGTAAAAGTTAAACAAAGCTGTTTACAAACAAAAAAGCACCGAACTTCACAAGGATATTTTAAGAGGGACCTAAGTCACCCAATTGTTGAATAGCGATAGGAAGGAATGAAGAGCAACGTTGCAGTAGCTGTGATTGTCAGAGGTAGAAGTGAGTCATGATTTACAGTGGGGTGGTATTTCTTCCTAGACTGGCTGATGTAGCTGAAAGAAAAGCCCAGATGAGCCCCTGGGAGCAGAAGCCCTTCTTCTGGTTGCCAGGTTTTGTTTCAGACCTTGCTCGCAGCCCAACAGCTAGTCTACTCTTTCCTAACTGGATCAGCTGGTGTAAGGAAAGATGCTACTTCTACTAACAACCCTCGTCTGACTAAAGTGGAGAAATCAGACTTTGCAGCACTGGGATAGGCTGCTTGTGAATAGCTCTGATTTTTTTTCCTGCTGTGCAGTGACCTCGGCCAACAAGAAGTACATAGCTCTTGCTTGCTAACCTGTGAGTCTAATTGGTATTCTGTAAAAGTCCTCACAATGCCTTTTAGTTAAAGCAAATGTCAGAAAACACAAAGTCCTGTTTTCTTTGTGAAAATTCCTCCAAAGGGAATTGCATGAACCCCAACTGCACGCACACTACCCTCAGCACAGGCTGCACATCCAAACACTTAATTTGTGCTTTCGAAAGCAGGGCTGTGCAATACAATCTTCAAGATGTTTACTTTCCTAAGTCTCTTTCTGGCCAAGAAGAATGACTTAATTCACGGGGTGGTCCAAGCTTTGTTTTGTGTTCCTGGAGCCCAGATGCCCATTTGGAGACTCCCCTCGCAAGCCATGTGGACGCAGCACCTCCCCGGGCTGAGGGTTTGGCTGTGCGCAAGCACGGTAGGAGGCATTTGGAACTGCTGGACTTCACCCAGGGCGCTAACAGCTGCTCCCCATCGCCTCCCATCCCACCACGTAGCTATAGCAGAAGCAGAGCTAAGCCAGATGGAATCAGCCCACAGGCTGGATTTGGCCTCCAGTTGGAACTGTCTGACTTCATAGCTTGGAGCTAATTAAGCTAATGATTGATTATTAGGTGGCATTTTTTTTCTCTAATGCCATTTACCTGAAAAGCATTGCAGTTTTACTCTGATGGTTGCTGGGAATCTCACCTAACTTTGGATTCCTGTAAGTCAGGTGTTGAAGGCTGAACTGGTCACCCGAGACTGCTTGTATAGATGATGCAGGGAAACAGGCATCTCCAGTGGGTGAGCGGTCTGATCTGCCTTCGCCATCTCTTCTGTTTTTCCTATCAGTGACAAAGTGAGCAAAAGGCTGGCTGGCTCAGGTTTGGACATTTTTACTTTCAGATACCAAACTTAAGGCAGATGAATCTCCCACTCACTAAGGTAGATATTACCAAATTAACTAGAAGCTGTCACTAGCCCCTTTCTCCAAAAACTAACCCCTAAGAAAGCTGATAAATAGGTAGGAGACTCACTCAAAAAATCCTTATGCCCTATATGTGCAAAAATAAAGATTACAGTCTCTGGAGTATGGTGGTTTTCTGGCCCATTTCTGGGGCAGCCTAATTTCCTGTGCTCAAGAGCTTTCCTTTTATAAGAAAGGGTAGCAAGCCTCCACCAGATTTTCCTTTTCCATCCCCTTTAAATAAGGAAAGCAGCACCTTCAGCAAGCACGGGAATCCCTGTGGCCCGCCGCTCTCACCCATGTCCATCACTTGCTGAGAAGCTCTGCAGTGCACCCCAGCCGTGGGGCTAGCTCCTGCCAAGGCTCCCAGCTCAGCTATGCCTGTCGCAGAGCCTCCAAAACCCAGACGTGTCTTGAAGTTGAACTCTTTGCCTGGGAGCTTCTCTCCAGCAATTTCAGTGGAAAAAGTGGAGAGAAACCCTGCTCACCTCGGTGCTTCTATTTCTTCCTCCTTGACAAGAGAGCTTTCAGATGTGGGACAGGTATTGAATTTCTGTGTGCCTGAGCCATGCGTGGTGTAAAGCGAGGTTAATAGATTTTTACGGCCAGAGGGAGTATCCTGATCAGTTCATCTGACCTCTGGCACCACGCAGGCCAGAGACGGGAGCTGTAATTACACCAAGTTTCCAGCAGAAATGAAAGAACACAGCCCATACCTAATTGTCCTGCCAATCAGATCATCCCGTGAGTCCCCAGATTCTTTGACCCTCAGTAATTTTTCTGAGAGTTGATAATCACAAGGTGTCTCAACATGCGGCTCGTGTCTTGTGCAAAAGAAGACATGTCTTTGGCTTCAGAAAAGGAAGAGAAGTAATCCGCGCGTAGTTTCCTGCGAGTTGATTTTTTTCCTTTCCATTTTTTTTTCACACAAGGCAAAAAGCAGAAGGTAGGTGCAGCTTTCTCCTTCCCTGACAGCTCTTTACAGCTGTTTACAGCTGTGCTATGCTCTCTCCGGCTGAGCGAGGCCAAAGGGTAGCATCTCGGCTCCTGCCTAGCTGCAAGGTAATTAATAGCGGCCATTGGCCCTCTGACCTCTCGACTGGTGATGTGTCTCCAAATGCATTTCCACGCAGTTCCAGGCCACAAATACCCTCTAAGACCTACTTTTAAAAATACCTAGAGGGTGGGGAGACAGTTCCCAGGCAGACTTGTTGCTGATTTTTTTCCATCAGATATGTTAATACAATGGCATTTTGGTGTAAGGAAACTTGGACCAGAGAGTATTTAGACACTACTGAAAATATTCCTTGGAGCTGGTCTCACATAAGCTTCTGCATTAATGAGGGATCATCTCTATTTGCACCAGTTCGCCAGCAGCACAATCAGCAAGCAATTAAATTCTAACAAGAGGCTTGTGAGAGGACGCCCTGCACACAGGCACAGGTTGCTTGGGCTTAAAACCAACCAAACAGGGGGTGTAACTCTCCTTTTCCCACCCAGCCACCCCCCCGGTCCCAATATATATGGATTTTTTCCAGTTAATACTGTCCTTATCAATTGCTATTTCATCAAGTCCTATGGAATGTGTAAATTCTCCCTCTGCCGGAGTGTAATCCTATTTGGCAGAGCATTACAAGGACTATACCAAGGGTGATTGAGAGGTCGTAGCAGAGAGGCAGGGAAGGAAGCTTGCCAGTGCGTGTTCGGCTGCAGTGGCCAACTTGGCAGTCTTCTTATCATCTCTTCCCATTTCCATCCTCTTACGTACCCAGCTCGGTGCTCAGCCACCATTTAGAGCAGGTGTAATTCTCCTTCCTGGATTGCCCCGATAATACTCTCCCAACCAGCTTTGGCAGCACCAGGCCCCCTGAAGAAGACAGGAGGGACATTTGCCTTCCTCAGTTGAATGATCTGGAAAGAGGTGAGCTTTCCAGAGAGCGATACTGCTCCAAGTGCCCCTGGGTAAATCAGTCGCTCGGAGCTGCCAAGTGCAGCTCAGTACTGAAACCTATGAACATCTCCCCTTTACATTTTGTTAGTTTTGTGCCACCTTCTAATGTTTTAATATTGACATACCTAATAAATCTTATGAGGCTTGAAAGGATGATTTTAAAAGTTTATAAGAGGTAGAAAAGCATTAAGGAAAACTTTATTCATTTTTTCCAACTTGCCTCTTTACCAGTAGCTGACTTTCCAGGTGAATTACTTTCCTCTAAAATGTCATAATAGTCCCTTTAACTTTCAAGGTCATCTGTTCCTTTCCTTTGCCCAAGAGGAACAGTTGCTTAATTTGGTTTTAAAGACTTCCAGTGGGGTCTGTAACGTCTCTCTTCAGACAGTCCTGTCCAGTGCTTCATTTTTCTTCCTGTTAGAAAGCTTTTTCATAATGCCTAACTTAAGTCATCTTTGCTGCAATTTGAACCCATTATTTCTTTTGCTTTCCACCAGGGAGAAGAATTTTTTCCTCCTCTCTCAGCAGCAGTCTTTTGCATATTTGAGGACTATTATCATTCTCCCTTCCCCCATCCTTAATCTTCTTTCCTTTAAGCAAAGCAACCCCAATGCAGTCATTCTTCCTGGTAGGTCATGATTTCCAGCCCTCTGATCCTTCCTGCAGCTCCCTTCTGGATTCACTCCAGCTGGTCCGTATCTCTCTGGGAATGTGGCGCCCAACACTACACAAAGTGCTGCAGCTGAGACATTATCTCTGCTGACTAGAGCAGACAGATCTTTGTTCAAGATGGTGTATGAGTTTTCTGTGCTACATGTAGTAATTTCCAAAGGTAAAAGAGAATCTGCTCTTCTACAAAGAGCAATAAACTATCCCTTTGATCCTGATCCAAACAGGTTTTCTTACCAAAAAAAAAGGGAAAGAGAGAAATTAATAGAATTCAAAACTTATTTTGAATGTATCTAAGAAAAGAATACATTCTTAATCTTGTCCACGGTGCACTAGATACTACTGCATAAATAGACATTTACTGAAACATACTGGCAGAACTAGCCCAGGAAGTGAAAATAAGAAGGTTTATCTGCTAGTGGGGAAAGAGGTCTTCCATTTTCCCAGTGATCTCGGGTAGAGAGCAATCTTTAGTCTCAGTTTTCGCAGCTCCCAAAATCATAGAATCATAGAATCATAGAATCGTCAAGGTTGGAAAAGACCCTTAAGATCATCGAGTCCAACCGTTAACCTAACACTGCCAAGTCCATCTATACCATGTCCTCGAGCACCACATCTATCCGTTCTTTAAATACCTCCAGGGATGGAGACTCAACCATTTCCCTGGGCAGCAAATCACCACTGTTTGGGGGAATCCTGGGATATAGCACACAGTTCCAAACTAAGCAGCACATCTAAGGTAGTAGTTACTTTTTTTTTGGAAAAGACTAGCTTAGCATCTAGCTTTTCTTCCCCCTATACTTGTGTGCTTCTAAAGATCATCACCAACAATAAGAGTCAACACATCCAAAGCTCAACCAATGGTATTTAAATATGGATGATGAGGACAGCAGCATAGCAAGGCATTTCAGCTGGGGTGGAGTGAGGATGAAGTCCACCCCACTTGCCCAGTGCTCTAGGGTCCTCATGTAAAGCCTGCATAACACCAGCCTCCTCTCCCATGCAGGCAACGCTGCCACGCTATTGCTGCTGCTCTTCCAGCAGCTCAGCCCCACTCAGAGAGCAGAGCTGCTGAGCCCCCGGGTGGGTGAGCAGCCCAAGCCCACGTCCGCCCCACCGTCCCTTTCCCCGCAGCGTGGAGTGCTGGCGCCCGCAGCCAGACGCAGCTTTTCTGCTGGCAGACTCCTGACGTGGTCAGCCCGGAGCCCCGTGCGTCCCTCTGCAATGTGTGAATGTCACCTTTTAGCAGAGATTATTAGTAGGCTTTGTCTGACTGACAAGCACTTGTGTTTCGCTTCCAATCTTCGAAGGCAGGCAGGCGAGGGGGCAAAGAGCACTAATAGAATTCTTCAATGTCATTTTAATAGGATCACTGTTTTGTGATAGCTATTTTTTCCCCTCTTTATCTTTCTCTGTCCTCTGCTAGGCTCTGTGTTAATGCCCTCTGGTGATACTGAAGTCTTTCCAAGTTTCTCAAAAAAAAAAAAAATCCCACCAGCATTAATAATTGTTCCAGGAGGATATCTTCCCTTAAAGATGCAAGGTTTCTCTGAAGCCATCTGCCTGGATTTTCTTCCCTTGGGACAGAGAGAACAGTTAGCAACTCAGTATTTCCAAAAGGAAACTTGCAGCTCTTGTAGATAATACGAATGACCCAGTTGCCCTGGGAAGGGAAGTGCCATCTCGTGTGCGGTGTGTTCCATATGCTATCCATCCACCTTCCTCAGTTAATGAGGCTCAGACTTCTTCATGCTGGTCAAGATAAATATAAAGCTCCCTAGCCCTGAAATCACCATAGTGAGGTTGCCATGGTAAAAAGGAAAAAAAAAAAAAGTTCAGTCCATCACAGATTAGGCTAAAGCCTGATACGAAGAGAGACACTAGCATTGCACTGAGACAGGAAAACATGTCTGTCTCCAAATTACCATGATCTAGGTAATGTTTAGATTTTTTAAAACATCCTGTTCTGTTCATTTTTCTAACAGGATACATTGGGATTCTGTCTTACGGGAAGATGTTCTGAGAATAGGGCTGGGAAATTGGAGCTTCCTAAACATCTAACTCAAGCATTGATGCTGAGCCATGACAGAAGCAGAAATCCTGGTCCACACCACTTGTATTAATGCTTTGTGACCTGGCCTGCAAAAGAGAAGGATATCTCATCCAAAATCTAGATCCCAACTCCACATTTCAGTTCCACTGTTGATAACCGGGCGGCTTAATTACCTCCCGGAGTGATTATGAGGCTGGGTTATTTAAGGTTTGAAAAGCTCTATGGAGGTTCTAATAACAGACTGTCAGTCATGTTACAGGAATAGAGATGTACAGGGCGCTCTGCCCACGGGCACAGGCAGTAAGCTCGTATGGGCACCACATGTACCCAAACCCAGAAATTTCCTGGCCCACCGTGCACACCCATGCCGTGCACACCCTTGGAGCGCCCTTCTGCTCCATGTGAAAAGCGTAAATCGTGGATCATGCCTACTGCAGTTTAGTTTTCCCTCAGCTGCAGAATCCCACCTGGGCAGGACTCTGAGGAAGAAGGCAGACTGCCCAGTGGCCAGTCCATTTCAAGGAACTTCACTTATTGCTTGCTAAAATATCTTTTTGCTCTGTTCTGAGTGACTATCCACATTCCAAGCAATAAGCAGTCCACCAAGACACAGGATCCTGAAATCTCACAGAACAGCACTACAGCTTTGCAAAGCACAGCATGAGACCCTAAGACTTGAGAGACCGCATGTCCTCCTTGTATGTAAGGAGAGACATCCACCCTGCCGCTCTCATTATTAACGGGTATATTGGATGCTGTGTGCTCCGGTAGTTCTAGGCAGGTCCTCCTCAGCCATTTCTCAGTGTGTTCATCCAGGGTCCAGCTCTGATTTGGAAACTCTCTGGATTGATATTGCTTTTCTCATCATAACTGATGGTGAGGATGAAGGATTTTTGGCCATAAAAAACCAGGGGTCAACCTGGATAGTTTCTTCCTCTGTAAACAAAGTATCAAAGCAATACTGTCATGCACAAATGTGTCTTCAGGAAGAACAGAGGAAGGTGAACCTATGAAGATGAGCTGGATCACCACCTGTAGCAGGAATTTAGGACAAGAGCTTTATAAGAAGTATCACATGAGGGCTAAGATCCCTCCTAGTCTATTCAATGAGTGATAGACACTGAAAAGCTCCTCCATGGATTACACACCACTATTCATTCAGGTGAGGGATGTGAGACCACATGCTGTTTCCTGAGATGTGCCACGACACGACTGCACTCCTGCTTACAGCTGCCAGGAGCTTCAGTACGGTTCGGTGGGAGAAACCAACTAGACTCTCAGTTACTGAGCATCACACAGGGCTGTGCCTAGATGTGCCCTCACCAAGTCTAGAAATTAGCTTTTGCTAGCGGAGATGGCAAGTTCTGCTGCTCTCCTGAAGAACCCTCTCTGGTGCCTTCGCACAGCTGGACGAGGGAGCAGAGCTGCTGCGTGGAGAGGCAGCGGTGGCAGCTGTGTGGCAACATCCTCGCATGCGGCTCAGCTACAAGGAGGCTGACGGCTGCTGCTCTGCAGCAGTGGCTACCGAGGAGCTGCATGTCCACAGGGGCTGCAAAGAGGCTCTCAAGCCTCTTCCCAGGCTGGCTGGCTGATGGCGTGGCAGCCACCCACCCAGACTGGTACCTGCAATGTCAAGCCAGGGACTTTCCTGAGGCTGATCAGAAAATCAAAGATCTGTGAAGGGACTCTCACATATTTGCATAATCAATTTGGATGAATATTTTATCAATATTCTTCTTTCAAACCAATACAGTATCCAAATACAAACTTTTTGGTTTTTAAGTTTCTGGGTCTTTTTTTAACACCACTGACAGATATTATCCCTCAGCTTCTTCACTCCATAAAGTTTTCTCAGTTTAGAGGTGTCTGCTCCTGGTCCAGGGTGCTCTCTACTCTCTAAATCAGGAGAGTCCTAATGCTGAACCCATGTAGCTCACCCAGTAAAAGCCATCTATTTATGTAGGCATTTTTCCAAAAGCGAAGTAGACCATCCTAGAGAAAGGCATGGAAATGATCTTACCTCAGACAGGGACAACAACGAGGAACTGGCACACTTCAGTCCAGTGAAGACTTTCACATATCTCAGGCACTGGGATGGGACTGCTCTGCCACAGACAGGCTGAGCCCGTTCCTCAGCCTTTACTCGATTTGGATCCAAGCTCTTTCTGGAGACTGATTTAGATGTGATGTTTTTGTGGACAAGACACCTGGAGCTGTGGTGATGGGTGAATCAGAAGTGTGTATGGACAGCTATTTGTGATGGCAGATGTATTCTTCCCAAAAAACAGTCTTGCAAAGTTAGTGCTATAGACACCATGTTCACGTGTGGTAATAGGTCAGAATGCAGGAAAAACAAGCTGCTGTCTGGTGCGTTAGCTAAAGCTGTTAGAAACCTGTGGGACAGATTTACACATGTCTGCAGTGAGACGTATTTGAATATACAGCTGGTGTGCATATCTCACTGTATGTATTCACAGAGACTTCAATCCCGCACACAGCAGAATTGAGCATCTCAAGTGCTGCCATTGATATTTCACTGAAACAAGCAGTATGTCTAAAAGTACACAGGCAGACTGTAGCAAGGAAGGAAGGAAAGGTCCTTTTTGTGGAGAACATTGCCATCTTGTGCACAACTGCATTTACTTTGCACCTCGCATGCTTGTGAGAGGTGATACTGCATAAATTTCTCATCCTTCCCGCCTCTCCCGAAAACTCCAACATGCCTGAAGCAGCATTCGAGCTCTTGAATGGAGAAGCCTTCCTAAATAGGATCAGCTTGTTCCAGTCCTCAGACAGTGAGAACAAGATGTGAACTGCTTTCTGGGCGAGGAAATGTTTCCTTTGTATCTTGTGAAGCGCTTCATTAAGTATATTTAATTTAAAAAGCCAGCTGTATCATGATTAAATCAATAAAATAGTGGAAAATCAGGGCTAACAAAGTTCTGCAGAAGTCTTTTATTCTTTACCAAGCAGAATAGCAGCATTTACTCACAGACTGTCTACAGGTGCCAACAGCCACGCAGATGCACAGTAAGTATGGCAACAGCAGAGAACTCCTGTACAGGTAAATCTGGCGTAGAAGGACAAATATAGACAAAACGACGACTACCCTAGTGTAGCAATTGCCCTCACAGTGTTTCATAGCTCACTGCAAATATGAATTACTAAAACTCTGAAATGCCAATATGTGGTCAGTAAACACAAGTATGAATTTTACTGGTGAGGCATATAAGGCCCAGTGAAGCCATGGTGTTTATGTAAGGAAAGGTTGCCACAGCCATAGAGAGCATCTGAACCCATTTCCACAGCTCGTCCATGAGCACATCCTCCCTAAACCACAGAGCAACGTGTACCATAGCAGCCTGGGAGTGAAAGATCTGGCACCTCATGCTCCATAAAATCTAGATCATTCCCAGGACTTCCACACTATGCTGCGTTCTTCCATACTTTTTTAACCATCACCTGCAGGTTGGCACCTCTGCTCCAGGTAAGCTTTTGTCTTGCTGCCAGCGAAGCTGGGGTGTGACAGCTGGTGGCTCCAAGCACATCCAGAATGTCGGTGGGCCTGAGCACCCATCCTGCGTAGCCCCACCGGCTGCTTGCCCTCAGCCAGGATCCCATCTGCACTGACTGCCACAGCACCACCAGGGCATGATGAGCTCTGGTTTGCATATGTTCCCCATTTGATGGGGTTACAGAGCAAAATCCCCCAGCACTGACAGGGAGCATGCGACTTCTGCGTCACTGTGTGGAGCTGCCCTGCTCCAAGAGACCTTATTGCTCTCTACAACTACCTGAAAGGAGGTTGTAGTGAGGTGGGGGTTGGTCTCTTCTCCCTAGTAATAAGCGACAGGATGAGAGGAAACGGCCTCAAGCTGCGCCAGGGGAGGTTTAGATTGGATATTAGGAAAAAACTCCTTCACTGAAAGGGTGGTCAGGCACTGGAACAGGCTGCCCAGGGAAGTGGTTGAGTCTCCATCCCTGGAGGTATTTAAAAGACAGGTAGACGTGGTGCTTGAGAACATGGTTTAGTGGTGGACTTGGCAGCGATAGGTTAACGGTTGGACTCGATGATCTTAAGGGTCTTTTCCAAGCTTAATGATTCTATGATTCTAAGGGGTCCTTTGCACTGTGGGGGAAATTGCTTGGCCTTTTGGGGGCCCTCTGTGGCGGGAAGTTCAGTCTGTAGAAAATTCTCGATTTCCCTCTGCCTGCTTTCTAAGCAAGGTAATCCTAGAATCATAGAATATCTCGAATTGGAAGGGACCCATAAGGATCATCGAGTCCAACTCCCTGCTCCTTGCAGGACTACCTAAAACTAAACCGTAATGTCTGTATCCAGCTTAGTTCCTAGATCTCCAGGGCACTACCTGCATCTCGGAACAAGGTGAATGAGACAGAACCCAGGGGATATGGCAGGGCCCGGTTTCTTGCATGACTTCCTAAGGAAATCCCATGTGCTCCACACAGACTCAGTGACAGCTACAGCTGATGTGGATTTGATGTTACAGCTTTCCCCCTGGTTGAAGCCTGGAGCAATGGAAGCATGCCAGTTTGTTAGCTAGGAGGACGTCCGTGTGATTGCTGATTATCCTACCACCAGGAGAGGAGGAGGACAGGGGTGTGTGTGTTTTGTAGAGGTGCCACCAAAGCTCTTCATCACCATTTTCTCATCAGGAGCACTCTGAGGTTGTAAGGCCTGAAGTATCAGCTACTAGTCAGCAAAAGGAGAGAGATGTTTTCTCTCTCTTCCTCTCTTTTCTATACCCGCATTCAAAGTGGGACAGTTACCAGTAAGCCAGCAGTGGCATTGGTACTGAATTGTTTTTAAAATTGCCCCGGTATCTCTTTTATAATACAACACAAAAGCACAGGGCAGTAGCTAAGTTTGAAAGTGTCATTGTAGTGCTGTTAAATTGAAAGTACCATTTGACATCTTAATGTAGAGAGAAAGCCCATCTTATCCACTGGGCTGGATCTGTAACATATGCCAGGTGACATGATGCCACCAGTGCTTAATGTCTCTTGTAAAACTGGATACAAAGAGCTCCTCTCACCTGAAAGCTTCCTAGCTTTTCCTGAGCTTATGCTAAAGACAGTTTATTAGTATGCAAATAATACAGCAGTATCTTTTCCTGACTTGAATTATGCAGGATTTTTTGTACTGATCGATTTTACTTATTGAAAACCTGCCTGATTACTGCTCTCATTAATAGTGGCACTTACTTGCAGTCTACCCCCTAACATTTCTCTATGGATCAGAGCATCCATGTTTATCTGACTTTTTTCTTCCTATACACTGAAGTCAGGGATGAAGCTTTCAGGGGTCTGCACCAGAATTCTCTTAGTCTGTGATTTAATGCTCTCATCCACTCTGCTATCCTCAGTGCACAGTCTCCAGCTGCACACATGAAGCCCACCCTTTAAGAACAGTGCTTCTCTTAGTGTATCCCAGCACCAAATATTCCTGAATCTTCGTCATAATGCCAGGTCTCAATTTTTTCTTTATTATCTTCCTCAGCTCTACCCTTCTTCTCTAGCAACGGGCAGACTTCTCATTTAAGCCTCCCATCTGAGCCCCTTTTTACCTGCCTACGCCTGATGCCCTTCATCTCTTCACTGTCTTGAGGGCTCTCCCGCTCCCTCTCTTCTCAGGGGGAGAAAGAAGACAAGAAGAAACTTCTTCAAACACTTCCAGGATCAGCCCTTTGGTCTGGACTTGGCTGACCCTGCAGGATCCGGTTCCCATCCCATTCCCCAATGCTATTAAATTTGCTAGCTAGATGTAATCAGAGGGAATGCACCTCAGCTGAAGAAGTTTGGAGGCGTTACCAGACAGGAAACCCAACTCCACATTTTGCATATTCTCCTGTTTTTGCTTCATCCCACTAAACTTTGCACCTTTTTACTACCGGCACTTTCTTGCTAAAGAAAATAGTTGATGCCTTGATGCTGTGGCAGAGATTGATCTTTGCAAGTGTGTATTGCTGGTCTTCTCCTGCCATGAAGGTGGCCCTCACAAACACTCCTCTAATCACCTGAGGCCAGGAACAACTAAACCACAGAAAGTCATAGTCAACTTGAAGGATCCAGGACATCCCTACTTTCAGCTTTACGTAACAGAAATCATCTGCATATGGGCAGATAATTAATGAAGTTTCCTAACACCCCCAGACAGTCTGTACTATTTCACAGAAGGATAAACTGCGAACAGGCAAGAAGAAAAGTTCAGTAGCTGGTTCTGCTGCCTTCCTTGTAAAGGAAAGCATTCCCCATGGATATTTAGGGGAGTTGGATCAGGATGACACATGCCATAGCAGGAGTCACTGTCACTTTGGGGGTACGCAACAGCTGTCTGGAAAATCAAGACTGGCTCTTGCTAGCAAATGCTGTAACTTTTGCCTCCACAAGAAGCATCTTTGTGTTTAAACTGTTCAATATACTGGAAGAAATATGACTTCTTATAGTAGATATATTGAACCAGAGGCTTACGAATATGCATAATTACATTCAACTCATTAATTGTCCATTAACATCTCTTACACGGACTGTTCTGCCTGAGATTATATAATTCCTTGCATATTTAACATTTGAAGTGTTAAATACAAACAACCTCAGAATTACTTGATATTTTTCCTGCCATTTTTTATCAGACCTCAATTCCTTCAGTCAGCTCTGTAACTTAAAATTACTCTGGTGAAGTCCTGACAAATTTGGCATGGTGTCAAGAGATGAAAGTTTTAACACGTTATATGAAAACAAGTCAGATCGTTCATCAATCTATCTCCCACACAAGCCTAGAGAAAGTCTCTCGCTGCTTGGATTTTCTTTTTTAATGGTTCTGCCTTCCAAGGGAGGGAATGAAGCTTCTCCCTGCATCACAAGAGCCATCTGCAGATAGATAGACCTAAGAAGTTCAATACTTTTAATAATTCTGTGAAGAGCTAAATGCATCAATAACATACTTTATGCCTCCTGCAATCCTTTGATGACTGAATTAGCTAAATGAGATTGAAATGAGGAGGGATTTGTAATGGGCTGTAATGAGAAGTAAGTTCAACTGCCTTCCAAACAATTGACAGGGAATAGATTAGTTTTAGCAATGTAGTGATTTAAAAGAATGGAGAAGGGAAAGCATTCCCCTTTGATCTCAGTGAGAGAAAGTTTCTTTAGTCATGATCCAATCCCAACAAATATGCAGCAAAAGATTCATATAGTAGTGCTTTTTTTTTCCTACCCCCTTCACAAAACAAAAGCTAGTCCAAACTAAGTTACTGAGGTTTGTATTAGAAGTCTCATTTTCCGTTGCTACACAGCCTGTGAAATAGGAAACTTCCCTAAATTTACAGAGAATAATGACAAATTATTATGAACTTGAGTTTATAATACAGGAATAAAAAGTACACCTTAACTTTCATGGGACTCACTGTAGATCAGAGCTATTTTCTTCATGAACTCTATAAAAGACAAATATTTGTATTCAGATGTCATGCTAACTTATGGCCTTAATGTCGGGTGTTTTGTCTGTACCCGGACCCAGCAGAGCTGGAAGCACGCGCTCAGCTTTATCATTGTGAATCATCTCATCTAAGTTAAACTACTCCCGGCAGTAAGGCCAACCAAATAGCCACCTGAGTGTATTTGGGAAGGGAGGTGATGGGCCAGACCCAAAGAGGAGGCAGGCAAGGCTGAACTGAGCCCTGGGAAACGGGGTCCTGACCAAACCAGGTACGGCACAGCACAGGTATTCAAAGGACACTCCTTCATTTCACCTCCTGCGATCACAGCCCTGCAGACACTTCTGCCTACACGCAGGCTCCCAGTCGCGGTGGGATGAAGTACCTGGAGAACTGGCAGCTTAACTTGCCCCTCCATGGCCTTGCCCTGCTTGCACAACACCTGGCTCTCGCTCTGCATGTGAAGTGGGTGTAAAACATTACCCTCCAGGTTTGGCAGGGTTTGGTGAGTGCAGATTGTGAGTGTAAGCGACTCTAGGTAAAGGAAAATCAGTGGTGACTTACTTGGATCAGGGCAGCCTGCTATGAACTTAATGTGGCTGCTTGCATAACCTGGGTAAGCAGCGGACTTCCAACCTGTACCATGAAGAAAACACTTTTTATTACTAGTGATTCACTTTAATTTCACACAAAAAACTCCAGTGTCTGACTGTCCACTAATGGCAAATCATCTGTCCCTGTCTATTGCCCGAGATCACCTCCCCCCCGCCGCTGGCACTGCTGCAGTGTGGGATGAGTCAGGGATGCTTTCACAGCGGTATACTGAACAGTAACTCATACGAGCCTCAGCACTGTTAACAGGATCGCTGCCTCTGGCTTCTCCCATGACAGGTGACAGAAAGACCCTTCTCACACCAGTGAGAAGTGAGCATTGATCTGACACTAACTACTGACAGGCTGCAAAAATATTGATAAGTGCATTTAGCAACGGTGCCCCAAATCTTTGCAAATGAGAGTTCAGGCTCTCCAATTATTTTCTCCCATTATATTGCCTCATTCTGCTATGTATATTAATTGGCTGTTTTGGTTTGCTGTTTAGCAGCCAGCTTCCTTTTAAGCTAAAGCTCAT
The DNA here is from genome assembly GCF_965183815.1 of Platalea leucorodia. Classification (NCBI taxonomy): domain Eukaryota; kingdom Metazoa; phylum Chordata; class Aves; order Pelecaniformes; family Threskiornithidae; genus Platalea; species Platalea leucorodia. Next base: position 70,767,762 of record NC_138824.1, read on the forward strand.
TCCCCTTAACTGTGTGCTTCCACAGCTTCTGCTCTGCCGAAAGGTTAAACCGATCTCATTATCCATTTCCTGCAGAGACCTAATTTCTACAAAAGGCCTTGAGCAGGGCAATACGATTGGCAAGAAAGAGAATGAGATTACAAGAAGCTGTTTTCACACTTAGCTAAATACCGAGAAGTACAGAGACCATTTGAAATGATGCTCCGCGTGGGTCTCAGCAGCTGGGCAGAACATTCAGCCTCTTCTGCTTTGCAATTATTCTCACATCTGCCCCTTTCAGCACAGCATCCTCGCATGGCATCCCCCAACATGTCAACACATTAAGCAGCCCAGGACAAAAGACAGTACAAGGCAGACTTTATCTCCATTTCTCCTGAATTGTTACACACTGCTCAGTGACACCTATTATATAGCAAGGCAGCCCCTGCTGTAGTCCTGACAGGCAGCAGGGAGCAGGCCAGAAGAAGAGGCAGTCTCCCCCTCCCCTACCATCTCCTGGGCAGGCCTGGTTCACCCCTTGTAGAAGATAGACATAACTACTACTCAGGGGGCACAAGTGTCATTCACAGGCACAAGGCATCTGGCTCACCACAGCTGAGCATCTTGGGGCAACCAGATGGCCATACACAGCCCTGGTCCTCTTCAGCTTCAGTTCTCTTGGTGGTCCCAGAGCCCACAAAACCCACTAGACTCTGTACAAAAGGGGAAGGCAGCTGTGGTTTTCTTTTAAGACCTTGCTGGAAGAGAAGACTGTGATGGAAACAGCCTGAAGTCCCACCTCCCCCTTTTATTTATCTAAGGGTTTATCACACCACACGCCAAGGGCATCAGCAATTCAGTTCAATTCTCACTTCTGCCCGAGGGGCTCAAACCTGCACCAAGGCAGTGCCTCATCCACCAGGCATGAGCCCTTCTGGTTGAGGGGACACCATCTCATCTAAGATGGCTTACTTTGCAGATTAGGAAACAAGAATCACTGTGCTAGTGCAGATAGAAACAAGCAGGAAGCTTTTGAGGAAGACTTGCAGAGTTTCCGAAGTAGAGGGCTTGAGCATCCCCCTTCCAGAAGGGGGTTCAAGCCACATACTCTAAGCCGGGAGCCACCGGCGAAGGCCCTTGCAAGCTGATATGGTCTGGTCACAAGCTGTACTCTGTCCTTCAGCTTTCTCTGTTGATTAGCTCTAACAGGTCTATGGTTAGTATCCTAGGGATGTCTGTCTGCCTTTGAAACACCAGTTCTCCTGATTGAACAACAAGCTTTGGATCAAACTCTGGACAACAGACTCCTCTGTCTGTAGGTATTCTGGCTCGAGGTCTTGCTGCCTGTGCTGTCCTGTGCAGGATGCAAAGAACACAGGGCTGCCCTGAAGCCAGTCACGCACTGGGACAATTTGAGGAGTCTTCATCCCTAGATGTTTCCAAGATCCCGCAGGACAGAGCCCTCGGCAACCCCATCCAAATGCAGCAGTCATCCTGCTGTCAGCTCCTTGCCTGCTGTGGTCCATGAATCATCAATGGTCTAGAAGACAGTGAAAGGGCAGCTGCAATGCTATTGCTACTCTGCCTCCATAGAGGCACTGAAGTGAGAGACAATAAGAGAGGGAATAATAGAAGTTAACCAAAAAAAAAAAAAAAGTATCCAAAGCATTGCCTACTTTTTAAATTCAATTTCAAATTGAAGTTGTCACAGCAACTATACAAGATGGACTGCAGATTCCACCTCCCCTTCCTAGAAGGTTTGATAAACTTTAAATTAAAAACAAGTTGGGAAGAGTATGGCAGCTGTGTCTGCATCAGCAATCCAGACAGCTCAACAGCAGCGGATCTCGAGGGAGAGGCTGAGGATGGGACATCCACTCTACACACATTTCAGAGGGCCTTATTTCAGGCTAGCTTTAGCCTAGCTCTTTGGACTGACTTCCCCTTTGGGGGCTGCTCCTCTAGATAGTCTGCTCCAAAAGGAAGCCAGTCCATGTGCTCAGAAGTCACTCCAAAGCACAGTTAAATGAGGATAAACAAAAGATTAGCAAAATATGCAGTGCAGGCTTCTATGGAGAGAAAGAGTTGTTCTCCTAGATTGTAAGTTGTAGCTAAGGACAGAAAAGCATTAGGTCTGATAGCATTTTGGATAGTCCAGTGTCAAGAGAAGTGTGGTGCTACGTACAATAATAATATTCAGGATTTATCAACTCGTATTCTGCTGCATTTGGCTCACTTGCACAGTGTTAACATTTTTGCTGTTTTGTGATTTTTGGCAAAATAGCTAAGAGACTTAAGTGACACCCAAATCACCATTCAGATCTCAGAGAAAGCTCTCCATCAGGATCTTACAACTTCCCCTGAAGTTTAAGGAACAGTTATCTGTTGTTTGAACTACACACCGATTTGACTGGGGAGGCAGCGTGCAGGAAACATGCTTAAAAGTTGCTATGAACTAATACAAAACTAAAAAAAAAAAAAAAAAAATGCTGCTCATTGAGTGTTGCATTCTGTACCATCCACCCCCAGAATCCATCAGCAATATAACAAAATGTCCTTGGGGCAGCCTTGTTAGCAAAAGCTCTTGGAGCTTGTTAGCCTAAGTGTAGACAAACTGAAAGCGTAGACAAATTGAAAGTGTAGGTGGACATTAAATCCAACCCAAAATAAGCAAGCACCTCTAAGTGTCAGCAGATCTATAATTAAGGTGGTATTTCAGTTCATTCTCTTCTAAGACCTCAATTATTATTATTGTACCTAGAAGATTTAATATAGAAAGATGTCAGGTCTTCAAACATCATTTGCCCTCCCATTTGGCAATGTCACTGCTGTAGTAACACATCAGACTTCTGATTTTGTGGAAGAAGTCAGCAGTTTCACACTCAAGCACCACCATCTTGAATTTTCTTTCCCAATTAGCAGATAAGATGGTGCGACAAGCTCAGCCCCTGTGAAAGGCAAAATACCGCTGCTAAATGAAAGGGGGTTCTGGATGCAGCAGGTCCCAGGAGATGCTGGCCGTCACCAAAGGCCTCTCTCAAGATGTCTGGGGTCCCAGCTCACGGCCTCGTGCTGGCCCCCCTGCCAGCACACCCCTGCAAAGGACCACATGCCACCTCCAGTGGCACTCACATCATGGGTCACCTCCCCTAGCCCTCCACACAGTCCAGGCTGTTGGATGGCTATGCACAATGGGCTAAGAGAACGCCCAACTAAGTGCTGTAACCAGTTAAGACCAGATATTTAGATCTGATTTACACAAGTTCGGCTTGTCAAAACCAGTGCACTTAAGGCCACTTCATATTTCAGATTTTTTTTAAACTAAGTCAGCAATTTACTAAGAAAATAATAACAAGAGACCTCTGTTTCTACTGATGTCTGTATTTTAAAACTTTGAGTAAGATTTACTCAGGTTTCATAATATAAAATGTCTTTCAGGATCTTAAGTGAAGCTGCAATAAGTTGTTTTTTTAAAAAAAAAAGAAACTTTTTTAGTTTCTAGACAGATGGCTGTCTTGAAATACTACCCTTCTGGGGCTCAGCGAGACCTTGATGAGCGTCTCCAGTGCAGCCAGGGTTTCCACCTAGAGCAAGTGCACTGTATCAATCTTGATGCCAATGCAGGAGTTAGTCATCTTCTGAGTCACTCTCCCCCCTGGCTGGGACACACGCCCTGATTGAGGACATGAGCTGGTCCTGGATCTGCTTCCTGGGGTTCTCCTCGAGGTCTGTCTTGATGGCACCCGACTCTGAAATCTTCCACTCCAATTCTGTGCAGAGCAAAAGAAGAGAGCCGTGAATGCAGGCGAGCAAACTGGAAGAAGCCCACCCTTGCTTCCCCAGCTGACTTCTCTTACCACCCTGCCATCACCAGCACCAAAACCAGGGCCCTGCTCTATTCCTCCCCCTCCTCTTCCACCCCCAGGCCCCAGCCCCTGCCCTGTCTCCTGCACCCGCTCCAGCCGAGCCCTCCCTTCACAGCCACTAGTGCTGGCACGGGTTTCAGCACAGGGCACAGAGCTCAGGGTACCGCTCTGCAGCCTGCCGGTGGCATCCCTGCTCCCTCTACAACCGGGAGTGTAAAAGAGGCAATTGATACAGAGCAGCAGCTTTAAGATGAGGCAGCCCTCCTGGCAAGAGTGAATCCCACCTCTTTCAAACCACATAAGGGCAGAAAACAGGTTCGCACATTTACTGCTGGTGAAGGAATAAAGCTCGTGTTACAGCTCTTTGCATCATATACCAAGTTAATCAGAGTCAGGGGACAGAGTTGCTGAGGAGCAAAAAAAATTGCAGCAATTCCATTTACACATCTGAATTACAGATATTTTTCAGGGATGTACTTCATAAACGCAATTCACCTCTCTCCCACTACACCATGCACTGATTATTAGTTCCTTAGCAAGACAGTAAGAGAGACTCCACCATCCGTAGTAGGCCTATTACTATATAGACCCAAATTGGATTGCTTCCCAGAAGTGGTAGAAAGTCGACACACCACATTCAGTTGAAACCTTTCTCCTAGTCCTGCTGGCAACCCTATCATTAAATCTAATTTCCTTCAGACATTACAGAGTAATGAATACCACCTCACACTTTTTTTAATCTCAAGTGGAAGTCACCTAGGTTTACAGGAAAAGGAAGGAATAAAAGAAAGTGTGGAATTTCAGTTCCCAGCTTTCTGCAATGACTGAATTAAGCTGGGTCAGTCACCTTTGGACCCCCCCCCCCCCAATCAACTATTTATGTGCCAAAAATGGGAGAAAGCTAACTGTAGGTTCTTCTACCACTGCTCACTTCAGTGCATAATTAGGTAACCGCTGTAGAGTTAGCTGTTCTCAAATCAGCAATCTCATTGCTGAGCTTTTCCCCTTCTGACAGTTGAAGGCAGGGGAGCATTTTCTACAGCACACGCTCAAGATATCCTGTAAACTTCAGGGGTTTAGTAAAAAAAAAAAAAAACCCACAAACAAACCAAAAACCACAAACAAAAAACCCCTCTTTGCATCCTATCCCAGTACAGGCAGTGACATCATTCAGCAGGGACCTTGAAATGCTGCTTAACTGTGGTTCATGTCAGATAAAGATGCCCTTAAAGTCTGACCTTGAAAAAGCTTGAAGGTATTTGGACCAATATGCCTACCAAGAAAGCCGATGATCATCCTTTTAACTGAAGTAAAATCCACTAGGTTACATCCGAGTTGCATTTGCTTTCAAAGAGCCTTTTTCACTGCTGACCTCTGTTTTCAAGCACTGCTGTAGGATACCATCCCTGACCAACCACCTCCAAACAGCAGCTTTTACTGAAGAGCCAGAGTGCTCTGCGAGACCTGCATCACTGCCCTCATCTCCCAAAGCACGCCGTGCTGATGAGGCTGCATGACCCAGCCTGCCTCCAGGCTCCTGTGATGGGCAAGGAGAAATAGGTCTAGGGAAAACTGCAACCTCCAGGAAAGGTAACAGCCTCTCCCCACGGAGCCTTGGGCCCCCTGAACCACCGAGGCAGGAGCTTAATGTGCTGCCACCTCCAGGAGATGGCAAGAGGAAAAGGAAGCAGCCCGATTTAGGCTAGCAGCCCCATTTGGCCAAAGGGACGGGCTCTCTTTAAAGGTTAATAAGGAGTGAAGCCTGCACGTCAGGAAGGTACAACAGACCAATATATGCCATTGGCTTGAGAATGAAACAAGCCCTACAATGCAACAGGCAAGCACCAGTCATCAAGTGCACGGTTGATCAAGTAACCAGGGGCAAAGTCAGTCATTCAGGTACAAGAGCCCCAAAGAATGTGCGTGGGTACTATTTATCTTTTACTATATTATGGAAAATTTGTTTCATCTGACACAGGATGTGAATGCTTGCACACACATAAGATAAATATCTGTATGTTGGCCTACTCAGCCACTCACCGCTTTTACAAGATAGCCTTAATCACATGTTGTTGAGCCATAAGGGTGAAAAAGAAAAAAAAACAAACAAAACACAAACCAAAAAACAAAAACCAACAAAACAAAACCAGAAAAACCACCCAACCAAACTAATATGATTTTTAGTACCTCCTTTTTCCTAAGCCTGACTTCTCTCACTCCCCGCAAAGCAGTTTTGCTTTTCCTTTGGAAGACCGGAGACGGAGACACTCACCGTCCCTTGTTAGGTTCATGCCACCGAACACCAAAGGCCCAATGAACTGAGCTTTGATGTCTCCCTCCAGGTAGACGAATATCGTAGGCAAGTTCTTATCGGGGTAGTTGGGAATGCAGGTCGTAGAGATAGCTTTGATGAATTTCACATCTCTGAACTTTCTTGCAAGCCCGCTCATATGTTGATTTATTAAGGCACAGAGTGGAATTCTGTCAAGAACAGCAACAGACACGCATAAGGAAAAAAATAAAAGACAAATTAGACAGTAGCTCCAGAAGAAAGGTCAGAAATATCAGCTCGATGAGTGGCATTTATGGAAAGACAAATTTACAAGAAGCAACTTCCGAATACTTTTGCTGTCTGCTATTCTAGCATTCAAAGGAAATCAGCATCACTGGAGGTTTTGGTGGGTGGCGAGGTTTTTGTTTTAAGAGATTAGCAATACAACCTTCCCCTCTATCATACAGAGAAATTGGTTTATGAAGACATGATATTTAGAAATTGCATGAGCAAAGGCAAAATAGAAAGAAAAGCAGATCCTGGAAGAAAGTATGCAAATGACAATGAACACCTGTCAGGCAATTAGAGACAGTGAACAAAACCAAGTATTTCTAACCCTTTCCGGAAAATTCTAGCAACTTGTCAGATCTTTTTGACAAGTTTTTCCATCATGCTGACAGGACTGGAAACCACGTTCATTCCTTTTTTATGCCTCTAGACACCAGGCTAAAAGACACGCAGTGATCCTTCTAACGCACAGCCCCTCGCACTTTATCCAGAACAATTTCCAAAGCTTCGATATTTCCGTGGCAGCAGCCACCTCTATGGTAGCTGTATGGTACAAGTCACGCTGTGCTGTATGGATGTATGAAAAAGCCACTTCATGGTAACATCGTTTTTGAGCTAAGTTCAGCAGTCTTGAGTCAACAGTAATGAAATTACTAATTCAATTTTTTATTTCTTAGAACTCCAGAATCAGTTCCTTAATGTCCACAATAACTACACCTTTGTCTAGAGTATTTTCAGCTATTGACAGTGAAAGGTTTAAAGGTTAAAAACAAATTCTTACCCTTGTTTGTAGAGGTGCAGGACTACCCATATACCTTTTCCAGCTTTCGTAACCTCCTGAACATAATCTTTTCCTGAAATCTCCAAAACTTCCCCAAATTTATTCTTCATTTGAGCTGCTTTCATTTCTGCTAACCTTTGCTGCCTGAAAAGCAAGGAATGGGAAAGAGATCTTGAGAACAGACGCATTTCTGACAGAACAACACTTAAAGGAGCTGGTTGAAACCCAGACTTCAGAGGAACATTACAAACTTCTTCAAGCCCCAGAGCAACAAAAGCAAGTTGACATAGTCAATATATTTGCATTACAAGTTAAAACCGCCAACATGCAAGTACAACTATGTTTCACGAATTCCACCCCCCCCCCCATTTCTGCCCTCTGCAGATACTACACTACCAAACTAAATGGCAAAAACCATGAGAGATGGTACAGATAAAGAGATAATGGAAAACCAACGCTGTAATTATGTAAAACTGCAGCACCTTAATCTCATTCATACAAAAATTGGGAAATCTTGGTGGTGACTTTCAAAGCTCTCAGAATCCTCAGCCATGCGCTCAGCAGGTGCACATTATCTCTGCAAAACTAGGTTGTAGATAAAGGACACTGAATATAAACCAAATTATCTTATTAAAGACACTTAGAAGCTCTACAAGAGACCAGAAACACAACCCACTTTTTCTATCATCAGGCCTAACATCCTCCTCTCTTCAACAATATCTAGCAGCATATAAAAGAAAAAACCTCCAATTTTCATTAAAGCCCAATTCTGCATGCTGCTCTGACCTGTACATTTCAATAGCTTTCTCATCTTCCTCATTAAATTCATCTTCATTCTCTTCTAGCTCTTCCAGAGTCATGTCCTCATAAGTTTTCACTAGAATGGAAGAAAGAAAATCAGTAAAAACCTCATTCCAGGATCAAAACTCATCAGCTTTTCTCAGTCCAACAGAATTTATTTACTTTAAGGACAGATTAACTATGGAAAAAATGGCATTTTGGAAGTATTACTGTTACTGGATTTTTAGAAAGCATTAAGCACTTTAAACATATAGATAGGAAGACAATGATATAAAGGACTCTGAGCTGAAGGCTGCCTAGACTAGCAGACGGGTACCTGCACTAGCTTTCAAGTTTGGTGGCTGCAGCAAAGACGTACCTAACACACATATACACACACACACACACACCACGGCAGGGATGCCTGAACAACAGCGGAAGCATACAGCAGGTAATGTCATGAGACACTTTTACTTGCACGTTCATATGGCAGACGCCCTTCGCACTGTTCTTATTTCAGTTTTCAAACAGTTACTTCGATAAAATCATGGAGCTGACAGCAAGAACAAAGCTTCCCTGTGCTGGAAGAATCCACTTGTTCAGGAACGTATTTGTTTGATGCTGCTAACAGACAATCACCCTATAGGAGAAGCAGCTTTGGTGTCCCTTACAGACTTGGAAAAGGACGCGCTGCTTTACAGGCATATAAAAGTTACTGCTAGCCATTTATTTGTACAAGCTTCCCCCAGGAGCCGTTCCAAGACTTGTCCTGCTACTGCTGCCCGAGTTGGCTAGTCACTCACCGAGAGACTTCTGAAGGATGGCAAGCTGCTCTTCTTCCTTTGCACGCTCCTGCTCCTCCAGGTTTTCCTTTGGAGGAAGGATACCTTTCTTGCGCAGGATGTCATTCCACTCCGTGTCTTTATTTGGGTCCTAGAACAGAACAAGAAACGGATGATGTGCATGCAAGGTGACCTTTACCACTTCCAAAACTTAACACGGGCAAGTTTTTCAAGAGACACAGCACAGTGCTAAACTGGTAACTGTCTGGATGGCACCAGAAAGTCACCGTGTGCATCCTCCTGACGCTGAGGCTTCTTTGCGGCCCCAGACCAGTACCCTGAAGAGTGACTTTATTTAATTCCATCCCTCTCACAGCACATGCAGGAGACCTTGGTAAGGCAGGGTACAAAAGTCTGAAGCGTTGTAACCATCGTTGCAGCTCTCACAAGGTGCAAGGAAAGGGGAGGAAATCAGCCAGGTGGGAAGCACGCCAGCCACAGCGCTCGCGTACGGAGCCTCAGCAGAACAGCAGGCCACCAAATCAGCGGTCATCGCATTGAGAAGCGCTGGTGAGAAGACACACAGGCACCTTAGTTAGCCTGGCAGGCCTAACTCTGGGTATATGGGAAGTCTCCCTGGTAGATTCAAGTCAGTGTGACTACACAAGTGCTTAGAGAGGAGCAAGCACAGTCTCTGCCAGACAAGCCCATTGCTAGGCAATCAGATCTAAATCTATGCCTAGACTGTTCCTGAAAGTTAAAGAGACTTTACTGCGAAATAGTCGCAATAATCCTGCAAAACAAGGGCAACAGGCACCCATGCATTGTTGAGAAACTCAGCAGAAGTTTTTCCAAGTTAGACAGAAATTTTATTTTTTTAAATACATGAAAATCCAGTGACAAGCACTCACAGGCTGGCTTTGCTTCCTTTCTGTCTTGACCTAAGTTCACTTTGAAAACTGGATACCACACCTACTCCTTTGCTATGGCTTGTATCGATACAGCTTACACTAGGTCTGTTCAAGAGCATATCTCTCCTCTAGACCAAAACCCAGTACTTCTGGACTAGCGGGGGGGAATAAGGAAAGAAAGCAAAGGAGCACATCAAATAGCACACCGTATTACTTTTTTTTTTTTTTTTGTCGCTGACTGTGGTCATTTTTCCCTCGACACAGCATTTCACAGCATCTCCTATCGTTTACCAGCATAGTGACGAAGCGCCTGCAACACCCACCCGCGCCCTACAGCCGCGAAACAAGCACCGTACTCCAGGAGAAACAACCAACCACCGCACAACCAAGCCACGGAGCTCCACAACGCGACCGACCGCCACACGGCGGACACCCCCGCCCCCAGAAGGGGGATGTCACCGGGCTCCCCCCACCCCGCCGCGGCTGCCCCGCGGCGCTCCGCCGGTGCGGGCGGCCCATGGCTGCCGGCGCGGCCCGAGGCCGCCGGCTCCGGCCGGGCACGCTGCCCGGGCCCGGCTGGCCGCCCGGGCGGGCTCCCCCCGCAGCACCGGCCGCACGGGGGCCGGGTGCCCGGGCCCCCCCCCCCCGGCTGCTCACCTGCATCCCGCCGGCGGGGCCGGGGCCGGGGCCCGGTCAGCGGCGGCGGCAGCGGAGCGGAGCGGGGCCGGGCAGGGCAGGGCCGGTCCCGGCGTGCGCGGCGCGGCCGGAGGAGGCGGCGCTCCCCGGCGGGGCGGGCGCAGCGGCGCGGCCTCTTCCCGTGCCGCCTAACAAGGCCCGTCCCGCTGCCCGCCGCGGCGCCGGGCGAGCTCACGGGTGTCGGCTCTTGCTGTGGGGTTTTTGCTTCCCTCCTCTTCTCCCTCACCGTCGGCGTTTCCCATCACCGCCGCGGTGCCAGTTTTTAAAAGGTCCGGCCCCTGCTCCTAACGGGGATCCCGCTTCATTTCCCGGGCAGGGAGCCGCGGATGCACACCGTGAAAAGCAGCGGGATTTAGAAACTGGCCTCCCCCTGCCAGGGCCTCGCTGCTCCCCGTCCCCCTTCTGCAGGCGTGGGTGCCCCATGCAGCACCCCAGGGCTGATGGGCACCAGTCCCTCCGGCAAGCAGCTGTGGTGGGTGCCAGGGCGCCCCGGGGCCTGCAAGCAGCTGTCCCTGCAAGCAGCTGTCCCTGCCTGCCGCCCCACGGGTGCTTCTGGAGGGTTTCATGCAAAGGTTGGTCACGTAAGTCATGCATCTGCACGACCCCGGCGGGGCTCCGTGTGAGCTGCAGCCCTGCCCCAAGCCCATCTCAGCAGAGCTTTAACCCAAGTACCGTTCCTCCAGAGAGATGCCCCTACCCTCTCCTCATACCCCTCAGACCAACATCAGCTCGCAAACGATGCAGGATGTAAATCATGGAGGCCAGAGGAATTCCTGCCTGGCTTTCAGGTGGCACAGCCTTGCAGCCGGCACAACCTAAGAAACCTGTCCCCCTCCCCAGGCTGTATCCTCGCCAGCGGAGCCCAGCCAGGTCTGCAGTGCAGCTCTGCTCGTGCCTTGCCCCTTTTATCGTTGTTTCAGCAGCACAGCAAGGGGTACAAAATCATGTCCTCTGAAAGCAGCCTGCTGAACGCAGCCTGGGAAAGTTACACAGTGGAGAGCAAAACAAGGAATTTGATATCAGATTGAAAAACATGTAGCGTATTCTGAAACTCTTATTTCAGAAGTGAAAAAAAACCAGGGAGCCACTTCCTAGCGCTTTCCAGCGCTCCTTTCTCACCTGTGAAGCAATCAGGCAGGAAAAGAAAGTGCATTTTCTGCGGGTCAGCCCTGCTACAATGAGTTCACAGGCACCCTTGCGATGTGGCGGCAGAGTTGTGAGCCCCCCTCCTCCTGCCCAGCCCTGGGTGGCTTGTCCTTGTTGGGCACCGAGGCTCTGCAGGGCGCGCAGGGGAAGCAGCGTGGCCATGGCATGTGGGATCCCAACCAGGCAGGGTGCTGCTGAGCTGGGCACGGCCTCAGCTCCTCACGCTCGCCAGCCAGCGTCCTGGAGCTACCATAAACCTGAATGCATAAACCAAACTGAGCGCCATCATAGAAACACCCCAAATAAATTGTCAGCCATAGGGAGTACTTCCCTAGGAGCATCCAAATACAGTTGGTGAGTTTTGGGGCTCTCCTTGGCCTTAGTTTTTCTCTGTAACTCTTCCCTTTCCTCTTCATTGAGTCTCTTTTTGTCTGTTTGTATTTCATATCCTGCTTTATTTCTCCACTGGCTTCTCTCCTCATTTTTCTTTCCCTGTTCTGTCACAAAAAAAAAAAAAAAAAAAATCGAACCTATATTACCTATTCGTATCAGACATAATTATCAGTACTTCAGATATTGTTGGGATTGGGCCATAGCCAATTAGCATTACAGGAATTTGGTTTTTAGTTTTTATTTTTATCTTTTATATTTGAGTCTGTCTTAAAACACCACTTGCCAAACACTGAGGAGTAGGTCGAGTATGGCGACCGCAATCCATTTGGGATCAACAACCCATTCCCTAAAAATGGGCACCTCTGCCCTTTCAAAGAATTGAGCAGACCTTGCGCTTTTTTCTCAAAGACATGCAGCAGAGGAGAAGGGGGAAGAGACCCGCTCCCACCTCCCCCTCCTTTTATGCTCTAGCCCGATGGTCAGCGTGCCGGCCCAGAAAGGGGGAGCCCAGCTCTCAGCCCCCAGAAAAACACCCCCACACAACCTGCCAGCAGCCCTAAGAGTGTGTTTGTTCTGGGCGTGCGGAGAAACGACTGTGTCTCCGCTCCGCCAAGGGCCTGAAATGGAAATTCAGAAGCTCGGTTATAACACGTTATGACATCGTGGATGTCCTGTTAACACCCACGTATCCTGAAGCGTGCCGGGGCACGCACTTACCCTGTGCTAAGTCTGGTTTACTGAAGGGAAGGCACAGCCACCTTTTCCACCTCTGAGTTAAAGGAAAAGGATAGCTGCGCTTTGAGGGGACATCGGTCCTTATGGTGAGTATTTGGACGCATGGAGGGTGCCCCATACCCGTGTCCCAGGGCCCTGCGGTGGAAGAAGACTCAGCCTCACCCAGCTTGGACTAAACGCTCATCCTTGTGGGAAAAGTGGCTGCCTGAGTGATAGATGGAGCCACAAATATAGATGATAGGCGAACTTTAATTCAGAAAGTAAAGGGCTACAGAGCCTTCCAGCAGGGCAGCATGTCAGCTAAAGTTTTTGGGATCACAATTTTGGAGTCTCCTGCAGGTGCTCCAAAGTCTTTTGGCTCTGACCCGAGCTTAGTACCTGGCATGCAGAACTGAAGGCTTAGCTGTCGGTGATGGTTTTGCTGTACAAATGTTTTGTCAGAGCCCGGGCTTTCAGGAGGACCTGCTGCTTTAACAATCATCTTCTGTGGCTGAAATACCATTCACACCCGTGGCTCTTGCATGTTGCTGGTTGGAACTTGTTTTGAACACCAGAAAACAAACACAGAAAGAGCATGAGCAGAGAGCATGCACTCATTTTTAAAAAAGGTGCTCAAAAATAATCATTTGCATTAGGTGAGATTTTTGCCCAGGTGAACTGAGAGGAACTAGCCAGGGAGCCTTGGCACCTGAACCCCTCGGTTCCCACAGTAAACCCTGAGTCCCATCTGGTGCAGAGGGTTACCAGAAGAGGGGGCAGAAGCCCAAACCTTAGGAGCAGTCCCATCACATCACTTGGTGGGGCTCCGACACAATGTGAACGAAGCATAACTCTCTCTGCCCAGGACACATATAAAGCAATACACAGTTTCCCTCCTCCCACCCAACTAAAATTACATCGTATTTATAAAGCAGATTTCTAGGGGAAATGTGTACCTTTTTTATCAAGCTTCAGCAGGAAAGAGAGGACTGTTTTTACACACAGTGTACAGACAGAAATACTCCAGCCAGAGTGGGTGAGAGCTGGCAGAATCACAGTGAGACTGAAATATAGCTATGGCTCAGCCCTTGGAGACAGCCTGGCTTCTCCCCCCCCTCCCCAGAGAATTTGCTTCTGGACATCTGTAATGTATTTCTTCCTTTTCACCAAATCAGGGGTAGAAGAAAGATGAACCACATGTGAGAATGACTCATTAATTGTCCAGGTGACCCACTGATTAGGAGAAAAAGTTGCTGATAAAAAGGTTCTGCCCCTAGGGTAGGGGGAATGATGTTATGTGGTTTGTTTGCCTTTGAGTGCAGGCTATAGCAAAGCACAGACTAGGCTAAAATAAGAATTTTTGAAGGTAATGGGATATATATTTTATATTTATAATATGTAGCAAAGATTTGGGGTTATGGCGGACTTTGTTATTTTGTAAGTTAACAGCATTTGTAGCACAGTATGTCTGTAATGAGAATATGAAAATTAATGTCTGGTAATAGGGATAAGGACTTATGGCTTGGTTTGCTTGGATTTTATTGTGGGCTGGGATTTTTTTGTTCCTCCCTCTCAAAACTTATTCTGTTTTTTCTTAAATATTTAAATCTCTCTGTAAAAACAACACATAAACCCCACATGGTAATCTAGTGATGGATGTTCTTGTATATTGCAAACAGCTGTGCTGGAAGCTAACTGTCCTCTTTACTCATAGATTAGAAATGTTATTTAAATGAGTATTTTTGTCACTCCAGTTGTAAGAGTACTCTAACTGGACTGAATTCCCTTAATCTTGAGTAAATAGGCAGTAATTTCTATTCTTTAGTCTGCATTGTGCTGTCCAAGTTAATTCTTCCTTTACCTGGTACAGAACACTTCCAGTGTTCTCATAGCAGCCAGAGAATATCCCTTGGGGAATTAATTAATTTAGAACTCTATGAAAACCTCTTGCAGTATTTTGGGTATAAGATGCTGTGGGCTGCAGGAATTTATCAATTGTTAGATTTAAAATGAAAGAAAGATCTAACTTGATAATGGAAGAAGTTAGAATACAGATTCCTCTTGGAAGAAGAGGCAGGCTTGGCCTCATGTTAGCTTTGAGGTTATGGTGCTTAAGAAAATGTTATTGAAGAAGACCCACTGTGCCTCAATCCCAAATACATTCCAAGTAGCAGGGAAAAGTCTCTCTTCTTTTGAGCTCTTCATATCTACTTCAATAAGCCTTTCTTGACAGGTTGTCAGACCACTGTGGTTTTACAATGAGGCCTCTCTCCTAAAAGGTAGGCTGTAAAAGGGTAGTAGTAGTTAAAATCTTAGCTCTGCTATTAATGAACTGTGGTGTGTGGCTCTCTTTCCTCAAGAAAAGAACAAGCTTTCTTCTTGATGTGGAAGAGCAGAAAGTGTAACTCACCTTGCTGTCATCTCCTCTTGTTATCTGTTAGCTGTAGCCCAAGCACACGGGTAATTTGAAGATCTCCAACCCTTTGTGTCTCCTCACTCATCAGAATGTCTGGACGTGGAAAGAAACACGCAGTGGCTGGCAAATCTGGAGCTGCACCAAAGAAAACCAAATCAGCCAAGGCTGGACTGCAGTTCCCTGTGGGTCGTGTCTACAGGCTCCTTAAAGGAGGGAACTATGCTGACAGGATCGGTCCTGGCGCTGCCATCTACCTGGCTGCGGTGCTGGAGTACCTGAGCGCGGAGATCCTGGAGCTGGCAGGGAACGCTGCACGGGCAAACAAGAAAGCCAGGATCCTGCCCAGGCACATCCAGCTAGCCGTGAGAAACGATGAGGAGCTGAACAAGCTCTTCTCCTGTGTGACCATTGCTCAAGGAGGGGTTACGCCAAATATCCTTTCCCAGCTCCTTCCCAAGAAAACAGCCAGAGGTGCTGTTCTTCCTCAGGAATAAGGTGGTATCCAGTGAAACTTGCTTTTCCTGGTCTGGTCTGTGCAGTTATGGATGATGGGACTCAGTTGCTCTAATTTGTATGTATTTGCTTCTTTGTCAAGTATTTTTCCTGCTAATTTTAATGCCTTTTTAAAGCTTGTAATAAAGTTCCTAGAATGCAACACTGTTCTTTCTTTTCTCAGCTCCCCTTCCAGGGATGGAGGAACACAGAAAATGTCAAAAAACAAACAAACAAACAAAAAAAAAAAAACCCAAACAAACAAAAAAAAACACTTTTAAAAAAGTGAAGTACGTATTTGCTTTTGAAAACTTGTTACAGGTAACTGTTGTGGAGCAGGCAGAGGAGCCAAGACACACACTGCCATTCATGGGAACATTTCCTCATCACAGATTCGTGGTGCAATTAGTTCAGTGCCTCAGAGGTTGTTTAACTCTGCTTTAGAAGTTAGTAACCCTGTGCTTTAAATTCTTGTTGCTCATAAAGCTGTAGTGAACAACTACCTCTCTTCAGACTGCTCCAACATGACACTAAACCGCTATCCCCTCTGTCTTGTCGTAACAACCATAGGTAGTTTATTTAAAAATCTGGTGCAATATTTGTGCTATTGGTAGAGGTGCCTGTCTTGCTTCTGTCTATCGGTGCAGAAAAACAAAAGTCTCCATATCTAAACAAGCCCCTAGGCCTTTGCTGACCAAGTAATTGAGAGTCTTTGCCCAGGGTTTCTCTGTTCATGGTGGGTGCTGAGGCTTGCTGTGGACCTGGAAACCAGGGATCTGCTGCAGCTGCATTAGGATCAGTCTGCCCCTGAGGCAGTATCTCACAGATTTTGTAGCATCTCATACAGAGAAGAGGTGGTTAGGACCAGCTTCCTAAACTGTAGCTGGAGCATGAACTTTTTATTTGAACATGTTCTGCCTGTCCTGTTGAGTTTGGCCTAGCTCCTTTGTCTGCCTCAAGGCACAAGGGTGTCAGAGCCTACTGGCCAGGTTTTAGGATGCTGACAGACGTCAGAGCTGTATGCAGCTGAGTTAATGACTCACTCCAAGCTGTGTTTACACAGACATGGGAAGAGAGGACACCTGACTGAGCGGACACCATGATTTCATGGCGGTGGACAGCTGGAACAGTCATTGTATGCTGCCTGGTTTTCAAGAGCAATTTGATGAGATCTTGGCTGGCCTGCAATTAACCCAGTGAAGTGAGAAAAAGTGGAGGATGCTGTAGCAATGAGAAGTAAAAATGTCTGAGAGTAGATCTTAAGCTTTGTGCATGTAGTAAAGACGTTCTCTATGAAACTAGCCTTGTGCTGAGTGTTTACACCTGGAAATGGAGGGGGAAAAAAATAAAACCTTTAAAGGAGGTACATGAGAAATGAACACATGAAAGTCAAATTATTTCCTCCATTTGACTATGGCAAGGGAAAGCAGTCTTGGGAATGATTATTGCTTTGGACCAAGCAAAAATCTAAAGGTTTGCAGTAATGGTAGAAGACTCAAGCAAGGTACTAATTTTGTCCAATTTTAAGCACGGAGTTTACAGCACCCTTTGCTAATCTGGAGAACTGTGTGTCAGCCATCATGCCACTCCTGGACGCAAGCTCCTCCTGTGAGCCTGCTCTGCACCACACCAAACAGACCCTGCAAGGCACGGCCAGTGCTCAAGTAGCTTCTAGAAATGCCTTCACCTGCCATTTTCCGTATGATAGAAGACACTGAGTGAGCTGTGTGGCCCTACCTCTACTTATATCCAAAGACAGAGTTTTTGGTGAAATACTGGTCCAATTCAAAAGTCAGGTTTTTAAGTATTTCTTTGATAAAGAACAACCTTGTTTGCTTTCTTCTAGCTAATAGTTCAGCCCATTTGTAAATTAACCAGATAGCACAGTGATCTGAAAACTCACCCCTCCAGCTTCACAGGAACAGAGGGCAGATGTCTCCTAACCCAGCTGCTCAGCAAAAGTTTCTGCTGGGCCAGGGCTCAACTTTCCAGCACTTGTGTATTGAAGAAAAAAATTATTCAATTGTCTCCACAGCCTTGGCCCTAGAAAGGACATAGTATGCCTTGCAACACAGCTACACGTGACTTTGGAAAAAAACGGACTGTTTGACAGATAGGGACAAGTGCTAGAAGAGAGACAACCCAATGTCAGAGGTCCTGAGCTTTCCCAGGCTCTGCAGCGTGGTCACAAAGCAGCTTGGCCCCTGCTGGCAGCACACAGAGCAGTGGTACAGGTTGCTGGGTTTAATTCTTGATGAATGCAGTAAGGTGAGGTGTGCTCCCTTCCAGCTGTAATAAATTAACTGCCAATCAGAGATCCTGCAGTTCTCTCAGGCAGTAAATATTAGGCTTGTTTCCAGAGGAGATCAGCTAACAAGGTGCTAAACAGCTCTGCGAGGAGTAGTGACAAATTCTCATGCTCTCAGGTGTATTGGCTGTACTGAGTTGCTCTTGTGTTGGGACCTTGATTGTTTTTTATTTTGAGTGGCTGAATCATTGCTCACCCAGGTGGCATTGAACGATGCAAGATCTGGTAATGATATAGCTACCACTGTAGAGTTTAAAAGGGGGCAGCTCTTGCCAGATATTATGCTTTGGGGGATTTGGGTAGTGGTATTGTTGGAAAAGAGGCTAAGTTGATAAGTTTTTCAGGTGAGATTTTGTCCTTAAGAAATGACAGCGTGCTTTCTTTGTGTTAGATAAACTCCTGAGTGAAATAATGGGTTTGTAAGCTCTATGTTTGGTATGAGGCTGCTTAAGGGGGCTTTTAATTTTTTAAATTTATTTGCTTGCATAGGCTGTTTTTAAAAGCTTATCTTTCTAAGGCCCACAAAAATCTTCTAAAATAACTTTTTATTGTATTTTTAAGCACTTCAATTTGATATCTGATTTAGTTCCTCTCCACATCATTAATTAAAAACAACTAATGATTAATACTTGAGAACAATTCTATATACAAGAGTAGAATCTTCCTGTGTCTGTTTTCCAGTTGCTTTGTGTTATGCATTGAAGAGTAATTGGTACTATTCAGTACCTGAGACTTTATGTCAGTAATAAGTGATGGGGCTTCTTAAAATGAATGCAATGCCATACAAGAAGGTGGTACTTGTGCATTTGTAGTAGCCTGATGTACAGTGTGCTGAGCTGAGCAATTTCAGTGTCTGATGTAAAACAAGGCTTGTCTTGTTCCTGATTGTGGTCTGTTATGTTGCAGCAATAATTTCCCTCACCTCTGGAAGACAAGATCCATTTGAAGTTGTTTCCAGCAGACAAAGTTCTTCTCTGTTTTTTTTACTTCAGACAAAGATATGAATTTCTAGCTCTGGTTCTCACAAGGTCACCGTTGCAGAAACTGCTTAGGTTCTTATCGGGGTAAGTTCAATGAAGCTTCCCTGCAGGGTTTCTGAACACTTGAAGCCTAGTTTGCTTAACCTTTCTCCTTAACAGCAGTCCTTCTTTGATATGGGGTCAGAAGACCTTGCTCCTAAGTTTTACCTCGCTCTTTTGAAAAGTTTTGGAAATCTGGCAGATGGTTGGCCTGCTGCTCTGACTGAGCTTGTAGATGCTTCTTGGCTGGAAACTTGTCAGACTCTCCTAGAGCAGCAGCCTGACCCATCTGCTCCTTCAGACAAAAGTATGAACAACTAGCAAACTTTCTGAGGGGAAAAAAACCTGACTTGTAAGGGAATAAGAAAGGCAGTGAAATGAGGATGAAGAAAGGACTTAAATGCTCGGTTTCTGTGTCTGTTTTGGTTTTTTAATTCATTCTTTTTTTATACTAGATTGATGCTAGAATGTCTGGACGTGGCAAAAAAACCACAGAGCTCCTCCTTGTGCCAAAGAAAACCAAATCAGCCAAGGCTGGTCTGCAGTTCCCTGTGGGTCGTGTCTACAGGCTCCTTAAAGGAGGGAACTACGCTGACAGGATCAGTCCTGGCGCTGCCATCTACCTGGCTGCGGTGCTGGAGTACCTGAGCGCGGAGATCCTGGAGCTGGCAGGGAACGCTGCACGGGCAAACAAGAAAGCCAGGATCCTGCCCAGGCACATCCAGCTAGCCGTGAGAAACGATGAGGAGCTGAACAAGCTCTTCTCTTGCGTGACCATCGCTCAAGGAGGGGTGTTACCTAATGTTCTTCCTGAACTTCTTCCTAAGAAGACCATCTCTCTTAAACCGCCCCACAAATATATCCAGTCGCAGGAGTTCTAGCTACCACCAGGCTCCTGACCTTGTGGTGGTGTTAACGCTGGCTTTCTCAACAGCTCAGAGTTTGTTTGTTTGTTTTTTTCATGCTGGTTGGCATTTTTGGTCTAATTTCATGTGTATACCTGTGCACATGTCTGAAAAGCTGCTAAAGACAGGGTTGCTAGTTAGGTTTCCCTAGCTATGTCCTTCAAAAGCAAAAGTCAGTAGATTACTTCTATGTCCATCTTAATCAATTCTAGAAAATATTTGTTGCACCAAACAGGTTTTTCTTTAGCAGTGCAGTTATCTAAGGAAACCTGATCTATGATCTTTAAAGCTTGTGTCTCCATGTGCATGGCTGGAATCTCCTTATTCAGTATGTGTAGAAGTCTGCTTCATCTGACCACTTCAGACTTCATCATGGGCACAGTTAAATATTCAGGATAAGTAGGTGCACCTGAGAAATTTAACTGGACTGCCTTATAATGATGGTAAAGCTGATTGATTGCATTATCTTCTCTAACATTTGGATACAACAGAGGTAGGGCTGTGCTGTAACTTGAGACTGTCACTGCACACACCTTGGTCCAAAGATGGTGTTGGAGTTGTCCTCTGAGTTTCTGCATTGATGGAGTGCAATCCAAGGAGTCTTCTACAGACAATATATAAACCTTGTTAGTGCTTGAGCCTTAAAGATCTTCTAGAAACTCTTCTTAAGAATGAATCCAAATATAATTTCTACCTTTCTGGTACTGAGAATCTCTTTAGCAGCTTAAAGGCTTGTTCCATTAGGATCCAGATCAAGGAAACCTAAAAGGCAATCCAGGAAGTGGCCTTTTCCAGGACCTTCCAAAACTCTTGTCTTTCACCTATGCAGCTTGAAAGACTACCTAAGCACTGTTAGATTTGCATTCTGGATTGCAACATTACAGTGGACACACATTAGCATTCATCTGTTTGCTGTGCTGCAGAAGATTTTGTTCAACAGCTTCACCAGCAGGATGCCACTGAAATTTCAGAGCCTTATAACTGCCCTATTAGGTGTTTGAATTACTCTATTCATAACAGAACAGGAAGGCCCTGATGTCCACCATCTTCAGATATATTAATCCAGCCAGGTAAAAAGGCTATTTAGAGTACTGCCTCAAGACTTGACCCTACCAGCCCAAGGTTTGGGAGCCTCTGTTTCCCATATCTATCCCATAGTAATCCATGCTATGCCACTGCTTTCTCTAGCATAACTCAAATATCTCCCTGTTTTTCTGGTCTTGTGAGCATTGGGACCTTTTGAAGAATGGGCTGCAGAGAGTTCACCTCTCTGTATAGGCAGGCTAGGGGCATTTAAACAAAGGGCAAGAAGCCAGAAATGAGGTGTTGTGGGACTGCAGCCAGAGGACTTTCTGTATGTGAAGTCTCTAACGTGTGCATAAGCTGCAAACACCTCCTAGAGGCCATGCTGTGAGAAGGCAGAGAGAGAAGAGTGTTGGTATCAGGTCAGTCTTAGTATAACTGGCTCCTATAGGCACTGGAGACAAGTGATTTATAGTGTGGATAGTAGACAAATGTTGTTTTGAGGGCAGCTATAAGATCAGCCATTGCTATCTGTGTAAACATGGCAACTTTTGGCTAGGGATCTGGAGGGTGAAACAGTGCTGAAGTGCTGACCTGCACCATAAACCAAACCTTCCAAGCTGCTGTCTTGGAAAGCAAGAGCAGCTCCTTAGGGGGCTGCTGCATGTTTTTCTACAGCAGTTTCAATCAACACTGACTACATGAGCTGCGTTTGAAGAAAACCAGTCTTGTTTCCCTGTCAAGCTGATGATTACATTTTGTGCTGTGTTGGCTCAGAGGGTTGCTCCTGGCCTGTCTGAGCCAGTTGCCCACAGCATGGGTGCCCTGCAGGAGCATGGGCTTGAGCAGCTCCTGCCATGCTGCACCATTCTCTCTGCTGTGCCTACACAGCTGCTTGCAGTGCCTGCTGCGAACCAGGCTGCTGCTGGGCTCATGTGTTAAACCTTTTTTTCTTTTTAAAAAGCAAAACTCACATCAAAATACTTGTGTGCCTTTCACAGCCGTGCTGGCACAACTCAAGGGTTTGCATGGGGGCAGGAAGAAGATACCGAGGGTGGGATGATGGCTAGAGCTGCTGAGGCAGAGATTTCTTCCAGTGCTTCCACAGCGTGGGCTGTGACTCTGAAGCCGCATGAGAATTTCAAAGGTCTCTGCCTGGAGCGAAGCTGTATCACACCGGGTACATGAGTTGAGATGACTCATGGAACAGGAGGTTTCAGCAAACCCCCGTGCCTATGGAAAAATTACCAAAAAATGGGAAAATTAATGGAGATCTTTTCCCCAAGTCTCAGCTCTTCTGCAGGGGAAGCAAAGCTTGACCCTGGCTTGTGTAAGGGATTGCTCTCCATCTCGAGAAGCTGTGTAGCCTGTGCTGGGACAAGCTGGCCAAGAGGTGCTGCTGCTGCCCAGGGTACAGGACTCAGCCTGAGACCCAGTCAGAGGGAAAGTAGCCATCGGGGTGATGCTGGTTGGTCTCTGTTGCCAAATAACTAATTTAATACATCTTATATTAAACTCACCTAGCTTTACCAGAAAGTTTATGTAGGTTTAAGCGTGACTGCAGGGTGGCTGGCAAGCTCGAGGCATCCCATTGCTCCAGAAGCAGCAAGCTTGGGAAGATGTGGTCTGTCACGGCTGAGTGCCCAATAGGTGCTCTGGGGTCTGCAGCCCACATCTGCTAAACTGCAAGGAGGGGAGAGGCATCACCTTTGGCGGTGAGCTCACTTTCTTGGCAAAACTCAAGAAATGAGAACAAACTGGAGGTATACTGGAATGGGGAGAGGGCACGGGGCACTGACAGGTCCAGGGAGAGTCACAGGGAAAGAGCATCCCTGGAGTATGCAGGAGTCCCAGCAGCTATCATACAGCTCTGCTCTGTCTCTAGTAATTAGAGCTGACCTATAGACATACTGGTTCCTGAAATATGCCTTGCTGTGGCTCTCCTGGTCTCTGTGCTCACTGCTGCAGCTTTTCTGTTGCACTTCTAAATGTAGAACCACCAGTGCATTCATTTCTGCTTTTTTGTGAAGTCTCAAGACAATTGAAAAGATAATGCCCAATATTAAGATATTAATTTTGGGGAACTCATTAATTCTTTTTCTCTCCTGCAGCTGTGAAGCCTTTTTTGTCTTTCTTTTTGAAGATACATATGCTTATAACATTATGCATGCATTTTAATCTTTGATTAAAAAAATCCATTGTCAGTTTAAACATACAATAAAGCATATATTCAGTCTTCTTGCATATCCTCAGCCCTGTTCGTTACCAGGTTGTGCACTACTCTGCCCCAAATAAATACTTTGATAATATGTGAAGCACATGGTTTGTGAGGGCTATCCTAGCAGCTGGCTCAGACTCTGCTCCTGTTTCCACCACCGCTGCCAGCTTTGCTTCTTTCTCAGTCTCTCTTCCTCAGCTCTCCTTGCTGTCACAACCTACGTACTTCCTTGACTTCAGGGGGCAAATTGCTTATTAACTAGCTAATGTTCATTGACTATTTTGAGGCTGTTGAGTGTTAGAACTACTGGGAATTATTGTTTTGTTTATACAAGCAGCTCATTAGACTCCCAAACAAGGGGTTATATGAAGAGAGTGCATGGGAGAGAACAGCACAACCCTATCCAGCATTGTGATGAAAAGTGTATTCTTTCCAGCTTGCTCCAACTATCTGTGTGGCTTTCTTTGCAGTGCTGTGCGTAGCATCTGTGAGAATATTTTTGCCAATAGTATCGTGGTGGTGTTCCTTAATCATTCTACCCAAAAAAAGACAAGTTCACTTAAACTCAGCTAGTAACCACTTTAACATTTATTATGCTTGCAACAACTTGGCAGCTGGGGAGAGGAATCAGTCATGCTCTTAGAAATGGGTAACCAATGAACCAGCAAAATGTGCAAGCTGACCCTGTGTTATCTCTTTGCTCGGATCTCCCTTGAGAGCAGGGAATGGGGGAACATGGTCACTAGGCTGAGTTAGATTTTAAATACATTTGTCAAAGTGGCAGACCCAGAAAGAGCATTCGCTGCATAAACTTGCTAGCTGCATCCTTTGTCAGAGTGCAAGCTCTCTAACTGCCAAACCAAGGAAGGTGCACACACGTTCTCAAACATTGCCTGGTCTGGGTGTACCTGTCTTCTTCCAAAGCACCACAATTTAGGCATCTTTCTATGCATGCCCCTGATCCAGGAGGTTTTCGTGAAGCTGCCTAAGGCTCAATTTGGCTGCTATACTTCCTTTCAGACTTGCTGCTGTCAGCCCAAGGCGTTAGCAAGCTCTGTTGCTAACAGCCTGCCCTGCAGCTGTGTTATCCCAGCACCTTGCTTTGCACCACGTGTTGAATCTAGGGCTCTGAACTGCCATCAAGGACTCATGGTAAGTGAAGGTACCACGCGGAGCCAGCGCAGCGACAGACAGAGGGAGCCCGACTCTGTTACTCAGCGGTTAGGTAAATCAACAGGAACAGTGACATTTCTTTTTTCCTTTCTTTTTTCAATGTCTAGTCCAGATGTGATCTCAGCCCATGAGTACGCTTCTAGGTATCATGCCAGGTAGCGATAAAAGGCAGAGTCAACAGGTCTACCTTGCATAATGCAGAACACAGAAGTGCAACTTAGCAACCTGAAAATAGCTGTTCTTCATCTAGGTCAGAGAAGAAACTTGGCTCTTTCTCTTTGTAGCATGCACTGAATCCAGGGCACTGGTTAAGCTGGAATTAATGACACAAAGGAGCAAACAGTGAGGGGCTATGTCAAGCCGTCACAGCACTTGGCCGACTTTTTCTTCTGAAACTCAGATACAGCTGAGCCTTTCAGACATGCCCAGAAGACAGTGAAGATTGCTGCTTGAACTAGGAAACAGAATTTTTATGAGCTTCTCTATTCATTCAAACATCACGCAGTTGCTCGATGAGGCTTAGATCATACTTCGCTAGCTGATTTCACCCAGGAAGGCACTTGCTGCTGTAAGGGAACTCAAACATAGCCCATGCATCCGTTGGGGAAACATTAAGCATCTGTCACATATCCCAGTCCCTCTCCCTTCCCAAGTTTTAACATCCTTACTTATTTCAGATTTACTTTTCCCTTATTGATCTCTCCTATCAGGGTCATTGTAATGCATCAGATAATGTACCTGGCACCCATCTTGTCTAGAGTTCCCTATACATGTACCCTGCTCACTGGGACACCATTCAGTAGTAGATGGGGGAAGCTTGCTGCAATGTGCTTCCTATTTACCAGTCTGGGAGCTTCTTTCTACATGTTATCACACAGGCCCGATTCTCACTATGACTTAGGTTTAAATCTCTTTGGATTGGTGGAGATACACTGGTGTGAAACTGTTTTGAGATGTGGATCATGGCCTACTTCTCCCTGAGCACTTCCCTTGTGCCCTCCTGATGGGCCTAAGAAGACGATGGCAGCAATACTAAATCCCAGTAAACTAATACCCTTGTAAACAACTGAGTGCTTCACCATCACTTAATATTGCCAATTGAAGCATTCTTCTGAGAAATCCAAAGATGTGCGCATTGGGACTCCTCATGTCTTTAAGCTGTTTCTCTTTGAAGATCACTCTTCAGATAGTCTTCCTTCCTCTGAAATCATGGGAAAAGGTCCAGAAACTGGTGAAGCCGTGTCTTCTCTTTTAACACAGATTACGAATCCAGTACTGGTCCATGGTAGACATGAGTATGCAAGTTATTAAGTACTTAAGAAAGGCTCTACTCCCCCTTCCATCCCCTGTAATCCATCTCTTTTCCTCCATGGATCCATAATTTTTTTTAATAGACATCTTTGTAATTTTTAAAAGAGTAAAATGACTCTTCCACATCCAGGAGGTTTTAACTTATTTTCACTACATTAACAATCTACAGTTTCTCTCAAAGGAAACTTGCTCTGGAACCTGCTTCACAGCACGTTCCTCCTCAGAGCATATCCTTTGCCTCCTTCGTCTGTACCAGGACACTCCATGGCAAGGCAAACGGAGGAGGAAGGGCTAAAGTAGAAGTTGTTGTTGGGAGAAACACTGCTGAAGTGGTGAGAAACTACGAAATGGGAGAATGGAGATGAAAATGCTGTAAAAATAGAGAGACGTAGACAGTGAAGGAAAGAGCAGCATAAATATCAGCAGGAAGTGAACGTAAAATTTATTGTGTGAAGTAGCATTTCATGATCGAATAAAGCAAAACAAAGAATAATTCCCTTCGTGGCAGGAATTACTGGGTGATGTTCTTTCGTTTATGCTATAAAGGTTGTCAAGCAAGATGAATGTCAGGGTACTTTCCAGCCGTTCTGGTGTGCATTTATACCTACTGTCCCATTACCTACTCAACAGGACCACTGATATTTTCCAGACGTATTGTTCCTTCCACAGCACTTGTTAAAAGTGAATGCAGCTCGTTAAGCTTCGTACCAGCCCTGGCAGGGGCCACCAAGAGATCAAACATCTGCTGCTGAAGAGGAAACAAACACAGTTATGACACTTCACTGCTGCCTTATAACACATCAGCAGAGAAATGATACATACTCAGAAACCTGGGGATAGAACAACAAGAGAAGTTTTTTTCATTAGAGGTGTTACCAGCCTGAACGGGACAAAGGCAGAAGTGGGCTTTGGCACCTGGTTTTGCAAAATGTACACTGAGTACTTAAACATTTCATAGAATCATAGAATCATAGAATGCTTTGGGATGGAAGGGACCTTTAAAGGTCATCTAGTCCAGCTCCCCTGCAATTGGCAGGGACATCTTCAACTAGATCAGGTTGCTCAGCGCCCCATCCAGCCTGGCCTTGAATGGTTCCAAGGATGGGGCATCTACCACCTCCCTGGGCAACCTGTTCCAGTGTTTCACCACCGTCATTGTAAAAAATTTCTTCCTTATATCTAGTCTGAATCTACCCTCTTTTAGCTTAAAACCATTACCCCTTGTCCTATCGCTATTGGCCCTGCTAAAAAGTCCGTCCCCATCTTTCTTATAAGCCCCCTTTAAGTATTCAAAGGCCACAATAAGGTCTCCCTGCAGCCTTCTCTTCTCCAGGCTGAACAACCCCAACTCTCTCAGCCTGTCCTCATAGCAGAGGTGTTCCATCCCTCTGATCATTTTTGTGGCCCTCCTCTGGACCCGCTCCAACAGGTCCATGTCCTTCCTGTCCTGAGGACTCCTGAGCTGGATGCAGTACTCCAGGTGGGGTAAATTTACTGGAGTAGGGCTAATTACACTGATAAATAATGATGCATTAAGGTAATAAGAGAACAGCTTTTATTGGAGGATAAATTTAAATGTAAAGATAAATTCTCTCATTTGATTAGAAGGTAAACTCTGTGAACAAATATTACTAGCCTATTACAGTAATTAATGTCATTATTTATTCTAGACATAGTGATTGGGAACAAATTCAGACAAATATCCGTATCATCAACATTTGACTTCCTTGGAAGGTCAGGGTTTTATCCAGATTGATTAAT
Source organism: Platalea leucorodia (assembly GCF_965183815.1). Taxonomy (NCBI): domain Eukaryota; kingdom Metazoa; phylum Chordata; class Aves; order Pelecaniformes; family Threskiornithidae; genus Platalea; species Platalea leucorodia. The sequence goes on from NC_138824.1 coordinate 70,794,996, forward strand.
AGACACTCTTGAGGATTTTGAAGCTATTTCTGAACAGAAATGAACTGGGTATCATGCAAAACTTTGAGGCTAAGTAACCACACCCTTGTTTCACAAAGCGGGAAGCTGAGTCAGGTGGAAAGGTGCCATTTCAGTAGTGCACATGCTTAACTTCATACCCACGGGTAAGCCCCTGTTCAACAAAGCGCTTGGTATGTATGGGAATCATGCCCTTAAGTGGTTCAGTGAAATGTAGGGTTACCGTTACATATCAAGAGAGCCAGAACTAGAGCTCAGACATCCAGTTTCCTATTTTATGCCCTCTCTACTCAGCTGCCTTACTCCCTTCAGTTTTTGGCCTTTCTCCTAAGAAAACAACATTTATGGCAGCACACCACTTGCTTGCTAATCCATCTGTCCTCATCTATTAACTTCTGAATCTGCCGAGCTGTTCTAGGCAAGTATGATGGAGACCTGAAACCACAAGCTGATTCCTACCAGTTACATGGAAATGGGTAGCTCTGTAAAGGAAAGAGCTCCAATGTATGCCCTGACAGAAATAAGGGTCACAGCATGAAATTATGCTAATGAAATGGTAATAAAAACTATCTTTCATTAAATACAATATAGGAGATCCTCCTCGAAGTACAAACCTGATTGATAGAAATAACTTTTCTAGTTCTGTTGATCACAGAAGTGCTCATCTACTTTGGTAAAACAAGACATTAATCGCATGGTAGTTTTGCACATGACTAGTTCTCTCATATCCCATGCTACAGATTTCAGCTTAGGTCTAGTCATGTAGCTGAGGCTGGTACGTGACTTAGTTGTAAAGCAAAGCAATGAAAAATTTCAAAGCACAGCTCCTCTGGCACCTCTCTTGTTACCAGTGCTGCAAAACACGTTTATCTTGATGTAGTGTTACTTTCCTAATTCAATTGTGGTATGGTGCAATTGTCTGTCAAGGAAAATGGATGTTTTCAATAACATGCATTAGAAAATGTGTGTACACGGTACTCCACAATTCAATGAAGCTGTGGGCAGATGGAAGCATGGAGATGAAATGATGCCTGGAAAAGCTCTTCTTCTTTTACCTGCCTAGAGGACTGATGTTGCTGATGGATGTCTCAGTTGTGCAGAGCGCCTGCAGTTCACTCTGCACTGAGATTTGTGTGCTTATAAGCTTGCCATCTTCTGTCACCTGCACTTTCTTTGTAAAGAGAGGAAACACCCCAAGTGATGGCCTCGGAGAGCTTTGTCCAGGTGAGCACAAGGGATGCACAAAGTCTGAACTCATTTGTTACCCGAGTGAGGAGCAGACCAAGCACAGCGTACCAGTGGCTGCTGCTCAGCAGAGCGTGGTAGGGCCTGGTGTGCCTCTGCTTTGAGCATCACAAATTTGATATTGGCGTTGCCCTCTGCTGACCGGTCCCAATATTGCAATGCTAAACATCCTTGTCCTCTTGAAAGTCAAGGGCGTGCTCTATTGCAAGTCACAAAATAGTGAATTTGGGTTATCTTAGATTATACATAGTCTGTGGAACTATACAGACTGTACACAGCTGTGGAAATTAAGTTTAAAACGTGGTATAAGACTACCAAGTTATAATCAAAGGCTGTTTTTGGTGTTTATTTACGCAGCGGAGTCTCTGGTGTAGTCCCCAGAGAGGCCACACTGCCCAGCAGGGTGGGTGCCTGTGGCACGGCCTTTCACTCCGGGGTGGTGGGAGGAAACGTGAGTTCGGTCCTACGCTGCATGAGGCTCCTGGGTTTTGCTGCTTTTCTGGTGGGTGACAAATGATTGCCGGTCCTTTGTGCTCTGAGGGCAGTTCATGTGTGTTCTGCATTTTTGCCTTTTCTGTTGGAAGTTCTAGTCCATATTTAGCTCTTTTGCTGGTTGATATTTAGATAGCTATACTCCAGAAGCAGGTATTTATGTGCATGCATCCCCCTCATGCAGTAATTCAGCAGGCATTACCTGAACTGCTGTACAGAAACCCCTGGGTGCAGAGGCTTTGTGGTACAGATATTCAAAACTTTTTTCTTTCAAGTTTGCCACATATTCTCCTTCAGACTTTCTCTATTGATCTCTTAGCAGGTTTAAGGCTAATAGATAGATGATATTTGGTGTACAAGGTTCTTTCTCTGCTCCAGAGAAATGTCAAAATTTTAGATGGTGAATCATAACCAGCTATGAGATCAGTCACATTTTTGTTTCTGCACTGTGGAAAAAGTAGATCCAGAAATGACTGGAGAAGGAGACTTGGCAGCTACTTCTAGTTATTCAGTGCAGAAATCTATCATCAGGGTAATAGATGTTTAGATTAAGACAGTTTATGCAGTCCAGCCCTGTGAAACATATGCTTTTACCCTGTTTAATAAGATAGAGGGGTTGCAATTGCAATGTGTGAGTTGTCTGGAACAGACAAGTAAGACAAGTCTTCAGAGCGATCTCCACATAAGCATCCATCTCAGCTGCCAGTAAAGATCTTGCAGTCACTGCTCAACTATATATCCCAGCAAAGAAAACAACAGTTTATTGCTGTGTTTGGAATAATAAGCATATCCATCTTGTAGCTGAGTTTGTTCGGCAGCCTCACGTGCATTAGGAAAGCTGGAACGGGACGCTGGCAGCTTTTGTCCAGCCTGTCAAGCAGCTGCGTATCATCTGCCAAACTGGCTATGTTAAGCAAATGGTTTTAAATCTCCAGCAGGTAGATTTGCAATTTCTGCAGCTACTTCTGTCTCATTACCTGCTGAGAATTGTGAAGATGAGACAAACAGTCAGCTGACGTGTTTTTAGTTCCCAGATGGTATTTCATGTCATGCATACATGGCAGTTATCTCACTGGGTGTTGGTCAGGCCTCATGGCCAGTCATCTGAATCCTCTCTGCATTTTCAAAGGACTCCAGTTTGTGTGCAGTCTGAGTTCGCAGGTCACAAATGGGCTTTTCCGTGTTTTCTGTAATCCATATGCTTCCTTTTCCAGGCCAGGATGTTTTCTCCCATTTTACACAAGCGTTCCAGAAGCAAAGACAATGTCCTTCCCAGAGCCCTGCAAGCTGCCCTGTGGCTCTGGGGACATACAGCTCAGGGCGTCAGGTGCCACTTGTCACAGAAGTTAGTAACACGAGGTAAAAGCATGTAAAGTGCTGGGCTCTCTAAGGCTGAATCTTCTACTTCTCCAGAAGCGGCCAAAGCAACCTCTATCTGAAGTATGCTAGATATTCAAAAAAACAATGGTACTAATCTTTCATTAAATGAAACAATTAGGAATAAACATTGCACCATGATGAAGAAGAGATTTTCTGAAGAGAGAAAACGCTGCTTGCAGTTATTTCAGAGCTGGGACTTTTGTAACTTAGAGTCCAAGTGAGGTGTCAGTCCCCCTGGAGAATTTTTATGACCAAGAAAAGGTAACTCCGCCTATCAGCCAGTGCTTCATTCTCCTGATTGTCAGATTTAGTGTGAATTTTTCTTCATTTTAAGCTTACCCCTCCGGGCAGTACCCATCCATGGGCATGATGGATATTGCCAGAAGTGGTAAGCTTAAAATGAAGCATTTCATCATTCTCCTCTTCAAACTTTCCTTCTCACAAACCAACCCCACTTCATTCAGGGCACCAGCTTTCCTTAACTTCTGTCTTTCCTCTCTGCTGGGCTCTCTCCTGTTGGTCCCCCTCTTTCTTCCCCAGTGCTACTCTGTTCATGAAGTCTTCCCTACAGCCAGTAGTGTGACACCTCCCACGTCAGAGTCTCTACAGCTTCTTACTCATTCCACATCGTATTTTTGTGTTCTCCCCAGCACTGTGCTATTTGACTGTCTACAGTTACCCATCCCCTTTGCTGCAAAGCTGCAGTTGATTATTCTTCAGTACGTGTAATACCTTCCTTTCATCCTCAGCGAGCCCTACGTATTTTTTCCAGATGTATCTTGGCCAAGACCATTCTGAATGCTGACTCTGTCCTCCAGCACTTGCCGTCCCTCCCAGCTTGCCATCGCCTGGAGATTTAGTAAGTGTGCTCTTCCCTGTGGGAGCCAAGAAGGGAGTGAGGCTATCCAAGGCACCGGAGCACGAAGGGACCGGAGAAAAAGTGAAGTAAAACACCAAGAGGGTTTTCCTCTCATGCTTCATGCTCTGGGTCTTTGGTGAGCGGCACATCGTGAGGCCGGGCAGCATTCACTCCCCCGCCGGCAAGCGCATTTCCAGGTCCCTCGCTGTGCGCTCTGTTGAGCAATGCCTTGCTGAGCCCAGCTCCAGCAGGCCAGGCTTTTAACACAGGAGGTCCTGGGTCAGCCTAAAATGATTTTCGAGGCAAGTTAGGCGGCACGAAGGTATGCACTCCTGAACGTGCCTGCCTTCCCAGGAGCCGGCAGAGCTGTCTCTAACCTCATGCTCTAAGCTGTGGCCACTGGTTTCAGGAGGTGATTAAGTGTTAGAAAAAAAATTCGCCTTTGCAGCTTAAATGTATTGTCTCTCAGTGTAACTGAGTCTCCCTCCTTGCTCCTCTTTATTACAAGACGATGGATAAGGATTGGATTTACTCTTCTAAACACAGTCATTACTTTGTAAACCTTGTCATGTCGCTCTTTATTTGTCTCTTCTCTTGCTGACAATGGGAACTGAGCTTTCACTTCTTTTTCTTGCAGAAATTTTTCTGTGCTTCTAATTGTTTTTGTCACCTGTGGCTGCGCTCCTCAATTTCTGCTGTGGGTTTTGCAGTGGGATGTTCAGAAAGAGTTTCAGGCCAGGGATGACCTTTACATTTCAATATTATTAATCATCTCTCCTGTTCCACAGGTGACATTTGTGTTGCTCCAGGGAGCAAAGGTTTCCACTGAGCAATGAACAAGAGCCCTCCTGTTCATTTTACAGAGGAGCCACAGTTACTACAGAAATATGGCTAAGGAGCCTAAGCTAGTTCCTCACCGGCAAATGACCACCTATTTGTCAGTCTTATTTAACCAGTTTCAAGGTCCAAATAGATGTTGTTCTTGAAACCTGTCATGGGTGGAGGAAGCCACTGCTGACTGTGAGAGCACAGCATGGGTTGCCTATGGTACAGTATTGCTAGGGGTTAACCCCGGTAGGCAGCTCAGCCCCACACAGCCGCTCGCTCACTCTGCCCAGCGGGATGGGGGAGAGAACTGGAAGGGTAAAAGTGAGAAAACTCATGGGTTGAGATAAAGACAGTTTAAGCAGTAAAGCAAAGTAGAACAAGGAATTCATTCACTACTTCCCATGGGCAGGCAGGTGTTCAGCCTTCTCCAGGAAAGCAGGGCTCCATCACACTTAATAGTGACTTGGGAAGACAAATGCCACCACTCCGAATGTCCCCTCTTTCTCCTTCTTCCCCCAGCTTTTAGTGCTGAGCATGATGTTATATGGTACGGAATAGCCCTTTGGTCAGTTGGGGTCAGCTGTCCCAGCTGCGTCCCCTCCCAATCTCTTGTGCATCCCCAGCCTCTTCACTGGTGGGGTGGGCTGGGAAACAGAAAAGGCCTCGAGGCTGTGCGAGCACTGCTCAGCAATAGCTAAAACATCCCTGTGTTATCAACACTGTTGTGGTCACAGATCCAAAACACAGCACCATACAAGCTGCTATGAAGAAAATTAACTCTACCCCAGCCAAAACCAGTACAAATATTTATGCAGAACTGAGTAAAACTTGATACTGTTCAGCTTAGACCTCTGAGATGAAACAGGCCAGAAGTGCCATTGCTGTGCTTTTGTTGAAGAATTTTCACCAGAAAGTGGGTATCTCTAGGTTTGCTTTATTAACAACTCAGAGCTGGGCCATCACCTCAGTGAGTGGCAACTAAGTGTTACAATTGTCAAATTGTAACACTTAATCAAAGTGCACCTAAGGTTTCCACTGTGTTCTCAATACATCATTCTTCTGGTCAGCAGAAAGTTCTTTGTTTTCCATCGGTAAACCGGTTCTTTGCTTTCCGTTTCAGTTCTTGTTTATTGACCACGTAGACCACTTCAACCACTGGTCCGATGCAAGATCATAAAAGTCATTTATTACCCTTCTATGTCTAATTTCACAATGCTCTTTTAAAACTGTCTTTAAATTCTAAGAATCTGACCTGTTAAGTTATATTATGAATGCTTACCTTACCCTTATTCTCATCATCAGTTAAAATGTCTTAATCAGCTGTTCAATTATTCATCTTTTCTTACTACATCTATCTTTATCTACTGATTAGCTCGGCTGGTGATTAATCCAGTCATGGGATAGGGCTATACAGGGACAAAATGAGCAGTGTAGCATGGACTTAGATTAATATAAAACACCTGTAGTTATACAATTCATGTAATTTATCTTTTCTAAATTACCCTATAAAATAACTATTCTTAGATGCACAATAATATTCAAGGCCTCGATTAGCTATATGCTAACACTTTTGTATCATTATCTCGTATTTATTTGCATTAACACGGTGCATCCCCGCCACTTGCATTTGACTTAGCTGGTTCCTCTAGAGGGGCACCCTAGCTGGCTCCAAATACTTGAGGAGCCAGAGGAGCCAGCATCCCTTTGGTAGTCTTTCCATGGGCTAATCATTTCCAACAGGAGCTGACAACACAGTGAACAGCAGCAACAGTGTGCCACAAGGGCACAAATAGGCCTTAATTGCCCTGAGCAGCCTCCCTGGGGACCCCCCACCCCACCAGCACTCTCCACCCAGGTGGAGGCACAGTAGCTACTATTCAGCCAGGGCTTGACCCTGTTAGAGGCTGAAATATGTAGTATGAAATTGTACTCATGTCACAGAATAACTGAGGCTGGCAAGGACCTCAGGAGGTGTCTAGTCTGATCCCAAGCAGGAATTCGGACCAGGTTTTGTCTACTCTGGTCTTGAAAACCTCCAAGGACTGGACGGCACAACCTCTCCAGACAGTCTGTTGCACTGCCTGGATGTCTCAACCCCTCTTGCTTCAACTTATGCCTGTTGCTACTTGTCCTCCCACCCCACACTATGAGAAGCCTGTCCCCTTGATGACCCCTCGTAGGCACTGGAGGGGCTGTTAGGTGGCCCTGAAGGCATCCCTCCTCCAGGCTGAACCAGCCCAGTTGCCCCTGCATATCCCCATGGGGCAAGTGCTCCAGTCCTCACCACCTTGGAGGTCCTCCATGAGCTCGCTCCAGTTTGTCCATGCCCATCCTGTATTGAGGGGCCCAAAACTGGACACTCTTTCCTAGATGTGGTCTAACAATTGCCAAATAACTCATCACTTCTATCTACCAGCCAAACTTCTGTTAATACAGCCCAAATGGGGAAATTATCCAGTCAAAAACCCCTAAAAAAAATCCCACGTTTCTCAGCGTTTGTTTTTAAAGATAGAGGAGTTCCCAAATCCAGTTTACCTGTGGCTGTGCGAGCGTAACTGAGACAGTACCATGCCATGGTACTAGGACTGTGTAGCCAAGGAGGGAAAGGAGCAATAACAAAGGGCTTGAGGAAGCCAATGCTGTGGGACAGTGTGTTGAGGAATCCCAACCTGGTATGTATCCCCAGATCCTGGCTTTTACTATGCTCTTTTCTTCCCAAGGAAGTAACTGCTTAGTACTTTAAGTTTTCCACACATAAACATCTCCACCTAGCAAAACACATCACCCCACTCCATACAGTGCAAGCACAATTGGCTGCACCATAGGTTTAAATGCATGATTTCAGTAAAAAGGGCAGATGTTCAGAATATCTCCCTTCAGAATAAGTGACTTATTTGTGCTTCATGATAGCCAGTAAGGCAAAGCTGAAAAAAAAATACATCATCTGATCAAATAGTGCCTGTGTGTTACCACCGTACTTGTTCCACTTCTTTCAAAGTGCTTTGGATTCATCGATTACCATACTCAACCCCTTAGTTATTCAAAATAAGAATTAAACCATTAAAACGTCCATGACAATTTTAATATCTTATCATGCTGTTTGGTATGCATATTCTGAAATGCTGGCAAAATATATTATCTAGCCAAAGGGGCAAGCTTATCATTCATGACCCCATTAAAGATGATGTTCTAAATATGAAATGCACTGTTGGATTTGAAAAATATAGATATTCAGGTGATTGATTTCCTTTGAATACAGTCAGAACCAGGCAATGCTACACTACAACCCACTGAAATCTAGTACCTGCTTCAATAAAAAAGGACAAGAAGAATTAATGATTGCAAGTTTATTACATGGAACAGCAAACTCCAGACAACTGAGTCACATAACAGACAATCAATGCAACGGGAAGTCTCTTTTCTTTGTATAAACCAAGCCATCAAGCTGGTAAATTGACCCATGAACTTCATATTCCATGGTACTCTGAAACAAATTAACACAGTATTTTATGTTGAGATGTTGATCTGAATATGACTTTGTATTCAGTTATGTATGTCTGGTCCTTCCCAAAGTTAGAAACGAAATATTTCAAATTCTAGCAGATTAAGAATTCTAGCAGATTCAGAAGATTAAGATGGATGAGAGTTTGGAAATTTGGAGAAGTGCCCAGGTCTGTTATTTGCACTCAAACATAAATCCTCCCTCCTCATACAGGTCTCTTTCCACCTTGTCCTAACTCCACTGTCCTTTCAGTGTATGGAGGCATGGTGTGCATCTTGCAGCCGGGTTGGCTGTGGATAAAATTTACTGCTCTATGTAAGGCGAGGGCATCATCATAGAGTAGTGGCTTCTACACTAGCCATTTAATGAGATCTGTTTGATCTGTTCTGCTAACACCAGAGTACTTCACATAGAGTACTGTGAAGCAAGTTTACTCTAATTGGTTTTGAACTGTCTTGCCCAAAAGCTATAGGGACTCTCTTTCTCTCTGTTTGGCTTATCTTAGTGGTTGTCAGCTCATGCTTCCAGTTTTTCTAAACAGCTCTGGGCAGCACTACCTGTCCTTACAGGTTTCATAGCTATGAAACATTTCCCACACACGTGTGTACCTAACAACACAAGAACAGCTGCACTGTCTCAAAGCAGAGATCCATCTAGTTCCTCATCTTCCTTTCATCCATGAGAAGCAATGGACACCAGGGTAGTGCCTAAGACCAGAGCAAGCAAGTAATGATGCTGCTTTACAACACTCTCCCAAGTCTTTGGTTCCTTTCTTTCTCAAACGGTTTAATCCTGAATATACAGCAAAGGTATTCTTTGCTTGAGTTTAATTTGCAGTTTTAGTTTCCTATCCTTCTGTCCTGTCCAAAAAAAAAAACCCCAACCCTTTCAGTCAACAGCTGAAAGCAATTCTTATGTTGCAAACAGAAAATGATGATCTTTTATTGTGGGGTAAAAGATTGGAAAAGGAGAGATGAAGGAGGAGACACATGTACATTGACTGTCTTGTCCATTTCCCATTAAAGCTCACTAAGACCTTTAATAGAGACTTTCAAAGATGCATATGCAAGTGCTAGGTAACATTATTAGATCTCACTGTCTTCCTTCCTTACATCCCCACCCCTGCTCTTTCTAGTTAATGTTTACCTCAAAACAGGTCCTAATTCTGATGTGAGGATGACTCCCACCTGCATGTAGAGATCTGTATTGGTAGGATTAGGTGACTGAAGGTCTCTTGGAACAGAGAGGAATTTAGCTTTTATGTTCCAAGTACAATTTACACCTTCTGTTTTTAAACTTTATAATTTCTGTACCATTTCTATCATTTTGCAGAGGATGAAAACTCCTCCTTACTGAACCTTAAAGAGAGAAGAAAACAATCCTTTTGTCAAGAGCACACTGTAAGTCTCTGAGCATGAAAAAATGCATTTCTGCCCAGACATCTCCTAGTGACCATATGAAACATCCACGTGGGTATCCAGGTTTGTACTAGGTTTGTAATACTTCTCAGTAACTCCTCCTGTCACGAGGATCATCATTACTGATAAAACCAGAACGAATTCTTGTCACTTTTGGATGCCTACTTACCACTGCCTTCGATAGTTCTTCCATTTCGAGGCTGAAAAATATAATAATTAGATGGTTGTGCAGAAGTATTAGATGCCAGATTTATAAGCACACCAAAATACATCTCCCATCATGCAGACAGAGTACATAAGAAGGCTGCAGTAAGATTTTCTTTAAAGGGACAACACATCAAATACTAGGGGATCCATGCAGGGTGGGTTTTGCCTTTGAGAAATATTCATTCAGCCTCTGTCCAAATAGCTAAACAGTCTGGCTTTAATTATGCTCATTAAGGGTCTTGATCCCAATTCATTGGGGTACTATGTAGATGCCTAAGAAAGAGCATATAAATACCAGCACTGAAAGTACCTGGCTGGACACACTTGAAGTGAGCTAAAATGTAAATGACAGCTGAATTGGCACTCTGGTTACTTGCTACGACCTACTTCATAACTTTATTTTTAATGTGTTGAACATATTCTGCATTAGATCATGCAAGCCTGCATTAGATTCAGCAAGCCAATGGGTGAAAAACATGAGAGAAATGATGATGATGTCCAGAATTTTGCTTTGGCTTTTCACCCTGTTATGCAGTGTGCCATCACGTACTGGCAAGACTTTTCAGACCAAGCGGACATTCAGCTCACGCACACGTTTTATCTGGTGAATTTAGTATCAGTGCACCTTGGCAGTCTCAGAGATACACATCACGTACTGCTTCTGTCTTCAGATGATTTCGCTCAAGATAAAAACATTTGCAGAGTCACCTCTTCAAATAAAAAGTGTTTAATCCATTACTACCCCAGATCTCATTACCTTGTCATCTTTTAGTTGAACTAGAGCTTTTTAAGCAAATGGCTCCCTAAGCTTTCAAGCAAGGGATATTTAGCCTCTACTGAAAATAAATGCAGCGAGAATTTGTGAAGGGAAAGAGCTGCTTATCTATGGCTATATAACATTGTCTGTGATTCACAATTTTTAAAAAGTAAGAGATTCAGATACCCTGAAAAGGAAAAAAGGCCGTCCCAGAGTCCCGTGACTATCCTGTAAAATAAAACACAAACAATAAAATACTTTAAACTCAGTTCCATAGATCTGTTGACAAGTTTTGGTGTCATTCCATCAGAGTATCAATAAATTCAGGACCTTTTTCAGCAGCATGCAAATAACAAGACGTTGATAGTCCCCAATGCCCATTCATCTGGAATGCTGATTAAAAATTAATACCCAAAGGGTACTGTCAAGAACTATCCATTCTGTCTAGTGTAAACATATTCAATTACCATAATTAAAGATTCACAGGCTTTAGAAAATGTATAAAAGCTTTACACATGGTGGATTGCTTTGCAGAAGCAGGGTCAGCACAGCTCACTTCCCAACCACTGAAAAAAAAGCAAGCTGACTTTAAAAAAAAAGCAGCAAAAGGAACAGGGAAAGGGCTGTACTTCCCTGTCCAGTGCTACTTGCTTGTCTTCCCATTTACATACCTTCTTTGTAAACTTTGCAGCAGCAATCTGTGATTCCTGCAAGTGGACAGTGTAAGTTAATCAAGATGCTGTCATTTCTTTGGTTTGTTACAGTAATCCTCCATCACTGATGGTGTTGCTCCACTCCACGTGAGAAGGGAGAGTATTACACATATCACAGATACAAGAACAGCAGCAAACGGATCTTTTTAAAGACTGATTTTAATCCTGCCTTAACCAATGTTACCCCACTCATTACCATCATTCAACATGCTTCCCTCGCTGTACAGCAAAGCATAGCCGTGCTCTGGCAGGGGAAGCAGAGCTCCACCTGGAGTGAACGCAGCAGCTCCATTCCTCAGGCGTGAATTGTACTGACAGTCCTTACCTTGTTAAAATGTGCCTGCTCTTCACCTTTCAGACTGCCCTTGGTTTTAACCCAGGCATGATTGCTGGTTTTAAGCCCTCCCCTGCACCCTTTATTCTTCAGGAAATTGCTCATTTTTCTACTCAGCCTTACATCAAGGAATAGAAACTTCCCCATGACTTCACAGGAGCAGACTGAGCTCAGAGTCTAACAAAGTCCTGAACCTGCAGTCTGGTACCTCTAGCTTGGCAGCCCTCCTGCCCGCACGATCCCGGCTAGGGACAGCTCTGAGTGCTGCAGCTGCGGTTACATCAGTGAACTGGTTTAGTTACCCGGGGTGGGCTTGAAAAACCAGCACATATAATGAGCAAGGATGTGAAGAGAGGGGAGGAGAACACAGGGAAAGCATGTGGATGGGAAACTGGAGTGGAGGAATTTAAAAAGACAAAATATACAAGGTAAAAGGAGGGAATCAGGATTCATGGTATGAGATGAGGATTTCCTCTTGTTAAACTGTTCTTGGTTCAAGCCTCAAGGCAATGATTTATGGAACAACTGATATCAACTTACAGGGCTATGAAATACTATAGAAGAAAAAAGTGCTTGCTCAGTCAAGGTGCTTTAAAGGATACAAAGGAGGAGGCTACAACAAAGAGATATTGTGAACACTAGTTTTGTTCCAAGATGATTATCGCATACCAAAGACAGACTGACTCATGACAGCCTGCAGTTTCAAATATCCTAGCTAATTTATAACAGATGAGAGTTTACTACGTGGAAGAAACATGGTAAAAACTGAGCTTCTAGATAGTGTGTTGGCTTGACTTTAGGATAGAAATTTCAAGCTCTCACAGAGGTTGGGTTTAGATATTTAGTTCTTTTTGATTCCTTTGAAAGTGACATCTGCAAGATTTACCCAAAGATTAGACATTGAAACTAAATAGTCTGTTAGCTCTCCCAAAAGTTCCCCAGATGGAGTTCAAGTCCCATTAATGCTAAAATTGCTACCTACTTTGCCTTTCATAGTGCTGAGGCATCAATCCTTCTCTTGAAACACTGTCTACCTTCTCTGCATAATCTATAACTCTGACTGAATCAAATTTTTTTTTTTTATTTTAAATCCACACAAATACGGGGTCATGCAGAAAGTTGAAGTTCAGCTGAAGTCAGTAGGATTTTGTAACTGTTTTATTGGGTGCACTACATGTGCAAACTTATGTTTGCAGTGTCTTCTCAAGATTCTTCATGGGCTGAGAAAGTACAACTTCATGTTATAAGAGATTTGACCAGCTAGGTAAAAATTTGTACTTTTTGCATAGCTTTTTTCCATATCTCACATGTAGATTTGATCTACCACTTAATCAGACCAAACTGAGAAATCATATTGCAGATACGTAGCCAATATTAGTCATATCTCTTGAAAGGATATTGTATGAGATCCAGCTCCCAATCTTGAGGATGCATAACAGAGTGAATTTTTTGCAAAGTTAGCAACTGAAATAGTAACCAGGAATAGGGCTCCATTCAAAGTTACCTGATGACTCTGGATGTCCCCTCATTAACTAAGCTGCAGAAGTATAGGAGTCAATACTGAACTCAAAACATTTATTAGACATTTAAAACTGAAATGCTTGAATTTTTTACACAATCAACTTCTGTAGAGTTTTATGGCTGCTTTAGGAAAGCATGCTTAGAGTTATAATAAGCTAAAGGCACTGGAAAGAAGAGATATTGAAATACATACCAAAATACCTTCTATTACTGTCTTGAAGGCTCTACTCGTGATTTGAAAAAAGAGGACTCAAATTCCAGAAGTAAACTGGCCTTCTTAACACACCCAGGGGCTGAGTGAACTTTATGGGAAAGGCTCTTAATAAACTGCTGATTAATAAAAAAGTGATATAAAGCAGAACTGACATTGAGCTAGGTCCTAGTATGACTACACCAATGAGGAAGAGCTATACTCAATAACTCCTCAACTTAATCTTTTGGATCTGACTCAGAAATACAAAAAACCCAAGCTCAAGTAGGGTATTAAAAATCAGTAAAGCAACTCATATGCCTCCATATGCTGTGGATCCAAAGTTGCATATATTTTTAGCATATGTAACCCTGTATTATTCAAAAGTGAGGGTCGGGCTGGAATACTGACCCCACCTGTAAGTGGATGTTTGGTTCCTGAGCTCTGAATTGGTAAAAAACGCAGCAATTTGATATATAATTTAATGGAGTTAAGAATTACATGCAAACTACTAAGGGAAAGAAAAAAATCTTTTATAGACTCTCCTACATCTCCTAAACCATGATGATATTAGATTATACATTCTTGTTTGGAGAGAAACGTCAAGAAGTTGGTTTTGGAGGAGTTACTTTTTAAGTTTAAGTAGCGAGAGGATGCTTTGAAGTAAAAGAAGCAATTACACCTTACCTCATTTGTATGCATGCTGTTGAATATGGAATAACAAAGATCCAAAACAGTGCTGGAGATCTGCAAAACCAAACAGTACTTTAATACATTTAGTGAGAGGATGTGGTGTACATGGTTTGACAGAGAACAGGCTTGATTCTCATCCCAGCGCAATGTAAATTGAACACAGTTCCACTAAAACCACTCAGAGCTGGGCAAGACTTACTGAAGCTATTATGAGCTGAAAAATTAGTATTTTGTATGAGGAGAATACACACGATACTACTAATGACTACAATATAGTCTTGTGCTATAGAGAGACCTAAATCAGCCTCTTGTATTTAAAATACATTTTCCTATGCTACATGTTCTACAAATAGGTTTGGGCTTTGGTGTATTTAATCTACACTCAATTTCATCTACAAGCATTTCAGTTAATCAGTACTATAATCTTTAACCATATACTGAAATACACTGTCCTGTACTCACTGTCACAGGACAAGGATTTGCTGATGCATGCAGTCACATTAGACAAGAAATAACTACAGCTCCAAAGGAAGTAAAGTGTAAGACATCTGAACAGCTGGCTCTGGGAACTATTTTCCACCAGTCTTGGTTACAAAACTGAAAGATTTCCAAAAGAAAAAAAAAAATCGGCACAAAAATGCTGAAAATTTCCAGGTAATTGTTGATCCTACAAAGACTTTTCTCTCCCCTTTGAAAATGAAAATGACCCTTAGGCTCAGTATCAAATGCAGCAGGGCTGGTCTTTCAAAGTTACTCAAGCAGTCTAAAGCATTTGCAAGCTCTGGGCTACAGACACCAGAGCTGCAATCGCTCCCTTCTCCTCTGAGCACCATCCACCCACCACCGCAGAGCCGGGACCAGGCAGGACCCTGCCTGTAACTCCCACAGCACCGACCGGCGCCTCTTGCTTCAGTGCTACCTACCACTGTGGTGGCAAGAAAAGCACATTCTTTTCTTTCTCTAGGTCTGAGTGGGCTCTGCAGAGAGGAGAGCCCATACACCAGCAAACTTGCTCTGCTCTCCAGAGCCGCTGGCTCTCTGGAGGAGGCTCTGCCACCTGCAGCTACTGATGCCGAGGGTTACACGGGACCATTAGTATGTCTGAAAGAGTCGCAGCAGATCAGACAGATTAGCAAAGTCAGTTTACCTGGGGTTGATTAGACAGTTCCATCCACTGACTGAAACACAGTGCCAGTTGCTTTAAAAAAAGTAAAGATTAGACATTATCAGTGGGGCTTTCATACCTTGGGACCCACGTCTCAGCTCAGGGAGTCAGGACCAGCTGGTCATTAGCCCACCTGGCTTTCGCTGACCCAGGTACCCTATTCCGCACACAGCCGGCATCGCACCCCCGCCCATCCCTGTCGCACCTGCCCCCCCGGGCAGCCAAGGGGTTCAGCCTCCCTGCTCTCCCCGCCGCCCGCCCCCGGTACCACGCCGCACCCACCCCGGGGATTTCCTGCCGCATTTCCAGCCCGTTGCCCATTTCCTACCGCCTTTCCCTGCCGCGGGCGAGCCTCGCTCCCCACCTCCCTCGCCCAGCCCGGGCCGGACCGGCTCAGCCCCACACCTCCAGGGCGCGTCGCTTTCAGGGGGCTGGCGGGGAAGGCACGGGCGGGCATACCTGGCTTTTGGGCAGCTCGGCGCCGTCCCGGTAGCCGGAGAAAGGCTGGGGGAACCCTGCGGGGACACGGCGGTGCGGAGATGCCGCGGAGCCCAGCCCCGACGGCCCCCCTCGATGGGAGACGACCCTTCCCAAAGTTTGGGGGTTCGTTTGTGGGGGTCCCCCCCCTTTCCCCGTGCTGGGGGCGGGACGTACCTGAGCCCCGCGGGAGGGCGCAGAGGCAGCAGACGGCCAGCAGCCAGGGCAGGGCGGGCGGGGCCATGGCGGGGCGGCGGCGGGCGGGCAGGCGGGAGCGCCGCCGTGCCCGGGCCGCCTTTATGGGGCCGCGCCGAGCCCGGGCCGCCGCCGAGCCAATGGGCGCCGGGGCGGCCCCGCTGCCGCCGCCGCTGCCGGGCGCGCCGGCCCCCGCCGCCGCCCCCCGCCGTGACCGAGGGACCCCCGCCGGCGGGAGGGCCCGCGGGGAGGCTGCCGGGGTCCTGCCTTAGGCACCCCGTCCGAGCTGGTTGTCTTGAAGAGGTGACAGAAAGGAAGGAGGGAGGGAAGGGAAGGAGAGGCTGTGCAAGGAGAAGCGACGGAGGTGCTGGGATTTTCATTCTGGCCAGAAAAATTCAGGTTTGTAGAGCAGGGCTTACTGAGTCTTTGGAAAATATTTCTCCTCGCGGCAGCTTGGGAAGTAAAGTTTGCCTTCTGATTAGAAGGGATGTGAACTTTCGTCTCGAACAAGTCCCAGCCCATCTTACTATATTTACCTTCATGTGAAATAAGGAAAGCCATCCACCTCTCATTTCATTTCATAGCGGGTATGGCTGTAGACAAGACATAGATCTGCTCATAACAGAAAGGTGATTCGCTATTCTTCCTCATCTAATCATTGGGTTTGACTTTGGAAAATGCTTCCCAGTTTCCTCCGTGCTAGTTCTAAGGGCAGTGCTTTCTAATCAGATCTGAGATGGAGAAAGGCAGAGTCCTCTCAACCTCTTTTTTATAGACTTTGGGCCTGCTGAAGCAAATACATAGGCAGTTGTCCAACTTCTCACATATGTAGTAGAGATGTTTGGGAGGCAATGGCTGCATGTGGGATAGAAGACATAAAAAGCTGCAGAAGGTATTACTGGCACAGCAGCCCACCTCGTCTCGTAACGTCCCTCAGTGGCTGTGCCGCGCACTAAAAGGATGACGGCACGACTGTTCCCGGTGGGAGCATCTCAGCATCTCAGAGCAGTCAGAGAGGAGACGCACCTGCTTTCCCGCAGAGAAGAAAAGGGGAGCCAGACTTCACGTGACTTCGTCAGCTCCACAGCCGTGTGTCCTGAGTACGTGAAGAGGCGCGGGAGCAGCCGAGTGGCCCCAGCACCATTAGTTCACCCTTTGTTCCTTCCCCTGGGAGAGGCGGCCGGCTTTGCCTCATCACGGCCCTTTGGGTGCAATAATCTGAGCGGGGGGCTGTTGGGAGAGGTCAGACCTTGCTGGAGCAGGCACTCAGCTGTCAGCTCCTCACCCCTCTTGACTGGAAATGGGAGTTTCAAGGCAGGATGGTATTCAAAGAGATTATTCTCTCTGACTGTAGAATTTTTACCCCTTGTGGGAGCTAAAGCAGATTGCAGTGAGTTTTGTGATGATGGTTTCTCATAGCAAATCCTCCCAGGCTTTGCGTAACAAGGAGATGCAGGGTGCCAAGAAGCCCATACCCCTTCTCTGCAGTGACCCTGTTTTCTGTCCAAGCCTGTGCAATCCTGGAGTGAAGAGACTCTCTGTGTTTGTTAAATTTTCTCAGAAAAGGGAGGATGGCATTTTATTTTCGACGGCAGCAAGCAGCAGGTTCCTGCTTGGTATACTGTAATTTATGCCAATGTAGTCACAGAAATGTGAAAACAGAGCCCCACTAGTGTGAGCTGGGCCCATCAGAAGTACACAGGTAAAGACACTCTGAAGGATTACACAATTTCATATTAACTGTCTGCTTTCTGTCTTTTGACACTTACTTTAACTAAACCAAAAATTATTGTTCTTCAACATTGTTTCTGTTACTATGCTTATCACAGATTTTGCACCCAAATCACTCCCACGCTACAGAAACATGGGATCTTAGAGAGCCATTCTAGATTCAGTGTTTGTTACTATCTTTTTGCATACAAGCATATTAGATACTAGTACTTTTAAATACTAACTATTTGCTACATTTTAGAGTTGAATACTATTAAATGGCTACCAAGTTGCTAGTGATTATTCACTGTAATGGGATGTGGTTCTCCAGCTTTCCCTGGCTGGTAAGGACGGCAGAGTCCGCTGCTTTCTTCCTCAGGCTACTCATTATCTGCCTAAAATCCCACTTCTGTCCCACACAGCCTCTTAAATAATAGCCCTTTTCAAAGTATTTACCTATCTCTCAGTTTAGGAGTGTGAATTTTTTGCAATAGCATAGGGAAAGGGGCATGTGATCATGCTGGATGGGTAAAACCTACCCCTTACGAAGTAAAATAGTGGATGCTGCCTGAACCTTTCCTTCCTCCTTCTCATGCCCAGTGCAGGATCCGCTGCTTTACTGCACCCTTTCCCAGTGAGTACCCTAAGTGTACCCCGTGCTCTCCTTCAGCAGATTTTGCCTACATGTTGGTCCTGTGAAGCCTGTGGAGTTATTAATTTGCTTCAAGTGAGGCTTATACTTAAAGATGAGATAAAAATTAAGTCATACAAGTTCCATTAAAAAATATCAGTACAACTTATTACCAAACTGAAAATAGTATTTCATCAGTGACTGTGCAGTATGAGGGAAGAATGGGGAAAAGTGTTTAGAAGTAAAATTTCAAATAGCTGAAATGTGTCATATTATGAATACATTCTCCGTCCTTAAATCAGAACTTTCTTCTGCTGCTGTACTTTTCATTTCATAGGTGTTAGCTAAAGTGCAGCTCCGCCAATGGATATATCAGCACCAAGCCACATAAATGAGCCGTATTTTTACTGCACAAATGAAATTCCTCCTTTAAGATCCTGCACGCAGAGAGAGAAATAAGTTAAGAGTTTCAGTGCCCACAGTTATTCACAAATGAGTTAAAAATGAAGCTTTGGTGGGGGGTCAACGAGAAACAAGAGAATTTTTTATGGTGAGTCAGGAGGCTTGGCATATATTTAGCAACAGCAATATTATGGCACCCATAATTTTAGATTAAAACATGCTGTGATTGATAAATGAAGAATAAGAAGAAAATTTGGCTTCAACAGGCATAAGGGTGAAGGGCTGGCTTCCTTTTTGTAAATGATCTCTGCGATGAAATCAGCGGGTAATCGCAGATAGCGAGGACAGAGTCGGCAAAATGTCAGCACCGTGCAGTCCCTGAGTGTATCCCAGTGGCTGCTTCTGCTCCCGCGTACCTCTCACCCTCTGCAGCTCAGCAGTGCATGGTATGAAGCCTTATCCTGCTCTGAGGGCTTTCTATACCTAACCCACAATCCGTTTGGAAAGCTGACAAAAGCTGCAGAAGTTGGAGGGTATTATTTATTAGGCAAACCTGCCATAAAGCCTGCTCATCTGTATTAAATATGACAGTGCCTGTTAATGCTGAATACAAGGCCGGTTTACTGTGGTTTTAGTTAACACGCATTTACCTTTCCAGCACAGATAAGCAGTCCAAACAGTGAGAGCTCGCCTCATTTTCTGTTTCTACGTGGGCAAGGCTTCACTCAGCACTCAGAGCTGTGGGCCCAAACTTTGCTCTCACCAGCACACACTGGCCATTCAATTTCTGGTGTTAAAAAAGACTGGGGGAAAAAAAAACACACTCTGGTAAAATAGACATCTAGTCTATGTTTTAGTATAGGCATTGATTTGGTTGTCAGAATGTCAAATAAGTACAGAATAGTTAATTTTATTCTTTTTTTGTGGTTGGATTGCTATACCTTACAGACATAAAGCCATAGTCTTAAAAGTTCAGTAGGGCAGCAAGTAAATAATTCAAGGGGATCAGTAAAAGCATGCCTCATACTGCTGGAGTTCAAAGACAAGATGCTAACCAAGAGCGTCAAAATGGAGGACAGGTGCTATTGGGGAAATTAGGGAACTAGAGCAGGAATCTGAACGTTTCCATTCTTTTGGATAGTTTCTTGGCTAATTTCTTGGATAAACGTGATTTTATATCTGCTGTGTTCAGCCAGAGAAGTGGAAATTCCTCTGAAATGAAGCAATTTACACCTACTGGATTGTACTGTATGGAAACAGTACTGTAGCAATGGGCTATATTGGGCTATACTGGGCTGAAAGTTCATTACAATTAGTATGCTTTGAGGCATTTGAAAAGATCTTCAATCTGGAACTTTCACTTGGCTTAATTTTATTTGGTGCTTCCCCAGTTGGACAGGGAAGCAGTATGCTGTTCTGCTCAGGCAACTGGTGGGATAATTCAATCAGTTTCTGTGGTTGAGCTTTCATCAAGGATTTATCCAGAATGATTTGTTCCTGACTCCTTAGCTTGTGCCTTACCAGAAATTTCCAGGTGGTCTTGCAGTCAAATACTGGAGTGGCTGACATATACTTAGCATTGACAGTTGAACAGATCCGACTTTAACAGCTGAATTATAATGCTTACACTCATTCATCCACACCTCCTAGATCTGAATGGTTTACTTTGTAGCTTTAATTTTCTTGGAGTGTAGTTCTATGTAAATAATAATTTTGTGGTTATAGAGGGATTACCACAGTCTGTGGAAATGGATACCTTACAGTGATTACTAAAGGATATAGGCTAATACTTATACCATACATCTCAGATTTCTGGCAAATACCCAAATCCTAAGTCTCCATTAGTATATGTGAAGAGAATATGTAAGGATGTGTTAAAATAAATGTTTGTCTCACCAAGAGCTGGCTACAGGGAGAACCGATCCCAGACCATTTTTACTACCCAACCAAGTTTCCTCAACCGCCACTCACTCTAAACCCACGAGCCAGCGAGAAGAAACTACCAGACGACATCAATCCGTTTCAGTATCATATGAGCCACCAGCCCTCTGTTGGTGATACTGCTCATCATCTGCCTGAGTTTAAGACCATGCACAGAAACAACCCATCTAGGAAGCTGCGCGTGTCAATAACTGGGAGCTCAGGCCTCCGGACACTCCAAGTTACCCATCTGTCACTGAGTGAGGAGCAAGGAGTTTAACCCAAAGCTTTGCTTCCCTTAGCCATATTTAGCAGCGCTTGCTCTGTCAGAGATCTGAGTTGAGTGCCATTCAAAATGAGTAAGTACTTAAACACTGTCACTTACAACTATTGCTGAAGTTATCTGTATTTTTATTGTATAATATGAAAGCAATTAATTTTCTCACTCTATTTCAGGTCAAATGTATTTATATAGAATTTTACTGGCATTGAAAATGAACTGATTGCTTCCCTGACATGTTAAATTTCATTGGAATGAACTCTTGTATGCCTTCTGACTCCTGACAGCTGGAAGACTTGAGCTAACTTTCATTCTCCCCTTTGGCCAAAGTGGTTATGCCTGGACAGTCATTGGCCTGAGTATTTTCTTATCTCATTAGATTATGTTACTCTGCAAATGCTTTACTGTAGCAAAAAGCAAAAGCTTTTCAGCTTTTAAAGCATTTTATTGGCCTGAAAATACTGGAACTGTAAGTTTCATGGAAGTGGCCAATCCTGAGTCTAGCAATCAGACCAGACTGGCAAACAACAAGAAACTAAGAGCCTAAGTGACATACTAAGTCTGTTTATACTATTTGGATTAGGGTCCAAAATAGCCCATCAGTAGTGATGCCTCCCCTACAGCCTCTATTGAGAAGTGCATTTCACCCCTGAGGGGTGTTTCTGTACACATCTAAGTCCCAGAGCACAGCGTATATATGACCTATTCCCTAAGGCGGATCGCAAAAGATCAGCCTGGTCTGCTGGTAAGCAGCTGGCCAGAAGAGTCACGGGCAAACAAAAGGCAGGCTTTCCTTCGGAGGGGACTCTCTGTTTCATAGTTCAAGGTATTCTTAAAGCTTTTAATCTCCTCAAATAAATTTGAATGCAGTTTTTTAAATAGTTGTCCTTTCCCAAGGGTCTGTGTGCAGAAGCACAGTGGCTTTTGTTATAGGCATACAATTAAGGATTCAGTCTTACAGACTTTGGCTCCACTAACACCCTATTTACATGTTCTCTTCTTGAGTTTAGTTGTTCCATGCTGGCCAAACCTTGAATTGAGAGGGCTCTCCCCGCTCAGGGGAGGACTCCATGCCTCCAGGAACTCCAGACCACCTGAACGAGCCCTTCTGCACACTTTGGTCTCTGCTCTGGGGACCATGCGTTGTTGAGCTACTGCTGAACCCAACAGGGACCAAAGCTTCCAGTCAAAGATCCAGAGCCAGTGTTAGACATAAATGTCTAGAAAAAGAGTTCCCCTAATACGATGCAGCGGCCAGGCAAGACAAGTGAGGGAGAACGATAGTGTGGTGGTGGGAACACAGACCTTTTGTAGCTCCTGCTCCACATCTGCCTTTACTTTCTCTTCTTTATAAGTATTTCTTGCCAGCAAAATGTTGTGCGTGTGATGCTCTTGTGGACCACCCTTGGCAAAATGGCCTGGTAGGACAGGAATGTGAGTGTCAACAGCACGCGTGAGCGGAGCGCCAGAAACTGTCTGAGAGGACGTTTGCCCAAAGTGGTCCTGCTAAAGAGGAAGATGACCATCAGCAGGATTTAACAGTAACCAGGGAATTGGAGTCTTTTGAAACAAAGAAGAAGTGAGCTTGAAAAGAAGTACAAAAGGTGCACCAAAATTTGTAACAGAGGGTAGTGCCCTGGGGATGGGAACAGAGCCGGGTTTGGCAGTGCCCGGGGTGGCCCCGCAACACCACGGCCCCTGCCCAGCACAGAGGCTGCAGCACCCATGTGGGACGGGGGACAGAGCCGGCACCCAGCGGGGGTGACCTGGTGGGTGCAGGGCAGAGGGACCCTGTGCCCGTGGCCCAGCGGGGCTTCCTCGGTGGCACGGGGGTTCAGGGGGTGTCGGGAGCAGTGGGGGGGGTCACGCACAGCCAGAGCAGACACATGCCCCAAAGGAGAAGTGGGCAAGGAGAGGAGCCCCGCACCCAGGGGCGGGGGGTGGGCACTTGTCACTCCCAGTGCGGGATTTGAACTTGTGGGGATTAGTTATAGACGGGTGTTCAAAAATTTGCAGAAGTTCAGTAACAGTTTGTGAGTGTCTAGTGTTGTGGTTTATCTGTTGGTATTGATCTTGAATATATTATTCACCAATTGCTGGTTAATTATGTGCTGTTAATAAATCAATAAATCTCTTCAATCTTGATTTGGTTTACACTATGAGCAGTTTTTCCCCGTGATAGTCATGCACCTGAATGTCCCTCAATGTTAGCAATGTTGTGCATGAAGTGCAATAAGGTGAGCTTTCTTTTCCCTGTTATAGTAACACATCTTGAGAATGCATCTTTGTCTTACATGGCAACTGCTGCACTTTCTGCTGGCTCTGAAGGCTCTGAAATAAAGAAGGAATTATTCCAAAGCCAAAAAAGCAGGGGAAAAAATTGAGAATGAGCATGACTTGAGGGAAATAATGACAAAGAATGGAGCAGAGAGTTAGGTCTCCCAGAGTGACTATCCACAGAGAAAACCAAGTTCTGACTCGGCAGAGGAGCGCTCTATCCCTCACATTCTCTCAAACACAGTACCTGCCTCTCTCAGCCCTACAGCCAGAAACAAGCAGAGGCTGGAGCCTCTCTACCATTCTTGTCTGCAAGTAACTGGAGGAGACACACTTTCCTCCACAGTATAACTTGCTTGTGGACACCACACTTAAAAACAAGGAATGCTTATGGTTTTTACCTGGAAAGACTTAATGGATGAAGAAGGAGGAAAAGCCAAAAGTCAAAAAGAAAACAAGCAGCCACACCAATAGTCATGACAGCTGCCTTCTCCTAAGTACATCTTACTGGGGAGAGGTTTTAGCAGAGATGACACATTGGGACTCCATCTCCTCACTTGTTAATATAAAAAGATACAGTGCAATAACTGGTGAATCCTGTTTGGTTTATCACTGCTAACTTCGGAGATTTGAGATGGCTAGAGGTACGCAACTCTCATGAAGCCACATGAATCTGGAGATCACATTGTGCTTATTCAGTTGGATGAATAGCCCTGAGACAGGAGAATTAATTGTATGCAATTTAAATTTTCTTTTTCTTTCTGTTGACAAAGTTATCATATTCCTGGCCAGCAATACAACGTCTAAAGAAGATAGATAGTGTTTAATGGAAGAGTGAGGAGTGCTGTAAAGTTAAAAAACAATTCATCTATGATGAAATGCAGTAAGACATATGAGTACAACATTAAAGAAGCCAATAAAGACTATATTAAAGCTTCATGATGCATAATAAAATTTCAAAATTTTGCATTGGGTTGAGTGCATCAGATACATTTCCAAAATCCAAGCTATCAGTTGAAAAAAATTTTTAAATGTCTTCTGTTCTACCTGAGAAATATATTTGTGAATACAATTTCTTCTGGTTTTACATTAAAAAAAAAAAAAATTACACATTCACTTTACAGTGTAACCTGACATGTTCTAGTCATTTGCTGAGTTTTTTGCACATTGTCATGATGCTGCTACAGTCCATGATCTTCCCTGCAACTCTGAAAGGCAGTGCTGAAGTAACTTCAGTATCAAACTACCATTAACAAGCATTTTTTAAAGCAGCTTTATTTTCACCATGGAATAAATAATGTGCTTCACTTATCCAGCTGTGAAATCCTAGTGAAAAAAAAAGGATTTTTCCTGGGGGAAGAGGAAGTTGGATAAGATGAAACCTGCGTGTGGTGGCTTAACATTAACCTTGTACTGACTACACTGTGACAATAAAACAAAGAAAGAAGCAATCAAGCAGAGCTCCCCGCCTTCTGTTCAGAGAAAATGTAGCCAAAATGAATTTCCCTATTCTAACTCCAGCAACATCATTGAGAGAACAGCAGAAATTGATTTGACCCAATAACTTCTGTAACAGGACTGCATTTAGACAACAATAGTGCTAGGCACAATCTACCACCGTGAGTTATCCAAGAGAATGAAGCCCAGTGCGTTGCTGTTGTTATCGCTCCTGGAGAACAAAATAATCTGCTCTTGCCTGGATCAACGAGTCGCTTCTCAGTGACATGGTTTCCTTAATGAAGTGAGTGCTCAAGGAAGCTGCATGTAAATTAGGAAATAAGGATGTCGCAACAAAGCACATGCTAACTGCTCTGGTGCTTTTTTTCAAACCGGGGAAAGCCTACTAGTTAAATGATGTCAAAAATAACAGGACAGAATGTCTAGAGGGAATTGTAAGTGGGTGGATGGATGGCAGCCTCCTCCTTTTCTGGGGATACAACTTAAAATAAAGACACTGTTGCTGGGGAAACGTGCCTAAATGGTGCGATGCTTCCAAATGCAGGGCTGGGGCGTCCCTTATGCTAAAAAAAGAAATAGTTGTGATTCTGTAAGATTCTTGTGAGCAGGGCCTGAAGATGAACAGAGGACCTAGTGCCCTGCAGCAAGACCTGACAGCCTAAGAAAGGGAAAGGTTTGGCTCCCAACGGTCAAAAAAGATTGTATTCAATAAGAATTTATGATGTTGGATTGCAAGAGGAGGAATGCTTAATACAGCTGATCTGGGCTATCCGCAATATTTATAAAGGAACTGAGAACAGAGTCGTGTCAGCAGGATCTGTGCTCTGAGATGGTATCCTGGACCACCGCAAAATCCACTACTTCTGATAATACTTAGTTCACATTTAAAAACCATGTGTTTGCTTGGCTTGGTAATTTTTTAATTCATTTAATCATTTTGAGCTCCATTGTAGATTTCGCAACATCAGCTGAAAAAACACATCCTGATACTTTTTTGAACACTACAGCAACGGATATAAAGCATCGTCTAATACATTAAACAAGAATGACTTTTTTCTTTGTTTGAAGTATAAAACTGGCACCTCCAATATTGCTATTTATCAAATACCAATTGCAATAGCAACAGTGACTTCTTCATTTAACTGTGTGCTTTGTAACTGAATATCTTATAACGCTTGTGAGAGACTGACTGTGAACACAGATTTCATCTCATTAACCCTCTTTCATTTAAGCTGAGTACATAGCAAGAAGATGTAAAATCATTCTCCCTCTTTTTAGACGAAGAAATTCCTGGGGATAAGCCATCATGCTTCCCATGGCTGATCTATCACGGCCGGTCCTGACATAAGGTTTGATGAATGGTTGGTGGTCACACGGTTCTAAAACACCAACTGCTCTTAGGGTGAGCTGAATAAATGGAGAAGTTGGTTGATGACCATCAGTTATACTTGAGGAGATGTCAAAGCTTTATATTAAATATTGAAATCATCTTATACTCTCAAGTCTTTTCCATGTAGTGAGGCTGAAAGCTGTGTCATAAAACTTTCTGTATTTACCCAGCTCCTCATATTTTCAGGGCTCTCCTTGGTGGTGGTTGCCATAACTCGTTAAAATACACTCATTTTAAAAATGGGACCTTTCAAGTAGACAACTCCAATGTGTTCTCACCTTAGTGAGAGCAAGATTTTATTGCTGCAGCCCAAGACTGGCTGTGCACTAATATCTTGGGAAACATTAAGCTGAAGGAAATAAAAATCTGCCACAGAAAATCAAGGTAAAGCTAGAATATTTTGTGGGCCTGATGTCTCTGGTTTTCAAGGGCAAGAAACTTCAACATAAATTTCAGTGGCTGAAGAATTCTGTTGGCCTCTGTGTTGCAACTCCGAAGGCCACATTCTTCGAAACAATTCAACTTCTCCCTCTTAGATCTTCTTCCTATCCCTATTTCTGTCTACACCTTGACTGGGGAAGTTCCTTTTGGTTTTTTCCCTTTTAATGTTTTAGCATGTGAACATGCACAGTCAGTTCAAGCATGCATAGTAATATCATTAACAGCTCACATTTGGGAAAGCAGCAGAATAATCCCCTGAAAACACAAGACATTTTCACCTTGTGTTTCTCTTCTTCTTTTTAAATAAAGAATCAAGGAAACTATGGAGTAGGCTCCAGATTCTGTAAAAAAAAACAGGCTCTTAATTTCCATTTAAAACAGTCAGACATAAATAGCTCCAAAATTACTCTTGGTTGAGGACCACGCACCGAGGTAAGGCACAGGGGCTGCACCGTGCAGGACACCAGCCCCGGGGGAGTCACTCCCCGTGGACGGAGCACAGACTGCCTTTGCACTGCTTTGGCCGGGAGGACATCCCAAGAGTGGTGAAGTCAAGTCCCAACTCTCAGACTTGCCTTCCTGAGTTCGGATTGTAAAGTGATGCCTGTCATTTTAGGATAACCCTTCTAGACTTACATCCCCTAGAATTTCTGGCATGACCATTTTTTTCTTGCCTTCACAAGAGTGGTGCGGTTCCTAGTTAATTATTGGGCTACTGGGATATGGGAAACAAATGTTCAGATTCCTCCTGATAGATATCACATCTGCCACCTCCCAAGAGCCAGCCCCAACCAGCAAGCTATAAACCATTTGAAGCACTCCACATCCCTGTGAAAGCTGTTCCACTTAATGTAAAACACTCTGATCCTACACACATTCATTAGCAAATGGGACCCAGGTTCTGTGCCTCCCTCCGCCTCTCTTTTTCTCTTCTCACACTCTCATGACCCAAGTCACTCCTCAATCTTCCTTCAGGTATTTCTGCTTGCCCCCAAACTGGTCAGTTTTCTAATGGGGTGATAATCAAGCAAAAGACAACAGCTCTCCCGACCCTTGCTACAGGAGCACTACTGGTATCAGATCGGTCAGGAATTGTGTCTTCTGCTTAGCACGCTGTTCTTATGTGTTTCTTTAACATTTGAGAGTGTGATCTCAAACACTGGCAAGGTAAAGTATTGGCTCAGAGTAGCACAGTCACCTCCACCCAATACTCCCTTTTGAGAAACAACAACAACAACAACAAAAAAAATCTTAAAAACCTGCCTCACTTCTTTATCTGTGCCCAGAGCAGCTCTGGTGCTCTGTGTCTGGGCATTGCCAATCTTGCAACTCCTGGCGAGGCACAGCACGGCAGGGGCACATGCAGCTTGGCCTCGTTGGAGCCTAAGTCACAGATGCAACGGTGAGCACCATATCTGCAGTGTCACAGCAACTTTATCACCTGGCAATAGCCTGGAAGTAATTTGTCCCTTGGTGAATGCAGCAGCTGAATTTAAGGCTCAGCTGCTTGCCAGTTTGTCTCTGCCAGCCACAGAGAGAAATGAAAGTTGGTAAATCCAACTGTCTGATTCAGGCCATGGGGAAAGGGGAGGGTTAAAAGAGGGTAACAGGTTACTTTGAAGTAAAGTAACTTGTTTTGAATACTAATTGATTCAGCCAATTGTCTTAATTTCTCTACTTTGGAAAATACCCATAACTGGGACTTAAAACTCAATTGTTATTTCTGATTTTTGTTTAAGAATTGACTTATCTTGCTACACTGACATGATAATTTGCTTGTTGGCTGCACTCATTTTATGACCTATATAATTAATTTTGAATTATTGGGTTCAATTTTAATTGACATTGATTTGATAATTAAATGTAGTTCTTAGCTACTCTAGCCCAGTTCTGGCAACATGTTCGACTCATTGCTGTTAATAAACCCCACAAACCTGTTTTCCCTTTCAAACTACCAGCTCAGACTAAGTATCTTAAGAATATAAGGTAAACGACATGGTTCAGCTAATGATGTACTTACCTCAGTCTAAACTTTTTGTCTCCTAATCAGAAGGCAATCAAATGGTGTAATGATATACAAAGATTTAACAATTTCCAAGGCACTTATCATGAGATAAAACTTGCTTCTACCCTGAAATAAAAAGTGGACTTAATCTTCAAATGAAAACAAGTCTTATTTGCTGCTTATGGATCTGATCTTGCTCCTACTACAGCCAGTCTGATTTTGCTGCTGATATCAGCCCTAAGCCACCCCCCAACCCCTCCACACACCTCAGTCTTTGCTATACTCCAGCTATTTTAGACATGCACCTTATAGGTCACTCCTTGCTCAAGTTATTTTATATAAAAAATAATCCAGGAATTAATACTTTACTGTATTATATTAGATGTAACACTTCACAGGAATTAATATTTACACCATACTAGTAAATCCTGCATCTGTATGAGGCTGTACACCCCTCTTGGTATTGCTATATTCCTCAGTCTGATTTTTGTGATTGCTGCAGTGTCTCTTAACAACTGTAGAGGCCACAAGATATTCTATATGTTCTATCTTATATCAAACAGATCCACATTTAAACTAGCTTACTCAAGTTCCAGAAAGAGACAGAATCCGGTGATGAAGATCACACCCTAATAAATGTAATAAGTGCCAGAGGTGCCATGTCTAACTAGTTGCAAAGCAAGGTACTTGTACACAAGAGATCTCCTTTGGTGATCAGTCACGCCTCAGAAATGCAGCCATGAAGCAGATCAGTGATTTCACTAATAATAGCACTGCACTAGGAAAAGCATGTGTTCCTGCTCATTTAAATAAGATTTATTCTTCTTGAGTACTTGATGCTGAACAGGTGACTTGTCTTAAGGTCAGCTCTTATGGAGGCAAATCACGACTAAAAGGGCTACCAAGACTAATCCTAGTAACTGGCATTGGATTAAAACCTGAAATAACAACAAAGAGCAAAAAATAAACATAGTGTAAGTTTAACAATATGGGCAAGCCTATGCTTCTGCTGAATAGAATGAGCTTGGAAGGTCAAGGAAAATGAGGGTGCCTTCAGGGTGATTAGGCTGGATGTGTTCAAATGCAAACTGCAGTATGGATGATTACTTAGCTTGTCCAAGACAGGGGCTCATTTAAACATTCTGGTATGCTTAAATGCTATTTAGAATTAACTCAATCGGAGGGCAGCCAAGACCGCCTGCCACTGACAGATAATAATTTCTTAAAATGCTTGAATGTGCTCTTGGAACTTAGATGTCCGGTGTCACACTTGGTCCTCCTGACTGGGCGAGCTGCAAATGTTGATCTTTTGCAAGTAAGACTCTTCCAGGAGAAATGTCAAACCTGGAATAAAGATACACAAGAGTTATTAGGACATGAAAACCTTTTTTAATGGCATAAACATTGAACATGTTATTAAGATGAAGTTTTCCAGTTTAGGCCCATGTCCTTAGAGAAAAATGGGTGCGTCACTTCCACTGGTTTCACCGGCATATCTCTGAGGAAGCCGCAGTCATTCTAGAACGTCCCAGAGAGAGGAGGGTGACTTTTCACCAGCACAATTGTCCTTTATATTGCTCTGGCACTGTAAAAATTCTCTAGTATTAAAAAGAACCCAGACTCAAATGTTGATTTTGCTGCCTACTTAAAGCTCTAAACCCCACTGCAGTTTAGCATTATTAATAGCAAGAATCCTGTTGGCCTGAACTAGCAACTGTATAATCCAACTGTACAGTTGCCTATGCAACACATTCTTCATTAGACACTTTCAGGCCCAAGTACTGACAACAAAGCTTATTAACTGTGCTTAGTTTGGAAAATTGGTTCCTTTTATACTGGATTAATTATTATACATGTCAGTAACAACATACTTGAAAGGTTAAAATAGTTAGGCTGAGCCTGATAATCTGGCAGGAATTGGTTCCACAGCTGGAGACCACTATCAGCACAGCACTGAAAGCGCCGTTGTTAATGCATTTGCATTAGCCTGTTCTGCTCCGCAGGCTGGCCACAGCGTCTGCACCAACGACAGTGTCCTTGGGCTTCCTTGGGCTTCCTTGGTCAGGCTCCAGCATAGCACACCATGGCAGTCAAGTCTGGAAAGGCATGGATCAGAGGGACTAAATCCTCCTCTAACAGGGAGGAGTGCTGCCTCTTGGTAATTCAATGAGGTACCTGATGTTGCACACGGAGTCCTAATACCTGCAACTCAGGACTGGAAACCACGCAAGTTACACGTGCATGTGTGTCAGTGAGTCTCGGACTCGGGATCCATACAATGATGCAGACTATAAAATGAGAGGTTGGCAATTACGCGAGGTGACTCTTTAAGTTAAGGTTGCCTGTTCTAACCTATGTTTCTCCTCCCTTGTTCTAGAAGAGGCCCTAGTTTAAACTTGCTTGTACCAGTTTTGATTTGGACTCTAATAATAATTTACAATATATTTTTTAGCTGTGAAAGCATCTTAAAGTCTACTTCCATTGCATTATTTTCATTAGTTGGTAACTGGACGCACAGAGACAGACAGAAACTTCTACTACAATTCTGTCTCTTCTGAGTTTGTCCTGTCTTGAACGGTTGTCCCTGATCCTGCAGCAAGCTTCCCTGTGCTCCTCACAGACTGTATTAGGGTTTAGGGCATGACTTTATTAGGGCTCAAGTCTTCCGTGGCAAATCAAATTAAAGGGAATGGACGTTATTTAGGTATTTAGTTATTCACACAATCCCATAATTGGCAATTTTGCCTTATGTTCTCCACACAAGACTTCATAGGAAAACCAGGGTGAAGTGCTGTGTAGCATGAACTTCAACAGTCTACTGCAGAGGGGGCCAACCCTGTGTAGCGTGGATATCAGACCACCTGGCCTGGCATTCAGGGATCATTCCCCAAAGCCTAAAAATCCACTTAGATTTCTCAGTCATGTTTTCTTCCTTGTGTGGATTTTGGGACTCCCACCTCTCCCATCACTGGGCTCAAAATTATCCTGTTTGTGTGGGTCTTTCCAAGGACAGAACATACTTGGGAAGAAGAGGCAGAGATGGAAAAAGAGATGAAGGCTGGAAGCAAGGGCTTCTCATGCAGCATGCCTGTATGACTAGTTTGGACTGATCAACAAGACTGTCTGTAGGATGCTGTTTACTCTGATTCTTCACCTGAAAGGTGGGCTTTCCCTGTGCCCCCCGCTCGACCTACCAGTTCCCAGTGGGTGAATCAATTCTGGTGACCAGACACAAGCGGACAGACTACAGGACAGTTTTTGTGCTGGGTCAGGTAACGGCAGCACATCTTTCGGGGGTCAGGTGATAAAGCGTTTGCACCTTTGCGTTGCACCACCCGATTCCATGCAGGAAGACGTCTCCCCAGCGCCTCTCTTCAATGAGCTTTAAAATGGGGTGGCTTTGTTCCACTGTTGCCCCTTCCTCCAGGCACCGTCCACAGGGCCCTGCTCCACCGTGGGAGCTTCATTTCTGCAGAGTTTAGGAAACACCAGCTCAGCACCCTGACACATCCCTACAGCTACGCGCTGCCACACGTCCCCAAAAGGAGCTGTTTAAATAGCCGTTAAAAATAGACCCATCACCAGCACCTGGTTTTGACGGGATTTGTGGGTATTGGAGTCCTGCAAGTGCACAAAAGTCGCATTTTTAACCTTCTTTTTTTGAAACATGAGCGTTAGGGGCCTATGAAAGATATTTTTAACAGGAAAAGAAACAGGAACGCACGCACACACGCGTATATACGTGAGCCCAGCTGAGCGCCGGCTGCGTCCCCACCAAGGAGCACCAGCCACCCTGCGAAAACTGGAAGCCACCGGGGGAGGCGGGGGCCGGGGCCGGGGCCGAGACCTGCGGCGGGGCAGGGCAGGGCAGGGCAGGGCAGGGCGACGAGGTGGGGCTGCGGCGGACCGCGGGCAGCGCCGCGCTGCTCGCCGGGGGTCGCGCCCGTCCGGCCGGCTGAGGCGCCCCGCTCCCGCCGAGGCGAGGCGGGGCGGGGAGAGGCGGGGAGCGCAGCCCGGCCTCCCTCCCTCCCTCCCTCCCTCCCGTCTCCGGGCAGCCGGGCGCGGCGCTGCGTCTCTTCGGAGCCGAGCCGAGCCATCCCCGCGGCGGCCTTCACCTTCCTCTCCTTCCCGGCGGCAGGGCTGGGGGCGCGGCCGAGGCCGAGGCCGAGGCCTGCCCGCGGCGGGAAGAAATGGAGGCGGCGGCGGCAGGGCCGGGCGGCGGCAGCAGCAGCAGGGGCTGAGCGGGGGCGGGGAGGCGCCGCCGCCGCCGTCCGCAGCCGTCCGGGGGGATGCCGCAGCAGCAGCAGCCGCAGCCGGGGCCGCCTGAGCGAGCCGGCCGCGCCGCCGAGTGAGGCGGGCCCCCGGCAGGAGCGGTGCCCCGCCGCGGGGGGCCGAGGCTGCGGGGAGCGGCGCTGGAGGGCCGGCCGGTAAGGCGGGGAGGGGGCGCTGCGAGGGAGGCCCGGTACCCCGGGGCGGGGCCGGGGCTGCGGGGGGAGGCCTGGCGGCCGGCAGCCCCGGGGAGCGGCTGCTCCGGGCGGGCGGGCGGGGAAGGCAGCGGGCGGTGCGGTCTTTCCTGTCATTCCCGCCGTGCTTCCTCCTCGGGAACGGGAAAAGTTTGCGCCTGTTCAGCCCAGGTCCGGAGCCCGGCTTGTGGGCTGTGGGTGCGCTTCGCCTCGGCCGTGCCCCCTCTTCCTGGCGGGGACCCCTCTGTTTTTATCCCCTCCCTTGGGCAGCGAGCGGAGCCCCCGGGAAGCCCCGATGCTGGGGGGGAAGAGCTGCCGTTCCCGGCTGTGAAGAGCAGGGGGTGCCCGGTGGAGCTGGACCCGGCGGCTGTCGGACAGGGCAGGGGTGTGCTGGGCGGGCCGGCAGCGGCCGCTTCCCAGCCCGGGGGCCGGGGGGTGGGCCTGCAGGCTGAGCCTGCCGCGGGCCGAGGCGGTGGGTTACCCGCCTGCTGCGGGGGCTGCCGCCGCCGCTGCTGCCGCCGCTGCTGCCCCGGGGGTTGCTTTTCCTGCTGCCGACAGGTGAGCTGTGCGTGCCCGGGGAGGACTCCGCTCGCCAGCGGTGGCAGAGACGATCGGCCTGTGAATGCCGCCCGGGGTGGAGGAAAGCCTTAGGAAAGAACCAGCTTTCAGAAATGCATGTTGTAATGTACCTTATAACATTTAGCAGCACCACGCTACTTACCAAAGCAGCGTGTGATAGATTTTTAGTCCAAAATCTGTGTTAAAAGTGTAATGAATCGTCCAGATCTCTTAACTTTAAGGTAACGTAAAGGAGGCCTTGATGAAAATGGATTAGGTAGCCCAGCTAGCTGTTGTTTGGCCTTTGTTACCAGTTCCATTTCAAATTACATCATTAGTCATGTGCTGGTGGGCAAGCAGTTGGAAGTTTGAGACTACCGGCGTGCCGCTGTCATTTGCGATGCGTGCAGAGGCTGTCCTGCCAAGGAGCCCCCGTCCAAGCAGCATAAGCTGCAGAGCAGGGGCTGTGCACTGAGTTTTAATCTTCTACACTTTGTCCTGTCGTTCACATGAAGAACAGCAGACATCCCCAAAGTACAAGTGGTTTTTCCAGGCAGCATGTTACTCGCAGGCCATGGGTAAAGCCTGCCACACTTTGTGTCCTAATCTTTGGTTCGTCTTTGTGTGTGTGTTTGCGATCCTGTTTTTGCTCATGCAAAACTGGCATCTGGCTGATCTGAGGGTTATGTGACCATTTGTCTTTGGGGTAAGTAGCCCAGGGAGGGAAGGACAGAGGAATGGATAGAGAGAGGGTTTGGGGGGGATCTTGTGCTCCTGAAAACTGTCAAATCGCAATAAGAGGGAGAAGGAGCAACCTGAAAAATCCCTGTGTATTTCATTGTGAGAAAACGGACTAAACCTTCAGCAGCTTTCTTTTTTTTTCTACTTGTAAAGAAAAAATGTTTTAGGCAAGAAGTGGTGAAAGACACATTTGAAAGCTGAAGGAAACTATTAAAGAGAAAAAACAGAAGCTAGTGCATGTATTCACTAGAAAATAAGTAACAGGAGAGGCAACAGAAATGCAGTAAGATTGGAGATATAACAGGAAGTGCGACTACCCTATGTGAAATGATAAAAATATTAAAGAAGCAGCTAGAGAACGGGAAACGTAAACATGTTATTTTAAAAACATTATTGGTTATTACATTTAAGTGAGCATAATGGCTGAGTTTTGAACAGTCGTGCTTCTTGAGATAGGTAATGAGCTGCTGATATAGATGTTGTTTCGTTTGGGATGGTAGAAGTGAGTGGCAGCCATTGTAATTACGTTATGATAAACCATCTGACAAGACTCTTGTATCGATGAGTATGGTTGCAGATTTGCTGTGCGCATAAAAAAAGGAGTAGACAAAACTGCTTTATATTTTCTCTCAGCTTCAATGTATTGAAGGTTAATAGTCGTTGTTGTTAGGGATGTGACTGCAATTCTGTCCCCTTTCTGGTCTCAGAGTCCAGTCCTTGAGGTAAGTAGTGTACTGCTCGTAGGTGTCTTTGGCTGAAATGTTGTTCTCCTGTCCCTAGAGCACAGGATCTGGCAGCAGGGTCCTGTGTGTGCTAACTGCTTTTCAGGTCAGAGCACGTGGAAGCTGCTTTCCCAATGTCATTAAACACAACTTCTTAGAAATCCAATACATAAATTACATAAGGGGATATAGATCAATAATCCTTACTGAATGGTGTGCATCCATCACCATTATAAAAGCGGGCAGACTAACAGGGATGCTACGAGTGTTGGAGGCCATTTCTATCATTCTTTATGTAGAACAAATGTACTAGGGGTCTGGTCCAGACCGTTCGTCATGCCTCTGAAAAGCCTGCAGCTGATGGTTAGAAGGAGGTTTTCCTCCTGCAGAATGTTCTCTGCAAGCTTCTGTCAGTCTGTTGCCTTGAAGACAGGTTAAATTGTATTTTGAATGTTGAATGGTTCTCATGGTTTTAGCAGAGCTACCCAAAAAGTAAAAATACCATTGCTACATTTTGTGTCCTGACATCTATTTTGCATTTTTCTCATTTGTGAGAGTTGGAAAATTTTCCAAATTATTGTGATGTCTGAAAGCAAAGGTGATACATTTCAGTGCTCTAAATGGCAGATGGTGGATGTTGTGGCAGACTGAAAAATGAGGACCTTTGAGACCTGGTGGTTTTCAGCGTGAATCTTAGGGCAAGCATTGCACTAGTGCAATGGTAGGATGAGAATAACTTTTGAACTACTTAGCTGGAAAGAGATCAGTGCTCTAGAATTCACACGGTATTATTATTTGCCCTTCCTGGCCATCAGTTTTCCATGTTAAAGAAGAACATGTCTTGGACATTGCATGGTCAGTTGGCAGCTAGGGAATTGCAGCAGAAAATGGGAGACGGCAAACATCATCTTTATGAAGGTCACAGTGCCTGTAACTATCCGAAAGACAGTTGATGCATCTTTTTACCTAAATGCAGTGTTTTCAGGAGAAGTACTTAAAAATGAAATTATAAAAAAAGGGAAAAAGTGACCTCTCAGAAGCCAAACTGAAAAATATTGCACTGAGAAAATAAAAATAGGCCTGAACACTGCCATCCTAGCTAAAAATTATAAATTCTATTTTTCAGTTGGAGATATTATGTTCTTTTCCTCCTCTCACCCATTTCACGTACATCCTTAGGGTCCCAAATCTGTTTTGAACTGCTTGCGTGCCTGCACAGGCTTTTGACATACCCTGAAGATGTTTCACTTCTGTCAGCTACAGCGAGAACCCTTCCTGGAAACATTTGCATTGCTGGAAGGCAAAAGCCAGTTGGAAAAGCGATTGGCACCTGTAGCAGTAGTACTGATGTTGCAGGTGGACCTGCTGAAGCAACGTTAAAACCAGGCTCGCTTCTGTTATTGAAGCTTTGTGGGAACAAAAAAGGTGGAATACTGGTATATGACTGAAAAACTTAATACAAAGTTTTCTTAGAAGTATAGCATGTTTTTAGCATCTTAGCTGGGAATGAGGGCATCTCTCTTATTCCCTGGCAATTCACTCAAGTGGCTGTATAGGAAGTGGGATCACAAACCAGGCAAATGTGACTCTCATTAGAGTTGCACGCGGCTACTTTAGGACTGCGTTTGATCCTGTTGCTAGTTACGTGGGTTTTTTTGTTCTTCATGAGGCTACAAGCACAAACCTCACAGGATTGTTGAGAGGATCTCGTTGTATGAGATTTTTGTGTTAGATCCTCTTTGGTTAAGTGTTTTGAAGTTATGTTATATGTATCCTCAAAAGGAAGCATTCACTTTATGTTCCAGCTTTCCAGCACCTGAGTTCAGGCCCTCAGGTGTCTTATCTCTCCAGCAACAACTGAGACAATGGTGCTTTATTTCTGCAAGATCAAGCCTGAGGAGTCTCAGGTTTTGGTAGCTAGGCAGTGATGTTTGCTGTTAGTTTTTTGTTGTTTTTTTAAAAGTTATGGAAGCTTAAATTTTGCAGTGTGGCTTCCACAGATACTTGTTGTCAGCCCCAGTGCTCCCCTGGGTGCATTGCCCATCAGAAGTTGCAAATTCAGTGAAAGATGTACCTTAAAATTATACATTTCTCTTAACAGCTGGCGACTTAATCTTTTTTGTAATTGGTTTCCTTATATTGCGTCTTAACTTTTAACCATAAAAAATAATTTATGAGGATTACAGTTTCTACAATCAAGCTAAGAAGTGCTTGGAGCACTCCAGCAAACTTAGAAACTGCAAGGTAGGGCAGACACCATGTGTTTCTAATACTGTGCAGTATCCTCATCCTCGCTCTGCTTGGATTCAGTCACTACCTCTGGTTTCTTTGCGCATTGAATCTGTGGTCTCGATTGTTTGGGTAGCCCTTCCTGCGGTCCGGGGGAAGTCCTGTTTCTAAGGCTCACCTGCAGGAATGCAGCTACAGGTAGCAGGCACTGCTGCAAGGAAACCCTTTTTACTATTTATGTGGATAGTGCTTAGCATGATGGAAATAAAAAAAATCTTCCAGAACCTATGGTTGATACTTTGCTGGCAATAACAGTGACACGATAAGAAGAGATATATATTTAAATATTTTGTCAGGTTAAGCTTAGTGTTCTGGCTCGGTAGCTTCCAGCCTGTAATTCATGTGGGCTGGGCAGGGGAGGAGTCCGTGTTACATGTCATGAGCTGACTTGGGATAACTAAAAATACTGTTACTGTTACAGCTTGGTTGATCTGCTGACTAGCTGGCACCAAGAGGGGAGCTTTCTTCATTCACCCTTCCTTTCCTACAGTGAGCCATCTTGCAATTGAGAAAGAAACTATACTTTAAAAACATAGGGGGGTTGCTGGTCTGTCTCCCTGAGCAGTCAGACAGATAGTGCTATTGCCGGCACAAGGAGGGGACTGGGAACGTGTACGTGGGGGTGAAGGAGGAGTGAAGCCTCCTTTTGATAGCAGCCAGTGGTTACATTGCCTCAGCCTTAACATGGGTTAAAAACCCAGCCGAAGGACAAAAAGTAAGAAGTGAAATCTACTGCTATGTTTTATGACATGCATACATATTGGAGTTTTGTCATTTTGGTTATGGAAAGTATTTTTCTAAACTGGAACAATAATTATTAATGTGTCAATCTTTCTTCTTTCAAACAGGAGGCAACACCTTTATATGGCTCATTTCTGACAACATGCACCACCAGTGGCTGCTGCTAGCTGCATGCTTTTGGGTGATATTCATGTTCATGGTTGCTAGCAAGTTTATCACGTTGACTTTTAAAGACCCAGATGGTAAGTTCAACTTTGATGTGAAACAGGAAATTGAATAGTGCTTCACACAAATACTCTTTCTGTGCAAAGTAGTTCTTGGCATGTTACCACTTCAGTAGGATTTAGAACAGAACAACTAAATTTCTAGAAGTGACAGTGCTGACGTTCAGTTTCTGCTTTTCTTGGTAGAAGTCTGCAAAACCAACATCATGTCTTTTTTTTTGATGGTTAACAACAGAGGGGATCATGTTTGGCAGTACTGTCTTGTGAGGTCCGTTTTTTCAAATACACTCAGTTTCAGTATCTTGATCTACTAGAAGTAGAAGTCATGTGCAAAACAACAGAGCACAATTACCTATTTAAAGACAAAGGAAATTCACAAGGAATTGAAGGGTTCGTTTCACATACTAGTTTCTGTCCTCTTGTGACTGCTTGTTCTGTGGCTGCAATATTATGCAAAACTTGTGGAAAGTTTTATTTCATTTGCAATGCACTTAGCCTAGCCACCTCTGCCCTGCTTCTTGCATTCAGTTTTATCCTCTGCTGTTTGACTGACAAACAGCTTATAGGCTTTTGCTTAGCTTAAGTAGCCCAGATGGTATTAAGCTGATGAGGAATTTAAGCCATTTGATGACACCACACAGCATGTTACAGTTTTCTGTCTGCTGAGGAGCTGCTGTTACAAAGCCATCCTACAGAGAGTTTAGGTTGAAAGTGATGACCTAACTTACAGTCCTGAGAGATCTGTATTTTTGCATCTTCCTAAGATATGCAAAAAGTTGTGACTTCTGAAGCGCTGACATCACTAGTGCCATTTGTTTCAGTGACTTGATAGTGGATAAATATATTAGGTGTACCTTTTTAAATAGCATACCTCTGTGTGGCAATTTATTCAGCAAGTCTTACAGATGAGAACTGTAGGCTAACTTAGCTTTCCTTGGTCCCAGCTGTTTTTTGAGCCCTAGTACATCCACAAATAAGCTGATCTTATGTTAGGTAGTTAAGTCTTCCAGTATTTCATTCTATGCCAACTCCTGTTTCCCAGCTCATGTATTCTTTGAGTGGTTCTTCCCACCAGAATTTGCCAGGAGGATTAAATGTAGTTTTAAAAAAACTACTAGTGTACACCCTTTGCATTTACTTGCTTTTCATTATCTTGGCTTTCCAGTTTTTCTTTTTTTTTTTTTTCCTATCCTGAATCTTCCTTCCCCTTTAAGTAGTTGTCTGAGCAGAAGCTTGTGTAGTTTCTTAAGCTCCAGTCGTGCAAAGGCATGGCTGTGGTTAAGTGTATGTATGTGTTGGAGATACCAGTGTATGTATTCAGACTAATGAAGGGAAGTAATGTGAATATACCAACAGAATTTTGGAGAAAATCCCAACAGGATGGCCAGTCCTGGAGGAACTCTTCTAGGCTTAATAAAATATGGCTTTATTTTCCTTATTTATTTTCCTAAATTTTCCTTATTTGGATGTGTCTACTTAGCAGCTAGAACAAAACCAGCAGATGCTCAATGAATCAATGTTCTTTTGTTTAAGCCTTTTACTGATGTCTTGGGTGCATGAGCAATAGGAACTTCTTAATGAGAAGAAGCAAGTTTCTGTCCATTATCTCTAGTAGCATCTGCAGGCATGCTTTCACCCAGTAATAATGAAAGATAGTTTAACTGCTCTTGCACTGGGTCAGATTACTTTGATTTTACAAAAGGATGCCATGGAGTAAGTCTGTGCACAACAATATTTACTGTAGCTGATTGCTGGGATGCTTACACTGTTTTCAGTTTTAACTTGTTTTTCCATGCGTGCCCTTTGTTAAAATCCAGTGTAGGCAGAGTAGAGTACTCCCTTAAGAAAAGGTTGTGGCAGTACACACATTTTCTCAACCATAACACAGTAAGCCACTGTGGATGCAGATGGAGGAAGATTATTCATAGAAGAAACTATATGAAGGGAAAAGTAGTCCAATGTGGATGGAAATAAATTTTCAGGGAGAAATCATGTTCTTTTTGCTTTGTGGTTAGGGAAAGCTGCTTCAAATTATTTTTGATCTTTCTGCACCATGTAAAATGAAGCTACAGCCTTGTGTTATTTTTCAGTTTTCCTGTAGCATACCAATGGCAAAAGATGCAAAGGGCTCTTCCCTTACATACTTTAATTTCGTCTCAAACTATTAGCTGCCCTAAAACCATTAAAAAAGGAACAAGAGTGTCAGCTGAGTTTGTTCTTTCATTGTGGGAGTCTCTAAGGAATGCCATCAGTCCAATAATAAAGGAAGAGGGGATCTTGTATTTATTGCTGGTTAGAGGTGTTTACTTAGAGCACCAAAGAAAT
This sequence comes from Platalea leucorodia, assembly GCF_965183815.1. Lineage (NCBI taxonomy): Eukaryota > Metazoa > Chordata > Aves > Pelecaniformes > Threskiornithidae > Platalea > Platalea leucorodia. The sequence goes on from NC_138824.1 coordinate 70,835,567, forward strand.
AAAAGGTGGTCCTTAATGACACTTCTCTTCTGGTAATGTCTAAGAGTTTACAACAGAAGAAACCTATCTACTAATAGGAAGGGAGGGAGAAACCTGATAGATAAAGTTTTTTTTATTTGGACATGCTTTGGGAAGTTTACTGAAAAATGAAAATCTCCTACTGTCAAGTCCATATAGTTATACTCAATTGTCTACCAATCGCGATATTTGGATTTACGATTTCTATGTCTCTTTGCACAGTTTGTTTTAAAAAGACCAAAATAAAAGATAATGGACATGTTTCTTTGATAAAACTCAACTGAAGTTGCATCCAAAATTCCCACAGAGTACATCCTTTAAAATATTCATAGTCTGTCTCATGTCTTCTCTACTACCTTCCCATTTGGAAACAAATCCCAATGTTTTGTAAGCTTAATACAGAAAGTGATGTTTAGTTGTGTTTTAAAGCAAAAATAGTTGCCTTCCCCCCACCTTCTGTAATGCTTTTATCTCTCTTCCTTCTTTAGGCTATGGTGCCAAACAAGAGCCATTGATACTGACAGCTGTGACAAAAGTGGAAGAGGTGCATGTGCCAGAGGAAAAACATTGGCCTGAAGAATTCCAGGTGCATACTGTTGAGATAAGCGTTACATATATTAAAGAGTGGGAGAAAATAAGACATTAAGTAAGGGCTTCCTGTTGTTAAAAGGAATTGCTGGACAGGAATTATTTATTCAGACTGTTCTATTTAGATAGAGCCAACAGAATTAATGTTAGCTTCACAAAACTAGTTTGTTGTGGTAACCTGCTGTCTTGTTTCATCTGAATGATTCAACTTAATGTGTTTCCATTTCTAGGAGAAAATTGTTACAGTACTCCTTTATTGAGTCAGGACAGTAATTTTTGCTAGCCTTTTTAATATAATGGCCCAATTTTGGATTACTGGTATTCTGCCTTGCCATAGCCATCAGGTTTGTGGTTATTGAGGGCAAGCCTGTGTCTTGTCTATTCTCTTTGTTCTCTGCTCAGTCTCTCCGATTCTTTTTATCAGTCTCCATTTCTTTTTCATGTTTTGTGCTCTTTATGCTTCACATCTCAGCGTTTTTCCAAGGCAGAACACGAACACAGTAGTATTCAATACCAGTTGGTCCTTTAGATGCATGGTTCTGTGCTTTCAGAAATAAAGCAGAACAAATGTGGTACCTGCTAATTTATAGGGAGACTCTGAAAATGCCTAATGCAAATGTAAGTTTGAGACTAGTCTCACAGTGGGCTAAGGGCAATATTTTTTTCCGTTGGTTACATAAGTTACCTTATGTTTAGAGTATTTTTGTGATGCAGCATGGAAGGTAGGTTTCTGTATAAACATGACACTTTTTGTTTTCATATGTAAAAAACCTGATATTTAAGTTATCCTCAAAATACTTGGGAGAAACACTTTGTTCAGTGGAAGGCTGGCAGATCTGTGTAGCGAGTTTTAATATTTTCCTTCACTTGTATGGAAGAGGATAATAAGGTTTCTGGATCTAAAACTATACCCTTTTGACTTCCCAACAGCATGAAATGCAGAATTAATATTAATCCTGGTTGCATGCAAAAGGAATTGTTTTGACAGATAAGCAATCTGTCAGGCTGTTCAGATTACATTCTGACCAGGGGATATTGGAGAAGAGTAACAAACAGAAAAAGCAGAATGAGATTTTTTTTTCCTTATGAAGGGTTGGGACAAAAAGTAAAGTCATTTCTTTTTCATGTGTAGCTTGGACACTGTACCTAAAATCATAGAATCACAGAATGGTTTTGGTTGGAAGGGACCTTTGAAGATCATCTAGCTCAACCCCGCTGCAATGAGCAGGGACATCTTCCACTAGATCAGGTTGCTCAAAGCCCCGTCCAACCTGACCTTGAACACTTCCAGGGATGGGGCATCCACAGCTTCTCTGGGCAACCTCTTCCAGTGTCTCACCGCCCTCATTCTAAAGAACTTCTTCCTTATATATAATCTAAACCTATCCTCTTTTAGTTTAAAACCATTACCTGTTGTCCTGTCACTACAGGCCCTGGTAAAGTCTTTCTCTGTCTTTCTTATAAGCCCTCTGTAAGCATTGAAAGGCTGCAATAAGGTCTCTCCAGAGCCTTCTCTTCTCCAGGCTAAACAACCTCAACTCTCTCAGCCTGTCCTCATAGGAGAGGTGTTCCATCCCTCTGATTATTTTCGTGGCCCTCCTCTGGACCCACTCCAACAAGTCCATGTCTTTCCTGTACTGTGGACTCCAGAGCTGGATGCAGTACTCCAGGTGGGGTCTGACGAGAGTGGAGTAGAGGAGCAGAATCACCTCCCTCGACCCGCTGGCCATGTTTGTTTTTTATTTTTTTTTTTTATACAGCGCACGATATGATTGGCTTTCTTGCCTGCGAGCACATATTGCTGGCACATATCCAATTTTTCATTCATCAGTATCCCCAAATCCTTCTCTGCAGGCCTGTTCTCAGTCAGTACATTCCCTAGTCTGTATTGATATTGGGGGTGGCCAGCTGTGTAAATCAATTAGTGGAAGGGGGAAGATTGGTCAGTAGAAATTTAAATTTTCCCATCACCTGTTAATCAGACAAGCTCCTTTTTCCTCTCTCCCCACTAATCGTGAGGCAGAGGTGGTTGTGGTTCCTGTCTTAGTCTCAGAAAAATGAGACATATCGAACAGTTCATCCATTTTTGGGGAGAGGAATCCTGCCTGCTTCTCTCATTTGCCACAGTAAGCACCAATGCACATTGTGTGAATTTTTGTTCACTTAATTTTGTTGCAGCTTGGATAAATGGAAACACTGAAAGCCTACATGTGCTAGAACTTTTACCCTAAATTTTTCTTTCCCAGCCAGATGGGTCAGCATCCCTAAGCCCCATCTTCTCAGAGATTAAAGCTTAATTTCTGTTGAAATTCCTGTCCCAGCCCTTCAGAAGATTTCTTACTTGCTGTTGAAGCTTTGTGGGAGTTCCAATATTTGGTCAAGGAGTGTTGTATCCACACAGATAAGACCCTGCTGCTCTTCAGCAGATTTAAATTATTGTATGGAAAAGCTTTTACTACTGTCTGCTACTATGTAATGACTTAAGAGTCGAACCAACATGTACAACAGCAGCACAGGAAGAAAACTGTGTGCTACTCCTTCAGTTAATACATAGCAAAGCTTTAATCATGAATCTGGGTGTCATTAGGATGCACAGTTTGGGGATTTTTATACTTTAGAATTTGATCTGAAAACTAAACTCTTGCACTTTTGTTTTTTTCTTTCCTCTCTGCATTTCATAAAGCCAACTGGAAAAGCTTTTTCTGGAAATCTGATCCGCCAGCCCCTGGTTCATATGGAAAGACTTGAGCTTCTCAGGAATGTCTGCAGAGACACTGCATTGAGAAATCTCTCTCACACTGCAGTTTCCAAATTCGTCTTGGACCGAATATTTGTGTGTGACAAGCACAAGATCCTGTTTTGTCAGACGCCAAAAGTGGGCAACACTCAGTGGAAAAAAGTCTTGATCGTTTTAAATGGTATCTACTCTGCTGTGGGTGTGTGGGTTTCTTTGAGGAGGAGGAAAGAACAGAATTGGTCCAACTGGGACAACACAAAAATGGATTTTTTTTCTGCTTTTCTGTACACTGATACTTAATTTCAGCCTTTCATTCTTCAGTTGCTTCTAGTCCTTTCAAAACATCTCTTTTAAAGAAAATACACCTGTTCTTTCTGTGAAAACAAATACTGTTATTACTTGGCTCAAAAGTGATTTGAGTCACAAAATAGTACCCATATGCATGTGGTAGGTAGATTTTGTTATCTTTGAAGAGGTGGCACTAACTTATAGAACTTGAAACAAGTAAATTACAAGGTATCACAGTTCCCTAAGAAACAATAATACAAAATTTCTGACTTGAGGCCACTGACTTTTAACTAGGGTTTTTTTGGCATGAAGAAAGCTACTTAAAACTTGGCAGCTGCTGTTGGTCTGTACTGCTGAGATCTTGTGTATATACTATCAGTGAGCCATCACAGGAGTTATGAAGATTCTGAGGTGCTTAAGGCAATAGTTTGGTCAACAAAGGTATGTATAAAAGACTAAAAGGAGGAGTGAAGGGACTAGTGTGTTTGAATAACGATCTACAAGGTGATACCTCTTCTGGTAGCCTGGTATGCTAATAAAAATAACTCATTTCCTCAGGGTTTTCTATTGTACCACTACGTGCACACAATAACTTGATCGTATTTAACATAACACACCTTTGTTTGATATGAGGCCCTCTTGCCTGTCTGTGCATCAGGGCTGTGAATTTGCCACAAATAGTCAGGTCAGTTGAGGTCGTTCTGTGGTTTTGCAGGTGGCATAGCTCACCAAGATGTGCACAAAACCTGAATGTTGTAAACCCAGCTTTCTTGTTAGAAGCACCCTGCGAACAGCCAGCTCTGCACTTGTGTTTTTAGGGTTTTTTTTACCTTGTGTGAGCTAGTTTGCACACCTGGAAGGAAACAGTCACAAATTGGCAAAGGAACTGTGTTCTTCAGCAAAACTTTCGTAGCAAGGAGTATGTCTTTAAAAACTTTAATAATAGTTTCGACTTTGATATATGCGTGGGAGCTGAAAATCCAGGAAAGATACACATGCACATAGGTATGGGCATGTGTCTTAAATACCTATGAAAGCTACACTCCAAGATAGTACTAAATATGAAACTATAAGTGCATTAGAAGTACCTGCTCTTGTCAGAATTTAACAGAGATACCATGCAAAGAATAGCTCAGGACAGGCAGGCATGTATTGGCTGTGTTGAGTGGAGGATAACTCATGTCTTATCAGAGGGAACCTTTCACCTTGAGCTTCCTAGTTGTGGCGTGTTCGATAATGATAGAAAATTGTTGCCATATGAACACTGGTCTCTTCTGCCTTGAGCTGCCCATGTACTAGTATCTGCTGATGAAGACTAAAGACTACTTCTGCAGTTGACCTAACTTTCTCCTCTTTGGGTAGTTTCAGCAGGCAGGGCTTATATTTGAGGGGGAATACTTTACATCCAAATACCTAGGTGGTATTTGGAGGTTCAGGATGGAGAAACGCAGCTGTGGCACTGTGGGGGAGCTAACCCTGCTACTGCTTGTACCGAATCTCTGCTCTGGATGAATGCAAGGTTTCTGTTTCTGAGGCTGTCTAATCTGGCATCTGTTGTCCACATGTAATTCACCTACAGTACCAAAAAACATAATTAGAAAACTGAAATTAATAAAATACAACCACCCCACCCACCCCCCCCCCCCCCCCCAAAAAAAAAAAAAAATACTAGAAAACTGAGAAGCTGAGCGGTGTGGATTATTCCCTGCAGTTCTGCAACAGAGAAGGCCGTAGAGGCTTTCATCTGAAGAGCTTGTTTGGTAGCACCCTGTTCTTGTTGCAGGTTGGTACTCTGAAATGATGCTGTTGAAGGCTTACTCCTAAAGTCCAAGGGGCCCACATGAGATATTTCTCAAGGTCATAAAAACTTCCAGGATCAGGATCTTAAAATAAATGCATCAGAATTTAGTGACATTATTTTTCTTGTCAGCTTATGTGCTTGCAAGAATGAATATCTGGAGGCTTTCTATTGTTAATTTTAGTGCTTTTTAATCTGTGTAGTATTGTATGATTGGAATTTTTGTTTCAGCACAGCATAGTCATTAAAATAACTTCATGTATCCTGACAGCAAAGTGCTTTTGTGTTGAAGCAGTTCCAAAAGCAGCCCACAGCATTTATTTTTTGTTGGTGATAGAGACTCAGCCAAGAAGCTGGTTCCTTCTTTGGAGTTAATCCTCAGTCTTCCTCCATTTGTATGTGTGGGCAGAGGGAAAGAGAATGGGAACGCTGAGGTGGGGAGTTATAGGCTTAGACATAATGGCTGATAAAATTTGCATAATGTGCTTTTCTGAGAGTTTTGAGGCTGTTTGGTCTTGGACCTTGATGTCACATACCCTAAAGAATTTTAACAGTTTTCAGCTTCGCAGTCAGAATCTCTCATCATTTAACAATTTTAAACATAGTAACCGTAAATGCTAAAAATATAGGAAACAGAAAGATAAAACAAAAAGCTGTCAGCCAAAGGCACACATGCTTGCTCGTGCTCACTTTTTTCCCGCCTTGAAAGATTCACTTGCTCTCTCTTTTTGATTTATCTAGGAGCATTTTCTTCCATAGAAGAGATCCCAGAAAATATTGTACATGATCATGAGAAGAATGGCCTTCCACGCTTGTCCTCCTTCAGTGACTCTGAAATTAAAAAACGGTAAGAGGTGGCTTCCCAGGGCTGTGGGAGGGGTTTGGAGTCAGTGGTGTTATGGACAATCAAGAGTATGGTTGAAGTCTACATCTGGAATTGAGGACAGTGAGGTTTCTACTCCAGCACTTGTATTATGGCACTATTCTGCTATCCTCACGGATGTTGCTGTGACTACCTTCCTACTGGCTTTGGAGGAGAACACCTGTGTAATTGGTGATACAACCAGCTCCCTCTGGATATAGGGTTTCTGTAGTTCAATGCGTACGTGCTACATAATTGACCTTCAGAAGGGATGGTTTAGTTGGAAGGTCCACCCTGATGCCTTGTGTGGTAAATCTTACTGCCTGTCATTGCAGGCAGATTTACTTATTGGGATTGAACTGGCTAAGTTTAAAATGTTAGTGCTCCTTAGCCTGAGAGTATTGTCCATTCAGCTGAGCCACTTTATCTTCCTGTTTGGGTGCTTCTGGTTCTTCTCGGAGCAGAAAAAATACTTCCCTGCAGTAGAGCCTTCTAAATTACTTTGGCTAGATTTTTGACTGTGTCTGTTCTCATCTCTGCTAGAGCCTATGCCATTTATAATCCCTGTAAGGGGTGGTAGCATGGAGAGAACAGGACATAAGATGACAGTGGACACCTGTAAGCTTGTGCTTGCGTGGGTTTTGTGTGTATTAAGCCATTCTGAAGAGTCATCCCCTTATACATGTGGTGTTAGCTCTCAGTAGAGCTCAGTCCAAGGTTTGTTGCATTCGGCAGTACAAATACATTTATCACAGCTGTGCCTGTGGAAATGGGATCACTTAATTATGTTGATAGTGTGCAAGAGAAAATACTGTCACCACGAGAACGTGGATCTGTTCTCCCTCACTGGGAACAGCCCTGCATAGAAAGTAACTGTTCACCTGGGGGATGAGCCATAGCTAGGGTATTTGAAGTTGAATGCCATTATGATTTGGGTTGTTGCAGTCAGCCCAACACAGAAGTTGTGCTGGAGATGCATAACGTCAGTTTGGTTGGGAATTCTGAAATATATTATCAGAGAGTTTAGGTGTAGAGAGAGGGATGGTGTGGATCTGCTGATCTAATTTGCTAATCTCTAGCCCTGCCTGGTGAGGGGTAAGTCAGAAGAACCTGAGGACTGGTCCAAGTGCCTGTTGAGGCTGGAAAGAGTCCATCCACTTATTTCAGTGAGGATTGGGCTCTAAATAGCCCTTCTCAGCTTTTTACTGAAATAAACTTTGTTTTCGGTTTCCTCCTACAGATAATCTCTGACTGCAGAATATTACAGTTCCGTGGTGTCACAACAAAATGCAAAATTCTGTTGAAAACTGTCTCATGAAAATAATGTTCTTGGCCATTATTGAAAGCATGACAAAACATCAAATAAAATACCAGAATTTTTTTTTTTTTTTTTTTACTTAAGCAGTGATTTGTCTACCTACCTGCCAGTGAAAAATGCAGTCCTCTGTACACATTCAGCTGTACCAAGCCACTTTTTCCATGTCTTTGTGTATTTTGCTTCTTGAGCTTGATCACATGGCATTAAAAATATCTTTGACTCGGAGCTTTCAGCATCTTTTCAGCATCTTTAGTCTCCTCTTTATATGGATTGAGATAAATTAAGCTCTTCCAGGTTGAATGAAATGTGAAAACTAGGATGAACTATTTCCACTTTGTGCTATATACAAAAACTGTTAGTAAAAAGACAGAAATTGTGTTTCTAGTCCTATTGGTTATAATATTGGTAGACTGTGCAAGTGGTGTAAGATTCATATTGCTGTGTCTGTGGTCAGAGTTTATGTACATTTTGTACGTCTTTGCTAAACATGCTTTAAACACTTTGCTAAATACTTTCCTTCATTATTTAACTTTTTTTTTCTTCCCCTGTTTAGACTGAATTTATACTTCAAGTTTTTTATTGTTAGAGATCCATTTGAAAGACTTATTTCTGCATTTAAAGACAAGTTTGTGCACAATCCTCGGTTTGAACCTTGGTACCGGCATGAAATCGCTCCTGGCATCATTCGGAAATATAGAAAGAATCGCACAGAGACCAAAGGGCTGCAGTTTGAGGATTTTGTACGCTATCTGGGTGACCCTAACCACCGATGGCTGGATGTTCAGTTTGGTGACCACATCATTCATTGGGTAACGTATGTGGAACTTTGCGCCCCCTGTGAAATCACATATAGTGTGATCGGACACCATGAAACCCTGGAGGACGATGCTCCGTATATCTTGAAAGCAGCCGGCATAGACCACCTGGTATCATACCCCACGATTCCACCAGGCATAACAGTGTACAACAAAACAAAAGTAGAGCGGTATTTTTCAGGAATTAGCAAGAGAGACATAAGACGCCTTTATGCACGGTTTGAGGGCGATTTTAAACTCTTTGGTTATCGGGAGCCAGATTTCTTGCTTAACTGACACCTAGGATAAGCTCTGAAGAAGTGTCTCATGGATTAATCTAAAATAGCGTGAATACCAGCTGCAACACTGACAGAGCTGAGAATGACCATTTGTTTTCTAGCTTTTTGATGTTGCTCCATTTTTCAGTGAAATATTTGTCACATGAACAAGTAGGGGCATATAGTTGTTGTTTACTGACCATGTTTTCAATATGTGACATTGCAGTCTGTTAGGAATGAAGTCTCTGTTATCTGAAATACAGAATTCCACTTCTCCCCTCTTCCCTTTGGGAAAAAAAGAGGGAGAATGAATGGGCTGTGATCTTCCCCTCCCTCTCCCAGACAGAATACCTTTTTTAAAATGTTGTGAAGTATTTATAAAGATGGCAATTTCACTGTAGGTTAACTCTGACACATGGGTGAACTTGATGATTCATGCTCATGAGAAAGGCATGTAGTCTTCCATGAGCTTTGAAAATGAGAAGCCAGTACAGGACTAAAAATTGATTAAAATGCTTGACAAGTAAAATCATCTAGGTTCTGTCATGTGGCTGCTATAATAACAGTAATGCTGATCTAATCCCATTTTTGTTTGTCACCTAAATGAACCTAATTAGACAGAAGCTTTAGAGGTGTTAAAAAAGGGACTGGTTCCAGAGCCCAGTTGTCATTGTATTTTTGTCAAGTGTTTACTGTACTTACTACTGGTCTATTGAGCCTCATAATGCTACTTTTGATTTTCAAAATATTATTTAACTCCTGAATATGTAAGTTGTCTGAGAACACCAGATGCAAATGGAGCATAGAAGAAATACGAAACTGCTAGGGAAACTTGAAGGAAAATTAATTTAAAATAAAGTATTAATTGTATTTGGAGGAGCACATATAGAAGTCATGAGATGCTCTTTAGATATCACACAATTTAACTTGTTTTGTCTTCTAACAGTTAAGATTAATAAAGAAGCCACAAAAACGGGATGTCATATAAAAGAGCTGCTAGAGTTACTTGGATTAACGAGCTACGTTTTTCTTATATCCAGCCTTGCTGAATGTTCAGTACATCAGAGAACAGAAAATTTACCCCCCTCTGAAGATTCTCTCCCTACTGCTAAAGGAGACAGGACGAATCTCCGATTTTTCCAGTGATTCACTGCCATGGTGTTCCAACTCAAAAATGCCCAACATTTGTGTTACCAATGGGGTGAGTTGGCAACTTCCCAGGAGTTTGAATGTCACTTGAATTTGTGTACCCATTTTATGCACTAAAAAAAGAAAAACAGAATTGAATGGATGCAGCCATCATATCTGCCTGTGCTCGCCTTGTGTCTCATAAAGAGCAGTCTCTTGTTTGATTTCACCAGCAATAAAAGTCAGTGCGCTGCCACCTCATCCCGCAGGCCACGGGAGAGAGAGACCACATATCTGAAATACAGGAATTGCTCTGTCGCAGTGAGCATGTGAACTGTATTTTTTTTAAATCTTAGTCCTAAAAGATTAGTTTTGAGATCAGCATAATGTTGCTGGCTAGAAATGCTAATGATGGCCAGTGCTACAGAACCTCCTCTTAAATCCAGCCACAGCATGTTTTTGATCGCTTCCTGTATCAACAAAGGGAAGCATCTTGCACTTGTGAAAAAAGAAAGCTGTGCCAAGCTGACATGTGCTGCTACCCACAAAAAGGAAGCCCTCTTGTAGCTGGAAATGATTTCAGAAAGATCTCAACAGACTAGTTGAAATAAGGGAGAATCATCAACCGGGCATTGTTAGCAAGAGAATAGTTCAGGGTGGCAGAGCTGGAAGGTGGTATTTTTTCAATATTTTTTTTTTTAAAAACAACAATTACAGTGCCCTAACTTTTTAGTTCTTAACCAATGATAAAAAGGTGTTAACAGCTCCAGGTTTTTCTGTCGTTTTCTTAATATGGGAACTTAGCAAAATGTACTGTTAAATGCATTTTGGAGCTAATGACCTGATTGATTACCTCTCTGCCAATTTAAAATGTAACAGTGAATAATGTATAGTAAATTCAGGCCTTAAATTTTAATTCTAATAAAGATAAAGTAGAATTGTTTTCCTCTGAAAGCATAAGCTACTGATCACACAGAACTCCAATGTATTTTTTTTATTTTTCTTGGTAAATTACTTAATGTATCAATTGCTTAAAAATTGCCAGGTGGAAAGTGCTACGTAAATATTAAGCAATAGTATTTTTTTCTAATAGCTTTCTCTACGTTGAGTTCTCTCAGGCATCTGACAGCAAATGGGAACAGAGCTATGGACTGACATAGGCAGAGGTGTGTACTGCTCTCCCAGCTCCGTGCTCCCGCACTTTTCAGGCTGGGGCTGGAACACTCCTTATCATTTCTTCAACTCAAACACAAAGTTTCTCCTTTCAATGATACCCTCCTGAGCTCTGTTTTCTTTCTGGAAGTGTGTTTTTTTTCCTCATGTGGCTGAAGTAATGATGGTGCGATTTGGCATGACTCCTGCAGAAACTTGGATGGCATGAAAGCCCTTGGCAAGGTATGGTAGGGTCCAGTGCAGGCAGGGTTGCCAGAGCATATTGTGTTGCGGAGGACACTCTTGCCATGCTAGTTATGGTGAATTAAATGCTTGTGTTTTGTTTTAGCTTAATTGTACACTATACAAGGCTTTTACAAATTTAGTCCCAGTGGCATGCAGGGACTTCATTTGGTTGGTTGGATATCATTTGCATATCATTTTCAAACCGCAGGTGATATTTATGTCATATTTTGGGAACTGCTGGCCCAGGTGTTATTTCTCTTTTCTTATTGTTACAGCTTCAGAAAACAAATTCACATCCTTACTTTGTGCATCTCTGTCTCTTTCTGTTGTCTCTCCTCAGCAGCTTTTGAATCCTTTGGCACATTTTACAGAGGAAAGTCGAGCTCTTACGGATAGTGAGTTGCAGTAATCTTGAAAATAAGAGATAAGATGTTTTTTGTACATCAGAGAGTCCACGCTGTATGTTAGCTTTAGGGAAAGTACAGACAGGAAACTGAGTTTTACTGTTTCTGCTCGTCTTAGAGCTCTTTGTTTCTCATGGACTCCTTTCCCTAGTGCTCCGAGTCTAGCCTCTGATCTTGGCTAACAAAGACAAAAATCACGAATTAAAATGTATTGCATGGGTCTGTTATCTTCACATTCCTTATAAAATTAAGGACGCTTCTAGACATCAGCTGACTGGGGTTTTTTTGAGGTCTTGGGCTTTTTGGGTTTTTTTTGTCTTCCTTGTGGTGAAAATGGATCCAGAATTCACTTGCTTGTGAACCAACTTTAAGGGCAATGCCTGTCCCCTTTTCTTTTAACTTCAGCACACAGTGCGTTATCACCGGTGTGCTTTCTGATCACGTGCCATGAAGATGTTTTTCTGTAGTTAAAAATACATGTGCAGTTTATTATTTTGGGAACTGTTCCTTCAAAGAAGTAGCAATTCAAAATTGTCCTGAAAATACGTATTTTTCACAGATAAGCATGTTGTTTTCCTCTTCATGCTCAGATGCTGCCCTGTTTGCACTGAGGGTAACAGCCCCCTGCTGCTACCGCTTGTCTCTGTCCTCAGATCAAGGAAGCTATCAGACAGCTCTGGCTTTTGTGTAACATTATTTTTCCCTTGAGGTGTTAATAACTTTGTTGGCTGGGAAAGCCACCTTTGATCTTATCTGTGCTCCAGAAAGTTTGCCGAGAAAAGAGTGATTATATAGGGATTGCTTAAGCTTATTTTCTCAGATGAAAAAAGATGTCTCATCAGTGTATCTGCCTGTATCTGATATCCCTTGATTGACAGAGAGAGGGTGAATGATCTTTCTGCTTAATGGCCTTATCGTGATTTACACTAAGCCCCCATCCTATTATTATGGCAATGTGAAGGGACTTGGAAGGAGGTGTAAATTCAACATGCGCTCATTTTAAATGTGAGAGTGTAAAGGAAACCTGACGTGGGAGTTGGGCCCTGAAGATTTATCGTGGCTAATTGCTTGTTACATGTCATCTGCAGAGGCTGGCGCAGTTGCTTTGTGGCCTGCGCTTGAGAAGATTTATGCAAGGTAGAAAGAGGCTTGTGGGTGGTGGAAAATTCCCTTTCAGCCTAAGTTAGCTGTGCGTGTTCCTGGGCCGCTGCCGTGGGGAAGGTTTTAGAAGGAAATGATCCCATGAGCAGGAAGGCCCGCAGTGCTCGGGCTGGCGGGCGCAGAGTGCCTCCCTCCTGGAGGAGGAGTGAGTTCAGCTCGCGCTGATGTGCGCAGCTGGCTTCGGTGCCGCCTTGTATAAATCTCTATTTTTGTGCTTTTAATGCAGTTGTGTGCAGCTGAGCTGTCGTCTTGCTTTGCTGCATGTGGCAGTAGCCTGAGGTGCCTCATCTCGTCGCCACCAGAGCAGCTTTGAAAGGCCTGCAGCCTGTCTTGCTATGCAGTAGGAGACGTTTCCCTTTTGAAGCGAGCAGCATTAGGCCTGCAGCCATGCAGCTGGTGGCAACAGGCTGGTGTAAGCACAGAAATGGTGTTGTTCAGGGCTAGTTACTGTAAAATCATCACTTTCCCTTTTAATCAAGGCAGGAGTGAAAGGGAAAAAAGATGTGGGTTTGCTTTGAGTCATAAAAAGGAACCACGCTGATAGAAATCCCAGGCTGGTAAACCCAGGCAAGGCAATGTCTGGGAGAGCAACGCTGAAAAAAAGCCGTGGGCAGTCGCTTTAAAGTCCCCAGAGATGCTGGACTCCATGTTGAAGGAAAGTCGTTGAAGCTTCATGGGAGGTGTTAGAGGAGCAAGCATGCTCTCCCATATGGTGTATGTGCATGCCAGAGGAGCAGCTGCTGATGGGACAGCATGCACATGGCAGGCTGAAAGCATGAAGCATCTGCTGCGGGTGTCTGTTTGAAATCACAGAATGGAAAAAAACAAGTGGAAAAGAAGTACTGAAAAAATAATCCCGAAGGCTGCACACCTGGCAATGCAGTACCCACCGTAACTGCCAGAAATACATTGCCTGCCTGGATGTGTACAAGTCATTTCTGAGCAGTTTGTGGGACAAAAGCAAATCTGCAAATAGGAGGGTAGACATGGACCATAGGGCATCTGTACATGCTCTGGAAAGCAATTTAATGCTGAGAACCTAGCCAAGGCTCTCGATCATGCCTAAGTAAATGGATCTCATCTAGGAAAAATGTATAGCTATGCTGGAAGCATACAAGGAGAAGAAAAAGCTCTTGTGGAATAACTAGCTCTTTCAACAGCTATGTGTTAGCACCTACTGTGATTCAAGAAGTAGGAACATTCAGTCTTGTAGATGTTTTTTTCCTCCTGTTTACAGCCTTTCTGTTTTATTCAGTTTTTTTCCCCATGTCCCAAGAGGTCTTTGGATGATACACCACAGTATGACCCATTATTCCGCTCTTGTCAGAAGGGCAGAAGAGGCTATAGGAGATACAACATGTTCTCCACAATTTTGAGGAACACAGAGAAAATTCAGGGCATTGTTATCAATCACGAATGACTTGTGACTGTGAAACATCAAGATTGCATCAGCTAGTTCTTAGATGTTTCATGTGTTGGTCAGTAATTCACTGATGGAAAAATTATTGCTGTTCTGTTCTGTATTGGGCATCTTTGTTCTTATGTTTTGAACGGCTTCCAGTAAGGTTTTACAGCAAGTAAAACTTGAAATCTGCCATACTGCAAAGCTTCACTTTGGATCCACCTATTTTACTCTCATTCTCCTTTAAGCATTTTGTAGAGTAAGAATCAACTCTTTGCACTTTCTCAGTTTCCTCGGTTCCTGACTGTTCTTTGCAATGCTGTGCCGTTTGTACTTGTGAAAAGGCAGCAAGCAAGAAGACTCGGCAAAGACTCTGGAGAGAACAGGACTCCAAAGTGGACCTTTGTTTGTATGCCTCTGTCCATTTCACAAGCTTCTTTCATCTGCCAGCATCTGTTTTCCTTTCATTATCTTTTCAGTCTAGCTCTTTGCTGTGAAACCCATCACGATGCATATTTATGATTAAAATTATGGATTGAGAAACGTGTAAGAGGAACGGGATTAGGGACAGAGTTGCAGCAAGAAAGAAAGAAGCAGCACAAGGAAGGGGCTTCCAGACCCCCTTTCACAGTTCCACACCATTTGTTCCATTTTGTATACTCTTGTTTGGCTGCTTTTAGGACCTAGGTTCTCGGCCTTTTGGCTAAGGTCAAGTGTAGCATGTAGTGTAGGTGGGTTTCCTGTTGGTGTCTCAGTTGCATGCACGCACGCACGTGCTCTTCTCTGGTGTCATCAGGATAGGTTCTCGTAGGATAGACCTTTGTCCTGTCAAGCATTATGGGACTGCATAGCAAAGATGGAGCAAAGGTGTTATTTCCTTGCTTTCTAAGCAGTGGCAGTGTGTTGCTTTACTCCTCTTGACTACTAGAGAGTATAAACACAATTTTATTTTTCTGGAAGCTGACCAGTGATAACAACAGTGTTTTAATCAGGTTTTAATCTCAGCACACCATTTAAATACATCTCTGTGTGACAGCAAGGTACTGCAGTAAATTGTAATTGGGTTTTGTGGGTTTAGAGTTGACTTAATAGGTTATTGGGAATGCCATTCCGATGGAAAACAACTTATGTACATTACTACTATCTCCATCTAAGGGTCTATCATATGATTGCTTGCCAGTTAGAGAAAAATCACTTCGTTAGATAGCGATACTTTTTTATTGTAATCTGCTTACTGATGCATTTGGGGCTTAAAGTACAGCATGGTAGATTTGCTTTGTGCACTCCTCTCCTGTGCTGAAGTAGCATTGGCAGAGTTTTCCTACTTCCATTATTTTGGGGCCTCTCTTCTGCAGCTTCTAGTTGGAACTGATTCAGGTTTAAACACTTTGCATTGGGAGGTATGTAATTGGACTGTCGGTAGGCCAGAAGGACAGTGTGAAGGCTTTAACGAAGAACTATAAGCCAGCAGCATAACATGGCTGTGAGAAAGCTACCACCCGATTCTGCGTGCATCCAGCTAAATATTTCCAGTAGTGACCAATAAATATGAATATGGTGACTAAGGCTGTGGAGAGGCCTCGCCTTGACCCCGTTTCCAGTTCTGATCAGCTGTGATTGGGGGATCTAACACAGATGCAGAGATGGGCTGCTGGCGTTTGAGTGGACCGCAGAGTCCACTTCCCAGGCAGCGACCAGAACTTGTTTAGCCTAAGAAAGGAGAAGGGGTATAACTGATGTCTAAACCTCTACTGGGGGAAATGAAGGAGTGGGAGAAGCTTACGTGCGGAGAAGGAGGGGAGCCAGAAGACAATGGAGTCACAAAGACAAACCCATCTGAGTTGGCCAGGAGCCAGCCGAGGCTGGAAATTTGGAGGTTTCCTACCTTGAGGCTCTGTCGTCATTTTGGTGTATATAAAGGAAGCAAAATAATACTAGGCTGCTATGCCACTGTCTGTTAAAGCAGCAGAGGCCTTGACTTCATGTCCCAGCTGATCCTTCAGGTCCCATCTCTTCTCTCAGACCAGTGAGCTGTGGCTGCGAGCAGGGCGGAGCAGGGCTGGTGTGCGAGCGCTGGGTGATCCGACTGGAGGAGAAGGATCAGCAGAGGCAGGTGGGGCCAATCTCACACGGCCGTGTACATCCAGCCCAGTCTTGTATGCCAAGAGATGGGCTATAGCTGGGGAGCTGTTGCCATCTCCTGCCTCCTTATCTTCTTTAGCGCACATTAGTCCTATTCGGAGATGATGGAAGAAATGTCAAATTTTGTAAGGAGCCAGGACTGTGGATTTAATTCCCTGACTTTGTTTTTTCTTAGTGGAAAGCTTGTGGTGCCTCCCCCTGTCCATGTTGGAGTTGGATGTCTGACACAAACAGAAGTGACTTAGTAAGAAACAAGAGGGAAGCTAAAGAGTATCATGGAGTAACTTCTTCATTTAAAATTTTTGGGATCCCAGGCCCCTCTCCCTTCCTAATCCAAGGGAGAGGTTTGGCAGCGTGCTGAAACTAGACTTCTGCTCCAAATCCCAAGCTCCCATCTCTAACTGGCCAGACTGACTTGACTGTCAGCGTGGCACAGTGCACGCAGACATCCGCGCGGTGTCATTGCTCGGCAGGACCTCTACAAGGCATCGCCACTGCAGGTTCTGCCGATCCTGCTCAAACGGGTATTGCCTCCTGAAAATGAATCACGGAGCTTCAATCCACCTCTTCTTCCCCACCCCTGCAGGGGAGAATAACAAGCACTTTCTGCAGAGGGGAACTGCCATCATCAGACATGAAGAAGCAGTCGCTGGGGGACAATATACCAAATAGGTTTTATTGATGACGGCGCCCTGTAAACAAAACTTTTCCTGTGAGGCTGGGAGTATTGAAGATATTTGTAACATGTTTAGAGAAGGTGAAAAGTTCCTGTAGGAGACAGAGCAGGAATAAAATATTAATGGCTCTACTATCAGCAGATACCTTTAAAAGGCAATTGTAACCTCTGAGTTCAATCATGCAGAGTGAACTTAGCATGTAGGCTGTCAGTGCTTACGGCTAACGCAGGTTACACTGAATACTGTCAAGAGCTTAATTTGATGCATTATTTTCATTTTGCCCTGACGCACGAAGATCAGAGGTATATGTGGTTGCAATTGGTGCAGCAACATAATGCTCCAGACTGCGAGCAATACTTTCATTAGCCACCTGAAACTTTAACATGCTGTTGAGGGCTTTCTTTGTAATGTATCATTCTGAAACATACTGAGTCTGCTAAGCACTTCACTTGAGCTAAAGGCACAGAAGGATTTAGTGTATTCTCTGCTCTACCTGAGAGGGCAGGCATGGGTGAGAGTCAGCAAGCCTGGGGTTTTGTGGGGTTGCTTGAGTTTTGCTTTGTTTAACACCTGTGTTAGTTGAGGCGAGTTCTGCAAGTGTGACTGGATCCTAGAGCACCGCATCTTCAAGGAGGAGCTTATAAGCAGTGTAGGGCATTTGGCTGAGGCAGTCTTTTACACGATGTAGAGCTGATAGTGCCAGCTGCAATTAGGTTTCCTAAATGCTTGCTTTATAAATCTCTGGCTTTGATTAGTTCTAATTTTGCTGACTGTTTCTAAGAGCTGAAGTGGTTATGCCGTTTCTGGGAATACCCGTTAGGAAAATTACTTAGGTTGTGTTGTGCCCTCAATGGGAAAAAAATCTTGGTGTGCTACACTGATCTCTTGCCTGGGATGAAGGACTTAAAACTCAGTGAGAAGGTGAAGTCACTCTGTTGATTGAAATGTGCCTTTTGCTGTTTGTGTGATAAAACCACTGGGGAAATGACAAATCTTTGAAGAGTTCAGGCCACGCAAACTGGGAAAAGCCCTAGAACTTGGTGGCCAAATTCTTCATAGAGGGTATGACTTGTCCCAACCTGCAATGGTGAAGAGGGCTCTTCCATCAATCACTGCTCCTCACTGCAACAGCCTGCTGCAGCCTCAGGTGGTAGACCCAAGTAGTGAGCCACTGGGGACTAGAGGGGCGAGGATAATTGCGGGGGAGTCTGGGCTACAGGCATGGATAAGGAGACTGGATGCTTCAGGGATGCTTGGGAAGGAAGAGTAATAGAACTGAGATCCCGTAAGGTGGGAGACAGAGGAGAACCAAGGGATTGACAGAGAAAGAAGACTTGCACTAAGAACCTGTGAAGGATCCTGGGGCTGACGGGACTTGCTTTGCTTTTTGCCTTTTTTTTTTCGCCTATGTCTAGAAATTTACATTCAGGAAGTGCCAAGTTTGCAACAACTGGTACCAAAGGCTGGGAAATGCCAAAATTAGGGGCTTCCCCCTGCCCTTCTCACCCACGCTTCTTAGCATAGGAGTTATTCTGATTACATTGTCACATGCTATTTTTTCACAGAATTCATGTCTCATTTATTGTACTGGAGAGATGGGTGCTCCAGCTTTGAGCAAGGTCTTGAAGAAGAGTAAGATGCCGGTGGTTCTGTTTTGTTATCTTTTGCAGAAGACAGAAGGTGGGTACTGAGAGAGGGGAGAACTGCATGAAGAAAAAAGATAATCTTACAATGTCAGCAGTTGCCACAAAAGTTTTGCATGGTGCTAATTACATCATCTAACCCTGACTTCTCACAAGTGGTTGCTGGTGACAGGTTCCTCATTCTCTGACCACAAGTCTTGGGATATGACTTGCACAAGCCCTGTTTGTTCACAGCTGCTACTGAAGTCAGTCAAGGCTGTAGTCTGAATACAATTTTAAATCAGGTTTTAGGTGCCTCAGCTGACACGCCAAAATGGATGGGTATTTTTTCCTTAGGCTTTCTGTATACCGGATTTCCACTTATAAGCCAGGTTAACACATGTTCCTTCACCTCACAGGCATTTTGGGAAAATAATCACTGGCTGGGAAACCCTACAGGAATAGAAAAGATGGGTTTTTTTCTCAGTCATGCTCTGGGCAGTGTCATCTAAACATGACCTGAAGGACAAAAGGAAGCATGGAAAAGCTGCCCAGCCATGGAGGAGGAGAGCCACGCATAACGCATAGATGTGAGGGGACAAGTTGGGGAGCCAGGACTAGCAGGCACATTTCCCTAGAGGCCAGGGCGGCTGGTATGAATGCTGGCTGTGAGGCTATGAAATCGCAGGCTGTCTAGTGCAAGTTACAGCGCGGGCCAGGAGCGTGCCGTTGAAATGAAGCTCAGGGCTGACCCACCCCTTTGATTCTGTGGTTCGCATGCCTTGCTGCTGGGGCACGAGAACTGGGCTCCTGAGCTGAACCTGAGATGTGTCCTCCCCTGAGCGGGGCCAGGCTACAGCCAGTCTGAAGGGAAACCCCTCGAGTGCGGATGTAGCTTCCTCAGTGCCCTTGGCTCTGCAGATCAGCTCCTGCTGGGCCCCGTCACTTGCCAGCACAAATAAAGCCCTAGGATCTCTCTTTGTAAATTCACACCTGTTTAGACCACTCTAATGCTACTGGACTTTTGACCGTGACTTTGCAAGCTTGATATTCAAGGTTGGTTTTGGGGAGAAGGGGGTTGGTGTGGATTAGGATGTACACAAATGGGCTCAGTGCGTTTCTTACGGGACAGTCACACTAGTTCACTCTGGTGGTGAGTATGTGAAGAGCATGCATCAAAATAAAGCCACGTCACAGAAATCCATTCACCTCAACCTTAATTCCAGGAAGAGTTTATCTGTGTGATTCTGTTCTGTTATGGTATGTGTATTAAGGCACTGCACAAGTCTTCATATACTGCACACAGTTTTCTCACAAATGCTTGGGGCTGGAGGACGTTCATGCAGAGGGTGTTGTGAGTGCAAGGCTGCTGCCGATCATCAGTAGAAAATCATGGAGACCTCCCTGATGATGGGAAAAAGGCTAACACTAATGAATGAGGATCTCGGGAGCTCCAGGGCAGTCAGCCTCCTCTCCGTCCCTTGGGCAGCAAGGATTGCACAGCACATGCCCTGGGAATCCATTTTCAGGCTCACGAAGGACCGGGTGGCTGTTGGGATCAGTCAGCACGGCTTCACCACAGGTGCATCACGCCTGGGCAGCCTGGCTGCCTTCTCTCTGCAGACAAGGGGACAGCAGCAGATATTGTTTATCTTACTTCTAAAATTACTTTTGACATGGTCTCCCACAGGACTCTCATTTGAAAGCTGAGGAGACACAGGCTGGGTGAAGGAACTGGAAGATGGATCAAAAGTTGGCTGAACTGCTGGACTGAAGGGTACGTAATCAATGGCTCAATGTCCAGGTGGCACGGCGTAGCTAACAGAGCATCCCAAGGTCAATACAAGAGGTCAGTATTGTTTGATATGTTCATTACTGATCTCAGATGATGAGCCAGAGTGCACCTTCAGCTATTTTGTAGATGACATTAAATTGCATGTTGGGCAGGGAAAGGTTTGCTATGCTGGATGGTAGAGCAGCATTGAAAAACCTGAGGGTTGGGCCAGTGGAAACTTCATGAAGCTCAGCAGAAAGTGCAGGGTTCAGCACCTGGGGCAGAACAATCCCAGGCATCAGCGCAGGGTAGGGACCAATTTGCTGGGGAGCACATAGTGTGTAAACTTGCCTCCTCCTATCCCTTTTATACATGGTATGTTCCTCAGCTGCACACACTATGTTCTTGAACTACCTTATGGGTGGCTGGCTATAGAAAAGATGGAATATCCTTGGAGCTGCAAGGATGACAGACAGTGGTCACAAGGTTTGGCAAACTCTGGATATAAGAAAAGAGTCTCTTTACAGCGAGGGTGGGTCAGTGCCAGAGCAGGTGCCCAGGGTGGCTGAGGAATCACCATCCTTGGAGGTGTGTGAAACTCATCTGTATACAGCAACCCTCTCGAGTGAGTGCCTTCATCTAACTTTGAGTTTGGCCCTGTGTTGAGCAGGGTCTGGAATAGATGATCTCCAGAGATCCTTTCCAACCCACATTTTTCTGTTGTTATAGTCTGGGTAGGCAGTAAGCATAGTTCTCCTCAACTTACTTTTTACCTTTATCTTTCTGTCCTTTTTCTCTTGAAAAGAGAAGTTATATGGAGTAGGAGGAGCTCATGGAATATCCCTGTTGTAGTTCCATAAAGTGACCCATGCAGAAGGTGAAATGCTGGCCAAATGCCATTCACTGGAAATGGGCTAGAAAGGGACACTCATGTGATCCTATCTGCTGCTAGCCTTTTCTCTCCACCTGATTAACATTACTCTCTCCAACCCCCTTGGCATGCAAGCAAGGCACCTTGTATAGAATTCCTTGCACTCAAAATCCCCTCTTTGAGACACAAACAAAGCAACGCTTGCTTGGCTGTACTCTTGACCTCCTTACCTTGTTTTCCACCAGCACCTTCGTACCCAGGCAATGTGATCTCCTGCTCACACGCTGTTTTCCAAGGAACATGTACTGGGTGTGACGTGCTGAGCAACACACAAACAGCAATTTCACTTGTCAGGAAGTTCCTCTGGGCAGCTCACGCTGTTGACTCACTGGCAGGTTTTAACCTGGAGCACCACTGCTAGGGACCCAGTTTTACTGGAGGACAGTACCTCTGGCACACCTGAGCAGCACTGTACGTGTGCTGGGCCTCCCAGAGATATACAGTAAGTGTTCGATGGCTGCTATGCATTGCCTTGATTGAAGCTTGACACCCACATAGCAACTGGGGTGCTCAGTGTGTGGTGGGAATGCAAACCGCTCTGTTTGTTAATAATACTTTCACAGCTGCAGAAGCCATAAGCTATTTGTGTGAAGGTAATGAAATGTGCATGGAGAAAATCCTTGTAAACGGGTAATGGTTAGCGTCCATCACTATTGCTTATTTAGCCTATCATGGGGTTTTTTTGGTCATTTTATGAGTTGGGAGGGAGGCCAGGGTCAGACTCTGGAAACAAAGAGAGTATTTTTTGTTAATTAAGAAAAATTATGTTTGCGTTCTAAGTCAAATCAGAATACCCTTAAGCTGCCCTGCTGTGAA
The DNA here is from genome assembly GCF_965183815.1 of Platalea leucorodia. Lineage (NCBI taxonomy): Eukaryota > Metazoa > Chordata > Aves > Pelecaniformes > Threskiornithidae > Platalea > Platalea leucorodia. The sequence continues at coordinate 70,857,703 of NC_138824.1, forward strand.
TGCTTTTACGCAGATCTTCTGGCAGCGAGTCAAGCGTTGTCACCACTCCTGTGCCTAGCATTTGTTATTTAGGCACATAGTCAGGGATTTCTGGTGAAGACAGGGCAATATTAATGCCGCTGTGCAAGCCCCGAGTGAAACTTCACCCAAACATGGGCACACAACTCCAAGAGAGACTTTCCAACCAGAATGAGCGCAGAGAGACTAGAAAAAACTTGCGTTCAGGATCTGCGTCCTAGACTGGTCCATAGGTTGTACAAAGACTCCATCTCTTCTGACTTTCTGCGTCCCAGAGCCATTAAACCATACTCCTGAATTGACTCTATTTTGACCATGGGTGCACGTTTAGGAAAGGGGAGGAGGAAGGAATCTGACCTGAATTTACAAAGGCACATTAATGGAGAAGTCATCACAGCCCGTAGTAAAATGTCTTAGTTTTAATTACCTTCACAGGTAATTACCTTCCATTGTCATCGCAGTTAAATATTTATTGTTTATTTCTAGTCTAAACTTTCTTCAAGCTTCGTTTGTTGAAACCTGGGATGCTTCAGTTCGCTACAACCAGAGATTAGATGCGATGTCTGTTGTGGCATAGATGGTGCCGGTGGAGGATCCCACACCTTACCATAACAATCTTTAGAGGCGGGAAGAACTGGGACTGACTTGTAGCAGTGGGGTTTCTGCCTTTCCTACGTAATATTCTCGTACGTCACCGCTCCTGTAACCCTCCATGGAATAAGGCTCTGCTCCTGGCATGTGCTGCAAAAGCACTGCCAGCTTTTCAACTTCTTTGACTTTGTATGTCAGTCCCATGATATGTGGGCTCAAGAGAAATGGAAAGGGATAAATGTAAAAAAAAATTGCACTGCTTTGTTTCTCAATCTCTGTTTCTAGAAATTTGCTTTAAGAATCAAATCAGGCTGACTGAGCCTGAAATAAAAGAGAGAGGCGTTAGGAGCTCTTTTATTCCCTTGTGGTGTTAATCTAAAGCACTGGCACGGTATCCAGAAGATCTTTAATTTTGCAGCTGTGTAGCAGCAGTCTGTATCTTTCTGTAAAGCACCTGCCTCTATTCACACTTAACAGCAGAGTTGTTTGTTCTCTTTGACCTGACAAACCAGAGATGCAGGGATTAGGTTTCCAGACACCAAGAGTCTTTTTGTTAGCAATCAGTTTGAATTTCAGTCTGAAGTGAGCCAGTTGACGGCCTAGTAAGGTATAGCACTCCTTGGAACTAATTAGTCTTAAATGTAGTTGTAAGTCGTCAATGATACCTGCCTGCGCTACTCTACCTGGTTAGCTGGCATTGACTCCATGGTACGTGAAATCTGCTGACTCTATTGAAGGGCTGGGCGTGCCGCCCCACCTAGAAAAATAAGGAAGTTGAAAGACCCTGTCTAAATAATGTTTAGAGAGGATCTGAGCCAAGCAGTCTGGGGAGAAGAGACTGCTAGAAGAGGCGAGAGTGGCGTGGAGTCTGCTGATTACTGGTTTAATAAAACCAGAAAATAGATGTGTATATGTATGCAGGGGGAATAAAGGTAGACTATGTATCATGCACAGGTTGCTTGAGAGTAGGCTGGAAAAGGGCTTATTCATGTGGTAACATGTAAACTAATGGTCAGCTTTAGCAGTCAGCTGTGGCTATTCCATATCAGGACTTTATAGGAATGGCCATTTAAAATACATCTCCCTATAGCTCTTAAAAGTAAGTACCATGTGTTTCTGTGACTGAGGAACTACAAAATTTATACTTGTGTGGTTGCATGAGTAGAAGGATGAGCTTTATGTATGAGCTTCACACACATTTGAAAGCCATATCTGGCTCTGCACGGCCCTGCTAGCTGTTCAGAGTAAATTTTGCTGGAAACCTTAATGGCTTTAAAAGATCTCATTCTAAATATCTTGACGGAAGAGATTCTTAACGTGTTTTTACTCATTTTAATCACTGCTGCATTCATTAAAAAATACTTCGAATCAAAATGGCTACAAACTCCCTACCACTATTTTTGTACTCTTTCAATTTCCGAAAGGCTTGCTTGTATACTAGCTAACACACTGCAATTGGAATTAATCACAGAAGTGTTTTTCCCTTCTCGTCTTGCTTCTTTCCAAATCATTAGTTTTAACTGGGGAGATGGTGATTATTACATTGGCATCCACTTTCCAGTGCTGCTCTTTACCTCCCGGACAGAGTGATTCACAAAATATCCATCCACTTGTTTATGACAGAGCTGATACCTATATTTCACTTGCACAGTCCTTTTAATAGAGGTTTCATTAAAGGGTCTGATCTAATCCTTTGAAGTTTTACTATTGCCTTCCTTAAAATCTGAATCAATCGTAAAATTGATCAGTTCTTGGCTGGATAACACCCAATGAATCTGGATGAAGATGTTGAATAAAGCAGCATAAAGGCTTATCTTTGTTGCATCTGAGCCAACCTACAGGCATGTAACCTTATCTTTGGCTGCCAACTCCCTAAAGTGATTTTGCTTTTCTTCAGTAATTAATGCATGAATCCAGTGCAGGTAGGTTAAAAAAAAACCACAACAACAACAACAAACAAAACAACAAAAAAAAACCAAAACCAAACCAAAACAAAACCAAATCCAACAAAGCAAGCATTTTACCTTTTCCTCCTCTTCTTCCATTCTTCCACCTTTGTGGTCCTGTGGCTGATTTATGTTTTTTTTTCCTCAAAATCCTCTCCATTCAAAATCTTGCTCATTTCTTCAAAGCAGAAAGACATTTGAGAAGACATCCCAGCCATTTGGAAAAGCCTGTTGTGGTTCATGCCCCCATGGCACTGCTGCTGTGGAAACTTAGAAGTACTTGCCATCTTCAACCTCTCCTTCCCCAGCGACTGCAGCCTCTCACCTCCTGCCTTCTCTTACCCTTTACCTCGTTCTTCCCCTCAGCTTCTCACCACCCTACGTGGAAAACGTGACTTCTCGCAGCCGTCACACAACAGACGGGCCAGCCCCGCTCTGCAGAGCTCTGCCCTTCCTGCCTGCCTGCCCCTTCACCTCCAAACGCCGTCAATGTGCTACCCAGAGCCACTGACTTTTATTTTCCTCTAATTCTACTTTAGGCCCCCCCAGTCTGTTTTCATCCCCTGCACAATGTGTTTTGCTGTTACATCCTGTCATCCATGGAAGCTTTGTGACTGTTGCCTCCTGATTCCCTTTTCTTTCAGGTCCTAATCTTTTCTGTCCTGGGGCAGAAGGATGCTGTCCCTCAGACCTTTCCTCTCCAGTGCCCCTCTGAGCAATGTCAGCCCCAAATACAGCTTTACCTATTATCTTCTTTCTCCCCGCAGCTAAAGTAAGTCACGATGCATCCTCCTGACATGCCCTGGTAGGTAGCTAGCCATGGCCAAAAGGCTAGATCTTTTCACACTTCATCACAACCATCCATATTGCTGTACTTGTAACTCAGACCTGTAATCTTTGTTTCCTAAGGTTTGGCCCTAATGTTCAGGCTTTGTCTAAATATTTCTATTCCTGCCTGCACTGTGTTTTCCAGATGAGATCTCATATCTGATCACACTCCCATGTTATTTTCCTGGTCTCAGTCATGCTGTTCTCATATGACCGAAACGGCTGCTCTACATCTCTGGTCTCTTTTCTGACTGTGCCCATTCACTAACCAGTTGTTCAAGCCTCCTGCCCTTCCTGTTCCTTACTCCCTTATTCTTCCTTTAGGTCCTCTTACCACCTCACCTCTTCTGTGCAAGCAGAAGCCTCCCTCAGTCTCCTTCATAGCTTTGTTCAGCCCTGCTTGCCTGGCTTTTTGGTTTCTGAGGTAATGCATGCTCCCTTGGTGAAGGCCATTTCTGTGGTGGGGAAGGTAGCCATGGTGCTGCCGCCCTCCCCAATCCCCGGTGATGGAGGCAGGTGGTCCTGCTTGGGTCCTGGTGGCTGAGCGCGGGGAGATGTGTACAACCACACCTCCTGGCTGGGTGACACCATCATCCCTGCTGACCCCCGCCACGTAACCTCACTTTTCATCTTGGCTTGGCATCCACCGCCTCTTCCCGCTGCAGGAGAGTCCTGGCACACGGATTTGCATTCCTGGGGCAGCAAACATGCAGCTTGCCTTCTCAGCTGAGATGTTTGGAGCCAGCTCCCTCTCAAGTCCCCCAGTGACCATCCAGTGATCTTCCCTGAGCACATGTTTCCACAGCACGGCACGCTGAGCAGAAAAACCGAAGGCTCTGACTCAGAAATAGAGATGCCCTGATTTGGACAGGCTGATGAAATTCATCCCCTTGGCCGCACGCTGCAGAACAGGGTGGCTGACCTTTCCGCTGAAGCAGTCTGCTCTGCTATGGCGACCCAAAACCAGCATTTAATCAAAATATGAAAAACCACTGCACCCTCCTTCCAATACTTGCCTCCGCAAAAAAAAAAAAAAAGGACAAACCCTCATTGTTTAGGAGGTGGAAACTTGCCTTGTCCTGTCTGCTCTTGACTGGCAAAGAACAACAGTTGTATTATTATTTTGCCGTGTTCTCTCCAATTTTTGTCTTCCAGCCTGCCTATGTATTTTGTAGGCTGCAAGACTTTTAGGGCCAGGGATGTCATCAGGAGGTTTCTAATGCTTGAGCTGATGATAGCAATGAGGTTCAAGGTGACAGGTGCTCTGTGAGAGGCCCATGCTGAACACCTTACCAGGAATCACTTCACAAATAAAATTGGATTGCTACAGCATGGACTCCCAGAGTATTCCTTGAGTGGGGTCATGAAGGCAGCAATCAGTAGCTTCCAGGGGAAACAAGACATTGCACTGCTCTCCACCTGTAGGAACGTGATCTCTTTTCTGCCTTAACACTGTCAGCTCTTCATAATGTTTTTCACATCTGACCCACATTTAATTTTGTAAGCATAATGTCTGGGAGTTTCAGGAAAATGTGTCATAGGCTGACTCACAGTAAAGAAGCAATCAAAACAGGACAAGAAAGTTTCTTGCAGGCAAAACAGTTTCTCATGCATGCATCTGATTGATGTTATTTGCCTTTCTCATGCTGGATTGCAACCGACCAAGAATTTTAAAGTGGGGAAAGAAATTCGCCCTTGAGGTCTAGCTTTGCCTTTGGTGAATCCCAGGCAGCACTCCCAAAACGAAAGCCCCCATGCTGCTATTAATGAGGGTAGTACCTGGGCCTCAGCACACAAACCGTGGGAAGTCGTGACCATAGATAGGATGCTCGAGCACAACACCAGAATGTCCTTCTCCGGGCTCCTAGAAAATCTGTTCCAGAGCACAGTCTCAGAGAAGACTTGCTGGCGTGCAGTGTCACATCAACGTTGTAAAACTATAAGGGAATCCCTTCTGAAACGAGGCAGAGTGTTCCATTTCAATGGGTCCTTTTTCAGCTAATAGCAGTAGTTGGAAAACAAGATGTCTCTCAGTAAAAAAATACCACGTGAAAAGATATGTAAGATTATATGTACGCAGAAGTCAAGCATGACAAAAGTGGGATAAAACATCTGAGAAGATAATGATGTCTTAGCAGGACCGGGAGAGAGCATACCTTGAGAAATGCTGATCCCTGTCTGCATTTCCAAGGCGACCCATCTCCCTGAAGAATGTTTGTGCAGCACTCCAGAAATGGGAGAGGCCCCCGGACACCAATAGATGTCTCCTGTCCCCACGGAGATGCCACTTGCTGTGCCCGCCATCCGGCTGGACAACCACCCATGCGGGCAGCTGGCACCAGGAGGGATTTGGGATGCCACCGACTGCAGCAAGCTATCCTGCTTTTTAAAATTAGCTCAATGCCAGATGCCAGAAAGGTCCCTTGCCATGGTGTGTGTCACTGAACTTCAGGACGCCCTGGTGTGACATGAGCCTGGGCGACAGCACTTTCCACCCAGGTGGGGTAAATGCTTGGGCCATTAGCTTTCAGCCTGGTCCAGGTGCTGCTGCACTTAAGCATGTGCAGCGGTCTGGAGGAGTGCAAGTGGGGCTTTGCTAAGCCACAGTTCAAACGGGGATTGCAACACAGGTGTAACTGGACCCAGTTTCACCACAGATTTGCTTGCAGAACCCCCTCCTGCTCAGTGGGCAAACTGACCCCGGGTATCCAGAGGTGGATGGAGATCAGCGCCCAACAAGAGGATGTCGCACTCCATCCCTGTGTCTGCCAAAAGCCCTAATGGAGCCAGCAACAGAGAGAAACACAGGTCCTGCTATTTCTCCAGACGTGTGAACCAGCACAATGGAAAATATTTGTGATAGTCTGAAAATCTAAGCTGATGCTTACTGAATAAGACTGAAAAATTCCCCGACTCTATGCTAGGAAATAGCAAAGCAACTGATGTGGAAAGACACCTCCTTCGGATGAGCTAACCACGTCCACAGCTGCGTGTCCCAGGACAGCAGCCACCTCCCGTCCCACCGGGTGCTACTGCTGGCGTCACCCTCCCTGTAACCGTCCGATTAGGAAAGAGGTGCTGTCAGGCAAATTCGCAACTGGCTCATGCCGACCGAGGAGAGAGGCTCGGACGCAAGGTAGAGAATTAGAAGAGTAAATATATATTCATGTGCATGAGGTGTCCCAGCCAAATTGGGGCACCCTGAATGTGGTTTCACACAGGGTTCTTATAGCCTTCAAACGTTCGGGTACAACACAATTTGACTAATCACTAACACCCACACTACCGATTGCTAATCATAGTAAAATTTTGCAAAGCAACAATATTTTTGCAGCATTCTTGCTGCGTGTCTATTGATCCAGACGTCCCTGGAGTCCGTCTTGGTAGAGTTACTTATCTAGGAGGCTAGACAACGCTGGGAGGGTTTCAAAAACGTGTTAGAGGGGGTAGGGTGCTGGCAGTATCTTGGTTGTCCCGGGGTATCCTTTATCCTTCGTGGACAGCTCTAAGCTTCCAAGAAGCAAAGTCCTTATTTCCAGGGCTGGGCTGTCCTTTAGTTTGTTTTACTTAAGCGTGAACAATACCAGTCTTCAGTAAAATTTCACTGCCTCATTACATTACAGTGTATAATGTGAACTAATACATATATTAACAAAGTTAATACAGTTTCATACTATAAAGACTGATTGATGTAATAGCTAGGAAAGGGGATTTTCTTAACAGTGCTTATCTCGGAGTGAGGAGCCGCTTGCTCCGCGCAGCAGCTATTGGAAGAGAATCCAGTAGTACACTTTAATTGGCTCCTTTTGCATCATAGGATGTGTTAATGATTTGTTGGACAATTATTAAGCTGTTTAATCTTCCAGTCAGCCCATGCAGGATGCAGTTAAGAATAATATCTTTTGTACACGATACACGTGTGTCATGCGGAAAAGACAAGATGTGTCTCCCTGTCTGGGACGTTGCAAGGAAGCATGAGAACCTCCAGAAACAGTCTCAGCTCCTGCGATTCACAGCTGCTGGATTAAGGTATTACACATCATCTGGAGGAAAAAACAATCTTCGTTATGTTTAACATCAATACATTTTAGCTAGCACCTTTTTCATCACTGGCACTACCCTGCAACTTCCTTATAAAAATGATACTTCTGAAAAAAGGCTTTCTTAAAAAAAAAAAAAAATATTCGTATTTCTGCTATTTCAGCTGCGGCAGATTCATTAAGATGGCAAGACTTTAGCAGTAATAATCACACAGTGACCTTTTGAAAGCTGGAAAGCTTGTAATAAGTGAGGCAGTGATTCATGAAGGAGAAAAACAGTAGAGTGCTGGCTGGAAGGACTGCATTCTGCACTCTGCCGTGGGTTTTCTTTGTGCCAAAGTGTAAGGTATTTACATCACGCCTTGGGAGGGGGGTGGCTAATTGTATAGCTCTTGTTTGCAGAGTGCTCAAGCTGAGGCCCAAACTCGGACCCAAGTCTCAGCACCTCCGTCCAGTTGCAGCTCAACCAAAGGAAGCTGTACTTCTGAAATAAGCTGCTTATCTGAAAAATCATATTCTGAAATTTCATCCACTAAATCTAGTGCCGCAAGTTAGTGGTCACTCTGGACTTCGTTCACCTGTACCTCAACTTCCCAGCTGTTAAAGGGTGTACTATTATTCCTTTTGACTCATGCTCTTGTTGAAAATGTAAATGTGTGCATATTTGTGAAATATTCCGATGCTGTACGCTGAATTTTATAGAAAAGCACATGGGGAAATTTATAATCCTGCTACTGCAGCAAGGCATGACTACTACAAATCAAAAGGTGCAGGGGACTGCACAGTGACCGGGGAGAACATTACTCTTTGGATGCCCATTAACTGAGTATCTTCCTTCCTGTGGCATGCATCCTGTAGGGAAAATAGTATGTGATTAATTAAAATCGCATCAGGCTAAAGCACAAAGGAGACATTAAATAAGTATACACAGCCTTAATTACGTTGTATACTAATTTTTTGTGACTTTACTGACTTTACAACTTCAGTAACATTTTAGCGTGGTACGTGTGTGTGTGCCAGTGCACCGATTATATCCTAATTAACTTGTCCCGAAACAATAAAAGACAGATTTCCTCTACAAGATCATCAAAACTAACTGGAATTTAACACTTCAAACTACCTTGGAATAGAAAAGTGTTAGAGGAATCAAAAAATGCCCTCCAAATACGTAAATGCTGTCCTTTCAAAGTTGCTTCATCTCCTCCTTTCCCCTTCAAACTTAAAGTAAAATTCTAGCCTGGGGAGAACCCTGGGAAAGCCGAGCCTCGGGAAGAAGTTGAAAATTAGGGTACAAACTTAAAGGAAACCTCGTGTCAACTTTGAAGTGTGTAACAGTGACTCAGTGGAGTAAGCACCTGTAATTCTCCCCTTGGAAAGCGGATGGACTTCGGCACGTTACTTGGGAGAGCGTGATGAGGCCGCTCCTAAGTGGAAGCATACCATTAACAGGAAAATAATACTGCTAACAGGGAGCACCTCTAACAACCTGCCACATAGTGGCTCATTTGGGGTGATTTTTTTTTTCTTTTTTTTCCCAAGGTGATGAAGGCAGCAGAAGTTTTGCCGTGGTTTTGGTGAGTACAAGAGGAGGTCCTTCATCTCCTGCGGTAGCCAACATTTCAATCCTACACAGTAGCTACAGCTTTTCTTCTAATAAAAATTATAAATCAACTTTGGTGTTTCAGTCAGCTTTCAGATCCTTTATGAAAAATCCATTCTGCTTTGCGGCTGTCGCAATCAGTCGCTCGGAGTTCGTCCAACAAGAAGCCATAAACCACACGACCACGTCATGGGGCACCTGTTCCACCGGAGCTTCTTGGCAGGAGTCTCCTATGTCACGTTCGCTGACCTTGGATGAATAACCTGGGCACACGGATGATAACTTCAGTGAGAAACATGAGCTTCGTAAGTACAGATCATTAATAATTTTACTTTCGTTTCTTTCCCCCTGTTTCTTAGGCTATCGTTCTTTCCTGCAAGGTATTAACGCTCGGGCTCAGGGAATTCTTACTGATGTTGCAAAAGGGAGCTGTATCAAAGTGGCTTTGTTGCTCAGGTAGGGAAACGGCGGATACAAGTGCAGGGTAATGCCATGGCCAGACGTACAAATGAACCGTGTTCTGGAGCAAGACGACCTGCGAAAAAACATAGGCCCCAAAACAGGCACCGAGGAGAAGAGTGACAGACGTGTGCTCAGATGCTGGTGGAAAGCAGCTCTGAACCTGGGAGGAAGGAAAAAGATGGCACGCTGAGTCAGTTTGAACAGCAGCGAGGTAATTTTGTTCCCTTGCAACTAGATGTCTTGAAAAAAATAGAGGCTGCATGCCAAGAGGCTATTGATCGTGTTGCTAAATAAAGTAGTAGCCTCACTTAGCGGTAGGTTCTTCTAGAAGCACCTGCTAAGCGTTGATGAGGAAAGGACCGCAGCCCTCCCGGCATGCCGGCACGGCACGACGCAAGCGCAGCAGCAAGCGGAGGGGCTGGCTGGCCGCGTTCAGTACCGCCACCCGCGCCGGTGCCCCCCCGTCAGAAGGGACGGCTGGAGGTGAAGGGCCCTCACGCAGCAATCCCGGGACACGTGGGGAGAAGCGGCGTGGAAGGACAGACTGGCCTGCTCCCTCCTTCCGCAGGCAAGCAAGGAGGGCTGCTGGGGACTTCCCCGCCAAAGCACCCCATGGCCGGGGGAGCGGGCCGGGAGCAATCAGCAAAAACGCTGCCGCTCCTTGTCAGCATCCCAGGAACCAGAGAATAGCGCTGGGGGGCGGCTCAAGCAGTGAGCCCGCGTTTTCATCGTCCGTCCAAGATCCCGTGGCTTGTCCTTGGTACGGCAGAGCAGAACTAGTCACACCACTCCTGTCCTCTATGTGATGGATCATGTCCCCAGCTGACTTTGATAAAATGGCAACAGGATTCAATCCCATCATAATTCCAAGTGAAAATTTCAAGAATGATGAAAAAGTGACGGGATGCTGAGGTTGGCTTCTGGGTAGAAACCTTGGGCCAAGGAGGGTGGTGCAAGTGTGGGACCGGTGAGCATTGCTCAAAGAACCATTATTAGAAACGTTAATAGTGCAAAATGGGTAAGTGGTGGAACAACTTAAGGCACACACACTGTTTTGCAAAGCACCTATAGTTCCACCGCCATCATCCACCTGCTTCTTTATTGATCTAGACATCCCTGGAGTCGGTCTTGCTACCGTTTCTGATCTCTGACGCCAGATAAAGGGAGCGTTTCACAGAGATGTCGGAGGGGCTGGAACGTTGGCATTACTGCGGTAGTCCAGGGGCATCCTTTATCCTTCGTGGATGGCTTTAAGATTCTGAGGAACAAAAGCCCTTGTGTTCCGGGTGGGGGCTGTCCTGGCTCTCCTTGCCACGAGCTGGAGTCCTTTGCCACGCTTACTTCACCATGAACATTTATTTGATGCTTACTTCAGCATGGCTATGCAGTGTATGATGTAAACTATATATACCTTAAGAAAGTTAATACAATTTCATACCATTAAGAAAGTTGGTACAATTTCATACTATAAAGACTAATTGGTACAATAATTAAGGAATGAGATTTTCCTAATGGGCTAAGAGGCCGTCGCTTGGGGGCTTAAGGCCTAGCAGGAGAGAGGCAAAAACCAGACTACCCTCCGCTGTCCAGCTGCAATCCCAGAACCCACGGGTACCTCCTGGCTCGGCTGACAGGCTCTCCACTCCTCCGAACGGTTTGTTTACAGCTGTGCCTAAAATAAACGCTGCCTATTTTTTTTTTTTTTTTTTTTTTACTCCTGTTATTCCTGCAGAGCGAGTTGGGATTCCTTTCTGACTCACGCGTGATTAACTAACTTCCAGCTGCATTATCTTTATTGTTGCTGCCGATGCACAAGCCAGCGCTCAGCACGACTCGCAGATCCCAAGCTGAGCTGGCAAGGCTGCCGCTTTACAGAAAAGGATTTTCTCCGAGACTTGTGGGGTTGGGGAATTTTTTTTTTTTTTCAAATTTAGCTAAGAGAGAGCACGTGCTCGCTCTCTCGCGGACCGGGGAACACGGCCGCACGATAACCGATCGCAGGCCCCGACCCCCGCGCGGGGCTCCCGCCCGACGCGGAGGGGCCGCGCCCGGCAGCCGGGCGGCGCCGGGGGGTCCCGGCGGCGGCGGCACCGCAGCCGCGCCCGGCGGGAGGCGCGGGGCGGGGCGGGGAGCCCCGGCGAGGCAGCGGCTGCGGCCGGGCACCAGGAAACGGGAAGGAAGGGGCTGAGCCCCGCAGGAGCCGCACAGCGGAACCGCCCCCCCCCCCCCGCTCCCGCAGGGAGCCGCCGCCGGCGGCGGGCCGGGCGCACGTGCGGGCGGGGCGGCGCGGCGGCGGGCGGGCACGTGCGGCACCGGCACCTGGCGGCGGGCGGGAGGAAGGGCGGGAGGGGGAGAGCGCTGCCCCGGCCCCGCCGCCCCGGGGGAGGGCGGCCGGAGGCGGCTTACACAACCGGCCGCCCCTTACATAAGCCGGGAGCCGGGCCCGCGGGGGCGGTGCGGGCCGCCCCCCGTCTCCCCCCCGCCCCTCCGCCGTCCTCCCCGCCCGGGAGCCGCCCCCCTGCTGCAGCGATGTGACCCGCCCCCTCCCTCCCTTCCGTCGCCGTCCCCTCCCAGGAAGGAGCCGGAGTCGGCAGCGCCGCGGGCCCGGCATGGAGTAGAGCGGCCCGGGGCCGGCGGCGCCGCGCGGGCATGGAGCTGGGCCCGGGGCCCTGCGCGCTGCCCCCCGCCGCCGGGGCCGGGGCCGGGGCCGCTACCGCGGCGGCGGGGGGGGCCCTGCGCCGAGATGCTGCAGGTGGCGGAGGAGGCCTTCCGCGGCGGCAACTTCGAGCTGGCGGCCGAGATCTACGGCTCGGAGCTGGCGGGGCTGCCGCAGCCCGAGCGGGGCCTGTGCCTCCGCCGCGCCGACGCGCTGGCCCGGGCCGGCCGCATGGCCGAGGCGCTGGACGCCTACGGCGCGGCGGCGCGGCTGGCGCGGCTGCGGCCCGAGGAGCTGCGGGAGCTGGCCGAGAGCTTCGCCCTCAGCATCCGCGACAAGGAGCTGCGCCTGCCGCCCTGGAGGAGCGGCGGACTCGGCGGCGGGGCGGAGGGCGAGGGGCTGGGCGACCCGGCGTGCTGCCGCCCGCCCGAGCTCTTCGCCTGCCCGCTCTGCCGGCGGCTGCTGTGCGAGCCGGTGACCCTGCACTGCGGGCACACCCACTGCCGCCGCTGCGCCGAGCCCGGCGACTGCGGCCGCTGCCACCGCCCGCGCCGCCCCGCCGAGACCGGCCCCGCCGCCGCCGCCTCGCCGCCGTCGCCCGCCGCCGCCCGCCCGCGGGTCAACGTGGTGCTGGGCAACCTGCTGCACAAGTGGTTCGGCCCCGAGAGCCGGGCGCGGCGGCTCCGCGCCGAGGGCGACGCGCTGCGGGAGCGCCAGGAGCTGCCGGCCGCCCTGGAGAAGTACAACCAGGCCCTGGAGACGGGTGAGCGGCGGGGGGAGCGGAGCGGGAGGGGGCGGCGGCGGAGGGGGGGTGCGTGGGGGTGCGTGTGGGTGTGTGTGTAGGGGGGCAGCGCTGCCCGCCGGCCCCCGGGCCGCCCCGCCACCCGCGGCAGCCGGGCGGGGAGGGGACCTGCGGTGAATGGTGGGAGAGGGCACCTGGGGGAAGTTTTGAGAATGAATCCTCCCAGCGGGTCCCCTCCCCCCCAGTGAATGGCTATTTTTGTTCCGCTGTTATTTTTGTCCTTGCTCAGAAGGTGCCTGGCGTTTAACTGCCTGCAGTCGATGACTCATTATGCAGTATTTCTAGAAAACCCGCTTTCCTATTTGTGGGGAAACCATCCTTTAGTAAAGGACAGGCAGCAGTGGTCGCGTCAAGCCCTGCCGCGGCTTCGTGGAAGGAATCGATGTCTGGATCGGATTCATTCCGCTACCCGCAGTTGCATCTTCAGCAAAACGCAGCCTTTGAAACCACCTAATGAAATGTCAGTAGGCGTAAAGGCTCGCAAAATTTCCTTTATCTTACACCGTGCAAGATAAACCTGCATTTTGACTCGTGGAGGTCGCCTGCCCATGTTTTGAGCGTAACCTTTATAGGAATGCGGTATTTCTCTGTGCAAAGTATTCTCTGAAGAGCCCTGGTTTGAATAAAAATAAAGGCACGGTCTAGCCTTCCTCCTCTGCCAAACCGATGGCAGCCTTAGTTTATCAAACCCGGCTTGTTTTCAGTCTCTGCGCCGAGTAGTAGGTGGGTCCTGCTCGCTCGGTTGTAGCCTTGTAGTAATGCGTGTGTGCGTGCTCCCTGCGAGCGGCGGGGGTGGTGCAGCTCCCCCACTCTCCCAGGCGCCTGGAGAGAGGGATGGAGCTGGGAAGATCTCAGCAGATCCCCCGGGATCTGCCGCTCCTCCGGCCTGAGCGTGATAGATGTCCGGTTTACTTGGGGAGGAAGGCGGCAAAAAGCCTCCGTTGTGTTAGAAGAGATGAAATCCTGTAGGCAAATCTCTTTGGAAGACAAATGTAGGGAAAACTGGCCTCTCCTCTTGAAGAGCTCCTTCCCTACTTTGAGTAAAATTGCTTTCCTTATTCCTAGTTTTTACATCTAGGGATAAATGGCTGTGATTTTTTTTTTCCTTACTATTTTGCTGCCTGCTGTGGAGAGAAACACACCATTATGCTAGTCCCTGACTCGCTTTCATTCTTTGCCGCGGTTGCATGATGGGCATCTGAGATACATGAGCCTGGGACAGCATAGCGTACTATCGCCTCGCAGCTGATGTTGGCCGTGGAAATCGTTAGTTTGGCTATTTATTCCCCTTTTCCAGCTAGATGTTTCTAATTTTCAGTCCTAGCTGAGTCCTCTCAGTAAAACTATTACGCGGTTTAGCTGAAGTAATCTCTATTAAAGTAGGGCAGGACGGAGAGCTCAAGAAGGAAGGTGAAGCAGGAGGGGAGAGGCTCGATGTAGGTCACTGGTGGATGCGGTGAGTTTTCAGTATTGGAGCCTCTCAAAGTTTTGGGTTCAGGGTCCCACTGCTGGGGAAAATAGCGTCTCGTCAATGAAATAAGTGCTTGATAGGATTTTTAGAGAACTGTTTCTCGCTGTCGCATGTGCTTCTTGCTGTGTCTGCATGGGGGTGAAAGGAGAGGGAAGACCCTAGCGCACTGCTCGCGCTCTCGCACAGCCTGTCCGTCCCCCTCCTGTCCCTGCAGCACCTATCTCCAGCCATGGCTGCCGTGCGTCAGGGCCTCCAGATAAGTCCCTTGCAGTGTCCTTATTTCTGTCTTCTGTGATTTCCCAAGCACGCTGGGAATCCGTTCAGAAACTCCTCGCTCTTGTCAGTGACACTAAAATTGCTTAATAAGATTTTTTTTTTTAAATTCTAATTAAAAATAATAGCAGATATCATGCTAGATTTTGAAATCCTAAAACCATAGGCTGACGTGTTGTAACATCCCAGCAGCAGATCCAAATTCCTGTTGCTGAAGGACAGCCCCCCCCCCGCCCCGCCCCAGCCCTTCACCTTTTTTCCTGTTTCGTGTGTGCCCATGCTGTTTCTCGCAGGTCGAACTCCTGTCTGAGCCGCGTGTTCTGAAATTCTTACCACGTGCTTATCAGGTACTGCCTTTTGGCTTGCTGGACTTGCCTTCTTGCTTTCCAGCCAAGTATTGCAGTAAATAGGAGGAAAAAAAAAAAAAAGAAGGAAAACACGGCTGTTTTCTAACTGTTCAGGACCTCTTAAGTGCTAGCATATGGGCAACTTGAAATACTTATGAACCACTGTCAGGTATTTAAGGCTTTTAAAGTGTGAGGAAATAACTGCTTTTTTTAACTTCCAAATGCTTATGTATTGCTATTGAGAGTCAAGGGCGCGGGTATCCTTTTCATTTCTTTTCAGAGACTGAGGGCACATGAACACGTTGATTATACAGTTGCTGTATCAAGTTAGGTAAAACTCCAGGCTTCTTGGGTTTTTTTACTGGTGTTTCTTGTGGAGTACTTTCCTGCTCCATCTGCAACAACTGGTTTTGTGTGATGTAATATTAAAGCAAGTTTTCCAGTTACCAATCGTGTCTCTCATCCTGGTTGCAACCTTCTGTCTTCTGATTTGCATTTTAGTTCTCGAGGTCCTTCAAGTCTAAACTATAAAAGGCTCCTGTCGTATAGCCAGTACACTTACTTCCAGTACAATCTGGAGTATCTGCTCCTAATTCCAGGTCTCAGAAGAGGTCTGTATGCCTTCAAGCTGTCAACTTTTTCCAGTTGAACTAGTTAGTCTTGCAAAAGCTTAATCTTAGCAAGCACGTTCATCTTTTGTCCTTGCCTATCGGATCTATGATGCCTGCACTGCTCCTGTGTTCGCTCTGAAAGTCTGCTATGGATTCAGGTGCGGTTGTGTGGGTTTTTTTGTTGTTGTTTTTAAGAAAATGAGCCTTACTATTTGATCCTTCTAGTCCTCTTGAGATGCCCACAGCTTGGTGATCTCTGCTGTTTTAAACAAAGTCGCTGGCTTTCTTTGCTGCCATAGACATTGGAATAGATCCCTCATTATTGCAACGTATCTAATTACCACAGCTTCAAAGCAAGCACATGTCAGGCTGCTTGAAAGGAACCATTTGTTTCCAGCTGGATCGCTCTTTGTGCCAAGCTTAATGCTGTTCAGCCATCATAAGATCAAGTATTGTCCAAATCTTGCTCTCAGGGCTGTTCCCCACACCGATAAAATTCAGAGAGCTGGGCTATCCAAGGTGGGCCTCCTCTCTGCCATCCCTTCTCTTCTAACTGCTCGTCTGATTATATGACTTCTTAGGTCAATTAAACTGAAATATATTATCAGATACGCATGCAGGGTTGGTTTGGTGTTGTGTTGGTTTTTTTTTTTGTTGTTCGGGTTTGGGGCCTTTTTGTGCAGTAGGTGCTTTCTGCACCCTTTTTCCTCTCGCCTCCTGCTCTCTGATGGTGATGCTCTCTGGAGGGACTGTGCTTGGGAGGAGTACAGTTGTTTCTGTTTATCCAGGTTTACAGACCCTTTAAGCTGTATGCCTGAAAGTATAGGAAGCTAGATTTCGGTGACAAATTAATGTAGGTATTTTGAGGATATGCTTTTGGGAGTTTGTTTTCGATTTTTTTTATTCTAGAAAGCGATTCCCAATTACAGAGGTAGTGGGTGGCTGTTGCTTCATAGGGAAGATAACGAAGAGGGCTTTTCCCAAGTACCATGCATAACTTTATATGGCCAAAGACTGTATCATGGTGGGGGTGGGAGCATGACAACAAAGTTCACTCTTAGGCAACAGTATTTATCAAAAAATACTCTGTCTTGTGCAGGCCAAATAGGAGCCTATTGTACACTTTGTGCTAGTCTGCTGGTTTTAAAATTAGATGCTTTACGGCTCTGAAGGAGACCGAGCTCTCCTTGGGGTGAGGGTGCACTCGTAAGCAAACACAAACACAGAGTATAAGGGGGTTTGGGTGGCAGTGGCTCGTGCCTTCAGCTGGTTCTTCTCTGTGCCCTTCTTCGTACTGAGACAGCCTCTTGGCATCCTGTGCCTTTCCTGTAAATAGGACTGAAGATACCTGCTTGGAGATAAAAAGCCCAGCGGTGCGCTCCTCCGATGCTTGCTGCTGCCGCTTTTGTAACGGCGCTGGTTCCTGAGCTCTGTTGCGGTTCCAGGTCTCCGGTGGTCTCTCACGCCAGCGCGCAGGGCTGTGGCTCTGCTGGGAAGGGCTGTCCCCCCGCTGCGCCTGCCCGACCCTAATTCCGACCGAGCTCCTTTGGGCGAGGAGGGATGACTATGCCCCGGCTCCCGGGGCCCAATGAAGAAGGTGCTTGCTTGCCTGCTGCGTGCTCTGCAATCATGTCTGGCTTCCAGGGCAGTGGCACACATCGTATCTGGACACCAGCGTGCCAGGACACCTTGTTTCTGTATGAGGCACATTGGCTCCGGCGTGTAATTGCGCACAGCTGCAAAGCATCCCTTTGGAGCCTGCCAAGCCTGAGAAGCGTCGCTGTCTCCGGAGAGTGGTAAAAGCCGCAGCGATCCCCCGGAGTGGTTGTGTTTACTTCTGGTGTGATGGGCTCTTTCTGAGCAGAAGTAGGTTTCACGTAGCTGCTCAAATTGCCCAGCGTTTTAATTTTTTTCCCCTTAGGGGGTTCAGAAGAAGTTTGTAAGAGAGAAAGTTCAGCTGTATCAGAGTTTTAAAACATGTTGGAGTTAATGATGGATGTATGTGCAAAGGGGGCCTTTTCTTCCCAAGCCCTCTGTGTGGATCTCTGTTTCCAGTGGGTAAAGAATGTCCCAGGAAAGGCCAAGGAGAGGAGGCGAGTTTGTATCAAACCCGACACAGTGTCAGCAGTAGCGTGCTGCAGAGCAAGTGAGGGAGATGCTGCCGGAGATGCTCTGTCTCTCATCTCCTGGGGTGGATAGCTGCACGCTGACCCCCAGCCTACGAGGTGGTGTTCCCGGCGGTGCTAGAAACAAAGTGTAGGAGCTTTCTTGAGCTTTGGTGGAAAGAGGAAGATCTACCTCTCTTGGGCAGACCTTGAGGGAGAGAGGTTTCTCCCTCCTCATCCCAGCCGAGGTTCACCATAATTGGCCTGATCCAAAAGCAAGCTTAATGTGGCCACTCAGCACTAATTTATTTTGTGGTCAAGCAATTCATGGAAATTTATCTGGCGCCTTCCAAATTCTCTCTTCATAAGAATTGAATTAAGGGGGCAGCACAGGCCAGGAGGCAGTAGGAAAGAGCTATAAAGGGAGCATCAGGCATGCAAGGATGAGGTCTCAGGCCAAAATACACCTATTCTCAGGCAGACGGAGCCTCCTGGAATGGTAGTTCAGTGCCAGTTCCCGCTACCCAGCCTTGCTCACTGGGCTGTTTTAGGTAGCGTGCTGGGGGTTCACCGCCTTGAGGTCACTGTACCCCCATGGCCCTCCCGTGCCAAGCATTGAGTTTATGTAGTGAGGGGCTTGGTGCTGCCTCCGTGTTCCTGAGATTGTGGCTGCTGCTTTGCTTGGGTAGCAAGTGGGAAGGTTTGACCTCAGCATAAAGTATGCACGAACCATCGTGGCCTTCTTGTCCTGTCTTATCTCCTCTGGTCTCTATAGACCGTTGTTCACGTCAGTGTCTTTGCAAACAAATTCAGTTACACTACTCTTGGCATACTGGCTAGACAGGTGGGTAGTAGATGCCTGTCTTTGGCTTTTTCTTCCCTTCTGTCTACCCTTCACATTGGTAACTCTTAAACAGGTAAAAAAACCTAGTAGTGTTGCACATAGAAAGTAAACATGTCTTGCTGCATCTCTTGACCTTCCGTACTGGTTCTCAAGCTGCTAAAGCTATGGACCTTCTTATTTTAAATGGTGTTTCCGTGCAAGTGGATGCAAGAGCAACTGCCCAGAATTTTCCTACTAGGTAAATGCCAGGTTGTGGGGTTGCGCTGCTCCCTGGAGAGCATGGCATAGGTAAACTTCCAACCAAGCATTCCTGGAGTTGGGCTGAGTGCTTACAGCCATAAGTAAGATAGCTATGGGCAAGTGTTTTGCCATGCCTCAAAAATTATTTGCTGGGATGTTTTCCTTCCAAGCCTGCTTCTGAGTTGTTTCAAATAAGGGGAAAAAAGGTGATCAGAATTTCTTGGTGGGGTGGTGGGATGTCCTCTTGGTGCTATCTTACTGCAGACCTGATGGTTGAAGAGTTTCTGTGTTAGTCATGGGTCAAGGTCAGAAGAAGCAGAGTCCCTTTCTGCAAAGGCAAGCTGCTGAACTCTCTTTAGAAAGCCGTGCTTAAATTTTTATAAAGGTGACTGATGCCATAGTATGCGTTCTATTAATTCTGCTGCTGTTTTCTAAGGACTTGCGCTCCTTAGCAATGCGCTTGCACTGAAGTCGTGTTGTTCAAAGAAAACCACTAGAGAGAGTCCACATGCACCTATGTGTGAATTATGTGTATTAAGTACGCTTTATCATTCTCTTCTTTTGTACACTATTTCTAGAAGATTGCTGTTAGAAGATAAGGTCAGTTGTCTTTTTCTGATGAGGTAAAAAAGAGGTTGACCGAATCTTCCTTCCTCACAGAGTCTTGGGAACAGTTTCCAGTAGTAAAGAAGTAAGTCTTTGATGTTGTACCAGCCATTAAAAAAAAAAAAAAAAAAGCCATGGTAGACAGCTGTCATGACTCCTGGAGGAGCAAATGGTTCAGTCATTTCAATAATTTATCAGAAGAATATTTAATTTTGTACCTCCTAAAGGAAAGTGTGACTTCTAAGTGAAGAATGAGAGTAGTCTTTCTGAAATTACATGCTACAAAAAATAGTAGATGCTTGCTGCTTAGAGGATTTGTGCTAAAAAAGGAATTTTCCCATCCCTCTGTAAAAGCGCCTCTTGGAATCTGCTTAAAGCATGTCTTCAAAACCTGTTTGTTCTGTTTTACAGGGGCAGAAAAATGTGTAAAAGTAGGAGTCAAGGTTACCTAGAGACTGTTGCAGTAGTCTGAGTGTTATTTTTAAACTTAAAATATTTTGCAGACTTCTGTCCCTCAGCCAACTCCCCCTCCCCCTTTTTTTTTTACTGAGGTAGTGCTTGAAAAATAGTAGTAAATACTTCATATATGACACCACTGGCAACGTGTCAAGTACTTTGGAGCAGGAGCTCGTATTACTCCTGATTTGTAAAGAGCTTGCAGTTGAAAGCTCAGATCCTGTAGTTGGATCTCTGGCAGTTTTGCCAGCTTGCAGAGGGTCTGCTGAAGGCAGAGGCTTTGCAGGGCTGCAAGACTATGGCCGTGGCAGACAGGAGGCTTATCCATCATGGGCGCGAAGGGGAGGAGGCGGCATGATGCACAGCAGACAGTCTTTGGGTGTGTTTTGGGTTTTTTTTAGGTAGCTAACACTGCTCGTGTACAGTTATGTACCACTTAAGGTAGGGTGAGTATTCCTCCCCCCCGTGTATGTAACCCAGATGTAATTTCCTATAAATAATTGAACTACTTCAGCAGTCCTAGAGAACGAACTATACCTATGTATCAGAAAGTCTGAAGAATTTTTGAAGTCTCTTCAAACAGCATATTCTTTCTTTTGCTGTGATGAAGTGTAACAGGATGTCTTTTGATTTTGGAAGAAGACATTTATAGAACTGACTTGCGCTTCCTAACCTTAAAATTAGTAGGGTAGCGCACCACTCCTTTTCTCTTTCACAAATGTATTAAGTGATCAGCTCTATTTGAGGACAGAAGCAGTGAGGTAAAAACTGAGAAACAAGAAGGTCCTTTTCGCAACTTGCAGAGAGTCAGAAATTCTGGGCTGAAATAAGCTTTAACTGGAAAAAGAGAAGGTTATAGAGACCTGAAGAGTAACGGTAGAAACGTAGCTTATGTACTGATCGTGATGAAGAGGGCAACTGGGTTATCACTGGTAAAGTGGTATTACGATAGAATATCTGGCTGTAAATTGACCTTGTTAACTCTGGTCATGGCAGACCTACTTGGCTGGTGTCGCCTGGCTGCGAAGCACGTGTCTTTGGAGTCTCCTTGCAATCACAGGTTCATGTGCGCCTACCACGGCTCCACATTTCTAGGGGGGGGTCATGACTTTTCCTTGGGTGCTTTGGAGATCAGGTGGGGGGTTGACCTCTTGGGGTGTTTTAGTTTTGAAGCTTACTTGTTATGTTGATCCGTAGGCATCTTGCTTTGGGACAGTCTCTGTACCTGCTGCTTGAGAGGATACTTCAGTTCTGACTGAGGCTCTGGTAGGAAACCTTACCCGAACTCCGAACTAAGTGCTGGGAGAACTAGTAAGCCTTGAAAGTGAGTCACATTGGAGTACTTTATGGTTTTATGATACTAGTGCCAAGCAGCCGCAGATGGACTTGGGGTATGTCACCTGAAGCAGTGCCCAAATGTCCGAAGGGTAGAGTAGGAAAGGAAAATATAGGGAGGAGGTGTTGATTCATGCTATTTTATCTGGAAAGAGTAGCATGCATCTAGCAAAGTGTTGAAAGATTAGGATTTGAATAGGAGGAAGCAACAATCTAATATATTACACCTAGCTCTACACTGGGACATTCTTGAATTGAGGACCTTTGCCGTACCATACAATTTATCTATTGATGGGTTTGTAAGGAAGGTTATCACTGGCTTTGCAGTTGTGGGAATGCAAATTAAACTTAAGTTAATGTAATTGGTCTGGCACGCTTCTGCCTCAGGAGGCTAGAGGTATAACATGAAAGCAAGGGTGCAAAGTTAGCTGCGCCTTCCTTGTAGCAGCTCTTCTTCCAGGTAGCATATAACCTACCTGACGGTGTTTCTCCTGAGTAATGATGGGAGCAGTGATTAGCTGTGCTTAGCAGTGATGACAGCCCATCTTTAAATAATGTGTGGAGCTTCCTAGTTGAGGACTTACTGAGCCTGAAATAAAACCATTGGGAATCCAAAGCATTTTGCCCAACACACAGAAAAATCTGTGTTCTTAAGTCTGGACTTCCGAACAGCAAAATACAGAGGCCTGGAAAGAAGTTAATTCAGTCTTAAAGTGTATGTTCGTAAGAATAATCCAGCTTATTTGTTGCCAGTGTCCTTTCCTTCAGTCGAAGTGATAATACTGGGGAGTTTCTTGATGTCTCCCTGTCCCCCAGACCAGAGAGCACCTCGGTAAGCACGCTGCAGGGCAAAGAAGTGAGTGGGTGGATATCCTGTATTTTTGGGTGGGACAGCAATGGGAGAGGGTTGCAGCTTCAATTCTGCCAGTGAAGTGGTGGCTCTAATTTGTCCACCCTGGTTTAAATAGGTCTCCTGCTTTTTCATCTCCGTGCACTTAGGTTGCGTGTAGAGGCAAAATCCCAGTCAGGTGCAGACCAGCTCTGTAGCTGTGCAGTGCAAACGAGCCGTACTAGAGCTCTCTGGTGGCATCTGAATTGGCTTCCCTGTGGAGGTAAGGGGAGAGAAAACCTTGGCTTGGGGTGGCTTTTTTGAAATTTGTAATGGGCACTTCTGAAGGAAGAAAAGTATGAAGAAAACCACTTTTTATCTGCATGAAGGTAAAAGAAAATAAATACATCTTGATGGAAGACAGGCTCTATCAGGGGAGCAGATGTGTTTTATTCTGCCAGCTGTGGGCAGCATGAGTGTGGACGAGGAAAGAGGCCTTTGCACGCCCAATCCAGCTGCTGCCTGGTGGTGCAGGCTCCGCGCGGAGCGTGGTGGTGCCCGCGCTCCTCCTCCTCCTCCCCGCAGCCTATTTCAAGAACTCCTCAACTCCTATGCTGTTGTGTCTGTCGGTGTTGGTCACCTGGTGGAAATAGGTGTTAACGTTTGCCTGCGGAGTACCACTTGGAAGCGTCCGCTTCCTAATCGCAGTTGAAGCGTGCTTGGTTGCCAGAGTGGGCTTACGGAGGAAGAGGCTGCCTTCTTTGCATCCTCTGTGCGCTAAAACCTCTTGCGCGCTTCCTCTGGGGTCTTTGGTTACTTCACCTCCTGAAGACTGCCAGCGATGTAAATGCAGGGAGGAAGAGCCATGATATTCAGAAAATATTTATTTTTTTTTTTTTTTTTAGATCCAGTTATTAATCCAATTAAGGTGGACTAATAAGTGAGAAAATGTGGTCTTGCTGATTGCAAGTATGCATAATATTCATTGGCCCTCTTAATCAGTTTTGGGAAGCTGACCTTGTTTTTCATCTTTGCTGTAGAATGAAGTTTTACTTGGATGTCCTGAATGTCTTTACCGCTTCTGTTGATTATTTTGTCAAGCGTGCTCCTTCCCCTGCCCCCCAACCAAACAGCCCCTGTGCATCCATTTCTTGTGCATGGACTTGTCATGCTTGCATGAAGTCTGGAGGAGAAAAACTAGCTTGCTATTCAGTTAATTACTAAATCTTGCTAATTTCTCACTGAAATGAAAATAAATGTTTCATATTATTTTTCAAGCTTATGAAAAGGCTTTCAATACTGAATTGTTCAGAATTGAATGCATAATGTAACAAAGCAAGCCAATTTTCTTCCTCTCTCCAGGGGCAGAAGTTTTTTTTTTAAATGTGGGAAAAATTTCCCCTGAAGTCCTGTGCAGGCTGACTCTTGCTAGTAAGACTGAAAGGTGTTTTTGTAATGACACTATTTCTGCTGATGCATTTAGGAAATAAGCTTAGGATTGAAATAGATCTGAATAATACATGCTTTTCTAGGTAGAAATGTCAGATAAGGAGGATTAGGGAGTTCTAGCAACTTTCAACTTGTTCTTTCTGTGCTGAGTTCCTGGAAGAAATCTCAGCGTAGTTTATTACAGTAAAACTTTTTATCGTCATCTACGGTCAGTTTTGACGAATTCTCTAATTGCTGTAATTGCCTTCCTGGCACAAGGAGATTTGGGGGAGTCTTGTTCTCCTGTCAGCCTCCTGAACTCAAGCAGCATAGGTTGTTTTTTGGGGGTTTTATTGGGTATTTTTGGTTTTTTTTTGTTTTTTTTTTAAAGACTTGAATGCTTGGGCATATCTGGAAAAGTAATTTTGGGTGTTAGCTTCTGCATAAGTAAAAGTGCAATCTAGCAAACATCTGCAAATGAGTGCAAAGGTAGCGTGAGCGGAAAGTGAACGATTTTGGAAAATCCAAGCTGGCAACCACGCTCGGGGTAGGCAATACTTGGCGGTCCCAAGGAGGGTCCAGGAGGCGGAAGAGCCACCAAGCCCCTTGGCTCTGGGTGCTGCTCAGGCCAGGGTTTGTCTGTTGCCGTGGGATTACGGCTGGGACGGAGGGAGGGAGGCATGTGGGAAAGCTCCCAGGACCTGTGGCTCTGAGGAAGTCTCTCTGTCCCGGCTGCCCGGAGCCGCAGAGCCTGGGAGCCTCAGCGGTGGATCCTGGGAGTCTCAGCAGTGGATCCGTGATGCTGACAAGGACATAAATTTTGCTGTGCAGCTGCAGGCTCCCAGAAGAGTTTGCTTCAGGAAATGCCATCTGCTGGTATTGTGGAAACAGCAAAATTCTCTACGCTTTTCTTTTTTAATTTGGCCTGAAATAATAAGTCATTTCATAAAAGAAATATTTTCTTCTTTAACGTCCAGAAGAAAGAATGGGTGCATTATTTTAAAACAAACTATTGGCTATTGTATGACTTACTCCCACCCCCCAATAAACTTGACAGTTGTTATAGTATACCACCATCTAGCAGTGTTCGCAAACTCCGTATGTCCTCAAGCCCTGTCCGTCCACCTTCTGTGACTAATTTTTCTCATCATGGCACATGCAGTGGTGTGGAACAACTCAATATCACAGTGCTTATAGAAACCCTGTAGTTACTGAGGCTGTAGCTGGATATTCACTTTTTCTAACTACTTCCACACATACTCTTAAGTTGGAGTCAGCCAGCTGATGCCATAGTTCCACTGACAGAGTGTGTGATGTTTCAGTCCATCTAGCCTTGCCCTGGGACCAGCTGTGGACCCTCCTGGGACGGTCTCGTCAGCAGCAGGAGGCTGGGGATGCGGGGACGCGCGGGTCGGGCGTGGAGGCGGCGAGCTTTCGGGCTGTGCTGCCGTGTCTCCGAGTGGGGTGAGCTTGAATGAAGGAGGCTGGGCACCGCTCCAGCTACGGCATCTTGTCTAGCCACTTCATCTCCCTATAGGAAACCTGTTAGTCTCCTAAACACTTCTCTCTTGAGCAAAGCTGGGGTTTTTTACCCCATCTTTCTCAGTTAACTAAATATTCCTTGCCAGTTACTCATTAAGATGGGCCACACCTTACGCTTTCTGATTGAGACTCGGTGAGCAAGAGGTACAAGCCCTGAATATGTGTAGCTTTTTCTGGTTTGCCTTGGGGTTTTTTTCAGTAGCTTGTTATTTTCCCTTTGTGTTGCGAGAGCCTTTGGACTCCGCTTTGGGGAGGACTTGCAGCCTTTCCCACGCCATTGTGGCTTTTTGTTTTTTGCTTAAAACTTTTGCAGTGGCGACAAGATCCCAAAAAAGAGCCGATGAAGCCGTTTTCTCTCTGAGTCTGCTGAATGTATGAACCGTGCTGAAAGGCGCTGGGAAGCGTCGGCGTGGCTGAAGGGTGCAGCAGCGAACAGAAGCCGGAAGCTGGCGCGCCGGCCCCCTAATCTCACGCCGCTTCCTTTCCTTTCCTTTTCCCCCTGGTGCCAGAAAACGCCCCACCCAGCGCTCTGCCCGGGCTGCGTGCTGCCCCTACCCCTGCGTGCTGCCCCTACCCCTGCGTGCTGCCCCTACCCCCCTCAGCGCACTCTGCACAAACACCCCGCAGCAGGTACAATGATGGAAATACGGAGTATGCGCTTATATTTAACACAAACAGAAGACGCAGACTGTTTAAATGGTAGCTAAATTAAATAACTTTATATTGGAGCATCTACTAAAAGAAAAAAAAAAAAAGCTTGCTTCTGAAGATCTTAGGTTAATTGTTTTCATTTAACTTGCAGTCTTTTTAAGAATTACCAGCTAAAAGTGGATCGTTGCAGCAGGCTGCATGTGTAATATTTAAAAAAACCCCTAACCCAACCAAGAAACAAAATGCCAAAACCGAACAAAAAAAAACCTCACAGTGTGAACTAGCTTTTGCAGAGCTCCTTATTTTAGGTATAGTCTCTGGCCATCGCTGTCTGGGACCGTTGGGGCAGCATCAGCCCTAGTATGTCATTCTGCAATTAGTATATCTGGCGTCAGTCCACACTACAGCCAGAAAAGGCAGTAGTCCTTGCTGCTGCTTTCTTTCTCATCCCTTGTCCTGGCACTTGGGTTTGCATGGTTGTACAGTGAACCAGTTGAGGGGAAACTGATCCTCTTAAACCTTTTTATTTATTTGTTTTTATTGGATTAGCTTTCAGTCAATTGATTCTTTGCTCTGGTGCTCTGTGCAACCACGCGAACCTGGTTTGCTGCATGAGTGCTAGCGTCAGCTCGAGGGAGGGGAGGAGGTGGAAGGGGGATGTAGGCTTGGGCCATCCCTCCTGGTAGGTGTTTGAACTTGATGAGCAGTGGCACCTGCAGCACTTAGAACTTACTCTGTGTGTCCATGCACACTTGGGTGTGTGCCCAGGCTTTGTATGGGCAACGTGCTCTTGCTGAGGATGTGTTTAGGATGCTCGTGCCGAAGTAACATGCAAACAGTGAAGCCAAAGCAGGCTGGAGAGAGCAGGAGAGGTACGGAGACAAGAGCCCTGCGCAGGGACGTACAGGAGGTGACACTTGCAGGAAAAGTCTTGAGAACTAGCATGGAGGTGAAGTTTAAAATTTGTAGAAATGAGGCAGTACTGTCTCTTGGCACATCTTGGAACCTTTTTGAAGTTTAATCCCAGCTATGACAGTTTCAACCAACTCGCGTTTGGGTAAGGGTTACTGCGCTTCGCTGCCGCTGTCCAGCAGCCAGCTTCCAGCCCTCCGCAGGCCTTTCCTGGCACACAGAGGACAAGAGTGACCAAGAGCAAATTGCACCTAAATCTCATCTCCTAAGATGAGATAACTGCTTTCGTGGGCAAAGGGAAGAGTGTTGTTTGGGGCTTAGTGTTTTTTTGTTTGTTTGTTTGTTTTGTTTGTTTGTTTTTTCCTTTTTGCAAGGCTGCTGCTGCAGCATCCTCCTGGCCAAGCTGGGGAGGTAGAGCTGGGATGGGCTGGACCTTCAGGGGCACAGGGTGGTGGTTAATGGCTTGAGGGCTGCTGGACGGATGGCAACCAGTGGCGTTGCTCAGGTGTTGGTAATGGGGCTGACGCAGTTCAGCACCTTGTTAACAGCCTCCATGAATGGGCAGAGTGCCCTGTCAGCAAGTTTGTGACACCAAACTGGGGGAGGGAGAAGCATTTGGTGTGCTGGAGGGCAGGGCTGCCATTCAGACCGACAATATGGGGCATGGGCTGACCAGCCTTGCCGACTTCAGCAAAGGCAAGTGCGCCTGGGACAGAATAACCCCCTGCAACAGGATGGGCTGGGCTCGACAGCAGCGCTGCAGAATAGACCTGGAGGTCCTGGTGGACAAGCTGAACATGGATCAGCCAAAGTTTTTCTGTGGTTCTATGAGATTTTATGTTGGAGCTAGATTTCCATCTTAAAATGTGTTACAGAGACCTCAGGAAAGGACAGAATAATAACGTTTGAGATGTTCATAATCCACGCGTACTGAACGGTTCATGAGCGTGGGCACTGAGGCAACGTGTGTGATCGTGAGAGGTTTGCCTGCCCTGAGGAGGGTGAGGTACATGGGTGGCAAGTGGCTATGAAATGTGAAGGCTGCATGCATTTTTCTTAATGAGTGGCTTACAGGAACACTTTAGCTGGAGTCCTGCATTGGTGATTTCTTTCAACCAAAGCCACACTGGAGGGAGAAACACTTGTTTTTGTTTTTTTTTTTTTTCTTTTTGCTTTCTTAAGTGTCCTGTAAGCAAAGTGAGGGAAAGAGCAGGTGGCATCCTGTATGTGAATATGAGATCTGTCCTGCTAGATGAAACACAGAGGTTGTTTCCAGGCTGAGGGGAATATATTTGGGGAAGGAAAGAAGGAAGGAATTGCCTTTTTTTCCATTACAGGAGAGTATAAATGTAACTGTTGTGCAGTAGTGCTTTTTAGGTTACTCTGGCTGGGAATTAGGTTACTGTATTTAACATGTATTAGTGCTTCTTTTAATGGAGTTCCTTGTAACCTCTTTTGTTTTCCAGCTCCTTGCAAGTGTTCACTAATAGCACAGCGAGCAGAACTCTGTACGTCAATGAAAAACTACCAGCAAGCTCTTCATGACGCAGACGTCCTCTGCCGAAACAAACCCCACTGGCCTGCGGTACGGTGCTTGCATGTTGTAAAGACTAAAATGAAAACTGCTTGTTCTCGGGGCTTCTCTCTGTGGTGGGGACAGCGCTGCTGAGGGCATTGTTGGAGGAACATTATGGCGTTGTGAGAGCTGGGAATGTCTACCAAAACCTAAGTTCTTCATAGGACAAGAAGGTCCTTGGCGTGTCTCCAGCCAGTGGGATTTCAGCGGTGGGCAGCTGGTGATGTGGTTTTGTTTGTGCTGGTGCCCATCGATCTGTTGGGGTTAGTGCTGCAGCTTGGCAGTGGAATTGGGTTTGTAAGGCTCCGGCAGCCTGGGATCACCCTGCAGTTCCCTCTGGGATGGTGTGTCCCAGGCAGTGGGTGATTTTGATGGTCTGCTGGCCAATGTGTCTTTCTGAGGAGCACCCAGACTGTATTTCAGGATTATTCCCTGCCCCCCCCCGCCTTTTAATACTAAGGGTTCATATCTGTGATTCTTACCTGCATCATGGTGATTCATAGAGGGGGGTGGGATTTTTTTCATAATGAGGAGGTGCTACAGGGAGCACTGGTTCGTGGGCAGTCTGAAGCAATCATCAGAAATGATGTTATGAGAGAGAAACGGAAGAAGCACATGGTGCCTGTTGTTACCACTGGTTGCCTGAGGCTAGACTGGGTGTCCGACAGCTCACCCCACCTAGGATTACACCTCTGGTCAGTCCCTCACCCATCAGTAGCAAAACTGCAGCACAGGTTTGACCAGATAAAGCCCCTGGGTGCTACGGGGAGAGAGGGTAGCATGGGGAGTTGGGGAAGCGTTTTAGGCAGACTTTGGCTTCCCTGTGAAGACTAAGGAGGTGTTGCATGAACCCTTCGGCC
The DNA here is from genome assembly GCF_965183815.1 of Platalea leucorodia. Taxonomy (NCBI): domain Eukaryota; kingdom Metazoa; phylum Chordata; class Aves; order Pelecaniformes; family Threskiornithidae; genus Platalea; species Platalea leucorodia. The sequence continues at coordinate 70,886,732 of NC_138824.1, forward strand.
GCCTGTCTCAGCACGGGGGGCTGCAGCTAGCTCTCCGTTTCCAGTCGGGGATGACATGGGGCGAGCAGAGAAGTGCTATCTGAAGCATCTAGTTTCTGATGAGTTAGATAGCCTTCAGAGACAGGTATCTGTCTTGTCAGCCATTAAAACCTTTCTTATTTGAAGGCAGTTCATAATCTTCCCTCTGCCTCCAGTTTGCCTATCTGTCTAGGATAATTTCTCATCAAGTCAGGAATCCATCTCAGGTGGCGTTGGCCGGGTTTCTGTGCAGAGGGAGAAAGATGAATTACAAACGTTCAAATGTTTTCTTGAAGTGTCTTCTCTGTTTGCCTTGAATCCATGGAAATGTGATGCGTGTCAGTTGTAGGTGGATAAAGATTTCATTAATCACATATCTGAAGAATGCTAATTGAAAATGAAATTGTTATCATGGCATAACCATCAGTGTCACAGACGCATTTCACTTGTGCTTGTGTGCGTGCGTGAGAACTTCCACGTAAGCTGTGCTGATCTGGAATCCATGTTCTCCAGGAATCTGGGCATCTGCTTTGGTTTGTATCTTGTGGCATCTCATCCAGTGGCAGAGATAAGGTCAAGCATGCACTGAGTAGTTAAAAAAAAAAAATAAAAAAAAATCATAAAATTTAACTCCTTCTGGGAGTAGCTCCTGGGAGGCAAGCGTTCACCTACCAGTACCTTTTGGCTTATTGATACCTGAAATGTAATGGCTCAGTGAGCTACTGGTGAAGCTCTTGGGTCCACTGTAGTCATTAGAGCAATAGACAAGATGGTTTCTTTTCAGTAGCTATGAAAACCAGATCCTTGGACTCTCTGAGGCAGGGAGAAGTTTCCAGTTGTACTTTTATGTGGCAGATAGAAACAAATGCCCTCCTGCCTGGATCCTGCCTGCTGCACAAGGTCCTGCCTGGACCTTACCTTTCAATCCGATGCTTGTGAGGGCCATGTGAAAGTAGGAAAGGGAAGGTGGCAGCGGTAGTCTCTGAAGTGTAGGGGCCTCTAGTCCCAGGGCCTAACTTCTGGTGTTGAATTTTTGGTATTTTGTCTGTAGACAGCCAAGCTCAGTCCTCCCTTGCAGCTTGGATAGAAAATTTGCGGCCCGAAAGGACAAGGCTGAACAACCTTGTGGCCACCCCAGTGCAGCGGAGTAATCTTGACAGCACATTAGGATCTCTCTAAAAAGGGTTTACAGTGGCTGTGCAAGCGTCAAGACAAGAAGGTCGGGGTCAGGCCTCACAACACCTCTCTTCTTACATTTTTCTTTTCCTGAATGCAGTATCTCACCTTAAGAGACTGGGGTGTACTGAGACTTCTTGTTCAGGTCACCAAATGACATATGTTAATTAACCTGTCCTACACAGTGCCTGTTACTTGCTTTTGGTACAAACCCCTTCTTCCCGATAGTAGAAGAGTAAAGATCTTAACGGGCCTCAGTCTGAAGGGCAACATTAAAAGAGCGAGGGAGGTACCTGCTCAGGAAGATTATGTGATACCGGATCTTTTGGCATTAGTATGAAGAGTAGAAAAGTGTATCTGCTTATGGAACCAGTCTCTTAGACTAGTGAAATTGTACTTCCAGGACAGCCTAGAGGTATTCATGTGGATCAGAGGTGGACTTGCAGAGCACACTTCTGTCTAATAAGCACAAGGCAAATGTTTAAATGCACGCTTAGTTTCTTTTCATCACTACGGAAGTAATTTCCATAGTCAGATTTGAACTGCATATTGGTATCCATGGGGAAATTCAGAGGTGAGGCATTCCTCTCTTTCTACTAGTAACAAGTAAAGTAGGACTTGTCCCCAGGCTGACTACCCTGCCTGTTGGCCATGGATGTGTTACTTTAGGACGTGGGAGAGGTAGGATGGGCTAAAAGGTTTCGGGTTAAGCATTGTTAAGTTGCCCTAAATTCATAATGTTGTTGGTCTTCTCTAACCAAATAAAATAGGTGAAAAATCATCTCTGTCCTGGTAAGGCAGCCAGGAGAAGTGAGAGCATCCCGAACCTAAAATCTTTTGCTCCCTCAGCTGCCACCTCCAGCGAGCCCCTGCCACTGCCTTTCCCATGCAGCTTCATTACTGTTAAGTTTGCCCTGGTATGTGAAACTGTCCTCTGGGGTATCGAGCCCTGTGGGATACGTAGTAGTCTTGGTCCCTGGGGAGACAAATACCCCTCCTCATTCTGCATCAGGTCCCCCCTGAGGAAGGGAGCAGTGTCTTTGGCAGGGGGTGATACAGCAGTGGGTTCCTAGGGGATCTGCTTTCAGCAGACGAGATTGACTTTCCTTCACTTGTGTGGATCAAAGAGGATGTTACCCAAAAAGCGTCTTTTTTTTCGCTTGCAGAATGGCATGAACTTCCAAGTTTGTTTGCTGGATTCTTGCTGCCACTTCAGAAATGATCTCTAGATTTGTACGTTTCCTTTGTGTGAACAGGGCCATTATGTGAAAGCAAAAGCTCTTTCTGGATTGGAAAGGACTGAGGAAGCATTGAAGGAGTTTCTCTATTGTGTTGCCTTAAATCCTGAATGGAGCTCAATGAAGAAAGAAGCCCAAAAGGTATAAAATGTATTTACTGGCCACTTCTTGGCCATCATGCTGCCCTTACTCCTGCAGCTAAGTAAAATTCTTGTTACTTCAGGTGATAGTAAACAGCCAAAGGATAATATGATTCAGTAGATTCTCCAATAAACCTTATTAGGATTATGCTGTGTAATGGTGCCTCTTGGGTTTGGTTGATGCCTCAACCAGAGGGATTGTGTATTTGTGGATTTCACTGCAAATCTGTAGGTCCGGCCGCTGCTGTTTGTAGATTACACTTGCAGTATGTCGGCCAGATTTGAGTACACCTGAATTTTGTAGGCTTGAGGCTGCTTATTTTACTGGCCATCAGAAAACCACTTTTAAGTGGGAAGCAGCAGAGGGTTAAGATGGGGGAGCTGTGTGCTGCCCTGTCCTGGAAAAGTCCTGCAGTCTCTGTAGCAGTTTGTGTAGCTTCCCATAAGGGACACACTTACTGCTAACCAGCCATTGTCAGGTTCTCTGGGACTGTACATACAGGCAGCTTTGTATAAAAAGAAATCGGGATTCTGCAAGGTGCTTGGTGGAGACTGGTGAGAGGGGGAACAGGCTCTACACAGCTTTTAGCTAGAGGTGAAATCTGCTTGAGGATAGAGGAGATGGATACAGAGGATGAGGAGAACCGAAACACATCTCCGTTAACCAGTTTTGATCATGGTCTGAAGACTTCTGGAGGCAGGGGTCTGAGAGTCAGAGTGGAGAGGGGTGGAGGTAGGAGAAGGATGCAACAGGGTGCCCCTGAGGAGCAGAGGCCTTCGGGGAGGGCGGTGGACACCAGAAGAGCACCTTGGGATGTGTCTGTGGTTGTGGTGGGGACTGCCATTCAAGTCTCCTGGGGGCATTGGGGAACGCAGGATGTCCTGGTGGTTGCAAGCTTCTTGGCATCCAGAAGCTGTGAAGTTTGTGTGTCTGTGTTCGTACAAACATAAATATCTGTGTTGTAATTACTATTATTTTTTCTTTGTTTTCTCTCTAATTGACTAGATAATGTGTGAGATGTTTTTCCCAGCCTTTGAAAATGTGCATGATAGTCTAACAGCACCTTTCTCTAGTCGAACATCCCATACAAGATTGAAACCTGCATTTCTGAGTAGCATAAACACGCAGTCAGCTGCAGAAGATAGCTCTATTGCTGGGTCCTCAAAGGTAAAGTAAAAAGCATTCAACTTAAAAATACCAAAAGTAACAAGGATTTGTCTGATCTGTGTGACATTGTCTTTGTCTGCACTTACTTCATGGTAAGCCTGTTTTCTCCATTGCTGTTGGATCTCTTGTTGGGATGTACTTCCTTGGGAAAATAAGAGAATGAAACTCTTCAGAAAACAAAGTGGTGCCTTCACGTGGGTGTTGGTTATATTTGTGGGTTTTTTTCCCCCCTGTGGTTTTTATGTACTCGGGAGCATAATTTCTAGAGACAGGAGCTGTATGTAGGGAGGGAAGTGTCCCTATTTCATGCAACTGGAGAGTGGCCTTCTTTGACATGGACCTTTCTCCCTCGCTAAGCTCTTTGTAGGGACATTGATCTATTGCTGATATATACAACTAATATGAAAAAAATCCAAAGCAAAATTGTCCCATGCTGTATATAACTGTTCTTAATTTTTTTTAGGATACTGTGTTCAGGTTAACAAAAACCCCGTCCCAAGAATCTGATGTATTTAGAAGTACTGATTCTCCTGTTTCCCATCATGTTCTGGATCTCTATTTTGAAGACAACAAGAAGTCTTTGGGAGCTATTCTCTCCAGTTTACCTGGGGTTGGCTTAAAAAGAAAGCTGTCCAGTGATATGAGGGATTTACAAAGCTTGGATGTCCCCAATAAGATTCCTAAAAAAGGTTTGTGTTGTGGCTTAGAAAGGGGATTTCTTTTGCACATACTTAAAAATTATAAACTTTTTTCCTTCTCCCTTTTTATAGGTGTCAATGAAACATTTCCCTACAGGGACTGGAATTATAGTTTGTTGTCTGGTGTGTCTGTTTCTGCTGCATCAGCCTATTTACCTTATTCCAGAGCAGTTTCAATTCATTCAATGAACACTGTATTTTTCTTTCTCAAATGGGCCATTTCCAGTGTGTAATCCACTAACAGTTTAGTCTTTGTGTCCCTGGTGCCGTTTCCATTTTCTAGGTCTCAGAGGTATAGCTGAACTTCATTGTCTTTCTATATGAAGGAAAGATGCAGTAAGCCTGGAAACTAATCTTTTAACTGGCACCAGAAACAGTCACATGCAACTTTACATGAAATTTTCCAAGCAAACAAAGAAGCCTTTTGAAGGGTAATAAGCCCCCCCAGTTTTCTGTCACTTGATAGCTGTGCTTACAATTGGTATGCTTCTCAAGCTTCTAACAAAGACCTCCAAAGTGTTTTCAGTGCCCTGGGATAAAAATGCTGAAGGCAATATATTGCACTGAGTAGTGAAATAATTGGTTAAAAGGGGCTTTTAAAATGCTGCTGTATTAGTGTGCATTTTTTTCCCTTAAAAGAAAAAAAAAACCAACACAAACAAACAACACCTTCTTGTCAAACGTGACTTCTGCTTTGGAATATTACAGTCTTCAAGTGCTGCTGTCTGTCTGCCTCCTCTGCAAATGATCAATGTATGGCTGGTTCTGATCACATTGCTGCAAAGGGAAAAACCCTGTACTTGCCTGTGAACTGCAGACTCAGTAAATAGATTGTGAAATCTGACCTGCCTGTATCTTCACAGCGAAGGCCAGAGATCGCGTTTTACCCATAACCATTAATTTCTGGTCTGCGCTAGATCCCGATGCCATGTTACTATTTGCAGAATTAACACAGGTTCTGGCTATTACTAAATGCTAACATGCGAGATGTAGGTTAAAGATAAGGCTGTTTTTCTCTGTAGGCCACACAGCACTTGTGCCCTCTCCCCTATCCTGTCTGTGCTCAAGATAAACCAGATGCTGAGCATAAGTTATCCTTTAACAAAACATCCTAGTGTTTTAACTTAACATAAAAAGCTGAGCACTTTTTTTTTTTTTAAATGGTCAAGAATTTAGGACATGGAGGCAGCATTCATGGCTCTATTGCAACTCATCGCTGAGTAACAAAGATGCAGATTGTAAAAGTTGCAGAATCTGCTTGTATAAATGTCAGCAGAAGCTTGAGCTGATAGCTCTTGAGCTTAAATGCTGCGGCTGTGAAGTTTGAAGCCCATACCCTTTAAGTATGTTAACTACAGGGATACGTACCACTCCCAAAAAAACAGGGTGGGCAGAATTTTAAGTGAAGTGTTTTGTCTCTGTGTTTGCCGAGTACTGAGCTAGTGAAATCAGTATTAGCTAATGCAGCTCCAGTAGTCCTTAAACTTTAAGCTGTCTGAAACGTGGGATTTCTACAGCAGCCTAGTCTAGAAGAATGTAAGCTTTTTTATACTTGTAAGAAAAATTACCCCTGCTGAGAAATCTATAATAAACACTGATGAAATAGTTTGACTGTGTGTAAACAAATTAAATTCTGGACTTAATGTACTTTAAAACATCTGGCCTGGCTGATGTGGGAGTGGTGATGGTGGTGGGAAAGCAATAGCAGAGTATTTTAAAAATTGGACTTTAAAAAAAAAAAAATAAAAAAGCAACCATTTTTGGAGAAGCAAATCATGGGTATTCAGCTCTAAAGTGCTTTTTCTGGCCATAGACATCATCCTCTGCTCTCCAAAAGATTTCCTGCCAGAAAGTCTAAAACTTAGATGGAAAATATGTTTGTTTGGAACAAAACTTCAAAAAAGAAAAGAGATAAATTAGATTGTTTATGGAGAAACAAACAGAATCTGAAATTGCAGTAACACTTAAATATTTACTATAATCATCTTCTTACCTACTTAGATGCAGATGTTTTACCTGAAAACACCACCGTCACTTCAAGTGAAATACCAACAACTCTGGTGGATGCGTCGGACTTTGAGTGCTCCCTCTGCATGAGGTATGACTGCATTGACCTGGGATTAAGATCGGAAAGCCTTTCTAGCTTCTGAAAAAAGTTTTCATGGTGTCCGAAGGGAAACCTGCCAGGGAATGTCTAAACTATTACTCTGTTTCCTTTTTCCTGAACCTTGCATCTGGTGAATCTTTACAGATGTGGCTTTCTCCATTATGCATGGTTTTCTCCATTGTTTACCACTTCTAAAAATGAAAACCTTTTTTATATCCTTAGACAAAACTGTCACCTGTGATTTATACAAAAGCAGGAAAGGAAGAGGTGGCTGGATCTAGTCACTCCTTTCCATGGTTTGGGAATCTGCATTGTTTACGTTGGCAGCTTAGCTTTTTTGCTCCGTGTTTTCGTGTTCAGGTTGTTCTACGAACCTGTTACCACTCCCTGTGGACACACCTTTTGCCTCAAATGCCTTGAGCGTTGCCTTGACCATAATCCGCATTGCCCACTCTGCAAAGAAAAGCTGTCAGAAGTAAGTATGTCCTTGCCCTAATTAACAAAAAAATACAAAGCTGTGTTCTTCTGAAAGCACATATGTGGGGATTTTCTGTGCTCTACTCGCAGACCAGAACAACACGGTAGTACCCACAGCATCAAGCTGTGCACAGACCTCAGTTACTCCAGAATATATTTTGTCATTCCTTGGAAGACACGTGTGGTTTGCTGGTACTGAAAGGAATTGAGGATTTCAGTGTCACGTCAGGCTCATGCCTGGGGGGTCCCAACCATAGCCCTATTCTTACCACTTCTCCAGTCTGTATCTCTATCTGCAGTGAACGAGGAATGGTCGCTCCTTGGCCAAAACTTCTGCTCTGGCAGACATAATGTGTCTCGTATGTGGAGTACTTCTTGGGGAGCAGTAACCTGGCAGCTCTAGGTGAAAATAATATACGTATCTTCCGCAGAAGTGAGGAGGGACTGCCTTTTCTTGGTGGTAGTACAGCTCCTGCCAAAAGCGGGCATGGGGTTATAGTTAAATGGGCACTGGAGTGAACCTCATATCCTACGGTGAAAGTTTTGATACCTGAAGGCTGGAAAGGAGGAGGAATCCTGACCTAACATGCTGTTTCGCCTTAGGAAAGGGGATGGGTTGGGAGAAAGAGATGTTACCTGACTTCTCATTATCAGACTTAGGAGTTGACTCTTCCTTGCAGTTTCTGGCAAGCAGAACTTACAAGAAGACCGTCCTTACAGAAGAACTGATAGTCCGTTACTTGCCAGAGGAATTATCTGAAAGGAAGAAAGTTTATGAGGAAGAAATGAAGGAATTGTCAAAGTAGGCTCTCATTTTACTACTGACACCTGTTATAAAAATGTATTTTTAATCTAAATTACTTGAAGAAGCCTCATTTGCTTATGAAAATGGACATAATGAATGAATTTGTAAATGAACCTGCCAGATGTTTTGTATTTTTGACATGTTTGTTGCAGATAAACAAGAAACAGTATGCCTGGATGGTAGAGAGGCACAACAATATTCTTAAAATAAAGATAATTGCTTTTTCCTCTGAAACAATATAATAGCTTTAAAAGTTATAATGGGGGATTTCTGGGAGTAGAAGCCCAATTATAAATGGGTTATACTTCAGGTCGGGAGAAGTTCAAGGATTCAGTGTTGTCAGTGACTTGTGGATCTTATGCTATAACTCAGCTAAAAAGAAAAATAAAACATGCAATTAAGCCTGAAAAAATAATATAAGGATTAGTGGGCTTCTTCAAAATTAAAGGGCTTTACTGAGCTTGGGAATTCTCTGCCACCTTGTTTTTGAACGTGGTTAGTTCTTAGGTACTATATTACTATAAAAAGTTATCACCAGAATGTTACTACTTGTATTTAAGTATTGATATACACACATTTGAGAAATTGACTATTTCCTGCTTTTTCCTCTATGAAAGTAGATTAGAGGGATTGTTTGTTTAATGTACTAACAGAAAGAGTCTTGAAATGTGTTTGTCTTTTAAAAATGGCAAACTTTGACGAGGTACACATTTACAAAGAATGAGTCTAAAGAAACCACTGGATGCAGTGTCGTATTAAGGGTTTATGCTGAATATAGCAGTACCCAGAAAAACTGATTTTTTTTTTTAATAATTATCTTACAGTTTGAATAAAGATGTTCCCATCTTCGTATGTACCATGGCCTTCCCTACCATCCCTTGCCCACTCCATGTCTTTGAACCTCGTTATCGCCTAATGATAAGAAGATGCATGGAAACTGGTACCAAGCAGTTTGGCATGTGCTTAGCTGATGAATTAAAAGGGTAAGGAGATGAGCTGAGGATGTCCTGTTGTTGTAGAGGCTGTTGTGACGCTAATGGAGTACTACAGCACAGTATACTTGTCTCCCCAAACCACTGCGGTTCCTTCCAGTCCTGTATGAACCAATACAGAAGTGGCTGGCTTTTTAGCTTCGTATAGTAAACATTCCTTTTGACACAAAGATGTAATTTTTATTGCTCCCCTATTGGATGGATAGGAAGAATACAACTCAACCTGCTATACAGGCTCCAAAAATAGCACTTAATTGTCTATGTGGTTGGAAAGCTTTCTAGCCGGTTTGTTCTAGTGAAAGCTGACTGTCTGGATGAGGCTGCTCCTCTGTCTGCTTGGTTTTAAAAAAAAAAAAAATGCAAACCTTGCATAGTTTTCCTGTATAGGTGGTATCATTTAAATGAGACAAAGTATACCCTTGGCGGAGAAGCCTGTTCTGCTCCTGAATGTTGAATATTGATGTTTGTCTTTACTGCTGTGTTGCAATGTCTAAACTATCTGCAGTGAGTGGGTTACATTGTCTTTCTATATGATCTTACCTTTAATTCATTTTTGTGAATTCTGACACTGGTGTGTTTCCAGTTCCCTATGTGGAAATGTAATACTAATCATTAGATGAAAACCTTCAGGTTTTTAAGTCCTTTATAGGTGATAGTTTTTTGGGTGAAGGGGATAACAGGAAGCTCGTGGGGAAAAAACAAGGTGGTCTTAAGAAAGGTCTACCTTACGAGATGTAATAGATAGTTGCTGACTTCAGAAGATGCGTTAGAGTGATGCAGACCGTAGAACGGATGACCAGTGTGGGGATTTTTAAGAATACATTAGACAGGCATCCTCAGGAGCAGCATTTTTGTAGGTGATCATCACTGGAGGTGAGAAGAGGGCACTCATACCGGGACTTGGCAGCCTTTCCTTGTCCTTGGTTGTTCTTTTGTTTTTGTTTTTGTTTTTTTTTTTTCCCCTCCCCTCCCAGACTGGATGGTAAGGTGGCAGTAAGAACACAGGAGATCCTACAGCTTCCAGTTGGCTCTGGCTGTGCTTCGTGCCATTTGGCATGCTGTTGGTGCTGCACTCTGTGGAGTTCAGGCTCCAACAGCAGCTGATGCTCCACAGTCCCTTCCAGGCCTGTTACCAATTTTCTGGAAGCAAATGTAAGAGTGAGGACCAAATGACCCTAGGACATGAGTGATAACTCCCCTTACATCTGTGAAGCTTGTGGAAGAACCAAACTTATTTGTAGTCAGGTCTAATACAGAGGGCCAAGGGGTTACAATCCCAAAAACACAAGAATTGATTTATTAAATAGTGTCATAGAGGGTATTTTAAAACGTAACCAGTATGGTTAGATTTTATGTCCTGTCTGTTTTGAGTTACTGAAATAACTCAAGCATGGTAACTTCTACTTAAATCAAACACTGATGTGCAGGAAGCCTTCATCTATAGACACCTGGCAGGCTGTTGTAGCTTCTTACACAAGTAAGGAAGTTGTTTTTGTTTATTCAGAATTGTAAAATCAACTGGGAATAGAAAAAGTGGGGAAACTTATTTTGCCTCATCTACTAAGATGTGGATATGGAAGGCTGAGATTCATACCTCCCTTGAAAAATGCAGTGACAAGATATGTTCAGTTCATTACCTTGCTCTGTTTTATTTCTCCACTTTAAAACTGGAAGAAGAATTGTTTATAAACTCCTAATGTTTCAGTACATTTTATACTCATGTCTAGGTGCTTTCTTGTCTCTCTTTGATTAAAGTCACTTTCTATCCATAAGTAACTTTTCAAAGAATGACAAAAAAACCCCATCACCAAAATCCTTAATTTAAAAAATTGTTATGTAGCTGTTTAAATATTGTCTAGTCTAATATTGCTATAGTAAACTCGCTTGTAATCCCATTGTAGAGCACCAGGGTTTAGCTGCGTGCAGCTGTACTCTTCTTGCTCTTCCTCAGTTTGTTTTGTACAATGGTGGGGAGAGAACGGTTGTTCACAGCGGTCAGCTTTTTTTGTCCACTCCCCAAACCATAATTTCTGGTGAAGTAGAACAGGACTCATTTCCTCGCAGTGCTGCTGTTTCTTCATCACTCTGATGTAAGAAATGGCCAAGCCCTGGTACAACAAGTGTTTCCCTGATGAAACATGTATGAGACCCTGCAGGGATCTGATATCTTGAGATGAGGCTGGGTACAGTGCCTTCTCCTGGTTAGCAGTAGGCTGAGGTACAGAGGTGCAAATGTTGGCAGATGAACACATCATGGTGAAGAGTCATTGTGCAATCAGCCTCCCTAGTGAGCTCATTACTGCACAAATGTAGAGTAGGTAAGCTTCATAGTGTTAAGTAAAAATTTATTCTATGCTTGTTTACAGGACGTGATTAAACCCTGCACCTACTTTAAATATAACAGATACAAATGTGCTTTTGTAAAGGTTTTTCGGGTTTTTTTGCTTTTGTGTGGTTTTTTTTGCTTGTTTGTTTTTTTTAACTTAAAGGATATGAGTGCAAGAAAAATCTTGCTATATAGAAGCCTTTTCCTTCTGAAGCCTGTAATCCTCTGCTTACACCTCAGAGAAGGGGGATAGCTCTCCCAGCCCTGCATTTGTTCCTCAGTTTCTGTATTTCCTTATGGTATCTTTACCCACCTTATTTTCTTTGCAGACCAGGTGAATTTGCCACCAGCAGCTGGCAGCTCCCAGCATGAAACATGCTCCATGTAGTTCCCTGTCCCTTCCCAACCCTCCCTGCCCCCCCAGATATTAACACTCCGAAAATGCTGCTGCCCTGGACCTCTGAGGGAAGGCAGAAAGGGTGGGGGTTGTGTGGCTTATGTGAATAAGCAGAAATGTATTGTCACCAAAGCAGGATCCTCTTTCAAATAAAAAGTGGTGAATTAGGCCCAGTATTTGTCCTGATGTGTATAAACACTTGTTGATGACTTCCACTTTTATGCCCTTCTGTCATTTCAGATTTGCAGATCATGGCTGTATATTAGAGATCAGGGACGTAAAGTTTTTTCCTGATGGACGCTCAGTTGTTGATACAGTTGGTGTCCGTCGTTTTAGGGTCTTAAGCCATGGCCAGCGAGATGGATATAACACAGCAAACATCGAGTATCTTGAAGATAAAAAGGTGATCTATGGTGCAAAGTTATTCATACCCATGTATTGCTGGATTCACTTAAATAGCCTTTCCTTGTTGCATTTCAAGCTAGCTGTGCCTTATTTTTAAGCCAATATCATTATAAATACTAAAGCTCTATTTTGAAAACCATGGAACAAACTCTGTCTCTTCCTTCCCTTTCTTCCTTTCTGCCCTAATAATTATCTCTGCTTGAAGTGTTGCACTCCCTTCATGGATCTCAAAGTAGCTTCTGAGACTCAGGTGCTGAGGTCTGTCATGTGTAGGTGAGGTCAGGGTAACGTTTTAAAACTGGTACAGACTTGAAACCCTTATAAGCACATGTGCCCCTGTTGTTAGAGAACTGACTACTCTCTTCTTACACTGAACAGACAGTTGGCAGACTTCATATGACCTCCAGGCTCTGGTTTACAGAACAGGTCCTCAAACAAATGTGGGGGTCCGCTCTTAAAATGAGATCTTGGTGATGTGTAGTTAACCATGCCTGTACAAGCATCCATCAGAGCTGGCTGAGAGCAGAGAAATGCAGAGAGGGGAGTAGTGTTTTAAAACAAGTCCTCTTGTAAAACCTGTGAGGTGCTTGTGGTGGGTGTTGTCCAAAGGGTGGATTTTTGGTCATGCTTAATGATGACGTCCTGGATCATCTTTAGAGCATGTCTATAAAACCCTGATCCCTCTTAACATTGAGTTTAGTAGTAATCTCATGCCAATTGATGAAGTCCAGTCGGGTCATATAGCTCTTCAGCACGCTCTCGTAGTTGAAGTGCAAGCCTGTGAAGTCTTAATAGGGCTTTTCTAACTTGTGCGGGATGATGCAGTTATTTGCCAGGGCAGGAAAGGCAGATCGCACGGAGGTGCCTCCCCCTGCGAAAGGTCGGAGTAGGCAGTCTGCTCAGAGCGAGGGCTCTGCTGTGTTTAAATCCCCAGTGAGCGCGGTGGAACACAGGTGTCCAGGCATTGTTTGCAGATGGTGCCAGAGACCCACCTCTTCATAATTAGGGTGAGATTTAGCTTGTCTCACTTGAGAGGCTGACATCCGTGTTCAGCACCCTACATTCATGTTATATCTGATGGTGAGAAATCTCACTCCAAAGCTGTCTATTTTATATGCTCTGTCTTAGATACCTGCCTTAAGATGAGATTAATTGCCCTCTAGAGCTGTTTCTCCTTGACTGTGAAGGGCATCCAGAGCAGCTAGCTCAGATGTGCATCTGAGCAGCACAGGTGAATCACACCATTGGTGTGTACAGATCACAGGGGAAAAAAAACCCAACAACCCCAAACAAAACAACAACAACAAAAAAAAACAAAACCACCAAACCCAAACAAAAAAATAAACCACCAATTTGTAGTGGGTTTTGCTTATGCTTTTTTCTTTTCCTTAATGGCTAATAGTCAGGCCTGTGCGACTAAAGCACTCTTGCCTTGGCGAGGGTCTTTTTTTATGGCCGTTCCTGGTATTGGGAGAGCATCCGCTTTCCCTGCTTCCTGCCTGCTCAGGTGTCTGCCCTGCTCCTCGGCTGTCCTGCCATGGCCTTAACACTTCTATAAAATACCGCTGATCTCTAAATGCTGTAGACCCCCCCGTCTCTGTGCTTGGTGGCAGTGTTTCTTTTGTTTTGCTGGATGATGTAACAATGTTCAGAGGTCCTTCTGTGACAGGGAGTCGAGGTTATGGGTTTGAGATGATTAATATGATGTCCCGGGATTAGAGAGCAGATTCTTCTGTTGTGCCATAGGAATGGATATTAACAAGGCAGTAACTGCTCCAAGAAATGTCACCTCAGAATACCTAGGGGAGGGTAAAAAGACTCCAGCATCACAGGTTTGAAATCTGAGACTTGGGTACAGTTCGCTTAGATAAGGACATTTGAACAGCTGTAGTCACTGCATTATTTTGCTTCGCTTGCTTCTGGGGAAGCGTATGGACTCCACGGTATCAAACCTGTTTTGTTTCATCTCCCTTCTTTTAACAATAAGGTTGAAGGACCGGAATATGAAGAACTTGTCCGCCTTCATGACTCAGTTTATGATCAAGCCGTTGCCTGGTTTACTTCTCTTAAAGACAATATGAAAGTGCAAATTCTCAATCATTTTGGGTCCATGCCAGGAAAAGAGCCAGAGCCACAGGTAATAAAACCATCCTACTTATGCATCCTTATTCTGTATGTAATTTTTGCAGAAGACTATTTTCTGTCAGGTTTTTGCTGTGTGTTTGTGCATTCTAAGCTCTTCTTATTTACCCAGTTTCGGTGTATTAGTGTGAAGCATGGAAAACAATTAATCAATGGAAAACATATATCAATATAAGCTGATACCTGAAGAGATCAGGCTTAATGATGCATATAGACAAGGAGAGCACCTGAAATTAAGTGTTTAGTTGCTGCTTGAGCTGTTAGCTTTATGGTGACTTTCTTAGCAAATAGAAGGTAGAAAGGATGGCGGTGTTTTTCATGGGGCAGTGCCGGTGAATACATGATTGCATGTCTTTCCGTCCTTTTGCAGAGCAACCCCAGTGGTCCTGCCTGGTACTGGTGGCTCTTGGCAGTGTTGCCTCTGGAAAACAGAGCTCAACTGGCTATATTGGCTATGACCTCCCTTAAAGATCGTCTTATCGCCATCAGACGCGTATTGATATTTGTGACTCGCAAAAGACCCAGATAACGTGGACTCCAGTAGTGAGTGGGCACTGAAAACATCTCACGACAAGTTGTTCTGGGGGAGGGCAAAGGGGGAGGGTTGTTTTTTGGGTTTTTTTTTTTTAAAGATTCCTTCAAAAAGGAACAGCCCTTTCTGACTGCGTCCAGCATCCATCGATTGCATTGGTTTGTTATCCTGGGTATTCACCAAACCTTGCACTCTCTCCTGTTGTCCTGGTGAAATCTGAGCCTCTACAAAGCTGTGCTACAGTTAGAGCAAAGCTGATTGATAGATGTGGATAATTGTTTCAAAGTACTACGATAGAGTTGATGTTTCTAGCCTGCAAGAGAGTTAAGTACTAGAGTAGCACCATTGGCCTGCATGTGATTTGGATTTCCACTTGGTAGGAAAAGGAAACTGGACAGTGGATTGAAGAGGTGTTTCCTAGACTTTCTTGAAGGTAGTGAACAGAAGAGGAGTTATGCTGCCCGGCAGAAGTATGCATGAAGACTATAACCGACAGTATGCTCTGTTAGTGAATTGGTAGGCAGTCTGTCATACACCCACATCTCTCTTTTCAGCAAATAGCAGTCTGTGAGGAAAAAAAAAATTTAGCCGTTTGTGGTCAAGGCATCTGAGGATGTTTATCTGAAAGAATAATAGCTACTGAATAAGTACACTATTTAGTAGCCTGAGGTAATCCCTCATGTTGTGATTTATGTGTTGTAGCGGATTGAGTATGTACAAAATGTTTGGAAAGGTGTACTTTGGTTTATTTGAAAAGAAAAATCAAAGTAATCCTAGCTGGTCTTATCGCTAAATTCAAATCAGACCGGCTCCCTAAAGTATGATAAACTCTGCTGTGAAATAAGGATTTCACCCCAAGTACGAGGAAGGCATGCTGCAGTTTGTTCTGAATGCCTGTTCTGCACATGGGACCGGTGAGGATGAAATGCGGGGAGATTTCCATCTCCCTCCTGCCTGCAGTGTCATGCCAACCTCCCATTACGTTGGAGTGATCTCTACTGAACGTGTTTCAAACCGAAAGTATTGTAGTTTAGTACCAGTTGCTGTATGTGATGGAAATCAGTCCACAATAACACCGTGAAAGGAGGCACGAACCGAACCTATAAAGGCAAGTCTCAATGCAAGCTTAAGTCAGGTGTTAACCTTCATTTGTCTTTTTGATTATTTTTTATGTATTGTTTTGTTAATATCTAACTTTGATAGCTATTAAATTGATCGCTTGTCAGTAAAATGATCAACACTTGCTCAACTGCCAATGAAAAAAACTAACAGTGTTACCAATTCAATTGGCATAGTTTTCTATAAGTAGAACTGATACTACCGACAGGAAAAAAAAGTTGACTTGAATCTCCATGTGCTGCAAGCATAGCAAGACCAATGTAAAGACTTGTTCGTGTGCAGAAGTTTGGTAAGAAGAAATGGCTGTTTACCTAAATGGTCAAAGTGCCTGGTTTCTTTTTTTAGTTCTTTTGTCCTTACTTGTCAATGAAGATGTATTTAAACTTTTTTTTTTTTTTTTCAATTTGCACATGAGTTCTGGAAGAAGACTGCATTAAAATGCAGTGATTAAGATATATTACCGGCTCTCTTTGGGTATTATAGTCATAACCTGTGTGGTCTGGGAAACAAAAATACAGAGTTTTTTTCCTTTCAGCAAATGGCTACCACAAATGGTTTCTGTAACATACCCTGAATGTACTGTAACTGCCTCTACCTTGAACACGCCTTTTCTATTTAAATAGTTTGTAAGTGTATTCTCTGAATTGTGAAGTGTGTAACTTACAACCAATGATGTCATAACCTCTAGAGTAGCCTTCTGCAAGTTCTGCTACCGTCACCAAAATACTCAAAATTCAAGCTGAATGCATTTCCTCCAGGATTTGGAGATGATGAAGAGGACTTAACTGAAGTATAAAGGAATTGTTCTATATATGGGGGAGGAAATGTCAGAAGTCAATAGGTCTTCAGCCCACTGTCAGCTGAGCTACCGAAGGGTGGTTTCGCAAACTAATTCTCAGACCAGAAGATGATCTCGCAATCCTTTCTGTTCGGCTTCCTGTTCTTCCCATCCCTTTCCATGCCGTGTATTTCTTCTCGACTCACTCATCTTGCTCCTTCGTGTGTCTGGCCTAGTTTTGAGTATTACTAGTTTAGCTGCAAGGGGACGCTGATGGTATTTGTATATTGCTGGTCCCTGATCTTACATGTGCTTAATTTTACATATAGGAGTGCGTTTAAGAAAAACAAAAAATAAATATCAAGGTGCTAGTTAGTGTCTTCTTGGCTTTGCCTCAGTAACTAATGTGAATATTCTTCTTTGCAAAAGTGATTTTTCAAGATACCTACTTTTGAGGTACTTCTGAGAGGAAACCCTATGGAACAAGAGAGGTTGTTTACTGCTGTTCTGTAATGTGTAAAGACACATTTTACATGGAAAGTGACATTACTGTGTTCATGAAGGTCTGCATAATTAATGGAATGATAGTTATCGAAGAGAAAGCTGAACTGTAGAGGGATTTTTTTTTAGTCAAGGTTTAAAGCGGTTTGTGAATATTTCAGTGACTGATGTTTTGGATAAATGATAACAACATAGGAATTGTCTGTGTATGGATGCAAATAATCATATTAGCAGCCCAAAGCTGACATTTCTTCCAAAACATTGAATGCTGATCAAATAGCAAAGCTTTAATAAATAAAGAAAAAACAAAAAATCACCACTGCCCTCTGGTACTTGCTTTCAAAGGGAAAGTACCGATTTCATTGTTACCAAATTATCTCTGCCATATAATCTCTACAGCATCCAGTAGTACCTCATGGGAAAAGCTAGTTATCTCATTTCTCTCTAGAGGAAATGTCCACATTACGGCTGATCTACGCTTAGGTGTAACTTGTCGCCAAGGTACATGTGGAAGTATTGGAGCTGAGCTCCTGGAAGAGATAGACAGGATTCGTTGCCTTTCTAGCTCATTACACTTTTCTTGCTTGCTGTTCAAGCAAGGATGCTGGGATATATGATGAGTCTTTTCACTGTGGTGAATGTGGCCCTTCTTTATACATCATAAAGAGGCCAAAAAAAAAAAATCCCTCTACCTCTACACCTGTTGTTCACCTGTAAAGCTTCAAGCTACAAAATGATATATATATTTTAACCTTTTTTTGTCTTTCAGAAGCATACTAATTGTTTGCCACTGAGGCCTTTTATCTACTGTATTTTAATATGTTCATTTGATAGTCATCGAGATCTCTTTGTACTTCTAACCTGTAGGTCTTGTCATGTTTCTTACTGCTCCTTTTTCCTCGTTCTCCAGTCCACTTTTAAATTGATAAATAGAAAGCTGTACACTCTCTATTCCTATTACATTTTACACTAGTGGAACTGGTATTTTGGTAGCGCCTTAATTTTGCAGTTGTGAAATGATTGTATCAACTCTTATCTGGGGCTTCTGACCAGATTTAAACGAGTATGTTTAATGTAGATAAACTTGAAACCATTTTTTACTGTTTTAAAGCTAGTTATGAAATGGAGTGTGTACATATGTATAAATATAAATTATTAATCTGCACCTTTTTGTATCTAGTAAATACAGGAGAAGTTCATGTTCTAACCACATTTGGCACTTCTTGTTGCATAAGCAAAGCCAAAACTTTTTTTAAAAATTGCAATGTTCATTTCATGTATATTTGCAATATTCATGGGAAATGTATTTAATTTATGTGATATTTGGAATAAAACAGGTTGAATTTATAAGAGCGTGAGTTTATGGGACAGCTTTATCACTCTGAGGGCTAAGAGCTACCGCTGTGGTAAATATGGTCCGAACAGAAACAAGCTGCTGATGTGCCGCTGTCAGAAGGGGGGATGATGGTTTGATTTCCCCAACAGGAGCCCAAGGGATGAGCGTGGGCCCCGTGAGGTTTTAAGAAGCAAATGGCATCCCAGAAGCAGTGGTTAGATGTTGCAGTTTGTAAGTTGCATGGCAAAGATTTTAGCCCTGGTGTGGGAGGAGTGGGGGAGGCTGCAGAGGACGCAGCACAGTGGGGTTTGCTGGGGACCCGGGACAGCCTGAGGCACTGCATGTGAATGGGAGGGGCGGATTTTAAGGGGAGCAGGAGGTCTCCAAAATGGGAGGTAAGGAGCCCTCAGCAGTGGTGGGATGGGGGAGATGAACCCTGAACTCCCCCAGGGTGCGATGTGACAGAGGTGGGAGAGGGGTCATGCAGTTGGCTCTTCCTTTTGTAGCCCTAAGTGCGACCTGACTGGCCCTCCGGAATAAATTCTGAAAAATATTGTTACAGTTGAGAACAGTTTATTGGCCGAGCCCAGTGAAAGCACATGCCTTCAGGGTGCTGCCAGGTAGAGGTGACGTTCCATGCCAAGCCGCTGGGCATGGCTGGCACCGCTGCGGGGGGCGGTGGGGCACCAGCCAGGCTGCTGCAGCAGCAGCAAAATGCAGTTGTGGGAAAGCAAAGCTGAGCCAGATGGTGGAAAGCACATCCCGTCACTCGGGTATGTCTCGCTGCCAGCTGAGCAAAAGCACTCTGAAGGCATTTTTTGTAAATATTAGCTTTTTTTTTTTTTTTTTTTTTGCTTTTGGTATTGGATTGACCTAAATGCAGCCTTATTTATGCTGCATTTGTGCTTGTATTCACTGAATGTTTGAGCAAATGAACATCAGTTATAGGACTGCTCTTTTAAAAGAAGTTGCAAGGGTGTGTTGGAGTATGCATATAAATGACGCTTGAGCTGTTTTGATACGCTAGACAACAGCGTTCTTTAAACATCACTGCTTTCACCAAAGGAAGGAGGTGGGTAAAGATGACATCTATCTTTCCTTTTTATTATCCAGATCCTTGCGTGCCTCAAGACTTTGAGAGCAATAGAAGCAAAATGAAGTTAGTAAATATTAATAGGATTTTTTTTTTCTCAGCCTGCATATCCTTTGCTAGCTGATGTCAAGCCCTGGAAAGGCTGTATATCAGATTGTGCCCTTTTCCCTGAGCCTTGGAGTGATGCCATTTCTAGAGCATGGAAACCTTAGCGATCCGTTGTCCTCTTTGCATTTACTTTCTGCTTCATCAAACCGTGAACCTGAAATAGCGTGGCTTAATTCTGTCCAGTAGCACATTTGGAAGGCTGAGCACTTGCTGGAAGCTGTTGGCTATTGAGCCATAGAATAAGAAAAATTAGTAATCTGGACCAAAAAAACTGGGACTGTGTATCTGGGGCAGGCGGGGGGGGAGAAAGGTGAATCCACACCAGCACTTCCCTTAGTTCCGTTAACAAATGTGTATACTACACTTGCAGCTAAAAGACAAGCATGTTTTTAATCGCATTTACGTTACATGGTAGGAACAAGTTGTTTCCAAGTCGAGATGAGTATCACTTGCTGTCAACTTTTATAGCTCTGTTCTGCCATTTGTTGGGTTCGGCCTTATCTGCAAAATTTGGGACTCCATACATTCATGGAAGACGTCTTCACTTCTAAATGTTGCTTACATTTTATTCTCTGCTGCTTTTTTTGTTCAACAGCCACATTGGAGCCCTGCCCCAGGGAGGACCTGGACTATGAACACAGAAGCTGGTACTAGGGGCAAGGCCAGTTACCCTCACCATAGACCAAGTTAGAGAAACAGCTTTGGTCCCCTTTCCTCTACCCAGTGTATTCCAGAGGCAGAGCTGAAACTTCTCAAGTTATACTCCTGATGTCCATGCAGGCTTGAGGATGGTATACTGCAAGTGCCCAAGAGCATAATTTTCTTTAACCGTAACAGCCAAAGGGAAACACCTCCGTGCAGCCGCTTCAGTCCATCCACCCGTTTGTGTTCACCGTGGTAGGAAATCCTCCCACCCTCAGCTCACGGATCCCATGGGAGACTCGCCGCTCATCGTGGCTGTGGTCTTTCCTGTCATTCCCAGCCCCTTCTCATCACGAGCCCTTGTTCTTCCCTTGCCGATCTGCTGCTTTCCTTTTCAAGGGAGAAAAGGGATAAAAGGTAAGAAATGAACCAAACATCCAGGAAAGTTTCGCTGGCCAGTGGCTCCAGTTGCCAGTTTTTTAGCTGAAGCTGCAGTCGAGAGCAGGTTCAGGCAGCAGGACCTCTCATGTCCTGTCAGAGCAGATCTAGCAGGGAAAGGAAGAGGCTTTTAAAGCAGCAGGAGGAAGGAATAGGTAATGCAATGTCCTTCATCTTAAGAGGAAAGATACCCAACTTTGAGCCTAGGCTCAGCTTTGCCCTGGAGCAAGTACCTCATGTTGTCTGCTGCTGGCTGAGGCACCAGTGCTTGCTGGCTGCACTTGTTGGCTAATAGAAGATGGTTTCTAGCAGATGGACTTGCTGTGGCCAAGTAGTCATGGTATCAGAAAATGCCTAAGTGCTTCATGCCAGCTTCATTTTCTTTTATCTGAAATTATTTGGCTTGGACAGAAGGAAGCAAGATCATCCATTGCCTGGATAGAAGTCCACGTAGCAAGGGCCCTTGCCCAGCACCAGTGTGATTTCCCCATTCCCTCTCTGTGAATGTTTTGCGGTGTTCAGGTAAGATCTGTCCCCCTGAGGCTGCATGGAGATCTGAACCTGCCACCAGCATGCCTTAGCAGTTTCAGCTAAACCAGCAGTGATGTTCTGTGTTACAGAGAACAGGTCCTACATCAAGATGTCTAACAAGGCTGTCAAGGTAAGGTTGGTTTCTGCAACTCAAGTACATGCCACTGGAGCTGCATCAAGGGCTTCGCTAAAGGATGACTCCATTCCTGATACCTTCAGGCAGCTGCCTGGAGCCCTGCCTGTACTTTCAGCAAACACTGTGCTGGAGCATCTGGAAACGATGCGGTTCTTTACAGGTGCATCAACAGGTGCTTCTTCATGTGGAGCACTCTGAGATCAACTTCTATTTAAGTAAATCTGTGAGGTCCTATGTGGAAGTAGGACACAAAGGATGCAGACCCAAAGCTTAATTGCCAATGGAGCCTGAGGTTCAAATAGAGGTATTCAAAGAAAACAAAAGTTACTTACCCAGAACCAGAAATCACTGACTCTGTGTGCCACATGTGTTTCCATCCCAGCCTCCTCCCCCTCCTCGTGGTTCTTTGTTTCCGTGGTATCTGCTGGAAGCAGAGTGCAGGAGGGCACGTGAGGGAGCACCCAAACCCCAAGCACTGTGCTTTGCAGTGGAAAAACTGTTTGGAAGAGATTAAGTTACTTTAGGGTAAGCTTTTATTCTCTTTTACTCACTGTTGATACGAATTAGCTCTCTATCCCCTCTCTCCTGACACTAGGTTTAACTACGAAGCTCAGGATTAAGCACATTCGATCCCAGCGACAGAGTAAATCCTCCATAAGAAGTGGACGATGTTCCAGGTGGCCTAATGTCCTTTCTGAATGCTGACTAGTACCAGACACTTGAAAAGTACAAGAAATGCTTGAATGGGAAAAATTAAAAGAACCTGGCAAGATACTTCTCCCAAATCCCTCAATTTGAGGCTTCTATATGTCCTGGAAAGCTTTTTCTTTTCCTCTTCCAAACTTGCGGTATATAGAATTTGAGGGAGGCTCTGACCTTTAGCAAGTAATGCGCTATAGTCATAGCATTCATAAAAAACAATCCATTCCTTCTTTAATCCTGCAATATTGTGACCTCAGTGGCACGGTGTATCAACAAATTCCTCAAATTAATTGTGCACAGGGATCTTTTTATTTCTCCTCTTTTTTGTTTTTGTTTTGTTTTTGTCCAGTCTCTTAATTTCTATTATTTCTGGTATGTTTTCTTTTGCTAGAGAAGCCTAGACTGATCACACTTTCCTAAATGAAGGAACTGTAAAAAAAATGTGCCTCCCACTCTTCGCACATTCAAGTGTTTTGTTTGCTGTGTAGATAGTTAGGGGATTGCATTCAGAAGCTGTGTGTCTGAATCGCAGGCTCCTCGTTTTGCAGAGGTGCCTCCTTACCAGATGGTGCTTTCAAGCAAGTAATTTTCTTGTTTACTTTGCAGCAATCAACTCCATCTAAGTGTCAGCTTTGGCTGCACCTTTTCAAATACTGTCATTACATGCTAATTCTACAGTGCGGAGGCTTCTTGATTGTATCTTTATGGGTAATAACAGATAATTCCTCTTGGAGGATGTGTACCAAGACATCAGTAAGAGCTGATGTCCTTCCAGTTGTAAGACAGCCTGGGTGTACCTCTTTTTTTTTTTTTTAGCAGAGATATCTAGCCCATTTTAGAGAGCCAGCTGCTGATAGCAGTTTGCCTTTTGCTCAGCACTCTGTTACTTCTGCACTTAGTGCTGTAAAACTCTTGGCACGGAAGAGTTAAATATTTCTGAGTTCTCGCTTGAGTCATCTGTCCCCGCGTCGGAGTGGGTTTGCTTGCAAGCACGTATGGGATTGGAGCCGGTCCTGGAACAGGAACGCGTGGCTCACGTCTGACATGCACCCGCTCGGGCAGAAACCAAGGAACAGCCGCTGCAAATAAAAACTCACTGAGAGGGGAAGGGACGCACAGGACTCGGGGAGGATTAGCTAAGGACACTTTGTCACTTCGCCTTCATTCATTTGAGGTGGAAGAAGGAATACGGGGAAAGCGGGGAGGTTTTTGGCTCTGCCTCTATTCATAAACTGCGTGTGAGATTGTTCTCTGGCACAAGCACCGCCTGGCACAGAGCAGCCGTGTGTGTCCATAGTGTTAAATCCTCTTTCCCGCCCAAAATGTGCAGCTTCACACAAACTACTTATTGGGAATGGTCCCTGTGTTGTGCTAGCTCGTGAGCTGTGGCTGCAGATTTGAGGGGGCGAGTGGGGGTGGTAATGTTATCTGGCAGGAGCCAAAAGCTTTCCTCAGTTCTTCTTAATTAGCTTGTACAGACATAGTCTTGATGGTGGTTTTTTAGGTAATGAGAAGTTTCACAATGGGTGTGGGAGGGGGTGAGCACAGCTGGGAGTAGGGCTGTGAGGGAAGCAGTTTGGCTTTGGCTGGCTTTGGATACGATGCTAGTGACTGGCATAGGGAGTCCTAGCAGGCATCTCCTAGACAAGCACATACACAAGGCTTTACAGTGCTCTGGCTTGATCTCCCTAAATGAAGTATAAGGTCTTGGTCTGCTAAGTGTGCGGGAAGGGGGAGAAGTGGAGGATTGGAGAAGCGGTGATAAATTTTGGATGAAATCACAGAGAAGTATCCTAAGGGGTTTGTCTGTTTGTCACGTTTCGCATTGAATGAGGAGAGGATACGAGCCCAGGCTCGTACATACGGGGCTGATGACGGCCAAAGAGCCTGGAGTACACTGCACCAAAAAGGAGCGTAAGGCTACCAGTCTGGACCGGAATAAGGGCCAGTCTGGCCCAGTACCCTGTTTCCAGCAGTAGCCAAAAAACCCAGGGGAGAACAGGGCAACACTAATACTTCACCTCCCAGCCTCCAGCACCAAAGGGACTTTCTGAGCCAGATGCGATGCCTGTGTGTTTCGGAGCCCTTAGTAGATCTCTCTTCCGTATTTTTTATGGCACCTTTTTGAACCCATGAGAACTTTCATCATCCACATCCTTGTGAGGATGTCCACAGGCTGGCTGGAGGGTGTGTGAAGGACTACTTTTCGTTTTGGACTAGGATTTTACTAGCTTCCCTTTGTGCTCCCTAGCCCTTGTATTTGAAGATTAAAGGTAAACTGTAGGGGCTTGGCCTGTTTAAGGCTTGGGTGGGGGAGGATGGGCTAGTGAAGGTAGATTTTTGGAAGAAGTCATAGGCAGGTGGCCTTAACAGCTCACCAGTTCTCTCTTCTGATACAGGAACTAAGAGGCACCAACAGGAGGCACCAGGAGATGAACAAGTGAAGGGATTCTTCCTCCAAGCCCACAATTTGCTTTTTTTCCACTTTTGTTGCACTGCTGGTGCTGGCATAGAGCTTTATCAGACCAGAGAGCCCAGGCTCAGTCACTCTCTCTCTCTTAGATCCCTCCTGTAATTCCTCAGAATGAGCCTTGACTCGTATGACCCTGAATGGCTCAGCATTATCAAGAGAAAAGAGGCATCTCCGTGCACAGGGTCTGTGGTGGGTTCATGGAGGCCCAAGTGAGCCAAGCAGCCAGGCAACCCCAAAGGCGGCTGGATTGATGGTCTTTGCCAGAATAAGTCAGAGATGTCTCTGCTGGCAGCAGAGTTTGCATGATGTGATAGAAGCATATTTTTAGCCATTTTTTTTCTATTCAACAGGCAATTTTGCCATTTCCTTTGCCCACAGCTTTAGAAAGCCAAACAGCTAGCAACACAGAACAGATGGTAGAGAGAAATCTGCCTGCAGCACCCCAACGAAGCAGAAGATGTTTCTGCTATCTGTGAGGGAAGTGGCCACAAAATACAGATGCTAATCAGACTAAACCCATGCATCTCGATCCTCTTCAATTCCCTGTTGGAAGGTGGCAGCTGAGAGGTCACTTCTGAGCTTTAGGAGCATCAGCTGGCAGCAGACCATGCTAGCGTTAGCAGTTAGGCACTGTAGGAATACTTGACTGTTACCTAGTAGCTGGGAGAGTCAGAGATGCTCCCAGGTCTTGCTCTGTGCACCCCGCAGCTGTTCTGGCCCAGAGCTGGGCCTGTCTTATCACAGAATCATAGAATACCAGGTTGGAAGGGACCTCAAGGATCATCTGGTCCAACCTTTCTAGCACAGTCTAGACGAGATGGCCCAGCACCATGTCCAGCTGAGTCTTAAATGTGTTCAGCGTAGCGGAGTCAGCCACTTCCCTGGGGAGATTATTCCAATGATTGACTGTCCTCATTGTGAAAAATTTACCTCTCGTGTCCAATCGGAATCTCCCTGGGAGTAACTTGTACCCGTTACCCCTTGTCCTCACCACGTGACCCCTTGTAAAAAGGGAGTCTCCATCTTTTTTTTAGCTCCCCTTTAAGTACTGGTACATGGTGATGAGATCACCTCTAAGCCTCCTTTTCTCAAGGCTGAACAAACACAGCTCTCTCAGCCTATCCTCATATGGCAGGCTTACCAGACCCTCGATCATCTTGGTGGCCCTTCTCTGGACCCCCTCCAGCCTGTCCACGTCTTTTTTGTATAGCAGGGACCAGAACTGTACACAGTATTCCAGGTGTGCCCTGACAAGCGCTGAGTAGAGTGGGATAATGACTTCTTTATCTCTGCTGGTGATGCCCTTTTTGATGTAACCCAGCATCCTGATGGCCTTCTTGGCCGCAGCAGCACACCGCTCACTCATGTTGAGCTTCCTGTCCACCAGGACCCCCAGGTCCCTTTCCATGGAGCTGCTCTCTAGCCAGGTGGATCTCAGTCTGAGCCGCACTCTTGGATTGTGTTTTCCCAGGTGCAAGACCTTACACTTGTCTTTTTGTTAAACTTCGTAAGGTTCCTGTTAGCTGACTCTTCCAGCCTATCCAGATCTTCCTGCAGGGTGGCTCTCCCTTCCAGGGTGTCTACTTCCCCACTCAATTTGGTGTCATCAGCAAACTTCATCAGGCTACATTTGATCCCATTATCCAGATCACTTATGAAGATATTGAATAGCGTTGGGCCCAATATCGATCCCTGGGGGACCCCACTTGTGATGGGTTGCCAGTCTTGCATGCTGGCTTCTTCCTCTGCCCTTCCTCTGGGTCCCATGTTTCTGTCATCTGCTGCAGGCTGACACCTTTCTTCCCCTCTCTCCCAGCCTAGCTGAAGCGTGCCAGTGAGAGAGAGCTATTCACAAGACAAGGAAAAGAGAATTAATGCTGGAGACTTCCTGGTGTGGTTTGACTGCTATAAGTGGTGCTGATTCTGCTGCAAGCTGGATGTGGTCACAGCTGGGTGGGAGGGCTGGCAGGAGAACCTGGGTGACCACACCGTGCCAGAGGGAGCATGTGTCTTGCAGCTGGGGCTGCTCCCCTGATTCTTCCTCCTCTACAGCCATGCCTTTGGAGATGAGAAGGAAAGCTCAGCAGAACAAGGTCTAGTTAAAGTATTCTTCATTAGCTTGACTAACCTGTTCTCCTTCTATGACAAGATGATCTTCTTAGTGGATGAGGGAAAGGCTGTGGATGTTGTTTACCTGGACTTTAGTAAAGCCTCTGACACCATTTCCCACAGCATTCTCCTGGAGAAACTGGCTGCTCACGGCTTAGATGGGCGTATGCTTTGCTGGGTAAAAAGACTGTCTGGATGGCCGGGCCCAAAGAGTTGTGGTGAATGGAGTTAAATCCAGTTGATGGCCAGTCACAAGTGGTGTTCCCCAGGGCTCAGTACTGGGGCCAGTCCTGTTTAACATCTTTATCAATGATCTGGATGAGAGTATCGAGTGCACCCTCATTAAGTTTGCAGACAACACCAAGTTGGGTGGGAGTGTTGATCTGCTGGAGGGTAGGAAGGCCCTACAGAGGGATCTGGACAAGCTGGATCGATGGGCCGAGGCCAACTGTATGAGGTTCAACAACGCTCAGTGCTGGGTCCTGCACTTGGGTCACAACAACCCCGTGCAACGCTACAGGCTGGGGGAGGAGTGGCTGGAGAAGTGCCCAGCCAAAAAGGACCTGGAGGTGTTGGTCAACAGCCAGCTGAATATGAGCCAGCAGTGTGCCCAGGTGGCCAAGAAGGCCAATAGCATCCTGGCTTGTATCAGAAACAGTGTGGCCAGCAGGACCAGGGAAGTGATCGTCCCCCTGTACTTGGCACTGGTGAGGCTGCACCTTGAACACAAGTCTTATGAGGAGCAGCTGAGGGAACTGGGGTTGTTTAGTCTGGAGAAAAGGAGGCTGAGGGGAGACCTTAGCACTCTCTACAACAACCTGAAAGGAGGTTGTAGCCAGGTGGGGGTCGGTCTCTTCTCCCAAGTAACAAGTGACAAGACAGGGAAACAGCCTCAAGTTGCGCCAGGGGAGGTTTAGGTTGGATATTAGGAAAAAGTCCTTCACCGAAAGGGTAGTCAGGCACTGGAACAGGCTGCCCAGAGAAATGGTTGAGTCTCCATCCCTGGAGGTATTTAAAAGATGGGTGGATGTGGTGCTTAGGGACATGGTTTAGTGGTGGTCTTGGCAGTGTTAGGTTTACGGTTGGACTTGATGATCTTAAGGGTCTTTTCCAACCTAAATGATTCTATGATTCTATGATTCATCAAAATGCTTTCCTTCTGAAATCTTCTAAATCTAGCAGTCCTTTGCTGAGTTTCCCTGCTCTTCTTTCCCTACACCTTTTCTGTCCTTCTTTCTCTTTCCTATACAGGCATGCAAAGGAGTTGGAGGGTAAGGAGCGGAGCAGGGGGAGGCTGAAAAGAAACCAGAACTTGAGTGGTTTTGCTGAGCCACCTCACTGCCATCCCAACCTGACTTACTGCCCTCCTTCGCTCACTCCAGCCCCTCCTGAACAACACAGAAGGCTGCAGAGCTGTGTGTAGCTGAGCTGTGTGTAGCTGTCGTTACAGCCAGCACAGTAAACCTTTATTTTAGTTACCACTGGTTACTCAGCTCCCCTCATTTCGTATCATCTAACAGGAAAGCCACGCTGACTTGTCACCCTGTCTTCTCTCACCTCTGCTTAGCTCCTGGCTCTTGCACGGGCAAAAAGCCTGCCGCCTGCGCTGCACCAAGCCAACCCAAGGGCCTCATCCTGACCCTACCCTTTCACCACTCCTGGGCACTGAGGGAAAGAGCCCTACAGCAATCCTTTGCACTGCGCTGCGTCCCGCCGACTCTGTTCCTGCCAATAACTTTATGCCTTTGAGGGCTGTGCAGGTGCAAGTGTTTTTCCTTGGCACATTTGTGCAGACAGTAATTGCCCGTATGTTCTGTGTCCCTCTGGGAGTTTTAGTATAATATTTGTACTTTGGGAAAATTCGGCTCTTTTCTCCTTGGAGGCAGGAGTCCCCCGTGAGTTCCCAGAAGCAACTTGGGAACAGCCCTGCAAACCTGCCTGCATCCATGCATCCTGCTCAGCAGCCAGTGGAGAAACTCAGTCCCCGATTGCTTCTGGAAAGAGTCACCGAGGCTCCTTTTAATGCTTCATTTCTCTTGCTAGAATTTTAGACAGGAAACCATGCCTGGGAGCAAGGCTGTGCCTCTGCTTTCAGCCACACCAGTAAGCACCCAGTGCCAGATGACTGAAACCAGCTTCCTCTCCGTACAGCTACTGGGAAGTAAATACATTATCCCGCCCCGTGCTGCAGACTGCTGGGACTGAACCACAACCAGCCACTGCCAGAGACCGTGTTATGTTGCAATTGCTACTTATTATTGTGGTTAAAATATACCCAGAGCGTGTAAAACATGAAACAATCCTTCCCATCTTTCTAGAGGGCTCTGAGTGTCACTGCCAGCAATGACAGCAACAGTGGGACTCTGTAAGGTCTCGTGGCTGGAGGAACAATCCTTCCCACCACAAAATTTTAAGCCGCTTGGTGATTTCAGCAAGGTTTCCCAGCCACACAGAAGTCTTGGTTCTTGTAACTGATGAAAATTGGTGGCCAAGCAGAGGAGAGAGATGCCCTTAATTCCAATTCCAGTTCGCACTAAGGAAAAAATCTGCATTTTTAGATACTATCAATCAAGCAGAAGAAATAAATATTGAGAAAACTAGGCTGGGATGGTTCTGAGAGCCCTGGGAACTACTTGTTTTAGTAGTAAATCTTCCGTGTCATCTTGTTCCCTCAGAGCATGACTAATCCCTACAGTACACAGCAAGGGCCTGGCTGTCGCTCCGACCCAGTGCTGGTTGTAGCAGGCGGTACGGCAGCGAGTCTGGGCTTTTGGCATTTTCATCTTGTGCTCAGGCCACTCAGTGAGGTGCTCAGAGCTCCTCTCGGACCCTGCGTCGCCTGCGCCTGCTCTCTTTCTGGTTAGCAAAGATTGCACTGCAATGTTAAAGCTAAACAGGAGAGCAATGAGGAGCAGCACGGACCTTTTAACTGCTGGCAGCATCACTTTTTTTTGGCCTCAGTACCTATGAACAAGCCTTCCCTTCTTGTCTCTTACAGTCGAACAGACCCTTCTTATCTTCCTCTGCCCTAGTTCTGCTGGTTTTTTTTCCTCTTTTGCTCCCACGGCAACCTCTTATAAGCCTGGACCGACTCCTGAGCACCAGCAGGCGTTCCAGACATGAGAGCAGCAATTGCATGTTGTACCGCTGTTTTCTCTCGGCAAACACGTTGTCTTTGGGGAAGGGGGAGGTCAGTGTGACCAAAGCAGTATTTGGCCTCTGGACTTGTGAGTGACTCAGCACTGCTTTTATCTTTGTAGCCTTCCAGGCAGGAGCCTGGTGATCCTGCCATTGCATCCCTCCTGCCCCCTCGCCCAGGCTACGACAGTTTTTCCTTTACCCTTTTAGCAGGACACAGCGATGCGGCTCTGACAAATGAGTGTCGCCTGGGGGTGCAGCTCCCTGATGCTGGCTGCACGCTGGTGGAGCAATTTAGCCCAGGAATTATCGGGACGCCGTGTCTCAGCCTCTTTTCTCAAGGAGAACTTCATGTCTCAAACATTGTCCAGGAGGACAATTATGTTACTGTAAACGACTGTGCATCACTTTAAAGAAAGGTAATTAAACACCTGAAGGCCAGAGACTTGTATTAATGACAAGAGGGCTCAGTCAAAAGCTGTGGGGACAGTGACGCTGCCTAGGTGCAATGCTGATCCCCTGGCTGTGCTGCTGCCACGCTGCTGCTTCTGAAACTTGAGAGAGAGGTTTTGAGACCTCTGGAAATTTTGAAATTATATCAAGTGATGAATGTTAAGAAGTAATTACAGGAAAAGAAAAACAAGCAGAATAAACAGTGAGTTTTTTTCTCCCTTCCTCCCCCACGTGAAAAGGTAATGGAATATGGTCTCCTGGTGTAGAATAATACTTTAAGTACTGTGTGTCCCAGTTTCACAATGCTCAGTACAATGTGTACAAAAAACAAATACGACTATGTTGTGGTTAGGCTGTTTATCAGCTATCTGCTTTACTGAATATGTATTTCTATATACGTGCTATTTTCACTGTGAAGTAACTGTATAAGGAAAGGAAAGGAAAAAAATCCATTACCAGTCAATTAAATTTCACAGGGTCCTGAAAAAAGCTGCAGAGGACAGTCAATGTCAGGAAAAAAAACTATTGCATTTTTTTTCTTTTCTTTTTAAATGATGAAATAATTCTTTTTTTTTTTTTGGGGGGGGGGGGGCGATGTTCTTTGTGTTAATAAACAGCCCCTAGATAAAGAAAGCAACTACAGTGTCATTTTGCAAAGCTTGCTGTGTCTCCTATCCTCTCCTATAAGCCCTCCGATTATGGGATTATTGTATAGCGTTGGCATCATTCAGCCAGTGCTAATAGCTGAAATTGACGGCATGTGCCAAACCTCCATTAACAAACACTGGTTCACATTTCAAATGACTGCTCATTTCAGCCAAGCGTGTGCTCCTTTTTATTTGCTGTTCATGAAACAGATTGCTTTTTTACATAAATGTAAATTGTTGCTTATGCCTACGTCATGATGTATATGGAAGGGGTATTTATTCTTTCTTCCGCTTCATGGCATTCTGTTTGCAGTCCCTTCAGGCTACTCACATTATCGAGGGACTTTGATGCTTCACCTACTGCAGATACTGACTGGCCAAAGCAAAAACTGAAAAAAGCTTCTAAGCTCAGTGGTTGGTGTATGCTTTGCAGATTTTCCCTTCCATGTCCTCCAGCCCAACTGTGATTGTGCAGAGTAACCTTAACCTTCTTCAGCCCTCCTTTTGCTGGCAGGAGCAGGACAGCTTCCTCCGCTGTTGGTCAAAGTAGGCTACCTCTGCATTTGATGCTCTTTTGAGTTCCTGTGTCTTTAATATACATGCCTAGAAATGCACACTGTATTACATTCCAGTATTTCCCCACCTGCACGGGACATATCTCCCTCAATACTGAATCTTCCCCTTAATGGATCCCAGTGCCATTGGTGGGTCATGATAAGCTCACTCTTTCTTTCTCTCCTTTCATCATTTCCAGGTTTCAGTTCCTATCTTCCAGTTGACTTTTCGTCACTTGTTCCCAAATATATTTTGTATGATTGAGTTTCATTTCCATTCAGTTCAGTCCTGTGGATCTTCAGTTCAGTCCTGTGGCACAATATCCTTGTCCTCTGTACCGATGCCTTTCAGCTTTGTAAAACACTCCCATGTTTACCTAAACCTCAGGAGTTATTAAACAGAAAGGACTTCTTCCAAGACTGATCCTTGAGAAAAAACACTAGGTATTTTTTCCCATCTCCAGCCACATAATTCCTTTTCAACTTGCCATTAGTACATCTCATAAGCCTTATGATTTGTTCATTCATCACCATCTCCTTGAGCTTTATTGCTAGGATCCCATATTGAACTGTGTCAAAACCAAATGAGACTAATTAATTTCTTAGACCAAGGAGATGCAGCAGTCTGGTTAGTCTCTGTTGATTTTATCCCATTTTTCATTTAACTCCAGGTCTTTAGTTATCCTTTCATTTCAGGGCTGCTCTAAAGTCTTACACACTGTTAAGATCAGCTTGATAGGCTTGTAGGTACCTAAATAGTTCTCTCTCTTCTTAAATATTGTCATCACAATGTTTTCAGAAGGTAACATTCCTAACTGGATAGATACATTAAAAAAAAACCCATCCACCATAAAAAAAATCCAGTGTGCATTCACTCCTTCAGGAGTAAGGTAATTTGATATCTCTGTAGTTAATTGAATAGAGAGCCATGACCTTTTTTTTCTGTGTTTTAAATCTCCTTATCCATATCACATTTAACCTCTGGTGTACATCAGCGTCCTTACTGAAAATTACGACCTTACCTAGACTCTCTCTCCACCACCCTTAGCCACAAGTTCCTTTTTCGCCTAGTAATTTTATTTATGAGGTTAAAAACTCTTTTCCTATCTGTTGGCATACCTTTTGCAAGGTACATGGGTTTTGACAACAGAGGTCGGGCAAATCTTCCAGCGACAATCAGATGTTGGTGCCCTGTGTTTATTCATCCCGTCTTTCTGCAAAAGCTACCAGCCCCTTTAGCAGAATGTAGATGAGACTCAGCTGCTCTGGTACAAAGCTGAGGCTCTTAGCTAACTGCAGACCAGACGTCTGTCTATGACTTTGAGAAGGCATGGGGAGTAACCCCAAATCTAAAATGGCACAACATCCAGCTGGAAACCAAAAAGAGAGGTATGGTACAAAACATTCTGTGACAGCAGTCCGAAGATACCTTTTGTGTCTGAAGTAATGACGGGTCTGAAAAGGCTTTGAAGTCAAAAGACAAATTTGTTAGCCCAGGTGTGGTTATTACTGACTCACTAGAAACCAACTTCGTGGTTCATGGCATTTTTAATTAAGGAAGTACAAACAAGCTGCTTTTGCTCAAACAGATGCAACAGCTTTAATTGGAAATACCAAAATCTGTTTGTGTCTTCTGGATATGGTAGGATGCTTAGTTAGTAAACCCAAGGCCCATCCATTTCTTTTTTAAAACAACAACTCTCTTCTAAAATAACAACATATATGTAGTATTTTCCTTTCTAACTTAAAGATCTGGTACACTGAAATTAGGGGCCTAGTCATAAACTCAGCCAAGGGAGAAGGGGCTACCTTAAACTGGTTATTCTTTTATGAACAGTAACAAATGTATTAGAAATGCCAAAAACAGTTCCAAAACTACAACCAGGTTAAAGTAACTTGAGTTAGAAAAGATTTTAGAAATTTCCACAAGAGGTCACTGTTATCATTAGCAATAGATAAATAGACCTCATTTTAGGATTGAGAACCGGGCATCATTTCTCCCTTAGAGAAAACCTAAGGTCTCTGAGAATAAATATTCCCCACATAATACCTCCCTCATCTGTCTCACAAAATGAATCTACAGAGAGAACAGTTTTTCATTCCTGAATTCGTCATAGGAATCCTAGATTTTACAGATGCTGAGACTATCTTATGTTTTCCTTGTCAAAGAATGACCTTTTCAAATCAAGACATTTTAATTAGAAGGATTTACAAGGACATGCTCATGGTTTGGTTCATGGTTTCTCAGGGTACTAGAGCAAAAAAATACAAATAAATAAGCATTGAAATTTTGTCTTTCTTAGGTTGGCAGAGGATGGTAACCTCACTGTGTTACAGGTTCCTCATCCTAGCTGGGGCCTTTTCTTAAAAGACACATGGACTGGGGAAAATGTATGAAATTGTTACTAGAAGTAAAAGCATCTATTAGAATATCAGAACCATTAATTCCGTTAGGGAGAGGTCATATGAAATAGTAAGCTGATATCCTGACAGTAAAATTTGCTGGTAAAAAAGGGCCAGTTTTGAACTGGGACCTCCAGAATGCCAAAATCTCAATCACCCAGAAATATAGGGGCTGCCTGTAAATTCCACCTTGCCAAACACAAGGGGAGAGTGGGATATGTGTTATTTGAGCATTCTCCTCTTTCAACAAAATTGCTTTCTGTTACCTTGAAAGAATTGCCGAAAAGCAGCATATTTGAATGATTACCATGCACACAAGGGTGCCTTTCCTTTCTAGGTCCTCATCTGAAATGGAAAAGGAAGGTAGGGAGGTCATCGTAATGTGCTGTAGATGGTAATTCGTAGCAGCGGCGCTGCCTGCTTAGCATGATCGCTTCAAAGTATTCTGCTGTCAAATGGAGGCAGTCATTCCTCACAAAAACAGCAGTCCGCTGCCTCAGAAGGAAACAGGATGGAAAGAGCAGAGGGATATTACTTTAGGACAGATGCAGATCAAATGAAGCAGTGCTTTGACTCGGGCTTTCTGCCCAAATGACAGTGTAACTGCTGTGTTAATGGAAACCCTGAAGGTGGAATGAATATGGGCCCTTCTCCGTGCAGGCAATCGCTGGACCAGAGTAATTCTATACCATGATTGAGGCACAGATGACAAGAGACAAAAATAGACTTCGCTCTTTTTTTTCAGCATCAATTGTGTGCCTACGGAAAGTGCTTAGGTAAAATCTTCCACTCCATACCAAAGAAAATTACTCCTTAACCTCCAGGTAAGTTGGTCCAAGAGCATTTCTAGTCAACACCTCTACTGACCTTCTCTACCTGAGCAAATTGGCTATAATAACTGCTGCAGAATACATCATCTCCCAATAGCTACTTGGGAGTAGTTCCCACTAGGGCATGCTATTTGAAGAAAAGCCACTGTATTTCCAGAGGGCTGTGATTATTCAGGAGAAATAATCTTTTTCAGGAAAGCAAAGCCACCTGGCGAGCTATTCCAGAGCAGCTATTGCAGCATGTTTGTTTTGGAATAGCTATTCTGGTCTAAAAAGGCTGGAGGATTACCAGTTAACCTAACGTTCACGTCCCACCCCCCACCCCAGGCTGGTGGGGAGTGTGCAATTGTGCACCTATTTAGGCAATTATGTGGATAAATTACATGGCCAGGCACTGAGAAGGCTT
This sequence comes from Platalea leucorodia, assembly GCF_965183815.1. Classification (NCBI taxonomy): domain Eukaryota; kingdom Metazoa; phylum Chordata; class Aves; order Pelecaniformes; family Threskiornithidae; genus Platalea; species Platalea leucorodia. The sequence goes on from NC_138824.1 coordinate 70,921,750, forward strand.
AGTAGTGCGTGACTCTTCTTGCTCACAGGGTAAAATATTGGCCAAATTTTGTAGTACTTCGTACGGTTTGGACCATCTCATGGCTAGAACTGGATCCTCCCAACCTAGAATACAATCCAGTCATGAAAGAGGGGAAGAGGGGAATAGGTTGTTAACAGGCAATGCATTAAGACCAAAATATCTCTCAGATAAGCCCTTTTCACGTGACTGTCTCAAATAGTTCAGGCAAAATCATTTGCATTACTGGCATCTCTCAACCCATTATGCTTCGGCCCTTGGCTATAAAATATAAGGCTGCTTTTGTTATTGAAGCGGACAACTTCTTTTTCTCCTTATGTATCTTAAAATCTTTAAACCTCCCTTTTGACAAAGATCATTGATATCTGTGACTTTTTCCTGTGAAAAAAGCGTTATTACAAACTGTGCCCACCACTACAATTACTTGACAGTGACATGAAGTACTGCTTGTTTGTGAGCTTGCTTGTGAACGATTTTTACAGTTGCTGGAAAGCACAGCAGCATCTGAGCCCAGGCATCGGAGGGGCGAATCTTGCGAGCGAGAGAGGAGCAGGGATGGCAGCACAGCACGGAGCTGGAAATCCTTTTGTGGTGGTTTTCCTGTGGAAAGTGAAGAAATGTTCTGCTGAAACACAATTAATTGAAAGACAAATGCTAAAACTGGTGCTTTGAAAAATGAATGTAAACCTTTCTAGGCCATCTGTTTCCTAAATCTGGGAGGCAATCCGGTCTGGAAGCATGTTCCCAAACACCTTTCATGGTCAGCAAGGGGTTTCTCCCACCCGAAGCTGAATTTTTTCCCAGGACTAGGTGCCCAGTAGTGCTCCTGAGCTAATCATATTACCTTAGATAATACCTAAAGGAAAGGAACTTGAGTGATTTTTTTTTTTTTTTCTGCTTCAGCTATAGTTACTATAAGGAAGGGAAATCTGTGGGGTGCACTCAGATATACCTTGTCATTGAACTCCACATCTGTGACACAGTTTGATTCACAGTCACTGAATATTAGAAAGGCAATGTTCATGATGGTGATCAATATATGTGCTCCATTTAATGATGGTGGTTCAGGTAATTAGGAAGGATGCCTAGAATGAAGCTGGCATCTGAAACCTGCAGGTTTCCCTTCAGAGAAAGGCATAAAGGAGTAAAGCAGGGGGAATTAGCAGATTTGTCTTTCAAGCCCTGTGGAAAGATCCTCTTTGCCAGTGGCAGAGGCTCTATCAATCAGAGGGGGAGAGGGATGCCGCCTTTGAATGTCTTTGCTTTCTTACCCCATAGAGCTTTGGATCATATCAAATGAGGGACGTTGGCAAGGATGCGTGTGCGCACACAACAACAGCAGGTAAGGGCATTGTAGCCACCAGAAAGAAAGGTTTCTTCCATTCAGCCCTTGTAATCCTGGACAGGACTTTATTTAGATGTTTCTAATTACCACAGTATGTTTAAACAGATATCCAGAGAAATCAGCAGGGAGCAACAGATCTCCTCACTGCCTGGCAGGACTGATGATGACAAGGGTCATGTAATGGCTTAATATGATGCCACTTAATATCCTACTTAAGCAATGTAATTATGGGGTTTATTTGATAGAGCAAGAAGGTTTATCTCCTGCAGAAAGCATGAATGAGATTGCCAGATGCAGGTGCTGCTGGGTTACAAGATTCATTTTTTATATTATACAGTTTTTACAGCCTTGTCCACTCGGGTGATTTTCATTTTCTAAATCCAACGCAGTCTGTCTCTTCAGTCTGTCTCTTCAGTCTGTCTCAGTGGTGCCCCTGTATAAATAAGCCACTTTCCTCTAGTAGTTGGCAGCTCTCATTACAAATATTTTCTGCCAGCTGCTCTTGGAAGATTTCTTTATTTTAGCTCATCACAACAAAATGGAGATCTCAGACACTCATCCCATGTTTTAACATAGTATGCCTCAAAGGAAGTGACTCAGTCTTTGTATACAGTCTTAGTCGACAACAAAGTTTTCGTGTTGGAACATAAAAAAGAGATTTATGTAACTAATATAACACTGAAAACAAACAAGCCCTCCAACCAAGTTCAAAGCACCAGGTTAACACATACTTTCTAAATAAATATGGTGCTTTCAAATTTGTCTAGACCTCATGATTTAAATCTTATGATGCTCAAAGAACTTGGTGGAGGGGGCGGTTAAAATTTCAGAGCCATTGGGGATTTTCTGTAAGAATTAGCAAATGCCGGGCTCTTGCCACATCTTCTGAAGGACTGTAAAAGGAGAGGTAGGGTGCCTTCCGCTGAAGGCTGGGGGCAGGAGCCTCTGGGGAAGTGTAGACCCATCGGCGCAACACCAGTTCCTGCAAAAAATACTGAAGCAAATAATCAGACACCTGGAAGGGAGCAGGGAAGGAGTAGCTGCCAACATGGATTTGTCAAACCGGTCTTATTTCCTTATGTGACAGGGTGACAGATCTCACTGACAGAAGCAAATGCATGTCTGGTCACGGCGTCTCCCGCAGAGCGCTCACAGGCAAGTGCAGCAAGTGTGTGGTCTAGACAGATCTACTGCATGGTGGGCACAAAACGGGCTGGAAAACATTACTCAGAGAGTACTGGTGATTAGCTCATTATCAAAATGGAAGTTTTGATCAAGAAGGGCTCGGCGGGAGGCTGCTGTGGCCCTGTGATTGCTCAGTGTCTTTGGCAGCGAAGCCAACAGTGCCGATGATGGACTCGAGAATGAGCCTGTCGCATTTACAGACAGCAGCAAGGGGCGAGCACCCTCCGCGGTGCTGGGGGCAGGCTTCAGATGGCTTGATGTATTTGAGATACGGCCCCAAAAAAAAGAAAAAGAAAAAATACACAATTTAATTTAAATTTTTGTTTGTCCAAAGTACAAACAGCAAATGCCAGAGAAGGATCAGCTCTGCAAATAAATAAATCTATGAATCAAAAAAATCTAGAAACTGTAGTGGATCAGAGGCTGAATGTGAGTCTATTGTGCCATGCTGTCATGAAAAAGATAAACCTCATTCACCTGCATGTATGTAAGAACATGTAAAGTAACGTTTTAGCTCTGTTCAGCACCGGCATGGCCTTGGCTGGAAGGCTATGTCAGGTTTGGGGTACTGCACTTGAAGAAAGGTGAGACCCAGCTGGAGACAACTCAGAAGAGACCACTGAAAAAGGTAGAACCAAGAAAACACGACCCAGTAGCCAAGTCTGAAAGAAATGGGTGTGGTTTAGCCTTAGGAGAGACAGCTAATCTGCCCTTCATGCCTCTCACAGAGGAGACAGCTAGGACGGGACCAATGTTTCAGCAATGATGGTGTAGGTTAGACACAACACCAGCCCTCCCTTACTGTGGCAGGAGCTGTCAGGAGAGGTTGTCAGGCCTCGTTACCGGTAGCTGAAGAAGAGCTGAGACAGGCATCTCTGGGGAGCAGCCCGCACGCAGCAGAGCCCGAAGGGGTCTGGGAGGGTCAGGGAGGTGGTAGGTGACCCTGCAAGGAGGGCAGCCAGCTCTGCTGGAGCGACCCAGCAGCTGCCAGCACCCGTGCACAGGTTTAAAGACATCCACAGTTTTGCTGAAACTGGTGGTCAGGGCGGTCACCCTTCTTCCAGGCTGAGCTCTTACACGCTGCTTGCTCCCCCTGCTAAGTGATGAGAAAAATAATGGAAAATGTTACTGAAAGGCATCAAGTTGTACTTGGCACCTGGGAGATGGCTGGGGCCAAGGGACCACCTGCAAGTAGGGACCTTGCTGCGCTGCCTTGCACTCGTGTCTGCGCACAAGTGCTTCTACCTTGAGGTCTGTGCGACAATAATCTACGTTTGTGTCAGCACCTCTCTCCAATCTTCTGCAAGATTTATCTGTATATTACTCAAACAGCACAATTACAACAAGGTGTTTTTTTACAAGAAAGTGCCGGTTAAAGTATTGAGCATTCAAAGAATTAACTCTGGGAGGGAGAAACCAATGAGTCATGGGCTGTGTGGAGTCCTGCAGTTTGAAACCCTCAAAGATATGTAGGTATCTTGCAGTGAACTGAGGTGCAGGGCCTTAACATCTAACCTATCTTAAAATAGGCAGTCTCTTGCCTTGCTCCCTGTTTCTCCATCTAGTCAGAGGGCACATTCACCAAACATCTTAGGCTTTAAAAGACAGCAATGAAAAGAGCCTGCTGCCATCCTCACCTCAAGAAGAAACAGCTTTCTCTCCCTGGGGAGAACACAGGTTTGTGACAAACTAAGGGGAAGGCCATCCCGCTCTGCCTGCCAGCCTTTGAAAGCCGTATCGTGCCCTGCCGGCTGGCACGGCCAAGGAATTGGTCCTCTTCATGTCCGTGGGGAATTAAGTCTGGCTGAAGGAACACAGAAAATCTGAAGCGATTCAGACAAGCATGACTCAGCCACCCTGTCACAGCAAGTTTATAATGCTGAGGAAGAAATTTACTCTTGAACATATTTTAATTGACACACCAGATTATAGATACTGAAAGAATATCTTTCAAAATAAAAGATGACAGACTTTCAACATCTGGTCTAATTCCCTGCAACTATACTAGCAGATGTAAACTGTTATGTATTCTATTAGCAAATATCCTTCCTTTATTTCCTTTTTCTAAGTGTATGAATGTACTTGTATATGTTTTTATTACAGCTATAATAATCTATCTTAATTTTATATATTCACACTTGAATTCTGGATTTAAACAATAACTGCTCATGGTGCGCAAAATTCTGCTCGTAGAAATGGGTAGGAGTTTTGCTAATTACTTATGTGGGGCTAGGATTTTGCTCAATAAGGTTATGCATGTCTCAGGAGTTTCCAGAAGCAATATAAACTGTGAGACTGAAGCTGAAGTAGTGTTTATAGGCACCATAATTGCACCAGGAAAAAATCTGGGGGTTTTGTTGTTGTTGAGCTTATTTGCGTTTTTTCTGGAGCTGATTGAATGAGGACTGCTTGTGAGCCCTTATTTTGGCTGTTTCATGGTGATCAGAGGATGACAGAGTGGAAGAGCTGTGCCAGCTTCACTCACTACACCCTGTCCCATGAGCCCTCAGGCAGGGCTTGCATGGATCTGAGAGGGGGGCTCGCAGGACCGGGAAGTAAAACCTGCCAAGCTGCTGGTTCAGCTGATTTTTTTTAATTTATTTTTTTATTTTTATTTTTTCCTACCTGCAGCAGTTCTGCCCGAAGAAGATGCCCAGCTTCTGCCACCCTTGGACCTGCCAGCTCTCTCCTCCTGTGCGTACTCCCTAACCCTTGTCAGCCTCAAAATCTGACTTAGCAGAGACCTACCATTTCTGGCTCATTTTCACATGGGTAGCTCAGTTGGTAAATTCGGGGGGCAGTAACTTCCAGCAAAGCAGTGGTGACAAGTACATGGGGCTGGTGACCTTAGCCACTGGAGCAGAAGCAGCCAGGACAGGATATGTCACATCCTTTGCCCCATCACTACAGCCAGTGATAAAATCCCTGCTCTTATTGACCACGCAGAATTGGTTTGGTAGGGCATTGCTCAAAGCATCTAGCCCACTTTGCAGACAAACTGCGTTAATGGAGTGGGAGGGGGAAGCCAGCCTACCAAACAGCAGTAGGCCGTCAACAGATGCATCGTTGTGCTCATTCATCCAACATCAGCATCTCCAAATATCTAAGTTAAAAAGTAAGCTTTGAAGCCAGCCTGGGAGGTAAAAATTGAAGGAGATGAGAAATTTGCATCTTTTTGTGCATTCAGTCAAAACCGCTCCTGCAAAAACACATAAAAGCCCCTAACCATTATGCATTTGTATATGTAAATTTAGTTCTTCAGCTGCATTATGGTAAGACACAGAAACCTGTCAACAGAAGCACTGTCGCTATGTTCCATTAGTGTGTATTTATTTACATGACTATCAGAAACCAACCACTTAAATAAATCATTGTTAGGGAAGTGGACTACTTAAAGAATGTGTGGCCCATTCACCCATAAAACACTAATTGTCACAGCAGCACCTCTCCAATGAATCACCAGTAATGAGACACCATTATGGAAAGTATCAATTTTCAGTGCAACCCAGCCACACTGTACCTGGTCAAGTAATTGTACCAAAGTGCCTAACAAATAAAACTTTTCCATGAAAATACATTGTTCTCTGAGCAAAACCATTTTCTAAGAGGGCTCAGGGATTTTTTGCAATTTATATTATGAACAAATAGCACCTCACTCTGTGTGTTGCTTATTGCTGTTTGGAAATGTGCGTAGCTCTTGACTTACAAGAAGAATTCTGTCAAAACTTTTCATCCTCAGGTATGAGGTCACTTTTGTACATCTGTGCTGCTTACCAGAAAGGAAGAAGATTCACAAGGCCTTTAAAAGCAAATGTAATGTGATTTCATGATGAGGATAGGCAAATGAAAATATTCTCTGTCCAATACTTCTAGCCGCTTTTTGGTAGCATCCGGAGGCAGTGTATCTTTGTCATGAGGCAGACAAAACACGTTTTTCAGATTTCCTGAAAGTCGTCATAGGATTCCCATGGGGAGCATATTTCCATACACTGAGGGGGAGAAGAGACAGTTTAATACTGGTTCAGAATGGGACAGGACTTTGATTCATGGAAAAAAATCTGCCTTCACTGAAAAGCAGATATCTATCTTGGATCTTCTACGTGAGTCAAGAGTCCCTCCTCTGAAGCAGCTGCTGTCTACATCTCTGCCCTGACAGCCTGCAACGTTACGGAGAATCAGGTCATTGCCACAGCTCATTGCAACCTTCAGCTTCATTTTAGTGGGATGAAATGGTGCCTCTTGCTGCGTAACATCTAGAATGGCTAGGAAATCTGCACAGCAGTGTGCCTCCCCATCTTCCTTCGGGAGGAAAGCAAGCGAGGGGGGAAGTCCGTGGCTGCATGGTACTCAGAGGCCATGGGTAGGAGGTGGCAGCCCCGGGCGGTGACAAGTTCATAAAGCAGGTGCCTTGACAGCATATCAGGTAACCTCCACCAGCGCTGCAGCTGGCAATGCTTTCCGGGCCGTGGAAGCAGGCAGCGAGGGGAAAGGCAGCGCTTGTGTTAAGCTAGGGAACTTTTTACACTATTTGGAGCCCTGGTGTCAGGATGAACAAAGCTGGGCAAAGATACTATTATGCCAACAAATTCCAGAGATTGTATGTACAATGTACATTATGTATGTCCATGTACGTACATTAATGAGACAAAGCAGGTCCAGGCTGATGTTCATGGTTAGTACTTATCATGGGGGCTCTAGAAAAGAGAAGATACTACAGTTTTTCTCATTCTTGATCTACGTGCAGACGGAGGGCCTGTTATGAAGAAATATTCAACGATGAACACATGGCATCAGTCAATAGAGAGGATGGAATATTTCTTCCTGTCTGCTCCAGTTTCAGCGCCTGGTTTGGTTTTGAAATGCATTCTTGCGGAAGTACGGGTATGGGCTTCTGCATCCTGTGAGGACCACAGCTGTGCACTCACATGCATCACAGTTCTGTATGTCTCATGTATATAGACAGATTTCCCTGAAAAATCAATTTTCTGGGTTGCTCCCTGTGGGCTCTGTCACTAGCTGACAATTTTGGTTACTTTTTGTGTTTCCAAGAGCACTTCCTGAGTGCCCATGGAATGCACGTACGTAGCCGTGCACTGCTTTTGTCTTGCAACATCTACATGAAGTAGCTTATTTTGGACGTTTGTTCTTGTGAGGGACCCATGGCTACCTGTGATGTGGTTGGGAACAAGATAGCAGGGCATTTCCTCAAGCAGCTGTCTCTTCCTGATCCTCTTGTGTAAACGCTAGTTTTCCTGCCTTAATCAAATCTCCTTGCTCAGGTCTTCGTTGCTAAACATCTTGCTTTCTTCTCCCAGACATATCTGTGCCAAGGATATAGGTGTATCATAAGAGGATAGGTATTTACTAGTTTTCCAGGCTGAACGGGCACTTAATGGTCATGCTGCTTGCTTCACACGAAAAAAGTATAGGCTTGGCAGTAGGATATTATGGGGTCTGATTTATCACAGATTCATTTGTCATGGATTCAAGCAGATGGCATGAGGCCGGAGCGGCGGGTGTTCGTCCTCCAGCGCACGGGGCCCTGTGGCTGCAGGCAAGGCAGGCCCACAGCTCTCACCCAGGTCCTGTTCACGGGTGCTGCCTTTTGTGGCTGCTTAATTGCTCTTGCCGCTATCCAATGTGTAATTCAAAACTGCTGGTGAGCAGCTCCGCTTTTGGCAGGACGGGAGCCTTCTCTGATCCATGAAATACTTCTGGCTGTTGACTCCACGCATCAGGTTTATCCCTGCAGAAACCCCAAGGCAGCAGTGACCGTAGACTTTGTGCGTTGTTTTTTTTAACCTTCATTTCTCATGTAGCTACCCCTTGTCAAGCTTGGGCCTGGTCCAGGGAACAAGACTTACCCCTACATTCTTAAAAAACATCATATATCTTGTTTTTGAATTATACACCCAAGTGAGCTATAAATGGAGAGTAACTGCCATACGCAAGAACAAAGGGGTTTGCTGAGCAGTGATAAATAATAAATTGCCCAGGAAAAATGCATCCCCTACCTTGGGTTTTGTTTTGCTTTAGCTTAGCACAATTTCCACAAAATTTTGGCAATCACGCTGCCATTATCTTTTCATGACGGAGGCCCTAGGAACTTGTTCAGCCCACAGTGAGAGCCCTTTATGTACCTACTAATGTGTTGGTTCACAGACAGACGGAGGGAGGCTGCTGATCTGAATAGCAATCAGATGCCAGTGTACGCCGCCTCTCTATGAGAGCTGTGGACATTAATAATGTCTCTGGGGAGTGGCTGCAGCTGTAATAAAGAAAAGATATCTGCAGTGTTTGCACAGCTCTCTTCATTCATCCTGATATGTAGTAAAGTGTGATAATAAGGACTTTACAAAATCTGACAGTCTTGGGGGGCATTCATCATGGGGGGAAAAAGAGGGAAGAAACATTTGTTTCTGCTAGACATAGTTGAAACAGAGTGATATTTTTAAAGTGACCCTCTGGTTTTTGGTGTTTTATTTTTTTTTTTACATGAAACAACAGTCACAACATGGTCCTTTCTGAATATAACCTAAGGGGTTTTGATTTGGAGCTCTGACTCTGGAAAAATGTCACGTCACAGGCCTGCATGCACGCTTTAATCCTTCATCCACAACAACAGCCGTGATTAAAGCAAGCTCAGAAAAAATGATTGCTTCTCCTCTGAACGCCCAGATACAACAAGGAATCAGTTACATGGTGAAAAACTAGAACGGGCTGTCTGATAGTTTTGACAATGCTTTAGACCAGCTCCTGTGAATGCAAAGTGTCCTGGATCCGGCCCTTCGTGCCTCCTCCAAGACGTCAGGAGCTAAGGGTCAGCCAGTGTACGCAGGTTGAGCACGGGGGACTTGGGGACTTGCGCTGGTGCATAACCTCCTGGGGCTTCAACAGCTGCTCACCTTCACAGAGCAAAGCAACGCCCCAGGTGCCCTCTTGAGAGCCGCAGGGGCTGAGCTGGGATGCGGTCCCCAGCGTTCCCCTCCCCAGAAAGCGCAGGCAGCTGCCCATGGCTCAGGTCATCGGCAGGCTCCTGGTCTCAGCGTTAAATCACACCTCGCAAGGGTTAAGCAAACATAAGGGGAGACTCGAGGCACAACAAGGCATTATGTTTACAATCTAGTATTTTTCTGTTGGAGGCTTTTGGGCACTTAACTTTTTTTAATGTTGCAGCAGCATGCACTCATCTCCTTGCTCCAAAGATGAGGGAGAATTCAGAAACACCAAGACAAAAGCCATTTGCCAGATCCATGACTCAGATCTCTGACTTGCACGGCAGGTGTGTCTGAGCCCCAGCAAAGAGGAGGAGATACGTGTCTGCAGTGGCAGCCCAAGGAGGTGGAGAGGAGAAGGCACCCCAAGGCACCTGGAGCACCAGAAAGTCTCCTTACAGCACAATTTAAAGTGCCTAAACGTTGGTTTCAGTGCAAAATCACCAGTTTCCATGAGCAGTATCACTGGGCACCGCTAAGAACCTGGGGCAGCTCCGTAGCCTCTGTCACTTTCATCGGAGTAAACGTAAGATGGGAAAGTGCCTGTGGATGACAGAAGTGCCTCTGTAATTAAATGCAAGAAAGTTTGCGTGAATACAAACGTAAACATGCACAGTGTCAAAACATGGAAAATTTAATGGCTTATAGCAGTATTGCCAGCTCTTTTTATGAATCGCTGCCTAATTGAGACTTTGAAAAAAATCTCAGTTTCTGGAGTCTTTTGATTATGGGAGAATCTCATCTTTCCCTTCAAATAACAGTTGGACTGCTAGTCCTTTTGGCTGAGTATAAATATCCTGAAATTATGATTTGCAGAGTCAGAAGCTAAAAGACAAATAAAAGGAGCCCTGCATTTATTAATTTTAAAATTCTTTTGACTCTTAATTCAACTGATGCTTTCAAGGCTGGTGTTGCAATTTCATGAACGCTTCAGTTTTAGCTCATCTGAGCACCTCACACATGCTCAGTGTAAGATTTTTCTTCACATAGCAAGTATATGACAGGCGAAAGGGTAGGAGTAATCCCACATGCGCATATTAATGCCTTCCTACATTTTCTGAAGAGATCAGGAAGGTGGATGTCAAAAAAGAAAGTCCCTAAGTATAAAAATGTCAGTGGTTTCTTGTACAGGTTTGTTGTTCTGTTTTTTTTTTTTTTAGCTTATGACAAGCTGAGATGTAGCGCTGGGCACGTCCTTAACGCAAGTCACCAGGCTGCCTTTGCGCCACCTCAGGCATAGTCTGGGGCAAGAAGAGCTGCACAAAAACAGTTTGAGATGAAAACTGATGTTCTCACAAAACTATGAGCTGCTCCGCTGGCCAACGCTCCCGTCTGGAGGGCAGCAGCACTCCACCGCAAATGCTTTTCTTCACTGTCAATGAGCAATTCAGCGAACAACATGATCCCTCGTCTGCTGGCTCATGTTTGAGTTGGTTCCAACTCCTGATTATCCAGGCTTGGCTTAATTCAGAAAGTATGTCTGAAACGCTCCACCAGCAGCAGTAACAGCAGCCGGGCAGCCAGGTTGGATGAGCGCTGTCAGTCAATAGCGTGGCTGTGCGGCGGGGGCCTTCTCCCACATTGCCATCAGTAGCATCACCTTCCTCTCCACCACACGGAGATATTTCAGACCAAGCCCAGCAAGGGTTGGGAGGGTACGGGCGGGAGGGTATTTAAGCGATGGCAAAGGGAGCTCTCAGTGGCGTGCCGTAGGCAGCGAGCATTAATGAAAAGTGGGATGCAAACCCATCCGTCTCTGTTTCGCATTTCCCAGCCTCGGAGACAGTAACTGCTCTAATAGCAAGAGAGGGTTTGCAGGATGTGTGACAGAATGGTTGGTATTTGCTTACATTTATTTTTTTCAGCGGGTGGTGAGAAGACAAGCAAAGCCTCGGATCCCCCATGGTCCCGCTTAAATCTGAGCAGATCGCAGGGCCCGTGCCAGTGTCTCACTCCAACTAAACATACCTGTGCCTGTGCGGGTCAGGCGGTCACTTTTGTGCTTTCGCAGCAGCGCAGGCATCTGTCAATCCTCCAATATGTGCTTCAGGCCTGGCTTATATATGTCTGACTGATTGATTAATTAATCTCTGTGCAGCAACTGGAAAATGTAAAGTGCTACATAAAAGATAAGTATTACTATTACTAAATCTGTACTCGACAAGTGTGACTTGACATAAAGTGGCAGGTTTTATCTTACTCATTGCTACTATCTGAAAGAGGCCATTGAGAGCAAATTTCTGGAGCGTAATTTATTCTATAGACATAGTGGGATAAGTGGTGCACACGAGCAACTTACGCTGCATGCACCACGGGAAGCGCTTTGCCGACAGAATACATGATGATTTTTTTTCACACATTTCTCCACTACCTGTGACTCAGAGGCTCAAATGCAGGGGCATCAGATGGGTATGCTGTGCTCCCTTGGGAAATTTGGACTAATAAATCAATCGCGGCATATGGTTGCAGAGCCCCCGGCAAGACGCGGAGGGTGGGGTGTTGCGGCAGCGTGGCAGACTGTAATGGCAGAGGCGTGACTGGAAAGCAGTGACATTCGGGGTGCTGCCAAGGGGGTGCAGGAGAGAATGAGAGGAGATGGGCGGCACGACAGTGGCCGATGGCGTGGCTGGAGGGTTGCAGTGCTTAACCCTCTCTGGTTGGACGTTTCTTACAGTGTTCATCGGATGGGCAGAAGGAGCAAGGGTGGTCGGGAAGGCAAGCTGGGAAGTAACGCGGCTGGTAAATACGTATATGAACTAATATTTACATCTCATGCACTTGTGGAGAGCCTAGTGCTATAGGGAGTCAATCCTGACTATTCCCTCTGGGCCGTATGGTAATATAAATATTTAATAATAGCAATAATAATAGTAAAGAGCTTTGAAAATGAAGAACTCTGTAGGCAGTTATTTTTTTTAATAGGAGTATGGAATATATGTGACTTAATGGCTACTAAATACTTTCAATTGATTTGAGTCTACGAAGCCAACCTGAGCACATACACAAGAAACTGTGCCTGTGTTGCTTCAGCAGGAAAGCGGGTCAGAATCCCGCTCCTGGATAAACACCCATCACTCCAAATGAAGTAGGTCACCCTTGCCCAAATACTGTGTCTTGGAGCTGAAGTAGTGCAAAACTGTTTTCAGCTGTGCTTAATTGGTCAGTATTCAAATAAGTGAAATACAAAAGCAGTGGGAACACAACCTTATTAGTTTTAATGGGAATAAGCAGGAAGAGTGAGAGTTCCTTCTGCTGACATTAAACCCCTGCAGATACCCAGGTATGCCCCAAACTGTCTCTGAAACAGCAATGAGATGGTGTGCCGCACAACCTGAACTCTTCCACTCCCTGCCTTTGCACTGAAGTCTAGCAGCTTAGTGTCTCACTTAATTTCTTTGGATTTGGTCTGCTTTAAAGAAAAATATGTGCTGTCTCTTTTGCTTTTTTCAACCTTTCACGTTTCTTGGCATCTTTTTGCAAAATAATGAAGGAACCAGCCCCGGCTGTTGCAAACAGAGAAACTGCTCACATGAGCACAACCTCTGACTTGTGCCCTTGACCTGGCTTCTCAGTCCCTGTAGCCACAGCCTAACAGCATGCACGTGTTTGACTGCTGTAACGTATGCTGGAGGGTGTAAATCCATCTGGTTAGTGGTTTAAACCTCACTTTCTTAGTAAGTCAGGTGATACAAGGCTCTGCTTAGGATCAAGATTCCTCGCCTAACAGATGCAGTTTTTTGTTTCAGCCTTCAAAGCTTTCCCTAGCATTCTCTCTGGTCATTCCTGTTACTCATCTTCCAGGGTTTCCCAAAGCTGTATAGAAAGTTCCTCACTTTTAAAGAGGTTTAAGTTAATAAATGATAAATCCAGCCACTGTCAGGTAATGTGTCATAGCCTAAGGAAAAGAGAAAGGTCATGAGCAAACCTCAGATGCAAAATATGTGGTTTCCTTGAAAAGCCTCAAATGCACCGGGAGAAATTTTTCCTCTTGTGCCAAGCAAGGTTTCTGGACAAGTTCCCGAGCATCACTTTCTTGTAGATCTCTTTCAAAGTCCCCAAATCTGCACTTAAAAAATTTAGCCGGCCTCTGAATTCACAGGAGAAACAAAAGTAAAGTAACTGTAAGGAGAAGGGGAAAGAAAAAGCCTCTGAGAAAATGTGTCTCTTTTTTTATTCTTATTCAAAGCTACCAAGAGTGTGAGGAAGTGCTGCGTAAAAGCAATGAGAGGGGGCTGAGGGGGTGCCAAATGGAGGAAAATGCAGGGGAAGAGCCAGGAAGAAGGGAATTTGTGCTTCCAGCATCAAACTGGCATGCTACTTCTCACCATATTCCACGTTTTTTTTTCCTTATGTTAGCTTATTTGGTTATCATCCTAGTTGTCAGCAGCAACGCCACGCAGGATTTGCTTGGCAGACAAAGCTGGTTATACCAGGAAAAACTGGAAAGAAATTTCATGTGATCCAAAGTTAGCTGATGCACCAGAAACCCTGCCATGCTGTGAAGGTGGTGTCCTGGAGTCACCCTAGAGCCTTAGGTGATGAGTACAGAAAAGATGCTAGTTTAACCTGGTGAAGGTCAAAGGCAAGACAGTACCTTAAGAAGATCCTAATCAATGACCTCATTATGCAAGATCTTGAATGTGATCCTGAAGTTCATGCCCAGGTTTAATACAAAGCTCACTGACTGCATTTAGTCTTAGGTGAAACTTGTGGTATAAACCTCTCATTCCCTTAGAGAGAAACAGCAGATGTGGCTCTAAGCTTCTCAGCCACTGAGGTGGACTGAGCATTACCCCCAGGTGGAGCTACACTTTGCCAGGCCACTCCTTTAGCAGGAGGAGATGGGGAAACACAAGATGGAGAGCAAGGATGAAAGCCTGAATGAGGAGGGCTCACTAGTCCCGCTTTTGCCAGTGAGAGGGGATGGAGAAACTGGGCAACTTCTTTTGTCGGGCACCGGTTTCCAACTCTGGTTGCAAAATTCCAGTTTCAACCTCTTCTCCCTCCTAGCCACCATGTGCCCATTTGTCCAGCGCTCGGAGCAGCAGAGGCGGTGGGCTGTGGGGGATCACAGCAGGTTTGCTGTCCTTGGCAGCCTCCTGCCCTGTGCCCATGCCTGCAGCTCATCGCTGCCAACGGTGCCTCCCGTGATGGGGCAGGAGGTGAACGCTGAACTCTGTCTGCCAATGGCTTACTTGTTCCACAGCCGTGCAACCTTGCATCTCTCCAGATGCTCTTCAGGTGTGTACGCAGGGGAGAGATTTTTAGCTGTCTCAACATCCCAGAAAATGTTTGGGTTTGTTTCTTCTTTTTTTCTTTTGGAAAGTTGTTGTTCCAACTCTTATTTCCTTTTTTTTATAGTCAGTCTCTGCGAGTACATCACTAGCTCTCGGTTTGCAACTTTTTGTAACTATGTGCCTTTACATTAAGGTGCTGTAGAGGAGAGTTATTCGATTCAGTATCAAACTGTGTAATATAAAATTATTGAGTAGTCTTATTATTGAAATAACTCTTTGGTGTCTCTTACATTCTGATGTTGGACTTCTTCCATTTATTGCTGTATAGTCCTGCATTTGGAAGTAATTTGTGTCTTGGAACAGCAACCTGAAATTATTGGCCAGCATTGTGTATAATGTAATGAGTGCTAGACATTTATAAGCTTAGTGGGTTTGTCAGGAGAGTATCAGCTTCCGCTCCTCACCCTATTACCAGAGGTGTTCTGGCTGACCCTACAGTTGCCCCAGAGTTTTAGTCATCTTGAAGTTTTAGCTTCAAAATCAATACAAGTTTCAATTATGTTTATATATCTTCAGCCATAATAGAAAGCAGTGGTCTCTGCATCCATCTGATGTTGAAGGCAATATTATCTAACAGCTGACAGAGCAGACAGGAGCTCGGCTGGCTTGGGCATGCTCTGCTGAAATGGATTTTGAGACCCTGAACAGAGCATTTAGTTTCTGTGCTTCTTTCTCAGTCCATAAAATGGGTGAGGTGGGTGTGAAGAGGCTGGAGGAAGAAAGCAGGGAGAAAAATTCCTTCTTCTTGAGAAGCTTCGTTTATTATTATTTGCACAAAACTCTAGGCGAAGTGTTGTTGCATACATGGCAAATAGATGCTGCTATAATAGACACTTGAAAGAGAGTCTGTCTAGAGGTGCAGTTTTGCACCATACTTGGAGACCTTCCTGATGGCAGAGAGAGGCAGGATCCATTGTAATCCATGCAGTACAGACATGTGCACAGATTCTTATTAGAAAGTCAGAGAAACCATGCCATGGGCTCAAATGCCCATCGAGGGGAGCATAGCTGAAGGATTCAAGCATGACATCTTGCTTTAGCTGGGCTGCTTCCACTGATATAGTGCGTATATGTTATTTGGGCACCACACACACACAAAACAAATGCAAACAAATGCATGCAAAATGTGATAATTGGTTCACTTCTCCAGTGTGGTTTATTCAAACTAAACAGATATGCCTCACTTTCCAGAGAAATCTCCATTTCTTGCATTCGCAGTTTGAAAGGCACTTTGAACATATCCAAGCCACTGGATGTGGAAAAGGAAATGGTATCAGAAAATCAGATTGGGCATAGCTTCATTATAATTCTCGTAACATATAATAGTCATTGACCTACAAATACAATAGCCGTTGCCTTAATAGTGTTTTTCAGTAGCGTAGATAAACACTGCTAGTAAAGAGTTGGCTTCCACGTTGGGTTCTGTTTCGTTTCCTGGACAGATGATGGCATTGTAGCCCTGCTGTATTCTGCAAACCAAGCCAAGGTACTCCCAGAGCGAGATCTTGATTTGATTGTGCTATGCACGCTTTAGCAGCTTAAGATTTTGCCTTTTGCTTTTCATGTCTTCAGTGAAACAGATGAATGCTATAATAGCAGTACTTTCTAAAAGGAAGACATGAAATTCCTACATTTATAATAAAAAAGTGTTACCAACCTCATTGTAATTCAGACTTGAACTGTTCACCCTGTGCACGTCCAGAAACTCATTCTCTAATACTAGATGCAATGATCTCTGGAGGGAAGTTTTCCATCTGTTTCCTTATGATGTTAAGCTGTTAGTGCTGTTCATTATTTATTACATCTACTGGTGTATGTTAAGCTATGATTTTCTTCTTGTCTGGTATTAAGAATTCGACTTGGTTAGTGTAAAAAAACCCCTAGGATTTGCATATTACACATTGATATTTAGCGTATTTGGGGTGGGGGGAGATAGGGGACTGTAATTGCTCCCAAGCTGCTTTTGTGCTAGCAGATAATTTATATTTAATTCAGTGATACAGAGCTAAATTAACCACTTAAAATGGAGATAAATATAGACGTGCTATATATAGGTGGAATCTGCCACCCATACTCAGATTGAAGAGCATTATCTCTGCTTGATTTCATAGGACTACTGCAGGGTAAGATGCCTCTCAATATGAGCAAGGTAGGCAGAATCGGGCCCATCATAAATACGTATGAGTATATATTTTACCTATATGAATGAAAGCGTGTATATGAGAGAGAGGGCTTTTTAAAATACGAGTATGTAGTTACCAATGTGCATACTAAGTGAAAGCTCACATGCATATGGTTTATTCTGTGTATTTTCACATCTTCTATTACTGGAAGGTGTGGAGGACTTTGGTTATTATGTTGTTCTATATAGAATAAATGACTAATTCTGTCTTTGGGGTGAGGAATGGTTCAGCCCAATTCCCCGTTCCTTCACAGAAATTATTACCTTTTTCTGGAAACAGAATTCTTGTTGAGTTT
Organism: Platalea leucorodia; assembly: GCF_965183815.1. Taxonomy (NCBI): domain Eukaryota; kingdom Metazoa; phylum Chordata; class Aves; order Pelecaniformes; family Threskiornithidae; genus Platalea; species Platalea leucorodia. Next base: position 70,939,068 of record NC_138824.1, read on the forward strand.
ATCCTATTTCATCGCTGGTTGCATTAAATACTAACAACAGTTTAGGTGTCACAACATAGCTGGGAGGGATAGCGTTTGTGTTATTATTTGCAATGATTGTATCAGGAACGGCTCTTTACATTCAGCATCTTGCTCACAGAAATATCTTAGAAGATGTACAGAAATAAGATCAGTATCTTATTACACTGTAATTAAAGTATCAGTTTGGGCTCTGAAACATTATCTAGATCAGCCATTGAGGTTACTCTTAACAATACCAATTCCTTTGGAATAAATATATGTGTTTCCAAACTGTATAATGGGAAATTTTAGCATATCATTCTCACATGTAGTGTCTTTTGATGTGATGGAGAATTGTAGATGAACTGAAATGTTCGCTTTCCTGTCATGTAGCTGGTTCTTTATCATAATATAGATGTTATTAAGATAAAATCTGTCTCTCCATATTGTAGTATTATAAAACTCAGAATTAGAAATGCTTTATCATTTCTGAAGAACAAAGACTATGACTGCTTTAAGCAATATCAAAGTCAGACTACCTTTATCGGGGGGGAACATGAAGGAAAGCACCAATATTTGCCAAAGCATAAGTTAATTCTTGTCAGACTTAACACAGGATGTTTGCAATTACCAGGCAAAATAATCACTGAAAGATAAAACAAATAAGCTTTCCTAGTGCTTTTTTAGCTCTTTTATTGAGTGGTAGCAGAAATCACCTACCTGGGAACAAGATTGCTTGATTGTGCATCTGCTCTTTTGACTTCCAAGTCAGATGCTTATTTGGGGTAAATCAACAGTGCTTTGACAAGCCAGTGGAGCTACGTTGACCTACACCTTCTAAGCTCTATATATAGGATACTAGATTGGTAAACATAAACATATTATTAAGGTGCCCTGGGCACGGGAAAAAATCTTGCTATTGCACCCATTGGAGATCACCTCTATAACACTGCACCCATTGGAGCCATTTTGGAGGGAAAGTTTAGATGCAGTTATTGATAGATTGCAATCTATCTTCTCACAGTGGCATCGTCCAGCAGTTTTTTTTGAAAAGGACCTGGGAAAGTGTGGTTAGTTCCCAGAAAGTCGTAAGGCTCTCTTGCAGTCCCCCAAACCTACCCTCTGTGCTGAGGATCTGGAGATCATCCCTAGAAGTTGTCTCTTACAAAGACTTGCTTCCCTCCCCCACTCCGGCATTGTTTGCCTCTCAGATGGTTTTAAAGGGACGTTGTGGTACTAAATGAACAGGGGGGTAGTGCAATCAAGAGTGCAAAGCCAGGAAATGTCGGCGCTGGGGTTATGTATGCAGTCACTGAGCAACCATCAGTAACCATGGGAGTAACTTCTCATGGCCTGTGAGCAAGGCATTGCAACCCTGATCTACTTGGTTAAAATCCGTGGCTTTACTAGTTATTTTTCAAACTGTGCATTTTGTGTTAAAAGAGTCAGAGACGATGTACATGGTCTGAGATAGAGCATTGCTGGGATGCCGCCCCAGTGTGTGTCACTGCCTGTTTGCAGGGCGACCAGGCTCAGGCCTTCTTGACCAAAAATCGTTCTTTGGGGTCTGTCCCAGGCTCCCTTCACAGTGGGGAGAAAAAACTCGTGAAGAAGAGGCGGATTCCCCTGGCTTAAATGCCTGTGTTGGATGAGATGAATCACTGCCATTTTTGGGGTCTATTTTTTTTATTCCATTAACTATAAGGGAAGGTCAGAGTGATAGCTTGGAAGGAGACACGTAAAGGTGATACCTCCTGCTGGACTTTAGTCCCAGTGCTGCAGGAAAATGCTGAACCACATCTATCCACACTCTGCTCAGGCCAGTGATGCTGAAACAAGACGCAGCCTCTCTGCTTTCCACACCAAGCTGCTGGCTGGACACAGAATTTCATACTGACCCCCCAAATGAAAGGCATAGCCATTTTTGGTGCTCTTCTTAGTGTGTGTTATGGTCTTGCTGCACCGTTGTTCTGCAAGCAGCATGTTTGGTCCAAGTCAGTTAACTTATAGGGGTGCATTCATCTTCTTCAGGTGTCCTTCCACCACAGCTATTTTCTCCCTGTTGGACATGTTCTTTAGTCCTGTCTGGGTATTACCAAACACAAGAGCTGGCAGCCCACCGACAGATGCTCTGTGTCTCTGTTTCCCCATGCTCTCACGTGACTATATCCATAGCTAGTCATATGTGACTATCTAGTTAGTGTTCAAGGGTGGTTCAGACATCTCCAGGTCAGGCTTTCCCACATATCCAGGCACTTTGGCAACAGCAGTGATCATGTCACTTCAATCATGGCCAGTTTCTGGAGCCCTTAAAATTAATCTTTAGTGTCCAAGTGCATCATCAAGTTTTAGTTTAAATGTCTTTGGGGTTTGGTTTCTTTTTTACTACATTTTGATAACCAGTTAAACAGACAAATGTAAGCATCCACAATTATTAGAACAAAAAAGGATTATATAGTATGGTTTGTAACCTGCTCTTTCACAACAGAAGTACATCTGTTGAGCCTCACTGAGTTTGTGTGAAAACCTTTGAGAACATTGGACGTCAGGAAATGACGTATGAAAGTGTGGAGGCTGCTTCCCTGCTGCTAACAGGGATTTACAACATAACCTATGGCAATTCCTGCGTGTTGCCTTGTATTGCACTGGATAGCAAGCATTGTGACCTAACCACAAATCAAATTATTTTGATATCGGTTGGGATGGATTCTTAACTATCAATATAGATTTTCACTTTTTTTACAGTCAGTTCCTCAGCATTTTCAGTTCACCCAAAACATGAGCTCCCAGAATCATGTACTTTTGTAAAATCCCACATGCCAGTGAGAGACAGAAAGAATGGGAGAGAGAAATGGAGAGAGAATTCTAGCAGTTACTTCTTCAGGAATAAGTTGAATATATAATTAAAAAAAGTTCCCAAACAAGTAGATAGAGCTCTTAATGGATTCTAGTAAAGATATAAGATTTTTAACCCTTACGGTTTGCAATGCTGCATTACATACCATTGCTTCAGAGAACCGAGCATGTGCTGGCAACAGCTTAGATGATCTAAAAGCATTTTGTTCAGCCCCTGCAAAGGTGGAGCTACCTCCCTTCGCTAATTAAAGATCCAGCCATGTTACCACATTTGTAGACACAGAAAGTGCCTCGGCTTCCTCAGCCTGAGGACGCTCAATACGTCATGAGATCCTGACCGTGTTACAATAGGATGGGAGATGAGGATGGGCTAGCAGAGAGGGGAGAGCTGAGAGTGTGACTGTAGGAGCAGCTACACGAGATTGAGTGCTTCACCTACATACAGGCCAGGGAGGCTGAAGGAATTAGACAGAAGTTATCTAAGACAAAGCACTATTGAATGCTCACTTTCCATTTCTTCAAAAAGACACCTGGGAAGACCAGGAAATGAAAAGCCTGAAAATGGAAACCCCTGACCCACCCTTTCCTCCTGCTGTTTTCTAGGCAGAGAACATGGCCGAGCATGACCACTGGCTCTGCTCAGGCAAAAAGGCTTGATAACTCTGTGCATCTTCTTCATGATGGTCTTGGGAGACACATAATTATGTGAGAAACCCGAATGAGAGACTCCTTCAGAGCTTCCCAGGATAGTACACTGTAAGGACTTTGGAGTTCTGGATTTGCCAACTATATACTCATGCATATATAAAAAGGTTTATTTATTTTATCTTGTTAAATATGCTTTTAGCAGGTGGATTACACCATCATGGTAGTAATGCTCTGAAACTGCAACTAACATGGCACTTATGTTCTAAACCCTTATTTTCAGTCACATAACTTTCTGAGAAAAGTAGCTTTTGCATTGATTTATCATGTTCCACCTGGGACCAGACACAATCATTTTGCAGACGAAAGGGAAGTTTTATTAACATCCATCCAGTCACTTAGCCAATTCAGAGTTCTCTGACTGAGAAAAAGCCATTTTCACTTTTAAATCCAGCACATAAATTCTGGGGGCTGAGATAACTCCAGACTTGTTTGGTTTCAAAAAAAAAAAAAACCAAACCAGTTTCACCCGGGTTGAGTGGAATCTTCAGCTTTCCCCTTTCTGGAGAAGGAATGACAAATTTAGAAAGAACAAGATAGCATCATGTGTGTCCATGCTCACATGTCTGTGTGTGTGCATGTATGGATCGATTTCAAAAAACAAATTTGCACAGGCAAAATCTTGAACACGGGTCCCAGGTACTGAAAGGATCATAAACACATGCCAGTCTTTAATCTTCTCCCCCGAACTGCCCACACACAGAAAGTGCTTAAGTCTGTGCTAAACTGGAGTCTTGATAACTTAAAAGAAGGGAGATATTAATTATGAGGGTTGACAAATCTCCTTAGCTTTTTGACTGTTACCTGCACAGCGGTTGATAAAATGTTCAAGCTAATGGTATAAAGAAGTCAAATAATGATATTGCAGACTTACAGGTTTATCCTGGGATTAATAAATTACAGGAGTCCACAGTGAGTTGTGTTTGAAGGGATAGCAGCTGGATCCTTGAAAACAGATGGCCTTCCTTGTCTAAGTAGGCTTGATCTTGTCTAACCTTAAAAGCTAAGCAGGTTTGGGTCTGAAAGATCCACTAGAGAATATCTGATGCTCTAGGTTGTTGCTTTTCTATAGCAGCAATTGCTGCTTATAATGTGATATGAAATTTAATGAGAATTTTGTAAAAATAAATAAATAAATGCAGAAATTATAACTTGATTTTATGTTTTTCATATTACTCCTGGTTGCATATTGCTGGAAATTTGCTGTGTTCTCAGGATGATAAGAATTTAATACAAGCTTCCTTTGCCTTAGTACACAATGCTTTGTTCAAATGACAAAAAATTACCAGCCTGCTGCTGTGACCTGCAGCACAAGTTTTGAGAAAGATTGCTCATGAATTGGAGAAATTTAAAAATTACTTAAAAATCCCACGTCATCTGTATTTATAGTATTTGTTATTTCATGAGCAGCATTTTGGGCTGTAGGGTTTTTTTCTTTGGTATATTGTTTTGAATGTACTTTTCTTATAGATTTTCTTAAAAATCTGAGCTGTTAACACACTACAGCATGACTATTTAATCGCGATCACTTAACATCTGTGCACATAATAGTCCAGTTTGCAGCTACTTATTTGCACTCGTAACAGAGCTGGGTATGGCCACAGGAGGCTGCAAGGCCCTGTACAGCTCATTTTGTGCGTGCCAAGGAAGTCGAGAGGAGGTCAGGTTCCTCCTCCAGCTCCTGAACCATTCTTGGGTGATCAGGCTCCTGCCAGACAAAATCACATGCAGTTGTCGTTCTTAGGAACTCAGTTATTCAGCTTTTGAGGAGCAAATTTTCAGCCTATCTTTTTTTTTTTTTTTTTTTTTTGTGGGAAAGTGGCAGTTACTGAGCCAATGTTAATTGATTTTCTAAAAACTAGGATCAGTAAAGATTTTGCCTTTGGCTTTGGTGAGAGCAGCATGAAGTCCTAAGGCAACTGGGGAACATTTATAGGTGACCGCTGTAGCTGGCTGCCGCTGAATGCTGACTGCTCACATGACAAGCACTGGTGTTCAAGACTGATCAGATTAATTAGTCTGTCAGCATGGAAGGATCTGGTTTATAGCCACTTGACTATTTGTTATGGGGCTTTTTCTCTGCGTACTGTTAACCAAATACAAATGCTTGAAAATTGCACTATTCATGAATCAAGTGAATATGGGGAGAATAATTGTCACTTCCCTAAAATGCAACAACCCAAAATGCTTTATATAAGCATATAGGATTAAAAAAATGCTGTTCTTTTCTGGTAATTTATTTTATATTGTACTGTATGATAGTCAGTGTGGTAAAGACCTATATCAATTATAGCATTTCATTACACAGTAGCACAAAACATAACGTCGTGTAATAGTTTGCTTGCTCGAGAATAGGCAACTCTATCTCAGAAACCCCCCTCAGAAATCCACAGTTAAATTACATCAAATGTCTCATACTGTTGCAATCAAAAAAAGCATTTTTATAAAATCCAATTGAGCAAAATTAATTACTTCTACATAAGCCAGGTTTCAACAACAGAAAATTTTACAACCAACCTAAAATCTCATAAATGCTAATTTTATGCATGTCATAGAATTTCTGATGACAAAATAAAACCTTTATCTTATAATAGTTTCCTACTGAATTCTTAAAAAGGACAAGCTTACAAGCAAGGCTAATATACATGTATTTATATAGGTGTATTTCCCTATCTCCAAAGTGCATAAATGTATATAGATGCATATGCACAACATACGTGTGTGTGTGGTCGTGAGTCTCTCTGGAGACAGTGATAGTGTTATACTGGCTAGTAGTTGCTTGCAAGACGTCATACCTCACTTACATGTGCCTTTATTTTTGTCAATATAACAGAAGCAGTTTTTACTAAAAATCTGTGCTCTTAAAAATCATAAGATCCTGTCCTCCAAGGTGATGTTGATCAATTTTGTATTTTTGATATGATGAGATAAAGAGGCAAACAAGAAAGCAGTAAAAACACTGAAATTCTCTCTCCCCTAAAGAAGCTTTTAAAACTATAGGCCACATAGGTTTCTGTTACAGAAATACTTTCAAAAGTATTACACAAACTACCAGATAACTCAAGTGACTGATGAAAGCTCATGCATTAATAGAGCAGAAAAGTCATGAGTGGAGTATCAAAAATACTCCTTAAAAGTAAACCTTTTAGTAATTTCCTTAATTTTAATATTTATGGAAATACCAGGTAAAGTTATGACTAGGTACTAAACTGCCATCTGATTAAATGACCAATTTATAAAGACATTTTTTAATAATAAAGTCTCCATGTCTGCTCTATGTATAGAATAAGATATGACAACAGTCTTTGTAGGAGCCACAGAGAAAAAAAAATTGTAGCTATGTGTTTTGCCTCAAAGGAAAAAGGCAGGTGACCCTACTGGCTCTGAGAACAGCTGTGACAGTAGTACTTTGCATTTCTACAGTGCTTTTCACATCACAATTTCAAGGGGAAAAAAAAAGCACTGGTTAATGTATCCTCCCCTCGGGTGCTAAGTCTTGTTGTCCCTATCTATGTTTGAGGAAATTTTTGAGCACTCATTGGAAAGTTTAAATTCCTTTGGTTTTTGGGAACCCAGCTTAAGCTGGACTAGACCATATGTTCCAAGGTCCCAAGGTCCCATGACTCCCCCCATTCCATATGTGGGAAAGCGTGCATTCAGCACTTCTGAAAAACAGTTTTCATGAACTAAGAGAAAACTAAGACCAACAACACAATTTCAACTCTAGTCAAATTAGTAGAAATAACAAGTAGAGAAGAAAATGCACTGCACCCCTTAATTTTTTTTTTTATTTTAAAATTCATTTTTGAGGCTTCTTTCCAGTACAATCTGCATTCACTTTGGAGACTGGTGGAAAAGAATTTCAGAAAGTGTCCCAAACATTGCAAACATTTACTGGTCCCTAAACCTTCCTATGAGACCAAAAGGAGTCCCAGCTCACTGAGGCAGCGGCATCAAGTCTTGCCAGAGAGACGAAGACTATGTGGAGGATGAAGGAGAGAGAGAAATGAGTGGTCTGAGGTAGCAGGTAGGTTTATCAGCCCTGAGTCCAGCTACCCAGATGCTGTTACAAGCACTGTGTGGTACAGCATCAACAACTGCATTTGCTGCTTCCCCAAAGGGAGACCTTGATATACTCGTTTGTGCATTGGTGGAGTAAGCAAATATTAAAATTGGCACATTGTAAAAGGGTTTTCTCAGCTGCACTGAATAAAAGAAAAAAAAAACCCAAACCTTTGTCAGGTTGAATAAACCAGCAGGATGAAGGGAGCAAAGTGATAAAGACCTAGATCCAAGCTACTGAAACAAACATGAAAACACTTTTTTTAAAAGTGACTGGGGTGTTGGGTCAGCCAGCCACTGTGTCTGAACTATGTTTTTGAATGAATGTGTGATATTACAAAAACAGCTTCCCTGATGGAAAAATGGGGGGAAAAGCTGTTGCACTTCCTAGTGCAAAACAACTTTGAATGGCAACACCAATTACTGGATGATACTGGCATATTCAGTTGATCACAGTTCAATGATTTTTTTTTATTTTTTAAAAATAATTGATACAAAAGAGTATAAATAAATGTCTTGAAAATCAGATTTAAACCTAAAGAAGGCTATTACAAAACATAAGTAGCACTGGAAAAAGCTACTGATTTTGAATAATTGGCCTACAAAATAGAATCGTGCTATCGTTCACTTACTTTAGAAGGGGAATCGTATGTATATATATTTTTCAGTCTGTCCTATATGTTCCTATTCAACTAATATTTAAATATATATATATGTGTGTATACATATACATGCACCAGTTTTAAATAAAAATATGTATTAACTTCCTCAGTTAATGGCTTTGTTTTTCACTTTCAAATGGAAACTTTAAAACATTTCCTATATCTTTGAAAGTTACTTACCAAACAGTAGGAAAGAGTAGCACAGAACAGTTATGTTTTCATAGTGTCTCTCTGTTTACTGCTACCCCATAGAACAGTTATTTGCCAACACTTCACTTTCATAAGAATTTATAACTGCCAAGATTATACTTCCAGGAAAGTCAGTGAAAAAGTTGATTTCAATGGGAGAAAGTTAGCCCAATATTTAGCTTCTTTAAAAAAAAAAAACCCTACCCAAACTGCCAAATCCTGATTATTTCAGAACTTAGCAAAACTTACAACATTATTTTTTTTCTGTTTTGTTCATGGAATTCTATTGTAGCTCTTTGAGATGTAAATTTGACCTGATGACTCCCTGCTCTGGTTAATTAACACCAGCTTCACCATTCTGCTTTAGGATTATAATTGGCTCAACTCTCACAGTGAGCTTAAGAATATACTTTTGTCTTAATTGTTTGACTTCATTAAAAAGCTCAGTATTTAGCATTGTTTGCCTTTGCGAAAGAGATAAATAAATTGTGGGCACGTGTTCCAGCGCATCATTTAAGTGGGTTCCCACCTTAAAATGTGTGAAAAGCCCCATGGGCTTCTCCCACCTAGGTCATATTCATCACTGTGATATTTAAATGCTAAACAAATTTATTTCATAACTTTGCTTTCCCATTCCATCTTTCCTACTCACCTTCTCCTCCTTCCCCTCGCACATACTAGGTCTTCCTATGCTTTACGAGGGGCAAGCTCAGCCCAGTAAAGCATTTTGTTTGGAAACCAGCTGAATTTATATGGTATTCTTACCAGTGATGCTGTAGGTGTAGTGCTCACGGGGTACCATGCAAGGAAAGGTCCTAAGAGGGGCTGCTGCATTTTACTGCACCACTCAACATTGCTGGGAAAAGCGGGCAAGTTTTCAGGCTCTCTTAAATTCCCGAGACCTTTACCCCCTTTTTCCAGCAATAGCCGATGTTCAATACAGGGAATCTCCTTTCCCCGTGAGCCTTGTGTTTGTTAGGTTTGGGGTCATTCTGGTACCTCTGAGTGAATTCTGCCACTGAGATCCGGGCCAGCAAGTCTCTCAAGTACTGTGCTAGTGCAACAAGGCAATACTGTGAGCTGAGGTTAAGGTGGGTCTATGCTGTGACAGGAGAGGCCTCTCTAGGCCCAGTTCCGCTCGTATTGCTCGAACAAGCGACAATAATGAAGGAGATCTGACCCATAATGCATCTTCAAAGGTGCTGAGAGACCTTTATATGATGTTGCTTTCACAGTGTTCCTTGGAGTTATTATTGGTTCCACCTACACTAATTCACTCTCACGGAGCCTGACCCAGAAAAGAACTAGTCCATGTTTCATCTGACACTATCCTCAAAATTAATAAAAATGAGTGAAAAATAGCTGAAGAGGTTATTTTCTAATGTCTACCTTCAATTGGAAAAGGAAATTTAATTTTTTTTTCTTTTACCTCCATCTAGTATTTTGCCAGGTATAAGCCTTAATTCTGTTCACTGAGAAAAAGTATAATACTGTAATACCTGGGCACAAAAATTGCAAAGTGGAACAACCGCATCCAGCAGTCTTTACTTGGTCTTTATACAAAGGTCCTTGTTAAAATGTCAGTAAGGCAATTTGAAAAGAACTTTCTGAGGGACTGGGTCAAGTTAAGGTATTTTGGCATCCGCGAAATAGAGCAGTGCTATGAAAGCTCAGAAAAGGCTGTTAAAGCTTGAAAACCAGCAAGATGTTGTGTAGGTGTGTTTGTGAAAGAGGGAAGCGTGCAAGAGAGCGCCCAGGGAATTCTCACTCACCCGGAACTGGAAGCAGATTGAAAACTGTGTGGGGCTGACAGACTGAGCAGGATCTCAGTAGCCTTAAGAAGCCTGGAAAAATACTTGCCATGCTTACCAAGCCAAATTGACCTCTGTTATCTCCTGGTTCCTTCTTGTGTCCACTTATAAGATTTAAGTTTCACACCCTCACTTCACTGTTAGGATGGAGACATGTTTTATTATACTGAAAATTCCCATCAGCGACTATTGCACACTTCTTTTCTCTGGCTGCACAGAGTGGTCACAACCTTGTTGCCTATCCACAATGGCTAAAGACAGATTATGTCTGCTGCAGGAAAAAACAAATCAGGATCAAAGCAGCTTATTGATTTATTAACAGCACCTAATTAACCAGCAATCAGTGAACAATACTTTTGGGATCAATACCAGCAGTACAACAGATAAACCGCAGCACTAGACTCTCCCACATATGACATAGCATTTACATGACTTCAAGCATGCCGACAGCTCCTTTGAAACCAAATCTGTTGCTACATCAAGGCCATACAGAACTACTTTTCCAAATTATTTGCTTTTAGCTCATATAGATTAATTAATTTTTTAAAGTGGTATGATGTTGTATTAATACTATCCAGTATTATGAAGGTATGTGGAGATGCCTAGAATCGAAGCCCTTTTTGGTTGAATCCCAATACAGAAGCAAAGCTTTCAGTGCTGTGATCAGCTCTCCCTACGTTTGATCCTGACCCGTAATTCCTCTGCCCAGTTTCAGCCCATTCAAAATGGAACATGAGAAGCCAGCATGAGCAAGGGTTGCCCTGTTGGAGAAGCTGATACAGAAATATTTTTTCCTATTTTTTACTTTTCCTTGCAACAGCAACCTTTCAAAGATACTGGCCTGTATAACTCCAAGTCCAAGCCACTTAATTGCAGATGCTGGGTTCTTTGGGGGGTGGGGGATTTTTCTGGAGTTGGGGGTAAGGTTGCTCTGGAAGTGAATGACTTCTGCGGAGCAAAGGGCCAAGGGATGCAAGTGATACGGGGAAATTTCAAATGCATTTTCTTTCATCTTTTTCGCAACACCACCACATGGAATTGAATGACAGATCTTCCTTTCTTTCTGTATTGGCATAAAAGCTCTTTACTCTTCCTTTTTGCAGTCACTTTCTTCTAGTGTTGATGAATGTCGTACAAACAGTGCAAGCATAATAAATTGGTTCTTAATTTCCTTCTAGCTGATCTTGGATTTGGCTGGTGGCTATAAGTGAAGTAAATGTACTAGAACAATAAATGGTAGATTTTGAAAATAAGGATCTGATTGTCATAGCCAAATAGTCATTATGAGTGTTAATCACCAAAACTGAATTCCAGCGTATACTTAACTGCACACCTGTCTGACATCTGGAAAATTGAACTAATCCATTTTCTGAAACGAACTCCAACTTGGAAATCACATTTGTGCTTGGCAGTGTTATGCCTACTATTGTTACAAATAGCCCTGAAGATGATTAGAACAGAAAGGAAATAAAGGCAATATCTCCTTTGTTTTTGTGGGCTGTGTATTTTGTGGGTTTGACAGCATTGGGAGGGAGTTATTTGCCTTGTTTTGTCAGTACATAGCTCACACGTGGCACCGAGAGGGCTCCTGCACTGCTTGCCCCAGGCTCTGCAAGCAGATAGTTACAGCATAGCTTTTGGGAAGCCGAAAGGGCAGGAGGATCGGCAGCAGGGCTGGGGAGGGGGAGCAACCAGGGACGGAGGAGCGAACCCCACCATTTGGTGTGTGGCTCCATCCCTTCCAACTGCACTTGCGACAACAGAGTGAGCTGGGGAAGGCTTCATGCTGTGCCTTTCGAAAGCATTGCAAACTCCTCTGGAAGATTTTGTCAGATTAAAATGGCCAATTTGTTAGTGGCAGTGTTTCAAAATCTTCAAAATCTTCAGGTGAGTTTGTCTATCTTGAACAAAAAAGGAGAGAAATACATTCCATCACCTAGAGCTTCTCAGGACCTCTCTTGAGCCCACCAGCATCCAAATACAGGTGTTGCTGGCAAACCATAAAAGTAGTGCCCAAGACTCAATGTGCCAGAGATTAAATGAACACATTCATCTTAATGTGAATTCGTCTTACATCAGCTACTTTTTTTTTTTTTATAACTGCTAATTCTTCTCTCCGTAAATAAAACAGTATACCTTTTATCACTGGAAGTGACAGTTATTATAACATAATGTTGTATTTTCTGTCTTAAAAAAATCTAGAGAATCTTATGGGACAGTGTATTTCTTCCATATATCTTAGTTGTTTTGTCATAATAGCAGTAACTAAAAAAGAATTACACATTACAAAAACTGAATCAGGCAACTGATTTTAATTTTGGATTTTTTAGTCCTCTCATAATGTGTGATTGAAAGTTTGTGAGGTGCTCAGTGTGGTTTATAAAACCCTGTCAAGCGCTTGTAACTTTGGCAAAGAAAGACTTCTTAATACACAGTTTTTAATGTGAAATTACCATATTTTCAGTTAGCAAGAGAGGTCTTTTTCAGCAGCTAAAATTAACTGTTGAAAAACGTTGGAAATGTGCATGGTAATGAGTTCATTCCTGTCAAAATGAAATCATTAATATTAATTTTTACCCTCCTCTGAGTGACTCCTGCACCATTTTTCAAGTTAGAAAAGAAGTTAACGAATTTGCAAGACCGTTTCCTGCCGTACAGGGTTAGCAGGTCTCCCACCACCAGCAAAAGACTATTTTAGGTCTTGACTTCTCCTTTGAAAACTTCTTACTTTAGTGTTTAACTTTTCCTCTGATTATTTACAGGCAAAACCATCAAAATTACTGTAAGCCTGTTTACTTCTAAAACACAGAGGATGTACAGACCTTGAGATTGCCATAAGATGGTCTTCCAAAAGTTGTTTTTTTTTTTTTACCAGCTAAGTAGAGCAATACGTCTCAGTTCAGACTGTTCTCAAAGGACCTGTTTTCACTGTAGTCAATGGAAAAATTCCCATTGATTTCAGCATGGCTGGATCAAGTCCAAAGTTCAGGCATTTCCAAGAGGTCTCCAAGTACAGCAAAAAAATAAGAGGATTTGAAGGCTCTTGATTCGCTACAAGATCTACAAGATCTCAGTAGGTATTTAATCTACACTGATTTAATTACACTTAAGCATAAAACTAAATATAAGCATGAATTTAAATGTCTTCATTTAAAAGTTCTATTTATTTTTAAAAAATCACACACCATACTACAGTTGTGCTTACCAAGCAGGCAGGTGACATGGAGTCTCAGTGAAAATAGCTCTTAACAATAAAAAGGTTTTGTTTCTGTGCTAAAAAGTACAATTTTCATTCCACACTACCTCATAGAACTTTTAAAAGATGGCATTAACAGTGGTATCTTTTCAATTTAAAAATGTCCTCGTATTTTTAACTGGATGTACCTTGTTGGCTTTTGTTTTAATTTGGGGGGAAGGGGAAATGATCAACTTTTATCCTCGTTTAATGCTAACTAAATATTCCTTAGCTACTGAAGTGACTTAATGACATGAGTATGTGGTCTTATCAAAGTCCCATTATTGTTCTGACAGTATCTCATTTGTATGCAAATCCACTTGCATGCAACTTATTCTTTGGCAAACGGTGCTAGCAAGCCAGCGAGCTTCATTTTAATTATGTGCATGTCTCTGCGTAGTATATTTGTTACTGCATAGGAACATTATGCTGCTGTAACAACCACTGTACCTTATATCATGCTTATGAACAGTGGTGCAGATCATCCTGCAATTTTTATCATGAGTGATAGACATGCTCTGTCAGTCGCTGTCACCCAAGGGTAATCGCAATACATAAGGTGTCCTTTTAAATAATATATTAATGGGGCACTTTTTTGTGACTTCCCATCTTTTTCATAATGATGCTCACTGGGTATCTGTTCAGTCGGTGCCTTACCTTCTCTTACTTTGCATATTCTTGAACATTAAGAAAAATTAATCCTGTTTGTTAGACACAAACTGAAGGGGAGACCCCCGTGCACCCGTAGGGTAGAGGACAGCTTATCCTTAGTAGACGTAGGCTAGCATCAGAGGATGACTGGTGTCAGTAGGTGCGCAGTGGGGGAGAGGAACGGGGTGTATATGTATACCCGATAGTGGGTGTGTACCCAAAAATAAGGAGACTCTGCTAGGTGATTTACAGAGCCCCTTTCTGACACCCCTGAGAAGGGCTTCCCAGGAGACATGGCCCCTTGCCGTGTTCCCGCAGCCTCCAGGATGGGGGAGAAAGCCCCTCTCCTCGAGGCCCTGTAGGCGAACCCATCCTTCTCTGTGCTTCATCCGGCTCGCAATATAAAGCTAACTCTGCTTTCTGTCATGAAGCCAGCTCGATCACTTGTGATACAATCCATGCTAGGGGAACGCTCTACGGGGATGAATATTGTCAGAGCTGGAAAAATGGTTTCAGAACTGCATGATTTCAGAAGAAAAAGAAAAGGACTGTGTCAATGTCCCAGCTTCAAGCCAGGAACATTTTATTATGAATCTTCAGAGAAAAAAGTGAATCTATCAGGAGAAGCACTATGATGCAAAATCAGCCAGCAGAAATACAGAGGCATAGAGAAATACAGAGGCAGGCAACGTCCTCCTCTGAATGTAGGTTCAGCTTATATGGTTAAATGTATGTGGATGTGACTCTATAGTGCATCTACGTGTGGTGCTGCGGTTTGATCTATTTAGGCAGACAGGGCTGGAGGAGCTGCCTAGGTCATTATCTCCAGTGCTCTGCAATTGCTTACGTCCCTGTATATGTTTATGTACACCCCTGTGCACGGGAAGCATAAAATCTGCATACCTACAAAGTTACCTGCATCTAGAGAAATATTTTCTGGCAGCTGAGAAAGAGAGGCTCTAGTCAAACCAGACAACAAAACTTCTGCAATTACTAATAAACCTGACAAACTGATTTATGGCTGTTTTTCTTGCTGTGATTTGTTGACAGATTGTTCTTTATGCAAAAATTACCAAGGTTTAAATCTGTATCATATGGCCTCTAATTCAACTGACAATATGTTACCAATTAAATTCCGCTTAAGCTATCATCAACTAGCGAACCACAGACTGTGTTAAAGAGAATGACAGTCAGATAGCCAGTAAAATCATTTGTGCCATGATCCTGAAGGCTGGCCTATAAAGCAGGGACATTAAATAACTACACAAAAAATAAAAAGAGCTTTTTTTTCTGTAGTGAAAATGAAACTGCTGCCGGATTTGCACTTAATACATCTCCTGTTGGGGAAATAGAGATGGGATTCCTGTCTTTGGTATCCCATGCTGTTCTCATGTGCAGGAGGAGCAGCACAGCAGGGTCAGTGGTTAGTGGGAAGAGTATTAATGAATTGTCCTTTCATTTGATCTTAAATTGCTCTTTGCCTTGATTTTGGCCCTTGCTCTTCAGTATTGTTGTTTTCATTTGTAGGGAGAGGACGCATTTAATGCCAGGCAAAAGAGTTGATCCCATGGAAAAAAGAAGGTGTTTCTAAATGAGTTTCACTTCCCCAAGTCATTTTCTTCTTCACTAAGGTGACAGAAGGGCCCAGTGCAGCAAGTAACATTGAATGGCATAAAGAAAAATACGGGGCCTCACTCCAAATATTGACCTTGGCAGCGCACAGCATGGGGCAGGGCACGATGCCTTCCTTTCCAAATTCACACAGGCAACCTCACCCGGAAGAGAGGCATTTTAAATGTTGCCATGAGATAAAAACTGCTACGCGTCAAGGACTGTGAGAGCTAAAAAAACATATGTGCTTTTCTGAGCAGCCATTATCTGGGTTCGTTCCAGGAGAGGTGATAACTTCCCCAGAGCAGGAGCTCTGTGGCGTGAAGTGGGCTGAGGTCGGCTTACGCGGTGGAGGTGGGCTGATTCGCTTTCTTGGCTTAAACATGGTAGTGCCAAAGCACGGGGTTTAAACAGTACGGTGGGATCTCGTCCGTAAATGCTGCATTGTATGGAGCTTCCTGCTGTGAGTTTTATCTGTCTCCTTATCTCAGCTTTAATGTTGCGGTTGTGTATTAAGTGTATGTGTGCTCCAGAGAATGGGTAGTAATCTTTGTTTAGAAAATAGAGTCTATCACTGTTAACCCTAGTGAATTGAAAATTTACTCCTTTTTCCACTATATCATCACCGCAGTCATTATTTACTTAAGAGCTTTTTAATGTTTTGCTGCCTGTACTGATGACTGCGGTGTCCTAGCCAGGGACTAGGATTTGGGATCTCGTCGTGAGGTGTCTCTAATGGATGCTTGAACTCCCCTTTCTTTCTGTACATTGCAATACAACATCATAAGCCAAAAAAACCCCATTGAGAAGCAACTAAAATCATAACACTTTCAAAAATACAAATATCCCTCTTACGGAAGATTACAATGTAAATCAGGCAACTATTATTTCTCTGTCAGTATAAGAATTTTAAAAGAATTTGCACATGATAAGAGGCATTCTCTAAGGATGACAAATTAGGCATAATAAAACAGTTAGGAGAGAACATAAATAAGAAGGCATCTGGGGCAAATCCTCTTCTTCCTCTGCAGTCACGCAAATAAACAGTTTGGGAGATATACGTCCTTGCTTACAACATGATAGCCAGTCCCGGAGAGGCTGTTAGAGATCCCATCAAGTCCCTCGTGCCAGCTCTCCTCCACAGAAAGGAAGGAGGGGAGCAGCAAAGTCTTTGGTGCCCACTCCGCATCATGACTCCACAGTCACGAATGTGAGGAATTGCGCTGCCATCTTACGCCTCTCTTTCATGGGACGGCACGCTGTGCTTGCCTATGGGTGGCTGGGTTGGAAAGACCCAGGGCAGAACAGGCTGCCCCTCTGGTCAGAAAATTAATATAATGGTTACGTATAAAACTAGATCTATGCATCTGTAATGTCTATACGCATTTCTTGAGGTCTTCATCAGCTCTTGTCTCTGCAGGAATATTCTGGTGTAACTCAACTGAATTCAGTTGAACTGCCTCACTTGTGCTCCTGTATGAAGAGTCGGTCCCTGTGCTACCCGATAAACTGCTTCATGCATCAGCATTGTCAGGATGTACTGGTTTTGCCTGTTATTTTAATCTTGCCTTGGCATCTGCATGTGGTGCTGGACAAAAAGGCAATCCTGCAACATCAGGCAAAGCCCTTGCCGACTGCTCTGCTACAGTACTTTTGTCAGTGCTTTCTGCTGCTCTGCCTTCTTGTTAGGATTTTTCCCAGCTTATTTTATAGGTTGCTTTGCAGACCACGTGGGAATGCAGATCACTTTTTCTTCTGAAGTCAGTCAGAGGGGATGTCACACCAGGAACAAGGATAACTTTCTCTTCTCCATTTGCTCTGTAGGAAGCTGACGCTGCAGTAGCCCCTTGAGCCTCAGGTCTCTGCAGCCTGACTCCATGCGGTCTGGCAGACTGCACGTTGCCTCCAGATTTCTGTATCTGAACTGCTGTGTGTGCAGGAGTCAGATCCAGGATCCAGGACCTACTCCTCATATTCCCCCCTGCCCACAATTTCCCCTCCCATGGACGAGCTCAGCATCAGAGTGCAATGCTCGTTTATGGAGGAGAGGGGAGAGAACAGTCACCTCATCTCAGTGCAGATAGTGTTTTATTATAGGCAAGAAGAGGACAGGATGAAAAAGTTACAGACCACTTCTTCTGAAGTGCTGGGTGGTCTCTTGGGGATCATGTGCAGCTGATGTAAGTCATGGTAAACTTTGTTGTAAATCAGCACATCCTGGCCCCAGGATTAACCATAATGGTCCCTCTGCTGACCCCCATCTCAGCACAGCATGGGCCCGGCATAGCCCTCCACTCTGGCTCTGAAGGGGACTGTGTGTTTTGGGCTACCGCTGCAGTGGGACATGTAAAGACCCCAATGGAAACCTTCCTCCTTGGCTGTCATACCCACCGGGGGCTCTGCTTGTCGTTGCAGAGATTGCCGTGCTCCTCGCTACTCCAGGTCACTGAGCAGATGGAAGCACATGGTTTTTAATATGCCGGACTGATGGCGGCCAGTATTACAATTAGGAACACTTAGGAATACAAGATTGCCACCATTCACTGTGGTTCCAGAGAAGTGACATCAAAATACCAAAACTTCAGGAACGCCTTGCTGACTTACATAGTAGCTTTTTTTCCTCCTTGCTTGATTTTTCGGATGAAGCTAGATTTGTTCAGAGGCTCGCTGCTGGTGAATGCATGTATTAGTTAGACATAACAAACAGCAGGCTCCATGGTATTTTGCAAGATTTCCCTTCCAGCTCTACCAGCAAACAACAGAGATAACCGCTGCCTCCCAAATTTCCACGCTCTGTTTCTTTTTGGACTAGTCTCTTTTAAGAGGAAAAAAATTAATTTGTACCACAGATGGACAATTACCCAGTGGCATCTAAGCTGAACGTGCACATAGGAAGGATATAGGGAAAACAGAATCTGCACCATCTAAAATGGTGGCACCATCTAGTCCCCAGCCAGTATGTCTGCTACATTTCCTAATTTATGCAGTGATTTAACATTACAGTGGGTCCAGCTCATTGAAGCAAATTTATATGCAGGAGCACTCTTTTAATCTTAGACTTAAAATAATTTTAATTAATAATAGCTTCCTTTTCCAGTCTGTCAACATATCTCCACCTCTTGGCTTTTTAAGAATTAAAGTAAATATAGAAATAAAAATATTAAATTATTACCAGGCAACCAGAACAAAGAAAACATCAGAATCCTCAAGTCTAGAGATGCGAAAAATGGCCTGGAGTTTTCAACTCTGTCCTGTCCACTCAACACAACTATAGCCGGTTCCATCTTATTTAAGGTTTGCTAATTTAACTAAATATTGAAATGAAATAATGAAAATACGATAATAGACCATCTCATCCTTTATTCTTTCAGTCTCTCAGGTGTGAGGCTTCTTTCTCAACCCGCAACTGCTAACAAATATCACCTTCATGACTTTGCCCATGGCATTTATCCTGCTGCTACTATAATTTTGCTTCCTCTTCACTGGAGATAGCTGCTGTACACAGGTAGCTCTTCTGCAGCATGGTAGGAAATTATCAAAGAGCTTGTTGCTGATGCTAATGGAGCTGGTCTAGCTGCTGACACAGAACATATGGCTTTACAGGATTTCAGATCCAAAATGCTGACCCCTCTTTCAGGAGCAAGGAGTGCGGTGTTCTGGAGGACGGAGCTCAGCCACCTCCTTGCCGTAGGATAGTGAGAGATGTACAGGTTATTTCACCCCCCTTGGCTGAGAAGGGAAAGTTAGCAAATCTACATTTCCTTCATCCAACTTAAAGAAAACAAACAAAAAAAAGTTGTGTTCAGAAACTACCATGCCGGTTCCAATAGGGTTAAAATTTCCCCACCAGTGTGCCTTTTGGAGGTTTGGAGTTTTTTAATATTACTTGGATAAAAAACGAATGAGGCTAAGACACGTATTTTTCTTTTTCTAAGGATGTACTCATTTAGTGGTTAAACTTGAAAAGGGGCTACTAGAAGCATCCTGAATTACAGTTTAAATGAGTTTAAAATTCCAGTTGCTTATAGCTTAAAAAAAAAGTGTCTCAAACCAAATGGTCTCAGTGGGGTGATGCATGGGCAAAATGTAAAATGACACATAATGAAATAAAGTAATTTTATTTGCAAACCTGTTCGAAAGGCTGGTACAGAACATAACGATCAAGCAGAAGTAGTCTGGCATTTCTCTTGGTGTTCTTCTGCAGAATTATGTGACCCAAGAAAGAAAACATTAAGATGTTCTGATTTCACCCTATAGGACAGAGAAATACACTTTGGTTAATGCTTACCATAATTCTATCTACTTGGCTCAGACAGTTATATTTTTATGAATCTTACGTTACTTTCTGTCACCCTCTAGGCAACAATACAGAGTTATTACAGTATAAAGGAAAATGCTTCCTGTTGAGCTTATACTTGAACAAGTCTTAACCAAGTGGAAGCTCTTAATAAAAGGGTAAATATACTAAAGAATAAACAGGTAGAGTGAATAAAAAGGAATACTGGCTTTATGGATGCTCAGGTTGATGGCATAGACCAGCGAAACACAGAAAACTCTAAGGTAAAGCTGACATGCTAAGCTACATCAGAAATCTGAAGGAGTTAGAATTTTGTTAAGTGAATTTAGTGCTCATTAAGGGATTTGCGGTGTCAGCATTATAAAGCAAAGTCCTCTCTCGCCCTCAGAATCGGAACAGCACAGCGCAGCAATATTAATTCCGCGGCCGTTCCCTTCTTGGCCTCTCCAATAAAATTATTACCCAGGGACCCAATTGTTCGGCACTGCTCAGCGAGCACCTCCTCACAAGGAACCGAGCTGAGATCACCGGCTCTTTTAGCGTGTCATACGGCTTGTAACGCCCTGTGTCACGCTGGGCTTGAAACACAGACAACTTCCACCTTTAGTTTAAAGGAAAATATTGTGAATTACTCTTGTCGCTTTCTTTAAGTTGGTTGGTACTTTATGTCTCCCTGAAATACCCACACAAATGGTTTCCTTCTGCTTTATATCTCTCTCCCATCATTTTTCCCCCTTGTTCTCAGCTGACTTATTTTGACTAGAAGTTTATTTTGCACAGCATAGGAAATAGCCACAAAGACTAACCAGATAGGAAAAAATATTGGTGCGTAGGTTTTCAAATTAGTCACGTGGAGCGTGGATCTAGTTGTACAGAAAACACTGATGAGGTTGAAAAAAAATGTACTTGCTCTCTCTGTGTATCTTTCTCTCTTAGCCAAAAGCCAGCTAGATATAGTTTTCATTCTACTGGAAACTCTTCACAATGAGTATGTAAGTATATTGCAACCCCTTTTTCCCTATGGTCCCATGTGGCTTTTTAAGCCCAGATATTAAGCCTTCCTCAGCATTACCTTATCCTTTCATTCAGACATCATTCAAAGGTACAGTTGACTTTATAAATTACATCATATGTAAGTAGATTTATTTTTCCTTTTCTGGAGATATAGTTTAATTTCCTTTTCCAATTTGCATGGGTGCACAGTCATAAATTTTAAATATATTTAACCTCTTTTCAAAAGATCCTTTGAATTTCTCTAAGGTCTGTGCCCTTTAAGTTGGATACACAATCTTTTGTACATAAAAAACCCCACTAAGATGTCCAGAAATATTGCTTTAAACACCTTACTGCCTTTCCAAAAGGCCCTCTTTTTCCCTCGTGAAACAGAACATTCCCCTGGATAATGCTCCTGGTAGCCCAGAAACAAGGGCTTCAGCTGAGAGATGTTTACTGAGGCTTTGCTGAGCACGCAGTTCATCGAGTATCAAAATAGTGAGGGAAGGATGGATGGGCTGCTCTGGGCCCAAACAGGGCCAGGGACCAACCAGCACTGGCAGCTGCTAGAGGAAGGCTGAGGCAACATTTCAACACAGCAGTGATGGGCTAGCTGACTTGCACCCATGGCAAGTCCTTTGTCACCTCCTGAGGCGTTAGCAATTGATGAAAGGATCCCACCTTAAACTGCTGTTTGTTTTTTTTTTAAGTGCCTGCTATTCCTGAATAGTCCCCTTGTCATCCAGGCAGATCATTACCACCGTCATCTCTGGTTCCTCACCATTAGTTGTCCCTTTCTAGGAGTAACCCCTCTGGGAAGTCCAGATCCACGCCTGCTTTCCTACCAAATGATGCTGCTGGACTATTTCCTTGACCCTAACAACCTTTGCCAAAGAGCAGGGTGAGGTGTGGAAGGCAAAAGGCCTGCCTCCCAAGCTGAGCACCTTCGTTTGGGTTTGGAGATTAGCTGCCGGGGACTTGTATTCAGTCCAGGTGGTGGTTGCAACCTCCATGTCCACTTTGGGTGACTGTCTGGGACAGCAAGTGGGGGACAGCCCCTTTCAGATACCAGAGGAGATGACCTGGGGACCACAACAGGTGACAACGGGCCAGCACTGCAATGTGATGTTGGCCATACCCCTTTCCCCACTCCGTGCCCCACGGCAGGTCCTGGCTGCTTGTACCTAACCCCAGCTCACAGCAGCACCGGAGACCCCCCAAAAAGCACACACGAGCCCCTGTGGCTGTTCAGCAATGACCACCTGCCTCTCCTCCTTGTTTTGCTTTGTAAATGTAATTATCCCCAAACATATATATATATATATATATAATCATAATCTTTCCCAAATGTCTCAGTGCTGGCTTTGCTCAGGGCTTGCCCATGTGGTGCAGGCAGTGGCTTGAGATGGGGAACATGCACAGCTCAGCCCCTGCCTGCCTCCACGCCGCGCCTGGCGCGGCGTGGAGGCAGGCAGGGGCTGAGCTGTGCACCACTGCCTTTGTCTCCGGCTTGCCTTTGCCTGCTCGGCGAAGGCAGCCAGGCAGCAACCTCTGTCACGCGGAGGTTTTCTTCAGGGAGCCACTGCTCCAAGAGATGCTCTGAAAGGATGCAACCTTAAAACCGGTGCAGTCACCGAGAATTATAATTACAGCATTTATTAAAGCCGTTTACAAGGCAGGAACATAAGATAAAAGGAAATATGTAGTCATCGCTTAACCGAATCTGACACTGCTCACAAATTCAGAAATCTGTGGAGGAAAGATGAAGGAGAGGTTAAAAGCCTTTTTCTTTTGGATCCTAGGGGCGTCGTGTGCTGCTGGCACATCCGCTGCTCCCTTGGCCACTTTGCGAGATGGCCCCTGACATCTGTCGGGGGGTGACCGGCAGGCATGGGTGATGGGGAGGTGTCACCAGGGACACCCTCTTCGTTGTCCCCCACGCCCCTCGTGCCTGACCCCGACCTGCAGACCCCTCGCCGAGCTCTCACTCTGGAGGACGGCATGTACCTGCTGCGCTCATTGCCAGCACCGCGGGTCGTGCCCTCCCCATCGCCGAGAAAGCCACCGTCCAGCAAAAGGGCTTTGTTCGACCTGGACCCCAGGGAAAGCCCACTCACAGCATTGGGTTCAATCCTTTTGTTTCCAGGTTAAAAACTTGACCTTCCCTCCCCAGAGCCTGTAACAGCCCTCATAGCACTTTTGTTCAGCAATTACATTTTCTGTTTAAATCTTTCTTTGGGTCTCAGGCGACAAAAAGACTTTCACAATATAAATAGGTCTCAAAGCCTTTTGTGTGGGGCAAAAATTATAGGAAAGAGAAAAACGAGAGAAAAAAAAAAAATCTGTGTCTCTCTAATTGGCATAATTCCTTCAGCCCTGGCTCATGATTTAAGATGGATCAATTCTGCAGCTGACATGATAGATGTTGTCATCAATACTCGGAAGCAGCAATTTATATTTCTTCGTTCGGGGACACAGCCATCCACCTACCTCCGTGGGGGTCCTACGTATGAATCAAGAGCAATATGTGGCCAGTAGACTAAGACTTGACTTAGACTTCCAGCCATGCAACTTATTAAAATAATAAATATTTTCATTATCCAGAGAATCCATTATAGTTCTCTGTTTTAGCTATTGTTAACTAATAATTTGGATTAATTACCAAGCTAAATCATTAAAAATTAAATCCATATATTTTGCTTCTTTAAAAGAGCGATAGTTTGCAACCATTTGTGTATTACGCATGTTAAGTGGGAGGGCGATGAAATATGTTGTGCTAACTTAACTTTGACAGCATCTGTATCCATGCCATATTACGCTCTGGTCTTATCAAATCTCAAAAGCGACAGTGTATAAATAGACTGTGATGATATTTGCAGGAGAGAAATCATTCACAATATTTTTGGCATCTTCTGTAGTGACTAGAGGAGAACCACCTAACGAATATAGCATATAATAATTCAATAAAGGGGTATAGAAGAGCATGGAATTGAGGAGCACTTATACGTGCTGAGTCAGAGTTAAGGTTAGGCATACGTTAGCGATCAGACATAAACACAACTTTCATCCTAAGGAATTTCAAAGCAGATTGCAAGTTTAAATGAACAGGGAAACACAATTCAGAGCTCATTTCTCTCTCTGCTGAAGCAACAACAGCCATTGTGCTGGAACTCGGCAGTTACTTAATGAGACATTATCGGGTTGAAGACCTATAGATACAGGGGGAAAGTAAAGCTATTCAGGGAGTAAAATTATTTACGAATGTACATTTTATTATGTTACGAGTACTAAACTGTGGGCTGTTCAACTGCTGAAACTGTAAGTTACTGAGCTGAATACAGGAAAAACAGTGAAACTGAATAGGCTGTGATATACAGGTGGCTAGACTAGATAATCCAGTGGGTTTGCCTTGCTGTAAACCCTGTGAGGTTACGAAAAGAACTACAGTTAAAACTCCTCTACACTTAAGCCTTTAAGTATCTAATTAAAGTGGAACACTATTTAAATTTAAATAGCAAACCTATTATAAAGTATATTCAATAGACTACTTCAGAGTCCCCTGGACAAACAAAACACATCCTAAAGCACTGAGGGACTGATTCTGCAACACCCACTCTAATTTAGGATCCCTTGCCCCTGTGGAGCCAGTGCCCAGCTGAAATAGGTGCTACACAGTATGGTGATGAGTTGCTGAAGCAAGACTCAATAACGCTTCTTGGCTTCTTCATTCTTTGGAAGAGATTTGTGTCTGAGCTTTATGTAAACACTCACCGAGGACCCATGTATGTGCTGTCCCAGCCTATACAAGAGCTCAGAGCAGCTGCTGGAGCTGCCCTGGGAGGACTGCCTCGCAATGAGTGCTAGAAGCGCATCGCACACCGAAACAAGTGCGACTGTGCTTGGTAGCCCTCCCCTTGAGCAATGTGGCAATCTGCCCTCCAGAGGAACTGCTGATGGATTAGGCTGTTTGGACTAGAGCAGGCGTGGATTTACTGGTGAGAAGTGATGAGATGTAACAGCCCCCACTTTGTCTTCAAAACCGCAAGGTGCAACACGCGCCATCTAATCCTGGACCATGCTGTGTATACACAGCTGTGCGGCTGCCCCAAAACTGCTGAAGCCCACAGGCAAAAGAGAGGTCTGACCATGTCCCACCACCCCTGCACTGGTGTGTCAAAAGTGGGGTAAGACCTAGAAAATCACGTTCTTGAGACACGCTGTACTGATGCTAAGGAATTTCCTACCCTGGTCACCTCCAGAACTCCTCTCCTGTTCTTTGAAAGCATTCAGCTAAGGTCTTATGAATTCGCTGGGAATTCATTTCTCGCTGGGTACATGTTTTAAAGGTAGGTTATACCAAAGAGATACTATGGCGATATTTTTCGTAGAGGATGTTGACTAAGAATGTAGTATTTCTCACCTCCCCCTTATTTTATATTGCATTAAAATTATCTTTACTCTTCCTCAGGCAGTTGCTATGCCACACTCAAGACAGAGAGTCTGAGAAGTGGGAAATGTCAACTTTTAAGATGATGTTCAGCTTTCTTGTTACATGCATTCTTTATGTAATGGATTTGAATTACACACTGTTCCTAGGCCTTCAGCTCTTCTTAGAAAGTCTGCTTGACTGGGCACAGTTGCTTGCTTATTCTTAATGAAGAGCTGCTAACAGCGGAAAGAGCACAATGAGGGGGCAAGCAATGTCTACATGAATCATTAAAAATATATGTACAATGAGCAGGATTAGATAGCACACAGCATATTTTTATTTATATAACACCATGCTTTCCTAAAGAGGTAGGCTTCACTCCCTACAGGAGCCGAAAATATGTTGACAAGTCACACAGCAAGGGGTGACGGGGGGAACCGGTGGCTGTGGGGAAGCCGTGGGTTGCAACAGGCAGCATGGAAGCTGTTCCTTCAGGCACGGGCCTGAACTCTTTTAAAGAGTTTGCATTAATTTACTGTATGCTACAGTTACAATCATACCATCTTTGGTGATAGGTGGGACATTTTTAAGTAAGAAAGCGGCAGGTGAGGTTACTGTTCGATGGCTGGCAAGCAGAAAGGATTTGAGTGAGTGAGACTGTGGAGCACAGAGGATGTTCCAGCCACAGGGACCGACCATGGTGTTATGCCAAGGTGTTAGCAGAGGAACGCAGCAAAGCCACAAGCCTTCCTGGCCAGGCATATCGCAGAGGAAGAAAAATCAGGGATGGAAGGGTAACCTGTAGGTGAGGTCTCACATACAAGGAGCTTCAAAAATGCCATCAAGGCCAGAGGAGAAAAGGGGAAGCTTCCAGCACTTGGCAGCTAACCAAAACGGTTGAGATTTTCAATTGACATTAATTTCAATGCAATTAGTCTTGATGCTTTCTGCTCCGCATGAGAAGAGAATCATGGCCATGATGGGAAAGAAAAGAACATCACAATAATAATATACATGCAAGAAATGTAAAAAAAAATCTTGTGTGTAAAAACATATTAAAAACATAAAACATACTGCCTATGTTGCTATTATTACGTATTACTGTTCATGCTGTTTGTTTACTTTTTCTATGGATGTCAGTTTGGATGATGAATTTAGCCTACAGAATTTCACTTCCAAGTTTCCACGTGTTTGCGAGCTGCCACTTGTGAGCATTGCAGTCCACCTCGCGCTTTACAGAATGACCTACGGTCAGCTCCAGCGCTGATGTAAAGCGGGTCTACTCTAGTGATTTAGTCCAGAAAGACAGCCTAAGCCTCCCCTGCCGTACATACCATTTCGAGGGTGATTTAAGCACTTCTGCAAATCACTGTGTAAGCTGGGACTCAGGGAAAGAATCAGGGCCACACTGCAACGTGGGTTGCAAAATCTCCCCTTAAAATAAGAAGAGCAAGGCAGCACAGGCCGTGGCTTAAAAAGGTCAGTGTAAATATGCTGCCCTTCACTCCTTCACACATAAGTAATGTATTTGTTGAGAATGTTACCCGCTTTGCAGGCTCAACCTTCAGCCTCACTGAGCTTTACCCCAGATGACAGAAACGGCTGTTTTCAGGTGGTTTTATGTATCCATTAATACCGGACATAGCCTGGCATCTGAACTGGCCTAATTTTTTTCATTTTCATCTTCATTTGCTCTGGTTAGACAGGGAGTGCCGCAAGCCTTCCCGAGCCGGGACATGTCCTTCATCCCGCTGGGGAAGGTGAGGAGACAGACCTGGCAGGAGCCAGCTCCCGTGGGTGCCTCCAGGCTGAGGATGCGCCACATCCACAGGGTCGGGGGACTTCTGGCAGTAGGAGGCAGCACCACCTTGGCTGTGCAAGGGAACAGAAGCAGCTCTGGAGTGGCTCAGGATTTTCAGGTGGCTTGCCGAAAGCAGCATACAAACGTATGGGTTTTCAAACCGTTCCCTTGGAGCGTGCCTACTCTGCAGCCAAAGCTGCGGCTGCAGCTTGTGCAGGGTTACCAACCCTAAATTAAATCGAGCTAACTCAGGATGAGTAACATACAGGCACAAAACCAGTCCAGAAACCTGCATAAATACTTGAGCCTGTGCTGCTCTGGGCTGCCAGGGCTACACGCATGTCGGGGTGCCACTAGCCAGCGGCAAGCTGGGTTGGGTTGGTCTCCAAGAGCAGGGATCTCCCACTGTGGGATCGCCCTGTGCATATTCGCCTTGGCACTGCCACATGAATAGCCCCCTCTTTTCATCACGGATTTTGCACATTTCTTCTCCCGTCTGCGATGACATGGCACTTCTCTGGCAGCTGCTCACTGCTTAGCTGAAAAGCCCAATATTCTGGAAAGTATTTAATGTGTGTTAACCTCTCTTAATGTGATTCAGCAACTACAAATCAGGAGAGCCTGCCTCCCCTGGCCAGCCAGACATCACAGCCAGCGCTTCACGCAGGCTGGACAGTGCGAGGCATCTTACTCTCTTTGGGTGGCAAGCACCGATGATGATTGGTACTTTTATTTTTAACCAGAGATCACTCATTTTTAAAGGCTTCATGCAATCCAGGGACCTTTAATCTGCTGTGCAGATCTAGGTGGACCTGGATGTAGATGGAGCTCGTAGGAGCTGTGATTTGCACAGGTGCAGCTTACTACACATCCAAGGAGGAATCGGTGCAAAAATGCGTTAACCCAACCCCAGACCCCGCGCCTCAACTGCTGCAAGGCCGCCGGCCCCGCGGGCAGAGAGGGCCCACGCTGGCACCCCGGGCTGCCGCTGGGGCCGTGGCCTGTCCCACAATAAACCTGTCCCGATTTCTCCCCACTGTTATCTCCATCCTGGTGATCATGACGCGTGGGCTGCTGGCCAGCCGGTGCGCCGAGGCCCACCCGAGGGCAGCCGGCCGGGCCGAGGGGCAGGGACCACGCGTGGAGGAGGAGGAGGAGGAGGAGGAAGGGGGGGGGGGGGAATAAAACCCAAAGCCAACTTGGGCCGGGCGAGCCTCTCGGGGTGCAAGTTCCCACCAACTCCCCCCGCGGGGCGGGCCCGCCCCTCCGCGCCGGGCGGGCGCTGCGCGGGCGCGGGCGCAACGTGCGCGGGGCGGGCGCCGCCTCGGCCGCGCTGCCGGCGCGCAGCGGGGAGGGAGGAGGCGCGGGGGAGCGGGGCGGGAGCGGAGCGCGGCGGCGGCGGCGGCCGAGCCGAGCCGAGCCCAGCCGCGCCGCGCCGCGCCGCTTGCAAAGGAGCGGTGGCACCGGGGTTTTGGGGGTTTGCTTTTTTTTTTTCCAGGGGGAAGGTGGTGGCGGGGGGGTGGGTTCGTCCCCGCCCGCGCGTGTGCGGAGAGGGGCCGGCGGCGGCGGCGGCGCCGGGGGTGCTCCGCGCCCTCGCCCTGCCCGCGGTGCAGTTAAGATGCGCCCCGGACGCCGTGTGGTTGCAGCGCGGCGGCGCTGACATCGCTCACCATGGACAGCTTCGACTTAGCTCTCCTTCAGGAGTGGGACCTGGACTCTCTGTGGTGAGTGGTGCCTCCGCCTCCCCCCGGGCGCGGGGAGCAGCAGCCGGGAGGGGGGCAGGATCTGCGGGGGGTGCTGTAACGGGGGAGTGTGCAGTAACTGAAGGGGTGTGCAATAACTGGGGGACGTGCAATAATTGGGGGGAGGGGGTTGTACAATAATTTGGGGTGGGTGTGCACTTACCTGGAGGGGTGCAATAAATTGGGGGTGCGGTAATAGTGGCCGTGCAATAAGGGGGGTGCGGTGGCTCGGGGGTGCAATAACTGGGACGGCGGGTGCGTTAGCAAGAGAGGGTGCAGTACCCAGGGAGGTGTCTCCCCTGCCACTTGCTCTTTCAGCATCGCTGGCCCGGGAGGGGCAGAGGGAAGGGTGCCCCCCTCCCCTGGCCGCCAGGGTGGGTCCGGGAGGTGAATGTAGTGTTTGGCTGCGGAGTCTCTTGCCCCCCTCCCCCCAGCCCCCCCCCAATAATCCCCTGTGCTCACCCGCCACTGGCACCCCGGGCTGCGCTCCCGGAGCTCATCCCCCATCCCTCCTGCACGCCCCTCGCACACCCCCCCACCTCGCCCCGCAACTCCCCCCCGGGCCGCCTTTATTGCCCTCCCCGACGCCCCTCTCCTCTGCGCTCTCCTGCCCCTTCCCGCTCCCCCCCCCCCCCCCCCATCGCATGCCCTTGACCTCCCCCTGCGCACCCCCGTCCCTGCCCGCCCCGGCGGCGGGTGCGGAGCTGCCAGGGAGGAGGGGAAACAATTTCTAGAAATGTCATTAGCGGCTGGAGGTGGGAAGCGCTGCCCTCCCCCCCGCCCGCACCACCCTCCCCGAGCCGCTGCCTCTGCCAAGTCCCGGAGTTTGCTGCGGGAGGCACGCCGCCC
This sequence comes from Platalea leucorodia, assembly GCF_965183815.1. Lineage (NCBI taxonomy): Eukaryota > Metazoa > Chordata > Aves > Pelecaniformes > Threskiornithidae > Platalea > Platalea leucorodia. The sequence continues at coordinate 70,968,961 of NC_138824.1, forward strand.
CCGGGCGGCCGCCGCTCCCCGCCGCGGCTCGGCCCGGCCCGGCCCCGGGGCGGCGGGACCCCGTCGGGGCCGGCTGGGGTCCGCGGGGATGGGGGGGGGGGGCGCGCTCCGTGGCGGTCACCGCCGGGGCCGCCCGCTGCGCGGGGAGGGACCCCCGGGGCAGCGCCGGGACCCCCGGGGCGACGCCGCCGTTGGGAGCCCGCGGTGGGACGCGGTCCCGGCGGACCCCGCGGGGGGAGGCGGGTGGGGTGCCGCGGGGCCCCGCCGCCCCCACCCGTGGGCAGGCGGTGTCCGCCTCCCCCCGCGGGGCGGGCGCCCCGTCGGGCTGGGTGCGCTCCGCCGCGGCGCGGTCAGGCGGGGCGGCGGTGGCGGGTGGCGTCCGGCCGGCTGGATCGGCGGCTTGGGGAGCCGAGGGTACTTTTGCCTGAAATCAGGTAACGGTATAGCATTTTTGGTTTTGACACGTCAGGTGATCGGTATCGGCTGTCAGCAGGGTGCGCGTTCGGCAGCGCCGGCTTATCTCTTCGGTGGCAGGTGTAACAAAATCAGCCGGGCCAGCCGGTCCCATTAGTGAGCCGCTTCTTACAAAAGACCTCAGGATGAGGAGAACAGCTTGCACTGCATAATACGGGTGCTTGTAAATGCGTACACTGATAACATCCAGGCTAATAAAACTTTTATATTGCTAGGGGAACTTTAAAGAGCACGTATAATACACAATTAGTTACTACCCCATAAAAGTTTTTAATTACAGTGTTTCTGCCTGTGACACAAGTTAAGGTTATGTCCTCATTTCAATTATAAATACCAATATTCAGTTTATATCCAAACCATAACATTTATCTCTGGCCTGATTCTAAGTTTTCAGTCCATACGCACGGTTTTACAGTCAATTTACGTGTTTTTTCTATTAAACAAGAATGGGAGAAATAATACTTTCACACATTTGAATGTTTTTCCCTTTCTCCTTGAATGAAGACAAACTTTGGGGGAATTTTCTTTTTCCAGCGACAGCGTGCTGTTCATTAGTCTGTTCTGCAAGCTGGCTGTTGGAGTTAATATTGAATTTGAAAAGCTAACAATGTAACTCTGGAAAGCTAGGGCTTTAGGCTGTGTCTGGCAATTGCTCCTTTTCATAACCTTTTTAGCATGCTTTTCGACTATTGTGGAGCCACTTTCAAATGACCGCAGTTGCCATAAAGCTCCTGTATGGGTCCAAAAAGGCATCAACCATTTTCCAGCTAACTTACCTGCTTAAAAATGTCTGTATTTGCGTTACAAGCTATCTTGGGGTTTCATAGATCTTGTTGTTTGTTTTCCTCTATAGTTGTTACAGTGTAGAAGGTAGGTTCAACAGAAGGGCTTCCAACAACACATGAAAAGCCATTGCATAGTGGCAGGCCTGCATTCGCTGCTAAACTCTCCCCCCGTGTAGGGGTTGAACCCACAAATGTCCTGCGCAGTGCCTAGCGAGGGGATCACACCGACTTTAAGCGGAGCTCATCAGGGGAGCAGGGGGTTTGCAGGTGTTTGCTGTTGCGTGTTTGCGTCCTTTTGGGGCACTAGGTTTTGCTGACTGGCTTTGGCTTGGAGTATCTGAGTTCACGGGCTGCAAGTTTATCATGAAGCAGCTGTTTTGGCAAATGGTTCGGAGCAGTCGTTTTGAAGAGCTGCATGAGCAGGATTAAATACAAACTTACTTTCACTTAGTGAAAGTTTCCAAAGTCCATCGCGAAGGCCAGCGGCGCCTCGGCGCTGCAGGGGCTGTGGCAAAGGGCCCTGGGTCGGTCTCCCATCGCAGGCAGGGCGCGCGCGTCACGCTGCCCTCCCGCCACCCTGCCTGCTCGCCGCTCGACAAGGGGCGGCTTAGGGACATTCTCGAGAAACCTGATTTGAATACTGTACTAAGCTGACCAAAACAAAGCTGGCACGTTAATTTTAAGCTCTGAAGGCTTGTCAGGATGCCTTCAAAGGAGTGCAGTTGTTGCCAGAAAGGGAAATAAAATATACCACATAGATAGGAAGTACTTCATGGCAAAGAGCAACACTTAGGAGACTTAATTTTCTCTGCAGCGAGAATGAATGTTGTCCTTTATTCTTTTGAATGTAGTCATAATGGCAATTTGCGCACTTAATTTATGACTGAAAATCCACTTTTTGCAGTATTTGGTGAACGTTTTGCTTAAAAGTGCAGTAATTAAATATTAACGTGCTGTTCTAAAGTGTTTTTTTTTTTTTTTTGTAATTTGGTATGTTCTTGGAAAATCAAAAGGGGTTTCCAGATGAACAGCAGCATGCTAATCAATTCTCATTGATTGTTACTTTTATACTATTAATGAGTTTGCTCTCCAATTAATACATGCTATGTCTTTTACTTTGCTGTAGCATAGAAAATGTAATAATATATCGTGTCATGGCTATAAGACAGTATTTAACTAGTAAACTGCAATGGGAGAATATTGTAAGCTGTTTTCTACTAAACAGTAGTTTTTCCAGGCTGTATTGATGCCAATAACACTTCTTCTTCCCAGAAAACTACTATAATTCAAATAGTGAAAGCTGAGTACAAACTCAAATAGAAATTTTAAGAAAACATACCAATCTGTGGCATAAACAAAACTCGTGCCTATTTGGTAAGTTTTTTCTGGAACATTTGGGGATGATCAGCCCAACTTGACTCAAGGTGTCGTTACCGCTGACTAACACAGTTATCCCAAACGCACGGCACTAACGACTTTGAGCCACAGCCTCATCTCCTGTTTTTCTTTCTCCACGCATTTATTTGTATGCTGTATGTGTAGTTTTACTTGTCCGGACTCAAGGGTGTGGATTCTCCAGTGCCTTATAGCTTTGTATTTGTTTACACCAGACAAAAAGAGATGGAAAGTCTCAGTTAGAGGTGGTTTATATGCCTCTTGTTCAGCAGAAAACATACTACACATGACAGAAAGCAGCAAATGAGCAGACCAAAGGACATAACTGGAGTGCCAGGACTAGTTCTGCATTACAGGCATTCATGTTGTTATTTGCCTTATTTAACAAATCTAGATGAAAATTCAGCCGGGTCCTTACCTCTATGCTTAGGTGTAGGCACAGCGATAGCCCTGGCAAAGACCCCTTAGTAAAGGCTCTCCTCACATGCGTATGTAAGATACATGCGTAGGCTGAGTTTTTTTCCTGTTCATTAAAAACAATTAGCAGATTTATTAAAGCACTTACTGTGTTGTACCAAACAAGAAAATAATTTTGAGTGTAATATGTTTGTTAGCCACAAACAAACCAGTGTTTGTTTAGGGAAAAGAAGCCAAGCATGTAACTGGTTTATTTGGTACTTATCTGATACTTCTGGATATTTTGAGTTAGCATCAGTTTTGTAGGAGTTGGATAGTCATGTAAAAAATGTATAGCTGTATAGCTTCCAAGTGGAGATCAATATCAAATGCCACAGTGTAAGGTGGCCCAGTGTGTTTTACAGACCACATATTGAATTACTCGTTCATTTGCTATCTTTGGGTCTGTTCCTGCTCCATTTGAAGTCAATGAGAGTTTTGTTTGGAAGTTGCTATTAACAAAAAGTGGCCAGACATCCAGAAGTCTTATAAATGAACCTTTTGTAGCTTCTTGATCCCAGGTTCTCTAGCTTTTAGTCACTACATTTTATATTTGTGTGAGTCAAGATTTTTTTCTCATGTTGCACAGTGTTTACTGGAGACAATTTTAGAAAGCTAATTCTACAAATGCTTCTTCAGTCAAAGTAGAATATCAAGATGTTTATTTTCAGATAACAGTAAGCAGCTGCTTTGGGGGGAGAGGGGTTGCTCCAGCCATTCTCTCAGTGAGGTTAGAGGCTGGACCAGCTTAGTCTTTTTACAGACAATACATCACAAGACCTCCCTCTCACAAAAAATTAAGTTAGTGTCTTCTTTTATCTCCCGTTTCCTTTACAACTCTACTCCCGCCTGTGTCTTGGACTTTGTCCCTTATGTGTTTCCTTGGCCTGTTTCTACCAGTGATGCTTGAAATCCTATTTGTCTCCTTCTTATTTCTATCTTTGTGGTGTTTCCCACTCCGCCTTCCACCCAGTGTCAACTCACAGTTAACCACCTTCCCCTCATTGAGATCCCATCTAAAAATTTGCTCTTTCTGTGATGATTATAAGTTGTGAGCAAACAATAACATGAGTAATAACTATAGACTGTTCCCTTCTCCCACTTTCACAGCATGGTCTCTCTTCCTGATGGCTGTTTTTTAGGCTGGAAGCCCTTTGGGTCAGGAATTACTTTTATTGTTTGAGGTTTTTTGGTTTTTTTTTTTCTTAGAGCATTGAACAAATTGTATGTGCTAAATATTATAAATAATAAGAAGAGCAAGCTTTTCATGGTCATAATACTTTATAAACACCAGCTAAATAATAACATTTTAAGAATGCGTCTGTCGTGCCATGTGAGCGCTCATTTGCTGGATGTAATGTACCACATCCTCCTCATTTGGTTTAACTCTCCACCGAGTCCAGAGGCTTTGCCAGTTTATAGCAGATGAAGATCTGGCCCACCACCTCTGATTTGCAGTACTCAGTCACTTTTCTGAAGAACAATTATTTTTGTAACCTTCTGCTTTGTTTTCGTCTGAGATACGAAATTTTGATACATCAGTAGGACAGCGAGTGTGCTTTCATCTCTCCCCGCCACCCCGAGGACTGTTTGAGCACCCACGCCCAGTTGGGTGATGCAGGAGGAGAACAGCCCTTTGGGCTTTCCTCCTAACGCTCAGACTTGTAGATTTGTGTTCCTCTGGGTATGTTTTCCAGCAGAAGTCGAGGCAGAAACTTTAGTAGGTTATTGGAGAAGGATTCGGAAGAGGGCATGAGGTACATGTGGCATTTCCAATTCTACGGGAATAATTCAAGGAAAATAGCAGGTTTCTTAAAACTAGTGGAAGAGAAATATGGGCCATTAAGCAAAAAAAAAAAAAGACACAGAAGAAATACTGGCTGTGGGAACATCTTGTCATCCATATATTAGGAATAACATCATACTCAACTCCACAATACTCTCATTAGAGAAAGCAACTGTTTAATTGCAAGGTTTTTAACCTCATATAACAAATTAATCTGTTTGGGTCATATTTATGACTAGGAAACAGCAAAGCATGGATAAAAAGAGCTCTAGCAAGTATTTGCAGCATATGTTCAGAGATACCTTAAACTCTGATTATAACTTTATTAACAATCGGAGTAATAAAGTAAAATCAATAGAAATGAAGAAAAACTGATATTACATACAGCTAGAAAGCAGGGAGGTTAAACTCTGCATGAGATGGTGTCTCATCTAACAGACTGATCAAGTTGTAACTTTGAAGTGACATCCTCACAAAATGAGATTTCAGAAAACCAGTATTTTCTAGGAAAGCCAGGTAAAATTTCTTTGTACACGGGCTGGTTAGCTGTAAGGCTAATTCCAGTGGAAAATCACAAGTTCTTTGTGAACAACTGAAAGTAGGAAAAGGGAAAGCAGTAACCAAGCTTCCTTGGTTTTGATCAAAACTATCTCTTCGTAAAGCTTGCCCTGCTGGGGAATTACCATTTCAGTGCCACTGCTGGGGGCTGGATTCACTGGCTGACCGCTCCCGGGGAGCCCGCCGGTCCCTGCTCTGGCCGAACCCACTGTGTTTGCATCATTACCAGGGGGGCTACTCCCTGGCCTTCCATCTCTTAAAATCAATGCTAAGACACTGATGATGCTTGCTGGTGCTGCCTAAGGCCCCAGGAGAGCAAAACCGGACACTCGTAGTTTAATACCCAGGTAATAATCTATATAATGAACAATTTCTGAACAATTTGTGGGTAACTATGAATTTATATTTAGGAGAAAGAGTGAATGAACTGTAGCAACAGTTAAATGAACATGATGATAATTATTAATATTCTGTGCTAAGTGTTTTCTATGTCTTTCCAAAGGTAAAAATGCATAATATAGCTACTTGTTTTCCTCTCTTACAGCTTGGTATCTCAGCCTTCCCAATACCTTAGGCAAATAAAAAGTACATGTTAGTAACTTAAGTTGACTGTGTTTTATCCTCTTAGGAAGATTTTAACCTGCATGCATGTACCAAGGACCTGGATACGGGTGTATCTTGGGAAATATGACAGTAGGAATGCAATTTAAACTTTTCCTCAGAGATCCTTTAGGTATTTTTTAAAAAATAAATTAGTTCCAGTGCAGCAGTGGTGGTCTCAGCAGTCAGGAAACACTTAAAATTATGCAGAAGGGACCAGAAATCTTTGCTAAGAAGCTTTTTGTTGCTATGTTTTGTTTCTCAATAAAGATGATCCACAACTGTAAGTACTTAAAACTAAAAACAAGAGGGTTGTATCTGACAAAGCTGCACAACATCTTAATGTAACCCAGTCTTTCCATGTGGTTGTTTTCACATGTTTCAGACCAAAGAAAGAGTCCTTTGTGGTGCAGCCTGGTTTGACTGAATGGCAGGAGTGGACAAATAGAGGATGAAGGTGGTATCTTCTTACACTATGTTTTGATTGCTTTGAGCTGTGATCACTTCTTATTGCATGTATCACTTTTGAAATCCATTAGGGTAAAAATGGTGGCCTTCCTAGTCCATGCATTGCCATGGTGGTGCAGTCTAGGTGCCAGGGTATTGTAATGACCTATAGTGGTATGAAAAATGCAAATACGATAGACAGACGGATCGGGAGGAAAAAGCATTGGTGAAGTATGCATTTGCAGGGCTCAGATTCAGAAGTCATCCCAGCAGTGGTCTCTCCTACCATCAGTCTCCCTGTTTCTGTCCTTGGTCACTTCTTTGCTTTGGTCACTGTGAAGGTTTTGGAGAGCCTACTCTGATGGACGGGTGTTGGCAGATATCCTAAACCTCCTCTGTGGGGGTTTAGCTTTTGTTCTGATGTTGCTAAGTGGTGTCTACCTCCTAGCGATGCACCAAGAGACAGTTGATTCTTTCTGTCATTGACCGCTTCTGATTGACCAGGAGGGTTCATCTCTCAGCTCTGTCAATTTTAGGAGGGAATGATGTAATTTTAATGTTTTTGTGCTCCTTTGTCTTAGAACAGCAAGTGTAGTAGATGGTTGAACCTCAGTCCAGAAAAAATGAACAGTTTGTTGACAGAGATACTCTGGAGAAGATAATTATATTGATATGCATCCAACAGAAGACACTTTTTTACCTTTTTTTGTTTCTGAAGTAGTCAGGGAGGGAACCTGCCATGTCATCAACTGTTTTTAAAGGACAAAGTAACAATAAAAGCTAAGTGTGCATTTCTTCATTTGTGTTTGGCAAGGAGAGTGTAACATTTTCTGCAGGATGATGACCTTGAGTTAACTAAATGTCACCAGTTTAAAGAGTAAATTAATGTTACAATGTGCTTTGTTTGTGGTTAGGCCTGAAGACTGTCAGGAATTTCTTAGTACAAAAGGTGATTGTGTGCTAGTCCATTTACTCATGCTCCGTGCAAGAAAACCACCGTGATCCCAACTGATATGAATTAGTATCGCCATATTGCCTTGCGTGCTTGGGTATACCCACATGCTTGCAGCTAGCTTGTGGATCTCTACCCCTTTCACTGTGTAGATGGGTCCAAAAGGGCCATGGGACCGTACATTTCTCCTAGGTCATTGAGTCAGACTGCTGCTCTCTCAAGATAAATGAATTTTTTTCTAAGAAGGAATGAATACCTTCAAAACCCAGTCATGCTCTATCATAAATGTGGCAAGGGTTTTGGGTTTGAGTTTTTTGTCACTGCCACTGACAATGAAAATCTGTTCCAAAACCATAGCATTGGTAGGAAAAATATTTCCAATATATGCAGCTTAACGTATCCATGGTCATTTAGAAAGGTCGATTCTGCAACATCTGAGGTAAAATGATGTTGAGATAACCCCAATAAAGGAAAGCATAGATAAATGCTTTTGCTTTGGGACCTGCATTGGCTTTTGTAGATCCCAGCAAAGTATCTCTTTACGATGCTCTTCAAGGCTTTGCATTGCACAAGAACTTACTGGCTTGGGTGCATGGCTGCGCAAACATGATTACATACGATGTGGTAAAAATGCAACCTTTTTTTTTTGTTGTTGTTGTTCTTAGAAGTATATAAGTAGCAATATCTTGAACTAATTACAGCTGATGTAAAGCACATTTAAGGAAACCCATTAGCAGAGAATTAGAACTAGAGCAGATTAGCTATTCTTTAATGGCCTTGACTGTAGATCTTTTGATGCCTTCATAGCTTTTCTAACAGTCATTGCTCATCTGTCTTGACTAAATGACTGAGAACCTTCTTTCAAGTCACAGTCTGGTTGTAATGTGAAAAAAATCGCTGTTTTCAGCTGAAAAAATGATTATCTGGAAAGGTAAACTCTACTGAGTTCTGTACTGTATTTGTTGTTGAGATGTAAAGCATTATTTTATTACTCAATGTGACTGTGTAATAGAAAGAGCAATCTCTAATATGCTTCCTTGAAGCTATTAATTATTTACTTTCTTGCAATACAGATCATAGACAATTCTACACGACTTCCCTTCTTACAGACTTTCTTGTCTCTCTCTTTATTTTTGTATGCTTTGCAAATGCCTGTAAATTCATTTTCACCGAAAGGGGAAATAAGTAATTTAGACTATTGCAGCTGTTTCATAATTAATTAATTTCAATTTAAAACAATCAAGTAGTGCCCGTCCATTGTTCTGTGTGCTTTTCTGAGGCATTAAGATTCACAATATCAAAATAAGTTCCAGATGGAAGAGCATACTTTATAACCAGAGAAAAAATTCTGGTTTTGTCAAAAACCTGTGGAGTCCTGCCTTGATCAAAACAGAAAGTATTACGCTTAAGCACATTTTTCAAGTTTTGAGCAATTAGTTTAAGAATGACTTAAAAGTGCCAATTTGAAATGATATATTGGACATTAACTTATAAATAGAACTGTAGAGTGAGAGAAACAGTGATGCAGGACTATTTATTCATTTGTTTCCTCAAATTCTCCTGGCATCTGTTAAAATGTAACAAGGCTTAGCACATTTTCCCATTTTGGCACTCTGTTTTCTATGATAAAGAGAAATATTTGCAATGATAAATCATCCCTTTGCTAATAATCAATAAATAACACATTCTTCTGAGAAAAAAATTATGGTAAAATGAAATGAAAAATATTGAACAGAAGGAAAGATGATCAAAATGGTACACTGAGAAATTCTGTATGTTCCTATACTTTAATAAATATTAGGGTTTGCAGAAGAACTTTTAACGTGGCAGTTTGCAAGAAGAATAAAAGGTCTTTTTTGAACACGAAAGACACTTATGTAAGAGGTTTATATTATGTAAATGTTACTGTTATTGGCGATAGCCCATTATAAAGGAACACTTTATATTCAGAAAAGCGTTTGCAAATAATGGGATAGATGCAGCAGTCTCTAGTCCTGACTTGGACAACTTTCTCTTTGAAGTCAATGGAAGTTTTGCCTGAATAAAGGTGTAAGGAATTAGCCCATTCATTATTATCCGAATTACATCAAGAGCTGACTGCTAAACAATAAAATCATGATTCATAACATAACGGCTTCACTTAATTCTTTTGTAGTCTTAATATATCTCATTATATGGTACTTCTGTTCTTTCCTCTCTGTGCAGTATTCAAATTAATAACAACCACCTTTACATAACTGATGGTTAGACATGTTTTGCTGCCTTAGCAAGATCAAAGGATTTTATATACCCTTTTTGGATAGATACCAAGAATAGGGTGATCAATCTCTTCTGTAACCATTAAGCACAGTGTAAATATCTCAGGGTACCCAATTAGACACAAGTGGTTTGCCAGATGCTGAGAGCATCACCAGTTGTCAAGAGCTTCCCCAGTCTGTGGGACAGTCCAGAATTTATTAGGGATTAGTGGTGGTCCGAGTTGTCGCTCCACTGATTTGTGCTCATTCAGCTGTGCCCTGCTGTAAGCAGCCTGCATGATATGTGGAGATAAGGTTCAAGGGACGGATACTTCACTTCCCCCCAGGCGCCTTTGGGTGGGAAGGAGGCAGGGATGGACACTGGTACTCCAGTTCCTCTCCTGTGACCAGAGAAGAATGGGGGCTATAGTAAGTGAGACAGCAAAATTAGAACGGCATAAGAGGAGACTGAAGAGAACAGCCCAAGAAACGGGACCCCCAAAAGGCTTTAATACGAAGCTGGAGTTAACCCCTCACCAGGAAGCCATCTGCAGCCTTCAGGCTTTAAGAATTCTTTTTATCTAGAGATGTAATTGAAACAAGATGTGTAACAGCTGCAAGATGTCAGGTTTGTCAAAGTAACTAGAAAAATGAGTTCTGTGACACACTTGCACACAGCAAAGTAACCTGTAGCTAAAAAAAAAAAAAGGAATGAATTATCCTATGGGTTAAAAAGAGGAGGGAAAATAATCAAATAATGAAAGTTGCAATTAATTCTGGAGTGTGGATCATTTGAAATTAAACTACAATGAAGGTTTCCCAGAAGAGGAAACGTCCTAACTCTTTACCCCAATAGAAACAATAGTGAAACTCCTCATGTTCCCATCATAACCGTATTTCATTGATGGACTGGAATGGCTAGTGCTCTGCACTGACTCCAGGAGAGGGTGGCAGCTATGTTATTTTACCCTTCTACCTGTTGCTGTTGTTATTCACGTGCATTACCATTGGACTTTGCATCTGAAGGCAGGGTCCCAGATTTGCTGCACTAGGTGCTGTTCAGACACAGGACAAAGAGCCAGTCATGGGACCAAAAACTTTGCAGACAAAGTGAAAGACAAGAAAATTATGGATGTAGGCAAAACTGTTCAGAAAGAAAAGACAGAGTATTTTAATCATCCAAATAAACAGTGGTGGCAGCAAACCGCCAGCCTGACAGTGCTGCCAAATGCCTGAGTGTGAGCATGATGGGAAAAATCAGAACTTTCTTTTCAAGAACCTCAAAAAGAACAATGAAGCGATTTTGTGCATGTTTATGAGGACTCCTCCCAAGCATGAGTGACAGCACGGAGGTACCCTGAAGGTGTTAGTTGGAAACTTGGAGACTGAATTGTCCTAATGGGTCAAGAGAAGACTGGAGTCAGCCTTTTTTGTAATAACTTTTGGTAATGACTTTTCATAATGATGGGGATAGGCCACAAAGGGCCTTTAGGGTGAGGAAAGTGGGAACCATGAAGAGCTGTAAAGAAAAGGGGCTCGTAGTCAAAGCATCCTGCCTGGGAAATGCTGTTTGCTCAGCTGGAGCTGGTTCTCACCTATGAAGTCTAATTGTGCAAACTGAGGCATGTGTAGCAGCAGAAAAATGCCCTTGCCCAAAGATCTCAGTAGATGGGTAAGCTAAGACTCAGTCAGTAATGCATTGTAGTTTAGAGCTACCATAATCGCAACGTGTTAAAGTTCTGCAGGTTCCCTGGTGTAGGACAGTGTATCTCAGTGCCAGGGAGTTATTCATGGGAGGGCTGGAGCCTGAGATCATACGAGATGAGTGCACTTGAGCAATCTCCACGACCTGACACAAAGAAATGCCGCCTCCATGCGCACGATACTGGAACCTGCCAAATTACCTAAAGCAACTGCTGCAGAGTCAGGTTGAAGGTAACAGGTTCAGCTGCAGGAACAGCAGGGAAGCCAGGCACTTGTGTGGTGGAGGCACAAGACATTGTTCTGGGGGCCGAAAGCCATGGGCTGGGTGAATGAAGCAAACCCTCTGCTCTGGGTAGGATCAGGAGGGATGGTACCTGAAGAAGTGTCTCAGGGGTGTGGGAGCGCTCCCTGGGGCTGTACCCAGAGATGCGGGTAACCTTTCTCTTGCCTGGGAGCCCTTTCACAATGAGAGAGGAGAGAGACTTCTCAGGGCTCAGCGTACTGAAAGGCTGATAAGTACTGGGGAGTCTTCAAGGCACTCCAGCACCTCATCAGAATACGTGTGGCACCAATGGGAACTAATTAAATATACCTACTGCAGTACTACTATGGAGTACTACTCCAGTACGGCTGTTTCGGATCAGAGCGAGTCTTGGAGCCCACACCTGGATGCCAGTGAAATATACCCTAATTCCCACTTTCAGAAATAACTTGGAAACATACCTCTCATTGAAAGCCTTAAAGAAAATGGAATTCTGATTTTTTGAACAAATACGTAACTCAAGTGTTTTCCTTTCCTCAACTCATATTCACATGCAAAACCAGCTAATAAAATTTCAGTGGTGCTTATACTGTAATTTGGTTGGTGTAAGAAAAGTCATCTGTTAAAGCTGAAGTCATCATAACTCATTAGGTGCTAATGTATCTGCTGTGTGCTAGAGAAACAGCCTAGCTCTATTGAAATGCTTCTAGTTCACCCTTATCCACTCACAGTTCCCTCTTGAGGACTGAAAAGCACAAACAAGTTTTCTCACAATACACTCTTAAGAGTATGCTAAAGTAGCTGCGTTTACTTTATCCCAGAAGTCTGTCTCTGCCTGCAGACAAGTACAGAACCAAAGTGAATCCAGAAGTTTGAGTATGGTTCCCATATTTCCTCCTAGGAAGTCTCAGGAGAAAAGGTGATTGTGTGCACTCGCAGATGTCCCATGTACGTGCAGTAAATCCAACATGTTCTGAACATGCTGCTGGCCTTGCTGCACCTGGTAATAAACCATGGCAATAAATCAGGTGATCTGCACATGCATAATAAATCTGATGCACCTGAATGCAGGCGTACAGGATGGACATGCTGTGCACAAACTGGCCAGTTTCCAGGTCTTCTGGCTGTCAGGCTTCCACCGTGACTGGCTTGCCTGGGAGTCCTGGCAAAACTGCTGACTTCCTCTTTTCGTGTCAGCATGTCCAGAGCATGTCGAGGGGGAGTGGGATGTACGGGAGACTAAAGCTTGAACATTATTTTTCAGTGTGCCCATACTTATTCAAGCCAGGATACTACCCTGAAAACATGAACAACGCCACACCCATAGAGATGCTCTTTATGTCAACTTAGGCATTTTTTGCAAATTACACCTCAAATCCTTACAAGTTTAAATCTACTCTCCAATTTCTTTGCAGGAAGGTTTTGTGTGTGTGAGGTGAATGCTCTTGTCACTTCAGCGCACCAGCATCCTGAGTAGCCTCTCAGTTTGCACCAAAACATTTACTTTTGTTGGAGACCTTTAGTTTAAGAGCTGTGAATGCACAAGGACCTTCCTGAAGGTGATGGAAGTCAGGGTGTCTCAGCTGGGGAGAGATCGGGGCCTGATAGTCCCACGCTGTGCTTGTGTATTCGCCTCCCACATCTGAGGATGTTCAAAAGTGGTGAACTTCAGGCCACAGTGGAGATACTAAAATGGGCCAAGGGTTGCTCTCTGCCCCGTAGGCCAACTGGCTTGGCACAAAGGATCTCCATGTGGTGGAAAACAGGGTGGCCACATGCAAGTTGCCTATTGGAAATGCTTCCTTGCCACTTGGCTATTGGAAACGCTGTGTAGGCACAAGGGTTTGGGTTTTTTTTTGGTCTGAGTGGGAGCAGGAACAAACCCTTTTAAGAAACGGCAGCAGACAATTGCAACACTGACCAGATCAGTGCTTCCTTTAGCCCCACCTCTACATTCGTTTGAGAGGAAAAGGACCTCAGCCCTGTAAGACTGGGTGACTGATTTTATAAAAATGAAAACATTTCCCTCTCTACTTTCTCTGGCAAATGAGCCTTCTTTACCATCATGATATGGGATGCATAGAAATGAAGCTGGGGACTTTACTGGATTGTAAATCACTGCACTTGTGTTTAAATAAGGAGTATATTCAGAGCAAAGATGCCAGCATGATTTCAATAAACCAAAAAGTGTTTGAGATATTACTAGACCCTATCGAACTATAGTTGCGCATCTCCCTAGGACTTTTTCACAGTGGTTTTCTGTGCCAATTCAGGACACTGCCTTTAAGCTAATTAGCAATTCTGAGCAAAGTTGGAGGGAATTCATGTTTTTCTTCGGCTGGGCGACATGCTTATCAAGTCAGCTACCTCCAGTCTGATACAGCAGGCTGCCAACAGACTTGTCACAATTTATGAAGAGGGTTTGCGGTGGAGATGGAAAGTATAATGAAAACCACATCCACCAATTAAACACCTACATTTCCTTTTAGAGTCCAAACAATGGACGGCTTTCCTTTTGCAAAAGAGATTTCTCAAATCAAAGCAACTCATAGAAGAAATATAAATTAGGAAGGAAGCTTTGAGTAGATCTTTAATGAGTCTCTGGCACAATGACATAGTGAGGCATGACACATTCATGAATATGATCTACTTGCAAAGATTCAGCTCTCCGCAGTCAAGCAAAAGTAATGCAACCAAATATGGGACATGTTCGGGTCAAGCCTTTAGTGCATGTGATATCAGTCTTTTCCTGATAGGTGAAGAGTACACCTGATGCTTTTCTTAGTGTGTGATACATGGTTTTAACACCAGAAAATTAGCATCAGTCATATTTTTACTCGAGTGAACAGAAAATGACCTTCTCTTAATAATGGCAAGACATAGAAAAGGATCTTTGAAAATGACTGTGGACTTGTTAAGCAGAAATCAGAGGATGAGGTAGAGCCTGGGTATAACACATTCGGCAGTATTGCAGTCAGAAAGGTAGCAACAGGAGCTTGGGGAGCTATTTCCTCTGAAGAAAATTGCTAGTATCAAAACATTTCATTCCAAGGACACAGAACAGAACAGACACTTCAGAGAAAGGGTGTCAAAATTAATTTTACATAATTTTACTGACAATACTCAATTACCATGCAGTTGATATGGGCCAGATGCATTGAAAGACATTACAAAAATACACTGGGTGACAATAAAAACAAATGATATTATTATTATTAACACTGGGGCTGTATTTACCTCAAGTGACGCTCTGTGATATTTGGCACCAGTTGCATGGAGCGTCTCGTCGGTAGGGCTACAAGCAGTTCAGCTGTGTTCCTAGGGAACAACATGTGTGTTCATCAGCTTTGTCCCATGTTTTCTTCAGGAGGCAAGACTAACTATTTGGGGCCCAGCATCACGTGAGTACAGCTATGCTTATCCTCGACCAAAGCCTATAGGGCTGCATGGTGCTATACGTGAAGCCCTGCTTCAATCTTTGTTAGCTTGGGGATCTCTGCCCCGCTGTGCTGTGTACACATGCCCAAAGCTTCACGAAGGATGTGGGCCAGATGAACCTTTTTTTGTGGGCACAGGCACCTGACAGGCTTAAAAGGGGAGAGGTGGAAACAGACTTACCTGTGAGACTATGTTTTCTAAGCATGACAGAAAATCAGTAGATTGCTCATTGTACAGTACTTCATACAGTGATGCATCTAAACCTGAAGTCTGTAATCTAAGGTGTGTGATTACTGAGAAAGTCAGTCAGTTAAGACAAGAGATATAGTTTTATTGCTTATGGGGAGTGCAGACTAAGGGAGCACAGAAGAATCTTAGGTCTCCAATGTAAAGAAAAAGCAAGCAGCTCTGGAAGGTCAAAGTACAGCAAGTAATCCACAAAGGAGGCTTGTTAGCAGGCTGGAGACATACCTAGGTTGGAAGCTGAATGCGATACTAAAGTACTAGCTGCCTCTCTATCTGTACCACTAAAAATCACTTTCATTATATTTGTCGTTTAATATGCCTGATGATTGCCACATCAGCCAGAAATTCCTCTGAGTTACTGGGAGACTGGATTTTGATTTTGTTCGTTGAACCAGGCAGTGCAAGTTTATGCCAGGAGATTAATTTAGCTGGTTGTGTGCCACCAAAACAGATACTTAACTTCAGTCTTTACAGCTCTTAAGCAAGGTGCAACATCGTGGTTTATGTGCTCAGTTTAGGCAGAATTAACATAGCAAAACCCACAATCCAGAAACCTCACACAACCCAACTAGGCACACAAGATGTCCTTGTTTTCTGGCAGAAGCACACTTAGACATTATCCCCAGGTTTGCTAGTGCACATGCCTAGAGGCAATTTGGGGATTAGCAGACTCGTTAGCCCAGTACATAAGGGCCTGGAGAAGTCCAAGGTATGCTGTGGCCACACGCTGCCTGTACTCCTTGGATGTCACATACTATACAGCTTTGGGATGGCGGCACTCAGGGAGTTGAGGGCTGAAACTCAGGACTCCCCCTTTTCCAGCTGAGTGTTTCAGCCACTTTCCTCCTGGTTCCATGACCCCTCCATTCCCAGATCCATACTGGGGTCAAGCTCCAGGAACAGTGGTGAAGGGCTTGTTACCCAGAAAAGCCTTTGGCCTAGTAAGTAGTGCGTGTTCCTTGAGACTGAATCTATCGATGCGAATCCCATGCTGGGGATATGCTTGGATCTGGGCTTTCCACTGTCTTATGCTGGTGTTTTAACCACTAGGATGTTATCAAAACAGTGTGCTTGGCTGTGTGCTTTGGTTTTCTTTTCAAAGGTGTGCCCCTATTGTCTGACCTAAATGCCCAAGAGGACACATGGATGGGACTCAGGCTATGAATCCTGCTTTCATGGTGGAGTCTAATCACAGCAAAACCCTATGGGTTCTCTTTGCCATTTTGCCTTGGCAGACATAGGGTTTGGCTCCCAGCGTAACCTCTGGGTACTGAGAAGCTGGTTGTTGGGTGCCGGCTTCTCCCCATCCTCAGTACAGGGAACTTTGGCACCCAATGCAGCACTGTGAGATCCATTTCAAGAGCTGGGTGCCTAACTTTGCACCCAGCTGTGCAGCTCATCCCTGTACCCAAGTCTTCTGGAAGAATGTCATTACATTTATTAAGTTTAATGTTATCCCACCAGATTAACTGAAGCCAGCTGCTTCTCTCTAGTGACGACTGGTAAACGTTATTTCAGAGGAGTCAGGAACATTTGTCCTATCTTTTAGTTTTTCAGAGAAAGCATGTTGCGTGGAAAATACACCCAGTTTTGTTGTTAATGCCAAGATGGTCTAAAAAGACAGAAGATAATTCTCATCTAATCTAATCTATTTAGAGTATTTCTGGAGAGCCCATTAGTGGTGTCTGAGTGACAAATGAAGGTCTGGATTGCACCTGCCAGGTATGTGCCTGGGGAAAAGGCATGTGCAACGCATAAGGGTAAAGGCATGCGTGTCCTCATGCTCTCATACAGGAACTATCCTCTATTCAGTATTTTCTGGTGAGACGTATAATAATTCCCAGTAGACACCAGGTCAGATTTCTAAAGGAATATCAGTAACTATGGGCTTGCCTATATGTGAGCAAGCAAAATACACGAGGATGTAAACTGAGTAGCCTGCTGTACAGTCTGCAGGGTGCTGGCATTGGTATGTGGAAAATTACACACATATGTGCAGTTATTTAACTGAATGTGCTTATATACATTTAAAATATAGCTAATGTAATGCCCGTACCAAATTATAGGCATTTCTTGTAAGAATGTGAAGTGCTGCTATGTGGTAGAGCAGTCAAAATTAGTGGCTTCTATCCAAATTTTGAAGATAGCCTTTATCTGTAATTGGCAACTTCCGTCATACTCCTCAACCTGGTGCAGACATGAGCATGATGCACAGATTTCAGCGTTAGCAGTAGCAGATGATTTCCTTCCAGAAAGAAGACAGGGACAAATAAGCGTCCTGTTCTGTTCCTGTCAGCAAGAACATCTCTATCTGTTCCTGTGGCAGTCGCTCGTTCCTCAGGGCCACTCACACCAAACAACACTGAGCAGACAGTATGAGATTTCACACCTAAGGCTTCATCTGTTCCTCTGCAACCACCTCTGGCCTGTCACAGCGAAGTCTCTGGCTGGTCCAGCTTTCTGCTCCCTCTATCAATCTTTTACATAAGCTCCATTGACCACGAAGGGCTAGGACCAAGTCTAGGACTAGGTTGTGCCGATCAGGTGTGGCCATAGGGGAAAAGGAGGATGCGGTGTACAGGATTCCCTGTGTATGACAGAAAGTGGGAATGTGATAGTGGGAAATGAGGGTTGCTTAAGGCCAGGCCACCACATAACTGCCTCAGAGAGGCTGGCAACCTGCCCTCCTTAAGGGACATGCTGACAGCTCCTCACAGCAAGTGAGCTCAGCTCCTCTCCTGCTGCCCCTGACCACGCAGGAACGGCACAATTACAGAAAGGGGCTTATTCAGGGGAAGGAGAAAGAAAAAAGGCTCCCCACGCCCTTCAGGATGCTGGCAAGCATCACTCGTCTGACAACCAGAGAAAACGGGGAGTGAAGGGGGCTTCAGATGTTACACCTCATCTCTATTCTCCTCAGGCTCAAGAGGGGGAGGAGAGGATGGCTGCCTGCAGAAGGTTAGTCGTCCCTCATGTCCCTCAGCTATTTGGCCCCGGCAAAAATGAGAGTTTCACGAGGGTGTCTGGAACTCAGTGGAGAATCTCGCCCGTTGCTGCTGTGCTGCGGTGTGTCCCTTGCCTCTCACCCCTAATATTCGGTATTTTCTCATCAGTGAGAAGCAGGTAGGGAGCTGGGGCAGCGGCAGAGCTTCCTCCTGGAGCTTTGTGCTGTCAGAGGGCTTCTTAGTGCAGCAATCTTTTTTTGCTGGTTGTGTCTGGTCTCTCTGAGTACAAAGCAAAATAGGGAATCTGGCTGTTAGCATGTATCCTCCCTAGACCCCAGCCTGCATTCACGGACGCCGGTTATTTCTGGAACCGGCTACAGTGCAACATGTATACATTAGCAAAATCAAGTCCTTATGCTGTTCAGGAAAATTTGGCTCTGAACTATATAGCTAAAAAAGCTATGTGTCTGAGCTACTTAGAATACTGCACAGTTTTTGCCAGCTGAATAAAACCAATAGCATTTCTATGAACAGAAAGCTTTTGACAACAGTCTTTGAATTATGAGTGGCAAGAACCATTCTCTTCATTTTTAACTTCTAACCCATGATGTATAACGTAGCCCTCATTTGAGGATAAGAGGTTAGTATCTTATTGACTTGGCTTTAAATTGCATTTCATTGTATTAAAGAGTATCTGTCATTTTTTTTCCTGTGGAACGAGATACACTGTAATGTATGAAATATTTGACTTTCACGTAGCTGTAAGGCTAGACTTTGGAAAACATTCAGCTACAAAGCTAAGATGGTATTTAGTGAAAACATCCCAGAAATTATGATTTTACAATTACCTTATTGGTAGGTTGATTTTAATGTAGTTTTGCTGATAGCTACCTTTGTACTTAAGGATTGTAAATTAATTAGACATACTGCTTCATCTACTCAGGAGGCAGGAGAAGAGCTGAGCTAATAGCTATGGGAGTGCTGTACCAATTTGAGACTGAGGCTAAAATGACATGATAGAGGGAGAGGTTAGTCCTCTCCCAAGGTTGTCACTCCTGGTCACATTTTAATGTGAATTTATTGGACTGAAAGAGGTTAAAGAGGTAATTCTGCACAAGAACAGAGAAATTTCTAACGTAAAATGGAACTCATCAATAGTCCTGGTGTCTATGGGGAGTTGTCAGATTCCATAATATTAACCATGTAATTAACAGGATATATAAAATGATGTGCTTTCAAATAATTTATATTTCAGATGCCTTTCGATGTGCTAATAATACCTGTCTTTTTTTTCATCCAGTCTCTTGGAATTGCTGCATTCCTTTTTTTTCCCCCTGTCTGTATAAAACCCCTTCACATTTATCAGAGAGTTCTAACTAGTGCTCGTTCCCAAGGGTGACTTAATGGACAAAGTATGGATAAATCCACATGACAAATCCACTTTACAATATGGCACAGCTGGCATTCTCTGCTGAAGTTCAGCTCACAAATAAACTTGTAGGGAAACTGCATTGATGCAGAGTGCAGGTCAGTGCATATTGCTTCCTTGTGTCCTGGAAATGACCTCTCATAGGGGTGGTGGTGAGGCACAAACTTCTGCATCTCCCTTTCAGACGAGTCGAGGTGCGAGGGGTCATTTGCAGAGTACATTGCCAGAGAGTATGCGCTTATTGTTAGCATTTTTGTTGCTCTTCAAAACCTCATTTTTCCGTCTTTAGTGATTGGGCTTTGAATACTTATAGGGTCTAACTGACAATTGTTAGAACTCAGTTTTATTACTTTTTTTCTTTTTTTAAATATCAGTCGTCTAGGTAGGGAAAAAAAACTGCCCTGAGCAGCGGAATTACCAAAACTAGACGATAGTTTTGTGTCTTGTAACCCAGCAGCCCCACTGCATAAACTCTTTGCCAGTGATCGCATCTCCCTCACACTCCTCTTTCTTGACTGGGGAGAAAACACCAGTGGCTGGGGTGGTTTCAGAGCTGTGCCTAAACTGAACGGTACTTGTGTGCTGATGGACAGCTGGCTACCATCAGCTGGTGTGGATAAAGGACCGGGTCATTAGCACTGCGTAAACAGCTGCTGATTTTCAGTAGGACTTTTTTGAAACCTCTGTCAGATTTGGTTGAAATTGATTAGCAGGTTCAAAGTAACAGCCGGGGAAGAGGGAGTAGATGATGGGAAGACACCACGGTCTGACACTTTGCTTCCCTAGGAAGCCCTGCTGATGGTGCAATACGTATTAATCTGTGCAATAGACCTGCATTAAAAAGAAATTAATAAAAATTGTTTCTTGTTTCAAAACTGTATTTACTTGGTAGATGGAAAAAAAGTGCAGGTTGAGCATCTGGCGCGGAGCCCAAAACACATACTTGCAGGAAATTTCCTGCTGGACTAAACGAGATCTTTCAGGAAAGGTGGTGGGGGAGGTAGCTGCAGTCTGTGAAGGGCAGACACCCTGCCTGTGCTTGATCCGGTGCAGCATCTCCCACCAGAAGAATCCTGACCTCTGGTATTTACAGCTAAAATGATATAAAACTACAAAAAGATGAAGGGGAAAGGAGGGTGAAGCCCGGACCTCAATCTGAGACAGGTCCACTTTCCCAATGCATATTCAACAGCATGGCAAGGGCCAAGCCAAAATCTCTACCCACAAACATCGCATGCCTGAATGTAACATACTGGATTTATAAGCTGATTTGGCCACTGGATATTCTAATGATTACGTTTCGCTGTGATTGAAGAGGAAGATGCCTGGCCTAGTTGCAGGACGCTGGCCTAAATGTAGACCCATGTAGGAACGAGTATCTGCTTAGTGGTATCTGAAGTGTTTCAAGCCAGTTTGCCCTGCTATATATAAGTAGCATATGGAAGAAAAAACTGTTTTCATGCTCACTTACCATAGTAGAAACATTTTCCTCTTATTTCCTTAATACTTATAACTGATATACGTAATGACATTTTAGACATATTCTAATAACTGAGTGTATTTCTATCAAACATTGTCGAAGAGCAATATTCTATAGTAACATTTACAGCTTATCAGAAATTGCAGCATTTTCTCCTCCTATGTCCTGGCCATACTATTGTGAAAATTCACTTATACAACCACTTACAGCAACTGAACAATAAAACATTTCCAGTCACCCTACAAGTTCATTTTATAATAGTTTAAAACTGCCCGTTAAAACCAATAACTTTGGTGCTGGAAACCAGTACAGCAGTTATAAAGTCCTGGCATATAACTTCTCATGGAAGGCAGTGGTTTTATCACAGCCATGAACACGCAAGTGACCCGGGGCATAAAATTACTGCTCAAAAAAAGAATGATCTATCTCCAGAAAATGCTCAGATATCTACTTATAACAATTACAACAATGATGATTTCACATCTGTTAGGCAGACAGTTTTAATCTGTAAAAGGTTAAGTATTTGACAGTTACTTGTTCTTACATACAGATTAGCTGCTTGAAGGTTTAACCTTTAGATGTACTTAAGCAACTACTCTTTAAAATTTATTGTGTAAAACCACCCAAATAAAAATGGTCTCATCACTTGTAGCTAAAGAACCCAGAAGGTCCAGGGTATTTTTCCCTCCCTTCTTACCAAATTGCTCAACTGGCTTTGCTTCTTCCTTTGTGCCTGACTGAAAATATTTACAAGCACGGCTCTCTAGTTTCAACAGGCACCACTTCGTAATTAGAGGATAAAAGGAGGATTCTGTGGTTAAATGGTGGAATCAGTTATTTTGACTCAAGAAAGGAGTCTGCTGAAGAACACGATTATTCCTGCACATTGAAGTGCCCTGAAAAGCTGGGGAGGGGGAGAGGGAAAGAGGGGATGAATCTTCATGTGGCCTTTGCACTTCCCCGGGAGTGGAGGCAGGGGAATTATTTATGTAGTAGCAGAAAGATCTCCAGATTTGTGTAGGCTTTTATTAATATTGCCTAAGTATCATAAAACATGGGATGTTTTAAACCTCTCGCATGGAAATGAATTAAATTAAAAACTATCATGTGGAACTCATCTTTTTTTTTTTCTTTTCAGGCTGGCATTTACACAGCTACAGTATGTCAGTGAGAAGGGCTTTCTCATTCACAGAAACACGGCTGCCCAGCCCTCCCTTCTTCCTTGAATAGGCATATCAGGCTACCTCAGTCTTCCTTTCATGCTTCTCATGATCATGAACTTGTTGTTCTCCTACAATGGCCAGAATTTGGATCCCCAAATGGGATCCAAATTGCCTTGGTGGCATTGCAAGGACAGTTTTTATGGAAAAGAACCACCTTCCTGAACAAGGTTTGCAACATATTGGGCACAAATCTATAATTGTTTCTTGTATCAGGCACATAAATGCTCTATATCTGTGATTTTGGAGGATGTGGAAGGAGGAGACAAACCCTTCTTGTAGAGAGTGCATCACTTTCCCTTTTTTCCCTGCATGGCGTGCCGTGACTCAGAGCACAGGGAAAGCAGGTTACCTCAGTGGTGGGTGTGCGCAACGGCTCACGCTTACCTCAGAGAGGACAGTTGCGGTATATGGGTATATATGGTATATGCGTCCATCTAGGACGCGGTTGTGGTGGGCATACAGCTGATGGAGTGGAAGCAAGCCCCAGCACACACACTGGGCAACAGCTGTGTTGCTCTACAGAACTGCTCCTCTCCTATCCTGCTACCTACACACTCTTGTAGACCTCATTTTGGTCATCTGCGCTTGTGGAGACTGGCCCTTGCCTGTGCAAAACCATCTGTAAGGATACATGCTGGAGGAACTGGAGGAAGCTTTTTCTTTTTATTCTTGCAGTGGCACTAACAATTTTGTTTTTATGCCCCACTTACCTTGCGTCTTTGTAAATGGGACTGCGGTAGGTCTGCCAGCCCCATAATACTGTAGACCATTTCAGACCCATTAAAGTCTAATGGATATCTAGTGACTGCAAGTGTGCTGTGTGCCAATTAGAATATTTAAACTGGGCAATAAAAAGGAGTTAATAAAATCACCTTAGAACTTGAAAATGCTATTGCAGGTAATGTACTGTTTTTTCTTCAGGTGTTTGAACAATAAGATAGTTTTTAAAACAAAATTGATCTGTCATTTTTTAAAGGCCAAGGAACATGCGGAAATATGTCTTCTTTCCCTATTTTCCCAATATATTTTGCTGTATATTTAGCAACTGCGGAGTCTTTTCCCCCTTGCATTATAATGAACTCTTTCAAAACTGATAGCTAGTGGAGTCATGTGCTTAACTATAGGTTTCATTCCACATATAGAGCAAGAACTTCATTGAAGGTACAGAATGCCAGTGGCATGAATATTTAATAGTTGCACTTTTAAAGATTTTTCATCCTTCTTTCTCTCTCTGGGATTGCCAAACCCATCTGTCTGGCCTCTAAACCTGTATAAAGGTGTCTAAATTTAAAAAAAAAAAAACCCTTAGTTGCAATTTCAGAATTTTACAATGAAAGTGGGGAATGCTCACCTGATTTGTTAACTGAAAAGTAAATAGAACAACTATTTTTTTTGTTCTTTTGGATTTTTGGTGGTGTGCAGTATATTATATTTCAGTTCAATGTAAGAGATGCAGTTAATGGGGAGCTACAGGCCAGATGCGCACTGCTATAAATGGGTGGAGCTCCATTGAATTCCATGGAATTAGACCAGTTGGTTGATGGTAGCTATGGCTGTGGCCTGCATCTTCATCAGAAACCACGAAATTCATACATTAGCTATAGTTGTCATGTGTGGAAGCTATTATTTAGGTTAATTGAATTAATTAAAATAAATATTTATGTTTTAAGCAAAACAGTTTATGTTCTAATAAGATAACAGACACATTTTACACATCCTTTTCTTTGCTGGATTTTCTTACCTACAGATAATGATCTTTCAATCTCTGTTCCATAAATATGCATGTCATGTTCAGGTTTCTATTTAATGCACGCATGAGTAAGTAGCGCTGAATTTGATTAACTTCATTAACAATAAATAATGAAGAATACTATTTTAACTATTTTAGGACAAACAATTACTCACCTGGCTAATGTTACTTGCTTGAGTAACCTTCTTCATCCTAATGGGATTGCACACAGGGGTAAAGTTACTCAGATATGTATGTGTAGGTTCAGTCTTTTATTATGTAGCAACCTTTAGAGCTTTTACTATCTGGCAAGCAATCATTTATATCCTTTTTAAAAAATATTTATGGCTTCTTTGACTAATTGCTTCTTACATGACTTAGAGCCTTTTGCATTGGTACCATTTGTTAAAACACATCCAGAAGCAGGCAGAGCAGAATCATTTTTCAACTTTTTAGTGTCATTTTTATAGACAAATAACACTTGTAAATGATGGATAATAGCCAGCAGAATGCTGTGTTGTATAAAATGAGCATGAATTATATTTGCTGGGAGATAGAAGGTTAACTTGTCTATGAACTAATTGAGGAGCCTCATGGTAAATGCAAAGTGGTGCATGCACATTATAAACAAGACTTGAACTAGCTAAAAGGGGGATTTAGGTTAATTCAGTATTTGATTTATTTTTTTGCATGCTACCTGGTGTTTTCTTAAAAAATAAACCCCCAAAGCCCTAACAAATCCTAATGAGCCTGTGGAAAGTCCAGAAGGAGAGACAGAGCAGGTGTGTTTAATAAGATGAGACATTAACTTGTCAGTCTTGGGGGGGGGATCTTGTGCTCCTTCAAGTCCAGTTCAGGCTTGGTCACTTCCATTTGCAGTTGTGACCTGAACATTTGTTTCTTGTCTTGTAAAATACTGCTTACTTGGCCAGTATTTGAAAAAGTCATTACATTTTTTTGTGTTCTGCAGTTCATAGTTTATACTTATGCTGTATTTTATGGCAGAAATCAAAATAACTGCCTTTCCTTTACCCAAGTAATGTATGCAGTTGCATATTACAAACGTGTGCAACTGAATAACTTTTTTATAGAAGAGTGCTTGACAGATGCCAGTTAACGTCAAGGGATACAAATGCTCAGTGCCAGGCGATGGCAGGATATACAAATCAATCTGGTTACAAATTTTTTTCTGCATAAACAGTGCAAGACTGTGACTTAAGAGGACCCTGTGAAAGTGTTCAACTTGATGCACAGGAGGAGTTCCAGTGGTTTAAGTGGCATAAGTATTTTAAATGTGTGTGCTTATGTGTTCACAAAATGGGGGCTACATGAGGTAAAATCAGAGTTTGGGCTTGCAGGTTCAATAGAGACCTCTGCAGATGTTCTTTCACTCACCCTAAAAATCCAAATATTATGGTCATTTTCTTTCTTATTCGGGGGGCTGGATGCAATTTGTCAGTGCTACCTTACACTTTGCGGGACGTTGCTGCAGAGCAGAGGGAGTCAGCCTTTGGTCTGTCCGCTGATTAGAGACTCTTCAGCTCCTTTTTTTGCAGCTTGTTACTTGCAGGCTGTTTACCTGCCTCACTGCACTGACTTCTTCAGGTATGAGAATGGAGAAAGCTGTAGACCATCTAAACTGTTCTGATGGTTTACAGCTGGCTTCTGTCTCAACGGTGGTCAGCATCTCCTCCATAATATAATCAAACATGCCTCCAGCATAGCCAAAAGAAAAGCATCATTCTTGCGTGACAGCCATGTGCCAGCTCCTATAATGGGCTGAGCTTTCTTGCACTGGAGTACATGTAGGGTTCACAATGCAGCAAGTGTAACCCATCGTGTGATGGGGATGAGCCACGTGTCTGCTGTACTTGGTGGGAGAGGAGCTGCGTAGAGTCCTCCTGTGCCCGCGCTGGCGGTAGGGGCAGGCACCACTTCTATAAACTCAGTCATCACATAGTCCTTCCTCGGGGACTCTGTGTGCTCTCTGAAGCCCAGCTCAAACAGGGAGTTTGGGATGACCTCGGGTCTTTAATTCATGTTCCCAGAGAGTTTTCCAGTACTTTGGTAGGGCTAGCTCGCCCTTGTGGGTCATTGTAAATACTTAACATTGTATTTACACATCCTGTCTTTAATTTTTGCAATGGTTTCAATTTAACTTTTAAATAAATATTTAGGGTGGGGATAGAAATTAAACAGTTGAGGTCTTGCCAGCATCCATTTTTTTGTCCTTTTTCAAAGGCACTCATGAGACTCAGATGTAAAACTCTGGATAATATCCTTCCAGTTATGGCATCTGGCTTCTTGGCAGCCTCTTTGAGAAGTTGGCAAGCTTGGTGTTGCCTTTAGATCCAAAACTAGCTCTCTGGTAATTTTTTTAAGATGCTTTCTCCTTCTGCTTGTCATTTTTGCTTGCTTTACCTTTGATTTGGAGGAATTCATGCATTATTAATCATTTGAGTCCACAGTGTTTTCCCAGTTTTCCATGCTAGCCAGAATCCTATGGTAAAAAGAGGTTTGATAACAGTTTTAAGATGGGCACATATATCTATTTTAAAGTGGCCTCCAACTGTGTGCAAGAATCTATTTTTTTTTTTTTTTTTCTGAGTGAATCAGGAATAAAGGTAATCTGAACTCCACTGGACTAGGGTAGCCTGAATGTCATGTTTCAGTAGCTTCTTTATCACTACAGTGGCACTCAGGTCTATGTTTTTGAAGTGTTAGCTCTTCAGAAGATAATGTAATAGTTTTAGTAAAAAATAATTTGTGTAGGGAATATTTGAATACAACCACTTTTCAGATATTCCCCACCCCCCCACCCCACCCCCCCTTTTTTTTTTGCCATTTCTTTTGGCTTTCAGGATCCCCATGGACCCTGAGTATATATTTCAGTCTCTTCTAACTCTCAGTTTTCTGTCTTTTTTTCCTCATTGTGCATAACATGCAGCTGCATATGCGTGAGTTTGTGTCTGTGTGTGTGCATATGGAGCGGCATTGCCTCAAGGTAGCTAGCGAGCCTGTGGAGGGGAGGATGTTTGCGCACACACACACGCTGTGGACTGATACTGATAGCACCAAGTTGGTGTAGTCCCCGTGCATTGCAAATATTCAAGAAATCAGTGTCTTTGTTTTAGTTTGTGCTACCGTGCTGCTCCTTGAGGCGCACCCTTTGCCCGAGTGGGTCTGTGGGAAGTGAATCTGGCAAGGCACAGTTTCACCTCAGTCTTGGAGAGAGAAGGGCTTTAAGTCTGTGATATTTCCTTTTCTGCCCAGGAAGAAATATCCTCGTGCTGAGGTCAGTACTAATTGAAGCCTTTTGCACAACAGCAGCAGGAGTGAGCACCAGGCAAGCTCCCTGGGCCGCAGCCTTGCCTTTCAGGTAGTGTCAGATCACAGGCATGGCTTAATGGAGTCATCGCTTATCTGGCAGCCCCGAACTGAGGATGAGTGCATTTCCCCTTCGTGCTCTGTGTCTGGGACGCTGGGTTAAAATATTATTACTTTCTAATAGGAGTAGTAAAGAACATATGACTCTGTCATGCATTATCTGGCTGTTTGTGGTGGTGGGTTTCCACAGGATGCAATACCTTTGGATCATCCCCTTCTTCTTTTGGAAAAGGCAGTCACACCTCAATCTTTTTTTTTTTAGGGGCAAGAGGAGGAGGAGAAGAGTGTAAATGCAGTGCTCCATACCCAGCTGGTTCCCAGCTACACCAGCAAGGCAGAGTGCAGGGCTGGCTGGGCAGAGCTGGGACTGATGAGCTGCTTCCCACTAAGTGAGCCTGAGTAAAATTACCTGGTGGATGTTGGCTAAAAGTAATCAAAAAAGCTCTGATCTGGGCCAGCATTGCAACCATTGAGGAAAATACCAGGCTCTTCTCTGTTTTTTTTCTGTCAAAATGTGTTGTGGTGAAGCAAAAAGAATTAGACCAGGGTGAATATTTGGTCAGAAAAGTAGTATCGTTGCTCTTAGTCAATTGTTGCACATAAGAAAATCCCTTTGGGGGCATCCATATTGAACAAGCCTAGAGAGAGCCAGCCCACGGTTACAAGAAGGTATATGTCAGAGGGAAAATATTAGAGTGAATCAATATATTTCTCTTACAAAATAAGATTCTTCTGAAGTCTGCTTAATTTAACACCTACAGGCCCCTTTTTAAAAGGCACATACCTGCTTTGCATGTATATATCCTAGCACTTAAGAACTCAGATTCATTACAGCCGTATGTACCATACAAGTACATGTCTTTCCGACTTCAACAAAATAATGCAACCAGCATTATTTCAGTTTTAATTGATCATGCCTCTTCCCTGCTGTTGCAAAGAGAATAGCCTAATTACAGAGGCAGTAACAACCCATTGTGGTCAACTTTTCCTGACAATGTCCCAACAAAGATAACTAAGTCCATCTCATCAGTTTCTTCTTTGGAAAAAAAACCCCAACATTTATAGTAATCCAAGTTTTCTGAAACCAGAGATATTCAAAACCAAGACACTTGAAGAAAGGCCAGAAGTTGCTTGTGTATGGGCTTGATTATGTTACAAAACACTGATTTCTCCATTTGAATTATTGACTTTCTAATAAAGGCACTGTTCAGAAATTTTGACTAATTACATTCATTTTCAGTTCCCATTTCTTTTAATTAGTTATGACTCACACTTGATTTGTTATCTTACACTTCATTATTAAAGATAGTTAGCTATTAGAAATTGCCAGTGCACTTCATATAACCTCCCTTTCCCCACACCCCACATGTAAATAAAAGAGAAGGTGCTATTAGTGAAAGGTCAGAGATGGTGTCCATTAAGTCAGCCTTCGTTATTAGTGACCACGTGGTGTGGATAAAGGCAACGTCAGAGCAGGGGAGGCACTAAATGCATGGAGTCAGTCTGCAAACCCTAAACCTAAAACCCTACATGAACGTGCATGGTCTGCTCTCAAGTGATCTTACATCAGTACAGTTGATCCCTTTTCCTCTTGGAGGAAGGATAAGCTGCCATAATATATGTTCATCTGACTGGGAACTCACTTCATTCCCTCAGTTGATTTGCCTTGACTTCCTTGAGAACCCCTGTGAAGACAAATCTTCAATTGCAGCAGTATTGCTCTCCTCTGAACCTACAAAATAATTGCCTCAGCTGAGATATGTCTCTGTTAGCTTTTCTAAAATGCTGACTTTTTAATAGCAGCTTTTTCTGAATTACATCAGGCTTTCTATTTATACACTGTTTTCTTTTCTGCATTGCAGTGGATTAGAAGGTAGGTCTGTGATCTTTGGCCACACAAGTTGCTGGCTTAATTCTTATTAGAAGTTTAGATTTTCATCATTCTTGTTACATTGTTTACTGTTAAAGAGAAATTTAACTAGGAATGAATTCCCTTTGTGGTGGAAGGTATAAAATGTGGCCCAAGCAGTCCAGGTGTGACAATCTAAATTCATCTATTTGATCATTATAGGTAGCATTGCTGATACGCAGAGCTGTTGCACATCGTTCCACAGGCAACGGTTGCCCCTGTTTGGGAAGCTATAGCCCTGTCGTAGCCACTTTGACAGCATCAGCTGCACTCTTTGAATGTCTTACAACTGCTATGCCCATGCAGTGACAGTGAGCTAGTATAAATGCATTAACCTTGATGGCTGAATGAGGCAAAGAGCCTGGCGATGTAGAATTCATTGGGGTTTCCCCTGGCTTGTACAATTTTATCTTCAGTTTTATTTTTCAGAGTACTGAATTTTGTTATAAGTACTGAAATAACGTTATTTGAAAGCAACAGTATGTCGTACTACCTGCCAATGTAATTTACATAGATTAGGAGCAGCAACTATCAATTAGAAACATAACTCCTTTTTTTTTAATCCTCACTTCAGGTTTAAAACATCATACTAGGAATGAGCTTCAGGGAAGTCAATTGTAAAGAACTTTTATGGCTCTCCTTTTTAATCTGTGAGAGTGGATAGATAATACAACTTTCACTGGAAAAACTACTCAAAGAGTCATATTTGTAAAGGATAAAGACATTAACTTTTTGTTCCCAAGAAGTTTAAATTGCACTTGGTTTGCAAATTTACAAAGCACTGTGTAATACATAAGACTAGCTCTAGATATTAGTGGATGAGTATCGGTAGCAGTTTCACATTGTGCAGATAACTGAGTATGAGCTGAATGCTTATCTTGTATTGATTCTGAGTTTATGAATGCTGAAGACGGTTCTCCATGTCACTGGTTTAAAATCTTTGATTAAAACAGTTGGGCTCGTTGTTTAAATAAAATGTCATTCTAGTAATCTGCAATTACTGAATAAGCATTAGCAAAGATGGGAGAAAGCAGTGAGGTCACATAGAAAGTGATACCCAGTCACCATATGTATTTATTATTGTCACCTATGAAATTTATGAAGCAAAGAAAGCTGAAAGAGCTGGAAGAATTTGCTGTCTTTCTAAGCAATGCTCATTTGAGGAATTGCCTAAGATAAATGGGTTTGGCTAATTGAATCATACACTTTCATAGTGTGCTACATATAAAACTAGACTAGGAAATAAATATAATTAAAGTAAACATGCCCTTCTAATTAGTAATTGTTTCTGCTGTTTTAAGCAAATTTCAGTGGCACAAAGTAGCTGTTCCAGTGTAAACCTAATAATAGAGGCTGTAATAACAGGTGTAAATTAACACAATGGAAAACATTTACAGTGTAACATTCTAAATTAAAAATGACATTAACAAGTCTGATTTTTAAAAAGCTGTATAATTAACATTTATTCAACCCCTGACAAATTAGTGCAATACAAATACTAGATGATTTTATTTATAGCTTATAACATTTTCATGCTTTATTTTTGTTAAACAGCAAATGGAGCAAATGTGGTTCATTTTTCCAAGAACATGTCATATAAGGGCACTGACAAAGGAAAGGCAAAGAAAAAGAGAAAGCAAAGATATTTACCCAAAGGCATTCTTTTTGTAAGTGATGTGCAGGAATTGTTTGAATACTTAACAATATCACCCCAGTCAGTGCTCTTGGTTATGTATGCTCAGAAATAAAACATTGTGAATGGTTTAAGTTTGGAGGAATGCAAGTACAAACAGAATAATATCTATTGTGCAATAAAATACTTTGATTCCCCCAAGTGCATCCTCAAAAAACATAATGTACTGCTAAGTGCTTAGCATTGATGTTTGTCTCTACAAATAAATATTGCCAACAGTATTTTCTTTTTACGACGACACCTAATAGAATGCCATGAACAGGTAAGCAAAAATATCTAAACCAGTAAAAAAAAAAAAAAAATTACCTTAATTTGTGACAAAAGATGCCATAATTTTGACATTATAGAAAATGCCTCATCAGATCCCAAAATAGAGTATAGTATGTCTGCACCATACAGACAACTTGTTTTCCTCTTTCTTGATTTTTTTCTAAACTTGCAAGAGTAAAAAAAGTTGTCTGGCGGGGGGCAGGGGGACTTGTAATTTTTTTCAGGTTGCGTATCAAAAGGAAATCATCATTGTTTAATTTAGTTTTTGTACAATGTCTCCCAATGTGTCATAAATTGCAACACATGGTAGGAGAATTCAAATATCATGACTCCCTATTCCAAAAGTGAATTTTTTAGGCTGTATTCACCTCATAGTTGCAAATCCTGAGAGAAAGTGAAAAAGTAGTAGTCCTTTTAGTGTACAGTCTACAGTGAACTTAAGCTCCAGGACTCAGCTTTTGAGGTGGTTAGCTTCTTGCCAGCCGTGGTTTTCAGCCATGTATCCTGGGTGTCCCCAAAGTCCACACTGATGGGAATCTTCCTGACTTGGCTCTGAATGGCTGGTGCTTAGTGTTTGGCTTTATATATACACAGTCGGACATAATTAAGATTTTATTCCATTCTTATGCAGAATAAATTAAAATAGCAGCTCTAAGGCAGGAGAAACACACCTAGGCCAGCCTGACAGATAAGAGTCTAACCTTTTTAGCACATATGAGTCCCTCAAGATTGTGAAGCAGCTGCATAGGGAATTGCATACGTCCCTAGCCTGGAAGTAATCTCTGTTTGATGTATGTTCCTCCAGAAAAGTGTCTTCATTGTTGGGGAGAACTACTCTTACTTTGGTAAGTGCTAACAGGCAGGTACTTATGGAGGAGAGGCATCCCATACAATAACGTAAGGAGGCACTGTTGCTCATCTGGAAGGAGGGAAGGGAGTTGTGTTGTTCAATGGACAAAGATTTTCTATTCTTGTTTATTTTGTGTATTAAACCTGGTTGAGAAGGAACAAACTTAACAACAACTGCCTGCTGGTGGGACAGGGTCGCGGGGAGGACTGATCAACCTGTTCTGAAATAAAGAAGCCATGAAGGAGGCTGTGGAGTATATAGCCGGCCTCTTCCAGCCCTTCCTTTTTAAGTTAGATAGCATTTCTAAAATCGTATCTAAATCTCCTCTGCTGCAAATTAAGTCGTGTGACCTAGCAGACAGAGAACACAATTCATCATTGTCTGCTCTGCAACAAGTTTTTATAGGTGGGAAGATCATTATCATGTGTCTCCCAGTCTTCTCTTTTCTAAACCAGACAAACCCAATTTGTCCTTTTTCATACCTCACTCCTTTATCCATCTGTCTCTTCTCTTCTGGGCCACAGCACCTCTTTCCTACAGCAGAGGTCCCCAGGCCAGTGTGTGCATTTTCTCACTGCCCAGCAGCAGGTCAGTTTGGGATGAAGTTTGTTGTCAAAAATACGTGGGCAACAGGAATAGAGTGAAAGGAAGACCTGGAGGATAGGAGATGTTTTGTGTGCTTGGGTTGCTAAAATGGGACCCAAATGGGACCATGAATCATTCAGCTGGTTCTTCTGCTGCAGGACACTTTCTGGGTCATATCAGGTTCAGGGAACCTACTGCCTTATACCTTCTTCTAAAGACTGATCTAGTTTTCACATCTGTTGTATTTTAGCTGTAAGTTCTGCGTGGCTTTGAAGCTACATCGCAGAGAGATTGCTCCTCTTTGCAAGCTTTCGTGACAACAGACATCAAATAGGCTACGCAATACGTTCATTCCCACATTGGAAGCAGGAGGCTGTTAACTCTACAAAGTGCTTTCCAAGAATCAGCTAACATTTGAGGGCTATACATTTTTGCAAGCATTCGGGCAAAGTAGATTCATTAAGGGAGATGAAGTTCTGGAATTTGTTTTGTTTAATTTGGAGACAGAGAGATACAGAGAGCAGTATGTTTTTTCTGTTTTGTGTATACAGAATGAGATGTTACAAGACGGTAAACCTAGGCTTTTAAATTGTTAGAGAGCAGACTAATTTGAAATGGGTAAGTTTAGATAATGTTATCTTCAGCTTGATACTTATGTCTACCCAACTAGTCAATTCCTTTTCATTCAGTGCATTATCCCTTTCATGGTTTCTTTCCTGAGATTCTATTACAGTTTTCTTTTTCTTTCTCATGGTATGTCATTAGTTTCAAATTAGGTAGGCTAGGTATTCCCACATCAGGAACAGCAAACTGTTCTTTAGGATTACGTAAAACCTCAGAAATCTTTGACAAACCTTTGTCATTGGGTTATTAAGATACTATTTTGGTTCACAGTAAAATAGAACATGGGTATTACAATTGTTTCACAGTTTTCCAAGAAACAGTCCCAAATTTAATATTGAACAATATTGAACAATATTGAACACTCAACTTATTTTCTTTTACTTGTATTAAAAAAAAAAAAACACAAATGGAATATCTTTACATAAGTCTTTTGCTTTCCATTACCTAGAAGGAAATAATTCTCTGCTCTCTCCTATGTTACTAAGAAGCTATATCAGGATTCCTGCTTAGGAAAGTTCTAAGGAAGGCTAAATGTAGTAGCAGTTTTCTGCTTAACACGGCATGCTAGCAACAAAATATTCTCTTGCAAATAACAGCTTCTGTTTATTTTTTGCACTGGGATATTCCAGTTACCAAGTGTGAATTATACCGTGCTTTGTTTGGATTCAAATAAAAATCAAGTTCACCCGCAGTGGTCTAGTTTTGTGCTCTCTCCCACCCTCATCCATGTCATTTTTTCCCCACAGTGGGCCCATGCAGCAGGGTTGGGAGGGGACAGCAAGCAGCTCTTTCACCTCTCTGTTCAGTGCTATTTCAGGTTTCTGCCAGCAAGTAACACTGACGGGGTAACTCCACCATTCACTTGCGTTACAGCCCACTCCAGGAACACCACCTCTCCAACGTGCAGAGATGTGCTGGCTTTCGGTGGGAAAAAAATGTGCTATTAGTTCTACCAGAGTCATCCTCTGTCTTTAAAATGTTAAACATCTTCCACAAGGTTCAAATGTTACTTCCTAACAAGAAGTTGGGTATCTACTGTGGGGGTTTTGATTGTCATCACTTTTAAGACTAGAGTGCCTGAGAGCTTGTGAGCAGCTAAATCCAAACTGCATGATTAGCATTCTTATAACTGCTGGATTTTTAGCAATGTGAACATGAGTTTCGGTGAACTTCATCGATAGTGGTCAGGGCAGAGCTTGCCTTGTTTTCAAAATCCTATCCATTCCAATCCTCCCATCCCCCGAGGACGGTGGGATCATAGGCTGATAATCTGCCAACACAAAGATGCAGGATGGGTTCTTTCTGTATGGATTTTTTTTTTCCATTGCAGAAGATCTCCTATCTTAAGAATCACCATTTGGTTGGCTTTTCTGAACTGGAAAATCAGAGGAATTTCCTTATGCCTTATTCCACCCCCTTTTTTTAAAATGTATGTTTTAACTCCTTTTGGTTATATTCTATTACCCTAGTGAAACAGGAGCAAATGAAATTCTGGCATTTTTTATGCACAACCTGTCAGAGAAGGATTTTAGTCCTCCTAAGTTGTTCCCATGAAACCAGCTTCAGTGGGCTTTCTGGGAGGACACACAAATTTGATGTTCTTGAACACTGGAATGAGAGAAGGTCAAACTGAAGTCCAATGTTTTGAAACATTTAAAAAATTTGCAGGAAAAATGACCCTGAAAATAAAAATGAAGCTTCTAAGCTTCCTAGCATAATAAAAGGGGATCTTTGCTATGGAAGATTCAAATAGAAATGTTGTAGACATCTCCCAAACCCGTGCTTTTAGAATAATACATACAATTTAGATCCCTCCTCATGCTTTTACAACAATATATAGAATTTAGATACCTCTTACCACTTTCAAAATGAAACACTGAATAATTTTACACCTTACACTATACAGGTAAATGATATCCTTATAATTTACTGCGACATGAATATGCATTTATGAGCTCAGACTTCAAATAAAATATACGGTAAAAATAAAACATTTCTCTCATAAGCTTTTGTTGTTGCTGCTAAAGCTCAAATTTGCTAAGAAGAAGTAGTCAGGGCAAGGCAGCTGTTACAGAGCGAGGGGACGATGTATTCGACTTCCTCAGGTCACTCGGTTCCCCGCTTTGGCCTGGAACCGGGCTGATCCCCTCCAACGGAAAGCATCTGCCTCTCTGGCACTGTCCCTGCACGGGCATCTTTGGAATGGCTTCTTGCATCTATCGCAACCATTAAAGCTTCTGGGTAATCTTTTGTCATTTTTGTGTCATCTCCTCCAGATTCGGAAATATTTAAAGAAATTTTAACCTACTTCAAAGTGAGGCACTCAAACAGTCATGCTGTTTCTGCGAGTTAAAATACAGGAGCTTATTTTGCCCTTTATTGTATTTAGGGTTTTGTATTCCTGACATGTTACATTTTGTTTTGGAGTTGTGGCATGGCCACATCACCACCACTCTTCTTAAGCAGAAGCAGAGTCTCAAGAGAGGCACAAACTAAAAAAAAAAAGATATGTTTGTTTCAATTTTTTTTTTTTTCTATAATGAGAGAGAAAATGCCTCACTTCCCATTGAGTGTCACTTGAGGAAGGGAGCACATGGGTGCTTCTCTGGGCAACTCTGAAGGTGGGCAGCATGAGTTATGATATAGTCATCTTCGTAGGCAGAATGATTGGGACTAGCATGTGTAAGAAGCTTACATGAATTCCACCAGCCACAGGGCATCAAAGTTTTAACTTTTTCATCATTTTAACATGTATGCATTTTTATTCATGTATGAACATAAATTACTCTTTTAAGCATGGGTGTGCTGGCTTTGGCTAACTTCTCTTCCTAATTTTGATTGCCTATCTCTTGGGGCTACAGGTCAAAGTATGACAGAGCCGCATGGGACAAGCAAGATATAATGAAAAAGAAACTAAAAGTCATATGGTTTCTGTGTGCTGTGTAGTTTTCTCATGCAGGTCCCAAGGACATGTGGTGATACTATTAATTGGTCAAGCATAAACCTCAGGTCCAGTTTACGTTCTCTATTTTCAGAAGGAAGAACTGGGAAGAAATTTGCATTTTGCTGGAGTTTAAATGTATACAATGTCTTTTAGAGAAGCTAGCTAGCTGTATGGTACAATGCAATATGTTTGGCTACTACTAGTTTCTTGTGAGAGTGAAACATCCTCTATATAAGCATTTTTTCACTGCTTGTAGCTTAAAGTTGTGTATAAACCACAACTTTCTTAGGTTCTTGAACCCAGACTTCTTACAGTGGTCCTTTTGGTTCTGTGAAAGCAAGCTGTCTACATAGGCACTGGGTAGATAGATAGATTTAGATTTAGGTTTAGGTTTATATATATATATATATTTATATGTATACATATATCATTCCATTTTCTATTGTTCTACCGTAATTGAGCAGAATGAAGATGGAACCTCATAATTCCCCATAATAAGATTTTATGCTTACAGACTCTGATACAAACAAACTATTGTTAACAACAATCACAATTTCTTCGTATAGTGAACTATATTTCAGGTGTTCATATAAGCAAAAGCACAGACTTCAGTGGATTTATTATTTGGGCATTTACAGTGGCTGATTGTTTTTGTATCTGTACAGCTGGCATAAGGTTTAACTCCTTTGCTTGTTGCTTTATCTGCATGTGCAGTTATTAACATAATCCAAATTTATTTTTATCCTGTAGACATGCTAACATACATCTGTTTGAAACTCAGTTCAGCCTTACTTGTATGTAGTGATGGCTCCTCTGTAATATATTAAATGCTATAATAAGGTCTCCATCTCTCTATAAAATACGAAAGAAAGATAAATTAAAGCAAGGCATCTCAAAACATATCGATTCTATTTCTACAGAAACCAAACTCAGTGACTGGCCGCTGAAGATCCCAAGAAGTTATTTTCTGTGAATACATAAAATCTGATGACTTATGCACTGACTTGTTCATAATTTTTTTCACACTGGGGCTGTTGTGTGGTTTCCATAATGCTGTAAATCATGATTAAACACATAAAAACGATTGTCGCCCAAGTTCCATTTTAAGCCAAGTGAAACATAATACAATATAAAATTTACATCATTTTCTTGATTAACCCTGATGAACCTTCAGTCATTATCCATTATAGTAAGAGCAAATTGGAAATGTTGCTTTGTTAATAAAACATGTATAGACGTTTTCATGAGTCATAGGTTTGATGGTTACTAACAGCTGACACATTCGTAATGAAATACTGTACTTTGGCTGTCCGTGAGAGTACAATACTACAGAAGGCTGCAATCCTGTGTTCTGTACTTCAGTGCTGTATGTTAGTGCCCTTTGGACATCAGATAATTTTGAATGTTGAGCTAAAACCAAGTGCACAGAATATAAATATAGGCAAGAGTTTTCACAACCTTTACATTTAGGTACTGAATCTCTGTCTGTCTTTCACTCATGTTTCATAGGGGTTCTTAGCAGCACCAAAAGCATTTAACAACTTAAATTAAAACTACTCGTCTTTGTCATCCATGGACGTCTGTAAAGTTTTGCTCCTTTTGCTGCCATGCCAGGGATGTTTTCTACTAGACACTGCTGTTACCTCTGTAGTGGCAAAGTGCTCTTAGATCTGGCCTTAATGATTCATTATAGTCTTTGCTTTTGCTGCTTTAAGTCAAGTTGCACCAGGCTGCATTGCTTGATGACATTTTTCTGCAGTTACAGAGCTTTCCATTCTTGTGTGTTATGGGAAGTACACCTCAGTGTACTTCTCAAGCCTGCAATTAGCTGTGGGTAGATGGATCACTGTTCAAAGCCCCATGGAAAGAATAGGCTATTTAAGTTGCTAGAGAAAAATGGGAGCAAGGAGGTGGGTTTTTTTCTGAACAAGACCTTTTTTCAAGAAAAGATCATAGAGGCAAAACATAATTTTTCACAGTTTTCAGGATACTTGTTTCCATTTTTTTTTACTACTGAAACTAGCACTGAAGATCTTTATTGACTGAAATCCAGTTTTCAGCAAACACATCAATAAGAAGCTCAGTAAACATTTTGAATAAAGTATTAAACACTTGCTGCAAAACGTCAAACATATTTTTAAAAGGCCAGATTTTTTTCTTTACATTTAAAATGTTCAGAACATCCCTAGAAATCATGCAATGATAGGAGTAAGTTCAGTTTATTGCAACATTCAGTTGTAAACTCTTCAGGATATGCACCAAGACTATATGAATAATTTGCCTATGTGTGCACATCCTCTACAGAGATGAGCCGGATGGCTGATCAAAAAAAACCCTATCATTTTTGACTAATTATGACTGTAAAGAGCCTAAAGAAGAAGTTTCAAGGAAAAAAAAAAACACACAAGCTTGGCAGATGATAACTGAAACAGTTTCCCATGCATAAGGATGCCATGGAAAGCAGAAATCATTGTGGAGAAAAACAGACAAGTGGGGCGTTGTGTCTGACATCTCTGGCAGGAAAGCAATGTAAGAAGAAACTGGATCAGATATAGGCATCGCCAAGTTAGGTAAGGCCATGTGTAGTAGCCCAGGGAATTCAGCAGTGTTAGGTTAGGCAGAAAAAAAGATTCCTTGTTGATCCCCTCAGCTGTTCTGTTTTTTAATTACAACATAAAAGTGGCATTAACAAAATCAAATCACAGGGCTTCACTGTTCTTTGTCTGGTTTGTGCTCTTCAGTCTTGGTATTTTTTTTCCTCTCCACTTGGAAAATATGGATGCGGATACAAAAGGAATACTTTCCCCTATCCCGTGTAGAGGATCTGTTTCTTGACAGCTAAGATCTCCATTTAATTTCTGGAGGCTTTAAATATCATTTTGGATTGTGGAGAAAAAGAAACACCCATTCCAGGTGTAAGATTATTAATAGTGGTGAATTTGTAACTTGTGGATATACTTTCAAACAATGTATTGTTAGAGTAGTGCAAAATCAAAAGTAATTGTAATGTTCTGTTTCTAGCTTGGCTCAGTGTCATTATTAGATCTTCATCCATCTTAGGTATTTTTGCTAGCAGTTTTAGGGTTATAAAAAGAGAGCACCAGCACTTAACAGCAAGAAGAAAATAGTAAGGCATTGAATATAGAATTACCCATTAATACTGAATGGTGAATTTTTTGATATCTATATATACTATAGGTATGGACTGGTAGATTTTTATAATGTGATGAAGTTATTTTTTCCTGAAACTAAAACAAAAATGGAGTTATGTCTCAATTTCTCTCATTGGGCAAAACTTCACAGAGGGAAGAAAATGTGCATGTTTTGTCTGTAGCGGAGCTGGAAGAGGTGCTCTTGTGCAAGCAGATGTTGAACTAAATTGGATTTTTTTTCTAATGTTCCTCTGTTGTGATGTTTACTGCTCTGACTCAACAACCTAGATCCCAGTCTCAATTGCAACCCTAGGTTTTCTCAATATTTCAATACATATTTAAAATTCAGTCAGGTTGCATGCGAAGCACTCGCATTTTGTGAATGTCAGATGTGAGCGCCTGTAAGATAATAACTGCACCCACAATTAGTCTTTCCTTGGTTCCTTCCAGTTGCCCAGTGTGAGCCCTCAGAAGACCTGCCTGGAACGCTCAGTTGCCGATTTTGCAGATATGATATGTATATATGCATTCATTTAGTGGATGCGATGTATCTGCCCCTGAAAATACAGCTCCCTGTTTTGGTCTCGGAATTTCCAGGCAGATAATTAAAGCAATCTCGCACCTTCCAGCCCGCACCTGCCACCATGCAAGCGGCCGGCCCAGCTCAGCTCCCCCGATCATATTCATGTTTGGACGGCAGTGTTTCATGGTTAATACAAATCATAAACAGGCTGTAAAAGCTGAAGCGTCAATGAATTCTAGCTTTAAAATTGCTGGAAGCTAAAGTTTTAAAACTGATACTGCAAAGTGAAAAATGAAATTTAACCAGGCATTTTGGTGAAGGAAAAATAATTTATTGGATGTAAGATGAAAAGCTGTGAGAGTAAACATCAATCTCATCTTAGACACATGTCATTGATTGATGTTTGCTCTGTGCTGCTGCCTGGAGGTAAACTCTTTGAAATAGCAAAGTAGGTACTTTATCTGTCTGTGGATAGGAGCACAGTTTGTTAAGTTACTGCTTTTTTGAGACCCTGCTACATCTTTATGTTCAATCAAAGTGAAAACAGTAAATCAGAGTAATTGCTTTACCCCACGGCATTCCTGTTTGTAAATGGGAAAAAATACTGTAAAAATCCTCAAATTAACTTCTGCTGTTTTTTATCTTTTTAAGATAAAAAGTCTAAAAAAATCGGTTGCAACCTAGGAAGGTATTTTATTGATTATGCTACTTGTTCATCAAAGGCAGCCCCTTTGTTATAATCGAACCGATAGTTCAAATGTTGTTAGGGAAAATATTTATTGCTCAAAAATGTAAGGTTGCCATCTCTAAGAGCTCCCCATAACCCATTAGCAATTAGTTCCCAAACAGGCGTTGTTTATACTTAGCTGAAAATGGAACTTGTACGAAGAAATTGGCCAGCGAAAACCATGGACGAGAACAATGAAACAGAAAATAGGTATTAAATGATAGCACTTCCATGTTAAGTCCAGCAATTCAGAAAGCAAAGTAACCTGAATTGTTGTAAATAAATTGTCAGAATTAAGACTGTTTTCTAAACATGTTTGGGGCTATTGCCTTTACCAGGTTTCAGGCTGGTTAGTCCTTTTGTGTCTTAAAATATTTCAGAGATACGGGAATGATGGCACATTTAAATTCAGAATCCAGTTTCCATTCTGAATTCAGTTTCATAATCACTGTCCTGCATCAGGGTTGGACTGGTTTTTTTTATTGTGTTGTATAAGTTTTTCCCTGGAGTTACTCTGTTTAGCTACTTTGGCATAAATGTGGTAATTCAGGGGAGAATTAGACTATTAAATATTTATGAAAATGTCCCCTCTTCAGCCTAAAATTTAGTATATTGACTTGTGTGCCAAATTACAATTTGTGGGAAAATGTTGAGAATAATCAGTAAACCATTTAAAAATTTATTTTCTTGAAATATTGCCTGTTGTTCATGGTTTTGAAGCAGTTCCAACTTTGTTCATAATTCAGAAATGACCGTGTGCTAAAATTTAATTTCAAAGATATATATGTCCTCACAGAAAACTTGTTCACTGGTCTAGTTTTATTCTTGAAACGCATGTATCTTTTTGTCACTTCTGGTGTGCGTTGCGTTTTAGGGGGTTTGTTTGTTTGTTTGTTTGTTTGTTTGGAACATGATCAGCTCTGTGCACTCCCAGGGGATATTCAGGGACTCCACCTGGCAGCGTGGGGATGGTACCATTTCCATGATGCTGGGAGTGGGTGTTGCTGTCTGACAGCATTTTGTATGGAGCCTCTTAAGCTGATTATGGAAGAAGAAGGGTCAGTTTGGGCACAAATGGGGAAGTCGACAAAATCTGGGAAAGAAGCTCAGTCCTTGCAAGTGGTACCTAGGTCTTCCCATCAAAGGCCTGCCAGGAGCCCGCGGGAACTGCGGTTTTGCCAATTTAAGAAATCGTCGCATGTTAGCATGAAGCGTCAGCTCTGCTTTTCTTATTAATATGTCTAGACTTCAGGTTCTGAAAGTTTTCTGCAAAGCACCGCACGTAGCTGCTGGGGTGAAGGGGATCAGCCTCCTGGGTCAAAAACATTAACTGCAAATAAACAAGCTACTCCTGTTAAATCTATATAATATTTATGTGCGTGGGGAGGTAGAAGGAAGTGGGGGGGGGGGGGTACGAGGGGGTGTTGCAAAGCCCTCACAATTCAGAGAGTAATGAACTAAATCTTTGGACTGGAAAATGATATTGGAAGGTCTGGAAGGGCAAAGGCGAGATTGCAGGTTACTGTAAATTATAACAAGTTCAGTAATTGTCACCAGGTCTGTGTATACACACGGTAATGCCTTCCTCTGTCGTGCCAGTAAGGCAGCCTGAGTCACTGCCCCCTTCCTTTGCCAGAAAGTAAACTGACACGAGGCAAGGGGAGCACCAACGATCTTGCCCTCAATTTACCTACCTGTGTCTTTTACAGTCTCAAAGATGCCAGCTGTTACGAGGATGGTGATCTCGTAGCAAAATAATGGTATCCTTCCTGAATGTCCCCTTGGTGATGTGGCAATTTTGTGGTTTCTGAAAAGGTCAAGCAGCATCATTAATGCACACGAGACGTCTGCGAAGGTGTGTAATTCCTCAGTGAAGGTGCAGTGCTTTAGTTTGTGGAAAAGGACATCTTCCTCTGAATGCAAAACTTGGGCGTTCCCTAGAACTGAAGGACAGGAGAATACTTTGGTGCATTGTCTCCACCCAGTTCATCATGGAGATTAGACCTTTTTATGAGTTGTTCCAAGCACTGATGTCTGAGGGAGGTAAATTGAGTCAGAAATAATGTGCTTTAAAAAAAAGAAAGAAAGAAAGAAAGAAAGAAAGAAAGAAAGAAAGAAAGAAAAGGAGACTCTTCAACACTTAAAACTTTAGGCTTTTTATATGATTGCTTTCAGCCTACCCTGAGACTACATAACTCTTTGGACTTTGTAGGAGATTAAATCCAGTCCCAGGTTTTTCAGGCAAGGTTATTGCTCTGCTCCTAGGCTGTCCCCTGAGCCATCTCTGTCTGTTTCTAATTAAGGACTAAAGGAAGCAGTTCCTTCTGATGTCAGGAGTAGCATGAAGAAAGCTATGAGCATTTCTGTCAGTATTTTGGGGAGGCTGGTGCTGCATCTGCCCTCCCATCAGGCACCAGCGCACCTTGGCTCTCCTCTTCAGGCTGGTCTCATTGGGAGATGTGCTCACCTACCATACGGCCAAAGAG
Organism: Platalea leucorodia; assembly: GCF_965183815.1. NCBI lineage: Eukaryota > Metazoa > Chordata > Aves > Pelecaniformes > Threskiornithidae > Platalea > Platalea leucorodia. The sequence goes on from NC_138824.1 coordinate 71,012,257, forward strand.
TGGGCAGCAACCAAGGTAATCTTCCAAAAGTTATCACAACAGATCGAAATTTATTAAACATACCTACTCTGAGAAGTTTGGTGATCCATTGGAATTCTCATCTGTAAAATACCAGAGAGTGAAATTATTCAAAGTATCCTAGAAGAAGCAGAGAGGGTAGGGCTGCTGTGACCGTGTGGTGGTGATGGTGTGCTGAAAGTCCTTTGAGCCTGAGACACTGGTATTTAGACATAATTCATTGGTAAGTCTAATATGTCTCTTTGTAGATCTTAGGGCTGAGATAAATCAACGTGTGCTTTTAAAGCAGTGTGTGCTAAATTCGAGATAGTGTAATTTTTATAATACAACATTTATTCATATATAACTTTTGCAAGTGTTTGACTTGTTACTCATGCTTCAGTTCATGTCCTTTAAGCATGAATTTGAAACAGATGCAGCATTTTAAAAATAACAATATACCATTTAAAAACTATTGAAATTCATCCTTTTGGAGTTTGACCTGTATGAAACAAATATAAATGACACTGACTTTTGAGAGATGAATGATTGCATGTTCTTTGGTTTCCAAGTCTTGCAAAACTGCTTCAACATTTTGGCCCATACTAGCAAAACTCTTCATCAATAAACTTATGTGCGAGCATGCATATAACACACACACATATATATATACACACATATACCACCCGCATACACATACATGTCCCAATGAGGAAAAAATCTTGAGATTTTCATGAACTTGTTCTTCATGGCTTAGCTATGGAAAAGACATGCACTGTAAACGATTCAAAAGGTACATGTACATTTGGAATTGTTTTAAATTACAAATTAAAAAAAAAAAGACGGAAAAAACCTATTAAAAAGAATCATTTTCCATTAACTGAAGTGTTTGCAATAAAGACAATTATAGCAGTTGGCAGTATTCTCCTCAAACCAAAATAAATAAATACATTTGGTGACTTACGTTCAAGGAAATGTGATTGTTGCAATATTCATGCAAATAAGGAGCAGCCTCACAAATGCCAGAGATTTTGCCATCTGGCACTACCAAAAGAATACAACTCTCAACTTGTAGCTCTTCTTAACTTACTGCTTATAGATGGCATATTAAGCATTGTCACAAGGTTTTGCCATTTGCATAATCATTCTGAATTATTGCAGGTTGTGCATTGCATTGCCAACAGTGAACTTCTCATTTGGGAAGGGGGTTCAGAGATCTGACGACTTGTATGTCTTCATCAAATATGTCTCCATCAGATACGTCTCCATCGAATAAAGGGATAAAAATGTCCTTCCACTTTAGGAGTATCATACCAGTGCATTTTTAAATTTGTGTGAAGCCTAGTGAAGAAGGTTGCACTTGTTTACTTCCTAGAAACCGGGCAGAGATCAGTATTATAATTAATCTCAGGGGAGCTGCCCATCTCTATTTGACTGCAGGCTAGAGTCCAAATGCAAAGCGTCTCAAAGAGTCAAGAGGTTCTGGATGAGGAAATGTGGCTGAAGATGAAGTTGCAGATCCCTACAACTCCAGGAACACCCAACCCAACAATGATTATTCAGGGTGGCAGAAAGTCTACTTTAGACACAGAGGTTGTTACTGTTGTGAGTCCACTCAGAGAGCATGATGTAGTAACTGAGGACCACTGTTCACGTAGCAGTAAATGACAACTGCTCTGCCTCTGGCCTCGGCAGCGTGTGCAGCAGATGATCTCTGCTCACAGGGACCCTGTGAGGAGGCCTTGGCTATCCCCTCCTTCCTGGAGGAAGGCATTTTCCATGCCCAAAACTCCACCCCTATGATTGCCTCCTCATTACACTGCTTTTCAAAGACAGGGTGTTGGCGTGAATAACATGTATTGCTCATGAAAAATACAGGATAAAACCCAAAAAAACTCAACCACCTGTAAGTGGAATAAACAGACTGGTGGTTGGAAGTTACCTCCAACCTGCTGTACTGAAACCTTGTGTTTCACAATAAACCCCTGTGTTTGAGAGCCCTGCTCAGTGTTTGGCATCTGCCCTCAGATGCCCTCAGACCTATCAGAAGGGTACTCCGCAGTCCAGTTCGAGTTAGCAGCATTAACAAGTAAATGTAAGATTTTGTGTTCCTTTGGTGACTGCTAAGGCATTGTTTTTAAATACTAATAGCATCGAACATATCCTATGTATTTTCAGCTCTCTCAAGTCTTGAATTAGAATAAGATAGCTGTTGGTCTTTTGACTCCCTTGCCTGAGGCATACTAGGTAATGTCATGTGGGTAGCCGATGCAACATACGTTTTGCTAACTGGGAAGCTGGTTAGCAAGACAACCTTTTTCTTATTAACACATGGTGCACTTACATGACATTAATATATATTTCTGCTTTACAGATTTACAGTGCCAGAAGAAAGGCATTAGCTGAGCTAAGCAAAATAGGCAATCAGCATACTCGTCACATTGTCCTGAAATAACACGTAAACCTTATTAGACACATTGGTTTCCTTTGTGAGGAGAATAAAACATAACAGACTGAAATGTGCAAACCTGTGCTGTTCTGTGGAAATTCAGGGAAAGGATTCTCTGGGTTTTGTTGTCATGCATTAAACTAGAATTCGGGGGGGGGGGGGGGGGAGGGCAGAAAAGTCCATTTTTATTCTGGATGTCTGTATTGGAACCAGGCTGGTTCATTTCTAAAAATTAATACTGTTGTGTAATGCAGTGATTTTATTCTCTCTTCAGCTACACTCTACCAGCCATACATACACTATTGTGCCAGTATTCGTTTATTCATGCTCTGAAGTTGTGATAGTGTCAAATCCATCAGAAAGAGGAATTGTTTCAGTAGTAGTTTCACGACTTGGCTGATTAACAGAGATCAGAAGAAGCAGCCTAACTGTGGAAACCACTACAGCATGTAGTCTTAACAGCTCTTTAGGGAGCTAGCTAATGAAAGAATCACTACAGAAACACATCCATGTGAAAAAAGGAGCATTCTCATACAACACTCAGAGGATATGTCATAAGTGGAAATATGTTCATAATTTCTATTTACTCATAGCTGTAATTACCATCTGCCTTAAGAGTACTTTCAGTCTTTGTCAAAGTTGCTTAGATATTTCCTTTGTCACATTTCAAGCAGAGAAGTTCTGCACAGACTAGATCCTGCCCTGTGATTTCTTTCTTATTCTTCTGTAAGAATTTAATTATCTATTCTCTGTGTGAAGAAAGCACCAGCATTCCCAGAGACCTGAGCCTTCCCAGCCTGCTTGGACTGGCATTCATCTGATTCATGTTCTTGCTTATTTTTGCCATCTGTCTGCAAACCAGAGTTCTTCACTTTTAAATTCACACTGGTTTATATGTTGCCTGCTAACTTTTAACTCTTAAAAAGCTAGTCCTCTTTTTGCTGCAGTGTCTACGAGCCGGATAGAAACGTGCTGCGAAGGAAAGAATGGGAAAGGAGAAATCAGGAGGCCCAGCAGGAGGATGGCGCGTTTAACACGAGTTACTCCCTCTTCAGTGAACCGTACAAGGTAGATGCTTCCCACCTGGGTGGCTCTTTATTTATTTATTTATCCCACAGTACAAAAACACAGCCTGCAGAAGGCATTGTCCAGGTTTCAGCACCCTCCCACAAGTGCTAGCCTCACAGAATTCGCAGAGAACATTTACGGTTCATTGAGAATCAGATTTTATACGTATTATATGTATATAAGCTTCTTACAATGTTCAGCAGCACACGAGAATGAAATAAACTAGAAATATCCTAACAATATTTGAGATGGAATTAAAACTAGGAGGTGAAGGTGACGGTGCCCTGTTTTTGCAACACTTAGAAGAAAACAATTGTGTTAGAATTGTGTGTGAAGGTCAAGCAATACAGTAAACATTGTGCTCTGGCCAAGGTTAATGCAATGAAATATCTTGGTGTTTGCTTTTTTTTTTTCCTATAAGCATTACCAACAAAATTTGTCTGCTAGACATGTTTTGCCCTCACCAAAGGCAGAAGTAACTTATGAGTCTCAACTCCCTGTTTTATTCCTCGTGATAACAGTACTGTAATGAGGCACAACCATCTCTCCCCACTCCCTGTTAGAAGGGTCAAGCAGGATCTTCTGCACTTTGCAGAAGCCTGCAAACCAAGCCCTTGTAAGCAGGACCAGAGAGCGGTATCCCATGGGGCCTGCTCCTCTCCCCCAGCTAACCCAGTGACTTTGCCTGCATGCATTAAAGCATCATCATGTATTGTCTACTGTGTCCTTCCAGTAATGTCCAAGTTACTGTTACAACCACCACGTTGTGAAGCCTTTCCCTCCACGTTGCCTCACTTGTCCTTGATGCTTTGGGTGCTTTAGTGCCTCTTTCCAGGAGTCCTGTTTGGGACCGGGCACTTGGCTTCTGCACCTGACTTCCGTGCTTCCATGTTTTTGCCTGTGCTCCAGGGTCAGCTTTTAGCTTGCTGTTCTTCCAGATTGTTGTTTGTTTCTAGTCCCTAATAAAAAAGAAAGATCTACCACTTTCAAACCATGTCCCTTGATAGAAGACAGCTCTGTCTGCCTTGAAGCTGACCTCCAGCTGCCCGAATTTCAGATTCATTACAAAGGCGTTTAGAAACCATGGGAAATGTCTTGAACTCCTCAAGGCTCTACTTGAAAAAGTCTACTGTGAGACCAATCAAGGGCTAATCCGTGGAAAAAAGCCTGAAAAGCTTAAATCAGCTGTGTCTTGGCATTTCGTGAGGGCTCTGCTGCAATGGGGACTTAATAATTTTCCATTTGGTAGGTCCACTCAAATAGACCCCTCACAAAAAGGGCCTGTTCTTTTGCTGGGTCCCTGGTACCATTTTGTCTGTGGTACCTAAAGTTGGTAATACTGAAGCTCAAATCACTTATACAAGTGGTATAGTTGGAATGTTTTGTGCACTTTGATTATATTACCTGTGTGCCAGTGTACTGACTGTCACGGCACAGACTTCATGTATCACGGACACACCAGTAGTTTCTAAGCTATGATGTCTGAAGGCACCTCTATGAAACCATGGTATAATTCCATCAACTTTAATAGGAAAAATCCTTGCCATCTCTAGAAGCAGAGAGGATACTGAGTGGAGAGATCAGAATAATGGTTCCATCCATGCTTCTTGTCTTTAAACACTATGTCCCTATTTTGGACAAGCGTGTAAAGAAGATGTTGCAGAAATACATCTTACAGCTGGCTTTGTCAAGGAAACATGGAGAAAAGCAAAGCCCAGGACAGCAGTATAACTCACCCACAGCTCTGTTGATGTGACAGTCACAGCTGCTTGGGATGACCAGTCATTCTGACAGTACTGGACATCAAAACTTCAGCACTGGCGTACTCTGAATGTCGTGTGTACACTGGCAATGGACCATTGCGCTGCCTGAACTCATCCGAGCATTTGTGAACCTTCAGTGTGGGGATGCAGAGCTGTGGCTTGGACTTTTTGATCCTATCGTGGAGTGAGGCTGACTGCAGAAGAGGAAACCTTTCTGTGAAAGCAAAACTGAAGCCCACTCTTACTGTCTTTAAAGATCGTATTCAAGTTTTAGGTGTTTCCAGAGGGGAATGAAGTTACAGCAGACATTCACTGCAAGCTCTGATTAAATTCAGTATTCCTCTGCACAGCTTGAGAAACATGAGCTAAAGCCAAAGGATTTGCCATTCAGAAGGCCATATCTGAAAATCAAAGGCAGACTGGAAATCTCTTAAATCTTATGTCCTCTCTCACCTTGACATGTATCACTACTCCTGTAACATCAGATTTTCTGAAAAATCCTGACTCTTCGGGTTGCCCCTTATCCTGTTCAAAGTATCCATAGCAACCCTTCATGAAGGATTACGGGAAATCCGGTATCTTTTACTTAAAATGTGTTTTACAGGGGGTGAAAAGTAGGAGTTTCATTCTGGATATTTACTGGACAGAATACCTTGCCTCATTAATCATATCAGTATTTTTAATGAAGAAAAAAATTCTGATGACCTTCCATGCAACCATCAGGTTTATTTTTAGAAGTGTTGAATCTTGCAGTCTTCAAATGCATGGATACATCTTGCATTGCAGAAGAATATCAGAGCACTGTAAGTTAGAAATATGTGCACAGAATGCTTTTCCTACTTACTCATGTTTTCCCTATGCGAATGATTAAATAAGGCCAGCAATATTTCAGAGCAAATAATAGGACAAACTGTTACATCTAAAGCTCACAACAAGTTACCTCAGATCCCATCTGGTTCCCAAAAGGATATAGGTGAACTCTTCTAGATGAGATCAACTCAACACAAGATCTTCTCACCTCAGCCTGTCCGCAATGTATCCAGAAGGAATAAACAACACCAACCAGTTGCCAGCATGTGCCATGATACAGGCATTAGATTGGTTTGCTGCAATTATTCTTGTGGTTATCTGGGATCTCTCAGTACGAGGTGTCTCTGTGTGACCTTCACACCACATCCATATAGAAGAAAATCTGCTGACTTCTCTGGGCTAGTGATAGTCTACAGATAATCTGAAATTAGGCTTTTATTTACTTCCCATACAAATAGCAGCCATCAGAAAGAATGGACCTTCTGTTAGGGAAGTTGGACTTTCCAGGGGCAAAACTTGCACATAAATTCTTTTATGTTCATGGACCTAGAGGCAGCTGGGTGGAGAGCTGCCCCACAAGCTCTCTGTGCTGTAGGAGACTTGTGTGTGTCAGGAGCCCCGTTCCATTTGGTGGTCCTTGTCGCCGTGCTCCTGGGAGGGAAGGAAACCTCACACACACAGGCTGGCTGAATCAGGATGGGTGGAGGCCCAAGGGCGGATCTCCCTCCCTAGAGAGAAGCTGGAAACACGTCTCTCTACAAGGTATCTACACGAAGTGGAGGAGCCACTGGAAGCATAGAAGAGATCCACCAGGTAAAAGGAAAATTTCCTGTGCCTTCTGGAAAGTAATTCTGCTGGTCAAGGTGATGCCCAAGTGTAGAAGCCATTTCATTGACCCCAGGAGACACACGAGTGTATCTCTAACCTTCTTTCTTTTCAGATATATGTGATGCTTCCCACTTCCCACTGCCTCGCCGATAGTTTCCTCTTCTTTAGGATATTGATGTGATTCCTGTGAAGTGAAGGAACGCCCTTTTTTTTAAGCCACTTGCTGTCTGTGAATTAATGCTTCATATTTCTTTTCGTAGCACGTTATTGTCCTTGTGACAACAACAGCTGCATATGCAGAGAGAAAATTAGGCTGGAGTGGTTGAGCCATCTTATTCCAAGTTTGCAAAGCAATGTTTCGGATGCAACACTTTTGAGTTTTTCCTTTCCCACTTCCCTTTGATATATATTATTGATATATATTCAAGTCTGTTAGCATTGTAGCAAATGCATATCAGAAAGCTAGCTGTAGTGTATTTTATGTAGTTACAAAGTAGCGTCCTTGAAATTTGAGGGGACACGTTTCAAGCAAGACAGGACTGCTTCTACTGTCTGACTTTGGAATGCTTCGACTGTAGTCCTCTGAAAGGTAGCATGTGGCAATCACTGCACTCGTTTACAGGGCATTTTTGCTTGGATTCAGATTTTTTAATAGGAAATCCTAAAAAAAAGATTCTGAACTAGGGGAGTTTCCCTTACATTTTTGGTTGAGTGACTCAGTTTTATTTGAATGCTTAAAAACAAAAATACTCCCAGTTTTCCAGAGTAGCTGATGTTGCTGCTACACCTTTTGTATTTTTTTTTGTAACTTTAAGGGGGTTTTCTCCACTTCCTTCTTTCTCCTTCTTTCTGTTTTCATCTAAAACAGAGAGTCGTGAGATGAAAGCTTGGCCTTCTGAAGCCAATGGGAGTTTTCCCATCCAGACTTCACGTCTGGAAGAGAGAAAGGAGAACACCACTGGCTCATTACTGTCTTTCTCTGGAAATGTAAAGCAAAGAACATCACACGCCTGAATCTTGGCAGGGTTTAGAAAAATATCTGCTGCATAAATGCTAATGATACACCCTTTTGCTCACAGTGACTTTTTAAAGCAAGAGTTTTCAGTCTTTTCCAGGATGTTTTATTTGCTTGTTTTGTTTCTTTGTAGAGCTTCTGCCTTTTCAGTCAGGAAGTAAATGGATGATTTTAAAGACAGTGATTAATCTTAAAGGGGAGGGAGGGTGGCTGTGTTCCCCTTGCTGCACACAGCAAGCACTGAATATGAAGAATTTGGGGGATTCTGTTCAGCTTTTTTTTTTAAAGAAGAGAGTGCCCTGGAGCGAGCATCCTGTCGGGGTATTTTCAAAGAAGGGACATAATCATCTGTAGTTTTCCCATTTTGCCACGTGCTGTCTTCAAGTCACCTCGGAGTATTTGGTTGGCTTAGACTACTGAGTTCATTCAGTGCTTACACTGGATGTTGTGTGGCTTCCCAGATGCCATGTGAAAACTTAGGCAGGCAGAGAAGGAAATTGGGAATGCAGTGTTTTCATTCATGGCTGAAGGAGAGCTTGCGCTGGGCTCTAGGAAAAGTTTTATCATGGTCAGATTTAATCCAAACCATTCTGTGTAGTTGCAATAATAAATTTTCTAGTTTCCAGGTAATATACTTTAACTACAGCATGATACCAGTGATAGATTTCTTTTTTTATATACTCTAAGGCCCTTTATAGCTTTTCCAGTTCAGGGTAGATTTAAGATGTTGACAAGTGTCTTCAGAGACAATAAGGATTTTCGATTTCATCCCTCAACACCGCTGCTGTATAAGGCAGTGCTACTTCAGTAAGGATTTCAGCAGAAGCATGCAGGGAATTTTGTTTTTCTTACGTTGACAGTTGCAGAGCACTCTATTTTTGTTTTGCAGACTAACAAGGGGGACGAGCTCTCGAATCGCATCCAGAATACGTTGGGCAACTATGATGAAATGAAAGACTTGTTAACTGACCGATCAAACCAGAGCCACCTTGTTGGGGTTCCAAAACCTGGGGTTCCTCAGACGTCTCTCCCCAAGCCCGATGAACATCTTATTGCAGACTCAAGACCACCACCTCCTCCTCCCATTTCCAGCACTACTTCTTCCACACCAGCAGCCCTACCTGCCCAGCAGAGCAAAAGTACCACAATGGGTTGGCAGAAGGCTGGGCGCAATGCCGCTTCGGATGGCCAGCAGAGAGCGAGCAAGCACGGGCACCGGTCTCTGGAGTCACACAAGGGAGACTTCAAACTGGCGAACCAAAAATCCAGTCTGGAGAAACTAAAATGCTATGCATCGAGTCCCACCTCTTCCTCCTCCTCCTCCAACACTGCCCAGCAAAGCTCACTGAGGGCCACGCTAGGAGACAACGTCACCAGAGTGCAGCAGCCGGCAAAGCTCAATTGTGGCTCAGAAGGAGGAGCTCCAGCGCAAGAGAGGCCAGCAAAGCATGGTGGCGGGCATTGTGTCCAAAACTTCCCACCCTCTCTTGCTTCAAAGCCCAGTCTGGTTCAGCAGAAACCAACAGCTTATGTAAGGCCAATGGACGGTCAAGACCAGGCTCCTGATGAGTCTCCAAAGCTGAAGTTACCAGCAGAGACTACCAAGTCGTATAGGGGAGTGCCTTCAAACAAGCCTGATTCGTCCAGGACCAAGTCAAAAATAGCCAAGTTTAGCATTCCTAAGCAAGAAGAGGTAAGTGTTTTTATGCTTTTTATGGCATACCCCCTTGGATGGATGAATGATGCCTTAGAACTGCAAATTGCATCTGTCTCTACACATTTTTGACATATCAGTTTGCATGTTGAATTTTCTTTCTAACATTAGCATACTATATTGCAAATAGCAGCCTCACAGTAATGTAAAGATATCTCAACAGTGAAATGCTCACTGTCTTCAGGACCATAACACTTCCTACAATTGCACATTTTCTAGTAGTATATATTATTTCAGTGGCTTTTTTTCCTGAGTGTCCACATATAAAGTCTGGATTTTTTTTTTTTTTTTTGCCAGGCAGGTATATTACTTCTACCTGTTCATATTCCGCTGACTTCTTTCTCTTTGGCAATGATTAAATGAAGTGCTTGGGATCAGAAGTAGTTCTGCCATCCTCAGTGATGTCGAAGTAGTTTTGCAATCTAAATAAATTACTTAAACAATATGAATTTTGTGGAATATATGAGAATACAGCAATGAGACTCTCCTTTTAGTTCATAGTATCTGTTTCTGTTTCAAACCAGTTTCTGAGAAGACTGAGGTTTGCTTCCTAAAGAATCACCATCTGTAGAAACCCAGCCATGCTACAAGTATGAGAACATGTCTGAAAAAGCTTCTAGTCAACATTTCTGTTATCAGCAGTAGATATGAAAGATTTCTGCTTGGACTTATTTTATGTTCATTTATTTCACATTCCGTTTATGCCAGTAGGACACCTTGCTTTATCACTTATACAGTCTGTGATTTTCTGTTTGATCTTTTTGGACGGAGAGGAAATGGTTGGTTTTGACAGACTAAAGGGTGATTTTTTTTTTTTTCTGGGGTGTATTCTGGGGCCTGTATGCCAATACAAAGATGGTTGCATCATCCTCTTGTGCAAATTGGTAGAGCTCCTATGACTTAAACAATTTATAGTATTTATAGGACTAAACGACTCTATTTGGCTGAATCACTGTGACTTTCTCAGAGCAGAGACAATGATTGTTTACTCTTATTTGACAGCTGTGGTGTGTCTTGAGATGTTTTTAGTCTTAACATTTTTGTTTCTGGCATTGTTAAAGGAGAGGAAAATCCTGATTTTTGGTGGAGTTCTCTGGCCTCTTAATGCCTGTTTTTCAGAAATGGTGTTGACTCTTGTATTCCCCCTTTGGTTCGGTTTGGGAAAGAAATCTCTCTGGAAGCAATTACTTGTCTCAGCTCTTCTAGGCATTATACCCATGTGGGTTTTCTCTAAGTTAAAGTTCCATCAGTTCCAAACAACATGTAGGTGATATGTTGTTCCTGAAAAGGGGTTGTTTTAGGCTCTTAAGCCAGATTTGATAAGCAAATTTAGCATTCACAAACTGCTGTAATTGTGCAGATAGATCAGGTAATGGCAGATACTAATTTCCATTTAGCTATTATTACCTCTTTCAGACTTGTGCTTCTATCTGCAGGTGGGAAGTATTGTTAGAATTAAAGATGCCTGTGGCAATTGTCTGGATCTTTCAAATTTTCCCCCTTTACATGTATGCAATACTCTAAGGACTAGTTTGGAAAGGAGTTTTGATAGGCAATCATTTGTTTGTCTGAAATTCAGGATTTACCATTTGCATTCCAAATTCGCCTACCTCAGGAAAGAAAGCTTTCATTTGTGGTACATAATCCATGCTGATGCATAAGGGTAAATTTATACTGCAGTTTCTAGACATGTAGACGTATTTGAGATGATTGCTTTAAACTAACTCGCTTAGATACTGATGGCAATGTAGGCTACAGAAGGAGAAAGTGGACTGCAGGGTAGCTGCTAAAGTGTTCACCAACTTCTCACAGATTTTATGGGATGCAGTATTAATTAAACAGTATTTGATAACATAATAGAAATATTTAACTGAAGTTGAAGGAGGCAGACAAAAAACATTGCCTGGTAGGTTAAAAAAGAGGTAAGTGATTATAAAAAATGATGGACAAATTACTCAGAAGAAAAATAGTAGGTTCTGTAATTGTTGGGGCTTGAAACTGGAGCTAATGAAAGACAATGTTTAGATCTCATGTTGGAGGGCTGAGAGTCCTGGTGATAAAAGTACCCAGCTTTTTTTTCCCTTATCCTGACATTTCCTTTGTTCTAACATTTTCCATCCCTAGTGGCACAAGATGAAATTGGCAACCCACTGGTATTGCTACAGGGAGAAATACTGACCAAGACTGAAAATTTTTTCAGTCAGTATTGCCTAATCCACCCTCCCTTTAATTTTCAATCATACTTCTTTTTATTTCAAAATGTTTTTTCCATTCTTGTTATTTGTATCATACATCTCCTAGTACAGTTTTGTAAGAATTTCCATGCATTTTTTAAATTTCTGCTTTCAAACTCATAAAACTTCTCCTTTGCATCAAATGTTCACTGTCCCCTATTAGGGACAGAAGTTTTAAGCTGCTCTCAGCACAAAAGCTGTCATGGTCCTGTGAACATTTGCAGGCAAAATGCGGCCCCTCTTATTCAGGGTGGGGCTAAAGGTGATGGCCAGGAAAGACCTTGTATCACTAGTGGCCATGGGAAGAGTAGAGATGCCATATAGGATGATCATGAGGGAAAGCAGGCTGACAAGTAGGCTACAGCAGTGTCTGGGAAGCTGTATGGAAACAGAAATGGGAGTGGCAGAAAGCTGCCTAAGAGCAGCCAGGAGAATATGGGAAGCAGGAGAGGGGCAGAGAGCTTGGGGATAGGGTATCTGGAATGCAGGTGGTGGAATGAAGCTTTATGTCTGCTAAAATAAAAGGTGTGTGGCTGAGATGGGCTAGATGATAGGGCAGTTAGTGTGCTCTGGGTGTTAGTGTAGGCAGCACTGTGAGGTGTTGCTGGCTCGTGGTCAGCTTGTTGTCCACCAGGACCCCTAGGTCCTTCTCTAAAGAGCTCATGTCCAGCCAGTCAGCCCCCAGCCTGTACTGGTGTTGGGGTTATTCCTTCCCCTATTCAGGAGTTTACATTTCCCCTTGTTGAACTTCCTGAGGTTCCTGTTGGCACATTTCTCCAGCCTGTCAAAGTCCCTCTGGATGACAGCGTGACCCTCTGGTGTATCAGCCACTCCTCCCAGTTTTGTATGATCTCCAAACTTGCTGAGGGGGCACTCTGCCCCATCATCCAGGTCATTAATGAAGATGTTAAACAGTATTGGCCTCAGTATTGGTTGTGGGGGCACACCACTAGTGAGTGGCCTCCAGCAGGACTTTGTGCCACTGACCACCACCCTCTGGACCTTTTATAGCCTTCACTTTTTGTCTGCAGGCCTAATTTTGTCATTACACATTTTTTTTCTACTTTCGGCTCTTAAAATGTGTTCATAGTGATACCATGGGCCAAAGCCTATACTTTTCCAGTTGGCCTGGACAAGTTCTACTGGACAAGTTCTGAAAACTGAACTGCAGGAAGCTGTAAGGGAAAAAGATGCAAATAGGGGAAGGAAGATGTGAGTGCAGGGTGTAGGTGTGAGATAAAACATGAGGCTCAAAGGATGAAAAATTGGGGGGCAGGAAGCAGGGGAGAAGCTGCCTAGCCTGACCAAGTAAGAGAAGTGAATGGTGAGAAATAACCATTTCCCCAGTTCCTGTAGAGTTGGGGCACATGAAGTAATGAGAACTTCTGTATGACGTTTCAGTTTTATTTTGAACATCATGTGACTATAGGAAACTATAAAAACAGGAAACAACAATATATTCTTATAAATCCGATTTGCAAGTCTAATGCATTCAAGTTGAGTCTTCTGTTTCCATGCACTTGCATTTAGCTTATAGTACTTCCCAGAGTCTATCGGTATATCTGATACCTATGCACTTTTATTTGTGTTTACCAGTTTGAAGGAACCATCAGTGGAAAAATAAACACATAATGAAACAAAGTTAAGCCTCCCTGTAAGAACTGAAGAATAAGAGGCAATGTCACGCAAAGTGTGTGTGTCTTCAGCAGGATACAAAATCCTCTTCTGCACATCCCTTGAGGTTTTCAGAGAAACAGGGCACAAAGTTGGCTGCAGTACAGTTATTATTCACTGGAAATAAAATCACTTGAATACAAATTATAGAGCATTACTTTTCAATACATGAAAAAGGTTGATTTTTAATGTAGTTCAATACCTCATTTAATATTTTTAATCAGTTTTGGAAAGCCTTCAATATCATGACACAGACTGAAGCTTATAATTTTTTTTTAATTGTTTTAATGAGAATAACTTGGGTAGACCTGTGTGTAGAAAGGTAGCAGTTACTCATTTGGGAATTTAATCTTTAGGAGCCAGGTTCATCAGTGTTAATTAGAATCCATACCCAACCTCCCAGTCCTTCCAAAATTATCATACTGCTCCGTAGAAATGATAGCTCGTCATCTCAAGTACTGCTATTTCACATTTTGAACTACTTAGAAATTATACTGCTGTAGGTAAAAAACCACTGTATTGGATAGAAGGGCAGAGAAATTTGATACCAGCGTAGAGAGGAAAAGAGGCAGGAAAATCAAGTGCCTCTCTTTTCTAAAATTTTTGAGTGAGACAATAAGAAAAACCTAACATGGCAAATCATAATCTTTATATCTGAGTTCTGTTTCTGAATTTCATCTTATAGGCTGCATGCTGCTTTTTTATTACATTGAAGAAGCCTTATGTATTGTCCTTTGCTTACTTCTCTAAGGGTTATGGAGCAAGGAAATAGAGGTTGTATTCAAGAATGACTAGTAGTCTAACGGTAAAAAGGATAGATTTGGTTCTGTTAACTTTGGGAACACATTCATGTGAAATGTAGATAAGGTCATCATCAGGACGTGTTCTTATTCCACTTGACGGAGTACTTACACAACTTCTGCAGCAGAAGTAATGCACAATAGATTAAATGTTGAATTTTTTTTTTTTTTTCATTTTTGCCCTGATCTTACTCAGGCAAATTCCTATTTGCCTGAATAAGATACTCTCTGCAGTCATTCTCGTTCGAGTGGCTATATATAGCTATCAGCATCTGGCACACACGCTATCAAGTGTTCTTTAAATCTGCAATCTTTTTTTTGCCTATCAATCAGTTCTATCCCCATATATTAATGGAAAGCAAAAAAAAACCCCACAACTCTTCTCTTCCTCTGAAAAAACCCTCCCAAATGTGGACTTAATGTCAGTAATTTGTTCAAACCCAGACTCTTTTAAGGAGAGCTTTGGTGCATAGCACGTATAATAAGTAGTTCCATTCCAGTTTGAAATTGAAGGTGGAAGTTCACGTGTAAAAAAACAAGTGCAGCTACATGTCATTTGACAACAGAAGCTCCAGTGTAGACTAAATTGGGAAGATAGTCATGATCAGTGCGTGCTTCCCCTGGAAATACCACATATCTGGATCTACAGGAAAGTAGAGGGGAAACGGTGTCTCACAAGGAAGGAAAAGGGTTTAGAGGAGATCTGAGTAAGTGCTTTTCCTCAGAGGCACGATGCCACCTTCCCCTTGGTTCAATGGAGCCTGTTGAACTGTTGCAGGACTAAGAGTTGAATCCAGTTTTTTCTTCTCTGCTTCCCAGGGTGTTCAGTTCTGTCCCAGAAAGGCAGAAATGAGAATAGAAGAGCAGTTGAAGATGCTTTTAGATAAAAAGGGAGGGAGAGATTGAATGCATTAGCAAAAACGTCCAGACTTCTTCCGGCACCGTTTTAGGACGCGCCCAAAGAGGCTGGAGGCATAAGCGCAGAATTAAGTGTGTTGATACTCTTCTACCATTTATCAACTTTATTGAAGAATTGCAGTGCTTGAGAAGCCAGTTAGCAATCACAGCACTTGAGTACTGTAAGTACTGTAAGTATGAGCCAGTTGTAGATGTTTTCTTTCCCAGATGTTCATGGGAACGAGTTAGCAAGCTGCATTTACAAGAAGACACAGCTCAATTCATCCCTGTAATGGTACCACTGACCTTCCCCCCAAATAAAGGATATTTTCCCACATTAAACAGGAAGAACCGGACAACAAGAGCAGTGTGGTGCAAAGATCCCTGCTAGTCGTGGGTTATTCAGGACCTTCGAGTGTGTCTGTGGGAGGGCTGTGCATTGCTGCCTGTTTTTATGTAGGAGAGTTCAACAGACAAGGACTGCAAAGAAAGAGTGTATTAAATAGACAGAGTGGTGTTTGAAATGCTCTTAACAAACACAGCAGAGACCACAATGCGCAAAGATGGATTTTCCGTATAGTTTTCAAATTGTGACACAAGCCTCTGCCTTTCTCGGGTTCTGCAGTCGCTGAGGCACACAGCAGCTGTGTGTGCGGGCAGTTTCATTGAACACAGTGGGCCTAACCTCTCTGGTTATTCTTGCATGGCAGCTCTTGTAGAAGGGAAATACTGTTTAGACATCTTTACTTGACTCTTAGAGCTCCCTAGTTTTACTGTTTCTACCCTCAGTGAAACAAGTTTCTTTTCCCTTTTGAATGAAATATCAATTTTTTTTCTGGGAAAGCACTAGCTAAACTTATCTATGGGTTTTTGAAAATAAAGAATTTATTTACTTTGAGCCTAAAGTTTTCTGTATGGACTGATTACCATATGGTATGTGCTATGCGTTTGTTGCTATGGTGAATCACTTGTTGTTCCTCATTGTTTTTCACTGGTAGGATGACTATCATCAGAGAAAAATCTCTTGAAACTGGATGTAAGCTTATGATTGTCAAGGGAATTCCTTAATGTATGCACCTGCCTTTTTGCAAGTTTTCGCTGAGGTTGTTTTTTTCTAATTATTGAAAAAATATTTTGAGCAGTTTATTGGAGTCTCCATAAGTCAGATCCTCCCTTTGATAAAACTGGTCTTTCCATCTTTTCAAAAGCTGGAAAAGTAACCACTTTTGGGATAAGGAGAGCTCAATGGATGTAGGAATATGGTTCATTTATTCCTCTTGCTTCCTCCCCTGCTCCCCCAGAGTGGATGGTTTGGTTTATGAATCAGCTCTGGAGTTTATACAAAAGTGCATGCATAAAAATGTCCACAACCCTGTATAATTGCTTCTTTAGTTCCTTTTGGTAAGCACTAAAGTTATTGATGAAGGAAATAAGATTTCTAGAACTACAAAAAGCAGTTTTTAATTGCACATTTTGTCTGATTTTTTGAATCCATTGTAGTGCTTATGATGATGATAACTGGATGTAATAAAAATCCTCCCTATCAGAAACAAAATAGTCTAATAGACCTCCTTTGTGAAATGTGCCTCAGAAGATACATGGCATTGCTATCACTTTTCCACCTTTGGCCCCATTAACATGGATTGCTCCCAGGCCTGTAAGGGTATTTGGCAGTTGGAGAAAGCAGTCCTTTTCTGGATGTGGCTGCAGGAGCTGTGTGCTGCGGCACGGCGCTCCTGCAAGCACAAGAAGCTGTCCTCAGCGCGAGGTTTCAGCTGAGCATCTCCTCCCCATCTGCTTCGTGGCTCCTTAAACAAAGGAGTGCTTAGAAAAGGTTAAGGTACGGACAGAGAGGGAGAGTGGGCTTGCTGTGGATTTCAGATTACCGGTGAAATACTTAGACACACTCTGCTTCTCAGACCTTACATTGCACAACACTAGAGCGTTGTATCAGTGTGCAGTCAGGTGTGGAGTCCAAGCCCTTGTTGCTCCTGCAGAGCAGTTAGAAATGCCAACTCACATTCTTCTTTCCAATAGTTATAGCAGGGTAGAGCATTTCTGTCTACTCTTTGTCTTCACAGCAATCTACAAGGGATCATGTAGGATGTAAAGGTGGTTTAGGATATTTTTTTTTTTTCAAATATCCATGAAAAATATTTTACTGCTTTGTTCTGTAGTTTCTCCAGTCTTTCATGAATCAGAGTGACATGAAACTGTCACCACTGAACATACTCACGGGGGTCAGTTATGACTGATGAGCAAGAGAACCAAAGGAAAATACAGCGAGCTTCACAGATCACTGTTAATCCCAGCTAAATAAATAATGTATATGTGCCACTTGATGTAGAAGGTTAAAGAGGTCAGACCTCCAGTAATTGTTGTAAATGCATCCAGCCAGTCCAGAAGCAGTTAAATTCTTTATTGTTGGTCACATATTCACTTACAGTAAATGAAGACAAATATACCCTTAAATATCTGCATGTAGCATACTTTATTCACCCTGCACATCGTAAAGTTGTCATTTCCGTAGCACTTCTGAATATGGAAGATCTATCCCTGTGGTATCACAAAATAGCTTCCTAGAAAAGTAATTAACAGAAGGCTTTTTTTTTTTTTTTTTTTTTTTTTAAGTTCAGAAAAGATAAATAACATAGGCGTCTGATTTCCTGTCACTCTTGGTTAACTTTCTATGAAAATGGATAGCTTCCAAATTAAAGCAGGCACCGGCCTGTCTGGAGAAAAATGCATCTGTAAAGAAATGTGTACATTACATATTCATGTAGTTCCAAATCTCTTAATTGTATTTTATGTATAACAATTGCATGTTCTGAAATATGGTACCTTTTTTACTTCATGAGTTAAAACCAGCATGCCAGAAAGGCTGAGGTTGCTTCTTACACGGTTTAGGATAAGCATTTCCTTTCCCAAATTCCCTCATACACGCCCCACTCTCTTCCCTCCCCATCAGCATGTTTCTCGGAGCCATGGAGGCTCAGTGTGAAGTGGCTTTACACCACGTTTTATTCAGAAGATAAATACACAAAAAGCATTCAGGCCAGTGAGCCACAGGGTTAGGAATACTGAGATCCAGCATTTTCTCTCAGAACCAAAAATTGCTATTCATATTCCTCTGCATTTACTGCAAATGGCTGTAAGGGAAGCTTGTGTAGCTGGAAAGAGAGGAAAACCAAGAGTATTTCTTGTTAACTCTTATCACTAGCACATGTTTAAGGAGAGATGAGATTTCAAATGCTCTCTCTGCTTTGTAACTATTTTGAAATGAGATGTTGAAGGTGATGGGGTTTTTTCTTGCACATGCTAGAGATTTAGTATTCCAATACCAGCAGCGTAATATATTGTTAATCAAATTTTGCATTTATTTAAAGCTAGTTGTACAACTGCATTTGGATGCAGAGGCAGGTACAGCTTTATGTGACTGCTACAACTTCTAGACCTGAAGTAGAAAAGGAGAAGACAGCTGAGAGATTATTGATTACAAACATGGTCAAAACCAATATTAATACTATATTTTAATACTATATAATATAGAACGGCCATGATTTGGCAGTTATGCATTATTCTCTTAAGAGGCCTTCTCTGATTTTAATTACAATCTCGGGGACATCTGATACAAGAAAACATATTATCAGAGACATCTGATACAAGAAAACATATTAGCTGGTTAATTTCCAATTTCATGGAATAGCAGTCTAGAGCGGAAGTATGCTGTCTAGAAAAAAGGCATGGGATGGAGGACCAAGCACAATGTGAGAGGGAGAGTTTGAAAAATACCGTAAGCAGATCATGAATGTCTTTCTTGCACTAAAATTGTAAATGTTTAGCATGCAGGAAAAGTTAAACATACATAGATAGAGAGGACATAAGAACGAGCTGGGCCCCATAAGAGTGGAGGAGTCTGAGAAAAGAATTACGTGGGAGCCTAAAGAGAAAAGAATGAAATTATGCTTTGAGAAACCCACCGAAAAGGAGGGGTTAGTCACATTCTAAATTTTTGTCCTCATGGGAGGACCAAGTGCAATGTGAGATGGACAGTTTGAAAAATACCATAAGCAGCAGTTGTGATTTATGATAAAGTCTGCACGCAAGATCTTTCAGTAGCTTAGAGATGGCTGAGCAGGCCCCAAAACTTTAGTTTTTTGCAGCAGTGTGTTTGTTCCCATGAGGAAGCCTTTGGGAGCACCCTTCCTTCCCATGCAGTTCGGCTCCCAGATAGGAACAGACCTATGTCCAGAGGACACCCCTGGCAAAGAATCGAACTGCACAATTGCAGTTATTTCTAAAGAAGCTTATCCTCTCCAGTGAGGACAAAAATTTAGACAGTGGCCATCACCTTCTTCACAGATGTGATAACACTGTCCCGGGATGAAAATGCATCTTCCCCCATAAGCAGTATGGCAATATGCACATAGCTGGGCTTGGGTGTAGACGTAGCTTCTGTGAGAGGTGGAAGAGGTGAAACCTCACGCTCACATAGGATGTGCCGAATGTCTGTGAACACCTCTAGGCAGAGATGACATCTTCTCAAAGAGCAGGTCTTTTTTTTTCCCCACTCAGAGGGTTTATAGCTTCTGATAATACCTGGTTGCATTCTCATCAATAAACTGAAAATGCTGTGTCTTTTACTACTGTAATCTCTTCCATTCAGGAATTTCAAAGCTCTTTGTAAGCATTAATGACAACTCTGAAAAGAACATATTAAATGTGGCTACAGAGGATTTAGCCGAGGTGCAGGCGGATGGGGACACCGTTCTCGACGATGCTGCCAGCAGCGGCGCCGCAGACCAGGCGTGCTCCCCTTTGCCCTGTTTGCCAGTGATCTGGGCTGAGGAACCAGCTGGAAAATGATGTGGGAGGCTGGGATAGAGGACAGGATGGCGCACCCGGATCGTGCACCTTATCCCGTCCCCAGACCAAGGCAAGGCTGGACATGCTCGCGGCTGGCCACCGGCCCAGAGCAAGTACAGCCAGGATGAATCGGTGTCAAAGCAGAGAGCCAAACTGAAGAGACTGAACCCCCAATTCCGTGTTCTGATATTTGCACTACAGCTCGCCATGCAGCAGAGCGGCACATGAAACTCTTCCATAACTTTGCGCTGGAAATGGAAGTTAACACAGAAGCGTAAGTAAAGGCTTCTTGCTAAACTCTGAATTAATGTTTCTCACTGTATTTCTTCCTGTCATTTAGGTCACTTGAGGCAGAGACAGTTCCTGAGTGATTATGTCACTTATGGTTTACCACTTCCACCTGAGTTATTCACTGCACATGCTCTACTCGAAATTAATAGGAGTTTTGCCGTTGCATTCAGTGGTAGCAAGATCAGGGTTTGACAGGGATGAATATTTCTTTTCTACATTGTATGAACTTCCTTTGGTCAAGAAGATATTGCTTGAGGGAAGACGGTCTTTTTTCTTCAATCTTTCTGTTTTGTTCCAGAAATGGAGGTGTAATATTCGTGGTTGTTTTTTGACATCGTTATTACTTTGAAGAAAGTCAGCAATAGTAATACAGAATAACAATCGGTGGCAGAAGGTGGCATTTGAATTCAGAAATGCATGCTGCATTAATCTATTCACTTCAGGACATATATTTAGAGCATCAAAGGAGCTTCTTGACCAGTCTGAGGGGCTTGAGTCATTTTTTCTCTCTTATAATTACAGTTTCTAGCTCCCTGTTCAGAATCAGTTTCCTCACCAGCTCTTCAGTGAATAAATCTATGTGAGTGATTTCCTGACAGTTGTACATTAGGAATTATGGCATATCCCTGCACATAACTTACAGAACTATCTCAATACACAGAGAAGAGACCATAAAACACGCCAAATGGGGATTTCTCAGATATGCTAATTGCTGCTATATAAAGAGCATGGGATGAAGAGCTGACACAGAGGAAGTTCAACTAAAAAGTACCTGCCACAAATCTTTGAAGGTTCCTGGAGGAGCGCATCATGCTGCTGCCACTTCACGGCAGAGCTCCGCTGAGCAAAGCCTTTGTAGCTCAGCGAGCTCAGGCACGGAGGGCTGGCAGCTCCCTGCAGGCCAGCGCCGCGGCCAGGCAGGGGCTGGGACGTGGCTCTGCCACCTCCGGGAGCTGGCGTTGAGGGGCCAGCGGGGTCGGCAGTGTACCAGCATGGGAGCGATTCCCACCTTCTCAGCTCTTCGCTGCCTGGGGGCAGTGCCCAGGCTGGGTTCTCGTCTGTCCTAAAATAGACCCAAATGCAGGCCTAATTTATTTCTCTTGACATGGACTGGATTGCATTTCCCGCTCCCATCTTCTTGTCTACGAGCTTGGCTCTCAAAGTAAAACTGCTGTTTTCCCTAGACTGGATTTTTGTGTATTCAGAGCATGGGCTGGTCTACTAATGGACGTCCACTACCTCTTCCTTGAAGCTTAGGTTTCTCATTCAGTGACAGGAAGGTGCTGTCCACATAAATGAGCCTCCAAATTGTTCGCAAAATTTGTACTAAATTGACATCCATGCTCGACTTTGCAAATGAGCTCCGTATTTTTAGAGCACCGCAAAATTATTTGCAGCATAGAGGGGGAGATGCAGTTCAGCAAATGTGCTGTAATCAGGTGTGAGTTATACTCTTGTAGCTTTTTTAAATGATACCTTTTATGCACTGACTACAGATAGGTATTTTTGCACTTGGTGGAATGAGGCTGGATGACTGAACTCATTTTAAGTAGGCCATTAAACATTACTGCTTAATACTGATTTTTAGCCATTGCACTTGAACTCTTTGCCTTAGGTTGACCCGGCAGACAGAAAGCAAAAGCGCTGTGCCCCAGCAGCTAGCAGCTGCTCTGCTGCTTCTACAGATACACCTATGCACTTTTTTTTTAAAAACCAGTTTTCTGTACTATCATCTGTGAAATGCACGTCCTACTAAATATAATAATTAATGTGGAAAGATGAAACCAAATAGTTATTATTCAATAATTTTAGTATAGAATACTTTTTTTTCAATAAATCAACTAGACAAATCAAACAGTATAGAAATGAAAAGTGCCTTTGCAGGCCCTGTGGGAAATTCAGCTAATGAACTGAAGAGTATCAGTTTTTAGACAGGCAAGAAAGTCTGCTTATTTTAAATAAATAAATTCAACTACTTGCCTCCTTATTTTAAAATCATGGTTTTGGGCATGATCACATAATATGAACAAAGCAACTTCAGTGCAGCCTGTGTAGTTTGAAACACCAAGCAAAATACAATTAACTTTAAAATGGCAAATTGTAATGCTATTAAAAAAAAAAATCTTCTGCCTTCCGGGTGTGACTATCTTTTAAATGTGATGATGTCACCCTGTGAGCCGTTAAACCATTATCAATGAGCAGGCTGTGCATTTTCTAATGATTACTGTGGAGTTGAAAAAGACTCTATAATGTTCCTTCAGTTTGTTCATCATTTTTGTTTGATAATTGTCCTAAAAATCAATGACAGCTACTGAGTACAGAAATTTGATTGAACCAAGAATAAATATAGGCAGCAATTTAGGCTGTTCTTACTCAATAGGAAAATGTCTTTGGATAATAAGTGGATTCCTATCTAAATTCATGAGTTCTCTTATGACATTTTGGGTTAAGCCTGAAATAGATTAATCTTTTTCTGATAAAGTTGCATAAGCTGTGATTTCTCCGGTGACCACATTTAATTGGATATTAAATAAAGTGCTTATCTTTACACCAACAGGTTTTATAGGCTGGATTTTTTTTTCCCCCCAAACTGTATTTCACAGATTAAGTAACAAGTAGTAGGCACACACACAAAATTATTGATTAAACCGTTATATGCTCAGATTAAAAATTAGCCTTTCTTGATTCAGGTAGGCTTTTGAGGTACATGACTGCAACTGAGGGTTAAATACACAAGATAGAGGGAAACTGCAGGATGGTGCCAAGAGCCGTGAAGACAGGTCAGCTCTGCATATTCTTCCTTTCCCATATATTCTTCAGCAAACATAGAGCGGGATGGTTTTCTGTTGGGTTTGACAAGAAGCTTAAATTCCTGATAATGTATTTGAAAAGCTTGAGGCCAGGATTCATTATGCAAGGTACTGTACAAGCACACAGCGAGAGGTATCCTGTGATAGAGCCTATCAGCCCTGGAAAGGCACAGGAAAGGTTAACAGGAACCTGGAAAGTAAATTAACCTATCACACCTGGAGAAAGGAGATAGGGACAATGCTGACAGAAGTACCCAAATGGAAAAACATTGATGGTGTTCAGAAGGACAAAGTCTTAATAGCGTGAGCAAAGACCACACTTGGGAGGAAGAGTGAGACAAGGAGGAGAGGATGGAGAAGGTGAAGCTGAAAGCGCAGCCCGGCGGGTACGGGAGATGTTCTTGTTGAAGAAGGTAGACCAACAAAAGGGCTCCAGAGGGGCAGAAGATGGTTAGGACTCACTGTATTTCCTTTAATGATAATGAAGGACACCCTTTGGAGCTGAGAGGACACTTCTGTCCCAGAGAAGGGCAGGACATTGAAGGAATCTGGCTGGATGGCTTGGGCGCACGTGTGGGATGGGTGGAAAGAAATACAGCAACTGTGCAGAATAAGACGGGAGGGGAACCACCAGTGTAAGCCAGAGGCCTTAGAGGGGGAGGAAATAACTGAAGACATTTGTGTTGAGTAAGCTGCGCTAAAGCAAACGATGTGCAGCTCACGCTAATCGCCATTTTTTCCCCACTGGTATGACATATTGTGAATGTGAGAGCAAACTGATGCCTCCCTATGTAATCAAGTCTACTCTTGACTTTCTGAGCATGGAGCTGGCAGCCCTGTGATAGGATTTTGTTGGTTTTCTCCTCATATATGGGACAAGAAAATCGCAGTAGCGGCTCTGCAGCCTGCTCAGGAGCTTGGACAACCCTTTCCTGGTGGAATTGTTTTGACTTTGGCAACATCAACCGTGAAGAGGTGCAGTGTGGGGTTTTTTTTTCCCCCTCAATAAAATTTACCCATTGCACAAAGCATGTAATCGTTTCAGAGCTAATGTCAGACTTGGAAATTGTAATTGCTCACTGAAGACAGCTTGCTTCCTACAGCGAGTCAGCAGAGGCTGGCAGTGCTACAGGTGCCATTGCCACGCAGGCTGCGGTGACTCCTGGCTGCTGGCATCATTTGGCTGAGATTCAAGGCACAAGGTGTTAAAAATCCCAAGTGTGTTACTGAAAGATAAAAATGGAAAGTAGTTCCACCGAGTAATGGGGACATGCATAATGGCCTTGTGCTAATTTCAGTCTGGGGTCACTGGGCCCTCTCTTTTTTGCATAGTTGAAATAGCTGTGTCCAGATGATAAAGATGTTGACAATTATCTTCTCCATCCGCCAGAGACCACACAAAGCTAAGCCTTTTCCTTTTACTTTCCCCTCATTTTCTTTTATTCCTGGCTTGTCATGACTTTTGACATTGGCATGAGGCTATTTTCTAGAGGAATTTCCTTTGCCTTTTTGGCTTTTGGTAATGTAAGCATTTTGTTAAGAATTTTTTCTTTGAAGCTGTATTTTTTGTTAAGACTCTTTAGGACGGTGTTCTCTTTGCTGCCTCTCACAGAAGTAAGCTAGTAAATTAGCAGCCATTATTTCCCCTTAGGCTTCACAAAAATGGTAAGCTACTTAAAGTTTTTCTCTGACTTGTTTTATTTCCAGTAAAACAGGCATTTCCAATACAACACCAGGAAAGGGATGACAAGCTTCAGAGCTTGTGTTGGTTTTGGAGGCCAAGAGTTGGGTCAGGGGCTACATTGGCCCACAACCACGTACACTGGTTTCTGTGGCAAGGAAAGCTGAGCAGGGAGGTCTGGCAGCAGCCACCACCTGCCCTCCAAGGCAAGCCAGGATGCATCCCAGTGTCCAGCTGAGAATTCCCAGGGATGTCTGCTACTTCTGTTAGCAAGCTGGCTGCAGCACTCCCTATGCAGTCAAGGGAGAGGTAAACTATTATGCGACCAGTTTGGAGACTCTGGGACTTTTCTTAGAAAAGCTGTATCTGTTTTTAAACCTTGTGCAAAAACATAGAGTACATGGGTAAGCATGTAGCGTACCCTTAGGGGCATGGTTTGCAAGGGTGCTGTTTGCCTGTAGACCTCATTTCTCCCTTAATAAGTAGACCTGTGGAATTGTTCAAGGGGCGGCAGATTTGTATAAATGTCTCTGCTGTGTCAGCGTGGCAGTGCTGAGATTGAAAAGGCAGTATCTAGACTAGCTCAAAATGTGTGTGTGTTGCATTTGTATATACCATGGACCAAGGCCTCTACAGGTGTAAACTGGCCTCATGCCACCGACACTGGAGATTTACCTCTTTAATTGCTGATCTCCTATTAGATGCAAAGAAGTCACTCAAATAAGTTTTCAGTGTCCGTGCACCCTAACAGTATTTTAAGCTCTGGTTTAACAGAGGGTCTTTGTAAAATTCACATACACAGATACAGCATTTCTAAATTGCCAACACAACAACAGAAGCTTAAGTGCAATTTTTATTCCAATAAAGATCTGATGAAATTATGCCTAATGGCCTGCAGACTGCACTTTTATATGCACTTGCAATGCTCCCATTGACTTCAACTGCTGTTGTCAAGGTGTTTCAGTACTACTGAGCTAAGGATCATTACCCTGTGCTATTACAATACATTAAACTAATGCTACCATTTTTCCATTATAACAACAATACCTGGCGACTGAAGGCTACCTCTGACCCAATAACTTGCAATCAAATATCTGTTTCAGATTTCAAAATGCATTTAAATTATGAGGCTTGACAAAAATGTCCAGATTTGACTAGCCCATACCTCCACCCTGGTCTTTAATTCTTTGCATACAGACAAAACAAACTTGGCACCGATGAACAGTTTAGAGGTATTAATATTTTTAAGAACACAAGGATTTTAGTTTATCAGTAAGTTGAGTAAAACTACATTTGAACTAAGCTTTCATTGACTTTCATGCAAACAGCATTGGAATGATATATCTAGACTGTACATATTCCAACTCCCAAAGCTTGTGTCCTTCAAAAGCAAAACGATTCCCTGACTGCTGTTGATGCAGCATGCACCAGGGAATACTCATACAAGTGTCCTGGAGCTGAGCTGTTATCTGATTTCTGATATTAAAACCAACCCACCAATTTTTCCTGAGTCCTGTTTGCTCTAATATAACAGAAAATACTGTACTTAAGTGCTATGGGGAGATAGCTTTGCAGAGATTACTTTACTGGTTGCTAAGAAATTAGTAATTTTAAATACATAAAGGAAAGCAAATTCACTGATTACATAGCCTTTGCTACACTTTCTGATTGTTTGCTACTTCTTTATCTTTTTTTACTGCCTAAAAAAAGAAAACAGTAAAGAAAAAGAACAACTGCAAAAGGCTTGAATAGTTGACTGAAATTACCTTTATGATAAAGTGGACCACAGACTAGATGGAAAAAAAAAGAAGCCATGACCCTGAGTTCCCTTGGAAACCTCTGCAAACTCATCTTAAAAATGTACACACAACATCAGCCAGACAAACAGGAATGAGGACTTGATAACCAAAACAGAATCCAGATGTGCACAAAAATGGGCTTCTTGTTGTTTCTCCTATGTCACTTGCACTGCACATCTACAGCCATGAGATATGCAAAAACATAGTTTATTCATGTGGCAGGTCCTTTGGATATTGTTTACTCCCCAAAAGCCTGGAGTTACTTGTTTATTGTTATGTGTTGATTGTCATTAAAATGGGAAAGGCCCTTCACCATACCTAAAGTTTTCTGTGCCCTTTTCCTTTTAAGAACCAGCTTTGAAGACCCGTTCTTCCAGATGAAAATATTGTTATGAAAGAACAAATAATAACGTTATGCACAGATCTGGAAAGCTGTGTTTTTCAAGACATCAGGCCAACAAATTTCATTGCAAAGGTATTTCATGGTTCAAACACAGGGCTCATTCTAAAATGCTGAAGAATTTTGCTTGCGGAACAGATTCAGCCTTGACTGCAGAAGCCCTAATTTGGCCTCCTTTTTCTATGCATGCAAAGTTACAGGTACAGAATCACCTGCTTGTGCACCTATACATCAAGCCTGATGCCCACTTAAAATAAGCGACTGATTATCACTGCATAAGGTCTAGTACCCTGCACACCAGTACTGGCATTATAGATGTCTTCAAACATGACATTAGCCGGCCAGTGGGACACCTCTCATCCCTTGCTGAACAGACAAGTAAAACATGAAAGAAAACGATTGGCTGGTGCGGGATCAGTGTAGTCCTGTGCAAGAGGACAATGAGTTGCAGCACTGGTTAGATTCAGGAGACCTGGGCTCCCTTTCTGGTACTGTTACCTTCTGGTGGGTATCTCCCACTGCCTCTGCAGGGCATGGCCAGCTCTCTGTATTTCCACAGAACAGCAATAGAAAGTGGTCAGCTGCTATCTTTGAGGCTGCACAAATCCTCTTGTCAGTGTTACCATACTGGGTGAGAGTGGTAGAGGCAGCTGGAAGGTTAAAGGCAGTGTCTTGTGTAATCTGGAGATCCTTACTGCAAAACATGAACAAACAGTACATGGGAAAAAAGCGTACATATCATCAGCACCACTCTGCTTTCCTGGCTGTGTAACACCCTCATTATTAATGGAGATTTCATCTGAATTCTTTGCACAGTGGTTTGCCGTTAAAATCTTGACATTTACCATTTGCAGATAGTTACATACTTCTGTGAAATAGCACTGATGATGCAGTGGCATTAATTATTTGCCTTATAAAGGTGTCCACTGTCTAGAAACTGGTTCTCAAACAATAACCTTCTTCTGTAAGCATCCAAAGATGTGCACGCGAATATCTACAGGAACACACTACAATTCCCAGCCCCTCCATGTAAAGGTGCGTATCACTGAAACGTGCAGATTTTAAATCCTGACATCTGTAATACACAGCATATCAGCTTCTGAAATGAGTACCAGAAGAGGAGAACTGAGGACATGGAGGTTTGAGTACCTACAGTAAGAGCTGTATTCAGGCTTCTTTGATCAGACGTGCATCTGTCTGAAAAATAACTATGTTCAAACTTAATCATCTAGTTCTGCACAATACTTAAAATAAACAAATTAATTCTGCAGAGGGATTTAAACTGAACAAATGTATTCACTAGGGAAAGCATAGTGGCATGACTAAATGGCTTAAAATACATCTAAGGTGAAACTGTTCTTCAAATTATCAGCAAATCTGCAGATTTGCTCTTTAAACAGTCTATGGACCTCGATAATCACATTCGCTTTCTTTAATTATCACAGATTTATAGACAAGAAACAATTCCAGAATACTGTTATGAGAGTTTGTATAAAACCAGCTAGGTTATTTAGCTATGAAATGGCCATAGCTCGGAAAGATGTATCTTTGGAGTGAGGAGAAGAGAAGCTAGAGGGTCTTTTTGTGTTATAAGAGAGGCTCTCAAGATATTGCATACAACTTCTGATGGACATGTTGCAGTTGTGAGGGTTCAGTCATTGTTGCATTAATAATCCCACCCTACTTTCACAGGGCGTGATGCTATACCCTTTTTACTTTAAAAGGGTTGCGTTTCTTCTCTACTAGATGATGCTAGGTGACCTTTTAAAATGTGTGGATAAATGAAGGAGCAATAAATTCAGTGCGTGTCATGATTAAAAGAAGCCGCTCTCACATTTTCCCCTTTATTATCTTCTTTTTTAAACATGTCATTTACAAATAGAAGTACTAGAGCACAGTTCAGGAAGCGATTTGAAATTGTATTTTATTGGACATGCTAACAAATTTTGGTATTGTATTGCATGACTGAAATGTGGACTTACTACGTATTGATGTTGCATTATATTTCATATACTGACTGAATGAGTTTGATGAGCAAAGACAGAGGATTAGCATGCAAACTACCCCCATTGTTTTGTATTAAAAAGTGAATATTTAAGAGCTGAAAATGCAAATTTGTTTCAGTTACATGGCGCACATTTTTCAGTATGCAAATGTGCCACATCTGTGTATTTGTTTTGCTGCAGACACAACCAGCAAGAGTTTAGTGATGAAATCTGTTCTTAATTATGATAGCAGCTGTTGGAGCAGTAGCCATTTTTTTCCTCCTGATGTGAAGTTGCCTGATTTACTCATTTTTGTCTGCATTTGTCAGGGCTGCCAGTGCAGAGAGAGAACTCTTTGTGAGGGGTTGCAATTTGTTTTCTATGCGAGAGCCAGTGAAAATTGACTAAATCTGCACAGCGGGGTAGTTTTATCTTTTCTTTTCCTGCATTGCAAGCTGTTGTACCTCTGCTCCAGCACAAGAGGCCTATAAAACTACCAAACAAATGAGGGAGCTGTTAAGTGTTCCAGCAAGTATCTTAAGCAGCAGTTCATGTAAACGAACTATGCCTTAATGAAGAAGGAAAAAAACATCTGACATCATAGCTGTGGGACAGATGGCATTAATATAATGTATTGATAAACACTTTGGAAGCTTATTTTTCCTTCCTCAATTATTTTGTTTCCATATATGAGCCCAGTAGATTAGTGAAGTTTGTAAATGCCAGAGAGTTTAATACTCTGTTTCCTCAATATTTTGATAATCAGAAGAAAGAGAAAGAGTGGGAAGATTATAAAAGGATGATAAAAAACCTCCTTTCTGAATACACGATCTCTTACAGTAATTTGTTAATGAGGCAATGCTGTTGCAAATCAACACAGAAAACGACCAAGAACGCTTCATAGCATAATGAAAAATTGGCCAAAAATTGCAGTGCAAATGAAAACAGAATAAAAAGAAGACATAAGTTATTGATACTAAAACTTCTGTGCTAAGAGCCTACTGAATGAAACATTTATGGTCTCTCTACAATCATAGACTAATAATCTGTTTCACACTGGATTGTTTCCACACCAATATTTTATGCCTTGTTTTTTTTTGATCTAGGCAACACTAAATTTAAACAGATTTCAGCCCTGCTCCTTTTTCGGTTAACTTTTTGCCTGCATCACTGTAACCAATGCAAACTTGGCCCCAGAATATAGTGAGAGCAGGTATAGGCCTTGAAAGACTATGCAAAATTTGGCATTCTTTATTGAGAGAAGCAATTTGCCTTTGCTTCCACAAACAGAAAGAGTTCAGTGGATTGTGTAACTCTTCACTGAAGAGAAGGATTCTCCCTTTATTTTCTGCAATTCACCTTTTCCTCTTTCTCTTTTGACCTTTAAATCTTGCATTTAACTAAAAGAAATGCAAGAACATGAGAAAACGAGAAGCTACAGGTAAACTTTACCTTACTTATAAACGGAGGATATCTCAAAGTTAAGCTATCTGAAGTAGTAAATCTGTAAATATAAAATGAGTTGACTGATGGATTGTTTCTCAGTAGAAGAATATGCTTAAATATCATGGGGACTAGCACACTGGGAATTGATGTACGGGCATGGATAGGATGGGATAGTTGTCAGTAAATCCTGTCCACAAGTAGCTGTTTACTTAAAAAGAAAAAAAAAAAAGAAAGAGGATTATACAGTGGATTCTGGTGAGGAACTGGAATACTATAAACATGTAGTAAATAGGCAAGAAGACATAGTGTTTTATCCAGTGATGGGTAAAGCATACCATGGCAGGGCTCACCTTGGGGTACCACTGCCTTTCTGCTGCCAGTGCAGCCACCTTCGTGGTGGGTGACAGCAGGGCATCATCACTGGAATAAATGGCATGTCTTACAATTTACAAATTCCTAGTTTACTTTATTTTTCTGAGCTTTCCAAGATGCCTGTGCATGGCAAATTTTACCCTTTTGAGCTGCATATATTGTTCCCATTAGCCCAAGCATTAGAACGCAGCTATGAATCTCTCTCGTCCCCCATATTTTCCTTTACGCGTGACTTACTTCAGAAAGGTACTTCATCTCCTGTCAAGAAGCCCAGGTGCTATTGCTACTGGAATATAAAAATGATTTTTTGGACTTCTTGTCTATGTCACATGCATGTTTTCATGTCACATGCTTGTTTTCATGAGAAGGAGAGTTGGGACGGCAGCAAGAGTCATAACGAAGCTACCAGAGAAGTGAGGAAGGTCTGGATTTCCCACTGAAGTTACATTTAAAATGTGTCTTCTTTGACTTTTTGTTTTGACCATTGCTTGTCTTCTGGATGGACCTAGAATTAGATGTTTCTAATACAGACGTGGTCATGTGAACGAGTGACTCAAGGCTCTCTTTGCACTCAGTTGAAATAAATAGGCTATTTTTAGATGCAATTAATTTGACCTTCCCAAATGTCCATTTAGAATAAGATAAATCCTTAAAAGCATGTAACCCTCTCCATCGACCAGCAAGGGAACCTAGAGCAGTTAGCTTACATGTAGATGTCTACAGTTTGTCTCCTTTGCTTTCTGTGTCTGTTTTCTATTGCTGCTGTGTCAAGCATGTTGCATACCTAAATAATTACTGTAGTTTTGAACAGTAGCCACTGAGCCTGTAGCTGTGAATTGCATATTATTCACTTAGTGGGTTTTTTTTCCTCCAAAAAGCACCATTTACAAGAGGTTATAGGTTTTAGCAAGGTGTCTTCACAGTTTATTATTGTGATTACAGTAATAAATATACAGAAATGTTGCTCTGTAGCATTATGTCACTGAAATTTGCTGACACAGTAAATTGTAAACGGGATACAGTGAATTATGACTTATGACTTCAGCATATGTTACGGAGGATACTTTAATAGAAGAGGTGCATATGATACTAATTACACTGTGAAATCACGCTATAATAATACTTCAAGTAATCACACTTCAAAGTGACAAAATTTTCTTAAAAGGCATCTTCAGGGGGATGCCGTCTGTTCCAACTTTTTATGCCTTTTCCTTATTACATAAAAAAGCATTTACTTCTGTGTTGGTAAATGTTTTCAGATATATTCTATATAAAAACAATGGTCTGATACTGCATTTGGATCAATGCATAGGGATGTAAAGCACTTGAGGCAGCGAAATCTTTGATCTCCCTAGATGACTTGCTGTGAAAATAGGGGAGATGATACCTTCTTCCCATTTAGGCAGAGAAAAGATTTAAAGACATATTATAGATGTCACCTCCTGCTGTTTGGTAACTTACTGGCTGTCAGCCAAGATAAGGCAAAAAGATGCCCTGTATTCAACACCCCAAAACCCAAATGGTTAAGAAACGTGATCTGTCAGGAATTTGGAGAGGAAACCATGCCCGGTCCCTGTGGATTGGAGTAGCAGATTGGTAACAGTCCCCCGGGGCTAGTGATGAAAAAGTGGGACATTGGCTGCACTCCTGCTTCTCCACCGCACCAGCCCACGTTCCCACAAATACGACACACTTATCCAACAGGATAAAGGAGACAGCCCTGTGTCCCTGATGGAGGTGCACACAGAAATACCCTAGGACTCACTTCCAGCATCCCACTCCATGCAGGATGTGTTTGTTCTTAAGCTCCATTGCCACTGCAAGATGTTGGTAGGGATTTTTTTTTCCTTGGATAACATGAATTTTTTCCTCCCAGATGATTTGCACAACTACGTGACTCCTGGAGCTACAGTTCAAAAAATAACAGATCATAGAAAAGAGCATAATGCATAAAATCTACATCGATGTAGCTTAAAAATTCAGAATACCAGGCTTGCTCTCAGTCCTTACTAGAAAAAGCGCATTATCTTTATTGTGCAGATAAAGACAAGAAGAGAAGTCCTAGCTCCATTGAAGGCAAAGGTAAATTTCTCATGAGCTTCAAGGTTTTTTTTAAAAAGTTTGGCATATTTTAGATAGACCTAGGTTAATTTTCTTTTTGTGAATAGTAGATTCTCCAAAGCAGTTGGTGTAGAGATGAACAGATCTAACTGCTTTAACTGGAGAAAATAAAAAAAAGAGAAATATTGAAATAGTTAATACTGAAATTTCAAAAAGTCAAACGTTTCAAATTTTTCATGTGAAAGAATTCCTCATTTCAAAATTTTCCTTCATTTCTTACTTTTTCAAGGGATAAAATTATCATAACATCAGAACATTTGGTTCCAAATCAAATAAATTGTTTTGATTGATGTAGTATAATTAATTTACTATTCCTTCTTTCCTTGTTGAAGAAACAACAAACCAAAAATATTCAGCTCAAATGAGAACAGTTTTCCCTACAATTTTCTCTTCAGCTACCAACCCAGAAAATCCATTATTTTCACATTTTTAATTCATGGTAAAGTCTTAGGAGCTATTTTGGCCTGTCACTTGATGGGCATATTGCATAAAATATCTTAAATATTTATGAACGTATCAAACTCTATGACACAAGTAGCTTGACTATCTGATTTGTTTTCTGAAGTAAACTTTACAGAGATAACTCTGTCTAATGAAGAAAGTCTTGCTTAAACTGATGTCAGAAACATTTCTATATAAAACATATGGTTTAAAATAGAAGGAGGGGGGACCCAGAAGGTACTTTTTGTCCTTCCTATCTTGGGTCACTGCAGACTGAACTATACTAAATGTTTAATTCATGGCCAAGAAATATGTGATTTTTAGTAGGTTTTCCTGCTGGAGTACAGCTCTCTGTGACTTAATTGGAAATTTAATTTAATTTAAATTGAAAAGTGTTTTTCATTTCTGAAGTATTCCCATCAGAAATCTAGGATATCTTGCAGAATTGAACTCTGTATCATTGTTAAACTCTTACATGACTATTTCCCATCTATGTTCTCCCATAGTCATAAGCCTCTGTGTTTGAATTTTGCATTGTGTGTATTTGATGAGACATTCCCTTCTTTAATGCATCCATTTTTTCCTAAAGAAAAAGTGACAATGAAAATAAATAATTAACAGAGAAGTTGGAAAGTGATTAATTTCTTGAGCATCTGCTGAGAAAGCATTGCAGTAAACCCAGAATATAGCTGTTTTGTATACCAAACAAGCTAATAGAAAATGCCCCAACTTTGCCACGAGGGAACCCGCTGGCACCTTTCCAGGAGCATCAGGACAGTATTTGCATTACGTGGAGCGGACAGTAATGGCCATTTTCTTTAATACGGCAATAAGGGCTGCAGAAGTGGTCGTGTTTGGAGTCCTCCATCTGAATTGGAGTGGCTGCCTTCTGCTACCAAGGTGGACTGTTGCTTCTTGGGGCCAGTAGTCCTAAACACCGCATCAGGCAGAGGAGACCTAAAGCTATAGCTGTTGAAGGCAAGAGGGATGAAATCTGCACTTGAGAACTGTATGCCTTTGGTCGCACTTCAGTAAGTCCTTTGTTAAGCTTTAGGGGGAAAAGAACCATGTTTAATCATCATGTAAAAAAACAACTTCTATTTCAGTTTGCAGTATCTGGAATAAACTTAGTAAAGCAAGCCCTAGCATTTTGGCTGCACAAATTGCATCCATTGGTGCACTTCATGTATTGTTAAGGGCGTGATGGAAGGGAAGAAGGAGAACAGGACAAAGTAGCAGGGGCGAACGAAACTTAAAAAAAAAAAAAAAAAAGCCAACTACTACATTACCGATCAGCCACATTCCCACTCAGATGGTTATTTCCACCCTTGCTGGCGGTTGGGCTGCAGACGCAGGGAAAGCATTGCTCCCGTGTCGGTGCTCTGGTGCTAGTTCACTACCAGCTCCTGTAGCAGCACTGGAAAAGCTGCAGAAAGGTGGCTTCACTCATGGGGTTTGTACTTAGTTTTCCATGAGGCTGTAGGAAAGCATGCACAGAGTGGTGGACCAACATCGATACTGGCAGCACTTCCTGCTGCACTATTAACATTTGAAAGCCAGGCTCAGTTTTTCCAAAACTGGGAAACTAAATACTCATCTATAGGCGCTGACCTGATGTTCTTCTGTTGACTCCTCATTGCACTCAGTGACCACTGCAGATGTGAAATCAAACTTTCAGAGGTTTTTGCAAAGAGCAGGAAATGCTGAGAGGGCTCATGTTTGGGGGATTCCTGCTTTTTGTGTTAATTTGGCAGCTCTTGCTGCTGCTTTAGTAACTCATAAGCTGGAGACAGTTCCTGTGGACCTAGCACATCCTGAGACTTTCTTTTCTGCAGTGAAGAAACGTGTCCCAAGGAGAGCCACAGCTGGAGTGGGGAAAAGCTCTGGGGGCTGATGGGTGCCCAGGCTTGAAACCAAAAACCACCAGTCCCCGCATACTTTGAGGGTCTAATTTTGAAAGTGCTGGCTCAGACTTTAAAAAAAAAATCCATGAAATCATTTGCCTAAGCATGATGCCCTGAAAAAAACAAAAGGTGGGAAGTAGGTGGATCAATATGAACTATATATGGCCTTATTCTTATTTATGGTAAGCCCCCTTTATCTTGCTTTGGCATTATAAAGGAGCCCTAAAATTAGTGTAGAAATTGCAATTTAAATTCCATTACATTCACTGTAAAGAGATTTGCTGTCAGGATGAAGGAGGAGAGGCATGGTTTAGTGATAATGAGAATCAGGCCCATTATTCCCAAGAAATTCATTTTCTTTGAGTGAGAGAAGGGGAACTTCTAGGTCATTTCAGTAGTTATTTTATTCTGTAAAGAATAAATAAAGGAGACTCTGTAGCACTGGCAAATTTGATCTATAATGCCTCATGCACAAATCAGATTGTTCAAATGAACCTTGATGGCTGCAAAGAAGCGTAAGAGAGACTGACAGGTAGTACTTGGTTTGCAGAAAATACGTCTTTGCTCTGCAGCTGATTGACTTGCTCACCTCTCCTGTAGGTCTGAGAAATGTGTTTTACTGGTGGGTTTGCACATACCTACCCCTATACTTAAGTAAGCTGCTTTTTTTACTGAGTGCATTTGACAGACAATATTTGTATGTGGATATCTGTGCACTTTGGGAAGTACCATACTTTGTTCCTCAGTGTGCTCTTCTAAACCACTTTGACTGTAGTTTCCTCAAGTCAGGAGCACTTAATGTCACTGATAAAAATGCTCACCATGTTTACCAGTGTTTCAAGGGCTTTCTCCCTGTTCAGAAAACAGTAGTAAACTATATTTACTCACTTTTGTTCATGGCTTAAAGATGGCTTAAGGGATTTAACTGAAGCAACTTATCAGATAAGGCCAAATGTGAACCATATTAGCCCAAGTGGTAAATATTTTGAAAAGCTGCGAGCTCACAAAAGCAAGAAATTATTATAGTGACTATTTTGGATTAGGTGCAAGTAGATGACACTTATGAAATCTGGTGATAAAAATTTAATTTTCTTCTCCCATTCATGACATATTGGGGAAAATTAATGGAATTTTTACTTTACCTATTGTATGTACACTAGCACTTATTACAAAATATAATATTTGTATACAGTAACCTAATCCAGTGCTGATTATAACACTAGTATAACTCATTTCTGTTATCATGCTCTTCTTGCTTTGCAAATAATGACATATAGATCCAAAAAAACAGGTATACCTTTCTGAGTTGTCTATTCTTTGCTTGCTTTTAATTCCATAAGGGGTGTTAATAGAATTGGTTGGTGAACATAGGAAGGAGAACTTGCATTAATAGTTTGTAGATCAGTCTCTTGATCTCCCTGGAGTATTTTATCTTCTAGCTACAGTAGTATGATGAGGTATATGACTGGGTTTTGTTTTAATTAATGTTTTAGACTTCTCATCCCAGAGAGCTTGGATGGAGATGATGTGATCATATTGCACCACTGTGTCAGAAGTGTTGAATAACACACTTATTTCTCTGCTTGGAAAGATTTAATAATGAGTTCACAGGTGTTAAATTAGAATCATTTCAATCTATTGTATAAAGTCAGGCACCAATTAATTTCTCAGTGTTGGTTAGGGCAAACTGAAGAATAATCAGGTAACAATTTTAAAGTCCTGTACTAAATTGCTTCTTTACTCTAAGGCACTGCAGCCCTATATCTAACAGGCTTGGGGGTTTTGTTTCTAAAGAAAGACTAGCCTTATAGATAGGAAACCCAATCAGTATATGACACAATAAATTTGACTGACTGTATCTCTGACTCTAATACATAAACATCCTTTCACCCCAAATCACTGCTAAGGTTAAATTCCTTTTGCAATAGTAAATGCAATGCAGAAATGGTGGCTTCTGGAATTAATGAACGTTTCTGCTGGTTTGGGTGTCTCTCGTGTTCTGATTACAGGACTTGGCGCAAGGCTCTTATTAAGAAAATGTGTCATTAATACACTACTTCCAGAAGGGAAGAATCCTCAGCAGACATTCCCTCCCATTCAGCAGATCACAACACAAGGTCTCTGCCACAGCCATTTAAAAATGAAATGGAACGAAGCAACCTAATTAAAATAATATCTGCAGAAGCTCTATGTGCCACCGAAGACCCATACATGAAGTAATCATTTTCTGTAAAAGGCTTCATAAATAGAAAACAAAAGAAGCATCTAGCTTCAAAGAAAGGCAAAAAAAAAATTCCAAAGGACAGAAAAAAATGTTTATTTGTAATTAAAAACACATAAGACCAGCTTCCATCAAAACTGCATTTAAATTAACACAGAGAGAAAAAGATTGAGAGCGCGTCTGTTTTTGCAATATATATTACCCTGGGTAATGTTTTCCAAAAATGTTGAATGCTACAAAATTGCAAAGGCTATCTAGCAACCTTGACAAGATCCAAATCCATGAATATACACATAAACAAGAACTAAAAAAGAAGTAGTGGATAAAATTCACCTTTTCCTGAGCAGAGTTGCGAGAAGGCCTTTTAAACATAATTTTAAACCTGCTTAATCCCCCTGCAAAAGTGTGAGACTTGTGCTGGATTCAAGCAAGGGTAAAATCATCTAGTCTAAATTAGCAGTATTAGCAGCACTTCAGCAGAGAGAGATGGGGGAAATGATCCTTTCAGAGCTTGTTTTAAGAAAGCTTGCACTCAGTGAATAAGTAGCTTCTGTTAATAGGGTGTCTATAAAAATCCCTCCTTTATCTATGTTTGCATTCAGTTAATACTAATGTAGAGATAAGCTGCAAAACTTAGAGAGGGCTTACTTTAGAGAGTTGCTCGTGTAGCTGATGACAGGAGATGATAGAAGTTCTGCCAGGGATGAGCGCGGGTGGAGGATGCTGAGAGGAGCAGGTTTAACTTCACTGAGCAATCAATATACAGCATCTGAAGGTCAAAGGAACTTCAGAGTGTTCGAAAAATATATAAGGTATGTCAAGAAACTTGAGGGGGTTGCAAACTGTACATCTTTCTTTGGGTCATTTTTTGGACAGACATGGAGTTGATGTGATTTTTTCACAGCGTGTGTAAGAGTATATTTTGGTAACGATATTAAGGCCAGGTATGACAGTCATTACCACTTCTGACTAATGGTGCAGGCGTACTGATATGTTGCTACAAAGCAATTGCAGGTGGCTTATTGACTTCTTATGTGGCAGCACTTGTTCTGTTCATTGCAATTGATGTGATTAGCTTGGCCTTTTAAGGAGTGATATCTTATTTCCACTGGCAGAAGAAGGCCTGGAAATCTCAAATCACTCCTCAAGAGCACAACAGAAATCCCCCCTTCAAGTCAGACTCCGTGTACCTCATTAAAGACAGGACTAGGTGGAAGCATGAGTTTCCAGTTTGTGGTAAGTTTTGATGTTTCAAAAATTTGTTGTGCTCCTATTCAGAACAGTTTTTTTAAAACCCCTTAACGTAAATACTCTCTTGGCATATTCCGGCTCCTCCAGTCGGGATACAGGCAGCTCCCAAAGTCTCTGGCTCATCTGAAGGCCCAGTAGCAATTGCTGCCATCTCATCTGCCCAGCAGCATCATTCCCCATCCTGGGGAGGTTTTGAGGAACCACATAGTCCAGCTTCAAGAAAGCCTGGGGACCCCCACTTGGGAGATGTGTGTCTAAGGTTCACAGTATTTTTCAAAAGTAATGTGGTATTGTGAGACAGACTGTAGCACTCTGAAAACACGGTCCCTCTTCAGATAGCCCCTGAGCTGTAGCTGAAGCTTGAAATGTACATTATTAATTCAAGTTGCCTTCTTCCAACTGTTATGTGTAAAACTGGCTCCAGAGTTAGTATCAAATATGGATGTACTTCTAACAGCTTCCTCTTAAGTGAACTAATGTCATCTGAAATATACTTATGTCTGTGTCAGATACCTGTGGTCGAAAGAGATAATTTTGCTGCAAGTTCTAATGCATATTATTTTAAGTAGTGTTATCCAAAAATGTTGCATCTTAGAGATGAGCCAAAGATTTTTATACCCTTCAGACCGTCTGTTTACTTTCCTGATCACGTTTTCCACAGTACGGTGTGGTTTCTGTCCTGTTCCTTTCCTTCACTTCCTTTCTTCATAAAATGGAGACAAACCCCACGTATCAGACATTTGCTTGTCTTACAAGGGCAAACATTTTCGGGGATCTTCATCTGTAATGCTCAGTGCCAGGAAAGGCAACATTGTCCTTTGCATATGTACAGAGTATGTTATACACAGTTATTATTTAAAGTAAACCTGTAAAAGAATAAAGTAAATACATGGTAAGAATTTTAAAAGGTTCAGCACCAGCCTCAGTTCCCACTGACTCAAATGTGAGCAAAGAGCAGAGGGAGGTTGAATTCAGCGAGATTGCTCTTGAAAATCTCACTTTTTTTTTTTTTTTTTTTAAAAAAAGGCTAGATTGGAGATGGGAAAACAGCGAGCCATGTTCTGGTCTCTGTCAAGCAATGTTTGCTGTCACTGAGAGCAGAGAAAGTAGCAGAAACAGAGGATATTTAGGGAATGCAACAAAAATACCTTCCTCCCCATCAGGACTTTGATAAATAGCATGCGTTCTGCTGTGTTTCTCTCACAGGGCATCCAGAAGCAGTAAAATGACACACACACGCACTCATTTTGTTTATATGACAAGTCTTCCGTTTGGAAAAACTGATGAATGAAATGCCACATGTATGGCAGTGCAGGAGATCTCATTTCTCTTCAGGCTGGAAAACGCTTATTGCGCTGAAATCACGTAATTGTGTGTGTGTGTGCATGAGATGGCTGCACACACATGGGAGCTGTGCTGAGGAAGTGCAGCTCGAGCCTTTGCAAGAGTTGCCCACTAACACCTCTTGCAACGAGGTGGGGGGGATGGCATGTCCCCAGCCTCACCACCCCCCTTCTGCAGGAGCGGTGGTCTTGCTTCGCCGCTGCCGCCCCCGCCATGGCACTGTCGCCTGCCAGAGCAAACCCTGGGCTGCCCCATATAAGGGGCTGCATACAGTTTCTCTGTAGATGACTTGATATAGGTGAAGGGATATACCTGCTTTTGGGCTTTGGACACCCGTTCCTTCTTTGTGTCACCCCACAGCTGGTCAGTCGTGGCCCCTGAGCTGCATCAGCTCCAGAGCAGTTTTCACATGGCTCCCATCCTGTGGCCACCCAAAGCAGTGCAGGCAAGGAGGGTGCCAGGGTAACCCAAAAGGAGTTACCCCACCACAGCCAGGTAGAGGGCAGAGGGCTCAGTCACACTAGTCCTATCTGCCTGGGGGCATTGCCACCATCGGCTGGCCAGACTCTCCTGACAGCTTCCTGAAGTGGGTGGTATGTACCTAGCAGGTCAGTGAAGTGTTTTGTAGATGGCCCAGAGAGGCAGGGAGGTTGATAGCACCGTCACAGCTTAATGAGCATTGCGCTGAGCTCCTGCATTTCATTTAGCAAGGCTCTGGCTCCAGCTTTGGCACATGGCATCTTAAAAGCACTGCCTAAATGTTCTGCCGTGTCATCTCACCACTTAACAGACCAAACATTTCTGGCCAAAGGACGTGGATTTTTTTTTTTTTTTTGCAAGTCCTTGTCCTTCATCTGGCAAGCATGCCCAATGGCTCATGCTTCCTCCTGATTACCATGCCAGGGACATGATAACACACAGATCCTCTCCGTGATTATGTCATTTCTCATGCCATCTCCTCGACTG
Source organism: Platalea leucorodia (assembly GCF_965183815.1). Taxonomy (NCBI): domain Eukaryota; kingdom Metazoa; phylum Chordata; class Aves; order Pelecaniformes; family Threskiornithidae; genus Platalea; species Platalea leucorodia. The sequence goes on from NC_138824.1 coordinate 71,053,404, forward strand.
CCCATGAACAATTCATTTCAGAGGCTGGGTGTCCTTGCCTGGCAGCTTTCTCAACGGTCCACGTGTCTGTTGCATAGAGCAGGACAGAGAGCATGCATGCAGAACAGTTTCAATTTTGCTTCTCAGGAGAGTCCCTTGTCTCTCCACATAGCCTTCCTCTTTCTCTGGGGCGGTGGTGCCAACGCTGTCCTCCTCACAGTCCCCTTGGAGCAGTCATTGTCCTCCATGATGACGCTTCTGAATTACATAAAGCTATCTGTGTTTTCCACTTTGCAGCCTTCTCCTTTAGCGTATTCACTGTCTGGTGTTTTTCTCTTGTAGAGGTCTATGCCGTATTGTATGCATCTGACTGTGGTAAAATCCTCCAGGCTTAGCCCTGTTTTCTTTTGATGCTGTCTAATCATTAACAGGCACATGTGCAGATGTACATTTTTTTTTTCTTTATTTCTGTTTATGCATACCTCTTGCATAAGATGCATTAGGAGATGGGTGAGCTTTTGTCCTGGTAATGATCACAAAGTGTTGCCTATAGAAGTTTTGGAAGCTGACCTTGTAAACCGTCTCAGCAATATCTGAGAGGATGTATTTGAGTATACTCACTATGCCTGTGGTATCTGCCTCACAGAAGCTTAAATTCATGCAGGTGGATTATTTACTTGGGGTAAAGGCATGGTGTTGGGAGAAAGGGGAAATGCTAGGCAATTTCTTTCTGTAGTGTACATGCCCTGCAGAAGCTCAGAAAGGCAGTGATTTTTGTATTTCAGGAGCTTCAGTTGTCCTTTGACATTGGCTTCATGTTGTGCAGGATCAGTGGCCCCAGCTCTTCTTCTGATCAATCCATATCCAACAGGATGAGGTCCCTCCTGGGCAGTGAGCTTGAGGTACCATTTGGTGGATGCACAGTGGCACCATATATCCCACCTGTGCCTTCTCTCCAGACTAATGGGAAGAGTTTAGGCCCGTGGCAAAAGGCTGAGTGGTTTTGAAATTTTGTCCTTGGAAATGCTTCAGACTTGGCCCTAGCTTGCAGCTCTGTGTGTGCTTGGCCTCATGACAGGCAGCTAGATTCAAGCTGGATAGCTCAGGCCACCTCTTCCTTTACTACAAGAGGTTGTCTCCATTCCCCACCTCAAACATTTCTCTCTCTAATCAGCCTCCACATCCCATCCCACCCCATCAGGCCCTGCACCTCTGTGGAGGCCAAACACAACCCTCTGAAGTGTAGAAATCACCTGCAGTGACTGTGCCCTCCTGACCCAACCAAGAAATGCTCAGGGTGGGGAATGGAGACCACCTCTTGTAGCAAAGGAGGAGTGGGCCTGAGCTATCAAGCTTGAAACTGGCCAACAGTCATACGAGAAGCAGAATCAGAGCTTGTTTATTGTAACGGTGTCATCTGACATGAGGAGAGGAGCTGGCTGCTTGTGGCCGTAGCATGAGTGAAATTATTTGTTTGCTTTTTTCAAGTGCGTGCCTATACTGTGTTACCTGCTACCACACTTATTTGTCTTCCTGCCTTCAGTCTTTAAGAGGCTCAAATCCGGGTAGCATCTGCTTTTTGTTTGGAAAGTGCCTGGTGTATTGGAAATGCTCTTGAAGTAAACGAATGAAGACAATGATAATGGCAGTGTAATGTAGACAAGTTGCGAAGCAAAATTACTGATTCCCCTGAAGAACATTGAGGTCTGGGTCGAATTTGGCTCTTCTTACATCCACATAAGACAAGGGAGTGGAAGCTGCTTGGATTTGTGGCAAGGCAGAAATTTGATTTTTCTGGGCTCAGGTTTAGATTGGAGGGAAAAGCAAAAGAACTCTGCTCCTGATTATGCTGTAAATCAAATTAACTTTACATGTCTGCTACGTCTTTCAAGTTTAGTGTTCTCTGAATTACTGCCTTCATGTTTACACTGTTAAAAGTCTAATGCATTAGTAAGCAGCAATCACCACAGCTTTGCTCTGCATTAGCAAAAAGCAAGGGGGGGGAAAAAAAAACCTCTTTACCAAGCAGGACTGTCAGGGATTACTGCATGTGCACGTTGTGACAAACCAAACAGCCTCCAGGGTGCTTATCTCTGCTGCTGCTCACTTCATGTTTTATCCATTAAACGAACATGATGATGGTATTTTTTCTTATTTCTTGACATCACTTCTACCACACTGGTGAAATTTAGCATCCACTCATCCTGGCTCAATTCAGTTTTGCTAAAGCAGCAATGTCATATAAATTAGCTTTGAAGAAATAATTTTGTTAATCATGGAATTAAAAATCTTCCTTGTTCGTTGTGTGTGTTTTGAAGAGAAGGACTTGGTTTCAGCAGGTTTAAATTTGGTGAGATAAGACAGATGTGCAAGGCTTTTCTCACATTACCAGATTTTTATTATAGCTCTGTTTTTTTGTGGAAAGTATATAACTTTTTAATATATTTCAATAATACAATTAGGTTAATCACATAGAGAAGTCAACTGTTAATATAGGACTACCGTGATCTATAGCTATTTTTAAAGGGTCATTCAAAAAGAAGAAGAATTGTTCAAGAAAATGGATTTATTATAAAGGTATTGGGATTACGTTCAATAATGGAGTTGATGTTCCCTGAGAAAAAGCTTTCCTCTTCTTTGTTGTATGTCACTCCGTATTTGCATTTTTTAAAACATTTTCATTGCACTCTGTGGAGTTTCCTCACTTCTTCTTTTAAGAATTTAACATAGCTGAAAGTGATACTTGTCTCCAGTTTCTCTGGGAAAAGAATAACTGCTACTGAGAAGACAGAGAATTTCTGATTGTTGGGTTTTCCCATAAAACTAATTACAAAATTGCATATTGCCTGGCATGATAGTCTTTGAGCCGTGGCCTCGGTTGGTTGTGACAGGATCAGAGGGCATACATGCCCAGCCTGCCAGATGCGATTTGTATTAGCAGGAAAATTCTGGTTTTGACAGGGCTATCGTAGTGTCCTGCTGCTCGCCTTCCTTGGTATTGTACAGACTGCTCTCTTCTTCAAAGACCAGCTCATCTCTTGTGCCTCTGATGTAGGAAACACATCAGACACAGCAAGAACTTCCCAGATCCTGAGGTGGATTTCCCCTGAAAATGATTTAGCTTGCTGCCTTTATCTTCAATAAATCTTGGCAGCTAGACAGCACAATCTGTTGCCACTCACATCTTGCTTTGTATGAAAGTTACCCTTAACCTAACGGGAGCCATTTGATCCTTTTAAAACTGCAAGCTATCTTTGGTGAGGCCCTGCTTTTCAAATACTGCTCTGTGGCTGCAAACAATTATTTTGCCCGTTTTGTCACCATCATCACCCATTGCTCTTTTTTCCCCAGTGTATTTAATCTCCCATATCTAAATCCAGTCTTACATGTAAATAAATACAGGAAAAGTCTGTTCATTTTGTTGTGTATGATAATGTTTAATAAAAATGAAAGTTATGTGGTAGATAGATAGACATTCGGGAATGATACAGGTGCACATTTAATCTGAGACTCATTTATTGAATGAAGAAAGGCTACAATACCTTCCTGACCACAACATTCTGTAGAAACAGACCTTTGCTCAAAAAATACCTGCATCCTAGAGGAGAAACCAAACCGATTTTGAAAAAAAAATTGCTTAATTCTGTGGTGTTTTAATACATGTGGATATCATTAATGAGGAGATGTTGCCCATAGGAAGGGCTGGTTCTGTTGTATTCTGTCCTCTAACCCTGGTGCACCTCTGTAGGATAGAAAGAGCACTCTCGTCCCTCCTGGTAGTGTCCATCCCTCAGAGGCACGAAGCACCCTTATATTTTTGGTATGAAACCAAAAGATACTGGAGTCAGAGCCCCATACTCTGGGCACCAGAGTGGGCCTGTTGTGTCTTCCAGAGCTTAGCTCTTCTCTCCATCCACAGCTTCATGCTATGAATATCCACCAGTTCACATCCAGGGACACCTGCAACACCACATTTTGCTCCCACTGAAGTAATTTGAAATGTAAGATGGTGAGGTGTCCGCAAGAGGTGGGCAGATATGATGCAGGAACTAGGCTCGTCTGGAACGAGAGTCAGAAGCTGAGGGGACCTCAGGGTCCTCAGATGGCACCAGATCCCACTAGTGGTCAACCAAATCCAGCGGTAACTGGCCCAGGGATTGCAGCTGCCACCAGATCTTTTTTTAAGGTAGAAGTGGAATATATTAAAGAGGAGTGTTCTGCTTTGAAACTAGGTGAACTACGTAAACTTAAGCCATCTGACATTAAATTTTTCATTTTGGGTTTCAGATTTTTCAGACTCATTTTGCTTTACCATTCTGTCTTTCCTCTGTCAACAAAGAAGGTACTTTAATTCCTGCAGCTTTTGAGTTCATAATTCACAAAATTGATTTGCTTTTAATATAGGATTTGGGGATACAGTTTGTATTTGTAATGTTAAAAATTATTTTAAAAATGAAGAGTTAAGGCCTCAAATTGAATTAAAACTGTGTCATTCCAGATTGAAGTAATTGAGGACTGGGTCCATAGGCCAGTTTGTAATTGTTCTTGTCTCTGGTTAGTTGGCAGAAGACATTTAAAAAAACAAGTCCATGTCCAATAGGAAGGAAAGCTAGTAAAAATTTGTATTTAAAACATTTTTTCAGTGAAAAGTCAAGTTTTTGCCTAACAATGTCATTTTTCTTTGAAATTCTTTGATTGGTTCATTCTTTTTGGGCTGAAAGAGTCAAAGCCTGAAGAATACTTTGGGCATTATATATGAATAGCTTAAATCTTTTTGCAGAAACTTTGCAAGCAGTTCGAGCAGCAACACTGAGACAATAAAGCTTGCCTAGAATTTTGGATCATTAATCAGTGTTCTTTATACAGAAATGTTGCTTGAATTGGCACAGCCCCACACATTGATGGGAAAGAACTGCAGAATGAAGAAGTCCTTTTATTTAAGAGCAAAAAATAACACTCTGGAAGCATGACTAGCAATATTATACTAAAAATAGTTGCTTTCTTTGACTTTTTAGCTGATTAATTGGTTATGTAAGAGAAATATTTATAGCATAGGAGCAGCCCAACCTGCTGCATGCCCAGAAAGCATAGCATGACATGCAAAATTTGGGGAGAATAACTGAAATAAAGACTTTTCTTCACTTTCTTGTCATTCTAATGCAATGATATGATATGATATGTGATGTGATGTGATATAATATGGTATGATTTAGCACTGAGTCGAAGAGACGCAACAAAAACCAGGATACTTTTGGCCCCTTCAGCTGGTTCTTGGGCTGGCACATTTTTCTTTGAATGAATGAATTAATTAATGTCCTAAAAGCAGAGCTGCTTGGTAGATGTAAGTTTTATTGGTGGATTGTAGTAAACTGAACATAGCAATGATAATGTCTCATAGTAATGACAATTTCTCAGATGGCAGTGTCATTTCCTCACAATTTCAACTGACTTTACCTTGCTACATTTAATATTTTTCTTGCAGAACAAGTGAAGATGCCATATGCCAAATATGTTTCATGTCACGGCATCTCCACCAACTCACAATGATATATTATATCTGCCTTAAATTTTGACTCCTTTTTAGTAGTCATTTTACGTAAGAATGCCAACATTTTCTTAAAATGAGTGAAGTCACCAACATATCAAGCTGTTGCCAACACACTGGCAGTAGAGAAGGAGTAGAGCATAAGAAGTATATGAAATGTATTCTTTTTCCTCTTTCTAAAATTTTCAACACTTCTCATTTCCCTGATTAAGGATAGGCTCAGGAGAAGGAAGTTCCATGTGCTGCATTTTGTTTGTTTCTGTTCTAACTCTTTTATTCTATGTGGACTAGAACAAAAACTTTTCCAAGTAAATAGGATATATGAGATTAAATGAGAAAGATGAGAGATGAACAGCCAAATAACTAGTAAATTTTGGCTGCAGCCAAAGCAAAGGAGGAGAGAAGGTGATGCGGAGGGAGTGAATAAGGACTCCCAGAGTGAGAACAGACAGAAGTGCTGTCTGCAGTGTGTTGTTGTCACTTGTCTTTGCAAAACGGACTCATGCAATCTTCATCGTTACTGCTGCCCCTTCTGATTGTACCCTGCTGTTAGCACTGCCACTAACTCAAGAAGACTGCATTCCATGTAAATGCTCAACTTTCATTTTTCTTGAAGACAAGCTAAGAGAACAAGCTCTTCACAAGGGAATGAAATATCTATCCTGCACCTTAAAAGTAAAAGTTAAAATAAAAAAGCTTATAGCTGGTTTTCAGGTGCATCTACGTTAGTGCCCTGTTTTGGATCAGGTGTTGCATCTGAAGTCAATCTCTTGGTCATCCTCACTTAGCAGACTTTGGTTCGCCCTGCAGAACAGTGTTAGAGTGTGCAAACTAGATTCCTTTCAGATGAAAGTAAATAAAAAATTTGTTCCAGAAACATACCTAATGCACTTCAGACACTAATGGGCACTCAATCAGTAGGAGCAGACTAAGCACTAGTCTGAAGTGAAACACCCTGAAATGCAAGTAGGGGGGTCTTTGGAACAAACTGTTTCAGTCTACAGCTCTGCTTTGGCCCCACTTGCCGATGAAATACTCTTCTGTACTTGGGCTCTCTTTCACTTACTGTGGTCTTGGTTCAACCAGTCTGTGTCTCTCCCCCAGTTCTGCCTGCATCGAGGCTAGTTCTTTCCTTCACTGTTAAAAATCAGCAAAGCCTGAGGAAGTGAGTGAAGTGATGTAGCTTCATACCAGCTGAAGATCTCAACTCTGCTGCTTTCATCTGCCAGCTCTGACTCTCTCATACTCAAAAGATTTTTAGAAAGAAAAGCTGATGGAAGAAGGATGACTTGTTGGGACATACGCAGCAGCATTTTTATGGCAGCTCCAGCCAGTTTTACTTCAAATTTACTTCAAGCTGCAGTGCACCTTTGGTTTGATTTTTGAATGGTAATGTTTACTCCTTATTAATACCAAGACTGCCTTATAGTAGACAATTTTGGACCAAATCTGTCCAGTGCTCACACTTTTAAATAGTCACAAAAGAATTTTAACAGTTGCCTATAAATTTAATTGCTTCATAGCAATTATTATGTCTGCATTACAGAATAGTATATGTTTTTTATTACCCTTAGGTCCCTTTTTAATAGGAGTGCTGTGCTTTGTACAAGTCAATTATTTTTGATAGTTACAGTAATTAATGTTTAATTATATTTTATTAGCCTCATTTTGTTCAACTACCTTGGAATCAATCCAAGCATTTCTAAATGCTATACTTTGTGTGTGCATGTGTGCACACATCTGCATACTCTTCATGGGTCCGTATATGCAACCAGTGAGTGAATTATTCTCACAGAGGGGGAAATGTGAGACTCATCTCAGAAGACTATAGAAACATATGTGCTGTCCTCTTTCCCATGGCTATCAATGATATCCTTCATGCTCATCTCACAACTGCAAGCAGATCTCCCAATTTTCTCCTACACAGACACATATTTGGTGTCTCCTAGTAGATATTCCTGATGGCTGCAGAACTATATTTTCAATGGCTTCCAGTAGCCACATGTATGAGTGACTTTTTCGCTCTTATTCCTTGATTTTTACTTTCTCCTCTTTGTTGGCTTTCTGCCTCCTTCCTCTTTCATTTCTGTTTTCCCTGGGAATGAATTTTGCAACTTTTACTGCTCTTTATTTCTGATCTCTCTTCCTTCAGTCTTCTTTCTTTTTCTCTAATCTTTCAATGGCCTGTCCCTTTCCTTGTCTCTTTCTTCCCTGCTTCAAAGGGAATAGGAAACCTCTGTCTTCCTCTGAAGTCTCTCTCCTAACTCTTACTTTCCACCAGGTGTATACCCTCTCGGAAGCTATACAGCTCTAGCATTTTATATTTTGTTTCACTTTTTCTGTCTGGGGATGGTACTTCTGTCCTCTTCACTCCTTTTCTCCATAGAGTTTTGTCTCTCTATGATATCTCCCCTCCTTCCTGAATATGAAAATTGTATTTAATTTGTTCTTTCAAAAATGCACACCTTTTTCACTTCTGAATTTTCATTAAATCTTCATGCCCTTCATATGTTTGTTAATTTCCCTGTGAAAATGAGGATGGCACCACAGAACTGACAGTAACTGCGTAATCATTTATTGGATTTTTTTGTTCTTAAAAGAAGACACCACCCTTTCCATTGTGGTGACCAAGCATAATTTCCCAGCAAGTTCAGGAGACTTGTGACCTTATGGATGATTCTCAAGTCCCAGAGAAGGCTCCACAGCTATGGAAAATCTGTTGGCTACGCACACGTTACTATCTATCTACTCTCTTTCTTGTTTGGTTTTTCCCAGTTTCCATGGTTGATCTTTTTCCATCAGTGCAGCAGCTGTGACTACTTTTGTTCCGAGTAAACATTTGTGCTACGGAAGTATCCAAAGGCCTTAATCAATCCTGGAGCTTCATAACCTGGGTGTTGTACATTCATAGAAAAGAAAACTCCTTCAGCTGGAGCAACTACTGCTTAAATGTCTGCAGTGCGAATTTTGCTGTGTGCTGCTTTCTAGCATATTTGCCCATACCACAGCACAGCTAAAGGCAGCTGCACATGACTTCTTGAGGCTGTCATTCCACTGCCAGGTGTTTTCTGTTCCCTTCAGTGATTATTAAGTTCACCACAGTGAATTCTGCAAATAAATCAGGGATCAGAGTCACCAGTGAAATGGGGGAAGGGGCCTGAGTCGTCTCACTCATTAATTCCTCTTCATTGATATAACCATGGTAAACTGGTGTTGACATGTCAGATTTGGGGGATGGATATTTTGCATGTTGAAGGACAGCCGGTGTTTCCTAGCCATCTCTGCCTGCTGCCCTTTCCTGCTTCCTTCCACTTTGCTGTGAACATTTGCAATGCATTGTGTAAACGTGGACAGACACTCCACATTCCAGCAGGGAAGACACTGCCAAGGAGTTAGCTATTCAAAATAATCTTTCTCACACTGGTTTAATGATGCTCATTGGGCATCAGTTATGAAGAACACACTGGGAATAATAGAAATGGTTATATACTGACCACATATTACAGAACATTTTAGAACTGCTGAAAGGAAAGCTGCTCTACACAGTGTATTAGATAGAGCAATGGAACCTGAAGAAAATTATCTCTTCTGAGAGATTAGGAAAAGATAAATAAAAAAATATTTCCAGCAGTATAAAAAACATTGACAAATGCCATAAAAAGGTAGGGCTCTGAAGAACAGATCACATCTCAGAAAGATGTCCAGGAGAAATTATGGATGGACTACAGGACTCATTGAAGCGCTCCTAGAGGCGGACAGAGAGTGGTCCTGCTGTCCTAGAGATACTGCGGCAGGATGATGGTACAGGTTCACTTTGAGACTTTTTGAAAATTTCTGTGATGGAGAGATCCTTGCCTCCCTCCAGGCAGAATGCTGTCACTAGTACACATTATTAGATCAGACCAGATATTTGCCCAATATATAAAAGTTCAGATTCTGCCCCAATAAAGCAGAGTGGGGCCTTGAGTGAGTACCTATTTATTCATCTACTGCAAAGGCTTATAATTTTTTGCCAAAACTCCATTGTGCCCAAAGGAACCCTTCCAAAAACACTTAATCGAACCCAATATGTTCCCATTAAAAGCTTGAACAAATCAGCATTTTCCATTGCTTATCATCAGAAGTTTACCAACCGGCTCTAATCACCAAATCTAATTGCCAAATGCCAGTAAGCATTTGTAGGGAGACTAAAAGCGAGCCTCGCTCATGCACCCTTAACCCTTTGCCTGAACAAAGACGGCGGAAGGCACAAACAGCTTTGGCAAAGGCACTGCTGGTCCTTTCTACCAAAAGCAACCCTCATGGCAGCCTGCTCAGAGATGTTCACCACCGCATAAGGATGTGCAATGAAGTACTCGAGGGGGTTCTTCAGGCACATAATACTGTTCAGGAATTATTCAGCCGATTGAAATGGCACCTTCCCTCACTTCACTGCAGTAATGCTCACGGGCATGACATTAAACAAACTCTTGCCATGCATCTAATTAAATGGGGGCTGAGCACTATATCCCTCAGTGTTTTAATGCAGAGTGTGGATTCTTCCGTGGCTAACTCACATGAAGCCAGCAATGGCTGTTTTGTAATGAGATTACAAGACCTGATAATAGCTCCCCAGTTATTATCTCTATGCCAAGACATTTGTAACTGTAAAAGGTATTACAAATAGGAGACTGGAGAGTGCACTCCAAAACCTTCTAACTAGTAGATGCGAAGCAGCTTTACAGATTTACTACTTCCCCCAAAGAAAACTCTGTCTTCCAGAACTGAGAAAGAGAAATCACTGGAGAATGCCCAGATGTGATTGTGTGCAGCCACTTTTGCTCCTGTCAGCTCCAGTCCCATGCATCTGCTTGCAGGCTTGAACCCAAGCAGCATCAATCAGATGAGCTGATATGGCACACGAAGAAACACCCATTCTAAAAAATACATGGGAATTTTGCAACTTGTGTTTCCCAGCAGAAGACTTTAAAAAAAGACTGAACACATTGATGTTTTCAGCATGGTTGGTACTAATCTAAGAAGGCGAAGGCAAAGGCAAATTCAAAGAGATCACTAATTAGAAGAGATAGCACTTAAAAATAGTGAAAATACCAAGCACTGCACAAACTATTTCTTAATCTTCGTAATAAATGTAGACTGTAAAATATTAACAAAGATAATGACTAACAGATTAGAATTTATTATGCAAGACTTGATTCACCATAACCAAGAGGGATTCATTAGAAATAGATTACAATGTACAGTAATAATAACAGACAATTATTGAACATAATAAATCTATGTAAAGAGAGGGATGAGTTAATGTCTGACTTTTCCATTAGAGGAAGAAAAAATTCATCTGATCATGTAAACTTGAGTCACTCTGCTCTTACTGTCCTCAGATTTTCCAGCAAGAACAAGCAGGTCTATGTGACAGAGAGAGCCATGAATAAGCAGAAATGGACTCTTGTCTCAAGGAGATGATGTAGAAAGAGCCATAAGCTCAAAATGCCCCTCTCCTCTTTACTTTTAAATTATTTTTTCCGTATTAAAGTCTAGCCTTACTAACATAACAACCACAAATAAATGGACTGGGCAAGGATAAAATAAATGACACTGGTAAATAGTACATTAATATTTCTGTCATAACCAACATATGCTATTTGTTAGTGTACTATTTGTTTTAATATTTTTATTTCTTATTGAGTTCAGTTAGATGGTAAGAAAGGAGGTTGCGTGGGATTTTTAACACAGCTTTAATTAATATTCAGAGCACATTGTGGCATATTTCTAATATTCAAATTCTGATGTTATTCTAAGTGTTTTATTAAAAAATTGATTCTAGTGGGAACTTCTTTTGCAGTGCTTCAATATGTCAGAAATAACGATTTTTGTTATCTGTGGCATGCTTTCTTTGATTCCACCTCCAGGAAATATCTGCTTTGTAAATTGTTCAAATAGTAAACAGTTCTTTCTAGGTTCTGTCATCTTTATTCTGCTTTTCCTCCTGCCTTTCGGTCCTGTACCATTCAGCATAAGAGCTAATCTCTGAATGATCCAGTGATCGTGTTAGACCATTTATCATAACCCTAATAGAAAGCCTTTTCTGGATGTTTGCCAGCTGACTGTGTTGGGACCCAGCACGCTGGACTTACTCGTGAAGCTTCATGGAGCTTAGAATCGGTCATTCACACTTTACATCCAACTTACAGGTTACAGATAGGTGGACTCTGCCTTTGTCTGCTGCTGGAGAGGGCAGTCCCTGTTCCACTGGCTGGAGACAAATAGTACTCTTCTTGTTATTTCTGTTATTACTGACAATAACTGTAGTAATAAACATCTTGCTAGGAGTTACTTATTTAGACAAATGTCTTTCTTTCCTTCTGCTTTTTCACTAAATATGTATGCTCTCAAAAATGCCTTTTTTTTTTTTTTCCTTTTAGAAGTTAAATCGTTTCATTTTAATGAGACAGTCCAGAGCAGCTGGCAGATACTCACTGTTCCTCGGAATGATTGACCTTAAGCAGGATGGAACTTTCGTAAATTTAAGATTAAAAAAATCTTGACTTTGAAAGCAAGGCTCTTGCTGCTATCCTGTGAATTTTAGATCTATATCTAAATTTCTGATCTCTGTAGCGAAACACAAGTAAAAGCTGAGGAAAGCTAATAAATCACTCTCTGATCTGAACTGAGCTCCATTAGAAATAGAAATTTGTTGCTTATAATGTACACCTCTTGGCTCTCATTAAAGCCTTGTAGAAATGATACACTGTACTTGAAAACCATAGATTGGAAAATAAATACATTTGAGCTGCATTGCTGGGCCAGTGCTCTATATCCCAGTGGTAAACTTAGCCTACTAATGGCTAATGCTTTAAAGAAACACAAAAGCCCTAAGGCTAGACTTGTATTGCATTGTAGCTGGCGAGTAGCTGTAAATATTAATCAAAGCTTTTGAACTTGTGAAGTAGCGCATTGTTCTTGATCATCCGTAATTGAGCCTAGACCAACTTTTGACATGGTTTGGATAATTGCTCCTGCCTGAAAATGTCTGCTATCTTTTAGAAAACAGCTTTATTCTCCACTTAACTACGCAAATAAAAGAGACATGCTCAATGGGAGAAGCAGCAGTGTGTTAGGCACTGGACACTGGGGCGCCGATTTTGCAAACACAGATGTCCGTGCTCATCTGCTCCATTGAGGTGACTTCAGGAAGCCCCACAGCAGTCCCTTCTCACCCTTGCTCTCGCATCTCCTTCCCTACCTTTGCAGTGAGTAAAGAGCCTCAGCACTGGGCCTCTCTTTCTGAATTTCTTCCCTCTCTCCTTCCCTTGCCTTCCTCCCACCCTTCCTATGCAGTCTTCATCCAAGGCTCCTTGTGACAGGGAGCGAGATCTCTCTGCCCACTGAAGCTAAAGACGAGTATTTGCAGGACTGAGAGCACAAGGGTGTCCTTCTCCTCCTTCTCCTCCTTGTCCCTCCCCTGACAACAGAACGCAGGACTCTGGGGTCTCTGCCAGGGTATTGACTCTTGAGGAGACAAAATCCTCTCCTGGCCTCTCTTTTTTGCTGAGACCAATGGACACAGGGACACTGGAGGAGCTTTTTCTTCTACCCTGATAGTCTATATGAAGCACACAGTGCCAGTGGATACCATACTGCCTCTTGACTCGGTCAGTAGAGCCAAGAGCATCCATCAGCGCTCCTGGCTCAGATCTGGGCTGGAGGGGCCAAATGTTTCAGTCTTCCAGCTAGCTGCCAAATGTAGTACGCAGCATTCAGAGGACCAGCATGCAGAACCTCGTACAGGGGGGTTTCCTACATTTTATCCACGTTTCTACTTTTTTTGCATGGCATAACTGCATTGAAATCCTAATAAGTAGGAGTGTTTAGGGATGAGGCAGTCCCTCACTTCCAGAGCTTCCCCACGGGGAGTACACTTGCAACCTTGTGTGCCACGAGTGGCTGCAACGCTCTTGTGCGTTAAAACTACAGTAATGATGTGGAGAACTTGGATTGCATCACTGTGAAAAGAAATAGCTCTAGTGACGTGAAGTGAGTCACCCCGGACTGGCTGGCTACTGATTGAAGGCCACAGTATGCTCCTTGGGAAAGTAATTGCTCAAGCACTTGCTTTTCACAATCTCTTCTTTGAGGAAGGAGGGAAAAAAAAGTATTCTGTTCACTTTTCAAACTCTAGGAAGGAAGTCAGTCAATTTCACCTGTATCAATTTTGAAAGGCATGCAAGCAGCCAAAGAGTTGCTCTCCCACCCTGATCTATTTGGGCAGATAGTGGGCATAGGCTTCTCACAAACCCCAGACTTCTTGTTCTGAGTGTGGGAGCTGTTGGGCTTGGCTTGGATCTTTCACTGCCTGGTTTTGGTTTTGTCATCGATTGCTCTATTTAAACCTGGTTTATGGGACTAAATTGTTGGCTGTGTTGCACTGTGCATTCAAACCACTCTAATGCATTTCTTTTTAATTTTGGTACTGCTTGCCTTCATCCATATACAGCTGTTTATCTCAGGATTTACAAATCTGCAGTGTAATTTGTTCACAGCTAAGGCTACACTTATTCAAAGTGGGAGCTGAGAAACAGGAGACAGATTGCTGTCAGAAGACACAGACCAGTATTTTCAATATTCTTTGGACAAAGGCATTTTACTTTGCTCATCCGGTGTTACATGGAAGAGTGATCAGAAGGGAACTATGAGGAAATATGGTGGAAATTCAACTTGGAAAGGTTGCCTTTCACTAGTTAAGGAGAGGCACAGTTATATCATTTCACCACCTTGTTCTAGGTTTGTTTCTAAGATTTAATTGTTTAGATTATATCATTTTATTGAGACATGTACAGTTTTTTATACAGCAATGTGTTGAAGATTCCTGCGGCCATGACCTCTGTAGTCTCAAGATGAAAAACTGGACAGTAAAAAAGATCCAGAAATTTAAGTTAATTTAAATCTATTCATTAGTAAAAAAGAGCAAATAATAAATACTCATAATGATAAAGAAAATATAAGCAGAATCCCAAAAGGACTGAGCTTAAATCCTATGTGAGTGACTTGCAAATTTGCCTTTAAAGTGGGAGGGAAATAAAGCTATTTTTTTTAGTTATAAACTAATAAGAAGAAGCAAGGTAAACCAGCAAATATATATAACAACACATGGTTCTGCTCTTTTCCAGATTTGTTTGGACTGATGGGGGAGCAGAGTAAAACCTATCTCACAGTTCAGAGAATGTGAACAAATGGTTTTTCAGAGCTGTAAAATTAAATTTCAATGATTCCTTCTCACATTCAAGCACTAGCATCAGGCTTGAGAATAAACATGATTATAAGAATTAATAAAATTAGCTGGGGGACACACCATCTTACTGAAGGTTTTTACTGAGCAGAAATATCCTCAGCTAGTATAAATCAGTATGGTTCCATTGACGTCAAAGGCTCTGCAGCAATCTGTACCGGCTGGGGAAGCAGTCTTCTGTGGCTAAGAGTGCTTTTCCCAATCCGGACCTGCTGCTTTAAGAATTTTAGGAAGAACAGAAAAATGCCTCATGGTCTTGTGATAATTGCTTGTTACTGTGGGAGAAAATATTATACACTGTGTGCCTCAGCACAGGCTGCCAAAACAGAAAGACACCTTCATTTGTGAGAATTATACCTGAGCACTTCGGACATTATTCAGTTTTACTGGGCTGTATTTACTTTAACTGGTTTTATTTATTTTCTTTCCGTACAAGAATTTACTGCATACACATAATACTTTCTCTCATCTTTATTATTGGATTTGCTTTATCAACTGATCTCACTCAAATTTGTTTTGGTTATAACTGAGCTGTTACTTTTTACATATAAACACTGAAATGTAGGAATTGCCATTCCAGGCAAGACCAGCTGTCCGTCTGCTCCAGCATCCCACCTCTGGCCTCAAGGCAAGGCCCTGAGGTACAAAATAACCTGCCTGGGGGGGAGCGCTGCCTCCCCAGTCTCGAGGTTTCTAGTTGCTTTATATACTGAAATGTGAGGCTTTACGCTTCTCACTAAGAAAACTTCGTCAACTGAAGTAACGGAACGTGTTCTTGTTACCTATAAAAAGGCCTGGTCCCTCTTTAATCCTGCTAAGCTCCAGGCTTTTCTCATTACTTTGTGACAGTGAATGCCACAGTTTAATCATGTTTCACCTAAAAAAAAAGTTAAATCTGTGTTCAGTGTCATCAACTGCTCCCTTACGTTGGTATTGCAAGAAAAGGCGAACGGCAGCATCCAATTGACTTTTGCTGCAATAATCTGTGACCCATTCTTCCCTCAGCTAAGCCATTCAAATCTTTTCCATCTGTCTTCATCTGGAAGTCCACCCATGCCTCTTATCATTTTTACCAGCTATTTCAACTCCTATTTTCACTCTATCCTCATTTGATCTCTGTCCTAACTGTAGGGCAGTTGTGTTCCTCAGGGCACTTCACAGTCCTGATCTCCCAGTTATCAGAAGGATTTCTGGAGAATATTGTGGCTTTTTTTCTGCCTGCATACCTACCTTTCCATTAGAAATCCAAGCACTGGATGGTGCTTAAAAAATCTAAGCAAAGGATGCTGCACAACTGGCGAATAACAGGTCTTCTCCAGTCAAGACACAACCATCAGAACCTCAGAACTGACAAGTTCTCACACAACCCAGAGTTAGACAGCAAGAACTAAACACAATATTTCAGGGAAGGGCATGTCCCTGTCATATGTCACAGTTGTTCTGCTGACACTTGGCAGGACACATTTTGCTTGTCTGTCAGTACAGCATTACAAAGCCAAAATCCTTAATTATTTTCCTAAACACACTGACATTTAGATTTTTTAGAGACCCTGATATTTTTTTTAAAAGTAGCATTTTGTTCTGAATTATGAGCAGGGCTGTAAGGAAACACACTTCCAATCTCAGCTAAATTGTTGTTTGTTTATTCTTCAAACGAGCATGTGTCAGGGAGAGGAGCAGGACTAGTTCAAAGTCTTTGTGTCATTAGTTTTAAGTGAACTAGCCTGATCTCCTCTGGTTGGGAGGATGGAAGGCATCTCACTAGATGTGACCTTTTACCTGTATCTTGTGAGATGTGGCCTCGTACCTGAAATTGAGCAAAACTGAATGTAGATTTGTGTTGTCATCTTGTCATCTTCACAGCATGGTGACTTTCTCTTAGATATATTTAGCAAGTGTACGGATATTGGAGTGAATAAGCTAATGATATGACACATTCCATATGACACATATGACCCAGATGTAAAACAAAAACTTGCCATTACAATGAGATCAGTGTGAAAGCAGAAAGAAAATGGGAAGTTTAAGACCTTTAAGATTACCTAGGCAACATAAAATCCATTAAATTATGTGTAGCAGTTGGGGAAAAAAAAAAAAACAACCCAAAATCACCATGCAAAATAAAAGATAAGTGCATGGCAGAATTATAGCCCTTTAGCCCATACAGTATTTCTGTATATTGTTTTTATTTGTAACCATGTAAGAGAGAATAAATGTAAATATTTCCTTCCTTTTGATAAAAAAGAAAAATAGTGTCTTAGTATTGCCTTAAATTTATAAACAACTTTTCATCATGAAAGATCCCCAACTGACAGGGGAATTGAAATGCAATATCATACTTCAGAATACCATACTTCATATTTCTGGTAGCATTGTTCATTTATTTGAAACAAAAGCTTCTTAAAGCTCTGCCTGTTCAATGTAAGTTCAACATTTTTTGGAGCTCAACAGATAAAAAAACCCAGTTAAAGCTGATCCCTCTTCTAGTCTTGGTAACTAAACCCAAGTCCAGAGGAAATCTGCTGTTTGCTCAAACTAATTGCATCTGTTGGTGTATCTTGGAGGAAAGACATGGCAAGGTTTCCTCCTTCTTTTGCAGAAGACATAGTGGTTGCACAGCAGAGGTTCTGCTATATTCCCAGTAGAGCTGTTTAAAATTACGATTCACTTCTGCACCTTGTCTTAGAGTGTTCCCTGCCTTCTCTAAAATTTAGCCCTCTTCCCCTGAAGCAAATGCTGACCATAATATCAAAAAGGAGAGTATTCTTGAGTGCCAGTCAGGGTGAGCACCTCAGTTTAATTCAACCTGTGGCCGGGAGGGAGGAAGATTTCCTCCCCTGCTGCAGAAGGGCTTTGGTGAGGCAGGGAGAGGCTGGCCTCGTGGCCAGGGAGGTGCACAGGTGAGCAGGCACCCCGCAGCCTCCCCAGCAGTTCCCTGGCCTCCAGCAGCCTGGAGAGGAGGGCATGCACACCTGCACCTGCAGCAAAGCCATCTCTGGTGAAGACATTTATGAGGGTTATGGCTAATGTCAGCTGACAGGTACGAAGGACTCTTCCTTTAGCAGTGGCGAGGGCTGAATCATTAGGTCTCTGTTAGGGACGTAGGTCTCCTCGCACAAGAAATGGTCTCGAGCTGGTTTTTGAACAAGTGTAATTTTTCAGAAGTTCATTTTCTCACTCTGTCATGGGCCTCGAAATCTATTGATATTTACAGCATTTCAGCAAAAACAATGTTTTCGAGACTGCGTCTCTTCTTTTCTCTGTTTTCTCTTTATTTTCCAATACTGTCAGCTCACTCCTCTAAATTGCCAACCTGTGCTCTGAGTGTCTCAAGTTTTGTTTTAACCAGTATTAATACAGACAGGCTGTCAGCAGCCTCATTGTGTAAATACTCCATTAGTTCCCTAAGGGAGCCATCTTGCTTTGAGCTACTTAGCGCTTGGTCTACTGGATGGCGGCTGTAAGGAGGCCAGTGTCCCTGAGGAACAAGGTTAAACAAAACCCCACAGCTCATCTCGTCTTCGTTTTTCCCCTCTTGCCTTAATGAATGCAGAGTGCTTTTGTTGACGGCTGAGAAATGGATCCCTTACATAAAAAAGCAGCAGTTTCTATCACTGATGGCCATAAGGCTGAGTTTGCCTGGGAGAGGGCTGCAGAAATAGTTATTATGGATAATGGACCTTAGTTTGCATGTCAGAAGTGTACAGTGTCAGCAGGCTTCGACCATATCGTGCCTTCTCAGCATCTCCCCCAGTCGAACGGCAAAGCAGAAGCAGCTGTCACGATTGCCAAGAAAATATATTGAAAAGGCAAACTGAAGAGATAAACACACTCAGACTGTGCTGCTGGACTGGAGCAGCACACCAGCAGTAGGAACTAGCAGCCTAGTGCTACATTTCATGTCACACTGTTGTGCAAGCTCTCCGTTGCCTGCAGCAAATAAACTCTCAAAGCCGTAATAGTGGAGAAAGTGACAGTGTGAATTAAAGAGCTGCAACAGCAAGCCAGTAATGGAAGCACAGAAATGCTCATTGGACACCAAAAAGGACATCCAGTAAGGCTACAGTGAGCATCCAATGACAAAAAAGATGTCCGGGACCTCTCTGAGAAGTGTAGCATTATGGTCATAAAGTAGCATCCATGCAGTGTTACATAGGAAGCCCTAGTGAGCCATCATCTGCTTGGGATGGTCCAGGTGAATCTTTCCATATGAGTGCTGTTAAAAAGAAATCAGGCACTGACTCTGAGGTTATCACATGCCTATACGTGATCCTTGGGAACTGCATCTACTACTGCACTAGTAGGACAGAAATCTGTGGGAGAAGTGCTGGGATATTCCTTAGATGCTTCAGAAAGAGCAGAGTTTATTAAAGCTATTTGATTTCTATTGCAAGATAGCAAAAGTTGTGACAGAGTTCTATATTCAGGTCTAATTAAAAATAGATGCACTGTATGTGACTCCAAAAATCATGTATGTGGATGTATAAATATATGTATATATACATGTATGTAAATATATGTCTGTATATGTGTATATATGTGTAAAAATAGATATAGAATCATAGAATTGTTTGAGTTGGAAAGGACCTTCAAAGATCGTCTAGTCCAACCTTCCTGCCACGGGCAGGGACATCTTTCACTAGATCAGAGCCCCATCCGACCTGACCTTGAATGTTTCCA
This sequence comes from Platalea leucorodia, assembly GCF_965183815.1. Taxonomy (NCBI): domain Eukaryota; kingdom Metazoa; phylum Chordata; class Aves; order Pelecaniformes; family Threskiornithidae; genus Platalea; species Platalea leucorodia. The sequence continues at coordinate 71,072,894 of NC_138824.1, forward strand.
GGCATGGGGCAGCCACAACTTCTCTGGGCAACCTGTTCCAGTGTTTCAGCACCCTCATTGTAAAAAATTTCTTCCTTATATCTAATCTTAACCTACCCTCTTTCAGTTTAAAACTGTTATGCTTTGTCCTGTCACTACAGGCCCTGGTAAAAAGTCTGATGCCATCTTTCTTATAAGCCCCTTGTAAGGACTGAAAGGCCGCAATAAAATCTCTCTGGAGCCTTCTCTTCTCTGGGCTGAACAACCTCAACTCTCTCAGCCTTTCTTCATAGGAGAGGTGTTCCGTCCTTCTGACCACTTTCATGGCCCCCCTCTGGACCCGCTCCAACAGGTCCATGTCTCTCCTGTGCTGAGGACCTCAGAGCTGGACGCAGCACTGCAGGTGGGGTCTCACCAGTGCAGAGTAGAGGGGGAGAATCACCTCCCTCGACCTGCTGGCCAGGCTGCTTTTGATGCAGCCCAGGATACGGTTGGTTTTCTGAGCTGCGAGAGCACATTGCCAGGTCATGTCCAATTTTTCATCTTCCAATATTCCCAGGTCCTTCTCCGCACGGCTGCTCTCAGTCCATTCTCAATCCATATGTGTGTGTATCCATGTACATAGGATACCTTGGGGAAAGCAAGAAAAGAGGTTGCAGTCTCTGATTTTGATCCTTTTTGACGCATCATTTATTAACTGTTTGTTGGAGGGGAAATCAGAAAACAGCAGTCTTCACACTTGGATGAATGCCATGACCACCAAGCCACACAATTATTTTCTTGTCCTTAAATACTGGTTTTGTCTTACTGTATGTGTTGTCATAAGAAGTTTGCTGAGTAAGCACCTACCTTTGCCCTTGGGCATCATGTGATAACAACAAGAAATTTCCATCACCTAAGAAAAGGCATTTAATATTTATGAGGATATCGTTAGTATTAGCATCTCTGTGTCAGTCTATTTGGTTTATTTTTTGAAGTTCTGTTCAGTCCCAAACACAAATGTTCCCCTTCTACCATACCATATCAATTCACAGAGCTGAGTTTGAGTCAGGTAGATGATTTTTTTGAAGTTCCTAAAACACACAAAAAAAGCAGAAGCAAACCAAGTGCAGCACCCAGAGACCTTCACTGGAAGTGTCTCACTGCCAGCCACTTTCTCTGGGGGAGGTCAAGCATCACTGACAGTGCTGGGATCTGCCCAGAGCTGGGCACATAAGTGTCAAATCCAGGGAGGTTTATAGTGGGATGGTATCAACCTCCAGGAAGGCATGCTTTTCCTGGAGACGGGAGGATCCTGTGCATGTGGGTGCCTACAAGCATGATCTCAGGCATTTTTGAATATGCATAACAACTTACAATTATTTTTGATTGTCAGAGGAGCCAGTGTTAACTCCTGCTGGTGATGAGCAGCCCTCTCTGGAGTGTCTCAATCCCTTCCCTCCTCTCACCCCAAACAAGTTGTAATGCTCCCGGGCTACTTTTAGCCAATCATTGTAGTGAATTAAAGGAAATCCATTCAGGAAACAACCATTAACTGATCTGTTTTGCTTAAAACTCAGAAGGTTCAGTTCTACTACCATCACAGTTAGCAGCAGTAGAAAAATTTCAAGAAAGGGCAGGGCCTTGGGTAAGTTGTATGTGCTTTGCTTCAGTTCTCTAGCCAAATAAAAATATATTAAAAATTGTTTAAGAATTAGCTGAAATTGAAAATATTTTTTTCATCAGAATGAAGAATTAGGGGTATTATTTCTAATGGAACAAAACATCCTGCTCCAACCCAAAGGTAAAATGCTGCTGTAGAACATGCTTGTGCTGAAAGCAAAGGCAGTGTCAAATTAGATTGATAAAATGGGATGAGGAAAAGGTGGCACAGGTACTTTTACCTAAAAGCCTTTGAAAGACTGTTCTGACTGCAAACCTGTAGGATACTCCAGAGAGGACTGAGAAGGGTTTTCCACCTTTTCTTTTGATGCCTCTCTACTTTCTCATTGCAAACTGGTCCCTGGCACAGAGAACAGAGCTCAGGCATCCCATGAATGACTTCCCAATCAAGCAAGGGAGTTATTTACTTGCTCCCTCTCTTATTGAAAATTAAGTATTCAGTGAAAAAAGTGGAACAGTTTTAACAGGAGAAATTGCATATGTCCCATCTCCACATTGCTGAGTGGGAGTTCAGCCTTGCTGTTACTTGGACCAGGATGGAGCTGAATGTAGCTCTCCTTCCTTCCCAATGAGCATCTACTCAGCATGCAACATGCGTAGCGGGGCTAGGCTCACCCAGTTAGTTCTGTGGGAGATATTCAATTTTTGCACCCTACTTAAACATGCAGTGAACCAGGGAGAAAAAGTCTGATGACCCGGGCTCAGATCCCTGGTGCAATCAATCAAGTTAAACAGTGGATTTGAACCTGATTCTCATACATACTGTGTGCTAAAAGTGAGGCTAATGGTAAACAGATTGCTATCAATGATCTTGTAAATGTAGACCTAATTTTTTTTTCACCTGAAGCAATTTAGTGAATTTATAAATAATTCTGTGAAGGCCAACATTGAATTTTTCAATGCAGTCAAATATTTCTACCTTAAAATTTCCAATCTCTTGTCTTGAGAATGTGACCCAGGCTATCTAGGGCTTCACAGATCAATTGCTGAATTTCCATGCAGAAGCAGCGTGAATAGCCATAAGCCCTTGTGCAGCATGATCCAAGCATGATGTTTCTGTCAATTAGCTGCAGAAACCAAGCCCAGGTTTTTATTCTTAAAGAGGAAAAGTGTGCTTCTTAAGGCAATGAAATATATTAGACCTCCATTTCTATTGCTCTTCACTAACCTCCAGGTCCAAACCAAGCAATAGTTCAGTCAGCAGTGTGACCTAGACCTGTGGTCTCATAGCCAGGACATAAAACCAATCAGGAATTTCAGCCACTGGTGCAAAGATTTTGCAATATAGTAGGGAAATCATTAACTGAATCTAGTATTGTATTCATTCCAGTACTAGCAGTAGGGTTTCACTACATTTAATCTGGAGTTGGAGTGATGACACTGTATTTTAGGATGGCCACACATGTTGCTTTTTAATACCCTCTAGTCATTAAATTGTATTTTAGAGAGAGATTATCCTTCATTCCTGTCTTTAAGTATTTTACTGTAGTTATTTCAAAGTTTTAAGGGTCAACAGATGAGTGTCGGCCCTCAAAATCATTCACAGTTCACTGTCTATTCATCACACTTTTAGCTGAAAAATACATCAGTGAAAATACTGCAAATGTACCTAGAGACCACTTACCATGACCGTGAGAGTCACCAGTGATCACTGGAGCAGAAATTAGGAAGGAATCACACCAATAGCAAGGCCAACATAGATAACATATTTAGAAGAGAGTTTGATACATCTTTTGCCTGTTTCAAAGTGATGAACTAGCATAGATCCCTTTTATAATCAAGTAACCATGCTATTTTAAAACACTGTGACATTTGAGATTTGAATGCAGTTCAGAATCTCTATGTGATACCAAAGACTGAGTTTAACATTGTCATTAAAAAGGTTTTAGGGGAAGGCTATACGGGTCATGCAATACCTCTCAGGAGTTCTTAGATTCACTGTTACATGTCTGTTTGGGGAGGAGGTGAAACTGAAAAGTTGAATTGGAAATCTGATCCTCTAAACACTGTTCATTTTGTTAGTAAATACTGACTTCTCCCCCACCAGTAAACCAGTTTGAAAAAGACAATTTAAAAGTAAAAATTTAATTCTGGGTTTCTCAGCTGAAGATACCACTAATATAGGCATGTGTTATGCTATTTCATGGATTAATTTTCATTCTCACCTTTTTAAGATTATTCCTCAAATACTTTAAAGATGCAAGCATTTGGGAAGGCAGTGTAGAAAACATGTACAAGTTGGGGTTTTTTTCTTTCTTAATGATAAATTAAGGCATGTCTCCAACTGAAACACCGTATTTTTTCTTTGGAGAACTACTGAGAGTACTTCATCTGTGAAAATGTGACAAATCTGCTAGATGGAAGCATTCACTAAATGCCTAGAGCATAATCTCATCCTCTAAAAATGGAGGTACTTGAGTATTTAAGGTTGTCCGTCTCCAAGAGATCTTAGGTTGTGGAAGGTGTTGGAGATGCTCTGTCCAGGGAATGGAGAAGCTCCTCCGTGCAGCCGTGAGTGGGTCGAGCATGGGCAGCGTGGATGCGGTGCCGCACAGGGGTTTCTGCTGGCCAGCACCCTGCGGTCCTCTTTTAGACATGGTCACCTCTAGTGTCGGCAAGCTGCTCCAGCCTTTCTCTGCAAAGTTTCCTGACAACCGTGTCAACTGCAGGATAGTTTCTAGCCAGCTGTGAACCAGTTTGACAACACCGACTTGTATTTAGGTATATTAAGAATACATGTCTGTGTCTCTATAAGCTATGTAAGGTTTTCATTTGAAAATGCAGGAATCATGAAAATTTACATTGAGATAAACCCAGGTAGCCCATACTGGCTTTAGAAATAAGGAGAATAAAATGTACACCTGAACTCTTCTCAAGCCATCAGCATCATGTTGATGAGCTCACTCAACCAAGGGTATCCTCTATGTGCTTAAAGAGGAAACAGATTTTAAATGGTCAAAATGTAAACAAAGAACACTTTATGTGGTAAATGCAAAGTAGAATAAATTTTTTAAAATAATAGGAGAGAAGTACTGGATTGAACAAGCAGTAAATTATTTATTCCCTTTGGACAACTAAACTACTCTGAAAAAGAAAAGCTTTTATAAGAATTGATTGTGTACTAGCACATTATGACTGGAGCAATACCACACTGTACTAGTTCTTCAGATTTTTTATTTCTGTAATATTTTTATGTAATAGCCAAAACAATAAATAAAACCCAGAAATTTCTTTGTACTCTTTGTGTGGTGAGATAATGCAGCACCCTTGTCAGGCAAGAAACTATGCAGCCTGTCATTTATTCTTATTATTGGCTAATATAGTATCTGATGTGGGGATGTTAGTTCGTGAGAAATCTAGGCAGGAAATAACACGAAAGGCTGTTAATCCCCATTAAGAAGAATAACAGTGTCATGAGAAATACGAGGACACTGTTCCATTATGGGTGTTAAATGATGGGGAATGCGCCATCCCAAGAAGCTCTGGCTAACGTCCCTTCTATCTGTGGGTTTCCGTGAAAGTGCATTTATGACCCTTTGCACAACATTTGTCATCATTAACATAACCTTTTGAAGGTTTCCCTAGTTAGCTCCTCTCTCTCTCCCCCTTTCTAACACCTGGCTTGGGCCGCGATGCGTCTGGTCCTTGCCATGGCAGGCGGGTGGAGGACAGGAGAGATCTATGTTTGCACACATCCAGTGCAAACACCGGGAGGATTACAGCCTCTGGCTGTAGGGAGAGGACAATGTCTGCACAGAGGAGCAGGCTGTGACCTTCTGCTTGGTTTTGTCACGGTCTCCGATTGCTCAGGAAGAGCGCCTGCATTTGAGACCAGTAGTTTAAATGTCACAGTTTGATCATTAATTGCTGTGCGAGCGCTAACCCTAGATCAAAATCTATAAAATGACAGCCATAAACTTTGGGATACAGATTTCACTGCTGACCTCTCAGTGATATGGTGGCCAATTAAAATTGTTAAGGTGTGCTCACTATGCTACATGGAGTCTGAAGTTCAGCTCTATCTCCAATACGTAACTCACAAATGCTACTGCCCCGAATGCTATATCTGGATAAGGGACTGCAAATGTCTGTAACCTTGGTATAATTAAGGAAAGTAGTTAGAACAGGACACTTGAAAGCATAATAAAATATCACTATGAGCATTTTTTCAGAAAGTACTGTTTCAAGCAATAAATTTTGAAAAGCATTTATAGAAAATGACCTTTCATTTTTTTAGAGATCAATCAAATTTGTATTTTCAGTCTATCACATTTTTAGATTCATTCTGCAATGTTATATATCTAGAAAGTCGGTTTCTTGATGGATTTTGATGGTTTTATATTCCTGTATTCAGCTTAGTTTCTAAGAGTTTAAAACTTCAGCCTGTTATAAACTTTTGTCTCATTGGATGGTACCTGAAAAAAATAAAGACTCTAAACTGTTAGAACAAAAAAGTTATTTATTGTATTTTTAACAGGATCATTAAGCATAACTATAAATCAGAAGACCTGCTGAAACAACTAATAATGTATTTTGGTGTGGCAAGCCAGGGGTGTGACTCTTTGCTAATAATTTGTATTAATGCAAATTATGAAGTGACATTTATGAACTGTATTTGGCATAATACATAAAACTTTAGCTAAATGTAGAACTATTGATCTGCACTTCTGCAGGCAAATACTCTTCCACAGGTCACAGTGGTTCCCACTCTGAGCATTTAATAACACCAGGTTGTTAGGTTGTTAAGTTAATAAATGGCAAGTTAAATTTTATAGACTAATCACTTCCACTAATCAAAGTTTACTTCTCTATAATAAGGAGAATACAGCATTTTTTACACATTGTGCTTTACATCTCTAACAACTGTTACTTTATAGCATGGCTTTTCAAGTTAGTAGCAATATATTACATCTAGATAACACAATGCATGGAAAGGCCCATGTGTCTGGGAGCAGGGTCCAGAAGCCCTACCAAAGCTAGCCAGCTGGAAATCCTACAAACAGGGCTGTAATTTTGGGCTGTTCTCCTTCCCAAGGCTTGTGCCTCTCACTCTGGGCTGCAGATAGGTGCACCTAGCTACTCTGAATTCACTCGCTTGAGCCACTACGGACCCTGGCGAGCTCCTTCTCCAAGGCAAAGCTGCTTGAGGTGCTCCCTGTTACCATCTTTCCCCTTCACTCACTCCCTCTCCAGCAGCAGCTCAACGGTGAGAGCGCTCACCTGCAAAAGGGAAAACCCATTTTCCAGTCTCTCCTTGGTCTGGCAGGTTTTCAAGTCCATGCTATCTGTCTGCTAGATGCTCGCAGCGTCTGCCAGCTACTGCTCCTTCCCTGAGGGCGGATAGCCCTGAATCTGTCCCCACTGTGTTTTTTTTCTCTTTAAGAGTGGCTCTTTAGACTGCTGGCACTATGTTCCCTAACCTTAGCAGAGCAATCTCACCATGGAGGCACTGGCTAAAAGGAAGCACCTATACTCCTGAAGGTCATGTGTTTTGTGGTACCAGCTCTGCACGTTTGTTACAAGAAGGCTCCTCATGGTGAGACCAGCAGGTGGGGAGTAGCAGGCTGGGAAGCCCATTGCAGGGCTTTGGCTTGGGCTACGGGGTATGCCATGTCTCCAGAGCCTGAATGGGAAGGTGCCTGAGCCACTTCAATGCAATTGTGGTGCTCATGCTGGGTGATACCTAAATCCTGTTATAGACCAAGCCAGCATTTTCCCAACTGGGGGACATCCCTTTTCCCAAAGGCAAGGGTCATGGTAATGCTTGTGATGGTGGTGGGAGGAAGGGGGGAACACAACAGCCCAATTTTGATCATCTTGGCACATCCAGGGGTGAAAAGGATGCAGTGTGTGCAGCGACCGGGCACTTTTAGGTGCAAAAAGATCCCTCTAAAGACCTCAGCGTCCTACGTAGTGGAGAGACTGAGGTGCCTGTGGCTGCACGAACTGAGTCTAAGTGAAAGACTGCTCTTAGTGGGTTGTTGACAGTTTGGGTTCTCTCTGTTTTTAATATGGGGACCTTCTTGGATCATTTAGTTATATCAGCTGTATTTGTATATTCTAATTTGTCCAGTTATTGCGCTTTGTTTTGGTCTATTACACTTTGTTAACTTATGCATTTATACATTTTTTCGTCCTACTGCTAATAGGCTTAATGGTATGCTCAGAAAATCATCATATAATTGGATTTAAACTTAGAAATATTTTTTCTGGTTTGTGCACTTCACAGTAATGACTCTGTTTGTATCTAATATAGTCCAATAAAGGTAAGAAAGAAAATAAAATCCAGGCACTTGGTACTTGTTACTTCGGAGGGGCAGGAACAACAACCCAAACTGTTGCAAATTCATTTACCTGAGTAAAATAAAGGCATGATTAGTGCCCAAAACATCTGACATAAGGGCTGTAAAATCATCTTTATCAAGGGCACACGAAGGAGGCTGAAATTTTGCATTTAATCTGAACCTCAACCGATCTTTCAGAAGTGGCTGGTTTGTAATATAAGATTAATTAGCCGTGATACAGGGGAGAAACAAGAAGGACTGGAAACAGCTACAAAGAGTTAGGATTATGCCACGTAGCCCACAATGTAATTATTCAGGCATTTCAGTCAGGTAGGAAGGAGCATATTCAGGGAGATGTAGGCAGGGCAGAGGTTACAGAGTGCAGGGTAGGCAGGGGAGAAGGTGCTTGCACCAGAGATGTCGTGGCCCTGCCTGGGGCTGGTGGCAGGATGGGTCATGCAGCTGGCAGGTGAGGACCTGCTCCTCTTGGTGAAGAGCGAGCTCAGTCCTTCTCACCAGCTGCTGATTCACTTCTGGGTCTCGTTGTACATTATGTGATGGACTCCAGGAAGACCCAGATGTCCAAACTGAAAATTACATTGACAGGGAATGGGCAAATGCCTGCGATATAGGAGGCCTACACCAAGATCCTGAATTCCAGTTGCCAAATCACAAATTTTGAGCCCAAGTGTCCCCTGTACAGGTGTCCTATTCAAGGGCCCTTGGAAATAAAATGTGCCTCAGGGTGTCAGACCATAAGTACTCAGGCACAGGTGATATATGAAGGAAAGATGGAAAATGGCATCTGTGTTGAATCTGGCCCATGTTGAAGTCCCAGAGCATTGCCCCCAGGCTCTCAGCCCTCCTCAGTCTAGGTGGGGTCTGCTTCTGCAAGCACCAATGGGCAATATACCACCCGAGTCCACTGGTCCCATGTGGTTCAGAAGGGAAGTCATATTTTTAGAAGTATTTGAAGGGAGGGCATAGGAGATTTATGGCTGTGGACATGTTTGTGCTGTTTAATTTGTTTGGCAATAGTTGGTGGGGACAATCTATCTGAAGTGCACATCTCATGATGGAATAGAGTCTTTTATGTCCATAATGCATGACTATTACATTATAGTAACAGGCAGGACAAGGAAATAACAAATGGGAAGATAAGAGATTAGTATAGTCTTTAAAAAATGTCTATTATTATTCAAAACTGTATAACTGTCATTGCTGAAGACAAACTGTATTATAAAAATACAGTATAATATTATCCAAATTAGGGAATCATGGCTTCTAAAGGCATAAATACCATTGTTTTGGCATTTCAGCAACAGTGTCAGTACGTTGCTGACATAGAATGTAGAAAAGCTAAATCAAAATTTCCTGACAACTTCTGATTCAGCAATTTTTACAATAAGTAAAAGTTAGACCTACCTGAAAGCCTGTTTTGGGGGAATTTGAAAGATGAAATAAGAAAGGCAAAAAGAGAGCAGGGAAGAGAAAAGAAGAGGAGAAGGCAGCGAAAGAGACCAGAGACCTTAGAGAGGTGAAGGAGAAAGAACATGTCAGACAGAATAAGAAGGAAACCTGATTTTCAAATGTACAAATCAATCGAGGTTAATTAAGTCAATCTGTCAAATTGTTAAAAAGGTAGGGAAAAGACCAACGTAAGACAGAAAAATTAATTGCACATAAGATTGATGATGGTGGAATGAAATAATTTTTGCCTCTTCTTATCTACTGTCTTTGTGTATGACTTCAGTTAATAACATCACTATTTTAGTGATGCTGCTCAATTGTCATTCATTTTGGAAGTTCCTAAATATTATTTGCAATACACATTAAGCTAAAACATCTCGGACTTGTGGTGTTGTGTTAGGATACTAGGTGTTACTTAAGACTCCAGTATTTCCAAGCTCTGCCATTTGTTATTTGTGATGTTTGTAAGTGAATACCAGACTGAATAAAATCTGAGGCCAGCAAACATAGTTAAAGTATGATTATTGTCCAGTTAACTCAAATTGACTTGCACACAGTTGGAAAGGGTCTTCAGCTGACCTGGTTAATGAGTAGTTCATGAACTGTCACTCTTCCTATTCATGGAGAGGAGAACTGGATGTGCTTTGAACAGCTTAAATGCCTGAGCAAAGTGCTATCATTTCAGTGGCATCTGCTCAACTGATGTAAATGATTTGGGATACTTAGATTCATCAATAAAGTTCATTTCCTGTCTTCTCTGCCCATCTTTTAAACAGGCCACAACACATAGAGGAGCCTCAGCTAGAGGAGAGGCAGAGTTTCTCAGCTCCGCAGCAATACAGGTTATTAGGTTGCACATTTGCACCTGCAGACAGATGCAGCTAGAAGCCTGCGAGTTTACAAGTGGGACCTAAAGACCCAATGCCAGGTCAGGAACCTGTGTGGCTGGCAAGGGGGACAGCTTGCAGCTTGCACACATACTCCAGATAAGACAGATGAATAGACTGTGATACTCAGGAGACCTTTTGGGCCTTGTTTTACATAGAGATGTTTTTCATTTGTTGGCCAAAGCAAATTTCTGCTTAGGCTTCTGTAGCCTCTTACCTCTGCGTGCAAAGCTAAATCACTAATGATCCCAATAAACGTCCCTTTTCCATCAAAGTCTTAACAAAAACACTTAAAGCAAGTGTTTTAATACTGTTTTGTGTACTTAGAGCCAGGGTTTTTTTTAACAGTTATTCACAACATTGATTTAATCTGTGAGTGCCTTGCAATGTCATACAGATTTGGTGGTGTTTGGAATAGCCAATGGCCAGTAAGTAGGTAAGCCAGCTTGTCCTACATAGTGCTGGGGCTCGATTTTCTTAACTTTTTGAAGTTATTGCCCACATCTTTCCACACAAAACCCCGACCTATTTCCTCTTTTCCACCATGGTTTGTAAAGATGGGATTCATCTGATCAGACGTGTATTTTCAGTGTCGACATCTGAGCTAATTGTCTAGACTCTCCTCACTGTCACAGGAGAGAAGCAGGGACTCATCGGTCTCAGTTCACTTAAGGCAGACAGCTAAAAGAGGGCCAGGTGAATGACAGGTTCTCAGTGGACATTTCTGCTGACTCTCACGTGAATCAAGATGATGTGAGTGTGGATGCTTCAACGTAACTGAGTCTTTACCACCTGCGAGTGACATCTCACAGGAGGAACATAATTCCCCCTTGGCAAGGAGGGAGGGATGAATCGCAGTTATAAGGGACTGCAGCCCTTACTGAACAAAACAGGCTTTTGATGATTAATTTCCTGCTATATTTTTTATATATGTCTTGGCTCCAGAAGAAGCATGCATTTCAGAATCATTTTTACGTGCTGGGCTTCTGTTGGAGTGTTTTGGGTTTGAGGAGGGAGCTGTTTTGCTTTTCTTTTCTTCTTATTCTTCCCTTGAAATATTTAACTGTGATTTGGTCAGCCAGAATTTGTTGTGCATCTGTTGCCCAAATGTTCACGTGCAAAACAGAGTAATCCTTGAAGTCATGGCACTGAATTTCATTGTTTAAAGACCCTTAGCAGATTCCTAGAATCAGCTCGGGACCAAGAGGAAATAGTGCTCTGAATATTCACGTTTTAACACAAGTTATTTTGCAGAGTAACGTCTGCTGCTTCCTCAATGTGCTGTTTTTTCCAGGAAACTGAATCAGTAACAGTTACGTTTTATCTGGAATTTGTGCTGATATCCTGATTCTTTGGAGGGGAAGGGGAGAGTTTATCTGAATGGCCAGGAGCAATGAAGAGCTCTTCAGTTTCTGGAGGTGTTATGAAAAAAGTTAAGCAGCCTTTATGTTGCTACTAACTAAAAGAAAACCAGCACCAGCTATATCAAGGAAAGAAAGAGCCAAAATAAACCCTACCTGTGGGTGGCCAGTTGAGTGGATCTAAGGACAGATTTCATCCTTCCTAAATAGCTTGGAAGCTTGCCATGAGTTTTGCGGTCTGTGTATGCAAGAGCAAAATTCTGCCTTGTGCTGTTCTGCTGGTAACCAGGGCCAGATCCTTGATGACCTACTTTTTATTATTTGGTCAAGTAATATGTATTATTCCACAGGCTTCCCAATTAACTGATTTTTACTATTTGAGATATAAAAAATCAAGCTGATAATGTGGATGGTGTTCATGATGGTAACACGGCCAGACAATGCTAAAAAGGAAGATTTGGGGATTTTTTTTTTTTAACTGATGCAGTTAAGTGGGTTCATTTGTTCATTAGAAGTGCATTTAGATTGGCTTAACCATATGTTCATTTTGCTTTCCGTAATACTTTAATACTGGAAGGAGTGAAACCTCCCAAAGAACAATTCCCTTATGCTTCCAGACACGATATTAACCAGGTCTGCTTTAATATTCTTTCACTGCATAAAGCAAATGCATAAAGCAAACTCATTTATCAAATGAAAAGAATATAAACACTGAAACACGACTACTTTTCTGATGGGAGTGGAACAGGTGCTGTATTTTAACGTATGGTAGAATACCAAACAGATTTGTTATGATTATTGCTCACCATTACAATAAAGATAAACTTTTTTTAGGATCTGATCCTTCAAGCATTTGTATGTCTGCCTAACGTTACAGGTGACTTCAAAGCAACTGATCCCAAGGGCATGTTTTCAGGACTGAGACTTTAATGCCTGGACTCTTAAATAATGCATCACTTAAAGTGTAAGAAAGTGGATGAGTTAATTATTTAGTTTGTTTATTGCAGTCTTTAACACAGTTGCCAGCAAATAGAACAGATAAGTAAGAAGAGTCACAACCTGCAGAGATTTTAAAATACAGAGCAAAACAGAAAGCATCATGTTACCATTTGCACAGATTCCTAGAAGTAACAGAGAAACTCAGCTTGCGAATCAGAAATTGTGAATGAATTCAGCAGATTTGTCAAACGACATGATTTAAAAATAACTGATGGGTATAGCATATGTCAAAACAACGCAGGCGAGGCAGCTTCACTGCCCCTGCTCCTTCTTCCGTGGGAGTCAGCAGAGACTTGCTATCTGCTTCGCTGGGGAGGGAGGTTTACCTCTCATTGCTGGGAGTGGGCGATCTCCCTGCAGCCTGCCTGCGCCCTTACCCCACCCCCCCATCCCTCTGCCACTGTCTCAGGGAGCATCTGCAGAGCTCTGCCCAGCAGTGGCTCTTCTCACCCCCAGTAACACAATTTCTATCCTCTTTTGAGTCAGTTGCCTTCCCTGTCCTTTATGTTTTCGCTCAGAAACATGCTTCTTTAAAGCTTTGCAACAACAAGCGTTTGACAATCTGTTGGTGTTAAGCCAGGTTTATATCAAAGCACAGCAGTGAAGCCGTATCTCGTATAGCGGCTGCGGACTGATTTTTCCTTTCAGAGGTGGGGCTGATTTGCTGTCTTTCCCAAACATACGTATGATCTTCACAGAACAACATTACAGAAAGGGACGAGTTGTATAGTTGTCCAGTTCGTGAGCCAAAACAGCATCCCAGGCCATAGGAAGCATGCACTGTGTCATATATGAACCAGTGGGCAGCAAAAAATTGGGGGAAAGAAATCAATTTATACCAGATATATATTTATACTGAATATATACCCTGATACCTGAAAAATGTTTGTATATCATACACGAATATTGTTGCTGGAACATGGGAAATGTTATCGCTCTACTGTTTGCTTCCAGTTACTGTTGGAAAATTAATGGTTTGCTGAAGCAAATAGATCACAACTCGGCAGCTGTTACTGGCAGGACAGACAGTAAAACACACATATGCTGTGCACAATATTTCTGTCTCCTTTTCTTTCTTCTGACTGTAAATGAAATAAAGTACTGGTACATATTTCCGACCAATGTTCAGTTGCTCTTTGTTAAGTCTCTAAACAAGATGAATACATAGGGACTGGCTGTAGTTGGTTTTCTTTAGCACCCAGCCTTTGCCCTTCAGCAAGCTGAAGTTATACATGTGGCCAGACACGTGAACAGTTTTCATGAAGCTTCTTTCACCAAGAAGGGTCACAATGAGTGCCTAAGATGGACCCTAAAGCTGGATGATCCTCATTATTGAAAAGCAGAGTATCATCTTCCCCTCCTGAGTTCTCCGGCCGAGTTCACATGCAGGAGCCTGTGTGTAGCTGTGTCACTGCAGGAAAGCTGCACGTGACAGTCGCCTGGTGGTCACCTCTGCTCCGCGAGGGGAGGTCGCCTGCACGTGGGTGAAGTTTGTCACTCGCTAGCCAAAAGCAGTAGCTGCTTTCGTTGGCTGTCATTAAGGCTGTGTCACTGTTAAAGCCTACAGTTAGGGTTTCTAGCCTCACTTTTCAAAGCCAGAAGTAAAATACAGAGTTCCCTTGTGAACAACCCCCAGCATCTTCTCCTCTTAGGTCTCTGAGGCAAATGGTATATGTCCATCGCTCTAGATGGCCATCTAAAGATCTGGGTGAACGCATAGAGCCCTAATGTCATCAGAAGAAACTTGGATGTCAGCTCTCATTGCCCTGACCTGTCTGCGACATGGCTATGTAAGACTGTAGGATACGTAAGGGCTACTTTATTTTGAACTTAGACAGCAGGTCTGGAAGGACCCAAGGAGGCCATAGGGGCTATCTCTCAAGACCAGGGTACATTGGCACTTCTCAGATATCAGTTGAGATATCTAATCAGAGTTTGTTTCTTGGAAGTTAAAAAGCACAATCTTGAACTGTGTCAATGTATTTCTTTCAATAGAAGAAGTTTACGTGCTAAACCAAAAGGAAACCTGCTTGTTTAGTAAGTTCTGTCAGCTTTTCTTAGCTCTCCTTTTCTTCATGCCCTTCAGTTTCTTTCCATTAACCACCTAACACAGTCCTTTATTCCCATCAGCAGCTTTTATTTAGCTAGCTATGCTTTTGTAGTCCTGCAGACTTTCAAAAGCCTCTGCGTCTCACCTCTTTCTTTTGTAGGAAAGCACCTCTGCCTCTCGCTGTAGACTTCTGTGGCTGTTCATGGTGAAGTTTTCATAAAGTTGCCTTGTTTCTCCCTCTCCCTGTCTCCCAGTCTCTCCCCTGTAGCTGCAGATTAGAAGTGCTTCTCTGAATGCTCACTCTTCAGGGAGAGCAGGGCACTGCCTTGCAAGTTTTAGTATGCTGCTTGAGGTGAAATCAAGACCTTGATTGTTCTGAGCAACCCCATGCTTTTCCACTGGCAAAAGGGTGGTAGTCTCTTCAGCAGCTCTCCCCTGGGTTTCTTAGGAGCCTGCTGAGGAGTCATTAACCCAGATTTTAAGAAAAAAAGACAAGAAGAGATTTGTTCCAGTCTCGTCAGTGATGTCTTCATTCAAACTCATGTAACCATTTCAAACTGCTTGAAGTTTAAAACCATCTGTATGTCCCTGTTTTGTTTTGGTTTTTTGTTTTTTTTTTTTAATTTGATGACTACAGGAAAGGCCACTTTGCTTTTTGAACAACTACCTACTGATCTCTCACTTTGGTGAATTTAGGATGTCTTTCTTATCACTGGCATATTGCAGATGATTCATTTCCCTTCACTTGCAATGTTTAAAATTTGCATGTCCAAGTCTAGCCTAGACTCCTTTTATAGTCAAAAGACCAAAACAAGTACCTCCAAAGGGCAATTCAGCTGGTCTTTCTGAGGCGCAGACCTTGGAAGAAGAACTGCTGTCAGAGAGAGGCTGCTTCTTTCTATTGACTGTGAGCAGAGCAGAGAGTGACTAGCCATGAGCTGAGGTGTCTAGTTTCTAAATACGTTGATTCAGATGGATAGCACCCACCTATTACCTAGGTATCACGTAAAAAAGGGTTATACACCTCCTTTGTCATTTTATCTTGATGTCATTGCATTTTTTCTGTTGATTTACATATATAGCTTTACAAAGTAGACTCATAGTTTCTCACAATGACAGCGCTTTTTTATGTCTTACACAAACCTCGTATTTGTCTTAATATTCTCTTACCACCTTAAATTCACATCATAATCACATTGTGGCAGGCTCTGCATGACTTTTGCACTGTAATCTTTACAATATCATTGTGACTTCTTGAAGCAGCTATTATCCTGCTCACAATTAAAGCTACATAAAGTCACTTCAGAGCATTCTCATTACTTATCCCATCAACTTGAATACATCAGCTGTTACGAAATGTTTTATTTTTTAAGTAGCAGAATGCATCAGTACAACTGTGATTCAGATTCATTACAAATACAAAAATAAAGGCTCTTCTCCCTTTTCTTTTCCCATTATGTGAGTATTTCCTGTCTTGTGGAATATTCTACTTTACATATGGTAACACTCATCCTAATTCACTGAGCCACATTCAGAATTGTAAACTCTGCATTGTGTATCACTGGTGAAAAGACGTATTTTGTTCTCATTTTTAGTACTCAAAGCAGCATGAATATAATCCTGATTTTGCAGCTCAATGCTGGCAGACTAGATATTTTCACATTGTTCTCAAAATCTTCATATCGATAGTATTTCTTTCATGATAACATTTATTTATCAACGTTTATGCTGCTTTGACTTTTTATAAAATAACAGCAAAGATAAATGGATCGATTGACCCCAAGAGCAGTTTATTTATCCCTTTAGTCACACTTCAGTGGCAAAATCAATACTCTTCTGAAATATCTGATATTACAGTGGTTCCAGTAAATACTGACATTCCTGAGCTATGTGAAGGGGGAACAAAAATTTATTATCAACTTAGATTTTTAGTACCTTTATTGATTTTTCTGGGGCTGCTTGAATTTTTATTTATCTGTAGCTAAGTAAGTGACCTTTGTTTCAAAAAAAAACCCAAAAGCAAAACCAAAAAGCCTTAAGTTTAAACCCTGTGAAAAGTAAAAGGGGAAAAACGGCACATCCAACACTGTCAGTGACAAGGATCTTGGCAGAAGAGTATGCCTGGTTTTAAATGATGCATAGCAAACCACTGTGTGTTCTTTTTCATACTGTCTCTGCATTTGAAACAGCATAACATGTAATTTTTTTTTTATACTGACATTGTTGACATCCACTTTGTGGGACATCTAAGATGTTTCTGAGTCTTGCATTGCAACCAATTATTTTGATAGAAGGACAGAAGAGACGAATGACCTGAAAGAAAATTAAAAAGTACACAACAGGTTACATGCTTCATCCAATAAACAGATCTAACTCCTGCAACCGTTAACAGGAATTATGCACATGTATGGAAGAAAATTTTGTCTCTCTTATCCCTGGAAGGTTTGAACATATAAAAACTGGATGAGAAAGGTAAGATTCAAGGGAGTTCCTGAGGGCAATGTGAAGTTTCCAGTTTGGGGGACCTCACCAAAACAGTGTTTGGACAGAGTATAGCAGAGAACAACTTATTTTCTCAGTTGTGCTAAACTGAGAGGAACCCACTGTATCGCAATTTGGAAGATACGTAGTCCTAAACCAGTCTAGCGTTTGGGACAGAGATGGTCTGGAAAGCCTAAGTTCAGCAGGCACCAAGAAGTGTGGTTTCATCCCAGGTGGACACAGGGGGACAGGAGAGGGCCATCAGGGGTCTATTCCAGCCTGGCCATACCATGCTCATGCGCTCTGAGTGGTGGAGGAGTTGTCCCAGCATTTGACAAAGATGGACTAACAGACAGTACATGGCTTGGAAGATTTCATGTCACTCTGCTATCCCTTCTGAGCAGACGGACAAGGATGAAGATGATAGGTCGAATGAAAGGGATAAGTGGAAAACTCGAGGTATAAATCAGCTTTCCTAGTGCTTTGTATCCTAGCCACTTACTGAACACCACCCATGTTACCCACCTGTGCATAAAAAATGGAATGTAAATTTGAAATGCATATATAGGGGGTACCTGCTTCTGCATGTTTATATAAAACAGTGAAGCTCCTTAAAGAAGTTATCCTGGAAGAAGAATGACCTTTCCAGTAGCAGAAAAAATGTTGAAACTGGCAAAAAACAAGCCATAGTTTGAAAAGTTACTATTTCTTGCCAGTTCCTTTTCTGCCTGGGATAAATGTGCTCATTTCTGAACTACCTTAATGCTATTTAAGCCACAGCTGGAGTTAAGCCTGGAACACTCTTTACCAAACTTCACCAAAAAAATAACTGATAGCAAGTGCTCTGACTTGGCTGTCATGCCTCCAGCTGTCACTTTGTTCAATCCTTATCTCAAACAGGTTTGTTCTGGCTTCCGTTGGCATTGCTCATGCACAAACACAATCTGCCATCAGCAAGAACTAATGATATATGTTTATGGTTCCCTGATGGAAGTGTACTTCTCTCCAGCACTCCTATTAAGAGCAAAAAAAAAAGGCTCAATGGCCCTGTACATATTTAGGACGCAGCCCAAAAGGTGTGAAAAGCCAGCATAAGCTCTAGCCTCGGGTTGGTAGGTACCGCAATGAGTCTTCAGTAAAGCTTAGGTCTTCTGTGAATAAAATTCCCTCCAAGGGCTTTTCACTTTTTCCTGTTTCCTGGTGCTGAAGTGTTCAACACACCCATCCAATATAAAAACAGAATACATTTTCTATGTTTTTTTCCATTCATTTCTAGCTGCATCCCTTGATAATCATTAAATCATCCAGAGAGAATTATCTCAGTGTACATTTCCTCCTTCTTCAGACTTGCCAAAAGATTAATTTTCTCCAGAGAAAAGGAATTCCATAGCTTCATTACATCTATGTAAACCAGAAAATCGCTTTCCTTCAAAAGACAGTATAATTAAAATACATTTTCAGAATATGTATGACAAACAGAAAAGTTTTAAGTAAAAGTTCTGATCCAGATGAAAACTAAAATGCATGCCTGGTTTTAAAGTTAGTCAGTGTATAAACTTCATGTAGACCACAGGTTAATAATGACCTTCACTTCTTTGCGTAATCAGGGATATATAATATTAAAAACAAAACAAAACCACAAACCTATTTCAAGCTGTATAGCTAGAAGAAAACTGCCTTACAGAAGAAAGATCTGGGAGCAGATACCTTTCCAGAAGTTTCAGAAACATTGGGACAGTCATTGTAATGTCCTGGAGCTATAAATAGGACAGTGTACATGAGGCTAACCTACAAGTGTTTTCAAGCTGAATCTAATATTGAGAAAAATTTTGCCAGAGGACAAAAGAGAGAAAATATACTAAAAAACATTCAGAATGACTGCTAGATGATGGAGCTTTACTCTCTAAATGTTGCAATACTCTTCTTCCCAGAGGCCTTTCCTGGTGTGATGTACTTCCAAAGCACTGAAAAGTTCTGTCTTATTTGCCTGTCCTATATCTCTAACGTCATACATATAGTTATAAACATGCTGAAAATCAAGCATATTTTGAAATTTTTAAATAAGGTATCGCTGGAAAGTACTACATACATTACAGATCTGGAATAAATTTTTGGACAGGAACATTCCTCACATTTTCTCTTCTGCTTAAGTCCTGTTTCTGAGAGTTCATGCCTATACACTGAGTATTGATGGCTTACTACCCCAAGACAAAAAAAAAAAAATCTGTTTACCAATAGGTTCAAAATTGGTTGAAGTTATGAAACATAGGTCTATTTATAAATAAATGGATTTCTCCACTTTCAGTTAAAATCAGCATGTCTGACGAAGCAGAACCACATTATAATTAGTAACTGTAAGACTACGCAGTTTTACTTCGAAATAGCCATGGACACAAAATTATTTTGATGCTGGTGGCATGAACAGTGTTCCCCCTGCAGTTTAGCATGTCAGGTGCTGAAAGGTTGTGCTGGACTAAGTTCTTGTGAGTGCATCCTCTGTTAAGTATAGCAAATGTAAGGATGTTAACAGACATATAGGGAGGGATACTTAGAAGTCTCTGCATGCTTTTCATTTCTACCCCATTCCCTCTGTGGCAAGTGCCAGCGTATGTGTTTGAAGCACCAACAAGGCTTCTTGCCATATGCTGGCCCATTTCAGTGATTTTGCCTGTATGTGTCCGCATGTGTATTCATATGCATATGTGCATACACGTGCGAATGACATAAGGTCAGTGTTCAGTGCCAGATGCTGAAAGCAGTCAGTGTGGAAGAGGGGGAGAATCGTAACTTTGGCTCCTTTGAACTCAAATTAAACGTGAAAATGAGTAGTTACTTGAAATGGATTTGTCAAAATAGCCAAAGGGAGTTTGGTCTTCATCACTCGTATTTGAATGGCTTATGGACAACTAAATCCCTTGGCTCCTTTGAAAATCCCAAATTTAAAGGATGTTTTTTAGAGCTAGCAACGAGACTCAGTGCCACCGACATACTTCTGAGAAACTGGCATCATGAACGTCCAATCTGATTAGTTACACAGGTACTTGTGAATTTGCTTTATACCAAAGCCTTAAAAAATTTTACAGGATGTATTCCAATGCTCAGAGAAATCATCACGGTAAGAAATACGTTGTGCCAACAGGAAAAAACAAGTCAATATGCCCCTGCCTTCATATCTAGGCAATCTGCCTATCCAAGTATTTTCTGTAAATTTAGAATAAATTTTAAAGGTTTAAGGGCATGCAGTTGTATCATCATTTTTATGGCAGCCAAATTAATTCTTTCATGCAGTGCTTGAACCTAATGGAGATTGACTATCCTGTTTTCCTATTGTAATGATGTGTACCGAGTTGAAAATGAAGATGTTGGAGGATAAAAAATAGTGCTGTGACTGCTATTGATTAGCTGTCTTGTTTGCTTCATTGTTCAGGCTCTGTTGGCCTCTTGGGCAGAAGGACACCCAAGTATAACATCCCTGACATTTTCCTGAAAAGATGCATGCCTTAAAAGTGACAGCTTTACTTAAAAAATACAGTTTTGATGTATAAATGTGGTAGTTTTAGCTGAAAGGATTCTGATGGATTAGAGCAGACAAAGAGAAAGATTTCTGAAACATACCTCAGGTCAGCCCTGTATCGAGAATAGATTTAATAGCAAGTGTCTTACATGATGATGACACTCCTAGTGTCTCTGCATTTCAGTGTATGTGGGAACGAGCAAGAAAAGCTGAGTTTATTTTCAAAGACAGAGCGATTAGGTTATTCTGACTAATGTGCTCAGCTTTCATTAAAGGCTTTGAGTGGTCGTGAATTCCAGAAGACTTGACTGTGTGTGCTGAAGAAGAAAGCGGCCCTTGAAGTAACACATAATTTTATCAAAAATACTGCCTGTATTTTTAAAAGCCCCTGTATAGATTGTTTTTCCCAGTCTTTGGGCAATAAGCTATTTGATACCATTTTGTTTATTCTCTTGCCTGTTTTTCATGTGAAATATTTGGTACGAGAGTCATATAATTAAATTTGTAAAAACAATTACTTTTAATTACATACATATGAATTTAATACACATGACTGTGTATATTCAAATATGGCTCTTGGTTATACAGAAAACAAGTCATAATTTACCTAACTCTCTGTCAAGGTATTTAAAGGAGTCAAGTACACTAAGTGATTTCATGCATCACCTTTAATGAAATGCACGAACATATGAGCATGACTGTAGGACTAGGTCACAGCCAACATTAGAAATGCTTCTGCTTTTATCAATCAGTGTTATGTTAAAAAGGGTCAGATTCTGCCACATGTACTGTCAGGTCTGGGAGAAAATGGATTTGTTCAATGAATAACCTGTAGCTCAGCAGGGGCGGAGATATTAGTGACTCTGTCCACTAATGACTCTGTGGCAAAACTACGCTTTTTATTAAATCCTGCAACTAGTTTGCAAAAACCTGAGCAATCTGTCAGGCAGTAAGTGGAAGCCAGCCCGGAAAAAAATGAGGTTTCCAATGTACTTCAGCTGGAGGTATTGCAGCACTGACCTCACTCTTGTCTTTCTCTCATCTCATCATCCTGCACCTGAGAGCGAGGCCAGGTACTGCTTCTCTTTCATCCATCCGTAACGGTCCTGCCTTCACAGAGCACCTCTAGCCCTGCTAGTTTCTTGGCTTGGCATGTCTCATCTCCAGGCTCATGACAAGGTCTTCTCATTCTGCTCTTGCAAAACCCCCTCACAAAGACCACCTTCCATCTGGCTACGTCATCTTGTTTCTTGTCTACCAGGTCAAATTTACATTTCTGATTTTCCCCTTCAAAACCACTGAGAAGTCTGTTCCCACCCTCTTCTCCAGCCTTGTCCCCGATGGGCTGAATGGCCTGCTCCAGCAGGAACACCATGTCTGCTGCCCTTCTCCCTGCCACCACAGACAATGGGGCATCTCTGCTGAAGTCACCTGCAAGATCACCCCTCTTTTGTTATTCAGGATCTCCAAGGAATTCATCTGGCCTACAGCATCCACTGGAGATGGGGCAGTGGTCTTTATTTGCTTACTCATATTAAAAGTAAACTCTAAAAAGGCTGACAAATCTGAGCCAGTCCACTCATTTTTTTGGTATGTGTTGTTCCTCTCCACGCATGGTGTCCCCTCTGTCTTTTCTATAGGCAAAGTGTTTTGGGGACAGAACCTGCTTCTTGCCTTCTGCTTACTTACTTCTCCAGTTCGAACAAAATTAGTTGAAAATGAAGCTCTCAGAAGTAAAGTAGTAGCTCAATTTTGGCAATGGCAATCTTAATGACAATCTTAATTTCTTTCTCATTAGATTTATGCATTGTAATTTGGTGTTTCATAATATGGTCATGAGCTGTTTCTCAAATAATGCAGTATATATTTTTGGCTGAACTAAGAACCATTAGGTACCTATTTGCAATATCTTACAAGCATGGCCATGCATATATGTGATCATCCAATTACTCAACTTCTCTAAAAATCTTTAATAGATGCAGAGTAGATACAGTAAAAATGGCATGTATAGACAAAAAACATGTTAAAATTATTTCAAGGAATATATTACCAGACATCACTTATCACTGACTTAACTACATGCACATTATTTGAAACAGAACCTCTGTTTTTAATCCTGTGAGCAATCATTTTGTTTCTAAAACTTCAAGTACAGGATGAAAAGTAGTGAGGAAAAAGGAGCCTGATACATCCAATGTCCATTTGCATCCTGCAGCACTCTCAAAATCTTTTCTTCTTCAGCATTCACATTTTACCCATTCTTGCTGGGTTTTGTTTCTAAGTCCTTTGTGCTCTACAAGGATATCCAGAGAAGGTTTGTAACTTCCAGTACAGCAAAACCTGCTAAACCGCACTATATAAAGAATTTTTTTCTTTTCACTCCCTCTTTTCTTCCCAGTTCTCTCTGTACTAGTCGTTTTTTGAGCCTGTGCAATCTAGAAAACCCGCAAGTGAAAGGAGGAACCATAACTAACGCTGCCAGAGTCAGACTCACAAATATCTCCGATGCAGCAAGCAGCAGCAAATGAAACCAGCCGAGGAACAGGATGCATGTGCTCAGGGGAGATGAAAACATTTTACACAGATGAGCTTAATTCTACTACTTCCTTTATGTTTTGATCTTTTTCATTTCCATCATTGTTGTCAATGTTGTCATCATTGTCAGCAAGATGAATCCTGCAAGGATATGACCCTCTTGCCTACCCAATGCCATCAGCCTCCCATCCTGTCATTTCCTTAAAAAGGTCTGTCTGCGCCTGTCACTGCTGATCTTGGAGCACTGCTGAAGCCTGGAGTGATTCGATGATTGCCAACCCCTCCACAGGGTCCCTGTGTAGAAGTCCTTTGTTAGACATCGATTATCCACCCCCCCCCAAATATCGGGGAGGCAACCGCATCTGAACCAGGGTTGAGAGAGGTTGTGGGGGGGTCATTAACAAACATCGGCTAATCTGACAAAATCATTCCTGATTTTGTCATCCTCCTTAATTTGGAGCAATTGATGAAAGCATTGAACTACAGCATGCCATCCTCCTGCTGTCCAGAGGACAGCTCCTCAGACCCTGTGTTTTGTTGCTGCCGATGGCCTCTGGCTCATCATGAAAATGTGATGCCTCCAGGTTTCACCTTGCAACTGAATGGTCCAAGACATGGTGGTGGCAACTGCCACCTGAAGGTAATTCAAGCCATCATCAGCCCTTCCTCATCGTAGCTAGAGAGCATGGCATGTGGCTAGGAGCTGGAGGCTGTTTCGTAGCTGTGGACTTAGCGACCAGCTTCTTGCATTGTACGCCACTTCTGGAAGTGTGTGATAGGAAGCAAAACAGTGCACTGGTTGTCAGGACCATACCTGAGTCTCAGATGACAGCATTTATTTTGAGGTATGTTTTAAATGGCTGCAGGTGCCAAGGAAGAGCAGAGGTTGCAAATTCTGTGCAGCACCGATGGCTAACCTTCAGAAAGCCTCTCCATCTGCTGCAGGAAGCATTGAGGCTTCAGTGATGCTGAGAAAAGCCAGTAAGACTCAAGGGCAGATCAGCCCCATTAACTTTTCCTTTGTTGCTATTTCTGTTATATTTTACAAAACAAATGCAAATGGATAAAACAAACAAACAAACAAACCTGCAAAGCCTTGCCCTGTTCATTTCTGAGTATGCAGTTAAAATTGTGGTATTGTGGATGAGCTTTCAAATAGTGAATTTACACCGTTCTTTTAACACCATGATGGAATGCATAATCTCACTGTTTTCTGGTTGTTAGAGAAAAAAAGGGAGTCAGAATAAAGAGATTCCATTGCTTACTTTCTCTTTTCTGACTCCTTGGGTGGCCTAAGGTCTAAGAGGAAGATTTTCTGGAGCCTCTGTTTCTTCTTTGTGCTTTGGTTTTGGACAACTGACTTGAGAGACTTTCACTTGCAGCAGTATATAGGGTCCATGGATCTGTGTTTCAACTGTACTGTAAAAAATGAGGTAATAATAGGTACTTAAATACATCGGTGTTCATGAAAAGGCTAGTTAGTCAAAATACAGGTAGTGTACCTAGGTATGTTGTATACGCACAAGCATGTGAAAGGCAGGCCTTTCATCTAGTAGCTCCTCTGTGTTTCAAGACTAGTTGAGCAAAGCATAAACTCAGATAGCTTTTGCATCACATGACTCTTTCCTACAAGTTGAGTTTATTTGAAGTATCTTCAAATATATTTTCAGCTTCGGCAACTTACTCTGCAAGGATAAAGTCTGTCCTTAATTTTTAAATTACTGTCTTCATTTATAAACTACTATACTGTACACATTTATTTTAATCAATCACTGCAGTTGTGAATGCTGGTCTGATTTCTGAATCAGCACTCAAAGATAAATGATAGATGGTTTATTAAGTTCTCTCAGCTAGGGTTCATGATGCTTAATTTTCTTAAGTGATAATATTTCATATGAGAATCCTGATCTTTTTTTTCTTCTTTCTGCTTAGTGGAGTTTAACCTAATTACATGTATGGTCTCTTTAACAGTTGCATTGTGGAGCCATCACTGAACTTCCATAAATCACCATTTTAACTTTTTTAGGAGAAACCCTTCAAAAGGTCACCTGTCATCAAAGATATTCTAGCTAGAAGTTGTAACACTTAACCCTGTCTTTAGGTTCTCCTAACTCAATTACACCAATGCATCACTCATCTCTCTCTGGGTTTGCAATAAAAGAAGTATTGGTCTAGGGCTGTTTTTTGGATCCCTGGCAGCAAGACACCGTACATGTACTTACCTCTTTCACAGCTGGATGGTTTCATTGTAACCCCTGGTGTCTCTCTCCAACATTTTGACCTCATAAAAGCATAATGTCACTGAATGCTGAGATTTTATGGTAATTTATTCTGAAGATTGTGGCTTTTAAATCTTCCATATGCAGTTTAATAACAGCATTCTTGTCATCAGGCAAACTTTGCTCTCTCTATTAATATTTTCATCTTCATTTTACACACACAAACACATATACACACAAAATAAGCTAAAGATGATTTACAGAAGCATTAGAGAAAGGGAAAGAGAGGAAAGAGGCAGAGAACAAGATAGTGAAGACTAATCATACCAAAACCAGACATGCTTTTGCTGGTTTTTTTCCATTCCTGTTATATTTTTGTTTGGATTGGCTCCAGAGAAACCCTGTTCCTTGTCGCTCTTGTTGTTGTGTGTGTGCTCATGCATAAATTCAGGTCAAGTATGAAACCTCTCTTCTGCATTCTTGGTAAGAATGTGTAATGTCCTTATCAGCAGATAACAAGAAATCTGAACTGATTTAGCTCATGACCCTGGGTTCTTTTTTTTTTCTGCCATTACCAAAAAATATGGTGTTTGCTTAGTTGTTAATGTATTCAGTTCAGTAAATTAGAGCTGCTTGAAATTTCTACTAATCCTTTTCCATTGAGGGTTTCCCTGGACTAAGTGATGCTGAATAAAACAAAAACCACATGCATGCACAGGTTTCTGAGATTTTCCGGATCAAATATAATTTAAGGGGCACAACATTTTTAAATGAGGTTTTTTTTTTTTTATATTACTGTACGAAAAGCACCAATGAATAAACAGTGTTTACTGAAAGTATGCTTTGCTTGAACTTGGCCATTAAAGTATACAAGGGCTGAGGGGTTATTTTGCAATGAAAGAATGAACCAATATATAAGGATAAAAGTAGAAAAATGGTTTAACACACAGCACAAAGATGTTTTTGAATGAATCAGTCTTTGCTATTTAATTTACATTTTGAGGGCTCATTAGGATGATGAATGACACTGCTGGAGAATAAAACATACTTCCTGAACAAAAGAAAATCTCTGTAGCCTAATAACATTTTATGCCAGCACTTACATTTGTCAGAAGTGGATGCTATTTATCCCTATGATTATTTAAAAATCATTTTTATTGTCCTTTGTGCTGTGTCCTCTTCTGGGAATTTTAATTCAGAGTTTGACACCTACTTATTAACTTCCATGAAGTATGGAGTACAAAGGCTTATACTATATGAAGAATTCCAACCAGCCATGTTTATATTGCCTGCAGCTGTATACAAATTAGCTGAGTTTGGATTTGTTTCTCTTAGAAATGGAAAAAAATTTGAGTTGTGTAACCTTTACGACCTCAGCAAAGTAGATGTGAGTTGAGCATGGCTGACCTGGGCATACCAGGAGACAGCAGTAAGTCGAAAGAGCAAAGAGGAGGAATTTACGACATTAATGTCATGAATTAGGAATCTCTACGAGTTGAAAACTTTCTATTTCATGTTTCCTCCTTCCTTCTCTGGACAGAAGAGGATGAAATGGGAATGCTAATGTTTGAAACTTCAAGCCCATCCACTCCTTAATCAGTATATAATTACTTGCTGTCTTGCCTTCTTCAGTGCTTATACATGCCTATACTCTAGAGTCAAAGGTATGCAAATACCAGAAAACAGACTATCTCTGGAAAAATGTCAAAATATTTTGGTAAATTATACACTATTACAATAATTGTATTTTTATGGTTTGTCTTAGAAGACACTGCTTTTGTATCAAACATTAGGGTTTAGACCCTTATTGAGCGCAAACTATAGTTTCACCTACATTCCCTCTTCCACTCTTCCTGCAGTAGATCTGCTCAGCAGTAGAGATATCCAGCCTTAAGTAGTGATATCACCTTAAGTCAAAGATTTCATTTGCTTTGCTGGGGGAGCACATCAGTTGCTCAGTTAGCTTTTTGTGAGAGCCTGTAAAGCAAGATGATGTACAGTTTTGCTTTGTTCATTGTGATACGAGGTGGGAATGTTTGATCTTGTTTTCCTTCCCCTTGCCAAAGACATCCTGCACTCCTTGCAAGAAGTCCAGCTGGCAGTAAAGCAGGTAGCAGTATGCAGGAAAAAAGTATTTCCTTACATCTAGTTCTACAGATGCTCATATTGATTTTTCCACATGCAAGGGGGTGCTGATCATCTGGAACATGAGATCCGAATTTTAGTTATCTTTTTGATTTCTGAAGAAATTGCTAGTCAGCCACCAATATTGTCTGTAGATTTTTGCTGTTTCCTATTTTGTGGGCAAACATATATAGGAGAAAATTATGGGAAGATTTTGTAACACTGTGACCTGACTGTGATCTAACCTGATCTCCTTCTATGACAAGGTGACCTGCTTAGTGGATGAGGGAAAGGCTGTCGATATTGTCTACCTGGATTTTAGTAAGGTCTTTGACAAGGTTTCCCACAGTATTCTCCTGAAGAAACTGGCTGCTCATGGCTTGGACGAGTATACTCTTCGCTGGGTAAAAAAATGGCGAGATGGCCAGGCCCAAAGAATTGCGGTGAATGGAGTTAAATCCAGTTGGTGGCTGGTCACAGGTGGTGTTCCTCAGGGCTCAGTATTGGGGCCAGTTATATTTAACGTCTTTATCAACAATCTGGATGACGGGATCAAGTGCACCCTCAGTAAGTTTGCAGACAGCACCAAGTTGGGCAGGAGCATTGATCTGCTGGAGGGTAGGAAGGCTCTAGAGGGGGATCTGGACATGCTGGATCATTGGGCCGGGGCCAACTGTGTGAGGTTCAACAAGGCTCAGTGCCAGGTCCTGCACTTGGGTCACAACAACCCCATGCAACGCTACAGGCTTGGGGAGGAGTGGCTGGAGAGCTGCCTGGCAGAAAAGGACCTCGGGGTGTTGGTTGACAGCTGGTTGAATGTGAGCCAGCAGTGTGCCCAGGTGGCCAAGAAGGCCAATAGCATCCTGGCTTGCATCAGAAATAGTGTGGCCAGCAGGACCAGGGAGGTGATCGTTCCCTTGTACTTGGCACTGGTGAGGCCGCATCTTGAATACTGTGTTCAGTTTTGGGCCCCTCACTACAAGAAGGACATGGAGGTGCTGGAGCGTGTCCAGAGAAGGGCAACGGAGCTGGTGAAGGGTCTAGAGAACAGGTCATACAAGGAGCGGCTGAGGAAGCTGGGGTTGTTTAGCCTGGAGAGGAGAAGGCTGAGGGGAGACCTTATTGCTCTCTACAACTGCCTGAAAGGAGGTTGTAGCGAAGTGGGGGTCGGTCTCTTCTCCCAAGTAATAAGCGTAGGACAAAAGGAAATGGCCTCAAGTTGCGCCATGGGAGGTTTAGGTTGGATATTAGGAAAACTTTCTTCACTGAAAGAGTCGTCAAGCATTGGAACAGGCTGCCCAAGGAAGTGGTGGAGTCCACATCCCTGACGTGTAGATGTGGTGCTTAGGGACATGGTTTAGTGGTGGACTTGGCAGTGCTAGGTTAACAGTTGGACTTGATGATCTTAAAGGTCTTTTCCAACCTAAACGATTCTATGATTCTAGGATTCTATTCTATGATCCAGGTAATCAGTGGGCAGACAGAAACATTTGGTTACTTTTCCTCCCAAAATGTACTAGAGGTATTTCTGGGCATCAATGGCAGACTGCTGTTTGGAGAGCTGCTGCTGAGTCCTTGTAGACCTCTTCTTGTTGGCACCCCGTGGCCAGGCCCAGTTGCTGTGAGTGAAAGCCCTAGGGATACTGCTCCAACATGCACTGTGCCCTGTCTCCTGTCTCGTGAAGGACTGAGCCTGAGGAACCAGCTTAAATTATGCTGGCTTGATTTGGAAAAGCAGGGGTCTTGTGGACAGGCCTGCTTGTTTTCAGAATACCCATTTTAGGTTTTTAAGGGGTTTTTTTAGGGTTCGTTAGGACTTTTCTTCTTTCAGTTGATACCCTGATTTTCGGGGGAAATTACATTCTGCCCACCTAAAATACTTCCAACCCTTTAGACTACTAAATGTACTTTTTGTTATCCTACCTAAAAATATATAGTGTTGCCTGTATTGAATTGTAGCCATATTCCATATCTAAAGTTATAAATGCCACTACATATCTAGATGTACTATATTACAGATGCATCTGTTTACATACATGTTTCTGATTGTGTACTTGTAAAGTGCTATACAAGCCTTCAAGGTAACGTGCATGCATGCAAAATGCAGATTACTGCAGACTATTTTCAATCAAGACATCCCCACTTAATCCTTTCCACGTGATCAAAAGGCAGGATATGCCACTTTTGAAAGTCACATCTTTTATGTTGGTAGCGTTGATTAAGATCTGGACTGCAATGAGACACAAAGAACGGGTGTCTTTGGGTACATTCGCACTGCAGTCTCTTCTGTGGTTAGTGCTTGGACAGACTGAGAGGTCTGAAGCACAAGTGGGCACAGCTGAAGAGCTCCTGCCTCTGCTGTAGGGATCCATCAACTGTTTATGCAGCAGCAGCAACTGCATGACTGCAAATTGCCAAAATCAGTGCTAGTTTATTTTAATATGCCAGACTGTAAACTGTAGCAATTCAGCAGCTGCTATGCAAGCAGGGACCTCCGAGAGAGTATCGGTACAGAGAGATAAGGATGGAAATGTAAGCTTGGCTTCTGTCTCATTCTTGCTGTTTTTTTCTTCTTTAGCTTAGAGGTACAGATATTCTGGGTGGCAAATGAACCAATATCACGCTTTTGCGAAGGCGATGGCTTGATTTTGTAGGTTTTTTTTATGAATGAGTAATCCCATTGTTTCCTTGTATCTTGAGTTTATATATAGGGCCATCAACAAGGTAGCTTGGGCAGTGAGTGAGCGGTAACTGTTACTCTACTGTGCCTGAGACCTGTGTAGGTGATTTGTGCAGGTGGGCTGCTGTGCCTATACAGTCCCCATGGATTAAATATTACAGGCATTCAGCCCATAGCTGTTGACTGATTTCCCATCTGCAGGTATTTAAAATCCTGTTGTGTTTATAGTATAAATGTATATAAAATTTAGATTAGGCAAGGACTGCTCTTCAGTGTAGATTTTTCCACCAGCCCTACGGCAGAGTCAACAGCGACCGGCCAGTTCCTGACTGCCGGGGCTGTGCATTGCCCTGTACAGAAACAGCTATTTGCCAAGAACATTTTGTTCTGTTCCTCACAAAGTACCTGTTGCTGCAAATGGTACAGGAGCATCCATGTTTTGGTGGGGCTTCCTTGTCCTCTACCTGCCCCAATATATAGCTGGGCTGCAGGTGACTTAGAGTGACATCTGCAGATAAACTGTGCAGGAAATGCTGCTGGAAGTATGGCTGGGCAGAGGGAGCCAGAAAGCTGAAGGAAACCCTTAGAATACGCATAGTCTTTTGCATCTTCTTCATTTTTCTCTGGTGTCATTACCTAGTGTCCCCACATGGCAATATGGGCACACAATTAAAAATCGGAGCCCAAGAGCAGCTTTGATCTCCTCTCCAAGAAGAACCGGCACCTGAAACTCTGAACCCTTCCCCAAATAGTTAATTCTCAGGGGAATGAGCCACTCATCCTTCCTTTCATAAACAAACAAATAAAGAAAAGATACAAGGGTTTGATCTGTTTAATACACATTCTCTGAAAACCGGAGCACAGACTAAACATAGTAATCTGATGATTACAAATTATTCAGTCCTATAAACAAAGCATGACAATTGATGACAATGTGGTATCATATATCATAAATGCAGAGCATCCTCTCTCCTCCAAAACAAATAGTTTGGAGTATTTCAAACCCATAACAAATATATTTAATGCAGATCACTGTGAAACAATGTGTGTTTCTCTGTTTCTAATGCTGTATACAAAAGCCAGCCAAGAGCTTTTTGTGTTTTATGCATTATATTCAGTTATGCTGCCAATTCTACTTCCTATTTTAGTATTCTGATTTGAAAATCAAGATTTGATGTATTTCAAGCAACGCTTGATGCATGCGTGTCTTAAAATTATAGGAGATGGTTTATAAAGTAAATTATGAGACCTTAATATAATTTCTGAGTTTCAGATAGATTTTTATCTTGCTAGTTAAAGTATTGATCCCAACCCTTATATTCTATCGGTAGCTTGTTATGCGAGGCAAATCAGCTCCCATTGTTACCGATGCTGAAAATCTCCCTGAGTAACCCGTGATAGGTTTATTACATAGGAAGCTTTGATCCTCAGGACTCAACTAAGATATTCAAAGTTCTTATAAAGGTGTCTTAGAGTCTGCGATACAAATTCAGATGTCTGCTGTCAAACGACTCCTATTCAGCAAACCTGTATGAGCCACCTTTGAAAGTGAAACAGCAAGATGACACCATTCATAGCGTGACTTTTGGACAGGTCTTTGTGCTCCCCAGCCTTTCGGTACCTGACAACTCGTTCCAGGCCGTATCAAAGTTGCATAACAGAATTTGTAAAAAGCTACACAGAAGGGTTTAATGTGTTGAGAACAAGTAACTTCTTTGTTGATATCCAGTGCCAGATCAAAGAGATGGAGTGTAATAGGCCCAGGACTGCATTACCTTCAGTTACACCAGGGAACAAAAGAATAAAATAAAACAGTGAAAGGCAGCAGAGAGCAATAAAAAAGGAAAATACTAACAAGATTCAACATCCTGAAACAGGAATAAAAGCCACAGAAATAAATTCATCAAGATCACATAACAAAAGGGAAGCATGTGGCTTCTCGGCTCAAAGGCTTTCGAACTGTACTCCTGTTTTCGGTACATGTTGTTATAATTTGGGGTGCCACAAGACCTTCCAGTTTTTACAGGGACA
Organism: Platalea leucorodia; assembly: GCF_965183815.1. Taxonomy (NCBI): domain Eukaryota; kingdom Metazoa; phylum Chordata; class Aves; order Pelecaniformes; family Threskiornithidae; genus Platalea; species Platalea leucorodia. The sequence continues at coordinate 71,105,170 of NC_138824.1, forward strand.
GAGAGCTGCCTTTCCGCTTAAAAAATGCAGATTTGTTGTACTTGACCTACATGGAAATGTCTGTGAGCTGTAGCAGTATTAGAGATTTTCTCTCCATTTAGCTTCCATTTAAAATGAAATAGGGCTACATTGAACATTTCTTCCTCTAGAGACAAAATAACCTGTTTTTAAGTGGAAGATTGCCACATCTGTTCAAAAAAATAAATATAGAAATCCAAGAGGCAGCTCACCTTTTTGAATAAAAACAATGAAAGTTTTGGAAATCAAACCCAAGCCAAGCCTAAGGGCAACCTAACTTTTCTGAGAAAATTCACAAACCCCTCTCATGCAGCGTAGTACTGGTTTTGGTCTGCAACCCAGTAAAAATTAAACTCTACCATCATTGTCCATTTCTTCCTTTCATTTCCCCCCACTGTATTGTGTGTTGCATGTACGCGAATGCTGGTGCATACGGGACTTAAAATCATTTTATGGCAGTAAGGCTGTTGAGAGAGCAGTTCTCTGTAGGCACCAGCCAGAGCTTTGCAGTCCGTACACCAGTCATCCCCCCCATGACACTGCACTATTATAAAGTGACTTGTTGCTTGTTTTCTGTATTAGAAAGAAAACTGTTAATGTGACAGTGAAAAGTGGTTACTGCCCCTGAGTAACACAGCAAGTAGTTGTGGTTTGTACAGTTTTGCATTTCTGGGTTTTATAAGTGGTGCTCCATTAGCCTTTAGCTGTGTGGGAGAGCTCAATGCAAACAGCTGTGAACTGGCAAATGTCTACTCTACTGGAAGGACAAGCAAACCCTTTCAAAGACACAAAATCTGGAAAAGCTGAGGACAATTTATCTTTCTACTTGCTTTCTGTATTTCACTGTTACTTGTAACAGCGACCAGTAAAAAAAATCAGAAAGCGTTGTGACTTTCCGATGCAATATCCCCTTTAAAAGGAGATAACCTGAGAATGTACGGAAAGAAGAGAAAAGTGAAAGCCAAAAGAGAAAGGACTAAGATCATTTTAAGCCAACCTTTTGTCCTCCAAGCCTGAGGAACCAGTGTGGCTTCCATCACAAAATGTTAACTAGTAGCATACAACTACTTGGGAGCTACCTACAACCTTCCCCAAACCTGGGACATTATTTATTCTCCTGCTTCTGGTCTTGTGATTGCCCAAACAGTAGGGTGCTGGCATGGAGCCCACAGGAAAGCGGGGACAAGTGCTGGGCAGCTGCCACTCCTTGGGGCAGATGGTTTTACAGATGTGGAGGTATCCTGACTTCTGGAGGGAAGTCCTCTGCAAGGCAGCACCGCAGTGCCTAGTTCCTGCCTAGCTGGCCAAAAGCCTTTCTGTCCCCCACCAAAGAGGACCGATACAGGTCTGTGGTGAATTGATGGGAAAATAAATCTTTCAGTGGGATTTGGGAAAGGCAAAATAAGGAAGGTACTTGCCTACTCTGCAACTTTATAGATTTGCTGAATTTATTGATTCCCATATTAAGGCTACAGTTTATAAGATTTGACACTTGCTTGGTTGGTTTGGGCATTTTCAGGAAACTCTTGTAGAGAATTTTTGTATGGTGTATACAGATACACACACATATATATGTATACCTTGATATATACATGGTTTCATGTACATTCTTAACTGGAAGAAACTTACATATCTGAGCCCTAAGACATTGCAGCACTGACGTTTTATTGGAAAATTTATGTGTCCTATTAACTCTGCAAAACCTTTAGAGAGTACTATTTTCAGTAGCTTTGCAGTGAGCGTGTTTCCATCAGTCTGTCAGTGACCACAGTATGGCTGGATTTTTCTTTTGACTTTAAGGAATGCTGAGAGCGCAATAAAGCTCTGCCGAGATTTTCGCTGCAGCTTGGAGAATTGTGCTATTTATCAACTTCCGTGTGGATTTTAAGAGAATCCACCTGAGCTGACCAGAGGCGTCAAGGGATTGATTTAAAGATAAAGATGCATACAATAGTTCATCTTCATTGATAAAGCTTTCGGTATCCAGTAGCAAATTATATCTCTTTTTGGCAAATAAGTGTCCAGGTCAGAATTGCCATGACCAGAATATGTTTTTGCAGTCTTAGTGATGAGACTGAGCAGTCATTCTCAAACCAATGCATATGATGCTCTGTTCCTTACACATAATAGACTTTTTTTAAACTCCCAATCCTGATCCACATTTTCCATGAAACAATTGTATTTTCCACAAATTAAGGAAAGCAGTACAATGTACATGTCTCAGGCCAAAATTAATTCACTTTTAAGTCACAATACGGAAAAGAAAGGAAATATGCATCAGCTGTGCCCAGACAAGGTAGAAAAAGTTGTTTCTCTCTGGATTTACAAACAGGTTGTTTAACTCTGCTGGCTTTATTGCTAGATGCTCACTGGTCTGCACATGCTTCAGATCTGCTCCATCAAGGGTTCTTGATGATTGTTGCCCTCACAAAAACAGTTATAGTGAAAGAAGATTTATTTTGCTGGGGACGAGACACTGTCAAAGCCAAAACTGTCAGATGTTGGTGACATCCTTGGACTAGCAAAAGGCTTTAGTAGAAAGCCAAATGTTGCTCTGGTCTCCAGATTGTGGGTTTTTTTACCTGTTAAGTCTAGATCAGTCTCAGCCTCTAAAATTGAGAAGGTGGTTTTCAGCAACAGGGATTAATGAGAGGTGGTTTCTCCCTAGGAAACAGTTTTTTCAGCTCTGTGTAGCAACCTATCCTGAGAAATAGTCCAGTGTTACCTTCTGGAGATACAGGCTGCTGCTCAGTGTTTTGGGCTCTTGGCTGCCCCATGAAGATCCTGTAATCCTCTTTTAGCCCTCTGTGAAAACCAGACCCTCTTTGGCCCCAATCTTTGAGTGAGGTATTGGGTAGAGCAACATCTTTGTTACCCATCATGACAGAAACCACCCTTGTTTCCTTTGTCTTGTCCTCAGCTTCATTAACAGAATTGTCACCCAGATTTTTAATAGCATTTCAATGTTAATATCTTTCTTTTTGACTTAGTAGAGATATTGTTCAGAGGATGATGTTTTATCAATATTGAATTCCTCGTGCCACGCTCCATTTCTTATTCCCTCCACCACTGCCCAAAGGGTAGATTTTTCCCCATGAGCCATTTCTAAATGGATGTAAATAAGCTTTAAGGAACGCCTGGTAGATGTTACTCTTTCCATCAAACACTCATGTACAGGGGCTTTCTTCCATCAGGGGCCTTTTGTGGGAGAGATTTCTGCAGAGTTGTGTACAGTGAAACCTTCTATCTGTAAGAGGTTTAACCCTTTCTGCACGATAGTTTGTTATCACATAACCTTTAGCTCAGTGGGAATGAATACCAATTATCATTTATAAACAGTTCCTCTCATTATGCGCCTATTTATGGCATCTTTTATAGCTTGCTAATTACAAGCACACAAAACAGAAATGTTTGGAGTTAAGTAATGTAAACAGGGATGTAATTGATTTTCATGTTGAATAGTTTTTATTGATTTATTGTTAATTAACATTTTTAAAGGATCTCTTGGCAAAATAATCCATTTAATTTATTGAATATTATACTAGCTGATGGTAAATTCATATTAAAATGTCACAAAAAGATTAACACTTCCATAATACTTGTTTTTCCAACTGTTGCTGGTATACAGATGTTATATATTCTCCCCAAACAAACACAGACAATATATTAAATGCAATCAGTTGGTCTCAGTCCAGGCCCTAGCGGACAAGTGTCCACATCACTAAAAATACCACATTCCAGTTGACACTAATTGGCCGTCTGTACTGCAGGGAGGACAGGCATCTAACGGGGAGAAAAGTGATTTCTATCGCTCGCAGGGCAGGGTCCTTGGGTCGGCTGTTGAAGGACTTCATGGGCTGAGGGGAGAAGCCCGTATCTTCGCTAAAATAGCCTTTCCTGCTGTAAAACTAAAAGACTCTGGTGTCCATAATGGAAACCTTCCAACAAATAGACCACTGTGTCAAGCAAGCCGTCACTTTAATATGTTCAGAGCATGCATACAGTGCTGCAGAAAATGTAGTATGCCAAAGGCATTTCCAGAGGTCCCCACTGGCTTTTTCCAATTTGTGGGTGGGAAGAGAGGCTGTGGAGTCCATTCAGGGGGTTGTTGACAGCATTTTGGTGTATGCCAGTGTCCTTCAGCTCCTGTTGACTTCACTGAAAGCTGAGGTCACTTACTCAGCACCTCCCAGGATCGAGCATGTAGCAAGGAGTAAAATTGCAAGTTGCAATCTTCATTATTACCATCCCATTATATTTTTCAAATGGGTAGCAAGAGAGTGTAATCACATCAGACCCTATTTTTTCATTAGTGAAGAAAAACATTAATATACTGTGACATGGTATTGATTTGATACAATCAATCTTTCCCAATAACAATAAAACCTTTATATTTTATTAATAGAACAATGCAGTTGTTCTCCATTACAGCTCCCTTTTATTGTTCTGGGTCACAGTGTAATTCTGGCATGTTTGGATTTTTATTTTTATGAATATAATGTAAAAGCCTGTAAAATTGCTCCACTGATCTGCCAGTAGGCTTCATTTGAGGATTCCAAGCATCTTTTATTAGATGAAATATTACCGGTGCAGCTCCTGTCATTGATTGTTCAACGGCCCTTACGGGTGGAGAGGGTGGGGAGGTTTCAGAAGGGGTTTTGACCTTTAATTCTCTTGATTTTTTTGTGGTGTGGACACTGAGACTTGGACTCAGACCGTCTCATCAGTTTGAAGATTACCTCTCAGCACATGGCTGGACCCAGCACTTCTAAATCCTCTCCAAACTGGGCTGTAGGTGCCTAAGCTCTAGTGAAGCTCCCGGCAGCCAGCCAGCTGGCAGCCCTTGACCATCACCTCACTTTCTGACCCTGGGCTTTCCATCCTTAGTTCAGGTCAGGTGCTACATGGGCAGGAGGTGCTTCAAGCTCTGGGGCAGGCCATGGGCATGCATTGGAGGAGTCACGCTCTAACCTCATCTCCCTGCTATTTTAAAAAAAAAATACAATACGGCGAATGCCTTAGCTTATACATCCACAGTATATCCATCTTCAACTAGACACCATCCTGAATCTCAGAGGCAGGATCCTTTCAGGCCCTTCAGATCTGCACATAGGGCCAGCACAGCCTAAGGCTGGGTTATGGCTTGATTATGGCTTTATAAACTCCTCTGCAGTCTTCCTTCTTGGATGCTCTGCTCTCCAAAAGCTGGTCTCCTACCTAGGTTGTGGGGGACCTGCTGAGCAGGCTGTTCTGAGCAAGTATCACTCATCAAGAGCAAAACGTGCTCTTGTCTGATAAGTGTCTCCTTTCTAGTGTGCACGACAAGTCTATCGAATCATTTGGAATTTATCTACAGATATTTTTGATTCGTTTTCTTCAATTAACCAGAACATCTCCCTGTTCCTGGTACAAGACTGGGGCATCGTGATATTCCAGTTGCAGTGAGACCCCCAGTTAGTATAGCCAGATACTTTCATTAAAGCAAAGCTAGATTACTTTCATCACTTGCTCTTTATTCATTTTTTTTCCTTGAAATAAAAACTTTTTGTTAACCTTTCTCCTCCTCCCTTTTGAACCAAGAACAATGTTGCAAGATCCCATGGTAAGAAAGATAATCCCCATAATAAATATGAAGGCTCCATTTCAAAAGAGAATGGGCTTATTAAGGGTAACAGTTTATTAACAGTTGCTGCAAATTAGATGGATTTAATAACTTTAATTAGTGCAATACTTTCTGACACAGAGCTTGAGGAGAATTCAGCTGTTCATCCTCATTTCCCTCCCGCACATCTCTGTGTCTAAGGAAGCAGCAGCAATTCCTCATAGTAAAAGTGAAACAGATCCTACTTGCAGCAATGCAAAGCGCAGGAGAAAACTATTGTATCAACAGACTGCGGCCACTGGCACTCCAAATTAGTCGTAAGGAATAATACAAATGCAAAGTAAAGCTTTCAAATATCAGGAACAACAGAAAATCAAGCTTCCTGAGCCGTCTCTTCTTTTCTGTTTCCTTGGGGTAACCCTGCGCAGTTCAGCCCTGCTTGCCTCCATCCTCACGAGGATGAGATGAGGCGTCTTCTACGTTTAAGGGCTGTGAAGTGCACAAGCATTACTAATGCCAACCAGTGAAATGAGAGGGACTACAGTATGTCTTGGATCCCTGAAGTCCAGCCCTGTTAAAGTAGATGGAAACATTGCTGGTAGGTCTCGCATCACCCATCAAGATGGAAACACCATTCCTGTTAGTAAAAAAAAAAAAAAAGATAAATGCCCTTTTTAATTGTTCTGGTCAGAGTCTTTTCCTACTCAGTCCTTTTCCTATGGGATGTTCCACTTTATCAGAACGGAAAATGTCTGCAGCTATGTTGATTTTGACCAAATCTATATTCATTCTTGCTTGGAGAAAATATTTTCTTAGTCAAAAATTACTAAATTTGGAGTCAGAGTGAAACATTTCAATATTTTGTTTGCATGACTTCTTGATTTAGGCCATATCTTATTCTGTAGCTATGAATTTTATTTACATTATTTAAAATTTAATGTTGAAGTGTTTTGATTTGATCAAACCTTCATTTCTCAACTAAACTGGAGAACATTTCTTAAAATTTCATTTTGAAGGCAATGGTGTCATACAATTACATTTTGAACAGGAGCAGAGGCAATGGGATAAAATCTACATGTAGGTGCCTGGCCTCCAATTCCGAATGAAAATACATTCCAAAAAGTGGGCATTTCCTGGAGGACAAAAAGTGAGTTTTTAACCAAGTCAAGGTCTAATTTTTTAACCAGCCCACCTTTCCTGATGTCCAAAGTCCTGCATTTTCTCTCCAGAGCAGTGTGGGTTCAGCACAGCCATACCTTAAAGAGCTTTTTGGAGGATGCAGCACATGTAAGGAAATCAACAGCAAGTTAAGCCCTGAGTGTCTAAAAACCCTTCCTGGGCATCTGCTAATGACCTCTCCCCCCAAAAATTCATTTACGTGGCTTGGCTGTATTTCTGCAGAAATCCCAGAAGTCACCTCTCTGCTCTCAGGCACCTCTCCCCATTAAACTTCATCATTTTACTCCACAACTTGAAGGTATTATTGTCAGTTCAGAGAAATGATCGAAGGGAAACTTTGTTGAGGGCAATGGTTTTCCACAACCCAACAGGCAGATGCTGCACATGTGAACAAGTAAAAAGATAAGGAAAGCACCTGTCAGCCTTACCCTGTGAGAAACTCTAGCCACTCTAACAAAAATAAGGACTGGGAAAAGCACATCTGTGTGATGCAATGAATGATGCATGTGTGCATGAATGCAGCCCTACCAGGAAAATGACTGCAGAGAGCCCAGAGAAACTTAGGTTCTGTAACGGTGATTGTGAGCTCTTCTTTCTTAAGGGAAATGAGTATCTTTCTTTTTTTAAGCACACAGCTGTTTCCTTTTACTGACATCTCCTGAATTCCCCATATTTATCTTTTCCATATTTGTTTATTTTACAGTTCTGGAAGTTCCATTCTAGCAAATGGATGATATAGAAAATGTTATATATACATATGTGCATGCATGTGTGTGTATCTCCATACTTTCATGGCCTTGCCGGGCAAAGAAGCATTTCTAATATGCTTTCAGATCAAGGTCCATCAATGTGGGCTTTTCTCCCTTTTTTCCTGTTTTTTTTAATGATGGATTTAGGTTATTGCCTGCCAATATTTACTGCCTGAAGCTTCACTTTAGGCCTGCAGCCCCGTGTTAAGCAATGTTGTGCAGTGCCTGTGCAGCCCCAGGTGTGAGAGCTGCCCTGGAGGCAGAGGTGGCACCCAAAGGGTGGATGCGTGGCGGCTGCTGCCATGCTGCTGGTTGCAGATGACCGGCGTTCAAGCCCCAACACAGCCAGCCTGACTCCCACTGAGTGGAAGAGGCCAGCAAGTCTGCTGAGTGCATACCTCAGCCTTCTGGAGATCTTAATCACACCTAATTTATAACAGAGACAAAATCGAATAACTCCTGGAGACTTTGTAAGAACATTTAACACAGTCCAAATAATAGCAGCACCAAAAGCTCGCACCATAAACATCTCTTAAGCTAAAATGGAAATAGATACTGGCAGAAGATTTTTCTTTCTTTCCTTAACACAAAGATTTGAAAGGAGGAGAAGTATCACAGATAGGCAATTCCTTTCAGAGGGATTTCTTTATATATCTCCATGTGAAAGCTGTTGGTAAGGGAAGAAAAAATAAAGTAATGCTCTGAAATAAAATTTGTACAGATGTAGCTTTTTTTGAAATTACATCCCATTTCTCAAGAATTCGATGTAGCCTTTAGTCAGCCTTGTTTCTTACAGTTCTCTGTGCTTTGCATGGTAATTAGCCGCTCGTGTTATCAGCAGCATGATGCTCCCGGCTATGTCTTCAGCAACCACTGCCGTTATCCTCGGCGGCAGCTCCTCGCATCCTCCTGCCAGACTGTACGCCAGCCGCACGTGTGTGCAGATGTTTGGCGTTCTTCAGGCTGTGCTGTCTGAGGACCGAAGGTAATGGGCACAGCATCCGAGAGGGAAGAGGCTGGAGCCCACTTCCCCCGACAGCTCCCCGAGACTTGCCAGTATTTCGCTGACGGTTCATTGGAGGTTCAGTGAGGCGAGTTTGTTATGACAGATCACAAAATGCAAAGGGAGGCAAATCACCTGGGTTCATCAGTGTCAGAATAAATACAGGGTAGCAGCTCCTCGGCTTAGTTGGGAACAGCAGCCTCAAAACCTTTATTTTGTTTTAGGTTTTTTTTAAGTAATTAAAAGATTTATTGCACAAGTGTACTGTGGCGTGCAGCCTATAGAGAGGGTGAAGGGACTGCTTTGCGCAGATTGTCGGCACTTCTGACATCAGCATTATGCAGGTGCTGCGTCATGCAGCCAGCACTGACGCGATAGTGTTTGGATCAGGCAAGTCCACTGATGCAAATAGCGTGACTAGTGCTCTGTGCTATTTGTTGTCTGCAGGTAATGCAATCTCTTCTTTTCATTCAGATTTCAAGAAACATTTACCAGCTTTTTTTTTTTTTTTTAAAAAACTAAAATACGGCCATGAAGTTAAATTCAGGTTGCCAGATTCACGGGCAGTGAGGGTTCCTCTGTAACACAAGTAGAGATGTAGCAGAGAAGGAAGCTTTTAGAATAAGAGTGGGGAATCTCTTCCATACCAATGCCTACAGACACTTTTCAGACATACCTTAGGTCCCACAATAACACTCTGCATTGTATTATATGATATCATGAAGAAAAACATAATATGGCCCCAGGCCATATGAAATTGAAGTTGCTTGCTGTGTGCAGAGCATGGATTGTTAACTTCCCCACCCTTACTCTAGAAAGTTTGATATCAACAGTAATGTAAGATCCTTACAAGTATTCAAACAAAAAATGAATTAAGAAATTTATGTTTGACATTCAGAAGATGAAGAACAAAGGGGAAAATATAGAAATCGAGTTGTTTTTCCAAATGTTGTTTTCAGTTTTGCGTATCTTTTCTTTGGTTTAGTGTTTCCAGCTTTTTTTTTTTGCCTTTTGAAAGGCGGTGTGATGTTATTGAGAGAGAGATGTGAAAAGTTCTTTTACTCCCTGCCCAGAGATATGATGTGCTAGGGAGAATAGCTATAGTTTTAGTTCTCTGGTAACGGAAAGTGTAATTTCTTGCTGATGAGTATTGCAGACTTATTTCATTACACTTCTAGGAGGGATATTTAATTTTGTAAGAGAAGCTTGTTTTTAAACCTACTCTGAAATAGCCTATTGCCAGATTTACCTTCAGTAGTTTTGTCTTCACATAAAAATAAAGAGCACCATTTTACCGTATGTTCAATGTATTGTATACAGCATAAGATGATAGGTCATCTCATCCCTCCTTCTGTAAGATGGCAATGGACTAGAATATTGAACTTGAGGTCTGGCAGTAAATTCGTTGCTCTGTAAACAAGGCGTTCATGATGATGGCTTTACACTCTCCACTGTTGTTAATGGGATAACAAGTCATAGGGCGGGGTTTGGGGAAGGAAAGGGAGAAAATGGAGGGAAACCCACAGAGAACAGAGAGATAAAAATTAGCTAAGATGAATATTTAAATACTTAAATATCCAGAGATTGTTGTGCTGTTTCTCTCTGTCTTGTTACCTTCGTTGGCAACATGAACTGTTGCACTTGCGCCCCTGCTCCGGTGGCAGGAAGGTCGCACACGGCATTGTGCGGCTCCTCGGGGACAGGGCTGAGAACAGAGGAGGGCTATCTGCTCAGGGCTGCAGCTTCTCTTCAGCACCCGTGCATCAGATATGAGTAATTCTCCAAAGGCTGACATTATAGCATGCTTAGTTCCTTTCCCTTTGAAATCAGGGGTGTAACTCCTGGTGAACTGTAAAGCTGACGGACTGTGTTGCACCAAAGAGAGTTAATGTGATTCATTTGTTTAACAATCAAGGGCCATATTCAGCGAAGATTTAGCAGGAGTGCTGACAATAAAGCACTTATGACTTTCTATGAATTGGCATGAAATAACAGCCACAAAAAAAAATTATGAAACATAAATTGTCCCCTTGCATATGCACGACTGCCATACTTCTGGTCTTGGTTACAGCTGTTAGGCTACGAGCTGCTGTGGATCCAGACCTCTTCAGTGACTCAGCTCAGGCTGAGGAACAGCGGTGACAGTGTCCAGGACTTGCACAAACTGGCTAGTGGTATCATTTGGGTCTGGTAGGCACAGAGGTACCCATTTTTGAAAGCGCTTCATGATTTTTTGGGTGCCCAAATGCAGATGTGGTACAGAAGTCTGATTTCCCAGTGACAAGAGCACAGCACTTTGGAAAATCAAATTGCTTTGATATTTCTCCAGGTGGGCACCTGAAAACTCAGAACCTCCAGGTGTTTTTTGAAAACAAGAGGCAAAGACCAAGCTCACCTCCCTGCTAGTTCTTTGGGGACAGTAATTAATCGTATTGGTATTGTTTCCATCCCCACTTCCCACATGGGAAGACCTCAAGCCCCAGTCTCCTGCCTCCTGAGTTACTTGTGTTCTGCAAAAGGAAGAAAACCTTTCTTTGGGGAACTGTCAGGGAATTTAATGTGGTAAAGTAAATCCTCAGAAGACTGCATCTTGTGGAGAGCTGCAGGAGTATACCCCCTCAGTATCAGTACCTCCATCCGTGGTGTGCCCTCTTCCCAGTTGTGCTGGGCGGCGCAAGGGGACCGTGGCCAGGGGGCAGGCAGGAAGGGGGGGGGGGGGGGGGCATAAGTATGGCAGACTGGTGTCTTGCGCTGCATTGTCTTTGCTGGCAAGAAGTTTGCATCCTAATGAACAACCAAGCGGAGCACGTAGGTGAGGCACCGGCTGGATGGTTCCTATAGGGGGATCACTGCTCTGCCAAATCTCTGATTTCCCCTCTCCAGAATGGCTCTGGAGGAAGCTACACCATTCAGGAGAGCCAAATTCCTCTGTGCCCTCAGTCCCACAATGTACGGGTGGGTTTAGCATCAGCGTTTTAGGAAATCATAGCCTTCTCAAGGCCACTGTGCTGCCTAGCCGACGCTCAGTGTTGCAGCCTGTGTTGCAGTCTCTGCAGCTCTCCCCTCAGCATCACAGCTGCCTCTACACTATACATCGTCAGGCTTCACATAGGCAATGTCACTGCAGAGTCTTTCCTGCACAAAGGATGCAAAGAGGTGTTATTTATTTAATATAAACAAATGCGCATATTGGATATATGTACATGCAATAACTGTTTTGCTTATGCTTACTCATATGCAGTATATCCAAACCAGCAGGAACTGCACCCAAAAGTGGTGTAAACAAAATCCTATGAATTTATACAAATATGTTGCAATCATATGTAAACACTGCAAATATTACATCTTCTTGTGGTGCTGATGGGGAATAATTTGAGAGTTTTAAGCAGTGCAACTTTTCAGATGCTGGAAAGACTTGGCATCATTTTGAAACTGTAATAGAGGTTGGAATATATTTCATGTGACAACCATGTCCTCAAACCTGCTATTTGTTGTTTCTTTTTAAAACACAAACAAACTATTTTCTCATTTTGTTTACAGGACAGTGGAACAGGAGATAACAGCTGCATTGAAGAAATATTGCGGGTAGGAATCCGTAAAAAAACATTTTCTTCTAGTGCCATTTTGTTTACTCTAAAAGGACAAGAGAATAACGAGAATATTGCAATTACTGCTGTTAAAAATATTACTCTTTTAGATTGTCATCTTTCTAAGGAAAAAGTAGGCAAAATTATTTCCTCATGAAAAATAATTGAAAAATCTGTGAAAACAACCTTCTAGAGCCTCTGGATTTCACTGCTACTTTGTGCCAGTATGGCTGACCTTCATGCATGCAGAAGCAGATAATGGGATAAATTATAAACTGAAATGTACAATGATGTTTCAGGTTTACAAACCATGCAAAGTGCATGTTTCCATTAATCACGACTGTCAAAAATCTTAATTTTGAAGAGAGGTCTAGGAAGGTCATTTTCCACCTGGATTTAATTAGAATCCATTATGTAATGTCATTATGTCCATTATGTCCATTATATAATGACAATGTGCAAAATCCATAGTTATTTCCATATTTCATTATTATTTCTTTTATCTTAGTAATTTCTAGTTTATTTTCATGGAGCAAATTAATACACATCCAGACAGATCTTGGCTTGAATGAACTTTAATATTGATTATTTTCTGAGGCGGACAAATTTATAAACAATGAAACATTTCCATATATTTTAACTCGTGGTTTTTTTGGTTCTTTTTCTAAACTGATAATTCAATAACTCACAATGCTTATAAATCTGATATAATAGTGAGTGAAACACCAAACAAGGTAGATGGAATGGTAAAACCTCCCTATTACTGTGTGCGCTTCCACCTCTTGGATATCCACTACCCAAATATTTCAGATTGTTTGTAAACTATGGGGCTATAAATATTTGGTTTAGAGATTAGTAGTGCATTAAGCCTGTTGTTTCTAAAGGCATTTCTCCATTCTCCCTGAATATGTTAAATACAGTTTTTAATTCTTAAACTGGACAAAGAGTTTATTGGATGGCTTATGACTTCACTGGCAGAGCTTTTACTTAGCTAACGTTTACAAAGTAGGCTTTTGATGGGCTGAACCGCACATTCAACAAGCCTTAGCCTCAGTCCCTGCTGTTTTGTTACAAATTAGTAGCAGATAGTATAATTCATGAGAGCTTTTTACATTTTTCACGATGAACTAAGTATATGATGTGATGTGAGGCTCATTCACCCCTTTTTTATGCAAGGCTTTTAAAATGAACAAAGAAGCTTGTCTTCCTCCTTAGGTTGTGCAATTTGGCTTGTGCAATTAGCCAGAAAATGTAGAAGAGACATGGTTCCTTCCACACAGAGGAACATGGATATGTAAGAGACCCCAGCTGAGAAGAAAAATTCACTATATGACTAGGGATGGTAAGGTGCATCTCCAAACCAGTAAACGCCGCTGCTGCTCTCTCTTTTTTTCCCCCCTTGGGAAATATTTTCACGAAGCTTCATGATGAAGCGTTCAGGACATCCTTGGATGGGTAGGACCCTTTTGTTCATGAGGATTTATTCACAAATTCTTTCACTTTGCTTAAAAACTGAATAAACCAATCCATAGCTCAAAAGCCACACATTGCATCCATATCTCGCTGTCTGCTGAGGCTTAGCATGGCTAAAATAGAGAGCGCACTGTTTTCATCCCCTAGCTCTTGTCCTCACATGAATACTCAGTCATCATGGGTAACCTCCCCAGTCTGTCCATTCTCCAGGTCCTTAACCTGAGTGTCACTTTCTATTCCGAGCTCCCCTTGTGTCACTGTGTCTAAGACTATGCGTAAATCTTGCAGACTGTTCTCTATAGCATTTCTAGCTGAAGCTCTTTATTCACAAAGGTATAAGTCTCAGGTCCAAATTCTCATTACCTACCTTGATTGCTGCAACATCCTTTCCTTGGTTTTGACAAATGCAATGTTACGCACCTCCATTCATGCTGCTGTGCAGATCATTTTACTGGCTTGACACTTTGCCCAAAGACATTTGTCTTTACATCTCACCACTGTCATCTCCTTCTCTATCACATGAAGTACAACTATTTGTCCCTGATCATAAGGTCTCAAGTCTCCCAGTTCGTGCTAACATATTAGCTCCCACTCTAGCTTACCTGGTGATGCCAGCCTCTATTACCCTGTTGCTAAGTTTTACATCAATGAATGAATTTCTCCCATGCTTCCCATCAGATCTGGGAACAGCCTTGAACACTTTCCCAATTAGCTCCATACCTACCTTCAGATCTTTTCTTAAGAGCCTCTTTTTTCACAAGGACTGTGGAAAAACAGTGGTGAGGTCAGGGCTGTACCACTGTTTCTCATGCTTTAGCATTGTTGTCCCACTTGTTCCTTGTAGTGCCCAGTCAGGCCAGATGTAGCCATCTGCTCTCTTTTGTCCTGAAAAGTGAACTTTCTGTGTCAGGGAACTGCTGTATAGTACAAAAGGAGTTCCTAAGTACTCTCACAATATAAATCCATATCAGCAGTGGTTGCTGTTACTGATAATTAGTGAAAGCAGCAACAGTAATAATGTGCCACTGCTACTCACTTTGTAAATTACTGGCATCCAGACTTTTCCAGCCCTCTCTGTGCCCTCTTTTTGTGCTGAACAGATCCATTCAGTTTTAACACAGATTTTCTGGTTTTCTGAAATAGACTATTTATAAGGAATGCCATTTCCATGGTTTTGTTGGAGGTGCTATTCACATAGTAAAGCCAAAGTTTAGCTCCTTTTCAGACAGAATATGTGCAGTACCTGCATGGGTGCCCAGAGGCAGACAATGAAAAGCCACAGGAGCTGCAATCCTTGTGTTCCCCTCAGAAAAGATGGCTCTTTGCTGGTGCACTGGAATGTGTTTATTATAGGAAGGGCCACTCTACTGTACAGACCATCAGCAAAAGGAAGAAGATGCTTAAAATTTATCTTTTTAAGGAACATTGCACCCTATTTTAGCTGTCTCTTGCACAACACAAAGCAGAAAACATCCTCTCTTTCTAGACAGTGTGGCCCCTGCACACGTCAGGCTGTGGCTCTTCCAAGGGATAGCTACTTCCACAGCATGTCCGCGTTTCCCCAGACAAGACCAAGGGCAGTAGAAAGTGTGCCCCAAGTCTGCTCCATCTGCTTCCCCGTGCTTCCTTCCCCCAGTGGGTGAGAGGAGGCAAGCGCTGGTTTGTGCACAGATCTTGTCACCCTCTGGTTTCAGGGCTTGGCCAGAGCTAACATCTGGCCCTGGGCTGCAAAATCAGTTGAGGCATAGCTTTAAAATCACCAAATCTTATTTTGCACTAACTGTGACAAGAATTTGTAGTCTTTGTGCTGCTTGGTGCAACGCAGGGTGCCACGGCTTAAGTCTAGCCTTTTTTGATGTTGTTTTACCAAATGTATCAGAGCTCTGTAGACTTTGTAAATTGACAGATCATTCTGCATGAAACTGCAGCTTCCAAAAAAAGCCCCCAAGAACTGAGATGCAGAACCGCTTCCAGTCCTGAAGGAGGTTGATTAACAAGACAGTAACCCTGTCGAGATCGGAGCTGTTGTAAGGACTCCTGCTGAGTTTATAATCACTGCAGGAATCCTGAACCTCATCTAACCCCATGCACTAATTTATAGCAACTTCTTCAAAGTGTACTGACTCCTCTGTCCAGCTGCAGGCACGCACATAGAGGACAGAGAAACTTCTAAGAGAGCCTTCAATGTAAATAACTCTAGTAAGACCAAGTTACAGATGTAATGTCAAATCAGGAGAGAAAAGCCTCATTACTTGACAGTAGCTGTAAAAGGCAATTCCTTGCAAGCTTTCACATTGTTGGTGGAGGACATGGTAGAAAACTTTGAAGTGGGTAAGAGTTAAGGCTACACAAATATCTTTTATTCCACCATGCCCTGAGCAGTTGCTACCTGAGTTCCTGAGACACCTCAGTTCCTGAGGTTGGGCAAAGCCAACCTATTGACTTCCTTGCTAAAACACAGGCTTGCTGAGCAAGATCAGTAATTTTGGCTGATTTCTATTTGATTTTATTAGTGTGTGGAACTGTGTATTTTGTTGTGACTGGTGGGGCTTGGAGTAAATATTTATTTTGCTCTAGAACACAGGAAAAATGGGAGCAGTGAGAGTCCTGCCTCTCCACTAAGTTAACTGTTGCGACCAGTATCAGATGCACTCTGAATATATTTGCTATGGATTTAAGAAGATAGGGAGTGTGTGAGGTGCAAGCAATTCTTGGTTTGTAAGATAAGTGGTTGGAGATTGATCTGGCTGTTCTTATAGTCTTAGCTGTGATTTCCTAGAGTGGCTTTCTTGAAAGAAAACCCACAGGCAAGCTGAGGTTTTAATTATTGAAGATGTTCCTTGTGAATTCCCTTCTTTTTCTTGTGTTGACATGAGAGCTGTCATTGAGCTGGGGAGAGACGGATGTAGTTTGTTTGGCCTACAAACAGTGTTTGGCTGCAGGATGCAGAAACAGTGGGAAGCTGATGGAGGAGAGCAATGGGGATTCAGAGAAAGGGCTAGAGGAATACTTGGACGTACTGCTGGATAAAAAACTGGTCATGAGCTGGCAACATGTGCTCACAGCCCAGAAAGCCAACCGTATCCTGGGCTACATCAAAATAAGCGTGGCAGGCAGGTCAAGTGAGGTGATTCTCCCCCTCTGCTGCGCTCTGGTGAGACCCCACCTGGAGTACTGCGTCCAGCCCTGGGGTCCCTGGTACAAGACAGACATGGATCTGTTGGAGCGGGTCTAGAGGAGGGCCACAGAAATGATCAGAGGGCTGGAACACCTTTGCTATGAGGAAAGGCTGAGAGAGTTGGGGTTGTTCAGCCTGGAGAAGAGAAGGCTCCAGAGAGATTTTATTGTGGGCTTTCAATGCTCACTGGGGGCTTATGAGAAAGATGGGGACAGACTTTTTACCAGGGCCTGCAGTGACAGGACAAGGAGTAATGGTTTTAAGCTAAAAGAGGGTAGATTCAGACTAGATATAAGGAAGAAATTTTTTACAATGAGGGTGGTGAACCACTAGAACAGGTTGTCCAGAGAGGTGGTAGATACCCCATCCCTGGAAACATTCAAGGTCAGGTTGGATGGGGCTCTGAGCAACCTGATCTAGTTGAAGATGTCCCTGCTCATTGCAGGGGGATTGGACTAGATGACCTTTAAAGGTCCCTTCCAACCCAAACCATTCTGTGATTCTATGAAAACCAAACACGACCAGTTAACATGGAAGAAGCCATCTCCTTTGGGATGGCATGGAGCAGTGAGGAGGCAGGATGGGGTGTGGGGTGGAGGACAGATAAGTTTATTTCAGGGAAGATAGAAAAAGCAATTGGGGAGGCAGTGAAAGGACTGAGACTCTAGCTGCGAACATCCTTGCCAGTGAAGGACAACTCTGCTTGGTTCCATGAGCCTTCTGCAAAGGGGTGAGCACTCACAGGTGCCCTTGCAAATAGCTTGTGACTCCCCATGGCCACAGGACATCCACTTATGAAAACGTGACACTTTAAGTGTGATGGTTTTAATGAGTAATTTACTTGAATCTCTCTACCCTGTGAAACTAATCAGAGTATGTAAAGCACAGTATTTCTTATTTGAGCAACATAAAAACCTGAATGAAAACAGAATCTAATTCTGTATTTTTCCCCTTCCCCACTTGGGATCCCTTGGCTCATTAGCAGGCTTGCTAATTCTTTAGCAGAAAGCATTAAGGATCAACCCATCAAATATTCAGGGTTTTTTTTCAAACGTGAACAGCCATATGTGCTGTGAGATCAGCTGCACTCCATCAGCTGATTGAATTAAAACAAGAGCAGAGGTAAATTAGAAACTGTCTGCACAAGACAAATCCTGTGAAAACATGAAATCCTACCAAACACACTGTCACTGTGAATAAGCATCACAGTCAGTGGAGCACATGTCAATACTTAGAGGGGAGAAAAATCAGTTTCTTAGAGGTAGGTTGTTAGTTCAACAACTGTGAACTGCTGCCTTGTAAATGTTAATGACTGTAAGATCCCACTGGCTGCAGTTAAGCTCCTGGTGGAGTCAGACATGTGAAGAATTACAGAACACAAATATGGTAATCAGCAGTATATTTCTAAACACTTCTTTTGCTTTCCAAAGCAGAGGGAGAAGCCTACAGGTGGAACGAGACCCACTTTGGTGCACAGTGCTAGTGCAATAGCTACTTCTGCACTAGCAGAGCGTTTTATTGCAGTCTCACTGCAGGAAAGAAATTACTGGGCAACTTTGGGAGGGAGGTGAGAAGGCCGCCCTCAGCATGACACCTTCATGGGGAAATTTGTGTTGGCCTTTGTGACTTAGCCTGGTGGGAAACTCCTGGAAAAGTTTCAGGAGGAACACAGCAACTTCAGGCAAAAGAGAGGCAATGGAGGAGAGAGAAGGTATGGAGGCTTAGAAGCAGCCCCAGTTTGCTGACACTACCTTTCTTGCTCGGTCTCATTGAATGCAGAAGTACTCCAAAGTGTCAGAATCATGTTAAAAATGTATCAGATGCATAAAATATCATTTGTTTTCATTGCAATCTTTCAGGAGAACTTTCACTGCACGGCTTTTCTTTTAGTATCCTAAATTTCAGAGCGATTAAAACATTATTTTGGCTGATGTATACTGTTCATTGCATTTCTTCAGTATTATTCTTTTTGTCTTTCTTGTTCAAATAAATGAAAAAGCATACCCAAGATTGTTTGGAAAACATGTCGTTTCACCCAAGGCACTAAATCCCAGAAACATTAAGACGTAGTTCAAGCCAGCTAATCCAACCTCCAATACTCACCTATTAACATTGCCCTTCTTTCCACACCATAACATCCAGCTCGTTTGTACAATACCTCATCTACAGCAGTCACCGTCTGCAGTGATTTACCTAGGTCAGCTTTCCTCCAGCCAGCCTGGGTACTGCTAGTGGTGTGGATGGCAGCACCGTAGAGCTTCAGCAAGCTCTCTGCCTGGAGCTTCTCCAGCTTCTCAGTGAGAATTAGCAGTCTGTACAGTACTTTGTGCTGCTAGAGCAAAATTAGCAGCAGTACCAGACCTAGCTAAAGATATTTTGGCTTTATCCACATAAGCTGCAATGACTACAGAGGAGGCATACCTGTGTGCACCATCATCCCCTTGACTCCTCACACCTTGGCAGCTTGCAGGATACACCATCTGTATGTGGTGCCTTGGACTTTCTCTGTGTGTCCGCTGCAACCAGGGTCTCTTTATTACCTCTTTCTCCATCCAAAAGGCTGGGGGGATATTCCTCACTTTTCACAGCTTTTGTCCCTTTTGGGGCTTTCTCTGATCATCAGAGTCTCTCTCCAGGTGATCTGTTACTTGTTGTCAGCTCATCTGAACAGAAACTGCTCCTGGTTTGGGCACCGGGCATGGCACACCCTTTTTATTGCCCACATTGTGGTTTTCAGCTGTCAAAAAACCTTCACAGCCAATGCGTTAAGCCCAGACACGTAAACACCGCTTCCCTGGCCCTTAACTTGCAGAGTCTGAGGTACAGAGCGCCATGTAAAATGGCACTAAAATACTATACTAACAGTGATAATGTCAACCAGCCATTAATGAGTTGTACACCAACAGCTCCCCTGAATTGTCACACTTGTATTTTTGCTGCTGTCACTGTTGTTGTTGAAAATAGTGCCACAGAGGAGTTTGAGGTTTGAAGTATGCTGTGTATTTAAACCTTGAACTTAATAAATCTCGGTGTCAATGAAAAAATATCACCTTAAAAAGGCAAAAACTATAAATAGTTTTGTGGAAATAGGAGATCAAGATAGAAACTCTTATGGTGGGAATAAGATTTACAACAAATGCCACTCAAAGGTAATCTGTCTTTCACTCTTCCAGGTCCCAATGTAGGACATGGAGGCACTTTCTGTGGCATTAGCCACCCACGTGCTGTGGCACCCACATTTTCAAATACAGCGAAATCTGATCTGTTTTGAATCGAATAGGGTGGTGCAGAGGAAAGAGACCCATATTCTTTTTAGAATACAAGTAGCCGATGTGCGAAGGCTTTGTGTTAGGAAAAGGCAGGCCAGTATAAAAGAGCTGGTGAAAAACTATCGTGCTAATGTGGTGGAATTAATTTTCAAAACTGCTGTTTTGTAGTGAGTGTACACACCCTGTTATTTGACAAAGCAAGAGAGAATCCAGAACGAATAACCCAGCCTCTCTGCTATACAAAATAATACAGTAAAATACTTACTAATTTTTCTCTCTGTTTAGAGTGTTTCACAAAGCTGGAAAAGAGGCACAATCACCATCTTGTTCCAATACAGAGAAATGATTCCTTGTTATTAATGGCAAAGGGCCAGATAGATCCTCATTTTGTATATCCCTGCCACAGCTCCTCTGAGGCCACCAGAATTATGCATATTAGTACCAGAAAGGATCTGTGCTATCAGTCTTAATGAAAGAAGAATAAAATTTGGGTAATAGCGGGTATCCACACTGCTGGGAGGCTGGCGATTGATGCCTTCAGCTGCCACCTTTAGAGAACAGCCTACTTTCTACTCCCTTGGTAAGATTCACTCAAAACGAAGTGAGACCACAAAGGAGGTGTGACTTGAGATGTAAACCCTTATTCTCCAGTAAACCCCATGGTGACAGTGATTTCTTCCTTGATTAAATGGGCATTAAGGAAGCAGACTCATCAGACAATGCAACTAGATGCTGTTATATGATACGTTTTCCACCCAGGTTAACGTTCTCATTTTCTTCGCCATGTTTCCAGGGATGGCTGTAGAGTAGGGGAGGGAGAGATGGAGGGTTTCCCATAGTGTGCATGTGTTCTGGGCTGTAGACTGCAGCTCTGGCTGCAGAGCTGGGCAGTCATTGCCCCATGGTCCCCGACACCTAAGGACACAGCCCTGGTTTGCCCCGTGAGCCCACAGGATGGCAGACCTACTGCCATCCCCAACTTAAGATATGTTTCTGAAAACCTGCATTAGATTGAGTTGTGGGTTTCAGTGGCTGATGCTACACAGGTACTTCGGCCGTGCACCTTTTCCTGTCTCCTACACAAACATTTTCGGCAGACATGCTCTTACATCTAGGAAATTCCTCTGTGGTGCCTGATTTTCCACAACTGGAGATGATCAGCGGGAGCTCTCCCACCACTGTCACATTTTGGTCTGAGCCAGGAAGCGTGAGCTCTCTGTTTATGTCTGAGAGAGGCAGCTTTCCTCATCTGGGAGCTGAGACAAATATTCTTTTGTTAATCTTATTTAATCATATTTAGGAGCAACACATGAGTTAGCAGTTAGCTTCACTTGGCAGAAAGACTTTAAGGAAATTGTGGGAGAAAAGAGGAGTCTGGTAAAAGGAAATTAAATCGCTTTCAAGAATATTCCATTGCAATGTCTATACTAATAAGTAAAATGGACTAATAACTGTTCTCTTGCCCTGAGGCCAGTCAGCGTAGCATGGCTCGTGTCCAAAGAGCTAAACTCTCTTACAGCCACGAAGCAGAGTGGCTTCACCCACGCTGCCTTTTGGGAGAGGCCCCTGGGCATGCAGGGATTTTCTCTGCAAGAGTTGGCCCCAGTGAAAACTGTGCTGGTGTCAGTGATTTAATGCTATGCACAGTTGTGGGCCAGCGCTCAGGTATGTGGTCCTGTCGGTGTGTTAGGAGAGGTGTGGTCTAGCTTTTCTATACAATGTGCTGGGCTTCCTCCTGCCTTGTGCACAAACTCCAAGACCTTGGAGAATACAGTACTAGCCACACTGCAAAA
This sequence comes from Platalea leucorodia, assembly GCF_965183815.1. Classification (NCBI taxonomy): domain Eukaryota; kingdom Metazoa; phylum Chordata; class Aves; order Pelecaniformes; family Threskiornithidae; genus Platalea; species Platalea leucorodia. The sequence goes on from NC_138824.1 coordinate 71,127,021, forward strand.
ATTGTGATTGCAAATCTCTAACATTTTTTATTCTACATATTTTGGCATCTTTTTGCCATTGTAGTTCATTGCCCTTGGGACATATTGGGTTGGGGTTTTTTTTGAAAATGTGAAAGGTAAAAACTGTTTTTGAAGGAAAGACAACATACACAGTCATTTGTCTGCAGGATGCAAGTGCTATTAATAGAATATTTTAAGAGAGACTGACTGAATACTGATCAAGTTTTAACCAACCAAAATGTCATAGTATCTGTCCTTTATGATTAGCACTAAATGCCATTTACTGTGTATGGTGCATTGTGTCATTCTTAGAGTTATTTTGGATTTAGTAGCTTAGGAAGTAAAATGCTATCAGGTGTGCTTCAAAAGTGAGGTACTTGGAAAAGACCCAGTTATTTCACGTACAAATTATTGATGTCACCTTAAATGATGGGATTCTGACTCAGTCCTCCAAACAGTACCACTGGACAGGTTATAACGAAGATGGTGATAAACCATTACATTTCTGACAGTTTCCTAAACTTCATTTTTGCCAATGGAATTAATTTAATTAAAAACATATATTCTTTACGATAATATTGACTACACTTAAAGTCACACAGACATAAAAGGGCTTACATACAAACTTCAGTTAAAAAACATGCAATTTTATGTAGAAATTGCAAGCCTGTCACTTTACCCTTGGGGGAAAAAAAGTTATTCAGAATAATGACAATAGCTTGGTGGGAGAGAGAGTGGGCTTCACGCAGTAAAAAAGTTTCTTTCCAGCTGTGTGGGTTTTCCACAGGCTTTTTTTCATTAATATTATCAAGTTATTTGTTATTTACTCATGAATGCTGAATAAATACCGAGCAAATTCAAGACATTATTAATTTTCGTAGCATTGCATGCACGCATATGTAATGGTTCATTATAGCCCTGAGTTTTCAACATATTCCAGTGTAAATGAGAAGAGCCCAATTAAAAAAATTGTAGACCCTGATCCAACCTTTGTTGACTTCAGATCCTGATGTTGAATTGAGCACCAAAAGAGAAAATTATGCCTATTAAATTGAGTAAACATTTTCTTCATTTATCTGGGTGGCTTTTTTCTGTCAGCAAAAACTATTTTTTTGCTAAAAATGCCAAGCCTTAGAAACTTAATGAGTATTAATGAAAAGCTGGAATAATTTAGCATGGACAAAAAGAGGGTAATTTTCCTTAGACATTTCATTAGTACGAACTGAATCCTAAAAGGCCTATTCTCCTTGTGGTTTGTCAGAATAATTCTCATTATAGTCAATAGGAACCAGGTATATATGCATCAATAGCAAAATAGACTGCTAAATATAGTTGCTGCCGCGGCAGCTGGTTCCCTCTCTCGTTCATCAGATGGGGAAGCTGGAAGCTGCAGCAGCCTCACAGTGTAAGAAAGATGATGTTTGAAGAATTTTTTTTCCTGGGAACAGGCATGAGCTCGATTTTGCGATTCTGAGCACTTCAGACTTTTCCCAAGCAAATGGACAGTCTTCAGCCTGCTGTGTTTGAGCCCACCGCACAGGGCCAACAGGCGTACAAGCTTCCCTTAGCCTGAGCAGGCTACCCAAATTTGCCATATGCATCACGTTTTCCAGGCTATGGGACCACTGCAGGTTCTGCAGTCATTCCAAAAAAAATAGATGGTTGGGGCTTTTCTCCATTAGCTGGAGAAGCAGCGTACATCTCTAGACAAAGCAACAAAAGATCTGCATGCTTTTCCTCATCTATATTTCCCCGTCGTTTTTTGCTGTCGCTCCTCAGCTCCGTTGCATCCAAAGATGACATTTCCACCCTGTCTTCCAGGCTCAGCCTGGCTTTCCCTCTCCCTCCCCTCCCGGGCAGCAGCGTCTTTCATCCTCCCTGGTGTCTCCCTGCGCAGAAAGCTGCCCCCGGGCTCTCTTCTCCTAAACAAGCTGCCTTTGTCTCTGGGCCCTTGGAGTCTCACAGGAGTCACTTAGGCTCTGTGATTTTTTTTTAAGACCCAGGATTAATATCTGATATCTTTTTTCTCTTGTCTGTGATTTTCCACTATCCAAATCCAGACCCCTGTGGAGAGACAGGGGAAAAAAATGGCCCTTAACCTTTTGTTTTCCTTGGGTAAGATCTGTTCAGGTGCTGATAATCTTTAGCTATCGACCTTTTTGTGGACAGACATTAACTTCTTTTCCTTGTCTTCTTAGCACACAGAGTATAAAGCATTACACAGTAAAAAACAGCCATAAGGAATTCATAAATTATACATAGGCAGATTCCCCAAATCATCAAACATTCCCTTCTGTAAAGGATGTTCCCTATCAGTTATTGTATCTGTGGTGTATGTACCTTTCCATATCTTGTCATCTAAGCATCCATTTCATAGATGTTTTTTTCTTTCTTCTGTTTTTTAATAATTTCAGTGAGTTCTGATTTAAAAAAAAACCAACAGGACACTGCTTTTTTAACCCTCTCTCTGTCCCTCTTTGCTGGCAGAAACCACACAGGTTGGATGGATAGGTGGAGGGAGTTCTGAACTGAGATAGACACAGACCTGGAGTCTTTGGTTTCGGTGTCCCATCCCTTGAACCCATGATGCCAGGGAAGGAGCCAGCCTGCCCAGGGATGCCTGTGCTTTGGGTACTCTCATATAGCCCCTGGCAGTGTTTGTGGCTGCAGCAGCTTTGCGGATGTGCAAGGCGGCGAATCCAGCTTGAGAATGTCCTTTCTCACACGCTTCACTTGGCAGAAGCTAATTCAAAATTCATATGGCACTGAAAAAGCCATGCAAGCTAAATAGTGTATGCGAGTACTAGCAAGCTAAACACATGCAGAAATGGGATGATCCATGATGCATCTTGTTCTGTCTGTTCAAGTGCCCGTGCTTTGGCCATTGGATTGTTAATCATTGCAGAGTATATCCTAGGAACCATGCAGGATTTGGGGCCAGCAAGAGGTACCTAATTATGGTGGAAACATTGCACCATGTCCTCAACTTTTCCACAAAAGATACCGCTCTTACTAAATTTTTAAGGCCATGTCTCACCCTACACATGAGTTTTCCTGCAGCAATGATAGAATCAAGTCTTACAAGTAAAGACTTAGGTGTCTTTAGAATACAAAGCAAGGATTTTAAAGCATTGTTGGCTTCGCAGATGCATTTTTACAAAACTCATATCCCAAAATAAAAGCACTTTAAGAATCCTACAACTTAAAGTGTGTTAAAGTATATGAAAATGGAGCATTCTGTGAGGCAAAGATAAGGAGAATTAAATGCCGAAGCCAGCATAGGTAAAAGGGAAAATGTAGCTGATCGTACACCCATCCATCCTAGCCATTCCTCTCCAGCTCACGTCTGCTCGTCTCTCCACTGCTCTGTTGCTGTTTCTGAATCCAGGTGGCTGCAGGGTCAGTCCAGCCAAGCACTGCACTATCTTTCTGGTGTGCAAGGAGTCAGGCTCCTGCTGTGAATCGCCTTCATGCTGCTCCCTGCTCTTGTTCGCTGACTCCTAGAAGAAGCAGGCAGCTAGCCCCAAGTTCAATGTCAGAGGCAGCCAGTTTGAGCACCCCTTGCAAAACAGACACAGCATTGACAGCTAAAGTCTTTGCATTAGTTCTGAACAGGAGGGATGCATGAACCTCCTGGCAGAGCTGAAACGTGAAACATAAGGATCTGCAAAATGAAATACTTTGTTTAATAGAACGCTGTTGGTCCATCTGACTCCATCTAAACTGGCGGTGGCCAAGAGGTACTTCTGATCTCACATGTCTGGCTATGTGCTAACTGTCCAGCAGGGCAAGAGAACTGCATACATCAGTCCATGCAACTTTCCTGCACCTAGTTTGAGCCAAAAAACTCCCTGGATGCATGGGTTGAAGAGAGTCCCATTATAGCTCAGCTAGTTCTTGGCTCTGGGTAGTGGGAGGACAAGGAGCACGGAGAGCGATGCACAGCACTACAGGTGAATTTAGACTAAGCCAGAAAGAAATCGTTATGTTCCAGAATTATCCAATGTTTAAGAAGTCATTTATCTCAAAATCGAATTAAGGTGTGAGAAAGCCTATAAAATGCACAACTGCATTTCTCTGCAAAATTACAGTGTTTCTTCTGTTTCGAATAATGACTATAAATTCCTCGGTATCACGGAGACTATTTAAGGTCACATCTACCAAAGCATATTTAAAGAAAGTTCAGACCTTTTGTGTCTGACACTTACATTCTGATTATCTGTCTGGAGGCAAAGCTCCTCATTTTGATATGTAATGAATAAAATGCACAAGTGGAAGGAATCAAGATAATGAATTTGCAGGATAATTTTACTAATTATCTTCTTGCTGATCATAGAACCAAGGCGCTGCAAGTCAATCCTACCACAGCTATTAATATGCAATGCCTAAAGCTGTTCTTGTAACATTTATTACTCATCTTGCTGGTTCTACACAAGTTGATAGTTTGCTATTAAATTTGTAAAAGTGAATTTGCTAACATGTTCCTTGTTCTAAACATACTGTGCTAAATTATACAGGTTTACCAAAGTCTAAAGTTAACAAGATCATTTAAAACAAGACGTTTTCTACTGTGTGAATGTTAGGTGATGAGTTGAGATGGAATTTATCTTACCTTGTTGCAGCTATTTGAAGACAGGTGTCTAACCTAAGTTATGAATTTAATCTCTCTAGGTAGCCACGGGAGAGAGGATGGGACAAATTGTCCTCTGAAGATGTCTCTCTCCTCACTGGCTACAGAGGGATCACAGTTGATTTGCTGAAATGGACAATGAATTTTTTTGTGACTAAAGCTAAGAGGGATTAAAGTTTGTTGTTGGGAAATGGTAAATAGGAAACTTTTCAATGAGAATAAAGCCAGAAACAAGTAATAGTACTGTGAGGTTATGATTGGCCTACCAGCTGTTTGGTTGGCAATGCTTAGAAAAAGATAGATGGAGAACACAAGCATAGAGTCTGTACTGATCCTCTGCCTTTGGGAACAGCTCAAGAACATGAAAAAGTGTCTATCAAAGCAAACCATTGATATCCAAACTACAGCAATAAGATAGACAAGCTCAGGAGCCATACTGGGATGCTCAGTGTGGCTTTAGGAAAAGGAACAAATGTGGACAGAGATGAGTGAGGATGAAAAATTACAAGGTTAAAAATACATGCAAGACAGACAAAAGCAAACACAGTATGGGAGAAGCGATCAGTGGGAGGAAGCAGGTGGATCCTGGCTCCTACCTCTCTCTTCAGCATCCCAGAGGACCAGAAAGAGCTCAGTCTCCTCGCTCCCCAGAGCAGCGCAGAGTTGTCTCCCTGTATCATTGACAACAAATCTCCTAAACTGTGTGGGGGGGCTTTGCTGCTGTGCCCTCCCCTATGCCAAAGTTTAGATGCTGCCTATTACTTCTCCCATGTAGAAAAATCTGGGGTTTGGTTCATTATGATGCAAAAGGGAAACAAAAGAGAAAATCTGGAGGCATTAGAGAAATGTAGAATTCCACAGGGTGGCCCTAAAGGGGGTGCTCTGGGAAAGTGGCATGGCAGATCCTGACCCTGTAACCTCATTTCTGTGTCATCCTGGCTGGGCTCTGCAGACACCTTGTCTCTGCCTTGCACAGTATTTGTTTAAGCAGACTTAGATCTCCAGCCTGTAGTCCTTGGAACTGCCCATGTGATGGAGAGCATTGATGGGTATATAATTTTTGCTTAGAAAAGAATAAAAATCCTACCAAAAATCTATTCAGACTACTCCTGCAGCAAGCTAAGATATCATAAAGTTTTTGATAACTAAATCCATTTGGTGCTTTATCTCTCCCCTCAAATCATTTCCCTTAATATTAGACAAAACTACAGCACAATAAAAAACAATAATGGTCAGGCACTCGGCTTAATAACAGAGTCTTTTGAACGGCTATTATAACATAGAACAGAGGTCAGCCATTTCATCATAGATCTTAAAGTTAGCTGGAAATATTTGTAATATTAACAGGAGAATCAAAGCTGCTTCTCTGCCAACCATGCTGCAAATAAGGATGCTGCAAATAAGGACTTTAGAAGCCCCAGAGGACTCTGCTTTAATAAGCGAATCATCTAAAAGCACTGTTGCAGACAACCAGAGGGCAGAAAATAACCCAGACCAGAAACGATCTGACTGCAGAGAGACACTGGAAGGCAACAGGTTCTCTCTAGACAACTGGATAAAAACCGAGACATTTTTGAAAAATAAGCATTTATCATGCTGCCTTTTTAGTTTCTGTTTCATGGATTGGCTGTGCTTTTCTCTGCCAGAAAAGTTCATCAGAAACATTAAAAGCAGAAATCAAGTGCTATTTGCAGGTTTTGTTTTTGTTGTTGCATGAAATTGAGAGCATACTGTGCTATAAATAAAAGCTTGTAAGTAAATTCCCAGCACATTAAAACCTGCCTAACAGGAGATTAAGATGGTCTGAAGTCACTGACTCAGATCATAAACAATGCGCCGTTAGCTGAAATGATTAATCACTGTGGTACGAAAGAAAAGAGGAAATTTGTTAAAAAGTAAGCAGGGGGCAGGATGCTAACTCCAGGGGCACGCTGATTGGCTCTTTAATAATGTATAACGAAGCGCGTGCCAGATCAAAAGCAAATCACATGCAGCTGGCAGAAAATGAAATGGCATTAGGCAAAGTATTTGTCTAGCTATGAGGCTATTTAGGAAACTACTGTCTATTAATGTAATGTCTATTAAAGCTTTTCAAATTAATTTTTGCTGATAGAAACCCCATAAATAAAACATGATATATGCATTTTATATATATGCAAGCACACATATGGGGATACACATGTGTATGCATTATGTATTATAAATACCGCAAACATTCAGTCACAACTTTGCAAAATTACCATGCGTTATTAGCAGCTGTTCAGGCTAATTAAATCATCCTCAAATTCTTATTTTAATTGTTACTGTGTGCGAGTGTGTGCTGAATAATTGTTACTTGGTTGTGTTGTGATAGTTTTTTTGCTGTGACAGAATTTGACAAGAATCTATGGCAGAGGGAAGAGAAGAGAGGTGCACTGATGGAACATCCCTGCTCCTCACAGGTTATATTATCGGCTTGTAAAATCTAGAAGGGACACACCTGTCTGCTGAGCTCCTTTAGGTTTTTGGGGGGGTCAGCTTTGAATGGGTCAGCTTGGCAGCAGACATGGTAAGCCAGGGAGCGATGCTTATACAGGGAGGTGTCGTTCCATCAGCATTTGGTTTTTAAGACACTGACATGGCCCAGGCTAGGCTTGTACAGAAGTCCAGAGGCACATGCTTCTGCATCTGGGTGCAGTGTGGACCTATTTTTAATCCGGTAAAAGCCTGAAGCACAATGCCTGGCCTGAAACCCTGAGCTGTCCCTCTCCAGCCCCATGGTCTAACCCTTAGGCTGGAAATGTGACCCTTCATCATGCCTCCTGGGATGCTGCTTGGGCTTTTCTGCCTCACCAGAGGTCCGGCTTCAACAGGAGAGAGTGGGTAGTGTTGTCTCCAAAAACTGAGTATGGTATGAAGGTCTCCCGGGGAGCAGGAGCCACCTGAGGCTGACGAGAGCCTGCAAAGTCCCCCTGCTCCTGAGGGTGACCCAAGCAGCGGAGCACCAACCAGCCTCTCTGCCCTCGGCGCTCTCCACCACTAAATATTTGAAAGGCAGCGTTGCTCTGTGCCATTACACAATAAGCGATACCGCTTTGCCGTCACGCCTCCTCATTCTTGCCACCGTACAGCAGAAACCATCAGCTGATGCGAGCGGCATGCATGGGGAAAAACAGAGCTCATGCAGACTGGCAGCCCCGTGCCTTTCTGCAATTACCAACAACAGTGCGTTTCTGTCACCGCTTACTAAAAACATGGCATAGCTACTGAAATAAGTGAGCACTTAAGGGAAACCCAGACCTTTTATATCTGCCACTTATTTCCTGATTATCTTCCTGGAGGTCAGGCCCTTCATTTTGACACTTAATGAATAAAATGCCCACGTTGCAGGAAATGGGATAATGAATTGTGAAAAGACATAATCAGCAATGACTAAATAATTAAGGGAATTGAAATGTAGAGTCATGTGGGAATGTATTAATAATAACATGATTTTTCCATATGCTAAAAAATTCTGTCTGTTTTTAGAAAATCAGTCATCACACATGCTCTGTGGCAAAAAAAAAAATTAATGTAGACTAATAGGAACTGTAATTAGATGTTCTGCTTTTAAACAGCTGAATAAAAGATGAAATCATATAGAAAGTATATTTAGATACAAGCCAGAAAGTAAACTGATTATTATTCATAGTGCTGTTAATAGGAGCTGTAATTTATGCATCTAGTGGGAATCATGTTAGGCAATTAGGAAAGGGAGTCACACTTGACTTCCCTTTATGCATTTACATATTTATATATTTTTCTATATCTTGCCAATGTCTCCATCTTTCCAGTTACCTTTAATCCACATAACTGCCTGGAATAATACCTTTTACAGTGAAATTCTCTGTTGCAGTTCAAAAGTTGGCCTTCACTTAGATTAAAGAAAACCGCACAAGCTTCTCTTTGATCATATTTGTCTCCTGACATTGGACTTTTGCAGGTCCCCACTACTACATGAAGAATGGGACTTTTTAATTTTTCTCAGCACTTCACCTTCAAAGGCTTGCAGCAGAAATTATCATGGCAGTTGGACGGGATTGTGCCCATTTCAGCTCTATGCTCCCCTCTCTCTACTCACCCAGCACCCAGGTTCAATTGCTTAGTCTCTGTAGTCCACTCTTAACAAAACCTGGGATCCCATAAGTCACCACACTCCCAGCACCGAAATCCCAATGAACTGCATTTCTATTCTGGTTGGCGTTGCTGTATTTGTGGAATATATGATCCTTTATATATATTTAATACTTTCAACAGTTCAATACAAGAATGATTTATGCTTATTTTGTGCAACAACATGGTTATTGTTTTAATCCAAAAGCGCCCTAGTATCTAATCACGTGTTAATGCAGACTCTCAGCCATCCCATAAAATGTGGGTCAGCCAGAGAGGGTCACATCACCAGATACATCTGAACAGATGGGTGGGCTGAGATACAGAGAGCTGTTGTGGTTTGCTCAAGGTAAAAAAGCAAGTCAGTGGCAGAGCGAAGATTAAAATTCAAGGCATGAGATCAGCGAAGGATTAAGTGCCGTGTTCATCTGCTTCATTTCCAGACATATATAACATGTACCTCAGATAATCTGCAGGTATCACAGTTTGGAAATATTCAGCACATAACTCTCAAAAAGGAGCAGCAGGGAGGCTCTCTAGGGACAGGGAAGGGACCTCCAGGGACCTCAGGGAGGGGTGGACAGTGGGTGGGAGGGGGACTTCTCCCACAGGAGCCATGCTGCTACTGGGCTGCAGGGTAGTTTCACAGCTAACCCATCACCATGAGTACTCAGGACCAGTGCAAGGTGATAACCTCAACCAAGTGGCCATTCCCAGCAGATAAGCAAAGTCTCTTTTTTCTTCTCTTTGTAACGCTGACCTGGACAAAACCGCCCCATAAGCCAGACCCTGGTTACTCCCAGCCATGCCTGAGATGACTTCCCAACGACCCTTGTAACACATGTTACCAACCCTAAACTTTGAGTTATTCTGGCCTGTTTTTACTTGCTGTGTTTTTCTGCTAAGGCTGTTCTTCCCACCACTTTGCCGGGTGCGATGCCTCAGAGGGAAAATGCCAGCGCCTCCCCAGGACACGTGGTGCTCTTCCCTGCTCGCTCTGTCCCCCCGCAAGCCCTCCTAGGGACAAGGACCTGGTGTCTTGGCATGGCCCTCTGGCTGCAGGGCTTGCATTTTGGCTGCGGACCATCTTTCGTAATTGGGCTGGCGAGCGCTACCTCTGCTCCCGCTCAGGGCTGGGGCTGCTGGTGCCAGCTGCTCCGCCCCCCACCCGGGCTGCAGATGGCCCAAACAGCACCCGGCAGCTCACCCTCCGACACTCCTCTCCTTCCCCCTGTCCTGCCGAACCATCTTTACAGTACTACTTATGGCAGACATGATTCAGTAACAACCCCCTCTGGCACACCCTGTCACCCTCTTTGCCTTTCCCATTTGGGAGCTGGGAAGCAGGAGGTAAGCCAGGACCGATATTGTGTTAAGCTACAAGCCACAGAAAAAAGTAGTTAAAAGCAGTAAATGCATTCCCATGCATTCCAATAATGCTATTTTTTATCAGACAGTGGGTGATTTTAATTCACCCCCCTTAAGCATCCACAGTGTGTCTCCCTCCCTGGCCATCCCAGGCGTTGCACGGGTCTGGCTCATTGCATTTCTTCTCCGTCAAAGTGTGATATCTTGGGATGGATTCTGGAGGCTTAAAATAGAAACATTCCTGCTTGCTGCTGCTGATGTATCATTGGGTAATCATTAAATAAATTCAGTGTTTTACTGCATTAACAAAAACACATGATTGTTTAACAGAGTATATTACAGAAGATGGAGGCTTTAATGGTCTCTATGGATTTTTAGTTTGTAAGAGTACATTATGAAGCTGTCTTGGTAGGGTGCTGTTTTCATATGTGAAAGAAGTTACTGGCGTTATACATCATTTTTATATCTTGTTGCTAGGCAACATATCATAGTGCAGTTATTGCAAAGGTGTCTGCTTCCTCGTTAAAAATCTTCATGTTGCTCCTTAATTCTGCAAAATTAGCTCTGTTATTGATCTTATCCTGCTTCCTTGGATATCTATTGATTGAAGTTTCATCCATTAGGTTTTGGAAAAATATAACAGTTTTTTTATTAACTGAATTTGGGGTTGAAACCTAAAGCATGTGCATTAGTGCTAATCTTTAGTTTCCCCCTTCACCGCAATTTGTTTTCATGCAGGGAGCCGTGCGTTTCCATTCACTTGGGATTCAAAATCAGAGAAGTAATTTGAGTGGTGGTGTATTTAAGATATGGCCTGTGACAGCTAGGCTTAAAAAACCAGCAACAACAAAAAGCAGGGGCTACCTAGGGTGTTCTGGGAAAGATCTAAAAATTCCCTTTAAAACTCATTTCTTTCTCTCTTCAAAATAATCCATGGTTCCTGCTTCAGCATGGTTCTGTTGTGAACTCCTGCTATATTAGCATTCCCAAATCTGGGGGCAGTTTTGCCTCAGCTTGGGTCAGGTTGTGCAAGATTTGGGGCTTTACGGGACTGAGCTGACTTCATTGCCTCACTTCATTCTTGCCTGGAGAAGGCAAATCTATTTCAGAAAAACGCAGTTGGTAATAACAGGCAGCATCGCTTGCAAGTATCTTCCACACAACAAAATAACATTTTTTTTTTTGCGAGTGCTAGCGTTTATTCCCTTCATTACCACTCCTCCCAAGCTTCCTTGAGTTGGAGAGCTGTCTGCCAGGGCCATATGTGCTCCCCAGAGGCAGGGGTGGCGCTGGCACGTGTCCCCCCCCAGATGCCTCCGCAGGCTCACATGGAGCCGGGGCACGTGGAGGGGCTGCCAGCACCAGGCAAGGGGGGAACTGGGGGCTTCCGCAGACCTCCGCGTGCAGCAAATGGCTCTTTATTATCCTCATCCCTCATACCTTTGTTACTAGCATATTGTAATTACTTTCATTAACCAGACTTAATGCAGTGGCGGTCGGTATAGCTACTGTTCATTTTGGGACAAATGGTACTATTATAATATCAGGTTTTAATTAAGCTGTTTTGGATAAAAGCTGGCATGCTAAAAGCCTTTAAAAATGCTGTTCCTCAGTACACACCCACACAACAACAACAACTAGTAAATCAATGGGATTTTGTCTAACCTCTCCCTTGGAAGATATAATTTGGCATTTGGTATCAGGGCAGTTATTTCTAAAGGCATGTGCTCCAGAGGAGGGGAGGAGTGAAAGAAACATGAAAGAAGTTAATTCTCTTATTTTTTAAGCTTTAGAAGAGTTAAAAATAGATACAAGACTTTGTTATGCTCTAAAGCCTATTTTTAAAGGAAAAATGTGCAAATAATTAATTTATAATGGGACTAATTAGTTCTGTGAAATTTTAATAGATGACGTTGTAAATGAAAGAAAAGAAATTGCAAAGGCCAAAATGTTTAACTTCACAATCAATCAATGTACTTTCCTAAAAAATGTCTGCAAATAATTTTGACAACATTTTAAAACTGATAGTTACCTGTTCATTCTTGAACAACTGCCTACACGCAGATTTCACCCCTGGAACACACTGGGCTGTTCCTGAACGACCACGTGGCTCCATTTGCACCCTACTTGTTTCCCCGTAACTTGCAAGAGAAGGGATAGGGTGGCCTCACAGTACTCTTCCATTGCTTCTAACCGCACAATTTGCCTTTAACGTTTGGGCCCCTGGATCGTTCAAGAGCTTTAGCTCTGTTCCTCCAACAGAATTAGTGAAAACGTTAGCGTTGTTTTCCCACTAACAATTCCTCTGCTCCACACCACTTGCTGACCCTGATAATAGTGAGTGATGAATATCCAACCTGACCAGCTTGGTCTAACTCCATCCACCCCCATCTCTGATCTCTCTGAGGAGACACTGTGAAAATGGACGCAACTCACTGTAGTCCAAGAAGTGTTGCCACTGTGCAGAGGAACCTTCCTTCCATTTCAGAGAAGAAAGGAGTTTGGGAAATCAGCCTCTCTCTCAGTATCTGTTTATCCATAAAGGCATATTTTGTTTGAGCAGTTTTGCCAGTTGATCTCTTGTTAACTCCTTTGGTCCATATAGCTGCAAAGGTGATTGCATCCCCTCGTGGCCAATGAACTCAGTTATCAGTCAGAATCAGCTTCACTGGATGATGGTTTCATTCATGGGAAATTTCTGCCCTAGGTAGCTGAGTTGGCTCAGTTAATCACCTGTTGTTTCTCCATGCAAAAGATAGAGATTTCTTTCTTAATCCACATTCAGATTAAAGAATTAACCGAGACAGTGCCACAGGACAACAAGAGCACACCTGTGAGCACCGAAAAAGCTGTTACTTCTCACCCGACAACTCCAGAACAAAATGGAAGATACCCCAGAACAAAACAGAAGATGAGCCTCCAACTCACATACCACATCGTGTCCCATACCTACATTGTACATTATTTCACTGGTTTATAAAAAATTCAGCGCTGGTTTCCAAACGGACTATAGATCCATTGGCTCTCATTGCTTTGGAAAGGCTATCCGTGCTGGTCAGCAGGATTCCCCATCAGCCTCCTCTCCAGCTACCACAGTATCTCTCCTCGTGCTCATCTGCAGGTGGTCAGCTCAGGAGATGAAGTGATAGCCTCCCTCTGAAACTCACCAGCAGGCATGAAAATGCAAACCAACCAGTCCCCACTCCAGGACTGTTCAGGTGCTGACAGGCAACCTTAGTCCTGTGCCGTTACAGCCACGAAACACTTTACCTGAGTCCTGGGGAGCAAGGTTTTTTTTCTGTATTGTCAAGGAGAGACATGTCTTTCAAAACGATGCATATTTCTGGCTGCCGCCCACTGACATGGTCGGTAAAATGGCCTACCCCATCAACTCAGCTTTTCAGGGCTCTACAGGGATTTATGGATGAAAAAATCTCCATGACCAGGAAAAGCCATGTTACCAACTTCTATTTGCTATGCACTTCATTAAAGAAAACCTGGATGTTTTACTCCAATAAATTCTCTGGTTCCCCACTGACTCTCTGGATGCCCATAATTCTTAGAAAACTCAAGTAGGCAGGATCAGGATAATTTTGTTTCTCCAACGTGATGAATCTGCCAGCCCTCTCTGTTGCCTTTCTGTGAATCTTAGTCTCCCAGACCCAGAGCCAAATTTGACACCTGGTGCCAGCCAACACCTGATAGTCCAAGTTTTTTTGGCCAACACTCTTCAAAACATCTTAGTGCCAAGTGAAAAACCTTCTAGAAAGCTGAATGTAAGAAGTGTATGGACTGGATTGCTTCCCAGCAGCTCTCTGATCAGCTCAGTCAGTATATATCTATCAGCTTTGTTGTTGGAGCCCAATAGCAGGGTCTCACCAGCTCATGTCATGATGTTTTTGGTCTTGCCACTTTTATTTCAGTCTGAGTTGCCAGGGGAAAAAAAAAAAAAAGGAACACTGAGCCAATCTGTAGCTTCAACCATGGGACACATTTGCTGGCATCCATTTTCCTGTATTGTTAAACATGGCATTTCTTGGCCCTTGCTGGTCTTGCCCCCAACTTACTTATTATCTCTCAGTTAGGATACAGAGGTGGATGATGCCTTTGATCGTCCCACTTGTTAAATGTGCTGTGACACTTCTAGGAACAAAATGAAAATAGCAAATATGCCTAGTAGCAGCTGGGCTGCCAAAATACTGTTACATAATCTTAGCGAGATTAAGACTATTTTGCTAGTCAAAATTAAGTCATTGTTTCCTTGTATTGCTTCCTCTGTCTGCATCCGTCTTGAGTTTCATCTCATGTATTTGGACTGCCAGTGCTTTGTGGCAGGAACTGCTCTTTCGGTGTCTGTGTGGGGCCGCTTCGCTGAGCGGGTCCAGACCAGGAGTCTAGACCATAACTAGACATTTACACCTCCCGTTCACAATTATCGTGTAGTTTCACATCCCAAAGTGAGATTATTTGCAGAGACCTTGTGTTCCTAGCTGGGAGGGACCCTTCATCTTGGCATTTCAACATGGCTTGCCACAGCCTGAAAGGAGCCTTTCCTAGAGAATGGTGAAGAGATCCAGGACCTGTTGACTTGCCCACCCCCTGCCTCATCCTTTGAAGGACAAAGTTCAGCCTCATCTGAAATTGTTTCCTAAGTTCAAAAGATCCTGAGAGGTCCCAAATCTTAGATCCCTTTGCCAAAAATTACATAGCTGTAACTTCACTTGTCATGAGGCATTTCTCCCCACAGGGGTCTCCCCACCTTACCAGGCAATTCCGGCTTCAGGATGGAGTTACTCACAGGCTCTTACTATGTCTTCTGAAGGTACAGAAATGAATCTTTAAAACCTGTATATCTGGGGAAAAAAATTATAATCACTTCACCACCCTATAGCATTCATTCTTCTCAGAGCTTTCAATAAAGACCAGACACAATGCAAGTTCAACACTGGAAATGTTGTGTTTAGATTATGTCACAACCTGCAGATAGTTTTAGAGACTCCTGCAGATCTCACATCAGTCTCCAACTCCATCAGTTTAGCCTTCTACTTGTTTTCTTCCCCAATATCTCAGTTCACTCACAACAAAGTAGGATGGTGAAATGTCATTTAATGTGTATAGGATTGGCACATTCAGGCGATGCCCCAAAATTGCTCAGGTGTCCAGTCTGAAATGGTTAGAAACCAGTTTATTCCTATGCAGACTTGTTCAGGTAAATTTTGTACTGTATTCCTATTTCCCATGGGTTACTAAAGAGTATCCTTCAGACACAGCCCATTCTCCTCCATTTGCCAAGGTACTCAGACCTGCTTCCTAATGCTTTGTTTACTCATTTGCTTCTCAAAGTCCTCAATTCTAGATTGTAAATCAGAGGCCAGTGCTGATAAAGTTGTCCCCCATTGTTCTTAGGGTAATATTTCTTCTCCCACATCTGGATTTAAAATGCAGCTTGTTCGTTACCAAGAATGGGGTCTCTGTGGACCGGCACTTGGAGGAGAGGAGCAGCTTCCTCGGCACTAACTGTGGTTTTTCACGAAGAGTTTTCCACACAGAGTCCACGACCCATCTCCCCTCCCTGCTGACTTGGAGCCCAGTGCTCTGGCATACCCCACTAGTGAGGTGCCAAGTAGTAAATGGCTTCCCCACGATAACCTCACTGCTGGTGCTTCTGAAAGGGTCTGGATGGGGATGGTGCGCCTGGGGCCGCCTCAGGTGTTGCCGCTGTAAAGGAAACCAGTGTCTCCTGCACCAGAAACTTGCCCCTGGGGAAAACTCTGTGTGGACAGCCCCTCTTCAAGAACCACAGTTAATGTCGGGTAAGTTACCTTTTTTCCCCCTCATTCTGTAATTAGACAGCCCAATTATGTAGTTTGATCTAATTAAAGTAATGATGCAATTATACAATAATTGATACATAATCGGCATGCAAAAACCTGTGTAAGTATTATTTAACCAACAGAGCAAATTCTAGATGAACCTTTTCAGTCTCTTAAAAGTATATCATTTTAGCAGCCAGCTTGAGGAAGGGATTTTGCCTACTCAAGCATTTTTAAATCCTTACTGCCACTAGTAAAATTACTTTTCTTTCCTATTTATGGGCATTCAGCTTCCATTGACTTCAACAAGAGCTCTCTCTGAGCACCCATAGACAGAAGTAAAGCTTAGAGCCTCTGAAAGAGTCACCACAAGTATCTCACCCAAAGATGGCAAAGTGCTACAAAGCCATTTCAGGAATGCCTGGTACTGGATTGCCTGCTGTTAGAGCTGATTTAAAAAAAAAAATCTCTTTGTCAATTGCAAGAGAAGACAGCTCTGTGGTACCTGTACTGGTGCTTTCTCAGCAAACCTTACCACTTAAGGTCCTATTTTTAAAAATTAGTTAAAAATTACTTCCTCATTATCCAAAATAACTGTGCAAAATATGCATATGACATATGCGCCACACTTACAGATGTATCAACTAAGCCTTAGCTATGGATCCACCCAAGGTCTCCTGCACCAAAATCATGAGAACGTGCAGGTGGATGCAGGAGTCCTGGCTCTAATGACATGAACAGGAATCTAGTTTTCTGTACTGGCTCATTTTTCTGAAATAGAGAAACTGAGAAGTGTATGTTTCATCGTATGAGGATGTTAGCTGTATCTGTAACAGCCAAAGACCCATGTTCTGAAATGACATCAGAGACCTGGGGGCTTGTCTGATAAGAAATGGGATTTCTTCTTATCCTTGGATAATATTTCCTTTAACCTACTCCCCACCCCCTTACTGCTGTGCAGTGAACTGTGTACCCTATATGGCTTTTTCCCACCAGTGATGTGGCTGAATGTCAGTGATATTTTACCCTTGTTTTGGAAAGCACTGTGGAATCAAACACATCCACATTTATATAACGCTCTATAATTAATCCGGCATGTCTGGATGTGTGAGGAAATGAGAATGGCCTGTCCCTTTCTTTGTCTCTGTGGCATAACTCATGCTTTAAACTAGGTGCATTATCTTGTGAGATGTTATATAGTGAGTTTGTTCAAAATGCCCCAGTAGCTCTGTCGGTAGAACTATTCATGAGCAGGGAAATTTCAGAGGAAATGTGAATGTTCCCTGATAAGCAGTCACTTGGGCTTTTTCTGTTGTTGTTTTTTTTGCATGATTTGCTGCTAAGGATCTAGTTTTAAGTGTTATTATCCATGTGTGTGAAAGTATAATTTTGATTTGATCCATATTCTCTTTAATGCCAAAATTGCAGAAAAAAACTTTTTTAATTTGGTTTCAAATTCAAATATGATGGTTTTACTGTTATCTTTTAATTGTCAGTATTCATATTGCTAGTATAAGTGTTTGTATAATCTTTTTCGTTATAGACACTGAAAATATGTAAAAAAAAGCCTACGACTGAACAGTTGCTCGTTCATGGTGATATAAATTCAGTTCTACATATGGAAGTCACTCAGAGCCTGCACATATGGCCCACAGTTTCCAAGCTTCGGAAGAACTCACAGGTGCTTAGGTGACCCTCAAATCACTGGTAGGGTCACATAGAGAGCATCTTTGTCTTCCAACATTTTTCTTCTACCCACTTGGTGCTTTCAAACTGAATGTAAGGGGATAGACTCAGCTGGACAGTGTATAAAGAAAGTTTCCAGTGTCGGACTGAGCCCTAGTTTCTCTGACCTAAAGTGTGCAATTGCTTCAGAGGCAGAAAAAAAGCCATTCACATGCCTTTCGTGGGTGAAATTCTCTCATTGATGGGCTAGAGAACATCGGTAAGTCCATTCAGTAACAGACATCTGGAGACTGAAAGAAAGCAAGGTAAATGCAGCTAAAAGCTATGGGAAAATTCAGCAGGCACACTACTGCACAAAAACCCCCAACCTATTTATATTCCATGAAAAAAATCAGCATAAAAAACTAACGTCCAGTTATTTTACAGCTCTGCTTACATTTGTTGCTAACAGAAGTCTCTGTAATGTAGCTCACAGGCAACACCATTGTGCTAATTTTCCACCAATCTTTGTCTTCATTGTTTTAGCAGTAAACTCACCCATATTTGATGTAGGAACTTGGGCTGAATTTGCCAACAGTTTGGTAATTCTGATAGGCCAGGGGCTGCTGTCTTTGGTCAAGATACAATAACAGCCAAAGTACAGCTGATCTCATATTACTGAGCGTGATTTAAAGGAAAAATCTTCAAAGGAAGTATAACTGCCTGAATTGCTACTCTTTCATATGTTTTTAAATGAGAATGTAAAGGCCAAGGGCATTTTTTCCTATTTAATACTATTAAATCCATCATTAAATCTCTCACTGAACACTGGGTGAATTTAATGGTGCCCTCAAGTGCCGATGCTGATGCTTGACTGTGTTAATATTGTTGTATATACAGATACAATAAATAACACTTAGCTAAGGTAGTATTAGCAACCTTATTGGGTATATCAATACAAATAGCTGTACTAATGAGATTAAGCATCAGAAACCAATGGCAATGTGAATCTAGGCACTGGGGCTAAAATATGGATAGGGATTCAACACATTGAACCTATCAATAAAACCAAACAGACTCTACTAAAAGCTTTACTGCTAGTTGGCATTAAAGGATTAATTTGAAAGTACAGTTTTTATCTTATCTCGTCTCACTTTATAACATGGTCTGTCTTAAAACTTCAGTCTGTCTTGCGCATAGGTATTATGAATGTTTCTGTTTGCTGAACAATCAGCAAAGCCCCTGGCAGGCCACCCTTGTTTTGCCTTGCTGTAACCAGAGTTCCCTTTGGTTGACGTAATTCAGCACTGGGGATGGACCAGGTTTGTACCACTGGTATTTTTTATGTCTGGTATTCTGAACACAGAGTTGCATTAGTTGAGTCACCTCTAGATCGTCATTTCTCCTTTCAACATACACCGGTTGGATGCAATTGCATTGCCCATGCAGATTATTTTAAGCTGCCTGGCATAATTCCAGAATCCCATTTTTCTCACACAAAAAGCATGAAATGTGCATGATTACAGTACTCTTTTACCATTGTAGTAATCTCCAACTGTCTCCGATTCATTTTCAGGGTGTTCCTTATTTATGCTTTTATTGCTGGTAGGGAAAAGAGCTCTATGTTGTGATCTTTGTCCGATGGCATTCTATGTATACAAAAGCTTTGAAAGATATATCCACTGCTTTGTTTTACTAAGAAACTTTTTCAAATTAAAAAAAGAACTGACCTAAAGGACTACCTTTAATCAACAGGGGTGAAATCCTTCCTTGGGTGGGAAAGTTGTTGAAGGCTTAAGTGGGAATTAATTGATACGTAGGCATTATGTGGACTTTCTTATTGCAGTGAATTGCAGTTTGATGGTTCTCATGAAGAGAAATCAAAAGAAATTAATATTTTCTGCCACAAAACAACCTTTCATGACTTTTAATATTTTAACTTTCCAATGCTGAGGCAGCTGTTCCTGATTCCCTGCTCGCTAAAAAATAGGCAGCATAATTAAAAAGTGGTAATGGTATGTCCTGTTTCCTTTTTCTTTATGTATTACTTTAATTTTTCCACATGATTTCTATGAGGTTAAAAAAAAAAGAAAATATATACATCCTCATTTTTTTAAATGACAGCAAAAGAATGTTAATTTTGCTGTAAAGTGGATAAGTAAATCACGTGTGGTTAAAAGCTCAAAAATAAACAAGCATTTGTAACCATCTTACTTCCTTGCATGCCTCTGTCATGATGCAGCCTATAATTTCATAATCACCTACTGTTTGCTGGCAAACATCTTGAGGAATGTTTTAGAGAGTTGTAAAAACTTTTGTTAGCATCATTTTTCAGAACACTGTAGCTGTAAAACCAAGCTGTCTTTGTACTGAGAGTCTGGTACAACATTGACAGAGAATACCTAGAAAGGGTGGGGCAGCGTGATACGCTAGTCCATGTAGGCTTTCTGTGCATACAGGTGTTTCATCAGTTCAAGTTTAATTGTTTCATAACCAGTCTACTTACGAACTGTTTCGAAGATCTATTTGTTTTTCTTTCCATTCATTTAATTTGGTTTTAACCAATTTAGATAAATCTAAATGTATTTGGTTTTAGTTAAAGTGGTTTAAAACCATTGTTTTTTTAAATAGATGCAATTTCTTATGCAGACAATGCTTACAATAATGAATAAGATACTAGTGTTACTCTGCTTCTTAATGAAATAAACGGTATAATGGATGAAGCCAGAACACGTGCTTTGGGAGCAGAGTTGAGGTTTCAGTGTATATTTTCATACCTTCTACTATTTTTTCCAAGTAGAGTCACAGAATGGCATTGTCACCCTTGGTACCATTTGTGCTGGGACAGGGATTTTCTTAAAGGATTTTCTGACTCAAGATTCTTTCGATCTTAATTCCAGTTTTATGTGTTTTACCTCGTAATAATAGTACGGTACTTACAGAGATTACAAGGGTGCTGGGATGCTTAATTCGTGTTTGCAGAATACCTTGCAAATGAAAGCCAGTGTGTACAATAAGCACTAAATATTGTTTCAGGGAGCACAGCAGACAGAGCTTGAGACAATGATAGCTTTGAGGAACACACTCAATATAAACACTAGATAAGTGTGAATTGCACAGCTAAAGAACGATCTCCTTCACTTCTCCATGGGCGTATTTGCAGCTAGAGAGAAGCACAATTTAAAATCAGTTTTAACAAGAAATGCCAGATTGCCTAGGAACAACTGGGGCAAACAAAGGGGCTCTCCCTGCCTCCGACAGCTTCCCAAAGGTTCACCCCATGTAGCGGGGGAAAGTGGCAAGCGCTGCTTCGTGCTCCTAGCACTGGCTCCCAAGAACATGATGGTGGGCAGCGGCAGCCCGGGCAGGCTCCCTGCCTGTGCATAACGCCCTCGCAAGGGCTCCCAGAAGCACCATCCTGCTGGCAAGCCTAACATTTTTCTACGCAGCAACAAGGGAATGGCCTCAAGCCCTCTCCCCACCCTTGCCTGTCTTTTCAGGGTGCAGGTCTAGATCTTTTTTCTGAGGCTGCCACAGTATGAACCTGAAGCTTCTGAAGTGCAGGGACTGTGATTGTGCCCTGTGTGCTCACGCTCTGATTGCCCCGTCACAGGACTTCTCTCCTAAACATCCAAAACAACCTGCAGATTAATGTAAAAAAATAGTCTGTTTGTACCTGCTGATTTGTTGCTGTGACTGCGAAACAGATAAAAACGATTATAACAGGAGCCCAGTGTGCTCTGCTTACCAACCCCTTTACTGTGATGCAAAAGACCCTGATTATCTGCTTTTGCCTCAATAAGCCACACAAAGACTGAAACATAGCAGCAGGACTTGGGTCTTACCACTTTCCAGCCTTTATTTTTGCCTCTGCTCTCAACAATGAAACCTCCAGCCTTGTTGCATCCAGTTTGCATTGGCCAGGGTTCACGGTGTGCATGGATGGGGGTCTCAGAAGTGCTTGAGGGACTTTGGACGGAGAGTGCGTCCTCTGGGACATCTCTACTCTATTTTGAGGAGTCTTCCAGTACATATTTTCTTTCTCTTTTCCTATTCCATATGCTTTTGACACACATTTTGGACAAAATCGTTCAAACATCAACACCAGAAGATGTCAAAAAGAAAAGGAAATCACTTCACCCATCTAAAATACTGTCAGATGATCTTGTCCACAAAAGTTTCTGTCAATTCACAGGTCACTAAATTCAGCAGTTCAAGGTGCAGTAGTAGTTTTGAGGAGATTCAACTACATGCTTTGTCCTTGGTAGAGGATAAAATATCCTTGGTAGAGAACCTCTACCATTGCACTGTGCAAGCTTTGTTTGTGAATTAATTTTTTACTGCCAATTAAGTCCCAAAGTTATCCAGTAATTTATCTAAGAGGGACTATCCTCCAAATCACTGCCCACTTGTGCTAGTATTTTTACCACTGTAAAAGTCAACAAAACCTGCTGCTCCTGGTAACTTCTGAACAAAACCATAGCCTAAGTATGCACAGTGCCATGTACATGCTACAAGATAGTGCTCATCCCAGAGAGATTATAACCTACATACATATATAGGAGTTGAACTACACATGGGGAAAAGGAAGAGTGCTATTAACTCACTTCTTGAAGTGCAGCAGGATCTGGCCAGCCTTTTACATTGCAAAGAGCCTTGGAGCAGGCCCACCAGCCTCTGGCTCTAGCACCAAGCCCTGCTTTGCTACCTCGCTGGATTTTTTCTAGTGTGGGTGGCTGATTCTCTGGGAGAATCTGGGTTGTTTGCCCAGGGAGCCCTGGAGGGAAAAGGAGGATGTTTGCACCTGGCTGTCACTTCTGACTAGGGCTCATTCTCCAGGCCCTGGGGTGAGAGGTTGATAGTACAGAGACCCTCTTTCCTCTATGCCTACCAGGGAAAGGAGGGCATGTGTGTTACTGAAGACATCAGGAGTCAAAGTGCCACCCTGGATAGTGGCTCTGTCCACATGAACCTGCCGGAATACTGTTCTGCAAGCCCTGGTCTCAACTCCAGTGATCGAGGCTGGGCGCCTGATGGAGAGCACCTCAGCTCTCCTCTGCCATCCAACTGCTCTTCCAGGCTGAGACGGAATCCAAATGTGACTTTTTAGAAGAAAAAGATGATAGCCAGCCAGCTAACCTTCTCACTACCCACAACATTAAAACTGGAAAACCTAATACTGGGTTGTCTATATATTTAAGGAAAATGTTTTAGATGATCACAGATGACCTTTCTGGAACAGTAATGTCTTGTTAATATGAAGGTATTAAAAGGTCATATGGAGTATATATGTTTCCAAGAAACATAGGGAGGGTAGGGAAGAGGACCTTAGGAGTGCTTGACTCTCATCCTGATATGCAGGTGGGCAAGATACAGAAATGCGGTAACGCTCTCAGATTTGGAGATAGAGACATAACCTAAGAGATGGTCTAAGAAAAAGTATCAGGGCAGCCTAGCTGCAATAATAGCACTGCCAGGAAGTCTTCTCTGAATTCTCCCTCAACTTGTATGTGTGATTGTAGCAACTAGAGAGGCCCAGCACTGATCAAAATCTCTGTGCTAGGTGCCATACAAACATGTAAGAAATAAAGCTTTGCTCCAAGGGGCACGAGGCCAGACACAACGCCCCCAGTTGGAGGACTGAGTACAGCAACCCGGACTCCATCTCTAGACAATATAGAAAGTCACTTCCAGAGGATGTTCCAGATCTTAGGACCGCTGATGTGCCCCATGCTGGAGTCTATCTTTCTGCTGACTATAGCAAGAGTGTCGGGCAGATGCCTTCATCATGTTGACGCCTCAGATAAATCGCCAAGGTCAGTTGTGATGCATCTGGACCTTATACAATCAAAAGCAGCAGGGGACAACTATGGGAGGTAGATTACTGATACATAAGGAAAGAAAAAACTTTTGTTTCTATCTTTTCTAAAACACAATGGAACATCCCTTTCTCTTAATCACTGCTTTTGTCGTCAGTACCTAGCATTCGCATGTGAATACAAATGGTTCACATGTTGTCTTGACTTAGAAAGCCTGTATTGAGAGCTGTAAATGCTAAGGATTTTGATGGACTGAAAAAGAAGCTCCAAAGTAAAGAACAAGAATTCCACTTAGGTACATTTTAGGTGTGAATCTGAATAGTGTATTTTATCCCCAGTCTGACTAGCATTCTGACCTGTGTAACAAGCCAGATAACTGCAGCCACTCTCCCCTGTTTTGAGCCCATTATTTTGTATTTGGCTGAAGCATATCATTCAGAAAAGCGTCCTTCCTTGATCTTAAGACTTCAAGACTTCCCAGCAGTGAACCGCCAGCTCATGAGAAGTTGTTCTTTTTTTCCTAACTTCCATTTGCCTTTTTGTCCTTCTATCCATTGGCTCATGATACAAAAAGTTAGTAGTTTTCATCTTTTTCTATTGTTGTGAACTGACAACATTTTCCACTGAGACCTATTGGGAAATTTTGTATACATGGACTCCTATTAAGCATGAATAACCTTGATTTTTTCAGTCATCTCTTGTGAATCCTGTGGAAGGTGTTGGGTAGAGGTTCAACCTTTTACCTTGGGACACTTGACAGTTGGCTGCAAATAAGTTTTCTAAAAGTCATGATAGAGGGTTCTTTTCCCCTATGAAGATGCATATGCAATTCAATCATAGTAGCTCTTAGTCTAACAGGGCTGGTCTCTGTAAATATCTTTGATCTGGTTTTGTTCCTTTTTTCACCTTCTCAGAATTTCCATCATTTTTGAAGAAATGTGGTCAAAGAAACAGGCTATTCTGGCATTGGTCTCACCAGTTTTACTGTGCTGCTTACTTTTACATTTTCAAATGCATAGTGATGGAACAAGCTCTTTGGGCAAGAGCATGAGATGTTGGGAATTTATTTTCAGTTGCTTGTCCTCTGGTGATCTCTAACTCCTTTCTGGGTCCAGTGTCCCAGTCTACCAGGTACATATGGTAGTCTTCATTTGTGGACATGAGTTTGTCTGTGTTCAACTCCGTACACCTCTGTACTCTTAGCTGAACTGGTCTCTGTCGGCTTCAGCCATCACATTGTGCCACTGTGCTACTTCTAGAATACAAACCATCAAGATTTAACATCTTTCTGTCAATTCAGATCTAGGAGGCACACGTTGCAACCTTGAGAACAGATGGTTGAATTCACATACACTGAAGCACGCAGTGCTACACTGATTTCTTAATCTCATTCAGAATAAATGACTTGTATATGAACAGATTCCCCAAGTTGTCAGAGCATCATAAACAAAATTGTTTGCTAATTGCAGTCAGCCACATCCATGCAAGGTTGTCCAGGAAGGATTTACAGGCTGCTTTGCCTTGCAGATCCTCTCTGTGCTACAGCAAGGAAAAGGGAAGGAGAGTCTCTGCCTTGATGCTCAGCTCCACAGTCTGAGGTCCCAGCCTGGTGTAATTTTCACCTGTAAATTGAGCACATTTCATCTAATATCATTAAGAAACCACAAGTGCAAAACCTCTTGGAGCTACGCTTTATAGAGCCACATTTGACAGCAAATTAACTTCTAATACTTTAATTCTGACTTTTTTCTTTCTATGGTCTTTTCTTACTCTCTCTATCATCTTTTCACACTGACCAAGAAGTTTGTTGCAGCAGCACAGAACAGAAGCTTGCTTTCTTCTTGTTATGGTTGGCA
Organism: Platalea leucorodia; assembly: GCF_965183815.1. Classification (NCBI taxonomy): domain Eukaryota; kingdom Metazoa; phylum Chordata; class Aves; order Pelecaniformes; family Threskiornithidae; genus Platalea; species Platalea leucorodia. The sequence continues at coordinate 71,152,303 of NC_138824.1, forward strand.
GCCTTTGCGGGTACGGTAGCCGAAAGGCATTCTGGTAGCACCTTAAACCTTAACCCAGAGCACAAGGTATTTACTTCATGTAGTGTCTGCCTGTAACTTGTGCACAGAGCACACAGGCACTACTATGTTACCCATAAGTTCATGAAGCTTGAAATACTCAATCAGTTGGCTGAACAAGCTGAGCTAAAATTATCAATTCATACCCACTGGTGAATCTCCACTGTAGATGCACAAAAGAGCTCTTTGGACGAGCCCTCGGGTTCCCAGGAACCAAATAAGTCTTTATGGTACCCCCAGTCCTCTTAAACTGGTTTCAGGAGTATGAAAGACTGGAACTAAGAACAAATTAGGCCAAACTGATGTCCTGCTATTTCACCTTCTGTCCAGGGAGTGAACCAGGACCACTAATGTACCTATCAGAAAGCTTCCAGCTTCCCACAAAATAAGAAACTTGAAAAATTTGTCTAGTTTCAAAAAAAAATAGATTTTTTTTCCCCACAAATCTTGCTTTGATGGCCTCCTTACATTTAGCAGTATATTTTTGTCTGGAATAAAGGGATGTTTATATCAGAACATTACATGCATTTGTGGCAAAGATATTTCAGTACTGCTAAATATTTACTGTGATGGTATTTTTGTCTTCTCCAAACTGCAGATGTTTTCCTTAGTAAATGTGTCTGGTTTTTAGCTTTGGGCATTTTTGTATGTGCTCCTTTGTCCATATTAATACAACCATCCATCAAAAACAGGGTAAGACCCTGACCAGTGTCCTGGTCTTTATTTTCAATAGCCTTTGTTTTAACTTCTTGAAATGTTTCCAGAGCAATCCTGAGGCCACTACCATTGCTTTGTTAGCAGACTGCAGAATTAACATGCTTGTTATGATCTCTGAAAATGTCGACTATGTGCACTTTTTCATTATTATCTGAAATCATGCAGAGATCTGGACCTTGAAGTATCCTAGGTCTTTTCCTTTCCTCTTTCTCCTCCCCCACTCCCAAGAGGCAGCTATTCATCTTCATTAGCCACTTCTGTTAGCTTGCTGCCAACTGAGACTAGAAAACTAGCTGCATCAGTCTTGCATGGCAATTCAGGAATTAGAATCCACAGTCCTTGGGTGCAGGAGGTTAATGCACTAATAAAGATTGTACCTTGATTAACCACATCATCTCAGCTTGCCCAGGCAAGGCTGGTTTTCAGACAGTTTGTCATATCATATGGCCCAATGCATTCATCTAAAAACATAGCTTCTTAGCTAAGAACAGATATTCATCACTGTGACTAAAGGAGAAATTTTGTCCACTTTTTTTTTTCATTTCACTGAAGAATACTGAAAAGTTTTTAAGGAAACTCTCTAAATTCTGTCCTATGATTTACCTGCAAAGGTACATGTTCGTCCTTTGCTGATAATTAGAGATAAATCTTTCTGTCTTAAACTCTGATGTGAGAGAGCATGGCATGGGTTATACCCTAGTTAATACTTGCTCTTAGAATCAAACCACATTTCTCTTGCATATCGATAGCTTCCTCTGGGCTTATAGGCTCATTTGGTCCCCCAAAAATGAACAAAAATTTGCAAGACTCTTTGTTAAAGAAATATAATAAGTCAGATTGATAAATAAGTGGCTGTAGCCTTATTTTACATTTATCTGTCCTAGATTGCTGAACCTTGACTAAATGTTGCAGGTTATTTGCAGGATGGTTCCACTAAAGCAGAGATAACGTATTCCAAACAGAAACTTATTGCACTGGCATTTGTGATTTGCTGTAGAGTGAATTGATCCACAGATCACGTTGCAAATGTTCATGATTTGGAATGGTTTAGTTCTATAGATACCAAACATCTGGAGATTTAATGCTGAACACATTCTTTAATGTTGCAGTCTGCAAAATCTTTGACCTTCTCCCTTTCCAAGGGCCTAATTTCTTTTTTTTTCTTTCCTTCTCCCCAGCCCACAGGCACACGCGCACACACACACACACAGAGTCCTGTTTCTATCAAGCAATTTCAGCTGATGCCCATCCATGCAGGTCTGAAGAACCAACCACAGCACAAATGACACAGTGACAAGCTACACAATTACCTTTATTTCTTTGCTTAGAACAAAAAAATTCCTTGACAAGCACTCTCCCCTGGATTGTCATATATCTTTGGATGTTATACCAATGAAGCCTATTGAAAGGAATTCATATTACAGAAAGCAACAGGGCATTTGAAGGGTCTTGGGACTGGAGCCAAAGCGGAAATGTGGTAGAATGTGTTTTGCAGCAGATTGCTATGAAAAACTGACTCCTTCAAATCATTTTAGCAGGAGTAGGGGAGACAGAAGAGCTGCTGACTGAGGTTCAGTGCTGAACTGGCACCAAGCTCAGTGTAAATGGTGTTCTTATGACTATTTCAGCTCCATGACAGGGAGTTCATAATAGTTCCCTTATTTCATCCTTCAGTTAGTGGCTGGGTGAAACCACGTTTGTCACTTATCTCAAGTTTAGAAAGCATTTTCCATCATATGTGACATTAATATTAACTATAAGTTAAACCTGCCAAAATAAGTGGATAGAAAGGGGAGTAAAACAGGAGACAACAGAAGCTGGAAAATGGCACAATATTTTGTTGCATGGTGGTCGTTCTGAGTAACATGTTACCAAAAGGATAATGGCAAAATAAAAGATGCTCAAATGGGAGGAGGAAAATTATCAAGTGCTCAAAGGAAACTACAGAGCTTATGAGGAAGAAGAAAAAGAGTTAAGTAGGCGTAGTTTGGATAAGTGACATCGTAAAGAAACAAGAGGAAACAGCTTTATCTTTCTATTTTACAGGTGTATATTTGAGGTTGGGTTAGAAAAGTTGCAGCAATAACAGATACTAGAGAAATCAATTTTAAAAAAAGAAAATTTGTTTTTCACATCATGGGAACCTTATCATAGTGAAATGCTGTCAGCTTCTACATAGTCTCCAAAAGTTTTAGTGTCAGACTTTTTGCTTTGGATGCTTGACACTAAAATCATAGCCGGGTTGTCAGCTAGTGGCAATGTAGCTTCACTGAACTGAAAGGGATTTTTGTCAGCTGACAGCAGTTAAAGAGAGAGTCTCCTGTATTTAAAAAAAATATATATATTTTATGAAGACAGGAGAGTAACTGGATTAGAGGTTCTCAGACTGTGTCCTGTGATCACTTGCTAAAGGGTCTTGGAAAGCTCTGCATTAGCTTTGTGTTGCCTTGACTTCCAGCTGAATAAATATATCTAATACTTCCCTAAAATCTGCATTTTAGTGTGGGTAACTATAAAGAGAGAGCCTCTGCGGTCCCCGTGAGCTAACCAGCGGAGTATTTGTAAAGGAAAATTGTGTCTCACCAATCTCCTGTAATTCCTGCGACACGTTGGTAGAGCAATAGACAAAGTTGAGCCAGCTAAAATAATTTTCAAAAGATGTTTGACAGGGTCCTTTATGAGACACTACAAACATTTCTTAAGTCATCATCTGTGGAGAGACAAAATATTATGAATCAAAAATTGGCTAGGTGAGCATAAGCAAAGAGGAGGATTAAACAGTCAATTTTCTTAATGGCCTGATGATAAGTTCTGGTTTTGGCAGCAAATGAACAGCAAGGCAATACATGTGGCTAGACTTTAAATCTACATGATCCGACTACTTTTTATTAATTACAATTTTTCTGAATCAGTTGAACCATTCCTGGTATCATGTACCACACAGCAAGATTGATGGCACTAGATAAACAGCATTGCCTTAAGTCTAGAGTGAATACTATTATTTACCTCTGCACAGTACTTTTCCTGAAAAATTACCTACAAGCTAGGGTTAAAAGCCCCAAACAAAACACTGCCAAGCAGTCAATAATTCACAAGAAATGTCTCGTTGCTTAATTGTTGCTGCGGAAACTGAATTTGGAGCAAGGATACGTAATACTATAGATTTCTTTATTTGAAGGTTTTCTCATCAGTAAGAAAAGCCAAGCTGGCACATTGACTGAGATTAACTAGGCTTGGACCTTTATAGCTTGTAAAACTGGACATTTATGTGTAACTGCTGAAAACTGATTTACTACAGGTGGAGACGAGTAGAGTTGTACAGTTACAATATGCGTGTGAATGAGACATGCCATCATGACCACCGCAAAGATGGTCACGTGAAACAACATCGCTGCAACCCTCACAAGGAGAAATGTGTGTTAAAAAAAGTGGGGGTCTCAGAGCCACCCCTTGGTCTTGTGGATCTCGCCGCAGGAGGAGGAGGGCAGTCGGTATCATCTCAAACAAGCTGTCTTGCAGTTGGGCACATGTGCTTATCCACTTGTATTTTTAAGCACTCTAGTCAGGGCTTCATTCTTTGATCCAGAAATTTTTGTTTTCCCCACTTCTGGACCCCAAATGGCTTCTCAGTGCTTCCTTTAATTAACATTGTTCAGGACTCTAAGGTTAACTTAATCAAGTTTGGAGAAAGGTCTAAATTGGTTTTAAATTAGACCATTATCTTGTAGTGGCTGGAACATTTTCTGGTGCCAGGTGTTTCGGACTTATTTTTTGTTTGATTTATGCTAAAAATATCCCTGCTTTTTTCTCTTTCTAATTTCAAAAATCTTTTGTGTCAATCAATGTTCTAACACCAATTTAAAGGTGCCGAGGATCTTAAGTACATTTAAATTTTCATCAGTCCATTTGAAACATTGTTTTCAGTCCAGTGGATGCCTTATGCCAATACTGCCAATCCCAAACTCCGAAGACAGGCAATTTAGCTGAGCAGAAAAGAGAAGCTGCGCATGAAAGTTTATTTTAACAATAAAAGTTGAGTCCTTTCTATTTAGTTAGTTAGATAGTTGCCGTTTGGGCTTACATTTTCAAACATTCCACACCACGTACTAAAAAAAAGGTCTTGATATAATCATATGTTACTACTAGTGTTTTTAATCTGTCTCAAATATCTTCAGATAAAGTCTAAAATCACAAGATTTGGCACACGGGAATGTGTTCTAGATTTGTTTCTGCTTGACCTTGCAAAGTGCTGACACTTGCTGGACACGTAAATCCTTTCTCCTGATTTTTGAGATTCTGTTCTTGGCAGCCAGAAGGCGACTGTGCACATAGTTTAATGTTTCTCTTTTCAAAAAATATTTTTCTATGTTTAAATCTTACCATTCCTCAGTGGTGACAACCTATAGTTTGGGGTATTTTTCATGTTAGTTTTCTGATTTTTTTTCGTAATTTGATTTCATTTTATAGTTGTCTGAATTCCAAAGGGTAATGATAAATACACCATATGATCACGACTCAAAATATTATTCTAGTAAATTCACATGCAGATATTCATGATAATGGCAGTTATTAACCCCAGCAAATACCAGTGGTCTTACTAAATCTTTGTGTCAGAAAGGGTTACGTCAAACTTAAATTATGTAGAAAGCTTTATTATATACCACAACTCAAAGTAAAAAGGGAGAAGAGAAGCTAGCTGAAAAAAAAAGACCATTAAGGCCATGTTTCATTGAAGTGTGGATGAGAAATAATCTTGGGGAAAAGAAGAAATGAAAGATTTTGACATGTCAAAAAAAAAGGTCACCCTTATTTTTAATCAGCCCTCTGGTCCTTTCCCTGGATGAAGGCATCATTGGCAGACTCAGGCAGGCAAGGTGGGAGGGAAGAGCTCTGCTGCTGTAACAGATTGGTTTCTGCATGGCATATAGCAGACTTCTCAGAAGATGTTTCCCTGAAGGTGACAGTGGGGGTCAGCCACCGTATAACCTGGAGGAACTGCTTCTTGGGCAAATGGAAATCATAAGTACTGAACAGTGTATTTCACAAATAGGATAACTTTAGGTCAAAGCCACTAGATGTTCCCAGTCTGGCTGCCCCGATTCTTCAATTGACAGAGATAACATAAAGCATTGCCCTTCAGAAGAAAGGGACACAGAGTTCGTTGCCATGCATACTTTTGGGCTCAGCACTTCAACTTGTAGGGAAAAACACTTTCTTTGTTTGGGAATGGGGTTTTACCAGTGGAAACACCTTTAGTCTATATGCACAAAATCCCATTTTCTAGAAAGTAAGCAAATTGGTCCTGTAAGGGAAAAGCAAAGAAAAGCAGGTGAGAAAGCGATACATTTTTAGATCACAGCCTTAGGATTAAATGTCCACATTGCAAATCTCCTTTTCATCAATTTATTGTCATAAACCTTTACTGTTGGGATATTTCTCAATGTGTAATTCCTTAATCTTTTGAAAACAATAGCATGTGTGCCAGGTACTTGTAGCAAACAACAATCTGGTTGCCTGTGGTTTTTGTTGCCTGGGTTTAAAGAACTTACTGTATATTAAAAATTACTATATACTGCTATTGCTGGCACTTATCAGATAAGGAAGTCATAAGATGAATAATCTGCCTCAAAGAACTGAAAAGCAAAGCAATTCTGATACTGAAACTGCAAACCAGATGATGCTGATTAGAGGCACGCACGTAGATTAGAGAAGTATAATAAATCATGTAACTTTTTAGCCTCAAATAAAATAAAAGAATGTAGTTTTTATTAGGAAATAAACTGTTTATCAAGAATGCCTTAAAGGTGACATTTATTACTAATAAAGTGTACATTGAAAGGGCTGATCCTTTCACTGGCAGAACAGCTGGAGGTTTTCCTCTATGTAAAAAGCGCCCCGGCTCAGTCTGTGCCGGGTCAGGAAGCACTTCCATCAGCACTAACGAAGGATGGGCAAGAGACTCACCCGCACCTTTTTTCAAACAAGAACATTTTCTTTTCTCTTTAAAAAGGAATGAGTCATGGAAATATAACTCCAGTATTATTTTGGGACTGATTGCGGATCTCAGCACAACTCCTTGGAATATCACTGAGAAACAATTCCACAGTCAGCTAATGGTACCAAAACCCAGCAAAGCATCTGTCAGGCAAACTCGATAGTGTCAGCGAGCCCCCTGCTTAAGCAGGGTGTTATTTGCTCTTCAGCTCTTGAAACTTATGGGCTGACTCTTTAGGGCTGTCACACTCTACACTAATATTAATTCTGTTAAGTTACTGTGTACCAAATATTATGGCTGTTGGTGCTGAACATGTCAAAAAACATGTCCACCCTTTAACAGCCTGAACTAGAGAGGAATATGAAGCCTCTCACTTAACAAACTTCTTGTCTGAAGTGTTTAATTTACACCTCCCCAAAAGCAGCCTTGCTTTGGAAACCAACTCATTCAGGCTTGAACGATAATGATATTGAACATGTGTCTACCTGCTACCTGAAGCTGTGTCAAGGATGACTGCATACAAGCCACGTCAAGCTATGTATGTCTCAGCCATTAAAAAATGCCCTTCAAAACACAGGGAGGAGACAAAGGTGGAGTGCAGCACACCTTGTTTAGGGCTTGCCACATGTCTGTGTCTTGCAAGGCACGAACACATTGCAGTTAGGAACTTATTCAACTCCTTTACAATGATAAAGGCAATTTTAGGAATTAACTGTTGAGCAAGTGTTAAGCATTTGTCATTCTGACCTTGTCTATGAAATCTATTTTGTGATTAGTCCACAGTGTGTACCCCATTACTTGGTCATGAACGGAAGTTTCTGTTCCCATACTACAAAAAAAAGTTCTTCTGTAAGTCTCACCAGCCAGAATACATTGCATGATTAAAATGTGGTTGCAGATTGTCAGAAAAATCAAACTTCTTGCACTTAAGATGCATTAACTATTCAGGAAAATGAAACGGTGCTTAAGAACTGCTCTCAAGAGTCTGTGATAAAAATCAATGTAGCTCGTGTATTGTCTAGATTATATGTAAACTGGGCATTTCCTAGAAGCTGCAGTAACTTAAATATTCCACTACCCAGGCAGTCTTGCTACTGATATACTATCATTGTCTCCTATTCCATTGACTTTCTAAACACAGTTTGCTGTACAATATTGTTTTTCAGGAGATGACCCATTCATGGCCTCCGCCACTGTCAGCTATTCACACACCAGGAAAGGCAGAACAAAGCAAGTTTCCCTTCCCAAACAAGGTAAGACACAAAACATCATGTAGAACCATGCCTCCTGCACCTAAAAATATGTCCTACACGAGCCCTGACTAAGTGTGTGAGGTCTCTGGGCTGAGGTTGATGCCGTGCTGATGACGTTCTCCATGTGTGTGCCGGTATCTGCTGCCTTTTCCCTGCTTACAGCCTCTGCAGGGCTACTCGGTCTTGTTTGCATATCTCCTGGCAGCAGCACTGATGCTGGTGTGTGGGCCATGGGTTCTTCACTGCAAGACAAAACCGCAGGTGTCCCTGGTGGGGTTCCAGATGTGGCGCCTTCTGCAGGCACCTGCTGAGGCGCCTGACTGATACCGCAGGGCACATACAGCTGCTGTGAGTCAAGAAGATCCTGCTCGCGTCCATCGCTCCTGCTTCATTTGGCTTTGCTAGCCAAGATTTTTGCTGAAACCATTGAGGTCTGAGGTGGGCTTTACTAATTAATACACAGTAGTCGGGGGCTGAAGAGTGGGCATACATCCCCTGTCACCAACCGGGCTTCAGGGGCAGCTTTGCTAGAGAGGCCAGCAGCCGAGTGCCATGATGCCCAGAGGGGCCACAGAAGTATTTGCCAGGGAAGTATTTGGTTCCTCAAGGAACCAAGGCCCCTGGTCCTGCTGATGGTCCCTTGAAACCAGCTCCACTGTTGTATGTGTATCCCAGGGAGGATGCAGTGCGGCATGGTAAAGCTCATCGGCACCCTTGGGGAAACCACGTTGCTTATACTTGTTAAGTCAGGAGGGAATGAAATCAGCTATCCTATGCAAGACCCAATAAAAATTTCACATTGTATCACCATATACTGTTTATATGCCACAAGCATATTTCATGAAGTGTTCAAGCTTGAAAGATGGTATTGATGCTGTTTATAGGCTTCCTCCTGTTAAAGCAAGCTCCTTTGGCAACTTTTAAGTCCATTCTGCAAAATTTAGTGCAGGGAATGATTATAACCACAAAGCCAAGAAACCTTCAAGATTTGCCTATAGTAAAACATCTTTTCCGTGGATGAGCGTGTCATGATTTTGAAGTACCAGGAGTATAAACCAAAACATCTCTGGCATGTTATGGAAGAAAAAGAAGGAAATAACTCACTGTCTATTTGCTCGTTGAAGGCAGACAGCTGATTAAGATGGTAGGCAGGCTAGAGGCTTGTTACGTTAGAGTAAGTCCAGTAGGAGACAGATGGATCAGCAGCTTACAAGCAGGTGAAGTGCCCAGATATGGATGACAAAAACAACGTGGTGCTTGCATTTTCTGCCATAAGTATCACCACGTGATGTGCTTGCGTGGCACAAGTGCAGACGTGCACGGGCAAGGTATGCACCTATCAGCGTATCTGTGTGGCCATCATCAATGCACTTCCTCACAACTAAATATATTGTGATAAATATAGGAACAGGAGAACCACAGACCATGGGGCAAAGATATGTGAATAATGCTTGATATTGACTTTCTCATCTTCTCTCTGCCTGTTCATCCATCTCTCTGGGAAATATTCTAACAGTTTGAACTGCAGAGCCGTTTCAGAGATCTACCATTCATTTGTAAAGAGTCTTTTCTGGCTGGTTTCCTTTTCTCTTACCAAAGTAGAATTTCGATTTCATTTAAGCTTAGGATGGACAAGATTTCCTCTAATAATATATGAGCATACTTTTGCACATATAGTGACATCGCAACTGTATTGTGGCCTGGGTGGGCTGCGTGGCCAGAAATTAGAGTGTTTTGTGTGAGATGGGGAAGAAGTACCTAACAAAACTCACCAGAGTCCTGGAAAAAGCCTGCATTACTGGCCATAGATCACATTAATTTTAGACACCACCTCTATTTTAAAATATTTCCAAATAATTAAAAGCTACTTCTGTGTCTTACTCTGAATCCGTACAGTTGCAGACTTTAGAAGGCATCTGCTTTTCAGGCTCCAAAATGCAAAGAATGGTTTCCTAATTTTTCAAACACGTTGTTGAAACATTTATAAGCTAGCTATTGCTTTTCACAAAGTGTGGTGTAAAATCTTTATTGGATCTCATAGGCAATGTCTCCATAACTCTTAGGAAGCTTTCCCACAGGTAAGCTACATAGCTGTCCCAACTTGTTAAAACCAAAGGACTACACCAAACTGTTGTGGATCGCACATTATTCAGATAAATGGGCCTGTCAGTTAAGTAGTGGCCAAGGCCAGCAAAGAGGCTAAAAGGCTAAATTCAGGGCATCAACTTCATCTCAGTTCCAAACGATGCATGGTACCATGAATTCATTTTCAGTCTTTATGGCAGTGTTGAGAGATCAGTTCAGTTCATTTGCAATGACTCTTCCAGCCAGAGAAGCAAGTAGGCTGCAATCCTTTTTAACAGAAGACAGTTCCCAAGTGTAAAGATACTCATCATTTTGGGAATGAGAAAAAGAGAAGCTTGTAGGACTCCTACCGTGTTGCAAGGATGCAAATCATCCTTACTTTTCTATCTATAAAAACTGAGTGTCAGCATCATTAGTTCCCATATATGCCACACTGCTTTTAACCTGCAACTCAAGTAATTAGTGATCTGACAGCCTGAAACTTGAAATTTATTAATTAGGCTATTAAAGTTGCAAAGGCCACAGCAACTCTAGCTAGACTGGTTTTCAAATCAGTCTAGTAGTAAAAGCTAAATAACTGAGGTTTATATATATCACAAATATAACAAAATTGCATGTTTGAAACTGCATGTGTGGATGTGTCCATCTATATAACTATATGCTCGGTGGATGGGGGGGATGTATGGGCATATGCTGTACCTGTATATGAAATCAGACCTCATTAACATGTGAGATCTGCATTAATGCACAAGGATGGAAGGAAAGTCCGGGTCAGGTTTGACACGTGCAGCTGTGCCCAATAGGTTTCCCAGCACAGCGCTGCTGGGAGAGCACATTTAGGGAACTGTCCTTTATGTAATAGAGGGCATAAAGTTACATTTCATCCTTAACTTTGAATTTTCTTTCTCTGTGGAATTAATTTGTACTCTTGAATTTACTAGGAAGGGGCAATGACAGTCTCTTTATTTCTTGTTTTTCAAAGCTTAAGGCTAATTGAATCAGTGTGTGATGTGACAGGCTGTGTGCGCTTTACTTTCTCCTATCTTTGTCACACTTTGTTACGTACAAATGATCAGGCATTATTTGATTGTAATTTTATTAAAAACATCTTAATAAATAAACTTTAAATGAATAATTAATTTTGGTAAATAAGAGCTCACTTGATGCTTGTGTGAATGAGCTTTCATGTTGAGGCATTAATTCTCTGCTCTTGTGCAGGAAAAAAATGCTGTTAATTCTGCTGCCTGCTTTGCACTCTTTCTTCATTTTCACTGTGATTTCATGTTTTGAAAGCTTGATCAGGTGTTTGATTTCTAGATATGTGTATGTGATATTATGGGATCAGCCATCATTTTGTTACTTGAGAATTAATTTATCCACTCCAGGAGAACTGGTGTCTTGTCACAAAGCTATTGGGTGATTATTCTCAGCAGAAACTAAGTTATCATAGTGATGTTATTCTTTATGTGTTCAATTCATTTACTTTTTCTTTTCTTGTTGATTGAACAAGGTGGAGCAAATGCACTAGAAAATAATCTCCAGAAGTGAAGACTTCACCTTTGGTTTCTAAGTTACACAAAGTCATACTTTTTTCCTACCTCAGTGGGAGCATTCTCTATTTCACTATGAGATTTTTGTATTAGCCTGTATTGTTAAAAATAGTTTGTTGAGAATCAAGACACTTATTTTAAAGAATCAGTTAAAAGGAAAAGTGAAAATGTTATAGCTCATGTGTTTTGCTGATGTCACATTTCAGAGTATGCAGAGCCAATGGCAGAGGTAAGATACCGTCCTAGGCAGTTAAAGGAGAGGGTGCATTCTTCCTGAGGTTGATGAAAATGTAAAAGAGTGAGCAAGATCCTTGTTTAGCAGTTTCAAACACTTTTACAAACCCGAGGGTGTTTCCATCAAAATGATTGTATTCCCCCAAACTTCACTAGGTACATAAATTCACTATTCTGGAAACTGAACATGCTCTAATAGCCTACTTTTATTAGCAGCCTGGTTGGCTACTAGAATAGCATTTAAATTCAAGTGTACATGTCACTATATCACCACTGCAAGCTGATCTTGACTTCTTAAGATTATGTTCAGTCAACAGAAAAAAACAGGCTTTAATATCCCTTCATCAGAAGCATTCACAAAAAGCTGAGGCAATTTGTCAGAAGTAGGCAATTTGAAATCATTGAGAAATTATTGTCGGCATGTGAAACACTGTACAGATCTTTTCATACTGCAGTTGAAGGTAGAAACTCTTAGGGCTTGCCCAAAAATTTGATGTCTCGCATTTCAGGTGCGTAGGATGGCAGTGAATTGCAGATGTGTATTACAGCATAAAAATTACAGATCAAAGCCATGCAGTCCGCAGAGCCTTGACTCCACAGCAAATGATGCAGACCAGGGGGATTTGACTAGCCAAGCCCTTGAGACCCCAGTGTCTGCAGTCCAGCCAACCTCCATTTAGAGATGCCAAGAAACTCTTGGGGCCCCGAACCCCTGAGGCACGCTTCTGAGTGACTGAGCAGCAAAATCTCAGCTCGGCTGAGTTGGAGCATCCTTGAGCTCTCTGGGGACTTGCAGTTCCTTTCTTGAGGAGCTGTGCATTTGGCACAGCTCTCGACCTCTGTGGACCAGGGATCTGGTCCAGCGCCCGATTCCTCACCAAAAGGACTGCATGCATTGCTGTGGGTGCCTGGCCTCTCCGAGCAGTCTTTACAGCAGCTGTAACTGCAGCACATATATGAGGTGGTATTCCTATCCATGTCTGGGTTATTCAGAAGCAGAGTTACATACAGGACACCTTCCCTGCTCTTATCCATAGCAAGGTGTTCTTTTTTTCCTTAATTTAAATACCTTTTTGTTATAGTTTATATTTGTATTTCCCTTCTGTTTATAGGCCCCTTTTATATCTTTACGAATGTAAACAAATTCTGTGAGTAAAATATGTGAACATTTGCACATGAGGATAAAATGGTCTGATTTATTGCACCATATTCATAGATATTGCGGTTGCGATACAAGGCTGACCTTGTAATCTCGGGGACCCAGAACTAAAGTCTGTATTTCCATTCTCTGGTGCTGTCAATATCAACATGTGAAAAGGAAAGACTAGCTGTGCTGCTACCTCAGGAATCTAATGGTCCATGAAACAATATTGGTCTTCCCTCTGTCTTCTCATCTAAACTTGTAGAAGATAAGAGACGAGTTTTGGCTGATCAATAAATGAATAGCGAGCAGGAGAGTTGTAATAGCTATACAAGGAGTTACATCATTAAAGGGTTGTTGTGAAATAAGTTTACAAGCCTTAGAATTAATAGATTTTCAAAGAAATATTGGATTTATTCTTGTAATTGAAAATTACTTTGAAACTGAATGAACAATTAACAATGCTGTTTGTATTGTTAAGGTAATGTTGAAGCAAGTATTGCAGCTGAAAATTGCTGTAAAAATAACACACCGTACCTTTTTTCTATTATTACTGTAGGAGCCACAACAGGGATCTACAGGACACAGCAATACAAGTAAGTACCAACTCATTTTCTGGCTTTATTGGGCGGAGGGGATGACAATGACTATGAAAAACAAGTTACTGATAGAGTAAGGAACCAGTAGCAGACTGGGACAGCACAGAGCCTCAGCAGGCAGTATTTGGCTATGGCCAAATGTGGAGAACTGAATTGAAGAGTGACCATCAAAATGTCAGCTCTTGGTGGACTGGGAAGAACAAAAAGGATTCATTTCATTATGGCCATTTCATTATGTGGATGAGAAAGACTGAAAGGACAAAAGAGTGGCTTTTTTAGAAAGCCAGAAAAGAGCTGACCTAGTTGCACAGCCAGATCCAGACTGCCAGAAAATTCCGCAGGAAAACTTGTTATCATTTATCTTTCATAGGCAATGGTATATTTTGTGGCTATTGCACAGTAATAAGCTACATAAATCCTGCCAAACTAACACCAGATAATGTCTCGAAGACCATATGGCCATGGGTCTTTTTGGCTAGCAGCGTGGGCAGGGGAGTGATGTGTGATTGTGTGGCTCCTGGTTGGGGCTTTTCAGTGGACTCCAATTTACAAATCATGCTGCAGATCAGCACCACTTTAATTACATTCAGTTATGGTAAAAAACTTACGAGCTGTATTGAAAGAAAAGATTGAATTGTTCTGCGAAACAAAATATTAATCCTCTCCCCTGACACCTCTGACTGTTGTTAATGTTGTCTTGCATATTAAAAATACATGATCCTATCCTGCTCTCAACATAAAATCATCTCAACCAAAAGAACTATTTTGCTAGCTTCCTGACCTGTCAGCCAGCACAGAGCCCTGTTTGCAAATTACAGGGCTGTGACTGAAGATGAAAAATGCCCTGAGCTGGTAGGTAGGGCTTTGAAAGTGGCTGGTCACCCGCTGCGTGAGGGAGAAGACATCCAGGGAGACAAGGCTGGGAGATGTAGGCTATTAAAACGGTGTGGCTCTTTGCTGGGGAAAGGTCGGCATGCGGAAGACAATGTTGTGAAGAAACATGCAGTGGTGTCACTTAATTGCTGGCATCGGTTTGATATTGCTGCGAGTACCAGCACTAAGGAAATAATAAAAGGCAAAGGGGATGAGGTTCTGTCACAAAATAATGAATACAGTAATGAGAGAAGGATGCACAAAAGGGCCATAATAGAGAGGGCTATGCAAACACACACAAGAGTCACGAGCATGACAAACACACCAGCTGAGCTGAGGGCTTCGCGATGACATCAGAGGCCACAGTGTTTGGCCAGCTTTGGTCACAGTTTCATTTTGAGTATTTCCTTCTTTCAACACTTGACTAAAATAGGTTGTTCTGCAGATCTAATGAAACCTGCTTTCCTGTGGATCAGGAAATCGGTCCTACCTCCTTACAACTTTCCCCTGCTCCTTACTCCAGTGGTCTCTGACCTCACTTTACTTCCAATTCCCCCATCTGCCCTCCCACACCACAGTACCTCCAGCTTCTTCTTATCTCCTCATTCATCCTGCTCAGCAAAATCAGCATATATTTGCAGCTGGGCTGGAACTGCACTTCGTACTGCCTGGCTGATGGCAACCAAACCAAAGAACAGCTGAACCCATGCAGAAACATTTTCTTCATTGATGGCAAAAGTTAGGGGCACTGTCAGACACCCAGACACTTTTCCTAATGTTGCAGAGGGAATTTGACTACCTCTGAGACCTGTATCCGTAAGGATTCCTGTCAAGGTGCTGGAATAAGACATCAAATAAGACACAGTTAGAACGAGACATTACAGTCCTGTATGTCAAACTCAAAGGAAATTCAGGGAAAAAAGGATTCGGATGTGAGGAAATGCTAGCAAATTACTCTATGTGGGAAAGAAATCTATTGGTCTATATACTGTGTTATCCAAATGCACATCTTCATAGTCCCAATTAGCTGTTATCTCCCATTGCACCACGTCTTCTTTGGAATGGCTCTTGCGCTGTCATTTGCAATGGTTTTACTCCAGCTGCAAACATTGTCTTTCTCATGGATAACATTTGCATTTCTCTCGTCCTTCCCCACAAGGAAATCAAAGCATTTAAAAACCCATAATGGCTGAAGTTATACTGCTCTGTCACAATAAATATTATTTATCCCTGTTACCCAGAAAGGGAAACTTCGCCTGGTTAGGTTGAGTGATTCACCCAAATTCCAACTCAGAGGAGAGAACACCTTCTCTGGCCACTCACTATTCAATGGGGAAATCCTACAAAAGTTCATTTGAAATTTATTTTGAAATGGGAGAAATCTGGACACATCTCAGCTGGTTGTACCTAAAAAGATCAGGAAGGGAATTGTGTGAGATGAGGTAGAAACTAGTAAAGAACTCCCAGCTCTGTGGCTAAGAAACTGAGGGTTTCCACTGTATGTTTCTGGAGGCATGTGTATGCATACACACACTAACACACAGACACACACACACACATCCACAGCCGTTTCAGAAGGCATACACAGTGCTTAGCACCTGAAATAAAGTGTGCTAACAGCATGTATTGGGTTTGCGTGGCAAGGTTTTGGTAGCAGGCGGACTACAGGGGTGGCTTCTGTGAGAAGCTGCTAGAAGCTTCCTCCATGTCCGACAGAGCCAATGCCAGCTGGCTCCAAGATGGACCTGCTGCTGGCCAAGGCCAAGCCCATCAGTGATGGTGGTAGCACCTCTGGGATAACATATTTAAGAAGGGGGGGAAAAAACCTGCACAATTGCAGCCAGAGAGAGGAGTGAGAATACATGAGAGGAACAACCCTGCAGACACCAAGCTCAGTGAAGAAGGAGGAGGACGAGGTGCTCCAGGCTGCAGCCTGTGGCAAAGACCATGGTGAGGCAGGCTGCCCCCCTGCAGCCCATGGAGGTCCACGGTGGAGCAGATCTCCACCTGCAGCCTGTGGAGGACCCCACACCAGAGCAGGTGGACGCCTGAAGGAAGCTGTGACCCTGTAGGTTCCTGGCGGGACCTGTGGACCCATGGAGAGGAGCCCAGACCGGAGCAGGTTTGCTGGCAGGGCTTGTGACCCCGCGGGGGACCCACACTGGAGCAGTCTGTTCCTGAAGGACTGCACCCCATGGGAAGGACCTACACTGGAGAAGTTCATGGAGGACTGTCTCTGGTGGGAGGGACCCCATGCTGGAGCATGGGAAGAGTGTGGAGTCCTCCCCCTGAGGAGGAAGGAGCAGCAGAGACAACATGCGATGAACTGACCGCAACCCCCATTCCCAGTCCCCCTGTGCCATTGGAGGAGAGGAGGTGGAGAATTTGGGAGTAAAGTTAAGCCCGGGAAGAAAGGAGGGGTGGGGGAAGGTGTTTTTAAAAATTAGGTTTTATTTCTCATTATCCTACCCTGATTTGATTGGTAATAAATTAAGCTAATTTCCTCAAGTCGAGTCTGTTTTGCCATGATGGTAATGGGTGAATGATCTCTCGCTGTCCTTATCTTGACCCATGAGCCTTTCGTTGTATCTTCTCTCCCCTGTCCAGTTGAGGAGGGGGAGTGATAGAGCGGCTTTGGTGGGCACCTGGCATCCAGCCAGGGTCAACCCACCACACAGCAGTCCTGTAAAAGAGGGAAGGTGGGTAGTGTACTCTTTGTCAATTCCTAAAAGACTAAGAAAAACAAAGGACGACACAAATTTCCCCATAAGAAGAAGCCAGAGCTAGAGAGGATTTAGCAGTTCAGCAAATGCCAGCCTCTCACAATGGTACCTGCATGCATTTGGCAGGTTACATGGAAAACGGAAAACAAATCTTAGTCTGGCCAAGAGTGAGTGTGAAAAAAACAAGTTGTTCTGACAGATAATTCCCTTTTACATATGCTTATCCAAAAATCTTATCTGTGATATTCAACTATGCTTAGTCTATACATATTTTTAAAATTTCTATGATTCAGTCAAGTGAGAACAAACTTGGTAAGAACTGATAAAGCATTAATGGCCAGATTTTCTACTCCAATAGGCCGGACTGATGCGTTTCTACCATCTGTACAAGCTTCGTCCTCCCCCTCCAAACAGAAGTATGTTAAGTGACGATTAGCATAAAAGCAGCTGCAAATGCCTACTGTAGGGTAATTCATTAATATCCAGTTTGGCTAAATTGCAGAGATTCCCTTTTCTCCCTCCTCACAGTACTTACGGCTCTTTCCCTTGTTGCTGCATTAACATACATCGCTGAAAGTAGAACTGATGTGAACTCTGCTGGCAAAGCACTCAGGAATCCATATTCCCCCTCACACTCAAACAAACCAGTGTTCATGGTAATAATTCATCACTTATAAAAAGCCTAAGTTACAAATAGAAAATCTTTGAATATATGCCAACTGTTACTGTTGGTTTCTTGTTCCAAATTACCATAATGCAGATGAGCTCAAGGGCTCCAGGAACCCTAAGGCTGACAAACGTATACTGTAGCAACAGCTTTCTAGCCAGTGAGTTCATCATCTGGATATACTTTCTGAGGTCTCTGCTAAAAGTGAAAAGTGCCCTAGAGATTATGGAGTGGATATATTCCATCCTTGTGTGGATGCCCAGCTTGTACCTAAATTTTAGATGCCTTTAGCTGTCCTCCTACAGTAAGTGTTTGTCTTCCTTTGAGGTCCACAGAGAGGTATCAGTGTTTTTTAAGTCATCCAGAGCTTCCCCCATCCTGTTCACAAAAGTTTAGGCACCTAAGTTGGGTAGACACAAAACCTTCCACAGGGGAGGACGAGATCTAAAAGCACCACAGCAAGGTGTCTGCAATACCTAGAACCTCTTCTGCAAGACATCCACTTCCAGAAGGTCGCTGTCTAGAGTAAGTCCTTCAGCTTGCTTCTGTACAGCAGTGGAAGGACATTGGTAGCAAACCCCTTCCTCTTCTGAAGGCAACAGCAAGTTTTCCAGAGGTGCTTCTGTCGTGGTTTAACCCCAGCTGGCAACCACACAGCCGCTTGCTCACTCCCCTCCGGTGGGATGGAGGAGAGAATCAGAAGAGTAAAAGTGAGAAAACTCGTGTCTTGAGATAAAGCAAAAGCCGCCCACACAAGCAAAGCAAAACAAGGAATTCATTCACTACTTCCCACTGGCAGGCAGGTGTTCAGCCATCTCCAGGAAAGCAGGGCTCCATCACACATAACCGTTACTTTGGGAAGACAAACCACCATCAATCCAAACGTCCCCTCCTTCTTTCTTCTTCCCCCAGCTTTACATGCTGAGCATGATGTTATACAGTGTGGGATATCCCTTCGGTCAGTTGGGGTCAGCTGTCCCAGCTGTGTCCCCCCCAAGCTTCTTGTGCACCCCCAGCCTCCTCGCTCGTGGGGTGGGGTGAGAAGCAGAAAAGGCCTTGACTCTGTGTAAGTGCTGCTCAGCAATAACAAAAATATCCCTGTATTATCCACACTGTTTTGGTCACAAATCCAAAACATAGCCCCATACTAGCCACTGTAAAGAAAATTAACTCTATCCCAGCCAAAACCAGCGCAGCCCCTTACAGCCATTGTCAGCACCCCAACACGGTATGGAAACTGAGGGCGAGGACTTTGGCTGCAGCAAGTGGATGATGCGTAGTGCTCATGTGCATGGAATAGGTTGGGGGCTGATCCAAATCCCACTCAACTCAAGTCAATGAGCAGAAAATCAGACAACACCGAAACAGCCTGACCAAAATAAGCACTTCTCACATTTTTTTTTTCAGAAAGCACAGGCAGATTTTGGTTTAACAAAGCTCATTAAAAGGTAATGGAGAAAAACACATCCATCAGTAAACCAGTCACACTCAACCCCTGCGCCTCCTTGTCTGCTAAGCAACATAAACTCATGTGTAGACAGCTATTAGCATCCAGCAACACACAAGAGGAGCAGCAGCTGCACAGTCGCTAGGTCCAGAATTCAGGTTCAAGGTGATTCAAGTGGAGCGGCATACCCTGTACATCCATGGTAGAGCTAAACAAAAATCTTCCACTGAAGTGTAACTCCCTCTGGTTACGCATAGAGCAATAATTACAGCAAACAATATCAGCCTTACTTTTAGGGGAGCGGGGGGAGAAAGGAAGCAGAAGGACTTGGCCTGACTTAGCAGAAGCAGTACCACCCCATCAGCTAGCAGCCTGCTTCCCTGGTGTCTGTGCTATTTAACTAAGTTGTGTTGGCCACAGACATGATTTTGGACCCAAGAAGGGGATCGTCACAAGCCAACATGCTATGCCATGTGGTAAGGAAATGTAAGAGGCATCCCTTGGGCCTCTGATATTTCTCAAGCATTTGGATACCTGACTTCTCCTGGGGTTGTGTGCCTAAGCCAAAATATACAACATAGCAAAGAGGGCTTCCCCAGCCCCCACTTACTGGAGCTGAAGATCAGATGCTTAATCTGTCAAAATGAATGTGAACCAAAACATCCATTGGCAGAATTGTGTCCTAATCACTGCCTTACTAGCTCCTGCTGATGCTGTTTTGCTTTGTGTGAAATAATTACTGTTCCTGGAGCAGGGTTTTGGAGCATGTGCATGTTGGATGGGGTGCACTCTCACTAGCAGAGCTGTAGGGCCCTAGAGAAATCCTTTCCATGGCTCCAAAGTCTGCTATCCCTGGTAAAGCTTGTGTCCTCTAAGCAGCCTCTCTTGTGGAGTTTCCTTGCCTGACATTTCCAGAGTACATGTGCCAGTGACAAGAAAAGTCAAGTCAGGGTTGACTCCCTACTTGCAAATGCTCCAGCAGTGTCCCCGCCACTCTGTGATTGCCTCGGAGGCTGTCTGCACGTGTGGCAAGAGTGGTCAGTGCTAGCAATGAATAAAGCATTGATGTGTCACATCTGAGCAGTTTCCATATTGACCCATTTCTGATGTCATTTTCTTCTTCTCTTTTAAAGGCAAAAGTGATGTAGAGCCAAAGGGTCCAGAGAAAAGCGCAACCCATACATCGTAAGTCACTTTTGCGTTTAAGATCGGAGAAGGCAGCTGTGTTTTTATCAGATTTGTTGGGCAAAATAGAATTTGTTTGTTTTCATTAAGATAAAGCTCTTTCACTGATGCTTTTCAGATAATGACTAAACATTAATTATTTCTAGAACTTTTGCATGCTAGTAAGTCAGAGATCTTTGCAAGTGAAATGGCTCCACATCAAGCTGAATAGATATGAGATGATTTTTGTGGGTGTGTGAGGCTGGCCTTTGCAACCTGACTTCAACATTACCTTAATGCTGCCGGAGTTTGTCACACTTGCTAAAAAACATCATGTCACATATGCCTTTGATGTACTGATGTAATTTTAAAAGACTGCAGTCTGCAGCTTCACCTCTGAATTACTTGAAATCCAATTACAGCTATCTCTGGTCTCTCACGATTTTGTTGATGTTTTTGAATTAACAAAAGAAGTCGAGAAATAGATAGGAACAGGCACTTGTAATATATATCAGTGTTCACCTTCACTCTGGTGCAACAATAGAAGCTTTTACCATTTTTAACTCTAGTATACAAAGGACTGACTTGTTTTGCCAACATAAACCAGTCTATGAAACAGATGGGCTGCAAGTTAAAAAAAAAAAAAAATAGCATCAGTCTCCCAAACTGAGCTAGATAAGTGAATTCCTTTTATAACTACCAGGAAGGAGCATTATGAATTTCTGCAAAACCATTCACCTTTTTAATCCCATTTGAGGGAGGGAAGTTCTTGTAACAGTCAGTCATGTGAATTTTAGAGTGCATCTTGCCCATAATTTATGTTTTCTGATTCCTGTTATTTAAATTCAGAGCATTATATCATGTAAATCTCGCAAGATGTCACCATTTGTTACATGGCCAAAAGTAGTCACAGAAGGAGGTACAATAATGGTGATTTATTGTGGGATGTTTTGATTTCTGCTGCAAATACACATTAAAAATCTTCTGGAAATGAATCTAGAAAAAGATTTGACATGGTGTAAGAAATGGCTTGTCCTGCAGATTGTGTTGTGGAATGTAATTACAGTCTGTGAGCATATTTAGCCAAACTTATTAAATGAATTAAGCATTAGCAGCCTTATGCCTTCTGATGGTATGATTGCTGGGAATGGTTAATAGAATGATTCCAATAATTATCATTTTTAAAAATATGGCAATAAAGACTGAAAGAAGAAGGGTTTTAATGCCATCTGGAGGTATTTTGGAGAAATGAACACATTTATTTTTGCTGATATTTAGCAATATGTAAAACATAAGCCATCCTCCACAGTGTTTTTTGTAGTTCAATGCTATTTTATTCATATGAGAAATGTTCTTTCCTTTCTTCTCCTTCATCAAATTAAAATCCCATAAAATCTCTGAACCCAGAATAGGGGTATCTCTGAACCCAGGGATACACCCCAATATGTTTATGGTTTTGGTTTGAGACTACACACTGTGCCATATAGTGTGCTGTATTAGATACAGCAGACTTCAGAATCTGGTTAGGTGTGAAATGTTCCTTGCCTAATAAGAGATCTTAGTACAACCTTCTGAAACTGTGTTGTCTACTAGATATAGTATATTTATAATGCTTATCTTTAAATTGTTACTATATACCAAGGCTACCCCATAGCAGATAGTCTTCCCAGAGCAATTTTTAGAAGTAGAAATGACTGGTTACCACTGATAAATGACTGTGTTCAAGAAGGAGAGGCCCCTCTAGTTAGAGAAATTATTTGTGTGGGAAAGAAGGCAGGAGAGAAAGGAGGAGATGAGAGGAAGGGAACCAGCAAGTGCTGTGCCAAAAGAGGAGAAAGAAAATGAGAGGGATACAGCTAAGAAGGAGGAAAAGGAGTTGCAAATGCCAAATTTTCAGAAAGAGATACAAAACTGAGAGCAGTTGAAGTGAAAACCAGAGGTCAAACACTGGAAACGAGAAAGAAGGGAGAGCGATACAAGCAAAAGCTACTAGTAAACTAATGTATGTGTTATTGAATAGGGGGCTGGATACCTGAGTGTTACAGTGAAGTAAATTAACTCTTGTTGATGTGTAGGTGCACACTGACGTCCCAGTTCTCTTTCTGTTGCCTTTGGTTGGCCTTCCCTGGGTTTCTTCTCATTTCCATCTTCTTCTAGGACAGACTTTTACTCCTGCTTCTCAGGCAGTCATGAACACAGATTCTCTCTGTTCTTTTGGGGATGTAGTAGCTCACACCTGTGCACAAAATGCACAACCAGAAGGACGCGCAGTGCACACATACACATGGATGCATGAGCGCATGTACCTGGGTCTGTCTACAGTAGTGGATGTACCCTTTCCCTGTGTGCATGGAGAAGACCATGCCATTGCACAGCTGGCCGAGAGCCCCAGCAGTGCCCAGACCTGCAGCTGGGAGCCAGGGGGGTGGTTCAAGGGGAGAGGTGTGCGAGGGAGCATGAATGCTGCCAGGGGTCCCCATGAATAAAAAAGCCTGCACCCTCTTGCAAGGTGTCACTCCCTTGAGAGCGTCGAAGGAGTTTCGTTGGCATCTCCCGGCAGCAATGCTAAAAAGGAGCAATGTTGATGTGGGAGAGGTGGCACGTTCGGGCCTGACCAGGAGAAACTGGATTCGTTTCACTGTGAATCAGTGTTTCCTTGTGAAAATGGAACAAACAGCAACAAAAAAAACCCACAAAGCAAGTCATGTTGGCCTAGATAAAAATAACGGAAAAGAGGGAGAGGAGCAAATTAATGTTTCTTTCTTGCAAATGTCTTTTTTATTTTCCTCAGGCATGTTACAAGCCACACACTCAAGCCAAGCTTATATGACTCAATGGCAGTTAATTCATCCTTGGTGCAGATTTACTACCTCCATCCAAACATTATTTATGCAGCTTCAAAGGACAGGTTGATTACCCTCCTGAATCAGGCAGTGAGGTGCTTGTGAACCGAGCATTTACATGAAGTCTCCCCTCAAGACATGCCTCTTGCCTTGTCAGCTGAGCTCCAAGTCCCCAAGACCAGATATTACCCTGTGACCTGGAGCCCCAGGGCCAAAGGTGCTACCCACAATCTCCAAGAGTACAGAAACCTAGAGTGCAGGACTCGTGGTGGTCTGTTTGGAGAGGTTTGGGTATGGTAAATGCATCATTCTGAATAGCAGTATGCATAGGGGGGGGTTCCTGTATGCATTAACTCCCTAGGTAGACTCAGTATGACATAGGTCTCCACTGATAATAATATTAAACGTTAAGAAACTGGTATGCATTCGATGATACACATTAATTGATGCAACATTCTAATGAGGCAGATAAATAAGGGCAGTTATTACAATGCTAGGGATAACTGAGATGGATGTAGGAGAATGAGAATGATGCAAAAGCGGGGAGGAAGTCTGAGCAGAGCTGTATCCTTTTGCACGATATTCCTATGGCCTTCACCGCCTCGGCATGCACAGTAATCACCTGAGCTGGCACTGAAGAGTTGCAATAAAAGGTGAAAACAATACAAAGGTGTTAAGCTGTCTGGAGTCTTCCCCAGTTGATTCATGTTGCTTGTAATTGAATGCTTTTAAAGCCACAAAAATTCTGGATTTGAAGGGTTTTTTTGTTGTTGTAGTCTTAATATATATAGCTCTCTATGGGTCATCTGGTTACAGCTTTGCTGAGCATATCTAAACTTATAGGACTGTTCAGAAATATCCAGCAATGTATTGTTTTTTTGGTATTGTGATAAAAGGTTCAATTTTCAATGGTCAGAAAACTTTCGCAGATTTTGTTAAAAACACCTAATCTTTATTAAAATCCTTTCTCCCCCTGTTTTTTCCAGTTATAGTCTGAAGGGCTGCATTAAGGAGTGGGGGACGGATGAAAAAGAGTGCTCTTTTGTTCTTTAGCCTTTTCAGATACAGGATTTTAGTCTTTCTTTGGCAAAAACTGGATCCTTTCACTAAACCTTGGAACGCTGCAATTAAAACTTCTGATTTTATAAAACTTCTGTGCAAGGAAAAGTGATTCCAACCAGTGCAGGTGTTTCAGAGGACCTTGTGGTGCCATAGAAACTCCTCCCCAAGCTGGGGGTCTGCTATCTTCCATCCTCCCATGTGCAAAATATGACAATAATTCAAAAATGGCACAAATACACAAAGCGCTCAGCAAGACTCCCGCTCTTGGGTTGACTTTCGATGTACTGTCTGTTGTGATGTTCTTCAGTACCTTTGTGTTTGTAAATGATTTCCAGTTCAGACTACCCAAGGTTAATCATGCCTGACTGTGATTCACTGCTATGCATTTACCTCGACATTTCTAGTGCACTTACTTAATGATATCAGGGCTAGCAACTAGATACCTCGGCTCTGTCTCTTTATTATCCCTCCCACAATTGTTTTCATGCTGAGCTGCTCCAGATTTTTCCCTCCCTTTTTACAAGAGAATTAACCAAGATTGAGGGAGGCTTTTATAATTTATGGCAGTTATGCAAGTTTTGTCCTTTGCTAATACTCTCTGAGAATCGCAGCGATCTCGGGGTATGTGTTTGCTTGTTTGCTTTTGCCAGGCAGAAATAGATGTTGGCTCTGTTCCTTCCCTGCACCGGTCCCCAGCATCACTTGGAGAATAGTTTTTTCAGGGGGATCTTCATTAACAGTACCAAATTCAGCAGCTTCCAAGCTGCCCATTTGCAGACATTAGTGCTACAGTCTCTTGCCCATCCGGCAGCTGCTCATTGTTCTCATCACCCTGATTCTCCTTGAGGAAGGAAATAGGAAACGGATACTCGGAGTAACGTCACTGTTGTTCCTGCTTGATGTGACCTATGTCTGTACTGGCATGAGTATCGCCTGTTGGTTTCTTGCCTTTTCTTCCTCTCTTCTGTCTTGCCCCTTGTATCTTCAGAGTGACTCACAGATAGTTATTCAACAGCCAAAAACTCCTGCTGGTTTCCCCTTCTGCAGATGGGAAGACTGAGGCAGAGGGGTTACAAGGTGCCTCCAGAGAACAGAGAGAACCAGTCTCAAATACAGGAGATGAGCTTGAGCAAGTGCTGCCAACACACCATCCAGCTCTTAGCCCCCAGGGAGCTTGGCCTCTCACATCTGGCTGATGTGTGGTCTTGACCTGAAGTCTCTCAGGCAACAACTGCAACCTGATTGAGCACTGGAGTTGGAAGAGGAGCCTTAATCCCACCTAACTTCAATGAAAGGCCTGGTGCAAGCCATTTAAAGTTAGCCTTGGCTTTCCCCCATCTAAAATAATAATTAGATCGCCATGAAGACTCTCTCATTAATATTTGTACAAAGTGTTGAAAAACGTAATGTTCTGTAAAAATGGCTAAGGATTACTCACCCAGAACAGTAAAGGAAATGAGGAGTAGTTTAAGTTTTTAAAGACAGACTTGAGTAGTAAGTGGTAAATGTCCTGAGGAGTGCCAGGTGTAGGGAGAAGGGGAAGGCAGGAGCTGCTGCCTCTCCCAGGAGCCCACAGACCTGGTGAGCACAGGCAGCCCCTGCCCCATCACCACTCCTCTATCCTCCTCCCAGAGTTTCAATCCTGGGACAATGGTCACCCAATTTAAATTAGAAGGATTTGGCTTTTGTTTCACTGAACTGGAGGGAGGGATGGCAAACAGGGAAGGGGCAAAGCATACAAGCTGCAGAGGAAAAAACCCCTCCAGCGGTACCTCTTCGATATCCTTCTGTCTGTTTGCCAAAAGGACCATGATGGGTCAAGTCAATTGAACCAGAAAATAGCTAACAGATGGGTCTGGAGGGCAATGGAAAGGGTGAAATCCATGCAACTGCGGAAGTCGGTTCCAAGAAAAGGGCTCCCAGACTTTCATGGGTATAATCTACTTTTAGCTTTCAGATTAAGATACGAAGGCAACTTCCCAAACAATCTTCCGCAGCTGAAGTTGTGGGCATTTTAGACAGCAAGGACATCTGCAGCAGATGCATTGGCCAATAGTTTGGTGATACCTCTTTTACTAAGTCCACAGGCTCTATTGAGGGCTGTCATGAGCATATCAACCTGCTCACGAGCCACAGATGACCCTCCTCTGCTGAGAAACACAGCTTCCAAGGGATGGTAGACAATATGAAATGACACCCTTTAAGTTAATTTTTGAGAGGTATTGTTTCTGAAAACACCGGTGCATCAATGGATTTTAATGTATGTCTGTGATGTTTCTGAGAGAAGTCTTGTAGTCCATGCTAAAAAAAAAAAAAAAAAAAAAAAAAAGAAGAAGGAAAAAAAACCCCTTACTATAATGAATGAAGGCAGTGTTTTTCAGAGCGATGGAGGTCTTGAAAACTGTAGAAGTGAAAGTCTGGTGTTTATCCATGAACCAAGTCACTGGCAGAAGAAGAAGGCTGGCTTCATTGCACTATTCCACCTGTTTACTTGAGCCTTGGCTTGCAGAGCTAAGCCCTAACACTGCCAGACTGTCACTCTGCTCAGCCAGTCCAGCAAGAACACCTAAAATTTTAAAACACACTCCCCAGCTCTCAAATTCCCATGAAAAAGTTCTTTTTTCTGCCCTCTCCCCTGAGGAATTACCCTCAGTCCATGTACAGAGCATTTCTCTGTGTATTAGATATATAGACAGTTAAAAAACACAATTCCATCATAACTTCCTGCTCCAAGAAACAAAGTGATTTCACCTGTGAGATGCATCAGAGCCACTGCGGTATTGTCACAATGCTGATGTGAACCTTGCCTGCCAATTCCTAACCTTTTCTGAGCACAGATTTTTTGGATTTGCGGTGTACAATGCTGCTGTTCACAAAAAAAACTATTGTAAGTTGATACCAACAAATCTATTTTCTTCAAATGTTATAAAGACATTTTCTTGGAAGACATTTGCTCACACAGGTCTTGACTGATTCTGTCTTTGAGGTTTAGCAAAGTTAAGGAGGAAGAATGAATTGGTATTATTGGTGATTTTTTTTGCCATGTAAAAATTACAGACACATAGAAGTCAAAGATGATATAGGTAAAAAATCTTTAAATAACATATAAAGTCATATAAAAAGACCTTAAAAACATGATGTCCATGAAAGAAGATGAGATGGGGCTTAGTTGTTTGGTTTAGAAGGAAAACACCTGGAAGCCCAATCTGACCTTAATTGCAGCTGTGGTTTTCCTGGGACAAAATTTAGCTTCTGTTGAGTTCGAGTCAGACAAAAAAAAGCTTTATCTGAGATGTCAACAGGAACGGGGACAGATGAATGCTAAATAAAAGCACTACTGAGGTCTGGGGAGGTTTTGTGATTGACTTACATGGGGTGAGATAGGGCCTTCGCTGTCCTATTTTTAAATGCTAACCTTCTTTTTTACCAGATATAGCCAATAGCTTGGGATAACTGCCCTTATTGCTGCAGGGCTCAGCACAGAGTTTTATTTAAAGTCCCCTTGATCCAGGCTCTCTTGTTTAGCACCTTCACCTTTACTATCTACCTGTACTCTGCACACCGGAGAGAAAAATAATTAGCCGTGGGAAGCTGCCCTCATTTTGATGCCACTGGCTCAAAGCTGAAGGGAAAAGTAGTTTAATGCAAGAGAAACCCTCGCTTCAAAACAGCAGTTTTTGTCCCATTGGAAAACTTACTATGATGCCAGGCATTATTTCTAATTTTATATACCAAGTCAAAAATGCTTCTGTAACACTGGTGTTCATTTAACGTCACTTAGAATAAAGCTGGCCAATTTAACTGGCTAAAATATCATCATGCTTGAGGAAATGTTTTCCTGTATTGCACCAAAAATGTATTATTTTTCTCTTAGGCACTGTTTTCCTTGGACTTTGTCATTTGTAAGGGACTAATTGGGAATTTTGAATGTATTATATATTAGCTCTGAATACAGTGGTTAAAGAGGGCTTGCCAGGAAAATCAGGAGATGCGAATACCTGGGAAGAAGTCTATTTCATCGGAAATGCCGCCGGGAAGGCAGGCACCATCGACCCCGCTCCGTGTTTTTTCTCTGAAGAAAACGATAAATGGAAGCTCAGCGTCTCGCACGTTGGAGTCACGATGTGCGTGGTGGTGTTTTTGCTGGGATAAAATTCCTGGTTGCCGGGGTAACACGTTTTGGAAATCCTCTACCCTGGGCGAAAGCCGCTGCAACTTGAAACCCGCTGGGGCTGATGCTCGGTGGGGGCACCACCACTGCTGGGTGCAGGGGGCTGCTGGCTTTGCCAAGGGATTTTAGGCAGCGAAACAAAATAAAATGGGTCCAAAAGAAGAGGAGGGCAATCGGGAGCGTTCGATACTTCCAGGCTCTCATAACCCGATTTTTTTCCCACACCATCACCATGTCCCGTCAGCCAAAGGGCGGGGGGTTACCTCGTCCCCAGGCTGAATCGCTGGGTGATGGAAAGACGAGAGGTGTGTGTGCGCCTGGAGGGTGGGGAGAGGAGGAGGGCGAGAGGGGGAGAAAGAGAGATACAAGGTTCTGGCCACCTGCCAAGAAAAATAACTAACATTTTGCAAAAGAGAAATCCTAAGACTGAGGTCATAGTATGGAAAAAGTCTGTTTCACAGACTCTTGAGCCTGAATACAAGCCAAGTTTTTTTATGTTGGTTCTTTTTTTTTTTTTTTTTTTTTTTAAATGCAGGCATCCTATTAACATTTGAACACTAAAGCTCGTCCAGGAATGGAAAGATTTTGGAATTTGAAGTGCCTTAGCTTTCTACTTTGTTGGTACACAGATACATTTTTTTAATTACAAGAAAGTGAGGTTTTGAATGAGAAGCTCCCTCATTTTGCTTTTAACTTATTTTACAACTATGAAGACCAAATTAAGGGAATCTAAAGAAATGCCTGTTTCTCCCACAGAGTGACCAACTCACAAAAAAGAGACTTTTCAAGCTTGGTGGACAACTTTTTATTTGCCATGCAAAATACAAAAAGATACTGAAACCTGAAATGATGATGAATTTTCCTGTGTGGAAAAGTCCTACTGTTCAGCCATGAATAGCTATGATTTTTTTAAACCTTTATAGTAGCAAGCTGACAGTTTCATGACAAATTACTTTTCATACCTAACTAAACAAATTATTGAAGTTCTTCTGCCTTAATCTTTGGATTTGGATTAAATGTCAGAGTGTGGATATTTTTTAACTGGGGGAAAAAAATAACTCTTTGGATTTGTTAGGATGTTATTGCAAGCAAGTTTTCTGGTCTTAGATTTGCTAAGCTACAACTGGAGTCTGCCTTCGTCAGGGTAAGAATATTTCCACATTATCATTTCACCTGCGGTATTTTAAGAGGGAGAATATTATATCTCGGTGTGTATCTTGGCTTTGTGCATTCTGTTCTTTGTTTAGCATGCAGACAAGCTTCATCTCCCAAAAGAGATGTGGAATATATTTATTGGCAATTTAGAACTGATGATAGATTTGACAAGCAAGCAGGGTGACACACCGAAGCTATCAAAGCTGGAGATGAATCAGGACAAAGGTTTGGATGAGGTATATTGTTCCTGAGATTCAAAAGGGTTATACTGACAGATCATTCCAAAATCAAGGCAACTGTACCACTGACTTACAAAGATAAAAACTAAGTTTTTCAAGAAAAAAAAAACATGGTTTGATTGGCCCGCAGACCTTTTATGGCAAAATAGTGCAATTACAGCTGGCGTTTCTGCATGCTGATTTTTATTAGTTTTGTAAGATACTTTGTCAGGATTCATTTGTGCTGATTCCCCCTTTCATGGCATAAACTGTAAGCAACTGTAGGCAGAGAGAAGGAATCTCTTGACATATTTCTTCAGAGATAGATACACTCCAGGAGGTGCGATAGATCAGGTATACTAAATTAGAACAGAACTGATCTGTTACCTGTTAGCATGTGGACTTACTATATATTTAATTGTATTAGAATTTAGTGCAATTCTGGGTGAAAATCCTGTATATTCACCATCAGCTTTCCTACTACCACAGCAAAGCAGACAAATCAGCACAAATAATCTCTTAAAAGTATTTAATAACATGATACTTACAAAGGATGAGCAAATTACCCTTTTGCACCTTGTTTGATGACCAATTTTTGTGCCATTTTTAATGGCTGAAGTTTGGGGGGGGTGGAGGGGGCCTTCTGTCCTGAAGTCCCCTAGGGAGATGAGGCAGGCAACCCAGACATGCGACCTGCCTTGACGTAGTTCAGACAGAGGCCCAGTACAGCAAAGAGCGAGGAAAAGGTCTGGTTGGGAACCCCAGAACATCACAGAATGTAACCTCAAAAATAATTTGTCATCACTCTGGTCTGTGCTGTTTTTAGCTGTTGGACTTAAGAAAAAATTCATGTGGCTGCTCATGTAAAATCCACATGTTTTCCCCATAATTTATACAATAAATGCAATATGAGACACAAACTTTAATACTTGCAATCACTGTGAGCAACAGCAGTTTCTGTAGACTTCTGTGGAAGAAAGGATGAAGCCTTTTACCACAAATTGTTAAAAAAAAAACTGGGCTTTTCCTCTGTAACGGGGTAAGGTTTTGATCTTGCAAATAATTATAGACAAGCGTGATGCTTTCCAGCAGGACTTCTTTCAGCATTATTGTTTGAAAGACCAAGAGTTCCCATGAGTACCTAGACTCGTGTTTATGCTGTGCTGCCCCTCTCCAGTTCAGTTAAAAAACATTTCCCCGTGAGCTTCATGCTTTACTCTGAGCCATCTCAGTAAAGCAAGTTGATTTATATGTGTCAAAAAAGTGGCCTGCTACAGAGTGACTGCACATGGAAAGACCAAGGGAAAAAAAAAGAGGAACCTGTGTTTGGCAGGGCGGAAGCCTGCTTCTTCTCCCCATCCTTCACAGCTGCCTCTAGCACGCTGACCATCGCGTCCCACCGCGCAGTAATCCCAGCGCAGCTCCGGTGAGCGAGTGGTCCAGCACCCAGGCCAGGAGACAGGCGGTCACTCAGGAGAGGCATCCTTCCCTCCTCTGAAGACCTTTACTTTTTCAGGCTTTGTATTCAAGAGAAAGAAACCTCTCCCTGAGCCTTTCCCATAGGTTTCATTGCTGTCTAAGAGTGGTTGGCTGATACCTCTCTTCAGCAAGCATGCTAATGTAAGGAGCCCTGCAGCACCCACAGTAGCCTCCTGTGATTGATGCTGAGTAGCCAGGAGTCAGGAACCAAATTTCCAGCTCTGAAGCCTGGGAGGGAGTGGAATAAAGAGAGAAAGGGGAAGGCTAGAGGTATAGTAACAGAAGACTTGTCAGCCAGGCAGGATTTTAGGAGTTTCATTATTACATGTAACACGTAAGACTAAACAAATACAAAGACATATATAATATATAAACAATGAGAGGTGGGCACCAAGGTGGATGGTGAAGGTTAGATTGGTAGAAAGACCTAAAATATCGATATTATTCTGGACTTGCATGTATTTCCTTAAGAGCATAGTAGGTGGATGACAATAACCACCATCTCCAGGCATTATGGAAAGATTATAAAAAACAACAGCCCTCCTTTTAAAATTATTTTGATTTATTTTTATCTAGCAGAAGTGGCCAAGTACATCTTTAGCATGATCCCATTTGGCTCAATGACATTGCAGAGCTATGAATTCACTATGAGAAGAACAACTCTTTCTGTGCCCTGAAGAACATAAAAGCCTTGGTGCCTAGCTGGAAAGCAAATACCTCTTGCTCAAGCTGCTTATGTTTTTCTACTTGAGAAAAATTAAAATCTCATCTTATTTCTTTGCATGCACTTGTCATCCACTCAGAGTTTTATCCAGATAAATCTCTGGTTCTTTTCAAAGAACATCTTCCATATGAGTTGCATTAGCTTTAAAGACTCACCAAGAACAGAGTGGTCCAGGCTGACACTCTTGGTTTCCAACAGAGAAGCAACTGCATGAATCTTGTCCTGCAGTTCTGCAGCTCAGTTAATTATTTGATGTCCTAAGAAGCTGCTGCCTCCCAAAGCCAAGGAGAGGGAGCCGCCAGGCCCGGTTCCCATCTTTGGCCACCAGACACAGTGACGTTCAGAGACTTTCCACCCATCACACCGTGTTACACAACTCTTCCCCTCTCCCCAGCCCACAGAGTAGGTGAAATTAAATAGCATGAAAAATTAACCCCACCGTTGTTGGAATGCAGCTGGAAAATATGTGGCCTCATTTGCTGCTACAGGAGAATATGTGTTTGCTGCTTTGGTAGTGGGGGCTCTGTGGACAAGGTGGAGGGGAGCCTGGTAACACAAACCCTGGGGAGCACCTCTGCAGCCCCACATCCCTGCCCACTCTCCGGGTATCCTCAGGCACCTCAGACCCTATGCACAGGATGACCTCTGATTTCTCTTTCCCTGTCTTGTTACCTGCTATCCATCCCATGCCACCCACCACCCCTTCTGCTTTTCTTTCCTTCCTTTTTCTTTCTTGCTGCACCCTTTCTGCTGCTCTCCTACCATCCCATCCCTGGTTTTGTCAGGTTCATCACCTGCAGCCTCATTTCTCCTTGCTTTTCACCTCTGCTGGCCCTCCCCTTCTCCACTTTTGCCCCACAAAACACATCCCCATGTCTCCTGAAAAACAGAAAAGAAATAAAGAGATATATGTAACAAGGGATACACAAATATACCTACAGTGGCTTGGGTGCCTGGATTGGGGCATATGCCTCATTGCCTGCTGCTTTCTCCTTTGTCCCTTGATTCCTCCACCATGTCATCTTTGCTTCATGGTAAATCACTGGGCTGAAGACTAACTTCTAACTCCTTTGTCAGGTGCCCAAGTATTGCCCCGATCTTCCTTTGGGGCACATAGTTTTCCATTACTTCTCTTTTAAGAATCACAGAGAGAGAGAGAGATTAATATGGAGAAAAATTTTACTTAGCTACAAAATGCTTTCCTTTTATAACTTTCAGCATGATTGGCAGACAGGTTTGTTTAATCAAATTGCCTTTTCTGTCAGTGTATTATTTAATGAGGGAGGTTTTTTTTTTTGATTGCATAGGAAACATGGAAGCATTTAAGAATTTCTGATGTGCTATTTACTCATCCATTATGTTGGGAATCAGTTTAATTTCAATGTCAGCAGTGGAATTAATAATCATAACAGTTATCTGTCACAAAATTATCTATTTGGGGATTTGCTCAGCAAACCAGGATACATTCCCCCCCCTTTCACCAGAGAAGGAAGTTTTAAAAAATAAGTCAAATTTGAACATGTTTTTGTTTTGATTATCTCTTCCAGGCTGATGGTAAAGGCACATATTTTCAGGCTTTAATTCAGCATTGAGTCACTGATACGAAATCCTTTACTAGCGTAAATTATCCCTACTTTTTTTTCCCATTTATTTCTCTCTGAGTTTCTCAAACACTTCCATCAAGGATGGCTCCTCCATTAAAATGCACCCTCCCTTCCTGGAAAAAAAAAAGACAGTCCTAGCTTTCCAGAGATAATGCAAAATCCCCTTTTGGCAGTTGCGTTAATTTGTGCTGACTTTGTTCTATTTTTGGTGTTGCGCTTCACCGTTAGACAAACAGGCTTCCCGTGTGAGAGCAGGGGAGCGCCTGAACGGACAAATGGACGGACGTGAGAGAGGCAGACAGGGCCCAAATCTGGTTCTGCTACCTTTAGGTTTCCTTCTGTTCTGCGGTTATGTGCAGCCCCACATAAGGAAATAGCTGATCAATGAATAAAACCTTTCAGCTGATACATTTGATAAGTACCACGACTTTTTATATGACTCCAAAGTAAGGGCTGTAACTGTTAAATGAATTGCTTTTTAAATAAAACACATAAGAGAAATTTTTAAATCCTTCATTGTTCCTTAAAATGTTTTAGTGCCTCATTAATTCTTGATTAGCCTGGTTGTTAAGAGGCCATTATTATGTGGTAATAAGGTGTAGGAAATTACCTCTAGGACTATAGTCATGTCATACAGACCTGCTATAGTTAGCACCTCATCAGGTGCTGAGACCAAGTGCCAGTGGTATAAATTAGGCGTTCGCTGCCTGCTGGTGGGGCTTGTGGTGGTTCTGTGTGATGGGGTGTTTGCTGAGATGATGTGAGTCCTCTGGTGCAAAAAAGTGGAGAAGACCTGACAAAACATAACCTTCTCAGCAGCCTCCTGAGGGCTCCCCGGTCTTGCCTTTGGCAGAGCATGGAAACTACTATAAAACAGTGGAATAAAATTACTTTGCAATTATATTCATTTAAGTAGTTTCAAATATGCCTGAAGCTCGTGCAGATAAAAGTCCACTCTTTGCTGTATGATTTGTTAGGCAGAAAGTGTCACAGGAGATTTGGTGCCGGTCCAGCAGAATATCCCCAAACTAATGACCTCCTCAGGTCATTAGTATTTCTCTTGAGCACACAACCTCCCTCAAAGCCTGCTACAAACATTGGTAAAGCTAATCATTATTACCCTTTGACAAATAGGAAAATGAGCCTTAGGGCCTATTTTTGTTGTGATTTGATGCAACATTAATCAGCATTCTGAAGAAGAGACATACGTTAATGTCCCAGGCTGCATATATTTATCTTTCAGTGTGTATAATGCTTTTTTTCCCCCTAAATCTCTTTGAGGTTGATGCTCTAATGCTCACAGTATGCAGCTTCCATTCATTACCTATACAGGGAGCTAATGCGATACGGCAGCATCACCGTCTTTGAAGAGCACCGAAGATGCTAATAATTAAAAACACAAAGTGCACTCTCGCTAGTACTTTCCTCCTTATTCCTTCACGGGTTTCAATCTTCGCACAGCAGATGAGGCACAGTCCTCGGAGGATGGAGAGCAGCTTGGCGCCAGCGTGGCTGCTGTCGATCTGCCAGCGCGCAGGGGTGACACCCCGCGGGGTGTGCCAGCGCCTGCTCGCCTACCTCTTCTTGCTGCTGGGTTTTGGAGGGCGTTCGCACCTCAGGAGCGGTGTCGGAGCAAAGATGTGGGAGAGCCCTGCTCCCGAGAGGCTCGTGTTGTGCCTGAACCTCCAAAATAGGGCTATATCCTAGGTTTCAGTCCTAAATACCCATGTGTGTTTTTAAATAGCTAGGCACTCATTTCAGTGAGCTTTCGCCCAGGTCTTCAGCCTTTTCAAGCCCCTGGTGTGGTTGCTGCTTGCTCTTCGGGCCATGTGTGACTGTGTCCCTTGCCCCAGCCCCAAGCACCACCCCAGTACTCCTCGGGGATGGACCCCAAGCTGCAAGCGGCTGCAGAAAGGCACCTGCTGCTTGTCCCTGTTTACGCCTTCATCAGCCTCAGAGCCAGGGCTGCGGGGAGAAGTCTCCATACTGGTATTTCAGCTGCTTCAGAAGCTGAAGTAGCCCCAAGACCTGTGCAGGGTAGCTGCTGCAAGCCATGGGCAGCACCCCCCCTCATCCCCAAGCCACCGGACCCCAGAGCAGCCCAGAGGGCACAGGCAACCCTCCAAGCCAATTTTCATCCACCCCTTCTTGGTATGATGAAGGACACCCTTCAGCGCAGCACTCGGCTTTGGCTGATTTTGGGTGTGCCTGCCTGCCTGCCCAGTCGCAGAGCCATATCCCTGCCGAGCCGGGGGCAAACCCGGTCCCTGCATGGAGCGCCGTGCCGGCAGCAGGCCCCCTCCCCGGCTGGCAGGCGGTTGGGCACCGTCACCCCGGCTGCAGTTGGCGTCCCACGCACAGCCCCAGTGGTCCCAAGCAGGGGTGCAGAAGACATCTATCTGCTGCTGCTGCTTCATACATCTGCGGAAATGTATTTTTTAATAGCTCGTGACAATAATTAGCAGCGAATTGTCATTACTTTTACAGGGATGGGGGAAAAATAAGTATTTAAAGGGCACTTCTGAGTGCAGTTTCAGATCTCATGAGAAGAAATGGAAGGAGAACTACAGTCCAAACCAAAGACTGTTAGGAGTTAACTACATGAGTGCAGCAGTAAAGAACGTCAAGAGTTAACAGTCCCAGCATGACAAAAGTTTATTTAATCCTACTTTAAACAAGCAATATAACAAATCCTTGTTAGGAATGAATGATCTCTCACACATAGCTTAAAATAATCAAATTTTGATTTAAAATACCAAAATAGGTCAAATGTTATGGGTTCTTCTGGAGAAAATACAAATCGTCTGGTCCAATTTTATTTTTTATTTGTAACATTTTACAGATGAATAAATGCATTCTTTACATGAAACCCGTTTGCTCCGTTTCAGGCGGGAATGCATATTTGCCAGAGAATTACAGACTCTTAAATGTTGACATATTCTGCTCCAGTAGCTCTGCTGTGCTCTGATAGAAGAGATATTGTTGTACATAGAAAGATACTGTTTCAGCACCTCTTCACCTTCCCACCTTGTCTTCAGCCTTCTTTCTCTTAAAATTCCCTCCTAGCGCAGGCTCCGAAGGTGAAGTAGAGGCTGAACAGCGTAAGACATTGGGTCACGGGTCCGTCTGAGGCAATGCCGATGTGCTCCCAGTCAGGACCTGGAGTTTCCTTCCCCAGTTCTGGATCTGATTGAACGGTGTGACTTTGGAAAAAAAAAATGAATCTTTTTGCCTCAGTTTCCTCTTTCCAATTGAATGGGAATAGTCACAGGTTTGTTTACTCTTGACCTCACGGTGTGTTGGGAAATGCACCTACACAGAGATCTCTCACTAGAAAGTAATGTGATAGAATACAGCCCGATAATAAATTGGTACCTGTTTTGATAGGATGGGTCCTATTTCATAGTAGTTAATGATCCTGGTAATACGGAAAATAAGTCCTTGTGCTTTAGTGTTCAGCTAGAAGGAAGAGTTGGAGAAAGGATCAATAAAAAAATTCTGGCAGACCCTTCGTTCACTCCTGATTCTTCTCTGACACAGCTTTAAATTGCATATAGACTTGAACCATGAGACATTTATAAAAATATGTAGTGAGGGCTGTTTGCTGCCTCTTCTGAACAGTAAAAACTTTTCTGCTGTTAGTGTGAGGATAATAGTACACTGAAAAATACAGAATGATTTCTTTAGACTAATAAAGACTGCTGGAAATAGTCTAAAGGTTTATAGAACTTCTGGAAAGTTATTTACATATTTCAAAGGTCTTTATTGTCACTCTCCTACATTTTTGCCTTTTTTATTCAGTATTTTCATCAGCCATCTGATGAAATACTTAGTGCCTGATAAACAACGTGCAACTGAAGTATTTTCTCTTGTCAGTAAAAATTCATTTGCCTTGAAGGTAATATAGTAGGCTAAGTTAATTGCTGATGAAACTGGTTTTACTAGAGTGACACTGATGAGGAAACTAACCCAATATATTTAGTTTAGGAGATCCACTTTTGAGCATTAACTTTGTTACTACTAAATTGAATTCTTTAGAAATCAAGTCTCATCCCTCATATATATGACTTTTAAAATATATGTTGCATAATATAGACACAATATTTGCTTACAAATTATTTGCAGTTGTACTAAATTAATAAGTTATTATCTGTAGGGTTTATTCTTACTTAAATATCAAATAGGTAATTACTCACAGCTCTGTCAATATTAAGTCCTGCATATTTTATTTCCACAACCAAAAGTACTTCTGCAATAATAATGATTGTTTTGATTGGACTCAATCTGACATCAAATAATAACAATTTAAATGATACTTAAAGCCATTTTTTCAAAAGTGGAGGCCGTATGTAGATCCTGTAGGAGACTACGTAGCATTCAGTTCCTGGGAACTCAGTATCAGATAATCATAAATTTCAAACATACAAACCAACTAACCAACCAATTGTATAATGGAGCAGATTTGAGCAAGTGGTCTTAATTCCAATCTGATTTTGTAAAAAAAAAAAAAAACAAAAAACAAAAAACAAAACAACAACAACAACAAAAAACAAATCCTTGAATTTCTGTCATGTAACAATCTGAGAATCCATTTCCTGCATGCTCGGTTCATACCAACACTTGCTTACAACACTGCTATGGTATAGAAGTTTGCTCCTATGGATGTCAGTCTGACAGCTGATGACAGACAAAAATATTTCACAGAAAGCTTCAATTAACAGCCAATGAGGGGAAAAAATGAAAGAAGCCAGTATGTTTTCTGGATGCAGATGAAACTCAAACCAAGGCTAGTTTCAGTACTTTGCAAACTGAATTAAATTAACTTCTGAATCGGTGTGGATAATTGATATTTTGTTTGATACCATAAAAAATCATATGGGTCAACTGAAAAAAAAAAAGTTGTGTTCATTTTCTCAGCAAAATTAAAAAAATGCATTCAGGCCTAATTGTTTCGTTTAGCTTACTTCGCTCCAGAAACTGCTTGGGCAGCCTTATTACAGTGCTAGATACAAGCATATTTCAAAATAATGCTTTTGAAAGAAGAAAATGAAAGCATAGCATTTCAGAATTGTTGAAATTAATCATTTTACATAGAAATTAAACTTTTTCAGTTATTTAGGGAAAAGCATTTCTCAAATCTAGCAATTGCCAAGCATTTTGGCCAATCCTCACACTGTTCTTGATGGCTGAACTATTTGTCAGAAAATTCCCCTCAGCTCTAAATACCTCACACAAGACTCTAGTTAGAGCCTCGTCCACGCTCGAGCCTTTGTGAAAAATGATTGTCGACATTTTTCTCAAGATGACTCAACACTTCCAAAGATTTAGAATGGCAGAAAGCATTATCAGACATCATTTAGACTTCCAGATTATTATTTTTTACAAGATGGTTGCGGTAGTTAGCAGCTGGGTGGTAGAATTTGGCAATCAGAATACAATTGTGACTAATTCATTTTTATACACTACTCCTATTAGTTAAAAAAGGATATTTCTTTAGAAGTGACATTATGGCCCTGACATATGATTTTTGAATATGACTTTTTCTCAGAAACTGCCAGCATGGTACTGCCAGCATGCCAAGCTGGTGTCCGGGAGAAAATTTAAGAGCAGTGATAAAATGAAAGGGGAAAATAGAAGCTCTTCTTGCAAACAGGGGTTTGTAATAGATATTCTGACACGATATGAATGATGAGGGATGGAAAATTCATAACGGTGTGTAGAAGTGCAACACACACTCTGTGTGTAGAAGACTGACCTATAACTCATAAGATAGTGTGTGTCGAGTGAGTTATGAGAGTTTTTCCCCGGTGTATATTTAAAAAGAGACATTAGAAAGGAGATACAGCATGGTTTACTATTTGAGAGCTAACTTCATAATTTTGTCCAAAAAGTGTTTTTAAAGAAAAAATGCACAGGGTTGGTTGGTTGGGTTTTTTTAATATATATATATTGCAGTCCAGGTGGTGTATTTCTGCACAGCACATGCAGGATCTGAATGCTGGGAGTAAAGCCCTTCCCCGCTCTGAAGGAGCAGCCCTCAGTTGATTATTTCTGCTGTTGCAATGTCCAAAGGAGATGATTATTTCTAAGAAAGAGGAATTTCCCATTTTGACTCCTAGAAGGGGTTATCTTGTAGTGAAACGAACTGGCCAGAAGTGCTTGGTGCCATCAGACCCCAGGGCAGCTGAGGGTCTGTGCCAGGAAGCCCACAGACAACCCAAGCGCACACCTCAACCGGAGCTGCAAAATGCAATTTGAATTAACGGGATCCCATGTGTGCAACCAGCCCCTCAGTGTGGCTCCGTGTGAAGCAAAGGAACTATCTGACCACTTCAGATTGCACGTTCTTCTCCCCCCAGCAGTGAAGTTCACTGCCACGTGCTCGCCCCAGGTGCCAGTGCCTGCCTCCAGCTCCCCTGTCCCTGCAGCGCCTGTGCCCTAGCACTGCCTGAGCAGCCCCTTCCCTCCCTCATCCCATCTGCAGGAAAACCTGACAACTCCTCCTGTATTTTGGCGGCACTGCTATCGATTCAGAGATGTCTGCTCCGTTGGGATTATCTTCTCCCCTCTCAGCATCTTGTGATCACAACAAAAGCAGAGAGGAGAAAAGAGAATACTATCACTAATGCACCATCTCCTAATAAGTTTGCTAGCATGCTGAGCTTAGTAAAAATGTTGGAAACACCCTGGCCATGGGCGGTAGCCCCTTCAGGAGCAACGGTACCGCTTTCTCACAGGGTGCAGGTCTCCATAATGAGCAGTGATCCATTCGCCCCATGGGGCAGAATGCTGCCTGGTGTTTTGGCCAAGAGCTTTGGTTTTCCCTATGCCTAGCTTGGGCTGCAAATGAAAGGCACTGAGAAACCTGCTCATGGGAGAGGTTTAAGCCCATTCCTGGAGAAATTTGAGGGCTGGAAATTTTGACAAAAATCACAGCAGCCCCTACATATTTAATGCACAGAACTCTCTACAGCTCACCCCTCAGCCTCAAGTGATGGCACATCAACCTGTCCATACATGAGCTTTCAGGTCTTTCTGCCCCTTGTTTCTTTTCTTTTTTTCCCTCTTGCCACACACTGAATTATTTGACAATGTATTCTGACATTGTATTATTTCAACAATAGTGGAATGTACTGGTATGTAATTAGGAGCCGGAATATAACAGTGGTATGAAGATGATTTTGGCAATGAGATTTTTTTTAATTAAAATTTCATTACTGCAAAAGTATCATGCTCTTGCCCTTTCCAGTGTGTGATCAACAGTGTCTGTGAGTGAAAGGGATGACCCCCAGGGATGGATAGATTGGTTTGCCCCACCTTGCACCCAGGTCAGGGATTCTCCCAAGGCACTGCTCTTCAGTACCATGAGAACCTACGAGGGCACAACATATTTTAAAGTCCCTATAAAGTCTTGATTTTACAGTGAAACTCCTTCCACTTCTGCAGGGGGGTTGATTTTGTTTAGGGGGGCGTCTGCGAAGCATCTGGGGTTGTGAGGAGTCTGTTGCACCACGGACCTGTCAATTTTCTATATTTTATCCTCGCAGCCCATATCTTTAAATGAAATAGCATGCTCCCTTTCACAGTAGCCAACTGGGTTCTTGTCTGTTTATTTGCTTGTTTTAATCATTTTTTCTCCATCTAGTCAAATAAACCTGTAAATTCAGTGTGTACGCTATGGAACCTTGTCCAAAACTATACTGTCTCCTTCCTGACAGGGCTGACAGAGAGTATAATCACTTGTATTGTCCAGAGTACTGTTTACATAAAGGAGCAATAAATACCTGTTGAAATTTTTACTGGAGGCCTCCCAGATGGATGGTTCATTTATTATTACAGACAGGGTTTCATTTACTTAGTTATTAAAAGAAGCAGGCCGCTACAGCCCATTTATAACTATATTAAAACTAAATGAAGCTATAAGTATTGCAAACGGGACTGAGTAAAATACGTATAGTGGCTTTCCAGGAAACGGCTAGGAAAAGTATTTAAAAGGAAATGCTGAAAACTTTGGGGGGCCTGCTGTGTCTTTCACAGCCATGCTCCTATTGGCTGGAGCTCGGGAGGTTATGGCGGAGGTATAGCTCCCATATGTTCCTGTCCTGCCGCTCAGTGCCATATATATATTCTGCAACAGCCTCTCTGTATCGCCCTGTCAGCCATGTGCCATTGAGAGGGACTAAATTAGCCTGTTCCTCCCTTCCTCTAGCTTTTATTGACATGAAAAGCTCCAGCGGGGGATATCAAATAATCTTTTTCTTTATCCCGGAGCCAGAATGTCATTGAATATCAACTCCTGTTACAGGAGGGGACGGAGCTGCTCCGTCCATGCCGATCTGTAAAGAACGGCAGATTCATCAGGTGGGTACCAGAGGTCTTAGTTTTGAAGGTATCACCAGAGGTCTAGCACAGCTGGCCATGAAATTAAAATAAAGGTTGTGGATGGTCTTTGTAGCACTTTTCTAGCACTGAGGACATTTCACCAGACATACTCACCCCTGCTTTGAATAAAGATAAATCAGTCACTGGATGGGAAGCACATGGTTGCCTGGGAACTAGATCATGATTTTATTATATCCAAGCTAGACAAATAAAGGACAGTCCCAACAAGGAAAGGCTGGTGTCCCAAAGTGGAAGAAATTGTTGAGAGAAATTGATGGGGTGGAAAAACCTAGAAACAAGGTAGTTTGGGATTTTCTAAGCAGAGCTTGTTAGGTTAGCAAAAGGCTGCATTTCTACAGGAAAAACCTAACTTTGCTGAAAGCTAGTTCAGCTTCAGTAGTGAAGGAAAAATAGCAATTAGAAATGGAAAAGCAATCTGTGCAATAGAGATGAAATATAAAATACGTGTTACAGGAAAGGGGAAGATAACAATCAATCTAAAAGAGAAATCATAAAATACTGAAGATTGATGAAAGGAGTGGAGGATATCAGGGGAAAGTTCAAGGACAATGAGAATAAGGGTTTTCTTAAGGTATATAAAGAACAACAAAAGTAAAGAAATTCTAGCAATAGCCCCTTATTAGCTGGAAATATTAAAGCTGTTAATAATATTAGAGTCAATAACTTTTTATATGAGAAAAAGCAGGGTGCCTAGTAGACAGGCAGGAAGCCGAACAATGCCTAGAGACAATAAATTATTTAAAATCAGTTACCCTAGATAGAAGTATCCATAAGCCTCAGGTCTTCCATGCTACCATATAGCCAGGAAGGCCACTGGCTACCAAAATCTGAGGGTTGTTTGTGATGTACCTCGAAATGTGGGGTAAACGCCAGGAGACAGCTAAGGCAGTGCAATATGCCAAAAGGCCAAGGAAGAAAGTTGAAGTTTTATGGACAGGTCGCCTGGCACCTCCTACTGCACACAAAGTTTGGGGGAAGCCCAAACGGGGTTCCTTTAATACCACTAAGGAACTGAAGGATAAGAGCATAATTATTTGTGTTCAATGTTTTAATTTCAAGGAAAGAAATGTAAATTCTTATCAACCAAAGCGGATTTCATTCTGTGAGGAGCTGGCAACTAGGACGTGGTAGGAAATTATATTCACTGATGGTAAAACTTTGTGGAGGGTGACAGAGAAAGAAACAGTGAGGCTGGAGCCAGTTATCAAATAGTCTGAATAATTTAATGATTCAGCCTCACTTAAACAAAGGAGGCTTGAAAGAAACCAACACAAAGGTGTATATCCCAGCACAAGGAATGTTTTTAAGTGGGGACTCTACCCTGGAAAGCTGCAACTCTGAAAACGCTTGAGAGATGGCGGTGAGCAGGCAGCCGGGGGTCAGCGCCAGCAGGATGCCCGGCAGTGAGCCTCTGCCTGCAGGGCAGGGCCCGGGGGATCACACAGGGACACAGAGCTGCCGCTTTTCCCATCGCTTTGATGACACAAGACACTTCTCATTTCAGCACAGCAAAGTTTGAGAACCTCTAGCCTAAACGATTTCATTTCCCTTGCCAGACCAGCGAGACAGGGATAAACACCACCACAGCCTCGGGTATGAATGTTGCTAAATGGACGGTCGGTGTTATAGAGATGACTGCAGTCATCTGCAAGGGAGCACGAGAATAAAAATGTGTGAGATGATGATTCCAGCATGAGGACAGAGGCTTATAATGCTGGGGATTAGGCAGAAAGAGGCTATTTGTAAGGAAATAATCACCGAGTACAAAATCAGATGCTGCACCTTCAGTGGGGAGACTTGGCAGTGGCAGTTCTGTCTCAGACACAATAAATTCCCCAAGATTTCTGCCACAACAGCTGACACACAAGGCGGTAGTGCAGTTCATGCACTCTTATTTCATTTCGCATTTGAAATGAATATTTTGTAGATGGCAGCATCAGCAATTGCTAGGAAATCAGAGGGAGAGAGTTAGTAAATAACTGCTAATCACACCCAGAGAGCCTGGGGGGAACAGGGGCATGGAGGCAAGAAATGGATTGGAAAATTGCGAGCAGCGCATTCGAAACTTTTATTCCCCAAATGTGTTTCCTCCTGTCACACAGAGCATGATTAACCATGAAACTTTGGTAAGTCCTCAGAGTGATTGGACTACTTAGGCAGGTGCTTAGGAGTGAGCTGCCCGTACATCGCTCATCACTCTTCTCTCTCTCTGAGTATTCATGCATTTTTAGGTGGCTTCCTTGCTCAGGGAGTGGGCTCACGTGAGTTCGTTTCCCTGCTTTTCCGAAGAATTTCTCCCATTTTTAAGGAGGTACTCTGGGTCCTTCTGCCCAAACATCATTCTCGGGAAGCGCTGTGGAGTGTGGGTCATTTTCTTAGTACCCTGCCAAGGAGTTAGAAAATTCAGGGTATGATTCAATTGCATTTTGTTCTCCCTTTCTTTAAAGGGGGAAAACATCACTGGGGCAAACACAGTCACTCACTGGGGCAGCTGCTGCAGAGGAAACCCTGGTTCAACTTCTGCTCATAGGAGAGAGTGAT
Organism: Platalea leucorodia; assembly: GCF_965183815.1. Taxonomy (NCBI): domain Eukaryota; kingdom Metazoa; phylum Chordata; class Aves; order Pelecaniformes; family Threskiornithidae; genus Platalea; species Platalea leucorodia. Next base: position 71,197,008 of record NC_138824.1, read on the forward strand.
GGCTGTATCATTCGGAGAGGACTGCCTTGCATTTCTAATAAGACCATCAGTGTAATGGGAATTTAGCAGAGCATTTAGCCAGTTTAAATGGTTTTGGAGAGCAGTGTAGACCAGCCTAGATGGATTCAAGCCAAGGACAGAAAACTTTTCCTTCAGAGCATCTATTTTTTATTGGAATTGCTAATTCTATTTCTATAGACTGAGTTCGTTTTTCAGGCATTTAAATTCTACACTCTGGAATTAAATCTCACATTGATATATATGCTTCATTCCAGCATTAAGTACATTAATATTTCACCAGCCTGATTTTACTGGCCTTCTCCCTCTGTTTTTAATTAGATTTGATGGTATTCTATATAATCGTGTTTTCCTACATGTTTTTGTGTAGCAGAACTTGCACAAACTGTTTGTTGAGGGGGTTTTGCAACTTAAACACCATGTATTCAGAGTGAATTTTAGATTCTGCAAGCAGTGCTCGCAGAGGTCTTTCTTACAAGCCTGCTGCAAGCTCTGTTACAGCATTTATAAAATATCCTCTTGATCTAGTTGTTTACCTCAATCCATAAGCTTTTGAATTTATTTTGTATAAAACACAAATAAATACTACACTTTTCAGATAATATAAATGCATGAGTTTTTTTAAAGTGAAACATTTGCATCAGTTATAGCACTAAAGTGAAAAATAATTTCAGCAATCAGAATCTAATTAATTAAAAATTACTACTGTATAAAAACAGCTACTCCTATATTTAGGATTAGTAAACAAAGCTATTTGAAATACCTGTTTTGGCTGTACGTAAATAGCAATATAACTGGCCATCTGTTATGTGCAAGTAACCAAGGTAATAGCAACAACATGAGTTTCCTTTTTTTTTTTCTTTTTTTTTTCAAGGAAGGAAACATGTTCATCTGTTTCTTATGAATTCTCCATGCTTCTTACCAGGCTTATTTTTCCTTGAATTTCTTTTTTAGAAAGCAACCAAAGACAGCCAGAAACCAAAGGTACATTTGTCTTATTGGAGCTTAAGTCATATTACGTACGTGAGCACTCGTAGCTGAAATAATCCCAGTAGCATAAGGGCACAGTCTGGATAGGAACAGCAGATTCCCACCTGGCGTTCTCTCTCATTTTGCTGGGAACAAGAGTTAAAGGTCTTGCACAGTGTTGTGCCTCCAGGAAGGCTTTGTTTTGTTTTTCTACAATGCGAAGCAATACTTTTCTTCTCCTATATCAGCGCATCAGTTGTGACTTTAAACATCTGGAGCTGGTCTGAGAGCCTTCTAGCATACTGCTACTTGGAATAATATCTATTTTCTTTCTGGGTTTCTGGTAATATTGAAACTAATGTCCAGTTCTTGAAAGGTCACTATGCATTTATGGCAAAGAAAATAAAATGTCAATATTGTGCATTAAAAATAAGATAATTTTCCAAAACCAGTCTCATTCAGATGCAACATTGTGGTGGCATAAATTTGAATGAGCACTTAGATATCTGATTTTCATATTTCATCACAACTCTTTGCTTTGTGGGGTTCCTCTTCAGCTAAAATCAAAGTATTTTTCCACTACTGAAGTTCCTTTCCTACATAATGAGCAGAAATCACAAAAGTCCGTAATAAACACGGTATTCTGACTGAGATGCTGCCTAGCATTAAAATGGAACAATATACTTGATCAGATTAACACATTCATGAGATCTTTCACAAATTGCAAAGATGGTGACTTCTGAATTTATTTAAATGACAATTGCAATATATATATATTTGTGCCCCAGGCTTGCAAACCATTGGCATGTTCTCTCTTAAAGCATTAATGTTAATGATTTAATTTCTATCAATATATTTCCTTTCCCATCTTGATTTTTTTTGTTCTAATTATCAAAATTATCATGAAGACCATATCTCATGAAGTAGCTTAGACCACCAGAGGGACACAAGGAGGGGTTTGCCCCTCATTTTCATAAACTCTCTTGAAAATCTTCAGGGCCTCTTTTCTTGTCCTTTGATTTACGTGCCACACAGGAATCTCTCTAATCACAAAACAAAACCACAGAGGCATTTTTTGAGAGTTTTACACCTCAATAAGTAATTTGCAGGGGGGAGGGAAAGAACTCATTAGGCCAAGGAACATGAAATGTATCAGAGGTTAAAGTAAAATGCAAGATGTGATGCCTGCTGCTTCTTTCTTGTGCATCAGCAGCTGTGAAGGATAATTCCCGGGTGGGGCTCTGTCTTCACCATGGAAGAAAATAGAGATCCTCCTAAGTAGGGCTACACTGGAAGGGTCTCAGACTGGCTCCAGATGTTAAAAGTTGCAGTTGATTCTCAACGGGCTATTGAAGACCGCCTCCCCCACACACCGCACCATCGACATCTCCTTCCTCAGCAGCTCCTTCTCCTCCAGCTCTTTCAAACCCAAAAATCTTTGGCCTGGGCCCTGACTCTACCCTCACACTTGAAACTTGATGTTACTTTCCAGAGGGGAAACCAGGTGTTGTCCTGCTATCCCCTAGACTCTGGCTGGGGCTGAAGATAATCCTTGCTTGGGACTTGACTTTCCAGCAACAACAAATCAGGAAAAAAGACAGACAGAAAAAACAGTGAAGCTGCAAGTCTTGACTTGACCATTCCCTTTAAGCAAAGTGGTTCCCGGGCAGCCTGTGACGACCTCTCATCCCAAACCCTGAGTACTTTCGATCACAAGCATCTCCTGGCCCTTCGACATGCTGAGATGAGCAGGAGTCCCACAGGGTCCCTCTGCAGTGCCCCACATGGTCACCCCACCTCGGTAGCCTACTGAACCAATGCAGTGAGCAGCCCCCAGATAAAACAGCTCAGGCTTTCTGATAAGCTATGTAGGAGATTTGGGCACGCAGTCACATTGAAATTAGCAGACGTTGGATATCGATGCCCTCTAGAAGACTTCCTGTCTATTTGCCATTGCATGTAAGTAACCCCTCGCCCCCCTCCTTTCCCACTGTAACTGAGTGGTCCAGCACCCCAGGCTTCAACCCCTTACTTGGTTACTGGAGAAAGAAACCCAGCTGGCTTGCTGAGGCATTTCTCAATATCCCAAACTCATCCTTATTTCCTTTCATTATGTCTCTACCTGTCATGTTCTTTGTGGAGAAAGGAACAAATGCATTAATTCGAGTGCAGTGAGCGCTCCCGCCCAAGCCTCCTACCCCTCACTGCCTCCGCGACCTCACAGAGGTTTCACTAAATGTGTGTAATTAGGTTCTGCAAAGTGAACCTCCTGACTGTATGCGCTCTTTTCAAGTGCAGGAGCCCTAAGTGGTGGTGTGTGTTTCTCAGAGCTGCTTCGAGTACCACTTCATTTTTCTAGCTTTTGTTTACAAAGTTATATTTACTTATCTTTTTACCCATACCCGAGCACATCAAAGCCAAGTCTGTTTCAAAAAATCTTAAAGCCCATGGACAATGTCACTTACTGGCCTGGATTTTGCGTATTCTGAAAAAGGTGTTATAGAAAATAGCTATAGATAGATAGGCTGTGTTGAAAAGGCTGTGTTTGTATATGAGCTTGTATGTGTTTGTCTGTCCGTCTTTGTACGAGTTTGCCAGAATATGTAAAGAAATTCCATCCTGAGCAGGGGTTGATTTAAACATGATCTGAAGTGCTCTGCTAACATAGGGTGTACCAAAGCTCATTCTGTGCTGAATCTGTGCCAAAGTGCTTTTCAGATAAATTACAAATTAATGTAATGCCTCTTGTGAGCTTAAAGTATTTCTCTTCTCTTCTGTTCTCCCCTCTCTTCAAGTGGGGTCTGCTGGTCCAGTTGCAGACTTTTTCTTTTAACTGTCGTCGTTGTCATGGTGGAAATGAGTTTTTGAGAAGTGTTCCCCAAAAGCATCCAGACTCAAAATTGATCTAGCTTCCTTAAGATGCTTACTGCAAACTGGCGTCCCTATAACACAAATACCTCCTCCTCCCTCAGGGTGTGCTTCAGCCTGGGCTGTGAGAGATGCTTGGTGTCCAAGGAGCCTCGCTCTCCAGCACTGCTGGCAGGCGAAGCTGACATCGCTGGTGACAGCGTGTCCTGCTCTGCCTTGTAGCTTCGTAGGTCGGGGCTGAGGGCCTCACCTGACAGTGAAAGCAGTCTGGGAACCAGTGAAGACTTTTAGGCATGGAAGTTATACCTGTACAGCTCCTGCCTTTACAAAGTAGACCTCTACACTGGCAAGCTGTCTTAACCTGATACATCCTTGTGACAAATACATGGATCAGGCAGGCCAGATCCCACTCTAGGGAAAAAAAGCAAGCAAGCAAGCAAGCATTTTATGAATACCTGTTTTGTCCTATCCCCAGTGTTAGGAGATTGTTTGTACGCTGACGGTAGCTCCGAAAGGGGCCGCGAGCCCCAGGCAGGCAGTGCTTTTCTTGGAGAGCAGCGCTTCTGAAATGAGAAACAGACAGGGAAAATAAAGACGGGCTAAAACATACAAGCAAGGAGAGGCTGATGGGCCAGCGCTGCAATTTCTTGTTCCTTTTGTATGGATGGTTCCTGCTTGCACTCCTGGTGCCTGACCTTAGCTCCACTCACACTTCCACACAACGTGAAGGCTTCAAAGCATCGTAGCTGCTTCTAATCACAGACTCACAATGAGTTATGTTGATACAAAAAGCCAGGACACTAATAAATACATAGAGCTACCTAGAACGGTTCATTATACACTTTTGATTTTCCAACTTCCATTTAGGAGAAGAGCTAAATTGCTAAATCTTAAATAATGTACTTAACTACCATCTCACTAGCAGAAATTCACATACTCAAACTCAAGGGAGAGCAGGCAGTGACACCCTAGGTGCTCCGCTTTTCACACAATAAGCACATCTCTCTCTGGTTAAATCACTATCAGTGCAGATTTCATCACATTTAATTACATAGTGCCCAATCCCAGAGCTGAGCTTTCTATTTTCAAGCAGTATTTTCTCAGGGATGCCCTAAACAGATCTGACTAAAAAAAGGAGCAATTATAAGATTGTTTGGATCCCCGTAAGTGGCGGGATCCAAAGCCAATGTGGATCTAGCAATGTTCACAGGAAGCTTTGCCTCTCTGACATATTTTAGCTCCTAGGAGCTATATCCCATGTCATTCGTACATGTCCCATTTGCCCAGTTCTCAGAAGGGCTTGTTAGGTTGGCCGGTGGCTGCATTGATACGGCCACCAGAGTTTTTGCTGACTCAGGAAATGGCAGAACCAGCTTTTTCCTGCCTGTGGACATATTTCTGGATAAAACACGCGCAAGTCTTGCTGTGAGATTGTCAAGTCCCTCTAACTCAATGGGTGTCCTATATATTTGCGGTGTCTGCATTGCAATGAGATTTTGCTGAATTTGATATGTTGGTTTTATAGAGGAAAAATCTTGGCACAAGTAGAAGGAAATGTGGGAAAAAAGCAAGACAAGAGTCTTTAAGAGATGAACTAGTGGGAGTTTCTGCTCTGACCCCCGATCCTGTTCTTATACACCTACGTTCCCCGAAAGGTGCCGCGGGGAAATAGGGAAGCAGCTGTGACGGCAGCAACAGGCAGGGACTGTACGTATAGCGAGAAGCTGAGGGGAGGGTGGTTAGGCTCGGTGCTCTTTTAAGACACGGCACACCATGTCGCCCATGTAAGAGTCACGCTTTTCAGGCACGCTCTTGGAAGATCTAGGCACAAGTACAAGGAGGTGGTTTGAAATTACTACGTATGTCTTCTTGAGATATTTACACTCCGGGGACCACCCACATCACAGGATGTGTTTGAATTGCTCACCAAGCTTTCTTCTGGAGTCAAGACAAAATTACTGATTCTCTTTTCCCAGAATGCAAGAAAAATTAGCAACTTTCTGAATTATTATTATTATTATTATTATTATTACTATTACAGACGCATTTTTTAAAAATAGGTCCCATTTTTTAAGACCTTTCAAGCACTGAGGGAAATCTTTGCACCTTTTCAACTCCTTTAACTGCTGGTTACTTAACCCTAGCTTTTAAAAAAAATGCATGGAGGTAAAAACAAACTCCTCTTCTTTGTGAGCCAGTTTAAGCAAGTTGAGGAAAGGATATGGGAAGGCAGGATGAAATCCCCATTAGAAAAGCTGCATTATTTTCTACGTTTATATGACAGTGAAATCCTTGTGGCTACTCTTGTGCACTGAGACAATATATTTTAGTTTTAATTGTTTCAGTCAATGTCAATTTTACATCAAACATGCAATAAAGTAAAAATGGCCTTTGGGAAACATCACTGAATCTTATTTTGTGCTGCAGTACTGCCAGTGTAAATATCTACTTCTGTTTTGTAAGCTCAAAGCCAAATGGAGCAAGATTTTCCTTTCAGAGAGACTACTGACCTGTCAGCATCAAAAATATTATTTTTAGCATATAAAAATTGTTTGTCAGTTATTTTAATAACAAGAATCTTTGCAAAATCCATTATTATTCTAGTAAACATTTTCCCTTAGGCAGTAATAGTAGGAAATGAATTAAGAAGTTAGTTGATAGCAACTGGATAAGAAAAAATTATAAAGTGTCACATCTACAGAGTTACTGGGATAGAATATATTTTCTTTCTATTTAAATTATTAAATGTTTACAGTAGCTTAGAGAAAACATGAGATCTAGAGCATTTTAGTAAATTATAATTTATTCTACTGTTTGCTTTCCAGGATGCTAGAAGATGACCTCAAGTTAAGCAGCGACGAAGAAGAGACTGACCAGGTAAGAACCAGACAACTAACATGTCACTTGTAGCATGTTTCATGTCGAGACTGAGCTACTGCAAATATTTTCCTAATGCTGTTTCAAAACATACATAAAGGTTATCAAAATACACGGCAGTACTGTAACTGAAGTAACAGATGTTGCTGCTCGGAGCCAGCCCACGTGTGCTAACTGCTGGATTGGTGGGGAACAGTCTGCAGTGCTCTTGATTTATTACCTTGATGTGACCCAGAAGGTTTTTGTATCAGTCTCCTCTGATTTGATTTTGTTTGGTTTTAAAGAGCAGCCAAGGAGGGGAGAAACAGGAATTCTGGATTAAGGGTTCGGGCCAAACCTTGCAATCATGAGCTGGCCCCAGGGATTAGCCTCTGGGCTGCTTACCTCTTACCTGCCTAGAGCCCTTCTGGCATCCCCCCAGCTCTTGCCTCTCCTCTGAGCGTTTTTGGTCCTGTCTCTGTGTGGCCCATGTGTGCTAAGAAAGCTAAGGACAGCTGAGAGAAAGCCTTGGCTGTGCATTTGGTTCACTCCATAACACAGCAATTAGGGCACTTGCCTGGGTTTTAACGACCCCTAACTACCTGATTGGGAGCAGATACATCAGCCACAGTTTTCCATGTGTCAGGAGAGCTGAGTTTTGTTGGCAGGGGGAGGTGTCTCCCTATTTTTCCTTAAAACATTGCTATGTTTTGTCTAAATAATTAAGTACTCACTAGAATAGGGCTGGATCTTGACTTTCCCATGGCCAGCCGAGTGCCTCGTTGCCAAGCGGTGGTATGCCACGCTCTCTCCTTCTCAGTATACTGACATGGGTGATATGGTTGGGGATGAGAGGGCAAGAGCCAATTCCCTTCCTTCTTGCACGAAAATGCATGTCCTGTGCCTTCACCGGAGCATGAGGGCAGTACTATCCCTGGTGGCATCTCACAGATGGATCCAGACCTGGATATAACATGGACTTCAAATGTGATTATTTCAGTCAAGGGTAACTGGAGCTATCTAGACTTCTGAAATTCAGGATCTTAGACAAATAATTCTAGCTATGTAGGCATGAAGCTCTGCCAGGGTTTTCTTTAACTCTTGTTATTAGAAATCTCTATTTTACAACATATTCCAAACAACAGGTAAATCAAAACCTTTTAATATTTATACTAGACCATTATTTCACCTATTTTGAGCAAAGCTTCTTGGTGTTAAGAAGATTCAGCACATAGATTCAATTATTTACATATTTATACAATTTCGTTTTGTTTAATGTCTTTCATCCTGCAACACTTCACATTTAATTACTCTTCCTGCTTGTCTAGATAGTTTAAAATACAGCGCATCGACAGCATAGGGCAAAGTAAAGTGAGGGACAGAAGGGATGTCTGAAGAATAACAATAGCACACCAAGATGCCGTTGGTGCTTGCAGCGAGGGGCTGGGTGGTAGGGGAGGGGGGAGCCAGTGGTCAGGAGAGATGGCTTGTCCTTCGGGTAGGAAGGGAGACGGGATCCTGCGTAATGGATGCCAGTGTGGAACAGACTGGCAGAGCCAGAGAGCTGAAATTCTGGTTTGCTTCCTAGCAAGCAGAAAAGGACATGTGAAAGTGTTTATCATGCAGGAGATAAGAGAACGTTGGTAGGTTTAGGCGGAGAAGGGATCATGGAAAAGTACTGCCGTTTGGGTGTGCACACATGGTACCTTCAGTTTAGCGCTACCACTTACAATTATTAACATCTTTCGTGCACTTGGATGCTCAGTATTATGTATGCTACGCAAGGTCTTCGTTTAGTAACCAGAGCTGTAAGGTACGCCTGATACAGCCTCGGTCTTTCACCTCGGTGCTCGAACAAGCTCCGCAGAGCCAGGACAGAGTTTGCCACCCACGCAGCAAAGAGCAGAGCTGAGATCCCAGTACTCACTTCTATTCGTCACGGGCCCTAGGGTGAGCAACCTTTGGCAATTACTTTGTGACTTGGTCCCCTTTCCTAGTCACATTTTTTTCTAACTTGACTGTACAGATAAAAATCTCCTGGAGACCCAGGCTGGCTCCTGCTATACAAAATGCTTTGCAGAACCTCAGCTGAGACCTGCAGGTTTGCTTAATGAACAATCCTAAATAAATATGCCTGCTGGATAAATTAAACACTACGTTTCCATCTACCTAGCAGGAAATAGGCCCAAAAAAAGAGTAACACAGACCCCCTCTGCCAATAAATGCCCAGATTACAACATGGATCTGTGTCTAAATGTCGTGGAAGAACCCATTTTCTTTTACTTCCTAATTCCGAGGCTCTTTAATCTCAGATCTCCTCCTGAGCTTGGGAACAGGAAAGAAAGAAATCAAAGATGAAGGGACAGGAGCAGTACATGAGCGATTCCCAGATATTCCTTACACAATTAATTAACCTCTGAGCATCCAGACTCATTTAAGCAGTCCAATTTCTTAAAGAGCTGAAGGTGAGCTGCACAAGAACTGGGAAGCTTTTCATTTTGCTCATTTCTAAACAGGGAAGTTTAGGGGAACGACTTTGAAAACTTTGGAGGAGCTTTTGTGTTTGTGTCTGAAATTGCCAAGCAGCGAACAGAAAGTTTCCGAAGCAGTGCAAAGGGGGACAGGTGCTCCCGCACTCCCGGGGCTGGAGTTTGGAGGGCTATGACTGACCCAGGGAATGTCAGCCATGGATGAGGGAGGCCAAATGCAAGACAGAGACAAGATTAAGAGCTTCGGGACCAGCAGTGGGCAAGGCATTCCCAACCCTTCCCTCTGAGTCAGCAATTAAGGTAGTGAGATTCACAGACCCAGGAGAGGCGAAAGAGGCTGGGTTTGAGCTGAGTGTGTGCGCGCCCACAGTAATTACATTATCCACACATATTAGTCTCTTAATTTTAATTACATAAATGTATTTTTCCTCTTTAATGAGCATAGTTTATCCATTTAAACTGATCGTTTTAATTTTACAGGCAGTGATCATAGGATCTAATATGCAGAGGGAAAATTTCCTGTTGGCATATTTTACATCACACAGATTGAAGAAAATATACTTTTTAATCCCCAATCAATATCTGAAGAGCATGCAATTAACAGATACCAAGGTAGTTAACATAAATCTGCAAGTTAAAGAGCCAATTCATTTTGATTTATAACACATAGAGTAATAATTTCATCATCATCTCTCCCAGAAAGCATCTGAAGCTTTGTAGCATGAAGATGTCAAAATTGTACTTAAGATTGTTCAGAGTACTGAATTGTAGTGGTTATTGCCTTTTGGTTCCTTGAAGTGTGGCATAGCACATGAAACAGTCCCATTATAATACACTGCTCTTCTCCGTAGAGGTCACTGGATAACTTAAATCAGTCTTGGGTGAAATATTAAGAGGAGATTGTCAATTGTAATATGAACAATTCTCTTTTTTTCCCCTACTTGTCCTTTCACAGTATGAAAATTTTGTAAGAGAAAGTAGTTCCTTTAAGGGGAAAAAGATCCCTGGCATCATTTGTGCAATTCATGTCAATCAATAGCCAAATAAATTAACTGACTGGTACGCATACATGGAATAATAATCTAACATATTTTTGCTACCCAAGTCTGCTTCCTTGTATGCATTTTTTCTGCGCGGGATCAGGTTGGTTGCCGCTGAAGTTTTGTGGCTGTGAAAATTTATTACCCACAGAGTCAATCTGCATTCTGGCTGCCAAGTCTGAATAAATAGAGTCATTGTGCTTGTCTGGAATATGTAACCAAAGTTCATCCAGTCAGCTTGACTTTCACATCCCATGGGATTCATAAAAGCCAACACCCTGGTATGTGCTCTTGATTCCTGCCAAAATTTTGTAAAATTGTATAAACAGAAGTTGAAGAAGCAATCAGAACACACTCCCAGGGACATGGCTCCGCACTCCAGCCCCTGCTGCATCGCTAAAGGAGAGACCGAACTTTAGTACTTTTTTTTTTTTTTTAAAGAATCGTATGACTATCCCCCTAAATGCGCACACCCTCTGCACACAGTGTACAGGGAGGCAGTGAACAATCCTCTCGGGTTCATTAATTTTGCTCATGTGCCCTGTACCAAAGGAAGAGGGAAGGCAGCATTTGCCTGCAAGTGGCTGCCCTCCTTAAGAAGGGACGGGGACAGGCTGGCCCTGCAGGGTCTGAGCGGTGTGAGCGAAACCGGCCCCTCCACAAGCAAGCCAACACAAACAGAAAGCCACGTCCCTTCACAGGAGACCTCAGGGGAAGAGCAGCCTCAAGAAAGTTCACCAGGAACAGCTTCAGCGCGGTAAAATAAAAGTTTCGGCAGCCTGCTCTGGCTTGCCACCCGGAGCCCCACAGGGCGATGGCAGCCCACCCAGCCTGGCGCCCTCCCGGGGGTCCCGGGGATGCCCCCCCACCCACGGTGGCCTGGGGACAACCAGGGTGGGCTGCTGGCCCTGGGGTACCCATCCATGCTCCAGCATCACACTGGCCATAGCTGAGCTGGAAAACTTGATGCTACTTCGAGTTACACCTGCAGCTCCGGTGGGGACACACTATGTTTTCTGTCTGTCACATAGGCGCTGAGGGATGCCAGGGCTCAGCGCTGGAAATGCGTCTTTCTGGCAGGACTGCCTGCAGCGTAGGCATTTAGGACCAGCCAAATCCGTCCTGTCATTGCAACAGGACAAAAGTCCATCTACGTGGTCAATGGCAATCAGTATGGTCTGTCCCTATGTAAATTCCATTAGGAAATTATTTATTTTTTTAAGTCATAAAATCATGTTTCATTTCTTTAATGGTAGCCAGAAACAAATGAGAAAGAATGTATGTAAAGACAGTCTTTTTAATAATGTGTAGGACCTTTCCGTCTCACTTCTGGATATGGACTAACAATCAACAAAAAGATAAAAATTATCCTGAAATGTACGGTCATGCGTCCACCTTCTTCCAGAAGGAATAATTTTTAGTTGAGTCTTTATAAGCACTACCTCTGCATATGAAATGTAATATTCCAGCTAATTTGAAGCCATCTGTAATGAATTTTGAAACAAATTGAAAAAGGGGCAAAGCAGCTACAAGTTTTCTTTCCATAAGACCTCCTCTGTTAGGAAGGCGCTTTCTGAAGTCGAAGATCAGCTGAGCAGAGCGCAGTCAGGTACATCTAGAGAAAAGAGTTATATTGGGCAAATTATAACACGCCACTGCATATCCCTGTTCATCATTAGAATTATTTTTAGGCAGTGCTAATTGCGTTCGCATATGCCATGTCCGAATATTTTAACCACATTAAGTCATTTTAGTGTTATGCTCCCTTTTATTCACCTCTTCATCAGCGCAATACTTGATGCTTGATCAGAAGGGAAAATGAGTGAAAAAGGAGATGAGAACACTCAGCCCTAGAAAGAAAAGCACAGAGCCTGCATCATCGCTGCAAATGAATTTCTCTCTCAAAAAATGCCCTGATAAACTTGGGAAAAAAAAATATCTTTCTGATGAGAAGTTTCTCACTCCACCGAGCACAGGAAACTTATTTTATGAAGTCTGGCCACGTGCAAGTCTGACTGCAACCAAAACTGCACAAAGCAGAGATAAGCAAAAGTGGAAAAATTAAGTTTTGGGTTAAGGCATGGTTGGAACCTCAGGTGGTTTTGTACTTAATCCAAATGCTCTGCTCAGCCCTCTGTCACTATAACGTGAGTGCGTTTTTAGATAGGAGGAATAGCCACTGTAACAGCCTTACTTAACTTGGGTAAGTCCATTATTTCCTGTGTATTAGAGAAGAAATCCTTTTGGTATCCAACTTAACTAAAATCCAGAGTAAGTTTTAAGCCAGCTGAGCCAAGCTTTTTTTGTGGTTTGCCAGCTCTGATTTTAAAATCTCTGTGACATCTAAATTTGCACTTCCACAAGGCATGACAAGAAGACCAAGATTGCCTCACTGAAACTGTCAGATGAAACTAAGAGCTCAGTCTTGTCCTGCCAAACTTGGCTCACATCACTGCCTATCTTACAAAATCAGATTCAATGTCTGTCATGCACTGGCAGGCAGGATCAAGCTCTAAATTTGAATGCCACCACCATGAATAACAGTGAAAAAGGTTAGAGATCAGCTTGGCTCTTGGACGCGCACAAAATGTGGGGACATTCAAACACGGCACTCTGATCTCCATGTTCCTCAGTAGCAAACCTCTAAAAATAGACTGGAACATAAACTTAAACTACAAGGGCATCTTCCTTGTTTCTTCATGTGGATGCCGTGACTAAGCTAAGTTTTAGCTCTATTAAATCTCCAAAGCCTGCCCTTTTCCACTGGTATCACCTTTCTCCAAGTCTAACAGTTTCTCTGCATCTGCTGTAACTTCTTTAACCCCATCATCTCAAAATCTTTGGTTAGTTTTTTTTCCCTTTGTGAACTGGAATTACTGTACGAATGTCTGTTTTGACTGGCATGGGAACATATCCCGATGCAATCAATTCAGCAGTGTCAGCTAATTTGGGGCGTAAAGAAGGATTAAGCCCCACATCTCCAGGCTGGCTTTCCCTTGTCCCTGTCTCTCGTGAGCCCTTCAGCCCACGCGCTGCTCCTCCTGCCACAGAGAGCCCTCGCTGAAGCCAGCCACTGGGCCTGAGCCTTCGCCCCACTCAAGCGTGGCCACAAAACGTCTGTTTGCCTTCAGGCAAATTCATTCCAGCGTGCCTGTAAGAGAACAGTTAAGTAACCAGCAGTCACAAATAATTTAGAGTACAAATTAGTGTTGTTCGTAATATTGCAGCTATTACAAGCTGTAAGAGGAGAACATACCCCCAACACATTTAGGAGCTTGAAGGGCACATGCTAGCTTATCCCGCTCCGTTATTTTTATGTCACTGTACCCGTCTATCCTTCTCAACTTGTGCGTTTTTAGTATCAGCCCAGGTTTTCCCTGTGCAAGGGAAGCAGAAGGCAGTGAGGAACGCTGTAGAGACTCCGCTTGTCTCTCTCTCACACGTGTGTCCGTGCACATGCTCATGCACACACACCGACCCAGCCTCCCAGCCTCTCTAGGAGCTGCCTGTTGCTCTTTGCAAGGCAGAAGGCCAAGCTCACTTTGCTCCCCTTGGCCATTCAGCTCAGGCTGGGGTGGTGTCAGCATGAGGCGCTGTGTGAAGGAGATGTGGTGCACAGAGACGGACGACAGCAGAAGCAGAGAAAGAGGCAGCTGAGAGCATGTCAGAAAACAAAAGGAACATAAAAAGGAACAGGGATTAAGGGAATAAAAAAGAAATGAATGAAGAAAAGAAATTGGGAAAAAAAAGGACATTATAAAGGGAGTAGCAGCTATTTTAGAACATGACGAGAAATAAGCAGAAAGAGCCAGCAGACAGTCCATCAAAACTAGAATTTAAGAAAAAGGGACTGGGGAGCCATTGCTACAATTTCTTCTGCACCTAGGATGAAATCTCTCTCCTCTGAACTCAGCAGGAGTTTAGCCACTGATTTCAATCAACTTAGGATGTTGTCCCCCACCTTCTTTTTCATTTCCTAGCACAATCCAAGCAGATACTTGGGTAGTAGCAAATGCATCGTAGTCGATTGACATAGCACCTCCCTGGGCAGAGTTACCACCATTATGGGAATTCAGGCTCATGTTTACCCTATTTTCACGTACATGGGCTTTTAGAAAAATTCAACTTTAATTTCTGAGCTTTCGGGGTTCCCTGTATATCTTGTAAAGCCTGTGGCACAACACTGACATTTTTTGTCTGCGATATCCTAAGTGTAAGCAGCACTTCAACCAAGTTACCTTTTCCTGGATAAGGAGACTACTTCTGTGGAGACAGAGGAGGTTTTCCAAGGTGACTGCTGTTCCACTTGCAGTAACTGAGACCTTCCTCCAGTGTCATTGAAAATTAACCATTTTATTAATGTAAAGTAGCAAGGACTTTCCTTCTGCTCATCTCCACTGAAAAAGATTAATTCATCTGCATTGAAACCCTGTGTGGTTGTTGGGGCCAGACTGCAGGAGAAATGTGAACAGATACAGGACAGAAGACTCAACATTTACAGATATATAAAACTCTCTGTATGGTTAATACCCATGCTGATTATACAGTAATTTGGAGATCCAAATCACTTAACAAGTATTAACTACTTAATACAATGCCCCTGAGAGGTATTTAGGTAGAGCTAAGCAAGAATTATTATCTCAGTAGAATTGACAAGGAGACCGAGACTGAGATGTGGCTTGTTTGAAGCCACATGGCAAGTCAGCTGCAAAGCCAGGATTAGCGTTTGTGTCTTTCACTCCCAGGTGCCATGTTCAAGCCACTAGACTGTGCTGCCCCTGAAGATTAATAAGGATTAATGGGCAAAGCAGAGGAGAAAGAACAATGTACGCCAGAAATATAATAATAAAACTCCAGGGTGAAAAATGAATACCGAGGTGTTGAAAGGCCTGGAGAAATCATGAAATCCAGAAAGGGTTTTATAGTTTCTTAAAAGATGTGGCTCTGATGATAACCAACTCCAAAAGGGGAAGGAAGTGAGACCCTTTTAAGTCTTACAGCCTGTAAATCTTAAATAAATATCAACTGGACAGTGAAAAATCACATTCACACATTTATATTGCAAATTTACAGAGAAACACTCAAGCTGCAGTTTACAAGTGATTTTAAATCCCTCAGAAATCAACACTGGAAAACAATCCTCAAACAAAGCCCCTAGGAACAGCAAGGAGTACAGAATAATGCAGTGAGAGAAGGCACATTAGGAATCACTTATGATAAATCTATTGACCTGAGCTCCTCGGGCAACTTCTTGTGGCCACAAGACACTCACGGGCATTTAAACAGGGCAAGTCTGTAGGTGCAAGAGGGTTTCATTACCTCTGTCTTGAGCCCTGATGAGAGCATCATTGCAACACTCTGCAGCTCTGCACTCTTCAAGAATGCCGAAAACTGAAGAGGGTTTCAAGACGAGGGAGAGGATGCTTAACACCTTTGGAAAACATGCCTTGGAGTGAAAGACGTCTGCACAATAAAATGAGCTTGTCTAAAGCAGGGCTGGTGGCTGGCTTGATCACAGTCTATAAACACCTGCTGAGGGAGCAGAGCTGTGAGGCTGGAAGGCAGCTCCATCTCACAAGCAAACGTATAACTTCCAGCGCAAGAAGGTGCCTATAAACAGAGTTGGACTAAACTCACATCTTAACACAGAAGGTGAAAAATCATGTGTGTGGTTGGACTGAGGAGGGTTC
Organism: Platalea leucorodia; assembly: GCF_965183815.1. Classification (NCBI taxonomy): domain Eukaryota; kingdom Metazoa; phylum Chordata; class Aves; order Pelecaniformes; family Threskiornithidae; genus Platalea; species Platalea leucorodia. Next base: position 71,212,938 of record NC_138824.1, read on the forward strand.
ACCATAAGAGGATTATCCAGAAGTTTTCCTCTAGGTCCACAACAGCTTCCAGATCTGAAGCAGAAAAAAAGCTTTGGAGAGTCCTGTGGCCCAAGTTATGGCATGCCGTCAGGTTGTGCCCTTCACAAAATTTTCTTCCTGGCCTCACTAGTTTAGGAATAAACTGCTTTTAAGCTAAAAACAAACAAAACCTTAGGAAATTAAAACAGAATCAACATAGAAGACATATGAAGAGTGAAACGTGAAAGAAGACAGATATAAAAGTATTTGTTCCAGTCTGGTTCCCAAATGGCAGTATATAGTAATGACATCTTTCCTTAACCCTGGCTTGGAAAAAGTGCATCTACAGCTCACTAACTGCAGTCCAATACAGGGTGACATCCAGCAGTCTGGGTGGTTGCTAATATGGGAGATGCTCACTTAGAGCATAAATGGTTCGTTGCACAGTTCCAGGCCAACACCTACTACCCGAGGAAGACAAACAAGATGCTCTGGAAGCAATGCAATTTACTCATGCACAGGTAGTACATATTGTTACACTGTCACCAAAGAAATGGTTCAAATTCTCACCTTGTGTACACCTGCACCATCTCAGTGAAGTCTCTGGTATAACTGGTGTAACTCCATACAGTTGCTGTAACTGAGCTCTCTCACAATAATAGTGATTAATCCACAGGACAGGAAAAATGGAAAACAAAATGTCTGAATCAGCCAACAGTCAATTTATTGGCTTTTATTCACCAAAGCGTGCCATGGGTGAGGTATAGGAAAAGGTATCCACAGTCAGCCTGCAGTGCCTCCAAGACACTCTTCCAAGCCCAGTAGAACATTCTGCAGTAGTTCTCATTTGCTTCCTATCCAAAAATGCCTGCAAGCCCAGCAGTTTATGAAGCAATTCCAATCCAACCAGATTAAAAAAGAAAAGGGGAAAAAAAAAAAAAAAAAGAAAGGAGGGATTTCTGGGGACCACTCTTAACACTCCTGTATCTCCAGCTCTATAGCTGTATTCAACCCGTTCTGCTCACTGCTCAGTCCCAATTACAATGAAAGTATTTAATTTCCTCTTTGATTTCCCTTCAACAACAGATTGCAACTTGTGACACTTCAAGTAATTTTGGTAGCTCATTTAACACACACTGAAACCTGAATATCTGCTGATTATGTTCCCAAGCTCTGGCTCATTGCAATAAAGGATGGAGAAAGGAGATGCAATCTCTGGAGACTGAGAACCTGAACATGATTACTGCTGGCTGAAAACTTGTTTTGTCCCAGTAGTCTTGGGGTACAGCTAGAATCTTTCATGAATGATTAATGAACTATAGGCAGATCAATGAAACTCTGCCCTAAATGTATCTATAACCAACTCAGGTCGGGGACAAAGAAGTCTAACCAGCCAGTATCCTGTAATTTACAACTCTTGATGTGGTGAAAAGGAGTCATTCATCTCATTTACTGTGGCTGGTTTCTCAAGCCCAAGTACCTGAGTCACCTAAGTGATTATTTTTTTCCCTTCCCTGCTTCCTACTCAGCATTAAAGTTATTATGTGGTGGGTTGGCCTCCAATATCCGTGTTCATATGGAGGAGGGCCTTCCTCCATCAGTAACCCCACTGATTCCAAGAACTGAAAATTCATGTGCGGTGAACACATCAAAGTATAACTCAACCACTTATCAAGAGAATATTAAGCTTCTCATAAAGCACTTTTTAGTGGTAAGCCTTGGAGATCTTTACATTCTGTCAGCAACATCAAACTTCAAAATTATTTCTTATCCCTAATTTCTATAACCAGCATAGTCGCTTACTTCCAGGAATAATAAAGACTGTAGAACATACTCTCATCTTTCTTGATGGATGATGAGTTTGCCTCAGTAAAGTTGTTAACGATGTAAAATAAAATGCAAATTAAATAGCACAATCAAAATCAAGCTATTAAAAAAATAGTCATGCAGGCAGTATATGATACTAAGTACCACCCCTTTGCTTACATTGTTACACAGATAATACCAGCATATTAGAAACATAATAAATCACAGAAAGCTGTTTCTCTAGCAGGGAGTTTCTCAAACTATGGGTCATGACCCTCCATGGGGATTCATGAATGATTTTGAATGGGGTCACAAAAAAACTGTTAGCGAGAAGCAAGGGCAGATATTTCCCCCTAAGTTGAGCAGCCCAATCCTCTAGCAGGGGAACAAGAGAGCAGACTGTAATTAGTGGCTGCAAGTATTTATACTTGCTAGGGAACTGCTAACTACTTTTAATTACAACAGCTCACTTTCTCCAGGAGAGGGGAGCAATATAGGCTAGAATTAAAATTGCTGGATAGTTGCTAACTGCCTTTCATTGCAGGCAGTAGATCTGCTTCTCCAGGGAGGAAGAATAAACTTGCGACTGGATCTTATTCCCCCATCATTTAGAAACGGGGCCATTACCAACTCAGGGGGTCACACAAATATGCAATCAAACACAGTTGTATTTTCAAACCGTGTGAGGAAGAAATCAATAGTCTCATTTATAGGATATGCGACCACCAAGCAAAGAGTGAGGTGCCCCATGCAATCTGCATTGCATCCTGGTGAAGAAGGACGTTTATTAAGGTGAGAAGCTAATTAAAAAACTAGAGTGATCTCACTGAAAAGCACTTGTACATTCCTCTCTGCTGCCCTGCTTGTCATCTGAACCCACTTTCTTGCCCAGAACGGATCACCTTTTCAAAGCTGTCAAAAACTGGATGTACCAAGATGGAAACTGAAGGTTGGCACTTGAAGCTGCAGTCCCACACCACATGGCCTGGCTTTGTTAGCACTGATGAGAGTCCTCTCCTCTTCCCTTCTGAGGGCAGCTTTCATCGAGACCGGAAGAGAAAGTATCCAGCTCTTCTGCCTCTGTCAAAATTAGGGATTTTAGGGAAATACAAGAGTGATATGCACTCCGCATCCCCATGTTAGGGGCTTTTAGTGTCACCAAAGTCCACGTTTGCTTTCTTGAGGTCTCTGTAAGGTACACGAGGCCTGTGGCTACAGAGCAGCCTGTCTCCTTCAGTGCCCTCTGGCTATTGCAGCCACCACGTGCCTCGCTCCAGGAGTGCTCTGCAGCTCCCCAGAAGGGAGTGAGAGCGATGTCAAGTGTAAGCAACCTCACCGGCAGACATGCCCTTATCTCAGCAGCGAGGGTCTCCGCTGCACGCTGCCCCCACCCTCCCATTCCCATTCTCACACTGCACCCTGCGATGTGACACCCTCTCCCTGGGGAAGCAGCTCAGAGAAGAGATCCAGTTTGCAAATAACCTGGGGAAAAAGAAAAAAAGATGGAAAAGTGTTTTTCAGCTGGATCAGTTTTCCGACCTGTTGCATTGCACAACCACACGAGCACCTGTGGTGGCTTCAGCCAAGAATGGGAAACATTAAAAGTGGATTAAACAGCACTGCCACGTAGTGGCTGCTTGTGAGGGAAAGACTAGCCCTGGCTGCTGGGGGGAGGGAAGAAGGAGAGGCGACCTAAATAGTGTCTACACAACTTGGCCATGGAAAAGGGCTCTGATTGATAGTAAGAAGCAGCTCCTGAGTTTTGCAGGCAAAGGCATAACACAGCTCAGGGGTCAGCATCGAAGCTGGGCAACTTGAAACTCGAAATGGACACAGCTTCCTGCTAGTGATGGTGATTAGATGTGGGAGGAGATAAACTTGCATTGGCTCAGAGCATTAAAGAAGAGATTAAGCCATAAGACCTATATTTTGGGTCTCTCCTGCATTTGTGTACAAGAAGTGGGATGAAATTGTCATAATGAGCCCCTTGCAGAGGAAAGAGTAAAAATGGTGCCAGCCCACTGAACTGGAGAGTAGCTGCTCTCATTGAGGCCTGCCTTGTACCCAGTGGCCTGGATGGCGTGGAAAGGGTTGTATCAAAAGTGTGTGCAAATAGGATAACCTACTGGAGACAGTGAAAAATACCAGACCCCCCATCTTTCCTAACACTAAAACCAGCATGTTCATGCCCTGGACACACTCCCACTCCCACTGCAGAAAGTCAATGCTAAGGAAAAACCCCTCCTGCAAGCCACGCCAGCCACAAGGGATGCGGCATAGCCCTTGTCTCCTGACAATTTGGTATGTGATACACAGTGAACTACTTCTCCCCAGGGAACCCAGGAGGCCCAAGTTATTCCAGAAAGTTCCCTGAGCAGAAATCCTGCTTCCAAAATCAAGTAGAAACCCTTCCCAAAGCATTTCTGCACTCCTGTCAGATCTGCAGGGATCCACTCGGGATCTTTTCACACCTTCCTGTGAAATGCTCCATAACTGCATGTTTTATCAAGTTTGTCTTTGCAGCCTGCCAGCAACATTTTGACTAGCCAGAAAGGTTAGTCCTCCATCCTTTCTGGTGCTGAGCAGGATGCCTGCAAGCCACGCGGCTTCTTCAGGGGTAGGGAGGCAGCCCCCAGCAGCCTGAGAAGCCAGAGAGAATGGTTTCAAAAACATATTTATTGATAACTGCAAAGAGAAAATCAACGTTTAATTCCCTACCCCTTGACTCTCCGTACTGCTTAGATTTGTGTCCCTTCTGTGCCAGGTGAGGCAAAGCCTGGACAGGTACGGCTGGGAAGGGGACGCTCTGGGCAGCTCCAAGTAGAATAGAGGCTTTAAAGTAGATTTTCAAAACATTATGGATTTCATCTTTGCTTAGCAGCTGGTTACTGTGCCGAAGCCATGAATCACACTACTTGAAGTGATTGGAGGGGAAAGAATAATAATAATAAAGTGGCAAACTAGCTCAGGGATAGGCTTGTGAGTCCTATTAAACTTGAGAGGCTACGATTTCTATTCCCAGAACTGCTGGTTAACACAAGAACAAGCACCATGCTTCCCCACCCCATCCAAAGAGTTGTACTAGGCAAAAACTGAGGAGCAAACCAGCAACAGGTCAATCCTGTACTGTGTAGTCAAAAGTTGCCAGCAGATTAACATGGCAGCGCTCATGAAAAGTCTGCAGCAGCTCTGGCAAGCTTTGCAAAATTTATAATTATAGCTACGGGCTTCATCGCAAAAGGAACCAAATATGTGATGTTTGTTTCTGTGGAAGAATGGGAGGAGACTAATGGTAAAGGAGAGGGAGTGGGAGTGCGGAAGCGGGGAGAGGGGAAGGCAGAGAACCGAGCCCTGCCGAGTTTTCAGGGACCTGCAGAAAAAAATCATCTAAATAGAGTAGTTCAGACCTCAAATACCGTGTGGTGCTTTGACAATCTTCTGGTTTATGGCATATTTAACAAAGTGTTCTTACATTTACTAGGCTGGAATGTCCATTTGACTATAGACTCTCTGCTACTTTGCTCGTACTTTAACATTTTGGACACGTGACAAAAATGTGTGTAACGCATTTTTTAAAGTGTTGATTGTGCTCGTAATTTTCAAGTCAGAATATAAAATAAACATCTCTGCCCTTTCTTCCAGCAGGCAGCACAGAGATCTGCTCTCCGCGTTCTATCTGACAGGTACATTTTGTCATTTTTATGAACTATAAATTGCTTTATGAAACGTTGAGCCCTATTTATTGTGGCATATAACTCATAATCGGATTTTGTCCCCAAAGTATCTGTGAACTGGGATGTTAAACATTTTGCATGCTTGGATTTGTCATGCATGTGTAGAGTTTATTACTGCAAAAATCACAGTCGTCTTGTATTTCATACAGAGTATGCAGAATCCCTTGTTGTGATACCAAACGAGAGATAAGAAACTTACTGGAGAAGGCATGAATGATGCAGTAAATTCAGAGCTTTAGAGTTTGCTGAGATATATCTGAGCTCATTTTTCAGCAATAAGTACTTCATTTATTCCGAGATGTTCTCTTTTGACTTTTTCCAAATCCTTTCCTTGGGAATTACTCTTCTTTTGATGAGATTCTCTGTACGTTTTATGCACAAAAACAATGCCCTTTTTTACCCCTGAAGTTTTGCGGGATTGGTATTTTGGAGGAATTTAATTCATTTTTTCTCACTTCTGGAACTGCAGCAATGCTCCAGGCAGATAAGCAGGGGACCAAATCCTTAGACAGTGTTCAGGTTTTACTCAGCTCTTTTTCAAGCAAAAATCCATTAACTTCAACGGGAAACTTGCCCGAGTGAGGAATTCAGGATTTGGGCCATAGTAAATGTTATAGTTGGGCCACAGGTCTGCACAGGTATTTACCTTAAATGACTTTTATGAAAGAGGATTGATTGAAATATAAGGTAGCTTTCTAAGATGGTCCTGATTTCTTTTCCAGTTTTGGGAAGGGGGGGAGGGAAGGGGGAGGAGAGACTGTACATTTTAGTGCCTGTGAAAAAGAACTAGCAGATTTACATTTATCCACAAATGAGGTACTGTGTCATGCAGGCTGACACAGAGTAAATTTCCCCATGCCTTGTTGGCAGCCCCCTCTGCTCCGTCTGGCCCCCCGCCCCCCGCCTCCCTGGGAATACGCGGTAATTGACTCTGGAAGCCAGCTCAGGCCAGGATTTCTCCAGAGCAGAGCCTGTCACTTAGGCTGAATTATATGTTGTGCATGGATGAATAACATTTCTCTCTGCTTGGAGGCTAAGACCGCCAAAATTATCGACCTTCCCCCCCAAGTTTACAAACACCATTTTGTTTAGAATTTCCCCCCCTACCTTAAGGAAAAAAAAATTCCAAGTGAAATATATGGGATGCGGGTGAAATTGCTGGCGTGGTTGTAGGGCACACAAGTATTTGCTGTAACTGGGACGAATGCAAAAAGAAAGAGGAGTCAGAGTCAGCATTATGCCTCTCTCCCTGGAGGTGTGCAGGCTCGCCCCTGAGGCAAAGCAGCTTTTGCACTTGGTGGGGGCAATACTGTGACCAGAGAAAACATGGGGTTTTTTCTCAGCACCCTTCCCCTGGGCTGAACAAGGAACATCCCCACAGAAGTGCCCCTGGAGGTAGTTACCAAGCCCCAAACCCCTCACTGCGCTTTCTGTCTCCCCTAGAAAGAAAAGTGGCGGTGATGGATAGATGGTCCCTACCTCATCAGGGGTCGTGAGGGAGCTGGGTGCAGGCTGCCCTCATCCTCAGGGCAAAAGGATTGAAATGTTGCCCGTCGCACCTCAGATTTAGTATTTATGATCAGATATTCCCCTCTCTGCCCCTGAAAGCATGCCCAGAGACTACAGCTTTCCCACCTGCTCTGCAAACATTGGGCCATCGGGGCACCCTCCTCCCCTCCCTCTGGAGGGGGTGCTGGGCAGGCTGCAGGTGCACCCTGTGGGGGTGCCTCCCTGCCGCCTGCAGCCTCACTGCAGCCAGCGAACGGGAGGGCAGGGGGCCAAAAACCCACACTGCGACAGCAGTTTCTGTCTGGTCCTGCCTAAAGTGAGGATGCCTATGATATTGCTGCTCATTACTCGTGTCCCAGTAGCGACTAAGAGCTCCCAGTCACACACCAGCACTTCCCAGCACCAAGGGAGATGGCAGCTTAAATAAAGCTCTCGGTAATTTCGCTCATTATTTTTCTGGAAAAATACTCTCCAGCAGTTCCTGTTTCAGTTTTTGCTTTCGAGTGCCATTAAAAAGGTACCAGTTAGCTAAGCTGAAACAGGGAAAAAAAAAAAGAGAGAGAGTTTTTAAACCTGTAGCCATTGATTTCTTTAGTGTATTGCACTCAGTCTTGTTTTCAGAATGACACAGTAACCCCCAGCAGATTTATGTGCAAACACAAAGATTAGTGACCCAGAAGCTTGACTGAAACAGCTTTTCTGCTTCCAGAAGACAGGTTGCTCTGCACATGCACCGACTATTTTGTCAGGAAAGATGCGCTGGCCTCTTTAGCTTTTCATTCTCTCATGAAAAACCCTCGGTGTTTATACAGCACAGCTTGGTTTTAATTTTATTGCGCTCTTCAGTAAAGTGGTCTAACTATACAGATTGCTCAGTTTCTGGGACAGGAAGAGCAAGAACTCATATACCTTAATGGTATACTGCTAGCATATCTTCAATTGTCTGACTCTCATATCCACTGCCTGAATAGCTTTCAAATGAAGAAAAATGTCTGTAACTAAAATATTCAGTGTGTTCTGTTGTTATTTAACAGTAAGCAGTGTGGTTAAGCCAGGTCTTAAACCTGCTTAATCCCACTGAGCTAAATAGATTTTATTATTGACTCCCATGGTCCCGGAACTCTGACCTTAAGGCTGAAGTTAAAAGCTAATTTTTTGCAGTCTGTTCCACCAACCTAGAAGCACTTGCTTGCTGGATACATTTGCAATGGAGAATGTCCAGCTGTAAATTACAGCTGTTTGTAATCATACCCAAACACAACACTCATTATTATTCTTTTGTTCTTTTTAGGCTGAAAAGCCCACCACCATGAGGGAGACCGCACAGTACTTAATCCACACATTAAATTTACTCGCAGCTCATATTCATGTGCAAGATAAGATTTTCCATGAAGTAAAGATTTACGGTGGTCCTAGGGCACTTTTATTCCCCTAGCTGCTTTTATTTCTCTGTGCTGTAGTGTAGGCCAAGTGGGTCTGCCTAAGAGTTTTGAATGCTTACAGGAAAGTGTTGTACCACCACTGAATTTCCTCTCTCGTTGTAATAGGGGAAAGATAGCTCATTCGCTGCGGTGCTTGGGTGGTACCTAGGAGACAAGTTTAATTCACAGCTGTGGTCTGTTACACTTTCTGTGTACTTACACTGGAGGACGCAGGCAGACCCTGCTAGCCGTGCCTGCACGACCCTCAGCGCAGGCGTGTAGGGCAGAGGGAGAGCTGAGCCCGCTCAGCCCAGCAGTGCTGGCAAGCACTTATCATCCCAGCTGATAAGTCCTGTAAAGAGTCCAACTCACTAGCTTACGCTCAGCACCTGGTTAATATATACGTGTCATCCAGACCTGAACTGCTAAGTACAGGCTATGATAAACCTTTTTGATTTATCACCTTGGGCTGTTGATAGACAAGGCGTCTCAACACTGACATCCATTTGGCAGTGTAGACAAGCCCCGTTCATGATGGTTGGTGAGTTACACAGCCTGTCTGAGCTTCGATCCGCCTTCCTGTCAGGTGGAAGGGATAGTACTTTGCATTTCCATGTAACCATGCCTTGTCTGTCCGTGTTTGATCACGGTTAGGACATTGAAATGCAGGCTGTGCCAGGCATGACCTGGTTTACCCTAATGGGTCTGGCCAGTTGCACTTAAGATCCTGAAAGGCAAATAAATACTCCCTGTTGTCCTCTGGAACAGCGAAGGGTTTGGGGAACTGAGCAGCAGGTTGTGTGAAGCAGCAGAGCCCCGCATCTGTGGGGAGACAGACATTTGCAAGCAGAGGTGCTATTGCACTGCCTCTTGTGGCTGCGTGAACACATTTAGCCCTCAGCTACAAGGAAAATCGAACAGAAAAAGGTTGACCTGGGACAATCCAGTCCATTCCCCTGATATTGTAAGCAGCCACAGGATTGAGGATTAGTCCAGTGGGATCTGTAGCATGGCTCTTCTCCTTCAGACAAAGCCACGTTGAGATACACGATTCGGGTTAGGAGGCCTGGGGAGGGACTGCCTGTAAAGTATTAAGGCAACAATAAGAGGCAATTTAGACTTTTAATAGATCACTTAAAGCAGGGAAGGCAGCTGTCCAAGCAGCCTTAAAATTTTCAGAGGACGGAGCCAAAGATTTCTTGTTCTCAAGTATCTGCTTGAGCTGCGATTAAGCGAAGCAGTTAAACTTGTGATACCCTGAAGTAAGTAAATAATCCAGTGGCAGCTAGCAAAAATACTCATGTGCTTCGTGTCACTCACATACTTATGTTTATGTTGGACTGAGTTTTTTGATAACATCGCCTTTCACACCGTGAGACCTTCTCCACATGAGAAGCTACATGGTCAGCTTATCAGCGGAGTGACTCAGCGAGCTGGCTGGCCAGAAAGGCTTCATGTCTGGGTAATCAGTGACAGCTGAGGGGAAGCCTTGGCTTGAGACAGCTGATCTGGGTCCCAGCAGAGAATGACGGAACTGAGATCATGGGCTCTGCAGGAGGCGAAGGTTGGCCAGAGAAAAGTGTACGCGCACGGTGTTCACTGCCACAGAAACCAACAGACGGGTCTCACGGTGTTAGCACATTGCTTAAACTTTCTGGACTGTCTTTGTGAGAAAAAAGAGAATACCTCCGACAGGGGATATGGATTTATCATTTATGCCTGACATGAAAGCTTGGCTGTTTGGAAATGCTGGTGTCCCACAGCTGCAGCCCTCCCACACGGTACAGGGTAGCAAAGGGCGACTGCTGCTATGTTTTGTGGCAGAAATGGTCTAGAGTTTCTCAGCCCTCCTAGCTAGAGAACTTGAAGGACAAAGAGTGCTGATATGTATTGTATATAGGATGCTATTTCCAGTATTGGAGACTGTTATGAATCAGTGAAAAGGAGCTTTAAAAGAAGAGAAAACTGGGACTCCATTTCCCTTTATTTAACTTGTGAGCAAGATCTGTAGCACTCATCTGTTCACTATTGGATATATACCTGAGGGGAGACGATCTGTTCTAGGTCTGACTAGTAATTTCTCATGTATTTTCTTTGGCTTGCTAGGTTTTTTAAGAATCAGTGTGTGGATAATTACAGAATTAACGTGGGGGGCAAAAGAGACAAGGTGCAGGTCTGGGGTCTTTCACACATTAGTAAGGAAAAAGCAGGTCCCATTGCTGGCTGGCAGCATGAAGAATATGCAAAGTGCTATTGGGAAGAAGAGTGTATATGTGTGCAGCATATGAAGTGCCTCAGCATATGATTAACCTCACTGGGTATGTAGTAAATAGTAGATAACTGTGATCAAAAAAGTATTCATGTGATTTATCAAACTGAGCAACTGTGCATTTTGCAGCGAAGCAGGAGGTCAATCCTGAAATCTAGGGCAAGTAGAGCAATAGGAAATTGCAGGGACTAAGAAGTTAATCATACCGTTGGACTGCTTCCATCTGGTTTTGAAAGACAGAGTCAGTACAGTGCTAGCGAGGACGCTTCACGGCAACAGATCAGGAATTAATTTTTTCAGCAAATCTTCAGCTATCATTTGCGGTAACACAGGCTTATAAAAATGTAATTTAATTTCTTGGGAATAAATCACATAGGACAAGAAGTGTGAGAGTGTTTTTTTAATGTGTGTATCTGAGGGAAAAAAAAAAAAAAAGAGTGAGAGTAGGAGAAACAGCAAAAATCCAAGGGGGAACAAACATTAACGATATGAAACCTGGAAGGCATAAATGGTTGTCCGGTTAAATTGTGCAGGTAATTGTCTTTGAAAAATCAGTTTGCAGTTGGGAAACTTCTACATTTTTATGACCCTTGGAGGCATAATCTTGTCTAACCTGTCTGTCCATCTTCATCAGCGTGGGTCAAAGGAGCACTGACTTAAAGTGTTGTTGAATTGATGCTCTGAACACCACTCCCATATATCATGAGTACATAGCTATGGGCAGTGAATTTGTTAATGAATCCTGTTTTCCTTATTATTGATATTACTTACGATATTTCAATGAGACTTGAACATTATGCTCCCTTTGGGCAATGACAGTCCCCCCAGGCAATGAACATGTTGTAAAACAAAGGGGATTTTAACCTTGATAGTAACTCCAGTAGCTGAAACTTGCTTTATTGGAAGAGGGAGGAGGACAGTCAGTTGATAATATTATGCCTTCCTTTCTTCAGCAGTGGGATAAGAGAATAGAAAGACTGGTACTATGAATGATGTATTGTGCTATTTTTAGTGCTATGCTGCAAAAGTGAAATCTTATAAATACATTTGTATCTGTTTCCTGGCAGTCTGAAGAAAGAGAGCTCAGGTTTACACAGCACCAATAGTAGGAAAAAGGGGACCACACTGTTCCCACAAATCACCACACTTGCATTACCACCTTATTTTAAGAAAAGCTGAAAATTTGTAGCAAGCAGTGGCACCTCAGCCTGCTCCAGTTACAGGACGTTAGCTTCGGACTTTTGACCCCTGTGTGTTTGTGAATCATGTCCTAGCTGTAGCTCAGGGAGTCTCCAGAGTGGGTGCAGCAATGCAAAGGAGAAATTTCAGTTCCCTTTCAGTGAGGCACCAGTCCATGCAGCAGATGGAAGGAGATTCCCCCCTTCAAGCTTTAATCGCTCAGTAATCAGCCAAGCACAACAGGGTGTCCTGGCATCAGCTCCGTGGATGACATGCTCGCTCCAGTCATTTTTCCTGCCTTTTGCAGAGGTGGTTTTGAAAACCCAGCTGAATGTCTGGGTTTGCCTTTGTCACTGGTAGGGCTATCTGCCTACTGCCCTCTGTATTTTTAAATTTTAGTTTCAAGAGCATTTTCTCCTTGTTCTCGGTTTTGTTCTCACCCTGGCAACAATGGAGGCAAAAAGGAAGTCGGCGAGGCGAGCAGCTGGGTGCCGGCAGGTTCCGCAGTGGAGCGCTCCAGTGCAGTGCACGGGGGGGTTTCCCAAACCAGGGAAACCTCAGGGGGAGCCGAGGGAGCCGCCAGGAGCCCGCAGCTCACGCGACAGCAGCTGACCAGGCCTGGCCAGAGCCAGGAGCAACGGCGGACAAGGCCCCGCGCGTACAAAAGAAGGCCTTAGGGAGCACAGACAACCAGGAGCGCCGCCAACAGGGCGGGCGGCCAGGGCGTGGGGCATGGCGCGGCAGTTTGCCTGGAAGGGCGTGCAGGAAGGGCGCTGAAGCTCGACCAGGGAGCAATGGTATCCGCCCGGCAGCAAGCCACGGCCTCTCTAAGCTCTGCACCCACCACGACTGACACAGCTTCCCGGACAGAGGAACGCGCTGCCACCCAGGTGCCGGGCTGCAGGGTGGGCCCGGCTCTTACGGCAGTACCGGCTGGCAGCCGTGAGCACACCTGTGGGAGGGACTCCTCCGCTCCGTGACAGAGCTCCGGGAGGAGGTGAGTAGGCTGAGGAGAATCAGGGAGCACGAGAGAGAGAGACACTGCTGGAATGGCACCCTACCTTCCCTGGGACAGGCCCAACAGGCAGACAGGACATGATACAGAGTATTCCCTATCCTCCCTCTGCCTGGCTTAGGAGCCTGGTTGACAGAGTCCCTTGGGAGGCAGTCCTGAAGGGCAAAGGAGTCCAGGAAGGCTGGACGTTCTTCGAGAAGGAAATCTTACAGGCGCAGGAGCAGGCCGTCCCCATGTGCCGAAAGACAAGGCGGCAGGGGACAAGTCCGACCGGGCTGAACAGAGAGATTTGGCTGGAACTCAGGAAAAAAGGGGATCTTATGACCTTTGGAAGAAGGGGCAGGCCACTCAGGAGGACTACAAGGATGTGAGGTTATGCAGGGAGAAAATCAGAAGGGCCAAAGCCTAACTGGAACTTAATCTGGCTACTGCCATAAAAGACACTAAAAAAATGTTTCTATAAATACATTAGCAACAAAAGGAGGGCTAAGGAGAATCTCCACCCTTTATTGGATGCGAAGGGAAATCTAGTGACAAAGAATGAGGAAAAAGCTGAGGTAATTAATGCCTTCTTGGCCTCAGTCTTTAACAGTCAGCCCAGTTGTTCTCTGGGTACCCAGCCCCCTGAGCTGGAAGACAGCACTGGTGAGGCCGCACCTCAAGTCCTGTGTTCAGTGTTGGGCCCCTCACTACAAGAAGGACATGGAGGTGCTGGAGCGTGTCCAGAGAAGGGCAGTGAAGCTGGTGAAGGGTCTGGAGCACAAGTCTTATGAGGAGCGGCTGAGGGAACTGGGGTTGTTTAGTCTGGAGAAGAGGAGGCTGAGGGGAGACCTTATTGCTCCCTACAACTGCCTGAAAGGAGGTTGTAGCGAGGTGGGGGTCAGTCTCTTCTCCCTAGTAACGAGTGATAGGACGAGAGGAAATGGCCTCAAGCTGCACCAGGGGAGGTTTAGGTTGGATATTAGGAAAACTTTCTTCACCAAAAGGGTAGTCAGGCATTGGAACAGGCTGCCCAGGAAAGTGGTTGAGTCTCCATCCCTGGAGGTGTTTAAAAGACGGGTCGATGTGGTGCTTAGGGACATGGTTTAGTGGTGGACTTGGCAGTGATAGGTTAACGGTTGGACTTGATGACCTTAAAGGTCTTTTCCAACCTAAATGATTCTATGATTCTATGAAAGGGAAGCTCTGGTTTGCTCAGGGGAGAACACGCATGTCCTGCAGGAGGCCAGTCCCATGACAGAGCTGTGCTTGTGCCCAGGGTGGGCAAGGGACTCCTCAGTACAGCATCTTCATGTGGCCCCAGTGGGGACAACGCACAGTCTGTACCTCAGCTGGCCCTTTGCTCTTTGAGGGGTCAAGAGGACACTATGCAGAAGCAGAACTGTGGCCAGTTTCTTTGTAGGAAAAAAAAAAATGGTGAGTATGTACAAAGAAAGAGGTGCCCTGTGATTTCCCCATGGGGATTAGTGTGTGGATGAACCAGACCTGAGATGTTCCTGCAACATGATCACATTGTCATGGGCTGAGATACTTTGCTCCCCCGTGCAGGTGTCCCCTCCTTTTTTTTCCTTGACTGCCTCAGTTTTTATGTAGGTTGCAGGAAAACTTTTATCCTTTCCTCTCTCCTTGCCTTGAAGAGTTGGACTTACTCTGCCATTGAGGAAGGGTTCACACTGTTCTAGGTTTCTTGCATTTCAGTGAAAGAAAATGTAAGTGCGATCTTTGAACAGCCTGGGTTTCCTCCCAGAGAAAAACTGGAACATTTGTGAAATCTGACAGAGCTCTTAGGATGGATGAGCAATTTCCCACTGAACTATTTCACGTATGCTGGTGTGAAGGTACAGCAGCAGTCCAGTAGCGTCCTATAGCTCAGTGTGATCCACCAAATCTCATACAAATGCTTTACATTGAAAAATATTGCAGCTGAAAGGTTTCAGGCATGTTTGGTAGTACCTCTAGAGAAGTCCTTGGCTAAGAAAGCCTTAGGAAAGACTCACATTCAGAACTTTCTGAGAAAAGGATCAGATTCACAAAACTATTTTTGTCTCCTCCCAGATTCCTATTCCTTTGGCAATGCTTTCATCTTCCTCCCTCATCAGAAAGAATCAATGCATGCTGGGTGAGATATGCAGGCCATCTCATGGCTACCCATGATTTTGGGCCAAAAAAGTGCCATCTAAGTCTCCTGAGGACCACCATCTGTATTTGTAACCAAATTCCTATTGAGAAGTCTGTGAAGGGGATACTCTTCCACAGCCCTGTTACAGACTCCCATCGGTCTTACTCCCAGAATCCTAGTGGTTGCAAAAGTCTCTTCCCATCCAAGGAATTGTTTCTTTTCTTCCTCCTAAAAAAAAAAAAAAAAAAAACCAAGCCCAAAACCAACCAACCAAACAAAAAACCCAACTCCTTTCTTTCTGTGCAGTGCATTGAAATCTGAAGCAAGGCCATATTCAGAGTACTTCTATGCCCTGCAGAGCTTCCAAAGTAGGGACTTGACCCCACATTACTGATATACCCAGAAGCCAAATTAAAATTGTTGGGAGTTTTTGGCAAGCAAGGGATGTTATGCCTAGCTGTAGGGCTTGAGCTGGTTAAAGAGGAATACTTTTTCCATGCATGTGAAAAGTCTTTCATGCAGACATCAGGAGAAGGAGGTATGTTTATATACTTTTCAGCCAATGCTGACAAATTGGCTTTACATGCAAACCTTTTGGTTTACCCAAGTAGTTTGTGGCAGCAGGGAACATTTTTTCACGGTAAATGTGAAAAGTAAATAGAAAAATGACAAGTTTATGGTTTAGTTTGATTGAGAGATTTTTTTCTGCATGAGATGAAAGCTTAAATCATGTAATTGTTTTTAACATTTTGAGTCCCACAGTAATTCTCTTTGTGGTTCATCGATGGCTCTGATCGGTGCACACTAGCAATGATTCTTACTTTATACTGACTCTAGACTTTGAACTCTGTTTTAAACTTTAGTGACCAGATTTTCATCAGTACAAAATGAAACAGCTTCACTGATTTCAGTAGCATTATCCCAGTTTTCACCTGCCAAGGATTTGACCTTAGCACTTCAGAAATATTTCCAGCTTTTAAAAATCACAACCCTGCCTATTTGTGCTTCCAAAGGTTGCACAAGTGAATTATTTTAAAGGAAGGCACACGACGTGTGGTTCAGACATCAGGATGTGGTTACGGTTCCACTTCAACTCAGCCTGACTATCTACCAGCTCCCCCGACACCCTTGCTGGCAACCTGATAAGTAGGGATGAAGGGAAGGTATTTGGGCTGCTGAACCATTTGAGCTTTTTTGATGCAAACCAAGACCCTGAAATCTCAAATGTCTCCGTTTCCAAAGTTGCAAGTTTTTTTGCTCAGTCAACATTTCCAGGAGGTCTATCTGGTGACAGTTTCTTTACAAATTATCAGAACAAACACTTTCTGCTTTATTTTTCATTATTATTGCTTTCTTTTGGGGTTCTGTTTCATGGGAAAATTCAGAATTGGAGAGCTTTGTTCCAAACTGGAATGGCATGAGATTTCAAAATCCTCCTCAAAATGGAAGACCTTCCTTCTCTCTAGGAGTCTATTTATAGTAGGCTGCCCTTTTTGCAGTCAGAGAGGGGCCAGATCATATTATGACTGTGTGCTCTCATGTGTTTTTAACTTAGATGTAAAATTAGGTCTGGCTTGAAACTAAGTGTAAAGAGTCTAAGTTCAGACATTACATTTTTATAACCTGAAAATGATATCATTTTGAAAGGCAGAAATAAATAGAAATTACTTAAATTAAATTAGGTATTTTTCCATTGGGTATGATTTCAATGAGACACATGCTACATTTAATGTAGTCTGCAATCTTCTGGCATTTTAGCAAAAAAGAAAATTATTTATTTTAAAGGTAGATATTTTATACCTAATGAAATTTACTTTGCATACCAGTGTATCTTCTGTATTAGATTGCTATAAAGATTTTAAAAGTCTTTTTCATTCTTGACTCAGGCGCATAACTTTTCTTCATGCTGAGGAACTGCCTCTCACACACATATTCACACAGAAGAGAATAGGCCCTTCTCTGTGGAAATCTAGCAGCCAAATAATTCACAAATAGCTCTCACTTATTATTTACTGGCACAATCAAGCATAACGGCTCTAAACGAACAGTTTGTCAAATAAAAAAATGGGGGAGCAGGGTTAAAGAATCCCATGATTCTGATTTACACAACAGATAAAAATCACCCCAGAAAAGTCATAGAGACCTGCCAAGTAAATTTCTTGCTTCGCAATGATCCTTTAAGACACTTAATATGCTTTTGTGAGGATCTGCCTTGGCCCTGGCGTCGTGCATACCCGAGGACGTCTGTGTTGTTTCATACCCGGGCAGGTGATGGCTGCTGGCGGTGCAGGCGCTGGCGAGGGGGCAGCTACAGCCTGGCTCCCAGCAGCCCTGTGGGACTTTGCTTGCCATTCGCATCTTCCTTTTTCTTCCTTCCTACAGCCTCTTTAGAGAGAAAAGAGGAAAACCAGACACAGAGCCTCTATCACAGGCATATTCCCCCACCTGGCCCCAGATATCCATGATTTTGGCTCTCCGTGTTTCCTAGGGGACCTTGTCCCAGAGCCTCTGTTGCCACTTGCCGTCTTGCTTGCTCAATCTGCCCTTTCCCTGCTCTTCAAAACCACTCTGGCCCCACCGGGGTGCCTGGAGCCCTCCCCAGGACCCCCATCTCCCACCAGTGTCCTCCAGCTGCCCCCAGTCTCAGGGCCACACAGCAGGAGACAAGTCCCACTGGCTTGCAGTGTCATGAGTGAAGCCTGGCAGAGGCTACCCAAGCACCACCCACTGCCGAAAGGTTGACATGGCCCCCATCGTTGGAAGGGGACAAGCTCTCTTCCTGCTGTGCAGGAGAAGCAGCCATGGTGGGGGGGCAGCCCGTTGTCTTGTTTTGAAGCCCCACGGACACCAGCGTAGGCCTTTTGCTGGCACATGGAGGCACATAACCCAGCTGGGCAGCGGTGGGGGGCCGGCACTGGCACCCACCCAGCCAGGGCTGCCCCTCAGCTGCTGGCCCTGGAGTGGGGCAGCCACGTCATCCACCGGACACAGGGGATTTCTGCCTGCGCCTTGAGTCTTCTCCATTCAGTTCCCCGCAATAACCATCACTCTTCCCTGCTAATAATGCCCTCAAATACTGATTTCCTGAAGCCAGTTCTTTTAAGGTCATGATGTCCCTTTTCCTAAAACTTAATAAGCTTGAAACTGACCATGTGGAGTTAGAGTAGGTTTGTAAATATTTGTATCTTCAGTATTATTCCTTTGATAGCAGACACTAGGACCATACTTCCCACATTAAAAGGGCTCTTGGGGAGGGTTTAGGAACTCTGGCCAGGCAAAAATAGTTGCCTGAAGGAAGAGGAAAAACCTTGGAGAATTACCAGACTCTTTTTTTAAATTTTGAGACAAATGGACTTTTCAAACTTTGCCCTGAAAAGAGATCTGGTCATGACCTACTATAAATCTCATACGGCCATTTAAAACCTCACAGTGCTCTGGTTAAACAGCATTGCACCAGACAAAACCTCCAGGGCATGGGGACATTGCTGCGGTTTTTCCCTTTCAAGCTTGTATATTGTCCCCATAACATATTGCCAATGTTCACAGGACCAAATGAGACTGTGGCCTTTCTTTAATGTACTCAGAGCTCTTGTGTCGAGAGCCTGTGAGGTCAACAGGAAAACATGGAATGAAATCTCGGCTGAGTGTCGGTCTTTCCCAGGCTTCCTGGCAATTTCCAACTTCTCACTCTATTGTTTTCACTTAATAAGATAGACCTTGTCCTCCACTCAATAAAAAAAAAAATAGCTAAAAGAGCTAAGACTCAGAAAATAAGCAGTTTTGTAAAAGCCTGGCAGATTCCCAGTCTGCTGAACCTAATAACAAGCACACTCATTTTTCCAGTTTGAAACTTTTTGGTGCAAACCCCTCATGCAAACACCTCCCAGGACTTGCGGGAGGAGGTACAAGGTACAAAAAAGAAGAGTGCTGGGCTTCCGACGTGAAAGCTGCAGCCTATGTTTTTGAAATAGGGATGCTGAAAGGTGGAGCTCTCAGAAGAACCTAATTCAGGGCTCCTCCAGCTGTCGGATCACCCTCAGCTTTCCTCCTCCTCCTGCTGGAGGGATTTACAGCACAGCACCTCTCTCTCTTTCAGCTGAAGAGGAAAACAACTGCAAAGTCGGTTGTGCAAACACAGAGAACAGTTTGAGAAGACAGGAAAACCTAAACACTCCTCTGAGCTTATCACTCTCTAATTGATACAGAGATGTACTGTGACCTCTGGTTCAACTTCTCTTTCTATACCATTTTCTGTATTAGCATGTTATCTGCCTGTCAGCTGCCGCCAAATTTTAACCTCAGACTGCTGATATTTTCTGAGTATTGTGTAAAAATGTATGTATTTTCCTAAATAATTATAAGGGATTTAATGCTGGTGAAAAGCACCAGGTTGACACCTGATTATCCAGGAATTTCTCCCTTGTGTTGCAAGGATATCTGCCCCCCTTCTGGAGCCATACATTATCCCCATGCATATTCTTTATCCTGCAGACAAAGGGCACTGTTAAAGCAGACAAATGCCCTAGCATTTGATGTAGTTAGCTAATCTGAGCCAACACCACATTCTTTTCTAAGAAATGTGCTTTATTCTTTTCTTCCATTTGGTCAAAACGTAGCATTAACCACTTAGTAGTATTACAAGAGCCATGGCAAATTTCTGTCATTGGCCACTGTACATTGCTGCCCTCCTCTGCCTGTGTAATGTCTCCCAGGTTGATTAGACCAGGCAATTACTACAGAGTTGCCCTACCCAAATTATTAGGGTTGGTTTTATGGCCAAAAGTCTGGTATCACTATGGAGCAGCAGTAAATTGGGGATCCGGTTTGAATTGTTCACATGTCAGTAATTTACTGCATCAGCCTTTTAAAAACATTATAGCAAACTCTATGAATAAACTCTCTGGTTAAATGAGGGAACGTATGGCAAACAAATTCCCACTGCCCCACATGGAGAAGACATACTACAGTGTCACAACGCACTCCTTGGCTGCTTTGGAGTTGGGCTCCACAGGGATATCATGCACCAGTGTTCAGCTGTTGAATTGGGAGGTTGAAAGGACTGGTAGATGCAAACTCCATAACTGCATGGACCTGCCAGTCACTTCCAGTTAATCCAAGAGCTGTAAGGATGAAGAAGTGGTGAAACATGTGGGTAGTCTGGCCAATGTAAAAAGGGAGATCATGGAGGGAAGGTAAGATCTGGAAAGAGAAAAGATGAGCCTCTGTTAAGTTAAGAAGTTCTGTGCTACTTTTTATTAAGGCCATACCGTGCCTGAAAGAATAGATTTTATGATACTGTTTTCAGGTTGTGATAGGCTGCAGTTTGACTGAGTCAAAGCTGAGCTTGTGTGAATGTTTAGGGCGCTCAAATGCACTTTCTGCACCTGTGCTGAAAAAATAATTATCCCCAAAAGTCGCACTTTTCTTTTCTTTCAGAAGTGACACCCAGCTCACATGGCAACTGCAATTCTAAAATGAACAACATATGTTTCCAAAGCTGAGATGTAAACAGGGTTTGTTTAGTTAAGAAGCAATTGCCTTTTAGGTTTGTCTTGCACCTGGTAAAGAGCTTGTTAAAGATAGCATCGCAATCTTGAGTTGTTTTTTTTTTTAGTTTCATTGCTAACTAAGACAGCATTTTAATAGCTTTGTTTTAATCTTGATACCATCTTGTAGGGGGTAGAGTTATTTATTCGGTTGCAGGGCCACATGGCTGAGAAGTATCTTATTTAAGTTACATACATCTTTGGTTGATGTGACTTCTTACAATTGGAATGAATAAGCCAGCCCTGTATACTAAAAATAAGCAAACAAATGTAAAACACATCACCATATTAGCAGAACCACAACAAGCTAATTAACAACGGACAACACAGTCATCAAATCAAAGTCACAATCAAGACCTGAACCAATGAATCAGAGCTTTCAGTTATCAAACAAACACATTCAATGCAGAAGGTAATCAGCTTTAAATTACAAGCTTGACATGAGATGGAACTACATCCACTTAGCTTTGCATCAGGAAAAACTGAAGAGAAGCCAGCTCATGTTTCAACCAAGCTCCTCACAAATGGTCAAGTCAACGCAAGGCATTGAGTAAGGCAATCAAAGACTATATTCTTCAGTCCTTGCCAGTGGTGCATGGAGGACTAGTGCTGTTACGGTGCAGCCCAGGGAAGCACACCCTCATTAGCGATGTGCAGTTTAGCATTTCTTCTGCTCTTATCCTCTCCTGGCCATCAAACGCGAATCAGGGGTCATTCTGAAAACCATATGCTGTTCCAGCTTTTAAATTATTGATGCAACATTTATGAAAATACTTTTTGAAGAATTACTAGGTAAGAACTATGAATAACTTTTGGAATAATCCACCAGCAGTAAATGACAGATTTAAGAATCTGGCATTTGCTGCTAGGCTTGGAAACAATTAATATAGGCCTTTTTCCCTTTTTCTTTTTTTGGCCAAACACCTATGTGTTCATGCACATGTGAAATAAAGAGGGATCCTTCCCTTAAAGGAAAATAAAGTGTCTGGACTTGTGCTTTCCTCCTAAGGATCTTTATTTCACATGGTTGCTGGCTGCCAGCACAACACAGCAGAAGCTTAGGCCAACGTAATGACAGAGCTTAAAACTGGCATCTCCTGCTTGGTGATCCAGAGACACGGCAATGCTTCTCACAGCCCCATCACAGCATCCTTTTTCCTGCTTGCTTCACTGCATAGATGGAGCCTGGTTTCCTGGATGTGGTCAATACAGCCTGGTATCGAGTTTGTTGAATATACCCCATGGCCTTGCAGGCAGGAACTACAGGCTGAGGTGTGACACACCAGTCTCCTGCACGGTCCATGTCCCAGCGACTAATGACAACCTTCCCCTGCAGGGAAAGAACTTAAAACCCACACTCAGCAGGATCCACCTCCTCGAGACTAGTTAGTAACCTCGTCAGCACGTAGTCTCTCCATGCATTTTCGAATAATAGTCACTTTTTTACCCTAAGTTAGGAAGCTAATATGAATCTGTTCACAGCTTGCCCTGACGACTTTTAATCTAAGACCACAGCTGGCCTTTGCACTGTTTATCAGATGAATTCCAATAATCATTAAACAAAGTTTTCTCAGGTCTCCTTCAAATCTGGGCCAACACATCTCACTGCCCTTATTCTTGTGCCACACACTTGCCATGGCGTTTCATCCTGTAAAATTGGTGATGGCAGCCTGAATAATTAGCTGCTGTATTTGTAGGACATAGGACCTATACTTATTTCCAGTTAGCTATACTGCTTTTCTTTGCATCTAGAGTCATGCTGTCTAACCCTGGAGAGCACAGAGCAAGTCTGCAAAGTTTTAGTCCATGAGATCATCCCAGTAATTTGTTACTGCAGGCGCTGTCTGTCTAACTTTATTTCCCCATGTTAAATAATTGCGATATTGTTTCTTTAAAACCCTTGACAACAAAAATCAAAACAACCGTAAATAATCCACAGACATATGGAATTGTTTTGAGAAAGAAAGTAAATTGCTGAGACTCCTTAAAAATGGAAATCTACCAAGGAAACCCCAGCAGTCTCTTTGACAATCTGCTCTAAAACTTTTCACTTGCTTTGATGTTGTTTGTAATTTATGCTCCTCAGAGGCTCTTAGATGAAGGAAATCATCTGTTTTAATAATGTGAAACCTTCTTCTGGCCACCCGAGATGGGAATTCCTGCTCTGTTTCCTGTGCCGCTCTGACAGGGCCAAAAGGGGAAGGAGTGCTTAAAAATCACATGGCTGTTAGTGATCAGAGTCGTGGCATCACCTACCATTCCGAAACGTCTGCCCAAACGTTACTTATCTCTCACTTATGAGGTTACGTATTTAGGAAAGCTGTCTTTTTAAGCTCACTCTCCACAGTAGTGTTATTTCACTGTATTAGTAATTCATAAGGGTAGGTTATGTGGTGACGATTATAGTACAAAAGCAATTATTGAAATAGTTCCTTTAATTCAAAATTATTTTAATTGATAGTGATACCTGTCCTTTTTTATTTTTTCTTTTCTCATTTCTGTGCTAAGTCTCTTCATGATTCAAAAATTGCCACTAGGCTATCACCTTTGGTAATTGCCATTCTCTGAGCTGAGTGAACAAAGGAAAAATTAAACTGGAGTGTGTCAGGTAGGCAGAATAGGAAATATATGTTCCTTCAGCAAAGCTACTCTCCTACTAATTACCCTGCAATTGCCAGGTTCAAAATCTAATTTATGAGCAGCATAGATAGAATGGCCACATTAGTCCATTATTTCATGATGATCTTTTCTACTCGTGATTTCAGAAAGGAAGGATTTTGCAGCTCTCGGTGCATTGGCATTGTCAGCAGCTGCTCTGGGCAGTGATGCTAGACAACCGCACTTGAGAGATACTCCCAAAAAAATGTGAAGCAGTCTCCTAACACCAAGGTTTTATAGAAGGAGGGAGGTGCTGTAAAGTACAGTTAAATAAATAAAGCATGACCTGATGGGCTGCCTCAGACACTGCTGACCACATTCAGAAACAGATCCAGAAATGTTTGAAGGAGAAGGAAGTTTTCCAGCCTGCGGCTGCTGCTGCTGCACCTTCCACGTGCTGTGAAATGCACCAAATGCAGCAAATGAACTTAACACCCTCGAGTCCATTTTACTCTGACAAGCATGGAGTAGCCTGCGAAAGTAGCCTGCAGTGGGTAAAGCTGCCTACCTGTGATATGCAGCTGGCACATGGTTTCAGCTGTAGTGCTGTTCCCAAGGCCAAGTCTACCTTCAGTCAAGTTGGGGCAATGACTTATGTAGCCATCTGAGCGAGCCTTAAACACACAACAGAGGGACACTCACGGGCAAATGGAGCTAGGGTACAATTCAGTGCCCACGTAGTTATCCAGCTTCTTGGGTGGGCTTCGTACCCCACTGAGCTTTGTGTTCCCACAGAGCACCATAGTTTGTGGTACCTGAGCTAGTCCCACAGGGTGACAGGATGGCTGAGGCTGGAAAGCACCTCTGGGGTGTCCAACCCCTGCTCAGAGCAGGGTCAGCTGAAGCAGTTGCTGAGGGCTGTGTCCAGTTGGGTCTTGAATATCTCCCAGGATGGAGACTTGACAGCTTCTCTGGGAAACCTGTTCCAGTGTTTGAGCACCCTCACAGCAAAAGAAGGTTTTTTGTTATGTTTAAAGGGAACTTCCTGTATTTCAATTTGTGCCCATTGCATCTTGGCCTGTCACTGGGCACCACTGAGAAGAGCCTGGCTCTGTCTTCTTTACTTCCTCCAGTCTGGTATTTATCCCTCCCAGTCCTCTCAGCCTCTCCTCATGTGAAAGATACTCCAATCCCTTAATCATCTTCATGGCACTTTGCTGGAGTTGCTCCATGTCTCTCTTGTGCTGGGGAGCCCAGACCTGGATCCAGTACTTGAGATGTGTCTCACCAGGACTGAGTAGAGAGAAAAGATCACCTCCCTCCACCTGCCGCCAACACTCTCCCTACTGCACCTTAGGGTGCTGTTGGCTGCCTTTGCCGTGAGGGAGCATTGCTAGCTCATGGTAAACTTGGTGTCCATCAGGACCGTCAGGGCCTTGTCCGCAAAGCTGCTTTCCAGACAGTTGATCCCCTTTGCTTATACTGGTGCATGGAGTCTCACCCGAGTCTTCCCAAGCCTGGACCACAGAAGTCCAAAAATTATGTCTAGTGTTGCAGGGAGGCAACAGATCTTCTGGGCAGAAAATCTGCATCATTCACCTACTGTACACGTTTCAGCCACCAGCCCCACAGACCACAGAAAAACTGTCTCTACAAGCTTCCTCTCCTTCCCACAGCCTACGATTCTCCTCCATCCTCTTTTTTGCATGCCTTATGTCCTAGTTCTTCATCCACAGGTTTTTTTCACCATTGAACACTTTCTAGTTAAGAGAAATGAATGCTTATGTTTAAACTACCATTGTGTTTTGCAGTCAACATCCCTATAAAGCTAATTTTGGTAGGAAAGTTTATTGATTCTGGTTGTCTGCAGACCCAGGAAGATAGCAATGCTTTGTTTTACATTTGGGCTGCTTTGGAAAGATTTCTTCACAACTGTGAGGTGACAAAGTTAAGATGGGATTCAGGTACCTTAACACAGGCATCTAAAGATATGTAAGATATCTTTAGGGCCTGACAGGTTCATATGGCAAAAGCAGCTAAAGACTGCTGAGATAGATAGAGCAGAGGCACTGGACAGTGGCATAGAGGCAAATAAATGTTATCTCTATCCATTTTTTTTTTTTTTAAAAAAGGCAAGGTAATGCAAGGGGAAAAGGGAAAGATAAGGGGAAAAGGGAGAGGCAAGGGGAAAGCAAAAAAGTGAAAGAGGAAAGGCCAAGCGCAAAGGCGAAAACTGTCTTGCTGATTCTGGATGTGACATGCAAGCCTCAGAGTGAACTGTCTGAAAGTTCAGTGCCTCTGAGCTGTACACAAAGCCTGTCAATATCTTTCCTTGTTGCAGTATAAGTCCATAAGAAAGTGCTTGCCCCTTCCCTGAGAAAGTGTTTGGTTATATTGCTTGAGAGTTTCGCTCCTAAGTATTCCCTTTTAGTTCCCTGCGCAGAATGCAAACAGAGTGCTCTTAGGAATGGGAGATGCCTGCCCTGATTCATTCTTCTGAGGTTTTGTTTTTTCTTTGCCCCTGAGGAACTGGCTATTTTTAATGACTTTTATGATTAATAAAACTGTCTGAAGGCCTGCTGGGGTCTTCAAGCTAGTTATCAACAAAGTCATCTGGCCCTTTCCCCTAGTGTCTAAGCTAATGGCAAAGACCCAATACTTGATCTTTCTCCCGAAGCTGAGGCTTGTCTAGCAGGGTTTAGAGTCATGTCAAGGTGGTAAAAAAATCCCAAAGTGTTACTTTCTTGCTGCACTGACCATGGAAAATCATACTCTCCTGGAAACCTCTCTGTCCGTCTCATCTTCTCTGCAGAGCTCTTGTGCAGCATCTTCCGCTTTCCCCAGCTGTTTTCCAGCTGCAGGCAGGTGACCTGATGCACTTTTAAAGAAATATTGAATGTATATCCTCACATCTAGGTACTGAATTCCTAGCAGCAACACGTGTTGACTCCTGCACCTTTAACAGTGTCCCTGCTGGACTACACTGATAGATGTAAATTCATGCTCTGAAGGGGCCCACCACTTCAGGCAGCACATCCTAGACCATGCAGGACCTCAGGCAGGCAGAGGGGTGTTTGAGATACTGTGGTAAGACCAGTGCCAGAAGGGGACTATTAGCCTGGGGGCAGAGAGAGGAAGAAGGCAGCAATAGCTTGTTGTGGCACTGGGAGGGAGAAGCAGCACTGATGAGCAACATTTCTCCCTCTTCCCGTGCCCTCTCCCCACTGTCATTTCCTTTCTGCCTCCCTGGGAGAGGGAGGGACAACAAATGATACATTGAAGAATAGGGAAAGGCACCTAGGCATGCCTTAGTGATAATGTAAAATCACAAGAAACCTAAAAATATGCATGGCAGTTAATGAACAGCAAAACATATGAGATATGGATTGAAAGGTATATTGGAAGATATAAGTTTAACTACATCAGGACACAGCATGGTGTAAGACCGATTTTTTTTATTAAAATGTCATACAGTTCTAGTGCTTTTCCTACTAGTTGGTAGCACATTTCACAGAAATAAAGGATTGATAACATCCTGCAGGAGGGTGCAGCTGGGGAGCCACTGAGTCCAGACACATTGGTACCACATTCTAGATTAATAAAGCAAATAAAATTATATTTGCTTTGTAATTTATTTCTGCCTCCCCTCATCATCTGTGTGTGCATGAACAAACCTCAAATTCGCTTTCCAGGGATGACATCTAACAAAAGGATGCAATTCACATTTGATTTTTCCTTTGAATTGTAAAGGGCAATTTATATAACTCTTTCTTAACATAGATTTATGTATTTGTGCTTATCATACTTATTCATTGTTTTTCACAGGCCACCTTAATACATTATAACTGAGGAAGGCACAGCAAAGGTTACTAGTAGGGGCTGCTTTCTATTTTAAAATCCTTCATCAAGTACTGCACACCGTGTTGATGAGTTACAGTGGGTCAGATCCTGATACCTTCACCAGACAGACAACTCCTGCTCTTCATGAGCACTTCTGGGCACTCCAGTCCAAGCTGTAAAGTGTGATGCTACTAAGCCAAAATAAGGGGTCAAGAATCTGAGCCTGGTCAGAATGGGAGATGTTTTTTTCCTGGTGGCTCAGACCCCTGAAAACCTAAGGCTGCATCACAGGCAGATATTCAACAGCTGAAAATTGGTTTTAAATATCCTTTATTTTGAGCTAGTATGTCAATAATAGGTAAACAACATATCCTGGGCAACTCTTCCTAAAAACATATTAAAATAGTTTTGCATGTTGCTGGAAAACAGGCTGTACTTACATCAGAAAGGAGAACAGAAGAACCTTTTACAAGTCTTCAAATAATCTCAAACTAATTAGCTTTTAACATCCTCTCTGTTACAGTTCTGGGCTTTATTAGCTGTTCTGCTTGCCATTCCTGAGTCTGCCTAATGTCTTCTGTAGAACAACTATGCATTTTTTCCAGGCATTTGTCATTTCTTGAAACATATAAAAGAGGGCACTTGGATTCAACTAACAGACCATCTAAATGCTGCTCTGCATAGGGAGTGATATATGCTGACAAGGAGTAGAAGTCAAATTTTCTTTATATGGTTCTTTATGGTGAGCAAACCTACTTAAAACAAGCTCCTTCTCAAGGCAGCATATTGATTAGAGCTGACGGGCCGAAAAGACCTTTGGGAGACAACAGAATATGGCTTGAGTCAAAGAGTAACACTAAAGCTGGCAGCAGCAACATTAAGAGTCAGTAAAACCTGAGAGAGTTTGTCTCACGCTGAAATTTATTGCACCCATTTGGGCAGCCATTAAGGTAGTTAGTAATTTTATCTGCACAAGTTCATCTGTATTTGGACTCTCACAGCTTAGTGAGAGGTCTTGCAAGACAGAACCATACCCAGGGCCCTGCTGACTGAGGCAAAAGACTGCCGTGCTGAAGCAAGGCACAACTGTGTCTGAAAATTATAAAAGGCTGTCCGTTTAGATGGCCAGCCACAACGTGAGTTATGTTAACAGTAACCCTGAAATAAGGTGATGGTAGGCCAAAGCAGACGAGGATTTTACTCATGTGCACTGCAGTGGTTGTTTTCTGTGGTTTGATGAAGCTGTCACTCACAAGCAAAAATTGCTGTTTTCTTGGACAGAAGAACAACTATACTTCATGCTTTAGGAAATAAATGAGACAAGAAAAGCAACACCCAGGTTAATTTCCAGGGAACCGGTATCAAATTCTTCTGATGACACATTTTGAAGATAGTGGATTAATGCCACTCTACAGAAGATTTTGCATTACTCCTTGGCCTAACCTGGTTTCTGAAACCACTGTGACTGATATTCCACATCTTCACTGATGATCTGTTCCAGTGCTTAATTACCTTTACCTTTGCCACATCTCTCCCAGCAGGTTGAAGCCTATGCTACCAAAGACCAAGCCACTGGAATCACCTTCAAAGTATTAGTGGAGGATCTACTCCTGAGATGGATAGCACTGATATCATTGAATCTGGCAGGGGATGAGCTTTTAATAGTGCTCTAATGAAACAGTGGAGTACTGAGTTGGGAGTGGATATAGGTCTTCATATTGCATACTACCCCCAGTCTTTAGGACAAGTGGAGAGAGTTGACTGAACCCTGAAAGGGAAATTATGAAGAGGAGTCTGAACTAAACCTCCCTTGCTTCCCATCCAGACCAAAATGCACACGGTGTTAGGCATACCAGGCATACTGTTTAAGTGACCCTTAGGATCCTAGATTCCCTCTAGTCTATCAAGAGAGGTAGGAATCTCCAGAAGGCGTTTTTGGGTGATGAAGTTAGGCAGTAGTTAGGTCCCCATGTAAATTAAGGTCAGAAAAACCACATGCTTACAAACCCACTACCCTATATCCCACTGGCCAGCTGTATCAAGATCTGACCAAGAGGGTCCAATTCCACCTTGATTTAACTCAGCTACATTTTTTTTTTAGTCATTTTTTAAGCCCTGGACAATAATTGAAGTCCTGACTGTACGAGTCACATGACTTATTTGTTCACAAAGTCAGAAAATTGGCTTGGTTGAGGTCTTCAGGTGATCTCTTGGCAGCTGACTTACAAACAGTCCTTAGCCCTTGTCACTCTTTACACTCTCTATTTCCATTCACCCCTCACTCAATTAGTGCCTTTCTTCCTATTTTCATTGACTTTGGGTGTAACTTCCTGATTTCTTATTTTGCTGAAGCACAAGGATCTCCCCTCCTACTGTCATACCTGACATCAAGATTTTGTGAAAAAGGGATGCCTATGGAGCTCTCCCTCTCTCTCTTAAAGGGCCATTGGTCCAGAAGTCGTTCTTCAGATGGCAAGATTCAGCGTCTCGAGCGCTTCCCTGTAACCAAAAGAGCTTGTGCAGAGCCTCATGACATCTTTACTTTCACATTAGCCCACTCTAATGAGACCTTCTGACAGCTGAGCCCTGAGCTCCTATTCCATATCTGGCTTATCATGCAAACCAATGAAATGCAGGCATGTTTTTAACTCATGTAATGGGAAGTGGAACAGAGCTCATCTCTAGTGATATTTACCTTCTTCAGTGAATCTGATCTCCCTTGGACAAATGATCTCATCTTCTCCGGAGACCATTGGCAGTTGTATGCAGCAACTCCTGATGGTGCCAGGAAAGGAACTTCCTCAAAGTGAAGAGGGGAGGAGAGACAGGTGGAAAAGAGGAAAGATTGGAAAGTAGCAGTGTCGAGAAGAACACGCTTGGTTACTACAAGGAATCAATGAGTGCCAGAAAGACATTCAAACCTTCAGTATGATTGGATATGGAAAAACTATGCCTGACCACAGTCTCAGTCACTAGTACCATATATCTACAAGTGCTCAAAGGAGTCCTTTTTCCTTCTTGCAAAGTCTGTCTAGGTTTCTACCCTTTCCCTGGGCCTTTTGATCTGATGTGAGGGCTAGATTCCTAGAGGAGGAGAGGAAAGGGTATATCTCCCAAGAAAGTCCTTTGAGTAACACTGCTTCCAGAGTATGCTTGTCACTCTTAGCCACCATGAAGGAGAACCTTCACACATCGAGGGCATTAAAGGTCAAAAAAAGTGTGTGTTGTACATTCCCTTTTAGACATGTAAGACAGTGTGATTTCCACCCAGCAGCAGAAGCTGGCCTCGACCAGACAACAGAGGGGATCTCAAATAGAAAGTTCCTAACGTGACCAAACTGATGAAGAAAAGAGAGAAAAATAAAACTTCTGGGGTACATATGAAGGAAAACACACAAAAGCTGTTGCCCTTGGTCTCAGAAGGAAATCAAAAGCGGTGTTGTATGACTGAATCTTCTCAACAACTTCATCCACTTACTTACAATTTATTTCTGCCCCTGCCTCCCCCCCCCAAAAAAAAAAAGTCTCTGTAGAAATGGTTTCCTGATTTCACACTGGAGGCAGGAGGGTGGCTGTTCACGGACTATTCTCAAAGCTGTTCATCATTCTCCAGGCCATTGGTCCAAGGGCATGTTCCAAGGACAGTATAAGACACGCAGGCTGTGCCTGTCACTTTTTCTTTCTAAGTCACTGTACTTCGAGCCATTAAGAGACTAATTATACTACCAAGGTAAAAAGACTCTATCACTCCTCTTCTACTAAAGAGTTAACTTTCCTGGACCAGGGAATCTCTCTGCTCATATTCAGCTGATGCAAGGTCAACGACAAACACACCGAGGAAGTCAGAGTTGCTTTATTTTTCTTGTGAGCAGGTCAAATAAAACACTGCTGATGCTCCATTTATCTGGAGCGACAAGCAAACACTTGGCAGCGGTGGAAAGCATACACTGGAATCTGGCACCAGGCTCCTAGCACAGCTGTCAGCCTGCTGACTAATCACTTCATCCCCACGTTAATGCTGCTCCAGGTCTATTGGACCCTTTCATCTCAGATACCCCGGCACACGCTCCTCCTGATAGAGTTATTTATACAGAGATGTCACTCTTAATTGTTATGTAGCATTTTATTTTAGTAGGGTTGTTTTAGCCAATTTTTTTCTCAGTGGTTTTCTCTTTTTTACCATATTCCTTCAAGATAGGGGCCGTGATTCTGCTGCTTCCAGTATCAACCAGGCCTTAAGTAGATACCTCCATGCCAGCCTGAATTTTCTTGAGGGTTTTTTGTATGTGTGTGCATGAGCTTCGTAGCTTGTTTTTCTAAACAGCCTTTCCTATCAACTTGTTTTTCTTTGGTGACTATTCTGGCAATTAAGCTGCAATCGCACAGGGCACACCTGACTCTCTGAAGAGACCTGATTTACCTTAGGTTTGCATTATCGGATGATACTTGTAGTCTTGTCAGCACAAACTATTTAAGCAACTCCCAAGGACAGTGTTAAAATATAGGTGGAGTCTATGAACTCTGTTCTTGGCAGCTGTGCTTTATTAGTTGTGCTGTGCAAAGGTGGTGCGGCTAAGGTAATGTGGTGCTTTCACAGGAGCATTATATATTGTGACAAGCCGAACAACCTCCAGGACTCTCACTCATCATGACTCCCATTTCATACCTCATCCATTATAGAAATGAGGTATGAAAACATTTCTCTGTTTCCTAAAGATATTAACAGGCTCCTGGGAAATCGTTTACCGGGAGAAAGGGAAGTACACAGCCTCATTTTTTTGCGTTCAGGCCCGAACAGCCGACCATGGCAGGGCTAGCTGCTTTTTTTGTAAGTGAATGATAGGTTTTGACAATCGGTAACTGTAAAGAACTCAGACAGTTAATTGGTTTCATGGTCTCGGTTAGCAAAGGTATAAAAACATAAATTTGTGTCACTTCCATACTACGTTCAGAACAAGGATATCCAAGTGCTTTTTAAAGAATAACAAAGGACGTCCCCTAACACACTGAAGGTAGGCAAGTTCAGTCATCCCCATGTATGACTAGGATGGTGACCGGAGCCCTGGCAGGGTCAACTGATTTTGTCATTCAGACTCGACATGGCAGAGCTAAAACTAGAGCAGAAGTTCCTTATACTCACGTTTGTATGTTAAGTACAGAACCAGCCTTCGTATTTTAAAACATGGAGTTATCTGGCTGTCCTCAAGTGGGTGCATATTCTAGAGTTTATGGTATGATCTCCCTTTTCTCAGCATGATTTTGGCCTGAAACGAATGGACGACATCCACATTCATTCTGTAGGCTATCCTTATGGTGCTATTTCTTGGCATTCTACAGTTGCCTCAGAAAATATCCCCATATGTTCTGTTACAACATTTGGATGGCCTGATCTGCAAGTCCAGATAGACCCCCGTGGTAAGCATGCTTCAGATGTCTTCACTGAAACAGAATTTGAAAAATACACGGGGGCAGCAGCAAGAAGTGGGCATTTCCATAGCCTCTGTGATTCATTCACAATTATCGACACAGGAGTTCCCTACTGTGTGCATGGGAGACGTGCAATATCTTCAGTGCCAGGCAGCAGAGATAATTATACAGATCTTGGCACAATGTTCTCAGTTTGTGCTTTGAGGAAGCACCATGTGGAATTTGCTTCTCTCAACAAAAGGATAAAGAGTTTTCCATAAAAGACCTTTGCTGGGGTTTAGGTTGGCTTCAAGAGAAGAAGGAAGTGGTGTTTCAGATACTTTAATCTGGAATAAAAATAGAGACTCTGCCAGCAGAGCTCCTTTAAACCGTGGAATATGTTTTCATCACTGAGTTTGAAATATAATTTCAGAATCTTGGTCAGATTTACTGTTTGATTTAAAACAGTGTAGCCTAATTGAAGTCAATGGACCTATGACAGTTTATACCAGCCAAGGGACTGGTGTCTGTTTCAGAGTATTGTTTTCCCACAATTGGCCCTGATCTTCCAGACAGTGATAGATTTTCTGGGTATTTCAAATACTGCAAGCATTCATACAGCCTTTCTTAGGATCTTCTTGAACGTTTGTGACATCTACAAATTCAGATCACCTTCTCCATGTTTACCTCTCGATGTTGACAATGTGATCCCTAACAGTGTCATTTGTTTATTCAAGTCAGCTCCTCGCACTAATTGTTGCATTTCTCTTTCCTATGGGGAGTCGGGGCCACTTGGTAGTTTCACAGTGCTTGATGGATGGTACCATAGGGTGAGATTTAGAAGAAAAATAGTTTAGATGATCACAGCTATGCAGATGACACTGGCTAAATATTTTCCCATCTCCAGATACGAAAACAGAAACAGCAGATAGTGTCTGATAATGTTACTGAGCTTTTTGATGAGGCGGCTCTGGATACAATTCTTGCAAAGTGAAATTATGCAGACCGACTGGACTCCAAAATACAAAGCATGAGCATTTGTGTACCCTTTGTTATGATCGGAAAAGTTATTTCAGAGGCTCACTCTGATATGTTTTCTTGGCACAGTCTTTTCTTTCTGAAGAAGTCTTTTTCTTTCTGAAGCCTGATTATTCTCCCTTGTTTGGCATTCTTGATAATCATTCATACCTGTGTAAAGTAGGTATAAAGCGCTTTCATATTGTAACGCAGTGAAGAATTGGGATCACGAATTCTTCAGCCTAGGAGGGATTTTTCTCTTTTGAATCCATTTAATAGTGTCGCCAAATACTTGCAGTTTGGTAAAGAACTGCATCTGTTTTACCTTGATCAGGCATCCATGCTGTCTCTCTTTGAAACACTGAGACTGAATTCCTGCAATGCAGCATATGCTTAGCTGCCCGGGAACTTCTTGTGGCCAGTGCTGAATGCCATGATTTATTATCATGGAAAGTAGTGTAGCTGTAAGCAGCAGCTTAACATGAAGCACAGAGTAGGACCCAGATCCAGCATGATTAACCTCAAGAGGTCTCCTGAGGGCCACTGAGGCAATCTGATTTGGGAATCTCTCTCCACTGACTGAAAAGCAAATGCCTGCACCTTCCTGCACAAGTGTTTAAACCACCTTGGTGCTGTTCAAAGGCTGGCCGTGGCCATACAGTCTGATGGAGCTAATAACTGGTCCCACCACAACCAACCTCTCAGGCTTCTCCAGGGGTTGAGATGGCTCCGCCTCTCAACTTGGATCACAAATTAGTTTGAGCGGGGAAGAAATATTAATATCCCCAAATCACTGTGTTTCTGAACCTGCGCATCTGAGAAAAATTGAGGCTACAAGGCATCTAGCAGTTTTTCAGAGAAGGGTGACTTGTCCACTAGGCAGTGCAGGAAAATGGGTTGTTGGAGACTTGCACAGTGTTTAGGTGGCCAAGTCCCATGTAGCCAGGATGATGGGAGATACCTGATCAGAAACTTCAGATGGTGTCTTGGTTATTAAGTGATCTTATTACTGAACTTCTGGCAACCTTACAACGTATTTACTCTCTCTCTTAAGTCAGAGAGTGCATATTCTGATCAAGGGCTTTAAAGAAAAATGCTTCTTACCCAAATTGTTGTTTAATTGCTTAAAATAAAAATATAATTTCTATGATGTAGTAATTAATTCTGGGGCATAAGCCAGTAGCAAAATATGCATGAATCTTATGTGCCACAGTCATTAAAATGTAAATTGGTCTTTTATTTTGATGGCATGATCTTGCTTACATACTTTAGAAAGAACGGTCCAAAATGGCAGTCACTGATTTGAAATAATGGTCGTTTTTTAATAAGAATGCATGAAGAAACATGTAACTGTTTTCACCCTCGTCACTGTAATATAATGAGGATCCTTATAAGAATATGCTATATTTTAAAATGGAAAAGGTAGAAGGGGGACAGGAAACTTCAACAGTATCAGCATAAATAGGAAAATATTGTAATGTTAGATTTTTGTAGTATATTGGCTACCATTAGAGCAGCAAACATAGATTTCCAGATGTTTGTGAAGAGTCCAACAGTTATATTTTATATCTATGGCTGTAGTAACAATTTCTATTCAGCAGCCTAGAAAAACATTTCATGTCACAACAGGAAAGAAATATTACTGTGGGGTTTTTTTCTCCCTCATCCCCTATATAGCAATTCTGAATACTTCAGTCAATGCCAGACAAAAATGACGGTTTAAAAATTAAAACCACAGTCACTAGGGGCAGGACATAAATGTGCAGATGTTCTGTGATGTTGAAAAACTTTTCAGGCAACAGCCACAATGCTGTTGTGGAGAAGACTGGAAATCCATCAGAGTCGGACACTGTCAAAAGCATTCCCTAAGCTACACTGTCAGGAAAGGCAGTTACCTTTTCATATTCCCTTAAGAAAAAAAAAAGAAGAAAAAAAAATCAAAACCAGAAAACCTACTCACAATGGCCTTTATATAGCTCTCACTATTTTATTAGCAAGGGATTCACTGTAATCTGTTAATATAAGTGAGCAACTTATATCTAGAGTTTACTGGGCAACCTGTACAAGTGGAAAACTGCATTGTCCCAAAGCAGTGCACAAAACATTCATTTTCCTTCTCCGGGAAGGAAAATTTTTACAAGCTTATAGGCTGTTTCTGTTTCAGGCACCTCTGTGCCTTAGTGCTGTTATACAAATGGCTGCCTGAAAATCTTGTATTTACCACACCTTACCTGGCTAGACAAAGAGACATCATAAATAACAACAAAAATAGCAGAGGGTGAGTTTTTAAAGGCACTCATTGTAATTGGTACGTTTAATGCCTGTGCATGATGACAGACCTCTTGCCTCCCAAGAGCTGGCAGGCACTTCTGCAAACGTGCGTGTAGCACCGAGCCGTCCTGCTAGAGCATGAGCTTTTACTGTTGCCTCTCTCTACCGCCTGATGGTTACAAGGATGGAAATAAAGGTCAAAAATATAAATGGATGTCGGCTCCTCCCTCTCCTGGTTATTTTACTTGCTTTAATTAGTAAGGTGAGATCACAGGTGAGCTTTTCTGCACCACCTGGCCCCGCTGTGCCTCAAAGGGTGCAGAAAGCTCTCCAACAGCAGCACGATTCCCCAAGCAACCAGAAACTCTCTGGAGCAAGAAAGCCATGGGCAGCTGTGCCACTTCCTAGCAAAAGGCAAGGGGGACGCTATAAGTACAGGCGATGTGGTGGGAGTACCAGCTTGTGCAAGACAGGTGGTCCAGTGGGGAAAGGTTGGCATATGTTAGGGGAAGCAGGGGCAGGGCCAGGAAGTGTGCGGCTGCGGGGAATCGTGGAGTTGAAACTGCATCTCTGATGGCCTGGCCTCTTTTCAAAGCCCCAGAAATTGCCTGTCATATGTGGCTTGTGTCAGGTGTCAGGTACCAGTTTTCCAGAATGAAATGCACCGGTAGCAGGTAAAGACAATTCATTAGGTGCAACACAGCAGAACTGTAATTAATTATTAGATATTATTTCTCACAAAATGCATCTCCAAGATCACATTGCATTAGCCACAATATTGGACTGATGGAGCATAAACAAGGGTAATGGTAAACACTGGTGAATGGGGTTGGGAAGAGATGGTTATTAGGGTACTGGTGTGTTTCATGTGGGGTTTATTTAACAGTCTCATTAATGATCTGGAAAAGGAAGTGAATAACCATTTAATTAAGTTTGCATTTGATGCTAAATTAGAAGTTGCTGCAGACACCTCCGAGGGCAGAGAAATAAATCAAAAGGAGCTAGAAGCATGTGCAGTAAAGAAGAAAATGAGATCTGGTATGAAGAAAAAAAGCAAGCTAATCTCTCTGGAAGCAAATAATCTAAAATGTAGCTACCAGTGGAGGAATTCTGGAGAAAGCAGTGTTGAAAGAGACGTAGGAGTGTTAATGGACTATATATTCCATCACAGCTCGGGTATATGTTTACAGAAGCAACGCACCAAGGAGCAGGAAGGTAATAGCCCTTCATTGTAGGGCTCTAGTGAGAAACCATCTATAATGCTGCACTCTGTTTTGGGCATCCTGTTATCAGAGAGATATAGACAAATTGGAATGAGTTCAGAAAAGAGCCATAAAAATGATCCCATATCCCTGGAGATAATGACTTATGAAGAAAGATCAGAAGACGTAAATGTGTAAGGCCTTGTCTGAAAGATGACTGAAGTAGGGGAGGAAAACAGTCTGCAAATATGTGAAAGCAAAAAGGGAGGAGGATAATTTATCATAGTAACTATTAGTAATAGGATGAAATAATAAGTAACAACAATAAATTTTAAAAGGGCAACTTCAGGTTGAATGTAGGGAGAAATTTCTGACAGTGGAATTTGGGTTAGTTTGCAGAGAAGTTTCCCAGGGGTAAAAGTAAAAGCTGCGTTCAAGTCATTTAAAATCAAATTGGACAACTCACTAGAAAATGCACCCTGCTATAGGGAACAATCTTCCATTGCCTGGGGAATAAGCTGGATGACTTAATAGGACATTTCACACTCAAGTCTTTATGACTGTGATATTTTTAATATGCATGGTCAACTATTTCAGGAAAGTATACATTTCTTCTGCTGTCAGGCCTGATAATACAAACACTTGCATGCAAACATAACTTTTAAGAAGGCAAGTAGCTCTGCTGACAGCACTGCACTGCTGATGTGCAAAAACACAAGCCTGAGCTCTTCAAGTTTGTGCAGGATCAGAGTCTTAGATCTTGCAGTTTTCAATATCGAGATGGTATATACAGGTAACCACATCATTTACGGGTAGGTGAAGAAGTGTGCAGAACAAAAGATGGGGGTCGGAAGCTCCAGTGAGGATGTATTCTTATTGTTATTATTATCATTATTGCTATTACTACTTATAAATGACTGGCACTGTGGAGTTCAACTCTGTTTCTTAACTGTTCACCTTTTTCATCTCCTGCTTTCACCTCTGTGCAGAGTGTTCATTAGTGTAAGACTGCTTTCTATACTCTGTTTTTTTAACGTTTGATATTTTTAATATATCCTAAAATGTCTGTCGAATGAGAAAAGAGACAAGTTGAAGTGAAAACTTCACCCTCCCTCAGATGAAGAAGAGATGGCAAAGGCTATGGATTTAAATGGATATGAGGGTAACCCCATATTTTCCTGCCAATTATAATAATGTAAAGTTGAACTCATTTCACCGTTCATTAGCAGCAGAGACAAGCTCACAGGCATTCAGATAGTAGGTATGCTCCCTAAAAACGCCATGGTTTTTACATGTGTTTTTTATGTTCTTGTTTTCTTCTCTTCCCTCCCCCCTCCCCGACGGGCTGTGTGTGGGGCTGGCAGCCTCGTGGTGCCGCAGTCCAACGCCCGAGCCTCGGGACTCTCCAGCAAGGGGTCGAGCAGCAGCAGCTCCAGTGAATCCGAGACCAGCTCCGAGTCTGACTCAGAGAGCGAAAGCAGCTCCAGCGAGAGTGACGGCAGCAAGCCCTCGCATTACTCCAGCCCAGAGGTAAGGGCTCCTGCTCTTTATGATTTAGGGCGGCAATCCATTATTACACCCACTCAGACCTTTTTCCAGCCAAGCCAACACAAGGAGGCTGTGGGGAGATGCACAAAAAAATGGAAGAGAAAGGCCCAGGGATCCTCATCCTGGCATGCTGTGAAATGCAAGTGGCAGGGGATCCTGGGGCAAATTAAAGCATTTGAAACAAAAATGAAGAAAGAAATAACCCCGTGATATTTTCCTCAAATTGGAGATGAGTGGAGCACCTTGCAAGGCTCACAGCTTGCTTGAAGTTTTATGCAACTCTGCCTCCATAGCAATGGCTTGCTTAGTGCATAAATCCTGATGTGGGCTCCCAGCACTGCAAGGGAACTAAAGGCTTCTCTACACAGGGAAGCTATTATAAAATCAGTTTGAGGGTGGATTTTTAAAGCAAAACGGTTGTTCTTCACTCACGCATTTCCCTCGCCTCACTCTCTAGGTGAATTATTCTCTGCTACTGCTGCCTTTGTGTGATTTATTTTAATCCACTTCCAAAATGGACTAAACTGAATTACTCATGGTGCAAAACATTAAGCCCAAACTTGTCATCTGGAAAGCTAGTACTGAAAATATCCACATGTAGACAAGTCCTAGCCAAATTACAATTAAGCTGCCAGTGCTATGCCACCTTCTGCTTTCACCTCTGCAGAGTGCTCAACAGACAGGACAAGGCTGCTTTCTCTGCTCTGCTTTTCTACCAGGATTGACATTTTTACATGTTTTGGGCCATACACACCTTTAGTATAAAACCATAAACTCCACAACCACATCACACACATTAATGTATGTAAAAATATTCAAAAATCTAGTGGCAAGATTGTAAATACACATGAAATACAGTCAGTGTATTTTCCTACTCCACATAAAGCATCCAATCACCAGGCTCCTCCTGCCAAAACTATGCTTCACCTATTCTCTCACCCTGAAAAATTGTACTGAATAACCAGCAAGCCTTTCCTCATCTTTTGCTCAGTTATTTGGGGCTATGTTTCCTATCAGGCAAAATGCAGCACTCACAGAAACATCCTTAATATATTTTTCTCAGGTTCTGTCACTTTTGTTCCTTATTTAACACTTATCTTCCTTTCTGTCTTTCCTTCACAGTACTTTCAGATCCATTTCCAGTTAATTTTCCTCTCACTTTGTCCCTTTCCTAAATTTCTCTCTGGTTCTCTTTCCTTTTGTCTCTATTCCCTTCCTCCCAGTCTCTCTTCCCTGTTGCCCTCCCTGTGCTACCCCATGTCTTATTTCCCATTCTGAGCTCTCTCATCCGACCCGTTAAGACCTTTTCTCTCTCTGCCTAGTTCCCCACTGGAATTTGAGCAGAGATCTCATGCTCAGTCTCTCCTCTTCCTGTGGGATCTCAGAAGGTGGAAGAACAGAGACGAAGAGAAGAAAGAGAAGGAACCATTGTGGGGGGAAGGAAATATGAAATAAAAGGAGGTGAAGCATAGTACCCAGGAAAGGAGGAGTGTTTACTCTCTAGGCAGATACCTGTGCTGCTTGGATCTGAGAGCAGCAATTCCTCAGGGAATGCGGGAAGTTAATTAACTGAGGCAGGTCGTGGATTTCATAAAGTCAAGCAGGGGACAGAGAGCCATGGAAAAGTGGAGGTAATGCCTCCTCTTAAGCATTTTATACATATCCTCTCGAGATCTGTGGAACTACTTTTGTACAGAGCCTGAGTTATCAGTGATCATTGTCACGAAACAGCTGTACTGCTCCAACAGATTGCTTGTCTCTTTGCATTATATTTGTGTCGTTTGCCTTCTAGGACATGCTGTATGAAACATGCTTATACGAAAACGTAAATGACTCAAAAAATGTGATGGCTGGTTTTCATAAGTCATGCCTTGATGGGATATGGGAGAGACCACAGATGGATACGGTCAAGGTGTCCCAGGGAAGCAGGATACCTGTGCTTTCCCCAAGGGCCAGTGCTTTCCAAGACCCATCATATGACTGATGGCACCGGTTCAAAACATGCTTACATGACGTCTCTGACTGGAAGTCATGTCTGCTTTGCATTAATGCTTTAAGTTACATTTATGCACCCAGTGAAGCCATCTTCCTAAAGTATATGCCATGTTCTTACCCGGTAAATGGAGAGAGACAGGTCCTTAGAAGCTCTTTAAAGGGAGACCCTGTCCACCTAAATTTAAGTAGTGGACTCAATTCCAATCCTAGTCTTAAAATTAATTTCATCTATTGGATAAGACATAAAAAGCAAATACATCTTTACTTTTGCTTTAGCGTAAACTGATAAATTCAGGTACAATGAACTTGAGTACGCCGGCACAATGCTGGGCAGGAAATCCATATTTCCAGGTTGGGAGGAACTTAATCTGGAAATCTGCAGACCATTATGAGGCCTTCATTCTTTTGTTTTCCCATAATCTGAGATATTATATGCATATACTCAAAGATTTTTATTTCTAGGACAGTGTGTCTTCTGCATTTGAGGTTATATAGAAATTCAATTGCTGTTTCATTTCTTCTGTATTTTTTCCTCATCTCATTTTGAGATCTTTGAGATGTTCTCAGGTGTCTAAATGCAGTTGCCTAGAGTGTAAAAGCAGCTCATTGGAAAGCATACATATAAAATAGATTAGATGAATTGCACCCTAAAAGTGTCTGTTTCTTTCCATTGACTATTTAGAGCCTGTAGTGACTAGCTCAGCTGTCTACACTTTATGTCTGCAGTAAACTAAGAATAATGGCTGAGCTAGAACAGGAGACAACATTCAGACTGGTTTCAGTGATGTGGACAAATTAAGGTGCCTCAGACATTAATGTGAGTAGTTACAGTTTTGTGGACTGCCAAACCTGAAATTATGAACGAGGGACTGAAGCTTCTATCTCCTGTTTCTTTGCTGAAGTCATGAATTCTTTGCATGACCTTAATTAATGTCATAAATGAGGGCTCTGGAAAACAATGACGTCTTGTCCTTGCAAATATTTCAGATGGTAGAAAAAAACCTTGGGTGTCCAGTCCATAGAAAGAGCTACATTTCAAAAGCTAAGAATGTTGTTTGTTTGTTTGTTCTTTGTTCCATTGAATTATCCTGCAGACCTTTAATAAGGCTGAATCTGGTTAGACAACTGGAAATTCCCACTACGCAGGGAGGACTAGAGGGGAGAATGGGAAGGAAGGAAGCGGAGAAGCCATCGCATGGGACAAAGCATCAGTGGCTAGTCAACAGTAACCAGGCCAGAAGAGAGAGGTGTCCTGTCCTGGGCCCCGCCAGCCCCACGCACCAGATGCAATGTCCTTTACAGCCTCTGCTGTTGTGACTAGTTCACAGCCATTAAAGGTTTTTCCTCTTTTTTAAGGATTCACATATACTTTTTGTCCATGCTTATTCCATCATCACAGGATATACTCCTTCATCTCAGGTCCCCACATTGTGACTGAAGAGGTCAAAGCTGAAGTGATTTGTAGGATTATGCTCTTCCCCACCCTCCACTCTCGTCAGCAGAGAGCCACCTCCTGGCCACTGTGCATCATAGAATCATAGAATGCTTTGGGATGGAAGGGACCTTTAAAGGTCATCTAGTCCATCCCCCCTGCAACTGGCAGGGACATCTTCCACTAGATCATAGTTGCTCAGAGCCCCATCCAGCCTGGTCTTGAATGTTTCCAAGGATGGGGCATCCACCGCCTCTCTGGGCAACCCGTTCCAGTGTTTCACCACCCTCATCATGAAAAGTTTTTTTCTTGTGTTTAGTCTAAATCTACCCTCCTTTAGTTTAAAACCATTACCCCTTGTCCTGTTGCAGCAGGCCTTGCTAAAAAGACTATCCCCATCTTTCTTGTAGGCCCCCTTTAAGTGTTGAAAGGCTGCAATAAGGTCTTCCCGCAGCCTTCTCTTCCCCAGGCTGAACAGCCCCAGCTCTCTCAGACTTTCCTCATGGGAAAGGTGTTCCAGCCCTTTGACCATTTTCATGGCCTCCCTCTGGATCCTCTCCAACAGGTCCATGTCCTTCTTGTACTGAGGACCCCAGAGCTGGACGCAGCACTCCAGGTGCAGTCTCATCAGAGCAGAGTAGAGGGGCAGAATCACCTCCCTCGGCCTGCTGGCCACGCTGCTTTTGATGCAGCCCAGGATACGGTTGGCTTTCGGGGCTGCGAGAGCATGTTGCCAGCTCATGTCCAGCTTTTCATCTATCAGTACCCCCAAGTCCTTCTTCTCAGGGCTGCTCTCAATCCCTTCATCCCCCAGCCTCACGTCCTTCAAGTGCCTGGACATCAGTACCAGTGGCTGAGGAGCCACTGCCTGTGAATCCCTGCTGTTCCCTCAGGTGCTCTGTGGCATTGGCTCTCTTCTCTTTAGCTCAGAAAATAGGAAGAATGTGTGTATCTCACAGACGAGCTAACTGGTGAGCATGCTCCTGTCACCTCACCAGCCTTTCTTCACTGATAGATTTCATTAGGGAGGCAGGGGAAGAAGAGTTGTAGTTTTAGGGTTGCGGGGTAGGAGGTGTGTGTTTTCTGTCTCTCTCTTGTTTTCCAAAAATTTTTTGCTTCCCATCTTAAGTATAGCCATGATTCGATTTCTTGACTGGTATACTCAGAAGAAAAGGGGATTTTACCACTAGACCAAATGTAGACACTGTCTTTGCCTTTGCAAATAGGATTCATGGCCTTTAGCTGCCCTGTAGACTATTTTCGACAATGACTACAGACTAAATTCTCCCTTCCCTCCAGAAAACTCTTTGTGGCAGGAACCACCTCTTACAGTAGTATATGTGTGCCATGCCTAACACATGGGAATCCCCAGTTCTAATTTGATAAAGCGCTAGCAGCAGTGCCAATAGTAGCAATAAAGTAGTAGTAGTAATAACAATCATCATCATCATCTTCATCATCATCCTCATCATCATCATCTATGCCTTAAATCCAATGACAAGGCACCACATTTGTATGGGGATTTCCCTGAATTAAATCTTTGATAGCAGGGCAGCCACAAGCAAGTTATCATAAGAGTAAATTAGTATGTGGATTTACAATAGGCTGAGTATACTGCAGGGATGGCTGATAGCTCAGTCTTACCCCGCAGTGGGCTAAGTACATGCACATGTTACAGGCTTTCTAATCTCTCAATGAAAGTGGTGTCATGCTTCAAGTTTACCATGGTAAATGGGTCCCCATTACACTTACATTGTTTAACAGCCCTTCACCCCAGAAAGTGTTTCTGGATAATGTTTTGACAACGGTTTCTTTTGGATGCATGCCATTCGTGCCTCTGGTTGCAC
Source organism: Platalea leucorodia (assembly GCF_965183815.1). Lineage (NCBI taxonomy): Eukaryota > Metazoa > Chordata > Aves > Pelecaniformes > Threskiornithidae > Platalea > Platalea leucorodia. The sequence continues at coordinate 71,256,692 of NC_138824.1, forward strand.
TTGTAGCCTTGAAGAGATCTGAGATATATAGACACACTGTGTGGGAGGCATCCCACCTAAATTTGCACACTTGTACCATAGATACATACATCTGCTCATCACCTCAGCCTCCCCTTTACAGTCGGTGGAGAGGAATAGACGTTTTTAGGGCCCAGCTCATCTGGCCTATTTCAGATGTCTATTTCAAGAGGGAATGTTTCACACCCTAGAAGAGTAGTCCACTGACTGGAGAAGGAACTTGTTAACTAGCTCAGATATAGGTGTCTGTGTTGTACAGATGAATCCACCCACAATTTTTAAGGAAGTGTATCGCATCCTTCTGTTTCTTGATGAAGCCTGGCACATGTGGACATCTGTGGTGCATTGGTCCCTGGAACTATATATATTCATATATATTTCCATCCTTACATGCTGCTGAAAATGTCCGACTTTGAGCAAACTCACTTTTCTTCCATAGAATGGTATGTGACCTGCTCAGGGAGGTGGTGTGGACTGGAGAATTAGGGATTTTCTTTTTGTCCCACAAATAATTGCAGTTAGGCATGTAAAGTGGACTGGCAAAAACTTTCAAGTGAATTTCCCAATCACTTTTTTTACTAGGCCTGCTCTTCATTCTTGGCTGTGATGATTTTGTTGTCTTGCAAGGTACCTTGTTTTTTTAAGTGATTTCAAAGGACAGTACTTTTCAGTTAGAGTAGTCAATTGAATAAATTACTTCCAAAAGTGAATTGGCATCACTCATGTACACTGACAGTCTCAAATATTCCAAAATTTTATCAGGACCCAAAATAGTGATAAAGTTCTTAAATTCCCATTTTTTAAATTTAGATTCTTTTAATTTACCTTATGGGCTGCAGGCTTTTTACTTTTAGCAGATGCATCTTAAAGGGTTTTTTTAGCAGACACTTCTTAAGGGTTTTTCAGCAGCCACAGAGATTTGAATTTTTATTTAAATAAACCCCATGTGTGCTTCTAAGGCCATGATTCTGAGAGGTGAGGCTTTAAGAAAAAATAACGAGTGTCCTGAAACTCCTGACAAAATTAGTAAAGCTGGCAACATTGCTGACCATTTTATTAGACTTCATAGTTGGTTATAGGTTGGTGGGACTGTAGTTATTCTGCTTAAATAGCAGACATATCACTGTAGGAAAGTACCACATTGCCAAGCTATGACACTGTAGCAGTTAATCACTGTTTTCTGCTGGTTTACTGTGATCCCTTGTAATCCATATTTTGTGAACCACTGGTTTCAAGAATTACAAGGTACATAAAGAGAGAGAATGGGATGTAACAGAAAAGCTGGAAGTTTTTTTGAACTTTCAAGCTGCCCTCACTCTGACCTATACTTATGGGCAGAGGCATATTTTTCCCCACATGCTTCTGATGTATGTCCTTTTCTTAAATACACCTGAACAGTAGAAAGACTTCCATGTATAGTGAACCTTTTATTGTATATCCAGTAAATTCAATGCACAATGAATGGCACCAAACAAATCTATCTGTATTTTCAGCAGCAATCAAAAAAATGCTGTTTATTTCAGATAAAGAGTTAAGAGTTGTAAAAATATATGTTCATCCAAAAGAAATACTGCCCATCCATTTTCAAGATTTACAGCTCAGGAAAGAAATTTTTCGTGTAAGATATTAGGGAGTATGCTTAATAAAAAAATAAACGTAAGGCAATCCAGCAAACTTCCCATAGGTACTGGCTAGCTCGATAATGAGTAAATTAGACATTTTTGTGAGAAGGAATATTTGTGTCATACTAATTCTGATGTCTAACTTTTTTTGCTTATTTTAGGAGCCTTTGCTCCATGTAGAGTGAATACAACACTCAGTGGGTGATTCCAGAGACACCCTTGGCTATGCAGGAAACCTGTGTTGCCCTCAGGCACCTACTTTAAATAAGGAGTTAAGTAAGAGACTCTTTTTAAGTTAGAAACTGTGGATATTCTCTCTTGAGCAAATTTTCCTCCAGAGCATTTATGGTTTTCATGTTAGACTCATGACACTCTTTTTGATTATTCATATGCAATAGCCTAGTGGATCGAATTTTGGTTCCAGTTCAGGAAATGCGGAGACTTTTCACATTGGCTTCTGCAGGGTTAGGTTATGGCTGGCCATCTACGCCATCATTTATTTCTTTTGGGTTTTTTTGCCTTTCCTCTTCATTTTATTACATTCAAATTACTGATTGCAAGAAGCACTGGAAAACACTTGCACATTGTTCTGAAATAACATTGTCTGAGCTGTGGTTACATTTGAAATCATAATTATCCCACTTCTTCACTGTCCAAACACCATTGTTTTAGATGGTCTCTCATAAGTTGATCATGTTTTGACAAGAACGAAGAGAAAAGCTAACAGCCGCACAATACTCACAAAATGAGCACTTGACAATACTACCACACAACAAATGTTTGTGGGATCTCACAGGATTATAATGTCAATACCAGACAGATTACATGAACCACCTGGTTAGCCCTCCAGCTCCCCACTACATGCCTCTTTGTATGCTTTTTAAATACTTTTCCTGTTTATTGCGATGGCACAGGACACAAAATACATATCCTTAGCTTTCCTACTAGCTCTCCTCCGTTAGCCTCAGCCATAACACTACCTTGTTTTCCTCCCTTCCTATCACCATTATATTTTCTTCTCTTCAGAAACCTGGGAGCGTTTTCCAGTACAGCTGATGCCAGTAGCACTGTGTGAATCATCCTTAGAAATGATGAATCACGGAAGCCGTCCTCCTTCCCAGCCCCATTCAGAAACCAAATATATCCCTACTTGTGCAGCATTCCCCACGTCTCCCGTCCCGCCGCACAGGGCCGGGGGGTTGCCGCGGCTTGGGGGTGGCTCCTTGACCAGAGGAAAATCTCAGCAGTACCAGGAGGGGCCTGGCATTTCGGTGTCCCTGGGGGAGCCCTGGGATGAGGGCAGCAGGGTCTCGGCACTAAGCTCGTTGCCATCTGTTTCCCTTTCAGCCCGAGCCACCCTCGTCCAACAAGTGGCAGCTGGACAAGTGGCTGAATAAAGTCACCCCGCACAAAGCACCCATCCTGACCCACCATGACGGCCCAGCGCTGGAGGCCCATCCCTACTATGGCCGCGTGAAGGCAGAACGGCAGGAAAGCGAGAAGACCCCGGCTGCCGGCCCGGCTGAGCACCGCAGTGGGGAGGGTCGTGCCACCACCACCGCTGCCACCGCCACTGGGGACGGACCACGGCCCAGGACCGCCAACAAAGCGCCAGGCAGCAAGGGCAGCCGGCAAAAGTCACCTCCCGCCGCCGACGGAGGGCCCCCGAGGCGGGCGGCGGGGAAGAAGGCACCGCGGCGGGCCGAGAGGACCTCTGCCGGGGACGGCCCCCACTGCCCCGGCGCGGAGGAGCCCCCCGGGAACCACAGCTTTCCAGAAACCACTGCTGGTGAGGTGCCGAGGGCCCGGCCCAGCGGCAGCAGCAGCAGCGGTGGCTGCAGAGCAGGGCACCGCCGGGAGCCCCGCTCAGCTGCAGCCGGCGAGAAGCGTCGGGCCCGGGGGCCGAGCAAAACGGCACCCAAATCCAAGGAGTTCATCGAGACCGAGTCTTCGTCTTCATCATCCTCCTCCGACTCGGGCTCTGAGTCAGAGCGGGAGGAGCGCCCACTGCCCAAGGCACCGGCCGCGGCCGGGGCCGGGGCCGAGCCACGCGCCAAGGACACGGGGACCGGCGCCGCCAGCAAACCCCACGGCGGCTGCAGTGCCTTTGGCTCCATTAATGCCAGGACTAGTAGTGAAATAGCAAAGGAGCTGGAGGAACAGTTTTACACCCTGGTTCCTTTCGGTAGGAATGAGCTCCTGTCTCCTCTGAAAGACAGTGATGAGGTAAAGTCGCTGTGGGTCAACATTGACTTGGCTCTTTTGTCCAGGATTCCAGAGCGTTTGCCCGAAGAGCCGCTGGCCATGAGCGCCGGAGCAAACCAGGTGGCCAGCCTCCCGCAGGGTAGTAGTGCTGACCCCCCCGCAGAGAAGGGTTTACCGAAATCTAGAAGGAAACGCAAGGTGAGCTTCGGGGTGACCAATTGGGGTGGGTAGGGGGGCCTCCAGCAAGTGGGAGGCAAGCATCACTTGAGCCTGCATCCAGTGCTCGATGATGGTGTCTTCTCTGGCCCAGCGCTTCAGAGCTGAGCTTTGTCCCCACTCACCACGTAGAAACCGGCCAAGCCCCAGGGGAGATGCCATCCCAGGAGGTGATGAAACTCCTGGCCGCGAGGGATCACAGTCCCTTGGAGATGGTGTTTGCTGCTGGCATGCGGTTTTCCATGCCTTAGCAAAGACACTGCCTTTTTGTAGGATAGTATTCTCTCCTGAGGCTTCTCTCAAAACCTGAGCATTTGGAGGTGATGCTTAGGTCAGCAAAGGGAATATAAATGGCTATCTTGTCACAGTCTGCACGGTATCACTGTGTGTGCCAAAAAAGGAGAGGCAACGTCTTTCTACCCCTCAGATTTTCAACAAGAGGCGAGTACTTCAGTCCCAGCAGGGAGTTCCGGCTTCGTGGGGGATGCACTTGCAGAGACCTGGAACCTGCCTGACTCTGCAACCTGCCTCCCTCGCACCCCTATGGCCTCCTTTTGCCTTGGGGCTCTTACACAGCTGTAAGAAGTGGGATTGTAGTCCATTAGCTGCCTGCTCCCCAGCAGCACCATCACAGCAGCCAGGTGGGCACAGCCCTCCAGTCGCACCCACCCCTCCGCCCTGCCTCTCCCACACGCTTTCTGAGCTGCTGGTGGTGCCAGGGAGAAAACCCTCTCCACCCCACGGCCACAGCTGTCCACCGAGGAGGCTTTCTGGTCCGTTTGTACCAATCTGACCCCAAAAGTCACTCTGAACTGGAATTGCCATCTGCCCGATGTCTGCACAGTTTTACTGTGCGGTCATCTGTCGCCCTCTGAGCTACTGTAGTGTGCAGATTGATCTGTATATTTTTGGGGACAGTTTATCTGAAGCAGTCTTTCCTTTTTTTATCTTTTTTCATTTTTGTGTTCTTTTTTTAGTATCTGAAAGGTGGCAGCCCTGTTCTGGCCACTGGTAGAGCCAAAACAGAGAGCCCTGATAAACTTTGAGATACGTTTGTCTGCATTATCTTTAGGAAGTATCATGGAAGTAATTGCACAGTACAAAATGATGGGGAACAGGCCAAGAAAGAGTGGCAGAAGCAAAAGATTTATGTTTAGTGCCTTAGGAGATGCCAGTGTGATAGTGCCAGGCTGTGCACACAGAAGGAAACAGGAGGATACGATAGAAGAGCAAAATAAATGCAGTTACGCTAGAAATGCTTAATCCAACTTTCTGTGGCACATATTATGTTTTACTCTTCTGTCTTAAAGTATTGCTGTTGTTGGTGGTTTTAGTGATACAATAAATACAAGGCATTACTTGAGTAGCAAATTGCCCCTCAGCCTGGAATAAGACCCTCAATGGGACAGTTGCCATGCAAACTCACAATATGTGATCCCCCTTCCCAAAAGACTTTAAGAATAAGACTAATAAGAATGGATTATCAGGCATAACTGCAAAATTAGAAAGAAGTCCTTATTACTTCCTCCTCTGTCATGATCTCAAGATGGGCAACGTAGAGACAGAGGGTGGTTAAGCACTGAGGTGTGAGAAGATCTTCACTCCTGTGGAGTATAAGCTACGATGTTAACCCCTAGCAGCAGCTATAGCGGCAGCAGATAACAAAAGAAATGTTGTTACTGTGCAGCAAGGCAATAAATACAGCAGAATCAACAATTCACAAGTAAAACTCAGCCAGCACTGGCAACTAGAGAAGTGTTAGAAATGGAAAAGGATGTGGACTTTGTAGGAGGTTGGGAAAGCAGTGCCTTTGGGAGACAATGGTAGACCCTAAGGAACACAAGATGAAATTAAATAGTGGCAGGAAACACTGGCTATGTTCATATTAACAGGTCAGATAGGGCCAGAGTCCAGCCCCAAGCAGTGGCACATAGTCATCCATCCTCTTTGTTTAATTGTTAGTGTGCTTGCTAACTTGGTTTTAGCCTGGGCCAACTTCTGTTCTTCCAAACACTGTCGGACTCTCACTCAGGACCGCACAGACTAAGGTCCCTTCACAAAAGGCAGTCCGAACGTGGCATACCCTAGTCTGAAGGAAGAGCGAGATTGGGTGCGAGCTGTGCCATGCCGGTTGGCCTCAGGGCCAGTTGCTGATCTGCTGTATTTACTAGTATAGGCATAGTCACTGATGCCAAGAAAACACGGCGAGTATGAGGTTGAGGACTACGTAAGAGAAAAGTGCACAGGAGATGGGCAAAGAGGGCAATATAAAGAAAAAATATCCCGAGGTGCAAGTGGGGAAGTGGTTGAAACAATTCAGGTTTTATATTCTACTCCTTTGTTTACACACTGCCTCTTTAGATTTTAGCTTTTTAAGACATGGAACAATCATCTCTGATCCACGTTAGGTATATGCTCAAAGAAAGTGTCATCATTAATACCAAAATGCCAGAAAATACCAGCCCCTGACTTGCTGAAATACTTTTGAATCTGTAGTAAATCCAAAGCCTACAAGATTATTATTTTTCTCTTCATTCAGTGTGAGAATGAGGAAGAGTGCAGAGACATCAAGAAGACTCATTTAGAGAGAGAGGGTTCTTCACGATTAGCTGCCTCTGCCCACAGCATCACAACAGCAAATCACTGCAATATGAATGAAAATAGGTAAGCATTTTCCTTCTTATTTACCACTGAGTCATACAACTAGTTGCAGTTTAATGTCGTGTGTTATTTTTTCCTTTAATAGGATTTATCTTTTAATTATCACATTTTATGTTGAAAAATTGCCCACTGCATTCTCCTTTCTTCTGGTTTAATGAACAAGTTAGCAGCTCCTGACACATTTATATACTCACATTTTTGTCCTATTGCACAAAGAAGTTGTGAGTTCAAGTGTGAGGCTCATGGAATGAGTAATTATAGCTAGAGCAGTGCGATCGTCCGAGACATGTTCCTAAACACTGTGTTGTGGGTACCAATTCACATAGGCGACCATCTTATAACCTTTTCTTCCCTTACAGTGTCACAAGTTTCAAACTTAAAGTTTGGCTGTATGTCTGGGTTTAAATACAATTATCTATAAACTCTACGGAAAAGACTGAGAAAGATTCATAACAATGCCTGCAATACTCAGTTCCAGAACATATTTGAGATCCAATATTTTTGAGATTACAAGCAATCTATTCTGTGTAATTACTGGGTATTTCAGGACAAGGAACTCGGACTTTAAAAGCAATCAGATTTTCAAAGGATGCAGGGCATGAAACAAATGATGAATATTTAGCATTTGCTGGCATGGTTGATGCACACAGACCCCTATCAATGTCAGATCAATCATATTGAGTTTCTCTGGAGGCTCCCAGCAGCCAAACTTAGACATGCATCTTTCCAGAGTTCAGCTGCATGCTGCTTAGTACATGCTGGTCATCAGTATTCAAAAAAACCCATCATTTTCTGGTAGTATCAGGGTATCTCTTGGGGTGGGCCTGCTAAAATTAGAGAATCGTTGTATTTATGGTAGAAGGCTTTTCTGTTGTACACATCACTGATGAGTTTGAGCAATTCTTGTCATTAATACTGGAAAAAATCATGGAGAAAACTATAATATATAGTGCTTATTCAAAAATATGCATTCAATTTCTTTGTCCTGACATGTCACATATGTTTCATAAAGTGAAAACAATACACAGAACAGTTTGTTTTACTGTGGGTGATTGCATGCAGGCATGCCATTCCTGTTACCGCAGTGTCATATGTTTTACGTCGCATTCATTTTCAGAGAATAGCATGGCTGTCATAGCTTGCTATGTCATAGGGTTAATTCTGTGCTTTCTGGAAGCAGGACAATAATTTGTGTTTTGCTTGACATTATATTCAGTACTCCTGGTAGTAACTGTACATTGAAGAAACAAAGAAGAAAGTCTTAAATGTATATTTCCCTCCTACTTCTTCCCTGGTCTGCCCTGCTTCCAAGATGTTTCTGTGGTTTATGCTACTGTAGGACATGATATCAAATGCTAATATTCCCACAGCTGAGGATGGGCTACTGAGGCTGTAGCTAAACCAGCAGTGCAGATATCAGGACCTCCTGTCCTTCTTGCAACCAGCGGCTGCTCATGCTAGCACATCCCCCCTCCAGTTATGCCACCATAGCTGCCTGTGAGGGTCTCCTGTAAATTCACTCAAGAAACTTCTCTGAAACCAGAACTCTTTCTTCCTCCTTTTTTTTGGTTTTTTTTTTTTTTTTGTCCGGGTTATTATTATTCAGCTCCCAGCAGAGCCACACAGACAGTTTTGTCAGCACAGCTGAGGGCTGGTAGCAAAGAGAGGAGCAAAAACACCTTCAGACATGAGCATTCTCTACTGTGGAATTACAGTCTGAAGCACGGACTGAGCAAGGCCCTGATTGACAAGAAAGGCTGCAGCGTCAAAAAAACGTCAAACCCCAAATATCTTGCGTCTACATCAGGTGCCACAATCTGCCCGCTCCCAGCAGAGCAGAGCTCACTGCAGGTTGTTCTGCACAGCTTCTCCGTATAAGATGATTGTGCTGCTGCAGTTTGACTGCTCACAATACACTTAGGTGGGCCTTTCAGTGCCAAAGGCCATGTAGAAGGTCTGCAGCACAACTAGAAATTGCAGCTACTCTTCACAAGCTCTGGGCCAAGCTTTTGCGGCTTGGGTACACTTCCAAAGAGCTACAGCTTCTCTTGGATGTGTTAGGCCTGCACTTTGACAGTGATGTATAAACATGGCTAGTCAAGGCATGGGTTTACGTTTGAAAAGAGGAAAAGAAATGACAGCATCGGGCTGCACATTCAAAACAGTGCTAAAGATCTTATTTTTCTTAGGGGGAGAAGAAGGGCACAGTTGTCCATCTTACACATCCTGATTCTTGCTTTCATAAACAGCATTGGTCATTAAAGCAAAACAGTTCACGTTGTGTTTTAAAGGTACTACACTGAGGGAAAGAGGAAAGGTTCTGAATTACAATTCATGGCTTCTTTCACAGCTAGTTTTTAAAGATTTGCCAGATAAATGGGCAAATGTATGATAAAAGCACATTTAATTAGCTCTGTTCTTGAAATGATGTGCAGAAATAAAGTATAGTTTGTACCATATTCTTTTTTGCGATTCCATTAAGTGTATACTGTCTGATACAGTAACTATAAAGAAGTGAGAAATGTCCATAAAAAGTAATAGGCTGAATAAAGGGGAATGTGACAGGGAAAGGTATTGTGTTAAAATAGTCTGTCTGACCTTAATCACAGTTTTAGTCTTAATGTAAACCGTCTCCTTGAAAAAACTTTTATTTTGTGTGTGTTGCTTTAAGATTTTCAGCTAAATATTTTCTTCAAATTAGTGCATCTGAAATTTATTTCTGGGCATATTTTTACAGTCTGTCTGACTTCTCCTCATCCAAATCTTCTCCCAAATAAATGAAAGCTGAAAATATTGTTTGTGTTACAGCTTTCTTCTTTAGAAGACGGAGCAGCTCACATTTCTCTGTGTCTGCTGTTTGCATATGTTTCCTTTTGTCTGCAGTACCAGCCTATCTTTCTTTGTCTTCAAAATCTGTATTAGATTAGTATAAACAGTGCTACCAAAGGCTGGGCATTGAGCACAAGGACAGGCCAGTCATCTTTAAACACATTTCCTGTTTTAGTTCACATATGGTTTTATTGCCATGGCTTATAAATTGTCACCTGTAATGGTGAAATAGGGCTCCATAACCTGAACTTACACTTCAGAGCCTAATCTTCGTCTCCAGCTATCCCTTAAGAAATGGTGAGCAAGTGGCCATTTATCTCTGTATTTTTTTTCAAGTACTCTGATACAGACTTTATATTAACTCCAGAATTACAATTTGCCTTGAAGGGAAAGAGGAGAAACATGATACAAATTTGTAAATGAACTCTTGGTCCCAATACTGTAAGCTTGTTTCCAGATACCAATAGACTTTATCCTGCCAGCAGGTTTTAAATTCAAAGTTTTGGTAATATATAAAACATTTTCCTTTCTCAAAGCCAGCTTTGTGACACTCCATTACTGTAATTTCCATTTCCAGCTTGGCAATACCAATAAATAAAAATGAGAAAATGCTTCGGTCACCCGTCTCTCCCCTCTCTGATGCATCAAAACACAAATACTCCAACGATGATTTAACTTCCTCCAGCAGACCTAATGGCAGCAGTCTATTACCTTCCATCTCCTCCAGCAAAAAACATAAGGGTGAAATCCAGTCACAGCCACATCCCGGAGACTTCAATGTAAGTTTATGCTGTTGTTCACAATATAAAGCCTAGCTGTATATTTTTCACTTTGTATTGCATTCCATGATAGTTTTGCAGAATGTTATGCAAAAAAATTGTAATAATGATTTTTGTATTGTAAATTCAGTTTTTCTGATTTGAAGTTTAGCAAGGCACAGAAGAAAGTAAAGAGGGCAGGCTGTAAAGCAGGCAAATACCAAAGGCTACATAAGCAAAAGATAAAAGGTAATGGCCCAAAACAAATGGCTTTAGGCCTCCAGAGTATCACTTGGGCACGATGCAAGCCCCCTACATCCAAAAGTGTCGTGCATAAGGCCTCTACTATGTAAGGCCACCGCCTAACCATGAGTGTGCCTGCAGAAAAGTTCTCCTACATGTCTTACAACCAGCTTTCTCAGACATTTCTACTTACTCTTGACACTTTCACTTACACTTTCAGTAAGTGAACAGCTTAGCACTAGCCTCACAACTCAGCCCCATCAGAGCCCAGGTATTCAGATACCTATCTGAGAGTCTTGATCACACTAAATGTGTCCAGAGCACCCTTCCAGATAAGGCCGTATCACTACACTGCATGGTAGCCACTGCCTTCAGAGCACAGAGAGAGAGGAGTAGATGCTGCCCCCATTTATGCACGAGTTCGGTGATTAGGATGCTGGAGTAAAGAGCCTGTTAGCTCTTCTGATGGAGGGAATTCACATGTCTCTCTCTCTCACCTCTCAAAATCATACCCTACCCTCCAGCCTACAGGACGCTGCCTGTAGAAGATCAAGGGAGGAATATTGTCACGTCCTCCCCTTGAAGCTGTTCTGCTTTGTGTGAAATACCTACAAGAAACAATTTGGGTACCATCACATTGATGTCCACTGCTGGAGCATCTAGTCAAGCCGTTAGGGCACTCTGCTGCTGCAAGAAAGGCCCATGCTCCTCTCCTTACTACGAAAGCCGTTTATATATTTTATACTATATCTATTTGTTGTATTCGTTATTTGATACATAAGAGGCTTCAAAAGCCTAAGTATTAGTGCCTAAGCAACTTTCAGGAAAACAAACTACCTGAGCTGTAGCAGTGCTCTCTTCCAGCCACTTTTGCTGTGGGGATAACTGGGCCCACAGTATATGTTAAGTATCTATGTATATACTTAAATATATTTATTTTTTGAGAGTGGAGGAGGAAATAGTAACTATAATCTTAATTTTTGGACACTTTTTAAAAACAAAATTATCATAAATTGTATGTTTCAAGAATATTTTGCAAATGCTTTTGGTAAATTGAAATAAAATTAATTACATTAAAATATTCCAATAAAAAGGCATTTTAACATATCATAGTCATTAATTTATTTTTTCATGGATTAAATGTAAATGTTTTAACATTTTAACTTCTAAAACATAAGTTGAGAGGTTTATAACGCATTCAGAATTGTAACGATATGACTCTTCACTGGATATCTTGAAAACAATTTAAATTCCTTCACAGGAAAATGTGCTGGAAATCAAAAGTAAAAGGTGATTGCTTTATGATCCACACCCTTAGCAAATGCATTTCACTGAGATTTTCTGCATAGCCTAGCAATGCACCATTTGGTCAACATTTTAACAACCTTTGCAATAAAATTCTTGTGTATCTGGTTATTCATCTGAAAACTTTAGCCTGCTGAACTGATCTGGATGTGCCATATAGAAGATGAGAGCTCATGAACTATAAATGTTAAAGTTAGCTTTGTTTTGTCCCAGCTTCCCATCTGGCACCTAACTGGCATGCCCAAGTGGTCCTTTGAAATTCTGTCAGAGAGCACAAGCCAGGGAGTGGCTTTTATCCGTTTGAGCTTTTTGTCCATTTCCCTATTGCGTTTCTGTCTGTCATCTGACAGAGAAAGAACAGTGTTTTCTGGCAGTGGTTATCAACCAAAAACAACCCAGGGCCCTCTGCTTTGCACTGTACCAGCGTGTGGTGGCCCACGCAGCAGGTCACTCGGTGGGACGAAGGGCTCATGAGGCCACATGAAGAACAGGGCTGCAGCTGAGAGAATGCGTGAGACCCTGCCAAAATACATGTGCTTCTGCTGTGGCACAGAGCAGCGATCTTTCAAGCTGATCAGGGGCCCAGAGGAGAAAGAAACCTGGACTTTGGGCTACAAATTCGTACTGCACAGGCACATCAGCAGCACAGCGTGAAACGAGTCAAACAAGTGAGGCTTGCTCTCCTGAGGCAAGGTACAGCGTTAGTTTGGAAGCTGAAGACTAGAGATATAACTTGATCTTCTAAATGACCACAACAGATCTATTCTTTAATAATTTCACTTACTGTTTTTCAGAGTGTTTTGATAGTTACTAATAGTTCAGCTCCATTTCTTCCGTATATCACATTGAAACTCGAGCCCTTTAGAAAGTGCTCTGAGCAATATCTGTGGATTTGTGGTTATCAGTGACAGGGCAGTTATACATACTCCCTGCGGAAATAGTAGGAAAACTAACTGCCAATTTACAACACAATGCAAAGATACTCTGTTGTTTATTAGTTGCTTTTTTGAAGTTAGTAGCCAATTCCTCAATGTCTTCTCTGCTGTTTGTTGTCTAGAAAGCAATTCACATCAATTCAGAAAATGTTCTTCTCTGCAATAAGCCCCAGTCCCAAACAGAGCCTTGGTCACCTCTGTCCAGCACACCCAGGGACTGCAGAAGGACAAAGCTTATCTTCGATGATATGTAAGTACAGATGACTTTAAGATAAAGAAAACAATGTCCTTTTCTCCATTTAAAGAGAGATTATTTGTCCAACAGGAACTGAGACATGGCCAGAAGTATTATGGTAATATTGTACATTGATAAATGAATGAGACATCTTACATAAACTCTTTAATTTTTCATAATAAATTAAGCCTCTAATCATCAGGGAGCAGTGAGGACTGGCTGTTCCCTAAAGGACAGGGAACCGAGAGCCAAGGGGCAGAACGCGGCTGGCAGGGCAGGGGCCGTGCCAGCCAGGGGTCCAGTCCCACAACACCCAAGCAAGGTGAGCAGGGCCAGCCCAAGGGTGGAGTCAGGTTCAAGCAAGAGCCCAGATCCTCAGGCAAGTCCATGGTGATGAGGCAGGTCCAAGTCAGGCCGGGAAGTCAGGCCAGGATCAGGTGCGGTGAGGGTCAGACGCAGCCCAGTGACTGCCGGGGGTGCATAGTGACAAGGCAGGTCTGAGGTCCGGCCAGGAAGACAGTCTCCAGGTCAGGGTCCAGATCAACAAGGGCCATGGCCAGGCACAAGCATGGCTGTGAAAGGGCTGAAGACAGGCACGCTTACAATGAGTTGGACAGAGAGTGAAGGCCCAGACCTGAGCTTAAATGGATTTCTTTAGCCCATGGTCAGAGGGGGGAGGCCCCACATAAGGCAAGACAGGGCCATTAGGCTTTATCAGTACCCTTAAGCCTCTGGCATTAATTATGCATACATCAGACTATTAATATATACAGAACCATAGCAAGGCAGGGTGACAGGGGCACCCTTCTTGTGCACCCTTTAGAGCAAGGGGAGAAGGCACATGGGAGCCTTGCATCCCTGAGCCTTGACAGCTGCTTCTGTCATTGCTACTGCTGCTCAGAAAAAGGAATCACAAAGGCAGGGTGAGTAGGAAGCAACAGTGGTTGGCATGAGTACCTGGAGCGATACCTGGCCCTCCCCATCCCCACTACATTTTTCAAACATCCCCTGCTCTCCTCCTCTGAAAATAATTTCAGCTTATAATTGTCTTTCTTTTCTTTTTAGTAAATTAAAATTGCTGGTTCATTTCCCAAGGTCATTTAGGATGTGATAGTATCTAGGTAAGGTATAAAGATGAAACTGAAGGTTGAAATCCCAGTATCTAGAAAATCCAGATTCTTTTTGACTTGCAATTTTCTGGCCTGAAAATACAGATTTTTCTAGTGTAGAAGAGGTTCTGTTGAAGCTGTGCCTCAGACTTCCTGGAGCAAATTCAGCTCTCTAAGCTGTGTGACCTTGATACACCTTTTGTACTCCCAGACTTTCACCTTCAACATCCTAACTCTTTTTTACTAAGGGAAACCCTGGGAAAAACAGCCCTGTTTCCCCAGGAACTGCTTTTTACCAGAACTGGAATTTAATAATAATAATTGTAATAATTGTAATAATTGTAATGTTTATTCACACCACCTGGTCTCAGGGACAACTAGAGGGATGGCAGCCTCTCATATAGAGAATCCAGGTTTCCTACTATAAGGCATAAATAATTCCCGTAGACTTCAAAAGGACATAACTGTTTTGTTTGTCAAGAAAAGACTGGTGAGATTAATGTCTGTGTGTATTCATGGCAATCATAAGGAGATGTAAGTTGAATATATGTAATAATTTTTTCTGCCCCTTTTGAAGAAAACTCCCCTCTGTGTATATATTCCTATTTTCCCTCCTTCTCCACTTCCCTCCATGTTATTTTTTAACTCTTCCAGTGCATTTATTCAAGAATCTCCACTGAGGAAATTTGAAACTGTTTAGAAGTACTACTTAACTCTTCATATCTCTTAGAATACTTTATCATCTCTAATTTACTTGCAACTGTTCAATTTTTCCACAGTTTACACATCTACATATGAGGCAGAAAGGTATCGGTGTGCCTGATAAAAGTCAAAATTGTAGGATGTGCTCATCTGTTTGGATTAGAAAAAAACACAGTCAGAAACAGTTACAACAGAACTATTGTATCTTCATCTGATTTTCCCTCAAGATGCTGACAAAAGACAGGCAGACTGGTTTGTTTTGGTTTTCCCCTAGAATGCTGTCATAGGAAAACTGCTTTTTTCACTGTCTGTCATCTAAGAGGCTTTTATCACTTGCTTTCTCCATTAGTGATACATGTGATTTCTCAGGCAGGGATCTTCAATAAAACTGTTTCACCTTTTCAGAGAGAGAGACACAATGAAACTGTTCGTGTATAGTGCCTTCCATGTAGAATGTCCGCAAGCAACTTGTGGCCCATTAAAAAAATCAATCTAAAAAGCCAAATAAGATGAAACACAGCATCAAATATGTCTTAATTTGCCCTTAAAACCCAGAAACAGTTAAATGCCTGTTGTGCTAACTAGAGGAGGGAGACTTTCATGTACTACAACTGTCATCCACAACCTGTATCTAGGAAACACCACCAGAATACCAGCTATACTAGACCTTGATTCTGAAATTACTGTGCAGAGAAGTCACGGAAATGTAGCAGATTAGACTGGCTGCAAATGTTAAATGTCAACAAACTTGACTCACATGTTAGAAGGATCAAATTAAATATGGCAGCCAGTGTCTTTCAAATCTGCATAGTACCACAGCAGAGGATTTGAAGAAATGCAACACAGTAGGTCGAAAATTATGTAGTAATCCTAATGGCAGCATTTGTCCACAATTATGCCTATGAAGTATTTCATCTCATAATCCATGAAGTTCTGAATTGCTGTAATCCAGCCATGGCTTTAAAGTCTCCATTTTAATCAGAATCTGTAGTTTTTAAGAGACTAAATCCCTTATATTTGATTTAAAACAACAACTAATGTTTTTGACCAATCAGTGTCTCTTTGCTTTATTCTCAATTTATTTTCTCCAGATCATTGACAACAGCTGTCACTAGCAATAAACTGGAACACAAGTAGGTCAATAAAAAGTATATCTTGCTTGGCAGAGTGCTATATACGCATACATCGCAATATAAAAGTGAATATAGCTAACAGTCTTCAAAAGGCAGGCGAAGTCCTGCTTCCCCTGGTTTGCCATTGTTTACTGCCTGCTCTAAATATGCTTCGAGGTACCCAGCATGCCACATGTATAAGTGACATCACTGCTGTTTCCAGTATTAATTCTTAACAAGATTTCCTGGATTTTTGGCCGTTTCTGACTCTATGAAGAGAACATTTTCAAGGCTACATAATAATGCTTCAAGCCAAATTCAGTCCTGCTGTAATTTCACTGAATGATAGAATTCCCCATAAGCACATTTAGGAACAAAGTCTGTTGTCCATGAAGTGATAAGCACAGACATGCTGTGGGTGCCCGAGGGCACAGTCCCACACCCTCCTCAAAATACTGCATGTGTGGTATAAAAAAGAGCAGAGCATACCCAGCTTCCCAGTTTTCCTTATGGCTAAATCAGAACATGCTCCTCAGGATTATTTTCTCACTTGCATTGTGGGTTACCCTTTCAAACTTGGGGTGTGTTTTTTCTTGACTTACATTTATTTTCCTTTTATTCTGTTCTTATAGGAGCAAGATAATACATCCTCTTCAGCTTTTTTTTTTTTTTTAAATTCATATTTTGTTCAATGTTTGTTCCACCTTTATGGATTTAGGTGCTACACACACCCACCAGCTTTACATTGTCCAAGGGACATTCCTGCTGTAAGATAGCATTCCTGTGTGTGTTTGTCAACCAGTAAACCATAGACCCAGAAGATATTCAACCTGTAAAGGTGTTATGCATAGAGCACATAAAGAGCTCAAAAGATAACTTCTTGGCACATCTCTTTGTTTTGGCTTGAACCCCAAGTCTCTCATTTTCAGTCTCCTCTTCCTTGTTCTGCTTCAGAGTGGAAAGGGAAAGGTGATCTTGGGTTGTGACTCCCTTACAACATCTGGAAGTAATCTCACTTTCCATTGCTCAAAATACCTCAAGGACTCCTGGTCTTCTGAAGTATTTAGAGAGACTTTTGTAGAGCTGAGCACATCCTCAGGGGCACAGTTAAGGAATAGAGCTTGGCTCTTCTTTCTTCTCATCAGCAATCTAAAAAATCACTGGTCAGATAGACCAACATCTACTACACTAAGTTTGTCATTCATTCATATGCTTACTTTGGACTGCTCCCAGTTTCTTGGCTTTGGGGGATTTCAAGAGTTCATCTGGCCATCCCATTCTTCTTCTCCTTCTCTTCTTACTTGGGCACTGAATTTTCTCAGGTGCACACTGCCCATGAGAAACTAACATTAGACTATTAGACAGCAGACACTGCCTCCCATGATTAGATAATTAAGCTGCCTCTTCTCTGCAAGACCACCTACCCCCTTTCTTTCTAGGGACACTTTGTGAGAGCTTGGGCTGGTGGGAAATAGATGCTTAATCAGCTCTAGCAGGAGGTTCTCACGGGGTTAAGAATTTATAGCCACTGTTCCCTGTCGTCAAAGAAAAGCCAGAGCTGTGGACCTCATTTGAACTTACAAGCTACATCCATGCCCCTCCTCTGTTTCTATGGGCAAGTGGTCCAGCACTGCTTATGTTTATATGATTAAATTGTCTTCACTCCCCAAAACAAAGAACACTCGCTGCCTCCTGAGAACAGTCCCTGTCCTGTGCTGTCCCCCAGCTGCGCCCAGGCATTGTCTGGCACCGAGCTCAAAACTATGCCAGGGAGAGTGTTAGCAATTAAACAGCATGGATGATCAAACGATAGAGCTGGTATCCTTGCCCTGCTTATTTCACTTGCACAGACATAGCCAAGGAATGGCTTTATTGACAGACTCAGATCTGAAATAGCCTCTGATAATTTTGCCACTCAGGAAAGAGGATTTGTTTGCATCAGGTGATTTTGATGTGCCCTTTTCTTACTCTACAGCTTGACTAGAAAGTATCTTTAGTGCACAATGAATCATAACAGTGAGCAGGACAAGGGTCTTCTAATCAGGGTCAGCAAACTCTCCTCCAGATCTGAGCAGCAGAGCTGATTCTCTCGGGAGAGGACAGTCTCTCCCACCAGTCTCTCCCAGTCTTTCCTCACCTCTGCAACTGGTGAGCAATGAGCAGATACCTCCAGCAGGTTTGGTGGCAAACACTGGTTTCTCCTCAAAGAGCTAAAAGTCCATATCCCAGTGTAACTCAGGGTTTGTCTTCTTGTGCTGGATCACAGAGCACTGTGGGTTTTCATCACCCTCAATGCCAGGATTCACAGGTGTGGTGTGTAAGAGATATTCTCATGCCTCTGTTTGCAGCTTAATTCCTAAGTCAGCTTTGCTGTCCCTGTGGCAGTGGAAAATATCCTTACATATGTTTGAAGAATGTGCTTTGAGTCCATTTTCCACAATATAATTACCCAGAAGTTTCCCTTTTGGACTAGAAGGCTCACTGTAATGGCCTTAGGGTGCAAAGGCTGTAATCCCCCAAGGAAACCTGGGAGCTTTTCTGATCATTCCTTCAGCGTATAAAGGATATTTTCATGTTCCAGTGATAATCAACCACACTAGCAAATGATCATAACCACTTTAACGTAGAGAATCACATGTAGACTGTTCAAACTCATTTTTAGCCTGGGAGTACCCTGTTCATCTTGAGAACCAACAATGAGTCACGGAGCTGGAGAGGGGCTGTGATGACTTCATACACATGAGGAATATGAATTCCCAAAATCTCTATCATCAGATGCTTTCCTGGTCTTCTAGTGCCTGATTATGATTTCTTTCAAATCCTATGATTACTGAAGTTTCTTAGGCATTGCAGGACAGGAGCTCTGGATAGAGTCTTTGTTTCAGGATCGCCTGCTCCTTTCAGTGTAGACATCCCATTCATTGACTCAGGTTTCACAGGTACTGTCACTCAATAGTTTCACCCACACCTTGGCTTCTCACTCATCAGAGCTGGGAACGTTGGAGCTGGCTGGCAGCTAGTCCCTCTCCCAGAAATTTCTTTCTGCCTTTGGTTTTCAGCTGCCTCTTGAGAATTCAAGGTGTGATTCCATGGTATTTTAAAACAATATAAATCTGGACTGCTGTGGTCCTGCCCTCTCTCCCTAGGTCTGACTATAAAGGCTTTCACCCCACCTTCGACTGAAATTAGTTTATTTCAGAATATCTATTTAATATACATTGAAAGAGACACAATTGTAGTTTATCTGCAAGGATGTACTGTTTTCTTCCTCTGCTTTTAATACAGGAGCTCAAGTCCCTATTGCTAATACTTCTTTCATTCTTCTCTCTTTGCTTGTACACTTTGCCCTTGCATGTTTTAGTCTAGATATTGATTTCACATGGCTATCTTTAAGTCATGAATCTGGGTCATGCCCAGGAATTTGTAGTGGATTTTAACTCTTTCTCATGGTCTCTTGTATTTCACTACATTGACATGGTTAGTCTGGGGGATTTTGCATTTTTGCCAAAATAGGAATCCCCACTTATTCTATCCTTCTTCATTTCATTGAAATTAGGTGCCAGGCTTTCATTTTGTCTGCTATTTTTTGCAACAGTAACTGCCTCCCTAGGTATCTATACTATTCATCTATTCATCTAATCTAAGATATTGACTTTGTTATACTAAGCCCAACAAGATAGTAGTTGTGTAGTTGTGTGATTGAGTAAATTTTTCTTACATTTGGCCTGACTCCAATCAGATTGTTTGTTCCTGTCTTTCTGAAATGCCTATAACATTATCATTTAAATGGGTCACAAATACTGTCTCTGCCCTCTCCACGTGTATGCTCCTCTGCTGAACTTCCCAGACCTGCTGGGTCTGCCACAGTGCACATGAGATTCCCATAACTGGGTACCTACCACGTACAGAGCCATGGGCTCTCCTCCACCCTGTGTGCTGCCATGTGTGCCGTGCCCCAGAGACAGCAGTGCTATGTCCCATAAAAATGCATTTATTTTAAGTTATAGAATGGGCAGGAGGCCATGATACATCAGGGGAGAACACTATTTTGTATAGTAATACTTGCTCCCCAGCTTCAACTCTGTTCTTTGCCCTCAAGATGACCATCCTTATCTGTGACCCAACATGTCAGACATGTTCCTGACACATCCCAGTATGAAACAGCGAATAGGCAGGGCTGTATACACCTGCCTTTCACTTTACATGGTTTTCTTGCTCTTAAAGGATTTTCTTCTCTTCTTGGACTGCAAGTTCAGGGCCTACTGGCACAGCTTCAAAACTGGACATGGGCTAACCCTGGCTACACCAGTTTCTTCTGATTTGCCCCTAGCTCTGAACAAATTTTAAAGTCGCTTATTTTGCTGCTGTTCTCCCTTCCAGCACACTCACTTTTTTAGGGTCTAGATTACTAAAGTTGTGAAACTGGTCCCATATTTCGAATTATGATTTAAGCTGCTTTTATTACATGCAATTGTTGTACACTGAGGAAGCACTAGTTTGTTTTTTTATAACACTTCAGCAGTATTATCTCTGAAGGGTATTAAAATATGCACTTGGCTACATTTATGATGTTTAATTGAACTTTTATTAGGGTTTTTTTAATGTATCCTCATAAAGCACCATACCACAGTAAGAAATAATGTACAAGTGGTAGATTATGTAAATGAAGCAGAAAATGCTATAGTTTAGTATTTAGTTCATATAAAATATAAAAATTAGATGAAAAATGTGCTTTTGAATGCAGTTATAATTAAAATTGTATATTGGAGTCTAAGCTACACCATACTCTGTAAATACCAGTGGTTGCGCTGAGTTCCAAGGAGATTATGTTGCAGTAGATGCTGATAAATCACTGTACGAAGTAAGGCTTTTATTGATTCACTTTGTTTGATTCTCTTCCCTTTTTTTACTGCATGAGTTTACATTTTTGCAATTATCTGCTAAACTGGAGTAAATTAAATTCAGAGAAGGCAGCAAAAGACAAAGGTGGCAGAGATACACTGTAATGGCATAGAGCTAAATAGGATGAGAGAAACATATACGCACACAAGCATTTCACCTGGATAATGGTAACACCACTCTTAGGAGCTCAACAGCCCAGAAATTCTGAAAGGCTGCTTCTGGAAGGGGAGTAATTACTGTGCCCGCAGCCATCTCACCTCACGCTGGGATCCCGCACAACATAACAAGCAATGGAAATGCTGTCTTTCCTGCTGGTTTTCGACAAGCTCCCAGAGAAAGCGGTGGCAAGGCGAGTGAGAGAAATTCTGGAGAGCAGCGGATTGTTTGATAAATTTCATCCTGGATTCAGCCACAGCCATGCTACTGAGGCTGCCCTTGTCAAAGTCATAAATGGTTTGAATGCCGCTGCTGAAAAGGAAGCCTGGCCTTGTTTGTACTATCAGGTCTAGCCATGGGGGGGGTTATTCTGTAAAAGGCTGGATTCTGTTGCAGTGCCTAGGTGACTGGCTAGTGTTGACTGAGAATGCGTTGAACTGGTTCCAGCAGTACTTGATTGCTTTCCCCAGTCAACATAGTAGGGTAAATTCTCCTCGAGAGCAGCCAGTTTCACATAATGACACTTGATCCCAGGGAGAATTCACCAGCAGCCTGACTTAGTTGGCACTGATGCTTTACGCTCTTTCTCTTGCCTTTCAGAGAGATATATGAGATGCATTAGAGCAGTGTATTAGAACTCCTTTTTGGCTTTGTTGAAGAGTACTATATTTCTAAAAGTAGCAACAATCAGATATTCAGAAACAAAAGACTTTCTTGTGCAGTCAAGATTATTAATAGACATAAAACACTTGTTTGTACCTGTTAATTTGAAGTCAGACTTCTTTTTAATTTATTTTTTTTTTTAAAAGAGGCCTGAATTCTGTTTGTAAATCTGGAGTGACAGTGCTGACACCAATAGATATATACAGTTGTAAATAACTTAAGAGAAGAATCTGATTCAATTGTCTGAAAACCAGAAGTCACTGAATAACTTTTCGTGGGACTTCAGTTTACATTCATGGCCAGTAAGCCTAACAAAGAAACTCCAGTGCTTCTTCTGCTACTCTCATCCACTCCAGTTCAACCAGTAGTCTGGTACCATTTCAATCTTGTAGAAATTTTCTCTATTTTCTGGCTACTCAGGCTGTAGTGAGGCTGTGATCTGCAGAGGGATTGCAAACCTTAGACCAAAGACCTGAAAAGGGGTTTAGCCACAGATTTTTCTGAATCTCGTCAGTGGGACAACAGATTTGCTTCTCCTCAAGATGCCTCTCATCAATAACATACAGTATCTGAAATTAGCATCCAATGAGATTACCTGCAAATTCTCTAACCTGAGATTATCATCACCAGCGTAACTAAATAGGCCAAGCTGCAGAGGAAATTTGGACGAACCTTCACGTTTGTAACAGATAGGGGTTCTCAGTAACTATAACTTGAGGGTCTGTAAAATCAGAATATGATTAACAATCTTTTGTGAACTTCATAGATATGAAATGTGCAGTATGCAAAAGAGCTTTCCCAAGTAATTAATTTATGCATCAGCTTTCTCATGTGTCTTCATATGTCCATGAGCTGAGGTAACCTGTTATCTTCAAGGAGCCTATAGAAAAGGGGTTTTTTTCTGTTTTTTTACTTCATGACATAATAATAAATCCAGTATACTGGATTTAAAAAGACAAATTATGTTCATGTGCAATGGGAACCTAAACAAAACTGAATTTGAAACCTTTCTTTCTCATTAGAAAAACAGAAAATAACTAAATCCCAGCACATCCTTATTTTGTTACTAAAATTATGTAAGAAATGTATGCAATGTACATAAACATGTATTGAATCTATAGGACATTTCAGCTTTCCATTTTTGCACATTAGTAATCTGAATAGGAGGTTTATTAACATGTAGTGATAAATTGAAGAATAGTATTTCATAGATGGCACAAAGAGATCAGAATTTGACTCGGCGTGTTTATTAACACTATTGAACAAGCTCTGTTTGAGAAACTAGAAGAAAACATACCCTATCCATTTTTTCCCAATGAATCTTAATTTCTGTTGGGCATCCCCTGATTTGTAAATCAATCTTATATTTTTCCTGTGGAAATACCTAAACATTCACATTGAGAATATATATGCCTTGCTTTAAAATGGCCTTTTAATAGTTTCTTTTTTATATTAGGCTTCCCAAAAAACAATTGGACTTAATACAAACTGATGACTTCAGTTTTTGCACATTGCATTATGGTTAACCACCCCATAGCAGGGCCCTCAAAGCAGGCTTCTTGGTTCAGTAACGTGCATGCTTCTTGTTAATACCCTCATTGCTAATCATAACTGGGGAGAATAAATCCTGCTACAAGTTGAAAACCATTTTACAATTAACTTATAAATAAGTAGACCATAATTACATTGTGTTATCTCACTTTGTTTTTACAGCCTCTTACCATGTTTCAAACAAGCAAATTAGACATATAGTGCTGGGTGATATATGGGAGGGAATGTTGCAAAGGACATAATTTAATGGCCTGAGTTTGAAAAGATCATGCAAAGGTTCATCACTTTTTGGTCATTTCAGAGAGATGAGACCACTGTTCTGTTGCTTTGCTTTTTGGCACTTCATAGTAAACCACTTTACCTAGGTCATTGCACAAGACAGAGACGGGACTTAACACTTCTTTAAGCATTCTTTCAATGGTTCTGAAAACAGCTGTTTTTCTCTATCAAGCTAACACTGTTTCAATGTCTAATATTTCATAATTGACCAAGACCAAATCCAGATGGTTCATGTTATTAAGATAATGTTAGCATCTTGCTGGTCACAGGAAGTATTTGCAGCTGCTGTAGGTTATGAGATACTGGGACACAAACCTGTCTTTAGTCCCCTTTCTGACCTACTGGCTAGAGTAAGCTGGGAGGATATTCCACTCTGAGAGACAATAATACCGTAAAGAGAGTTGGAGCAAAGGAACTGTTTTTCTTCATATCAACAAGCTTTTTAGGGCAAAGGTCGTTCAAGATTAGCCAGATTTTGAATTTTATTTCCATCTAGTGATGTTTAGCCTTCCTTCTCTTCAAAATAAGGTTGATTATTTTATATCTGTATCGGCAACATGGACAGTGGAATTGAGTGCACCCTCAGCAAGTTTGCCAACAGCACCAAGCTGTGTGGTGCGGTCAACACGCTGGAAGGAAGGGATGCCATCCAGAGGGACTTTGACAAGCTGGAGAGGTGGGCCCATGCAAACCTCATGAAGTTCAAAAAGGCCAAATGCACGGTCCTGCACATGAGTCGGGGCAATCCCAAGCACAAATACAGGCTAGGCCAAGAATGGATTGAGAGCAGCCCTGAGGAGAAGGACTTGGGGGCGTTGGTTGATGAGAAGCTCAACATGACCCAGCAATGTGTGCTTGCAGCCCAGAAAGCCAACCGTATCAAAAGAAGCATGACCAGCAGGTCGAGGGAGGTGATTGTCCCCCTCTGCTCCGCTCTTATGAGACCCCACCTGGAGTACTGTGTTCAGCTCTGGGGCCCCCAACATAAGAAGGACATGGAGCTGTTGGAGCGAGTACAGAGGAGGGCCAGGAAGATGATCAGAGGGCTGGAGCACCTCTCCTATGAGGACAGGCTGAGAGAGTTGGGGTTGTTCAGCCTGGAGAAGAGAAGGCTCCGGGGAGACCTTATAGCAGCCTTCCAGTACCTGAAGGGGGCCTACAAGAAAGCTGGAGAGGGACTTTTTACAAGGGCATGTAGTAACAGGACAAGGTGTAATGGCTTTAAACTGAAAGAGGGTAGATTTAGATTGGATATAAGGAAGAAATTCTTCACTATGAGGGTGGTGAGGCACGGGAACAGGTTGCCCAGAGAAGCTGTGGATGCCCCATCCCTGGAAGTGTTCAAGGCCAGGCTGGATGGGGCTTTGAGCAACCTGGTCTTGTGGAAGGTGTCCCTGCCCATGGCAGGGGGTTGGAACCAGATGATCTTTAAGGTCCCTTCCAACCCAAACCATTCTATGATTCTATGATTCTATGACTAACCTTCCATGATGCAATTAAACGTCCTTGAAAACTGTGTGCACATACGTAGAAGGAAATGGGCTATGTAAACACACTGCCAAATAGCCTTATGGTCTCAAGGAGGTATATATGGCAGTCCTCTTCTGTCAAGGGTCTCCCCCTTGCTCCCACTGATCTCAGGTATGGATCTCAGCCTGTTCTTACTGCTATCAGCAAGAATTTTTGACTCATCCATCCCACTGACTTCAGTTTTTAGATCTGTATTTTCTCTGACTCACACAAAACAGTTTTTTAAACAAGTGCACTGAGAAATCCCAATTTCAAAAAAACTAGTTAGGATTGTGTACTGGTTTGAGCTGGGATAGAGTTGGTTTTCTTCATAGCTGCTTGTATGGTGCTCTGTTTTGGATTTGTGACCAGAACAGTATTGATGACACAGGGATGTTTTAGCTGTTGCTGAGCAGTGCTTGCACAGCCTCAAGGCCTTTGCTGCCCTGCCTCATGCTGCCCTGCCAGCAAGTAGCCTGGGGGCGCACAAGAAGCTGGGAGGGGACGCAGCCAGGACAGCTGACCCCAACTGACCAACGGGATATCCCACACCATAGGATATCGTGCTCAGCAATAACAGCTGGGGGAAGAAGGAGAAAGGGGGGACGTTTGGAGTGAGGATGTTTGTCTTCCCAAGTCACTGTTACTCATGATGAAGCCGTGCTTTCCTGGGGATGGCTGAACACCTGCCTGCTGATGGGAAGTAGTGAATGAATTCCTTATTCTGCTTTGCTTTACCTATTAGTCTGTCTTTATCTCAACCCACAAGTTTTCTCACTTTTATCCTTCCGATTCTCTCCCCAGTCCCACCGGGGGGGGAGAGAGAGAGTGGCTGTGTGGGGCTGAGCTGCCTACCTGGGTTAACCTACATCAGATTGCTGAGTGGCAATAATACCATATCATTTACAACACCAAGCACTTAAAAGCATGAGTAGTAAAAACATCAGAATTCATACTCTGACTACTCAGGAATATCTCATTTTCATTAGATAAGTGCAAAGGGATGACACTGTAACCAATACTAAGAAAACAACTATTTCGCAAGGCAAAACTTCCGTCTCTGAGAGAGATGAGGATATGGGAGTAACCACAGCACGAGCTGAGAAGAACCAGGACATGTTTTAGCTGAGTAGAGAAAGGCAGCGGCCGTCTCCCACGTAGATGAGACTGGAAGAATCTGCACGGTCAGGAAATGTGAAGAGGCAACAACTGAAGATGCAAGGTTATGGCCTGAAATGACATGGCAAATGGCTGTTCTCCACAGTGACTGAGAAAGGTGCAATAGGGAGAGCTTGTGGGAGGAGATGAAGAAATTTGCTTCAGCCATGAGGAGCTCACTGAGGTGGTGACGAGACATTGCCAAGGAGACAAGAGTTTGTGTTTTCAGTTTGAATAGAAGTGGATAAGTCTGGATCAGAAACAGACTTGTGAATTTCAGCAGAGAGACAGCAGTGGAATTTGTGCCCTGCAGTCAGTAGGTCAGGTAGGTTAAGGAAGGGATGGAGTCTCCGAGATCTGTTTGAGGAGAAATCGATGGAGAAATTGGCACGAGCAACGCCAGTGGAATTGTAGCAGGCGGCCCAGCACTGAGTCAGAGATGAACTCCAGGCAGCAAAAGTAAACAGCACTCTCAGCATGCTTACAGATAAGAGGGAGAAGGGGGGTGAGATGGTAGTTGTAGAGGCAAGCAGGTTCGATATGTGTTTTCGAAGTGGAGAGATTAAGCACACATTTGTTTTGAGCGGAGGGAGAAGCCAAGGCAAATGACAATGTACAGAGAGGAGTAGAAAAAGAGGTAAGCAAGCACCAGGGAGAGGAGAAGATGGAATAACTTGTTCCGCTTAACACTTGCATCCGTTTTGCAGATCAAAACTGCACTAATTTGGGAAGCAGTTTATACAATCCATAAAAACGCATTTTATTAGCTTTTTTTTTTCTTTGAATCACTGACTTCTAAAGAATGAGAACAGCCATAAATGCTATTGTCTCCACAGGCAGCAATTTGGAAATAGAAGATGCATGGTTACATGATAAGTGTATTTTCTTCATAAAAAATGTTTGCAAATCAGGTTTAAAATAAGGGGAAAATAACTTGAAAATATTCTGCACGTCAGAAAATAATAAAATGTCTTCTTATTTTCTCCTGGTAGGCCACGCAATGCAGATTACTTTATGCAGGAAGCTAAACGGAAGAAGCATAAAGCAGATGCAATGGTGAGAACATTTTCTTTCCAGTTATGTTGCTGCAAATTATTTTTGTAATGCAGTTTCTTCATCAGTGCAGTATTGCTGGGGTAATTATAAAATCTATTATAAGGATGGCTAGGCTTGTTAAATTAAGAAATGTTTATATAATCAAATGTTCATAGCCCAATAAACTATGACTTAACAAATAATGACTTACTGAGATAAAGGCCTGGATAAATAAAACTTTCCATTTATTCCTTTGCTTTAATTAGCAGCTACAGTAATGGAGGCTGGGTAAGGGATCCACATACCTATCTTCTCAGTTTAACTAGCTGGCTAGGTCCTATAACTGCATCCCCAAATTTGGTCTGGTGGCTGAGGTATTTGTACTTTTTTTAAAGAGCTTTGGCTCTTCAGTGCCGAAAGAATCCTGGTTTCATGGCAGACCTCTCCTACTATAATCAGAAGCACACAAGGAATCTGTGTGACACTAGAGGAACACCTTGCACACAAAGGACTGTTGCAACAGATTCTTGGCCCTGGCTGTGACCTGCCTAAAAATGTAGCCAGTAAGACCCTCTTGAAAAGGGGGAATCTGAGGTTCTATGGAGCACTAAAGAGATGCTTGTCTTTCCAGACAAATGGGTGCAACAAAGTACGCAGTGCTCCAGGAGCGCTCCGCTTAGCCGTCCCTCGGCTTTCTCCAAGGCTACGTTTGTCCAGCACTATGAATAAGCTAGCACAGCCTTAAAAACATGAGGCCTCTGGGATGGCAGATGCAATATATGGGGTGGGACCCTGCATTAATACCGCTGTCTTGCAGGGGGGAGTAGCTGCAGTCCTGCCTTGCTCTGTCAGACAGACGCTTTGTTGTCACAGCAGCAGGAAAGAAGAAAGGTAGCTCAGAGCCTTCGTTTCTTCACCTCTTTTTCTCAGCTGTGCAGAATGTAAAAAGGCCAAGGAAGCAGACGCAGGCCCTTAATTTAGGACACTAACACTGACTTTTACACTCTACCTGAGTTTATTAGCGCAAATTTCCATGGTTTATTCAGTTCCATATTACTCTAAAGTGAGTCTTAAATCAGAAAATATTGTGGAGAAGTACAAATGGTGCATTTTAGTGTGTTGCTTTAAACAGAATGGAAAAAATCACTTAATACGCAAAGGAAATTCTTAGCCTGAAGAGAAATGTTTTTATGGTAGACTCCCAGAAACAGGAGGTACAAGCGTTCTCTGCTCTGCCACAAGTTTTATGCATGAGAGTCACTTAGGCACAGTTTAAACAGCCTCCCATCAGTGTTAGGTGATTGAAACATCCTTCACATTCAGCTTCTGTACACAGTGGACCAGCACCTTACTTACAGCTTGTGAATCACTCTTTGCAGGTACTTCCTCTCCCTCATTGACTGGGTAGGGATCCTGGAGGAATTGCCATATTGCCAAAGTGCCTCCAGGCACTTTGAATCACCTTGCTGGTTTCGATACCTCCTACTTTGGCACTGCAATACCTAACATGGGCACTTAGAGTGAGCAGCCTGAAAATTACTCTAAGTCTCTCCGCTCCTTAGTCCCCCATCTGTGAAATTGGGATAATAGCACTTCCACCTGCACAAGAGCATCGGGGAGAGAAATATAATAAAAAGTTTGTGAAGTTCTCTGGTATGATCGCAATGGGAGTCATATAAGAACCTAAAATAGATTGAAGCCAGTGTGCCATTCCAAAGTTACTATTTAAAATCTTTATCCCTTGGAAAAGAATAAGGTCCATTAACCTTTCACTGTGTGCATCAGATTTCAACCAAATGCATCCAGTCCATTAATGGGCTTTATGTACCGCAGGAGTTCTGACTGAAGGAAAGAGAAGCAGGACAGAGAGGTATTACTATGATTCATCTCTATCCACACCAAAAATGAAATTCTGAGAGCAGATAAGTGGTATGTTAGGGTACACATATGAACATTATGTGCACATTTGCATATACACCATTGTTGAGGACATATATGTATGTATATCGTATAAGTACACAAATACACACACAGAGAGAGTCAAAGAAGTACTGAAAATAGGAGAAGAAATGGGGCGAGGAAGAAGGATGGCAGGAGAAGCTGAGGGACCAGAGCAGTGGCTGAAAGAGGAGGAGGATATAGAAAGCAAATTCCTGACAAGAGGAGAGCGTGGTCAAGCAGTGCTGAAAATGGTAGGGATAAAGAAAACATGAGAACAGAGATGAGCCTTTGAATTAAGAGAGTTAGTAGTCGAAGTCTTATTTCTGATTGTCTTAGTTCACGATAATCATTATCTTTCTTTGCTGAGTGATGAAAAACTACGTTTGCAAACTTATGTGAAACCCTTTTTCATGAAAGCTGGAACAAAAGGCCTGACGAGATGGTGGAATTTCCAGCACTGGAAGAGCTTTGACAAAGATCTGTCAGGAATGTCCTAGGCAGAGCTGATCCTTCTTTGGACACAAGAATGCAGACCAAATAACATTTTGCAGCCTTTTTCAGCTCTACTTTCTGTATCTTATGATTTTCGCTGATGCACAGGGTTTGACGAGTTTTAGCTTTCTCATAGGAAAATTTGTGAATCTGAAGATACACCAACTTGCGTCAAGTTTACAATTGATGTTGAGAAAATCCCATCAAATGTAACCATATCTTGATGATTACACTATTTCTCTGTGTCCTTATTTTTTCCCTCTAGGTGGAAAAGTTTGGAAAGGCACTGAATTATGCAGAAGCAGCACTATCGTTTATTGAGTGTGGAAATGCAATGGAACAAGGCCCAATGGAATCTAAATCCCCTTATACAATGTATTCAGAAACAGTTGAACTCATCAGGTAGGAAGGGAGGAGATGGCCTCAGGGGTTACTCTGTTTATGCAAACTTGCTTATCTACATTATCACATAATTCCCTAGATACAGTAAAAGGGGAGAAGTGAGATCCTCCCAAGTGCCTGGTCAGTCATATGTAATATGTATGTATTATCTGTGATTTCTATGGAAATTAAATAAAGGAACTGTGTAGAATGCAAAAAAAAAAAAAAAAAAACACCAAAGCTTTTCATATTACTTGAGTTGCAAATTACTTCAAAAGTTTCATGGTATAAGTCCCGTGCTACTCAAAATGGAAAAATAATAATACATAATACCAAAACAGTCTCATGGAGTGGTAGTTTGCAAAATGTTGCAACGTGCTTAAGACTGCAGTTTAATGGTTAGCTGAAAGAAGTTGTAAACAGTGGTAGAAAAATGGGCACTCAAGGTCCATTTGGTGTGTATGCTCCTACTGTAGCCAGTGGAGTCCCAAAACCAGTCCAGCTCACACTAAAGCAGACCCCTACATTTAGTCACCTTCACGGCCCTCCAAACAGGACAGTCTAGAGTTCAGTCCCACCCTCAGTCCCTATGAAGAAAGTTTGCCTCTTAAATCCTTTCCTCCTTTATAGCTGGTACTAATAGTTAACGTTATTGACAGCATCGGTAGAGAACACAAAGGTCAAAATCATCCCAGCAGCTGAGCGACTCTGCAACGGAGCGAGCCCAGCCACACTAGCAGAGAAAGCTGCACTCTCAGTAACCATGGCATCATTCCTCAGGACAGTCAACCACACAGCTTTTGTCAGGACTAAGTTCATAGGAAGTAAAACATTTTAATTTTTAATCATATTCATAATGCTTCTAAAACAATGGCATTCTTTCGGACTTAGTGTTGACGCAGTGATTTTCTCGCATGTTAACAATTCCATTGGCATTTTATTCCACTTAGGGCTGTCTTCTCATGCATTTCAGTGGATTGGAAGGTTATTAAACAAAATCAAATATTTTTTCAGTAAGGGAATAGTACATCCCATCTCTGCAATTCTTCCCTTCTTTTTTTCAAAGGGCAGAAAGCTCTTTCTTTGTCTGCCCTGTCTTTTCTCGTGATAGTAAATAAATGGTCCTAACTCTGGAAATGAATTTTGCTTGCAGATCCATAGCTTTCAATAATGTGTGTAGCTGTGGTTGTGTTGTAGTGTGAATTGCTGTTGATCTCACTTGCTGCAGATCAGAAAAATAAGCGGTTTACTAGGCATGCCTGTTGAAACAAAACGTTCATACTGAATCTTTGCACAGGTATCAGGATCAAAGTTTGAAATAAGGAAAAACACAAGCAGCTAATTATGGGGAACAGGTATTTTTCTGGAAGCAAGCCCAGAAGCGCTGTGTGTTGTCCTAACCTTGTCCATTGTTCAGGTATTCAGCTGGAAGCTGAGACTTCCAGAAACTAATTTGTGATTGCATAGCACATACACTCTTGAAACAACTGTGGATGTTTAATATTTATAGAATTTGAATGTAATGTCATATGAGCAAAAATAGCTCTGAGCCACATGTTCCCCCTCTGCTGTGCTCAGCTTGGAGGAGCAGATCTGGGTAGAAGTGGCAGGGTGAGGGCAGCACCAGCTCCAAGGCAGGCCGTCTGCCTTCAAATGCTGTGACAACCTTTCTGCATGAGCTCTGTGCAACTGGGTCTCCACAGCAGCCGAGGTTATTTCGGTAGGACAGCATCACCTCGCCAGCTAGGCTCCCCTCTGGACTGACGGATGTTCAAAGGAGTTACTGCTGTTTAAAGAGTGCAGGGAGGCACTGCTAATGGCAAAATAGCTCTGAAACACAACCAGAAAAAGCACGTGTATGTCTGGTAACTTGAGCAAATACGTATAAGGGGGCAGATCAAATGACATTGGCCAGCTTAGCTCTCTGATCAGTAACATAAAGCTGTCTCAGTTAACTCACATTGGCTTTTTTCCTTTTGCTTAAGGTATGCAGTGAGACTAAAAACCCACTCAGGCCCCAACGCCACGCCAGAAGACAAACAGCTGGCTGCATTATGGTTAGTAGATTGAGATTTCCTCAAAAGCCTTCTTTTCTGCAGAGAGCCAGTTCTTGAAAATCAGATGCTGGGTGCAGCCAGATAGGATTGTGTTGTCTATTGAAATTAAGAGAATACTTTCTGCTCCGGGAAGGTCCAGCCCTTGTATCACTGTACCAGGTCTGCATTCTGCCTCTGTAAATAAGCAATTCATACTTATTGACTGTGACAGGTCAGCTATGGTACGTCAGCGTAATTAATTTTTAAATGCCTGATGGTTTGTTGTTTTTATGAGTGATGTACTTTTGTACCAATAGCTCGGTAATTTCTTTTGTGGCTGACA
The DNA here is from genome assembly GCF_965183815.1 of Platalea leucorodia. NCBI lineage: Eukaryota > Metazoa > Chordata > Aves > Pelecaniformes > Threskiornithidae > Platalea > Platalea leucorodia. The sequence goes on from NC_138824.1 coordinate 71,289,088, forward strand.
TTTTAGGCTCAATAATCATAAATTACATTTACATCATACGAAGGGAGATATGGTGATGGTGATAATTAAGCCTCTTGGATTACCTTCTAAATTGACATTTCTGGATATGTATGCATGCACCTTAGATTCTATAGGATGGTTGCTGATGGCTAGTAAAATACTAAAATGTTATTAAAATCAAATTTTAATTTAATATCTATGTAGTAATACATAAAATACCTATTACATGGTTACTGATTCTCAGTAAGTGGACATTTACAATCAGCGAGTGTGTTTTTAACATCTATTAACCATCTGTTAAAAAATCCAAATTAAATGCATCTTTAGCCTCCATAAATAAGGAGTCCTAATTAATCATTTGTATAAAAAAGAGCAAAATATTCAGAGATGCAATTTTCTTTTTTTTAAAATGCCCTTTCTTTGTCACGGGTTTGCTGTGCCATCGGGAGGAGCACAGAATGCATTCACGGCAATTGCTTTAAAAACGCTTAGGTGGGAAAAGGACTAAAGAACGGTTAAAAAAAAATAATAATAATAAAATAAATAAATGAAGCAAGCCGTATCACGAAGGGCTGCTCAGAACTGCGGCGCGCTTCGGTGCGTGCGGAACCGCATCCAAATTCCCGGAGCCGCTGCATCTGTTTCAGCAGAAAGGTCAGTGCGAGGGAAAGCAGACGGTGCCTTCTCCGGGCGATGAATAGCAACCCTAACTCACCGTCTGCCAGCCAGCAGATGAGCTGACACCATTTGCATCTGCGCCGTACCTGTGAAGGTGACAGGGTGAGAGTTATGGGGACCGGGGGGCCCCCGCCGCCCCGGCCGGCTCCCGCCGCCCGCCCGGCCGGCTGCCAGCCTCCGCTTCTCCTGAGGAGAGGCTGGCCTCCAGCGGCCAAAGGCAGAAATTCACCTTCTGCCTGCAGGAAAGGAGGCAAACGGGCTGAGAAACGCTGGCTGGGGATTTGGGGTTTTTTTCAAGAGCAATTTGCTAATTGGAGGGGGTTGCTGAGGTCTGGGCGGCTCCCGGGCGCGGGGAGATGGGGAGCGCTCCGCACGCCCAGGCTCAAGGCACCTTCTGGTGCTTCGGGTTGGCTCCGGGACTAAATACTGCTTTTAAAAATAAGGCCTGCCTCTGCTGCCAAAGGAAAAGGAAAACGCACCAGATTTTTGCTTCGAAAGCTGTGTTACCGAGGGGCAATCCCACGCTTGCTGATCAAAAATCTTGCTGGGAAGAGGTGGTGGTGATTCTTGGTTTGGAAAATAGACCAGTGCACCTAAAGCCGGTAGCGAAGAAAAGAGTCTGTGTGTCCTGAATGCTGATTATCAGTCATTGTGATGTATAATTATAGCTAATAGCTATTACTCTCATTTAATTACATAGCATTAAAGGTGTGCAGCTCTCTGCAGACTAACGAGAAGCACGGGGTCAGACCGTTCCCGTACAGCAGTTTGAGTTTTTCAGCCCACTGCTGGTTTCCTCTGGGGAACAAATCAGGCAGGTGGCCTAGGAATAGCCTCCAGGCTCCAACACAATCTCCATTCTGGTTTCCCACAGGGGAGCTTGGCCAGTGAAATCTGGGCAGGTCTGAAGTTTCCCTGTTTCCCAGCTACCTCCAGCTGCTGGAAGAGACCGCTGGGTGTACACAAAATACACCCATTATAATTCTAGTTCATTATACAGGCTCCAGGCTGTTGTAATAAAGTCCCACGATAAGACACTCCAAAAGGCTGCCTTTGCATTTACAAAAAGAAATTTTAAAAAATGCATACATTGGGTTCCAGGCCTGTAATGACCTTTTCACAGCAGAGGCCTTTGGTCAAGTGTGCAGAGTTCAAGTCAGAGTCAAGGCCTGGGAACCCAAACCTGCAAACCCTTCTGAGTACAGTCTGTTTAGTACCTCACTGGTAGCATTAGTCGGTGTGACCTCTCCTGGCTGCAATACCTAGCCTTGCTCATGAATCCATGGCAAAATGTGAAGTACTGTAAACAAATGGTGATAAAAACTGTAAGCAAGGTGCTGTCAGCCTTCCACTCTGTGTTAGTTTGAGAATTTAACATAATTAATTGGGATTTCTGTTCAGGGGGCACGCTTTACCTTCTGCTCTCCCTTTTGTTCTAGTTACCGCTGCCTGGCCCTTCTGTACTGGAGGATGTTCCGACTCAAGAGAGACCACGCGGTCAAGTATTCAAAAGCTCTTGTTGAGTATTTCAAGGTGCATTCTTTATGATACGTTTTTAGATCAGTGTGTCATTATAGGAAATACAGCATCTTACTATAACAGTAGCTGTGCTGGGCTTAGTTCTTCCCCTGCGAAGTCAGTAGAGTTTTAGCGTAGACTCCCACAGCAACACCTGATCTCTGGTCAGTTCTGTTGTCTTCGCAAGGGCCTCTCTTTGCAAAATACACACCGTGTCCCTTCATGAAGGATGAGAATTTTATTGTATTAACAAACAGGTATTTTCAGATTATTCTTGGTCAACTGTCTAGCGCTATCCAGCTCTGTTGCAAATAGGTTTTGCAGATTTTGCTCTAAGAATCCCCTCCAGGATTATACTTCCCACTAGACTACCTGTGAGTTGACGACTTTGATCTAGATCAGGCCTCAGCTGCAGGGCTTCCACTTAGCAGCATCGATAGGTAGGACAGTGCAGTGGGACATGTTCTTACCTAAGGAACGGGCAAAGAGCCCACGCTGACTTCAGTGAGAGCTGCACGAAAGCATCGGAGGGCAACCAAACCGCCTGCCATGTACTTGACATGGCACTGCTGGCTTCCCCCTCCTGCTTTGCTTTGCCTGCTACTGTGTCCATTTTCCATTCTCTGCCGGGTCCAAACCCTGATTATTCTGAGTAAGACAGAAAGTCATTCAAAGGATGTTGATATCTTTATTTGACAGGCAACCTTTCTCTGGAAAGTATCTCAGGAACAAGAACTTTCAGGTGGAGCTCACCTAGCGGTCAGTCCATCCAGCATTTCATCTCCAAACACAAAACTAGCCTTTATCTTTCTAATAAAAAAAATAATATGTACATGCAAGTACATATCTACAAGCTTTACAAAGTACAAGCTTTAAGACAAAGTAAGTCTTTTGGGGGACCTGAAGAGCTATTTGTCTTTGAACACAGGGCTGATCTGTTGGGGTTTTTTTGCAGAGGGAGGTACCTTGAAATGAAAAACATCCATCCTTTGACATTTTGTTAATAAAAAAATTCAAATACAAGCACAAATGCTCATGACCAGATTCTGAACACATGAAGACAGTGAAGGAAATTGACAGATCCGTTATTGTCAAACTGAAATTGAAGTCACTGTAATTGCTTCTAAAAATTTAGCAATATATAATTCAAAATGTTATGTTTCTCTAACAATGACTTGATTTCAGGGGAAAGAAATATGTGCCTATTACAGCACTTTATTTTTCTTTACCAGTTCAGAGAATACCTGCATTAAGAACAGGATGGTCAGGCTCTCAACCATGTAAAATGTCTCCTACTAGCAGACAGAAACTGTTTCACAGCAAACATAAAATGGACTTATACTCTGCTATAGCCAAGACGAGCTTGTTTTTTTGCAGAGCTCCTGCTGATATAATGATAGCGTAGTTTCACATTAGAAAGTATTCTCACCTTTGAAAGTAAAAATGGAAAAAAAAATCCATTTGCTATAATTTTCAGTGGAAAACAAGCCAATTCTCCACTCATTTCATATTTGGTATCTAAAAGCCTTCAAAACCAAGTGACGTGAAATGCTGACTGCATTAAGAACCTCCACATATATTATCAATCAAAGAAAGATTTTAAACCTTGTCACACACATTTGCAGGGAAAATTAGACACACTTTCCTTTTAGAAAAGAAAAAATGATTATTTAAATCTCCTTTTAGGCATTTTATTTCCATTATAAAAAAAATTAATGCAGCAGAGAATTAAAAAGAAGATATTCAGGGGCCAGACACATTTGAGAGCATAAAGAAACCAGGAGAATGGGTAGCAGTAAGCAAAGTGGGATAAGAGATGCTCCCTTACAACATTACACTCTCTAGAATCCTTACCCCCACCTTTCTGCTGCAGAACTGAGAGGAGGCTGGAGTAATATACCTAAAACACGAGGAAAAAGGTGTGGGAAGTTGTACAGTAAGGCAGAGGCTGGTTACATTTACAGCAGAAGTATCCTTGACTCCACTTCGATATTCATATTTTCCTGCCTCCAACTCTGTAAGTAAATAACACGTACTCAGTTTCCATTACACTAGAAAGATGAAGGCCAGTAGTTCTGAGACAGATCAGAACAGAAAAGAAAAAAAAAAAAGAAACTATTCTGTAAGAGGAGCAAATGCCGAGGATTCTCAGGTTGGTTCTATTTAGGATGGTAAATGAGAACTTTTCATTTTTTTCCTTTCACACCTTAGCCCTTCCTGCCAAAAAAGAAGAAAACCCATTTGAGGAAGAACCCCCTGTGGGACACTCCAAAGCTTATTTTTCATACCACTTACCTGGGATGTAGAAGGCCCAGTGTCAAAATGCAGGAAGAATGGCAGGGCACACACAGCACTGATGTGATCGCTGCTAAAATACAGCCAGTGTTGGTGTGCACCTGAAAGATCTGAGAACGTAAGAAGCAGTTCAGAGGACACATGAAAATGGAGAAAACGAACTTTTTGAAGAGAGGCTCAGGAGATGTGTCCCGCTTATTGCAGAACAGGTTAAGAGATGATGTGATCATTGTGTATATGGAAACAGAGCTGATAACACCAGGTGACATGCAGTTATGCTGGCACGGGACCAACAAAATCCAAAAGCTAGGACTGAAGTTAAGAAAATTCAGTCTTGAAGCCCTGAAACAGAATCTGTTTTCCTAACTGTGAGGCCTGCTAAATATTAGATACAGGACACAAGAGAATAAGGAGGATAAATAATGTCTTAGGATTTCTATATGACTAGCTATCCTTTTAAAAAATAAAATAAAATAAAATAAAATAAATTTTAAAAGTAATTTAGCTTCTGGTAAAAGTTCCATGATTGGTGGAAAAGGGAAATTGCAGACTGAGCGTCCTGGGGGATTACTCCTGGCCTTGAAATCCATGAAGCTCTGAAGCCCCTTGTTTATCGGTTTTCCTTCCTAAGCCATGGGAGACCAAGAGTGTTTGTCCTGCTGTTAATGCCTGTAACTCCTGCAGCTTACAACACCTGCAGCCCTGCATTTAACAATATCCATAAACAGATCTCGAGCTTCAGGACTTCACTTGGTCTCCTGTGGTTGTCAAGAAGGGAGCGGTGTTCCCCAGCACACAATTATCTGGATGCACAGTTTCGGGGGGGGTGCGAGGAGGTCACTTTCCTCTAAAGAATTAGAAACTGGCCATTGCTGAACATGAGGCTGCAGGTGGGACAGACCAGAAAAGTTTTGTTTCTGAGACTTCTGGTTTTTACATCCTTCTTCCTCACAGGCCCAGGTTTAAATCAGTCACAGCATTTGGGAGAGGGGAGGAGTCAAATGGGCAGGTCAAATGGGCAGGAACCTGCCAGTAAATTCCCACCAGCTCTTGTAGATTAACTCCTAGAATCATTTTAGCTATTCAGTTTCCATTATTGTGGACACCTGAATTTCTCCTGCTCTGTAAACATAGTGCTTGTGCAAGGTAGCATCTCCTCAAGCAATGAAATTCTTCAGCCTAAGCACAGTATACCAGTGAGAGTCTTAATGACTGCAGGTATACAAGAGATCACACTACATGATCTAATGTCCCCTTCTGAGGGGGTCTGGGTAACCCTTCAGCTAGAAGAATCACCAGTCTCTCTGGCCCTGTGAATGCTGCCATATTTAGACCAAGGGGAAGAGCCCCACAAGGAACAATCATGAGAGAGATTCTTGAGCCTGGTGGTTAAAACACCCACCCGAGCTGAGGGAGCCTCAGATTCACATCCCTGTGGTCAGCCAGGCTGAGCAGACTTGCACAGTCTCGCAGGTCCTAGGAGAATGACATTTGTCTTTGGGGGCAGGAGAGTGGAAGGACGTCCTTCTGGTTTTCTCTGTCACAAGAAATTCCACGTTAAACCTCACAGAGAGTCTTGGCAGCACTTTCTTCTGAACTCCCAGGATTTCTGTGAAAAGTTTCAGTTTCAACTAACATGTTTCCCTAATCAGCCCCCATCCCAGGGTGTTTAATAGACTGTGATTTGAGTCTGTGCTGCAGCACTGCTTCATCACACCACCAAACTAGGCTGAGTGGGCTTATTGCACCATGAGACTTGAATACTTCTATCTGCACAATTTTTTCTTTACCTTTCTTTACTGTTTAATGTTCTTCATTTCATAGGCTTATATAAATTATATGCATTGTGAACTATTTTTTCCTTTACAGAATTCATCAAAAGCTGCCCAGAACCCATCTCCTTGGGGTGCCAGTGGAAAGTAAGTTCACAGGTTGCACAGAAACTTCCATCAAATTGGCAGTCTGAAATTATATTTTCTTACCTGCAGTACGTTTTGATAATCTCATGGTTTTAATCCCAACACCCTTTTAAGTAACTGTATTACCATCTGTTTCCAGGAGCACAGGAACTCCATCACCCATGTCCCCTAGCCCTTCTCCAGTCAGCTCTGTAGGATCCCAGGGGAGCACAGGGGCCCCTTCCCCATCTCCTATCATCAGCATCCCGCAGCGCATTCATCAGATGGCCGCCAACCACGTCAGCATCACCAACAGCATCCTGCACAGCTATGACTACTGGGAGATGGCTGACAACCTGGCCAAGGAGAACAGAGGTGAGTGAGTCAAGGCACCGGGCTATTCTAGAAGACTGTCACGTGATTTTGAGCAGGAAAATAACTATTTTGATAGGAATCCTGTCTGCAAAGTAGGACTGCAGAGGTGATTTTTTCTTCCGTCTGCTCCTAATCTGTTCCAAAATGGCCCAAAAAGGTAATTTTGATAGCTGTCTTGCTCAGAAGCATCTATTTTTTTTCTTTATTTGGCTGGTCAGACAGGGCACAGACATAGCTGTGGGTAGCAGTCACTGCCATCTGTGTCATTCTGGAGAGAAAGGTTTGTGGGAGGGAAGGCAGCTTCCTGCCCCCAAAGTCGTGGAGCTGGATGGGATGTGCTTAGCCAGACCACGTCAAAAAGCAGGAGCACGCTTCCTTTCTGGAGAAGGAACGGACAGCCCCTAGCCCTCCCCCCATCCGAGCAAACACGGATGGGAACGAGGTGCCTGGCTCCCTCTTCAGAGCAAACTTCTCTCAGCTAAACTGGTTTCCATGAGCAGGTGCCTCAGCATCTGACTTGATGAAAAAGTATTCCTTGGGTTTCAGGCTAATTTATGTCTTTAAGGCAGGAGGACGGGCAGGATTCAAATCAAAATGAGGACACCTAAGCATAGGTGTGTATAGGAGCTGGGGGGCTAATCTCCCATTACAGTTGATGGAGCTTTGTTCAATACAAACAGCAGAGTTCAGAGAGCTGTTCGGTTCACCCTGAAGGGGACACAGGGATACAATTCAGTTGCCTAACCACAGCTGCCAAGTGCCATTTGAGGTATCCTTACCTACACTGTTACTCCAGAAGTCTCCTGTACGTCCTGTGTTAGATCTGCCAGTCCGGGCTGTATGTATCAACTGCCTGAGGGCATCTCAGATGGGCACTACACGCCTCTAAGTAGGCAACTGAATTTAGTCCTTAGTGGCTAGTTAGCCAAATCACTCCTTACGCTGTGATGACCATGTTGTAGAGGCCTCTATTTGTCTGTCACAGTAGCTTAGATACCTAGCATATGTACAGATAGACACTAGTGTGTAGACATTTTGATTTAGTTGTCCTTAATCTCAAAATAAATCTTGCCCGGCATCTGTTTGCTTTATCAAGACTCAATGGAAATTAATGAAAAGCAAAGCCACTGTTTTGTTCTTTAAAAAGAAAACTGCCGTGCATCAGCCTGTAACATCATGAACCACAGGTCTTTAAAATTAATCTCACCAGCACTAAACTTTCATTCCCATGAAATGTTCAGCTTGACTCAATTTGCAAGAGAATAAAATCTATTAAAGGGTGACAAGTAGCAAATACAGCTTCACTCTTCTGATGCTGAATCTTTTCTTCCCTGTAGATTTTTTTAACGACTTGGATGCATTGATGGGACCTATCACCTTGCACAGCAGTATGGAGCATTTAGTTCAGTACACTCAACAAGGACTTCACTGGGTGCGGAATAGCGCTCACTTGTCATAATGACTGTGTGCCATTCACATGGACAGTATACCTTTCATGGATAATTCAGTTATTCTGGACACTGTGCTACAGAAATAGTCAACCACAGCATTGATCCAAACAAAGGTGAATATTTCTTCAATATTGAGCAAAATTTTTCTGAGTGTAGACATGTATGTGTGCATATGTACAATATACAATGACGTCTCTTCTGAATGAATTGTTGTGTACCACTCTCCAAACATTTTCATACACTAGAAATACTGGAAAGAACTGATCTTAATGCACAAAACATACCCTTTCTATTCTTGTGCTGAAAAACTCAGAAACCAAAATCTTATGGGTTGATTGAACCAAGTGCAATAAGCACAGATCCCTATTCAGGAAAGCTCTCAATAGGTTGTTAACTTTAAGCTTGTACTGAAATCCTCTTGACTTCAGCAGAGTTTAAGCACATACACAAGGGCTTTCCTGAACTGGGATGAATGGGGGCAAACCGTAGACATGGAGAACTTTTACTGTGAACATGGACACATCACAGAAGTTTCAATATTAATGTGCCATCTCCCTGTTACTTCCCCACTGGGGCACACAGAGGAGTTGTGTAGTCCGCATTAAGTTGGAGAAAGACGGCATTCCTTCATGTGCAATAAGTTTCAACAAATTGCATGCATTTCTTTATCTTCTGTCTTTTTAAATAACTTTACCTCTTGTTGAGCTCCTCACCAACAGTATAACCTACAGTATCAAGCAAAAAGCCTGAAAACAGATATGCTGATAGCAAGAACTTAAAAGAGATGGTGGAAAATTTCATTCTGTTACTGACAGTAAACAGATAAATGAAAAAATATGGCAAACTGCAATCCACTTAGAAAAGAAAATGTGTTAATTTCAGCTGCATACACACAGAGAGACAGAGAGATATCTATACCAGTTGTTGGCTTTGCGTGAGAAGGCTTCATCCCACAGATTTTGACTTACATATCTTTTTCATCTACCAAAAGCTTGCAGCATTTTCTTCCAGGCTGTATGGGAGCATTACATGCAGTTTCCTTTATCTGGGAAGCTGAGGTTGCTGTTCATCAGGCTAAGAACTGTTTCCTATCATAATCCTCTCACTCTTCATGCATAATCCTCAACTAGGCTTTAACGTTTCTTGATTTATGGGATGTTTTCAGTTCCTCTTGACAGGCTGTGTTTTTCGTGCCAGAAGAAATAATCCCACAATAATTGGAGTTTAATTTGGGTCAGCTGAGGTCAAGGCCAGTTCATAGCAACCATGCTTGCATTCAGTGCATTTTTGTTCATTTTCAGGTTTTTTACACATTTAGTTTTCTTTTTTTGTATCGGAAATATAATCTTTTTGCAATCAGATTTGCAGCCCTTACTCAAGTCACCAGGTCCGGTGACTTCAATGGACTGTTTTTGTCTGAGTCACTGACTTGACCCTTTGATTGTTGTTTTCTAATCTAATTTATATATTAAGGAAATGTGAGTACAAAAGACTCTTTCAATAGAAGATACAAGTAGAAGTAGCCACTGATGTTGATGGTGGATTGATTGGTCCTTGCTGCCTTTTTGTTTCCTCCCCCATTTTTGAAGACCTGCATTTGGAAAAAAAAAAGACACCAAACAATGCGGCACGTTTTCTCAGCAAAACATCTTTGGTACCACAGGCTGTATTTACCCTGTGGTAAACAGCAGGCTTGAGAGCACACTGAGCCCCACGTACCTGCATTTTTTTGTGGAGGCTGCTTATCATAACTCCAGCTATTGCTCAGACTCAGAGCATTCACCCTGCTCTTTGAAGCAGCTCAGCGGGGTAGCTACCGAGGGACTGCTCAGCCCCAAGCCATCCTGGGCCGATATTTATGTGCCCATTGGTGCTCAGATACTTCCCCCCAAGAGGAGTCCTGAGCTCAGGCTGCAGTCACCTCTTAGCACGGACTTGAGTGTTATAGTGTGGCTGGCTTTAAGAGTGAACGCGGACCTGCCTTTAAATGACAAAATACACGTCCTCCGAGTCCTCCCGTCACTCTTAGCTCTGGCTGTTACCCACCCCAGAAGGAACACAATTTGTTTGGTCACAAGTATGGCGGAGAACTTGATCGGTGCCTTTCTGTTTATCACTTGCTTGATCTCCAGCTGTGGAAGTCTGTCGTGATTTACTAGACTAGTAGCAACGGATTCTGTCAGCTGCTTCAATACCATATGAAGGTACTGTGGGATTTCTCCTCAGATCAGGAAAGTGAAATTCCAATTAGATTAGCTTCTGTTTTCTTTGACGGTGCCTATGATGTTTATCTTCAGATAAAATGGGGGGTTTGGGAGCCCTTACTGCTATTTAATGTTGAGAAATTTTGGAAGTGACATATATTACTTGCCTTAAATGGAGTTTAGTTTTATTGCATATGTGGCATTTGAGTTTCAAGTACAGAACTTTGAAGCATGTTTATTTTACTAAGATCGGGATATTTTTCTTAATCACGATGAACTCTTTGTATGGATGTAATATGTCAAGAAACTTCAAAGAAATGCAAGAATTAATGCTGTCCTGTTGTAACATTTCCAAGTAATAAGGATCTCTTGTAGATGATTGTCCTTTCTTGTACATTGTTGTTATATCGAATTATTCCAGCTAAAATACCCATTGCTTCCCTGGAAAAACACACTGTTTTTTAGTTTTTGTGCTGGCATCATCTGTGTTGTCTGATGAGCACACTGAGCCTTAACTTCTGGTGGTGTAACAGGATGAAATAGCAGCCATTTAAACCAACTAGAGGTATAAATGGATTAGAGGTTTTGGCCTTCTCTCCATAGGGTTTCTTGCAGCTATACCATTTTGGTGAGGTTACTTAGAATGCTCTTCTGTGCAGACTATTTGCTGTATATGGTTGCTGCTGTTTAGATGACTGAATGTGGCATGGTGACAACAAATACTTCATTTCATCTTCTTAGGGCCTGGCGTAGAAAAGTGCATGTGGCTTTTAGGTCTGGTCCAATTAAGCGTATGTTCCACGTTAAGAACCTGAATAGTCTTGGGCACTTCACCGTGAGTCGAAGGTGCTCTGCGTGCTCTGGGACCAGCAGAGACCGTCCTTCTTTGGGGTTCCATGAAAGACACTTGCTTGTTGTCATCTGTTGTAAAAGTCCAGGAACATGCAGGCTTCTTTACGCCATAGCAATGTTCAGGTTCATTTTGTGAAAGTAAGAAGTCATTCTGTACAAATGCAGAAGGATTATGCCTGCAGGGAGAGGTTTGCTTACAAAGAGAGGCTTCTGAATCAGTCAGGGTTGGTAAAGCAATGGGAATGCATTCAAAGGAACCATGTATTGCGGGTGGATGCAACAAATGCAGAGCAGCCTATAGGATCCCCACAGACAGCAAGATCATACAGACCCCTTGGCCTTAACGCTTTATAGTATTCCATGGTGGCATGAATGACAGGTAAGAACAAAGCATATGCAGAGGTTCAAGGGTGGCCAAAAGCCAAGCATAGTCCTCCCTGTGGCATGGCAGGATACCCCAACCCCTTGTTTGCCTATTTCTTTTATCCAAATATCACAGGGCTCCAAAGGAAGAGATTATAGTGAACAGAGGACCTTAGATAAAGGAGGTTAAGAAGATCAAGCCCTAAGTGTAGATACAAACACATATGTATATACTGTAAATCTAAATAGTAATAAAAGTCACTCAGCATGAAGGATATTACTAGTGCCTACCATTGATCATCAAGTACTCATCACTGAGCAGCCATATCACCTCAGAAGTGCAGTAACTGTTATCAAAATAATTTGTGCAGCTAATTAATTTATAAGAAATGCACCTTTGGGACTGTGCCATAGTATCTCTTTTGTAATACAAATGTTCAAGCATTTTTCATGGCTACTGATGCAGATCTACATCACTGAAATGTCAGGATATCTTTTTTCCCCTAGATGAGGACATATACTTAGACCTGGCTAATCTGTGCTTAGTTTATCTACCCAAGAGACTTTAGTAGTCACCAGCCTTAACGCATGTACAGTATATACTATTCACTGACTTAGTTGTAGGTTTTAATCCAAATGAAATTGGAATTTGCGAAATTACTTGGACTAATGGCATCTGCCTCAGATATCCTGCAGATGTGACATTAAATGATTCATGATTTTAAGCAGGAAAGGTTGAATTTTATGTAAATAACAGTGGATGAATTCCTTGATCTTTTTACAAGAAGATTTTTTTAAAATTAAAAGATTGTCAAAGCAATAGGTTTTTTAACTCTCCTAAATTTTCTGGAGGGTCATAGGTTCATGGTCAAAGCTATATTAAGAACATCTCCTGCAATATGCCTTGCCTTTACATAATCCGCTTAATGCTTAGTATGTCAGAAAGAAATGTTTCTTTTTCACAGTGATAGCAACGTTTCCCTCCCCCATTCAGAGAGAATCCTCAAACTAAAGAATAAAATCTCCTGGCACAATAGAAATACAAGCAACGCCTGAAGAATATGGACTTGTTAAGATAACAATAGAAGTTTGGCTGGCGCAGACCTAACATGCCTCTCATTCCGTTATCTTTTTTTTTAGCATTTACATCACATATTTGAAGCCATTGTGTTTGAAACTAGAGAATTACTCTGATTTTCATGTCTTAAAAAGGTCTGGTAGGTCTGATCACTATCATAATTATAATTGTTACATTAGCTTATGTGCTGTGCACAGAGGGCTGGGAAGGCATGTAACCATAGATAAATTTCAGAATGCATTCAGAAAAGCATTTGGATGATCTTATGTCTAGTCTGTCTCGAAAATGGGAGAACAACGTCTCTCACCCACTAATGTTAGCCTGAAAATTTGGCTACTTTAATGTTTCTCACAAAGCTGCCATTTGCCTTCAATAAGGCCAAGACTCCATTTCCAGCGTTACTGGTTGCCATGCTGTAAATTGTTCTTAAGGTTAATTAACAAACTGGGAAAGTCACTTTGGGCTCTGTTTGCCCTCACCTCACTAAAGCTACGTAGAGGAAAAACACTAAGATTTGGAGCATCCAAGGCTCCGTCGTTCTTTCAAAAGGCTATGGTTTTCCTCAGTGGGGAAAAGTGGGATTCAGCTGGGGCTATTTCTTCAAGTAATTCCTCTGCCTCTGCCTGCTGTCTGGCTCTATTGCTTTTGGTAGTCCGCAAGTATGCCTGCACTTTCAGGAGTGTTTGCTACTTTGGCAGCCCAAGCTGCCTTTCAAATGGGGTGCTGGAGCATGGAGCAAGTAACCCACAGGCTGCAGAAAGGGCCTTGCTTTCCCCCACAAAACCAGCAGCAAATACAGCAAGGCTCCCTCTGTTTTCTGATCTGTGTAGCTTGAATCTCACATGCTGTAGCTTGAATCCCAGCCTCATCCCTGCTACCTTTGAAGGACTCCAGAGGGTCCAAGGAAAACAAGAGAATGATGAAAAAATAGGGATTTCCTCTGTCCCAAGGCACATATTCCTTTTTGGGAGTGAATATAAAGAACAGCATGCATCATAAGGCACTCAGGTCTCATGTTTCTCATATGTACTATCACAGGGATACTTAACACTTATCTGCCTCATAGGGCTTTATGAGAATTAATTAATGTTTGCAAATCACTTTGTATCCTCAGAAGGAAAGTGCTGTAGAAGAGCTACAGAAAAAACTGCTAAGTACACTGGATGAATTTCACCCCTGAGTCCACAGCTAGAAGACCCTCGAAATCCTTAAATACCATGTAAGCTCTCAATGTAAGTGCCCGAGTATATAAAACTTGTGCTTCGCGCTGAGGGGAGTCACAGCCTAGGTGAAACTGCCATTCCCAGAGCATCCATAACTTCGATCCTGGTAGAGAGCAAGAATCACAACAGTACATAATGGGACAAACAGCGTAGGTTAACAAAGTGCTGTGTAGCCATCCTAAGAATTTCAAATCTTTTTATGTCTTTGAGCCACTTTGTATTTCTGTGAAAGAAATTCGCCTCCCCAGTTGTACCAAGTGTGTTTCTCGTAACAGCCTCAGAAGTATTCAAATAATTTGTTATTCTAAATGCAGCTTCAAATAACTTCAAATCAATGGAAATTTTCTTTTAGAAGGGTGCATTCCAGAGAGGACTAGTCGCTTAATGAAACATTAAAAAAAAAAAGTCTCTCTCATAACAAAGTATGTGTCTGTTTGTGATGCACATTTACCAGTAACTAAGCTGGGAAGTCAGAGATATGTTGGGAGCCCAATGTTCAGGGAGTTACCGTCCTAAATCACACCACCGTTAGCCAGCATCCCCAGGTCGAACTCCCAGCTCTGTTCTGACACATTACCTCTAGAAGTCATGAATAAAGCACTTCACCGAGGATTGAACACCAGTCAAATCAACAAAATGTTTCTATTGCTGTTCATGTTATTCAGGCAATAGTAACAAATCCTTCCTTCTTTAGCACTACTTATCCTTTTCTCCTCCACTTGGCATTCTTAGATGTGGAATTCTCACCCTGTCAACAGATATGTAAGGAAACACTTCCTGCAGGAACAAGCTAGACATAGATAACATTTACCAAAGGGCAGGCTCTTCTTAAGTCTTTTTCTCACTTCCATTTTGGGAAATATTTGTATTGAAAAACAATATTTTCATTTGCAGTTTAGATTTATCATAGAATCATATAATTATAGAATGGTTTGGGTGGGAAGGGACCTTCAAAGATCATCTAGGTCAACGCCCCTGCCATGGGCAGGAACATCTTTCACTAGATCAGGTTGCTCAGAGCCCCGTCCAACCTGACCTTGAACACTTCCAGGGATGGGGCATCCACAGCTTCTCTGGGCAACCTGTTCCAGTGCCTCACCGCCCTCATTGTAAAGAATGTCTTCCTTATGTCCAATCTAAATGTACCCTCTTTCAGTTGAAAACTGTTGCCCCTTGTGCTGTCACTACAGGCCCTGGTAAAAAGTCTTTCTCCGTCTTTCTGATAAGCCCCCTTCATGTATTGAAAGGCTGCAATAAGGTCTCCCCAGAGCCTTCTCTTCTCCAGGCTGAACAACCCCAACTCTCTCAGCCTGTCCTCATAGGAGAGGTGTTCCAGCCCTTTGACTATTTTCATGGCCCCCCTCTGGACCCACTCCAGCAGATCCATGTCCTTCTTGTACTGAGGGTCCCAGAGCTGGACGCAGTGCTGCAGGTGGGGTCTCACCAGAGCAGAGTAGAGGGGCAGAATCACCTCCCTCGACCTGCTGGCCACGCTGCTTTTCATGCAGCCCAGGATATGGTTGGCTTTCGGGGCTGCGAGCACACATTGCCAGCTCATGACCAGCTTTTCATCCACCAGCACCCCCAAGTCCTTCTCCGCAGGGCTGCCCTCAGTCAGTACATCCCCCATCTGTATTGATATTGGGGCTTGGCCCAACCCAGGTGCAGGACCTTGCACTTGGCCTTGTTGAACCTCATGAGGTTCACACAGGTCTTCTCCTCAAGTCTGTCAAGGTCCCTCTGGATGTCAAGGTCCCTTTGGGGATCTGCTTTCATCCATGACAAACAAGTTTTGTCTTCCATTTGCATAAGGTGCTGTACGGGAAGATGGGGATTTCTGGCTTTCCCCAGCAAATCACACATAGCTAACTAGTGTCATGACCAATACAGTAATTCATTTTTTATCTCCTCAGCCTTTCATTTTGCCTTCCTGGTCCCACAGTCGGCTCTTCCTGCAGTCCTAGACATTTTCTTCCTCAACCCCAACTCCCAGCCTGGGCTTGTGACATACAGGGCAACGTAGACCTGAAATTACTCACAGGAAGAAAGATGGAGGGCAGTGCAGAGCTGCTCCAAGCAACTCAGGACCTTTCTGCTTTCTTCTCGTTCCCACCCCACTTGAGGGACTGGCACCCACCTTCTCCCATTATTCCTAGCAAGAAACTTCATCTCCCTCCTGAGGAAGAGACAGCGAGTGCTGATGACTCCATGCACGATTTCTGACCAGCTCGTCTTCTCTGTGTCCAAAGCGGATGGGAGAGGCCACTAATCTGGGAACTGAAAGCCCTTAGTGCTGGTGGCTCAAATACCTCGTGTGAAACAGCAGGGTAGCTGGAGGGGTTACAGCAGCATCTCCTGGCCCAGCACCATTGCCTGACATGGTGTTACTGATCTGCTTGAATGAGCATTGCCGCTTTATGGCCCTGCAGTAGAACCAGCAGGGACCGGTGGTCTCACACCTGTGCAAGGACCTTTTGTAGGCCACTGGGGGGACACAATCAGCCTTGTAACAATTCACTGGGGTTAAATAGCAAGAGAAGGTGGAATGGGAGAGAAAAAAGGCCCTGATTTGAACAGAGAAGTTGGGATTCACCTCATCTTGTATTGAAAGTCTAAAATAAGAACAATGAATCACACCCTAGAAATGCTTGTTTCTGTCCACTGGCTACAAAGGGAATTTAGGTGATGAGCTCAGTCATAGAGGTGCTATAAATCCCACCCCAGGTTTACAATCGTACCTGTTGCTAATGAGAGTGCCTGCTGAAATTGGTAAAATATCTTAGGATGCACTGATGCAGGATGTGGCTGAGATCACTTTGGGAGGGAGCAGATATGCAGGAAAATAGGTATGCGGTAAATACATTTATTTCTCAGATGTTTAAAGCATATCTTTTAGACTTGGACCATCCCTTGCCCACTCTCTAATTCGCTGGGCTCAAATCCAAAGAAGTAAGTAGTTCCTCGAGGACTGAATGTGCACCTTTCTTCTATTAAGATTACTGAAATATCAAGAAAATGTATTTTACAGTTTAGTAAACACTTGAAGGCACTTTTCCCATATGTTGTCTGGAAGCAGGGCTGGCTTTCTTTAAGCAGAAGAAAGAGTTTTTCTGTAGATGGCAAAAGAGATGAGATTGGCCATGAGCCCACTTGAGGCCAATATTACTCTTTTTTATGGAAATTCAACAGCATTTTTCAATTCATTATGTGAAAATGGCAATTTTACCCGTGATGAACAGCCTGGAGGCCACCCAGGGCCACCTAAAGCTCGTGGCCTGCCCGCAGACCAGCAGGTCCTTAGCAGCTCGGAGGGCTGGCCAGGCAGCGTCCCTTGCTGTCGGTGGACACCGCAGAAAGAGCAGCGGTGTGTTGAGAGCTTCAGAGCAGGCAGGTTAAGGTGTGCTTGCGGTGCCATTGGTAGGCTGTCTCTTTCCACGGATGGCAACAGGAGGGGTGGGAGCCGAAGCAGAGGAGCCGGGCAGTGTGAGAGCTCCTCTCCGGGCAGCCCGGCGCTAACCCCTGGTCCTCCTGCGCAGGGACATCGCTCTGTGCTGGCAGCGGCAGATGGAGACGATAACCGGTGTAACAAATCATGGCTGCACGCACACACGCGCTTCACTTACTTACAGCAACTCCCTGCCTTCCCGGGCTTCTTATTAACAGAAACCTGGACTGCGGTGGTGTCCGCTGACCAGGGCCATGTTGCAGTAGGCATCCTACAGAGACTCTCTTCCACAGAGCCGCCACCATGCAGAAGCCAAAACCAAACGACGCTGCGGGTGGGCGAGAGAAACAAACGGGTGGGGAAGACAGTACAGGGTGGCCAAAGTAACACGATGCTTCAATTTGTCATTACTTCTCCAGCCAGTTGCAATATTTGCAGTAGCCCTAACTCCCTCCCCACCTCCCATGCTGCACCCAGTGGCTGAAAAGGCAATGCGGCGGTCCCAGCGCGGGGTCCAGCCACCGACCGTCCTCCTGACGGGTGCACCCGCAGCACGGACGGCGCACGGCGGGATGCTGCCGCGTTGCGGCTCTTCCCCGCCTCCCCTTTTCACACAGCAAACTTCTAAGCAAGGGTCCCTGACCAGATGAGGTAGGCAAAGATCAGCTTATGACCAGAATTATTTTTGTAACAAACCTCAGAGATTCATTTCCATATTTCGTTTATAGCAATGAACGTCAGCAGATTTTTTGTGAAATCATTCGAGTCAGGATGGCTTTATTTGCAGCTCATAAAACATCGCTCACGTTTCTCTCTGAGGGTGTGCTACGCGAGGCCTCCCCCACCCAGCCAAAGCTATAGCAGTTTATCTTTCCAATGAGCATAATCCCACAATATGTCCCCATACAGCAGGCAATATTCTTTACACAGGTTAATAATCGGAGTACTCTGTACAGTAATTTATGCTATAAAGTATGTACATATATCATGGTAGCAGTCACAAATGCTTTAAACTGCCTTATTTATTAGATCAGTTAGCATTTCCCCCCTTGCTCCAGAATACTTTAAATTATTTTTATCTTTTGCATTAGGTATTTTTTTAGTTACTGCATTTTGACCCAATTATTGACAAAAAAAAAAAACCTTGGTCTTTACAGTAAATAGGTATCTAAAATTTAAGTAGAAATAGCAAATTCACTACCCATCCAACTAATATAGCTCTGATTATGATTAAAAATAAATACGGTATACTCTTATCTGTGTATCATGGTGTATGCCAGAAATCATATTCCACTTGTGATCAATACAAACAAGAGCTTTAGAAACATTCACCTATTTCATTCTTCCATTGTGAGACAAAGAAATCATAAACTACTTAATCTAAAATGTTCCCCGTGAGAACCCTAGTCTTATTCCTCCCTCAGGCAAAACACACATTGGCTTCAGTGGGAGCTTTACCTAAGTAAAAGTACAACGTAGGGACATTACAAAAATAAATATATCATGTATGAACAGTACTTGTGCTTGGTAGTCATCCCTTTTCTCTTTAGTAAGAAACATAGGGTAAAAGCTACATCTGTAACGCTCCTCTGTCTCACTCCTTCCTTTTTGCTGTAAAACATTGAGATTCAAAAACAATTGTATTATTTGTTCCATTCGCTCAAGCAAAATAGAAATCTTTTGGGGATCAGTTCCAAGTCAAACTAGAAAATACAAGAAAATTTTGCTTTTGTTTGTTTTCATGTTAAATTATGCTACACAATTAAACAGGTTCATGTGTACAAAGGCAATGAAATTATTAATGGCTTGTTTTACTGTTTGGAGATTTTGCTATGATGTCCACAGTTCATATAAAACTCATGTAGCACAGTTTCTGGGATGGTGAAAAATCCTACTGTAATGTAACAGAATGAGCCTTAAGGATTTGTAAGAATAAGCACTTTTATATTAAAAAGCAAATATTAATTCATCAGTAAGATTACTTTTTTAATGTGACAATAAACCATGAAATCAACATCCTTCTGTCTCAATTACGCCTCATCTGTCTCTTTCTTAAACCTTTTTCTGAGGGAAAAAATTGCCTGGTTTTGTGTTACAGCTTTTGGGTCCCATCGCAGTCGCCTGTGCTCCTGCCTAAGCCACCTGCCCTTCTCCGCACTTCTTTCATGGGTGAGCTCGTTTGAAACCTTCAGACAAGGAAGGAGGAAAGGCTCGTGTGTCGAAGCAGATCTCATTAACAAGGCACCAGATTTAACTGGGGTGTCTGACAGAGCCAAATAGACAAAAAGAGGCAGCTCTCTGGGGAAAGGAGAGCGGAGTCATTGCTACTTTTTAGTGGGGCACAGGAGGAGTACATAACCAATCCAAACTTTTCTTTATTTAGGTTTAGAAGACAAGCCCCTGTACCTTAAGACCACTAATGTGTGTAAGTAGTGCCAAGAGAGCCATGACCTCAGCAGCTGCAGAGCAGCAGTTCACAATTTATAGGCCAGTACTATGATAAAAGCACAAGAAATACAAGTACCAAGTCACTCTCCATCCTGCCTTCTCTTGCCCCCCCCCACACACACACATATTTTTCACCAATTACTTCCCAATTCCTACAGCTTCTTCCCACATAAGATTGCCATCTCTCAGAAGTATTTATTCCAGCATGCTTTCTTGGGCCAAAACCTAAATGCCGCTGTTTTAACAAGACCATTTTGCAAGTGGTAGCTTCTGGTGGTTCTTTTCTGCTTGCTCAATACCTGGGGAGTCGGGGGTTGGATGTTTTCCTACTTCTTACTGGGGAAATCACGTCTTCCCAAGCAGCATCTGACAGCCGGGGCAGGTACTGGCTGAACATCTCCGGGACAGGCCAGAAGAAATGAGCTTCCCAAAAAATGTTCTGCATTTTTGTGACTCACCACCATACATGAACATGTGCCTCTTACGGACTGTAACCACTGCATACTGAAGCACACAAATGGAGAGCTTTTGCTGCTGAGGGTGGGGAATGTATGTCAGGAACAAGCTCTGGCTTATGAAGTGCCATGATTCATGGTGGGCTGACACAGGACATTGCTGCCCGCCGTTGCTGCCAGGAGTCTCCTGTTGGGACAGGAGAACAGGCAATGAACGGTTTCCCCAGGCACTGCCATCATCGAAGGACGGAGACAGCCTCCCCAGGCATTGCCTGCAGCGGCTGAGGAGCTGACGTACCACGCACTAGAGGGACAGTTATGTGTAGCTGTGTTTCCAAGACCACCGAGGCTCAGAGTGAGCCCACTTCTGCCATCTCCCACGCCAGGGCCGGTTCAGTCCTACACACCACACACAGATCCATTAACCTCTGCCAGGTTGGACCTGCTTGCTTCAGCACTGCCTCTCTCCCTGAATGCTTCAGCGGTTTGCTGGTAATCCCGCAAAATATGCATGCAGAATTTTATTTCCTGACTTGTTCCTCAAAAACCTCCTCTTCTCAGCGTAATTCAAGGTCAGGAAAGAAATCAGGCGCCACCGAGCTGAAGACCTGGAGGGCCCATTACAATGATCTAGTCTTACTTCCCAGGAAAACACAGGCCATAACATTTTATCAAGGGATTCCTTTATCAAAGGCTAATAACTCAATGAAGAGAAGCCTAACCTTTTATTAAGGCAGCCAATCTTGATTTAAAGACACAGAGTAATGAAGAATTTACCGCAGCTCTTGGACTGCTATTTGCTAAAAATTCTGCCCCAGGGCTTCACTTTGAATGGTATCAAGGCTAACTACAAAGCCAAACAAAAAAAAAAAAAAAAAGAAAACTCAAAAACTGAAGATGGAATATGCGTACTGAAAGAAAGGGGAAAAAATATTATGGGGAAACTTTGCATTTTAGGGGAGTTTCTGCTCTTAATTTGAGGAAAGTATGTATAGACAGTAGTATTTGCTATTCTGAAATAAAATAGGCCGTGATCTTGTTCACTAGATATGCAAGCCCACAGGCAAAACACAAAAGGAAACACTGCAACAAGTGCTGCTGAAGTGCAGACCCTGTCGTCATCCTTTCACATTTGTGTCAAGCTCACATTCATACTAATGTGACTCTTAGGTCTTCCTTAATTTAAGAACAGGAACCAGCACCATGTCTGGATGTTTCTTAATATGAAACCCAGGCTGCCCAACTGTCTGGATAGGGATTATTAGCTTGAAATCTCCTGTAATATAAGGAATTACAAATCAGTAGAGATGTACTATTACAGTGTCTCCTAGGACCATTTATGCAACTTCTGATAGTGTGAGTTTCCACTGATTTGATTTTCTGCAGTCATTTTTCCAACACCAATATTACAAATCAGCTATAAGACGCTAAGGTTACATATGTCAAGAACTATGACTTGATAGCACATGTGCCTACATGCAGTATAAAATAATGGAGAACCCAATCCTGAGCAGGGCGATAAACGTCAGTCCCTTCTAAAGCACCTGCAGCAGGGCCACAGACAAGCCTTTCCACCCAGACGGATCTAGGCAAAGTATGTTCCTACAGGCATTCTTCAGGGTACCGAGCAAACCTTTTAAGAAACAAGTGAGCCAGGAGGCAATAGTTCCAGTTTGGGGGGTTTTTTTGCAGGTCAGTATAGCGGATTATTTGCTACAACCTGGAAGCAAGACTTTCTTAACATAAACGGGCCCCTCTCAGGAAGAGACCCTACTCCAAGCTGCACGTTGTGACCAACACATGTGACTGTTCTGAACTGAAGCTGTGCAGCCCAGAATGCAAGGCTCAAAATGACAAGATGAGAGAAAATCAGTGAGAGTTTGACTTCGAGGCCAGGGAAAGCTCCTGAGAGAAGTCTGGTTTCTGATCTGCTCCCAAGACAGGATCCACAGTCGCAGCACCAGCCACAGGGCACGCTCCGCCAAGGGCCTGGGACGTGTACCGCCACAGCGCGTCTGTGTGCTCCATCCTTACGTCTATTCTTGCACATCCCACACTGGCAGCAGTCAGAAAAAAAATCATTAGGCTAAATGGTCCTTTGATGTGATCAGTACAGTAGTTCTTACTGGCATCCTAAACTCACTGATAAACTGAAAAGAGAGGAAGTTAAGAGTGATTAAAGTTCTTTAAACTTCCAGGACACAAAACAATAAACAAGGTATCATCTGTTTTGGCAAGTGGCTGCAACCTGGCCAATCCGGACTCAGTGGATTGTTTTTACAGCTCTTTTCATGATGCCGCATGGAGTAAAAGCTTCAAAAAGGTTTAGATGGAGCAGACATAAGTTGTTCTTGCTTCATCAGAACATAAATTTTGACTAGGGAGGGATTTAAGGATCTAGGCTTAGGTCCTGTTATCTAGCTTGTGCTCATAGTTTCTAATCAAAACAAGATAAGGTATCCTCTGCTGTGTATTAAGTTGTTTGAGTTAAAACACTGCAAGAGTGGAGGATTTAAGCTTAAACTTAGTGAATGAGGTGTACACAAAAAATTTATTTTGTCTTGTCTTGCTGCTTTAGGTCAGCCTCACAAAACTCCTCATTGTCATCCAGACAAAGCCACAGAAAAGGATAAAGCTATATTGTCTGTCTCCAAGCATAAAACAGGGGTAAAGTGATACCCACTTCACATGCTTTCATAAAGCTCCTGTGAAAGCATAAATAGGTGCTTTGAGAAGATGGAAGGCAGTTGGAACTCTGAAAGCAATCCAAAATTCACTTTTGATTATACCTTTATTGTGTGTGTGTTCCGAAAATTTTACACTAAAGAAACAGAAGTGACCCAACTGGGTTTGCTTCTTCAGCTCAGCTACTCCATTCACCTTTCCATTTGCCTTACAAGTGCCAATTTAAAACATGTGGGTCAGGCACAACTGGCTCATAATGGAGAGATGACATTCAGATTACATTGCATTTATTAAAGTAATAAAAAGACTGCACTAACCGGTGTCTTCCTAATGTTAAGCAGTGTGGCAAATTATTCACCATCCTAGCTGCCCTCTCTAAAATGAACTGGACAGATCCTAATATCTCTACTGCTCCTTTTCAAGTAAGACTGCAGAAACAAATGCTTTGTGGATTTCAGCACAACGCATCACAGCCTCAGCACTAAATCCTCTCAGTGGCACTTTCCCAGGCAACATTCTTCAAGTACCTCCTGAACGTCACTCAGTCAACTTGCAATTCACTCCCAACTTCCTACCTTTGAGAATTTACTCATTTCCAATATTACATACTAATATGAAAGACACCAGGGTTTATCTAGCCAACACAGCAAAACAGCACTACAGTATGAAGGAGGCTCAAACAACAAGAAACACTTGAAAGTCAATTCCTTTTTCTGCTTCAGGAATGTTTGGGGGTTTAGTTCTAGAAGACAGGACTTTGCAAACAGGGGTCCTATATAAAAAACACAGCCCACAAGAGCTGCATGGGAGAGACACCTTCAGCTCCAAGACTCCAAGAAAGCTTTCTGCACCAAGTCATAACAGGATGAGGAGTGGGAGAATCTATGTAACTGAGATGCATTTGAGTGCCTGGTTCCCCTGACAGCCCTGGAGGTCACTGTCTAATCCTACATGAATTATTTGTGACTTTCCAAGGAGTAATCCACATGAGCAAGGAACCATAGCCAGAAAAAGGAGTGCCTTACCATCAGAGCATTTAGTACATCCAGGCAAACATATATATGGTGAAGTAGTTGTGGCTCTTTTGACACGGAAGGCACAAATTGGCTTTGCTTGCATTACGACTCCATGTATCAACCTAGGCTGAGTGGGCTGGAAGGGATACACCTCCTCCTAAATATCAAAGGGAGCTCCCCCTTCCTGGTGCTGCACGTGCTTTCACATCTGGGCACGTCTTACAGACGTACTATGGAATTCCAGATGACCCTGCATTACCGCCCTTCACTGTGCCTTAGAGGTATTACCAGAAAACCAGACTTTAAGGATGATCTGAATGACTACAAAGTGGTAATAATAAGAAATCTTGTAGATCAGCACAGAAAAGCTCTTACCATGGAGACTGCATGGGCAGCATGGGCAAAGCATGTCAAAACTACTAATACATGAAAAGGAAGCCACAAATAGCTTGAGGATGGCATAAGAACAGACAGATAGCAAAAATAAGTGTTAAAGAGGCCTTTTTAAAATAAGGGTAAGACCTTTCTTCTTGATGTGGTAGAAAAAAAGGATTCAGGAAGGTGAGATAAGGTCAGGTTGCTGGACAATGCAGACTTCCTGGGCAGCAAGGTATCTGCCAAATGAAGCGAGACAGCATGAATGTTAGAGATGCCAGAGAGGAGCTGGTTACTGTAATTAAGGTCTGAGGTGATGAGCTCAGCACCAACTGCCTAAAAAACGTTACAGACAGCTCAACGAAGACATCTGCTCAGGGTACAGCTGCAATGCAAACAGCTAACAAGGCGTTCGGCTACTCAGTGAATGAGATGGTGAATAATGCAGAAAATATTCTCCCTTTATACCAATCAGTGTTGAATTCTCCTCTGGCATACTGTCCGTGCCCCTCCCCAAGCTCTAAAAGATCCTGCAGAAGCAAGTGGAGGTCAGCGAGTAAGAATGAGAATAAGCAAGTGGGGAGTGGAGGCACAGGCAGGGAGTATCACAGGAAGGGATTGAAAAGAATGAGATTTGTCTGTCTCTGAAAGGAGACAGATAAGAAGGGACACAGTAAGATAAAACACCAAATACTCTAGAGAAGAAGTATCTGACACTTCTCTTTACCTTGCTGCATAACACAAGAATAAAGGAACATTCAATGAAATGAAGAGCTCATGTATTCAAAGCTGATCAAAGGAAACTCTCTTTCACATAATGTGTAATTGGACAGTGGAAGATATCACCACAGGAAGCAGAGGTCAAGAACTGTGCAGGATTCAAAGAAGGATTGGACGGCTATATGGATCACAGGAATAGCCAGTCAGAACAATTATGCTAAACTTTGGAAGAAGTATAAAGACAGGCTTTCAGAGTTTAAGCCAGTAGCTGACTATGGGAGAATTAAAATTAGGTTTCTGTAGGGGCAGATTACCCCACATCTTTCTCTGAGGTCCTTCTATCTTCTTTGCAAGCAGTTGATGCCGGTCCCTTTAAGGCCAGATCATCAGTCTACATGAACTACACAATTTCTATTTTCCCACTTCCACATCAGCTTCAGAGGTACTGAAAAGCTTTGTCTAGCTGCAACAATGTCAGCAAATTCAAACCTGCATTTTTCCACTAGTGATACAGCTATGGCACCACCTGTAGTAAATCAGCACAAGGCATTTTTATCACAACACAATTGCCTTTAACATAGCGTGGCTACGACTGTGGAACTGCAGCCATGTAGGGACATGGAGTGACAGAGTTCGCTACCGTCCTCACCTTGCCCCCGAGTCAAGCTCAGTCTTGCCTGAAAAGGATTTCACTGTCTTGCATTCCCTTTTACAGAACGGGCAAAGCTTGATCGCAACCTAAGCTTAATCCACAGCAAGTAGCTCTATTAGGAGGCTTGTTCATACGAACCTCTGATTTCCTGATGATATACCCCTAGGAACTTTTCTAATAGAAGTGGTATACTGTCCTCTCTGGCCATGGTGCTAAATGAAAGGAGCCCAGGCTTTCTGTCAAGGTCCATACAGTTAATCCATATGCTCTAAACTGTATCTACCAGCTTCAGGACTTCAGGGCTAAGCAGGAGATACGGGCTCCATCCAGCTCAGCCCAGTTGCAGTGGCAGCAGTTCTGTATCTGCACCACAGCACATGTCACTAAATTTACTTCAAGTGCCTCTCTGATGCCTACACAACCAAGTACAGATTTTCTGCGTAGTTCTGGTAGGCTTAGGTGCCTGCAACCTATTTAATTGCAGTTTAAATGCTTACATCCCCTTTTGCAGCTACACATGCTTCCAGTTTTCCCCTCCTTCCCTAGCCTTGTAAACTACCTCCTGACCTCAAATTCAGCCTGTTGCTGTCCCATCTTCTCATAAGCAGCAGCCCAACAACTTTTCTCTGTCTTAACCAGACCTGAAGCTAGCTTATTTTCACATGGCATGATCCTGAGCAGGATTAAGAGGCCAGGGCAACATTTACCTTCCCCCTCCTCTTTTCTCCTCTTTGAATGCGGCTTGGGGGAACCCGCATTTGTTATGGCTTGTGTGCAAAGGTCGATCTTTCTATTAGCAGACAGATGCAGTTTAGGAACCTGCACAAACTGAATCCAAATAAAAACAAACCCTGAAACATGGGGGAGGGATTCTTCCCCTATACCATTTTGCTGTTTTTATCTGGGCCTTTACTGTCCTCCTCCTTGTTCCACAGGACAGTCCCATGTACTGTAATTGTGCATCACTCACTTGACTGAGTTATGTGCTCCTGAAGCTGTATTCACCCTCAGCTAGCTCAATGAAGTCAGAAGGTAACCGTCTTTTTTTTGTGCAGCAGTTTGTGAAGTTTCTGCTCACTGCTCAGTACCACTTCCTTAGTTTTTACAATCTCGTAGCACTATGAGTATTGTCTGGCAACTGTACTGATCATTACGATAATTTTAAAATCTCTTTAAGGTCTCCTTGACCCCCCCAGAATGAGCCTCTTAACTTTGCCTCAGAACTGAAATCATCAAAACCATTAGAGTTTAGTTGCTTTATAATATACCTTTCTCCAAACATAACCTTCCTGAGACAGTGACCCATGCTCCGTGCAGTATTCTGGAGGGGCCTAATAACCATCTTCCAGAGGACCGTATTGCCTCTTTCGTGGTGCATTATAGCTCACTGTTCCATCGGTCTAGTGTCTTGTTTGCCTTTTTTATTGCAGCTGTGCACTGAAGTGACGGTTTCTATGATTTTTTCCACAGTAACCCCTTTCTCTCTCTGATCAGCGTGCTGGATGTAACACGCATTCCCTACATTTGCTCTTTGTTCCCAGACTAATTACTTTTCATTTTCTATACCAAGCAGCATTTGCCATCTGCTGGCTCATCAACTAAATGATCCAAATCCCTTTTGAATCCGCTTGCATTGTTCCTTATCGCTTCTCTGTGCTTCCAGTTTTACCATCCAACCAGCAGAGATTTCACGCACACAGAGCTCAGCTGGGGCACAGGAGCAGAGACCCAGGAATCCACAGGATCTTCTCACACCTCGGGCAGAGCATCCCGCCTGGATTTGCCACTTGCTGCATTCATACAGAAAAGAAGGGTTAGGTTTGGCAAAAATTAGGCTCACATATGCTTCAGGCTGCTTGAGATAAAGGATGGCTTTAAGCCCAGGCCCTGTGCTGGAGGACAGTGCAAGGCAGTGTCTTACACCAGGGATCCCAAAGATTGCGGATGGGCTGCTGCAGCTTTCGGAGACCCCGTCTGGTGTGTCCACACCAAGATACAGCACGTACTCCACTCCCCACCTCTCAGCTGTCGCTACTAGTACTGGAAGGAGAGGCACATGCCACGTCTCCTCCTCGCACTGCGTCCTGTTTGAGTGCGTGCGTGTCTGCACATGTGTGCACACGGGGAAAGGAAAAAAGGAAGAGGAACATGGAAACAAAATGAGACTTCACCCATATAGAAACCAGCACTGCTATGGCCCCATAGGCAAAAATATACATTTCCCTCAGCCCAACAGTGCAATTTCTGAAAATCCAGCACCAAGAACTTCTTCTGAATCCCCTCAGGAAACGTCCTATGCATGGAAGGCCAGATGTGCGCGGAAGAAGCAGGGGTCAGCTGGGGACGCACACTCTTTTCCCAGCTCTGAGCACTGGAATAGTGCAGGCTAAGCACTGATGCTTTTAAAGCAGGGTTTATGGGCAAGCCTTATGCTGTGCTGATGCATGTGCCACATGGCATTCTCTTGGAAACTCTTTTCTGTCTCACCAACAGCAAGCCTGACTTGCTGGTCTATTGCCTTCACCATAGTTTGTTTGTCATTTGAGTAAAAAATCGTCTCAGATTGCCCAGAGCGAGCAATCTTTTGGATGATCTTTTCCGGTCTTCCCTTGAAAGCATTGCACACACTTGAGGCATTATCAGTTGCCTATCTAAGATACAATCAGGGAAGAGAAGAACTAGACAACCTGTGCATTTTCTTGCAAATTTTATAATCACTTATTTATGTGGAAAATGACCATAGAGTGGTCAGTTCAGAAAACTAAGATTTTGCCGCTGTTTTATGGTCCACATGTAAAAAGAGCTATTTTTTCTTTAAACTGCATCGACTCTTCTGAATGCCAAGTTCAGATAGACTGGGCCTGATTTCAGACAACATTTGGTGCTCCCATTTATAGTGGTTTTACATGGTGATTTGAGTTAGGAGCGCAAAACATGGATAAATCTTTAATAAGCTACAAACGTCAGAGGAAATAACTTGTGCTATGCCTTTCTCGGGCAAGAAACCAGCATACCCAGCCTAACTAACTTGCCCTTGGCTATAATTGTGATTGCAGACACTACATTTTATCCCAAACTTCCCACACTCTTAAAATCAGCTGGAGTTCCAGGTGCTTGGCATTTCTGAAAAACAATTTTTACCTCTATTTGAGCATGGAAAAATCAGCATTCGCTCCAGACTACACTCGTATCCTCTGTTCTGCTAGGACAGTGTAGTAGGAAAAAAGAGCTTTGCTAATTCATGGCAGCATTCTGTTACTCTTTACTAATATGTAAGTCAGACGAATTCATCACGGACATGAGTGGAAAGATTTTTCATAGTCCTCCTCCTAGTCTCAGGTCTCTAAGAAGAGAATGAAGCTCCAAGCCAAATTTCACTCAGTTTCACATCTGAAGAGTTTGCATTCTGGGAGAACAGCGACAGCCAAAATTCAGCCTTTTTTAACAATAAAACTCCTGCACTCTGATTTAGACCTGTTCTCGTACACTGTAGCTGTATGATTTGTGCAGCATGCAGCCTCATAGAACTGCCTGAAATTCAGGAGTGTGATTTGAGCATGCATCTGTAACATTATTCGATTCACTGGAACTTTTGAACACCTCCTCTACCGTAACATTTAGGCACAACCTGGCACCTCAATCTTGCTTTCCCTTCTGGCAAATTCCCATCCAGTGAAAGTAAGACAGGAATCTTGCAAAAAGGGAAGGATTCCAATGTTCCCTCAATTAAAGTATGATTTTCCCTATCTCATCATCCAAAGCAATTGAAATTCTCTCCAAGAGCATTGCAGAGGCCTCTGCCTACATGCAAAAAAAACCTGTATTGATCAGTCTCTTCCTCTGGCTCACAAACATCCTTCAGATGATTGTTTCTTACCTCTAGCCTCCGCACAAGCTTTTTTCTTTTCTACTACTCTCTACTCCTAGCTGTAATGTTCATGCCATTTCATCATGCTGACATGCTGTCCTCTTTTCCCCATGTTTCCATCCACATTCTACTTGTTTATCCCTTCCTTAAGTGTGGTGGCAACTCTCTCTCTGGGACTCCACACTGGGCTGAGCCAGAGCAGGCCAGACCAATTCAAGAGACTGCTTTCTCAGGAGCTGTCAGTGGGTTTCCCAGTAGGCCAGAACAGCCAAAGGATAAAGTGGTCCCTATTGCCCTTAATGCATCTGTGATGCACTGAGACTTGCAGGATTCGTGGGAGTGTCCAGAGTTGAGTTTGAAGACGTCGTCTTACTTAGCAAGTTTCTCTCATTTCAGACTCATTAATTTCTCCCATTTCCCAGGTAGCCATTATATGCGATACTTGGATTTGTAGCAAAGACATTTGTTTTGCCCTAGCCAATTGTTTCTCTTCTCCCTGCCCGTTTCTTTTCCTGTATCTTTTGCCAATAAAACAGAGACAGGTTCCGATCCTGTAGCCCATAATCTAACCTCATGTAAGAAGACTGTGATGCATGGCAGAAAGGTGAGATGAATATAAGAGACTGACTTTTATGAGTAAGATTCATCTTAGTTAATATCAAACATTCCAGAGCATAGACCTTTACATATGAGCTAGTCACCCTAGGGTCTCTTTATAGTCAGTGGAGACAGGTACATTCAAGGCTAGCTCAGCTGTAGGTATCTAAATTAGGAGAAATCAATTCAGTCCTTCATTTCTGGTTCCAATTGCATCTTCTGTGTCAGCACTCACTAAATCCACTGCATCCACTTCACGGATGTCAACGGCATTTTTCAACACTCGCATTCTTGGGGATGTCACAAGACATATCATGCAAAAATATGCCAGAATGCAGCTCTGTCTTCCAAATTACCTCAGGATTCTTCCTGGCTGTTAACTGAAGTTGCAATAGAATTGCTGTAACTTGTTTTTCCGGATATGGCACTCACCGTTATTCAGGTACCTCAGACCCTGAGAGACAGCACCAATGTACTGACTGATTTCCACCACTGAAAAGCTGAGCTTTTCTATGGCTTTATAGAGAAAGAATCCCAGCAATAACACCTTGCCATCTGTGCAGAGAGAAGAGAATATGTAAGCCTGTTTGAATGCTGCCAATGGCACCCATTAAATCCCTGATCACAATGCAAAAAAAACCCTTGGCAGCACTGAAGGAAGTAAAATGTATGGATTTCCATATAACTGAGATCTCAAACAATTCTGAGGAGAAGGAAGACACTGAGTCCAAGTAGAAAAAGGGGAAAAAAAAGAACTGGGGGTAACTGACCTTTTAACAGAAAAATCCTTCCCCTGCTTTAACAGAAATACAGACTGCCTGGAGTTTACAGCAGAAAACTAACATTTCGGAGAGTAAGAACCCTCCTCCCCAGGCAACCTGCAAACAGGCTGAAAAGGGTCTGCAAAGCCCTGCAGTCAGCAGGGAGTTCATCTGCTTGGTCACTGTGAAGAGAGATCCACGTTTCTGAATATAGAGAAACTGGGGAGTTAGGTGGGAGACACAGCTTTATTACAGTGATCCAACATGCCTACCTAGTGCTTTGTTGTTGGTTTGGCTTTTTTTCCAGTTGCCTAACAGTGACTTTGTTGTTTTGAATGGACTATCCTGTGTTGTAGCAGGCACCTGCTTTTGGCAAAACTCTGTAAGACCGTCTGTGTCCAACAACGCTGCAAGCTCAGTTGGAAATGATGAAGA
Organism: Platalea leucorodia; assembly: GCF_965183815.1. Taxonomy (NCBI): domain Eukaryota; kingdom Metazoa; phylum Chordata; class Aves; order Pelecaniformes; family Threskiornithidae; genus Platalea; species Platalea leucorodia. Next base: position 71,320,480 of record NC_138824.1, read on the forward strand.
AAGTATAATAAGAAAAACAGCAACTGAAATCAAGGACTCCATCTCAACTTCTCTTTGAAGTGGCGACGCAGAACTTATAATCAATAAGTGAATATTAGCCTAGGAAGCCTATGAAAAGAAAAGATCAACGGCATAAAGGCACCCATTATATTATATCTATATATAGATGGTATATTATTACCTAACAATATCTTTGAGTACTGAGTCATGGTTTCAGATTCATTGAAAACGGGGCTGCAGGTGGCAATCCACTCATGTATATTTGCTCTTCACAAAACCAATTTTGCATTGAGGGAGCTGCTGAAATGGAGATGCCAGAGCACTATCAGGATGATGTAGAATTCTTTGCAGATGTGCAATTTTCATCTAAAATAAGTTCCACTGCAGTGTCCTAGACTGCTTCAGCACAAAATTAGCCAAAATAAACTTTATTTTTATGTAGTCCTCCCAGTTCCAAGGGCAGATGGAGCCCTGACGTATGACTGGGGGAGGGCCCTTCACCATTCAGCTGTGACCACAGAAAATGCACCAGTTAGAGAGTGTTGCACCCATCAGTGGTAATGAGCAAGGGGAGGAGAAAACTGAGGGATCTTTAGACTATTCAGTAAATCCACACTTTGTGCAAAATAGGACTGATGATACATTGGTCCACTCTGGCCACTTTTGCCCCACTCCAAAATGACTACTGGGGAGTAAAGTAGATACTGGTAAAGTAAAGCCATCAGAACAGGCTCACGTGCCAGCATTTTTGCTCTTCTTAGCTGGGCAGGTTGAAGGCACAGGAGAAGTATCCATTGGTGACACCTTTCCCTTCAACCACTGCTCTTGTGGACTGCAGCAGTAACGTAACAGCCATATTGCTCCATCATTAGCAAAATGCCTGGAGCTAACTCTTGGCTCTGATTCTTGCCAACAGCCTTTCCAAGTTTGTCTGTTTTTCATAATTGTTTTGCTTCCCACCATTTTTTACCTAGATCTTTGTTCTTGTCTTAAGAGTGCCTTCTGTGCAAAGAGGCCCACAGCCATTTCACCTAACGCCAGGCCCAAATGTAGGCTGCTGCTCTCTGCAAGTTTTGCTTTTACGTTGTTTTATGCTTTCTGAACTGTTCTTAGTAACATGCTCAGGGGGAAACAAAAAAAAAAAAAAAAGATTGCTTGCAAGTGTAGATTATCCTGCAGACATTTCTTGTTTTCTGTGATGTTTAAAAATCATGCAAGAGAGACAGGGATTTCTATCCCTGGCTAGAAATCTGCCTTAGCTCCTTTCACTCTTGAAAGAGCAAGAGCAGCTCTGCTTGGCAGACCTAATTAATTATGATTGTAATAAAACATATATTCCGCCTAAAAATATGTGACTGCATTGTGTTTTAGGAGGTAATGAAAACTGGCATCATGGTTAAAAAGGGTGCGTACGTAGCGCTAGGCCTTATGTAAGATATTATCGCTAGCGCCCGGTGCTGCAGGTGAGATTTTACACCGGCGGTTTCACCGGTTACCATGAAACAATAGTGCTTGGTCAGGAAACTACTGCAATACTCCTGCAGCTTTTACCCGCCGACATCCAGGGCATCGCAACAGCAGGCCGCGTGACTACAGCATCGCAGGAGTTGTGAAAGGCGTCTCCACCGTTCATCGTTGCCTCTGCCCTGCGAGAGACGTGCGACACGGCGGAGGGGCCCGTACCCGCCGCTTCCTCTGGCTGGTTACCCACCGGCGGGGGGACGGCGGGGTTTTCACCGGGGCTGTTCAACCGTAACCCCGCGGCACCGCTGCCCCGCGAAGAAGGGGCGGCCCCGGGGCGGGCGGGGCGGCGCGGCCCCGGGGCGGGCGGTGCGGGCCGGCCCCGCAATGCAGCAGCGCCTGGCCGGGCCCCCCCGCAAGGCCGCCGCCTCCCCGTCAGGGGCGGCTGCCGGGGGGGCGGGACGGAGCCAGGCACCGCTCCGTGCGGCGCCGGGGCAGCCGAGGAGGGGCAGGGCCTGCCTCGTCCCACCGATCCTCGCCCGTCCTCTCCCCCGCGGCTCGGCCGGGGCGAAGGCCTGCACCCGCCCCGGGGGAAGGCCGGCCGCTGCGGGCCGCGGGCCCTCGCCGCAGGCCCGCGTGTAGGCGCCTGCTCGCGTGTAAAATCGCAGGGCGCTGGCGGCCGCGGCCCGAGCGGCTCAGGGGTCGTTGTAGGGGGCGGGTTTGGGGATGACGGTGCGCGGCTGGACAAAAGAGAAAAACATCTGGGGGATGAGGGCGGACGCGCCGTATCCAGCTGCTGAAGTATAGGGCTGAAGCCACTGGTATTAAAGGGTCCGGCCGACGCTGTGAGGCGAATTCGGCGTCCCCCGTTCTCTTCTCTGTGCTGCCTGAATACGAAGCACCTCTGCATCTACTGCTGGAAACTGCGCTTGAGTCGGGGAGCCCCCCACCCGGCATCAGTGCAACACGGGCGACTCTTCCGAGAGCGCCCTGACCAGGAGAACTACGGAGTGAGAAGGACGGACATACCTCCCGTCCGCCGAGGGAAAAGCTCGTTAGCTGTCACGCTGCAGCCATTCTCGGGTGGTTATTTGCCTGTCGGGGCTTGCTGCCACAGAACACGAGCAACAGAAGCTGCAGGCCGGTGCCTGGCACGGAAAAGCAGAGAGCAGCAACGGGTTGTCAGCGCCACGTTACGGAGCCTCTCCGTTTGGAGATGGGGCGAGGGTGGTGAGCCTTCTTTTACTGTATACATGATCAGCTGGGCTCTGCTGGAGTCAAGCAACTGGCAGTGCTTTTCCCCGCAAACATAACTACCTACAGACCAGCAAAATAGCAAGCAATGGAATAGCCAACACTAAGTTTTCTCCTTTCTCTGTGGAAATGTTGGCTCTGTGTCGGCCCTTGTGTTTATACATGCTGTGACAGCCCCAAGATCACGCTGGGGAACGCGTGAGACTCGAAGGAAGACACAGAACTATCAGCACGGGCAGAGACCTTCCGTCAGCGGTTTTACATGCCTGTCCTGGCACAGAGACCCAGAGCTGTTCTGTATTTATGAACGCAGCCCTCAGAGGCCGTAGAAGCCACGATCACTGCTCGGTCACGTCCCCCATATTAGGCTGCAAGCAGCATGACGCTGATCCTCTCGTATTTCACCTGGAAATTCCTTTGTGCTGAAGTTACTGAAATTACATCAGAAGTACTTTCTGTAAGTCGGAGCAGCTTTTGGCTCAGAAAGTGGGATTTATATGTAAAGGTTGCTCAACAATAACGCTTACCTCATTGAGAAGCCCCAGCTAAGCCCGTAGTCCCATTGAACTGAGGCCGGTATGTACCGGGCCCCTCTCCCCAGCCCCAGATTTGATTCCAAACTCCGTGAAGACAGCAAGAATGCCTTTATTGAAGTCAGCACGCTTTGAGCCAGGCTTCAACCTGTAAATATTTACCAATGAATAAGCATATGACCCATGTTCCCAATCTGGCTACTATAACTTAAGGCATTTCTCTGTCAGCTCAGGAGCCTGCTTGTGCAGATGCATTGCAACATGAAGGCTTTACAAGACACAGAAGATCACTTACTCCTGTTAATATTTGGCCCTTTTCCTAAACTTCCCTATTTTTATCCTCTTTTTAACCTTAATTCCTTTCCTTTTTCTGTTTCTTCTTAAACTAATATTGGCCTATTTTAACTAATTGTATGTAATCTTTGCTGAAAGTATAGTATGTCTACTTCAGGCTTTTTCACTGTTAACTCTTACCCCTGCTTTACTTCACAGAACAAAATAGTTGTCCCCGCATGCCTCTCTGAATAATTGTTGGTTCCTCTTATAATTTGCTTATATGTCAGCTTCTATTTAAAAATAAAATATAATCATTGACTAACCATTTTAAAGCTGTTCTTGCTAACCTAAATTAATCCCTATTCCACTTGTCTTTCTGCCTTTCTGCTCCACAACTGCCCCCTAGAGAAATAGCTCTGTAAGGAAAAAATAATGCACGCATCCCATCACGCAGTACTTTTAACAGTTTGCTCCAGACTGGCAAGGACTGGGATTGGTAGAGCCATTTCTCAGCAAAACTGGAAACAGGCCCAGTGCAATGGGTATATTTTAGATAACGTAACTTTTCCGAACAAAGTCTTTTTCAGAATTTTTTTTTTTCAGGTAATATAATTGCTGATGGAAATTAGACAGAAAGCAGCCAGCCACAATGCCTCTAAAACGTGACAGGTTAAAGCTGGTCAAAACTCCAGTTGGTGCTTCCCTCTGGCACGGAAACCCACATTTTGAAGCAGAGTTTCATTAAAATACTGAGTGAAAGCCAAATATTTGGGCTTTTCTCATGAAGGTGCTAGGAGGTTTCCTAGAAATATTTTTCTAAGTGAAATGAAGAAACCACATCCTGGGTAAAATAGCTGATGGTCAGCTGACCTAGGTAGACCCGAACTTGGCTTTTCCTTATCCTACCTGGATACCTTGAGTGGTATGTAACTAGCTATGGGGAAAAGTCTGGATATTCGTAACGGTCTTGGTTTTATCAAACAGTGCAGAGCACGAAAATACTTGACATCATTGTAACATTTTTCACAGAACAGGACAATTGTTCCTCTCTTCTGGCAATGCAGGTGGAGAAAAGAAGGTTCCACATAAGCACTTCTCTTACAGAGAGACACGTATGGCTTCATCTACTGAGTCCATGTGGGGAGACTGATGTGCTTCCAGCCAAACTGGAGTTTTGCCCAGTATCAATGGGGGCTCCTGGCAGATCTATCTAAGTGTAGGACTGGGGCCATCTTCTATTTATAAAACAAACCACATGGAATTAGAACAGGTAACTCAATAACAAACAAGTTTTCTGTAAGTAGAACAGATAATAAGGCCTGGTTTCCTAAGGATTTGTGTCTTATTTCTCCTACATTCCCATACCACAATAACACCCACTTTCCTATACAAGGATCTCCACATATCTTGTCTTCCCCCACAGCTGGTCTTTCCTTCTTCCCAGCCTCCCCACAGACACGCTTCACAGTATCCCCAACGCTCTCCCAGGAGCTGTAACCGGGGAAGAACTGGAGAAGGGCCCACACAGGCTGTGACTGGTTTGGCACAGGAGCATGCTGGCTGGCGCTAGAAAGCTCAGTGAGGAAATTACCTTGGGCTCTCATGCTACCTCACTGCTGCTCTTTCTAATGAAACCTGTGAGCTTCATATTGTAGAGGCTGAGATCCCTTCTTCAAACTGGGCTGAAACGGCCACTGGATTTGAAAGTTACCAGGGAAAGGCAGGGAGCACCACTGCACTTTTTAGAAACCTGCCTAATTAAAAATGCAGAATCACACGTGAGGAGCCAGCGGGTGTTATTCCCGTACCCAGCGAGTGGAACAAGCAGGCCCTCTTCCCGTGAGAGAAACCGCTTCTGGTACGAGCCTGGCGAGGCCTGCACCTGGCTCAGCCCCACTTCGGCCACAAGGACCCAGCCAGGGCAGGGACAGGGCTGGGCCGCGATCCCCCACCCGCCATCCCGGCCCACGCCGCGGTCGGGAGGGGGACGCCGCAGCGGGGGGCGGCCACAACCGACCTCGGGCCTTCCCCGCCCGCCTCTTCCCTGAACGGCGGCCCCGGGAGCGGCAACGGCCGGCGGGAAGGGGCGGGGGGGGTCGCTGCCCCCCGCCGGAGCAGAGGCTCCCCTCCGCTGCGGCGCCGCCCAGCCCCGGGCAAGCGGGCCGTGCCAGTGCCGGGGCAGCGGACCCGCCACCCCTCCGCGCAGGCCGCCCGCCCTCCCTCACCGGCTCCTGCCCGCCGCCGCCGCCCCGCTTACGGGGAGACGCGGCCGCACTGCGGGAGGACGTGCGCACCCTCGCCTCCGCCAGCCGGCCGGCCGCTGGCTCCCGGCGGCCGCTGGAAGCGGGAGGGCCGGGCCGGGCTGGGCTGGGCACAACGACCCGCCCCCTTCGCTCCGCTGCCCTGCCCGCCCGCCCGCCCCGTCCCGGTGCGAGGGGCCCGCCCGCGCCGCCGCTGCAGCAGCCCCCGCGCTTGCGGCGCGCCCCTCGGGCCGCCAGGGGGCGCCGCCGCCCCGCGCCCTCCGCAGCCCACTCGGGCGGGGGGGGGGGGAGCCGGCGAGGCGCGCGAGCCGCTCGCGCCCGCCCCGCCCCGCCGTCACGTGCCCGGTGTGAGCGCTCCCCAGCCCTCTCGGCGGCGCCGCACGCGACTTTCCGCGGGGCGCGAGCCGCTAGGGGGCGCCCCGGGGGCGGGCGGGCGGGCCGGCCGGCTGGCTGGCCTGCCCGGCGCGCGGCGCTTGTTGACCGAGCGGCGGTTGGTGGCGCGAGACTCTCTCGTGACGCGCTCGCAGGAAGGGCGGGGGGAGGAGGGGCTGCTGCTGGGGACACCGAGAGGGGGAGGAGAAGGGGGGGGGGAGAGGGAGGAAGGACGGAAGGAAGGAAGGAAGGAAGGGGGAGAGCGGGAGAGCGCGGCCGGGGCTGAGAGCTGGGGAGGAGGAGGAAGGCGGGCAGGAGGCGGTGGTTCCGTCCGTGCCGGGGGGAGCCGCGATGTGAAGCCCCCACAGGCCCCGGCAGGGCAGGCGGCGGCGGCGCCCCGGGAATGTGCGTCTGGGACGCGGCGAAAGGTGAGCGGCGGCGCGGGGCTGCCGGAGCGGGCGCCTTCCCTCTCGCGGCGCGGCGGCCCCGGCCCCCATGGCCGCTCGGCCCTCGCCAGCGCGCCCCCCCCCCCCCGTGCGCGCCTGCGGGTGGGCGGCTCGGGGAGGAGGGGGGAAGGAAGGGGGAGCCGGAGGCAGCCGCGGGGCCCGCAGCCCCTGCCCCGCCTCAGCCCCTCCCTGGGCCCGCGGCCTGGTCCTCCCCCTCCTCCCCGCCACGGCTTTTCCCCAGCGCCGGGCTCGGCGGGGCGGGGGGTGGCGGCGGCGGCGCGCGGGGTTATGTAACCGGCGCGGGGGCCTCGCTCAGCCCCGCTTGCCCGCGCGCGGGAGGGTGTGTGCGCGCGGGGGGCGGCCACGGACCCCCGGGTGCGCGCGCGCGGTGCAAGTTGCCGAGGGCGTGCCAGGTGTGTGCGTGCCCGGGTCAGCCCCCCCGCGCCTCGCCCCCCCCCCCCCCCCCGCGGCTACGGCACCTGTGCGTGCGCGGGTCTGTCACATGGGGCCTGCGCCCAGACACAACACAGAGCCCCAGCCGTGCTGCGGGCGTTTCGCCGGCCGCGGGGTCATTGCAGGGAAATGGGTTGGAGGAGGAGAAGGAAAGCCGGGGCCCTGCTGCAGCCTTGCCCTCCCGAGCGCCCCGCGCCCCCTGGCTCTCCGCTGTAGCGGCGCGTATCTGCCTGCGGTTTCCCGTCGTGTTTGTCACAAGTTGTATTTGCTGAGCAATAGCGCTGGGTATAACCGGTGTGCGGAAAGGAGGAGGACCTGTGCTTGATAAGTAAGGCTGTGCTTACAAACACCGAGGGACAAATGTGTTCAGTGATGCTTCTTCATCCCTTCCCCATCTAATGTTGACGCGTTTTGCCGTGTAGTTACCATTGACTTGACCTGTGATACCGGCCAGCAAGCCCCTGATGGGAGATGCGCGGTAATGGCACGTTAACCTTAAGAAGGGAGAGAAAGATAATACCACGAGCACGTGATTTTTTGGTAGCAAATCTGTATGTTGTATGCTGTAATATTCCATTCTTTCTGATGCTTTTAAGATTAATGTCAAAGTCTTCAAAATGACAGGGCTGCGAATACTCTGCTTGTGGTAATGAGAGATTTTCTTCATGAAACGACGAGTTGATGTTTCTTCTGCATTTCAATTTAAAATCCAGGTCCAATCTCAAATTTGATACTGTAGTCCAAAGAAGCAAAACCAGGGGATTGTAATTTTACAATACGAATTCTTTATTCATTTAGATGCTATTGTTGCTCAGCTAGAACTGTTTAAAACAGTTGCCTAATTATCATTAGTTGCAAGAGATCATAGTTAAAATTTATTTCTGGAACAGTTCTGTCTTACTAAGGTCTATGACATTTAACACAGAAATCCAGATCTCTTAACAAATTCTTTGCTGTCTTGTCTCAAGCGTGCAGTTATTACCCATTCCCACCATATTGGTCTTTCATTCAGTCCATTTCTTCCACTGGACAAGGTACCAAATCCCTGTTAGTAAATAATCCCAAGCTGTCAGGCTGGAGGTCGTTGGTAGGACAGTATTAGTAGAGGCACAGCGCAGACACCTGCCTTGTGACTCACTGATGTTTAACTACTTGAAGATAAATTGTTTTAAAAGTAAAGCTCTAATAGGAAAAATACATTAGCATGTTTCAAGCCTTGATAGTAAACTGATTCTACATTTTTCTGTGTACAGTATACGTGTCTTCAATAAATTATTCAGTAATTGGCCTTTCAAACATAGCACCAGTCCCTCTTTCTGGATAGAATGTACGTACTCTTCCCTTAGTCACAGCCTGTTCTGATGCAATGATAGTGTGTTGTAACTGAGTGCTGATTCTGAATAGTCTTTTCTGATCCCTTGACCCAGATGTCTCTTTTAAAGAAGCGTCATAGCAAATTCTTAATCTTTCTACCATCCCTTTCAGTTACTAGAGAGATTAAAAAAAAGTAAGAATGATTCAAACACAAAACCAGGTTTTGAGTAGGTAGAATAAATTAATATGATTACATAGACCTTTTAATAAATCAGTTGTTCAGGACAAGCAGGAAAAGAATAACTTGCCTCACCCTGCCATGTGCTTTCCCCATTTAATTTGTTAGCTATTGTTTATTTCATGAAGAATGAATTTTTTTTGTATTGAACATTTTTCTGTTTTAATTAAAGGTGTATATTATTATCGCTGAGATCTCTGTCAGCTCTTAGCAGCGTGTTTGCCTGGTATAGATACAACAAGGGAGCTAAATATCCAAATGTTGAAAACCTCCCTCAAGAATACAGCGTAGATTAATTTGGTGATAGTGCCATGTGTTTACCTAAGCAGAGCAAAATGAGGAAAAACTGGAAGCAAATAGAAGTGAGACTGGCCACGGAGTTAAAAAGAAAGTTGAAAGTAAGAGAGCGAATCGAAGTGGATGCAGAAAAGCGTGAGGAATTCTCAAATGTGTAATATAGTATACTTGTGGAAGCGTCTTTTTTTAAGAGCTAAATTTGTCTAGCGCTTCTCCCCGAGAGCAGCTTTCTGCTCTGTTGTGGAAACAGAGAGCATTTTAATTGGAGACACAAATGTTTTTAGGGAGGAGGGCCTGCCATATCTGTGGTCCCCCCACTTCTGTATTTCAATGTGGAGTAACTGGTGCTCGTAAGATAGAAGTCGGAATTAGGAAACCCTTCTTCTTTCTTGCTCTTCAGTGGAAGAGAGACAAGTGTGTAGAACAGCTTTGAATTCTGGGCTGTGATGATAACTTCTGTTTCCGTGGCTTGTATTTTCAAAACTATCTGAAGGACTGCTGCTGCTGTAGTTAAGGAGTCTGTGACCGTTAAATTCATCTAGGTGGTACTTTTAGTTTGGTATCCCCGTAGAAAGGATTGTTGTATCTTCTGTATTCTTTGCTGTAAATGCCTAAGCAGACCATGGTCCATGAATTTCAGTGTTAGCTTTTGGGGAAAGTAATATTTTATTAATCTTTGGGGGGGGGGGGGGGTGGAACTCCTTTCCTATCTCAAAGCTTCAGGTCTCCCAATTGGTATTCTACCTATTTAATAGTGCTGAAGCTGGTGGTTTGAAATTTAGTTGCTTGTATAAGTAAAGCTTAGCCATATTGCGGTTAAATCTTCTGTGTTGGTTTTGCTTTCTGTTCCCAGCTATCTGTAAATACTTTAACCGAATCCCAACATAAGGAAATTATCAGCTGTAACTTCCTTATTTGGTCTGCTTGAATTCAGGAAGACCTTTCCAGCTTCTTGGTTTATGAATGTAAATAATCCTGAAAAAGAGAAAGCTAATTTCGCTTAGGCGAAGACACTGCTTGGGTACCTTGCAGAGTCGTTCTTGCACAAATGCAGGTGGATTGGTTTGAATGCCAGAACATGAAAGCGGTGCTGAAGCTGCGCAGAACAGGGTTGAGAACTGCTCTAAGGATTTTCCGTATTGACTTAGAGGTTGGCAGTATTCTGTCAAGGTGAGGTATGCGGTGTATTTTGGCAGGATCCTGGGGACTGTTGCTGACATTTTTGGTCAGGTTCTAGTTGTCACTGAATAACCAAAGTAAAATAAAGTTCAGTCCAGCATGTTCATGACTTCATCTTTTTGAGGTGACTCAGATCAGCTGTTAGTCCAGGGCGTGATGAGTCGGCATCTTGGACAAATGGTTGTACTCCACTTAGATCATTTTGGAAACCTAGGAGCTGTTGGTATTTAAAGGAAGTCATGGAATTGCTGATAATTCTTACAAATAGGAAAGCCCGTGACCCCGTGGCACGTAAGGTAAATGATTAGTGCAGTTTCCCAAGTAGAATAAATGTATTTTACCATTTTGTGCTTTTGCATGCAACTCCCAGTTGAACTAAAGTAATAGTCTGTATTGAAAGGATACTGTTCCTGGTTTCTGAATCTGCCTGTTGTTTTCAGGAAACATTAAAGCATTGGGAAACTGGGAAGAGTGGCTTTTCAGTCACTATTTCCTAGATTTCCATGCTGAAATTGCATTATTTGGTAAGCAGTTCCAAGAATCCTCTTATAATGGGGGGAGGTAATGACTTTTCTCTCTAATTTGTGGCTGATCAGGAATTTGAAGTTGTAAGTGTTGCCCCTCCATAATGATTCCTGTAATTTCTACGCTGGTTTTTAACCTGGGTTCTACAAGCATCGTGTTTGCCTGGGGTAGGCCATTTTTCCTCTGTGGCCTTTTTGTATCGATCTGTCTCTACTACGCAGCAGTGTAACGCTGTTGTTTCAATGTCAGAGGTACTTAAAATACCAACTTAAAACCACTTCAGGCCAAGAATGCAATTCAGGTTTGAGTTTTATTTAGGGATCCTAAAGAATTAGAGCATTTTTGGTTTGTTCTGAGAACTTAGAACTATGTTTTTCCTGGAAAACAGAAACACTGTGCTCTATTTTCACTTTCCTCTGAATCTAGGAGGAAACTTGGGAATGTATTGGATCCGATCAAAAGTTCACCTAGGTAATAGTAAAGAAACGAACATACTGAGATACTTTGCCTTTATATTCTGAGTTCCTGTAGTTTGTTACCTTTTTTCAAAAATAAAAAATAAAAAATTTAATGGCACTTTATTCCATTCATTTGTTCAACCCATATGGACTTCTAGTGTCCTTGGTGCCCTGTGTCAGAGAATCCACAAATAAACTAGGCAATAGGAAAAAATGTTTCCATTTGTTTTGGTCTCTACTTATTAGTTTCATCTGATTCCTCCTAGTCTTGTTGGTCTGAGTTGATGATAAAAGTAATATCCATGGACTAACAAAAGACATAGAAAACTTGAGTAGAAACTTAAAACTTCAAGGCTAAGTGCAGAAGCCATATCTTGTGAATATTTTACTTCAAAAAAGATTTTGCAGCTTTGACAGTTTCAAAGGCAAATCCAGAAAAACATTTGGGAACCTGACTACGCAATGTCAGTTGGAATTAAGTAATGTCATTCAAAGGCTGCCATGAACAGAAAAATCTACTTATTTTAATACTCAATCAGTAGTCATCAATACTTTTGCTAGTAAAGTTACTTGAGTTCTTAGGCTTTTGCTGCTGAACGTGTTTAGTGCCTGTATATGTGAGTAGAGGGATGATCCTCTTTAGTATCTGACATCAGCTATCACTTGAGATTCACAAAGTGGATGTCTTATCTCCTCTCCCCCCCACAACTGCCCTGGGCACTTCTCCAAAAAAAAAAAACAAAAACAAAAACTTGTAGAGAAGTAGTTCCTTATCATTATGTTAGGTGGAACATTGGCCCAAAGAGCAGATTTGTTTCCACACCATTCTTTATTGCCAAAGTAGTTAATCTGGGTAGTGAGCAATCAAATTGGTCAGCAACAAAGATAAGTTTGTTGTGTGTATGTACATGCACTCGCATGTGCGCACACAAACACAAACACACACACACACACACACACACACACAGGTATATCCAAACGAATACATAAAATCAATCAAAAATACGTAGTCTCTTTTGACAAGATTTCACCAGTCTGCTGGCCTGAAGTCTAGGGAATCTGGGGAAGCTGAAGATAGTGTATGTCAGAGGTTTTCACCAGCACAGTTCCTCTGAATTCGATGTTAACAAATTCAGAGCATTCACAGGTTCCTTGCTTTGGTCATGTCATGAAAATTTTCCAGTTTTTTATTTTCGAATGATTATACCTCCACTTTTCCTGCCTTGTTAAGTTTTTCTTTAGCTTTACAAGGACACTTCCTTCAGTTGTGCTTAGGAAATCTTAGGAAGTCCTGAATCATTCAGGAGTAGCCGCTCTTCTCATCATTTGGGAGGAGGGACCGTGGCTTACTTAACCTACCTACTGACTGCTTCACTTACACCTCAGCGTAGGCTTCTTGTGTGAGACGCAAGGTGTGGGACTGGATTGTCATCAGACTGAGGAGTGCACAAACTAAAAATTTCCTAAGCAAGTTCTATTGATTTATTAGGTAGAAAAATGAACATCCCACTCTTCCTTTTCGAAGAAGAGAGTAACACAGTTCTCTGTTCTCAAATACTATAGACAGCTAAAAATAGGGGCTTGAAGGAAGAATACCCAACTTATATACTCATCTCACTCATTCAGATACTCGAGTCCAAGAAAGAAAGAGAATTTCCTTTTGGTGACTTACAGTCCATTCACTATGTTGCTATTGAGAGTCCTAATTCCACAGGCTATGCTTCTTATTCTGATTTTACTTAATGGATTTTTTTGGAATCTAGGCATTTAGAAGCTGGCATAAAGATTGTGAGTGTGCTAAGTCCTCTTGGGGTTGAAGCCCCGAAAGAATGTAAGTGCAGAAGAGCAATAATGAAGCCAATTGCTGAAGTCAGCTGAAACTTGCCAGTGTATTGTGGCAATAAGAACAGTTGTATCAAAGTGGTGATATTTGAACTAAAAAGTAAATTGAGCTACATGGTTAAATATAGCCATGAAAATTTATGAAGAAGAGCCGCTCATCACTGAGGAACTCTGAAGGAGGGGCGGGAAACTTTACCAAAGAATGGAGAAATGTTGAAACTGAAGCCAGAGTTTTCTGTGAACAGAAGAAAAATTCAACCAAGTTAAACCACTACTTGTGACAAGCTCTAAATGGACTGTAGCTGCTACTGAGTATTATTCCTAGAGGGGAATAAAACATTGACAGTTGGTCTCAAATTGAATCTGGCTTGCTATTTTTCAAAGAACTAACCATCTCAAATGCCATGTATAAAAGCAAAAAGAGTATCTTCTTGAAATCAGATTGCTCAAAGCTGGTGCAGACTGTGCAGTGATGCTTTTTTCTGTACCTTGTGCTCATGGTTCCTTAAGTTGTGACAATTAAAACAATCATCTGTCACGGACTCCAAGTCAGTTGTGAAAAGGTCTGAACGCTTTTGTCCTGTACAGCTCTTGTATAAATGGTTACCTGCTGTACAACTGCTTTAGGTCATTGTGATGATTTGCCAGCAAAAGAAGTGTATATTTCTTAGTTGTTACTTGTAAAGTATTTATTCCTTGATGTTAAGTAAACTGATCTGAAATAGAGACCATTTTGAGTTGCAAAAATAGTCAGTTTGGAAACTGGATTAGTTTAGCAACGAACGAGTTCCTGTGTCTCTTTCTGGAGCAGTGATTGAACTGAAGGTCAGAATATTTCTTTGCTGTCAAGCTCAAATGAAAGTATGCATGGAACACAGTTTTAGAATAGTCATCGACACATAAGGAGTTGATTCTGAAGGACTTGGGGTTTTCCACGCTTTATGTGGGTTGTATGGTATTTCACCTTTCTAGCAAATGCTATGGATGTTCATATTGTAGAAAAATACTATTTCTAAATTTCTCATACTCATTAACAGTTTTGTGTCTAATATTTAATTTGCCCAAGATTTTAATGATTGTTCTTTCCTAATTATACTCTTAAGTTTACTCACAGGAGATGGGAGTGGTGTTGGGTGTTTTGGGGAACAGATATTTTTCAAGTATCCTTCAGCTAATTTCATTTCTATTGCTTTAAAAGATCATCGAAGATTGAACTGCAGAACAGAACTTGCTGGTTGACCCTGTAACATCAGCTACTTGTAGTTAGAAGTGATTATCATATGGGCACATGTGGCTTAAGATGGAGAGCTGTTCAATGGTAACTCTCTTTGAAAACTCTTACCCTATGGAAAAGGTGAGGTAGCCTACCCCTCTGGTTTATTGGGGGGGATCATAAGCAGGGCTAGTTAGCAAAGAGTAGCTAGCTCATTGCAACGCCGTATCCACATTTACACCACAGTTAGTTGGTTATAGCCATGACCCTAAAAATCAGTTTCTAGAAATGGCTAAGATAATCTTAAGATCCAGCTGGCAATGAAAGTAACGGTCCTGTCCATTCCTCTTTTCTGGCCTGCCTGCTTTGGCTTTGATGCTTTTGTGAGTCATTTCAGCTTGCTGAACTGGCAGCAAACCAATCCCTAAAACTATATCAATTTTCTATTGATTTAGTGAGCTGAATTGCACATAGCACCAGTATGAACCAAGGGGTAATGTGAGTTTGGAGGTAGTGTAGAGGTTGGGAAGAAGGGATAAAGCCTGTTAGGCCAGCAGAGACTGGAGAGCAGAACTATCCCTTCTGGTGGCAGTCAGCCATCAAGTTGACTCAGCTATCTTATGAAACTTCACCCTGAGAGTTTATTTCCTGCCTAGAATAAAATTCAGTTGCTTTGCAACAGACTAATTAGTTTATTTTAATATGGAACAGTAGTGTTAAAACACTGAAGTGTCTAAAATCACGGGGATTTAAAAATACAGTATCTTAAAAAAAACTTTTCAACTATCTTTTTTTATTTTTAAGTTCTTTTGCTGGATTCTGAACTTTTCAATATGTGGTAGAAAACAGTTTTAGACCCTGTAGCAGCAGCAATTTTTCAGAAGACTCCGCCAAGAATAGGACTCTTGTGCTGAGAAATGTGTAAACACGTAAGACAGTTCTTTCCTCAAAGAGCTTGCAGACTAGTGCCAAGTAGAGTGGTGAGTTTGATGTGGTAGCTGGAATGTAGATGCATGAAACTCAAACAGGCCACAAAATACCCACTTGATGGAAACAGCTTTTAAGCCCTGCTGAGCTGGGATGGATTCAATCTACCGTTCAAGCAAAAGATTCTGATACTCATTAGCAGTGGCCTGAGATACCCATACTTCCGTTAGCAGTAGAGTTACACCTTCAAGAATAAGGCTTGTGGTGTTTGAATATGTTAATTAAATCAAGTTCTTTTGCATTAGAGGACATTGACAGGATGTTCACTCTGGTCAGAAATGCAAAATAGCTGTTACAATGTGTTATACTTTCACTCGGCTTTCAGTTACCTGAAATTGGATTATCTGGATTAGAAGTTACTTGTGCCATGTATTTAGACACAAGTTTGGCAGGGTTATTTGTTGAGCCACAGTGCAGCCTCATTTTGTCTTTGGAAATAGCTCTTATGCTTTCCTGTAGTGCGGAGCTATAAAGTGTATATTCTGCCAGGTTCAACTTGGCTACTTGAAGAGGCAGCAGAAATTTCTCTGCACCATATACCTGGAAAAGGGAATGCTGCAGAGTATGGCAGAGGCAACTCGAGTTTGGGCAGGACTAGTACTGACTTGGAATTGAAAAGCCCATGAGGATCCATGGTCACTTCTTATAGTGTCATTGAGATCTGTATTCAGTGCTCCCAAGCATTTTTCCCCATAATACCTGTGGTTTTGGTCTGGGTTTATTCATTATGTGTGTTATCCCAACTGCTCGAGATAATGGAAAGCTGCTTGTCTTGGAACCACACCATCCTGAATTTAAAGTATTTTAAAGAAATAACTTTCCTACCTCGGACTGTGTGTGCTACAGATGAGACTAAAACAAATATTAACTTAGCATCAACATTTACATCTACATTCCTTGTTTTGCAATCTAAAATCTCACAGTTGCTGTGTAACTCTTCTATACACACAGACATGTTTATAGAATTCATAAAATGCAGGCTTAACATTTCATTCCATTACCTGATCTGTAGGCTTTGATTAACAGTCTTTAATAATAGGATTAAGTGGTTGTGGATTGGGAAGTATAACGCTAGGCCTATGAAGCAGTGCGCAAAGGTATGTTACATATCTTTTCCTAGTGGGCTGTGTTGAGTATTTCTGAGCCGCCAGTCATGTACAACACATCAAAACTCTTAGTTTCTCTTCTAGCTTCAGTTTTGAAAAGGATCACCCAATAGAAATTTGAATTTTAGTTGAAAAACCCTATTTTGTAGAAGGGTAAGATTTTACCATTTGTATGTGGTCTAGAAAGAGATGCAGGGCTAAATTGTGTTAATTTTGATCATAGGAGCTCTTAATGACTTTTTTTTTTCTTGAAAGGTTGTTTCTCTTGCACTGAAAACTTGGATTCTACTCCTAGAAATGCTATTTCTACCTTTACAGGCTTTTGTGCAGTTTCAGAGTTTGTTGGGATTTTTTTTTTTTTTTATTGCTGAAGATTTCTGTGTGTTCACAAGTCCAGAATATGATAATTTTGATTTTATTTAAAAAGCTTTTTTCTGGGTGAAGGGTCACTTTATAGCTTGTCCTTCAGGCTCTAGAAATACCCTGAAGACTAGTAACTATGGTGGTTCACCATCACTGTGCATTTGTGCTCTTGAATTTGTGAAAACAGAGAAAACTGTTCTGAGACAAGTTAGATACTATAATCAGAAGAAAGATCAACTCTTGTCTGAAATTGGCCTGCTTGTGATGGGTGTTTAAGTCCCCTGTCTTGATTTTCTCCCCCTACCTCCACCCCCTTTTCAAGGGTTTTTTACAAAGCATTTCTCTTACTCATCCCTTCATGATGAAGGGAAATGATACTCCTCCTATAGAGGGAGCATCGTATCATCCTTACATTTCTTATTTCATGAACCAGCGAGCATGTTTCAAATCTTGCTTAACTTTTCCTCTGATTTAATATATCCTGTGCAAATGTCTCTCGCACTCATTTGTTCCTTAGGTTTCAGCAAGGCAGCTGTAGAGGTTATCTTAATTCTCAAGGAAAAATTCAGACTGTAAGCACAAGTCTTTAGCAGTGGGGATTCTCCTTAGTCCAGAAACCTTGGTTCATCATTCAGTTCCTGGAACTCCAAAGGGAGAAATTAGTCTCCCGTGTTTTCATATCAGCATTAAGAAAATAATCCACAACTCTCAAGACTTGAGCCAGAGGCATCTAGGAATCACTGTGAAGTGAACAAGGAATCACTGAAGTACCATGTTCCTAACTTGTGTGTTTAGAATTTAAGTAGACTGCCTGAGTCAAAAATCACATCTGCCATGGAAATCGTAAATCGTTATCAGATGTTGTAAGTAGGCATTACAGCCTAGCTTCTCTAGTTCTGCAGGCTCTAGGAAGAGAACTTCTGAGCAGTTGATATGTCAGGTTTTTAAAACAGTAACCTAAAGTAGTTTTGTTTTTCTTATTTCTAGTTTTAATCAAACTAGGCACGTACCCATGATTCTGACTTTGATTGACCCCACTGGTTGTGGTGGTCTGACCTAATGGCCTTTAGACTAGAGGTCTTTCTTCCTCACATCCCAGCGTCCTGAATAAAAATTAAATGTGTTTTGAGGTTTCAGAAAAGCTTACCCTCATGAAGGCAATTCTTCAGTTTATCAGGCATTAGATATTTTAGTTTAAGCAAGAGGTTGTCTATATAGGGGTCAGAGTAACTACCTATGAAATCCTATCTTCTCAAGAACTTGGTGATTGGAAGAAAGAACATCTTTGTTAGACTGATGTTGTAGTGACTTACAGTGTGTATTTCATACAGTCCTGAAGGTTCTTTGGTTTTTTTCAGAGTAAGATTTTCTTTTTGTATGAGATTTTCTTTTTCATAGACTTATGTTGTGGTTTAATCCCAGTCAGCGGCTAAGCACCACATAGCCACTCGCTCACCCTTCCCCCACCCCCCTGGTGGGATGGGGGAGAGAATTGGGGGGAGAAAAAAGTAAAACCCATGGGTTGAGATAGACAGTTTAATAGGACAGCAGAGGAAGAGAAAATAATAATAATAATAATAAAAAATGATAAAAGAACATACAAAACAAGTGATCCACAATGCAATTGCTCACCACCCGCTGACCGATGCCCAGTCCATCCCCAAGCAGCGATCGCTGCCCCCCCAGCCAGCTCCCCCAGCTTATATACTGAGCATGATGCCCTATGGTATGGAATGTCCCTTTGGCCAGTCGGGGCCAGCTGTCCTGGCTGTGCCCCCTCCCAGCTTCTTGTGCACCTGGCAGAGCAGGGGAAGCTGAAAAAGTCCATGATTAGTGTAAGCGCTACTTAGCAACAATTAAAACACCAGTGTGTTATCAACATTATTCTCATCCTAAATCCAAAACACAGCACTATACCAGCTGCTAGGAAGACAAGTAACTCTATCCCAGCCGAAACCAAGACAACTTAGAATCATAGAACAGCCCAGATTGGAAGGGACCTCAAAAGACTATCTAGTCCAACCTTTCATGGGTAGGGAAGCCTAAATGAGATTAGCTAGCACCCTGTCCAACTGCAGCTTGAAAACCTCCAGTGATGAGAACTCTACCATGTCCCTGGGGAGGTTGTTCCAGTGATTGATTGTTCTCACTGTAAAAAATGTCTTTCTTATATCAAGATGAAACCTCTCCTGGTGCAGCTTCTACCTGTTGCCTCTTGTCCTCTCCATGTGACTCCTTGTAGCCACCCTTTAAGACTTTGTCATCCTTTATTAAGAAGGAGAAAGGGTAATCAGTAGTTAAAATTCTGGTGTCTGTTACGAACTCATACACTGATACCTATGATATGTAAAAACACTAGATGACATTTTCATGAATAAATGGTGTTTTTTTCCTTGAATTTACACTTTTCTGTTTTCTTCAAGAACTTCTTAGCCAGAAGGCATAGATTTGAATTACAGTTGACTTCAGCTGATGGACAAATACAAATTTTCCATATGAAAGAAATCATCTAGCCATTTCCAGTATGTACTGTCCTCTACAGGAAAAAAGTCAATTTTGTATTTCATGTGGTCATCTAGCTCATCTCCTCTCATTTTTCTCACTGCTCCTTAAAAGTTCTGTGGTATCTATTAGATATAATCCAAACCACTAAAAATTAATTTCAGAAAGTCCAGTGTCTTGGAAATTGGTCTCTGGGTAAGAAACGCAGGTACCTAGAGAGAAAATACAACACACTGAGGAGGGGTTGCTTTGTTCTGGTTGTTAGTGTAGAGCTCATCTCCTTGACATGTGATTAATCTTTGTAATTATATACATGTGTGTAGGTTATGTATCAAATTACAGCAACTCTAAGAACAGAACCAGGTGCATGATGATTTTCCTGTGTTTGCAGAGGTCCTGAAACATACAACTGAAGGTTGTCTTTTCAAGGTAGTTATACCTGCTGTGACTATAATTCTATGGTTGCCTGATTTGGCATATTTGCAGTATTCCATGAAAGTGATCGTATTTATGGAAACTTTCCTGCAGCTGTGTCTTGTTCTGCAATCCAGGGTGGTTTAACTGGATTTCAGGGTATGACTGCTTGGTAGCTCTAGAACAAAAGGGGTTTAAGATTTAAGCTAGAATTCAACTTTAAGCCAGGTTCAGAGGAAACAAAATTTTAATGTGATAAATGAAGCAGTCTCCAGAACAGTGCAGTAGAAGGCCTGGATAGGAAGATGACCAAAATGCATTGTTATCTCCATCCAGAGCTGCATGTGCTTTCTGGTAGGGTGGAGATTGAGTGAAGCTTCTGTGCTCTGATACTGGACGATGCTATTAATAGTCCAGAGAATAGGTATCTACTCAAAAGCAGACAAAGATAAAAAAAAAACCAGTTGATTTCCTTCTGTGTATTAACTGTAGTTTTGTGCATTTTTATGGAGGATAAAGGAATAGGAATTAAATATTTAATAAAATAAAGGTGACTGGCTTAAATCTTCTTCCTTTTGGTTTCAGAGTCCTGTCCTCATGCTCTCTGAGCTGATAGCCCTAAAAGACAAAAATAGTGTTTTTATTTAGGGAACTGGATAGAGTAGAAAGTGAGAGATGTAATAGCAGGCAGTGACCTCATGATCTTACTACATCATTAATCAATATTTTAAAATCAGTGTTACAACAGATGTAGTTAATGTGAATCACTTGGGTGCAGTGAACAGTTGGCCACAGTCCAAAATGTTTCTTTTTCTCTCCACCAGTTCTGTTCTAGCCAAATAATAGCTCATCTGGGGACACTGCTGTGTACAGCTCACAGTACAGGGATAAGTGTCTTGCATAAAGGAAAACTTACATTTGGCTGGTTGGGTTTGTTTATTTATTTATTTATTATTAAGCAACCCAAACAAACAAACAAAAACCCAAAGAAACAAATCACAAACCTAGCTATAGATCATACTAGATCATTTAAACAACTGGCTTTTCATTGACCATAAGATGGCCTGTGTTTTTGCTTTTATGTGATGTATTGCATTGGAGAAAGAAGTGTTTTGACCTTTTATGATTACCTGTAAATTCATTGGTGAAATTAATCCAGTCTCTAGTACCAGCAGGTGTTTGCCTGCATCCCACCATGTAGATAGTATCAAATAGGAAATAGAAGATTGTTCCTGACTTGGGCAATATTTTGCATGAACAGTAGCAATTGTATTTAAGAACCTTTTATTCCTCCTTTTTTATAGATCTGTGATGAACAGGCAGAATTTAATAAATCATAATGGAAACTGAACATTGTAATGAGTTTTTTGTATTCTGGGTGAAGAGAACAAAATGTGTATGTGTGATTTTTGATACATAGCAGGAGCTACAGTATGCACTACTACAAAACTGAGTAACTAGGGGTTTATGCAATTTTTCATTTCTAGGTTAGCTGTAGAACTCATATACTTCAGTGGAGCCCATTGAAAAATGTAATCTTTGCGATAATCTGTAGGTGGCCTGTAATGAATCATTGAAACGCTACTGGTGATATTGCTAAACATCTAATTGATCAAGCATTTTTCTTCCTATGCAGAAGCTTCAGCATGAGGCGGGGTGGATGGCGGAAACGGGCTGCCGATGGCGACGGCTGGGGAATATGGGTATGTTCAAAACCAAGTGGCTTTTTTTCTTTTTTTTTTTTTTTAAAGAGGTAAATGGCACTGTGGTTAAAAAGGGTTTACAATTTTATTATATATGCTAAAGATGTGCTATAAATTAAACCCTTTTGCTTCACTTGAGAACACATAATTAAGTTCAAAAGAAGTTTTTTAAATTACCAGGTTTTGAAATCTTCATTCAAAATAATCCTAAATTGCATTATTAATAAGTGCAGACCCTTGAATTGCTTTAAGTCACCATTTAAAAACTAAACTAAATAATTTTAAAACTATTTATGGTTATCTCCACCACATTCTATATAGTTGAACAAACAATAACTGAGGCATCTAATTTACATAAATATTTATGATACTACTGTCTCATGTATATTTAAGAACTGAAAATAACATGAAGCTTAATGAATATTCTCTACATTGTTTCTTTAGGCAATGAGCCTCCCATTTAACATCCAAACTTGCATCATTCTGTTATTTCTTTTTTCTTCTTTCTTTTTATTCTATAAGAATTTTTATATAGGCAGAATCATTTTCTTATAGAGTAAGATAAAAGAAGTATGAAATAAATTCTGCTATGTTGGTAACAAGATGCAGTTATCTTGTAGATAAGAATTTAGGGTGGAGGATTTGCTATTTTTAATTTGGAAAAAGAATATGTCTTTCTTATGTCAACCAAAATGAATTTGAAGGAATGCTGCTTGCCTTTCCAGTCTTATAAGTGACCAGTTTCTGTCTGTAAACTTTAGAAAATAAGACTAGCATCATGGGGCTTGTTTTGTTCTGTTTTAAAAACTAGGGTGGGTACATGTCGGCAAAGGTTAAGAAACTGGAGGATCAATTCCGGTCAGATTCAGCCATACAGCACCAGAGGGATGGAAATTCATCAAGTATCTTTAGTGGAGTCGCCATCTATGTCAATGGCTTTACAGGTGAAGCTTTTATTTTTTTTAAGGACCTGTTCTATTTTGTTCTAGTGTCTGTTTACCATCCCGAGTGGAGTAAAGAACTGTAAAATATATGAGTTTGCAGCTAAGTAAATACATAACAATTACTGTATATGTTTTGTATATTATGTTCTTCTGTATTTCATGATCAAGCTTTTCAATATAAAATCAGATTTAGGTTCTGAATATAAATACTACTTTACTAAATCATTTACGTGAATGGTCACTGATAGAAATAGGAGTGAATTTTTCCACCTTTCTGCGGTCTTATTATTTGAAATGAAACCTTTTAACTTTCTCCATACTCCTACATATATTATATTTTTAATTTTCCATACTATTAATGGTTGCATTGGCCTTGGAGTGTATGCATTAAATTTATGTTTGGGTGGATACGTTGGGGTTTTCTTGCTCAGAGTGGGATAATGCTTGAGACAGGGATCCCATTAATAGTGGAAGGAGGAACAAGAGAAGAGGTAAGACACATATATGCATTGTCTGTGATAGACTGATAGTGCATGTTAACTGGAGTAAGATTTTTAATCTACCATACTTATGTTCATATTTCTCCTGGGTTCTGTAAAGCAGCTTAATAACCTTTTTGAAACTTCCCAGAAGCCTTTTTCAGGGACCTATGCCAGGAATGTTGTGACTATTACATAACTGATGCGTACAGCTTCTATGATATGGAGCAGTGCTGGTTTGAGCACAGGGCTCAAACAGACTGAAAAAGGTTAAGGTGGACATGTTAAACTATTAATACATCTGAATCAGTTATTTAATACAGGCAGTTTCTTTAGTGAAAATCTAACATTTGCATATTCTTCAAGGTACTAGTTCCTAAATAGAGCTCTACAAGATGGTCATCCAAAAGGCTGCTGTAGGAAAGCTAACACTTGGAGAAAATGTGTCCAATTTTTAGTTAAAAGTTAGAGGTACAATCAAGTGTTAGAAATATTTTGAGTGTTGACAGTAGGCCACTGGAAGGAATTGTAACTGTATTCTTTAAAAAAATTTTCTTCCTTCCTGTATTGATAAACTTTTTTTTTTTTAGTATCTTGAGCCGGATTTACTATTCAAAACATTCTGTTTGTGCTGAGCCCGACCTTCTGGTGCCAGTGTGACACAACCGCAAAGGTTTTCCGAAAGCTAAAACTTCTTTCTTTTTTTTTTTTTCCCCCACCTCTGCTTGCAAAATAAGTACTCTTTTTAAGATGATTGAGGGGATAAGAAGAAATTTTAGTTTTTAAGGTACACTCTGTTCCCTGTAACAACTCCAGAATAACCTGCTGAGGAAAGAGTGAGTTAACTGCTTCAGTAAATCAGAAATTGTATAGTAGGAGTTCTGTGCTGTTGCTAAACCCTTTTGATATTAATTCTTTTCTATTACTTTTGGGTATAAACTACTCTCCCAAACTCTGGTGAAAAGATAAGTGAGTTAATCTAATTTTGTGTTATGTTGATGTAAAGGGTTTTTTAATGTAGTTTAGCATTAAATCTACTTGAGTGTTTCCCCCCCCTCCATCATACATGTTGTGGAAAGATCCTCTATAACAAGTAGAATATTTACATTTTTAATCAGTCTCTTAAGAAACACAGTTTTCTACATTTCTTCAGAAATGCTTGTCTCATTTGTTCTTTGAAGAACTTTTAAGGTTTTTCAGGAGAAAAACAATGGTTTGCACTCTTTCTGATCATAGCATCATATTTCTCAATTAAAGTTGTTTTTCTTACTGTATTTGCTGACACAAAACAGGAATATTTCTGGTTTTAATTTTATAGATCCCTCAGCTGATGAATTAAGAAGGCTAATGATGTTGCATGGAGGCCAATACCATGTGTATTATTCCAGATCAAAAACAACTCACATCATTGCCACAAATCTTCCAAATGCCAAAATAAAAGAATTGAAAGGAGAAAAAGTAGTTCGGCCGGAGTGGATCATGGAAAGG
The DNA here is from genome assembly GCF_965183815.1 of Platalea leucorodia. NCBI lineage: Eukaryota > Metazoa > Chordata > Aves > Pelecaniformes > Threskiornithidae > Platalea > Platalea leucorodia. Next base: position 71,344,588 of record NC_138824.1, read on the forward strand.
TAAGTTTAAGTCTACTGCGTTTAGAGATTTCTCCTTTTGGAGAAAAAAAAAAAAAAAAAAAGAAGAAAAATCTGGAAAAGCAGCATTATAGAAAACTGCATTTTGAGATTATGGCTTAGTTTAAAATAAATCTATCCTTGCAATAGCTGAATAAAAATACCACTGTTACATTGAAGATATGCCTCTTAGTGATTGTTCCTAGAACAATTCAGAAAGTCTCAGGCATATCAGGAAATTGAACGTTATCTTGTTGATGCCATTTAGTATCCAATCAGTTGACCAGCCTTCATCTCAGTATGTTTAAATAAGTACCAGGTGATTGTTTTTTAAACCTCTTGCCTTATGCATTGCATAAGTTTCATTTCATCTGTAAATAAAAAAGAATGTCAATTGAAAAGCATTTTCATAAAATTGAAATTAATCCATCTAAACATTTATTATGTTGTGACTGTAACAAAACAAAAACAAAATTAAAAAAAAAAAACCACAAGTTTTATTTGCAAAGAATTTATGTACTTTGGTTCTTCCGTGCATTGGAATGTATAGGATAAACTAAAGTTGTCCTCAGGTCCTTGAAAAAGATGATAGCCAGGCTCGGAGCAGTTAATCTGGCTTGCATCTGGCTGCTTCTGTCTGAGGAGCCCATGGGAAATAGAACAGGCAGCAATATGTTCTGGAAATAACTTTGTCAGTGTCATGCTGTTCTTAACTAGCCTCTTTCCTAGACAACCAGCAGAAACAGGCAAGGAACTGTTCCACATACATACTTGTAGAATTCTATTTGCAGTTCCTCTTTTCAGTTTGCTGATTTTCAGTCCTTTGGATTCAGCTGTTTCATACCATGTATCTTTAAGGTAAATTTTTTAAACTTGAGTCAGAAATGATATGTTCCTCAGTTTGCAAAAGACTTTGTGTTTTTATTTGAAAGATGTGGCTGTTTTCATTGATGCCATTAAAGCTCGTTATGATTTTAACCAAGTTGGAAAAATAAATTTGTATACATTCAGTAGAGACTTGCTAGAACCTAATGTATGACATCTCCTAAAATTTTCCTTATGATGTCTTCTAGTCAGGTTCTGCATCTCCTGGTTCTGGGACATTGTACTGTAGAATAAGTCAGAAGAACTGAGTATAGACAGATACATGGGGTTGGGCACGAGGAGACAGGGAACTCACTGTCTCAGTAGAACAGGGTTCATGTCAGAATCTGGAATAAAAGCTAATTTCACAACAACCTCTTATTTTTTCCCTTCCTCTAAACAGTATTGAAGAACACTCATTGGTTAAATACTCCATCTCTGTGTATGGAATACCAAATGATGTTCTCCTCAGTAGATCAGTTGGTGAAAATCAGTGCATGGGATGTAGAGGTTCCAAATTTGTTGAATTTTCATGTACACATCATGTTAGTGCAGTATGATGAGTTTGGGTTTTTTTAGTGTGGTTAAGAATCAACCCTAAAATGTTGCTGTCACAAATTGCTGGTAAAGCAGTGTTGTTAGATCTTCAGTCTTGTCATCCAGGGTTGCAAAATGAAAAGGTCGTTTGTCTGTGGAGCTTTTATTTGTTTCTTTGTGTGTACACATTATGATCTAGTCCTTAATTACATGATCACATGCCATCTTTTTTCACTATGGTACCTGCCACATTCTCTTCACAGAAAAGACTGAATTCAGGTTGCAAATTGCTAATTCAGTGTCTTGTTTTTTGCTTCGTGTCTCTGTAACCCTGTTCTGACTTACTGTATGTGACTCGAATTCTTTGCTGATAATGGCATGAATAATTAATTCCTGTCTTTTATTGGTGCTTATCACTGTAGCATCTGTCTGCTTTCCAAAGATTAATGAATTTACCACGGCACTTATTACAGTGGCTATTATTTTCATTTTTTTGTTTGAGAGCCACCAGAAAGGCATTAAGGTAAAACACCAAAAATGTCAATAATTTGGAATATGCCATGTGAACTATGTAAGATAGTTAGAGAGTTACTTATACAAGGATGGTAAGGCATACGTTGAAGTTTATTGCTGCATTAAAAGCTTTGCATATTCTGAACTGTGAACATTCTGAACTGTGGTTCAGGCTCTCATAAACTTGTTGTTAAATGCAGGTAGCTCTGGAATTTTGGTTTAATTAGTATCACATAGAGACCCTGTGGTAACAGTAGTTGCAAAATCCAGTATTGCAGAGTAATGTGTGGTTGCTTTAGAGACAAAATCATTCTTTTTGCGCTGGCCTTGTTGCATGTTTTTGCTACCTCTCCATTTCTGCAACAAACGAAGGAAGAGACTTGCAGACAGACCTCCTTTCTGAATCTTTCTTCCTTTTTTTGAAAAATACACGATGAAATTATGCAGCTTGGAAAGGTTGTTGTGCAGTGTCCAATGGAAGCCAAATGAAGATGATCTGAGAGCTTGACTTTCAAATTTGAATATTCTTTTAAGAAACATTCTTTGACATTTATAATAAAATCACTTTTCCGAGATTGAGGATAACTAACCACTAAAATGAGCTACCAGTAGAATTTGCGGATTCCTTATTTTAGTTTTCAGATTGAGTGTTTTTCTTAAAGATCTGTGTTAATCTAACACAAATGTGAAGAAAATAGTTTAAAATAATTTCCCCAGAAAAAACCAAAAAATTAGCCTGCTACAGCACACTTCATTTCCTTTTTCTGAGGATTCAGAATGCAAAATATTTGAATAAATAAAAGTTACCAGTCTTAAAACAGTACAGCTTTCAGAAGAGATGCTACGTTACTTTAATACAGTAACTTTCTCTGGAAACTAGCAAAGCATTGAAGGGGAAGGACATGGCTTTTATAGGTATACTGGAAGCAAATTGAGCAGGCCTGCTGTTGAATGGTGGGGCAACCTCATGACAAAGGATATGGAAGAAGTTGAGGTACTCCATACTGCTTTTTCTTCAGTGTTTAGTGGTAAGGTCTACCTTCATGCCTTGAAGGCCTGTGTGCCTAGTGGCAGAGTTGGGAGAAAAGAAATGCTACCAGAAGTATAGGAAGCATAAATGATGGTTCACTTACGGAAACATGACATATACAGCTCTACAGTACCAGACAGAATGCATCCAAGGGAGCTGAAGAAGCTGGCTGATATCAGCGCTACACCACTCTCTGTCACGTTTGAAAATTTGTGGCAATTGGATGAGGTTTTCCAGAAGACTGGATAAAAGTCAAATGTCGTGCCTGTCTTCAGAAAGGGAAAGAAGGATCCAGGGAACTGCACTGTGATCAGCTTCACCACAGTCACTGAAGGCTATGGAAGATACGTTCCTGGAAGCTCTATCTAGGGTAGCAAATCATGCCTGACCAGCCTGGTTGTCTTCTGTGGTGAGAAGACTGGATGATGGGAGAGCAGTAGATACCATTTGCTTTGACTACAGTAGGGCTTTTGACACAGTCCCCCGTTGCATTCTTTTAATCAAATTGGGGAGATATGGATTGGATTGTGGGCTGCTAGCTGGGTGAAGAACTGGCTCAACTGCCTGGCTCAGACAGTAGTGGTCAACAGTTCAGAGTCGAACTAGCAAATGGTTACAAGTGGCATTTCTCAAGGGTTGATACTGGGGCAGATGCAGTTTAATGTCTTTGTTAACAATGTGGACATTTGTGATGCAATGGAAAGTACCTTCAGCAAGTTTGTGGATGACAGCAAATAGAAGGGAGCAGTTGAAATACTGGAGAGCAGGGGTGTCCTTTGGAGAGTCTCAACAAAGTGGAGGAATGGGATGACAGAAACTTCATTAAATTCAACAAAGTCAAATGCAGCGTCTTGCACATGGGACAGAATTAATTCCATGCAACCAGACAGGCTAGGACACACCCTCGTGGGGAAGGACTTGAGTACAAGAAAGATACTGACAAACTGGAGTGAGTTCAGAGGAGAACCACCAACACAAAGAGGGGCCTGGAACATGCAATACGTGATGAGAGGCTGAGAAAGCTGGTTTTGTTCTGCTTGGAGGGAAGACTAGAAGGGGATCTAATTGTTGTCTTTCGTTACCTATATGGAGGTTACAGAGAGCGTGGAGCCAGATTTTTCTTCAAGATGTACAGCAAGAGGACGAAAGGCAATAGTTGTAAGTTGCAGCAAAGAAAATTTTCACTGAATATAAGGAAAAGATTTTTCACAGTGAAAGAGAGTAAGTAGTGGAACAGGTGTCTAGAGAGGTTGTGGAATCTCTGGCCTTGGAGGTATTAAAAATTTGGGTGGACTCAGCCCTGGTGAACCTGATCTAACTTTAAAGGTAGCCCTGCTTTGAGCAGTGTTCGGACTAGAGACCTCCAGAGGTCCTTTCCAGCCTAATTTTTGTGGTGATTATGAATTCTGTGATCCAGGGAGTGTGGAATGGGAAAAGATGTTGAATGATGCATCTAAAATAGGATTCCTATTGCTGCGTCTTAATACAGTTTAAAAAAAAAAATAAACCAACTGTGTATTGATCTAGTAATGCAGCTACTCCAGTAGCTAAAATCTTAGCATGAACAAGTTCTTAAATAAATGTGGGGGTTTTTATCATCTTGAAATTGCAGTAATGATTTTGAAATACTACCTGGGTGGTTATGCACCCAGGTTCACATGGTGGTATGAGAAACAGTCTAACCAGGCATTGTAAAAGCTTAGTTGCTGCATCACCACTTTCTGTACAAGGAAGCTTTGGAACTCTATTGTATTTTTAACTCTGGCAGTGTTTAATATAAATTATTTTCCTTTATGAATACTATATATTCATATATCAAACAGTATTTAATTGATGTATTTTTAGGGCTGTTTTTACTATCCCATTCCCATAGAAACCTTACCAGGTCTGTATGTATAAGCCTAACTAGTTTTAATTTATCTAATTGGGAAATGCGATCTCCCACTGTATTCTTCTCTAATTGCAGCAAGAAAGCTCCTAAGGGCTTTTGTTCCACTGTCCAGCTCCCTTGACAGTAGTACAGATTTGAGCTAGTTAAAAAGCACATCTCTAAGAGAAAGCATTCAGGTGTTGAAGAACAGAAAAACAGTATCTGTCACTGAGTTAAATTATCTTTAAAAATTTCAATCCAATTACATCTTCAAAACTGAACGCTCATATTAAGCTGCTTTGGTATGAGAGAGGTTCCTCTGCTATAAGAAGTTTCAGCATCTCTGACCCAGTGTTCAATGTGAAGAGTTGTATATGAAGAAGACATGAAGTATAGGCTGGGAAGGCTGTTATTTCTACTGCCAGCAACAGGTGTTGGGGTGAAGAGATGAAATCATGCTGTGGTGTATTTTTGAGAGGATTCCACTACAAAGTCCGTGACTTCCCTGAGGAATTTAGCAGTTATTGAAGTATAATTGCAGTTTCAGTGGAAGAAGAAGAAGAAGAGGACGATACAGTGGAACACATAGGACAGAACTGGAATGATTGTGGTAGATATTTATGGAAGGTCTATTTGGAAATTATTCTTCTGTCTAGCTTTCTTCAGTGAATTTTGTCACAAGAAGGGGTAATTACCCTTTCAGAATGGAAAAAAGTAGTTCCTCTTTGATAGTGAACCACATCCTAGCTCGCCTCCTTCAATTAGGCCCAAATTTGCTTGGAACACATGCATTTGCATTGTTCCAAGTTAGAGAGCTCAAGTCAGCATTGTTCAGTTAGAATAACCTGGACCACTCACCACGTTTTTTTGACTGGACATTTTTTATTTTGTTTTTGAAATTAAATATTTGGGGTTTGTATGTGTCAATTGGAGAAGAGAAATGGATGTAGACAACTGACCAACACAACTGCGCAAATGTCTTTTGTAGTAGCAGTCACCACAGCACAAATTACTTTTCTATTCAATCCAATTAGTAGTGGGAAAGGAGTTGTGGAAGGGACTGCAAGTACACATAGCAGAACAGCAAAAGGTAATGACCAAAGTAATAGTTTCTTGTATATGAGGTATTTTTTAGCATAGAAGGTTGGGGTTTTTTAAAATGTCTTAAGTAGTAACCTGTTCCTTTTTTTTTTTTGTTTCAGCATTAAAGCTGGACGTCTCCTCTCGCACATTCCGTATCAGCTTTATACCAAGCAGTCAAGTCTTCAAAAAGGTCTCAACTTTAATAGCATATGCAAACCTGAAGATGCCATGCCAGGTCCAAGCAATATAGCTAAAGATCTCAACAGGGTGTAAGTATTTCTGATCTTGTAATGCAGATGCCAATCATTCACCCGTAATGGGTTTGTATTTATAACCATATAACATTTTTAACATTCATTTCAGCTTTGTAAGAGGGAAGCTCCGAGGCACTGAAATTTAAAAATAAGGTATGGCTATATAAATAGTCAAGGACAGAACTACAGTTACCTTGACTCCAAGCCTTGTCTCTAGTCTTTGGACCACACTTTGCTTGATAACGTGACCTAGGAGTCCTAGGATGTAGCATATCTGTATGGAAGCAACAGGCATACATTAAAGGATTGTGACTAGTGACACTGAAAAGTAGGTCTTTATTTCAAAAACAGAAAGCTGGTATGATTTGATTACTTTTGCTAAAGGTGCCTAGGAACAAATGTAAATGCATACTAGTTGTTAAGTTCTTTCTTTAGCTTCTTTTAAAAAAAAAGTTACAGCGTACCTTATGTATGCTAACACCATGATTTAAGTCACGCTTGAGAGAGAAGATGGATTAAAAAATCCAATTACAATATAAAAAAGTCTCCTAAAAGACCTTGAGAACGGAATAGAAAAGAAAGCACCAGCAAAACTCTTAACTGGCAGAGGAACTGGAATTTGGAAAGAAACTTTCCACTCGAACAGACTGTTCTGTAGATTTTTTTAAGAGGGTTCTTCTTTTTCAGAAGCACATGTTTGTTGTTTAGAGGCAAGAATCATAAAATTATAGAATGGTTGAGGTTGGAAAAAACCTCTGGAGGTCATCTGGTCCAACACTGCTGCTCAAAGAGGGCCAAGGATACGGTACAAGATACTGTACTTTCTGATTTGTAATGGTGAACTGTGTTCTTCCACAGTCTGCTGATTTATTTAAAATCCATTTCTGCATAATGCTGAGGAGACTTGACCACATGAGTGGGATTTGTCTGTATTTAAGAAAAATAAAACCAGTGCCACAAAATGAATATTCTAAGCAGTATTTCTTGCCCATATTTTAAACAACGAGTGATACAATCACCATCACCTGTTATTATTGCATTGTTAATGTTTTTTAAATGAGAAGAATATTCAGACTTCCAAAAACATCAATTTAATCTGAAAAGCATGAGTTTAAAAGCTTGCCCTATCCACTGATACTAAATATATACCACTGGATATACCACTTTCAACCATGCAACTCCTTAAAAATATTATGTTTAATGTAATTTATGATTGTGATAATCTTAAGCAAATTGTTGTCACAGTTAATTGGCTTTCTGCTTTCACTGGTATACTGGATAGCTAATTATTTCCCACCTTTATTTTTGTGTACTTAAATTGCTAGCTTTGGGAGTTGGGAGTGATGGTTTGTTTTTTTTCAGCAGGTCAAGAGTATGCACAACTCTTGAAGGCTTTGGTTTTAATTCCACTTAGGGTTTGTTACAGAGTTAATTTTTTGAATGAAAGCTTTGCCTCTGCACTGTCAGAGTAAATGTAAAGCGCCAGTGCACTTCTGGCAGAATACTTTCTTTTATGTGCTTAAAAGATGAAAAGTAGTTTATTTGGTTTTTGTCAAAAGCTAAGAATATGCTCGATTTATAGAGCTTGAACAGATTTTTCCTTGAGAGAAGATAAAAGAAATCTAACACATTAAAATAATTATCTAAAAAAATTAAAGTCTTCTATATATGCTTTCTTTTTTTGTTTGTAATTAGATAAGGAAAATCACATCTCTTGATAAAAAGATAACTCCCTCTGGTTTGCATATTCCTGCACCATTCGTGCTGTCCATGGTAGTACAGTTCTGTTAACAAATAAATAATTATTGCAATTCAGTTGGAGACTGCTGGTCAAATTAAAGGCCTTGGAAATAGCTTTTCTAATGTGAGCATGATTTTGGTCACTCCCATGGAAACTCTTGGTAGTGCTGCATTAATAATACACCAACTCCGTGAAATCTTTTGTACAGCAATACAGTATTTTGTGACATTGAGAGGACATGGCTCAGAGTTTGAGATAATTGTCTTGAGAATGTAAAAACTACTCAAGTATATACTGATAACAATTAGGAAGATAAATACTTAGCACTTGAAATGACCTGTAAATGTGCCTTTTTTAATAAAAGATACAGTATTAAATAATCATATCTGTTTCAGAAATCATATTAAAAAGTGTGAGATGGAAAACGATGTCACACCCAATGGAATAAATAGCTGGAATGAAGAAGAGGAAGAAGAAAGTACTGATTTTGGATTTACGGAGCTGGAGCAGATCCTTCCTGGACGGAAACAAAATGGGATTCAGTCTCACAAAGACAGCACTGCCATTTTTAACGGACACACACACACTTCTACCAGTGCCTTAAAGACACAGGATTGCTTGGTGCCCTCCAGCAACAGCGTTGCAAGTAGGTTCTCTCCAGGCCCTGTGCAGGAGGAGGGGAAGACTGAAAAAGGCATGGTTGACTTTAGAGACTGCACAACGCAGCAGTTGCAGCAAAGCAACAAAAACACAGACTTTTCATGGAATCCACATAGGACTATGAGTAATTCATCCTCATCTTCATCTTTGCACAGTAATGCTAAAATAAATGGTGCTCACCACTCCACTGTTCAGGGGCCTTCAAGCACAAAAAGCACTTCTGTACCTGCTCCTAGCAAGGCAGCTTCCTTACCTGTGTCCAAACCTTCAGATTGTAGTTTTATTTCTGACTTTTATTCACGTTCAAGACTGCATCATATATCAACATGGAAGTGTGAACTGACAGAGTTTGTCAACAGCCTGCAGAGAAAAAACAGCGGTGTCTTTCCAGGAAGGGAAAAATTAAAAAAATGGAAAGCAGGCAGGTCTGCACTTAAAACTGACACAGGTAGATACTTGTTTAAGAAGGTTTACGTTGAGAAGGTGCCTTATATCTTTGTTGTACATTAAATGTCTAACTGAGACTAAGCAGGTTGGTATTCAATATTCACATTACAGTCAGCCTATCTGGAAAAGCTTGGCGACTTTGATGCACTGAAAACTAAAGGATCCAACTGCTTTTGGTTTTGTTTGTTTGGGTTTTTTTAACTTAAAACGTGACTTAATGTGATACTCTGGTCTATATTCAGTTCCTCTTTGTAGAAGTAATATTCCTGCTTCACCAAGATATGTGGATTGATCAAGGGGAAAAAATACTATATATCTAAATACACAAGTCTGTAGTTGCTGTGTGAAAATCTAGAGGGGAAAAAAAAGAAGAAAAAAACCTTGCTGCTTATAGTTCAGTGTGAAAATTTAAAAGATGAGTAACATTTGGAAGTGAACTAAAATCTAAATTTTTTTTTGTTACTAAGAGTTTTATATACCTCTGGGTCTGTTCAAATGGGTAGAAGTGTCATATGAGACTTCTGAACCTGGCTTGTGACAGAAGAGAAATGCTTTATGTCATTACATCAAGGGCCAAAATGAAAAAATATGTGTAATTCATGAGAGGCAAAGTGTTACAAGTATAAAGTATTTTGCATCTTTAGAATCTCTCATTTACAGTCTTATTCAATTAAAAGGCTAGCTCTGTGCCATCAAAGAGAATCTGACTCTGTGGTGCTGTAAAAATATTCACTTGTAATCGTATGAAAATATGCCTGACAATAAATTACCACATCCTAAAAAATTATTGTTAGATAAATAAATTAACTGATTCTGTGTTTGTGCTAGGACACCCCAGTTATAAAACTTTAGCTTACGAACTACCTTAATGTGTATTTTTTCCATCAAAATGTGGTATAAGCTAATACATTTTTATTTTCTCTTTGAATTGGCCTAGAGCATTCAAATAGTTAATGACTGTTTCAGTTGACAAGTAGCAGCTTCTTAAGCATTAACTTGATCATTTGATTTGTAAATATGCTCTTTATAAGACAGTTCTTATTTTTCAAAGAATGAGTTCAAATGGTAAATTATTAAAAACAGGAAAACATTTTTCTGATTACTCAGTAATTAACTCAGATATTAAGCAGAACAATTCACTTGATGTATTGGAAGTATTTTTTCACTGTTACACTTTATGCATTGTTCAAATTAAGATTGTTTTCTTTTGTTTTGTTAGATATAGCCTCCTCTGGTAGGTCAGTAACATAGACATGCAGAGTTGAACTTCTAGAATACTTGACACAAGTATTTCTAGTGCTTTAGGCGTATAAGTTTGTCAGTCTGGAGCTATCTTGCTCATCTTCGCTGAATGTTTGCATGAGTGTAGGTACAGCAGTGACAAAATCCAATTGCATGGGAAGTTTAAAACTAATTTGGGTGTGTTTCATGAAGAATTAATAGTAGCTCTTAGTGCAGCTAAACTTTTTTTTATCTTCTGGAACATTCTTCTGATTGATGAACAAAAAGGCGAGAAGTTCTCTGTTCCAGATTCAGTGTTAACATAGCGAAATTAAGATCCAGTTCCCACAACATGCATTAATCTCCTTGGGCTAGGGGAACTTGTTAGGTAGAAGGTGTTAATTATGAGAAAATAAATAGAAACTTTAAGCTGATGCATTGTTTAGACTGTTTGTCTACTTGTTTATGTTTACATTTCTCTGAGAATTTTGTAAATGTAAATATCTTTTTGGTGAGAAGAAACAAAAATCTTTATAATTTAAGGTGGTAAAAACTTGATAATAGTCCTTGATGACTACTGTGAGTAGTGCCAAAGTGTATAAACTAGGGTTCAAGTTTTCTATTGGTGTATCTTCATACTAGGTAATGTGTCTGTTGCGAGCTCAGCCAAGCCACAGAGCTGTATAATGCACGTGGATATGGATTGCTTCTTTGTGTCTGTGGCTATCCGAAATAGACCAGATCTCAAAGGTCAGTATTTAATTCTACATGTTACAGTTTACTCAGTTAAGCCTTTAAAAACAAAACCAAACTTGCACAGTAACAAAGTGAACTTTGTATGTTAATCTTTTTTTCTGGCATCTTTGATAGTCAGACCATGCGACTTTCATATTCCTCCTTACTTTGTCACAATCCAAAAGCAAGTGGAAGAGAGAACTGGAATTCTCCTTGCTGTCTCCTTTCAGTATCTGAAGTAAGAAGAAAGAAGTAAAATCTGGAGTAACCATTCTCTATAACATTGCACATATCTTATTTAGGCTTAAATCTACCATATTAGAAATCAGCAATAAAATTCTAGTTGTACCAAAAGTGGGTTTTGGTCACTCTCTGTTAAAAAAAAACAAAACAAAACAAAAGAATGGGATACCCTAATAATTTTCCCAATGTAAGGAGCTTTGTTTAATTAGAGAAGTGGAAAGGTCAAGTCTGAGAATTAATTGTCTCTTTGCCCAATTAATCTTTTTCAAGGGAAATTTGCTTCTTCCCTTTTCTATCTAAGCTCTTACACATGAAGTATTATAAGACCTGGAGGGTGAACAATTCTAGTTGACATTGTCCGGGTTGTGTGATCATCCTTAGGGCACGGGAAGAGTTAGTGGAGCTCCTTAGCAAGTTTTGGTGGTTTTTTTTGCAAGTGTACCATTCAGAAATGGAGATACTAGTTGTTCTGTGCAAACACTGAACTTTGGTGATGCACAAGTCTGCAGACTTGGTGCAGTGGTGACCCTCTGACACCCAGCTATCACAGACCTGGGGAAAGAAGAGTAAGCTGTATATACAATTCCTTTGCTCTCATCTGTCCAAAGGCAGGAGCAACTGCATCAAAGATACTCCTGGTATGTTTGGGTCTTTAAAACTTTATTTCCTGCAAAGTTTCAAATTCCATTACTGGAATATAAAGAACCTAGGACTCTTCTGCAAATATTTTTCTGTTCCACGGAAGTCTGCCAGAACTTTCAGTGCATAAATTAGCTTTCTGTAGAAAAATTGTGGAGGTGTTGATATTACTAAAAAGTCAAAAGTTTAGTAAAGATTTGATTTGGTACAATTAATTAAACAAGTGGAACTGAGTGGGTTGATATGTGTATACTCTTCTAGTTTGCTTAAGCTAATAAACATGATAAAGTATTTAAAATCAGTACAGTGTTTGCTGTGTCTTAAACTAATGAATCATTAGGGTGTTGGTGAAGTTTCACAGCTTCCATTTATACTTGTTATTAAAGACACACTAGTATGGCTGTATTTTCACTCTTTAAAAGCTTTTCTTCTTTACATGTGACTGCAATTAAGACAGCAAATTCATAGTCACAATGCAGTCACTTTCATAGCTGTTTCCTCCTTAATGCTGTAAGACAGTATAAGCTTGAAAGAAATTGTAAAAAAAAAAGCAGACATCTTTATGATCTTACCCTAGCTGTGCTATTATTAAAATGTAAGCTATTATAGATCTTGATTTATAAGTACATGCATTTCTTCTCCACAGGAAAACCAGTAGCTGTTACTAGTAACAGAGGTGCCGGAAAGGCACCACTGCGCCCTGGTGCAAACCCCCAGCTTGAACAGCAATATTACCAGAAGAAGCTATTGAATGGCAAAGCAGGTACAGATAAGTCTGTTTGTTTGTTTGTTTGTCTATGTTTTTAACTTTTGTTATTGAATATTTTTTCCTTAAAGTTAATAAAGTGCACAGTGGATAAATTTGGTTTCTTCATGAGGGGGTTTCAGAAAAGAAATATCTTTGCACAAGACAGTGCTCTGGGGCCTCAATGGTAACATGCCACTGTGACTTCTTGTTAGTTAGCTTTGCTCAGTATGGGTGAATTATTTTACAGTAATTTTAGGTTTTAGTCACTTTCATTGAGGTTGAGTATAAGAGATAATGCTAAGTAATTATTTAAAATAAGAAATAAATACAGATTGTCCAGGATCACTTATTTCTGAGTAAGTCTATTATAGAGAAGAAGGTACAAAATAAATTTTAAAAGGCTACTAAAATTTTTTTGCTATAAAAGTAGAAATGACAGCACATGGCCAGTGAGAAATTGATTGTTTGAAGTTGGCTTTTGCATTGCATGTGTACAGTATCTGTGTACAATGCATTAATTTGGGTGGTCCTTAGAGCACTTTAGGTTTCTGGAAAGTCTGTGCAATTTCCGTGAGTTCTGTCTCTAGTACTTTGTTTCCTCAAAACCAGGGCATCTGCCATAGTTTGAGAATTCCTTACTTACGTGCAGTAATTTAGAAATTTGTTACTTTCTGTGTCCTCAAGTAGTAGTGTACCAATGTAAAGAAAACATACTTTTATTAACAAGTTTTATTATTATTATTACTATTATTATACTGTCTGAACTGCATTTAGTATGAGAAAGTATATTGCTAAACATTGGCAACTTGTTTCTCTTTTTTTTTCTCCCAGCAGTCTGCTTAATCAGGTTGAAACTTAGCTTTTACCACAAGATTGGTAAAAAGTGCATGTACAGGGGGCAGCTGGTATTTAATTTCAATTTCAATTTGGAAGTCAAGTTTTTCCTTTGCCCCTTGTACATGCACTTTTTACCAACCTTGTGGCAGGAAGTACTATTGTTACAAAGTTTGCACCTCAGTGAGTTATTTTGATGATACGGGAGGTGGAAAAAGGCAGGTGGTTCTTCCATGGTTGTTTCTGAAATGTTAGTACTTTAGGAAAAAAAAAACCAAACACTAATAAATTCCGCCAATTTTCAAAGACGTTTGGAAACAAGGGATTACAGGAAGTGATGCCATTTTATTGGTCTTTTTGCTGTAGTTTAAGAACACTTCAAAACTGAGGTAGAATATATGTTTGTGGAGCCCACTGGCCTTTAACTTTGTAAGGGCTTTTCAGGATGCTCCAGACTTCGCTTCTGCTCTGTTGTTTGCAATGCCATGTAGAAGTGCGTTACAAAGACGGCTATGGTTTTTATAGAGTTGGATTTTCTGTAGTATAGCTTATGTATGAACTATTTATTGGTAGTTCAGTTTTACACAGTGACTTGGTAACTTTTGTTAGCATCTTACACTGGATAAGGGTGTGACTTCATACAATCAAGTGATGTTTGGAGAGTGAGGCGGTTAAATTACAGAAGTTTAGCTGATATCTAGCATGTTCTTTGTGATTCACAAATTCAGTAGTATCTCTTCTACTATAGTTATTGCTTAAGTGTATAGCAGATTTCAGCCTTGTGTAACAAACTCAGTTTCTTACTGCAGCTGCTTTTTCTGGATATCCACACATTCATTTCTTTAACTTCAGCATCCAATCTCACTGGCTTGCACACAGGGAGGCAGCTAGCTCTTTCTTTCTTGATACTTAGTCAGATTGTGCAACCTATTGTTTTGGTGAAAGGATTTTTTCCTAACACTCTTTTTATAGTCTCTATCTCATTAGCTGCAGTTCGTAATATTTTTTAGTCTCTTCATTAATTTTTATCTCCATGTACAATGTTTTTATCAACAAAAAATACACCCTGTTGTATCTACTTGCATTCTCATAAGTACATGGCTTGTCTTCCTTTTGGGGAAAAGAAATTACAGTTAGTTACGGTCTTAGATGAAAAGATGAAATTGCAGGATAGGCTTTTCTAACATCACAGTATCTTAGAAAGTGTATGTGAAACACTTCACAGTGTGTGTTTAATTGTGCCATGCCAGAGGTAAATACGGCCCAGGAGGCACATGTATCACATGGAAAAGTACTTTTTCTAAAATATCAAAAATACAGAATGCTAAATTACGCTGTTAAATATACACAATTCTGTTTGGGGACATGTTATATAAGTGAAATAAAAAGGTAGTTGGGACCAACTTTGAACATGAGCGTATTTTTACATCCATGCTTCAACATGGAACCCACTTCATTTTTTGATGCTTCATGCTTTCCAGGCTGTTCTCTGATTTTGCCTTCTCCAGGTCTTGCTTATTAGAAAAAATGTTCCAAATTAAAAAACAAACAAACAAACAAACAAATAAGCAAACAAAAACAAACCCTTATGAATCACTTTTGACCAAATACTGAATTCTGCTGCTTCAGCTACTTCTTTTTTTGCAAATTACTTCTTTAGTGATACTGGTTCCTGCCTTTGATCTGCATTGCTGGACAAATATCTAGTATCAATAGAATCTTGAATCTTTTATTGAATACTTTCTTTTTCTTGTTCGAATTCATCCAAAAATGTATAACTTTTAAATTTAAAAACTTGCTGTCATTCTCACCCTAAATCTCCAAACTGGAGATAGCCTTTCTGGGTAGTAGAAATTACTTCTCTGCATACGTGTCATCTTTAACATTCCTGTTCTAAAGATAGAAGATTAACATATGTTAATCAGGATTCATAGTTTGGGGTCTCTTTTCCATGGCCAGGATGCCCAAGATGTGAATGTTTTCTAGGCTTCCTTTCCCTCAACCCTAGTATCTCTTTTTTTCATTCTAAAGAGCAGCAGATTTTAACCATCATATTAGTCACAGATTTATTCTCAGCGATTTCTTTTTCACAGACTTGGGTCCTGGCCTCTGATTTCTCCATCCGTTGCTCCACATTCACCATGTGCCTGTCTAGTTTCCCAGCTTTTGATGAGAGGTTCTCTACCTTGCCTTCCATTGAGGACAATGTGTTCTGCATTGCCCTGAATTTCACATGAAGTGACTCCATCAGCTCATGGGGGGATCTGCTCTGCTGCGATGTGGAAAAAGTCGACGAGTCCAGTGAAGATAGACAAGATGACAGCATCATCTCAGGCCAGGGCACAGGAAGGCATGGACTAAAGAAATTGTTCTTGTCATTCTTATCTTTATTTGGGGCATAATTTTGCTCTAATTTTCAGTTCCAGACATCTTAGGTAACTTACTGAGCTCATCATACATTAAAATATTTAAGACATAAAAAGGTGCACAAATTTAGCAGAAATTCTGAGTAAAAGCAGTTTTTCACATGAGTCAGGCTCTACCCCTGCTGTCTCCACTCACTCATTACGGCACTTTCTCTGGTCTGGTAACTACTTGTATGTGCACATAACTCCATGTTTCCTTTCAGTCAAATTGTCAATGTGTAAGTTGTTAGTACCATGAAATATAATTAGGCATTGTGGCACTCTGAAGAAAACTCCCTGTTTATTATGTTACAAAGGTGTATGGTATTAAACAGACTACAGTAATGAAAAAGAACTATAACATACGTATTTGATTTCATTTTAAGTAAATAGGAGCTTTTTGTCTGTATGACACCTTGTTGTTTTGATTCTGATGGGGAGTTTGGGAGGGCACAGTCGGTTTTGCATCTAGCCATTTTTTCAGGCTGATCTATATTTAGAGTATAGGCATATATCTTTCAAGGTTTACATACTGTGAAAACCCAAAATGGAAAGGAATAGAAAGTGCTTTACTTGATTCCAGTGTTCAGTGTCCTGGAATTCTGTTCTAGTACCTAGTGTGCAGTGGGCCTGGAGGACTCTTTAAAATTTATCTAAGAGCATGCAGTAAAGTTTTATAGAAGCAGGGATGGTCTGTCTCATTTTAAGTTTAGGGTTGCAGTATTTGTAATTGTATCATTTTGATCCAAGATAAGTTTATGGTGATACGTGAAAGAAGTTGACATATCCTAATAAGAGAATTATTAGGAAGTTACAGGAGAAATTTTGTCAATTAATATCCCCACAAGAGTGTTAAAGAAAATATAAGTTTCTAGCTAGTCTTTTTCAATTTGAGCTAATTAGCATTCTGGTTATTTCACTTCTTAAAAATGACTTTATGGTATCTAGGTAATTAGAAAAATAGTTTTAAGTAAAACGTAAGTATGATAAAAAGTGAGTTTGTATTCTGAATTTAATTTCTGTGTTCTGGTGGTAGTTGTGCTTTTTGTGAAAAGGAATGTAGCAAGTGTCTTCTTGTTCAGCCAAGCAGTTGGTAAATTTTTGAGTGTCTTGTATTTCTTTACAGGATATGGTTGTAGCAGTTAGCCTCAAGTGTTTGATCATTTTTATTGTCATTAAAGCTAACTGAGATCAGTCTTATTTTACAGTATGGTGTATGTAGTCACCAACAAGCTGCTGTCTAGTAATTTGGGGGAAAACAGAAACAGAATTTTTTTGCAGCTTAATATTCTTCTCAGTAATATGTACTGACCTATCTACAGAGAGATATTACTATGTGGTGGGGTCTGTTTTTTTTTTTCTGGACCATGATATGAGTCAATATAGTATTAAGAACCTCTTCACCAACAGGTAGCAGTATAGAAATTGTAAAAAATAAAATCCGTAATTTTTATTTTATTCATTCTGTTGAACTCTTAAGAAACATAACATAAAAACAAATACAAATATTATTTTCCAAGCAGAAATTAGAGTACCTGATAAGCTGGACTCATCAGTCTGGGAGCATCCGGATTCCACACATGTGAATGGAGCTGACTTCAATCTCACTGTTTTGTCCATGGCTGAAATAGCTTCTTGTAGTTATGAAGCCAGGTAGGTAAAAGTTACCTATGAGGTTGCTTGAAAATCTCATACAAATAGGCATGAAATGTCCAAAAATAGCAGTTGTCAAGTCAATTCCTTTAAATTTATCTAGAGAGGAGTTTTTTTTTAATGTTTTCAAAAATTGTAGTTATATAGGTTGTTAGAATTTAACATAAGGTCTTCCCTATGGATGCTGCTGCTTTTTAAACACTGCTTAATAACTCTCAACCTAACCTACATGTTACTTGAAACAAAGCCTATTAAGGAAAACCTTATGCCATTCACTGTGATACTGTTGATTTCATAATGTTATCTTCACTTCTTTGTATCAAAATTGCATTCTTTTATGGAATTAAGAACACTTCGTTACTGAAGGTTTTAGTTAAAATCAGACACTAAGTGTGATTGCTAAACTTAAAACCATTTCTTGCACGGATTATGTTGAGCAATCCCCAGTAACATAGCTTATAAATGTTCAGAATATGAAACAACTTGTTATAAATATAAGCACAGTGTTGGAAATACAATTTTCTTCCCTGATGGAAATAATACTCCAGAAATTATTCCTTCATTGGAACCTTTTTCAAGCATGCCAGGATAAGCAGGCTTATATTTGTATCTCAAAAAGTTAGAGTTTGTTTATTACAGGAGCATAATCTTGTAATCTTGCACAGTGGAAAATAAGATCCAGTTACCTTAGTCACTGTAGCATATGTGTGGTTTTAATTTGAAACAGAAGACAGCAAGTAGTGCTTTCTGGAGACTTTGTCTTAAGCATGTTCCCAAAGGCAGGCTGTCTATGCTGCGTGGCTGAATACTATACAGCTAATTCAAATACTCTATTTTCAGTTATTTTGCTTATTAAATTGCTAGCAGTTGGACTAAATTCCTTTCTATTGATAATTCATTTTTGTCAGAAAAGACGAATACTTTGTTTGGAAATACCCCATATTAATTTGTGGAAAAGTTGGTACTGTGTTTATTTGTGGTTTTTTGTATTAATTAATTTTAGACAAGTCGGCATAAAGAATGGAATGTTTTTTGGCCAAGCAAAAAAGTTGTGTCCAAATCTTCAAGCAGTTTCATATGATTTTGATGCGTACAAAGAAGTTGCACGGACAGTGTACGAAATATTAGCAAGGTAACATATGCTGTTTGTTTACATGATCTTTCATGGTAAGGTTACCAAGCATATTTTATTTGCCACTGCTGAATGCCATTGTTCAATTTAGTATTTTCATCTCCATGTTACTCCTCAGCTTCAATAAAGCCATTCCTATTTGAGATCTTCCTTTTGTAGTATTTTTGTTATTTTGAGCACTGTGCTGCTTCTGAGCATTCTTTTACCTTGAAGCCAAATCCTGTAAACAGTCAATATCTGACTTCCAAAGGAGTCATTGTTAAATTTTTTATCGATTACACTATGAGAAGCAGATCCCTGCTTAGTAGTGAGATTTTTCCAAGAGATTTTTTAGCGTAACTTCAGAATGGGTTATTGGAGTAACATCTATTAGAAACTACTTTCTAGTTTAAAATGCACTTGAACAAAACTGGAAATTCGTTACCGTCAATGAAAAATAAGTATTCAACTCCTTCTCCCGCTGTTCCTTTAAATCATGATGCATGTTGAAATTAGTCCTACATTAATAGTGTTACTGTAATTTGCTGTTTTAGCATTTTTAATAAGCGATGTGTAATACAAAATAAGCAGGGAAATGCCACCACAAAAGGAAGACTTTATTTGCTACATATTTGTTTTAACAGATGGTGAGCTGTTGCTGGTGTTTCACCTCCTTTACTTTGTGTTGATAGCTATACTCATAACATCGAAGCAGTCAGTTGTGATGAAGCACTAGTAGATATCACTGAAATCATTACAGAGACCAGATTGACTCCTGATGAACTTGCAAATGCTATCCGCACCGAAATCAAAGCCCAAACTAAATGCACTGCTTCTGTTGGGATGGGTAAGTACCTTATTTCATTTCTGTTTACAAGCAGTGCCTTCTATTGTTAGGTGTATCAAAGCTATGTAAGATTGCTGAAACTCTTAAGTGTTTGTGTGATATGGAATATATTGCCATTTACATTAAATTAGTGTAAATAAAAATGCAAGAAAATTTTCACAAGAGGAAAGTTTTAAGCAAAAATTTATAAAATTGCTATCACTTCTCCTTTGTTATCTGAACAGTATTCTAAAATTCCATCTGTATTATATTCTTACATTCATTTTTATGAAATGCTACTCTGTTTTTCCAGTAAAGAGAAAAATGAGCACAGATTCTGTTCCTTATCAAAGATAGCAGTAGGAGTTTATAGGGTGGCATGATTTAGCATAATTATTATAAGGTATTGAAAGCAACGATTTGTGTGATTTGTAGTCAGTATCGTATATGAAATCACACATCTTAAAAGACTTCCTTGATTTCTTTTCACTTGGCCCCTTCCTTTCTCCTTTGTTTTTGTCCCTAATTAATACCAGAGTTGAGTATCTGTAAATAAATGCACTGAGTGTATATAAGTGTATGAAATCCACTTGTGAGACAATCTGAAATTCATTAGTGTAAGCAGAATTCTTCCTTTGTTTCTTATGATATCATAGTACAGGGACTGTAATTCCCTGGATTCCTGTTTGTGTCTTGTTCTGAATTGAAACACATTTGTAATCTCTCTTATATGCTTATTTAGTATGTTTGCTTTTTCTCTAGAAAGAGCAGGATTAGTTTTTAAAGCGTTATTTTCTAATCTGGTATCATAGTTCTCTTACTGTTGTTACATACTTACATACATACTTACTTACTTGCATACTTACTTACATAGTTCTCTTACTGATTGACAAATACCTATGAGCGATTTTTTTTTTTTTTTTTTTTTTTAATAATCAATTTGTGTGAGATATGGGAAAATTATTCTGGTATCCTTTCTAGAAATTCGTATGGTAGGTACACTACCAGGACTTTGTCTCTTCACTCGTAATTCATCATTAAGTAAATAAATAAGAGGAAACAATGGTACTATTACATGAATGTAGAGACCTTATTTCAAAAACATAGTCTGCCAGAAACATGCATCTTGTGTAAGTGATTTATATGTTGCCCAATGGGAAAGTTGTACCAATATAATAAAATGTAAATCTGAACAGATACTGTTACACTATTGAGATCTCCTCTGAACACTGTTGTCTGATTAGAGATAAATTAAAAAGGACGTGCTTATGCCAGTTGAATAAATTTAATTTTTACCCTAGATATTTTAGTGGCTAAACTAAACTGATTTAAACAATACTAGTGAAAGATTAAACACTCATTTATAAACGTCCTGTATCTTGGTTTCTCATTTGCTAAGTGAGGTATTAGTTTTTTCCTACTTTACTTCAATGTTGTGAGAATAATACATTGCAGAAGGTAAATCACTGAGATTCCATGGTATTAGAGGCTATGTTGGTATATTTGATAAATAAGAGGATCAGAAATATTCAGTACTCCATAGACAAAACATGCATCTCCAAAGTTAAATAGGAAATTGAATGAGGAGTCTGTCATTAATTGTTTCATCAATTTAACCTCTCAGGAGAAATAGTTCATGTAAAACTGTTACTGTTCTTATTGACTGAAATTTTAGAATTGACAAAAAGAAAGTGAACGTAGGTGGGAGGAGAAGAGCAATAGTAACACACAGTGCTGAGAGTGGTGAATTCCCCATACCTTTTATTAGTTTGCTTTATCTTAGAACAGGGTTTAACTTAGAACAGAGTGGCGATAATGAATCTGTTCGGGTATCAGTTCAGAGATCTTATTGGCTGGGCATGAATAAGCCTGTAAACAGGGAAGACAAAATGCTGAAATAGGTCTTGTTCCCACCACACTTTATGAGTGCATATAATCATTTAATAAAGTCACTGGATTTTTTTAGTGAACACTCAGGCCCAAATATTAGCTTAATTCCAGTATTTCACATATACTTGATAGAATTGTCACCTAAGTATTATTTACGTTGACCACAATGGATTTTTTTTTTTAAGTTCTGCAGTGTTAAAATATTACACTTCTAAATTTTTGGCCATTTGCACTTAACTGTTTATTTGTACCTCTACATGTGTGAAACATAACCAAGACAAATAAATTCAGTGTTCTTAGTGAAGTGTCCTGCGCTTATTTGTTGGTCATTTTGGGGTTTTTTTTTTGGTGAGTTTTTCTTTAGTTGGTTTTAGCTTTGCAATTGCAGCTACCACTACCGTTTCACTGCTGTAATCACAAATACTGCTAGTTGCTATTTTGGAAATAGATACTGCAAATATAAATGAATAGATTTTGTTAAATTCTTTGTAAAAGATTATACTTTCTGCATTTTTGCCTTGACTGTTGAACTGCGACATTCTACTTGAGAAGACAGAAGTTACCACAGACGTACTTTAATTTGTTGTTTTTACAGGTTCCAATATTCTGCTGGCCAGAATGGCAACTCGTAAAGCAAAACCAGATGGACAGTATCACTTAAAACCTGAGGAAGTGGATGATTTTATCAGAGGGCAACTTGTCACCAGTCTTCCAGGTACTCCTTTCTTTTACAGGATGTTTTGCCTCCTGATGTTAAAACACTTTCAGCTATAAATCTGTGTTCTGGATCAGACAAGATTAGATGCTATTCTGTGGTTATGATCTGAAAAAAGAAGATACATTGATTTCTGAAAATTTCTGAAATTCCTGAAAAGAATCTCTGTGACCTTTTTGTATCTTTGAGAAGCAAAGAATTTTACAGCTCGCACAGCATGATCTGTGGCAGAAGCTCAGAGTTTAGTATGTTTTGCAACCTTATATTCTGTAATAAAATTCTTTAGATGAGTCATTTCAAGTGAGTGCTAGCTTGCTGTATCATAATGAATGTAATAAAATAGTAACATCAGGTACTTATCACTGAGAGAGGTAGGGTTTGCTTAGAACTGAGAACTAGCCCATGACAGTATTCTTTCTAAAAAGGAGTGTATGAGGTCAGGAGTTGGAAAAAATAGCACAGATGCCTTAATAAAACAGAGAGTATATGAAGGAAAAAAGAAGAGAGAGGAAAGAGAAGTTTATTTAATCTCTGCTGCATCTAAGAAACTCTGAGAGATTTAGAAGAGCATAAGGACAGAAAGAAAATTAAGAAATAAAATTTGGCGGAGAAGAATGTTACCAAACTACAGAAATGTTTTTTGCTTGCAGCATGAGCTGTATTAGAATGGCTGATAAATAGAGAGGAAGGTGGAAAGTAGGGCTGTGGGATTATTACTGCTGTTATGCTCTGCATCCAGCTATAGGCAGTTTTTGGTTCAGGTAGCCTTAGAATACACATTAGGCATTTGCTACACAGGTAATTATTTTTTTGTGTAAGGATATTTAGTCAATGGTATACTGCAAACTGTGACAGAATGTGTTGATTCTTTTAAATAAAAACAACAAGTTTGTCAAATTCCGACTGGTTTTTGCCTAGTTGTCTGAAGAAATGATTGTGACAGATGATTTATAATTTGCAAGTATGACAGTACTAATAATTTTATGAACTGTTTGGCAGTTTCAGCCAAATCTTACTGAGAGATAAAAGTTCTAATGACATAATGTTTCCACAAGTTTTGTGAAAAATGACAGCTTGACAGAGGAGAGTGATCCAAATGAGTACCTCCTTTGAGGGACAGGCAGGCAAAATTCAACTATTGTACATTTTGGCAGTAGTTCCCAGTCATCATATGTATAGCAGAGTACATGATTTCTGTCCTTCATTCCTTGATCAGATAGGAGAGAGAAGGATATTTCAGTAAGGGAGAACTGGAGCGATTGAGTGGGATGCTTGTGGACATAAAGAAGACGAAGGAGAAAGCTGGAGGGGAGGAAAGAAGCATTTCTGCCCCACGGGTTTTAGGGAGGTTCTCCAAGGCATAGCAGGATTCACAGAGAGATGACAGGGAACTGGAGTTACTGTGCTGGGAGAGTGATAAACAGTAAGGACATACGGAATACACCTGTATGAAAACAGGCTTTATTATATTTTTTTATTGTTACAGGAAAATACTTGAAAGAGTTGTAAGCTAAAGTGTTTCCTGGCATGTAATTCTGTATTTTATTGTTATTCAATACTTCAGTAGTATAATGTGACACAGACATAGTGCAAAAAGTGCTGAGTAAGCACTCATTTATGTAGTGATCAGCTGAGCTCAGCCTGCATGTGTACACACATATTTAGTGTTAAATGTTCAAAACAGTGGTTTTCTCTGTTTAAGGAAAAAAGAAGAGAAGGGAAACAAAAAATAGGCAGCAGTAGACACTGAAATGGAAAAGAATAGCATGCATAGACAGGTGCAGGTTTACCAGAAATTCTCTTTGTGTATCCCCTTCCATGGCCAAACATAATTTACAGCACAGCACCATTTCTCTTTGGCATAACTTTTAGGAGATATTTTTCCTCCAGAAAATTATATAGTACTGTGCTTTGACTTGAGTATTTTAAAGTTTTCAGAATTCACTTGCATGTTCATAGTAAAAACTTCTTAGTATTTGTGTCAGTAATGCCACCTAGACAAAGATACAGATAATGAAAGACAGAAGCTGATTACCTGAGATTTCTAACTTTCACTGACTTTGGTAGTGTAAACTCATAGGAGTAATATTTTTCGGAAGTAACAGGCCACCTCTCCAAAACCCAGAAATATACTTAAGTTTATCACACTTACATATGTGCCGTTGCCATGGATACCTACAATTTCCAGTGCTTGGTAATTCAAAGCACAAGTGATACAGGTATGCTATCACTTCTACTTGAAATATTATTTTTCTACCTAGGAAGCAGTGGAAGTAGTAAAAATATTTGTTGGTTTTCTTTTAGATTAAATCTCTTGTATGTGATGGGAAAACATATTACATGTTGGACATTCTCCTTGGACTGAGTGTTGTGGTGTTCAGAGCTATATACTCTGTAACAGACAGTACTTTGTCAAGAAGATTTGCAAGCAGGAGTCATTCACATTTTACCCAGAAATAAAGAAACACACTGCAGTATGACATCTTACACTAAATATATAAAACAGATTAAAGAAATACAGGTGAAGACAGCAAAAGTTTCCATTTGAACCATGTTTTATCAAGTGGAATTTATTTTTTATGGTGTATATTTATTTATTAATTTGATATGACCTAGTGTAGGTTTAAAAAGACAGATTTTATTTGTTCAAAACCTGACTCGCTCTGAATTGTGTGGAGTTAACAGAACTAATTGCTTTGTTGTTAGGAGTTGGCAGGACAATGGAATCTAAGCTGGCTTCTTTGGGAATTAAAACCTGTGGAGATCTGCAGTGTGCTTCAATGTCAAAACTGCAAAAAGAATTTGGTCCTAAAACAGGACAAATGCTCTATAGATTTTGTCGTGGTTTGGATGATCGACCTGTTCGTACAGAAAAAGAAAGAAAATCTGTTTCAGCAGAAATCAACTATGGAATAAGGTTTACACAGGTAAATTTGAACTTTCTTTTCTGCAGTGACTTCTTTCAGCTGTAGAAAAATCTTCTCATATTCTGATTATTTTCACTTACACTTTGATCTGTTAGAGCACCATCTTAGCCACCAAATAGAAATGAGGAAAATGAAGAAGTAGGAGACCAAACGATAAAATGGGAGGAGAGACTGCAAAAGTATTGGACTGAAAAGAAGCTTGCACAAAATTAGCTGGCTATTCTGCATTCGTTATACAAGTCTGGTACAGAAAAAGAGAACTGCAGTAGGTTTGTCAGCACCTAGCATTCTCTTTTATTTAAATGCTGATTATTAAAAGATGCCAGTGTCTGAAACCATCACTAGCTGCTCCAGTACAACATTTTTATTAGACTTTTTACAAATATTGTAGTGGGGGGAGTGTTGTTGACAGAATTGTGCTAAAAAATAACTCAGCTCTTTGTTGAGAACTTAAGCATTTATAGAAATTACAGAATAAATCAGGTTGGGAGAGACCTCATGACGTTGTGTAGTCCAGCCTTTTGCTCAAAGCAGGGGAAGCTATGAGATCAGACCAGTTGCTCAGGACTTTATCCAGTCTGGTGTTGGAAAACTCCAAGAATGAAGACTGCACAGCTTCTCTGAGCAACATGTTCCGCTGCTTGACTTTCCTCATGGTGAAAAAGATTTTTCTTATAAGCCCTACGCTCTTCATCTTCTAGGTGTGTGCTTAAAGTTACACTTGCAATTCTGTGTTGGGGTTTCTAAGTACATTTTTTTTAAAGACTTATTTCCAAAAGGACTTAGTATGTCCTACTTATTTCAGCATTAGGATAGGAATCTACCATCTCACCTAACTTTAGCAACCTACAATGTCAACAAAACACTTCAAGTTAAATAAGACAGTTGCTTGTGAGTCAGCTTGCTCTTTTGAGTTTACATAATCTGGATTGCATTAACCCTTAATGATTTAACTTCAATATTTGAAAACTAGTAATTATCTAAACATTTTGTTGTTTTTCCCCTTCAGCCTAAGGAAGCAGAAGCTTTCCTTCTGAGCCTCTCAGAAGAAATCCAACGTAGACTTGAAGCTGCTGGTATGAAGGGTAAACGATTGACCCTTAAAATTATGGTCAGAAAGGCTGGGGCACCAGTGGAGCCTGCAAAATATGGAGGTCATGGAATCTGTGATAATATCGCCAGGTAACTACACATGGAAAAAAGTGGTCGGTAGTAGACATGAGCACACTTCTGCAGGGTGTTGAGCACCAAAACTTACAGGAAGACAGGACAGACATTTTAAAGTGCTTGGTACCTTTGTCTACGTATCAAACCCGCACCAAAATCAGAAGTAGAATATCATTATCAAAAGTCCTCTGTGTTTGGGTTGTACATATGTGGTCTTTTGGACATCAGCATGGAATGTAAATCCCCCAATGATAAAAAACACAGCATATTGGGAGGAGAAAGAAGGAAGAGACTAAGGTGCCCGAATCAGAAAGAGAGAACAATTTTAACAGTCATCTTTTGCCTTTAAGTTTCTTCAAAGAGAAAAATGGGGAAAAAAGAACACATATCAGAAGTTGAAAAGTTTTTGGGCATAGAAGAAACAATTCGTGGTTTTGAGAGGAAGCAGGAATGGGAAAGAAGGGATCTGACTCCACAAGTGCATTCTTTGTGGTTTGACATTGCTTTCTTGAGAGAATGTACTCTTGTGTGTCTGTGGATGCTACTTCATAATTAAAGTGATTTAGTGAAATATTTTCAATGAATTATTGTGACTATCCATTTCTCTTGGTAGGTACATTTTTTTTCTCTTCTTCCTTTTTGACTTTAATAATCTGTAGTTAAAGGTTGCTCTTAATTTGATAATAGTGTCATGAAATACTAGCTAATAAAGGCATTTGATCTTTCAAACAATAATACATATGTACATGTATATTGTTGGTGTACATTTCTCCAGCTTGCTCAATATTGGAGCTGATTTTCCTTTTGCAGTACTTGTAGAAGATATATTTTTATGTCTTTATGATCCTGCACTATGGTACACATGCAGCAGCATTTCTGTTTCTTTCAGTGACCAGCTGAGTTGAAATTTTCTGCTGCTGCAAACTGTTTCCTCTCCCTGAGCTGTGCGGTGTTTGGTAGAATCATAGAATGTCCTGAGTTGGAAGGGACCCACAAGGATCATCGAGTCCAACTCCTGTCCTGGCATAGGACAACCCCAAAATTCACACCATATGTCTGAGGATGTTGTCCAAATGCTTCTTGAATATTGTCAGGCTTGGTGCCATGACTGCCTCCCTGGGGAGCCTGTTCCAGTGCTCCACCACCCTCTCGGTGAATAACCTTTTCCTCATATCCAACCTACACCTCCCCTGGCATATCTTTCTGCCGTTCCCTCGGGTTCTATCATTGGTCGTCAGGGAGAAGAGATCAGTGCCTGCCCCTCCACTTCCCCTTGTGAGGAAGCTGGAGACCAATGAGGAAGCTGTGGACCGTGGGTACTTTCCTTTTTCTTGAGGGGCTTTCCACTGTTCCTTGGTAGGTTGTTGGTCACATGCCAATTGTGACAGCTGGAGTCAGTTCTCAAAGCAAATTGCCTTTGTACTTGTCAAGAAGAATGTCTGATCAGTACCGTTCTCCTTCAAGTCTAGAGCGTGTGGGGACTAGGGCGGTATTTGCAGAATTACTTGCTGCAGAAGACTGAGAGGCCACTTTGGATTCTGAAGACTGGAGCTGGCATCAGACACCTTGGACTGCCTTTGTCCGTCTTGGTACAGACAAGTTTCTTTGTGTCGAATCTGTCTTTCCTGTTGTTTCCCCAATAAGTCTGCAGAGATTTTTTTTGGTCCTAGAAGAGAAAAGACAATGAAGATCCAAAGTGGAGCTGAGAAAGTTGAATCGCAAAATCTCAAGGTCAGAGACTGTGCCCCATGTTTCAGCTGTTCAAGAAGGCAACTTGTTCATGTCTCTTGATCCTCACAGTTATGTTTTTTCATATAGTTTTAAGTTCCTCATTAGAAGTGCCTTTGTTTTCTTGTGGATCATTATCAACGTGATAAAGTCTGTTTCTACTTGGTCTCACTGCAGCACTGTTGATCTCATTGAGATGCTGCCTGTGGTGGCTGCCCATCGCCAGTGAAATGGGATAACCCAGTAACTCTGCCTCGGTAGTCAGTTGATAGGTCACTGTCAAAGGAGTAGAACCTTCAGCTTCCACAAGCAGTGCTGTTACTCTTAGCCATTATTTATTTCTGATTCTTCTTTGTTCAATTGGATGATATTGACTAAAGATTTTTTAATCTCAAATTTATTTATGTGCTTGCATACTGAAAACAGAAGAATGAAATCTAGGCATAGAGCATCATGTAGTTATATGCTGCTTCATACAAGATTGTCTCAGAACCTTTTGAATACACATTTATTCTTCAGGCAGACACTTCTGTATCAAAGCAGTTGTTCTTAGGTAAAGGGATGATCCTGGCTTTTGTGTGAGGGTGCATTTGGCATCTTCAAAGAGAGGACTTTTCTACTTTTCCCTATGTACAGCCTAGTTCCAACAGTTTTGGATTATTTACTGGAGCTAAAAGTGACTAGTTTCTCTCTTCACTTTAAGATTTTCTCTGTAGCTATAGCTCATGACCCATTTCTTGCCCCCTCACCTCACAGGTCAATGAGTTGCTATGTTTTCTCATTCTACAGGTCAGGATTCCCTAGAATGATAATCATAGTCCTACAAAGGATTCAGACTCACAGACGTGCTTAAAATCAAATTCAACTTCTGAGATGTTAATGGTATTTTTACTGCATCATTGATATCAAGTCCTGATAGTACAGCATAGACCTTTGTAAAATATTCTTCTGAAATGGTGTGTACCTTTAGACCCATCCTGCGTTTCTTCCTAATATTTTGCATAGTTGCATCTTAATGGTGATACTGATCTCCTTTTTCTTACAAAAATGTTAACATGTTGTCCTGGTTTCAGCTGGGATAGAGTTAATTTTCTTCCTAGTAACTGGTATAGTGCTGTGTTTTGGATTTAGTATGAGAATAATGTTGATAACATACTGATGTTTTGGTTGTTGCTGAGCAGTGCTTACACCAGTCAAGGACTTTTCAGCTTCCCATGCTCTGCCCGGTGCACAAGAAGCTGGGAGGGGGCACAGCCAGGACAGCTGACCCCGACTGGCAAAAGGGCTATTCCATACCATATGACATCATGCTCAGTATATAAGCTGGGGGAAGAAGAAGGAAGGGGGGGATGTTCGGCATGATGGCGTTTGTCTTCCCCAGTAACCATTATGCATGATGGAGCCCTGCTTTCCTGGGGATGGCTGAACATCTGCCTGTCAACAGGAAGCAGTGAATGAATTCCTTGCTTTGCTTTGCTTGTGCGTGCGGCTTTTGCTTTACCTATTAAACTGCCTTTATCTCAACCCACGAGTTTTCTCACTTTTACTCTTCCAGTTCTCTCCCCCATCCCACTGGGGGGGAGTGAGCGAGCGGCTGGGTGGGGCTTAGTTGCTGGCTGGGGTTAAACCATGACACATGTGAGGCTCAGGGAGGTCTTCATATCATTCACAGCAGGAAGGTTTTTCCTTTTCATATTGGCAGGACCAGACCTTTCTGGAGATCAGTTGGCTGTTCATGGTGGTTTCTGACAGATTCAAAAGTACAGTAAAATTTAAGGAGGCACTATCAAAGTGTTTAGTAAGTTGTCAGGATGGCACCCTGTCAAAACACCAAGGTGGAACTTTCTTTTGACCATAGAGCCTACTCCATCAGAGTTAAAACTGCATCAGTTACCTCAGTGAGAAGACTTTACATCACTCACATACATTTGATTAGCCACCTGAAATTCTGTCCTTATCTGTCTCAAACGTTAGGCCATTAGAGAATCCAGAACTACCAAGCAGTACTACTGCCCTGCCAAGCTCTCAGGTGGCAATTTGTGAAACTCACAACCAGGTAATTTTGTGAGAGTTGTTGCAGAAAATCGCCCACAGTGTAAGATGTGTATTTGGAATGTTGTTTAAAGTCACTTACCATTAATCCGAGTTCTTTGTTATTTGTAATCCACATGCACATGCCTATGTCTGCTTCTCCCTCAGAGTTCCTTCTGGAACTCTTGCTTTAGACATTTGACAATTGACAACTGAAATAAGACCGAGCAAACTCTTCATGAACCAGGCTTGAGTGAAGGATAGTGCATGAGTGCATTTCTATGAGTACTGTAAAGTGAAACATTTTTGTCTGGCTTCAATAGGTAACGTATATAAATATATACAATATTTGACAATTTAGTGTGTGGACTGCACACTGAGAATGTTCAATTAGTAAGTAATCTGCTTTTTTTTCTGTGGAACATGTTTAGTTCTAATTACCTTTAAAAAGAAACCACAGAACAAAAAAACAGTGTTCTGTTTCTATATGCCAAGAAATTATGATCTGTCTTTCTTTGAGGTCCTCTCTGGAATAAATACAGAGTAGTTGTTGTCTTTAGGGTTTGTGAAACAGTTTCCTTTTTAACCATACTTTTTTATTCTTTGTAGGACTGTGACTCTAGACCATGCAACAGACAGCGCAAAAGTAATTGGGAAAGAAACTCTAAACATGTTTCACACAATGAAACTGAACATATCAGATATGCGAGGGGTGAGTTAATGGGAAAACTGAAATTTATTCTATTTATCAACCTTCTTTGTTGTCTTTAATAAATTTTCAGTTCTCCAGGGTAGACGATAACCAAACTTAAGCAAAAGTGTAGCTAATACAAAACTTACATAAGTTAGGCTGTGCAATCATATTATGTTTTGTATGTTTACCTTTGAAAAACATGGTTACAAAGCCATAAATATAAAAAGAAAATTTTATTCTGGTGTGGATTAATCCACAACTTAAAACAGCCTGAGGCAACAAAGTTAGACTGTATCTTCTACAGTTCTATTAGCACATGTAAATTTTATTTTGTCTTAGAATTTTCTGTAAACTTTCACACAGTTATTAGTTAAGTAATATAAATACTGCTTGTAATGCCAATCAAAGATACAGATCAGAGGAGTTTTTGCTCTAGACTGCAAATCTTAGAACCAGAAAAGTTACCAACATATCGTTTGGCCTTTGCTTGAAGGTGAATTGCTGACTCTTTTGAATCATGGTTTATTTTAGAACACTCTCGCTCATCTCAGTGGTTTTGTCATAGCAGTGTGAACCCATGATAAGACTATTTTGGCATCAGCCATTTGTTAGAACAGAGCACAGAGGCTTTCTAAAACAAACCTGCATTTGTTGGTCATCTAGATGTTGAAGTAGGGTTTTGATTCACAATGTGGCCTTGCAAAGTCAGCTCCATGGCTTGGGTTTTTTCTTGGAGTTGAGGAAATATTTATCATCCTCTCCCTGTCTTTTTCTAGTTTCTTGTCTGTCTCCTTCGCTGTCTTTCCTGGCTTCTTACATCGTTCCATTTCACTTGATTTCTTTAGCCCTTGTTTTAGAGGATTCTTCTTTAAAGTTAGTATCCCGTGGGTGTTGCACACGTTGTTTTGCAAAGCCATGTACTACTTCTGACCACGTGGCTCTGTTCAGTTCTGGAGGGGCCATTCAGTTCTAGATTATATAATAAAGTGCAGATATATCCAAGGTCCCTCAGTAGTATTCCTTTCAACTGACTTTAGATACATCCCATGTCTATGTCTATATTGGAGCTAATGCCCTTGAGTTTTGCTTATACATGAGGTGAGTCATGCTTTAAAGTGTCCTTTTTCTCACAATATCTAGAAAAGGTCCCAAAGTGATACCCTTAGCTGTTCGTGCCCACACGTGGGCACATGAATCCACTCACTTGTCCCATAGACTTAACACCTGAACTCAAACACTTGTCCTAAAAGGCCAAAGAACCCAAGGCAAAGTTGTTGTACAGCACAGCCAGCATAGTATTCCAAAGGCTTCTTGTAAGTTCTAGAACTCAAATCTAGAAATATTTCAAAGCAGAAAGATAGAAGTGCAAAGAAAAACTTTTTACAATTATTTGTTTAATACCTCATTAATTGCAACTAAGAAACTGTTAAACAAAATCCTTGCTATGCAATTACAGAAGACGACCTGGTGGAAGTACATACACTAGCTCCTTCATGCTTTCTGAGTCCTATGTACAATTTTTTTTAAGTGTTGGGTTTTTTCCTAATAATTATGGAGGATTAGCAGTAAACTTGCACAATGTACCAGTGCATTCTTAGTTGGACACAGTTTTTGAACCCCTGTTGATTTGGTGTTTACAACTTAATGAAAAGTGAGGATGTCTTTGAAAATGAGGGACACCTCATCTGATAAAGACTACTTTCACCAAAGTACTTTCATCCATTGAGCCTTTGCAAGAACCATGTCTAGAATTGAAACAACATTATTTTTCTCATTTGTAGACTGAAGTGATCATTTTAGTATAGATTGTCCTCAGGAAAAACATTCCTTTCTTGTGCAGGTAGCCAGATTTAATACTAATCATTTCCTGATCAGTACTTTTATATTTGTTAGTGTCTAAGAAATTTCATAATAAACACATTGTTTCATGATCCTGTTGACAGCACTTTTCTATATCAGAGAAGTTAAGATGGTATTATCTTTGTAATTTCTTAGTCGTTGGATTGTGGTGGATAATCCTGGGATTTGTTTGGGATGTTTTTAGTGGCTGTTTATGTGTATTTCAGCATACTTTTATTTGTTCTCTCCCCCATGCACAACAGGCAGCCAACTTCAGAGAAGGCAGTGCTATTATGAAAGAATTACAGATTTATTTTTTTTTTATTTTTTTTTTTTACTTCATAAAATGAATGTATTAATGTTTTGGATTTAGGTTGGAATTCAGGTACAGCAGTTAGTTCCCATCAGTAAAACCACTTCAGCTTGCTCAACAGTACAATCTGGACACTTACCTGGTGGATCGCATTCAGTTATTGATCTTTTTCATGTTCAGAAAGCAAAAAAGTGCTCAGAAGAAGAACATAAGGAAGGTTAGTAAGCTTTCTACTTCACATGTGTGATAATGATCAGTTCTGAAGGGCTCCAACATAGATTACCTTTTGGAATACTTATTCAATATTATACCAGTACAAATTATTTAACATAAACTCTTTGAGAGCACATTTTGCTGCTGCAAATGAAAATGCTACAAACAAAACTTTGTATAGGATTATTCCAGTCATTTTTAAAAGTTAATAGTAACAAAGGATACTTTAAAATAGAAAGTGTTATAATTATGGTATATATTGTAAAAACTATTTAGCAAAGAAAACTGGAAATCAGCTTCACTATCTTGTATCTTGAATCTTCAGAGTATTTTTAACTATTAGATGATCATTCTGTATTTTGTTTTCATATGTATAGTATTTGTGGCTGCTATGGACCTTGAGATATCTTCTGATTCAAGAACTTGCACTTTTCTTCCATCTCGCGGTACCCATCTCACATCCGGTCTCAATTCTAATGTTAACAACACTGAGTCTACTGTCAAATGGAATGGCGTACATTCTCCTATCAGCGTAAAATCCAGGCTTAATTTGAGTATTGAGGTTCCATCTGCTTCCCAGGTAAAAATCTGAGAATATAAAACATCTGTAATATATTGTAATACCTTGGGATTGTTTGTCTTATTTGGATAGAGCAAAAAAAGTTACATTACACTTTTTTAACATAAAAAGAGCTCTAATGGAGTACGATGCACAGTAAGAAACTGTTATTGATGCAGAGCAATTTTGCTTTAATAAAAGGATTTTTACAGAGCAGTCATTTGTAGACTAACTCAAAAAATTATATTTTTTCAAGGGAAAGAAATGTAATTTTCCAGTTACTTTTTCCCTTCCCATCACTTGCCAAAGGATTGGAATGGAACAGGAATGGAAAAGATGCTGAGGACGAAATATTAAAAAACATTACCTTCCACCTTTCACAAGCAAAGCCCAGAGCCAAATTATAAAACCCACGAAATTAACTTTAGGAAAACTTCCATCAGAGAAATTAGACACATTCTACAGTTAATGCTCAGTGTTTATATGACTATGATACGCTGCAGATTTGTAAATTCCCTTTCCTTATGTTAGCTCTTAAAATTTTTTTCTGATTAGCTTAATCACTGATGAGTGGCTCAAGAAGAATTTTAAGTACTTTGTATCATTTTCATGAAGACAGAACTTCTAAATGTTTTCCATCCCTTTTTATGGCAACAATATTCTTTGTCACAGATGCCAATAAATGATAATCAGGTAGTTTTCTCCACATAATTTCTTAAAGTCATGTATTCTATACCAGTCTTGAAATTACACTATAAATCTGTCTCCAAGCTTTAGTCAGTGAGAAGGAACTGAATGGCAACTAATCTTAGACTACCTCATATACTTTTACAGTGGCTGTACTCTAACTTTCTGTCTAAAAGAATATCAAACTTGTATTTAGATTTAATTATTCATCTTCCTGTGTTTTTTCAAATTTTCTTCAAATAATATTGAAGCTAAGATGCACACTTAACATTTGTACAGAAT
This sequence comes from Platalea leucorodia, assembly GCF_965183815.1. NCBI lineage: Eukaryota > Metazoa > Chordata > Aves > Pelecaniformes > Threskiornithidae > Platalea > Platalea leucorodia. Next base: position 71,379,043 of record NC_138824.1, read on the forward strand.
ATCACCTTTTAGATGAGAGGAGGACAATTTATTTAAGTAAAATATTTCTGTGGGGTTTGGGGGTTTCTTTGTGTATGTTTTAACAAAGGAAGAGCCTCCTTATTTCCACCCCACGTGTTATTCAAGCAGACATCTGTTAAAAGGATCTGCTACGAGCAAGGTGCACTAAATTCTGTAGGTATCTTAGGTATAAGCAAATTTACATGCTTTTCTGTAAAAATCTGTAATTTTAATTTCTGTAATTTAAATCTGTAAAAGCATTTTTCAGTGTTCTGTTAACAGCTTTACCAAATACTTACACATTTTTGGAAGCCAGTTATGCTTTTGGCAGAAAACTGTTTTTTCCCTAATGCAATACCCAAGCTAACTCAGGAGCTAAAAGCAACATGACTGAACAGTGTGAAGCTCCATATACTCAGATTCTCCTATAGGAGGAGTATGTATGATCAAGCGAAAAATGCACTAGCTGTGTGCTACAGTACCCTAAAGCTTTGGTGGCCTTATGGCACAATATGCTTATCTTTCCTTCTGCTTTATAACCATATTATAATATGGAATATAGTATGGAATTCAGTACAGAGAAGGAGTGGTGAGATTTAGTCCCATACTGCTCTTTGTGTCCTGTGTGCTAGGAAAGCAACAGCAAGATATTTTACACCCAGGATTTCCAGAAAATGTTTATGGAGGCATATGTGTAGCAAATTTGGAATGAGGGAACACAAAGAGAATGTAGAATGAATAACTGAAGAGATTAATACTACAGACAGCTTTCATCAAAACCTCTCAGTTACCATAAGCCAAGTATCTTTTCATAGGTAATTTGTAGCTCTCTGTAAATCCAGAATCTGATCATAAACTCCAAATTTTCTTCTTAAAGGTAAACAATGAAGTTTTCTAACACTGCTATGGAGTCTCACTTAGCAGAACTTACAGGCAAACATTGGCATTTATCTACGTAGTTTTACTCAAATTTTACTTGTGAGAAAAACAATGCTGTAAATCTGCTTGTCAGTTACATTCAGTCAGTTGTGCAGCTGTCATTGTATACAGCAACTTCTAGGTACTGAGGGGTCATTTCAGTTGTTTCAAGTCGATAATTGATGGTAAGTACCAATTAAGGCAAGCAAACGTTTGAATCTAAAGTTTGTTTCATTATCGAAATCTATGACAAGAGTCTTGACGGTATGGAAACATACATGATACCATTAAAGTAAATTACTAACGTGTATCCTAGAACTATATAAAGAAAGAAATTACTTGCTTACTGCTTTGTACCAGACACCAATTTAGTATTCAACTCAACATGTTGCCTATATAATTTGAACTCAGAATTTGGGTTTCCTTATCACTAGGTAGTTGTAGAGGAAACCTTATATATGATTCATGATGAGAACACTGAACATTGTGAAGAGATAAAACTGCACATTCATATTTACTGAACTACTTAGTCTTAAACAATATTTTTATGTTTTGCTGCTACAGAGTGTAATTGTCAGGTTCCTAAGTATGTTTGCGTTCACAGATTAAAATGGATTTTTTTTTCTAAAATTCAAGAACTGTAGAACTAATTTTTGAGTAAAATTAACTGTATCTGTCCCTCAGAAAAATCTAAAAGCTTTTATATATTTGCAGCTAGATAAGTCTGTGCTAGAAGCTCTGCCGCCTGATCTCCGAGAACAAGTAGAGCAAATATACACCATTCAGCAAGGAGAGAATTATGGAGATAGCAAAAAAGAGCCAATAAATGGATGTAACACTGCACTTCTGTCACAACCAGTTGGAACAGTGCTTTTACAAATACCAGAGCTGCAAGAACCAAATACCAATATGGGAATTAATGTGATAGCCTTGCCAGCTTTCTCACAGGTAGGATGTTTGCAGAGTATCAATAAACATCAACTTTCCACTTATAGGAAGAGTTAACAGCTTTTTCTTGAGACAGCATTACTATAATCTGTGACTTACCAAAATTATTTATGGTCCTTTAATATCTTAAAAAGTCTGTGCTTTTAAATGTAACTTGATCTATCACAAACATAGCATGATAGTATTTATTAAAGATTTATAGTCATCAGCGTGCCTAGGTTTTTGCTGTTGTTCAATGTAAAAGCTCCTCATTTACACTTGGCTTTGCAATCCAGTGTGTAAATAGCCTTTTTTCTGCATTGCAGCTGAGTTACACTGCACCACCAGTCTGAAGCGGTCCTAAAATCTGCTTAGCTAGTCACAGGAGACTCACTCTGTTTAAGTGGATGTTTTGATGGTGTAAAGCCAAGTTCTACTAGCTTCTGTAGATGTGATTGTTTATATCACATTCCTGGGAGAAGGGCAGGCATGGCTAAAGATCATGCATATGTACAAAATTTTTAAATGAGCTCATATTCAGCATGTCCAGGATGAGGAAAGTGCAAAGTTGTTTCTCAAAAGAGGGGCCTGAACGGGGAGCAGTAATGAGGCTTCTAGTTATATTCCACCCTTCAGTCCAAGATGGTGCTGAACAAATGCAGTGTAAAAAAAAAAAAAAAAAAAAATCAAAGATTGGGTTACCCAGAGATATAATACCTTGCATATGCATCATTTAAAATAGAGCAGTGTTTTTATTTTTCTATTTGCTGTGCCTTTGCTCCACTGCTGTTCTCAAATGAAGTGATATCGCCTAGACAGATTTATAGAGAGATATTTGTTGCTCTAATGCGTAATGCTGCTTAGCTGACAGAAAATCCAGAGAAAATTAGATAGAAATTCCTGACCTGTTTTCAGTAAATAGTAGTTAATGCATAATTGTTATTTAGAAGATATGGAGTCTGTTTTACTGCTAAAAGTTCTTCACCTTGATTCAAGTTCATTGGTTCAAAACCACTGATGTCAGTTTTTATTCATGAACTGCACAGTTAGGTTTCCCCTGTGAAGATATTGTGCAAATAGTATATGAACTCTCCATACCCCAGCTGTTTTAAATTAGGTAGTTACATTCAGTCATAGGCAAGAGTTTATCTTGGACTTGTGTGTTAAATTATGCTATGCTTTAAAGTACGCCCCTCCACACTTGTTTTACCACTCGGTACTCTTTTTCAGGGTAAATTTTAACTGCATATGGCTTTCTATAAAAATTACATTTAGTTTTATGTTTATGCTTTATCTATCTATTAATTAGGTAATTGAGAATTGACTCTTGTTTCTTTATAACAGCATCACTTCTTGAAATTGTCTTAGAAATACCTAATTTACACACCCAAATGCACTGGTTTTCCTGTCTCTTGTCTCCTAATGCATTTTGTGACTCTCTTACTTGATCCAAAAATGTTGGCTTAACAGACCAGCCTTTTTGTTTGAAGATATAGTCCAAGATGAACTGGCTCATTTCTATTTATTTGTCAGGGATACCCATACTATCTATTTTAGAATGCCTTATGCTTGTACTCCAAATTTTCTCCTGAAAACCATTCAGCTTTTTTTATTGGCAAAACGAGACCTAAGATTTACAGTTTTCATTTTCTGAGTTAGGTCCAAGTTTAATACCTAGAATAATATGGCTGAATAGCTTCCTTAGGCTTGGACAAAAAAATGCCAAAACCAGTTAATTAATACAGGAGGATTTTTTTCTGTGTTAAAATCAAATGTGAACTTCATTAGAAAATATCATCTTTGTCTATTAAATACAGTTTGACACCATTTTTTTATTGTTAAAGTCTTTGTGGGAGTGTATATTGTGTGAGTGCGAACAAACATTTAATATTAGTTTCTTTCAAATGATGCAGTGAGCTAAGTAGTAATATGTTTCAGGTATAGAAATATAGCAAGCCACTCCAGACTGAGAGTATACTTTAGCTACATCAACTCAGCAAATGTAAATGATGTCCTGCCATCTTTTTATAGCTTAATTAGGTTTGTTTTTCAAGCCTTCATTCCTTTTGTCTGAACTGTGTTTTTATGACCACGTGCCAAGTTAATTGGCTGATAGTGATTTATTCATTAGAAAACATGTGGAAAATGTCTGTTGTTGGGTAAGGTTCTCCCATAGAAAGAATCCAGATAGGTTGCGTTCATTTCCGTCAGCTGCTGAAGTAATGTTAAAATTTAGAAGAGCTGTATATCTCTGTAGCAGCTGAATCCTGTAAAAGCATAGGATGCAAGAAGTAAAGATTACAGATGCTTAGAAATGAATGACATTTGTAGTAGTGGAGTTAATTATTGGTGGCAAATTTGCACCTCGTCCTTACATTGTCTTAACATGATGTAGATTCCTTCTAAGGAAATTTATACAGCACATCAAAAATACTGATAGCTATATGCTGAGGTAATACATGAATTTATACAATCAAGGTTCTCCATAATGTGAATGTGGTACAGCTATGTGAAAGCTATGTTAGGACACTCTGGCTGTACAGTAAGTTACCCAAAACTCCAATTAATTAGTGTAGAATTCGTATGAACTTGACTGATGGCTTTTCTAACTGGATTTTTACATGTTACAGTTTCAGAGGGCAATGATAAGGGGAATAACAAAAACACGTCCAGTTCCCAGTACTGCATCATTACTGCATGAATTATTAAGTGGTGTACGCAAAAATAGTGTTAATTCACTAATTCCTCCCAAATTCCTGACTCTCAAATGCTTAACCAGAGAACACTAATCTTCTTTAAATAGTTTTATTAAATAAAATTTATATTTAAAAAATAACTTAAGCCTCTGGACTTAATTGGCTGCATTCCACTACAGTGCTTTGTTTTGCACAATGTATGCAGTAATTGCGGTCAGAGTTGTTCCCATTTCTTCCTTTAATTAGCGCATATTTTGTGTAGTGAAAAATTTGTGTTGGCACATGGAGTTCTAAAACTGGAAAAAATGCTGTGCTAAGTTGATGAGTTTTACCTGTGGGAGCACGTTCATGTTTATTATCTTTATAATTTAGACATCATATGTGTGAATACCTTCCTGACATAACATACATATTTTGGTTTAAAAAAAAAGATCAAATCTCTATTGAAAATAAGAGGTAACTTTTAATATATATGCATACTGACATATAATAAATACAGTGTCTCAGATAATGGTAGAAATTGTATTGTGCCCTTAGAATAATAATAGTAGTTTGGAATAAATTTTTTTTTGTCTGTGCACATCTCTGAATTTTACCACTGAAATGAAGGGCACTCTCCCACTGGGCAGATTTAATCCTCTAAATGATAGGTTTGCTTTTATGAAATAGATTTTGCAGATTATGAGCTGAAAAGACTGACCAATAATATTGGGAAACTGAGAATACAAGACTAGTCTGTCACTAATTTGCTACTTCAGACAGACAGTGAGGGAAGATAACCGATAATACATGAAATTTTATTTTGACCATGTGAGCGTGTATGGCAGTGGGCAACAAATGATTTCCAGTCTAGAATTCAAGCCCCTAGGACAGCTGGAAGGGACTGCGTTTTTATCAGTCGGAACAAGGGGTGGACAACTGTGGGAGAAAGAAGTGATGAAACCCTTTTATGCTAGTTCAAAATATGAGGTAGCTGGATTTGCGTTTCCTGTCCTTAAAGAAGTGAGACTATTTCCAAGGATATTTTGCTTGAGGAGTGTAGCAGCTTCCAGGAAATAGAAGTATCAAAACAAAAGGAGGAACAAAAGTCTGATTGTTGCAGTGTTTGAGTTTGGAAATTTGAAGGGAGTGTTCTCACTTTGAAGGGAGTTAGATTTAATTGTGCTGTTAATATAGCTGTACTGTATATCAGTAGGTGAATAAAGATAGTGGTGAATAAAGTAGGTGAATAAAGATGGTTAGTGTATTATAGGCCCATAAATAGTAATTTTATAAAATAATAAATGTAGAGTAATATTAAAAGGAAAATTTTATGGTTTTTACAAGCTAAAGTACATGCAGAAAATGTACAACATATTTTACAGTGTTTCAGTTATATCTCATTTATTTTTGCTTGGCATAGAATGTAAATACCTTTCTCATGTGAGTGATCTAGAGGAAAGCAAGCAGTGTTGCTTGCTGGTAAAGTAATCAAACAAATCTTCTGTTACTGTTCAGGTGGACCCTGAGGTTTTTGCTGCGCTCCCTGCTGAGTTGCAAGCAGAGCTGAAAGATGCATATGATCAAAGGCAAAAGCAATCAGAGCAGCAACCTGCTAACACTTTTGGTGAGTATATATAGTTGTACAATAGTTTTGTATAGCAGTTGTTTACTATTTGAAGAGATTTATGCAACCCTAAGTAACAAACTGGAAAATATAACTAAAGCTTCTATGAAGATGCTGTGTTAAATCAAATTTCCGTATTTATTTTTGACAGACTGTCCGTTAACAACCAGCTGTGGTCTCATTTTGCAAACAGATGCCTAGCTTTACTTAAATGGGTAATTAATTCAATTCATTGGGACTGTGGCACTAAACTTACCCGTGTCCATATGTTTGCAGAATGGAATCTAAACTTGATATGTCTTGTGATTTAAAGTATTCCATCTTCAGTACCTGAGTTAGTTCAACTATGTTCAGATAGCATTCTCCTGGTTCCTTGAAACCCGTAGCACTGGTATGGGCTTCAGGCAACTAGAGATATGATACATCTCACCATATGCCTGATAGTTAGATGGTTTTACTCTGAACTGATCACCCAGGTCTCCTTTTTATAATCAGTAGAAAGAAATAAGATGAATTCCCTGTGCACGTCCTTTGTCATAAATAGGTTGGAAATGTCATTGGGTCATTGCTAGTTAAATACTGCATTATTATAATCAAACCTTGATTTCATAGCCAGTGGACTAATGCAGATATGTTAGTATGATAGAATGAGAGCGACTTCCTTGGTAACCTATGATAAAAGCAGTTTGGGTGGCTTTTTGCTGCTGGTTTTGCTGATAACCACTGGTGGGAAGTCTTAGCGGGTATCTAGGTGGGACAGTGCTCTGACCGAGGCGAAGCAATTTGTCCAGTAGGCTTCAGATTTCACCAGCTGCTCATATTCAAGCACTGAAGTGCTTGATATTAAAAGGCTTATGAATAGTTGAGTATCCTCTGAGTACAGTAATGTCTAGTAGTGCTTTTCAAATACTTAAAACATTGCCCGTATCTGGAACGGCATGTGAGTGTTAAGTCGCTTTATCTAGGTTACGTTCTCCCAGTTGATCCGTGGATTTTTGTGGAAGATAGAGAGTCCCCCTTTCAATGGAAAAGTACTAAATTTTAAATGTATCGACCACTGACTATTCCTGTGTCTTTCAGTGTCAAAAAATCCTTTCCTACACCTGAAGCATGCAACAATGAAAAATAAGAAAAAAATCAGGAAAAAAAATCCAGTCAGTCCTGTAAAAAAGATTCGGAGTCCTTTGAAAAACAAACTCATTGGTAGCCCTGCAAAAAACACGCTGGCTACATCTGGAAGCCCACAGAAGCTAATAGATGGTTTCTTGAAACAAGAAGGAACAGCTGCTCAGGTAATTGTAACACTAACAGCTTTTGGTAAAGCTATGTGTTTCTTTAGACTTAGTCCATGGTCACAAATGCAGCTTGTTTTCTTTACATTGCTAGATGCTTATCTGTGTAGATATATGGTGTTGCCATATTTGTCTGGCTGAGCATTATCAACTTTTATGTTTGGAACAGCCGGAAGCAGTTCCATCAACTTCAGCTTCTTCAGGTCCATCAGCTCTGCAGACTGAACAGCCTGGTTCATTTAGGCCGCAAGCACCCAACCTAGCTGGAGCTGTTGAATTCAATGATGTGAAGACGTTGTTGAAAGAATGGATTACAACTATTTCAGGTACAGGATGTCATGCTAGTGATGATCTTGAATGCATCACAAGGAAAGCTATTTTTTTAGTAGGCTTTTTGTACTTTCTTCCTTCACTCTTCCTTTCACTCGTTATTTTTCACAGTAATCTTGAAGTCTTACTTTACTGCCTTGCAATCTTGGAGTAACTTGATTCTTCCTATTCGGTTGTTACTCTGTGGTTTTGCCAGCTCCTGTTTCTTGCTTAACATCATGAAGATCTACCTGCTCTCTCTTCAGCCCATTTGTTAGGCCCTGGTCTTCTGCCTTGGTGTTACTTGTGTGGGAGATTTTCCTTATTTTGCTCAACATGTGACAACCAGTAGGATGAAAGCTATTAAAAGGGAATTCCTCTTTTATGAAGATGTCATTTTAGAGGCAAAGTAACGCAGTTCTTTTCAAAATAACTGCTGGAAAGAATTCTAGAATAAAGTGCAAAAGTGTAGCACCATTGCTAAACTGTGATTTGAATTTTAACCCTACGTCAGACAATTAGCAATGCCTTAGTATCGTGGGAAATCTCACCTGTGAGATCCTTCATACCCTGGACATGCCTATTCTAAGAGTTTCAAAACAGCCATTCCATTCTAAATCCCTGTGTCTTTTCCCTTTGGTTAATGCTAGCTTGGCTGTCATTTGTTCTTACTGAAGAAAAAACAGAAGAGTTCTACGAGACAGATATTTCAGGACCTTGCAGTCCTTTAATGTACACCACTTGTGCTGTTGGGGGGAGGTATGGGAATACAGCAATTGTCAGATCAGCCCCTGAGTGCTAACACTGCAGAATTTCTTTCTATTATATTCCAGTTATTCTATGATCATATTCTAAGTATACTTAGAGAAAAGTTCTCTCTTTTTTTTTTATTACAGATCCTATGGAAGAAGACATTCTACAGGTTGTGAAGTATTGTACTGATCTAATAGAAGAAAAAGATTTGGAAAAGTTAGATCTGGTTGTCAAGTACATGAAAAGGTAGCTTATTTGCTAGTACTTGTGACGTTTAGACTGGTTTTGTTAGCACTTATGCGCTAGATGCTTCAGTGTGAGGCCACAAGCCTATTAGACATTCCATCAATGAGTGTAAATATTTTTCCCCCAAAACTGGGGGGGGGGGGGGGGGTTGGAGTTGGGCAGATAAAATAGGTAATTTGTGAAAAATTAATAGTAGCATTTAATAGTATTTGCTACGAAGTCTTTTGTTTCCAGACAAAGGATATCGTTTTTGTCATCATTGTCCCTTTTCTTCATCCTGTTTGCATTCGTTTTCCATGTCTCCTTAGATCTTTCCTTTGTTTCATCTGATTTCAGTTATCCTGCTGTATCCAGATCCTGTCTCACCTCTCCAAACTGTTAAATCCATTTTTATTACTTAGTTATTCTGCTCCTGTTACTCTTCCCATGAGTCAGGAGGCCCAAGTTCCATTTATGACTTGCTTACTAACTGATAAGACACAGCTTTCTGTGTCTTAGATCTGGAAAATATTTATTAACGGAATTAATCAACACTCAAAAAACTACAGCAATGTAAATACTTTGCTATGCTTTTGTATTATGGGATGTCTTTAGGCCTCAGAAAATGCAAAACGCACAGTGCAGTTAACTGTTCTGTAGAACGCTGTATAGTAAATTCCTTATAAAACTCTTCAGAAAGCACCATGTCCCATTCCTGGTCCCTGCACGTGAGATTTGCGCTGAAGGCAGCGTGTCTCTCCGAAGCCTGGTAACAAGCGTAGGACAAGGAATTGGGAGTTGGATGATAGGCAGTTGTCCATATGATACTGCTGTTAGGTCTTCCAAAGCTGTAAGTGTAGGAACCCTCTGCTCTCCTGTAATAGTGATCTAGAAGGGGATTTTGAGAGTACAGAGCTGCCTTGTTTTCCTTGGGCGTTGCCTTAATTTGCATTTAGTAGCAGCTGAATGATAGAGGTAACTCATAGCTCTCTGTGGGCCTCCATTATTTGCTTCTATTTTTAGCAATAAACACAATATAGTGCCCCCAAAACCTATTATTGAAATGCCTTAGTCGCCCTTGGCTAAGAAAAAAAGAGCATGTATGTCTTGGGATGAGGAAGGGAAGATCAGGATTCAGAAGCTTGCCATTTCTGATTCTTCAATATGAGGTTAGTAGAAGGTCACCGCTTTAATCGCAGGGTTACAACCACTGCAAAATGCTAACATTTACAAGTTGATGTGACACCGTTCAAATCAGAAATTTCACCACTGAACGGCAGAGGAATCTGTGGCATTAAATAAGGCTTGGTATATTTGAAGAGAGAGTGCTTTACCAAGGTCGAATCAAAATACCGTTCATCGTCAACTGTTGTGATCTTGTTTTCCAGTATGAGGACCAAAACTTACTGTAAAAAGGACTGGTTCTGTAATGGTAATTTTCTCCCTCTTCTTCCTTTTCCCCTTCAGGTTAATGCAGTCATCTGTGGAATCAGTTTGGAATATGGCATTTGACTTCATTCTTGACAATGTTCAGGTAGTTTTGCAACAAACTTACGGAAGCACATTAAAAGTTACCTGAACTTGTAGTGAAGAAAGAGCTTGATGGGAGCCTGGAGCTCTCTGCTAGCTGTGCCATAAGTGCTTGTGAGGTATTTGCAAAGTGCATGATAGTAATGCCCTGAGTTTTTATAATTTCAAATTTCTTTTTAAACAACAAAGTGTTTTGTACATTTCTTTTCAGAAAGTGCCAAATTTGTCAGTATTGCATGTAAATAATTGTGTTAAAATTCTTTTATTGTAGTATAGAATCTATTTACAAAATGTTTGTTTATAAAGTTTTATGGATTTTTACAGTGAAGTGTTTACAGTTGTTTAATAAAGAACTGTATGTATATTTTTGTACTGATTCTATTTTGTGATGCTTCAGTTTGAATACAGCTAACCCCTTCTACTAAAGCCACAGTTTTGAGTCGGTTCACAAAGCCTTACACAGCGACACTGCCTCAACGCGCGCAGGAGACGGCTGGACATTCGCCTGGCTGCTTTTTGTTTCGTCGCCACTGACTTTATTACGGACTTTAAGCCGAGGGAAGAACATTAGTTTATTTTCCATTTCATCCTTCAAAGACAGAAACCAGTGCGGCCCAGCCACTCCCAGAGCACGCACAGTGTTAGCTGAAGCGTAACTGCTCTCTGAGCCCTGTGTGTTCAGGTGTACCGTTACCTCTAGAGACGCGTGCTCGTGGAGGAGAACAAATGGCGATCTTTAAACAGCTACCCAGAAGCAGCACCGTGAAGGAGCTCGGGCGTAGCTAAGATGGAGCACTGCTGAAGCCTGTATCACCCCTCTGCATTGCTCCTGCTCAGGGCAGAGCCACGTTCCACTCTTAAAACACCATAGTTCTCCCCAGCCTGTGACCTGCGTTTCCTTTATGCAGCGTAACAAAATGGGTTGTCGTGCGTAGCAGAAGTGAGATAAGTAGCCCTGTCTGTTTGTGTCTGTGGTAGGGCGGGGTATGCTTGCATCGCTGCGGTGTGCGTTTGGGGCAAGTCTGCTTTTTCCAGATGTACACCAGCCTCCTATAGTCACATTTGGCCCAGTAGGGTGAAGCAAGGCTGTTGAGGTGCCTGGAAAGAACGAAGACCACTTGAAGAAAACCAAGGTGGTAAGAAAAATCTTTTCATGTTTGGAAGAAATGATGGGGGGGGGGGCAGGTAGGGAAGTGAAATCAGAAGTACCCCACGTGACACTGGGTGGCACTGCACAATTGAAAGCTGGAACGCACACTGGAGCCAGCCCTGGAGCAGGAGTTGCACCACCAGCTTAACTGGAAGCATCTCCACTGCCATAGGGCAGGAGCTGCTGCAGTCAGATTAGCTGCAGCTAACAGGGGAACGCTCTGCAGTCACTTCCCTGGCTGCAGCGCAGGTTACAGCATTTTTTACGGCATTTTTTAGCTTCAGGTTGTGCCCTAGGCTTCCCTTGTAAGGCACCCTGGGAGAGGTACCAACGGTGCGGCCTTCTACAGCAAGGTGGTGGATGAGGGAAGGGCAGGAGGTGTTTCCCTTGACCTTAGTCAGGTTTTTCATAGCGCCTCCTGTGAAGTCCCCATCGCCAAGCTGATGAAGCATGGGCTAGAGCCAGGGACGCGGATTGAAAATGACCTGGGCAGGCCGGCCCTGGGCATGGTGATCGGTGGCACAAGGTCCTGCTGGAGGCCAGGCCCAAGTGGTGCAACCCCGCTGTCACTACCAGGGCCAGTCCTGTTCCGCATCTTCCTGCGTGACCTGGGTGACGGGGAGAGCGCTGGTGACGCAGGATGGGCGGTGCTGCATCTAGAGACCAACAGGCTGGAGAAACGGGCTGGTGGGGGCCTCCTGAAGTTCAACAAGGAGCAGCGCAAAGCTCTGCACCCCGGGAGGAGCCACCCCCGCTGGCTGGAGAGCAGCGCTGCAGCAAGGCCCTGGGCTTGCTGGGGCCTGCAACACTCGCTCATAGCAAAGGCAGCCAGCAGAGCTGTGGCTACAGGGAGAGGGACCGCACCTGGCTCGAGCTGTCCAGGCTCGCACTAGCGTGGAGCTCGGGGCTTTCAGAGCCCCTGTAGCTGCTGCTTTTGAAGCTGCCTTTTTCTTTTTTCCCCATTTAAGAAAACTGGCATCATGCTAACTTCAGAGGAAGATGTTTGCTGAAATTCAAGCATTTTACCAATTACCAATCCAGGTACACAGCTCGGCTTGTGCGAGTGCTGCTCAAGACATACTTGAAACCAGCATCTTTTTTTATTTTAAATGAAAAAGGACTCAAAGCATTACTTAGCTGAGTAAGGCTATTTATAATTACATTTCCATTCTCCCTTAGCGATCCCTGCTTTGAGCCCTTAAATATTATGTTCAACAGTTACCTGCTTCCTTAAAGCCTTTTAGCGAAGGTATTCTATGAGTAAGTTCCACAACAGCAACCTGCAAGAGCAGCACGATCCTTTCCCAGAGCTTTCACCTGTGGGCAGCACACCCTTCCACCTTCGGGGAAACAATCAAGAATACATCAAGACCACAACGTTTGACATCTGGGTTCTTAAGTTAAGAACTTCTTTTATTAGTGTAGTTTTCATGATTGCATAGTTTGCAAAAGAAAATTATAACAATTAAATGCAGTCTCCTCGCTGCGATCATTGTATTCTAAACCACCGACACACCCAGTGATGTGAATTTGCACCACGCACCAACCATACTGAAAAGGTCCTTCTCAACTGCAAGTTTGAAGTCTAACAAACAAACAAACAAAAAAATCTGGTAATTTAAATTCCATTGCCAAAGGATACCTCCTTTAAAGTTATTAAATGGTCCTTTGTAATGGAGTCCGCACAATCCCAATTATAAAATTCAGATTTTTCTAACCAAAAAAGTAATCTAAGTGACAGAAGAAATCTGATCAAACTGCATATCACAAGTGAAATTCTTGTAAATATTTTAAATGCTAAAAATCTCAGCTACATGAAAGATGAGTATCGATTTTGTTTCAGCTTGAAGTGTGTGTTCAGCTCCTCTCACCAGGGGCTGTAAGTTACCAGGAGCGCACCTGATGAGAGGCAGGTCAAGCTGTCCTCCTAAGCAGGGAGCCACGGGGAGGGAAGGGCAGGAGAACGCTGGGATTTCAGGCTGGCTCCTGGTCATGACAAGCGGCATTAACCAGCCGCCTTCTGAACCGGGTCAGTCCCGTGGCGTCGGATGACTCAAGCGGCTCTGATGCAGCATCCAGGCACCGCTGGCTTGCGGACAATCGCGTTGCAGGCGCTTACCGCCACTCGGAGCAGCAGCTGCAGAAGAGGTGCCGCATCTAAACTCCTCCCAGCAGAGCCCCTCCGGGGACTGTGACTTGCTAAACACCTGGCCTGCAACTCCGGTAAGAGACACCAGCCACCGCGATGGCCACCGCGCCCAACGCGCGCTCCGCAAGGGGAACTGAAGCCAGAGGAAGAAACACTGTTGCTGGAATGTGCCTCCATTGCTTTGCCCAGCACAGAGGCAAGCCTCCGCCCGGCACCTCCATGTCTGTCACAGCCCATGAGGTGGAATTTTGTTTATTGAAGCAAACTGTAAAACAACTGGGCTTCTACGTCCATCTCCTTTATTTGCGGCTCTGCGTTATAATGATTACAGGTCGACTTTCATGAACTGTACAAGCAGTAAAAGGCGGCCAACTATGCTTTACATCATTGTTTCACACAAAGCAAATACAGAAATATCCAATTGCCTAATTTTCTATTTAAAAAATTTCTATAGGCACAAAGCAGAAGAATGTTGGAAAAGAAGTCAAGGGAAGAGGTATGCATAAATAAAGAAGTACTTCTTACATCAAAAATGTCCCAAGAATCACAAAGTCTGCAGAAGCTTGGTTAATCAAATACTGCAGTACTGATCTCATCAGTATAAAAGTGAAAGAGCTTTAGTTCTGTAATAAAAATTCAATTTATTTTATTTTATTTTGGAGAGAGGGAGGGAAAGAGGGCGGAAGGAAGGTGTAAGAGAAGGAAGGGCAAACTTTAAAACAGCAGCCAGTATTAGGAAGGGCAGTAGGAGAGGTGAACAGGCACATTGGAACCATGGGAACATGTAAATTGACCACTGTCAAACCAGTGTAAATTTCTTGGTTTCTCATGGAAAACATTTTATCCACATATTTTCCTCCCAAACACATATCCAACACTGTCTTCAATATATGACTTTGTTGGTAACTTTTAGAACAGGAAGAGTGCGTTTATTCCTGCCTCCCCATTGCTGTAAAAAGTTATCTAGATGATTTCAAACACTTTCTTCAGCTCTACTATAAGCTGCCAGTCAGACTTCTGCATTTCATCCCTGAACCAGTCCTTCAGAGCATCGATGGACTGACGGCTGATCTGTAACACACAAGACAAACCCATCAGAAACGCACACGTGCGTATTGGTAACAGCAGCTTTCAGCGCCGCGGAAGCAATTCAGCTGAAGAAAGGGCGCCCGTTTGCACAGCAGGAAAGCTCAGTTCAGTTTGCTGCTGCTCTGCTGCGTGACCCGTCCCATTTGTTCCCCTTCTTTTCCCCTCACATCCCTTACCTGTTCTTCGGAGACGGCGGAAGCGCAGACCCTCTCACGCCTTGCGCCGTAAGGCGCGAGCCTGGGGCCGGAGAGGATCGCCCGCTGCCCCAGCGCCACCTCCCAGCCCCTGCACCTCCACCTGGGAAGCCCCCGCGGCTGCTCGCCCCCCATTTGTGGGTACCCGCCCCCAGCGCGTGTGGCGGGGGTGCCTTGCGACGTGGTATCTAAAGCAGTTGGGGACGTGGAGCACTGCAGCTTTGCCTCTGACAGCAGAAAACTGAGCAAGGGATCAGCTCCTCATCCAAGCCCAGCGTTCCGGACTGGGAGCAACTGAATTATTGCTGTTTAGCACACTGTTTCAAAACTAGGCAAACACAATCACGCTGTAGCGCCACGGGGGACTGCTAAGCTGCTCTGAGCACCAGCTACACACAACCGTACGCAAACAGCTCATTTCGCATTTTACCCTCTCAGGTGCAGTAAGCTGCAAGGTACTGTTAACTGCAGCGCCTCATTCCTTCGGCCCTCTGAGAGGCACCTCTACGAACCTCAAAACAAGGCTACAGAGAAGCTCTGCTGAACAGTGCCACACGCGAACCATTTCAAGTGTCTGTCAGCCTCCGATGGGAGGTTTCTAGTCTGTTTTTCAGGCTTCATGCAACATTTCCGCTTCACGCAAGCTACCGCTAACGTCATAAGCCCTCTCCAAAAACGCAGATCGCTTTTACCTTACTGACGAGGATATCTGTTGCTTCAAAATGTCGTCCGTACATTTTAGGTGATTCACCAGGAATAGGTTCTATTTTAACACATACTTCTTGGCCTTTTTTTGCCACCTCCACTGGCTTGTGGTTTATTTCAATACTTGTAACTATTCCAATTTCAACAAACTGTAATACAATGAAGAAGCTGTAATGCACATCCACGAACCCTCTGTGCGCACACGCTTCTCTGAATGCCTGTTTATACGTACAGACTTGCTCGCATGAAGTACTGCACTATTGGAGCAGCACTGGCAAAGCAACGCCTGCTGCACCATAAGCACATCGTACTGAAAAGGGCAGCGACATCAAACCAAACCATCCATAGTTCCATCCGTATCCATCTGGGATATCAATTTATCATCCCTTAAAATGTCAGGAGTTGATTTCCCCCCTTATCAGCTACCAGGAGTGACAATTTTGCTCGTTACTTTATATCACAATACAGGAATTGCCGCGGGGGAGGGAGGCTGACTGACACACACCCTGCAGCCGTGCCTCCCGGCAGGGCCCCACAGCACTCAGGAGGCTGCGCCCCGCTACAGGACTCAACTCCGTTCCAGCAGAGAAGAGCAAGGCCACCAGGATGGAGACTCGACCCAAGAGCCGGAATCCCACCCCCTACCAGAGCTCTGTACGCCAGGGAAAGGCACGGAGCGTCTCCTGGGGCATCCTCCCAGGAACTACCAGCTGGATCCAACGTCCGCTGGGACGAGGCGCTTACTTACATTTTTGCTAGGTACACACATGGGAGTCCCCTGCTTCACCTGGCCGGCCTCCACAACTACACCCATCACAATTGGGTCACGAGAGTTGAAAATGAACTGAGGGAGTATTTTCATCTTGCAAGGAAATACCGCTATATGCCTGGAAGGTGACAAAGAAAAGGCATTTTGAAACAGATACGGGAACAGCGTACGCAACATTAACAGTTCTGCCCTCTCCCACGCTTCTTGGGCATCTATTCTGGGAGCGTCACTCGGGCAGAAATCAAGCCGGAGAAAGGCCTCTTCCAATCTTGCGAGCTCTAGTCAATACTTGACCTTCAAGAACTGTAGGGGACAATAATCAAGCATGGCTGGCATGGGTGTTATTTTGACTGCCTTGGGCAGTCAACTAAGACCAAGCCCAACGGAACAGTAATTTTACAGTATAATTATAGTCTCAGAAGAACACAGAAATAGAAATATTATTCCCTCAACCCATCACAGGGACTCCAAAAATTAAAAATTTCTGTTTGTAAAGTGAACAAATACGTCTGAATGCTGAGGTATAGAAACTCAAATTGGGATCAGTATGAAATGAAATACATTTTCATTCATTTTGTCTATCCTTACTTTACTGAGGATCAGCCAATGACACAGATTCCAAAAACTAATTTTGGGTCCCTATAAATTCTTAAACGGTTGCATATTCGTGTTACTGCAGTCAGAATTAAGCCCTGTACACTGGAATTCCATAAATATGAAACAACAGAATCCAAATCCCTTTAGTTTTGTTTCTTAACTCGGCAAGACTAACCCATCTGTCACAAGCTAGGAACAGAAGCCAAGTATACAAAACAAACCTTAATAACACCACCCTACATTACATGATAGTTTTAGCTAAATCTTATAACTGCTTCACAGCTCTCACCCTATTAAGCCTAATCCCAGATGTAAACAATTATCCTGGAGTAACTGTCCTATCCTCTTCCTCCTTTCCTTCCTTCCCATCAGAGCTACATGCTAAGTAAGAACGTGGGAACAAGAAGTTAAACACAATGTCATTTCTAATAAAACAATTCAGAGACACTGTTATTTGGGAAGCATCCAGAAGAGGATTGCTCTAACTTACTTGAATTCCTCTTGTTTCTGTTTTTTGTAGTCTTGTCTATATTTTGTGAAGGCATCAAATAAGTGATAAATTATTTCAGCACTAAAAATTCGAACTCCTAAACTGTCGGCCATTTCCTGTGCATCCCGTTCAATCCTCACATCGAATGCCAGAATGACTGCATATCTGTAAGTAAAAATACGTCGAACAGTTTACTAGACGGACTGTAGAACCGGAGCGAAGGAGGGGGCCTTCCTGAAACACCACTGCGCATTTATCAGCATAGTAAAGCAAAGAAGTTACTTACTGTGGGTCGTGCTCCAACATAACCGATGCCTTCATAACGTCTTTTTTATGGACAGGACCTATATTAATTCCTGAATACTGATGAAGAGGAAAGCCACACAAATCAGTCACTAATCTTTCTGAGTCGAAAGGAAACAGTTATCAACTAAAATGTAGAAACAACATCAGGCACAGCATCGAAGTACTTACTGGCACTTCTGATGTTTTAAGAAATTCAAGTAATGCTTCTAAAGAGCCTAAAGTAGAAGCCTGGACATAAACACCTTTCTCTTCTAATTTGATTGCATTCAGTGTTTGCTTCAGTTCATGTATTAGTTCATCCTTCAGAAAAAAAAAGAAGAAAAAAAAAAAGCAAGTTTTAGCTCTATTGCTATTATGCCTCGGGGTACGAAGTCTTTCTGTTCATGAGCTGCTGAAAGCATGCGACAGCCGTACTCATAGATACCAACTTAGAGGCTTGCAGTATAGGTCACGCACAGCCCTGTGACAGACTGCTGCTTGTTTCTGGCATTGGGAAAGCCTGTACTGAGCTAGCCTGGAGGATTTTGCAAGAAGGTGATCACGTAACACAAAGCAGATGCCCATCTTGGGAGCCAGTAACACTTCGCTGCAGACCGCGCCTTGCTCTCCCCAGCACTGTAAGTTTCCCCTGGCCAGGCTGCGTCCCCGCACGCCCCGCAGCGTGTGGCAACGCCACTGGTTGCCTAACGGAAGATCAACAATAGAAGCAGGCACTCCTAAAACCCTGAGCTGGAAAGGATTCGGAACGCTCTTTGGGCCCAGGTACAAAACAGAGGATACAACAGCAGCAAGGCCATTTTGCTGCTTTCAGAGAAGTTAAACATTTTTTAAGAGCCCACGCCTTTTGAACCCACTCAGTCTTTTCCTCTGCCAGATGAATGGGTGCTGCCATTTACTTTAAGCCCTCGTGTATCTATGACTAGCGCACTTTACGTACATACTCATATGTACCCAGAAACGGGGTCTGTATTTGGAGGACCTGAAAAATTAACCTCCTTTCAGAGGCAAGATAAGTAGGCAAAAGGCTAAAGTAAAACTATGGTTAAAAGTGAACTATCAACATGTGAGTTTCCTTTTTAAACTAACTTCCTCGCTTTGGAGAACAGGAGCATCTTGTCTCAATTTTGGTTTTAAGATAGCTACATTCTTTCCTCTGCCATTTTTAAAGTGTAAGTTCCCGAAGAAACTTACTACAGAAGTCTTAAATCAGCTTTGCAATTATGATAGTTTGAAGAACTCCACTAGCAGATATTTGCCTATATAATGTAATGGAAATCTATGCGTAAATTACTACAAATACCAAATCAGTAATTAACATATAGTCAACTACACTATGATACTTGTTTTCAAACCTTATTCTACCAGCAGAGACACCCCAGCAACATACCAGGGAAAAGCTAAGGGTCAAGATACTAAAAACGTAACCACACTAACGCTTCACATGGACACAAGGCTACAGCACGTTATTGTGACAGTTTTTAAAACGCAACCAAAAAAAAGCAAGTTACTTGCACGCTGAGCTCTCAACATTTGAATGAGGTTCATCACCAGAGAACTCAGTTGCCCTCAGTTTAAGCATCTTATTTCAACATCAGCCATCTCACCTTGAGCACTGGGACTTCATCCTCTTTATAAGCCACAAGCAACGGCAAACCAGCCAATGTTTTTTCCAAATCTTTCCCAAGAATCTTCACACCTTGAGCAGCAACGACCTCTTTGTGCTTTTCATACTGGTTCTGAAAAGGAGAATACACAATAGCAAAGAGTTCAGGTAGATGCTGCACAGCAACACAAAGTAGTGCTGAGCAGCTGAAGAACTTGCCACCAGCAAGCACAGCACATAGCATGACAGTGAAGTCCAGCAGCTCCCATCTGTCATCCATGATTTTTCCCTACTTCACATTCCTGGCATGCGTGTTTCAGCCTGCATGCTCCTCTCCCACCAGACACCTTCCCAACCCCTCCTGCGCCCCCCTCCAAGACTAAAAACAGAGAAGGCAGCCAAAAAGGAATACATACTAGAAAAGAGCAAGCAGTGATAGGCAGCTGCTTGCTAATAAAAAAAAAAAAAAAAAAAAACAAAAAAAACCAAAAACAACAGCAAACCACCAAACAAAAAAACCCCACCACACAAATGCAGCCCCAAAGGGAAGTGAGGGGAAGATGCTGACAGCCCAACCAACGCACTAAAGCTTAGCTGATAGAGCCCAAGGCCCTGCGCAGGAAGAGCTGTCTCGTTCTCCCACTGGAGGCCGCCCACCCAGCCTTCTCATGTACACAGCTCCATGCCCCACTTCCCAGATGCTCCTCCCTGCCCAGGGGAACCTCGAAGATCTCTCCCCACTCAGGGGCATCACAGAAGCAGTTATTTCTGTTTAAATCAACGTTAGAGGGATTTTCCAGTTTGTTTCCTCATTTCTTTTGTTTAGGAGATGTCCCGTCCTTTTCTTGAAACTGCAAGGCAGCTTCCTTCCTCAGTAAGCACTTGGCTCCTGCAAGCCTCTATTCTTTAGCCCTCCACCCCAAAATTTGGGTCTTATTTCAAGGGTGACAATTCCCCATGGACAGGCTGAATTGGAATGTACCCTCATTGCCTGCTTCAAAAAAAAACGCAGCTCCCCTAGATCCACTTCCCCAGCTAAAGGTTCCCAAATCCAGCGCTCTTCATCTCGGTGCTGGTACCCTATATCCATCTCCCACCAAAGTGCAGAAACTCATCCGAAGATCTTGTTGATGGGAACCTCTGATCTGTTACGGTGCTATTTGGTCCCACAAAAAAAAAAAAAACAACAAACAAACAAACAAAAAACAAACAAAAAAAAAACCACACAACACCACTCCTGTCTCCTAAGAGTTTCACACACCAGTTTATCTTCTGCTTTAAATAAAGGGAAGCAAATAGACAGAAATGCTTTCAATTCATTCCTCACAGTACCAGAATACATTCAACAGCTTCCAACAAAGCAAAGAACATAACCTAGGCATAAACATCAATCTTCCTTTTGCCGCTCTCTAGCCATTATCGAGTTATTACTGTAAAGCTGTGCTCCAGCGCGGGAAGCCTGACTTGGATTCCCCCAGGCAGCTGTCCTACCCCACAGGCGTAGGACTGCCATACACACAAGTGGAAACGGTGCCTCTTGTCTTCCTATTTAAAACAGGCCAAGAAGCTCTTGCTCAGATTCCACCTCGGCGTCAGCGCTGCATCCTTCAGCACCTCCGAGGCCACGATGGTCTCGCGACAGAGGATCACCACGGCAGAGAGGGAACGCCGACGTCGGCCCAGGCCCCAGCAATTATTAGTACTACTTTACAAGAGTATCTAAGTTTGCAGGAAGGAACTAGATTAAACACTATGGACTACAGCGGCCTGCAGCTACACAGTTCTCCAATGAAATGAAGCACACCAAAATTGTCACGGCCTTAGATTAGGACCCCGACACCAGTTTTCCACCACTAAACCAAACCTTTAAGGCCTGTCCCGTTACATTCACCTAGGTCATCTGTATGGTTTTCTTTGCCTTAAGCAAAATCTGTGCAGACACTTATTCCTTCCCTTTTAAACAGGAAAAATCAGAGCAGCTCTCTTCATCATCTTTGAATTGTATGTATTAATGCATGTATTAATGTATTTATAGCCTTTAGTTTCTGTGGCTCTCCTCCTCATTTCATGGAAAGCAATACAGGCAGGATCTCAAATTCAGTGTCTCTCCCCAGTCTAACACCAAGAGAGCAAAACCTCCAACAACTCTTGAAAACGACAAAAGGCTGCAGATTCTGCAGAGGTCCTGGTCATCGCCACTCACCAGCTACTCCTAGAAACTCACTTGCTCGCTTTTCTCAAATTTAGCTGTATATGATTTTTGTTAGTAAAAGTGTTTTTTTACTAATAATATATACTTTAGCTCAGAAGTCACTGCACCAGTACACTCCAATTTCCATCTAAGATGGGTATCTCCCTCTCACACGTAGCCCACGTGCTTGCATCTCTCATTAAAGCATGCACATCTTACCCCTCACTGCAAGGGAGCTCCCTGATCCTTTTCTTTGCCCCTGTTCTAACAGACACACCAACAGGTGTACATACAAGTACATTCACAAGAACGCTGGATGTGCACTATCTTCCCCTTTAAGTCATCCCTAGATACTGCCAATAAATACAACTGCACTCTACTACATTCTCATTTTTTTTAATAAAACTTGATTATTTTTTTTTTCCCTGATTCTAAATCTTCTCTAAATGTCAATACACTAACCAGTTTCCATACCTTAACTCGTAGCTCCTTCATAGGAGGAGGTAGCAGAAGACCTCTAATCTGAGTTACTATAGGACCTTCTACCCCAGGAACAATAATGGTGTCTCCTTCTTTCAGGCGTCCATTAATCAAAATAACATCTATGGTAGTGCCCATGCCTGGCAGTGCTTTAACCTGAATGAAAGGGAAAAAAAGTTACTCCTTATTTAAGCACTTCAAAGAATTGAATGAAATTCTTTAGAATTTCAAAGAACAGCTGCTGAATTACCTCCATGACTTGAGCTCTCAGCTCCTGACACTCAGCCAGTCTCTTGGTCAGCATAGTTTGCGTTAGCTCAACGAGAAGAGCTATCAGACTTCCCATGCCATCCCCTGTGTGAGCAGAGGTAGGTACAAGAGAAACAAAAGTGCGGGGATCCTTATTCTCATAAAACAAGGCAGCGTTCAAGCCCTGGAATCAGGATTAATAGTTATATAGGGAAAAACATATATACACATCAGTATTAACAGTAACATTCAACCCCAGTCAATTACGATTGCATTTTTTAAATCCTAATTTTAAGAAAAACATTGTTATTGACAGCATGCTATGGAACATGAAGCCTCAACCCACACTTGGAAGCAGTATGGGATAACTCTACAAAGCTAACTACCACATCTAGCTTCTAGACAGCATTGTATGTTGCCAACAGAAGTTCCCACAACCGATGCAATTCATGCCCTGCCAGCATTCAAGGGAACCAGAGGCAGATGGAATTCTCCCGGGCGATTCCCAAAGAGAGAAAGAATAGGGGCAGAAAACAATCTGCTATTCATGACTCCACTGGCCACGCACAGTGGTTAGCTGCTACTTTTCTCCAAACTAGCACTCTAAAGATGGAGCAGTTAAGAGAGATTAATTTAGCAACAACAAAGTTTGGTTTATGAGAGGTAAACACTGATGTCTCAGAAGAGATGCAACAGTTTTCTTGATATTCCAAGTTGTTTTGTGGAAAGAAAGAAAAAAAAAACCCACAAAACAAAAAACCCCAGACACAAACCACACCACCCACCCACCATCTTTACTATCGCTTTGGTTAACCAAAGAACCTTGACTAATCCAACCTACCTGTTTCGCAAATTCCACTATGATAGCTTTTGCACGTTCTTCAAATTCATCTTTCGTATTCTTTTTCTGCTTCTTTAAGGTGACAGCTACATCTGTATCTGGACTTTTTTTCCAGTCATATAACCTATCAATCTTAAAAATACAGTAATATGTCATCTTATGCAGCTTACTAAATGCTTATGCTTATGCCACATCTTCTGTGAGAAATACTTTACCAGCCAACATAGCTAGCCACTTATTTGCTCCAGTAAGCAAATTAAATCTTATTTCCTTTAGCTGCTATATTTGTCTCTGTTTATATATTTACCCAATGTCGGGCAGTATTTCATGATAGCAATACTACTTCAGGTTTTAAAAATTCAAGCTATAATAATCTAGGTTCATATAGGAAAAGTTTATATACATTAATTATATCAACTTTAAGGTAAAACATTCAGAAGAAAGAGAGCCATATGCAGCTTCACATACACCAAAAGAAAGAAGCTTGGGGTTTTTTTCCCTAAAAGAGACTGTACTACTTTTACAAAGAACTTACAACATTTACTGGTGAATTTGGACCCTTTCCCATGTTGGTACAGAGAAGGGATCACAGGGGGATTGTTCAGAAGACACAACTGCATACTTCAGAAATACTTCCTTAAGTAAGTTTTCAAAGCAGGATGGACTTAGTCCAAGAAACTATTACATTTGCTGTACAAATCAAAATCATGCCTTTAGAAAATGAATTATAACCTGGTCAAATGATAGAACTATAACCTGAAATGCAAGAACTCTTGGCTATTTAATCTCAGGCTCACTGTAGGCTTTAACACCTCTCCATCCAATTGTTTTTTTTAAAAAAGCAGCTGTTTTGAGCAATGAGATAACGGCCTCTTCAGTTCCAACAACCTTCAATCTTAATGCTCATTCTGCAAAGCTCCTGTAAAGCCACTGGGGTATCAAGGACATGAAAAATGCAAGAGAGGATCTAAGAACCACTGCTTCAGACTTTACACAAACAATTCAAGTTCATGGAAGAAAACAGAACACTGTCAAATGCCAAATACAGTATTAAGAGTAGAAAAACACGCTGTTAGAGTAAAAAGCTATCTTACCTTGTTGAGAGCTACTATAAAGGGGCATTTCTTTGATTTCAACAGATTTATTGATTCAATTGTCTGTGGCTCCAAACCATGCATGATGTCAACTACAAGTATAGCAATATCACAAAGTGAGCTTCCTCTATTTCTTAGATTGCTGTGGCATTAGGGGGGGGGGGAATAAAAAAAAATCAGCCATTTAGCAACAGAACTTTAATAAAAACATCAAATACAATGTCAAACTTACATTGACCAACAAAATGCTAAAGCTGATCAAGTAGTTATTTTTCCCTCAAAAATGTAACTATATCAAAAAATATTCAAATCACACTGTGTAAATTCCATTTAACAGAATATATTAGAGTATGTGTAAGCAAAAATAAGAAACTATTATTCTCCCAAGAGTTTTCCTATTATTATATATTTTTACAAGTTATGTTCTGATTTTTTCTGAGTGAGAATTTAGACCATTACAGTGAAATACAGGAGTGCAAAACCTGAACAAGACTGTTTATTACACAATACTACGTAAACACTAAGATTATCAGACATCTTTGGTGTCAAACAAAACCTGGCTAGAAGGTGAAGAGCTGTAAGTGGTATGATGCCGAGGAACTGATCAGAACATTACCAAGTGCCCCAAGACATGGCATTTCAATGCTTGCAGAGGTTTATGTTTAAGAACATCACATGAAAGTTTTAATCCTTCTGTTTGGAGATTTCACCCGAGCACTACCTCAGTGAGTACAGTTACACATATCATGTTTTAAACTTGAAAGTTGATTTAGTGCCTCGCCTGCATGCCACTGGTGTTCCTAGACAGCACGTGATCTCTGCTAAGACTCAGCTGACTTGTGCAATTGGTTACTTCCAGTCTTATGAACTCAGTTACCGTAACCAGGACACTATGAACTGGAGGCTAGGACAGAAGTTTTAATTTTTCATAGCAGAATACTTAGGTCACCTGAAATCCTCACCTTTTCTTCTCCAGCTAGCTTCCTGCTTCCGTCTTTCCTCTTATACTAACTATTAAGAAAAAAGTTACTTCCATGCTTTTTCAGATATTCATGGCTCAACTGGTATGAAGACAAAATTAATCAATATGAAAGGCCACCAATTAATCAGATATAAAAAGCACCTGCAAACTAAGCAAATCCACTTATTCCTCTACTTCAGGTTGTTTGTTTTGTTTTTAAAGTGAGAACACAATGGATTAGGCAAAGACCTAGCACTTTGTTAAAAATATGCCCAGATGCTTTAGCCATCACTTCTGGGAAGTACTATATTGTGAGAAAACATTACCTGAAAGACTCATGTCCTGGAGTGTCGATTATCAGCATGCCTGGAATTTTTATGTTCTCTCTGTCAAACTAACATTTCAAAATATTAGCCATCTTGCAAAGATTACACAAGAAGAAAAAACCCTGAACAGCTGGCAGCATTACTGACAGCCTTCACTTCAAAAATCCAGATACATATTTTAAGAAAGGCCAGCACCCTCTGTAAACCAAATCAGCCAAAGTTCATTTTGATAAAAAAATATGATGCAGCACATTCCCCTAGGTATCGAGTGGCCGTAAGTTCAGCTAAAATTTGTAAGACAAGGCAGCCTACAGAGGGAAAAATAGTTCGGGCTAGTGAGATTTATCATCCTCGTCTTGAACATTTCCTCCTCTCCACTGACTTTACATTTTTAATAAATTGAGTAAAATCTTGGAAAAAGCCATCACTACCAAGGTTTTTCAGTCAGCTGCTGCTGCAAGCAAAACAAGCAATACAGAACAGTTACTATTTCTGTAACACAATAAAATTCATCACCCAGGAATTGGCCCAATTTCAGCACACACAGTAAAAGGTAAGTTTTTAACAGAAAATATACTCAATAAGTTTCAAAAGTCTCAATTTACAATCAAAATATTGACAAATAAGCAGTCTAGGTACATATGTGTACTGTCCAGAACAAAGTAAGCAGTATTTGTGTATTTTTCTGAAGAAGTGGCAATGCATTAACTGCAACCAAATGTATCAACCAGAATAAAAAAAATGAGACAGCCTCCCCTTGTGGGGTGGGGTCAGGGGGGAGGATAGGAATTAAAAAAACCAATGAACCCCAATATTAGAGATAGGGGGAAAGTACATCTGCCCATGTCAGGAAATCTCACAAGGCCTTAACTAGTTTACATTTCATATTTAAAAAAAAAAAAAACGAACAAACAAAACAAAAAAAACCAGTTTTTGAAGTGCTATAACTTACATTTTTCACCATCTTAGTTTGCTCATTAATAGCTTCAAGGGGAACATTAGTCGCACCAATCTGCTGAGTGATACCACCAGCTTCACTGTCCTGTACATGAGTATGGCGGAGCTAAAGACAAAAAAGACCAGAAATTCTTACATGTAAGAGACTAAAGTCATCTCCGAGTACAATTTAATTATTTCTATTTTCAACCAAAAAACTACATGCATAAACAAGATGCACAGGCAGTACCTTCATATTCACATCTTACCTTATCCAAAATTTTCGTCTTGCCTGTGTCTACATGCCCCAGGACACAGATAACCGGTGCTCTGAGCTTTTCAGTGTTCATATTTTTGCTGTTTTCAGCTCGTCGCTTCTATGTAAAAGACACATAAAAATTGGTAAGTATAAACCAAAACCCACAGCTCACCTCTTGACTTGATTACATACCTACATAAAACAGAGTTTACTGTGAGACTTGAATTTTCAAGGCAATTCAAGGTCTGTCATCCCTCTTTTGGCAAATCAAAAATTTACCACTAACAGTTACGTTTTTGTTCTTTTGTTTTCAGTTACAGTCTAGTAGTCTAAGTAGTTATATCCACTAAAACGTAGCTTTGTCGATGGTGCATTCTGAGGAAGCATCTTGTGTAAGGAAATAGAGGACATTAGCAGCCACAAAAATGCTGAGAAGTTTAGAAATACATCTTTTAAAACTCTGAAATATCTATCTGTAAAGGATACGAGCCTCTTTCTCCAGGAGGGGAAGAGGTGGAGGGGAATGACACTGAAGTACACATTCTTTGTGATCAAGTTGTCTAAAATCAAATACTTGAGCTTCAGGCAAAAACAGGTCTTTTTTCCTAATTAATCCCATTTCTGGACCTGCCTAAATATTAGTCATGACACAGCCATCATTTTAACAAATATGGTTAAAAGGCCTTTCAATGAACTGAAGATTAACTTGTTTCTTACACAACACAAGAGCCCAGCTGTTCAAATAAAGCTGTATCTCAATACCTCAATTCTCCGTTTAGCTTTGTCATAAGCACGCTCTTCCTTAGTGCGGTCATCATCAGAGTCGTACTCAGAATCAGAGCTAATCTCCTTGCTGGGCTTTTTTTCCACAGATTGTTTTCCAATAGCTTGGGAGTCTGCCTCTCTCTCATCTGAAGTCTTTTCATCCTCATCTTCACTCCCTTCACTATCTTCAGATTCGTCACTCTCTTCTTCCTCTTCCTCCTCATCTTCCTCCTCCTCCTCTTCCTCATCCACTTCATTTTGTTCTTTGACTTCAATGTGGACAGGTTTGCTCTCTGTCAGAAAAACACAAAATTTAAAGTAAAAATTCTGTATTAAATTCACACTTGTGGGGGAGAGGGCAACAACAAAAAAAAAAAAGAGAGACTACTATAGAAGAGTGAGGACTGAGAGTAGGTTCCATTCAAGAAGTGCTAGTCAAGATCATTTTTCAACTTTCAATATAAAAAAGCGTTTCATGTTCAGAGCTGCTGACTTGCGTTTAGAATCTGTGCAAGCAGAGTGAGTTTGGGGTGGGGGAAGTAATTATGTTATCAGCACACTTACGCTTGACATCATTTGCAAATATTCAGATAAAGTGACGTTCTTTAAAGCTGTGAGCACTTCATAAAGGAACGAATGCACTCACACCTTTGAACAGAAAGCCAAAATACTCCAAATTCAAGACAAGATGGGTTCTGTGTATTACTGATCAGGAATGCCCACTTAAGCAGAAGTAACAATCAGAACCAATGGTCTCTTCTACATCTTTAAAAGTCTCATCTCAAGGCTTTCCTAGACTGTTCAGAGAAAATTATTTTTCAGAGGAATTCTTCAGTAAACAAACAAAAAGAACTATCAAAAAGTAATTTTCTTTCTTTGAAAGCTTCCCATTTATCATACTTGCAAAATCGTAAGAGACAATCTAATGACCACTTTAAAGCCATGCATTCTCTTCCTTACAGAGCTGCTAGGAGGCTCACTGCTCTCAGAGATTAGTTATGTTTTCTTGCTATGCTGAAAGTCCATCAGCTTAGTAAAACACTAAATCTAATTCCTAGGAAGGCTCTTCTTCTGGATCACATTGGCAGATCCTTCAAATCCAAGCAGCAAGAAGTGGGATGTGACATTCTCCCCGGGACAGTGGTGACAGACTAAAACAGACTTTCAAGGAGGTGAGCAGCCCTCACTACTCCAATTAGAACAGTCCAGCACCACAGGTATACACACCTGTGCTGAAATAAAATCCATACTGCTGTACATATACGTACATAAAGCATTACACTTGAAAGCACAGGTGCCAGAAGTATAGGGCTGACCAAGCCAAAAAATACTTGATGAACAGTCATCTTCAGAAGCAATGAAGACACATCATGGAAGCGCTAAGAACAGTAATCAACTCCTGTTCAGGAAGACTCGCAGCAATACGGCTTTCTCCACCACTGGAAGAAAGGACCTGAGAAGTTATCCCCAAGTTCTTGCGCAGCTCTAACTTCCCCATAAACATTGCTGTTGGCCACAGACAGAATATGGGCTTTGGCACATATGTGCAAGAATATGAGTGTTCTGGCAATACTTCCTTTTCTTCCTCAAAGGAGCAGATGAGAGAAGGTATCTAGAACTCACTATAATGCATGCATACTAACCTTCACACTGTCTTAGTCCCCCGCTTCTTTCAGAACTTGTCTCAAAGGTACTCTCCTAGATGTTGCCAAGTAAAAGCTGTTATAGCTTTGGAATGGTTACTAGAGAAATACAGTACCAGGTAAAAGGCCTTCCTAAACTCCCAGAGGTGGTTTAAGCACATATTAAGAGGAGAGGATTTTTACTCCCATAAAAACGAACAAAAAATTCCAACTAATTTATTTTAGGCGATAACGGCACATATGAGTATTTCCAAAGGGTCTTCTTGAGCAGTATTTGTGCAGTTTCTGAAAGCTCTGCCTTTAAGAAGAGGATCTTGTATTTATTTATCATCACACTTGCCTCACAATTTACCTAATAGGGCAGGGAGAGAATCTAAATACACTATTGTTTTCTATGGAAACAAAAAACTCAGCCCAAAGAAACCTCTTAATCAGAAGAAGCATTCGTTTGGTATTTACATGCCCACCTTTCTCTTCATCTTCATCACTAACCATAGCTTCCCAGTCATCCAAACCCGCATCTTCCGTTTCTTCTTCTTCCTCCTTTTCTTCTGAAACTAAGAAACCCAACATCAGAGGAAAAGAAACAGCCCAGCAACATACATTTTTAGATGCCCTTTGACATACTGGCAACTGCAACTTACAAGTTTGCTGCTGTCATAATTCTACCAAATTATCTCCATGTTCCCCAAACAGAAAATGCTGCACACTTAAGAAATAATCTTCCATTCTCTCCACAAAATCTTATAGTGCTAGCATCTTTTCCTAGCAAAGCGTATTTTTGGAAGACATCACTAACCTACTTGTCTAGTTCCTGACTGCATATCATGCAAGTGCCTGCATAATGCATGCCACACAAACCTCTACCATAACCATGTTCCTTGAAAGGAGCTGCCTGATTAACAGTTAGCCATGTGTAACCAAGTGACAGAGAAACAAGAAAACAAGTTGGGTTACAGTATTAATTTTAATTAGTGGGAAAATAACAAATTGTCTATAAAAAGTTCTATTTTAGGACTCGAGGTGCCTTAACATAATTGTACCATGGATTCCAGAAGCATTAAATATATTAATTCCAGCAGGAATTCAGTCAGATATTAAGAGCTGCAGTCTCTTGATATAACAGACAAATGGAAAAACGCAAACTTTTAACCCTCTCCAAAAGAGGCATTAAACAATATATATGTTGCAGCACATGGAGTGTCATGAAATTTTATCTCTTTGAAATGAAGTGCAAGTTCCCCGCTGCCAGAACATTAACTGGGAACTACTGTTCTGCCAGTGAGCCCTTCTCTTTTATGGCAATAGAATTGCTCTTTCAAGAGATAAGTCAAGCCAGAATTAGAGTACACATTCAGTTTTGTTTTCAAAAAGCTGGAAATTTTGTCAGTATTTGCCTGACTTAAGAATAAGGGTAAAAATTGGAACAGTCTCCTTGCTGAGGAAAAAGTCCAGTACAATGTGATTTTGCCAAAACAAGTACTGTGTGTAGGCAAAAATGAGGGCAACAATTACTTGCTATGCTGATACTCAGTTTCACAGGCTAACCCACGTCCACTGTATTCAGCACTTGTGAAAGCAAAACATTTGGAATTGAGAATACAATCACTGTGAATATTGCAGTATCAATACTTGAAGCAGCATATCCCCTCTGTACCCCCACCTAACCACTAACAAAACAGCCTTTTAGAAAGCGAAAGAAAAGTCAAGGGAGCTAATCATAAGGCACTGAATGTGCTTATTTGAGATAGTTGCCTAAGCCAATGGAACACTGGAGCTCACCCAGAATAAGGGACATTTACAGCCTCATTCTGAAGCCTCATGCGTTTTTATTCCATAAAATTCCATCAGTTCCTCCTTTAGGAAAAGAAAAAAAACCCAGCAACTACCTAAAGAAAGGATGAACACTCAGCACCCATCCAACAAGGTACAATACCTACCATGCAGTACTGCCACAGTCATCTTATGTGTTTTAAGTTTATTAGCTTTACTACTAACCTGGCTCTACCGGAAGAGGAGTCTCTTCTTTTACTGGTGTTTCCAGTTCTACAGCATCTTCAGCTGGGGAAGTTACCTCCACACTTTCTGAAATTGCAAGAAAGCAAATTGGATGCTACATTCTTCCAAAGCGCAAACCAACTTAGTTAGAGACATAACTTCACATTTAAGTTCCGTTTTTAAGTTGTGCTGTTACAAGTAAATGAAATCTGAATTTATTTAACACCAAACTAACTGAACTCCCACTTACTGAGCTGAAACAAAAGTTAGAGCATGTGGCTGATTCGAAAAACATTTGGCTTTCTAAGCAGTTAAACAGATTTATGTGATAGGTCAGTTATTGGCTAAGAGGACTACCATTGCTTTTGAACACTAAAAAAAAAAAACTTGTTTTCTTTAAAAGACGAGAAAAATTAAGTAATACTAATGAACTACCCATTCTTGCTCTACTGTTCCATATTAAAAAAAAAAAAATCACTGATACAATTCAGATAAGCAGTGTTCTTAATTCTTTACACACACTCCTTCTTAAGTGGTAAGTAGCCACATAACTCTCATGTCGAATGTAAAATAAAACCCAGCTACATAACAAAAACACTGATGCAAGGGGGTTTGTTTTTGTTTAAACTAAGGAACAGCCTTGAGAAGAGCCACAGCAATACCCCCACAGGAAAACCACGAAGCACAAAAGTAAAAAATTCTGACACATTCACACTATGTCTAACTAGTGCAATAAGTTCTAAGCTTTCAAAAATGCAAGCTCTCTGAACTACTCATGCCCTGAAAACTCTTTTTATATACAAGAAAACAAACAAACAAAACTGTCTCCAACTTAAAAGAAAAGTACTAAAACTAGGATCAATCCCCTTTCATCCTGGGACATCAACTTAGACTTAATTACAAGTCATTATTGCTTACACTACATTGTATTTAACCTACACATGCACACAAAGCATCCAACCTCACATTCGTAAAAGGCCTTTACCTTCTGTACATCTCCAACATTTAGAAATTCTAAAGAAAATACCCAGGTTTAGAAAAAAAAAAAAAAAAAAAACAAACCAGTCAAGTAGATTGTAAAACAAAAGGATTAAGTGAGCAGTCTTCAAAACAACTTTAGGATCCTAATACATTAACACTTGCATGTGGGGGTAGGGGTGTCAAAAGAACCTCACAGGCACCCTGAAGTGCAATTAGTTTAGAATTAGCTGATTTACTCCACAAACACTTCCGGAACTGTGACTGATCTATTAAGTATCCCTATATGCAAACCACACCTTCTTTATTTTCTGGCTGCTGCTGCTTCTTTTTCTTTCTGTCTTCATATATTGGCCTCTTCTTTGGCACAGAGTCTTTGGATGGCACTTCAACACCTGCAAAAAAAAATTGTTAGAAAGAAAATCCAGGCTATTAAGTACTAAACATAAGCTTTGATTTAAATGAGAACACGTTTTCCAGAATTGCAAGGTGGAGGAAGGAAGAGAATGGAAAGTAAGTTCAATGCATATTTTGTCTTTTTAAAAAGTCTGATTTTCAAAAGCTGCAAAACTTGAGAAAAGTATAGTTCTTCAGATACTCTGAATGCTCTCAAAAAGAAGTTAGATTACTAATGGGAAAAAAAAATCTGATCCTAAGACTCCAGGTTTGAAGCTATCACATACTTACCTAGGATTTCATGAACCTCAATACCTCAAGTTTAGCAAGCATATGCCAATTTAAAGTCTGCTATGCTAAAACTAACTCAAAATCAGTCTGCCAGTCATCCTAGTTTCAGAGAGTCTGGAGCAGTTAAGAGGCACAGCTTTTCTTAAAAGCTTAAGGTTGTTCAGTAGACAGTATTTTCCCTATTGCTCAGTGTTGGGGGTTTTTGTTGTTTTTTTGGTTTTGTTTTGGTTTGGGGGGTTTTTGGGGGGGTTTTTTGGTTGGTTTGTGTTGTTTTTTTTTTTTCCCCACACAACATAGACCTTTTTAGGTATTAAAATAATGCCAGGTTCAATTCATCAGCTTCATCTTCACCTCACCAGAAAGACAGCACTGTAATGTTGGAAGGGATTAAATTAAAAACAGAAGTTTGGTGCAAAGACAAATTAATTACTGCTGCACCTTCTGAAACACTCAATATTCCTTCAGGTACTGTGTGATTTACAGTGCAGATTTGACAAAAGTCCAGTTGTGGCAGCACACAAATAGAAGGATTCTAATACCTACAGAACAAACAAGTTACTAGGAACAAATTAGGACACGGGATTACAATACATTGGATACATTTACTTCATTGCAATGGAAATAGATTATATTTGACTGAAAAGCAGGAAAGCTCCTACATACCCTTTTCTTGAAGGAAACGCAAGAGGATAATATACTGTTCCCATGCACTAGCTAACTTGAGGCAAAACAACGCACTTGCTTAGGCAAGCACATGAATTAATCCAAGAGGATCGAGACTGCCGGTCTTACAAGACCTGCAGCACAGCCCATCTGCTTATCCTGGCCTTCGGGCCAAGCAATGGAAAGAAGCGATTTTTCCCAGAGCACCTTTACATGGAATTACTCAGTATTTGCCCTCCTAGCTCCAGATAGAAAAAACAAACACAGAGCAGTAAGGGGTATGAAATTGGGGGGTGGGGGCGGGTAGTAGTAGTATTTAAAACTTTACTGCTTACCCTGAGCTTGGAGTAGTTTAAGAGTAGCCTCCGCTCTGGCTCTGGCTTCTCGTTGAGCTTTTGTTAAAAGTTTTCCCTCCTTCTTCAAACGCTCCTTCCTCTCTTTTTCCTTCTGTTTCTTTCTTTCTTTCCTCTCTTGCTCTAATCGTTCCTAGAAAAAGGTTAAAAAACATGCAGAAATTTTAAAGCACGCTTTACACAAAAGCTGACCAAGTGCATATTCTCTTGATGAGAAACATATTAAGGACTAATCCACCAACTGCACCAGCAAGGGTACAGGTTAAGATTACCCTCTCTCGTACTCTGTCCTCAGAGTAAGATACACTGTACCTCCTCTTTGCGCTTCGCTTCTAGTTCTTCCAGTCGTCTTATGCGTTCTTCCTCCTCTCTTTTTGCCCTTTCCTCCTCCTCTTTCATTTTAGCCAAGGCTTCTTGCATAGCTTTAACCGTGGCTTTACTGGGACCCTTTTTCTTCTCTTTCTCTTTTTCTTCTTTCTCACCTTTCTTTTTTTTCTTGTCTTTTTTCTTTTTGTCCCCCTCATTGTCATCAGCTACAGAAAGAAAAAACATACATTCAAAGATCCCAGAAATTTTAAAGATACTCTAAATTCAATTAATGTTTCAAATATGATAAACAACAGCAAATGAGGAACATTTTGACTGGCTACTACAGAAGTACTTCATAATGAAAAAAAAAAAAAAAACAAACAAACTGTCTCTTAAATTACAAAGTCAGGGCCTGAAGTCTTAAAGTAACAGAATAACTGGGAAGTGAAAAACTATGTTTGCAATACAGAACTGTAAGTATATGTTGTAATGAGAACTCGCCATCTGGCTTTTGTTTTCCCATGTACCTGACCAAACTACAGGCCAGAAAAAACAGCCACATGTGAGTCAACACAAAGAGGCAGACAAGGCTACCAAACATCTAGTATTCCTGATTCTGAATAAAGCAACAAATCATCTTTGCTGCCTGCCAACTCTTTGGCCGTCTTATAAAAGCTACAGTGTTTAAATTACAGTTTTAGAAACCACGTTACAAACCCTCTGTTCCTGCAGGAGTCTCTCCTTTTTCCCCAGGGCCAGGGGTTGCCATGACTTCAGGAGAAGCCTTCTCTTCAGCTTTTTTTGGAGCTTCCTTCAGCTTTGCAGGTTCTTTACCACCTTCTAACTCTTCCTTCTCTTTCTGCTTCCTCAGTTTCGCTTTTTCTTCCTCACGTTTTTTCCTCTCACGTTCTTTTTTTTCTGCCTTCTTCTGAGCCACTGTTTTTACTTTGAATGAAGGTTCTTCATCATCATCTCCACTTTCAGCAGCAGGAGCAGACTTTAGTTTTTGGTTTTTCTTTTGTCCTTTTCTAGACTGGGAGACCTCATCTGATTCATCACCGCTCTCACCTGTAGACACTGCCCCCACACGCTCTTTGCTTTTCTTAATGTTAGTTTCATCTTCTTCTGACAGATCGTGCTTTTTATTTGACTTCTGAGTTTTCCCTTTGCCTTTCTTAAGCTGTGTCTCATGATCATCATCATCACTGCCAGAAAGCATGTCTTGTTTAGCTTTCTGAGTTTTTTTAGATTTTTTATCTTTATCTTCCACTTCCTCACTGTCATAGTCATTTTCCAGATTGGCTTTTTTACTCTTTCCTTTCCTTTTTTTATCTTGTTTTGATAAGCTTTCTTCATTGTCATTTTCAACCTGGTAATTAAACAATTAAATAATCAGCCATGAAAAATTACTTGCTATTGTGAGCTAAGTAGCAGCATTGAGAGATGTCAAGAAAAACTTCTCTTATTGAAGACAAAGTCTGAAAGCAATAACTATTCCTCAGCCCACAATTAAAATTTATTCTGATTGGCTTTGAATAATTATCAGCATGAAAACATGGCTTCTGGTAAAATCTTCCACACTTGACTTTACTATGAAAATATGATCAAGTATAATTAAAAATACATGCTAGCTGCCAAGTTTCACATAGGATCTCCAACTACAGTGCAACACTAGAACTTTTCTGGGACAGAGGTGTCTCGTATTGCAACTATTTTCTATTAAATAGCCCACCTCCCTCTCAGTGTTCACCTTTCCTGCAGAAGGTTCCCTGTCAACTTTCCCTCCTTGCGCCTCTATTGACAGTTCTTCCAGCTCCTTCAGGATATCATCTTCACTAAAATAAGAAAGAAGTTATGGTACTTAAGTAACTGATTTTTTGTATAATGGAATAAAATAAGACAGATAGGAAAAAAACCAAACTTACTCAAAATCCTGTTTCTTCTTCTCTTTTTTCTTTTTGCCTTTGGATTTCTGTGGCTCTTGCTCCTTTGCAGCTCCTGCACCTTCTATCTCAGCAGCAAGGGCATCAATATCAATATCATCTTTTGCACTGAAATGCAAAAGGAAAGCAGGATTATCAAGAGTTCAAACATTAAGTTTACATAAGTAGAAACCATCTGCATAAAACAAACAAAAGCTTCAAAAAAATCAATCACAAAACATAAGCAACAGAAGGGCAAAAACCACATTTAACAAACCATTATGCGCTAATACCTTATTCCACCCAGTAGGATGAAAAGGAAAAAGCTTCACACGTTATCTGCTTGAAGGGAGGTGGAACAGTAAAACATCTTCAGTTCTTACAACGCTGACTTTAAAATTAGTTTAGATGTGAGATTTGATAAAACTTCTTGGAAGAATGTAACTAGGCTGTTTCATTTTGATCCTCCAAAAGATGAATTGTACAGCCCTTCAAATCACAGTAAGCGTCATTGCCAGAAAAGCAGCCCCCACGATGAAGGTTCAAATATGAAGCACAAATAGAAGAAATCTTGCAATTTAGTAACCAGGAAATTCTATTAAGAAGCACTTATCTGCTCCTTTAAAGACCCTTTAGTAAACAACAAAAGCTACTGTATTTTTATTTAGCACGTAAGTGGAAGTTCTTCACAGCTTCCAACTTATAACAGTTACCTATGCTTTGCCATCAGACTGAAAAGTTTTATTCTTATCATTCAAGAGAAGTCACATGGAGGAACACAGTTCAGACCTGAGCTAGACTCTAAAGCCAATCATAAAAAATACCAATGCAGTTGGCAAGCAATCATTTCCACCACTTGCCTTAGTATTACCTCTCCCAGGCCTAAAGAAAGCCAAAAGAAGTTTCACTAAGCATCTGAAATATGCATCCTTCCTCATTAGATCTCATTATATCGAGTTTCTCTTTGAAAAGCATTTTCTTTTCTTGCTGTAAGTAACCTCTCATCTTCAATTAAGCAGAAGTGGCTTTTTTCCTGTCCTTTATCAACAGTTGTAGTTCAGATGCACTTTTTTCTTGACTCATACCATAAGAACTGAGCAAAGGCTAAGTCTAGTGTCCAGAGGTTTTTCCACCTAATCACGCTCACAATACAATTGTAAGAAGATTACTTTCCTGTTCCCTGCTTCACACACAGAACTTCAGTACTCAGACCAAAACTGGTCTATTAAAGTAGCAAATATTAGGGTGCTCCTTTTATTGCAGCTTGCGGTTTCAAAAACTTTTTAATCAATATGCTATTAATACCTCATCTAACTCCCTCTTAAATACATGGGCAGAAAACTGTTCTTTATTTCACAATTTCACTGTCTTAATTATTACCACCCACTTAGGACAACTCAGTCAGGCAAAGGCTGACCGACCAAATACCTGAATCTATACCCAGAAAATAAGGGAAATGCATTTCTTCCAAATTCAGGACCTCCGAGATATCAGCAAATTCTGAACTACCAGAGCTTCAGCCTTGCGAATTTACAAACCCAGAAGTCGAGTATTAATAAAGAAATCAAGTACTTACTGAATTTCAGAATCTTTAAAGGAATAATTAAGTCTAAGTTGTATTTCCCTTTGCAAAAGGGGAGGGCTGAGAGAATCATTTTACAAGTTTAAGTGAATGCTGACATTCACAAACCCGTTTTATCCCAAAAATCGGGCATAAGCAAGTCACCAAACACTGTCTATATGTGACAATAGCACAAGTAAGCAACAATGCACTTTTTTTTTTTAAAGGCCAAGATTGATTATTTTATTTTCAAGATCTTAAATTTTCTTCTATATAGACTGAACAAGCCAAATAAAAGCACCACAATGAAGCACTTCACTGTACAACATCTTTATTACCAGAGATACTTACTGTTAGTATCTAGAGAACAAAAAAATACGCCTTGACTATACCTAGTAGTACTTCTTATGTGCTGACATGATAAGGAATACATTTCTCAAAGAAATGTAACTCTCAAATGGTTAATGCAAGATTTCTAAACCAACCCCCACCTCCCCCAAGAGGAAAGCACAAACTTTTTTGGCCATTTCCACCTTAAGAACAGCTGACTTGATGTTTCAGCAATTTAAGAGCTGTTTTTATAAGCAGTTTAACTGGCTGTGCACCAGGGGTAGCATAGACAGCTGAAATAAAAATGTCAACAATCATCTCGACACCTACAGTTAAAGCCCGAATATCAGGCTTACTATATTACATCTAGGCCCACACATAGGCCGTCATGTTTCTTTTTGCATTAAGTGCAGCATATCAGTTTATTAAGCACACTTGCTTACCTCCTTCTACTCTAGGAGTTAGTGGAGGAGACCAAGTCAAATCCAAGCCTGAAATAGTTTGAAGAGACCAAAATACAAGCTCCACTACTACTTCATCCATGGCTGTACTGCTCCCACTACTACAGGATCTTAACAATGGGTTTGTACAGATGTTAAGGAGCCAAGCCTTTAAACAGCTTATATTTTACATGGATATTCTCAAGGCTGACTTTTCACACTGCAACTTTGCAGAAAGTTATGTCCAAACATAAAACACATGGTTTTTATGCAGAGGATGCTTATGGTACCTTATGTTTTCCAGGATACAGGCTTTAAGGGGATGGGGGTTTGTTTGTTTTTAAATCAACTCACTTAAACTGAACCTTGAAGAAGAAAACCTGGGGGGGGGGGGGGTGGGGTGGTGGAATCTCTCAAATCAAAAACTGAAAAAAACAATTCACAGACATTAAGCTTTAACACCCACCAGCAAGAACACTTTAGGAATAATAACGAAGACTGTTCAGCTGTCACAATAGTGGCATAAATATAGTATGAGAGCCTTTCCAACCTTGGCTTCCACTGCTCAACAGTCAGTGGTTTCCAAGAAATCTATACTTTCCACTACATTTCCATTTACTAAGTGACACAGCAGGCTTCAAACATTTGAGCCTGGATGAAGTAAAAAGTAAAATTAAGGCTGCATGCATTTATATATACAGCAATACATACAGTTATAATTCTTAAGAACTGTAAAGCAAGCATATTATTAGAAAGCCAGGGAATTCAAATATTGGCTTCCATTACTAAGAGTTTGTTCCCATACTGACCTTGAATTCCTTCCCTTTTAAAATTCTAATAATATTCCACTAGGATCTCATAATAAGAGAAAGTTGTAAAGAAGATTGAGAAGGTGCCCTTCCTCTTTTCCTGGGAGATTCTTATGTCGTAAGGAATTCACTGCCTTTAGATACATAACAGGAGAGTTTCTTTCATAGATTCATAGAATGGTTTGGGTTGGAATGGACCTTAAAGATCATCTGGTTCCAACACCCCCTGCCACACGCAGGGGCACCTTCCACAAGACCAGGTTCCTCAAAGCCCCATCCAACCTGCCCTTGGAAGATACACCTAGGAAACTTTTTCCTGTAAGCTTTTTTAAGCAGTCCCCAAACACATTTCAGAAACCCAAACACTCTTGCCAGGAACCTCCTCCTCCAACTCCTCCAAAAGGTCTCCACCCATCCTCTCTTGCCCCTCCACTCAGCCTTTACAAGGGTCCTAACCCCAGCTTTAAGAGTGCCTGATACAGGAACCTGAAAGCACCAGTATGCTCAAACAGTTTTCAATTCTGACCTCAAATTCCTTTCGCATGAAGACTTTACATATAGACTTCACAGCCTCACTACCTTAGGCCATTCAAGCTCATAATGCTTTGGGCTCAAAGGAGGCTTGCTGTTGATCCAGTTCACACAGCGAGATAACCCCATGTTTCCCCAGCAGAAGAGGCTCAAGGAGGTCTGGAAAGAGTGAAACAAAGCAAAGTGCTGCTGCACTGCTGAGAAGGGGTTATATCCCTGGTTTTCTTTTATCTCTGTTTCAGAAGTGAAGCCTGAGCCACTTTCCTTATTCCCACACTTTTGATTCCAGCCTCTATTTTTGCTGCCAGATACGAAAAGTTCTGATATTGCTAAATCAGCATTTCAATGCAGTAAATTACAGCAAGAGTTAGGTGCGTGTACTTCACTCACAAATGTAAACAAGCAATTTTCAAAACATTAAATGGCTGCAGACATTCCTCCACAGAGGTCTGTGCCTAATACAAGGCAAAACTATGCCGTGGGAGAAGACACAGCAGTCAGGCTAATTAAACAAGACGGCAGTAATCCATAACAAGTATGCAGAGATCACCACATTTCAGATACCAAGCAAAACTATTTTTCTTTAGAACCACATAATTGATCAAAAAAAGCATTCTACATTTCCCCTATGCAATTTCACTGCCTTTTGCCATTTAAGCAGGTTTAGAGCAATATAAGACTTCAAAATATTCCAAAGCATTTTAAAAGTTGCATATAGAAACATTCACATACTTTATACTTAAAAATATTGACCTTACTGCCCTAGAAACGACATTAAGAAACCATCTGTTGCCGAAAAGGGTTCCCGTACAAGTTGTCCACATAGACTACTGAAAACTTGCATTACATAGGGAAAGCCACTTATGAACAGATTCCTGAATATTCACTAATTAAATGCTGTGCCAGCACACCATTCTGTACCAAACCGGGATCAAATGTGCTCAGATCATCCCAAGTAAATGTTTAGAGATTTTTAAGACAGGCATGGGCAACAACGGAAATTCAACAACATCTCTCATGCAATCAAAGAATCAAATCAGGCCAGTACCAGAAAGCGACACTCCCAAAATCCAACCTAAACTACTTGTTTTACACATTAAACAAAACCAGTGACAAATAGAGCTACGATCCCAAATCCTGCCAGTACCAGAAAGCGACACTCCCAAAATCCAACCTAAACTACTTGTTTTACACATTAAACAAAACCAGTGACAAATAGAGCTACGATCCCAAATCCTGCCTATGAGAGAAAGTATGAAATGTTTTCAGTGTGGAGATTAAAGCAGAGTTAGGAAATAAAGAAGAGCTGTCACCTACCGCTGCTCAGTCAGATGTAAAAAAGACAGCCAGTAGCTCTCATACTTACAAGATCCCACCCAGTTGCAAGCTATTGAGTCAGAAAAGTGGAAAAACCTCGTGACTGATAAATGCACGGTCTGTAATAAAAAAAAAAAAAAAAAAAAACATCGCAGTGTTTCTCTTGCCAGTACAGCAAGGAAACAATATTTAAGACTAGAACCCCAGTAAAAAAGAAAAAAAACCCAAAACCCTCAGCTATTACATAGCATCTGCTGAAAAAATACTAAAATAGCACATACCTTAAGGCGTTGGGCATTGGGGGGGGGGCAGGCAGGACAGACAGACACACAGACAGTTTAAAACATGAGAAACAAGCATAGTTTTGGAGCAAGTTCTTTTTCTGATGCAACAGCCTGCAACAGCCAGAACCCAGAAATTCCCAGTGGAAGCCATCATGAGGCCAGAGATCACCCTAACACAAGCTTTGATTTACAGATGTTCAAGCTTATGTTAATACTAGTTTCCACATACTAGGGTTTGCTTTAGTCTTTTAAGGCCATGCTTTGCCATTTTACTTACAAACACCTAAATTGTAAAGTTTCATAATTTCTAACACTTGTACACAATTAGAGAGATGCATTTTTGAAGTCCGAAGTTTTACCTTTTCTTTTGTAGTCTAGGATATTACAGGGGTTAATTAGTGCACATCTCACCAGAACAGAAGCTGTCAGGCTCCAAATCAAGATTTAAACTCACAACTCTGAAATAAGATAAAAACCATCAGAACTTCCTAACAAAGTATTTCAGAACAGTTGCAAGTACATTTTAATTATCTATCACTTCTCTTTTTCATGAAAGGCTAAAAAAATGAC
The DNA here is from genome assembly GCF_965183815.1 of Platalea leucorodia. Taxonomy (NCBI): domain Eukaryota; kingdom Metazoa; phylum Chordata; class Aves; order Pelecaniformes; family Threskiornithidae; genus Platalea; species Platalea leucorodia. The sequence continues at coordinate 71,420,848 of NC_138824.1, forward strand.
TCCAAGTACTGGCATACTTAATATACTCACCACTAAGGATAGTGTGAAGCTTCTATACTCAGGACAGATACTGCATGGAATATAATTTCTGTAACAGACAGATCTAGGCATAGAAACTTGAAAGACTTCCTGGGCATTGCCCCAGAAAACAAGGCCACATGTGGAGAAGACAGGACTACAGCTATCGAAATAAGAGCCAATAGACTTTTAGGATTTTTCTTCGCTCAGTGAACTTCTGCAGCCAAAATGCGTAACTGCCTTTCCTTGCCAAACAAGCTCCTCCAGCTTTCCATGCAGGTTCTAGCGAAGGATAGCCTTGCAAGCCAGCTGACACCAACAGCATTTCACAGACACTCTGGTTACAGACAAGTGTTATTATATTAGCAAGACCACCAGCACACATGCATGTTTTCCTCATGCTCTTTTGTAAGATCATACACAATAATGACTTTGAGTACACTTACTATAGTACCTACAACACATATCCCCAAACACAGGGCAAAACTTCATTTTAAATAGGCACCGTGCATCTACGTGTGACAGAGATGGCAACCTGACTAGGCAGCAGTAAGATAAACAGCGAAGGAAACTATTAATCCATACATGAATTGAAAGTGCAGGATTAATTAACAGTGTGCAAAGAAGCAGAGCTACCCTCATTTATATCATTTTGACTCTATTGAGTCTTAGTTAAATGAAACTGCAGAAATAAAATGGAAGAAGTCAGCCTAAAATGAGAACAAGCCCTTAACTACTGGAAAAGCAACATCCAGCTTTGCAAACAAAGTCAACAGGATAACACTATCCCATTGAAATGAAAACTAAAGGGTACGTGCAGACTCAAAGATTACAAGTACGTTTTGACCCACAATTAAAAACAGACTAAAAAAAAAAAAAAACACATTCATGTGCATGGGGCAGAAGAGTCAGTAAGTCCACATAGCAAGAAAGTTGCATCACTACCGTGAACTCACTGTCCACATTCCTGCATAATCAGAAAACTCATTTTTGCTGAGGCAACTTTGGAGATATTTCATCATTTACATGACACCAGCTCTTCTAACCACCTTCAAAGGAACATCACTGTCATTAAGTCATTTTCTTCTGCTTAAAAAAAAAACCCTTGAACTTCAAAAAGACTGAAAAGAAGCTGAACCATCTGTTTCCATGTGTACAGTTTTGCAACAGTTTTAGACGAAGCAAAACTAATACTTTTAGACAGGTCTTTACCATTACTCCCCTAGAGCACCTTACCCATCCTCTGTATATGTGGGTTGTAAGCCCAGTACCAAGGATGCATTTCTAAATACAAGTTTATTCAAAATTAGCAAGTTACCAGTGCTGCATGGCATATTTTAGTTGTTTTTACTTGTAGGTATTAAGATACACTGGCATTCTCTCTTCCAAAAAAAGTTTTTAGAGCAACTGGTTTAAAATGCTACAGAACATAAAAACACTTTGGAAGTAATTATTTAATTGCTCAAAACCATGCACCACCAACTTGTTCTTTAAGTGGGTTATGAAATTGAAAATGCAAGCATCTGCTGGCTCAGCAAGGCTACTCAAAACATGAAAACAAAGCTGTGGCCTTTTTCTCATTCTTACCTATCAACGAATGTGAACTCCACAAACTTCTCTTTTAGAAGTAGAATTCACCTTGCTTTTCCTTAATTACATATGCCTGAGACAGTCTGAAATTCAGGAAAGAACGAACCACACTCCTTCCTCAGCCCAAGAAGTGAAGGAGTGTCCACATGAGCACCAGCTACACAGCCCACTACTGCAGCTAACAGCACTTAAAAAAAAGAAATCACAGCCCCAGAAAAAGCCCCCCCCTTCCCTTGCCTTTTCCTCAAACTATGGGGCAGGGGAGGGGAGAAGTGACTTCCTTCCCCATCCCGAGCTGGGCTTTCCCCTCTCATCAGCTCAGGCAATCCTGCAGCCACAAGCCCTTGCAGAAAACACTTTTTTGGCTGGCAGATCAAATCACACACCTGAGTTGTACTGTGGGCACATAAGCACTGGATCCAATGCAATGGAAGCAGTTACAGCATACAGCTGGGGACAGTAAGAGTAAGACCACAAGGTGTGAAACATCTGACAGATCAACTGAATTAAGTGTGAGGTGAAACTACGCCTTAGCTATTCTTCCCTAGTAAGATGAAGGAAGCCGATGAAGCTACCTAATTACATGAGACAGCAAGGAAGTAAAATTTGACTACAAGGGTAATTGCTTTTTATTCAGGCTCCCAAGACAATGATTCCATTTTTAATATTAAAGAGTCATGCCTTCTCTTTCAAGTTTGGCTGGGGAAAAAGAAGAGTGGAATAACTATAAGGTAAAAAAAAAAACTTCTGAAAAAGACATAGAAAATGTAACTTTTAACCCCAACAGATTCTAGAAAAACAGAAAGTCTCCTTTATACAACCCTAATTAAAAAAAGAAAAAAAAAAAAAAAAAGAGAGGGCAAAAAGAAAAAAGCTCACCAGTACCTAAAAATTCCCATTTAAACAAAGATATAGCAAAACTTCAAGATAAAAAGCTTCTGTTGTGGCTAATAGTTGGCAACATAGAGCTCTGGAAGAAAGCAGTTCTTCAAGGTTCAGTTTAAGTGTTTACATCCCAAGAGAACAAGATGACTAAACGCATGGGATATGAAACACTAAGTAAAGAACTAGCATTCGGTCTTCCCTGAACTAGTTCTTTGGGGGTTTGTTTGTTTAGAAAAAGTGCAAAGATGACAAAAATTACCTCGAAGTCCAGTGTTTCACAACTTCCATATCCTATATATCTCTCATTGTATAAAATCAAAATACATCACAAAAATACCATGTAGAACACTTCATGAAATACACTTTAGATTATCTATAATCCCGAAGAGCAAAGGATGCCCACCTACATTAACTATAATTAAAACCCATACTTCATCTAACAGCATGTATCTGAAGAAATATATTTCAGAGATAAGATAGCAGATTCGTGTTTAAAATCTCCACTAGACTATTGTAAAAGAAAAAAAAAAAATTGACATGTGGGAAGAGTAAGTCATCAGTGCTGCAAACACCAGAATCATGAAAACACACATCTTCTGTAAGATACCAACTGCTTTCAGACCAGAACACCCACCAGACTGCACTGCACTTTTTTAGCAAGCCAAACTTAATGACTGAATTATGCACACACATAATTTTTCTGCAAACTATTTCCTCTACCAGTCTAGGGGACTATTTTTGCGGAGCGAGTCAGAGGGAGGAGGAAAAGGAATATTATGCAAGCATTAAAAGTTACTAAACTGGAGGTTTTGTCCAGAACTGTAACCTTGACTCCTAGGCAGCTTTTAAGCAATGAACAGCACAGAACAAATGTACAGCGATGCACATGAGCCCAGAGTCAGAAAAACATGACAGTACAAATGCAATTAAAACCAGCAAAGGTATGTAGAGCTGTCAGCTTGTCTGGCTTGATATTATGAGTGTCAACAACAGCAACATTTAACTTACCATAAACCTCTCTATTCTGAGATCTTCAGAGAACTGAAAGAACAGTTTCTGCAATTCCTGCTGGCTTGCAATGTACCATTTTCATCCTTTTCATAAACAGCAGTTATACATAAGGTTTAGATGCCTTCATGAAGGTAACAGATGACAAGAATCAAGATTTCAACAAGAAGAGCTGCTTCTAACAATCTGCTTACTGTACTGTAGTGCTTTTTGGTTTATGTTGCCATTACCACAAATATTTCAAGATCCTTACAGTCTCTTTACAATGATGCTTTGCTTAAAAAAAAAATATCAAACAAAATGTATAAAAATAGTTTTCTTATAAATATGAAATGCCTGTGTTAAAAACTGTAATTTTGTGGCATACAGAAATATACATTTGCAGAGAAGAGGCCAACACATTTCTGTAATGAAGAAATTATTTTGCATTATTTTACTCCATCTTTCAGCACGAAATCCTGGCATCTTCCAGATGAGGTTTGCAAAACAAGGATTTCAAGGGTTTATCAGCTGTTCTCCTTGATGGAGCTGCAGAAAGCTTCGCTTGTGGAAATATTTTTGAGAAGCAGATAGAGACAGTTATTGTAAATTTTCTCGTGTACAGAATGTTTCCGAACTACAGGTGTTTGTAGGCTTTCTCGCCTTCACAGAACTTTCCTACACAACATTAAGAAGATTTCACTTAACACACCAACAAAAAAGAGTCAAATAGGATGACTAGTAGACAATGCCAGCAATTTAATTTGCAGAAGAGAAAGCAATATATAGCATCAGCAACAGCACTGTAAGTCTTATTTTAGCAGCAGTGTTCACTCTTGGCTGCAGAATCACCGCTGGCACCTGTAACTTCTAAAGCAATATGCATGAATGATCAGAGTGGTATGCCTACGCAACAGTTCACAAATATTAAAGGGCACAAGAATAAACACACCTAAAGACTGCCTACTGAAAGCTAAGGAAAACTACTAAGAGAAGAAGATTACTTAAAGCTGGGAGAAGACGAAAAACACATGAAAAGCTAACACCATCAGGTGAAAGATCCATATTCCAGGCAGGAAATAATTCGTAACATACAGCATATAGCACACTTACTTGGAAATCTACAGCAGCAGTTTGAGGCTTGAATTCAAAGTATGGTTCTGCAGTTTACAACAGCCTTTCTGCCCACACATTTAAAAAAAAGTCCTATACTAAATTCACAAAGACAGCAGGGGAGAACCTTGACATACCTTCTGCCACCTTACAGCTCTATCCAAGAATCAAAGCATAACTCATCACTCCCAGGAGGAGCCAGACTACATATCAGAACACCCACTCTTCCATTAGGGAAGCCAGGAAATTCAGACACCTCATATTTTTATTGAAAGGCTTGCTATTAAGTTTCATTTGAAAAGGAGCAAATCAACACTACCATAAAAATTCCAAAGAAGAAACAATTAAAGTAACTTCCACATGGCTTAGGAGTTACTTATGACCCAAGACACTCTCCACCTTTACAAAGCACCTCTCTAACACACCACACTGAGTTTTTCCTACAGAGACCATGTATCCGATCATTCTACCCAAATATGTTCTCCATGGACAGATGCACAGCAATCAAGTGGCAGGAGTCAGTAAGAGAGTTTCAAAGGAATATAACTCAGATGCTGGTATAGTAGAAACAGATTTGTAGGTATATTTGTTCAAGTAGCAATCTGCATTCGTAACAGGCTACGGTCCTGCATTCCCGTTCTTTCCCTGCTCACCATAGCTATCATCTCACTCGTGGTCTTGTCCCTGTGTACTGATACCCTGTTCCCATGACAAAATTCATCCTCACCCTCATTTACCAGCACACTTCCCGGCTATATACCAATACTCATCAGTATGACCTCTACTGTACTCAACAGAAACAAGGGAAGGAGAAACTACACAACAGAAGTCAAAGCTATGGGGGTGAGGGGAGAAAAGCAGGGTAAAGATGACTTGTACCTTCTGTAACTTGTCTCACTATGTCAGAAGACAAGCAAAAAACCTCCTTCCTGTCACATCAATTCTCAAACCAATATTCACAACACAGACATACCACCTGCATCTTCCCACGTGCTTCCTCTGCACTGCAAATTATGCCCTTGAGCTGCTGCAAAAGGGATGTAAGGGATTGTATCTACAACATAGTTGTTGGGGAAGGAAAGAGAGGAAAAGAAAGAGGAAATTAATAACACTGCAGAGCACAGAATTGAAGATGCAGGAGACAAAACCGACTGGAAGCCTTTGATTCCACGGTAGCATTCTTCTCTCCCTGTGCTGGGAACAGAAGGGGGACTGATGGGAGATGTTGAAGCCCACCTTCAAGCTGCAGATTCAAACATGTGATGTAGTCTCTCCCTCAAGGGAACCTGACATTGACAGGGGTGTCAGCTAGAACCAATAGTACCAGATGATGGGGGCAGCTCTGCAGACAGAACCTATTCCAAAACATCACTGGCCTTCCACGTCCCTCCTCACTCCCATCCCCTCAGACTCCCTGCTATAAAATATACCCAGTCTAACTGTCCTGTCCTACTTCTCAAACACGTATCTGTTTGAATTCTTCTTCCACATCATCCCTCCCATTGTCATACATCCATGTGGCCCTGTAACACAGTATTGCCACTGCTAGTAGCAGTCCATTAGCTCTGTACTGCATTTGCAAGGCCTTAGGACTAAAGCCTGCCAGGCTTACTTTGGCTGAACTTTTCTTGACCAGCCTGCAACTTTTACTTGATTTAGCTGTGATAGCAATTTCTCTAATTGACCAGGTGCCTATGCCTAATCGGTTCTACTTTCATTTACCCGGACATGTTGCAACCATAGGTTCACATAAATCGCAGTAGCAAGCAGTTATTCTGTATAGAATGAGATATTCACAACTCTACAGCAATGATGGACTGTAGAGAAGTACAGGCCTGGTACGGTAGCAGAGCCTTGACAAGTGGAGACACAGGATGCAGCAGAGAGGAGCACAGGCATGGGATAAACAGAGATGGCTTGTACTGCACTCGGCACTGAACACCCCACAACTCGCCAGCAGTTGGCTAAGAGAAATGCAGACCTGGACAAAACTGTTTCTAGGGCTAACAAACAAGAAGAAAACAGTATCTAATATATAGTGCCTTTTACGTATTTGGATGCAACACAGAGTTGCAAACCAATGAAGAGCAAAGGCATATAAGCATGTTAGCAAGCTAAGATGAAACCATGAACATGAACGATCGTATCGCTCCTCGTGAAGGACACCTGATGCTGACAACTCACTGTAACAGCTCACCACCACCAGGATGAAACCACTGACCTCAGGACTCAGAGCAGCAGTGAGATGGTAAGCGTAACTACTTTAACTGCATTATTGCTCTTTCTGTTTTTGAAACAATTAAATCTAGGCTAATAATCATTAGGCTCCTAAGATTTCAATTATTCTAACAATAACTTCTTGGCCTCTGTTTTAAGGTATGCTTCCATTTTTTAGACATAAATGAGACTGCGCACAGCACCCAACAGAGGCCCTTGCTCCGTAATTTACAGACACACAAAGAGAACAAGGTATCCAGTAGGCACCCAGACTCTCAAAGCGTCCCCAGCACACCAGCCACTGTCACTGGAAGGGCCCCGAGCAGCAGCACTTCAGTACCCGAAGGCTTCTGCATGATTCTGGCATCTACCACACCAGGTACAAAGACGAGCACTAGACCTTCTTTCCTTCAAAGCACAAAGATCCAACCCTTCCTCCTTCTTTCTCAAATCACACTTGACTCATCTCCTCGCCAGAGCTGCTCCCAAGATATACCTGTGAAATACAGCCCGTGAAATAAGCTGATAACAACCGACACTACAAAGCGGCATTCATGGTATGGCAAAAGGTGCAAGGAAAAATAGTCAGAAGAGCAAAATACCTCACTAGGAAAATACTCATTACCCAGAAAGGACCAGAGAAACTAAAACAGTTTACACCCTAACCTTGTAAAAGGTAACAGCCTTAAGTCACTAACATCAACATCTTAACGCAATGCACATCTAAGGAGTAAAAAATGCCTAGAAAGAAAGTAGTATTTTGTGAAATAGCCTTCATAGGGAGTACTTTCATAAAAGAAACACTTAATGTCTCAAAAAGGATATACCAAATGAGCATTCCAGGTAAGGAAAAAGAGCTGTACTGTTTCTAGTTCATAGACATTTTAAGACATCAGTTTTCATTTAACTCCTTGTCAGTATTAACAACTAAAAACACTCTCCAAATTGGTTGTGTCTTTGTATTTATTATTTTATAGTGGCAAGTAACAAAATGTTCTCTCCTGCTAGCATACATATACACAACATTACCCACTCAGTGTTCCTTATGGTTAATACAACCACCGTTCTAAGAATCTCTTACAAAAAAGAAAGTTCGCTGACAGTACAGACTCCAAGATGATATGCGCATAACCGTAGAAGGGATCCTCTTATCCTGCAACCACTAAAATATCTAACACCTGCATTTATTAAACGTGCACAAATCACTAAGTTATAGCAGGATCCATAGCACTGTCTCCCATTAAAAAAAAAAAAAAAAAAAAAAAAAAACACAACATTTTAGGCGCTGCACTTGAACGAAGACACTGTTTTTGGCCGACAGCCGAGATGTGCGCTCAGAACCAGCGGCACTCTGCCGCTGCCCGCTCCCGGACAGGCTCCCCGAGAACCCGGGCGAGGCTCCGGGCTGCGCCTTTCAGCGGGAGCGCACAGACGGCGGGGCAGCGCAGCCGCTCCAGCGCCAACGGCCAAGCTTCCCCCGCCGACGCCGGCCTCGGCGGCCGCCAGCCTCCTCCTCCGCGCCGCCGCCCGCGGGACACCCAGCCGTCCGTCCCCTCGGGCCTCCGCCGCCGGCCGGGCCCGCACGCACAGCCGGTGGTGCCGCTCCCCGCGGCGAGGAACACGGCCGGGCCTTCCGCCCCGCCGCCGCCCGGCCAACGACCGCCGGGCCGGGCCGGGCCAGACCAGACCGGGCCGGGCCGGGCCGGGCCTAGCCAGCCCCGCCTGCCCGCCGCCGCCTCCGACGAGGCCGCGAGCCCCGGCAGGGCCTGACTCAGCGCCGCGGCACCGGCGCTGGCCGCGGCTGTCAGCAGCCCGGGGAGAAGAGAGGGGGGCCGCCGGCGCCCTACCTGTCCTCGCTCTTGTTCTTCTGCTTCTTGCCCATGGCGGCGGCCCCGGCGCTCGTCCCCCGCCTCAGCGCTGCCCGCCCGCCCGCGCGCAGCCCCGTGCATATGGTACGCCGCCCCCACCAGCCCGCCCCGCCGCGCGCCGCGCACGCGCCCGCCCCGCCCCCGCCCTCCCGGCCTGCCCCGCGCCGGCACGCCACGAGCGGCGGCCGCGGCGCCGGTCGGGCAGCGCCTCCGCGCGATGGCGCCCCCTGCCGGCCGGAGGGGGGAGCAGGCGGCGCCGCTTGGCCCAGGCCCGGGGCGGGGCGGGCCAGCGCCCCCCCGGCCGGGGACGCGGCCGCTGTCGGGGGTCGCAGCGACCGGCTTCTCGAAATCGGCTGTGTTCCATCAGCTTGGTCCTCAGGCGGGCCTGGAAAATGACTAAGCGATGCCCCAAGGCTGTAGTTTCCCTCCGGTCCTCCTGCCTGCCCGGAGGGCTGCGCGGGGAGGCCCGGAGCCCCCGGCAGCACCGTAGCCCGCTCGGCCACGAAAACCGACCAAATCGCCGAAATAAAGGACACGCGTTTGGAAAGCTTTTATCTGGAGGCAAGCGGGACAGCTAGGTCAAAGCGGGGGGACGGAGAGGTTAAGGGTGAAGGTCGTAGGGCGCGCGGCGGCCATCGGCTCGGGCGCGGGGCGCGTTGGCCAGCGCGGCCCGGGACGCCTCGCCGTTCTTCTCTCCGCGGTCCCCCGGCCCTTCGCTCTGCTGGCCTTTCGTCCCCACAGCTCAGGCGTTGACAACAAAGGTCCGCCACCCGGCGCTGCAGCAGCTGGCCTCCGGCAGCAACGGGGGAGCGAGAGGCGGCAGGGCTGGGTTCGCTGCTCGGCGCAGAGGCAGCGATCAAACCCAGCACCGGGGACGGAGGTCCCCCTGCAGGGAGTTTGGCTGCCAGGCAGCGACGTTAAAAGTACGGCATTTCCTTCCCTCCTCGCCAGATTTCCTCAGCGTACAAAGCTTCTCCTCCCTCTCCCCTCCCAGAAGCCTTGCAGCTGAAGGGGTGCTGCGCTCTCTCGCAGGAAAGCCTGGACACCGCTGCTGCGGGGCAGGAGAAGGTGGCCTAAGTTCATAGGAACGCGGCACGGGAGTCAGGCAGCAAACACCACGTGTTATGGCAGAGGTGCGACCCCATCTCCTCCTGGCCACGTTTCTCAAGAGCAAAGCAAGATGGAGCAGAAAAAGCAGTGGTGACAGGCATGACTCTGTTTAATATGCTTTGGGAGCTGCACGTTTTCTGTTGTGGTCACCACCCCGTTACAGGAATTCCTTTTGCAGACAGAGCAAGCCTCACCGTTCCCTTCATCTTTCAGCCTCCATCTTCCTTCACTCCCTGAAGCCCTCGCCTCCTGCTTCTCTCTGCCTTCATACAGCTGCGACTCCTTATCAGCCTCTGCCACCCAGGCTCCCAGCAGGCTGCCGATAACGCCACGAGTTTATCTCCCCGCCCCACCGTCCTCATCAGCACACTTCGGGTCGGGGGAGTCAGATTTCCAGGAAACAAGGAAGCACAACACTTGTTTTGTTTTTTTTTTAAAAAACACACTTTAATATCCCTTTACTTAAATCTGTGGATCTTCCAGCGCGCTTGCAAGAAGAGCAAAGAGACGACAATGCCCCGGCTGCGCCAGCACGGCCGGCTTCCCAGCCAGGCTGCCGGAGGGCTCCCGCCGCGCCGCGCCGCGCCGCCGCCGGGCCCCGGCCCCCGCCCCCCGCCAGCCCCGCCCGCCCTCGCCCAGGCGCCTCGCGGGCCGCCCTTACCTCACGGCGTCGCCCGAGGGGCCCGGCCCCGCCGCTCCCGGCCGTTACGCCCCCGCCGCGCCCCGACTCTCTGCGGGGGTTCGGCCTCGGACGCCCAACCCCGAGAAGGAGCCCCCCAGAAGCGGGGCGGCGGCGGGCCCTCCAGCACACCGCCCTGAGGGGCGGGGCGGGGCGGTCCCGGCCGCCGCCCGCAGGTGCCGCACCCACGGCGGCGCGGCGCACGCGCGCTGGGCGCCGGCCGCCGCCGGGACGCGCCCGCCGCCCCGGCCAATGAACGCGCCGGGGGGCCCTGCGTGCGCGGCAGCGGCCCCGCCCCGGCTCTCGCGAGAGGCTGGCGGGGCGCGGCCGGCGGGGCGGGGCGGGGAGAGGCGCGGGCGGGCGGGCGCGGCGCGGCGCGGCGGTGGGCGGCGGTGGGGTGAGTGCCGGTCTGTGCCGGGGCTTCGGCTGTCTGTGGCGGGGGGCACCGTGGCCGGGGGAGGGTGAGCCTCTCCCCGGAGAGCCCGTCGGGAGCTGGGTGGATTGGGCGCGCGCGCGGGCGGGCGGCCGGCCGTTGTCTGTAACGGCCCCGCGGAGGCGCGCGGCGCCTGCGCCGTGTCCCGCCGTGTGTCGGCCCCCCTCGGCCCCGCTGCGGGCGGTGCCGGCGGGCGGTGCCGGCGCGGGCCCCCAGCGGCCCTCCCTGGCGGAGCGGGCAGGGCCGCGGCCCCGCAGCGGTGCCGAGTCCCCCGGGAGCGGGCCTTGGGCGCAGGCCCCCCGCGGCGGAGGAGACGCCTGTTGGCACCGAGGCTTCCGCGGCTCGGGGAGCCGGCAGCCCTCTGGGGACCGCAGGCCGTAGTGGAGTCTGGCTGGGGTTGATGTTCCGTTTTCCTCCCGGTTTGCTTGGAGGACAAGCCTCCCTTTGCCCCAGCTGAGCAGGGTTCCCTCCCTCTCCTTAAGACCTAATGGTCTCTGGTCTGCGCCAGCAAGGTTCTCATCTCCTCTGGAATTACAGGAAAGGGGGACAGAAAACACCAACGGAGAGACTCGGTAGTTAGCAGCTTCGGGGAGAGGGACTCAAGACAAGGTGCTGCAGGTCAGAGCAAGCGTGGCAGCAGGCTTAGCGCTGCCGGTGTTGCATTGCACTTGGAGCGCTGCCGTGATGTTGATACTTTGCCCGTCGCTTCTTAAAATGCTTTCTCGCCTCTGTGTGCAAGGTGTTTGCAAAGCCAGGGGCACTGGTAGTTTGGCTATCTTGAAATACAGCCAAGAGTACTCTGGAACCCGAATTCAACACATCAAATCCGTGGCCTGCAGGTTGAGAATCTGATGAGGGTGACTGTGCACTGTCCCTGTTTCAAAACTGTCACTCATTACAGTGATAGTTTTTTGTAGTGTAAGTTTATCGGGGAGAGCAATCAATTACATTGCCCCAGCTCTTCATGCACCCCAGTCTTAGTATTTTGTGCCTTTGAAGTGTTTGGGCAGGGAGAACTTTACAGAGAATGATTTTAGCTGTGTTTCTTCACACAGCAATTAGGTAGTGGTTGTTGGGGTTTTTTAAATCCTTTCACTGGCTGCCATAGGGTGGTGTTTGCAATAGCAGTTTTCTTGTACTAATTGAAGCAGTGTATTGGCCTAAAGCGTTTGCTGCTGAGCGCCTTGTCTTTCTTTTAGCTGAGGAGAGGAGTGTTAATTCAGTTTTAAATATGTTAATATGCATCAGGTACTTAAAGTAATTCCATTTAAACTACTGGCAGAAATTTATACACTGAGCATTGCTTAGACTTATTCTGAGACATCTTACACCTCCTCCCAGCAGCTCGGAGCTTTCCAATTGTATCTTCTAGTTTCGGAATACTTAGTAAAGGTATGTGGATCCGGCTCAGGATGAGCGTTCCTTTGAAACTGGTGAATTTTACTTCTTTATATTGACCAAGTAATTTAAGGTTCCTGTGCACTTTCAGCAGCTGTCTTTGGGATTGAGAGAATAGGACTTGACTGGTATCTGCATTGTGAAAGTATTCTCCAAAGGGGGTTGCAATATAGAAAAGAACTATCTACTGTTATCTTAAAATAGCATAGCATTTTGTTTCTTTACAGTGTGAACTGCAAGTAAGAGAGGTCAGGTTTTTGATTAAGTGGTTGTATAAATGTTAATTCCATGTATCACTATTTCCACAGCTCTGAAGAGATCACTTTCTAGTTAAAGATGGCTGCCGATACCTCTGTTGAAATACTTCAGAAAGTTCTGGAGAATGAAATACTTCAGACTACCAAGGTTGTGGAAGAACATCTGGATGCTGAAATGCAGAAGCTGGACCAAATGGATGAAGATGAATTGGAACGCCTTAAACAAAGGAGGCTTGAGGCACTAAAAAAGGCCCAACAGCAGAAACAAGTAATTCTTGTAGTAATATCAACTCTTGATGTGTACAGTGTAACAGACTTTTTGAAAATTCTAGGGCAACTGTATATGTGAACTAAGTGTTTTGGGGTTGAATGTTTTTTTGTTTTTTTTTTCTTCTTCCTCACCTTTCTCTACTTATTAATTTTAAATTATCCAGGAAAGCAAGTGTCTGTCCATATGTGCATGCTTTGTATGTTTTAGCAGGAGGAGAGAAGAACCTCTGTGATTGTTTATAATAAAGATAGGATAAAGAGTCTCGTACAAAGATTTGAGTATGTCCGTATTCACTGAACGTTGCTATCTGGAAGCATAAGCTTTGTAGGCAACCTAATCATTAGGAGCCTTTAGGCTCCTAAAGCTTCTGAATTCTAGAGATTGTTTGTTATGGCATGTAAGTGACGCGTGCTCTTAAGTTATTTTGTAGAAAAACGATACAGGGTCTTTTCCTGTTCCTAGGGTGGAATCGTTTATCCCACTCCTTCTAACCCAATGAAATGTTGTCTTTGTATGGCTGCTCATTTCTTTTTGCAGGAAAGAAATTCTGCTTCAGACCCTGATACCTCATGCTAGATTGTGGTCTTTATGCTCCCCAGAAAGTCTCTTTGAACATAGTTCTCACCAAAGTTTTGGTAGCATATGGTATGAGACCTGAATTGTAAATAGGGAAGCCATAGGTTTCTTAGCTTACTCCATCTAAGCGAACCTAAACAAAGAAGTAGACTGGGTTGGGGGGGAGGTGACTGGGTTGAAAGGAGATACTCTGGCTGTGGTGGAACCCATAAAAGCTAATGCCATGCTTTGAAATGGGAATGCAGTAAAATGTCATGGCATGGTTGGGATGCTGGAGGACAGGCAGTGTTAGTGGCTTTGATTCTCTAAAAACTGAAGTCGAGAAAGTGGCACGCTATTTGCTTGTCTTCAGAAGTTCAGTTTATATTTGATTCTAGCGTTTTCCTTTTTCAGAAGTCATAACACTTGGATGGTCTTGGATGTGAACATGTGCTAGTTCTCATGCGAAAACTTGTTTACGTCATTTGATCTTAAGTCACTGTTCTCATGCATTTTCAAACGCAAATCTGAAGTAGGATACTACTCAGTAAAAGGAGTAAGCTGCCACACTATTCTGGAATAGGATTGTGCAGAGGGGAACTAATGCATTACCCACTGTTGAAGGATAAGTCAGTTCTTGATTTGCATCATGATGACTTCTTCACATGCTCATACTTCTATGAATTGTTAATGTGTACAATGTTCAGGAAATTCTTTGTTCTATCTTCATATAGGTTGCAGGATATTTTCAGTTTGGTTGGAAACCTTCTCTCCCCACCCCCGCTAAGACAAAACTGCAAGATCAAGAACAGTGATTTATCTTCCCCCCCCAACCCCCCCCCACTGGAAACTAAAGTTTTTCGTCAAGTTCTGTCATACTGCACTACTTCTAATCATTTAGCTTAGTCTGTACTTCTTTCAATACACTACAATTAACTGTCAGTATTGTAGAAGCTGGGGTTTTTTCTTAAGTGCATTTGTTGAAAATCTAGATTAGCTTTTTCAAAACTGTATTTGCACACTTAATCAGGCAGTTTTTGAAGTGGCCTGTAAATTTTAGCTTGTGAAATTATGTTTCTCCATACATTTTGTGACTAATGGTATGCATGTGTTTTCTGAATGGTTTTCTGGAAGCCTGGCTCATATTAAGATACCTTCAGTATATATTTGATGGACGTTATCAGTTGCAAGTGAGTCAGTAGGCTTTTTTCTCACTGTTTTTTTTCCTAGAGGGAAAAGTTAGAAGAAACCCCTTTTAATACATGTAATGACTTGAATCAGTTTTAGACAAGAGTTCTTTGAGTGTACAAAAACATTTTAGAGAGAGTAGCCCAAGCTGTCGATCAGCAGTTTTCAAATGCTGAGATTTTTCTGTCATTGGTGTTCTCTTTGAACTAGTCTAGTCTTACTGAGAGGCTGCGCTGCAGAAATTTATGCAGCTCTGTACAATATTTGTGTTTCCAAATAAGTAAGGTAGCCTTACTGCTCAACCACCTATCTGCTGTTGAGAAAGAGCCGACCCAAAAGTATTGTCTAGCCTAGTGGCATTTGTGTATTTTCAAAGCAGTAGTAAAGGGGGGAAGTAATTTGTTTCTCCTTCTATTAGTGTATGAAATAGGTTTCCACTACAGGCCCCCTCTTCTATTTTTCTTAAAGACTGTAGAGCTTGCATGACAGGTGCAGGACTAACAGACTCCATACTAATTTTTTCCTTTTATGTTTTCCAAAAGGAGTGGCTTTCAAAAGGACATGGAGAATACAGAGAAATCCCAAGTGAGAGAGACTTTTTCCAAGAAGTCAAAGAAAGTAAAAACGTGGTTTGCCATTTCTATAGAGATACAACTTTCAGGTATAGTAAATAAGCTATGCCCAAGAAACCTTTTGTTTATAGATGTCTACAAAAACAGACGTGTTCTTTTGTTCTTTCAAATCCGAGAAATAAATAGGTGTTTTTAGAAGTACTCAAATTCCTTCACTTTCCAAATCTCACTCCCTTCTCAAGATATTTGATTTTTTAATTTTTTTTTTTTCCATTCCAGTTAATCTGGACATGATTTGACAATGATTAATACCCTGTTACATAGTTGATTAGAATATAAATGTATAACTTCTTTGACAATATTTGAGAGAGTGCTGTGTTTCATTATTGATTTAGTTTGAGGGAGCCAGGTCTGTAAACATAGTGACTCTACAGGAGCAGCATTTCAAAAAGATCACTTTGGTTATTCCAGACAGAGATATTCTGGACAGTTCTGGCAAATGAAAATAAAAACATAATCAAAAACATGTCTAGGCATCTTCAGAATTTAACCTTTTACTATGAAAGGATCTGTGGATACCAGTTGTAGCTGCTTTCCCTTTGTGCCTGTGCCTTTGTGGTTACATCACTTTTTTAGGGTGTGAGAGACCAAGATCTGAGAATATGTCCTGACTCAGAACAGGAACCTAAAATAAGATCTCCCGCTTCCTTGGAAGATTTTCAGAAGTTCTGGGTTGTGTTCCTCAGTGGGTCTGTCTCAATGTTTTCTGTGAAAATGCAGTTGCAAAGTAGAGTGGTTTGTTGAAGGAGGAGCCAGTTGTCCTGTTTTTGGTTGGTTGGTTGATTGTTCTGCCCACTCACACCCCCCCCCCGCCCCAAGGTGTTATGTTCTCTTTAGCTTATAGAATATAAACTGAAATGGCCTCAATGTGAGAAACTGAAAGAGGTCAAAGCTGGATTATGCAGTGAGGTAACTGCGTCCTACATTTTCTAAGTTAAACGTTTAAGTTTTAGAAACATCCGAAGTGGCTGTATTTGGCTAGCTTTTACTCAAAGAAGTTGAAAGACTTCTGCAAATAAAGTAGCTTAGAACAGGTTCATGTTGTTTGGTTCTTGTTTCTTGAACCAAAAAAGTCTGTAGACTCAGACAGGAGAAGGAACTGTAGAGAAAGTTCTTTGTCAGATGCATTGTGCTCACAACCAGCTTGAAGCTAGTGTGTCAGGTTTACCAACCGCAATATCAAGTTGCTTTCACCCTTGCCCACTCCAGCTTTTTGATCTGTTCGGCTCTCCTCTTGAGTTAAAGGACAGTCACATCACCGAGTTCGTGCAGCTAAGCCAAACCACTTAAAGAAGACAATCCAGAAAGTTGAGATTGCAAGCGACAAGTCCACAAATGTCTGCCATCTGATGAGTATTTTGAGCAGTTCATGTTACTGTCCCTTAGCTGAGAAACAATAATTGTTTGCTCACTCCTATTCCATCGCAACAGAAAAGTGAAATGTTTTTGCCTATAGCACTACTGAAGCAGTCTGTGCAAATCACTTCCCCCTCCCCCCAGTACAGTGAGTTACTGCATCTCAGCTGTGGAGATAGTGACTGAAAAAAACCAAAACGCTGTAACGTGTTGAGAGTACTTTTCTGAAGACGTGACGTTTGTTATAGAGCAGTTTTTCCAGCTGATAGGCAGTGAAGCTAGAGCAGGCAGGATAGAAGTGAGAGGGAAATTTCACCAGTAAATGCAGGTCTCAAGAAATGAGAGGCTTTCAGGTGCATGTGGGAGTAATGAGGAAGAAATAAGAGAAACGGATGGTGTAATTGTGCAGTAAAGGTGCTCCAGGCTGTTATTCTATTAGTCATTAATTCCGGCTACATTTGAAACACATTTTATCTTGAAACTGAATTCTTAATTACAAAGGTTGCATCTGAGGAATTAACATGATAGAACTAGCTCTTTACTGTTCCTCTTAAACTTTCTCTAAAATACGTGTTCTTCAGCTTCTAACACTTTATATATTTTGGGTTTTTTTCCACAGGTGCCAAATATTGGATAAACATTTGACTGTATTGGCAAAAAAGCATGTTGAGACAAAATTCTTGAAATTAAATGCTGAAAAATCTCCTTTCTTGTGTGAAAGACTGCGCATCAAAGTAATTCCCACTCTAGCACTAGTAAAAGATGGAAAAACACAAGACTACGTCGTGGGCTTTACTGATCTCGGTAACACTGATGACTTCACTACAGAGACCTTAGAATGGAGATTAGGCTGTGCAGACATAATTAATTACAGGTAATTAGTTGTTTTGTGATTGTTTTATTTTCAGATACAGTGCAAGGACAATACGCCTGCAGACAGGAGAATCTGTAAAAGTTTGTAACTTTGACTGATCTGTTGTATGCTCAGACACACAACAGTTTAGTCCAGTTAATCTGTGTACTTTGGCAAGGGAAAGAAGAGAGTATCTCTTTGGCAAAGTATTGAGACATTATAATGAGTGTTACGTTGTCCTTTTTGTACAGTAATAAAAATAAAAAGAGTTCTTGCCGTGAGGTGTGTTGAGTAGCTACACTGTTTTGATACCGCCTCTGAGTCATGCATCTAATGTAATCCTTTCTAGATCAGCTGTAGATGCTTAGATGCCGCAGTTGCAATGCAGTAAAGATTGAGCATTTTTAATTCACTTCAGAGAAAACTCAGCAAGGCATCCTTAAACTGCATCTTAGTCCATACATACATGAATATGGTTTTTTTTTCCCAATGAACAGTACAGAAAGTGAAAATAAGTTGCAGAAATGCAAATAAATTATTTGTGTAGCAGTACAATATAATCATAAATCCCACGTTTAAGACTACAGGATAGAAGGCAGTAGAAGATAACTGTCCCCACAATAGCCTAACTTCACAGGAGAATCATTTACCAGAACTTTATGCTTTGCTTTCCAGTGTGGCTAAAACATCATCTTTATCTTTTTAGGTCAATTTTGCTCCTTTGTTTCGAATGTCTTTGGCTTTTTTTTTTTTAATTATTATTTTAAACTTCATTATCTGAATTTATTTCAATGTCTAATTTCCAAATTTTGGCAAGAAGTATTGTTGTATCTTAAAGGCAAAGAAAGTACTGTTCAGTTTAGCTTAGTAGCTGCTGAACTTCAAATGAAGTGACTGAAATGGAAATTTGTAGTTCAAAACAAGTATTAATACCCATTTCCCGGTTCAGTAACAAGCAAATATGCAGAGGAGTGAAAGGCAGCTTGGTTATGTATTCTAGACAGCAACAGCCTTTTATGGGAGAAATCTTTCAGTGGAGTTGTACCAAGCTGCACTGAATTTGCTAAACGTTAGTACATGGGCTTACAGCATAATTTTACTTCCTGCTTGACTCCAGTAGTACTGGGTGTTCCGATCTTAGCTCCTTGTGGAGTGGGGGAGTTGTTTCATTCTTTGTTCATTTTGCCAGATCCTGAGTTTGGTACCCTGGCTTTGCAAAGTGAGCCACGGTATCTGCGCAGCCCAGGAGATCTATTCCAGGAGGCATCCATTTATGCACAAGTGTTGCATTTCCACACTGCTTTGAATGTAATGTCCCGCTCTCTGGAGTTCCTGAAAAGGAGATAGTCCTTCCCAGAGCCTCGAAACATTTCTTTTCCTTGAACCTGTGGGATAGCAGATGGTGAAAGGATATACTGTGTTTAAGGGAAAAATGTTCGGGTCACATTGTTTGACCAAAATCAGGATTCAAGAGGTGTATTGACTTATTACTGACATGTAATTAACTAGCAATCAGTGAACTGTACATTTAGGATCAATATCAGCAAAATGTTATTTACAAAATGTTAATACCTACAAATTTCTAAACACCCTTCTATAGCTAATTCCAGAAGGTTCTAATTGCTCGCTCACTCACTGACACTTAGATGCAAACCCCTCCCAGGTCGCATGGGTGCTCCAGCTTTGTGTGAGCACCTGCTGTTCCCAACGACCCAGGGACCCACAGGCTGGTGAGAAAGCCCCCACAGGGTCGTACGTGCACACTGAGGCGCGAGTCCCTCCATACTCCCCTGATTGGAGTGCAGCGTTGGGTGAGGAAGCTGCTCTGTCTTGGCTAGGCAGAGATAGTACAAGGTGACTTCTGGCAGTATAAAACCCAGTTTTGACTCATCTGTTTCTACTCCAAAGTCCCTGTTACAAAATCTTAGCTTGTTTTGTACTTCTGGCTCCTCATTTATTTGAAGAGTGTTTCTAATTCCCTGGTTACGGCTTAATCTGACAGATGGTTGTCTTCAGCGTGATCAGTTTGCAGCAAAACCCCTTTCAGACAGTTTTTGTCTAGAGCTCTGCTCACAGGTGCTGTTTACACTCACACTCCTGTCTTAACTACAGTTATCCAGGCCATTTTGTCCAGGATGTGCTATGCTAGCAACACTGTACTGATACTTAGGGTGGCTTCAGGGAGTAGCCGTTGTGTTCTCTTTTCTTGGAGAAACAGGTAATTAGAGATGCTACTTACTGTCAGCATGAATACGGCTTTAATCAACATGTTTTACTCTTTTCCTCTAGTGGAAACTTGATGGACCCACCTTTTCAAAGTCAAAAGAAATTTGGAACAAGCTTTACGAAGTTGGATAAGAAGACCATCAGAGGAAAGAAATATGATTCAGATTCTGATGATGACTAGAAGAACAGCTAAATGTATTTGTAAATCATCTTTTGTTTATGCTTGGTACATTTCTAAGAATGTTTTTTATAAAGCTTACTGCTTTTCGTTACATCTGCACATAATGCTCATTTTTCTATACAGTTTTATACAACTGAGTCATAGCAGAAAAAAGCTTAAATATTTTTTTTTTTCCTCTTTTGGAAGTCATTTGTAATTCAAAAATCTGAGTCCTTCTAACTAAATAGCGTGACAAATTATGAACTTTGTCTTAAGTATAAGTTTATGAAGTGTTTTGAAGTAACTGTTAGAAACCACTGTACCAAGTCAGACCAAAGGTCCCTCTGGCCCAGCATCCAGTCTCAGTGGCAGAAAGCAGATGCACAAGGAAGAGTAAAAACAGGGTGAGCAGATAGCAATGCTTCCCCAGAATATACTTGAAGCAATCTGTGGCTTGGGGAACTCTGTATCTGAGAGCATTTGCTGGTTAAAATCATGGAAGAAAAACCTCTTTAAATCCTCACAGTGTCCTAGCATCCACATCACATGGAAAGGAGTCCACAGGTTAACTGTGTTATGTGAAGAACTACTTTGTATTGTTTTCCTTGAATCTGACAGTTCCAGATTTTTTTCTAATTTTCTTTGTTAAAGGAGATGATAGACACTTCAAAAAGATTTTTCCCTATCCGTTCCTCTTCCAGTTGTCTTTTTAAATTTATTATTTACGTTATCAGTGAAGCACCACAAAATGATTAGTAAAGGAATTGTGCGTTTTAACAAATGATTGCTTATCTTATGGTGCCATATCATGACGTTGAATAACTTAACTACATTGCACTATAAGTTGTAAAAAACAGTCATAACTTCTGTGAATTCTGAAATAGATGGTCAAGAGAAATGCCCTTTTACCATCTGTGTACACTGCATGTTAAAGCTGATACAGCGGGTAATAGCACATAGCAACACGCATATTGAAAACAGCCTTGTTCGCAGGTTTGTATAATTCTGTGGTTTTGAATGTGTGGATTTTATAGCAGGTGCTTTGTACAAGAGAGTAGAATAGAGAAAAGTATTTGGGAGAAACCTTGATCCGTTAAGTTTAGATATAGCGCCGCATACTGTGTACTGTTCTTCAGTGATGGACAGAATTTTCAAGGGAGATCTTCCTTGGAACACAATGTAGAATTTCTGGCTGGGTGAAGAGTTGATGAGTTTTCTTTTCGTTTTCAAAAAAAATAGTTTGCTGTGTGCTGAAGGACCCTTTTGAGGTGGTACTTTGAATCCAGTTGGCCCAAAAAGCAGTTAAGTGGGTCTAGTCAGTCTTGCTACCTTGTAATGGAGAACACTTGTGATTGGGCCAGCCCAGCAATATATCTCTGTAAGTAAGTTTAAAAAAGTATACTTTATTTCTGTTCATGTACATTGAAATAAAATTATTTTAATTCTAATGTTGACTTTTGCATCCTTTCAAATAAGGTGGTCTAGGTGCTGTGGGTTATTTTTTCTTTTAATAAGGTCCATCAGAAAGTTGCATGTGCTCATTCTAGATTTCTAGCAAACTACATACGGTTCTGTCTAACATTACAACATCACTTTGAGAAGGCAATCAGCTTAAGATGTACACAGCTGCCCATTAATCTACTAGAAGCATAAAGTAGACTTGCTTCAAGTTGATCTCCTTTTTAATGCAGAAACTCTCTAAATGCACTAGAAAGTGCTTCCTTTTTTTTTTTTTTTAATCCACTTGCATGAAATTTAATTTAGGAAACCAATGTTCCAACAGTATTTTTAAGAGTGCCTTAGCAGGACTCATGTCTGAGTCCTAATTACGTTGAATAAGCTGTGGAGACATGTTTTTATATTTAACGTAGTTGCATGCTGTGTGGAAACACATGTGGGCTTGTCAGGATTCCATCATGGTGCGTTGTTAGAGGTTATTCAGGTCCATCTGTGAACAGCCCCATTACAAACTCAATGCAAATCCTAGTCAGAGGCTGTGGTTTCATGTCACTTAAAGCTGCTGATTTTTTTTTCTAGGTTAATCTTCAGTTGGACCTCTTCCTTCATTTGGCTTGTAATGTGACCACGCGCACTCCAGTGCTGATGCAAGGAATTTGCAGGAATGCGTGGTTTGGATAAAAGGGGAAGTGGAGACTGTTTGTGCTAATAAGTTTAAATTTATTTTGAAGTAGCAGCTTGATAGATCTGTCTGCTTCAGGTCTTCACTTTCATGTCTGCTTTCTGCATTTTCTGTCTTGAATGAAGATTAAAGCTGTCATTGAATGGTCCTCTTGGTAAGATCTCCGTTCTTGATCTGCATATTACTTTGAGATGAACAATCCAAATCCAAGAATTTTATTTTGGCTGAAACTTAAAAACTCTTTAAGAACTGGAAAATTCTTCTAGTTTGAGTAGTGAGGAACAAATTCTTCTACGGTAGAGCTCAGTGATTTTGCAGTGCAGATTAAATAATGAAGCGTCTGTGATAATAAGACCTGGGTCTGCAAGCTAGAAGTGTAAACAGTGCAGAGAACACCAACTGGAACAGATGTCAGCTGTACAGACTTGAAAAGCACAAAGCTTGACTTTGTCAGCAGCGATCTAGTGCCAATATGGCTGATAGATGAGAAAATAATGACGATACGCAATCGCTGGAAAGGGCGCAGGTTGCACGTGGTTAATTGCTTACAGCAGATAGATCGTGTATGTAAGGACATGACTAAATAGGGTTCCCGAGCCTAGACTAGTCACAAAACGGTACCTGGTCTGGCATGTGTTAGCCATGAAAGGGTATTATACAATAGAGATGAGAAATGTTCACGTATAGCTTTTGAAGTTATGGGGCTTGTGCATGAACTCACCATGTAACTTCAGTAATGATTAGCGCTTAAGTCCGTGCTTGATACTTGCGTGAAGTAATGATTAAAGAAATGCATGGAGACAATAATAACCAGACAAGATACATGTTGTTAGCTCTTAATGCTAGATTATTTGGACGTGACTGGGTACGTTTTGATCGCTGATTGATCCCGCGTTATGCTTGTGATGGTCTACTCAAGAAATCTACCTAGAAGTTAGGTGCCGAGTTGAGCTTTGGGACTTGGGAAGTCTGAAGAAGTCTGGTCCCTGAAAGAGAGGGGATGAGAAACAAACTCTGGAGAGGGCAACGACCGAGCAGCTGCTCTCAGACCCCGTTAGCAGGTTGGATTGCCTGCAAGTGTGATAGGGGTCATTGAGGGAGGCAGACTCGAAAGATGAATTGATGCCTTCCAGTCCTTGCTTCCAAGTAATCCACGTTGTGCTGTTTCCCATCTAGAAATCCTAAAAGGAATACTTTTCTACAGAAATTCATATAGAAAATTTGGGCTTTGAACAGTACAGTTTCTAAAACAAGCCCTTTGTCTTCCACAGAAGAGTAGAGCCAGTGTCCTCAACCCAGCGTGAGGGATGCTGTCATTTTGTCTCTCGCATACACACACAGACAAACAAGCAAGCACAAGCTCAGCAGAAATAATACGGCTTTTGTACTCATTGCATATTCAATAGCTGTGTATTCCACTTTTTTAAAGGAAAATTCTGTCGGTAGTGGGTTGATCTGTCTGTCTCTTTAGAACAGCTGTACACGACAGCTCAAGAGCGAGGGTTACGCTCCAGAGTTTAAGGATGACCTCTCTAGGAATCAGAAGGGGAGGGTTCTTGATGTTCCAGTAGGCTATTTGAGAACTGTTCTGAGGAGGATGTTGCCCCTGAGCCCCCTTTGAAGGATGAATAGATAGATAGGTTCCACCACATTTGAGCAAATTACTGCTCTGAAGGTCTACTCTGATCTTTTGTTCTTGGATCATGCTTTGGAGCCTTCAGTGTTAAGCCTGTCTAATGTGATTGTGGTGATCCAAGACATTCCAGCCTCCCAGACGCTCCTTGTTATGCGTCCCCCTGGAGAGCACCCTTCTGTATTGTACGCTGCAAAAGGGAACATAGCCCCATATCTTCGTCATCAATTTAAGCTAACACATCAAACTGGCTAAAGTGGTATGTAAGAGGCCAGAGCCTCACTCAAAAAAATCTGGTCCAAATTTGGTGGATTAACTTTAAGTTCATGCACACTGAGAGATATTCGATGCTTGTTGATGGAAAGGAAGTAGTTAAGAAAACTTGCTTTTAGAGATCCCCTGAGGTGCATGTTCTAAGGCTACATTTTTTTGAATTAGCTATTACAGCCATGGCTTGAGCTGCCTAAAATAAACCACCACGGATCCAGGAGCCCTGTAGCCGTGTCAGCTCAGTGTTGAATCTGTGTTAATATATGTTGCCTTTTTGAACACAACCTGTTCAGACATCATCTGCCTGGTGGTATGATTTCAACATGTGACTCAAAAAAGGTTTAAAATTTATCATCTGCTTCATAAACCATGCAATCTCCAGTAACCATTGGCTTTTCCCAAGATGACATTGTATGAAAATCAGGGGGTTGTAATACACAAAACCACATTAATTCCTTTCCTGATCATCTTCCTCCTTGCTAATTATTTCTTTTGTTAGTGTGCTGCCCTAGAAAAAAGTCTGAAATTGTTTCCTGTTCGGTTTCTAAAATGTTGACAGTCCTCAATGCTTTGTATCATGAATTCCAGGCACACAGAAATGCTCTTAATAGTTATCATGATTAATGGGTAAAGTTAATTATTAATGGGTGTTGACATCCCTGTGAGTCATGAATGTCCTATCCTCGTTTTGTATGTGGGGAATGAGACTGGCTCTACTGAAGGACCTAGGAACATCAAGAATTAGGTGCTCCAGTATCTAATTTCAGTCTCTTCCTGGAATCCAGATTTCGGGATGAGGTGTGTCTGTTTCGTCTGCAGCGAGTGGTGCCCCAGGGCAGGATCCAAGGCATCCAGAAGGCTGATGGGCGCTGCCAAAGTGAGCGACTACGAAATGTTTTACCCAAGTGCGGCACTCCTCTCCACTCTCGCTCCTGAAGCTTTGTACAGTGCAGCATCGGGCTTGTGGGACTGCAAAGAGGGAGCAAGAGAAAATGTGATTTTGTAGCTTATGGCTTTGAGAGGAGATGGGGTTCTCCTCCCTGTTCGCAGTGCTTTGTGTATTTTCCACACTTACTACAAAATATTAGGTTGATTTTTTTTTTTTACCCCTCTCCCTGTTCAATGTGAAACACCAAGGCAGTCTCAGGAACGTGAAGCTGATGCAACTGTGTCCCTGCAGGGGCTATGGGGCCATTTTCTTGTCTTCCCACCAGCTTCCCCCGCGGCTCTGGTGCGCTCTGCTGTGCAGTAACACAGCCGCGACAGGCTTCAGCCTGTGAACGAACACACGTGCATCCAGTCTTGGTGAGGGGCGTAAATGCTTCACACAAAAGGGAGGTTAGTGTAGGTTTCTGCCTTCATGAGGTTATCTTCTAAGACTGGTCTTGCTTCTGCCATGGCTCGTTTAAACAAAGTGGGCATCGCAGCCACTTTTTGTGAGTAAACTCGTGTGTGTGTGCTGTAAACTCCCACTCACCCAGAGATTTTGACGTTGGGATGCAGAGTCCAGAACCAGACTTCAGGACATAAGGACCAAGCTCTTCCGGCTGGGCCACTTTAGACTCAAACAGGAGTGGAAGTACATCTCAGCCAAGTACTTGGAACACAGTTTTGGAGCATGACAGTGTTTTGATTCATGCTTTATGAGCATAAACCCTCTCCTGGCTCGAACTTCAAATGACCTGCTTTAGGTGATTGATCTGTCTTTAAGCTGGGATGTGAACTGAGGTCTCATAAGACCCAGTCCAGTGACCTCTTTGCTAGAACACCTTTCCTACAGAAAAACTCAAAGTCTTGTTTTAGAGAACAGAAGGAAAATACTTTTTTACTCCCGCAAAACCACTTCTGGTCTTAGTTATTTTACAGGAAGACTAGAGAGATGCTTTGTGCAGAGTGGGATGTCATTTCAGTGCCCACCTGCATTCTTCATAAAGGCAAGATAAAGGAAGAGATCGAGGGCTTCAGCACCTGTTCGCTTCTGAACACAGTGAAGACTGAGAGCCTCACGTCTTACAAGTATGAGGACCTTTGCTATCATTACTTACAGGTATACTAGATGTAGAAAAGAAAATCTATGGAAATGTAATTATTAAACTGGCTGTATCCCTTTAAAAGTTGGGAAAGACAGCTCTGGAGGGTTTGTTTGAGGTGATGCTACAGATGCATCTTTAACTAGCCAGTTAGTGGTAGGCATCCAACATGCGTCAGCTGTTGTCAGCAGCTTCCCCATAAAGCAGTTATAAAGTCTGTGAACACCTGGTGTTACCTATAATTACATTCCAGACAAAAGAAATAACCTGAGAAATGATCTGCCTGCCGATGTTATGAAACCAGAGTAGTTGAATCTCACAACAGAGACAGTAATTAGTATGGGTATTGTTCCAGGTAATTTTAGATAGTTTTCTCACCATCCAGTGAAACGTGATGCTATAACCTGCAGCCTCGAGGAGAACAGCGTGTGCAATACATAATGCTTTTCACAATGATGCTCCATTTTGATCGCATCTCCATTAAGTAGAATGAAAAAAACCCTCCCCCTGGCAGATCACTTGGCATGAGGGAAAAAACCTATAAAGTGGAAATCTGTGAGTAGGAAAGAGCTGGTGTTATTGAACCTTGGTGTGCTTTAGGTCTCAGGTGTGCTCCTTTCGAGCTTATGTAAAACAAGTGGAAAATGCTATTCTGTCAGGTAGCATTTTTTTGTCTACTCTGTACCCCCTTTAGCTCAGCGTAACTAACAATGTCAGCGAAAGACCATGGGGAAACCGTGTCTGTGGTCACTGACTGCAGCTTATTGCCAGGATGCCCCTATGAATACCAGGAAGCTTTCCTGCTTCTGAAGTTTAAGAAGATGCAGATACCATTTGATAAAAGTGAACTCCTCCTCTTTCCTTGACTTTCTGTCCTCTCCCTCCCAATCACATGCTGTGCTGACCAAAATCCAGGACAAGGGGAATATGTACTGGCATCCTTTATGTTTAAAAATTGCACAACAGCAAAAGGAGTTAAAATTACAGGGTTTCTTTGTTGTTTTTTTTTTCTAATTATAACATTTGTGTCCTTTTTCTTTAATATTAATTTAATAATAACATCACATTTCCATGGCTTTCATCTGTTTTCCCTAGTACCAAGCATGAGGGCTAGCAACTTGCTGTCCTTCTAAATGAGTCTCACAATACCATATGAATCCAAAAACCTCTGCTTCTAAACAAAATACCAAGAAAAATAAAGAAAAATATAAAAAGAGGTAAGGTAGCATTACGAGAGAAGGTAACATTTTTCGGGGACATCAGTCCAGCGCATGCCTGGATATCTCTTTATGAAGTCCAGCCATTTACAAAGAGCTGCTTTAGTCCTATACACAAAGATGCCTCCTGACTCATCCCCCCTTCAGCCTGTCAAAAATAGCATCATATCACAGCTGTGGACATCCCTTCTGTCGGGTTATGGGCTGGCAGAGGTAGATCTTATCTGACTCTTGACATAATTTTCCAAATTAAATCTAGCATAAAAATGAAAAATTGTGCCGTACTAGTGACAGATGCAGCCCACTCCCACGTAGTGATTCACCTGAATTTGATGCTCTGGGTTTACAGCCCCACAAAGACCTTTGAGCAGAAGATAGTGTTTTCTAACATCTTGCGGGTCCCTTTATGTGGCAGCGCCTTGGAC
Organism: Platalea leucorodia; assembly: GCF_965183815.1. Lineage (NCBI taxonomy): Eukaryota > Metazoa > Chordata > Aves > Pelecaniformes > Threskiornithidae > Platalea > Platalea leucorodia. Next base: position 71,448,359 of record NC_138824.1, read on the forward strand.
AAGTGCACTGGCTTCGAGCCCTGCCCCATTCAACATATGTGAGCACGACCTTGTTTCCATAGAGGCTGCCTGCTTTCGGCATTCACGCTAAAAGGCAGTCAGCAAATTTTGTAAGGATGAAGTGGTTTTTAGCAAGAAAAAGTCCCATTCGTAATGCTGCTGAAAAAATATCCTCTTATTTGGTTTTATACTGGAAATCGTGTGAATACAAGGAATCTGCCCCAGGGACCTAAGAGCGTACAGCAGCACAGATAAAAACAATTGTACTTAAAACATAACATCCACCATTCAATGAGTAAATAAAGAGTAACGCAATGCAAAGCAGTCGTTAAGAATTCATGTGACAGTAATGTGAAGTGTAGAAAATCTGTGATTACGTGGGTAATAAATGAGAGAGAAAATACATAACAAAAACAGTATTTAAATTCAAAACTTCATCTTAAGGACCATCAGCAAGTGGCCAATGCATTGGGAAAGAAATCTTACCTAAGGCCAGAGGTTACTTTTCAAAAAAAAAAGGTCCCAAGTCGTCAGCATGAACACAGGTTCAGTGACAGAGGAACACTAGTTTATCATCACTAACATGATACTGTTTTTGTAAAAGGTAACTGGATGTTAATACTAAATTATTTTCATCTGTTTGAGAGAACACATCTCTTTCTAATACAGATTATCTTGTTTTATAGAAGGCAGGTGAACATATCTACTGGGTTTGTTGCCATCAAGCTGTGCACTCTGACCTTTTCCCAGGTCACTTCTTCGGGCTTTCCTCCCCTCCAGCATTTCTTCAGTCAGTGTTTCCTTTTGAAAGGATTAAAGCCACACTGTACATGTGATGTCTCTATTTTCTACCTGTTATTTCCAAAGATACCACATAGATTCTTACCTTACATTATGTCAAACATTATCTTTTACTATTTAAAATGTTAAACCCTGGTAAAAGAATTAAGTGATAGTCTAGTCTGAGATACCACAATAAGATATCAGGTTTGTACATGAACAATGAATGCCTAGCCGCCTTGTGATCTTTGGGAAGATGTCTATTATTTCCATGTTTCAGCCAAATAAATGAGTTTTATACTTAAGACTCACCTTAACTCAAATCCCAATCTTCCCATAACAACAGGGCTAGGTTCTCCAGTGAAGCTTCCCTCCTTCATACTAACGCAGGATCTAAGCCCATGATAATTTGTGTTTATTGATTTTTAAGGTGACAAGGCCCACTTGATCATCTCCTGTGCTTTACAGACTCATAACCATCACTTGGTTTTGAACCCAGTAATTGGTACCTGGCCAAAACAGTGTTTCCTACCCACCACATCTGAAGCCCAAAAGACAGCAATGGGAATAGATGGATTTGTGATGTATTAAATAATGAAGAGAAAGTTACTGGAAGAAAATCTTGCTTTCCTAGCCTCCACACATGCTGGGCAGAGTCTTGGGAAGAGAAAAACGTGGGGAAGGGGACAGGATTGAAGAGCACTGGACTTCCAGACTGTCTTTCCATCTCCAAGCGACTCAGATGTTTTACATACATGAAAAGTGTCTCAGCCACAAGGTGCAAGTCTTTCAGAGACCCTCTGTGTGCCCCCACTGGCTTCAGCTGCTGAGAGACCAGTTTGCTTCCTCCTCATTTCAGCTGCAGCATCCTGCATCCCCAAATCTGAAAGTCAAACCCTGCCTCTGCTCTCAAAATATTCAAGTCACCCTCCTGAATTAGACTTGCTACAAGCAATAAAGCAGTGAGATGCTTTTCTTTAATTGCCCTTTTTGGAATTCACATGACAGTACTCAATTAAAAGCTTGCCAATCTGAAATCATGGAGGAAACGAGACATAAACCCTTCCAGAAATGTGTCCAGACTGATCTGAGATGTAAAGCAAGGAGATCACTAGACAGGGATCTGATTTTTGCCTGGCCTCTGCCACTGATTCACTGCAATGCTTTCTGCAAGTCGTTTATTGTGCATCAATGTGCTTATTGATGGAGGAAAAACAGTATTTATTTCCTTTCACAGAGTTGTCCTGAGTCTTACTAACCATCGCTTGTGCAAATCTTTGGATGAAAGGAATCATAAGAGGTCTAAGCTCTTAATATATATTACTTATTGTACTTTAAAACAAATGTCATCACACTAGGTAGGAATTAACATTCCAAAGCCTGTAGGGTGGGTACCCTTTCATACGCATATATATAAAAGTCACCAAGTGATCTGCCTCAGAGGAAGACTGATTGAAGACAGGTGAGTCTGAATTCACTCATAGAATATTTATTTAGAGCCAGAAGCCTTGATTTTGCTTTGATTTAGCATTTTGTCAATATTGTGATTGTTATGCTCTTTCTACTTAAGGCTTGTGGTGCTTTTTGTAATGGGAGGGAAAAAAAAAGGCTGATAACTTGAAACTTTATAATATGGCAATTTTTTGCATGTGGAAACAGCTACAGCCTGTAGCTTTTGATGGGGCCCCGTACGGATTTGCCGTTGAATGAATAGGTATTGGGTCAAGCTATATTGATCCAGGCTTGCAAATACTCACTCTGAGAGCTCAAACTAAGCTACTGCGTGTACCCAGCTCCAGGCGGGGGAGTTTCTGGCCTGAATAAGCTCACTCAGGACAAGGGAGTCTTTCTGATGACACCGGTGGACTGTTTGTGTGTGTGCATCCATGCAGTTTGGTTTGCAGTAAAAATACAAGCTAGAGAAAAGGTCACGCATTATTAAAATCAATAAGGCATTTTCAAGAGTTAATAGCATTGTGTGGTGATTGCCTACAAGGCTCATGGTGTGTTTTGTATTTGAAACCCTCTTGGAGAAAAAGAAACATTTGTAAGCCGTAAAAAATGCCCAGTTTAACTGCATTCACCAGCAAGGCAATGTTTTTTCCAGTTGATAGCTACTATCTGATGACATTTTGGGATTTTATTAATAAGCACAACAGATGCATTTATTACTAAAGTGGTTATCTGCCATTATTACATACAGGAATTAGTGCAGAAGTGTTATTTCACCAGCAAAATCTTTGCCTTGCATGCTTTTAGCAGACAGGGTCATATTGCCTGATTTTTGAAAACTCCTTTTTCCAAAGCCAAGCAAAAATTCCATTGCCTTTTGAACAGAGAGACAAAGGATGTATGCACTCCGTAGCACATTAGACTTCAAACACTTATATAATTAAAGCGAAGGTACTGTACCTTCTCATCATAAAGACATGCTACGGGTGTTCAGGAAGGGCCATGTGAGCTAGCGATATGAAGTGTCAGGGGCTGAAAAATCCCTGCTGGCCCAGGCTGCCAAGGGGGACCTCCCTGCTCCCGACCCGCCCCGGCTCAGCATTTCTGTCTCGATGTGATGGGGTAGTGGCACACGAGATGGAGGAGACATTCAGCCACAGGAGAAGCCTGTATCCCCCGAACAAGGAGGAAATAAGGAGAAGATGGGGCTCCCATCACTTGCTTCTCCTCCCACCGCCACTCCCTGATGCTGGCGGCTGCATCCCGTGCTGGGGGCGAGGGGGGAAGCGTGCTGCAGAGATGGTACCTCTGCTCCCCAACCCGTCTTCAGCTAATGCCATCCCCATCTGGGGCCTTGGGGTGGAAGCTTTTGACGTGCAAACTTTGCTACAGGGCTGTTAAAAATCAGCCCTGATTTCTTCATGTTTTGAAAACTGCTCTGTTTCCAGGTCTCCTGGGGCAGCTGAGGAGAGCCATCACCATGATCCCGGCACTGCTGTTGCTGGGCCTTTCGGCCCTTGTTGGTGAGCCAGGGTTTGGGTTTGGTTTGCTGTGGAAAGCACCCCGGGAGCGGTTTGCAGAGAGACTGTGGAGAGGAGGCACAGTGCAGTCAGGCCTGAGGTTCCCCTTCTGCGGGGCGTTGTAAAACCCTGTGTGGCTGAAGGTCCTTGGCTGCCATTTGAGGCTACTTGCCACCCACCTGCGTCCTTTAAACCAGCACGCCTGAAGTACGGGACTGACGCCAAAAGGGAGTCACAGACAGACCTCCTCTTGATTTTCCCAGCTAACTTTTTCTGATCTCTCTGCCTACTCAGAGATGGTCTCACAAATGTCGCAGGCTGTTTGATGGAGGCTATTCATTCCTCAGTTACTGAGGAAGCAGGGCAATTTGCCCAGGCTGAGGCAAGCACTGTCCTGAATTAATTCCTCACCAAGTTATGGAGGGATGCAGGAGATGTTCCCAGCCAGGGTGCTCGGGTACCACCAGCCATCATCTGAGGGGCTGTGGACATTGGAGGGCACTGAATGGGAAAAACCCTCTGAAATAAATGCAGATGATGTTGTTCCCCTCTTCCAAACCAACCTTTAGACCTAACAGGGTGTCGTGGTTTAACCCCAGCTGGCAACTAAGCACCACCCACCCGCTTGCTCGCTCCCCTCTCTGGTGGGATGGGGGAGAGAATCGGAAGGGTAAAAATGAGAAACTTGTGGGTTGAGATGAAGACAGTTTAATAGGTAAAGCAAAAGTCACACATGCAAGCAAAGCAAAAACAAGGAATTCATTCGCTCCTTCCCATCGGCAGGCAGGTGTTGAGCCATCTCCAGGAAAGCAGGGCTCCATCATGCGTAACGGTTACTTGGGAAGACAAAACGACATCACTCCAAATGTCCGCCACTTCTTTCTTCTTCCTCCAGCTTTATGTGCTGAGCATGATGTCATATGGTGTGGGATATCCCATTGGTCAGTTGGGGTCAGCTGTCCCAGCTGTGTCCCCTCCCAGCTTCTTCTGCACCCCCAGCCTCCTTGCTGGTGGGGCAGTGTGAGAAGCAGAAAAGGCCTTGACTCTGTGTAAGCACTGCTCAGCGATAACGAAAACATCCTTGTATTATCAACACTGTTTTCAGCACAAATCAAAAACATAGCCCCATATGAGCTGCTATGAAGAAAATTAACTCTATCCCAGCCAAAACCAGGACACGGGGCAGACACTTATTCACGCAAATTGTCATCAGTTTCCCTTGCTTCAACCTATCAAATTAGAAAAGAACAAATTTCTGTTTTCTGGCTTTCTTTGATAACTTTACTGATGGAAAGCAGTGGCAACGACGCAAGAGTGGCCAACACAAGGTGATGCAGGTTATGGGTCTGGATGAATCCCTTATGCTTGACTTGTACTCACTGGCAGCACGCTGTACGATACTGCTCTGAGATCTTAAGTGTTCAAACACCTCCGTTTAATTTTTCAGCTCCATCCATGAGTTACAGTTGCTATGGTGATGTAAGTGCTCTTCAAGCCCCCATGATCTCCTGTACAGCCGTAAGAGCCCCGGACTGTGGTAGGTATCATTCAATGCTTGATTTGCCAACCTGTTTGTACCTGACAGAGAGATGCTTCACCTTCCATTATCGCCAAATTAAATGTGGTGCAGCTATTCAATTAGCCAAAAGGGAGAAAGCAACACCTCCTCCCCTAAAATGGCACGTGCTGCGACGCCTCCAGACCTGGTGGGAAGTGGAAGGACAAACCTCAGGTCCCACTCTAAGCAAAGGGAAATTGTGCAACCCCTTTTCAGTCAAAATGGCTTTTTCATCAGCCAGGAGTTTAGTATTAGCATCCTCACAAAACCCCAGGGCCTCTCAGCTTGAAGGGGAAGATGCACAGAGCCTGGTCATTAGTGCTGACATGTTGGCTGATCTGGCCAGCAGTGACCTGCCAGAGACACATTTTGCAGGTCCCAGGTTTGTAGCCATCCTATCTCTGGGTGACCCGTTTTTGGTAACTCCTTCCCATTTCCCTCTTTCTTGCCTTGTGTTATTGCCCATTTCACTGCACAGCTGACTGTGTCAGATTCGTACTGCTGAGACCTCCAGGGACTGTAAGGGGCTTTGCCACGTACCTCAGATGTAGGCGCCTTGGATACCTGACTGCAGGTGTCCAAGTGTGGATCTGAATCCACTTGTTTCCAAACTGTTCCAAAATTACTTCAAAAAAACACCCCCACCTTTCTATACACAGACTGACAACATAGGTGTTGCTGCCATTTGGCTGGTCAGTAGTAATACACCTCTCACTTTTTTCAAATGCAATTTGAAATTTCACTTTTCTGACTCCAGAGCCACATTGCCAGTGGTGCGGCAGCAGAAGAGGACCACGAACACACAGTCCCAACTCCTGAGAAGCTGCCCTGTTCCCCTCATCATCCTTGGGTACTGGCACGGCAGCTCCCCAGCCACGGCCAGAGCCAATAGGGCTGTGTTTGTTCCTCAAGCGCCACTGCCCAACTTGGTGTAGCTGCATTTTCTTCAAGGAGAAAGCCAGGGTTTTGGACGGGATGGTGTGTAAGTCTGCCTTTTCCTACACTGCAGGACTGGCCATGGTACGGAGGACTGCTGAGGAAGACGTCATACGCCTGAGGAAATACGAGATGCCAATTAAGAGAGTAGCCAGAAACCTGTGCTTGGACCCGGCGCTCATCGCTGGCATCATCTCACAGGAGAGCCGCGCTGGCCTGCTCCTGAACAACGGCTGGGACCAGGATCGGCAGAAGTATGGTTTGATGCAGGTACATCAGGGCGATAAGTATGAGTAATGAACAGTAATGGAGTTTATATCCCAGAACAGTAATAGAGTTTATATCCCAAGGCTTTACCTTAGCAAATGACTGTTCTGCGTTCGAGACAGCACTTAAATGCGTTCTCTCTACATCAAAGGTTGTGCTTAAGTGTTATCCCGAATGAGGTCACTTCCATGAGTCACAGCCCGGGAGTACAAAGAAGAGGGGGAAGCTACAGTGGTGGCTGTGTTCAGAGGGAAACCCATTTTCTTGCTTGATTTTTCTAGATTGCCAGGCAGCAACAGCCTTTCGGAATGTGGGATAGTGAAGAACACATAAATCAGTGCTCAACTATCCTGGTTCTTGCAATTAATGAAGTACGGGCAAGACATCCTACCTGGACCCAGGACCAGCAGCTGAGAGGTACGCAATGGACTATATACTAGAAAGGGGCACGCTGAGTGATGGGAGTGCTGTGCATTTGTTGGTGTCACTTTTAAGGGAAAAAGAGCATCAGTCTGGCAGATTTTATAGCACCTCTTTAAAAAAACAAAAAACAAAAAAAAAAAAGAGTTTTCTAGTTTAAAGGAGGCAGTCCCAAAAGAGCAGACCGGCAAGAGGTCTGAATATAGATGCAGCCTCCCAGCTCAAAGCACGGTCCAGAGGGCCTCCATGTTTCTGCCTGCAGAAGGGAGACCGTGGTGGGGCGCCAAGCCCCTTGGCAGCTTTGCTGCGGTAGGAAGCAGTGGGAAACCAGCCCAGCCTGGGAGCTGCTGCAGTGGCATGGAAGCACCCCGTGCAGGGCTGGGCAAAGGTGTCGGGCACAGCCTTGGCTGGCTGCCCCTTGACTTCAGTGACAAACACTCACAGAGGGCCACTACATTGAGCAGCTGGGCTACCGCTGGTGAATGGCCAGATCCAGGAACTCCTTAAATTCCCTGGAAAAGGCATTGTGCTCAGTGAACACAAACAGATCTCAAGTTATCCTCTTATCTGTTCATCCTACAAGTGAAATGGCTGTCAGGTGGACAAACCAAACAAAAGCCACTGGGGAAAACAGAAATTGAGGCACCGCAACACAACAGGCTTATCATGGCAGGCTGTTAAGCTGATTGTGTCAAGGAAGCTTGGGATCCAGGTTTGCTTGCAGTCTGTGTTATCTGCATGCTGGTTTGTTCTCCCTATGTAATTTCTTGTTCTCCTATCCTTGCCTTTTTAGATTACACCCTTTTCTGGGGCTAGCATGCCATTACCACCTGCATTTGGAGAGAGTCATGGGTTCCTTCACTATAGAAATAAGGATTTTGCAAAATCAGTCACTTTTTGACAATAATGCACAATTAGCAATTTCCCAAACAGTTGTGCAGGTTTGGTGAGATGCATGGTCCTTTTAGCTAGGGATTTTTAATATTAAATCTCTATTTCTTACTTATAAGCCCGTAACAACTCCTCCTTAACTCTTTCCAGGGGGAATCTGCACCTACCGTGCAAAAATGCGCAACATCCAGGTCTACGAGGAAGACCCGTGTGAGAGAGACAACAACTATGCCAACGGTGTGATTAGGCGAGCCCAGTACTTTAAGAGACATGGGTTCTAGCTCATAAACCTGCCCCGCCATGGAGTCTCTCCTCTACATAGACTAGCCCAGTAGTGATCGTAGTACCCAGAGCTGTTCCTCAGGGTTCCTGGCAGGACCGATGCTGGTGGCACTGGCACCAGCAGCTTGCTCACTCCAGCAAACCCCAGCTCCCCACTTACAAACGGACAAGCTCAGTGCTGCCTTCCAGGGGACCTGTACGGATGAGAAACCACAAGCTCGGGGCCTTTGAAAGGCAGATGGAGACAGACCAGCAATGTTTAAGAGTCGGGTGAGGAAGGTGCCTCTTCCCATTCGAAGCTGAACCCAAGGCTGTTCGTGCATCCCCCAGGTGCAGGCACACAAGCAGCTCTCCCTGGGCATCAGCTGTACTCTTCCCATCTCCTCCATCCATCTCCTTCCCTCTCCCCAGCCAATAAGGGGGAGAAGCCCCCTGAGTTGAAATCTTCCTTCCCCTTGATTGTGCTAGCTACTGGTCAATGAAGAGACTTCTCAACGAGCCTCTGGTCTCTGCATGTTTCTGCACTAGCTGTGCATTCCCATGGCCAGTCTTGTGGGGGACAACGCTAAACACACTTCTGTTAGTCTCCCAAGCCATGGAGCTCATGGCCATGGTGGGGCTGGAGACCTCTTCAGGGTGAAAGGCAGCCTCACACAATGGGAAAGCCTCTAAATGGGAAGTTCAAGCGGCATAGCAGGCATGCAAAGCACCTTTCCATTAGAGACCAGCCCTCCAAGCAGGAGCCGGCCCCACATGTACCCTCCCCAGGAACCATATCCCAACAATAGTGTTGGTAAAAAAAACCCACAACCTTTCCTGCTTTAGCTTTGGCACCTTCATGCTGGGTTTCCTCCAAGTTTAAAAGTGTTTGAGCATCTGTCCCTCTGCCAGGAATCCCAGCTCCTAATTAGGAGAGAATTAGCTCTGGGTTTATAAGCTGTGTTTGAAAGTGTTCTTCAATGTGGATGGGTCTGGGTGCAAATTTAGGTTTACTGAGAATAATACTGAGAATAAGAGAGAAAATAAAGATAAATGTTGAATCCCAATTTTTTATTTTTTTTATTTTTTTTTTATTTCATGGGGCCCGATGGGCAGCAACCTGTAACTTGAGTAGATAACCCAATTTGGTACTCTTGGAATGGGTCTAAAACTCAATTTGAGAACAGGGAGAGAAAAATGATGCTGCAGACTGGGGTGGGTGAGAAAAGCTGGGCTGGGCAGCAGGGCACGAGGCAGCCCGAGCCCGGCTGCTGCCACCAAACCTGTGAACAGGGGAATAAGGATGTTCACTTTTAGCCTTGTGAATAACCATTTTGGAGGCATCAGGGAACCTTTCTGCCAGCTGTCGCCATTGCCGATGCAGAAGCGACATGCCTGGCAGTACCTGCCCGGCAGCACGGGGCTATGCTGCGTAAGTGCCTTGGCTGTCGGGCAGGGTCGATGCAGGCAGTGTGAGAGCTGGTTTGGAGATAGCTTTTGCAAGCAGAGCAATTTTAATGCTGTACTCCTTGTCTAGCCAGTCACTCATCTGCTTACTGACACGGCAAGGACTGTGTGTGATTAAAGTATTTGCAAGCAAACAACTGATTTTATCATCTCTGGAGACCAGAGGGAGCTCTAGGACATCTCTAACATTACTGATTTTTTTTTAAGACTGCAGAAAACAGTTCAGTGTTGAGCTACCGGGGGTATTAAACTCTATATTATTTAGTCTTTAGTGAATTCTGCACTATATTAAGATAATTTTAGTAAAATCATTACTTTGTAATACAAACTTGTAAAACATGTCATGTGGTTTGATCCCCCCACTTGAAATAGCTTATGTAAAACTCATAGGTTGAAGTCTTTGCTGTATTATGTTATATAAACCTTTCTGTTATACAAACCTTTTATGTAAAACCTATGAATGCATTTTTGGTAGATCAGTATAAACTTCAAATGGGGCAGGGAATCTCATTGCTGCCTATGTGTATAAAGTTGTTTTTTGAGTTTGGAGGGTGAACAAGAATGGAGCTTTCTTTGGTTCCCTTCATGTCACCCTTAATTGCTGCCAGCAGGCTCCCTGTCACCAGTACTGGTGTTGCCATCCCTGGGGATCTGGTAGCTCCTCAGGAGTCCAATTTCTGCATGCATTACCTGTGAAGCTGCTGCTTCACATTATGGTAGCACCACCCAAGTGCCAGCAGACCTGCCTTCTGGCTTGTGCAGCATTGCCACGAAGGATTATTTATTTTTTAAGTAGATTTAAAAGTCCTGATTATGGGAATTTCATATTTTGTTGCTAATATTATTTTAGGGTATCAGCGCTTTGTAGCAAGTAAGGAAAACCTCTGTGGAAAAGGAGTTGAAATATAATTGCTTGATAAATTGGCGGTAAGGAGTAAATAATTAAGGAAAGTTTAACACTGGCATACTGCCTTAAGATTTGAGCAAAAGCTTTCCTAACAAACAGTGAGATGAGATTGCTTTTTCCCTCTGATCTTTTCCTGGTCACCCATGTCGATGGTACTCGAAGATACTCAATAGGCTGATGTACACAGGGCTGCTGTGGTCGCACTCTTGGTCACCCTTTTGACCCACGGCCTATTAAAAAAAAAAGGCAGCTGGCGAATGATCTAATACCATGTAACATACCAGAAAAAGCAGAAGCACGGGTAAGGAAAGAGAAAAGAAGAATTGGAGGGGAAAGAAAGGTCCAGGGAATCACAGACCAGGACATCTGGCTGCAACACTGAGGAAGATGCTGGAGCAAAGGATTGAATGATTGCTTTGTGAGCAGCAAGAAACAGTCAGGAGGGCTCTGGTAGTCTGGCTTGGCAGGGAAAAACCACCTCAGAGCAACCAAAGTCCTTATCTTAGTGGGTAAGTGGCCAAGAGAGGAGCCGTGGTTGTGCCGTATCATGAGCTTGATAAGGCTTTCGGCAGCAATATGAAGTGCCCTCAGATGTGAAAGGCCTTAAGATAAGTACAAAAAGCACTGGTTATCAGCAGCTTGTGGTCAGACTGGTGAGGCATTTCAAGTGGAGCCGCACAAGTCTGTCCTACACCAGTTTCTCTCAAATTTGTGGCTGGAAAATGAATGGTGGACAAGAGCTCTCAAACCAAGGGTGATGGCCATGCTGAAAGGGAACACAAGCACTTCTAACGGTTAAAAGTTATGAGAACCTGTTAGGAATCAAAGTATTGAAATAAAGTAAACACAGGTGCAAAACACTCGAGGAGCTCAAGCAGCAGCATAAGCAGGGGAGGAGCTGGCAGGCGACCATCCTGCGGAAAGGGCTTGGGGAGTCCAGTGGGAACCAAAGGAGTAGATGCCAGGGGAGGCAGGGAAGGAACAGAAAAAAGAGGGAAAACCCCTTTTGGGGATTTATCTTTATCATAGTACTGTGTACGAAGTGCTTGGGGTAATTCTCCTCTCGGCTGTTCAGTTGTCAGCATCAGTGAGGCTCAGTTACAGTGTTTGGGTACATCGCACCGACAAAAATGTGCTCAGGAGGATCGCAACTCAAACAGAAGGTACAGCCTATAGGAAACAAGGAATTAGACTTGCTTTTTTCTCCCGAAAAGAGAAAGAGGGCACAGTTATGATTCTCTAATATACAAAAGAAATGAAGGGCCATGACCCATGTCCTTCCTTTCCCCTTGAGGGTAAGGCAAGTAGCACTGAGTTTGGCAGCAGGTTTGTGTTGGATACTTCAAAAAACTTCTAGGGTAGTGAGGCAATGCAACATTCACTGGGCGTTTTAAAGAACAAACAAGACCAACAGGTAAAAGTAGCTGTATGTCATACTGTTGTAGAGCAGGGAAATGCAGTAGGTGGTGTTTAAGAACCTTTCCAGGCCAACATTGCTGCATCAGAATCCACAGTCAGCAAATTGAAAAGACAACAAATTACAGACAGGGAAGCAAAATCTTCTCTGTTAGGGTCCTATGCTTTGGTTTTACAACCGTTGCCAGTACTGGGAAGTATATTTAAATGTGCTTCTTATAATAAACAGCAAATGTGAGGTGGTAAGTTTTCTCTTTCATCCCCTTTTTAATCTGCAGGAGGTATGGGCTGATCCCTCCATGGCTCAGGAAGGGATCTGTGTAAGAGTCCGGGGCTGCAATGACTGGCTTTCATAGACATCAGGCAGAGAGACCAATTAAACAACCTGTTTCAGTGGTAACTGAAGCAGTAGGAAACCACTGCCAAAAGCAAGTCCCTGTGGGCCAGAGCCATAAGCCACATGAGCAAACAGATTGCTCTGATGACTGACTCTGAATGCTGGGGTTGGATCGGCTTGAGCCACATGTCCATGTCACTCCCTCCGAGAGAGGCAGAAAACAAAGGGAAATGCCACCACAGCAATGCAGTGCTGTATAACTGAGTTTGTTCTGCTTCGTTACTCATTGCAAAAGTGCGCTGGGATTTCCCAGCCAGCAACCTCTTCCCAGGACGGTGCTTCTCTGGTGGTTGCCTTGGGCATACTCAGGGCCACACCCCAAAATACTAGGCTCATTTTATGGGGTTTTCTTCCTGATGAAAACAACCTCATGTTTTATCCAGGCCAGAAAAGGCAACACTGGCCCCCTTTTAAACTGGAGATGTCAGATGAACGTGAGAAACACCGTGTGGGTCATACCGGTGGTCGGTCACCCCCAAAGCCTGCCTCCAGCAGCAGCAGGAGGAGATGCTGCCTGGGGAGGACACATGAGCTTGGCTGCTTTCAGGAGTCCATTTTCCTTGTACAGGCCCAGCATCCTCAGCAGTTTAACAGGGGTGGCAGTAGGCACATCCACCCTTTGTATGGCACTGTTGTCCATGAATCCATCCAGTGGCTTTAGGAATGTGGTGGTGCTGTCGGCCTCCACAGCCTCCTGGGCAGCAAGGCCATGGCCATAGGTTCCTTGATAATGCTGGTCCAAATCTTTATAAAAGCCGTTTTGAAGACCCAGCTATACTTCACCCACTGGCCTTAATCCATGTACTCACTGACACTGTCCCAGAAGACCATCAGGGACCAAGGCAGGATTGCCCCTCTCCCAGCTGACCAGGTTCCTCCGTCACCTCAGTGATCTTATCTTTCACGTGCACTCTACTATGTTGCCCAGCACGGGCACCAGCCCGTGGTCCCAAGGACCCCTCTGACGCCAGTGCTGCAGTCGGGGGTGACGCCGGCCACCCCCCGGCACCAGGGCACACCGTGCTGACGCCGCCCAGCAGCAGAGCCCTCGCCTAGGCTGCCTGCTCTGCCGCGGCACAGCGCGGTGCCCCCAGCCGTCCCAGCCACGGCGCACTCGCTGACAGGGAGGCTTTCTGTTTGCTCCAGTACTTACTAACTCTTTACACCAAATTAATCCAGCTCCTATTAACTGTCCCAGGGTGGGAAGCTCCCCACGGCCACCACAGTAAAGACTGGCATGAAGGCTACAAAGAGCTACTAAGGTCTTGTCCTCCCTGAGTGCCCCTTCCGCATCCTTTTCACCAAGCAGCCCTGACCTTCCCCTAGCTGCTTCTGAAGTATTTGAAGACCTGTTGCTGACAGTTTGAGCATCCCTTGCAAGGCGCTCTCCAAAACCTTTTTTAGTCCTTTTCCTTGTTTACATGTGACCTCCTGTGTTTTATGTCAATTTACCACCAGTTCCCACATGGACAAGTTTTCCATTTCCTGCGTAGCAGCCTTTTCCCTGTGGCAGTCACCTTAACTTTTCCTTTGAGGGGAAAGCATTTTCTTTTCTTTTCTTTTTGAGTTGTGGCAGTTCTTTTACTGTTCTTTTACTGTGGGCTTCTAACGCGGTATTTTTGAACAGCCTCCAGGATGCTTGCAGGTTTGGGGCTGCTCCTTTTTGGTGGAGACTGTTGTTTCTAATGCTTGCCTCAGTTTATTTAATTGCCTTCCTTGAAACTGAATAGTCCCATACTGGGTGCACATGGCCTGCTTTTTCCCATTTCTGTGCTAAAAGTGATCATGCCATGGGATTGCAATCTTAGAGCAGTTTCCCACTAACACTCCTCAAATGAAGCCCTTGTACCAATCCCTAGTACTTGTTTTTTGGGGGTTCCCGGACCAGCAATTCCTGGAAGTAGTGATTTCTTGCCACCAAAACTTCTGCTTCTGGATCTCATCCTGATGAGGTGCTGATCCAGCCTATACACAGGCTCCCACTCATACCACCATCCCATATTTGCTGCTTCTCTGGTCTCACTGACCACTATCACTGCCCTCATAAAGGGTCAATAGTACTGTCCTACTATGGCATTTTAATCGATAGCCACTGGGATTTCCACCCAAAGTGTTTTAGGGTGCTTCTCTTTTCCTGTAATATTTTTATGCTGTTACACTTTTATCCTTCACATGCGGCATCACTCCTCTACCTCTACATCCTGTTCTGTCATTCCTATAAGGCTGGCAGTGCTGTATCCCATTGGTTTTCTAGCCTCCACCAAGTCTCTGAGATGCCTACTGTCTCAGGCAGGCACCAGGCATTCTGCTTCTCCTGGCTTATTTTTGAAGCTGCTAGCAACAGTGCAGCAGAAACAGTGAGAGGCTGCTCCTCTTGGCCATGCAGTTTCGCCAGTTCCTCACATGCTGCAACCATCTACAAGCCCCTCCATTTCTCCACACGGCCACAGTGCAGCCTCGGGACAAGGGACCTGCCCCCAGTGTGGGAGCTCTGGGCACCCACAGCATCCCGCCTCCCTGCCACAGGCTGGGTAACCTCCCACAGTCTAAATGCTTTGGGAAGCTTATATCAGCCTAGTTTCTCCCCTGAAGGCATAATTAGGACCAGTCATTTCTTACCCTACCCTCATTAATCTAATTAGCAATAGAGAAGAAATGCTCAAGAGCATGAAAAAACCCACGCAGCGAGGATGCAGCTGACGTGAGACTCTCTAGTGCCTTCACCCCACAAGCTGCCCTGCTGCAGCCCTCGGCCTTCCAGAAACATTTCCAACAACGGGAAAGGTTTCTTGTTGCAAGGCAGGCGAGGAGAAAATTGGTCCCATTTCTGTCCTTTAAATCAGGTTTTATTTTATTAATTCCCTGCCTATTCAGCCACACCTCAGTTGATTCAGGTCAAGGAACTGACAAAGTTCAGGAGGGTTTTGTCCTGCCAGACATAGGAGAGAAGAGTAAAGTGCAGCTGGTACCGCATCTGATCCAGTGCCCTGCAGTCTGGCTTCTGGGTAAACCAGAATCGTCTCTCCCATGTGACTGCTGCGATCGATGAAGAGCTGCCTACTGATAGTTCGCGAACACTATTTATTGACTGGATCATCGTGGCCCTGTCCATATGCACTATAGGTTGGTGTCGTGCACTTACCACATACCTGAGCTATTTCAGTAGCAGGACTGTTGGGTTGCTCTGTATGGAGGCTGAAGAGCTGACTGGGCTGTTGTGCCCACAGGCTGATGGCCAACAGTTCAGAGCCTTGCTGGCAGCCATCTAGTGGCCATCTAGTGCTACTAGTGGCATCCCTTGGGGACCGATCCTGCAGCCAGTACTGTTTAGTGTCCTCAGCACCAACAAGGGCTAGGGACAGAGCACTCCCAGCAAGTTCACAGGTGCTTGGTGGGACAGGACTGCTGGTCAAAGGAATGTGGACAGGTTGGACAGGAATCTCATGAAATTCAACTACAGGCATTGCCAAGTACCACACCTGGGACAGGAAAGTCCCAGGCACCAGTACATGCTGGGGACCAGCCAGTTTGAAAGCAGCTCTGCAGAGAAAGCCCTGGGGGTCCTGGTGGACAACAAGCTGACTACAAGCGGGTAATGCACCCTTGCAGCAAAGGCAGCCAGCAGCCTCCCAGGCTGCGTTAGGAAAAGCATCGCCAGCAGGCCCAGGGACATGATACTTCCCATCTGCTTAGCACTTGTGCTGAGCTTTGGGCTCCCCGGTATAAAACAGACCCTAACATGCTGTAGGCCAGTGCAGGCCACCAAGCTGGAGCACAAGTTATACACACAGAGGCTGAGGGACCCAGGTCTGCTCAGCCTGGAGAAGACAAGGCTTTTGGGGCACATTTTCAGCTACCTCCATGGAGCTTCTAGAGAAGATGGAGTCATACTTTTCTTGGAGGTGCGCAGAAAGAGCGTCAGAGGCAACAGTCACATGTTGCAACAAGGGAAATTTGGACTTGATAAAAGAAAAGGAGTTTTTCACAAAAAATGGTGGGTGGTTAAGCACCGTACCAGGTTGCACAGAGAGGCTGGGAAATCTCCATCCTCGGAGGTGTTCATAACAAGAGAGGGCAAGGACCTGAGAAACCTGATCTAGCTTCAAAGTTGCCACTGCTTTGAGCAAGAGGTTGGACTAGAGACCTCCCAAGATCCTCTCCAACCTCGGTCAGTCTGTGCTTCTGTGGCTCTGTGAAGATGCAGCCAGAGGGGAGAATGGAAAATGTAGATGTAACCTTCTTGGCACACATGGTGAGAGACGATGAAGGAACCACTCACATGGATGCTGCACAGCTTACTGCACAGAGGAGCTCCCCATGTTGGCTCTGGGAGCACCAGCATGGTTTAGGTGTCAGTTGTTCAAGGGATGGGCAAGGGAGAGTCAGCAAAACAGTGATGCCAGGCGTAATGGGCCTGGACTGAAACAGCTCACCTAGCATATTCAGTTGCACTTTGGCATCTGTAGCCCTTCTCCCTGCAAAGCTGGGCTTTGCTTTTAGAGTTAAAGAAGCAACAATTTTAGAAGGTTGTTTTGGGTCACCTCATTCCTCTGACTGCAGACTACTGGGAAGAATAAACTGCAGGGACAGGGGAGAGCAGAGTGGCTGAGAAAGCCAGCACTGTGGTCCCACCACAGGAGCACGAGTCCCATGGGAGAGGTGAAATCATGGAGCCTGAGGGGGTCCTCAGAGAAGACAGAGAGAGGGCACAGAGACAGGTTCAGCTAATCCGATGACCACGGCAACTGGTTAATAACTGACTCGGTGTTATTTGCCTTGCTCCAACTAAAAGGGGACGTAAATCCCCACTCCACTATTCATTATCAGCTTCTTCCGTGAGATTTCCAAGAGATAATGATGTTAAAATATCAGTCTCCTTGAGCAAATATGCCAGGTTCATGAGGCACTCCTCTACCCAGGTATTAAATAATGAAGGTAAACCTGGGGGAGCAGGGTGCCACTCCTGTCATCACGTGTCGGAGGTGGGACGAGACCTCGTGCATCCATACCATTGAAGGAAATGGGGGCTTGTAAAGAAAGCCATAAGCAGAATGAGTCAGTCTCACCACTAATAAAGCTGTGCCCAACAAGTCCTCCTGCACTTTGCTTTCTGCTCCCTACGCACCCTTTGGAGACTGACCACAGCCTCCAAAGACACCAACCAGACTCCCGCACCCACAGCGGGCAGCACTTTTCTCCCCGTGGTATTTTTGGCACATGAAGTGGTGGGGAAAGGGTTGTGAGTGTGCAGAAATGTGACTGGGGAGCAGAGGGAGGGAGAGGTCTCTTGAGGGCAGGCAAGGAGCTTGATGGACAGAAGCAAGGGGCTCCAAAACCTTTTGACTTGGGCAACTCCAGGCAAAAAAACCCTGGCTAACATGACGCTGGTATCCTTAGCATTGGTGTCTGTCCCTAGCTGACAAACGCAGTTTTGGTGATTGGAAAGGCCTGGCTCAATTACAGTCCCTCTACTCATAAGCAGGCATATGCCAGAAAAGTCTCCCCCTCACAGCAGGGAGAAATGTTGAGGCAAAGGGTTGTCTGAAGCATTTCAGAGATGCGTTGGGCTCATTAAAAGCTATTATGAAAAAAAAAAAAAAAAAGCTGAACTGACAAGGTGTCATTATTTTTTTCTGCTGCCAAGCAATGTCAGCAGAGCATGCTGTCACGGGAGCACCCCCCAAGCAGGGGGAGATGGGCCACGAGCATGGACATGGCCAGTCTCTCAGGAGAGCGCTAGCCCAGGTGGCAGGGCTGCAAGACCCTCCATGCCACGTACCTGAAGGTCAGACCCAGCCCTTTTTTCTTGAGCAGTAGGGACACAGCCCAGGATGCCAGGATGGGACTGGGGCAGACACCTGCAGAATACCTGGATGCTGGGTCTTTAGCTCATCCCTCACCATGGCTCCCTCCAGGAACAGAGTGTGAAATATAAGGTGTAGGTAAAGAGATGCCCACAGAAAAATAGGGTGATTTTTCTCCCTTTGAAAATCTGGGAAATGCCACTCCCGAGAACATACCTGCCATCACGCCAATGTCTATAGTGCAACAAGTTCTGAGAAAAAAAATGAGAAAAAATGCTGTTAAGTCAAGTCTCACAAAACCACAGCCCAATACATTTCATCACAGTGTCAGATTACCACCGAACGGAAGGTGGCTTTCCCTACATATTAAAACTCCTCAAACCTCAGCCCTGTGCCAGAAGCTGAGCTGCAGACAAGTAGGTAAGATACCACCCCTCAGGGCGGGAGGTCTTCTCATTCCCTTCAGCAATACCATCTCCTCGGTTGCTCAGGGGCTGCAGTTTACTGCGGCGTGAGATTTCTGCTTGAATAAGGATACCGAGATTTGTCCTGTAGTTCTGGATTTAGGTCACCTAAATTTAGGTGGCTCTCATCCATACATGAGCCTATCTCCCTAGGCTCCCCTCACAGCCAGTGAGGGGAAATGGGTGCCTCCAGAGTACAACTCACCCTAAAGTAGATAGCCACAATGATTTAGACAGCTTGCATCTTGAAAGTGCCAATTTCTGAGTATAAAGAAAGTCTCAGGAGATTCAGGCAAAGCTGTCCAGGTGTGGCAGAGGCGGCTTGTATACAGAATATGGGCAGGGAGTAAGGGCATTCATGGTGGGAGCGCAGCAGCACAGGTCACTGAACATTACTAATTTTATTTTTTCTGAATTAAATATTGGGGTTTGAGATTTGGAAGAAGTTACCAAGATGTCGTAGAAGACGTGGGTTTGAAACACCAGCAGAAGTGAGAGGTCACAAGTCTCTTGTGTCCGGCTGCAGCCTGGTTTGCGCCGGAGCAGGAGAGCTGCCTTTTGGGTCTCTTATAAAAAGAGATGCAACTCCATTTGTGTATCGCTTTGCGTACGCAACCAAGACAAATACCCTGTCAGCTCAGAAAGAGTTTCTTTCTGTTTATTCAGCAAGCAGTGAGATATATTCGTGTCTTCATGCGTGCCAATGCTGACTGATTGGTTTTCAGGCTGTTTTGCGTGCTCAGGAAGAGCCACCCCATGTACCCGATGCTCGTGCTGCTGGGCCTTGCTGCCCTCCTGGGTAAGTCTGGCGTCCCTCGCTGCCTTGCCCCAGGCGGCCAGGGACACACACCCCACAGCCGGGAAGCAGGAGACATGGATGCACCTCCTCACCCCTCTCCCCAAAATCTCAGTTGTCACTAGACTCTATCAGAGGAGAGTGTGCTCGGGTCCCCTTGTGAGCCTTGGGGAAGGACGGGTGGCCTCTGAGGGATGGGTGGGCTCAGGGCTCAGGGCGCAGGGCAGGACCTTGCCTCCTCTCCATCACAAGGAGCAACAGAGGCAGCCCCATGCAGCTCCCGCACCCCACAGCCCGTCCTCTCCAGGGTGCAGCCTCCCCTTGAGTTTTACTTGCAGTCACAAAAGGTTTTTACTGCTTGAGCCTTTCCGTGTCGCCTCTGCAGGTGCCTCCCAGGGCCGCACGGATTGCTACGGCAGTGTGAACAGAATTGAAACTTCTGGGGCTTCATGCAAAACTGCAAAGCCAGAGGGTTTATCCTACTGCGGTGAGTACCCCTCTTCTGCCAGACGGCTCCATTTCTCCATGGCACAATAATCCCAAATCCTTCACATTTCCAAAGGGCTGAACACACACTAGCTGCTGAGCCTGCATAATATCCCTGTAGGTGATCATCTATCATCTCCTCCCAGAGGTGAGGCAAATAAAATTTTGATGCAATTCTGTTTGTATTAGGAGAGAGGTGAGAGACAATTCTGAGTTTTAAAAGTTATTAAGCAAATATCTTTACTTTTGATTTTAATTACAGGAGTTAGAGCTTCAGAAAAGATCGCTGAACGAGACCTAAGAGCTATGGATCAATATAAAACACTCATTAAGAAAGTTGGCAAAAAACTGTGCGTCGAACCGGCCCTGATCGCTGGCATCATCTCCCGGGAATCTCATGCTGGCAAAATACTGAAGAATGGCTGGGGTGACAATGGAAATGGATTTGGTTTAATGCAGGTATTTGCTGATAACTCCACTAAAACCTGATAAACAAATAGCATCTAAATAAAAGTAAGTCTCCTAAACATATCATCCATTACAGCAGGGAAATTACTTCTTTTTGTTGTTCCAATATTTATAGGTTGACAAAAACTCACATAAACCTGTGGGACAATGGAACAGCGAAGTTCATCTTACCCAGGGCACAAGCATCCTTATCACGATGATCAAGACAATACAGAGGAAGTTCCCACGCTGGACAAAAGATCAACAGCTGAAAGGTAAGGTACAGGCCACAGGTTGTGTCCAGGAGAGAGGAAAAACTTTAGGATGAGAACATACTCAATTAATTCCCACGTTCCTCAATAACCATGTTTCTAACAGGCTGTCGCTTAGCTTTTCGCTCCTTTTTTTATTTCACCGTGAAAAGACAAGCTTTGTCAATTCTGTGTATTTTCTGCCTTTCCTTAGTATGGCAGCCTCACCGAGTTTCCAGCACCGTGCAGTAAATATTTATACACATGAAATCTACTCTATATAAGAGCTGAGCTTTCCTTATCTGACCATGAGGAGTCTCCTACAGCCATTCAGGTTAACAAATAGCTCTGTGGTTTACTTGAATGGGGCCAGCAGTTCACTCCGTATCTCTGTTGACAAAGGAGACGAAGTGTTTGCTCTCAGGGAATTGCAAAATTGTGCCACTCAACGTGGAAAAGCTGCCTGCTTCAAAGCAGGCTGCACCCTGCAACCCCCTTGGGCTGCTGGGGTGCCAAGGTGGGCTCATTTTGCAGCCGCCTCAGATACCTCTGCTTTTCAACACAGCATATGGAGTAGCATATATGCAGCTGCAAGACAAAGATAATGCGATGTATGAGTGTGTTTTAACTCTCTTTTAAGAGCAGTAATTTTCAAGGATGAGTGAGAAGTTACAAGGATGTTGGATATGATATGATATGATATTGTATTGTATTTTATTATATTAACAAGCCCAGTGTAAATGCAGGGCTTGTGCTGGGCCACGTAAATGGTGCAGGTTCATCAAGCTGCAAATATCTGTGAACACAAAACCTTAAGTATCTTTCTGCTGTTTTGGTGGATTCAGGAATAACTATAAGCTGTTTGCAGAGCCCCACTTAAGTCAGAGAAGCTCTGATAACATTGCCTACTCCCCTTCCAAAGTCCCCATAAGTGAAAGCTTTTAAAACCAGTAAAAGCAGAACATATTAGGCTGGAATTTTCCCTATTTTTTTTAAGCCTGTATGACTTCCTTTGGTGCTTCATTTCAGGTGGGATTTCTGCCTACAACGCTGGTTCTGGGAACGTCCGAAGCTACGACAGAATGGATATTGGCACCACCCACAATGACTACTCCAATGACGTGGTTGCACGAGCCCGGTATTACAAGAAACATGGATACTAGATACGGGAATCTCTCCTGAGTAACTTCCTTACCATCACCTGCATGACACCCCTGAGGGAGCCAAGACACAGAGCAGCTGTACCCTGCAAACCCATACAGATGCACATGTACAGGAATGATTAACATGAATAAGAATGTGCAGAACAAAGCCCTCAATTTCTAAAACAATATTCAGTAAGACACCAGTTATGTAGTTTCTTCACAAGCAATATGGTTTGGATTTTACAAAGGGAGTATTACCAAAATCTTAATACTTTTTTCCGCTATCTACATATTTCTCTGAGTTATGAGGACTGTCTTGTTTGCTATTGATGATTTGCTGCCTTCCAGATCTTAAAACACATTTCTGCCAAAATCTGTCATTCTCTTAAGAAATCAAAAGGCAAAATACTTCCTTGGGTATTAGCTTAATGATTTATTTTTTCAAAGCTGCTTGATATTTACATTATGCTGTGGAGTAGGGGTTTTTTTTCGGAATGCTAATTTTTCATATAAATGCATAGAATAGAGATGGATGTTTTCAGTCATACAGAATTAAGCAAACAGAAATCAAATAAAAGTGTTATTAGCAAACAAAGCAGGACTCCAATGTACTCATATTGCCATGTGTGTTAGCAAAGTTTGGATAAGTACGATGTTAATTTTAGGCAGATAGAGACACTGAGAAGGGCACAGGATGAAATACATACTTGCGCGTCATAAAATTCTTTTCCCCCTCTGCTGCTTGTAGAAGAGTGACACTCGGGAAAACAGCAGTCTTTGAGCTAAGCATAATTTGGTGCTCCTATTCCTTCTAGACCTGGAATTGAACTATTTTGGAGGTGGGAGGCTGGAAAGACAAAGAAAGGAGAGGGGTAAATGCCTGCAGGACTGAGTGACACTCATTCTCCAGGGCTAAAAGAAGAGTTAGGTTTGGTCTGGCAGTGCAAGCCGTGCCTTTCCCAGCAGCATCCACTTGCATGCTGAGGGAACTTCCTTTATTCTTCTACGATAAGCACACCTTCTGCAACTGGGAATAACTGTATGTCAAAATAATTAGAAAAAAACACTGGCTGCAAGCATCTTAAATGGATAGGAAAATGCAATCCAAAGCCATTAACAGTGCAGAGTTATGATACACATCCTCCCAGGAGCAATTAGAGACCATGCTGCAAACATCCAGCATGGATTTAAACAACGTAAATAGTGCCCGGCCAACCTGTTTGCCTCCTGCGATGGGATGACTGGCTTTATGGAAGAGGGGAGAGGAGAGGATATGGTATACCTTGACCTAGCAAGGTCTTTGCCCCAGCCTGCCGTAGTATCCATATAGCCAGACCGGTGCGACACGAACTGGATGGGCAGGTAGAAAATTGGCTGGAAAGTTGCCAGGCTCAAAGCGTGGTGGTCAGCGTCACAGGGTCCATCTGGTGGCCAGTTGCTAGTGGCATCCCCTGGGGACGGATCCTGCAGCCAGTACTGCTTTGTGTCTTCAGCAGCAATTCAGACTGGGGACAGAGAGCAGTCCCAGCAAGTTCACAGCTGATACCAAATGTGGGGTCCTGAAGAGGCTGGAGACATGGGCTGACGGCAACCCCATGACAATTAAACAAAGGCAAAGCCCTGCACACCTGGGACAGAACAACCCCACGTGCTGGTACGGGCTGGGGCCAACTGTCTAGGAAGCAAGCTGTGCAAAAAGGGACCTGGGGTCCTGGTAGACACCATGGGCCCTCACAGAGATGTAGCTAAGAGCACCTTGAGCCGCATTAGCAAAATCCTAGCCAGCAGGGAGGGGAGCAATCATTTGCCTCTCTTTCATGCTTGTGAGACCACACCTGGAGCACCGTATCCAGTTTGGGGCTCCCTGATAGAACAGGGACACTGGCATGCTGGGGTGAGTCCAGCAGAGGCCACCCAGCTGGCCAGGGGGACCAACTCGAGAACCTCAAAACTGCAGCAACAACCATGATCAAAGGTGAAGAAAATGCGGCCTGAAAAGACTGCAGAACTGGGATGGCTTAGACAAGAACAAACATGCTAAGGACAGGTATACGTGGCTACAGCTACATAATAGACAGCCAGGAAAGGGAAAGTAAACAGGTTTGCCACACCCATGAGGACAGACTAGAGCAGGTACACAGACATAAATGCAAAAATACATGTAATTTCCCATTTTCGGCTTTCATTTTTAATCAGCAATGAATACAAAGCATTTAAGTATTGCTCTTTAGTATCTTGTAACAAGAATGGCCTTTGCTGTACTTAGGTGAGGTCATGAACAAGACTTCCAAGATACTTGAGAATTTATCTAAACTCTCAGCTCAGCTTTGCAAGACCCAAGGCTTTAAAAAATGAACTTACTACAAAAGACACTGAAATTTGTGCAATTTGTGTAAGCTTCATGTCTCAGTCCTGTTTGCACTCTCCAGCACGGGGCTTTACATCTGTGGATGGGACAAGTAGAACTTCTGCAAAAACTGCTGGGGACTTTTGAAACCAAACCAATAAATAAAACCAGCAGGCTTTTGAAATGCATGGTGCAACTTGTTTCCTGTAACAGCCACAGCCACTGCCTTCCTTCTTTCAGTACTCTGTTGGATCTGCACTATCTGCATTTCACCCTCACAAAATTTACCATGGGGGAGACACATGCCTGGATGGATTAGCAGTGACGGGGAGGTCTGCCATCCAGAGGCTTTTTTCCTTACTGGTGAACAGCTACAGCAGCTTTGATCCATGCCGCCTGCTAATTTGGGTTTGTGCCTTCACCTTTGTTGTCACTGTACAAGAGGGGATAACAACAGGGACCTGGCATATTCTGCGCACATCCAAATTCTCTGTGGTTGCAGCTCTGTGTCCTGTTACTGTTGCTGGGTCTTTGCCTGTAAAAACTTTATTACATCCAAAAGTGCGGGTTCCCGTTTTCCCATTGTCAGCACATTATTGCTTTCAACAACTGAAGGGGGGCAGTTATTTTCAGATGAGGCTCCTCCTAGTTCCAAACTGTTAGCAACGGGGTTTTATTTCATTTTTAGTCGTAATTGTGTTCGTGCTGTAGAGCAAAAATCCTGTTGTGTTTGGGTGGATGCACAAGAAGTTGTTAGACGTTCCTGTTTCCCGTAACACCAGCGGCGTGTGGGAAGTGCACTGAGTCAGCTGCTCCAAAACACCGCCAGCAGATAAAAAGCCCATTTGTCTCTAGGAAGTGCGGCGAGAAGGTGGGGAAGACGTCCTGCAGCAAACATGTCAGGTCTGTGATGTTTGTCCAATATTCTTGTAAATAATTCACTGTACCAAAATCTGTTTTCCATTAACTGCTGGGATCGGGTTAGCGTTGCTCCTCTCAGCTGTTGTTTGTGTGTTTTCCCTTCTGCAACGGCATGTTTAGGCACAGATAAATGCAGATAAATTGCAAGTCAAACAAACTGCAAGTCAGATAAATTGTAATGGATTTAATTGAAGGATGTTTCTCTTTGATTTTTCCTGTTGACAGTATCTATGGAAAAGCAAGCTGGAGCAAGTAAGTAGTGTAGGATTTCTTTTGACTCTCATAGATTTTTTTTTATTTTGGAATAGAAAACCCGCCTTTTGAAGGTGCCTTTCTCCATTGGCTATGCGGGCAGCCCAAGTCACGAGCTTAGACTAGACAGCTAAGTTTTAGGCAAGCTAAAATTTGAGGAGGTGAATTGTGCACAAGCTAGTTCACCTCACAAGCTACACTGTGGCTTTATGCTAGCATGACCGAGAGGTAATCCTTTCCAGAGCATACGATACCATGACCGCATCTGCTAGCGCAAATGCCTGCACTAGTATCGAAATGATGCCATGGGTTTCAGTCGTGGATCTGAAAACATTTTAACAGCATGTGCTGCACACTGTGCTGGCCTGACGTTTGGTTGTAAATACTGCTTTTAGGCTGTTTGGAGCGTTATGGGAATATACTGAACGTTGACACAACTGGAGCTTCGGAGGCAACCGCGAAACCGGAAGGTCTGAGCTATGCAGGTAGGCACTGATTCGGTTGCTCATCTCCCCTTACCTCCACGCACAAGCTCGTGCCTATTACAGATCCCGGTCTCTGGCTGTCAGTCATTGCCATGCGAGCAGACTTTTCCACAACCAACAAAGATCCTACTTGGGCACATAAGTTTATGTTGGGAATGGAGTTGCCTTTGAGATGTTCTGAGGAATATTCAAGACTATCACTGAGAAAATGCAAGGTCTGCCGAGTGCATCCAACCCCTGCCATCAAGCCTGCTTTTCTCTGTCCCTTAAGAGGATTTCCCTCATGACCTAAGTTTCTGAACATTTCCCCATTGTAGTCCTAAATTAAAAGGAACGAAATCTGGGACTAATCCACCCAAAGGCTTAGATTTAAAACAAGAAGACCCACCTTTTAGTCTGCATGCTAGAGAACTGCCCTCTGTATTTGAAAAAGACTTCTTTTACATCATCTCTGTATTGATTTCTAGGGCACTTACCCCTCAGCAAAATTGGTCAATTCTATCATTGCTTCTCTCTAGATTCAGAAGGATTCAAAATGTCAGCTCAGTCATAATGACTGTTAGAACAACTTGTTTCTGATTTTAAAAATGAAAGCGAAAGTCATGCATGTTGTGTTGTAGGAGTTCCTGCCTCAGAAAAGATTGCAGAGAAAGATTTGAAGAACATGGAGAAATACAAAGTCAAGATTGCAAAAGCTGGCAACAGCAAGTGTGTTGATCCAGCTGTGATTGCTGGTATTATCTCTCGAGAGTCGCATGCTGGGGCAGTGCTGAATGACGGCTGGGGTGACCACGGAAATGCATTTGGTTTAATGCAGGTATGGTCAACCCTCTTAAAAACACAAACCTCATCTTTCTTTTGAAGCAGAAAGTCAGAAGTGTGGCAGGGGCCCCATTGAAAGGCAACCCCCTAAACCTTTTCAGACAACTCTTTGGCCAGAATAAAGCCGACAGTGACCCAGCTGACAGCTCCCAGCACCGGGGAAGGACCCTGCTGAGTGTCAGGGCACGAGCAGACTGCTTTTGCACCGTGAAACCGCTGCTTGCTCCCCAGTGCTCTCTTGGGAATGTAGGGATTAATTGTTCCTGTTTCATACTTGAGATAATATATCTTGTTTCAAAAAGCAATTTTTTAACTAAACACAGAGGCCTGTAGGCTGCAGCTACATACAGTCAGGTTAATTACCCTTTATGCACCACAGGGGCCTGGCTAGCGGGGGATCTTGCTTCCCTAGAGGAAAGAGGGGTTTTCCCACCCTTGAGGCAGCTTGGGAGGAGAGGAGCAGTCACCTTGCAGCTGGAAAAGCTTGAACAGCAGTAAGCCCGCTTTCTGCACCCCGTCACCTCTATAGCAGCAGCTGTGTTGGGTTTTTAAGGCTCTGACAAGGAGGTGGGGCAGACATTCCTCTTCAGTGCCCAAATAGCCTGCTATTCGCATCTGCTGGCTTCGCCTGCGCCTTGAGCTAAGTTTGCTTCCTCTCTATACAATTACAACAGAGGTAAATCACGAGATTAAAGATCAAAATTAACACAAGCAGCCTGTAAGCAATGAAGAGCTCTGGATAAATAGCGGGGTTTCTGGTGTGCTGATATTGGTGTCTCACTTTCAGGTTGACAAACGGTACCATAAGATCGTTGGGTCATGGGACAGTGAAGAGCACTTAGCACAAGGCACAGAGATTTTATGCGGGATGATAAAGGAAATCCAAAAGAAATTCCCAACGTGGACAAAGGAACAGCAGCTCAAAGGTAGAGTTTTGTCAGCTTTAAAACACTTTACATACATAAAAGTCAAGCACAATTAACGCTGTAAAACCGAGCACTTCAGAGAACTAAATCGATCCCAGTCCCCCTGTTCATTTTATTGAGGTGTGGAACAATATTCCTTGACACTCACTAAAAGGAATAGAGGAATAAGATGTGGTTAGCTTTCTAGCAGGCTTTTGGAAAACTTGGCAAATATCATGACATTTTTCAGTTGCAAGGAGTAAGGGTGAGTTTTTCCCCGCCTCTCTCCATTTCATTTGTTTTGTATTTCTATACCCACCTACAAAAACCTACTATCTTGGCAACTCCAAAGAAGGAACACATTAATTTTGGAAATGTATGGTCCTCTCTGAAGGAAACATGGTTATATTCTTGAGCACTGATTACGGTTGAAGCCGTCATGGTTGGATCCCTTTATTCCAACTACAATACAAATATGGCTGAGGTTATTAACGCAGGTAGACATGAAGGAATACGCACAAAAGGAAACAGTCATACAACTGAAGATGTTACGTTAGCAAAATACAGCAAGGGGACAATGACCACCAAGTCTGGATGTAAAGGAGGAAATTATGATTTCTTCACAAAGTTAAAACACAAAAGGAACACCTCAGTGGCAAAAATAGCTAGAAATGTTAATTACAATACTGGTGAAAAGAGAGCTGCAGACTAAAGCAACACATTTAAGTTGTGATTTTTGTTTGTTTGCTTATTTACTGATGAAGTATCATCTCTGTTTATGTCTTCCTTTCACTCTCATTTCAGGTGGGATTTCAGCCTATAATGCGGGACCTAAAAACGTCCAGAGCTATGACAGAATGGATATCGGCACAACACACAATGACTACGCCAATGATGTGGTTGCAAGAGCCAAGTTTTATAAGAGGAATGGATACTGAGATATCTGAGTAATGGTTAGATTTGAGTCACTGACTGCATACTTTGCTTCTAATTAAGAAAATCCTGGATTTCTCCCCCAGAAAGAGTAAGAATGGGGCAAGGTAATGAAGCCAGAAAGAAATGCAAGCTTTCAATGGTTTTTTTTTTCAGCTAAGGCTAAAAAAATCACTTTAAAAGATAACACCGCTAATAATCCAAACTGCAACCTATCTGTTGCAATTTATTTTTTATCTCACTTCACAAGAATATTCAAACTGAGTTTTCATCTGTGCTTTCAGTCTCTCAAGAAGCAGATTAATGCTTCAAGAAAGTTATAACACTGCTTAACAAGATTTTATCTGCTTTAATCTGTCAATACATGTGTCTAACAGCAGTACAAAATTGGTTGTTAACAATCTGCAATTTTGGAATTGAATATTTGATGTTTAACCTACCAGAAGAGTGTATCTCAGTGTATCATATCCTTTCAGAATAACTGCTCTTAACTTTGGTGGTGTGACCCTGAAGTGGCTGTTTCTTGTGACAGGAGGGAAAATACTAAGCTATCCTTAACTTTTTTTTTTTTCCCCTCGATACTACTTCATTTTAGCCTTTACAGTTGCAAACAATCTGTAAAACTCAAGCTGCTGTAATGAATACTTTTACTGAAGCTATATATTAGCTTCAATGCGGGGTCTGGACTAAGAATATGCACATTCCATCATGTTTTTGAAATGGCATGTAGTTTATAAAATCTCATGCAAGTTCATGCACAATAAACAGATCCTTTTAATCAATCACATAGTAAAGCTTTTGGGGAGCCTTAGCTTCAGAGTTGTTGAGTCCATTCAGCCATTTCAAGACACAGGGAAGAAAAGTAAATGGTTTAGAGTGGTTAGAAGAAAAAACCCTCAAGCGTATCACTAGGAGCTAAAGGAGAAACGACAAAGAGCACAAGGGGGTTGGTTGTTTGGTTGTTTTAAATATTGTGCATTTTTATAGATAGTATTTTGTAGTTGTGATTAAAAATATCTTGATGCTATTATTAGAATTGTATTGCTCTACTCACACTACAGTATTAATTACCAAGTCTGTAACAGTAAGTGAACCTGCAACAGAGCAATAGCACAGAAATACAAATTTATTCTTAAAACAGGACATTTCTACATTGCTACCACATATTGCACCAAAGATTTGTTTGAATATACTTTAAATGCCACAGAAGGTAGACATGGCAAACGGTTCCTAACCAAGAAGCAAGCTCAACATCAGCCAGCTGTATGCCCAAGGGCTGCCCAAAGGCAGCTAAGGGTACCCTGGGCTGTATGAACAGAACAGCTTGACCAAGGGAAGGGATTACACCCCTCTACTAAGCACTTGTTAGACCACATCTAGAGCAGCATCCAGTTTTGGACCCCCTGGCAGAAGAAAGAACAATTAAGTAGAGCGAGGTCAGCAGAGAGCCACCAAGGTGGTTGGGGCTGGAGCACTTGCCCCATGCGAAGGGACAGCTTCAGGTGGACCGAAGAGCAGCCCCACAGTACCTGCCTGTGAGGGATAACTGAGCGGATGGAGCCAGGCTGGCTCCTCACAGCAGTGCAAGGTGGGAACAGAAGTGCCAATAGGCACAAGCTGAAAGAAGAGAGGTTCAGACTGGATACAAGACTGTATTCTGCATACCTGAGGACAGCCAGGCAGCAGAGCAGGCTGCCCAGAGAGGCTGAGCTGTCCCTCTCCTCAGAGGTTTTCAAGACCCAACTGGAGAAAATCCTGAGTAACCTGGTCTCACCTCAGCACTGGCCCTGCGTTGAGCAGGAGGTTGGACTAGAGACCCACAAGGTACCTTCCAAACAGAATTTTGCCGTCGTCTTAAGTCAGCCTGCTTGTTCCCTGCACGAAAAGGCAGTATGTCTTACCGGTGCTTCCATGAAGATTTACACGAAGCATTTACAATGCTCCGTTAATGAAAGGATGTGGACACACACACTGTTTGTGCACCCTGTTGGTTCAGGTTTTCGACCCGAGAGCCAATCTTTAGGGAACATATGCTTATACAGAGAAGGTTCGGGATAGCAGATTGACCGTATGACAGTTGTGACCTTGAAGAAAATACCATTTCAGAAACACCCAAACCTACACATATATTACAAATTTTAAGAAAATACAATTTCCTTTTTCATTAAAACTGCCAGCTTGTCAATTAAAGACAGCTGTAAACATCTCTTGTAGCTAAATCTTATCCAGAAATAACAGGTACTACCTAAAGCCCTTTCCCTTTCCTGTACTTGGGAAGCAGTTACTAGCTCTGCTCTAACTTCGGTAGTTTGTCACACACTTTTTAAGTTGTGCACAGTACCAAGCAAGCTCATTCATTAACACATTCTTTCTGGTTTACATTGCAGTACTTTTGAAGGTTGTAGCATCCATATAGGGTAATGAATAGAAGATCCATATTCATACACACACTGTGTATGACAGCACTGGCAGCACTCCCTCTGTTGGAGATTCACCAGGCTGCAGTGCCATGGACACAAATCCTGAACGTGCTTGGCAAGGCTGAGCAATCCTGGGTTTGGTGCTCTTGGCCACCATGCCTGCTACAAGACTTTTATTTGCTGTCCCTCAGCAACAAGATCCATTTACCTAATTTCCTGGGCCCTAGCACTTGTGCCATCTCTTTTAAGCATGCCCTGTACCTTGGATGCACTACACACGTCCTTCAAAAGAGCTGAAATTTCAGCTTTACTAAGAACCTCCCTGTAGGAACACGGTCAACACCATGCAGAGACTCCAGTTATAAGACACTGCAGTGCAAGATGCTATGCAGACACTGGAAGGAATGAGGGAGGGAAGAAAAGCAATATTCATTTATCTGCTTCACTCTTTCCTTGCTATTCTATATATTTCAGACTGACACCAGTATTTTCTGCGTCCTTCCAACTACAGCCTGTATCTTGTTGAGAAATTGAGGTTTTTCAGCTCAATCTTGCGTTTCTGCCTTTGGCCTGTTTGTAGGAGCCATTATAGTCTTCAATGCCCCTATGATAGCCTATCCTTCTTTTTCTTTCTCCTGCACACAGTATCTCCAGCTTTTGTGTCCCTCTACTGATATGTCTATTCTTTTGAACTCCTACTGGTGTTCACTCTTCTCTGCAAGCATGCAGAAAGGATAAACATTCATTTTCAGTGACTGCGTCCCTCTGATCTTCTCAGAACATACAGCCATTAAGATTAACTCCTCTACAGCGTCTCTAGTGTGGGAGAGGCTCATAGTGTGTTAAACTATGGAATTTATGCTCCCTGGAATGAAAACGACTTTATCATTTGATACAGCAACAGCTTCTTAACTTTGGTCACAATTCTTAAAACTGTAAATAAAAATATGCACACAGTACTATTCAAGATCCTTCAGTAAGAGGTGGTATTTTATAAGCTTGCAGTTCATAATTACTAACTTGTATCAGAGGTTTGCTTCAGGGTCTCCAGATTTCTAAAGTGTGCAATTTTAGAACAGGAAAAGCACCAACTTTCACATAGACTGCAGCTCTTAGGCTATTATTATTAAAATTTAGGATCAAGAAATACATATGAAGTGAGATAGCATGTTTCCTGAAGGACATGTTATACAGCCTACCAAGATGTGAATCACTCCTTCTGTTACTCCCAAACGGGGAGCTGGGGTACTTTTTAAGCTACAGAGGAGGCCAGATGACAGACTGTTTGCTAAGGAACAAGCGTGAGATCTGAATGACCAAGGTAAGTCACCCAAATGCCTGCCTCAATCAAATGACACTCTCGGTGGGTATCCAGTCGATTCTCGTGTAACTGGTAAACAGAGAGCTTTTCAATTCCAGTTCCTTCCTTTGTGCAGTAAAGGTGAAGTCACGCACCATCATTGTAAACCTGTACTATTAGCTGGGAAATGTCCTCACCATCATCAGTTAGATCCATTCTACTTACTTCTCTTGCTTATCTGACTTTATTTATAACGTTCTCTAATAGCTAGCCATAAACTGCAGTAATCTAGCCGCAAAGTTAAAACACATGGAAAGAAAGCCTATCATTCATTTAATATTTCAGGCAAACATTACCAGTATTGTATTTTATATTGTACACATGTAATCCTTCTTTAAGCATCAGTGTCATCCCTGTCACTCATACCAGACAGGGTAAGAATTAAACTTACATTTCATACACGAACTCTTAAGTCAGGAGTTAAATTATTTATTTTATAAAATCTAAATCCAATCAGCACAGCTTACGACTTAATTTCTTTCTGCTCCACAGGTTTCAGATGCCGTTTAATGACAAGCTCTCCCTTGCTTGTAAGAAAGGTGTCCGACATTTCCTCTTCTGTTGGCAATCCGTGAGGTAGTTTCAGTGGCTGTATTCTACAGGCAAAAGAGTTTGCTTAGTGAAGTCCTATGACTAGAATAGAGTTACATTAAGTGTTCCAAATTAAACAAATTGTTAACAAACCTTATCAGATGTTTAATAACTTTCAGCCTGGAATTCACAGAAGGGATATTTTTGTGCAGTCTTGGCTGATGTGCCTATATAAAGGATAGAACAGGTTTTACAAACGCATTGCCAAAACCCCAATCTCTGTTCACTGAACTTTTCACACTACCAGTAAAAATATAAACCACATTTGCAAATATAAGATTTAGAGAAATGTCATGCATCAAGAACATACAGAAAAATATGAAATCAAAACTTGATCAAATTCAATTCCAGTAAAATAACAAATTCAGCTTTATTGCCATTATATTATCAATATACTCAAATTTCTTCCAACTGTTAAAAATATTATAAATGTAAATACAGGAGTTTAGGGGTAAGACTACTTGCTTCAGTTAGATCTTAAATTAATCAAGCACACATTTTTTTCTCTGTAATATCACACTGACAAAGATTTTTGCACAATGTGCAGTTGACCTAAAAAATTTGGATAAACATCTTTGACACAAACTCTTAAGAGTCTTGGATTTGGAAGCCTTTTCATTAATAAATGAGTCTTATTTGCCTAACTGAAATATCTGAATAATATGACCCACAGAGAAAACCGAATTCAAAGTATTCACAAATCTATTTTTATTATTTTAGCAGAAATCTCAAGGTAAAGTTTTCCTCAGGCATGCAGAGCAATACCATACAGTGATATTCTGAATTCCCACTAAAAGGGCATTTGCCATTAAGGTTCCTCTCAGCTCTTAAACACATCATCAATTTCTCAATTACATTTACAGCAGCTGTAAAGCAATCCAAGTTTTGTAACTGCAAAACTGAGGTCCTTAAAAAAAACCCCACTGCCCTAATTCTACCCTATATTGTGTACATCAGAAATGTAGAAACAAGTATAAAGAACAACAATCATACTTTATCCAGTCCAAGGTCACGTATTATCTTCTTTTCCCAATATGGGCGACCAACTACACTTTTTATTCTAGTAACAACGTGGATTTTGTGGGGCTGCTCAGGATCACCTCCATACTTTTCATGATCTCCAGGCCGCGGCTGAAATACCTAGAATAAGAAGTTCACAAGAACAGAGGGGTTTTCCCTAAATATCTGAATTATTATTATTATAGTTAACAAAATAACTCTCTAAAACATACTTCAAATTTGGTAAAAATTCTTACATGCTTAACTACCTTTCTTTTCAGAAGGTCAAAGCACCAGCAAGTGACCTCAAATTTAGCTTTTATAACATTAAGTCAAATATATTTTTATAATGGTTTGCTGATGAATACATTAACTCTTGAGTTTGGCCATACAACTGCATAGAAATACATGGACAACATTCTATACCAGCACAGCACTTAATTCACATGCATCTCATTGAAGAAACTCTGCTTAGCCTCTGAATGGTTTAAGGCTTTAAGAATGACTTTAAGGAAAAGAGTCAACTGACACTAGACAGTATCTTGCAGAAAGATAAGCTAAAAATGTAAATATAAAAATATACAATAAATGTCAAACTTCTCATCTCTTTGGTTTTAGTTATTTATTGAATAGAACAGTCTATCTCAGTTGGAAGGGACCAACAATGATCACCTAGTCCAACTGCCTGACCAGTTCAGGGCTGACCAAAAGTTAAAGCATGTTGTTAAGGGCATTGTCCAAATGCCTCCTAAACACTGACAGGCTTGGGGCATTGACCACCTCTCTAGGAAGCCTGTTCCAGCGTTTGACCACCCCCTTGGTAAAGAAATGCTTCCTCATGTCCAGTCTGAACCTCCCCTGGCGCAGCTTTGAGCCATTCCCAAGCATCCTATCACTGGATCCCGGGGGAAGAGCTCAGCACCTCCCTCTGCACATTCCCTCCTCAGGAAGCTGTAGAGAGCCATGAGGTCGCCCTTCAGCCTCCTTTTCTCCAAAGTGGATGAGCCCCAAGTCCTTAGCCGCTCCTCACAGGACATGCCTTCCAGCCCTTCCACCAGCTTTGTTGCCCTCCTCTGGATGCATTTAAGTGCCTTCACATCCTTCTTAAATTGCGGGGCCCAGAACTGCACACAGCACTCAAGGTGAGGCCGCACCAGCGCTGAATAGAGCGGGATAATCGCCTCTCTTGATGGGCTGTTATGCTGGGCTTGATGCACCCCAGGGTGCGGTTTGCTCTCCTGGCTGCCGGGGCATGCTGCTGACTCCTATTGAGCCTGCTGTCGACCAGCACCCCCAGACCCCTTTCTGCAGGGCTGCTCTCCAGCCGCTGCTCTCCCAGTTTATACTTGTGCCTGGCATTACCCCGTCCAGGTGCAGAATCCAGCATTTGGACTTGTTAAATTTCATCGCATTAATCATAGCCCAATGCTCCAATCTATCTAGATCCCTCTGCAAAGCCTCTTGTCCCTTGAGAGAGTCGACAGCACCTCCCAGTTTGGTATCGTCAGCAAACTTGCTAATGGTGCATTCAACTCCTGCATCCAGATCACTGATAAAGATACTGAACAGAACTGGCTCTGGGACTGAGCCCTGAGGAACACTGCTGGTGACCCGTCGCCAGCCAGCTGTAGCCCCATTCACTACGACCCTTTGGGCTCTGCCCTTCAGCCAGTTCTTCACCCAGTACACTGTGAACCTGCTCATCTCACAGTCTCTAGAAGTCTGCCATACCGCAGAAAGCACAGAATTAAGACGGCTAATATCTATTTTTCAGTTTCTCATCTACTATAGCACATACCGAGTCTGGAATTCTTGACCTGGTAAAGAGACAACGAACCCACGCCACGGATGCCATCCCCTCCATCCTCTTCCCCAGCATCTGCGAAGAGAGTGGGATGTAACTTGTTTGGACTTTCCTTATAGCTTTTAGCACTTGCAAACAGACTACACAACCACTCAAACGCAGACCGGGTGAGCACATATCCCGTGTTTATGACACCCCCCGGCGGCTGAAGCACAGCCTGCGCTGACACCGGGCGCCCACAGGCTCCCCGGCCTTTCCCACGGCCGCGCTCTCCTCTCAGAGGCGGGGTTGCTCCCCCGAGAGCGGCGAAGCTCGCAGCAGCCTACAGCTTGGCCCCTCACGCCACCCGCAACCGCCCCCCTCTCTCCTTCCCCCTCTCAGCGGCGCCTGCGGGGGGCCGACAGGCCCATTCCCCGCCGCCCCTCCTCGCTTCACGGCGGAAGCCCCCCGCCGCCGCAGGCGGAGAGCGTACAGCCAGCGCGCCCCAGCCAAACCCCAGCCCGGGCCACCACCTTCCAAGCGGCTGCGTGCCCCAGGCCGGCCCGGCCCGCCGCGGCCGCCATCTCGGTGCGCAACCCTTCCGGCCGGGCACCGGCGCCACGGCACTTCAGTTCCGCGCCGGCGGAAGGACAACGGTGAGACACAGCCGCTTTCCCTAACCCCGCCTCGGTTTCTATTCCCCGGCGGCGGGTGCGGACCGCGCATGCGCAGTGCCCCCCCCCCGGCCCGCCGCGCTGCCGGAGGCGTGGCCGCCCCCTGCCGGTCGCCGTCCCCGTCCCCGCCGCGGCGCCGATGTCGCGGGCGGGGGGCGATGGCACCGCCGCGCTGGAGCGGGCCGGGGCGGAGACGGTGAAGCGGGCGGTGGAGCTGGACGTGGCGTCTCGGTTCCAGGAGTCGCTGGTGTGCTACCAGGAGGGCATCGACCTCCTGCTGCAGGTGGTGAAAGGTACCGGGCGGGGCGGCGGCCGGGCGAGGGGCGGTTGGGCAGCCGTTTGCTCCAGCCGTTGGGGCGGTTCGTTGTTCGGTACGCCCCGGCTCTGTGGGAGGCCGCCAGCCGCGGGTGGTTTTGAGGAGACAGGAGCCGTGCTTGCCGCCGAGGGCCGGCCCCGGTCCCCCGTCGCCTCACGGGGAGGGAGAGGAAAGGCGGCGGGCTCTCCCCGGGAGCCCGGGGGCCGGGCGGGGCTCAGCTCCCCGGGAGGCACTGGCCTGTGTGCTTTCGATTCACAGCCACGAAGGATGAGGCGAAAAAGCAGCGTTACCGGCAGAAAATATCCGAGTACATGACCAGAGCCGAAGACATTAAAAAACACATTGAAAAAGAGAAAGAAGGTATGGAGCTGCCATGTACCCGTTCGCATTTAAATACCCGTTGTTATGTGAACATTTTATGGGCGAGGTGGTTGACACAGGAATTATGTCATGATCTTCACTGAAGAAGAGACTTCTTTTCTTTTCAGACGGCAAATACCATAAGCAAATCAGGATAGAGGAAAATGCAACAGGTTTCAGCTACGAAAAGCTTTTCCAAGAGTACCTTACTGAGATTGTTTCTGAAGTTTGGGTGGAGGACCCCTACGTTAGGCATGTTCATCAGGCAAGTAGATATTCAGTGTAACTGATACGTATGTAACTACTAAAAGAATTCCAAGTTACTAAATTAAATAAAACTTTTACAGTTGTATAACTTCCTACGATTCTGCGAGATGCTAGTTAAGGGGCCGTGCAAAGTGAAAACAATCCACCTCCTCACTTCCTGTGATGAAGTAAGTGTCTAGGTTTGGGGTTCTGTTTCCCCGTACTTGGGTGATACCACATGCAAGTATATATATATATATATATAAAAATACTTATTTTTAAATATAGATTTGTTCTTACTTACCAGTACCTGTTAGACTGAGGCTCTGATGCCTTCAGCAGAAAACAGATTAAGAGGAAAATAAAAATGTGATAGCTGAACGTAAGTAATTTTATAAGTTCAGAGTTTTCTGATAACTCTAACAAATTCTTGGTAGGCAGGATCTTAAATGGAAAAGATATTTTTGTGACAATTTTGTTGTGGAAAATGTCATCAAAACCAATACATCTATTGAGACTTTTTTTCCTCTTCCAACAGCTGTATATAGTTGTCATTTTAGAGGCTTTGATGAGCTAAAATCTCTCAAACTGTCACTGCATTTATTTTGGTTCAAGTAGTAATTCATATCTAGTTTCAAAGGGCTGAGAATGAGCTCCTCCTCCACATCCCTTAGCAAGCGTACCTGTAATCTGTCTGCTTTTTATCCTGTCTTTGAAACTGCCAATCTGCCTTCATCCAAGTTACTTTCTTTTGGTTTAAGGTATTACTAAAAAAGTTTTGTTGCTGAGTTTGGGAAGAGGTGACCAGAAGTAGAATATATGGTTAAAAAAAAAAAAAACACCACGGTACTTTTACTTTTAACAGGGTAGTGGGAGGAGTCAGCAGATAACTGGCTTGGAAGAAATACAACAGTCATTGAAGAATTATGGAGTAACATTGGATATTGCGTTTTCATCTTCAATACACGATCGAGAAATTAGGTGGGTGATATAAAAAAATCAGCGAATGCCAGTTATTTGAAGTCAAACTACTTAACCCTAACTTTTGAGACAATTTCTAATTACAGCTGTGATTAACAAAGTGGAAGGCAGTGTCCCTAACTGGATAAAATCAGCCCTCCATAGTTTCATGTGTTCTAACTGTGAACGCAATAGTAGATATCTCTTTATACAGAACAGTGTCTTCCATGATTCATACAGGTATCGGCGACACTAGGAAATAACTGTGATTGAGACAAGGAGCGTTACGTGGATATAACTCTCTTTTAATTCAACATACTCGTAGTTTTCAAATTTGCGATTTTTTAAAACAGATTCAACAATGGATGGATGATTAAGATTGGAAGGGGTCTTGATTATTTTAAGAAACCACAGGTAAGAATGCTTTGACCTCTTTCATTAAATTATACTGCAGAAGAGCTCATTCTATGTCCACCGTACCAATTCTGTTAATTTCCGCAGGGTCGTTTCAGCATCGGATACTGTGACTTTGACTTGCGACCTTGTCATGAAACAACAGTGGATGTATTTCATACTAAACATACAAAGAAAATGTGATCAGATATGACTGCTTTTTATGAGTGTTTTTATAAGCATAAAAATGCAAGACTGGAAGATGCCTCAGAAGCAACTCTTCTAAGTACTTCGTCCAGCACAGCTTTTGTAATCTATAGGTTTAAGAATATTTGAGACTTTTCAGTCTGAGAAAACACAACTGTACAATTCGTCCACTGTACTTCTCCCATAATCTTAGTTAATACAGTCCATGTCTAAATTTGATCTTGATTTCATAACAGACCCTCGGTACTGTCTCTGAAAGGCCTCTTTACTGCCATTTCCATTTTTACTATTAATTTTGTCTTGAGAAAATTTTGGGTTTTATATCTTTAATTGACCACATCACAAACATTTGAAGCTGGGTTGCCACGTCCTCTTTTATAAGCAGCCTTATCTATTTCCTTTAATTCCTGTATTCCAATCATGACTACTGTTCTGCTGTGTTTTGGTCAGTCCTGTAACACCTGATTTCACAGACTTTGGTAGCAACCCCAAATCTAACATTCCATTTTCCAAGCTCCTTGCATACAAACATTGTAGCGTTCAATATACAGACATGTTAGGGTTGTCTTATGTGTTTCTGCATGATGGATTTGGGGCTGGAAAGGGTGCAAACAGCTGTATTCTTTTCCCAGTCACTCCTGTATGTTCTTTTATTCTGTGATGTATGGTCATATACCTCATTTCCATCCTTTGCATTAGGTGTGAAAAGGTGGTTTGATCCTCTCCCTGACTTCCAAGTTTATTGTCCTTCCAGCTAGTCATGCTAAAAAAAAACAAACTGATTTTTAAATTCTTCCAGAAATTGGATACCCTGAAAGTTTCTTGTTAATAATGATTCTAAGGAATATGCTAATTGTAAAAAAATCTTTTCTTGTCTTCCCTTCATCCTCTGGAAAATGGAAGGTATCACCTGAGCTGCTGCTTTTTTTTTTTTTTTTTTTTTTACAAGAGTTCTTGATCATTGTCAGCAAGAATCTGGCAAAGTCGTATATTCTGATGTGAAGAACAGGCAGTGGCCTCTTTTACAGGTCCCATCGAAATCTTTTCAGCCTCAGGACTGATAGGTGCCTTATGTCTTCTGCATCCTTCCATATTCTAGTAGAATGTTCACTGCTAGAACTTTTTCTCTCTCCTATGTTTTTTTTTTTCGTGGTGGCTGGTGTATTCCATTATCCTTTTTTTATTATTTGCTTTATTCTTCTTTCACCTACTGTCATCTAATGCCGTTATTCTTTTAGACTTGCCTCTAACACAACAAATCTATTCCACAGCTATCAAGAAGAAACAGAGCTGGTCTTTGCTTTGTTCTCTGGGTCACAGTTTGCCAGTGGTCTGCCTTCTTTACCCTTTTGCGTAATAATGTCTCTGCTTTTCAGTGTTACATCAGCGAAAAGAATAACATATGTGCCACAGAAGGTGTACGCTACCAGTCGGTCCCACCAAACATTCCATAGGATCTCCCTGTCTTGCTGCTGTGATACCAGGTTTCTGGTCACTGTCATCAGCTTTATTCAGTTGTGTATAATATACGCCTATTCTTAATAGGAATAAAGGTTATTTTTTATTATTTGTAGTTTTAGTCATCTGTTTGAATTCTCTGCACTACATAGGGGGATTCAAGGAAGCTGGGTAGTGCCTTATAGATCAGCCATGTTTGGGAGAAGGTTCTCTCTAAATACAGTAAGCTTCCCAAATGTGAAGCTTTCTATCTTTTAACCTAGCCTGGCAATTTCAAACACACAGGGGCAAAATAAAAAGCCACCTTAAGTATTTTAGATCAACTTTAAATCTTAATTGGAAATCAAAATAAAAATTGTTATGCTTGCTGCATCTTGTAATACAATATGCCTCTCTGCTCTAGTGGTAAGCCCCTATGATGTGGTCCTCTACAAATACCACAAGAGGCAAGCGTCGTCTTCCCTCTCTTGGCTGTTCACTGCTAGAGCTTTTTCTCTGTTTTCGAACTAGATTATAATTCACTAGCTAAGACTGCAGATTTCCTTGCAGATCTTGTGGATGTGCAATATCTGTACATACGTACAACTAAGCCTTTAGGGACGTCCCAGTTGGCGCTGCGCTGCAGTTTTTACCTATAAGCCCTTTATCCCTGCACAGTTCCTTTCACTGTCAGTAGGGACACCAGGTATGAAGAGGAATGGGCATCAATGGATGGGAAAAAAGACCGATCAGAGCAATCTAAGAATACAGTTCCACAATCATTTTACTGACTCCAGGCCGCGTTCTTCTGTGCCGCCACTGGCACTGAGGGAGTCAGGTGGTCACCTGGGTTGTGCAGCCAGGACTGTAGATGAGCTTAAGCCACCCTCCCAGCTGGAGTCAGCCGAGTCTCGTTCAGCCCTGCGGCGCGACTGCCAGGCCCAGCCGAGGGCTGGGTTCACCCCCGCTGCCTGCTCTCCTTAGCCAAGGGTAGGGCCCTTCCGCCATGTCGCTTCCTCCTACTGCCATTTTTTAAAGACCACAGTGTGCAAGTAACAGTAGCACCTCATTGGCCTTTGCAGGCCTCGCTTGTTAGGAAATATTTGCAGCTAATGGTCTCGTCTGCACGATGTAATTAGCAAAAGAGTGAAGTATTCATCAAAGGATATACTGCCTAGGGCTTCCTAATCTGCCTGTTTAGATCATCCTTATCTGAAGAATTTCAGTCACTGCTGTTACTTACCATGTCCTGCTTATTTGACAGTCTGGTGAAGAACGAATCGTGTAACCGAGAAGTATATAAACTCTGTAATTGCCTCGCTTCAGCAGAGATCCTGTCAGCAGAGGCTCTCTCTGCTGCTCTGTGTTCTCTCCTATAGCAATAAACTGCTGCTGTTTTGACCTGATCAAAATTGCATTCCAGCTATTCCGTGACAGAATTTGGTGCTGCGACTTGGATTCGCATGTCCTGCTTCGCCTGGGAGGACTGCAGACTGCTCCCTGCCGAAACCCCCTTAGTGCCGCTCAGAAAGGTAAGGGACCTTTTGAAATCCCTACTGGAGCTTCAGCCGAGGGCTGCCTGTATGGACAACAAGGACACTGGAAGTCAGAATGTCCTTACAGACCTAATCCTAAGTCTTTTAAGTCCAGCAGGATTCAGTCACCCTAACTTTCCACCCAAATTTTCCTTCATGCCACAGCCTCAGAAATGCGATGAGGACAGCCCCAAGGACATAAACATCGTTGCTCCTTTGCTTTCTTTAGGCCAGACTGGTCCTTATTTATCTTGCCCTATTAACAGCAGGATTGTTTCTTGCCTAGTTGATACTGGCGTTTCTCAATCCACTTCATGTGCCTCGGATTTTCCTGCAATTCCCGTATCTTCATAAGTAGTGAACGCTGTTGGTATTTCCGGACAACCCATATGTCATCCGGTAACAAGCCCTTTGTCTGTAACTATCATCTGCCTCATTTCTGGATACCATGCTTTCCTTTCAAGTCCTACCACCCCAGTTAAACTTCTGGGAAGACTCTTAGGTAAATTGGGTTGTGCTCTATACTGCGCCCTGAATGGAATTTACTTCGATGTGCTCACACCTTGACAGGGTGAGCCAGCAGTGTGCTCAGGTGGCCAAGGCAGTCAATGGCACCCTGGCTTGTATCAGGACTAGTGTGGCCAGCAGGAGCAGGGAGGTGATAGTGCCCCTGTACTCAGCACTGGTGAGGCCGCACCTCGAGTGCTGTGTTCAGTTTTGGGCCCCTCACTACAAGAAGGACATGGAGGTGCTGGAGCGTGTCCAGAGCAGGGCAACGAAGCTGGTGAAGGGTCTAGAGCACAAGTCTTATGAGGAGCAGCTGAGGGAACTGGGGTTGTTTAGTCTGGAGAAGAGGAGGCTGAGGGGAGACCTTATTGCTCCCTACAACTACCTGAATGGAGGTTGTAGCGAGGTGGGGGTTGGTCTCTTCTCCCTAGTAACGAGTGATAGGACGAGAGGAAACGGCCTCAAGCTGCGCCAGGGGAGGTTTAGGTTGGATATTAGGAAAAACTTCTTCACCGAAAGGGTGGTCAGGCACTGGACCAGGCTGCCCAGGGAAGTGGTTGAGTCTCCATCCCTGGAGGTATTTAAAAGAAGGGTAGACGTGGTGCTTAGGGACATGGTTTAGTGGTGGACTTGACAGTGTTAGGTTAACGGTTGGACTCGATGATCTTAAGGGTCTTTTCCAACCCTGACGATTCTATGATTCTATGAAATTTATGGATTTTTTGCTTGATGAAGCTCCCACTTCAAATTTAACTAACTCTACTATTCAAGGGCAGTTTGGTGAAGAAAGAGTTGTATAACATAAACTCTGTAACTTCCTCATTTGGGCAGAGTTCACATCAGTGGAGTCTGTCACTGCTGCGCTGCGTTCTCTCCTACAGCTACCGCAATAAACAGCTTCTGTTCTGACCTGATCAAAATTGCATTCTGCTTATTCGGCAACAACAGTGAAATGCATCCTGAGCCTTTCTTTCATCATGTTACTTTATACTGAGCCATTATTTTTATTTAACATGAAGACCGTCATTTTCCGTTCACTATTGCCTTTCATCAGCAAATTTTCTCCTAGGTGGTAACCTAAGGAACCTGTTTGTCCTAGATCTGTATTTGCAAGCCTATTTCCTAATGTAGAAGAAGTATTCCCACTTTTAGCTCAGATACCAGTACCTATGGCTGCAGCGACTCCCAGCGCTGTGCCAGGCGGTGCAGGTACAAAGGAGGCACCTATGGCCTCCCTCCCAGTCAGCCTCTCCTGCCCCGTCACATAAACCCCCACGCCCCTTCTGCCCATGCATGGACAAAAGCCCAAATCCAGGGTGGAGCTGCTGGACGGAGTCACGACGCAGCGGTGAGCTCAGCTCACGGCCACGCTTGTACAGCGGAGGCAGAGGGTCACCAGCACTTTGCAAGAAAGGACTTCCAACCAGAAAGCAGGGGGACGCCCCCCTCCACACAGCTCGGGCGGAGACACGGCCTTGGAGCTACTGCCTGCAAGGAGCGGGACACAGGCTGGGGCATCCAGGGCAGCAGCAGCAGCGCAGCGGCAGCTTTCCCTCTACCTCATCCCATCTCTGTCAGCCATTTTCCGCTACAGAGCCAGTTTGGGATGCCACCACCATTTTCCCTGGTTTAAGCAGCAATGATGTCTGTCAGCATGGAGTGACACAGGGCTGCAGTCCGTTCCAGTGGCTTATGTCCTACAGTTTGGGAACCTCGGGTGCAGGCAGTGTGAGATCCAATTGCCAGTAGTTAATATTAAGCAAAAGCACAGGATTAAACAGCTTCAATGACTAATAAACAAGAAAAATTAATCTTGTAGAAATCAATGTTTTAATTTTGCTTTCAATAAGTTAACTTAAAAAGCAGCAGAAATGTAGCTTACATTTTCAAAATTCGAGTCACATTAACATTATCATATTCTCACACAGCAGATTCCACCTGCTGTGCACCTCGTCATCTTGTGGACACACCCTTAGTAATGCTGTTGCCAGTGTAGTGGTTTCCTTTGGGCAAAACTTACTGCCAGTGAGGCTCTTCACCAGTTCACTGCACAGTGCCGGTGGCAGCCACTGCTCCGGCAGGTGTACGTT
Source organism: Platalea leucorodia (assembly GCF_965183815.1). Classification (NCBI taxonomy): domain Eukaryota; kingdom Metazoa; phylum Chordata; class Aves; order Pelecaniformes; family Threskiornithidae; genus Platalea; species Platalea leucorodia. The sequence goes on from NC_138824.1 coordinate 71,492,567, forward strand.
ACAGGCTTCAATCCTTCCGTGCTTGACATCCATATCGACTTTAACATCAAGAACAGAATCTTTATAGGCCATGTTAAAACAAGTGCTAACGCTGAACTTTGGTGTCTTTCCATACACCCACTCCCAGGTTTGCAGTTCCTTAGTTTTATTGCTAATTCCAGGAAGCACAGTCTCATCAGCTGGATTTATCAAGGTGATACGATGATCTATATGGTGTTGCGTAGCATACTCTGCAGCAATGGCATCCAGGAGCACCTCACAAGTTAAACTAGGATCCTCCTCAAAGAGATTTTTCACGGAGGCAGGCACACTAGGAGTGGCATTGCTTTTTAGCCCTTTATAAGGACTCTTTAGCACAGAAGATAAAACAAGCTTATCTGCGTTACAGAGTAAGGTACAGTGGTGATAAGCAGTTGTCCTCCCCAGCTTTGCCGCAGTACCTGAGATTTTGTATTGCCTGTCTAGCAAGATGTCGTATCTGTCGGTGACACATACATCTAACTTGGGGCGCAAGGCTTTCAGTGCCTTCACAACTAGTTTCAGGTTTTCCATTCGTTCATATTTTTTTCTGGTTGTAAAGAAAGTCAGATTGATATTGCCTAAGTCATGGTAAACTGTCCCTCCTCCACTTCTTCTCCTGGCTAGTTTTATATTTTTTTGCCTCAATAGCCTGAGGTTGCACTCCTGCCAGGGATTCTGATGTCTCCCTATTACCACAGCAGGGGAATTTCTCCAAAGGAAAAGGACCTGTCGGTTCTCTAAATTCATGTGGTCATGGATCCAGTCCTCCACAGCTAGATTTTGGTAAACATCATTAGAAACAGACTGGATAATGAGGCCTCCACTTGTGCTTCTGAAGCCAGCTTTTGGGGTCCTGAGGATACAGGACAGCTGACGGCAGTTCTTTAGTGATGACTGGAGTACCATGTTTTTAATCACTGGACAGTAGACAGAAGGAATGCTTGATCTGGTAAAGCTGAATGCAGCAAGTGCACAACCTGCTCCTGTGACAGCAACGAAATGCTAGCAGCAGCCATGACGCAGTCATGCTCTTCCCAAAGCAGCAACGCTCCTGAACTGACATGAGTTACAAGGCATGTTTGTCCTCTTGAAGACAGTGATGCCGTTCAAACCCCGATGCGTGCTGAACACAAAAGCCGGGGTTGTCCGAGTAGCTTCTCCTCGCAGTCCTTGGTGCCTAAAAGACCAAAGGAAAAAATGGAATTACACCGTGTGTTTTCCCCTCACTCAATACAGTCTTGCTAATACAATTTTACTTCGTGTATTTTGCTAAACTTAATTTTAGCGGTCCAGTTTTATTAGGTTTTTTTTTTCATTGATCTGAGAAGAAAAAACAGGCGCAACAAGTTCACGAGCTGGTCGGGTCAGTGACGAGCCAGCCGTGCGCAGGGCTTGCTGCCGCGGAGCCTGCACCGCCCGACCGAAAGGCGAGCCGCGCCCCGCCGAGACACCGGAGCCGGCACCATCCGCCATTCGGTTCCTGGCGCAGGCGCTCCCTCAGCCGCGGCGGCCCCCGAGCGGCGGCCGGCCCCGTCCCCGCCGCCCGCCCCCGCCAACGGCCGACCCCGCGCGCGCGGGGCGCCAGTCGCTACTCACGGCGGGGAGGGGCGAGGCGGCGCTCGCGCGGGGCCGTTACAGCCGCGGGCGGCCCCTCAGCGCCCTGCGGAGCGCCTTCCGCTTCCCGGGGTCAGGGGTGCCGGGGGCGGGACGCGGGACGCGGCCCTGCCGCCCGGCTGGAACCGGGGAGGGAAATCCGGCCCAGCCCCGCTGAGGGCTGAGGGCTGCGAGCGCCTTTTGCGGCTCGGGTGGGAGCTGAGGGGAGCAGTGCGGGCGGGTACCGCTTCTGACAGCGCAGCCGGGCCGTGGTGCGGCTGGGGGAAGGTGGGAAGAAGCAAGAGCGATCAGCTGCTGTGCAGCGTGCGGCTGAGTAAGTTCAGACTCTTCAGCCTGGTAAAACCACCCAAACCTCCTGTGGTAAGGGATTGTAACATGGTAAGTGGTATTAAAGACAGTAGGTCGGTGTTGATCTTTACCGCCTCTCCCAACACGGTAACTGTGAAGCATCGGATCGTGCCAGCAAGAAGCTGATAAATGGAAAAAAACGGGTGATTTTTCGTGTAAGACCCAGCTGTGCAATTCCTCGCCACAGGATGTTCTGGATGCTGGAAGATTTCAAGAGTTAAAAGGGAGAGATGGAACAAGTTAACACAAGTGCACAGAGCCTCATCAAATACGCAGAAGCTATCCATGGCATTCATGAAGATACAGAAACTAAATGTTGATAGCATAGTTCATTAACAAGCTGGAAATGGACAAAGACTAGATAATTAAAGATGTATTGCGTGTGGCACACTGTCTTCAGATTTGCATTGATTTAAGCCATTCTTAAAGCCTACCAGACCTTAGCTGTAACTCTTCTTTGAGAGCTGTTGTCTGTATTTAAGTTTACACTGTGGGACAATGCTCAGCACTACTAGTTGAAGTTTTTATACACAGTAGTATCTATATGGGCAAATATGTGCTGCATACCTCTTGCTGGTGTACACGTATTCATAAAGGATACATTGCATGCTTTTATTTCTCATTCCCCCTCAATATTGGAGTTCCAAGACATGAAGGAATTACTGAGAAAAAGGGTGGGACAGTGGGTTGTGATAATTCCCATGGACTGTTGCTCTTGAAGAGGAACAGTTGCAGGTTATTTTTCTTCTTTCCAGTTCTAGGAATAGGTGGCTTAGGAAGAAACACCAAGTCAATATCCCTATTCAGGTGAAACAGTGAAAGTATTTGAGGAAGCAATTTGGCTTTGGGTATGGGGTGTTCATATGTTTGCTTTACCAATAAAGAAAACTGTCTATAGAATCATAGAATCGTTAAGGTTGGAAAAGACCCTTAAGATCATCGAGTCCAACCGTTAACCTAACACTGCCAAGTCCATCACTATATCATGTCCTCGAGCACCACATCTATCCGTCCTTTAGATACCTCCAGGGATGGAGACTCAACCACTTCCCTGGGCAGCCTGGTCCAGTGCCTGACCACCCTTTCGGTGAAGAAGTTTTTCCTAATATCCAACCTAAACTTGCCCTGGCGCAGCTTGAGGCCATTTCCTCTCGTCATATCCCTTGTTACTTGGGAGAAGAGACTGACCCCCACCTGGCTACAGCCTCCTTTCAGGTAGTTGTAGAGAGCAATAAGGTCTCCCCTCAGCCTCCTTTTCTCCAGACTAAACAACCCCAGCTCCCTCAGCCGCTCCCCATAAGACTTGTGCTCCAGACCCTTCACCAGCTTTGTTGCCCTCCTCTGGACACGCTCCAGCACCTCCATGTCCTTCTTGTAGTGAGGGGCCCAAAACTGAACACAGGACTCGAGGTGCAGCCTCACCAGTGCCGAGTACAGGGGGGCGATCGCTTCCCCTGTTTATGATGGGGCCTGAATTGCCTTTACCCTGCGACTGAAGAAACAGCACTAGGACAGCTATATTCCCTGAAAGGTGAAGGAGAAACAACGGTGGATAAAGGGCGCAAGGCTTCCGAGATTAAAGATGTGAGCTTGGGCTTGTTTCCTGCTGAAGAACTGGATCCTTAAGAGCATGGCATTTCCTTACCAAACTCTTAAAAGAAATGTGTGGGTGTAGTAGGGTGAGAAAAAATTAATGAACCATCACCACGTGTGTGCTGGTGGTGATTAGTGGGAGAAACAGACTCTACAAGGAGCCTGACGTGATGTGTGCCCCAGCACTTGGCAGGCTGTATTATTACATTAAAAAAAAAAAAAAAAAAAAAAACAAAACAGAAAAAAGTTGGTAATTATTTTAAGCAGTTTGAAATGGGCATAACTTGTTGCTAAACTAGACTGGTGATGACTTTTCACTGGGGTGAACTATTCTGTAATGCATAGGGTAAAAAGCATGTGGAATTTGTCCGTACAAATGTGTTGATTTAGTGTTCCAAATACTGGAAGATCAGCTTCTGAGGCAGTTGGCAGAGTGCAAAAGTGAACCTGGGCACTGTAACACTGGTCAGAGGAAGTGGAATGCATCTTGTGGGTCTTTCGATGTTAATAAAAAACAAACAAAATGCTGGACCACTTGTTTCTGTTTTGGCACTTAACTCTTGGAAATTTGTAACGCGTCGTTCCTTCGTTTTTGCCACCGGGTGTCACTAAAAACATACTGTGAGCTGTTAACAGTCGTGTTTTTCAAGTTGAAAACTGTAGCCCTAACCAAGGTAACTCTGTTCCTTTAATTAGAACCACAATTTACTAAAAATGTGAAGTGTGCAGAATACGAGGTTGGACAGACGGCAGTGGGTCTGTTTCTGATGTGCTGAGGGATGAAACAGACATGCAGCAATAAATACCTTCCCTGAAAAGTGGCTATTGTTGAGGACGAAGTCAGCAAGATAATTAGAAATACTCTGGCAATAAGCAAAAAGTATGAATTTATAAACAGGCTGATGTTACATTATAAGCCAGCAGAAGATCCTGAGAGAGACACATAAAATCTCAGAATATAGAGTTATCCCATGGGAGGATCCAGCAAAAACTACCTTAGTGACACTTATTCCAGTAATTCTCTCAGGAATGCAACTCTGACCCGTAAGCATTGCTTGTGCTGCCTTCCCCTGTCTTTCTCTGGGGCTTTCAAATTAATCAGGGGTGAGGCCTATGCTGCATGTGTGCAGGCAGGCCCAGAGAGGTTTGACTTAAAGGTAGTTAAAGGTGTTTAAAACCAAAGAATTCCACTCAAACCAACAATGGGAGGTATTACTGCATATGTCAGAGTATGCTAACCTGTGATATTCACCCACCTCCCTGTCTCCAGCCCCAAATAACTATGAAGAATTGAACTATTACTTGAGCAAGTCATCTTTTTACCTGTCCAGGTCTGGAGAGAACATTCTGTCACTTGAGGTTAGGCTTGGCTTAGCTCCCCCCAGACAAAGAAGCCATTCAGAAAAATATAGCAGCAGCCAGTCACTCAATATTCATTCATATTTAAAACCAAAACCAAATATGAGCACTTTTTCTTGACTTTAGTAATGTTTATTGAGGAACTATGCTATAAGTCACAAACCTGATATCCAAAAGTTTAATTTTGAGATATGAGTTACTCAAAAACCTCTGAAGATGAAACCAAGTAGAGAGAGAAATAATTAAAATTTCTGTGAAGACAGTGCTCATAAATATTTATATCAGAATTAATGAAAAAAGAGTTTTGCTGCTAATTTTGTACAAGATTTTACAGTGCATATGTTCTTACATTTTTTGGCCTCTGATTCAGATTTTTAATGATATTTTAGGTTTATTTCTAACCTCTCATTTGGTTTTGCCTCTAGCATTTCAGTCACACACCTGTAAGGACAACAGGTACTATGATGATCTTTGAAAGCAAAATTAAAGAGAACAAAATTAAAGAGAGCAAAAGTACAGAGACTGCACGCTCGCTACACCGAGCTCCTGAGGTCAGCTGTTGGGCTGGTGCCCTGCCACAGGTTGGTACCTCCACCACGGCTCCCTGGCTTCTGTCCCGCGGGGCTCCCAGCCCGAAGAAACGGGACGGCCTCGGGGAGGAAGGGCAATACTGTGAGAATGCAATGGTTATGATGATAGCTTTCCTTCCGGGCGAGAGCTGGAGTCGGGGTTTCTACGGCTCTTCACAGCCATCCAGACCAGGCAAGGCTTTCACTCGGCTGCCTGGAAGGAGACGAACCACCTCCCGCCTTAGCTGTGCCCCCGAGGCGGGGAGGCGAGGGGACGCCTGCTGGCGCAGAGCCCCGCGGGCTGTCCGCAGGGCTGAGGAGCCAGCCCTCAGAGAGGTGCGCCCGCGCCCCGGGCGGGCGAACGACAGTGGACGGCCGCCCCGCCCCGTCCCGTCCCGTCCCGTCCCGTCCCGTCCCGCCACGGCCTCCCGCCTCCCCGGCCCCGCCTGGCAGCCTGAGGGGCGGTTGGGAGGGCGCGGCCGTTGCCAGGCGCCCAGGGAAGCCGTTGGGGCGTGGCGCCCCCCCCCGCCCCGCGGAGAGCTCCCGGCGGGAGAGGCGGCCGGTGGCACCGCCGATCCCGCAGCTGGCCCCGGCAGCCGCCATGAGCGCCCGGCGCTCCCCAGGGCGGCGGGAGGGGAGAGCGGAGAGTCGCGCCAAGGTAGAGCCCGGCGGGACTCGCCTCGGCGCCCCGCCCGGGCGGGGTGTGCGTCGGGCGGCTGGGGGCGAGGGGTGCGGAGGGCGGCGGCGCAAGGGGGTGCGGGCGTTGCAGGTACCGTTGCTGTGGAGAACAAGGAGGAAAGGAGCATCCTAAATGTTTAATCACTGAAATACTCGGAACTCAAAACCAGTTTTGGGGACTTAATCAGTTCAAAAAGTTTACTAATTCTGAATTCTTTTGGTCGTGCTGCAAGGCCCGTTGCAAGTGTCTTTAGTGCTGCGTGAAGCTTAGAGTGGTCTTAGTGCGAGGTTTCATCCCAGTTGCAAGGGGGTTGCATTATCGCTGTTCAGAGGATGGTGGTGAAATGTGTCGACAGCAGTAATGAAATCTTACCACCTTATGGCAAGCATAAATAATAGCTATTTTAGGAAATATAAACGTGATCATGTCTTTCAAAAAGTTCTCTTTCACAAATTGAGTCAAAGTAGTATTGTGAGTGAGCAAATACTATGTATTCTATCTGTAAATTTGAGCCCTCAATGCTCAGCGAGGAACTGAGGGTACCGATAGCTTGCAAATTACTCTCAGTTCTCTTCTCTTTCTGGAAAGCCCAGGGCAATGCATATAACTGGAGAAAGCTCTGAGTGCCTCTTTCAGAGAGAAGAGACTGTTAGGATGGGATTCACCTCATCAGTTATGATGTGTCAACGGTGATGATGACTGTAATAGAGACGTCTAGGCTGTCTTTATTGTCAGAGATACTCCTAGGGCATGATTAATTTTAGGGTGAATGCCTAAAATCCATCATGGGAATCACATTCTAGAAATACTTCTTTGCAGATACCCAAAATTAAGTCAGCTTACTCCTAAACAGACTGTCACTTATATTGGTGCTTAAAACCACTTTGAGGCTGATGGTCAGACTGATACTTGGTGGCAGAGATTTGATTCAGATGAAGTTGAATGTGGTAGGGAAATAACTCGGTGAACCAGCTGCCCTAAATTTCCTTGAAACTCGTGAACCTGAGCATGGAGAGAAACCGTTGTGGTCATGCTGGTGGCGATAACTTCCTGCTGGCGAGTAACTGAATGTTCACGTTCTGATGTTAGACCTGTGGGCCGCTTCCCGTGTTACAACAGGAGCAGGCTGTCAGGCATTGAATAGCACTGTGAGGCACTGGTGTGCTTGCCACTCGCCCCCTCTCACCGTGGCTCATTCATCTTTTGCTGGGGGACCCATTCCAGTGACCCTACTTTATCACAGTTATTCTGAGAAAGCTGTCAGAGAGCAGTCCATCTTTTTCTTCGTTCTTATATTTCGAAGTGTTTGTGGATTTGTAAGGAAACATAAGCGGCGGTACTGTGAGTTGATGATAACCAGCTCCATATCCCTATGTTCAGCTGAACTGAACAGAATTTGAACACTTACAAATGTTTCTGGCCTTGCTCTATATTTGAGAGGATGAGATAGAGATAATTCATAAGTTATGTCCATGTCTCTTAATGTCCTGTATTTCCTCTATTTTGATATAGCTGAAATACAAAAAGATGCTTTTCTGCCTCCTTTTGTGCCTAGGAAGTTAAATGGTAGCATTCTCCCCAGTTTATATTACTGGAACAAGCTGTCATGAGCTAGGGCAGAATGCAACGACATGACAGGAGCAAAGGTGGTTTGTACTTTATGATTTTTTTACGGCTATGAGTATTTTTTGATAGTGTGGTATTGGTTTTTGAGTCTGTAAAGCCTTAAGCGATTGGTAATTTTGCCTGCTTACAGACCACTTTCATCGCATAGCATTGTGAGCACAATTGTAATTAGTTAAGGTGCTCAAATTATAATTCCTGCCTGTATAAAGCAGAGTAAATTGCTAAAATGGTGTTTTCCATGAAGAACCCTTAATTTAGTAGTCTAAATATGATATCTCTAAGTGCTTGCCAGAACTTGGTTATCCAAGAGACGATGGGGGTGGAAATCATAGACTCATCGAATCATTTAGGTTGGAAAAGACCCTTACGATACGGTACAGGCTGGCTGTATGGAGCAACAAACCCACTTTTGGTCTAGTCAGTTGCTTGAGACTTGAGGGTGTAGACACGACTCAGACTTCAATTTTGTCATTTTAAGTGTTGTTTGTACGTTCAGATGTAGAGTAGGATTTAGCCTCCCTGCCCTTCAATAGCACTCCTCTTCCCACCATGTACAGCAGGCATCGTTGTGAACTTCCTCCAGTAATAGCAGAGCTGTATTCTCTCCAAATTTTATAACTTAATAAAAGTGCAGGAATCCCAAAACACAGAGGTACAGATGCTGTCTGCTGCTCTTTGTCGATTCTTTCTGTAGTGTTTTTTTTTGTTTGTTTGTTTGTTTGGTTTTTTTAAAAAAACTACTTTTCCACTCAACCGATCCATAATTATCACATTTTCAGGTTTATAACTGTGCTTTGTTATTAATTCAGTAGCATTAGCTGGATCTGGCTTGATGAAAACATAAAAATAAAATTGCAATGAAAATAAATTCATAATTTTTTCACTGACTCTCCCAATATATTTGTACACCCATTGAACAGAAGAAGTGGCAAAATGAACTACTACAGAATGTCACAGGACAGAGCCCACTCAGAAAGCTTTTAGTCACAAAGCACCTTTCAGGTCTTCCTAAATAATTCAAAATGTATTTTTGTGCACTGCTTGTAGTACCTGAAGGAAACTCTTTGACTATTAGAATCAGGTGAACCTTGCAGAATTCAGTATTCAGCAACAGTGATTTCTCATGCATTACAGGATCAGCCTGTGCAAACAATGGAGTTTCTGCATCACACTGTATCCATATCTTGATTAGGTTGGAATTGTAGAAATCCGAGGACTCAGAAAATTGAAAAGCTGTATGAGGCTGTAATGCTCCTATAGACTGAGATGTTATGATAAGTTGGTAGTGCCAAAATAGTTAGCAACTTCTGGTTTCTTACAAAAAGGCCATATAATATTTTTTTAAAAGACAATATTATTTCAGGAAAATTATTAATCTTATATTGATTAATTGATGAATTAGTATTAATACTTGATCTGTTACATTTCTGCTGGCCTTTGTGAAGTATGTGTGAAGGACAATGGGCCCAACTCAAAGAGGATGATTGAAGGGCATTCCTAAGATCTAACAGAACCACAGTGAGTCAGGGTGTTGGAAACCTGAGACCAGGCCTGGAGAGACATTTCCTCTTACAGTACTATCGGAGAATAACTGTAGTGGCAGCCCAGTTTGAGACAGTTTTTAGCATAAATATTCAGGATCAGATTCTCCATTGCCCAGAACCCTTCAAAATTAATCTGTCAAAATGGTGCTGGTAGTGTGTATATTCTTCATTTGCGAATAACATATATTGACTTTTTTTTTAAGTGTAAATTACTTCTTATTATGAAATACTTTCTGCAAATCCTTGAAGATGAAGTAAAATAATTTCTTACTCCTTGTCCTCATAGATTGAAGATCTGAGGAAGATAAACCATGAGCTAAGGCAACATGTCATACAACTGCTTGATAAGAAGCAAGTGGTGGAAAGTCAAGTGGATAGCTTCACTTGTAAAAATGATCATCTGTGTAAAGATCTGGCTGTAATTGGCAAACTATCTGAACAGCTGGAAAAAGAATTGCTATTGAATACTGCTGATAAGGAGCTTGAGGAAGCAAAGGTATCTACTCATTAGAATTAATATTGTGCAGTGATATTTTAATGTTTGCTAATATTATGGGGTTGGGTTTTTTTGACCTTTTGGGCTGAATTTCTAGCTTTCATCTCTGCTTTGAAGTATATTTGCTGGGATGAAGGAGGAGCAGGTTCTGGCCAGTGTGGTATTTTTCAAGTGTAGAACGGTTGAAGGATTAAAATCATGCTTGCAGTTGGAAAGAATGTAATTTCAGTGAAAACTGCTTTTGATTTCACAGGATAATGGAAAATTGCATTCTACGCACATGCAATTATGTGATTTAGTAGTAGTGGTCAGATGAGAGAAAGCATATTCTTTGTTTGCAATTGGTGTAACCACATACTTATTTCTTTAGCCCACAGGTATAGTCAAACTGTCCCTGTTTTCAAAAGTTTCTCGGTAAGACAGATCTGGGAAAAGGTATCTCATGCTTCCTTTTTCATTCACTCACCTGAGAGTAACTCAACTGTTACTGCTTTTCCCTAATCCTGGACTGCATCTGAAGATAAAACATTTAACTGATTCCCTTCTAGATTAAGTTTATTATTACTAAATAGTATGTTTTTAGCCTAGTCGAACTAGAAAAGATGTACAAAATGCTCCTTTGGACTAGAACAGCTGAGCTAAAATGCTGGATTTGCACTAATGATTATAGAAAATTAATGCATCTCTTGCTCTCAATTTTTTTATGGTAGATTCAAATTCGACACCAGCAGAACAAGATAAAGAAGCTGGAACACACAGTGAAAACACAAAAATCTGTGAGTTAAACATGTATCCTTAACATATATGTAGCTATGAAATCAGGCCATTTCCACATGAAATTAATACTTGTACAAGTGAATTTCACTTGCTTTGTTTTCACTGGTAACAGGCAAGTCATAGAATGGATAAACATATCTGTTTTCATTTGTAGTTCTCTGTCTCTAGATGGATGGGAATCTGTTTCTGTTTCGCAACTAGCCTGTAATGATTTTGCTTTTGAGAATCTTAGTAACTTTTTTTACAAAATTGCATATAACTGTTTTGAATACCTTGTAAATCACTTGCAAAACAGAAAGAAGTAACATTTTTTCCTTCAAAATTTTTATCTTATTATTTTGTCTTCCTTAAGGTGTAACGATACTGTTGGAATATTTTGAAATGTGTACAATGTTGTAATTGTAGAAATATTTGCCAGTGGTAAATCTAACTTAAATTAGCATTTGAATTTATTAAGTGGACTCATTCACTTGCTTCCAGTATAAATGGATAGGGAACTTTTTGATGTGTTCAAGATAATAATTTCTTACTGTAATTTAAAGATTTGTGTCAAATTTCAGGGGGGTGGGAGGCGTTGGGTTTTTTTCTTTCCTGTGTAAAATATTTGAGCTTATGCCACAATCCTGCAAAGAACCCTCTCTGGAAAAAAACCACTCTGACCATATAGACCTTACTACTCAATTACCGTGGAAAGATTTTGATACTTTAGCCTGAAAGTTTGGGATTTGAGAGGTAGATTCACTGAGAGATTTAGGTGATTAATTTGTAACTTTTCAGGGATTTAAAGACCTACTTCTGCATGCATCTTAACAAAAATAATAAATTTGCAGAATTTAGTATTCCCTAGGTGCTTAAACTTTCATGAGTCCAGGTACTTCCAACAGGTAGATCATAATGGAAGGGGATTTGAACGTTGCAATTTTGAACTCCGGAATTGCAGTTCATCGTCAAAATTAGTTTTAGGCCCCTACATGACTTCCTGTATTTCAACTATACTTATTTGCACATTGCTTTATTTCCATTTCAAAAATTCACCTTTCATGGATCTTAAGCAAACATAGTGGCCTAATTTCTTTCAAATTGAAAAATTCATTAGATATTCCGATACAGACCTACTTAATTATCCTCCTTAGTTTTGAACAGATATATTCCAAGTTAATTAACATTTAGCTTTTATGTCCTTTTCTGTCCTGTCAGATCCATTTTAGAAGGACATTCAGATATATTCTGCAGTATAACAAAAAAGAGGAAGTACAGACATTCAGAAATTAAAGTATTAAATGGATATATATTTTAATTAGATATCTGCTTCATCTTCTTTTTGAAGAGTATGTTTATCCATTTTACATTGAAGTAGCATTCATTACAGAAGTTCTGTTTCAGTGAACAAATTCTCTCATTTTTGCACATGCAGGTTATTTCACAAACAGAAGCTGAAATAAAGCAAGGGAAGTCACCTTCAAGGCTTGATACTTTAAAGACATTGGAAGAGGACAGAGACTACTATAAATGTGAGACTGGGAATTTGCTGAAGGTATTTAGAAACGCATTTTCAAGTCCTAAGCAAACCTCTACTTGTGGCAGCATGTCAAAAAAATTTTCATCCATCCAGGTGAGCTTGGGAAAACACTTTGGAAGAGGAGGAATGCATTTTTTTTTAATGTTGGTTTATCTTATGCTAAACTACCAAAGCCATAATTACCAGGAAGAAAAACTATGGGATTATAAACAGAAGGATGCATAAGATAGGAATGGGCCAATAATGTGAACTTAACTGCCACTTTACACTGCGCGCATGTATATCACTTTAAATGGTTACCAGCAACTGCTTACATTTTAAATAATTATTAACATGATGGCAGTACCATCTGTGATAGACATTTGCTGCTCAAAATAATGTATTTTACTGTATTTAGTGTGTTTTAGAAAATGGTATGTATATCTGGTCTCTAATACTAAGAAATACATATGTACGGTCTTGACTGTCTAGAGGTTACTAGGTTGAAGGCTTATTAAATCTTTTATAGAAATTTCCAAACCAGATATAATAAGAAGGCATACCAAGTTTTGTTTCTCTACTGTAACCTTATATCACCGTATTCTTTCAGGGACTGAGTTCTGATCCGGAAGTTTTGAAAATATTGAGAGAACGTGAAGAACTTAAGTCAACACTGAAAAAATATGAGCGCCGTGTGGCAGAAATTCAGGGTAACTTCAAAGTTTTAACAGCTGAGAGAGACAAAATTGTCAGTCTTTACGAACGGGTAATTTTATTTATATTTGTATGATTAATTAAAATAACTTAAGGTGATGTGCAAGAAAAAAATCCCATTTTTGTTTTTGTGTAAAAAAAAATAAAATGCAAAGCATTTGTTTAAAAAACAGAAAAAAAATCATGGACATTCTGGGATTTGAAGCTACCAGTTAAATACAAGTTTGTAAGCGCTGTCCTGAGTTAAGAATGCTTTTGTGAATCAAAGAATATATGCACAAATCGTTACTTCATCTTTGATACTGCACAGTTTCTGGGATGCTCTGCATTACCAGCCATACGCCACAGTAATATATTACATTATCTATTCCATCTTTTTGTTATGCTGCTGTTTTTAAAAACAGGCACAGGAAGAGATTTCCCAGCTTCGTCAGGAAGTTATCAAATGCCCCAGGACTCCTAAAAGTACTGTGACAGCTCAAGCTATGTTAAGACGCGTGGAGATAGAAAGGGATACGGCACTATCAGATTTCCGAAGGATGACTACAGAACGAGATAGCCTCAGGGAGCAGTTGAAGGTTTGATTCTGCCCCCCACCCTGCCCAAGGTTATTTTAACATGAAAGCTTCTTAGTATTGTAATTAAAGTTGCTAAAGATTTCTATTCTAATCCTGAGAGTTAATCACATTACATGTCTGTGGTGAGTTCAGACTTTTTCTATGTGTGATTTTGTTGTTGTTATTTGACACAGATTTCCCAAGAGACTGCGTTTAATGAAAAGGCTCATTTGGAACAGAGACTTGAAGAGCTAGAAACTACTATTCAAAATGTAAGGGAAAATAATTATTTATGGAGTTGTAAATGTAATACAGGTGATGTTCATGGTTAATCCTGCAGGACCAATCTGGCTGCTTTCTCTCAGGAAACAACAGGCTGAGATCCCTAGATGTTATTTACCAAGACTGTAGCAAGGCTTTTGACACTGTTACCCACAGTGTTCTTGTTTCCAGGTTTGGATGTTACGGTCTGGATGGGTGGGCAGCTAGATGGGGGTAAATTTGATTGGATGGTCAGTCTTATCAGGTAGCAGTTAGTGGGTCGTACTTGGCCTGGAGAGTGTTAACGTGGAGCACCACAGGTGTTTGTTCTGAGGCCTGTCCTGTTTAACGTCTTTATCAGTGCCCTGAAGGAGGTAACAGAATGTGTGCTCATAAAGTTTGCAGATGACACCAAATTAGGAAAAACTCTTGATGTACTCAAGTGCAGGGCTGTCATCCACAGGGACCAAGACAGGTAGGAAGAATGGACAACAGGGAACTTATGAAATCCAACAAGGATGAATGCCAAGTTCTGAATTTGGGAAGGAGAGACACTGGCACCAATACAGGTTGGGGACCAATGGGTTTGAGAGCAGCTCTGCTGAAAATTCAGGCCCTGGAGGCCCTGGTGTACAGCAAGCTGTACATGAGCCACCAGTATGCCATGGTGGCAAAGAAGACCAAGAGTGTACTAGGCTGCATGAACAGGACACAGCCAGTAGCTCAAGGGAAGTGGTTGTCTACCTTTACTGAGCACTTATTAGACCACATCTGGAATACACCACATCCAGTTTTGCCACCACGGTACAAGAAACACATTGCCAAACTGGAGGGAGTTTAATGGAGGGCTCCCACAATACTTGGGGCTGGAACACTTTCCCTATGAGAGGAGGCTAGTGGAACTGGGCTTGTTCTACCTAGAGTAGAGGTGGCTTACAGGAGACCTAAGTCTTACTTGCCAGTACTCCTCAAGAAGTCAGAAACAGGCTTTTCACAGCAGTGCCTGGTGGAAGGATGAGCAACAATGGGCATCAGTTGAAATGAGAAGGGTTCAGGCTGAATACAAGGAAATACTTCTTTCCCATGAGGACAGTCAAGCAGTCCCCAGCCTTGGAGATTTTGAAGACCGGACTGGACAAAGTCCTGAGCAACCTGACCTCAGAGCTGGCCCTGCTTTGAGTAGGAGTGTAGACTAGAGACCTCCTGGAGTGCATTCCAATGTGAATTGTCTTATGCTTGTATATCATTAAGACCTGATACTCCAAAACCAAACGTAATTGTACCTTTCCGGCAAGTCCTGTTTAATATGGTTTAAGTTACTTGTGTGTGCAATTGTTTGCTAACATATGGCGCTAAAATAGAAAATGAAAACACTAATAAAATTAATATAAAACTTAATATATTTACAGTCTTGGTAGAACCTGATTTTTAAATAGATTAACATTGATTTCTGTATTGTATCTTTCTTCTAGATCTTGTGGTTATAAGTTCTGGTTCATTTTCTTTTTCCCATTCAGCCTTTTAATTCTTACCAAGTTTATAAGTATAGTTCCAAGGATTATAATATTAAACTGAGTGCATCTGTGATGAAGAGTACACAGTAGGCTTAAATAGCTCTGAGTACTCCGAGTAGTAAATTAGCTTTAATCACATGCTTGACAAATGATGTGTAGTGAGTATTGGGAATAGTCCTGTTTTATCTCTTATTTATATCATCTTATTATGTCATCTTTATATCTCTTATTATATCACCTTATTTCTTCAGTTCAATTGGTACCCTTTGAGGGTGATACATCAATATGAAATTTATGGCACTAGTATTGAAAAAGTTACTGCATACCAGGGGGTTACTGACTTCCTCTTCAGCGGTCTGACCTTTGATTATGGTAACACCAAAATTAGTACTGAAAGAATCAGTAAATGAGGAGAGGGATGAGATGAGAATTTTTTACCTTAAAAAGAGCTGTTTCAAATAATTTAGAAAGGGCGTGTAAGCATTATAACAATGAAATGCAGCTTTCTTTAAACTGGAGATTTCAAACTAGCTTTGCTGGAGTCTGTGCAAGAGTTTCTGGAGCCATTCTTTGTTCTAGGTCCAGACCTAAAGGTCTCATAGTGGTAACTTGGTCATAGAGTGCTTTATGCAAATGTTTTACAGTGATTTCTCTATCCAGTTATCAGCACAGCTATATAACTTAGTAGAGGCCTAAATCCATCATTGGCTGTATCCCAAACTGTGATTTCTCCCTTCATACACTAATAATAATGCTTTCTGTTATGTTATTTTGCACTGAAAACTTTTCACGTTGATCAATGCCAAACATTTTTGCCCTTGGGCATAATTACCAACCTAAAATTTACTTTAATAAATGAAAATATTCCCAGAGATCTGAAAGACAGGAAATTGATTGTCCTTCAAAGGAAGTGAAAATCGCATTTCAGCTCTTTGCCAACTACCTTCAGTAGACTTGGAGTCAGGCCCTGAGTAAATGAGATATTTGGACATTTCTCCTTCAGTAAAAGATTTGTGCTAAAAACAGAGTAGAATTTGAATTAATAGGAGAAATTCTATGTATAAATCAGCTTTTTTCGGCTTTTAATATTTAATTATATTTATAGTTAGATAGTGAACGGTTAGAACAGATGTCCAAAGTGGCACTGATGAAAGACGCCATTGATTCTCTGGAAACCGAGATGAAAAGATTGGCAAGAAAAGCACTGGACTCTGAAACTGAGCTGAGCCGACAGGAAGCTGAATATATTTCACTTAGGTAAGTAAAAGTATAAAATTGCATTAGTTTGATGAGTAGCGTCAGCCTATGTTCATTGGTTTTCATAACTATTATATAGCTCGAAGGGAAAGGAATTTATGATAGTTGTTCTTATAAGCCATCCTTCTTTTTGGAATGAAATTTTTTTCCTTGTTGCTTATTTATACGTAAATGTTCTTGGCTTGTTGATATTATGATATGCTGAAAACCACTTTCAGTGAAAAAGTAAAATTCACTCTGACTTAGAGTTAGGAGCTTCCTATTAGAAGCTGCAGGGATTGATGTTTTTTGGTATACTGCATATGAATTAATTTTTTTTTTTTCATTTTTGTTGTTTTTATAGAGGCAAGCAAACACGTATAAAGAGTGTCACGTGTAGTTAGTTTCAAACATCCCTTTCTTAGTCTTGGAGCTTTTTCATGAGAGGAAATAAAACTGAAGCCTTGCGTAGCGTTTATGGCCTGCTGTTCACCTGGAGTTCTTAACCATGTTCAGAAGCATGTAGTGGCACTAGACTCAATTGAAGACTTTAGGGAAGAAAGCATAGGTCAGTGAGTGCAAGATAAAAAAGGATAATTTACTGGCTGGAGGGAAAGATCAAGCACATGTGAAGTTTGTGCAAAGAGATAAGAAGGACTAGCTCACAGACTGAACTAGACTACAGAGTGAACAGACTGCAAGACTGCGACTTTTTCCTCTTGTTTTTCCTTAAATATAATTCAGTTAGGCAAACACTCTCCTAAACCTGTGTGTCCTTACAAGTGACTGGTGTAGTTGATACATGGGTGTTGCAGGTTTTTTTGATGGATCTTGATTGGTGGGAATGCTGGGTGCTAGTGTGCAATATTATGCTGGCCCACAATGCCTTTCTAAGGATACTGTGAGTTCTAAAATAACATCAACTCCTTTGCAAATCCAGTCCTGAGCTTTTGCTTTATAATAAGTTGTCAGATTTCTGAATACTGTAAAAATTGAGGTGTTGAAGATTAGTTGCTGCTACTAAAGTATCTTTTTCTTTCCTCCCCCAACCCAGGCTGATAGTTCTCTCCAGTTTCTTCAGCAGTTTGAGAATCATTAATATTACTACTTGATTTGAACGTATGGCTTGAGTATAACTTGAAATAGGTCAAGCATTCAAATGTATGTCCCAAGTGATTATTTTTATTTTAATAATTTCTGAGAAGTTTTTACGTCCACATGTTGTAAAGAATGCTTCTCACTTTTCTGGGATTCTTTACAGGAATATTCAGACTTCAATATCCAGTGATTAAGGTTAACATTAATAAAATATCCCAAATAGGCTAACATATACAGAAGAATCTTGCTTTTTCTTAACTTTTGCAATTTTAGTGACATTTCAAAAAGGAAAAAATTAATATATAAACTTCTGAATTCTCCTGTTTAATGCTTCTGCTTTTCCAGTTTATTGAATGAAAAGACAGAACAGAGTCTTTCAGAGACTCAGCGAAGCCTTGTTAAGAAAAAATACGAAATGCATCTTACCCAAGAGAAAATTATGCTTTTGGATGAAAAAATTGGTGAGTTACAGAGACAGTTTTTGTAATAAAATTCAATAGGTTAATTGTAATATTACAGCATTTTTCTTTTTCTTTTTTTTTCTTATGGGTTGAAAGAAAAAGTGTTGAATGCAAATAAATACACTTTTGACAGTTTTGACATTTCAAGTGCAAAACATCTGTTTTCTTTAATTATTGGAGGGTTTTGGCATTTCAAAGTTATGTAATAGAGCTCTTGCAAGTAAGTTTCAGTGACAGCACATGCTGTCAGCTGAACAATGTGTGTTGGTACCAATGTGCAGTGCCTGAGTGTATCAGTTTTATTTATGAGCCACTAAGGTGGTGGCAACACCTCTCAGCATCATAAGATGATGTTGATGGAATCAGGAAAACATCCTTTATAGTATATATCCTATATTGTATGTTGCATGTTTTTCATATTATGGGAGTAGAGGAGGTGGATACAGGAATTATTATTCCTGTAGTGGCAAGGAATATGTTCTCACTTCCAAAATTACAACTGTGTTGTGTTAGAAGTCTTTTATTATTTTCTATAGATGCAGTTGACATAATCTATTCTCAAATGCAGTGCTGAATTTGTGAAGGGAAAATAAAGCTAACCTATAGATAATGGCACCCAGTGTTAGAGCTGCCTTATGCTATTAAAATATCTTGTTTTCTGTTACTTACAAATTTCAAACTCTGGTTATTTGGATTTAAACATTTCATACAAGATGAACATTTCATTCAAATGAATAAGCATGTCATTCGGAGTGGACATAATTTTTTTTTTATGCTTTAGCTAAGGTGTCTAAGCCACTCCTGAGAAGGCTAGAGAAAAAGATGTTTTATCCACATTAAAATCCACGTATTTTGTTTTAAAAGTCCTATACCCCTGGTACAGTAAAGTAAGGGACTTAATGTTTAATAGGCATGTCAGTCTGTGTGTTGTTGCACGCTTTGAATTGTTCCCAGGAAATGTGTCCAAATGAAGCGTACTTTAAACTTCAAAAAAAAAAGAAATTAGTTCATTAAAGCTGAATAGAGACTTTTCAGAATTTGGCATCTGAGGTCTCATATCATCTGACTGAGGCATGTTCTAATCTAGATTCGTTAGTATTTTTCATTATTGTGAGGCAAGTCCAGGCAAAGAATCTTGAAATTAATGGAGACTGCCTATATTGTGCTATTATCCTGTCATCATAGGGATAACAGTGGACGATGCTGAAGGAGAGGAACTACAGTGTAGGTGTGGGGAGAGAATGTACTGAGAGAAGACAGTTGAGAGGTTTTAACTGCAGGATCAATAAAGAGAGGATACTGAGATTACAATTTGGATGAGGCAGCATAATCCTAGTGAAATAGGTAGGAGAAGTAAAGTTAATAAAGAGCCAGAAGACAAGTGAAGAATAGGGATGTTGGCTGGACAAGAATTTGCAATGAGGAGGATTGGTTGTCAGAGGAGACCGTAAGTAGGAAACGGCGAGATTGGGAGTCAGTGAAGGGAGAAAGAGAGTGTGGATGTGGCACCCGGGAAAGCTGGGGCAATGCAAGAAATCAGAGACTGAAAAATAATAAAGTGAGGGGAGGGAGTGAAGAATAATCAGAGACATCCAGGGAGGAGAGCTAGTATGAAGTGGTTAAAGAGACTGGAAAGATCCTTAAAACTGGATGACTAGTTCAGAGATTGAGGGTAGGATGTGGAGCTATTGGACATGCACCGTGACTAGAACCTGTGAGCAGCTATACACACAGAATATTTAGGACTTGGACAATAAAGCTGAAAGCAGGAGAAAGATTGGAAGTAAAGTGAGATTGAGATGGAAAATGTGGATTTAGGAATTTAGGTTTGGTAGGGAAGGAATCTAGGATGAGAAACATTAAGACTTGGGGCAGACCAAAGTGAAGAGAAAGGATGAGCAGCTAATGGTATCTTCTGGGAGAGGCAGAATTGGAGAAGATGGAAAGAAATTGTGTATGCCCACTAGAGAACCTTTTCCCTTTGGGAGTCTGGAACGGAATTTGGGATTTCTAAGTCCTGTGTTACCTTCTCTTGTCAGCAAAATAATATAAACTTGGCAAAGTGTCTCTTTCCAGTGCTTGTCCACAGAGAGAACAGCAGTATAGTCCCCCGATGGTTTGTCTTCTATGTCATGTGCCGCCTGATGGGAATCCAAATTGTGCTTTTTGGTTTTCACACAAGTTAAGTAACTTATTTCAGAGACAAACACTAAGAAGTTGGGAATGCCAGTCTTAAGGCTGTCTGTACTACTTAATAAATAAAAAAAAACAACCCTGGAGTTTAACTTACGGTATTGTTTTTAATTACACTATTATGTGGTGTTTTTCTGTAGGAGTCTTTGCACCAACTTTTGCAGAGTTTTGTAGGGAGTAAATCAGTGTTGTCTAGTGAAGCAAGCTTGTCTGTCTGATCTCCTTAGCCGAAAATACAGTGAATAAAGCAGGTAATTGCAGAAAGAGAAAGCACACACTATTTAAACTGTTAAATATTGTTATGCAGTATTTTATACTATTGCTGTCTGTACATTAGAATTTTAGGATGATGCACAACTAAACTTTTCAGAATTGCTCACTAACTATACATATGACCTATTTTCAAAGTGCCTGATTTGAGACTTCGGTTATTAATTTTCAGAAATGTTGAGCGCTCACAACTACGGCAGCAATTCATGGCTGTTTTTTTTGAACATGTAATACTTTCTATCCTGAAAATTTAGGTCACAGTTTGGGCATCCAAAATAATCAGATAGCATTTTCAATTGATCTTTGTGCCTTCATTCCTCCTCTGTAAAATGGTGATAACACACCCTTGCTTAGAATGACAGAATGGTTGCGGTTGGAAGGCGCTTCTGAAGGTCATCTTGTCCAACCTCCCTTCTCAAGCAGGGCCACCTAAAGCCAGTTGCCCAGGACCACGTCTAGATGCTTTTGAATACCTCCAAGGAAGGAGACTCCATAACCTCCCTGGGCAACCTGTTCCAGTGCTTGGTCACCCTCACAGTAAAAAAAGTGTTTCCTGATGTTCAGAGGGAACCTCCTGTGTTACAGGTTGTGCCCATTGCCTCTGGTCCTGTCACTGCGCACCACTGAAGAGAGCCTGGCTCTGTCCTCTTTGCACCCTCCTTTCAGGTACTTACATACATTTATAGGATCCCCCACTGAGTCTTCTCTTCTCCAGGCTAAACAGTCCCAGCTCTCTCAGCTTTCCCCTATAGGAGAGATGCTCCAGTCCCTCAGTCATCTTCTTGGCCCTTCATTGGACTCTCTCCAGCATGTCCATGTCTCTCTTGTACTGGGGAGCCCAGAACTGGACCCAGCACTCCAGATCTGTCTCATCAGAGCTGAGTAGAGGGAAGGATCACCTCCCTTGACCAGCTGGCAATACTTTCCCTAATGCAGCCCAGGATACCATTAGCCTTCTTTGCAGCAAGGGCATGTTGGTGGCTCACGTTCAACGTGCTGTCCACCAGCACCCCCAGCTTTCCTGCCAAGCTGCTTTCCAGCTGGGTGGCCCCCAGTGTGTACTGGTGCCTGGGGTTGTTCGTCCCCAGGTGCAGGACTTTGCACTACCCTTTGTTGAACTTCATGACGTTCCTGTCAGCCCATTTCTCCAGCCTGTCAAGGTCCCTTGGGATGGCAGTGCAACCCTCTGGTGTATCAGCCAGTCCTCCCAGTTTTGTGTCATCTGCAAAATTCCTGACGGTACATTCTGCCCCATCATCCAGATCATCAATGTAGATGTAAACCAGGAGTGGACACAGTATTAACCCCTGGGGCACACCACTAGTTACCAGCCTCCAACTAGACTTTGTGCCACTGATCACCACCCTCTGGGCCTGGCCATTCAGTTTCCAATACACCTCACTGTCTGCTCATCCAGCCCATATGTCAACAGCTCATCTATGAGTATCTTATGGGAGTATCAAAGGCGTTATTGAACTCAAGGTAGACAACATCCACGCCTCTCCCCTCATCTACCGGGCCAGTCATTTCATCATAGAAGTTTGTCAAGTTGGTCAAGCATGACTTTCCCTAGGTGAAGCCATGCTGACTACTACTGATGATGTTCTTGTCTTTAATGTGCCTGGAAATGGTTTCCAGGATTAGCTGCTCCATCAGAATTTTCTTTAGAGCCAGGTTTGAACGCTGTCTTAGCAGGTTCCAGAGCCATGCATCCAAAAATATGAGGTGAAAATTTGAGCGCCTTTCATCTTGTGTTTTGAAATAGGGAAGATTCTGTGGAAAAAATAGAATGTGAATATATGCTATGATGTCCCTGAAAGACTACAGGTCATTTTACTTTGGATGTTTTATCTTGTGGAAGTGGTTAATAAGTATCACTCCATAAGCCCAACTACAGTGATATTTAAAGAGTAATTTGCAGCCTGCATGGTTTTTATGAGATGTAAGGTTCACTGTAAGAAGGGTTTCTGTGGTTCTCCTCTGCGAATGCAATGTATGTAGATCATATCAGGATTGATTCTCTGACCATTTAAAGGTAAATGTAGTGTGTAACACCTTACTAGCTGAATGAAGATAGGGAGAGACATATTTTAGAATTTGATTTTGTAATGAGTAGATTGTTTTTTTATTATCTTTGCAATTTTTAAGTGGTGTTGAATTTTATAATTGCATTACTCTTACTTTTACATAGAGTTCATTTAAATAAAAGAAATTGTTCCAGAAAAAAATGGCTAATATCAGGATATCAATCTCTTTTACTTCATCAGTCATTACACACTGTAGTCTACATATTGCTTCTGTCTATTGCAATTCTGTTTAAGCCTTTATTGTTATAATACCCGAGAAAGTTGTTACTAATGATCTAAACATTTGCTGTTTAGAGACAAATTTGTTTTGAGCCAAGTAATTTAAGGCCTTGGTCTAAGGAAGAATGCCATTCTATAAATATCAGTCAGATTATTTATGTTTCGAAAAGGTGCATGCTTCAGTGTTTTCTTGAAGGGGAGCTTTTGCCATGTTCTTTTATGCTTTAGAAGTGTATCAAAAGAATTTTTATTTCAAATGGGTTGAATTAATAAAAATGAGACCTTTCTGATTGTGTCCAGATAACTTTTCAAGACAAAGTCTTGTACAACAAGAAGAGATCTGTGCTTTGAAAGAAACAATTGAACAACTTGATAAAGAGAAGGCATCTTTGCAAGACTGTGTGGAAGAAGGAAGGGAGAAGATTGCTACTTTTGAGGAAAACCTGGCAATTAAAGTATGTTCTAACATGTAAATAGTCACATGGTCACAAAAGGTAAATAGGGAAAGGATCTGTTGGGTCATCACACCTATCTTATATTGGTATCTGTAACAGTGCTCAATGCTGACCTAGTTCTGCTCCAGTTTCGAGGCAACAATAAAACTCATGTTGACTTCAACAGCAGTGGGTTTGAGCAGCGTTGAGCATATCATGTTTGATGTTTTGTATGGTTTATATTTATCAAGAGAGGAGACTTTAAGTACTTTCCTGAAGTGAAGAAGAGTAAATTAGCCAATAAAATATTTTGTTTATCATAAAGTTGAGCCTAAATTCTTCCTTGGGGTCCACTGATGTTAAAGATGCAGGGTGCCAAATAATATTGCCTTTGTTGTCATCAAAGAAGCATCAGAATTGTATTCTTTTCACCTTAAGGTATATTGCACAGTGTGGTTTCAAACTATATAATGAAGCTGCTTTGTTCTTAGTTCTGAAACATTATTTTTCACTTCAGCTTAAGTCACCTGAATATTGATTTAGAATAAACTAAATAAGGTATTTTTTTACTGTTGTGATTGTTAACTCAAGAATTTACACTTATTTTTAACAAAATCTTAAAGAAAAGATATTGCAGGACAGGCTAAAATCATCTTGCCATACGCACTGACTTTGCATTTTCAAAACTGTAAATTGTAAAACAGTGTCCATTCTAGAGAAGAAATGGCTGTCTCTCACCTCTCTTGTGTCTCCAGTGGAAGACATTTCCTTAGCCTATCTATGCTTCTTTTAATATCTGTATCCAAATACTAAGGGAGTAAAGTAATATACTTTGTAATGGAATTCTTGTTTTATCCATTACAAACTACCAGACTCTGGTAGTTTATTCATTGTAGAAAAGCTGTGATAACTTATCCAATAGGCAGAAGACATCATTTAGTTTTGGTAGTGTGAGCCAAACACTATCTTTAGAACCACAATGGACTAAAAAATGTAATTAAAATTATTATATTCTGCAGAAGATAATAATATTTGTTCCTTTATTTGCCAAATTAGATTATCAGAATTTTCAGCTCTAAACAGTACATGATGAAACTTGGAAAACCACAATCCATTTTGCATTAAATAGTAGAATTAATCAGCTAGCTGAATAAAAAGAAAATATAAATAATCTTATTTAATTTTTTTTCCATTTATACTGAGGAGTGGTGAGAGGTTTGTTTTAATTTTTGTATTTCTTTTTAAGGAGAAAATAATTTCAGATTTCAAGATTCTGATTTCTGAGTTGGAGCATTCCACAAAGTAAGGATGAAATTTCAAGATCATTATCTAATTTTGATAAATTTATAATATTAACTCAAAAATCAAATCATCGGATGTGCTAATGTATAAATATTTTTTTACTCTATTCAATATTAAAATGTTATAGCTTTGTGTCATGACTTGTAAACTTAACCACTGGAAAAGCTATCATTTGTATTAGGTTGGGCAGTACTGTCATACCTGAAGTATTTATTATTTGCTGCATAGAAAATCTGCTGAAGCACTGTGTATCTGTGAGAAAGATATCACCAGTTTGCATCAACAGCTACAAGAAACCAACAAAGAACTTGCAGAGATTAACAAGAACAGAGAATCATTAGCTCAGGAGAATGACAGGTTACAACAGCATCTTTCTAATATTAAGCAAGAAAATCAGGTATATTTGTACCCTTGACTAAAAAGGAAAATTGTGTATTTTTCAAGTAGTGCATAGAATTGGTGGGACCTTATCTGAAGTAAATCTGCAAACTAGTTTTTAAGCTAATTTTTCAAAGTCTGATTTTTCCCTTATTGCTCAGCTCACTTGTATAGAGAGGACCAGCTATTCTTATGTAATGGTTTGGATGTTGATCTTGAGGAACAGCTAATTAATGTTTTTTTCTGATCTTCATGTAAAACACTGTGGCAGTTATAACTATTGCTTGTATGGAAAAGTACTATAAAGGCGGCAGCGAATATTTCTTATACTGTGCTGTGGCTGGCCTAGAGTAATTAAAAGCTTATGAATTTGACTTGCTAATAATTTAACACAGTACACACTTTAATAAGGTTCAAAGCTTTATTAATAGTATTGTATTTATGTTCCTCTAAAGTGGCTTTTGGATAGAAGATGCTGGAAATATTTGGTTGTAATACAACATTACATTATCTACTGTGGTATTTATCTTTGTGCAGTTACTAATGAAAGTAGTTAAAATACTTAAACTAAAGTGTCATCTCATGCATGTACAATGCTCATGCATCAATGTGTTTTCCAAGCAGCTAGCAATTAAACTTAATTAAGCTTAATACCTGTAGTGGTTCATCACTGTGTAATGTTCTGGTTTTTCTTCTTTTTGTTCAACCTCTTGCCTTCATTTAGGTTTTCTGGTACTTGCTCTTTCTTCTCTGCACTTATTCTACTGCTTAGGATATCTTTGTCTTTGAAAGTACTTTCTGCTCACCTGGCTTTCTCTTCCTCTAGAAGTGCTACCTAGTTTTGAAGGAGCAGGTTAAATTCATGTGATTTTAGCTATGTAAAAGTTTTTTAAGTTATTAAGGCTCCCTTTGAAGTGAAGTCCTCCAGGAGGAGATTCATCCCACCCCAGTTAAAGTGATTCATTGTACCTGTCTCTCTCCCTTGATTATAGAGGAAGTGTAGCTAACTAGTTTAGATCAGGTGCCCAATTCTGTGCTGCAAAAATTAGGTGAGACAACTCCCATGCTAAATAACTCTTCTCTCAAACACATTAATCTTTTTTCTTTAGCGCCCTCCTTGAGTATGCTAGAAAAGTTGAGGTCCTAGTAGCTTTAACCACCAAAGGTAGGTAGTGAGTGTCACTAGAAACATGGCCTGCTGAAAGAGATTACTCTAGGGAATCACTATTCTTTACCTTCTCTCAGAATCACAGTTGATACTGATGAGGTCAGTGCGTACAAAACAAAGCCTCCCATTGCTTCTAGATGCTCTCGAAAGCTTCATGGTTTTCTTTGTAATGCCTGGATGCTTGCAGTGAGAAACAAAAAGTCTTAGACTCACAGGTTCAACTACTTTTTAATGGGCTTGCCTCTATAATATGTAATGGTTCCTCTAGGTTCTTCCATTAATATAGGCGGTATTTAAAGTAGCATTCCCTTTTCTTGAGTTGGGCTTACCGGAAAAGTTCACAGAACCTTTCTCAGCAATTCACAGCATTTTCACAATAGGAACAGGAGTTTCTCCATAGCCTACCTTTTTTTTTTTTTTTCTCCTTTTTAATCCCCTCTGCCCCGCCCCCCCCAGTTCTTGCAGCTGAGTGTTCTCATTGTAATTTTGGAAGGAAGGAAGGAGTTTCTGAACAGGGCAGTTCAAGACAGCCTTTCTGCAGGTTTTTTCCTTCACTCCATTCTCTTTCTCAAGCAATAGTTCCCAGAACTGTGTGCATTCTCCTAATACTTGTGGCTTTATTTCTCCTGATTTGGAGACAACCACTTAATTAGTTAATTCTATTTTTAGCTGTCTTCTGCTTTTCAAATGTGGGCTTTTAAGAGACTGTAACATGTGAAAAAGAGGGAACTGACTCTGAGCCCTGCTCCTTAAATGGGGCAGGCTATTTTGTTACGACCACCTAGCTGTTAAATAAATCATCTGTCTTTTTCTTCTTAACTGCTACATTCTTTTATTGACATTTTTCTTCTTTTTAAGAAGATTTAACATTATTTGTAAGTCAAAGAAGGTAAATATTTTGGACATATGCAAAATTTTATTGATAGAAATAGACATGGTTTAGATTTTATATAGCCTTTAAATAACCATTTAAAGCCATAGGCACTAGATACACACAAATTCTATTTTTTTTTAAAGGTACAAACAGTATAGTTTAATCTTATGAAACAAATCTTTCTTCATAGGTACTATATAAAAAACTAGCGCAGTATCAGAATGAGCTTGATGATATGAAGTTGAAAGCCTAGGATTCAAACACAGATGTTGTGAGGCTGAAGGGTGTGCTGAAGTCTAAGGTGAGTATATGGATTAAACTTGTTAATAAAAGCTGTTGTTTTAACTAAAAATGAAATTTTAACCATATTTCCATGGAAGAATTTGCTTCCTAGCTGAAACTTATTTGCGTTCTACTAACATGTTTTTAATAGTTTGAACACATTTTCTCAGCTATTTTGCAGTGCACAAGTAAGGAAGTATATTTCACTGTGTTTATATATATATATGTGTGTGTGTTTATTAAACTTAAGAATTCAGACAGTGAATAATACAGAGACTTGGGACTCTTTTGTCTTTATTACCATATAGTTAAAAAAATATTTCTGCAATATATTGCTATACCTCATATTTGTAATGTTAATTTAGCCAGTTTTAACAGATGTCTTTTAAGAATTAAAATGCAGCCATCTTGAAGAAAACAGTGGTTCCTGAGAAGTCTCTCAATGTTTTAGCTAAATGGCAAAGTTGTCAATGGAAAGAGAACATCCAATACCATGTCATACCTGTAGATGTATAGATATCCCTATTTTGTGACGCTTACTGTAAATTATTAAATAAACAAGCTTTATGTGTTAGGAGAGAGAGAACTGGGAACTTTTGGAGAATTACCACAGAGCCCGTGAACAAGGAGAACGCTGGGAAGCAAAATGCCATCAAACAGAAGCAGATTGTAGCTCTGTTAGACAGGCACTGATTAGTGCAGAGTCTGAGAACCGCAGGTTGAAAGAGAAAATGGAGTCCCTTGAAACAGAGGTGGAGCAAGTAAGTTGAAATTGTTCTTTCCATAGATCACCCTTGAAATGGGCTGGTAGTATTTTAAGCCTGCAGTTGTTTAAAGTTATGCTTAATGCCACTTCTCTAGAGATACTTGGTACAATGAACTGTATGGAGTTTGAGTTTATTTAGTAACATGACTAGAATTCCACTAGTCACACTTGGAAAAAAAATCTTAACAAACAATAGTATATTTCAAGGAAAAAAAGTGCTCTCATGTTTGGAATGACAAGGCATAATGTCACACACAACTCCACAGCATACCTGAAATATAACTACAGCTTTGTCACCTGTTACATTCCTGTCCCTGCTTTTCTTGCTTCCAGCTTCTCAGCCTTCTTTCTGCTGCTTTAGGTGTCCCAAAGATCCTCTTCCCACTTGAAAATGTGAAGAACTTAAATGGACTTGCACAGCATGGCTTTGAAAATACATTACGAACATATAAACTGTCTCTGGTTTTGGGTTGTTACTGTTTTTGTTGCAGATCATCTCTGCTTCCTGACTATTCCGTAGGCTACTGAGGACTACCCATGCATGTTAGATACTCAGGAAGAACTAAGCTGCTGCTGTTCAGGAAATGGATGAGAACATAACGGTAGCAAAACAGCACAGGAAGATTGTGTGGCAGATCTTGACATTTTTTGAATATAATAAAACTGGTACATGGTCCTAGTTTGTCCAGCCAGCCTCAAACAGGTAGAGATTTCATCCTTCTGATTCCTCCCACATGCCTGCTATTAAGTATCGCAATAAACAGGCCTCTTCATGAAAACTGTGTCAACATATTGAGACAGAATTCCAGATGGATATCATGTTCAGGTTCATAGCAATTACATGTAAGGCAAATATCTAAAACACAGAAGTTTTTATTCAAAAATCTTAACATGCTTAGCAGTGCCCTGTGTTCCTTGTGCTTTTTTTAGGCAAGACAGAGCTTCAATTAATGTGACCGTCTCCTCCTACAATCATCTCTTTTGGTCTCATTCCTAAGAAATCCTTCAAGGAAGCCACAGTGCTTTATCTCTCCCTTTGCTTTTGTCAACAACCTCCCTGACTCATTCTGCCACCTACTGAAAACTAAGTAGTTAAAAGTGACCAGAAATACAAGTCAGGTGTCACAGGGCAAAGTACAGGCAGTTTTCAAAAAGGAAAAACCTAGGCTATGTTAATTTAAAATGTACAAAATTGTGAATGCCTTTAGTCAGAACTGCTGCTGGCTTGTGGACTTCTCTTTAGTGTGACTTCTGTCACCTCTTAGTCATGCCTGAGTTTAGGGGTGACAGCAGTATAAATACGATTGACAGTATCTCAGCATTCACTGATCATGTACATGCAAGAATACATTTTAGTGCTAAAATAAGAGGGTCTAATCTGAAAATGGAATGGGCTCATGGCAGAATTTTGAACCTTACTAGCTCTGCAGGAGTAGAATTCTAGGAATAGAGTTTAAAATGTCAGTAGCTGATTTTGCTGTCAGAAGCAAGAACTCTTCTCTTCTAGTTTTTATATACAGGAGTTATTTAAAGAAATAACTTTAAAGTTTATCCCACAATAAATGACTGCTGCCTCTTAAAATTCACCACAATTACATAGAGATATTTTTGTAGGATTTCGGAAGCAGTTTTAAATTTTCTTGGCAGTAGAGTTTTGATTATCTGATATTGCTTTACTGTAGCATTTAACAACGGAAGCAGCATGCAAGTCTCAGGTTTCTGCCTTAAGCAAGTCTCTTGTGAAAATAGAAGAGCTTAAAAACATATATTGCGGGAGAGTATACTTGCAAATCTCACATCTACACAAGAACTTCGCATTAAACTAGATGCAGTCAAAGAACGATTAAATCAGCAGTTAACTTACACAGCAGAGAAAGTAGAAAGGGTATGTGAAATCTACTAGAAAAATATGTTGGTGTTAACATTATACTTAAGGGATATAAATCGACTTTGGGATCTAGAATGATCAAAGAAATCCCTATTGATGATTAGTGTTTCAATTTTTTGAATGTTTAATTTGGCCTTCCTCAGGGGCTTGCTCCTCAGAGGGTGGATGCTGTATATTATTTGAAAAGCTCACTGCTTTGCAAGGTTTTACTATGAATACTTAAAAGTGAGGACTTAAAATTACTCGTTGTTTTCTTGAAAGATGTCTGGATTTTACATCTAGTCACTAAGTAAGCAGAATAGCTGGAGTACTTTTTAGCAAAGAAACTTGACATGGACTTTAAAATGCTTGACTGTTTTAGGAAGCATCAATATCTCTTTAATAATCTCTCTTCAATTTCCCTTGAAAATCAATTTCTGTTGACCTTGATTTTTACAAAAAGTACAAAATTAATGTTTGATAGGCAAATTTTTAAATACTCAGCTTGGATAAACTCTGAAAAATGGTTCATACATACTCATTACTCAGATATTTTCAGTATGATTCTATCACTGTCCTGTCCGTTCTCTGCTCCAGCTGAGATAATTTCTTGTTCTTTACAGGCTTCCAGCATTCTCTTTTGACCTTTATGCTTTCTCCATACACCATGGGTAAAGCTGCTGTTTGACAGTTGGTTATTTGTTCCAGCCAAATGTGTGTGATGTCTTTTATATGGTTGTGGAATCCTCCATGATGCTTTCAATAGGGAAGATTTCCAGCACATGATGTTTGTCTGAAGCTTTTGTGAGATCTGATATTACTAAACCTTCCTGGATCGTTCTGTGAGATTGTCAGTGAAGGGGCTTGCTGGCACTGTGGAGAGCAGCAATAGTTTCAGGGGAGACAAATGCAGAAATGCAGTTAGAGAGTTGGAGAAAAGTCTGAAGTCAGGAAACTTTCACTAATTTTTTCATACCTGTCAACCAGTAGTCTTTCATGAGCCGTGTATAACCTTCAGATAGGGTTCTTATTTTACATAGTATTCCAATGCAGAAATCTGCATTACTAGATTGCAGCATATGTCTATTCAGAAGTGGAAATCAAAGCTGATGCTGAGTAATATTGTTCTTTCAGTGTTTCTATTACCGTTTATTTTCCTATAATTTATGCTGTCTACAGTTTTCAGTATTCTTTTGTTCTGAAACACAAAAGTAGAATATCAAAACTGTTTATAGGCAAAGGAACTGATTTTTGATTGACAGTAGAAAATTGGATCTTTCAGACTAAAGATACTTTTAGTTTAGTTTGGTAAAACCAAATCATTTGAGTTTTGCTTTGGAAAGTGAAAAATGCTTTTTTCTGCTTTTTCTTCTTTTTTCTTTCCCTTTCTTTCCCTTTCTTTCCCTTTCTTTCCCTTTCTTTCCCTTTCTTTCCCTTTCTTTCCCTTTCTTTCCCTTTCTTTCCCTTTCTTTCCCTTTCTTTCCCTTTCTTTCCCTTTCTTTCCCTTTCTTTCCCTTTCTTTCCCTTTCTTTCCCTTTCTTTCCCTTTCTTTCCCTTTCTTTCCCTTTCTTTCCCTTTCTTTCCCTTTCTTTCCCTTTCTTTCCCTTGTCTTTTTTATCTTTTTTTTTTTTTTTTTTTTTTCCCCTGTTGGCCTATGACCTGAGTTATCTCAGTATCTTCCTGGTTTGAACACACAAATGGTTATCCTCTGAAAATTCTGAAGAATGTGCTGGAGAGGTGGGGTGTTTGCTAAGATGTCTCGGTTCGTAGATTTACTATGACCTTTGGGTGAGAATTATTGTGCTTAATGTAAACTAGGCTTGAGTAAAATACAGATAAAAACGCTCGCAGTACCCCAAATGGACTCAGTTAGACATACTAAAATGCATACATGAAAAGATGAAGGAAAAATAGCATCTAGTTTACTTACACCAAGATTAAAACAGACAGTTTTCTGTGTCTCTGTAGCTGACTCAATACAGATTTTCCTGACTCGCCATCTCTGGGATTTTTTTTTTTTTTCCTTTTTGTGTAGTTATGTCTCAGGTACGTCCATTGTTCCCTTTTCAGTGGAACATACCAGGGTCTATGGGTATTCTTCTTTTTTAGGTTCCCTCAAGATATATAGATGCTTAATCTTGTTTTGGATTTTATTCATTTTCCCTTTCCCCCCAAATTTATTCTTGATGCTCCTTTAAGTAAAATAAGTGTAATCTCACTCTGCTGGAGATGCAGATACTGGTTTGTTATACCAGGTGTCATTTCCTGCATGTAAATGGTTAATCAGTAGTTTCTTGCCTCAACAAAATGTAGAACTTCCCTCTTCTTTAATGATTCTGTTGACAGTCTGTATCCATTGATCCATGTATTTCACAGCATTTTGTCATTTCTATCAAGCACATTTATATTCTGACATATACATTGGGTGAATTTATAAATCTGACACAGGATTTTGACTGAGGGCAAATATAACACTAATCATCCATCTTGGAGCGAGAACAAATTTTGGTCATTGATTCCAGACTTCCTTTTTTCTTTTTCTCTTTTTTTTTTTTTAAAAAAAAATGGTTATCATAATAGATACGTAAAACTTTAAATTATTTGTTTAGCTGCACAGCAAGTGTGAGTCATCCCATTCTGAAATAGAGCTGCTGAGAAAACAACTGGGAAATGAAAGAGCATCAATGAAAAACCTGGAATCTTTGCTTGTGTCCAGTCGTGAGAAAGAATTTCAGTCACAGATAGCAAAGCAAGAAAAAGACTCTGAAATTCAGCTTCTTAAGGAACAGCTTTCTTTAGCAGAAAATAAACTGTGAGTAAATGACCAGGAGACTATCGCAGGTTTTTTCATTCTTCCCAAGTGTATATACACACAGATGGTTTTATATCTAGCTGCATTTTCAAATGGCCAATGTACCTTGGTTACTTTAACGGTAGAAGATACCAAAACCCTGCTTCTGATTCCTCAGCTATACCCTAATAGACTTTTCTGTGTAGTGTTATATTTTACTCCAAAAACCGTTCTTAATCTCAATTGCATGGTATAGCTGCCCTTTTAATTTTGGATAATTATATTTGGTAACATACTTGGAAGATTATAGTTGCTATCTAATTAAAGTGTATGGACTTTACAGTGCTGTGCAGAGTCAAGATTTTACTCAGCTCAGAAACAGAGCAGCTCAGCTAGAGTCGGAACTGGATATCACCAAAAGACAGCTGGGGACTGAGCGCTTTGAAAGGCAAGTATATGTTTTTGTATTGTGCCTCCTGCATCTAATTGGGGTGAAACACAATATAGTACTAAGACTTAGACTTAGACTAATCAGTAGGAAAAACAGCAAAGTTTGGTTTTGCTCTGCTGTACATCTCCTGTGTGTTCGGAGGCTATCATGTCACTGAATTCAGTCTGTGTAGCCGTTATACGTGCTGTCTAAATTAGTTGTCTAGGTTCCCTTTATAGCCAGTGGAACGAGACAGTGAGATAAACTGCCCTCTAGAATTGCCCGTTTTAGGATGGGATGGGTCACTTTCAGGAAGATGCTCGTCTGTCTTCACTTAGTGATGCTTGATCTATAGTGAGAGTCTAGGTGAGTAGTTGGCTAGACAAGTGATTTATAGACTACTAGTTGTGCGCTATGAATGGCTACCTTTTGGCTACACCTGTACTAGTGAACTAAACCAGGTCAGAGCATTGACTTGAGAGGTCTACACAACTGTATACTTGTCCATACAGTTTAATTGTTAGTACACACGCTGGAATGATTTTAGCCCATACCAACCCGCCTTCTCCCAGGTACTGCTTGGGGCACAGAAGGTACTAGGGATGGTTCCCAAATGGCAGTGTGGCCAAAGTAAATTTTTTTTTGGGGGGGGGAGGCGAGGCGGGGGGAAAGGAGTTTAACGATATGTACAAGCTGTTTCATATGGTTTGGCCACAGTACCAGAGAGCAGTCCCTGGCCTGCTTCATGAGTTATTTTATCTACGTAGTCTTGGTGTCTTAAATAGTTTTCTTATCTGTGAAACAACAGTACTTGTCTATTTCATGGATGTATTGAGGATAAAATATTACAGGGTTGGGCATTATTTTCGGTATGTAAAACAGATGGCTAAAAGAAGCAGAGTGATGTGATTACAGCACAGGTTTGAGAATCAGGTGTCTTGTTTAATTGTAGTAAATATTACTTTGTTGATGCTCTGTTCTCTCATAAGTAAGGATGAGGGTTTTGGAGGGGGCATCTCTATACCTGAGGTTAGGTCTTTTAAAGATAGATTTCTTAAATGTCTCAGTGTATGTTTCAGTTGCAAATTTGATTCTCCTTTACCCTGAAGTCATGGCAAAAACTGCAAAAACTTTGGGTTAGATGTGCAAGTCAGTTTAAAAGGTGGCATCATTTGTGCTTCTTCAGCTGCACAGAATATCCACCAGCTCCGGGGCACTTTAGGTAGACTCTAGTCCACTGGCCTTGCCAACTCAAACAGTACAAGAATACCGCAAGCAGCACTGTTCTTACATTGCTGATTTTAGTGATTGTCCTTATGTTGCAGACTTGTGAATAACCTTAAAATTAGGCTCTTCCTGCCTGGCAATTTTTACAATTTTTAGAGTTTAACCTGCAGCAACCATGGCTAGCTTCTGTCTTTCGGGGAAAATAGAGACAAGGGATATGTAGAACTAAATCTGAGTAAAGGAGTAATACAGAGAGAGTCACTAATCTCTCTTTCAGAGAAGTATATGATGAATGCCACATCTCCTTTTAAAATAAAACAAAATTAAAAAGCCAACAATCTTAAATAGGAAAAAAAAAAAAGATGGTAATGACTATGAGATCATTTTGATGATTTTTGAAAAGCGTTTAGTCTGACTCTAAAATAATGTTTATTTAGGGAACGTGCTGTACAGGAGCTTCGACGCCAGAATCATACAATCTCGTATCAGTTAAGCTCTATGTTAAGAACATCATCACCTGAACATTCCCATCATCGATCTCCTCATTGGTCTCTGGACTGGTCCCTGGAAGAGTAAGTGGTTTAACAACATTTAAGTTCCAAATGCTGCGGGGGGGATAAAAATAAAAGGATGAACTCTAATGTTTCTTGTTGAAATATTGGCCGAATTCCATGGAATTACATTGCTCCAAGAAAAGTTACAAGAAGATTCAGGACCACAATCTTTTGATGATACTTCTTTTGTTTTGTTTTATTGAGTTGTATCAAAACTATATGGTTAATAGCAACTACTTGCACCGGGATCCTACAGTCATAAATTCTTAAAACAGTAATAGAAATAATGCTACAGAAAGTCTCTACTTGATTTGCCACCGTATTGTGCAGGTGTAGATGTAAATATTTTCATCTTTCCTACATAAAAGCTCACAACTATCCAGCCTTTCTTCTTGTCGTAGTTTTCAGAATAGTTTTTACTCTGTATATGCGCATTTTTTACAAGAAACATAAATGCATTCTAAAAGTCTTCAAATACTTGTAACCCTGAGGAAGAGCAAGCCCAGCTTTCCTTTCAACAGTCAGTGAAATGGAGCCTCCACAATATACAGCTACTCCCCGTCAGTTTCGGTCTCAGCTTAGTTCCATATTTGGTAGCTGCATGCTTGCTGTGTCACACTTTTTTGGTAGACTGATGGCAGCATGCATTAAAAAAAAATTGCCAGTTGAGAGGGGGGAAATTCTCAATTAATGACTTGGAATAGTTTCTGCTTTTGAGATGGTTATGTACTTCCAAGCTGAATTTTGTTAATACTTTGATAACTGAGATTATTACCTTTGGCACTTGATTAATCTTTGTTACCAAAGGCTCCTCTAAGTACATAGGTCCTAAGAATACGAGATAAGTTTCCTCAGGTCAGTGAGCTGGTGCTGGTGCCCTTAGCAGGAAAACACAGCTGTGCAAGACAGTGATTTTGTAGCTATTGCCAGTCCTTGATAGCAAGTGCAGGGAGTCTTCATTCCTCCGATAGAACTGCGTCCACTCCTCCTTCGCCTGACTACGGCGTAGCTCTTAAATTTGTTGAAAAATGCATTGTATCATTTGGAATGGTTTAATTTATTTTTAATTACCATAACACTCTTCTATTTTTGATACCGTATAAAGAAAAGGGGGATCAATCCATGTAGTCACCACACTGATACTAACAATTATGGTGCTTTTTCTATTTGTATCACCCCCTTTTCAGGGTGATAGCATTCCTTTCTAATTAGTAAACTTCTGGCTAAATACCAAATCAAGACTAATCTTCTACAAACTAGATTATGAATTTAACTCCTTTCTTGTTTGCTTTTTGGGTTTTGTGGGGTTTGTTTGTTTGTTTGTTTTTTCTCCTGGCTGGCCTGATGTGGTATGATTTTCTTTTGCACATTCCTGAGTTTACGTATGTCTAAAAATGAAACATGTGAGCCAAGTATAAATACTTTGTTTCCTTAAAATCTTCAGCTGGATTAAGCTAAATCTTTCTCAATTAAATCAATGTAGCTTTTGAGTGCAAATTAACTCAATTTTTTTCTGCTTAATTACTTTCCATTTTTGAGTGCTCAAGATACTAATACAATTCATCACTTTTTTCCTCATCCAGCTCTTTGTTATACTTTCTTGGCTAAGTGGGAAGAACTAGGGTTGCTCCAGACTTACTTACTTTGTTATTTATACTAAATGGTTTTCATTAAATAATAAAATATACGAAATTTTGTTTTCATTAAAAAAACCTATGCAATAAAAACTGAAACTTCGGCAGTCTGT
Source organism: Platalea leucorodia (assembly GCF_965183815.1). Taxonomy (NCBI): domain Eukaryota; kingdom Metazoa; phylum Chordata; class Aves; order Pelecaniformes; family Threskiornithidae; genus Platalea; species Platalea leucorodia. The sequence goes on from NC_138824.1 coordinate 71,529,121, forward strand.
GCTGTGTTTTAAATGCTTAACTGGAAAGAATCTGTCAGGTTTGTGTAGTGTGGTGATACAGCGATGAATAAAATAGCCTGTTTGATAAGGTTGTCCTGAGATAGAGCAAAGATCTGCATCTGGATCTGTCTGCTTTGTTTAAGTGATTTACATTTGATTTACCGATGTCTGGGTGAGTGCTCTAATGTCCAGAATGCTAAAGTTCTTGATAAATTTTATGTCAAGAACTTTGAGTCTGTATCAAGAAAAAGATGGAATAGTAGAAATGTCTGAAATATTTATGGATGATGAAATAATTTCCCTCACCGCTAACTCTAGAAAGATTCAGAAAAATTCATTGAGATCATAATGAAAGAAAAACCAATGTAAAGTATGGCTTGACAGAGAGTAAAAACAAAAATATTAATGCAAATATTTGGGTGTAATCATGAGCAGAATCACAGAATTAAGACTTTTAAAATAGATATGTGGGGAATTGATGAAACACAATCTAGGTGTACGTTCCTGTTGGATTTAAAGCAGAACGGTACTAGAAATAATCCTTCGGGAGGTGAATTTTCATTTTTCAATTGCCTGAAGATAACTTACAAGGGATTGAAAAAGATACTGTAGAAACAACTATTCATTGGTAGAGAGGCTTCTTCCACAGCTAATGTCCGACTCTGCAGTACATGAAGTATAACGAGATAGCAGTGCTGGAATCACCATTAATACCCTTCCTCCTGTACAGTGTTTCGGTGCTATTTTAGCAGACAGACTGTGATGGGAGATGAGGCAGACAGTCACCTTTTTATTTAATTGAGAACGTGATATCAGAAGTCAATTGGACAGTAACTTTTTCTTATTCTTCCATCTTCCTCTCTGCCTTTATTGCACCAGACTCCTTGTTTCAGTAAAGTGAAAAGGATGTGCCTTGTGGTTTGTCTTGCAGAGCTAGTGGGAAAGACATTTTCTGTCTGATTTTCTTAAGTGATATGAGTCCAAAGCTTGCCTTTCACTTCAGAGAGCATTATAGCCCTTTTGTACAATAAAATCTAATCCTTCAAATGATCTGGATTGACTTGAAGAGACTGGGAAGCCTGCTCAAAGTGCTTTCAGAGTCAAAACCTTAAAATTTTGCACATGGAAACATCAGAATGTATTGCTGTATTCACTGAACGTGAAACAAATTAGATTTCTTTTTCTTTCTAGGAATTCTTGTTTCAAGGCCTTACAATATTATATTCACGATGGCTTGTGAAGACTCTGCACACCATCTAGAAAGAGTTCAAGTTTAATGATCATTTAATTATAATTTTTCCCTGCTGAATGCTAAATTTCATTAAATCTATTTCACAAATGCTTACACAGGTTTTCATCACTCTTAATGTTGTTCAGTGGGAAGAAATCAGTCCAGATAGCTTCCTCTCCCACCCGTCTCCCAGCTCTTGTGTTATTAGGAGATGGCCCACAGGAAAAAAACCCACAAGTTCCATTGACTTTACTGACAGTGTGCTTTTATTTTAAAAGTGTGCATTATTTTAAAAGGTTATCGATATAACTGAAAAAAGGGAAAGAAAATAACAATGTGAAACTTTATTGGGGGGAAGTGTCTATATTCAGGTGTTATGATTTGGATGTATTTTTGCTGAACTATGTCAGTATTATGCTTGAGAGAATGCTGTGCCATTCCAAGACAGGAAGAGCTTGGGGTTTTTTTCCCCCCTTCAAACCTGACTGACTTATTAATTTGGATAAATAAGATAGTAATGCCAGCAGATACCAGTGTTTCAATACCCATCTATGAACGTATGTATTTTTCTTTATGTTTTCATACACACTGGAGGTGTGTTCCAACTTCTAAGAATTTCATTAAAACTGCATGAAGTTTCTACTTAGAGTTCTTTAATATGAGTGAGTACTGTTTGGTGATAGTTATTGACACTTAAACTTGCTCAGAATTTCTGCACTTTGTCATAACATTTGTCTATGATGTTCTATATTCTCACACTTTAAATGCAAGAGAAAATGTAAAATTCTCTCCTATAAATCGTCTGGGAAATCTGTACTTCCGTATTTGGAAATAGAGAAGTAATTCCTGTTTAATTCATTTAAATTATCCAGTTTTTTAATAGATTCATCCTTCTTGCTGTCTTCATAAAAGAATTTTAAAAAAGGTCTCCAGTTTATTTTTGAAAGCAAAGGCATGTTGGTCACGGTAATGGTTTAAATGTACATCTTGCATATATGTTCCTTCATATGAATTTGGTTTGTGATAACGTGACTACTAGACATTAACATTCATATTTGAGTAATGATTAAAGGGAGCATAACCCATATGGATGCTCCTGCCTTTTAAAACCTGTTGATATGAGCTGTAGATATGATTCTAAGTTACTTTTTAGGAACAGGTAGCTTTAAAAAGCCTGTAAAAGTATTTTTTTGATGAATAATGTAAAAAAAAAATAAAAAAAATATATATATACCTGTAGCATAAATTCTGGGATTATCTTCCATAAGAGCAGCAATATTTTTCAGTGCAGGTGACTTGATTTTAATTTGTAGGTCCTGATTCTTCATTCTTTATTTGGGGGACAGCCACAGAAGTCATTTCAGCAATCACCAGTGTTAATGGGAATACTTGCAAGTAATAAAGACTTGCAAGTAATAATGATATTAACCATTTCCACATTGTGCAGTTATTAAAAGGCATATTGTATACTTTTCCCAGATGAGAGAAGATGATCATCTCATCATCCCAGGAGATGAAAGTGGTTTGTTGTTTTGCAATCATATTGCCATATTGATTTTTTTAGAAGATGATCACAAAAAAAGTTTGAGAAATGTGATTTTAGTCTATAAAACTAATACCCTATCATTTAGAAGACGAGAAGGAGAGATTAGATAAACATAAAGCAGATGAAACTGAGTTTTGGGGAGTGGATATACTGTGCAGAGGACCATGTCCTAAGATGTAATTCCTTAGTTGCAATAATGATAGCTTTTCCATATAAGATCATAAAGAAGTCAGTAATGAGGTGCTCCCCTACAAAGTAAAAGCATAAGATTCTTAAGCAATTTGGACTTTAAAATTATTCTCTTAAGTAGAGAGGAGTAAGGGAATATGAGGTTATAAATATCAAGATGTAATAAACTCTCTTTTTGTAGAGTACTCTGATAAATTAATAGCGTTTTTTATTAGGGTTAGCCTTTGTTTAGAAAACGCTATGGAAATGAGAACCTTGTTCTTCTGCAGGCAAATTGCAAAGGGATCATCAGGTCATGGATGCGGCCAAAGGAACTTTTGTCAGTGGTGATGGGATATAGACTCCAAGTGACTTCCGACAGCAATTAATTGCTATGCAATTATTGATGGTTAAAAAGAAAAAAAAAATCATTCAAGTGAGTATATTCAGAGAGCAATATCACTGTAGTGGCAACCGCCCTACATCTGACCTAACACAAAGTCAAAAACTGGAAGAAAGAAAAAATGAAAGAATTAATTGAATTTGCTGAAGTTTGCAAATAGTACCTTTTAGTTTGACAAAAAAGCTGCTTGTTGGCAATGTCTGCAGAAATAGCTCAAGAGGACTTGAACAGTGTTTGTTGGCTGGGAATTGTATGTATTGCTCCAATAGTATATTCTAAAAACCTTCAGACCATTGCTGAGTATGAAACTTTGCTTCATCCTTAAGTAAAGATAGATAATGAGCTCAAACAAAGTATGTATAGTTCTTCACTTTTAGGTTGCAAACTCTCTAATCTGTAATACACCTTAATTTTTTCAAAACCCAGGAAGTACTATTGAATATGCCCAAACTGAAATGTGTTATACATTTTGTGATAGTATCTATTTCCTCATAATGTGGGTTACTCATGGTAGGGTGATTTTCTTGTTGTTGCTTTATTACAGTATTTTGGTTGGAAAGAAAAATACACCAAAAATCTATTTATCATTTGTTTGCATTTGTGTCACTTATTTGCAACTGTGAACAATGCTATACTTGATTTTTATACTTTTTTTTAATTGCCTTTCACCACAATATTTTTACATAGGCAAACCTGAAAATACAATTTGTGGTTTTGTATGAAATAAGAGCATGTTAAACTTGTTCTCAGCTACTCTGTGATGATCTAAAATTTTCTGTTTTGCATAACAAAGAATCCTATAGTGGTTTTAAAAGTATTCATGCTCTTCTGCAGCAATATTTTCCTAATTTCTAGCCATTGGTTATGGAGTTGTTTCCAGCTGATTTTGCTTACCCATGGCAACGGAAACTGTCACCATTAATCAGCAGAAGGTATTTTACTTGAGCATAACTGGTTTACAGGGTTTGTATTCAAAGAATTCAGTGCCTCTGGTATCATCCCTCCTTAGTCTCTGTTTCTTCATCCTAGAAGAAACAGGAGCTACTACGTATACAGAACAGTATCTATCTCCATTACCAGTATAGTCCCACCAAGAAGGAAGAATGCATCCTGTGTTGCTGGGTAGAAGTATTTCACTGCTTTTTGTAAAATCTATGCAAGCAACATTTCAGCAGCATTTGGAACCATGTATCTGTGTGATTTACCCTGCTGTTTCCATTCAAAGAAAACCAGATTTTTTTTTTCCTTTCAGTCACTAATAAAGCTTGAACTTTAGCAACATGTAAGCAGAGTTATGATTCTGCTGTCAGTGTTAAAGCAAGTGGGTTTAGTCTTTGACCAGGAGGAATGCTCATGGTGTGGGGTACTCTTTGGTAGTACTAGAGCTGAATTTTTTATTTTACACCCCCTCCCCACTTTCTTCTGAGAACAACTAATCCAGTTGGTATCAGTAGAGGCTGTAGAATATGAAATTGGCACATGGCTTTCAAGATCAGATACGCTTTAGCAGCTCTGTTTACTCTCTTGCTTTTGTATATTTATTTAATCTGACTTTGATATGAGCAGATCTTAAATGATACAATAGAATGCATATAAAGTTAGTATATATGGGATATTTAACTATTTGCATTAGCTCCTCTTTCCACGTCTTAGTGATTTCAGTATGAATAGCCTTGCAAAAAGGAATACAAGTTGTTTTCCTGATACAGACTGGAGTGTCTGTAAAGAAGTGTCATCTTTCACTAAAAGAAGCAAGAGGTTTTTTTAATGTATCTTGCACTCTTAATGGTCTTTCCTCTGATCCACTGAAACTTCATATTACTTTCCAGCAGAGGGAGTATGTGAAATGAAGATGAATGAATCATACAGAGCTTTGCGGTATTACCATGCACAGTTACCTGAACACGTGGAAAGGTATTTCACAGTTGGATTTATGTTTTGGACACTTTCCACACAGAAGAAAAATAGTTTCATAAGATGGATAAAATTTCCATGTGACTTGACTTGGATTGACTATGTCAAAACATATATCCTCACTTCATGACATTGATCAGATTTTTTTATTAATAAACTTTGAAGAAACAGAGTTGGCTTATAATTAATCATTAAGACATGACCTGAAATGATGTTTCCATCCAATGAATTTTTTTGACCTGGCTCCCTAATATATTGTAATTCGATTTTTCTCTAGGCTGTCCCACATTTGACTTTTGTTAAAATCCGTGAAGCAGTTTAATCATTTATTTCAGCAGATGCAAAAGTCCAAGCTTCGTTTTAAGTTTCCTAGCTTATGCTTCTCATCTACATTGTATTTTCAGTGGTTTTATTTCCTGAGGTGGGAGAAGAACAAAGATTTTTTTTTTTATCTTGAATGCAGCCTACACCCAAGCAATTATATAGAGTACACAAAGCAGAAAACTTCTTTGTTATCAGAGCTGCACTGCAACCTAGCAGGTGAACAATGTGCTTCTCGGATTTGCTTTACACAAGGCTATGTCTTCCCTGCACATGGTAATATTTTATAAAATTACTGTTGCCAGAATAGCATACGCATTGTAAAAACAATGCTACTTAAGAGAAATAAAACCTATAATTGAATTTCTTTTTTGACCCACAGTGGCTGCTCTAGAAGTACTGTTGAAATGCTTTCTCATTTTAAGACTGAGTGAGTGTGCACCGGTTTTCCATTTTCATTTCTGCTCCCCTTACCACTGCCGTAATAAACAAACAAGCCCCACAGCATTTTTCGTTCTAACATTTCTACCTTGGACTGCAAGACAATGTAGTGTGGTATTTCTTCTTTTTTCAGGCAACACCTGTGTTTTCTGCTGTCCTCAGACCCACTGACTTTACACCAGAGAGGTTGTCCATAGAGACATAGATGCTGTGTGCTGAAACTAGAGCTCACGAGTCTGAGAGAAATTCATTGAAATAGATAGATGCCAAGGTGGGAAACTGCTCCATTGATGTTATTTTTGTCGAGCCTTCCAGCCAGTTCCTCCAGCCTTCCTTTCTCGCCTCTTGCATGGACACCAAGCTTGACATACACCCTTTGAGTATCCAAATGTACTGCTATTTGCAGCTGCAAGCAACTTCAGCTAGCGCCTTTCACTCCGATACCACTGGGAGGATCTTGACTGATTTTTAATTTGGGTCTGATCTGCTTTCAGCAGATGTACCTACTGACTGTGGCTACGTGCTGCAGTTACCCCGCCGCCTCCAGCAGTCGCTTGAGGAAAAACCTGGAGAGGGCCAGTCGCTACCTTAAAGCACGAAGGGTGGGCGAAGGGGAGAAGCGCCAAGGCAAAGCTCTAGTGGTGGGACGGCTCTTTGACAGGCACTGGCCCGCTCCCTGCTCCTCAGCCCCGTGTTCCTCGGGGAGCCGGCGGGGTCACTGTCACAGAACCAGGCCACCGTTTAGGCTGGACAAGACCTTTAAGCTCCCAGCGGGGGCCCGGGCTGCCCCCGCGGCCGCGCCCTTTCCCTCAGCGCCGCACCCCGCCCGCCGCCTCCCCGGGCAGCGCCGCCGGCGCGCCTCGCCTTTGGCCCCGCGGCTGCGGGCGGGCCCTGCGCCGCAGGTGGCTGCCGGGCCGGGCGGGGAGGAGGGAGGCAGGGCTGCGGGCAGGTGGCGGCAGGTCAGCGGCTCTGGCGCGGCGCGCTCGGATGGGCCGGTGCCGCCTGACTCACTCCCCGCCGCCTCCCGGGCGCTGCCGGCCGCGGGCACCGCTCTCCTGCCGCCTGCGGGCTGCCGGTGCCCCGGGCTGCGCCGCGGCCGGCGGCGGAGGGCTGCCGCCGCGCTTCTCCCGCGGGCCCCAGGTGAGTGAAGGCAGCGCGGAGCCCCTGGCGGAGCCCCGCCGCCGGCGGCTGTCAGTCCGTCCCCGCCGAGCCCCGGGCGAGCAGGTCGCCGCGGAGCGGCGGGAGGCCTCGGCGGCTCTGCCGCTCCCCGCCCCGGACACCTGCCAGGGAACCCGCCAGCCCGCCCGCGGGGCTGCCCGCCGGGAGCCCCCTGCCCCTCAGCCCGCCCGCCCCGGGGTTTCGCCGCCCGCCTCAGCCTGCCGGGGGCGGCGCAGGGGGCGAGGGCGGCCCCGCACGCCGGCTGCCTCCTGCCCGGCGGCGGGGCGCCCTCGGGGCCGTGGTGGCCGCGGGCGGCGGGGCGGTGCGGTGGCGGGGGGGAGGCCGGCCCTCCCCGAGGGCGCGGGAAGAAGGGCTCTGCGTCCCGCTGTGCCCTCCCGAGCCCGTTTTTCAGAGAGCGTAGCGAAGGGAGGCGCTTAATCTGAACCAAACCGGGCGTTGAACTGGGGCTGGAGGCAGGTCGCGGGCGGGCACGGGCGCTGGTTTGCAGGTACGCAGAGGGCTCCTTCGCCATCGGCGGGCGAGGTTTGCCACGGGCCTGGCTGAGGCTGGGGTGCGCCGGCCTGCGCGGCCACCGGCCCGGCACCGCTGGGGCAGGCCGAGGCGGCTGGCCGGCGGGTGTCCCGCCCCGAAAGGCGGCGGCTTTCCCTCTCCCCTGCCTCGGGCGTCTCCCAAAATGCCGACCGATCCGTCTGTGGCCTGGGATTGTCCTTAAACGTTGTGGCTTCTTCCCCGCTTTGAGGTGTTCTGGGACGCGAGACCTGAAATTTCACCTCAAGTATCTCGTTATTGTATTAGCTTCTATTGACAAACTTTACTGTCAATAGTATATTGAGTGTATTGAATTTTAATTGCCGCTGGTAGATCTTAGGTCACTATATGGGAATCTCTTCAATTAAAAAAGCTTTCAGAGTGCAATGAAATTTATTTTAGTTGTGAAGACATCATCCTGCCAGTTTTGCCATACAATTAACTGAAAAAAACTGTATATTTAATACCAATATAAATACTACTTATTTGCATATTTTCACAGTAGTTAAAAGCCTACTTTTTTTCTGTAGCTAGTTTAATTGTGTTTAATTTGCATAAAATCATGCATGGCTTAGGTTTTATATGCATGTAAATACCAAAGCAATATAAATATCAGCGAGAAGTGTGCAGTGGACTATACGTTACATCCTTTGTCTGAAAGTAAATTGTTATTCCAGGTTGCCACACACAAGATCTTCCAGAAGTTCTTCCTCTTCTCCTGTTTTTCCATTGTAAATCTAACATAACGTAATTAGCTCCCATAAATCTTTCTTCAGCTGGACGTCATGTTCTCTACTCAGTGCTGTATATTCTCCTGTATTTGTCATCGTTAAGAAGTTCATTTGCTTTATCACTCACATATCATTAGCCTCCAAAAATAGTAACCATGCATCAAAGCCTGTTTGATACTGATACAAGGCTGTATATCGTTTTTGCATCAGAGTAATTTCTCATTCCGTGTATCGCCGTGCCAATAAACACTCAGGCACCAGTCCTTTTCCATGCAACATGATATGGATTGTTTTTATGTAAATTTTAAGTAGAAGCGAGCTCTCATCAGCAGTTTCTACAGGACAAAGATTAGATTACAGAAGGAAAAAACATAACATTATTACTCGCACTTGCCTTGTAGCTCTTTAATCATTGAAAGAAGGCAGTTTCACAGGAGGAGTTGGCTTATCATTAAAGGAAAGGGAGCAGGTGCATTTAGCTTGATCCAGTGATGAAGTAGGAACTTTCTGTGGTTGTAGTGATGGGTAATTAATTTGGCTATGTACAGATGTCAGAGTTTGTAGACAGTAGAAGGTCTTGTTTCGTTGCTTTCACAGTGACCTTGTGAACTTTATTTCTACTGTGTTTTTAATTAAAAATGTTTTCTTTAGCATGAAGTATGCTTGCAGATATATATAGTCTGATTCTTCTCTTGTGAAAAAAAATGTAACCTGTGCAGTAGCGGCTGCGGTAGTGTTGCTTCTAAGGTAGGGCACGGGAATATGAGTACCTTCTGCCTGCCACTGAGCTCTCCAGAGAGAAGGGCTCTGCTCACGTGCGGCCTGTAGCAGTACTGACATCCTCTGCTATCCCTTCGTGCAGGACATTTACAGCTGTAAGTTACGTGGCTGGCAGATTCGGTATTTATAGTCATGATGGAAGAGTACCAAAGAGGAGGAAAGAAAGAGCTCCGTAATAGCAGGGACTGGCACTGAACTGTTACCGAGGAACTGAAAATATGGTTAAATTATGGAAATGTCGCAGGCAAATATTTATCACAGTAGCAAAGCTACATTTCAGATTCAGCTGTACTAAAGTGAGATCATCAATGTCTAATTGCACTGAGACAAGTTCTCCCTGTGTTTGTGCGAAGATGTAATAAACAGCCACCGCCTTGTAGAGCATCTGGCCATTCTACTCTTGGTTTCAGATGCGCGTTGCCAGCACAACCAGTCTCTGACTGGGGCGCTGGTTGTGGATCGGGACCCTGCAGAGCACTCGCTGTGCAGAAAGAAAAGGTGTCTCCTAAGTTTGTTTTTACTGGTGTCGCAGATCTCTTGTCCAGTGCCCTGCACAGCTGGAGTGCATCAGTTCTCGCGCCCTCTGAGGTCTTGCTTCTTAACAGCGATCACTGGCTTTGGCTCATTAAATGTAGTATATATCCAGCAATGGACACTTCATTTATCTTTATGTTTTCAGATGCCCAGAAGTGCCTTTCTGAGACTGTAGGTGCTGATCAACTGAATGTGTCTGGTTTGTATCAGTCTGAAATACTAAAGGACATCCATTTGAACATGGAAATCTTTGTTGGAAGGCACGAGAACGAAGGCTGTACATGCCAGGATTGTAACACACTCATATAGAAAAAGCTACTTCATTTCCCAGCTTTGCGTACTCTGCAAGAGAGTTAACAATCACAGGAGAGATGGAAATTCAATCAGAAACCACTAAAATGTGATGTGTCCAAGGTATTAACCATACAGTCCTCTCTTACTAGGAGATTTATGGTTCTGTATTATTAAAGAGAAAAGAGAGGCTATGCAAAAAGGTCAAGGAAGGAGACCATTTAGGTAACCATTTTGTTTAGTGAAATATCCATTCGTGGGCAAAATTGTCCCTTAAGGAAGATGGCTTTATCTGTACTGAAGCATTTCTGTGGATTGCTACTCACCCTGAAGTCAGCAGAACTCCCTCAAAATTACGTTTCTCCATCCTTCAGCTTTGGGTTTGATAAGGTCGGGTCCTCTCAGTTTATGTTTTTGAATCAGCAAATACTGGCACAAGTCCCTCCCCAGTGCCTTCTCAGTGTAGTACTGCAACCTCTCTCACTCCATCACCCCACGTGAAGAGGGCTAAGCTAAGATACGCTCATTAAATGTGTGTGATCTCATATAGTCGTTAATGGAAAGATCTTTCGAATTCAGTATCAAATTAGGCTAACATTTTGCAGGTAGATGTGGGTGAAACAAAGTGCAATGTAAGAGGCAAGGGGGTCTTTGGCTGCTCTGAAATACATTTAAAATGGAAGGTTTTAAAATTAAATATAAAAGTGAACAATTCAATCAGTACAGTAATTCTGGAGCACTTTAATTTTTGGTGTCTATAAAGTGTCAATATTGCGCGTTGTAGAATTCCGAGTGTAAAATGCCTACCTCTGTTTGATGAGTTACAACAGGGTGAAACTAAAAATCTTGGCTGTTCGAAAACAACCAGTTGGGTCTGTCAGCACCTGCAAAAATACAGACAGCAGTCTAGGAATATAGCATAAATGCATTAGTAGATGTTTCTGCAAAGCAAGTCAACAGTATTGTTTTTAATGAAGCTGAGATTTAAATAATCATTGTCTTGGTTTCAAGGGTAACATTTATTGTGTTCATACCTCTTTCAAGTCCCGCTACTCCTGGTGCCCGTATTCTGTATAGCCTCAGCTGGAGCCAACAAAATTCCTCTTGGCAGTAGTAGCTTGTCCAGTAGTTGTAGGAATTTAACTAACAGAAAACTGCCTTACAGCCCTTTAAACAGCAGATGGTGCATCTACCTTTGTAGAGCATGTTTGAAATGTACCTTGGGAGCAAGTTTCACTGTATGCATTGGTGATGCCATGAATTCTGACAATTTCTAAAATAATTCAAGAGGAAAATTGAAGCAATGACTTAGAGAAATATGCATCAAAACAGGTGTAAGAGAGACGGTAGGATTGTTTGTCACCATTGACTCTTTTAAGAGTCTAGTGAAGTGTAATTACAAGAGTATTTACTTAGGGCAAACAGTTTTTTAGGCTGTCTGTTGATGCTCAAAGAGAATGAGATAAAACAGGACATTGATTTCTTTGGTATTTCTTCCAGTACATTTTGTTTCCCAGAATTCTCAGGCCCACAGTTCTCCGTGCTCTCGGCTGCTTCAGAGCAGACTTCGTCAGTCAGCCCTGGGAGTGTGGGAAACCCACGTGTGTACAAGGTGGTACGTACTTTTGGTGGTGTCCTCTACCAGCTGGTTTTCTGATGAAGTCTGTTGCTAAGCTAAGACAGAAGTAGTTTTAAAAAGAAACCTCCAAGGAAGACATCTTGACTGTACTGAAGTACAGCTTTTTCTTTTATGGCTACACTTATGGTTTTAGGTATGATGTGCAAGTCTGAATTTACAAGGGAGACGCATTCTTGAGAGTACACAGAGTTATAAAAAGTGCTTCAGCTTGCACTGCTAAGCTAACGTCTCCATAAACAGTTTATTTTATTCTACGGATAAAAATACACAATAGCTCTGCTTTTTTAAACAGCAAAAGAGTTTGGGGTTTTTTTTTGAAAGTCAATTTATTTTGAATAACGTTGTTTAATATTGCCTCCCTGAAAAGCTAAAAACTCAGTGTGCTTTGGTTTTTTTATCTGTAGCACATGAAGGTACTGCGCAGGGGAGGCAAGTTGCAGTTTTACCCCTTTGTATGAAAAAATGATAAGTGAGATGGGAAGATTACCCAGTTTCTCTTTCTTCATGTCATTCTTCTTTTATCACATCAGCTTTGGCAACTCTGCTATTTAAAGAAAAATAGAATAACAAAGGAACAGCTTCATCTTCTAACTCATTGTCTAATACAATGCTATCAACTGCCTGTATTTTAGAATTAGGGTTTTATTTGATTCTATACTTGATTTCTTTCCTTCTTAGTGGAAAATATTCTAGAACTGAAGAAAGAAGCGATAAATACAATATGTATAACATGGAGCTTAAAGAAGGACTCAGATATGTAGATAAAAGGGCACTGTGTGCCATCAAAATTACTAACTCCTGAAATCTTACAGTTGTGACATTCTTTCCTTAATGCTGGAATCAGCACCGCTAAGCTTTTTGCAAGGTGTTAGGGGTTTGGGCAGAAGCGGGGGCTGCACTGCATCAGCTGACCATGGAAACAGGCAAGAGAGACGTAGGTACTGGGGCAAGTTGGAGGTTAGGGAGGTACAGACATGCTGTCTGTCCTTCTAACCACTTCCACTCCTAGAAGAAGAATGAACTGCTAATTTCTGTAGCTATGGGCCTTCTGAGTTGGCATAGTGTTTAATGCATCACTGCTGAGTTGACAGTTTCATAGGTGGGAACGCTGTGCAAAACATCCATATGGCTTAGGTCTCCGCTTGTAAGACTACGAAGTGGAGAGGTTCCGAATTTACATCACTTTGTGTGCTGCTCTGCAGCAAAAAGGCATACAAGTCTGGTCTCATCAAGATCTGTTTTTTACTTAATGATATGTTAGCTTAAAAAAAACTATTGTACAGAAAAACATTGGGAGAGGAAGAAAATGAAGGTCACTGCTTAGTGGTACTTAGTGTACAGAAGCAGAGCACGAATGAAGTATGTATAGGAGAGATGTATATATACAGTATGTATAGGAGTAGCTGGTGAGAGTTCTCCATTTGGCCTCACAGAAACTTCAGATTTGGTTTCCATCCCTGTCTTCCGCACTGTAGGCTGGTCGTGTAGCGTGCTCAGGCGTGCTCTCCGTCATCTGGAAGTAACCGCTCGTGCTGGTTTGGTAAGCATTCACCTCAGAGTCGTCTGTTCTTCTCAGACCTGCTGACAGCAAAGTCTTCATCAGAGAATGTCAGAGCAGGCAAAGCTGGGAACATCTTTGGGGCTGGAAATCACAGAGGAAAGATGACAAAAGATTGTCCCCCCAAACCTTTTATTTCACGTTTCTCTTGGGGGGATATGTTGCGGGTTTTGTCAAAGGGTACACAATGTAATTTTTATAAATTTAAATGAAAATCAAAACTGTGCAGGGATAGTGTGGTGTTCAGAAAGACTATAGGTGGCAGCATCATAATAAAATAGTTTACTTGATGTCTTTAGCTAAAGAGAGATCAGTCCTTAGTTCCTTCAACAGCGTGTCGCGAACAAATGTGCAAAAGAGTGTGAATCAAAAAAAAAGCAGATCAGAAACTTGTTGGAGTTCATCACTGTTTGAGCAAACAGTTAAAACAGGTCAATCAGTCTCTTAGATCTCTGTGTCCTCAGTTTTGTAAGCATGAATGAACATGCAGACGTGCAGAGATCCTCCTCGCTATCTTGCTTGGTCCATTCAGGCCAGCAGTGGTAGCTGGATTTTGCTACATTGGCACATAATCCAAGCATGAAAAAGAAAATGCTAGCCTCATCAGCAGTATTCTCCCAGGATTTTGAAAGGGAGCTTTTGAAGAAAGACAAGTTAGTTTGAGTGAAGTGTTCTGAATTTTCCTAGGTGGCTAGTGTCTTTGGGATACTGAAGGTAAATGGACTCTAAAGACTGACTTTTTTCACAAAGGAGTGCTCAACATTTTATGAAAAGGGAGCCTTCCCTGGCTTCCAAACACGAATGCATCCATGTTATTTTTGAAAAAAAAAGATGCCCCTTGTTACAGTAAGGAGGATAACATTTTTTACTTCTGTCCCTCCTACTTACCATTAAGGTTTATGGGAACAGTTAATGTGCCATATTATCTTGTGTCAGTGTGTGCCATCATTTTCTCCTAGTGTGCTAATTGCTTTAGAGCAGAAATGAGAACATTTTTTTCCACAGCCCAGGGAGAGCTGTCAGACCCATTTGGCAGGGCACAGATTCACTTTCTTTCTTGTCCAGATGCATCCCCCCAAAATCACTCAGCCCCGAATTATCAAAGTGAAGTCATAGACTGTCTCTGGTCCATGGGTTTCTTGTTCCTCAACAGCCTGCTTTATAAGAAGATACTGTCCAGTTTACTGCTCTCAAATATTCACTTCGAATATGTACTTATCTCAAAGGTTATTTGATTCAAAATAATGAGAGCTATGATAGATAATATGTATGGTGTGGGTTTTTTTTTATCTTATGGCCTAGCTCTTTTTCACATTTGTCGTGGTTTAACCCCAGTTGGCAACTAAGCATCACACAGCTGCTTGCTCACCTTCCCCCCTGCTGGTGGGATGGGGGAGAGAATCAGAATAAAAAGTAAAACCCATGGGCTGAGATAAAGGCAGTTTAATAGGACAGCAGAGGGAAAAAAAAAACACAAAAAAACCACGAATATACAAAACAAGTGATGCAATTGCTCACCACCTGCTGACCAATGCCCAGCCCGTCCCCGAGCAGCGATTGCTGCCCCCCGGCCAACTCCCCCAGTTATATACTGAGCATGCCGCCATATGGTATGGAACAGCCCTTTGGCCAGTCGGGGTCAGCTGTCCTGGCTGTGCCCCCTCCCAGCTTCTTGTGCAGCTGGCAGAGCAGGCGAAGCTGAAAAGTCCTTGACTAGTAGAAGAAGGGGAAGATGGAGGAAGGTGTCTCCCCCATAGGCTGGCTCTCCAAGGAGAAAAAGTAAAAAGTGTTTCTCATTATTCTCATTATTCTCATACTAATTCAAAACCACAGCACTATACCGGCTAGGAAGAAAATTAACTCTAACCCAACCAAAACCAGAACAACAAAGAATCATAGAATCATAGAATGGTTTGGGTTGGAAGGGACCTTAAAGATCATCTGGTTCCAACCCCCTGCCATGGGCAGGGACACCTTCCACAAGACCAGGTTGCTCAAAGCCCCATCCAGCCTGGCCTTGAACACTTCCAGGGATGGGGCACCCACAGCTTCTCTGGGCAACCTGTTCCCGTGCCTCACCACCCTCATGGTGAAGAATTTCTTCCTTATATCCAATCTAAATCTACCCTCTTTCAGTTTAAAGCCATTACCCCTTGTCCTGTCACTATGTGCCCTTGTAAAAAGTCCCTCTCCAGCTTTCTTGTAGGCCCCCTTCAGGTACTGGAAGGCTGCTATAAGGTCTCCCCAGAGCCTTCTCTTCTCCAGGCTGAACAACCCCAACTCTCTCAGCCTGTCCTCATAGGAGAGGTGCTCCAGCCCTCTGATCATCTTCCTGGCCCTCCTCTGTACTCGCTCCAACAGCTCCATGTCCTTCTTATGTTGGGGGCCCCAGAGCTGAACACAGCGCTCCAGGTGGGGCCTCAAAAGAGTGGACTAGAGGGGGACAATCACCTCCCTCAACCTGCTGGTCATGCTTTTGATGCAGCCCAGGGTACGGTTGGCTTTCTGGGCTGCAAGCACACATTGCTGGGTCATGTTGAGCTTCTCATCAACCAACACCCCCAAGTCCTTCTCCTCAGGGCTGCTCTCAATCCATTCTCCGCCCAGCCTGTATTTGTGCTTGGGATTGCCCTGATCCATGTGCAGGACCAGCACATCTTTCTGTGAGATGAAAGTAGGAAGAAAGTATGCTGCAGACTGTAAAGCCAGCTTATCCCATTGCTGCTGAATAGACTGAGTGCTGTGATTCTTTACTAGTTTAGTTTTTTAAAGTGAGGTGATAACTGTATATTGGTGTTTTAAGTTGATTGCGCAGATTACAGAGTTCTGGGTAACATGCGTCAGTGAAAGGATGGCGGGGAAAAAAGTAAAGTGTCACTGTGAAAATTATTTGTTCTTTCTAATGACTTCAGGTTCCCTTTTTTAATTACTTCCACAAAAAACCCTTTGACAGAATGCCAAACCAGTGTGGATTAAGCTACTTAACTATTTCTGCCTGTCTTGTGTCTCATGCTGCCAGGCAATGTTGAAATTTACCTCAGCAGCTTCCATGGGACTGCCATTTGTTTGCTCAGAGATAGACTTGAATCAAGATCCCAAAGCTGAAATATGCAGGTGATATTTTTTATTTACCCAGGAAAAGGAGGAAGACACTTGCTTCTAGTATCATTTCCGTATTTCTTTCTTTCATAAGCCGGGAAAATGGATTAGAGACGTTGTACTTGGGTGCCAAGGGATAACAGAAGCATCTCTCTTAACGCAGAGGCTTTTAACATCTTCAGGGATATAATTCCAGTCAACTGCAATAAGATTGAGGCACCTAACTTGAAAATCCCACTGTACATCTTATCAGCTAATGATTCCTATTCATTGCAAGAGGTGATGGCTCCCATCTCTATCTTTAAGCATTTAATGGCTCTGAAAACTTGACTCTCTAGAACTATATATCTAACCAGTGGATGCTTGGAGTGAATACTTCTGAATGTCTGAGCACCGGGTGTGCCATGTCTGTATCATAGCTCTGTCTGGGTAGTAGCTGTGTGTTATTTTCACCCTCTTTTCTTGTTCACGTGCCTTGGTTTCAAGGAAAGGCAATTTGGTTCTGCAAGCCGAGAGGCAGCTGTCACACACCTTGGACATGCCCCAGATCCGAACAGTTTGGGGTAGCTGGACAAAGAAGATGCATCTGTACTACTGAACAGCACAGGGAACCTTCCTCAGTCAGGCTGTCCCTGAGCACCTGTCCTCTCGGGTTGTTAGAACAGCCCTGGACACGGTCCTGGTTAGATGGGCTGGTGATGGTTTTCAACAAGCAGGGTGGATGTAGTCACCCTCTTCTGAGGACTGCATGGGTTTAGCAGTCTGATTTCAAGCTCTTGGTTCCAGTGCCATAGAACAGCCCTGAGAGCATTTCATTTACAAGAATTTTACAAGGCATACCACAGAGGCTGCTAGAGAAGGGCTAGGCTGTATCAGCCCTCCCAAGCAAAGTGGTTTTGTCCTTACCCTGAGAGATGTCAGTAGGTGAGGGTTTAGTTATATTGGGGGGGAGGGGAAATTGCCTCTTCTGTTTTGATGATTTTTTTTAAAGCACAGTTCTATTTTCTATGCCAGCCTGTGGTGCATTTTTGTAGCACAGTATGAATGATTTGTGTTTGATCCCACAGTTCGAGAGAGCGTTTCCAGTCTGTAGGGCAGGAGAGGTCATTTATATGTTGCTGTGAAAGGCTGTGGGAGCAAATGCCGAGCTTCTGACAGTCACAGCTGACACTTCTCTTAACACTTCTGAGCTAGAGGTAAGGTCAGCGGGCAGCAGGGTGCTGATAAGGGTAGGAGTTCCCTGGAACAAATGAGTATTCATCC
Organism: Platalea leucorodia; assembly: GCF_965183815.1. Lineage (NCBI taxonomy): Eukaryota > Metazoa > Chordata > Aves > Pelecaniformes > Threskiornithidae > Platalea > Platalea leucorodia. The sequence goes on from NC_138824.1 coordinate 71,546,747, forward strand.
AGTTAACATTTATTAATGTCTTATTTTTTCCCATAAGATTATAGCCCTTAACCCAAAGATGATCTAGCACAATGCTGTTCCAACAGCTGCTGTAAGCAGAAGACATTCAGGGTATAATCGGGCTTTGTACGCTGATGACCGATCACACGAATCTGATGAATTCTTATGACAGGATTTGTGGCTTTGAGGTTCATTGTAGAAGCCAGATTGTGCCTTATTTGCTGTTAAGGCTTAATAGAATTGCCCATTGATTTCTCTGCAGCCAGGTCCCCCAAGGGATTTATTCATTCAGGGATTAAAATTGTTCCACGGTTGTCTGATTTGTTTAAAGCTCATGTGTTGCTCTTAATTGGAGACAGTGACCTCAAAAATAGCCAAAACCTTCCATTACCCTTATGTGGAAGAAAAAGGTGTACAAAAAAATTCATATTCTCGCTAATGAAGGCTTTTATACCTCTACTTTTGTACTTCCCTACTTCTGCTTGCTTGAGTCAAAAATGAGTTGAAATATCTGCCTGATGAATTTGTTTGGCGTGGAAGGAAGCCAAGAATTATTTTAACAAATGTTTTAGCTTGACACTGAGTATGGAGGCTGTTTGCCAAGCTGGAAAAGTGAATAACTAGGCGGTTTTTGTGAGGTCTTTATATAGGGTGTGGGTCATCTTAAATGTCAGTTCCAATCTGTGTAACATATTTGTAGAGGAGCATACACTGTGAATGAATTGACATGTTCTCCTCGTGAGTTTCATGTTTCTCTGAAACAACTGATTAGTTTTGAGAAACCGTGGCACCTACTGCAATCAGCTGAGAAGCCTAAGGGGCTTCAGGAAATCTGCTCCTCTTTCTGCTGTGTGGCCTCATGGCTGTAGAACAGGCTCACTAGCTTCTTTCGAGGGGTTTGCCGTTATTAATTCTTGCCACAGCTGTGAAAGAAATCAACAAAACGCACCTGAAAGTGGATCTGCTGCTGCTGCTTCCACTTTTGCGCAGGCATTTGAGAACACAGAGTAGCATGTACGAATAAAACCCTACTTGGGCAAGACAGAACAAGGAACAGCTGCAAGGTCAGAATTGGGGTTGTTACCCTGGATTCACTTGATTTCAGGCTGTCAGAACTTAGGTCAAAACCAGGCATTTTTTAATAAGTTTTAGCTAATGTTAATCTGGTGATGAAGCCAGATCCAATCCTGATAATTAAAAAAAACCAACCCAAACCTTGTTTCCATGGATGAAGTAGAATTCAGCTAAGAGGAGGGAGGCTTCTCTGAGCATCACTCCCGACTTTGTTCCGCCACCGGTGAGGTGGTGCTCTGTCATTAGGCCTTTTCAGGGAAGTTTTCCCAACAACTGTTCTCACTCTCTCTCAGACTTTCTGCTGCCTTTCCTGTATTGTTTTTCCTACAGAGTTTCTCCTTCCTTTCTTTCTTTCTTTCCCACAGAAACATCTCTGCCATACAAATATCTGCACTTGTGATAGCAATCTTAAGGGACATCTCCTTTGGCCCACAACATCAGTTGCTCCATTGGACTTGCCATGCATCTGTAGATGATGGTTCTGTTGCTCTCGTTATCTTATTGGATAAAGAAGCTCTGTTGCATTTTACACTTGCTCTGAATTATAGCCATTGCTTCAGTAATGCTTAACTCAATCACAGCAATAACTTGGATTACTAATTTTCCTGTTGTTTTTTAGCCTGAAATTTAACAATGGAAGATGATAGGAGAAAAAGAGAGACATTTTTTCCTAGAAGCAAGTTGAAATCATGGATGTGTAATAACTTAATACTGCATATCTGATATTCCAGGATCCCTAAGTGGGCTTCAACCCTTGAACAGGCAAAGTTCAAAGTTTTCATGGGCCTGAAGGTCGGTCCATTTCAGAGATATCTGAACCAAGTAAACGGCCTGGATCCTCTCTGACGTTTGCAGTGAGTCTGCAGTATATGGAAGGATAATGACCTGCTGTTTTGACAAAATTATGCTCTTTCAGCTGGTTACCATCTCTTGTGTAACTCAGCACTGTTAGCACAAGCACGTGAGGGTTTATATCTGGACTCTGGTGGAGTGCTTTAAGGAAATGCTATCTGCTGTAAAGAGGTTGTTTCCATAACTTTTCTCATGGTGAGGGGATTTTTTAGTAAAAGCTGGTCCTGTGAATCTGATGCTAAATGACTCTGTGAGCAGAGAGCGCTGTAAATTGTCATGTGTACACAAAAGATTTTTGGTCAGTTTTCTTGAAACTTTGCAGAAATTTTCTCTGCAACTCTTGCAGTGAGCCTGATGTAGCAAGTTTCTTAGTCAAAGCAAAATAAATAAATGGGTTTACTGGCAATTAGACTGTAACCTTTAAGTCTAATTCTGTGATTTTTATTCACGTTGCTTCAACTATCTGGTTTAATAACCAGCTCAGCTGCTTTGCTCTGCATTCATTATTCTGAATGAAAGCCACAAGCTGTAGCTCAGCCACAACAACAATTTGTGTTACAGAAGAGGATGATGTGTGCAAATAGGTACATCTCAGTATGAACCTTCCTGTTGGACTCCTGGGGACTCTGGATCTGTGTGTGAGGGTAGTGGGAGCCTCCAACAGGGGCTTCCTGCCTCCATCTCCACAAAATGAACTTGCAAATTCTTTTTCCAACCACATCTGCTCCTACAGCACTAAATTTTGTCAGCGGTATCTCCACAATATAAAGCCTCATTTCCTATTCGCTTTTCTTTTCTGACTAGTTGTTATTTTAACAGCCTCTATTTCTGAAGCATAAGGCAAAATAAAACTGACCAACATACAGTTTTCATTGTAATGTTTATAAATGATTACACGGTTTTATTTTCCCCATCCACTCTTCAGGATGGAATTAGCCTGGAATTTACAATAACACTCAGCTCCATCCTAACTCTGTTTACTGTGTTATCAAATTTGGACTAAAGCGGAGAGCTCTTATTAGCCCAGGAGCTTGCTGTGGTGTCATTACAATATTATGTTCCGCAACAGGTCTGTACGTTGTGTAGTGATCTGGAGACAATATCTGCTTTAATAGGTTAGGGTAAGGAAACAAAAGCTGTTTGCTAGTGTAGGTGAGAGAGAGCTGCTGTGACAGGAACATGCAAGCGGTCTACTTACATGAGAAGGTTCTTAATAAAAATGAGCTTCAAATTTTAACTAGCCTTCCTGACGTTTCTTATTAAACTCTCAGCCACTTTGCTTAGGAAATGCAGGTTGTCAAATACCAGGGGAAACCACTTCAGGTTTTAAATGTTTTAATTAATTGTGTTGGATGTGTAATGTCTGATAGCGTGCCGTGTGTTAAACCAGAACGCCCTGACGGGTTTTGTGCAGGCTGCTTGAAAAGAGCGTTATTTACTTTGCTGAGTCAAAGCGCAAACTCAAGCGTGTCAGAACCAAGGTTCGTTGTGCAGCCGTCACCTGCCCCTTGCGTGCGGCGTGGACTTCACTCACAAGCTAAGTCACCCTTTTGCCCTCCCGCTCAAAGGACCTAAAAGTTACACTACCTGCCAAAGTTGCAAGCAGCTGAATATAATGAAGGAAATTAATACAAATATCGCTGTTACCTCATCTCTAATAAAATATCTCTGGCTTACAGTGAAAGCCTGAAGGGAAGTTAATCAAGAAATAAAGACATTGTGTACTGCATAAATCAATGCTGATTTCATGTAGCTCTAAAAGTGAAGATGTAAATTGTTTACACACAACTGTCAATTCCAAGACATTCAAAATCAACTAAAACAGAGAGAAAATTACTTTTTCCTGGGCTTATATGTCATTGGAGAAATGAAAGGTACTTAAGCCCTATTTTCTTAAAGACACTGTGAATTTAAGAATTTGTTCCAGATTAGGAAAGTCATTTACTCTGCTGTATGATTATCAAATCATACAATATTTAGTAACAAGACCATGCCCAACTTATTTTAGAACAGACTATTAAAAAAATACCTCGTAGATAGTACAGCATGGAAACAAAAGATACATTTAAAAAGAAGAAGGGCTTTTCTGCTCCTGTTTTGATGTTCAGATGGCTTTTTGAGTATGTTAAGGCTTTACTGTCTCTGTTTTCTTTCTCTCCCTTTTTCTTTTTGATGTCACTGTTTCTTGCCTCTAAGTGAAGCCCAGGGAGAACCCGCACCAGGAATGAGCCGGAGAAATGGACCACGTGCAGAGGGCTGTCAGACTCACAAACGGAATAAACTGAAATTTGTGGCAGGAGAATAAGAAAAGGAGATTATTAAAGGTAACTAAGTAACTGTATTTGTAATAATTTTTCATCCTGCTACTTCAGAGGTTACGTACAGCAATAGGGCAGACAGTGCCTACTTCTTTTGTTCTGTTTGGCTTCCCGCCTGGCAGCTCGGCACGCAGGTACCCAGCAGAGAGTCCACATGGGTTCAGCTCAGCGTCGGCCGCAGCGCCGCCTCTTGCCCCAGTGATAACTGGAAAGAAATGGAGAGAGTTGGTAGTTCTGTGAGGGTTGATTGGGGTACACAGAGGAGCGGGAGCTCTAGGGGTTGCCCTTTGGATCATTAGAGTAATGCAGTAGGCATGCATGGTATCACTGTGCCTTGTATGGAGATCCCAGTCATTTAATTGCTTATGCAATAGCTCATGCTTTCATTAGATGTTGTCCTTCAACAGTAATAGAACTTTTATGAGCAGTTATAAGACACTAAAGGTTGTCAAGACACTAAAGATTGTCAGACCTTGCCTAGAGTGGATGCAATTGCATCATCATAAATGTATTCAGAACATACTGATATACGCAAAGAGAAACGAGCTATCCTGGTACTTCGTACCGAAGTGCTGTATACTGATAGCTACATAGCAGGCCATTGTTGCTTTAGCTTGTATGCCCCAACTGACCAGTGTATGTCTTGGGTACTATACTGCATTGTGTATATTATAATGGGTTGGCTGTAATGTGACTGGGTATGTTTGCATCAGCTTCAGCCTAGGTGGAACAACAGCTGTGAACATGCAGAGGTGTGGACCACAGTGCAAGCTAGACAAGCCCTCTGAGGACTGAAGGTGCTGATGAACCCATATTGTTCTTTTTCCTTACTGCTGTTGTTATCCGGGGGTGAACACGCCCCCAGCCTAAATAATCTCACTATATAATGTGAAAGCTGTTTAGCCCTATTGCAAAGGGGAAAAGAATAAAGCTCCTTTGTTCCCCATCTCACCGCTCCTTTCCCCAGGAGATCCTCTCCTGGTTACCATGGATATGCAGACTGGTGGTACAGTCTTCCTGTCCTTTATTCAGTACACCTACTAACATCTGTACCAGCACAGCTTTCAAATATAGACCTGGCTTGCGCTGTATGTGGCTAGATCTGGTGCCGTTTTACACATTTCTGTGACACATTGTTTTTGGCTGGCTGTTCTACCTTCTCGAGCAGATGTAACATTTCATAACTTGTCACTGAATTTTTATCCTTCCATTCATGATGGTGACAACCAGAAATCCGATTGTTGTTTCTTTATGAACCGCTTACATGAAGTACATAAAGCAGCTTGGGAATTTCGAGAAATCTGTTTCTCAGCACCACTCCCTTGAACGCTGGGTGGTATATGAAGCATCAGATTACGCGAAGACCTGGAACAGGCGGGTCAGTGCAGTACAGTTCAGTAGCGAAGGAATTTGCATTGCAAAAGAATTTATACATCTTGTTCTTCAGTTGCACTCAAGTCTAATTGTGCTTGATTTGGCACTCACGGGGTAATTAGGGAATCTTTCTTTTGGCCTCAATGGGTATTGGATCAGAGCTGCTGAGACCAAGGGCACTGAACAGCTGGGATAGGATTATTACTTTCATAACTGAGGCTGGAAGCTCTGGAAAACTAGGACCAGCTCTGTAGTGTCAGCATTTATCTAAACATTAAGAGGTCTAGATACTGCAGACCTCGCACTGTTCCCACTTACTTCACCATGTGATGCAAACCTGAGAGCAGGCAGGCTATTTGGATGTCAGCTGAGCCACCAAAACCACAGGAGAAACAGAAAAAGGCAAGTGTATATGCAAATTTAATCATATGGAGAAGCATTGAACTAGGAGTTCTCAAGCTTTTGTTCACGTAGACTATTTGGATAAACTGTTGGTCTTTTGTGGCATTCACATATGAAATGAAATTAATATTTTTCCATGAAAGGAATGGTTGTTTTTCTCTCTTTAAAATACCTTTAAGAGAGAGCAACAATAATAATGAGAGGATTAGAAAATGTGTTTGTTGAGAGTGTTGCTGTGGCTATGATTTGTCCAGGGCCGTGCGAGATCTTCTCAAGTATGAATAGCACCAAGCTTTTTACTGCTCTTATTATTTAATTGTATTCTCGTAGCATTCAAAGGACTCAGCCAGCACAAGGAGCTATTGTGCCTGGAACTGTGCAAACACTCAAGAGATGGAATCATCTCTAAAAAATTCTGAGTTTAAAGTAACAAGATGGGTAAAACATGCACATTCAGGCAACTCAGTAATACCTTGCTGTTAGGCATTTAGGTGGGGTCATAGCAAGACTTCTTGGCACCTTTCCCTTCCTCTTCCCTCTGTGCTGCCTCTATCCTCTTCCTCGCACCCTTCCCAACCAGCTGCTGTTGCAGTTTTGCAGGCCCCTGTCCTGGCCTTTCCTCCTCCCCGGCGTGCTGCCCAGGCTGGGTACCCTGCAGGGCACGGGCATGGTACCCGTATTCACGTCAGTTATTTCAGAGTCCCCGTACATTGTCACTGAAAAGAGCAAGACCGTTGCCAAAGACTTGGGAAAACAATTCGGAGGATCTAAGTCAATTTTTTTTCCACACAGCATTTGTTTCTTTTGGAAGTGCACGTGCAATTCTCTGCCATTAGCTGGTGCACAACATGATATCTTCTCTTTCTACGAGGCTGCACAACGCCAGCTGCTGGGCCTGCAAATCCTGCTTCCAGGCAATAGCCATGACACAGAACACTTTCCATCATTGAGACAGCATGGTTCAGTTCCTCTCGGTACTTGTCTTACGCTCTGGCTTTGTGCTTTGTTCCCTCTTACAACTTTGCTCCTACAGTAATGGCTCTCAAAGGCAGAAGAGGGAGAAAATTCCTCTTGGTGGAGCAAGGCCTTACCCAGACCTGCCGGTCTGCCTGCCATATTATTTTGGATGCCAAGTTGACAGCAAGAATGAATCAGTGCCATGAGACTGAAAAGCAAGTGTATCATTTAGCTGTTTGGACCAGCAGATGGCAAATGTAGAGGAAAAAAATCAATCTAAGAGCGAATCCAGGGAATAGACATTAAATAAAGCCATCTGGCAAACGTATGAGGGGAAAGAAGAAGATGAGACCAAGTTCTGCTTTAAACATCTGCTCACAACCAAGAGGAAATTGCTGGGAACTCATGCCATGGGAGAGCAGACTTTGACCCTGTAAGAAGTTCTCTGGAGTGTCAAAACCTCTGGCAGTGTTGTGAATTTATAAGAAAGACCCTAAACTGCCAAGCAGCGGGAGCCTAAGCAGCAGCAGCAGCATTTCTGCCTGTTTGAGATCCCGGTGATACTCCACGTGGAATAGTGAATACAGGACTGCTTGATCCCCCACGATGGGACTGAGAAGACCACATCTAGGAACCTGGTTTGTAGAAACGGACTAAAAAGAAGAGCAGGGAGTAAGCAAAGAGGGTGATCTAATATATCCCAAATTCTGAAAGGCATTGATAAATCTGTTTTTATGCCAGTGCCGTAGCAGTTTCTTACTTTGCCCTACTACTTTTATTCCCAGAGAAGAGAGATGTACGTGGTTTTGCACTCAGGCTTTTAAGTAAAGTTTCCAAAGAGAAGCACAATTCATTGAAAAGGGAAATGGTATCTTACATAAGTGCCCAGCCTCTCTTTTGGAAACTTGCTCTCAGGGAATGTGATTTCAGAGCCCAGAAGTCTAGCAGATGTTATTACTATTTCTGTTTTACAGGTCAGTGCTTTGGTTTTTTATACTCTGAGAAATGCACACAGCTGCTAGCCCATCTTTTACATTATAAGAGCAAGTAGATTCTGTATCTTATTCTTAACTCATACATGTGCTTTTTTTTTTTTTTTTTCCCTGGTAAAATGAGGGGACTGTGGCACATCTTGAAAACTCGGGTTCTCTAGGAACCAACAGTTTTGTTGGCAGACTGTGTCGTCTTCTTATTCCTATAAAGAGCAATGGTGGATCATTTTACAATGAATTTTGGTCTTGATGTCCAGGCCCGTGGCATCAAACAGAACAAATAATCCCACCACTCAGACTTAACTGCAATAAAAGGAAAAAATTGAGTATCGTAACGTCATTTTTTAATGCCTCTGTTGATAATAAGGTTCACGTCGATGATGATGTGGTAGCTATGTTTTGTGTGTTAAGGTTTCAGACACTTACGTGGAAAATGGTTGCCAACTCTCACTGAACAAATTTTTCAAGTATCTCCTTCCTTTCCATCTCATCTGTGGTGATACTGATTAGTTATTGTATCAGAGAAAGTTGTCTTTAGTTTCCCTCAGCATCTAATAGCCAGACTAACAAAAAGGCAGTATTTCTGTCCCTCTGCTCAGATGAATAATTCATTGCCCTGCACTTTTTGTGTAAAGTAAATTTGAACTGTTTCTTTTGTAAAGATTATTTACAAGAGAGTCGCGGGCACACAGAAGTTCATTTGCCGCCTTCAGGCACGTCGTTATCTTTTTACTGAGAGGGAAATGACAGCTTATTTCTGTTAAATTTTCGTTAAAGAATCTGCTATATCTAGCGTTAGAGGGATGGTATCCTTTAATTGGGGAAGTCGGAGTTTGGCAGGTTTTCAGTGCTGTTCTGCCGCCGTTCTCCCCAGCTCAGGCAAACAATGGGCCGGAGGGATGCTGGCAGTGTTGCCTGGTTACAATTCATCAGCATGAATCAATGCTTCGCGCAGCTCCTTCTGCGGCTGAACAACCGGGAGGCTTCTCGGTACTGTATTACTGATGTATGCGGAGATGTGACCGGATTACGTACTACCTCAATTACTGTAAAACTATACCTTTGCAGAGAGATTTGGACAGCAGCGTTTGGCTTTCAGCAGTTGAATTTGGGGAATTTCGAACGGTCTGTTTTACATGGCGTTACAAATACGTAGCTGAGTAAAGCGAATTTTTAACAATGTATTTTGTTGCAAGGTGTGTTTGATGAGTGTGGTACTTCAGCATCCTTTTGTATTCATCAGGAAGATTAAATCCTTCATTAAGTGTCTTCCCCTGGAATAGACATGTGCCTTGCTGAAACCTGCCCGCAGGCAAAGTGAAGCATGTAAGAGGAACTGCTGCCTTCCTCTTAGTCAGTGCACTTGGCCAGATCTTAAGCTGGTATAAAATGAAGCTGGTGGAGTTATGCCAGTTTAGACAATAGGAAGATGTGACAGGTTATTTTTACCGCTCTGGAATGGCTTTTCTGTACCCCACCCAGATCCATTTTACTACTCGCCCATTCTTGCTGTTCAAGATATGACCAGAGGAAATGTTAAGAGGGAGGAAAGGTGCCTGGTTTGGGCTCTCCCTTCAGTCGGCATTTCCAGCAGCATTGTTCCAGTCTACATCCTTTTTCTCACTCTTATATAAAACTGCTTTATTGTTTTGCAGTTCTCACTGTTTTATTGCCTGTTATCACTCTGCTCCATGTACTGTTCACACCCCCTTTTCCACACAGGAGAAGTTTAAAACTTCCCATGAGTCTTCACAGCATTTTGATTTTGCTTGAAAACACCTAAAAAAAATCAACGGCCGTACAATAATTGGCAGCTTTGCCAAGAGTATCAGTGACAAATCACTGACAGCGAGTTCTTTGCTCATCTGTGGCCAGGAGATCACTGGGTTCTGGCACTGACCTGAAGCACTGTCTTCATCACCAAGTATCTCCTGTGGCTCTCCACCCACATGACAGTCCCGGTAAATATCCTTCAGGCTGTCTACAGAAAAATCCAGAAGTATTTTTCTCCTCCTCCTCCTCCTCTTTCACATCTGAAATTCTTGTCCCTGAAAGGCTTTACCTTTCCCTCTCTCTTTCAGGCTCAGCAATTCTCCATTTCTTCTCAGATCTTCCATATTCCCGTCTTGAAATTTCTCTTTGCCTCTATTAAGGGCGTCATTATTGAAAGCTTGTATTTGCTATACCTTTCGTTTTGCCAGGCTTTCTCTGTTTTCTCTGTTTCCTGCTATTTAGTGTCAGCTTGCTGTGTTACTGAGTATTCAGGCCATTTGGAAGAATTTGTAGGAAAAAATACACTGAAGTGACATCCGCTCCATTTGGTTTGCAAAAGAAGAATCTATAGTAAAAAAAAATTAATCTAGCGCTATCTAAAATACAGATATTTCTATGAGTAGGTTCTCTGCATCATTCTGCCTTCTGGTGATGGTATCTTTAGGATGGCCTTTCATAAAGAAAATTGTTTCAGAATACCTGCACTACTTAAAATACAGTTGCACTGCACAGAGCTATGATTTCTGACTTGCACTTGGTATTCTGTTACGTGATCAGCTTTTCTTTAGCAGCAGGTGAGTATATATTTAACATCTTAAATTTTCAGTTTGTCTCCTCCAAATGTCGCTTGGTTATCTATAAAGATTTTTTTATTGTGACTCTCTTTAAAACTTGGATTAATTCAGCTTTGCTGCTCCCTGGGTCATGGCATCTGTAACTTTTTTTATTAAATTTAAGTGCTTTTGGGATAGGACTTAACACTGAGCTCTTCCTATTTCTGCAAAAAGATGAGAGAAGGGAAATGAACAAAAGAACTATAATTTTCCTATCAACGTGATGAGCTTTGGCTGTTGTTCAGAAAGGTACTTGAAGCACCATAATACTCATCAGCTTTTGGGCAGTTATAATTGCTACAGAGATGGACTGATTCCCTGGGTAAATACAGACGTTTATGGGGGAGGGAGAGATTTCAAGCGTAACTGAGAGCCTGTTGCCTGACCCTGAGCCTGTGTTGAACACAGCTTTATTGGGCCGCTGAACCTGGCTGGATGTAGTAACGAAAGGAGAGCCTTTTTGGGGATACACTATCAGCAGTAAAAGTTCGGTGTGCCATTGCACAGCTGAGATGGTCTGGCATTTCTGCAAAGACACTTGTGTGCATTTCCCTTCCATTAAGACATTGCTTTGTTTTCAACAGATAACAAGCTACCATAAGTTGTGGAGTAATTCCCGTTTAAAGTCATAGCTGGACTTCTCTAGACATGACAGGCCAGCCTTCCTGTGCCCGAGACCCCTCTTTAAAAGAGCTGCTGCCCGCGTGGTGGCTGGGCGGTAGGTATACCCGCTGCAAGTCTCTCGTGCAGAGAGTGTGCCCTACAAAGATGATATTGCAGCTACTGTCCTGGCTGGGCCACGTGTCCTCACAGATATTCCTGTCTGGGACGGGCAGCAACCACCCAAGCAAGGAGGGAGCCCCCGATGTGTGAGAACGTGCCCAGATGCAATGGGGGAGCGTCCGGCTGGAACGAAAGGACTTGTTTCTGCACCGACAGCCCTCGTCCCTCCCAGCCTCGCCAGCCCCTCCAGCCTGCGGGAGCCACGCGGCGCATGGTGTGCGCAGCATCGCTTCTTGACGTTGTTGCCAAGAGGACGGACGTTCCTCGGAGTCGGTAGAAAGCAAACAGGCTTTGTTTCAGATAATCTGGTCTGTGTGAGGCATTTATGTTATGCTGCATCCAAGGAGTCATTATTCCCTTTCACTATACAGGATAACTAGGGTCAGTTATACCCCATGCAAGGGACCCAGAGGTGCTTTAGCTCTTCAGGTCTAATTCAGCTCTTAGTTTTCATCTTTTAGAAAATGCGTACTGAGGAGGTTGAAGCTAAATAGAGTAATTAATACAATGGTATGGCAGTAACTTGACATATTTAAAAGATCAGAAAATGCAGAGTTCTTGTGTCATCATTAACTTTCCTGATTTGCTTCTCTTCAGTTTTTTTACATTATGAATTTGGCTTTAGAATACGCTTCGTAGCGTAGGCCTCTGGGATAATCTTAATGTCTTGATTTTGTATGTTTGATATTCTGCCATTGCATTTTTTGGTGCTGTGGCTGTGTGCGTGGTGGAGGGTTTCTTCCGCTTTATCTAAAGACCAAATTTGAAATACAAAGATCTTATTTCAAGGTTAAAACTTTTCTAGTTTCATTGGCATGAAGAACAGAGAATTCACCCTCCGTTTTTGCACGTGTGCTTCCCATTTTTGCAACAGGTGCCTTTTTGGTGTAAAAATAGCTCGGCTGCTGTCCCTTTGTCCTGGGTGGTGCTACGCGGCGGCCTTTGCAAAGCCAGGAGTAACTTTTCGACGCCGCCTTTCCAGGAAGCACCCAGCTAGGCTTCCTGAGCAACACCAGCCTCCGCTAAGAATTCAGGTCAGGATCTCCCTGCTTGTCTCCTAGCAACTGGGGGATACTGGTGCTTTCTCCTCTGACCGACTCCTTCGGCGTTAGATACAGGGATCACTTGGTGAAGGGATCGGGGCAGTGCTAATAACTCACACTTCGGGAAGGCAGAGCGTAGCCTGGTGCTGGGTAGCTGATGAGACGTAGGGTGTGCTCTCCAAGTCGAACCGAATCGAGACTTTACAGAATCCTCCGTGCAAACTTGGAAGTGCCTCTGCTGTTTTTGCTACCACTTAAATGTCTGGCGAGGTGACAGGTCCGTTTTGAAACACCAGTAGCCTTTTGTGTCACGTTGAATCTGGCAAACAGGAACATACACAGGTAAGCAGCTGAAGAAAGTTTATGTCTGAGGTGCTCTAAAGGTTGTTTTCCTACAGGTGTAATGTGTTTCTTGGTTACACAGATGCACAACATTCAGTTGTGGGAGTATTGACCTGCCTTTGTACTTACTAAAGTTTCATCGGATGGCAAGTAAAAAAGTTAAGTGGAAAGATGAACTGTCTTCCCTAGTTTCTTGTGATGTCTCTTTATAAAGTGCTGAAAACAACCTTTAAACTTCTCTAGTTAATTTATTGTAGAATTGGCTGATGAAAAATCCTTAAGTGATCAAGAGTTATCAGTTGCCATGCTCTCGCTGCAACTGGCTCCTGGTAGCACATTTACAAAATGGAAAGCAGAAAGTTTAACTATGTATTCTTTGCAGAGGCTGGCAATCATTGCCTCTCGTTGGTAACACAATGGGATTTGTTACTGCTTTTTGTTTTCCTTTGATAGATTACAAGTAGAAACCCTTTGACAAATGTAAAAATTAAAGCGATGTGCCATTCTAAAAAAAAAATTTAGGAAAAAAAAATTGTCTTCCTCGTGCTGTAGCCTCTCTTCTCTACTCACAGATAGCAGAGATGGTAGGATTTAAACCAGAGTATATTTGTATCTAGTGCTGGTACAGGGCTGGCATGATAGTTTTCTGGAGGACCACTCCTCACAGAAAATACAGTTTTCATATTTTGAAAAATGTGGAAATGAATGTCTCCAAGTGTGTACAAGCTATTTAACTTGCCTTTTTCGGGAGTCTGTAAACAGTACGTTCCAGCTCTTCAGCAATCTGATTTGGCACAGCTCTAATTAACTTCAGTAGAGGCCTGCCGAGTGACATCAGGCAAAGATCTGGCTGCACATATCTAGGACAGGTACACTGCAAGCATGCTCGTAGGTTTTTTGCACAGGAGGCTGTAGTAGTGGATTCTGAATAGGGACATAAAAGACTGGATTCTTTTTAAGCCGTGTATTTTAATTATCTCTAATATGAAGCTGTTTAATTTGAGTGCTTACTCTAAGGCATTCAGGAGCTGATTTCTTTAGAGAGACTGAGTAAGTGCAGTTTCAATTGATATTTTCCACACTTAGTATTCAGAAAAACAATTCCCAGAGTCTCTCATTGCATACCTGATACAGCAGCTGCTTCTCAAAATGTGCATGTCTAATTTGGTATCCCAAGCTTTTTGTCTCTATCATACGTACGGGAGAGCTCATACATCCATTCCTAGGACCCACAGTGTATACATTCACTTAAGAAGAGAGAAAAAATCCATACCAGGGCAGGGTCTTCGTGCAGTTCAGGATGTTCTTTACTACAAAAGGCCCTCCCACGTGTGTAACTTCACACTGCTGTGTGTCTAGGCGATGTAGGACAGAGAACGAGAATTATCTGTTTGAGGAGGTGCTTCACATTTCATTTAATTGTTCTGGTCTCAAGGTCAACAACTTTCAGGGGACAGTTAACAGCAGAAACCTCTTTAGTCACTTTGATCTTGCTGTTGTAGTCAAGCAGCATCCTCAGAGGGTAGCGTGGGAGAGAGATTAAGTTGTCCACCACTCCCTGATCTTTCTTCTGTTCACAAAGCCTTATAGCGTACTCTTAGTAATGGTCTTCTGCCAGAGCTGGGAGCTCTGCTAGACATCTCATTCCCTGCCCATTGCCATGACTCACAAATATTTTTAAAATGTCTGAAAAAAATGGGAAAAGGAAAAGGAGGCCCCTAAGCAAAGAGGGTCAGATTTTCCTTAAGCTTGAGCTAGTACATTTGCCAGCTACATGTAAAAGGCTGAATATTTTCCCATCACACCTATACCAGAGACACTCTGCAGATACACAGATGGCTGGGCCCTTGCGAGTCCAGCCAAGGGAGCGTACGCCGGTGCTTCGGGGTTTGAAGAGAAGCTGGAATGTGTCTGTAGTCTGGTATTGGCAGCCAGCATCAGTGATCTGGGTGGCTGGTTGTAGGACAGAGCCAAGTCTGGGGAGGTTATTGGAACATACAGCTTGCACAGAATAGCATTTCTTGATAGCAAATGGCTCAGACATGCCCTTGGACTGTGCGGAAGAAAGTGGGCTAGAGCTGGAAGGTGAATGCTTTCCTCTCTGCCTGTCTGCCAACCTGTGCAAGTCTAGCTGGGAGCTGAGAAGCTTAAATCCCAGAGTGACCTTTGTGTCATCTAGCTATAGAGGCCACCGAGGATCCAGTGTCCGATCCTGTGCATCTGGCTGCCAGAAGAGGTGAGCTCAGGGTGGGACGGGTGCAGAGAAGGGTAGTAAGATGGCCAGGAGAATGAAGAGTTTTTCTCTGGGAGGAAATTAAGGTGCCATGGCTTGTTTGACTTCGCAGATGAAGGATGAAAGGGGAGACGGCCGCCTTCTCTAAATAACCCTGGCAGGAGAGAAAAGCTGCCTTAAGGAAAGGATCACATTGGCACAAAAATAAACAGGTATAGACTGGCCATTTAGTCTGGGAATTTCTAACCATCAGAGTTACAAAGTTCTAGAATAGCATTTCAGTCAAAGGGATGGGGAAAATTGAATAGTTTTCAAAATAAGACTTGAATCAGCCTGTGAAAGGATTATGTGGAGTGTTTGCCAGCAACGACAGGGGACCGAATGCTCAGGAGGTCCCCTCTGGTAGTATGTTCCCAAGTTTTATCCTGATACACCTATGTGAAGCTCAAAGATTTAGGTGTACCAAAACATGCTGTTCCTCAGGAGACTGTATTGCATGAGAGAGCTCAAAAAGACCCAGCAATGCATGGGGCCCCTGCGCTGGGAAGGGGCTGATAGGCAGAATGCATCTGATAGTGATAGGACTTGCAAAAACCCAGAGCTGAAGAGCCTTTGTGGGCAAAACAATTCGTCGCTAAAATATGTAAGACACTGGATGGGTGCTGAGCATCTCTTCTGTTAACTTCGGACCTGCCCAAGGGATCAGAAAAAGCCAAGAAGTGCTAGGACCCTTCAAAGGCGCCATGAGACAGGTCATTTTGGACAGGAGTTTTGATTTGTTGCTGTAACTAGCTCTGTACACACAGATTTTTTGCTTGCTTCCTCGGGAAAGCCAGCAAAACACAGCAGTTTGAGGCGGGGAGTTCCCTCCCCAGGAGTGGTGGGATGGCCCTGGAGGGCTGTGCCATGCCTGAGAGACAGGTTGCCCTGGTATGAAACCTTTTCGGTGGTTTTACTCCACACCGCCTGACTTGGTTGGGATCATGGCAGACCCACAGGAGGCAGGAGGAAAGCTCACCACAAGCAGGTTTTGCTCGCACAGCTTTGCTTTCTGAGCTTTGATGAGGAATGCTGCTCTGCCTCCCTCTCTCCCAATGGTGTCCCTTTCTCTCCCCATGGGGAGGCTGTGTGCCTCTCTGCTCCTCTTCCCTCGTCTGGAAGAGCACACTCTTAAGTTAGATTGTTCTAGCGTCTGAATGCCAATGCCGTTTAATTTATGAACGCTGCAGTAGATTGTGTTGTGCTCATTTAAATCAGGCAGAGTTCAAGTATTGTACAGTCACGTGTAAAGGTGATGGCAGATGAGAGCTCTTTATGTCATGCTGGATTTTTGCAGGTCACTTACACTATATCTGCCAAATTGCAGGCAGGAAATTTTTGAATTCATTACAAGTATTTCCCAACAGTAGTTAGTTAAGTGCCTGCACATGTTAAATTAACCATAATGATCTTGTCATAGTCATAAATTAATAACCTGCATCTCATCAGGCTTTGAGTATTGAAGTAAAACATTTGTGGAGTATTCAAAGAAGTGAGCCTGGGGACAAATGGGGTAAGTCCCCAAATGGGTCTTTTCCTTTCTGCCCCTTTTAAACATCATTTTCAGGTGCCTGTGTAGCCTTTGGGACTGACTGACTTCAAGAGCAGTAGGGAAACAGGAAAACGGAGCAGGATAGACAGTGCAGTCAACTAAGTGTTGTTTCCTTAGGAAATTAAACGTAAGGAGTAGCAGCATCGTATAGTGATGTTTGTCACCCGTCCTCCTGCACCGGTTTAAGATGAAAGCGCTGTCAGGGCTGGATCCATCTGTTTTGCAGATGAGAGGGGATGCAAAACAGAGGGGATTGGTGTGACACTGTGACTGGTAGCGTATTCTGCTGCTCTGGGTAGATAGGAGCAGGAGCCCTCCCAGTGACTATGTCCCTTACTGTTGTTACAAACGCTGTCAGGGAAGGTTTGAGCTCTTCAGTGCTGTCCTTTCTTGTACTTTCTGCAATCCCCTCTCCTCATTTTGTTCTGCATGTAACATTTTTGCGTATAATCTTCTGAATATATGAGCACACATGCTCACTGTTATTTGTCCTGGACAAATCTGCACAGGCAAATGCTTTCTACTTCCCAGTCCAAGGGAACGAGTAGGCTTGTGCAGGTGGTGTAGGGTGTGCGGGAGACTTGGCTCTGGACTTTTGACAAGGCAGCAGTAAAAACTATTAAGCTGCATTCAGGGTATTGACTTCCAAAAGTCTGCAAGTCTGAAGTGGCAGCTGGAGGTGAAATGTGCAGAGTGACTTGCCAGAAGTTATTTTCACTGCGGTTATTGCTGCAGGGAAGGAGCGAGGGGGAAAACAAGAATCTGAGCAAGTGGCAGTTATTTCCATTTGCTCATATCCTTGTTTTGGAGCACAGAGTGTGGTTTGGAGCGCAGACCTGCAAGTATACAGGGGAGAGAAGAGCTACAGGAAAATATCTCCTCTCTTTCAAACACAAAATAACAAATATGTCCTGAACGGGTAGTAAGAATGAAAAGTTTGCAAGTACATGTCGTGAGGGAGTAAATGACAAAAAACTAGGGCTCTTACATTTGCGAAATCCTGATTGTATTTTTCTTATAGGTTGTGGAGGAAGGTTCCAAGCAAAGATGAAGGGACTCAGCAATGTTGTGTATTGTGGCATGGTCAGAAAGCAGCCTTCCAGCCCATGCATGTAAGAAATTATTTGGGTTAGGAAGACTGTCCAACTTAACTGGACTCCTACCTGAAACCCCTGTGGTAGTCATGTATTGCTGTGACCTTGTATTAAAAATCTCGTGCTCTTTTTTCTGGAAGTGATCTGAGTGTTGCTCAGGTGGAGGAAAGAGAAAGGAGCCCATGGCTCATCTCTCTCCCATCTGGGCTCAAGAAAATGATTATCAATTGAAAGCCAAGAGGGACTAAATTAGGAAAGGTCAAAAGAGGCTAAATAAGGTCCTTCCCAATTAAAAGCCTGCCACATGTACCACTTCAGAGCGAGCCCCATACAACAGTTAGACAAGAGGCTGTTCAGCTTTGCATTTGGCCTATGGGGTTTAATGCAACAGGAATGTGGAATGTGTTTACAAGGTAGCAGTTATTGCTGAAATATGTGAGCGCTGCTGCCTGGGGAAATTTCAGAGGATTGAGATTGCAGTGACAGTGGCTGTACCTCTTGGACGGTTCGTGTGGATGTTGAGGAAGAAACTGGCCTCTGAGTGTGCAGCCAGAGCCCTGCAGAGGGAATGCAGGGGAAGATGCTCCCCTTCCCCACCACGTCCCACTGCCTTCCCACTGCTCCAGCTGGATCTCACTCCATCCTCGCCGCTCCTTCATGCTAGGATGACCCAGGAGGGCGAACTGGTCCTTTGGCTGGAGACATGGCTTCTTGTTATCCCTGCATCCGAGGTGACTCCAGGTTAGCGCGTGACTGCAGCCGGTTCGGCAGAGCGGTGTGGGCTGAAACGAGGCAAAGCCAAGGGAGTGCAGAGGGCTGAGGGCCCCTGATGGCACCTTTCATGAGCAGCTCCTGGAAATCAGCCTGCTTATGTTCTGGCTAGCCTCAGCTGGTAGGCTGGTGGATCTCTGCCTGGAAGGCCTCAGACTTTTCTTAGAATATTTAACTAATTCTCTTTGCATTCCCTACCTCCTTTCTTTTTTCTCTTCTTTCAGTATTTAATATGGTGCATAGATGATCACAGTGATTACTTCATCTTTCCAGCACAGAAATTCCCAAGGAAGCCAGTAAAGCCCACCCTAATCTCTTTATTTCATGTACTTTCCTCATTACTTGTGTTTGGCCAAACTGGACTGTTTTTTTCATCACATTATTGGCAAAATATTTGGAAGTAGGCCTGAGATATAGCTATATTCTGTGTTCAGATGAGCATGACATTTGGAAAGATTTGTCATTAGCTTTTAAAGAAACTTAATAAAACTGTTGAAATGACACTGTTGAGTGCACCACACATTATGCAGCTGAGAGTAAATACTCCACGCAGTATAGATGGGCTCAGAAAGGATGAAAATTGGGCCACATTAAGCTCTGATGTTAGCAATTGCCTTCATTGTCTGGTTAACTTGGCCCACTGAGTTTTCTTCAGAATAACAGATAAAGCTGAATAAGGATCTCATTCTGGGTAGTGCTAAACACTGTCTGCATCTTAAACTCCCATTAACCTCTGCACTGTACAGGAACATGCTTACATTAGGCTAATGGATGGGGCAGCAGGTGTAAGTGTGCCGTTCCTCAGGGCTTGCTGTGCTTCCAGGTGAGTCTCATTCTATCTTTGCCGCAAAGCAAGTGTGTGTGTGTGTGTGCGTGCACATAGGTGTATAGACAATTTATTGTATTCATGGTTCCAAAAGCAAGGAAGGATCAATGAAAGCCCTGTTATGTTTCCTTAAATTTAAAGGCATTGAGACCTTATAACAACATTGATATTTCTACTCATTCTGAATACCAAAAGACCTGGTATAATTATTTTTGTGAAATAGCTTCAGGAATGTTCCCAGTGCTGAATTCAAAAATAATTGCAATTGCGACATGTAGAATCAAATGTAATTTTGTACTAACTAAAGCAAGACTTTTTACTTTCTTTTCTATTGCTTTTCAAGGAGAGGCACAGTGAATTTTTAATACTTTCCTGACCCTTGACTCTGAGTAACGTTAGCTTGCTATTGTACAAAAAAGATTAACTTCTTCAGAACATTATTAGCCAAAGTACTCTACGTGAACACTTGATATTATTTTCAAAATACAGATTGTGCTTCTGTCAATAGAGGTGGCTGATACAAGCCTAAAACTCTGGTAGTACATCGAGCTGTTCTGCTCCTAAATATAGCAGAGGATCTCTGGTAGGGAGCCGGCTGGGGGAGGTCTCGTGTCTTTGTGTTAAACAGCTATGTCTTTATTATCCCTGCGTGCTGAGAAGGAAGAAGGAGAGCCAATGTGGCTTTATTTCTCTAACAGGTCTTTTAATAATAATACTTTCCATGTTGGTGGAATAGATCTCCTGGCCCTTCTATTAAGTCACAAAGAATAGAGAACTGAAAGCAAGAAGGAAGGGGTTACTCCATAGGAATAAGACAGCTCACATGAGTTTGCTTTATTCTTTTGCCAGTGTAAACTCCTCCCCCCCTCCCTTTCAATTCTTTTATATAGTTGTTTGGTTTGCTTTGTTGTTGGTTTTCTTTTTTTTTGTTTAAAGAAAGCAGGCAAGCTAAGGCTTTTTCCATGAACAAAATATGACCTTTGACAAGGTGTATGCCCCCGAGTTACTGAGCTCTACCAGGGAAGCAGGGTTCCCTGCAGCCTTCTGGGGGGCAGCCCATTCCCTGCACCACCCAGGACACCAGGCTGGGCAATGCCAGTGGTGCCTTCTGACCTCTCCTGTTTTTGTGGTCTGTTGCAATGCATTTTTTTAAAAAACAAAAAGCCCACTCTTCAAAAGCTGCTTGGGAGGAAAGTTTATTTTATGGAGTGTTTCTCACTTCTCTCAGAAACGATGGGGGAAGGAAAGTCTATCAATTCTTGAAAAAAACAGGTAGAGAGAGCAGGGTTTTTTTCCCCCGTCCCTTGGAAATGCGTTGTTCTTTTAATAGAGAAAGGAATGTGCTGTTGGCAGGGGCACGGCAGAAGGGCTGGTGAGGATCCGACACGAGAATCTGCACAGCCTTTGGAATAAACAGGGACAGATGCACCAGGGAGGAGTTTGGGCTGGTTAGGTGAAGGAAGACACACACTGCCCAGCGGCAGTGAAAGAAGCAAGTGAAAACAACTGAACACCCGTAAAACCCACTGAAAGGCTTGGGAAGATGCACCTGCTGCCTCTTCTGCTTTTCCTGCCGTAGCTTGTGAAGTCCAACATGCTGGCCGTGGCAGGTCTCGCCCTCTTCGCACGGAGGCTCGGAAGGGGAGCCCATGCAGTGAGCTGTATCCTATCTCCCCTCTCCCTTTTAGCAGGTATTTTATTACTTGATCTCCCTTGATGTCTCTTCTGTCGGTGATCACAGGGACATTGGGCACCATCTTACGTTTACACGGTATGCAGCGGGGGATTTGAGTGATAGATGTGAGTACTGCAAAGAAAAGGGCTGGCGCAGAGAGACAGTAGCATGTTAGTAGTGTGTAACTATACGTAGCTGGTCCCTGTGCCACAGCTTGCTATTCCTCCACCTCCACAGATGTTGGAGGTGGAGGAATAGCAAACTCTGGCACAAGGAACAGCATTGGAAGAGATTATGTGTTGGTGCAACTAACTTTCGTTAGTCATTTCTGAGAGAAAGGGCAAGTCGCTCACAGCTAGCTCTATTCATTTTGACAGTGACTGGGAAGAGGATGGGAGGATCCCTAAAAGGCCGAGTTTTAAAGAGGAGGGCACTGATTTTGTGTTGAGGCTGGGTGCTGTGACCTGGATGCCGGCCTAGGACTCACGCAGCCAGGGAGAGGATGCTGGTAGCAAAGCTGCTCGCAGCCAGCCTTGCTCTGAGCATGAGGAGTGGCACGCAGGTTCTCACCGCACCATCGTGGTTGCACAATATACAGATTTTCTAATAACATGAGAGCATGCTACAAGGGTAGCAGTAGCTGGAGAAAAATGTCAGTCACAAGAAAAGAAACAAAACCTTTTATTAACCAGTAATGCAGGTAAGAAAAAATGGGGAAGGTGTACCAGGTTCAGTGTGAGACTGATGAAGACGGATAACGAACTCTCATGTTTTAGACAGCAAACCATTTGTGAAAATACCACATTTTGAAGGTCATTTCTCCATGGACATCCATCAGCGTAAACAAGTAGGTGCTAACAGCATCCACACTAAATTATTAAAACAAGCAGGGAACACATGAAGTCGGAGACTCTGCGAAGTAATACGTTTTGTTTACTGATTCAAAAGATTTGAACAAAAATGGAAGGAGATGATCGTCTGCCCAACTTTTAAAACAAAAGGCAAAGTTGTATACAAAAAGTGACAGGATGTTTTTCTTCTTGGCTTTGCATGAAGTTTATCTTTGATATTTTATGTAGATTCAGTAGAGGAAAACTGCAGTTTTCTCAGAAAATATATCTTCTCTGGGTAAATTATTTTTAATAATTCAAAAAGGATGGGGACGCAGCTAGAATATGTACAGATCCTGTATAGGTGCTGACTTATGGTAGAAAGGCAGGGTAGCCCTTCAGTCACAGTGCTGGGACTTCAGATAAAGCTCCGAGGATGGCTGTGTCTATGTAAGCATGCACTCAGGTGCATTTGTTCATTTGATTTAAAAATTGGAGGCTGAATAAAAAGTGAAATCTATACTCCTTTGACATAAAGAGAGGTCTGGAGTAGGAAGATTTATGGCTTTGGAAATGGTGTTGCAGTTGTTATCAAATTCTCCTGTCCCTTTCTGTGAGCTTTTTGGATGTGTTTGTACAAACTAATTGGATTCCCAGAGACCTGCATCTCACTCGTGGACGTTCCTAATACCTGGGCTCACATGTGCCCTGCTAGCTCAGGGGGAGCTCTTCACTGTGCTTCCTAGGCCTCCTCTTGCAGAAGCGGGGGTAGAGAGGAGAGGTTTATCTTAGTAACATAAGCTCAAGATGATGGATGACTTCTGGAAAGGTTTTTATAATTGGGCACGCTGTGAGAGATATAGTTTTGGCTAGGCTCAGGCGTTATCACTTGGGAGCGCTGAAAGTGGTTTGAGAGCTTGAAAGGAGGGGTGGTGTTGGGATCTCTGCTGGTAGGAGAAGGTCTGAGCAGAGAGGCGTGTTGAACAGCAGGGTTTCCTGCACTGTGCGAACACCTCCCCATCACAAGGTCCTTACCCCGCTCTCCTACACTTCTAGCACACCCCATTGTGCAATGTCTTCAGCACACGGTCTCGCCTAATCGCGGGGATAAACCTTTGCTTGGGAGGCAGGTGATCACGACATGCTTTTGGACCGGCCCTATGCCAAGGCATGGCATCCTGGAGCTGTGTCCCGATGGTGCTTGTGCTAATCCACGTGCCGGAGAGCTGGAGCATCTCCAGAGGGGTGAAAGCTCCGCTGATATGCCTGCTGCTGGCAGGCGATTGCAGTGGGTGCCCTGGGCTTGCTCCCTCTGGAAGTTTTTCTGTGGTCCATGTGACAGGAGAAGGAGCTACATGGCCCATGGATGGTGCCTTCATTTCAGGTCTGAGCCCTCAGAGAGAGGTGGGTGAGGAAAAGCCGCCTCAGTCTTCACCTCTGGTATTTAGGATGTGTTTGGTTCGGTTACTACCTCAGCTAGGGAAGTCTTTCTGAGTATTTGGGTTTTCTTTATATTCCCACAATCCCTGCGTTTTTTTCCCCAAATCCACAAGGCTGTGTAATACCAGTAGGAATTTTAGTGCATATCATGATATTGGAGAGAGAAAAGGGCAGATCTTCCTCTCATGTGACATAATCTCCCTAAATTTAGATTTTTTTACATCACTTTAATTCCTGGTGTTTCTTTGCCTGCTAGAAATAGAATATTCTTATGCAACACAGGAATAAAAGGTGTAAATTGCTGTTGTTCAGTTCAGCTATGATTTTTTGGATACACGCTTTTGAATGTGCTGACATTTGGGAGGGATAGGAAGGGGAATAAACACCCGTTGTGTTGTCGTATTCCCCCTCTGTTCTCTGCTAGTCTCAGCTGTATTTCTTTTATCTTAGCTCATCTAGAAAGGGCATGGGAAGGAAGAAGGAATGTGGAAAAAGACTCTGCTGGGAAAAGTCCAATACATTAAAAAGTACTGTTGTAAGCTCAGGTAATATTTATCAATTTATCATCAGACATTTTGGGCTTATAAAATCTCATAATAAATTGATAAACCAGGTATCTCTGGTATTCTGCTGTGAAAAGAACCACACATAAAATGGAAAGGAAAAAAACAAAGAAGAGGAAAAGAGTACGACTGCCAGCAATGTGGTAAATCTTGCCCTTGCTAACAGAGGAGGAGAAGTGATGCAAACTGCTCCTCTAGGATGCAAATCCTGCTGAGTCTTCAGATCACAGGGTGATTTAACTTTGTGATGGACTTCAGCAGATCCTTAGGGAAACTGGAAATGAGAAAGCTCAGCAGCCCCGCTCCGCAGCTGGGCCTCCAGATCCAAGCATAAGTGCGCACTGAATACCACCCGTGCTGCTGGGTGCCGATTCAGAGCTGCTGGATTTTGTCACTTTCATTGCACAGGTATTACACTTGCAGGCCGTCGTAGATGTTAAGCAAAGCTTTGAGGAAGATAAAATTTAGTGCCAGAGGAAACAATCAAATCTCTTGTTTATGTCAGGGAAGTGACAAGCAGTTATAGTCATACCAGGGGTAAACTTTGGCCTCTGTTTCTTTTTTTCTCCTCTTAAGTATCATGTTTTAATTGAATCTTTCAGATGATGAGGGTATTAATACCAGAGGGTTTGTTACAGATGCTGAGGAAAAAGCTTGAAAGACGGAAAACCTGCCTAAAGACATTGTTAAAATAGGTTATACTAAAGGAAAAAGGGGAGATATAGATAGAACGGTTCTGCGAGTGTATGTATTTGGGAAAGAAAATAGAGTTATCTCATGATGGGTGGTGAGGAGGTGAAAACTGGCGTTTCTCTAAAAGCGTTCAGCAAAGGAAGAGTTTAAAAGGAAAAAACCCTTTCCTCCATGTCAATAAAAATGTCATCGTAAATTTTAAGGTAGAAATGAATGTGATGATTGCCTACAGCTAGGTTTGGTGAGACCCTAAGCGAGGCAGCAGCCTGCTTGCAGTGCGGTGCAGAGGGATCTCTGGCAGCCGTTGGGTGCTCAGTGGGGGCCAGTATCTCTTCAAGCTGCGCTGGGACATCGCTCCAGTGGAAGCCGTCACTCAGCAAAACACTCAAGCAAGTGGCTAAGTCTCAGCTTCAGTACTTGCTTAAAATCAAGGGTTGCTAAAAAACAATCTGTTGAGTTTTGAGCATATTTCTGAAAACCCGGCCGCCAGCGCACTGCCTGCCAAGCGTTTTGCAACTCCTCCCAGTCCCCTCCGCCGCCTGCCGACTCCCCCCGCCGTCCTCAGGTTAAGGAAGCAGGTGCCCGTTTGTCCCTTGATGCAAACAAATCTCTCCTTGGTAATAGCAGCCATAAAACTCCTGCCGCACCCCGGGCACTGGGCGGGCGGCCGTGCCTCTCGTGGTCCTCGTCACAGCGCGTGTTTGCACAACGTAGTGACGGCGGCAAGGGCTGTCGCCGCCTCCTGCGTGTCAGCTAGTGTGGGCCTGGGAGAGGCACGTCAGACCCTCGGTTTAGGCTGGAAACTTGCCTTTTGAACTGAAAACCTGAGGTCCATCCACTCACGAGCTCTGGGCAGTGAAAGGTCCACGCAGTTCCCCGATCCTTGTAATTGCACGCCAAGTTGAGATGCAGTTTTTATAAAAGCCTTACAGTCCCCCCACTGCAAAACCAATATTGCCGGTCTGACCCAAACTTCTAGGATTTATTTGTTGTAATTTAAAATACCCACATCCCTGCTGGGGACATCAGAGTCTCTGGGCTCCTGTGCAGGAGGCAGAGGCTGCTGGTACTTGCGCCCAGTGTCTCCTCCACCCCGCGTGCCTCTGACCTGCACCTCGGGTTGCTTTCTGCTTCGCTCCAAAGCTGTCTTACCCAAACGACCTTCCTCCCCGCACACCGCCTGGATCTCTTCAGCAGCTCTCCCACAGCGAAGCAGCCAGCTCTTCCCCCCGGCGACACTGGGGAGCCGTCCAGGGGCGACTCTGGCAGCGGCGGTGGGACCTGGTGTTACGGAAATTACGCGTGCCAGCCACCATAACAGGGTTCGACTCGAGGTTTCCGCTGAATCAATAAGCTGAAAGATAGATTCCTCTATAAGAGTACTTTTATTCATAGCGCTGCGGCTCGAGCTGGGTGCCTCCGAAGAGGGACCTCGAACAAAGAAATCCCCGGGCAGTTATATCTTTACAATCTAAATTCCTCACCCCTCGTGCGACAGTTCGGACCAGTAGTAATATTAGGGTCTGGGGTCTTCCCATTCTTCACTGGGTCCTTTCGTTGTCTCTAGGCGGGCCGTTTCTTTTCCTATCTCTAAGGTTGCAGCTTCTGTTAATGAATGTAGCTTCCTATCTTCTGGCTTGAACCAGCTCTGGAGCCTTCTTTTACTTGACATATCGAGGTGAAAGTTCACAGCTTGCGGCCTAAGGCTTCAGCAAATTTAGCTACTAATGCTAAGCAAGTTAGGCTAAACAAGTTCTACGTAAGTAGCATACCAAATCTCGCCGCACTGGCCAAAGACCTGGCTCCTTCTCACAAGCTGGCGCTCCAGCCCTGTGCCCCGTGCCGCGCCCTTGCAAGAGACATCCCCAAAAGCACAGTGGTGGCGGGCTGCCTTCCTCAGGTCGTGGGCGCTTTTTGGAAAGACACACTAATTCTTAAAATAACCTTAGGAAACAGCAGAAACATGGCAGACCTGAAGAATGGCGGCGTGAGGTCAGAAGGGGAGCAAGGATCTTGCTTCAAGATGTACAGCTGGCAAGGAGAGAGCTCATCGGGGTTCAGCGTCCTTCTGTTTCCCCTAAGTGAGGAGATACATGCCGCACCCCTGGTCACGTATGACTGTCCCCAGATGTTTGGCGCACCCAGTGGAAACACTCTTCGTGACCTCAGATGCCACAAATCAGTCACACAAATGTTCTCTGACATTATGGTGGAGCTAGCTTTTTCTAAATCGTTTTTATTCTCTAGAAAATTGGCTGCTAAGGTTTGGGATGGGACAACAACACATTTCTGGTTTGTCAGAAATATAATATATTATCTGCTTGAATTTCGCCAGAGGGAACATGTTTATGCTTGCCTGCATGTTTCAAACTAACGTTTCCATTATGTGGGTATTTATCCCCCAGTGGCTTTGCTATTCAGAACTAGTGAAGTATGGCACATAAACATTTGGATAAAAAAAATACACCCTCACCTGAGTGCAGCTGGATGCAGCGGAGCTATGCCAGTGGGCCACAGCTGGGGATCTGAGTTATGGCATCCATAATTTATATAGAGACTGTAGGATCCCACCTCTGGATGCGTGTAGCTTGTAGATGCTACAGGGCATGAATATAACAGCTGAAGCTTTAAAGGTATTGATTTGCGCTCCTGCCATTGCTATTGCAACATGACAGCATGAATCTGAGACACCCTCAGCCTGTTTAATAATTAACTAGATATGCCACAGCCCACAATACATATTTATCTCTCACCTGCCAGTGGGCATTTACTTTAAAAATATATGTATCATCCATGTCTCTTCTTTTCTAGGACTGGTTCCTTACTAATTCTCCCTACATAAGGCAGATGCCCTTGACCCAAAGTTGCTCGCCCTCGTGTTTGTGTTTAACTCTGATTTGGTTTCCCGATGGGTGGTGGCAGGGGGTGTTTGGCAACCCGCGTGCGGGTCTGGGTGACGGGGGAGCCCCAGAGCCGCTGGGCAGCAGCG
The DNA here is from genome assembly GCF_965183815.1 of Platalea leucorodia. Lineage (NCBI taxonomy): Eukaryota > Metazoa > Chordata > Aves > Pelecaniformes > Threskiornithidae > Platalea > Platalea leucorodia. The sequence goes on from NC_138824.1 coordinate 71,574,195, forward strand.
GTGCCTTTGCTGTGGCTGTCGTGCAGCCGTTCGTCACGGCCCGGCTCAAGCGCTTGCTGACGGTTCAGACGACGCCTCGTGTTTTAGACTTGAGTTTCGCTAACGCTTTGAATTTACGGGCCTTGTTACTTAAGTCTGCTGGTACTTCAGGGGATCAAAATGGCGACAGTGTACTCACCCTCCCATCCAGGTTGTGGCGTGAGCATCTGTCAGCCTTACAGCCCAAAGAGTTGCTCTGCAGCATTTAACTCACCATCCAGTCAATGGCATCCATGACTTTATTCTGCCTTGACTGTGAAATTATGGCTCTCCAGATGAAGAAAAGAGAGCACAGACTACTGCTCTGGAAATGCATTTTAAATTACAGATATTCTGTCCTCAGGCTTGGGACATGTACAATTTTGGAAATATTTTTTAATTTAGGAACCTTAATAAGCCAAGTGATATTTTGCTTCCAAAAAGAAGAATAAAATCAATTGTTTTATTTTTGCTTCTATTTTTCTCTTGTCTTTATGAACAAAGGAATAAAAAGAGTTGTTACCTTTTCACAAGTTGCTTAAAAAAGAAGAAAAACTAGAATCTGTAATATACCTCAAATTGGATATAAATAAAGGAAAAGTATGTGCGGTTCTTTACTAACGTTACTTGTACATGTTACCCAAATGCTGTAATTATCACAAAGACATTTTGTCTATGGTCCTGAATAGGCACAGAGGGGGAGAGTCAAAGAAGCCCACCTCCTCTGGTGCATGCTTTCACAAGCATTTGGGAATCTCATCAAACTCAGTCTTCAGGCAGGAGAGGCTAGTTGGTTAACTAAACCGTAATGTCCTATTGTCTTATGAAAGTGGAAATATTCTATGGAATTTGTTATACCTTAGCCTAATAAGCTCCATCCTATGGGATATTTTTATATTGTATGTGTATTTTTATACAGATATAATACATAGATTTAGACATATATTGTCTACTTACTTCTATATAAAAGCATACACATAATATATTATTTTATATTTTTATATTTTAGTGACTTGCCTGTATGTATGTATACACATATATAGTGAAGTACTGTTATTTTGTTGACATGACTGACACATTTTGTGCCTCCTTTAGTGACTGTCACGTGAGCTCCTCAAGGATAATGGACCCTAAGATGCGAGAGACTGAAGGAGATGGAGAGGACAATTCAGGTAGAATTGCTCCCTTCCCCAGTGAATGAGAAGTGCTGTGACTTCTTGAGCTTCAGTGCCTTAGCTCTGTCATAGAAGTGAATCTGTTTGTTTAGAGAATGCATTCTCCCTTTCTCTCCTCCTGTCTCCAAGAGCTGTTATATTTTTGACATTTTCAGAGGCTTGAAATAAGATTTTTGTAGCATCTTGTGACCAAGGTAACTTTTTTACCTAACAAGATCCAACGCTAAGTGAAATGTTGTCAGGGATGCCTCGCAGTGCTGTCATGCCAACTCATATGGGACAGGCACAAGTTGTTAGGATGTCTTGTGCAAAATGCTGATTTCATTTTAAGTAGTTTCCTTCACAGAGCTTGCAACTGATCCTAATTCAGGTCTTTCCTCACTGAGCAGACTAGCATCGCTGTTGAAGATGATTGCTTGATTTCTAGTTTAATACTTTGTGATCCATTGAGTCTCATAATTAGCATTCAAAATATTCTGGACGTATTATAAAACTGACATTTTAAAAGCATTAGCCTCTCGACACTGCACATTCCACCTATGTAAGCCTTTTCTACATTTGAATTGGTTTTGGTAAAATTGTCCTTATCATCACTATTTAGCTTGCTGAACAAAGGCAGTGGGTTTCCAAGTTGTAATTTCTTCTCTGTATCCCAGGCTGTTAATACCAAAGTTTTTCTTCACAGTCTAATTCTCTCAAGAGGCAAGTAGAAACTCCTATTAGGAAAGATTCTATGCTGTAGGTTATTTCTTATGTGTCATAAACATTGCAATCCATTTTCCAAGCTAATACTAATTTTATGCTATCGGTATAGTCTTGAAAGACATTTTGCAAGAGCAGACTGTGTTGCATTTTCTAGGAAAAAAATCCACTTATGCAGAAATTACAAAGGAATTATTATTGTTCCAAAAGCTTGCACATGCTGCTGGTTGCATCTTCTTTATGTTTCTTCACTTAGGAAAGAAAAAATCAAAGTTCAAATCTTTCAAAAAGTTTTTTGGTAAAAAGAAAAGGAAAGAGACGTCGTCTTCTGGGAGCAGCAATCTGAAGTTATTCCAGTCAACAAGTGATGTCGCGGCCTCTCACGACATGCACGTTAATTATGATTCTGAAGATGAACTTGAGTAAGTCTTTGGACTCTGGGTGGTAAACAAATACAGAACTGCTACAATGTTTGTAGATTAAAGACACCCCCAAAATTGCCTCCTCCTCTTGTTCAGAATGCTGCATTCTCAAAACAGTTGCCTTTTTCAGGAAAGTACAAATTAAAATGGCTGATGCAAGACAAATAGCAAGGGAATTGGATGGTGTGCAGCAAGACATAATAACTAAAAAAGCTTTCATTTAATCAAAAATAAGCCTTGGGTTATCTTTTCGAAAGAATGTAATTGCCATCTTCAAAAATGAATTAGGTACTCAGCTTATATCTTACCAGGATTGTCTTATGCCCCTAAGATGTAACTCCTAAGGATTGTTAAAGAAATTTAGATGCCTAACCATTTACGCCAGGTTTTAACAGCAAGGAAGGGATAAGGAGATGACTGCAACTGAAATCAGCAGGAACCAGAGGCTGTGAAGCCTTTATTTCCTCCGTGTACATGGGATTCATCTGACCAAAGGACAAATGTCTGCATCTGAGTTAGTCACCAGCTGCCTTTTATAATCTGCAGAGAGAAGTCAGCATTACTAAGAAAGCTTGTATCATTTTTCTGTAGACCTCTGAAGTGGTTCAGGTGAACCAGGGTCTAGAAGTGGCTATTTCTCCCCACTGCATGTAAACGGGAGCCAGGGGTGACCAGCTCCGATGCAGATACCTGTGGTTTAACATCTGATGTTAGGCCAGATCAATCCCAGCCTGTGTATCTGTCTGCCTTTGAAAATCCTGTCTTCGTTCAGGCATTGACAAAAATGTTACCCACTACGGAAAGGTAACCATGAGAAACCCGGTCTAAAGCTCAAATGCGTTCCTGGATGGACAGATGGACTGAAGAGCCCCTGGGCTGCCTAAAAAGCAAGTCTTTGCATTGGTGGAGGTTGTGCCTCTCAGAACAAGCCTCCTGGTCCTCAGCGGAGAGATGCTGCTGTGCCCAGGGACGGGAAAGGCAAGCCATCCCGGCCATTGAAAACATTATACAACATGGCCACCAGGCAGCGCCAAACAACCAAAAGAAATTATTAACAATTTTTTGTTGTCTTCTGTGGCACTGGCAACGGTAATACTAGTCCAGCTTGAAGCCCCAGGAGTTCCGGGCTGGCAGCACCAGGTCTAACAGTGGGCTATGGCGTTGTTGTTCGACAACAAATTTTTAAGACATGGATGGTCAGATTTTCTCTCCCTCATGCACAACTCAGCAAGGTCATGTCCGAGTGGGTACGATCTTGGGCTGTTTTGGCCGTGTTCCTGTGCCATTGCAGGGTTGTTACATTATTGTTTCTTAATATTTGTTTAGACAGACAAAGACCAGGAAATTCCTTGAAAGGAAGGAAAATTAATTTGAGCACTCATAATCTGAGGAGACATCTAGGGTACCTCCACTACACATCCGGGAGGTATGTGTCCGCTAGAAAGAGAAAGCAAAGGTAGCATGCTGTAAGATGTCGGTCTGTTGAGCAGCCGTCGCAGCCCTGACTGGCACTTACTTTGCAAATTGCTATAGATCTGTCTGACCCTGGATGCATTGCAGAGATCACATTTTCACTTAGATAAATTGTTCTTCTAATGTCTGTAACACATTAAGCAGAAGCAGCAGGCTTTCCTTCCTTCTGCAGCAGGAACACAGATCAACTTTTTCCTGCTATTGTTTTATCAAACATATTTATAGCAGCATTACAAGGAAAATGTTACTTTCTGCCATGTTTGTTTATGTTCCTGAATGTCCCTATGACAGTATCTAAGATCCAAAAATACACAGCTCTCCTTTTTTTTTTTCTTTTTTTTTTTTTCTCTAGAGTGTCTGCTCAATTAACTTGGTAGTTACATGAACCCAAACAGTTCTGTACTCTGTATTCCAGTTTGCTATTTCATAGCTGTCTTTCTTATTTAAAAAAGAATAAAAGAAGGGAGTCCTAAAAGAAATGCCATGTGCAGGCATTTCTGGTCCCTGCTCAGTTAGGCTATGAGCTAAGCTGAGGAAAATGAGCACAAGAGACCTCCTAGCAGCTAGCTGTCTGTCCATGGGTCTCCTATACCATTCCCATGAGGAGACAAGGTGCTGGTGCCCCACGTGTAACATTTGCAAAAGAAGTTACATACCACATGCATCAAAAGTAGGAAGCAGAATGTGAGAGAAGCTACACACAAAGCATCTCCTGCTTCCTCTCACCAGCCCACAAAGAGTGTCCATGAAAAAATGTGTCCCCCAGGCCTATAAGGGAAAATCCCAGGGATCTTGATATAGAGCATAGGACCTTGTAAGCATCTTGTAAGGATTTATGCAAATGATTCTATGTGAGAACTGTATTGCCTGGAATGTTTTTCTTAATGACTTGCATGGCAGAGATACATTAAATGCCATGCCACATTTAAATACTAAAAGGTACTGATTCTTTCTATGGTAATGGTCAGTCATTTGCAAGACACGTTCTTACCTTAGGAAGAAGTGAGTCCATCCCAGGTACAGGCTCGTTTATGTGAACTCCTTTCATTTTGCACCTGGCCTTGCCTGCGGCGCTGTCATGCCACCCAGCTGCTGGCTTCCAGCCAAGGGCCATCCAAGCTTTTCCTTAAGATATAACTCAATTGCTGGGGTTAAACTGTCTTTAACCTTGATTCAGTTTGTTAAGGTGACAGCTAACAGCATTTGCAAATTTGTGTTTGGTTTTTAAAGGTGTTACCTAGATTAGCCTGAATGACTGTATTGTGTTCACAGCAAAGTCTGGAATCTCGTGCGTGATGTATGCTGTGCACACCTATCTTCCGCTCCACGTTCAACAGACTACCTGAGTTAAGAGGCAGAGGACTGGCAAAAAAGTCTGTATGTTTTCACTCATCTGTTATATTATTCTAGGACACATAAAGGCATAATGGGAAGCAGAGCTTTGTCACATGATAGCATTTTCATCCCTGAGACTGGGCAAGAGCCTGCAAGGCCAGTAAGAGTGTTCTCTCAAGAAAACGTTTCTGATCGGATTAGAGCTTTACAGGTAATTTACACAGCATAATTTTTTCAAATGCAAGAGGTGGAATGTCTTTCCAGGCTTGATTTTTTGGGATAATATTTGTGGTTGAACATTTGATTAGTAAGTAAGATCTGTCTGCAGCTTACATGAAATGTTACATTTGTTAATTAGATAGCGGTATCGTATCTCGGTTCTCCTGCAATGATAGTTGCAAAACATAGAGTTGTTTGGCTCCCTATGAAAATGTCTAAAGTGAGAAGTCCTGTGCTCTGGATCATTCAATTGTGAAGTTAAAAGAAAGGTAACTCATTGACCTGAGCTAAAAAATGTACTGGGGAAACCTCCATCACTATCACATGCTAATGTGTTTTATGCCACACTGAAGTTGAAACTCCAGCCTACCATGAAATTGGGGCCTCCGCCTCCATTTGGATTTCATGCAAAGCGAACAGAGGATGCTGGGGCCAGTTCTGAAGATGATGGATTACCCAGGAGCCCTCCAGAAATGTCTTTGCTCCATGAAAACCTAAATTCAGGCACAGCAACAAGAGTGAGTAGTTCTAGTGTTGACAAAAATCAGTGTTTAATGACTTTTTTTTACCTAAGTGTGGAAGGCAGAATAAATTATTTGGTTTGCTATATGTATTAGTGCTTTATCTATCTCTGAACAATTCAGAAATACCTTACTCGAAATGGGAAAATGCTCTCTCTCTGTGTAAACAGCTACTTAAAATCTCTGTTCCTGTTAAAATATAAATATGATGCCAGAAAATGCAGAACTGGGAAGGAGAGGATGTGTTTGTGTGCTTGCATGGGGATGCTGTGGTTTTTTTAGGGACTACAGAGAGCTGCCAGGCATGAAAAAAAAGGCTGAAAAATCTGTATTCCCCCTTGAATGTACTGATAAGAGAGCTCTCTTCTTTAATGTTTTTCTAGGGTGTCATCGGAAAAAGAAACATAAAAGAATCTGAAACTGTTTTTTCTTTTTAAATGATAGTTTTATTATACGTTATTTCATTCTTTATCTGCATGTCTTACACTTTATGTTTGCAGTGTCCTTGCTAATCCTTAAGACTGTAGAGAAAAATAACTTACATTGTCGGTATTTGTGTGCACTTTGTGTAGATGGTTTCTGCAAGTATATCCATCTCGTTTGTCATCTTTTACTGAATCTCTTCCTCATTCCATCCCACAGTTCTCTGACTCTCACAAGCACCTTAGCTCTTTGAGTTTAGCTGGAACAGGCAGTGAAGAAGAAGAACAGGTAACTTCTGCCAAATGTATTAAGGGCCAAGCAATTATGCATAGTAGTCTTTTAAAGAAATGTAAGGCATAAATATTGCTTTGTTGCCCGTCTGCTCCAAAAAACAACCTTCTGTGTATGTAATTGCATGCCTCCCTGTTTGCTTTGCTTTTTTAATGCCTGTCCTTCAAACACAAAGTTATGATTATTTATCAACATCATTCTGACGCCAAGTAATCTCACGTTTATAATAATTAAGCCCTCTAGAATAGCTCATATCCTTTAGCAAACTTTACAGACATGATTTAATCTCCAAACACGACCAACCGCATTTAGGCACTGAAACAGTATCCCTTTTTTTAAAGACGGGAAATTGCAGTAAAGGCTGCTTGGGTTACATGCATAGGATAAGGGAGGAAGCTTGTTGAGGAGCCGTGAACAAAATCTAGATCCCCTGAAATCTGCCCATCCCCTTGCTTTAAGTGCGAGGTTACCTCGCACTGATATAAAAAGTGTTTGCCTGATGATGGTGGCTGACATTGCTGCTTAGGAGTCTGAGGTTCAGCCTTCAGTCGGATTCTGGCCACGTGAGCCAGCACGAGCTGTGAATTTTGCTGAAGTGATGTTTTCAGGACTTGAGTACAGGCAAATAGATGGCTTTCTTCAATCAGCAGCCAGCCGTTCTGGCTGATTAAAGGGTGGTTTTGAAAGGCTCTGAAGAGTCCCTTTTAGTTGTCCACAGCTGGAGTCGTGGTGGAAACAACACAGGGGGTAAAGGGAAGAGCGTTTTCTAGAAATAGGAGGAGGGGTGGAGGGGAATTGCAGAAAGGAAATAGAGAAGCTAGTCCTGAGCTGACTACTCCTTAGTAATTATGCAAAATGTATTTCAAGGCCAGCTGCAGCAGGGCTCAGCAAAGATTTCTGGCCACACTTGTTAGATTCCACATGAAGCTGTTTGAAAAACTGCTTATATGCAGTGAAATTTTAATATTTTTAAAGAAAAACAACAGAACACGTGAAGAAGGTATTTCTTGAAAACTGGTGTAGGCTCACTGTAAATTTGTCCGGTCCAGATGCATGTTTGCTGAAGGAGGATTTATGTCTCCCTGCTGTTCCATTAACATCACTCTGACTCACTCGCTGACTCCTGAGACGCGGTGGTGACTACGCTTTTTCCACATGCTCCATCATTTAGCTCAGAGCTCTCTTCATCCCAGTCCAGTTTTAGAGCATAGCCAGAAAGTAGCCCCATCTGAAGGCTTTCCTCCCAAACTGCAGGGCCTACTACCTAGCATTTCAGAGAGATTAGCCCAGCTCCTAGAAGTCAGAGGAGACCAGCTCGCAGGGCTGAGGAGTTTTGCACAATGCGACCCTGAGGTTTTGGGCAGCAGTGACACCTTGCTGTGTCTTGGAAGCTTTCCTGGATCAAAGAAGGGAGAAAGGGATCGCGACTGTCCCGTCTGGGCTTTGGGGATGGGGCTCCCTCATGGCCTCCCACCTTGTGCCACTCAGCACGACCAGCTGAAGGACAACTGAGCCACGTGCACATGAGATTTGGAGAAAGGGGTCTGCCAGCCGTCCCCTCCTCCAGCAGGCTTCACCTTCAGACTTTGTGGGACAGGCGACTTCTGCAGCTGGCTCAGAGCTGGCATTCACTCAGGCTGCTGAAATTTAAGTAACAAACCAGATTCTTGATTTTCCAGCGTAATGGCCAACGCTGAGCGCTGCCAACGAGAAGACATGCAAAGTTCTCAAGGAAAAGCAGAAGCCAGAAGAAAGGCAGGCAAATAATGACGTGCCTTGAAAGAGAACATGTGCTGCGTCTTTGTCATGGAGCTGAAATGTCAATGTATTCACTGTTAGGTACTAATGTATAATGCAGCCACGTATCGTTTGTTGTACATTAGTCATGTTTGAGTACTAGACTGCAGATATTGTAGAGCGAAAATTAATGACAGCATCCATTATTCAGCATGGCTGAGCTACTTTTTTTTTCTTAAATAGAAAGCATGATCAGAAGCTGTGGGTCCAGCCTCCACTAAAATCAATGGGAGTTTTCCCCTGGCCGTTGAGGAAGCTGTAGCAGGCCCTCGCTACACTACAGAGTATCTTTTGGCTGCGGTACATAATGCAGAATTCTACTTGCAGAAAATGCTGATGCTTTTTGCCTCCCTAAATAAAACGAACACTGTCCTGCTCTCCCCTTCTCCCATCCAACCCCCTCAGTAAAATACCACTTCCAGAGAAAGAAGAAAGAAGAAGAAAAGAAGAAAGAAGAAGAAAGCCTGCAGAAGAAAGCATGACAACGGAGGAAAGCTCTTCTAATGAAATGAACGGGAATTTCAAGCCTACAAAGGGAGTGCTGTCACGAGTTGTCAGGGGTCATGTTAATGCCATGACAGATAGTTTGGAAATACCGTTTTGCCTACTTGCAAAAACTGAATCCGAGAGAAAGGAAGAACCGTATTTAGAGTAATTTTTTTGTAAATTTTTCAGTCTCCTTTTTGCATCGGCCCTGGGACTAGGGTAGTTTTTGGTGAAACACACAGGTAAGCTGGATTCCAGCGTCATGAAAGTACTGGACCCCTTGGAGCATTCAGGAGTTGTTTCTGGATGGGTTATTGGCCTCTAGTCAGAATTGTCCATCGTTTCCTTCCCCAGAATAGTCTACAAATGAAATTTTACATTTCAGGTAAACTCCCTAGTTATTTTGCAGATAGAAATAGATGAAGAGAAAACACAAGCTGACTTAAGTGTCAGTGCCACTGGTGTTTGATTCTTTTGTCTTCAGGAGGGTGTTGTAGAGTTGGAAGGGACCTGATGATGTATAGGAAGCTAGAAATGCTCCAGCCCAGCATAACTGTGGGTAGGAACCTAGACACAGATGCTGGAGGACAGACCCAGAAAGGAAACTGGCCCTGTAGTTTCTGTAACTGAGTACTCTTCATAAATCTGTCTTCTAAAACACGCTGGCCATGTATTTGTGTGCTTAAGATCTTCTAGTTAAATGTGACTTGGTCCTTCCCTCTGGACAATAGAGCATGATATTCAAACAGCTAAAAATGCAGAATTGCTACACCAGTGCTCCACATGCAACATTAGGAAATGCAATGTATTTTAAAGAGATATCAAAAAGAGGCAACCTTAAAATGCCAATAAACATGTCCCTTATTTGTAGAATTGTTATTTTCATGTCTTTGTTTCTTTGTTTGGTTCTCTATTTGGGGATTTTTTTTTTTTTTCCAGGTTATACTGAGTCCTTCTTCTAGATCTTGCTCTACAGACGGTCAGCTGTTCCCTAGGCATGGAAGTGCTAAAACTGGAGCTCCCCAGATATCTGACAGTACCATCTTGCCTGCAGCCAATTTTGACAGTCCACCTGAGCTTTCCTCTTGCTTGGATAATTCTGCTGCTAAACACAAGCTTTTAATAAAACCCCGGAACCAGAGATCCAGTAAAATGAGACGGTTTTCTCAGGTATTTGTGAAAATAAACAGTGTCACCTTTGACACAAAACCAGGAAGTTCTTACTGGACTTTGTATCTCAAACTCAAATATTATAAGAAAAGTCAGACTGCGGCACAGATATTTCATTGGGTTTTAATAGCTGTTATTTGATGAGGCTACGTATCTGGAGTAGACACTAGGAACAGATTAAATATTATGAGACTACTTGTTAACTCTTGATGCAGCAGTTTATGTAACAATTTCTTCTTAAATTTACCGTGCAGTAAAATTTAGTATCTTGTTTGTGATGCAGAAGTTGGGGCTGACTGCTTCATTTCTTACTTAAAAAAATTTTCTTGGAAAGTGTTATGATCAACTTGTGTACTTTTCCTAGTCTGAAAGATCCTGTAAAATCTTGAGTCTTTGAGAGTGTATTGATGGAGGAGCTGTTTTAACTTCCCAAATACAATTGAGCTTATATTTTCAAAAGGTACAGGAAGAGTAAGTTGTGACCTATTAATTGGAGCCAAATTCAGTACATGAGGACTGTTCTGAATTTTGCCCTCTCCCTGCCCCAAAACTTGTAAACCTTTTATGTGCACTACAGAGACTCAAAATAAGTCTCCACAGGAAAAAAAAAAAAGGTGTATACTATTTAAAAACTGTTTAAAAGTGTATACTATTAAAAAAAAATTTAAACCGTCCTTTTAAAACACGACTTATCTGATTCTTTGTCATATCTTATGAAGGGCATAGCTTAATTTTTCTTCCCTCTCCTCTCCTCTCCTCTCCTCTTTTTAGAACTAAAGTTTGCAGCTCTTACTACATTATTTGCACTTTATTGTTTGTGGTTTCTTTCAATGTTTTAAATACATGAAAGCCTTTAAACTGGCTTGCTTAACACCAGGAATATTATTCCCTCTGTCTCTAAATATTACTTAGCTCATACTCTGTATTTTCCAAAATCTGTGAGTGATCTTTGGGCTCGATAGAGCGCTGCTGCGAGCAGCACAATGATGAGGCCAGTTATTTAGAAAAGCATGAAAAGCAATAACTCACTGATCAAACCTCCTCTTCCATTGTAACATTGTTACCGAAATACAATTGCTTTGTCCAGTCTGCCTATAAACTGCCAGGTGACTGAGCCCTCCTGGTTTTCCATGGGGAGTGTTCACATCTTCCGATAATACAATTTTTAATATTTTCTTGCCTGACTCTGCTTGTGCACCTTGCTTCTGGCTAACTGATGTCTTCTGCTTTTATGTTGCTGTGTACATGGGTTGTGAATGCAGGTGGCATTGTAGCTCTGTCTTGGCAGGAGCACTTGCAAAACAAGAAGTTGGAAGAACCCTAAAAGAATCTTCAGAGTGCGAGTTTTGTGTTCTTAGAATTAGGGCCTACATCCAAAATATATATTTACTCAACAAACTACAGTGAATCAGTGAGCCAAAACAGGCACCATATGAAAAGGCATATTCAGCAGATTAATAACGTGCTTTCAAATAATCCTGTATATTTAGCCAGTCCTTACCTGAAGCTTAATCACAAGACCTCACAGATAACTACATATGCCTTTATCAACTTTTATCAAATAGTCTAATTCTTGAAAGAAAAAGAAGACTTTTACACAAAGGAGGCAAGGCTGTAATGCTGTATGGCAGTGGGATGAGACACAAGACTGCCGTGTGGGGCGAGATACTCAGCTGGCATAGAGTGTCATAACCGGATGGACTTGTTAGGTTTTTGCTCTTCCTTCTATGTACCCTTTCCTCTTCAGAATCATGCAGGAATGGGTTGTTTTATTTTTAATGCTAGTATGCAGTAGCAAAATACAAAAGGACAGATTTTTCTCTTTCAAGTGCTGTTTTTTGCCCAAGAGCAACACAACATATCCAGTATGCTCTGGGGAATCAAGTGCCAAGGACAGTCCAATGGCCATTGTTTTGATGAACTTGCCATCTACAAAAGCATGAAAGCACTAGTTGTGCAGAGGGAAGTGTCACTGATGATTGCTTTTATGCTGGTTAAATACATTATTCCAGGATCTGCTTAGATAAAAAAGCATCCAGAATGTAGGTTAAAAAACCAGTGAGCTCAGCATTGGAGGCAAGTATTGCCTTCCTCTTTAAGATCTTGGTTGTATATGCAGTGATGAATAAGAAAAAAAGTAAATCTGTACATGGTGATGGAGCTTTCTGAATTTCTTTTTGCAGAGGACCCAGTCTGAATCTCTGACTGATTTGAGCTGTACCCCAGAAGAAGAAGATGATGAAAAGGAGATGCAGACAGACTTGCCAGATGCTGTATTCAAACCCAGCAATCAAGAACTGCCATGCAGCACAGCTGCAGCGCAGGATGTGGCTTCCTGGCCAAAGCCCAGAATGCCTGAGGACCTTCCCCCTGCTTTGAGACCAGCGATGACTCAGGCTACCTCCGAGTCTGCTGTTGTACAGGAAGCCCTGCTACCAGAGAATAAACCGGAGGGCTGCCAACCAACACTGGAAACAACGTGTGTGAAGTCTGAGTCCTCATTGCTGTTAGAAGGCAAAGACTCCGCAACTTCTTCCTACTCCAGTCCAGACAGAGAAGTACAAAAGCAGGAAGTTTCCTCAGAAACACTGGTTCTGTTGTCTGGGGATGTGAGTGATGTGTCAACCGATATTTTAAATCAAGAAAATAAGGAGCTTCCTACTGTGTTTTCAGTAAATAAAATACCATCCGAAGAAGATATTTCAATTAGTAACAATACTATTGTTTGCTTGGGAGGGTCAGAAGAAAATATACAGCTGGATGATCAGATACCTGTGGAAATGCCCTGTAATAAAGAGGCAAAGAAAGAGGTTGCTCTGTTGTCAGAGTCCAGCAAGCAATTTTCCATAGGTTCTTTCCAGCCCACGGACTCGTTCCATGTTCCACATCCTGCTTCCTCAACGTGGATGGCATCGTCTGCTTCCTGCTCTCTAGAGAAAACAAAGACTGCAGAAGAGGCAGCTGCTTCTGGTCAGGAGAACAGTCAGTCACTGGTCCACAGGGAGGAACTTTTGGGGAAGAAAGGTGAAAAAGCAGCCAATGAACTCAATGCCTTGAGAAAGTTTTCTGTCTCTTCTGCGCGGGAGAGACCAAGGACCAGAAGCCTACACTTCCCAGAAAGATCAGAGTTGGAAAGCCCATTAAATACTGGATTCTTCCTGTCCAAAGCAAAGGTCTCCTCGAGAAATGAGAAGTGGAAAGACGACTTGCAGAAGGGATCAGACCTGGAGGAGGAAAAAAGTAGTGACAAAAAGCAGGCTTTGCTGCCAGAGTCCGACTCTGAGAACACAGGCCAACCTACAGAAATTTTGGCTGGCTGCGCTTCTCCGGCTGTCGATGCGGTGCCGGTGCCAAGTGATTCTTCAGTGGTATCTCAGAATCAGCCAAGCTGTGAAGATAAAAGTCCTTTTCAAGTGCAACTTAGATCCATCTCACTGTCCTTGAAATATAGAGGCAACTCGTCACCAGAATCAAAAGGGATTAAAAGATACAGTGCAGAGTTTAATTTAGAAAACGAGGGATTGACTTCCTTTCTAAAAGGTGATAAGGCACAGATCAAAAAAACAGCCGATACAAATATTGGTGATTCTTTAAATGAAAAGATCAAACCCAAAGCAAAGTCCTCTGAACAGCTCAGTAGCAAACCTCCGTTGCCTAAAAAGCCAGCCTTGCAAAACATAACCGTTCCAAATACTACTGCAAACAAGGAGAAGCAGGACAAAGCTATTCAGTCTCCTGAATCCAGAAATGAAGAGAGAGACTTGGAGAAAAAGTCAAATCCTTGTAAAGTGCCTGGTAAGACTCCCAATACTTTATAAAGTTACATTAACTCGCGAGGAATGACCCTACCTGTGAGAGAGCCTGAGGCAGCTCTGTCATGTCAATCACAACACTGGTGAGCACGAGCTGATGGCTCTGCCTTCAGTGATGTTGGTCCCTGATTCTCCCTTGCTGGAAAGATTATCAGAAGGACAGCAGGGAATAAGCAGCAGACAGAATAAGATATTTTTGCCGGTGATTTTTGCATTTCAGGGCATTGTTTAAAAGATGTGCAAAGTGACACTCAAAAAATAAAGTGTATCAGCAAGTATTGTGAAACAGAAATATCAAGCCACTAAGTGTCCCCATTTAGAGCTGCTGTATGGCAGTTCACAAGCCAGGAGCACATATGAAGTGCAGTGCCCTGCGTGGGCTGAGTGACTCAGACCTCTAGACCTTCTTTTTCACCATAGCATTGAGGCAGAAATACTAGTAACTGCCTGGCATGCTCAACACGCCATTTATTTATTGTCTCCTGTGAGCTTTGCTTATTCATTTATCTATCTTTATCATTGCTCATTCGTTGTTTAAAAACAAAAATTAACTACCCTGCAGCTTCCTGGAGTTTAAAGCCAGGAGAGACCATAAGATTGTGTCTACTGCAGATTGTTAAATTTCACCCTGTTGTCTGTATTGTATAATTGGGTTAGAGTTTAAAAAAAAAAAAAAAAAGAGTCCTCTGGAGACTAATATTGTGTGCTACAGGCAGAGAACAGACAAGACTGGAAGTGGCACCACTGTCTGAGGTCTTTGCAATGACAGTAAACAAGTTAGGTGAAGTACGCTCGAGCAATTCTAGGAGGAGACCTCTGCTCTCTGAAGACCACTTCAGAGAACAGCCAAAAGGGGAAAAAAATCTTTAGGTCTTCTGATATGTGGGAGAAACTTCTTCTCTGCCCTGAATCTGTCTGGTCACGAGTGTGATGTTAAGAATGTAAGGAGGAGAGGCTGGCCAAGCAAATGAAAAGTTTCTTTTTGCCATTGCAGAGCTCCCCTCCATGGTTGCTCTTCTCCAGCTGGGGTCAGCTGGAGCTTCAGAGTGGGGGAACACCAAGCCAAAAGAAGACCTCAGGACACAGCAGGCCACTTGTCCTGTAGGGTGACAAAATCCTCTTCTGGCCCCAGAGGCAACCTGCTGATACCCTGAGTGACAGCAGATTCCAGTTGTCATCTGCTGCAGCACTGCAGATATTTTTGCAGGGCTCTGGCCACGTTTACAGTTTTCTGGTCTCCCAGCAGCCATAAAGGAGGGGATTCATTGCCTCCACCCTCCACAGCCCAGGAGGCTCCCACAGCCGTCCAGCCAGAGCCTCCCCGCACCCCGCGGGCAAGGTGCTCTCCCTTTGTATAATCCCAACACTCCCTTTAAAGGCATTTTCCCCTCTGCCCTGCCCTGAGGAGTAGTTGACTATTTGTAGTGACGCCCAAATCTCTGATCTACCGAGATTTTGGGGAGGGTTATACTGGCAACAAGCGAGGAGGAGACCTAGCGTGGTAGGGCTGGTCTGGCAGAGGACGGGGGAAAGCCGTGGGGGTGCCAGCGCTCCTGCACACAGCCTTTTTTCACATCCCTCTTGCTGAGTCCCAGGGTGCTTGCAGTGGGAGTGGGTCAGGAGATGGCATGTGCTGGAGGAGGGAGAAGGGGAAGAAATGAAGCCAGGGAGCACATTTCTCCAGGCTTCTCTGCCCCTCAGCCCTGAGGCGAAGGAGACTCCCTGCCCCCAGGCTCAGGACTGTCCTCTGCAAAATAGGGATCCACTCTCTGTGGGTGAGAGCCGAGTTGCGGGACCCCTGGCAGGGGTGCACACACGTAGAATTTGAACCTGGGGCTGCAGGTCAAGGAACCCTGTTTTGGGTGCGTTCCTCTGCACCTGACAGGATTACACCAAATCTGTAACACGGTGGTTCAGATTGGTTTGTGATGGTAATTAGTGTTCTTCCTTATCTACTGCTGCACTGTTCTTATTGTATCACCTTAAGGAAAGCTGCTACCGTTGTATTTTCAGTGTTGAGTAGCTTTGTAATGGGCTCTGATATGTGGGCATGCCAGGACTAGGAAAGAGTTTAAATACGAAGCAATCTGCTCCAAACTGACCTGAGGTCCTTCCTACCCCACTGCAGACGTTTCTCCTTAGACATCTGACCAAGCACCCCCTTGTGCTAAGTTGCCCTATCAGCCTGAGCTGGCCGCCTGCCGTGAGGGGTGAGCGAGGTGTGCCCACCTCCTCTGATTGCCCTGGCACCACGCCAGCCTTGGTGGGGGGATTTGCACAGTGGCCCCAGAAGCGATGCCCCTCGCCAAGATGTAGGAGAGCCATGGGACGCAATGAGGGCTTAGCGGGGCAATACCCCTGCCCAAACGTCATTTTAAGCTCTTTGAAACATTTGCCTCAGCCCGGTGAGTCGGGAGCATGTCTTTGCAACCGCAAGCAGCAGAGATCTGACAAGTGCGATCAGCACAGCCCTTGGTGGATCGCGTGGCTTGCCAGCCATCTCTGGCCTCCTGATCTGCTGGGACACCCACTTCTTTTTTTTTTTGTCCAACCGCCCTTAATGCTGGCACCCAGCCCTCTCCTAGTCCTGGAGTTCATCAGCCCTTTCAAAGAGCTGTGGTCACCGGCAGGAGACACTTTATGCTGTCAGGGAGTTTCTTCCCACTGCATGTTAGGAAATCCCTGCGCTGAACAAGAAGAGGAGGTGTGAAATGTTGATGTAAGGGGATGTAGTTCCCTTCTCATGTACACTCACCTCGAAAAAGTCAGTTTGCTCTGTCATGGGGCAAGCAGGAGCAATTTGGTTCATTCAGTTCAATTTTTAGCTTTTCAGCACTCCTAATAGCAAAGGCAACGGGAGGGCTGGTGGGATGCTGGCTTGCCACCCCAGGCGAAGGCAGCACTCCTGCTCTCCAGAGTGTGCTGGGGAACTAGCGGGGGAGCGCGTGGCCTCTGTCAGGCTGCAAGGTGGCTTCTTAATGGCTGTGTGAAATTAGTCACCCCAGGAGGAGTCATTTTTAAGTTTCTGGAGCTAAAGGCACAAGTGACTGCAAGAATTAAAAGGTTAAGCTGTGTTGGTTGGGGCCAATACACTTTGCTATAAATCCCGTAAAGGGCAGAAACAAACAGCACATGCTCTCAGGTTATTACAGGAGCAAAACCATAAGCAATACCTGTGTGAATGTGCGTATTAGGATCTATAAAAATCAGCGACTGAGGAACTGTAGTGGGAAGACATGCTCTAACAGAGAAAAGGAACTCGGGGAGGGATGCTGAACGTAACGGTGAATGAAATTGGTTTGTATTGTCTGGCAAATGCAGGCTCTGAAATGACAAGAAAAATGTTTCTCTCTACATAAAAAAGACATTGCTTTAATGCTATCCTGGCTACAGCTGAAAAGAAAGCTGTCTTTCCCCCCCCCCCCCCCAAAAGAAGTTGCTTTTTCGGTTGTGTCAGGCTATTTTGCAATATGGCTGTTTTCCAGCAGCGAAATAGACTTTGATGCAAACATAGCAGTTTCTTCTGTCAAAAAGACTCTCCTGGCATCGGTGGTATAGATCCAACCAAAAGTCAAATCCCTTGCAGAGCAGCTTAGAGAAGAAAGAAATGTCAAAAATACTCAGCCAAATCTTTTAGAATAGCTGTGTCTGAAATTAAGGAATCGGGTGTGTACGCTGAGACAAATGCATGTAGTGCTTTAATAAACAAAGGGAAATATGTAGGCCAGGATACACTAAATGCCATATGCATTTGTAAAGCCCTTCTTAAAACAACTGGTGTTTTATAAATGAGCAAAGATACCACAGTGTGGAATTAAATATGCATGCATAAGCAGTGTTACAAAACAATGACACTTGTATATGGGGGGTTAGCTCCCTGTGTAAAGTTGTTTGGATTAGTTTTGAGTATGTTTGCTTTTAAAATACGCAGGGAATCCACAAGTTCGCTTTGCTTGCTGTTAGAGGTATGACTTTCAAAAGGCTCTAATATTCTGCCTCTGACCTTTCGCCTGCACAGATGGATGGTAAGAGCAGCCACTCTTTGCAGTCCTTGCAGGCATAAGATGTTCATTTTCAGGTATGAGATTTAAAAGTTGTAAAGAGCCTCGGCTATATTTTGTGCACACAAAGGCTTTTAGATTTAAAGAAAACGGGTACAATATCTGAGGCCATCTCTAAAAAAAAAATATCAATCCCTGAATCTCAGGGTAATGTTTAAATATGTCTTTGCTGTGGTTATCCATATAAGCAGCACACGCCCCTCCAGAAACAGTTGAATACACTGAGTAAATCTGTCTGTCAATAGACAGAAATAGGTATGTATTTCTCTTTCACTTTCTCTGTGTGTGTATAAACCAATGCACAATACCAAGTCAATCATAGATCTCCTTTTGTACATAAAGATCAAGGTTTTGTCTTCATCTTACTGTTCACACAACCAGTCTGACACACATTAAAGAATAGTATCCAAGTATCAATGAGAAGTGTACACATTCATTTCCACAATATTTAGGCAGAAGAAATTTCATCTATAAGATCAGAGCTTTAGTCTGGGGGGGGGGGGGGGGGGAGAAGCTGCTTTAGTAAGATACTGAAGGAAACAGATACCTGCATTTAATGGGGCTGCAGCAGGGGAATTTCCCCCCTCAGGGACCACGGCGGCAGCCAGCCCTGCCACTGTCAGACCCAGCGGAGGAGAGCTCAGGTGATTCCGATCTGCAGGGGGGAATTGAGCAGGTGGCTGTAGGTCGCTTGGCTTCAGGGCTCATCTTCCGTGGTCGGTCTGGAAGCTGCGGAAGCGGTGAAGCGCGCAGACGGAGCGGCTGCTCTTGCGACTGTCCATGTGTGTTTGGTGGCTGTGGGAAAGAGGTGAAAGGAGGGCTTCAGCAGCCTCTACGTGTAGTTTCAAGTGGCAGCAGAAGGCCTCGGCAGCCTACATGAAATGCTTGTTTTAATACGTGGTGACGTTACGCACAGCGCGGCTTGAAGTCCTGACCTGGTATCTTCCCATTGTCAGTGACTTATCCCGAGGGGAAGAAGGGGCTCGCCCGTCTTTCAGAAAGCCTCAGGCCAAGCCAGTTGCAAGCAAACCAAAGAAAGATGCAATCACGAGGTTAAAACTGTGAGTGAACGAGAGGCAAATCGCTGCCAGCAATATCCTTTATTAGCTTACGAAGTTATTAAGTAATGAGTTGAATAGCATATTGTTTAAAATAACATGGTGTAATGAGAACTGAAGAATGTGATTCAGATTTTAGTTTTCTTCAGAAAATCTCCCGAGTGTAACGTTGAAGCAAGAGGCTCAGCCCTGCTTCACCGGAGGAGAAGTGAAACGCGGGGCGTTTGTGGCAGCTGTGGTCTGTCGGCCTCACACAGCTTCCAACGGAGGATGCCGCTGCTTGCATTTCGTACTACGTTATCTCCCTAAAAGTGGCATTTACCAGCTGAGAACTGTTGTGCCAGCTGCTAGGCACATGATGTGCAGCAGAAACAGGAATTAGATTGTGCTTTTGAGTACTCTTGGTTCCACTCTGGCCATCCGGTTCCTTAAATGCCGTGCTTTACCATGCCGTGAACCATAAAAGCGTGCGAGCTACCTCATGACCGGATGCGATAAGATAGAGAGGGCTTGTTCAAGGTGATCAGACAGTCACTGAACTGAGGAAGAAGATGTGCAAGCAGCACTTCTCTTGTGAGTAGTTGCGTCCCGAGAAAGCCTTTGGCCTCTTGGTGCCCCTCAGAGTACCAAGAGCTTCAGAGGAGAGACTCAGATCACCTTAAACTGCCAACTCACTTCACCGTACTATCATCTCGTGGATGACTTCACCACCTTTCAGCCTTCTGGCTGGAACAACCGTGCATGTGTACTGCCAAGAAACCTTCTCTAGTTGGAGGTGGGAGGATGTAAAGGACCTCTGGGCAATGGGAAAGATAATAAATAGTGAATACGCTGCTTCTACCCCTTACAGTAATTCTGGCTGACAGATGAGGTAGCAAATCCTTCACGAGTTGCATCTGATGGTTTTTTGCTGAAGAGGAGGCATTTCCCCTGCCTTGCCTGCCTGGCTTTCTGCAGCAGACTTTCACAGGAACAAGGGCAGAACGTAATTGCGTAAGGAACAAGAAAGCCCCTCCCAGAAGCAGATCGGCTCTTGATCCTCTGAGGGTGATACTACTCTGCTGTCCTAAGTCAGGCCCATACAGATACATATAAAATCTTTGAAGATGATGATAAAGAGCTTTTGTTCCGTACTATCACAGGGGAATTCTGATACCATCTCTTATGGTATGATACTTGGCTCTAATTTGGCTGCCTTCTAATTGGCATGGCTAAGATCTCTGGCGTCTCATCAGGGAGAATTGTCTGAAGAGCAGAAGTGCTTGCTGCCTTCGTTAGAGTATATCTGCCTTATGAAAAACATGGTTATAATAGCAGCCTCCAGACATATCTCTGCGGGACTGGGAACCCTGTTGTGCTAGCCAATGCACATCGAAATAACAGAAAGATGAATCTTAAATCCATGAGGATGACAGAGAAAGAGGAGCACAGGTAGCAATGAGAGCGTTACGTGTAGCGCAGTAAACAGCCTGGGCATAGCGGTCGTTTTGTCGGTATTGATTGTGTGGTGGGAGCAGAGGAGGAACAATGTGCGGTTCAGTTGGTGTTTACAGAAAGCTCCTGTGGTGTGACAGGGAAAATGGGACAAAACACAAAGGGGGATTTTCAATCACAGAGGCGAAGAAGTACATCACTAGCAGTGTCAAGGCAGAAGCCAGGTTCCCAGGACCATGGGAACGCTGGTGGGTGGATTGAAAAGGGCCTTCAGGGTAAAGATGTTGCTGTTTGTGAGTACTGAGACATTACAGACAGTGAAGGAAGGTAAAAAGGTGGTGGAAAAGGATGCGCGTGGTGGTGTGTCTGTAGCTGTACGGTCAGAGAAGCAGCCCTGTCTTCTCTGTGCTGAGAAGGGGCCTGTACACCGTGGGAAAGGGTATGTTTGGTGAGATGGATTTACAGGACGAGTCCAGCAGGGCACAGGGAGGCTTCAGTGGGGAAACATCTTCATAATATTGAGCGTAACTGTTGGATGGGTGTTCATTACAGGATGCTAGGAAAGCGAGTTGACTAATTTGGATAGAAGGTAACTAGAGTGAAAAGCTACTTTATGTACTGAGTGAGGAATCCTCACCTCTGAGGAACACTAGACATCACCATCACTGTGAGTAGTGGCAGTCGATCTGTGTATCACAGCAGTGCTTTGGGAACTGATGAAGCGTGGCTCCTGAGCAATGCACTGACAGGTCCTGCCCAAATTGCTCATGACCTAAAAGGTGCAGATGGGTGCCGATGGGTTCAAGGGCATGGCCTGCAAGCAAAGGAGGGAATGTGATGGCAGATGCATTAGCAGCCATCACATCAATTCAACCGTGTGGGTTTACTTATGATGGTCCTAATGAAGTTTGTCCTAAGGTACCCAGAGAAGATGGGTTAGCAGTCCTTGAGCTGCCAGTGGTTATCGTGGCAAACTGTGGAAGATAAGAGAAGGCTCCAGAAGGTGGCACATCTTGAAAAGGGAGGTGAGGTGGAGAAGAGAGAGAGGGAGAAAGAGTGTTATATACCACTTAATATGAAATACTGAAAGGAATAATTGAGCTATTTCTAAATGTCTACAAGATAACATAGATATAACGTCCAACCAACATGACTTGGTCAAGAGCAGTCAAATCAAATGATAACTGGTATCATAGGGCATTCTTATAAATAGAATGACATTCCTATAAATAGTCTTGGTGGAACTGTTCATTGGGTTGATGCAGAGCTACTGAGTGTGCCAGCTAATGATTCACCGTTGTATTAGATGGTGGCCATCTTAGGTCTGACACTATTCAGTGTATTTAAGGACAGGAGTGACAGAACTAAGTGTGTGCTTATTACACTTGCAAGTATTACCAAGCTGGAAAGCCTGTGGGCACACTGGAGGACAAGAACAGAAATCGGGTTATCTTGAGAAAGTAGAAACATAGTTTGAAAAAACTATTTTCATTACAGACAAGTAGAAAGTTCTGTTATGTGTGCAAAAATAATCCGATGCACAGATACAGATGGGGAATGGAAGAGGGGAAGTACCACGATCTGGAGCTCACAAACTAAATACAAAACAGAAATAACATAATTGTGCAAGAAACTCATCATACGGACTGCAGCGTACGGGAGACTATCTCAGGTGAAGTGGGGTAGTCCTTCCACCTCACCTGATGCTAGCACCATTTCATCTCAAGTGCTATGTGCCAGTTTTGAGCACCGTATCTTGAAGATTTGGACCAAATTAGGACAATTCCTACAAAAGCAAGAGTGATCTAGAGAATACGACCAATCAGAAAAGTTAAAAAAATAGGGAAAACATGGTCTAATGCATAAAACATGGTCTTCAAACGCATAAAAGGCTGCCGCAAGGAGGCTAGGAGTAATCTGCTTGTGTCCATAGTGTATAGGAGAAGTTAAGGATTTAAATTAGAGCAAGGAAGATTTAACTTAGCCAACAGGGACAAAATCAAGTAGAAAAAGAACAGCCAAGCCATAGGATAGGTTGCCTAGGGAGACTCTGAGATCTGGTCTGTCTTTGAAGGGTTTTAAGAACAGGTTAGATACATATTTGTTAGGAAACAGCTTCTGTGAAATTGATCTTGTAACTGATCTTGCCTTGCAGCTGAGGGATAGAGTAGATGACATCTTGAGATCTCTCCCAGCCTTTTTCTCTATCATCCTGTAAAATTAGGCAAAATGAAGTGAGGGCAGCCCTTGAAGAGAAGGGAAGATTATGGGAGGAAGAGCTGTCGACACGGAGAGACGGGACGTAGGTAGGATGCGGAGAATTGAAGTAGCTTGCCATGCAGGAGGGAGGGGAGCTCGTTCAGCATCCAAGGGCCCTGCTTTATCTGTGCTGCATTTGCACAGCTGGACTTTCTGGCTTGTTTCTTTCAGAGGTTTCCCTGCAAGATCATGTGAGGTGAATGTGAAGGGAAATGCTGGCAGCAGCTGGCAAAACATCTTGCTTTGGCCTTAAAGCAAAACTTGTGCTCTTTTCGTGGTTTTTAGCTGACATAGGCTTTACAATATTTTCTTGCTCAAATAACTAGTCTGTCTCTGGTGAGGTACAACAGTGACTGGAGAAAATCCCTGAGCAAAGAAAGTTTGTGGGCTTTTCATAATGTGCCTGCGTTTGCAGACTCCAGCTCTTGGGAGAGCATCATCCCTTTCATCTCCTATGCCTTTATGAGACATCTCAAATGTGCCTTCAGAGACATTTACCTGCTTTCCTGATCAGGGCCGCATTCCTCTGGAGGATGAGAAGTGTAACTTCTGTTCTGAAATAGCCTTCCATAAATTTGCGTACGTTAGCAGCCAGAAACGACTGGGAAAGGTTAAATCGTCTTTCCCCATGGCCCTGTCATGGCTCTAACATGGCTCTAAGGGTGTTAGTACTGTTCTTGTTCCTCTTTTAAATCACACAGAGCCTCCACATTAGTTGGAAAACTGAATTTTGGGTGCAATGTGAGCCAAGGAAGAAGTGGGGAACCTGGGGGCTGGAGCCAACAGAGGAGCTGAGGCTCTTCTCTTGATCCAGTTCTGCTCGCCGTATAGACAGGATTTCCCTTCACAGAATATTTGCATAGAGTGTGTTTCATTTCCCCATACCTCTGGATACCGCTCATCCCTCGGTAGCAGTTGTGAGGACAGCAGGGTACCACTTTTGACTCTTTATTCTAGGAAGTGTCTTTTTTTTCCTGTCTTGCTGAAACCTCAGTTCTGATAAAGCACAACGAAAGTGACTGGCGCCACTGGAGAGCACGGTCAGTGTCAGCAGGGATAAGTCAAAGTAAACCTCACGTCGGAAGACCATGAATTAACCCTGTGGTTAACGTTGGGCTCAGTCACCCACAGCACCTGCAGGCGCCCAGGGGCTGCGCGAGGGAGGCTGCTCCTAAAAGGGTGGCAGGAAGGCAGGAACCAGACTCAGGCCTCGCTGCTGCTGCTGCCGGGGCGTGGGAGGAGCAGGAGCCGAGGGCCGCCGCAGCGGGGAGGGGGTTGCCTTTGCCACACCGCGGTCCAGCTGTGTTCGGCTTTGAATCGTCTGCTGCTTGTCTCTAGGAGGCCATGAAGCAGATGGGAGGAGGGGGCAGAAGGGGAGACCTTGGAAAATAGGTAGATTAATGAAGCTTGATTCGTGTTTCTGCATCTCCCTCACGTGAGGGCAGTGACACTGCGACTGTAGCCGAACAAAGATGTGAAGTGTTTTTCACCAGTAGAACGGTAACTTAAAACAGTGAGCACAGGAAGATTGCTCTCTGGAGACCAAACTAGACAGAATTCCTATTTACCCAGGCTGGTCACACGTCCTGGGACCAATCAGCCTATTGAGCAAGTGCGAGCTAATTACAACTCTCTTTCGAATAACCATGTACATAAATAATCTGTCAACAGAGAGAAGCGTGCCTTCCCCCGTGGCTGCTGGAGACTCTGGAAGAGATCCCGACAGTCCCGCAGAGCCAGCCTGGATTTCCATAGCGAGACAGAAGCAGAGGGGCATACAGCAGGAGCAGGAACTCGACAGAGAAAAACTTGTGGCTCCGGGTGTTAAGTCAGATACAGAGAAACAGAATAAAGAGAAGGAACGAACAGAGGTACTTACAGTACAAATTTGTGATGCTTTTGTATCACCTTCCTGTAGTATTCTTTGAATCTACTGCTCTGTTACCAGTCTTGCCATAATGATTACAGATACTTAATGAGTATAATCATAAGTAACAAAGACACTGCTCTCAGAAACGTGTTACAGATTTAAAGTTCTCTGATTGTTCAGGTAAGTAATTTTATATCTCTAAGACATCCTGGAACTACGTGAGGTGTGTAAAATTTCTTGGGTGCCCAATACATACTGACCAGATCTAATGTGTATATTGCATGGTAAAATACCCAAAATGAGGTGCTAAATTGTACAGTCTCAGATCTCTCTCCGTACAGAGGGAATACATTCTGTTTAACTATCCTTCTAAGCACAGCATTTCATTGAACCTCCTATACCTTCTGACTGATTTAACGCTGAATGAACAGCCCGGTCCCAGAAGCTCCTAGGTAACAATTTGTAGAGCCTTGAGAAGTGAAATAGGATAAAAATAACTTTTGCACTTGCAGACGGTGCCAGGATATAAATTCTGGTGCTCTGTATATGGATAACGCAGACGCCCATGTGGTGCCATGGAATATGGGCTGACGCTGCCTCTTCAAAGATCCCATGCAAAAGAAGGTTATACCTGCAGCAAGTGATCTTCCCGGATGACAAAGCTGTGCCAGCAGAAGCGCTTGGCATTAATCCAGAACGCTAACAAGGCTTCCCTGGTACTGGGCTGGCTCACGGAGGCAGCAGCGTGCGTGTGCTGCCTCCGTCGCCTCATGCACAGTCAGAGCCCTGCACTGATGCAGGAGCCTGTGTCCCCTATACCAGTACAGCATTCCCAGTGCAAATGGCCTACTTTCTTCCTTCAGATGGTGCTGTTAGAAACACAGAGAGCTGTATTATATCCTGGAATAAAAGAAGATGTCTAGATGATGAAAACCAGCAGTGGTTAGATTAACAAGATATAATACCTAATAGAATGTCTAGGCAAGCTTATGAACTGCAATAATGCTCAACATTGTCATAGCACTTAAAACACCAAGGGTTTAAACGATCCCAAAATACAGTTTCTGTGTCAGAATAGGAAACTCCAGATTTTAGCTGGCAATGTTCCCTAAAATTCATGCCATGCATTTTATTTCCCTCTATCAGCTAACAGCGAAACATGCCAAGGTGCTCCTGACTGCAGCGTGTGAGGCTTGGTGCCACTGTACTACTCCCACTTTCTCCTTCTCCCACATGGCATCAGGCACTATCGCTTCAGGGTAGTTTTTGATACTGGAAGAAAATCCATGGGGGGATGTGTGTGATTTTTTTTTTTTTAATGGAAAATCCATTTACTGTCAACCCTCCAAAAAGACAGTGCCCTAACCCAAAAAAATTGAGAGGTGGAAGGGAAATACGAGAGAACAAGGCTGTTTCCAAATCCTGTATATGTTAGTAGAGGTGTGCAAAGGGCTTGAAATACGTTTTGCCTTGAAGACTATAGGAACCTACTCATAGATACCATTATGAGTAAGAGATACAGAGGGATAGTTTTAATTTGTAAAGTTGAGTGTCATGGATGCTAACATGAAACCACTGGAGCTTTCTGAACAGGTATCAGCTGAAGTGAGAGGATTGGGACCAACATGTGATGAGTGCGCGCGGTCTTTGGACCGTGATAGACACCACATCCACTCCCTTTGCTCGTGTTCTTCCAAACTGGTCTCATTCTTTCTGCATTACTGGGATTTTATCCCTCTCTATGCCTAGGGGTCCGTGAAGCAGCAATGGAGCAAACCTTCACACTTGGCACCTAAAACCACTCCTGAAGAACAGAGGAAAGAGACAAAGTCTGAAGTGAAGGAGCCGCTGCTGAGAACCAATTCACTGTCACATTATGTCCCTGGTAGGAGATAAAATGCTTAAAATGTAGGCTGTTATCTTACAACCTTGTCAGAAGACATCCTGCTTGAGTGTGCTGGAGAAGGAGTAGGGGCTAGATCGTAATTTCTTCCCCAGCCCCACATCAGCAAGGGCAAAGTGTTTTCTCAGCACTCACCTCTGGGATTTGATTTGGTGGCACGTTCTTTTGACCGCTTTGATTACAGAGTAGTCAAAACTCGTGTTGAAAGAAATGTGAGTCAAGAGGGCTTGGCCATTTCACAGGACGGGGTCCCAACTGCACTGTCCCAGTGTAAAACATAAAATGCATGCAAAATTATTTTCAATAGCGTTCAATTTTAATGTGGTTTCCTCAGCAAGCTGGAATGATGTGATCACAAACTGTCTGCCCATCAGTCCTCCCACAATAACTTCAAATATATTTGGTAAATTCAAACTTGAAAAAAGGACAGAAGGTAATAAAATTCCTGGGGGCTGGGTAAAGGAGGAATTCGCAAATGAATGTTCTTGCTAATGAAAAGACTCTCCCTTGTTTGGCCTGGGTGTTAAACACAGGGCACGGCAAGGAATCCAGGTCATCATGTTGGTTTTGGTAAGCTTGGGGACCGAAAGATACTATTCATGAGCAAAACGCTGTATGCTTTTGAGCACGGAACCGTTATTGCCTCAATAACATATTGCAGAAGCAGCTTCCATGTGAAACGTAAAGATTTTCCACTGTAGAGCAAGGCATGGGAAGTTTTTAATGAAAGAGCTAGGGTGTATAGCTGCGCAGCAAGCGAACTTAAAACGTCCATGTGTTTTATTCACAGGCGCTCCATCACCAGCACTGGCAGATAAAGAGGAAATAAGCCACTTGAAGAAAGCCAGTAATGCTGCTGCAGATCAGCCGTCGTGGATGGAACTGGCCAAAAAGAAATCGCAAGCTTGGAGTGATATGCCACAGATTATAAAATAGAACGATGCAAACAAATAGCATCTTTCATAATTAAGGCAAGTACTTAACTGAACTTGTACAGACCAGCTAATCACAGAGAAGAATCTCTTGATACAGGAGAAGGGTTTTGTTATACAGCTGTGGAGAAAGCGTGCAATAGGTGCAGTCAAAAAGTTTACCTTCAACTTTGTAGCAATCAGGATTGCAGTGGCAATGGATTACTTAAATTATGCTAAGGACATACTTACACTTTGGAAAATAAAACTTTTGCCTTATGTATTTCCTGCGTTTTCTGCTTTTAATGACATTTGCATCGGAACAGGATCTTTGCTAAATTTTGCTGAACTTCTGTTGTTGGTGGAAACTTCTATTTGTTATGGTTTTCTCTGTTTACATTTATAAATTGTGCACTAACATCCTGATTCTGTTGATGTGTTTCACTGGAACTGCCTGACACTCCTTCTATCAATCAAAGCTGTTTGGACCACGGAGGTATTCATGAATAGCTGCTAGTGAGTACTCCATTAAAATGTGTTGCTTGAGCTGTGTGTTTACCTAGCTGAGCCAGATGGTCCGGTTTCTGGGCTTCAGTTACATTTCATGAGGCACAAATACGCACATTTATGCATGACCATGAATAAAAATTCCTCAGTTCCTTCTGTGAGCAACCTTGGTTGCACAACGTTTGCCACCAGGCGAGCAGTAAGGAAACTGAACTGCAGTTGGAAGCTCATCAATGCATTCACAGTTACTTTCCTACCTGAATTTATCTGGTTGCAACTGGTTTTCCTTTATGTGAAATCATCATTCTCAATTAGGAGGATAGTATTGGTAGCAATGGACAATATGAATTTAGTTAAAAAATACGAACTGAAAAGCCTTCAGCTAGAGTCCAAACTGAAATGCTGGGAAAAACTGTGAACTTCATTGCGGTGTCAGCTTCACATATCACCCGCTACATAATCTTAAGTATTCTCATTAAAAAAATAGTAACATATAGCATCTCTGTACTTCACTGCCTTTATATAAAATTCTCATGCTCATCAGCCTGAGTCTCCCGCACCAGTTTGGGACTCCCACTCATGAAGTCTCCTCGGCTCTTCACCTTCACCTTCACCTTCACCTTCAGTTTAATGAGACCAACAAGAGAAATCATTGCCGCTGACTGACTGAAATCACTCTGAATATATTGTAAGACCTCCCCATGAGTTAAAGAAGCTGACAACAAACCCCATTAGCTAATTTCTTTGAAACTAAATGCCCCACTGATAAGACAAACATTTCACTTTGTGTACGTATATATGTGTGAAATACTACCTTAGCACTGCGCTCCCTAGGTTTATTTATGTATATATTTGTGATTTTGTTTTTCTTGTCACATTAACCGTTTTTTTGGAAAAACGTAGGGAGATTTTAGGGAACCTAGGATTTCCTAACACCTGCATTTGCAGGTTTGAAATCTTGTCTTCTCTAAGGAGATAGGGAGGAAACTCCCTCGGTAATGACAGTTGCATTTTGTAATGAATAAAGAAACAGGGCATTGAAATGTGAATATCCAAGACACTGATAACGGTTTTCAGACAGGTCGTCTTTCATTGTCAAAAATAGGAGGAAAAACAAGTTTTATATTATTTGTCAAAGCCTTCGGATAAAGCCGGTCAGCCTGCGTCGCCGCTGAAATCAGCCTGCGTGGCCGCTGACGGCCTGATGCAGCCGCCGGACGGACGTGCTCCAGGCCATCGCAGTAGCTGTCAGTGGTCCCGACTCAAAGGGGTTTCTGCCAGCTGCCCCAGGGTTTTCCCCGTTACGCAGATCACAAAAGGCAGTGTGGGCATACCTGCTGACATCAGAATTGGCAAAACAGCTCTCTGTTAAACAGATCCACAACAGAAATGGTAACTTAATTACAGGAGATGCAACCTTGGGCTCAATTGCTCGAAGGCTGGTTGTGCAAACAACTTTCACTTTGCTTCCCCATGAGCAAGCACATAATTACAAGCAAGCAAGCAAGCAAGTCCTTAGTCTCAAGTGATTTTTTTATCGTATTCAAATCATACTCTAGGACCTACAGTAGAAATAGGTACATTTTTCAGATACAATAAAAAACATCTTAACTCCCTCTCTCTCCAAAACACCCTTTCTGTGATAAATAACTAATTAGCATAAAGTGTAATTTTAAGATATGCTATTACCTTTTGTAGCAATCTTAAAAAAAAAAGTTTCTCTATTAAAGGAATATAATATAAAAAAGACCGAATTTTGTATTCTCTAGTTATCGCCAATCCACGCAAAGAGCACAGTGGTTTCAGGAAATGCAGTTAAAGGCACGGTCTGTCTCCTTGCAGTTCTCTCCCTGTTTAAAATGATTAAAACTGTGTTGGATCATGACTGAATTCCTGGACCATGACCTGTGCAGCTGTATGGGGAGGAGTACAAACCTCTTGGACTGCCTCCTGTTTTCGTAGACGGATGCTCAGGAATAACGGAGACGAAAGGCGGAGGTATCGTGGCAAGACCTGCACGATCTCGAGGAGAACAAGCCCCGTGTCCCCCCCCTTGCAGACACGTCAAGGAGAGGAGGTGAGGGGGGGACCAGTTCTTCACGGAGCGCAACCCTATTCCTCACGCGGAATTTGGGATCTGAATTTGGGAGCACGCTGAAGCGGGAAGCGCGGGGCGGACATCAGCCTGCGCTTTGCCATTGACGGCAACGTGGTCCAAGTATCGCTGCGTTAGGGTTTCCGCTGGCTCGACTCACTCTTGGTTTTTAGTGCGGACCGGGTGTGAATGACTGCCGTGAGCGGTGGCAGCCGGCTTCGTGGATCCCTACGAGCCCCTGAGCAACCTTCACCCGACCTCCAAGGGAGTGGGGCTGGAGCCCCGCAGGCTGCTCAGGCCTACATGAAACAAACTCAGGATCTTGACCGGTCAATTCTGCCACAGTTATGAAGGAATTTAAAAGTATCACAAAATATGCTTCAGAGAAGCAGTAACATTATGTTCTTCTTTTCACGCAATGCATAATTACACTGGAACTGATTGCCACAGGAGGCTGTAGACACCAAAGGTTTAGATGACTTCAAAAAGCAGCTAGATGAGTCAGTGGAAGACAAAATCCATCAAGTGCCACTCGACATGAAAGACGGCCTTGGCCTGGGAGATTGTGAAAGGCCTTGGGAGGCGCTGTGACTGGTGGACTTGTCATCTTCATATTCTCCTGCCACTGCCAACGGCCCTGGCCTTTGTGCAAGAGAAGACACTTGTCTACCTGGACCTCTGATCTGACGGCTAGGGGAATTGTTATTTTCTCACGGTGTCAGTCTGTACCCAGATTTCTTCATTCTAAGTCAAATGGTCATGCAAGTAGGTCTTGCTATAGCTGTCTTGTCAACAGGTAGGCAGAAAATAGTTTTAGAGCCTGTATATTCTTCTTTGGTCAAATGGTTCATTTGTGGCAATGGAAAGATGCAAATAGAAATATATTGTCTACATGAGCAGCGATTTATGTTTCACACTCGATACCACCAGAAAAGCCTTTCAGATCTGATCAGCTTTCCTAAGGACGTCATTGTACTTTTCCAGCTGAAAAGCAATATGACTGACTCAGGCTGATGCATTTTGCTCAGGCAGCTGCAATACATATTGTTGGTGTAGAACATCTAACAGGGAATTAAAATGTAAAAATTCACCCTTTGTTCATGACTCATGCACATAAACTAACATAGCTTGAATTACAGTCAAAGAACAACAACAAAATGGACTGAAAAACAGAAGTTTCCTCTCCCAGAGGTGCTGCATGAGACATCTTTGCTCTCCGTTTAACGAGCAAGGTGATGGCCTCGAAGCAGTTGACCTTCCCAGCGGTGAAGGACCGGGCACAATGCAAATGAAATCGCAGATCAGGCATCTTTCAGTGCAAAAACTCCAGATTTGATGATTTACGCAGTTTACTAGTTGGATTATCCTGATTAGCTACCTCTTAATGTTTAGCAATTTTAAATAAAAAATTACAACCAAATTATTTTTAATGTACAGCAAAGTGTAATAAATTTTTAAGGCCAAAATATCCCTCTGGCCTTTACTTTGATATGGTGTTTTGCACTGTATTGCCTTTGACAGTAAAAACGTTTACTAAGTCTTGCATTTTTTTCCAAGATGAAGAGGAATATAAAATCTTGTTGCCAGTGAAAATATCCAGCAGCAGTGTAGCAAGCAGCTTGCTGTAATTTTGCAATGCCACTAATTCCCTCTTAGTCTTGAGGAGCATAATAAACTTGCCAAAATGTTTGCTTTGTATACATGACGAGCACTCTGCTGTGGGTAACAAAGGTTTAATTACAGGATTTTGTTTTTGCGGTTAGAAGATAACTTTTGTCCTGTTGCAGAGTCCAAAGAAAAAAAAGCCATTTGTGAACACTGGGCAGTGCTGCATGTCTCGTAAAACCCCGGGGGGGGAAATGTAACCCTGTGTGATCGAGCACAGAGTGACTGCATGGGGTTAACTCTCGTAGGAGAAGGCATTTCGGTTCCAGACGGGCACAGGTCTCAGGCTCACGTGCTCCCCATGTTCGCCAAGACGCTCAACAAGCGACAGGAACCGCTGAGTTTTTATAGCGTGGGATCTTTTATTGTCTGACTTCACCAAATAAATACCACGTGAGGCTTTTTATGGATTATTACTCCCAGATAGTTCTCTGTGTCATGTTACACTTTGAAGCTGGAGACTGACAGGCCACGTATTCGCAGTCCATTCAGATCTTCTTCCTTTGCAGTATCTTGCAGCACCTTTGCTGCAGATTCTAATTCTCTGTGTACGCTGGCTGTATTCCCAGAAGAAAACGTCTCTAGCTCACCTAAGGCAGCTTAAATGGAGGTCATTCAGGAAAATGTTGAACTGTCTCCCTCTCCGGGATCCCAATTCTCTCTCGTAAGAACTGTTAGGAATGCAGCTAAGAGCGTGTAAGATACTACTGAAGCAAAGTGATAGAGGACAATTTTCCTTCCTTCCAGATCACACACCTTCACATTGAGTACTTATTGTTGATTTCTTTTTGCTTTGTTTATTTACTTATTTGCATATGAAATGCTATATGTTGGAGGTTCATAATTCCACTGAAGCCTGTTCAAGGATGCCGAGCCACGTACCGTGGTATCTTAACTCACTGTAGCAAGTAGTCCCCATTTTTTCCCAAATATGGTTTGATTTCTGAAGTTTAGAATTGACGTGGAATTTATTACTCTGCCTTTGAAAGTCAACTCCGCCTGAGAAACATTTTCATAAAAAAAGGAAAAAGAAAGAAATCTCCATTCACCTTCTACTGGAAAATGGCACTTGGCACCAATGGGTCCTGCGACGATTGCCAGCGCATGGCTTCCACACTGTCACTTGCCACCCGTGCCAGCAGCTCCAGGATGACAAGGCAACCAGGCCACCTGTGCTGCTCTTGGGCCAGACTGCAGAAAAGCATGGCCCCACCAGAGATGGAGAGGAGGCAGAGGAATCCGGCAAGACCCTGCTATTGCCAACCGCCAGCCGTGCTGCCCTCCCCAACCAGCAGCTGGTATCGGGCCGCCCTGAGGTGAAGCAAGAGTATTTACTTGTCTCTGGGCTCTAACTCCAGTCACGGGACTCTTTGTGCAAGTGACAGCCCAAGGTGCCGTAAAGATTTCAACACCGTATCAGAAACTGGAAGTCTCTAAACTGGAGAGTCAAGTTTGCCCCGCGTCATGCTCTGGTGATTGTGTCTCCCAAAGAAATCCTATTTCCATGTTATTTTTGTTCCTTCTCCCCCTGAATGTAACGAGACTATCAGTAAACCCCTCCAAACCATTGCCTACATCAAAGAACCAAGGAGAACTGTCTGGAAAGAGCAGAGGAAAACACCCAGAGTTATGACAAGAGGAGAATTCAGTTAATAACCCTTCAGGAAAATAAAAGCCACCTTTCTCAGCAGAAATAACAGAGACTCCTTAATAAGCTGTTGGCTTGTCCTCTCTGCGCTCAGCACAGGAGATGATAATTTTGATGGGCAGGCTGCCTGCAGGCAAGGCAGAAGAATAAGGCCCTCAGCCTGTCCAGGCAAAACAGACATCACCTTCCCCATCTGGCCACTCCTTTAAACAAGGGTTGACTTCTTTTAACTCCTTTGCCTCTTCCTGCAGCACTCGCCGCAAGTATGCAAAAGGGATTGCTTTTTGCTTAAAGAGGCCTTTTGTTTGGTCCATGCCTTTATTTTGAACCCCCCAAAAAAAGACTCCCAAATAAGAAGAGCCGTAGCGCGAGTCCCTCCCCGCACCCCAGCCTCGTGGCATTGCAAAGCTCGCCCGCACACTCTTTTAAACCCCCGGGCTACGTGGTGGTTCAGTGATGCAGAAAATCCAGCTCCAGCGCTCAGAGGACCCGCTCGGAAACGCAAGGGCCAAGTGAGGGCAGGGCAGGGTGGGCCGGCAGGCTGCGAACCGTACCCCGTGCGATGCCGCAGGAACCCCGGCTGGCAGGCGTCGCACCGGACCACAGGTTACCAGGCCTCCCGTGGCCAGCTGGCACAGAAGTACAAGGCGAACATAAACTCTCATTTAGTAACAGGTGAGCAACGTGGACGTGAGTGTGCGTTCGCCGTGGACTAGATGCGCCGCACGTGCTTTTGTGCGGCACGGTAGTTTGGTGGCCACAGTCTGTGCACTGCGGTGTTACAATCTCGGGAGGAAGAAAAGCAATGCAAAGAAGAGAAGTTGGAGCTAGCGATAACAGAGGCAACCTTTCCTGCTCAGCAGGGAGTTCTTACTGCCCGGTTTCTTTGCTGCTTCCTCCTCCTCTGCCATCTTTGGTTTGTCTTCCTGGCGCGCGGAAGCAGCCCGCGGTGGGCTGCCTGCCGCCAAAGGGTGGCTGCGCTTCTTCAACGTCGGGTCCAGCCGCTGGGCTCGGTCCGTCAGCGGAGAGCAGGGCACGAGCAGCCGGGGGCAGCGGGCGGCAAGGCACTTTTGATGGTGGATCGTGCCATCAGCTCCTCTCCAGAGAGGCGCTGAGCTTCTGAATCGCCTTTCCACACCACAATTTCCCCCCTTACTGTGAGGGTATAATTTATCTTACCTTGTGATTGTGGACAGGATATTGAGGACGCAGATTTCACTGTGACCTCCTTCTCTAAAGCAGGATGGGAAGGAGGGGTTTGCTTTGGCTTAGGAAAACAGCCGCAGTTCCCCGTCAGAGCCCATTTATGTGGGCTTACGTTTCGTGCGGGGAAAGCAGAGGGTGGTTATTCAAACAGGTAGACTTGTGCTGGTTTTCCCATTTGGTTTACCCCGTTGCACAAACAGCTCCTCAAATCTACCTACCAAAGTAAACCCTACCCTCGCCAGCTCCTGTTCGACACGGCCCCCGGCACGGTGCTGCAGAATAGTGACGCTCAGACTGAGTCTTGGAAGTTACACCGAGGATATGGGAGGAGAAGAGGTGGTTTCCTTGGCTGCTTTTATGTAATCGATGGACAAAAAAGCAGCCTCTTAACTATATGCGTGTCTCAGAAATTGGCTCGAGTAATTTGGAATCCTTGTTAGCAAGTAACAGATGAGTTTCGGAGAGGGCAGAAGGACACGAGATTAATTTCTTGCGTAGCGTTATTGAAATACAACCCAAGTATAAAGTTGAATTTAAAAGGAAGAATAAAAATCTCCACCTTGCCTAAATAAAATAACCTTTGAATTTTATTCTTCTATGTAAGCTAATAAGTTCAAATTACTAAAATATCTGATTTTAGGAGGAAATGCTTGCTCCCAGGGCACAAGACATTCTTCCTCCTAATTTAGTGGGTGATTACTCCAATTTCTGGTCCTGAATTCCGCCTTCCCTTCAAGCAACTTAGTACAATTCGGAGCTTTTACACTCGGCCAAAGAAACTGTTTTGATCAAACTGGAGTCTGGTGTGTGACAACCAGTGTCTGTCTCCTCCTCTGCAGCCTGTTGGTTTTACTGGCTTAAAAGAAGCTCTGGGACTTGCCTGGTGCTGGGGACATCCCCAGCACATTCAGCAGCTTCAGCCCAGGCACTGACCGTTCATTTTAGGGGAATTTTTCTATTTACACAGCAGAATAACTGAGGTTGGAGCCGGCCCGTCTTCCATATCAGCAAGCGATGGTGCAGAAACACTGCAGGAGGAACCCCTTTCCTATGTCGTCGAGGCAGATGTTTTTATTACCTGCCTCTGGCTACTTTTCTAAATCCTATTTTACTTTTTTTTCAGCCTCGTTAGGAATTGCTTAGAGGAACCCCATGAAGAACCCCCCCCGTTCCCAGGTCCCACACAAGGGGTGCAAACGCGGGCCAGTCACCTGGTGCACAGCTCCTGCCACCTCCAAGAGGCAGCGTGCCGGAGCAGGAGCCGGCAGGCGCCTTCCCCAGGCTGCGGCACCACGCGTGGGCCTCCAGCTGACCCCGGATTTTACCTTTCATAGACACAGGGCTCACTTCAGCTGACTCAATATAATCGAACTGGTCTTCTCAAAATGATATATATTGATTAATGAGTGAATTAAGCTATTGAATTCTGGCTCCCTGACCCCTCCAAGGTACAGCCACTGAACTGTTACGCTGTTAATTGTAATCCGCTCGGTTGCATGTAGGAGTTCGTGCTGGTGTCTGCCGTGCTTGGGGACCTACTTCGGAGTGGCGTATTTTGATTACTGCAGCAAGATGTAGTTACTTGCTTGTTTCTGACTAATACATTTTATGAATCTTCCCTGCTGTTAATAAACATAGTGGTGTTAATTATTGAGACATTTCATAAAAATGTTTTTGAGAGGAAGACAAATTTTATGTTCTGACTAAATAATTAAACATTATGCAAATGCTCACAACCCCAGCATTCTGGTTATGCAAAACAATACTTGGATGATGGCCTTGTTTGCACACTGAGTTAGTATTGTTGGGCTGTAATTAGCAGCAGATATGGAATTACTGTGATTTAAAAATATAAACAGGTTCTGCTGAAACAGGACGAGCACAAGGGTAAGGCTGAGGGCCAGGCTGCAGCCACGCTCTGCGAAGGAGAAGGTGGGACGTTTTCCCCCAAGAACCACCTACCATCCCGGCCGTGCTCCCTGGGGAGCGAGCCCAGCCCTGGGCTCACCCTCCTGCAGCTGGCAACCTCACCTAAATGCGGAGGGAAGAAGTGGGGCTGCGGCCTGCGACGCAGCCTGCAGCGTGGGAGAGGCGGGGAGGGAAGCCCTCGCTTTCCACACAGGCCCGCTTCACCTGTGCCCAACATGATGCTCTCTGCCCGACGCGGTGCTCACCACCTCGTCCTTGCGTTTTCCTCTCTGGCGGTCAGGGACAAAACCTGGCCCTTGGTGGTTTCAGGGTTTAATTATCCACAGACACGCTTGCCTTGAGGTGCGTTGTCCTGAGGCCTGACTTTGAACACGTCAGTACACGCATGCGGTAACTCTGTAACCTAGGGTTAAGGCGTAATCCCCTTAGCAACCAAAGGACTCTGCATGTGCCAGCCTTCTAATTTGTTACAGCTCTGTTTCTCTCAGGATAGGAATAACAGTAATAGTATGCATGACATGCAATATGCTAGTGATGCAGCTTTTGTGGTTATCAAACTCGTCATCAGTGACATGTTACACACTTCAGAAAGAGTTTATTAATTGCTCGGTGTGCTCCGGCTGCCAGCGCTACTTCACGGCTTTGACTGGTGTCTGCTCCTGACCCCTGTCCCGTTCACTCTCATTACCTGCGCGTTTGGTGGGTGGAATTAGCATTTGCCCACGCGGTTGCACAGCACGTGGGATCACACTAGGAGCTGTCATTGTGAAAAGTACTTTTTGGGAATAAAACTCAATATCAACATACTGCTCTTAAACTGCTGGTTTCCCTTTTTTGTGCCAGGAGAGTGATCTGCATGCCATTGAGAGGAGGCTGAACACCTAGTTTGGATGTGGAGATGGGAATCTAAAGCTTCTTTTGAATCTGTGAAGAAAGAAATACACCGCTTCATTTAAAACCGTACGTCCTCGGTGTCCTTCCTGGGGGACGGAGCTGTCTGATAGTCCCAAAGCTCTTATGTTATTACTGTCATTTTTGTTGCCTGTTGGAGCTGCCGCAGTGCCTAGCTTGTTGCTACTTACACGTTATTCCAGATATACAGGTAGGGCTCCTGTCTGACTGAGGTTCATATCTCTTTTTCCTAAAACCTTGGTCTAAAAAGTCCTAAGACGCAGGAAATTGCACTCATTATTTCTAAATGCCATGAAGAATGCTCCTGTCCTATCTATGTTTTCCTTGCCATCTACCATCCTCCCACTGCTGCTTGGATAACTATAGGTTTGCTTTGTGGGGAGGAGATGGGATTCTAAATTGGCAGAAAGATAACGCTCAAATGAAAGAAACATCACTAAAGCCTTTAAGGCCGGTCAGAATGACTTAATACAGCCTGGATCCCTGCTGCGATAGGGCAAAGCATGAGATCTTTTCATTACAGCAGAGCAACAGCTCTGCTAGTTTAAATGGAGAGTGGCTTTGATAATTATTTTCAGTGCTGCAGAGCTCACACGCTCACAGGAATTGTCTTGACACTTGCCGTGTCTCGGAGGGATACAAGTTAAGGTTAATGATACGCACTATAGGTGAGTCGAGCAAGGGGGTCTAAACACATCAGCCTCTTATTCCTTCTCTCTCCCCCCCCGCCCCAAACCAGCTCTCATCCTCCCTGGGCGGGACGCGAGCCCGCTCGTCCGTGGCCCCGCTGCAGTGTGGAATGCCGTGCACAGTGAATACGCTGCTCAGGGTGAAGTTTAGAATGGGCAGGTTGATAGGGAGACCAAAAACCCCTTACCAATGATTAGGGATGCACCTAGGATTTGAACTTTTTACCCCTATCTGACGTGATGGGGCTGGACGTGATTAGAAGGACACAAGTTGCAAGGTCATGCTTTGTCAAGACACTCGTGAATCCGTCTCTTCTTCCCTTCATCCCAGCGTGAGCTGGTTTAACCATTTCTGGTTGTTCTTCACAATTTTAGCACAGGATTATGAAGACAAAGCAGTCGGGGAAGACAGAAGAGTGGCACAGGATCAGAGCAGGAGGTGTTGGACCAGGGAGGGTACAAGAGCGAGGCCCTCTTTGCCCGTTGAGGTGACGCTGACTGGAGCATTGGTAGGCCACAGGTGATGACTGCAGTTACTGCAAATTCTCACCCAACCATCGCCTCAAGCACCAGGTTCCACACATACCGTTTTGGCTGGGAATTAGGTCGCCAGGAATGAATGTAGAGGGTCATACAGCTAGTGTAATTCACGGAGAGGCAGCCTGCTCCATCCTTGTAAACAACCCCATCTATTAACTTGTTGCTACCAACCCCTCCCGTTCAGCTTTTGCTGGGAGAAGGAATTTTCATCCCCTGCCCGGCGCTGTCTCTAGCGGCAGAAAATGCGCACCAAGTCCATCCTTCACCTAGCGCTCCCCTCTGTGAAGAAAGAGGTCAGGTTGGTGCAAGAAAGGACAGGAAGCCTTCCCCCCGCTCCTCCGTCTGCAGAGCTCTTGCCCTAGCGTGGCTCTTTCCAGGCTACTGACCGCCATCAGAAAGAGAGCGGAAAGCGAAGGGATGGGGCAGCAGTGGCTTTATTCCAGTTTGGTCTGCACGGGATGTCCAGACCTGCCCTTCAGTCAGCAGTGGCAGAAAGAGACGCCCACCCGCCAGACACCTCCTGGGTGACGGGGCAAGAGTAGGAGGGAGCTACTCGCCCCAGAGCTGGGTTTTAGCCAACAGTCGGGTGCTTGGTTTTGACTCTTTAACAGCTGGTCCTAGCGAAGAGGATTGAACCGTGTCCTGCGCAACCCTGTCTTTCTGTGGGAAGGACTGGTGACGAAGAGGCGGGCTGGGCTAGACAAGAAGAGAGGTGAGACAAAGAAAATGACGCAAAGACTAATGTGTGGCCAGCCCACTCTTTGGCAGGGGAACCCGTGCCAGAAGTCTGGAGTACAAAGTTTTAGTCTGTGTTTCTTGGCAGTCAGAAGCTTAGATTTGCATTGTTTTTGCAGAGTTTAGCTCAGGTTTTACAAATCTCCACATCTTTGGAAAATATGCTAGAGCCTTAACTGTGCATTATTCAAGTAGGTATTTGGGCATTTGCAGTGGGTGAAGCTAGAAAATCGTTATAGTTTGTAACAATTCTGCACAAAATAATTAACAGTTATACAGGAGTCACAGTCGCTCTCAAAGCTTCATCTACGAATGACACAACGTACTGGATTTTGACAGACCCTTCTAAAATACCTTATTTTTGCCTGTGCGAGTTGACTTGGATTCTTTCCCCGTGCTGTCTGGCCCTATATTTAGTTTTGCTAGGAAGGAGCGAAACAGCCCTTCAGAAGAGTGCCTTCGGCAACCTGTACTCCCTGAGGGCCCGGTTCAGACTTCCCTTTAACTGCAGCTCTCCCGCCGCTGGTGGACCAACCGCCAGGTTACTCCAAGGTAGGTGAAAGGAGACATCTTCTCAGTGTGTTTTGCTTACAATGAAGATGTCCGATGCACAAAGTCCAGTTCTCAAAACTTCCCTGAAAAAATTTCTGTCTTTTAAAGTTAGGAGAGAGAGTACTATGAAGCAGGCATGTGGAAAACGGGCCGGCAATCAAAATCCTTAATTCTTAACATGATTTCCTTTCGCTTGGACTCTCTCTTCAATAGTAACTGTATCTGACCGTTCTTTACCCAGGCATTGGACCTCAGCTACCGTCAGCAATATTGGCACAACATGAACTTCACGGTTTCCAGGTTTATGTTTATGTAATAGCAGGAATGCGTTTAAAAGCCTCTGCCTTCAGAAGAAGATGAATAAATGCAAATGTTCATCACCTCTGAGCATATGGCAAAGGCATTTGCAGCTCAGACAGAACCTCCACAGCAAGTGAAATGACGGTGATGTGGGGGTGAGGGTAGAGAAACATGAGTTTGGAGATTGAGCTCTGTTCCTACCTCCCCAAGAGACTTCTTGGACAGATTGTTTGCTCTCTCCCACCTCAGTTTTTATCTTGTTAAAGTGGACCAACAATTTACCTACTGGAAAGGATGGCACCATCACACCTGACTTTTGAGTGAGACACAGCTCTGTGTGGAGAAGCAGCATCACGACATGTAACAGAAGATTATTTCATAATGCAGTCACAGAAAAGGCAAAATAAAAA
Source organism: Platalea leucorodia (assembly GCF_965183815.1). Classification (NCBI taxonomy): domain Eukaryota; kingdom Metazoa; phylum Chordata; class Aves; order Pelecaniformes; family Threskiornithidae; genus Platalea; species Platalea leucorodia. The sequence goes on from NC_138824.1 coordinate 71,614,723, forward strand.
TTACCTAAATATGGCATTTTTTGGCTACTATGCATTTGTATCTACAATTGTATTTTAATGTAATTTTTTACATCCCTTTATTTCTTGAGCATTAGCACTACAGTAGGTGCTACACAAGCCACGCATTAGTACATGAACTGCGCATCTAGCAGCTTTGTGTATAAAATAAGTTTACAATACTACAAAACAAAAAACATCTTTTGCAAACTAGCTCATCCACTGAAGCATTCATTTGTTTCGATTTACGCCTATAAAACCATAATGAGATCTGAATTTGTGTGAGCATCAAACCTGTCTGTGAGATGGGAAAACCTTATGTGTTGTTACGCACGTGCTATTTTACCTAGCCACAGGGAGGGGATGAGAAAGCTCCTCTTCCCTTCTTCCCTCTTCCCTCTTCCCCCTTCCCCCTTCCGCCTTCCCTTCCCTTCCGCCTGGTCTCCTGCCGCCCTGCCATGATGCCAGGTGAGGGCCTCGAGTCTTCCCCGTACTGCACTGGTACTTGAGGCCTGGCTCCTCAACAAACCAGGTTTATAAGGTGGTTGAAGGGGAGTTTGCTTTTCCTTTCACCAGCTGTGTGCGGTAGGGATGGCACATAGGGGCACAGACTGGTTGCCGGGGCAGTGGGCGATCAATGCCAATCAATGCCAATCAATGCCAACCCCATACACACCGGGTGAATTTGTGTCCCTCTTCTTTGTTGTTAATGTTGATATGGGAGTGCAGCAAAGGCCCAGCAGAAATGCAGCTTCACTGAGCGAGGTGCTCAGCTAGCGTGTAGCGTAAAGGATTCAGTCGTGAAAGGCTAAAACGGTTGAAAAAGGCAAAACTGGGGTGAAATGGAGGTAGAAGCACTGAGAGTCCTGAAGTGTTTGCTCTGTTAAAAAGCAAGGTTAGTGGCAGGCTGAGACAGGATTCTCTGAGACAGGATTCAATTGTCAGTCAGGAGACACAATTTTCAGATGGCCATTTCTCAGCCAAGCAACCGTTACGACTTTTGCTGCCACTGCCAAGCACCTCTACCTTTTCCGCGTCTTTCCTAGTGCCTGGGAAAGCCAGAACATGAGCACGGTTAAGCGCAAGGCCAACAATGCTGTTCTGCTTCTGAATCAGTCAGGAAAAGTGCCTGGATAAAATGAGCTCCGAGGCTGATGAATGGCAACAACCGCGCAGCCCTATAGAGGTCGGCTGCCCAGGTGTGCCAGAAACAGTCACTGCAGCATGCGCGAAATTACGGCAGGCCCGGAGCGTCTTTTGCCACTTTGTCTTTACCCTGACATTTAGGTAATACCTTAGCAAAAATTTCCCAGCATGAAATGTCCTCTCTGTCCAAACATGATTATGCATTTCTCTCTTGTGGTTTTTTTTCCTGTTGGTATAGAATAGCAAGCTCCTAGGTCTTTTTTTTCAGCAGCTAAAGCTGGAACACTAAGGATTTAAACTTCCCATATTTTTAAAACAATTTCGCCCCCGCAAGTCTCCCCCATTATGGTTGTTACAGCATTTGCACGTTAACGCTTGCACTTAAACACAGTGTTTGGAAGTGCTTAATCTTCTCCAATTTCAAACTGATACTCCTGTTGAACAGCAGTGGCTGCAGGATGAAAGAATAACTCGGCAGGAAGAAAGAATTCGGAAATTTGCTGGCATTAAATCTTGTTCAGGCCTAAAAGGGAGCTGCCACCCTCACCAGAAGTAAGCGACATTTTAGTGTGTCAGCCAGGCAGCCCCAACTCCTTTTCTCTGGCAGCTGCAGCATTTTCCTTCACCGTGCACTTTTTCCATGCACCAAGCAGGGGAATATGCCAAGAGGCGTTTGATTATTGCTGTAGTAGGTCAGATGAGGGCAATGCTGAATTTTTTTTTTCTTCTGTCTTGAACTTTGCCTTCCTTCTCAGGAAACTAACTAACTTCATGGAAAGGTGTCAGAGGAACTGAGAAACAACCACCTCCCACTTACTCTATTGTTTGGGGAAGTTAATAGTTAATTGAATACTGTCAAGGTCCAGTCGGTAAACCAAGGCAAACATTCAATCAGCGAAAGAACAAAAAGTAGGAAGGCTCGACAGTCCTTGTGAAATGACTGTCATTAAACTCATCTTGTAACAGAGTCTTTTCTTCAGCAGACTAAGCTCTCCTGACAAAAGGACTTTTATGTGAAAATGGCTCCACCAGGTTTTTTTCCCCGGCACAGAAATACAAAAATTCATATCCCTAAGCAACGCTAATCTATTAGAGGCAAACAATGGTGGCTCTAATGTTTGTAGCTTGTTGGGATCTCTACAGAAAATTCTGCTGTAGATGTGCGTGTGTGCGCATGCACCAATTTTTGTTTCAAAGTTATTGTACTGAATTTGTTTTTCAATAAAAAAATCCACTTCATTCTACTTACTTATAAAAGGGAGGATTGAAGCACACATTTACATAATAAATTCTCACCACTCAGTGAATAAAATCACAGAACAGCCTGGGTGTCAAGACCTTGCAAACTTCTCCTGAGCTTCTTTTCGCGCTCTGCCTGAGTTGCTACCAGCCCCTCTTTGCAAGCTTTGAGAAAGCCAGCAAAATCACTGAGGGCTACTGGGCAGGTACTCGAACGTGCAAAAATACTGTAACGTGTTTAAGCTTTGGTAAGCTTTGGAGACTTGTTAAATGTCACTCTTCATACAGAATAACTAGGAAGATTTTTGCATGGTTTATAAAGTTCTGGTGGGGAACTATCTCGCTACAACCAGCACAAGAGCTTTCACTGAGAGTAGAAGTGTCTACTATAGACTTTGTCTAAATCAGGTGGAACATGAGAAAAAAAGTGGAAGCAATCAACTCAATCAAAAGGATTGAACGCTGCTGACCAGTTAGCACTACACCGTAAGAGCACAGCTCTTGCGAGGTAGATAGGATCATACTCGAACTCGAGGGTCCCATTTGATTTTAATGGGAACTTGCAGACCTGAAAATATGCCTGCAATTCCTGGAATACATGAAACAAACCACTGAAGATAGGGGATTACTGACAGAACAGAAACATCACAACCCTGAATAATGAACCCACAGAGTAAAGCTGCCACTGACTTTCTTTCACTGGTTGCACAACGCAGCAGTAACGACCCCCTGGAGGAAAGCGAGTTCATTTTCACACCTCCAACGCTGTACCTGTTTAACAGCCCCTTGGGCAGCACACATGCCATTGCAACATGAACGCCCTCCCCAGCGCCACACTTGTGAACGGTACAAAGGACAGAGGGTTCATTTAACTGGTGTGAAGCAGCAAGCTGCTCTTTAATACAAAGAGTTCTTGATACAAGCTCTAGGAGATGTATGAACTCAACGGTAAAATTCATGACTGTGCCTTCTTCTCACTGGTGAAGCAGCACATCACACGGGGTACCAACACACGCGATTTGCTTGGCACTGACAAGCAGTTCGAGAAATCTTCCGCTGAGCTCAACTTCCTCTCAGGAGCACAGACGCACCCTCAGACAGCAGGCCAGGGACTCGGCCCTCAAATGACCAGGGAGAGCCAGGTTCCGGATGGACCTCCTGCAGCTGACTGCAGGGCAACGAGTAACCAAGTGCTGGGGCAGCTAAGTCTTTCTTAGGACTCTTCCGGAACAATAAACCCCAAAACCACAGCCTAAAAAGGGGACACACTGCGGAGAGGAACGTTACAGAGCCACCCACAAAACGAGCTCCCGACCTGGCTACTGAAGAAGGCCTCGCGAGACTGAGCCATTTATAGCCACGGCGGAAGAGAGCGACAGGCAGCCCAGCCAATGAACGTCGCCCTCCGACGCGGCGCCCATTGGCTGCCGGCGGGGCCGGCGCCCGGCCGGTGGGCGGGGCGGAGCTCCGTGCGGTTCCACGGCGCTCGGGGCGGGGGGCGGTTGCGCGAGCCGGGCGCGTCGCTGACGAGGAAAGGGCGGGGGGGGGGGCGGGCGGGCGCGCGAGGGGAGCGAGAGCCCCGGCGCGAGCCGACACAGTCGGTCGCCGCCGCGCCCGCCGCCCGCGGCTCCCCCTGCCGGAGCGCAGCGCACAGGTGAGGATGGCAGCGGCGGTCGGCGGGTCCCGCTCCCGCGGCGCGCCCCGGGCCCCCGCTGCCCCCTTCGTACCCGGCTTGGAGCCGGCAGCCGGGTGGCGGCACGCCACGCCACAGCCGACTTGGCTTTTCGGGAGGTTAGGGCCGGACGTCCCTCTTTTCTCCGCACCCTCTGGAGCGGGTGTGCGGCGGAGGCGCTTCCCCTGCCAGCGCCGCGGGTCTCTGCGGTGCCGCCGGCGGGAGGGCAGGCGAGAGGCTGGGGGCCGTCCTGCTCACCCATCTGCATGCACCCTTCCGCGCTGACATGCACCTGCGTGCTGCTGGTGGTGCAGGGAGCGCTCGCGGCTCCTTCGCAGGACTTGCTACCACCCCCTCCCTCCGCCCTGTGCTCGGGGGTGCCGGCGGGAGGGCGGCGCTGGGGTCCCGGGTAGGGCGGCACTGCTCCCCCTCCTCCGGCTGGGGCGCCCCGGGGAGCGTTGCCGCCGCCGCCCCTTTTCTCTCTGCCCACCCTTCCTCCTCCTCCCCCCAGCCTGCCGGCAGCCCGAGGGGGGTTCGGCAGAGTTTGCAGTTTCCTGTCCCTCGTCCTCCTCCCCCACAACCTCGCTCCGATGCACCGGGCAACTCTCCGGACCGGCGCCTCTCCCTCCCCTCCGTCGTCGTCAGCTCTCGCCCTCTGCCGCCCGGCGGCCGGTGCGTATCTCCCCGCCAGATATTTTTTTCGCTTCTCCGACTAAATCGCCACGACCTGGGGCGGGGAGACACCGGGGGAAGGTCCCGACTAACTCGGGACGGTTTCCACGGAGGCAGCGGATTCCCCTCTCACCTCCGGGCTGTGAAACGGGAGGGAGTCGGCGAGCCTGAGGTAACGGCCGTTAACGGCGGCGGGTGACGGCGCGCGGTTGGGCGCGGGGGGGGCGGCGCGGGCTCCCGGGCGCCCGCGCCGCCCCCCCCGCGCCCAACCGCGCACCGCGGGGTTTGCTGAAGCGTTTCAATGGAAAAACCCTGCCCAGCAAACCTCCTGCAGCCCCCTTTCCTTCTTGTTTTGAGCACGGACCGTTCTCCCATGTCTCGAAGAACAACCTTTTAAATGCAGCACTGCTGCCGCGGTAGGTGCTTTTGCACCTCCCGGCAGATGGGAATCTGGGCTGGTCTTCTCAGAAGTCTGGCACTCTTCAGGCTTTGATCCTGCACCATCTAACCCTTCAGCAACTATGTAAAGAGCCTTTGCAGGGGCATTGAAGTATAGCAGTTTTTCATGGTTTGCAGTTGGAAATAAGCTTTGTGTGTATTTTGGGAGTGTCTTGATACGTACAGAAACTTCTTGGTTTATCTAAGATGTGATTCAGTAGGGTGCTGCTCAGCACCTGAGAGGTGCCAGGTATCTTCAGTGCCCATGGCCTTCAGCATCTGGCAGGGTCATTCCTGTGTGTCTGCAGTGGGAAAGGTTCAGGTCACAACGGTGCTGGAAAATTTCATAGGCTTCATCTAGATAGATGTTATACCCTGTCGTAACGTCAGCTCAAACTGGATTACCCCTCAGTTAAATTTGTTTAGTTTGTGTTGTAAATTATTGAACAAACCTAAAGTGACCACCTGGGTGTTAAATAATTTATATGCGTCTACGCATGGGTTTCTGCTGGTTTAACTGTATGCATTTTTAAAAGGTGGAATGCTTCTGGTTCATGCATGGCCTTGATGTATGCAGTTTGATATAGTGAAATGCTTGAATAATCATCTAAGTACTGCTGAGCTGTAGCTGCGCTTCTGGTGCCTGTGCTAAGAGGAGTGGGTACAACATCAGAAGAGAAGGATAAAAGCAGAACCGGCCAACTCAAACCCATGATAATTATTAATTCGATACAATTTTGTGTGTACTCACTGCTAATTGAATCATGTTGCTGCTGGGGTTTTTTGTTTATTTTTTTGTTTTCTGAATTCTTTCAGGCTGTGTTTTTTGTGGATTCAAATAGCATAGCGAGAAGCCCTGATCACAACATCTTGATTTTATTGCAGCAAATGTAAAAATGATGCCTACATTTTCTGGCAAGGCAGACGGTTCACTTTCCTTGCATTATCAGATGGTATTTTTACTTTCCTGGCTGCCCTCTCTTGTTTGCATGTCGGACCAGTTGTTTGTTGCCCACGCTGGGATAATCCATCTAGCTTGCAGCCTAGTCCTTTGTACATACCTGAGCTGCTCCAGAGACATCTGACTGCCGCTAAAATAATGGTAAAGGTAGATTACAGTTTAGGCATCTTTGCTTCATAGTCACTTTAGCTGTGTTAAACTGTTAATTCATGTAGACGGAGCCTACAAAACCTTGGGGTTTTGAGATCTTTGCCTCTCCTTGCTATTAAAGTTCACCCAGACTTTTATCTTCTCACCTAATTACTGTTGCCTACCCTTCTGGCTTTTATTACATGCATTTCCTATTCAAAGTGCTGGTGCTGATGATATTTCCTTGCATGCCGTGTTCTCTGTGCTAGCTTTCTATAGGTCTCTCAGTTGTCTTTATCTTTCATTGTGTTGAATTCAGGTTTCTTGTATCATAGGGCCTTTCACAGTTCTTTCTACTTCTGTTCATTATTTTGTTTCGTACTGAATTTTACCATTCACTTTGTCTGCTTCCCATGTGCTTGCATTTATTCCCTTTCTCATAGGTACTATGGGATTTCTGGGTTAATCTTTAAAGCCACAAACCTATCTGTGCTGAAAGTTCCCCAAAGCAAAGCACCTTACTAGCCTTATATGCGATATAATCATAGTCTGAAGGTAAACACTTTCAGTAACCTGGGTGTTGTGACCAAGATTTGAAGGCAAGAGTGTGTAGTTCTGCAACTTTGTTGTTCTGTTCGGTTCATTTGTTAACCATGCCTGTTGGTTATGTCTTGTTTTGCAACCTCTTCAGTCATGTGTGCTGCGATATAAGCTTGGGAAGAGTAGTTCAGATTTGACTGGAATCTCTTGGTACCGTAATAACAAAAAGTATTTTTCTCCCTCTTCTTCTAAATGCATCCAGGCAAGGGTGTGAGAGAGAGTGCTTCCAAGCAAATTTCAAAGCAAGTTATTTATTGCTGGGTAGCATACTTGTATCAGATGTAGTTTATAGTGGGGAAAAACTGGCGGTGCCTTAAAAGAATGTTGAATGTTAATGTTTGAGATACTGTAAAGGATGATTTAGTGCTTTGAAAACAAATCTGGCCTTCCCCTTCCCCCTCATTTTTTAAGGTTGGTTAATTTATTTCCCTGTTCTCTGTCTTGCTCAGTTAGGATAGTGTGGTTAGATGCTGGCTGTGTTTGGCCAGTTGACGATTTCCTAATCCCAGGATATGGAACCTTCCTCTGGGATAAAACTGAACTGTAGGTAATTTCTGTGTTTTGTCCTTGTGCCTGTGTGGCAGAGATAGAGGAGTGATACGGTCACATCATGGCATTTTGTGTGCCTTTTGGCTTATGGCCAGTTGGTATATAGATTGGGCAGTCTCTGCATGTGTGACTGTAGTCTGTGCGTTAGCTGCAGCTAAGCTAGGGAAAAAATGGTTGTGGATGTGTCAGATACTCTTGCATTGAGCAGAGAAAGATGGCTGATGTAGGTTTGTAAATGCTGTTTAAAGCTCTGGTCTCTGTTTGCTGGGGGCGGTTCTGCTGCTGCAGTTACGTTAGGCCTGGCTGATTTCAGAGGGGTTTTGTCGAAATGAGTACTTAGGAGTGGGGCCTTGAGTTGCTGGCTTCCTGAAAACAACTCTTGTATCAGTTCATCACCTGCCAGAGTGACACGTGATTTTGCCTTGAGTTTATGATAAAATTGTAATGTTGGTGATATGCATGTTTGTCCTTTAATGACCAAATTCATGCGAAATAGAGCTCCTCCAGATAAAAGCAGTCTTAACAGAAAACAGACAAATTAATCTAGCAAGTTCTATTCCCCGAGCAGAGACTGAGGCAGTGTGAGGGAGATGCATGTAAGCCACAGTAATGAGCGTATAGTAGTATTTCTTTACTGTATTTTGGTACATGGGGGACTCATAAATATTTTTGGCATAATCTGTTAAAATTTTGTTTCTTTAAACAGGACTAGAAGAATAAAGAGAAGTTTAATTTATGAGAACTGTAAGAAAGCTTGCAACAATTTGGAATGGATTGATTTATGATTCCTCTGATGTGCGAGAGCAACGTTTCGTGTCGCAAGCCCAACAGATAGATCCTCATCGCTAACAGAACATAAACAAGTGTGATGCTGAAATGAGATGAGGCTCCGAAATGGAACTGTGGCCACCGTGTTAGTTTTCATCACTACTTTCCTCAGTTTGTCCTGGTATACTGCATGGCAAAATGGGAAAGGTAAGTAAAAGGTTCCAAAACCAAGTTGACCTTCACGTGGCTGTACAGCAGAGGAGTGAATAGTACAGGCATGTGCACTGCTGCTGTATGTTAGCAATCTGTAAATTGCTTGTTGACTAGCTCTGCTCCAGAAGGTATTGCCTTGGTGAGGAATAAACACCTGGTAGTAGATTCAGGAAAATTAACTTAGAGTGATCCCGATTTAAAAAGAAAAAAGTGTACCTGAAGAAAAACAAATGCTGCTGTTGGAGGAAGGGGTTGGTCCACGCTGAATAGTTGTGTTTTGGGGTTTTTTTTCATGGTTTATAGTTGTTGGAGAAACATATGGTCTCTGGTTGGTTTTTTTGTTGTGTGGTTTTTTTTTTTTTTCCCTCTTCCCCCCCACCCCGTAACATATGGCAAATGGACCCGGCTGGAGAATGTTATTTTTGGTGCTGCTTTCTGTCTTCCCTGATGATTCAGTGATGGCAGTGGCAAACTGCCAGTCAACATTGTTGAAAGACTTCTCTTGCTGTTTTTGAATGAAATGTAAAGCATTTCTTGTCAGAGTACGATATAAGAAATAAAGTAATATGAGCAAATTGACCAGGTGGTGGGAAATGCATCAATTATAATAACATGAACAATCTCATGAAATAATCAGGTAACTCTTGTGTGTAATACACTTTTACTGTTTTATATCTCTTTGTTGATCTTACTGCACTCCATGTGAACCTTGGAAAAGTCAGTTTTTCTGAGGGTCAGGACTGTTTACTGCAAGTAAGGTGTTTCAGTTTTGTCCTTCAGTAAAGCAAATAAACTTGTTCAGCAATGGTTTCCAGAAAAAGAAAGTTTTTGGTTTGGTGGTTTGTTTTTGTTTTTTGTTTTTTTTTCTTTTCTTTATATACATCTGATCTCTTGAAACATAGTAGACTGTGTCCTTCAAAGATCAAGTAATTTGGCAACACATATTCTGTCTTAAGTGAGATTGCTACATGGTTTGTTCTGACTGCTCTGCTGAGAATATTATCTTCAGTTGTGCCTCAGGTCCAATAAGAGGAAGCTGAGATTTTCCAGGAATACCGTCTGTTGTAGCACAGACAACTTGTAACCCTTATTTAAGTATAAAAGAAGCAGATGAGTGCTGTGGAATATTGAATTTTTTTTTCCCATTGGGCACTTGTTGGAGAAGCAGATGCTTTGTGGTGTGATCTCGGCGGTAGCAGTTGGTTGGTAGGCTAGCCTTCTGAATGTAAGCAGCAGGAAAAATGTCAGGTCCTCGAGGCTGTGGTAATATATAGATCTTTTAATTGGACAGCAAAAGTGTAGACGTGCCAAAGACTGACAAGAAAAGGATATTTGAATAGCACCGTAAGTAGTATTTTCTTCATTTTGGCTAATACCACATTCTGTAGCTAGATTTTATGTTACTGATTCATTTCTTGCTGAAGAATCTCACAGGAATTTTGCTTTCACTTCAGGAAAGATATGTATCTGTGAAATTCTTTTTCACGCTTCTTTTCTTTCTTACTTGACATATGATTTACAAGTCTTGTTTTCTTTTGTCAAAGCGTAACACAAAGAGAAGTCTCCATTAAAAGCAATTAACAAAAATCTGCTATTTGGAGAGTACTAGTAAATATGGCACTTGGTGACAATTTAAGCTTTTGTTGGTCAGACTGCTCTATTTTTTTATACGCTTTTTTCCATCTGAATTCTTAGAATCAATACTTTCTTAATGTTGGTGTAAAACTTCTGCATTTATCTTCTTCCAGATCTTGCTGTTGAGCAGTAAGAAGGTAATTTGTTAAATAAAAATCAGTGTAATGAGACATCAGTAATGTGTAAATTAATCATAAATTACAGTTATGAAACTACAGTCTAGATAATTTGCTCTTAAGGTGTTCCTTCAAGATAAATTTATACATAGAACATTGTTTTTTAAATTTTATTTTACTTTTTAACTTATGTTTAGCATTTTATTAATTTCCACAGGTTGTCAAAAACCAAAACAGATTTGAGTTCATTTAGTATCATGTTTTCAATCAGAGACATTTCTGCACCATTGGAAAAGTTTCAGAAACTGATGATATGTATTTATTAAGAATTTTTCTTTTAGGTTTGATATAATTTTATGTTTATTTAGTAAGCCTTGCAGGATGGTATCGTAATTTGTTGATAACATTTTCATTACAAATTATTGAGTGGCTCAATTAGAAGGAAATATAGTGCTTGCTGTTCCCATTCACCGAAGGGCTATGGGGTGTCACATACTCCAGTCATCATCTGTTGTTATTTATTACTTGGAAAGAAAATACTATTTTTTAAAAGAAAAAGCAAAACCCCAAATTGCTAGCTTCTCAGTGATAACTAAAACAAATTTTGTTTTTTAAAAGCAGAAGCCTAGTGCCTTGTTTCTAACAACCCTAATTCACTCTTCAAGTGATTAATTTTAATTGAGGAACTAAGATCTTGGGTAATTGTCACTTAAAATGCAGAACCATTTGTGGAATAGCAATAAGACTGGGATGATGTCATATTTTTGTAGATCATGTCTTCCGCTAGTAAATATACCTAGTCTCACTCTATGCAGCATAGGATTTAGATGCTTCAAAGTGATACAGACTTTGTTACTAGTTTAAGTGCAAAAATTTGTCTCTGCAGAACAGTGCTTTACAAACTTTAAGGATGTGCTGAGAAGTTGTCAGGGGTTGAAGGAAATGCTCTGTCTGAAGTGGCATCACTGGAAACCGCATGGCTTTAGCTTACCCAGTGGTCTGATGATGACCTTTCACAGGGCAGACATTGCTATTTGGATGAAATGGCCAATTATGTGGTTTTGCATTTAAAGTTAACTGTGTTTGAAGAAGGTCGACTGAAATACCTCTGGTTGTTGGAGAGAGTCTTCAAAATTAAGCCAAGACCTTTGTCTTTTTCTGGACCCCATGCAATGTCTAGAAGCACTGGAGTTGTAAGGAAGCAGTGCAAACCCTGAATACACCTGGGAAAGACCTCTCCTGTGGGATTTGTGAACAAGAGTTGTAACACTGCTTTCTAGGAGTTAAAAATGTGCTATGGTTAGCAGAAATGAAGTAGATGTTGGAAATAAAATCTTACCAAAATGCAGATTACTTTGGTGCACAGAAGGAGCACTTTTAAAGGATCTGCAGTCTCTTCACATTCACAGTTAGTCAGTTCAGTGTGAGATGTCCTTGAATTCCTCCTAAGACTGAGCTCTTATGCAAGTGACAACTTTATGCTTAACACCATCTCTTTTGACTGAATCATGCTTTTTGCTACTACTGACCTGCTCAGGGTCACAGGTCTTCAGCACCTCATTTGTGAGCTACAGAAATGCAGTGGTTTTTTTTATCCTAAAGGCACTGCTCTTAAGAAGATCTAACTAGTACAAAACTGCTACTGCATACCTATTACACCAGTCACAAAAATCATATCAAAGCTGTTGTGCGCTATGTAGAGAGCGTAGTCCTGATGCTTTGATCTTTAATGTGACTAGTGGTCTGAGTACGTAATGTTCCAGGAAGAGCATTATGCTCTATAATGCTCAAGAACCTCCTCTTCTTGAGTCAGCAAACTTCCTGATGCCTGACACCAGCATGGAAGTTGGTAAGGAAGGTAAATAACTTTACTGAATTAGGGCAGGCATGGTAGGATGAAACTCCTCAGCAAAGCATTCATCAACTTCATTGCTTTGATTCCCATGTTAAAGTCCTACTCTGATCCTGCTGCCATTGATTAAAAAAAAAAAAAGCTTTTTTTGTTTAAAGTATGCATGCTTTGTTCTTGGTGATAGACAGTAGTTGGCAGTGTCTTGCATCATGTTTAGAAGGCATTTGGCTACTTGAAGTGGTGAGGACCTGTGTGGAATATGTGTCGGGAAAATCTGATGCAACTTAACCCTTCAGCATTGTCAAAACTATGTAGTTTTCAGAGCAATCTGAAACTAGTAGTGTATATCATCTTTTTCCCCATGTAAAACATTCTTCTTTAACGATGAAGAATTACTTGAAAAAGCTTTTGTTTTTCAGTTCATCCAATGGTGGTGTTGTAACCATAGGACCTCTTCACTGTATGAGGATGGTTGTATTTTGGTACACTGATTTAAATTCACATGGGAAGACCTCCAAGAGGACTTTTACTTTTGAGATAGTTAACTAGCTTTCTAGTTTGCTGAATATTCACTCATACTTGAGTAATGACGGTTGAAGCTACTGTTCCATTTTAAGCGTGATGTTTTCTCTCATTTGGAGAGAAAATGGCTGGGGCTTTATAATAAAACTATTGTCATCTTTCTCCTCTGGCTGTTTTCATAAAATCAGAATTATCACACTGTTTGTCAGCCACAATAATCATAAGTGCTGAAAAATATCTAAATTTAACAACAAGCATAAGAAAACCTAACTGAGACTAAACCAAAAGGCCTCAGCCAATGGTGGAAAATTTTGGAGTAAGAACCAGGAATATTAATTCCTGGAGGGAGAAGAGTCCTACAGAACCATGGAGGAAATGGGGCAAGGAGGACAGGATATTTTTTTTTTTTTTTGCAGTGGTTATGCAAATATTCTCTTTAAAAATAGATCAGAAATCTGAGAGATACATGTTAGTATTTTGCAACCATAAGTCACCTTAGTTTATACTTTAATCCTAAGAGAAGCTGTTATTTGAGTAAATGCTGATTACAGTCTTCTGGCTGCACATTCTGATTTTCAGAGTTATGTGCTGATTTCCCACTGATGTGAATTAAGACGGACCAACCAAAAAAGTTAAATGGGCTACAAACTGAGAAGAGTGGAGGCAGGGGAAGGGAAGGGATGGGATGCTAAAGTAGGAAGTGCATATAACAGTTTATGCCAGTCAGCTTGTTTGGGGGAGAAGAGAGGTCTTTTTTTTTTCTTTTCTGTTAAATAGAGGGGAAGCGTTAGTTTCCTTTGGAAATTCTGTTGCAGATCTTCCAGGAGCTGAAATTAAAGGAAATAGGAGTTTCCTTTTTCTTTTCAACACCAGCACATGAACATTACTCCGGTCTTTATCTAAAATACACTTCAAGCTTGTTTCCAAAACTGACATACTGGCATATAGCTTATTGATATTAAAAACAGGAGTTGAATTTAATTAAGGCCAGTCACGAATGTAGGTTTGGAATGGTTACTGAGAGTCCAGTGCAGGTAGCGAACACGGTGTCCCAAGTGAATCGAGCAGAAGAGGTATATATCCCAGCTGTTCAGGTGGGCAGTGTTTAGGTCTGCAGTATCTTTGTGTCCATTTTGTGCCTGATGCAGCAGAACTTCTCTGACACCAGTGATTTTGGTGAGCTGCAGTGGAAAGGATCACAACCAAAGGGGCTTTTGGAGCCGTGCCCTGTCCCCTTGGGTTTTTTTTTGTAACCTGCTAGCTAGGTTAGCTCGACAGTTTATGGGATTCTAAAACTTGGTTGCTACCGGATCGTTTAATGTGACCAGACTCAGCCAACATCTTGAGGTACTGCTCTTGATTGTGGCCCAGCCCTCAGACTTGGGGAAAGGCAATACTTTTGCTCTGTGTGGCGTCTCTTTAATACTTCTTCAGCCTGAGTCTTCTATATTTGCATGACTCCTCCAAAACGCTGGTTGCTGCTCTCATCCAGAGACTATCATATGGGTAATTTAGCCAACCCAGGAAAGATGGTTGCATCTGACCCAGCTGCTCATAACCTAACAGCTCTACTATAAGAGATGTATCTATGAATGTATCTACTAAGAAACCTTTGCAATGGTTTGTAAGCCAGCGTGTATTTATCTTCTTGCTAATAGCTTGTCTTCCTAGAGTAGTTACAACAGATACATGATCGCATTTTTAACAGCGAGCAAAAGGGGCTTTGCAATGATATTTCCTGGTTTTGGTGGTGGTCGATATTCTCCTTAGTGAATCTGGGTGGTGAAAGGGAGAGATTTCTTAGTAAATTTCAAACAGCATCATGCTGGGAGGAGCAGCAAAGATAGGCAGAGATTGAAGTTTAAAATAACTTATGCAAATTGGAGGCCTAGTGAGGAAGGGGGTGAATGGAGGGTTGAAGGTAGGTTAAAGTGCCCCAGACAAAACATGGGGTGCAGTAAAGCAGAAGAAAATCAAATGTATACAGAAGGAATGGGGAAGAAATTTGATGTTAGGGTTCTAGTTAGGAATGGCAGTTTACTGTATGTTGCATGCTAAGTGTGCAGAAAACAAAAGAAATTGAACAGAAAAGGGGTGTTAAGGAAGTAAAGAAGTATGAAGTCTACTACTCCAGCCAGACAGAGGAAGTCATCTTTCTGCTCTGCTTGGCACTGTGTCCACTTCAGGATGGTGCACTGTAAAGAAAATAGATTCATTAGGTGGGGTTCAATGGAGCAATGAGTGATCAAAGATCTAAAAAATCTGCACTGTAAGGGAAGGGTCAGTGTCCTGACATTGTTTAGCTTAAAGGAAAGGTGTGAGAAGAGAGATGGGAAGATAATTTTCAAATATTTTAAAAGTTCTTGGGGGGGGGGGGGGGGGGGGAAGGACATAATCTATTGTTTGTGGCCATACTGAATAACGGGATATAAAGGACTGAAAATGAAAGGGAGAGGTTAGGTAGTGGAAAAAATTTTTGTAATGGCAAGTACAGCTACATACTGGAGTAGATTGTTGGGAGGGGTGAAGAATTTCCACGTAGGCATTTCCATGAACAAGTTAAAGCAACGATGACAAGTAAAAGACACCAATACCACGTTTGGTACCAATAGAGGTATGGGCTACCACAAAAAGAGTGAGTTACGTTGTTTTTTAAAGTCAATATGACGCTCCCAAAATAAATCTCGGGCAGGGAAGACCTACAGCTGGCAGGAGTGATCTAACTTTGAACTAGCTATCTTGTTGAAATTAGTTTTGAGCAGGGGGTTGGACTAGATGACCCCTAGAAGTCCCTTCTAACGTAAGTTATACTGGCTATTCTTGACCTTTGCAAAGTTTATTTCTTCTTGTGCCAAGAGTGACATGCCAGTGCATTTCATTACTAAATAATATTGACGTTTGCATGAGATATGTGAGAGTTGCCCTTTATTATTGTAAAATTTGATCCCTTAAAATATGTAAAATGTTTGCTTTTATTTCAGCAGATTCACTTAACCTTTTATTGTTAATGTCCGCAGCCCTTTCTATAGCTGGGAACCATGAAAATATTGTGTTAGAAAAATCTCAAAGTGACTTGTTTTTATTTTCAAGTGTGATTTTTTTTTTTTTTTTTTAAGTGAACATGGCAGAAAGTAGTTTCCTTGCTCACAGTGCAAGGCTTTATTCCAGCTAGTCTCTGCTTAAAAAGCAATTACTCTAGACAGTTTTTTAGAGCTATGCTTCCAGCTGCTTTTCTGGTTGTCTCCTTGGCTTTCACACAGCTTTCTGTCTGTTCCTGCGGATGCTTCCCACAGATGTGCCACCCATCTATCTAACAGTAAACTACAGAAACTCTATTTTTACTTGTGGCAGTATATAATTGTACTATCTTATGCTCAAAAATAATTTAAGTTTCCTATGCTTATCAAGCATAAATGTTGCTATTGTAGCCCACAGATAGATAATGGTCTTACGTATCAATGCCATGAACATGTAAGTTTCCTCAGACAGTTCAGAGATGGGCCGTACTACATCTTTTTTCCATTACAAATTACTAGTAAAGTAGTTGTACAAATAAACAGCCCTCATACCTAGTTGCAGAGCCCCTAGAGACAAACTGTATAGAGAGATTGGAGAGAGATTTTAATAAAACAAATGTGATGGGATCACATTTGACTTACAAGGTTGTTGGTAATTTGCAGCAATGCGGGAGCACGGTGAAGCTTTGATCCAGAGTTGTTTGCAAGCAGGACAAGTTAGAATATGTTCTCGGAAACAGAGCTTGTTCAACACAGTTGTCAAGGCACAAAGAAACAAGGAGCATCAGCAACCTCGACCCACTAGCATGTGTGGGAACAATAATCAAACTTCTGCAATGCTTGAATTTGAGCTAGTAAGAATTTCTAAAAGTTTTGGCTCTTAGAATAGCATCGTTAATTGTGAGGTGGTAGCACTCTTCTGACCAGTTATCTTTTGATAGATGAATTTTCTTCTAATGTGTTAAGATGTTAAACATTTCGCTGTGGATCTACCATTACTGATCTCAATTTAGGAAGCTAGCTTTTCTTGCTGTAGTTCCTGGCTTGTATGTGTATGTTTCGTTGATTTCTGAGGGGAGGGAAACAAATGGTTTAAAGAGTGTCTTGATTTACATGTTGTGGTGGGTTGACCCTGGCTGGGCACCAGGTGCCCACCAAAGCCGCTCTGTCACTCCTCTCCTCAGCTGGACAGGGGAGAGAAAATACAACAAAAGGCTCGTGGGTCAAGATAAGGACAGGGAGAGATCACTCACCAATTACTGTCACGGGCAAAACAGACTCGACTTGGGGATATTAGCTTAATTTATTACCAATCAAATCAGAGTAGGGTAATGAGAAATAAAAAACTAAATCTTAAAACACCTTCCCCCCACCCTTCCCTTCCTCCCAGGCTTAACTTTACTCCCGAATTCTCTACTTCCTCCCCACCAGTGGCACAGGGGGACAGGGAATGGGGGTCGCGGTCAGTTCATCGCACGTTGTCTCTGCCGCTCCTTCCTCCTCAGGGGGAGGACTCCTCACTCTTCCCCTGCTCCAGCGTGGGGTCCCTCCCACGGGAGACAGTCCTCCATGAACTTCTCCAGCGTGAGTCCTTCCCACAGGGTGCAGTCCTTCAGGAACAGACTGCTCCAGCGTGGGTCCCCCGCAGGGTCACAAGCCCTGCCAGCAAACCTGCTCCAGCCTGGGCTCCTCTCTCCACGGGTCCGCAGGTCCTGCCAGGAGCCTGCTCCAGCACAGGCTTCCCACAGGGTCACAGCCTCTTTCGGGCCACATCTACCTGCTCTGGCGTGGGGTCCTCCACAGGCTGCAGGTGGAGATCTGCTCCACTGTGGACCTCCATGGGCTGCAGGGGCACAGCCTGCCTCACTATGGTCTTCACCATGGGCTGCAGGGGAATCTCTGCTCTGGTGCCTGGAGCACCTCCTCCCCCTCCTTCTTCACTGACCTTGGTGTCTGCAGAGCTGTTCCTCTCTCATATTCTCACTCCTCTCTCCAGCTGCAGTTGCACATTTTTTTTTCCTCTTCTCAAATATGTTATCCCAGAGGCGCTACCACCATCACTGATGGCCTTGGCCTTGGCCAGTGGTGGGTCCATCTTGGAGCCAGCTGGCATTGGCTCCATTGGACATGGGGGAGGCTTCTAGCAGCTTCTCACAGAAACCACCCCTGTAGCCCACCCCACCTTTGCGACGCAAACCCGATACATAGGTACAAAAGCTCAGAGTTATTGACAATTCTGTGGTAGAAACAAATCATGTTGAAGTTTTCAGAAGCTTTCAGGTTGTCAGAACCGAATAGTTCCTTTTTCTTTCTGTGTCATGGTTCTACTTTCCTGTGTGCTTTGTTTCCTTGCCACGTTGGTCTGTAGCTGAGTTAATCCATCTGAAAATATATAGCATCTTAACTCTCAAAATCTGAGCCCTGAATGCTCAACAGTGTGTGAACATATAATATGATGATTCTTGGAGAAGGTTTGGGATACAGACACCTGGGTTTTCCTGGACATGACGACGACTTTTTCATAGAAATCTTGCCTGGGTAGAAATCCTTTGGGTGCAGAGCCCATTAGCCCTGGATGGGTGGATGCTGCTGCACAGGCATCATGTTGCTGACCAGGTTACTGCATGACCAGAAATCCCAACTGTGTACACAGAGATTGCTTAAGTGTGCACAGTAATTGACACCTTTGGGAAGTTTTATGTAAGTGCATACTTGTGATAAGTAGTTGCTGAGCAATTGCACAATAGTCCACGTGCTTTTGGGATGTCTGGGAGGGATCAACCACTCAGTTACTGCCCGGTTGGTTGGCGTATGTGCTACGTGTCACATTCTGGAGGATGTATAGAGGTGCATGTACTGTAGAGTTTGTTTGCGTAGAAGTGTCAGGGTTAAACATTTTTGCTTTGCACAAATGTATCTGTTGATCAGGGGGGCTCTAGACAGAAACAGGGGAGACCTTTCTGAAATTCCTGTGTGTAGACATGTGATGGTAAAATAACTGATTTCTCTTCTGGTGCAAATGGGACACACACATTCATAGGTAGAGATGACCTTTTTAGGTCAGGGCTCATTTTCCCTTTTTCTCCTCCTCCAGACTGCTTTACTGAGAAGGCAGTTGTATACAATAAACGTGCAATTTTATAGTATACGGAGACACTGAAAAAGAGACTAATGCTTGGCCCTGTATTTTTAATATGTTGCTTTAAACCTGACTGTATTTAACTTAGTTTGATAAAGTTTTTAACATGGAACGAGCTATAACTGAACGGAAGACTTTTCTCTTTCCCTTGTATTTTGGGGATCTGGAGATGAGTTGCATCAGGTTTTGTGGTATTTTAGCTATGCGTAGATTGCAGTGATCAAAGATTTGAATTGAGTGAAGTTGAGAGTTTGTCCTTATGCAGGAAAAAAATTGATGCTAGGACATTCACAGTATCTTCATATATTCAGTACCAATGGCTTTAAGTTGTTCTCCGGTGCAGTCATAATGATAAACTAGTGATTCAGGTAATGAAAGTAGGATGGCTGTGGTTAACTTTTTTCAAAAGTTGAAGTGTTACTGCAGCTTCTTTTGCATTAAGACATGTCACTGTATCCTCTTTTTCCTTCTGTCACTCCTTCATAACATTTTTTTAGTCTGTCCTCCTCGCTTGGTTCAAATTTGGTGTTGTCAGTAACACTGCATTCCTGTAAATTTTGAGGAAACAGACTGTTGGGACCAGGACAGAGCCTCCACTTGGCCCCATGGAGGGAAGCGCTGGAGCTCAGCAGCAATGTTGGGCTTTGCTAGCTGTGCAGCCACTGCTCACGTTCCTGTTGACCACGCAATAGGTTCAGAGCTCTGTCTTTTGCTAGTGGTTAGAGGTGGATGCTGTTAATGCGTGGAAGAAGTATGGGAAGACATACGCAGGGGACAGCATGAGGAGTTGTGTGCCAAGGGCTGAACGCTGGTTCTGCTGGCTGGGGTTATAGTGGCAGAGGAATGGAGTGTGTGGGGTGTGGTAGGGGGTCTTGGGGAAGAGCTGGGTCCACTGGGATAGAAGTCCCTGTAAGTGAGAAGGGGTGGAAGCAGCTGTAGGAAAACAAATCTGTGAAACTTGTGTCGATGCAGTATCTATGTTCAGGTTTGGGTGCTCGCTCCCTGCCCCACAATCTTGGCTCTCATTAGGCACACAAAATTACCAGAGTGCCAGGCAAGAGAGCTGTTTTATTTAAAACTCAAGCAGACATTTACACATAAATTGTATATATTACATTTTGATTGTTCATGATATTGCTGGTTTAATCCTACTTCAAAGTGTAGGACAAACTGCTTGTGATTGTGTCCTCTTCTGAATTAGAGGAGAAGAGCCTTCTGGGTCTGGCAAGAATCTGTGCTTAAGCTGTTTGCTTTTATCTGTATCTGGTCTTGTGGTGCCTCTTACTTACTGTTTCTACATGTTTACTGTCATCGTTAAATGTGCCATAGAAGCAAAAGGCGTTCGTGGCTACTTTGCTGTGTTGTTTATTGAGAAGTTATAGACACATTTTTCAACTGGAATTAAATGTAGGAGGCCGATTGTTAAGCTAAAGGGGGTGTTGCCATTTGTGGTATTGAAGTGAAACTGTAGAGCTGGTGGCTGATGCAGTTGACTGTACTCATCATTCTCAAAAAAAGCTTTATAGCAGATTGATTTATATACTGCAATAATGGCATAAAGGTAATGGAACACTTAATAGAAACTTCTATCCTGTGGCTGTATTGATTTGCATCTTTCAAAAGTAAAAATGGAATTTTACATACAATTTTGGTAATGCAGAAAGTTTTTTTGAACAGATCTTTAGCAAAACGCAAAGTCTTTCCTGTAAGGGAAAATCAAAATATACTTTATTTCAATTCATCTTTATTAAGATGTGGTTTATAGCCACATGATGCTTCTTGGATCTCTTCTTCTGTGGGAATGATTCCTACACTGTGCTAGATCTTCCACAAAC
Source organism: Platalea leucorodia (assembly GCF_965183815.1). NCBI lineage: Eukaryota > Metazoa > Chordata > Aves > Pelecaniformes > Threskiornithidae > Platalea > Platalea leucorodia. The sequence goes on from NC_138824.1 coordinate 71,635,223, forward strand.
TCTTTGCTTTCTTGTTACAGAAAGGATCAATATAAAAGTTATAATTCTACTCAGAAACCTTAACCCATTTGAAATATGAATGGAACCACATTTCCTTGTGGTGTTGTAGCATTAGAAAGTAATGTTCAGTAATGTTGATGAAGAGTAGTGTAATGGGAAAATAATTAAAAATATGTAATTAACATGGTGATTTGGGAAAGTTAAACCAAAATACTAATTTTCTGCACTGACTATTTTGGAGACTCTGTACTTCTCACCAAAAAAAATTAAGAATTTCAGCTTCTTATACCATGTGATGTATTCCAATAGCCTTAGACAAGTCTAACCAGAAACCAAGTAGTGCCTTCTTTAACCTTGTGAAAACATGTTTGTTGCTGCTTCTAGACCATTCTTTTCCTGTTTATGGCTTTGTTTGGCATGATTGAAATTCTGATCTGTTAAAGTATATTATTTGTTCTAACATTTGCATATGACATAAACAAACATGTCTGTTCATCTCACCCCCCCTTGATTTTTTTTTAACCTTTCACTCATTTTCTTTTTATTCATATGAAAGTTGTCTGTGAAACAATGACAAAACAAATATGATACATAGAGACCATGTTAGAGTTGAGATTAAAGTAGTTTCAGGTGTCCAGCTAGGCTTGAATTTTGAATTAGTGTAATGCCATAATTACAGGCTTGAGATACACCAGTGCTCACAATTGCATATTGATTAGCATGATGGTTCTCTCTAAACCATACCTGATTCTGTGTTTTTTTTTTCAAATGCAGATCTATCTGTGTGTATTATAATGCTCATCCTAACTAGAATTTAAGTCTGTCATCAATATTGTCTGAATTATGGTTATTTAAGACTTTTGAGTGCTTCTAGTACTAAAGTAGAAGTACTTAAGTACTTTAGAACTGAAGTACTAAACTTGCACCTTATTCTCAATTTTTAACCAAGAATTTTTTATTGTATCCTTTGAATCAGGAGGTCCCTCAACACTAGGCACTATGGGAGGTACTGGCTGGCTTTGGTTCCAGCTGCATAGTTAATGTTGTTTTATGTTAGCAACACAGTTTACTGGTGTAACAAGAGATGGAGAAGGGAAAAAAGTAAGTTGATTTCAGATTAGTTAGTTTTTTGCGTTTTCTTGTGTAGTACGTCATGAATACAAGGAATAATGCGTGTAACCTTTGACTAAAACTTTATCTCTTTAATCTTAAAATACAGCTATAACTGTAGGTGTTAAAGCAGGAAGTAGATGTGGGGGCATCAGATATGTAAAAGATTTTTAAAAAAGTGTAGAATACGGGTTCAGTTGATGACTGGCTGTTTGCAAGATGTGAGTGAAAGGATTAGAGGAAGCTTGAATGATTACCAAATTGATTTGGAAAGCCGGTTTACTATTTGTGCTCTCTAGTTTGGGTAATAAACATTTTCAACAAAAATGTTTTTACTATGAGCTTTTATGGAAACTTGTTTTCTCTTTCAAATCCCTTTTCCAATTTTAACTTACCAAGTCAATAACAAGGAGAATCAAAGACCCTGCTTTCATGGATTCTGTTATGGCAGAGAACAGTATTTTAGTAAATGGAATTAGAAATTCAGTAGCTTATAAAAAGGTGGTATGCAGAGAAATATAGCATGAAAATTTTGATTTGATATCTTAATATAGGTATATGTGCTTGTTTGTTGAAAGTAGCTGAAAATATTGTCTGATTGAGGTCTGAGGAGAAACATGAAATCTGACAGATGACTTGGAGTCAAACTGACTGTAAGAAGTTGAATTACCTAATGGGTAATTGCATTTATTTACAGTGTCAGCAAATCTGTAAGTATTTCAGGTGAAGGGGTTGTTTCTTGTTCTCTTTTAACAGATGTGAAATAATTGTGTTTTACCAGGGTTAGATTTTGTTGTTATTTCTAATGCTGAAATTATGATACCACAGAGATGCTGATCGTTACATTATAAAGCCATACTTTGCTAGGATCAGCATAAGCGGTTATGATTTCTTTAATATGTCTTGTTAGAAATGAACATAATTAGCTATTATGTAGTTTTAAGAAGATATTCTTGTTTATTGGTAGCAATAAACTGTATATGTATATACACACACACACACATATTTAAACTAAATGATGGAAACAAACATAATAAATGGATGCAACATGTATGCTTAATGCATGCATTTCTGCAGAAATGTACAATAGATTGCATTTTTTAACATATTAAAATAAAACAATGGGAATGCTTTCTTTCAGCTAATGTGCTTTAGTCCTTCAGTGTTGCCAAGAATGCAGGCTAGATATTGACCTGTCCTGTATCTTAAAAGTAAAGTGTGTTTCAGTGCTGATTGTAACGCTTGCCTAAACTGGAGTTTTATGCTTGCATGAGCAGTAGATCTTCTGCACAAGATTTTAGTCAGAGTTATAGAGTGGCTTTTTAATTGGCAGTTAGTTTGAAAAAATAATCATGACATAATGATCTTTGTAAAAGCTGTTACTCGAAATTGTGTTCCTGTTTTTGAGGTAATACTGTGATGTTGTTGCATCATTTTCTAGTTTCTTTTACACGGTTGCACGCTTTGTCTTGTGCAAGACAAGCAAGAAATATCAAAGTGGAGGGGTTTGGTGAAGGTTGTTTGAAGGTAATTTTTTTTGACACTGTAAAGAGTTAATGTCCAAATTAGATGAATTCAATGGATTGCATACTCAGCTGAGCTCTTCTTTTATTAATTTATTAAACTGAACTCTTTGTGCTATGTATGTCTACAACAGAAGTTGCAATAATTTTCCTTGTACAGCTTTGCATTTTGGGAATAGAATCTATGAAGCTCTTATTTATTCCTTAGTGTTTCTATTCAGGGCTAGAGATGTGTTAAATGCTGATTGCTTATTGTGGAACTGATTTAGCATATGATTTCAGTGACCTTTTTATATCACTTTCCCTTTAAAGAAGAAATGCCAGCAGAGTTGACGGTGCTTCTTAGCACTGGGAATAAAATAAAAACAAAATAGCTGGAACCTAAAAAGCCCTGAGGATTATATTCATCCATAGAGTTCTGGGCAGTGTTGTTTACTAGGCAAAGAAGTGTGAATGCTAGTTAAGTTAACAGTCAGACCAGGTCAAAGAAATTGCAAATGTGAGATTTCTTTATTTTTTTTCCAGCACTGTAGCTTGCTGTTCTTTGTTATAAAAGAAGACCTTCAGCTCAAGTGCTGCCAATAACTCTTCTCAAACAAATCATGTGTTTAATTACCCTTATTGTGTGAAGCCACCACACAGACAGAACACCATATGCTTCTGTTGACTTGACCTCCTTAGTCATAAGTGTCTGGATTTTCTGATGTATTATTCTTTTATTCCTTGTGTCCAAAGGAACATTCAGACCCTCTGTCAGCCCTCATCAGTGGAGATTTGAGAGTGGTGTCATAGTGGGTTTTATAACTGTATAGGAAATTTTCTAAATTGTGACCTTTCTGTATTGAACAATTTGTATATAGAGGCAAAGGTGAGCAGTTGCATCTGGAGACATTTATAACTGTTCCTGGCTGCTCTATCTAGCTATTAAAATACCCCTTAAGTAAATCATTCATCAGTTGTCACAATTCTAGTTTGGCATCTTTGGCTTTCTGATGGCTTAGGATTGTTTTTCCTCTAGGAAAATGTTTTATTCTGTAGCTTTTTAGGGAAAAACCCAACAAAACCAAACCTGCCTGATGTACTACTTCATGCTTCCATTTTCATTGGTAAGCTGCAGCATTTTTAGTTTATTTGTATTAAAGATATAAAAAATGTGGGGGGGAAGCAGGTTCTCAGTCTGATCTGTTCTGTATTCCCATTTTTCTGCTTTGCTTGTGTACGTGGCATCTCTGAGAAAGCAGGGGTTTTTCTTTTTTTCAAAAGAATGTTTACAAGTAAATTGATTCTGAAATTTGCATTTCAAAATAGGAAGGTTTTACGAGATGATATTACAAAGGATCATGTTCAGATTGCTTAAAAAATTTTAGTGAAAACAAATTCAGCTCCTGCTGCAAAGGAATGTTTAAACAAAAGTATCTGAACTGAGACTGGATCAGGCCCTGAAAGTTTCAAAGCAAACACTTCGGACTTGTGCTAGTGCATTAGAATTGGAGAGAACAAAAAACATCATTTGTTTATACAGGTCCTTGAAGTGCAAAACATGAACAAATTGCAATGCAAAATCAAGTAATTATAATTCTTGCGTTATTTTTTAAAAATAAAGTCAGGAAAACCTGCAGAACTTTCACTTAAAAATAAGCTATTCTTCACAGTGAAAACTACTTGAATAAGCATTTTTTAAAATACTTCTAGTCCTAATAAGTACATTTCTATGTGGAAAACAAAGGCAATAAACTAATTGTACTGGATTGTTTTGGTAGATTGAAATACCAGATTGCTGAAGTGACCTGTCAATTTGAGTAACAAGATTAGGAATAAAAGAATGGCTTCCCCACTTGTTTTCCTAAATCTTGATACAAGACCTTTTTTGTTTGTTTCATGAAGCAGAAAATGTTTTGTCGTGATTAGTAGGATGTATTTGTCATATGTAAATCATCTACCTTGCTTTACTGTCTTTAATTCCACAGAATAATGTACTTATAAAACAATCACATGTTCTCTAATCCATTCAAAATAATAAAATAGCTTTATGAATAGGCATAGCTGCAAACTCTGTAACTAAAAAGGCCCACAGGATCAAGTGTTCAAAGAGGACTGATAAAATTTGACCTTGAGCAGTTTTCTTCAGAGCTTTTATTTATAGCATGTCTGTTGTTAGCATTTACAGTATATTGCCTTATTCTGTATTTGCATGGTTGACTACTTTTCTGCTTCAGATTTTATAACTCATCATAACTTGCTTAGAAAAGGTTTTAATTTCACTTAAAAGCAAGGAAGCTAGTTAGCTTATGGGCTGTAGTTAACACGTGGTCATATATTGTAGTATTTTGAGGACACCATATATCAGCTTTTAGGCAGTTTCAAGACAGAAGCATAATCTGACTTGTAAGCACACTTGAGGTTTAATTTTGCGGGGGGCAAATTTTGTTAAGACCTTTACCCTTCGCTGTTTGACATTGCTGGTTGTAAATATGATTTGTGCCTATGTGCGGGTTTTGACACTTGATAATTACTTCAGCTTGTTACAATATTTTGCTGTTTTTATAAGACTAAATGTCACAAGTGGATTCTGTAACATCTTTAATCTCTCTTGTGTGGACAGAGCTTTTTGGCCATGCCTGTGTGATTGGTTTGACAATTCCTCTGCTCACCTCTCCTCAGTCAGACATTTGAGAATGCAGTGCTTGATTTGTGCCTCGTGAATATCTTCTGAGCTCTGGAGTCACTTCCAAAGGGCAATGGAAGCAATGTTTGTATTTCCTGAGTAAATGCCACTATGTATTTCTTCTCTGTGCATCTTTATGTGGATGCTGGATGATTGTACAGTGCAGTGAGAGCAGGATTTTGCAGCATGATATTGGGTAATTGTATTTACAGTTACGTTTTGCAAAACCCAGGCACAATAGGAAATCTAGCCTTTGTCAAAAAAAGTGTCAGTTTTAAGATGAAGTTGAAAATTACTTAGGTGCTAGTGTAGTAAGAATTTCTTTTGATTTACTAGAGGAATTCAGTCTTTATTTTTGACTGACATTGGAAATAGTATAGTCTGCCACATTAGTGTAGCAGGATTTTAATTTAAAAGGATATCTGTTTGTGAGGGACAAAGATGACTATTTGATCAGGTGATACTTCAAATGTGATAAGCTCGTAAGGTACTTAGGTATTATGGATCAAGCATGGTCTAAAAATGACGTTACATACATCTTCCTGGGAGTGAAGTGCAGGTCAGTGCAGGTATTGTCATGATTTACTGGATACTGAGGTACTCGATACCACGATTTCATGGATCACATAAAGCATCAGAACTGATTTTAGGGGAAGTGCAGAACTTATTTTTTCACCTTGTGGCTGAAACAAAGAAACATTCTTGTAAAAGCTATGCCAGATTGACTTGGCTGGCATGTTGCCAAATCCCTAATTCATTGAAGAGTAACCTGTTCTTGCTACAGGTTACTTGCTACTTGCCACTGACTCTATATAAAACTCAGTGTGGAAGCTCTCTGTCTATTAAGACCTCTATTTTGTATCAACCTGTAAATTGATCAACATCCTTGATGCAAGTGTAATGAATTAATACATGAAGCTTGTTACTGTCTCTGACCTGTGGTATGATGGTAACTACTGTGGGAGTTTTATAATGGGAGTAAATGAGTTGTGGAATTACTAATCACAAAAGTACCTGAATTAGCACTTACTACAGTGTATTCTCACAGATTCAAACATTTATTTAATGGCATTTTAATAACTCTTCAACAGAGTATACATAAAAATATGAGACATTTGCTGTGGAACCTTTAACTTGTAGCACAGTTTGCTTCAGCTGAAGCCTTTTTTTTTTTTTTTTGAGAAGGTGCAGGCTGTGTTGGTTTTGAGCGAGGGTCTAAGGGAGAGGGTTGGAAGAAGAAAACTGAAAGGGTTGTGTCTAGGTGCACCATAAACTTCACTGTTACATTGGTGAATTTAGTACTGTTGCCAGTGAGACACTGTTCATCTGAATAACGACTTGAATATCCCCCTCTTGGATAGAGGAAAGGTCCTGCTGTATCAGGTATCTCTTCCTTCTCTTACCCATTTTACTAATTGAATATTTGTGTGCAATGCTTTGTTGCCAACCAACGCCTCTTGTCTGTGTGTCAGATGGCAGTCAATTCTTCCTGTTCCTATTTAATGAACAAAGGGGATGAGAGGTTTCAAGAGTTCAGCTGGGTAAGAGCAGGAAATATAAATCATGCCTACAATGTGGTAAAGCTAAGCCCTCTGTACTTGTCTTGCTGTCTTTCATGAGTGCCAAGTCTGTGGCTGGTTGCTTTTTTCTCTGTGTGGCAGATCCATCGCTTTGGGTATTTAGCTGATTTGCAGTTTGAAGGAAGACTCAACTGCCTGCTGTTGATATGGGAAGGTCATAAAGCTTTTTCTGATCTTGTTGTCTGATGCATCTGCCTTTGGAGACAACCAGCCGTACCACCATAGAGCTCTTGAGTAAATTATAGCTTGCTTTTTTTTTAAAATATAATCACCTTAGTTCAGTATGTTCTATTTCCAGTTGTGGAAATGGCGTGTGATTTAACATATTTGTGAACCTGCTTGATTGATAATATAAATAACAGCTTGCAAAGCTTTCATACTGCTTTTTATGTTGTAGATGGTGCTTCTTTTAGCAGATGGTAGAAGGCTTTCCTTGAGGGACAATGGCAATACTAACTGAGAATCGCTGAAACATTCTTGGGGTTTGTAAGGGTCTTCATGCAATTCTGTTTTCCTCTACCTCTTTCCCCCCCCCCCCCCCCCCAAAAGGGGGAGTGCATATTACACAGCAGCACAGATTTTTTTTTTTTTTTTTTTTTTTTTCTTCTCTTCTCGTAGAGAGTGGCAGGGTTTTTACTGGAGTCACAGGCTATCAGAGTATGGCTGTTGCAGGCTACATGGAGTCAGAAACTTTGGAGAGATTGCCAGAAATGCAAACTTCCCTTTTTAGATAGATAGTTTCTGGCCCTTTTTCTTTGTCCATTATTTACCCCATTTCTTGAGAGGGGCATCTCTAGAGGGTCACAAACATCTCTGATTGTGTAGTGTCTGTACCTCCTTTCCCTGGTGCAGCATTAATAAAGATGGATGTGTATGCATATCATCTAAATACATGCTCCTCTGTTCCTCTTCTGCTGCTGCCTAAGATATGTAAATAAAATCTTCTGAATTCTCGTATATCAATATATGTACAGCTTTGGTCAAGACTGTCGTGTACTTAGTGCTTTCAACAATATTAAATTGCACCTGCAACCTCATTGGTGGATCTAAGTAGTTCTTCAGACTTATAAATAGTGAATTGAGTATTTTCTGGTGATTGTTGCTGTAATAATACCAGTATCTTAACCAGGAATCCTATTCAACTGTACTTTCTGTGTTTTAAGATTAATGACAACACACACACATATATACGAGTTTCAAAAGCACATTGTGATTGAAGGTTAGGTGCCTAGGTTCTTTCTTCAATACTGAGCCATCTCCGTTTCCTTTGTGGGTGGTTTATGGTGAAACTTCAAATAATCAGAGGTACCAGAATTTTGCTGATTCTACAGATGTCTGTATTCCACTCAATTTAAAAGTGCACCCAAAGTAGTTTCCTCGCATAGTTTTCATATTAGAATAGACTAGACTATTTCAGTTGGAAGGGTCCTACAACAATCATCCAGTCCAACTGCCTGACCAATTCAGGGCTGACCAAAAGTTAAAGCATGTTGTTAAGGGCATTGTCCAAGTGCCTCTTAAACACTGACAAGCTTGGGGCATCAAAAATTTTCATTTTGCTAAAAAAGTGACATGAACAAAAAACTAAGAGCCGTTGATGATTTTTAATGGCACTGAAGCTGAGTAGCCATAGAATTGCTTTGGTTGTGTTTCCAGGGTATTTCTGCTGTTTTGTTGTTCAGTACGTGTTTCATTTGGAATTATGATACAGCAAAGCATTCTGCCAGTGCAGGTAATTTACCCACAATTCAGACTTCCTTTGCTATTTTAGTTGAGCTGAGATAATCTGCAAAATGCTTTTGTAAATTCAAACTACAGCATATTTTCTTGTTCCTTTACTTTGCCCTTTTTTTATCCCAAGGGAAAGCTCTTTGCTTTTAAAAATCATGGGTTGAAGTACATAAACAGATTAGATTAGTAGTACAAAACCCAAAACTAAGAAACTAGATGTACGCTAAGATGTTCAGAAGCTCCATGTTGAGCTTAGGAAATGGGCACCTGGTTTAAAACTTTGCTTATGAGTTGTCTAAATTTGGAACAGAAATCAAATGATGTAATCAAGACTGTCTGTGGCTAAGAGGAGAATGGACTGAATTTATAACTTAGGCTAATGGTGTCTTTTTGGAATTAGTTTTTTTTTTTTAACAGTTGTTTAGTAGGAGAACCATAAATAACCCAGAGAAGGAAGAGTAGGCTGAGAGCTGAGATTCCATCTCTGGTCAAAAACTTGCAAACCTTCACAGTTTGATTTGAATTTTTAATTTTCAAAATCAACTTTCAAGTGAGCTTGTCTAAATTGTACGTTCTGCATATTTAGGAGAACATATTGCAACAAGGGAAAAAAAGTTGAGAAAACAAACTACTGAGTGAGTTGACATAGTGTTAACTTTCCAAGAAGTACGCAGCATCAAGCCAGCAAAAATATTTAGGTTTTAGCCTATGCAGTTTTGCTGAAACTACTAGAGTTAAAGATAAAATGATGAAGAATTAATGCTTTCAGTTCTCAAGTCATTTCTTAACGAGATATTTTCATTTGAAGTATGAGGGCTAGTTATTTGATCTTTTTGGCTTCCAGAACAAATAATGGAAACGCATCACTTTCTCATTTCGATGTAAAATTGTATATTATTCTTAAATAAAAATATGACTGTATGCTGAAACTATTGGAGACCAAATGTGTTTGATATTGGGTACAGCTGCTGTTAGAGGGATGTTTTATTTGTCAGAGAGCAGATATGTTTGGGGTTCTTCCATCAGCTGTATAAGGCCAATAACTTACTGTCTGAATTCCTTCCACTGTTTTCTTAAATTACTCTAGGTTTCATCATAAGAAGAAGAAAAGTAATTTATAATATTGTAGAAAGAGAAACTTTAGGTTTTAGAGAAACCTTTGAACAATAAAACACTGAATGGTCAAATGTGTTCTGAAAATATTGGCTACACTGTTGACTTTTTTGTATATACAATGCTTACAAGTCAGTTTGTCATAGAGTATCTCAGTTGGAAGGGACCTACAGCGATCACCTAGTCCAACTGCCTGACCAATTCAGGGCTGACCAAAAGTTAAAGCATGTTGTTAAGGGCATTGTCCAAATGCCTCCTGAACACTGACAGGCTTGGGGCATCGACCGCCTCTCTAGGAAGCCTGTTCCAGCGTTTGACCACCCCCTTGGTAAAGAAATGCTTCCTCATGTCCAGTCTGAACCTCCCCTGGCGCAGCTTTGAGCCATTCCCATGCATCCTATCACTGCATCCCGGGGGAAGAGCTCAGCACCTCCCTCTGCACGTCCCCTCCTCAGGAAGCTGTAGAGAGCCATGAGGTCGCCCCTCAGCCTCCTTTTCTCCAAAGTGGACGAGCCCCAAGTCCTTAGCCGCTCCTCACAGGACATGCCTTCCAGCCCTTCCACCAGCTTTGTTGCCCTCCTCTGGATGCATTTAAGTGCCTTCACATCCTTCTTAAATTGCGGGGCCCAGAACTGCACACAGCACTCAAGGTGAGGCCACACCAGCGCTGAAAACAGTGGGATAATCGCCTCTCTTGACAGGCTGTTATGCTGGGCTTGATGCACCCCAGGGTGCGGTTTGCTCTCCTGGCTGCCGGGGCATGCTGCTGACTCCTATTGAGCCTGCTGTCAACCAGCACCCCCAGACCCCTTTCTGCAGGGCTGCTCTCCAGCCGCTGCTCTCCCAATTTATATTTGTGTTCAGCATTACTCCGTCCAGGTGCAGAATCCAGCATTTGGACTTTTTAAATTTCATCGCATTAATCACATCCCAATGCTCCAATCTATCTAGATCCCTCTGCAAAGCCTCTTGTCCCTTGAGAGAGTCGACAGCACCTCCCAGTTTGGTATCGTCAGCAAACTTGCTAATGGTGCATTCAACTCCTGCATCCAGATCACTGATAAAGATACTGAACAGAACTGGCTCTGGGACTGAGCCCTGAGGAACACTGCTGGTGACCCGTCACCAGCCAGCTGTAGCCCCATTCACTACGACCCTTTGGGCTCTGCCCTTCAGCCAGTTCTTCACCCAGTGCACTGTGAACCTGCTCATCTCACAGTTGGACAACTTGTCCAGAAGGATGCTGTGAGGGACAGTATCACATGTGTTACTAAAATTTAAAAAAAAAAAAAAAAAAAAGGCATCCACTGCCTTTCCTTCATCCACTAGGCAGGTGACCGTATCATAGAAGGATATCAAATTAGTTAAACAGGACTTTCCTTTTGTGAACCCATGGTGACTGTGCCTGATGATTGCATCATTCTTTAAATGCCTTTCAACAGTACCCAGTATAATCTTCTCATAATTTTTCCAGGAACTGAGGTTAAACTAACAGGTCTGTAGTTTCCTGGGTCTTCCCTCACTCCCTTTTTGTAAATTGGAATAACATTGGCCAGCTTCCAGTCAGCAGGGACTTCCCCAGACTCCCAAGACCTTTGGTAGATGATTGAGAGGGGTCCTGCCATAACATCTGCTGGCTACTTCAGTACTCTGGGATGAATGCCATCAGGCCCCACGGACTTGTGAACTTTCAGCTGATACAGTTGGTCCCTTACAATTTCAGTGTCCACAAATGGAAAGTCACTGTTCCTGCACTCGTGGTCCTCTGACTCAGATGACTGGGCAGCCCAAGGTCTGTCAGTATTATTAAAGACTGAGACAAGAAAAGCATTGAATGCCTCTACTTTATCTTTTTTCCCTGTTAGTCAGGTGACCATAATCACCAAGTATCAGTCCAATGTTTTCTTTAGATCTCCTTTTGCTATTAATGTATTTAACAAAGCCCTTGTTGTCAGATTCGGCATTGGCCAGTTTCAACTCTAATTGAGCATTGGCCTTTCATCATACGCACACGTTTCAGAAAGACTGTCTTGAATTTCTGGAGAAGCTTCTACAGTCACTTGCAAATTTTGATTCCTTCCTCCTTGTGAGGAAGGAAGTGACATTTAAAATGTAAATGGGACTTCTGTGTAGTATAGTAACGTGTTCTCCTCAACAAGTCCTAATTTTTTGATGAAAAGATTTAGCTTTCAAATGGCTTCATATTTTGGGGGGGGGAGGGCAGGGAAGCAAATACCAAACTTGAGCTACGTCAAAGTTTAAATAAAAATAAATCCTTAATTTAATCTTGTAGGCTCATTCCCAAGTACTTAGGAGTCAAGAACTCTGAAAAATCAAATTAGAGGATTTATAAGCTCCTGATGCCTTAAGGGACACATAACTTTTTTAAAGTCTGGGACAGCTGGTGACCAGTATTGGTGGTACTGTAAGAGCCTAAGAAGTATTTTCCCCTTTGCAAGTGCCTTTCAGTATGAGATGAAAATTTGATGTTGCTGCTGTTGTGGTTGGTTGTTTATTTATTTTTAAGTAATAAGTATCTGAGCAGTTGATCAATGCTTTGAAGTACTGCAAGTATGCCAAAGATACAACTGTTAGAAATTTAAATTTAATTTGTTTTGTTTCAAAGTACAGGCAGTCATATTATACAACAAGTACCAAAAGGCCAAATTACACATTAATCTCCAAATATATGAAAAGTGCTAGCTCTGTTAGTGTTAGAGATGTGTTTTAAATTACTTAAGTTCTTGCAAACAATGATTTTTACTTCATTTTGTGTAAATAACTGGAAAAATACTTATAAGGCAGTGGACTTAAAATAGGATTATATTTGTAATGTTAGCATTTTCTAGTTTTAATTGGCTGAATAGTATTGTGACCTAACAAAAAAAAAAAAAAGTTATACATTTTTGAAGGATGAGTTTCAGGAGTTTACGTATCTTTTAGAGCAGCCTCCTTAACCCAGATATGTCTGGTTGAAGCAACTGCGAGAAGTTGACTACTTTGAACCAATCAACTAGTATTTCTTAGAGGAATTCATGCTTTTGAGGTCTCACATGTCATAAATGCAATACCAGTACTGTTCACTGGGAGCCTCAGAACTGAACTGCTTTATAATACTTCTACTGGGAACAATTTTCATAGAATCCCAGGTTGGAAGGAATCATCCGGTCCAACCTTCCTTGGCAAACGTGTGGTCTAGACAAGGTGGCCCAGCACCCTGTCCAGCCGAATCTTAAAAGTGTCCAATGTTGGGGAATGCACCACTTCCCTGGGGAGATTATTCCAATGGCTGATTGTTCTCATTGTGAAAAAATTTCCTCTTGTGTCCAGTCGGAATCTCCCCAGGAGTAACTTGTACCCATTACCCTTCATCTTTTCCATGTGACTCCTTGTAAAAAGGGAGTCTCCATCTTCTGTGTAGCCACCCTTTAAATACTGGAACATGGTGGTAAGGTCTCCCTTAAGCCTTCTTTTCTCAAGGCTGAACAAACCCAGTTCTCTCAGCCTTTCCTCATACGGCAGGCTTCCCAGTCCTTTGATCATCTTTGTGGCCTTTCTCTGGACCCCCTCCAGCCTGTCCACATCTTTTTTGTACAGCGAGGACTAAAACTGAACACGGTACTCCAGGTGCGGCCTGACAAGCGCTGAGTGGGATAACAACTTCTTTATCTCTGCTGGTGATGCCCTTGTTAATGCAACCCAGCATCCTGTTGGCGTTCTTTGCTGCAGCAGCACTCTCTTCACTCAGACAGAGCTTGTTGTCCATCAGGACCCCCCGGTCCCTTTCCACAGAGCTGCTCCCCAGCCAGGTAGATCCCAGCCTGTGCTGTGCTCCTGGGTTATGTTTTCCCAGGTGCAACACCTTACATTTGTCTTTGTTGAATTTCATAAGATTCTTGTTAGCCCATTCTTCCAGCCTATCCAGGTCTTCCTGCAGGGTGGCTCTCCCTTCTGAAGTGTCCACTTCCCCACTCAGTTTGGTATCATCAGCAAACTTCATCAGGGTACACTTGGGAAACCATCTCAAAAGCCTTGGAGAAATCCAGGTAGACAATGTCCACTGCTTGCCTCACATCAACCGAGCAGCTTACTTGGTCGTAGAAGGTGATCAGCTTTGTCAAGCATGATTTTCCGTTGGTGAATCCGTGCTGGCTTTTCCTAATCATGTGCTTCATTTGACTTGTGATAGCTCCCAGGAGGATTCATTCCATAACTTTCTGAGGGACTGAAATAAGACTGATGGGCCTGTAATTTCCTGGATCCTCCTTTAAGCCCTTCTTGTAGATGGGGGTGATTCTATGATTCTGTGATTCTATTTTACAGTGCCACAGTTGGGATCCTATGTTCTTGCTCAAAAACTGCTGTAAGTTATGAAAAGTTTACTTCTACATATATAATTTCAAATTTCTTTAAAAAGCAATTAAGTAATTTTATTTTTGACATATTATATTAATTGTAAATTAAAGGTGTTAAAACAGCCACCTCCTCTGAAAGTATCATCTCCTCAGTAAGGGGTTTTTGTTTTATAGTCTTAATACAAAACTACAGTTTTCATTTCTTCATGTAATAAAACTGCGTTTTCAGTTAACCCCTAAGTTTCTTGTGGTTTTACGACAGAGTTTTAATTTGCTGTGGAATTACAAGAGTCTTGTAATTCCGGTTTATGTACTACCTTCCTAAATTAGGGAGGTTGAAAAATCTTAATCTCTGTTTACAACTGAGTTTAGTAATAAGATATTTCTGATTTTGCATTGTGGAGTTTGCTACGTGGAGGTAGCAGGGCAACTACTGCAATTCTCCGCTGTTTGACATATTCCTAGGTAAATTGTTCCCTCTAGGCCTCTGCTGTTCCTTAGAGCACCAGAATTCATCGGAGCACTGTGCGTGATGTGCCGATATCTTTTAGTAAGTGTAGGAAGAGAAATGGTCTCTGCCAAGACGTCGTCTAAGTCAAGAGAGGAAGACCTGAATTCATCCTGCTTGAGGTGTTGGAGTCTGAACCACAGGTTCCATAGGGTTCTCACCATTTTCCCAGGAGAAATACAGACTCTGCCACAGATAAGTTTAGCCTTTTCGAAGCAGGAAGAACAGAAGTACCAAAGTTTGTCTGCTATCTTGTACCATGAAGAAAGACAAGAAGGGAGACTTGATGCTACAGGCTGCTTCTGAGGCTATCCACTGCTATAGAAGCCCCCAGTAAAACCTTGCGTGTCCTTTGGTTGCTCATGGAAATTAACAGGGATATATATAACCTGCCATCATCCATTTCTTTTGGGGAGGGGATGTCATTCGCATACTTGTGTGGCATCTACACTAATACAATTCTATATTCATTTAGCTGTTAAAATGTTTTGTAACCTTACTGTAACTAGTAGACGTGGTTCCAAGCAATCTTTGATTTCTTTGGGTTATCATTGGCAAGGAAGAATGTCCTTCATGCCAGAAACTCCAGAAAATTTTCCTGGCCTTCTCAATACTGCTGACGAAAGCACCAAGTCCTGTTTCAAATAGCAGTCTGGATTCAGTTGTCAGTGTGTAGTGTGCCTAGCACTGTATTGTGGGCCAGCATCTGTGTTCCGGGTTTGTTGGCATAAAAGCAATAACCATTTGGTTTTAATGAAAAAAGGAAATAAGGTTGGCAAGGGAAATGTTTTTAAGAGGTAGTGAACTATGTTTTTATTTTTCTGTCTTCAAAACAGAGGGCATTTTAGCTAATTATGTTTTCTAAACATAATCAGTACAGTACATCCCAACTACAAAAAAAGAAAATAAATGTAAATTCAAAGAAGTTGGAGGAAATGTAGCATTATTAACAAGGGAAAGTTGACTGCAATTCCTGTTTTACTCCATGTGTTACTGTAACATAGCAACAGGAAGAGATTCAAATTGCTTGCAAAACTTCGACTTCCTACTTCCTTACCACTGCAGTACTAAAAGGCTAGGAATGGATAGGTAAATAACAAAAAAGATATGTCTATGGATGACAGCTGTGTGGTTGGAATACTGATTACAAGTTATAAAATCTCTTAAGATACTCCAGTCTGTATCTGTAGATTGGCTGAAGGAGAGTGGTGGTGGGGAGCAGGAGATTCGAGGAAATGACCAATAGGAAGAAGGAAAGATGCGCAAACCAGAGACGCTTACTTTGCTGGGTGGCAAGGACATAGGCAATACATCAGCAAATGAGTTTTGCTGTTTCCCTCTCCCTTTTGGTCTCCTTTCAAAGAATACAAGTAGGTATCTACATTTGTGGGATTTTGATCAAAATTTTGTTCCTGCAGGTACTGACAATATCATTAGTTAAAACCTGGGTTTGAAATTGGTACGTCCCACAATATTGTCAAATTCCACTCATTCTTACAGAGTATTCAGAGGGGGCTTTCAAAGGGCATAACCTGTGCTTTTGTAAGGCACCACTCCTGTTCTGCTTCTTAAAAGAAAATGTTTGTGGGCATCTGTTCCAAGAAAAGATTCAGAATTGCCTTGTGGTGCTGAGTAATGAGGACTCAAAGGTTGCCCCTGCCTGTGGCTACAGTGAGAGGCATACCCCCCTCAATGCCTGCTTTGCATCCCTGTCTCGTGCAGCTCACCCTTCCCTCCGTATGCTGTGTAAATGCTAAGGTGCCTAACTCCAGTGGGATGGTGCTGGGCTGTGCCCTTCTGGGTTGAATTTCAGGTGCTGCATAGCTGAGCAGTCCCTGACCCTTGTTGGATCTGTCTGTAAGTGTTTGTTTCCAAAAATAACCAGGATCATCTTTTTTTTTTCTCTCTAGAAAAGTTGATTGCATATCAGCGGGAATTTCATGCTTTGAAGGAACGGCTTCGTATAGCTGAGCATCGCACTCTGCAACGCTCTTCTGAGCTGAACGCTATCTTGGAGCAGTTCAGGCGTGCAGTAGCAGAAACAAATGGGAGTAAGAATGCAATGAATAATTTTTCAGGTACATACTGTGATTGAGCTATTTTTTATAACTCTGCACTACTAATATCTCTTCTTATTACTGTAGAATAAGAAATTAATACCAAGCAAGCCGAATGAAACTGTTCAGCGGTGCAAATAAAGAATCTGTAATACCTTATATCTGCTGGGGATTTTTTTCTTCCAATTTCTATTCTTAATGATCCACCCCCTCTTCATTATTATACCTTTAGGGACCGAATACTTTTTCCACGTCTAGCTCCAAAAGTTTGGAACGTCTGGTTACTTATTTAACATACTGAATATATTTTGACGATAATTTACATCACTTTTGAAATAGAGCTTGACGGGAGAGGTGAGCAAACAGTGTTTAATAAAGGGATGAACTTGAAGCAATTAAAATATGTTTAAAAGTCAGCTGGAAGATGTAAAAATGTACAGGCTATCTAAGGTATTGGTTATAATTTGTAAAATGTACAGATAAGGTCCTTTTTAATAACTAGTGATTAAATGTTGAACTGGTAAAGACTTTCATAAGTTTTTACCCATTTTGGAGGCTGATGCTCAAGTTTACTGAGAGCTGTGTTTGGCAATATTAGAGAATGCCTTCGCACTACTCACCAGTTTTGAAGTTAACTTTTAAAATCAGACTATTACTGCTTTAGTCACTCTGTCTATCTAGATGGAAAGTAAATAACAAATAAATATAAACTTTCTGGTGAGAGGTCTGATTTGGTAGGTTGCAGAAATGTCACTGTGTTGGCCTAATGAGGAATATAAACCCAAAGATTTTTGCAAGTCAAAAAAGTGGATTAAGCTTTTTGCATCTCTTATCTCTACTTGCATTTGTGCTATGGGTTACTATCTTCTATAGATTTTTTTGTTTTGTGGGGGAGGGTTATAATTATAGGCCTTCAGTGCTGACATTAAGGATGAATTGCTCTGTCTGACACTAATGGCCTATCCAACCTGATCTCTGTAGTACCCTGGATCTCCAGGAAGGATATGGATAAAGGTTACATTTAACATAGTCTGTGAGTCTTGTCTTCCTCTTCTGCGTCTATGTTTTTGCTGTTAAAGCAAACAACAATAGAGGAAGTCATATAAGTTTGATACTGGATTTATGATTAAGTTATTACCACATTTATTTTTAAAAATGAGTTAGCTTGCTTATAGACAATATAGTCATAGGGAGTTATTCTCTTCTGATGCAGCTGAAGTTACTGATGCATATTTTAAACTTTCTACCATGTCTGGATCCCAACTGGGACATCCTCTTTTTACCATGGAAGCCATGGTGGGAAGTCAGATGAAATTTGAATTTTCCTGAGCTTTTGTGCTCAGAACTTAGTATTAGATAGATTTTGTTAAGTTTAATGTACTTAAGTATACGTAATACTATGCAGTATTTGCCATCTTTGAAGGTGAAAGAATTCTAGATTGTGTTATGTAAATCATTATTCATTCATATAAAGTGTTGTCATATTTTGAGGGAATTTTTAGTCCAGCTTTTGCAGTTGAAACTAAGGGAAATGTTAGCAGGAAAAGTAAAATGTACCTGTATTGGAATCTATAAAAATTAGCATCTCTACTTATGGCATCTATTTATAAAGCATTTTTCAAGATTATAAATGGTTAGGAATTTAGTTTCACACATAAATAAATATTAAAACTAAACAAAACTCACAAGAAAACTGTTCCAGCTTTGTAGAAGTTACACTCAGAATCTGAGAGGAATGACATTTATGGCATTACTTTTCTCACTTCTGCACAATTCAAATTTTTCTTGGAAACCATGAGTGCATTTTTTTACTTAACTTGATATTGTAAAGCCCATAAGTTTTCAAAGGTCCATATGCTATCATATTTGTCATTTGAAATAAGAGTTGTTTTCACACTTGATGTAAGAAAATCAACACGCACAGCAGGGGAATTTAAAAACTGTTATTTGCAACTTTGAGAGCCACCTGGACATCCTGAGAGGCAAGAATTATTTTAAGTACTCTAATGGACTAAATTAAATTCATGTTAGCATTCATTTTATTGCAGAAATACTCAAAATCTTAATTGTATATTTAATGCTATTTTTATTTTGTATCTGTATGTGCAATGTATTCCAATATGTATTTGTAGCTTTGAAAAGTTATTTGCAGTAGTATCACTATATGGTGATGAGCTCTGTAAGCATAAGTAAAAAATAATCTAGGTAAATAAGCCTTCCCGTTTGATTCATTGGTGAGGGGTGAAATCCCAACCTAAATAAATGGAACATTCTTTACTTCTGTGATTACACACTAAGTCTTGTGTGATCAGGTAAGTATTAACTATATCTGTATATCTGTAGCAAGGTTACTGAGTGGACAATAATCCTGGCCACAGTTTATACAAAAAAACTAAAACGAGAAAAGGCTTCCTTTGTACACAAGATATAATGCCTCAGTAAAATGCATCATTTGTTCTGTTTTTCAGTTAGGACCAAGCTTGGAATTTTGTATTATTTACCACTGCATAAAATTTCATATGGTTTGTTTTCTGTATTACTGATTTCATGTATGTTTGCAGATGAGACACTGAAATTGTTAAAAGAGCTAACAAGTAGAAAATCTCTTCAAGTGCCAAGTATCTATTACCATTTGCCTCATTTGTTGAAAAATGAAGGAAGCCTTCAGCCTTCTGTGCAGGTTGGCCTTGGAAGGACAGGAGGTATGCTGATACGATGTTTATTTTATGTTTTATATCTGGAGGACTTTCTAGTTTTAGTAATGAAATTTACTGCATTACTTGGTAGATCAAGGACATATCATTTAACTTGTGTGATATTGATATCTCTTAGAATTTGCACTGAATCCAAGATGAAAGGAGTTTGGCTTCAGCTGTGCTCTTTTCTGCATAATCTCAATCACACCCCATCCCATGTTAAGGTACATATTAAGAAGGATTTAGTTTGGATGAATTTTTTGTAACTAAGTAGAAGGGAACAAAGTTCAAGATTCTGAACAACAGATTCTGAACTGTTAGTGCCCATATCCCTTTGTTTTTTCAGATTTGTGGGCCAACCATGCATGGATATAATTATTTTAGATTTGATGTTTCTAGTTTTTCGAACAATATATTTCAATGTATAACTTAATGTTGGGAGAACTAGGATAATCAGATATAATTGCATCAATAAAATGTGGACATTCATTGGAGGGGAAAAAAAAATCAGTGTTGTGCTGCAATACTGTTGATCCCCCTTTTTTTCTAATCCTCACAAATTCTGAGCTTTGGTTGTTAGGATAGCTCCATGGAATCCCACTCTTGGAGCCTGAGAAAATAAATAGCTTAGAGCCCACCAAGCTGATACACCTCAAAGCATATGTGTGTGTGTGTCTAAGCTTGAAGGCCCCACCAATGAATCCTTGTTTCTCTGTGTGCCATCTGACTTCAATGGCTTGTGTTATTGTCCACTAGGCCTTTCTTTTTTAGTTCCCCCCTCCCCCTTTGCTTTTGAAAGAAGCGTTAGTTACTCCTGGCCTGTATTTTTTTCATTACTTCACCAAGTTTGCTCCTTCTTTTTACAGAAGGCATGCCTCTGTGTCAAATGTGTGGGCTCAAGCCATGGGGTTATTTTTCTGACTGTAAACACCGTTTATTTCAATGTTGTTATTCAGGAAGGAAAAGGCTCATATTCCTTTATTGTTTCAAGTGAAGCCTGTATTATATCCCATTATATCCCATAACAAAAGTTTGAAATTACAAAATAGGAATTGGAATCAAGTTTATGTAATTAAAAAGAGGGAGGAAATTCTGAACTAAAATTGTTTTCCTATCTTCCCCTTTCCTGGTCACTGTGCTTTTTTTGAGTGTTTGTTTTAAAAATTCAGAACTTGTTAATGTGTAGTTGCTAGGCGAAGCAGGCTCTATAAGGAAGGATAAACAACATTTTTTAATAGTTGTTTGATTTTATATATTTATGATGTGGTAAATCATTTCACACAGATGGCTTGGAAAGCTGGTGCTGACTTTGTGAAGTCTGCTTTATCCTTTTACTGTGTTCCTGCTGCTATCTGCTGTGTTCCTAGTAGGTAGCCAGCCCTGGGTATGGGGTGGGGTGCAGAAGAAAGACTATGGGAAAGTTAAGGAAGATGGGAGTCAAATGACCAGCTGAAAGATGGTGTTAATAGCGTTGTAGCTGGGGCCAGCTTGCTTTGCATTTGAGGTGCCTTCAACAGGGATAAGAGATTTCAGTGAGGAATTTCTGGGCAATCCTGATGACCTGGCCTTGTTTTTCTAGAAGAACCCAAATCAGGTGCAAGGAAAGTAATAGAGGTTTTTTTTTTTCAGCAGGGTCATTTTAAAAGATGACTTCTGAGAAGTTAAATACTTGAGTTGTGAAGAACGGTTATGCCAATTTGAAAATAAAACTGAGTTAGGGAGTTTAATCACTCTAAGTCTTGGTGCACCTTATCTGATTAATACCGTGGTTGTTGATTATTTCCTATGCAATAGTCTGGCATGCCTAGGATGACTTTTTTTTTGTTTGCTGAGTGTTAGTGGTGATTATGTTAATCATGCTTCTGATGATGGGTAGTATATTTTTAAACTATTTTTAATTACTGTTATCTCCATCTTTTATTAACTCCTTGCATTTCTTAAGCAATGCTTTATTATGAGATAAGATTTTTTTTTTCTATCTTGTGTATGAAATCACTGAAAGTACATTTCTGGTTTGTTTGATTTCAGTTTCCATTGTAATGGGAATACCTACAGTGAAAAGAAAAGTCAAGTCCTACCTTACAGAAACTCTCCACTCCCTTATTGATAAGCTGTCCCCTGAAGAAAAACTGGATTGTGTTATGGTTGTCTTTATAGGAGAGGTAATCACTTAAATATTTTTGTACAATTTCTAACCTGCCTTTAATTACAAGTACCACTCCTTTCAGGAACTGATGAGGATCTACTTTTTCTTCAAGATGTAGACAGATGACTGTCTTCTCCTTCATGAAAAGGAGATAGTGTCAGACTTGTGTTTCTGAGAGAAACGATCCTGAAGAGCCCAGCTTTTTCTGTTTATCAAGGAAACAGCGGACACGGATTCAGTGGACTGGTTATTTTGCAAATATTCTGATGCTTATACCTAGTGACAGACATGTGCTAATTGCCTTATTCCTTCAACATCAAAATAATGGCTAAGGTATTCTGGTGTGGTAGGATTCTTCCCATTCTTTTCATGCTACTGCTTAGTCCTTCCTCAAATGAGTGCTGCAGTTTGAGATGTTAGGCACAGATAGTTTCTGATTTTATTTTCTGGACAGTGTGGATATTGTAAGTCCAGACCTTTTTCATGGATTAATTCAAACAGTGTTCAGTTGGACAGTTTGGTCAGTTTGGCTCCGATTTAGTGGAAATCAAATTTAGGAAAGTGATAGAATGCTTCCAGAAATAATTCTGTTGGCTGCTGGGAATTTTGTATACTTATTTTGGTCTGTATGTTTTTCTCAAAAGTCTGACTTGGAGAGTGGGAAATTTATATATATATTTGACCTTCATCCATCTAACCATATAATGCTCAACTGAAACAGTGTTTTATGAGTCCCACAGATGAAAATTTGAATCCTCTAGTTATAACTGTGAAAACGGTTTTAATCCTGTGAGCCAGTGTCCATTCAGGGATGAATCAGTGGAAAATCAGATAGGCATTTTAATACTTCTATTATCAGCACATTTTAAAGCTTTCCTTGAAAAGTTTGTAAACTTTTTACCTGTACCTGAGAACTGATTCTTATGGTTTTCTAATATAAATTGCTCTGTTTTCTTTTTTTTGACAGTCAGTCAAAAACTATCTGTCAGGATAGATACTGCTTTTCTGTAGAAAATGCTCTTAAAACATCCGTTGGTTGAGAATATCAAAAGAACAGAATTCATTCTAAATTACCGGAATGCTGGGTTTTTCTTCACTGTATTAGTTGGAGTAATTTTATTGCCTTGTAGTGTGGCTTCTTTTCAAGGTTTAAAACTGAAGTTTCGTTTTGTTTTGCTTAAGGAGGTCTGAGCTATGAAAACTGTGTGCTATCATTGGATTCCCTTTCTTCTGCAAAACTTTGAATAGGAGTGAAAAGAATCCACGCTGTCCCCAACTGCACAAGTTTCCCTTGTTGCCTTAGACAAGCCATATTGCTATACACAAATTTTCCGTAGCTAAATAACTTTCTTCCTTTGAAGTGGTGTGAAATTCTGTTTCATCTTGGAAATGATTCTACAAGAATGACTGTGAAGGAACTGAACATTTTAACATGGGAGCTATTGCTTCTGTGCCCAAGGAGAGTTGTGTGGTTTGCTCTGGAGTGGGATACTGTTGCCCTCTGTATCTTATCTCTGTATCTTTGAGAGCAGCACTATGTGCTTACTCACATATCTGCTGGGGGCCGTGCACGTCTGGGAAAATTTGAAGAACATAAGTTTAAATTCTTGTCCTGTTATAACCATTCCTTATATTTGCTTATATTTCTTTTTCTTTACTTCATCCAATTTTGTCTTCCCTGCTTTACTATTTCTTTTACCATGTTTTATATTTTCTTAAGTTCAATATCTTATAGTTTGTTTTGTAATTGCTACAGGGAACTCTTTCAATGAATAATATGGTACGGTAAACACTTCGTCCTGAACTATGCTATGTTTTTTCTGAGTTATGCTGTATATTTCAGCTTCCTTCTGCAAGACGAAAAATGTAGGTTTATTAAGCATTTTCTCTGGATATTTGAAGGAAGGTCTGCTCCCCTGGTGGACTTCTGTTTCTCCTTAAACAAAAGGAAAGGCTTTAGCTTTTAATATAGCTTTGTCTGTGGGGTTTCCTAGCCTAAAATGTGTTAGGCTATTGCTGTCATTAACATGTGTGCATTAATGAAGGCTTATTTAAAAATACGTTAGAACTTTGACCAACTATGCTTGTATTAAAAATGATGGCAAAAGTTTCTGAAAAAAGGTTTGGCCTCTGCTCAATATCTGTGCAGTTTAGGTACAGCAAGAAATGGTCACAGTGTGAGGCTAGGTAATTTTGTTAATAAGCTTAAAATTACTATCTGTGCTTTGTTTATAACTTGTGCCAACAAAAAAAAAGTGCAAGACTTTACAAAAATGTTCTTACAAGAGAATTACGTGAAAAATAGTATTTTAAAAGGATTTTAGTATTTTCTTACTGACTTTATTTGAGAAATCAGATTGACAGTGTTTAAGCAGCATTGCTGGGAGCCATAGTCATGGACTGTCATCTCTTTGTGCTGAGCACCCTAAAAAGCTCTTTTAATCCTGCTATTTTTTTTAGTAGTTCAATCTCACTCCTTTCTTGTAAATTTGACTTTTTTGCTAAAAAACAAGTTGAAAATTAAGGCTAATGGCCTTCTGCAAACAGCATGAACGTGTGTAAACAGATGAGCTAGTAAATGTAGATGCATTATGGTTGCTAAATAGAGATCTGCATATTCATTTACTGTATGGCTATTTCTCAGTAATGTAATTATACACAGTAAATTTCCATATTGGAAGTTCAAGGAATTCTAAAATATCTCAGCTGATGTGATATCTAATCACCAATTTAAATAATTACTGGAATTGCTTGTCAGTAAACTGTGCAATTGTCCCAGTAACTGACATATGTCTGTGTTCTCCAGTTTGTTAAAATAACTTTATTGCAGAATAATTTGCAGGTATTCATTAGGATGACTAATAAATAGGCATGATTCATTATACCTCTATACTTAAAAATCTTTTTATTCCCCTTCACTATGTAGCTAGTTCATAGGCCCATCAGATGACTTGAAACAAGTGATTCAAATCCCATAAACCTGCTCTGTATGAGAACTTGTTTTCAGAATAAACTATAGGCTCTAGGTCTAAGAAACCTAGTATTTTTATTTAATACGGTTTGTAATTAACATGGGAAAGATGGTTTAGAGGTACTTTACATCATCATAGTGGAACAGCAAACATATGTGTGTGTGTGTGCATATGTATATATACATACACTACTGAATATGAGAGAAATTAAAATACTTTTCTGGTATCTAAACAAATTTATTTTTTTTTTCCTGTAGGGAGATCTCATTTACCATGAAGAAAACGCATCTTAGACTTGTTCTAAATATATCACAAGTTATTGTCTGTCCACTTCATTAATCAGTGACTGCACTTAGCACAGTCTTTTGTACAAACAGTAATCAGTTTGGAAAGACTATAAGCCCTTGATTTGACTAAAAATATCAGAAAGACAAATCATTTCAGTAAGAATCAGAAGACACTACAGGTATGCAAAAGCATTCTGCGAATTCCGTACGCTACTGATTGCATCTGACTAGGCAATAATTGACCGGCCATTTGTTCTTGGAGCACTAGTCCATATGTTACACTTTCTTGCATATTGTTTATTCAAATCTTAATCTGTTGTTTCCTGTGTATACAGTTCAGTTAGGCTAGAAAAACTTGCAAGTGTTGAATATCTTTTACTGTCACCGTGTCATCTCTTCATGTAAACAGTGGCTGCTAAATTAAAAGATGCTGCTTTTCAACAGTGTTTTCTCTGTCCTCCTTTTGTGGAGAATCTTTTTTTCTTTATTATTTCTTTGCAAAACTTTCTGTACTGGTTGGGTCAGCGTGACACAAGCAGCCAGTAAGGCACCATCCTGTGCGCTGGTATGAACAAAGCCTCAGCAAGTTAAGCACTGAGTGCACATACTGGGTCAAGCCTTGCTGAACCTGTTTTGGATGTATTAACATTGGAGTGCAATATGGAAAACTTCTCCAGCAAAATAACCAGGCCTGTATTTTCACCTCTTCTTGCTCTGGGCCTGAGTTATAGATCTCTCTGATCAGCAGACCTCTTGATAGAAAGAAAAGGAGTATTTTGTCTCTCTTGGTCTCAACTCAGACGTGTTAGTGTCATCCCGGCTACAGAGGTGTTCCATTCTTTCCACTAATGGTTGAAAACTTGAGAGCCGCCCCTTCCTGGAGCTGCCTTGGAGAGTGTATTCCTAGTCCTGAAAAGATCTGACTGCACATCCCAAGTTGGAGAAGGACCAATAGATCTTGGCATATACATACATACGTATGTATGTAATATACATGGTTTTAAAAAATCAGAGCTAGGCAGGGCTGTTGTGGCAAATGATACATTATCTTCACCAGGTAACTTTAAAGGCCTACACAGATGGTAGCCTTTGTTTTGGACATCACACTTAAAACTGGTCAGGATGAACAGAACTTCTAGATATACTGCCAACTCTTGTATCTGGAAGGGTAGCTTGGCCTGTCAGTGAGCATTTAAGATATTTAAACTGCTGTTGCAATTCCCGCTTCTTTGGCACCTAAGCTTTGGTACCCAAAGAGTAGGGGCTGCTGATACTGGGCACGATCATAGCATTTTACGCTCCTCTTTTCATGGCAGTGACTAGCAAAGTTTTTATATGGGATTAAACCAGTGATAAAAATCTTTCTTAGATCTCAGAAGAGATCCTTGACAGGATTTGAAAACTTCCACGTGCCTGAGACAAATTTAGTATCTCTGCACAAAGATAAAATTCAGGATTGTGCTCTTCTCTCAAGCTCTAGACTTGAATGACTAAAATGCTTCTGTATCTGTAAGATACCTTCTGAGATGCACCTGGGCCACAGTAACTACCTCATGCTTCTGGTAAGGGAAGGTGACTGTTAATAGACAGAGTTGTGTCTGATCGGTAACATCTAGTGAATCTGTGAGATGGAAAGTGACAGTAATAATCTTATTTCAGAAACATTGTAGCAGGTGGCTTCATACCTGGATGATTGACTGAATTGACACTTTGAGTTTTGGACAACACTATCAAATTTTGCTACTGTGGTCTGCCTTGGCCTAAAGATAATGAGGACAAATTCCTTCTGTCTGTACACAGCAACTACTTATCTTTTTCTGGAAAACAAAGCATCTAGACCTTTTCAACAATTTACAGGCTTACACAAGGACAAGAAAAAGTTTTCCCAGGTTGCCAGGCCACATATTCTGCTTTCTTTCAGACTCTACAAACCAGGCTTCATCTGTAATATGCACAAAACTACTAGGAGGCTGTATGACGCTAACATAACTTGCATCTGAATGTCCTGCTTTGAATCGTCCCTTGGGTTTTTTTTTGTTCTGGCTGGCCTTCTTAAAAGCTAAACTTACTCTCTGATGTGGTGCTGTGGTTCACAGCACAATCCATATGCACGTATGCCCTCACGACTGAATAGCTGACATGCAGGGCTCAAGGATAGGGAGAACCGGGAGTGGAGTGATGCAAGAATATACTCGTATTCCTGCTGTTGCTGCCAAAGGTTTTGCATTGTGAAATCCTGTCCTGAACTGAATTGGGTTAATCACAGAAATGACTGGAGAGAGAAAGATCTTTCTTACCTCTGTGGTAGAGTGGGGACTTTCAGTAAGGGAGGGATGAAGTCATTAGCTCATGTAGAACACAGAGGCTATCTTTTTTGCTTATGTAACATTAGACGGCTATGTTATGACAGTATTCTGCATTCCTGTTTTTTGCTTTGCATCTTCTTCTCACGTTCCCCGTATTTAACTTGAACTTTCTGCTTCAGATCTGAAAGCAGACACTGTATTCCTGAAAATAATTATTTTTCAGCTGCATTTGTTGAACTCTAACAGATGTTATTACCTTTTTCCACAGACTTTATTTATATGCATACACTATTGCAACCACTGGAAACCACTGCTGCGCTTTTATTCCTCAGGGCTTTTTCTTCACTGCATAAATATCCAAAAATAGGTCCAAATGCCACTTCAGTGGCAGCCTTTTCCTATGTGAATTTTAATGCCTTATATAGGTAATTATATTCATATGTACTTTCACCATTTCAAGGCAAATATATGTTTGCTTTGCCTTTCTGGAGGCTGTTCAATTTTGCATTGTTTGTTATTATTTAAAATACATTGTAAAATTATTCCACCACTATTCTACAGGGATGATGAAAGATCAAATAAAATTGTAGAAATTAGTAAGCAATGAAATGACCACACTTTGCAGATTAGCATGGTTGTTTCCCAGGGATTTTTTTCTTTTTTTTGGAAGATATTTTTGAATAAGTTAAGACTTACTTATAGTAGATTTCATTTAAGAATTTAGATCTGGATAATCTAACAGCCTAGATAAACCACACTGTTTAGAATGTACTGTACAGTTAATGTCTGAATTTCCCTGCTCTTTCCCTGTAGCTTCTCATCTTGCATTTGTAGTATTTTGATATTCTGCATCTTAATTTCCTTTCCTAGTGGCTTGTGAAAAAAAAAAAATCTTTGGAATTTTAGTGCCATCTTTTGCTTCTATTTGCACTTCTCTTTCTAAAACTGACTCTTTTTGACAACTGAAATAGCAATTTAATCCAAACAGAGGTTTGATCTGTTAAGGCAAGATCTGAGATTCAGAGAATCACTGAGATTGGAATGGACCTCTAGAAGATCATCTAGTCTAGCCCCCTTGCTCAAAGCAGAGTCAACTGCTGAAAACTTGTACATTTTACAGAGCATTTTGATAGGCATCTTGAAAATTATAGCTTTAAAAAAAGCTAAAGTTGCAAGTCAAGCTTCCAGAACAAGAAAATGCTGCAATTATGTTGCTTGTGCATTGTGCATGTATCATGGCATTCCACCATGTTTTACTTGCTTTTTTTGTGGTTTTGGTTTTGGTTTTGGTTTTGTTTTGTTTTTTTTTCTCCACCCCATGTGGAGAACCTAATGTGAGAATGAAGTTTTTCACTAGCCAGGTGCCAATGTTGACACATAGAGTTTAATTTTTCATGGCAGCTGTCATTATATAGCACTTTATATTTCCAAAATCCAGTGGTTAGCACTTCTGATCTCATCAGGTGGACAAGTCATGGGAGTTGGATTAAGAGTAGTGCTTAGTGGCAAACTAAGGAAAACTTAATTTGTAATGTGTCCAGTAGCACTAGGTAAGTTGTTGCAGGAGGAGTGAGACAGGAAATAAAAGCGGGGACAGAAGTCCCATGCTTTACAATGGAATTTAGATGTCTGAACTTCAAGGCTATTTTTGTTTCTTCTAGAAGTACTATGTCATGTTGGTACTGCTAGAGTACAAGACCATGTCTTGTATGGTCTGATGCAAAGTGTTTGTGCCCTTGCTCTGTGTGTCAGCACTTTTGTGTGCCAGCCTGGCTCCAGCACTTTTTGGACTCACCGTTTTGCTCATTTAGATTTTACATATGTGGATTAGAACCGATTCTCAGTTTGACATGGTGATACAGGTGCAATCTAGGTGCCGCTAAATGAAATTAAGAGGCAAAATCTAAAACAAAGACAGTTATTTTTCACTTGGTACGTACCTAAATTGTGGACCTTGTTGCTACTGGATATTGTGAAATACAAGTGAGTAAATGGGTTCTGAAATGAATGAGGCAAATTCACAAAGACCAGATCCAGAAGGAGCTATTGAATATAATGGTATGGATACCAGTCAGGCCTAGGAATTATAAGCTGTTGATTACCGAGAACTGGGAGGTATATGAAGGGAAGGAAGGTTCATTCTGTACATTCCTACTTTATCACACTCTACACTGCACTGGTGCGGCCCCAGCACTGGTGCAGCCCCACCTTGGGTACTGTGTGCAGTTTTGGGTGCCTCAGTATAAGAAGGATATCAAATATTAGAGTGTGTTTAGAGGAGTGCAATGAAGATGGTGAAAGGCCTGGAGGGCAAGACTTACAATGAGCAGCTGAGGTCATTTGGCTTGTTTAGTTTGGAGAAGAGAAGGCTGAGGAGTGACCTCATCGCTGTCTAAAACTTCCTCAAGGGAGGCAGCGGAGGGGGAGGTGCTGATCTCTCTCTGGTGACCAGTGACAGGAACCAAGGAAATGGAACCAAGCTGCATCAGGGGAAGTTCAGGTTGGACATTAGGAAAAGGTTCTTCACTGAGAGGCTGGTTGATCACTGGAACAGGCTCTCCAGGGAAGTGGTCATGGCACCAAGCCTGACAGAGTTCAAGGAGTGTCTGGACGATGCTCTTAGTTGTATGATTTCGTTTTAGGCAGTCCTGCAAAGAGCGGGGAGTTGGACTCAATGATCCTTGTGGGTACCTTCCAACTTTTTTTCTATGCATCTTCTACTGGCTAAGACAGTAGATAGACCTTTGGTCTAAAATGTCATGGTTTTCCTTAGATTTTGAGAAACAGTCCACCTTCTATCGTTCTTGAAGATATGAAGTAGGTAGGATTTAACAGTACAAAAGGGTTGATTCTTAAAACTAGAAATCATGCTTTTGTCTGACAGTTGGCTAGCTGTTAATGAGAATTTTCTAACCTCTTGTTTTGTCTGCTAGCTAATATATTATACTACTTTGCTATGTATACACTCATAAAAATCAATAAAAAAGATTGGAAAGTTCATTGCTGCTCTGGTTCTTTGTGTGTTTGTTATGAATAACAATGTTTGTTCAGACAAACCTTAGAATAATTACAAATTTGAAATGCAGCCTCACCTAAACTAGAGAAGGTACTTTAGAGAATTGTAGGGCAGCAGCTTATAAAAACTGAGGAAATTTAAAAACTTATTTCACTGACAGTTTGAAACTTCAGTTTGTTCCACAATGGACTCTCAGCTTTCTTTTGGAGAGATTCATCAAAGCACTCTATACGTGTCTCTCATCAAAATTGCTGATGCAAGGAGTTAAACCTTAGATGTTGCCTTGTTCACAGGCTTATGAAACTCCATAGATCTCATAAGCTAAAATCTTCTTTTCTTGCTGAAAGTTTAGATAAGCTTAAGGGGATACTGGTGAGGTACCTTGAAGAGGAGTCTACTGAGGAATATTAAATACACAAAATCACATCTGTCTCAGGAAGTACCCTGAATTGAAGGTAGTTGGAGTGTGTGTGGTAGCAGGAGGGAGTATTCTGTGTGCTTGTCCTGTTCTTCTTCTTTGCTATGTATCCATTCACGGCTGCCACTGCTGGAAGCAAGATGCTGAGCTGGATCAGTCTTTGGTCTGATCTGGTATGAATGAAAAAAGGAGGATGTCTTGCTCCAAGTGTTCTTGCTTTCTCTCAGAGATCAGGATTTTCATATGACTAGGAAGAAAGAACAGGTGGAAAGATTTGAACTGCTGATATTGAAATAACCACCCCTACTTATGCATTTCATTAGTTCCCAGAGATCCACCTAACAGGACAAACTTGTTTGTAAGGCTCCATGTGATTCATTGATGAGATGCATCTTTGTGGCTGGCACCGTTAACTCTTTGGGTTGTGGCCTATCATAATTTTGCATTTAATAGCTTTAAAAGGATTAGTTCTTAAAATGTTCGTTTTTGCTTCTTTTTCCTGGGTCCCAAACTCCTAGGGATTATTTAATCTTCAACCTTAAGAGTTTTACTAAGGAAAAAATCTGGTTTTGTTATTGCCTTCTGATTTGGTAGACAAAAACATTCATAGCCGTAGTCTTACAGGTGTGTTGCTTTGGTTGGGATCACCAGTGACATTTCCTTTCAATAGTTGCAAGCAGCACTGGTACCATGAAACAGAATTTAAGTTCATTGTAGCTGCCCCAGAGTCAACCTGGTATCTACCAGATGATCTTCATTGGAAGCATGAAGAACAGTTATGCTTTGTCTTTCATGGATGACTTCCTTTTGATTTTGATTGAATTTGTCTTGTCCTCTTTAAGGTTCTTGGAGAAGATGAGGGTATTACTCCTTCATGTTATATATAGTTCATAATTATGTTCAGCTGTCTTGTGTCCTGCAGGTTGATAAAGAGGACCTTAGGTCTTATTTTTGTCAAGGCATTAAATGCTTTCTTCCTTAAAAATGGGGAATGGATTTTGGTCAATAATAGATCTTTTTTTTGTCACTTTTCAGTTACTAGCTGAATTTATTGATACCGCATGGAAGATCCTTAGGTTAGAGCAATTATCTGGCTATTCCAGATTTCCTTCCATTGCTACCCTGCAAACTCCTCTGTATAGTTAACTCTTCCCTTGAGTATAGTTACAGCTTGATCAAATTTATTGCATATTCTCATATTTATTTCATGAGGCTGTGTCTCGTGTAACTTACAAGTGTCGCTTTCCTGGGACATGTCCGCAGCTGAAGGGTGTTGGCAAAGATCCCCCTTAGTGTTAGGCTGGGTAACAAGAGGAGTTGGTTGCCTCTGCAAGTTCTGATGTGGAAAGATGGCAGTCAACCTGCTATCCTGAGGGGAAGAGTCTGGTGTTGAAGTCCTGGTTCTGAATCTCAGATGCTGCTGGTAGATATAAATACAACTGAAATAATGTCAGGATATCAACTTTTTAATGCATTTGCTCATGTGAAAAATGGCATCAACTCTTTTAATCTCAATGTTTTTTTCATTCTAAAATTGGCATCTCCTTTTGCACTATGCTGATGCAGTGATTGTTGATTCAGAAGGAAGGTTACCTGCTAAACCAGCAGTGGTATTTGCTGTATCTCATATTAAGTGCAGCTAGACCAGGCCATCTTGGCTTTGTGTGACACCAGCACAGATCCCAATATGAGGTTGGAAGTCTACAGGCTACATCTCTTTAACGTGAAGCTATTATGATTGCAGCTGTGACTGGGAAACTGCCAACCTTTTGCGTGAAGGACAGAAACAAATAAGGAGAAGGAGGAGGAAAAAGCCCTCTTATTCCAGACTTTCTTTTTTTTCTGATTGTGGTGCATTCCGTGTAAGTGCGTAAGGTTTTAAAAGCACTAGCAAGACTTCATGGTGTATCTGCAAAATAGGTCAAAACTACGTTCACTCTAAAGAGACTTGCACTGAGGCACAGGCTTGTGACCAAATATATGCTTCCAATTGGGATGACGTTCGGCATCAATTTTAATCTCTGGAATACTGTATAGAAACTAGCTGTGTTTCTGCTCTGTGTGTGTATGTATATATATATATTTATATCTATATATAAAAATCTTGCATTTTTCTATGCAATTACAGTATGGACTGTTTAACAAGTATTTGAGTTATTAATGCTAGACTGGGTAATTGAAGTTTGGCATGCCAACTGGAAATTCAAATTGTTTCTCTTTTTCCTATGCTGAGTAAACAATTTCTGTATTTTTAATGTTTAAAAGGTTTTTTAAAAAAAAAAAAAAGAAATGTTTCAGTTAAAGATGGATATACTAAAATTATTTTTAGGTAGTCATTAGGTCACTGATTTGCAACTGTTACACACAGCAGAAGAAGTTACATCTTAAACTCCATTCCAGTAATAAACTGTGTGTGAACAGTCCATATATGTATTTAAAGACTTAGTGATATGTCAAGGTCTATATGGACCTATGAGTCCACTTGTGTGGAACTCACTGCAGGATGAGTTTTAAGTTGTGAACACCTTATCTGCTTATTACAACTTCTGTCCAGCACTAGGCATAGCACGTATGAAGAAAATATGTATGAAAAATTTATGGCAAATGCTTTCTACTCATGTATTCTTGTAGTATTTAGAACCTGCTTTTGGAAGAAACCCACTGTTGTCCTTTTTGGAAAAGTGTACGTCGCTGGCATTATGTAGGATTTTATAAAAATAAATCTTTAAAAATAGGAATGGTGATTTTTAAGATCAAAGGGTAAGCACCTTCATCAAACAAGATTAGTGGTTCTATAGAAATGCTTGGGAGGGATTTATTCTCTGTGTGTATAATCATTTAATGTTAATCTGCATTACAAATTCATCAGAAAAAGTATGAACTTTGTTTCCAGCATTTCAAAGGCAGCTGTTTCTGCGGAATCCTCATGAGCCACCAGAATCTGGGTTGATTTATAGACTGTAAATTTTCTTTTGAAAACTGATAAATAGTATGTAAAATTATTAGATTATAAAGTATAACAAAGATTAGGATTTTCAGTCACATTTATGAATTCGCAAACTGCCTTTTCCTGGAATGCATGTGTACGACCAAGTGAATAGGTTGAATAATCGGCCAGTTCTGGCAAGTTAGGTGATCTAGACTTTTCCAGAATGTCACAATTTATATTTTAACCAACAAAGAATTCTTAGCATCTGTGCATCTTTAAGAACTGGATGATTGATAGGATTGGTAGTCCCTCAAGTTTAATCTCTGATGCAAAAAAGCAGCCCTAGTCAGGAGAACAGCATGTTCACTGCTGTCTGTGGTTGGGGCATCCATGCTTTAAATGCAGAGTTTAGGAGATGTATTTTTGAAAGAAGAGTGTGTGTTCAATGCCCTGTTTTCCAGAAAGCTTTCCTTGGTAATATTTTCTTATATGTTATTGTATAACAATAATATGAAGTTCTTCTTACACAAACACTCAGTGATCAATTTGTCATTAAGAGCATGAGAGGTTGCAAGAAAATACCAGCAGCTGGATTAGAACTGTTGGTTAAAAGCAGATATGAGGCAAATATTATTCCCCTCTGTTTACAAAAAAAATTGTTTCTTCTCCCATTAGACATAAGACATAGTTACATGTGTGATGTGTTCCTATATTACTGAAATATCTTACACGCTGAAATTGATTTTTGAGCACAGCTACCTCCAATGTTTATTTTACTGGGTTCTTTTAAAGTGTAGCTCCAAAACTGTTAAGTATTCTATTTGTTTTTTTGTGTTTGTTTTTTTCCAGACTGATCTTGATTATGTTAACAGTGTTGTTGCAAGCCTGGAAAAAGAGTAAGTTGTAGTTTTGATGGGGGACTTCTTAGCTTATTTGTGGGTTTGCTTTTTGTTTTTTCCTACATCAGGTTGTGATACATAATAAAAAGTATTCTGAAAATAGGAGATCATGCATTTTTGTTTCTTGGGGGTTTGGACTTTCAAACAACAAAGTAATAGATGACAAATCAAGGGGCAGCGATTTAGTCAGTTAAATTGTAAAACAATAAATGGGATTAAATTATTTGGTGCAACATAAACAGATGGGATTGGTTTAACAGGAATGGAAATTTGTGACATCTGTCTTAGGACCTTGTATTCCATATGTTCAGAGAGAACTATGAGATAAAAATCACTAGGTTCCGAAAAAAAGAAAGGCAAAAGAAGTGTTTAGAATCTAGTTAGAATTCTGATTATTGGGCAAGAGGCTATACTGCTCTGAAGAAGATGCTAAGGAAAACAATGGTTTTTTTATATACAACTTTGATTTTACATGCCTCGTTTGAATAAGTCATTGTTGTAAGCAGACATCATAACTGTATGAACAGAAAGCAAGGAGGAAGTCTACAGAACTCGGAATCTCTCATGTGACTTTAGGCTGTTTCTATTGACAGGTTTTCTACAGAGATCAATTCTGGCTTGGTGGAAGTAATAGCCCCTCCTGCAACTTACTATCCTGACTTGACCAACTTGAAAGAGACATTTGGAGACTCAAAAGAGAGAGTGAGGTTAGTTTATTCCCCCAGATCTTTTCCCATCTCCTCCCGCACCAACACTTTTGTTGTTTATGAAATCGCAAGTGGGATGTGAATTCTTGAAATGTTTTCTTACTGTAATTCTTGAAAGTGTGGGGATGCTAAAAGTGCTTTGTGAATCCATCTCATTCCTATCTGCATGCTGTTCTCTGCATGATCAGAGCTTAATGCTATGCTTGGTTGAATTCATTTAGTGTTAAATTTTGGGAGGAGAACTGAGACTTGTTATACTTTTTTTGCTGTATGTAGACTTTTTTGTTTACTGTTTTTCTTCCTGAAATACAGTGTAAAACCCAGTAATTCCTGCTGAATTACCATTTTAAATGCATGTGTGTTTTTAGTGAAGTGTCAGGTAGTTTTCACAAAATCAGATTCAAGTTAGAGCAGTTTTAGGTTTGTATTAAAGCATAAGGCGAAAGCTTTGTTCCTTTTTTTCAGATGGAGGATTTCCCAAGGGAACAATGCCAAAAGCAGCTGTCCTAACTTTTCACTAATATGTGTCATTCTTCATAGAGAGATTTACTTTGCATTGCCAGCATGTATTGAAATAACTTTTTTTCATAATCCTTAAGCTTTTAATTTAATTTCAGATGGAGAACAAAACAAAACTTGGATTATTGTTTTCTTATGATGTATGCCCAGAAGAAGGGGGTTTATTACATTCAGGTAAATTTATCTTCTTTGTTTTGAGACAAGTTTTCAAATGAGTCTCCAGAAATTATGCTGTTGGACACATCAGAAGGACCTGCACAGAACAGAGATAAATTGATTTCATAGTTGAAGGAGGGCATTAAGTATGGAGGTTATGGTATATGTGGAAGTTATTTGTGGAGGACACTGTCTCTGAAGTAGAAAGTGATTTGTCCTATGTGACTTATTTTATCTTAAGATGCTTAGTAAAAAACGTGAAGGAATCCAGGCAGCTTAACTACTGTTTTTTCCTTGTCCTCTAAATGAGTTACTGTTGAGTCGCCTAGGCAAAAAACACCAGCATAGTTTTGAGTGGAAATGGAGCTAAAATCCATTTTTACTTTCTTTTGAAGGCAAGTGCAGCATCACTTTAATATGACTGTTCTGCATAGATATGTTTTCAATGTGTTACTAGCCTTGTTTTCTTTTTTCTTTTTTAAAGAGGTTTTCAAGAACAGAATTAAGCAATTCTTCTTCAATTTAATTTAGCTCAGAGTTGTTTCTATTGTGTCTTGCTGCTTTGAAGTAGAAGCCTTACCTACAGGTATTGCAGATTTAGTGAGTAACTGCGCTTATGATCTTTATTTAGATTTTTTGGGACTGTGTCCTTTGGGTATAAAGCCCCACTCATCTCATCTAGTTGTTACAAAGCTATGCTGACTGCTCTGAGAGCTGTTGGAGAGTCAGCTCTCCTGGAAGCTGCACAGCCAATAACATGAGACAGTCTTTTTGAAACTAGGCAGTCACACAAATATTAGTGCCAGCACAAGGGGGAGAGCATGAATGCACTGAGAGAAAGGACAGGAGAAGCAGGATACTTAAAGCAGCGGCCTGCACTTAGTATGAATTAAAGGGTTTATAGCACCACATCTTGGCAGTTCTGCTGCCCAGACTAGATGATGCGTTTGGACTATGCACCTGTTCTTCTCTTGGGCAGCTAAAGCCAGGTGAAATGAATACCACCTCTGTAGACAACGTGTCTCTCAGCTTCTTGTCTCAGAGGAGAAATTCTTTCAGTGCTGTTAGGTGCATGAGTAGTCAGAGTCATGTCTGTGTACAAATAATACAGATATTCTACTTGTTCTACTGATGATGTCACTTAGTCTAACATTATTTCATGGATGATTTTTCTCTGAAGAGAGATGCTAGAAGAGAAATATTCTGAAGTAATAAGTTGAGATACATTTGTGGATTCTTACTACAGAAAGATTCTGGATTAGTTTTCCACAAATAGACTGTGATCCCTACAATAGTTACTCTTGGCTATAGCATCTAGGTTTTATAGCAGTGCTTGCATTAGAAATATATGGCTATGTGTTAGCAATATATTATAAATCAGTATTTCCTAGCTGTACTTTTTCCTATTGCTTTGCTGGTGCTTTTTTTTTGTTTATGTTGTTATCGCTGCTACCTTCCTCTAGCTTGAAGATGACATCGTTGTCAAGCAGAATTATTTCAGCACAATAAAAAATTTTGCACTTCAGCTTGCTTCTGAAGATTGGATGATTCTAGAATTTTCTCAGCTGGGTTTCATTGGTAAGAAAATGTTCACTTTAGTAGTTCGAAAGAACACATTCATCCTCAGACTCTGTGAATTAATAGTGATCTGACTTCAAAGCTATCTTCTTTGTACTGGAAATAGATCAAGAAGTAGAAATTCATTGGCTTTTTTAGGAACTCTGGTTTAACTCGTGTGTTTTTTTTTCCCAGTTGTTTCATATACTTTTTTAGGACTGAGGCAAACTCAAACTGTTGGAAAAGAGGGCGTTTTTATAACCAAAAGTTAATTAATTTACAAAAACACGAACAGTCAAACTGCAGGGAATGACTTATTTCGAATTTAGCTGCCGTTAAAATAAAAATGTCATTAAAACACAACTGACTGAAGTAAAAGACAAAAGCATGAAAACTAACTCCACCTAGAATAACTTCATTGATGTTTGTGCCAAAATTTCCAAGAATCAGCAGGCATCAGTTTGTCTTGGTTGCAAAGCCTGTTCGATCTCCACCTTTCTACTCCACCAAGGAGAACTTACAGCAGCCTGCTCCTTCTTAGGTGTAGTTAAGAGTCTGCCATTTGCAATGAACAACAGAGAGAGAAGCTAGTGCAGCATCTCGGGCTGTTGTGGATTGACTACCCTGGCTACAGGGTGCTGTTGAAATTACTTTATGTTTCTTTGCTCTTACACTGATAGTGTTTTTATTGAGAGGTACTAGGCTTAACAGAAAAGCAATGAAAGAAGTTTTGAAGGCATTTTACAAATCAAAAGGTTATTTCATTACTGCAGTGATGTGTCATGATCTGTTTAAAAGCGCTGAGCTGGAGGTATGCGAGGAAAAATCAAAAGCTAAGTCAGACTGTGGAGGTTCTGTATGTAGTCAACACAAGCGATTCCAATACAAAGGCTGTAAGTTGAGCTCAGAACAGGAAGAAAATCCTACATGTAACAGATAAAGTGCAGTCCTGAGTTCTGTCGTTCTCTTGGAAATTCTTGTTGTTCTCTTGTTTTTACTTTGGATCTACTTTCCAGAGAATGGCTTCATTTTTAGCTCTGTGATCCATAATGGCAGCACTGAGAACTGAGAATGTTGGCACTGTGTGAATGGCGAGTACTATCCTGTTTCCAGCTCAGCATCAGGTGTGCTGCTGAGGCAATAGTTCCCTGATTTTCAGGGTCTCGGAGATTCACTGAGTAGAAAGGAAAATAGTACTTATCTCCTAAGCATGCTATGTTAGGGTACAAAATGGTACTTCGTACATTTGCCTGTCAGTCTAACCTACAGAAACAATGGAGAGGAAGCGGGCAGAGGGAAGTCTCCTTATGTGTCTGGCCACCACATAACTGATCTGCTTGCTTGCCTTGGGCTACCAACAGAGATGCACTGTTGCTGAAATAGTTACGGGACTGGTTTTGTGGCCTCGGAGGTGGAAGGGAGAAACAGGAAATGGAGCTGCGTATCATGGAGAAATAAGCATTTAAATAATTTACTGGAGCTTTTGCCCTAAATAGACTTGTGTCTTCTGTTGGGGAGCCCCTTGCAACTGTCTGTGATTCTGTGGCTGCAGAGACTTGTTGAATACCGGCATCTGATTAGGCTTTGTTTCTACTTCTGAACAGTTGAATTGTGGGCTTAGTTGGGGTTAGAGTTTTAGCTTCAATCCTAATTGCACTTTAGATGTAAATTCTGTATGAAGTTCCTGGGCTATAGAAGTAATTTACATTCATTCTACATTTGCTTAATCTAGTAGTAGACCGTCCTTGCTTACAAATGGCCGTTTTGTAAGACTGTCAAAATGGGTGTAAAACCGACTTACAGTTTAAGACATACGCTGTCTACCCCATGCAGATGTATTTCAGATCACTTATTATTTGTGTATTTGTGTATTTCACACCCCTTTCTGTTCTCAGTGCTGCCATAGAGGGCACAGTGTCTAAGCCAGAAGGGGTAGGTAGATAGTTCTTAATACTGAGATTTGACTTAATCACCTGCACAAATGTTTAAAAATATTTTAAAGTTGTTTTTCTATACCGTCTATATACTTTTTTTCAGTGTAGGCTGAAAGTTGTAGTTAAATTTAGTTGTTAGCTCCTGTTGCTCGTATCCCTGTTCTTTGCTCCTTGTATATTTGCTTGCCTCCTTTTAATTAGATGGTATCAGTAGCATTTGAGATACATTTAGCTATGGCTACACATCTTAATGTTGCTTTTCTACCTAGAAAATTAAATTAGATATTTTTCCTCCCGATTTAGCTACTTATCCTGCTTTTCAGTTTTGAGAGAAAAATTAGTATTCATGAAAGTGACTAAAACTTCTGGCTTTGAGACACATTGGTGTGCTATAACCATATATTGCATAGAAATTTCATGCAAGTAATGTAGATTTGCCTCATCTCTGCTATCCCTTTATGGATCTTGATGCAGACTGATACTATGGTAATTTGGTAATGCAGATAGCTATGGAGAAAAGCAAAAGCAGTTATTTGTAACTGGGGATGAGTTTTAAGTGCAGATGGCTAAGAGAGAAAGTAGAGCACTGAATTGCCTAGATCCTGCTGATTTGAAAATAATCTCTAAAAGGTGTGGCTGATTTGCTGTAAGCTATTGGAAACCTTGATCAGCTTGCAAGTTTGCTAGGTAAAAATGTTTTTTGTCATAGCGTATTTCTGAACTGAAAATCTAATTTATGCAAGTACTACATGAGGAAGTGGCAAATGCAGCAATTTAGGCTGACAGCAGGATTATAGAATTCTGTCACCTCTGCCACAGAGCAGAAGTTGCTTCCTTTGGTGTTCTTTAATACTGAAAGCACAGTCTTAAGTGCTGTCAAGTATCTAATAAATAATGGGTGAGACGTATGCTGTTTCCCTAAGAAGCTCTGTGGAAGGAGATGCATCTTTTGCTCTTCTAGATTCTGGTTTGCACCACGGTCCCTGACACAACACAGGAAAGTCCTGCCAGCTTTTTATGAGAAATACTGATTTGTCTTCCAACTGCCTGTGAGCTGAAGTGTTTTCCAGAGGATCTGCAGTACTCTGCGCTGTAGCTATAATGCCAGCTGCCACAAACTTTTAATGGAGGGGTCTGAAATCAGCCTTTTGGTTGTCTTACACAGTTCCTCTGAATCTTACTCTGCCCTGATGTTTTAAGGCCTGTCATTTTAAGTTGTTCTGATTACAGTTTTACTCAAGCCATCCACGTAGCTGAAGTTTGGGGAAGAGTAGATCAAGTCAAATATTTGAGATTTCAATAACTTCAAACAGGTTCTGGTTTTAATGCCAGTAATTTGGATATCATTAACAGGGAAAGCATTGAAAGACTTCAGCTATAGTTAGAGTATGTGCTTGTAGGTATCAAATAATTGTTGGTGTAGACTGAATACATTTAATGATGCTTATGCGGAAGAATGAAAATTAATGATTTAGGTATTTGCAGTTCAGAGAACTGTAGAAAACAAAGTTTTTCATTTTGTGTATGCCTTGTACTTGCCAACAAAATACTGAGAGGGCTAGATTGCTAAGGATAGCCTTTAAATGGACTGAAAATCGGATAGAAGTCTTGGCAGGGCACAATAAATAGCAGAAAATGTTCCACAATATATTTTTTTTTTCAGTCCTGGATCTCACTTTTATCAATATAGATAAATAATATGGAGAGAGTCTTCCACATTTTGTAAACCTCCAGGGATTTATGGAGCAAGATTTTACCTTTAAGTCTTAATTCTTTTGGATTTTGAAGTTTCTTTCCAAGGGTAGGTTGTGTGCACCCAGAATCTGAAACCTCTGAAATTTTGTCAGCAGAGTCTCCTTGGTTTATGTCTGTTCTCCTGCACTGTACGAAGTGCATGAACACGGTGCAAGATGAGCCATTGCTTCGATTCTTTCACATTGTCTTTGGTTTGAGGCAGTGCATGTTGACTGCAGTCTTTGCTTAGGTCTCTTTGGCCTGATGATTTTTGACTGCATATTGGAGATGGCCAGTGGGCAATCTGTAGGCTGGATTAGGATGGCATCTCAATGGCTCCATGGCTCACAGCACTTTCCTGACCTGCAGCTGCATGGGAGGCCACAGGACTGCAGGACAAATTGGCAAATGCTGCTTCTTGTTCTTAGGCTATGGCTATGCCCTAGGGATGCCAGGCAGCTGCTGCTACCCTCGCTCAGGAGAGGCTAGGCAAGGGCTTGGCCAATTTGGATTCAGAGGGGCTGCGGTGTCGGATCTGTGGAGCAGAAGTTGTACTGGGCTGCTTTCCATCATAAGGAGTAGCTGTGGACAGTCAGGGGTCCAGAGCTTTGAAGACCTGTTTTACCAGGGGCTTCACTGCAGAGGCCTGTTTTTGAGCTGGTGTAGGACGAGTGTTCTGGGGGAGAAAAGGTGGACGTTGATCTGTGGCAGTACTGCTGGGCTGGGCTGGTGGTGTCCCGAGACAGAAATGGCAGATGAGGGACGCTGTGTTATACTGAAGGGCAAAGAGCTGGGGCAAAGCTGTGCCAAGCTGGATGTGGAAGGTGGTGACAGCATTTCAGCAAGTAGCATGTGGATGTCTGTCCTTGGTTACTGAAGGGAGACAAGGGCTTGTCTCAGGAGCAGGGTGTTGCCTGTTCATCCTTGCTCCAGTGATCATTATGAATTAAAGCAAGAAGGCTTTGCCTGCACTATTGAACCCTTCCACGGTGCTGGGCAGTGTAATGTAGAGAGGCCAGCTGAGGTACAGTGCAGTGCAGGTACAGCCAGCTGATGCTTACCTAGTGTATTCTGACTAGTTGCAGTTGGATGTATCAGGGGTTTTTTTGTTTGGTTTTGTTTTGTTTTGTTTTCTCCTGGTGTGTCGTGTGACATCACCGTGTTAACTAGATTATTCCCTGAGTCAGGGGTGGTTGACGGCATGGTTGACAGTAGTATGCCAATCTAGGCATAGAGGAAAGTGCCTCTGGGCCTAGACAAGTTTGCTGTATGGAAGTAAATAATTTGTTTGTTGATATCCTCTTTCTATTTTAGGTAAAATTAGGATAACTTAATTTAGGGAAAAGAGTCAATTCCTACTCTTACCTTCAGTTTTGTTTTCTGCTTATTATTTAATTGTAGGTAAGGATCCTGTACCTTAACATTCGGGTTTTAAGTGACATGGTCTGTGAGTGTCTTTTCACCATAGATGACAACTGAAGACTGTAATCCTTGTGCTCTTCAGAAGATGAGCTAGTCAAAGGAAAACATGTACAGTGTGGTTATATTGATCTGTCCTTGGGTAGAAGAAGAAAAAGATTCCAGAGCAGCATGACTGTATATACCTCCCGGAAGAGGATAAACTCTCTTCAGTCAGTCTTCTTCCATTGAGATTGGAGCAATAATGTGGGGGTGTTTTTGTTTTCTGAGTCACATTTTATTGTGCATCTCTCTGACACTGCATGGAAAAGTCCACTTCCTCTGGAAGCAGGAGTGACTGGCAGACTACCTCAGCAGGTGTCATCTAGAAATGATGGTTTCAGTCCTGTAAACATCCCAGAAACATCTGATTAGTCCCATTTTTCAGCTGGTGTTTGATTAGGGTTTCTCATATTTTTCTTTTCTCCTGCCCTATGCTATTGAAAGCAGTAGGCAGAGATGAATCACCAGGAAAATTGGGAGCCCGTTTGGAAGCGTGACAAGCTGAAAGAGCTGTTGTTCTGCATGAATATTTTACACAACATTGCACAAATCATATGATTGTTTCCTACCCATTTTTAAATATTTACTTCCACAAATAATGTTAAACAATATGACAACAATATAGTGTTTAAATAGTAACAATATACTAATGAAAAATCATAACATCTGTCTTAGCTCTTTAATGAAGGAAGCTTTGCAGTTGTCCCTAGTTTAGTAGGAGTTGTCTCTTGTTTAGTGGGAGCTTCAAGTTTTAGTTACAGAGTATTTTCAAGTGGAGATGCCTGTTGGAGGACCTCATTGCAACAAGCACTTACAAGTGATGTCAATGTTTTTGCTTTATGAACAGCCAAATTAAAGGTTTTTGTAAGGGACAACTTTGATTTTAGCAATGTCAGGTCAGTTAATGTCCTACCACGTTTAGTTCTCCACCCCACTGTGTGAATGGTCTGCTTTATGAATATAGCATCATTCCAACAGATGAAATAATTGGGACTTTTGTTAGATGCTTGTTCCGTATTTATTGGACTGCATCATTATGTAGCCTTCCTCAGATCCCTCCAAACTCATCTCAGAATTCCAAAATAAGTATTATTTCATTGGCTATGTTCTTATCCAATTTCATACAA
This sequence comes from Platalea leucorodia, assembly GCF_965183815.1. Classification (NCBI taxonomy): domain Eukaryota; kingdom Metazoa; phylum Chordata; class Aves; order Pelecaniformes; family Threskiornithidae; genus Platalea; species Platalea leucorodia. The sequence goes on from NC_138824.1 coordinate 71,678,729, forward strand.
GTCATAAGGGAATGAGATCGCATCAGACCTGTTTTCTGGAAAGGTTGAGACCCTTTAGGTGATCTCCTAGGTATGTATCCTCTTTTTGAGAAAATAAAGGATCTTGCAATTTGAGATTCTGGCATTCTCAAAGCAAATCTCCATATGTAAGAGCCTGATACCTGGCAGTGTCAGACCACACATGACAGGGCCCCTGCAACTTTGATGCTTTCCCTTAAAAATATCCTTGTTGCTATTACATATAAGATAACAACCTGGCATTCTCTATCTGCTCTGAGATATTGTATAATGTGCCAGGCTCAGTCACCTGTTTCAGTATAGAAAGTTTCCATCCCTGTTACAACAGGGATTTGAACTCCCAGCTCCTTGGGTTTTTTTTTATGCTGCCTTGCAATAATCTTCTATGAATTACAGACTTCAGTGAGCCTCAAAAGAAAGAGACGTAACTGAATGTCTGGCTCTGAGTGATAGTCCACGTGTGCATTCACAGTGGAAATGTATGTTCTCAATCACTTAAGACTAGATAACTTTTTACCTTTTGTGTAGTGCTGGTTCAGGGTGATACTTCAGGTATATCCTCTCGTCTGTTTATATAAATGTGAACATCCTCCTTAATGGCTAAATAAGGTAGACTGCTTGCACCATTTCTTCATTTCCACTCAGCCACCTGCTCAAGTAGAGTGTTACACTACTCATAGTTTTTAAGTTTCATACAAAATATTGTTCCCTATTTGTCATCCGGACTAGCCTATACAGCTCCTTAGTGGCCTTTCCAAAGATTTTTGTCCTCTTGTAGATGAGAACCAGCTCCTGTTTTCTGATGAGTGTGGGAAGTGTTTTTGCTACCTCAGAGAGGAACCTGTTCTTAATGTTTACTCCAGCTGTTCTTCCTAAATGTAGAAGGAGAAAATATTAGGACTTCTACCACTTGTGGAACTTGTTATTTAAAAAGCCTATGAAGGCCTCATAGATTACAAGTGGAAGAAAAACATTTCACGTGCCTAAGTGCTGTGTGTTAGTATGTTGTACAGAACTCCCAAGTGTGGACAGACAGAAGACTTGCATTGGAGAAGAGCTTCTATTGGACTCTGATCCATTAATGCACACGTGCCCCAAGAGCCCATGCCTGTCTAAGTCAGCACTGCCCACATCTCAGCACCATCTGCAGAATTGAATCACTTCAGCCAGTGTCCTTCTGAGAGGTTCATTGTCATGTAGTGTCTTTCTCCCTTGCCTCCTCCATTGTAGCCTCGCAAAGTAGAGGCAGACTTAATCTGCAAACCTGATGATGTTTTCTGAATCTGCCCTCAAATCTGGAACTGCCTTTGGGAGTTTAGCTGGTGCTCAGTCCCTGGTACAAGCACTTGCTGTCAGTCTGTCTTCAGCCTTGGACTGCCCCACTCCCAGTTATGTGTTGCTCCTGGTAGCAGTGTCTTCATACAAGGCACCTTTCTTAAGCGTTGCATTCAGTTTAAAAAAATAGCCCAGTGTATTGGCCACCTTTCTCTTCAGACACCTGTACTGGCAGCGAAGTGTATTCCACAACCATGTAAAAAAGTTGCTCTTGTTGATAGTAAATAGACTTTCTTCATCAACAGTGACTTTCCTTCTTTTGCCAAGGCCTCCTTTAAGCCTCACAGTTTGCAAGATTCCCAAGAATCCTGTGTCGCAGTGCCACCCAGAAGTCCATCTGTGCTTGACCAAGCAGTATGCTGTCTTGGAAGGCCCAAAGTCATGGCAGTACTTGGCGAAGAAGTTCTGCAGTTTTTATTTGTGGGAGGGACTTAGACTTTCTACTAGGCAGCTGACTGCTTTGAGTGTGGCTAGTTGGAAACGGCCTCAGTATGAGTTTGGTGATGGCCTATGCATTTCAGAAAAAACTCTGGTTGCTGCTATGTGATGTCTCTGTTTTTTTAAGTTGCATTGTCTCTGGTTATGTTCTAGTAGCTTCCTTCTTTCTGTTTGATTTTCTACAGAGAAGGATCTGGAATTAGTGGTAGAGGTTCCGTCTCTGCTTTTTGTACCTGCAAGAGCTGAAATGGTGTGACTGGGCAGATAAAAATTGCAACAGCTCTTTTTCTCAGATGCTTGAAGCTTACCCGTGGCATGGAGAATAATAGACACAAACCCGTAACTCTTATTTTGCTGACTGGCAATTTCTGTTCTTAAGGAGACTGTGTTGTAGTATACGTTGAATATTTTGATAGCACCAAGATATATTACAATGAGTTCTTGTTTGAATAGTTGTTTTATTTAGTTTTGCATAGCTGAAAGGGATGGAGCTTTTAGTAACATTGAGATTTCAAGTTGTTCATTGCTAACATTTCTTGTCTTGCCACAAACTTGTCATCTGTTGTCTTACTGATTTCAAAAGACAATGTTATCTTTAATCTAAAATAACTCCAGTTATTCTTAATGTCATCACAGGTAAAATGTTCCAGTCTCCAGATATCACTCTTATTGTAGAGTTCATATTTATGTTTTATAAGGAGAAACCCATTGATTGGCTCCTGGACCATATCCTCTGGGTGAAAGTGTGTAACCCTGAGAAAGATGCTGTAAGTTTGTTTTTATTATAAAGCTTCTAAAGTGTTTTCATGATGGTGAATGAGTTGGTTTTGGTGAGCTGGAGGCTAGCATACTGTGTATTATGGTTACTGCGTGTCCTGAAAGAGTCTTTCTTCCTACCAAGATTTTAATCTCAAAAAGAACCTTATAGAGACAGTTCTCAGAGGCATTATAACTGTTATTGTTTCAGATTTTGGAGATGTATGCAGTAGGATGAAAAGCAAAAGTCTAGTTAGTTTCTGTGTATAACAGTCCTAAAATAAACTCATTCACTTAACCCCTACTGAGGCTCTGCAGAATGCCACTGCTTGGATAGCAGTCATAGAGAAGGTTCGGAATGGGGAATAAACTTTGGATTTTGGTTCTTTATTTCTCAAGTAATACCCTTGCTGAAAGACTGAATAAACAGGTTTTGTGCAAGAACCTTGAACAGTATTATATTTGCACAGCAGTCTTGGTAGATTTCTGGAATGAAAACAAGAACAACTGGATAAATAGGTCTGAGTTCTTGTTGAGTCTTCTTGGTTCATGTAATATCACATACTTGCAGTAAAAACTCAGCAACCTTGTGTTGGTTTTACTAATGCAATTTTTTTTTTTTAACCCCCTTGCCCCTCTCCCCCATTTCAGAAACATTGTGATCGACAGAAATCTAACCTACGGATACGCTTCAGGCCTTCTCTTTTCCAGCATGTTGGCCTCCACTCCTCTCTAGCAGGGAAGATCCAGAAACTCACAGTCAGTAGCTAAAATTTTCCTTCCTTTCCAGAGCAGGCTGATTAAATGAAAAACTTTGTAGCCTTTGAGAAAACAGGCATTTTCTTGTTGTCTGGCATTTTCAAGCATGTTGTGTGTCACTCCAGTTGGAATGAAATCTGATTTACACTGGTTACTATCAAGTATAAGAAGTACTAACCTCAGCTTATTTTTGTTGATTTTTGCTAGGGAATATTTTTTACTTTAATGGCATGTTCATCTTATTAATCAGTACAAGATCTGATACAGCCAAAAATGAGTAATGCATTCGTTTTCCATTTGATGCAAGTCTTTATTTTAAGTGTAACCACTTGGGAAAAGAACATAATAAACCAGGTTATCTGACCAGCATGATGTTTGTCTTTCTTTCAATTAGGATAAAGACTTCCTGAAACCGTTACTGCATAAAATCCACGTGAATCCACCTGCAGAGGTTTCGACATCTTTAAAAGTCTACCAAGGGCATACGCTAGAAAAAACCTACGTAGGGGAAGATTTTTTCTGGGCTGTCACACCAGTTGCTGGGGATTATATTCTATTTAAATTTGACAAGCCAGTCAATGTAGAAAGGTTGGTAATTATTTGCCTTTGATCTCCTATCTAAAGCTGCTTGTTCGCCAAGAATGCTTGAAGATAGAATTTGGGGCTGTCATTATAATCTAAAGTGAAATGACATAGGGTCTTTGGAGTTCAGCTGAAACTATGATCATTAGTGTCTTCCCCCTGGTTCTTTTACTACTGTAAATTTTGTATTGCTCTTTTTTTTTTTTTTTTTTATTTAATCTGGAGCCTTTTTTATAAATGCAATTCAAAACCAGTGCTTCTCTGTCAGTTCATAATAGAATTTAAAAGAAGCCAGTTTGATTCTATTTGTATTTGGTTGGTCTGCTTCTAATTACAGAGCAATTGTGCAGCATGGTGTGTGGTACAGTATGTTGTGCCCTGCAGCCTCAGTCCCTTGATTGTCCAGATCAGAAATCTTGCTGGAGCATATCACGATGTCCCCAGACCTGAAAGCTGGGAACTCTGAAGGGTAATGTTTTTTAGATGTAGCTTTAGGGCTTGAAAAAAGTCACCGTGCTAAGACTTCAAGTTGACCTATTTAAAAAAAAATAAACATTTAACACACACAAAAAAGCGGGCAGGTGTGCCCTTGAAATACAAATATCTGTGATTTGTTAGAGGACTAAAGGTGACTTCTTTTTAGCTACTAGTCAGATTAAATAAGGATAATAGAGTTTGCACTTTAGAGTGTAGTCATCCTTTAGTTTTATTGAGACTTACTTGCTGCTTTGCTTTTTACTGTCTTGCCAACATAGTAGTCCAAGACTTATAAAATAAATTGTTTATTTAGTGTCTGCTTAAGTGTTGCTATGTTAGTGGATGCCTTTTCTCCTTTCTTCACATACCTTATGTGTTCTTTTGAGGCCAGTACCTGTAGTCTGGTAGAGCAAAGTTTCTTTGGATCAATTTGACTGGATATTTTTCTTGTGAAGCAACCCTTTTTGCAGTCCTGAACTGAATCCAGTTAGTCAGCTTCCGTGCCTTGGTACGTAATCAAAGGCTAAGTCTTCACCTTGGCTTAGCGTAACAGCGAGGATCAGTAGTTTCCTTGTTACTATGTTGTTCCAAACTAGTCTGACCTATGAAACTCAAGTTTGTCATTTGAGATGTCAAATTCCTCTCTGTTGATTGCTATCCTTTAAAAGACTTTCCTGGTTAGCTTTCCAAGATGCATGTGTTGAGGAATATGACTGCCATACCTCCTTGGATTAAAGACAGAATCTTTTTTATCCTGTGCCAGTAGTTTAAAAAATAGATGTTTTTCAACTCAGATGTATGAATTCATTGATCTCTCTTTGATCAAATTTTCCATTTGAAAGTTATAAAGTAAACGTTGTCCAATTTGTGTGTTTGGTTTTGGTTTTATTTAAATGGAATTATATTCATCTACGTTAGGAATAGGGTAACTGTAAGCAGCAAATGTTGATCTGGGGTGAATTAGGATGAGTCAAATGCACAATGGCAATTTTGGAAAGCGTTGCTAGCAAGTGTCATAGGTCAGCACTGTTATTTAAAAAATGGCATGCACAGGCCTGAAGAAAATATTTTTTTATATGAATTACCTTAATGGTGAGGGAACTGGGGGAACGAGTAAGTACTAATTATCTGTGCACAAGGTGGGAAGATAGTGTTCATTATTGTGCCCTAGAAAATTGTAGCTAGGCCTAAGGTTGTTACGTCTGCCTGCTGTGTCAAGAACAGTCCCAGCAGTAGAGGATGATATGATTTTTTTGTTGTTGTTGGTATTTCTATTTATTGAAGGAAATGCATTTTAGTTTTAGAAGAAAGGGAACATCTTGTATTCTGTTGCTTCCTCAAAGGAAGTCCACCAGTTAGAATGATGCTACCTGTTCAGACTTACCATTCTTTGAGCTATCATTGTAAGCCATTTCAAAGTTTATTATGATTTTAGCTTCTATTGCCACAGTGTCCTCACAAATGCAGTATTTTGCCTTTCTGAAGTCAGTGGCTGATTAGGGCTGCAGATGATGGAATTTCAAAGTGTTGGGGACTTGTTTTTGTTTGTCTACTTAACTTCAGCAGCAGCAGATTTTGGTAGGTGAAGGTCAAGTGGAGCAATGCTGTTTCCTGATATTTTAAGGATGCTTGGTGAGGTAGTCAAAAATAAAACTGTGACTTGCGGGTTGAAACACAGAAAAGGGAAAATGGAATGAGCATTAGGAAGACTTACCTGGTAGGGAGATATATGTGATTGTGGCGATTAAGACTAGAAAATATGCTTTTGAAAGCCATCTTGTGTTTATGAAGGGATGCAACAGGTTTTCCCTTTTTTTTTTTTTTTTAAAGCAATACAGAAGCTCTTTGAATTTACAGAAAATATTGTCTACCAAGTAAGTTTGAGGTGTAGCTGCTTAATAACTCCCATAATAAATTCTTGATAAACAAGTTTTTCAGTGGGAATGTTGACCGCAACTCTGACTGACTGAATGGCAGGTCTGTTACACTGTGACAGAGCATGAAGTTGTTCCTGTAGTTTATTTTTCCATGCCAAACGTTTTGCTGAACTGAATTTAAATTTTCCGCTGAATATAGAAGTTCAGTAATTAGTTTTCATTAAGTCTTCAAATATTTCATTTTTGAGATCTGGGAATATTGTCAGGGATAGCACTGGCAAGGATCTTTTAATAGTCTAAAGTGAGACCTGAACTCACTTTGCTGAGCAGAATGTAACATTTGTGGTTATTTTGTGCAAGACCTGGTTGGCAGATCCCTGCTGGATATTGAACAGTCAAATAGATGGTGCTTGCTCTAAACTACACCTGGAGAACAGGGATGTGTAAATGGGAATTGTCTAATGCTCATTTTAGTAACAGCTTTTGTATTGAACCTTTTTAGATTTTTTCCAAGCAAAAGATCTCCAGCCACAACACTGAAGTCCCTTAATAGTAAGCTAGGATCTCATTCTTATTTTTGCAATAAGAAGATACATACCTCTCTTTCAGTAGCATATCCTTGAGAATGAAAGTAGATCCAATGACTTGCTTCTTAAAAACAAATTGCACAGCCGTGTTGAAGATGTGGTTTGGTTTTGGTTTGTTGGGTTTTTTAAAAATAAATGGATGGACTGTTTTCTAAATGCTGAAAACAGCCTACGTTGTAAAGATAAGAAATACTGAATTTCTGTTCCCTTAGGTTGTTATATAATTATTGAAATCCACTTTGCTATTTTGGTATGTACACTGTTGTTCCAAGCACACATTTAATTATTAAAACTGACAGTTATATTTAAGAGTTTCTTTATGAAGCATACATTATTACTACTTTAATGCTAGTACTGAATGTAAATTCGTTTTCTTCACTATAAATAACAGATTCAAGATACTTCTTTTCTTTACTAGTTACTCTTTTTCTTCAGAGATGTCAGTGAGGAATGTTGTACTCGAGCAGCTCATTGTGAAGAGCCTTTGACTTGTGCTTTGTTTGAGGTTTATTTGTATGTAGGAACCTCTGAAATATTGGTGGATGCGTAGTGAATCTTAAACAGAGGTAATAAACTTTGAATGGGATCCTAGTTTAAAAAAAACAAAACCAAAACACATCCCAGAAAGACGTTCCATTGCAGCACTTAAGTGATGCTGGTGTCCATCATCATCACAACCATCTCTTTTTTGGCTGCCTGAGTTTCATACTCCTCCCTATAGATGTGATTGACACAAATCAGATATTGTTTTCAAAGAACATATGCACTAATACATTGAGGAAGCCCTTGGAAACACATAACCTATGGCTGTTTTAATTAGATTATGTTTACACTTGTCAACTTTTCTGCAATAGGAATTTAGAATGGATATTTATAAAAAGGGCTTCACATTTCTTTCAGTACAAATTGCTTTCAAATACTGATCTTTATTAAAAAAAAAGCTGCAGGAAAAGACAAGGATGTATTTTATACTGTGGAAAGGTAAAAAACCCTGCCAAAATCCAAACCCCACCCCAACCTGACCAGTGTATTTATCTAAATTTGCTTTATATTTTTAAAATATGAGGCTCATCCTTTCTTATATGTAACTGCTTGGTAGTGTTACTTTAAATATTTTCAAAAGGATTAGCAGAGTTTATTTCGGGGGGGAGGAGTATTTGGGTTTTGTTTGTTTTTTTTTCTTCTTCCCCCCACCCCACCCCCCACCCCGCACTGCTTTTAACTCTGTAGTTGCCCCATAGTTGCGTTCTTTTAGCAAGTTATTGGGTAGTGATCCTAATGTGACATCAATTATTAATAAAGTGATTTTATGAGGTAGAACTTGCTGACTGGAATTTCATCTTTAAACTGAAATCTTAATACTTTGACAAACGAGCTTGTAGATTACATTTACTACTTTGTGTTCTGATGTTGGCATAGATACTGGAGGTGCAGTATTTGAGACTAATCATCTAGTTTTCCGTATTGATGACCCTGGTATCCCAGGGAACATGTGATGTTAACCTCACATATATTTCTCATGGCATCTTCTCACAAAATAGAATTCCCACTCATGCAAGAAATATATATTTGACTATTTAAGCTAGAAAATCAATGTATTGAGTGTGAAAAGTATCTTGTTGGGCTCCTGGTAACTAAACATACACATTACTTTGCTTTTGAAATTATTGTGACAGTGCTGAAAAATACCTGCATAAAAAGTGACAGTTGCTTGCCTGTTATTACTGCCACTTTATTGTAAAGGAAAATAAACACAGCTTTTAAAACAGGTTCTCTAGCAGTGAAAATTTCAAAGGAATTCGATTTTAAGTACAACAACAACAAAGAAGTATCATAGCAGTTGGTCATGTGCGTATCTAAAATGTAGTTAATTATTCATCCTATGGGATGCAAGTCCTCCTGTGGGTAGAGAGATACAAGATGAAATGCATTACAAAGGAAAAAAAGACTTTCTAACAGCTTTCCAAAACTGGCAGTGAAGTGGAACTTTCTCATCATTTGCTTTTGCAGTAACAACCACTGAAAACCTAGGGAACTGCAAAATTGTTTGGGTTTTAGATTAGTACAGCAGTAACTTGACCGATGCATAAGCTGTTCTTTGTTGATAATCTCTGTTTAGTGTAGAAACTCCTTCAGCGCAATGCGATACATTCAACCTTTCTTGGGCAATTTTAGCTGAAGAACCTCATATGTGCATGCACACAGAGTGTATGGTTTAGAAATAATCTTTGTTCTGATTCTAAAGATATAGGTTATTAAAATTTAACAACATCTTCATTTTATTAAGCTTTAGTGGTGGTGTCAGTTGCTAGGAAATATTTGAAAGTCTCTTAATTTATTATTTTAAATGTTTTGGTGTTAGTATATTTCAGGTGGGATAATATTTTTAGTGTATACAAAAAAGAGAATTTGAGGACTTTGGTTTCTGTGTTTGCATAAGCTTCTGTACTAATGAGTAGAACATCCTCAAATGGATGCACTGACAGCGGGGATTTGGCAGGCAGGCTCACAGCCACTGATGCTGTTTGCTCCAGGCATGGAACTCTGCCCATAACAATGAGGCAAGAACTTCATATGAAAAGGGGAAAAAAACCCCAAAGTATGGATCAGAGACAGAAGAAAAGAGCTGCCTGAGCCAAGGACATGCTGCTTCCTCCTTAATGGCACTAATGTTCAGGATTTGTGTATTTGGCAGTGTTCCTGGGTTTACAGTTCTTAGTCAGAAATCTTAGAGGCTTAATGCTGTTGCCTGAACGTGAGATGTCTAATGCCACTTGAGATACCCTAAAATACTTCACCTGATTTCCAGAAGGGCTTGAGTCCCTCCGATGTCACAATTGCATCTTGCCAGCCTGTGATGAGGTCTCATACCCAAGTGCATCTCAAATGGTGGCAAATGCCTATGTTTAAGAAAACTGAATGGAGTTATCATCTGTGCTTCTGGAGAATTAAGCTGGGGGGAAAAATGTTTATGTGCACACTCATGTACACATACACACATGTTAAAACAAAACAAACCCCAAAGCCTTTCTACATTTCACTGGATTAAAAATTCAGCAGAAGTAACCTTGCAAAAGAACATAAGGGCCTTCTAGCTAATATTGATGTGGTGGAAAAATGAGTAAATTCCTTAAAGAGCAGAGATTTCAAGACAGAGAACAGCCCCTCCTTTAAAAAACAAACAAACAAACAACAACCACCCCAAACAAACAAAAAAAACCCCAACCACAAAACACCAAAAAAACCAACCAGCTCCAAAATGAAAAATTAAAAACAGTTAATTTAATGCCAAACTGTTTCCTTTACAGTTGATGTGTGTGTACTCCAGAGAGCACAGTGCAGGTTTAGAAAGCTGATCTCAGTCCTCACTGGGAAACAGAAGGCAAGAGTAGACCTGGGAATGAGATTTTCTTACCCAGCTAAATGCCTTCTACACATATTGCACAGTTGAAGAAAGTTAGGAAATGGTGTGGGTAACCTTATAAAAAAAATTAGATTGACTTTTAAAGTGGTGTGAGAAAATGAATGTCTTAGGTGTGTGTTGGATAAAAAAGACTCGGACCAGTCCCCAAAGTCCTCCCATCACCTCTTCAGTCAGGCTACTTTGTGGTCCTTTGACAAACGTGAGAAAGGTCTCTCCTTTTGATGTGCTGGTTCGGCACTTCTGTAGAAATGGGGAATTCATCCCTTGGAGCTCTCACACGTGCAGCCCAGTTCCTATATGGACAGTTAGACTCATTGGTTTTGGCAGAGGAAATCTTACCAGGCATTTTGCATAGAACTTAATGGGGTCAACATTCCTCTTTTTTTGGTGTGGGGTTGGGGGTTTTTTTGGTTGTTGTTGTTTTTTTTGGTTTTTTTTCCACTTGGAAACTATAACAAGGAGATAGAGAAGCTCCCATTAGATTGCTTACCTATTGTGAGTACTTGGTGGCTATACATATAGACTTCAGGAATTAAGCTTTTTTTGAAGTATAAGCAATTTTTGCAAAAGAGTGGGTAAGAGGCACAAAGGATAGGAGAAGAGCTTGAGAGAGGAAAAAGAAATTATTCATCTTCTGTTTGTGTTTTGCATGAGGAAATGAGGTATGGTTAATACTGGTTTCCAGTGACAGTAAAATAACATTTCCTAATGAGGATTCTGGGAAAATGACGGAGAGGAGGTAGATTAGATTTCTTTTACCACATTTGCATCTGGTGATCAAAAATACTGGATAGAAATTGGTGAATAATGACTCTTGCAGTGGATGATGGCATCTGTAGAGAGCCAAAAATTTGCTGACTGAATGTTGTTTTCATAGAAATTCATGCTGTGCAGAATTAAAAACTGTTATGCTGCATGTTGCTATGGATAATTTGCTCAAACGTGGAAGGAAACATTTCCTCTCTGCCTTCCTACCTCTTTTCCTTTTCTGAAAGTGGGATGTACTAAAATATATCAGATTGCTAAAAAGAGCCGTAAGGAGAATACACAGAGAAAAGGATTTGATTCCTGATGTTTACAGAGCACAAAGGCCTGTGTTCATAAATAGATTCTTAGAATATTTGTATTTAGCATCAAGTGAGATAAGTCTTCTGTTTCCTTCAAAACAAAACCCAAATATATTGACAGTGGATGTGAATTGTGCTTTTTAAAGAATGTTTGTGTATTATTTCCTTTTATAAAGCTGCCATAATTTACTGATAGAGTTATTGTGTGTTCTGTTCTAATTTTTAATTGCTCAATAAAATAGAAAATGCATAGAATCACACTCTCTATATATAAAAAAAAAATCATTTTCACTTCTATTTATTTAAATAAAATACAAAAGACAGTAAGACAGATTTTTAATGCCTAAAAGAAAACAATTTAGGTAATAGCATAATAGTTTTCTGGGCCTAAATATGCTTTCATGTGATGGATGGAGCAGAGATACATTCCCTTCATAAGCAAGCTAGGAGGAGGGTAAAGAGGTGTGTGTAGTTGGGATTTTTTTTTTTTTTTTGAAAGTACAGGTGCTGCAAGATGAAAAAGTTTAGCTAATCAAAGACAACTACTAAAGCTAACAGTGCTGATTATTAATATTGATATTAATTTATACGCATCTTTTGGGGGATGTTACAAAAGATGAGAATCTTTCCAGGTGCTCACTACTGGGGTAGTTCTGAATCTGAGTGTAGGCTTCTGAAGTGCTGTAACAGTTAACTGCATTGGCAAGCTAATGATATCTTTCATCAGTGTATTAATGATAATCATGCTTCTGCCCTCCTCTCTCTTTGTGTGTTAGGATGTGTATGACTAGTTGTTTTGGCTTATTGGGTTTTGTGGGTTTTTTTCCCTCTAGTTGACTTGATTTTATAGGTAATGCCTAGCTCTATAGGAAGAAGTCAAACCCTCAATTTGCGTAAATACTCAAGTCATTGAATGTGATAACTGAAGTTTTCTTTGGAACTTTGACTTTGCTTCATTTTGTTGTTTGTTTGTTTGTTTGTTTTTTAAACCTTCAGTGCTCTTTATATTTTATTATATAATTTTTTTTGGCTGCATGAGGTGTTAATGTCTAGCATCCTCTATTCCTCTCATACTACATTGAGGTGATGATGAGAATATATGCAAGTTGGTTCATACACGTAGTAACTTTTGGCATGAGGGAGGTTTGGGATATCTACAGTAGCTAGTTATTATCTTTGACCTGTGCATCTTTTAAAAGATACTGCCAGAGAAAAAGGTTCTCTGAGGTTCAGTTACATTAGTATTTCATTTACCAGTTGTAAGTTAGTGTTACTTTTCTCTGATGACTTCCATCAAGAATGTCCAAATGTGTTCATGTTTGTATTTTGTAATAAAGCTGTGAAGTAATATTCCATAAGGTAATAGTAGTATTTTTTTTAACTTTAGGTGAATTTGTATTTGTTTGAGAGAACTATATTTAGAGGTCTATGGCTTTCAGAATTTTAATTTGAAAGAATGGTTCAGAAGGTGTTATGTTTAAGCAGCAGGTAGACAAGGATATCTTAGTGATTCCATCCTACGAAAAATGTCAGTTAACGGGGGGGGGGAGCATGTTTTTAGTGTTTGCATGGACTGTCACCTGTAAATCCCAGAACAGATGTCAGAATAACTTAGCCAAAAGCACAGCTACTTCCATGTCTTTCAGTTTCTGTATCCAGAAAAATCTTTCATAGTCTGAAAACCTTGAAAACTTGTGATTTATCAATATGTCAGGGAGGCAAGTGTTACAAAAGAACAGGTAATGACACTTCTTTTAGGACCTGTAGAATATCTGTTTACTTGTAAATTAAATTTTATTTCAAATCAATTGTTTTAATTTGTGAATTTTATTTCTAAGCAAAAGATTGATCATAGATGTGAACTGTGTATGTATATTCATACTTCTGTTTTTAATCTGTGTAACTTTTTCTGTCTAAGTAGGTGTTATCTGTCAAGTGTTCAAGCAAGGATCAGATATAAAAATATCCCTTCCTTTCTAAACATAATTTTAAATAAGATGTGACATATGCATATGTTATATATGTATGTGCATATGGGTAGACAGATAGTTATACAAAACATACTAAAAAAGCAGGTTTGGTTACATGGAAATCTGGAAATGAGATTTTATTAATTACTTCTGTAAATTGTGTTGGCATTGTGCCAACTTTTGAGTGCCTTGCCCTAATGCAGTGATAACTGCTGGCGGGGGTGGGAAACTGCACTTCAGTTTCAAAAGTTGATAGCACAGTTGGAGAAATGGTTGGCTGTGGTTGTGTGGTCGCAGGGTTGTTTCTGAAAACAAACAAACAAACCCCAAATAAATAAATACCCCCCCCCCCCCCAACGAACCCGCAAACAAACAAAAAAACAACCCACCACCACCATCTCCCCTCTGCCTGCCCCCCCCCAAACCTCCCACCCAAACATCCCAAACCCATTATCGTTCATTGAGAGCACAGTGATCACAGATCACCAGAAGTTTCTTTGTGGCTTTTTAGGTGTGTCTTCTCAGAAATAAGATTTGTGAACTAGGAAACACTGAGGAAAAGCACTGTGTCTGTGGTTTGGTTGGAGCGTTTGATGGCAACACCTTAGATGTGAGTGTTTGATTACTTGCATTTTTAAAATAAGTCTCCTTAGAATTTTCAGTGTTTTCAAGAGAAAAATTTCCAGTAATGATTAGGATATGTGACAGACTAAAGGATGGCAAGTCAGATCTGCTAGGTCAGAAGATAGCAGAATATACTTTTAGTCCTCTTCTGGTCAGCTTTGCCAAGAGTTTGGTTTTGCTTATTATTGAGACATGTAATAACGGCATCTTCCTAGAAAGGATAATTAAGTCTTTGGGGTTTTTTGGATGTTACTAATGTTTAGAAAAAGTCACAAGATTTTTCTTGGAAGAGCTGTGGATGGTACTTGTAGGTAGCTTGTGTACTTTAGACTTGACTAACCTTTCCATTAAACTACGTGGGGAAATTATTTTTCTTGAAGCACATACAAAGCTGAAGCTTACTGAGTCCAGTTTTGTTTTGCCGTTCAATCTGTGCAGTTCTGCTGAAACCAGTGCGACAGAAATCAATGTAGCTTTTTATATCAGAGTGTGTGGTTTTACTCCTTTTCTGAACCTTGATAAAAGAAACGTTATATGTGTGTGTGTTTTTGTATTTTTTTAAAAATAATTCTATCATTTTGGGATCATAGACATTTCTAAGTCAGGGTCAGAGAGCTCTGTTTTCTTCTACTTGTCTTGTAGCTATGGAGTATGGATTAATGGCAAGTACTTACCTGGCTTCAGACATATTGGATAAAGACAAACTGGAATTTACATCTCCACTCATGTCTTAATAAATTGCAAATTGAGCTAATGTTTGTAATTTTAATCAAGTGATAATTTCTGAACTAATTTTGTCCCTGGCTGGTGATGTATTTAATGTCGAATATGGTGCTTACTGTTAATTTCTCTAAGTTCCAATTGAAGAAAGGTTTGAAATGTGTTGATAGATTTTACATATTCATTTAAACATATTAATAGTAAAATAGGCTTATTAAAAGTGGCATCTGAGTAGGTGTAATATCTAGGTAGTTTTTGACAGTAATCTGAATAAACTCGGTAGTCCACTAGAAAAAATGGTAAGAAATGAACAATTTCTCAAGCATTGATACCACCTAGTGGTAAAAAATATTGTTACTTGTTTACATAATATGTATTCAAAAGAATATGTGTTATATATAAAGGGGAATTAAACTGTCTCTTCTGTAACATTATCTACACGTGCGTGGTACTGCAAAAGCTGTTTGATAGTGGGCAGCTAGAATTTGAACACTTGCACACTTCACTGCTTGATATTTATAGGGATGGTTGTGATACAGTTTTAAACATATTTACTCTGTCCCATTAAAAAAAAAAAAAAAAAAAAAGAAATTTCATTAAATGCACGACTGAATGAGGGTAATGGAGACTTTACAGGTATAAGAAAACCCACGTCGTTTTCTGGGTGTGTATACATTTCAAAAACATGCTTTTGTTTAAAAAAAAAAAAAAAATCTGTCTTTGGAATAGAAGTTTGAATTCAGATAACATTAAGGGTGTGGATATGGGCTGGGAATTCCTGGCACAGTCATTAATGAGACTTTGCAATGAACCAGAGTGGAGAGCTGGTCTTGGGGAAAACTGGCTTGGCAAAATGTTGACTTGGATAAATTCCAGAACGGGTTCAGAATGGATCTGCAGAGTTCATCCTGTGGGCACAAGGAGGGGGTGGCGTGTGGTGGGGAGCGATGGGGAGAGGCTGCGGGAAGACAGGGCTCCTGCTTCTGGAGGTGATACCACTGCACGCCAGGCAACAAGGACTACAGTTTTGGTCACTTTGTGTAATGCAATCTGTCAAGATCAGATTACGGAAAGTACCTTTCTAAACCAAATATTGCCCAACTGCTCTTCAAAAAATGCAAAACTTTAGCCCTTTCAATTACGGTAGTATGTGAAAGCATCTTTCATTTCTTATCCCCAGCTGCTGTAGGTCCAGTATAAATGTTCTGTTTATCATTGTAACATCTGTAATGTGACTATTAACATGTAAGGTGGTAACTTAGCTGCTAATTCTGACTGATGTATGTAGACTGTTTTATTTTTCCCTTTTCATTTATAGGTACTTGTTTCACAGTGGCAATCCAGAGCATCCAGGAGACATACTTCTAAACACAACTGTGGAAGTTTTGCCTTTTCAGGTATGAATTTATTGATTTGTGCCTTCTCCATTATAGGATAAAAGCAAAACCTCCTAATTTTATTGACTTTTTTAACAGGATGAGAGAGACATGAATGCTTCTTTTTTTAACTGTAGGAGCTTGATGCTCTGATGCTCTCATACTTTTTTAATTGGATCTATTAACAGAAAACTATTGTAACTATTCAGATGTTCATTCAGGGTGTAGTCTGCTACAAGTGCTGCTGGTAATTTGGCGGTGAACAAGCTCATTTTCTTCCAATTCACTGCTACTATTTAAAACAAAAAAATAACCAATCTTCCCTCTCCTGTGTATTTTGGAAAATGGGAAAGCTAAGTCAATCTGCTTTTTGACTTAGTAAAAAAGTCTTGGTTCAGGAATTGACACACATTCAAACCTTACTAGATATCTGGACTTTTAAACTGAATGTGTTACTTTCTCCTGATTACTGATTTTTTTTTTTTCCCATAAATCAGCCTGAGTTTTATCTCAGGAGGGCACTACACTATCTATTCTTGCTTGAAACCAGATGGTATGGGTTCTTTTTCTTCAACTAGATAGTATAACCATTTATATAACAAAACTCTGTCAGAGGAGTAAGCTACTACTTCAGACAAGTTTATTTTTTTTAGTATTAAAATAGCTAAGTATTTCTATCTTCTCCCATACACTGGGTGTAGCTATCTTGAAACCTGTGCCTGAATTACCATATGCTGAATCTCTTTTTCTTTTTTTATTTTTTTTTTCCTTTTTAAAAAAAAAGTAAATTATCATAGGGAGTTCACTTCTCCATTCTTGCAGTCTGCCTTCCTGGGAGCAAGCAAAAATAGGAAGTTCTGACCACCCTCACCCCTAAAAAGAAGTTTGTTGGTTTGATTCTAATCATACAACATGATATGTGGGATATTATATCATATTATAAGATTTATGAGTTTTGTTTCTCAAGATCTTTGGAAATATATTCAACCACAAAAACAGCAGCAGCCCTCAGTTCATCTGGGCCCAAGATACCACAAGAATGCGCAAGATAATGAGAAAAAATGTGCATCAAGCATCTCTTTTTTGGCTACACTTGGCTGTGAAACGTTGCTCAAACTGGAGCATCCCTTAAGGAAGTAATGCTACCGAGCTTCCATTGCTATTGACACAATTTGTGGAAAGGTAAACAGGAAGTTCTACATCTGGCCCGTTCCTAAGCCATTGGTGTCAGCAGAAAATGTCACTAAAATGAGGACAGCAGCTGCAGAATGATAGGTGCTGTCCTGAGAGAACGATTTCTCCACCATAGACTTCAGTAGAGCTGGAAGCCCATTCAGATACTTCAACCCTGATTCTCCCTAAGCAGCATACAGAAAAACAAAAAACAACCCTTAGAAACCAGAGTGCCCCCAGACTGGATTTGTCTGGGAATTGAGCAACACACTGAAAAAACCCAATCAACCAACAAAAAAAACCCAAAACCAAACCAAACCAAAGCAAAAAAGACCCCAACCCCCCAAAAAAACCCAAAACAAAAAAAACACCCACTACTTTTTCAGCACCCTCCCTTAAAAGTAGGAATTAAAAAAAAAAAAAAAAAAGCTGATGGATTTAGTCTCCTGTTTTGTCAAGCATTTTTAATTGATTCCCAGGAAGTTCTTACAGTGGGTCTTCTACTGTTGGATCATGTGATTCTGGTTGTAATTTTGCAGCTGTTTTTGAAGCTCTGGTCTACAATCTCATTTTTCTGTGCTTATTAAAGAAACTTATTGATACCCATCCCTTTTTAGTGAGGCAATGATAATTGCAATGCTTCCCTCGCTGGTCTGAAGGCTTTTCATCTCGCCCAAATTCTTACATCAAAAAGTAAGCTGTGAGTTTCATTTGTCCTGAGAGAAATCTCTGGTTCAACCATAGGAAAAGGCAGCAGGATCCTGCCTTTGCTTTTCTTCTGCTGTGTATGCCAGTACCTGCTATGTATTCTGTTCACGTGGCAGTTAACATGCAAGTTACGTGGGACACTTAAAGTACTTCTTTTTTCTACTTTGAAGCCAAATACTGTTCAGTTCTAGAACACTGCTGTTTTTTCTTTTTTTGTATTGGCTTGTCTAAGGCTATAAATAACTATTCTAGGCTGGTTCATAATTATTTAGAAAAGATGGATGCCGAATATATCACAAGAGTGCACACACATTTGTCTTTCCCTGGCAAAGTTATATGTCAACATAAATGATCTCATTTGTGCTTTGTTGTTTTAGAATGAAGAACTGGTATTAAGCAAAGAAACCAAAGACAAACGCTTAGAGGATGGTTACTTCAGGATAGGTATGTCAGAGCAGAAAGAAATGTGTATCACTATTGCAACAACTAAGACATTTTCATTAAAACCAAAACAAACCTAAAACTGAGTTTTGATCATTCATTTTTGGGTACATGACCTTGTAAGCTTTACTTAATATTGTTTCCAATCAGTCTCTTTTTCCGAGACTGAGGTACTAAACAAAACCCAGTGTGACTCTTAGCTGTACTGCAGCTACCTCCAACTTCTCTGCCAGGATCTATCGCCTGGATTATTGTAGAGGCACTTCCAGGTTGTATAATATCACTTCTGTCCTGTGACCGCATGAGTGCCTCTGCGTGAGCTGTTGTGCTTGGCCTGGATTTGAACCCACCCTACAGACAATCAGCTGTCTCGTCATGGGATGAGATTGGCATTTCCATAGTCAGGCGGCTCCTGGGGAAGGTGCCGGGATACCTGTTGTCAAGGGAGAGAAATTGTACTCGTGGATTGTCTTTAGCTTGCTGGAGGTAGCTTGGGCATCCCTGTTACAACAAAAGGAAGTTTTTTTTGTCTTAATGAATTGCAGTTGCTGTGTATATGTTTTAAGTGTAAAGTCTAACTGGGCTTTTAAATTGGATTCTTATTCATTCTAATATAATTGAAGATCCTTTAAATAGGAATACATTAAACAGGAGTGATATCCCTTGTCCTTAATCCTTCTTGAAAATACATAAGCCGGGGCTCTGTGTTTAGTTCCATGATATTAAATGGAAGTCTGTACCAAAGTCTTCCCAGAGTTTGAGGTGCTCATACCCTACAGTTCCACAGTTTTTATTCTTACATATAATCCTGTTCAGACTGGTGTGCTCTGATGATACACCCCATCTTGTTTGCTGCTGCTAAGCTGAATCTGGTATCAAAAATCACTGGCCGTCTTGTTTTGGAAGTGACAGCCACCAGCAATAGGTTTCACCTGTGAATTGTGATACTACAGATACATTTTTCTGGAGACAGATTTTGTACTTTAGTTTGTTGAACAGGAGTTAATTGAGGATCTACTTTTGCTGCTTTTGCAGGGAAATTTGAAAACGGTGTAGCTGAAGGAACAGTTGACCCCAGCCTAAACCCTATTTCATCATTCCGGCTTTCAGTGATACAAAATTCAGCAGTTTGGGCAATTCTGAATGAGGTGAGAGGTGGTATAACCTTTTAAAAATAAAACCGGCAAATATGAGATTTCTTCATTCTGTCAGTGTGCTGAAGCTCAAAATTTTGGCTAACGCTGAGAACAGTTACCTCTTATTACTGCGAAATGTAATACCCTAAAACATGACTTCTTTTTTTCTGATTCTCTGTTTCAGATTCATATTAAAAAGATCACAAACTGATCATGGAAATCTGCTTTAGAGGAAAAAGAATCCTTGAAAACTTTTCCTATAAAATCTGACATCCTTAGCAGGTCACGAATTGAAAATACTGAGCATGCACCTTATTCCAAATTTCTTTCATTTTCACTTGAACTCTACCTCTTGTGAAATCTACTGTAGATGAGAAGATTGTATTTACCCATTCTTATCTGATCCATCCAGAAACTGATGCTCCACACTGATAACGTTCGTCTGAGGTCTAAGTTGTCCTCCACTTTAATGTGACTTTACCACCTTATGGTTACAGAACCCTGCTATGCTTAACCTGTACTATTTTGATAGTATAGTAATATAGAGAAGTTGTACATATTGTTACATTCCTTGAAGAAGAAAAAAAATATAATTATTGTTAAATATGTTTTATGAAGGGGGTACTTTCGGAGTTCCATTTATTTTATATAACAAGAACCCTCTTTTATAGACTGTCAGGGATATATATTAAAAATGTTAGGGGTATTTAATTTATTAAAATAATTTGAAAAGTACATATTTTTATGCAGTAAAATTTTAAATTGATACAGTTTTTTTTATGAATTCTCTAGTTTAAGTTATCTTTCTACATTTTTCTTTAGAGATGCAAACATAAATTAATACCATATTTCAAATATACTGCCATGTTTAAAAAAACCTAGATTAAGTTTCTAAATCATGTAGTTTTGTACACAGAATCTGAATGATGTTCAGCGGCATTAACGGAGTTCTGAAGAGCATTATTCTTTGGGGCTATGAAATTCCACTATGTACAGTTTGTAGCCACATAAAAAGCATGCTGAAATGTCTTGTTTCATATTATGTACTAAATCTGCAGTGATTTTAGATTGAATCCATTGCATTTTACACGAAGTTTTTCAATTCCAAACAGTTCTTTCTAAAAATCTTTGTAGACATTTCCTAGCCTGGACAAATTCATTTTCTGTACTGGAAAAAATCATTCTCCAGCTTTGCTTTGGAGTGACAGTGGTTAAGTTTTATCAAAAGTATTAATAGTAATTAGATACATTTGATCTACAGAGGTTTCCTTTTAAAAAGTCCTGTTATTGCAGTGCTTATTTTAGATACATTACAGTGAGTAGTTAGGGTTTATTTTTATTTTCTTCCATTGTTCAAGAACAAGGTTTCAGTTTGACTCCTTTATTGATCAGTGTAGTAACTTGCACTAATTTTTAATAGGAACTGAATTTGGCTTCGAGTTAGTGCCCTGCCTTTTCATTTCAAGGGAAACAACAGTGATCATAAATGAATTGGGAACTCAGTCAGGAGAAGAAAGTGGTTTGGGTTAAATCCAGAGCAGGACTGTTGCAGTACTAGTGCTGCTGCTGCTCTTAAGAGTCCTTCTGCTTAGGTGCTTACGTGTAAGGACACAGGCGTGGAAAGATTGAAGTTACCCAGTCAGAAATGGTCAGGAAGAAGAGAGGCAGAAATTCCTCTCTTCAGTAGGAACAAAGTGCCTGCTTGACACTGGAGGGAGGCATCTACCCTGGCTTGGGGATTCTCAGCCGTGCTGTGAACCAGCCTCCTGGAACTGACATCTCGAAAGCTGGCCCTGTTTTCCCTGTGGAAAAAAAACTCCTTTATCCCCCAACATCTTTGTGGTCAGGGCACGGATGCGCAAAACCTGTTGCGGGATCCCTGATCTAGAGCGGGGATCTTGAATTCGTATCTCCAGTATGGAAGTTCTACTAATAGATTTGGCTTCTTTTTCACGACATGTTTATAAGGAGCTCCAGCACTGCAAGCTGAAAGCCATCACCACTGCGATATAGAGTCAACCTGTCTTTTCTTCTGCCTCGTTGGAAAATTGTGTCGTAGCTCTGACAGTTCAGCAGTATTCAAGTTTAAGAGCTTAACTACTCCTACAGACCATAGTCATTTTGGTTTAGCTGTGTTGTCTGAGGTCACAGGGAAGACAAGATTTGTACACAAAGATAAGACCTTCTGTTTAGACTGACTGGTGTAAGTTGAAGAAAAGCAGGAAGCTACCAGGCAGGCCTTGTTTACTTTTTTCTGATTGCATCAGATGGTGTAAGTAAAATGTTACTTGGAAAGCTCGTCTTGCCCACAGGCTGTGGGCATAAGCTAAGCACTGGCCTCATAAATGGAGTTTATTCTTGGATTTAGAACGTGGGTGAATAGGCTCAGAATCGTGTGTGAATCGAGCCTACTGTGATGCCGCAGCCCAGTTCGTTATATGTGTAATGCCGTGCCATCAAACTATTGCCATGCGCGCGTTAGCTAGCAAAGGTCTAAGAAAGTATTTAGGTTTTCTTCTCAGCTGTGCCTGTGAATGAATGATGCAAGTAATTTGAACTATAGCTATTTATTACAATTTAGATTGCGGAAATATGTTAGATATTGCAGTTTCTCAATATAAGTAGTTTTGCTGACAGTGACTTTCATCTTCTTCCGTGAGTTCAAAAGTTTACTGGTCCCACTTATTAAGAAAGCTGTGTGCTTATTCTCAAAGCATCACTGTTCCTGATGTTTCACAGTAGTTAAGATGAATCATTGCTAATATATCGAAACATATAGAACCCTTACCACATTGATTGCAGGGCTCTGGTATTACCAGTGTATTTAGTTTTCAAAAATCTTGAGATGAAATTTATCGAAGACAACAAATTAACTAGTGCTTGCTAAAATACGTGGGGTTTTTTCTAAAGATCGTTGCATTTTTATTACATTGCACTAGCAGAGGTTGGAAATACTCTGGGCTGCTTTAACACTTTAAACGTTCCTGAGCTTGTATGCTCTCTAAATAAATGTGCCACATTCATACAAATTGCATCTTGTAGATTCAGGTAAATTCAGACCTGGTGTAATCAGACAGTACTGCACATTTGCTTGGAAATTTTGCTGAGATATAGAAAAGGCAGAGAAAATATTTTCTATCTATCTAATTATCTCTGCAGACAGCTCTTTTGGGCTTTCTACCTTTCAAATTCCAATCCCCAAGTCAGGTGAAAGTGGTGCAAGCCTCCTGCCGGGAATTACGGTGAAGCCAGACTGCTTCAGCTGTTTGGCTCAACAGTCATGAGCTCGGGCACTCTTTATGACTGGGCGTACTCCGGGGCTTGTCTCTTTTACATGTCTCAGCTGTAAGTTATAGTATTACCACCAGAGTTCCTCTTGGCATCTTAAACCTATTACCTGATTTTTGGGAGGTTTTTCCTACATTTATTTAATTGCAAGTTATTTTTGTTGTGGCCTTAAAAATCCCCACTAGGCCACTGAATCTTACACTAATCAAATAATGGAAAGTGTTTCAAAATAAACTGCATTATCCTATGATCCTATTAGCTCCTTCTGATGCTGTTAAAGCTTCAGAAAAGAGAACTTTCATGAAACCAAAGGCATTACCAGAAACCTTCATTATCTGGGCAAATTATTCTTAACTTCTTATACTGGATGCCAAACAGACCGGCTGATATGAGCACTGGCTTTTCTGAGCTGATCAGGATCGCCCTGGACCAAGGAGATCCAAGACCGTCAGTATAATCTTGCTCTGCTCATTCAGTGGGTAGTCCTACTGAAAACTTTGTAAATAATGTGAACAGGATGTGATCCCAAATTAGCACTTTTTATTTTTTGAATTAAAGAGTGTTTCTAAAGCACTGTATAAGGCTTTCTGCTTTTGCTGGCATCCCAAACATTTATTTGCTTGATAGAAAAATATTCATATAGATATTTGTTTTTTCTTAACTGAAAGATGGCTTAGAAAAATTCAAACAGATAAACATATGATTCGTGGACCAATAAAAGACTGGACTCTTCTGTCGTATCACTGCTTGCCTAGCTCTTTCAAAAGCAGTTTTTAAATACCTTGAGTTAGTTTAGAGCAAAGCAATTTGTACTCTGCCCATGTGATACACGATTCCTTGAATGGGCTGGAGTGCGATTAGTCTTTGGCAAAATTGAACAACTGTGTAATGTTTTTCCTTCATTTTTTTTCCAAGTATATTATCATTTCAGTAATCTCTGTTTTTTGTTGGAAATGTTTGCTCCAGGTGAAGTATTGTAGTAACTTGTAGTCTGCTTCCAACTTGGAAAATATTATTTTTGTCTTGTGGAAGAAAAAAATAATTAAATCTCTTTAAACCTTGCTCCCCTGAAATAAATTAACCATTGGTTCTATATTTGTTCTTACTAGGAAGGATGTATTCTGAAAAAGCTAAAGCAATTAACTGTAGTAGAAAGGGAAAAAAACCCTTATGTTTTTAAGTCATCTTTACAATCACCAGCATAATGCTGAAAGGCTATTAAACAACTGGTGGTATCAGGCTAGCATTGATTGCTGATGTAAAAAACATCCCCCCCCCCCCCCCCCGACCTGATGAATTTGTCTTTGAGAGCGTCACTTTTCTGACCTTAGTGATCTCTTAAAGGTTTTGCTGATTTCTGCTGTAAACAGTGAGCAGCTAGAACTTAAAGTAGCTTAATTTTGAGAACGATGAAGCCTTCTTTCAAGGGGACAGACTGGTATCTCTAAAGGGAAGGTAC
Source organism: Platalea leucorodia (assembly GCF_965183815.1). Lineage (NCBI taxonomy): Eukaryota > Metazoa > Chordata > Aves > Pelecaniformes > Threskiornithidae > Platalea > Platalea leucorodia. The sequence continues at coordinate 71,702,944 of NC_138824.1, forward strand.
ACAGGCCCTGAGCCCTTCATTGATATCAATGGTATCGCACCACAGGGCACCAAGCATGAAGTGTTTTTAGTGTTGAACTGAAGCGGGTGATCACCAGTGCTAGGATCCTGTTAGGGAGAAGTTGTACAGTCAGGCTGCAGCTGCCTGCAGGACGGGAGCACGTGCTGTTAGCCAGGGTGGGAGCAGGTCCTGACCGGAATCCTTTGCCTTCCGTGGATCAGTGGCTCAGTGCTTTCCTTGTTAAAAGGGGACGTTGCTCAGCGTCTGCTGAGAGGGGAACGGGAGTCTCTTCAAGCCTTAACAGTGGCTGAAACACACAGTACTGTAAGATGCACTGCCAGCATATTTGGTATTTTAAGATAAATGTAGTTTTTCCTTAGAGATCAAATTCTAGTATTGAAATATGAAGTCTTACTGTAACCAGTTTACTCCTGCGTTGTTTTGGAAACTGAATCCTAGTGCTCACGTTTCATACCGAACACTCTGCTTTGGAGAGCTGTCGTCTTCATTTTCCAGAAGGTACTGTTTGTGACAGCCCGTCTGTACTCCTGCCTTGTGGACGTTACAGCTGTAGGCGTTGCCACGAGCCCACCCCTGTAGCCAAACGAAACTTGTACTTTCCTTCCATGTTCATCAACCTGCCACTCATAATGGTGGATGTAGTTAACACCCACTGGACTTCTAGAGATTGGGTTCTAAAACTTGCTGCTATATTTGGAAACCTGATATGGGTCATGTTAATTGTGCCTTTCATCACTGTTTCTTCTGTGTGCCAGAGTTGTCCATGTATATTTGAAGTAGTCATTAAAATAAATCTGTTCTCAAGTTCTTTCATGAAAGGAGGGGACAGTTCTGTATCTAGAGACAGTTGTTGCTTTACCACTGCAACACTGTTAAGATCCCTACTTTCACACAGTCCCAAGGCAACGTATTCCAATATTACTCTTAAATAAAACTGCTTTTTGGTGTCACTTAAAACCCTCATAATGTAGAGCTTATGCCAGTACCTGCCAAATATCTGCAGTAAGAGTTATGCTAAATAGACTTGTTGCAGTTAAATTTAAGCTACAGAGACATACAAGCAATTTGGTTTTAGGAATGTACTGCAAAAGTATTTGAAGAAAATTGCTAACATGTTTACTGTTGTAAATATTTTAATTAAAAAAGGACACTTCAAACTTTTTTACAATTATCTACAATAAAGAGAAATTTACAACCATTTACAAAATGTTCTTAACTTTTTCTTTACTGTCAAGAGAGCTAAGATAAAACCAAAATAAACACTAGGTACGTGAAGTCCCGGTTTTATTTCACTCTGTATTTATAAAAGGAACAAAGCATCTTGGTGAAGTTCCATCCACATGCTAATGAGATCAAATAGAGCATGATGAGAAGTGCAAACGGGTACAAAAGAATAGCCGTGTTCTTCAAAAAGGGCAGTGCTGAAACAGAAACAACAGTGAAGCGAGTATACAGTAGTGCTCTCTCAAAAAAGGCTCTTCACGTAGAGCGGCCTTGGGGGAAGAGAGCACGAAGAAACAGCACGGCTCTGCCAGCCGCCTTAGAAGGGCAGGTTTGTCAGCTCTGCCCTGCTGGTCCTACCATTAGCACAGATTAAAGAGTACTGGAGTGAACGGGTAGAGGTAGTGCCCTGGGAAACCGTTTTACCTAAAACTACAGTCTTAAGCTCACTACAGAATTTTTATCCAATGCAAACATTTTGAAGTGGATTTACAGAGGAACGAGAAAAACAAGTTGTGGTGCTACAGGTCTAATACAAGAAGGGAAGTTGGTATGGTGAAGAATATAAATTCTTTAGTTAAGATGTCCACCCAGCTGGAAACATGGATTGGTAAACTTCTATCAAACTACTTTCACCACAAGGAAAGCATTACTTCAACACCCAGCTGAGCTGCTGCTTTACAAATTAATAGACTAAGGCCAAATTAACAGACTAAAATCATGCTCTTGTTTTCAGTCAAACACATAGAAAAGAAGTTGCCATGACTTACCGCTGTACCCTAGGAATGTCACGTAGATGTAATAGCCGATTGCAATCAGCCATAATGTATTCCCAACAAAATACCCAATGACAGAATCGGATATGATGACATCTGAAAGAGACAACTGCTCTCAGCTGTTGTGATAAGACCATGATTTTGAAGCCAAGAGCACAAAATATTCTACTTACAGTTGATGAAAAACAGCTGGATAAAATGCAAAATGACTAGGAGCGGATAGAAAGCATTCAGATGAACATCAAAGGCATATCCCCACTCCACATCATAGTCTCTGTTCTGCTGCTTCACCAAGTACTTATTAGAAATGAACCTACATGAAAAGATATTTGAGAATGCTGTTAACGGGACTCTCTAAAGCTGACTGACAAAATGCTGATGTGCGATAGTAAGTCATATGTCATCCTAACTCCGTACCCTGACAAAGTTTCTGCTATCTGGGAGAAAAATACGCAAGAATTATGCAGACCAGACTATCGTTTTTGTTAAAACTGTAATTACATTTCTTGCATTCAATGGGCAGCTGAAATACACCGCAGGTAATACAGTACCAGAGCTTTCTTTTTTTTTTAAACAGATCCGTGCTACAATTTATCAATGCAATTACAAGTTCTCAGGCAGTGTGCCACCCTTGTACGCACCCAGAGAGGACTTCAGAAAAGTGCTCATAGGTTATCCCTTCACATGTGCATTACCTCACACAGGGGTGGTTTATTTCATCTCTACAGGAACAGCACGCTTCAAGGACAGGAAGAGGGCAGGCTAGCACTCTTAAGATGAGCGCGTTCTTATTGAAAGGAAGGGCTAACAGAACGCGCGCTGCCTGGTGTTACAGACTATGGAACAAGCCTCGAGACTTTGTTTTCTTCAGCTGAAGTTCTGCTGACATCAGAAAACGCATCCCATTTAGCAGAGGAACAAGAAGTCAATAAATGCTCAGAAATAAGAAGTTAAGAGACCAGAGCCTTCTCTGACCTACTCTGTGCCAAGGGCAGGGTCAGGAAGGCAGAGCCTGGGTGCAAGGTGAAGCGAGGCAAGAAGGCGTTTGGACTCATTAGGAATGGGGGAAGCTTTTGAAAAAAAGGTGAGCCTGCACTGGAAGAAGGGACTTGAGCCAAAGGGGAGCCAGGTGACTGGTATTTAGGCCTGTAGGAAGCTGACTAAAGGACCGAGGGAAACCAGCAGATGCTGAAGTCTTTCTGGTTCAGCAGACTGCATCCCAAGTCACAAACTGGGGGAGGACGGGGCGGGGGGAAGCACTACTATATGCTCTTCCCCAAGCATTTTATGGGTGGCTGTCCCAGACAGGAGAGTAGGTCAGACCGATCTTTCATCTGTCAGCTACAGTTCCTGTATGTACCTCTTCCTGAATTTTGCCATTACAAGTGGGAATTCCTGAGGTCACTGTTTGAAAGGAATCTACCCCTTTTCCGATCGGCATCAATTTAAGATGTCAGCTCCATTTTTTAAGTGCCCTTGCTGCTTTGTAAGTTTTCATTTTCCACCACTACCATGAAAAAGTTCTTGGTAAAATACAAATTCTTTCTCTAGTGTCTTCCCCTTGCCACAATGCAGAAACTGTGACTTCCCCTTGGTCCGTGGTTCCCTTGCTGGTGCAGGACACATCTAGAATGTGCTGAGGCCTGGGTTATAAGCTGACTCGCTACTGCCTCTCCCCTCCTGTCAGTCTCTGGCCATTACAGGCTAAAACTGGCAGCGACTACCACCAAAGCAATAAAGCCAGCATGCATGAAACAGAACAGGCATTGCTTGTAGTGGAAATAGCCAAAATCTTCAGCAAGAAGCATGGGCGAATTGTATATTGCCCTGCTTACGCATAATCATCCTCAGGCTTACTTTAGTTAAGCTGTTCAACCAAAATAAGAATTCGTTTTGATCACCAAATTTTTGATTTGGAATTATTCCTGAAGACCAACCAGCTCAAGAAGAAAGAAAATGAGCTGAAACGTTCAACATAATACAGACTTTCTGAACATTCATCTTCTGCATGAAGTAGTAAAGAAAAGGATGTGTTCTTTTTTAAAGCAACATTTTGGAACAATTACCACAACAGGCACAAAACCTACAGTCAATACATACTTCATAATTTTGCCCCAAACAGAGAACCAAGTGTCTTGCAAACAGAGAGGACAATCGGTGTCCCAACAGCAACACTGAGCTCTGTTTCAGACATCGCTACTTACCACATTAGAGTTGCAATCAGGAGGCCAACACCTACGCAGTCTATGAAGACAACCCAAAGTAGCAGCTTTATTGTTTCAAAAAAACCCATGTCCAGCACAAATCCAAATCCTACAGTAGACACTGAAAGGAGAAAAAGATTCCTAAAGTTAGCTATGGAAAAGAAAGCATGAGATCTTAAACTGATATGTTTGTTTGAGTATACTGTTATGAAATCTCCAGTTTCCTTATTATTTTCTCCCCGACATTTTCAGTCCAATAGCTCATTTTCCCACCAAATACGAGGTGTAATGCAACTTATTCATAATATAATCCCTTTCCTAGATTGGAGAACGCTCCTCTGCACTTGGGCTTAACAATAACTTGGGCTTAACAATGTAACAGCAAATTGTATTGCTCCCACCCCAACTATTTTTTAAAAATTCACACAATGCTACAATAGAAGGTTCTTTGTTTTATAAAAGCTCCTTGTTAACCATGTGTGGTGATACATACTTCTATTTCAGAGTTAACAGTTTTGATATTACTAACAGCAATGTGCTATAGAAGAGAAGATGACTAGGATAATACTTACTGCATTTGCAGTTCAGTCTAAAAATCACGAGACACTTTGTTTACAGCTTATCTCTGCACTATACAGCATTTCACTAGGGCATTTATTGTAAAAACAGTGTTTTATGTGTAATGTTCAGAAAAATCAAATGCTCAGCATTTTTTAACTGAAGCATTACTGTGTGGTGTGGGGTTTTATTACTGTCTGTAAAGTTACAGGGAACTACATAGTTTGAAATGCAATAGAAAATCAGTTGCAATTGAGAGATTAATTCAAGACTACATTGTATTAGTTATGCCTCATCTGTTTTCTAATTCCCACCTTAACTTCCAAAAGGTTAGACCATTTTCTTCTATTCTACTTTCATTACAAGATAATCCATACGGATTGGGCCTTTTTTTGCGTGTGTATTATTAGAAGGGCCACGAATGTTCATCCCTAAACGTTCCCTCCCTCTCTTTTACGCTGTCTATTCCCCTGCACTCACCGCAGAGCCAGATACTGAGAAGTACTAAGAAAGCGGGATCGTCTCTCGCCCATTGGTCCTTTGTCTGTTTTCTGTAGTGAAAGTTCCTATAAACCCTCTGTGGTGAAGTAAACAGGTAAAGCATCTGCCAAAGAGCAAACTCAAAGTCCATCTGTCGGAAGTGGAAGAGCCTCCGCAGGTACTTGTAGCGTTTCGCTCCAGCTGTGTGCCTCGCAGCATCCCTGGGGCTCAGCGCACCGTTGCCCTGGCTCCGAGAATTAACTGAAGTGGTTGGCAGCATTCTGCTGAGGAAGGAATTTCAAAAGATGCATTTGGTTTTTGCACATCATGGGGAATAAAAATAAAGTCACCCGACTACATCTGTAACGCCGAAGTTACAAAAACTATGCACAAATACAAACTACGACGTTTACAGGCGAGCCTGACACAGCCCGGCAGCCGCTTTGCTGACTGCTGGGGAGGCAGCAAGTGGGAAGCTTGGAGCAGGCAACTCTGCTGCAGTGCTGCCCGTCGGGTGGCCCCACGCCTGCGGCCCCGGCCCCGCGGGGCTGCGTGGCGGCGCCCGGGAAGGCGGCTCCCTCCCGGCACTACGCCTTCCTGCAGTCGCAAAAGGCGATTCGCGAGGCGTTAGCGGCCGACGGGTAGGGGCAGGGAGGGGGGAGCTTACTGGCCTCCCCGCCCGCCGTTCAGCCCGCGCCAGCCCGGCACCGTCCGAAGCGACCCCCGCACCCGCTCCCGCCCTGCAAACAGCCGCCACCCGCTCAGCGGGACCGGTACCACAGCGGCGGGGCGGGAAGCGCCAAACCCCCTTCCTCCCAGCGGTCGCGCCCCAGCGTGCGGTGAGGGGGCGAGGCCTCACCTGCCGCCCCGGCCCGGCCCGGCCCGGCCCGCGGCGCGACCCCCGCCTCGCCCAGCGCCGCAGCCTTCCGGCAACGTCCGCCGCGCAGGCGCTCCCGCTCCCTTCCCGGAGCCGCCCCGCCCCTTCCTTCCCCCGCCGGAAGCGGCGGCAGGGTTCGGGGCGCCAAGATGGCGGCGGCCGTCGGTAGCGGCGCCTGGGTAGGCCGCAGCGAGGCGTAGAGCCGGCCTCGCCGCCATGCCCAAGTACTACGAGGATAAGGAGGAGGACGGGCGGGCCTGCGGGGGGGTGAGGGAGGACCTGCGGCAGTGCCTGCTGGAGAGCCCCTGCGTCCTGCAGGTGAGCGCTGCCGCCCTCCCGGCAGAGAGCCCCGTCGTCCTCGGCCCCGCGTCGCTGCTGCGGCTGCGCTCGCCTCCCCCCGGTTAAACCCTGAGGGAAGCGAGCCCCGAGGCCCGCTCCCCGGCCCCGGTGGGCCAGGCGCAGGGGAAGCCGCTGCCTGAGGCGGCCCCCCCCGCCCCCGCCATCGGGGCGTCTTCTGGCGGGGGGAAGCTGCTGCTGGGGCCGGGGGCCGCGCAGCCCGGACACCTCGGGGCGCCGCTGGGAGCGAGCCCCTGGGAGAGAGAAGCCGTCCCTTCGTCCCTTTCAAGCCTGTTAATTAGCGTTGTAAGCAGGTTAAGAAATTACAACTTCAGAAGAAAGTGCAAGTCACCGTAGTGTAGCAAAATCCCAAGTAAACCTTGTCTGAAGTATTCTGATGCCTCTTTGGCAAGCTGCAGAAATCCATTAAACCTTTAATCCTTTATTTTTCATCTAACAGGAAAACAAAAGCCCTAAACAGTGTTTGAGGGAAGGACACTGTAGGAGTTTGCAAATGACATTTTTTGCATGCAAAAGATCAATGGTAAGTGTTTGTAGTGTGTTTTCTTCTGCTAGCGGCCTTGTTGCTTTCTGTCCTTTTCCCTGCTTTCTGAAGAAAACCACTTAACCACTTTAATTCAGTAAAGCGGGTGTCATTAAACAGAACAGGTCTTGCCTTTGAATTCCATTTAAAATATGGATGTTGTACACTATTCTCATGAGAAAAACTGTAGAATGTGAACAAGATGGAAAAAAGCATATTCAAATTTAATTAGGCTTGGCATGTGATATATGAATGAGGTAGGTATTTTTACCTTTTTTTAGTAAAGCTTTGGTTTACACAATATTAGTAGATCAGATAGTTAATTTTTGTCTCTGAACAAAGAACATTTAAGTGAAAAGAATGTCCTACTGAAAGAGATTTCCACTGTTGAAGCAGGCTCTTGCTTGCTTTATTTTTCTTGGAGGGCTTGAATTCATGATAAAGAACAGTTTTGGTTTTTTTTACATAGTGAGCTATCAAGTGGGGTAGTTAGAAGCCCATTGTAAAAATGTAATTAGATAAAGTTTCCTCCATTTTGATAGGAGTTCCTTCTCTAGAAACATCTTGCTTGTGTTTCCATAACACTTAAAAATAGTTAAGGTGTGGCAAAGATGGTATTAAAACTTCCTAAGCCTGAGTAGCACAGGGCTCATTTTTATTTTTAACCGATATGATACATAATGAAGAATATGCAGCTGAAACAGTGCGTAAAAGTTTTCTTCCATTCTGTATTTTTGCTTAAGTCATAGCAGCTTTTTGTACCTCTCCTATATGAACCATATTAATCTATAAAGTGACAAATGATTATTTCTGTGGACAGGAAGAAATGCTGTGTATTTAATGCTTGAAATACCTATTTGATACTGCAGTAGCAGTATATGTGTCTCCAAATGATGGGCCTGTTTTCCATCTGTAGATCATTAGGGGAGCCTGATGAAACTAAGTTTCATGCGGGAAGAGGCCTGGCTCTTACATGATTCTATTTAACTGCTCCAAATTCTAAGGCCGAAGAATGGCGTTTTTCTTGTCCTGTTAACTCTGTGAATTTCAATAATTGTGCTCTGCCAAATTTCTCACTTGGTATAATAGTAAGGCTTAAAGAGTAGTTAAAAACAAGTTAGACACTGAACGCAGATATAATTTACAATATGCTAAAATCATTAGGGATTTTTCCTAGATGCTGTTTTCTTTGTAAGGAAATATAACCTCTTACCAGAGGAGTAAACTTCAGTACACTTTAGATACTAAAGCAGGAACAAGGTTTAAAGTGGAAGCTGTTTGGTTATTGGACAAGCTGTGTCATCTTGCATTTTAGCTCTTGACAAATTTTGCTGCAGTTCTGAATCCTGAAAGAGGGTTAGTTAAGGGAGGTGGAAGATAGGTCCTCAATCTAATATCTGAGTATGGCTGAATTGCAATCTGTAACTGCCATTCTCCAGACTGACTATCTAAATTCAGAAGAATTCTCCCAAGATAAAGTATGTTTTTCTGCTGCACTGGGAAAGAGCTTGCAATTTACTTTCAGTAAGTGCTGCACTGTAGCTGTTATTTTAGCTTTACTGCCATTTTTTGCCTTCCATTAAATGCTTTTTTGTAGCTGCCAAGAAGAAGCTTGCAGATTTTACAAGCTGAATATTATTTCAGTTTCTGCTGATTTTTTTTTTCCAGACACTTGTTGTATTTAAGTTATCCCTGTCCTCATTGACATTTGCAGTGACTCCCACTTCAACCCAATCTGAATTTTCCTCTTTCAGCTTGTCAGTTAAATTTGGAAAACCAGATCTAAGTAGATTTACATTACCTTGTCTTCGTGCGTTCCTTGCCATCCAACTATGTTGTTCTGTCGTTTGTGTTGTTACGCTGTTTATTTCAGAATGCACAAGATGCTCATCACATTATTTTAATTTTGTGTGAGATGTAAGATAATACAATGTCTGTTTCCTTGGAAGAACCTTATGACTTGTTGGCTACATCAGTAATTTTCTTTACAGTGGCTTCTGCTTTATTCTGTGCTTTCTTCCGATGTTACTAAGTGCTGAGATAGCACAAGCATGCTGAAGTATTTCTTTTGCAAAATGTATGGTTTTAATATATTGACTTCAATTTTCAGTTGGATACCAGGGCAAGATTCAGAGGAAGGAAGGGATACTGATGTCCTCGTGAAGAGACCTAGCCACAGGAAACTGGGGTTCATCAGCACTTAAAGCAAAACAGAAACTAAAGTAAGAAGATTGTATCTGCTGCAGCCTTTCATGCAGTGTTTTTGTGGAAGGTATCTACTCCTGAATATTCCGATAGATTGACCGGGATGTACATTTAAATGTTAAAAAGAAGGCAAGCATAAAAATGCAAGTTCTGGTCAAGCACTTGCAATAAAATATGTAAAATCCAGAATAAGCTGCAGAAGTTATCATTGTGTTTTGAAGTGAAGTTGTCTTCTGTGGTTTTACTAATTCTCATCATGTTTTACTATTACAAATAATGCCAGATAAGGAACTGGGAGTTCACTTGACTGGTATCCCAGAGGATACCTCAGGATAGAGCTGTTTCCAGAGGTGACGAGTTGACCAAGGTTGTGAAATGTGCGTGCAAGCTGCTTCCTCCCAAGGAGGTTTGTTACCCAATAAACCTGCGCTAATAGGTAGGAGTGGCAATGTTTTTGCAGTCCCACATATACAAGGATGGCATCTCTTTCCTCTTGCTACGAATTCCTTTTAATGTGATGATTGATGTACATGTTTATTAGCACAGTCTAGTCTCGTTGGACAACTAGATTACAATGTGTTTACTTTAAATTAAAAGATGGCTGATTTATCTTTCAGTAATCCGTCTTCTCCTTGTATTGACACAAGTACGAGAGAACTATAGCATTATTCTAGTCAGTGACCTGAAAGTTGTATGCCAGGATGTAGCTAATTACGTATCTTTGGATGGGTGAGGAAGGTGTTCCTCAGGCCAACAGTTAAGGAGACTGTGGCTGCTATTACTGTGTTCTAGAAGTACAACAATATTTAAGTTCCTCTGAGATGACCCTGAATGATCTTTCTGCAGTATTTTCCACACAAGTGTATAAATACTAATCCAAACGTATGTACAAACCAGGGATGATGGTCTGGACTTTATTGTGTTTATAGGAAGTTGTATTCCACATGTGTACAAACCAGGGATGATGGTCTGGACTTCATTGTGTTTATAAGAAGTTGTATTCCACAAATTTACTTTGTGAACATTTTTCTTCTTTTTACTTTGTCACTTCTCTGAATTCTTTGGTTGGCATTTATGGGTGTAAAATGTTCAAATTGCTATTCACGTTCATTTAAATTGTAACTAGTTTCTGCTATGTACTTCTTAGAACTTGCTCTTCCTTTAGAATTCTTTTGTGCCTAGTGGAATTTTATATAGTTTCATAAGTTATAAAACAGCTGCAGTGAAAAAGCAAAGAAATTAATAGAGGAGAATATTGTTTTGCTTTCCTTTGATCAAGGATGGCTGTGGCAGTATGACAGCGTTAACATCTATCAATCAGTGTCTCCTGCCCCACCCTGGTAAGGAAGTGGGATTTATGGGGGTAACAAGCATTAAATAGTTCTTGAACTGTGACTGTGGTCAATACTTCCTGGTTCTGTTTAAGAACTTGTTTCTAAAGAATATTTCTTTTTCCTTCCTTCAGTGTCTCTACCTCCTTCCTTGCCTTTTGAAGCCTTTAAGAAATAAACGGTGGTGTAACTCTTAACATATGGAAACTGAAATAACTTCAGACAAGCTGATAAGAAACAAGATTAGGAAATAGTGAGAGGGGAGAGAGTCATAGTAACTTCTTTTCTTGGCTAAAGCTTATAGCCATGTGGCTGATTTACATTTAGTCTGAACAGATGCATGCAACACTTATTGTTTGTAAAATTGATGACTTCAGTGAATGAGTGCATGTTGATTATTTAATTCTGTCTGTCTTAAGCAACTTCTCTGTGATCAGTCAAAGTATGTTTATATTCCTTGTAAGTATGTTTATATTCCTTGTATGTGTAGGATTTTATTTTTGCAATCATAAATCAACACCGATTTCACATTTTCATTTTCTGTTGATCATGTGAAAGCTAGTTCATTTGTTGAAGTGCAGTAACCATCCTTTGTTTTCCACAGCCTAGTTACCATATTGTCTCTTTATGTATACTAAAATGACAAATTGATATGATGTCTTCTTAACTTAGCACTCTAATTTCAAAGTATTACTCAAGCCTTCTCCTTGGTGGGGTGAGGGGATGGAATAAAAAACAAGGGAGTAAAAATGAATTTAAAGCTACTTGGCAGGTAATTAAATGTCAGTTAGAGAGAGGAGTGGGAATGGTGTGTGGTTTTGGTAGTCAGGGACTCTTCCATGGTCTGCCCTGCCACAGGAGCCTATAGGCTTGATGCTTCAGTCATCTGTCCCTTTCTCAGCCATAATCACTGAGCCTCACCTAATGGTGCTGCAGAAACTCCTTGTGGAAAGGAGCAGGTGGATAACAGATCATAGGCAGATAACTAGTTAAAGTTATTATTAGTAATTGGCTTGATCAAGTGTTAAAATTAAATGCAGCATTTGCTATTGGACATTTCAGGATTTAATAATTAATTTAACAGAATACTTGTGTTATTTGATCCAGTAGAATCTCTTAGTGTCAAAACTTTCTAATGGTTCACTAGGCTATCTAGGACAGTATAAAAATACATATAATATGTATCTAAATACTGACTTGCTCAAGAGACTATCGTCATTCAATTCCAATATTGTGTAACATAATATTCGGTCTAAAAATGACTGATTATATAATTGCCTCGGGACTTTGAGCACTGTCCTACTTGAGAGCTATTAATGTTTCTTGTGTGAAAAATGATTTGTTTCATTAACGGAAAGCCCCGGGTACTATAAATTTGTGTATATGATTCCAGCTTTTTCCTAATATACAAAGTGTTTTTATTTGAATATGTTGATATTTTTAAGTCTCATGCCTTGTGCTACACCGCTGGCTCTTATTAAAAAATACACATTTCTAATCTATGGTAGATTTTGCAAGATTGAACGTGTAATGTATTCGAATCTGTGAAATTGTACTGCTGCGGACAAAAGGTTGAAATGGCACCAAAAGGCTCTTACTGGTTTTAGAATCACAAATATATACAGTGCTAATAATTTGTATCGAATAAGTACAGGATGCAGTTTTCAAAAACCTTTCACTGCTGCTCTGATTTCTCCCATTTGCTTTACGTGGTGGCAGAGTGAAAGGGTGCTGAATGCTGTCAAGATTCACATCGCAGACTGTGGCTCCGCCAGTGGTAGGACTTGTCTGTGTTACTACGTCTAGTTTTATCAGTTAACATGTTCTCTCCGTGGTCCAATGCGGCAAACACGTTTATATTTACGTAGCTGTAAACACATATTGCAGAACTACTCACATGTTTATTATGATAAAAAACAGGCTGTAGTCATTTACTCTGGTTTGAAAATTCTTGAGGTCATTAACTCTGTTCTTTCAAGTTAGTGTGAAGTGATAAGCATATTGTTTAAGCAGAATCTGTTTAATGAAGGCCCATGTGTACATATATTGAAAAGTGAGAGAAAGGGCTTGGCATTTAACAAGTATGCATGCATTTATTATTTAAGTTATGCCTCTTAAAAGGAAAGCATCTTTAAGAAAAAAACACTTTTGAAAGCTTTTCTGCTTCCAGAATATGTGCATTTGTATTACAAAGAGCTTCATTATTCACTGGTTGGCATAAGAAATTGGTTGTGTGTTCTCTCTTCACTTTTAAGTTTCTGGGGAGTAGCAGGTTGGATGATATCCTTTTTTCAAAGCAAACTTTTAAAATAATATTATTATTTCAGTGGAAGCCTGGAACAAACTAGACTGACACCTTCTGCTCGTAAGAAGAGCACTAAGTGAAATCATGTTCTAAAAATGCAGCCACAGAATGTAGGTGGTAAGCATTATCTGTTGTTTAAGCCTTTGGTTGGAAAACTTAGAAATACAGAACTGTAGCAGCTTTGTTGACATGATGAATTTCACAAGTACTCATGCTGCCTTCGCACTTGATATATGGTCATTTAGAATATGTGTGGTTATTCTAAATATGTATCTCATTGTCTGAAGCTGAAGAGCATGACAGAGTTTAATCTCCATCATAAACTGTAGTTGACAGAAGAGTAACCAGAAACCTTAAGATCCTTTCTCCTTTTTCTAAATGTGCATGCTGAATTGTTTGTCTCTGGCATGGTTTTGCTGTTATTTCTGTAAGTGGTACGCTCCGTGATGACTTGATTGACTCTCTGTAGGAAGAAAATTCTGTAAACAGAGAGAGTAGCTTCTTGAAGTGGACTATGCTTTATTTTCAGGATTTACAGTAGGTTGATTAATAATGTCCTTAAACATTGAAAGGAGAAGCAGCAACAAGATTAGCATTTTAATAGCTGCTTAATGATTCCAGTAGCAGGTGATATATTTCAAATAATAATGTATTTTAGTTATTCATATAATAAATATGAATATCATATTGAAAAACAATATCATAATAAACATTGAAATTATTTTTTTATATCAAGCTGAGGTTGGTTTGTCCTGGCGAAAGCTTTCATGTGCCATATTTCTTTGCATGTAGATACTAATGGGCTGTGCATGTCGGTGCTACTGGGCTGCAGTGAAATGGAAGGGAATAATTTCTTAAAGATTTTTAGTAACAGAGGAAATGATGCAAGCAAACCTCTGTGATTTAGAACAAGATATCCAAAACTATTTTTGCAATATTGCTACTATTACTTTAAAAGGAGCTAGGGATAAAAACGGTGAATATAGAAATTGCTTTGTAGTTCGTAAGTTCCAATGATAAACTGTGCTACTGTAAAATTACACTGTGCTGTCCCTCATTATCACGATGGATGAGTAATACAGAATTTTTCTGTCAATTTACAGCAGGAATTTTTAGGGCTTTTTTGGTGGGAGAAGTTTTGAACTCTTTCTGGTATGTAAGTCACAGAGGTCTAATATTCGTTAGATACTGCTTGTCTCAGGCTTTTGATTCTGTATCAGCCATACCTCTCCAATGGCTACAGCAGGATGGTTTCTGGAAGTCTGGGTGAGAAGAAATCTGTTACAGGTCATTGGATCGCTAGCATACCGAGGAAGATGAGGGTAAATAGAAACTGATAATCAGTTGTCTAAAATTTTGTATTGCTCAATATAAAGACAGAGACTACATAGAGCCTTTATCAGCTGAGACTGGACATCCAGTGAAGTGTCCCTTTCTTCCTGCTTTATATTAGCAGTTAAGGTAAGAGAGTTTAACACCCTTCATCTAGTCTGACCTCCTGTGAAGGTTAAGTTTTTATGCTAGAGAAAGGCACTGACTCTTGAAAAAGGCATAAAATGTAATCTATGTCTTCATTTGATAGTATATTTCAATAGCTAGTAATTCCTCTGTTAAAAGTGCATGTCTCTCTTGTGATTAGAATTTGACCTCAGCTTCCACGTACAAGAACAAGGGAGGGGACGGCTCTGCAAAAGAGGTCAGCGGTATCTTGTATTTTCTTGCTGGGAATGCATTTAAAACTAAAAAATATTGAGTGTTTTTTTAATGAAATGCATGGATTGACATTGTAAAATCTTGTGTTCTGCCTGTCTTCCTTAGTCTCCTCACAAATTTGTAATCTTCTTTTAAGAAGGAGATAAACCCCTGTTACGGATTTTTTCAGTGATCTGTATATGGGTAAACTCTACGTCTTTGTTTTTACGCTATTGATTGTGCTTCCAAGAGGCATGTCACATTTTGTCACAGTATTAAGTTGGGATCTCCTGTTCAATTCCTTGTCCATTATGACCCTGATGCCTTTTTCAGAGTCAATAGTTTTCCTGTCAGCTGTTTTCCCAGTGTTCAAGGTACAGCTTTGTCTTCTTTTCCTGGATGTGTAACCTGAGATTCGGCTATTAAAAAAAAAAAAAATTTCAATGGTATGCTTTATTAGCTGTTCCGGAGCTCTGATGTGATGGCCCAGTTCTTTTGTTCACCATAGTGCCAGCTTTTGTGTTGTCCACAAATGTAATCGGCAGTGAGTTTATACATGCTTCCACATCTTTGAGGAGAATGTTGAGTAGTCTTATACCTGGTAATGGTCCCAGGGCAGCTTTCCAAGTACCTCTGCTCAAATACAACTCCCCTCTGACAATTAGTTTTTGAGGTTTGTTACTTAGGTTTTCTTAAACAAGCAAATCTGTAATCCTAACAAAAAATGAGGAAAGTGAAAAACCTGCCTACCCTATCTCTTCCTGCCCTGTCAGCTTTTCTCTCTCTCTCTTCCCTCCCTGCCCCCCCCCGGATGACTCTGCTCTGCCTGTAACCAACCTGGTTGTTCTCTGTGGCCTTCCTCGGCGCCGGTGTGACATAAGCGCCCTTCTGGTCTGTTGGGTTTTAGTGCTGTTTCGATTTACTGATGCTAAGTGGACATCAGTAGTAAACACCGGTCTTTCAGGATCCTTGATGGGGAGTTGTCCAAGCCTGCCGTTTTTAAAAGGTCGTATTTTGGTTGATGATGATCAAAATTGTCATCAGCTACAAATAAATTACAATGTTTTGTGCTTCTTAACCCTGTCGAACTCTGTATTCAAACTGAAGGGTGCCTATGACAGTGTCTACTTGCTTTCTTGCCTGTTCTGGCCAAGTATATTTGATATTGTTATGAGAGGATGGCTTTAAACTTGCATGGTATGCAGAGGCACTCCTATTTTCTGTCTCCTTTTTGTTTAAAAACACGGCACGGTTCATTAGCTTTGTGCTAAACTATAACCAAAGATAAATGTTAAAAATCACGTTTGACTAGGCATTGAAAATAAGCTCTCCTCTGTAAGTTCTGATTTTTTGAAACGGAAATGCTTGGATCAGTGCTGTCACACAGCTAAAAATGGAATTTCACCACTGACAGGTGGAAAGAAAAATGAAAAATTCAAGCTGCATCTCCTGGCTTCTCCATCCAAATTCAGATCATGTTGAGGACTTGAGCTGGCAGCTTCCAGCACCGGGGAACTGCAACAGGCAAATTAAAATTCTTACACTAGAGTGGTGTTGGGACTGACTCAACTGGTAGTTGGCAGCGATCCTCTGCCGATCACGCGCAGTTGGCTGGAGGCATCCAGACAAGCGTGTCTGCGTGTGTCTCACTAATGCCCTTCCTCAGCGCCTTCCCCGTGCGCGGGAGCCCCTCGCCTGCCTCCTTGGGAGTTCCCGCAGGGCGGCTTGCGAGTCACCTGTCTCCTCCTTGGCATTTGCGCACTGTGTAAAAATCGTAGAATGAGCCAGAGCTGGACTGTGACCTCTTCTTGCGTTCTTTCAAATTGCACTTCACGCTGCTTGAGCAAGGTACATCCCTCATTGATAGCAGCGTGGTAGAGAAATTGATTAAGAAATGGAGCCCAGGCTCCAGCTCTGCAGCAGTTTCAACAAGTGTAGCTGGTTGAGCCGGCTAGCAAGCAACTTCAGGCGTGGACAATGAGTGAGGACCAATGGAGGAAACATGCTGGTGTTTTCATGAGAAAAGAAAAAAATCTGGATTATTGCGTCAAATTATTTGGCCCCAGCTTTGTAGCTGCGATGCGGGTACTTTGCAGCCCCGTGACGTTTTCTTCCTCAAAATCCCCAATTCCTGACTGCAGGTGATGATACAAGACAGTCCCCGTTTCTATATTTTTTGGATCCTTTGGAGTAGGAGATGACAAAGCAGGCGGCGGGCTGGGAGGCCGGCGGGCGAGCCGCGGGTAACGGGGGGCACGCTGACAACGGGCCCCTGTCGGCCCCGGCGGGAGGGCCCCGCCTGGCCGCGGCCGCTCCCCCGCTCCCCGCCTTCCTTCCCCACCTGCCCGCCTCCCGCGGCGCCCGGCGGCGGGGCCTGGCGGCGGCGGCGGCCGCAGGGGGCCGGGCCCGGCGGCGGGGCGGGGCGGTGCCGTCACGAGCGGGCGGGCGGCGGAGCGCGTCGTGCCGCCGGAGCGGCGGGGCGGTGCCCGGCCAGCCGGGGCTGCGGAGGTAAGCGAGGGGCGCCCGCCGGGCTCCGAGGGCGGCCGGGGAGCTGCCCCGCCGCGCTCCGAGGAGAGGGCCGGAGGGAGAAGGTGCGCCTCCGGGGCGGGGGCCCGGCCGGGCCTCGCTGGGGCCGGCGGGTCTCGCACGGCTGAGGCGGGAGGCGCCGCTGACAGCTCCGGGCGGGGGGGGGGCGGCCGTTAGGCGGGGGGCAGCGCCGTTGGGCCTCGTCGCCGGCCGCCGCTGAGAGCGCCCGGTCCGCCCGGCCCCCGTCCCGGGGCGCCCCGCCGAGCCCCCATCTTGGGGAGGCCCCGGCACCCGGCGTTTGCTTGGTGCCGCGTCGCGGTTTCGGTCGTCGTCGTTGTCATCTGCAGCGCGCTGCTGCGCTTGGCGGCGTTACGGGGTACGTTGTTAGCGTTGGTCTTTTATTAAGGTTCGTGAGCCCTGCCGGGCTGCCGTGTATAAATAAGGGTGTATTAACGGCCGTCTCGGGGAAAAGATGCAAGAGTGAGACATCAAAAAAAAAAAAAGGATGATGTTGCTTTTAATTTGTTGTTTAAGTGGGTGCTTGAAACCTCTTGTGCATTCTCGTTTCCAGGTATTTTTGACATCGGTCCTTTTCGGTACTAGCCCAGACGCTGGTTTGATGGCTTTGTGCCACAGCAGGGGTTTGTGGAGCAGCGGGCTGGCGGGCCCCGCGTCCCCGAGCCGTTTCTGACCTGCCGCGGTTGTGGTTGCGGTGGTGGGGTGACCCCCGGGCGAGGCGGTGCGGTTGGGCCCGTCAGTAGCGCTGCGCCCTCCGCACCTGCACGCTTTGGCGCTCGACGAGGGTCGCGGAAACACTTGTGTGTGCCGGAGGCCCCGTCCTGAGGTGGGACTGTCCCTTCAGCGTTGCGAGCGGGAGTGCGAAAAAGTGACGATCAGAGGGTCCGTTTGTGATCGCTGCCTGATGGCGCGCGGTGCGCCCCTGCTCTTCGGTGAGCTCCCCTTTGTTGGCAGCGATGCCATCGTTCAGGGAACTGGAATTGAAGAGCAGAGCTTAGCGAGCAGAGTGCGCTGTGGAAAGTCATAGGATGTTTAAGAACATTTAACCTTCCTTAATTTATTCCAGACCAGCTTTTATGATCCCTTTCTCGTGTAGAGAGGCTTTCAAAGGAAACGGATTGTACGTTTAGTTTGGTGCGCATTTCAGACTTTTGCCCATTTGTTAAGCTAGAATATGGTTGTGAAATATAGTAGAAATGCCTTTGCAGTACTGATGCACCATCATCCATTTCACGTGGCTTTGATGGGGCAGTGTAAGAACGAAGTTGTAGCTTTGTCCCAGTGGCATACATTTTCCCCTATACAATGAGCGAAGTCAACATATGATGGTCAAAGCTCAGCACGGACTGCATGTGCTGCATAGATGGTAGAGGGGCTTTTGCCTGGGCAGTCAAGCACTCTGTGTTGACAGTAGCTCTCCATCTGCAGGCCAATATCATCCTTTCTGCAGAAGTCTGTAGTATTGAGCTTGTCTATGTTGGCAGTAAAGAGCTAGCTGTGAAGGTCTAGCTGGGTTACTTTTTCAGCAACAGAAGCAGAGGCTCTTCCGTGTTTGCATGCCCTCTAAAACAAAGGAGATGAGCTAGCAGAGCCCTGTTGTCCTAGAAACAAGATTATTTGTTTCCCCTTGAGGAACCACCGTTTGCTAATGCTTTTTTCAAAAGCTCTTAGTTTAAAAACTTATTAAGGTTTTTCCTGCTTCTGAAGATTTTAATTCAGTGGGCTGCCTTGCTTCTAGGAACTCAGAGGGCCGTCACAGGGAATGCAGTATCTTGCCAGTTTTTTCACAGGTCTCTCTGACTCTCAGTGTAAATGTTAGGTGGGAGCAAATGGCGGGGAACATACATATCTTTGGCAAGAACTTGAAATTCAGTATTCTTAAATTTAGAAGTTCTGGCACTTTTCAAACTTTGAGGTGGATGTGACCTCTTTATTCACTGCTCTCTGCTGGCAGTACCAAGTTGTTAGCAAATCATGATTTAGGTGCTGTTTTCAAGTATCTGTATCTAGGTTTTATGCATTTTTCTTGATACATGGCAACTTTGCCTGTTATTTAATTTATTTTTAATGAGCTAATTTTAACTTAATCTATAGTGGGTGGTAGCTTGTAGGGACCCATGGAGAAACAGAGAACCCTGCCAAAGTGTGGCAAAGGAGCCACGTGATGTTCAGAGGGCGTTTGGCTCCGTTACTGAAGACAGTGATCACACCTCTGCAGAAACTTATTTATGTCTGTCTCTCTTGCTGTCAGCTGAAGGCTGTACCCCTACGAGGGTAGTAGAATTTTTGGTCTTAAGTCTCAGATATATTGAAGGTTGGACATCCTCAGCCATCTTTTAGGCCTGCTCAAGTCCAGTCTGGTTGCACAGGTGCTGTATTAAATGGAAGAAGTTCTCCCTGTGAAGTGAAATGACTTGTAAGAGAAATGGCTGCTCCGTTTCCTATACATTCTGGGCTCCTTAATCTCCATAGTATTGTACTGGAACTAGGAAGGAAAATAAGAAGTCCAAGGATCCCCTTTCGGTTCTTGTTTCCTTGTTAAGATTTAATTCAGGCTTCTGGCATGTGCATTGTTACAGCAAATTTTAATTACCTGATGGCTAGTACATAAGGTGCACCTTTAGAATATAAGAATACCTCTTGGACTCCCTTTGTAGATTACTTTGTTGGAAAAACTTCCCCGTTTCTTGCCTGGATGTGGAGAGCAATTGCCTTGCTTGGAGATGAAGTTTGAATCCTCTACCTGTTGTCCTTGAAGAGAAAGAGAAGATGAAATAACACAGGCGGCGTAGCTCAGAGCTCTATTTTACGCGCTTGTTGCTTCTGCTTGTCACTTCCCTTCCTGTTTCTTTTCTGACAGGCTGAATTTCCTCTCCATTGTTGGATTATCTACCTAATCTCAAACAGACATCCTTTGCAGAAATGTTAGAAAACATCGTTGACCTTGGAAGAAGAAAGCTTTGGGGTGTATCTACCTCAACCACATCAGTCAGGCAGATAGGCATAGCCTCAAATGTGTTTAAATCATGCCTATTGCTGCTTAACCCAATATGATAAGCTCTTTACTGTAGATGAAGTTGATTCTTCTGGCTTTCGGATAGAAGGAGGATTTTCTCTTTCCTGCTTCACAGCCACTTCCCGCTGCCGCTGCTCTCCTTCCTTTGCTTCCCACGTTCCCTTCTCTGTAGCGGTCTGCTTGCTGTAAGGGAAGTGTCGCCACAGATTAGCAGCATGCGAGGCAAAACCAAAGACCAACCAAGGCAGAGCAGGTTGAGAATGAAGTGTGGACCAGGTGAATTAAGGAAAATAACAGGGGCATTTGTAAATTAAGGACGTGACTGAGAGGATGGTGTGTGTCTCGGCTGCACGGGGGAGCGGTAGGGTCATAGCCAGCTTTTTTGGCTTGTATGGCACGTGGTAAGGGAGGTGTGCATGAGACAATGGCAGGCGAATTCCCCAGACTTCCCTGGCAGTTACTGCTGTATTTTCCGTGTTTCAGAAACTGAGGTTAATGACGTTGCATCAGCCAGCACAGGTGGACATTATGCTTCTGCTTCTGTCAGCCCCTTGAGCCAGTCACTTTTTTATCTCTTGCAGAGGAAAGGGAGGTGCCAGCTCTGCAGAAATATGTTAGCACTTCTTGAAAAAAACATTTGAAAGCTGCAATAAAGTGGAGTCACTCAGCAAGAAGGCTGTCCCTGGCTATTTATACTTCCACAGAGTGTGAATTTCTTGAATTTATGGTATTTTTACCAAATATGCAATAAATAGTAGATAGGGAAATTGAAGTACGAAGGTATGCCCTAACTTAGCTAAAACCATCTTGATGAAATACGAGAGAGTAACATAGTTTTCCCCCTAATCTCTAGGCAAGTTGAGATCTTGATCTTAGGTGGAGGCTTTCTGTGCAGCTGTATTATAATACATGATCAAGGATTTCTCTGCAGCCAAGGTTTGTGAATGTGTGTTTGTACTCATTAAGAGCACTCACTGCATACAACAGTGAGATATTGCTAAGACCTTGTATGAAATCAGCAGGATATATTGAAGAAGACATTGACGTTCTTGAGCTGTTACGTGTAGGCCTGGCCCACTCATAAGAGTGTAACCCCTTTCATGTTCTTGTATTTCTCATGAAGGCCTGCATCTTGTTTGTGGTCTACTGCTCTGCCATGCTAACAGAGAAGCCCGTTGTGTGAGAGATGACACTCTCTAAATACAGCTCTATTCTTCCAGTTTGTTGCAGACAGAACAGATTTTGTGGAGGAGAAGACTCAGCGAGGTGAAAGGGAGTAGCTTGGGAGAAAAGGAGTGTGGATACAGAGGGGGAAAGTGAAGGGAAAAGAGCAGGGAGGATGGCCCATACAGAAAAGAGGAGAGAGAATGACACAAAAATGCATCCAGTGTGTTTCTGATCTATGTTTCATAGCATTTGCCAGTGGAGCACTCTAAAGTTGTAGTTTCTGCAAAAAACTGGAGGAGTTCTGAACCTGTAGCTCCAGCTGGGGTGTGCTTGGGGAGAATGCAAAAGCAGGGGCTAGGCCTTAGAGCTGGACTTCCCTGGCAGATGCATCCTGAACCTGAGCATATGGGAAGCGAGTGGGGCTGTGCCACTCTGAACGAGAACCTGCAGACAAAGGCCTGGTACAGGGTTTGCGTGCTGCTAACTCCCGTTGCTAGATAAGATGCTTTAAAGAAGTCGGGGTCATCTGCTCTCACAAGCACGGCTGTTTTCGTCTTGCTTGAGAAAATAATATGTTTTACCACTCATCTCAACTTTTATAAGAATAATTATTCTTTCCACCATATGACTGATTATAGGAAGTGTATACATACAGATGTTGCAAATCTTTGGAAACAGCACACCTCAATTCCATGGGGCAGTTTATAGCTAATGTACCCTTACTGCAGTGTAGCAACTGTACCGAATTCTACAAATAAAATCAGTGCCTCCGAATGCCTCTGCACATGCTCAGTTCCTTCTTTTTTTACAAGGCTAAGAAGTCCAGATTAACTCTGTGCTTGAATAGCTGCTTTGCCTGGCGGTACCCTGCAGTATCACTGAGTTTTCTGTATCTTCCTTCCAGCTACAGAAGCACGTACAAGCAACATGAACTGTGCTTAGAAAGAATTTGATGCCTGGAATTTCTCCTTGCGATGAGTAGGACAAGTCTCTAAGGTGGAAATTATGGCTAAGAGTGGAGGCACAGAGGATACTAGATTTGCTGAGAATTTGTTCTTCCACTCTTTCTCTGTTGTTAAATCTATTGTGTTGAGGAAAGTGAAGTGCTGGGCTTACTGCTAGGGTTAGGCATTGGATCTTTCTATAATTCCGGTTTGCGTTTCTCTCAAGCCTTAATCCTTGGCAGCCTGAAGCTTGGGTTCAGGCTTTAGAAGAATTTTTCAAGAATTGTCCAGTCTTTGAGAGTTGTAATAAGACTTCAGAATTAAATTGCTTTGTATAAGGTGTTTTAAAAATACTTGCCTGCTTGGAGTCTCCTCTGTTCTTTTTCCAGCTCTTTTTCTACATTTTCTCTGTGATGACCGGTGTTAAGGGAATAGTTTTTCAGTTTGGTAAGCCTCTGGTTGTTCATAGTGCTCTTTTGAAAAACAACTTGTGGTTTTTTTCAGTGTTGCTCAGAATAAAGTCGTTATTGATAAACCCTCTAAAGATATTCTTTTTCTTTTCTTGTTGTTTTTTTTTTTTTTCTCTCTCTTCCTTACCCACCTGGATTTCTCTGTGCATCTTGCTGCATTTTGTCTTGCCACCAACAGTTCTTTTGATCTCATAGCTACTTTTTACATTCGCTAGGCTGGAAATTACTGCCTCCCACAGCAGGGCAGGTGGAAAGAAATGTGTGCCTGCGCTTCAGCAACTTTAGTGCAAAGTTCAGCGGCTTAATCTAAACTGTTGGTTTGACATTTCTGAAGAGCGTTCACTTGATCTGGTCCATTGACTTTGCTTGGGAGGTCATAAACTTGAACAGCAGCATGGTAATATCTTCAGTCACCGGAGCTACTTGCTGAGCTCTGTGTGCCATTTTTTCTGTTATATTTTTACCATAAAGCGATAAGTATTAGTGCATTGTTAATTCTGATAGCAGTTCTGTAAATATCAGAATTTCTTGAACATTACAGCATTTGTTTAAAAAAAGGTGCTTGTGTATTGTCTTGTGGAAGATGCTACATATAAAATGTAAAATCTGGGATAAGTCTTCCCGCCCAGGTCCAGAAGCCTGTAGAACATTTCTTAGGTGCTTTGTGAGTGTGGACATTATCTGCACAAGAGAATTATATCGTGGGTATCTTATCCCTTCCAGTTTTTATGGGTCACTTTTTTACGTTCTAAATTGTACCGTATCACACAGACAGATATAGCAACAATTAATATGAGACCAGTAGATAATAATATCTAGTAGACTAGTAGAAAAGTCACATATGTCTAGCCCTGTTTAAAAGTCGGTGTCACAGCTCGAAGTTAGGAGGTAGTGTTGTGTGACACTTAACTCCCTGTGGACTCGTGAACTTGCTCTGCTGTCCAGTCGCATACTTCTAGAAACATGGATGAACATGGTCCTTGAGGCTTTCTAGTGATCAGAACTTTTGCTCCCAAAGTTTGGGTCAATTGTCCATCATTGTTTCTGGGATTAGGGGAAGTGTTCGGCACTGTTGGTTCCATGCTGAATGGAAAGCAATGCTGCCCCATACAAACAAGACAGCTATAGACATGAAGACAACATTTTAAACCACAAATGACCTACGCTGCTGACAAAATAGCTGTCTCAAAAGATCAATCCATGTAACCACAGTTTGGCCTCATGGATTCCAGTTATGCTAAATCTTTAGTTAGATGATCTACTTTTCTGTGTTGTATTTAATGCACAGGAGGGGCCTAATCTGGGGATGAACTGCGCAGTAAAGGACATCAGTAAGTGTAACAGCTTTATTTGTTGCAGAAATTGGAAGCTGTACAGCGATCAAAGCAGGGGATTGAAGGAAGAGGAGGACAAGTTTCTTTCCTAATTGAGAGCTGCATCCTTCCAGGGGCCGGGGACGCAACCCTACCACCCCCCACAGTGCCTGTGTGGTGCAAGGCAAGTCTTTAAGAATTGTACTTTTGGTCATTACAGTATTTCTCAGGTTTTGGGTGCCTGATTGAAGATCTAGTTTCAGTTTTACAGAACTGCTAAGCCCTCTCAGCTATTTCTGCATATATTATGTAAAAGACTCTACACTTCCAAAGTTGAATCACAGATGTCTCGAGTCGGACACTCCAAGCTAGTTGGTACTTTATTCTCTCTGCAGAAGAAGGCTGGTTCTCCCTTGAAGTCTGTGTCCAGTATCTCTGTCATTCCCACAGCGGGTTCCCAGCCTCCTTGCACCAGCTTAGGCTGTCCCCCTTGGTTTTCCTTCTTATGTTACTTGTCTAGTCCCTTTGGTCTGCCCATACCTGTCTGCTCCCCAGCTCTTTATTCCAATGATTCCTCCCAGCCAAGTAATTTCTGACCTTATTTCTACCCCAGACCTCAGTCCTGGTCTTCTGACACCTTCATTTTTTTAAGCCACCTTTGGCAGTATTGCTCTTCAAATCTGTTGCTTCTTCTCCTACTCCTTCGGTTTGAGCATTTTTTCCCTGTGCTTTTGAATTTGATATTTCTTTCTTATTCCTGAAGGCTTGTCCTAGAGATGCAAATTCTGTTGGCCCAATTCAGTGTTCAGCCAAACTGATGTTGAATGATTATTAAAAGGAACTGTTTTCAGAACCCCTTGGGCTGGAGCAGTGAGTCTGCCTGTAGGGCAGTGCATGAGCAGTTAGGTCACCTGTGGAAATCAAGAGTACTCAGTTTTTTGGCATCTTTGGAGATTTTAGTTGTGAGAGAATCTCTGCTGGATCTGTGTTTACTGTGATTTTTTAATGGATTGGAATAGAAAGGAAAGACTGCCACTTTTGTTGTTTTTGGTTTTTTTTATATTTATGCAAATCATTTTTCCTTTAGCCCTTATTCTTGGCAGTAGCTGAGCTGTTTTAGCTGAAATTAATGATTATTCTTTAAAAATCAGTCTGAGGCAAACACTCAGCATGAAAATTTCTGGGCACGCACTTTGGGAAAATGTAAGCAGCTGAAAACAGCAGTTTTTTAAGAAGTGATGTTGAGCAGCCATAGTCACAGGTGGTGATGCTACTGGTCCCACCTTCTGATTGCTCCTTTCTTGCTGCAGGATTAGAAAGTGCTTTACAAACTGTTCATTCTCTTCATGTGAACCTGTGTATCTCAGCTGTTGTGCAGTGACACAACAGCATAACGTTTGGCATGCAATGGCATGTAAGAGACTTCTAAAACAAGGTGGGACTAGTAATGGCATGTAAATGACTTGTCCATTAGAAAATGGGGGAAATCTTATGTAGCAAGGAACTGATTTCAATGTAAACAGAGACTTTTCTACTCTTCCCCTTTTGGTAAGAATGGTGGAAATGTTGACGTGCATCTTTGCTTTGATGTATACCAAAACTCTTTCTCTCCCCAGGCAATATACCTTTCCCAAACAGCTCTGAGGAAGAATTTGTTGGGCACTAACTCAAAATGTATGGGTGCTGCCATCTATGTTGTCTGCATTACTTAGGTTTTTTTTCATCAAGTAGTAGACAGACTTCATCTTACCAAGTTTGTAAGACTTGAGAAAACTACATATGCTCTGATTGAATCTTTTCTATAGTATGTTTCTTTTGGGAAGAACAGATTACCCAGGAATAGTTATTTTTTCCTGTTAGTTTGACCCAATCTGTATTTTAGTAAAATTACCCTTTCCAAGAAGTATCAGTAAGAACTGTATTTCTGCTAAAAGTACTAATGGTTATGGTAGCATTGCCTGAGACACAGGCTTCCAACATGAGCTGTAGATTCATTGCGTCACTTGAGCTAGAGATGGATGTGGAACAAGCCTTGTTAATTCTATATCAGGTTGTCACGTAGCTTTCTATCTCTGTTTGTGATCTCTGCATCATGGTGTCTGAAATGTTCTGTCCTGAATATATTAATGGTAGGTTACAGTTCTGTGTTCCCAAGAGGCTTTCCAGCTGGGAGCAAGCAATCTGTTATGACCAGAAGGTTATATACTCTATAAAAAGAGAGCACAGCAACATACAGTCAGTCGAGAAATCTATGTGAAAGCTCCTATAGTGAGTGAATATGTAATAGTGTAAATAAAGCCATTAAAAGTCATCACAGACTCACTGTTGACTCTTTGTACGTGTACTGTGCTGCTTTTCAGTGAGTGCATAATGCCTGTTACTTCTCAGCAGGATAATATTGCCCTGGGAGAAGAGATGCTGGTGGAGTGGAGGCTTCTGCTCTGCTGTGTAGAAGCAGCTCAGCAATTAGACTACCTGCTAAGCACAGGGAGACTGAGAGCTGCTCTAAAAACACTGCTTTCCAGTCCTAGCAGAAAGCAGGTACGTGGGGAGACAATTAATGGGGAACAAATTGTGAGGATCAGTGTTTTTCTAGTGAGATTTCCCTTCTCAGGAAGAGCAGTGAAAACTTCTAGTGTTTTGTTATGTAAATGTCATGTCTCACATAGATGTTTCAGGGGCTAAAGACCTGGCACAGGAATAGAAATTCTTTATTTCTGTGGTTCTCTTACGTTGCCTCCTTGTTCTGTTTCCTTCCTGTTGCTCTGAAGGGACAAAAGCATGTTTTCTCCCTGGTTTCCCTTACCTCAGAGTTAACTCAGGGTACTGCAGATTGGAAAGTAACACGTTAGATCTTACTCTTGGAATAGCAGAGTGCTGTTGTATTACCGTCTTGCTGTAGCAGTCCAGGGTTGCTTTGAACGTGTCCTGTCTAGCTTTGGAGTGTTAAAATCACCAGAATGTGTTTGCTCCTGGGGTATCTGCTGCTGTGTGAAGAAAGAAGGCAAACAGCATAGTCCTCTCCACTGACACGTGTATATGAGCAGGATAGTTCATCCCAGGAGTTATCATTGGAACCCATCTTCCCTTCCACACCACGTCTGACAGGTAGGGGCTGGAGAGAGGCACAGTGGTACAGTGGTTCTTCTGCAAGGATGCTCCTGAGAGTTTTCAGTCTGAGGGCGGAAATTTATTTTGCTGTAGGTGCACGCCTTTTTAGGGAAACAGTTCTTTGAAACTGGTTGTGAGAATCCAGTGAAACATTCTTTTAGGAGAAGCCATGGTGGTCATGTCTCAAGTAGAATAAGGTCATGAGTAATTCTCTCTTGAACAAAGGAGGTCATGAGGCCTAACATTTCCATGCAGCAGTTAAAAAACGGTGTCAGGGAATGTATGTGGCAGTAGTATTATCAACCTTGGGCATTTGGAATCATAAGAAACCTTCAAAATGGTGAGGGTTGTTGAAATAATCCTTGCTATAGACTTCATATTTGTCTTCCAGCTTTGGGAGCTGTTAGGTAGCTCCCAATCTTGATGGTCCCTGTTCAATAATGCTGAGTAAAATAGCATGCTGTGTGGTTACCTCATATTCCCTCATGTCTTTAAATTTTTTGTGCCTGCAAATGGTGCTGAAGAACTAACATGCGTCCTGCCCTTTTTACGAGTTGACTTGTAAGGCGTGTTTGCAAACTCTATTCTGATACTGATAAGGTGAAAGGTTTTGTTTTTCCTATGTGTAATACATGCTTCAAGGACCTGAGACTTTCAAGAAAAGGCTGAGTATTGTGAGACTTGGGTAAAGTAATCAGAAGGAACAGTGATTCCTGAGGGAAGAATTGTTGGAGGTTCTACAAAATCTCTGTGTTTCTGGGTTTCTCTGAGGCCCTTCACAGTGGCTATGAGGATGGGCAAAACCCACTTTTATATGGGCTTCTAAATATATCTGGATTTGTGTAATTGTATATGGTTCATTGTCTTAGGGATTCATGGTGTAAAATTATGCCCAGGAAGCCAGTTTGATGCCGACATCAGTATCTGTATGTATTGCACCTACCTGGAACTTTCAGAAAGTGAAGAATTAGTGAAATGAAATGAGTCCATTTTGTGCTATTTCTGCAGCAGAGCAGTATCAGAAGCTACACAGTCTCTGAACTAGATGTTTTGAGCCAGGTGTTTCATGGGAAGCATTTCATTTCAGGCTGCTCCCATAGCCCGTACTGTGACCCTCTCTGTCATGATGAGCACCCTCTCAGAAGCATTCTGAGGTTCGGAGAGCACAGTGCACCCTGGTAATTTCCATCTGGGACATGCTACTGAGATTTATAAATTAGAGTTTGTGAACAGTTGGTCTAATTTAAACTGTGATGTCTAAGGATTGGAGGAGGCACGAAGTGGTAAAAATCTATCTACATTCTTGCCCTTTTTTTGCTTCACTGTTTAGCAGCTAGGTTGGGGAGCCCATGAAGACATATGCCTCTAGGGAGGGTAGTGTTGTGTGGCTCTGGAAGGAGCAGAGTTTCAGTTCACCTAAAAAGTGTCAAGAGCCTGGGGAATAAAAAAGAAAATATAAGTGTTAGTTCCATAAGTAGAAGGAAGTGGGGATTTTTTTTCGATGACCCCTTTTTCCTCATAGCTGCAGTTATGCTTGCAGATTAGGATTAGTCTAGAATTGAGACCGTTTGGAACAGTGAAGCCATGAAGGTGGCAAGAGATATACCTGAACAGAAAGGGTACTTGCAGAGCGCAGGTTGCGAGGCATGGGCTATCTGTGAAAGTTTGACAGGATTAGGAAAAGCCGTATGTATGAGTTCTAGGCAAACAGACTTTAAAAGACCTTGACATTAATTTATGGAGAAGATAGGGAAAATATCATTTATCTGTCATTTTTATGATGTAGTTGGTGGGAAGGGAGACAATGAAAGACCCTCTAGAATTATGATCGAAGATCATAAGAGCATAACTTAGAGAACTGCAAGAAGCAAGACTTGAAAAAAAAGAAAAAAAAAACCCCAAACAAAAAAAACAAGGAAGGGGAACCGTGAACTCTGTGGGAACTGTGGTACTACTGAATTAACAGAATTAGCAGTCAGAAAGTGAAAGCACCCAAAAGTCTAAAAATTGGAAGATTTGTGTTTCTCAGAAAGAAAATGAAAGGAGAAGCAGCCCTCTGTGCAATGAATTTTCAAAATACTGAACTAATGCTTGAAAGGAGTGCCTTCAGGCACTGTGTGAGTTAGAAGGTCCAGTACAGAGGCCGTGTAGAATTTTTAAGTGATGAGAATTTGCTGTACTTTCAGAATCAGCCTCCTAAAGCATAACAGAAAAAAAGAAAACCCAAAAGTGAAACATGAAGTTTCCACATTGACTGCTACAGATACCTCAATCAAAGAAAACTATTAATTGCAGTTGATGCATATAGAAATAATATTTCACTCTGCGTGGTTATCCTAAAATACTCTGTCTCAGATGCTTCAATTTAAGTGACAATGATTACTAATATAAAAACTTCTTTAATGGTTACCCTGTGGGTAGAAAGAAATACGCAAATGTAGTTAATTTCCAGAGAGGAAGAAAGATGACTTAAAAACAAAACCGTGGTTGCTCACTTGACTATGTCTTCAACAAACCATTGACATCAAGGAAATGGCTTCTTATCCTATCGTCAGTAATCCGCAGTTGTGATCCCATCTTTCCCGTTTCCGTCAGCTGCAAGATACATACCAATTTCTTCTCTCTTGGCCAAAATGAACAGCTTTTTGCTTCTGACAGGACACTTGGTTAGGATATTTTTTAAGGTGAGACTCTTGTTGTGTGTTGAAGCTGGAACTTTGATGCATTACTAAAATGTTGGTTTGTAGTCCTTTCTGTCAGGTAGCTCTGAGTACCATGGCATATTGGGTGTACAGGGGTTTTTGTTTCCTACTTAACCAAAATAAGAGGGTAACCTCCCATGAGTAAGAAACAACTCTGTCCTCCTTCAGACTAGGCAGCGTGAGAGTTGGTTCTGGTCAGAGGAACAGCCTCTGCCTCTGAAGGGCTGCTTCCCATCCTTCCCAAAGCATAAGCCTTCCCAGGCTGTCAAGTGGAAGTCAGCCCCCCTTCCCCATCCCATCACCTGCCTCCCTGTTTACTTTTGAACAGCTGTTGCACCCCTTTAGAAGGTGAGTGGGTGTGTGTTGAGGAAGGGTTTGGTTAATAGTGTTTAAATGCATTGCGCAGGTGGGTAACTGCAGGGAAAAGATTTTTATTTTTGTTTGCTTTTTTTAGTGGAGATACTTTGTAATAGAGCCTTGCATTTGTCTGAGGTTATTGTTTGCAGACAGGAATGAGATGATATAATGATGCAGGATATATTTGTGCTTTCCTGTTGTGGTATGTGTGGTTGGAAGTAATCTGGGTGTAGACCTGGTTATCTTGTAAATGACGTGTTGCACAGGGCTGAGAGCAGGCACTGTGAGTAAGGTAATGGGGAGGTGGCTGAAGGTTGAAAAGGAAGATAAAGCTACGTGTTTCCTTTTTATGGCTGGGTAGGTTTGTTTTGTTTTTTGCATGGTTTCGGGCATTCATTTGGATATTCTTAAATAAAATCTAGGGAAGATTTGTGTGAGAGAAAGAGGCTGCGCCTATATGTGTATATAGCACGTGCCCATATTTTGCAAAATACCAGAATGGTTCATAACCCTTCTGTTCTTGTGGCAGCCCAGCTAAAGCCATTTTCCATGTTGCCTTTCAGACACGTGTCTTGCTCTTGTCCCTCTGATTTTACACTAAGAAACTCTGCCATATGCTGTTCAGACCTGATATTCTGGCTCAGTGTGCTTCAGATGCCTAAAAAAGTCCTTTCCCAGAGACCTCCTCTTCTGTCACATTCACATTTGAAAGTGATATTTTGGTACTGATGCGTGTGTATGACATTGCATTTGTCGGATTCTTAATTCTTCTGCAACATGCAGTATTTGGTGCTAGCAGGGGTGGAAATGAGGGCAGGGTTTAGACCCAAGAAGAGAAGTGTCCCTGGCAGCGATGGCCAGTGTGGAAATCCTTGAAATGATGCACATGATGAGCAAAGTTTGTAAGATGAGTAGTAAGGGAGTGGTCTCCTTTCTGGAGAACAGGAGGGGCATGAAGCTGACGTGGGAGGTATGTGATGTCCCCATGAAGATGATTTTTACTGGAAAATGTGTGTGTGGGGGGAATGATCAGAGGGACATGCAACACATTGAGAGGCTTTGGAAATGCGATACTGTCATTTGTTTGCAGTGTCATGCTGACTGGCCTACTTTTCCTCTGAAAAGGATTTGCTGACAACCATGTGAAAACCCTCCAAACGAAGGCGTAGCCCCATATAGCAGCAGTAATCCCTACCTGTCAGAGCTGGAGTTTCTCTCTTCCATCTGCTTGAATCTGAAATCTGTTGCTGGCAGCAGTTCGACCTCCAGGCTTTAACTGTGTTTCCATATTCAGAGCACTAGATGTTTGCTTTCAGATGGAAGTGGAGACAAGTTCTCTTGCAAAGAGTCACAGAAAATCTGCTGCTCTGCACCTTTGTTTTGCTGATACCACAGCTTTTAATATCGCACTCTTAATTAACTTTATACCCTGCTTCCATTTCTTGGTGCCGGAAGAATACTTGAAGCAATGTGGGTTTTCTCCTGTCCTTGGAGTACTGATTTCAGGCAAAGTCGAAGGGAAAGAGGAAATGTGGGGGAGAAACATTGTTGCAGTTTGACAATGCTTTTAAATAATTATTGTTTTAAGGTGTGATGTATCAACATCAGTCGCCTGTATTTTTAATGGAAGTCTTGCTTTTTAATTTGTTGTTAATATAAAAATATTCTGTTTTTATAAAATGTGTATGCAACACTTGAGACAGCATTGCAGAGTGTCTATTTTTAATGCTGGAGTTTTAGCCTCTCTTGAACAGGGTATTTGCTTAATCATACTCTGTTGGATCTTATCTTCTTTTTTTCCCACCCTTCTTTTCACCCACAGTTCAAATGGCTGGCTGAATATATGTTCTTTGGATGCATCAGCATGAAATTTTGCAGATGGCCACCGGTCTTAATACATGTGAAGCTGTGATCACAGTTTTCTAAACAGTGCCAGAGATGCTGAATTATGTTTGCAGTATTGCCAAATCTCTTTAATCAGTCTTGACTGAAAAATGATGGCATAAATCCCAGATTAGTAATGGTGCTTCAGTGAGTCATTAGCAGTGGTTGTCCAGATCTGCTGTAAAAGATGCTTTTCACAGACATAAATGGGCCAGTGCAGGGCAAAAGGGGATCTGCTATGGTATAGCTTAGGTAGAACCATTTTTAGGTTCTTGGGCATGTATGAGAAGAAACTTCTCACGTAATTTGCTCAACATGGTACTTTGTAGCTGGGATCTAGACTGCCATGCTCTCTCCTGAAAACAATTTATAGCTCAGTACAGGTGCTGTTTTTCTGTTGTTGCATCAGCCGTTTGAGTTGTGGGACTAGAGCTGAGTGGAGAAATGTGACTTAGCCCAACATCCCGGTGAGGTGGTAATTGCACAACCGCAGGGTCCCGCTAACACCAGCTGAACAAGGCAACCTGTGCGGCAGGGAGGGAGCGCACTGGGCCTGGGTTGTATGTGCACATACCTTTTAGTTGTAGGGGTCAACACTGGGGACCTTCATCTTCCCGGCCCCTCCTTTGCTGCGAATAGGAGGGGAAGGGCAAGGGCAAAGGCTGTTTGTGCGTGGAGGCAGTGCAGGATGGTGCCGGCTCCGAGTGGAGAGCCTCTCTCTGCCCCTCACAGTGTGAGCAGGTACCAGGGCAGTGTCGGGCCATAGCCAAAGTACACACTAGAAATGTTTGATACTAAACCAAAATAGAAATGCTCATCTGCAAGGACTTTCAAACTTGCAGTGTTACCTCCGTAACGAGTATCTTGGGGCACATTTTGTTTTTAGGGTGGCTATTAACTGTGTAAGAGAATTGTCCATTGCAAAAGGCTTTTGTGCCAGCCGTGATGCAAACCAGGTCTCCCCTTGTGAGCCTAAAGGTGTTTGTGAATGTCGTCTTTTTTTTGGTTGAAGGTTTGAACTGCTGTAAAGGTTGTGTTTTGACAGCTCAGAGGAATTAAGCCTTAAACAAATAGTGTATAAAGTTTGAGCAACAGCAGCGTATTTTCCTTCACACTGCAGGTCTTGAACTGGAAGGCCTGTTTTTAATGAAAAAATACACCTACAGAGAAAAAAGGCCTCTTTGCTTAGATCACCTTGGTTTCATGCAAACATTAAAAAAATCGTTTTCAGAGCTTCTGTCCAGAAATATTTCTTAAACGTACAGGCTTAACTGAGCAAAGTGATTAAACTTTTTCCTTTATTCGGACTAAGAGCTTTGTTTGAAGAACATGAAACACTTGTCTTCTACTTGGATTGAATGCTTCTGCTTTTAAAGCAGTCTATTTCTGCTCACTAAACAAGAAACAGGAAAGTGAAATGTGAAGCGTTTAATCCTACTTGAAAACATTTGCATGAAAAAAATTCAGTACATTTTTTTCTGGACATGTACTCAAGTTGTAAGAGAAGAGTTATAATAGGCTTTACTTTTAACAGCAATGATGCATCACTTATTTTTCACCTTGCATTTTGTCTGGAAACTTTGAATAGTGTTTGCTTTTATATGTGCAGACATGTATTTGCTAGGATTTTTTTAATGTTTCACTCTTCTGATAGCTAGCAGTCTTA
Organism: Platalea leucorodia; assembly: GCF_965183815.1. Classification (NCBI taxonomy): domain Eukaryota; kingdom Metazoa; phylum Chordata; class Aves; order Pelecaniformes; family Threskiornithidae; genus Platalea; species Platalea leucorodia. Next base: position 71,736,668 of record NC_138824.1, read on the forward strand.
TTGTTAGAAACAGAATTTTACATTTGTATACCAAAGTGTCAAGATTAATATCAATGTGATACCTGTGATACTGTACACTTTCCAAGTTCTTTAGCAACTGTATTCTCCAGATTTTGGAGAAAAATGGTTTCTCAATTAAAATTACAGCAAAGCTTGAAATCTAACTGGTGACATGGTGTTATCAATTCTGTTTTCTAACATGCCTCCAATAAATGAAAGTTCAATACTATTTTGCCTGTGTTACAGTAGTAATAATCATCTATTTAGTAAAAACTCTGTAAAATCACTAGTTGTTAAGTCAAAAGTATAACATCTTGGACAACAGGAATACTTGGAGATCTCAAGATGGAAAGAATCTTTCTTTCTCTCTGGGGCTTTCTTCACAAAGCAGATGTAGGAAGCTTTGTATTTTTTATTTTCACTGCTTAGATTTGTAACTATAAAATGAACAAACCAACAGTAAATATGGCATGATGCTTATTTCTATTTTGTGAAGAAAATTTTTGTCTGGAGAGATTTCTTTTCATGATTTAAGTTACCATTTTTGCAGATATTTTTAGAAGTTTCCTGAATCTTTGTTTTTCAGATTGTGGTTTAAGATTTTCTTTGACGTTACAGTTAGTGAAAAACAAAATATTAAAGAAAACCAGTAAGTTTCTGGAGTTTATATAAAAATACATTTTAGTGAGATATATTTGACTTTGGGATGTTTTCTTGATGAAGGAAAAGAAAACCATTTCAGACCAAGCACGGGGCAACAGCATCTGTAAGCTAGTCAGATTCCTTGGGTTTTTTCTTCCAAGTGACTGTGGATCAAATAGAAGGGAAAAACTATGTTCTCATGTCTAATTAATAGAGATCAATGTCTGTTGTGAGCAATGATAGTTTCTACATAAAGTAAACACACATCCTGAACTCTGGCTTTGGGACAGTTCTGTATTTCTATGTGTTTTTATTTTGGTGTACTCTCAAACTCTGGATTTTGTTTCAGATGCTAAATTTGTTCAGATCATTCTCTTTTTTTTCCCCCAGACAATTCTAAATGTAATTAAGTGTATTGCACTGTATGATTTCTTTTTTTTTTTTTTCCTTTCTTTCATCCCTTCTCCCTTTTTAAGTAAAGAAAACAAATCCCACAAAACTCATTTAATATTTTTGGATTCCCACATCTATTTATGGCTGCTTGCATCATGGGGGAAAAAATGCGACACGGCTCATAGGAGGGTGACATAAAAGGCTATATGCGGCTGTTGACTGGTGAGAGTTCCAGTCCTTGTAGAATATCCCAAGAAAAAGTATAAGCACAAACATCATAGTAGTTCGTTAGGTTTTTTGGTGTGGTTTTGTTGATTTTTTTCAGTACACATCACCACCTGTATTAGAATCTGCAGCCTTTCCTCTCCTTTACTACCTCTGTTCTTGTCCAAAGTGATCGCTGGTAGCAGGGGCGAGCGGCCGTGGGTGGACAGATCCCAGTCTGGGACCCCCTGCAGTGCCAGAGCAGACTTGTCAGCCTCATCAAGAAAGCGCTGTGGTACCTGGCTGAGTGTTCAGCGTTTCCCTTAGTTCTGGTTCTTAACCTACGCAGCGCAAGCATATGAACTTGTGCTGCGTATGGACCGTGGGTTTCTTAGATTGTTATGCTGCGTGCTTTTTTAGTCAGCTGTCTCTTCTTGGACAGCTGAATGAGGCTGGGGTCCTGAATTTGATAGGTGTGTTTTGAACGCAAGTTTGGTTTTGCAGAGGGATATGAAGTGTATGGCAGTTGCTGATTTTTACAGTGCGATCAATAATGATCTTGCTTTGGAAAAAGTGTGTGTTCTTTCCCATGCAGTGTGAATGTAGGCTTTAAGACAGAGAATTTTCTTAATGCGTGAGAAATTAAAATGAGTGCTTTCTTATCGCTCAAGGAAAATGAAGTATAAAAAAGGAGACAACTCGTGACAGTAAATTATTATGATAATTTATTTGCTGGACAGAATTATTGCTACCCTTGAAATTGGCTTTTAATTTCAGTGAAACAGAAAACAATTGGTAGCTGTCTCTTGTACAGTGTGTTATTCGGGAGCTCTCCAAAAACAATGAAAAGGCCAATCAAAATATTATGGGTTTTTTTCTTTTCACATGTTGGCTGCTTTCCTTTTTGAACTTGACCTAATAATGACAGATTTGCTTAAGATAAAGTTCTGGGAACCTACATTTATTATTTTTTGGCTATGGGCACAGAGAGAGCAAATAAATGAGACGTCTGTAGATGGTTTTCTTCCAGAAATACATGTTTGTATACACATCTGTAGGTGAGAAACACTTACAAATATGCAAACTTACATATGCATGTAAATTACGTATGCACACAAACTCCTAAATTTGGCGTTACGGCTGTACAGGGCGCATATTCAGGTAAGCAGGGGCAACAAACTAGAAACTTTTGTAGGTAAGAGAAGATAGGATGAAGTGATGTAATATTTTCTGATTTTTTTCCCCTTTTTTAAAAAGAATTTTAAGTTCTGTTTCGTTGCAAGAGTGTAAATAGGTCACAGTGTGTGAATAGAGTCCATGATGATAAGTACACAGAGAATGAAGACTACACAAACCCCATCCTTGTCTTTGCTTGTGATACCTGCCAAGTCTCCAGCTCAGGAGTCTTTGTTCTTGGCTCTTGTTGGTGTCATTAAAAACTGCTAAAGCCAGACACTAAATTGGTTGGAGCAGACCTTTTACAACCTGGATATTTTCCTCTCTTTGTTGTCTGATTAGTCTCTTCCTCTGACATCAGTTGGTGTTGGACCAAACCTTTACTTCTGTGAAAATCTTAGAGACTGGAGATGAAAAAAACATCTGTAAAATTTTGTAGCAGGAGAAAATTTAAGTAATGCAGGAAGGAAGGAATACTGTTATTTAAAACAGCCTAGTACTTTTGTCTTGGTAGCAATTGTTACATTTGTTGCAAGTTCATTAACTGACTTCCTACTGTGGTTTGTACTGCTTGTGGTTACAGGCAATTAAACGTGGAAGTCACACGATCAACGCTTGCTGTAGTTTTAGGTGGAGACAGCTGTCATCTGGTGTACAGGAAAAGGCCACCTTGTTGCGTTAAGTCACAGTCCAGCAGCCTTACATTTCTGCCTCTAAAACCACGCAATCTAACGAAAATATGCAGTGAACATCTGACCCTTGGAGTATGCGTTTAGACCTCCACAGCTATTAATGATGAAAAGTCGTAGTACTTGTTTATACCCATTTTGCTGTTTAAGTACAGTGTTTTGTTGCAGGATTTGCATTTTACCTGAATTTCTCATCGGAATGATTTTACTGTGTAATAACTGCCCCTGCAAAGGTAGTACTTCAAAGTGAAACAGACTGAGGAGGAGGGAAATAATTTGTAATTAATCATGTGAACAGACAGAGGACATGTTCACAATTATAAAAAAATGTGTATTTCTCTCTTACAGTGTGCATAAATGAAAAAAAAAAAATCTAGTGGACCACTGAAAGTAATTTTTAACTGAGCGGTTCTTCCCTCCTGGAATGTAAATCCCAAGAAGTTTGAAATAGGACAAGCAAACATGAGGAAAGATAACAAGCAATGTACAGAAACCAGAAATCCTACTAGAACTTGCGGCTCTTTGGTTTTAGATTTAAAAAGTAATTTCTTCTAAACAAAGTGACATCATGTTCTGGTTCATCAACAAAGTTTAGCTCTTGCAGCTGAGAGTTGGGGTGGCTGCATGTTGCTTCTTTGGGGAATAGAAAAGCCCTGCTTTAGCTTTGGTGCCTCCTTTCTACTTGCAGACCTTTGGAACTGAAAAATGATTAATAGGAAGATAAAATACAAGGCTGGTAGTTAAGCATAGTTTAAGCAAAGTTAAGAGGTTTTTAGGTAACTGTTGGAAACCAGCTGAAACAGGATGTGCTTGTTTGCATCAGTATTACTGTTTTTTTACAGGCTGTAAGTGCACTCATATTTGTCTGGGCTTCAACCCAGTTGTCTGCACTCTGAGGGACAAGAGCCTGCTGTTGGAAGGAGGGTGGGAATGAAGGACTGAGTCATTGTTTTTTCTGCAGGTTTTACTGGTGAAACCAGCACCAGTCTGGCTTGAACCAACTTGCTTGGTCCTGTACAGGTAGGCATGGTAGAAAGTCTTGTAGCAAAGAGGTGAAAAATGATATGACATACTAGTGGCATGAGTTCTTTCTGCTAAAGGGTTATGGGGATAGCAGGTGCAAGCCAGAGGCAAGTTGAGGTCTGAAGCACTTGACAGATTTCAGATGGGACTTGGGCATTGCTATCTGAAGGCAACAGATGTAGTCAGAGGAACCTGAGGTCTCTGCAAAGCGAAATACTTTTTGTTTTCTTAATGCTTTTAATTTATGTCACTAGAATATTTAAAGTGGTTTTGCTGTATTAAGCATGAAACAAGGAAACAGTTCCTAAGAAGCATTTCTTAAGTAGTCTACGTTTTACAGTAGAGGTTCTCCAGTTTTGCTGTCACTTTTGCTTAAACCTGTCAAAAAAACACAGAAATGTGGCTCACAGATGTGTTAGGCTTTGCTCATCTCTCCTTTTGATGTGCCTTGTGTCCCCATGGATTCTCTGGCATTTTTTTCTTTTTATTCATTGCTAAGTGGAATATTTCAGCCATATACAAAGTGAAGAAATTCAGAGTTATGTACCGTTATTGATTAGTGCTTCCTAGCCATTTTCTAAAGGGGACAAATTTGCACAAGACACTTGAGACACTCATGATTGATAACGCGTATTGGATTTCTCCCCTTCGTTTGGCACAAAACTCCTGCCTTGGGAAACTGAATTGTTCCTGTGCTTCACCCAGTCCTACATATTGAAAACAGTTTAAAGTCAAGCATTGGTGCTCTTGTGCTGAGTAAGTTTTACTGACATCGGTGAAGTTCCTTGCAGAATAAGGAGTTATGTGACTGGAATAAGTGTTTTAAATAACTTCTGTTAAAGAAATTACCTATAACCATAAGGAAAAGCAGTTTGTCCTTGAGCATTTCTCACAAACAAATTGAAAGGAGTTACCACAGGGAGAGGGGGAGGTGGCTTTGCTTGTGAATGTATGGCTATAGAGTCAGAGGGCAGGAGTAACTGAGTAGAGAGCACCCTGCGATGTAGCAATGCACAGGAGATGCCTGTGTCTTTGTTAGGGGGAAGTCTCATGTTGGTGCTTTCCTCCTGAGAGAAAAGCACTGTCCTGATGAAGGGAACCAGCTCACTTTTTCCATGGTTGTGGAAAAGAGAAAACAAAAGTTCATTGCCAAGAGCCAAAAAAACTTTACTAGAACTTATGACGTACAGAAAATGTAGGGTGGTGTCCAGTATAGACTGCCTAAAATAATGTTAGAAGTTAGCACAGTACTCACTCTGATATTTATTGCAGTATCTACTGATTTTTAGCATAGGAAATTTACTTAACGTAACCACTTGAGAAGCCCAAAGAATCATGGGTATGTCTGCAGAACTATTAATTGGGAAAATTTCTACCCTATTTAGGTAGCTGTTATCTTGGTAACTGTCTGATCCTAGTGTTAGTAGTGGATTAGTGTAAGCAAACAACAGTCATAATTTTCTTAAGAAAACCTCTGAGTAGTAAGTATTGCTGCCCAGGGAAGTGGTTGAGTCCCCATCCCTGGAGGTATTTAAAAGAGGTGTAGATGTAGTGCTTAGGGCCATGGTTTAGTGGTGGACTTGGCAGTGCTAGGTTAACGGTTGGACTTGGTGACCTTAAAGGTCTTTTCCAACCTAAATGATTCTATGATTCTATTGATTTTTATCCTTGACTGACCTATTTCCCGACTTACTTCTTTGCATGTGTTACTGTTCTATTCATATTCACCATGCAACAGTCTCTTGCAGGGATGGTCTGTCAAAAGGTGTTCTTCCTTCATGGCTTCAGCAGCCCTTGATCTGCGAACAGTCTAGCTTGTCAAAGATGTATTTGGGCTGATTTTGGCTATTCAGGTCAGTGACTTGAGGACCGGACTCCTTATCATGTTACTGATGCTTAACAGGCCAGCATACAGTAGTCATCTTACGCAGGCATATTCTTAGCTTGCTGTAGATCTAAGGTTATTTATCTGTGCAGTTCACAGTGGAATGAGGTTCAGCTAAGTGACTTTGCTTTGTGTTTGCTGTGGTTCAGCTGATGTGTTATAACTTGTTAAACTTCTGTACTTTGATCCTGAGCTTTTATCTTTATAGCCGTAAATGTAGAATGTCTGATTGTGACAGGCAGGTCTTCTGAGCCTAAGAATGGCACTTCTGTCTTTTGCATCAGTGCTTTTCATGTGTCTATGCTATTTTTTTTTTATTGTGTTACGCTATTTTGATTCCAACCAATATTCCTTTAAAAAAAACCCAACAACCAATCAAACAAAAAAACCACCAGCTGTTTTAAAAGTCTTATTTTTATAGAATAATATTTGGATTGGGTAGAAAGGACTAGTTGTATCTGCCTTTTGACATTTGCTATTCTTGATCAGTCGCTTAATCTTACTAGTCTTTTAAAAAGGCATCACATATTTTAGAAAGAATAAGCTGCAATTCACTCTGCCCCATACATAGGGTAATACTACAATGTTACTACACTGAACTAAACCTTACTTTTATTTGGTTGCTGGATTTAAAAAAAAAAGAAAAGAAAAGAGATTTCTGTGGTTAGGCCCTAGTCTGACATACTGCAGGGGCGAGTCTTGATATGCCTGTTTTAATTATCCCGTACATTTTCATGTGAAGAGCAAGCTGCAGAGTTAGGAGGTCTTTACTTTCTCGTGTCTCAAGATGCAAGCTTGTTTCAGATGGCATGGCCTTGTTGAAGGGATTAACAACAGACAAGTAGAAGTCATGTTCTTTCACTGGGCTGGCTGGTTCTTCTGATCCCATGCCTGAAATGCTGTGGCTGCAAGTTTCCTGGGTCTCCTCTCAGTTCATGAAGGATAGCTAGCAGCTACCTGTGGCAGCTACTCTGGGTCTGCTCTTCTGCTTTTCCTCTCCCTTTCCTTTCAAAAGGAACAGAATATTTGGTTGTGTTTTGTGGCAACATGGATTCTCCTTTCTGCTACTGAACCTGGGCTAAACATTTCTGCAGTATTCCAGTCCAAGCAACTGGAAGCTGGTTTGGGTGTAGCTGCCTTGCTGCCAGTGGTCAAAACTCACTATTCAAGTTAGGTTTAAACAAGGATGAGGTTTTAAATAATCCTAAAGTGAAGGTCCTTCTGATTGAGTTCCAGCACTTGAACTTTTGTGGTTCACGTCTTCAAACTCCCTCTGCTAAATCATGAAAGAGCAGAGATTTGCGGTGATGTTACTGAGTTTTAGAAGTCAGACCTGAGACTTTCGCCTAGTCTTAGAATGTTAGCAGCTGGGCGTTTAAGGAAACCATTGAATATCACACAGTTTGTAATTCCTGATATGCTACACAGGTCCAGAGCTGCTTTAAAACTTAGGACCCTGCTCCAGCCTTGGGGCAACACAATGACAGAGGGTATATCCATGTAATGCTTCTCCCAGCAGTTTCATTCTAAGGTGTTTTTCTGCCTTAATTTTCTTTGCAAACATACCTTTCCTTGGTTTGCTCTTCAGTCTCCTAGTGCAGCATTAAGCCAGATGTGGATGAATATGGACCTGTGCAGTAAGATGGGTAGGTCTGTACCTCTGTACTGTCATCTTAATGTATTTGCTGTATTTGCTGAACTTAATCTACAGGGATTCAAATTTTGTAGTCTGTGTAGCTTCACGTTCTAAGTGACATTTCTTCAAGAAATGTATTAAAGAATTTCTTGTTACTTCTTCGGCACAAATTTTACAGTGCTTAAAAGAATGTCAGGAGAAAACCATTCCTGTCTTTACTTTTAAAAATTACACCTGCCTATAGGCATATTTTTCAAGTAGGTAATTAGCTCTGAATGATTTTGTGGCAGCTCTGTTTTAATCATTTGAAGAGTGACAAAGCAGATAGACTTGGCAAAATAGAGAAAATGACTAAAAATCTAGCTGATTGATTTTGTGTTTTCACCTGCAAAGAAAGGTAAGTGCTTGATTGTGGTGCATGTGTGCATGAGTGGGACATCATTACCTTTAATCAGCCCCAAGCATACAAGTCTCACCCTTTTTTAGCACCCATATGTCAGTCTGTATGCTGCAAAAATAGATTATATTTTGTTTGTTCAAACTGGCAACATGATAAAAATTTTCCAGGAGACTGACTATTCTTTGGATGTTTAACTGTGTAATCTCAGTCTAAAATAAGACATACCAGTTTAATTACTTATCTGAAAAATGTTTTTGTCCTCTTTTTTTCTTTTTCTTTCTTTTTCTTATTAGGGTGGTTAGCTCTCAGGCTTGAGAGATTGAGGGGAGAGAAAAAGGAGTAAGAGTCATTTTCTGAATTGTCTCATTTTTGTGCTTGCAGATGATTGTAGGAGCACTCTGGGACTTGATAGCAGTTTAGAGATTATCTTAGAGACACCCTGCTCTGCACCAGCTGCTCTCAGTGCTCTCCCAGATTGAATGCGAAGGATGCTATCCAGTGGCTCATGTCTTGCTGGGATTAATTTTAGGCTGTTTTGAAAAACTAGGGCTGGTCTGCTTTGGTACATAAATTGGGGTTGTTGAGTGTTACGTGAGCTAAAGACAGTTTTTTGTTCTCACTGGTGCTTTATTCTCCACAATGCTGCATCTAAACCAGATTTGTCTTGTACTTCAGCTGCTACTGCCTTTAGTTTTTAGAAACTAGGCTGAGACTGGAATACCGTAATACTACTCTCTATCGGTCTACTTTTTCCCCACCTTCCTCCACTGCTCTTTGTACTATGAGAAAACTGGTGAGTAAGAGATTTCTGAGGAAAAAGGAGGATGAGCAGCCTCCAAAACTTGCAAAATGTAAAGAAGCAGTCATGTTAGTTATCCCTCCTGTATTTGTCATGCATCTCCTCAAGAAGACCCTATACCTGGTAGCTCCTCCTTATAGTTCAAAAAGCAGTGTGTGGACTTAAAGAGGACAATAAAAGGCAACTGCTTTCAGGCAGCTGTGTTATCAATTTCAGGGTGTTGATAATAGTGTATCATAGGGGGCTTAAACTTTGCAGTACCGTTTTTCCTTTTTCTGTGGATTTGTGGCTTCTGCAGTATTAGAGGCCAAACCTGCCGTAGTACCTTTTCAGGCCCGCAGCCTGTGCAGTAAAATATCCTGTGGAGGTGCTGAGTTCTGAAAAACAGTTCTGAAAAATGGCGCTAGAGCCAGTCGGCAATGCGACACTTGGAGAAAGCTGTAGTGACTACAAAGGATTATTTCTGTCATGAGCCAAAAGCCCAGGAGTTTCAGGGACGGGTGGCCCAAAACAGCATCCAAGCTCAGCGTGTCATGCGTTTTGTGTAACTGAGCTACAGCGTGCTCAGGGATCATGGAGGGTTTGCATAGCTCTGTATTGCAGCTTCAGCAGCCAAACCTTTGAGCATTGCTTAATGGCAGGCCAGGAGTTTCTGATCTGTGGCCCATGAAGCGGTGGAACCTTGCGTGGTATTGCTTTCCCTTTATTCATTATTATTGCCTTTATTGCATTGAAGAGGCTAAGCAAACCTTAAATGCTTCATGTTAAGTAGCACTTGCTTTTATGGAAGAATTTTTTGCACGCGGGTAAATGGTTAGTCCACTGAACAAGGAAGGCTTGATTCAGGGAATGAATTTGGAAGCCTCTGGTAATAGAGCTGTATGGTTTAGTGTCTTACTTGGGTTCCTGCCAGTCAGTCTTGAACTTTCAGGGAGCGATAGGTTCACATTGGAAAATGCCATGGGTGTCAAGATGTGCTTAGGACCTTTTTCCAGACTGAAACCTGCGGAGGTCTGCACGGCTCTTCAGATACCTGCATCAGTGGAAGAGGCCTTACCGCTGTGAATGAGCGCAGTTAAGTACAGCAGAGTCTTAACAGCCTTAAAACTCTTCTGCCCAAATTCAAAACAAGGGAAACAGAGCTGAAAAAAGTTTGGTTTTTTTTTTTTTTACCAGAGACTTGACAAACATTGTTTTTCTTGCCAAACAATACTTTTATGAAGCTTTGCTGATGATCTCTTCCCAAGTTCTTTGGTCTCCTCTCTCTCCCTTTGCTGTCACAGCTTCCCCAGGCATCTCGTTTTCTTGTGTTTGCTTCTGAGCAGCCTGTCAGTCAGGCAGCTCACTCTTGCAGCTTACAAATGTGTGCCTGTGTCTCTGCCTGAGTCACTCCTCTCCCGAATCCACCTCCTTGGATCTTTCTCCATCATACAGTTAACTCTGCTGTTTGACTTGCCCTGCCATGCTTTCCCCTAAGATGACTTGCCATGCAGTTTTGCCATCACTTCTCCATTTCCTGTTCTCTAAACCAGTTTGCCCCATTAGCAAGCCACCATAGTGCCATTAACTTCTCTCCTTTCAAGACCATACGCTAGGAACTGCTCTCAGGTTGGTGTATTAACTGGAACTTGTGTCCTCTTGATGGTGACATCGATCTTTGCCTGGCTGAGAGACTTGATTCCCTAGCTCTGACATTTCCTCTGCTTCTGTCTGTCATCTTCTAAAAACATCTCATACCTCACAGCCAAATTCTTCCCATCTATGTTCTATTTTCAGCTCTGCTTTTACTGGATAGTCTCCATATTTAACTTTAGCACTTAAGCCACTGCAGCATTTCTGTATATCTTCCGTGGATTTTTTGTTTTATTTGTTGGTAGGCCTGATTGGGGCATGTTGGCACCAGCAGACTTCATCCCCTCTGCAGTTTTAGAGGGAAGTGAGTGCCTTCAGAGAGGTGATTCCTGACACCTAAGTTAGCAACTTAGCTCCTGCTTAGCTTAAGTGATCTGAATTGCACTCTGCCTGTCTTGTTTCTGAGAAAGTAGAGAATTCAGTGCATTTTCTGACTTTCCTGGATGTTCTTGTTAGTGTAGTCTCTTCAGCCTCCACATTGCATATGAGAGGTATGCATGGATTGTAGTAATTTTCAACCTATTAAAGAGATCAGAGACATTACAGAATTTTAAACTATGGCTTCTTTATGTTCTTAAATATTCCTTTATTCCTGGTTAGCATGCTGCATCTGTAGGAGGAATCAATAGATTTGTTTCTTTAATGCAATTTTTGAAGTTCCCACTTCTTTTTTATTTCCCCCTAATGGGAGATTTTTCAATGACAAACTTAACTCTACAGGCTACGTATTTCCTCTTTTTAGTACCTAAATTACAGGTTTTTAGCCCATGGTGTTATGGAATATTGGAGTAATAAAGCTGAAAAGGCTTCTCTTAAAAACAAACAAACCAAAAGATCACAAGTAAGATACCAAAAATATGTTACTTTCCTGTGTGGAAAGCTTTTTATGTGGGTGAAAAAAAATATTATTTCCTTGTCACTCTCTTATATAAGCTATAATTGCTACCAATTTCATGCAAAGTTTGTTACTCTTTGTAAAAAGGCTCAGGCAGGTCTCCGTGATATTTTTTGAACCTGCAATCAGTTATTTTTTGGGAGGAAGAATTGGGGGGGAAAGAGTGGGTAGAAGAAATGCGCACCATTTTTGTACAAAAAAGGCTTGTACTGATTAGCTGCTATCTAAATTATAGTCTGTGAAAATAAACTTTAAGCTCCTTTATATGAAGCTGACAAATCCTCAGGTCCTTTTGAAATAGTGTTTGGCCAGTATTTGTGTGGTTTCAACCTATTATATGAATTCCTAAAAAAGGCAGGCTGTTTAGAAACACTGTCTAACAGGTGCTGCTTGCATCTTCCCCTTTTTTAGACTCACTGTAAAAAGAAAGACACGCATACTTTTGAAACTGGTTTAATGTAAGGATGGCTTTTACTTGTCTTCCTTTAATTTTAATGTGTTTGCTTTTCCATCTTAACTACAGCTGTTACACGGAATTACAGGCTGTGTATTTTAAGAGTCCTACCATAGTTATGGGTGTGGATCAGTAGTTTCCGTACTTTGCCGTGCTTGGCTCAAGGCAACCGCAACTCCGTGCTAGTATTTGCCCTTGCTTGTGATTTCCTCACTGAACCAGTACTGTGCAGTAGTTAACAGAACTGGAGATGGTTCAGTGTTTCTCAAACAAAATGGATGGTTCTGAAGCTATAAATGACTATTCTTTGTATTAGAGAGAGAATTTCTTACTTGGATTGTATTGAAGAACTGACACAGATAAAGGCTCTGTCTTCTTTCTCTTTGCTCAGTTTGGTGTCTCCGTTCAATCTTGATATAACCAGCAAAGATGAATATACTGTATTCTATTTCAGAAGCCCTTTCATGGAGCGTTATTAGAATTGTTTTTCCCAAGAGAAATTAACAGAGAATTAATGCTATTTTGGACTACAGCAATCGATAAAGTATTTTTACACTACCTGTCTTTATGGCTCTTGCTGACTTACGCTTGTATTGGTGATCTTGTATTTATAGCCAGCTCTTTTCAGTATGTCTTCTTTATCTCTAAAATGATTTCATGAGATTTCAACTTGCAAAAGTGAATGTATTTTGGAGCACACCCTTCTAGGAATGTGACTGTCGTTTATTAAATAGCTCTTTAAACAGTTCTGTATTGATTAGAATCAACCTCACAAGATTTGGATGGGGGATAAACAGATATCTTCCTTCCAAAACTAAGCATTATCCCAAAATTACTTAATAATACATTGAAGGAAAGCTTGTCCAATATTTAGTGCACTAATCAGAGCTTAAGATTCAGTTCCCAAGACTCTTCAGATAATGTCAGGCAAGTAATGAATAAAATCATTACAAGCTAAGTGAAGTGGGCCCTAGAAACTTGTGCCTCTGAGCCTCAGACTCTATCTGCTTCATTCTTCCATTTTAAAAAAGAAACAAACCAACAAAACACAAGCACCCAGTCCCATGCCCCCCCAAAAACCCCAAACTGACAAGCTGGGGGGAGGGAAACCTTGCCTTTGGGGTTAAAAACTGTGAGGTGAGCTGTTGTTTCCCAGACCTCCAGGTGCATGCTTTGTCTCTATCCTGACTGTCTCAGGTGCAAAACGCATGCCAACAGACCTGTGCTTTTCACCAAGCTAATCTCCATGTCAAGGAAACCTTGGGTCTGTAGCCCCGGTGGGGCTGGGGAGGGCAGCTGCAGCTCCCAGTGGTGCAGGGCGGCAGCACCTGTGGTCTGTGACCACTGTCAGCCTCACCAGGCAAGTGCATGAGTAGCCATCAATTCCAGACAGCTAAAGTACATCAGAGACAGCATTAGAAGAAGGTGGAAATAGAGGAGGGCAGGGTAATAGAAAATATATGTTTTGCTGCCTTTATAATATAAAAGGATGATGCCAGTGATCTTACCCGTTTAGGCTGGTGGAACTGAACTATAAACAAGAGGTTGTATGTGGAGCTATGCACATCACTTTTCTGCATAGCTGAAATTGTTTGGTGACTTAGATGGACCTGTTCCACAACTGAATGAATGTATGCCATACATTTGATGGGAAACTGAGTGGATGAAGGCTTTGTAGAATCATAGGATATAGATGTCAAAAAATTACCTTTAAGTAGCACAGTTACCAGTGTTTTCCATTTAATCATAATTACTTAATACTAGTCATGCTTCCTTAATACAGACACACAAACATTGTTAGAGAAGGTCGATGAGACTCTAATAATGCATTAAACCTAGTAATCAAATGATGCAATGTCTTCAATTATTATCTGCCCAGTCTAATTCCCTACAAATTCAAGGCCTCAAAGTCTTTTCCCAAAGCACTATATGATGCAAACATCTGTAATCTCTGGTCTCCCTTTAGTCCCCAAGACATCCCATGCAGTGAGACCTTTTACCATACTAGGAAGTGAAAATAATCTAGAAATATATATAGCAATATATCAATACATACTTCTGGATTATACATAAACACATGAAACTGATTTAAAGAAACCAAAGCAACCTCTCACAGCTCTGATATACCACCTGATCTTTCAACAGATACATGGAAAAAATGTCATAACTGGTGGAAGTGCCAACAAATGGTGCACAAGGGCCTGTTTGGGGCAGGCCGTATTTTTATGTACCTGAAGAAAAAGAAAATGGTTTATTTATAAGGAGATTCTGAACCTATTCTTACTTTTTTTTTTTTTTTTTTTTTTTTTTTTGCCTTCTCTTATTATCTGTGTAGGTTTGCTGGTTTGTAGTTGACTGTTCTTAGAATAAGACATGTAGCCTTTGACATTAAGATTTTTTGAAACCACATTAAAACACTCAGGTGCTACTTTTTGTGAGCTTTTCCCATGGCCTAATTTTAGGAAAAATCCCAAATGATATGAAGTCAATTAAGTTCTGAGTGTCAAAATTTATATTAATCATGAAAGAAACACTTCCATTATCAACACTTTTAATAAGCTGTTCCACCTTGGGCTCCCACTGGTCTGAATTCTGATGCACAATCCAAGGTGTACAATACCATCTTTGAATGGTCCCATTGATATTTGGTGGCATTAATCTGGGGAATAATTTACAGCGCACCACAAATAAAGGCTGGATTCACACGTAACGACTTAAAATTTGTGAACTTCCAGATAACTCTGATTGGATTGTTGTATGATTTATTTTGAAAGAAGAAATAAAGAATTTTGAGAGAGAAAGAAGAAAAATGGTTTAACCATGGCTTTTTATTAGATCTGTTACTGGTCAACATACATTTGGGGACCCTCTTAGCTATTTGTGAAGTGCTGTACTACACTATACTAACAACAGGACTTTTTTTGCATGGCAAAGGCAAGGAATGCCAAGAATGGGAATAAGAGAATGAGGTCCTTACATGTGTCTAGGTAGGCACATGACCTTGCTAATGAGGAACATATCAGAAGATGATTTCCCTGCTAAAAATAGGAGCTGGTTAACTGGCAAAGGAGTAGAGATGAGTTGAGAAGACAAGACAAAGCATTAGAAATCTGTTGTGCAAACACAGAAATCTTGGCATTACAGCTGCTCTTTCTTCATGCAGATGAAGAGGAGCAAATTTTATAAGAGATGTTGCAGAACAGTCATCAAAATTGTCCAGCTTTACATTCAGTTTTCCTGTTTTTTGATTTAGTTTACCCAGTGCAGCAGATGGTACTGAGACAACAATAAGTCTTTGCATTGACTTTCTCCAGCATTGACAATTGTTCTTGCTGAGGCATTTGAAGAACCTACCAGTCATAGGTCACGAAAGACCAGCATGAGATCTGCAAGTCCTGCATTGTGAAGACAACAGGAAAAACTTCACTCAGAAAATGTACAGACTGTATTGAATGAGCAAAATGAGTGGATGTAGACAATTCCCATTAGAGTATAGCATTTTGTTAGACAGTGCAAGGACTCATGATGTTTTAAGTCATGAAGTAACATGGTTGCATCAAAATGAGTTTATGCCTGGGTTTGGGTGTCTCTTTTGTTAGGATTCATAGATCCATATTCAATTGAAATTATTGTATGAGTGCAGAGAATGGGGCATGTTGGTTTGAAACAGAGAGGTAGTTGTACATTGTAGAGAAAAATAAAGATTGTTTGGAATCAGAAAATTGTGTCGATGTTGATAAAAGAAATTATAATATTCTTGGAAGCCTGGAGACACCAGGTGTTTTCTGACATGCATTCTCTGGTATCCAAAGTGATCTATGAGGCATACATATAAAATTTGAGATTACAGATGCTTCCGCACTTGCACTGTGTATTTTTTCAGGAAAAAAAGCAGAGTTCTGACTATAAGGAGAAGGAGATTGAGTACATGGTAATTGCAAATGGTGCATCACTTGATTATCAGGTTTAATGTATCATTAGGGTCTTGCTGACCTTTTCTCTTAATGCAAAACATGGGCAGATGTTGGCATTAAAGAGAAAAAGAGAACAGAAGTGGATAGATATGAACAGGCCAGCTGCCAAAAGATCAGCTGACACTATGCTGACATCAAGTGCAATCTGGGGAGTTCTCATCCAAGCAAGCCTTCGCATGCAGCAAATGTATCGATGACTGTAATATGGAGGAGCCACAGCAGTGTCTGTAAATTAGTCTCTCATCCGGTCAGTATGTCTCTGTTGCTATGAGATATATTTTTCTTGTCTTGTTTTGGCCGATTTCTCTGATCTTAGTCTCTCAGACTCTCTTGTTTCATCTGCTGAGAACAGACCATAAAGAGGAAACGAGCATTTAGGTCGTCTTGTGCGTTTTCACTAGATGCGCAGAAGTACTTCCCTCCAAGATCTATGTGCAGTATGTTACAGGCAGCTTGTCACTTTTTAGTCTCTTTCCAGTGCAGGATACGTAGCTTTGGATTGCTACGAGAAAAATAAAAAACTTATTTTACTTGGGTCACAGCTATAGCAGTAACTTGAGGAGGCGATCTCAGTGAAGAGATGTAGTTGTGTGCTATGGTGGAAATGGTTTGCCACAGCCTCTTGTGGGTTGTTTTGCTGACTGCTTTTGTAGAGATGAGTGCAAGATGCTACTGAGACATTGGTGGATGATGTAGTGATGGTAAAAAGTTCAACCGCTATAGTGTGTCCTGTTATTTATCTTCAGAAGCCTTGAGAGAAATGTAATGAATAAAAGTATCCTCTTCCCTCCTCCCATACTCAATTGCTAAAGCTCTGCTTTCATGTGTGGCTTCCTCTGTTCATTGTCTGCGCAGGATAAAGGTTCTGGTGCTTTTCCCAGCAGGAGTTTTAATTTTCCCGGTAAGCAAACAGTGCTTTTGTCATAACCTATCAAAATACCCACGAAAGGTAATTAGCTGGAAGAAATGGACCTGCTACTGAGGTGCACTGAAAGGGAAGTCTGATGGTCTAGTGACCAAGACACTGAAATCTAGTTTCTGCATTTGGCTTTGCTGTGGACATGTGGAGTGACCTTGGTCAAGTCAGTTAGCTGTGCTTTGTAAGATGATGCAGAAGTATTTCCCTTCTCGGCTTTTTGCCTGTATGTCTTCTCAAAATATACACTCCTGCAGTGGGTCTCTTCTACTGTGTGCGTGCATAGTGCTCACCTCCATGCGTGGCTGCTCACTGGTGAGGGCCTTTGGAAAGTACTGTAATGCCTGTGACAACAATAAAGGGAGTGTGAGCCTGTACAGAAAATGTGCTCTGCTTTTTATCTTGAAAATGTGTGCCAAGGCTCCTCAAAAATTAGTATCTATGAAATCCCACGTTTCCACAGGGCTCAGAAAAACAAGGCTACAAAACATTAGGATGCAGCAGAGTATGCCACTCACGGAAAGGTGACTGGAAGGCTAGGAGGGTGAGGGGGGAAGGAGGAGGGGAGGCATCACGGTGGATACTGGCAGTGGTCCTCAATCTGCTTCTGTTACTCTATTGCATTAGGAGCCAGCTCTGTCCTTGAAGAAAATGAATGTTTCCCCCCCGCCCCAGGACAGTACAGCTAAGAAGAAAAAAGGCTCAGGAACAGGAGTAGAGGTTGGTGTTCTCAGTAAGGACAATCTGACTGTAGACTGAGCTTTCATGAGCAAGCGGGTTAATATGGAATCTGAGAACCTGGAAGAGGCTGTGGGAAACCATTTCCACTATCATTGGCATAATGATGACTTTAAAAAAAAACAAAAAAAAAAACAAACAAATTCCCAGAGACAGGGAGATTATGAAGAGGAACAGGATTCTTTAGCCTAGCATGTTCTGGGGTACCATGTTGAACAGATACTGTAGAAAAACCTTTGCTTTCTTGTTTCCTAAAGGAAAAACTATTATCTCTAGTCCTTAAAGAGTCTGTAATGGTCTACACTGCCTTTTAATGCAAAATCTCTTGCAGCAGTGTTTAGTTTAGCAGGCTGTACTAAATTCCTGTTAAAGATTTCATCCACATCAGTGTAAGTTTTGGGAGATTTACCTCTGCTGGGGTAAGAAGCTTCAGGTTTTCCCACTTTTAGACCCAGGATCCAAACCCTTTCTACTGCAGAAGGTCCAGCTAAGGAGACTGCTAAATTAGGCAACATCGAAATGCTGCCTACAGCAACCAGATCACTTCTGATTTGTAGATGAGGTCATTTGCAGCTGAGGCAAGTATGAGCATTTTACACAGTGCATGCTCGCTCTTGGTGCGTTTCATCTCTTTGAGGCCTTTAACAGCTCTTTTTTTTGAGTCATCTTTGAGCCATCTTTGAGCCAAATTATGCTTTTAGGTGGACAGCAGTACAAAGTTGAATGTAGATATGTAATTGCGTGCCATACATTTAAAACCAGACGAAAAAATAACACCACCACCCCCGCCCCCCCCCCGCCCCCCCCCCCCCAAAAAAAAAACAACCCCCAAAAAAACCCAAAGCCCCAAACATTTGAAGTAACTTTCAGTTTTGTCTTCAGTTTTGCCTTCCTCTCTGCTATGTCATAGATGCCATTTGGACTGTGGCCATGCTGTTAGTTTTCCTGTTTAAAATCTCAGGGGTCTTGGTTTGTTTTTTTGTTGCTGTTGTTGTTGTTCTTGGTTTTTGGGGGTTTGTTTGTTTGTTTTTTTCCCAGGCATGCTGTGGATTTTAGCATTCTCGTGCCTATTCAGCCATTTAAGACAAGAAAATAAAGCCTTGAAAGCTTGACAGGAGCAAAGATTCACTGTCATTAGTAAATTGAGGGAAAGGATGGGACTCAACAGAAGATGTTCCAAGTGATAGATAGAATACTAGTGTTTTTAAGGGAAGGAGTTCATTTCACTGTATCTTTGTAGATACCAGCTATTCTTTATCCCCTTTGTTTATGTTATCTCCATGACCAAGCTTCAAGGATTGTTTTGCTCAGCTTATTCCTTCTCATCTCTTGATCCCTGCCAAGCCAGTGTTCTTGGCTACTTTGACATACATGGAGAGAGTAAACATTCGCCATCAATGGTACGAAGTTCGTTCAGCGGCTTTAATAACAACCAGATACAGTACTGAACAGGGCCATGCACATACTTGGATTGGATGGATGGGCTTACCTTTCATTGATTGGCCTTTGCAAAAGAAGGAGTTCTTTAAAAAGACAAAAACCGTAGAACCGTGAAAGGCATGCTTTGATGCTAGCTTTTCCATGAAAAATCTCAACACAAATCTGTTTATCTGGGCGATAGCCAGCTGGACGTTTGCTAAGTATGAGGAAAGATGTTCTGCTGTAAATGCTTTGACATAAACCAAGTGCCTTTTTCCCAAACTATCTGGGATGTTTATATGAATGGCTGTTAAGCAGGTCTACACATTTTAATGGCATTGTCCCTTGAGCCAGCAGCTTCTTTTGACAATACTCTCTTGATTTATCCCACCATTTGTTTCCATATGGTTGACCTGCTGGCTCCGTAGTAGAGGGCTTCATCTGCCTCTTTTGAAGGCTGGATTTGCTCAATGCTGCAACTGCTTAGTATAATGTGCCTTTCAGAAATAAAGTGTAATCGGTACAGCAGTGCATATCAACACTGTCTAGCATTAAGTGCCTCACTTTGGCTTCCTGATGCCTGTTCTCAGTTGTATGTGGCGGGGAGTCTGGCAGGCCTGGGAAGTAAATGGGGGATCAAATTGCTGCTTTGGCTGTGGCGATCGGTGCCTAGTGGGATGGATAGCTATGGGGGAGGCTGCCAGAATTCAACCCTAAACCCATTGCCACTGTCAATAATGCAGCTATACTCTTTTCCTACAGACACTTCTCCCTGCTAAATGTGTCAAGCACATAGGACTTGTGCTCACGTGCGTCCCATAGTCCTTCCTACAGTTCTTTTATCTGACTGCGTTTGAGAGCAAATTTGTCCTCCCCAGAGCACTTAATGAAATCAGAGGCACTTTGCTATAAACTTGTGATAAATAAATGGATATTGCCCTAACTCAATACTTCTGTTTTAGAGTCTTTCCTGGGGTATTTGAGTTCTTCCCCTAGTCTTGATGAGAGGTGTGAGCCCACAGATACCTTGTAGTAGCCCACCACCTGGTGTACCACAGTATTGACCTGGCTTGCAGAGCAAGCTTTTGCATTCAAGATAAATATATTTACAGTGAAGGAAGAAACAGAATTGCCATGGGGGACGACGACGACGACGACAACAACACAAAACAAACAAGATTATGTAGAGGATGAAATCAAACTTGCTGCTGAAAGAAAAAGCTGGGGCAGTCTGCAGGCACATACAGACGCACGGGCGGCGAGTGCGACAGAGAGCAGGAGTGAGCGAGCGAGAGGAAGCCTTGAAACTTAAACTCCTCCCGCAGCTCTGCATCTGCTCTGAGTCACTGGTATGACTCACTGACAGTGCTCACGTTAGCTAGCGTTCAGATGGAGCAGCTCTGGCAACAGAAGAAGCAGGTTATATTATTGATTACCTGCTGCAGCAGGCAGTTGCGCCAAGATTTTTTTTTACGAGCACAGATGAAACAGAGGAGACTCTACTGAGCACCGCTATCGTTTTCTTGAGGTAAGAATGCCTGTTATTTACTAGAGAAAGATATGAAAGGGAATTTAGAGCTTGTGAAGGCTGAGTCGCTGCTGCTGCTTATTCTCAGAGGATGCTGATCTTTGGAGCTGTGTTACTGCAAAGCTTTGTCTCGACTGTTTGCGAGAATCATATGGCTAATGGGCAGTGCACGTCCTAGGAAACAAAATAACTATATTCTCATTCATTGATGTTATGTAAGGCATGGCAGCCATGTTAAGGACAGAAGACCTCTTTCGAAGAAACAGTGCTGCTAGACGGTAGGGCAGGGAAAACAACTAGTTTTTAAGCAGCCCTCTGTTCTTGGGAGAGCGCTGCAGTTCTGTAGTTCTTGCTTAAAACTAAATTTACTGACTTCTGAATTTCTGTGTTAATAGAATAAAAACCAGTGGCATTAGCAATAACAAAATAGTTGTTTACCTTTAGAATCACAGTGTTGTTTTGCCTTCAGCATTCAGGCTGGGAGTGTGCGCATGCTGTGATCCGTGCAGTGCCTGGATGTAAACAGTTTCTTCAAACACTTTAAATGATACTTCCAGCTATTAGGGTGGTTTTGTGTGGCTAAAAGCCCATATGTATATGTGTATATACATATATATATATGACCTGTTCTAACAATTGGTTATATGAAAAAAGTGGGACATATTCTAGTTAGTGTTGACATATACAGAATGGGTAAAACAGTTTTTTGTAGTGGCTTTACTGCTACTTTATTCACTCTGGTGCTATAATTTTAATGTAGTCTAGACTGGTATCACTAATTATCCTCATGTGGAATTCACTGAGTCTTGAGCCTTTGCTGTACTCCCCACAAGAGATTTTCTAAGTTAGGGACTCTGTTTTTAAACTGCAATAATGAATTTATCTTAATTTCTTTATTCTTTCCTTTATTTTTTCTTTTTTTCCTCCCTCCTCCCTTTTATTTTGGATTTGCAAGGCAGTGTCCTTTTAAAGTGCATTTTACAGTGAGGTTGACAGCTGCTCTTAGTAACAAGGGAGCCTGGTCACTTCTGTGTATTATTTTCAGAATGAGAGAATGAGGATATTTTCAAAACCGATCATCTACTAGCTTACTTTCAGCTACTTGAAACTACCACTCACTTCCTTGTAGAATTTACATAAATATGACCACCGTCTTCTCCTCTCAAAGAAATATGCTGTAGTAAGGTCATTCAAAAATGACAGCATACCTTAGGTGGTTCTTCTATTTGCTAATTTATGGTATTCACTGATGCACAGTATTTTCGTTGCTATGAATTAACTCGATTGGGTGTTACTTCCTCTTTTAAAAAAGATTAGGTTTCTTAATAAAATAGAAAGTAAGGTTTGTTAGTGCATTTGTAGTATGTTTACACTTCTTGTGGCATCCAACTTAGAAAACTATAGTGGGAGAGAAGCTTTTAAAACAATGTCACTCATGGACGCCCATCTCCCAGAGCAAAATTTTGGTGACTAATTTTAATGATTTATGTTTCTGATATAAAATACTTCTCATGTTACAGCATTATAAATGCAAGCTAGTTTAAACAATGTTAGGGTTGGTTTTAGGACTGCTCACTAACAAAGTTCTGGCATGTGGCAGTCTTTCCTTCCCCTCCCACATCCAAACAAGTCCAAATAAAACAGTCTTTACAGCCTTAATTTTTCCACCGATTCGTATCTGAATTATTGTTTTCTGAGATTGCGTGTCAGAATTGTATTTGCCTTCATGTTTGCATTTAAGTACGTATGCATTTAGAGTATGAGTTCTGTATTATGTCAAACCAGAACAAATAATTTACTATAATGAAACTTAATTATCTTCAATTAAGTTTACATCATTTCATTATTAATGCATTGTGGGCACAGTTAAATAATTAACAGTTAACATTTTGAAAAGAAATTTCAAGAACATGTTTAACATCTAAAAAACAAGATGACAACCCCTGAGTCAACACAACCCTGAAGACAGCCTCTCCATCCTACTTGTCCATAAACTCTTTGTGCAAGTGCTGACCACCAGAGAGAACTCCCTCTGATTCATCTCGTTCTCGTGGTGCCTGCTGTGTCCCTCTGTCTGCTGCTGGAATGCCACTAAGTGAAAAAGAGTGTCAACTGAAAAAAGAACAAAAAGCCCAGCCTTGCAAGATAGCTAGACAGTTTGCTTTATGTGACTTGGAAAGCTTCTGGGAAGAGCTAAAGCAGTTTTAGTGGTACTTGCTGTGATACTATCTTGATAATTACATGCTTTCTTTTGGATATATTAACAAGTCACAACTAAAACGTAAATATCCAAGGTAGGAGAGATTTGTGCAGGGAAGTGATCATAACTTTGTGTTAAGTGCAAAGGAAGCAGCTGCGTTTGATCCTTCTGTGCAGGGATTTTGTAGTGAGTATAATAGGGCTTGTCAAAGTCTGCCCTCTAGGCACCCTGAAAGTTCGGGTTTGTTGCTCTAAGTTGGCTTTCCGTCAGGCTGTAAAGACAACAAATGGCAGAAGCTGTTGGGACCATTTCACCTGTATGTCTGTCAGGACTTTTAAGTGTGAGAGTTCATGATCTCCTTGGCCTTTTTCTCTAGTAAGCATTTGTTATCTCCAGTGAACCCAAGCAGAAGATCTCAGCTCACTGTTCTCCCCTCCTGTTTCTAATCTACAGGATATCACCGGTGCTTGCATGGCTGTTTTTCTCATCTCTGCATTACTCCAGAGCCGTGTTTTGTTATCTCTGCCCTCGCTGAAGCTTTTGCTGACTTCCTGCTGAAATTTAAGCCCCCTTCGATTCTCACTTTAGCTGCTCTACGATAACCTGTTTAATGATTCTCTCCCCTTGGTAGGTTTTCCACCCAGGCAAGCCTTAAATGGTGCAAAGCTGCAAACCTCATGTAATTCAGCTCTTCCCTTTTGCTCCTGTGCCGCTTGTTGCGAACAACAGGTGGGGTGTTCAGCTGTCCTTTTATTTGTTTCTTCCTTCGTAAAATGTGCTGCTTTTTCTGTGTCTTCCTTTGTGGCCATGCCCTAACTGTGTTATTCTGAGCCCTTCGTCTGCCTTCCTGGCGCGTGGGAAGCAATGCTACTGGATTAGCCCTGATCTCTTACATATTCTGCTTCCCCAGGCCTTGAGCAGAAGTTTTGAAACAGGCAGTGGCATTGTCCTTGTGCATGCTGTTCTACCTCTCCCTGCCGTGGCCGGGGGAAATGACTCTGCAGGAAACACAGCTATTGCTGTGGGTAGTAAGTGGAGAAATGAGAGGCATGGAGAAAATAAAGCATTTCTCCAAAATTCTTGAAGCTTGGAGACCTTCAGTGGGAGGAAGCACCTACTCTCTTATTTTATACAAGAGTTACGTCAGCAATGATTTATAGCCAGCCTTGCTAAATGGCTGGTGAAGAACTTAGGGGAAATCCAATCTTATTATTGAAACAATTTATGTGAATCATCTTTAATATGAGTGATTTTTGGATTGTATTACAGTTTTACCTAATGATCAACCCAAACTGGAGCACTGCTGTATTAGATGCTGAGTTTTACACAGAGTAGAAGATGGCCCATGCACTGAATAATGATTTTTTTTCCACAAAAAATGGTTGCCATATTTTCTATGGTGATTCGCTGTTTGACATTAGACTTTCTGAAAGAGGACTCTGCAGTATATGAAAAAGCAGCAGTATATTGGTGTTGATGTAGTACGTCCTTGTGTCACAGAATAGCACAGCATTTCTGTTTTCAACTCTAAATTTGAAAAGGAGGAAGGGAAAAAGTTTGGGTTTTTTTACAAGTTTTTGTTTCTTTTTTTGCACGTTAGAAATAAGTCCATAGAAACTGGAGTTATATTGGAATAAAATCCTTGCATGTGAGTACATGTGACTAGTATGAATAGCACTGTTTGATGTCATCTGTCTGGACTTCTGTAAGGTCTTTGACACAACATCCTTCTCTCTAAATTGGAGCGATAAGATTTGATGGGTGGACTGTTTGGTGGATGAGGAGCTGGTTGGATGGTTGCATCCAGAGCGTAGTGGTCAATGGCTCAATGTCCAGATGGGGATTGGTGACAAGTGGTGTCCCTCAGGGGTCCATATTGGGACCAGTGCTGTTTAATATCTGCATCAATGATATAGACAGTGGGATCGAGTGCACTTTCAGCAAGTTTGCAGATGACACCAAGCTGAGTGGTGCGGTTGACACACCTGAGGGACCGACAAGCTTGAGAAGTGGGCCTGTGTGAACCTCATGAGGTTCAAAAAGGACAAGTGCAGGGTCCTGCACCTGGGTCAGGACAATCCCCGGTATCATTACAGGCTGGAGTATGAAGGGATTGAGAGCAGCCCTGCGGAGAAGGACTTAGGGGTGCTGGTGGATGAAAAGCTGGACATGAGCTGGCAATGTGCGCTCGCTGCCCGGAAAGCCAGTTGTATCCTGGGCTGCATCAAAAGCAGCCTGGCCAGCAGGTCGAGGGAGGTGATTCTGCCCCTCTACTCTGCTCTGGTGAGACCCCACCTGGAGTGCTGGGGTCCCCAGTGCAAGAAATGCATGGATCTGCTGGAGCGGGTCCAGAGGAGTGCAATGAAAATGATCAGAGGGCTGGAACACCTCTCCTGTGAGGACAGGCTGAGAGAGTTGGGGTTGTTCAGCCTGGAGAAGAGAAGGCTCCAGGGAGACCTTATTGTGGCCTTGCAACACTTACAGGGGGCTTATAAGAAAGATGGGGACAAACTTTTTACCAGGGCCTGTAGCGATAGAAGCGGTAATGGTTTTAAACTAAAGTAGGGTAGATTCAGACTAGATAAAAGGAAGAAATTTTTTCTGATGAGGGTGGTGAAACACTACAACAGGTTGTGCAGAGAGGTGGTGGATGCCCCATCCCTATTCAAGGTCAGGTTGGACGGGGCTCTGAGCAACCTGATCTAGTTGAAGATGTCCCTGCTCATTGCAGGGGGGTTGGACTAGATGACCTTTAAAGGTCCCTTCCAACCCAAACCATTCTATGATTCTATGAATACTGAACCATTTTGTTTCTTGGAGAACTCATCTTTTTATTTGCATAATTTTTAGAAATGACAATTTTTACATCAGTTGTTTTGGGTGTGTTTTATTTATGTATGTGTATACATCTAGAGGGCATCTGCTTTGTCCCTTTTCCTGTTTTCTGAATAAGTCTTCTTGTTTGGATTAGATTTGTTGCCTGGTTTTAAATAGGAGGGAGAAATAACTGTTAACTCTTTGTTTATACTGTGTCCTGAAAAGCTCTTCACTTAATCCTGGAGCAGTTCAAGCAGGGGGACACAGAGGGAGGCAGTGAACATGTCCTGTTTGCCCTGGAAGGCCCAAACCGTTAGAGGGGCTCCCACCTCATTGCATTGCGTGAGGTTTTGTAGCGCTCAGAAAAAGTCTGTGTGACTTTTTTTCAAAGTCAGTTTTTGTCTGTTGAAACCTTTGTGTATTCTTGAGCATGTGCTAGTTTAAATAGAGTGAAGGGTCTAGCCTGTACTGTGAATATAGCAATGATGGTCATTTCATTTGCCTTCAGGGTCTGAGTTTCCACTTGACTAGTCCTTCATGACTATAATCCCCCTGCCCTGCTATGGAGTCAGAGCTAGCGTAAGGATGAGTATAGTTCATTTTGCTTTGGTTAAATGAGATTATGGCCTGGATTATGATGACATGTTATTTCTGTACTGAATTTTCCTTGTATTTTATAGGGACGCAGAAATCTGGGATTAGCTCAGTTTTCATTTCAGTTTGGTGCTTCATCTTTTAAAGCAGCAGACTACCTCTGAGTTTGCTGTGTGGGCATAAATAAACGGTAGTGAGTTGGTAGGTTCGATGTTTCACTTGACTGTGAATTGAGCTTCTGCGTTCAGGTGAAACACAGTTTAAAAGGAATGGGTTCATGGTCCTTAATTCAGATTTACTTTTTAAATAAATCCTTGCTAGTGCCAGATGGCAGAGCTGCTACAGGCAGAGGTGAATAACAGAGCACGCCCATTTCTGCAGGTTATTTGGGCAGCAAATCTGTTCTTTTAAAAAAAAAAAGATGACGACACCGCAATATTCTAGATTGCGTTAAAAAGCCAATAACTTCATCAGGTTTCCTGTGTGACAGGTAAGTGTATTT
Organism: Platalea leucorodia; assembly: GCF_965183815.1. NCBI lineage: Eukaryota > Metazoa > Chordata > Aves > Pelecaniformes > Threskiornithidae > Platalea > Platalea leucorodia. The sequence goes on from NC_138824.1 coordinate 71,763,184, forward strand.
TAAGCCCCAGATTCCTGAAATACAAGCTGCTATAAAAGATTTCTTCTGCCTCATTTCAGAAATAGATACTAGTGGTCTGACTTTAAAGCAAAAGATTTATTTTTTCCCTGGCATCGATGTTATTTCTGTTGGGCAATTAGGAGGGTTTCTCCTGAGGACGTACGGACCAACATGGTAAAATGTTGATTCTTTTAAGGCACATAGAAGGACGTGAAAAAAATAATACCATGCTGACAGTGTCCTCTGTTTCAGGAAAGCTTGCAAGAAGAGAAATTTTGAGCTCTGTACGTTAGTATGGAGGATTTGTATGAAAAGGATTGCATCCTGAGTATTACTGTCACTGAATATTAGTATTGCGGCTGTGAATACATGACGTAAAAATGCATGCAGCTGAGCTGGCTAGAATGAGGTCTTTCTGTTATAAACTCTCTCTCAAATGTGGGTACTTGGGAAAAGTTCATTAAATTATTCTCTTCCTGAGATAAGTGGATGACTTTCAATTGTATTTTGGTAAACAGGAGGTAGTGAGTAATAGGAAGAATGTGGCCTTTGTGGTTTTGCCTACATAAGAAAGATTTCTAATTATTATCCCACAGCTTTGTAAACTCACCGGTGAGAACATGATATTAAAACCACTGATACTTCTACAGGACAGTGATTTTACACAGAAAAGTTGCGTGGAAAAGTGACTACTGTTTTGCCGGTACATATGCAGTGAGGCAGACTTACAAACTAGACCAGAAATGGACTTTGGAAAGAAAGACTAAGGGGATATTAGAGGGCATTCTTCTTCTTGGCTGCTCTCCTATGAAGTCTGCAGTTCAGCTGGGGAATAGAAGGGAACCGGCAAGTTTGGTCTCAACTTTATGAATTTCTGAGAAATCGCTTGTGATCTTATCTCAGAAAGCAAGTTGAGAGTGCTTATGTTTGCAGATTGGCCATTTTTAGAACTAATGTAGTGCAAGTAAGCATTCATACTGTCATGTAATTTGCTTTTTTCTAACACTAGGTATTGCTTGTTACTGGGCAGAAGCCAATTACATGAAGTTTTAGTCCTAAGTTTGTCTTGAAGCGATGTGGTGTCTTATAGAGGATCCTATGAGAGACCCTACAGGGCTTTGCCATCTTTACTGAATGTCCATAAACAGTTTGTACAGTCAATTTATCTAGAGTACTTTCACTAAAATACATGGTGAACGGAAGCAGCCGCTTAAGGGTGTGGGTGAAGTAAGAAATGAGAGTTGAATTGAAGGGAATTGCATTTGACAGTGTTCAGTCCACGCTTCAAGGATCCAGACCTGTGGTTTCTGGAGGAAAGCCATGACCACCATTGCTAGAGGTGCTCAAGAGGCTTATTTTATTGAGCTCCACAAAGCCATGGCTGGAGGGATCTGAGTGAAATACAGTCAGAATTGTCTTCCTGTGCCATGACCTTAATTTGTCACGTTTATTGCTATATGGTGAAAATATATCCTTTATTGTTGCCTCTCTTTTAACAGTGTCCTTTGCAATTGAATGCACGCAAGTTATTATTGCCCTTTCAACTGATAGGATCTGAGAGAGACTGAATCCGTTATCTGAGGGCTTGTCTATAGTGAAACTGCAAACGCTGCCCAGCAGTCAGCTCCTGTGGGCCTGAGTGGCAGAGTGAGACCTGGCTTTGCTGCCCGTGGGGCAGGCTAGGTGTGAAGGGCAGAGATGCCTGCGGGCAGGAGGCCGAGGAAGCAGAAAGTCCTCCTGGCTCCTGCCATCCAGCTGCCTTCTCCTCCCCTTCTGCCGTGCAAGCCCTGTTTCTGCCAGCTGCTCTGTGCCTCAGAGAGGGAGATGGAGGTGCTGGCAGTTTGCATGGGGCAGTTGGCGTGTTTTGTTTTTCCCCTTCCAGAAGAGCTCTCTCACAGGATCGTCTTGAAGACGCCATGTCATTTCAGTGCATGGGGGTAGTGGAAGGGGTTGAGCACCTTCAAGGTACAGAGAGAAGACCTGGTTGGGCACGTGGAAGGATAAACTTCCATTCGCACAGGGAGCGCTTGAAGGAAGCGGCTGCTTTTGTGCTTGGAAGTGAGGGGAGGCTGCCAGCGCGTGAACTGAGGAAGGGTGGGGCTTGGCTTCAACACCCAGGGTGTCTGAATTTTGACTATCTTGTAAATGCTTTGCCTTTTTTGTGTGATGCAAGTATTTCCTAATAGCTCAAGAAGAACTGAACGTTCTTTTCTGTGCTTGTTCGTGGGATTTATATTTCAGATATGTAAACATCCCCACAGCCTTTAATTTCATGGAAAATCAAAAAATGTCACGTGAGGCCACTGGTAAGATTTTTATTGAGGGCTATAAACAATTTGACAGATGTAACAATTGTCTCTTTAAAAAATGGGGGTGTCTTTTTATATAAAATCTGGCAGAAAGGCAAATGGAGGCCAGAACACTTATCAGTGTGAAGATCTGCTTAGCTGATCTTATATTTCTGATAAGTAGCAGACAAGAACTCGCTAGTAATTTGACTCAAATTTGTGTGAAGATTTGATACCCCCTCCTGTCATGAGCAAGACATCCAGGATAAATGGGAAGAGTAGCTCCTTCTTAGCACGGTGCTTACTTGTTACTAACAACATTTGCAAACCTCTAAAAGGCTTCTAAGAGAAAGAAGGGAGGTGGCAAATAGGCATTTGGGAGGGCTGTAGTAGCTGCTGGAGAGTGTAATATTTTGCAGTGTTTATTTTGAAAGTATGACATGTTTCCCAACTTCCTTACAACTTGCACTTTTTTTCCCCATTCCTCTGTGATTCATATTTCTAGGACCCAAGAAAACAATGTCTTCACAGTGTGACTATTTATATGCAAAAATTAATAATGCAGCCTAGATTTCCCCATATTGTGCTGTACATTTCATGGCTGGAGTGTCCGATGTTCCAATTTGCATCAGCTCTCAATTTGCATTTGGGGGTTCATAACACATGTCTGCATGACAAGGTCAGTGCAATGGATTACCCCAGAAGGAAAACCCATCTTAATGTCGACACCTCAGGGATTTGTGTAGCACTGAACACCCTCAGAAAATTATCATTTGATTACATTGCATGAAGATCATTTCCACCCATTACTACTTGGATGTTTAGTTTTACAATGGAATATTATTTATCCTGAAAGCATAGCCTCCTGTGATAAAAAAGAGACAGGCATGTGGGCATTCGGTAGCTAAGAAAAATGTCTTACTGTGATACTAATACAGTAAATGAAAGAAGGGAGTGAGAATTTTAGGTACTGGACACCATTCATTTACTGTCAACAATGTTACAAAACTGTTCAAGTTGATTCACCATAGCCCTGGGTGTTCTTCGTACACCTCATCTCTTCTGCATAAGCACATAGTAAATGGTTCGATTGATCATGCTTATAATAGCAAACCAGGGCTTCTCTTTAATATTTAAAATAGAGTGTGAAATACAGGATCCACTTGTGCAAACCAGTTTGACCTTGACAGTGTATTTTGTAATCTTTTCCTCGCTTCCCATTTTGCAGGACAGCACTCTTCAGCTAGACTGGCTTGTGGAGGTGCGTATGTGACGACGTTGAGGAACAGGGCTAATGTCAGGGCATGCTGCAGGTTCTGGCTCCATGTTTGTTCAACCTGGGGAGGTATTGGCATGTACTATGATTTTCTTTCCATGAAAATCAGGTGTTGAGCAAGGTAAATTGTGACAGTGTTTCTGCCCGACAAGAAGCTGTGACTTATTTGAGAACACAGCCTAGGATTAGGAATGCCTAGGCACTGCTGCAACCAGTGATATAGATAACAGTCACAGATGTGTGTTTTATTTCTTCCCAATCAATCAGGAGCTGAAAATAGCTGAAACTTTAATGTTGTGAAAGTACAGGTTGCATACATAACGCAAGCAAATCTGAAATAATTCTGGGGAAGTCAGATCAAGACAAGGCAAGTTTCCTCTTTTTCTGCAAGGCGTATTTTAATATAATGGTGATAGCATCTTGTGTAAGTTAGTACTGCAGAAAGAGTTGCCACATTGATCACAATAATAATTTGATCAGAAGCAAGAGTGTTTATGTTCTTTAAAATCCTGAAGACTGGTGTTTCAAAATGGGGAATATGAGGGAAGACTTCAGGAAATCATTCATAGTTTGTTTGTAAAAGAGTTTAAAGAACATTGCATTTTATTTACTGCAAGGCAAAGGAGAGGATCAGACAGAGCGCAGCAGGATGCACAATATACTCTGCCTTCTGTGTGCTCGAGGTTTGTAGCAGGGGTCATAACTATCTTGACCTAGAAAAAGAATGTGCTGCCTGGGTTTGTAGGCTGATTATTGGAAACTTGAGCCTTTAAAATACGTTTACAGGAAATGTCTTCTGAGCTACATTGGCTCTGACAGCTTGCTTTGAATGAGCATTTTTTTGCAGCTCTACTGTCATGTGGTTCATCCACAGCTGCTTGTCTGCTGCAGAGGTTCCTGCTCCTCAAATTTGCCAGCATAAACTGCAAATACAGTCCTTCCCCAGTTTGGTTCTGTCAAAGTGCTTCAGTTTAAATTGTACTTTTTGCAAACTGTTCTGTTTTGCTCTTTTTTTCTGTCCAACTATTCTAGTTTTTTTTTGTTATTTTTTTTAAATTTGTTTTTTTTTTAAAGAAGTTTAGGTTGTAGCAACATGTGCAGTTTTGCTGACAGATAGGAGGAGCGGAAAAGCCAGGACAAGCAATCAGAGGCAGTAGCATAGATTGGCTCAACTCCCATGGAAATAGCATGTCTGTTGGACTGTGCCTGCATAAAAGCCATCAAAGCTAGCCTCCAGGCAAAGTAACTCTGTTTTTCTCTGTTTAACTAATGGACAAAATCACACCTGGTGTCATGGGTTGCAGGTACCCTTCAGAGATATTGACAGCACATTTAACTGCAAAGGAGAAGGGTTAGTCGTTCGTTCCTCCCTGGAGTGATTTAGCTGCTCTCCAGTGAGTGAGAAAGAGGAAAGAAGGGAGGGAGGAGGAGAAAGTGAGGGATTTTCAGTAGGAGCACGTACACACCCTGTCGTTTTTATATTTGTTCTGTACCATGCTTTCAGGTTTCTCTATAGGGAATGGTGTCACATACTTCACTTTCTGCAGTATTTAGGCATAACAGTGTGGCAGATTTAATTGAGACCTGGTGTTCTCCTCAGTTTGTGTGGTAACCCTGGTTGCAAGTACAAGTGATTGGGGGGAAAAAATCTCATTGTATATCATTTCCTTGCAGAGAAGGATCTGAATGGCTTGAACTGCCGTCATCAGTCAATCGCAAAACAATTCCTATATGGTTTTAATTAAGCAAAACCATGCTGCAGTCCTTGAAGAATCTTTTTTTTCTGTCATCAGCATTTCTTAATGCAGAAGGCCAGAGGCAGAACATGCCAAGAATCTGGTGCTTTGGTGTGGTCTGCAGTAGTGCATTACCACACTCTGCCATGGTCTTACTGCTATTACAGGGCAATGTAATTTAAAACCTGTACAACATAGGGTTAAAAAGAGGGGCTTGAGTCGGTGCCCAGTTAGTCTTTCATATGAAAGTGACATTGGACTGTCTGGGCTTAATGCCTGGGCATGTACTACTGATGGTCAATTTAGTTGTTACGGCTAAAGCTAGCACTTTAGTGGTTCTTAATCAGATACAAAAGCACAACAGATTTGGAGTGCAATTAAAAAATGCGATTGTATCAGAGAGTAGAACTGACAGGCAGGCTCTAGAAATGCGGTTGAAGAACCAAAGTTGCTTTAGAATGGGGTGGAGAGTAGGAGGGCACCCATGCGAGGTCAGAATTGGCTGGGAGATCAGTAGGTAGGGCTTGCCTTTTCTGCAAAAGTTGCAGTATTTTTCTAAAAATCTCACTGGCAGACTGATTTTAAAACACGTCACTCTAGAATGTGTGATTTCCAGTGTTGCTTTGCAAAATGGGTGTGACTTCCTGACGGCAGTGAGCAAGGTCCGAATATAACTTGCCGGCAGAGAAACTTGATGTAGTTATGAGGTTGCACTGTCTCTATTTTGCAGATGTGTGAGCTCAGCCACAGAGATGAAAGGGATTTGCCTGTGGCCACAGAACTAGTAATTTTTTGTCATAGCATTGTAAATAGGATTTTTAGATTCCTTTATCATCTCTGCCATTTTCATTTCTTCATTTTAAGTGAAATGAATAATAACTGACCAGGTTTAAGTATTTATTTTAAATGTCCTGAAGGTGAACGGTGGTACAGTATATTACAGGGTTACAATGTAGCAGGTCCATTGTATCAGCCCTTGATCTTGTGACTGTGGCTGGCTGTGACTTGCTTTGTGAGTAGCTTTCATGGTGTCTAGGAGCTTTCACAGTACGTGCCCTGCTTTTAGAATGAAAAAAGAAAAAATAACTATGCTAAATTAATGCAGTTGAAGTTATAAAGGATACCAAATCGGAACTTTGTGTGCCTGCACTGAATTTACCAAAATAAAAATGATTGAAAATAGTAAATGACTTTGCCAAAAACTATTGCATATCACATTTAACCCTGCAAAGAGCTCCACATAATGTCAGATGTCTCTGTCCTCATTGAGGAACTCTCCAAAAGCCAGAGTAAGTAAAATGCTTTGGAACTTCTCATCTGAACTGACAGTCATAGAAGTGAACTTCAAGTTTGTTCTGCCTTCACCTTGGACAATGAAAAGAGAAGAAAACTTGAGCCGCTTTATAGGCCACTTCTGTGAAGAGGTGTAATTTTGTAAGAAATTTTAGATCCTTTGCTGATGAGTGCATAAAAGCACAGGGCTGGATGGAGTTTCCTGAGCTGTTGAATCTAGTCTTAACAGTGGCATAATGCTCCTTTTATATGGAAACCAAGTTTTTCCTTGGCTAGACTAGCTTTCTTGGTTGCTGTTCTTCCAGCTAGGTTAGTTATTTTGTTAACGTCCTATTTATCTTAATGCTTTTTTCACCTCTCTGGGGTTTAGCCCTTGTCTTGTATTTCTGGAGAGCAAATCGTAACTCATCTCAGCCTCCACTTTGCAGAGCTTAACAATTTTTTGGTCTGCTCTGGGGAGGTTGACTCTCCGTCGTCCTCATAATCCTTTCTCTACACACGTTACAGACTGAGGTGGACAGTGTTTAACTTGTAGCCAGTGTTCCTGACTCAGTCTCGTTGCTGCTTTTTGTAGTGACAAGAGCACGTTGGCTGGTACACCCTAATACAGTATCTGCCCTTTTTGTGGCTCCGTTGTCTGACTCTGAGGTTTTCCTTCTTGTTTTTTTCTCAACTGATAAACTCCCAATTTGTAGTGGAAGTTCTTCTTGACAGTCTGTAGTGTGTTGTTTTGTCTTAGTGCTTTTGACTTCATCTTACTGCTTTTACTTCAGTCCTGGCTTTTCTTTGCTAGTTTTGATTTTCCTAATATTTACGTACAGCACTGTAAACTGATGAATTGCATCTTAATTACTGCATCACAAATCTGAACAGTTTGCTTTGTGTATGAATCTTCCCTGAATTTAATGTTTTAAGCAGTAAAACTGCTTAAACTGATGAGTAAATTTTCTGTGAATTGAAGTTGTAGCTTTCTTAATCCTACTGTATGTATTTATATATTTGCCCCATCTGTATATTTTACTAGAGAAGTATCTACTCCACATAGGAACCTGTTGCCTTGCCACAGTTCTGTGGTACCGCAGTCAAAGATTTCTAACATGCACTGTTGTAGCAAAATGGCAGATATTTCAGGTTAAAAATCATACTTGTTCTTGTCCTGGAGAACATACTAGTTGAAGAGCTTTTGTTTTGGCCTTAAGATAAAAAATTTTGATCCGTAGAGTTATTTGCTAACTCCCAGGTACGCAGTTAATTTTTTTGTTCTATAATTTTGAGTGTAAATAGACAGGTGGAGGTGTGAAACTGAAAGATCAATTTGTGTGGTGCATCAGTTGTGCAGTAAGCAATTGCTTATAAATTATTGTTTTCCTTCTGTAATGCTTTTGGAAACATGAAATAACTGTACTACTGGTTCCAGTGGCACCTGTAACAACACGTAGTCCCGCAGTGGAACAGTTTGCCGAGAGAGGCTGAACAGTTTCTGTCCTTGGAGGTCTTTAAGACCCAGCTGGATAAAGCCCTGAGCAACCTTGTCTGAGCTGAGAGGTGACCCTGCTTGGAGCGGAAAGCTGGACTATCCTTTCCAGCCTGAATTATTCTGTAAAGTCAGATTCCACTACCTCTTGGTGAGGAACGGGTTCCCTCTTGGAAAGAGATGTGCAGTGGAGCAGTCATTCAGCAGAGTGTGCTGAACACACTAGCGTTGCTTTGCTGGGTTTGGCTTCTGCTCTTCTGTAATGTCTCAGCCTGCAAGATGCTGTGATGCTGCCAAAGGGCAATCGTGCACCTAGCCTGCATGGTTTCACATAAATTCTGTTTCATTCTGACAGGGTTTTCATGTCATTATAAAAAAAAAAAAAAGAAGAAAAAAAGGACATCTCTGAGGTGGTCATGTCTGGGCTATAGCAGGAGATAGTAACTTCAGTAGGACCGTATTAGAGGTAGCCTGTCTCTTTCTTGCCTTCAAGGTAGAAGACTGAGAAGGTGAGCTAGGGTATTCAACTGGCTGCTGTCTTGGACCGTCCTGTAGCCCAGGCTATTTCCCATCAGATTCATCTGCACTTCGCTCTCCAGTTTGCTCCCTCATCCTGATCCGCTGCTTTTTTATACTGCATGTTACTTTACTTCAGGGTTTGCTTCTGGAGTCAGTGAGTTGGTAGAGATAATTCACCCCATGGGCTGCTCCCCATATGCACAGCACTGTGCCAGGTTTGTCTACATACCTCACCTCCCTCTCCATCCCGGCAGATTTTGCACTATCCAACACCCCAGTTGCCCTCGTGCTGGGACGCGAGGCACCTGCTCCTAGTTTACCGCTATAAAGCACCATTCCGTTGGGTTGCAACACAGCTCTTTCATCATTTCGGAAACCATAAACCTGAAAATTCACAACAGTACCCTCACAAAATAATGATCGTGTCTTAAGATCACTGTGTGGGCTGAGAAGAGACCACGGGGGAAGTGTTAGGATACTGTGTGACAACCGTCTTAGGCAGAACAGAAGCAGCCCTGGGCAGTGAGATGGGGGGAGCCTCCCCTGCAACTCAGGGCCTTGCTCAGGGGTTAACCCCAATAGCTGGTGGATTAAGCGCTGTAGGTGTTGGATTCAGCTGGGTACAGAGGGAGCCTAGGAAGGCTGTGGCTTTCTCAGGTTAAAGTTAACCTTCATGTCTAGCTGCCTCACTTTCCTGCCATGTGGATTGTGTATCTGTTTGACAATGAACTGGGATAAGGATTCTGGACTGATTCATTTATGGGATAAAATGTGCTAGAAAATCTCTTGATTATACTTCTTGAAGGGAAAAAAAAACCATTCAGATGCCTGTTGCTTAGGTGTGGTGAATGATGTTGGTATGGCCAAGAACAGTGTGTTCCTTGTCACAACGGAAGAGCTGTGGGTGTTGGCAGTAAGAAAGGAAACTCTTGAATCTCTCTGCCAGTGGCGTCTGAATTCAGTCTGGACCTGCAGGAAGTAAAAATTGCTTGGGGGGCTGGGTTCAGTTGTTAGCATTTCTGTTTTGCGGAGCATCCTCTTGGGGAAGTAGTTGCAGTGCCGTGTGGTGACCCCAACACTGACTGCAGCTGGAATGAGCAGACAGGACAAGGTAGACGAGTTGAGAAGCTATGCTGGGAGAGCTCGATTGTTGCTGGTGACATGAAGTAGCTACTTTATTGAGCTTCTTATGCTGTAACTGCATTGAGTCTTTTATGGACTTAATAGAAAAGTCATTTTAGTTAAATGCATTGTATTTTCATTAATATAGATATGCATCACAGTCCCTAAGTGTAAGATGTTACAGTAACAGTACCTGATTCTGAAATTTCTCTTTTGGCTTTATTCTTTTGTTCTCTTTCTTCAGAACTGATCCACAGTCCAGATTCTGTTTCAAGTGGTAAAGGAGCTATGTTATAAAATGTTAACACTCTGCATTTTTTACCAGTTTTTAGTGATTTTTTAAAAATTGTTCCTATATTTATTGCTTTCCCTCAATTTTTTTCCCTATACTACTAGCCTGTTTATTTGGATCCATTCAGTCAGAAACAGTTTGTCCTTCTTGTGTCTTTCAGACTTTATTAAAAAAGAACTGGATGCACATGCCGAATTTCATCTGTGAAAGATGGAGTAAGGTAATACAATTTTAGTGATTGCTACTATAATGTGTGATGATCTGTGGACACTGAATACAAAGGTTCAAAGATGAAATAAATTAGAGGCAGAAAAAGCAAAAGGAACTTCTGCCTCAGAAATAATGAAGTTCTGACAAGATCCTACATTCTGGTATCAGTGGCCTGCTTACATTATGTTTTGTGCTGTGGGTATTTCATTATATTGGCCAGAGGTTTTCTGTTACCATTGGGTGCGTTGTCCACAGAAGCTCAGGTAGGTGATTAGCTAATGACAGTATGATTTATTAATCTTTGAGCAAGTGATGTGTTTCTGGAAATTTGTGAGATGTAAAGTACAGCCTATAGTATAGTATAGTATATAAAGCACAGCCTATATATACTGAAAGGCCAATATTTGTCACCTGTTTCCACCATAAGAACAAACCGATGGTTGTTTAATTTTCTTCCTTGAACATCCTGGGTCAACAGAGAGGGAAGAAAGCAGATCTGCCTTTGTTGTCATTGAATATTGCTGTAGCATAAAGCAATATCCTTCAGGATGGGAACTGAATCCTGCTGGGCACTTCACAAACATTTGTCGAGTATTTACTTCTCCACAGTGAAAGAGCTACTGTATGTTCTGTGACGTGGCAGGGAGCAGAGGCTGATGGCCACATTACCAGGCCCTGAGAGGAGAATGTGTGTCCTGGTGGCATTCCCGTTTGCAGAAGACTCTTGCTCACTCGTTTCCAAGCAAAGTTCAGTCATGGGACTCCTCTTGCTCCCTGTGGGCCGGAGCAGCTGTTGGTGGGCTATGTCGAGCTGACCAGCTGCACCTGGCTTCTGGGATTTCAGAGAATAAGAGAAGTTGTGGCACACATGCTGGTGGTATGTGAGACATGGCCTTAACCGCAACGCAGTATGAAGCAGATGCCAATCAAATGAGTCTTCTGGTAGAGGCAGGAGGTTTCCCTGGTCTGGGAATAGGAGGCAGCGAGAGGTCAAATGTGATGCTCATGGTCACATGTGACGCTCACGGTCACGTGGGTAATCATGTGCAGAAATTGAGGGGGAACCCTCAATCTCCTCATCTCCGATGTAGTGCCCTTTTACAGAGTTCAGCAAAGAATGAATGTTGGAGTAGAGTCAGTGGTGAACAGTAGTGACTGCTCAGAGAAGTTTTTCCCCAACTCCTGCTATGGGAGAGCAAGCTCATTTGTAAGATCAAGCAGACAAGAGTCAGCAAATGCGCTTTCTCATGCAGCATTGCTTTTCTTGTATTAGATGTGTGTCTTAATGCAGACTGAGGATCAATTACTGAAAAGTCTCGAGAGGTATGTTACCACGATTGTGCCTACATCTGGAATGAAAGCAAGCGGTCGATACCGTGGGCTGGGTTATTTAACTGGGGCAGAACGGAATGCAGTCTACAAGGGGATGCTCCAGGGGCTTATGTGTAATTTTTTCCTTTCACCATCTTGAACCATTCAGTGAAGAATAATTTGGGAATCAGGCATGCACTTACAGATCTTTCTCAATCCCAAGAAGGCAGGGATGAAGCTGCCAGCAGCAAATAAGCATTGCCAGACCCTGTAGCTAGCTTTACTGTGACTTAAAAGGAATTGCAGTAATACTAGTCATTCATATCATCTTTCTTTTGTCTATTAATCATTGGAAAAGATGTGCCTGGGGCAATCCTGCATCTCCATTCACTTCAGTGCTGCTTCTTGCTGAAGAAATTAAAAAAGAATTGTTATTCTTCCCCGTGACAGCTATGTCTTCTCCCCTGTGGGGTCTGTTTCCACACTTTCAAAGAAATCCATAACAATAGAGGAAAACCCCAGCATTTGGGGTTCCCCTACAGGGACAGCATATCATCCTAATTAAGTGTTTCTCAAATATGGCTCTGGCTGTGCAATCAACTCCATATAGACAGATCCCACTACTCATTTGAAGCTTTGTGTTAGATTAGGTCTGGAGAGAAAATAGGAAAGAAAGCAAAGAGAATGCCACCTACTTCTGTTTGCCTGCTTGCTTGGTATTTTGGTGGATATTTTCTTTCAACTGATTTGGATTTAGTAGCTTCTTCTTTGAGAGTCAAACTCATTGTTGCATATGTCAAGCTCTATGTAGCTTTTTTGACTGAGGCTCTTTAATGTGTGTGTATAAAACAGAGTTTCTCTCTAGTGGCATCCTTTTCAAGTAGCAGTCCCTGCTTTCTCTTCAGTCAGTTCTCTGGGTGACAGCTCCAGAAAACATGCCCTGCTAAAGCACATACTGGTATAGGCGACGAATGGACAAACTGCGTGAGTGACTGCCTAAGGAGAGGTAATTGTTATTAGCACAGCAAGGTGCTTTATGATGGTTGTTGTTAGCTTTTACTGCAAGTTTACTGTCTGCTTTTACAGTTTGTTTGTTAACAAACACCAGCATTTGCTAGTTTGTTCCTTCCCCTCTTGCTTTTCCCTTCTTGCCAGTTTGCAAAGTATATTAAAATGCAGAGCAGGTCATATGTGAATGCATGGCTGTGTTAAATGTGCAGTGATCCTGTTTCTTAGACCATCATGTTCATCATTCTCTTATTAGCGCTAGATCGATTGCGTGCACCGTGCCGGTTTGGTATGTGTTATTGCATAATGTGAGACACTTGGCCTTTCAATAATGTTCTGTATTACATTTGGTGTTTTTCTGACTCAGTTGATTCTAGTCTTCAGAGTTAACCATGACTTTAGCAGTGAAGACAGAGATGAAAGACTGAGTTCGAATAATGTCTTAAATGAAGGCATAATCAGATTGAGTAGAGCCTGAATGCAGGGAGAGGGATAGAAAGAAGGGTAAGAGGACATGATGCTGCATAGCTAATGAGAACGGCTGTAGAGGGCACAGAGTCAGGGAGAAGGCGGCAGGAGAATTTCAGATGTTTTAAGTGTCTGGAGACTACAATGCTCTGTGGGTTATTATTTCATTTCTTTACTATGATGACTTCTGTCTCTTTTTACAAGTATTTACCCTACATTATGTTCTGCGCAAGCACAAAAAGAAATTAAGGGTTTTCTGGAATTAAATGCTACTCTTACGTCAGGGCATTTAAAGTGTTTGGGACATTATCCTGTCTAAGCTTACATTCAATTCAACAACATTCATTTTACTCCTGTGTTTGCATTTCAGTTATAAAGCTATTACAGTATTTAAATTACAAAATGTCCAGTACCTAATTGTTAATAATCTCAGCATTGTCCTTGGGAGATACATAGGTGAACTACCACAGAATCATTAGGAAGATTTCAGGAATAATTGTTTTACTAAAACATACTGAGAGGATTAACACTTAATCCAAACCATCTAAACCAACCCTCAGAATTAGCTGCCTACCATACTACTTTCATTCTTGGAAACTTTGCATATGAATCATTTCCTACTTCCAGTGGTATGTTCCATATAGCTAGGAAAATAAGATAGGAAGTGACCATGTGGGTCCTCAAGTCCAGACCTCCACACATCAAAAGGTCTGGACTGCGCAGTACAAACACTTGCCAACTCTCTGCTTGGCCTCTAAGGCTAGGTGGAATACAGTAGCTTGAAGCACTGTAATGAAAGACAAAAATCTGCAGTGGTAGTATGCCTCAGACTGAGGCATTGCTAGCATGCTAGTCTCTGCAGAATACGTAGCAGGAAAGGCTCCTAGTTATTTTTAGCTTTAGTGCATGATTTTTTCATAACTTTTGAGAAGGCAGGGCAGATGGGCTTTAAATACCTGAGGTCAAATTTTCAAATACCTATCTTTAACCTGAACTCAGAAAGTCCGTTGTAGACACTGAGCACCTGCAGCCCTTGGTGAAGCCAGGAGCCGTTGTCAGTGATCCGAGGTCTCCCAGGAAGTCAGGTCAGTCTTAAAGTCTACATCAGGAGAAATCGTAACTTCTCTGCTCATTTCAGTAGGGCTGAAGCTTGTAGTTACGCATGTGCTCATGTGCTGTCCCTAAGCTGAGTTGCCTTGCTGAACCAGAGTTTATTGAGCTGCCCCATAAGTGTTAATTTAGGCAGAGCCCAAGTAGAAGTTTTTAGCCATGACATTCAGAAGGAATCTTAACTGGCTGCCTGTTTTGAACATTGTGTGACATGTACAGACAGCTACAAACCTACTTCTAAAGCACCAGCATGCACAACTCACACTTCTACTGTTTGAAGAACAAATCAATATGTAGGTGTCTTAAAATTCAGGCCCAATTTGTCTGAAGGAGGCAATATACACAAATATCACCTTTTAAAAAGATGGTTGCTTTCAGCTCAAAGCATAGAAATGCCAATTTGGGTCAAAAAAAAGAACTTAAAATTGCAGACTAAGGGAATATTTCATGTGCTTTTAAGGTATTTTTTGCAAATTTTTTGCATGCATATGGCAAGCAGATAGAGATGCGAAAGTCCTAGAACAACAAGAAAAGGAAAAAAAGAAAAAAGCTCTATCTAACAGTTTCCTTGAACTGGATAACGTATTTATCCTTTTAAAAAGCCTTTAAATTTTATCAAGAAAATCATGCCTCAGCACAAAAACTTTTCCAGATGTAGCATGCTTGAGTGATCCAATGAATCGGAAAGTCTACATGAACATATTCAACAGTTTGCGAATATAAGAAATTGTACTGAATGGTGGGATTTTAAGGTACTGTGCATCTCTTAGAGGCTTGTGTAACACAGAGCCCAGAAGCATCTCAGATTCGCACTGGGATTTCCCATATCAAGTTAAACAAAGGCCCTAGCTATATCTTGCTGTATATCTTCTGATTTGGGGGTCTCAGGAGCTTTCAGGAAGTCTTAGGTATTTTACTCATCATTTCACATAGCTTTTTGTAATCTCAGAAGCAGCATCCAGTTTTTGCATCTCTCATATTTTAAAAGTGATCAGACTTTCTGGCTGTCAGAGTGACTTTTTAAGGTGCTGTGTAGGTAATTCCCAAATTGGGACTTTCTTAAAGGTACCTTGTTTTTATGTGTAATTAAAATATAGATCTGTTACTAAGATTTTTTTTTTAAGGATTTTTATTATTTGATACTATTGAATGTTATATATCTCTCTAAGGACATGGAAAATGTGATTTAGGCAACTTCAGGCGTGTTAATTTGACCTTAATAACCTTAGAAAATTTTTTGAAGGAATGAATAATTAAAGACATGGGAGTTGAGTGGAAGGAGAATGAAACACGATCTATTTTGCTAAGATAGGTCATGTCAGACTGACCTGGTATCTTTAATAAGAAAGTAGGTTTTCTAGAAAAAGAAAAAATGTGCTAGATCTGGTCTCTCTGGATTCTACTGAACCATTTAACATGGTGCTGCATCAAAATTACAGTTCAAGGTGGAGGAAGATTAGGTTAGTGTAAGAACTGTAAACTGAGGCAAAGAACTGGCACAAGGGGAGACAACAGGAGGTGGATATATGAGGTGAATTATTCTTTGGGAGTGATGTTGTTTAGTTTTCTTGAGGCTTTTTTTTTTTTTGGTTGAGTTGATTTTGTTGTCATGTTGTATTGAAAGCAGGCTGTTGAAACTTACTGATGGGAGGAGGACGTTAATTTCCAGTACACGGTTTTAGATGGAATGACTGTACAATTAATTGTACAATTAGGTAATACTAAAGGGATGGAATACAACACAGCAAAGTGTCAGGCCACACACTGGCAGGAATTCACTTACTGAGTTTAACCTTGGTGTCAAAATTAGCAGTCTTAAGCTCTTATATAATCAGTGGAAAGAGGCAGATTTTTAATTAGGCACCCAACTCCTGCCTTTCTCTCTTGGCTGTTAACAGAGTCTAGGCACCTGACTCTGGCGTCTGTGCTGAATGCCTTAAATTGGATGGTGCTATAGCCTCAGCTTAGAAAGTAATGCAACAACTTTTCCTATGAACAGGGAGTTAAAAAATGGAAGACTTTGAAGGAGAATGGCCTGTGTGAGGGTAAGTCGGTTCAAGTTTGTCTCTAGTCTGTCGATTTGATACTATCGTGAAAATGATGGACGGGATCCAGGGAAGTGTCAGGAGTGGTATTTACAATTGAGGGAGGGCACCTCAGGTAGGTGCATCTGGGTGGGGACCTGATCCGGAGTAGGTGTGCAACCCTTCTTGCAATAGACAAGAAACTTCAGCTCAGTATGTAACAGATGCAGAGGAAAGCTGCAGGGATGATCAAAGGAATGATGTTACAAGGGGCGTCTGAAGCATCTGTGTTGAATATGTCAGGAAGACTAGGAAAATGGGAAATGTAATTGCTGCAGCTATGGTCCTGGAGTCGTGGGGAGCTTTGGGATGTGGCTGATACCAGCTAGGTGATAGCTAACAAGCGGGATGTCTGTAGTCATTCAGAGGACTACTGAAAGTCTACGTGTAACAGTGTGGTGTTGTAGGAGGTTTGTGATACAGAAACGGAAGCATCCAGACGTATGATTTAATGTGAACTGAATATATGACACTTCTTGGTGATTGGAGTTTGTGTGTGTACCTAGCATACGGATAAAATATTTAACCAACATAGAAATGCATAGTGATAATCCCATAATGTATGACAGTAGTCAGTAGGAGAATGCTCGCTGTATGTTCAAGGAAGAGCTTAAAGATTTATGAAGGGCAATGATTGCTTGGATTCTTTGGACTTAGGCTGTTTGGCAGCTTGTGCTTTTTGATCACTCCTCTACAGTGTGATGCTTACTGTCTACTGTATTGCCCTGCAGCATCCCTGCACTGCACAGGGAAAGCTGTGTGATAAATCGGGCATCGAGTGAATTTGTAGGGCTGGACAAAGGCACGTTACGTTTAGCCTGTGACAAAGATACGTTTAGAAGCAGACTGCTGGGCAGCAAACTCATGACCATTAAGAAAAAAGCTTGCTCTGAAGTGAAAATTGTGGTTGAAGATCCCTGATGTGCCTGTAGTGACAAATGACGGGCACAGTACTTACCGTCAGTGACAGCCCTTGCTCCAGATATCTCCTTAGTTTGACAAATGTTTAATCTTGTAACTGTATATTGGTGAAGAACTGCCCTTTGCCTAGATGCTGGTTTGTCCCAACACCAGGTTCGAAAAGGAGCTGAATTCTTTGAGCAAGGGTGAGTAATGTGGTTTCTGCTCTGTTGCAAATCCTAAGTTGCTCTAAGTGGCTTTATTGGCTATTAAGACATTGATCAGGTCATTCTTTAGCAAAATTATCCATAAAATAACAGGAGGAAAACACCACAGCAAGAAACCTTTTTAATGTACTTCTGACAAGGCTATATTTAGTTCTCTAGTTATTTGTTTATTAGTAAGTGCTTAGCCTGTGTTTCTGAGGTTTTTAAGTGCCTAGAAGAATATCAGGAGAGAATAGTATGGCTTCTCTTTTTTTTTTTCCCCTGCTTCCTAATTCATTATTACATAGCGGTACTAAGTTGTTGTTGTTCTGTGGTAAAAACAATTGTGTGATGATCTCACAGTCCTTACTTGGAAAATTGCCACAGTAAAGAAAAAACACTGTTTATGGACTGAATTGTCAGTAGGAAGGGGGGTGTTCTGTCGGAGATACAGTGCTTTGAATGACAGTCTGAGAGGATGGATAGCAAGGAGGGAGGACTGAGAAGATAAGAGTGAAAAAGTGTGAGTGCTTTTTCACGTTTATTAGAGTCATGGTCAGCTCCCTTAGATTTAGAATCTGTCCCAGTTTAGGTTCGGCCTTTTTTGTATATTCTAGGTTTTATTTATTTATTTTATTTATTTATTTAGTCATGTTTTTCTGGCTAGTAAACTGGGGTTTTAATTTTAAAATCTGTCTAAGCCTGTTCCTGAGAGACGACACTTGGAGCATCTCAGGCCCGCATGGCTGTCACTTATAAAGATGCCCAGAAAAACTGGAAGAACGTCACTTGAAGAGGTTTCTGGAGGAGAAAAGATGATCAAGTCTGAGGGACTTCCGCCTCTTAAGTTTCAGGAAAAAGGCATCTCACACTCCTATTGAGGAAGAAAAAGAAGTGGAGGAATTTCTAGCAAACCTTTCCTTCCCATCACAATTCTTGGGGGGGCAGGGGGATGGATGAAATAAGTGCAAATGAAGAGAGAAACAAGAGCATTGTCGGGTTTGGAGTACTTCCCTGGTCTGCTGAAGAACTGGTGTCCATCATTATTAAACATGAGATGCTGGAATGCAAATTTAATCCTGTTCCATAGTCTCTTAAGATAGCTGTTTAAAAGTCAGAAAGAATTACCTTTTGAAGGTTCCTGTCCTTCTCTACTCAGTTGTAACTAGTTGCCTATTTTGCTTAACTTCAGTACGGTTCAGTGAAGTGAATCCCATCCAAAGATGATACACCTTGCTTAAGCTTTTCCTAGTGTGGTGCTTAGTCAAGGTAAACACTGTCCTCATGGTTTGTTCCTGCAGATTCTTAAACAGTAATAAAGAATGCAATATTTTTGTACAATTAAATAAGGTCTGTGTGAACTGTCTCTCTGCCGAATTGTATGCAGGACAAGAGAGAAAGTTGTTCCAACCTACTTGGATCTTTCTGTCATACTTGTAATAGTATGTTATCTGTTTGGATAGATTATATGCTATAAAAACTAAAAATAAAATGTGCCAAGGTATTTTGGGGGGTTGTAGGCAAGCTTGACAGAGATAATATTAATTTCTTCTTCAAATGCGTTTATGCTAATTTTGCTTTGAAACAAAAATATATTCATTTGGGAATATTTATGTTCAAGATTTTTCTGTAATTTCCATATTAAAAAAAAACAATAGTAGTGCAGCTCCTGCTAGACTTTAACCCCAGTAATGCCTAGAACACAAAGACCAGATAGTCTAAAAGATGTATTGTGGCTCAGGCACTTGTGAGAGCTCACTCTCCTTGAAAGCATTTAAGAAACAAGCTGTCTGAAATTGTACTTTATTGTTGACTTTTTGCCCATGTTAACATGAGCGAACAAAGAAGAAGAATAAAAAAGTGCTGCTCAGCTGTTAACACTGAGCTATTTTTAGTGGGACATTTGAACATTGATCTGGTGCTTCTGAAAGGAGGCATTTTCACTGTGGTTGTGCATGTTCGTGGTGGTAACTTTCCTTTAGGCAAATCTGCTGTGATTTGTGATAAGGTGATTTTTTGAGCTGTCCCAGGCAGCTGCCAAATATTCTCAAACATTCGAAGTGGAGGTGTAGAGAAAAACGGTTGTGTGGAGGAAACTCCAGTAGTTTAAACCTACAGGTTTGGAATAGTGTTCTGGAAACATCTTGGCTAGTGGCTTTTCCACTGCTTTGGTTGGGAGCTTCATTCCATAAACTCAGAGATCTCCACCTTGAGATGTTTTGTTTTGTTGTTACTCAGCTGGCACTCTCATCTTTGTTAATTCCATCCCATAAGGTGAGCCAGGCTCCATTTAATAAACATGCCTGTTAAGACAGACAGGTACCTTAGTCTTCAGTGAAGACTGTTAGCACTAGATGAACAAGGCCTGACTTTAGAAGCTAAACTTGTTTGAACCAAGGCACCAGCTGGGATTTTTATGGGTGGTGGGAGGGAAAGCAGCCAACGTGAGCTACCTTTTCTTGATTTTCCTTTTTTAAAGGTCGTCATTGTGGGGTAAAGATCTTGTCCTCAGTCTAAGGAGGCGGGAAACTTCTCTAGCTGAACTGCCACAGAAAGTAAAGGAAAACACTCCTGAAATATTTTCAGCACCTGTATTCCATAAGTAACTGGGATTTCCTGTATTCTGTTTCCTTTAGTTCATGAACTCTGGTTAACACAGGAACTCTATGATTTTACTATGAAAAAGACAAATAACCATTAGGAAAGGAAAAAAATTAACACCTTCCTTACAGAAATAAAGTAACAATGTTAGGAAAGAAGACTGGTAAAAACCAAGTTGAAAGCATGTCAAATTAGTGATTGGAATATCATGGTAATAATCTGTTGGTAATGTGAATACAGAAAAGATGATAAACAATCAGACTGCATTCTGTTTGGCTCAATACCGTATTCTGCAACAAAAGCCAATTTTTAATGTAATCCTCCTTCTATCCAGTTACTGGGAGAGGAGTTTCTTGCTTTCTAATCACGTGTGTATATATATATATGTATATAGAAATAGTTCAGTTTGGTTCTCTGGAAATTTTTTGTGATGTTTTTTGAACATTTTAGTAGAAGAGCTCTGAATATTTTCATATGCCAGACTATAAAGGTTTAAGCTTGGCATAGAATTGCAGTTATTTATCAATATAAGTGATTTTCATGTTTTCATTGTTAGCAAAAAAAATGTTATTGCTGCTTTTTTTTGTTACTGTCTTATAGTTCATAGGCTACATAAATAGGAACTAAGTAAAAAGAGAAATTAGAGTTTTGGGAGATTTTTAATCTCTTGAACAATAAGGTGGGAGATAATACAAAATATTCTAGGTCAACTGATGCAATCTCAAAGAGATGAGTTCTTTGCTAGGTCAAGGTTGAGTTCTTTAACAGTATACTTCAATGGCTGTTGAAAAGAAATTCTGAAAAAATGTCTTTTGTAAACATTTCAGACATATGTAGCACTTAGTAATAGCTTGAAGGGTTGCATTTCATTTCTGAATTACAAACTTTAATATGTTCTGGTTTATTTCCCTGATATTTCTCTGTGAATCAGATTTGAAATCCATATACTATAACAGGAAGAAAAGCCTTTTCTATTTCGGATTCATAAGTATGACAAATCAGCTTTGTTTTGTATGGTGCCTGTTGGTGCATTTTATCCTCAGACAAACAATGGGTTATATGTCTTAACCCGTTTGCTTTGATGGGTGAAGTAGTAGTTATAAAGTCAAGTGACACTGCCAGACAGTCTTTTATTTCTTTGAGGAAGAAAGTTAGGAGAGGAATACTTTGAGATAGTATTTGATGCGGAAGGCGGAAAGATGGAAAGAAGAAGTTCTTGAGGGCTGATTTTTTCAAGAAGACACTGCTGGGAGCAAAAGTCACTCAGGGAGCAGTGTTTATGGATCCCCATGGACAAAACAACTGCCCAGAGCATTGGGAATGAGTGGTCTCAAGTGACTGTATTTTACCATATATGTTTGTTGATATTTATTCAGCTTTATGGAGAAATGCACTTGCTGGTACTCCAGATTGTCTGTAATTGAGAGCTTGGATGTCTTGCTATGCAGTGAAGGGAAGAGGTAAGCACAGACAAAAAATTTCTCATGATTTTTCTTCAAGTCTTAAAGTAAAAGCAGCTTGTAACTTTCCCAGCGCAGCTCTAGTCATCTGGAGCTGCTCTTCTGGGTCTTGTTTAAAAGATCTCCTTTTTCCCCTTCCCCAGGAGCACCAGTAAGTACCAATAAGTACTTGGCATCCATTACAAAACATCTTTTATTAGACAAGACAAAAATCAGTACGCTAAATAGGAGCCTCACAGAATAGGAAAGATTGCTTCTATGACCAGCTGCATCTGTCACTAAGGAGACTGCACTGGCATATTGTAACTTAATGTTTTGGCTTTGAAATCATACAGTGCAAAAGGAGTAAGATACCTTCTGCCCTGAGGTTAGTTTCCATATCAGTGATCAAAAAGGAAAATCTGAACATGAGAGCTGAAAAGATTGTGGCTGTAAAGGTGCCTGAAAACCAGACACAGCAATTACCGCACAGTCACAGCTTTCCCAGAACTGAAAAAAAATTATAGTATATTTTAGACTATTGACTCCTGCAGTCTGATTTGTAATCTTAGCAGATTAAAGGGTCCTTTTATAATATGACAGATCACATTAGGAAAATCCTTTTGGATAAGTGTTTGCAAACTGTATTCTCACTTCTGCAGGTGTGACCTGCGGGTGTCACTGGGGAGGAAAATAGAATATATTTTAACACTAGTTACTTGGATGCCACCATTATCCACTCCCAGGCAATGTAATTTTATCTACACTTGTGAAAGGCAGATATAGCTGCAGTTTCATGACATTCACTTTTATGCCAGTTTAACTGCAAGCAAAACTGTCCATTTGTGTAGTGGTCGTATTTTAAAAATGGAAATGTTAATAAATATGTTAACTTTTGCATCTTTTACCTGACTGTACAGTCAAACTTCTATACCTTCTTACCCCCTCTGGATCTCTGGAAACGCTCATCCATTTGTAAGATTGCAGTTTACAGTAGCAATCATTTAAATTAGCTAAACTACTTGTGGGGCTTAGGTCATATAAAAGCTTGTACAACAGAAATGTAGAGAACAGTATTTTTGTGGCTTTCACAGTCTTTATTGTGAACTGAGGCTGCATACCTGAGGTTGTCTAGCACTTGGATAATTTCATAGCCAAGATAAGGATGCGATTTGGTAGCTCGTTGCGCGTGGAGTTCTCCTTAAAATTGGGGTCTGTGTTACCACAGAGCCATCCATTGGATACTTAGCCACAGAGCTGTTCAGAATGGAAGAGTTAACAAAGCGCTTGTTGAATGCACACTAATACCACTGTTTCTGTGTCATCTTTTAGTAGCCTGAATTTTCATAGGGATTTGACACTTGTTGCTTCAGTATTAAAAGATCCGCAGGGCTTGGGTTAAGTGCTGGTCTCTTGCATTTCAACCAGTGGTCCCTGGCTTCATTCCCTATAGGTAATGCCAGACGGATTTTTCTTTAACTCACTTTTATTGAAGTTAGCAAATTGCTTGCTTGGGTTTTTTGTAAGTGTATATCTCATAAAGAACTACTTGCCCTGTAGGGTTTCAGTTACAGTTTGTTTTTATTTTCTTTGTTGAAAAAGATACTTTCTTTTTTTTTTTCCCCTAATTGGATAAAGAAGTTATTAATAGACTTTCCCTTTTCAGAACTGGAAAATGCCCAGAAAGGCTTTTGCTCACACTTTCCGAATACAAATTTACTTCTAAATTGAGACCAAACATGGAAAAATTTAGAATGTTAGGTGAATAATTTGTGTAGTTCTGAGCAGATGGAAACAATGTAAAATGAAAAAAAAATTAGTCTTGACAATCATAGCTGTTTGGTTCTTATAATGTTTAAGTCGGTGGTTTTAAATTGTCCATGAACTATGCAAATAAGTTGGTGGGAAGTGACTGAGGAAAGCAAGCCTACGATCAGTAGCTTTAAATTAGCTTGTACCAAAGGATTCTTCTGGAAATTTTTCAGGGAGTTTTCAAATCAGAAAAGATTAAAAGCTGTTGATATGAGAGTTTAATAATGTCCCATTTAATTTGTCATCGTTCTAGCTTGTTTCACTTCAAACAGTTAAAAAGTTTGGTTGTATGACATTTGCTGTTTTAAAATAATTATTTGACAAAGATGCATTACACTGATGTCTGTGATTCACAGTGATATCACTGTGGGCAGATGATCATTTTGTGTTTTCAGTGGAAGCAAATAGATTGTGCTTGGAGCATAGATGTTATCCCAGTGATCACAAACTGTCCTGACAACGTTACGTCTAGCTCTCATTCTTGCATCTTTAGTCTATAAAAACTCTCTAAATGAAGCTGTAGAGATGAGATCTGCATGACCTTAAAAAGCTGGAAACGGTAAAATTAGTGCTTCCAACTGTGGAAAAATTTCTCTCCTAAAACACAGGATGACAACAGCATCTGCCGGTACAGCTAAACAGTGAAGAATGGCACTAAATTCCACATCTGTGCTGTTACACTCAAAATCTTTTTTATGGACAAAGATGAAACATACCTTATATCAAAAGGCAAGAAGTTGTTGTTATTATAATTTAAGCCTTTGCAGTCTAATGCAGGAATCATTACTTGTTCAGATCTAATAATTACAGGAGAAGAAAGAATGCTTCTATACAGGGGAAAGTCTCAATGAATAACTATACCGTTAAAATCACTGAACACACAAAGTGTCTTCCTCTTTATCCTGCTGTAATGCTCACCCTTCCCCTGCTCATCTGGGTCCTAAGGTGGTTTTATTCTGGGGGTGGGGATGAGGAGGTGTTTCAGCAGTTGTCAGTATCTAAAAGACTTCAGATGCTGACAGGAGGGATATGATGTTCATGTTGATAGTTTCTTCTTCTTCACTCTAGGATCCACTTGGGGTCATTTTTATGTTTGCTAACAAGCTTTTAAACTTGGCTCTTTCTTCACTGGTCTGCAGCTCCACATTACATCCAAATTTACTGTATGTGGTACCTTACATACATGTTCGGTACTATTTCTTTGTTCTGTTTGTTACCCCTAAAACCACTTTTGTCCAACCTCAAGTCTGCAATTTTTTAAGTGACCATGGGTGAGCTGTCTATAGCCACAGTGTCTCCAAGTGTCAACTCTGTACCCTATCTCTTTTTATTTCATGCTTGTATGCCTCTCCTCTGCATCCTATGTCTCCACTTTGCAAGGTCTCTGCTATCATACCAGGACTGTATTTTTCTACACTACATCATTGTGTTACAGTTGTAAAATGATGATGGTACCATGCAAAGATAAGCAAAAGTAAAAACAAATTAGCCACAGACATCTGAGCAGTTGGAAAAATTGTTGTTACAACTAAACCAAGTTTAATTGCAGGCTAAAACAAAGTTGCAGGCAGGTCAAGAAAAGTTCAGGCAAAGCAAGCCTGAAAAGCCTAAGTCCTCAGGGTTTGCAAGCCCCTCTACAAGGCTTATGGCCAGTCACTAGTGATGGCAATATGGTATTACGGGGCTACGGGGTAACAGTGCTGCAAGGGCCAGTGATGAACTCTGGTAACACATTAGCTGTCATGTTGCCAGCAGCCGTTAAATACAGAGGTCTGGGTGTGATGCCCAGCTCAGAAAGTTCCTAGGGTGCTTGTCGGCTGAATCTGGGAGTGCAAACCTGGAGATGCCTCACAAAATACCAGTACTGCTCGTTACACTGTTTTTCTTGGTCTCTAGCGCTGCCCGCTCTCAGAGAGGACTCCAGGCTTGATTAACCTTTTGCCCTGACCCAGTCTTTATATTCAGCTTTTGGTCCCGCCCTTTTGCCAGAAGGTACTGCCTCTCTAGCAGAGACAGCGCGTGTAGGAACGTGTGCCCACACTGAGATGCAGTTCAGTATCTTAGTTTAACCTGTTGCTGAAAGAGGCTTTGATGAGGTGGTGGACTATAAACTTGTGCAGCTGAAATGCAGGTACCTGTTCTCATCTGGGCCAGAAGAGCAAGACAAGTAGCTGTGGGCAGAAACATCATCTCTGCTGCCTTGCCTTGGAGGTTTGACTGCTGAGGTAGGAAGCATGCTTATGAATTTCTGAGAAGGTGTGGTGGGAGGCACCAGGAGTTAGCAGAAGTCGGCCTCACTGTTGCTTGCCTTCAGCATGCAAAAATTGAGAGTCAAATATATCAGTCATGAGAGTGAGTTAGTCATGAACTTTAAGAAAAGAAAGTAATTTGGGATGCATCCTTCACATTTTCAGGCTTTATCCATGCAAAATTTGCTTTTAAAAAAAGTGAGATTCATATCAACTTGGCCTGTAGTAACACACCAGTTTTATAAGACATGTCAGTGCTTGGAGAATTGACAAAACTCTGACATTTAAGCTCATATTTTTGAGCACTGAGAGCTGCAAGGAACTCAGCACTAATATTTGCCCTTTGTCCTTGAATAGCATTTATATCTTTTTGTGGTCGTTGCTACCATTCCTGCTGCAGTTGTTATTTTTTTAAATAAACTTTTGAAGCCCACTAAACTACGTCCGTTCTAAAGATTGATCAGTACTAGTTGCTGAAAACAAACCAGTAGATTGTGGTTAACATTATTTGAAAATTGTTTTTAAAAGCCCTGGACTCCAGAAATCCATGGCCATACCCTATAGGAGTCTTACTTTTTCTCTGAATTTTGGACTGAAATGTTTATTACATTTGGTCAGTTAGTAGATGACAGTGAAAGAAAAGAATGTTGTTAGAGCAGAATAAAGTGTTGCACAACGCATACTGCAGCTACAAAAGTACTCGCTACCTCCTCTGAACAGACCACTTCAATCTGGAATGGGTTGCAGTGAGGAGACATGAACCTTCTAAGGAAGTACCCGCAGCATTTTTATTTATCCACAGGTGTTCATATGTTTGCTCATTTTACACATTAAACCGATCAGAGTAGTAGAAATACCTTTAGTTACTCTTTCCAAACTTTATTTTATCATCTTTGTCTTTTCTGTTTTAGAGCTAGCATCATAATATCCACTACAAGACATTTATTTTCTATAACAGCTCCTTTGATCGATCACACCACAACAAAGAATATCGTATTTGAGTAAGGCTGATAGTCAAAGCTGGGAAACCTCATGGGAATTTTCACAAGTAGGGTACAATTGTTGACATATGATATTCTAATAGAAAGCTTCTGATCTTACATTGGAGAATGATTTTTTAATCAAATTCATAGAAATATTTTGGTGGTATTTGGTCTGATTTCCTCTTGCAAGGCCACTTCAAAGACATGCAAGCCACTTATGGTCTATTATATTTGTAGGTTGCATACTTTATTTATTCCAATTTTGTGTTACTGATTTAGGCTTTTTAAATTCAGCAATCAAATACGGTAAGTTTCAATATATTCCGGATATTTTTCTAGTATGTTTTAAAATGACCCATGTCTGTCAGTACATGTAATCTTACCCACGCTCTGCTACAAGTTAAGAATCTGTTTAGCAAATGATATTGTCAGGTCCTATTAGCAACAGTTCAGTTTATACTTGACATGGACTTCGCCTTTTGCAGATGTGGTGAAATGTACCTTCTCTTAAAATGCAGGTGCAGTTAATTTCATGTTAAAAGTACCTAGGCAAATATGTTGGTCAGAAAATTTAATCATGTTCCTGGTAAAATTACAGCTTTCTATGAACTGTTTCACTGGGCCTTGCTTACATCTTCCTATTTCTTTTTTCTTGCCTAAATTCTAGACTCACTGTCTGCTGCTGATAATTCTCATCAACACAGTCACTAAAATGAAACTGTTGTTGATGCTGAAGTGCAGAAATGTTGTTTTCTCTGAAGTTACCATCTCAACCTGTTTTTTCTGAAGAGTGTCAGTAGTGTCCTTCCTTATGACCTGCAGTGGGCAGATGGGTGACATTCTGAGACCTCTGAAAAATTAGTTTTTAATGTTTTCTAGCTTTATTAGGAAATGAAATTGTGGCTTCCTTTTCTGAAAGAGAGGTGTCTGCAGCAGTTCCTTGCCTATAGCAGAAGAGCGTGGACAAATTAATGTATCTCAGACCCTGTCGCTTTATTTCCCACTTCCCCTTCTCATTGGCCTTCATGAGAATACAGCTGCTGTAACCGCATTGGGAAGGGCAGGGAGGGCGCGTGTGTGTGCGTGTCAGTGTGTGTGCATGGGGGCGGGCAGGCGGGAGATATGGGGTGCAGGGAGGAACTGGGAGAGCACATCTGCATCCACCGACCCAGAGTGCACCTGTGCATTGATCAATGCAAACACAGGATAACATGGTCCCTTTAGTCATCCCTGAGTCTCCTCTTGCTCCTTCCCAGTGCTTGTGCTCCTGAATAATTTTTGAATGTATAAACATTTTTGAGTATATAAAGGCTGCATCTTGCTCGAGACCCACTCAGAAATAGGTTTATTTCTTCTTTCAGTGTTTGTCTTGAGGCATAGCTAAAACATGGCTGAGAGGTGATGAGCAATATCTTTTAGTCCTGAGTCCTACTACTTCTTGAGAAGCAGCTCAGCGGTCCGTCCTTCCTCAAACCTACCATCCCTACTCCTTTTTGGCTATCATCTCAGCTCACACCTGCCTTTACCTGGCTGGTAGAAAACCCTGTGTGAAACCCCATAGTTTCTCCTCACAACTTGGGCAAGAAAGCAAACCAAATGTTGGAGGTCTTTGGCCCAGATCCTAGGAATCTGAACAGGGTTTTCTGGATGAGTTTGAAGTCTTTGACAGGGCCAGCAAAGTGGGGTCTGCATGCTGTCTAAATAGATTTTCAAGGACAGTATTTTCAGAAATTGGCAAGGCACTGAAGCAGCACCCCCCCACCCCCCCAGTATCTTACAAGGTGATCTTACTGTTAACCTACAGGGTAGGACTGGCATGAAAAAGGATTCCTTTCACTGGGACAGCTGTACCACCGAGGCATTGAAATGGGAGCAGTGGTGGGAAGCGCAGACTGTTGTTGGCCTGTGTGGAGTTAGATGCTTATGCTTCCAAACTGCCAGCATCCCACCACTTGTTTACATGATTCCAGAAAGGAATCCAGGAAAGAGCCTTGCAGTCAGCATCTTGGCCCACAACAACCCTCTCTCCCATTGATTTAGAAAGATCAGGGTAAACAAACAAATCATTTTATTTTCCAGGAAGAAGAAATGAAAGCAGCACAAAGGAATCGGATATCTGGAACCAAAAAAAGAATGATTTCCTTTGAAAAGACATCCAGTATCGTGGCCATTAGGCATAGTCTTAGCATGCACTGTTTAAGAAAAAAAGATATATGGATTAGAAATACACGCACAAAACGCAGTTCAGGAGTACAAAACAAATGTTGATGGAGAAGTATGCATCAGCAGATTTATGTTAGTAGCATAAGACTACAGTTTTGCTATGCTGCCTAAATCCTGGTAATAACCTTTGTGGAATGTTGCTCCCACACTAACATTTATTTTAAAGTTTCTAAATACTTGACACTGTTTCATTTCCTGAGTCAATTAGTTATGTCTTGTTGAAAACACATATGTTAGGGAAAGAATTCGTGCATTTCTGTTTTGTCCTCTGATACTGCTATGCATTTTTAATTTATATAAATGCTTTAAACAGTAAGCATAGGAATCACGGCAAGTCAGAGCAATGCTGTGTAAAAATGAAGAGTGCTTGGGAGATTTTTCTGGTGCGCCTGTGACCTAATGGAGTTTTCCTTCCGTGTGGGAAAATGCAGTGTAAGGAAAGCAAATGAATGGTTAGTCTGTGACCCTGAAGTGCAGTCCTGTTGCGCAGGTGAAGCTCATTGTAACCCAATGGGTTCAGAGCAGAATGAGAGATCCCCTCAAACACATAGAGGACAGTGCTAACTGCTGGTTGTTTTGACCAGAATACACTGGCTTTAACTAGTGCTACATTAGTCTGTAAAGTGTATGAGTATTATAGGCAGACAGATCAGATAGTTCCCTAGACTTTTTGTTGTAATCCAAGCTCGACCAAAACTTCTGGTTGCAGATCTAGTTTCAGCGCTTTTATCCCTCTGTCTTCTGTGGTCCCCCTCTCTCATTGCCTGGATGTTGGAGGATACTTTACTGCCGCCCGTCTGTAATGAACAACAATATGAAATCTTTAGCAAATGTTAAGGTGTGTCTAGTTCATCTCCGTTTCAGGTCATAAACTGTTGGGGTTTTTCTTGGTTTTTCTGCCTTTGTTCCCCTACCCCACCCTTTCCTGCAGCAGGAGGAGCACAGAGAGGGGGCTAAACTCTTTGTTTTTTCCAGTTAGAGCAATGCTGTTTCTGCAGTGTGAGCATCATGGTTATGATGAAAGAAGGCTTTAGAAGAGGCAGGCTTTAGGAGCGTGTCCAAAGGACCATCTAATTCAGAAATGTGTTTCCAGTCCAAACTCCTCAACAAAAAATATGTCCCCAGAATATCTCTCCCAGAAAATACGGGCTTTTCCATGTCTGTATGGATAGTGTGAGAACCCCAGATCATGAGGAGAAAAGTCATCCCATGCACAGGAAACTTCACCACAACGTACCCAGCACATTTCTTGTGACGAGGGTAAAGATTAATTTAGAGTAAAGACCATTTGTAAGCTGTTTCTGTTGGTAAAACAATGGAGGCTGAGAGGGTTGGACTTCAAAGACTCTGTAGCAAGGCTCATCATTTTCCATGGCATTATGCTGTGCTCAACTTGATAAAAGCTGTTCTGCAAACTGAAACAGAGCTGTGCTTTTTCTTTTTTAGTTGGCAAACGTGTGTGTTACAAACGCTTGCTTCCACCTGTGGGTGTGCATATTTTTGTGCTCATAGAAGGAGTGCTGAAGAAATAGAAGTGGTGTGATGACAAGTGAAATTAAAACAATATCTCATTAAGAAGAATGCTAATTGTATTTCAGTTGTGAATATAGACAAATAGTCTTAATTTGCACAAAGAACTGAGTGGCCTAAATTGTAGTTTTCTATTAAAAGTACTCAAATATATTAAAGAGATAAAATTAGGTTTTTAGATTAATTGAGTTTGCTGAAGTTCATAGGGGGGAAGGATCAAGAAGAAAGTTTGTGTCTTACAGATTTCTCTATAAGTAAGTGGGAGAGGGTGGACAGGAAAGCAAAGAGAAAGAAAGTTACTTTCTGCTGCTGAAATGGCCTTTTATCTAAATATCACTGAAAGGTTGCATTTGGGGATTTCCATGCTGCACAAATACATTCATTGTATCTTGCGGTAGTTTATTTCATTTTCTTGTGGAAGACTTTTCGCTGTTCTTGCTGAAGTCACCCACTTGCTCAGAATCCTGAGGAGGGCTTCAGAGAGTGACAAGAAGACTCTTCAGGGAAAACTTTTTTTTTGTCCTTGGTAATCAAGGTTCTGGTCAGTGAGAGAGGGGAGTATTGAACCAGCTTGAGAGGGAAACCTAGACCTAAGGGGCAGACTGAGAGGGGGAAATACAGGCTCTTTGTGGAGCTGACAGACTAGCACCTGCCAGGAACGTTCTTGGTGGGGCAGTCATTTCAGTTGGAGGCAAAGGTCCATAATGGATGCTGGCACCGCTTACTTTCTTTTGCCTTCCCATGGGGCACAGTAAGCAGGATGTCCTAGATCATGGGGTAACTAAAGGGGAGTGGAATTCTGTTGTCAGCCAATGGATCTGCAGTAGATGTAGTCTGTGTTGCCGCCACCACGAGTTTGGCCGGAAGGAAGAATCTGACGCAAGGTGTCAAGCTCATGTCTCTGAGTGTTCCTGTTGTTGTGATTTGTGTGAGATTCAGGACGTTCATTAAATGAGACAGAAGACCGAAGTGCTCATGAGACTGTAAAAAAATAGTTCTTAATCAATGTCGGTCTTAGCAGGCTGGGAGCTGCTGTCCTTGAGCTGATGTTCTGCTTTTGGTCTGCCTCTGCAGCCATGAGTGGTAGGGTTGGTCTAGACCTTCACCTCAGACCCTGAAGCAGGGTCAGTAAAGTTCTTTGCATCTTCTTTGAAACAGCTGTTGGAGATGGGATGCTGGAATTGCTGGAAGATTGGTCTTGAGCCAGCATGGCAAATCTTGTTTCACTACTAAGGTTTTCTATGGTTGGAGGCAAAAAAGAAGAAGAAAAAAAAAAAAAATCTATCTGGTAGGTATACTA
This sequence comes from Platalea leucorodia, assembly GCF_965183815.1. Lineage (NCBI taxonomy): Eukaryota > Metazoa > Chordata > Aves > Pelecaniformes > Threskiornithidae > Platalea > Platalea leucorodia. The sequence continues at coordinate 71,794,618 of NC_138824.1, forward strand.
GAGATGGTACTCTTACATGGAAGGCAACATAGTCATAACTTAGCAGAGTCTGGTGTTTCGTCTTTTTCATTATTTTGTCCACAATGATATAATTAATAAGATGTTAGTTGGAAACCTGGCCATGTTCCAGATCCAAAATACTTACTGTTTCAGGCAGAATTCATTTCCACTTTTTTGAACACTCAGTGTATTGCTAAAACATTTTCAACCTGAGTACAAGAAACTTTTAACAAAGATGTTATCTGAAGTATCCAATTGGCTGGAGGAGCCCTTTTGATATTTCAAAATGGATTGTTCAGGAACAGGAACCTTAATTTGTAAGGTCCAGAGAGTGGACCTCACAGTCCAGAGAGTGGCAAAACTAATTGCAGTTCAGTAAGCACCCCACAACTATATTTTCACTCCCCCTTGGAGATGATGGGAAACTTCTGGCAGGATTGCATTCCCAGACATTTTTTTTAATGCATTAAAGAAGCTGTCATACTCTGCCTTTCTCTATTACTCCCTTCATGTAGATGTATCGGTAACATTTAGCGTTCCACTGCTGTTGCATTTTCTGCTTTGGCATGCCTCTTTACCTGATAAATGCCATAAGCCCAGAGCAATATAGCTGTAGAAAAGTACAGTCTCAAAGTAGATTTTCATTTGGACTATAATTGGAGTAGGCTCTTTCTCCTGCTTCTTGTTGTGTGAATTGGGAAAATCCATTTTCTTACAATTGTGTGATGAGTGTCAAAAAGTAGGTTTCAAGGTGAGAAAAGGTTTGATCTCAGCTGACACGTCTGTTTCAAGGGGTAGTTTGGTAGGAGATTTTTTTTTCCCAAGAAGGGAACAAACCAAAGCACTTTGCCAAAACAGTTGTGGAGATAAGGAGAATATTAGCTTGTAGTTGTACAAGTTAATCATCAAGGGATTATTTTGGGGCCAAGATGATCATTGTTTTTGCTTGAGATCTTGCAAGCAGTCAGAGTGAGACCAAATGTCTGAAAGTTTCAAGCCCACAGGGTGTGAGGCCGTGCAGCTGAGCAGGGTGACATTCGCTTCCCACGGCCAACTGCCAGGACTGAAGGTAGCAGGCCAGAAGTGGCATCCGATGAAGATCTTTTCTCCTGGTCATGTGCTTTTGTGCTAATAGAGCACCAAATAAATATTCACCTAAGAGAAGGGAGGCTTGTTCAGAAGCCTTTCCTGCGCAATGGAATGACCATTGCTGGTATTGGGGGTCAACAACAGCTTTTCATACTTCTGTTGAAGCCACAGTTGAAAACTGGGCTTGCAGCAAAACTTTGTGAAGTGCAAAGCTGTGCATATTGCCAGTATCCACTGTCTGCAGTATTAGTAAGGGCAAAGCCAAAGGCTGTGTGTAGATGCCTCCTGCCATCTTCAAGATGGGGTTTGCCTGAACATGAATTACATCAGCTTTTGGGATTGCTGGCTGCAGGAGTGGTATCGGTCTTTGGTACCATCTGAGGAAACTATCTGGTGGGTTAATGCTACCTTTAATTTGGTAGGAATCCTACCTCCATTGATTTCTATCAAAAACATGATCATAAAGTTGTAATGGTTGAAAAGGCTGTAATTCAAGAGAGTGATCAGAGCACCTGTGGTTTGGGTGTCTCAGGCTAGGCAGTGAAGAGAGGGAAGTCATCACTGCCTGCGCTACACAGCTGTGGGAGGGATCCAGTTTGCCCAGCTGCAGCATCAGGCCTAAGCTAGTCATCTAAGTTCTTTCTATAATTAGAGAGAGAGGTATCTTCATGGGGTGATTCATCCCACCTACCTTGGAAAATGGTGACTCATTCTCTGGAAGTGCCTGTGCCTCACCATTGACTATATAGAGAGCCTAGGCAGTGAGTTGAGATCGGATACCTGCCTCCTATGCACTTTAGGTGAGATAAAACCCTTTCCATAAGTGATAAGAGCTCATACCTATGTTCTTAAGCAGTCTTGGGTAATTAGTAGGGCTGGCAATTAAATCAAAAAGCTCAGACTGGGCTTCCCCATCTCTTTTATTGTAGTATGGGATACATGGGAAGTCTCAAAAGGCATATCCTATTAATGCAAATGTACTGGAATGAGATGGTACCACTAGCAAATACAAACCTTCAGTTAACCTGTAGTAGATTTAAAAATAATTCACCTTTCCTATATGCTTATTGTTGGCTGTTCATAGAAGCCTACCTCGCATAGTAATTTCAGCCAATGGAGAAAGAGCGCTACATCCTGATCTTTTGAACTTCTGTCTTTTGACGCAGGATCTTTTCTCCTGACAGTGCCGATTATAACTCTTCCAAACAGCAAAATTTTGAAAGTTTAACTATAGAAAAGCAAGTGTAGTAACAAATGCTGTCTCATACTCAACATATCATATACATTCCTTTCTCTTAATAGCACCAAGCCTTTCGGTAAACATGTTAACATATGTTTCTTACAGCCATTCCACCCACTCAGCGAATGCTGACCTGAAGTCAGTCCTTTTCAGCATAAGCTTATTTCTTTGTGCTTCTGCTCTGACTGGCTATTGCTGTCACTAGTGCTGGGTGAGGTCCGGCAGAGGATCATACTCTTTTTCTATTTTCAGTAAACTTTAATGTGAGAGCTAGTAATCAGAAGTTAAATTTACGGTTAATCTGAGAATGGTACCTGCCTGTTGTTTATAATTTATGCTGTATAGAAAGATTGCTTATTTATACTGATTATTTTGTTAATTTTTTAGATGTGGGCTTAACTGATGTTATGATATGCAGAATCCCTCCACACATGAGGAAAAGAGCCCTCTGTAAGTATGATCAGTGTAAGTAAATTAAAAATGTATCATTAGGTGAGAAATTAATATTGCAGTTTAAATGAATAGTTGAGAACTTAGCCTTGGAAAATTACTGCGCTCAGTAATATTTAGATAGAAATAGTTTCAAAACAGAGAAAATACTTGACCCTATTTTAACTTATCAAGGATTGACCCTTTTTAAGGATGTCAGCAACAGAGATTTTAGCTGAAAAACAACTGAACTCTTCCTAACTGTACCTATGTGAACATGTTAGTTATTCTCTAATAAGGTATTTGTAGGATTTGGGGGAAAGGAGCTATGACATCCTGCCTAAATCTCTGCAAGCACATTCTGTAGGTGTTCTGTTTCATTAGGCAGTTAAGTTTAATGGACTTACAAACCATTAAACGTCACATTTCATAAAGACCAAACCAAGAAAAACCTATTGCTGAAAGAAGGGAAAAAGGATTAGTAGAATGGAAAGACTTGGAAACTGGCAAAGAATTTTGATGGAAGTTTTATTTGCCTAAATCTTAGGACATTCAGTACTATTTGAGAAAGACTGGTGATTCACTAGCCACTTAACCACTTGTACAAAAACCAACTGGACACACACTTGCTGTAGCTGACCCTGCTTTTGGTCAGGGGGGTGGGATTAGATGAACTCCAGAGATCCTTTCCAACCTCACTTATTCTGCGATTCCTTACGAACTGGAAAACTGCCTGCTTTAATTTTTGGCTGTCATAAATTATACGCAGAGTGTTGTTTTGTATGCTGTCACTGAGTTTCAAAGCTTTGGGGGATGGGATGTTCAGAGGTCTCAACGTCTGCTTCTTCCACTCAAGAATTTACTTTTTTCCTATTTGGAATTGGCTTATGACATATTGTATAAACCTGAGTTGAATCACTGAGGCAATTTATTAGTTCTGAGTAGCAATAGAGGGGCCTATCTGGTGGACACAGCCCAAATTTCTTCCTCCCTAGAATGAACTCCCCATTTAAAATCTCATTCCTAAGCTCATGTAGATGACCAGGGTTGTGTTCAATTCAGTTGTCTTAGATGCTTAACTTGCATCTGAATTTTAGATGTCCAGTGAACCACTGCCAGTTAAGAAGATGCTTGAGTTCCCTGTGGAGAGAGGGAGATTCTTTTGAAATCCTCCAGAGGGATATGCTGACTGGTTAATTTTAGAGACTTAAGTTAGGCTGGTCGAATGTTCCTTTGGAGGCCTTCAACAGTTTTAAAATGCCTATTTAAAACACAAGTAAAAGCTAGGTGTTTTATTTAATTAGAATGCATCTTGCCCATTGTTAGGTCCCTCAACCGAAGAGGAATTAGTCACTGTATTACTACCTTTCAAGTTTATCAGATTTTGCACCTAATTTCACTTCCTAAGTGAATGGAGTTTGTCATAATAGTATGAAATGAATACACAAGTTCCATAACTGCAGTGCTAATGTGGCTGACAGAAGGAACATTCAAATTTATCAGCCAAACCAAAAGCACCACATTTACAGTGTAACCAAATTTTCTATAGGCTGTGTGCTTCTTTACTAGCATAATGGTTAACTTCATAGGCACCGTGGGGGCAAGAACAACTGTCATGGATGTCTGTAGACCAGTAAAGTGTAGGATGAAGGAAAAGCACAGACGCTGCCATGCGCCACATCAGCAGGCATCCCCTTTTGCTTTTTCTTTCCATCACCATCCCAGAATTTCAGCCTTGCTCTGGCTCAGTAGGTTTTATTTATAGTTTTCAATACCCCTTTCTCATGGCAGTAGAGCCTGGAATGACACAGTATGCAGACACTAACAACATTTCCTGCCCTTTTGTTCTGCGTTCTGCTGGCCCGTTGTCCCTTTGTCCTGATCCCTTGTCCCACCTCTGCAGGCAGAGGCCCCATCTGACAAATTTACTTGCGCTCCCCAGGGATTATGAAAAGCAGGAAACTTCATTAAGGATGGTTTAATAACTTAGACAAAGGAGAAGAGCAGCTGGTCTGTTAACAAGTCTCTCTTAACCCCCATTTTCTGACAGAAGAGCCTTTCTTACATGTGGTACAGTCTCCAACAATTTGCAGTAAAACGCTACAGATGTCTGGTTCATGCAAATTGAGTTACTGCGCATTGGATCTGCCTTGAGTGTTTTATTTGAATGACCTGAGGCAATTTTATGGCAATAGGTTTGCTGCTGTTAAAAAGAACAGTAGCTGATAGTGGCCTAAAGTTTTGGTGTATGTTTTTGCTCTCTTTATTGCTTAGCGTGGTAATGTTAGAGGAATAGCAATTGGAGACAACCTGCTGCACTCTGCTACTCTGTAAGACAAACATCAGTAAAGCCAAGCAGCAAGAAAAGAAGGGTTCTTCATGACAAAATGACAGCAAGAGAACACAGTCCCCGCCACGGTGCAAAATCCCGCACCGTGCAACGGGCCTCCACCATTGATGTCACCTCTGACATGCTAGGCCTTTCTCTAGCAGGTATGTACCTTCATGCCAGCTATTGCTCTGTTGTTCCTTTCAGAATCTACCTTGTACTAACATTGGCTTTTTCTTTTAGTTGCTAGCAGATTTAGATGCGTCCAGTTATCTGGAAGGAATGAGATAAAGGAATTATACTAAAAAATTTAAAAATCTTAAACTTATTTTTAAAATAGACAAAACATTAAAATTGGAGAGGGAAAAAAAAAGAAATTAAACTAGATTTTGTGCAGTTGTGTTTATCAGTCAAAAATAAGCAACGGGGAGAAAACAACAAAAGAATGTCAAGGTTGAGGAAGAGTCTTGGCAACCTCCTTGTTTGACATTGTATAAAATTTTCAAGAGAGTTCAGGGAACTGAGAATTATTTCCCTCCTCTTTTATGGTGAGTAAATTAGGATTGTAACCCCCAGAGGCTTTCTTTGATTAGTGAGAGAGACAGGTACTTTCAAACTTCTCTCTATTCACTGATCACAGAGGAGATGTATCCGATTTAATAATTTGGAGTTAATAGTGGCTCGGATGCTAAATGGCTTTAATCCTCTTGTTTTCTACTGAGATTGGGCATTTTATATTCCCATATTCCATATAATCTTGCACAGTTTTACATATTTTAGCATGTTTTATAAAATGAGATCATCTCAGGTTTTTCAAATCATTTTTAGATACCAAAGATTAGCTAATAAATATTTTAAATACCAGTCATGGCTCATTGAATTAAAAATATTAATTTTTTCTATAAAGTTTTATTTTATTCTCTGTATGACTGCAACTTCAGGAAAGGGTTCATATGACAGCAATGTTTGGCTAATCTTGTGTTAATTTTTCTGATTTACAGGAAACATTCAGGATCCAGATGAGCCGATTTTAGAGTTCAGTTTAGGTAGGCTTGGTGATTTTTATGCTTATTTTGATGATACATGCTGTTGAGTATGCGTGTGTTTTTTTGCCTTTCATGTAGTAAGGACTGAAACTTTGCTTTGATTTTTATGGAGATGTGGTACAGTTTTCTTGCTGCCTGTACAGTATCTTTTGATAAAAGCAGTCAGCAGTTTGATTTTGTGATGTTTTTAAAAGTCTGTAATTAAAACATCTGTCCTATAAAATTTTAAATGTTTACTATGTGAATATTATTTTTAAATGTTTATTTTGTTTATGTGAAGATACAATGAAACTGTCTTCAGTCTCAGTATATCAGCAATTCAGGTCTTCAAGCAAACTGAAGATTTACCATTTTAGGACAGAATTTTTTCTAAGTGTTACCAACACATACCTTCTTTCCTGTGGTCTTTGCTGTCAAGTGATAATGTGAGATGCAGAAGTGACCTAATTTCTGGGATGGCTAAATTTGGACAAGAAGCTTGCGACCTCACTTAAAGAATAAGTGAAAAATATTTTCTTCGTGAAAATTCAGTCTACATTTTCAACTGCAGCATGATTTTCTTGTCTTAATAGTGGACTAATGCTTGGAAGGTTATGCTCTTAACAGTATGTTTGAAATGAAAAATTAGAAAAAAAAATTCTCAGATGTGTGTCATTGTGTTATGAATAATAATCTTAAGAACTCCTTAGAGCTGAATAAGGTACTTTAAATATTTTCAGATAAACTAAAAATGTCTAGAACTGTAAAGCTGTTTAGTGTACATCTGAACATTTTGCTTGCCCAGGTAAATTTTAGAATTAACTTTCTGCATCTAGCTGAAGCAGAGTCAGACCATGCTGTAGTTACCTGTATCTCGCTAGATAGAATTTGGCTCTGAAGTTTAATGTAATTGCGTAGAGTCACTCACTGAAATTTTTGATAGTTGTTTCCTACTCACCATAGTCCCTTCCCAGCAGTTAAACTCACAATAACATCTTAGAGGAAAGAGATTACTGTCCTTTTACAATTACAAGCTAGTTGTCCTCATAGTAGTGCTGCTTGATCAACATTCAAGCATTTCTATTGGTTCTCCATGGCAAAATGCCATTTGGTAATGGGCTTAATGGAGCGTGACTTCAAATCAAATGCAGCCATGCTCATGAGATTCCCAGAGGAACACCTATACATGTACACTGTTCTAATGAGCTGTGCCAGGGTGGGTGGATAGGCAGGTGTTAGAAGAGAACAAGTTTAAATTACAGCTCTACAGCTTGGAGCCAAGCTGACCTGATTGCACGTTCACTGTTTGCACGCACAAAGGTGAGTGATGTCTGCCTTTATAGTGTGGCAGTAGAAAGAATATTACGCTCTTCATGACTTTATTCCTCAGGGTATATGATATGCTTTTATAAAAATGTAGTCTTACAGCAGTATGAAAAAAATCCTGAATCTAAATTTATTTATCTGTTGCATACCTAAAGCTTGCAGTGAGCTGCTAACTCCATCGCTAGATCGAAAACCAAATAGTTTTGTAGCAGTGAGTGTAACTACACCTCCTCAGGCGTTCTGGACGAAGCATGCACAGACAGAAATTATTGAGGTAAGTGGCAAGGTACTCCTGGATTAGATTTAAAATTGAAGTTAACAGAAGAAGCATTTCTTCCTGACAAATATCACCTTGCATTAATTTTTGCTCTTTTTGTTTATGATTATAGGGAACAAGTAATCCTATCTTTCTAAGCAGCATTGCCTTTTTCCAAGACTCTCTTATCAATCAAATGACACAAATCAAACTCTCCGTGTACGACGTCAAAGATAGATCTCAGGGAACAGTAAGTTTTCTTTATTCTGTTGCCTCCTGAGGCAGTGTGGAGCAAGGAAACGAGAGGCAAGGAGATAAAACTAGTAACTTTTGTGAAAGAAAGCAAAGTGGTAGTAGCATCTATCCTAGAGAAAGCAACATGGGTAGGGGAAGGAGGGACAAATGCTGTGAGATGGACTTGGCAGAGTGGGGAGCATTGCCAATTTTCTCAAATAAGGCTTGTTGGCAGCAAGTTTGGGAGCCACTGATTTCAATTTAAGAGGTTCTGTCACTTGTTCTCTTCTGTTGTGGACGTCTTTACTGAACTAGATAACAAATGGGATCCAGTACCCCTAACTGAGGCCTCTAACCTGTGCTGAAATGTTGGGCCCATAACGAAACAGTCCTTATAAACAGAGCTGCTAAATTCCACGTGTAATAGGCACAGTCTGGTGGAAGTTTTCCACAGGGAGTAATCATGGCTGTCTAAGTTTAGGAACTTCAGAAGTCTGTTTCAGGGCCTTAGAAGTCTACTTCTCTCACTGCTTAAAGTTTAGATGCAAGCTGGTGACAAAGTCAGGCAGATTAGATTTTGCCAGAGGCTGCTACTGGCCTCTAATCCATGTTGGGTGAAACGGAAGGAAAAAAAAAGTCCCCTGGGGGCTTCTGTAGCATTTTTGCGGAAGATCACAAATTGTAAAATAAAACTTGCCATTAAATGTTTTTTAATCCAAAATAATGGGAAAAATCATAATTTCAATGTCCAAAACTTAATTTAGTAAAAAATGGGCCCACACTAAAGCCACCTTTTTCTCAGCAGGGGACATGAGTTCAAATTCAGGGTGAAAAACATCAGAGGAAACTTAACTATTTGGAGCACTTTCTAATTCATTGTGAAAAATGGTTATTTGTTGTCTCAAAGACACTTATTACTACCAGTATCTAGAATTCCACAATACCAAAAATTTGTGAGTGTTTTTACAAAACAGGAAATTGTTTCTGAATAGAAGGTTGCCTTCAGGAGAGCATCCACGCACTTGGCTTCCTGACACACAGATTCTCTGGGCTGTTTTGCCCGGATAATTTGCTCTCAGAAATCCCCCTGCCCTGATCCCTTAGTGATTTTGTTCAGGTGCAAGATTTATTCCCTTACTGAAAAAAGTCTTAAGTGCCAGCTCTCCCAGGTAACTACATGGAGCTGTGGGCAACTCTGGACTGTTGCCCAGATTGCTGTTTCAGGTCCCACATGCGTGCTTTTCCATGGCTTCCTCAGGGGTAGCAGGGCATCTCTGTAGAGTGCATCATGGGGAGGCTCTGGGGAAAAAGGAATACCTCCTGCGGAGGTGCATTCTTCAAGAGGAGCCAAGTTTGGGTCAGGGAGAGACTATGAAGTGTTAACCCAGTCAGTCTGAGTCCCATTCAGTCATTGCTTTCAGTGTTCCTGTATTGCTAGGCCTAAGCTTGTGTATATTGTATATATATTTTCTTTCCCAAATCCTAGAGAAATAAAAGGGATTATTGTCCTCCAACAGAAAAAGGTTTTTTGATAAATAACCAAATCTATTAAATTTTAAAGAGGTTCAATTAGTTATGCATGGGTGTATGTAACGATATTTTTGTTCTCAGACTTTTGTGCGTAATAATTATATTTTGGGCTTTGGTGCTGTGGACAAAGCCTTTGTTCATTGTAAAGGTAAATAATTACAATTCCAATACTCATCTTCTTCCAGATGTATTTGTTGGGTTCTGGGATGTTCACTGTAAAAGAACTTCTTCAGGAGAAGAATCACAGGTTGCACTTAACACTAAGGTTTGTAATGTTCTCCTCCATTTAGGAATTAACAGTCTTAATTCTTGAAAGCATGCTTAAGATGTCATGAAAGTAATCTGTGAGATGTGATGAAAACCTTTTGTTTGTTTATTTGTTTTTTAACTTCCAGGCCACTATTAAGGAAAAACTATTTTATATTGCATGATAATTAACACATGTAGAACAAGACCGTGGTGAATGTTAGACATTGGTTCTAGATGGACAAGACAAGTCTAGATAGACAAGTCAAGAAAGTATTGTCAAGACCAATTTCATTTTTGTGCATTTCATCCTCAGTGTATGTGTTTTTGGAGAGTGGCAAAACAGAGTATTTTTACCTGTGCTGATGTATAAAGAGCCTGTGATGGGGAGAATGAAACCCATCAAAACAGAGGCTTATCTTAGCTGTTTGGAATACCTTGGCTTAGGTAAATCTAGGCTCTGTTTACTATTTCAATGTCTGCCTGTTGCTAAATTGTGTATTTGTTGCTAAATAGTCTATTTATCAATATAATGCACTAGGAATAGGAGGAATCATATTACAGCAACATTGATTGATGCAATTTTCTAATTTAATTTATATTAGAAACTTTCATGGAAGGAACGTGACTCAGGAGGGAGTGAAAAAGAGGGTGTGAGTCTAATACTAATCCTTAAGGTCGTAGTTCTAATCACAGGAGTCAAACCACACTTGTGAAAGCTGATGTGAGATGAAGTTAAGTGCAGCGTTGGGGAAGAATGAAGAAAACAAAGTGAGATTAAGAAAAGAGAGCTCTCTCATCGTAGCAGTGCGTGTTGAAAGTAGGACAGGCATCCCCATCAGAGAAGGCAAGGGAAAGTCAGTTAAAGGGGGGAAGCATGATCAGAGAGACTGAGGATGATGGCGTCGGTAGTATGGGCATAATCAGCACTAGAAGCAGTGACTGTGATAAACTTGCAGAAATTTTTTAGCCCAAACACGACTAACAAAACATGGGCAAAGGTTTTCATGCTAAGAGAAGAGATAGGTGAAGTTTCAGCTTTTCCACAATGTATTGTAAACAAAAAATTGACGTGATTTAACAGGGGGAGCAGATGAGGGAAATGAGTCAGAAAAACACCAAAAGTATGACAACAATGGTGGGTAAAATAGTCTAATTTACCATAGGTGTGAAGATGAAGGTGTTTTGAGGGAGATGAATAAGAGGAGGAATGTGATGGCAGGAGTTTCATGGTTGTGTTGGACATGGTTATTCTGTTAGGTTTATTCTTTCATGACTAAATTGAAAATGGACTTTATTAAACTCTCTTGATATCAAGTGTATTCTGATTATCAGAGCAAAGCGTGTGAATACATGCATGCCTTCTCATTGTCACGTTACCCCTCAGATGTATAAGCTGGATGCTGAGCAATGTCTATAAACATGCTGAATGACTTGGATACTTAAACTTTTTCTCGTAGTCATCTTGTGTGCTTATTTCTTTTGCGTCCCCAGTATTGTCTGTTCCAGAGACTTTTTTATTGTCTTAGTTGACCCAGCATATTTTTACATGTAAACAACAATCTTAAAATACCATTTAGAATCTATCTTAAAATAATAATGTAAAGTCTCTGCCAAAATTACTGTGTCATGGGTGAGGCAGAATAAACGACAGCCGTGGTAGATCTGGGTACTGGGGTGTATGAAAAAAACAAGATTAGAGGTTTTACCCCACTTGATTCTCTGTCTCTGACTCACTCCCCTCTCAGTCATGTGTTCATATGGTCTCAGCTTCCCTCCCCAGCAGGGAGATGGCTGCTGGTCTGGGAAGGGGACAGAAAGTTGTGTCAGTTTGTGCTGTGCAGCTCCTCGGCTGTTAGTGACCTGTCTCAGCTGACAGTGGCCAGGTCCCTGGGGATCTCCGGCATTTGTTTCCACGCACCTCCCTGATCTCCAGGATCTTCCTCCACCTCAGGGATCTTTCCTCCATTGAGAATCTTCACCACCTTCTTCCCTAGACCACTTCTTTTTAGGATCTTTCTTTTTAGCATCAGCTTTTCTTTCTGGAATGTCATGCTCCCAGTTTTCCCAATCTAAATAGTCTATCTGCAGAAGCACAAGATGTGATCAGCCTCCTAACTGGTGGCCTTGACTGACTTCTCTATTAAGTGGAAGATTTGGGATGTGCTACTTCTGTTTAGTCCACGTATTATCAAAATTTACCAGTTGCAACTGTACCAGTTGCAGCTAGCAAGTAGCAGGCTTCTGATTGAGAGTTAAAAAGTTTGGTTTCAGACATTCGCGCGCACAGGCACACACACACGCACATGTGCACGTACATCCAGTTATCTGCTCCCTGTTAAGGTTCACAATTGAAGCTGCTCTTGCCTGCAACAGGCTAATTGTAAAATCTGAACTCCTTCTGGTTTTACAGAAGTATTGAAACACATGCATGGTTTTAGGTTGCCTTCAATTAGGAGGTCTGTACAGCATCCTTGCAGAAAGAAGGGAGCGTTTTACTGTTGGAATAACGCATTATAAAAATATGGAAAATGAAGTTGAAAAGCTTCCTATTTAAAATATTCATTAAGTTTGAAGATTAATAGCCTTTTATAAGTGTTCCCTTGTTGATAAACAGGTCCACCTCCAAAAAAATCTCAACGCAGAGTGTTTGTTGCAGGTCGGCTGAAAGTGACCGTGTAGGTAACATTACAGTTATTGGATGGCAAATGGAGGAAAAAACTGACCAAAGGCCTCCAGTGACAAGGTCACCCGATACAATTAATGGAAGGGTGAGTATGAGCATTGTATCAGCTTCAGAAGGATGCAGACTGATTGGTAGTAGTGAAGATAATTTGAGATCTGCTGTCACCTTTCCTGTCCATCATGGTATTTAGTAGTGCTTTACAATTTCAAAATACTGTAGAAGGCAGCCTAATGGTGATGAAGCAGTTTTGTGTTTTGCAGAGCTCTCGGTGCTAATGTTTGTTAAAAGTCTTGGGGAAAATTTTAGTTTACAGTGATTGAGCTTTAGCTTCAAGTGCTCGTGCCTTTCATCAGAATAGGCTTGTGGTACCGTACGTTGGCGCGCTGATAACCAGTTTCACAAAGATGTGGTATTGCACACCTGTGAATTGGAAGGTGGCATCAAGCAAAGCTGTGATGGGGATGCTCAGGCAATTTCCAGAATTTTCACAGGCAACTTTTTAAAAAGAAATACCTTAAAAGATTTTAATAAAACTGAACAGGTTACTTGAATACTGGATTATTATTCTTTTTTTGTGATCCCCAAATATTTGTTTGAGAGCAGATATTTGTAGTGCTTTCTCAGCCTAGACATATGTCTAATTCTGTAAACCCTGTGTTCTGAATATCCTGGTGATAATTGCACTCATATCTGTCTATCACAGTCACAATGTGGATTAGTATCACTTTGTATCCAGCCAGACCTGTAGTTGGCACATATTGATGCAGTACGGTTAAGAGCTCTGGAGCTGTGCTAACATAAAGTAGTTGAAGGGCTGGATGAAGATTTTCACAGCATTTTGAACTGTGCAGTAGAAGTAAATAGGAATGCTTAGATTAGATGGTTTAAGTGGATTTATTATTTCAGCCCGCAGTATTTTTTGTCCACAGTAAACATATTTGAAATATTTATTTTAAACGTGTTGTGTTGAATATTCTTTTCAAGTCTATGTAATAGGGTCATCACTGCATGTTGCCCTGGCACTGAAGTTTTATTCTTTACTATTTGGGATTTTTGTTTTTGTTTAGACTGTGTTGCCAGTTGATGAAAGTTTAACAGAATCTTTAGGAATCAGATCCAAATATGCTTCATTACGGAAAGATGCACTACTGAAATCTGGTAAGCTGCTGTGGGCTGTAACAAGTAAGCTTTAGGCATCAGTAAAAGCTAATCTCTTGCTGTCTGCCTGTGGCCCCAGGGCATCTAAGCAGATGTTTCATTTGAATAGGAACAGGCTGCTGATTGAGCAGCCCTCTGAGGGTCGTAGAAGAATAAATTATTTTATCATCTGCGTATTTTCTTTTATCATTTGTATAGTAAAAACAGCAGAAGCAAACTTTAATCATTAAGTTGACTATAGTATAAAATTTTCCATGCAATTTGCTAGTCTATTCCAAAGCAATCACTGGGGGGTGAGGGGAGGGACAGAGGAAAGCAGTGGCTTTAAAAAAAATTTCTTGAAGAAAGATTTTCCAGCAAATTATTGCATGAGAGGAAAATGCACAGTACTTTAAAAAAAAAAAAGTTGTTCAAAAGTTGAATATCTATTTTATTTCCTTACCAGTGTTTTAAATCATTTGGAGGCTTTGCCTGCAAACTCTGGAAGAATGGTCATTGCAGAATGACCATGCTTGGAAAAGCTAGACTGATGCCTGGTTAAACCAGATCTTTACAGCAGTGTGTTATAGCACGTTAGTGAATCAAAGCCATTTACTTTAAAAAAGGAGAGAATTTGTACACTTTTAACTCAAACCCTATGCTAAAATAACATGATTTTAATTCTTTAGTGTTTGGTGGCGCCATTTGCCGAATGTATCGCTTCCCAACCACTGATGGAAACCACTTGAGAATCTTGGAGCAGATGGCTGAGAGTGTCCTCTCGCTGCACATCCCCAGGCAATTTGTGAAGCTTCTTTTAGAAGAAGATGCAGCACGGTGAGTTTGGACTGGTTTGCATGTGCAGGAATACAGCAATGACAGGGCTGTTATTGAGTTATTGAGTTATCTGTGTAAATGCACGGAGGCACTGAAGAAAAAGTAGTAAAAGCAGCAACTTGCTGACTCTACAGTTACAGTGAATGAGATTTCATGTCAGAGTATAGAGTTTGGGCTTGAGTGTATGGTAACGTGAACATACAGAGGTTATGATGGGAGAGAATTGTTGGCGGAGTGAACGCTTAGGATCATACTGCAGTTATCTGCACTTATGGGTTATCTGTTCCTCTCAAAACAGTATTGATAAGGCCACAGAATATATTATTCCATAGTCATGTGACTGTATTAGGACCAGAATGGTAGAATACGTTATCTTTTTATATATATATAATCATTTATATACTTGAATACACTTTGTTTTTTTAAACATAGTTTATTTTTAATATGAAGAGAAAAATGAATTTGGGTTACAAATAAAACATATCTCAATGTTTCATAGGTGGGGGGAAGCCTGGATAGATGACACAGCATAAATGAAAAAGTAGTAACTGCAGCTGCTTAGAATTTTGAGAAAAGAACAGAAAAAACACAGAAACCACCTGAGGAGGAATGAGTAATTAGAGTAGCAGACAGAGAAGAAAAATCAGAATCACTTTGAAGGTGAACTTTGAAAAAGTCAGTTGACTTCTGTGCTATGAAAGCAAAGCAAAGATAGGTGACAGGAGCACTGACTCCTCTCAGTGAGTTAAGAGATGGCTTTGAGAGTCAGAAGGGTAGTTTTAAATGGCAAGCAAACAGAATAAAAGCAAGTAAAATGGGGCACTGTAGGACAGTAATGACTTTTTCTCATTTTAGGAGGTGGGAGAGAGAAGGAAATCTCTTAAGCATTTTGTAGGTTTATTCTGAATTTGCTTCTTCTTGAAGCAATTAACTCTCTTCCAGGCAACATACCCATTTATGACTTTTACTTCCCTACATTTGTAGGCTGTGGTTTGCAACCATAATGGTTTGTGTATTCTTTATAAAAGCCAAGGT
The DNA here is from genome assembly GCF_965183815.1 of Platalea leucorodia. Taxonomy (NCBI): domain Eukaryota; kingdom Metazoa; phylum Chordata; class Aves; order Pelecaniformes; family Threskiornithidae; genus Platalea; species Platalea leucorodia. The sequence continues at coordinate 71,810,017 of NC_138824.1, forward strand.
TGGGGATGGTAAAAGAATTTTAGCTGTATTTCTGAGTACTGGGGTTTTATTTTGGTTGTGTTTGAATGCAATCCTAGACGGCCAATTAAGTCTGACCTTAATTAATAGTAAAACTACCTAGTGCTCTCAGTATCCTGTTCCTTTGGGATATTGTGAAAGAGAATCATGTGTTAATCCATACAAGGAGGCAGAATTAATCTATGGTGTTTTCAAGTATGAAAATCATATTTTGCAAAAACGATAAATTCTCACAAGAAGGCAGTGAATTTTTGTAATGTATGGAAAAACTAATGCATGACATGACTGTTTGAGTTTCCAAGGTTCACATAGATTTTTTTTTCTGCTGTTGAGTTTTGTTTTTCTAGTGACGTGCGCTTAGTAAGAGTAGTCAGATTTTAGATTCTAGAGAATGAATGCTGTATCTTGCATAGTTGTCCTGCTACAGCCTTGATGGAGGGGGCTTGGGATATGCCATTACACATTTAGACATGTGTTATTCATGGTTTATTTTATATCTTTGGTTCTCTACAGCTTTCCTCACAGTATGTTTAAAAGCACCTATTCATTACGAGGTACAGCCATAATATTGTAAAGAGTTGGCAGGCTTACCCATAAGGTGCCATCTGTGGTGGGTGTAGTTTAAAGGCTTGAAGATAATAAGATGAGAATTTAGGGTGAATGGGGAAAAAAGATGTGGCTTCCTGTAAGACTCTGTGGGCAGTGAAGTTTCTTAAAGTGTTAGCGATGAAATGTGACTGCTCGGAGGCTCTTGCTAAAATCATATAGAGATTGATGGATGCATATTGTATGCAGTCACGGGTTAATAACAGCCCAGGTGATTGCTAATACAACTTTGTATGCTCTGAATTGTGTGGCTCAAAGGTAAATATGACTTTTGTGTAATTAGCGAGAAAGACTCCCTTCTCTCTGTTCAGTTGACCCTCTTTCTTTTCTGTCAGTGCTTTTATATTTCTAATAAATGATTGTTTTTCTTTAAGGTGGGTTACTGTCATGTTCATTTTGAATTAGTGCCCTGTTTTGTTACAGTGTGGGAAACAGCACAATCACACTTTGTATTCATAGGATCTCTCAGATATGGCCAGGCACTCTTTTCTCCATTCTCTGTGCTGCAGCCCAGAGGAATGCCGAACAGCTACACAAGCACAGCTTCTTCTGTCTTAACATCCTGGTGACTTTTAATAAAAAGTCCTTGGATAATCACAAATGCTGTCTCTTACATAGAGCCCTTCTGGGCCAGAGCTGTTTGAAAGGAAACATCTAACGGCGGGCATATTTTAACTGCTAATTATTTATGGTGTGCACATCCTCTGCTATCTTAGCCCTATGGGACAAACAAGTAATCTTGAAGTGTTAAGCTGTGAATTTACTTCAGGAAGACCTGGGCTCTAATGCATGGCTTGTTTTGAGCAGGGAGCTTGACAAGGTGGTCATAATAGCATCTTATGCAGAAGCAGTTTACAAGATGAAACTGGAAGTGTCTTTTTCCAAGTCCTGATAAATATAGTTTGCACTGTTGCCTATTGGCAAATCAGTCTGGTGTTTTTCTTGGAAATTTGCTTCCTTTTGATAATATCCTAAATACTGTGGAGTGGAAATTGTTCTGTGAAATGCTATCTTAAATTATATACAGACAATTGATTAAAACTATGGATTAAGGATATTGAGAGAACTGCAAAAAGAACTGCTGATCCTTTTGACAGATGATTGTTCGACCTTTTCTGGGGTAACGTGCTGTTGAATTGTGTCTGGTGTTGACTTGTTTACTTTTCCACTTCTTCCTTTATTCTTAATAATATCTTAATCCAAGAAGACAGTAATACAAGCATGACATGAAATACACTGCATATTTTCTCAGCAGCACTGTCGGAGAACAGTATAACACAGGATTGCCATGTGTGACTGAAAATCTAGCAGTCAGGGTGCAATGGGAAAGCCAGGGGTTTTCCTGTTCATATCTAGGGGTACCCAGTCATCCTTTATTCCACCTACAGTGAAACTTGAGTGCCTACAATCCAAAATCTCGGATGAAGGTTTTGTTGGCTCATCTTTTGTCTCTCCAAACCCTTATTAATGCTTCCGTTTCTTAGACCTTCCCTGCCTGGCCTTGAAAACCATTGTGTAGATACCTGGCCAGCGCTGATACTCCTTGTACCTAATGTCAGATAGGTGCTAATCTCCCACCTAAGCTGTGTCACAGTTCTGATTTAATTTGGGAGCCACCAAAGTTCACTAGAGTAGCCTAAAAAGGTCCTCATTGTCCCACGTCGCGTGAGATGATGACAGTGCCTGTCATTTGCAAATCATCGCATACTTTGGGAGCTCCTGCAGAAAGGTGGGAAGCTTTGGTTTTGACCAACACCTGATGCTCCTGGGGGGAACGTGGTGTATTCTGCCTGTGAGGAACCTATGTACCTTGCAGAACTGCTCAACAGCTGTGCTGCGGGATGTATGTTTGGAAGCATTCCCAGTCTGGTGACTAGGTTAGACCAGAGTGAATTGAGAATGTGTCAGCTGAGGAGAGTGCTACACTGATAAAATGTGAAACTCGTTCTTGGTCAAGTGGACAGTGGAGCTAAACACCTCTCTCTTTTCCTTTTTTTTTTCTTTTTCCCTAGGGTTTGTGAACTAGAGGAATTGGGAGAACTGTCTCCTTGTTGGGAAAGCCTTCGTCGACAAATAGTTACTCAGTACCAAACAATTATTTTAACTTACCAGGAAAATCTAACTGACCTGCACCAGTATAAAGGTGATTTCTTTTTCGTAATAACATGATACTTCTCAACCGTGATTGTTAGTGCTTCTCTGAAACTGGGAACCCAGAATGTTTTAGTTTGATGAGTAAAAAATACTGGGTTTAGATTTCTTTTCTTGATTGACATTTATTGTGAGTTTGCTAATGATCTGAGAATATTTCTCTGCTTTATTCATTCTCTTATTTTACCCTGAAAATAGAGAACAATTATGAATGGTAGCAGAAAGGTATATCTTTTTTTTCTCTGTTTTACTTTCAGCATGTAGCAAATAATGAATGAAACTCCTTCAATATTATAGCATAAGCAGAAGCAGAGGGGTTTTATGCTTACTTTTCTCCTGTATTTCTCAGGTCCTTCATTTAAAGCCAGTAGCTTGAAAGCTGATAAAAAATTGGAATTTGTTCCTACGAATTTACATATACAGAGAATGAGAGTCCAGGATGATGGAGGATCAGGTATTTGTTTCTTTTTCTCTTTCTTCACCTTATTCTGTTACTTTTCTCTCCATTTTTTGATTTCCATCCTCAACCATATAGCCAAGTTTCTATAAACTACTGCTCTGTAGTACTAGTGCTACTTGGCATTTTTGTAGCCCGTTCTGTCCTTGGATTCCAAATCTCTTTGCAAAAGAAGAAGTGCAAGTATAATTATCGCTATTCTACGGGTGGCAAAACTAGGTTCTGGAGTTAACTGTACCCTAGGTGGCACAAGTCAGCCTTCGTACTAAGGAATATATGGGACTAACCTGCTGTGTCCCTTCCAGTCATTTTGGATTGTAGCAGAATAGCAAAGGTTCTGTCTGTTGTTTGTTGTTAAGCTTGTGCGCTTTTTCTCGGGAACCATCATGTACAGTTACGCAAAATCACACCAGTTTGTTCACATCAAGCTTGTTTCTTCATAAATAACCTACGTTTTCCCTTCTTTTAACAGTAATTCCTACTAACTATGGACACACACTTGTCCCATGTATCCTATCCATGTGAGGGATTCCAGTAATGGCAGGTTTTGTGTAAAGACCAATGTTCACGGCTTCTTTTTCACTGTCAGTCTTCTAGATTAAGAGACAGAGGACTTGCATTCAAGTATGGTTGTTTCACCTCAGAAGTACTTGATGGATTTCCAGGGCCTCTAAAACAATTCAGTCTTCCATGTCCTTCAAAACACTGGCAGAAAGTTTCACAAAATTTCAGAGTAGTTTTTGAATTTCCACAATTGTCTGTCCACAGTAAAGATGACAAGCTTTCATTTGTAAGTCCTTTTTGTCCATCCCAGATCAGAACTACGACATAGTCACCATAGGAGCACCAGCAGCTCATTGTCAAGGCTTTAAATCGGGTGGCTTGCGGAAAAAGCTGCATAAATTTGAAGAGGCAAAGAAACAGTAAGTAGAAGTGTTGTTGTCAGCTGTTATTGTGCCTTTTCCTCCTAGTCCATGCTCAGTGATTTGGAAAATCATTCCATTCTCTGGTTTTGTTGCACTTCATTCAATAGTTCTACTATACAATGTGAAGATGATTCCATGTTTTTTTTCCAAAGAAGGAGAGGGAAAACAGTTTCCCCTTTATATTACCATATTTGTTTACTGAGGGACCCTTTCTAATAGTCTTTTTAGTGAGATCTTTCATTTTCCTGAGTACTTGTTGGCTCATTTACTTTAACTATTTTACGTGTTGGGTTTGGGTTCCTCCTAATTGTGGATTAGAAAATTTGTCTGTAGAACCTCTTCAGGCTTCACTACATCATGCTTTCAGCCCATTATTTTCAGGATACTTTCACCCCTCTCATAGCTTCAAGGTCCTGTTGCTGAGCTCTCTTTAGTACAGAACAGTGTGACTGATAGGCAAATTCCTTGTTGACAACTTGGGTTTAGTTCTGGGACTATTGCTGTTGCCTTTTCTGTACTGCCTCAAGGTTTATGCACAGATTAGGCTTCTGAGTCTGGCCTCACTCTGCTCTACAGGCAGGATACTTGACCTCCACAGTCCTGGCTTCAGGGACTGTCTTGTGACCTCTCTAGAAGTGCAACCATATGTACTAGAGGAAAGGGCAGAACTTGGGAAGGTCACATATGCAAGAGGGAGAGACCTGCACCTGCTCCAGCTCCCAAGGAAGAGATAATGCTGTCTGGGTCTGCATTACTTTTGCTGCAGTGTGAAGAATTTAAGGAACAATGAGAGCAGCAGGACAAGGAATCATTGTAGCCAGGGAAAAGAAGACCTTGATAATGCCCTTCCAAAGAAAGGTTTTGTATGATTCGGAGCTGATGGGAGGAGAGAGTGACATGGGAACCAGGCTCTGCCAACTGCAGGATTAGTTTTGGCAGTGGAGAAGTGAATAGCAGCATCCTATGAACCTCAGTCAGATACGTACTGATAAAAAGATTGGTGTGAAAATACGCCTGGTGTAATTATTCCTGACATACAGAGTGCGCTAGGATGGGACTAGAGGAAACGGTAAACCTAGAAACACTTGTATGCTAGGCTCACCCTTCCTGTTCTTCTGATAACACTATTGCTTTCTGAAGTAACCTCCTTCTGTCAGCTTAGCTACTGAAGTGGGCCTCCATCCTGCAGTATCTAAGTTCCTGTGTCTTTTGGTTTTGGTTTGTTTCCCCCCCATCCAATAATTAAGCTGAGCTTAATTTCTCTCCAGTACTTTTCCTCTAAGCTTTACAGAACGGTTCTTTCTGAGTCCATGAAAACTGCAGGTTCAACATTTGAAGAATAACTTTCCTTTCAAGTACTTCTGTGTTATCATAAAAGCCAGTATAGTAGAACTGAGATCCATCTCCTCAGTTTCACTGTTGCATAGATATTGTTCAGTTCTTTCTCCTTTCATTGGCAAAACTGTGCTTGGTGCATCCACAACATTTCCCTAGAACAACACGTGGGCATCTGGCAATCTGTGTTTTTCCGCTTACAAGTTTAATCGTTATGTACCTGCCTTGTTGAAAAGATGACTCAAATAAGTTATTTCCCCAAACATCCTTTGTTTTGTTTTCTGCTTTTGGTATTTGCTAACAATCTGCTAATTTTATTTTGGTTTTTTGTTTTTTTAGCAGTTATGAGGAGTGTTGGTGAGTTTTCTGTTTCTGAGAGTTCTGTAGAGAGGGTTTCTGTTCTTTGGGTTGTTTTATTTTTCTTTCCTTTCTTTTCTTTGGCAAAGATCTGGTGTGTTTTAAAGTGTGCAGGGCTTTTAATGTCATGCGTCATGGCATCCCTAATTGTGCTCTGAGTAATTGTAGCTGCTTTGTAGAACATGATGTGTGAATGAATTTCATTTCATCTGCAATGTTTGTTTGTAATGAACAGCTAGCTTCCTGGCTCTCTCTGATCATAAGAAGTTAGAAAACTGAAGATCAGAACACAAGAATTTTGTATCTTTTACTCTGTGATTTCCAGTGAAAACTGCCTGGAGAGAGAAACATTCTGCCAGAGGTGGAAGATAATTAAGATAACTCTACATATTTTTAAATCTTTATGGCAACAGAGTGGACATGATTTATATTTTTGTAATCCATGTCTTCACTTAAACTTTTTCACTTAACTTTTGTTTATTTTTTGTTCATGTTACGGTGTTCAGTGCTATGAAAAGGAAGCATTTCTTGATGATTCAACAACGCAGAAGTTCTGCTCTAAATTACTCATATTAAAGGTTGAACCCCTAATTCACTGAGAGTTTAAGGCTGTGTTACGGTTTTCTGATATAGCACAAGGAGAGCTGTTCATTTGAAAAAGCAATTGCAGGTTGGAAAGTAAATATATGTGAATTTTACACCATGAATTTTCCCCCTGATCATCCCAGAAAATGTTTGTGATTAAAAAAGTAATAATTCTAAATCAGATCTCAATATGCTGCATGGCCTTTCCTGGCAAACACGTCTTTATGCATGTTAACCACACTGTCGTGGAAAGAAATTGCTCAGAGGAATTGTCACTAGGATCACTGGTCAATAGAGAGCACAAATCCTGTACAGGGAAAGTCCTAAAAGCTGAGATTAATTTGCTGTATGGCATAGCAGTACTGGTGAGTGGTTGTTCTCTGCTCCACTCAGGTGGGTGACCAGAGGGACACAAATAAGGAAACTCTTTCAAGAATCCCCTCTGCATTATACCCTTTGAAAACAAATCCCCCATCTTTTCTTGTAATGGAGCTCAGACAGATACTGGGATTAAGTTCCTCCCTTGCCTTAATATCAGTTAAGGGACAAGAACTGGTATTTGTGGCAATGATTTTAAAGTGTGCCCCACACAACCCTCCTGTTTTACCTTACAGACATGCTGCAGAAATTAATAGCATTGCTCTAGGGGTAGCAGAGGAATTCACACTCCTCAGAAGTCGTGATCTAAGGTAACTGTGCCTGGAGAAGACACTCGGCTCTGTGTAGTTTCTCAGCATGGCTGTGTCCATCAGGCAGTGCCAAGATTGGTGCAAACAGTGGGTTCTTTTGTGCTGTTACTATGCTGAAGCCATTCATGACTGGAAAAAATGAATAAAAGTAAGATAATATACAATTGGTGTCACCTCATGCTTGATGCCATGTCATGAATGGGCATCACACTTGTCACAGCTGGAGCTGATGTAAAGGCCTGATCTTTGTGTAGCTTTCCTACTGGGAGGAAAAAAACCAGCATATTGCCTGGCAAAGGGAGTAGTGGTGGGTTGGTTCCAAATAGTTAACTAAGAGCACAACTTCAGCTTAAAGTAATTTTCTAAGCTAAAAGGCAGCTTTTGTGAACAGTTCTTCTCAGGCAGGATTAAATCACCCTTTAGAAGTGCTGTTCTCTCTCCAGCAGTTACAGAGGGAGTCCAAGCATCTGTCTTGGACTGGATAAGCAACTTGTGTAGACATCTAGACTTAGAGGACATAAGCTATTCTCCTCCACTGCCAAGTAAGCAGTCCTAGTGGAGCTGCAATATCCCAATATAAAGATATGTTTTACTGGTATAGTTCGTTTCCCTTACTATTTGGAAAAGGCCAAAATTTGGTATTGCTTTATGTTGTTACAGCTGAGTTTATAATAGGGAGAGTTGTATCATGTCCCTAGTTTAGTATAGTAAGTGTGTGCTAACAGAAGCTAGTCTGGAGATATACTTTGTTTTTTATATATCATAAGATTGCTTTTGCTGGTGTAACTTGAAGCAGGCCTGCAATAGAGGAAAGGATATACTAGCAGAAGGATTTTTTGTTAATAGCACAGTGTTTGCATTATGGATCTGGGTGGCATTTCTGTGTCGGAAGGAGTGCAGATTTTCTTTTTGTGGTGCTAGTAGCTATGTAATAAAACAGGTTTGTAAACCAGGCCTAAGTGAAGTGTCTGTGTGGTAAGGAGAGGGAGAATGGGGCAAGCTGTCTCTGCAAACAGTGGTTCTGTATCTGATGGCAAAATCTGTCACCCACATTCTCCTCACCAAAACTGTCCCTCTGGTATACAAGCTCTGCCCACAGCCCCTTGGCATAAGGGATTAGTAAATCTGCATCTGAATGCTTTCAGTAAAGGCAGAGAAGGCTCTAGGATCATGTTCCTGCTGTGCAATTGCCCACTGGCCTTTCACTGTTCATTGCTAGCTTAGGTAAATTTTTGTTGTCTGCCATTAATTCCCCAGCATGCCACTGTAATGTGTGTACCTTTAGATCAATTTTACCCCTAAAATCAGTCTTTCTTTTTCAGCACTTCAACAAGTTCCCAGTCTATAATATACATCCCACAGGACATTGTTAGAGCAAAGGAAATTATTGCACAAATCAACACCCTGAAAACACAAGTCAGTTACTATGCAGAAAGGCTCTCCAGAGCTGCCAAGGATAGATCAGCTAATGGCCTTGAAAGAACACTTGCCATCCTAGCAGACAAGGTAGGAGAGTAATACGTTTCCACGCTGAAGCACAGCGTATTTTTTTTTTCTCTGTCTCTATCTTTAGTAGGTTTTCTTGAAACACCTATTTTACTTTGTTCAGCAGTGTATTGTAATGTGTACAGTTGTAAAGAAAAAGCAAAATCAGACCAGCCTTTAGAATTTGCTGCTTTTTATTTAGGTTGTCTCCTACTTTTCACATTCTTGCCTTCACCTCCTCTTGAGAGTGCAGTGAAGAGCAATGTCCTCTGGTTCCCTCTGTTCATTCATCATACTCCAGAATTCTTCAGTTTCTTTTATACTCTTTTCTCCATATCCACTTGTTTTTATTAATGTTCCTCTGAGTCATCTGTCAAGCAGCAGCAACTGGGCAAAACTTAAGTAAATGAAACAATTCTGTATTTTTCCACTGGTGAAATAAGGAATAATGGTGACACAGCCTTTGCTTGACTTATAGTGATGTGGATCAGTTATTTCTTGATGGGTGCTAACAGAAACCAGACTGGACCCACAGCTGAACACAATCTTATTTACAGGGACAAAAAGCCAAATATAGTTTTACTGACCTCTTCTGTCCCTGAAGCAGATCTGAAGGTTGTAAATGGCAATAATGGCCAATTAGCTTGCCATAAATTGTCCCAGAGGAGAGGATATGCATATAACTCTGTAGAGTGCAAAAAATAATGTGACCCCATGTAAATGTATTAATTATAATATTCACTCTAAATGAGTACAGTGTGTATAACTCATCTGTGGGATTTTCTACGGCTGAACAACGTGTGTATATATAATGTAGTAAGAGCTTGTTTGTTGTTTTCTTTTTTCTAGCAGACAGGCAGGCCAGGCACTTCTCATACTCACATAACTTACAGAAATCCTTTAATACAACACCACTAAATAAGACAGGGAACAAGTTGCATTGATTAGTGGGTTATATCCTCAGCCCTCCTCTTAAGTCTTGTTATAATTTCAGACGGGATGGTGGAGGTTAAGCATGGTCTCTCTGGCGTGGCAACTATTGTGTGGGGTATAAAAATGTCTGGATGTTGTTCTAAGCTTTCATCACATAGAGAGTGAAGTGCAAATAAAGGTGAATTGAACGTTTATTAATGAAATTTTCAACAATTGCACGGCTAATATAGTAGTACAGACTTTGGAAATGTACCGTTGTGTTTTGGTATCCTATATTGCTTTTTAAGGCCATTCTCTAAAATGATTTTAAAGGCACCTTAGACACTCCTAAACAATGGTTAGTTTCTTTTACAGAATACTAGTTCTTTTTTTCTTTCTGTGAAAGAATATAGTATAAATGGTGTACGGAATAATGAAAAGTTGTTAAAATGTGGGGGGGTTATTGCTTTTTAGACCCGGCAACTTGTCACAGTATGTGACTGTAAGCTGTTGGCAAATTCAATACACGGACTGAATGCTGCAAGGCCAGACTATATAGCTTCAAAAGCATCTCCAACCTCTGGAGAAGGGGAGCAAGTGATGCTGAGGAATGATCAAGATACACTTGTGGCCAGATGGACAGGAAGAAATAGCCGATCTTCGCTGCAGGTGGATTGGCATGAAGAGGAATGGGTACGTTTGCTTAGTGGAGTGATGAATGTTTTCTTCTTTCTAGTTTTTGTTTGCTGTGTTCTTTTGTTTATAAGCTCTGTAACTGCTCACCAGATATGCATAGGATGAGTATTTTGGAGGTATTGGTCAACTAGCAAAGAGGTTGCCTCTGTCCTATGCTCAGTTACTCCTTGGCATGGGGATACAAACAGGCCTTAATAAATATTTCTGGGTCTTCTAAACAGCAGAATTTGTTACAGTAGCTGTATGGCTTTTCTGAAGTCAGTTCCAAGGGAAAGTAAGTAGCTTTTAAAGTAAAAAAACTGACTGTACTACAGAGGGCTTTTACACTTCTCCAAACTAAAGCATATTTTGCATATGTTAGCTATACAATTCAGCCTTCCTGGTTTTTATTCTCACCTAAATATTTAGAACTTGCTGTCCGTCTCTGTTTTGATTACGAACAGCATTTTAAAACTGTTTGCACAAAGTATTTAAATGGTTTTCCTTACCACACTGCCAATTGAAATGAGAATTGGGCTGTGTAAATCCTGTCATTGTGTAATATAAACAGAACTTAATTAAAACTCAAAAATAGTCACAAGTAATTAAAACAATTATTAATATTGTGAAATATCAATTTTGAAATGAGATCCAATTAATTTTGGAAATGGATCCTTGCTAGTTTTAATCATTTTGGTATACTTTGACTTATATTCAAACTCACAGTGATGACTTATGAATAAAGCCAATTCAGTTATTTAGATAGTAATACAATACAGTAATTTTATGTTATTCACTGAGTTATATAGGAAAAAAGATGTGTGATTGTATACAATTATTATGTCAAACATGAGTTTCAAGAATAAACAATAGTGCCAACTGGAAATTGGAATAATAGTGCAGGAAGAGGCACTTAAAATTGTTCAGGAAATTTACTTAGAAAGTAGCTTTGCAATTTACCACACAAGTCATGTCACTACATATTGTTGGCATGCTGGCATCCATTATTTATGTATCCAGAACTTGCGTGTCCACAAATGTAAACATGATAGCCCAGAGGAAACTTTGCAGAGGAGTTGTGACTAGAATCACAGGAGGAAATATATTGCCAAGGGATTTGTTACCCAATGTCTCTTTTCTTTCTAAATTGAGAAAGAAATGTTTTCTTTAAGGAGAAAGTTTGGTTGAATGTTGACAAAAGTCTGGAGTGTATTATACAAAGAGTGGACAAACTTCTCCAGAAGGAGCGCTTGCAAAGTGACAGCTGTGAAGATGTTTTCCAGTGCGACATCAGCTGTACTAGTAAGAAAGGTAATCGGGACACTCGTGCCTACTGGATAAATCCAGAAGATTTAAATGAGACCTCATCATCCTCACCACCTTCATCATCCTCACCACCACCTTCATCCACACCATCTTGTGCATGCCATTCTCTCAGAAAGACAAGTGCGTATGCCAGACACTGCTTCTCACTGCTGCTCTCTTCTGTGCGCTGGCATCATTCCCAAGCCTCCCTTACATCCTTCCATGTGTTTTTAGTTCAGTGGTGGTGTTAAGCACTGATGTCAGGCAGAAAGGGCTGGTGATGTACTGGGAGCTGCGAAGCCCATGGCGTATTTTGAAATCCTGATCCCACTGAAATCATTGCCAGATCCATTGATGACAGTGGCATTTGGTTTTCACGGTGGGTGTTTTAAGCTGGTAAAACAGGTGTTTGGGTTAGCATATGTCAGACACCACCTCTGGTAGCTTTCCTGTAGGCTTCAGCTTCTTTGCAGCAATCAAAGCTTATTGCAGTGAACCTCTATAAAAGATAAAACATGAGAGAAGTGCAGGCACTACTGCAATACTAATGGTCCCAGCTGGGCTGCCAGAGCATAGGAGGGGAGCCAAGCAGTCCTCTTAGACTAAGCTGAACTTGGATGAACCTACTGGAGTTTAAAGCAAATTTCAACCCAAGTTGTCAAAAGCTGTGGTGCTGAGGCACTCAATTAGTTAGACTTCTTGTAGCTGGAAGGTAGGAATGGGCAGTGCAAGCTCTCAGTGGAATAATCCTATCAAAATTTGAGATAAAGTGAGTGCTGGATTGAATCCAGCATAATGCCATGAGCATGTGAATGAAAGATATCCTTATCAATTTAGGTTGACAGTTTTGCAGCTGTACATTAAATTTCAGAATGATTTCATTTACATATGTACTTATTTGACTTATTCTCACATTCTTTATATGTGGTCACAATGATTTGGCCACTTAATAGAGCAGGTGTGCCAAGTTAAGCTCTAGAAAGATTGATTAGTGTTTTCATTTCCTTTTTCCTGTTCTGTCTTATTGTTTGATGGCCCTTTGTCCCTTACGTGTGTCTGTGACTTCATGTCCATCCCATTGTTAATGTTGCAGTGGAAGGCAGTACCTTAAGAAAAAGAAAGCAAAAAGGAAGTTAAAATAAATGTTAGTATATTTTTGTGTAGCTTTGTACATGTTACATATGATTTGCTTAGTATCTTAAATGACCATGTTTTTCTAGATTAGACTGACATTTTTGTGTATTATAAAGGAATAGGAGAGTTGGTTCTTGTTTCAGAATGTGTTCTCTATTAACCTTTGACTAAGTTTCTTCTACCAGTTCGAAACCTTTAAATGTTTTTATTTGCTAGATAGTTTACATGAAGTTTTATATGTATTTACATGAAAGTTTTATCAGTAAACTTCAAAACAACTTCATATCAATGATTAAAAGTTGTGGATTTTTAATATTAAAAAGAATAGGAAAAATCTGTGGTGGGTGATATCAGAAGCTTTTCCCAAGACAATTCAATGCTGAAAGCATCTTAGAACAATAATTTTCTTTCATTTTCAGTCAATCTTTTAAATCTACTCCGGATCTTGACACTTATGCCATATAAAAGTGGAATTAGCTGCACTTACCTACCAAAGGGTTTGTTTGTGCCAAGAGTTTCCCTGCTGTTCCTCCAAAATGAGAAAAATATCTTTTCATTTAATCCGCAGAACCTGGGTCAGAAACATGAAACCAAGAAGTGTCGTGAGCTTTAAAGCTAAGGGGCTTGCTGCTGTTTCCCAGTGCTACCTAAGTGTAAGGACTAGGTCTGAAGTCTGACTGTCAACCAATGTTGGGTGAATTTAACTTAAAAATCCTGGAGGGGGAATCCTGTTTCTTAGGTATCTGGTGCAAACATTGTTCGTAGGTCTTAATGAGCAATTGCACTTGGGAAGTTTATTGTAAGACAGGGCAAGCTGAGTACTTGATCACATTCTCATCGGCTGTAGTTCCTAATTAATGGTCAGTATTGTTGACGGAGGAACAGGTTCAATACTATGAAAAAAATAGTCTTACTGAAATAAATGGGAATTTTCCCATTGAGTTACTTTCCTTGACTCCATACCAAACCTGGCCTGTTAATTCCCTTTCACTGTCACAGTCCACAACTGATCATGGGAATAATTGAGGGACAAAGAAGATCCTGTCTCTAAGTTCACAATCACAACATTTTAAAGTTTTTCCTTGTCATTTATTCAAAGAACTAACACTTTTTCTATTAGTAATTCTGAGTTTTGAATAAGTGACACTGAGCAGAGAGCAGCCAGAATTTTTTTTTGAAAGCAATGTAAAAACCAGCAAATGAAGATAGTTCCAGAATTGGTAAGAGAAAGACAGCAGAATGTTATTGAAGGACTTTAGAGGATTTCTCTAGAAATGAATGTTTGTGAAAGAAAACACTGCCTGAAATAGTAGAAGGGAGATTTAAGAATTTATTTTAAAATTTATTTTTGTTACAGGCATAGGTATTCATTACTAAAATTGCATGGGGGCATACAGCTTATTTAATGAACACAATGATTTTTAATTTACTGAGAGGTTTTTATCTTGGATTGTCTAGCTCAGCTGATTGTCCTAATGCATACAACTGAATTTGATATTTTCTGTTGTTATTTTCAAATTTGTAATTCATTGACTAGTGAATCTAGATCTAAACAACAGAAGTTTAAATCCTGTTAGCTTAATAAACTACTCTTCATTAATACAAGACTTGCTATAACAGGGTGTATATTATCTTTTTACTGTTTGCATTGCACTGTAGTGTATTTTCATCTGACAGCTTGTTCCTCCCACTGAAGTGAGCGTGAAACACTCACAGGCTTCACTGGTGAGGTTTCAGCCCTGAATATACAGTCTAATGCTTGTGTTAACTATCTCAGAAAATAGTGTAACAGAAATTTGTCTAAGATAGCAAAGTACTGTTTCTTTATTACTCTTGCGTTGTAGGTGCCTTAACGTCATTTTCTGTTAAGTGCATTGAACTTACTGCTAGTCTTTTGCTATTCTGTTTAGCAGCCTTACTGCCAGCTTATTCTGTAATTGCACTAAACCAGTGGTTCTCAAATTGTGCCCTGTGGATCGCTGGGGATTGACAGTGTGCTTGCTGGTAATCCACAGAGAGCCCCTGAGCTAGCGGGTACTGGCTTTCCTCCAAGTCCCCATCCAGGTGTTCCTCTGATCAGAAACAGTGGAGTGGCGGAGACAGCCCATGCCCTCGGTGCCCGCAGGCAAAGGAGTATCTCTGCTGAGCTCCTCTCCTCTCGGTGAAAGTGTTTGAGAACCCTGGCATTGAGCATTTGAGTTGCTTATGTTTAGACTGTGTTGCTGCTCCTTAATCATGCATGTTGCCCCTCCATTTCTGTGCAGATTGCAGCCCCGCTCCGGAAGAATCTGGCCCAGGTATGTGCATTCATGGCTTCTGCTTCTTCTGAAAATTGCAGGGTTTGGTTCATAATTAACAACTGAACAAGTGCCTTGCTGTTAAGGTTGACCATTTTCAAATGGTAATGCTCTGCAATATCACATGACTTACCTAAGCATATTGAGAAGTTATTATTTTCCTAAATAATAGCGCAAGTGGTATCTGGTAACTTCTCGTGTCCAGGTATGGGAGAGAACTTGCTCATGGTCTCTTTGGTTTGTCCAGTTGATGTGTTTTAGCAAACTGTTGTGGGTGAGAATGATTTGAGGCCTGTTCCAAATGTCATTGAAGTCTGTGGGAGTCCAACATTTCAGACTTTTCAGACATGCCCTTTCATACGTGCTGTTGAGCTGGCCTTTCTGAATGAGAACTTGAGCAGAACACGGAGCAGTCAACAAGGCTGATGGAGAATCTCCGTGTTGGGGGTGCGCACCAAGCAGTGTTGGGCACTGCAAATCTAAAGTTTCAGGATACCAAAGTCAGGAGACTTTCATCCCACTATTAGCCACCTTTCCTCTCTCCTTGTGGTTCCGCACACTGGTGTTGCATTTACAAGGTCTGAATAATATGCCTCTGTAATACCACTCTCTCCCAGCTAGATGGCTGTAATTTCCCCCATTTGAGAGCAGTTTAATCCGAGTTCAGTGAAGGTTCAGTCTTTGAACTGTTACAGCATGGGCTCCTCAGTTTAGTGAAACCAATGGGAAATAAAGCCCCAGTGCAGGTATGATTTTCATCTTCACAAAGTATATTAATGTTCTTCTCAGCTGTACACCCCGTTTCCTTCTATACTAAGAAAGTAGTTTTAATGAATAAAAGACTTAACAAGTTTTTAATTCTTTGAACATCTCTTTAGGTTTTGCAAAATATGAATGTGGTGCATAAATGAATGCTATTTATTTATTTTTTTAAGATGGGAGTGATTAAAAGCAGTCAGGTTACCCCAGCTGGGTACCCAGTATACCCAAAACTGCATCTTAAACTTAAGTGGCTGAAGCTGCAGCGTAGTGAAGCACTTAATGCTTGCTTCTCTCTGAATCCAAATGTGATGCGGCTGTGTGCTTAAGTGGGTTGCCGATTATACTTTACTGAATCAGGGCTAAGCAACTACCACTTATTTAATAATTCTCTTTTTTAGAGATCATGAGTCCTTGCAACCCTGACCTAACCCAAGGGCAACTGCAGGTGCCCAGTACTTTGATTTATGGATGCTACGTTTTTTTTAATATGAAAAGACTAAAAGTATCTTTTCAAGGCTCTGGAGGACAGTTATTTTAATAATATTTTTATTGCTCTGGAGAAGAGAGACTCCTAGGGGGAAAAAAGCAAAAACTTTTCCCACCTGTCATTACATCCTTGATTTATACAGACTTTATGTATTAGGTTCTCTTAACAAGACTTCTTTTTTAAATAAAATAGTCAGTAGTATATAGTGAGAGAAGGTCCATTATGTGAACTCATAGGCCTTTAGGCCTTCCCAGCATCTCTCTCTCCCCCTCTCCCCCTCCCCCTCTCTCCCCCTCCTCCTCCCCCCCCCCCCCCCCCCCCCCCCCCAAATGCTACATTTCAAAGTGTATGACTTTGGTCAGCAGCAGTCATAGGAAAAATAGCAAAGACTTATGGGGCCAAGTCTGGCCCTTATTTACCAGCCAAAACTGAGTTGTAGCTGACTGAGTGGAGACTGCAGGATTTGTGTCTTGCTGTACAATACAAAGTGCCTAAAGCAAATGACAGGCATCCTGCTGGTTTGTACAATGCCAGTTTTTAGACGGAATAACTTCTAACATGAACGAGAAACCTCAGATTAAAAAGCAGGATTTGTGTCCAGACATGCCAACAGCTCGCTTGGAGTAGGTCTCCGGCTGTTGTAAATCTGTAACAGCTTGTTGCATCTCCGTTGTTTCAGGCCCCACACCAAATCATCCTTACCTATGGATCTGCCCAGTGGAGCCTAATAGTTTTAAAAAGTTCTGGTCATCTCACAGAACATAAAAGCAGATCCCAGAGTAGATTTCACATTAGAATTAGTGCCAATCCAATCCAACACCAATCATGGTGTTGGAAGGTGCTATTGATTGATTTGATAGAAAATACACTTTCAGTAATAAAGTTCTGTTAGGAAAATTAATGAGGGGAAGACAGAAGGACAGGAAAATCCAGGCAAAAGTTGAACACTTAGGGTCCTCTCACATTTATTTCAATGCTGCCAGTGAAATGTTCCAACCTGATTTGAGCCTCGGAGTGTGATTACTTCTGTTCCTGTTTACTGTTAATAGCAACTACCATTTTGCAGACTGACAAGGGTTTGTTTTTTCACGGCCAAAATTTTAAACCGAAAGAATACACAGCACAGAGGATTTTTGCTCATTACCCTGGATGAGCCACTGCATTGCATGTGAGTGTTGGGATTAAAAAAACATCTAACAATTGCTTTATCTTCAGGCGGGCTGGTATACCACCAGTGCACTTTGTGATTACCACAGATAAACACATCTTTCAAATGAAGTGCTGCCAGACACACTACAATTTTAAAGCTTCACTGAGTTAATAACTATATACATCTATGCATATCCAGGCAATGAGATGATGATGATGATGTGCTGGAAGATCTTTTCAGTTCTTTTTGTCATTCTCATTTGTTTATAGAAAAGCTCTTAAATGCAGTAAGAGAAACACTGTTAGTATCATCTCTGTTTTGCTTTTTAAGTGTTCATGGGGCCATGTTATGGCATCTGATTTATTTTGAGAGAAAATACTTAATAGGATATAAAAGGCAAGCTGTAATTCCTTGCCTGTTCTTTTGATGTTTCCTGCCTTTTTTATGGCAATGGAACAGAGCCAAACAACTTCCCCTTTGTGTAGTTTATTAGGTTATCTATCTACCGCATAGAACAAAAGCAAAAAGGATAGTTCTGTTAATCTTGTCAGTTATGTTTCTGTTAGCAGATTTCCAAAGTTCCCCTCTTTGGCTGGTTATCAAAGAAACATTTATTATTGCTAGCTCTTAGTCCTGCCTTTGAGTCAAAATCCCAAACAACTGCCTTTCAGGGGCTTGAAGTGCCCCATTCATGCAGGTTCTGATCTGTACATTGCCTTGTTCCTACAGCCAACTGGGCTGGCGGCTGTGTGTGTTCTGTTCGTGAGCTCCGGTGCTTTTTAAAAATAAAACACATTGTCCTTCCCTTTTAAAAAGGGAAGTGTTCTTCTGTTGCAGCCGTACATTAAGGAGGGCAAAACCAAAGCACTGTTCTGTTTTCTTTTTATATTGCAGAGGGAATGGATTTTGGTATAGCACCTGAATAATTTTTCATACAGTCATGGAAGTGGGTTTTTAAAATTAGTGGTTGATTAAGACAAAAGATGAAAGAAGGAAAGAAAAGAAACTGAGCTTGTGGGGCATTTTAAGGCAGAGCAATCTCTTAAGGAAGGCACAATGTTTGGGGTACTGAAATAGGATTTTGGTAACCCAGTTTCACTTCTGTGCTTCCTATGTAGGACCTTGAACAGAGTCCCTCTGGGACATATCTTGTGTATTTCAGTGGAAGTCAAGCTCCAAACTACTTCCAAGGATCTGCCTAACTCCCATCTAAATCACTGCACTTAGTGTTTCTTACTAACTTGCTCTAAGCCTTCAAAGCCACTCAGCAGACAGAGGACACTTAAAAGAATACCTACATGAATTTTTCACCTCTCTGTCTTATTACTCCTATGCTGCAAATGGGAGATAAGCATCGTCTTACCTCAGTGAGGTGCAACAAGGATCAATAAGATGGTGAGGCAGTTGAACAATACACCTGTGAGTCCACAAAAGATTCAAAGGCAAGATGCTTGGGAGAAATCTCATTGACAGAAATGGCTAAGCAGATGTTCGCTATTTGTGTTATACGATGGACTCCATACTGTCTGTCCATATATGCACTGTGAAAGGGTGTGTTTGAACCTTTATACGTAAGTATATACACTTGTGCATATACTTATTCATCTTTCTGTTATACTTTCCAAATCAGCTATTGTATAGCCTGTTCTGTGGGCACAAATCCGGGAGCTATTACATGATCAGGAAAGTCATAACAGCCTTACAGAGTAAAATTCTCTGTATTTTCCTCATGCGATAAGCACTCTGTAATCTTACTTCATTAATAACAAGCAGGGAGTAACCAGCCAGCCAAAATAAAACAAGCCCTAAATGTGAATTATCAACAACTTTGACTTGCAACAGGAAGTTTCTTCTTAATGCATGTTTGTTTGATTCAAATAGAGTACTTACAGTGCTGCTAATTTTTTTCTTTTAACCAGGTGAATGGAGTGAAGCTCTTTATCCGTTGCTGACCACACTCACAGACTGCGTAGCCATGATGAGTGACAAGGCAAAGAAAGCCATGGTCTTTTTATTAATGCAGGACAGTGCCCCAACAATAGGGCTCTGCCTGAGCCTTCAGTATCGCAGGGATGTTGTCTTCTGCCAAACCGTAAGCAAGCAAATATGCATGATTTGATTGCACTTTGACATGTGGTCAGCTTTATATGAAATATGAAAGATGACTGTTTTCAGAATTTTTCAGATCTGTTGTACTCTCGGGTTTAACAGCGTGATCTCGTCTCACAGGCTATGCTATCCTGTGCTTACTGGTCACTTACACGCATTTCACGTTATATAACTTAAGTGTCCCCTTGGATATAAATTCACTATTTAAAAAAAAAAAAAAATCCAGAATCAGTGAAAATACACTGCTATCTACAGAAACAACCTTTGCCTTCCAATGCCACCAAACTAAAACCAGAAGTAAGATGTGAAAGCAGGAGGAAAAAAAAAAAAACATGAGCAGAAAGTGTACTCCCTTGGTTACCGTTTGTTGTTTTGTGCATCGAGAAAACCAACGGGACCTGCAGTACCTAAGGAGAGAAGTCCAGCTACAGGGAGAGAAATGGGTGCTGTTTTGGAGGTTTTTTCCTAGAAGTTCTGTTTCTGAGCCTGCTGGGGTCTCTTGTGTCAGCCACTGACGAGCAGGTGTCTGCACTAAAGAACTTCCACATTTCTTCTGCCCGTTACACTTCTGTAGTGTGTCTGCTTCCCCATGAAATCAGTCTCTCGTTCATTTATTTCAAACAGCTTATCTCTTGGACATTGTTTGGTAGGGCGGTTGTCCCAAAATGTAATATCTCATAGAGATAAATTAAGGGAATTTTCTATACAAAACCCACTTCATATTGCAGATAATTTTTTAAACTCAATACTTTGAATATGTTTACCCATCATAAATAGAACTTTATTCCCTTTTGTTTAATTCTGTAACAAAGTCATACACCTGTGTACATAGCATATGGCAATCACTTGGGAAATTCCTTTGTTGACAGAGTGAATTTAAGACTAGTACTAATTTTAGATCTTAGTACTAGGTCTTCAGGACCTTGTCCAGAATATCTCGTAATGCTAGAGTTTGAATCTTTGCATAATGCAAACAGGTATTGCATTTTTAAGCTTTCTTAAAATGTCATTTAAAAAAAAAAAAATCGTTGATTCATACTCTAAAAAATCATGGCCTGGAACTAGCTGTGTTGCTTTTACATCTGTAACAAAAACAATTCTCCAAGAAGACTCTTTTGTAATTCATAAGTTGTAGGCCCTAATACAAGTGATTGTGTCCAGAAAACAAATAGATGCGAGATCAACAGCAGTCCCATTTTGGGAAAGCTTGCAAGACAAAGGCAGTGTGCCCTAAATCTAATTTTATGAATGTTTTGGTTTTTTGTTGGTGGTTGTCTCTCTTCAGCTGCAAGGAAAACAAGAATGACATTTAAGGGAAAAGAACATCAGTCAGACAGATTTTATGATACCCCTTATATGTGATATTGTTTCTGTTTGGGGCTGAAGAGCCTTTTTTGTCTTGAATCATTTCACTCTTGTCTGTTTTCTCTCCGACAGCTGACAGCTCTCATTTGTGGTTTCATTATCAAGCTGAGGAACTGCCTGCATGATGATGGATTTCTAAGACAACTCTACACCATTGGCTTGCTGGCGCAGTTTGAGAGCCTGCTGAGCACTTACGGTAAAGGCACAGGGCAAGTGGGTGGTATCAGCTGTTGAGTCAGCAAATTCTGCTTTAAATTGGCTGCAGCAGAACATGAGTGTTTGGGACAATCTGCAGCTCAGCTACCAAATGATTTTGAAAACTGAAATGCAGAACCAGATTATATCTGGAGTACTTAATTAGCTAACAACTGTAAATTTCTTCGCATTTAATTGAATTACTTCTAAAACATAAAGTGTACTTGCCTTATAATATTATGTCAAAGGTTTAAAAAAAAAAGTATCATACTGATCGTTTTTTCAGAAAAGAAATGTATTACAATTTTGGTAAGCTGAGAGAAACTGTGCCCAAAATATGTTTTTTTAATTTTCTTGACTGCCTGTAATCCTACAGTACAAAGTGAGCAAATCCAGAACACAATGTAACTTTTCCAACACACTTTTCCAACACAAAGGATATCATGGCTGTGACAATGCTGAGAAGTACTTACTAGCATTGTCTAAACTGGAAAATCAGCATATAATCTACTTGAAGAACGGTAGTCTGGACTGTGCTAGATAACTGGTATTTTCTAACCTTGCTGAACTCATAAAGTCAGTCATGCCATTGTTTGCAGTCTGTAGGCCAAGGTGAAGGCCTGGGCTCCAGAGCTTCTTCATCCATAGAACTTCTTTATAAGAGCGATGACCTACAGTCGTCATCAAATTGATAAAGGGAAGTTGTATGTAACAAGCAATGATTATGATTCACTTTTTCTTCCTTGATTTAGGTGAGGAGCTGGCAATGCTGGAGGACATGAGTTTGGGAATCATGGACTTGAGGAATGTAACCTTTAAAGTAACTCAGGCCACATCAAATACATCTACTGACATGCTGCCGGTCATCACTGGAAATCGGTAAAAAAAAAATGGGGGTCAGGCAGGAAGTGGGGTGGGACTGCAGATGGGAGAAGCAGGGATACTGCACTTGAAATGAATTACGTGCTGTTGTACTGTGCTGGTTTTCTCCTCAGAACTTCAAAGCAATGTTTTGAAGTGGACTAACTCATTTTTACTGATGTTTCATTTTACGGGGAGCTAAGCTGAAAAGGGATATATGGCAAGGCTCAAACCGTGGCAGTATTGTTTTATGAATAAATATCATCTTGACGTAGCCTTCCACAATCATAAGCCAGAAGCATTCAATCTTTTCTTAAGCACTTGTGCTGTTTTTGAATTTTGGACTGACTTCTGAGGGTGATCTCATTGTGTAAAATGCACTGCTGTTGATCAGTTGGTCAGTGCTTTACTGTATGCCACTGAGTAATGGGCCGCCATTAGCACAGCGGAACACAGAACGTGTATCAGGCAGTTGATGGGCTGCTGCTGAGGTGAGGCCTCTTTAGGATCAATTTCCAAACTATCAGGGCCAAGCTGGCTTTAACTTACGGATGCTTATGAAACACCAGACTGCTGCACATTTTGGCCACGTGTCTGAAAAGAGATATTTTCAAGGTTGAGTTTAAAAGCAATTTTTATTTTAAAAGTCTGAAGTAAACATACATTCACATTCTCGCGTCAAGTGGAGCGGGAGTGATCTGTTACAGCTTTACCGTGATGGGAAGCGTTTACAACAGAGTCACACTTCAATTTGAATGCCTCAGCCTGCCTATCAACTGGCCTCGCACTGGTTTCTGACTTGGGGCTGATGGGCCCCTGCAATAGAGCTCTTGCCCAGAGGGAGCCACTTCACAGACAGGGAGGAAGCTGTGGAAGGACAGAGGCCTCACAAAAGTCAATGTTTTAATGTTTCTGTATTTCAGAGTCTTTAGAATCTTCTAGTTTTGAAACTGATTTCTGGAGGAAATAAGGCTTATTCGATTACAGTGTGCTGTACCAAGCTCCCCTGGAGCTTTGCCCAGCTTCTTCCACATCTGAAAAAGAGCTAGAATTTTCAAAGATAAAAACATTTAGAGGAATTTTGTTAAGTTAAGGTTCACATGCAATGAAAAGTGCCCTGGCTGAAGGAGGTCTGCAGTACAATCATGTATGTTACGGAAATTGCTGAGACCTGTGGAAGTGGCTGACAGCTGACAGAAAATTCATTTCAAAGAAAATCTTCAGTTGAAACTTGCCATCAGCTATAGGACACTAATCAGCAGGAAACCAGTCTTCATTAGTTTCAGGTCTGATAGAGTTGCTTGTTATTTTGCTGTCTAGATTTTACTCAAGAAAGAGAAGAAAGAAATCGTGCGTATTTATTTTGGTGCAAACTATTGGAAGCTTTACATGTATAGGTGAAAATAGGTTTTTTGCTTTCAGACATAGCATAGGATTTGTGCGTCCATCCAATGTAAATGTGGGACAGACCAATTTTCATTACCTTATTATATACTTCCCAGAGCTCTTTTGCTATACCTGAGAGTATATGCTATACTTGAGAGTTCTGCACTGTAAAGACTTGGATGTAACACCGAGGTATTGCTGCTGATAGGTTAACACACAAACCTCAGTAACTTCTGTATTGGCAGTTCCAACATAGGGTAATATGACATACACTGATGTTATGGGATAAGATAAGTTGTGTTACCTCATGTTTGCCATGAGATAAAGCATGCAGAGTGCGCTTTGCTGTAGCTCAGCTGACCCAAGGTAACCTGTTGTGCTGCAGGAACAGCCTGTAGGTCTGAGTCATAAGCTCTGTATCAGTGCTTTTGTTAGCTCTCCCTTCAATTTATGCTTGGGTCGTTACTATCATTGCCTCTATCTTTCTGCTCAGAAATGTCAGTACTACTTACTGTATCCAAAAATGTATCCTTTTATGCATGTGCAACATCACATGCCTTTATCATTTTAAAATCAAATATACTTTACTCTTGATGAGATGAGGACATGCCAAGATTTGGCTTTTTCTACCCAAGTTGTACAAGAGCTGCAGTATTAATGAGCAGAGCAAAATCAGCTTTTGTCAGGAAATTGGCAGATCTGATTGAAATGTACATGAGGATCTAAAATCAACATTACAGGTTGCTGCAGGTTTGTTTTTGAACTAGAATAGCTTTTCTGATTAGGAGCGAGCTACGGCAGTTCCTTAAAGTCCTCAGTTTTGACTGATACTTATTTTTTAATAGTCGTATTATGTTCTAGATGTTATCCCTCTTCACATAAATAACACTTTCTCGGAATGTAGCTTTTTGATCTTTATGTCTAATAGCTGTTTGTTTATTTTCAGTGATGGATTTAATGTGAGGATCCCTTTGCCAAGCGCCTTGTTTGATTTGTTGCCGCGAGAGATTCAAAGTGGCATGTTACTGAGGGTTCAGCCTGTTCTTTTCAATGTGGGAATCAATGAGCAGCAAACCCTAGCAGAGAAGTATGTATTCAGTCATGCAAGCTCAACCTTAATGGCAATTCAGCAATCTCCTGTTCTGATGGAAGTATGTCTCTGTGGAGTTTCACTGTTGCATTACTAACAGTGATTCAGTTTCTCCAATACACGAACAAGGGAATATTAAATGAAGCTGTCAAATGCAAAACAAACAAAAGGAGGTCCTTCTTCATATGGCACATAGCTGTGGAGCTCCTTACCTCATGGCTTTGAGTCTAATGCAGGTTTATGTGGTTCAGAAGAGAATTTACAGAAGAGGAAATCTGTCATGTGCTATTTAACACAGAGGTGCTGCTTGTGACTTGAGACCTCTGTGAGTGACAGATCACTAGAGGCTGAGAGACCATTCTGAGTATCTCTGTGGATTTGCCCCTTGGTTTTGCACTCTCCCCTAGACTCCCTCTTCTGGCCACTGTCAAAAACCAGGATAACGGACCTTTGTTTTATCATATCGTTGCTGTACTTATGTAATGCAACACTGTTCCTGTAAAGCTGAAAAATATAATTACGTAATTATATTTGCTAGGGAAACTGTTCAGTTTTGGAAGAGCCACCAGAGCTTCCCTCTGTTAGGGCCATAAGAACACATTGACAGAGCACTGCTCTAATGGAGGGCTCCAGTGAAGTCAGGCACGTGCGTGTTGTGACAGCAGCCTTGGTACCCGGGTGGAGTGTGCAGTATGATAGTGGACAACTAGAAGAAGTCTAACAAAGGCATTCCAGCAGTGACTGTTGTCCTCTGTTGCCTATAAAGAGAGCCCAAGGTGACTAGCATAGTTACAGATGTCAACACTGTGTGTGCATATACATGTACGTAGATAGAGTTAGATGAGATGAATCATGGCATTGTTGACAATATTTATTCCATTCACAGTTTATTACTCCTAGATCCATATTTCTCATTTACATATCTGAAGTCGAAGTTCCCAATCCTATCTACTGATGTTATGGTTATTATTAGTTTATGAACTAAACTAGTAAATCCATTATTAAAAGTTTGAATTTTGGCAAAATGATTTACCAGATGGGTATTTAATATTGAAAGAGAGACACAAAAGCCAAAGAATTTTAAGTACTATTTTCTACAAGATTTTTCTTTCACTTTTGTTCCCACTTTGCCCTCACACTCATATTTTCTGTAATGAATCACTACAACACTTCTCTGTTACACTTTACTCTGCATTTGAATGGTTAGGAATTTCATGGGATGAATCTTTAAACTGTTTTCTGGTAGTCATATTGCCAAGTGTAGTTGTCTTCGAAGAAGGTGAGAAACCTTTTACCTTGGGCTTAACTGTTCCTTTCTTCACCTTTTAAAGGTTTGGAGATACCTCACTGCAAGAAGTAATTAACATGGAAAGCTTAGTGCGGTTGAATTCCTATTTTGAGCAGTTCAAGGAAGTTTTGCCTGATGATTGTAAGTATTTGCTAATTAATGGCAAATTTGGTTGAACAGCACAATTCAGGCTGATTTTGTAATTTGTTTGCTTCATGTTAGTTGTTTAAATGTTGATGATACACCAGCATTAGTAACCACCAAGAAATGATGCGACTCTATTTTAATATGTTAGTACTAAGTAGAGCAGATTCAAGAGGTTTAAAAGTCAGTCTGATTAACTTTCCTTTTTAGATTTACTTTGCCAGTCTTTCTAAGTGGCATTATGTACCGTATAAACATGCAGCTAGGCAGTTAGATTGCCATGAGGGGAAGGCATAAAAGTGACAGGTCATAGCAGCAGCAGTTTTATGTGCAGTTTTTGGTCACGTTCTCTGTACTTACGATAACCTGCACAGAGAGCAACTGCCAGTTTTTAGGAACTTAATCACTTTCCCTCTGCTTATCCTTTGGCACTTTCCTATAATTGTTGCCTCTGCAGCCAGGAACAGAGAAGTCTAGCACCTGGAAGAGAGACAATAGCTACAAGCTTGAATTTTACTGGTTATATAGGAAAATTTTGTGCTTGTTACTGTTTTTTTGGGAGGCAGTGGCATAAATGCTATTTACATGTGATGACAAAAATGGTGAAAATTCGTTGATTCGTTATTATTAGTATCAAACCTCTTGTAAGCTAATTTCATGGGTCCCACAATTGCAGTTTTATTGCAGAAATACAAATGCAGCAACATGCAACAGGACAGTGAGAATTCTGTCTCTTATACATTATAGTACTTTCAGTTACCCTGGATTTTTTTTTGATGCAGCTGAGAGCAGAAGCTGTTTCCCTCCTTCTGGGCATTCGTAATCCTCCATAATTAATTCTCTGAAACTCTAGCTGCAAAATTTTATTTTTTTTATTATGTATTAGTCTAGCATCAAACTTTCTTGTAAAGTGCAAAAATTAATCAATTTATTTTTGTTCTGCTTTTCTCCCCGTTACTTACTTTGTCCATAGTCTTCCATAAAAATAGTTCCCATTCAGCTCCTTCCTCTCCTCTTAGATTTTGCTCACTTTTTTTTTCCACTTCAGTCTCTTCCCTCATCCCCAAACCTCTGATGTTGACCCAATCATCTTTTAGCTTTTGCCTTTTTTACTGAAACTTTTTTTTTTATCCTGCAGTCTGTTTTCTTTCCTGTCATTTGTTCCTTCTCTTTTCATGTTTTTTGGACTTCGTTTCAACTTTATACTTATTCTCCTCTATTCTTAAACAGCACTGGTGTCATGACCTTGAGTTTCTCATTTACCGCTAACACTCACTCCTGATACCAGAGGTTTTTCTTCAAGTAACTTGAAGTTGTGAATAAGGTTGGCGTGCAGCGTTGGACAGGTGGCATTAACGTGCACCTTAACAGTGAAAGAAAACAGAATAGTCTTGTGTTCACCTTCCTTTTCTCCCTTACTCTGGTTACTTGGCATTACATTGATCCCTGCCACATGAAATGAATACCACAAAGGGCGAAAATCTGTTCTCTACCAAAACTTTCTTCTGCTTCACTGTTTGTTCTGGGTAAATGCAGACATATTGTACGTGGTTTTGCAATCCAGCTTGGACAAATGGTTTGTGGTTATAAACATTAAGCAAAAGTTTTGATTAGAAGTGTGAAAAAAATATTGCGGGTGTCCCAGCAGCTGTGTTAGAGATGCTCTGTGAAAAGCTGAGACTATATGGACAAACCTGGGACTGTGCTTGTCATAAGGAAGGTCTGAGGGTGTGTTTTGTACCTCCTCTGTGGTGATATTTAGAACATACAAAGTGAAACATACTTTTCCATGAACCTTTGTCAAGAGAGAATAACATTTTACATTTAACTGTAAAACAGGTGGTTATTATGACCAGCCAGTGGTGTAGTCTGTGGTAAGTACAGGCAAAAGGAAAACCAAACCGATCATTTCAGAGGACAAGAGGCCCGGTGAAGTATCTGCTGGCAGCTTGTAGGAAATGTTCCCTTCAAGAACAATACACAAGGGAAACTGATTCCTGATCCACTGTCTTTGTCCCTGTGCTCTTAATTCTAAGAACTGCAGAATTTCTAAGAAGTGAATGACTGTCTTACCTTCATTAGCTCCTTGTCCTTGTTCCATTAGCTCTCCTTGTCCTTAGAAATACCTGGGGAGATGGTCTGTGCACCCTTTTTTTTTTTTTAACAGGTATTACTTTCTAGGTGTAGAGTTCAGGCAGAGCAGACCAGGGTAGACCCAATACTGCTAACATACTATCTGCTGTGAGAAGAGACATGGTCCAAAAAGAAAACCTCATATATCACCCATGCAGGGTTCTTTTTGTCACATAGTCATTTTTTACCAGTGCATACCGCCTTACCTATCCAGTCACAGCCTTAGTTGGTGTCCTCTGTAGTTACCCCTTAAAAAAAAAAAAAGATTACCTATTTAATACTTGTTGATTGTCTTTGAGTATCTTGCTACATGTATAAGAGATGATGTGTAACACTTTGAACATGTAAGATGACTGTTGAAAGCACTCTGAAGTATTGAAATATTTCAACTGATTTCTTTCCACTTAGTGAAATATTAATAAACAGATCGTGGGAGTGCAGTGTCCTATTGGGAAGAGTATTTCTTGTAATGGAAAACTGGCCAGCTCACAAGTTTAAAATTGAAAATATGCACAGAGTATAAAATGACATCTTCAGGGTTTCTGTGGGGACATGCATGATATGCTGTGACCTCTGAGGGGTGATAATATGGGCAGTTACATGTTTATATACAGTTATGAACAGTGTATGAAAGCAAGCACATCTGTGACACACAAACCAAGATACTATACCAATCTTGCTCCCTTTGTTCACTCTGTTGTTATATTGCTATCAGATTCTGAGCCCCTGAAGTTTTAAGTAACCTGAATGTATATTTCCAGTTGAGTTTAATGAAGCTTGAATTTGTTTTGTTGGTGGCACTAAGCCATTAAGAATTGGATTAATTGTTGTAAGCTTTAATAGTTTCAAGAAAACGTGATTGTGTTTGCAACAGGCATGTAGGAACGCTTTCCATGTAACTTATCTTTGTAGAAATGTTGAATACAGGTAAATAAGTGAAGTTGGTTTTGTTTGTTTTATAAAGGTCTACCTCGATCTCGTAGTCAGACGTGCCTGCCTGAACTGTTAAGATTTCTGGGACAAAATGTACATGCAAGGAAAAATAAGAATGTTGATATCCTTTGGCAAGCTGCTGAGGTATTTATTAATCTAAGCATCTCTGCATAGTTCAGTTGATTTTCTGTATGCATATGTATTTTTCCCTTTTTTATTACTGCTATTTTCGAATTTCTTCATTTGCTTGCATATAGCTTGGAAATGCTGCCAGGTTAATCCTCCTCTAGAATGAGACATGGGGAGATAAAATATATTTTCCACATCAGTATTTTACCTGCAACTCATGTAACGAAGCTTTGCTCTCTCAACGATGACAACTTTTGGCATCAAAGTCCTACACAACATTTGTGTCTCTCTGAGGAGGAGAAGTACAGGTGTGTTCTCTGACAGAAGGTTATGCATGAAGAAGGAATGATGAATTGTATATCCCATTTCTAGATATGCCGCAGACTAAATGGTGTTCGATTTACAAGCTGTAAAAGTGCCAAGGATAGGACTGCCATGTCGGTCACCCTAGAGCAGTGTTTGATCCTACAGCACGAACATGGAATGGCTCCACAGGTCTTCACCCAGGCTCTGGAGTGTATGAGGAGGTAAGAGTTTGACTCTGTCACTTATTCCTAAACGAGGAACCATGCAAACTGCAGAGGAGCAGTGGTCTCTGTTTCTATCAAAAGGTAAAAAAAGTAAAATAAAGCCAGAAAACTGCAAAACTGGCTGCTAGAATTCATCCCTCCCTGCATGTATTAGTGAGTTGCATATGCTAAATCTGGTTGTTACCAGATTTGGATCAGATGGGTGTTAGTTTTCAGTAGTGAATCAGGAGTTTTCAGAGGAGCATGTAAAAACGTGTTTTCAATTAATGCTGAGCTTACAGAACAGGAAACTGGTGCGTCTTTGAAAGTTGGTTAATGCTGAGGTTACCTTAACTGTCATAGCACTGGGTTTCTTAGTTCTAGATCAGGCAGATTTCTCAGGGATGACCTGTCTTTTGTTCTTGGAAACATAGACACTTGCAGTTTGCACTGGTTTGCCACGTGTATTCTTTAGCAGTGAAACACCGCTCACTGGGCGAAATGTCAGTACGAGTGTTTCGCAATACAGCAACCAAATTTCATCACAATGTGTCAGTGTGCTGTTGTCCTATCAATATAATGATGTTCTGTATTCTGAAGCAGCAGAGACGTTTGCAGAATTAAATACTGTACTAAAAAAAAAAAAAAAAAAAAAAAGAAAATCTGTTTACTGTTGTTCAATGCCTTGTTTCAAGCACTGCTGGAAAACTCCGTAACTCACATACCAAAAGAAAGGATAAGAAATCTAGCTTTAGTCTTTATCAATGTAGTTCAACAATGCTGTTCAGTCCTGTTTTTCAACATTCACTCTTACTGAATGTACTGTACTGTGTGTCTTCTCACCAAATTCTCTAGAGTGTTCAATTCTCTTATCCTTTCTGTATGTTTTTGCTGTTTGACCCTTTCTTACTCTTCAGTTACCTAGAAGGAAAATGTCTCATATAATGACACCTGCAGCCTCCTACACTAATAATTTGGGTTTTGTATCTACATCTAACTGGATGTCACTGGACTTTTCTATTTTCACTTTTTTGCTGCACTTTTTGCTGCATTGTTACAGGGTTAGTACAGTACCTGAAAACAGCATTCAGAGAGTAGTTAAACCTTGGTATTAGAAACAAAGCTCGGAACAGCTTTTTGAGGGAGAAGTTATTGACTTAAAATGAAGCTAAGTGGCTCTCAAATATCTCTATTTGAATTATGCAACTTGTCAACTTAGACATCTGAAAGAAAAAAAGCTTTGTTGCAGTTTATTTAGTAAGAATAAGAACTGAACGAGTATAATACTAGGAATCTTATTTTCTTTAAATTAGTTACTGAGTTAACTTTTTTTTTTTTAATGCAGTCATGGACACAGTAGAGACAAAAGTTAATAATAACATTGTTTTGGACTTTCAGACTATCAATTTAATATAACACAGAATCAGATAAAATATTGACCCAAGAAACACATTGCTTTATGTTGACCTACACAGGGATATTGAAAGAGGGCCAATTTAATCAAAGCCTTTGGCTAGTGTGTTCTAGCAACATCAGGGACTTGCTCTAACAGGTGAAAGACGTGACTTTCTCTTCTTCTGTTAAATCTTTGACTAAGAGAGATTGTGCAGAACAAATACTGACTAGTCCTGAAGGAATACTAAGATTAGACCATTCTTCAAGCCCATTACTCTTTCTTCCTCACATCTCATTGCTGTTTGGGGTAGGTTGTTGTGTTTTTAAAATTATTTGCCAATTCTGCTCGGGAACAATGGCACAGAATTAACAGAGCTTAACGAGAGAGATGTGATTATGGAACAAATATGTAGGATACCAACTCTACCCAAACCCATTTCAACCTGGACAGGATAACCTGACCTAGATGACAGACATATGAAGTGAGAGAGTTGCAAATTACTTCCAGGGCATTCAGAAAACTTGCTTTTTCTTTTAACTTGGATCTTTTATTTGTGTAATTGTACAAGAAAAGGAGTACTCGGTTCAGTCTTGAAGGCTTCTGAAGTTTCTGGAGCAGTTGGAAGGGCAGGGAAGAAGCACTATTAAGTTGTGGGAGTCAAAGAAAGTGCTTAATTTCTTTTCTACTGGTAACTTTCCACAGAAGAAAAGCATCCTTGCTTACACTGTTCTTGAAAAATTAAGAAAGCACCCTCTTCTTCCATGTGATGCTGGTCTTCAGAGGTGTTAGTTCCCACTTACTCATTCTCAGGGACTTTGTTTCCTTCCTAGTCTTGTGATAATTACGTATCTGTGATAATTTTGTTCAGTGAGCATGGACATCAGGGAGGGAACATTGAGTGCTCCTTGTGGATTCTTGTAGAAATTCACAGATACAAGTTTGTGACTTTCACCTTAGAAACAAATATCCTATTAGAATAAACTCACTCTTCTGTAAATAAGTCACAACTTTTCCTGTCCCAAATCAAATATATAGTAACTCTCAGCCTATGTCTGGAAGTCGAAGCTACAGAGGAAACGACTACCTGGCCCGTAAAGGCAGCTCAAGAGTCAAAGTCCAGCTGGATCACATAGCCTCTTCCATCTGCAGCAGTGCCAACACTCCCCACTAGACTTGTGTCTCCCTGCCCTCCCTCCTCCTACCAGATTACTGTCCTGTCAGATACGCTGGTGGAGCTGTGTGTGTGAATATAGTCTAATCCAGTTTCAGTCAAAATCAGCCTGGGTAGCAAAATCCTTTACACGTTTAAGGTTTTCGTTAAACCAATTAGGAAGTTGTGACACAAGCAGTTCAGCCAACAGAGAAGAGCTGTCTCCAATAGGGGCTCTTGAAAAGCAGCTGGAAATAGGGCGAGGGAAATAATCACTTCTAGCTGCTTCTAGTCATGTTTGGATACAACCACTCACTGCAATAAAACAACCATTAAAAGTTTGGTTGGATTTCTTCACTGGTTGACCTGATTTAAGAATAAAATTGTGGTGAGTTAGCCTTGGCCACCTGCCAGACGCCCACCCAGCCACTCTCTCACTCCCCCTCCTCAACAGGACAGGGGGAGAAAAGACGATGAAAAAGCTTGTGTGTTGAGATAAAGACAGGGAGATCACTTGCTAGTTACTGTTACAGGCAAAACAGACTCAACTTAAAGAAAATTAATTTATTGCCAACAGATTTGGATGGTAAGAAACAAAGACAAAAATTAAAATACCTTTTCTCCACAACCTCTTTTTTTCCCAGGCCCAAGTACTTCACTCCTTCGTTCCCAACTCCTCTACCTCCTCCCCACACTCCCTTTATCCACCACTTTCCAGTCAACATTAGCTTTCTGCTCACTGATCACACTCCAGTTGATTTAATATTCCCTCACCATCTCCTTCAGAGGTCTTTCTATATTTTGAGTACCTTTCAGTGCATAGTTATGCCCAGGCAATTGCCAACAAATATATTTGTTTTTTCTTACCTGTACCAGATACATTCCTGTATGTGCTCTCATTATTCAGCAGTAGCCCAGGCAGGAAGGAGAGTACTTGCCTTTCAAATACGTGGGAGACTGCAGCTGCATTGACTTGTAAGTCCAGTCTTCAGGTCAGCCTTGAGCTCAGGTGCTCCTTTTATCCTTCTTTTAGGTATGTCCACCTTTAGGTATCGGCTGGTGGAGAAAACTCAAACCTGCACTATAGTTCAGTGCAGTCTCAGGGCTGTGCCCCTCTCGGGGTGGAAATGAGTCAAGCCTAGATACTGCTGTGTATCCTACTTGCCCGTCCCACTGCCGTGTGTGATTGTGGGTTCTTCTCAAAGGTACTTATTTCCCCCTCCTCCAGCACTACAAAGATAACTGGGATTCATAGGCATCACAGACTCAATCTGCCCTTATCCAGTGTAGGCACCAGGAGTGAAAAACATATTGTGATCACCAATTTGGATGTGTTAATCCAGATCAGAAATACAGTTGGTTTAGTTCCCTGCCCACCTAATTCCATTTGACTTGAAGTGTTGCCAACATCTGAAGGCTATTTTTCTCTTTCACCACCTCCAGAGTATCTCTGATGTCTTCCAAGACATTGTCTGTTGGTTACCCAACCTTGCTATGCAACCAGCAAGGTTATGTGTCACCCTTTATGGATGGAGTGAGTGTACTTGTTCTAACAGGGTCAGGCTCACAGGTTGCGTTTAGTTGTTGGGTTTTGTAAACTAAAAGTAGAGTTGAACTGCGCAGGGTATAAGAGTGATCCAAAATGAAACACCCCACTACAAAGCCTCAGGTTACCTGAAGAGGTGTTCTCTGCTATAGGCCTTCTGTGCTCAAAGCAATGGAGGAAGCAGGGGCATCATAAGACGGGCTGTGCAGCATGCCTTGCCTTCATATGCATGTATTGAGGCACTTCAGAAACATGCATTTTGGAAAGCATATTGATACACACTTGAATTCACGTTGAAGCAGAAAAATCAGTGGGTGGTTTGGGGCTTTTGTTTACATATTGAGCAGGTAGTTAAGAAGTTAAATTATTTCACTGCAGACTACATGGAAAGATGTTTGAAAGGGTCAAATACTACAATGGTTATTCATGTTCAGCTTGCTTTTCAGAGCTCCACTTTGCAGCATGCGGAAGCATGGCAGAGCAGCATGGGATATTATTGCTTGGTAATCTGAAAGAATGAACATGGAAAACCATTTATGTTCAACCTACATGTGTTTATTTTCAGTAGACTACAGTACTTCTTTCTTATTTTTCTCTTTTATTCTCTTTCCCTCTCCTTATTTCTGTAATTGTGCTGATACATATTTTTGAGATGTTTTTCCACTCTTTCTTTTACTTCATCTTCTGGTTTTGTTGTGCTTTCTTCCATGTATTTTCATTTTCTTGACCACCTTGTGTTGCCATCTCTTTTTATACATTCATTTGCATGTCCGTCTTCCTTTCTGTTTTATTTTCCCTCCTCCCAACCTTCTTCCTTTTCACAGCATTGGAACACGGGAGGTAGTCACCCAGAAGAACTTGAGTGGCTTGGTGCCCATCCGAGATTTCAGACTAGATCCCAGCCTCCTCTACTCTATTCCTTTACTAGCTCTCAGCCCCAATTTACTGATTGTGTGGCTGTTTCTGAGCATAGCATACCTGGTGGCCAGATTACGTTGCAAGTGAAGATAAGGTTAAAAAACAAAAACAAAAACAAAAAAAGTGCTTGAATGTGTATTGCCACTTGGTACCTGCTGGACAAAGGAATGTGTCATAGCATTGTCTGCCAAGAATTATTATTATGCCTTACAATTTTACGTTTCTATTGTACTAAACTGTAAATATACATCAAATTATTTTATCAAAAAGAATTGTATTGAAACTTTAAATTATTGTTCTGCTTTCAGTGCTTGTAACATAGTCTGACATTGGCCTGTTACCTCGTTACTTTAGCCGGCCTGAAGATCTCTTACCAAATATA
Source organism: Platalea leucorodia (assembly GCF_965183815.1). NCBI lineage: Eukaryota > Metazoa > Chordata > Aves > Pelecaniformes > Threskiornithidae > Platalea > Platalea leucorodia. The sequence goes on from NC_138824.1 coordinate 71,844,882, forward strand.
GTTTTGTGTTACTTGTTTCATGTATTCCAGAGAAAGGAACTCTGTCTGAAAAGAATTTGTATCTTTTTGTATATTTAAGGTGTATGCTAATCTTGCCTTTCATTTTTACGAGGTATGAAGAGAAAAACAAAAATACGGGTGGGGTTTATAAGAAATTATAAGAAATTTATTTAAAGAAATAAACAAATTTCTACCTTCATTTCAAAGCATAATATCCAAATTACATTACTGAACAGTTTGTAGAACCATAGTCTTGTTCCTTTCTCATGGTTAAGTATGTTCCAATAGACTAGTGTACCCACTCAAAAAACAACTTGCGGTGCGCTGCATGCAGAATTATTTCATTCTATTTGTAGATCTGCATTTTGTAATTGTATTAAAGACATAAAGAGAATGACTTGTGACTAGGAAGAGGATGTAATTGGCATTAGCCTGCTAATGATCCGTCATCTGTTTCAGGTGCTCTGTTATAAAACTTATTCTGAAACAGGGTCATTATCATCCTAGAAGTTAGTCTTTAATCTTTCAGGCAAGAAGAGGGAGGTATCAGTTAGCTCCTTTAGTAGGTGGGTTTGAGGTTTTGCATTGGGCTTTGTTTTAATTACACTAGACTAAATATTACTGTTATTTCTATTTTTAAGTGTTGGACAGCTTTAATAAATTATGATGTTGATAGTGACTTAGTGGTAAACGAATGATGGTAGGTTAACATTTATTTAAGTGATGAGACTAAAATGGCTTACCTAGTTTAGTCACGCAGAATAATTGCAGCTGAAATTTGATCATCATTTATATATAACACCAAACTGGGAGAGGCCTATTGAAATAGAAAGATTTTGTTGATGCAGTGGCCTGACAGAGCTTGTCAGTAGCAATAGCTGATGAAAAAACCTAACCTCATTTAATGTAGTTTGCTAAATTCATAAAGGGATTTACTTCGCTTGGTGCCTGAGATAATAGGAAATTGGGCTTCTGAGGAGAACTCTTCTAGTACTGTGATTTCTATTTTCTACTATTATTAACTTGCTCAAAAAACATAGGTAGCTATAGCTTTTATTATGAGTATTAATGGAATTTGAAAGCTTCTGAGAGAAAGCTTAAAAAAAAGAAAAAAAACCCACAGAATAAAAATTAGAATAAAATCCTAAATTTGGTGAATATTCTAACTAAAAAAAAAAGTATGTGGTTACATTTGTGTCTTCATGAATTCAGACTGTACAGTACACTATCTCTTGGTATTTTTCCTCGCTATTCTTCCAGTTTTGTTCTTAAGAGAAAAAAAGCCCAGAAAGACAGACATACATACATATACACACACACATATATGTACACATGTATCCTATTCATTTTTAGCTGCAATGAATTTAGGGAAAGCCTTCCTGCTGATGAGATTTAAAATCATGGTATGATGGTATTGGACATATCCATGTCCTGTGCTGATACCTAGTACCACTGCGTCTTCATACAAATCATCTCTCCTTTCTGATTAACACTGGTTCATTTGCTATGGGTTCCAAAATCTACCTTTTTACAAAGTGAAGGAATATCAGGTTGGACTGTGGCCTTGTTCTTGCAATGGGATGAGTGTCCTGGGTTTGGTCTAACCAGATGTGAAAGTAACTTTAGTAGGAGTATCTCCACTGAACTCCTGGAGATTATGAATCTGTTTAAATAAAGTATGAAGGCTTTGCTCATGACTATTATTAGGCCTACAGTAAGACCACCCTTAAGTTCATCTGGAATGAAAGCCTAGGCTTTTTGAAAACACTGTCTTTTTTTCTTAAACTTTGGTGGGGACAAGTTTTCATCTTTTTTTCTTTTTTAGCTTGGTCTGTGCTTTCGTTCAGGCATTCAGATTTAAAATGCTGTAGCGCATACTGCTTATGTGTCTCCAGCAGTCTTCTGGCACATGAAATGGTGTGTGAAATACATCTTTGTCACCATCTCTGTGGCCCACCTGTGCCATAGAGGGACATGTGCAATAACCAGATGCAGTGGAATGAATTATGAACAGAATGATTCACTTGGAGTGAAAATGCTCATCCGCTATCCCATATATGCTATTTAAACTTACTGTTTTTATTAGTACTGTGAACTATAATTTGTGCAAATTTTTGATGAATCTATTTGACTGCAACAGCCTGTGGGCAGGTTCTGTAAAATACAAAACAATGCCATAAAAATAGTGTCATCACGTACGATCCGTTCTATAAAAGGCAGTCACGGAATGTGCTCCAGAGGCAAATTTCAAACTTAAACTGTTTCTTAGAGCAAAAAGTTACAATGTTTTATGAAGTTAAACTAGGTGGTACATACAGAACAGAGTTAGTCAGTTGAATTAACCAAAATTAGAAGAACAGTGAGGTCAGAGCAGAGAGCTTTCAAACTGAACCAGAATCCAAACCCTCCTCTGGAATCAGATGACCACAGTTTACCCGATAGATGCTGCAGCCATCTCCAAGACAGGCATAACGTGACATTTCCACCATAAGATGGTGTACTGTACACTTTGCCATGAAGTTCTAGTACTAAATCATTGTTTAGGTTCCAGTTCTCTATCAAGGAAGACATTCTCCTGCAAGCCTAAATTGATTTATAATATATATTTAAAAGATAGTGCTTCCTCTTTGTACGTCTGTTTTTGGATATAATCAAAGGAACTCTGAAGTAGATTTACAAGCGTAAAGAAGCCTTAAAACTGGAGTAGTTTTTTATTGTAGCACAGAACCTCTTTGTAATGTGGGGCAGTTGCACCAAAACACTGGGTAAAAATTAAATTCTGCACAGCTTTGTTTCACTGGGGTCGTGACTGCCAACGCAGCCAATCTTTTTTGCACCCACACAAAGCTGCTATTTCACGATTAAGATTTTTTTTTTTAGACTATGTTGGTTTTCAAGACAATTTATGCATGCAGAGATAACCGGAAAGTCATTATTTTTGTATCAGCTCTAATCTTTAAGTAAGTACTGATAATACTGACATACAGGGAACAATGAAATTACTGTAAAGCTCTTACTGAGAGAACAGCAGTTTTTCTTTTTCAGCTTAATATACTAATAAATTAGCAGAACTGCTTGTAAGCAATCTCTTGGGATCCCTTGTGCAATGAAGCGGCATGTGAACTCCACAACAGTGTACCCTGAAATACATGAAACCATCATGAGAGAACTTTTTCAGTAGATGCACTGCTGCTTTTTAGAAATGCAAAACTACCAGTCAGACATAGCATGTATCCATTCTGTGTGCTTCTTACTAGCATTGTATGATGAGTCATCATTTTTAATATTTGCAGTGGCAAATTAATTAGACGCTCATTAAATATAACCAACTTTTTGTTAATGCTATTAAATAACCAGTTCATTTCATCTTAGTTTAAGTCTTTTTTTTTTTTTTTTTTTTTCCTTTTTACTGCTGTCATTTTTTGTGCTTGTTTTTTTTCCCCAGTGAGGGTTGTCGGCGAGAAAATACAATGAAGAATGTTGGATGTCGCAAGTATGCATTTAATTCCCTGCAGCTGAAGGCTTTCCCAAAGTATTACAGGCCTCCAGAAGGAACTTATGGAAAAGTTGAAACATAAGCATACTATGTCCTTTAATTGCTGTTCCATTAAAACCTGTGGATACACTCTAGATTAATACATGATTTTGTCATCCAGAAGAGATAAATAACCTTTTTGTACGTTTCGCTAGGTTATACAGAGCATGTTACTTACAGAATTGGAATCTATAGTAACAGTTATTCTGACACCTTAGCTTGAGAATAGTGTGATGACTCTCTGCCCATTTAAATAGCCTTCAGTGTATGTAAGACAAACAGATATTGTGCTACTTAATAATTACCTATATGCAAATAGCTAGGTACCTCCTGGATGGGCAAGGACTTCAGGAATGGCGTGTAGGCAGCTGTTTCACATAACATCTTTTTATACTGAGTTGACTTGAGATTGAGCTTTTCATAAACTTTTTAAAACTGAGAGTAAAACTCAAAAGTTGTAAATAAAAAGGGATTGGATCCTAGAAAGTCTAATAACTGTAAAGTGCACTGTTACAATCAAGAAACAGAAGTTTAACTTTTAAAAAAAAAAATTAGCACAATAAAAGCCAGGAGTAGAAATTGTTTTACTGTATAGAGGATGCCATCTTCATATATGAAATTAACAATACATAAAAGGCCAGGCATATGAGGTCTAGTTTCTAGTTCTGTCCAAATAAAACAAATTCCCGTCGTCTTCAGCAGAGATGGACTTGGGCACACATCTTAACTGATTTTAAAAAAGGTTTCAAAAACATAATGATGCTTAACCATTAATACCAGCAACAGTGCCCCTTGCCCCTGCAAACTATAAGGCAAGTGCAACAAGCAAGTTGCTCATGTTGCAGGTGACATGTTCGGTATGCTCCATGGTATTGTATATTAATTAACACATTTTTACCCATAGCTTTTTATATCACTTCTGGATTGTAAGCATTAGTATCTCGGGGGGTTACATTTTTTTATTAGTGTTGATTTTTTTTTTTTTCCATATCAATTTTGTATGTCAATACAAAAATACTCAAAGTGCCCAACGCATCCCCCTTACTCCATAACCAAAACTGGTTTCTGTTTACCTTTGCATTTTACCTGGGCAGATGTTCAGAATCCTGGGGGGGCAGTATGACTGTTTTTAAGGTATTTCTGAGGAAGGTAGCGATGCCCCATGTTGAGAGAAAGGAACTGCTCACGTGCTACTGCTAATGTGTGAGAACCTCACATGTGTTCTAGCTTATGACTAAGGTGATCAGTTTGATAGCATTTGATAAAAAATGTTCAACAGATCTCCTCAGAAATAATCTCACAAAGAATGCCTTTGAAGCTAAGATACCTTTTTAAAAAGCAGGTAAACATTCATGTCCAAATTTTAACAGGATTAAGTCATCTCTAGCTAGCTTTGTTCAGCACACTGTGCCCTCTCCTTCTTGGTTCCTAAGGATATAAGCTTTAGAATAGAAAAATCTGCTCACTTATTCTTGTGAGAGTAGCAACAGCCAGGTAAGTATATGGCTGTTTTCTGATTTCTTTCTCCCTCTCACTGATGTTTGTCTGTGCTGTCACTGCTCTATCAATCAGTCATGTTCATTCTGCTCCCATGTAGGTTTGGGGGTTCCAGGCCTAGCAGTTTTTGCATTTTGCTTTTTGCAGTTTAACACTGAGCAGCACGTCACAAAGCCAGGTCAGAGAGTTCTGCTGATCTAGGTTGTTACCATTATTTCAGTCTCTCTAGGATAACAAAACACCGAGTTCTGCGCAAAATCAATGTATTGTAGTACCTATCCCAGGTCTGAACAAGTCATCTACTGTAGAACAGTCCCTTGGAAATTTTACAAACCCCGTTCGCCAATTAATAAATGTTGATTTTATTTTATTTTATTGTTAATATGTAAACAAATGTATGGTGAAAAACTTTTCAGTGGGATCTCTTTAGATGTGTTACTCCATTAGTTCTGCTCAACCTTCAGTCCCTGGCCCATTATTAAATGCTACATTTATTTTTGTATAAATGATACTCTCTCTATCCCTTAGTTTTTATGAGTTGATAATTTTATTTTGTATATTTCAAACATAGTTAATTATATTTTAAATCCTGTGTTGTTACACTAAAAATCTTCCAATGTTCAGCTTCAGAAGAAAATACCAAGAGGTCTGTTGTAACAATTAGCAGAGCCACTCTCTTAGGCTGTGGCCAACAATCATCAGATCTACTCTAGCGCTTAGCGAGCCTTTATTTATTTTGTATACCAATGTAATCAGAAAAAGTTGCCGAATTTTGTATGTGCATGGTTTTTGCTCACCTTTTTAAAGTGGTGGAATACCGGTCTCAAGTACTGCATTATTTTGTTTAAAATATTCTGGTTTCCGTATGCTTACATGTAAAACATTGTTGTCCAGCTGACATTTTGTATATACCGCATGGTCAGTACATGCACATCGAATGGCTTGTTTAAAGGGCATAATGAACAGTAAGATCTCGAGCAGTTCATCAAAAAAGAAAAACTGAAACTTGAAATCCACATAGGACGCTTCACAAGGGTGAAGTAAGCTTTTCTGTTGCACAGGAGAGGCGAATTTAAGGATTACTGTAAAATGAAGTTCTGTCTAATGTTCTTTTTTGAGTACGTTTTTTAAATTATAAAACATACAAAGGTAAAAAAAGAAAACTGTTGCCAAGTATGTTCTGTGTATGTTCTGTGAAAGTACCTACAGCACAGTTGCCTTTTGTTTCATTTATACATGTAAAATTATTGTATAATACAACACTGTTTTGTCCCAACACAACTGTATTTGCCAGGCTTCGTGCATTGAAATATTTTTATTTATTTGGTTTTGGGCAGTATTAATATATCATAAACATATGGCTACTGTTTTATATATTCTAGTTCATCCAATCCACGTATGCTGTAAATGTGCTAGTCTTTAGGATGAAAACCAATAAAGAACTGACAAGAATAACAAATGGTGGCTTACTTTTAATGCGTTTGTGGTAAATTAAAATAAACACTTTCAGGTTCCTTGACTTGATATGCCTTATCTGTTGGAGAATATATTAAGCTAAGTTGTGTATGGAGATACTTGACAGAGGTATGCAAGCCAGGAAGTAGTTACTCCTAAACCCTGCTGAAGTACAGCTGCTATCAATTTTCTGTAGTTAAGTCAGGCACCAGTTGGTCCCACGTGCTATGCGCTCAGCAGCAACAGGTAAACAAAGAAGCAGTATGAGATTTTTTTTTTTTTTTTTAATTTTATATACTTTCTCCATGAATCTTCTATAAGACATTCCTGAGCTTCGTTCTGTGTTTTTCACTCTTCCTTCCATTAACAGAATTCCTTCTCTGCTGCTGCTTCCCCTTCAGCCAACTCATCCCTCCAGCAGTTTTAGTAATTACGCTACTTTTCAGCAGGGGTAGGTTGTCATTGTTGATTGGCATTCTGATTTCAGGTTAAATAGATTTTATATAATAGTGTAACAGACAATAATCCAGAGCATTCTGATTTCTATAAAATATGAAGAATAGAACATAAAAATGTAATTCTCCTGTCACTGGATGTTTGAGAACTGCCAAATACAATTTTATTTGCGTGAAAGAGGACTGAGGACCACAGGTGGGGCTCAATGAATTAGTTTTTCTAGTTACACAGAAAGGAAATTAGTACCAGAAAAAAACCCAAGCTGCTTTCATTCAAAATGCAGAAAGAGAAGATGCTTGACAAGTGGGAATTCCTAAATTGCAAATGCAAAATAGGTACACATACATGTGTGTATATATACATATCTGTATTTCAAAATTTTTAAATTGGTGTCAAAAAAGTATCTACCGGTGTTCTTTTTAATTTAAAAAGGTGAGGTGTTTAAAAGATGGTTGAACATTTAACATCTTTAAAAGGCATTCTGAGCTATTAGAGAGCTTGTCACTTGTTTGAAGCTGACGTACGTGCCTCCATAAAGATTGCTCCAGTCAAAACCCAAGGCGACCGTGAACCCGGGTTGCCTGTGGAAGTGTGGCTGCACGAAGGACATACGCGTGTCCGTGGGTTGGAAAAGATGCTATGGGGAGCTGCGGGGAGCAGCCACGACCGCGTGCTTTGGTGTGGAACCGCAACTCGCTCCGTCTCTTTGCCGTGGCTTTTGCTGTACGACAGCCCTCAGGCAGGACCTGAAGCTGTGGCACAGCCCTCCGTGTACAGGCGCTAACTGCACTTTGGAGAGGCTTACCTGATGTCGCAAATGTAACGTCATGAAGTTTGAAACAGGTACTCTGACGAAAGAGAGGAAATTTTAATAGATGCAACGCAAAAAATGCATGAGAGAATAGAAAACCAAGAAGAATACAACAAAAAATAGCAAAACACTTGTTTAAACCAGAGAGAGAGTCCTCAGAAGAAATTGTAGGTAGTTTTGGTAACCAAGAGTAACCTTTTTCAGCGTTTTTCAGTTTCTGAATTTCTAAACATTCCTAAGACCCACCTCAGAAATTTTGTACCTATATATTGTTGCCGACTGCGTATGGGTTTACAATAGCTCTCCCTAATGAATGACGAGACTTTCAGGCTACAAATGGGAAAGCTTAACTCAACAGCAACCTTTTTTTCTCACATTGTTTTAAATGGCAGGCAAACTTTCTGCTCCCAATTAATGAAATATTTTGCCTGTTGCAACTGACTCCCTTTGCAGCATGATGGTGACATGCGGCGCTGTGTCCTACTTCATTCAGTAGTGTCCGATGTGACCAGTTGATGGCATGAAAACACAGTTTATAAGAGCCTGGTATCCTTGCCGAGCATCCCATTTTTTTCTTAAGTCATGCCAATATTAAGTTGTATGTTATTTGCCAGTCGGGTCCTACAATTTCTGATGTTTTCTGTATTCTGCACAGACTTCTGCATCAAGAAGTTCTTATTTTGTGTGGTGGTATTGTATTTGTGCATATACCCTAAATATTCTGAATGCAGAGTTCTGCAAATCTAGATTTTACAGATTTTACAGCATAAGGAACGTACTGTACATCCCCTAATGTCATTTATTATAAAGTTCTGGTCTTTGCAGTCGAAATACTTGAGATAATGTGCTGTTTATTACTTATGTGTATCATTTTGTACCTAACCCCACATCACTAGGCTTGTTGACTGTACCTGAGGGACCAGGCTGGAGAAGCCTTCCCAGTGTCTCCAACCCCAGCAACCCCAGACTGGACCACTCGGCCCAGAGTCTGTCACCGCCCATCAGGCTCACTGAACGTTTCGTTATTCATAAAGTTGAAAAGTTAAAAGGTGAGAGATCACAACGGCCAACGGTAAGGGCGTCATCTGGAATATGAGCGAATTACGCTGTGGCTGAAATTGGTGATCTGGGATGGGAATGGTTTTGTTTGCTCAGTGCTCCCATCGGGGTCATTGGAAACCTTTGCTGCGGGTTCCCTTTCACACAGGGATTCCTAGCAAGAAGCTTTGGGAGGGTGTCTGGATGTGTGTCCCAACTGGGTGGTGAGGGAAAAAGGGGGGAAGTTTTAGAAAATCTTCAATCTAATTTAAAATTGAAGTTTTAATGATAAAGAATACAGAACTGGAATATACAGCAGTTACTTCTCCACGTGACCTGCGGATGAGCCCCGATTCTAGTAACTACGATGGCTGCTTAATTGCTTCCATCTTCACACAAGCTCATAAAGCTTTGTCAATATGCGCATCAAAGCATCAATAAAACCCTCGCTGCTGCCTCGGCCTTACGTTGAGTTGTGCTTACGTCCCAGTACGATGCAGAGAAAAACTGCTCAAGTCGTAATGATTCCAATCAAGTCAGGCTGGATGCAGCTCACCCACTTACTCATGACGTAATTAGCTGGCCATCAGTGCAGAACAACAGTAACAAGCGCAGGAGCAATTAACAGGAACAAAATGATTCACGGGGAGCAAAGACCTTTAAAACTGTGCCTTGGCAGTTCCTGCAGCAGGGAGGCCTGGCAGGTGTTTTATATATCCATATATCCATCTATCTATCTATATATCTCATAGGCAGGAGTGGCCATGGCGCCACAGAGAGCTCTTGTGGGCCCGCGCGCGAGCAGGCACCCACGGGAGGCTCGGGAGCACCGCGGCGCCCAACACGGGAAGCGAAAAGCGCCGTTACCGGGCCAGGGGCCTTCGAACCGCCCCGCCCCGCCCCGCCCCTCCGTCGGCCCCGCCCAGGCTCGCACCCCCCTCGGCGGGGAGGCCCGAGAGCCCCTCCCGCCCCGCCGCGCGGCGGCCGGTGAGAAGGGGGCGGGCAGGGCGCGCGCCAGCCCCTCCCGCCCCAACGGCCGCCGCCTCGCGCGCCCTGACGGCAGCCCTCTCCCGGCACCCGCGGGGCGGACCCCGGCACCGGGGCGGCTCCGCAGTCCCCGCCCGAGGAGGCCGAAGGCGGGCGGGGGAAGGAAGCTCCCTCAGGCGGGGCTGGCGGCGGGAGAGACCCAGCGGGCCCAGGGCCGAGCGGGAGGCAGCCTCGGGCAGGTGGCGCGGTAACCAGTACCCGGCTGGGCCGCGGTGGCGGTTGGTAGAGCCGGTGCAGGGGCCCGCAGCGCTGGCTGCCGTCTCCCTTTCGGGGAGGGCAGCGGTGAGGGAGGCCGCTCGGGAAGGAGCAGCCTGGCCGATCCCTGCGGCCGGGTGTTGTCAAGCCCCCCGTCCCACACCTGTGAGTCCGAATTGGCGCTCCTCAGAAGCCAGGCGCGCTCGTCGGTGTGGACTGTCCCCTCCCCAGTCCCTCGCATCTGTTCTAGAAACACGTTAGTAATGTAGTATGCTGTAATCCAGCAGGGTTGTGAATCCTGTTGTAGCGTTTGGTAGAGCCTGCGCTTAAGTGAAACTTCCTGAAAAGCGTAGTCGGGTAACTGCTTCTCTTCTAGGTTTCTGTTGACTCGGCGTATTGGTGACTCTTGCAATTTCCATTTTGAAATAGAGGCAAGTTGATCTTTAGGGTTCGTAAAATATAGAAGATGTTTATATGAAGGAAAGGTAGCTAAGTGCTTTTAATACTTGACTACAAATTGCTTAAACTGTAGCCATGTCTTGAAATACTGCTCTTTGCAAATAGTGCAGATTTGAGAAGACCTGAAAAGCAGGACTGAAATAATTTGCTCTTTTTTTAGGTATTTCAAGACCTTTATTAAATTGCCACTGGTTGATGTTGGGATTGGGCAGATGATGGCTCTGGCATCTAACATTGAAATCCTGGAGATGACCTGCTGTTACAGAAATGCTCTGCTTGAAAATGTCTGTAAAAATGCCTTTCATGTTACAGGTTTGTAACAAACCTGAGGTGATCTAGCCTGGATGTGTGAGAGACATCTGTCAAGTTTTGAATAGCATTTGTTAGCTATAATAGTGTACAGTTGTTCTGAATTGTTTTTTTTCTATAAATTCTTTCTGACCTCAGAACTCTCTGATTCAGGGTTATTCCTGTAACCATGAGAAGTGGCATCCCCTTAGTTGTCTTTTTCCATGGCAGCAGTGTCAGGGGGCTGCCTGCAGAGCTGATATTGCAACTTTTGCCCCCAGGAGCTGGTGCAAAGAGAAGATGTGGGATTTGTTTTCCACCTGTGTCAGGCTAGTGTGACTCAGCTCCAGGTGTTTGTACCTCTGCACTTGAGAACACTTGTCTTAAGATGCTCTGCAAAGCGCAGGGAAATGAGAACTATCAGATGTTACGAAGGGGAAGAGGAAGACACATCAAAGGAGGATGGAAGATGTGTTTGTCCTGCCTTCTTCCCTCATGAGCAAAAAAGGAAGATGGCCAATGTTTGTTTTTACTATGTGTATCTAAATTGGTTCTGTACTGTAATTTGGGCTGACTCGGCACACAAAACCCACATTTCATCCTCAGCTGTGTGTGCTGGTTCTGCAGTGAGTTACACGCTACAGATTCTGGCTCCGCGGCTGCCGTCAGCAAAGCTTTGGAAGAGCCACTTTGACTAAATCTACAAAGGATGCTTGCCACCTATAGCTTGCCTAATTTGTAGGTATCTTTGTTGCCTGATGTGGTGTTGAGCTTCCTGAGGCTTTCTATATTGGGAATTGCTAATGAGGAAGTTTATTGTTGAGAGTCACCTCGGCCTGGGCTTCCTTCTGCCACCCCAGTGCTGGGAGAAGAGACAGGGCTTAGTACCTCTAGCCTTGTAGGCGCAGCCGCAGCCTTACCCCAGCTGCATTTGGCACACCCAGTTAAGTAACACAGCTTGTGGACAAGGGCCTCGTTTGCTGCCTGCACCCTCTTCTCTCAGTTGCTTTGCAGTCCCGAGGAACCCAGTCAGCAGCGTGCACCGCTCTTCCCCTCTGGATCCTTCTTGCAGCTCCACTGCACCACCGGGTTGCGCTGGATGCTGGAAGCTGAGCTCTTCTTTTTCTCTTCTGTACCTCTCTCCCTTTCCCCAGTCATCCTTGGAAGACAACTCCAAAAGCACCAGATGGCTTTTTCAGTGCATGAGTCGTTATCCAGCATGGCCCTTTCCAGTAAGGTGGTAAAGTGCTGCTGGTTTAGGTCGTGGGGACTTCGTGGGGATTTTTCTGAGTGGAGATACGGGAAAGTGATTTCTCATCTCGCCAGGAGGGGTTGTCACTGAGGCAGGCAGGCCGAGTGCCATGGGGCATCTCCAGTTGCAAACTGTTTGCTGGAGTGAACTTAACCTAGGTTAGCTACCCGTTTTTCACGGTTTGGGGTGAATGCAAGAAACAGCCTCTTGTTTGTAATTCCACAGTCCAAATGTTCCCCGGGTACAGGGTTCTTGAAGTTAGGCTTACATTTCGTGAGCAGTGGCCTCCTGCTGGTGTTTTGTCTGCTCCAGGAATGCACGTACTGGTGGGGCTCCCGGGGGGCCAGAGAAATGCTCATTTTCTGGGTCCTGCTTGGGCTTGGGCAGGCACAGAAGTAGTTCTAGGTGTCTTGAGAATTATTTAATTAAACGGGCAGTTAATAGGTAAGATTGGGCAGCTGGATAGATTGAAGGCTTACCAACCCAAAATGTCTGTACTTGGTCATAGGAAAAACCAGCCCAGCCTCATGTCCTGTCTTTGACAGTGGCTTCTACCTTGTAACTGTGAAAGGACAGAGTAAACATAACGTGGGATTTCCAAGTGTATTTGTACAATTTTTTTATGACTTGCATTTTTGGATGTGTCTGTGTCAGAAGTGTTAGCTCTGAATCAATTTAGATAAGTGCCATTATGGTGCTTTCCACTGTGTCACATCATCACTACTTCCCCTTCTCTGGGTATTCATTTCTTTATTTCTTTTTGGGCTCTTATCGTTTGAGTCCTCAGAGAATGAGGATTATGGGGTTTATGCAGGTTTGTGCATGGAGTACCTGAATTAACATATGATATGAGTTTGTCTTTATGGTGGATGTAGTTAACTAGAAAGTTGATGGCTTGTCAATAAACTGTAGCTGGTTTGGTTTTTTTTTTTTGCATTTTATAGATACATTCCTGTCTACTGTCAGACTATGGATCTAGATAGACAGTAATCTGATCATAATTCTTGTTTTCATATTGTAAAGCAAGATTGATAGTTATTTAAAGAATACAGAGCTGCTGAATAGCGTTACTGAAAAAGTGGGCAGCTTTTCCAAGGAGGGAAAACTTTTGAACTCATAGTAGTTTCAAAAGACTGAGAGCAGAGGAGTCAGCTGCTGTTCGGTCCCGCCACTTACTCTCCCCGTGGTGCAGCCCAAGGTCTGTACTCGCAGAGACTGAGAAGGACGGTGTGAGGGCACGCGGGGCGGTTCAGGGTCATTCACAGTGTTAGTACTGGGGTGCCACTGCAGTGTCTCACAGGTGCAGGGCGCTGTGTTAACAACGCTGTCATTTGGTCGTTGAAGAGCTAAGCCTGGCGTCAGGGCTAAAGGTGAGTAGGAAAGTGGTACTTAGAAGGGCAGAAGCTTTGACGGTGCTTAGACCGAGGGTGGGGTTTACTTTAAAACATTTGCTCTTTAATCAGTATTTATTAATGAATCTTGATATAAGTGACCTATGGTGACCTGTGCTCTTCATGGGTGAGGCATGAGGCTCTTCTGCATCTCGGGAAGAAAGGCCCGATGGCAAATAGTGTAAAAACACTGCCATTTTAATAAGAGGAATATAGATAGCAAGTAAATCTCATGTCCCGTCAGGTGCTGGGAACCCTGCTTTCCTGCAGCATCGTACAGACCCCAGATGGATTCCCACTGCAGGCTGTGCAGGTTCCCTCCCGCACCATGGTGCCTTTTGTCTTGCGTAAGGAACAAATCCATTTATCTCCTCCTGACAGGTAGGAGTGTCCTGTCCTCTCTTTCATGATGTTCACCAGAGCACAGCACCGGCGGGCGCGGGACATTCCAGCACGTCCCCTTACAGTGCTGCGTACATGGGGTTATGCAGCGGTTACTCGTGCTAACCTATGGGCTTCTCAGGCTTGAAGTAGGAGGCCAGCAGGGCACACATGGCTTGTCCAAGATCAGTAACTCCTCAGATGCAACATCTTCCACAAGGCTCCCAATACAACCAGGAAGAGAGCAGGGCAGCAGCACGGCTTTGGTATTGAAACTAGTTAGTGGGACAGAACAAACAATAAGACCTGAAACACTCAGAGGGGAGAGAACGCAGAGCCCTGGAATAAAGCTCAGCAAAGGTCTTTCACAGGAATAAATTGTACTGAAAGACTGGGGGGAGGAGAGCAGACACCAATGTGTTGGGGATTTGAACAAAAATACCAAATAACTGCATAAAATTCCTCAAGTAGGAGTGTAGAAATGAGTTGTAAAAAAGTTCTGTGTGAATCGGAGGAGCTGAGTTTCTTGAACATGTACAGGTTAAAAGGATTCAATATCGGGGAAATAATTTTGTTTGGTGAGCGGATATAGAAGAAAAGAGACTGAAAGCATGTAGAAGGGGAAAGAAAGAAAAGTTTTGATGAAAGAAATTAAAATAAATGTAGGAAATAGTTTGATTGCAGTAGGCTTGTCTGGCATGTTGTGAATACTATGCTTGAAGAGGAGTAAAAGTCTGATATGACTAACAGTGTGCCCCGATTTGTGGTCTTTCACCATTGAACTGCAAGAACTTTCCATTTCCTCTTGGTTTAGGATTTTTGGCACATTACTGCTGAGGAATGATAGCTGTATAGGCTGGCGGTGGGGAAAGTAGTGTTAATTTTCACAGTGTACAACTCATTAAAGAAAAACGCTACTAGTGAGATTATAGCTGAGATTTTTTTCCAAGGTCTCAGGAAAAATCACAGAGGAAATTTTAAGGCCAGCTGACGCTGCTGTGATGGCCCGAATGCTGTTTGTAGCCACAGAGGGGTGCTGTTTATCTAAATAGTAGGATTCTTATTCTTCGCTGTGCGGAGAGGAAATTGCATTACTCAAATTTATTGAGTTAGGGGAAGTGTTTTCCAGTTTGCTGATTTAATCAGAATTCCTGAAAGAAAAAGAGATTTTTTTTTTTCTTTTCCCCCCATGGGTTAATATCGCTGTATAGACCAAATCAGTGACTTTTCACACGGAGGCTCTTTAAAAACAAAGCCAGCACAGTTAAATACTTTCCATTTTCTGAAGCCCTCTGGTGCCGAACCTGCTGACTTCAGCAATATTCAGTTTCTATTGTTCTAATAACTGCATCATATAGATCTTTGCATGCAGTTGATCAATGCAAGGGCACTAGGTCAGCACACAGTGTGCCTCATGCTCATTCCACGTGCCTGGAACCCGGGGTTCAGCTCATGGCCACTGCCCAGGTCCCACATTTGCACATCTGAGATTAAGCTCTGTGTAACAGTGAGACATTCTGTGTGCCACTTGTCGTAGCATGGATGTTTGCTTTCTGTTTTGAGCTGTGATGAGTTACCATTTTGGAGCATTTCTCTAGACTGTTGAGTTCAGCTGCTTCAAAGAAAGGAACCTCTTTTCTCCTGCCTTTCCTCCCTCCCTTCCTTGCATGTACGTGAAATCTGAATTTGCGACTAAATGTAGCCAAACTGTTTTATTCCTTGTGTCTTTCCCCCTGCCCCCTCAGTATTTCAAAGTATTAAGGTACTCCATTCTGCCATGACCTTTGCTTAGTGCAACTGAAGCAATAAGGCATTACTGATGTTTTCTTAAGCTCTGTTGATTTTTACCCTGTACCCCTTCCTTGAATTGGAGGCTGAGTCTTCAGCCACAGAATAGAATGTGAGAGGTAGGTAAATGTCAGCAAGGTTTGGCAGTTAGACCTGCATCAGGAGCTTATAGGAAGAAACTTCTGTGTTGCTGGTTTGAAATGAACATAAGTGAATATTCCTTGAAATTACTGTTGTCCAAAAAGATTCCTTGTTTATACAGCACAACAGGAATTTCCCTGCAAGCCGTAAGCTGAGTCACACCTGTTTAATGTAGACTGTTGCGTGGTTTTTAGGGACTTTATTCATTCTTTGTTGCCAAACTCTTCAATGTTGGCAGAATTTTGCTGGTAACTATCTTGACTGCTAAGGACAGGCTATACAGGAGGATGGGCGATGTAAAGCTGAAGGGGCTGAAAGTCCTTTCCCCTTCCAGAAAGCCAACAAGAGCCAGTGAAGGAGCATACCAAGGAGCATTTTAGTCTCTTGTCTGATTCCAGCTTCTGTTTCCCTCTTGAGAGGCAGCGAGCCATCCTCCCTAGCTTCTGTTGTCTTCTACATTGCTATAAAGCAGGTTAACGTCCTCTCTCCAGTGAGTATTGTCTTCCCTGAAAATAACTCCAGAATGGGCCAGTGAGTGACACTGGGCGAGGCAGAAGCCGCTCCAAGTAATTGCTTTCCCTGTTCACTTGCTTCCCAGCAAGTTCCTTGTAACTAAGCCAAAACACCACAAGTGACTTCCTCCTGCCATGGACCCATACCAAAAAACATCCAGCCAACTTTCCAGAATAGCCAATATTTTTTTTTTTTCTTTGGGAATATTTTATTAGCCCCAGAATTATAAAATGGACAGCCTGTACCTCCTTCCTAGAGGTTTCTCTTCCCCCACCACCACCCCCTGCACCCTCCCCAGCCAACACCTTTTGTCTCTTGTAGGATGCCACACTCCAGATCCCCTGTCTTGTTAGGACAAGTAACTGAACCGCAATTTTTCACAGCTTTCAAGAGAGTCCAGCTTGGACACCAGGACAGTCTGTTTGCTTCGCCTCCTGTAAGTACTCTCTGGCGTGTATCCCGTGTGAATCCTGTTATCACAGTTCTAGAACATCCTACTCGATTCTTGCTGCCACTCACAGACTACTTGAGTGTCATCTTGTAAAACTTCAGGAGAAACGGAGCATACCCGCCCAAAGATCCCACGTTATCCAGTGTTAATGACACTCTGACTCAAACACTTGCTTCACAGTAGGCAGATAGAGAGTGAAGTCAATTCTCAGATACAGGGTGCTTCCTGAAGGACCATGATTTGGTGATCATAACTCAAAAAAAAAAAACCACCTTGAGGGGGTTTCCTTAGGAAGTGGCCATAATATCTTACTTGACACTTCTCTCCACTTTGTGCATTTCTCTTGGTGCTATGTGATCTGCTGGTTAAGGTCAACTGATGTTTTTGGATCTGAGCAGCTACCTTTACACAGTTCTGTGAAGGGAAAAAAAAAGTTTTGTTCAGGACAGTCCTTATATCCCAGCAAATATAGTGATAGTAGGGTTTTCATTGCCTCTTAAGACTCTCAATTTTTATTAGTCCCCCAGAGTTTAGGCTAGCTCTTCATTATATTTTCTCTGGCTCCTGCAGATGCTTGTGTCTTTTTGCTTTCTGGTTATTTGATTTCTTCTTTGTTAAAAAAAAAGTCATGCTCCACTCACTGCTAGATCACACAGCATCTAAGTAGCAAACTAGTAGTTGCATTCAGAGGGCTGCTGAAGAGCATGCTGATCCCGTCAGCCTGAAGACTGCTTTAATATTGATGTGAATAAAGCACTGGTTGAACATGAAGTCCATCCTTGACTGGCATTAGATGAAAATAGGCACTGGGCAAAAGACTCAGTTTTGAAGCAGAACCTGTTTAAAATGAGCTGGCTGAATGCTCTTCCAGTTGCAGCAATTGTACAGCAGAAGCTGGGTTACTTCCAATCCCAGCGTGTGGCTCTCTTCTAATGAACTGGCTCATTGTGAGCTGAAGTCGTCATTGTTTCATGAGGCCGCAACACTGAAGCTCAGAAAACTTGCTCATAATGACAGGTTGGGAAAACAGACAAGGCAAAGTCAAACTATATTTAGTGTAAAATATGACTCCAGGTGAAAGCTTCTTACCCCATGAAGGTAAACACTTGTGCACTCTCAATTTTGCCTCTCATTGGGTCGGGCAGACAGATCATAGTCAGCTAGAGTCCAGTGGACGACTTCGGTAGGATCTGACCGTGATGCTCCAGTGTTGAGACTCTGCTCTTTACTCACATTCTGCATCCTGCGTCATCCTAGAGTTTTCCCCAGCTTGGAAGTTGTCTCGCAGGGCAGTGGCCAAGCTACGGTACCTACCGCTGCTGACAGAGCTGGGGCCGGGGGTAGGCCCAGACCTGCTCATTGGTCTGCTGGGTCATTCCAAGTGTCTGTATCCATGAAATAATAAACCCTAATTGTCCTTTGACTGGAATTTTATATCCTGTTCTGATATGGCCTTATACTTAACCAAAATCTCTAATGTCTTTCAAGAGCTTTTTGAAATAGAGCTTGTGCTAATTAAACTGATTTCACACGTTAGGGCCATACTTACGTACTTGAGGCTTTCTGATTTTAAAAACAGACCAGAAACTTTTCAGGCTTTTAAAGTTTATTTGTTAGAGTTGGCAGAATAGAACTGCCCTTTTGGAGCACCAAAATAATTATTAAAATTAACAGTAATTAGTTCTCTTCCTTGCTGGGGACTTTGTATTCCCAGTAGCTTCCAGGTCTGGAAGAGAAGAGCTGACTCATGGTAGTTTGGCCCTGATGCTAATCTGAAGAAATATTTTTAAATTATCATCAGAAGGGCTGTGAGCTCCCTGCTTCCAGGGCAGCCTGTCTTCCGAGCACTTCAAGCTGTTTTTTTCTCTGGTCTCTCTACTCGAGAAGGAACTTCCCTCATGATCTGAGCTGCACTCTTGTTCATTCTGCTTTTGAAAACAGAGTGAGTCCACACTTGCTTCCAAGCTTTTGACATTACTTCTCCCCATGTTCTTTTATCATCTTAAGCTGTCCTTCCAGCAGGCTGCAACATTTTCAACCTCATCTAGATTTTTATATAAGACTTTACATGTGCTTTGCCAAAACCTTGTGCTCTTTTATTTTTACCTCTTATAATGAGGTCTGTACTCTCTGTTATCCTGTGATGTTTGTGGATGCTTCTGGCTCATCACACACCACCCCTACCCAATTTTCAGCAATTTAAAAAATGTTTTCAATGCACATAAAGAGTGACTTTTGCCCAGATTTTATTTCACCTAAATTCTGTAAATTACAGTTAGGACTTCTTTTTAAGGCAGCTCTTTTGCTTTCTTTAACTAGGCAGAACAGAGTGAAGGCGCTCTCCAAAATAACCTCGGAGCAGAGGGAAGGAAGATAGGACACACTCAGAAGTAGGAAGTCTTTAGGCCTAGGACATTTTCCTTATAAAGTTGGGGAGAAGCACATGCTTTTTCCTCTCTTGGGAAACTGAAAACTGCATGTCAAAGATCTTGATAGTTCAGGTTGTTTCACCCCTGGAATTTAAGTAATTGGTGCTCAAGAGGAAACTCTTCACAAGCAAGAACTGAGACTATTCTAAAGGCAGCAGAGGTTATTTGCGTAACACAAGGGAATGGCTCACATTTTGGGGGAAAGTCTGAATTACTTGTGTGTTGCCTTGTCTTGTTCAAAGGGAAATGTTTTTAAAGCATAAATTTTTTCCTGTCCTCACAACTGCTTAAACCACTGAGGACTTGCAGGATCTCAGTTCATTTCTGCTTCTATCCTCCATGGAATCAATTCTAATATAAACACCTGCTGGGAAAAAGAGATGACACATTAACTTAAGCAGCTTCTTTCACCTTGAAGTTACTGCTGGTTATCTTCCCAAGTTCCATGTACGGAGAAGCAGGCCCTGGCATGTCAGTAGCTTAACTACTGTCTTGTATTTTGCATGCAGTAAGAAAGAGACTTGTTTGCTCAGTTACTCAGAAGGAAATTGCATACAAATCCAAGTTGAACATTTCATGACCTTGCCTGGTTCTACAAATACCCAAATTTTAACAACAAAGGAGTTCCAGCAAGTTCCCCTTTCAGAGATCTGTATCTTCAAGCTTCTGCTGGTGGCAGCAAGAAAACGGCAATCTGACAGTTGCAGAGATTTTGTTTACCTAATGCAAGCTGGCAAAGTGGTCACTTACTTAAGTCTCATTTATTTAACCCTCATATTTCGTTGCATATGACATTCCTTGTAGCATAAAGGTTTTAACTAAAATATAGAGTTCTTACTCTTCTAAAGGATGGATTCTGATAAAAATGTGCTGCTGTAAATCTTAGGCAGTGCCACTGAGTCATAAGCAAATTCATGTTGCTAGTGTCTGTTTGTTAATACTTTCTTGTAATGGGAGGGTTCATTTTTACCTGGCTTTAGCTCAGATGAATATATGTAGTCACTGGGGCTTGCCTTACTGTTAATGAAGGGAAACTGGCACCTTAAAGGGACAGATAAATCATATCTAAAAAGAGTGAAGTTCTTGTTCTGACCTATGCAAGAACAGGGTTACAAAGGTATGGGCATAGCATAAACAGCAGCAGCTGCTACTATGCCTGATGATACTTGGAAACTTCAACAGTGTAGACATTTTTCCAGCATTTTGCTATCCAGCAAATTTTCAAGTGGGTGGCACTGTGTAACCCTGAAAACAATTTCTAATTCTCCACTGCTCTACAAACCCACGCTGTTAAGAAGCCAGGTTTCATCTGCAGTGAAGTTTCTGTTAATATAGGCCCTACGTGCAGTAGATTTTGGCCTGAAGGCTTCCACCGCCAAATGGATTCATGCACGCACAAGTTTAGAAAATAGCAGGAGAACAGAATTACAGCAGACAGATCTTGAAAAAAGCATTTATTTTAAAGTACAACCCAAAGTTGTATCCGTAAGAAATGCACAAGGTATCTTGTTTGTTCCACAAGTCTTGGCTGTGTGCATTTCAGTTCAACTTAAAAATGCATTCAGGTTTACAAATGTACAAACAGCACAGACAGTGTATTACAGTCTCAACAGAATGCTCTTACATTCAGCCATTTTGCTCTTAAGGTTTTGTGTTGGTTTTTTTGTTGGTTTTTTTTGTTGTTTTTTTACATTCTTAGAACCTGTGTTAACAAAGACAGCCTTATTTTAAAAAAATACTCTGCATTTTAGCACAAAGTGCCTTTTGATTTTAAATTAGAACTTGGAGGATAATACTGGAAAAAATTTAAAAACCCAAACCGGTACTTTTCATAAAAGTATTGCATGCCAGGACCATTTTATAGTTCAAATTGTTTCCTAAATAAAGATGGCAGATGGTAAAATATGAAACCAGTGAAATTGTTTGGATTTACAGGCTTCAGCTGTAGTTGGGATTTGTGACCACACCCAGACTCTTTCAAGCTTATCTGCAATCTCACACTACCATATTGCAGGAGAGACTTTAAAAAGGAGCAAGTGAGGAAAGCATGACTGGCGGGGGGAGGGGGCGGGGGAAGCAATGACCAGCAACAGCCTGAAAATGATGGTTCAAAAATTTGCGTTCCGAATTGTATCATGACCTGGATAAGAGTTCTTTCCTTTTGCTTAACTTCAGTTTTCGTGAGGATAGTGTGAATTAGACCAAGGATCTGAACTTCTTCTTCCAATTGTTGGGCTCCAAATTCTCCAAGGATTGTAGGTCTGTCCCATGTCTTCAGCGGGATTGGCAACGGTGGCAGCAGCGGGCGGAGGAGGAGCAGGGGAGGAGTTTTCACTACCCATGAGATCAATGCCTGACAACGCGCTTGTTGGAGTGGTGAAGGGAAGGCCACTGTTGAGATTACTTGACCAAATGGAACTGCTGAATGGAGTGGTGGACCACAGGCCATTTGGGTTGCCAAGGATCGACTGCAGTAAAGACAGAGCCAGGTGAGTAGCAGTTCAGTAACCTCTATTTTCACCATGTTTACAGCCCCCCCCGAAAGAAAATTATCTGAGAAGCAGCAAGCCTGCTGTGGAACCCCTTCCGTTTTCACTGCAACAGGGAGCTTTGAACTCCCTTTACTAGAGCTTGCCCAGAGGAGCCACGTTACTAGTGGTCACCGAACACGAACACATCTGGTAACTGAATGGGCTGCAGAGTGCAATTACATTACAGGCTTTTAAGCTGCTTTCATTTGAGCTCATACATCCCCATACCATGACTAATTTAAGCACTACTGGTATTCAGGCTTTAACACACAAGGGCCAAAAAGCTCAAGCTTAATTAAACTAGTTAGAATGAGGTAGATAAACATGGTTCAAGTCTCAAAAAACAACAAAATTCAAGTTGTAATGGAAGATAGCAGCAAAGTCTATTCCCTGATCCTTCTTTGGCTGTTTGCAAACTTATCTCCTTGTATTCAGACATATCTGTTATAAATTGTACATTTTGGATGAACCTACCTGTGTTCAGCCCCACTGTACCTCCCCATATTGCCAGTATATACTTTTTCCCCCCTCCATCCAAAATTTCTCCAGATTAAGGGAGAGGGGATTGGAGAACTGGCCATTTGTCATGGAGTTCCAGTAAGTCCGTCCTGGCTCAAGCCATCTGGAAGTCCCTGACAAACAGTCACGGTGCAGATGCAGGTGTGGTGCAACACGTCACGAATGCATTTGGGGTGCATAGGACAGGTACAGCAAGCCTAGAGTACACATGCAGAAATGAACAAGGCCCAGGTTTTGTCAACCCTTTTATTAAAGCCCAAACAGTAGCAAGCAACAAGCAGAGGAATCTAACCCCTGGTGTGGTGGAAAGTGATACCCGGAAGCAGCCAAAGATGGAGACGAGAAAGGTTAGCATAACTTCCATGCTAATATTAGCACAGAACCTGCTACATGTAGGCTTAATGCGCTACATACCTCAGCGCCAATAGATTGAATGTACATATGCTGTAAATTCAATTTGCAAATATACAGTAAACTTGATACATCCAAAAGGCAGTGGACTTGTTGAGTATGTGCTGTAAGGTACAAACATCCTGATGTTTGGATTTACTGGGGGGAGAAAGGGCATCCTTTCCCAAGATCTCAGCCCTCAGATAATGCACCCTAAAGGCTACCCAGTATGTATCAGTGTACCCTGCATCTGAAGATGAAAATAAAAATCCCTTTAGAAAAGTAAACAAGGTAAACTCTGAAAGTGTCTTCATGTCAGTTTTGTTTTTTTTTTTCCCCTGGAATGAAGATATGCTCAGTCTAATCATACCTAAAATTGGTTGGACACTAACACATTACCAAAGGGTCCTCAAAGACTTTGATACTGAAGGTTGGACAGGAGTTTTGAGCACCCTCGGGGGTTAACTGGGCCAACGTCATTAGGACACTCCAGTGTCACTGAGAAGCTGAGCCAAACTCAGTTTATTACTGTTACATAACTAAATGGTTATATTTAAGCTATCCAAGCATTAGACTACTAAGCCTACAGCAGGAAACACTCATTCTGCTGCTCAGATACCAACTCTAACACACTAAAAGTCCACTCTATTCCCTCCTGTAGGCAAGAGCCAGGAACCATTCCTACGTGTCCCAAAAACATTTGGGAGAGCCTGACAGAAAGGCAGTTGCTGATAGGGAAAGTAGAAGCAACCAGGAAAGGAGTGGCAGAGAAGAGTACCTTAGATTAGACTGCTGCTCCCTTTCAAGGCTGGTGGAGGGAGGTAGGAAGTGGCCGTCAGACAGAACTACAGGCAGGGAAAAGGAGGAAAGAGGAGCGAGGGGCTGTGGTTAGAAAGAAACTTGGGAAGCAGTACCAGCAACACAGCAAGGCCTGAGGGGAGACAGGACCCAGATGTCAAATGCTATTTAGTACAGAAGCAGAGGGTTCTGCATGGGAAAATGGGAAAGAAAGAAGAATAAGGAAGGAGAATGATCAGAATCAACTCCCCAGAAACCTCCCTAGAGAAGAGGGTAACACAGAAGCCACTAGGTAAGTGGTGTTTGCTTTGGCTCTTGTGCCAGAAAAGAGAAAAGGACAGGGCCCTGGCCTGGTACCTGCTCTCTTATCTAGCACGCAGAGCAAGGAGGTTCAGTGGCAGGAATAGCCAAGTTTTCCTGTTCTGGCTCACCATAAGCACTTGGAAAAAAAAAAATCATGATCATTACAAAGGCTTTGAACATTTTGGTCTGTTTGCTGCTTCTTTTTTATTAAGTGATTTTACTGAATAAGCTCCTAAAATGCTTCCCCCCTGCCCAAGTCCAAGTATTTGAAGGGAGAGACTGACAATTCTTCTGTATCATTTGTCTGGCTTCTGTCTCGATGCCTCCTGAAGCACACTTACAGGTATTTTTCAGAAGCGGCCATGAAATAGGTTAGGAGCTAGAGAGATTGTTCGGGTTGTCCTCAATCCCTCCTTCCATCAAATGCTGAGAAATCTGCCCTCCGTGTGACCAAAAAGCAAAAATCTCTCCTTACTTAGTTTTAGTGAGGTTACAGCTATGGTTGTAACCGCATGGCAAGGGCGGGATCAGTGTGTGTGTGTCTATAAGAAGCTGTGTGACCTTCAGCTTCCCCTGCCCCCCGCCTTCCCCCACTCCATCTGAACTGCTACCAGGTGAAGTAAACACTGCTTCTTACTCACTACAAAAACATTTTCAGAAGACAAGATGAAGAACGATTTCAGCTGGCACCAAAGACAGCTGTTGTGGTGTAAGTTTTATTCTGACAGATAGAGAGGCACAAGGATGAGAGAGCAGTGCTACAATCTGTGCAAAAGTTGTTTTTTCTTCTTTGGCTATATTCAAGACCTCCATCAAAGTCAGTAGTCAGTTTAAAGGCTTCACCTTATCCTCAGTCCTGTAGTGTCTTTTCTAAGCTGAAAAGAATACATTTGAGGTCTTTTAGATAAGTTCTTTTGACCTTTTGTTAATTTACAAGTAGGTGCAACACTGGATTCAGGAAGCAGAACTGAAGTCTGAAAGTTATCACATTGGCTACTTTGCTACTGTCCATCAAACTGGAAGTGACAGAGGCAGTGTCCAGCCATGGCACAGGAGCAGAACGGCTCTTTCCACAACCCTGGAGCACGTGGGAATGGAACACACTTTTGTAAGTAAGTGCTGCAAAATGCTCTCGTGAGAAATATTTTTATGTGAAGCAATCTACGTGGATTCATCATCCACAAGTGAGCAGACTAATCACTCTTTGTCCAACAGCCATGTCAGCTTAACTACACAGAATGATGAATACATATAGCTTCCCTTTTCCTTTATTCTTCAGTTGATTTTTTTCCATCTAAATTTAAAAATCCTCTAAATGAAATTAGATAGCGGATACAGAATGGGTTGGTAACCGTACTAAAACACTGTATTTGGACTGAATACTTACTGCAGTTGTATGAGTCGGGGAACTGGAACTTGTTGGCCAGGAGGGTGCAGAATCTGTAGCTGAAGGATCCCAGATGGAGGATGGAACATTATTGAATTCACTCCAGTTTCTCTGAACATCCTGCCCATAAGCAGATCGAGCTAAACCAAGTTTGCTAAAAACCTCTAAAAAAGAAATGAAATAAAACTCAGTAAATTACTCTTCCTCTTTTTCCAAGAACCACAGCAGACCAATACTCTTCACAGTTATTTCCCATATTTTTCTAGCAGGTCCTGCTGCAGTGCAAGAACTGAGATTAAAAAAAGGTCACACAGTAATACAGATCTCATCTCACGTGCCCTACATCAGACAGTGGCTACAAAGTTAGAATCACGGTTATAGTGGGGAAAAGAGTTACAGGCTCACTGTGTATAATTCAGTATCAGCCTATGGGAGTTTTTTGGTTCCTGGTATTATTTACCCGAAAGCAAACGGTCAGGGAACAGGGCCGAAGCACAGCAATACTGAGAGCCCTGGCCGTTCCTCATAACAAGTTAAGTGCAGGTGGAGTGAGCGACCGGGCTGAAGGAGCCTCTCGTAATCGCGGCGCTCGTGTGCCTTGCAGCACTCCCTTCCCAGGCGACTCCTGGTACGGGAGGCGGCACCGGCTGTGCCCCAGCCCAGGCCCCATCTCTGCTATGAGAAGGAGAGGGCAGCACCGCTGCTCAGGGTTTGCCTTTGTCCCCGCACACAGACCTGATCTCAGGCACCTTACTGCAGTCCCTCAAAGTCTGGTGCCAAGTGTTGCCGACGAAGATGAAAGAACCCCACAGCAGCAGCTGCTGTTGGTTGCAGACCCCCAGCATTTGTCAGCGCACATACAGTTTTTTCAGTAGAGAGCATTTTTTCAGTAGACATACAATCCATTTTGCAAATGCCACATACGAAATTTGCTTTGCTTATCATCTTTCGCAGACAACTTAAAAAATACCACGCATCCCCAAACACGGTATACAAATTACCGTAAGTAGGCAGAGCATCCACGCCCTACAATATAGCCTGCCTGCATCAAGGCCCATCTCAAGAGTCACTTATGGGAAGTTTACCTAAATATTTAAATACAGGAATTAATGGCTGGTTTTAGTATGCATCAGCTCATCATGCAGCTATACAAATGCTAGAGGAAAACACAAGAGGAAAGCAACGCGAGGGATGGGCCATTGCCTCATTTGTAGAGCAATGGTTTTATGCAGGCGTAAAGCGTTCAGGAAACCACAGGCCCAGTGGCACACTTTTGAGACCTACAGTAAAGCTTCAGGGGGAGGGATGGAAGGGAGGAAGACTAAGGAAAAAACAAATATCAAGAAATTTTACTGAAACCAAGAAACTTCAAAAAATGTATTTCCAGCCCAATAAACGCTCTAAGAGTTTCCACTAACTCTGGGCTGAAACACAGAATACACCACCGAATTTTTAACATGCTCTCCTACGTAGTCATCCTTTTTGGGGGCAGGGATGGGAACAGTGCCTGAACTTAGACCAGTGGAATGGAGACACACCGTTTCTTTACCGGTAGCTGAATGCGGAAAATATTTGAAAACAAAAACTCACCTCCAGTTAAGTTAAAAGAATGTCCAAATGCAGAGAACGAATTGAGAGGTGTGAAGTCGGGACTGCTGGGATTGCTGATAGGACTCCACAAACCCGAACTAAATATTATGGAGTAATGGGAAAGCAATACACAACTCATTAACACAGTACTATCAACAACACTGACTTACTAATCTATATACAAATATATATGTACAAATGTATGTGTATGTACATACATATATACGTATGTATATATAATAATATAGAGATATTTCATGATGATCAAGAGGTAGGAAATTAGCTTTTTTTTAAAAAACAAAAGATTTCAATGAAATACCATTTTCCTGTGTATACACCCACTTTGGAGCAACACGCTGCTCTAGATACAATGCTCTTTAATCTGCAGACTGAGCTCCAACGCAAACCTGAGTAGCTCTTTTGCTCAGTTTTTCAGAACACGTATAGGGTCCAAGCCATAACGCAGTTTTTTTTGACAAACAGATAAAATTTAGAACCACTTAGAAGAGATACAAATGCTCATGCTGTAGCTTGTGGGCAAGCTGCTTGAAAATACAGATGAGTTAACTGGAACCAGTGATAAACATTTACAAAACCAAACCAAAACCCCACCCACAAGCTGTGCTGAGAAGAGCAATTCCTTTGCATATTGAAACTTGAATTCAAGTCTCTCTCCTATTCCAGAAAGGTTATCAGACACACACTGCTTTTTACAACTGAGACAGACGTGCACTGCCAAAACATGTCAAAAAAGACAGCGTGCCTTGGGGAACGTGACTGAGCGCAGCTGTATTCTGCTCCTCCTCCTAACACAAAGCCCAGTGATAGTTCTGGTCTCAGTGTTAAAACTGGGCATGAAAGATACCGCTGTACAGCAAGATATTCTGCCTGTAAACTATTTCAAGTGACCTTGGTTCAGACTCCTCAATACTGACAGAGCCAAGCTGATTTCTCATTGTTTGGATGCCCGGGGAACACAAGATTGTTGAGTTACTGAGAATGTGGGGGAGAAAGTCACCATCACATCCAGAACATCCTCCTCTGTACTTCTGAGTCACTCCTAAGTTCTAAATTTTTTTGCAAGGTGAGAGATGCTGTGCCCAGACTTTAAAAAACAGGTTTTAAAAAAAAAAAAAAAAAAAAAAAAAAAAAAAAAGGAACCAGAATGAATTCTGTCACTACCTTCAAAATGCCATTAACAGCTTACAATCTTCTTCTCTAGGAGCCTAGGTATTTGCCTAGAGAATATAAAAATTACCTGTCAGAGCCGTCACTGTCAACAACTGTGTGGGAAATGCTGATATTGCTGGAAACATCTGTCTTGCTTGGAGAAACCTTTGGTAAACCACTGCCACCTGCAAGAATATATACATAAAATGAATTAAAAAACAAAACAAAAGCAAACCAAAAACAAACAAAACCCCCCCAAAATAGCAGAATATTTGGGAAATATTCAGAAATATTTAGAACTCCAAACTGGTTCTAGTACCTGGGCTCTTGTCATAACCTGCAGCTACAGCAGCAAAAGTGGGGTTGCCATTCCTGCCAGGAAGAGAAGCTGCCTTTGCCAGCTTATGTTTGGTACCATTAGGCTGCTTGCTTTTTGTTTCACTTAAAGGAGAAAAAAAAAAGAAAAAAAGAGTAAGGTTTTGGACTTCGGCAGTTTGACAAAAAAACCCAGCAATTTAAGCTAGCATTCATGAAAATGTTAACAACAGCTGAACAGTTCATGTGATTGCACATTTTTCCAATCTACCAAGTCGTAAGAAACCCCAGAAAAGTATGAATAGCATGGTAAGAAATGCACAGCAACGTCTGCAAAAACGCAGTTTCCATGGGAAGAGGAAATGGGTCTGAGAAGAGGGAGATGCACTGTACGAAGCACAGGGCTTCCACAAGTGTTCTGTGCTCGGGAAATCAGTAGGAGGTGCGGCCGTGAACTCACTTGGTGCAGCTGCTGTTGACGATGCTGCTGTAAGTGCCTCCTCGTGGCCCAAAAGCTAAAGATGTGGGAGGCGGAGGAGGAGATGGAGAGGCGGGCGTTGGCGAGGGCTGTCGCTGTTTCAGGAAAGCATCTGCGTTCAGGGTTTGTAGAGAGAGTTTATAAAGGTTGTCCGTAGCTATAAAGAGAAACACAAAACGCTTTCCTGTGGTATTCACTTGAAAAGAAAGGCTTCTCAAACTTCTGCTATCCTTTCTGTTCAAATTGCGGAATTATGACAAAGGCTGTTTCCAGCCATCGAAGTAGCTCCTCCTCTGTATTCACCTATCACTGTTCAGGTTTACTGCCTATTTTCAGAGAGACTGTATTGCAATAAAAGCACCAAGATAAAGTGATCTGTACAGAAGAAAGAACCTTTCTAAGTGGGCGCTGTGGAGAGGGATGACTATATTTGCACGCAACCAAGAGGAAGGTGATTCGGTTCCCACACAAGGGACTTGACAACGCAACCAAAAAGCTTATAATAGTGGCCCACGCTAACCACTGCATTAAGGCGTTTTCAGTGTTTCCTCTCAAGGACAAATCATGTAATTAGTTTCAACTTTGGCTGCAGCAGATTTGACCAAGCAAAACCCCATCTGCTGTAGAAAATACATTTTGTTTTCGAATGGTAATTCTCATTTCCTCAATTTCCCCAGCAGCTTCTGAATCCTGTTCATCACTGAAGAACTGCGGAATGGCCCGTGTTCTGCCCACGCAGTTTTCAAACCTCCCAAATTGTACCAGACGCTGTCAATGAGGCCTACAGCAGAAAACGGGAGCACAACTATGGAGGGAAAAAAAGATAGGAAGATCTATAAAGAGACCAAGCCTACCTACGGATGTTCAATGCAGAAGACTAATTCTGTCATCCTCTAGCGGTTACTTACAGCTGCCAGCTTTGTGAAGAGGCACAGAGTCCCACTCTGGTGGTGGAGAATCCTTTTCCCCTTCTGAGCTGCTGGTGTTTCCTAGCTCCTGTCCAGAACCACTGGGGAGAAATTTTGCTAACACTGATGGCCTGCTCTCCATTAACTTACTGTTTGGACCTATTAAAACAAAAGAAGAAAAGCACGCCTGTGGATAGTAAACTGAACAGCTTTCTTCTCACGCCAGACTTAGCATTAAGCACCCAAGAAGGGTTACAAACAACCAAACAACCGACTAAAACTCCTGAGGTATTTATAAAAAATAGCCTCACACTACCTCTTGTTTTGGGGAGGTTTCTTGATTTAGACCCATTCGTCAAAAGGTGCTGTGTAGATATCTTGGATGGAAAGGTTTTGCGCTGCTTGTTTTCCAGCGGGGGAGCATAAGACAATTCCAAGGAACTAAATGAAAACAGAGATCCATTTATTTTTAAGCTCTCTGAAGTGCTGAAGAGGAGATTTTTTTATATATACATATACATGTGTATATATATATACACACACACACATATACACGTATATATACACATATATATACACACACACACATATATATATATGCGCGTCATACCGTCTTACAAAAGACTGGTCTCCTGTGGCTTTTTTATGTCAAACTTGTGCTCATCTTCAAAGCTATTCATAAGCAGAGGTTTTTATTTCTCCTATATGCAACTCCACCTTTGTAGCCCTGGCTCATTTTCTACCCACACTGCTCCACACGTTTATTAGGGCTCACTCACCCTCCAGGAGCCGCTTTCATCCTGGAGCTCCAGGATTACAAAACCTGCTTGATTATACAGAGGCAACAAGAGATGGCAACTGCCGTTTTTCTTCTCTGCCCCCACACGCTCTTGTTAGATCACACGCTCCCGATACGCTAGTGCCCTGAATGTACAGGATCATTTTTTAGTCGATGGCATAAAACTATTCAAACTCAGCACCAATTTCAATTGGCTATATATTGTTCTTTTTCTCCAGCTATTTGATTACGTCTCTCAGACTTTCTAGGGAGGAACTATTTTACCCATTTCTTGCAGAAGAATTCCAAACCAGCTCTCACCGTGGCCTTTGAATACTGTCACATGTAATGAACTTGTGATTTATATGATAAAGGAAAATAGGTAATGGTAAGAATAAATAAGGAGGAGACTTTGCGAGGCAATGTTTTCAGAAATATTTTGAAGAAAATTAATTTATACTAACTACTAATCCCAGTTAGTCTAGTATTAATTACAGCAACAGGGAAAACACAAGCCAGTGTACCGTGCCTCAGTTTGGTAAGGCTTACTTTTGTGGCACTTGGATACCGATCTGATGGCAGAATTGCAGAATACTGTTTCAGAATGAACTAGATACAGTAAGACAGCAGACAGATAGATTACTAGATAAGTAAGTTCTTCATTTTCCCCCTTTCTATCACCTGCAATCAACCACCTGCCAGTAAGGGAAAGGGACTGGCAGCAGCAGCAGCCTCCTTTAATAACATACCCAAGACTGATGTAACTCTGTGATACAAAAAAGGAAATTGCACGGCTATAATTTCACCAAGGGCAACTAAAGGCACGCACGTTAGTGCTGGCTTACTGTGCTGCCACTAGAAGCTCCTGTAGAAACATTAACCCTATTTTGTGTATGTGATACCTGTTACAAAAAGCTTTAACATCGCTTAACCTGATTTTCTTCTCTGGATTTAGTTCTCACTTATGCACTGTATTCCCATTAAATAATTTATTATTTACAAGCTTCAGATATTCCCTGATGTCGGGAAGGAAGAGGAAGCTGCTTAAAGGTATCTGCTGTTGGCATTAGCCAGACTGGCAGCCACAACAGTTGAATACACAGATTTTTATCAATCCATCTTCCCTTCAAGCACGATGCCTTCTCTACTAAAAAGCCTTTGTTATGCTTACCTGGTTTTCACATCTACAGGGATTTCTTTCTTGATACTTGTTAGCAGTTTTTTAGTTTTCTGTTTTACTTGGACTATTTCATTTTCAGGTTTTTCTGGTATAACTTTTCCCTTTTGTTTTTCAGGTTCCTATAAAAGACATTATAATAACATGTTAATATTCATGAAAAGGAAAGTCCCTCTTGCATCACACTGTGCATAGTATAAATAGGGCTGAGGAAAGAATGCTATTTGAAAACATGAGCATTTTTGCAGCACAGGTTATCTTTTTTCTACTTAGTGAGTGCACCTATAAAACATGGTGTCTCTTTTTCCCTATTTGGAGAAGTAGAAATTGAACTATCTAGCAAATTAATGTGCTTCAAGCAGATCTGATGTTTGCAAAGACACAGCTCCTGAGGCCACAGCCTCTGAGTTTACTTCAAAAGCTGCTAGCTCTGTACTGAGACCTATACTGCATCTGTTGAACGCCGGCCAGGCTGTCTCAAACAGACTCTTCAACAAAGCAAAGAATATGAGCAACTTCACCATTCAATTTATTATTAACCACACTTCTAAGACTTTCTGAATACAAGTGTACTGTCAAATAGCCATCCTGAAAAAAATCAAAGGTGATTTTCAAAGGAAAACTTACTAAACTGTAACTTTTAAAATCTATTACATGGATTTCTTTTCTTTTTTACCCCCAGCTAGAATCCCTACCTTTTCCAAAGTTCAAATTTGAAGACATGTCAAAATTTAGGCTTGGTTTTCTTCTCTTTGCAATTACCTTTGCTTTGTTTGGTTCCCTAGCACATGCTTTAGGACAAAATATTTAAGACAGCCTAACCACTACACAAATTGTTAGAGCTTTAGTTTATTGCCTAGAAGCATGTAAGCCAAATGAGTAGAATAAAGGTAGGGGTATTGTCAAAGGTAATTAAGGTAACTACCTGCTGACAACTTACCACCAGTGAACTGACCCTTTGTGACTGATGAAATGCATGGTTTTAGCATACACCTTAATTATCGAGTAAAATTAAGTGTCCATACTTCGGTGTTTTATTCTGCAAATGGAGTAGGCTAGGAGCCTGCAGAGAGACAGTTACCACCGTGCTGCTGACAACTGCTGCCTTATTCAAGCCACGGTCACTCAGGCACGTTCAGTCCTGAGAGTACATGATTCAAGCATGTTCACACTCATAGAGGAGCAAATTTTATAGAGAAGAACTGAAGGCAAGGATTGGGAAAGATGTTTTTTAATTAACATTCTTCCTTTGTTAGGTATTATAGTATACGAAAGCTGGGGGTGGGGGGAAGTGACTGCATTCCTGCCCTACCAGGTGAGCCACCAGCTACCCAGGGGCCTCCTTTTACGGGCAGTGCCGTACCTCTTTGAGAAGTGGTTCTGTATCTGGGTTGGAGGTTTCGGTGGTTGTTGAAGAACTGTCATCATCTGCCAAGGAATCCTTCAGTTCATCCTCCTGTTGCTTTCCTTTCCCTCTTCTATCCTTTTCTTCCCGTTTCTTCTGTGGCTTAGCCTTGCGCTGAAGTGTTTTCCCTTTCCCTAGGGAGATAAGGATGCTTCAGATTCTCAGCAGCAGGACTCCGAGATGGGCTAGTTCACTTCATTTTAGAGGCTAACCCGCATGATTAAGCCTCTGAAGTTTGTCACCCGTTACGATACACCAACCACTTACAGCCACTCCACACCAGACGTGAGCAATAGCGTCAAACCTGGAGAACCCTGATCTCCGCTGTCGCATGTATGCTCCTGAGCCCTACCTCCACTGCCTCTCTGTAGACGGTGGGCACCTGGCTACCTCTGATTCTTCTCTGCTCTGTTCCTGGCATTCCTTTTAAACACCTTAGAATCCCGTTTGACAGTTTCACCATGTAATAGATTTAAACAGGAACTTTGCAAGTCGGTACAAGCTTTATCATCCGAACAAATGAAGAACAGAAATGATTAGCACGCTTGTCAGTTAAAAAACCAACAACTTGCAGTAAGACTAGAGCGGATGAGAAAAAAATCACTAACAGTATTTGTCTAGCAAAGATGTAAAAAAAACCCACAACTCCCCAAAACCTGAAATCTCACACCCCAGTATACTTTCTCCCCTTGACATATTTTACTCTTTCAGAGTGTACTATTCTAAGAAGTATGACTAAGCTGAATGTAAAATAGTTTGGCTTGACACATTAAAGTGTTACTGCATCTCAAAGTAGGAAAAACAATGCGTTAAACACTCCAGGGGATGCTTAATCAATTCTTGAAGCAATCCACGTATAAATAAATGATGCTGCTTGAACAATTGATTGTGTTTTTCCTGCAATTTCTACAGGCTAACTGAAATATAGCATAGTGTAAGCTCAAAACAGAGAGTTTTAAGAACCTTCAAAATCAAGCCAGAGGTCCTGGCTTGCAAAATAGGCAGGATTAGGCTCCTGGGGAGGAAAAAAGTTATCAGAAAAAGCATCAATACAGAGACACTGTGCGTGCACATGTGGGGAGTCATCATCTTGCCATCGCCCCTTGTTATTCTCTTACACGATGAGAGCATTCACAATATTCTTATGTCTTTCATTAGGTGTAATACACGCCTTCACCAGTAAGATCTTTCCTAGGTACTGCCCCTCAGAGCAAGCATTCGCACTTATAAGCCCCGCAGTGCCCGCATACAGCTTCCAGGGTGGACGTACCAGTTCGCTCAAGCGAAGACCCGGTTAACCTGTGCTGAATAAGTGGATTCAGCGCCTACTGGGATTTGTACCCGCTCAAGTCAGAATGGAGTCTGGAAGCACAATGCCAGCTGTCGTATTTCATTCGGCAAAATGTTCCTCAGGGAAAGTTTGTACCAAAACATAAATTTGCCTTCAGTATTTTGGCAAATTCCAGATACATATCAAAGGGCAGTGCCTTCAAACTTTGGTTTTTTCAGACTTAATATCAAATGTTTTCAGTATCAAGAACAACAAACATATTGGAGATAAAATATTGTTTTTAGTGTGAATGCAAATAGAAATGTGCATACAAGTAGATCTTTGTATGGAAATTTTCTAAAAGTCAGCTTCCAGCTCATTGGGGGTATTCTGGTTTTGCCTCAGAAGGCCTCGTTCTAAGATTTGCTTCAAATTTAGTCTGTTCAGGACTGCTAAACAGTTTAATGTTCATCATTAGAAAATCTGCGTAAAATGTTATCATGACATAAAAACGTAACGTAAAGCAGCTGTTTAACAAAAATCTGACGTAGCCTCCGCAGCAGCCTGCTAGGAGCCAAGCGCTGGGAAGCTGAACCAGAAGACCGTACGGACGGGAACCCCGCACAGGCCAGCACGCCAGCCGGCTCTAGTCCAGAACCTGCTGCTGCTGCAAATGGTTGTGACTGGCTCTAGCTGTTTATCTAAAGACAAATCGTGTGTGTATGGAGATCTGGCTAGACAACAGAACTTCCCCTGTGGTTTTATATTTTTAAGGAGGGCAAATGGAAATGGGCAAGTTTTATTTGATGTGCTGAGCTTTTGTGAGTCAAGTTAGAGTTTACAGATAATGGTGGGTTTGTTTTTTTTCCTTTATAAAGCTTGTTCAAAAAGAAGTCTACATGCATAAGTCTGATTTATTGGTCTACGACGACGAAGAGGTTGAGAAAACTATCTGGATTGCAAAATGTAACATTCGTAATGTATTTTGCAATTCAGAATATGTCAGTGTACCACCATGTCAAAGCACAAATGATGCAAAGCCTCTGTAACAGGAGGAAAAACGTGAATTTATCTGAATGAATTTGTAATCAGGAGAAAGTTACAAAACAGGAAAGTAATGCCAAAAAATGGAAGCTGTGTAAGTGATTAAGAACGAAGTATTTTATCATTGTTTAAACAGCTTTTGAAATTGATAGACAAATCAATAGAAGCACCCATATCAAGAAAACGCATTTAAATATAGTTGAAAAAACGTAATCAAAGGTCTATCGACACTTAGAAGCATCTATTTGCTAAGACACGCTCCCAATACATAGCCTGCTAGAAACTGCTATAGGTACAAAAACGTTAACATAGGTACACCACGTTATTTGGATCAGGAATGCGCTTTCGAAAGCGAACTCCATGGTCCCCACATAGTGTGTGGCGGCTGCATCGCACAGCAGCACTCGAGTGCAAGAGCTGGTTTCTTTTTAGGTTGCACTAGGAATGGCAGATGCGCTCCACTCCCAGCCCTTCCAGGCATTCAGCACAGCGACTGGATCGGCCCACCGTAAAGCCGCTCGGACGCCCCACGAGGACGCTGCGTCCCCACTACCGGCCATTTGGCTTTCCAGCGCTCCGATACCGCACTGCTCGCTCACACAGACGCTGCCTATGAAACCTACCTGCAGTCACGCCATTTGCTGGAGAACCATTCAGCCTTTATGAACCGACTACCTGCCAAACTGGTCATGCTTCTCTTCAGATTAATTCCCCCAACCACAGCCCCTTGCCTAAACTACAAACGAAACAGCCCAGAAATAAAGTAGCATATTTCGGCAGGATCCCAAAACCTCTCATCGCTTCAGAGTCTCCGCTCTGAAAGCCCAGATGCGTCATCACCTCCACTCTCAACTAACGAAGAACCTTCTGCTCGTTACTACTTAACAGGCTGAAGCTTTCCTCTTTGGTGGTGCATGATCATACAGGTGCTTCAGGGTTCATACGCCTTCCCACCATGCATTTTCTTAACTTTGTCTCTAACAAGCCACACGGTATCAGTACCATTTCTGTACAACAGTGTTGTTAGAAAAGAGTGAAAAATCATTTAGAAATAAACCCATGAAGATTAAATTTATAACCACATAACTCTGGGACACCACTGAAATGGCTAATACAAAAAGCATGACTAGAAGTTCTACTCTAACGAAGTGTTTATAAGAAGGAAAATAACTGACATACATTCGGACTTTTAAAATTGTATCTGATATATGAAAGTCAATACATTATTTTAAGCATTAGACAATTGAAAAGATGCATAAACAATTCAAACTCAACTCTAACCTCATGCAAAGATGAATGCATAAACACAGGTGCCATGTATTAATTTGCTGACCACCTGACATCGAGGATTTTCTACAACCGCAAGTCTGGGCACGAAGAATTCCATTCCCAAACAATACCCCAGGGGCTTACCCGTCTCTCTCTCTTCCCCTCCTCCCTTTCTCCCCATCTCAGTTTTCACACTACACTAGGACAACTTCCCTTCCCTTTCCTCAACCCCCAGCTCCAAGTCCAAATGACGGAGGTGGGAGGGATGGGTGCTAACCCAACGGCAAAGGAGTAGCAACCAAAAGCACCTTTCTTCTTCAGAGGGTCAGATGTCTAAATATTCACACTTGCTTTCATCAAAATGATCCCAAAATTTTGCAGGAAGAATCACAATCTAGCCCTGCCTGGAGAACTTCACTGCCATAAAACCAATAAAGGAAGGGTTCGAGACAGGCACGTACAGGGCAGGGAACAGCTGAGAAGCCATCACTCTCCATGCTATGAAAACGTGGCCTTTACAGTTGATTAACCTTGCTCTGTGGCTTACATAATGAATCATCCCGTTAAAAAAAGGAGAATCGTATTACCTTTGTTTTTTGCTAGTGGAGACGGGGGCTGCTCTGTAAACACATCTGGGGAAGGGGATTCGGGGTGGTCAAAGTCTTTCTCCATAGTTTCTATGAGCCCAGTGAGATCTGAATCCTCCGAGCTGTGCCTCCTGCTGCTGGCACATTCGCCATGAGGCGGGCTGAGAAGCGGTAGCTGCGGCAAAGCGCTTTCAGTCTGTTGCTCCGGCTGCTGGGGCCCGGATGCTGGGGGCTGCTGGAGGGGCTGCTCTGCCAAAGCTGGTGCCTGCTGCTGCGTCGGCTGCTGGTTCTGCCTCGTCCCCTTGGCTCTCTTCCCTGCGGCGTGAGTCTGAGCTGTGGCACCCGAATCCAAGGTAAAGGGGCCCACCCTGTTCACCGACTGCATGGACGCTGCTTGGGCTGAAGTCCTATTAGGTACGCTTGAACTGGTTTTGGATTTGATGTTTTCAACATCAGGTGCATTTCTATTGCTGTGAAGGTGGGCTGTTGCATTGCATTGTTTATGATTCCCTGCACTGGATCGTGAAGACGAACTGCCGGCTCCGTAGATCCCTCTGGATGAGCTGTGATTAGAATCTGATCCAAGCGCATTCAAGCTGAAAGAACAAGTGTTTAAATGTACCCTACAATGTTTCCGTTCTTGCACATGAAAAAAGAATCACTATGTCCGAAAGAAACCTTGAACTACGCTGTTCTTGGCATATAACCAACAAAAATGCCTGAACTTGTCAAACAAGTCAGTAGCCTTTGCCATGTTCACTTGCTCGCTGTACGTATAAACAAACCCACAGTAAAATGACAGTCAATGTATGTCTCGGAGGGAACACTGAAAGGAGAAGGTCTTAAACTTAAGACACCAAAGGTAGGAACTTCTGGCCTGCAATTTTTCTGCAGTCCGTATCTTTCATTTTTGAGAACATTAACAGGAACCTTGACGGGGTTTGGTTTTGGTTGGGTTTTTTTCTTTCTTTCTTTTTTTCCAAAAGATGACTATTCCTCACAATCACAAAACCGATTGGTTTTTTTATTTTTATAACTAACTGGGAGGATCTTTATTCATTCACCTAATCTAAAGAGCAGCGTTACTTTCTTACTGGCCTTATAACTAAAGGAAAAAAAAGAGGGGGGACGGGGGGGAACATCCCACAAAACCCCCAAACATATACTTACTTTCCATCAGATGAAATTCCAACTATTCTCCTGAGATCAAGTGGCCTTCCCATATCAAAGGGAGGGTTTGAGGCCTCAAAGGACAAGCGTCTCCTGAATGGCTCCCATATGCCTTGAGCTTCTAGATAGGCTGTTCCAATTACCAAGAGAAAGAGTACACTGCAGAGAAGAGAGGCAGTCAGCTAAGTACTTCTTAGTTTTGAGCATTTTGAGGTTAATGAATCTAATCACACAAGACAAAAAGTTTGTATCTTGTACTGAAAAGCCGAAAACTGCATCCAAACCACAACTGTGTCTGATTGAAACATAAATTACAGAAGCCTAGCATGATACATACATCACTAATACTGAGAATGGAAGTTAGATGCAAGTCTGACATGCAGTTGCAAAGAATATTAATCCAAAGGAAAAAAAAAAGAGATAATTAAAATATTAAAATGGCACCCCAGTGGTCAGCAGCTCTCACAGCTCACTGCTGCAGTTCCATTTCAAAAGCAGAGACCCTCTGCAGAGAGCTGTACTGCTGCTCAGAGGCGTAAATTTTAAGAGCATTATTTCAAGGAGTTTTACAACGAACTGCATCTGCTGCAATACCGTGTTGAGGAGTTCTCCACTTACATAACGCACTGCAGTGAACTATATTTTTGAATGAAGCAATAAAACCACTGCAGAGACCTTCATCACACTGCTATCGATTTCATCTTCTAACGGGTGGGAGTTTCGGGGGGAAGAGACACAATGACGATGACTAAAGCTTGCCTTGCCTATTACCCTAGAAAGTTTATGAGAAAAGAACTTTAAATTAGCAACTTCAGTTTCTGTTCTCCCCCCTGTTCTGACTGCCAGTTTTTGTAAGCCCAATGTATGAAAACCAGCATCAATTCACACAAAAGGACGAGATACCTCTTGCTCCATTTTAGCTAAAAGAATCTCGTCTAGATACCATCTTTTAACTTTTACCTCTCACCAAAAATAGAAGCAACTCTGGAGACCAACTCGGCCGTTGATAGCTGGTTATCAGTGTTTTTTTCCCTGCCCCAGGGTTTAAAAAGGATTCTAGGTGCATAACCGGATGGCAGAAGGTAGGAAAGAGAATTTTCATTCAAGATGTTAACAAGCGACAGAAAAGTTAAAGGAATAGGGGAATTTTTCAGACAAGCTTACAGAAGCTGTTACTCAAAAGAGTAATGCTTGCCTTGGGTGCCATGCCATCGAAACTGGCATTACCTTTGGGATGTAAGGAATAAGGTACCATCTCTCTCACTTCTTAATTGTAATCCACGATGCTATTTGAGAGTTTCACAAGACTGGTACCAACAAGAGCATCACATCACCACCACCAAGGCGCGTGGCACCCAAACTTGGGACGGAGCGCGCAGGGTTCGGAGGGCTGGGTGGGCACTCTTCCCCCGCAACCCACAGCACTCGCCTCATGGTATCGATGCTGGGCTCTGCAGAGGTTCTACAGGGGAGGCTGCAGCAAAGGTCACCTTGAGGGCTTCTCCTCCTCTGCCACTCTCTGGGTAAGGATGCTACTCCCTCTACGTAAGCCAACTTTCGTGTTTTGATAAACAAATACCAGCTTTGAAATAAAAAACAGAATAAATCTTGTTTTGTGATCTTTTTAACTGCACTTTCTGGTTTTGGTGTGGTGGTGGTGGGAGCGGTGGTGGTTTGGGATTTTTGCTTTTTAAAAAAATATTATTTAAAAAAAGAAAAAATATAACTAGCCTAAAGTGTTCATGTCATTTAAATTACAAAACAAATTAGCGTGAGGAACACCACACAGTGGGGAGTACCATGGTCTAGACACCCAAGAATGACCTTGGTACATCCCTCTTTCCCCACACGGTTTTATCCTGGAGCACCCATATGCCTAGTTGGTAAGTTCTTCACAAAAAGGACTGGCTCCTCTGTCACGTTTGTACATATCCTATCAAGTTGGACTTCAACACTTGGAGCCACAAGTATGGTAACAATCCAAATCAACAGTGATTTAGGGAAGGCAACAGTAAACACCACCTTATCAAGTTAAAAACATGAACTAGACCAACTCCTAGATTTGTTCATTCCTAGAAATTAAGGATCGCTTTGCAACAACATGGAAGTATTATTTTAGTGGCAACTAGCAAACCGCTAGGTGATGGCATTCTAAAAGTTAGAGGCTGGCTGTGCACAGGAACCTTGGAATATTGTGAAATGGTTACATTAGGACTCTTTCCTAGTTTGCTGCTAAGGAGGATGTTTTGTACTTGTAGGAAAAAGACATGGTGAGGGAAGGGATTAGTATGCTGTCTTCTTTTGTAAAGTCCAATTAACAAATACAGTACGTATAAAATTATCCACACAAACTACACTTATGAGCTGACAAGCATTATCCACTCTGTCAATAAACTAAAGAGAAACTAAGCTTATAAATTTCTAGCAAATACACAGAGGAAAACCACTTAAGTACTTACTCAGCACTTTCCTAAGTAATACAGTGTTACTTAGGAAACGGCATTTTCCTAAGTAACAGGAAAATTTCTGTTATTTAGGAAATTTTGTTTCCTAACTAACACTGCATTACTTAGGAAAGTGCTGAAGAATCAAAAAAGAAAGCGAAGCAGGCTGTAACTTTAGCCTCTCTATTTGTTTTATCAATGCCTAGAAGCAAAGGCAGCCTAATCGAACATTTATGTAATATAGTGCAGCAAAATGGAAGAGGCAGTATCTTAATATGGAAAAAAATGCAGGAATATTATCTATCTGTGATAATGCTTTGGATTCGCAGCACACAGAAAGACTGCTTTTTCATCACAGGCATCTACAGCAGCAATCCGTCTCACACCAAGATACAAGCTTTACACTAATGAAAAAGGAAACCAGCATGTGTTGTTACTGATAAGCAACAACTTATACCGATAAGTTTCTATGCTAGGGTTTTCTCTGGATAAAGGCAGTGGGGGAAAGTGTCTCACATCCAAGAGGTGAGCAGGGACACATTGTTTATAACCTCAGATTTCAAACAAATAAAGATAGGTAGAGGTTAGACTAGGAAAACACAGTGGAATTGTCAACTCATATTTCAACCAGTCATAGGTAACATACGTCTGGTTACTGAGAAAAAAGTGCATTAATATGTTACCACATAACCCCTGAGTGTGCAGGGCTGCAAACAATGCCCGTCGGGTTCTCAGAAATCCCATTATTAGCAGCACCAGTTGTCGGTCACACACAAGTGGCAGCAAAGTTAAATTCATCTGCTAAGCTCATTACAGTCACTGCCTCATATCGCTCTAAAGCGCAATACTCGAGAAGGATGCTTAAATTTCTATGGGAATTCACGGTTAGCAGTGCTTTAATACGTAATTTGATTCAAGTTTGGCTTAATTATTTATCAAAAGACTACACATTACCAGGGTTAACAGGAGTACGTGTCTCACTTAAGGAAATAGGCCCAAGCAAAAAGTGTATTATTTTGTCCTCAGTTTGAGCAGAGAGTCAGTACTCCTCAGCCTTAAACCGTTCACATACAATCCATAGGAGTGTTTATGAATTTGTTCTCCTTTTTCACCTCACCCTATTTTATTTTACCCCAATTATAGCATGTACTGAATACATATATACTTCTCTGTAACCTGTATTCAAGCAGTGGTAGTTCATGCACACATACCGGTAAGAACAAACGTATACACGCTACCTCATTATTCCTGAGATGATTATGTACAGTGCCAATTCCCAGTTGGGCCTGGGTAGCGCTTCTGCACACGTTGCTAACATGTGATATGGAAGGGATGCGTTCAAGATAAATACGAATTCAGAGCCTCCTGCAGTGATGAATTTTAATTCACGTATGACTCTGGAAGCAGTGAAATCAGGTGTAAACCTGAAAACAAAGTAAAGCACGTTAGAACTTTTCATATGAACAGCATGAAAGTTTGAGGTAATTTATATTATTCATAAATAATAATAATAAAAACAACCCACAAGCTCCACCAATTACTGCCATGACTGGCACCCCAATCAAACATTTATAGCAAATAGCCCTAGTAGTATGACTAATAAGCATCCGTGCAATTAACCTAAAAATACTTATGAGTATCTTTCAAATACCTCGAGACGCGTTTGACTAAGTTCACAAACACCTATGCTTAGCACACCTGATACACCGTACGAAGATATAATAACTGAAATTAAGTTTTGGCCAAATCTGTTAAAAGCAAGCTATGAATGCAGTAAAAAATTAACAGCAGCTGTAAGCAAGCAATGGAACGGACCATTATGTGAGCTATAAAGTTTTGCAACACTTCGCCTTTAAGTCACAACTGCATGCCTTTTCAAAAGATCACCATGATGTTCCCGTCTCATCACAAACTAAGACTGTTGCAGAAACACTAGTGAAATTTCACTGCCTGCAATATTTCATACCTCCTTGCAGAACAGAAGCATCTTCTGAAACCTTTAGATACCATATTCTGAATAGCTAAATTTCAATCCAAGCAGTGTTAAAAAGATCAGGTTTTGGTGCAGATATCTTTTACAACAAAAACTGACAGAACTGAACAATCATCATTAAGGCAACAGACAAAATATTCGAGACTAAAATACTGTGCATTATGATAATAACCCTTAGACTAAAGGATGCAATGCACCAAAACCATACGTTAATCTAGATCTCACGTGCATTCACAACCCAAATGAAGGAAATGTATAAAAACCATATAGTTACACTATTCCAACTCAGTAAGTTATACTTACTGGATAGTAATAAAAGTAATACTGTAGTCAGTCCTGAAAACTTGAAGTTATTTAAAAATCAAATAGTGTTTGCAAGAAGAGAGAAAAATTTTATGTTGTGTAAACAACAAAACAAAACACTCAAAGCTTAAGCAAAAAACCTCAGAATTTAACCACTAGTTTTCCTCGGAAACAGAATTAGGTATACAGAATTCCTAATGTAAGACTCCATTTAGATGTAAGAAAAGACACTTACAATATGACAATGTCTTTAGAGGAATTGGCACTTAGTGCAAACTCATGACAGTTAACTACTTTAAATCCATATCCTTCGCATGTATAGCCACTGATTTCCATAGTTTTCACATTAATCTGCAGCTGCCCTGTATTTTCCACTTTAAATGTTCTTCTCAGTGTGAAATTTGGTTCTTTGTATTTCATTTCTAGAAACAAACAGCAGAAAGTGGTTAGTGTTCTGCTAAACAGATGTCCTTCACTATATTCCTATTCTACAGCAGAAGAGAGTTCTGTCCGTATCCTCACAGGAAAGGGGACTAGCGAGGCCCATGGAAACCTTTCCGTAACCGGCAGAAACAGACCTCTGAAGCCAGATTCTCATCACTGTCAAGGTAGGGCACTTGCACAATTCCAGAGCACACTAACTCATGAGGGAAAACCCCCAAACCTCTGAGAGCAGTGCTGCCTCACAAAAAATCGCCTAAGCTGTAAAGTTCTTTGATGTACTGCTTAGCGTTGTGGTATTCTGTGAA
The DNA here is from genome assembly GCF_965183815.1 of Platalea leucorodia. Classification (NCBI taxonomy): domain Eukaryota; kingdom Metazoa; phylum Chordata; class Aves; order Pelecaniformes; family Threskiornithidae; genus Platalea; species Platalea leucorodia. The sequence continues at coordinate 71,888,587 of NC_138824.1, forward strand.
AAGTCCCAGCGTGAGGAGAATTAAAGTATATTTTTTTGTCTCTTAAAAATAAAATCCATGGCTGAGCTACCCATACCTTGTTAGCAAAAAAATCCCTAAACCACAACATGTAAGAGGTAATGACTAAGCTTTACTTGAAGTCTTCTTACTCATCCCTCAAAAAAGGCAGAATAAATCTCAGATAATAATTAATATGGCACTTTACAAATATGTCTGGAAATCTGCAAAGTAACAAAGCAGATTTTAACACCAGATACAACTAAACCTCTTTTACGAGTTCCTTTGGTAATACAGCTACTCTTAGCTCTCCTCTCACAAGCAAGCCTGGGGCCACAGAGCAGAAAACCTCGGACCCCAGAGTAGAATCTGGCTGGGATTTAATTTTCCCTCCAGGAACATACCCTGCCTTTTTCCCTGTTGGCTACGTGCATACAGATTCTGAAGGGGGGTGTGTGAGGGGAAAAAATAATACAGAAAGTTGCATCTGTGATCCAATTTGACTTAAATTTAGGAATTGGAGATTATCCTAGTAAACATACTAGGATCTTCACCTCCTGCCTCTTGAATTTTAGTGGATGAAGGGCTTTTGTTTCATCTTTCCTAATTTTCACATTAAAATGAAAAAGGTAAAATATTTAATTTCAGCCTAAAAGAAGAACCAATTTTAATGTATTTAAAGGAATTAAATTTCTGGGGCACTAAAACAGGGGGAAAATGTTTCCACACGTTTCAAGAAGTACTCACTTTCTGAACAGTCTTTTAATAATGCTTCTGTGATTTTAAAGCGTAAAGAACTTCCTGCACCAGGAGGTTTGCCTGCAACCTTCAAGCTCTCGGTCGTTCCTTGTCCTTGTACCATTATGGCATCTACTACAGTCAAATTATTTCTGTGTACAAAGAAAAAGGGGAAACATTAGAAAGTACATACTGAATACAATTTAGCTACTGTAAAACATATCACAACTACATTTAAATTAAATCTTTCTCCAGACACATATGAGTCTACAATTATTCTTGTAAAAGCAATAGTTTCTTATTGACAGCTGACCACAAGTACGATCTTTTATATAAACAAACACCATCAAAAAAGTCACGCTCAGTTCAGAAATATCTATCATACCTGATAACAATTAATGATGAAACAGTTTTATTAAGAACTGGAGTGAACTTTACTTTGACAGACTTTCTCTCACCAGGTTTTAATATTAGGCTTAAAACTGAATGACGAGCCAGGCCCTTTGTAAGTCCTACAGTGCTCTGTAGTGGCTGGACCTTAAGAGAGCAGGGAAAACAAAGTAAAGCTTTTAAAAATAGGAAATTTTTACATATATTTGTAGAAATGATATTATTTTAGCTAGAAAATTGGTCTTGTCATAAAGAACTGTACTACCCAATACTTTTTTTTTAAACCAGAAAGCCTGATAACACAAGAATTTCCCTACTTAGTAAACCATCCGTTTTTGTTAAGAAGCAGAAGAACGTAGCAAGACAGAACTGAGCTGAACTACACCCATGTGGATTCATAAAGCTCCAGGAGAAGAAAGAGTTCAGAAGTTCTGAAATGTATAAACACTAAATTAGCATTAAGCCATTATGTAACATTTTCTATCCTCAAAATTTTCCATTGTTAAAACATTTTTAGAACATATAAAGGGGAAAAAGCAAGTTTAAAATAGAACTATTGAAAAAAGTGTATTTTGCTAAGTTTGCCTTTAGATACTGTGCAAGCATCAAATTGCTAATCTAAAACAAACTGCAAATGGAGGGGAAAAGGTGTATAAATTGGATGAAAAAAGAAAGCGTTCAGGATGCGGTATTTTCTTTATGAAAAAGCACACCCCTAAAGTTGTCCTCGAAACTCAAATCATTTAAAATAAAGAACAAAGCAATGGAAAACTCAATACTTTACTAATTTTAGAACTAGCAACCACTACACTGAATAAAATAATCCTGTATCAGCAAGAGAATGAATAAATGCAGTTCTCCTGTAACTTCCACAATCCTATTATAACGTAAGCGACATTACAGAAAAAGCAACATTTTAACTGTTACATTTAAAGAAATACTACTTTTCCCAATTCCATGAAAATATCCACCAGAAGCATCACATTTTTTACACATAGTAATATCTAAACTTGAAGACGTGTATGACTGAACTCTTATTAAAATATTAAAATATCTAAATTTAAAAATCCAAAGAATGTATTGAAATACTTACACAATTTCTGAAGACCTGGAACTCTAGAGTCCTCAGATTGAAATTCGTTGGCTTACTCAAATTAAACCTGAAACAGACATGCAATTTTTTTCTCCCCCCAGATCAGGGAAGATGATGACATACTTTCATTTACAGATTTTAGCACAAATCAAGAACTTATGATAGGACTCAATATGCAGCCAAAAGGATCATTTGATTTTTCTTATCCCCGCCCCCCCCCCCCCCCATCAAGTTAAGGAAGAAATCTAAACATCATTTTAGCTTAGCAAAAAATACAGAGGTGCATTCAATGGCGATCAGCCTAGATTCAGTTCTCAACTGGCCTAATGATTCAAATTCTAGAAGCGGCCAACACTGTAACTACCAAAACAGCTGCCAAATACTGCATGCTTTTTTTGTAAAATGCATTTTGCTGTAGAGTGAGAATGCCCTAAGTACTCTAAAACAACACTTACCGTTCCAACATTTTATCAACAAAGGCGGATGGGTTAGAATACAGAGCTACAGGAAGAAACTGAACATACACAGGAACGTCAGCTGGATTTTCTAGAAAAATTTCTTCTTCCTATTCAGAAACACAATTTTTTTTAAAGTTTATATTAGGATTAACGTAATTAGAAATACCTATTAAAATGCAGTCCCTACAAAATGATACTGTCGACAAAATAACTTACTGATGAACTGTTTGTATTGGTAAGAGGGAAGCTGAGATGGCGCGGTGAACTAAGTATGGAAGGCCAGGCCATTTCTGCTGTGATTTTCAACTGGACTTCCTTCTGAAGATCTGTGTCTACTTCAAATACAGCATTCAGTCTGGAGAAACAGTTACAAAACTTACTTTACAGGAATAAAACAGGAAAAGCCTGGAAACAGCAGAGGGCTTAAAAGCACCCTGAAAACAACATTAGTTTGAGAAATAGCATGGTACATTATATTTATATGCAATTAAAAAACCCATTGAGCTCTGCCCATATGTACTCCTATTCAAAAGCACAACAGAAACCACCAAAACATGCTATAGGAGACCAACCCAAAGATTCTAAAGATGGTCTCTATGAAATATTGTTGTCAACATCCATCCATCCATTCCAAGGTCTGTTGTGGCCTATTTATGGGTAAAGATGAGCAGAAAAATGTGGTAGGACTTATGCACTGCATCACAAATCTTTTGGTGTTCACATTCCTCTTAAATCACTGCTTTCTGGACAGTGAGACACAAATTTCATCTTTCATTAGGAAGTGCCTAGCTCTTACTAGTGCAGAAACAGATTTTGAGAATATACCGGAGATTCAGATCAGTAAGAACAATAACCCAAAATACATCTGATGATTTGCAAAGGTATAAACAGTACAAAGGAACAATATCAGTCCTGCAACAGTCTGTTTCTAATACAACATCCAGACATCCACTATCCAGAAAATGTATTGTGCCTACACACACGTAATGTACAGTAAATCTGTACATGTACTCTAGCTGCAGTGGATACACGGAGCATGCGCCTATACTCCTGTCTAACAAATCTGAACTAGTCACACTTGGTGCAGCTACTATTTCCACCAGTGAATGAAGTTCTTTGCTATTAACCAACCTCTGCAACAGACTTTATTCCTGTTCTCCTACAAGCTCTCCACCATGAGCTCAAACAAGACTAAAAGTATTGAGTCCTCCAGTCAGCAAAACAGATGAAACGCTAGACTTCAAACCTAGACAAGTATTTTGGAGAGACTCCAAATACCCAAGTCAGAACCCCTCTGTATTCAGAAGGAGCAGTTTCTCCTTTGCTGAATGCTACCTTGGATAGCTGGTTAATTTTAATTCTCTTTAAAAGCATTACATATGCTAGCTTATATATAATATTAAATAATATTAAAGCATTGTCTATCCTAGCTAGAACTGCTACTTATTCAGAAGTAGTTTTTAGTAGAATTTTCTTTTACTGTCCTCTTACTATAGGTGATAGGACATTCTTGAAAGTTACCAGTGTGGCTAAATAGAGGATTCTGTTTAGATCAAATTTGTTCAGGAGATATTAATATACCAGCGTTATAACAAAAAAGTAATAAAGGAGGTATGCTTTTGTTACTCTATTTAGCTGCATACAGTCATTTTGTCTCTCAACAAATATGCATACCTTTTTTGAAATGGTGGTCTGGATGCTATCATCACAAAAGACACATGCACTTGCTGTTAATGCTAACTTAAGTCTCTTGGAGAGTAAATCACTTTCTGTATGAGAAGGCAGATGTTTAAAAGGTATATATAGCAGCCTATGGAGTTTGCCTTTTTCTAAATATTAAATAGCAATCATTAATCACCTTCTATTTAGCAAATCTCAAAGAAAAAAAACAGACAGTTTGATAATTCACCGAAATGCAATAATCTCAGAATAGCGGCAATAGCAAACCTCATGAAATCTTAGAGGAATGTTGAGGTCACTACTTTAAAACAGGTTAAGCAGGGATACTGCACAAACAGTATAATCTGTTTTCGGAATTTTTGCAGAGTAGAGACTGCCTTTCTGTTGCCATCTTTTCAAGAACTGCAGCATTCTCCAGTGAATAGTAACTTTCAGTGTTCTGTTTGACTTGAGGAAACTATTACTGGTTTTTAACTTTTCAAATGTTCTCTTTAAAGGTTTTGCAGAGAAGGCCATGTAACTCCTTCTTGGCCTCATCTCAAAGAGCACTGCAATATTAAGAAACCTTGTGTTTCATAAGAGCACACGCTAACAGAATTATCTAGTGATTTAAGACCTGAGAAAGTAACAGGGATAAAATACTTACCTATGGCTTGAGTTCTCTCTTATTTCTGTCCATTCTTTGAATAAGTTCTCATGCAAATCCCAGTCAGAATCCCATGCATCTTCTTGCATTGCTACGCTGTGCTGAACTTTAGATTCCGCTTTAAGAAATAATGTGTTTTTTAAACTCTTCATGTAAAAATCATTGCTTAAGAAGAAAAAAAAATTTTTTTTAAAGATTTTCATTATAAAGTTGAACGTTACTTACATTTAGATAGAAAAGGCAATCCTACATAACAATGATCTCCACATTGTAAGCCAGGATCAAAATAAATATTTGCAATCTGCAAAACAGATAAGAGCAGATCAATTAAGAAACAGCACAGTAAATTTGACGACCAAAGAAAAAAGAAAGAAGATTTCTGATGGCCACAGAAACTTAACATATGCTATATATAAGAGAGAACTTGTAAACATGTCGAAATAAGGCATAAACAAACCTTTGATTTTTTTCCTGGCTCTAAATCTTCTTTATTACTTCTTAGCCTCTTATAATAAAACCTTATATCTTCTGACAGGGAGCGTATGTGTTGTATTTTCACTTTCTGAGAAAAGGAGTTCATAATGTTCAGGCTCTGGTGAACTACTTTCCCCTGAAGAAAAGAAAGGATGAAAAAAGTCTGCAGGATATGCATTTTCCCTAGCATGCGTATTTATTTATGCAGGCTGGCAAAGACCACAGCAGAGTTGAAATGTTAAATTGAGATTTTTAACTATGCTATCTTAAAAAAATGCCACTCGTAACACTTCAAGGTAAGTTTCCGTGAAGTTGTATTCTTTCCTCCATCTGCTTTCAAACACAGTTCATCCCTGTTTCAACATTAAGTACACCTCAAGTGTCTTGAAGAGCTAGGACAACAGTTCTGCTTAATCAAATCATGTTAAAAAAGTACCAAAGGAGGAAAGGCAAGAGAAAACTTCAGTTTTCTGAGCCTCCTATTACAAAAGGGAAACAAGCTTCCTTTAAGAAACCTAGTACATAGTTGCTAGTAATTAGAAATAACCTGAAAGGAACAGTAGAGTGAAGCTGCAGATGACAAACACCACAGGTGACAGAGGGCATTTAAAAACACAGGTAAAACCCTCCTTCCCACTCCCCATGAAATTAAGACACCAGGCACTAAAATTACAACATTTAAAAAGAAAACTGTGCAAGTTTTTTCCCCACACCTTTACACCCTGCCTCCTCTTCTAAGCCAAACATTATTTTACCTTTTAAGCATAGAACATGTAGGTTAATTGTTTGTCACGATCAGAATCATTACAATGCCCAAGCTCTACCCCTGCCCTCACTTGTAAATCAACTACTCTGTGGCCGTGTTTTTCACCTTATCTCAAAACCCAACCTTGACAAGTTTAGAGTAAACAATAAATAAAAAACAAAACAAACAAACAAACAAGCACAACTTGGGACCGGTGACAAGATTTCAGATTTATATAAAATAAATTAATACAAGCAAATTTAAATATCCAAGACTATCTTCTAATGAGCATGACTAGAGTTTTTGATGTTCCACTTAATAATTTCAGCTTTCTAAAAATTTCTCTAATGTAAGGACTGAAGTGGAGAGATGGGAGAGATGCACTTTTGCAGGCTCAAAATTTGACTGTGGCCTCGGGAAACAGTCACATACTATAACAGTCTCAATAGTAGCAACTGCAGAAGGAAAGAAACATCAAGAATAAATCTCTAAACAGTCTAGTCCTGTTAAACTGAATAGGAGGTATGTCTGAGCTTCACCTATGGAATCCTATGAGTAACAAACTGCCATTAACTGGGCAAGATACAGGTTTGTTAACCTCTGTAGAACAAGAGAATGGTATTTCTCTAATACCCTTACACAGCATGTAGACATGAAACAACAGATAAGGGAAGACTACTTCACCCATCAGTAATAAGAAAAACAGAATAATGCCATTTAGCATACAGGTCCTCAAAGATGAGCTTTGATCAGGGAAGAGTTGAGAGGTGGCACTGCAAGCTAAAAACGCCATCATGAAGCAGAAGTCAAGACAGCTAAGATCTGTTTCAATCAAGACACTGATCTTTACAAGTGCGTACACTCTTAGTGTATTGCTGACAAACTTTGACAGAATACCAGAAATCAGACTTGGGTGCAAATACAATAAAATTATAACCAGACAGCACTGGGAACTGGGCAGCTGCAGGAGAATTACGTGCTAGGTATGAACTGAAAAGCAAGTGTTACTAAAATTGTAGCGCCTAGTTATTCTTGGATGATATGGCTGTCAAATTTCTCTACCAAGCACTGAAACAAGAAGAACTGATGCTATTTTAGGCTTATTTTCATAAGTAATGGCGGCATTACAGAACAACTAGATGCAAGAGTATCATGAATTCAGTGATCACAAGTTTAGTTTGAAATGAATCCAAGAAAGAGGAAAAGTAAGTCTGCTGTCGGTGTTCTCAAATATCAAAAGAGCTAAGTGATCGACTGCCGTGGTTTAACCTCAGCCAGCGACTGAGCACCATCCAGCCGATCACTCCCCCCAGTGGGATGGGGGAGAGAATCGGAAGAGTAAAAGTGAGAAAACTCATGGGTTGAGATAAGAACAGTTTAATAACTGAAATAGAATAAAATAATAATAATAATAATAGTAGTAATAACAATAATAGAATATACAAAGCGAGTGATGCACAATGCAATTGCTCGCCACCCACCAACCGATGCCCAGCCAGTTCCCGAGCAGTGGCCCCCCAGCCAGCTTTCCCCCAGTTTATATACTGAGCATGACGCCATACCGTATGGAACAGCCCTTCGGCCAGTTTGGGTCAGCTGTCCTGGCTGTGCCCCCTCCCAGCTTCTTGTGCATCTCCAGCCTTCTCAGTTAGTAGAGCATGAGAAGCTGAAAAGTCCTTGACTAGTGTAAGCACTACATAGCAACAACTAAAACACCAGTGTGTTATCAATATAACACACATATGTCCCCTGAATGAATAATTATGTGAAAACATTACTAGAAAAGAGCATCAAGCCAATAAAAATCACAGCAGTCTGGGGATGAGAAAGAATGATGACAGCAAGGAAGCTACGCCTTAGAGACTGAGAAACACAGGTGCTATAAGTAGTCCCCGCCAAAACAAAACAAAAGCAAACAAAGAAAAAAAAAAAATCAAGCTGGCCAAGACCTTGGGCGTATACTAAGATACACCGAGAAGCTCTTTAGCCATTCCAGTTAGAACAAAATAAAGGGAGATTAAAAAAAAAATTCACTTCTTTATGGCCCAAAATGGAACAAAATATTTTAATGTGGCATTCAAGAGGGACAATGACCTTGCCAGGAATTAGGATATATAAATTAGGATACAGAATATAGAAATTGCTCTATGTTTGGTGAAAGAAAGGGGAACGGACCTTTAAGCTATTTCAGTTTATCAAAGACTTACGGAGCAGTTCATAGATGAAATTACAGATACAATAGTCAGTGCAATAAGTATCCATATAATGGTGAGGCCATATAGTCAAATAGGAAACATAGATCCTAAAGATAAAAAAATAACAAGTGATCTTTGCAACTGTAGGCATGGCCGTTTGACCTCAAGAGTAGCAACAATTTGTGAAGCAGGAGATCAGAAGGCAGCCGGAATGGATAATGGGGCAAATGTAGCAATGATTTACAGAAGTCCTGCTGACTGACCTATCTTCCCCCAGTGAGACCAAGTGCATTACTTTTTCAAAAAATTATAATTTATCTACTAGACATGAGGTAAAGCATTTGATAAAGTGCCAGTGAAAAATTACTATTTAAGAGTACACAAATCTTAAGATAAGCAGGAGATACTAAGGAGCTATCGGGAGAGGAGGTGAGAACAAGTGGTGCTCTATGACAGACAGACTATGCAGAACGGACAAGGAAACAAAAACCACTTCCACCAACATGCATGGAGTTAGTTTTATCCTTTCAGAAAACTGCCATCTCTTATCTCCTTTTGCTACCCCCCCACTTTTCAAATCTCTCTCCCTATGATTTTCCATTGTATTACATTCCCCACTCATCAGAAAGTCACATAAAGTTCAGACTTCAATGAAATACCAATTGCAAAGTTAATATGCCTTGACTGCCCACGCTTCTATGGTTATGCTGAATGCCAAGTGAGAAGGAGTATTATCTGGTTAATAGCTTGCTGCTTGGGTCTGTAGCCCTGAGAAAAGAAGCTGCCTTCAAGCACTCACTGAATAAACACTACTGCAGGAGCAGGGATGAAAACAGCCATTACAGACTTTTGCAGAGAGCTGTAGACCTACACAGCTTTCTTGCTTTCCTGTTCATGTACTCCACCATGTACCCTGGAGAAGATCTGCTTTCAGTGTGGAAACAATACAATAATGCTTCCACAGAGATCAAGGACTACTTATACTAAAACATCAGTTTATTAGCTGACTTTGTTGTCTTCGGTATTACACTTCAGGAATTTCAAAAATGCATTTGTGCAATTTCATCTCTCTCTTACTCTTGGTGCTAACGCACATGAATTAGTAATAACCAAGTGACCACAGCTACGTTAGAATGAAGCTGCAAAGAATCAGGTTTGGGATCACATCAGTATTCCAAGGTCCCACTCAAATAAGCAGTAGAGGAGATGTAGGGATAACTCATGCTTGGGACATGTGGGGGGAAAAAAAAAAAAAACAAACAAAAATAGCAACAAACTGAATCATAACAGTTTGGTAGCACAATCTCTCCAGCAATTTGACATGCAACAATTCAAGACAGTGGTTTCTCTTGAAAAGGACAAATAAATAAAAACCACAGCAAGTAAACATTTAATGCTATGACCCAACTCTCTTACCGGAAAAGAAGGTGGAAGAAAAACATGTTTTGGGGAGCAGGTCAGCGAGCCTACAGCAATCACTGCCTTTACTGGTATAGTTAAAATCTGGAAAAAAAAGAACAAGAAAAGTTTAGGAAAAAATACTTAAATTTCAGCCTTTAAATGTCTCTTCCACTTTTAAATTGCATAAATTAACAAAACCCTAGAATTCTACAATTAATGTAGTCTAGGTTTATATACACATTTAAAACATGGAGACATGAACTCGGATTTCAACACATCATCATATTCAGAAAAGTCACTCCGTATTGTCAGGAAGCACACCTTTGTTCAGTCATACTTAGCACCATTCTACATGGAACACAAAAGCACCGTTAAAATATATGCTCTCAAATGGGGCGTTATGTAGGTCTCACTTGAATGGGGCTCACTTTGTTGGAAAACAGGAGGATGACATCTTTAAAGTAAATGAGTATGAGGGAAGAGGATATACTGAACTTCTCAAAAAACATGAGAAGTCCTAAGACCTTGAGATAAACTTAGACTTAGAAAAAGGAGTGTGGAAGGGATGGCAACGAGATCCTTTCTGTGTATTATTAAAGGTACCAATACAAGTAGAATAACTTGTAAGAACAAGGAAGAAAATAAAACGCTTCAGATTCTATAATTGAAGGGTAACACACATGTATGGACATATTAAAAAAAGTTTAAAATCTCAGATAAGTGGCAGAAATTAGGATTTTCACATTTTATCTAGCTCCATCAGAACCATACAATAAGCTATATAATTTCCTGACTTCCTAAGCACAGTGTGTCACATTTTTCTTTTCCTACATGTATCACTCACCCAAAGCTATTAAATACAGATTCAATTCTGTATTAGAATCTCTCTCTTCTGCAAAATACTTTATTAACAGGAAAGGCATATGAAGTTGAGAATTAACTCATTTTTCTTCTCTCCCTTACTAATCTTAGTATAAGAACTCCGTTTCATCAACTGTCAGCAGGCTACAATTTCTCCAAAACAACTTTCACATTGGGTTTTGACAAAAAAACTCTGAAATTATAGCTCAACTTCAGTAACTGATAATGTACCAAAAAGCACATTGCCACCATGTGTTACGCCAAAAGATCCATGCATTGATGCTCTGAGGATGTGTCGAGTCACTGAAGAGCGTATACCTCAAAGCATTAGGTCAGATTTAAATGGATATTTCTGAAAGCCAGACAAAAATCGTAACGAAAGCCATTCTTCATTCCTTCAGAGAAGACACAGCATAAGCAGCTTTACTGTTGTTTGATGCAGGGTTAACTTGCAGAGATAACTTGACCTCCAGAGGTCCCTTCCAACCTCAGCTTCTCCCTGATACTGCAATCTATCCATTAATACAACTCCACGCTTCAAAACTGAACATATCATTTGGGCAACATCCATGAATATACAACAAACATACCTCATAATCTGTCGTGATTTGTACAGCTCCATCATGAATTCCTTCGAGTTCTTTTGCTATTAGTTTTACTCTAAACACAGCATAATAACCTGATGCTAATATCACCTGTAAATGGTAGAAAAAGTAATCCGGTGTATTCCATTAAAAGAAAACAAATTTCACTAAAAAACATATCCAACATCCTCTTATTTCTTTAAACTGAATCGAAATCGATTTGAAACAACTGTCAGTGGTAAAAAGAAAAATTCAAACACATAACTTACTAACACAAAAATTATCTATTCCTTGAAGTGATAAATTCCATTCTTCACAGATAAATGATGAGCATCATCTGAAGCCACAAGGGTTACTGTTTCTGAAGTCTCCCCTTTCAAAATCTAACCAATCTGAACATAATACTACTCTTAAAATAAATTTTAAAAATTCTACATGCTTTATCAAACTCAAATTCAGAGAAAAATTAAGAAGTCTTATCCTCCCTCCTCCCCTGCTAAAATGAAACTGCAAGAAGTTGCACAGATTTGAATCTTTTTTTCCCCTCCTAAATCTAGCTTTAAGCAATGGATTCAAAGGATTACTTACTGAAGACTGATCGGACGCACTAGCATTTTGTAGTTCACGGTGGTTTGCAATTACTGTTGTTCTGTTTCCCTTTTCAGTCGTTAGAAGTTCTATGGCCAAACCATCCCCTATAATATGCCAACTTTTTATAGCCAGCTTAAAAAGAACAAAAGGTACTGTTTTCAGTAACAACACTGACGTAAATTTTTTAAAAGGCAAACTAAAAATAAATCCATCCTTACCTCTATCGGATTGCTGTTGATGACTGCAAATAAAATGCTGGTAGCTTCTGTTGCACTCAATATGCCAAAATCTATAAATCGTTCCTCAGTTTTTGGAGGCAGTACAAAGTACTAGAAAGATTGATAAAGGTACTTTAGCATAATTTAAATACAAAATGTGCTCAAACTCTAAGGTCATTAACAAATGCATGAATAAGTCTAACACAGCAGTACCGTGACAATCTCAAAATTCTATACTTTTTTTTATGTAAAAGTAAAGGGAACAAAAAAGAATTTTTCAGCAGTAACCAAAGTTGTTTAAGGAAAGGACTGGTAAAATCATTTTGAATTTAAAAAAGCCATCCTCCCATAGAAGTAGAATAAAGAATTAAAAACAGTCCTATGAAATCTGCCTCTAATTAGACTAAAGTAGCTAAAAAAAGGAAAATACTTACATCTAAAAATCCTGTGTATGCTCGGACAGGTAGGTGAAATTTAGAAGCATTGGTGATAAGTAAAATATTATTATCTATATGAACAGATGATGTGGAAGGCATAAAATGAAGTGTAAAAATATATCTGGATTCATTAGGCGGAATTAAGACTGGTTTACTGAAGTTCTGGACCTAGATCAGTGAACAATGAAAATCAACGTTACAATTTAACAAAGTGCAGCACATTTAAACATTTACTGTTGGGTAAAAACAGTCACTGAAATGGGGCTTACTTTAAACATTGGTTTTGCTTCTTCTGGTAACACAACATCATGTATAAGGACTGCAAAACTGAATGTGTTTGTTAGATAGATCGGTCTTTCCACGGAATCAGCAGCACTGTCACGGATGTGAAAGAGTGTGGCAGCATGATCAAATCCTAAATATCTATTAAAAGAAAATAGTATGAGAAAAATAAAGACTTTCCTCAAACATAAAGTGCTTTTCTTACACAAAAGACTAAAATTCATTCAATCAAACAGCAAAAAAGGTACATACCCCACTGCAAGCTGAAACTATATTATTAGCACTACAGGGACATTGATAATTGAGTCATTCAAATGAGATAAGAAAATATGTGAATCAGCATATTAGGAGGACTAAAAGGAAGTGTTAAAGTATTAAGATAGTTTGCAAATCATGCATATTCCTTATTAACCAAATGAGGCATCTGCAGCACAAAAGTTCTGATAGGTAAGGTTTAGTTTGTTTGCCTTTAAAATACTCTGTCAGTTCTGTTGATAAAGTAGCACCTCATTTGAACAATAATTTTAAAGTCAACTTAGCCATACTTTGTAAATAAATAACAAAAAATAAGGAAGCACTGACAGTTCTTCCAAAATTTTGCTTAAAACTGAAAATATTTTCTCTACCCTTACTTCATATAGTGATAGAACAGCAAATGCAAAACCGGAAAAATACTGCATTTTCAAAATGACTCATCTGCAGCCGTCAACTGCTCTAAAAAACAACTCACTAAGGTCACTTTGAACCCAAGCCTTGAAACCAGCTTATGCATTCATTACTAAGACTACCTCATCTACTGGTGTAAAAACAGAAAAATTCAAACACGTAATTGTAGTTCTAAATGAGCTCCAGATTCAGAAAACTTGGCTATCATCTCTTTATAACCCCTCTCTCCCTAAAAAGGCTAAATTCCCTGCGACATCAGCTAATTTACAGCATTTAGTTTTCGAACTATGTTCAGTTACTGTAAGCTTACCCATCCAACACTTCTGCTTGATATGGTATTTCAAGTTTGGAGTAGCTCTTCTCTTTTGCTTTAACAGTTATTTTCCCAGAAGACTGTGATGCTTTTTTTGCTTTTGATGCTGTATACACAAGAATATAAGAAGTTTGTTAAAGCAGACAATAAAAATGATCCATTAAGTTAGACTAGCAGGAGTGAAAGAATAAAAGCAGAGAGTGAGCCCAGAGATGAAGTATCACGGAAGAGAAAAATGGATCTTAAGGAAATTTCAATAAGCAACTGACATGGAATAAGTCTAGGAAGTAGGATATCCGAGTTCTGAATTCCTTCCCCTTAACACCAGCTAGTTGACCTGCCTGAGTTAGTTAAGTTTATCTACGATAGGGAAGCCTGGTTGTTCCTGTCAAGTAAATAACTTGGACATGTCCAGAGGATAATTCAGATCCCAGGTGAGCTGAATTCCCCACTTAAAGAGTATGGAATACACCTATTCCTCCACTAACAGAACAGAAAACTTGAAATGGCTGGGCTCCTCACTTAGAACTACCAGTCGAGCAGGACTTTGGGCCAGGAACACAGCAACATTTTAATAATGAAGAAATCAAAGCCATGCTAAACTTCACAGAAATAGAATCAGAATCCATGTAAGATCCCAAACTACACAAGCCCCAAGACTGAAGCTCACAGGCCTGCTCCAAGATCACAGAACAAGCAATGTTATCCTGCCACAAAAGTCAAGGGATTCAAATACTAGTTAGGAGAAACCACCAGCCTCTAAAGCCCCTGCATGTATTAGGACAGCTGAAATAGCAAATATTTAGGGCTGGCTGGTTGACTGAAAAAAATTCACCAAGTCAATCCCTTAAACACATTAAGCAGCTTGACCGAGTATTTTTCTCCAACTACCATTCCTTCCAAGATTTACAGTATGTTAGTCAGTAGGCCCTCATGTAACAACTCCCTCCAGCTTCAAAATCTGAACACATTACCACCTCAGGATGACACAGTTCAGCTATTTCAGAATTTATTTATTGGCTAAAATACACTTCACTCATCTTACAAACCATAAGCTATTAAAAATCTAAAGTGCTAATCAACAAATAACAATAATAATAAAAATCAATCCTCTCCTCTCTATCCATACAACTTCTAAAATTATGTCTACCTGAAGTGAAAAACATTGCACCTACGAACTTCCATTTCTAAGCACTCCCGGCAGAGAGACTTACAGCACCAACTGCCATCTTAAAGCAGTAACAACTGAGTAGGTCAACAGCATCCTGACAGTTGATTAAAATCTATAAAAATGGAGGTGCCTTTCTACAAGATGTCAGCATAATATTTACAGCCACACTATGTAGGAGGGAAACGACCCAGCACTTCTTTCATGAAGACATACATGAAAGTCAGTATCAGCACATATAACATATCTTTGTAGGAAAGGTACCAGTAAAAGGTTTTTCCACCTTCACCTCCTTTCTTTTCAATATGAATTCAAGGTAGCATAATAAAATAAGCCAGCTTTCACAGTAAGGTTCTCAAGAGCGTGACAGAGCCCTATTGCCATGGGTGTTCCAACATAAAATGTAATTTTTTTAGAAATAAGATTTTGGATTCATTTTTAAACTTTGGAAGGAGCGAATGACAATCCAAGGGATATACTCTCCTCTAATATATATTACTGTGAGGAACATGTCCTGGTTTGTTAGGGTTTCTCAAAAACAAATGCCTATTCAGACTAATAATACATTTTAAATAATCTGTGTCTTAACATAAGAATCCTGCTTATGTTTAATAGAAATCTGATGTTCAATTTTTATATACACATATAGAAGATTGCTTAAGAATTCCTTCTCTTCTCACCAGTCTAAGTTACTTGCTGATTATGATCAGAGATGATCCCTTCAGAAATAACTTAAATTAGAAGAACCGTAAGCCTTTTCCAGGTAGGAAAATTCCATTTCCTTCTCAAAATTACAAATAACAGTTTGTTAAGAGAGTGGAAAATAATTCATGAAGTTTCAGCAAGTTTTAAGAAGCACTTGACAAGTTCTAAGAAGAGAGGAGCAGTACTTACCATCAAAGCTAATACTTGCAACTTTGGTATATTTACTTTCAGAGGCTTTTAACGTAACTGGCTTGAAATGTACTGTTATAGCTTCGTTCTGTGGTGTAGGTCTAACACTCTGCAAACAATCAAAACATGAAGCACCTGTAAATTTATCACTGTTAACACACCGTGCAGCTTTTGCGTACCCTTCAAAATGATCCATCAGCAACTAGTTTTGGCTGATTTCTTACAGGTCTGTCTTTCCTATAACAAAGCAGCGTTATAACAGGCTTTAGAATTTTTTTCAGGTCCTGCAAATTACTGACTCAGTATGCAGGAAAGTGGGTAACAGAGAGTTCTCCTTGGGAATGTTGGATGAAGTGACAGTATGGACAGAAACATGTTAATAAAAGAGAAAACAAGCTTTATTTAAATAAAGATTTAGTTTTTATTCTTAATGCTGCAGGGTTACAATAGCTAGACTATTTGTTTCTGGTACACTCATTTACAAAGCTGTTAACTGACTGGTGTAATTACTGGTGACGATACAGATATCTACCTTGTCTCTGATGCCATGCAAAGTCTGCAGAGCTGCCACAGGAAAAAAAATTATTAACTGTAGAGAGAATGGTTTTGTAAATCTGAAATGACACTGATTCTATACCAACATTTTACAAGATCCCCTTTTGTATCTGAGGATTACTGTTTTAAACTAAATGGAAAAGGTGAATTGGGCATTTGTGGAATAGCAATCGTGTCAGTTATCAGCCAGAGCTGATCTGTATACTCATTGCTATGCAGCAGGATTATGGATTCCATGTCAATATCTGAAGACTCTATAAAGATTGCCAGCAAATTCTTTATCTAGATTCCATGGAGAGAAACTGGGCATGGAGCATTTAAATGCTCTTATTCTTGTTTTGCTTAAATGTAGGATGGCTGCCATGATTACTCCTTCCCAGCTGTCTTCTCCTGCTGTAAGAACAGCTCAGCTGCTCATGTAGCAGCTGTTAAGCTACTGCAAATTACAGGATGCTGTATTAAGGAAACTGAAATGAGTGCTGGTTTACCTTATGCTGGGCTGCAGAGGTTTCGCACCTGCTTCATAAGCAGCTAAGCCTTTCTTGGACAGAGAGGAGCAAGGCAGACAGCTAGAGGTACAAACCAATTACAGTTCTTCCAAGCTAAGCTGTCCTTGATTGTAAATTAAAGGCATAAAATCATGCATACATAACTAAGTTCTGCAGGCCATGTGATCCTTAGAGGAAACAAGCAGCACTGCTCCTGCAGCTAATGAATAATCTAACTTAAGTTTTGTATTTTGGATTTATAGTACTGACCTTTGTCAACCATCTGCATACACATGGTGCAGATATTTGCTGTTTTTCTTCACAAGTCAATTCATAATTATCACAATTTTCTCCCAATGAAATCTATACTACAAAACTGAGATCCTGAGGTGTCTTTAAAAAAGCCTCTTAAAGCAGACGAAACCAAAGCTGTATTCAAGGTCATAGCTTTTGCATGGCAGAAAGGGTAACCATTTCTAGTAGCTCCTTTCATGCAAAAGGCTGTTTTTTTAATTATTGAAGTTTGAAATTATGCTGATTTCATTTAGTAAATCAAATCGGAAATACTCAAAAGGACAGCCTGTTGCCAGAAAAATGGCAGATTTTAGAGGTGCATCTCTTAAACCACAAGTGTAACAAACCTAGGTGTATTTACTCAAAATGTGTACAGCTAATGAATTTAGTTAAGGAAGGAGTTTAGCACTGTTTTGTTGAAAATGTCTCAACTACATCACGCACATTTCTCATTTGTTGCTTGATTACATGCTATAAAAGGAAATACAGAATTAAGACAACTAAAGGAAAAACAAACATCCTTATGAATCCTTTCAACTTCACTTTTCTCAAATTTTAACCTATTTCAAATAAAGCCCAAGCAAAAATTGCCCTGAGATGTGCCTTAAGAATCATCAGATATGGACAGGTCATGAGAAAACATGCAAAAGAAGTTCCATCAAGAATCTAATACAACCAATTTTCTCAGAAAATGTCCTGAGAACAACTCCTGTGGGGAAGAAGAATTTAAAATAGACACGCTTCATTAACACATGGCACTCCTATGGAGTGCCCCAGTCAAGATTTCTGACCCTGCTGTATGAAGATATATTCAATATTTAGCATAGCATAAGAGCAGAAAATGAGGACATTAAATGTTCTAGAGAACACAGAGGGGGGAGAAAGCTTTGTGCTATTGCAGCAGTTATTGAGAAAGACTTCAAAGGTTTAAGGACTCTCAGGCTGTACTTATTCTAATGAACTAAAGCAGAAAAGAGTATGGGTTGAAACACCAGCACATATTCATCCATACTATTTACTTGTCAGCAAGCTCCCAAGCATAGTTTTGTCTTGTCCACCTAGCATATTGCTCTTAAGACGGAGCAGGCTGTAGACTTTTGCTTACAGATAGTGAAGATGCAGCTACCCTGCTGCAAGAGGAAAAAGCCCTGTGGCTACAGGCAGCAGACTAAGGCTGGTTCCATTAGTGTCAGAACCACCTTTGTACTGTTTTATTCGCTTTTACAGACACAATTATTTTGTCAGTAATAACTTGGCCTTCAGCTTAAACAGGGACACGCCTAACTAACTAAAGTTCACCTTCACCATAAAGCACCATCCAGAACAGCCATGGAATAAGCTACTATGAGATTTTAATCCTTTAAGGTAACTTTCCCTTGATAACTTGAGATGCATGCACTCAAATGTGCAGACTGAAAACATAACGCAGAAGCAAACTACTTCTTGCACATTGATAAACAAAAAAAACCTACTCTGAAGTATGTGAATTGTGACAGAAGTAAGTAAATACTTTCTTACACAAACACTTGTTCTCAAACTGATATAACTCAGCTTCAATATACAGCTCTCCTGAAGTTCCTGGTTCTTTATGCATCAAACATGATCAGGAGCTCAAATTTTAAAGTGTGCCTTTGCTTTTAGCAATCAAAAGGGCTTAAACTGCATTAAGAAAACACAACATTTTCATTCTAGAGAAGGAATAAAAGAAAGTGTTCAACAATCTACATTTACTAGATTTTTGACACCATGGCTTAATTGTTGCAGTGTGACAACAGTTCACCCAGTCATGAAATAAACATGATTCTCTCTAATAATGGAGAAAACCCGACAAAATGTAATTAAGCAAGTTTTTATAAAGAGTTTCAGAACTCAAAAAAGAAAGTCAAGTGACTCGCTCTTATTTTCCTCAACCAATTTGTTGGATCACAGCATGACTAAGTACGTAAAGGCAGAACAACTACAACTCTGGCAACAGTATTAGCGGTCTTTCATACACAGATGACCTGAAGATATTTAGTTCCTCCAGCACCCAGCTTAAATGTATGCTAAATATAGCCTTGGCCTTTTCTTCTGACATTAAGATGAAATTCGTCACAGAGCTATGTCTCACTGCTTTTAAACCCTAGCTCTAAAGGGTCAGAAATCCATTTCTCAAGCTTTCCTAGAAGCTGTTCACCAGGTTCCTTCCAAAAATTCTTTACTCTTGCTTACCACTTTGAAATTCCTTGATTGGCACAGAAGCAGAAATTCACACAGTGCTTCAAATGCTAGAAAGGTTACAAACGTCACAACAAAGCTGTGCCTTAATGAGAAGAACAACTGACTTCATGTGCCGTAAGTGACACACACAAAAATACATCACATCTGGACCTATGTGGTAACTTTACCATTGCAAAAGTGAGTCTTAAAAGCTTTCAGACCACTAAATTTACTGCTTTGATACACTGTAAAAGAATAATTCATCTGGAAAAGTTCTGTCATGATATGCATAATGGTCATCAAATGATAGCCTTCCATTAGACCGCAGTCTATAGTCTACAGTCCAAAGGCCATAGCTTAAAAAAATATGGGTAGGGTTTTTTTTAATGGAGGAGTATGAATTAGGTACTATGTTATCAGATATTAGAAGTGATATTGATGGTTTGAATGTATGGTTATTTGCATTGTTCTCAGGAAGTATACCACACACTTAAAAACCCAAACAAAAACCAAAACGAAACCGTCCCCATGTCAAAAACCTGGCAAATCTAACAAGATGGACATGATATAAGACAGCAGACATAGCTGGAAAAATAATTTAATATATTTACCAACCCTCTAATTGTAAAAATCATAAGCAGGTCTTTTTTTAAATAAAAACCCTCCATGGAACCTGGTTCATAGCTTACAAGGCCACAAGAGACCTTATAGGATCATCTGACCTCATTAACACAATAAGCATTAGGACTTTGATGAATTAAAATGTTTGCACTATACTGTGAGTTTCTCTTGACTTGAAAATTATCAGTGAGCAACAACTTAGTGAGCATTGAAATGGACTATTATCACAGTGGAAAGTTATCCTCTTTACTATAAATGTGTCCTGTTTCTAGTTCAAATTCATCTAGCCTCAGTTTCCAGTATCTTATTTTAAGTTTTTGTTAGACCTCTACTATTAAAATACTATTCCCTACAGTTACAGCTATAAGCTTTAAAAACACAGAAATGTTCTCCAAGAACTCAGTAAGAAATCTTTGCCAATCCTTCAGTCATTCTTCTGGCTCCTCTGGTTTCTTTTCAACACTTTTTGAAATGCACTGGGACAAGGTATAGCTAGCTATACAACTAAATCTGGAAAACAAGGAAGAAGTGAGAAAAATAGTGGGCAATGAAAAAAAAATTACACAGGAAAAAGGTACAAATGAACAAAGGCAGACTACCAGACTAGAGCCAAAATTCTGTAATAAAAATAGAAAGTAGAAAATCCAAAACCTAGAATTCTGAAGCTGGCTGCACTTTACATGCAGCTGCAGTGATCTCACTGGAAAGGGCTCTAGAGTGTTTGCAGGCTTTTTTCTTATTTCAACCTACAAAGCAGATAACCTCAAGAAAACAAGCGTCATTTTACAGTCTGCTCTTGAAAGCTATTGTTTGGTCATCTTAAAAGATTATGTTGTTTAACCACTGTATACACTCTCATAGAGCGTGTGATGAGGACAAAGAATCCCACAGACTCTCCATTAATCTCTCATTCACTGAACAGGAGTTCCTGTTCTCCAGTACAAAAGATTTCAGAGGCTCAGGTATTGCAGGCACAGCCTATAAATGCTGAAACAGCCGTCCAAAGGCGGCTATGAAGCAAATGGATTTTACCATGCATATAGATTATTTGTCTTACTATTAAGTTACGTTTTCAGTCACACATCACCTAGCTTCTAATTCTGAACACTACATGGTGAACCTGTGAATGATCAGTTTTCATGAGAGAAAGTAAAGCCAAGTAGAAAGTTTCAAATTGAAAGGAAATAAAACTTACTGTAATTGGCACATCTTTTGTTCCTGAATTTAATAAATGCAGATTTAAAATTTTTGGCAGATCTGTTAAAGAACAAAAAACACACCTGGCTATTAGGCTATTTTAACATAAGAACCTTATACAAAGTCATCTGCACTAGCTGGTTTCTCATATAAATCCACTGTTGTTCAGTGTTAAAAAGTTAGACTAACATGACAGTACAGCCAGTCAAAATAGCTAGCCACAAGAATCTGACACGCTTAAAAACTGCATTTTTGTGTATTAGTAGGTATTACATGCTTCAGCTAACCACTCATATTTCTAACACATTAAGAAATGAACAGGCTAAAAATACTAAAATAAATGATTTTGCCAGATGCACCAATATTCAGCAGAAACTAATCTCATTTAAAAATCTTTGCATGTTAAGTAAGTTGCAAGGAAAAGTACTTCAGAAGCTACCTTTTTTTTAGTTGAACAGATATATACTGTTTTTCTTCCAAAATGAGTCCCTTTTACAGTTTCAAAAGATACCTTCAGTTTTACTACTTTCTGCCATATATATATATATATTATTTTTTTATTTCACTAAACAACGTTAATTTAAAATGCAATATGTTAGGCACAAATGTGTAAGTGGCACTCCAAAAATAATAAAAAAAAAAAACTTATCATAAGTAACAAATTTGATTAAGTTTGCACACTTCCACTATTCCCTGTGTCTGAAATTTATTAAAACTTACGCAGATGTAAAGCAATCTTTCAGAACAAGTTCACAAATTCAGTAAAATGACAATGGTTTTCAGACTAAGGCATGTGCAACTGTGTAAGACTAATGTTATTACTAGTCTTATAACTGGATGTGCAAACTACTGTTTGCTTGTACGCATCTCAAGTATACTTGCAGGTGAATACATTTGTGCACTGTTGTAATACATTGTTATCCTGCTTTTGAAACTCTGGCTTTTAAAAAGCATCATTCCACAAGCAACCCTGAATAGTAGAAAGATAACTGGGCTTTCCCCTCCCAACCCTACTCCTTATACTTTGAGACCTGAAGGATAGCTTACCTTGCGTTCGTAGTGTACCAAAATCTAGCATTTCTGTTGATGAATAGATTCCTGGTGCTTTAAGAAAAAAAAGAAAAGTTACATTTTCTTATTATACTAAAAGTTAATTAAGCTGAATAACTTAGGAAAAAAAACCCAAACAACAAAAAAACCAACCCCTTTTCTACAAACCTGTTGTAACTTCTACTTCAACAGGGAGAATGATAAATTCTGTGTTGTCTGAGGCATTTGTTTTTATTCTAATGAAGGCTGTGTGATTATCTGCTTCTCTTGAAGAAAAGCTGGCTCTCATCACTCCTTTTGTTTCATAGGGAGGTATTTCCTGATAAATAATCAAGGCACATCTATGAGAGTGCAGTAATTACAAAAAAAGCTGCCACACAGAAAAATTACAATAGAAGCATTGAGTATAATTGTATTAAGAGGAAAAGCTGCAATAGCAGTAAGAGACAGGCTGCATGTTATTAAAATCACCATTAAATTTAGTAAGGATAGTTGTAATAATCTAATTTGACAGACACTGATTAAAAATAGGTATATGCAAAGGACTTCCACGTCCCATTTGATTAAGTTTTATGTATTAAGATTGTGGTTGAAGGACAGTAGACTAAATTGACAGAATCTACCCATAAACAAAATCTATTCATAAAAATGTTGAGTGCAGTAACATTAAATACTGTTTTTGCATATTCTAATTGTTTTTTCTCCAAAGCGGACACAAGGCATACAGTTTCAGTGCTAAACACAAACTGAAATAGTGCAGAACTGCAAGTAGCCAGAAGCTTGTGGAGCTGCAGGTTTATTAGTCACCAAGCACTTTACAGCAAAAAGCCAAAATGTGTTTTAATTTCTGTACCAAGCCTATTCCACCAGTTCCAATCTGTATTCAGGGTTTGAAAGACAACTCTTTCTGTATTTGCTGGACATAGCTGCAGCACAAGACTTGCTTCAGAACCATAGTTGAAATACTAACATTGCATATTCTTCCCCATCACATTACAGGAGGGCTGGGGAACTGGATTTTTTTTTTTTTAATAGAAGATGAAAACCTTGATTTGAAATTTGAAGCTTCTTCCAATTAAATGCAATTAAATATGGCAGAAAGTAGGAATTTTTGATGAGCAGCCCTTGCATTGATTGATGTTGTTTCAGTTCTTTCTTTGGTATTTTTGGTGAAGGAAAGCGGACAGGACATAATCCATATAGGTGCTGATTGTCTTGTACATCTCTTCTGTGCTTTCTCTAGTATAAACTGATACGAACTTCTTCTGGAGGTCAAGCCATATTTTCCATGGCACAATGACTGTAGATGTATTCTTTGAAAACTGTTGAATATCAAAGTAACTAGTTTCAACTGCTACTACTTGGTGAGTCCCTAAACTAAGAAGCTTTCACGTTCTGTTTTCGCACTTATTTACAGACCTAACATAATGCAGTCGTTCACTAATGTTTTAAAGGATGTGATTTCACTCTTCCATATGTGTAACCAGGGATCCAATGTTCATCAGATCCCTTAAGTAATTTGGAACAGTGATTACAAAAATACTCCTGAATATGAAGACTGCTTCATCCAATCATCCAAACATTTGGTATCGAAACAATTTTAGACAATGACATACATCCATACGTCAAAGTATCATCACCATATTTCAAATAATTTCTTCTACTTTGCAGCTTTTTCTAACTGCGGTGCAGCTCTTGACATAGCCAATACAATGATATATCTGGGTGTTTCCTCCTACTGGCTTAATTTCTTCCAGTTGCCTTATTGTTTTGAAATACCAGTGATTGATGTGAAAAACAAGAGGATTAGCGCGACTAGTATTAACCTAACTGCCTTTCCATGCAATACACTAGAAGTTTTCACATGCACATCATCATTGCTTTAACTGGCAGCCTGGCCTAAAGAAGCTGAAAAGCTACATGCTCTGAAAAGCTACATGCTCAAGAAACAGACCTAGAAATAAAGTAGACATTTAAAAATCTACTGTTCTTTTGTTTGTGGCTCTGTTTGTTACATACCTACTAATGGCCACAGAATTCAACATTCCCCTTGAGTTCTTTTGACAACAAGGAAGGGGTTATCTTCAGAAGCAATGCCATTTGACTAAAATGGTGTCAAAACATTAGGACCTTCATTTTTTAAAATCCATTTTAATGTTTACATCTAACCCTCAGCATCTGTTTACTCTTTCCACTGCATTTTTTAAAAGGCTTGTGATCTGCATTTATACTCACTCGTTTGCAACTTTTGTATCTAAAACTAAGATACTGCCATTCTCATGGACTTTCTCCAGAAAAGCCAGGAATTAAGTTTTGTGATCATCCTTCTTAGCTCACTTGGAAATATCCTGGCTTTACTCATTACAACAGACTTAATTGTCAGTGACTGTAATGATACAGTTGAGCAAGAGACAAGTTTTGGAGCCCAATGACTTTAAAGTCTCTCCCAGACAGAAAACAGTCATCAACAAAAGGAATAATTCTAATTAAAGAGCAAAATAGGTTTTCTATCTAGTTGGACATCACCAACAGTGTGGTGATGAAAAAAACCTAAAACCATATCAAAAAAACTAACATCATATCAAAATAAAACCTCCCCAAACAAGTACAATGAATGTTGCAAGACATGACTACTTACCCATAGCTTCCTTGTACCTCCTTGCTGTCCTGTTGGAAGCTCTAAATGGAGATCACCTCCACTGGAATACATTTCTACCACCTGAGATGGATAACAGGAAAATGTTAGCACTCAATTTTAAAGGGATCCTGTTTTAGTTATCGGGTATTATAATGTGCAATGGCATGGGTTAGCAACTATTTGACCACTGGAGTATCTTATAAATTCCCTTTTAATGATGATATAGCTGTTCGCTAGTGCTACACTTTATGTGCTTTCTGTAGCATTTCACAGTTTGTGGATCACTTGACAGAATCAGATCATGTTTATCAGTGGACTATTCATTTACTTGTTTGGTTAGGTACAGACATCAATCCTGCCTTAACATGAGAATGCTTGTCAACGTTACATACTAGGATACACCGTAAAGACACCTTATGCTGTGCAAAACAAGCTGAAGGAAGCTAAGAGGCATGCCTGGATTAAAAGCACAAGATCTATTTTACTTTGTTTGCTTCAGTATTTTTCTTAATTACCAGTGAAGTTTAATTCTTTATCTTGCAGCAATTATGACCATTTTAAAAATGGAAATTTCATAGTAAAACCTCAGTTCAGCAAATTAAGAGATCTGTGAGCATAATCTACGATTTCTAGAACAACAGATTTGCATTTAAACAGAAAAACATTTATATAATATGAAAGACTTGACCTCAAATAGCTTTAAAGTTCAAACAGAATTTTAAGAAGTACCAAAATAAACAAAATTTCAGTTTAATATCATAAACATAAATGAGCATTTAATGGTTTTCTGTTAGGCTCACCTGCAAAGGTTCACTGTGAGGGTTATGTATATTTATTATAGGAGAAAAACTGCTATTTACAGGAACTCGTGCCCCAATAAATGGGCGCAATCGATAGGGGTTCGGTACTCCAATGCCAAACACCTGGTTCAGAAAAACAAAAACAAGCCTAAGTATCTGTATGTAATTGTTGCAGAGCCTAACATATGTGCACAAATTTTAGTAATCTACCAAGTACTCTTTTCAATTAATTTTATAGTATACTTCTAACCAAACATTTAAAACCAGTAGCATGCTAAAGCACTGAAATAAAGAAGCTGGCTTAGTTTGCAGCTGAAGGGTATTTCTCATAACTACTACTTACTTACAGTTGCATATTTAGAACACAGCAAATCAAAATACCATCTTTTTTTCCTGATACTCTGAAACACTAGATACCAGATAAAGGTTAAAAAGATGGGAAATATCCTTTAATCATACCATTATTGAACAGACTATCTATATGGGAAGCATTTTTGTTGTTGTTTTCAAAACATTGCCATGGTAAGAGTCACATTCTTTCAACAAGAGGATTTCTCTCACTTTTTAGATTCTCTCATGTCTGGTTTATCTTTCTGAATCTCAAGTGAGTAATTTTTTGCCAGCTTAATGAATAACATTGTCTTCTCACTGGATCAGATGAGTACAGAGCTAAAGAATGAGCTAGATCACTGCAATGAGCTGCTAAAATAACACACAAAAAAGTTGTAGGGAGGATTTTAAACCCTACATAATTTCATTGACCTGGCTTACAGTACTGCCCTACAGATATTTACAATGGTATACCTCTGTGTTACAACAAGCAGCAGGGATGGAAACTTCTTCAACTGGGCTGATAAAAAAAAAACGCTATTGTGCAAATATCCTTGGATGGTTAAGTGTGCCATAATAGACACTGCTCTGGTTGATTCACACTTCACAACTTTTTCCAAAAGAGTGTAATTCTCTTACCTGATAAGTAAATACCCCATGATTAGAAGTGTTAATAAATAAAGTGTTCTCTACATTTCCCACTACTCTTGCGAGGAAAACTACATCAAAAGACGTATTTCCTCCTGGAAGAATTTTCTGGAAAAAATAAAAGCAAGCAAGCAGAGGAATAAGCAAATCTGTTTATTGAAGACATTCCACCTTGCAGATGAACAATAGTTTTTGTGCTACAGAAGATCTCCATGTGTTCTTTATAGAAAACTGAACTTAGAAAGTCTACTATCGATTTAAAAAAAAAAAAAAAGAGTAGAAGTTTAAGACAAATAAAAATGTGTTACAAAATAATAAAAATACCAATATTTTATAACTATTATCTAGGGCAGGATCATATTTAATTCAATTTTTATGTTGCATTCCGAACTTAAGAGTTCAGCTTATCAGAAATATTTTGGACTGACAGTTTACAGAACATTGGAGAAAGCCAATTACTACAAGACTTCCGTAAGTGAGAAAGGTTGCTTATAGACAGGTTTTCTTAAGTTTTTAGTGTTTACATGGCCCTTGCTAAGCTACAGGCCCTGTAGACAAAACTGAAATGAGAGGACTATATCTGACAGTAATGTGGTTAACAGTTAACCCTGCTGACACCATGCTTTTTAACTTGCAAGTTCTTGTAACATGACTGCAGTAGTTATAAGTGCATTGGAGTGACTACTTCACACTAACACCACTTCACTGGACTCACAATTTTCAGAAAAATTGTAAGAACAGCTTGTTGCTGTATGTGCTCTAAGGCAATGTACACTTAGTCACTTCAGCAACAAAGGAGATCTGCCATTAAACCATCAGTTACAGTATAGAATTCCAATGTAGTCAGAATTCCTACACAATATTTCATTCCTTCCCTTCTAGTAGGGTTTGTTTGTGTTTCCGTGCTCAGTTCAAATTTGCTTGGTAACTGATATGAGATCAAGAACTGCAGTATCTTAATACTTTTAGATATGTAATTATCGCAGTAAGTAGCTCATTTAAAGAAGGGAGGGAAATCAAGCTCCCATTCAGGGTGGGGAGGAGGAAGGAAAAGCTTATTTTGAGAAAGCAGAATAACTTACCCTATTCTGAAAAAATGATGCATGAAAATGTGATGTTGTAGCAGATATTGATACTAATGTAATTGTTTCTTCTGAGCTAGGGTTATGTAGGTAAACTTTTTCCATTTTTGGCATTCCAACCGGCCTGTCGAAACAGAGCGAGAATAGTTTTAAAATGTTAGAATTCTAGAAAATAGAGCATTGGGCTTTGTCCCATTAAACCATATAGGAACATAATGGTGATTAACACCGACAATAGAACTTTGCATTAAATGTTTTTTCAAGTAACATGTAAATTCTGCCTCGAAGAATTACTTAGTTAACGTCTTTTCCATGATTTTATTGATTACTTTTCCTGAAGGCTTACCTAACATTGTATCATCCTCTAAAATGACACCTATCCAAAATGAAGTTCTATTTTTCAGTTTTTTGCTTCAGAATCAGAAAAGGCAAAGTTAAGAAACCTTAAGAAAGGTTGCACACAGCAACTTAAAATAAACAGAACATACCCTAGACAAAAGTCTAAGCACAATTTTTTTCCTGACAGATTGTAAGCAGTCTTACCCAGAACCCAGAATTTTTCTGCTATTATGTTTTATAATATGCTCTACAGAATTAAGTACACAGACATGCATAGCAACAACTGCTTTATTTATATATTGCATTTGAATTCATACCTTAAGGAAAAAAATAAGAAATGCTTGAGATAAATTCAAGAATTTAAGTAGTCTAAAACACAGAAGTCAAACAGTTAAACAACAGCACACTTTTCAGTAACAAGACATGCTAACAATTTATTCCACACAAGCTTTAGGCTTGTTCCTTTTTGCTTACAACAGCTGACGTGACAATAAATGCTTCAGTTGCACCAAATATTTTTCAGACTTTGGTATCTCTTCAGCATTTTTTTCATGCCTTTTAACACATGTGTGTTAAGCATCAGCACCAAAGCACTAATAAAGTGTTTAGATTACAATTTGCTCCAAATTAAATTTTCAAATTCAAAATAGTTAACTCTAACTTCCAGGCTACACGTATTCCATGTAGCACTCCCTCCCATGTCACCTGCTCCAAACATTGCAAGGACCACAAAACTAATGACAAGAATTACTATCTGTAGTACCTGAAGTCATGATGACCGATAGCAGGCAGTTGTTCTGCCATCCTTAGTTAACTTTAACAGGCCAAATTAATAAGCGCTATTGGAGTTGCACAGTTTTTCAAGCTGGGGCGGGGGTGGGGTGGGGTATGTCTCAATAGGTAGAGCAACGTAAGTTTGCTGTAAAATAAAGGTTGCATTGAACGGAGGATTTAGCGACAGTGATCAAACTATACCACAATTTACAAAGTGACTGTGGTAACAGACAGAACCTCCTGCTTAGGAAACATGGACTAACAGAAGGATGCTAAAGACCATGATATTAATTCAAAGACACAATTATTAACCTTCAATAAACTGCATCATCACTAACAGCAGAATGTATCTGCACTCTACTACTGTAAATTTCTTTGCTTTGCTTGCTGAGTCCTCCTAATTTTATGTCTCCATCAGCAAACGCTTGTTCTTGATCCTTCTTTCACTATCAAAAAACAAAAAAATCTCATTTTGACTTCTCTAACTTAACTAGTAATGAAGATGACAATTCCTCTCCTCACCTTTTAAAACCTGTACAAAACCTAACGTCCAGGATAAGCCATAAAAGTATTCGTATCTGTTGCCAGAATATATGGGGATATTAGAAAGGGAAATGGTTTATCAGCTGTGATGGTTTGCATTAACTGCTGTAACTGCTACATTGTTGATCAATGGAATCAAACAGTAAACCTACACACCTGCTCTCCCTTTGCTAGGGAAAGGCTTATCCGACCCGAGGAATCTGAATGAGAGCCAGCCCTCCAAAGCTCCCCATCTCTACCCCACCCTCATTAAAAAAAAAAAAAAAAAAAAAAAAACAAAAAACACCCAACCAACCAAAAACCCAACCAAACACCCACAAAAGCACAACTGAGAAAAGTGTCTGCTGATATGGAGCTACCCAGCACCCCCGGAATTCTGAACCCACTGCTTCAAACGCTCCTTCACGGACGTCAGTACAGATGGGCTTGAGTATTTTATCTGCTTGGTAACTGTGAAAGGCATAAGCAAACTTTTGTTACAGTCAGCAATTTCGCAGTGAATTTGTTGTTTAGACAAAGCGGTCATGCCTCAAACAAGTACTCTCTGATTCTATCAACACCAAAAAAAAAAAAAAAAAAAAAAAGAGAGAAAGAAAATAGTCCAACTCCTCCAACATTGAAGGAAGCTCTTTCAGTCTCTCCTGAGGATCAGCTGCCTGTCTCCTAGTTCTCACTGCAATTTCTCATTCTCCTGAGTGGAAGACACGCTCCCAGCACCTTGTTGCAACTCTTTTGCTTGCCACAGTGCAGTTTCTGGATACTTCCCCAGAGCACGTTCAGTAGCTCCCCAAGGAGGGGAAACCATCCTCCTCCTCTATTACAATGCACTCCAACCAGTCTTCATAAGAGGAGCTTAAGAGCCGAAAACAAGAATCAAGCAGAACAGTTCCCACCGACCACAACGGCAGGAAGCGAGAGAAGATGAGGCAGATTTTCAGCACTGTAGTACATGTGAGCAAACGACATGACTAGCATATCACCTGTGGTCTCTACAGAGAACCAGATGCGTACAGAAAAGCCAAGGTCAGAGTTGACTTAAGTGACACTTTTTATAATGCATAATGTGTGAAACACCACAAAGCCAAGCAAACTATGTTGAATGAACCGGTAATACTGAAGTGCCAGCCTGTTCCTGTCAAAAGGTAGTTTGGAGGTAAAACTCATTATCCCAGGAAATGTTTCAAATATTAAAAATCTTTTAAGGCCTTCATGCTTTTCCAGTTCTGAAAAGAGAGGAATGTAAGACAGTATATTTGAGAGGCCAAAGCCTACAAAAACAGCTGGTAGGGAAGCAGCCATGACAGACATCACAGTTCACTAACTTCCGATTCCACACTAAACCACCACAGTATAATTATAGACAATAAAGGCAGAAGTCACTAAAAAGGAATTCTGTTGCTAGGACTATGTTTTATTTTACTATTTTGTTGACCATTCTGATTTTGAAATAATGACTCCAGTATTATGTTTTGCTCAGATACAGCTTTCCTTATATTCTTTATGATTGATGCTAGCCAAATCTACAGAACTAGGACAACCTCACTTGTTTTTTCTGCCATCAGACATGGCAAAATCCAGGTAAAGCAGTGCGCACCAGATGCCTTTAATGAACCTACATCCCAAGAAATAATCACATAAGGGATGCTCTCCAGGCTGCAGATTATCAAGCCGCAATAATCTGCACAAGTATAATGTTACCTGGTGCCAAATTCTACAGCAGAAGTTCCTGGAGCAGTCACAGCTAGCACTTTTCATTGCAAGAAGCCGGTACAGACACACGCCTTCAGGCAAACATGAACTGTCAAAGCACATAAGATTTTGCTCCTGATCTTTTGTCCCTGCATAATTCTAGGTCCACCTACACTGATAAAAAACAGATACCACAACCTAGATGAGAAGATGGTAATTAAGAAGGGTGAGGTGCCTGTTCAAATGGATAAAGAAGCCTGTGTTCATATTCTTTACTGCTGCAACTCAGCTCTTTCCAAAGTCTGAGTTCGTATCTGCAGTGTATTGTAAGCATGTCCTTGTAATGGAATTCATTGCTGCTCTAGGGATCAAGAGGTAGATTCTTTTAACAAAGGAAACCAGCTCCTGCAAAAAGTTGGGGAGATGAATCCTTGAGTTATTGGCTCAAACTTAACTTGCAAAAATATCTAGCTACTCACTGTGAAGCAAATATGGATTGAGAAAATGCTTTTTTAAAAGAGTAATTACATTTTTTCTTACTGCATATAGCTTAGACACCTCTGCAAAATGCTTGCTTGATTTATGAAAACTGACACAAATCTGTTACTGCAATGCAAAGGATATAAATTCAGCAGATACATTCTTCCTCTTCCATCTCCTATTCTTTCTAATGAAAATGGAGAGAGAACTAAAGTCAACCAAAAGCTTCCTACTTAGATTTTGGAATGCTGGCAATATAGATAAATATACTCAAGATTCAACTCAGGTAAACTCCTCATGAATTTGGGAGTTTAACAAATATGTTTTCTCCCAACTATTTTTTTCTTTTAGCATCTTTGGCAACTGCTGAAACAATTGTAAGACCAGTTGTTGCACAGCATATTAACAGTTTCACGTGGGTTAAACCAGTATCCTGTGTCAGACAGGAGTGAATAGCAGATGCCTAGAAGGCAAAAGTGTAATAATGTGGAAAGCATACAAAGTCAAGTGCCCAGAAAACTCTCCAAGCCTCTAAAGATACGCAGCTTGGGAACTTCCTGAACCAATGCAGATGGCTCTCCAGCCAGAAGACAAGAGAGAGCGAGCTCCAACAACAAAAACTTGGGTGTTGACTTGTAATGTATCCAGCTACTTTTAATGAGATGAAACAAGCTGGTCTTAACAAGGCTACCCCTAGGGACTGAAAGGGAATGCCTTTTGTACCCCGTTCTGAAGAAAATGCTAGGTCCTTACGTGAAGGAAGCCTGCATGATGTACGAGACTAGAGAATTAGTGACTAGAGCATTCTTCCCTTTTCACCTGAGGCTGTATGCATCGCTGGTTGAGCGACACAGGCAAGCTGCTGCTTTAACTGAAGTTAGAGTAACTGAAGCACGTAAGTTTGAGAATGCAAATGTGTCTCTAACTCAGAAAAGCAAAAAAAAACCAGAAGGGTTTTGGTTTTGTATATGTACTAGCCTATAGACCAATTGTTTCTCAGCTTCCAGATTTCACTGGCTTTTAACAAATCAAGAAAGTTCTTTTATACTACGCTTGACAAAAAGTTAGTGTCCATATAACACACTAAATGGAGCAAACATCCCATTTTATGTTAGTAATCTAACTTAGATCCCATCCAACAAATCATACCTTTTCCTAACAGTTAGCAAAACCCCATATACAAAACACCAGTAGTAGAGTGTTATCCAATCATGTCACCAACTGATTTAAATGAATCTAACAGTGTAATAAACTATTACTTGCTTTGGCAGCATTTTGCAGTCTAGCATGATATGCAAACAGAAAGAGACGTACATCTGGACTAAATGTCAATTTACTGTCAACAATTTCTTACATTTAACAAACTTCAAGGAAAAGGAAAATTTCATTTTGCAACATTTTCAAAAAATGCCAACAATGTCAAACTCTCACACATTAGAAGTGTATCAAATGTAGTGTGTAAACATTTGGCTGCACATTATAGGTACCTTATACATCCTTTCACCATTGGTAAATATACTTGTTTAAAATGTAAGAAAACCAGCAATTCAGATAAACTCTCTAGTTGCTAAAATTCTCCACTATTTACTGTTAAGAGATTAGAGTTCTTAGAACCATAGAGTTGTTATGGTTGGAAAGGACCTCTGAGATCATCGAGTCCAACCTGTTAACCTAATTGCCTGGTCCACCTCTAAACCATGTCCCTAAGCACCACATCCACACGTTTTTTGAATACTTCCAGGGACTGTGATTGTACCACTTCCCTGGGCAGGCTGTTCCAATGCCTAACCACTCTCTCCTTGAAGAATTTTTTCCTAATATCTAATCTGTATCTCCCCTGGCGCACCTTGAGCCTGTTTCCTCTTGTCCTATTGCTTGTTACTTGGGAGAAGAGACCGACCCCCACCTCACTACAACCTCCTTTCAGGTAGTGGTAGAGAGCAATAAGGTCTCCCCTCAGCCTCCTCTTCTCCAGACTAAACAACCCCAGTTCCCTCAGCCGCTCCTCATAAGACTTGTGCTCCAGACCCTTCACCAACTTCGTTGCCCTTCTCTGGACACGCTCCAGCACCTCCATGTCCTTCTTGTAGTGAGGGGCCCAGAACTGAACACAGGACTCGAGGTGCGGCCTCACCAGTGCCGAGTACAGGGGCACTATCACCTCCCTGGTCCTGCTGGCCACACTATTCCTGATACAAGCCAGGATGCCATTGGCCTTCTTGGCCACCTGAGCACACTGCTGGCTCCTGTTCAGGTGGCTGTCAACCAACACCCCCAGGTCCTTTTCTGCCAGGCAGCTCTCCAGCCACTCCCCCCCCAGCCTGTAGCGTTGCATGGGGTTGTTGTGACCCAAGTGCAGGACCCGGCACTGAGCCTTGTTGAACCTCATACAGTTGGCCCCGGCCCAACGATCCAGCCTGTCCAGGTCCCTCTGCAGGGCCTTCCTACCCTCCAGCAGATCGACACTTCCACCCAACTTGGTGTCGTCTGCAAACTTACTGAGGGTGCACACAATCCCTTCATCCAGATCATTGATAAAGATTAAACAGAACCAGCACCAATACTGAGCACTGGGGAACACCGAGTCTATTTTCTTGAAGAAAATAGACCAATTTAGTAAGCTTCCCATCCTCTTATGTTACTTCAAGTAACATACGGTCTCAAGACCTGCAAGAAGGTCTCAAATATTTGAATGTTACCAAGCAATTGCTTTCAAGACCAGCTCAAGCTTTCACAGAATATCCTGCCAAATACTAGAGCTCACAAAGAAGAAACATGAAAATGTTACAAAAATTCCCTAAGGAAAACATTTCAAAGGAAATGCAAAGCGAGATTGTTTACCAACAGAAAACTGAAAGACAGAGTTTCAGAATACCGTCCTACCAATGAGAATCCTTTGTCTAGAGAATGGGACCTTGCTCAAATTGAGTGAAGCAAGAACCTCCATTCACCACAGAAGCATGTTGTTGATCAAGGATTAAAATATCACTTTTGCTAAGAGTATCATTTAATACATTACCAATAATTTCTATGAAGCAGGGGTAAGATGTCAACTTCGTCTTTAAAATAATTCCACATTTTAACATTTTGATGGTAAGCAGTTCTACCTTATACTGTGCTAGTATCCTAAAATACTCAATACCCAAGTGCTCCATTACCAAAAGTTACTTCTACCAAAAATGTAATTGTGAAGAACTTTCAAAACTTTACTTT
The DNA here is from genome assembly GCF_965183815.1 of Platalea leucorodia. Lineage (NCBI taxonomy): Eukaryota > Metazoa > Chordata > Aves > Pelecaniformes > Threskiornithidae > Platalea > Platalea leucorodia. The sequence continues at coordinate 71,923,358 of NC_138824.1, forward strand.
TAATATAGTCAGAGTTGAATTAACACAGATGAAGGCAATCTTATCAAGATCTATGAAGATTCAAGTTCTCCCACAAAGCAGGTGCAAGAACTGAATATAAACTGCCCTGCAACAGTATTCTTCAGTCTTCACTCAGATGGGCCATCTGCAAGAGCTCTAATATGAAGACTTGCCTCAAACACAGAAAGCCATATACGTAATGACTGTTCTGCCAAAAAAGCCTCTGAGCACCCGACTCCCAAAGCCATGGAAGACGATGTAATGGTTACTGTTTGTATGTTAGAACACCTCAATTATTCCATTCCCATTTAACAACAGGGGAGAGTAACAAATTAAAAGAGAGATGACAAGGAACAGAATGTAGCTAAGAATAAAGGCAGCTAGTTGTGGAGTTGGTTTTGGGTGGAGGTTTTTTTGCTTGTTTTCTTTAAAGCCCCAAATCTCCGATATCCAACATGTTGCAGAATTTGTTCCAGGCGAAGACTGGTGTTGCTTCAGAAACACAAGCAGGAGACTTTCACATTAAACAACCAAATGAGTATTCGACTTAGTCCAAGCAGTCCCCTGGAGCAGTGACATGGGAGAACCTGCCTCAGTTCCACCCCATTCCCAGAGGCTTAATGTATACAGAGAACACTTGGGATCTCTTCAAGTGAGCTAAAGATTTGCATATCCTAATATATAGCATATATTTCCTTTGATAAATGTGAGATTACCTGGACTGCCTTCAAAGTGGCAGAATATGGTGGTGTTTATTTTATATTAAAACAGCATTCAAAAAACCCCAACTGTTATAAAACACAAGTATAAGGCCATTGTAATCTCATCTCCAGATGGAACACAGGAAGTTTATCTACTGCACCTATTTATCAACTTAATACTGATTTTGATTTTCTGAGATCCCTAGATAAAATAACTTTTAATAAATATTATTCCTTCTCAAGTTGGTGTGTTTTTGAAACATCTGATTAAACCCACACACTCTCAGCAGACCAAAAATGTCACAGGAAGAATGGGTTAGCTTACAACTGAAATTAAATATTGCATCTTGCTTTAACCTAGGAACGATACCTGTTGATAGCTCAGCATAAGCATGAACTTTGAACAAGCTTGCTCTACTAAATGCTAATGCTAGCCATTAACAAAACACCATTTAGATACAATACTTATTCAGAAACTAAATATGCCTTTCCTAAAATCCATTATTAACAAAGAAAGAAAAGCCAGAATTTGAATGTGAAAACCCTGTCTATTTTAAAAGGCAAAAAAGCCAAAAGCTTAAATCTGCATTATTTGACTTCTGAGGTGCTTGGCACCTGTAGTTTGTTCCCACCACAGGGTTGAGTTACTCAGTATTTCTCAGAGTTGGTTCACTTTTATTTAAATGCATGAGTACAGATTTTAAACTAAACTTTAGGGCTCCATATCAAAACCTTTTCTAAAACTGTTTTTGACATCTTACTGAAGTTTTAATAAATCAGAAAACGATTTCTGCCTGAGATTATGACCTAAACTATAACAGATAAATTAATTACCATATACTGTTAGAAAAAAATAAAGAGAACACATAATGAACCAAGATCTAACACACAGGTTCCCTATTTTAACTGATAGAAGGCAGCGATTCCCCAGCGCAGTTCTGCACTTACTGTACAGAGCCCTTCCAAGGTAAGAGATTTACACTACTTTAACAGCGTACTAGATCTACGCTATTTCATCAATGCTTTCAGCTCTGACAAGAACAGCTTACATAAAAAGCCAAAATATAATGAAGAACAGCTTAAAGTATTTATGATACTGTCTGGAATCTATTTTTAGCATGGGAAGAAAAAAAAATCTTTGGAAATCTACAAAGCAAAGCAGCACAGGTAGCTTTCTTCAGATAAGCATGGAAACTATAGGTGACCTTGAAAAGCAAGATATTTCAGAGCACATCAACCAAACGCTTTATTCATATTAGAAAAAGGTGTATAAAATACATTTTAAACGTCAAATTCTATAATTACTATGAATTCAAAACTTTTACAAATTTAAGAGAAAATCACTTAAAACCAAATCAATCGGTAACTTTACAGTAACTCTAAAAAAAAGCAAACTGCTCTACAAGTTCGAGTTTGTACTGCACTCACCAGTGTAATTTGTTAACTATAACCTAATTTTGTTACAGCAGAGATGCAGTAGAGCAGGGCTTACCCCTAGGTATTTTACTATTCAATTTAGAAGCTCAATATCCTCTTACCGAGGACCAGTTATTGACATTACAAAAAACAAAACAACAAAACCACACACACAACATCAAAAGCTAGAGATTCTGAAATTTTGAAGGAATAAGGAAGAGGGGACAGAGTGATTTATTATATCTTTGCTCGGAAGTAAAAGTTACAATTTTGTTAGACTGAGCACAAATAAATTCTGTAAAATGAAGCATTTTCAAATAGCTTTGCTATTTAGTGGCATTACATTTGGGGCTTTGTATAAAGGTTATTTCTGGAAAACTACTCTGTGCAAACAATGTACAGTTACAGTCTCTCTTCTTTCAGAAACACAGAAATATACACCATGTCAATACACAGGAGCTTCCTTGCACATCTCTGTAGTCACCACACTGTACAATGGTTTTACCTACGAACAAGGGGTACTATATTTTTATTAATAATCTGTGGCTTATCTGTAAATAAAACAGCCTTTCACCCAGTGGCAGTGCTGGCTGAGGATGGGGGAAGCAACACTGCGCTAAGGCACACCTGGGCTGTTTTCTTTCTTCCAGGTTGAACCGTTAGCAAAATATTTGAAATGTCCTCAATGCAGTATACATCGTGTCAAAAGTATCAATCATGCACAGAGGCTGCATCCATGTACACCAACTCCAGAACTGGTTTTGACTGTTAACAAGAAGAATGATTGTAGCTACGTATACACAGTAACCAGTTACTGGTAGGAAAAGTTAAGACTGAAGTGGTTTTCAGAGGAACCAATTACAAACAGGTACATTGTTGAAATTGGTAAACGTTCTTCCTCCTCCTTTTCTTTTATCTTTTAGAGAAGTCACAGATAGGTTTGCTGTAAACGATTACATTCAGCCAGTGAGAATCAAAACAACAACCAGCTGCAAGGTGGAACATGGAGCTGGGTTCCTGGAGGCTGTTTGTTCTCCTCGAGGCTGTATTTTCACAACTCTGCATTACTGTTCTAGTAACTGCAGATCCACTGACAAAAGTTTTTTTGCCACCAATGCAATAGTAAAATAGACATGCTAGAGTAGATGCTCTCTGACGTGGGTTATGTACAAGCAGAAAGATAATCTCACCTCAGTACATTAAATTCTAGACTTAAAACTGTTTCCACTCTGCAGAGCAGCTTTACAAGTACCTAAAAAGTAAGTACAAGTACCTACACTACCAAAACCACGGCAGCTGATAGGTTGCTACATGATATTTAAGATCGAGTACACCAGCTTTCTGGAACAAGTAGGTCAACTACACTTATGGAAAATCTATCAATGCAAGTTATGTATACAACCTTCATCATCAGTTTTAAATGCTCTTGAGATTTTTTTTTTTTTTCTATTTGTCTAACTAAACAGATCAAAAGACTTTTCAACTTACTGTTCATGGAAATCCAGCATTGGTGGCTCAAACCGGAGAGGTCGGCAATTTCCCCGATATAGAGATACACTGCAAGAAAAAATAAAATGCTGTAAAAGATATTGTTAAATTATACATTTCTGCTCTCTTCCCATCTCAAATTGCCCTTTCTTAGCAAAACTTTCATTATTACAAATAACAGAGCAACTAATTCAAAAGAAGAAACAGCCTGACAAACTCGTACATTATTCTGACTGTAGTTTTACCAGCCGCTTACATGATTACGTGGTGTCTCCAAGAAAGATTACGCAAGAGTACATATCTTGGAAATGGACATAACTGAAGTGTTAGATTTCCTCTATAAAGTGACGGCTAAGTGAAACAGTAAGCTAAATCGGTTTATATCACCTTTCATAGCAATATCCAAACATCTTCCTCAATGCATAAGAGTAATTCACATACGCATCATGAGTTACTCTAGGTACATCTATACTAGTACATAAACAATCTTGGACCCATTTGATGGTATAGAGGCCACACGGGAAAAAAGAGCCCATGTCTATACTGTTAAAAACTCAATCTCCAGAAGACAGTGGCTCTGCTCTAGAAACATTCCTTAGCTTTGCCTATACTAACCTCCCACTGGGAACTCTTTAGGAGAATGCTAGTAGTTGAAGACTAAAACTTCAATACCACTCAAACAATCCAGCAGTGAAGACAACAAAGTGTCTGGAAACATTCTGTACTACTGCTTGTTTTACCAGTACAGTTATATAGAGCACAATCAGTAACCCACAACATAAGTTACAAGAAAAAATACAAAACAGTTTCATTGACTGAAACATTTTCTTACTCAGAATGATGTGACCACACTTAAGGATCTCTGTAATTCAGTAACACTCTATTTTGGGTTAAATAAAAATCATATTCATACAATAAGACATAAAATAGGGAGACAGTAATGTAAAAGAAATAAATAGGAAAGGCTAAAGAATGGCTCAAGATCAATGGCTCCTGAATGCTCAAGACCAAAGGCTTTCTTTTTTCTTTAAATGATTTTTGTTACTGATATTAAAACAGCACTCTTGTTTTAGACCCTTGCTTTCTGACTTTGTATCAATCCTAGATGCCCAAAGACAGGGCTGCAGCCCCATGTCCTGGGTAAGCAAAGCTGCTCCGCAAACCCAGCCAGGGCAGCAGAGCCACTCAGTTCTGCCGCAGAGGGAGAAGTCAGGAGATGGAAGATGCCCTTGGACAGGCACATGTGGCTCGCCTTATGAAAGCTACCGCCTTGAACTCAATCGATCTAATACCATCCAGCATACTTCCAGGAAAACTAATTATTGATCAAATTCAAATGTCTTTCCATACTCCAGAACCACTTCAACAAGGAGTAAAAATTTAAGCATAGGGTATGAAATCTTAACTGTATTCTCTAACAGCACAGATCTGGGCAACAACAACAGCATAACAAATCAACAGGTTTTTTAATAAAAATACTATGTCTCAATGACTCGCTCTAGTACTCCACAACTGAATCTTCACACTTCAAGTATAACATGTGTAATAGGGAGATCTATTCACGCTGATCAATTTACAGCTCTCCAAGTCTGGATGTCAAAGCATCTTCAATACTACTTAGAGCTTAGTCATTAAAAATAGCTTTATCCACGTAATAAAAGTAAAACACTACTGCAGCAAGAGCAGGCATAGTACAGTCAGCTTTAGTGTATACTTATATGTGTGTGTGTCTGTGTGTGCATGCACACACATGCATGTGTATACGTTTGTGTATATAGATCACAAAACAATAGAAGTGAAGGCATAAGACACTAACAGGAAGAACTGTATTCAGATCTACAGAAAATTATAATTCTTGCTTCTATTAAGTACTGCTGTGACTTATTACAGTTGTCAAATAAGAGAGTTTGGGTATACCTCCTCAGGCTAAAATCAAACCTCGTGGAATAAGTGCTCAACAAATGAAGTTTACAGAGACACCTGACATAAGACAATAAAGTTGGAAAATTATATGAGCAGGGATATTTTGAAAGGATAAAACAAGTTGATAATAAGTCTTCAAAGTGATCATCTTGCTTTTCAAAGTTTGTGGTCCAATTTTAAAAGACATTCAGAGTGCATTTTTAAACTGAAAAGGACAAAAAGCTCATGTACCTCCATTGTCAAGATAACACTAAAAAGAAACTACTGTTCTTCAATAACGGTTTTTAAAATAGTTCTGTCAATTTCTTCCAGTGTTGAAATTCTGAACAGTCAGCCAGCACCTCTTTTTTTACTGGTAATTATTGGTAAAAGGACATATCAATTCCTTTTATGGAAAAGTTATCAGAAATATTTACAGTATTTACAAAAGCAATAATTAAGATCTTTTTTTCAAAAGCATTGAAAATACGGTCAAGAGAAACTTGACCTAACTTGAACAATCAGGATATACACAATTCTCCACATACATGAAAAGTTTAAGCAACATTTTCTCAGACTGCATGGCTATCTTATCCTGGAGAGACATTTAGACAACACAGAATTTTTAAATGGCTGAAGTTTGGTAAAGGCAGCTACATCATAATGAATGCCAACTATTATAATAAAAGTAACAACTGTAATAAGATTCAAATGGGAACAAGCAATATTGGAATTCCCAAAGTTTGCCTACTGAAAGGCCCAACATGAGTCAACTTGCAGCAGACTCACAAAATGATGATAATGTCTGCTCTGCTGAGCACTTGCTCACTGAAGGCTGGATCCACCCATGGGTAGGGCAACTTTACAGCATAATGACATTTACGATAATTACTATTATGTGCATGTATAGCTATGGCTCCTGGTCTTATATCAGAATTTAAATGTTTTTCTTTCCCTACCCCTCCAAGTTTTCTAACTTTCAAAGTCAAGAAGAACAACATGAAAAGGAAAAGACGCATCTGAATGACAAAGGATTACTGACATCTGCCAACAAGCTCCAGCAGACCAAAAATTGTCCAGGAGTCTTCTGAACCTATGAAGTTTCAGGAATGACTAGTTCCTGGCAATGATTTAAGATGGTGTTGTGGTTTAACCCCAGCTGGCAACTAAGCACCACACAGCTGCTCGCTCATACTCCCCACCCCAGTGGGATGGGGGAAAGAATCAGAAGGGCAAAAGTAAGAAAACTTGTGGATTGAGATAAGAACAGTTTAATAATTGAAATGAAATAATACTAATAATGATAATAATGATAATAATGGTGATGATTATGATGATGATGATAATAATAATAATAATAATAGTGAAAAGGAAAACAAAAAAAAAAAAAAGAGGAACAAAACCGAGGAAAAAATAAGTGATGCAACTGCTCACCACCTGATGACCACTGTCCAGCCCATCCCCGAGCAGCAATTGCTGTCCCCCAGCCAACTCCCCCCAGATTATATACTGAGCATGATGCCATACGGTACAGAATAGCCCTTTGGCCAGTCGGGGTCAGCTGCCCTGGCTGTGCCCCCTCCCAGCTTCTTGTGCACCTGGCAGAGCACAGGAAGCTGAAAAGTCCTTGACTGGCGTAAGCACTGCTCAGCGACAACTAAAACACCAGTGTGTTATCAACATTATTCTCATACTAATCCAAAACACAGCACTATACCAGCTACTAAGAAGACAATTAACTCCGTTCCAGCCCAAACCAGGACAGATGGTCCCAACGCTTTTTCCCTTCTGCAAGAATTTTGATTTTTTAAAATGAGACTTGAGAGTGAACTACACACAGTCCCTGACACAATCATTATCCTGGCCATACCATCCACTCTGTCATCCAATTGAGAGGGCATTTACCTCAGCTACTAACTACTGTACAGTTACTACCCAGAAGCAACCTACTACCAGATGCAATCCACTGAAGTGCAGCTTCATGTTTCAATAAGGTTAGTCACAGACACAGTTATAAAGGCGGTCAAAATATCAATGCCTGGAAAGACTGTAGGTGATATGGATGTCCGTCTGTGCTGAGACATAATTTTCTTCTGTCTAAGGACATTCTGCAGCACTTCTATAATGTTTTGCTGTTTATCACAGAGTACCAGGCACTCAATTTTAAATAATTCGTGCACATGTTTGCATTTGGAGATGAAGAAAACGCTTGTCAAATATAGTATTTAAAGATTTCTGCAAGGTTGGGTAGCAACTGTTTCTCTGTATCCTCACTTTACCTTTCTAGCTGTTCTGGGATTTCTGGAGGAGGTCTATGTTCTGTGGAATCTTATCTGTACCATCTTTAATTGCTACTGTTTCAATATTCAAATCTAAGCATTACTCTACACGTATTTTTCCCACATTACTTTACCAGTTGTTTAAAGCATTTTATTTCCTCTCCTGTGCCATAAATCGTCAAGACATAAAGATAATGGCATTAAACCATCAAATAGCAAGAGATGTCATGATTTTACTTAGCAACATAAACTCTTAGAAAGCCACTACTTTGTTATTTCTAGTACCACAAAATAAAATGAAAGTGTGTCCAAAAATAACCATGTGAATTTTTAAAATGACAGATAGGCAAATACCTCACAGTGGGTACTTTTTGTGCCAGAATGTCCTTGAAAGAGCCACCCCAAAGACAGAACATTTTTGGCTAGAAAAATAAGTAACCAATCATACTCCCCTGAGTGCATCCATGACTTGTTAATATTTAAAAATAAGGCTGAGCTACATATACCAGAAAATGTATTTAATTTTTTATAGTTAATACTATCTTAGAAATATGGGTATTAAACACAGCCTCAGTGAGCAAGTGAACTCCCACAAAACATTTGATCTCTTCAGTATCTGGCAGTAGCCACTGCTATAAGTGCAGATGAATAAAAAGACTAGCAACAGGTTTTTCATAAACTACACCCAGCTAGTGGCTGGCTCAGTTATGCCAACATCAACCCTGTATCAGGAAAACATGCTCATTATCTCAGGCATTAAACTTCAAAGCTAACACTTCCTGAGGGGGTTGTCTGGGGAAAGGGTGGGGAAAGAACAGGGAGAAGCTTGAATAGATGCACTGTAACCTGACCATGGGCAAGAACAAAACAAATTAACTGGCTAGTTCATTTCCCTCCTTCCAATTAATGTTAAAAAGCAGATCAAAGAACTGAATAAACTGACTAGATAGGGAAGAAATATCTGCAAGCTATACCAAGAAGGAGATAGTATAATCTCTAATAAGGACAACGAAAGACAAGTCATCTTCAGAAGTTAAGCATGTGGAGCAGAAACCTAGTGTTTAGCAACACCATTGGAAAAAAAAAAAAAAAAAAAAACACACAAAACAAAACAAACACCTAGAAAAATACTTAAAAGAAAGATCCATGTAAAACCAATAACGACAGAGAGAGAAACAGACAGACAGCAAATTGGGTATTTACTTTGTAATATGGCATCGAAGAGTTTGCGATGCAGATCTTTATCACATTGTGACTGAACCCCAAATAGGCCAGCGCACTGAAGTGGAATGGACTATTTCTCCTGGCAAACCTGGAGATTTTTCAAATCTGTAAAACTGGTGTTTTATTAGAACACACTCCAGAACACTGAAATTTCAAACATAGAAAGCACTCTTCTTAGATGTGAAATTAAAATGAAAAATCCTGGAAGCGTATCTAATCCATGGCCTCAGTCTCATTCTCAAGGGCCTCCAAGTTCACTTGATCCCTGGGAGACAAAAACATTGCACATAATCCCTAGGTCCCAATAAAGGCACCTTCTTTCTGCCAGTGAGACTCAATGATTTAAACAAGGTACTATTCCATTTAAACTATCTCCATAAAGTCTGACTCTACCCAAGACACAAAATACACTAATCATGGTTCTCGGAAGTTCAACTGTCATTCCCAAATTCATGCTTTCACACTTGCAATCTGACTGACGCACTGCAGCACACAGCTACAGCTGTTTACGTTCCTGCCCACAGCTGTGTCCCCTACCATTTTGCAATCCCCTAGCAGCTCATGGAAGAATGCAACAAATAACCACAGCACAACAGCTCCAGTTCACAAGCCATGTACAAACCCACCATTGCTGGCAGGGTAAAGTAAGTCACTGGACCACGAACTGCAGCAGCTGAGCCCCAGGCACGCGTACTCACTTTCTCTGTCACAGGAGAGAGAATCCTGGGCAGGAAGGACAGGTGAACAACAACTGGGGTACTGCATCTTAAACCCCTCATGTTGTTTGTGAGTTACGAATGACCAGAAGTCCAGCTGATTTAATATTACGAACAATGACAGGAAAGAACACAATGATCACTTAGCTTAAGCTACTTGGCTTACTGAAATGGCAGTTCTGGAAGTTAATATTAGTTATACTGCTCTGTAATCTATTTGCTTTGACTGTGTTCTGCCAGAAGCATTAAGGATCATCTTATTTACCTTTCAACATACAAGAGAAGTTCAATAATGAAATTTAAGAGATTCTTTTACTGCCGTGCAAAGTCTGAGTCCACTACAGAATAATAAGCACGGGGCTTTACGCAAGCAGTTTAAGATAGCAAAATGGGGAAAACCCCTAGTAAACAAATTATTTAAAGTGCATAATTTTAATTTGATCTTTAAAAAACTATTTTCATTTTATCTTGACCAAAATGTTATGATTTGTATGATTACAGCAACCAGGAAAATTAAATTCAAGTAACTCTAAGTTCATGGTAACTTTACATGTGGTAATTAATTCTCCTATCACAGTACAGTTACACACACGGAGGTGTATATATAGTATATGTAAGTGGCTAACAGAGAAACCAGTACTAAATACATCTTTGGAAGTAATTATTTATGGGAGCAGTTTAGTGAAATGCATATTCTGCTTGCTTAATCCAATGTTAACGGGCAAGCAGAAAACAAATAGTTTAGTAAAAGCACCAGGTGGGAAGCTAAACTTGAGGGACTTCATAGATGAGAAATAAATGGGCAGAAGACCTGAAGGGCAGAGAGAAGCCTCCATCGCTGGGGAAGGGGAAAGACGACAGATTCAGGGAAGGTACAGCACCAAAAAGTTTCAAGTTTTATGCAGAATGACTAAGCTAAACTTTTTTAATTAAAAAGCAAATGAGAAATTCGTATAACGCAAGTTTGACAAAATTCACATTACCGTAATACACAAATTGCCTCAAGCTTCAGATCAAAATATTAAGTAACTGCCTTACTTCAATACATAATATTAACTCTTTTACATTATCGCAATAAAGATAATGTGAATTTATGTTTTAATTTCACCTCGAGTGAAAGACCTACCACATCCTCAAAAGATTCCTCAGCACTTTCATGTTCACTCTCCTTGAAACCCTGAATTCCAAGTATACTTAGAAACCTAGTACTAGGTAAGCCAAAGTCTACAGTATTTTCATACAATTCAGGACATTTACATTGCAAGATTTAGGTCTGTATCTAATCAGAAGGCAGCGGAGACTGGTGGCAAGTGATACAACTAGGATCAAGGCTTTTAAGTGTAAAATGAAAAACGTTGCTTTTTTCAGAGATTTTTCAAAACTTGTTGCAAAGAGAATGCTCTTAAGCTCATGTTTAAGCAACTATATACATAGTAAAATAAGAACTCTTCATATACTCATCTGAAATGAAAAAAAAGAATAGTCCTTTTACTAGATTCCCTGGGAAGGAAATGGAAACAGCCCATGAAAAAAAATCTAGCTGTATTTACTGAAAATAAGCTATGCTTTATATGACAGTTTCTTGAATGCTATTGTCTAAGAAACAAGCTTCATTTTTACTGTTCAATGTATTTATCAAATACACGAGAATATTTGAGGAGTCTCCAGAGAAAAATTAGGGACCAAGTTAAAAAAGAGGCCACTTCTTTTCCTTCTCAGATACTACACAGGCAAAGTTCTTCGATAACAGATGATGTCTTCAGGGCAAGGCGGGGGCAGGAGGGGACAGACAGACGGGTGAGGAAAAACCTATCAAAAGTAACATCATGAAGTTTTTCTTCAAAAGGACCCCAGAACTTCTGAAGCAGGTAAACAAACCCACTCTTTTCTCAATAAAACTTTAGTAAAATGAGAAAAAAAAAAAAATCTACAAGGAGAGTCTCAGTCTACTCCCTCCTTTTTTACACAGAATTACTTTGTCGTATACATTACAAAGTGAATTAAAGGATTCTTCCCTTTCTTATTCCATATGTGAAGTGATTTAGCTGTCCAATATTAAAAATCATTCTACATTTTAGTTCACATTTCCTCTGTATGGGACAAATAATTGAAAAATTACACGATTTGTATTTGATCTTGTTTACACTAAAACTTTATTATTCTTATGAAAAATATCACAAATCTCAAAAATAGGATGGCTGTATTGAACTTTCAGAACATCATGCTTACCTTTTCTGTTGATATGAACTGAGGCCTATAGTTGTCTCAGTCTGTAAAAGAAAAAGAGAATTTTAAGACACTGACAGCATTATACTTCCGGGGGGCGGGGGGGGGGGGCGGGGGGAATCCAGCAACTATAACAAGTTAGTAGATCAGATCTTGAAAGACAAAAGGAGAAGTTCTGATCTGGAGCAGAAAATGCAAACGGGCTTTTTCCGATTACTTAAAGAAATTAAGCCTCTACCAAAACACTGTTTAGCCCTGGACAAGAACTGCAGTCAGTTCCAGTGGTAGAAACTCCTACAAACTGTAAGACAAGCAGCAACTTAAAAACTTAAAAATTGAGAAGAGGAGAAAAAGTCCAGGAAATCATAACATTGTGGGGAGCAAAATAAAAACCTAGCATAGATGTAAGAAACAAATTACTAAGAAAAGCATATAAAACAAATAACAGTCAAGCAATTACCTCACTGGTGTAACTTAACGAACTACAAAGCAAAGAACCCTATAATCTCCATTTGATTAGGAAACTTCATCTCCTTCCTAATGATCTTCTAGCCTCTATTATTCACACTTTTACTACCGCTCTGCTGGACATTACAGTTAATTACCTGAAAACAAGGAGGTTAGTTTGTCTAGGAAATTCCAACTAGTTTACCCTTGTCTAAGAAATTCCAACTGGTTTAGAAGGCTGCGTGTGGCCTGTCCTCCTGATACAGCTAATGTTAAAACATACCTGACTTTGAAAACTTCTGTCTTCCCACAGGATTTGGGGATCAAATTGAGGGTTTCAGTTCTTCTCTTAAAGGCATTTCATGGCCAAGACGAATATTTATCTTCTGGGAGTGGGAAGGCGGCTTACAGGTCTGATAAAGCCTATGGTGCGCCTTGGCTCCTCTGACACAGTTTGCCTCTAGTTATAAGGATGTTGTTTGTTTGCAAGGGGAACATGAATTTTTCATGTCTCATTTCAGAACTAAAATCAAGTTCCTTGGCTGGCCACTTCACTGATTTCAACTACAAATTACACTTTCTTTCCTTGTTTCTCCTAAGAGAAAAGTATTTTTTCTTAAAATAATCTTTTAAAAATTACCTTTACTTAAAAATTCCTCTAATAAAAGAATCCATATTTTATTTTGCTTTTTGGAGACACTTCTTTGAAATTTTATAATTACTACTATTAAATCTCTTAGTCCACAAACATTAATGTTTGATTCATGTCAAGGATCAATTTTGGACTGTAAATCTAAGTAGAGTTTCAGATTTAAAATGAAATTATTTGGTTTATTGACTCTCCATTTTGTATCAAACTAAATAAAGCTGGAAGTGTATTATTTACCATTGTAAAATAAAGCTAATCTGTTTGTAACTTGAGGATTTCTTTGCAATTTTAAATGTCTAGGCAGAGCATCAATTAGCTTTTTTCTTTTAAAACCTCTGAAACAGAGGGGCACACTGCCTTGCTAAAGGGACGATGCAGGAGGGAGGGGTTCACATGAAAGTACGCTTCATAGAAGAGCATAACGAGTGCAGTTTTTCCTCACTGAACAGAACGCTAAGAGACACGGTAACGTGTCTTCTATTGCCAATTTTATTATAATTTAAAAATCAGCAAGTTTTCATTTAAACTCAGCAAGCTTTCATTTAAACTTAGGTATTACATTTGTACCATAATTAGGAAAACGGGGCATTTCTTACTTTTCATTAGAATACACTGGCTTGCAAATGTTTCCATTAAGTTTTCCCAGCTAAGGTATGCTACTCACATACTGATAAGCTTTTAGTTCAGCTTCTTAATTTCTGATGTCACCCTCCATTTTCTATTTCCAGTAAAATATAAGTAAATACTTACAACCTGTAGTGAATTGTTTCAGAATGGTAAGAGAAATTCAATTAAAATGAAGAAAGAAGAAATTTAAAATCAGTTTTAGTTAATTGATGAATGCTTGTGATACAAAATGTTTTGTATCTAAATCTTCCTAGGAAGCACTGCCTAACAAGTTCATTTATTAGCTCCAAAACCTAAAGAATTTAAGCAGAAAAAACAGATCTCTGCCTTCCATACCTTATTTTTGCCTCAGACTGGAAAGGTGAGAGCAAACCTTCCAGTTTTAAACTGTCACCCATTAATTTCTCAACTTAAAAAATTGATAGGAAACTGAATCAAAGTGAATCAGCTGAAGATATTTTCTCTCCATCCAAAAAGGACTTGTGCTGTCAAAAGCTGGTTTAACACTTCGTACGAGCACTTGTTCAAAACATTAAGCCAGCGATTTCCTCTAGTTCACAACAGCATGATTTTATAAGCTCTGCAGAAAATATGTATTGCTTGAGTATTTTAAAAATGGTTTTAATAAGCTTCAAACAGCTGCTTATAATTACATATGCTTATTCTTATTATCTACTTTTCTATCATAAATCTGACAACCACGAATCACTGCCCGCCTTTCCAATTGTATTTTTATTTTTTTATTTTAAACTATGTAACTATTGCCTACAGCTTGCAGATGTACCCATTCTACCTAAAAACACATCAAGACTATACCTGGCTCTGAGGGCTCTGCAAGAGATGCTGCACAGCCTACTCAGTAGCAACAGCCTAGTGCTTGCTTATAAGGACTAAACAGTCTGAGTGATTTGACTGCGGCTGAGAGGCACGCTGACCTTCACCACAGCCACCTACCACTGATCTAGGCTAACATTGATCCGTCAGTCTCAGCACTGATGAGCTTTCTGCACATCTTGCATGTAGCAAGTGGTACACTCCAAGCGTTGATGATGAGGAAGATTTGGATCTGAAGATCTATGCAATACAATCAGTAATGCAGATGTACCCAAAAATGACCCAAATCCATTTTGAGTGTGTTCTCTACTAACTGAAATCATCTGCTATTCCTCCCCACCAAACAACTGCATATATCCCTCTCTTTTTTACTAGAGCACAATCATTTAAAGCCATTCTTCTCCTGATTTTGCCAGTTCTATTCTTCCATGTTGTGCATTCACACCACTGACTTTCCTGCTTACTGGAGGGAGACAACCAAAAATTGCTGAGACAGCGTTCCTGCGAAATACTGTACTGGTTTGGGCTGGCATAGAGTTAATTTTCTCCAGAGTAGCTGGTATGGTGCCATGTTTTGGATTTGTGTTGGAAACGGTGTTGATAATACAGCAACGTTCCAGTTACTGCTGAGCAGTGCTTACACAGAGTCAAGGCCTTTTCTGCTTCCCACCCCACCCCACCAGCGAGGAGGCTGGGGGTGCACAAGGAGCTGGGAGGGGACACAGCTGGGACAGCTGACCCCAACTGACCAAAGGGATATCCCACACTGTATAACATCATGCTCAGCATGTAAAGCTGGGGGAAGGAGAAGGAAGGGGGGGATGTTGGGAGTGATGGCGTTTGTCTTCCTAAGTGACCATTACGTGTGATGAAGCCCTGCTTTCCTGGAGATGGCTGAGCACCTGCCTGCCCATGGGAAGGAGTGAATGAATTCCTTGCTTTGCTTTCCTGTGCATGCGGCTTTTGCTTTACCCATTAAACTGTCTTTATCTCAACCCACGAGTTTTCCCACTTTTACTCTTGCGATTCTCTCCCCCATCCCACCGGGGGGGAGTGAGTGAGCGGCTCTGAGGCGCTTAGTTGCCGGCTGGGGTTAAACCACAACCACCACACTTACTCTATCAAGTTAACAGATGTATAAACACCCTGTATTCCTTAGCAATGTCCTTGAAAATGCATTATTCACTACAATTAAATACAACCTTCCTTTCAGTAATTGTTTTTTCTTTAGAAACATAACTAAAGCACATAATTAAAAATTATGCTACGGCAGTTACCTGACAGTCAGATGATGGAGCTAACAGGTTCAGATCCTATGACAGGGCAACCAAAATAGTCATTACCAACACTTTCCCATCCTTGACAACTAGCTTTGGCTCTAATATGAGAGCACGTTCTATTAAGTTTTAAATTATTCGGTAGAGAAAGTTGTTTGTTTTCTATGCTCTTAAGCACCATAACCGGCAGTCAATACCCCTAATACTAGTCTTAGTCTAAGTGGAGATGAAATTTAACTCCAGACAAATACAGAAACAAACAGAAATACACATCATTGACAATACCTGAACTACTACATAGCCATGGCTGTAGTTAACTGCTGAGATTAAATTCTCCGGCTGATCATACACTCAAGTTTTCCCTCCTGTGTTCTGAAATTACAGATTTGCTATGACAGTATTAGTCTAATATCTGTACATCAAGTTTAAAATCACAAATCACTTTGGCAGGACATCATACATCTGAAATATATTTAAGAGCAAAAATCCATCAAAGATTCACACTTGCAAGGAAAAGCCTGATTTTTGCTTTCAGATGTCTGTTAAATACAAGCAAAATGACAAATTCATTTCAAGTACACTTTTTGTTTTGAGCAGAGGGTTGTTTGCTTTTTGGTTTGTTTGGGGGGTTTTGTGGGTATTTTGTTGCCTGGGTTTTGTTTTGGGGTTTTTTTTTTAGGTTTTTTGTTTGGTTGGGTTTTTTGGGGTTTGGTGGGGGTTTTTGTGTTTGGTTTTTATTTATTTATTTATTTTTTTAAATCAGGGTCAATCAAGAGCAAAGAAATAGCATGCCAACTTCAGTAGCTCATCAACCGTAGCATCATGGAACTAAACCAAAAATAAATCTCATGTGGCAGTTTCTATAATTACCGCTCATTTTTATTACATGTCAATCTTTAGAGTTGTGCAGTAAACAAAAACATACAAATGTGCTCAGTTACATGTTCTAAATACTTTTTTTAATTTGATCTTCAAGTAAAATTGTGGACCTACTGTGCTGCAGTCTGGCATGCTATTTTTCCTGTGTGACTGCACAAAACCGTCAAACATAAATGCCAAGAACTAAAACCACATACCAGATCAATCCACTATTTAAAGTGTAGGTTTTGTTGAATACTGCCAGTTTATTAGGTAAAGAGAAATAAAATTATGCTCTTTAATAAGTACAGTTTATTCTTTTCTCCTGTAAAGGATACATTTGTAACAGAGCAGCATTAGCAAAATATTATTTACAGGAAAATTTTATTAATCTTATCTGTATGGGAGAAATATTACAAATAACAAAATACTACCTTGCAATGTACAGATCAGGAAGAAGCCTGCATGTGCACACTATTACTATTTCAAGAGACACAAACTAAGTTACAGGGAAAAAAAATTCAATTGGATTAATTTCCTGATCCACCTGACTGCGTAACAACAAAAACTAAGGCCAGCACAAAAGAAACAGTAGAAATATACAACTAGGTGGGAAAAAGAAGCTGGAGCGGGAAAAATCACCCCTTTTACCAGTCCTGGGGGTTTATAATCCTTCCACCCAAAAGGCTATGTTCAAGTCTTGAAGTCAGATGATTTTTTTTTATTTTTTTTTTTAATTTAAAGATAGCATATGCATTTAGGCTGTTGCCTAAATGATTTAGAAAATTTGATTTAGAAAATTTGAAGGCAGGCAGTCAGCACCAGTTTCAAGACTTAAAACAATTTCTCTCCAAGAGGCTCATATCCTCAAGAAAGATTTCACAGCGAATCTGTACCTGAAAGTGCATCTTACAGACTCAGTACAGTTGTGGAATGATACCAGACACCAATCTTGTGCACACAGAGAATCAAAAAACAGACCTCTCAGTCTGAAGGCTGTCTCTAAAGACATACCCATGGTTGTTAACTTCAGCCAGAAAACAAAAACAAAAAATCCCACCAAAAAAACAACCAACCAACCAACCAAAAAAAAAGATTAATTTTAATGTCTCACCAGTTTGTTATAATAGCTATTCTTCACTTCTTGGTAAGCGGTCACATTACCTAGCACTACAGTCAGTCATCTAAACATAGGCATCTGCTGCCACTTGAGATTAATGTCCTAGGGCAACCTGCCTGGTCTCAGACTGACATCCAGAAGGGCACACAGTTTCTCCTATGCCCTGTGCCATATCTGCCAGGTCCATGCAGATGTCCGGGACAGCCCAGGGCATCTCAAATAGCACTGGTTACCTATGCTTAAGAAACTGAATTAAAGCCCTGAAGTCTTAAACAAGGATGTTGGGGGTGGGGTGGAAAGCAGGGAGGCCCTCTTAATCAAGACCTGAGGCTTCTGGACACCATATACGTTTCCTTAATGTCACCAAAATTCTCAACAACCCAAGCTTTCTGTATTCCTACACAAGAGCATCCACACTAATTTAAAAGGCTCCTTCAGTTTTCATTTTGTATGAACATTTTACATAGTTATTTTATAGTAAGGTTGGTTTCTTCTTGTGAAAAGCTATGTGCTGCTTGCAACTAGATGTTGAGAGACAGCTGCAAAACTGATAGGTAGATGGCAGCTTAAATTTTCGTTGCTGTATTCATGAGCTCTATTCTAATAAGTAGGATAATTAAAGGAAACAAAATTAATGATGAATATCTTGCTTAAGGTAACAAAAAAAAATGAATGCTGTAATCTGGAAGGTAGCTGAAAGTGGACTGAACTGAGTCATTCTTGCCATGCTCTTTCATGACCCAAACTCACATAAGGAAACAAAAACATCAGTTAACTTTAGCTGATGCAACACATGCTATTGACATTGGTTTTGCAACAGTCACTTACTCCTGGGCATCAATTAATTATTTTTAAACTAAAGCCTGGGGATGGCAATTCTTCCTGTACAAGAAGAAGAAACCGCAATTTTTTTCTGAGCAGCAGCAAGACTTCAGCTGCTCACAAGCAATGGCAATGAACGGAGATGGCTTTTGTTCTTTTATAAAATCACACACATTGGAAGGAAGCTCCAGAGGCCATCTAGTCAACCCTTGCTCAGAGGAGATCTAGTTAGCGCAGGTTGCTCACAGGTTTGGGCCACTGAGTTCTGAATAACCCCAAAGACAGAAATTCTACAACTTCTGTGAGTAACCTGGTCCAGTGTTTGATCACCCTCAAGTTTAAAAGGGTTACATGGGTTTGGAATGTCCCATGCCAAAACTTGTGTCCAAAGCCTTTCATCCTTCCACTGTGCACAGTGAAAAATCTGGCTCTTGTCAACTCTACAAAGCCATTAGTTTTCCCCTTGGTCTTCTCTTCTCAAGGCTGAAAGAAACACATCCTAACGTGAGAAGCATTCCAGCCCCCAGTGATGCTGGTACCCCTCTGCTGTTCTTGCTCCAGTATGTCAGTGCCTTCCTTGTATTGGGTAGCCCAGACGGGACACAGTACTCCAGCTGCAGCCCCACAAGTGCTTAAGTGGGAGGGAAACGCACCCCTTATCTTCTGGCTCCACATTTGTTCACATAGTTCAGTAGGCTGGCAGCCTTCTTTGCCACAAGGGCACATAGCTAACTTATGTTCAACCTGCTGTCTCCCAGGACCCCCCAGGTCATTCCTACAGTGCTGCTGTCTAGCCAGTCACTGCTCAGCCTGTCCTGTTAGACAGGGTTATTCTCTCCCAGGTGCAGGACTTGCATTTGCCTTAGCTGAATGTCATGAGGTTCTTGTCAGCCTGCCAAAGTCCCTCTGAATAGCAGCCTTGCCTTCCAGTGTATCAGCTACTTTGCCCAATTTGGTAGCATCCACAAACTTACTGAGAGTACTCTCTATACCATCATCCAGGCTGCTAATGAAGACATTAAGCGGTGCTGTCTTCAGTGTCAAGCTCCATCATGGGTAACTGACTGCCAGCTGAACTTTGTACTGTAGAGTACACCCATCGAGGTCAATGGTTCAGCCACTTTATTGCCCACTTATGTGGTCTGTATCTTAGCAGTTTGGCAATATGGATATTAATGGAGATCATATCAAGTTGTGCCAGGGCAGATTTAGGTTGGCTATTAGGAAAAACTTCTTCACTGAAAAGTAGTCAGGCACTGGACCAGGCTGCCCAGGGAAGTGGTTGAGTCTCCATCCCTGGAGGTATTTAAAAGACGGGTAGACGTGGTGCTTAGGGACATGGTTTAGTGGTGGACTTGGCAGTGTTAGGTTAACGGTTGGACTTGATGATCTTAAGGGTCTTTTTCAACCTTAACGATTCTATGATTCTGTGAAAACCCTTTTATAAGTCAACATACAATACGAAAATTTGAGGTAATAAAAAAATATACTTAAACTTTAAACCCTGAAAACACTACTGCTGCTACACCAGCACCAAATGGTTGCCACCATAAAGATACTTCTTCACCGTGCCATACAGAATGAAGTACAGATCATGCAGAAAATACTGAAATTCCTCCAGTAAGAGATCGGCATTGCTGATTCCCATGCATGTAACTCAGTCCCATAGCTTCCTCGTTGCAAAGCCACCACAAGTCATGTTAAGGTCCTGTCTATTTGACATTTAGGACCATCGTAATTCTCATTACCAGTTCTTGTGACTAGCAGTTTATAACAGTTTATGAACAAAGACAGCAAATATATATTAAGTATATATAGACAGACAGGTTTTCATTTTCCCCTATTTTAGCTATTCTGCAAACCAGTTAAGTATCAGTAAAATAATTTCTAGGAGTTCTCCTGTAAAAAAAGCATTTCATACACTTAAGATTATTGCAGCAAGGGTAAGCGTAGTGATTTATGTTAAGAGAATTTGACTGAAGAGTCTTACCAGTAGGAATACACTACTCTCAAAATACTACTACATAAGCAGAAGTACTTTCCAAACACTTAGTCTGAATAGAAGATTGCTCACTCTGCAAAACAGTGGCCCCAACTACATTGTGCAGTAAAACATCAGATACTCAAGGCAAGAGCTCTCACAATAAATAGAATGACCTGGAAATCAGTCCTTTATGAACTGAAAGCAAATGAAAACTTTGCTCTGAAAAATAAATTTTACTTTACTGTTCACTTTTCAAAATAAAGTCCTCAAAAAGTGAGCCACTATGTTGGCTTAATATAAAAGGATCATTTATTAAAAGTAACAGTTGTAGTTTATTTCAGCAGTCCTAATATTTGCAGATGACATAATCATCAGGGACTTGAAGCATCTGTCAGGTTTGGACAAGGGTTCAAATAATCAGGACACGGAGGAGATGGCCCGACACTGACAAGGCAAAGTTTAGCCGAAGGAGAGCTCAGATCTAAAACTGAGAATAACTGACTAAGCGGTAGTACACTAAAAAAAAAAGAATGTGTCTGGAGAGCATAGTGAAATACAAACTATATGAGCAAACAAAATGCTGTCAAAACTTTACAACTCATTTTGGAATTACAAGTGTTATTACACAGGGAAGCACCTACTCTGTCCTTTCTCAAAGCCTCAGAGTACTAATGTCCTAATTAAATGCTACGCTTTAAGTAGTGTGTAGACAAATAAAAATCCAGTATAGAAAGTTACAGGGTGTTTTTAAAAATTTGCATGAGAAGCTGTCTCAGCACAAAATTATCATTACGAAGAGAACAAAAAAAACCTAACAAAAACCAACTGAATATATATTGGCGACAGAAGAAGCAGCAAAACCAGGTTAGGCATGAAACAAATACATACTTAAGCAAACTTGTGAAAGTTACTTCTCTGGAGGTTTTAAGAACAGAAGAGTCAAGTATCTGCCAAGGGTAATCCATCTACATACAACACTACCTGAAGAACGTACTAGGTTATCTCCTGAGGTCCATTCCAACCAAACAAATCTATGACTCTGTGAAGTGCCAACCAATTATATCAACATCTGCAAATTGCCTACTACTGAAGAAAAAAACAAATCCTATATTGCATTGAGCAATGGACAATTTATATTAATACAATTGTTACCCTATGTTCAGGATCTAAATAAATTATTTGAAGAGATCAAAAACTTGTTGAGTCCTTAAGGGGATTGATTCACGTGAAGAATAGACAGAATTAGGAAATTCTCTCATTATTGTAATTTAATTCATGGCAGAAGTAGCATAAATTTATTCAGATAAAAACCTTTAATCTAAACATGTATGCTAAAGAATAAAATTCTCACTTTTACTCTGTTAAGACAAGAGGGCAAAGCTACATGGTGTAGCACATTCTAACCCACATACTGGAAGTCCACACCCAAAAAGTACAGTCTCTGCTTCGCTGCTGTTATCCACTAGCATGAACTAATGAAACTTCCATTGCCAGTTTATTTTTACTAAATGCACGGTTTTTTAACTTAAATATTCAAAGATTTATGCTCTTTCAATGAATAACTGTTTTTAGTCAGTCTGACCAAACCCGATTTTCCAACGTATTTCATTCATTTTTTACAACAAAAGTCCTAAAATGTGATTGTGTGCAGTGGTTTCAGAACACATAAGGAGTGTTTCACCGATAGTATGTAGTCCAAATAAGTACAAAAAACAGTATCAAGAGGATATACTCTAACTGGAGGGAGGTAGCAGGAATCACTAATGACTAAATTATGTAAGACTTGGCATTTGATTTGCCTTACTTGGAAAGCAACTCCTTCAAACAAGAAAAGGGCTCACTTCCACTTTTACAGTGGATATCAAATTCCTTGAGGGGGGGAAAAAATAAACCAAGACCGGAGATAGCTTAGACACTTCAATGATTATTAATCACTTTATGCACTGAATTGTTTTTGTTTTGTTTGTTTGTTTTTTTAAATATTTTTTTTTAAAAATCACCTGAAGGTGACATAACATTAGACTATACTGAGCTACTACTACATCATTGTATTTGTTCTGTAATGATGGATGACCTACAATCAACAAACATTTGTGAAAACTTACAGAAAGCCTGAAAGAGAAACATTCAATTACATTACAATAGGTTTAAAACTTTAGTAACTGCAGTGCACCAGATGTAAATCTGTTTTTACAACAATGTATTTGCTTTGGTTTTATTTAATTGCAGTAAGTAGTCACAAGAGGTCACCATATTAAAATCTACAGGAAAAAACCCAAATAAATTGTAAGCTAGAGAAAACATGCTGTATCATTCTGATTAAAAGGAACTGCTTTCACTTACATAGGTATTTTTGAATTAAGAGCCACAACCATAATATAAAACATATAAACCATTTATTAGAAATTTTGTCTCTCTTGCTTTGTTTTAAATCAAATATTCAGCAGTGTATTAGGATAAGTGGCAGCCAAATGCAATCCAAAGCACTGCAAATTTTACAGTGCAACATCCAGAACTGCTTGACTTTGTCCCACCATAATATTTAAACTAATTTTCCTGTCTCTGTTGCACCTTGTAATAAAGTTGGAATGATTAACAACCGTTTTACTCTTCCATCTTTATATGAATTATTGAGGTGGTTCACAGCAGCACCATTACTTTCTAGTACTGAGAACAATAGTGATTAATAAAGTGCTAAAATTAATAAATAAGATAATTTCAGATTTGTAAGATTAATTTTAATTAAAAAAAAAAAATCCTGGGGAAAAACACACCTAAAACGTAGATAAGTGAATTCAACTCCATCATTTTTATCTTAAAAAATGGGTCAACACCTGTCTGTCATTTTTATTAAACCACTCTTGTCAAACAAAATATATTCTAATAGACTATGTAAAAGAAAAAAAACTAAGCTTAGTGATTTTTTTCTCTTATATTTATACTGATATGTGGTATCCCCATGCAAGTTAAAGAAATATTCTGAGTCAAAAACTGCAATACATGAGACTGTAAGCACTATGTGGAAAACTTCCACTATTCTACTATATATGTCCAAAAATAGGCCTACATGGATATCTATTATGAGAATGGGTTTAGCACATGACATCTAAACAACTGTTTAATGAGGAACCTGAGGCTTTTTTGTTTGCTTGTTTGGTGTTTTTTCGTGATTGTGCTGGGGTGTTGGGTTTGTTTTTAACTGCAATCTTTTCTGTCACCAGTTTAGATCATTTTGAAGGATTTTATCCTTGTACATTATAATCTTAAAATCTGTAATAAGTTATTCTTGATTTACACTAAGGACCAAGCAGTGGAAGAAGAAAAAAAAACCCCAAACAACCAAACAAAAAACCCAAACAACTTAGGTAGGTGGAGGAAAAAGAACAAACACCTTCATAAATCTGAAACAAACAATATTATCCGGGGCCCAGAACTATACAGCTTTTACATTTGTTGACTCTTCTAGACTAGATGGAAGGTAGGAATTGTAAATCAAGCACTGCACTGGTAACTAATGAAGTTAAACACAGTCACATGCCATGTGTTCTAATAATTTAAACAATTAATTGCTTTTTTCTTTCTCCTCTTCTTCCTCTCAACTACCAGGACTAACATCATCAAGGAATTTTAACAAAAGATATTCTCAACAGAAATACAATCCACAAAATGCATGCGTATGAAATTCTAGTTAATAGAACTTCAGAAATACGTAGCTCTTAAGCATGAAGCCATGTTGCTAGGTCTTTCATCCCAACTACTACCACCGTCTCAAAATATCAGCACATATTCTTTGAAGTTAACTTTTCATCTGTTTTGACTCATGCCAAAAGAAAGCTGACAAGAATGGCAACATTATACCTGAAAAATCCATATTTGCAACAGCAATTACCTCACTGCAGTAATTTGAACTTTCTTTAAACCCAGTGGTGACTTGGTCCTAAGGGCTGCCTTTACATTTGGAAATCTTCCAACACTTCCCAGTTGTTCTAGCTGTGCTATTCAATTGCATCCCAACTCTACATCAAGATGAGTCTTAAACACAAAGCATCCCCCAGTGTTTCTGTGGAAAAAAAAAAAAAAAAAAAAAAAAACAAAAACAAAACCTGGACAAGCAGGCCAGACAGAACCTGTGGCAAACTCCACCAGTTTCCCAACACAAAAGATCAGGGAACCAGAACCTCAGGACACATCAAAGCGCACTGTTGAAAATAACTCTAGAAAGTCCAAAAGTCTTTTGGACTTACTTAAGTTTGATGCTTGCTTATTTTGAAAAATCCACTCACCCATGAGTTTCAAAAAGCAGCTATCAAAAAGAAGATGAAACATTGCTAGTTCAGATGATTTACTCTGACTACATACCTGCAATAGGTCTCCTTCATCAAAACGTAGCATTTCTATTATGCCATCCGACTGGATGAAAGCTGCAAAGAAAACCGAAAAACTAAGTTACTTAAATCAAAAAACATTTTGTTATTAAATTAAAAAAAAACAACTTAAAACATCTAAAATCTGCTGTACCTCGTTTTGTAGATAGAGCTCTGACAAACCAAAATAACAATGCAAAGTCTAATGAAATACCAAACACAAATCTATGATACTAATTTTCTTCTGAGAGCTCAAATTCCAAGATGTTCACATTAATAAGTACCACACTTCACAAATCAGTCTTTTGGCATAAAAATGTTTAACTCCAAAGCGAACAACTTCTTGTAGGTTCCCTAAAAAGACTGCGTGTACCAAGCTAACTCAGTACTTCAACCAATATGCCTGACTGGGTGCCTAAACAACTGAGTTTAATGCATCTAAGCCCACAAAGAATTCTGACACTTACAAATGGAATTTCAGTTTCATCTATACACCTCGAATCTTAACTGTACACGTGGAAAGCCTTGTTCACACTGTTCCCTAATCCTCAACATGGCAACAACTCTCTCCATCTTGACAGTAACATAATAAAATCTGAAACAGTTTAGAGGTGTTTGCACCATATGACTAAACTCGATGAAAAGTTCATGCCTCAGTCACATATAGGATCCGCAAATTAAGCATTCCTCTTCCACTTATTTCCTCTAAATGTTTGGGCAGGCAATTGTTCTTCAATTCCTCTCAAAATGTAGGGAATGCTACTTTCTTTTAAAGACAAAGAAATAAGGGCATTGCCCTTCCTGTAAAATATAATGATCTGTACAAGAACAAACACAAGTTAAAAGAGGTCTAAATTGTACTCCCCAGAAGACTGAAAAGTGAATACACACACACACAAAAGCACATCTTTAGAATAAAATACAGTAACAACCTCAAACTAGAAAACTGTGTTAAAAAAAAATCCCTATAAATAACTCCTCCCCTACCCTACAACCTTTTTCCATGACTGCCTTACCATTCAGCTAAATGAAGCTGAGAGAGTGAGAACAAACCACAGAGATGAAAAACTTCAACAGGAAGAAGTTAAAGATTTCCCAGCACACAGAAGCATAGTGTGTGCTTCTGGAAGATGAAATTTGAATCCCAGTCTGAAAAAGGAGATTTAAACCTTCATCTCCCACTTTGAAGGTCAGCGTTCTAACAAGAACAATTATTAGAAGGTCACCAACATTGCCACTTGTCTCTATGATGTTTTAAAAGAAAAAGTGACATTACTCTCAGAAAGCAAAAATAAGAAAAAAGCACTCTTGGCAGACAGGAGTGAAGGCACCTACCACACAGAGAAACACTATTTTTGACACATATTTGTCCAAAGCATTTCCTCACTGGCTGCTTCAGTGATACCTCATTCAGCACCCAAAATTCAATCTGCTACCTAACAGCACTGTGTGCACATCCCATTCTGCATCCCTGACTCCCCCCATATTTTGATACCTTCTCCTAAAAGGTACAAACTCCACAACCTTGCTTTCATATGACCAGAAGTAAAAGTTAACATAAAATAAAAAGATTGCTGCTGTCATCTCCAAACATCTCTTTTGGTATGCAAAAAAAACCCAACCAACCAAACAAAAATCCCAAATGACAAAATTCTATACAATTACTTTCCAAGCTACCATACCTCAGAATTCTAACGTTTAGTGACACAGGGTGATAAAGCAGCCCAGCCCATGTGGAAGTGTGAAAATCACCATAGAGGGGAAGGTGGGGGGGGGCCTCAGATTATAAACAATATGCATGTCCTGCAATATTAACAGTGGCATGAGCAGTACTACTCAGTCATGTCAGCAATATCTTTTTTTTTGTGTCTATTCATTGTTATTACTTTAATGATTTTCAAAACAAACAAGTCATCCTTAATCCAAGAACTGGGGGTTTGGTCAATCATTTATATTGAAGAACTATACAGAACATAGGGCAAGATATTAAAAAAACAACAACAAAAAAACCCAAAAACCCAAACAAACCAACATTTAAACAGCTGTTACGAGATCAAGTCCTACAGCTTATGAAGATTTGGGCTTTTAAAACTTAAATTACTGGAATAAGTCTATCAGTTCAAAGTTTAATCCTAGAAACAAGTGAGTTCTTGTCAATTTAACTGGCAATACATATGTAAGACATTCAAGTCACTGTTTAATTTTGTCTTTAAAACCACTCAAAAAAAAAAAAAAAAAAATCTGTAAGTGAATTGCAGCGCCAGAAGTAAGCAAATTAAGTTTTGACAAGTCAGGATAAAAAGCCAAGTATGACAGTTAATCACAACTTCACAGAAATGTCATGCCCTATCCTCTACAAAAAAACCAAATTACAAATTAGCTAATATGGAGGGAAAAGTCTCAATTTTTAACTTAGGGACAAATCCAGAATGAAATTATGTTTTCTTATGTATTTGATTTATTGCAAGTTTAACAAACAAAATTTAATAAAAGAATTTATCAGTAAGAGCACACCTTCCTAATATTCAAAACGAATTGCACCTCTGAGGTTGGGCTTTTTGGCATTCTTTTGTTTTCCAGCTTTCTGCTCTGGAAACAAAGAATACACAGAACTTGACTGTGACATCAGGCACGAACAAAAAATTCATTAAAAAACAACTTTTTATATTCATAATCTATCATCAACCAGTAAAACACAAACGGTTATTTCTTCAAATGTATCTTTTTACACAAAATTACAAATGCTTCGTATTTTCCTGAGGCTTTTTTCCCATTTTAAATATGATACACTCTAGGTACAAAGAGCACAAAGTAGTAACAATTCTTCCATAAGGATAACACACACAAAAGCTCACAGAAACAAGCCAAAGCCTTCTACCCAAGCAGCTTGAACACAGGCAGCCCTTCTGTAAACCCCAAACGCTTTCTCAGCCACTCTGCAGTTATTTCATCTTTGTTGCACCTTATGAACACAGCAACAGATGTTACAGAACATTTTGAGTGGATGACACTGTTAAATAGAAGTGCCATTCATCATTATATCATTTAAGAAATGTTTTCAGAGAGCAGATGCCAGTTAGTGCCAGGTGAAGTCAGATGCACGGCAAAGCTTGGCTGCCGGCCATTTCCCAGCAGTCACATCTCAACTCAGACTGTGATGAAGTTTCTGTGGTTATACCTTTTGCTTTGTTTTAGACTAACTTTCAAGCCTTTGTTTCTACTTTATCAGTTATTTCATCAAAGCAAGGAAATGACAAGTAAATACCTACACCTTCATGAGATGAAAGCTTGTTTTTGCAACCGACTTCTCAGACTCTCAGTTCAGGATGAAGCAACGAGTCACCTCATTCAAATGAGGCAAAGCCAATTACATTTTAAAAAAGCTCCACTGACGAGTCATAAAGAATCACCCAAGTCCCTGGAAGAGCAGCCCTCAAACTGTCCAATATGGACCACAGAGAGGACAAAGGCTTCTTCAAAGTGAAATGCAGACAGTGCCCGAGGAGCAGAATGCTTCCGAGTACTTGCCCATTCCAGAATTAGCAGCTGCTCACCATTTGCACTTGCACTACTTGAGCTAAGGAAGTTCACAAACTTCTACAGTGCAAGTCCACAAATAGTCTTTTCTGTCCTTCTACACAAAATATGTATGTCACCAGTAGAGAACAGGTTATTACCAATGCCAAAAGACTCTGCAAGCAATTACGTATGAGCTCACTTGGGCATGCTTTATTAGGTGAACCATTCCCCATGCTACAGAGGAAGATGACTGTTTCCGCAAAGTCCCTCACAATTTCTCCTAGAAAAACTTCTTCCCAAAGTCCAGGCTGATACCATCATGCTCCATTATCAGTCTAATACTGTAGCCAATACTCTAATACTCTGGAATAGTAAACTGCAGCAAATTAAGAACTGCTGACTGTGCCATTTCGGTCACCCCTGCCACATGACTGGCAACTGCTACAAGAGGGGCACAAGGTAACATTTGGGGTAGGAAGCATTTCAGCTGTCACAGTGTGATCTGCCACTGAACAAATCAGCAGCCAAGAAGCCAAATTACACGTTAGGAAAATAATTTCTTCCTGACCCTACAGGCAATTGAAGCTCCGAAGGCTGATTATAATAGTTATTAGTCAAACTTTAAATGTTATTAGCATGCTCATGGCCCAAAAAAGGAAAAGGATGAAGATTCATAACCACAGATATCAAGGCCAGAAGAATCAGTCTCCTTTCCTCCTCACCTAAGCTGAACAGAATGTTTTCTTCTAAGAGGTATACACAGATCCCACTCAGCAGAAAACCTTTATCCTTTCAAGTACCTGGCAAGAAGCAAATTTATCAGATTCATGAGAATCCATGCCAATTTCAGTCACTCTCACTACTAGGACATTAAGTGATTTCAGAGTCAAATTTCTCCAGCTTCTAGCTTGCATATCCTGGTTTCCTCTTTTCAGACAGTAGGTCACTATTAACAGAACTGATATAAGCAACAGCAAACGCTAAAAATACTCTAAGTTTCATTTTCTGTTTGTTTTCAATTTACAGCCTTTAAAATGCAACTTCTTTGCTTAAGTCAGCTTTTCTGTGAAAAGCCCATAAAAGATATCAGAAAAAGACTATGAATGTAGGTCTTTCCACTTGCTCCAAAACACCTTTTTCTACAGAGAGCATTTTCTAAGCTTTTCCAAACTCTTCAAAAAATGGCAAAACAAAAACCACCACCATAGCCCTATAACCCCTGCCCCACAAACCATAGCTTTCTGGAAGAGTAAAAACACTATTCAGTCATTATTACCAGTAGATTTCTAAATGCTTTCCCCTGCCCTTTCCAACAACATCACAGGGATTGATGGCAAACACCTAAAGTAATAAAAACGGAAACAATAGTGGCCTAAAGAGATACCAAACTCACTTAAATTCCTCAAAGCTGAAGCAGCATCTTCTCACAAGTTTACATAGCTAGCAGCCAAATTTTACTCAAACACATTCCTATTTTAGTTGTCTCTGGTCCAAGCCTTTTATATTTTAGCTTAAAATAAGAAAAGCACAGACCTATAAAGCATCAAGTAACAAGAAGAAAATTTTAAAATCCTACACTTCTCCAAAGTAAACCGGAACTTAATATCAAAATTACTTTAGCCAACACCAGTCTTTAGATATGCCTGAATTACACATAAGAGATTAAATTTGCATGTAATGCGAGACCACTGAATAGGCCAAGACTCTTGATGCGCAACAATAAAAAAAATTCTCCATGGTTCACAGGTTATGAGGCCTACTCTGACTGAGATCTGATTTTTAAGGTGGCTTTGCAAATTTTTCTTTCATTTAGCCACTGTCAATTTCTCAATTTCAATAGGAATGTATACTCTGGCATATATGCTTATAAAAACACTATTCTGAAATATTACTTAGTTCTGGAACAGCTACCCCATAACACAGTGCTTTCATTTATCTTTATGTTAATCATCATTGTATATCCTCTTACATGCTTGTAAGAACTGTTTTCTCCCTTAACTCTTGTCTAAACCAATTTTCTAATTTTCATATAAGCTGTATTTATACAATCCGGTATCATCTAGTCTATGAATTTTCTCCAAATTCTGGAAATAGTGTTCCAACTTACTAAAATAGGGCCAGATGGATTAGTTAAATATCTCCTAACTTACACTAAGTCTTTTAGAAGTCCAGTTTCTAACCCTTTGTCTTAGCGACTAAGCTCACTTCAAGGTAACTATAACCACATGAGCCAATTACAATGTGCTAAATGTCATTCACTTCTGTCTGTTGTAATTACAGCATTTGTATCACTACAAGCTAAACAGCACAACTAAAACTGGATGAGTTGGTTTTAAAGCTTGGACTATGAATTAACTGCTTATGCACAATCACACAATTTCAATCATCCTGAACAGTGGAAAACTGAGCAGAATGTGAAATACAGGCAGGTGGCTACAGAATGATAAAACAACATTATTACAAAAGGGAAGTTACATTGTAAAAAATTAAATACCACACAGATAAAGAAAAACAATATTATGCTGTAATGCAAGCAATCGTTTTTATTGGCTTCAAGAATACAAAAGTCCGGTAAGCCTCAAGAGAAACACATCCCAGTTCAGTGTTCAACACAATGAAAGCTGTTTAAAGAAAGGTCTGTTCTCCAAGATGGGAGAGTCAATGTAGCTATCAGCCTGAACTTCTGCCTATGTCCCAACAGGCGACTGTTCACTTGAAATGTAAAAGATCATTCTCTCATGAGCCAGCGAATCTCAGGCAAGAGGCTCCGAGAGAGAATCACCAGCCAGCAGGCTTCCCTTCCAGCTAAATCCTCTTGCACTCACATAGCCAATTTGCTTGTTTCTTTTCCAGTAGTCCGTAACAAAGGGAAATTAATAATTTTTCCAACAGACCTGAGGAAGAGCCATTACAGCCAAGACAGTAAATACACACAAAGTAGTAAAGATCACATGCAAAAATAACTCACTTTGAAGTCTTTTTACACAGAAACATATTCATTCGTTTTCTTTATTAAAACCCCTAATTACCATCCCTCAAAAAGCCAGCTTGCCAAATTTTTATTTTCTGTTTACATATTAGAGAGTTGAAATAGAAACATACCTAGATAATGCATTTTAATCATCATGTGAAATAAAAAAGCAATATATTAAGTTAAATAATGAAAAGATGGAATTTTCATTAAAAACCTCATTTTGTACTACTGATTATAAAAAATTATTTTTATGACTTTATACAACACGTACTCAAATAAGTTCATATGCACCAACCTATGCCTAAGTTAATACAAGTTAAACAAAGACAGTAGATCACTTGCACTGCAATACCTGAGCGCACGACTCACTATTCCACAGCAAGGGGGAAAAAAAAAGTCAAATAATTTGTATTTTACTGCATACAACAGCACAAATTTGAGTGTATACACTGTTACCCAACTAAGTCTGCATATAATCTTTCACTTACTCGCGTCATTTCTGACTTTAGATACAAGACAAGCTTCTTTACACAGCAAGGCCCTTTCCTAGTAAGGAGAGCCGTCACATTGCGTTCATCCACTCATCTCTCTTCCCCTCAGTTAAGGCTGATAAAGATTTTTAGGAATTCAGTGATCAATTCAGTTTTTAAAGCCAGCCACAAAAGAGAAAGTGACAGCACAATTCTGATTCAGAGCACAGGCCCTAGACAGACGATGAAGCTACCACTTAGTCTGAGAAAGGAAGAAAGTGGGTCTCCGTCCTGAAGACGGAGTTCACACATCTGGCTCACGACAGTTGTTTCACACTTTAGAAGATGGTGCAACTGCTTGAAGGTTTGTCTAACAGAGTTTGCACTGATTGGATGTGTTGTGTAACAGATACATCCTTGTAATAAAACTATAGAAACATACCTAGAAACAAAAAAGCTCACTGAAAGTAACACATACTACACTTCGCAGTCTGCTTTTATGTAGTTATTTTTCTAAGAAAATTACTTTAGATTATTTTAGATGGACAGAAAAAAAGAATCACACATAACTCAAATACTTTTATTCTCAGATGCTTATTCTGTACTCAGCCTGTATTTCTACTTTACAGAAATTTGCATTTTCATCCACTTCTGCTAGAGCGATTTTTATTTTAATCTGACTTTTTTGTAATAAGAGTTTAAAAAGTTATCTGCCATTGACCAAAATGGTCTATTTCAGATGGTAGCAATAAATAACATAAAACTTCACTTTAACAAAAACAAACAAACAAAAAAAACCCAAATACTACTTTAGAAGTTGCTAGATGCTTTAAAATACCTACTAAAAACATTTGCTTTAAGTTGGTGCTTTACTTTTAAACATGTCAATAATTTCATTTGTTCCTCCAAAGACATTTAATTGCTGGCTCCAAAATGCTTCTCAGAAAACAATACCCAATTCCATTTTTTCATGAAGATTTCATAGGAGGGTATGAATGAGAACACTTATTTTTAAATAAATTTAAAAAAAAAAAAAAAGGAGAAATAATTCTCTCATCTGGAGGAAGACTTTAGCGCACTTTATTTTTAGGCCAAAGAGAACAATACTTCTGACACTCATGGAAACTTCTCATAAATCATTTAAAGAGAGGGGAAAATTTAAAAGGAAGTTAAGAGAAACCCAGCATCTGCAGATAGCATCCTTGTTTCTGGCTTTGGGACATACAAATTACGCCTTTTTAGTCTTTCTAATGATGGCGATTTTAAATATTTTAAAATTTCAATATGCTAAATTAGGTTATACCTCTATAAATTTGTCATTATTGAGCTTGTACAGACATAAAATTAATTGGAACTAGCCTCAAAAACAAGATAACCTGTCCTGCAATGAGAGACAGGGAATGCAGCAGCCCCTCCAAACTATTCTTAAATCTTCATCACACTTCGGTTCTCAAATTTTAGATCAGAAACTTCTAATTGTGGCAGTTAGTTTTACTACTCATGTAGCACTGCAAATTGATGTGTGCACAGATAACATGGACTTGTTGGAATTTTAACCTTTTCAGCATATAAAACATTTAATATGTAGTTTACAAGAAACGACAGTCAGTTCATAGATTCTGCGGCCTCAGGAGAACAATGCATTACCTGACAATAATTGTAACTATTATCACTAATATCAGCCTTCCAAACTTGCACTCTTATGAAATTAGGCACTGAACAGACCCACGAAACCCACTTACTCAAAAAAATGGATTGTGCCGACATAGTGCAAAGACCTACTTAAAAGGTACGTCCAGGCTGATTAATGACCTTAATAAACCTATGGAGAGAGCAAGAATTGTTCTCTACACTGTAGAAAAGAGGAAGGAGGATGGGATTTTCTGAGTTTCCAAAAAACCCCCCAGAACAGGAAGACAACAGCACCACACAGATACCTCCCACCATCTGCATGTCTTGCTGGCAATGTGAATGCAACCAGGCAAGAGCTACAAGCTTATGCTCTGTGGACGTTTTCAATCCTTACTCCTACCTTGTTACCTGCTACAGAGGATGCTTTGCATCACGCATCTTAACCAATGTAATGACACAGAAACAGTGGCCTACTGAGTGACAGAGTTCTGCTCTCCTCCCTGCCCTGATCCTTCCCCCCCCCCGCCTTTTTTTTTTAGTCACTTATCAGAGTGGAACCCCATGAATTTACAGCACAAGGGAACTTGGACAACACATTAATTTAGATTTTGCTGCATAACACTTGCAACTTGGTTAAGACTAAATTACAACTGGAGAGGGGAATCATTGGGAGGGAGGAGCACAGTGTCTCCACCTTCTCTGTGCTCATGTGGCAACTGTTACTCAAGTGCCCACTGGAAACAGCTATTAAGCCTGGAGGACAAGTAAAAGAGCAGCAAGATAATGCTTAATCAGCTACCATACAGTCTATAAATACAAGGATCGAAGGTCAAGAAAAGGTAGGAAAAACCTAATGTTAAAGCCCTAGTGTTAATGATGTGGCAGTAATGCTACTTATTGTTTAGCAAAGCAGCCTGTTGACTTGCCATGTGGGAACACAAACCAGCAGAAAAAAGCTGGCTGCAATGTCTGATAAAGCCAAAAAAGAAATGGGTGGAGAACAGCAACTGCAGCAAGTTTTGAAAGAAGATAAAATATAGAGCAAGAAAAATGAAACAAAATAGGGGAATTCCAGTTTCCAATTCCAATCCAAAAACACTAGTAAGAGATTAAAGGTGCAAGTAGGCATATGGAAATGAAATGCTGAAGTATGTTTAACGGCAGAAATTCAATTCAGCTACCCAAAATACCTTGGAAGCAGTTACCCCTCAGAAGTAAATAAACAATCTCTTCTGGTCAGACTCTTTCAGAAACCGCTACGATGACCTAGGCTGACACCTGGTGCAACACAGATCACAATTTCACCAATAATTCCAAACCTTTAGGCTTAGTCACAGAATATGGAGAGACATCTAATTCTGCTTTAAAGACTGCAACCACCCCACATCACTAAGTTGCCCCTTAACTAAGACAACGGTAAATTATCTTCACTCAAAAATACCTCTCCTTTCTACTTTGATATGTCTAGCACCAAGTCTCAACCTAAATATGCACACATTTCCTAGATTAAATAGTCCTTCAGCATTAGATTTTTCTTCCCAATACAGGTACTTTTAAAGCACAATTAAATAATGCTAAATAAATACATCTTTTATTCAATTTCTGAGTTCCTTACTCTAATGTCTTTTCCCCTAGAGAAACTCAATTTAATGAAAGGAAGAATTCACGGGACTCATCAAGTACTGGAACTCTGACCAAATTTTCCCTTATGAACTGGAAGTTTGTCCTTTCTCCATCAGATAATGGTATTCAGTAGTACTAATTGGTAGAATCTTCACCTGTGAAGATTCAGTCTCTGGCAATGAAAACAATCACTCCTTCAGCATCAGATATAATCAGGTTTCCCCAAAACCAAGGAATTTATTAATCTTTTCATGATTTTGGAAGATATGGTTTAGCCAAAGCTATTTGGGCAGATCATAACTTAGTTAAGCTACATGAAAGGCAACTGATGAGGTATATGATAATATAAAAGCAGCTATATCATAATATAAAAGTTCCTCACACACACACCTTCCTTATCTTCTTATATTTAGGATCAATAGCTTAGAGGGCAAGAGCAGTCTCAGTGCTTTCTATCACTGAATTAAGTAGCAGGATGGCTGAGGGCAAGGGTGGCACTAGATAACGGTCATTTCTGGTACCTCTAGACTGCCCACTGCTGGCTCCGCTGACGGCAGTTACACACAGGTCCAGGACACCAAAGCAAACATACGAGAAGGAAATTGCTTCCAGTAAGGACCAAGTACTCCATGTCCCCTGCTGCAAGAAAGGAACAGCCAAACTTGGCAACATTTACTATCCAGATCTCTCAGTATTTCCTCAGATATACGAGTTGCACAGATTGTTAAGTATTACTTTAATACATCTTGTATATTAACATGTCAACCACAATCCAATTTATTGTCATATTACCAGCAGCTGGCAAAGATGGAAACTAATGGCTACATTATCCTTTGCATGAAAGATGGGATACAAATATTCCTGTTGAAACAAATTTTTCAGGAGAAAGAATGAAAACTAGGGGACAACTAAAGCCTACGTGATGCATGACTACAGAAACAAGGAATGGCCGACAGGGTCTTTTTTTTATTCTGTGATCACATTTCCTTAGTGATGCAGCATCACACAAAACTTCCTGGATCCAATTACAACTCCACTTCTATCTAAATTATATCTAAATTACTACTACCATAGCACTGATTTCACCATGGAGTTACACAGAAACCCAGAATTCTCCTGTCCTTGGATATTCCCACCAGTTGCAACAAAGTTATCGCAACTTCCAACCCAGTTTTTAATATCACGGAGGAGACCCAAAAAACAGAAACAGAGCAATTCGGGGTGGCAAAGACCTTAAGATGTCATCGAGCTCAACCTTCTGCTGAAGCATGGCGAATGCTGAATTTGGACGATTGTTGCTTAGGCTTTCATGTAGCTGGGCCTTGAAAACCTCCAAGGTCAGAGATTCCACAACCTCTCTAGGGAATCTGTTTCAATGCCTGACTGTCCTCATGATGAAATACAGTCTCATTATGTCAAACCAGAACATTGTAGTGATCCTGACCAAAAGATCATAATACATTGAGGAGTCGGTGATCCATGCAAGAGCTTGCTTGTGTGGGCCCATGCCTGTGCTGCGCTGCATGTAGGGGCTGGCTCTCGGGCCCGTGCTGTGCTGCAGATACCCGCTGGCTGCAGGATGAGCTCAGCCAGCTCACTGTAACAGGGGAGCCTGCAGGCAGCTCCCACTTGGTAGCTGCAATTATGCCACTTGGGTGGCCTTGCCTTTATCCAGAAGTGCAGCTACAAGTTCTCGTGCGAGCGTCCTTTCTGCTTGACAGGAGAAATTATCAGTAGAGTTGTCTTCTTCTAAGGAATCCAGCAATAGCTTGAAGGACCAATATGGGGTAACCCCTTCTATGGATGGAGTCTGCACAGTATGTTGCACATGGACTAGAGGCCTGTTTGATGCTGCACAACTCAGGGTTCCTGGCATCAAAACATATATAAGATTATCTATACTATTCTCTCTTTATAGTGTCAGCTCTCATAAATAGCATTTTCTATGGTATTTTACAGTGTCCGAGTGCCTTTCTTACTTGGATCATCACAGACCAGCACCTCCTGGTACAAAATAAACTTGCCCTGTTTCACTTTATGACCATTGTCTCTCAGGCTCCTGCCATGCATCTCTGAGGAGCCTGGTTTCATTTTCTTCATAACCTGTACTTTGATATTGGCAGGCTGCCACGAGGTCCCTTCACAGCCTCATCTCCATGCAGCTTTGGGTCCCTCAGCCTCTCTTCATAGGTCATGTGCCCACTGACCATCTTCGTGGCCTTCCAGTGGGACGATAGAGAGCAAAACTGGATGCAGTGATTTAGGTGTGGTCTATTAAGTGCTGAGTAAACAGGAATAATCACTTTGTTCAGTCTAGCGACTATACTCCTGTATGCTGCCAGGGTACATTGCTGAATCACATATAGCATTTCCAGCTTGTATCCCCTGCAAGTGGTTATTCTGTCCCACATGAAGGACTTTCCATTTGTCCTTTTTGGATTTCATGAAGGTCCTGTCAGCTCATTGCTCTGTCCTGTTTAGATCTCTCTGAAATGGAGCCCTGCCCTTGAGCACACTGACTGCTCCCCAGATTTGGTACACTCCAACTCCAGATCAGTGACAAAGATATTAAGCAGGACAGGTCCCAGAAGAGAGTCAGGAGGAACTCCATGCAACCAGCCTCCAAGGTAGAGCACGAACCACTGCTGGGAATAAACCAAAACCAAACACCCTGCAGTTTATCTAGTTGCTTGGATAGTTTTTATCATTATCTACAAATTCCACCTGCAAATATTTGTAGAGGACTTTGGTGTAAATCACTGATTCATTAAGACTTTTTCTGTATTGCTAGGTGATTTCATATTTATTTACAAGCTTCAGATAACCAGTTTTTAAATTCACTTAACATACTATATCAACATCTCAAATGGGGGACCCAAAAAGCCCCTAGTGGAAGCGGATGTCATGAAAAATAGCTGATTTCTTTACTCTATCTCAATATCAGTATCTTCTATCATCTTCAATCTGAGCCAGACATTTCTAGTCTGCAGCTTATCTATTACAAAAATAAAGAAATTTCATAAGCCAGTCACATCAAACTATGCTGAAGCCATTCAATTTCACACTGAGGAAACTATCTTGAGATATTTCCAACAGAGTACGCCTGTAAGGAAACGAGAAAGCTTTCTGTTTCCAAAAGCTAAAATTCCCTCTAAAAATCTCCTCTCTGAGAACTTCTCTCAACCGATTTTTTTTATTCACTACCACCCTCCTCTACAAGGACCCCATTCTACTTCAGATCTATGGATCTAAAAAGTCAAGTTGATGAGCGATGGGTATATAAAAGGTTTAGTGGAAACAAGTGTTTCAAATTGTTTAAATCAGTATCACACTTGTCTACAACTTTGTCTCCTATCATCACTCCCTCAAATGGTGATTTAATCTGTTTAACACCACTATTAGCTGTACTTCCTGACTTAAATAACCTTAAAAAAACCTATAACCCAAGGTTGTTTGGGATTTTTTTAAGTAACTTTAAAAAGTCTGTGCACATTCTATTACACCAAATCTGTACAGGCCAAGATAGATCTAGATGTTCAACTGAAAAAAACCCTCAGATAAGCCTTAAGGCATCATTGTTAAGACAAATTGCTTTATGAAGAATAGTTAATGGATACATTGGACAAATAACTTTAAAAACCTCAGCATGTTGTATTAGAGTCAGCTAAACAGTTCTATTAAATAATATTTGCTAACTTCATACAGTACATAGACAGAATGAACTGTTAGGGACATAGTTTCATTTTCCGTACACCTCCCTCAACAAAATTTCATTCAGATATCCTTAAAACCAGTTCAATAACTACAGTAAAACTCCAGTTGTTCTTGGATGGTTCTCTACTGCTAGGCATGCCAGGCAGTAGGAGGAGAGGTATTAAAAATGCCGCTGTGATAGTCTTAGTGAGAAGAAGACAGACCGAGTAAGTGTAGCAGGAATATCTCAAACTCGTGTAAAACTCCTCAATTTTCTTTCTCCTTCTCAGAGAGTGGAATTACATTGCAATCCTTCAGCTCTTTGCTATTTCCCCATTACATCCAAGGTTATTTTTAAAAACAGAGAGAGTGCGCAGAAGCGCACACGCTCCTGGTTTAGTCCCTTTAATATTCCAGAGTACAAGTTATCCAAGCCTGCTTATCAGAAAATGTAAAATACAGATTTTAAAAAGCGTTAAATGCAGATGCTGCATCACATCTTTGCCACAGTCAGTAAATCACTAATTATTCCATGTAGACAGTTCGGGAAACAGATATCCCACGTTCCTGCATCACACATTAAAATTTTACCAGCTGCCTCTAACAAACCCGTATCCAATGCAGGATTATGCTTTGCCTGTATTTATGACTAGAAAGATAAATACCTCCCCTTTAACTCTCACGGTCATTGGTTCCTTTGGTTTCCTAAATCAGGCACCTACGTTTCCAGTTTACAGGCTTTACAAAATGGAAAAAGGGAAGTTGGTGGCAAGAATTACTGCCTCCATATCCAGACTGTTTAGTAACAATTCCTCCGTGTAAGAAAGGTGGGCGAGAGTGAGCAAACTAAGTTGAACTATGTTCCTATTTCCAAATTCATGAGCTAGATTACTAATGCCAAACAAGTCAATCGCACAGTAAAGGCCATTTCAGCAATGCATTGATATACTTCCTAAGCAAGAAGAAATTCTGTATCCTCTATCTTGGTATTAATAATTAAAAATGCTGAAATACTAACAGAATTTTTTAGAAAAAACAGAAAGGATTTTTAAGATAACTGTAGTTTAAACTCCAATTTGGCAGCTACCACAGGTGAATGGATCAAATCAGTTGCTTCCGTAGCAAGCACCCAGCATGCTCACTTTTGGAACTACAGAATAACGCAGGCTGGAAAGTGACCCCAGAGGCCTCCAGCCCAGCCGCCTGGTCAGAGCGGGCCCAGTTAGAGCAGGCTGCTCAAGGTATTACCCAGTTCTGAACACCTCCACTTATTATCATAAAGAGTACAGATTTACTTCAAATGCTGTCTTTTGAAGAAAAAAAAGACACCTCACAGCTCATCTTACACCCAGGTAAGTTCATGCTGTAGACTGACAAAGTCAGAGGCACCACACCGGACAGCAGTTACTAGCAAGAGAAATAAACCAGATCTTTATTGACTTTTATTCTTGCCGAACCCACAAACACAGGAACAAACCAAACTGGTTCTAGCCTGTGCTTCAGTCACACAACTTTTACTGCTGGTTATGCATGAACCACAACATCCACCATTCACTGTCAAACTCCCAGCTCATTTACCAAGTTGACAGTTCGAGGGATTCTTTATACTTGTAAACTTAGTAAATCTCATCATGGAATCCTAACATGTATCGCTTTAAGCAGAGCAGAATTGGGTAGGTTTTGAAATAAAGTGACACACAGCAAACATCCAAGCTTTACTGCAAACAGCTGAAATTTTAGCATGCACAAATGTATCCAAATGACTCAAAGTAACCCATATTGCAATACTGGCAACCAATCACAAAAATCACAACTGAAAGCTTTAAATAAAGTAATGCCTATAGACTTCTGCAAACTTTGGAGGGGCTTCATCATGTCAGGCACTACACAAATACATAGCAAGTTCCTTCAAGAGTTTATGATCCGAGTCCCTGGACTGCAGCAGACTATCCTTCAATCGACCTCTACAGGTGAGGGTACCTCAGTCTGCCTGACGTGTGCAATATAACCGGAGGGAGGAAGAGGTGCAGAGGAGGGAAAAATCAACCATTTCGAGATTACACAGAAGGTCAGAGAACATGGGGGTCTCAACTTCCTGTCCATTGCATCACAATTTTTCCTTATATTTAATTTAGCCCAAAGACTCTGCAAACAAGTATCAGACCTTTCAATCCAAGCACACAGTTAATATTTATCATTCACGAGAGCAAAGACATAGTGCAAACTTTATGAGCTCTCCCATACTTAAGTTTCAAAAACACAGTGAGACAGCATGGTCCATTTTTATTCACTGTGTTTTCCTCACACTGTTCATGATTTTCATGTGCTACTTCAGCTGCTAGAGTGTTTTCAGTTTGATTGAGGTCATTCTTTCTGGAACATTAGCATTAACATAAACGATAGCACATTTTATATTAGTTCTGACTGCAGGATATGACAAACAAGCAGTATACGTGAAGAGTTTTTTATAATGTTATTTTAAACATATAAACTTTCTCCCACATCACCTTCCAGCATTACTCTACATTCAATACTCGTATGAAGTGTCCCGGATTGCCATTTTAGATATAGGTAAAAAGCAAAAAGGAAAAGCTACTTGCCTGAGATTAGACAAAATGACAAAAAAGGAATCGGAACTCCAGCATCCCAGTGCACTGTTCCA
The DNA here is from genome assembly GCF_965183815.1 of Platalea leucorodia. Lineage (NCBI taxonomy): Eukaryota > Metazoa > Chordata > Aves > Pelecaniformes > Threskiornithidae > Platalea > Platalea leucorodia. Next base: position 71,964,865 of record NC_138824.1, read on the forward strand.
ATGATAACACCTCCCTTCAACTCTTCCATGATTATTTTAGCTATCATTTATACTCAGTAACTATCTTAGTTTCTAGGATGTTAATAAAGAATATGTCAAGCTTTAGGAAAAAAGAACATTCCGCATTTTCACTGACCTACCTGGTATCAGATCTTAGATGTTTAAATAGAAAATTTTCCCAGGTCCAGCACTAAGATGTAACCTCAAAAGTTACAGTTAGGGATTGAACCTAGCCTAACTATCAACCTTGCTCTAATTGCACCAATCTTATGAGCAGGTGGGTAGGTAAGAGAACTATCAAAATCATCTCAACAGGCCTCCAGCCAGCTGGCCAAATAAAAAGCAATTTAAAAAAAAAATTGCTGTTTTATAAAACAAAGGAGTTTTTTTAATATAAATAAATATAAATGAGTATAAATAAAGGAACAAGCACAAAACAGTTGTCAGGTTAAAAAAGCATGCTGATGTTAGACATTTGTCGTCAAAACATAATACGAACCATGAGGTTTATAGCATTGCTATGGCTTCCTTCAACCTGAAACCCAGAAGGCTGTTGTGTGCCCCCCTCCCCCCCCAAATAAAAAATAAAAACAAACCCAAACCAAAGAAACAAAATGAAAGCAAAACCCACAGACACTCAAATATACACTGAAAGTTGTCCTTAATCCATGTGGCAATACAGAACATGATAATTACACCAGGAAAGGGTGAGCCCACAAAAAGCCTGAAAAACATACGTATTTAAAAAAGAAACTCTTAAGTTATTTTCACCCCTCCTAAATGGCAGGAGGCTCTTTGAGACTGAATGCAGAATTTTTTTCCTGCCATATCATTCTTTTGCTATGGGTTCACAGATTTTCTAAGTGAAAAAAACAAACAAAAAATTTTACAACATTCTCAGTCTTACTCATTCCTCAGCAATACAAGGGTACTGAGGACCCAGCTAGACAAAAAAAAAAAAAAAAGTCATACATCAGTGTTTAGTCTGAAATTGATGTTTAAGCTTTTTTGGCTGGTCCACATGCAGTTTTCTCTGCTCTCGTATTTGTTCAGATACCAGATACTTTCCACAAATTCTACTTCTCTAGCACAGAGAGAGTGTACAGTAATATCGCTGTTCCCCCAAGTTTGATTTACAGCTTGTATACACAAAGAATTTCAGTTTTGCTTTTTGCTGTTAGACAAATGGCAAAGCTGTTTATATTACATTTTTACCCTCTAACTCTTTCACTAAGATTGGGGACCAGAAGCAGTCTTGTCAATCTGGAATACTCCAGCATCAATCTTCTTCCTACTTGTGACAGCTCCATAAAGAACTGCCTACTGCTCCGTCTCCATACAAGCTTCTAGCCAGCATTACTCTTCTGTGCATGGGCTCCATCTTTCCCCCAGCTTCTCCTCACATACATGCCAGGTAAGAGGAAAATAGTGTCTTTCACCTTCATTTTTCAGTTTATTCTGTGATATTCTGATTATTCATCTCTCACTCCTATCGTTCATCTGAGTACCTGCTTCTATGCATTTTTTTCTGTAGCAACTTCTCTGGAATATATACTGCACTGTGTCTTACTACAGTCGCCTTCGACTCAGCAGTGTAGAAATAGCACAGGAGCAAGAATGTACAACCTCGCTTCTACTCCCTCTCCACAGCTTCCTTCCTGCAGCTGTAGCGAAACATGTATGCCCACATTTGGGAGACGGAAAGGATATTCCTAGCTATTTCCTTGCTTCCAGATTATTTTTTTTAAACTGTGTCTTACTATGTTTAACTTGACACAACCTGGTAGAAGCTAAGGCGCTGAAGGACAGAGCCTGAAACACCCTCCCCTCCTTTCTTCTGAACTACTGTTTCATTTTGAGCTCCTACCTTGGCCTAAAGGCCCGCTGTCCAAGCTGGTCCTTCCTCTTCTACGCTCAGTTACTGCCCCTTGCAGACTGGCACTTAGATTGTAGTTTAAGATCAGTGGCACTGGATCTCACAAGTCACTTTCAACTTTGTCTTGCTTTAAAAACTCCACTGTTCTTTTATCCAGGGTATAAACAGGCATTGCACTCAGCAAAAGGAAGACTCCAAGACAAGAGTTTTCAATGTGTGATCCACAAATGCAGATCGGCAAGGAATTCTTTTAAGGGGTCCATAAAAGATGAATTTAAAACAAAAAACAACAGCAGAAACCCAAACCACCAAACCACGACTTATTAGTGAGCTTATGTGTACCACTCATAGACTACACTCAAGCAGCAGAACACTTGGAAAGAAAAATGAGTGTCAGAAATCAGAAAAGACTGAAAAAAAAAAAAATCCATGTTCTGTATCAGAATCAAATTCACTTTTTGAAAATGACAGAAGTGTTGCTGGGATAAGTTTTAAGTAATAAGACTATCAATAGAAGGAAATGGTATCAGTACAAACTATTCTATTTTCTTGTTCCGTTCAAACTCTATGAACCTAAGCCTGCCTTTGTTTATCTAGGAATGCCAAGGAAGTCCATAGAGAAAAAAACAGTACCTCCTTCACAAGTGAACAAAGCCAGACCATGGCCCCAGCTGTCACAACTTTTAGGGCATGAATCAATTCCATCATACCGGTATATGACATCACTAATAAAGCTTATGAACTCATATAAGCTATTACCTGTAAAGGAATGCAATCAAAATCAGAGTTAAAAATAGGTATTTCTGAAGCATTTAAACTTTTCTAGTACCTCAAGACACTACAGAATGAACCGACAGACTTAAAAATTCTCACCACTCTAAGAATACTGTATCTTCTTCACACTGTTTTCTAAATGTTAAATTCTCTGAAGACAAAGGCAAGTGAACAAGAGTGGCTGTGACTCAAAATTGATTGCATTTTTTGTCACCCTAATATCAACATCATCATATTTGTAAAAACAAGTTACCAGGAAATTACTCAAATTGAGCCCTTCATTAGAAAATGAAAGGCATATCTACATTTATTGATACATCCATTATTAGGATGCATTTCTTACCTCAGTTCTGGTCTAGAGATATGACTATAGCCTCCTCGCTACACTCCTATTCCATACCCTTCTTATTCTTTTTTTGTTCTTATTCTGTTTCATCCTTTCAGACCTCATCTGGCCTGATACATTTCAGTCTCCTTCCAATATACCCCCCTCCAGTGCAGCAACTTGCTTGAAAAGTAAATTCTTGTGTCAGCCGAAGTAAATCTGTTTTGCCTACTTGTGTAATACATTACATTTATCTGCTGCTTTTTAACGCTGTCACACAGCCATACTTTTAAGCAGACCATGAGTCTGCACCTTGGAAATGCCTGAAAGCCGTTCTCAGCAATGCTCCAGAATATGCTTAGGTGTTTCGCTCGGGGCTTTTTTTTTTTCCTTGTCAAACCACAATGAAAAGACAATGTGCCAAAATCAAAGACATGAGGAGTTAAAAAGTCCCCCTCCGACTTTCACTAAAGTTTGGAGAAAGCGCCATCGACCCCGCCAAGGCGTCAGACACCTGTCAAAAGTTCGGGGAGGCGAAGGGGGTCTCGCTGTCACTTCCACGCGTGCATTCCGGCCCTTTCTCAGGCAGGTTTGCCCGTCTGTTTGGCTTGGCTCCGTCTCCTGCTGGAAGCCTGCCGCAGGGAAACCAGCTCAACGCGAGAAAGCCTTTTTTTTTTTTTTTTTTTCCTTCCCCCTCCCTCTCTCCTTTTTAAAGGGCAGCTCCAGCTCCATCCCCGCCGCTGTCAGGGAGGAGAAACCCCGCCAAGTTCGCCCCGATCCCAGCGACCCCCCCGCCGCCAGACACACGGGCAGAGGCAGACCCGCCGGCGCACCCCGGCAGCCGCAGGGCGGGCAGCGGCACCCGGCGGCCCCGCCGAGGGGGAAGGGGCGGCGAGGCCGGGAGCCTCACCGGCCGCCCCCCCGCTCCCCGCCGCCGCCGGGGAGCGCGCGGGCCGCGGCGGCCAACGGCCGCGCCACGGCCGCCGGAGGAAGAGGAGGAGGAGGAGAAGGGGGGGGGGAGGACAAGAAAGGAAAGGGAATCTGGGTCTCACCTTCCTTCTCGGCCCGGGCCGTGTGGAGGAACACCGCCAGGGCGAAGCGCAGCGCCGCGCCCCGCCAGGCAGCCGCCCGGCTGCCGGCGCGAGGGAAGGGGGAGCCGGGGCAGCCGGGGCAGCCGGCGGCGGCCGCCGCCTCCCGCCGCGCCGTCATCGCGCTGCCGCAGCCGGTGCGGGTCCGCCGTGTCTCCGGCCGGGCCGCCGCGCGCGCGCGGAGGAGCTCGGGGAGGGGAGGGAGGGAGGGGCGGGGAGGGGGCGGGGCGGGGCCGGGGGCGGGCACGCCGCAGCGCCCTGCGTCTCCTGAAGCGTGGGCCACGGGCGGGGGGGGCGGGGCTATCAGGCGAGGGCGGAAGCCGCTGCCATTTTAAGTGAGGGCAAGTTGCCCCTTTCCCCTGTCCGGGGCAGAGAGTTGGGAGAGTGGGTTGGGTTGGTTTATTTTTTTTTTTAAATGTGACTTTAGGTCTTGTGCAGGTGTTCCTGGTGGGGTCACCCCGCCTCTTTAGTACTCCCTTCTCCCCGTCTCTTGAGGGGCTGGGGTGTCGCCCTCATTGTTTCCCTACGGAGGGCACCGGGGCTTCTCCTGCCCGCATTCAAGATGGTGGCGGGAGGGCGACCGGGCGCGGGGCCGCGGCGCGCTGGCCAGCCGCGGCGGTGGGCGGGCCGTTTTCGATGGTGCGCGGGGCGGTCCGCGCGGGGCGGCCTCGCTGGCGGCGGGGGCAAGGGCCGCCCGGCGGGGACGTTGCTCTGCGGTGCTTGTGTCCTTTTCCCTGCTGGAGGCGCGGGAGGTCGCGGGGCAGGGGTGCCGGTAGCCCTCCCGCTGAGGGAAGCCGCCCCGCCGCTGCTGGGCCGGGCCCCGCGCCTGGCCGGCGGTACGATCCGGGGAGAGCGAGGTATTGCGCGCCTGAGGCGTAGTGCGAGGCCCTGTGCTGCAGCCAGGGCGGGATACCGGGCGGCCGCCGCTGTTGAGGAAAGGCGTACAGCGGTCGCCGTCCCTCTCGGCGAGGCGGGTGGCCCACGGGGGCCTTCGTGAAATGCACGGAGCGAATTCGCAGTGGGGGAGAAGGCACGTTGTTACAAGCATGAGGTCGCGTATCTGTCAAGTGGACGCAGCGTTGCGGCTGGCAAATGGGTGTGTTTCACCGATGCCAAAAGGAGCTGTGATCCCAGGCGTGCGGCGTGGCGAGGCTGCCGGTCGGGGATGCGAAGCCCAGCCGTAGCTCGCTCTGGATAGCGGCTGTCCAAGATCAGGACCGGTACTGCCAAAGTCATCTTGGGTACGGCGGCAGAGGGAAAAGTGTGCAGTACCCGTAGTCTCTGTTCACCGATGAACTGGCTTAGCTTTTTAGTTGTATGCAACTGTGCTCCATTCTTAATCGTTCGTGTCCCTATGGGATCAACATGTTACATTGGTTTTGAAGTGCTTGAACACGTGGTTGAATTTCAACTGTCACAACAGCATCATGAATTTGGATAGTGTAATAGATCCAGAGTCTGTAAGGGACTGACTAATGCACAGCCTAACTAAAAATAGTAACATGTATTATGGCTCTTACACAATCATAACATACACTGCTTTTTATTGTCAGAACACCCCAAAGACACCTTGAAATTCTGGATACTGTTGTTTTGTTGAACTATGGCCACAGCATCCACTAGGTTTATTTTCAACGGAGAAATGGAAAGTTAGAAACATTGGGTCGAACCCTTCCCCGGCAACAGTGATCATCATTTCCAGAAGACGTGTGAGGAATCAAGTTAAAGGCTTCCATGTAATTACTAATCTTTCAAACTTGCATAATCTTTTGACCACTGCATTGAAAAAGGACATACATGAATCAGTAACTTAGGAGCATGAGCCTCTGTTCACAGTTCTCAGAACCACCCAAACCACAGTAAATATAAAGCCCAATCACTGCTGTGAGCAGAAGCCCACATGTTGACTTCTGTGGGGGATAGGTATGTACATCAAAGAGCACAATCGAATCTGAGTAAAGAACTCAGAAGGACAAACAGCAGTTAGTGCTGCTTCTTTGTTACAATGGACCCTGTATGATCTTGATTTTTCCTTCTTAACTAGGCTTCTGCTGTACGCACATTGCTTTTCTGGAAAAAGAAGTCAACTATTTTCTATTTCTCGTATTTCAAATCCAGTGTTGCACAACTGAGCAGCCAGACTTTTTCACTCTAATTCATGCTGTAGAGCATCCTACCCACTAAAATGAATGGGAACACTAATGAAACTAAGATGTAAGGATGGCAAAATCTGCCTTGGAGTAAAAATGGAATTGCCAACTGTGTTATTAAAAAAAAAAAAAAGCCATGATATAAATGAGAGGACAACTGTGAGTCCTATCATTATGGCACATATGAATCTTAAACCTTACAGCATTAAAATATGGGCACTTTTTAATTGTTCTATATACAGAATGTCTTTCTCAAAAGATATTATTAGATGTGTAGAAAACAAATAGCTCGCAGTACATATTCTTCCTTTCATCTTTGTCCAGAACTCCCACTGTTTTCTGTGCAGGAAAAAACAATACAATATGGTTCAATGTCTGTAAATGATAAAGCAAAAAGCATTCTGTTAATTTATTTCTGAATTAATCTGGGTTATATTATTTCATAGAAGTTTGAGGCTCTTCAAGCTGCTTGGTTTATGCATGCAGTGCATATAAATATTAACATTTGGATATTGCACTATTGCTTGAGCCTATTGAACAGTTTTTTAAAATCAATTCCTATACTAAACAAAAAAAACCCCACTTCTTATAATAAACTATGATGAGACATAGAATATAGTTCTTATGGAAATGTACTCATGTTGATAAACAGAAATTGCATGAATACTTAGACACTAAAGTTCAACCGCTCACTCGTCAGATGAAAAAATGCCCTGTTCTACTGGAGAACACATCAGAAAGACTTTGAAATGGGGAGCCGTGCTCTGAATTCTGCAGCAATTGTCAGATTTGTTAGCATGATTGCTAAAACACAGTAAATTTAATGCCAGAAGTGGTATGGTCGGTCTAACTTCAGTCTTGACTACCTTCAGTGGAAAGGTGTGTACTTAAAGACTGCAACATTTACTGACCTATGGTAGTTTAAAGTATTGCTCTTATGCACACCCAAGTGTAAGCTTCCAACTGTCGGGAAAGTTGCCTTCATTGATAGTTTACACTCTTTCTGGGCAAGGAACCAGAACTGCTAAAATACAGATGTGTGGTTTCTCTCCTGCCACCTTTGCTATGGAGGCAGAAATTTCTGGGAGAGTGGCAGAGCGGTTAGAAGCTGTAACCTCTTCAGCTGCTGATCATTACAAGTCATCTGTCAGACTCCAAAAGCCATAATCAAATGTTTGAACCACCTTGTCTCTCCTGCAGGGGATTACCTCTTCCGTGGGACAGATCAAATCCAAGTGATGTTGCACTTTAATAAATGAGAAATGTTCGTGGTGTCCCTTTCTCAGGTTCTGCTGGCAAGACAGGAACTCACAGTGGGAAATACAGTCTCTTAAACTGGCATTGAGATTTCTGTCGTGAATGTGCCCCAGGTTACTTTCTCTTTGCTTTTACCATGTTGTACATGGTCAATTGGTTGAAAACAAACGAAGCAAAGAAAGAAATGGGGAGAGAGGAGGCTGTTGGATCATCCAATCAACTTTCCTGCTAGTGCAGACTTACTCCTGGTAGCTTGTTTATTAGTATTTTTTAAATTCTTTTTTAAATAACTATAAGAATTCCCACCACTTCCTCTGAAAAATTTGCACAAGCTCTGCTCTTCACTGCCAACAAGATTTCTGATATTCAGTCTTTCCCCGCCCTCTTTTCATTTACTCCTACTTGTTCCCATATGTATAAGCCGAAGTATTTCCTTGCCATCCTTAAGGTTTGCATTACTTAAGCATTTGCTGGGCTGGAGACGTGCCTCCATCTACGTCTGCTTTAACAAAACTAGATGTATTAAGCTCTTTTAACCTTTCTCTATAAAACCGCTCTTCCAGATAATTCTTGCTGCTGTTCCTTAAATTGCCTCATTTGCCTCGACGTTATGATGGATTGCACAGAAGCGATGCACATACCAGCATTGAGTCTGCTGGGGAAAAGTTGTCCTTTCAGAAATGTTTCAATAAGCTTGAGCTGCCAAAATGAGTTTGCATCACTTCAGTGCTTTGCATCAGTTGGCTACATTTTTCAGCACCCTAAAACCGGGGTTACCACCCTGGTGTGTCTTTTACTTGCCGATACTTTGCAGCTCTGGTACTTGGCTGGAGCTGTGTGCTGAAGGCAACCCTACAGCAAGGACAAGTGGCTCAGGGCTCCCCCCCTCTGCTTCAGTGTCCATGCCAGCTTCAAGTCATTGGAGGGCTTTGTTTCCAACATTTTATTTATGGCATTGCAAAACTCATGCATGAAGAAACAGAGTAGATATGATATATTGGGGTTTTAATATTCAGGATTGTCTACAAGATTTATTTTCAGTGAACCCTTGTTACTTTTTACTTAATGACTCTATTTTCTAGATAAAGAGTGGTAAATTTGCTTATTTATTATTTGTTTTACTTCTGTTTTCTGTTCACTTAATCACTCGTATGATCATATACCTAAATTAAAATCCAAGATATGTCATATAATTTTTGTTAACCCATTGAGAGAAAATATCCTTCATTTCTTTAAGAATTTTACATTTTATGAACTAAATGTAATGATCCAGAAGTTAGTTACTTTCTCAGAGAAAGGGATGATCACCTTCTGATCGGGCTCGTCATTTATGATACACACTTGCCCAATGAGAGCCTACTTTCATCTTTGCCATGATAAAAGCCATGACGCTCTTTGTGATTTTGGTTTACCTGTTTCCTCTAATAAAAGAAATGATGAAGTATTTTGCTGGCAATAGTGCTAGCTGTAGTATCACTGTTGTGAACTACACTGTGAACTGTCACTGTGGATACATACCTGGAAAGTGGCATGCAATAAGCATTTGACCACCACTTCACATTTCCCTATTGCTACATCAGTGTCACGCAATTGCCGTATCATAGCCCCTCTCTCCTACTGTGATCCCGGCACCAGACAGAATTGGCTGCTCTGATCTGGGATGAGCTAATCAATCATCAGTTGTGTCTGGCATATAGGTTTGATATATAAAAGGTGAAGGCACCCAGAGGAGGCTGGCTAGAAATGGGTGTTGTGCGGCTGTAGTATAGTGACACAAGCTCTCCGTGCTGAGTGACAGACCACTGTTACTTGACCGAATGCGTTATCGGTGTCCTCGTGCCCTGTCCTATGCGGTGCTACGCACTGGGACATAGCGAACTCGGGAGATACAACACAAAGGGCTCCATCCCGCCACAAAATCCGACGTAGCAGAAGACTTCAACACCAGGTTACCTCTGCGCATCAGAGTGCTGTCAGTGGAGGGAACTGCTCCCGTTTAACCATGTGTTTGTTAGATGCCCTGCTAGTATGCTCCAGACTTTCCAGATTCATTCCCCAAGGGTGCAGCCATACAGCCCCCTTTTGCTGCCAGCACAGTAGTATTGCCTCCTCAGTGTTGGCAACCTGGCAAAATTTCTGGTGTAGCTGATAGGTGTTTTGGTGTGACAGCAAGGTGCGTGATATTTATTCCCCCCATACTCCACGCTGATTCAGCAACGCTGGAACTTTGTAACACAGGACTCCTCTCAATGACAGTCTGGTAGAAAACCAAGACTGCTGACATGGTATCATAGTGTGGTACCCACAGAATCATGCTAGATAGCTGCTAATTGTGTTGTAAATTCTGTATGTTGATTTTTCTGCTGGAAGAGGAGGCATCTAGTGCAAAAAAAAACCTTGACTGCAGAAGCAATCCACTGATGCGTTAGAAAGAGAAAAGAGGAAGAAATAGAAAATGAATGGGCCCGAACAGAGTGCTGACCAACCGAATACCCTGTTCAGCCCAAAGATACACAGACTACATCATTCGTAAGTTCTTAAAGCTTTTGTGAGTGTTGAAACTTCATGGTAAACCTGTTCTTTCAGTTAAATGGTATTCTACCAAAATGGTGATATACTCCGCTATGTGTATCTTTTCTCATGAGCACATCCAACAACATTTCAATGATGTGCCAGTGCCAAAGTGTATCCATGCCTGGGTGAAAAGATGTTAGTTAATACTCAGACTGGGGAAGTGCGAGTGATTTTCATGGCAATTTGAAAATGATCAGCATGCTTGATCATTTATCCAGTTGTCTCCATGCAGATTCAGAAGCCCAGCCACAGACACCTCCATCTGAAATTCTTGGCCAGAGTTTATTCAGTCCCAGATTGCCTGCCAATGCACGTGGAACCCAGGTATCCCTATGGCATAGGAGAGCATTATTGCAAGGTGCTGTTGATTTCAGTTCATGAGCTGAACAGAGCAACAGATGAAGCATGCAAAGAGGGCACACGTCAGGCGCTGTGGATTCTGGTTGCTGCCTGGGCCCCTGATCCTCAAAGAAGGAGACTGAAGTCAGAGACATCTGCACACGGAGTTCAACTTGCGAGATGAGGCAGGATGAAATTCTGATGGTAGACTTTGATTAAATGTCTTAAAATTTGAAAGCAGCTCCATCCGTTTCTTTCTGCTTTATGTGCTTTTGGTGTGTCTTCTCCAGCTAGATCTCTCTTCTGGAGGAGCTTGAATAGTTTGATGATTAGCTTCTTCTCTTTACCCTTCAGACAGTTGTAGATATTTTCTCCATCTTAACCAAGTCACATGCTAGATGATATGAAGACTGAGTAGGTGGATGTCTGGATTTTCCTGTCCTTTCAGGTAGCCTGTGTTATCATTAGTACTGGCATTCTGGGTACAGGCTCTCGGGTGTGCACTTCTTCTTTTTTGGCCTTCTGTCTCTTTCATTTCTGTTTCTGGGTTGGATTGTATAAATGATGGCTCTTCACTGTTGTCCGACTTCCCCTTTGCTGCTGTGGGTAAGCATCTTTTTCGGTTCTGCGTGTTAAAATAGAAAAAAAAAAAAGATGAGACCAAAAGCTAGGGTAAACTCTCATGGTGCAGCTTTGTAGCTTTGGAAAGACCTTCCCTGGTGTTTTATTGCTGTGGACTGATTGACATCACTTTAACATGTCTCCAAGTGCCTATTATCTCATTTCTCACACTGGGAAATAAAGGCTCCCAAGAAGCAATACAGAGATATTTACAGGTGAGGGTTAGCCCCAAGGTCTATAGACTGTACTAGTATGATCATTCAAGGCTCTATTCCCTCAGCTTCCATGTTTATTTGTGACCTCCTCACCTTCTTCTAAATGTGCTATGCTGTCCTTTTTGTGCTATAGGCTCTGGGGGAAAGAGTGGGGTCTGCAGAGTTGAGGTACGGAGCTCATGAGTGTTGTCTCCTTCCTTTCACTCTTCAGAGGACATACCAGATCTGTCAGGGCAGAAAAAAAGAGAAGTGGCACCGGCTGAGTGGGACAGGAGTAACACAGCTCCTGCAAGAGGCTTCAGTAACAGCGTGGGGCTGAGCAGTCCTGCAAATGGGATATAGCTGGTGCTTCAGGAATTGGCTGCAGTTCCTAATGCTGGCTTGTCCTAACTGGGCTAGCATGTCTTACTGTCCTGCAAAATTGTATCTAGTGTCTATCAAATCCCAGTCTGCATAAGATGAGATATGGCTGAGTGTGAGACATCCCAGTCTTTTATTATACACCAGAGTACGAAAAGATTCAAAAGATGAAGCGCTGCCTTGGATGAGGAGCTGCAGTAGGTTGGAGGGCCAAGGAAGCCTGAGTTGAGGCTCCTGGATAAGTAGTCGATTTTCTTGAAGAAGTTCATTTTTAATAAGAACCAGCTGCTCTTCTTCCAGGTGCTGCTCTCCCATCAGCAACGCAAGAGCAGTCAGCCTTGCCTGTCTGAACTGAGGTATAGATGTCTGGGCACGCATCAGGATGGAGGTGGAATTTCATCTAACAGAAAGAATGGGGGGGGGAATTGAAAATCCAGAGAAGACACAGCATTTGGGAACTGGTGCCCTCTCTGGAATATTAAAAGACGTTATACATACCTCAGGGGTTATGTCTACCTGGACGGGTGTGGAGAGTTGCTTGCCTACTCTTGCACTTTGAGCTACCAGGATGCAGGCCAGCTCCGATACGAAAACTGAAACCACAGCGGTGTGACACTGTGCTCACGTTTACCATAACCACTCTCTCTGCAGGACTTATCAACACAGCTCTGAGCTTTTGGTTAATGCAGCTACCTGATATCCAGCCCAGTCTGGCTTACATCCAGCTACCTCAGCCCACAAGCAATGGCATGCACCACTCTGCACGGACACTTTTGGTTAGTTGCAGTAGTCAGCTCTCACAATGGCTTCTGCAGCAGTCATACACGGATACAGAGCGAATTGGCAGTCATTGCACAGTGGAAGCAAACTGTTCTTGTGACGACAACACTCTTGGTATATAATTTCATATTTCATAGTATATAATCCCTTTGGATTGTTCAAATAAAATGTAAAAATGGCAATATATTGAAACCAAAGAAAAAAAATTAAAACCAGAGCAGCTCTAAACTGGCATATTTAAAATTACTTTGAAATGAAATTAAGCTTTTCAAAGACAAATGGGTTTCTTGTGGCTCCAAAACAAACAGTAAGCAACAACATCCAGACTTACTTGTGCAGAAATGATTTAGGTGGCGAATGGGGAGGAGATGGTCATGGAGGGCTGAGCTGAATAAAGTCCATTTGCAAGTTCTTGAAAAACCCATGTAGGAGGGAGTCCCGCAGAAAATCTGTAAACTGACTATGACTCAACTTGATCCAGATAAGGTTTTCATAGGGGGATAAAAGATAAAACCTCTGATCTTGGTTGCTGTGATAGAAAATTGAGTAATAAACAACGGTTCTGTTAATGTCTTGATCATAGCTTACACAGAATTTTCTCTTGCCAGCATTCCTCTGCTTCTCATTGTACTTTGACACAGCGTGATTGCGTGAGTGTCTGAAGTGACCTCAACAGCTCTTCCAGGAGGAGGCCTGACTCCTTGTAGGCCACCAAAGCTGGACGTGTCAGAAGAAAGGGACTAGATGAAAAGCAGCCAAGGGGACTTCCTGGGTGGGGATTGTGCAGCCAGCCGTCAGCCTGCTTTCATGGAAACACTAGTAACAGAAACATCCCCAGGGAACCATTTGGGCAAACAATGATGACAGATGGATCTGGGGAGTCCAGCTTCTCCCTTAAGCAACATCTGCTGATGCTGGAAGTATCCAGAAAGCCACAGCACGCTTAAAAATGAAACAAATAAATCTGCAAGAAGAAGAAGAACAAACCAAGATAAATTAGCTGCCAAAGTACCTCCTTGCCACGATAACCTGCATGTTAACAATAAAGCTGCATGAAAATGTTGCATAGCAGCAGTCATGCCAGACAGAGAGCAAAGATCATTCAGTATCATAATCAAGAGTCTGAGCCCAACAAGGGCTGGTCATGTGCAGAACTTGCAGGTATTAAACTCTCAATCCTGCTCAAACTATGGTTATTTACTATCCCTTCTGGTTTACCTGCACATCCCTCCTAAAACATGGGGAAGGCAAAACACTTAAAAATATTAGTAAGTGAAGCTTTGTTAGATTCTTGTGTGGTTCGTAAGTCTTGTGATCTGTTTAAAGTCATAAAACTGAGATACAAAATGGGTACGCTGACTGAAAGGCAGCAAGAGGGACCACCACGGCTTTGAATAGAAAACCTATAAATTTATAAGAAAAGAGATGAGAAAGTACATTTTTGAAACTACTGTCCCTAATAAAAAAACCCAAAACCTAGTGACATTCTGTGTAATTCTCAAACTTATTACTACATTTGGTCATTGATAAATAAGTTGGTACCCTAGTGGCTACCTATATAGAAAGCTGTGCAAGTTTCTGGAGCACAAGTGAAAACTGAGTTATTTATAGTTTAACATTTCATTTCTTTTCTTGCTTCATATCTTTGAAACCAGTATCATTTTTAGCTCTTCAAAATACAGGGGCACCAGTTTCATTTTTGCAAACCTACATATTTAAAGGAGGGTGTTTAAACAGTGCTGGCAACTTTGTATTTCTAAATGTTAGTGTTCTGGTTTTCATCTAAATAAAGCAAGCAGGATTAGCAGTTGAAAATTAAGTTTGTAAGCTCAAAAAATATGGTTAGAAAAAATATGTGGAAAAAGAAAAATGCCAATTAAAAATATCCGTGTTAAAATTGGACCGTAACGCCTGCTGCAATGTTACTGTTACCGATGCAGTTGCTGTAGAAAGTAGAGTACCAGGACCAAGTACAGAAGCACGGGAATTAACTTTTAGCTACTCCAGCAGGGCAGAGCTCTGTGAATCACACTAGGAAGCACAGATCAAATCCTCTTATGTAAACATCATACGGGGCTGGCACTAATCCTCCGTGCACCCTAGGAGGACTGCTGATGTGGCATTCCCCAAATGTACATTTGCTTTGCGTAATTGCGGGCAGTCGTTCTTGGGCGCAGGAGGCCTAAGTGTAAGCCTTCGTATCATCTGCTCAGGGTGAGCAAAAATAGATGGGGAAAAGCAAATTCTGAATGTGACGGTGGGCTCCCAGGGCCGCCTCGTACACCTCTTGTGGTCACTGCCCTCCCCAGGAATAGGATATCCTCCCCCAGCGCACCAGTGTCCCACAGCTGGGTCCAAGCCCATGGAGACCCGGGTGGCCCATCCCGGTCCCAGGTCCCGCTGGATCTCCAGAGCCATGTCACTGGTGTCCCCTTGGGCTTCCCAGCGGTTTTATGCTTCAGTGCAGGGTGCTGAGGACCCGTCTCATGTTTCACACCAGTGTTTAACTTGCTGAATCAGGACTCCATGAACTGATTCAGACACGGTTTCTGGTGACTAATGCCAGGCACTCCCTTCCTCCTAGGCAGCGGTAGCTCCTCAGTGCTCCCAAGCCCTGTTCAGCCAGGCAGCTACAGGACTGGAGACCAGATGTGCTGCTTTCCCCCACTGAACAAGTGGTGACGGATAAGGACTTATTTCAGGTGGCTGGTTTTTATTTATACAACAGTGCCAATTTGTAGTCTGAAGTTTTGGGTTTTGTTTTTTTTTTTTTTTAAATCTGTGTAGTTATACGATCATAAACTATAATCCCTGCACACACAGGTCCTATAGTTTACAGGACTGATCTCAAACAGAGGCTGGGTGGGGTACTGTGAAACTCCTGTTGTTGTTCTGCTCAGCCAGCTGGGATCGGATGTGAAATAAAGCAAATATCTTAGGAATACTTTTAGCACTGAAGATTTTGTGATAGGCATAGTTTTACCTATGTAAAGCTGTCTTCTACCAGGTTGTTTTATCATTCACACATAGAAGTCTAAGACTTAGAGCAGCACTCCAAGCAAAAGCTCTGGCCCAACTTCCATTTGCCTCTCCTCACCCATCAAACACAAAAAGTGTAATATAATACAAACACAGCAATTTCCCACTAAGACAACCATACAGGACCACTACCAGGCACTCTCTGCAACTTTTCCCTGTTTTGTTTAGCAAGAATTTGAAAGCATTAGCAGTCTCATCACTGCTGTGATCTCCGTGGTTGCGGGAAGCCCACCAGTCCTCGCAGGCTTCAGTGTGAGACTGCCTGCTCAAGTCTGGGGGATACCCCACATTCTTCATTCTAGATTATCAGTGAGACAAAAATGTTTGTTCTGTCGACCAGGCCCATCCATTGCGTGCAATTTGTCTCTTGAAGGCTTCAGTGCAGAAGCTGATGACATCCCCAGCGAGTTAAACCTTCTTAACTAATCTTCTAAAAAAGCTTCAGAGATCTTTTGGCCTGGGCTGGATCTTCCTCCTGTGGGTTTTCTTGCGTGTCTTCAGTTTTCATATCTTGAGTTAGATAATTTCTCATCCTCTGAAATACCTCTGGCATATGCATGAATATGAAAGGTACTCTGCAGAACTTGCAGTGGTTTGTGCTCTGTCTTAATTTGTCAGTGTCAATGTAATTGGATGACCCAGACTTCCAGTCAAAATCAATAAGACATTCTGCTCTTGACTGCAGAAAAGCATGCCTCTATTTTGAATTGCATTTCTCATAGTTATTGCAAAGCTTTGACCCAGTTGTTGGGGAAGTTGTTCAGGTTTGGTTTTTTTTTTTCTTTAACAGTTGCAGTATGGGAAGTTCAAGATGATGTAGATGCGGTCAGGTCATTTTCCACCACCCAATGTAATCCCTCACAGTTATCCACTGTGATAAGAAAAAAAGAGATGCAAGGGCACATTGCGGTGTGTCACCTGATACTACACCCAGTTGCATTGCTCGAATCCTTGCAAATTTAAGGAAAATAGGTTGTATTAGAGCATTAGTTTCTGTTCTTTGTCTTCTGTGAATGTTTTTCTAATTTCTAGACAAAAAGTGGGATGTTTCACACTTCTTTGCCATGACATGCTGTGAAACGTTTGGCTGTTGTCCTTAGGGTCTGGTAACATCAATCACATTTTTTGTTCTTACTTAGAGCTCAACTTTTGATGCTGTGTGAGGCAGCATCCTGACAAGGAGAAGACCTGATGGTGCAGCTGTAGTTTCAAATACTCCAACAGGTTCACGTACGCGTACTATTGCACAATGACCTAGTTTAGAGCTATCACAGGGGGCAATTAATCTTTGTCACTCCATACTCATTCTAGAAGCACCTGAAGCCCGGAGAACTCCCTGGAGCCATGTCTCTTCCTGCCAGATTTCTGTGGTGGGGTTCAGTTCTGCTCCAGAGCACATTTACTTGCTTCAGTAGCCCAGAACCCCTCCAGGGTCCCTAGATGAAGGCGACTCTCAGTACAATAGCAACAGAAATACTGATCACACAACATAATCCATTGAGTTTTGACACACACCAAATTCAATGTGAGATTAATTTCTTTTGGTGTCCGCATTAGTAGCTCCCAGTGTTATTCTGGCAATACATTTTCTTCCCCTTCAGATCCTAAGCATTTTTTGTGGATCATATTTTCACCAAATCACAACCCTTGTCAGCTGTTGATTTCTGCAGAGAGCAGCAGGTGCCTGGACAGCTCTTCACACATGTTGCTCCGGTCGTTGTGTGCTGACATCTCTGCAGCTCCTGCTTTCCTGGATGAGGCTTCCCTCCACTGGGCAACTCCACCTCCTTTGGCCTTTGTCTCTACATCATCTGCAAATACCATCTGGCCCGGGGCCCCCTTAAGAAACAGCTTCTTTCATCTGACCCATGGGATGCCTATGAATGCATTGCACTTGGGCCTCCTCCAAGTCTTTAGTCACCTCACTAGAAATGATTCCTTGAAATGCTGCATCTGGTCTAAATGACTCACCCTGAGGCTGGGAATTCACAGCTGATACCTTTAAAAAAAACACCCTAAATTTCTGCCTCAGTGTTTATAGCTCGGTGGGTAGCCTGTCCATGGCATTATCAGTGACGTTATCTTCCTCAGCTAACAAACTATGACTGGCCTTTGTGCAAACTCTTTTCAAAGTAAATGTTAATACAAGAGTTTCTGATGGCCTCCCCCTGGGCACACAGTCTCACTGTATTACTCATTCTGAATTCAATACACAAAGTTCTGCCTCACTTAAACCATCTTCTGCCAGAAGTAGAAGGAAACCCCTAGCAAAAGCTTCCTCAATGCAAATAACCGCCTCTGTGGAGGTTGCCCCATTGATGCTTCTTGGTTTGCTGTTTATTCGGCATTTCCAAGGAGCCATGTTTCTGCTTTTTTTCCTTCCTGCACTTCAAGAAAAGCTTTATAAGACTCTGCTTTGCAACATCCACAGCCTACATATTAAAAATTGTGGCAAAAGGCTATGGTCTTGCTTTCCAGAAGCACATCGAGATGCTGTCCTGCTTTCTCTTTACCCTCAGAGGGTATTAGCTCAGTGACTGGAAAGCCCTCCTACTCAAGGCCAACAAATTTCTTCATAGAAGAAATACTTTTTCTGTTTTAAGCCCACTGCTGCAGGTGCAAAGTACTCAAAGGCTACCAGGGAAAGGCAGTAACATGTCCAGCACGGAGAGCAGCATTGCCTTCCTTTGCTGCTGCTGGCTCAGAGGCAGCAATTATAGTATAAAGCTGCATAGCATGTTATTAATAAAATACAGCACCATCTTTTGGAGGAGGTGCTGTCTGGCCTAATAATTTTAGACTACTTATTCCCTCACCTGTCTAGGAGAGAGCAGGAACTGGGGGCTGCAACCTAGAGGCAACTGAGCTGCCAAAAAAGTAATGGTTGAGTTAAAGCCACGGACAGTATTTATGGAGAGAAAGGCTTAAGTCAAGTCAAGGCAATGACGAGAGACTCACAAGACTCTTCTGAGTCTGAATCTGGCCCTTGACCTAGACCTGCAGAGTCCTGCTTTTAGGTGACCAGGCTTGCTGCTAACATACTTTTCTGGGTAAATGAATGGCAACCGAGCCAGTTTGCCAAACTGTCTTGTCCTCGTTGTCAGAGTGAAAGAATATTGACTCATACCTCAGCCAATTTGGTTTATGGTTGCTGTGTGTTCAGAGATTAGTGCGGTAATCTAAGGCACTGATCCAGGTAGGTTACCAATACCTTTGCAGTAAAAACATTTGTTTAAGACTTTGCCTCGAGTAAAATAGATGTTCTTATGAAGATCAACATTAGAATCGTACATAATGGTTTTTTGTTCTCTTTTTTTACTTCTTCACAGAAAAGAAAGGCCTAGAGTAATTTCTTACCATGGCAGTACAATCTCATTTAACTTTATAAGCTCTGTAACGTAGAATGACTTCCATATAGCACAATAGCTGATGTGTAAAGATAAACAGCATTATTTTATTATTTCTGTGACTCACTTGACATCAGTCCACATTTATTCATATTTTGAGGAGCATATTGATGGGTAGGGAAATTTGTTTTAGTTACCAAGCAAATTAATATTTTAGTTCATTTTATTTATGGTGTATATCTACCACTGTAATAAAATGCAGACATTTAGGACAAAAGTGCTTTCTGAGGCCTGTGGCTTGTGATCTCCAATTTGTAGGCAGCAGACAGCTTTTTTATTCATTTATGTCTGTGGAGGAACTGGAGTTAGTAATGTTGGTAAAATAGCAGCTTCTGAATGTTATTTCCATACGATCTAGCAATTATAGCATGTGCCATCACCTGATATAACTTAGTTGTTCTCTTGTACAGTCCTCACTCCGATGGTTTCAGATATTTGAATTCTTTCGTCTTCTCCCAGGGTATCAGATGGCTCTAAACAGTGAGTGTGGTCTAATAGGCTCTATGCAGAAGGCTCTGCCTTTTTTCTTTCTCTGATGGGGAAACTGCTTAGTAAGCAGGGCCTTCTGGGCTCATGAATAGAAATACTGGACGCATGGCCGAGACCCCTCTATCTGTGCCTGTCTCCCTCTTGCTGAAGGAAAGCCGGTTTTCTTAATCTTTTTCCATCGTTCTCCGCGTGAGAGTTATTGATCCCCTGTTGCCAAAGGTATCTGAGATCTGCCCAGCCGTCTGCCGTTCCTCTGGGACTGCGATGCTGCGCCTCCCGTCCCTGCTGCCTGACTCCAGTGCTTTCCTTTCGCAGAGGGAGATGGTCCTTTGGCAGCCTTCAGCCCTCATCCCGTCACACCTGGTAATCTGAGTGCCTTCCGCTTACCTAGTGTACTGTAAACTTTTTCTTATCAGTAAAAGCCTCTGACAAAAGAGGAACTCAGGATGTTTTATAAGGAAAAAAAAGACCCAACTAGAAAAGCACTTATTTTCTAAGGTGACCAAGAGATCAGTCATAACTGTCCCTCTTACTCATTCTTCCAGCTACTAGACACTTCTGCAAAGAGTACTATATAAAACCAATAAGCAGCTAAATGCTTCACGTTGCTGAAAAATTGATTTATGCGTGTTTCAGTTCTTCAATCTGTTCCATTCCTGTGAAGCCAGGAATGAAGAACAAAACCACCTATATTTTAAAAATGTTAAAAGAAATCACTTAAATGCAACTATTTGAAGTGGAGGAAAGGATACCAGCTACAACAGGGAGATAACTTTTTTCTGGCTGTTCTACTGAGCAATCTCTGCTAATACTTGGATCAATGAGCATTTCTGAGAGACATCACCAGCCACAGCATCAGACTTTTCCTAGGTATAAACTGGAAAACAAGGTTGTGCTTTCTGCTTATCTTCTTCTGATGATTTTCCATATCTCCATTGTCCCACCGCTTTTTGTGTTTGACTGCTGAACAGCTTTTGGTCACGGGCTTCTTTTGACTAAACAGATACAGCTGAAGTTTTCATGCTGCCTGAATTCTTTAATTGGAAAAGACTCAAGACAAATATGAGAGGCCACCAGATCCCTTCCTGTCATCTGTAAATAATTTTCAAAGACTACAGAGAATGTTGTAGACATGTCAAGTTTTCAGTAATCTCAGGAGCAGGAAGGGAAGTTCCTAATGTAAATACCAAGTAGTATATGTTATCTGTCCTGGGAGGCCATCATGCCGATCAAACCGAAAATACGCTCCTCAGTAGAAAACTGCCTGCAGTTTTAATTAGCTGATTTTTTTTGCAGACAGAGTGCCATATTTACCAAAGTGTAGGACAACCTTGACTGTAAGGTGACCTCTCACTGTCTGTTTTAGCAGAAAAAAAAATCTAATATCATTGTGTGCTGAAAATTCCCCGAATTATCATTGCAACCCAGAATGATCCTATGTCTGACAAGCCCGCTGTAATGCCTGATGGAGACAAGAGAATTAATGTGGAGCAGGAAGTATGCTGGGTGTAAGGGCTGGGCTTTGCTCTTAGATGAGGCAGTCCATGCTGGTTCCAGGTGAAGTCAAGAAAATGCCAGCAAAAAAAAGTTGTACCTCTTTAAATCTTGAAGGGTATTTCCAGGAAAATTTCTGTAGAGGTGTACAGAAATGACAGTAAAGACTTCTTCAGTAAAAAGCATGTGGATTTGTGCCTATGATACATAGATAATGACATAAATGCTACCTGTAGGCAATTATGTAGTTTATGGGATTCTACAACATAACCCATACATTGGTGGAAATAATTATATCAGTAATTAAAAGTATACCTTGTGTCTAGATCCTAGGATCAACAACTGTGGGAAACCACAGCAGGTTCAGTATTGGGTTTGGTAACGAGATTGTAAAAGAAGGAACCACGAGCTACAGATATTCCTTGCTAGTAGCAGTGCCTTCAGCTGGCATTTCAGGATGCTATTATAAGCAGTACTACCCTAAGAGATCGTTTTGAAACATTTGATAAAGTCACAAAACTAATTACATTTTTGTCCAACTTTATCCAGGAAATAAGGCACCTGGAAACAATCACGCCTTTCGTATATGCAGCCAGCCAGATCCCGTGCAGAAGAGTTGCCTTCTGTTTCTGAGTGCTGCTTTGCTCTCTGTGCAACTTGTGATTGCAACGGTGAGATTGAACTTGTGGCAAAACAGCTCAAATGGAAAAAGTGCACATTAATTCCAGAGGTTGGCTAAAAGTCCTAAACATTGTACATCCATCCCAAACTCTAAACAGACTGAACATTTCAGCACCAGAATCTCTTATGAAAATTATTTCTTTTACTTTAGTTTATGTATGATTTAGGCTACAATTTCTGTGGGAATCCGATTAATGCTAGTAAAAGCCTAAATGCCTAAGTTTCCAAGGAGAAGTCCTCTCTCTCCCTCCTTTCCCTGCCCCTGGTTCCAAAATCTGGAAGAAAAGCCCCCAAATCATTAAAGGTTTATATATTTATTTAGCTAGAAACTATTTTACTGTATGTAATAACAGCTTTGAACAGAAAGAGTACTCAGTTTTTAAAAATTTTGCAATTCTTGTGACAGATCCAAACTTCCCGGAAACTGCTGAAGACATCCTTCAGATGTATGGTCCTGATTACGGTCATCGTCATGCGATTGCCTGGATTTAGCTGTAGCATTCAGACTTCCAGCTTACAAGAAGTTTGTTGGGGGCGATTCCGAAATGCTTCCATTCACTCAAGCCAGGCAGGACATAAGCTATCCTCTAAAAACAGGGAAGCCGATATAAAACTATTTTGTTTGGACCCGTATCCCGACGTTGCGCGTAGTTAAAGCGCACCGAGCCACATGAAAACATGGCTTTGAACCACAGGAGAAAAGTCATGGCTCAAGGATGTATTACACATACGTGAGGACTACACGGGTGACTTGACAGCTTACAGATGCTGGGGAGGAATACATTTCAGGAAGGCCAGGGCTGTAGATCATTGCCTGGCATCTCTTCAGCTCTGTAAGCTGTTCTCTCTGGGATCGGGTTTCAGAAAGGAATGCCGTCACGGGAGATTTTACTCCATGACTAAAACTGCTGACTTTCCAGCAGGATGATTAACCTCCCATTCCAGGCTCGGCGCTTGCTTTATTTACTAATGCAGCTCCTAGTTGTTATGTGGCGGAAAAGCGGGGCTAAACGCTCTGCCTTGGGAGCATGTGTGTGAGCAGAGAAAGTACCACTCATCTCCCCAGTGTTGTAGTGTCTCCTCCGAAACAGTAGGAAGAGCCCTCATCTGCAGTCAGGGAGCTATTACAAGGAAAGAGCATGAAAAGGAATTGGAGTTCACTGTCAGCTTTGATGCCAGCAGAAAAATTATCTATAGAATGGAGCGTCCCGGGCTGCCATATATCTTCTGTTATGCTCTCTGTGCTGGGAGGGAGGATCTGGACAAGGTCCACTGCAAAGGCAACAGATGCAGGGAGGTTTTATGGACACATGGTTCTACCAGAGATGCAGCTTTCTGGTGTCAGGAGATTGACTTGGAACAACTCCTACAAAACATACCTTTTGCTGTACGGCAGCAAACTACCAGCCAGGGGTAAAACCTCTACCTGCAATTGCACCAAAATATTATTTTTGGTGAAATAGCTGGTAGTCAATTATTGCTCTGAAAGATCAATAACACTTAAATGATGACAGTTTCTTAATGTCACAGAAATACCAAGTTTCTTATTAGCCGCTTTTTTGTAGTAGCAAAAATGCACCTCAAAATACAAAAGTTCAAAATGGGAAACTTGTGCTCGGGGCTTGATTCAGTTGCTGTCAATGTTCACAGCTTCCCTGTGAGTGACAAGGTTTTATCTTGAATCCCAGCTTCCTGAGCCATGGGATTTTATGAGATTCTTCCCTCTTGTCCTTCCCCTCCTGTCAAAGGACGATGTTGGCACCAATCATGGAAGTATTTAGACCGCAGACTTCCTGAAGCCTGAAAAAAGACAAAGCAAACAAACCCACCTTTAATGTGTATATACATACACATGCATATACCCATACATCCATAGGTATATGTATATATGGTATGGATGGGTGCATCCATGTGTATTTGTCTATCAGTATGGAGGGAGGGAGGGGGAGAAAGAGAGACATAAACATCTCATGATCTTTGTGAAGGCAAGGATTTCAGTTTTTGGAAGGCAGTAACTGGCAATGCCACCCCTCTAAAAAAAAAAAAAAAACAAAACCTTAGTGAAGTTTGGAGGTACATAGCCAGTTTGGAGAAAACTCAGCATGCTGCCAGACTAGGTCCTTTAAGAGACAGCACACTTACAGCTGGGTCTTGCAAGCACTTGATCCACTTGAGCAGCTTTTCACGTGGATGGAGGTGGTAGCCAGTGGGGAGTGCGAGCTACCTGTGAAGGAGCACAAGCGCCCTGTCTCTTCCAGCAAGAGATGCCAGCACCCTGATACTGCACTTAGTTTTCTCACTCGTGGTAGTAAAGTTTGCATCATACTTTGTGAGGTCAGAAGCTAAGGATCCAAAAATTACATTCTTCCTCATGAGTAAGCTTGAGCATGATCTGGAATGACTCATCAGGTTAAAGGGTTGTAAGGCCAAGCCATTTATGAAAATAGGCTTTTAAATATTGGCTGAGTTTTCTGCGAAGGAAATTTTGCATAAAATGCATGAAGAATTGCATCCAATAGGCATTAAATATTTAAATACATTTTTTTCAAGATTTGTAATTCTGTGTGCTGTAGATTTTCTTATTTGTCTTTTTTTTTCTATATGCCAAAATAAATTTTAAAGCAAAAAAACAACACATAAATGCTGGCAAATAGTCTTACCATCCAGTATATTCAGACTTATTTAATTAACTTGTCAGGCTTGATTTTTACCCAGCTCTTTCTGTGCCTATGACAAATTATATCTTCCAGATCTTATTATTCATTAAATGTCTACTGTGAATTTCAGGCTCCCTCATGCTTAAACTATAGTGCATGTTTAATGGGATTAAGAATTAAAATGTGTTTCTTAATTTTATTTAATTTATGACTTAAAATTACAGAATTTAAATTCTAAGGATGCTACAGAAGACAGCAATTAACTGTACTGAGCTAATTAACTTTTATAATAATTTTTTTGACTGCAGCACATATATTTGCAGACCTGAAAGAAATGACTGGACTGTTTATTACTGAGATTAGCTTAAAAGCTTTGTTTTGATTTCAGTGGTGGGCCCATTTTAATCCACTTTTGGAGTAAATAATGAATGACTGAATCCTCATTGCATTTATCAGAAAGATTCAATGATGAAATTAAACATTATTTTAGGGTATTTCTTCCCACTGTTTCTTGAGTGGCATAATAAAGTCTTGGGAAGCTTGTTGCAGGACTTTGAAGATGTGAACATCTCACTGCTGCGCTATAGTCAACAACAGAGATTTTGCTCTCCTGTGGTAGGGGAGCAGGATTAGAGTTGAGGTTCTCAGTAGCTGCTGCTCAGAAAGCCCCGAGCCTGGCCCAGCGCACACTGATGGCTATGGGGTGGCTCCCACAGATTCCTGCAGATTCTGGATTAGATGGATTAGAGCTGTGTTGCACAAATTGCAGTTGGTACATTATTTTCATATGCCTGTTTCTCTGGAGAAAGTTATTTTATCCTTTTTGTCATGAAGATGACATATCACTTTTTTTTTTTTAAACAACTATTGTTCCTGTACGGATGATTTTATTTCCTCCATTCAAGGCTATAAGAGAACCTTAAGCACAACCTTGGGTAAAATTTGCATGAGAAATTATTTGTAGCACGCAGCCAACCACCACTTCATTATACTTACAGGAAACCCCCTCCCCTCTCAACAACGCGAAAATTTAAAAATAGGACTCTGTATGCAGAGCCTGATGTTATTGCTGCTGTCTTCAGCTGCAGTCCTGTCATTTATGACAGTTACGTAGTTGGTGCAGCACAGGTCTTTACAGGCTGAGAATATGCAGAGAGAAACGCAATGTTTATGAAAATGCCATTAGAGTAATAAGCAAGGAGGAGGATGCGGTGTGAAAAACAAGTTTAAAGGACAACACAAGCTTCCCAGAGTCGTCCTGACAGATCTTTTAAACTGTCTTAACTGGGAAGGAAAATAACCCCTGGACAATTTGCCTAAGATTGCTTCTCCTTCACAAGTTACTTCAAAATCCAGATGAAAAGCTTTTCCAAGAGGTATCTCCTGCTTCAGCTACAGCTACTGGGCTGGGGAATGCATCAATTCAAGCAGGTCCTACAGCTTGTGTTAAGAAGACCTCACCAACTCTAAACTGAACTGAAAATCAACAAATCTTCATGTCTTACTAGGCAAACACCTGTCAGGAAGATTAAGATTTAATGTCAATAGGTTACATTTCTTTCAGCCCTTTTACCTGTGATATCTGTGATGATACCTTATTCTCTCCTCTCCCTCCATAACCTGTTCCTCCATGGCATCCTCTTCTGCATGGAAGAAGCCGCCCGAGGTCACCCCATCTTCCTGTAATGCGTTTTCAAGTCCCTCTTCTGCTGTGGTGTCTGTAAGAAAACAGCTGCTGTTTAACAACTTGAGGGAGGCACTTGTAAAACAGGAGCTACATTAACAGCGTAAGAAACTGTGATACAGGTTTTTTTACATTTGACAGTCTCCCCCTCTCCAAAACGGGTACAGGGCTTGTTCTCTTAGAGTCTCATCTATGAAGGGCAACTCAACTGCAACATGGAGCGTTAAGAACCAGTGGGAGGTTCTTATAAACATTAATTAAATATTTAAAAATAATAATATGTACACCCAGCCCCAGTTAACTGAGGCTGGTTACATAAGCACCCGTTTTGCTGCTGGTGGACTTTCTTCACTGCTTGGCAAAAATAGCTGGAAAATAGGTTTTTCTGTTTTGTAAACTAGCTTGTGCCACTGCCAATTTTGGATAGCCACATGAATCCAGTTTTACATCTGAGACGGAAAGCCTGGTTGAAGCCGTAGTAGGTAACAAGCCCTAACTGATAATAAAATAATCCTTAAATGCTAGACGTTCCTCAGTGTTGGATTGAAGCGGCTGCATTTAAGGCACTTGTCAGGGCAAATTTTGCCATTCAGTTTTTGAGGAATGAAATGGCGTCTGCAGTTAGGGATGGTTTCAATAGAGAGCAATTAGGATAAGGCAAAAAATCAGCTATTTCTGTATTCTCTCTCAGGCCCTGTCCTGGCAACTCCATGTGTGGCTACACAAGTCATTTGATTTCGGGCAGAAGGAGATAACACCGACCTCCCCATGCTGCCATGAGATTAGCTTCATGTTTGT
This sequence comes from Platalea leucorodia, assembly GCF_965183815.1. Classification (NCBI taxonomy): domain Eukaryota; kingdom Metazoa; phylum Chordata; class Aves; order Pelecaniformes; family Threskiornithidae; genus Platalea; species Platalea leucorodia. The sequence continues at coordinate 71,991,473 of NC_138824.1, forward strand.
AAAGCACTTTGGCAAGATTAGGAGCCAAGTGTTATTTGGGACTCCCCCACTCCTGCCTCTGACACCACCTCAACACCCAGGGCTTCGGCAGGCAGCTGAGGCAGCCGTTGCAGAGGGATGTGAGCAGCCGCCGCCGCAGCTGCTTTCCTGCCCGTATTAATGTACGAAGCCACCTTTGTGGGGCTATGCTGTGCTTTAATTATGGCTCAATTTGCTCTGCCTGTCATTTTTAATATGCAGCTGTATATATTTTGTTCTCTTCGATTGGTTCTGTGGTTATACTTACATTGAGCAGGATTATCTTTTGAGCACCAGTGCAGACCAGTGGGAATAAGAAAACATGTTAAAAGTAGAAGAGCAGGATTGTTTTACGCTTAGTGTCGTTTCTCAGACATTTTCCTTGCCCGCCTCTGCTTCTTTGGGAAATGGGAAGCGTCCTTTCTCTCTTTTTCTAAGCATCTATGCATTTTCCTGCGCTTGTGGGAAAGGCAACTGGGCAATGACCTAATTTGATGCAAATGAAAAGGATTTCCTAGCAAAGGATGGTAATTTGTGGAGCGCTGCAGGTATGTGAAAGCTCTGAATGGTAACCTGGGAGTACTGAGAGGGGAAGACCTCTGCCGTAACAGAGCTATAATCACCTTGCACTTTCACTAATTGCCAAGAGCCGGAGCTCTTAAGTGCCATGTTATTTTTTATATAAAATCTATTATATTGCTACATCTTGGTCATTTTCTCCAGCCATTTCTATCAGCCCTCATTATTGCCTGCCCTCAGTAGTGAGTCTCAGAAATGAATGCAGTTCCTACAGCCCTCCATTCGTGAAACTGATGGTGGTAGAGGACAAACTCTCTGTAAAGAATAAAGACGGCTGAACTGTTCATAACAATATAATGAAATGGGCTGTGGACCCAGCTTCCCCTCTCAAAATTAAACCAGGAATCATCTTCCAAACACAATGCCTTACCTCAGAGCGGACTCTTTTATCCTATAGCTGTCGTTCCGTGTCATGGGGATGCTGGTGGTCACTCCCATTTACATTTTCACAAGTTTTTCAGCAGACTGATCAAATAGGCAGGTTTTCAGGAACAGACAGTATGTGTCATGTGTTTGTAATAGTTAGGTTCTTCATTCTCAGATGTTAAACTCTTCCAAAGCTTTCTTTTATCACTTCTATAGGTCTGATATTGATAGAATGAGTGTGCATCATTAAAAAAACAAATCAAAAAGGACGGCAGCAAAGAGCACACAAGTGAATTTTAACTCGCCTAAAAATATAATAACTTCTTAATAATAATATCTGGGAAGTTCCTCCGGTACTTGCTAAATGAACCTATTACCGTGCTCCTTAAAGTTTTGCCTGAGAAACGTTTTTATGAGGGCTTACTTATCAGTATTAATTCCCAGAGCTGTGCATTTTTATGTTAGTTTTACTGAGTATATGGAGATGAGAGAGAGCAATAGCATAAGAAAACCATTAACATTAACACCAATGGAAAAGTAACAAATAAGACAGGTTTTTTTCACATTTCTACAAAAATATAACAAAAGAGAATATGCAGGTCTATATCATTGTAATTAATAACCATTTAATTGTAAATGCGTAATTTGATGAATAGTTTTCAAAAAGGCTGCCACAGATGTGGCAATGAATAAAAAAGAATATTCTACAGTTCCCTAGTCTAGCAATTCCGTTTTACTGTGCTTTGCAAATATTAAGTGGAGAGTAAATCTGACATCAGCCTGAGACGACTGTGTGTTTCATTCCGTGTTAGTGAGAGGGACTGAGAAACACAGAGGGATTAGGTGATCTGCATAGAAATGTCCTCATGCTCTTTATTTTCCTTCCTATGTGGTGTCTACAACAATGAGCTGAAAGATAATGTCTGAATTGCACCTGCATGTACATCACGTGTTTGTCTGTGCACTGTTTTTTTCTGAACGTTAGCACCAGCCAAGCTATACACCAGGCCATGCATATAATGTTAATTTTATATATGCAAAGTATCAAGTAATAGCCTGCTTTTCTATTTTAAATTACAGCATGTTTATATATTTATCAAACATATCTGTAAGAAAGGAAAACAGGCAATGAAAAAGATTTGAGTAATCAAATCAAATCAAAATTACAATCAAAATTAAATCAAATCAAAATTATTTAAATGCTATATACATATATGGCTGTCACAACAAAGAATACTTTCTTCTTACAGAGAAAAATAATTTTTAGCTTCAGGAAAAGTAAAGCAGGTGTTCATATAGAAGAATAGCTGCTGAGCTTTATTTTGCATGTTCTCAAAAATCTGAAAGCTATTTCTCTCAGGGAAGAAAGATCTTATGACTGAGTTAATCTTCAACCAGAAAAATAACACACTCTTTTTCAGTAAAAGTATGGATCCTTTTTGCATACCTAGAATGAATGCTTGCACTTAGCAGTTGACCCCCAAAAAGGTAGATTAGGAAAAGTGAAAGGCTCAACTTTCATCTTTTATTACCAACTAAATTACAAAGCTGATTGTTTATCACTACTATATATTGACAAGTTAAACATTTACGCTTCTGTAGTGTAGACAAGACACTGGGATTTGACTCTAAAAGGAACAGGGTGTGAAAAATACAGTGGAGAAAGTCTGAGTTCCTTTTGCAGACAAGGAAATCCTTATCGTCACTCCAGGTTGTTTTTTCAGCCTAACTAAATTTCATGTACAGAATCACAGTGACTTTTCCTCTCACAGACCTGTTTAAGAAAAGTCCATCTCTATTTGGAAAGATTTTACATATGTGCTGAAGGGATTCATGTATACACTTAGTGAAGCATATGCTGAGGACCTTTTTTGTTATTACAATAATATTTTACTGAATAACAAGCAACAACAGGGAGCAAGAAATAAAGTGTGCCCTTTCCTGAATCAGAATAGTGAAGTACCTGAAGATGCTAATAAACTGTGCTGACTTCTGCATTTTTCTGTCAAAAACATTAGCCCTCCTCTGCCAGCTGCCTCAATCTCTTCCTTTCCCAGAAAATTCCAATGATATAGTTCTGTATTCTAAGTATTAATTTCTTCAGTGATGGAAATCACAGGACAAGGTAAAACAAAACAAATGTAGTATCAAAATAACTGGAAGAGAAGACTCTGTTGGAGCAGTGCAAAATAATCCTATTTTACTTGCTACACGTGCAGATCCATCCAAGTATGTGGGCTGCAGAGGGGGCAAAACGTGCTTCTATCTTGCCCTGGGCTCATGGGCTGTTCTCATTCAGCCCATCAGTCGCGATCCCTCAGTTCAACATGTTTAACCAAGGCTAAAGACTGGGTCATCCTGGCTTCTGGTTTCCAGGATGCTGATAATGTTTTTCAAAACAAGATACTTTTTTGGCAAGATTCTGGTGCTGCATGTTTATACTTTGTGTCCAAAAGTGGAACAGGGACTGTTACAGCAGTGAGATTTGTTCTGTTTCTTCGACTCTGCGCTGGGAAGACCTGAAAGGGGAACGCCGATGGAGTCTCTGGGAGGACTCTTTACCACGAAGTCAAAAGAGGGGGTGCAGGGCTTTCTGTAGCACCTTACTTAAAGAGCTCCTTGTTTGCTCTTGGAGGTGACAGTATTTTCTATGCTTACTGTTGTCACATGATGACAAAAGTTGTTGTGTACCTGTCACCATGTGCTTGTTTAAATACTTGTAAATGGTTTAGCAAAAAAAATATGAACTGTAAGTGCCAGCACCCTTTTTCTAGTTGGCTACGTCTTAAAATGCTCTTTGTTTAGCTTTTATGGCTAAACTCAAAACCTTTGGTGTTGAGACCCTTTATTTTGCTGGCTCAGACCGCAAACTGTGGGCACAGTGTGCAATCACAGCTTTATATAAATATTCATTGCCAGACCACTGCAAGACAGACAGAATTGAAGTGCATCTGAAGCCGATGTAGGTAGCTGCAGGAACTGGGAGTCTGATGAGATTACTGCTTGCAAATGTCCTGGGCACACTGGGGACAGCTTGATGGCACAGGTTTTCTTGTTGAAGTGGATCTTTGGTACAGGAGTCATAGCTTTTAGGTGCAAAATGGTGGAAGGGCTTGTTACAGTATTTCCTTAAGCAAAGCAGAATAAAAAGCAAAATGTACTAGCTCTGTGTAGAAAAATAAACATCCTGGGCTTCAGCACAGTCTTTCAGATAGACTCTCTCCTTCTCCTTATTTCTCTCCTGAATAATGCTTTGGATAGTATTTGAGGAAGGATGAGGAAGGTTAATGATAAATTGATGATAAACTTCTACGAATTAAGAAACAGGACATAAAGCTATTAATTTTATGGATGAGCAGCAGCTGAATCACAACTAAGACTTGAATTGGCAGACTTTTTGAACATCTATTCCAAGTGAAATTCCAAAATAAAAAGTCATTCCGAAACAAAAAAATAAACTTTGAGATTTCCCATGGAAGGAGATTTTTGGATTTTTTTCCAGGACAGCATTCTGAATGACATATTTGTTTGTCCTTTAATTCTTCCTCAAGGTCTTTGAACAGCCAATAGCTCTGTCTCTTGACCGTGCTGTGACGTGGGAAACTCAAGAGTGAGGAAACTGAAAAAGCCTGATCTCCTCAGATTTTTGGATGGCTGAGAAGCCCAGCTCTTGGAAGTCCTGGAAGAACCTCCACATGAGCATCTGTTTTGGAACCTGGAGCCAGGTTATTGTGGGATAATTCATGCGACGACATAGACTGATCACAAGGGCCCTGTCATTTAAACGCTCCAATTACTTTTTTTCTGCAATAGCTTCTGCTCTTCTCCACATCCCACAATGCATTCCAGGGCTACTACGTTAATTGGAAGTATATTCCTATGCGTGAAGTGGACTTTAATTAGCACCTAAGGGGCACATTCTGGTGTCCTGACTCAGGTGGCAGGGAGGCATACCTCAGAGTCGCTCCACGGGAGCCTGTGGGACTGCTCATGATAAAGGTGCTTCCTGGCCCGGATGAAGGCTGGCTGGGAAGCTCCCAGCCGCCCAGATGGGACAAGAGGTTCCACTGACTCTCCAGCATGCAATGCCATGGCCCGCGGCCCTGTAAAACAATAGTTACACTAACTCTTCCAATTATTTTGCTCAACTAATAGTAATATGAGTGGCTCCAGATTTTAAGAATGTGAGCAACGTAGGAACACTGTAAAAACTGGGATTGCAGGCAGTCTTGTAATAAATTAATAACTTTAACTATTACCTGAGTCATCTGTAAAATGGGCCCTGAGTTATGAAGACACACGCCAACTGTGGGGGGGTATTACGGAAAATCAAAATTAATGTGACATAATACTACTTCAATTACAATAAGAGTACTGCAGCTGGAAGAGATGGGAGAAGTGGGAGGGGCATAACTCCACTGATTAGCATAATGACATCCATGCATCTGGTTTCCAAAAGCAGGGTGCAAACTGGTTTCAGCTCGGTATCGGCACCTCCTGCCAGCCGTGCAGCGAGACAGCCGTGAGCAGACATCCCGGCTCCTGCTCCGCAGGATGAGGCTGGCAGCCAGAGTGGAAGGAAACAAAAGGCACTGATTAAATCAAAAAGCCTAGTCGGCAGGTTCCGCGATCAGTACGTAATAAGTCTTTTTTTTTTTTGGCCTTAATGCTATTAATCTCCTTTCAAAGCCCTTACAAAATGCACTTCCCTGATGATCTAAAACATCCCCTCCAGCATCAGTTCTCTGGCTTGTTCCTCGTTCTAAACCCACGTGCAGTCAAAATCCTCACCTGGAGGACCGTGGGTGCAGATGTCACTAAATACAGCTTCTTTGGTGGTTACTACAGAATGATGTGTGTCACTGTCCTTTTCACGGACATGATATGACAATTCCGGCAGGAGGAACCAGGGCCAAGTTATAAATCACCTGGGCAGTGTCCCAGTTGCGCTATCTCTAAGAGGCATGTCCTGCCCATAGTGACAACCTGGGATTACAATGTCAGCAAGCACTTCATGGAAGTTGTTATCTATGAATTATTTCATAACTCTGTAGAGTGTTTATGAAAATATGCTGTAAAGAGTTATTCAGACTTGAGAATTACTATCTTAATTGTGCGTGGACTGGAAAAATAATTACAATGCACTGAGGTTACTGATCTCTTCTGAATGAGCTCAGTGGTAGCGAAATATTTTAAAATGAGAATTTTAAAGTGAGAACAGAGATGAAGTTATTTAAACACAAAGTCCTGCCTAGAAATATTCTAAGCAACATGTCCATTACAAATGTAATACGGAAATACATGAAAACTAAAAGGTGAAAAACATGTCTTAATTGCTTAACACATTTCTTTTCCTGTATTATCAAAATGTTGTGCAGGATTTTATCAACACCAAATCATTTTATATTGTTAAAAGACAGTAAAATGTTTTAAAATATAGCATTAATAGGTTTAATGTCTCCTGTAGAACCTGATGTAACTCATAGAATGCGAAAAGACTGCGTATCTGCCAATGAAGAGAAAGTCAGTCCTTAAATATTCTTCTACATTTTGCAAATTATACACTACATATTTTTTCCATATGAAATAACTGTCCAGTCTACATCCTGCTGGGTAAAGAACTGCCATCTATGATATATTTCTTTTGGCCAAATAACCCTTAGCATGAATGAATGTAGAGTAATTCATTTATTGTTCAAAACACAGGTCTCGGTATAAACACAGTGACGGGGTATAAATGTTGCTTTCAGGATCGATATTTATCATCTCTCAGTGATTGCTGTTGGACAGATGCTGCATTTACAAATGGAAAAAAATCTTTTTTCCCCCTTTTAACTGACAGCCTTGCAACATCAGCTTAACATTTAGGAGTCAGCTTTGAGGCCTTTCTTTTCGGCACATAACCCCCCGCAACTCGCGTTCGGCAGAGCTGCAAGGCCCTCACCCACGCTGTCGGTCCCATCTCCCCTGCTGCCTTACGCAGAGGCATCAGAGATGCTCGCGGCAAAGGGCGAGCTCTCTGCTGCTGGAGCACGGACCGCTGCACCTGAAAGCAGGCTCCTCTCTCACTGAGACAGAGGAAGGTGCGTCGCTCTCAGCCACTCGCGCAGGTCTGAGCCCGCTGGCAGGACCACGCCTGCCGATCGTTCGCATCGCTTCTCAAGTTGGAGAGACCGCGAACGTTCCCTGCTCGGCGGAGGTGCAAGCTGGCAGGCTCAGCCTGGGCAGCCAGAGCATACGTGGGTAGGGGGAGACGGCCACCCATCTCCCTGCACTGGCTCGTCAAGGCGTGCGGGTGACTGATTCATCACCCATTTCATAGATGACTGAAGTCACCTGAGGCAAATCCCTTTCTGTGGGCCTAAGTGACCAGCAGCATGCCACCTGCAATTCTCATCTCCAGTTGTCCCTTTTGATAACACCACGATACTATACTCTACATGAAAGAAAGTAATACTATTTAGCTTAAATAATTTTTCAAGCTGATGCACTGCCCTTTGCTGTAAGTTTGCTTGTTGAGGAGCAGATGAGTCCAGATCCACTTTACCTAAAATGGAAAAAGCTGCTTTCACAGTTGTCCACAGTAAAATACCCAACCTGTTCTATATTGGAGCAGCTTACTGATGTAGGCTTTTCATTTGTACATTAAAGTGTTGAATTTATTGTTACATAATACTATATACCTTGCAGAATGGTGGCAGGATATTTTGGGGCAGCTTCCATTTCTCTGGATTCCCCTCCTCTGTCTCCTGCTGTGCTTGCTTTCATCTGTAGCCGCTGCCTGCTCACCCTCATGCCACCTTCACCTGCGGCAGCCATTGCTTTGGGGACTTTGACTTATTTTCCTCAGTTGGTGCCTCTCTCACCCCACCTTTGCTATAGTTTTGGCAGTAATACAATAATATTACAATCTCTTGTCTAGGCTTGATTAGAATTCTTAACATACCCACTTTGATTTGCTGTTGCAGTGAAGTTCCTCTGTTATCTGCTATACAAGATGGGCAACTTCTTAAAAAAAATATTTGTTTTTAACAATTAGTGGTCTTTTTTTCTGGCATTCCCAACATTGTCTGGTCTCATAGGCTTAGTCACTGTAACAAGGACTTCTAGGGAATGCATATTTCTCTACAAGGCAGACAACATGATAGAAATATATGTAACACCCTGGCAAGCACTTAAGAAAATAAAATGCAATAACAGAATTTCTTGTGCATGCATTGATGGCTGCATTTGAGTATGAACGGCAGGATTGCAGCACAGCTAGATTACTATGGATGCAGTGTGGCTCTAGGTATTTATAAATAAAAAACCCTGAATTTCATAAAGGCTGTCTTCATTATAAATGAATGTCCTTTGAGTTGGATTCAGCCTCTAGATAGTATAAAAAAATTGCCTCCAACCTCCCAGGGACTCTGATGTATCTTGGTGACTTTGACGTACATGACCTCTTTTTACCCTCTCACACCAGATCCTGCCAGAAAGATTTTGGTGTTTTTGATGACGTTCACTTCATTTGCACAATTGTTGTTTATTAGTGCCCAACACTGAATCTGTTGGTTTCCACAAACCACTGCACAACTTACCACTGTTGCTCACTAGTGCTTATGATAAGCCAAACCTTCGCTTACTGGCAGAAACAGTTCATTCTCCATCTTGCCTTGGAAGAATGAACTTTTAGCTTTGGCTTATCCTAGTGCATTCAGCTTGCTAAGCTATTTACTAGCTTTTAAATGTTTCTGCACAATGTTTGTTAGATTTTTGAGCTTGTCTGGCACCCAAACAATCCAAACATCTTCAGTACAAACTTCCGTCAGTATGCGTATATGAGCTGTGCCCGAAATATCTCTTCACTTTCAGTGTTTCTATGCTGGTGTAAAATGAATGTTTGAACCCAAAGCATTTTATATCTTGCATTTAGCATTTTTGCACGTTTACTCCTAAGAACAGATGACTGGGCAGAGCCTTCTTGATCACTTTTGTCCCAAACGCTTCATTTGTATATCCACCTCTACCTTACAAGCAGTTTGTGTCCCACCAATACTGCAGCTTTAAGTCTGTGCCAGGTCCTTACTGTTCTCACACTTAAGAACTTCTTAGTTGTGTTTTCTAAATTAGAATCATTAATGGCTAACCTAGTTTCCTTCATTTGCCTGTTGTACCAGCATTGGAAAAAAACCCACCATCCTTACTTTCTCACCTTTGCTCTATATGCTTCCCAGCCTCTTTACCTGTTCCGGCTTTCCTCATTTCTCACTAAAATATTTCTAGACTACCATTGCCTATGATCTTCAGAGCACTTTCCAGATCTTCCAGGGTGGATATGCCATGTCCTGGGGTTCACAGCCCAAAGGATATTAGCATGGAAGCTGTTTGTGGAAGCAGGCAGGGACTTTCTGTTGATGTTAACCAGAATCATCCTGTGGCGGGAAGACAGGGATGGGAAGACGATGGAGAGAGATACCACAGCAAATGAGAAGTTTCCTCATTGGAATAAGAAACCAGTACCCCTCTTTCCACTCCCCTTAAAAAGAACCCCTCAGGTTTAGGACAAGGTGCAAACAAGAGCGTCTCCAGAAAGGGGAAGAAGCACATCACTGATGATGGACTTGGGGAAGAACAAGAACTGTGAGAGCCTCACCTTTATTTGCTGCGAAAGAGAGGAAGTACTTCCATGAGGCTTATGCCTCACATTCCTCCTTATATAGTCTCTCCAGTATGGGCACGGTGCCTGCTAGCATGCTTTTTTGCCTGTGCAAGCAGGCAACTTGGGAAGAAATTTGTGTGATATAGGTAAGGCAATATCACCCCAGGGCAGTGAGAAATAATCAGCATTTGTATCTTTCATCATCTGCTCCAGAAGACACAAACACTGTGTGGGTACCAGGGAGTGGCAAACTTTGATGTGCGATGTCTGTCTGAAACACAAAGGTCATGGACCACTGCTATCTTTTATTATTATTTTAATTTTAAATTCTGATTGAGCTGTTATGCACTGGCCCAAGCAGCATTGCTTCTTCAGTGACAAGCTCAGCTCCGTTAGCACCTGGTCATGCTACATGTGGTAACTGGAAGACAGAAATTTGCAGGGATGGAGAAGTTTCTGTTTACTCCTGTCAGTTTGGAAACACTTCCAGCTAAGTATAGAAAAGTAAAAAGAAGAGAAAAATAAAAGTCTCAGAATGGTACATGCATCTTCAACAACCATCCTTCTTGCAAGACTATGCATGGCAGATTCACTGCGGGAAGCAGCAGAGGATGACTATGTAGAGAAGAGACGCACAACCCAAAAAACACGGGTAGGCTGTTGAAGACAACCAGTTGCTGGCTTCTCTTGGAAGCATGACTCTCTTTGCTCAAGGCCTAAAACTAGATTTTTAAACATTGGCACAGAAGATGCCCATGCCATTCACAGAAGATGCCCAGTTTTTTATTCTTCTTCTTCTATGGCTAACAGTTCAGTCCTGCAGCTATTACAGTTTGGTTAGACCTATGTGCAATGGCATTAGCCTCCCACTCCCATGCCTTGCTCCTACAGCACGGGACTCAGAGTTCATCCAGCGCATCCAATTTGTTATGCAGATTGTGGGGCAAGCGGAAAAAAGCCCACATGAACATTACTTCTGCCATGACAGTCCATCCCTTCCTGATTTTCTTATTATGTGTACCGAGGCCTTCAATGCAGATCTCACTTCTACAGCTTGAATTCTTGCTTCTCCCTGCCATCGCACATCAGTCACGTACCCCTTAGCCCCTCTCCTGTCCCTAGCTTTTCCCCTAAAGTTTTAGTTTATCCCCATTTGCCCTTTCCCACGCCTCCCTTCCTCCTCCAATCTCCCACTACACAGTGCCTGTTTTTTAATTTCGTGCCACCTCCCTACTATGTCCTCATCCAAAAGCGTGGTTATGTTTTTCTAAGTTCACATTAGACAGACCAAGTTGTCTGTGAGCTGTAAGTCAGTCACAGGCTGTAGGCTGCACAGTTCCAATACGCAGAACTTAAGGACTATCTTAAAAAACTGAAGGAACAATTTAAGGAATATCTAGAAACTTAAAATACTTCTCTTTGGTAAGTGTACAAGATAGAGTGCGATGCCATACAGATGCGATTGAGCCTGCCCTAAATCCAGCTCTTCTGCCCAATGCTCTGTCCTGCCTCGTTTGCCTGCCTTCTAGGCAGGAACAGGAGAAATACCGCACTCATGTTGCTATACCACGGCTAATACCAGGGTCAGCTCTTCTACAGCCGGCTCATTTACCTCTGACTTTTGCAGACATACCATTAGGAAAAATTGTTTTAGGAGGCTCTTGAACAGTGAGAACAACATACACATGAAAGGAGTATTTAAAATATTTCACTTCTTTGGCTTTCTTTTTATGCTTTTTATATTCTGCCTGTGCTGATAAACTGTTTTTTAGGTGTATGCATTTTTTTTAGACAATCGCTGTAAACAATGTGTCTAGTAAGGACAGCATTAACTCAGCTTCAATCCAACTTGCTTTTGTTTTCTTCCTTACCCCTTGCAACCGATTCCTGTCTGTCTTTGAGAGGGAGTCAACAGGAAGCATGACACCGCGGGGCAGGATGTGTGACAGCCTTAAACTTCCTGGAGAAGCTCCATTCTTTGTATTATCATAGCCATAAGCATCAGCACCATAAGTATCCTCACTTGCTGATTGTATCACTATAGGAGACTGTCTCTTTCTTAATACAATTGCAGTTAGAGCAGATGCACCATGTACAATGTTTCACATGGGTAAAGAACTTTAGCACATATATGTTAAATGTGGTTTTAATTATCTAAAAAAAGAAGGGAAAATGCCAAAGAAAGAGTTGGATTTTTTTTTAAATGGAAGACAGAAAGAGAGTCGATTATCTTTTTAGTTTGGTTGAAAAAGAATTGTCATAAAAAACAAGCAAACAGTTCCATGTTGTAAGCACCAATATAGAGGAAATGCTGACAATGCTGAATTTTAGCCACAAAAAAAAAGTGATCAAATATATTTTTTGATAGGTGAAATATTCTAGAGTCAGGACAAAGTCATGCTTGCTAATGCAATCTCAGGCCTGTGTTACAATACATTTTCTAATGAATGACATAATAACGTGCTTTCCACCCATCAATATCACTTCGTCATTCAGCCTAAAGGTCAGATGACAGAATGGCTCAAGATTTATTTTTATCATCCCTGTACAAGGAGTGAATTCCCACTTCCCAGTTACTTGGATCCCCGCCTCCTTTATTATTCAGCCTTGCCTCATTTAGCAGGCAGCATCTGGAGAATACATTCCTCATTTTCCACACGAGTTGCAGAGCGAGCAGTGGCCGAGGCAGGGCTTCCACATGAACCAGAAACGATATTTATTTGATGTGCAGAGAGCATCTTATTTTCCTGAGAACTTTACCTAAGAGATGAAAACCAGTTGATGACAAAGCCCGTGGGCGCTAGAAGTAGCTTTGCATTTGCCAGCCTTTGCCCCTGGGCTTGTCAGGCAGTTGTACGACCGCTGCAATTCAAAGCATTGCAAGGAATGTTTTCTTGCAACACTTTTTGTTTAGCATAGACAAGCCTAGAGTGAAGGTTTCTGGCAGACTCTTTGCATAGAAAGTCACAGCACATATAATTTTTTTTTAAACTCATAATTACTACATTTACAGACGTTTAGGCATGAGGATAGATGGGCTCATTCTGTATAGTGCAGAAAAAGCTACCCGAGTCAGGCATTTTAGGTGTTTGATAAAAAACTTCTGTTGCTGGAAGCAGCAAAACAAATGAGGAGATCGACTAGATTGACTTTTGGGCATCTACTTATAAATCCATTCCACTTGCACTTTCAAGAGAAATTTTAAAAGCCCCCCGCTCCCAAAATATGGGTCCTTAAAGAAGCTTGTGCTATGGCAGTCGTGGTGTCTGAAAGGATCCAGAGAACATTCAGTACCTCCTATTTTTAATGATATAATGGGAAACTGTTTCATGCCTGAGAAATAAATGCCTTTTCCATACCTCAGGGGATCAGTTGTGCAATCCCGAATGACTTGCCTTGCCTAGACTAGTCTTTAAACCCTTGGTTCCAACTGTACCAGAAGCTGGAGCTCCAGAAAGGCGCATTCCCATCCCAACCACATGCCTTATAAGGAACTTTTCTTCCCTATCGCTGTTTACCAAGTCATCTGTGAGAACTGAAGCCAATGCTTTGGCATGCCGCAGGACGGCCCCATCCGTGCCTGTGGGTGTGGATTTACATCTGAACGTCAATACCTAGATAAGACTGATCAGTTGATCCTATAAAGCAACCGATCTTTTATTGCTGTGTGATTGCAGAGTAAACCAAAGCAAAACAGAGAAAGTGCAGAGCTCAGCACTATCTGTTTCTTAGTTGGAAACTGTGCTCACAAACATTTACAGCCCAAATAATGCATATACAGACCTGGGTTTCTGGCTATCTGACATCAACAGGAGCGTTTTAATATTGAGTTCAGGTTTATGACACACATTTTTTGTATGTTTTACTACACTAGAGTAATTTTTAGTTAGGCTTCTCCAGGAGCATGGCAATTCCCCGGCGGCGTGGATCACTCCTGTGATTTAAACAAAGGACACGTGGCTGCTCTTCATATAAATATTGTCAGTGGCTTAGTCTAAATTAAGAATTAACAGGACCAGAAGACTCGGATCCACTATATATAGATTTCTGTGACTCCCCAAGTTGGCTCGCGTGTTTTTGGCTCCCGAAGAAACGAATGCATGCCGTTCTTGTGGCGTCTGTTGACCATGAATTGATTCCGCGTTGTTTCCCCGCAGCGGGGGCAGAGGGCAGCGCTCCGGCGCAGCGGTCCCGCCTGGAAGCCCTCGCCCAGCCCCGCATCCCGCCTGTTTGCCGCCCGTGGGCAGCTCTGCCCTCTCCCTTTTCCTCCTCCCTCGCTTCTGGCTCGGGGAGGTGAGGCCCTGCCGTAGCAACCGGGCCGTCTCCGGGTCAACAGCGGGGCGGCGGCGACGCTGTTTGAGGGCGGCGGCGGCGCGGCCGGAGGCAGGTGAGGGCGGGCGGCGGCCCGCGGCGGCCCCCCCGGCCGTGCCGGAGAGCAGCGGGCCGCCGAGCCCCGGCGCTGGCGGGCAGGCTCGGGAGGCGTGGCGCCTTCACCCCCGGGGGCTCGCTTTCCCTTCCCCGCCCGTTTCCACGCGTCAGTTACCTCAGGTGGCGGCTGTGAGGGCGGCGGCTGCGAGGGCGTAGGGCGGCGACCGCTTGCCAACCCCGGCGAGCGACAGAGCCGCGCCTGCCCCGGGGTGCCCCCGGCGGCGGGTCAGGCCGTGCCCCGCGCTCCCCCTCTCCCTCAGGCCCGCTGTGGTTTTGCAGGGACCCCCGCACCCCTCCTTCCGCCGAAGGCAGCTGCCCGCCTCGGCCCTCCGCGCGCCTTCGTCCGGGGCTGGGCGCTGGGGCTGGCGCGGGCTGCGCTCCCGCGCGCGGGGAGGGGCTGGTCCTGCGGCCTCGGCAAACGCCGCCGCGCCTGTTAAAAACCCACAGCGCGTGGGGGCTGAAGGCTTTAGCAGGTTGTTTGCACCGGCCAGAGCAGAAGGGCAGAGGTGCCCAGGTGAACTCCCGTTCACCTTTCAAAAAATAACCTGTTTTGATGCAGACGTTGGGCTGAAGGTTATCCCAGCTGTCACCGGTTTCGAACTCCAGGACTTGAGGTGAACTCGCTGTGTCCCTTGGAAGTCGCTTCGTTTCCTTTCAAATGCTCCTTTTCAGAGGCCGCCGGCATTTCACGTCCAGGTGCTGTTCAAGCGGCTGGGGGCGGTGCTGGAGGCTAACGCAAGGGAAAACCTGTCGCCACACCCCTGGGCATCTGGAACACGAGGTGGCACCTGGGCTTCGTTCTGCGACGCAGGCTGCTGCTTGCGATGAGTCTCGGTTACTACCGTGAGAGCGCTGCGGCGCTGTTTCTGCAGCCCGAGAGAGAACTGGCACAGGTCTGGCGGCTCCCTTATGGGCGCTGTCTGCTGGGGCTCCTCTGTGGCAAGGCCTCCTTCTTCCTGCGCCGACACCAAGTCCCTGCGAGTCAGGGGCCGTGCTGGGGGGCATCTTCTGTGCAGTGCCTGGGGTGTTAGGGTGCAGAATGGACTCCAGTTTTTTTAACGTCCTCCCTGCCTTGTACGCTATTCCTGTCTTTCTGCATGAGCAGGACAGAGACCGGAATGGTTTATATATTTCTGTATGGGTATTTAAACCCATATGAGGGGAATAAATAGCATGTTCAATTCTGTAATGAAGAAAGAGGAAGGAGGCTAAGTCTTTGGGTTCTTATTTTATCCCATTTTTGCTTTTCCCATAGGAAAAGCTGCTTAATGACAATAGCTAGCATCTGGCCTCTTAGTGATTCATAAATATCCCTCATTCATTCATCTTATTTATTAAAAGAAGAACCAAGTAAATGGCAAAACACTATGTCTCAAAGCGATACAGTCAGCCAATACATGCTACCTTGCTTCATCTGGTGTTTTGTTTTCTATTCATATGTTTCGTCTTATTCACAGTTGGGCCTTATACCACATAGACGTACATGTATACGTGCATAATTCTTTTTCTTTGTGAATCATCTTGTAGTCTTATAGGCAAAGTTATGAATCTCTTCACAAAATTGCTTCTCAGATACTCCCAGGTTTAGTCATAAATTGGATTATAGCAAAGGTAAGGCATAATGCAAAGCAATAATAGAACATAATACAACTGGCTGACAGCAGGCCAAAACACTACATTCATTTTTCTAGCATATCTGTGTGGAAACTTCCACATTGGCTCTTTTTTATCATAATTTAGAGGGAAGGAAGGGAAACCGCATTACTGATTTCCCACTTTCCCATTTCTGAGTATTGGGCTCCCTGTCAAATCTGACTTCAGCCTTTCTTGACATGGGGAGTAGCTATCCTTTTTCATTTGTAATATTATTTCCCTTGAGGAAAATCTTGATCTCAACCTTCTGCAGTTTATTATTGCCTGGGCCTGTGGAGCTGGTCTCCAGTTCATACTGACCTGTGCATGGCAATTTCCTCAGGTTTTTAAGAAGAAATCAAAGAGGAGCTGCCAATCAAGAGATCTGTCATGACTGGCAATCCGTGTAAGAGACTTGCCTGGAGTGACTGTGAGTATTTCACGACTATTTTTTGATAGATTCTATGTTTTCCTGGATAACTTCCAGTTTTGTTTGCAGCATTGTGATGTGCATGCTGCTAGATGTGTACAAGCCTTTCTGAAGCTGTGCCAGTCTCACCTGTGCTGTATATGGGGTGCTGTGCTGGCCTTTCTGCGTTTTCGGAGGAGGAAACTGGGAATGGCTGTTCAAGTGACTATAAACAGTGCCTGGCTATATATAAAGCTCAAACAGCTGCAAACCTTCACCTGTCTCTCTCTAGAGTTAACATCTGTCACTGTTGCTTCTGTATTGAGCAGAGGAGGAGGGCTGGTAAAACGTCAGCCTCTAGAGGCCTGCCAGCCCAGTGCCCTGCTTGTAGGACTGATGACTGTGAAAGAGCTGGTGCCAGTCTGCACCATAGAGAAGGCTACTGTCACTGAGAGATGATTTCCGAAGACACAGTCTCATTTCCTTTCGGTATTATTAACTGAGGAACAGTCTATCTAACGAACCTTTGCAACCAGGTCAGTTGTTGTAACATTTGATCTTAGCAGAGCGTTCTGATCACATTCCACACTAGACTGAAGGTTATTTTTTAGTCATTAAAGATAGAAGTACCCTTCTTTGTATTTTAGACCAGTTTGATCTATGTAGTACATTTACAGCCAGCTTACAGTATATGAGCAATGTGGGACTGGGATACTCCAGATAATGCTGATGCTGGGGAAAATGGACAAATATCAGAAGTCCACAGAAAATAAACTTAGATACAGCAAGGGTATTTAATCAACTAGAGCCAGCTTAGCTCATGCAGAATATTTTGGGAATGAACAGGAAATACCAAAGTCCTTCTAGAACCTCTGTGCTGAGGAACAGAGGCGTTACTGTTGTTATCGCTCCCATTTCTGCCTCAACCACTCCAGGCTCTGGGCTATGACTGCTGCCAGTTTCAAGTGAAGCTAGCCCAGCCAACTGTACATCGGTGCTGGGATACGTCCATTGTTCTGTAGAACTTAAAATGAAACTGGTCCTTCATGTCCATGATTTCCTGTGCAAGCGCATGATCCATCACTGCCTGGAGCAGATACTGCCAGAACCATCATTTACACTTGAGGTAAATGATGTGAGGAGAGGGAGTTTCACCAGCCTTGCAATAAAGTCAGGATCTGCTGCTGGCGCTGCTATTGCTTATGGTAGGAGTTCAACATATAATTGTTAAGAAAGCCTTGTTTATTGCATAATGCTTCTAATGTGTATGTAGTGATGGTCTGACAATCTTTGAATGCCTGTTATGAGTTCTGATTTCCAAGATTTAGGAGAGATGTCTTAGGAGCTGGAAGAATTACCATTTGGCAAACTGGACTTAGCTTTCAGGGCTTGGATTTCAGCATACAAGAGGCATTTTCCTAAGTAAGTTGAAGGTACATGTATATGGATGAATAAAAAGACATAACAGCAAGTAGATGTGTAGGACTGAGCGCAGCTTTCCAGATTCAGAACATTGTTCAGCATAACAAGAAAACAAGAGGCGAGCTATATGTATACAGAGTACCACAGAATACAGGTAAAGAAAGGAGACAATTCAAGTGAATCGTTTGGTTAAGGTATAACTGTTGTGTTTCCCTCATTTCTCTTTACAACAGATGCCTTTGATTCGAAGCACAGAAAAGATCCCGAAGATGCCCATGAGGCCCACAAGAAGAAATCAAAAGAGAGAGAAAGGAGACTGGCAGTCAGTCAGTGGGACATGGATGTACAACCCCTCATTTCATCTTCTAAATGGCTTCAACTTCATGGCCTCAAAAGAAACAAATTGTCCCTACCCCAGATTTTGTCACAGATTGGATTCCAGCACAGGAAAGGTACAAGACAAATCAATAATGGAATAATTAAAAAACCCCTGACTCTGAATAGTCTGTAGGGTCACGCTCATTTTGCACCCCAGTGTACACAGAGGAGATTTTCATGTTGTCTCTTATCTTATGGTAATGGCAGAAAGGGAAGCTGTATCCACAGTTGCTGACATGGCCAGTTCAGAGAACTGAGGAACTCCATCTGCTTTTGATCTGAGAAGGACTTAGGATCTGAGAAAGGCTTTCCTTACACAACTGTACTGTTGCTTTACCCTAGGCTCCAGTTCAAATCCTCTCCAATTTAGCTATGGATAACAAACCATAAGATCTCTGTCCATTTTTAGATGGCAGATATAATGTATGCTGTGCCATAATTTGTGATCTACTAGTTGATCATCAGGGCTAGCCAACCTGCTTGGGAATAGTATATTATTTCCAGGGATCCAGCTTTAAGGAAGCAGTTAAATTCGTTTAGAATTCAGGCTGCTTTTTGTGCAAAGTCAGGCTATAGAAAAATGCTCCTTTGCAGTTATCTGACAGCTGCAGGGGAAAAGTTTGCTAATAATTGATAATCACTGTCATAATAGTGCTTTGCAGAGCATGGTAAGATATTCTTTTCTTTGAAGAGCTTGCTGCCCGACAAGTAGGAATTGTAATGTATTGCAGTTGTTCTAGGTTGCATAATCTAAGATTTTGGCTGGCTTGTGTCCATGGGGTATTCAAAGACCAGCAGTGCAGCTCCTAAAATCCTGTGTGCTGTAGATGAAGAAGCTGTTAAGCAGGGTTAATGTTGTTACAGTGTAATTTTAGGAGCAGAACCTACTAGCTTAGCAGGGCAGCATGCTGTACAGAATAGCTGCTTTGTGATGTTAAATATTCCCACCCCTAATGTTTTCCTATCAGTGGAGATCCTGTAGAAAATTTCTAGCTACTGAAAGAACAGCACGCAACCTTTTCCTTAGTTGCACCCACTTCTGCACCCATTTAGTTGTGTAAGAGAACATCATTATCTGTACCAGATTTTGTATTTTGTTTGATGGACAAATATTTGCAAGTCCTGTTGTGAGGTAAAGGGATAATACAGAAGTTTAATTGCCTAAACCTTTCATTTATTAAAGTCCCATGTAGCTTTTTGGCTTATAAATAATTGTGGTTTTTTTTCCCCACTTCTGACTAAACTAGCAGGGAGCAGCAAGAGCAGGGCTGCTCCATGGGGGGAAAATGAGCCAGGAGCCAAAGAGTCCCGCAGCCCAGGCAGTGCCCTCACTGACCAGGATGCAGTCCTGCAGCATCTAAGCACCGCAAGCGGAGCAGGATGCTGCTAACGGTGTCCACAGACAGTCCCAGACAGGGTGAGGTGATGAACCACGTCTAGGGCCCAGCCAGGGAGTGCAGCCAGGAGCCGCAGGAGATGGAGCCAGAAACAGGACTGGAGACAAGGCCATAACATAGGTCTAAGGGCCGCATCCAGGAGACAGAACTGGAGACAAGGCTATAACATAGGGCTGAGAGGTCTATCCAGAAGAGAGGTCCACTAGCAGAAGTTGCGACAGGTACACCTACAACACAGCTAAATCAAAGACTGGGTGCCCAGGCCTGAGCGCTGTGTGAGTAGAAACCCCAGGTGAGGCTGATGAGGGCAATCAAGGCCTGTTGGTGCCCTCAGGGCCCCAACATAGACATAGCCAGAAAAAATTGTAAAACAAAACCATAATTAGAATTTCTCTCAAGTTACTTAAGGTCAAGAATTCAGTACAGGTGCATGTGGCTCACACATGGATGGCATGCACGTCAACCTGAAAAATATCTGTTTGAAGTAATCCTTATGATTAGCAACTTGATCTCTTTTAACCTTTACTGTAGATTATGTGACCACCTTGGGGAAACTTGTGGCTTCTAGGTATGCAGATGGTCTGTTTCCTCAATACAAGAGAGCGCAAGATGGCAGCGTGTATAATGTAAGTGTGACTGACTTGTGGTAACTTCCCTGTGCACTTAGAAGTTATTATCACTGTAGCAGAATGATGTGACTAAAATGTCTCCCTGTGGCGTGGAATACTTATATTCTTTGTGAGAACTTTATCTTTTTGATCTTTTTTTTCTGTTTTGTCAAACTGTTAGTGATAACAACCAGTGGTAGAGAACCTAGATATCTTTTGATTTTTTTCCTTGCAAAGTCTTACACTGTTGCTTTGGTGCAGCATTGCAGTAAATCTTTCTAGACAAGACTGCAGTTTCTAAGCAACATTTATCCTGTCTTGAAAGAGGGAACACTTAAAAGAAGATGCTCAGCCGAGTTAAAAAAAATAAAATCGTAGTCAATAAAACAAATGAGGATGCTGAAATAAGAAGACATAATGTGCTGTCATTGCCGATGCAAAGCACTGTTTCGCTTGATGCCAGCGGGTCACAAAAGGCTCAGCCTACTCTATAGAGACAGCTAGCTGGATCTCTGCCCAGGCTCACGTTCTAAGGAATGTCTTAGCAACAGCTGCTGGCGGCCCCATTGTTAAGAGCATGGATTCTGATTGAAGAGATACGCATGTGAGTGAGGAGGGAAGAGAGTTAAATCATAAAGGATTTTACAAAAGCAAATGGCTTGTCATTTTTTCTGTTAACTAGAGTCACTTCTGAGGCACAAGGCTTAAATATGTGAAAAGAACCATTTCAGGGAGCCTTTTCCCCTCACTTTTTCCCATTAATTTCACATGAACTACCTACATAATGTCTTTTAATCTTAGGACGTGTTGGGAGCAGTAGGAAAGACATTTCTGGTAGCATTAAGGTAGCAATGCCATTATACAAGACCTGGTGAGATCTCATGTAGGATATTATGTACAATATTGTGTACAGTTACCACAGGTTGAGAAGAAACAATTCAAACCAGAACAGGTATTGGGAAGAGCTAGTAGGATGAACTGCAATGGAGTGCTGATCTTATAACAGGGCTTGGTTGATGTTGACATATGTAAGTAAGACTGAAGAAGACTGACAAAGGGTAGCATTGTTGCCCTTGAATGCCTACAGAAAGGCAAATTACAGGGGTTGGGAAAAACTATAGTTTTCTATGCTAAAAGGCATGCTAGTCCAAGAATAAATGGGTATGAACTGCCATGAATAAATTTAGGCTGGACAGTCAGAAGTTTTCCAGCCCTCAGAGAAATGGGAATCTGGACTGTCCAACTGCAAGTGAAGGGGTGGTACAAGAAAACTGCTTTATTTTAAGACGGAGTTTGATCAGAGTAGTGCAATAAGCTTCTTTGTATGAGTCTGGCTGTCATAGAAGGAAAGTCGATTTTCTAAGTGCTCCTTCGCAGGCCTACATTCCTTTGGCAGACAGCCTGAGACTGTATCTGGGAGGCACATTACAGGGCCCTAGCTGACATTAAAGAACAGAGGAAAATACAAATGAGAGGAAGAAGTGTGCAGACTGCTACACAAAATCTTCTCCCTGAGAAATGATCTTGTTTAAAAACATTTGTATCTCTAAGGTTTTGTATTTAGTCCAGGAAAGGTAGTTGGAGGTAGAAGGTAGCTGGTAAATTAGTTTACATGGGTCAGAGATACTGGGGGAATGTCTTTACTGGAACCTGCAGTGAATTTTTAAACCCATAAGTTATTTTGCATGGTGAACATGTATACATATATTCATAGGGAGGCTCTAGTGTTTTTCAATTTTATACTGAATCTAGGTTTTTCTTATTTTACTGATACGGTATGGGAAGTTTTAGTTGTTGATTACAGTTGCCTGAACTAAATTTGCTTAAGCACCTACCCACAAATAGTTAAGCTGTTATGCTGGGCATTGTTAGTGAAATAATAGTACAAGCAGGAAACGTTTTACATTTTCCTTTCAAATGCTAAGGACAAGGTGGAGATTGAAGTGCCCCAGAACCAAACCCTGCACTCCCCTGTATTGCTGTACAAAATTTTAAGAGCCAGTCAAAATTCTAGTCTAAGAAGGTACAAAGTTTCTGTGTCCTTGTTTGTTCACCCATCTGCTTTGCAGTCCTTTCTACATCCTAGCCTGTGTTCAGCTCATTCTAATTGCTCCAGTCTTGAGACAGACAAGTCAGACAACCCACTGGCACTGTCCCATGCTTATATAGAAAGATTATGAAAAGCAATTAGGACAAAATGCAGTGTCTTTTCTATTATAGCTTAGATGCATTTGTCAAGTATTTGCTCTTGAAATAGCGGAAGAAAAATGGGTTGTTTTCACTGCTACCTTGGCTGGCATATCTGGCACTTGCAAACCAGCTATTGCAGCTGTGCTAAGCTTGGGGCTGCATTTGTATTATTTGTTTTGATGTTCAATTTCTTTCTCTCCCTTATTTAAATAAAGCTGACAGCCAAAAAAGAACTGATTCTTCATTTTGTGGATTGTCTAATGGGAGCTATTGAGCTATATAAGGAGCGAATGGAATGGTTAACCAGTGAGAGCCGGCAGATATTTGGAGTGATTCAAGAACAGTGCATTGTCATTGTTTTGGATTTTGGCACTGCAGCTCCAACTGAATTTGATCTATGTCGGGATGCACTTTCTATGGTACTTGTGGAACAGGTGACCCAAATTGCCAAATTCAACCTCATTCGGTAAGCAGAAAGAATCATAGAATCATAGAATGGTTTGGGTTGGAAGGGACCTTTAAAGGTCATCTAGTCCACCCCCCTGCAATGAGCAGGGACATCTTCAACTAGATCAGGTTGCTCAGAGCTTCCTCCAGCTTGATCTTGAACATTTCCAGGGATGGGGCATCTACCACCTCTCTGGGCAACCTGTTCCGGTGTTTCACCACCCTCATTGTAAAAAATGTCTTCCTTATATCTAGTCTGAATCTGACTTCTTTTAGTTTAAAACCATTACCCCTTGTCCTATCACTACAGGCCCTACTAAACAGTCTGTCTCCATCTTTCTTATAAGCCCCCTTGAAGTGCTGGAAGGCTGCAAAAACGTTTCCCTGGAGCCTTCTGTTCTTCAGGCTGAACAAAGACGTTCCATGTCTGCCCAATGCTGGAGAATAAAAAGGAGTCTCGTATCATATAGACATGTGTTTGGATAATATGCTTTCTGTAGTGGAAATTGTCCTCATTCGTGTCACGGTAGTATCTACAGTTTTTCCACCAAGTTTCACCCACAGTCATGATGAGCTTGCTAGTTCCATTTAACAGAAGACCATTGTTACCCTGAAGAACAGATAGAGTAACAGAACCCAAATACTGACATACACCTTCTACAAATGTAGCACAGAAAAACAGAAAGATAAGGGGGATTTTACAATAGCAGTAATGTTCCTCAGGCATCTAAGTATTACAGAGTGAAACAGAGAGTTCCCATCTGACTGCCTAGCCATTCCTGTGTCTTTAGGCATTGCAGGTTTCTGCCTTACAGCTAAATGTACACTCCCCCAAGCGCCATAGGCACAGGCATAGTCATTTGTATTTCTATAGATTTCCATGGTCACAGAAATAAGTAGAAGAACTAGGAAACAATACTAGATTTCCATAACAAAAGACAAGTGCTTGTTCCCTAACATGAGTAAATGAATTTGGCTTTAGTTACAAATAGAAGAATAGAAGCAGCTATTCAAATTTATGTATCTCTGCACAAATTCTCATCTATGCATAAAGGTTTGAATGTGTAAGCTTGGGTTTGGATAGATGAGTGGAATTTTGTGAAAAAAACGATGCACAAATTAGGTCATATAATTTTAACATTGGTTCCACAATGATAACTTGCAATTACACTGTGATTCTTAAAGTCGTTTTACCCAGTCTTTGTCCTACAGATTTGATTCTGGTGCCCTATCTTGATTCTCTAGCTTGTGATACAACTGAGATTTGAAAAGTAGAATATAACTTCCATAGCTTTTTAGAAGCATATAAAACATTTTCTTTAAAAATTATCTGCAAAGCCAAGTCAAAATTGACACACAATAATTGTGTTCATCGATTTGTTTGTTTGCACAGAAGGGAGACAAAGGGCAATATAGCATACAAATTATTACTCTAGAAGAATACTGGAAAGCATACTTGTCTTTTAGATTTGCAGGAAACTCTTCAAAATAGTGCTTGATGGAATGTCACAAATACTGGAACCAGTTGGTTTTTTATTTGCTTTCTGTCTTTTTATGTACAAATGCACAGGCATACCTGCTCACATACTTTGTACTTCTGTACTGCCATTAAGACTGAGGCCTTTGATCAATTAAAATATCAAAAAGCTTAGCATCACAAGTTTTATTTTGATGGGTAGATAAAGATCAGCCCTACTACAAAAAAAGAGTGTCAGTTAAAATGGTCTGACACAAAGGTCATGCAGCAAGTTGTGGAAAGAGACCTGTGGAAGCCAGATTTTTTTTTCATACACATTTTAAAAACCTGATTGTGTGGGACATATGAATTAGGAACTGTTTTTAAAGTACTTTAGCTCTCTTGACCCTACATTGGATACAGTTGTCTCAAAAAAAATTCTATAAAAATAACAGTATTTTTCTAGGGGTTTTATTTTTCCTGTACTTCTTTTATTGCAAGTCTAGATTTAGTATCTGTGGTTTATTGTAATTACTACTTCAGAATATAAAAGAATAGTAACAATAGCAGAGCTCTACTCTTTTGCTCTACCAGCATTATCCTCGCTATTTCTGATTTATAGTTAATGATGTCCTTTGCAGGGCTGCTCAGGATCTTGTGAAGTGGCAACAGAAACCTACTCCTGTGTCTGAGCATACTGTGAAGTCTGCTATTACATGGCTCTGGAAGCTGGACCCTATGACAGCTGCCAGCCATACCAACTCTGCTGAAGCCCTGCTGGAAGCCATGAGTGATGAGGCGGTAAGCTCATACATCTTTTCAGAAGCCTCAAGTAAATCCAAGAATATTCAGTGCCAGACTGGCTACTGTGATTTGCCCTGATGAATACTGCAATGATAAATATTAATGACGGCATTTGGAAAGTTTTTTTTTCCCCAAGTGTAGCTGCATACTATGTTTACTGATGGCCTGTTTATGTAAATGTACTGTATTTTGAATGCAGAAACTTGTTTATTTTCTTTTCTAGAGTACACAGAATAAATAACATATTCAGTCATTAAGGGAAAGAGAAAACATCTTCCCTTCCACTTTCTTTGCCATATATATTTTCAGGGCTTCAAGTTTATGAGAAAATTGCTAGTATCAACATTATTGAAGACAGGGAAAACATTTTTATTTTGTTACGTATCCAAAGTGCTTATGAAAAATTATATTTAAAATCCAAAATAGTAAGTACAGATATTTATTCAAGCATTAACTCATGGTAGGGGTATGCAACTCCTTTTTCATCAGCCAGGTTATAGCTAGAGTTTCTTCCAGGACAAAAAGACAAAGCATGCACAGGTATTGCTGCAATTAAATTCTGTCTGTTTCTAAAAGTACCATATTACTTTATTCATTATAGCAGAGTCACAAGACATAAAACATACATGCCATTATTTGAGCTAGTCACTTAAAGCTTGTGTTGTTAAAGAGATATTTTATGAAATTTGCTTACAATGTACATTGTTTCAGTTCCCTAGCACCCGAATTTCATGGAAAATTGGGCCTACTGTGTGTGGACTAGAATCATTGGTTTTCACTGCCATTTAAGATCCATCCCTGTGCATAGACCCAATCCTAACTCCTTTGTAAATCTCATTCTGAGACATTGTTTGAAGGAGAAGGGAAATTTGGCTGGAGTTTCCTTCTGGTTCTGTGTGCTGGTAGATTCTCATCCAGATGAACCTTGATGTTTAGAAACTGATATTAAAAAGGAACTGGGTGAGGAACGACTTATGCAACAGTGAGATTTTTTTATGGCTGCTTTTTTAAATGCCTCCTTCATAAATTTTATTAACATCTTCAATTTGCAGTATACTACTGTTTTCCTGGTGGGAAACGAAAAAGATCGTATTTAGATTTCAGTGTTGTCTGGGTGAAAAAAAGGCTTGTTGGACCTGGTGGGTCTGCGTATGAATAAACAGAAATTAAAATCTGTCCAATAGTGAGACATCTGTTATTTTTTTCTGGACATTGGTGGGCTAATGAGTAATCTGGGGGAGTCAACCGTGGCAGGTGCTCAACATAAAACAAACTTCAATTACTCCTAAATACAGTCATTATCATTCATAACTGACAGTTCACTTGAATGCAAGCTTCACTGTACTGCAGGCTGGGGGAGACCCCATTCAGTCCTAGGCAAAAGCGGCATACTCACTGAACAGTCGTTAAATGACTCATTCCGCAGAACTGGCCTCATCAACAAAAGTTGCTCCAAAACAATAGCTCATTTTTCCCTAGACTTGGCTCTTCCTGTGATTCCTTTAGCTGAGCTTTTCTTCCCATGTATGGTGATGCCCTAGATTTCCTTTCCTCATGACCTGTCAGTCCCAAGCTCAAGATCACTCTGATATAAGTTTGCAATCCTTTGAGCTCTACCTGCCATAGAGGCACCCACAGTGTTTCATTTGCGGTTCTGTACAGGTGCCACTCTGCAAAGTGTGGGTCACCCCTCCAAAACACACCTCCCCACCAAGGTAAAGACTGTGAGGAACTGATCATGTTCTTCCTGTTCTTGTATGAAGTTTGTTTGCTTGTTTAGATGGCTGCATAAATTATAATTTTCAAAATATGAAGGACTAAATGGAAAGGTTTTAACCTTTCCCCGCTAATCTATAAGGAACATTTCCTTTGTGGTATGGTATTGCTGGGTTTTTAGTTAAGTGGAGTGAATTGTCTGTCGTTAGCAATTCTGTTCATTTTCCTGTGAGGAGCTGGTTCTGCATCAGCTATGCCCAAGAAATGTCAGCATTTTAAAAGTTGCAGAGGCAGGCAGTAAATCCTTTGGAGGAGGTGTGAAAACTGATACCCTTATTGAATATCAAGTTTATTAATTGTTGGCAGTCTTAGGAGGGAGGGGGAGAAGATGTGAATCTGAAGGAACACAGGGAAAAGTGGTTGTGCAATATGCATGCGATCCCCTAGGTCAGGAGCCTCTCCAGCAAAAGGAATAGGAACAGGGTGTTGTCCAAGGACTGGGTCTCAGTTGGGAGAGCTGTGTGCATGCTTGGAAAGTTTTTTAGCTGGATGAAACAGAGAGGGAACCTAGTAAAACTGAACTAAAGTAAATAATACAGTTGGCCTTCCTTACCACCTCTCTTCAGTTTCAGTTAACTTCTGTGGAAAGGGGCTTGCACTGGGCAGAATCAGACCCAGGGGCTGTGGGCCAGGTTCTCTTCTCAATTCAGGAAATTTTATGTGCACTTCATTTGAATTGCTAGAGTAGATGAGAGGGAGAACCAAAGATCTGAAAATCTTATAGCCCAAGTAATGCAACAGTTCTACCAAATTTTCCTACGAGCACTCAGCACAAGACAGAGCTTGAATAAGTACCAGGCGTTGGTGTAAAACAATGATGTCTTGCAATTCCCGATTTTTTTTTTCTGTTTAATGACAGGTTGAAGCCATTTATTACTTTGCTGTGGGTGATGTTCCAGTGGACACAAAGCAGCTACTCCTTGAGAAGGTTTCTGATGGCCCCTGTCCAGTCAACACTGTATCTTTCAATGCTAGGGAAGATGAAACTATTACATTTCTGAAAGAATTGAGCCGCTTGGCCTCTGGCAGGTATGACAAAGAAGCAGCACAGTAATGATTTCAGTACTTGTAAACTGCTTTGCTGCTAGGAATGGTATCGGAAGATATCTGAATATAATCCCTGTTTTACTCATGAGGAAAATGAGACAAAGCAGTTCAGTCAGTGACCTGGGGAAACTGGGGCAATAGTCTAAGAGATATGACTAAAATGCAGGGCCTACTCGAACAGACCAGCTTCTTTCCACATATGTGCTCACTGGCTTGCAGAAAGACCATTCCTTTTTTATATCCTAAATTGCCTGTCATCTGCTCTTCTTTTGAAGTTTGAAAAATTGTTCAGGGGAAAGGGTCACAACATAAACTGAAACAAGTTTTTATTGTATTGCTTTGTACTCTGGTAATATCCACGGGCACCAGCAAAGGATCTAGAATTTTGTTGGATCAAGTGCCATACAGACATATACTGAAAAGGTAATGCCTGTCCTAAATGGGCAGTTCCTGGAACAACAGAAAATTGATGTGGTGTTATCCATCAGGCCTGGTTGTGTGGAAATGCAGTTCTGTACCATGCTCTCTAGCATGTATTTGGTATGGTTGGTGGAAACTGATACATTCCACACGGCTTGTTGGCTACTTTATCCTGGGAATCAGCCGTGTGGTGAGAATCAGCCTTCAGTAGAAAGGGATAATAAAACTTTAATCTTGATTCTGATATCAGACTAAGGAAAACAAACGAACAAACACAAAACCCCACAATACTAAACTCATGCTGAACAGCAGGAGGGCAGTAGGAGCTAGTAGGTGTTTGTCTGCTTAACAGAAGTCACTGCACGGTTACAGAGCTGTGAAATGGCTGCTGGCTCCTTCTGTTTCACTGTTGTTTGTGCAAGAGTGGGAAGACCTCCAACAGTAGAAATCTCCCAAATGACAGCAGAGTAATTGGTAAGATGGCAGCTGCTTAGCTCTTATAGCCATCTGTGTTTAGAAGTAGCTTTTAAGAGATGGAGCGTCTGCCAAAAACAAGACTGTGGGAAAGTGTTTTGTTTGCTCCGCTCTGATGTGTGTCTAAAATGATTGTGGTCATTTAGAACCATGGTACCTCCATGATACCAGGTACATTGCCAGTCACCATCCTTCATTTTCTTTTGGGAGTGTTTTTACCTCCTTTTATAAAACGAAAGTGAACGTTTCTTGTATGGTAGAGAAAGAGGCAAGAAGGGTTGTGGCAGGGAGCTGAGAGGAATCGTTTTGTTTGATATGATTCCCACTATCTTCTTTTTACATGAGTCTAGCTTTGGTGCAGAGACTTACTGGGCCAATTAATATCTTGCTGGTGGGTATTTGCCCAATAACTGTTTATAAGTTTAAGTAAGTCACCTTTCCCATAGGAATGGCCCAGTTCATGGGATTTTCATGGCTTGAGCCTGTTTCTAGTGTAGTTTTGTTTTAGAAATGCATTTTTTTCCTGCTCTGAGAGCTTTCCTATTTTGACAATGAGAGTAAATGAAGTCTGCTTGACTTCCTGATTTGTACGTCGATAATGAAATAAATGTTCCTGTTGGGCTTTCAACTGGGAGGATAATCTGACAAAAAGGTGTTAGTGTCATCTCAGACATCTCAAATGACATGCTTGCTCAGCATGTTAAAAGCATTAATTAAAAATAGATTTCCAGGAGATTGAAAAGGAAGGTGCCTCAGAGTAAATGACACCAAAATGAAAGGATGTTCATCATGAGAAGACTTCAGAGTGTACATAGAGGTATATAAAAGGTTTGATAGTACTCATAGTGTTGGTGTAGTTGAAGGTTTAGATATCTTGAATAAATAAGCAAATAATTCTGAAGTGGTACACCACTATGATCTTACATGTGTGACATACACCTCATTAAAATTAGGAAAGCATTTATGTAGTTTACGTACTGGTGAAAACTCATTTTGTATTACAGATTCCATGCTTTTGTTGAGAAGAATGACTATAGAGATGCTACTGGACCTGCACTAAAATGTGAAGAGGATGGAAAAGGTCTAATTGCCCTGAATTCCAGAAAAGTGAAAGGGCGAATGCCACTAGGTAGACAATATAAAACCCAAGATGATAGTGATTTTCTCAGTGAGGTTTCAGAATAGAAATGTAATATAGGAACTTGCTAAGTGTAAAATCAAAAGAAGCCTTCTGTAGGCATGGGTGGGGTGAGGACAGGACTGGTCAAATGGAAATTCTGTGGGTGGGAAGGAGAGGGAAAGGAAAAGAGAGAAGTGAAGAGAGTAGAGGATGTGCATGTGAGAGTGAAAGAGAAGTGAAAAAAGGGAGAAGAACATTTATTTAGGCAGATGAAGAATAGTACTGGTGTGCTTATGCCAGTGACCTTGTGGAAATGTATAGAGAAATGGCAGAAAGGAAGAGGAATAGCGTGGAAGACCATCTGAAACAACAGCCACATCAATACAGGCCAAGTTCATACGTAATATAAGGGGATTAAATCGACATGAGGCTGACTTGCTTCTCTCAAGATCTGAATTTGTCATAGAGACAGGCAACAAGCACAATAAAATAACCATAGAGAAGAAGGTGCAAAGGGGGGGGGGGGGGGGGAATTGGTGAAAAAAAACCTAGGAGGAAACAAATAACAGAAAGAAACAGTTTTACTGGAGGGTGGAGCTGGGCAGAAAACTCTGAGTGTGTTTCTTATTAGTCACAGTGCTACTTCCTCTGGGTCAGTCAGCCTTACTTTTCAGTGGGACTGGACTGGGGTTTCAGCCAGGCTGGGAGGAGACCAGCTTGTGGTGTGAAGTGAGGGTGTATGTCAAGTCTGATATCTTTATCAGCAGGACATTAAATTAAAAAATGATTTCTTTTAAATATCAGGAGGCATAAGACCTCTTTATTCTAATGGCTCACATCCTCATTACGCTGGGAGGCATTAGTGTTGCCCCAAAGGTAGAATGGTGTTATCCTCTTCTTACTGCTAGGGAATGTATGGCATAAGGTGGATTTAGTGACTCACCTAAGATCATTTGTCAGTCTTGGACTAACTGGCCCATATTTCCTGAGTTGTAATCTAGTTCCTTGTGTACTAACCTGTCCTTCACTACGGCCGTGATTATAACAGTATGAGAGAACCGTAGTGGGGGGCCAGAAATAAGAGAGTGAGGTGTCACCTCTTTTTTTGCTTCATGAAGGGACACTCAAGCCTCACCCATGCAGGGTTTAGAAACCAACAGCAGAGTATGCTTCAAAACACTATCTCTCATTTCGTACTAATTCAGAGCAGTACAATGATCGCCTTCAGTCTGCTCCGAGTGCTTCCTTGCTGGACCCCATTTGGGGGTGCGCGTGGGGGGAGCTGGCTTCCTCTTCCCCCGGGCAGTCAGCCTGTTTCAATAGATGGGCCTAGAGCTCCTGTATGACTGAAATTACTTCCTCACCACTGTTTCTAAAGCTGAAAGCTGAATAGCTTTAATTGCTCAAAAGGGCAGTAATCCCCTTGAAGGGCATTGTCTGTTGTGTCTTATTGCTATTATGGAGTAGAATTTACACATTAAAAAGGAACACAATTAGTTTGCTGCATTTACTGGGTATTATAAGCACAGTCGTGACATCACTGGCAGCCAATCGGAGTGTTTCAGTCGTATGCAGAATCTAAAGTCCTTTCAGAAAAGAAAACACATTTGAGACATTATTCTGGTCTGTGTCTGATGTCTCTTGCTTCAGAGACTCCTTCAAGGGTGTAGAAGGCAATAATAATAGAAGTGTCGATTACTCACTAATGGGCTCTGAAACTGGTTCTTGGATGTGTGGCATAAACTATACAAGGAAATAAACAGAGAATGAACCAGAGATTTAATCTTCCAAATGTGGTGTTTCTGAAAATAAGGGGAGGCACAGGAATGTTTTGATTATGTTTCTTTTTGCACCACAAACGCAACAGCTGGAAACTGAAACTCTTCATTATGTCCAGTCCATTTTATGGACTGGAAAAGCTGTTTTAAGGACATCTGATAGTTTTATGGGTATCCACTGAAATACAGGATATCTCCATGTTCACTCTTTTTCATCTGCTTAACCAAGTCGGAAGTGAACTATTTAAAACTCTAGATAAGAGTTCCATTCTCCCCTGTTTTGCATCTTGAGCAGTCATTTAGAAAGCAAGCGTGAGAAACTGCCAGATTTGAATTTTTTTTTACACTCGTTTTGAGTGGGTGCTCGAGATCAAAACAGGTGTAAGCCAGTAAAGAATGAAGGTCTATATGTTGGCAGACTCAGATTTACTTAAGGTAGAGAAATGCTTTTACGTAAATCCTAATTTCACCAATGTGGTGATATCTCCTCATCCAGCACTGATTTTCCTGTTATCACTTCTGCCTACATTCTTTGTGTAGCTTCTTCATCTGCAAAAAGCTGCAGAATTAAGCAATCCTGTTATGTAGTTAAAATTATAAGTGGAAGGGAGGTGAAATTTAAGTTGGAATGTGAAGACATAGAGGGCAAGAGATGGTGGAAGCTGTGGAGAAGGAGGTTCTTGCTGAAAAGGGGCACAGTTGTGTCATCTGCTTGGAGTGACAGGGAGATAAGTGCTAAACAGGGCTTGAAAAGCAATGGCGTTTTGAACTGGATCCTGAAATGAATAGTGGGTCCCCGTTGGCTGAAACAGAAACAGCAGTAAATCTCTGCACAGTGTTTCTCCTCTGTGGTGGAATAGGTGAGCCGATACGTGTAAAGAAAATGCAAATGGACTGAAATCAGGATTTGACTGATGTGACAAATCCGAAGAGGGATGTGTCTGACCTCCTTGTGAACAGTGTAAGGCTGTATTCTTAGGTGTGCTTGATTTTCCACATTTACCTGGTGGTCACAGGGAAAATTTCAGGTTGCTGTGTGTAAAATGGGAAGCGTAAGAGTGCCAGCCTCCTCTATGACATTGAAGTCAATGAACTCTGCACTGTTTATATACACAGACATGGGAGAGACTGAACCCTCCCTTTGGAAAGCCAGGATAATGACTGAAGAGTAGCAACTTTGCCTACAAGCTGTAGCAAAGATCATTGCCTCTGCTTTTTCCTTGCATGTGCTTTGCCTAGTCTTAGTAGCCTAACCTTGGCCTGGCAAATCTCTTTGCTAATGCGTAGAGAATGATGCAGGTAGCCGCTCTGCAATACCACATGGGATACAAAGTTCATTTGCTTTGTCCATTTGCCCAGTGGGAAAGGGGCAGGATTGGGCTGTGGTGAATTTCCGTGCTGCTTGACCTGGCAAGTACTCAGGTAAAGCTGCGTACTCCCCTCCTGTGCTCCTTTGTACCTCTATTCATTCCCCTTTAAGTGGGGATTTTAAAAATCAACGCTTGAGGGAATATTGCTATGTTCTGCTGCCACGTAGAGGCTGAGGAAGGGACCAGCAGTGCAAAAATGAAATTGCCCATTTTGCCTTGCAGGCAAATGAAGTTTAATATAGATCTTATTCCATTATATTTGGATTTGCTTGCTTCCACGGGCTAAGTCAGATAATCAGAGAAGTAAGAAATGCTTTCGTTTTCCATGAGTTGCTTTTGGATTGGTATTTGCTTGATGTTTCAAAGAAATTGTAGATTTTGCAGGCTTTTTTTTTTTTTTTTTTTGTATGGGCTTTTTTTCTCAGCAGGTTTTGTATCTTAAGTATGAAATCAAATGGGTTACAGTGACTTGTCAAACTGGATGAGTTTGTCTGCTGGGAGGTAGGTGTGGAAAAGCTGCTTCTTTTAAGATTGCCTGACAGTGTTAAATAACTGGGAAATGGAAATGAGGGTGGTTATGAGTTTCCGTGTGCATGTGCAAGTGTGTCTGTGTTTTTGCTTAGACCTACCATCTTGCTTCTCAATTCGCCGGTGTCAGCAAAATGCTTCTGCCCCTCGCCGTAGGCTCTCCCCACACCCTTCCCCATCCTCTTCCTCTTTTCAGGGCCTCCCTTCTCCAGAGCAGAAATACCATTTAACCGAGTCTGAAATGTCTGAAACATTACCCGGCATGAGGTGCTCTGCAGGGTCTCGATGGCCGTGGTGAGAGCTGAAACCAACCGACTGCGCTCAGCGCAAGCCGGGGGCAGGCAAAGGCCGGTTCCCTCGTGCGTGTCTGGTGGCCTCCCTCTTGCCGTTGCCGTGTGGTGGTTTTTGAATCGGAACCAGGGGGTCCCCAGGGATCTGGCCGTTAAACCGCCAGCCAGGGCGGCTGCGGGGGGGAGCTTCATGGCGGGGGGCGCACAGGGAGGGCCCTTTCCCGCTGGGGATAAAGCAGGTTTTTTAAGACAAGATCTTGCCTGGGACACAGGCTCCTGAAGGTGTGCAAGAGCCAGTGGGCCTGGAGCGGTTGGGGACTGCACCCCCCAGGGGGGTGACTTTCAGCTGCTTTTTGGTTGGTGGCCCCCAAAAATGGCACAGCTGAGGTGCGAGCGCAGGGAATTTAAACCGAAGAGAGGTTTGTGCTTTCTTGATCATTTTTCACTGATGCGCTTTGAGGGATGGGCTGCAGGTTGAGAACCACACCTGGAAGATACTATGCGTTGTATATGCATGCATATTTTGAGTTTGGGGGCTCACTTTCGAAAGGCACAGTTTTTCCTTCCCACTCCTCCTTAGCTGGAGAGGAAGAGAGGCCACAGTGGAGGTGGAGGTGGAGGTGAGCCTCCTGTGTAGAGAGAGAAAATTGTTTCGGTTGTCCCTACTTGCAACCTGCTCTCCCAGTTGAATCCAGGAAAAATTGTTGCCAGATAAAAGGTTTTCTAAGCAACTTGACCTTCACAATGTGCAGTTGTTGATGCCTGCATTTGTCCTGTATAATAAGTGTTATCAAACATGCTTGCTTTGAAAGTGCATGCAGATTTACTTTGCTGTGCTGCAGCATAAATAAGGAAAAAATACCTTCTCGTGTAATACCAATTCAATACACGTCTTACTGGGGACAGTAACAATAATCCTGTAAATCTGATGAGTCCATAGCATCAATTTAAGGGGAAATAAAGCAACACAATGATATCATCAGTATTGTTTTAAAGATAATTGAAATATGCATACTTCTTTCAATATTCTCAAACATAACATTAAAAACGTTCATAAAATTAAATCTGGATCCCAGTATTTGATGTCTTATGGATGATATCCAGATTTAGTTGGAGACAGGTCCACTGGAATTGCATTCTCGACAGTCTTAAACTTAGAAATATGTGCATGTGTGGTGTGAATACATGTGTTTTGTGGTTTTAACTGTGATAACAGGGGGGAGTGTGGGGGGTTGGGTGGGTGGGGGTGTGTGTGTGTGGGGGTGTGTGTGTATTCAATGGCTGACTACTCATCAGAAAATCTCTAGCTCCCTGCTTGCTGGAATTTTGCCAATGCTCAGATTTTGTATGTTTTGCATTTCTGGGGAGGGATTGTTTATAAAAGAAAAGTTGACTTCTTTCTGAAGTATTTGAATAGAATACTTTTCTTAAACTTAAAAGGTAATGATAGCAGACTGAGTTTTTTTCTCCCTTTTGTGTTGTGGAATGATCTGCTTTACTAAAGCTTTTTGTGATTTAGGAAATGTTGATCTTTGTCCTAATGGCTGAAACAGATGTTTTTGAAATGCAGGAAGGTCCCAGGAGATTGCAGTGTACAATAACACATTTCAAAATATTTCTTGGAAACTAAAAGCATTTCACAATGAAAATTGAGTTGTTATTTTGTAAAATGTTCATATTATTATTTCAGGGAAGTTTATCAAAGAACAAAATGATGAGGTTTCTTTGCTTACTGATAGCCTACTTTAGTAGGCAAGTTTGCATGTCTTATCTTTTATACAGTGAACCACCACTGTATATTAACTGAACCGCTAGATCGTAAGATATAGTTTGCCTTGTTCAGCATCTTTATGTGCAATTCAGTAATAGGTTGTACTCTGCATCTGTGGTTAGGATAGCTCATGATTCAGTTTCTATTCTATTTTTACTGTAACACTACACACAGTTTTTCTGTATTGTCCTACATTGCAATTTAAACTCTGAGACTACCCTAATTTAACACATTTTTTAGTAGTGTTCATACTGCTTAGCTACACATGGTGCCTCAATTTTACTAATTGTACTCTACTAAATAAATACATATTTTAATTTTTTAATCAAGACAAACATGTCTATTGACATTAAGAAAACCTTGTATCAACTCCAGCTTTGGATTTTTCCAATTTTTTTATAATATAGCCTGATAGTAAAACTTTTTTTTTTTTTTTTAGCATTTATTTATGACTGCTGAGAATTGTTAGGATGAAAATAAACTTATCTTAGCAAAATTTCATCACATACTCTTCAGGAAAAGAAGATTTAATTTTAAGTAAAGGTATTTATGTACTTTAAGGGAATTTAAATTTGGAGTTGAAAATATCTTCTCTTTAAAGTTTCAAAGTTGGGTCTAATATTTGGAGCCAGGTTTTGCAATGAAGTCCGGGGGACAACATGTGAATTTCTTTGTGGGGTTTCCTTACTGTTATCCAAGAGTGTTAAAAAGGATTTGCTTCTGTTGTGGGAACAATCTGTGGCCAACTCTGGAAGTTACTTCCAGCAGGCTAAGCACCTCTTATGTCCTGGTGCCAGCTTTGGGCCCTTTTTTGAAGTCTGTCAAAGAACAGCACTTGTCACTGCAATGGGACCTCAAGAAAACAAGGTTATGTGGCAACATCTGGATGAACCCAATGACTTTGTGGTAATTGAGGAGTTATAAAAAGCAGAAATTTTCTCAAAAATGTCAAGTTCTTTTTACAATCTCTTTTGCAGTAGCTGGTGTCCGTGAAGATGTCTTTTTGATCTGGAAGGAGCTGGAGGAAGCCAGGAGTACAGTGAGACAAGTTCAGAAAATTTTATCAGAATCTGACCAGCCTACTTCTCAAGATGGTATCATTTATGTTTCTTTCAAGAGAGTTACCATTATATTCATGATCAATATTTTCTTTGTGAACAGTTTTGATTACATGTCAATTTGGGGATGATTTTCTCAGAAATGTCTATATACAGGTAGCACCTATACTTGGCATCTAAACTTAGGGTTGCTTAAAACTTTCCATTACAAATCTCTGTTTACTACTGCTTAAACTTGCTGAACTTTAACAGCTCAGGCTCAGCTCTTTCTCTGCCTGCACTGGGTTTGAACATCTATCAATCAATAACATAACTCTGCAGGACTTAAGCTTGAGTTTATTCTTCTGTGAAGGTGTAATATAGTATTTCTACTGATAATAGCATCTTCTGAATTAGCAGGACTTCCTATATGAAGTTAAACAGTTATACCATAATGCATATGAACAAAATGACCACAATAAAGCTGCAAGGACAGCCATAATTTCAGTGTTTATTTATATGCTCCTGACTATGCAGCTTTAACGTTCTTTTAGTGTTTGTCTTCATACATAATCACTTCATAAATAAATCAAAAGAAATGAAATTACAGTGTGATTTATTTTATCAGTTCTTCAGCATTATTTGACTGTTGCCCGTTGATCCAAATAACTGCAATCTTTCTGTTTGCCTGCATTTCTTCCTGGTCTTGCCTTCCTAATCTCTTTAAAATGTTCTGTTGCAAAATGTAGTTTGTTTTGAAGATTGAAATGTTCTTCAGGAGAAGAAACAGAGAAAAAAAGACAAATTTTCTGCTGACTCTCCAGATAATGCACTAGTTACCTGAACTGAGACATGACTTTTTACATAACACATGTGGAAGAAAGAAAATGAGAGTTTTTTAAAAATTATGTGAGTGCATTTGTGACACTTGCCACACTGGCTGTTCTAAGGACCACAAGCAATCAGAAAGCAAATGTTTCCACATGAACAGGCTCCAGCCCTGCACCTGCCCTGGTGCTGACTGATGCTGTGTGTGTTAAGGCAGTAGATGTCTCCATAGGTTTGTTTACAGGCTCAGGATCTCAGTACCGTTGTCACGGCAGCTGCATCTAAGCAGAGTAGATATTTATACCACCTAGGTCCATTGAAATTAAAGTGTGACAAAATAAATTCACCCTGCTATGAGACCCACTTCTGGATCATTTGGTTTAGGTGTGCTTTATTGATCTAGTGATGAGTGAGTGTAGAGGCCTGTACCCTGTTACCAGTATCCAGAGATGTGCAGTGCCCAACCTTAAGATGGTCCTTAGAAAATTTCTAAGACAATAAAACGGTAAACATGAGAACAGTCATACCAAACCAGACAAAAAAAATACCCTGTTCCTTTCAGTATCAATTAAAAATGCTAAACAGAGGGTGTAGACCTAGAGAAAATGTCAAAATGGTACACAAGTGATTTCTGACTTGGGATACACGGCGCAATATTCAGCCTATGAAAAGGCAATATTGCAGAGAAACATAGTAAAATCTCTTCCAAAGACATTGTAGTTTGCCTTTTACTTTGAATGGCTGCCTCTGAAAAAGACCAACAGCAATGTTAGCCGATGTTCTCAACTGTATTTTCAATTACATCTTTGGTTGTTTCATTTTCTCAAATGATTCTTCTTGAAGTTAGACACCTTATACAGGAATCTTTTCTGGCATTTTGTAATTCAACCAGTATGAAGGTTAAGTCAACCTTCATACTAGTAAGAATATTCCCTTTATATGGTGATCCTGTAGCTATTTATCTTCTTTGCTCTCTGTCTTCTGATGGGTTTGTTCTGTTTACAAAGGAATTTGTTGTGAAGAAATGCCTGATGAGGAAAAAAAACCCAAAACACAACCAAAGTAGAGAATATTAAAAATCAGTCAGAAATATCTTCTCACTCCATAGCTGTCAGTGAAGCAGAACACGTTTGAAAATTTTGACCACAGCATCATAGCCTGTTTTTGAAAATACTGTATCCAAAATAACCATGTTATACAGGAGGTTTTGTTTGTTTTATTTTCTTTATTAGCAACCAAAGCTGAGCATCCATTACAAAAGCATACATCTGACAAATATTTGTCTTCTGAGAAGTGGTTGCAGAAGTATGGCTTGAAAGCTCAGAAGCTCACGCTGTATGATGCACTTGCTGATTGTACTTTTCGCCATGCAGATGGGATTGTTGACATAAAAACTAAACCAGCAGATGAATCTTCACAAACTGATGCTGTGAGTATTGTTGATTTTCCCTCATGTCCTGTGAGTTGATTGATTTTTCTGGTAGACTTGAAAACTTGACTGATAGCTGAATTTATGATAAAGTGTATGGTCCGTTGTTATCTAATTTTTGTTAAAACCAGCTTATTCATGGAATGGGACAAAGATGGTCATAAATAAGATTGTTTCAAAGAGCTCTGTGAAAATGACCGTTTCAAGTACTCCTTCCTGGTCCACATATAATCTGCAAAGAAGAATCAGGGATGGCTTAAGCAGTGCCTTGTTTTTCTATGTATTTATGTGGGGTAGGGCAAAGATTGCTTGTCATCCTTATTTTTCCTTAGAAGAAGTGTTGGTCTCATCTGCTCCAGTGTTTGCAGGTCCTTAAACAAATTTGGATTAATTTGTCTCCTATTTGTTTTTCTGATGCTCTACGATTACACTGTTTGATAAGCTTCTGTTCTTGCTAGCTACAAGAATAAAACCAGTTTCTATTGACTTTAACTAGGAGCAAATTCTGTAACCACCCTATCCCATGTCTATTTCTGCACCTGTTCATGTGCAACAGGCATGTACCTTTGAAGTTAGTTCACCAAATATTAAACGCACTGCAAAATAATGTGTTTTGGAACGTGAACCATGTTTTTCTTGGCTGTAGGAGACAAAGAGGAAGGTAATTAATGCAAAATACTGTGACAAGTTTGTACATACCTTCTGGAAAGATGGATCTGTAGTTCATGTCTATGTTAGTACAGAAAAGTATAAGCAGTACGAAGAGAAAATGAGGACAGCTCTCAGACAAGTGGAAGGA
The DNA here is from genome assembly GCF_965183815.1 of Platalea leucorodia. Taxonomy (NCBI): domain Eukaryota; kingdom Metazoa; phylum Chordata; class Aves; order Pelecaniformes; family Threskiornithidae; genus Platalea; species Platalea leucorodia. The sequence goes on from NC_138824.1 coordinate 72,030,918, forward strand.
AGGTTAGTGTTCAGTCACGTAAAATCAGTTTGTATTATTTTACGTTGGTGTTGAAATGTTTGGCATTTACTGTCATAATAAACTGAAGTGGTTGGTAAATTGCCAGTAGCAGTACTAAGCCAGAAATCCATTTTAGATCAGAATCTTGTGTGTAGGATTTCTTAGTAGCCGCATAAGAAAACTGACGAACAGTTTTATCTTTTGTTCTCCTTCTGGAACACAAATGTGAAAGTCAGTCTGCACATTATTGAAATACTGCTGAAAGTGCCAGAAAGCATCGGGACATAAGATGGTAGAGAACTTCTAGAATCATCAATAAAACTTGGTAAACATTCATCCTGTGTACCTAGGATCCCTTGTGATACCTCTGACACCAAGTAGCACAGCTTGGCTTATGCCCGTGCTGATAGTGGTTATCTGCCCTTTTTGCGATTTTGTGTTGAAGACAAGCTGAACAGTCTAGATCAGAGTCAGGGCATGAGCTATTAAGTAATGCGTATGATCAGAAGTTCAGTGCTCAAGCCAGCTCCCTAGTTTACTTTTCTGCAGCTGTAGAGATACGCTCTTAGATTTTGTAGGACATCTACAAAAAAATAGTCCTAAAGATGCCCTAAACTAAATTGGCTTTTATATCTACATTAGGAGAAGAAGGAAACTTTCAAAATGGATATTGTAGAACCGAGAGAAAGAATAAATGTTGCCCTCTGTTTTGTATATTAGGACAATGAGATGTCTCACTGAAAAAAGCAGGATGTGAACTTTCATTTTATTGCTGCTTCTCTACCAAAAGTATAGCAGCCTGATTACATTTAGCAAGGTCAAACAGAGTTTTGTTATTTCTTTTAGTTTATCTTCATCTTGCTGTATTTAGGATAACATTAACATACTGTGAAAGGAAAATCTGAGGTAAAGGATTTTGGTGAGTATATATTTTTGAAATCCAAGCCAAGATTATGTGTTTGCTGTTTTGAATGGTTCATCTCATTGTTAAAAAGTCTTGGTAGACCTCATCGAACACTTTGGGGGAAATAACTAATGGCAAAAGAGCTATCAGTAGCAAATGTAATAGGATCCTTTAAGTTTCCATGATATCATTTTTTTAAACCTCTGTGGAGATGAGTAATATTTTTCCCAGGGCCATTATATTCCGTCTGTTAAATGTCTCTGTTTCAGAGTAGACAAGTAGTTTATGACTCTCAAGGGAAATCAGATTTGAACCTGCTGCAGCCATTACTGAGGAAATGTTCTTGTACACAGCAGTATGTATGCACGTGTTTAATTGGCAGGCATGCTTAAATTCTGTTTAAAATGTAAAACTAAGTCTGTATTCAAGGCTCAAGGTCAGCAAAGCATTGAAGCATCTGTGTTATATTAAGACTCTTCAAAGTGTTCAAGTTCCTTGCAGAATAGGTTCTCAAGTGGTTTCCTGAAAAGGGAGGCAGATTAGCATATGCTTAAATGATTTCCTGAGCTCAGGCTGGAGAACAGTTACAGAGGCAATAGTTATAGTTATGTCCACATGGGATTTCCCAGCTCAAACTACCTGCTAATTGACTTCACAAAGGTTCTGTATTGCTTTGTTTTGTCTGTCTCCTACTGAAATTAGGAAATAAAAATGCCTTGTGTTGTTATGTAGTGATAGAGGCTTGGTTCATCAAGGCCAATACACCACTTCTAACAGTGACTAGTAACAGGTGCTTAGGGAAAGAGAATAAGAAGTACAGCAGTGATAAAAAGATCCTTCCTGTTAGATTCTGATACGCAAAGCTCCAGAGATCTTACAGACCAGGTTTTGATTTTTTTTTCCCTCCCTCAGGATTAAGTGGCTTCAACAAGGAAGCAGAGGGCTCTTTGGGAATGTGTTTGAAGATGATCTCTATATTCTTATTGATACATCCCAGTCTATGAAGGACAAGCTGCCACTGGTGAAGGAGAAAATATTTCAGCTCATACAGGTATGATAAAGTGATGATTCTGAAGACTGAGGAGCATTTTAGAGTAGGCTGATCTTTTCTGGATGGTTGTTACTCTAATTTTTATTTTTATTTTTTAAATGATTTTTAAAAATAGCGTTATAAAATATTTTTATTTTTCTTGGTGTGCTCATTTTTCAGTTAAAAAATTATATTTTTTTCCTCATTTGTACAAATATTTGAAAAAAATCTGGAGAAAATGTTAAAAATTAAAAAGGCTTAAGTAGTTTTTCTTTCCCTCAAGCCACCTCCCTCCTAAAAAAATAAAAGAAAAAAAAAAACCCCAAAAAACCCAGAAAAACATGCAATGAAACACCTTTTGGCATTTTAATTTTTATTTTCAAGCAGTGTCATCCAATTCTACCTGCATGTTGTGATTTGTAATGTGTGTTCTAGATTCACTTTCATACTTTTACAATAGAGGGTGTAGAATGTTTTGAACTTGCTTGCATCTTACAGTGACTCAGAACTTTGCAAAGGGACTTGCAAAGTGCAGAAGTACCTCAAAAGCAGTGAGTACTGGGAGACATACCTAAGACAGGATTTGTCTCGCCTAGTTTTAGAAATCTACAATGATGTCACCTAACCTTACATTAATATTTGAGAGAAACAGCCACTATTAAAACAGGGTTCATCTTAACTTTTTTAGACCTGAGAGGAGTAACGGACAAATAAAAATTCCATTGGTCTGGCATCAATAGCAATCATTATTCGGGCTAGAAAATTTAAAACTACAACAGAGAGGTTTTTGAGCTAAGTGCCTAAGTGATAGGATGTGGTACTCTAGACAATCAGCACTAGAAAATGATTAGATACTGTGCCAGAAGGTTTCACAGGCAGCTGCACAGAAATGGTGATGAAAGGGAGGCAAAGATTCCAGGCTCTGAAAGTTTATACTAGCTTGCATAAATCTTTCACTCCTTATAACTTCTGTCCAAAAGCAACTTCAGCAAATTCTTAATTCTCTCTTGCTGTCCTAGTTCCCCTTGCCAGTGCTCTACATTTGATTCTTATTCTCCTCCTCTAAATATGTCTTACTTTGATTCTGATTTCAATTGCCTTTGGTAAGCAGTCATAATCTCTTCCCTATACCACTGTTCATACCCAGTTTTGTCTCTCTCTTTTTTGCCCTCCTAGACATTTGCTGTTGAAGTGGTTTGAGAAATATGAGTAAATGGAGACTTACATTGGGAAGTTCAAGTGATGTTAATAATTGCAGGCTTATTATTATTATTGTTAATAATAATCTTCTGTCTCTGTATGTCTCTCTGTATACCATAACTGAATATTATCATAATTTATTGTAACCATATAATCAACTATACATTAATTAAAACAACTCCTATTAGTCAGTATTTCAGGATACAAGTATTCTTTCTTTTAACACTGAGTAAAATTCAGATGCCATCTCTTGCAGGAACAACTGAGACACAAAAAGAGATTCAATTTCGTGAAGTTTAGTGCCCAAGCAGTGGCGTGGCAAGAGAAACTTGCCGAAGTTAATGAGGAAAATTTGCAAGATGCTTGGCTTTGGATAAAAGGGCTTGAGGTAACATGGAAACTAATTATCATGAAGCGTGTTTGTACAAAGTTGTATCTGTGTCTTCTCTTTCTGTATGGCTGGGGTATTTTTGGATTGACTAAGTATCTGATTTGAGTAAGCTGAAAATATGGATGACGTATAGACTTTAGTAGATCTGAGTGCAATGTATTATCTGTGTCAGGTATAATAATCTTTTAACAGTGGACCTGTTTATAAGACCATATTAATTCAACTTGCAGCCTGCTATGTTTAGTAGCCACAATGCAAACATTGGCCAATTTGATTTCTGTAGGAACCATGACATTGCTCTGACCCTGTGTTTAAATTTGTCACTCTTGCTGCAGGGATGCTGCGTAGATGAGGGCTGTCACTGGCAGACTTACAGCTCAAAGGTGATACAGGAAAGTGGTGCCACTGAGGTGGAGGAGTATTTCCAGTCCCTTTTGGTGCATGAATAGGCATCTGACTTTAGCTTTCATAGGAACGTGAGAGCAAACTCAGACCAAACATCTGCCTATCTACCCAATATTTTTTCTCTAACAGTGGCCAAAATTTCAGAGTAGAAATGCTTGTAGTCAGTCACAGTCAGCCACCAGACTGTAACTGTCAGCAGCTTTAGGACCAGTTAATGTGTCAAATGTGGACAGCAATGTTGAGCACAGGACTGAAAAACAGTCATACAACAGTACAGATACATCCCATGTTATGTTTTCTAACACAAAAAACATGTTTATATAATAAAACTCCTCAGCATTATGACAGCTCTTCCTCAGACTTAATCATGAAATTCCTGGGGAACTGGGGAAGCTCCATAAGACCTCTGAGACTACAAAGCAAGATAAATACCTTGGTATTCTCAGAAAATACTAACAGACAAACACATGGAGAAAAGAAAGTATGTGTGGCCCGAGTAGTTGGTGAATACTTATAACTGCGGTTAGTAAACTTAATTTTACTGCCTTCCTTGAGACTTGAAAAGTTGGCTCTGTTTAAGCCATATATGTGGTACAAAATCATGCAGATTCGTTAATACTTTGAACTACTATAATTTGATACCATCTTTTAGATGCATTTGGGAATGGCCTTTTTCATCATTATTCATGAAGTTGTGAATCATTGATTATAAATTTTGCCCTCAGTTCAGATCCAGATATCTGAAATGGTGCAGGGAATGGTACAAGAACAGTCTACTTTTTTTCAGGGATGACATCTGCTGCTGACCTTTTAGTCTGTTTAAAGCAGTGCAGGCGTAAGTCTGAGATCAGAACGCTGGCTTTACAGTGCAGTTGAAATGAACAGAAGATTGCTTGCTCTGGAATATTAATCGGAGTAGATCCTTTGATCTCATTTTATACACTTTGGTCCCAGGATATTGAATAAGGAAGCTGAGCAATAAACAGTAGCTAACTGTTCCTTAAAAACCCTTTAGAGGTGATAACATTTAAAATTTTGGGGGTGATTATGCCACATAGTTGAAGCATGTCAACTTCTTTTAAACACTGATAAAAACAGTGTTCATTTGTAACAGTAGCAACTGAGAAATCTAAAATTAACAGCTTTTACCATAAGGTACATAGTTATTTCCCTCACATCATCAGCACGCACAGTATTTTCGCATGATATAGTGGAAGAAGTTGTTTTGTTTCAAATCAGATCAAAACTAGGTACCATTTTTGAAAAGAGCCAGGATGGCCAATTTACACATAATAATGAGTGATGTGTGCCTAAAACTTTATAGGGCTTACTAAAACATTAGGAATATTAGATATATTTAACACAAAGAAAATGGCTTAGGCTCGTTATTTCTTACGAGTGGGTACCGGTAAGGATTGTTTGTGAATTAGAAGATAGGATTATGAAGTGTCATCTGAGCTGTCTTGTTGCCTGGCTCATGCATTCTTACGCAGCCATGCAGAGTCACTCTCAGAGTGTACCTCCTATTCCATTTCACCCGAAACTTATTTACTTTGCCCTTTCTAATAGAACTGTTTGCTGGACTGGAAGAAGTTTTAACACAATTAATAGGACTGAAGAAATAATGCTGTCTCTTAACATATTTTTGCATGTATGGGTCAACGTTAGAGATTTATATTTATCTTCTGTAATGCATTATATATGTGGATCCTGAGTTTCTTCTCACACCGCTACAACCCTCACTGCCCTCCAGTGCAGTACTCAGGTGTTACAATAGCATAAAACAGACTCATATCTTTTCAGGGATTTTGCTTTGGCCCCGTTTAAGACTAAGACTTGATGAAACACTTTTCCATTATGATAAAACCTTACTTTTCCCTTAAATTTGGAAAGTTTTGTACACTGAATTATTGAAAGGTAGAAATCTGAAGACATAAACTGTACGTTTTAGGTTTCTGTAAGCCATGAAATGCATTTTGGTGAGTTTAGAGTTGCATTATTCTCAAAAGAAAAAAAGACAGATCACGATCACTAAGTATGTGGATCACACAGGAAAAGTGCTAGTATTACTCAAATATGAATTTTTAGGGGGCACAGTATTGCTTTATTGTGTGTTTTTTGTTGTTATAGCTAACTTTTGTGCTAAAAAATAAATTATGTTTACATTGATGTGCTGAGGGGGGTAGATGTGAGATAGTCTGGAAAAAAAATTGTTTGGAAAACCAGGAAGTTCTTTACCTATTTTTCAGAAATAAATTTGTGCAACTCTTTTGTGGACTTTTTGAATTATGTGATTAAGTAAAATACATATTTCAAGGGAGTGTGATGAGTTGGCAATCAGGAGCAGCCATGGGAAAATATAATAGAATGTATCTTTTATATTACATCTTCCTATCTGTTTGTAGTCTTTTAGTGATTGCTTTTGCTTCTACAGCTCATATTTCTGTTGCCAGCATTTTGCTTATATGTGTTTGCATAAGCACTGAATACCAATTTGGTACCAATTTATGCTACTTTGACACTTGCTTTGATTTTTCTAGCTATTTGACATAAATATTTTCACCTTTTTATTACTTATTTTTGTTCTGTAATATCCCTTGAGTCAGTACACTGTCATTATTAATTTAAGAACAGGGGCAAAGAACTGTTAGTATTTATAGCTGTTTCTTTTTCTTTTTGGTTTCTTAGGTTGGAAGTTCCACAAATACACTCAAAGCTCTCCAGATTGCTCTTGCCGATACTGACACTCAGGCTATTTACCTTTTGACTGATGGGAGACCTAACCAGGTATTTCTGAAATAAGAAAACAGAAAAGGCAGTAGTTTGGTGCTACAGTGATGGTGTCAGAAGGCTGAAGCAAATGTACGAGACGAATATCATACCTGCAGAGCTGAGTCTCTTGGATGTTGTCATAATATTGAAAAATTGTATCTGAGAAATGTGCTGTTTGTGAAAGGGTTTTAATTAGAACTCTCCGCTCACAGTTCAGTCTTTGGTGCATAATAACTCATCACATTTCTCATGAGTTGTTTTAAGGATCTGGTAATGGATTAAAAAGTAAAGCTTTATGTTAGTATCAAGGTTAGCATTTGTGTTAAATAGCATGTCTTCCTAACTTAGTATTATATATTAATATATTTATATCATGAGTTAAAAATAAAAAAAAAAAATGATGGTCCCATGATATGGTTGGTTTTAAATATTAAAACCCTACAATCTTGTGTGATGGCTTGAAAACCTAGAAAGAAAATGATTGATAGCAAAATTAAATAAAAAGTTTGTGTTCAACATTTTTGCCTGAAGAACACATCAAATATATAAGTAGGTACCTTCTTACATTCTGTTGCAGAACTTACACAAAGGCTATGTCATGTCTAAGGAGTCAGGGCCTAATTATTAATTTCCGTTATTTTCATATAAAGATGTTACATTAATATGGTTCCATTAGGTCTCCATATGATTCCATTTTTATCCTACTGAGTCAAAATTTGATCTCATGTATGTGCAATTCTGGAGTAGAAGCAGTCTAGAATTGCTTTAAGTGTAGGTTTAAGTGCTTAACAAAATCAAAAGTATGCTTTTATTTTTGAAAGTGTTGTTACCGTGACTTAAAATGATGCCATTTCATGTTATATTGCATTATGTAACACCAACTAAAAACTGGGTAAAAAACACTCATTGATCAGATATAATGATGCAAATTAGGTAGAACTGAGCTTTGAAGCTGTAATACATGGTGAAAGCTATCTAGTATGCTGAGAATGGCATTTTAAAAATACTTTATTTGCCCTTGAAAATTTAGCTTGGTTGTAATGGTAATATGTAATAAAGATACGCAGCAAAACTCTGACTTAGGTAAATAGCTGGGCTGAAGTAAATTTAATTTAAATTTCAAGTAAAAAAAAGTAATTAAATCTCATTTTACAACTGATCAAAATCTTTGCATTGTTTCACACTTTCTTTTGCTAGCTAGGAGCATATATTAATATTTTGTTAAAGAATAATTTGGCTTAACATACACTTATTCAGATCCTTCATTTTAATATTTTTGTTAAGTTAGAAATTAATAAACATTTCATTTCTTTTTACCTAGTTAATAATGGCTTTTATGATTTATATTATACTTTTTAGATGAAAAAGAGGAAATGACCAAGACTGCTTTTAACTATTAGACAACAAACAAATAAATTGCAAATATCAGGAGAAAGCTAAATTTGTCAAGATTTATGACAGTATTCTGAACAACCGAAATGTTATCAGAAGTCAGAGAACTGAGTCAATAATTTCTTTCTATCAGATCCTTCAACATTTTTAGACTTGTTAGATCTTTTACTTTCTTACCTAATTTTTATTTCTTTATTGGAGGAGGAACACTAGCTTTCCTATTTTCTCAGCCTCTATTTTGTTTCCTGGTATTGAATCCACTTGTCATTGAAATATTTTAGCTTAATAAAAATATCAACAGTTATATACATCAAAAAATATTCAGTTATATACATCCAGTGATACTAAACACCAATGTGGTAGTTTAATTTCCTAAACTTTAGTAATTTCTTTTAAGACTTCAGAAACAGAGAGTACTGATTATATTACAATTTGCATTTTATTTTATTAGTGTCCTGTGCCTTAATGCATTATCAGTGTTTCAAATTCAGTTTTAAATTAGATCATTTCATATAATTTTGAAATAGTAATCCATATAAAATTTATGCTTTTAACGGATCTATATCTGTCTCTAAGCAACAGTATGACTGATTAAAATTCTTACAAATTCTCCATATTTTGATAAACACACTTCCAGATGCCACGTGTTTAATATACATTTTTCGATTTTCAGCCCCCTGAAGTAATTTTGGCTCAAGTCCAGCTTCATCGTAAAATTCCCATCCATACTGTATCCCTCAACTGTGATGATATAGAAGCTAATAAATTTTTGTTTGAACTATCTACTGAAACAGAGGGACAGTTTCATTATTACAACATTTATTTGACTGATCTGGATGCTGCAGAGTTTATTGTTGTGAGTATCTGAAAATAAATATGTTTGTTTCTTCATGCTATTGAAGGATCCACAGGACTTGCGTTATTGTGGTTTCATATTACAATAGATCATTAAAAAAGGAGGGTTAATCCTAGTCAGATTCGAAATGATGTGGAAGCAGTGAGTGTGACATTTTTTGCTTATGAAATTTTATTAGACCACAAGAAAAAAGCCCAAATATCATGCAAAGTACATTTGTAGTGCTTCTGTTGCAAAAAAAACCCAAACAAAAACCAAAAACCAAAACCCAAAAAACATATAAACCAAATTCAGCACACACGTGATCTCTGCTGTCTCAGAAATAAGTTACTGTTTAAAATGAAACTATGGTTTGTATCCTGTTAATAAATGAGAGAATGCAGAGCTGAATTTGAATGATGATGAATGAATGATTCTATGAATTTTGCTGGAAGTTTGCCCTACCATAGCCACTGGGGAGAGATCTATAATGAGTAAAATGACTAGAATAGCAGTGACCTATCAAGTGTGACTAAGCAGCCCAATCTAACAATGCCCAATAGGAAATTTCTGAATAGACTAACAGAAACACCCATTTAAAGCATATTCTTGTTTTTAATTAAAGTTAACACTCAGTTAATTAGTTTCATAGATTTTAGAAATGGTGGTAGTGGAACAATGAAAACAACCAGGAACAAGACAGTAGCAGGAAATTTAGAACTTTGCAGACACGATTAGAAGGAAGATGTGAAAATACTCCAGCTCTTGAAAGATATCAGAGAGTGTATTGGGCAATTTCAGTGATTCTGCTGATGTGGACTGTGTGACACTGCGCATGCTGGAAAGATGAGGACCAGAGTCCGTGTTGTCCATCTCCAGACTTCTGGCCCTGTGGGAGCTGTAAAGGGATCATCGTTTGGAATTTCCTTCCTGTTTCCTCCTGTAGTCCAAATGATTCCCAGTCAGTTCCAATGTTTACTTGAAGAGTATGGGGTTTACTTCCCATTTTTCAGGGACAGTATGTGATACAGCTGTGATCTGTAGAATGACAGAACAATGGTTGTAATGTATATATCTTGTATTTTATTTATTTACTTATTTGCTTGCTTGCTTGGAATGAGGGGAACTACTGACCGTATTGCATTATTCAGAAATACGGCTGTTCGTATCTCAAGGGGTAACTGGCTTGTTAGGGAATGCTTGTCCTTTTCCTAAAAATGAAGAATAATTTGAAAGGCTGTATTGCCAAGCGCATTTTAATCTTCTTTTCTATAAGCTTGTTCATACATACAGAAAGTGAACAAAACAAACTTTGATTTAGGAGACAGAGGGACTACCTGAAAAAGTATACAAAATTATGCAGCTGTCTTAACTGAGTCATTATTCAAAATTATTATCAGAGCTTTCATAGTTCCAGTTCAAAAATGAAACATGTTTAGGAGTAATTGTAATAAAACATTTGATTTTCTTTTTGTTAGAATGAAGACATACATCTTTTGAAAAGAGAGATTGAACAAGGAGAAAGAGACCTAGAGAAAGTGAAGACCTTTCATGCTGAATGTCTGATGATGGATTGTTATAAAGGAGAAAATGATCCGGAGAATAAGTATGTCCTTATACTGCTATTATGTTAATAAGAGATTGAAGCTATCTGTTACATTTTTCCTTTTTCATTGTCTTGCATTTTTAACCCCTGACATTCTCCTCTTTTTAAAAGAAAGGTGGTGGGTTTTTGTTTTTTTCCCTTAAATGTCACGGTAATGGAAAAGAAAAATCTGGAAAAATACACTAATACTGTGATGCCTGAAACAAAATAATCTCAAATATCTCAATAGTCTCAAATTATTAGGAATAATTAAAGCAAAGAGGTGAAAATATTTTTCTGTCTCCAGCACATGGTAAAGTTGCTCCCTCTGACCTAGAGAATTCATGAAACATTATTGTCCTACTGGTAGAGCTGGCTTGGTACTTCACGACTAAATTGCTACTCGTTGGGATATGCTGATTGAAGCATAAAATACATACACATTATTTGTTTAAAAGGTGGTAAACACCATGAATGAAATTCAGCTTACTTGTCTTCACATTTTTGATTTTACAATGTGTGTCTGTATGTTCATGCCATATTTATCCTTGCTTTTTATCAAAAGATAAGTAATCTCATCATTAAAAGTAGTTTCCTGTTCAGCATGAGTTGAAAAACATGTTGAAAATCTCACAGTGCCAAGAATGACTGCTCAAAAAGAGATCCTCCCACAGCATACTGGAGGCAGACTCCTGAGCCACTGTGGAAAAGTTTTCTGCATGGCTGATTATAGCGAGTTTCTGTTTGGGGAACAAACACAGACTTAGCTTCAAACATGAAGTTACTTGTAACCTCTACAGGAGCACAGCCTTAATAAAAAAAATAGCTTGCCTGGTGCCTTATTTATCTGTGTAGTAATAGTACAAAGGCAAAAAAGTACATTAAACAAAAAATCAGATTTTTAAGACATAGATCTATTAAAAACAGTAAGTTAAAATAAAAGTATTAAAAATAAAGTAAAATAAATTAAAAGTGGACAGTCCTCTGGAACGATTTCATATGTGTGGAAGGGCAGGTAGGATGTCCAGTATAAAAATGTAAATAAGTGTTTATTTCAGAATTTGCATATTTTATTTTTTATTAATGCTGGGACATAGGTATATATGTGCGTGTATATATATGTGCATATACCTCTGTGTGTGCGTGTCAGTTATTTTCATTGCTGATGGTAGGTTTACTCTTTCCCCCAGGATTCAAAGTGGCCATTACAGAACATTCTGATCTTATTAAAATTATGTGATGGTGTTGCCTTAAAAGTAATGAACATCTTTTAAATAGACTAAGAAACGACTTTTAAATAGTTTAAAAAACAAAGAATATTTTAATGTCCTTTGAACTCCCCTTTGAAATGCAGACTAGGATAATAGAGAAAATATTTTGCACTGTGGGAAGCATTTGAAATGAGTATTTAAATTACCAGAACACTTCAACTTAGCGTTTTTTAAACCAGTGATATGTGTTTTAAGTAATTTCTTGCTTGTTTCTTCTTTTTGTCACTTACAAGCAGTAATCACAAGCAGACACATACTGTGTCTTCTGTGACCGAACACGTTGAAGAGCTGAGTACTACTCTTAGCGGAAGGCTGTGCTGTGCTTCAGAAGAGCCAGCACCGACACCACATCAGCAAACCTGGCAAACCACTGCTGGCAGTCCAGCCCGAAGGAAGAAAGCATTACACGCAGGTAAGACTAAAATGAACTGCAGTTGTTAGCAGAATTTATTCACTAACTTGAAAAGATCTGTTGAAAATAGCAAAAAGCATCCCTTGCTGTAGGAATAAATGAAGCCTTTGATGATTTAAATAACCATCTTTCTGAAATTCTAACTAACTTTTCTTCATTTTATACTTTTCAGCCATCTTACTCATTTGACCCAAACAGACAAATGTCTGCTCATTTATGCTTCATTACATGCCCTGTGAGGAAAGATTAACCGTTTTGACAGAATGTTTTAAAAGTTCTGCAAGCAGTGTTTTAATAGTGGATATTAAACCCTTATTTCTTTTTATTCTAAATAAGTACATTATTGTCAAGAATGAGGAGCTGATCTATCTTTCACTCGTCACAGCATTACTTACACTAACATTTCTCCTTACTACACCTGTAACACTACGTTTCTCTTTGAAGTATCCTATGTACACAGTCTGAAACCAAGTTAACCTGGCTGATGTGAAAGAAGTCTTCATCCTTGGGAAAGTACAAATTAGAGCTGAAGTAATTTTGTGTTTGAGGTCGTGTGTAGGCACTCCCTTAAAAACTGGGACTGGATACCAAAGAGGAACTAAAAAATCCCAGGCATGTATTTGAGCAGTAAGTTAGCTCTTCCTTTCTTTCCCTTTCAACACTTACAGAGCAAACAAAGACAAGTCTGCTGCGAATCCTGAGCCATAGTGTGAAATCTAGGGAAGAAAGCCCAGAGGAAGGAATATCTCCTGAAAAAAAGAGTTTTTCTGTCAAAAAGAGCATGAAATGTACAACCATTTTCAAAGGCAAGTTGACAGAACAGGAAGCTCTGGGTGGGGCAGACGATAACATTTCTCCTGCTGCGTTTGTAACTCATAGCGCCTCATTTGAGACAAAACTGTGCAGACCTGCTGTGCAAAGGACCAGAACGCAGCAGAGATGCAGAGAGCTGGACACGCAGGAGGCTATTGTGACAAGGTCCTTACAGCTGCGGCCAGGCTCCTCCCGGTGCCCAAGCTATTTAGTTTACAACGGCTTAGTTATATCCACAGTATGCAGCAGCTGTGATACAGTTATGCCTTAGACTGCTGAAAGGAGATCACAGTTGCTTCTTATCACCAGAATAAATAGATCTTGAGAATCTGGTTATGATACAGTGATAGATTGTTGTGATACAGTGATAGATTGTTGTGATACAGTAATTTGTAGTTATGTTCAATGTTGAGGTTAAAGCTGAGAGTGGTGGTTCTAATTCTGTGTAATGTAAAAGGAGGTTGCACTATGTTAATATGCTTAGACTTGCAAAAAACATGCTCTCTGGGACAGGCGCATATGTAGAGACAAAAGTATTTCCAATGGAGCTTGGATATACATCCAGATAGTTTTAATTTCTCTCAGTAATTCATGCAACTCTGAACTTTAAGATAGGTCCTCTAAGTTGTTCTAAAACCTCATCTATTGATACTTAAAGATGTTTGACTTTTTTACATTTCAGCATCTTATTTTTAGTTCTTTTATTTATATATAAATATACACCTTTTATAGAGACGTTCATAGTGGTATACCTTAAAGTAGCCACTCCTGGACGTCTCATTAGTGATAGTACTTGGTATCACATCTTGAACTGGGGAATAAACTGGTTAATTTTTCTTTTTCGGTTATAAGAAATAAATGCATATGAAGTTCAATTTAAAAAAAAAAAAAAATTATTCCCCACCTATTTTATAAATTTCCTCAATGATTCATTAGGGCTCATGAGGCATATAGTAACACTGTTACTATTGATCAAGCACCAAGAAACACAGGAAACTTAATTCTCATTGATTAATTTAGCAACTGAAATAGACATTATTGTGTAGTCTTTGTGACACTGCTAGTAGGCTCAAATAAAAAAATGATGCTATTGTATGTCAGTTTATTTATGTATACTTTTGTGTGCACAAAAAACTGTGAGATAATGAAATCCAAATGTTTTATCTTAGATCCGAAAATGCAGAAAACTGTGAAAAGGACATCTGAAAGGTATGTGTGTGCATATATAGATACGTCACAAAAATTACAGTTCAAATTTTTCTTCAGTCATTTCAAACTTCTCAAATGTATTTCTACCTTGTGCTATATCTTACAGTCTCTTTTTTGTAGTTCTCTAGATATCTCTTCGGCTCTTTGGTTAAAGACTCATGGCTTGGTTGCTAGGCGACTCACCATCATGGATGCCTTAGCTCCTACAGCTATCCCTCATGGTACCAAATACATCCCAGTTCTGGACAAGCATGTAGCTTCTAAAGTATTTGATGAGGTAAAACTCTTACACTGTTTCAAAACAAACATAAAACTTGGTACTATTTTCAAAAGGATTTTTTTATTCATTTCCATAGATGTCATAATTGCATTCTCTAGTGTTCATTGCAGATGGTTGATGTGCACTAAATGTATAATGCATATCTGAATGTTCATTCATGCATCAGTAAGAAGATAAAACTGATATAGTTAATAGTATTTCTTGCAGACTCTTAAGTTTTAGAGCTATATATTTTTCTTTCACAGTTACCAGTTGATGGCAGCGTGCAGCCATCAGGTGTTCAGCAATTTCTTGAGCTCCACAACCTCTACTAATACATATTAATTCACTGGAGTATGTATTTTAGGTCCATAAAGTCATTTGGAAAACTGTGCAGGTGCACAGTTTGTGGATTTGTGCATTCTCAAGGTTTACGTGTGTCTACTAAGACCTTTTCAAAAGTATTGGAATTCAGTAATTAAAATTTAATTCTGATAGGTGTAGACAATTGTGAGATTGTGCAAAATTCACAATGAATTGTATATCATGAAGCTGTAATTGCCATTCCACTTAAAGGAAATCCATTTTGTGGCAAGTTGCTCTAAGTCTACTAGTGTGATGCATCCTGTGAAAGTCCTATGAATATGTTGCAGCTCATTTTAACTAATAAAAACTGCTTCTTTAAACAATACTCAAAGAAAAAGCTGAACAGCATCTGTTTAAATAATAAGGGGTGAGCAAGGGCTTTGGAATAGGATGTGATATAGAGCTAAGTAAAATATTTATAACGTGCACATTTGTACATTTAAAAAGTTTTCATGTTTGTTTTTTAAACTTAGGAATGGGAATTTTTGCTATAGCATGTAGATTGTGGAAGCAAAACCAGATCCTCTTCTTTAGTAAAACCAAGTCAAACCCATGATCTTCAAGGATTTTTCTGAAGTGTGAGATTTTTTTTTGTATGCAATAAAAGGATGGCCTTTTGCATCAAAAGCATAAAAAATGTACAATTTAACATTTCAGATGTAAAATAGCCATTTTTCCAAAAAATTCAGGTATTCAATGATTACTAAACTATTCAAAACACTCTGCTGTAAGTGAAATGTCAAGCAAAAGACATTGTGACTTTCACATAACTCTTAAGTCTGATTTCTGAGCAGTCACTTCTTTTCCCATCTTCTGAATACACCTACTAAGTAGAGCTCTTCCTGTCATGTTTCTAAATGAAGACTCCTTTGAATCCTTTCCAGACAATCCTGAGCTGCATTTGAACTGCTGTTTGCAAAAACAGTAGTCTGTAAAACAATGGTCTTTGAAAATAGTCAAAGCTATGATTCAGCAAGTGCTATGTACAGGTAGTTTTTAGTAACAGTTCATGGGAGCTTATGGTAGTCTAGTTCAGGGCTGAATTAAGTTCAGTGTTCTTAGGATGAACAGCTGCTGTACAGAATCTAAACAGTGATCCATGGCTTTCTTTAGATTCAGAGATATAAACACAGAGTAATATATCATTTTTGCCACTTTTTTGCACCTGCTAATCGCCATTAGTTGTATAGAGACACTCAGTTTCTCAGGCGGTGGAAAATTATTGTTCTATTTGTAGAGGCATGGATTTTTCTGGATCTGAAGCAGAGTGTAGAAAGGAAAAAGAATGCTGGGGGTTGCACATGAGGTGGAACCAGTAGAATTTATGAGCTATGGAATCCACTGTCCCTCAAGCTTCATGCCAGCATATCAAGGAAAAGCAGAAAATAGATTCTGAGACTAGACATAGAGCTTGAATAGGAGACTTTAACAAATTGATTAAGAATCTTGATTATTCCAGTACTTCAGAAGACTTCATTGAAGATAATAAATGTACAGACGTATTTGCATTCTTCCTTCTGAGATCTTCATTTTCTTGGTGTGGAATGCGGACATCCTTGTTTGCTTTTCTGGGGATAGCATAATTTTTATTTTTGGCCTTCACTAGCAGTGATGATGGAGTAACTATGAACAGTTTTCTCACCTTGGAGATGCAGCAAGCAAAGAGTTTCCATGACAACTGTTCATTAACAAGAGGTTGTCCTGTTGTTTTCAGTTCTGTGTGACCTGTTCGTTTCACCTGATTTATTTCAAAGAGGTTAATTTGTTAAACTACCCATCAGATTCATATCCAGGAAAAAAAATGGCTTGGGGGCTTGTCTGAATTACACTGTGGTAGTTCTGGAGCAAACCTTCCCTATAGAATCATGAGAATATCTGTTGCAGATTGTGGCATCTTAAGTACAGCTTTGCAAGTCAGGGAGTTTTGACTCAATGCTTTGCTAAAAAGAATCAAGTTCAGATTCAGCCAACAAAAACATCTTTCTTTGGTCTAAAATAAGAAAGATTTTTCTAGGGTTATTGTGCTTTGGTTTTGTCTTTAAAAATTTGAAATTTTGGTTTTGAAATAAAAGCCATTTTGAAACAAGTGAATTCTTTTGATATGAAAGTTTAAATATTTCATTTAAAAAATGACAAAACATTTTGGCACTAAAAAAGCTTCCCTGTGAATTCTTTCAGCTGAATCTGTCAAATTTCGCTTGTCTTCATGAGCAGTTTTCATTGCTCTCAAAGTATGCATAATATCTCAAGTTTACTATTTGCTAAGAACACATTCCGTTCTGTTTTTTTTTTTTTTCAATACAGTAATAACGTGTCTATGTTTGTCTGCCCCTCATATTCTATTCAGTGTGTTTTATAAACTGTACTAAATATTAATTTTGCAAATGATGCTGTTTGTACTTGGAATTACCCTGGGAATTTGTAAGGGAATGTAGGAGAGGGCTTCTACATGGTGAAGCCCTGCTGAACTTTTATTAGCTTGGTTTGAGTAACATAGCAGACAATAACTATGGCAGTATGGAACTGGACGAGGGGTACTCTCAGTTCCTTGCCTTTCAGCTTTCAAACTCCACCTGGAAATGACAGGTAACCAGATTTCATGGCTCACAGTTCTGGGCAGAGATTTACCTCGCCTGTCTCTGGCAAGATACTTCACTGACATGTTCCCATTAAGTTTAGCTTCTAAGTGATCTTAAGATTAATTTAATATTAGGAGCTTTGATGTGGTCTGGCACTAATGTGACACAGATTTACTAACCAGCGAGAAGACGTCCTCAGAAAGGGAGGGGAATATAAAGTCACACCACTGCTCCTGAAAAAATGGTCATACAGCAGTAGTTTGGAATCCAGCTAGGCGGTGATAATTCAAACACGAATAAAACATCACTGGAAAATGTTCTCAATTAAAGAAGTCTTTTTATTGTTTTATTTTCTGATTGCTTGCCTTATTCCCCCCACAGTGGTTTTAGTTCTATTTAAATTGAACCTCATTCATCTTTTTGTCATCTATATCCTGATCTCAGACAGACACTTGGAGAAGCTTCCTGCTCAACCATATGTGTTGAAGACAGTTTTGGGGAAAGTAACATTCTCCATCTTCTTCATTTCTTTCTTCAATTTTTTCTGTTTATAGTCATCATCAGGACATTGATGTATAAAATAGCTTTTCTTATATGAACTGCTGAATAATTTAAGAGGCTGAAGGATGGCGGGACTTTGGACTGAGAGACGGGAAAGCGTCTTTCCTCCTCTCTGTCATCCTTTTCTACCCTTTTCTCTGCCTTTGGAAGATCTACTTATAAGTGTATGACTTTCTATTATATAATGAAGTTGACATGTAGATGCTGTATTGTGAGATTTGAAAGGTATTGAGGTTCCTTATTCTGACCAACCTGGTTAGGTTCTTAAGCCTAATTGTTATTAATTAAGACTAGCTTCAGTGAGCAATATCCACCTTGTTCAGTCTTTGGTGATCAGTATGATGGTGAAAAATGTCTCTCTCCATCTTTAGTACTCTAATTCCTTAGAAAATGTGGTCCTTCAGAATAAGAGTATTAAATACACTTAAATAAGTGACTATCACACCTGTATGCTAGAATTAGATGCTAATAAGTATAAGAGAGTGCTGTTTTAAAGCAATACAGTCTGGAATATGGTCATGATCTAGTCATGCTTGTCTCCCTTCTGACCTACCCTTTCATTATTAGAGTGAGTTGTTTGACGGTACTGATTTAGATAGAATTAAGTAGTAGTTAGGAATCTTAGCTTGCGAATTCTGCATGAAGGGATTGTATCATTTCAGAAGATTTTATTAACAGGCTGGAAACTATGTCTTAATACTGACATTTCTTTGGGGTGCTCGGATCTTTCTTTCTGCAGCCTTCCAATGTTCCTTCTGTCTGTTCTGATCTTTGCACACGGACTCAGGGGCATTCAGTTATTCTGGTGGAGGAAAAGTTGTACGATAAATGAAGTCTTTGTCTTTTATTGTATAATAGATGTTACCGTTGGCCCATGTTAGCAATGACAAGAAGCGGATCACACTAATTAATCCTCAGGCAGTGAATCTTGATGCCTATAAAGAGAAGCTGGAACAAGCAATTAAATCCTATGAAAGGCAAGTCTACTCATTAGAAATTTATCATGTTTGCAGCCTAATTTCAGATTTTTCTTGTGTAGTGGCTATTTGCTCACACATGCTTTGCTCACTACTGGTAATTCTGCATTGACACACTTTAATCCACCATCAACCAGTAGGAGAAATGTTTATTTTCTTCAAAAAAAATGCAGAATGAAGAAACAGATAATAGGCAAGGAGATAATAAATAACATGTTGCTCATATTATGTTTGTTCAATGACAAAAAAAAAATTTCTTTTACTTTCTGGGAATAAACCTGAAAGCAATCATCCCTGAGGAGGAATTGCCCCTAAACATACAGTGCGAGCCAGACTTTTAACTTACAATTAAGCTCCTAAATCCATAGACTGACATTTAAATTAGTGGCCTGCTTTTTGCTGCCAGTTGCCTAGCACTTAACTATGGATGCAAGAATGTAACTGAAGCACCTGTGAGAACTGCCTTCTTTTTTTTTTTTTTTTTGAGAGATGTGTTGTGCTTATGAATTTAATGTTGGTAAAAGCACATCAGAAGTAAACAGGACAAGGACATTAGATCTCTAAGCTATTTCTTTCCTTGATCTAACTTTGTGCATTTTTATTGAAGTAGTGCAATTATTTGACTACTAATGTCATTCAGTATCCTTATGAGAGCTTTGACTAGAATTGTTTTAATAAATAAGATATCTTTTTCAGGCTGTATTCTAATAACATTTACAGATGTAATTAGTTTATATGACCAGAAAAACCTTGATGACAAGTGTTTAGTCTTTGTTTTTTGATGAATTTCATTGAGGCCCTTTAAGTTTTTTTTTTTTCCCCCTCTGTAGCTCTATGATCATACCATTTTTTTTTAAAGCATGTAATAGCTCTGTTTTTCATTCCCATTTCCTATTTCTAAATGTATCTATCTTTTGTGATAAAAATCAAGAATTATGATTTGCAAATGCTGCCTGTTATGTCTAATATTAATGGAATTCAGTGAATAAAAATCGATTGGTTTTGTGTGCTCTGTCACTGAGAAAATACTGTTATTATCAGGCTGATGAAGAACTCATAGAAATCTGGATTTGTCACTCATTTTGATAGAAGGTTCAAGTGGTGTATTTTTGGTGGTGACTTCTGAAAAAAATTCAAGTTTTTCATTGCTTTGACATTGAATATTTTACATTTATTGACTTTGATTTTGAGGGAAAGAAAGGTGTTTTCTGGTTAAACTCTGATGATCTTCTACTGACAGCATTTTCACAGTCTTCCTAAAACTTTGACGATTGGGAGTACTGTTTACTTATGTTTACCCATAGAGGTCAATGAATCAGTGTATTTACAATAGTAGGATTGAGTTCCCTGCTTCTGTGAAAAAGATGTATAGAAGAGAGATCTGCCTGAAGATCCTTATAATTGACAATGTAAAAAAGACTTCTCATTATTGCTTTTCCTCTACATGTGGAACAGCAAGCCATTCATATTTATTTTGCTCTGAATGCCACAGTGCTTTTCCAGTAATTGAATTTGCAAAGGCTGCAGTTCAGCTTTGTGAATAGTGATTGGTCACAAATTTATTCTGACATCTATAGATGAGACAATACATCAGGGCATGCAGGTTTCAAGAACAGAAGCAAGCATGACAATATCTTCCCCATACATAGACTGACCTTGGCATCAGATTTAGAGAGAGAAAAGTGGTGAGGGCAGAAATTTTGTGCTCTGACAAAGAGAATATCCAGTATTGAAGGAATAAAATGCTGGAAGCTTCAAAATCTCTATGATCTTGTATAGGCAGAAGCTTTTACAAATGAGTTAGTTATGAGTGTGCACATTTAGAAGTATGAAATAGGCAGTGGAGCATGCTGAGTCTGCAGACTGTGAATGAACTAAGTAATTTACATTCTAAAAATGCTGGGGTATGGTTTCTAGTCAATAAAACGAATCATCAAGAAATTCATATTCAAAATCTGGTGTTAATGAGCTTTTTTGTACGTGCACCAGTAAATGTGGCAAGACTGTTAGAAGTCTAATGGTTACAATCCAAATTTTTCCTAACAATTAAGTTATTCTTGTATTTCCAAAGGAAGTTTGGAAATTTTTCTAGAATTACAGCAATCAGCATCATTGGTAGAGGTTTATTTCTATAATATGAAATGAAGTAATTGAGTGATGGCTTAATTTTTTGAGATGTTAATAGAGAAAACTGTAAGCTAGATGACCTAATAAGAGTTTATTTTTTATGTCTAAAAAGCAAAAGCAGAAAGTTTAGTGGTGCTTTTAAAAGATATCAGAACTGCATTGCTTTGGGACATCACTTCTGTTTTCCTGTCAGTGTTTTTTCTTCATAGCCAGAGTTTAATAAAGTAGAAGTCTGAATGGCACAACTGAGGGGTTATCTTAGCAGAAAAAAAAAAAAATTAGCATTGCTCTCCATGTGTCTTCAGGCTACAGTTTTCTGAAACTGTTTAATTGGAGGAACTGTGCTTAGCTTAGCTGGCATTTAATCAGTTTTGTTATTTGATTTAGCTTGCTGGTGCTGAAGAGAACCATCCATAGAAAATCCTGGCAGGAAGCAGCAGTGATTGCCATTAATCCTTCCGTGACCCTGAAATAGTCATGCTGCTACTTGATGGAAGATGCTGTTTTCCCATCTTCTCTTGCGGTTGATAATTTCATAGCTGAATGATAAGGATACAATTTGATGATACAGTGCTCTTGGAATACAAATCAGTGGAGATATCTTAAGAAACTGTGTTTATTTGCTAGTTTTGAAGTGCTCAGATGCACAAGGAACTGCATTCTCTCAGAAACTGCTTTGCTTTCTTTAATAGGCGTCTAAACCTAGTTATTTGGAGAGCTCTGTCTCAGGAGGAAAGAGACAAGTAAGCTATCACCTTTTTGTTTTCTAACTTACCTCTGAAAGGCTGGTCATAAATATTTGATAGTTTTTTTTATCACTATTTCTGTAACCAACTGGTTTTATTTTCAAGTATTTCATAACTATACCTTATTTTCAAAAATGTATATGTGATATGGAGTAATATTAAATTCTGGACCTCCTTCTTGCAGTGCTGATTATTTTTATAGGAAAGGACTTGCATTCCATTTGAATGGTGCTGGTCTATTCTTAATATGTCAAGTGGCAGGGCCTTGGGAGGGCAGCATGTCACTGCCTTTGGCATCAACGTAAATCCCTCATCTGGCAAAGAGCACTTCAGTGGCTCGTTTGTAAAGGTATAATAAGCACCTTTACAACATGTGCTGGAACTGTATATCACGCTGGAAGTTTGTACTACTTTAACTAGCTTATTTCTGTATATTGATTTAGAAAACTAGTGACTGTATAAACAGGACTGACATCAGTGAAGTTAGCGTCTGTTTACTTCAGAGAATGAAGTGAAGAATAATTAATGAAAACTGAATGGGCATGTGTCGTGGTTTAACCCCAGCCAGCAACTAAGCACCACGCAGCCGCTCGCTCACTCCCCACCAGTGGGATGGGGGAGAGAATCAGAAGGGTAAAAGGGAGGAAACTCGTGGGTTGAGATAAGAACAGTTTAATAATTGAAGTAAAATAAATTAGAACAGTTAAATAGGCAAAGCAAAAACCGTGCACGCAAACAAAACAAAACAAGGAATTCATTCACTACTTCCCATCGGCGGGCAGGTGTTCAGCCATCCCCAGGAAAGCAGGGCTCCATCACGCGTAACGGTTACTGGGGAAGACAAACGCCATCACGCCCAATGTCCCCCCCTTCCTTCTTCTTCCCCCAGCTTATATATGAGCAGGACGTCATATGGTATGGAATAGCCCTTGGGCCAGTCTGGGCCAGCCCTCCACTTGGCTGTGCCCCCTCCCAGCTTCTTGTGCCCCCGGCAGAGCAGGGGAAGCTGAAAAGTCCTTGACCAGTGTGAGCGCCACTTAGCACCTATTTAGAGAGAGCTTAGCACTACTTAGCAAGATCCAAAGCATCAGTGTATCATCATCGACATTGTTCTCATCCTAAACCCAAAACACAGCCCCATACCGGCTACCAAGACGAAAATTAACTCTATCCCAGCTGAAACCAGGACAGCATGAAATATTCCTAGGCAGAAAAATGGGAATGAAAACTAGAATGCTTTTAAGAAGACTAAAGCTAATGAGCAAAAAATACACAGTTCTATCATCAATAAGGAGAAATAAAACCCCATTCTGGTGCAGAGAGGAAGTGAAGGCTGTTAAACAAAAGAACAGCATATAATTAAAGAAAGGAAATAGATGTCTGTTGATAGACAATGAGTTGTAGAGTATAGGAATTTGACAGGGTGGTATCCAAAATATTTTATTGTTCATAACGTATGGCCAATTATGCATATGAGGAAAAACGAAGTCCTAGCAATTGTACAGTCTGTTGCTAGAGGGGCATATTAAAATTGTTTATTTGGTGCATAGAAATTGAAATATTTGATCTATTTCTCTTCTAAATTTACAATTTGAATGATCACATTCATGTGTTACAAAAGGATGCCAACATACTTGCAACATTAGCAATCTGGAAGGAGAGAGTAATAAACAAAGTCTACTAACTTGGTCACAGGAGTCCTGAAAGAATTGGCTGAGGAGTTTTCTGGTTCACTAGTGTGTATTAAAATGTAATCTATCTCAGATGCTAGGGAAATTCAAATTACTAGAGAAGTGGCAATATTGTCCTTTTGTTCAAAATGGTTGAGAGATCCAACTCAGGAGATAAGTTATCTTGACATTAATTACAAATTAATAATGGATTCAGGTAACAGAGAACAAAATCTGGGTAAAAACTATACCAGTCTGGTTAATACAGAGCAGTTCCTAGAGAAGCAGAGAGATAAGCAGTGACGAAGAGTAGGGGAACGTGGTAGGCATCACCATGGTTGTATGTGTTGGTAAGACAGACACCTAAATACTCTCCCCAGTTCTAGGTTTCACGTTTTTTTAAATGTTGGCAAAGAGAAGAGCCACAAAAGAGCTACTTTTTGAGTACTGAAAAGAAGTATGTTACTTCCAGTCGGAGAGGTAAAGAATTCTCCCTGTTCTTGATTTTGGGGGGTTCAGTTTGTTTGTTTTTTATCGAAAAGATGACTGTATCTAATTCACCTTTCAGTTTATAAGTACCTTCAGTGTGTAGCTTAAACTGGCTCTTTAGCCTAGTGGACATTGACATAATCTGAACCATGGATGGGAGCAAACTCCTGATCGTTGAGTGAAATTGAGCAGTGCAGGACTGACAGAGGAATAAACAGCAGGAGATTGTCTCTTTTTTATGTGATCAATTAAGACTGATGTGGCAAATCAGGACTTAGTAGGTGTCTGGTGCCATTTTAGATTGTCTGGATGCTTGCCACTTCACTCTAGCTGCTGCTCCAGAAGGGCCAGGGATTTCCATAATTTCTCAGTTGTATCTGCAAGTTCTTTACTGATGCCTCATGTATTCTAGGACATCCAAAATGGCACCAGATATCTATGCTCAGCCACTTGAATTGCTCTGTAGATGTCTTTCTATGAGATATGGTTAAGCCAGATGTGATTGTTTGACTAGATACAAGAGTAGCTGGATGAAACACAAGACCTCATGGCATACAGAAGATAGACTGGATGAATTTGATGTTTTATTCTGCCTTTATGCTTAGTGATTCTATTTGCAAAGTACTGCCAAAATTAAAATTTTTCCTACTTGTGATTACTATTTTTTTCAAAATACTTTTTTTAAGATTTACAGAGGATGGGCCAGTTCAATATATGCAGCATAAAGAAGCTTTGCTGGAGGCTTTAGAGAATTTGGGATGGCCAATTTCCTGTGAAGATGTAATATTGTTAGAAGATGAGATACTGGCAGCATTAACATATATACAAGAAGCCTCTGATCTTCAGGAAGCTGTCAAAAAGGAAACTGAGAAAAGCTCAGAATCACACATAAGCAACAACAAAAAGGTAATAGACTGGAAGGGATTTTTTCACCCCCGATATTCCTCCTCAGTATGTGCTTCTGGAATAATTTTGTTCTATGGTTATAGCTGATAAAGTAGACATTTAGCATGATGATATACAAATGGATAGAGGAAATAAGGTAGTTAAAAAGAGAGCAAGCTTTCAATGACTTTTTCGAAGTACTGGGGAAGCAGAAGTTCTGAAGCTGAGAGCAGCACAGAAATTGAGCCTCTTAGAAACAAATGTGAGCAAAGTATCTTAATCTCCTCTGCAACGAAAGCAGAGATATATATGAAAGAAGAGAAAGAAGAGATATATTAAAGGCAATTATGATATAAGATTTATGGTTGGGTTAATATCTGATAAGCAGGACTAAAAGATCTTGTACTGTTGGAGTAATTCACTGTAATCTTCCATGGTATCTTTCTTGTAAGAGAAAAGATGGAGAGAAGAGGTGGGATTCAGCTTCATATTCCGACACTAAAATTTATTTGTCCATAAAATGTAGGCATACATGAACTGGTGGCTAATCTTACGGTATTGTGAACAGAGTCAGTGGCATCTGGAGCTCATCCTGAAGTGGACACCTACTTTTGGCGAGCCAGAGTGCTCTCTCCACTCCATTAATACATTAGCAGAAAGTAGTCTAGCTACTCTGTAACTGTGATGGAAGTTTGTGATTTTTGATCTCTCCCTCTCTCTATATATATATATGTCCTCCAGATGAACCTCTGATTTTACTTGGAATGGTATTGGGAGATTTAATGAAATGCTTATGGAAATACATGAAGGAACAAATAAAAAAATAAGGCTAGTAAGTTATTTTAGGCTGCCCTGTTGGAAGAGAGAATATACTTTTTCATTTTAGCTTTTTCTGTGGTGATATATATGGTCAGAAAACATATCTTAGGTTGCAATGTTGTATTCTCCTATTATTATTTTCAGTCTTTCAGAACATTCTTGAAAATGAATTGATTCTACCTTAATGATTTTACCTTCAAGATATGAGTATGAATTCTCAGGGAAATAAAGGACAGATTTTTAAGTTTTTAAAAGCGATTTAATCTTCCTCAATGGAAAGATTTCTGTATACACTATTGGTGCTCTAAAATTGAAAGTACTTACCTCTGAAAAAACCAAACCACTTCTCTTATTCAGTTTCAAGTTTTTTCATCTAAAAGCTTCATCAAACAGTGCTTCACTGGGAGTGCTGCTGCTTCTGCAGAACTGCTGTCTAGGTAGAGTAGTGCTATGATAATATTAAAATAAGCTCTCTAGGAAATCAATATGAAAGAAAATCTTTTCTCAGACCTTTAGGTTCTAATAGAGGATAAGTAAAAACAAAGAGAGAATTAATCATAAATCTCATATATCAATATATTCCTTTTCTTTTTCATTGTTTTATATCATTGGGTGAGGGAAACTACTCTTTGACTGAACTTGAAGGTGTGGTTGGCCTAGTTGCAGTGAATGCTGAGGATAGTCCTATGCTTTGTATTATGTAGGAAGCATAGTCAAATGATCTTAATAATTCCTTTTTGCCCTGATGTATGCATGTATACATATACAAATATGTGTGTGTATATATATATATACACACACACCATCAATTTGAAGAGGTAAGCTAAGTGAAACTCAAATGAGCACAGTACAAACCTATGCTGTGAGTTCTCAGCAATGAATGGG
The DNA here is from genome assembly GCF_965183815.1 of Platalea leucorodia. NCBI lineage: Eukaryota > Metazoa > Chordata > Aves > Pelecaniformes > Threskiornithidae > Platalea > Platalea leucorodia. The sequence goes on from NC_138824.1 coordinate 72,057,500, forward strand.
AATGTACAATTGGAATTTACAACTGTAAATTATGCCAAGTATCCATATTCTATGCTTACCAGAGTATACCAAAAATCTTTTGGTTTATTTGACATTCTTTGACTGAGATATACTTCTCTTTTCATTGAGATCAACAATAGTTTTCACAATGAGCTGTGGCCTTTTACATACTATGACATAATATATAAAAAATAATTTGTGTTAAATTGAACAGAATATATTCTGATAGCACAGGCCACGTATGAAAATAAGTGATTATGGAAAGGATTGCATTCAGTTTTCTGTAGTTTTTGAGACTTTTTCCATTAAGACTGTACTTTTGAAAATATGTTAATGTCTTCAAAAAACAGATGATCTTGATTCATTTTACATTGGTCTGAAAATATTACATTGCTAATACAGCTATTTTGATTATTGATTTACCTCTGCCATATAATATCCCAATACAAAAGCAGCAGAAACATGTTCATGTTTCATTTGTTGACTGTAATTTTACTGTTTCCTTGAAACAACCAATGTGTGCTCTCAGACATGACATGATTAACATTGTGCAATCACTTATCCTGAGTCAACCTGCTTTAGGAGCCTAATCAGAGCACCATCTTCAGTAATTGCTAATCTGCAACTGAAAGGCTTTAAGAGTGAGAGGCAGAAATGCAGATGTAATTAGAGTTCTGTTTGGTGGAAAAAAGAGTGAAAAAAAACCCAGAAAAAAACTGGGGAGCCTTTCAAAAATGTTGTTGGAGGGTTTTCCAACTGTGATGTCTGCCTACAAAATGGGTATAAAAAAATAAACTGCTAGCTGAAATACATTACAGCAAGGAAATAGCTGCTATGGCACTGAATGAGAATTGTCATTGCAAGATGGTAGAAAAATCACAATTATCCTGGAGGTCTATTAAACAAAGCAGACTTTTAAATTTCCTGCTATTTTTTTTTTCCACTAAATTAAAAATAAAACCCCTTAGTTTTTAGCTTTTAAGGGTTCCTAATTACCTTCACAACTTCTTAAAAGAATTAGTAATCCTTTTTGGATGTCCTTGCTACGAGAGCTTTCTGTTTAAGCCTACAGCTGAATTAATGGTCTGGTTATCCTTCCTCTGTGCTCTGACTTTCTGTGGGAGTTGTGTTCAGGCTGCTATGTTTGCACATATCTGTGAAAGGCAGGGTATGCCAGTGCCTTCTTGGAGGAGAATGAAGTAGACAGCCATCTGCACAGGGCTGTGAGATGACTGAAGACTGAAGTGATGCAAGAAGTAAATGCTTTGGGAAATTAGCAAACACATTTAGTTATTATCAGGCAAAACAGAAAACACTGAACGTTGATGATTACTGAATTGGAGGGCTAATTGTAGACTGTATTTTACTCAGTTTACTCAATTCCTTTTGCTGTACAGGTTAAAGCACGGCTTGACAAAAATCTTCCTCTTCAGGGTGGCACTCAGCTTTCATCTAAAGATATTAAAAATGAGGAATGTATCATTTACTTTGTTTTTTTCTAATAAGTAACTGCTTTGACTTAAAATATTGTATCTGTTTTCTATTTTGAACTTGTCAAGCATAGCAGTCAGCCATCATTTCTTATTATATTTTTTTCTCACTGAATTATAAAGCTGTTTACAAGATGATGTCACCTAGTAAAAGGAATTGTTCAGGGTCCCCTACCCACTTCTCATTAGACAACCTCAGGTCTCCTGGGGTCATGGTGTTACTATTCTCCAAGCATGATAGCTTCCCAGACAGTTTGGTGCATTCCGTTCATGGCCGTAACATTTTCATGTAAAGTGTTTCTTTCCCCAGTGTTATAATCTTGCCTTTGAGAGTGATGGAGAACATTTCCTCTCATACTAAATATTTTTGTTTCTGCATATGAATGGACTTCAGATTCTGCAGAGAAATAAAGCTGCATTCATTGCTAAGGATTAACTCTCATTAAGAATATACTTTTTAAAGTACTGTGTTTCCCTTAGCATGAGCTCGAATGTGCAAGACTTAACACTTGTTTGTGACCCTGCTGAATGGTTACCATGTGATTAAAAATAACTTAACGTGGTTAATAAGCATAACGTGTTTTGTAAAGTGTGTTTATTTGGGTGGAAAGGGACCTCTAGTGGCTCATTAAGTCTGTTCTTTCTGAAAAAATGTACTTCATATACCATTGATTTAATTATTCCTAATGAAATATTTATAGCTGAGACTTGATTCTTTACAAGAATGGAAATTCTGGATCTCTCTTGGCAGTTTCTTCTGTTTCCTGGTGTCCTAATTCTTACACTCCTCATTCTTCCTCACTGTTTAAGGATTACTAATCGCTGTCTGTTGATACCTTTTTTTGCATTCATATGTATCCTAAACAGCTTGGCAAAACCCTGCCTTTGTTCTTGTGTCTCTTTAGGGAGTCAAGCATCAAGCATCCCAAATAGCGCAACAACAAAAAGATTATAACTACCTAGAAAAGTTTGGTCAAATTTTCCATTGTCATCAGTGAAGTAACCTGCTGGACAGACAGCGTGTAGCTACAAAAACTTAGGCTCTTTCATAAAAACAGACTGTGGTCTACACAGAATGGGCTTGTGGCCACTGACAGCCTGGGAAAAGCAGTGGTTGCTTGGCTCTGGAGGTGTCAGGATTGCGAAAAGCCAAAGTTAGAGCCAAGATACATGGAGATCTGTGGATAGTCTTCCGATCTGTTCTCACAGTAGGAAAGTGCAAAAACTAACCTCTCTGAAAAGGAATTTTAAAATGCAGCAGGTATTGGCAGGGGGAAACAAAGTCTCCTTCACCTCATGTGGTTTAATGCATTGCCTTCAACAAAAGCAGAGCTAAACAGGGTGAAAATCCCTGAGAATCAGACGGGGCTCTTTTGTAATAAAAATACTGGAGAATGATATCTCAGAAATGGGCACTCTGACAGTGTCTGGGTCAATCATGCTGAACACCTGAAGGCTGTGTGAGAGGAAGGAGAGACGGATTTGAATTTAGACAGTATTTCTGAGCCACCTGAATTCTGCAGGACTCCGCATCCTCATTGTGGATGCCTGCACAGTCTTTAGTATTTGGATTAATGCAGAGTGCTGGAAGTTGCCCAAGTTATTAGTCAAGCATTACAAATTAGTTGATAATAAATATTCAGCAGCAGCTGTCCCTTTGGAGCCTGAGGAATTAAGTAAATGGTTTACCCAAATACCTTTTTGTGTCTGTGGAGCTGTAAATCTTTGCACTCAAATCAGCCTTTGTTAGGTTGTACTTCAAGCAGTCAGTTAAGCGCTGTGGAGAGCCTCTGGTTTAGACTGAGTCTGAAAAACGGAAGTGTTGATATAATTTATATTTTATAGGGGTAAAGAATAAACTAGAAAAAACCCACCTATCTCCTGTTTAAAATATCTCTTTGCTTGTTTTTGCATGTGTTTTGCTTATTTTTAGGACTTTTTTGTGATTTTTTGAGCAGGAGGTTGGAAAAAAGAGTTTGTGATAGTTATAGTGAAACTGAGAACAAACAATTTAGTCAAAGTTATTCCATCTTTTCCATTATTGCTGACTGTTAGGGAAAATAGAGTATCAAAATCAAATAAATCTTTTTAGGGAGAAAAATGTTGTCAGACAAGGAAGCAGGTCATACCCACCTTAGCAAGCAGGGGGTTTTAGGAGTCTGTGAGTTATGGTGGTTTTTCAGAACAGGGTGTAGATCTGTGGAAAAGTTTGAGATTTCAAGCTGTATGTTTCTGTGATTCAAAGGAACTGTATGAGATGGATGCTTCCAAATTGTTTATGAGGTAGGCTAATAAATATGTGTTTTAAAAATTAATGGGAAAACAATGATTTATTTAACTTTGCATGCTTATAATTTATATTTAGAAGCATTACTGTGAGCAGTATGGAGAAAATAACAGACTTTTTCAAGAATGAATTTCCTGTTGTAATAAATATAAATTACATTGTTATTCTAGAGGATTATTAAAATGTACTTATAAAAATACTGGGATTACAGACTTTTTAATATTAGAAAGAAAATGTTTTTATATTATCAATTTTCTTAATTTTCTCAGAAAAGCAAAATATAAAGTGTTCTTTCACATTCTGACATATGCATATAATACCCCAGTCCTCTCAAAACTTCCTGTAAAAGAGATGCCCTGAATGGGAAGACATTCTTTCTTCTAGAAAAAAAGGGATTCAGGAGTATGATTTACTTTAAAGGCAAATAACACTGAGACTCCATAAAATGTTAATGTGAGATATAAAAGGCTTTAAGGTAAAAGAATATGGTGACTGTAAAGTCAAGGACGCAGAAGCTCAGAAAGCCCGACAGTCTATTTTTACATAGAGCCACTTGTGATTTGCTAGTCTTTGACTATTTTTCACATACTGTGTTTCCCACAGCCCCCCTCCCTCAGTTGTTGCGTGAGATCCATCGTGCTTTTTGCATTCTTCATTCAGTTACTACTAATTGCAGTCACTGACTTCAACTAGGAGTTGAGTCAGTCCACAGACAGCCGGCCCCCTTGGTATTTCTGTTCTCACCATCCGGTGCGTGGTCCCCCAGATTTATTGATGGGCAATTGAACAGTAAGCTCCGATGTTCTTTGTGGCTGTGGTACGTTACAGGAGCTGTAGTCTGGGGAGTTGCCCCCCAAAGAGGAGAACTAGTGTATGAAGAACCCAAAGTAGCAGGGCAGAATGATGGACAGTGGCAGTTCTGGAAAATGTGGTTTAATATTTTGCTAAGTTTTAAATTTAAAGTTTTGCTATGTTTTAAAACTGCTGAAGATTTTAATTTTGAATTTATAGTTTGTAAATAAACATTTTTTCCAGACACTTCAAGATTTAAAAAAAATTTAGATTCTGTATTTGATTTTTTTAATCAGTCATTCCATACAGTGAGGTACTTTTAATGAAAATAAGATTATTGTGAAGACCCACCTATCTGGACAAAATGGATGTGTATAGCACGTTCACTTATTCTGCAAAATCAGTTGATTTTTCCTTATCTAATTCTTGAATATGAATTGTACAACTTTGTAAAATTTTTTCTAGGAAAATGGCAGCCAGAACCATAATTCGTCAAGGTAAATTTCTGCCTGAACACTTGAAAATATAGGTATTGCTATGACCATGTAAAACAGGATTTTATAGCAAAAACTCTTAGATGATCTTATCCATGAGTGCCTCCTGTAACATAGCTTCCTCTGTTCATAACTATTCTGAATGTTTAAAATAATTCCAGTTTACTGTGAATTACCTGCAGAGGTCATAACATTACATTGTCTAAATTTTTAATTAATTCCAAAGGATAGATTGAGGCTGACTGGCTTAGCTGTTGTGGAAAAAATAATTGTATCAAATTACAGAGACTTGAAGAAGAAACTGTGAAGCCAAAGTCTAAAAAAAGACAAAAAGGCCAAGTATTTGTGACTCACAAAAGCCAAAAGGTGATTGCCAGATCCGATGTCACAGGATTTTATTATCCAGGTATATATTTTTGTCCACATTGTAAATATTTTTTAGAGTTTATTAATACTGATAAAGCATTAGTTTTGGTCATAATTAGCTACTTCTGCCTTAATAAGATTTAATATTACATGTGCATATTCATGAAAAATAAATATATATCTTGTGTGTGCACATATATACATTTATCAAAAGACATACATTTTATAATGTTAGAAAGCAATGCTGATGTGCTTCTGACGATACATTTATATAAGAAAAGCATGGAAGGAAATCCTTTTAAGTAACTGAGTATCCAAGGGCATCAACCTATCCCTCTTTGATGTCTCCCTTGAATGTTTCTGTTGAGCATTTGGTAAAGGCCATGTGTGTGTGTTTATTTTTGTGTGTGTTTATTTTTGTGTTACCTTTACTTGTTTGTTTTTTTAAATTACATATTTTTAACTGTGGTAATAATTTCATTATGTCAACAATCATCCACCTGAACGGCTTACAAATTTCAGACCTGGGCTTGAACATTATTCTTCGTTTTATTTTTATGGCATTATTAAGAATGGTGAGTAAGACTGTATTTTTTTCAGGTACAAATGTCTCTATTGCCCTAGCACAGGTTACCCTAGCTAATTGAAAATGAAGAATGCATAGTATAGATACATTTGACCTCAGTGATGTGTGACAGCCTATAGGATTTTTAAAGAAAATTTCCACAAGGGGTAAAAGAAAAATAATTTTATATTTTATTATGTTGGTTTTTTAGGAACTGTGATAAAGAATATCAGTTCTACCTGTACACTTGTTGACTTCAACAATGGGGAGACCTGGGTTGTACCTGTGAAGTTTGCTATACCTGTGGGAGGTGCTATGCCATGCCCATATCTGCAGGTGAAAAATCGTATTTTTTTATGACAGCAAATATGCATTTTTAATTTTGCTTGTTTGGTCACACATAGAATAAAGGGTAGATGATTTTTTAATCTTTTAAATGCATCTATTTATTTTAAAGAAGAGTTTTCAGTGATAGTAATATCATGCTATTTTCAACATGCTATTTTTAATTTGTTTGGAGCTTGTTTTCATTGTAATCCTATTCCTTTGTGTATTAGAATTCTATATTACTTTCTTTATGAAATATGACTATTTGGCTACCTATAGAAGAAAGGTGAGCTATTTACCAGCAGAATGATTGTTTCTTAGCACACAGATTATGAATCAAGGAGAGCCTTTTATACACAATGTGATGTACAGCAGGTTATAACCATTTGTTTTTCACAGCGTATTTTAAATCCAGCAGATAACCTTATACTAAGGCAAAGAACAGTAATGAAAAAAAGAATTCTCATTCCATTTCTGTTTCTATTTAAAATTTATCAGCTATCTGTAATCACCATTGTTTTTTCAGGTGATTCTTATTTTACACATGAGAGTGATGATGGATACAGAAAGGATACAGAATGGATACAGCTGTTTTGAATTCAAAAAGCATTTTTATAACTGTTTTGTTACAGTTAAAACTAGAGACGTGCCTTTTTTTCCCTTTGAAATGAAGGCAAATCCTGATCAGGTAGTTCCTGATATTCTGTAAAGGGACCAGCCAATTCTAAAGAAGATCTGCAGAATTTGATAGAAAATTGTGACTTCTGTGTTTATTTTTAAAATCATTTTGTATAATTCAGTTACATATGGAATTCTCTGAAATTCCCAAGGTTGGTTTCAAAGCTTACTAAAAACATAAATTTGCGTAAAGTTCAAGGGGCTGAAGAGTTGCAAGAGTTTCCTCATTCTGTTCGACTTGCTAGTTGAGCCCTGGTACATTTAGTAGGACTCTGTCCTTTATTTTTGCTTTGTGTTCACTCCCTGATTCAGTGGAAATTTTGAGTTATCGGCACAGGCAAGGGCCAAGTTCTTCTTTTCTTTTAAAGATCCATATTAAAGCACGGGAACATGTTAGAATGATGATTCATGTAAAAATATCTTAATATTTACCTTTTATGTCTTGTAAAACTTACAAGTTACACTGTTCTTGCAAACTGATGCTTTCCTGGTGCGCAGGTTGGAGACTATGTGTTTGCCAGAACTGGGATCCAGACAGGAAATGAGTATTACGCACCTGCCATTGTCATAGCAACGCCAAAGAGGGTGGAAACAGGTGATAAACTCTACACAGTTCTGATGTTCAACAACAGGAAAGTAAGTAAACCCAGAAGATGATACCAATTTGGCAATGGTATTACCATTGTTCTGTTTCTGATGAGGCAGATATAATTTTCCAGGCTAATGAGCTCACTGTCCCAATCCCTGTCTCCAGCTAACCAAAGCAAATCAGATTTCAGGGCTCAATGAAGAGCTCGTGTAATTAGGCATGAACCAAGAAATTCTGTAGGAAAATTTATTCTTAAATCATACTCTGTTCTTTCCTCTTTAATCTATTTGGTGGCTTTCACAAGCTCCATGCTGCTAAGATGAGAAACATAGGGGGTTTTATCACAATCAGTATAGTCTTCAGTTCATTGCATTATGTTTGTTTGTTTGTAAGCCATTATGATAATTTTACTGCATTTTTCATAGTGCATATTAAGAAAATGTACTTTGTACTTGAAACTTTTATCTTTGTTATTTAGAGGCTGATTACGGTTACATTCAAACAGTTGGCTTTTTATACATATGTATCTTCATTGTTTCTGAGATTTAGATTTAAATTAGATGAATGTTGATTGATTGTATTATTGCAGGAACACTGTGTAAGAAGCGGGCTTATTAAAATTAGCCAAATGAAATATGCCTTTTCCTGCCGGTACATAAGAATGGTGCAGATGGTGGATTATATTACGTGAGTATGCTTGAACCTAAAAATATAAAAGTTATTTTATGTGAATCCTAAATGTCACACTTTGGGTTCAACTATGCTGTCAGATTTCCATATGTAGTACTCTAACTACAGTTGTGAACTGGCTTACTCTACACATGCAACTAAGTGATTTGACCCACAAGCATGTCAATCAGAAGAGCATTAACTGTCTGTCCTACTATTTTATTATCTGGCAATTGATTGCCCTGTTTTCATTTTGGAAACATTGGTGGGATGTGATGGTTTGAAGCTTAGCCCCAGGAAGCTGTTAGAGGATTGCTGAAAAGTCAGATAGAGTTTCTATTTGTGGTAGACCTTATTTTTGTTTTAAGATATTTATTGTGATATAAAGCTATGCATTAAATCGCAAGTTGTTTCTAAGATACTGAGTCTTCTACTGGGCTTAAATATGGGGAATGATGGGGAGAGAGCGTGTAGGATGAATATGGGCCCCTACTTAAGTTCTGCAGAACTTATGTACAGCAGGGGTAATATTTTTCTGCTGTGAAGTGTGTGCTGAACGTGCAGTGGTTCCAAGTGATTGTGGATTACTTTTTCATCTTGTATTAAGTTCTAGTTTAATCTGTTTGAAATAGCATTGGAGTGTGATAACCTTCAGAGCACCAACAATCTCTGACAGCCAGCAACAACAGATCTTAGGAAGTAGACTAAGATCAGAACAATCATCTAGGGATATTTCTCCAGAATACATTCCCAATCTCCAGCAATTTGTGATTGAAGGATTTTCTGAAGCAGAATTGGAGTCTCTGTATTAACAGCCTTGATGGATTTTTCTTCCACGAATTTTTGCAGTTACTTTTTTGAACTCCTGTAAACCTTTATCATCCATAGCCTCTTTCCAGAAGGAGCTGTGCAGTTTCACATTTTGTGTGAGAAAACATATACTTTTGTTTCGAATCTTCTGTCTGCCTTGACATCCCTTGACAGGGATTCTAGACTGACGGGTTTCCTCTTCCGTGTATGTCAACGTAGTATGGGCACTGCTGTCAAAGAATTGTATAATCTCCATCATGGGAGATTTCTTCCTAAGAGGTTGCATGAACAGGACAAATCCCACCTTTAAAGGCAATTTTAGATGTTCTTAATTTTTATTGAAATGTTCTAATAAGATGATCAGTGTTAAAGACTACATCTGAAAATGATGGGTGAGGGTACCAGTCATGGGCTGATCTATGGATTCCCTGAGAATGATGGAACAAAAAAAGCAACACTGATTCAAGCCCTGTTTCCCACACATTTTCTAGTAGTGATTCCAGCACAGTTTGAAAGTTGCTCTTCTGCCAGCTTGCAGCCACAGCACATAAACAAATGAATACCCCCACTTTACTGAGCAGAATTCCAAATCTGGAAATGCATCAATGCCTTTTTCCAGGCCAGATCACCTACATGATGGTAGCCTCTTTTCACTGAAAAGTAAACCCAAAGACCATGGTTTCCTACTTAATGCATACAACCAGTTGCAAAGAGGCAGGTATATAACTGAGTGGAGTTCCAGCAAAATCGGTGGAAGGCTTTCCCTTCCGCTCAGTTGGATTATATTCTAAATGAGGTACTTTATTAAGAAAAGATGTGACTAGATGCATAAGCAATAAGAGTGGCTTCCATTCTACATGCTTTGTTTCATGACTGAGTGCTTTAATATCAAATTTAATATTCATTCTCCAAACAGACTTTATTGGCAAACTGACTTGCTGTTGTTATGTACAAATGATGAGAAAATTGGGTTATTCACTGGCAAACAGAGGAATTCTTTGGAGGACTGAAATGAATGCACTAAATTTTTGCAAATGAGAAATAAATGTACTCATTAGATCTAAATTTTAGATGAAGTGATATCAAATCTGGCAGATCTCTGTGTAAAATAGTACGTGAAACTGTGTATTCAAGTAATATTAATTGTGAATTTCTATATAGTGTTTCCAGCTAGTAGACATTGATTTGGTTGTAAATGCACTGGCCAGTTTGTATAGCAGATGATTGAAATTAAATTATTGAAATCTAAATAAAATATTCCAAACAATATTGTTGCCACAACCCAAAATAATGGACTCTCAGTTAAGGCATTCATTTTATCCCCTTTAGACCAAACTAAAACAGTTTTTAGCATGGCCTGGAATAGAGCATAAATTTTGCAAGCATAATGAGTACACCGATGTCTTACAGCTGTTTTAAGGTCTGAAATTTTCACTACATAGTTTCTGGTTTTTCTTGCAGCCGTTGTAGATTTTAGAAACAAACTACCATATTTGAAATGACTGCAAAATGTCTCTATTTTTGAGGATAGCACTATTCAAATTGTCCTCAAATTACCCCCATTAAAGGGACATGAGACGTGCCTCCAAACAACGTTATTTCAAATGCTATTACTTACATCTGATTGCTAGTGGTTTGAAGACACCAAAGCGCAGATACACAAACAGACGTGGTGGGACTCAGAGCAGTAACACTTGAGCATTTGGCAGCTCCGAGAGTGAAATTTAGGTACTTTGGCTCCATGGATGCATATTGAATGTCAAGATTTATAGCGCAGAGTGCAGTGAAATGTGTAAAGCAGCTTATAAGAAATGACGAAGAGAGCTGAGCATCTGAAACTGAGACTTTCTTTACTTAGATGCCCACTTACAGCCCTGAACTAGACATATTTGACACTTTGGGATTCCCAGGGTCCACTGTAGGCATTGGATAAACTACATAAATAGTAATTTTTAGCATATAGGCAACATAGACCTAACCCCCAGGTTCCCAGATTAAGTACATTGGTGTGCCAATAAAAACCTCGATGATCACTACTGATCCACAATATTCAACACTTTGCTGCCAGAATCACAGCACCTTCTTTTGCACGTTCCCAACTTTATAATCTACTGCAATATATTTCTCTCCATCTTTTTCCACATTATGTATCATATCTGGTTCTGCTGAATTTTTAGTCTCTTTTCCAAGAATTAATGACAGAAGCCTGGTACTATAGAGCTTTTATAGTTAAGAGTCTTTTAAGTTTCCTACTTCTTGGATCTATAACTCTCTACAGTAAATTGCTTTGTAAGAAGATTTGAGTAGACAGTCCCTGACAACACACCTACTAATTCAGAATGTTCATCTTTTGCTTGTAATGTTCTCAGCTAGGTTTTGGGTTCTCTGTAAAGCCACATACTTGTAAAGTGAAATCTCATTCCTTTCTTGCTGCTTAACATGTCACTTTAGTATCATATAGACATACATAATGTCCTCTTCTGGGTGTTGACTACGTTAACTCAGTGGCTGCATCATAAAAAGCTGGTACTGGCCATGATTTTACTTTATATTTGTTTCTTTGTGTAACTGCCATGCCGTGTTGAATGATTGTTTTCCTTTTATGAGGCGGTGTACACTCAAAACCATTTCATTAGTTAGTTACATATTCATCAGTTACTAATATTAGCAATGCTATGGCAGTGCTCCAGCCCAGATTGAGTTGGAGTTTCCATTAGAGCCCCTACCTTTTAGAAGGCCTGGAAGTGTGGTTCCTGCTGAAACTTACTATTTATTATAGTCTGAAATAGATAACTACCTCCCATGTCATACTTATCAGAGGGGAACAGTGCAGCATATTGCTCATGGATGCACACAGATCTAATGAGAGCATGCTGATGTTGTTGATAGAAACAAAGTAGAAGCATAATTTAATCAGAAAGGAAACAAAAAGTTTGAATGCAATATGATATTAGAAGCTCAAAAAGAGACAACCCTTGTGTGCTAAGTCCTGTAGAAGTAAGGGGAAAAAAGGAAAAGGGATAGCCCAGGATCCCCTGTTGACAAGGAATCCACAGTACACATAGATGTATTACAATAGCTTGGCTAAATCTTCAGCTCTGGGTTCTTTGGGATTGTCTTTTGATGTTTATGTGGTGCATACTAGGGGTCATGCTTAATTCACTAATCTCTAGGGGTACTAATATAGCTCTTGTCATTTTAATTTCAGATGCTAGCATCTGTTCGGGGTCTTTTCCTGCCATCACAGAGGAAAGAAATAATTATGGCAGAACAAGCACTCTGCAAATGTAATTAACAAATTCCATATGCAAAGTAAACCACTATGTGCTCTGGGCCCACACCATAAAAGACAATTATTGCCCAAATCCTGTTTGGAGTCATAAGAGGCAGACAGAATTAGGGGCAGTTTTAGGCTATTCTTTATTTATTTTATAAATAAAAAAGGAAACCGAATTGTAAGACATTTATAGCCCCGTCAAATGGTAAAGAGTGTGATAAGTCCTTCTCTTGTCAATACTGTGAGATGTGGGAAAAGGTGAAATCTATGTATGTCATGTAAAAAAGGATTTAAAATAGTATATGGTATGTATGCTTTTAGCTTAGTCAATTTCCTTGTCTGATTTTCTAGCCTGGACAGAGAGACCACAAAGCCCTGTCCTCACTCATCTGTGGAAGATGAAGGAGAAGAAGAAGCAAAGAAAAGTACTGTGAAAGAAGATAGGGGAAAAAAGAAAAAGAAGAGGAGAGCAGAAGACAAAAGACATCCCAGGGAGAGGATGTTGGACTCTGATGATCTTTTATTTGTCTCCAGAAGAGAAGTAAAACAGAGAGGAAGAAATTCACTGCCTAGCAATGAAGAAGAATTGGAAGGTAAAGAAGTAGCTCTGGAAAATTATAAATATTAGGGATTAAACAGATCTGATGGGCCTTCAGTTAATCCCCACACAAGGAACGAGGTTTCTGCATTTCTGGGTGTTAGACCAGCCTGCTTTCCCATGTCCTATGTGATGAGGTTCTTTCACCTCCTTTGGAAACCATTCTTCACACTGATCATTCTCGGCACGTGTTTCCACAGCAAAGGGAAGACCTGAATAAAGCATGTTCCGGCATATGCTACCTTAATTTCCCTAACATTTGTAGTAGCAGTGAAGATGCAATAACACCAACCTTAGTACCTGCTAGAAAGCAGAGTATATATTCCAGTCCCTCTGCTGTTTGTTACTTGTTAGATTAAAGGTATGTCTATATTGCAGGCATTAAATTATTGCATATGGAGCTCAGTGCTTCAGAGGTTAAATTGCTTTTAGTGTCTGAGCTAGCTCAGTTAAAGCTGACATCAGTATCTATACTCCGTGTCACTCTGCAGTAGAGACCTGGGCTAGCGTAGGCATGCCATTACATGCCACAGTCAGCTCTTCATTTTAAACATCCTACTGTTAGTGGAAAGCTAAGAGGATTTTTATCCATACCTGCTAGTTGTACCTCCTTGTACTATTCTAAACATGTTCTCAAGATCCTCATTGATTATTTACTTCCAGAAGTAGTGGATTATAGATTCACTCAATCGTCATGTTGTCAATCAACTTGATTTGGCTCCTCCTAACTTTCCTTCTATGTTCTCATTCATCTTTTAAAGATTGTCTGCAAATTCCGTTTATATTGCTTATAATGCGTATTATGGTGCCACTGCATTTTAGGAGTGGCCTGGTCAGAATTATATGAGAGCAGAGGAGCTGGGCTTGTCCTGCAGCTGTGTGAGAGACCATGGCTTCCAGAGGTAGGGCTACTTCACTGGAAATGCTCAGTTATCCCAGACTCCTCCCCCTTGGACATCTTGAGATGCAGATGCTGAATAAATGTGAAATAATGCTAATGTGATCAGCAAGTCCTGTTACTGATTCCATGCAGGTTGAAGGAAAGATTAAATGAGAGCAGTGGCTGTCTATGCACTTGAATCCTGCCTAGCCTTACCAAATAATCTCATAGCACTCTATCAAGGCTCTAACAACACTTCAAGGTGGTATGCAGGTCGAACATGCTGAAGAGGGTACCCTGTCCTCTTCCTATGACACCACGGATGTTTGATACGGCTTTTTTTTTGCTTAAATATATTTTCATTTACATACCCTTCTGCGTTTTATCAGAAGGGAGAAAGTCAGAGAGCTGAAAGAGCCTATTTTCATCTTCAGACATCTACATAACCCTGAAATCTTGATTGTTGCCCTTCATATACTGGATACACAAATGTTCATCAGAGTGCTCCCTTACCTGATTTTCCTAGTAGTTGTTTTCAATCCTTCATTATTTCTTAAATGTTTATAACAAAGGCAGATTTTTTTTAGAGTCAGCATTTCAGGGGAATGCTTTGAATACCTGTAAATACCATTAATAGTTAAAGCTAAAAACTTTGGTAGCTAAATATCTTTTACAGTAACTAGGTTATACTTATTTTTTCAAGATTTCTAAGAGTAGTCTGTTAAACTGGGAACTGGTTTAACTGAAAGATGCAAAATCCTCCCACATATTCTTTTCCTTGTAATATCTAATACCTCAATAATTTGGATATCTTTTAAGTTTCAAAAAAGCTCAGTAGTCCTGATCTATTTGGCTTTTTCTTATATTTATACACAATGGTTTTACATGAATGTTAGTATGTGTGTAATGTGTTAAAAGCATCCAATGCCATCAGCAATTCCTACATTTTCTTTCCCAAGGTTTGTTTTGTCACTTCTTATGAACTCTCCAGATACATATATATTTTTTAAATATCTGATTGGGCTGTGTTTTGTAACTAGTCCATGTGTTAATCAATCAACGCTTCTTCCTACAGTTCTGCTGACTTCATGTGTACATTCCTCTCTTATATGAGGAAGTAAGTTCTCCTGAACTTGCACGAGCACTGCCCAATACAGAGATGAATTTTTGTGCTCACCAAGATAATGTGGATTCAGTTACATGGCTTTTATATAGGTGGTTGATGAAGCCTTGCATTTCCATGAAGCTTTATATTTCCATGAAGCTTTATATCTCCACAGAGCTGTGGGTCCTGTATGAATTAATGGAGTATTTTGAAATGTTTGTGGTTTGGTTTGTGCTTAGCTAAAATATCCCTGATTGTTAGGAGGAATCAACAACCCATTCCTGTTATTCCCACTCAGGGAAATAACGTTAACAGAAGTAAATAAAGATTAAGTAATTGTGTTAGTTATTTAGTGTGTATTAGCTTCATTATTGTGTTGGTGTGTAATTTTGTCTTATTTATTCTTATTGTCTTATTTTGTCTTATTTATATTTAACACATTATTATTTTAATGTGTATGCCTACTGCTCCTATTGTGTTAGTTAGTTCTGTATGTTTATGAGAGAGTGAATGAAGTCCTGGCAATTTCTGCTGTTAGTGGGCCCATGATTCTTTGTCTAGGTAACTCAAATAAAACAATTTGATCGAACAAGATCACAAATACTTAACTCATTGGTTATTGCAATCATTGTTTGTACAGATACTTTAAAAAACATGTATTTGTTTCTATGGAAAAATTCTTCTCCCTGGCTTTCCAGTCTTCTCTTGGTTCTGTAATGCCTAAAATCAATGTTCATTTCACATGAATTCCTTGTTGATTTTCCAAAATGGTGATCTAGTAAAAAACTAAATCAGAAAACAATTCAAGGTGAAGTACAGGTATGATACATAGTAATAGACTGCATTGCCTGATGCATTAGCAAATCACAGCTAACAGAGCCCAAATCTCCTTTTTAATTTATAATGAGATGTGACTTGAAGCAATTACATTGATAATCACTGTAACTGCCAATATGGGGTAGGTGGGAGACCTTTGAAAATGATCATTTTCTATCCTCTTCTATGGCAAATCTAGTTCCTCCGAATTGGGTTCAAGAGTGTAACATCTGTGGCACCTGGCAGTCTAGTGGATTGGCTGGGTTTCCCACAGTAGGATTTCACATTTTTAGCACCCACTTGTTTTCCAGTCTCATTTTCCAGAGAGTTCATTCAGTGTTTGGAGAAGGCTATCATAATAAAGCAGTGTTCCCATCTGCTGGTCATGGCTTGTTTAATAAGCAGTTGATGTCAATTCAGCTATGCTTGCATCTGTTACTTACTGCAGCTGTGTGTTGTTAAGGGCTCCCCAACAGCCTCCAGATTTAGCTTTTGTTTTTCTGTTGATAGCATGTTACAACTTGGCCAAAACGACTCTCTCTTCTGTCAGGGTCGTCCGCTCATTGAAAGAGGAAAGTGTGTTAAGCTTTCCATCTCTTTCCCCACAAAGAGTGAAACATGGAGATGTGCGAGGGAAGAAAGTGCAGTTACATTGGTGTAGGAGACGTGTGTTGGGATGTCTGCGGGGGAAGAGGAAGGGTAATTCTGTCCCGATTCTGGGAGCAAGACCAGAATGGTTTATTTCAACATCTTGGGAGGGTACATAGAGAGCACGTGCACTGGGTAAAGAAAAGAAACAGTCTGTGAATTGTGTGTGATGGGGAGCACTCATTTAACAGTGCATCTTTCATTTTATTCAAGGCAGCAGTACGGCTGAAATACCTTTCAGTATTTGAGTCTGGCAGTGTTTTTGTACTGCAGAGAGCTACCGTCAGCTTATAGGATACGGGCAAGAAATTTCCTGAATCTCATAGATTCCTGTCTCTTAGGTTGCCCAAAAAGAATCAGAATGTTCCTTTTGTGTATCTAAGTGCTGATGTTGTGCATGTATAAGACAATTTCCAAAGGCATGCTTTTGATTTTTAAACCCTCAGCTTCAGGGTTTTCAGTGGTAGCTATGGATGACCAGCATTCCTAAAACTAATCGTACTCATGTCTCGTACTCTCTGCGTACTCAATCTGTGCTGTTGCTTCCCCACCCTGTGTATCATAACTTTATTCTTCAGATGCCTCCCACAGGTTTGCTTTCTGCTACACGAATGTTTATTATATGATCATTTAAAACCCCCAAATCCCCCCTAAAGAAATATACGAAGCAAAATAGAGCATGCAATTTTGTTTACTTTGTGTCTTCCTATTTTATTCTCTTTCATTTTTCCTCCTACTTCCGGTCTTTTGCCATTCATTCATTATGATTGTCATCATTTTGTGCCAGGAAGGTGCCTAGTAGTTGGTGGCCTCATTTGATAGGACTGTAAAAAGTGACTTTTCAGCGACACAGTATTGTTAATAGCAAACCAGAGAAGATAAGCATGGTCATCCTGGGTCAGACACATGTCCATGTTGCCTGGACCCTGTCCCCAGCAGTGGCTAGAAGACGATTCCTGAGGAAGAGTAAGAACAACAGTTGGCATGCGAATAACAACAGCTACAAGCTTAGAAAACGAGAATACTTAAAAAGCAGCCTGGTTTGAACTTGTGAGGATGAAAGCAAAAAGGAAAGCAGTGAAAAGCCTCTTTACACAAGACTATTTCTCTGTTACCATAGTCATGGAGTCATTTGGTCCATGATAAATTTCAGGGTGTGTGTTGTGGGGGTGTTGACTTGTTATATCCAAGCTCATGGTGGGACAATATTTTCTCTCACTAAAGAGTACCTGTTCTCTCCTAGCATCTTCATTCTCCATTTCATCATCCTGGCATTCATCAAGGCATCAAACTCTGCAGTTGCCGAGCGCTTCAACTCCCAGCTCACCAAAGCATCCGTGTTGCTTGCACGGTCCTGCTGTAGAAGAGTCTCCAGAGCCTGGTAAAAGTAACATCACCAGAATTATTAGAGTCAACATGGAGCAGCAAGGATTGGCAAGACAGCCTCAGCACCGCTGCCCAGAGCAAAGGAAGCCACGTTAAGGGTACATGGTAAAGGAGCTTGTGAAGAATGGAGGGGGCTGCAGATAGGAAAGATTTTTAGCACCTGTAACTGTGAAATTTTATTCCTTGACTCAAAATAAACTGACTAGTTAATGCTAAATTATTTATGATTTTGCAGACTTACTTTGGAGGTATTGGAAGAGAAACAATGTCAGAGGTTCAGCTGTGCTGCTGAAAAGTATCAATATGAGAAGAGAGGATGGAAAATTGTATTTGTCGGAGTATCATTTGTTTGCAGTAGACCTATTTGATTTATTAACTGTGGCCTTTCTTACAAAATGCCTTTTTCCAAAACTCCTTTTTCACAGAGTCAGGCTGTAAGGCATCTGGGAAGACGGGCTGCAGGGAGCTTACCCAGTTTTCCACTGGGGCTGACTTTTACATATATTTGTCCTCAAGCTTTTCCACTGAAGAGGACTGCCCCATGAGAACATAGATGAGGTGCTTTGCCCTTGAAGACTAACCTCTTGGTAACACAGACTTAGACCAAGGGCTGAATTCTTTTCTGTGACGTTTGATATAAAGCCAGTGCTACTCTGAAGGCAGAGGAATTGCTTCAGTGTTACGTCATTATAAATGAAAGCAGGAATTGCACCTAGACACATTTAGGAGCATCTCTACTCATAGCTCCCAAATAATGGATAGGTCACTGAACCCAGTAAAAAAAAAAAAAATCAAAATAAAGATTCATTTTCTCTATCTAACAAATGCAATGTGATATTCACTGTCTAAGACATGACATTTGAAATGGCACACAGTTGGGGGGATGTAGTGTGTTTAGCACTGAAGATCCTCACCTCAACCAAAGTATGACTTGTGGATGTAGTCACACAATTGTACGCTTGTCTAGGGCTTTCTGTTAAGAAGGTGAAGGCTGATTCTTAATATTTTTGGCATATCAAGGTGCATGGACATTAAAGATTCTCACAAGCTTGACTTTAGATACCTATGCAATTTCCAGGCAGGTGTATGTATTCATCTTTACATTTGAAGTAAAGAGAAGTTGAAAAGATACACTTAACCAAATAGAAACAGAAGGTGGCCAATTAATGTATACACATGCATATATTGTAACCCAGTGGCACATTTATATTCAGTGAATTCCAGCTTTTATGGTAGCCAATTTAATCACAGACCTTTTTTGTGTTTTAGATAAATGACACATTTATAACTGGGTCTGACTGCTAAGATATTCTTCTGCTTTGATGTAGCAGTAATATCTCAGGTCTTTCTTTTCCTTTATTACCTCCTCTACACTTTGATTCTTCTCTTTTTAAATGTTTTTCTCAGATGAAGACTATTCTTATATTAATATTGCATTATTACATTCCACGTATCTTTCTGAATGAGTTAGCAAATATTAAAGATTGCTGCATGATTAAAACAGAGTAATAGAGACAATTTCACCTTACAAGATGGTGTCTGGCTGTCCTGGCTTTTCTGGATGCCTGGAGTGTAACATCATCCCTGCAGATTTCAAATGGCAGTGACAGAGGTGCTGTGCTAGCTGCACCCAGGGACTCGAGGTCCCTGACAGAGGCAGTGATACGGGGAGCCAAGGACATCTCTGCAGCTGAGTGTAGATTTCTGCATGTTGTTAGGGAGGCTTTTGCATAGATAGGTGCGAAAATAATTTCCATCAGTGGCAAAATGAGTGGGACAGAAATACAGAAGACATTTCCTCTGCTCAAGAAAGGTTGTCCTAAGTTGGGATGGCTGGAGCCTAGGCGTTTTACCATGCGGCTTCTCTTATGGTCTATCTGTGTGTTTGTGTCTGTTTAGAATAATAGTGAGGAAGCACCTTCTGTGGGTGAGGGAGCTCTATTTCATGCGGCACCCTTCTTCGGAGCTCTAAATATTTCACTTAGCACAATGTAACCATGGTAGCATGGCAAGAACCTTGACCTTTTGGCCCTGAAATCTAAAAGAAGCAGAGCAATGAACAGAAGACGTCCCAAACACCATGAAATGCTCAGCTCCCACCAAGGGTCTTTCTGTGTTGCTAGTACCTTGCTCTTGTGAGGTAAATTCACAGTACAATGGAGTGGGTGAAATATTCTGTTTTGATTTTGCAGATGCAGGAAGGTCACGTCTGGTTTATGGCAAAGCTGGTAGAGTCTCCTTTGAGGCCAGGGTGGAGAGAACACCTGGAGCTGCTTGTGGTGCTTATTACCAAATCTCAAGGAGCCACTCAGAGGAGAAGAAGGTGCCACGTTATTTTCAGATGTATGGGTGTCCCTGCTGTAGCAGAACTAAAAGTACCATACTTCATAACCCTGCTTCTCTTGGGCTCGATCTACTGGCTGTGCTTCTATATACAAGCACACTGAAAATCTCTAGCCCCACTCTGTCTGTGCTGCACGTTTTTAACAGCCATTAATATGAAATGAGAATAGCCTGATGCCATCATTTAGGAGAGAGTATTAAAAAAATTGTATTTCTATAGTCAATGGAGGCAAACAGAGTCTTTGAGGACATATTTAGACATCTCCTCTTGGGCACTTCCTTTAGGCATATTGCAAGTGCCTACTCTAGGCAGCTAGTTCAGGTGTACACTCGGCCAGGAAAATCCTATCCCCTGTCTGTGCAGGTAAGTATTTCCCAGGAGAACACTGAGCTAGCAGTTTTGGGAAAATTTTGAGGTTTTGATCCCTGTTTCTGTCTCAGTGTGGAGCAAAAAAAAAAAAGCATCTATCTATTTTTATTTAGTAAAGGAGAATGATGGAGTTTGTGTAGCCGGAATGACCTTGCAGCCAGGATACTTCAGTGGGCTGTGAGAGAGATTATTGACATTTCTGCCTAGCCTGATTCAGGAAAGACTCAAACCTGAGAAAAAGCTGTAATTCTGAAATGGTCTATCCTGGAAGTTGCAGTTTGGATAGTTCATGTTACCTTCTGCTCTGCAGCTCAGGCTCCTTACTTACTCCACGATGTCCTGGAGTTTGCTCTTGGAGAATGGAGCTGGCACGCACACGGAGTCCCTGGTTATAGGGAGTCACTGGGGATCTGCTCTACCCAGAGGAAAAATTGGAAGCGATATCATTATATCACAGCATCCATGAAATTTTAGGCCAGGATAGCTGGGAAGAAATATTTCTACTGTGGACATGGAACACTTTGGTTTTCTGGAGGAAATGGCACTACCAATGAATGGAAGAGCCCTATAAATTTTGGTAGAAAAGATATCTCAATGAAAAGTTTATTGAACAGAAAATCTACTTTTCCCACAAGAATGGCTTTCAATCACATGGACTTTGGAATCTAGCAGCTCACATTTTTAGCAGAAGAAGGTACGTCTCAATCAGACTAATTCAGCATTGACATGATCGTCTCACCTATGTCTCTTGTGAGTACCGTGTATTTGAGGCTGAACATGTGCAATTCCAATGACATCCACAAAATGGAGTGTGGGCCAATTTTGCAAGTACATACTGTTCACGTAGGTGCAGATGGATTGTGTGCCAGCCCACAGTGATGAAGACTGGGATCCTCTTCAAAAAATGGCTGAAGAAACCCTAGTATTCCACAATACAAATCTGTGAGAAATACAAACAGGAATGTTAACCAAGCGCAGGATCAAAACTGGCAGCACAGGTAGTCTGAATGGTGAATTCTCCTTCTGCGTAAAGACTGATCATCAATCACTGGTGGTTCTTTAGACAAGCTATATTTGAAGACTGATTAATTTTAGCAATATTGATGGTGATGGATGAGTTCCCTTTTCACTTGTTATTAAGGATCTATTTCACTGTTGCTTTCTGGGTGTGCAGTCTGACCTCAAGAAGCACCTGTCATGGGATAATATTTATTAATTTTCCCTACTGCGGCCTACAAGACTTTTTTCCTGCCTGAGTTTGGTTAAGTATTTTGTTTCATTGCTTTGTATTAAGCCTGGGAATTGTCAGGATGATTTATTCTTTTCATTCGAACATTCCTGTTGGTCCGTTCGCACAACGCGAGCTCTGTCCCGAGTTCCACACCGTGCTGCAGATGCACGGGAGGTTATGTTTTCATATGCTTGCTTCTTTCCACTGATCTGTTTTAAAGAAGCAGTAGTGTTATGGTGGTCTATCAACAAGATGAATTTTCCAATTACGTTTGCCAGATGGCTGAGCTTGACCAGGACAGCCTAATTTCAGGTTCTGTCAATAGAGTGTAACCAGATCACTGAAAATCTAGGTTGCTGGTTCCTCGTGCTGCCTCATACAAAGCTGGCAGTGGTGGGGTTTGGGTTGCCTGTCTGGCTTTGGGACTGGCTGAGGCTATGCTCAGACTTCTTTGTGATTCTTTTCCAACTACTAAGATGGTACTTTTCCTATTCACTTCCCCCTGTCCCGTGTTTCTTTTTGATAAAGAAAGACAGTCTACAAAACAAAAAAGCAAAAAAAGAAAAAAGGCATATTCACCTGCACCTGTATTCGTCATTCGGGATCAAACTCTGGACCCCAGAGGTTGGGACTCAGCCCCTGGCATTCAGCATTACATGCATTCATTGGTGCTCCACAAGAAGGTAAAAAAGAAATCCTTTATACTGGACTGCTTGGTTGAGCAAAAGAAAGGCGTAGGAAGAGAACACCTGCCAGTTAGGTGTCATATTAGTAGTGTGACCATGAAACTCCCGAGGTCCAAGGGAAGTAAGGATAAAAGGGGAAATGAGAGTAAAGGCTTTTGTGAGACCAGCTGAAAGAACTGGAGGAAGTGGAAAAGCTTTTGAGACTGAATTCCTTTAGAAAGTCATCAGTAACCTCCTACTCAGTTGTGAAACCGTGAAACCAGATCAATGTCCTATCTGCCAAGGAAAAGGGCAGCTTCATGGAAGAAGTTTGCATAGCAAACTGACTCAATCTGCACAGGTGTGCAAAGGACCTTTTTCTCCGTGGCTATGTCCTTCCTTGCCTAGTGAGGACACTGCTAGCTTGACTGCTGCATAAATACAACTGAGCTCCAAAGGGCTCAGTCCTTTGATAAACGACGCTGTGAGAGATCACATAGCTGCTCTTAACCACACATCCACACTGCTCTGAGTGGATCTGGGGCCACCTGTAACCACCTCCTGTTGATAAAATGAGGGTGTTTGTTAGCATCAAACCTGAGGTTTCCCCCCAGCTGTGAGGTGCTTCTCCTGGGAGGAGGGGGTTCTTGGCAGAAAAGGGTGCAGGCTTATGCTGACTGGTCTTGAAAACTGAGCAGTTAGCAACACCGGTCCTCCCCACACTGGCCCTGGAGCCAGGCCAACAGCACTAAGCAAGTGCTGCCCTAACGAAGTCACAAGATGAGGTTTGCTGATGAAGCCTTGCTGCTTCTGGAGAGACACAGCTCAAACCAACTCAATAGTACCCAGGTTCCAATTAATAGAAAACACGCTGAAGGGCAAAACTGTGTGAGGATTGATTTCAGCACATTGTAAGCTCGGTCTTCTAATTACAGGGCTGTAAGGAAAGGTTAGAAGCACACAAACACAAACACGTCTGTGGCCTAACCCGAACACCAGCTCTTTTTGCCCAGTTCTTCCACTCCACCCAGCTCTTAAGGTTAGGGCCTCAGCACTGACAGTGCCACCCCTTCCTCTGAAAGTTGCCCCACGTCTCAGTCCTCGGCAGGTTTAGAAGAGGTAATCGTCCATCTCCAGTGGCATTCCCTGCTCCAGACAGGTTCCTCCATGGGTACCTCAGAGCTGAGCATGGCAGCATCAGTGCAGCTGCTTCTCTGCCTCCCTGTTTTCCATGTGATCTTTGTGGACAGGATGTAGGGAAATCCAGGACACAGGCTGCGACAGGTAGTCACAGCTACCTGCATGCACTGGTCGTGAGCCCAGTTTTGTGATTGTAAGCTGGCTTTTCTCTATGTCAGACAGTGATGTGGAGGCTGGAGATCCCTGCACACCTCGTCTTTGTTTTATGATGTCCTGTGTCTCCAGCAGAGAGGAGAAAAGGTCAAAGAGGGATGGAGATTTAGGGCAGGAGATGCCATAGTTTTCAGGGAAGCTGCTGAGACAGGGGTATTTTAGAACTTTTCCTCAGACTGCTCATTTTTTTTTCCTCTGGAAATAGCCTTTCATCTGGAGAGAAATGGTTATGGACAAGTATACAAGATTTTCCAGGCAACCATTGTATGGCTCAGCATAAAAAGAAGTATGGTGATGTGCTACAGGGCCTCATTTGCCAAGGTGGTCTTTTTTTTTATTCCTAGAGCTTGCCTTTGATCTCATTGATACATTTATTCCTCAGCATCTGAGTGATTCTTCTGTGACATTGTGTTGGGATTATTGTCCTCAGTTTCAGTACTTTAAAAAAATAATTACTGTCATTGAATTTCACAGGAGTGGGTATGGCAGGATGAGATGAAAGGCTTTTGATTTTAGGACTGTGGCTAATTCCAACACCTTTAGTTTCCCTGAGGTAAGCTGTGACTTTCATGCTGAGCTGAGCTCCAAAACTCAAGGCTAACCTGAACAGTCTGGCGGATCTTCCCTGGGTTTGCTGTAAAGATACAGAACAGACCAGACATTCAAACCTGCAGCAACCTTTGTTCCCAGGAACTCACAAGCTCCAGCCAAGCTCTCCCTAATCCAGGAATGTAGTTTGAGTTCCCAGCATGGCACATCTGTATTCACATATAGGTTACCATTTTTTTGCCTCTCCCGCTTACCCTTTTTAACTTTTCCAGGCAGATTTCTGCTGCAAACAGCTTTGCCAGTGCCCTAACTCAACCAGAAGCCACGTGAAGGTGGCTGCTGCAGCACTGAGCCTGCATGGATCAGCCCTGGCGGTAAGCAGCGTGCATCGGTTTGGGATCCACCCTGCACTGCTAGAGCTACACAGCTCCTAGTAGGCTCAGAGTTAAAGCAGAGCTTGGTTGCTTGTACTTGGAAACAAAATCCGGGTCAGCGGTAAGTAATAAATACTTGTGGATACTGACTTTTCAAGGTCAGCGTTCTCCTCAGATTAAATCACTAACATTATGTCCTCCTTGTGTTGTCCTGTTAGCATTTACTTGAAGCCACAGCTGGTGCAGTACGTGGTGCAACAGTGCCACTCCCGCGCCTGTGCTCTGGGTACTGCGCTGGCCAGAGCTATTGCAGGGTCTAGTTCTGCAGTATGGGGCCCTTTGGTCTTTGGGACGTTAGTCTCCCTGCTTGCCAGGTTGAAGTGGGACTGTGTTTGCTAGGAACATGATGGGGGATTGCTGGGGGGGGATAGTCACCTTACACACCAGCAATTCGTAGAATCACCATCTCCCCATGCTCTTTCTTATACAACGTACTGTGATTCCACTCACTTTTCATGGCTAAAACAGAAAACCAAACCTTTTATCAAGAAATAGAATAGAATAGAATAGAACAGAACAGAACAGAACAGATAGATTAGACTAGACTAGATTTATTTCAGTTGGAAGGGACCTACCGCGATCACCTAGTCCAACTGCCTGACCAATTCAGGGCTGACCAAAAGTTAAAGCATGTTGTTAAGGGCATTGTCCAAATGCCTCCTAAACACTGACAGGCTTGGGGCATCGACCGCCTCTCTAGGAAGCCTGTTCCAGCGTTTGACCACCCCCTCGGTAAAGAAATGCTTCCTCATGTCCAGTCTGAACCTCCCCTGGCGCAGCTTTGAGCCATTCCCATGCATCCTATCACTGGATCCCGGTGGGAAGAGCTCAGCGCCTCCCTCTGGACGTCCCCTCCTCAGGAAGCTGCAGAGAGCCATGAGGCATGTGTGAGGAGGGAATTCAGGCAATGTGGTGAATACAGATGGGGAATATAGCTGAAAATATTTTGTTTTCTTTCTACTATTCTTCATGTTTTTCATCTTCTCTGCCTGTCTTCAGAGCCTGGCTTTGTTCTGAAAGTCTTTTCACACATACTGCGTTCATTTACCACCCACAGATGCTGCCTCTTTATTCTTTCCTGTTGTTTTCATTGATCTAACATGAAAGTCACCTTGAACTGAACGAGCTTTGCCCTTGCTAGGCATGCAAAGTATTAAAAAAATATAAATATAAAAATAAGCATACAAAATACAGGGGCTAGGCAAGTTTTTGTAGGGATTGCTGTTGTAGGAGGTCACGGATACTGAATCTGAGTTGTCCATAAAAAGGCAAGATGCTATTGGATTGAGTAGGTAACTCATAGCATGGTGGCAGACTAGATACCAAGGCAGGGTGTGTTATAACTTTCAGTATTTATTTTGGTATCCATTTTTTTCCTGAGCAGAAGCATATTTGGGTACTTACTGGCCAGTTTTTCATTCACATCAAGATGGGTGACATGGGGTCAGTATGTAATTTTCCTGTGGATATATTATAAGAAGTTTATCACTGGCAAAAAAAAAATCTTTCACAAGAAAGTTCCTGCCAAGGTTTACCATCAATCCTTCTTTCATGCTGCTGCTTTACAGGCGAAGGAAACTCAGACCCTTCCTTGCCAAACAAGAGGCAGCACTTCAACTTAACAGCTTGGTATTGAGTGCTTAAATATTTTTTGGCACGTGAATTTAAAAATATGTTTTCAGACAATTACATTGTGAGTATGCCTGCAGTGCTGGCAGCTGAGGGTTGGTCTGTTTGTTCTCTTAAATATACGGCTAAATGCAGTTAGTCACGTTAGCGTTGGCTGGGACAAGCCGTGCGGTGCTTGCTAGTCCCATGCAGCTCTGCCAGCCCTCATGGTCAGAGCAGCTACATGCTGTCACTGTGTGCTTTCATGCCAAGCACAAAAGCTACACATAGACTTCCTTCATGTCTTCCTTGACAAAATTAATTTTCTTTGCCTCTTCTTTCTCCTTTTTGTACCATGGATCTTCTGCTTAATTCTGGCTGTAAGAGCAGCAGGAGGTTGCATGCTTTACTGCCACAGAGAAATGGGTTACACTCAAGGGAAAAGCTTAAGAGAATGTGCTTTTTAAATGACACAAAAGAGCAAAGCCCCATCATTTTCTGTAGTTGCTGGGCATTTCAGGCATCCTTTCTCCTATAAATGTGTGACAATTCATGCAGGGTGGAATCTGGTCCACCAAGAGGAACTTTCCTAGTGACAAGCTGGTGGCTGACTAGTAACTCATGGTCCATTTTTCTCCCTTTTCCAAGTTTTCCCACCCTGTATTGCTTAAAAAGAGAACAATGCATTCAAATGACCGGTCTGACCAGTTTTACCCATAACCTGTACAATTTGACTGCAAAAGCCTTGAAGTTCACAGCACTGAACACAATATTGCTCACCTCCCACCACTGACTGTCTCTCCCGCTGAAACTTTTGTTCCTATACATTTGTGATCTTGTGCGTGCGTGGTTTGTATGTGCTGTGGCAAGCGCTTTTTAACTTCAAAGAAGTCGGGGAGAAGCTGAGAGATCCGGTCCACTGCTTCACCGAAACTGCAAAGACAAATGTGAGAATAGCTATGTAGTAGCTCAGTGGAGTAGGTGATCAAAAAGAAAGTTTTCTTTTATTGTACATCGTATCTACATGCACATCTATTGCTGTTTTGCCTTTTTTTTTTCTTGAATTAGATTACGAGTATTTCTACAAGGGCTTGGGGTCTTCTTGTAAGTAAGTGATATAATACTGAGCTCAATGGCACTGCAGTTTTGATCTTTCCAGCAGTGGCCCCAGATAACTTAAAGGGGTTGTTGTTACAGGCACTCTACACACCAATGTACATGACTTCAGTTAATTCCCATAATATTCACCAGGAACTTATTACTATATAATACTTTAAAAATGTGTCACATTTTCACCTAAATGGGTTTTTATGAACTAAAATGTGCAAGAGAAAGTTAGTCAAGTCAGTGGTAAGACCCACGCTTGACAATTTTCATCTGAGAGTTGAAATCTAAATGCAAGCACTTGGTGAGGACTACGTGTGTGTCCAGGACACAGATTTAGCATCTAACTGAGCTGAGCTAGAGGAAAATCCAGTGATTCGGGATGTAGATGTGATGCTCATGAATACTGTAGCCACAAATATGCTTCCTGAGGAAGTCTAAATAAATTAAAGAACTTTAAAAATCTCTATTTTTTTTCCTCTTCAGACACGCGGAATTGAAATGAATAGGATGACGTCCCGTTGCCTAGACACATCTGTCGAGTGCTATCTGAGATACTTCAGGGTCTCCAAGACATCTGGCTCAGGCTGGCATATATGGCATAAGTCGTACGGAAGACTCATTTGGTCTGGCTGCTAGATGCTGGGTGAGATAATCCACAGCACCTAAAATAGCACGGAGCCCTGTCAGTGAAGCCATTCCCTCTGGTGAATACTGCAGGAGAGGCTTAGGTTTGCCTGTTTATATCCATTACCATTTTTATCTTCTTGATTATGTGAAGAGTGGAAGAAATAATTTTGCTCTTAGAAAGCTTTAGAAAACAAAGACACACCTAGTGATACCAAGGCATGCCACAAAAAATCTCAGTAAAAAAAATTTCTGAGCTGCTTGCCCAGAAAGTCACCAAAAGAACATTTATCCTTTCTGCAAGCTACATTGAAAAAATCATTCAAGTCTAAAAAATAGCCATAAATGACATAAAACCATTAACGTAACTACCATCCTGAAACTTGCTGATGGCAAGGCCCGGTGTTTTAGCTGGACAACACAGAGAGAGGCATCCTGGCTGAGGAAATAGCACCTTTTTTAATCTGTTGCAACCTACAGGTGGGTTCAGCTCTGCGTGGAGTTTCAGGCCCTGTCAGTGCCATTCTCCCTTGCTGGCCTGCTTTTGTGCTTGACACATTTGCTCTTTGTGTTTGTGCAAATAGTACCTCACTAATGGAAGAAAGAAGCTCCCATGGCTCTTTTCTCATATCAGTATGGGAAAGCAAATGAGAAAGGGAGCTCTTCTCTCGTATGTGAGAGCACTGGGGCTCTTTGCTTGGAGCTCAGCCGTGCCAGGGGCCCAACGCTCCTATAACGTGGCTCAGAGGCAGTGCAATTGCATGCCCTGGGGTGCATCGAGGTGCCTAAAGAGACAGGCACTTAGGGAGACATTCAAAAATACTTATTTCTTGCCGATTTAAGCAGCTGATGCTCCTGAAAATCCCACAAAATGTGTAAGTAACGCTAAAACTCTGGCCCAGGGCTCCCATCAGGGGTATGGTGGTCTGGCACCCAGCAGGATCCAGCCCCGAGCTCTGGTCAGGCCCCGCTGGGCAAAGCCCTTCCTGGCGGCGAGGCCACAAGGACCGCGCTGGCTGCCCCAGCCCAGCTGAATCCAGAGCTTGCCCTGCCAAATCATTGTGATGTGAGGGGACAAAAAACCCCAACCACCCCAGCTGCACTCTCTTTGGGCACAGAATTTGTGGAGTAAGATTTGAGGTGGGAAGAGGGGTTTGTTTGCAATTCTTTTATTTCTTTACTTTGGTCTTAAAGAAGAGTCGACGGACAGGTGCCCCAGTGCCATTTACACTGAGCCACAGCTGTGCTTCCCAGGGCCTGACTTTTTTGTTGTGAATTGTAGCAAACAGGACATATTCCATATAGTGAACCCAAGTTTTCCTTTAAGCTAACACCCTCTACTGTTCACTCCTGTATATTATGCATAAACAAAATGCAGCCACGATTAAAGTGACTACTGACTTCTGTGTGGTACAGAAATTTCTAGAGTACTGTCCTAATTTTATTTTTGTTATTCTTTGAAACTAGTACAGCAGTGATTTAGTCACCTGACCTACCTTGTACGTCTTTTAGAAAGTATAACATGCAGCAATGTCACTTTTCAGTAGTTTTGATGTAATATACAACTTGGGGATTTAATTTTTAAAATATCCACAATTCCTGCAGTGCCAAGAATAGCCTGATCACACTTTGATGCTGTTGAATGTCGGGGCCTTAGTTTAGCAATCAGAAGTTTGTGAAGTTGATTTTCTTATTTTTTATGCTATTTTTTTTTATGTAGATGTGGAAGTTGCATGGAGTTTCGTTGTGAATGGTGATTGCTCATATTTCAGAAGTTTTGATTTTGGAGAAGACAGTCCTCTTTTTTTCTGTGTTTAAAGAACCCATGGGAATGAGTTATCAGACTCTGAATTACCATGTAAAACAGACATCTGGGCTTGCCTACCTCTGAAGTACGGGCACGTGCCATTCGCCGGCTGTTTATGCAGTAGCGTAGTCAGACTGATCAGCCCATGCTTTAAGGATAAAGTCAAGGCAAATGAAATATCCCTAGACTAAAATACTATTTGTCACTGGAAGAAGGGTGCTAAAACCAAAAGGACTTATTTTCTCTCTGAAAGACAGCTACAAGACAGTGGAAGAGGCAGCAGAAACTGCTGAGCTCTCCTCCCCAGTCTCTCAGTCACCCTCAGTAGCATGACACAAGTGTCTGAAGTTCAGTTGCAGCCTCCTTATTTCTGCATAGGAACACCTAGCACATCATGCTTTCTAGCAATTCCCAGCTACCTTAGCAAGAAAAGGGTTTAAGGATAACCTAAATTTAGGAATACGATTTTCGAGGGGCATGAAACTTGTCCTTCAGTGCTATGTAAGGCAGTAAATGGGGAGCTAACCTTTAGGAATATAATCTGCCAAAACATTCCTTTCCCTCTCACCATTACCAGCATCAAATCAGCCTGTATTTGTTGTTCTGTGCGTAGGCAGGTGCAAGCACAGTTAATTCTTATCAGCCACACCGGATTTGAGCAGGATTAATCTCATGAGTTCTTCTGTCTTACTGCCAGCCTCTGAAGCTATTTCCAAAAACTCTCTGGGTCTCTAGCCCTCAGGTTTGCTGACCACCCAAACTTCTCCCTGAGTTTCCTCTGTGATGAAAAAAAGAGGCACCGGCCTGGGAAATCCCTTTTCCCAGTGGCAGCTGCGCTGCCATTTCTCACTTGACTTTCCAAGAGGCATCAGAAGATTAGTTGCAATCTCTTTGCAAGCTGCTAATCCAGAGCACTGTATTACAGTGCCTTGCTGTCCCTCTGAATATGACGTTAAACAGACAATAAGCAGAATAGTGTTTATAGGGGCTACAGTGATATTAGCAAAGATACATTGATACCCCTGCCTCGAATACCACTGAAATAGCTGTAACACCCCCAAGGCAATTCCACAGACCTACTCAGGCTGAGGCACAGGGTGATGTGTAGCCCTTCTCGTTCCTTACGCATGGACAGCAACAACTTTCAAACTTATGTTTTGCTGATAGTTACTGCTATGGAGGGTCTTTGGCCATTTTATAGGATTTTTAAGTATGTTATTAGTTTGCTGAAGTAAAACTCCTGTTGGTATGGAAGTAGGACAAGCTGGCCCCAAACTAGGATGATTTCACTGTCTTGACGAATATGTGCATCCTGATAAGCTATGATAGGCTATGCCAGTCCATGATAAGTTATCATGCTTTAACCGTGCGTGTGTGTGTGTGCAAGTTAAAAGGAGTTAGGGCATAGGTAGCCTAGCGCTCGGACTACAAAAGAAGCTATCTATCTATCTCCTCCAAAGAGAGGCAGAAGAGCCATCTAACAGGAACCTGTCTCTCCCATCAAAACAGCAGTGGGAACCAGTAACTTGCTCAGTTCAGGTAAATCAGTGAGGGAGCACATTAATCACTGACCTGAGCTCTCAGACAGCTTGTTTGTTTATGCAAAGCTTCCATACTGTATGTTCTCATGGGCAAAGATTTCTGGTGTCTTTGCTTTTGTTGTCTGTGGTCATCTTGATATCATAATACAACAATTCCCCCTGCCCAACCAGTGATATTTGCTCTTCAAAAGCATTTCTTACTTTCTTCAGGACTTCAGCTTTGCCTCATCTAATCTGTGTGAGCTGGGGCTGGCCATACCTGTCAGCGATGCCGTTGCCCGAGTACTGCGGGTCTGGCTGCGGGTTGTTCCTATGGAACCATGTTGGCCTGCTGCTGTCCTGCTTTACACTCTGGTCCCCAGAAAGTCATATAAAGACATTTAACAGTGCCAGATAAATGAAGGTTCATCAGGACTCAGTGCTCTTTACTGAAATATTGAACTTTCTGTTGCATTTTCAAATGCTTGCTTTTTATGGCTATTATTAACACCAGTATTAGCGAGGCATACTTTACACCTTGAGCCTTGTACGCAGTAAATGGAAATAAACAGTATTGGCTAAAATAACTCCAAAATAAAGAGGACAGGATTTTTTCTTCTCTTCTTTGCTCAGTGGTTGAGGTAAGTCACTGTTTCTGATTGGAGGCATCAGACTACTCAAAGTGCTGTTGAAATGAGGATCAGCACGTGGACACTTGGAGCCGTCAGCCCCTGGTAGCTTTCTCATACACTTTCTTTAGTTCTTTAGTTTCTTTAGATCTAAGTTTACAACTCGGCACAGCACTTAGAGAAAGCAGTTGGAGACCTACCGCTCATCATTTGTCTGATATATCTCAGCACACGGCCCATCTCAGAGTCTGGGCAGGCTGTTGTTAGATCCAAGTAAAGATATTTACGGGTTCATGAAAGAGACATCTTTAATCTGTGATTACCAACGTTTGGCTGCAGACTGTCAACTGAGTTTCCTCCAACTCATTAGTGAGGCACAGCAATGACAGCAACTGCCTTCATAAAGCATGATGAGAAAAGCTTTTAAGCCCTGCTTTATATTTCACATAAGTGTCTCTCTTCCCTTGTGCTTGCTGCTAATGGGCCACGATTATGTGACTGAAAATGTCAATTTGTTCTGTTTGGAGGAGTTGGGCTGTATCCCTATCCGTGCCTCAGGCCTGACTAACATTTTGCCAAAATTCCCCTAGAGAGAGCAGGATAGTTTTATCTTCATTAAGAGATAGGATTGTCCTGAGAAGCAACATAAAAAATAAGCGTACTTCTGTGTGCTTATTACCCCAAGCTAGTCACCTGGGAAACATTAACAAGGCTGCATTTGCAATCCTGTTTATTTAAACAGAGCAGCATGAAAGTTCACAGAAAAATCTCCACAGCTCCCTGAGCATCTGTAGTGCTTCTGCACGGCTCGCCCAGCCGGTGTCTTCAGGCAGTTTGACTCACACAAGCTGGGAAGCGAAGTCACAGGTAGGCCTGCAGTCAGCAGGAGTCTCCACACCTCTCTCAGGCCAGGAGCCGTGTGTGTCCCTGCTGATCCGTGCCCATGTGCTCCCCATCCCTCAGGGCTCTCTTCTGGCAGAGAACCGGGCACAGGCAGGTACTTGCTCTTCTGTGAAATGCTCTGTAACCTGGCTGTGCTACAGAAATGATACAGCTGAGTGCTCGCTCTGCTCGGGCAACAGGCAGGAAGGTTCCTTATCCAACTGTGCATTGGTCTACTCTTACACAAATGCCTCTATTTGCCCAACACCAAACAATATCAGAGGCTTACCGTTCATTCTTTGGAAAGTTTAGCCTGTAATAGCTTGTATCATGATTTTACTTGTAAAAATGACTGGCTTTAAGTGGATGCTGAGGCTTTTGTTTATATATCAAGGATGCAGTCCTGTTACACCCAAATGTGTGGGATGCTTTCCACTGATTTCAGTGGGGCACAGTGCTGACTGCTGTGTATTCAGAATTTATTTTTATGCAAACCAAGGAAAAGCTCATTCACTTTGGGTAAAAAAGAATCGCACACAGTCCTATCTTTCCCCTTTGGAGAGGTACACTCCTGCCATGGTGCAGATTAAGGTAAAATAAATGGATTTTATTCACTTATAAGCAGGACAAGATGGAGATTACAGGGCGGAACATTAAACAGATATGTGCGCCCTTTTGCTTTTATCCAGATATCTCTCACTCTAGCAGGGCCAGTTTCTGAAAACAGCTTGGCCGTGTTCAGTTTCCTCCAGCAGTCAGTTCCGCACAGGATTAGGCTGTTTCAGAACCGTGAAAATACCCGTGATGTGGATTTCATATGCACCATTTGAATGCTTCTATTCCTTGCTTCTGTTTTTTTTTTTCCTGTCTTTTGAATCTTTTTGTTTTGCATTTGCACGTGTGAACTGCATGGTTTTGTTCAACTGAGCTCCCACTCTGTAGCTCTGCTCCAAATCGTAACTCAAGCTCTTTATATGCGAGTGGCTTTTTAAGGCAGATCTAATCAGTGCTTCTCTTGGGAACGAAACCAAATGAGCTTCCCTCAGGTCTGCAATTCAGTCCAATTATTTCACAGACCTTTGTTCATTTAATTCCTCTGAAGTGGAACAATCAGAAGAAATGGGTCAGAAATACAGTGCAAACAGTAAATGATGATTTCTCAACTTGAAGAAAATGAGATTTTAGAATGTATTTATTTATTTAAAAAGCCTTATTCTTCTCTCATGCATCCTAGTGGTGCTTTATTGCAGGCCATAGAGAGAGAACTATTAAAATGATGTCAGTGCCCCTCACGGCAGAACCACATAGCCAAAGCCTCAGGTACTGTACACAAGCTCAGCTCTGTTGATTGCCCTGGATCTACACCAGTTTAGAGCAGCTGAGAACTTGAAATTCAGTGGAGTGAGTTACAAGTCTATCATAAAAGGATGAGGTATCACTTCTTGGATAATACCATTACACATGATATCATTAGTCATCTAAGAGATTCAGAAGGAGACTCCCAGCAGGGTTAATTGCCACTAAACACTTCTTTTTGACAACACAGGATGATTATGTGGCAGAATTTCTACTTTGGCTATTGACCATCTTCCCCACAGGGCCTGATTCTCTCCCCGTTTTGGTTGTTCATTCCAACACCGCGTGGTGTGTGAGGTGTGCTGCCTCAGCTGACTGAACAACCGGGGATGACGCTGCGACGCCGAATGCCAGCAACTGGCCTCAAGACGTGGAAGGGCGGCTGTCACATAATGGCTGCTTCCAGCTCGGGGCCTGATTCAACTCAGTGGAACCAGTGACAGTTCCCGGGGGAAACCCTGTTTTACAATATTGAGTTTAGCTGATACAGAATTGAGGCTCGATAGCGGCAGACTTGAACCAGCAAATCACTTCTGACGGAGCTAATCTGAAGTCAAGATTCCATTAAGATTTCATGGAGAATGGAGCTCTGCAGAAAGTGTATCTGTTTTCCCCAAGGAGCAATACACAAACGATTCACAGGTATGTATTACGATGTATTTTTTATATTTACAGAAAAATAACAGTCATTTCACTAGGAATTATTCTCTTTTCAGCAAGTCATGTAAGTGTATGCTTCTGCGTAAGGTGTTATTTGTGGTAGCCTTAGATTAATTCATCAGTCAAGTTGTTACTATACTTGCAACTGTTTCTCCTTGGGTCAGGAGAGTTTGCAGAAATATTACTTCAGATTCCTTTTTTATGCCAAGCACTGGAAGAGTTCAGTAATTACCTTGTATTGATAACATTTTATAGCGTATAAATGGAGTGATGTGATCTCAGCAATCCCGTGCAGCCAGCTGATTAGTTCCTATGAAACCACTTTCCACAGGCCCCAGAGGAGTAGTACTGCCTGCCAACCTGCATCTTATATTCTCAGCAATTTTCTCTGTTCCTCTTTTAAAAAGGACAGAGCCTCCAATAATTCCACACATAGACAAAGCTGATTTTGTCCGCATCTTACACTAAGTTATCTTACATTGCATTATCTTTAGACAGAGTTCAAGATTTTGGCACTTCAGCAGGCAGGGAACTGCAAAACACAGGCAAATCAGTACATAAAGGACGGTGATACAAACAGCTTTGGAAACTTAAGGTGTTAGGGTATTGTAGTTTGTTATTGTTTTTGTGAAGTTACAATATATCTTCCTGACAGCAGCTCCCATATGGAACTGATAAAAACATCTCCCTTTGAATAAGGATTCCACATGATGTTAAGAAGTACAAGTGTGAACATCTCACAATACTGATGTTAAAATGTCCAGATATGTGGTTACTCCTTCCCATTACCCATCCCTGGAAAATGGCAGCATACTTCTTCGAAATGCTCATCTAGGCAGTTTCTCAGGTTTAAGACTTTCTTTCCTTTTTTCCCCACAGAAATACGGATAAATGTGACTGCTAACTGAACAAATATCAGGAGATGTGCACACTGCCAATTACTTACGCGTTTGAGAGTACTCATGAACTCAAGCTCCTCTTGGCTTGCAGAGCAGCATGCACGTGTTGTGAACTCGTCCTGGAACTCCCCAGAGGGGAGCCCGTGGGCACGCTGGTCACAGGAGAGCGAACCCAAGCTCCTCTTCCTGCTCTCTGGGCAAAGAAGATGTGAGCAGGGCAGAGCACTGTTATTTGTGCTGAGCAGCTGAACAAAGTTTGATTTCATTCTATGATGGACTAAGTCAAGGCTCTGAAAACTCCTGTTGCAATTAACTCCTATTTTTCTGGTGCATTTGGGAGAAGTTACTGCTGTATCACTTGTCTTTTTTTTTTCTTTCTTTCTCAGAGGCTACTGATGATTAACCTGAAAACTCACAAGCCAGCTGGTCCTGGAGTTAAAGGGAGCTTCAGCTTGACAGACTAACTCTGGAGAAATGGAAAGCAGCTGGAGAAAGATACCTGTGCGAAATTCTTTCTTCCTCAGAAGATTGTCAAAGTACATGTTATAAAAAAGTGCAATATATGGACTCAATAATTCTTTTTCCCAGTTTTGTTTCTTTTTTCAATTTTAAAGAAAACAGCTCAAGATTATGTATAATTTTTATGGTCATTTAGCCATTGAGTTATTGGCAGTATTTCTCTAACTCACAGGCATGTAATGAATACAATAAAATGGACCTATTTAAAGACCACAGTATGATATGAGAGGCAATTTCATTATACGCAAGTAAAGGCAAATAACCATTTTGGACAGGCAGCATCACAAAACACAGAAAAAGGGGGAAGGCCGTTTCCCCGTTTTCTCTCCTGAAAATAGGCTAAGCCATGCACCACAACTAACTTACTGAAGACAAAGATTTCCTAAAATGTATTGTTTGAAAAAAAGATTAATAGAAAATACTCTGAGAAGTATCACCTCGGCTCACCAGCCAGTTTCTAGCAGTTATAGGATTTTTAAAGCACAGATATTCACTGTGAATTGGCGTTGGAGAGATTGTACTTTGTGTGTTATGCTCGGAAGGAAGGAAGGGATGCTGCAAAACTAGAACAGGAGAGCTCTAAGAAGCAAATCTTTTCAGGGGAAGCCAAAGGAATGTGCACCCTTCATCATATCCCTCAGGTTGGTGCAGAATGTTTCTGCAGCATCTGCTTTGCTGATTGGCAAGAGGATAAGAACATTTCATCTTGGCAAGGTCTTTTGACCAGAGGTTGCTAGGGAGGAAAGGCCCTGTTTTCAGGACACATGGACTGATATTGTAGTTATTTGTAGAAATATGTGTGCAGTTGGAGGAAAATTTTCTCAGTTCTCCAACTCAACAGGCAACTGGTCTGAAAAGTGGATGGAATAAGAATGAATCAAGAAGTCGGACTGCACCGACACTCAAGGACACAAGATGGCTGCCACTCCTGAGGGAGCCATTGCTAGCCTCACGCTCCTCAAGTCTCTACTGGATAAGCCTGAGAAGTGCTTCTTTTTGAGGTGGACTGCTGAGAAAGCCTGCATGCAACACAACACTCTCTGATGCCGGTCAGGCTTAGTAGGGAGCGGGTGATTGATACTGCCTTCCTGGTAACAGCTGGATACCCCATCTTCTCAATCTACTATTATGCCTGTGTTCAGTAATTTGTGGATCCTTGTGGAAGTTAATCTTATTACTGGTGATATGCATGAATGCACATGAATTATTTTTCTTCATTTTACTAACCTGGCTGTTTAACTCTCAGATATTTTCTGGTTTATTTTTCTCTGGTGCGGCAAGCTCATTTCTTCACCTGCTTTTTTAACAGCAATCCAAGTACTATAATTTTCCTGCTTCTTATCTCTTCTGCTACCAGATATGCTACTACTTAACTGAACTTCTGTACTTCAACTAGAGATGTGGAACAGAATTTCTTTTCCATCCTGTATAGTCACTACACCAGGGCAAGCTGGCAGAGTGATGCTTTACAACTTTGTTGCCTGGTCTGATTCTGTTAACTTTTTTTTCTGCCCAGCTAAATTTATAAAGTCAATCTTATTGAAATTTAAGCCCTGTCTCAAATTGCCTGGAACAGTACAAATTCCAAGTTAAAAACTATCAAGGATATTTTTCTGCTGGTCCTGAGTGGTATGGAGAGGTAGAGGGCAGGCAGCATATATGAGATTGCAGAAGAAGTGTGGCTGAAGGCAGTAACTCTGAGTGGAGCAAAGAGACTTGAAATGTTAATGATAGGGCAAGGAAGGGAAGAAGGGACGACTTACTGGTGTGGTAGAAATGAGTTGCCTCTATGAAGGAAGGCCCTTCTTCACTGATGTCTCCCATGGGTACCTAAGG
The DNA here is from genome assembly GCF_965183815.1 of Platalea leucorodia. Taxonomy (NCBI): domain Eukaryota; kingdom Metazoa; phylum Chordata; class Aves; order Pelecaniformes; family Threskiornithidae; genus Platalea; species Platalea leucorodia. The sequence continues at coordinate 72,095,669 of NC_138824.1, forward strand.
CTTAGAGGGTTAGAGCTACAGAGGTATTTGATTTCCACAGGAGTTCAGTGCCCACATATTTGACTGTGGAGTCAGACCTGAGTGATTTGCCACAGGTCACAAGAATTTTCTCACAGAGGAAGAAACTAAAGCCATTTCTCTACGGAGCAAAATGGGCACCTAACCACTGGGCTATGTTGCTGCCTGTGCGCAGCAGCTGAAGTATTATCCCGAACAACTAACAGATGTTACTAGAGCTATTCTGGTAATATTTCTAAGGTGGCAAATGATTCTCACTTCAAAACAGTAACTGAGGCACATAAAGATTTGTGAAAAAGCAGAGTGCCAGAATTCAAATCTTCTGTGGTCCAACTGGTGCCGTACTCAAAAGTCTCTTCTTCCTCCAAGGTATCTAGGAAGCAAATCCCAAATGGCAGCAGGCAGCAGCAGTAGAGGCCTACTGTGTAACAAAACAAGTTTCTAAATAGAAAGGCACTGATTAAATATTACTTCAATGTTAGTATTTTCCTGGACTTCAAAATAAACTAGGAAAGTCTTAAAGTGGGTATTGGCAGCTATGCTTTAATTTTATTAAAGTGAAGATAAAACTAAATATACAGTGAAGTCAGACTAGAAATCTAGAAAATAGAATTCTTGGCAGAAAACAAGAAAACATGAAAGAGGGCAGTAGACGGGCACAGCTGAACAGGGCCTTGAGAGTAAATATGAGAAGTTCATGACATGAAAGACGAAAGAAAATGAGAGGAAGAATTTGGAGAGTGGACTGACAGCTGAGGAGTTTCACTTGCAAGCTGTAAATAAGCTGGAAAAGAATAAAATGAGAAAGCGAGCTCTGAGAGAGAAGACTGTTTTTAAATAACCAGGTAGCTGAGGACCAAGGCGTGAAAGACAGCAACATAAGAGGTTGCTTTTTCTTTCCCTTTTTTCCCCTCTCTTTTCTATTTTGAGGTGCTGGAACTCCAGATTTTCCCTTTCTTACTAATTATAATTTCCAGCTGCAAACTATCACTGATGCTTTGCTTAATTGCGGACAGAATGGAACAAAACTGATATTTAATTCGCATATAAAACTACAAAACACTTTGTTGAAATTAGACATGGTAATTCATGGTTGTGTTTTCAAGAGGTGTCTATCAGAGACCAATAATTTTAGGCCACTGAGTTAAATCATCAGTAGTGCCTTGCTGAACATAACTATTTGGATGGATGATGTCTTGCAGCTGTCAGCATGTTGATGGCTACTTGTTGATGGCTCTCAGAGGACCGGTTTAATGATTGTACAAATGAAGCACGAGCTAAACTTGGAAAGAAAATGTCATGGAAATTAGGAAAATGTTGGAAAGATGGGATATTTGTTCCCTGAAAATAATCACGTTTTCACTTATATCTAACAATTCAGAAAATGGAAAAATGAAAAGGTATTTCTTTTTTCCTGTCATCTTCAATACCTAGGCAACTGGCCAAACTCTGCCACTAGTAGGTTGAAACCTGCTAGTAAGTAGGTTTCAATAAGAACATAATTAGCCCATAGGAATTAATATGAGAACTGGAAAATGTTGCCAAATTTAACTACAGCACTCAGGATGGTTTTCTGCCTCTTAGTGCCTACTACTGCGACAATGACTGATGACTGTAAACAGCAATTAAACATTTTTGTCAGTTTGCTGTGCGTACTTCTCGCTACTAGCCAAGTATGTTTAGAGCCTTAGTGGTTCCATATCAATACCTCTCTTCGTTTTGTCTGCGTAGCTCTACATTTTAAATGTGTTTGTTCAATCTCTTCTGGGGATTATTTAGCAGAATTAAATCTGTGAGCTTTGCAACTACTCACATTTCATTTCGGACATAATTTCAAATATAATTACTAGCCACATCGCTGAGGCTGCCTTTGAAGAGGTACAGTCCCGATACCAATGCCTGGAAGAGCCACCGATATTTAGAAAAGCATTATATTTAGCAAACCAGCTTTTCATTTGGGTAAACTTATGCCAACTAAAAGCCTGTTCCAGCATCTTTAGTGAATTAGCTGAACATTGTGGCACTTAGGAGTTGTGCAAAGCCCTCAGCAGCACCTGTGCCTCAGGAGCAGATGAAGCAAGAGGATCAGGAGGAGCAGCTGGTTCAGCAGCTCCCTGCCGTACTCTGGCCACACCACGCCAGAGCACGGAGGGTGCTGGAGCCATTTTGGTCCCCTCTCGCCTCGTGTATGTCCCCAGCACACACTTTGTTTGTATGGTGGAAAGGGGCTCTTCTGCTTGACTTGACGTGTAATGGGTGCCTGTATAATAAGCCTTCTTAAAACTGCAGCAAGTTTAAACCTTCTGTTGCCCTTTTTGGTGGGGCTTCAATGCCTGAATGGTGCCTGCATCCTTCATAACAGCGGTTCTGTTTCTTGCTATAAGGAGCTTTGCTACCACTTTGTCCTTCTCTTCATAAACTCCCGACTAATCCCACCTTCCCTGATTCTCTTCCCCTTCTCTTCCTTGCCTTTCCTTACTCTCTCCAACAGCTTCGTCACGTTCACCTCTGTTACTGTCGTGCTGCTTTACTGAGGCATGCCTTGCTATATGGACGTCAAATGGTTTTGTGGCACATTTTTCTGGGAGGTGGTATGGAGCACCCTGTCCCAGCTATCCTGTGCTAGCAACAGTAATTGCTCTGAGCAGCTTCTCATCCCAAATTGTCGCTTCCTTTGGAGAGTAGCTGGACGCTCTCAGCTCTATGCAGTGCTCTGTCAAGATGTACCCTCTTCCCCGGGGGAGCATTTAAACGCTCCCCAGTCATTTGGGTGCACGTGGTAGCAGATGGTCAGTGGCTGATAAAAAGTCAGTGAGCTACTGAGAGCTTAACCAAGTCTCTCTCTTCTGTGGTGGCAATCCATAGGAACAGCTGACATGGAATCTGTGACTGGAGGACCTCTGGCTTTCTTGACAACAAGCAACACGTAGCTGGAAGCAGGAGCTGGCCACGCACAGCTACCTGCTACGGGGGCGGGAAGGAGGGGGCTGATGGGGAACCAGTGGTTGTGGTTTGGCACCAGTAAAGGCTCTGTCGTTCCAGGTAGTGCCCTGTTTGAAGGAGGAACGTGCAGTGTCTCTCAGTGAATGCAGCTTCTCGAAGAGGACAAAAGGGCTTCACATGAATTTGAAGAGTGGGTACTGTTTTCCCTGGTACTACTACAAATTATATTTTTCCAATTTTTTTAAATGTATTTGCTATGCAAAAGCTTTTAGTGTGGAAAGGGCTGTTTGTTCTAACGCAACAGAAAAGCTTAATATCGCTTATGTCTTCAGTATATATTTTAACAACCTACATAAAATGAAGAATATTGGTGCTGGAATTTCAGGCTTTAATTAAGGCTTCCACCCCTCTACAGAACTGCAAGTGTAGGTTTGGTATTTCTACAGAGAATGATGACGCCAGGAAGAACCCAGGAGAGAGAAAGGAAAACAGTCGGTGCAGGCTGGATATTTATACACTGAGAAATCAATGACCTACTCTAAAATTTATGCAATTCAGCTTCACCTAAAAATTGAGAAATAATTCTGTATTTTTTAAGGAAGTTGTTATATTGGCAATACATTATTTTCTTGAATAGAACATAGTATTTTTAAGCAAACATGCATGTTATGATAAATGCTTAGATAAATTTAGTTAACTTTTTTTTCCCTTTATGAAACACTTTTTCTCTCAGAGATTTAATTCCATGACATAAAAGATTTGAAGAAACTTAACTTTGATTAAGGTAGGTAAATTGAGGTATTGTGAAGATGTATTATAACTTTAACATAGTATTTTCTCTACATTTTCTTACACCAATACTACTGAATACCATGACAGACTTTGGAAAGCGATGCATTCTAGGTGTGAACACTCGTTTTTGTTGATTCAGCCCAACCTCCTTATTGTCCAGATCTGGGACCTTTTGGAAATCTCCACAGCTTTTTCCTGCATTCCCTTCCCAGGCTTCCCTCACGCAGCAACCAGAACATGGGGGTAGGGTGTACAACTGGACCTTGTCGTAGTAGGAAGCCAGGACCGGCAAAGGGTGCGCATCTACGGGTAGTGCCTGGAAAATGAAACCAGTGCTTGAGCCGTTTGAGGGGCAACAGCAACCTAGCATTGGTGCCCTCCTGGTCGGCTGGCTCCCCTACCAGCGCTTCCAGGACACTGCCCGGCGTTCTTCCAGGGGGAAAATCCCCCAGGAAAGGAGGAAAAAAAGCGTGCTCTGCAAATGCTTTCTGCCTTCCCAGGCTTTCCTGTTTTGATCCCCCACACAAAACTCTTACTCTGAAGACCAATGTGATAGCTGCGTGAGAGAGATCTCGAGTTTCTGATGGGGTTTTAAGAGTTTTAGACGTGGTTGGTTCCTCTGATTGGCGCTTGTTGTGTGATGTGGTTCACTTCTCATACGTGAAAGAATTCTTAGCGAGGGAGAGCAGTGAGTAACTCTGCCGCTCCACGAGCACTGAAATGCATTTCTAGTGTCATGTTGTGTTCAATCTATCTGAATTGACATTGTGCAGCAAAGTGCAGTGGCCTCTCACTTACGAATGACATGGCTTCCGCTGGCTCTTTTTCCAGCTGAAGAGTCATCTTATGGAGCTTCCATACACGGTCTTTGTTTGCCGTTTTTCTGGACCCGGCGAAAAGCAGAGTCAGAACCAAACAGGTGACGGCCAGGGGAGCGTGAAACAAGGCTCCGGGGAGCTTCAGTACAAGGAGCGGAGGGAAGCAGGCGGCCTGGCGCAGGCTGAGGGCCAGCCCGAAGGCGAGCTCCCCGCAGCACGCCAGGGAGAGGGGGCCGAAGTGCCGAGGGAGAAACCTATGCAGCGGCACGCCGAGGAGAAACGCCTCCCACGCAGGAGGCGGCGTCGGTCCCAACAGCGGTGCCGTGGCCGGTCTCCTCTCCTCACGCTGCCCCTCGGGCGGGGGGTGCCGGGACGGCGGGGCAGAGACCAGCCGCCCCCCAGGCAAACCCCCCCGACGGGCTGCCGGGGGCGGGAAACGCTTCCAGCCGGCAGCGGCACGTCCCCCTCCCGCCGTCCCGACCAGGCCCCGCTCCCGCCCGCCCCGCCGCCCTCAACGGCCCGCACCGCACCGCCCCGCCGGCGAGGCGGGGGCCGGGGCGGCGGGCAGCCCTGCGCCGGGCCCGGCCCCTCCGCGCCCGCCGCCGGCGGCAGAGGAAGGGGCGGGGGGCGGCGTGTGCGAGGACGCGGAGGCAGGGGAGGGCGGCGCGGAGCCGGCTTTCTCCGGCGGCGCGGAGCTCTCCTCTCCAGCGGCAGCCGGCCCCCGCCGCCCGGTCTCTCCCCGCGGCCTGGACCGCGGGGCGGCGGCCGAGGAGGCAGCGGCGAGCGCAGCCGGGTGGCGTCGGCGAGGGGACCCCGCCGGGCCGAGAGGGAGCGAGGCTGAGGCGGGCTGCGACCCCGCCGCCCCCGCGGATGGGAGGGGGTGAGCGGCCGCCCGGGCGCGGCTCCGCCCCGCGGGCAGTGAGGGCCTCGGGGGCCGGGCCGTGGGTCGCGGCCGGGGGGCTCCGCGGGGCCGGGGGAGCCGCCTCGCAGGGTCACGTCGCGGCTGGGGCGGGGGACGGCGTCGCCGCCCGGGGCTGCGGATCGTTGCCCCGCCAGCGGCCCCGGGGCGGCCGTGCCCTTCCCGCGGCGGGCTCCCGACTTTCCTCGGCGTGGCCAGAAATGTGCCGAGGCGCCGCCGAGCCGCTTTGACGTCTTGATCCTCTCCGAGAACTTAACGGGATCGCAAAGCCCTGCGAGCGGCTTTTCCCGGTGAGCCGGGCTTAGGGGCGCGGGCGGATTACAGGCGAAGCCCGCGCCCCGCCGGGGGGCGGCCGCGGCGGGCCCTGCCCTGCCCCGCCGGGCCGGGCCGGGCCGGGCCGGGCCCGAGGGCTGCCGCCGCCGGGGAGGGCGGGCTGCCGCTGCCGGCGCTTCCCGGCGCCGCCGGCCGGAGCGGGGTCCGCACCGAAACCGCGGCGGGGAGGGGCAGCGCTGCCCGTCAGCGGCGCTTAAGGATAACGGCCCCGAAGCGCCTGCGTTCAGACGGACGGACGGACGGACAGACGGACAGACAGAGCTTCTGAATTGGGATGCTGCGGAGGACGTCGTGGAAAGGTGAGACGGGAAGAGGAGGCGGCAAGCCTCCGCCTCTGGTTGTGCTTGTGCGAGTGGGATCGTGTCCTGCGTCTGACTTCCAGGTCTAAACCTTCACTCAGAAGCTTGAAATGGAAACGTAACTTGCAAGCTCTTTTTTTTTTTTTTTCTTTTTTTAAAAGAAAAGTGTCGATCTGATTAATCCGTGTATCCACAATTAAATTCAGGACACAAATCCGTACAGAAGTGGGGCCGGGGGGGGAATCACCCCACTCCTGTTGACGGAGGCTTAGCTTTACTAGTTCGGTCCATGTGTGTCTAACTTCTCTGCTGTCCGGTGCCTGTGGTCCAAGCGTGAGGTTGTCAGAGAAAATGCTGGCAAATACGACGAGCGCAGTGAAAGGAAATCGCTTTCCTGGGATTCCTGGTGCTCCCGCTAAATTGACCTTGTTTTTAGCAATATGACATCTTCTGCAAAACTTGTGCAGTGTAAACCGGCCCATAGCGTGTCTGAGAATGTGCAAGATACAGTAATGACTGCAATCAGTGTCTTTCTCTGACGTGTGGTCCGCTCACTTGCTAAGAGGAAAAAGCCAAAAGAAGCCAAGGAAAAATGACAGGAACGTTACTTTAATTCTCTGAAGAAATGACATTAAATGTAAATGGTGGTGGCGGTTAGTCGTGGACGCTTTTTACTGTATTTTGTTTTCCAGATTCAGAGTTGTTATATTCAAAGCAAGTAGTAAGAGGACTGTTGTATTTAAAATCTGTAATTTTCATTGTTACAACTGAGTAAATTGCAGTTTCAGATGTTACAGTTTATGAAATAGCTTAACTTTGCCTTCAGTCGGCAGAGTTATTTTTTTTCTCTGATATTTTTTATGTTGTTTTCTTTGAGTATGCATGCTAAAACCATCTGATTAGAAAAATACACGGTGCAAATGATAATGGGACTGTCAGGATATCTAATCAGCAAGGGTAGTCGTGGTAAACAAGCAGTGAACGACTTGAGGAAAGAGCACATCAGCTTTAAAAAATTATACACCATCCTTGCATGTCAGCGCCTCTCAGCTTTGCCTTCTGTGCACCTCTGCGCATCCCAGCTTTTGTCATCCAATTTGCACCCAAGCTCTGTCATTTCGGTTCAGCACGTTATCCTGCAGCCTTCTCCAGTGTTGCCATCTCTTTTCATTAGCATCTCTTAAATCCTCTTCTGTCGAATGCCTTGTTGCTACTGCATGTGAAACGTGGCACAAATTACCTCTCATGTGGCTTCCCTAGCCGAGTGGGATGGCTGTGAGAGTTTACATAAAGTGGGCAGGGAGTGAATTTGAACGGGCAACATTCACATGCATGCACTTGCACACATGTAAACATAGGTATATATTTTATAGATACTCGTTCAGAAACGTAAACCTGCTGTGTTTTACCTGCACTCATGCCCTTGTTATGTTCACTTTTAAGAGCTATCTTGGGAAATGAGTGCACTGACAGAGATGTTGGCACATCTGGTAAATTTTAGACAGTGGTTACAGAAGCCTTGCACAGAGCTTATTTTCTATATAGAAACATGGATACCTACATCACGTTAAACCATACTAGCAACAGAAACAACGCGATGTGACTTGGTTGTTCAGTCAGCTGTAATTTGTAATTTACTGTGGTTTAATTTACAATGTTATGTTCAATATCCACAGCTAGTTTCTCCTGCACAGTTTTTAGTCTAAAAAATAATATATTCATAGAAAATGGTCTGCAAAAAAATCTTAGAAAATTGAACTGTATTACCAATAATTCATAGATATAGAAGGGAAACTCGGTCCAAATAATGCATTTTCTTTAAAAGATTATTTTGCTACTGCGAGGTGGCAGGGACTCAATCATCAAATGGATCAAGGATAATCATATGCATTTCATTCTAAAACTATAAATTATACACAACATGAATATGCAATGTCGTGTGCGGTATATGCACATCCTAGAGTACTTGTGAGAGACAGTGTATTTGACAGATCTTTAGTACTGAGGTTACTAGGCTGTGCATATAAATTATGTGCATTTTCAGGAGATATCAGTGCCCACAGACTATGGAAAATGCATTATGATGTAGCAGAGAGTAACAACATTCGAACAGTGTACTTTTAAAAGAGGTCATAGTATTTAAGAATTGTTGATTTAAACTGTTAAGCATAATGATTCATGAGGGTGAGGTGGTACAGCCTGCTTATTATTTTTTCAACCCCTTGGGCTTGATCCAGTAGCCTTTATACAAAGCTGATTTCCATGAGAGCGTGCCAGAGTTAAACCTGCAGGTTAATTTACAAACCTCCACATCACTGGAGAAAAAAGTTGCACCTTATCTTCAAATCACATAGTTGCTTAAAGGTCCAGTGTCCGGGCTTCGAAGTCCATTTGTTGCCTGTACTGGCTGATGCGTTGGAACTGCAGACTGTCACGCATAACGTACACAACAGGCATGCCATACAGCTGAACTACAACTATTACGAAGTGATGTAACAAGGATCATGTAGGTGGAGGTCAAATCCCAAAATAAATCCCAGAGACTTACCAGGGTTGAACCTGAGAGGCTGTATGAGGATTTGGAACGTGTCTTAACTAAAATGATGTAAGTGATTCTATGCAGCTTATCACTGCTTCCATAGCAGTAAGTAAAATGTTGCTGAAAGCCTCAAGAGCAACGGTATATTACCAACTACACGAACACATAAGAGCCATTATAAAATCATATGTAAAGTTACCTTTTACTTTGTGACAGTGATATATATTTCATCTTGAAAAGGTGTTTTTTGAATTCTGCCATATTTTCTGTCTGTAGTCCTTTTACTCTAAATAAATAAGCTTTAAGAATATTAAGTGGTGATACAAACTACTTGATCTTCCATCATTACTTGATAAACAACTACATTTACTTCATATCGGAAGTATTAATATTTGTTTGGTTAACAATTTTGAATTAAGTTAGGGTGACTTAACATATTCTGCCCAAAAGGGGAGCTGCTAGAGTAGCCCAGATGTGAACTCTCAATACTCTTGAGAGGGAGACTATAGTTGTTCAGACTTCTTTCATGAATGTTTAAACTAATATGCATTATTGGGCAATTTTGACAGGCTACACAGTCCATTTTGGTGGCTTAGCTGATAGCCAGCAACTTCCTAAATTCAATATAATTCATAATATTTAAATGTGTGCCCGTGTGTTGGGTTTTTTTTGCTACTGAGCATGTGCAAAATTGCCTGAAACCTAGGCTACAAAGCTGCTCAGAGGCCTTGGCTGTGTCCAGATTGCAGTGGGTGCTGAAAAGAGGTATTCCTGCCACTGCTCTGGTGTGTGTTCTCGGAGCGCTGCAAAGTACAGCAAGTATGTGTGAGTGTATCCCATAATCTATTGGCAGGAGGCTCTGGAGAAAGGGGGAAAACTGGTTTTGGCTTGCTTAATTTGAAGCAGACTTGAAGTTTCTCATTTTTGAGGTGCAGCTCCTAAGCACAATGCAGTTTGCTGCAAATGGGTGAACAGACTTGAGAAAGGGGGGAGTTATGGCTGTGAGCTGGCTGCCACCTCCTTTTGGCCTGGAGTTAGATGCCCAGTTATTTTCAGTCTCCCATTTTAGCTTCAGTCAGTTCATATTGGCTAGCATATGTAGCTTCCTTCTCAGCGTCTTGTTCCCGGGTACCTGATTTTCTGCATGCCTTCTGTCAGAAATCCACTGGATGGTAGAGCTCCTAAAATTTAGATACTGCAGCCTTCGTACCTCTAGTTCTAAGTCTTTAATGTTATAGTTATAAAGAGATAAGTAGAACCTGATTTTCAAAATTAGGAACTGCTTATATGAATCTGAAGTTTTCATATGTTACTTGAACTCGTATTTGTTGTCAAACAACTGGCTGTCTTGATAAAACAGGTCTTTCATACCAGATGGTGCATATAAAATAATTTGACACAAAACATCAGTTGCTATTGAATCCAAAAGGAAGAGGATAAAAAGAGTACATGAACTATTTGCATTTGGAGTAGGGAGAGCTATCACTAATGTATAATTTGTTATAATTTCAGTAGGATAATACATCTTTCTCATTTAGCTCTAGTTTCAGTCTCAATGATTTATGCACTGAAAAGCAATATTCTTGAGTGTGGAATTATTATTCATCTCTTTCACGTTAAGTACAATTGGTAGCAAGGAAATACTAAGTGAGAAAGCATGTTAAAATTCTGCTTAAGTCATTGGTAAAGATATCAATCTTTCAAGAGCTAGGATTGTTTCAGGTAAGTTTTATTTGTCTGTTTGACACTGGAAAATTCTTCAACCTGAGGCAGTTTTTGTTTTCTGTAGTTTGACTTGGTGTGCTTAAAGATAAGTCACTGAGTTCTGGAAAATTAAAAATCACAAGGATACTTTAAGGATCCAGTTCTCCAACTTGGTTGCCTAAAACTAGGTTCAGGCTCAGAGAGCAAGCTATCTGTCTATCTGTCTCTCTCTTGTTAAATTGCTTGTGAGCTAAATACCTGTTTTAAGGGCCTGACATGGATTTATCAGACGTGTCAGCCTTTAGGTAATCAAGTTTTACCCTCAGTGTAATTACTAGCTTTAAATATTCAAAGCAGAGAGTGTACTCCAAAGATACCAGAGATTTTACAACAGGCAGATATCTACTTGCATTGGGTGCAATTTGTGTTGTTCCCACTTTCCACGTATACATCCCTTCACCTTGTTAGCTATTGTGTCAGCAAGCCTGCCCTGCATCGAGGAGGGCACTTCACTGAGCTGTACCTGTAGAGTGTTCAGGTTCCCTTTCTGAGAGCATGCGGTTAATTTGGAAGCATATAAGGTAGTAGTTTACATGCTTTCCACCAGGTGTGGTGGGTTGACCCTGGCTGGGCACCAGGTGCCCACCCAAGCCGCTCTGTCACTCCTCTCCTCAGCTGGACAGGGGAGAGAAAATACAACGAAAGGCTCGTGGGTCGAGATAAGGACAGGGAGAGATCACTCACCAATTACCGTCACAGGCAAAACAGACTCGACTTGGGGAAGTTAGTTTAATTTATTACCAATCAAATCAGAGTAAAGTAATGAGAAAATAAAAGCTAAATCTTAAAACCTCTTCCCCCCACCCCTTCCTTCTTCCTGGGCTCATCTTTACTCCCGAATTCTCTACCTCCTCCCCCCCAGCGGTGCAGGGGGACGGGGAATGGGGGTTGTGGTCCGTTCATCACACGTCTCTGCCGCTCCTTCCTCCTCAGGGGGAGGACTCCTCACACTCTTCCCCTGCTCCAGCGTGGGGTCCCTCCCACAGGAGACAGTCCTCCATGAACTTCTCTAACATGAGTCCTTCCCACGGGCTGCAGTTCTGCATGAACTGCTCCAGCATGGGCCCCTTCCATGGGGCGCAGCCCTTCAGGAACAGACTGCTCCAGCGTGGGTCCCCCGCGGGGTCACAAGCCCTGCCAGCAAACCTGCTCCAGCCTGGGCTCCTCTCTCCACGGGTCCGCAGGTCCTGCCAGGAGCCTGCTCCAGCACAGGCTTCCCACGGGGTGACAGCCTCCTTCAGGCATCCACCTGCTCTGGCGTGGGGTCCTCCACAGGCTGCAGGTGGAGATCTGCTCCACTGTGGACCTCCATGGGCTGCAGGGGGACAGCCTGCCTCACCATGGTCTTCACCATGGGAATCTCTGCTCTGGTGCCCGGAGCACGTCCTCCCCCTCCTTCACTGACCTTGGTGTCTGCAGGGTTGTTCCTCTCACGTATTCTCGCTCCTCTCTCTGGCTGCAGTTGCACAGGTTTGGGGGTTTTTTCCCCCTTGAATACGTTATCCCAGAGGCGCTGCCACCGTCACTGGTGGGCTGGGCCTTGGCCAGCAGCAGGTCCATCTTGGAGCCGTCTGGCATTGGCTCTATCAGACACAAGGGAAGCTTGTAGCAGCTTCTCACAGAAGCCACCCCTGTAGCCCCACCAGTACCCAAACCTTGCCACGCAAACCCAATACACCAGTATTCATTGATTTCCATTTGCCTACATTGCACGTCACTAGCCATCAAACAGAAATTGATCTCGTTGATGGGGGTCACCCTGAAGTTCCTTGCACTCCTCTTTTGTTTCTCCTGCCCATAGTACTTTTTGCCATCCTGAGATCTTGTCTCGCTGCTCCTTCTTTTCATCAGCATCCTTAATGAGAGGTTTTCCTATGGAACCCCAAGGAATATTGTTCTTAAACTTTTGCAGTGGTGAAGGTGACTGTTTAATTCCATTCTTGCTTTTTGTCTTCTAAGAAGCTAGTTTTTCATCCAAAATAGGGTTTGGTTTCATATCCTATGACTTGTTCTGTTTCTTTAGTGGCATAGCTTTTGGAAGTCTAAATAAGGTATACAACTGTTTCCTGTATTCAGTGCTCCACTGGTGTACTCGAACCATTCCAGGAGATTAGGAATATCTAATTCCAGTACCTATTAGTTGTGTCTAATTCCAGACTAGTCATATCTAATTTCAGGAGATTAATAACATCTGGAGAAGCCATTTCAGTTTGAAGTTTAAAGAAATACTGTACTTAATGGTTTTTAACCAAACTTTCAGGAGCTGATGCAGAAATGATAGGTCTGGAAATCCACCTACAGCATTTGAAATGTAGAAAGGTATTTTTGACTATAATACTCACTGTTACGGCAAAATAAATGTTCTAATCACTGAAGCGCTATTGCGTGTCATCTACCTAATTCTGTGTAACAAAGTATGTAATGGAAGCAGTAATTATAACTACAAAATGATTTATGAAAAAATTTCCTGGAAATGAGATATTTTTGGCATCATACTTAATTTGAAACACATTCATTTGGCTGGTTAATTTATGAATAATAATGTTTCTCAAAGGCTGAATCATTCTAAAAGAAATCACATTCATTGATATTTATAATGGATATGCATTAACAGAAACAGAGAAATAATTTGCAAGATGTTTTTTGAACAGACAAAATTGATTCCGTTTGTGAGACTGTTCCAGTTAACTTTTTTTATACATCGTCATGTTTTTAGCATAAATTATCTGCACTTCAGGAGTTAATTCTTCTGAGTGAACATTCAAATCTGAGAGTGGGTTGAAAGACTCCCCCTTTTTTTTTTGTATCAATGTGTCATAGAAATGCCCATTTTTCCCCAGTAAAGCTTAAGTTAACCAGTATGTACAGGGCTCAGTTTAAGATGAGATACAGTTATACATCAATTGACTTGCACTGAGGTAAAATTAAAAGTGGGAAATACTAACCAGATTTCCAGGTGTTAAATGATGCCCTAGGGCTATTTCTAGACTAATTTCATTATTTCTGGTTGCAAAAATCAAGTTAATCTATTTTATATTTTGAAATATATTACATAATTTTAAAAGTTACATACGATTCCCTTTAGTTCTCTGGGAGTTAAGTGAAGGGTAAATCAAGAATCTGTTTTTTAAGAAACTGGATGCATAACATAGACCTAATCATGGATTGTGAGCTTTGCTTCAGGAATAATTCAGAGCAGAATGTTAGTTTCTGTAAGATCTGTATTTCATTTGCTGCTAAAGCTGAATGTTGTATGGTTAGTGAGACAGGATTACAGGTGAAAAAGGGACAGTAGATGGTCTGAGGTAGTTGAATGATCCCAAGAGAATTTCATTCTAGTCATGTCTCAAACAAAAAGGCTTCCTGAATGGAGTTTCAAAACTTAAAAAAAAAATTCAAAATTCAAAACTTTCACTGACAGTCTTTCAGTCTGTCATTTTTAGAGACGCTTGTCTTGGGTCTTAAAACCTGTTTAGTGGGGATAGATGGAAAGGATCTGGAAAGGAATTTAGGTGAATTTCCAAAATCTTGTAGGAGCTGGGCTGCTAAATACCTTAGCAGCGCTTGTCTTGAAGCATTATACAATGCAAAAATGACATCTGGAAATAAATGGAAAAAACCTAGTATGTGTTTAATGCAGAGTTTAGATAATACAGAATTAATGCATAGTATATATTAAGCTGAGGGATACATTTCATTAATTATCTGCTTGGTTAATATGCATTTGCAGAATAAAAAACTTCATCATAAAATAGATAAAATTGGCACAAGGGGATCAGCTTAAAGTGGAATGGGTTGCCCTAACACATGAATTACCTAGCTCTTTTTGGTTGGCTTTCTAACTGTAATCTTCTTTTAATGAGATTTTAAATGCAATTTCACTATGGATAATAGGTATGACAGTGTAGGAATTCAGAAAGCCCAGAGACTAAAAAGAATATGGTGTCATGTAGCCCTTTTCTTTGGTCATGATAAATTTTCTTTGTTATATTTTACTAGCACTTTTTTCTGTCTAATGCAAATAAATCAAGAAACAGGTATGATACTGTGCCTGTAAATATCACTGGCTATTCTTTAAATGGTTGAATTTGCTTTTTGCTGTTCCATTGTTTTAATAAATCATTCTTTATAAGTACTGAGCACATTTCTTTTGCAGCCTTCGCAAATTTTTTTTTTTTTTTTCCCCTGTTTCAGCTGTCATTTAGGTGTTGATATGTAAAGCAAAATGGCAAAAATCAACACCCAGCACTCCTACCCTGGTATGCACAGACTGACTGTCAGAACTACTGATGAAGATATTGAAAGGATTGAAAATGGCTATATCAGGTAATATATTCCTTTCATCACAGTACAGAGGACAGATTGCTGCATAGTTTGTGGCACTCCTCTAGCTCTGCCTTATGGGAGTGTTGTATCATGATACTGTTGACCCAGTGCACTTACCTGACTTAATGATGTATATCCAAAATACAGAAGAGACAGCAACAGGAAGGTTGTCATGCCTGCAGTTTTGGAACCAGAATCTGTATTACCTCAGGAATAAACCCCATTTTTACATCAGTGGGAATTACACCAACTCGTTAAGGAGAAACCTTTCTCAGGTCACCAGGCAGACAGCAGGGTCTGTGCTTCCCCCAGTCTGTGGGATTTGGAGAAAAAGGGATCCTCCCAGTGCCATGCAGTGAAAAGCCTCAGGAAGTTGTTTTTTTTTTTAAAAGTAGCCTCTGCAAATCACCTAGTTCCTGTGATGGGGAACATTTGTAGTGTATAAAGAATATGGACATTTTTGTACTGGCTTTTCAGGGCCTCTCACTGTACAGTGAACCTGTAATGGTTTCTTTACATTCACGTTTCTCTGTTTTGACAGTTTTAAAGTGGCTGTTTAAAATGTGCCAGTAAGCTTGCACTTATATTTTACACGGTACCAGTCACTTGTCTAGTCTGGGCAAACCCTGCTGGGCCTGCAGGAAAGTGTCTGATGATCCACAGCACCCATACAGACTAGAAAAAGTGTTCTGCTTTTGGCTTGTTACGGTCCACCACCTCCGCTATGTGGACCTTGTCAGACTGCCTCTTGCTGTTCGAATGTGTACCCAGGCTAGAGCACTCAAAATCCTGCTGGGCTGATAGGACTGCCTGCGTTACGATAATTTTGCATTGCATGCCCCTACCATCTAGTATGGATGTGATCCCTGTCCTGTTTGAATTGCTCCTTTTTTTTTTGTTTCTGCTTTGCTTACACGATACTTTCTGTCATGTAGGTGTACCTACACTAGTGAAAATGGAGCTGCTTTTATTCTGCACAGTATGGCTTGCTTGACTTAGTTATACTGCCCCATGGTCTCCTTAGGGAGATTCGCAAAAGCCGTGTCCCTTTGTCTCCATTTACAGTGATATCTGAGAAAGAGGGAAAACACAGATCAAAATGAGCCTCTTCCTTTCCTTTTTTTAACGTCCTTTTTGTAGAGGATATCAGTGATTAGCAGCTCACAGAATGGAATTCCTGGCAGGGATGTGAGGGTGTGGTTATAAAGGTTTAAACGTAGAATTAAATCACTGCAGTCATCTGCAGTTTCAGAGGCAATGACTTGCTTATGACAGATAGAGGGACTGAAATATGAATTGCACTTTATCATGATGATGATGATGGTCTTGAAGAGCCATTAATTTAAAAGGAAGTTTGCTGTTATCAGCGTTAACTACAGGAGTTCATAGATGAGTAAAAAGATACAATCTCACTCTGTAAAAGAGATCTCATATTTAAGGTTTTGGGATTGCTGAAGTGATTTCTAGTAAGTATATACAATACCTTTGTACGATGACTCAAAGAAATCTGATACACATTTTTTTTAATTCAGATTTGTTTTAGAATATGTCTGTACCAAAAGACAGATCCCATCCAAAATTTTAGCCCTTCCTTGTCTTGTAGCAAAATATACAGCTGTAGACATTGGAAAACCCCCAAGTTTTCTAGAGGAGCAGCATTTCTCCTTTGCCTGTATCTTCTGTATCTTCTTCAAGCTCCTGTTGGCTATAGTTCAACAAAGCAAATAAGCACATTACTTAGTTGTCATTAAAGTCAGTGGGTGTTAAATTTATGCTTAATGCTAAGGATGTGCTTAAGTGCTTTTCTGCTGTTGAATGAGGTATTATCAAGGAAAAGCATTCACTGAAACAGTTAACAGAAAGCTGCTGGTGATCTTTAAACTGTCATTCTCAGTTATGCTGGAGTAGGTGATTCATGGGCCCATATTCTTACAGTGTAGTGTGCTATAAAGTTGGTCCATCTTGTTAAAACAAAAATCAACAAAACAAAAAAATAGCAAATAAGTCTTCATTTCTAAAATCCAGCCTCTGTATAGAAACGGCTCAAATAGGACAGGCAGCACATTAGCTTATAGACACAGGTTGGCTATCAAAAAGTTGGAAGTGGGATTCAGCTGTGCCTTGTAGACATCTGTATTTCAGTGTCTTTATGTGAGTAGGTGTCTAAGTTCCCGCTGTCATCGGTGGAGACGTAGTCAGTGCTAAGAGCCAGTGGAGCCTAGGGAGCTGTTCAGCTTACCCTGAAGTTGAATAGCTCTTCAGGCTCGTTTGGCTGTGTCAATTGTGAGAGGTATTTAATTGCCTAAAGTAGACACCTAAAGGTACTTGAGATACCGTAGAGTATCTGAAGCATTTAGCTTGGACTAGTGCATATGAAGTGAGACCTGTGTGCTCTGGAGAGGTCAGATAAAGTATTTTGAGGTATTCCAAATGGTAGTAGACTCCGATATTGAGGCAACTGAATCAAGCCCTAAGATGGCAATTGACTATAATGGGAACTTAGATACCCAGCTTATATTAGAAACCCTAATTTAGGTCGCTGCCATCTGGAGCCAAATCCCACCCTTGAGGTCTGGCTCATAGTCATTACTCAAAAGGGCTTCCGCAATTCCTGTTTAACTGATCAGAACTTCAAAACAATTGCTACTAAATGAAAATTCTGGATTTTTTGCATGCATTTTAATTGAAAATGGTCTTCTAGGCTTTGCTTGAAGATCTTTGTGCAAATTTAGAGCCAAATTAAGTCAAGGCAAGAGACAGGTGCAGAGCAGGTACTGATGTAAGTATCCTTCCCAGGGCTTACTCTGATAGGTACCTCGAAAGCATGGGACTAAATTGGCCTTTAGAGAGCTGAAGAGGCATGGGGCAGAAACCGCAGTGTCAGTGAGTTTTCTCTCAGATACAGTGACAGTGCTACCCCCATGGAAATAAAATATTTTTCAGCATAAGCCGAGGAGGCACAATAATCTGCTGATGTTCCTGCTTTGTAACCTGCTCTTTATTTCTTGGCACACTGCATATTCTCCTCTCATACTGATTTCAGACCGTGTAACACCCTTGGATAGTAATGGCAGTGGTTACTGTTTTGCTGCAGGTGCCAAACAAACTTACGGAGTCCAGTTGGGAATGAGTCCGTCTTTGTAAAAACAAAGTAAAAACTATGGCACATGCATTGAAGGTGTTACATCAAAAGCCCCATCTGTAACTGTCCCTCTGCATCAATATAACGCCAGCTGACAAATAGGGCCTCTTGTATTATCTGAACAGGGTTGAAGAAAGTCAGGAATGGGCATGTGAGTTGTGTAACAGGGAGTTAGAATAATGGAAGAGTTCATTTTAGGTTTACTTTTTGATTCACATTTGTGTGAATTAAAGTGGAATACGTTTGGGATTGCTGTGTAATATCGGACAGGCGCTTTCGTAAGATTTGCCTGGCAGAGTCCTTTGCGTGTTGTTTTCTGATCCTGTTGCAGATATACGCAAACTGTATTTGTAAAAGTGAAATGCAAGCACTTCAATAATGTTTCCACAAAATGATTTTGATTTTCCTGTGTTGTCTACACATGTTATAGCTATAACTTTTTTGTAAGGTAAACCTGAATTTATTTACAAATTGTTATATTTAGCTATAGCATAAACCTAGTCGTAGAAATTCTTGATGCACAAATAGAGTAATCGGAAAATTGTTTTTTGAAAACAGTCAAGCAACCAAAATAAAAATATAGACTTCAAAATTTCACTAGTTGAGTCCATAATCCACACAATTTGATTCCAGCAGTTGAGTCTGAGAGTTTTGCCTTTTTTTTTGCTACAGATACAATTTTTTCAGTGAGCGTGCTTGATCATTTATTGGTAAGAATCTGACCAGAGAGTAATTTAAATAATTTGAAATTTTTGATTTGTTTTATGGGACTCTGGATCAGAATGGAAGGTGTTCAGATCAGGTCACATTAAGCATGCCATTGTCTTTCACCTAGATTAAAACATTTCTTCAACATACCTCTGGCTCCAGACACCAAAAGCCATACTCTGGGGGTTTTAGAGGGTGCCATTAAGTGCTCTGCAGCTCCTCCTAGCAAGAGGACAGACAGGTGGTAAAACTCAATGTTGCAGACAGACGAAATATGATGAGCCTGTGTAGGGACAGTGGAGCGCAGCTTTCCACACTGCTGAGGAGTATGGAGGGGATGATCGTGCACACGAAGCACTTAACAGATGATGTACTTAGCAAGTATGACCCTGTGCTGATTCAGTGGAGCTAGTAGGACAGTATTGCTTTTGGTACCTGATCTAGCTTGTTTAGAGCTCACTCATCTCTCTCTGCGCTATTCTCCATTGCCTTCCTAGGCATTTACTCAAAATAAAGCTGCGCTCTCCATTCTTAGCCTTTTATTTATTGTCAGCAGATGCCCAAGCACAGCAATGTCAGTAATAAGAGAGACTGGGACTAAAACAAGTTTACAAAATGAAAGAAGAAGGATAGATAACAGTGCATTTTGGATAGCAATTTTCAACTCCTGCTTGGCTCTTGTTCTCACTGATAAACCAGCACAGTTATATCAAAATAGAACATCACATTGTGTTCATTGTATTTCAGTATGCTTATAGAGGCTAATAAAATTGAGATAGATCTCCCTCTGAGACTTCAGAGAAAGTCTGATTGGCCTGATTTCCTGGGCCTGACCTCTGTCTAGGGTTTTCTTAGAGTGATAAAGAGCGCACTCTGACAATCTTTTTTCTTTTTTAAATTCTACTTGGAAGGATACCTAAAGTGTTTTAATCCATGTTTACTTTGTTTTCTGTATTATTATTCACTACTTTACTTTGTGATCCCCTATATTTAATCACCTGTATTTAGAGCAAATATAGCAACTTAATGTACAGTCACTAAAAGCAGTTGAGTTACTGCAACTTAAAGAGATGCTCCTCATTATCTGAGTCACTGATTGAACACAAACTTCTAATCCATCCAAATGTAAAATAAAAGATACTGGCTTAAGCCTCTCTGAAAGGCTGTCTATTTCTGCAAAATACAATTTTTTTTCACATCTGAATTGTGACACTTAAAATTATTTTCTAAGAACACCCACTATCTTCTTTTAAAAATATTTTTTCAGCACTCAAAATAGCAATAATTGGTAAGTAAGAACAGAAGTAGCAGTATTAGAATTTATTGCTGTCTAAGATCACACAAAATATCTATTTTTCTGTAAAAAGGAATAAAAGGACTTAAAACCAGCCATAGCAGTGCAGTCTAAAAGACTGACTAGTCCAGTATCCTTTCTCCAGCAGGTCTGTAGGCAGATGCTCCAGGAAAAAGAAAAAAAAAAGCAGGCAAACTGCAAGTATCTGCAACGTACTTCCCTCTAATACTCTCCCAGCATCCAGCTCAGGAGACTTCTTGAGCTGAATGCGGGCCCTGCGTATCTGGTAATCCATAATGGATTTCTGTTCCATGAGTTTGTTCATTCTCCCCTAGAAGCCTTGTTAACTTTGGCATCTGCAATATTCTGAGCACCCGCAACATAAACTAGGCTATAAAAGTTTTTCAATACTAAGGAGTGTCTATTGGTGTCTTCTTATTAGGAGAGAAGAACAAAACAGTTAAGCTGAGAATTCTGGCAGTGCAGGACCTGTCTTTTTTAGCATGGCTCTTTGTGTAGAAATAATAAAGTTTTAATTCTCTGTTTGTCAGTTTCTCAGCTGGGAGTACACACAAAATTGAGTTGCTAATTATCCTTTTGTGGGCATTCAAAATGCTGTTGCCAGTTCTTATGAAGATACTGCAAGTATCATTAGAGTCGGTGTTTTCCTGGCAATACAGATTAACAGACTGATGTGAGAGTTTTTGTTTGCATTGCAAAGGGGGGGAAAAAGTGATCCTTAATGGATGTGACAAAGTCTTGTAGAAGTGAATACTAAAGAATGAAAAACAGAGAAAAACCTAGGACTCTCATAAAAAAATGCAGAGTGAGCCCTGGCAAAGTCCACGTTCCAGCGAAGTCAGTTTCAAAACTCCGTTACTGAAAGATGAGGCTAAAATTTCATCTATTTTTCTCAAATGCTAATTATTTCAGTGCTAATAAGTAGTCTTACAATTACAGGAAATCCTGGGAGTTGTCAGACACTGCCCGTAGCTTGCCGTTACAATCACCACCTGCAGCTGTGTGCAGCTGGGCTGTGGTGGTGTTTTCGATGCGTGGCAGTAGTGCCTCATCTCGTCGCTGCCAGAGCAGCCCTGAAGACCTGTAGCCTGTTCTGCTCTGCAACAGGTGACGTTGCAGTTACGAAGCGAGCAGCGTTAGCCCTGCGGTTGTGCAGCTGGCAGCAACAGGCTGGTCAGAACAGCAGTGGTGCTGCTCAGGACTAACTACTATAAAATCACCGTTTTCCCTTTCAGTCCACGCAAGAGTGAAAGCAAAAAGAGGTGCGTATTTGCTTCAAGTCATAAAAAGGAACTGCACTGGTAGAAATACCGGACTGTTAAACCCAAATGATGTCTAGGAGAACGACACTGAAAAAAGCAGTGGGCAGTCACTTTAAAGCCCCCTGGGGATGAATTCTATGTTGAAGGAAAGCTGTTGATGCCTTACAGGAGGTGTTAGAGTAGAAACCATGCTCCCCATAATTGTCTATCTGCACACCAGAGTAGTACTGACCGGTAAAGAATCAGCTTCTGAGCTTGCTGAACAGATGGCAGAGCCTCCACTGACTTCATTTTGTGTTGGATGGCTCCAGGAAAGTAGGAATATAGACTGAGCTCTATGTATATAGCTCAAATGTATGCCGTGTTACTAGGAAGAGGACAATTTGCTGCATTTTTTCCTGATGTAATGGTGGAAAGAATCAGATGGGGAGAAGTCTGCTGGAGGCTGTATGGAATTCTTAAAAAAACTTTGCTTTTGCAGAACCCATTCAATGTGTGAGGATGCGTCTTCAGAACTGCAGAGAGTCATCTCTGTGGAGGGAAGACATCTCTCTGAATCCCAGACGAGCTCATTCACGGGCACGGGAGCAATGGCAAGGTAACGTGCTAACTAATACCATTTCCAGTACCAAGTTTAAATTGTTGAAAGAGACTGATCACAATTTGGAGGCAAAGTAAGAAGAACCATCACTTTCCAAAGAAAATGGATGGAGTCCAGCTGAAGAAAGTTTATAAAAAGTAACAGAAGCTGCTTTTGACCTTGATTCTGAACTCATCGCTTACTCATTGCTAATAAAAACCCTAGAATCCTAGAGATGCTGAATGAGCTCATGCAAATTAGCCTGAATAAGAAAAAAAATATTTTTACATGATCAGATATGAAAATACATTGAATGCTGAGGAAATGTATGAAGTGAGGCCAGACTGTAAAGTAAATGGATAAGTGTTTGGTTCTGGCTGATAGCTGATGCAGTGTTTGTTTTCTATCAGATAAGATGTAATGATTGTTCCCTTGTTGGTAGATGGCTCTGGCAGGGGAGGAGACAGGGGCTCTTGTGTTGGGAGTGCAAGAGTTTTGCTCAGTTTTTAGAATCCAGTTATGTTTATAATGGATTGGGAGCCTTAGTCAGCAAAATTCAAGTCAACCATTTGCTTAAGTCATTTACTTTACTGGGACTTAAATGTAAACATGAAGTGGAGCTTCAAAAACTTAACTGTGTCTGCTTTAAGTATTTCCAGCTGAGACTACAGAGCTCTGTCTTCAGATACCGTTGTTATACACAATACAGACTACACTCAGTTTAAGAATAGTGTATTTCAAAGAACAAAGAAAAAATTATTATAAAACTAGAGTCATTTAAAGAGTGTTGTTTACACTTCAGCCTTTTGGATGGCGCAGAATAAACTTGTATCTCCCTGTTTGGTTGTCACATAGTGACACCACTGCATGTAGATTGCAGAGTCTGCAAGAAGTTGGTTTTAGGTGGAAAACATTTATAGATGTGTGTTTTGTTTAAACATAAAGCACATGAATATATAAACTCGTATTGAGAACTTCCTTTTTAATCTTTGTTTATATTGTTCTTTACCCTTTTTCAGGATAGTTTGAATTACATGTGTGTGTAGCTCCAGTTACTTATGCTCTGAATATGCAAGGAAGCCTGTGATGAAAACATGAATGCTTAGCAATTTAAGTATTATGGCAACATAACATGCCTCTTGAATGCAAATTCTCAAGGACCTAAGACTTCACTGAGTATCTTACTTTGAGATCTAAAGGACAAAAATGTGAAAATAATATAGCATGGCAGAAATCAGAAAATTCTATTTCTTCGTTCAAATAGAGAAGCTTTCAATCTAATTTGGTAAATCTGTTTGCTGCTTAACTAACAGGTCTCATCAAAATGCTTTATTTTCTATTGTAAGTAAGAACATCCGTATTAGTAGTTTTCCATACCACTCCTTATGTGGAAGCTGAGTTCTGCTCAGGCAAAGAGAAAAATTCTGTAGCTTAATTTTATGCAGCGTTTTTTGAATAGAGTGAGAAATCTATTAAATAATCTCAGGCTTTTATGTGGAGCTTTTCTTTTGCATACTTGGTAGGCTTTGGATTTTCTTAATTGTTGGAAATTGTAGATGATCTATACGATGCTATCTTGGTATAGTGCAAAAGAACTAGAAGTATCTTTTTCTAATTTCTGATATGTGATATTATTCCTGCCTTTTTTGTCCTTTTTATTTCAGGGTAAGAGAATCTGGGCAAGGTCTATGAGGAGGTGTAGTTAGGCCCTTGAGAAGTGCAGTCAAGAGGCTGATGTACTTTACCATAAGATTGAAATTGTTCATATCAACCTCTCTGTGGATTCTGAGCCTATGTAACACTAGCCAATGCAGACAGAATGTAAAGAGCTTTCCTGGAGTACCCCAAGGTCTCTGTAAGAAGTTAAGCATTCTTCAGGGTTTCATTACGCTGTTTTTGAGGCCAAGTTTGGGAAACCTGAATTAACATCACTTTCGTCCAAACTAGACTGCTGATAGGAAATAATACAATATATTGTGTGGGTAATAAATATAATCACTTTTCTAGATTTCAGTCTCCATTATTTTCCATTTCTCAGAAACTTACTTCCCTTTGAACTTCGACAGAAAACATTGTAAGGATTCGTAATGTGAATTAGTGGGTGTAGAAGAAGATACATAATGATACAGTGATAAATTAATTACGTTGTCATGATTTTTTGCTTATCTCATTTTGGTGCTCTGCTAGAAATTTAGGATCAGGAAATAGTGCTTCCTATGCAGTAAGCGGGTTTATATGTGATAGGCAATTGATATGTCGGCAGACAGACCCTTTAAAATCACAGGCAAAGTGGCTGAATTTTTATCATTCCTTATTTCAAAGTCCATCCTCCCTCACCAATTATTTAGATTTTGTTTCCACTGCGTGTACCAGCCCTTGAGCATGTGATCCTGTGAGTATTTTGTATCTCCTCATCCTGTCAGGCAAGGATTCCCCCATTATCACATAATGTCAGAAGTTTGTTAGCAGTCAACTGCCCCACCCCAACCACTGGGTTTGCCCCCACTTGGCAAGAATATTCTTCTGTTGCTCCTGCGGTGCTGGTACAGTGGACTAGGAACTGATGTGTAAGATACTTTCCCGATCCACTGCAAAAGGTGACGTATGAAATTGTGGGAGGTGACTGGGTTCACACAGTTAATCCATCCAGTTTAATTTCATGGCAGGTGCAGAAGTGGAGAAAAGTCCTCCTGGGCTACTCTTTGTGGAGATGATTTAAGCCATCTGATGTTCTTGTCTGGTTCAGTCAATGTTGTATGTTTGTTCCATGCAGGCTATCACGATTTGTCATATCTGTGAGGTCATGGGCCACAAGACATTTGCACCATGAAGACCAAAGACCTGATTCTTTCCTAGAACGTATCCGAGGGCCAGAGCTCATAGAGGTGTCCAGTAGGCAAAGTAACATCCGATCCTTTCTGGGTATCCGTGAGCAGCCTGGGGGAGTAAACAGGTAAGAAGATGTGTTTATACTTTAAAGGAAGATGACTGAGGTTATGGTATTACCTTGGTGATTAGGATATAAGTTTTATTTTAAGAAGAAGGTAAGGAGCTTAGCCTGGGAGATGAATAGAGTACCTAATGCTGCCCAGGAATCTTCACATAACTGAAGTATTACGGCTTTCAGCAGGCTTTCTCTTTCCCCCTCAAACACACTGTGGCAAAGATCTTGAAGTAAAGGATTTTGATCATGCTGCTTCAGGCAGAATGGTTTCTCAGAACTGGAATTTTATCGCATCTACCTGTGCAACTTGATGTTGCTAAGCTCCTCTCTACTGAGGATGAATGCAATTTCTATTTCAAGAATCTAGGATGTTGCTAGTTGTGGCTTCTCAGGACATTAATTTTATACGCATTATCTGTGAGCGTTAGGAAACTCCAAACAAGCAGTTGCGCAAAATGTGACATTGCTTTGTTACACCTACTCAGGAGTTCAACTGCTAACATCATTATAGAAGGCTTCTGATGCAGAATTGAGAGAATCTTTTGGCTGCTGACTTAACTTATTAGCACATAGTCATTGGTATGGAAGGCAGGTTAGTCTTATCTTAAAATTTTTCCAATAAAACAATAGAGGCTTGCAAGAGAAACCTTTATGGGTTTACAGTCTTTTGACTTGATGAATTAATATTACCTTATAAATACATGATACGGTGTTTTAAATTTAACTCCAGCTAAAAGAGGAATATGAAGTCCCAAGACAAAAGTTGACTTTCTGTTTGGCATTATGCTTTGAAGCATAGACTCCCATATTTTTTGCATAGTTAAAGATGGGTAGGTAAGCAAGTAATAAGTTGATTTGTTTCAAAATCTCAGCTAGTAATTCAGATTAAAGCAAGAACCTTTGAAGGGCTGTGCATGATACAGGTTACCTTGATTTGTTGTGGTCCAGCCTTATTATCTTCACTTGATCTACTCCTTAGAAATTCAGCTCAAAAGCACATTTTGTTGAATTAGCCAGACGGTCGTCTGATTTTTGAGACATCTGGATCAGTAGCAACTACAGATTTGAAGTAATTAGAGAGGACAATATTGATCCTGGGCCAACAAACCTCTATATAAGGCTATTAGAGGAAGTGAGTATGGGAGTATCTGTCCTTGTCTTCTCAGTTTTACACTGTTGCCCCGTGACAGTAGCTCCCAGTTGTTCTGTCATGAAGGCTTAATTCTTCAGGAATGGTAGGTATGCTTGTTGCTTATCCACAAGCCTTGGCACTGCATCTGTGAAGAAGACTTGAAAGGATTGAAGAACGCTTAAAATAGTAGCCAAATGAGTACAGAGCTAAAAATAGTGAGATGCATGTTGCCATGCACTAATATGCCTGAGAACAAGCTTCAGACATCAGATGTGGTCACAAATGTGTATGCCAAGCACATGGTAAAAAGAAACTGCTGCCTTGAAATAGTTATGCAAAGGGGCTTATCACTGCAGTCAAAGTTGACCTTTCTAATCTTATCAGTGCATATGTGAGAAGCTAGTAAGTCAGTCCATCATGTCGGTAAACACATGTATGAAATACCAACAGTATTTACACTCTTTAATGTGTTTTATTTAACTTGCTGCAGTCACTGGCCCTTGGCCAGGTTTAATGTCAACTATAGCAACAACACCAATGAAGAGTAAGTACTGATAACTTCCAAACACCTTTCTACTACTAGCTCCTTCTCTTTTTCCCTTTCCAGCCTAGTAACATTTGTAGTATAAACTCCTTATCTCGTCCTAAGCCTTTCCTAAGAATATAGTTTAATTAGAAAGAAAGATCTAGTTTTCTTAGTATGAAAAGCCTCCTTCATGCTCCCTGTGAACTTCTTTTTGTCTGAAGTTACCCTTACCTCTCAAGGAGTGAATTTGATTAAGCATTTAGACCCTACCTCCGCTAGTTCAGCTGGCTGATTTTACTGCATTGCCAATTGATTTATTAATTCTTCAGTTTTTAAATGAGATTCACGTATTCATTTTCTAATAGTGATTTTCCTCTTTTAACATACTAGTCCCTTTTTGCAAATCAAGTGCCCCAAAAATTTCAGGTTGTCAAATGAGAAGTGGATACTGATCAGGGTACCAAGAAAACACTCACGTGTGCAGTCTAAATGAAAACTAACCATCGTCTTAAAATGTGTGTTTCAGTTCAGCAGATGTTGTTGGTGTAGATGTAGAGAGGGTGACAGGCAACATAGTAAGACTTGCATTGCAACACAAGCTCTGACAGAAACTGTCCTTTGGAGTCTATTTTATATATTTGACAAGCTATTTCATAGTGTTACACCAAAGAGAAATCTCTTGAAAAGGTGAAGAGCTCCTGTAATTTAAGATCACCCAGCACCAATGTTTGTTACATGTCTTAGACCACAGCTATCTGCGGACATATCTGCTCTGTAGCATCCAGCAGTAGATCTATTCTCACGCATGATGATAGTTCATTTTTTTCATTGCTTTCCAGATGAAAACAAAAATTAAAAATAATCAGGATAGTTTCTGATTATGTCAGAAATACTTTTAGGAAACTCTTGTTTTTTTTTCTCCAAATAGTTCCATCACGGGCGAGCTCAAACTGTACATTTTAAATGATGCTGCAGACCTTTGTGCACATACCTGAACAAGAGGTCTTCCTGCTCCTGAAGCAACTTTTTGGTTTGGTTTGCATAACTTTCATTAAAAAGGAAAATCAGTATGCAGTGAACAGTGACAGAAATGTGCAGAATTTTATTTAGACTGGTATAAAAAAAGTGCTAAAAGCCTGGAGCCTAGCCTGCTGGTCAGGGCTCAGAGGACCGATGAGGATGGAAACACTGCTTTCTTACTCTGTTTCTGACAATGACTCATGTACCTTGGGCAAAACTTTCGTCCTTCCAATGTTTCATTATTTTTAAGTGAAGACAACATCTGTCTGTCTACCTGCCTGACAGTCTGAAAAATACTTGATTTGCAAAGTACTTGACAGATGAGAAATGCAAATATTTGACTCATTCAAAGACTATGACAGTGTTTTTATAGGGGCTGATGAAGACATGTTTTCTAAGTCTGAAGATGCATGCTCCTTTTAATGTGCTGGAAAAACAGAATGGATGCCACTGTATTGCTGTGAACGAGGACAGGCACAAAATGTTTTAATAGTTACTGGATTCCAGTTTACTCAGTAGTACTGATAAGAAAAAAAGATGCAGGTCTTTTTGAAGCTTTGGGGTTTTCATTATGTTAAAGACCGAAGAGTACCTGCCCTTGGGGAACTGTAGATGATGCTTTAATGGCTTTGATTATGGCCAACCTTTTCCTCTGAGTGACTTCCACCACCAGACTACAAGTAGGTGGGAGTATGATAACTTGGAAGTTACCACAACAGAGATGAACAGAGGCCACAGAAATGGAAGAATCTCAGCAATTTTTTAGCAAATGAGTCTGGACTTTTCTGGATTACACTGTGGTGCTGCATCACTATGGAAATGTCTAAGGGTAAGAACTGGAACAGGTGCTCATTGCTGATAGGTGAAAGCTACTACGATCTTAAAATTGGTGACTGTTCTCCCTTGGAGTGCTTCTTTCTCCCTGTAACAAGCACATTCATAGGCAGACTGCCATTCACAGCGTAGACTTTTTCTGATCTGAGTAATATGAGCAGGTATACGTGAAGAGCACACATGAGCTCACTAAACTTTTTACCTGTTGGTTCAAATCCTTTAAGCAGCACTTTTCCAACTGTTACTACATATCCTGTCTTTCCTGTAGGATGTTGCTGTCATTGAACTAATTTGTCCTGTATTGACACCAGTGCAAGGGGAGAATTGGACCCCATCTTGGCAGTTCAGAAGAGAACACGTAGCTCTCGCGGGAGCAGGAGTCCATGGCTTTCATTCAAACTAGACCTTATGTGTGGAGAGTTATGTTTATATATGCGTTATCCACATACACTGTAGTGTCAGGAACGTTTAGTCTTTTCTGTCTAACCAGAGGGGACACTTTCTGCTACAAGGAATAAAGACATTTCAAATACAAGACAGGGAGATCTCAGATGGTGGATTTTCTGCTTGTGCAAATGAGTGCAGTTCTGCAGTTTACATGATTCTTGACCAATGCATGTTGCAAATTTAGCTCTAAAGATTGACAGAATCTTAGGAAAGACGTTAATTTTCTGCAGTTTTGAAGAGGATGCGTGGGCCTATCTGCATCAGTTAACGTAGCTCAAGACTCTTCAGTTCACACAAACCTAAGAATGGGGGAAGTCAGATCCATCTTTATATCTTGCTTACCACATTCTAATGAGCTAAAGGATGTACATACTCGAACAATATGAAAATCCATTATCTGGAATTAAATCTGGCAGCTTGGGTCTGTGCTGGACAGTATGGAATGGTAGGATATAATTATGTTAAATGTTCCGTATTTTACTTTCTTGCATGAAAAGCAATTAATAAACATGGGGACAATCATGATTCCATTAAGTCTAAGCAAAATTCCCATTGATTTTAGCAAGGATGGAACTTAATGCTTAATGCTCAGCCTTTGAATACAGTGGCAATTGAATACAGGCAGAGCAACTTGTGCGTGGCTCCTCTGATCAGACATAGACACCTGCATCTGAACTAGGCAATCCATTCTTCCTTTACAGCTGATGGAAAGAAAAAAATGCTTTTGGGGCACAAGTCATCTCATAGATATGGACTATCTTGTAGATACAGTAGATCTCTACTGTAGAGATCTAAAATAGGTTGGCTTAATCATGTTGACTATAAAGCAGTTATAAAATGAATACTATGTAGTTAAATGAGACACACCTCTTTTCTCTACGTTTGCTGCTTTTGTTCAAACATTGACTGGGATTCTTCTCCAAGGCAATTGTTGAAGCCAGAGGTAATTAATGAATTACAGCTATGTTGGTTTTAAAGAAACTGTGAGAGGAAGTTCAGCCTCAGTTCATTTAATTACCATTAAAGCTGCAGACGGTCACTGTGAGGTTTTGGATACGCAAAGAATGTTGACAGTTTGTTAAGCTGTTTCAAGTTCTGTTGTAATTTGATAGATTTCTTTTTAAATACCTGAGTTCTAAAGAATGAAACAAACTGGAAGCATTTAATTAAAGCCTGGTACACTGATGTCTGAAAAGGTCAAGAAAGCATGGGTGACTAATGCACAGAATCAGCCAGCTGGTTACCTGATGTGATAGTGTGGTGGTGTCAGCTCGAAAGGCCTCAGCCCGTAAACCATTTTTACCAGTTGGATCCCTGTCCTACTCTCTCTGGAGTCTCGTCTAGTTTCCTGTGCCTCAACATCCACCCTCTCCCTTAACTGCTAAAATATTGGTAATATTGCTAAGCCTTACATTATGTTGTACAGCAAAAAGGAAGAAAAGAAAGAGGTTAAAGAGGAGAAAAAAGAGGAAAAGAAGGAGGAAAAGAAAGAGGAAAAGAAAGATGACAAAAAAGATGATAAAAAAAAAGAAGAGTAAGTATAAAGAATGTGCACGTGTGTTTGTAACACACTTCGCACACTACAAAGCATGGTATGGCATTTCATTGTAACGCTTCCATGACAATTATTGTGCTGTAGGCTGCAGAATGTTGGCCTGTCAAATCTTTAATACGTTTTCCCCTTTGGAAAGGTACAACGGCTCAACAGACTTGTTGCATCTTTAAGACCTGTGTTTAGACCTGTCAGAAGCAGCTTCCTAAGTCAGTAAAAGGGAGTTCAGCTACCTCTGGTCACTTTGATGTGCTGTTGAAGATGACTTTTTTACTATGAGGGCATTTTAGGATAGCAGCCTGCTTTGCAGATCTGCACAGGCTTTTCATTGTTCCGGAATGTCCATAATGATTCAGAGCAGATGAACCAAAAGTCGGGTTTGGACAAAGAGCAAAAATCTTACATGTAGAAAATTACAGATTTACGAATAAGTTTAGTTATTACACTGATTAGCATATTTAATTACTTAATATGGTGCAGTTCATTAGTAGTGATCACTTAAGTTTGCTTCTGCTGATTAGGAGATGCTGTATTTCTGCAATGAAACGAGATCATTTGAATGCTTTTGACAGAAATGGATCCTCCTCTTGTTTTGTCCCCCCAAAACTGACCCAAACGTAGTACAATTTAGTATTACCAGTCATTAAAAATAACAATGATAGCAGATAAAAGAATGCATTTGAGCGGACTTCACAATTAAGGAGTATATTAGAGTAATATACTGCAAGTTTATATGTATGTATATGATGGCATGTGCTATGTAGGCATGGGGACATGTAATTAGAAATCACTTCCAAATGGAATCTGCTTGATCTCAAGATCTTGACTTTCTTAATCAAAGGTTTGTTTGATTAGAAAGCCTTTGTTCTAAGGATTCTCTTTCGGCTTCAGTTACTGTGTAGTGAGAGCCTGAGCTTTGCAGCTTTCTTTTCAGCAAAGAAAATAAATGTTTTAATGTCTAGAAGGTGGTATACTCTCATATGAAGACCGTATTTCATGGTCACCAGTTTTGAGGTGGTGACCAGTATTTTAGAAGAAATGGCTCAAAACCTGTTGTGAAGATGGCAAAGTGAATACTTTTTCGATTAAAGCTGCTTCCTTTACTAACATTATCATCTGGACATTCAGCTGACAGCAGGGATAATGCCAGAAATACACACAAATATGAAACAAATTATCATTACATTTTAATATATTTACATTCTTGGAGATTAGGAAAAGTCACACAACTGCATATCCAAGCATTGCCCGGTCACCTGTTCCCCACACTGTTACACAGTTTGCAGATCACACTATCACATGTTACTGTTGGAATAACTTCTGCAGCTGTGGACCTCACGATCCGCTAATACGTGTTTCCTCTGATTACGTACAACATGCCTAATTGCCGTCTGTTCCGTATCAGCCATTCTCGTGCTGGGGAGGGGCACTTCTGAGCATATTCTACATGTGCCATTAGCCATGCTGTTCTTTAAATTTTCTTTAAATTCCAGGCCTGTATGCTTCATTTAGCATCTCTCATTGTTGTGAGGCCTAGGGAGCCAGGACTGCGAATGTGTGAAATTTACTTTTACATAATAATACATGTTTTAGTTCTAGTCGCACACTGTATGTGTGTATGCACGCACAGAGTCTTACTTGTGTAAACATGTATTTGAATACATCAGTGTTTTACTTGTTTAAATGCATGCTCGTACAGTCATTTCCATAATAAGATTTGCCAGAAAACATAAACATTAATCTGCAAAGGAAGGCTCTTTCTCTAGCAATGGACCGTAGCCTTCTAGCTGGAATGATAATAAGAAACATTTAACATTTTACTTTTTTTCAGCAGGGGGTTATATGCAGAAAGGCTGTGGTTTTCAGCCTGGGCAATGTGAATGTCTGTGGGTTTTTTTCCACTCTTACTTACTTTTTCCAAAGTTGGGTCAAACAAATAAATAGAGCATGTCAGATGGGATGAAGCTAGTATTTGGTACCTCACCTGGAGCTGCCTGCATGGGTACTTTCTCTTCTTAGGCAGCTGTGAGCTCATCATGAGGTGAGCAGCCTCCAGAAGAGGGAGATGCAGCAGGTCACTTCGTTACATTTCCCGTGTAAATCTGCACGTTTTACTTTCCAGGAAGAAGAAAGAGGTCTTTGTGATAGATCCTTCAAGCAACATTTACTACCACTGGCTGACCATAATTGCCGCACCCGTGTTCTATAACTGGTGTATGCTAGTGTGCAGGTATGGATTTAAGTTAATAATAATTTTAGGTTTCAAATTTAGTGTCTCGTTATGTTTTCTATGCAAATCATCCTCTTATCTCCCTGCGGTGTTTTTTGGGTGGCTTACCTAGGAGACTTACAGTTCATATACCCTTAGGGATATACGGTATACATACCACTGGGAACAGATGGCCAATGTTTCTTTTTCTCTTTTTGCCTAAACCCAATTAGTCCTAACTTGCAGTGAGCGTCCGCATGAGCGCTGGCTGTGGCCTTTGTGTGCCACCTGCTGGCTAGCTGCAGAGGTGTGCCTTGGCCACTGGGGCTCGGTAGCCACTGCTAGAGAGAGGTCTTCCAGACACCCCGGAGAGAACAGAAGGGAGGGGGGTGGGCAGGGTTGGGTCACCTTAAATTAATATCATGCATCTATAGATGCTTGAAGGGCAGGAGGATTTTACTCGAGTATTTATTTATTTTCCCTTGTCAAATGTAGAAATCAGTTTGAGTCAAAGTAATGGAGTGCTGCAGAAATGGTTCACTTAGGCTGTGTCAGATGGCAGGGAGAGATGAGGATAGCTTGCCACTCAGAAGCCTTTTATTTGGGAGTTGTCTTAATGGAGATGTCTATCCCACGAAATCTGATGCGTGTTTAATTGTAGGGATATGTGTATTCCTCCATAAGTACACTGTGCGGCATATATGCGTTTGAGTTTTGCTCCTGGCCTAAACACCTTTGAATCCTGAAAGTTCCTAGTGTCTGTTTAGATGTAGCTCTAGTGTGCAGATGCCTAGGCTTGGAGATATGCTACTCTTAATTTTTCAGTGCCGTTAATGTGCACTAACATGCTGCTAGGACACACATTGCAAGTACTTTGCTTACGCGTTTGGTATAATTTTTTTTTTTCTTTTTTTTTTTGTATCTTTGTTTCTTTAGAGCCTGCTTTGATGAGCTACAATTTGACCATATTAAATTATGGCTGTTCTTGGATTATGGCTCTGACATCATCTATGTTCTTGATATATTTGTCAGATTCAGGACAGGTGAGTCTTTCTGGGCTTTTACGGTGTTTTCAGCTACAGCATGAATATAAAGGCTGGAAACAGAAATTCCCCTGTGGGGTCTGACCAGCGTAATATCCTGTCTCCAGCAGAACCCGACAATGGAGGCTTTGGGAAGATGAAGTGTCTGACCAGCTTGGGTTGTTTTAAGGCTGGACATCCCAACACCTGTACTTCACTTGTCTCTAAATTCATTTCTGTCAGTGCTTAATAGGCATGCCAGACGCTGACTGAATAGCCACTGTAACAGCCTGTGTGGGGAAGGGAGAATAAGGCGCTTAGCATGTCGTGATCACTCTGTGCATGATCTATTGCTTGTGTTCATTAGAGTGGGCAAGAAACCAACTGGTTTCTTAGCCAGGTTGTGCAGCCTCCTGCTCAGAAGTGATTATTGAGTTGGTCAAGTGCAAGACCTTGCACTCATCTCAGCCTCCAGTCTTCTGCCTGGAACTGGCAGTGCTGCCCCTCGGCCACCAGCTGTGTGTCCTGCAGCCTTTGCGAGGTCCTGGCTGGGTCTCCCACTGCCTGGTGGAGGTAGAGGGTTAACCCAGGAGGGTGGCAGTATGGGATTAACCCAGGCACCTCTGCTTAGGTCCTGCCTTCCTGAAGGAAGCGTGAATCTGAAGGATCTGTGAAGACCGTGCCATGTCATGCGTGAAGTGCTTCTCTTCAGCTTCCCATCCCTGTCTCTGTAGTCCAGACCGGCTGAGAAGATTTCATATTTGAGCATGCCCAACTGATACAGATTCTAGCCTTAAAGGGCTATCTGTTTTAAACTAAACAAGGTCATAATATAGGTCTAAGCAATGATATACAGTGACCCATACCATTAAATTGCTAGAATAGTCTTTGATGTACTTTGGTGCATGCACTTTGGCCTCTGCCAGCTAGCACTCTCTCAAGCAGTGCC
Source organism: Platalea leucorodia (assembly GCF_965183815.1). Taxonomy (NCBI): domain Eukaryota; kingdom Metazoa; phylum Chordata; class Aves; order Pelecaniformes; family Threskiornithidae; genus Platalea; species Platalea leucorodia. The sequence goes on from NC_138824.1 coordinate 72,130,062, forward strand.
TGGGCACAGCTGGGAGGACAGCAGAGGTTGGGTGTTGTTCATGGTGTCATTTTTGGAGGGGGGCTGGGAGAACTTATATGTGAATAGAAGCTGTCATGGTAGCTGATCTCATGGCCGTAAAACGTTTCCTGGCTTGTTCTAACTACTGGTACAGACGCAGCCCCAAAATGTCCCTTGGAAGGGTCTGAAACTGCACTGATCATTATAAAAATGAGAGTTCTTTTAAATCTTTGATTTTTACATGCTGTTCTTCTTTTTTTAAATCATGCTGACAGCTTGACATTAATTATGGCTTGTGACAAGTTGTAAACATAATTACAAGACAGAGGCTAAAAATGCTGTCACTCCGGGCAGCACATAACTCATAGCAAGCCAAATTCTTAAACTTACCAGGTACCTTGTTCAACAGGAAAGTCTGTTTCAGAAAGCAGCCTAAATCACAAGACTGCCTTTTTTTTTGGGGGGTGGGGTGGTCCTTAATCTTCTTTGTGTAGTTCAAAAGTCAACCATGCCCACTACATTTCTCTTCTGCAGTTATATCTGTTATTGTAATGGGAAAGAACTGAGCAGAAATTGGGCATGTACAGGCAATGCAAGTTATAAACTTTCCAGGGCTGTCCTGATAATGATTGTACAGGTGTTAAAGCATGGTTAGAAGGCTGGCTTGGCAGGCCTGGATTGGGACTGCAGAATTGCCACAGAGATCTCCTGAACGCTTCAGTGCAGGTGTCTGCTGCCGTTTCAGGTACTCAAATATGGGAGTCACATCTTTTAGGTGTTGAAATCTTTGTCAACTCACTTGACAACGCTTCCTGGCTCTGCTGGTGCCTGCTGCCTTCTCTCAGTCTGCACGGCCCATCTGCCTTGGGCACAAAAGTCCTGGAAGCCTTTGGGAAAGAGTGTGACCCCCTGCTGTCTAAGGGCAGGGACTGGCTTCGAACTGGGATCTAGGTAGCCCCACAACGATCATGATCCATGGCAGCTTCTCTGTGGCGGACTACTCTCTAGCTGCACGGCCTGTTTGACTGTATTTCACCTATTTAGTGACTGTATTGTGAAACAGAAAAGATTTGTGTCTCTCAGCAGCTGGTCATGTTTCACATACCCCCGTGTTTTGATGCTTTCAAAAGGTTTTACTGTAGGACTCCAGTTCTGTGAGGGGACAAAAAAGAGCTGAGGGGCTTTCATCTCTCTTCAGTAGGAAAGTGTTTTCAAAATTATTTTTAATAATTGTGAGTCAGAAATTCATCTGCCTGGCCAACTGTTCTGTTTAGTTGCATAACTCTGTTAATAAGGGCATATTTGACCAGGTCTTTTCAGCAGTTTTCTGGGAGGTAGCACGTTCGTGGCACAGGCCATCAGTTTGCAGATACCTGAGGACAGATACACACGTATACGTGAGGCAGCTGTACAGATACGCACGCATTCCAGAAATACAGCCGTGCTGTGTAGGGCAGAAAGAAATGCGGCTTGGTCTTCCTCAGCAGATGCTTCCCTGAGAAAGCTGCTGCTTGTAGATTGCTAAGGGATTAGCAAAATGTGATAATCTCTGATATACAGGGAATGTTTTGCATTTTTCTCAGTGGGCTTTTCCTCCTGACTGGCCTAGTGGGCAGGCAGCTGGACATCTCCTCTTGCAATTGCAGCAAATATTTTGCAGTGCATAGGCTGTTCCCTCTGGAACATTTTCGGTGCTTTCAGAGGTACAAAACAGCCCTGCAGCTGTACTGCTCCGGCAGCCTTTCTGTGAGAACTCTTACACAGATGCAGTTTGTTTTAAGGTCTCTTACCACAGTTTGTGTCTTCTAGTAATTCTTAAAATGTAATACTTTCCAAAGGCTTTTGAATAAAGAGAGAGCAATGTACAAAATTCTGCTTAGTAGCTCTCTCACTAGAAACACAAAAAAAGTGTAAACCATTTTCCTGGAATGAAAAGGAATGTCACTTTTAACATATTTTGAACAAGAGAAAATGCATGGCTCAGGGAAAAACAAGTGGATTTCATTATCTCAAGGGTGTCTATATTGTTCTGAGAAAAACCTCAATCCATTATACCTACTTATTCTTGGTATTTACTTAAAAATATTCCACTCTGATTTTATACACAATTGCTTAACACTTGCTTAACTTTAGTTATGACTCATGTCAATGATTCATGAAAAACGAGGCATTTAAATCTCCCCTTTCTTCTTGCAAAGATGATACCTAAAAGACAAAGAATATAGCTGTCCCAGAATAGAGTGGAAAACTGTGGGGAGCACTGTGGTAATAATAGTTGTTGCTCTACATCATTATATATCAGCTTTGAAACTCCATTGAAATATTTAAATTTGCAATTAAATATTTTTCATTAAGTGAACTCATAGTGTATCAATGTCTGTATGCATAACAGTACAAGTTTTAATGTTCTCAGGTATCTGAGATGTAAGTCACTCAGTACTGTTGATGGTAATTGTGAACTGCGGTTTTATTCTAACAAGTAAAATTTGTATTTTTATTCTTTGAAGGCTTCCTTGAACAAGGCTTGCTAGTTCAGGATGAAAAGAAATTGCGAGATTATTATACCAAAACTATGCAGTTCAAACTGGATGTGCTGTCTCTTCTGCCAACAGACCTGGCATATTTGAAGCTTGGTTTGAACTACCCTGAACTGCGATTTAACCGCTTGCTGAGGATTTCTCGGCTTTTTGAGTTTTTTGACCGTACAGAAACCAGGACAAATTATCCAAACATGTTTCGTATTGGAAATCTTGTCTTATACATTCTTATCATCATCCACTGGAATGCGTGTATATACTTTGCAATTTCGAAGCTCATCGGATTTGGAACTGACTCTTGGGTCTACCCCAACGTGTCCATCCCAGAGTACGGGCGCCTGTCTCGAAAGTACATCTACAGTCTGTACTGGTCAACGCTCACGCTGACGACCATTGGAGAAACACCTCCCCCGGTGAAAGATGAAGAGTATCTCTTTGTGGTCATTGACTTCCTGGTAGGTGTGCTGATCTTCGCGACCATTGTCGGTAACGTGGGCTCCATGATTTCCAACATGAATGCCTCCAGGGCAGAGTTCCAGGCCAAGGTCGATTCCATTAAACAATACATGCATTTCCGAAAAGTGACTAAGGATCTGGAAGCCAGGGTTATTAAGTGGTTTGATTACCTCTGGACCAACAAGAAAACAGTGGATGAGAAGGAAGTTCTCAAAAATCTGCCTGACAAGTTGAAGGCTGAAATTGCCATCAATGTCCATTTGGACACACTGAAGAAAGTGCGTATATTCCAAGATTGTGAAGCTGGACTTCTCATTGAGCTGGTGCTGAAGTTGAAACCTACGGTCTTCAGTCCTGGGGACTACATTTGCAAAAAGGGAGATATTGGGAGAGAAATGTACATCATTAAAGAGGGAAAATTGGCTGTGGTGGCGGATGATGGCGTAACCCAATTTGTAGTCCTAAGCGATGGCAGCTACTTTGGTGAAATCAGCATCCTGAACATCAAAGGTAGCAAATCTGGCAACAGGAGGACAGCCAACATAAGGAGTATTGGTTATTCTGATTTGTTCTGCTTGTCTAAAGATGATTTAATGGAAGCCCTCACAGAATATCCAGAAGCCAAAAAGGCTCTGGAAGAGAAAGGGCGACAAATTCTGATGAAAGACAATTTAATAGATGAGGAAGCAGCCAAAGCAGGAGCTGACCCAAAAGACTTGGAAGAAAAAGTAGAAAAACTTGAAACAGCTCTGGATGTGCTGCAGACTAGGTTTGCTAGGCTCTTGGCAGAATACACCTCGTCTCAACAAAAGGTGAAGCAGAGACTTGCCAGAGTAGAAACCCGAGTGAAAAAATATGGTAGTGGCACCTTATCAGTTGGAGAAGCTGAGGCTGAAAAACCTGAGGAGGAGAAAAAGCAGTAATGGAGTATTTGTATTTCCTCATTTATTGGAGAAGGTTGAAGCATGTGAAAGCCATAAAAGTATGTAAATATGTGTGTGCATACATAGACATGATTATTTTTATATGAAAGAGAATGGTTTTGAGCATTTTTAACTGAAGCAGTATTTTCTTGTAAATAGAACATTGCCACCTTCTTAGGGGGAGATTTTGGTCTGGCATTTGGGTACTTTTTTGTACTGGGAGTTGGTTTCTCACAAGTCACGCTCAGAACGTCTATTAGGTATGGTACATGTAGGTCTTGATACATTGTCTCGTCCCACACATTGCATTAAGAAAGCATTGTACTCAAAAAGATTGTGGTTTTTTTTTTTTTAAGGGCTTAAAAAAATATTTATAGGGTACATACTCTACCTTGCTACCTTAGTAGCCGATTAAATGCATGGACGCACATTCAAGCTTCTCAAAAATTTTCTTTCTTTCACAGTGAAGCGTCTGCGCAAACAGTTGGGCTGCAGCTAAGCCGCAGCACGTACCTGGCCCGTGCGGCGCTGCCCTGCGCGGGTATGAAACGGCCGTGCACACCAGTGCTTTAGTTTGAGTCTTTCTAGTGAGCTGGGCTTGGCACAAAGGACCGTGCTGACAGAGTAGCAGTGCTGATTCACGTCCTTTCTGGCAGGGTCTGCGACAGCCTTTGCTGCTCTGCAACTGCTTCGCTTGGGGAGAGAGCGGGAGATCCCCCGCCCTGTCCACACTGGTGAAACCCTCACTTGGAAGGGAGTCCCCAAAAGCTCACTGGTGGAAGGAGTTTGTGCCAATATGGCTTCACTAGACCTCGGAAGAGAAAAGAGGGTGCTGGTGCCTGCAAGTCCTATATGTAGGGTCTGGAGTAAGTAAGTTCCCTCTCAGCAAGTGGGCAGTCCCAGAGGGAAGCTAGTAAGAAACTGCATGGGCCGGCAGGCGAGGACAGCCTGTTCCCCCCAGCTTTCCCCCAGCAGGGTTTCTGCAAGGCAGGGAGAACAAGCCCTGTGTTGCAAAGTCTTTCCTGCTACTAGGCTTATGTTGTCTTCCTCTTTATTTCATTTAACGATGCCTACTCCACCTCCTTTCGCTGTTTAATGCCAGCTTTTCTCTGAAGCAGTTGTCGCATTAACATGTTTCCAATTGTTAGGGAGAATGAAGGCATTTGCTCAGGTCATGCTTATAGCAGCCTAGTTGTGCTGGTTGCTTTTCTGCTCGCTGCAGAGTAGTTGTCTCTGCCAACAGTCTGGCTCCGAGGTGAAGCCACAGGTCTGGGCCGCTCAGCCTGCCGTGACGTTCAGGGCAGAACGGTACTGAGAAGGTTTCTTGCTCTATCACGCTGCAACCTCAGGATTTGCCTCTTACATACCCCTCTTAGCCTCCTCCACCCTGCTGCTTCCAGTTTCTCTCCAGGCTTCTCTCCCTGCCACTGAGGGAATTTCTTTAATATTCTCCCACTAGGAAGATACTAGTTTTTATTTTTTCTGTACAGTATTTTTGTGTCGTGTAGGTTTCCCTGTGTCACTTTTAGCCTTGCGTACCTCACTGACTGAAGAAGAGTTTGGAGTAACAGAGGCTCTTCAGCATCTGTGGCATGGGGGCTGGATCCTCCAGCGGCATTAGGTATTAACCACGGTCAGTGCTCTGCCTTTTAGTTGTCCTCAGCCCTGATTTATGAGCCCTAACAGCATGTGGAAATAGATGGCCTGTTGGAAAATTGGTAAGAAACCCACTGAGAAGAGAGGGGTTTAAACATGGTAGTGAAATGAAAAGAGCAGTTGCTTTGCTAAACTGAGTACAACTGCTCGGAGTAAGCACTCATCTCTGGGCAACCAGCTGTCCCCCTCCTAGTGACACTTTTGAGCCTGGTAAGAGAGGCAGATCTGACAGTGACTAAGGAATGGGGCTTTGCCAGCAACACTGGCAAAGGGACCACCAGGTAGTAGATGTCCACACGTGGCCCATGTCTAAACTCCTGTTATCATCAGCCTAGAAATCAACTAGACTTAGGTATCTGTTGTAGGCTGGGCTTAACCTTAATCGAGATTTCCACTGACTGTAACGAGGGCTTTGGACAGTAGCTGAGACCTATATGCGGCCAGCAGAGTTTGGGAGTTTTGGTCCTTCAGCTGAAGCTTGTATTTTCTCCACGGGCTTGAGACAAACGGGGGAGGTAAGAGAGGCTGCTTGTGGCAGGGGTCCGGTGCCCTCGCTCCCGCGCAGAGGAGGGCAGGGTTGCGGTGGGGCTGGGTGTCGGCTGGTTGCAGCGTAGCACTGTAAGCACAGACAGACGGTGCGGTCACAGGCTGCTGACCTTGCAACGCTCACCTTGTCACCCAGGCAGGTACCGCGCTCGCCTGTGGCTGACGTTCACTGTTGTGTTATTCAAATGCCGTATCTGGTAGGGGTTTCATACGGATCGTCATGTTCTTCATCAGTCATCATTCTCTGTAAATATCTACCTATCATCTACCCAACATATGACAGCTGTTCCAGCCTACTAGGTGTATACAAATAGAAATGTTTAAAGTATTATTTATATTAAATTTATACCTGTTAAAAAAACCCCACAAACACAAGAATGCTTCTTTACCTGATGGATCAGAACAGCTTAATCTATCCAACACGTTTGTTCTTCCCTTTTCCATGCCTCTTGGTCTGGTTTCCACATGCCAGAGCTATTTTGATGCTATTGGCTTCAGTCACTTCACTTCAAAACACATAGCTTTTGGCATGATGAAATCACATCCTTTGACATCTTTCTTTCATCTCTCTGAGATGGTTTTTCCTCTTCTTTAATGTGGCTACAGCATGTACATTAAAATATTTTGAGTAACATTCAAGCAACTCTGTGTTTTCTCTTATCCATATCCCCCTGGATTTTCATGACCGCCTTTGATAATACCAATTTTACATGGCCCAGAAAATCATTAGCTGGAAGAGAGATCTGAGGCAATGGAAAATCAGGTGGGAATGGCGGTGTTCTCCCCTCACCGCGGGGCAGCTGGCAGACGGCTTTGGTCCCATGCCCAGTTTTGACACTGTCACCCATGTTTGCAGGCATGCGTTTGCCGGCACGCGTGCCCGAGCACCCCGCTTCCCCAGCGGTGCCAGGCCTTGTGGGGAGCAGAGCCTCCCGGGCTCCTCCCGCCGCTGCCATCCCTCTCCTGGCCTCCCCTCCCCAGCGCCATGCAGGGCGGCAGAGCGGGGATGGCGCCTTGTCCAGCAGAAATAAAAGTGGCTGCAGCTTTCTGCTACTTGCACACACACGTCACCTACCAAAAATGCCCCCCAAAGCATTGGGCGGTAACTGGCATGGGCTGGACTGGCCCTTCAGCCCCACCGCAAGAGAAAGCAAGGAACGGGACAGCTCTTTCTTACAGAGCGTTTGAACATTCACCCTGAAACTAAAAACAGGGGTTTAGTGGCCACAGTGCTCGCTTCACACAGGTACGGGAGCCAACCTGTGCCGAAGCAGGCAGCTGTGGGGTGGTACTGTTGTTCCAACAACGGAGACAGAGGACGGACAAGGCCCGAGGCGTTTGCACGTCTGCTGCAGGTGCAAAAGGGGGGGAAGCTGTCGGAGCAGCACCGCCATCTTCCAGGTACTGCTTGGAGGGAGGTTTTCCAGGGAAAGGGCCGCGAGTGCCAGGGCCTGCTCCGTAACAGCAAATGGTTCAAGTCTTGCTGCTCTCCAAAGTGCTCTCAGGAACAGCAGCCCATCCTTTTGCCCTCATCCCCTACTATTATTTTACAAACAGTTTTTACACTAGAAAGCTCTGCGCTGGAAAATTCAATGGGCTGAATCTGACAACAGAAATGGCGGTGACAGCAAAACAGCACGGCTATGTGTACAGACCCCCTCACATACAGCCGAGGGTTGGGGTGAGCTTGACTCTGCAGCTCTTCTGCAGAAACAGCCCGGGGAAGGAACAACCCTGCATTTAGTTCTTTTTTTAACTGCTTTACAGTTTTATTCCTGCCAAATATTTATTAACCTACAAGCAGAGAGGGCTCTGCTTTACATTAAGAAACAGACTGTTCATTTTCCTTTCCCCCACAAAAGCGTTAGTGCTTTCTCTGAGCTGGCCTGTACGTCGCTGATTTGGAAGACACGTTTGTTTGTTTCTGTATCGCTACTGATGGCGAGGATGAGAGAGGATTTCACAGGCCAAACCTAGTCCAGGTTGTCCAACGAGATAATGCAGCCAGGCTGACTAAGGGAGAGCTGCTCTTCATCCTGAAGATTTGGGAGATGACGGCATTTGTACTTGGCTTCGAAGTCCCCCGGCTCTTCTATTAGCGTTTCCATCCTGGAACACACAGAAAGAATCAAACCCTTGTTTACATAATTTAGCATTCATAAAAACCCTTTGTGTACCCCTGAGAGCAAAATGAATTATGCACTAAATGGATCTGGCAACTGCGCAGGCAGCTAAAGCACAGGATTTCAGCTGCAGCAGCTTTCCTGAGGGAAGCCATCAATCCGGGAATCCCCCTCTCCCCCCAGCCCCAGCCGGGAGGAGGATGCTGCCTGGGGAGTCCTTACAGGGAGGATGGGGAAGCCCCGCTCCCTTCCATTCGACCTTGGCTGGAAGGGGACGGAAACGCATGCAAGCCCTGGGTCTAAAAATGATCAGGCCTTTTATTCCTGAAATTCAGATTTTGCAACCGTTTCCAGCTCACAAATCAAAAGCCAAGGCTTGCTCCTGCCAACTGCCCTCACAGCTTCACTGTGGAAAATATATTTCTGCCTTTCTGTGTTTGCAATCCTCCCTGCTCCGCACCCTAAGAGCGGAGTGAGGAGGGAAGGGAAGATGTGCATTATTTAAGCCGAATTGGTTTCTGCAACCTCAAGAGCAGGACAGCAGGGTGTCCTCAGCTTCAAGGATGAACACAAACATTAGCTTTACACCAGAAGCAGCAGCAGCTCTCACAAAGAGATTTTCTTCATCAGCCTTACTACTTCTGCTCAGCTTCTGCAGGGAGAGCACAGGACACAGTGCCAATGGCTGCAGCTCCCATGCCAAAGGCTGTCCTCCCAGGAGGCTGAGGAGGACACCATCCAGCTCTAACAGAGACCTGTCTTATCTCTGTAGGTAAATTGGGGGCTGGTTACTAAACCCAGAAGTGCAGAACCATGGAAGGAATTTACTAATGGCTGCTATTCCATTTTTCTTTTCTTAACATGCGTAGTGGCTAGTATGGACCTTTCTGTAACAGGGCAACTGAAGAACATGCAAAATCAGGAAAGCACAAGTGTAATACGGACTGATGGGCAGCTTGATGAATAGCTATGAATTTCTCATCTTTTTGTCTGTTTTGACTTGTCATTTTTTTTAGTTTCCTGACAAGAAAAAACCCCAACGTTCTGTTCTTATTGCCAACAGCTCTTTTCCCCTCTGCCCCCTGGAAGGGGAGCCACCCCCAGCAGCCGCTGCACCCGAGCAGCCCCCCGGCGGGCAGCCCAGCAAGAACCGGCGGGCACTGCCTGCCTCCCCAGAGAAGGAGACAGAGAAGCACGAGAGGAATATTTTTTTGGGGGGGGGGGGGGGGGGGGGGGGGGGCACAGCTTGCCAAATCAAACTGACCACACTGCAAAGATCTACTCTTTTAGGAGAGCCGATTGCCAGTTCCCCACTGAAGTACAAATATTTTACTTGCAGAACAGTACAGATAACTCATCTAACACGCTTCAATGGGATTCCCTCTATTTTCAAATTATTTGCAGGTTTAGGCCATTTAAAGCAAGTCCTCGGGGTGCTTGTTCACAGGTACTCGTCCAATGCTCAGCGCAAGGAAGCCTCTCTTACAGCAGAGGCTTCGGGCGCTCCACAGTGAAGGAAAAGATCCAGAGGTGGGTTTTTTAATGGATCCTGACTGCTGAAAACTCAGTGTCTCATCTCCTTGCAATAACACAGCTGCCTCTGACTACACTTAGATGAGGGTTAGGAAAAACACTTAGGTCTAGCAAGAAAAAGCTGCAGAGATTTTTAAGCAAGCACCTCATGCCTTTCCAAACACCTCAGTTGCCACCACAGCCCATTTATCCCATTAGCCACGGCTGGGCTTCTCCATGTATGGTCCAGACCGGAGCACTGACAGTACGGGTGAGGCTCCCGGCTACCAGGTAGATTGACACGGGAGCTGCCCCAAACAAAACACTTTCAGTTCAGGGTTTCAAGGCTGACTGCTTCGAAAAGGTTTCACCTGCTGTTACCTGACTGCACCAGCTGCAAGTGCTGGCAGCTGAAGGAGGATGAGTGCGAGGAGGAAGGAGAGGGGTGAGGAAAGAGCCATGCAGCACCTCAGGGCAGGCGGTGGCAGTTCAAAACTGCAGCCGAGAGCAGGGGTGACAGAGCTGTTCTGGGCAAGGGAGAAGCACCAAGAGGCTCAGCTTGCCACCACTGGGGAAAGAGATGCTGTTAGAGAAGAGATGCAGCAACCTAGAGCCCCAGAGAAAGCAGACGGGAAAGGCCTGTTTCTATTGACCAGGCAGTTTTCTGCAACTGATTTACACTTCAACTTTGGCGGCCAGAAGGAGCCCATGCCAGAATGATGGGCAACAGGGATGTCCTGGCAGAGCACGCTCCCCCTCCTCAGCCATTGCCAGTGCCAAGGGCAGGATAAACATTGTGCAGCAGAGCAGAGCAACCTGCTCCGTACAGGTTTCAGTCCTACAGGGCTTCACTCTCACCTGTCTAGGGGGAAGAAAAAAAAAAATCGCAGAGGAAACTCAGAAGGTGATGAGCCCAACTGATGCTGCCATCAGCCACTGGGAGACTACAGAGGCTGCAACCAGCCTTGGGATGGGAGATTTCCAGAGGAAAGGTGAAAAACAGCAGAATACAGCTGCTAGAGGCTCCCACCTTGCAGATGCTGGGAAGAATCTGCCGAAACAGCCCATTTTTGCTACCCACAGCCCTGCAGCAGTGAGGCTCGGGGCCAGCAGGCAGATCACGGTTGCTTCTGCACCTCCAGCTTCCCCCATTGCAACCGCTGGTCTGCAGCGGGACGCAGCAGCTGGAGCACTGGCTCCAGGCCACCCACTGTCCCTTCGGGAAAAGCGAAGAGCACAAAAGAGAAAAGGGGCTAAAACTGTCTGCTGAAGGTGGCAATGGCAGCAGTGGTGGTCCCAGAAACAGAGTTCCAGATCCAGTAAACCTTTCCTAGGGCCGAGACACCGAGAAGGCCTCTCTTCTCCAAAAGCAACGCCCGCGAGGAAACTGGCTTGGATGATAAAAGTCAAACTGCTCATCCAAAAAGCGGCAGGCCTGGAGCAGGATCGCCTCTGAAAGGCCCGAGGATCGCTGCCTGGAACAACTGCTGGCACAACTGCTGGCACAGGAGCGATGCTCTCACCTGGGCTGGCTGCGGGGTGTACATACAGCCGGGGCAGAAAGCCGGAGCCTGGCAAGGGCAGAGCCCAATGGCTGCAGCCCCGCTCCAAAGCGGCCGGACAGGAATTTTGTCAGAAAGGATATCCACCTGGGGACTTTAGTTTGGGGATACGAGATCCTCCCCAGAGAGATTCAAGGTGAAAAAAACTGACCCAAGAGCAACTCTTATCAGATGCTTGTAAGAAAGTCTGCTGTGCTTTGAAAAGGAAGTATCAGTGTTGGTGAGGTCAAAATGTCACCTGCTTTATTTTAGGTGACCTGCTACAAAGTTCATAGGATTCTTCACATGCAGATGACAATTAAAAAAAATTAATTAAAAAAATCAGTGTACGAGATTATTCTTTTGAAAACATGCTTTCATCTAGGAAACGTTCTGGTGCCGAGTTTCCCATTTTTTATTAAAATCAATTATATTAGGAAATAATAAAACCCCCTTAACTGTATCGTATTAGCTCATCTGATCTTTGCCCCTTGCTGCTCAAACACCAAGTGCTTGCAACAGGAGTAATTAATGCAGCACATAATGGCCCGCAGCTCAAAACTTAGAAGCGTTCAACTAGTTGCCATTTTATAGACAGTTACTTGTGAGCATCGTTGCTTGCGCTGCTGTGCTACACAGATCTGAAAGCAAAAGGATGTAGTGGGAAGACAGATTTAAGGGATTTTCTCCATGTGGGAACCCACTGGCACAGCAGAAACGTACACCAGAGCTTTCAGTGACCTTTTTAAGAAGAAAGGCTTCACGTCAGCTTTGTGCATGACAACAGTTCAGTCACAAATCTTCAAGCTGCTGCAGTTTTTATCTTCCCTTGGCACTGCTCAGCACTAGTTGCCAGCCAGGCCGGCATGAGGAGCAGCAGCATCCCCGCACGCGTAGCTGCGTACGGTTTGGTTGTGCTGCGTGCCCTTCCAACGGCAGAAGTCCCATCCCAGCGACCGCTGGCCAACTCTCGCAGTCAGCTCTGCTTTCATTTTTAAGTCTCAAAACTATGCACAAACCTGCCCAGGAAGATAATATAGCAGTTCCTAATGTTACTTTACTCTCCTAAAAAAGAATAACCATTGCTGCCCTCTATTTGTATCTCTGATGCCCGTGTCTCTTAGAAATTTCCCTGCATAGAAATCCTGAAGCAGGATACCTATTGAGCACCAGACATCCACAAACACAAGCGTACTAGGTAGACTGCCGATTATTTATCGGGACCACTCTGTGGCTGTATCCTGCAAATACCGCAGAACAGAACAAAACCATGCATACGTATTGCAAAGCAGCACACCTGCAATTAAAACCACCTTCCCACCATCCCTTGTCTTCCCAAGATCCCTTACAACCCACCTTTCAGTTAAAAAAATCCCAACAAATCCACACTTCCACTTCCTTCATCCTCCCTAGCTGCTTTCTCAATCAAAATCCATTTTCCAACTGCTTCTCTTCCCACCGTGACTTTTCCCGCCAGCCCATCCCCTCCTCTCCCATCTCACCCTTTCACTCGCTCCCCCCACCAGCCAACGCGAGCGACTTCTCCAGCCGAGCCCAGCTCCCGCTCAGGGCCCATCCCCTAAACCAGCCTTTGCAAAAGAGGGACTGACTTTTCATACAGTAGGTTTCAGAGAAATGGGAATTTGCATCCAAGTTACAGAAATACTACGGGGGGAGAAAAAAGGATTGGTTGTGGCTTTCAAAGACCACAAGCCCTCTTCCACTTGCAATCTTATGCCTGCAAAATTCCCCTTCCGTTCAAAGAGAATGTGGGATCCCGAGCCAATACCTACCATACCCCGCTTTCCGCTCTTCGGAGAGCAAAGCTTGCAGGAGGTACAATCCACAGTCACATCATGGAAAAACTTGCTGCTCCCCGTGGATTCTGTCACAGCGTCCTCCAACAGGCTGGGCAGTCCCTGGCCCACCTGGTCTGCAGTTGCAGCGAAGGAGCTGCGCCGTCCCAGCCTTGGCCACGACGCCACTTACCAGAAACTCAACCAAAGACGCACTGGAAGCTTCTGGGACAACGGGAGGAGGGAGATTCCCACGTTCAGTGACAAGGTGGGAATCTTGGACGAAAAGACGAATCTTGGACATCAGGACAAAAAGTTAGCGGCAGGAAAGCCCTCCGACTGCAGGCCAGCCCCTCACTTGGTGATTTAATGACAGCAAAGCTACGAAGACAGAAACCTTATAGCTGTGCAACATACAGCCAAAGTCACCTGGCAAGTAACTTCTAAAATTACTACTTAGAGAAACGAGTAGCCAAACACTCTTTTCAATTTTGTTAATGAAAAAATAATAAAAATCAACAGCTAAAGACATCTTTAGATGGAGCACTGGAGAAAAATGCATGCCATTATTTCATGGGTTTTCCAAATTAATTCATCTGGTTAAGTGACCTGTCTAAAGGCAAATGCCAGTTATCAGCTCTATTTCCAAAGCAGTGTCCCTCCTATGATACGGTATAAAACTGAATTTCTTAATAAAATTAATTTCAAGTCCCTGATGGTCTTATGAATTTGGTGATAACTTTGATCACTTCAGTAATTCTGAAAGTTTAATTAAAGTTGTGCACAAACTCTTGTGATTCTGAGACTAACCATTATCAACTCAGCTCCTGTCAGGAAAGGCTTGATTTCGCATAGCTCAACTTGGAAGAAGTTCCTGCTCCATCTTGCATGCTGAAATGCTGGAGTTTTTCTGCATAGTAAGGCACAGCTCCAACATTCAGCCTGACTGAAGTATCTTCATCCTGAAAATTCTTGAGACAACCAAGAAATTTTTAATCCCCTGGTGAAATTAAAAATTCACCTGGAGGCAATTGGCTACAACAGTGCCAGGGAAGCACCTTGAAGCTGATGCTGTGGGGGTTGTCCTCCTGCCAAACATCAGCAGCATGGACACCCGTGTCCCGCTCCCTGCTCCACAGGGCAGAAACCCAGGCAAGCATCTGGGCAGCCCGCACTATGGGCTACCTGGAGGCTCAGCCCATCAGGTCTGTCACACCTGCGTGGTATGACACATGGTATGAAGCTCCTGCTTCAGCAGTGAAGACCACTGGTGGATGAGAGGCATGGATGGACAGAGCTGCTTGGAGCCCGGGGCTCATTGCCAGCCCATTCCAGCATCAGCTTTCCTCAGAGCATGGGGCTGGAGAGGGTCTCCTTGGCGGCCACAGTCCCCTCGCGGGCTACTGCCTGCCGAGCGGCAGAGAAGCCCCGTCAGGAGTTCACAAAAACACTGCTCCTCAGTTAACCGAACTGTGCTCACTCCTGGTGGCTGCTCCTGAAAGCTTTGTACCAACAAACGAGCTTTTGTCTTTTAAAAGGTGATGCTCTGTTCATGCGGAGTCATGTGCTAACATACCTTTAGAGCTAAACAAAACTATTCCTTCACTCCTCATGGAATCTGAAGAAAATGTATATTTGTTCAGTACTTAAGATGATTCTTTTCAGTGTATCTTGCATTACTATCATTTTTGAGGCATAAGATACCCCAAAACACAGATAAAAGCCTGACGTCCCCTTCGCACCAAGGCTGGAAGCACCTTGGCAGTCTATTAGGCTGCAGAAGGAAAGGCTCCGAGGCATTTGTCACTTGTCAAATGAGACAACGCTGAGATGCCCAAAATATTTTCTCTTTAAGGTATTAAGGACACCCTGAGGGGAGAGGAGCACCAGCATCAGACTGCTACCTTGGAAAAGGAGTCTTCTTGTCTCACTCCAGAGAGGTATTTGAGACACAGGTAAGTACACCCAAGTCTCCAGGGTAAATTTTGTAGACCTAAAATTCACTAAACGCTGCTCAAAGACTAAGTGAAGGTGAAAGACATTCTGTGTGTGCCTGGAGCCCAGAAAAAAAGAACTTAAACCACATTTTCCCCACTGTGACAAACCTTTCAAGCAACAGAAGGCTGACTGGAACTATGGTAGGGCAGGAGAGCAGCCCGCAGCTACAAGACTTCAGGATTTATTTTAAACCTTATCAAAGTTTAAACCTTTTAAACTTGCTGCTGCTGGAGGACAATTAGGATAGTTATAACACCACTAAGGAGATAAGGCTTCAATACAGTGGCATTTTGGGGAAGGCGGTATATGTTTAAACAGGAAATCTGTCAAATATAAAGTACTCATATCTTACCTGAAAATGATTCCTTGAAAAACAACTTAGGCTTTTAAAGGCCAATACAATTATGTATTATTTTAATCTTAATGCTAAAGGAAGACAGAAAAAGCATATTTACAATGTCAACACTTCAGTGAGAGAACTTTGTATTGCTATCCAATTACGTGGTCTGCCCAGCTTTTGGACCTATATAAAAAATCCAACATGAATCTTACACACTTGTCAGCTGGGCACAACCACCATTCATAGCTACATCAGAATAAACCAAGTTATAGGTATATAGCTCAACAGTATTAGACTACTGACGCAGTACATACCACATAGCAGTATCATGATGTGGTTCGTGCTCATAACAAAACACCTCAAGGCACTCGGCAAATCTTGTTCTCACCACCTACAGCAAAAGCAGCCCCAAATCTGAAGGAACGGGCAAGCACTGTTGTCAACCGCCCGACTGAGAGGTAGGGTATCTTGCGTTTTCCTCTTCAAGGACATGCAATGAGGTGAACATTCAAGAAGGCATGCCCTGAGTGCCACCTCGAGACCAAAGCCCAGGAGACAGCCAGCACCTCTCCCTCCCCAGCAAGTTTCAGTCCCCGCGTCCAGGCCACCTTACATTGGCTTGGATTTGAGAGGGGAACATCGCTGGGCTCCACATCACTACCGTTCACTTCTAGAGAGTTTTACGTACCTGTGATCCTCAAATTATGCTGCACTACAACGTTTTCTAATCAAATAATTTAATATCCAATTTATCAAAGTACGGAAGTCACTTGTTTTCTTTTTCACTGAACCGTGGTGAAAAAAGGTCACTGTTTTATTCAGCATCATAGTTACATAACAGTTGTCTGTTTCTATCACTAGAAAGAATTTATCAAAATAGTCCTGAAAGATACCTTTTCTTTCTCCAATGATTTCAAAACTGTGCCTTTTAATGCCAATTCCACACAGCCACGGGTTTGATCGGTAGTAGTCAGTTATAGCAATTGTCAAGGCACAAGCTCAGCTCTGCACATCCGCTGCAGCTTGTATTATAAAAGAGATATGCCAGTTACCTCTTCACTTAAAAACGCATAATCCCTTTATCGTATATTGCAACAGGAGAAATTAACATTAAACACAGACTACGAAAGGTAAAGGATTTATTTCTGATATGATTTGTAGAGTTAAATTAAAAAACTACTGAATACTTTATGTAGTAGATGAACATTACCTTAGTACTTACTTTCTAACAGTTTATTTAATGGTTGGAAGTGTACAACATGAAGTAGGCCTTACGTTTAATATTGTTCAATTTTGCTTATTGTTAGATGAGATCAAAATACAGTAGCCATCCCTTTAGATTATGTTGCAACACTGATCATGTGCCTTGATAAGTAGGAACGACGATTCATTAAATAAATGCTGATGACGTCACATGTAGGGAAGACTTTGGATTGTCTATTTAAAATGTCAACATAATAGGCAATTAAGAATAAAACTTCATTTTAAGTGCACTTCCACATGCTTTGTTTATAATATAGCAAAAACTTCCTATCTTTTTTCCAAACACTTCACTCCCTACTCTAAAGCTGTTCAGTTGAAAATGCACTTTCCCCAGTAAACTTCTTTTTTTAAAAAAGTAACTAAAATTTCTACCCTTTCATATGCTAAGAAATGTTTCCTAATTGAAAACACAATTTATTACAAGACATGTGAAGACAACATATAGTGAAATGAATTTTAATTGTTGTGCTGTGACTAAAGTAAAGTTCTCAAGGCTGCAATTTAACATTCCAAGTTCTCCCTTCCATCTTTATTGATTCTTAAGATTTTGCACAGAAACTCTTTGGGGGCTAGAACAGCAGTAATTGCATCACACTGTTTTCCAAGACTTCAAGTTTCAAAAGCAAACTCTTCAAAAAGTACAGTTCTTGATTTGATTAGATACAGGGACAAAAATATAGCACATACTTGAAGGTTACATGGTCTACAAATGATGGCAATATTTTCCTTGGGAGAGTACAGTTTGTCTTCTTGTAAATACTCAAAAAGGCTCAACTTCAAGCAGTAATAAACACAAGCAAAAGTGATTTAACCCTTAAAATAAATATTCAGGAAAACCTCTCTGTACATACAAGTGAAAGAATATGTAACACTTTCACGCTAAAAGAAAAAATAAAGATTTTGTTCATATAAGCAGCTGAAATCTGCTGTTCCAGCCCAATGTCCCCAGTAAAGAAGGGAGGCACAAACACAGGTGACTACTGTAGCTCACTATCTTATGGCCTTTTTGGATAGGGACATCACCACCATCATCTTTTTAATCCCTTTTGTTATATTTATTACAGCATGCCAAATCCTTTGGCATATGTGATGGCCTTCAATAATCTTTCTTTAAGCTTTTCTTTGCTTGAGTACTCCGGAAGCAAAAGTACATTAAAGCATGTGTGAGATGTAGGTAACCTGTGAGGAAAACAAAAAAGAAGAATTCAGATCTGGGAACATGCAGTATATGCAAAGAAACACATTGCTATTTCACAAATCCAAAACAGTGAACTTAAAGATAATCTCCTTTGCCGAGAGATTCAACTTTCAGATTTAACTAAGTTAATAAATTAAAAACACAGAACTTACTTTCAATTTACAAACAAACAAGCAAAATGTAGATTGGTTGGTTGTGTTTTTTTTTTTTTTTTTTTTTTTTTTTTTTTTTTTTTTTACCTCTCTGTATCGGGGCCATTTTTGGCTATGATCATCTTTAACTTTCCAAGTCCTCCCACAGGGGCTCTGTCTGTGCCTGTTGTAAACTGTAAGAATAGTCTTTTCTGTTCATCTGTAAATGAATGGACTATTTCCCAGAATTCCCTATCAAGGAAGAAATCAAAAAGTAAGTAAACCGAAAACTTTCTTTGGTATAAATGAGACTTTCAAAAGTAATTGAACTTTGAAGGTTTAGTAATTCTAATCAATCTTAACATCAGTTTACAAGTTGCATTCATAAAACCAAAACTAACAGTAACATATTTACCAATCGCTGAGAATCAGAAGTAAAAATCAGAAATATTACCAAAACACTGCAGTTTAACTGTTTTTAAATGTTAATTCGGCTCATAAGTAATTTGCAGATACTCTTCCTTTATTTTATTATTCCTATTTCCTATGGAATTATACTGGTTCCGCTACACTGTCCATGGCTACCACCTTCTTAAACACCACAGTAAACAAATGCAGCTGCTGTCAAAGGCTTTCTACCCTAGCAGGAACTAGTTAAGCAGTTGGCAAAGTCTAGAGGACCGAAGATGCACACTTCTCTGACCCTTGTCTTCAGAGTTCTCTAGTCAAAGGGGACAAGAAGGTAAAAACATTAAAAACATTTTCCCTCTTAAAAACACTGAATTTACTTGATTTCTAATTAGAGAAGAAAGTTCTATGCATGTGACGCATTCAAACAATTCAGCATTTGTGATTTTTTTTTTTTTTTTAAAACAACAGAGCAGTGGTAATTTATTGAAACAGCCCTTTTTATACTGGGGATTATTTAACTATATAGTATAAGAGAAAGACAAAAAAACCCAGGGAAAAATCCCTTTTAAGCTTTACTAAAGTTCACTGGAAGCTAAAGACACTGCTTACACTATCTGCTTTTTTCTAATGACAGTATTTGAGTAAAGTGAAATTATACATAAGACACTTGCATCTCCAGTACTACAAAAATACTTAATCTTACAATATTAAATTCATTATGAAGAAACAGGCATGTAAAGTGCTTTTAGCCTTTCAGAAATTAGAAAAAATTACCTAATAATAAGAGAGTCTCTTGTATAGCCACCATCATATTCTGTAGTTTCTTCTAGTGCTTGAAAATCTAAATTCTGTAAGAAGACATTTTTAAAAATGACCACTAATTATATACTTAGGATCAAAAAAGCTCCACTTTTTCTGGTGTAAATTCAGGATTCTTACCCTACTTCCACAAATAAGTAATTCAATTTCCTCTGGTCTAAATAAATATTTCAAAGGAGATTCATTGGTCACCATGTGGAATCCTCTCCGAAAGGCCTTGAACTGCTTTTCTACTGATTTGTTGAGTATATAGTCAGCATACAGATTGACAAATTCCTGTAAGGAAACAATCCCCAAAAAAACCTTAGGACTTCGACACATGCCACTTGAAGTATCTCCCAAAAATAAAAGACCCCAAAATACATTTAATTCTATATAATTCTATGTAGATTATCTGGGCTCAGCTTCTACTAAGCAACAATAAAGAGCACATCTCAAATATTTCTCAAACAGGTCAAACACCACACCCAGAAGCTATGCATGCATGTATCGATGTTTTCTTTAAGAGAAGCCTTTTCTGCTTATAACTACACTGTACTATGGCAATTTTAAAGGGCTTTTAAACTTAAATTATAAGTGAGATCAAAACTTTATAGAGTCCTACATAATTCCGCATAGAGTACCAAAAAGTTACAGATTTATGTTAAAAAAATTATTTGAGTGTACCTTTCTATTTTCATTCGTAATAGGAATTTTATCACCGTTTTCCTTTAAATCATGCATCATTGGATTGCCAAAGAGATCCGTATGAGATATTTGAAATGTTATCATCATATCATCTTCCACACTTCCTTCATACTCTAGTAAGTCTCTCAAACTCTGGTAAAGAACCTAACAGAATAAGAAATACATGTCTGTCATAAATAAGTTTCAATAGATTTCACTGAGTACTACCAGAAGACATGAAATCATCTGCCTCAAAAAGGGTTGTTACATTCTACGACACGAGTTCCCTAAGATCTCCCCTAACAGTCCAAACAAAGGTATATTAAGGTCAGTGTTTGTAAAAACAACCAATAGCAGATAGTAAGGAAAGGCAAAAAAGAAACACAGCAATGAGCGATAACTCCCTTAGAAGAGCCTACCAGTACGCAGGAATCTTCCTAAATGCAATGGTCAGACCTGTAGCTTTAGAGCTAGTGCTTACCTCTTCCTCTTTTAACTCTTTTGAAACTGTATTGACTTTTGGCACCTAGAACATGTTACACTAGTAAGCTGGATATATACGTGTTAAAAATCAAAGAAAACGCTGTATTTTATATCAGATAAAATTCAGGCAGCAGGCTTTTATCTCCTACATCTTGATTTAAAACCCAAAGAAACTAGGAAGTAATCTTGAAGCAACACAGATGGGGCAGTCATTAAAGCAAGAAAACGTTTATGCACCAAAAAAAAAAAAAAATCACAAGTTAGGTTAGAATTTGCCAAGTGGAATCTGAAATTACCTGTAAGAGTTTGCTCTATTCAAAGGAGCAACCAGCCTTCTTCCCTGCTATGCCTTAGGAAAAGCCCAAGACTCTTTGGAAACCAAAGGCTACGCAGGAAAAACGGCAATTCTTTGGCTGAGACAGAGGTGCAGGACTCAAAAATGCAAAGTGAAGGTAAAAGCGACAACTGGGTGCAAGCATATTTTTATGGTGAAGTAGAAGCAATAAATTTCCCCTCAGTGTTTTAATTATTAGAAGTTTACATGTAAGCCTCATCCTCTCGCTGACTGTATCCTTTTGATTCTTCCACAGCACCTTTAAAAATATCTTGCATTGAAAATGACTGGACTTGGAACTGCTGGTGGTGAGGGCTGGTGAACACCCTATCCTCCATGCTCTATAGCATTACAAAAACCATTGGGAGGCTTGACTACTCCGAATTTCATTTTTGGTTTGAGAAGCTCTGAAGTAAGTGTTTAAGTTACATTAGAATACTAAGAATTTAAAAAGGATTATTTTAAAAGAAGTCAGTGTAGGTGTCAGAGGAGAAACTTATCTAAGAGTAGGGGAGAAAAATTAAGAAGTGTCCTGCCTTGTTCCACAGAAATAAATCCATGTTTTCTGTCATAAAAAATTGCAAGTATGTAATAAAAACTACAGGAAACTGGGAGCACTGTGTATTTATCAACATTATTTTACAGAGAAACTGGTCAAAGCTGGCATTCTGTTTTATGTAGCCATCCAAAGCAGACTGGATAACCTATTTTTTTGATTACACATGCCTCATTTTCTGATGAAACAAAAATAAAAGGCAAGTTGTTTTTAAACAGTATCATTTTAGTTATCTTTTTGAATAGCTGAAGATTTTGCATAACTGCTTATGAAAAGGGAAACGTCCCACCATTTGAAATGAAATGAAGCATACTAATAACTCATACTAGCTAGCTTGAGGGAAAGCTGCTGCTGATCTCTGACTGAAGATGGAGCAGGGCCAAGTCATCCTGCATACGTGCTTCTATGCTCCATCTACTAAAGCATGCACACGGCTTTGTGTTTTTGTATAGCCACTGGCTGGGGAGGGGTGGGGGAAGATGGACACTGATCACTGCTCCCAAACTGCAGGGATATTCATCAGCTGCCTCAACTGTCTTTTGCTTTAGACAAAACCAAATATGAGCATCACACTTTTGTATGTCTACTGTGTTACCTTCACGTTTTTTGTAGAAATCTGCTTCTACAAATGGATATAAACAGCCTAATTTTAGAAGTCTCTTTGGGAAGGTACTATTAATAATAGTTTATGCTTAATAGAGCTCAGTGATATTAAGCAATTTAGGCAGTATGTAAAAAACCAACAGAACAAAGCTTTATTGATACCCAGCCCTATTTGTTGATTTGACAATTCTGCCTCCTCCAAATCAGATGTAGTAAGAGATTTTATTGCTTATGAATTTATTTTAACAAATACAGACTCTTCACACAAGTCACTGGTTATTTTGCTTCCACTTGATAGTGATCTTGCGTTTAATTGAAATCTAAATTAAGTTATTGCATGGAAAATGCATTAATAAACTCAAAGAACATAATGAACTTACAGGATGAGAGTCTGCCAGATCACGGAAAGTTCCTTTTTTGCCCATTAGCTTCCTGTAGACAACCATGGGAAAATGTACATCCAGTATACAGTTATTGTAAATAGCCAGACCCAGTACTATGCCAATCAGTGTAAACTGACCCTCAGTTTCAAAAGAGGACGGATTAAACCAAAACAGTTTTGTAGATTCATCATATGTGAACATCCCTGTAAAAAAATGATGTTGAACAATTATGGTTACATTTCAATAAAAATGACATGTAAAACATACCATTATAAACCCATTTGCATTAGAATGCCTCTAAAACATGTTTAACTTAACATTATACTGAATTTAATGGCAAAGAGAAGCTACTTACCTCAGGGCAATTGGAGCTGCTCAAAATACTGTTACCCACATTACCACTAAAAGCGTGCAGAAGACCTGCGATACAACATCCCGCAATCCCACTGAAGCTGTACATGCACAGCCTTTCATCCCCTTCCGTTACCGAGGAAGCAGCAGCACATTGTCAACATAGATGCTAACTTCGATAAATACAGCAGTGCAAGAAAAGGACACAATGAAAAACCACGTGGATGAAATAATCCTGAAGAACTCCAGCTACTATGAAGTGACAGCCTTTCCTCAAAGGCTTTTCCAAGCCAGTTCCAAGAAAGGAACAGGACTAGATGCAGCCCTATGACTGAACTGGAAGCTATGATTGATGAAGCAGGAATTAATCATCATATATAGAGTTAGAGTTAGATGCCTAACAGATTTTTTTGTTTGTTTAAAAGGTACTCAACAAGGTCCACTGAGTTGCTGCAGCTATCACATACATCCTAACTTGAGGGGAAAACGTAACTTGGGACTGTTGTTTCACAGGAGGGGTTGCAATTTTAACAGACTGTAACTGTTGAAAGGGAGAGGTTTCGCTTTGTTCCCCTATCCCTTCACCTGACTGAGCTCACTGTTTCAGGTGACCAATTTCCTGCTAAGTTCACAGGCTGGCTCCCTTCATAGCAGGCTTCACCAAACGGCTGAACCAGAAGCTGGAGGGAGCGGGTAGAACTGTACAGACATGGGAAGGGCAAAGAGCTCCTTACCCTTTTGGCTGTAGCAAGCCACTAGATTAGCTCTTGTTTATGAAACTGGAGCTTGTGTACAGGCTATAAACTATTTAAATGAGTCCCATGGTAAAATCCATTGCTTACCTGACTAGATATTGAAGCAAGGTAAGTGCAAAACCCATAGACGTAAGGGGAGGGAGAGAGATCACCCTGGACAAGTATAGTCCCAGTGACCTGCTGCTTGTACAGCTAAGTCTCATGATTTCCAGGCAGAATCTAAGGAAAAGCGCCCAGGCTCCTTCCTCCCCACACACGAGAAGTTAGATGCACGTGGTCAAGGACATGAACTACACTTGCCACAAAGATTTATCTTGTCAGGTCTTAAAAGATACACTTATTTATAACCTATGGAGATGTACAAATTGATTACAAAGCCACATGAACAGAGCCACAAAATAACTCTAAGACTGAAAATAAGATGTCACCTTCAGCGAAGAGATAAAGCCTGAATTGTCATTCAATGTAAGAAAATGAAGTATAAACTCATTCAGAGACTCTGGCTATTACCCAAAATTGAAGATTATTTATCTAAGTAAGGTACTAGGTCAGGGTCAGCTATTAGGGGAGCACACAAGTAACAGACTAACAAATCGGGTAAGGCAACTGGAAATCAGAAATGGATGAGCAACACAAGCATATATAGGAGAAACATCAAATAGAAGCCTGCATTCCATTTTCTGAATTGACTGAAGTAACTTCTGGATTACTGGCACAATAAAAGCAATGACTTGTACTTTCTGGAAGATGATGGAAGAGTTAAACAGTCAAAACAAACAACTCCAGCAAACATCTAATAATGAAGGACTAACAGTTTACCCAGATCTGCATCTGGAAACACTTTAATGCGAAATACAATATTTTATTCACTGACCAAAAGTAAGACTATAGTACATTAAAAACATAATGAAACACCAGAAGAAACTGGAAGCTGCAATAAGAGGAAAACAATTGTATGGTGTTGCTAGGAATATTATATGAACTTATTCCTTCTTCCCTTTTACCAGGGTGACTGTTGGTCATAAATCTAATATTTTGCCTGAGTTATTGCCTCCTTTGAGTAAAACTTTAAGGTAGTTTAATATGAAAACACTAGAAATGTAATGGCAAAGAAACTGTTACAGCAATAAACATCACTCCACACATACCTATCAGAGGACAGACATTTTAAATTCCATTTAAAGGATTTCCTTCATTTTCTCAGGTAAATAAAAGTATTTACAAATCAACAAAAGTCACACTTGGTATATATGGTGTGTAAACTGTTATACTGCAGTGCATATTAATAGGTGTAAAAGAAAAGACGACCGTGAAAGCAAGCTACATTTTCTGCTTTTACACATTTATGCCAAAAGTCAATAAATGCCTTTTTTTTAAAAAAAGTTGATATGAATAGAAAAAAGCGTAATTTTTTTGTATTTTGAATACAGAAGTAAAATTTAAAACATGCATGCACATCTAATCTATCACCCATCTTTACACGCAGGGAGAATACATACACTGGCTGGATCTTGGCTGAATCAGACTTCCATTACTAAATAGGAGTATTTCAATATAGGCACCCCATACAACTTCTGTTTAGATAAACTCAGGTCAAAAATGTATTTTGCATTGGAAATACAACTTTGTCAGTCAAAGTATTAGGACTTCCTTATTTTGCCATACTCTAATTTATTCCATGTAACCTTGCTAATTCAGATTCCAAATCTCTCCAAGTTAATAGCAGTTTTCAGAGTAAGGCTTGTCTATGGATCTGTATCACTCGTTACAAGAGCTGGCTTGTGTACAGTGAAGGGCAAGTGCCAAGGTTCAGATTCTGTTACCAGTTCTGGGGACTTCCTCTTTAACTGGTTCAAAATGAATTTCTGTGTTTCTTCATCAATTTTCTAAGCTACAAAACCAAGAACAATGGCTTTCTTTTTTAAAACAGTTCAATGAACCCAAATTAACTAATGGCCATAAGCTGTTGAGCTTCTTTAATGGAAGCCATTACAGGAACTACAATGCGACATCACATTTCACATAAACTATGAAATTAGTATAGGAACATGGTAGGTCTCATTTCTATTCTAACACAAAGTATTCGTAACATTTTAAAACATTTTAATCTTTTCAGAGCAGCAGACAAGCTGCATATTAAAAGCACCATGTCCTTGCATGTATAAAAACGGAAGCATAAAAGACCGGTGCAGGGAGCAAGAGAAAAAACAGCAAGGTGGAAATGTGACTGTTAAAACACAAATATAAAACTTGGGCTCTGATACAGCAAATGACTCTTAGTTCTTAGCTAACTACAATCAAACTCGATATTACTGCCACGCTTTGGATCTGTACCCCTTTTAGAAGAAATCATTAGAAGAACTGAGACTATCAGATTTTTTTAAGCTGGAGGAAGGGGAGGAAATAACTCAAAAACTCACCATAGTCCTACTCTGGTTTTATTGCAGAAGCTCTTCCTCTTTGGTTTGATTACTAATTCTAGAAGCTAATCACAAAGCAAAGCGAGGAGAAAGGTGAGAGAACAAACAAAGGAACCCTGCAAAGAAACCCTATACTGATTTATATCTAAACAAGCAATGGTAGCTTTCACTAACTATACATAGTTATACCTTTCATCATTCCTCCTTAGGAGGATGACTGACGATGAAATACTGAGCCTCAATGGGTCAAGTACTCTCATGATCACCAAGAAACCTGGACAGGTTCAGAGAGAAGCAGCAGCAGATGTAGAAAGGCACTGCGTAACCATAGAACAGCCCAGGTTGGAAGGGACCTCGAAAGATCATCTGGTCCAACCTTTCACGGGAAAAATTGGATAAATTAGTAAATTATTAGAACACATACCAATATCTGGATTGAAGATTTCTTCCACAACCAGTTGAAAAAATTCTTTGGAAACACCTCCTTCATCTACCCCTTGTTCTCCTTCAAATTCAACATACAATTGCTTCTTCAAGTCTGCAGGATTTTCCATGGCAATCATCTCCAGCTATTGAGTGAACAGATAGAAGTATTTCATTAGTAAATCTGTTTACTAGAAGAGTCAATTGAGTATCAAATAATGAAATCCAAACTACCCTCCAAACCTAAGAAGAAAGCGCGTATAAATCACAACAGTAAAATATCAGAAACCAATAGTAATGCTAAATCACCCTAAGCATGGATTAGAATTCAGGGATTAATGCAGCAAGAAACTCACCACAGATCTGATCTGTTAGCCAGTTAAGACTGTTAGCCTTCTCCATTTCTATTCTTTTAAGCACTTATTTTAAATAAGTTAGCATTGTGTTGCACAAAATTCACAGAATACAGTATGAAAACAAGATGTACTACTGGGATAATTAAAATTCATCTGATGATGAAGAGAGACTGCAATCTGATCTATGTCTGACCATGAATGGTTTTGTGAAGAGATTACACAGATACGTTTTCAGAACTTTCATGTGATAATTTACAGTGGAAGACAGAAGACAAGCCTTTGACTGGTGGTTGCACCTCACAAACAAAGAGCTGAGAGGGGAAGGGGGAACCCAACAGAAATAAAGACACTAATGTTACAGTCAAATCAATCCCCTTTCCTCTTGACCCTAATGAAGAAGTCTGAAATTTTTTGCTCTTATCTCTTCAGCATCTTTAAATAGATATACTGCACTGCTCCAAGAAAGCGAAAATTCAGTTAAGGTCAAATAGTTGTGACATTTCATAGGAAAGGGTTTCATGTCTATATAAAGGCCATTACAGGTCTTTCACTTTCTTCCAACAAAAAAATGTATCCTTTCAGTAAATCAAAAGTTATACAAGAATATTTTGCAGTTGATAAGAAATATGCTGCTTAAAAGCATTAACATATCGGTTAAACCTGTGCAGCGTGATTACTGCTGTTGAGTTTACTTTGCCATGTAGGTATGTTTAATGTAAAGTAAGGCACAGATGGATCTGTACATTCCTCTGCCAAGACCATATTACTGCTGAGATTTGCCTCTAATCCGGGCTAGCACAAACTGTATTTACCAGCAGGTGTCCTTGACATGCCAAACCATTTCTTTTTATTTCATTACCCTACCTTATCCACACACATGCCAACATATAAAGTCCCAGAATTTTACTACAGAAGCGTAAAGGAAAACAGGAACAGAACAGAGCGGATAAAGGCAGCAATAATGACACCATCGACTCATAAAATGACACCACCAGTAAGATACATTTTCTCCCAGTAACCACCAAGTCAGCCAGCAGTCTTGCAAGCAGCACAGCAGGGGTAGATGGGTGACAGAGCTAAGGTGGATAGCGTAACAGATTTGAAGACTCTGAAGCTCCTAATGCAAAAGGAGCATGTGGGGAAAGAATTGCACTAACTGGTACTGAAAACTAGTATCAGGAAGGGAAAGAGCGTAACTTGATAGCATATATAAAGCTCAGTTAAAAAAAATGGAGGTAAGCCATGAAGACCCCAAGAATGAGCGCAGGCAAATTCAGATTAGTAGATTGAGATGTATATTAAATTACAAGACTATGTGGAAAACTTAGGTATGTACTACCTAAAGCAGTCTGTCCATTTGGTATTCTATTGCATATAATTTGCAATGAGCTATTTTTGTCCCTAAGGAGACGAAGTAACATTTATTCTTTGAAATTCACCATATTTTATCAACAATACTTCTGCAGCAAAAACATGTTGCAGTTCTGCCCCCACTGGTATTCTCACCACATGCTTCCCATAACAGTATAGTTTTGCATCTTGCCATTCATGTGAGTCTTAAAATTATACATCTTACAGATGTGTAAAAAAAATTTTTGTTCCCGAATAGGACAACAATGGAGCTTAAGCCATGTTAATAGAACTGAGACTTTTTAAAAACAGAGAAGTAGCATTTATTTTAAGACCGTAAGTACAGGTTATACATTCAGGCTGGACAGACAGAAGTTCGCCTATTTGAATGCCTTCCATTTACAACTGGCACTAATACTACTTTATTTTTTTCTCCTCAGTCATGACTTTGTTGGCTTTGTAACATTTGCCACCAGCAATTCACTATTTTGCAAGTTTTATGAATTTTGAGGAGTTCTGAGAAAGCAAGTATTACCTCTGCATTTCTTTCGGGACAGCAACCCTTTGCCATGGTGCAAAGGCTCTCTTGTGTCATAGAAATACACTTATATTAAGGAGATTGCTCATATTTATACCTATAAAGCAATTTAAAAAACTATTTCAAAATTATTTTTTGGCTGAGAACTATGCTGCAATGAGTGATGTAAAAGAAACGCAGTATTAAAAAAGGGGAAGGAAACACTCTTCCTTAAGCAATGCTGGCTGGGCAGATTGGAATGCTGCACTGATGCCTGCGAGGGAGTCAGATAAAGGATTATCAAAAAGCCAGTGTTTTGAGTCAAAGCCTAATGTTCCTTGAAGTAGCTTCTATAACCAGGACAATGTTGCTAAGCTGCTCAACTGAAGATTACAAATTTAGCTGCTCCTTTGAACTTCCATGTCTCCCAACACTGATGCTTCACAAGAAAACTGGAACTCAGTGGAAAACACAGCATTAGTTACAATAGTAGAGATGCACTGAATTTTAGCAGAACTGCAGCAGTGTTTCTATAGCAAGGAAGTTATGAACTTCAGTTTGAAGTAATTTTTTTTTTTTTTTTTTTTAAACAGAGCTACCCCAACTGTGTCAACACACATGCTGCTAGACAAACCCACTCTATGTGTGTGTTTGAATTCCCAAAGTTT
This sequence comes from Platalea leucorodia, assembly GCF_965183815.1. NCBI lineage: Eukaryota > Metazoa > Chordata > Aves > Pelecaniformes > Threskiornithidae > Platalea > Platalea leucorodia. The sequence goes on from NC_138824.1 coordinate 72,159,177, forward strand.
TAGAAGCTAGTATGTTTTCCATCATGATGGTTTGACTGTCCAAGCAGATGAAGTCATCATTAAATTTTCCAGGGACTTCCCAGAAAGCATGTATGTAGCACGTCTGAAGCAGTAGCATCAAAAATTGAGTATCTACAAACTGAAAAGCTGAAAGCTGAGACATGATGTTATAAAGAATATCTGTATTTTGTTGGCTGAAACATGATATTGTGCCACAGCATAAGAGACTGATTTACTTTGCTTAACAGAACAACATTGTGCTTTCCCGAGAGACAGGAATCTTCCATTGGATGACAGAAATATGACAACACTTAAAAGCTTAACTTAACACCAGAGTTTGGTTACCTTCTTAAAACTGATACTAATTCAAATCTCTATTCAGTTAATAATGATCAAAAAGCCCTTGAGTTCTAGCAATGTAACATAAAAAAGTTCTCTTTAAGGCAGTGGCAGGAATACTTTCCATGCTAGAAGGCAAAAAGGACATGAACACAATTAATTTAAAGTTTGAAAGTACCAGTGACACATCATGACATAAGTCAGTCACTACATTTTCTGCAAAACTGCACGTGAAGTAATACTTAAGCGACTAAGAAGCATCCTCTCAAGCTGTACTTTGCGGTTCACACATCCATCACCACAGTCAGACATACTCTGCACGCAGCCAAGGCACACTAATGCTGAGATATTCAACTGAACACACATAAACATCGTCTTAGTCTAAGAGAACCTCAAAGCTTCTGGAGTACTTTGTTGCTAATATACTATCAGAGAATCTGCCTACTGGCTTCCGTTGTCACATAAGAATTTTTGCTCATCAATAGATTTAGCAGAGTCATTTACAAGCCGGAGAGGCTTGCTGCTTGCCAGCTGTCTACATTCAACATGAAATTTGTCAGAGCGAGTTTCTAATTTGCGAGTAAGTACCAGCCAGACTCTGCTGAAAGAAGCCACCACATTTTCACTTGCAGAACTTGTGTGTCACAACTCAAACCCTTTAAATTACTGCTACCTGAGAAGAAAGCCACAAACAATCTGTGCAAAAAAAAAAGTAAACTCAGAAGAAGGGGAGGAAAGAAATAGCTGCTGGGGAATGAAGAGGCAGAAGAAGGGATTTAAGGATAAACTTCCTTTCATTACTATCACATTCAGGCAAGATGACTCAGCAGGAATACAGCTAACATCTCAAAAGAAACCTGTTAGACACAAAAAAAGCATGTTAACTGCTTTCAAGAACTGCAAACTCAGCTACCAACTCCCAAATGTAAGGGTTCCTTAATAAAAGTGGGGACTAGCACTTTTACTATTTGCAACCCACGCCCCCAGTGACTTTTCAGACTAACATACATACAAATAAGTACACAATAAGTACACAATACAAAGAAAGCATATTTCATTAAGTCCATTTCAATTAAAAAAAAGAAAAATAAGTTTGAGGCAAGTTTCACACATGCAAAGAAATCAAATAATGAATGTGTAAATAAAATTTTTGCTTGGATATATTTGTTCCAGGGTGAACTATGATTCTCTTAATAAGCAGCTTTAAACAAGTTATTGCTTCAAAGGTATTTAAAAGCTATTGCTTCGAATTCTCAGTAAAAGAAGAAATCCTGCAGTAATTTAAAAAAAAAAATCACTTACCAGTGCTCATTTTGTTTTTAATGAAGTCCAAAAATGAGAAGATGTACACAATGAATTCTAAAAGTTTAAATATCAAATATTGAGAAGAGAAAAACAGCTTGGTGATAGCTTAATTAGCTCAACTAATTAGCAGAGAAAGGCCTGTACTTAGTCCACTTTCAAAAAGAAATTATGAAGACTGATCAATATATTTGCTTGAAAAATATCCAGCATCAATAAGGAAAATATGAATAAGACCATCTCAACCTAATTTTAATCAATATTTCTGAAAATGCTTTTATCATGAAATTATCAAAGTTATTCCATATAAAGTCACCTGCCATGGTTGTTCTGTAAAGACACAGGTCTAGTAACATGAGTATGTAATTACTTACAATTCAAACAACTCTATATGCATTCAAACTCCAGAAGTAAAAAGTGCAATGCAAGGGTAAAGATATTGGAAATCATAATTACTTACCCGTAATTTAAGCATGTTTGGAAACATTTTGTCACTGAACAGATCTAAGAATACACTTTTACTACTGGAGACTATTATCTTGGCAAGATCTTTCTGATAGTTTTCAGTGAGACCCTTCCACAGTTCAATACTGCACCCAAAACTGCAACCATCGCTGAAGCAAACCCATACAACATAGCCTTCGCTTAGGTTTGATGCTGTCAGTGCTACTACAGAAGCACGGGGTACCCATCTTTGACCTGCAGTGCCAACTTTTGACTACAATCAGAGAGAGTGCAAGTCACTTTAAGGATTAGGAGGCAAGACTGAAGATCTTCACCCAGACCAATTACAGGGCAATTAGGAAGTGGAAACAAATTGTGAAACTTACTAACAACAACAACAAAAAAATCACTTGTCAGCCTGTTACAGGAAGCACCTGTGTAACAACAGCACGCAATTCTTAAACAGATCAGGCACCCACTGAAGAAAGTGCAAGATGACTGTAGAACAGTATTTTCCCTATACTTTTCCAGCTACCAGCAGACTTCCTGAGGTTTGTGTGTGGGTCGCACCAAAATGCCTGTAATGCCCATTAGCTTTTGATGGATCTTTCTTTCATGAAGAGCTACAAGTTCTGGGCAATGACATTCATAGTTTTAAGGTACACTGTGTGGAAGAAAGTATGTCCTTTTGCTTATGTTAAGCCTGCTTCATGATAATACGACTGGGTGCTACCAGTTGAGGAAACCGCTATTTCCCATTCAACTTCTCCATGCCATCTTTTATGTCCTCTCTGTCATCTTTTTTACCATTAAAAGGACTTTACAATCTCTCTGAAGAGACTCTGAACTCTCCAAATGTATTCCTATTGCATCCTTTTTGATATTAAAATGAGAATAAACAAATGAAAAAAGAGACATAGGCACACCATAGTAAACAGAGATATTGTATGGCATCATTTGCCCCTTACCTTCTAACACTTCCTCAGGAATACTTAAAATCTCTTCCTTGAACACTGATACTTCATATCATCAGTTAAAACATATCAATAATTAAAAGGTGACTTCTGTACCCACTACATATTTTTATCAACACAATTTTCTCTAATATTCCACATCATCTCAGAACAGTAACTTTGCTGCATCTGTTTGAAATGGCACATACAGCTCCCTTCCTCCAGCTAGGATGGCGAGTCTTCATTCATCTTCATTTTACTGAATGTAATCTGTTTTCCACTTTTGAGAAATGCCTGGGCTGTACTTGCTGTCATTGACTAACACTACAGTTCAGCTCAGACTGCGTGAATTTAGAACAATTTTATCATTTTCCTTTATTTTCTGTCCCAGAATAAACAGTTTAAAATTCTTACTTTCCTTGGAGCTTTGACAGAGCCAGATCACCATAACTCAGCATGTTCTGATAGCTTAAATTAACAGCCATAAGAGGATCCATGGCAATTGCCCAGACATACCCGTAGACTGCTAGGCAGTGCAAGGGCTGCTGCAAGTGCATCACTATTTAAATTAGTATGTTTGAGCTTAATCTGATTTAAACTACCTAAATTTCCAACAGACCCAGAGTGTGCACAGCGATGACTGCTGTAGCCCTGTTGTGATATAGTAGCTGCACCAACTTGATGTTGCCCATGAGCTTTCTAAGCAACACTACACGTTTTTTTTGTCCTCAAAGATTTCAACTTCCTTCCATAACAAGCAATATGCAGAAGAACGCCTTTTCTCACACTTACAGATTTTCCTTCCCATCATCAGTATGACGAGGGAGGTCTCCTTCTTCTCTGCCAGAACTGACATTAAAATGAAAATCTCCCTAAAACTAGCTCTTATCCTCTTTCAGCCCATCCCCTCCTAAAGGGATGGTACTGTCCCTCCCTTTTTTCCAGTATTTATGTACCCCAAGGCTGAACAGAGCTTTGGAAATGGAAATAAACTCCATTACAATAATGCGACAAAACATAACTGGATAGAACTGTAAGTCTGACAGGCAGTGAAATTACAAAGACTATTCTTAAATTAGAAAACTGGTACACAGTAGGGTTTAATCTTAGAACAGTATATTTCTCAGTTGCCTAATAGAATAATTGGGTTTACAGACAGAAGCCATTTTTGCATTGTCATTTTATTTTTCTTATTTGTACTGGAGACAAAGGTTTTCCCTGATGAGTCATAATATCAGCAATTCTCATGAAGCAGCTAACCCATCTGGAAATTCAGAGGTACACAGAAAAATCAAGGTGGGAGCTCATTTAGGGCTCTCACAATTGACCTTCAGTAGCAGTTAAAGAAGTCAAATTTAACTAGAAATAACAGCTGGGTCGAGAGGCAAAAAGAGGTACTTTCCCCAGAGTGTCTCCAAATACCCGTCTGGCTCTTCAGCAACAAGCTTTAAAACCATGGTTAAATTTAAAATTTTGCAACCATTTTTGTGCTTTAGTAACAGAACACAGAAAAATGACCTTCTGAAAAATAATAGCTTTAAGCAAAAAATAAAGGGAGAAATACTCCTAAAATTAAAGGACATATTTATGAAAAAAGTTTACTGTGAAATATTCTTTATCATTTGTATCCTGTATAATTCCCACCTTCCAAAAAAATGTGTGAACAAATAGCTTTAAGTTTTACTATAAGAAGCCAGCATATTCAGAAACAGGCTGTTCTCACAGTTCTCAGGTACTAACAGGTCTTACTTCTCCTTTCTCAGTCATATCATTATTTGCACCAAATCGCAACAACGCTTAAAGCAGCAAGAAGGTGTACTTATCACACAGTCACTCCACACACTTTATATCTAGATGTTCAGAAGTCCACAAGAAGAGTACACAACTGAAAGGCTTTAATTCCAACTTCCATTTGAAAAACCATACTATCAGAAGATGATCCAAGACAGTCCAGAGGACAAAGAAAAAGTACTGAAACAGAAGCTGGTCACTCTCAGCATTAACAGCCGTAGCAGCACAGCATCTGTCAATGGGGAATAAGAACTATTTGACACTTTAAAACATCTAAGTCTGCAACCACTCTCAGTAGAAGTGGTTCTGCTGAACATACAAATCTTCAGCAGCACGCTTATCACTCAAACTTAATATGGTAAAGCTGTTTGAGTTTCTTCTAGAGGAAATCTAGTACATAAAACGCTGCACTCACACGCAGTCCTTTTCAGTTAGTCAAAGCCCACATAGTTTGCACTAGTCAGAACCAACAAACCTAAGTTCCACGTTGCTGCATGACTTACCCGGACGAGCGCGTCATCTATGATGTGATCACGTCTCACTTTAAGTCGCAAATAAGGGTTGAGCTGCTGTCCTTGAACTAAGCTGTAGAGCACAGTTATCCGTCTTTCACTGTACATCCGGATTCTATTGTCATAATACAAACCCAGGTTCTTGGTAACAGCATTCAATATGAAGGGACAGGTCATAAAAGAGAATTTATTTTCTGTTTCTACTTTGAAGAAAGTGTAGTCTTTGTCCATTTCTAGAACATCATTCAGTGGTTCGTTAATAAATTCTTCAAAAGGGATAAGTGGTTTTCTGCAATCTATAGTTTTAACACCAAGTTCAGTCTCCAGTGGGTCCACTCGAGGACCTTTTTTATTTCTCCTTTCTTCACCCAACAGCTCTTGAAGAGTTAGTTCACTTGATTCTGGGATGGGTTCTTCATCTTCCTCTTCGTTATGATCTGTATCCACATCCCCTCCCACTACATTTGCATAGTAAACCATTTTCAAGCACTTTGAAGCAGCAACAACAGCATCATCATCATTCACTAGGTTACGACTATTGAACTCATTGCTTATGACTTTGTAAGTAATAAGCTGCTGAAATGTTTCCATCATTCTCCGAATTTGGTCTGCTCTGTACTTAGACCACAATCTGACCAGTTTTGCTTGAGCTGCAAGGGGTAGTTTGCTCATTGCTTTGCAAAACAATGGTAGAGCCATTTCCAGATATTCTGGGCTATGAAGATTGCCATTCTCCATAACGATAATAAACAAATTCAGATAGTTAGGATCCCGAGAGTACACATTATGGTAAGTCAAGTCACATTCCACATTAGGTGACAAGTACACAAGTGCATTTAAAAAGGCAGTTTCTATTTTTTCATTAGAAAGTAATCTATCATAGACCCGTCTGACTGCTTCAATATCTACAGACACTTCATCTGGGCCTAGTTTTTGGAGGTTATTATCTCCCTGTGTGTTATCACCTATTCTTGACGACGAAGATGACGATGCGCCTGAATCTTCTTCCATAGCAGCAGCCGAACAGGCAGCTTTTTCCTTTTCATCTTCATCTTTGTCTTCATCCTTTCCTTGAAGAGACTTGAGCTCCTCCTTGGTGTGCTGCTTGGCTTTTCGGAAACTCTGTACCAATGCTTCAGCACTAGAAAATACTCTCCCAATCACCCGGATTAAAGGGGAATAATCCTCTTTCTCTCGACATAGTTCAAGAATTTCATATATCTTGTCTTCTGTTAGAAAAGTCACATCTATAAAAAGATAAAATATTATTTTTATTATGATAAAAATTAAAAAGTTAAAATACTTTTAATTTGCTCTGCTCAAGAAATCTGTGTATCATTATCATTAACACTAAAAAAACAGTGTCAGTGCTGGATAAATTCAAGACACACTTTATCATTTCATTGGCTTGAAGAAACATGATTTCATTCACTATGATTTTATAAAATATTTTATTAATGGATGTTGATCAGAGAACATGCTCAATGGTAGAACTGTTCTGCAGCCAATTAACTACATTTGGTAGTTAACAGTATTGTATCATCTAAACAAGAGCAACTAAATCAACCAGTAAGATGCTTAAACTTCAGAAGACTAAATGAATAAGACTGTGTGACAATACAGTCCTCTGTTAAATCTGCACAGTTTATGCATAAGTGATTAAACTATACACAAACTAAACTGCATCAACCTCTTTTTTCAAACATATAGCACATGCATATGGACTTCACACTCTTTCTCCCTTAAAAGCAGATCTTGAAGAAAAAACTCAAGAATTTGTTTTGTTGTATATTAACGAGAATATAAGATTTCTTATTTCTATTTTTAATGCTTTCTGCAACTGTTTTTATACTAAACTGATGCCTGAAAATCATCCCCAAAACCCACAATACATGCTCAGAAATTTATGTTGCCTTCTAAATTACAGGCACAGTTGGGCATGTGGGTTATTTCTTTATACATTTGGCCTCACTGGCATAAACAACTTGAGTACACTCATCAACATGCTATTCAGATGACCAAGCTGGTGTACACACATCATCTGCATGGGCTCCAAATACCTGCCTGTTCCCCCTCCGCCCCAAGCCCCTGATCCTGTTCCCCCTCCGCCCCAAGCCCCTGATATGAAAGAAGTCATTTGGTGGTCCATTTGTTATTTGAAATCTTCCTTTTTCTTTAGAAAAGAGGAGAAAACATTATTTATAGCTTTCTATGCTGCTTCTCAAACAGAACCCACAGGTGCTTTCACATCAGGTGATGATTTAGAGTAGGATTACTACATGATCAGACCCTGAAAAGACGTTCTAGTTTAAGCAGATTCTTCTACACTGACTCGTAATTTAGAACTAAAACTGAATCTGTTTAATAGCATCTCTTGAGATCTAAAAACCACACATCACAGCATTGTATTCACCAACCACGCTAGAACTACCTCTGCAGAAAGAAGGAAGCGTATCATTTTAATAAAGACAGTTATATGTTAAAGTATTTTGAAATGTGATTGCCTACACTAACATTCATTCCAAGCAGTCATCAAATTAAAAATACAAACTGAACAATGCAAAGACAGACAACCTATTGATTTTCGCAGAGCCCCAAGCCATTCTTGGAGCACATAACACAGGAAAGATTAAGCTTATGTCACGCTACCGAGATTGACTTCCAACCAATCTGAAGACAGTGAAAAATCTTCAAAACTAAAATGTTCTGTTAAAAAAAAAAATGTGAAAATATTATGAAAGGATTCAAGCTTAGTGCAACATCTCCTATTTTTATCTGTTGCAGTGCATGCTCAACTTGCCTAAAAGAAATTTAACTGCTGATACAGATGCTGTTCCATAGCTCCTCAAAATGAGGACCATAGCCTCAAGTTCCCTGACTCTGGATTGCAGAGCTTATTCACAGCATAAAAATTATCAGTAAAGTTGACGATATAACAATATAACACATTTCAGATTTCCATACTTAAAACAGGAATTCCCCAGTCATTCTTTTACAGGTTTTAGTATTTAAGGAACAACCCATATGCTATTTCCAGTTAAAATATTTAGTATTACCATCAGCAGTTTCATAACAGTTTTAAGTCATATCCTGTAACCATTGTCTGAGTTGCCATAAGGGTCTGCCCCATTTTTACTTTACAGCAGTGAGAACAGCTGGAGCAAAACAAACATAAGTGAAGCTTTCTTCTAACTCAAGTCAATTTTAGGTGACTTGTGTCTGAGTATGTGAGCTTTTACATGCCTTCTCCTCTCACCCTTTCTATTGCAACTAAGCGATCCAGTGAAGTAAACTTATCTCCTCTCAGATCTTGTTCTCAGTAATATTCTATGACAAATCTGTACATGAAGTCAAGGTTTTAACAGTGGTCCTTGACTGTGAAAAAGACTGCATGTGATCTATGTATTGCCAACACGCTCCCTAATTAGCAAATTTATTAATTATCTTTTCATTATCTCTTATGGAAACTTTGTTATGATTGTGTGCTCACTGCCTGTCTACTGACCTTCTCTGTTCCCAATTTAATGTTTTGGTGATCGAAGTTGAAAATAGGTTCCCAGGTAATTGTAACACCGATTTTGAAGTGGCGCTCTCTCTATATATATGACTACATTTGTAACCCATGCTTTTCATGTGTTTGCAATTTCTCCATTTCCTTCCACTTTGGACTGCTGTCTCTAGATATTACCGAGATGCTGACAATGGTCTCCAGATACATTTTTTTCCCCAAGGTAACAGTCTTACAGCTTAGCACTAGAGCAAAGTAATTTAAATAATTCTTTCTCAAGGGCATTTCTTTCAATTTATTTAGAACTTTCAATCCCATGTCAAGCATAAAAGCAAGCTGCACATCCTTTTCCTTGGCTTTCTTATACTTAATTGCAGTTTTCCCAGTAACTGTTGCTGCAGATGGACCTTAAATTTCAGAGCACTGGATTGCTTAGACATCATCCCGTTCCAAAGGTAACTAAGAGTCTCAGATGGGCTTTAAGAACACGTTACTGCTCTCTGTCCATACAGCTACAAAGACAGGTCAATACTTGTGATGCTGCAACAGATGAAGTCAGAAGAGTCATTGCTTTAGACAACAGACTGTCTCTGGAGATAGGCTGAGAAAACTCTTAGATATCTGTTTTGGGGAGAGAGGACAGTAGGCTTGGGGAGAAGGAGGAAAATCCCGTATGTGCACACCTCCATTAAAAACACCCAAAACTACAAGATAAATCATAAAACAGACCTAATGTGCCTCTTGTCTAACACTACACCGGCTCCCCTCTCCCCACCCTACTGTTTTGCCTCTTTGCTTACTCAGATCATAAATAATTTGGGGACAAGTTTATCCTTGCATCAGATAAAGAACAAACTGATGCAGGTATTGACTGGAGCATCTTAGGTGCCTTATAACACAGTGCTATCTTTTATTGCTGGTTCTACAGGCCTTTTTAATTCTTTGCTGTAAACAGTTTCACTTTCTTTACCTAAAATGAATGAATCTGAATTTCTGTGTTTATAACCACTTACTGCAATGGTATTTAAAAAAGGTCTGCTCAAAGGTTAATGGCTTTAATTTCATTTAGTTTGTGATTTCTGTTTGCACAGGTTTTGATGACAACTAAAATTATTCTCGTAGTATGTATTTACTATTCTAGAGAGTTTGAAAAGCTAAACAAGTCAGAAAAGACATACAGAACAGTATTTCATTTTTGTACACTGGCTTAGAAATCACTTTGCTTAAACTTTTTTTAGCTTGGTGGATGTATTGCCCATCATCCACTGTATCATTTTTTGTTCATCTGTTAAGTTTCTTAACACAGAATCTGGAATTAGTTAAAAGTATAGCTTTTTTAACCCATTGACTACAGAAGAGTTATGAAACTAGGGAAACTAAAACAGTCATACAACAGCACTTAAACTCTCCATATTTGCAAAACCTGTAATCTCAGAAGGCAACAAATGCATTATGGATTTTAATAGAGATGTGGTAAAGATCCAGATTTGGAATCAGTGTTCAGCATTAATCCAGCCATTTTTCAGAATCCATAGTAAAATATTTGATTGCCAAATATTGTATTTTACTTAAGTCAGCAGAATACCACCACAGTGAATTCTGTAGGGTTATACTCATGCATATTAAATGCGTTTTATTTTAGGAAAATTGTAAAATAATATCTTACCTTTAAAGTCATCTCTTGGGCCTTGCATTTCCTTCTTGTTCATTTTTCTGTCAGTGCAGGAATTGTTATGGGCACCTTTGGAATTGTTTTCTAGGTAAGCTGAGCTCGTTCCTTTCTTGGAGGGATGAGGATCACAGAGTTTTGCATTAATCTTATAAAGCTCGAGGGCCTTAATGGCTGCTGCATTGTTATCCATACGGAGAAAAGTTGGACAGGAAGCACAAAATTCATTCGTGCAGGCTTCATTTCCACAGCCCTCAGTTAACTGGTGGTAGTAGCGCTCTATTAGATGCTTTGCAGCTGCTCGCTTCCTGTAGCAAACATTCAAACAGTAAGTACAAGGATTAGTAGAGCTTTCACATACAAAGCTCATTCAAAAGCATCAGCAAGGCAGAGATTAGTCAGGCACTGAAACACAAGATTTCTGTATCAGAGAGGACACATCAGGAGATTTTTTAAACACAGGATTCTCACCTTGACAAATGCAAATATATTTAACACAATTTAATTTGTGGGTCCTATGCAAGTGAAAGGTAAATCCTGTTTATGCAGAGTTTTCAGCTTTACATTCTAGTGTTACAATGGACACAATCTTGTTCAGTTCTGAACAATCTCAATTGTCACTGAAAGAGAGAGCAATTTAGACGCAAAGCAAGGCTGCAAGTGAAACAGAACTGGATCTCATACAGGTGATTGAGTCTGATGTATAGTACTGAGGTATGGTTGCCACTGTCAGAGGGAAGAGGCATGAAATACAAATGATCCAGGCATTTATTTAGTAATACTATCAATACTACACCAACTGGATATAAACCCTTTAAAAATTTAAACCATTTTTTAAAAACAAGAAACTAAGTTATCTGATATTTAGTCTATTTAAATCTGTAGGAAAAATATTCCTTGGTTAATTAAACTGACAACAAAACCATGATTAAAGATGAGCTCAAGGCTGAATATATGTCTCCTCAGCTTAATAAGGTATATTGTTCTCCAAAAAAAGCTATTCACCAAATCCTCCCCTTTCTTCTGCAATCATACATGGCAAGTATGTATTTTGAAGAATTACAACTGTATCACTGTACAAGTCAATGTGCTCAGTACTATATATACAAACACAAGAAAATTTAACTGGCCAATTAATAAGGCCACAGACTTTTACAGAAACATGCAAATGGTAAAGAAATCACCAGAAAGCTGCAGGCAATTTGGACAGAAGAAGCTGCAGGCAGCACCAAGAGCACCATATTTCACCACATTTTGGAAAGAAACCCCCAAAACTTCACTTCATGTTACAAGTTATTAATGAATTAAACAAGTTATTAATGAAAAATATCAACTATGAAACACTTCAAGCATTTTGATTAACTATAACATTCAGGCTTTTTACCTAACTTTAGTGATACAGTACTGTAAAGATTAGAACACGAGAAGGAAGATTTTCATCAGAAATTGTGGTATTAATTTAAAGTTACCTTTTTGGATGCTGATGCATGCAGAGATTCTGCATAAAACAAGCACTTGAGAACTGAAGTGCTAGACCCACTGGTACTACTCAGCACTTGCTGCACCTAGCTGTTAATACTGGCTGGTTAAGTATCAGAGTTTCAATGCAGCTGCTTCAGAAGGGAAAATGTCCTCAAGTTCTGAAAGTAACTATTATTCAGCAATAACACCTTTGCTCCTTCCCTTTCACTCTTCAAGATCTCATCGTCCTAGAGAAGAAAATATTTCTTACAAAGAAAACCATTACCTCAATGTCTACCTGACCTTCCAAATGCCCCAGTGAGTTCCAAGACAACAAAAATTGAAGAGAAAGGTTTCCCTGGCACATCAAGACAGAGGTGGAAGACCATAAAAAAAAAAAAAAGCAGCACCAGCAGTACCATCAAAACCCCTACTATATAAACAGGGAATAGTTGTATTCTGATCCAAGTAAAGAGTTCTAGCCTTTCCAATTTTTATATGTGGACTTAGGAAAACCTGCCTCTCTCCACATATATATAAAAATTTAAGTTTTTCTGATCTTGTCTTTAATACTTCAGCTTTTAGTACAGAGGCTTTAAAAAACTAAGTTTTTTAATACAGCTTAGACCAGTACATGATTTCACAGACATCTATTTCTGAATGCCAAGATTTCATGCTTTGATCATTCTTGACTTTCAATCATTCAAGAGCTTCAGATTTACTGTGTGAAATATTGTCATTTGTAAGCAGATAAGCATATCATGTGAAAGCTTTTCTTTGTTAATATTGAATTTTTACACCTGAGCTATGGCCACCTGTCTCACCAACATGCTCTTTATTTACTCCTCTTGCAGCCTCTCCTATGCATCACCTTGAAGCCTTTATGAAAGCTCTTTCCAACCCAAGCTGAAACTTACTGTTCATTTAATTTTCTTCCCCCTCTGTCACTGACCATGTTTTCCACAGTGCATAAAAAATGGCGGCTATTTCATATACACATTATCATTTTAACTTTATCCTTCCTCATTGCATTTTCCTTCCATCTTATTTCTCCATTGCAGTCTACATGTAGATCACAAGGTTTTTGCCATAATTTTGGTGTTTTCTGACCTATGTAATACACCTACGAATGTCATATGGATTATTTCTCACAGATGTTCTAAGTGTATATATATCAGGGAGGGGTGTGTGTGCGTACTTATTTATTTACCTAAAGCAGCTGGAGTTGTTATTCAGATTAAATACATTGTGAAAAGCTGACCAGTTCCCTAAGAAGAAAGAATTTGTGTTTTCAAACTGGAGAAATTATCAGTCCTAAAGAAGCATGCACACCTTTCTAGCTTATGTAACATCTTGTTTGAATAAAGTTGTATCAATGTTTATACATTGAAATACTAACAACACATTTTGTTATATTAAACAACACTCCACTTTAATCAGGTCACATCCGAGATGCCAGGAGACAAAGCTAAGCTTAGACTTGTCTCTAACAGTTAACTTCTGAGGGACTCAAGTCTTTTTGCTTCTAATTTTAACTACCAATTACTTCTCAAACGGTGCCATGCCTATAATAATGCTGTTGGTACAAACATTTTCATTTTGACTCATGGCCACAGACTCACTGACTCAAGTTCTGTGAAATTCTATTAGAGATGGAAGTTTCGACTGAAAGTTAGAATTTCTATTTTTTTTTTTTTTTTTTTTTTAAATCAACTATGGAAGCAAACAATACAATGTACAACGGCACTAGAATACAACAGTATTAGAATTTCTCCCCCACCTTTCCCTGGCAGCTAGTCCACAGACTTTTGACACAGCCTCAGATAAATTATTTAAGTAAATAAAAAAGGTGAAGACTTAAAGTGAGGATACAGACCTAAGAAGGCAGAACAGAATTTACCAAGCCTTCCACAAGAGCTACCCTTTCTGAGGTCCATCCATCAAAGCACTTAAAGAGAACGCAGTTCCACGTAAGCCAATGTGTGATTTTACAGAACAGTAAGATACTTCATACCACATTCCCATTGGGGTACTTGAGGGATTATTGTCACTGTCCAGTGCCAACAGTCCACATTTCTACATCATTCAGAAAAAAAGTGTAGCATACCTTCTCCATTCTCCAGAGGTGACAACTTGATCTCTTTCTACACTCCCCTGCTCATTTAGCATGTAGAAAACTTAAGTTCTTAGCTTGAGGCATTAAAACTGGCTCATCGAGTGAGGTAACACAACCCCCCCCTCTATTCTTAGCTCATGCTATACAGCGAAGACTGCAGCTCCCTTTAAGTTCCTATACAGGGATCTAGTGAAGAGTAAATGGTCCCTTATAAACTCAATCACTAGTTTACTGTACATTAGCACACAGACACCTTCTAGTGTGGCTAAGGCTGCCGTGACTGACTTGCATATATGTTTGCAAAGACTCACACTGTTGTTGCACATCCAAGTATGAAACTGCACTGGTGTGGCTGCAGTTGTAAACATTTCACAGACTTATCACAGGCATATTCTGAAGCCTCAAGGGTAACTTCCCACACAGTGGGCCTTGTATAACCCCCTCAAGCAAGACTCACTACAGTGAGGGGCAGAGGCACCTAAAATAGACATCGACTTCCTTCCCCGAAGTTCAACAATTTCACAAGCACAGTTTTCCATTAAAAAAAAAATAGTATTCACTGACTTACTTTTGTAGTACTTAAAGAAAAAAGAACACCTTTAGACTTTTTAATTGTTCTTTAACTAATAAAAAGCCAGATAAGTACTTTGCATTGCAACTGAAATGCTGCCAAAACTGTGGAGTATCACTAGAAACTTACACCACTGAGCCTCTGCCTTTCTAGATACTAAGGCAAAGGTGCATTGGGCTGCATTTTGGGTCATTAAATAGCTTTTGAATGTCTAAACCACATACAAAACAAGGGATTAAATGCACTGGTTCAAAAGTTCCCACGTAACAGCATCTAATTTGCATTTCCCCAATATCTTAAACTAAATACAGAGAAATGCTACATAAAGGAAACTTTTGCAACAGAGAAAATCAGATGTTTGAACATTTAAGGAATTTTAGAAAAATCTGAAGTATATCATTCAAAGCAAAGAATTCAGAGCAAAGAATTTTTATCAAAGTTTCAAAACTTGCCTGAAGTTAAAAATATCTGCATAAATGCATCATTTTTGCTTTAAGTGTACCGAAAGGTTTCATACTTGTCTGGCAATATCAGTATGAAATGACATATTTCTGAATGGATTCTGCTTGTGTCTGCTACACAACAGCTTTCATGTTATTTCTACACAGAAGTCTCACATTGCTCCAAGATGGCCAATTTTAGTAAGTGGAAATTTACAATAGTCTGTTTTAACAAAACCATTAGGAATTCAGAAGTACCAAAATGTTCATACGTTGTTTTCTTTCTCAACACAAAAAAACCCCAACAAAAGTATTAATGTGCATGGAAACTACAGGAAAATTTATGTTTGTCTTTTGGATAGGAAAAAGACAGGGACCAGTTTTTTTAGTACTAACAGCAAAACAACTTTCAGTATATGCCTTAACAGGCAAGAGCATAAAAAGCATACATCTGCAACAATTATAGTACACTGTGGAAATAAGATGACCAGCAGATCCAAAGGTGTTAAAAAAAAAAAGCATGGGTTATGGATGGACATCTTTGTGAAGTTAAATACTGCTTTCTGAGAGTTTCAGTTTCAAACCTTGCGTGTTGGTTTTCTGTTTAGTTAGAGTAAGAAGAGCAGTGCTAGAGAAGACAAACTTCCAGTAGAAGCACTGCCCGCGCAGACCCTTTTGAAGCGGCCTGCGCGCCAAACTGCGCCCAGAGCCGGAGCCGAGCCCTCTGATCCAGCAGTGTTGTAACCTTTTGCCTGCCTTGGCCCCTGGCACCCCAGCGAACGTACGTCTGCAAATGCACACGCGCACGGAGCTCGCATTTTCCAAACCTCGTTCTTTCCAGTGTAGTGGGCCCTGATAGCTGGGGTGCAGACTGTGAACTCCCTTGGACCCTACTGCCTTCACCCAAGGGGCCTCCCTCCCCGCCACGTATTCTAGATCCACCGTGCCTCTGGGAACGTTGTGTGCTGACAAAGTCAGGCACGGCACTTCCTCAGGAAGGGCGAACCTGAGAACAGAAGAGTTGTCCGGGCTTTATGGAGCAATGCAGAAAGACGGCTAGAGAGAGAGGGTCAAGAACATGGTCAGCACGTATCTCTCGGTCTTGTCTCACAGACAAATTACCTTGCTACAGTCCTATTAGAAAAGCACCCTTCATTACTGCCCTTTCCTCTCCAGGTTATTAGCTCCAGGACTCTACAGAGATAACGTCATTCCACAGACCAACCGGTTTCATACCCTGGCTCCTATCTTCTTAAGAAGGCATGCGGTGCCCTGTCACCTATCCGATTAGGTGATTAACCTTCAATTAGCCAAAAAAACTGAGATATGAATAATGTATCAATTATACCCTGGCTTTTCAACCCAAGAAAAATCCCCAATCCCCCCCGCCCCAAACATTACAGGCCTGAGGCCATTAAATAACTGATTACGGGGAAACAATTATTCGGCAATTATTGTAAGCAATCAACTTATGTAAATGGTAATGACTGTAAGAATACTTGACTGTTTTTTAAATACTATGCTCACATTTACAATATCAGTACCTTTTTAAAAGGCAGGGAGAAATATAGCCCCCATAAAAAAGCCCATAAATTTATTTAACTACAAAGAAAAAGTAACTTGAATTACTGCTGGAATAAACTTAGTAATAAGTTTAGAACTGACTATAAACTTATAAGATCTCACTCTCTTTGAACAAATTTGTTATTCGTAATATTTTAATAATTATTTTTAAATTATATTCTTATTATTTTTATTATTTTAATCATATTTTAATATTATTTTAATAATATTTAATATTATCTTAATAATATTTTAAAGAAAAAAGTACACAATAACAAACTGTTAAACTTACAAAGAATAATCACATCTAAACACACAAAATATTTCAACAGTTCTCCAAATTTTGTTTTAAGTTATCAAGTAAGGAGCCCTAAACTCTAATACTCTGTACTGGCTATGAGGCCACAATAAGACCAACTTTGCCTTTATTGGAAAGAAATTAAATGACAGTAACGTCACATACTTGCCAGAATCCTTCAGTCTGTCTTTTATATTCAGGACAAAACAAATAATGAATATTTTATCAAATATTAAGCAAAATACATATTCTTTAGTACCTTCCATGTTGTTTTCCCTTGATTAAAGAGGTCCTGGCACTCAAGCAAATACAATTAAACTTCATGTTGTACTCTACTGAACAAGCTTAAATTTGTCAAGTATGAAATTTATACACTCTATTCTGATCAGCAGCCCAACCAAAGAAAGGAGATTAATATTAGCACCGCAGTGAAATATCAAAAGATACAGACAGTAACTTGGAGACATTGATTCTCATTGTCTACTTCTGGACCACTGGAGTGTTTCAGTAGTAAGCATGATATAAGAGAAAAACTATTTCAGACAAAAATACTGATATAAGAAGAGGACTGACCATTGCAACATGTAAGACTGACCTGCAGAGAAGAGACCTAAATGCTGATCAATGTTGTACTCTCTTTGTATAACTTGAACAAAAGAGGCCAAGTACAGGAAAGAGACAATCACACAACTCTGTTTTCAACTTATCAAGAACTCCAGAATATTTTTTTAAGTTAGGTTTCCATGGTAGCATTCTTTTACTATGCCTTCCTTCTGCATGACATTGTCCTAGAAGGATGACCATGACCACACAGAAACTAAGTGCAAATAACATGGATAAGACTTAAACACCTGAGTTTCCAGATTAAGAACAGTCTAGCATTTGTGGATTAGACAGCTCCAGAGAGAAATACCTCCTCTTTAAACCTTCTTTTTTTTATTATTATTTTTAACCAGTAAATTTACAGCATCCTCCAAGCTCCATGAGAACCAAGGTCTACAATACATTCACTTCAGTTCTATTTTCTAGTGCAAAATCTGGAATTCCTTTTCTTGCAAATCATTATAAAATTTGCTCAACTTATCTTACTGTGCTTTTGCTCTTGGAAGCAAAGGTAAAACAGACACTTAATTGTAACTTAAGTAGTTGCTAAGTTTAAGAAAGTAATAATTCTTGAGTAGAGTCAATGCAGTTGTATTGACTGATGAAGTTTCCTCAAGGGAATCACTGCCTGGCTAAATGATGCGTTGCAAGAGGCTCTGAGAAGAAATTTTTTAATTCATCCTAGACAGATCACAGTAGAATACAGTGCAAGGCTGCAGGTGTACATAAAGACACTTCTTACATCTTTTCTTTCCAAGAATGGCAACAAAACAAGCAGCAAATGCCACAAAAATACCTATATGTGGCAAGGTTTGATATAGAGGCCATGATCAGCACGTCCCATGGTTATGTTACGCAAACCCACCTGTGTTTTCAGCTATGAGGAAAGTAATTTAAGGCATTCTTATCTAGAAAGCACTAGGATGGCATCTGAAAGTATGTATCATGAAACACTAATACTTATACAGTTACTGTATATATTTGCAATGGTTGCAATTTGTTTTTCTGGCATATTTTGAGGTTGCTGCAGAGTTTTTATTTTGCCATTCTTTCAAGGGAAAGAAACCAGCTATCAAATCTACTCCAATGTGAGATGACTATATATCAACTATAACTGTAACAACACTTTAAATGGAGGGGTGTTCAATGGCTTTAAAAAGAGAGACAAGTTTCAAAATTGCAAAGCATCCCATCCTTACAAAACAGAAAGAAGGAAAGATGAATGCACAGAAAGCCATCATATCAAAGTACCCAAACCTTTGCCTTGATTTGTGACAACATACAATACACAGAGTGAAAATACACAAACTGATAAGAAGTTAAACAATTAAAAATTATGTAATTTAGTACAAAAGAGGTTTTCAGAAAGTTACACTAATTGAAGCTGAAAATTAATGCAGACCTCTGACAAGAACAGACAAGAGAAGATGCTGATCTTAAAAATTCAGACTTGAATGAATGCTAAGGAAAAGAGACTCCTAACTCTGAACTAGCACCAAGATGTTCGTCATGCATGGAGCCAGAATTTGGAAAGCTTGGGATAAGCAAGACTTATCCATGGAAGAATTTGCTGTATTAGAGTCTGAAATTGTCAGTGGATTTTTTTTTTTCAATTTATTTTAATTCACACATGTGAAACATATGTGACTATGGTCTTGGTATAAAGCTTTGCAATGCAAAACACAGAAACAAATAAAGCAATTATACCAGCCAACCAGAGCAAAACCAACTTAACCATTCATTGTGCTAATAACAAAACACTTGCTTAAGTCCCTGCATTTTCTAATGAATTATAGGCATGTAAATAACATAGTAACTATTTTAGCTACACAGTAGGCTTGCAGGTCACACTGTATTACCCAGCCAGCCATTCCACCTTATGTGGCAAGAGCAACTATGCAGCAGGATTGCAGAAATTCTCTGTAATACGTGATGTACACATCACACTGTGATACAGTTTTAAAAAATTTAGTTTTGCAAGTATACCATGCATTAATACTATATAACTACTACTGAAACAAATCTGTGAATCCCTACAGCTTGACTGGCTTACATCTCTTTTGGACAGATACCCAAAATCTACAAAGTCAGGGCAACTCTGATCATCATTCTGTGCCAAAAAAATATTCAGCTTTCACAGAGAAAAGCTTGCTACTGTAGATTAGTTTTTCAGGTTCAGCTTTAAGGAGGATAACACACACACAAAAAAAGAACTGTCAAACTGCTAGAAGGAAAAACAGTTGTACTGCCTTTTCCTTCTGATTTATCATAGGTCCCGATAGAGTCTTTGTTTCACACCAGTCAAGATCCTTGTTTCTGACACATCTTTCCTTACAATGTGTAAAAAGCAGTAGTCCAACTGACAATACCCACAGTGGACTACAGCCAGGCTACAGCCCGAGTCCTCCTGTTTAGCTAGGCCAGGGAAACACAAGAACACAACTCAACTTGCTGCAGGAACAATAAAACATAATGCAGCAGGGGCTGCTACCAGAGCAGAAGAGACTATGGCTGGGTTTTTGCCCTGCAACCTCTGTCTCTACCACGTGTCCATGTAGCAACAGCCAGTCACCTCTCAGGTCTGGATCCCTGCAACCTGTACTCCCAAGAAAGCAGCTAGACAGCACTTCTTTAACAGATGGCATCAGAGAGAAAAGTAAATTCATCATCCCAGGAGAAATGCTCCTCCTAGTGCAAGAAAAGACTTCACTGCAGTGAATTGCTAAAAACACATGGTAAAAGTGTTCCTTGTTTCCTTCTCATCACTTTCAAGGCTAGGTACGCAGCCTAATGTGGAGGGGCCCACCTCAGCTTTGCTCCTCCCCATGTTGGGCAGCTATAGCAGAGAAGTCCTTGAGCAATTCACACCATGTCCCTACCCTGCAAAACATCCTGAAACTGGCATTCAGCCCACAGTGCGTAACATGCTAGACCACTCAGGGGGAGGGTGTGGAGGAGACTATTTAAGGTCAGGGAAGAAGCTTGTGGCAGAAGAGAAATGAACCCAGATCTTTTGAAGCCTCAGACAGTACCCTAACCACTGGCTATGCTCCCTCTATTATTTTGGAACTTATGCTCTAAGCCAGAAAAGCAGAGTTTGTGGTTTCCCTATTTGAGTTCTATGACAGGACAGTTTGAATAGCTAGAAAAGAATGCTCACTCACAGAATAGTCTCAAATAACCTTTTTCTTTTTTTAAAATGGTCCTCTCATTCCTGCAACCCTTCTGAATTTGAAATTGAAATGAACATTTCAGCCTATCACAATCTTGCTTCTAGTTAATCTTGGCTTCTAGACTAATGAAGACAGACCAAAACAAGGTTCAGAACTGTGAGCAAGATGCTACATGAATACTCTTTAGTGAAAGAAAGCTAGTTTTCTGTTTCTAGAAGTAACTAATACATAAATTTGCCAAATTAAGTCAGATCCTCTTTTTTTTCCTTCTTAGTTGAGCATCCCATCTGCCACAACAAGTATTAGCAGGTATTGTGCCTTAGTACTGAAGTGTCTTCAAACCCATGCAAAATGTTAGTGAATAGCAGGTAGAAATTAAACTCCTACTGTCAAGCCTGAATATAGGCCTGAAGATTTCTGACACTGTATTATGCTACCATCTACTGGTTCACGTTAAATTGAACCTCTGAACTTTGCCTTCAACTCATTCACCCTCCAAAGAAAAAAAAGAATCATCAGTTTCTACAGAGGGTTAAAATTATATTTCCATAGCAAAATACTAACTTGAAATTTTCTAAGGTCGTTTCACAGTTCTACTCAGCTTTTGCCTTCTTTTTTTTTAAGCAGGTGCAAGAGTAACTGTTACATATGTTCAAAACACTTTTAAACAAGATATACCAAACTCATCCACTCATTTACTTACATTCGGCTAGTTTCAATGTTTTCAGAGTGAGGTTCTCCTGGTGATCTGCAAATACAGATACAAAACCTTAAGCATTGTTTGTTATTTTAATTTTAATTTTCATATTACAATATGAAGAGTTAGGAAAGGTGGAAAGTGACGATAATGTATTATTGCCACTAAAAGCAACAACTTTTATGCACTTGCACATTGAACTTGTTTGACCAAACTCTAGAAGACAGTTTATAAAACCTGACAATATAATTAAGCCGAATTTCTCTAAGGAGGACCACACTTTTTCCCCACAGCTTACACAGCAGCAGTCATTAGAGGAGAGTTCTGCTGGCAGTACTTCTGTATTCAGGTTGCATAGTGCACCAGTTCTGGGCTAATTCTTCATAACCACTTCTGTAACCAAAAGGTATACTCAAAGTTTATCAGTGATCAACTATTACAAACAGATTCTCTGCACAGCTGGACTCTAAGAAGCAGCAGCTCAGAAGCAGGTCTCAACAGAATCTCAAAACAAATTTCATGTCTCTCTCTACTTGAATTTATGGACATAATCTCACAGGCAGCTTTCTGTTTCTTCCTTCTAGCCAACAAGTCAGCCAGTAATATCCAGAATTAGGTGTTATTGCCTGGCATTTTTGAACACACAAGCAGCACCTGTGTTCAGCTTGCCAACCCCCTTGACTTAATTTACAGAGTAATTTAAGGGGTATAGTTCCATATTAACTTAAGTAGGCTAAATTACAGCTATTTAGCTCCTCCTTAATCCCATCATCTTCCTTATGCCAGCACTGGTTCAAGAAGTTAATATTTAATTTTTTTTTAAACAGATTATTTTTTTCCTTCCTTCAGGACCTCCCCCTACCCGGTGAGTTTGTAGCCAGATGAGAGTTTGTAGCCGGATGAGCCAGGAGACAAGGCAGTACAAATGCAGCAGTTTTGACTTCAATCACCTTAAGCTGCCTTGAAATCATATCCTGAAGAACCTTACCCAACCTTCACTTGCATATAAATCTTGGTACAGTTGACCAGAACTGCCACGCTCGCTATATTGCATGAGGAGTGGAAATAGAGCACAGCCATTACAGTAAAACTCTGTAGCTTACATGAACAAAAATGTCTTTCATGACAGAGCTTTCTGAAAACAGAAGTAAGCTAAAATCTGCAAATAGAACTCACTTTGTAGGTTTCAACAGAGTTTACTTGGGGACTTCAGTTAGCATAGCTAAGCAGGCTTTGCCATGGGTTTACGGGGAAAATCTTTGTTTATAGGAATGGAATTTCTGAATTTCTCTATTTACTATATGATTATCTACACTACTCTAAACACTATTGGAAAGCTCCACCTGTAGCCTGAAACATTTCCTTTTTTTCTATGTTTCATTATGCTACCTTACTGGATAGTCCCTCCTATTAAAGCCTGGACTGTTCGCTGAATTCTCTACTAAAATCTTAGTTCCTTTACTGACACACCAGATCTTAGCAACTTTCTGGATTTTACCAAACTGTACTATGTTGTAAACAGGCCCAGTGCCTAGAAAGCATTTCTGGCAGACAACTTAAAATTCCTAGGCTAGCTGGATACTATGCAGTGACAGATGATGCAGAACACAGGAAGTTATTTGTTTATATTCCACTAAGTTATAAAATTCAACTGACACTAGGGACAGAATTCTGAACTTACTATCCAACTAACTTTATACTCATGCTTAAAATGCAAATACCCTTTAACTGGAAAATAACAAAAACTGGCCAGTGTCAAAATTTGGTCTCTATTTATTCCCTCCAAATGACATTTTCCTTACTCATTAAAGTTCAGGACCGATGAGATAGCTGCTGACAAAAATAATGCTCAACAGCAAAATAAATCAAAACTTCATTTCCCTTCGACTCCAGTGACCAAAACAAGTCACTAAATACTTTGACAGAAAAGAACCTTTTTTCTAATTATTCACCTAAGCATGTAGGTGCTAGAAGCCATACAACCTGAGGACCAGTGGAAAGAGAGCAGTGGCTAGCTCCTCTATCCATACTGAGGACTTCAGAAACTGATAGCAAAGAGCTTGGAAGTTTGAGGTAGTTGCTATCTTTTAGTCGTAAGAAATACAACACAATGAAGCTTTGGGTAAGAGCAGTGCTTTAAGCTGCTATGAAAATACAAGAGAACTAGTGGTGTTAAAACAAAAACATCAAGAGTATCAATCGCTTTGAGCCTTTAAAATACACAGAAGTATGAAAAAATACAGAAAAAGAGCAGACTGGCATCTAAACTTAACATGTAAAAAAAGTAGCCTGGTGATTTGCAGTACAGTCATGTAAACACAGCTATCAGTAAAGCCAAAAATCTTTCCCTATCCTTAACATTTGTGTGAGTTTTATCTGGGCTTTGAACAGACAGTGCAGTTCAGTACATGCTATTCTGCAAAAACAGTTTCTTCTATAAGACAAACGATATAAGAGAAGACAAAGTTTCAGGGAAGCTCACAAAAAATAAAACCTAGCCGAGTCAAAAAAGGTTTGGTCCTCTAAGGTAAGTGGTTCCACAGAAAACAGGGATCAAATTCCTTCAGCTTATTGTTTTCCATAATATGAGCAGACATACCACCACTATGATTTGCAGAACTATTAATGCGCTTATTAACCAGATTTTAAAAGGCTTCAAATGACAATGTAAGCCCTAAATAAAATGAGCTTTCAGTACTCATTAAAACAACGTGGAAGATCAATCTAATTACAGGAATTGTAGCTGTTTGTTGAGAAGCTATTTATTCTGCAATACCCAATTGTTTACAAACAAGATACCTTGTTATTCCTCTGAGCAGGCAACAGTACTGAAAAACA
Source organism: Platalea leucorodia (assembly GCF_965183815.1). Classification (NCBI taxonomy): domain Eukaryota; kingdom Metazoa; phylum Chordata; class Aves; order Pelecaniformes; family Threskiornithidae; genus Platalea; species Platalea leucorodia. The sequence continues at coordinate 72,183,455 of NC_138824.1, forward strand.
ACTATATAGTATGGCAAGACATCCTTTCCTCATGCTTAAAATCTGAAACAAGAGATCTGTTCAGAGAAAATCTCAGCGCAAATGCTCTTATAAATTTCAGCTTTGAATTAGATCGTAGATACTGATCACAAGACACCAACTAATCTGAATACTGCAGTATGAGCTAGCAAATTCAAATGGTGGCTCACTTCCAATAACACAGGGAGCAACTTCTCCATTGTGCAAGCAACTCTTTTTACCTCCACTGTACCTCCCTAGGAGAGAAAAGGTATGCAAGCCTACAAATTTTATCATCATCAAGCCTCCTGGACAAATACTTCAAAAAAATTTAACAAATGGCTTAAGTACGCTAAACAATTTATACAGAATTTCAGTGTGACAGTAAAAACAACCAGAGACTTTTAAGTGATAATATTGCTCTTAAGAGGGATACCTCAGAGCACCACAGTGCTCATATTTTAAAAAGCAAACAGGGACAAGCTAAGTGAGGTTTGAAATCACTCTAAGCAAGAGGGTAAGTCAACTTTGCCAGCTGACTTATCTAAAACAAACAATATACCTTTAGAGTATTTAGAAAAATAACTTCAAGCCATACAAATTAAATACTTTTAAAATAAACATTACACTAAAAATGATCCTGAGAAACAACACGATACACTTTATGCTTACCTTTTACAAGCTGTGGCCATTCGGTGACATCAGGGTGATCACAATTTTGAGTCACTGATTAAAAACGAGTTGTCACACCAGTCCTGTATCACGCTGGGCTAAGCATAAGCTTAACAACTCTAAATAAGTAAAAATAATTTAGTTAAAAGTCCTTACAAATTATTTTCAGCCAGTCCACTAAAACCATAAAACAGAAGAAAAATATTGATGCTAAGCATTGTTTTATCTGTGAGATTAAGACCTACTGCACAAAAATTAGTTCATTTTTGAATGGCATTCTAAGACTTCTAGAGTAATTTACTACAGTATACTCAACTGGTGAACTTGAAAATTCATCAACTTATTTTTAGCCTCTCTAAAAAAACAAAACCAAAATCCATCTCTTGGACCAGTGAAAATCACCCGACGTCAAGACAACAAGCATTCAAAGATTTGCAAACGTGCATAAACATGAACCGTAATTTCTAACTACAATAAAATTCTGTTAGTTGTTTCCCTGCTACAACTCAATTAATACTGGTTCCTAATGAGGCTCTATGTTCCCAGGGGAGCAACATGTAACTTGCACTTTGCTGTGCACCTCTCCCCAAAACGAAGTTAGCTAAAGCTACTTAAAGGTTTCAGAGGAGCAACCTTTCATATCCGTGGCCAATCTTTTAGGTTCTTTGCTCCATTTACGCCACATGTACTCTCTCCTCTCCCTTAAATTTTCAAAAGTGTATTTTACCTGTCAATTGTTTCCTGTGATCTGGCTCCACCGGTATAAATTGAAGGGTTGGTCCTTTACTTTGTCACGCAGGTGGCAGCCAATGATCACTCAGCAATACTCGTGCCCAGAGCGCCCTGGGACCACCCCAGCTGATTACTTCCATGGCTGAAAAGGAACCAGTTAGTCTCTTACCTACTGCTATTATCTACTCTAAACTAAAGTTAACTGATAAAATATTTCCAAACATAACCCTCAACACTCAGTTCACCCCATTCTCTCTCCCACCCAAGCTCCTAGGTGCACTGGACAAAGACTGTAAAGAAAAAAGGCTTCTGATGGAGACTCGGATCACAAACAGCATTATTTACTTTCTGTTAATATAGTTTCGATTAAAATTGAAATGTTATTACTGTACTTAGTAAATAAAAAGTTATCTTACTTTCTTTAAACAGCCAGCAGCTATGAAGACAGACCTCTGTACAGTATCTGAGAAGTTTATTCCTGTGGCTCTAACCCAGATGAAACCCCACAGCTGTAGGTTGCCGTGCAGCAGAAGCCTCACACAGAAGCAAGGTGCAGAAAGGCTAGCGAGCTATTCAGGGCACCCCTGCCGCTCTCTGCAACACCTGCAGTCATAACGACCTGGTGCAAATACTAAGAGCACATCAGACAGCTTTAAAGGTTTCAGTAAAGAAAGCTTTTGTGCTTCAGTCCAACCTGTGACAAGAGTCTTTCAGTAAGGTCTTAGGTTTGATGGGCAATCAAGCATTCTCAATGTTAATTTGTATCTGTTGACTTGTCAGAGATATGAAATCCCTGATCAGTAAGCAAGGCCCATGATTTTCTAAAGTTTGTCAGAAAAGCTGCTGACTTTTGCCATTCTGCTACAATTTGCCATTCTGCTACAAACTCTGCAAGGGAACAAAATCTGTATTAGTTTCGGAATGACGCTTATTAGTTTTATTGGGTACATTCCTTGAGGTAGGAAAAGTGCCATTTAATTATTTTAACATCAGTACTATTATCTAAACGCAAGTGCAGTTGACATAAGTAAAAAAGAAGCAGGCTACCAAAAACCTGTGAAACAAAACAGAGGTTCTCTAGTATCTATGTTTTACATGTGTAAATTGTCAAAGTTTAACTGAGACAATGCCAGGAACATAGTACAGGAATAAAAGTCAGTTGGAAAGGTTCTTCATCTGTCAAGATTAAATGACAAACAGGGTGAAGATTTTCAAATTAATGTTTGCTGACCATCAGCTGTACAGAAAAGCAAACAGCAAAAACCAAGATGCTGATGCAAAACCAAGAAGCCTTAAAACAAAAACACTGCTTATGGCATTCTGATTGTTTAAGACCTGACAATGTGCACTTTCAGGCAAGCCTTAGCTTTAATAAAACAGATGCCTATTCTAAGGCAGTGCTTTCTTCTAAAGTTAAATCTAAATTCTTGCTGCTTTCTGAAGTGAAATGGCTCTGTAAAAATGCATTTAGAAATTAAAACCCCTTCTAGCTCTTTGCCCAAGTAACTTTTAGTACACTGGTCAAAGAGGACAGTGGTGTAATCTCTAATGCCTCGTTGGTTGGGACACCCACATTCTGTCCGACTGCTGGAAGTACCAGCTCACGTTCTGGAGTGCACTGAATCAATCGCTCCCTACCTAGACTTGTGTCCCATATCACGCAGACCATGGGCAAAAGCTAATTACACTAGTCTTCCATTCAAACAGAAGCATGTGACAACAACAGGCTGACTGTAGCCTTAGTAAAACAGGGTTTTCCTGAGGCTGTTTCATACGGGAGAAGTCATGAACATGATTGTCAACAGTGAAGGAACACATGAAGTGTTGGTGCTGAATTAAAAAAAAATATCAGGTTTTGGAATGTTAAAGAATACACACTGAGATGGCAGCTCCACAGTCATGGCGAAGACAAGTTTGTGCCCAGGCCTGACACAGATCCAACTCTGTTAGTCAGATTTACCACACCACTGAACATAGTATCTACAGCAGCTCCATGAAGAGAGGCAGTATCCAAACTGGCATGAATCTCACTGAGCTGAAGTTAACCCATCTAAGTTTTGCAGTGAAATTTGTATCTACAAATTAAATTTATCGTGGATCAGAGCTTTGAATCAGGTAGTTGCAGCATTTCTAATCTGGTACAGGATACCTTAAGGCTAGATTTACTGTACTGGGGTCTAAAAATTTCATGATACTTTTGAACAATCCAGATGCAAGAAATCTTAATAAATCATCTTCCCTTCTATCTCCTTCTCATCCTACCTTCCCCACCTATCCTCGCTGCCACTCCTGTGGGACAGAATATGATTGGCAAGGATTTCCTAGCACAGATGAAAGAATTCATTTTTCTAAAACCTTACTCATTCATGCATCAGCAGAGTACTGTCTGCTGGCAAAGAGTCCAGCATGTTGAAACATGGAGTGGGTGGTGAAGGAGACTGCCATCATAGATCCCTTATTCTGAACCTAGTTTGAGCAAAGGACATTTTGACTGCTGTATCCAAACAAGGCAGGAAAAAAACCCCAACGGTAAGAGAGTCAAAGGACACTACTTGTGTAGTGAAACCACACTGATGAGTAGACTAACATTTTGGAAAAGGGGATTATGAAGAATAGCAAACTGACCTAAAGCAGCTGCTTTTCTGTCATAGGAATTCCTTTACAAAATATCTCTGGATATAACTTTCTCTCTAGAAGGTAAGACCCTACAACCGCAGCCCCAGAACAAATATTTATTCTTAGAGCAGAGTTAGTCAAACAGATTTCTTGGGTCTTCACTGTCATGATTAGCAGGGCTTACAGTTTAGGCTTTCACAGACACACAGAGCAGCTGAAGGTATCAAACGCAGTTTGTGCCTCTGAATAAGTCTGAGAAATCTGAGATGGCTGCTAGAGGGTCTTTGGGACTGGGCAGGCTTCAGTACAGACACATCGACATCTGCCTAGTGACTATTTACAAGAGGTAGATTCAACCAGGACTGCAGCAACCCCTGTTATAATCAGCGAGACAATACACAGATTCATGCCTTCAACCCATATATCTGAAGAACCCTGTATGGCATAGAGTAGCATTCATGAAGAGGGAACAGGATAAATAATGTTTATGCAGTAGTTTGAGACTACATTCATTTCTCCAAGGTGAAAAAAGTGTGGATTTTCTGAAAAGAATGTTCCTACCAACTGAAAAAGAGGGAGGAAATAAATAATAAATCAGTGAAAGAATAAGAAGTTAGAAACCAAGTTCAGGTGCATAAAAAGGGGCTAAAACCCAACTTTGTTGCATAGCCTGATGAGATCTCTTTGCATATTTCATTTAGTCTTGAAAGTCTGGAATCACAAACATGAGCCAAGAAGAGGCCCCCAGTTTCGAAACCCAGAACCTAAAGCCACAGCATGGAGAACATAAGTACCTATCTGTCACCAATCAAATATAAAGCCAAAAAACTTCCAGCTACATATCATTTAATTGAAAGTTGTCACTTACACGCACTTCCTATACCTATTACTTTCCCTATGTTATTCGATGTATAGGTGTTCAGCATAGCTATCTGACCCCTGACACCCAGTATCTGAGGTCTAGGAAGATACTTGAGTGAAGGAACACTTTTCTTATTTAAACTATGACTTCTTATTGACCTTACTGACTGATGGGTGCCCTGCGAGGTGGCATTTTTAAGAATTTACGTTTCCTTTACAAAAGAATTTAAGTTTCCACCCAAGTAATCTTTGATCCAAACTTTTTTGATCCTTTTTGACAGATGACCTACTGAAAATGGGGTGATTCACCTGTATAAAAGAAGTACCATGACCCTCCTTACCTTCCAGTGCCGGAATCTGAGTTGCTTAATTAAAAATAACCATCTCTCAAGATACAACTAAAGACAGCTTTTATATGTTTTCTGAAGAATCCCTCTGAATCTCCCAAGAATGAATGCTCTTCTCAAATTTGATACATTTCCAGAATAACTTTGAGTACTGTCATGAAACGGACAGTTGTCATCTATACAGTAAAACGTGCCCTCAGAACTACTCTAGCTAGCTTACTACTTCAAAAAAGGAACTGCCAACTAATAGGCAAAATGGCCTTTTATAACTTGAGACTGATGAACCAAGCGGCCTGGAGGAAATTGTAGAACATTCACCAAATCCCTAAGTTCAATCTTAACTGTCACTTGCAGGAAAAAAAAAAAAATGTAATAGGCATGCTTGAGATTTTTCATCTCCTAATAAGGCTGGAAACATCAATTGCTTTTGTTGCCTGCATGCTGCTTCCAACACAGAAAACATGAAAAGGCATCAGATTCCAGAAGTTTTCTTCATGCAGCTAATAACAGGTCAAATTATCAATGATCCCAAAGTAAAATAAAACAGCCACTAATAAAACCTGATTACATAAATCCTAATGGAGCTGCAAAAAGCAGTAATAAGGCATCTATACAATTTTTTTTTTCCACTTCCCGGTAAACCAAACCATTCAACTAATAACAACAAATACAAAATCACATAGTTCGAAGACCAAAAGAATTGGGGTTTATCCTGGAAAATGCCAACCTAAAGTGACTAAGGCAGTCGCAACTGATGAGCACACACATGCTCCCAGCAGTACAGCCAGAACGCCAGATATGACTCATGAAGGGTTCCTGGAAAGGTATCTGTTCATCTGCACAAAATACTTCAGACATGTTTAAAACTTGAGCCCAGTCCTCCAATTACTCAGTATTCTTCAAAAGTATTCCAGAAGTAGCAGAAAAGAGCCACAAAGACAGCATGAAGATAGGAGAAAGTGTCTTGTGATTAGATAATGGAAAGAGTTTGAAGTTAATCAAGCTAATCAATAAGGACACCGGAAGAAAATAAGTCTTCTCACAGCACAGAAAGAATATATAAAAAAAGATCCTCCAGTTAAAAGAAAGCATATAAAACCCCCACATGACTAGAAACTGAAGGCTGACAAATTAAAATTAGAGTAGGAACACAAACATGCAGGATAGCAAGGACAATTAACACTTGAATAAATTATTTGGGGTGGGGTTCTGAATTTGCTACTATCTTCAAATTAAAGCTGGTGCCACTCTGGAATTTACACTTCAGTAAAAACACAAGTTACTGAATTTAATAAAGGTAGAATTTGGTGCATCTCAATATACAGAGATCAACTGTAGATTTACATAAAAGCTTCATCCTATAATATCTGAATACTTACTTTGCCTTGATGTCAATATTCCACAAATCACATAGTGACAGAAAAAGGTCTAGTGTTTGCTCCCATTCCCTCCTCCCACCCCAAAGCTAAAGGCCTGTGCGTCATTCTCATTTTCCACAACTGCCCCTGTAACTCTGGACACTAGATTTTCCCTTCAACATTTGTTTTTGGTTCGATATTTCAGTAAGATCACAGATGGAGTTCATTCCCTTTTGTAAAAGAGGGAAAGACCTGAAAATATCTTTAGCTTCTGCATTTTTCACTTAGACCATAGCTGATTTTTCTTCCACTACACACTCTCCTTATGTTTTGCAGCAGAACCATTTCTCAGTTATGCCTGCTACATCAGGCTCCCTCCAAAATGATATACAGTTATGAATGGAAAGCCCTTCCTACATCAGGAGGTGAAATCCAATCATCTATTTAAATTTCTTTTAGTAGCTCTCCTTTTACCGGCTAGGTATCACGTTAAGTTATTTTCCAAACAGGTAAGTTTTACAGCTTCACTTCAGCGTTAACATTTAAACTTTTATTCCATCTGTCCTTTTGCTTATACTTTGTTATTTTGCTTTCTTTTGCCACCCATCTTCCACACAGCTTTCCATGTAAAGTACCTTTCTGTTCACCAAGTTCTCCAGTGTCACCAGCATGTTTGTTGATACATAGTTCATATTAAGACCAAGCAATCATGCAATTCTGTAGCATAATATTCAGCTTTTCTGATGTTCCTTTAGTATGCATTACTCGAGTTGTGGGGGATTCGAGGGGAATTCTTCATCAATTTACAAAACGCATACCATTACAAAGACTCTGTGCATACATACAGTGGCAAGCAGTTAAACCTTCAGAAAAAAAAGCAGCCAGTAAAAATAATGGCAATAAAGAAATAACAGCTTAGGTTTGAAGAAGAGTCATCATACACACAACTGGTATTGAAACTGGAGAGCAAGAAGCAGGTGGGTGGTCCCAGTGGTGCTGTGGGTGCAAAAATGAATATACACTAACTGCCAGATGCCTGCTAGAGTAAAGGACCAATCTATACAATTCTCTCAGGAACATCTGGATTGTGATAATGTAACGTTATGGCTTTTTAAGAGATTTACAGTTTTTAATTAGCTCACACTCTATTTAAAGTTTCAGCTTAGAATTAATCATTTTAGCTCTGTCTATAGCTTCCTACAAAACAGAACTTAAGGAAAAAAAAAAGACACCCAACAACCCTTCTGCAAGGTTGAGATTTTAAAACTTTAAATATGTTCTTATGTTAAGTATCTTCAAAAGAAAGATCTTGACATAAACACACAGGGTATAAAACTTCTATCAGCAGTTACTGAGTTCTTCCCCACATTTTAAGTGGTTAGAAAAGAAAGTACACACATAGCTTAGAAGTAGTTGTTGAAGTCACTACATACAATTCTATATATGCATTAACAGACCTATTTAATATGGTAGAAAAATGAACTTAAACAATAATTGCTTTTCTGAATGCAGCAATGCAAAAAGATTCAACAATTCTCTATGTACCAAGTTGCAGAACTAAAGAACTTAAGACACACTAGAGAGTGGTGCAATTATTCCATACTACCAGGTATCTCCACTGGACTACACCAGAATAAAGCTAGAAAAATGGAAATTAAAATAACTATAAGTTAACTTTTCAACCTTGCTGTAACACATGTACATATTTTTAAGCTGGCTGGACATTTAAGAGCCTAGACAAAAAGAGATACTATGTGCCATAGGCTCATGTTCTCACTGCTACTGAAGGTTACATTTCTGTATTTCCCAACATTCCAATTTGCAAATTTCACTTACACTGACATCTGCTTAAGTTTTCTAGTAGTTCTGAACTTACTTTGCAAGTCATACCTAAAAACTGTACAAGCCTTACTACAAATACGCTCAGCAGCAAGAAAAAAACCCAAAACTTTCAGAAACAGTACTGATTCTTATCCAATCCATGGAGAAATAGATGGATGGTAGCAGCATGAAGCTGAGCTTGTAAAACAAATTAAAAGGCAATGCATCAATGTTGTATCATCAGTATTTATTTTCTCCAAGAAAAACTAAGTAACTCAGTTTTCTAGAGAACTATGCTGAAGTAATAGACATCACAGTCAAACGGGAAAAATGAATGCGTGTGTTTCTTCCTAAATTTATTTTCAACTTTTTTTTTAAATCAGGGAACAAAAATATAAATATTTGTTATTATGACTATTAGCATACACACAATATATGTGAAAACAAACATACCATATCTTTCCAGAGCTGCAGAAACTTGTTCTTTCAAATTCTAAAGTGGACTTCTACAGTTCTTGTACCTATAATGCAAAACATTACATTTCAGTTTTTGCACTATGCTCCATACCAATCTGAAACTCAATACAACTTCCGAACAATACATTCAAGAATGGCCATTCAGTTAGTCACAAGTTTGCAACTAAAGGAAACATATAATTAGAATCACAGAATACAATCTCTCAAGTTGGAAGGGACCCATAAAGATCACCGAGTCCAACTCACTGCTCCTCACAGAACTACCTAAAACTAAATATAGGACTTCCCAAGCTAAATCATACTTCCCATAAAAGCCACAATAGAAAATACTTCATATGTTAGGGAAACTACAAATACAGAAAATCCACACACACAATGTTCCCTATTCTTTCCTCTCTAGTGATGCAATATAGTTTTACAATTCCATTCATCCAGTTCATTACAAATATCCATTTCCTTCTTCTGGAAGATTCTGGCAAGGTTTCTCCTTCCCCGCCCCCCCCCCCCTTTTTTTTTTTTTTAAGAATTCGTATTTATAACAAGAAAAAAAAAAGACACTCAAAAGAAGTGACAGATAGAACCACATCTTTGTCCTGGCTGCACAAAACTGCTGGAGTTTGATAAGCTTTTCTATAAATTGTTCATTTTCAGGGAAGCCATAATTAACAAGGGATGCATGACTAAAACATACTCCAAAAATTGTCAACAAACACCTAAAAGCACAACCAATTTCAGGGGAAAAAGTGACAGAAACAGGCATATAACTAAAGAAATCTAGTAATTACTTTCCAAAAAGTTACTCATTTGGCACAGAGTATCACATTTTCAGTACTGTGAAGATTTAATTCTTAATTTCTTGGTTCTAAAACTCTTATTAAGAGCAAACAAATCCAATGCAGCTGATTTAGGCTGATCTCCAACACAGATCTGAGTTCCCATGAAGGAAACCCTGATCTGGTTACCTTAAGAATACATTCAGGTTTGTCTTAAAAGATGTCAAACCAGAGAGAACCCATCCAGTACCAAAGGCGCAATTCTTTATCAGGGATGTGAAATAGGGTGATCCTGGACTGACACAGTCATGCCAGTAAAGCTCTACAACACTAACAGTTTGTACACAATTTTTTGTATTTAAAGAAAAAAGTTAAATAGGGCACCCTACCTGTTTCATGAAACAAGATTGCTATTTCAACAAACAATTATGATAATTATGTGGATTTACATACAATTAGGATTAATGAGCTAATGTTATGCAACTGTGTCAATAAAACTTTACTACCATTCAGAAGAAAAAAAATGAATAAATTTATCTGAACAATATGAGATGGTAACTGATGATTTTCCTGTTTGGAAGTAGCACTTCCACTCCATACCAACAGCAGAAATCCAGAATATCTATCATATATTCTATTAAAGAACAATTCTTCATTCACTGCGACGCTATTAGGCAAACTCAGTTAAAAGTATTCTGACAAATGCGACCAATGTTTTCACACCTTATCACAGGACTTCCAGCTTAAACTCCAACGTATGTATTTGTTCATGTACACACACAGAGCAATGCCATCTATATAAAATTAACTCACTCTCCTCTAAGGCACAAAAGCACCAACCTTTGGTTTGCACAGAGTACGAGCAGAGCACAAAGTACAGCATGAAGAAGTACCACAAACACATCTATCGGGGATCTTATGATCATTGCCCAGCAATAGGAGAAAAGGAAACAAAGGTTCCCAACATAACTGAGGCTATGTAGTTTAGGTCAGTACAATTTACAGAAGGAACAAGACCACAGTGGAGGAGATGGAGACAGGAGATTTGGTTAAAAACAAAAAAACAAACCAGACTTCAAGGCACACTGAATGATATTAACAAAGATGGTAAGCTACTGAATTAACCAAACTGTAGCATACAAAACTGCAAAATATTTAAGAAATGAATTATAAATTATGAAAAATACTTCGCAACTCATGTCTGGCTTGATGAAAGGCATCATGAAGTCGCCTCTATCAGGTGCTTAAACAACATTTTCCACTTTTTATTTTTGCAATAACTGTCACAAGACAGGAGTAGAAGAGGAAGCTCTGAGCGCACTACCCTAAAGAAAATGGCAGGTATTTTACCTCATATTATAGACTGTCTCACACAAATATATAAGTTCAAATAAGAATCATTTTCTTCCACGACTGACATTCTTAATATAACAATGCGAGCTAAATAAAAAACAAGTATTCACAAACACCCTTCTTTCAATAAGATATTCAGGTCATAGGAACCATGCAAATGGAGTATTTATCACCACTTTACAATATAAAGGGCTCAACCTTTGCAACCAAGAAATACCAGTATTTCACAGAAGTGATGGCAGCTCTTAAGAGAGTGTGCATGTCCTTGAGCTCCCATGGGACTTGCAGGTTGTGTGGACTGTAAGTATGTCTTTCTATGGTCCACAACAGCCAAGTTTTGCTACAACAGCTGAAATACATCTAGGTGCTGCTACTGCAATCAATGTACGCTAGTATACCTCGGACTTTCTAAAAATAAAATAGGGTATATACACACACTAAACCACAATATTAATCACCAAGGCTTTGGACATGAGATTTCGCTATGAAATAAAAAGTAATCATTATCTGAATATGGCTATACAAATAAGAAAAATGAAAACATCATATTGGAAATAGAAATTCTGAAGTAGCGATAGACCTTTTCTGTATTATCTAGCTTTGTAAAAGTTTTCAATATCTTTTAAGACAATGAAACATACCATACTGCAAAATGAAAATATTTTAAGCATTAATCAGCTCAAACACAGGACTAACCATAACGCAAAACAAAAACTCATCTACAACTATGGTAGCATTTCCTCAAGTATTTTGACCTGCAGCCCATTTTAGAAGTTCAGCTCCTTTAAGAGCCGCTCCACCACCCCCTAACACCCCAAGCCTGCTGAACTGCAGCTGCTCCAACCTGGGTCCCACAGAGCATACCAGAGCAGGAGTACACAAGTAGTGCCAGAGCCTGGCTGCCTGGACAAGTCTGGCATCTCTCAGCACTGCGCAAGCTTGGCAACATGTTAGAGAGAGCTCTTGTGCCTCCCCTGCATGCAGCTTCTAAAGGTATGGGAGAGGGGGTCTGTATTTGTCATTCTAATCTCATTTCACCAATTTCTTTGGTGCAATGATTATCAAGGAAGTATCAACAAGTCCAAAGAGGGGTCCACCAAAGGGAGTAAGAGCATGGTCTCCTCTATGAAGGAGAGATGAAGAACTAGCTTCACCCCTAGAACTCTAGCGCGGTCAAGACAGCAGAAGTCCTGCCACAGTCCTCACAGCACACCAGCATGAAAAGCAAACCATGCAGACTAATGGCTGCCAGACAATTACGCAACAACCACCAAACCCAAATATGGCTTCCATGATTTTCTGCTTGTGATCCCACCGGTTGATGCAAGGCCCAACAACACCAATATTCCATTGGGTTTCAAACTGAGATACTGTATCTTACAGTTTTTGAGACACTCAAATTTTTTGCTAGTTACTTAGGCCACAGCTTTGAAATTGTCATACGAGGACTGAACAGGAAAAAAGTAGCACCCTCCATATCAAGCAGCCAACTGGTACATCAATTCAAGTTTGTGCTAAAACATCACCACTGTAATTCACCTCTGGTACAGTCCCACTGTTGACATACTACACAAGATAAGCATGATTCTCAAAGGTAAAGTATGTGAACAAAGAGCATGTTTTTAAAGCTATTTGGATCGTTGCAAACATTAAGGCTTTTTGATGAAAAGTCTGAACAGCTACATAATGTGAGTATCCTTTTCAAGCCACCAGATCACAAAAAGAAAAAAAAAAAAAAAAAAAAGAGTTCAAACCTCTGCTTCGCTAACTAGAAGTTTCTCTTAAAACACATATACCTGTGTTCTAAGGAAATGCACGTTGCTTCAAAAGAAGCATGTCACCCCTCTTACCTAAGACAGTGAAGTGAGGGTCCAGAGGGAAGCCACCCATTTAGTTCCACTCAGCTGAACAACTGCAGCTTCTCCTAATTCTTCACCACCCTGTAAAACATGGGTAAAGAACCATGCAGGATGGTAACGGAAAGAGTGTCGGTAAAGACTGACTTCCACCCCCTTCCTCCATTCAGCAGTTTGCATAATACAGGGAAGCAGGCTCAACCTATTAAAAGTAAGAAGTAGTTAATGCTTCCTTTAAGAGATTCATTCATAAGAGTATTTGTGAGACAGAACACCGTGGTAATATTTAATTTATAATGTAATTTTGCAACCAGTAAGTTATTTTGTCGTCAGTAAGTTCTGTCACTCCTAGCCACAAGAAGGTGGAACTATTCAAAAATAGCAATTTAAAGTGCTATTTGTTCACGTGTTACATTGCCAAGCATGTATCCTGGATCTCAACATGATTTGATTTTATCTTTTTGATATTTCTCCTATGCGGTTATTTTCCTGAAGAAATGTCTCGCCGGCTGGTATAGCTACTGAAGCATTGCTTTGTTACAAAATATCACCTTTACACTGTATTTGCTGACTTTCTGCTAACCAACGAGATACATTACACACATTACTATTCACATGAACTAGCCTTTTTCCAAACTTTCATTCATGGGCCATACAGCCTTAAGAGGCTGTGAGGCACTGCCTGTAAATACTGGAAGTTAATGCAGTAAATGTCAAAGTCAATGTGTTTAAGGTGACAAAAGTAACTTCCAACATGTGATTTGCTCATTGCTGTTGTCTCTGGGAACCAACTATTTAGCAAAGCTTACAACACTCTCCTGGGAGCAGGGGGAGGAGGAGGAGATTATTTTTTAAAAAAGTAAATATCATATTCTAAACTATTTTTTACAGACCCCGAGAGCAAATGTATTACCCTTCTCCTTCCATGTACAAATCACAACTTGATTAATGACAGAAAACCTTTCAACACTGCTTCTCTATAAAACTCATAGCTACCTTAAAGATACTGGATAGTTCAGAAAAAGTGTAAAACATACCTCCTTTGTTTAAAAATCAATATCAATTCATTAACTAAAGTGAAGTGAAGACCTGGCCCATAGTACCAGAAATGAAGACTGACACTGGAAATGAGATATATGCCTACATACTTTAGGAATTCTCACCTCTTGTCCCTCAATTGCATGTTCTATTTTTAAGAATTAGTGGCTTTTACCTTCCAGTGTATGAATACACTGGTGTGGGGAGGGAGAAAGACATTTCCTGCTTTTAAAAAAAGATCAATTCTCTCTGGACATTCACTAAGTAAACTGAAACCAAAAGTAGCAGAGGCAAAAAAAAAAAAAAAAAAAAAAAAAGAAAATCTTTCTTGCATAGCAAAAACTAAGATGATGCATATTTACAAAAATGTAAACACTAAATTTGTGCCATGATAAGTGTCATATCATGTACTACACTAATTATTGTTTATAAAAAATGTTATATGCTTAAACATGTTCACAATTAAACATGTTTATGACTATTAAAACTTGACTCAAAGATATTCCCCCCCCTCCCCCAATTATGTATTTGGTTAAGTAGAACACCTATGAATTCACAGAGAACTAATGAAAAACATGTCAACAAAGCACATATTCATGATGAAATAAGCATGATTTTTACACTGGGGTACATGTCATTTCATATTTCTAAAGCAGGTTTTCTCCTACAAAAAACAAAGTCAAATGAAAATAAAGAGAACCTGTTTTATTTTCTCAAACTGACTAGAACAGAGACAAAGTCAAGGTGCTCTAACAGGGATTCTAACAAGCTGAGAACATCCCTAGATGTATTTAACAAATACACACAGTTTTAACTTCCATTCACAAAAGAATCATTTGCATATGTCTTTAAGCAGCAGCAGTAATTAACAAAAAAAGACTAAAAGTTTTGTTTGCTATTAAAAAAAAGGATCAAACCTACACAGTGTCAGAGTTCTGAAGAGGACCTGGACTGAGAAATCTAGGCTTTGAAACTCACTGCTGTGAAAAAGTTAAAGACTTCTGCTTTTTCAAGCCTGCCTTTCCTTCCGTAACTTTTTTTTTTTTTTAAATACAGTCACACAATCATACCCCTAAAACCCCCAAACAAATCAAACCATTTATTTTGCCATCTAGCTTGGTGCTTTTATTTCTAAATTCTTGGGAGATACTCAGGATACTCCAGTGAGGAAAAATAGCAAACAACTCTGGTAAACAGAAAAATAACTTGCTAATTCCAGTATGAAAGATGCTACATTAAATAGCAAACATTTAGAGTGGAATGGAAGGTATTAATAAAAAAAGAGATGAAGCATCTGTAATATTGCACAGAAATAATTTCAGTTAAAGGTATTTTTCAGCCCTGTAAACCTAAGTAGTGGTCTAGCTTTTCTTCCAAGGTTTGTCTGTACTGAATTGACAGAACATTACTGTTACGAAGACAAGTCATAAGCACTGCAAACTACATCTGTTTTAAAAGACAAATTACGTGAAGAAAACTATCGAATATCCATAGCAATTTGGTAATGCACATATTTTCAATTCAACACACTCAATAAACTCTGAGTTTCACAGCATTTTCAAATTAAAAAAAAAAGTACCTTTAACTGTTTCCAAGATGAAAGGGCACAGAGTATTTAGTACCACCACCCAAAGCAAGCAGTTTGTGAAAACTGTAAAGTGCATTTTCCAGAAGTTTTCATACTTATCAAGAGGTACCTCTCACCATCTCCATTATTCTCCCACCCAGTCATAGATGTCTAACAATGCAGTTAAACTTAGAGTGTAGCTTCTCCCTTAGCACGGAATCTTTCTCCAGCTGGATGCTATTTGCATGAATTAGGAACTTAATCTTATCTTTTAGACCTCCCCCTTTGAAACCAGTCAAAAAAAAAAAAAACAAAACCAAACCTGACAATACAATCACATAGGTGTTACTTCCTTAGGAAATCAAAGCTAAAATCAGATACAATTTCCCACTGAGGAACTTTTTGGTAGACATGCAAGAGGCGTGGTAAAACTAATCCGAGCAGCTGATTCTCACAGAGCCTCAGGTTTGCACAGACTCCTACTGAGGTAGGGAAGTTTCCATACAGACACAGAGGGACCATCCTTGAAGTGATGTGCAAACACAGGCTTTGCCTCAGAATTAGAACATTGCTTACACAGAAGGAAACATAAACAAGTGTTTCCATCAACTGGAGAAAAAAAAAAGCATAACTACAAGTCTATAGATTACAGGTTCTTGCCGCTTAAAGGAGAGTTGTGGAACATGTTTTGTTTCCTAAGCAGTAGCAACTTCTGAATGACCATGTCACACCATCTTAGACATCTGACTTGCAAACTGACTGTGAACCAAAACAACCCACAGAGTTCCTTTAGAGGAAATACTGCAGGTACACTGAAACACCAAAGCCCAGCATGTCCCGCGGTCAGGAGTGACAGACCACATTTAATAGCAAAGCAGCCCGTTCACAGGTTAGCAGGTCCCACTCTTCACGCTGGATAGGAGGCAACACGAGCAAGTGCACGTACCTACTTTGGTAAGCAGGCCCTGCAGACTAGTTACGCACCCCCGCAGCACTCCACACGCCCCTGCCTCCCCAGCTGCCACGGCCGGCCCCGCCGAAGGCACCCAGGCTCTCCATGCCCGCAGCAGCCCCGCGGCGCGGGCACCGCCGCTCGGCCGGGCCGGGAAACCGAGGCAGGGGCAGGCTGGGTTCACCCAAGGTCGCCCAGCAAGCCCGGTCTCCCCGGGGGCGGGCTGAAGCCCGGAGCCACCCGCCCGCCCGGCCTTCCCGCTCCCGGGGAGGGACGGGGCGGCCCCGCACCCATGTGCCTCACGGGGAGGAGGGAGAGGACCACGGCGGCCACGCACCCCCGCCGCCGGCGCCTCCCGCCCTCCTTCCCACCCGAGGCGGGGGATCTCCCCGGCGGAGGGAAGCGGGCAGGGCCGCCTCCCGGCCCCCTCCCCTTCAGGGCCGGCCTGAGACGGGCGCCATCCCCCCTCCCGGCCCTCCCCGGGGCCGGGCGCTGCGCAGCGCCTACCGACCTGGGCGCCGCGGCCTGCTGCTCCCGGTCACTCCCGCCGCCGCCGCCCGGGCTCATGCGGGGGCCGCGCCGCGCTCGGGGCCGGGCCGCAGGCGAGGAGGAGGCGCCGCTGCCGCTGCTGCTGCCGGTGGAGCCGTCGGGGCCCCGGGGCGGAGGAGACGGGGCCGCGGCCTGGCGGGGCGGGGAGAGGCGAGCGGCCTGGCGAGGCCGGCGGCGCGGCGCGCAGGGGCGGGAGGGCGGGCCGGGCCCGCGGGTGCGCCTCCTCTCGCGGACTCACTCGCTCTCAGCCCGAGCCCCGCGCCACCATCTTGGGAGCGAGGCGGATGTCGGCGCGGCGCAGGCGCGGAGGACGCGCGGCGGGCGGGGGTGGGGGGCAGGAAGGAGGACCCGCTGTGTCCCGGCGTGCAACGCGGGCGGGGGCGGGCGGACGAGGCGGCTGCGTCGCGCTACCCACCGCGCGAAACCATAGAGATCCCGGGCCGGTTCCTTCCTGCCTTTTCCACTCGCGGCGCCCGGCGGCAGGAAGCGGAGGCGGCGCCTGCGTGCCTGCCTGCGTGAGGCGGGGGCCGCCATGTTGGAAGAGGGCTGACGGGCGGGGGCGGGGGCTCCCTCCCTACGGAGCGCCGCTCAACTCGGCGCGCGGGGTGGGGACGCGCCGGGCGGGGCGGAGCTGGGAGCAGCGCGTGCGCCTGCGCAGGCGGCGGGGGCGAGCCGCGGGCGGGGTGGCGGGGGGAGGCGCGCGGCCCTTGGCGGGGCGCGAGGGGCTGCCGCGGGCACGCGCGCCTATGTAAGCGTATACACGCACGCACGTACACACGGACGGAGGCAGACAGATACGTTTGTGCGTCGATGGGCACACACGTGTGCACATACACATGTGTACAGGCGTTCCTAAGAGGGGACGTACGCGCCCGCGTGCAGGCACCTATGCTCGTGTGTGCGCGCGCACGGGCACACGTTACAGACACGCACATACACGTGCATGCACATGGATGCACGCGCACGCATACGTACGTACGCACGCAGGCCCCTGCTCGCACACGCGCCCGGCCGCGGGCAGGCGAGCGCGCCGCC
The DNA here is from genome assembly GCF_965183815.1 of Platalea leucorodia. Classification (NCBI taxonomy): domain Eukaryota; kingdom Metazoa; phylum Chordata; class Aves; order Pelecaniformes; family Threskiornithidae; genus Platalea; species Platalea leucorodia. The sequence goes on from NC_138824.1 coordinate 72,201,459, forward strand.
ATCGAGGCACGGGCAGGGCCGCAGCCCAGCGGCCGTGGCACGGCGAGGAGAGCGGCCGTCGCCACCTCTGAGCCCCCCGCCGAGGTCCCCACCGAACCCCGCCATGGCCCAACCCCGCCACAGTGCCGGGCCCGTCCGGCGGGCCCCGTGGCAGCCCGCCCGGCGCTTATCAAGTTTAATCCGGGCAGGGTGCCCGGGCCGGCCAGCGGGAGGGAGCGCAGGGAGGGGAGCCGCGCCGGTGCCATGTGCTGCTGCTGCTGGCTGAGGGGCCAGGCAGGGCCCGACCTGGCTGCCCCAGCCGTGCCGGGCCCTGCCGCGGCGGCAGGCGAGGACGGGGAGAGCGAGGGCTGGACGGCCGGCTCGCGGGGAGGGCCTCGCCGTCGCAGCCAGCTGCGGCGGGCAGGTGGGCAGGGGGCCACCGCGGTGCAAATGTAGAGCCCGGTGTTATTAAAACCATTGATGTTTTCGCTCCTGAATCACTGATTTTTACTTGTAGCATATGCATCTAAATAAATACTAAAAAAACCCCAACCCTGGGGGGCACGGAGGGCAGAACTGGCTGGCGGGGCTGAGAGGGTCAGGGAGCAGCGAGGCCTGGGTCTGCAGCCCTAAGGGCGGGCAAGAAACCCTCTGGTCCTGCACAGCCCTGCCTGCTGCCTGCCTCACTCGTCTGCCCCTACAAATTTTTCCATTGCCTCTCAGGTCATTTCTTTCCCTCCCCTACCTACACCCCGGCCCATGCGTTGCAAGTATGCTTTTTGAGGGATTTTAAAAACACGAGTAAAATTTGCATTTTGGCAGGTCAATGTTGAAAGCAGGTTGATCAAATAATTTCAAAATTGGGCAATGCATGCAAAATTTGACTTTTTGGGATGTTGACTTCTTTTAGGTGTTAAATATGTGAAACTGCAAGTGTAGGAGCTGGGGGGAGGGGTAAGTTGAAAGAAAAAAGGAAAACAGATCTGAATTTTTTTTACATTATCCCTTAATAAAGGGAATTAAATAGAGGTGGTTCTAGCCTGTCAGAGAATATACTTTTTTTTTTTTTTAAAGCATAATCTAGAAGCATGAGAAGTTCTTAAATGTTAGAATAAGCCATTAAAACCATACACATAAATTCTCAAAAGCATGATACTGAAGCCAAGTATTTGTTCTGGGCCAGGAAATGTGTGTTTAAGATCTTTAAGAAGACATGGATATATTACAGTTTTTAGTACAATTTTGGAAGACCTAACGTGTATGTTACAGGGTAGTAGCTGGTAAAAACAGTGGACTTAAACTACATCATTACAAATCAGTGTAGAGCGTCCTGGTACTTGCAAAGAAAGTGGTGGGCAGATGTATAATTGAAATATTAAGACTGAATGAAGTACTCTTGTACTTCAGTGTGGTCTGAAAGCAGGGTACATGGCTGTCCTCAGATGGACATCGGTATTAATCTAAAAATAATCACTGGAATGAACACAGATTTCTGCATCTGGAGGCTCTCTCCCACACAGTAGCAAAACCTGCCAACTTTGATGTATTAAAATGTCAGATTCGGGACAAAGTTTATTATGCCATGAGCTTTCCTGTTACCTCAGAAATAACAATATTGAGAAAACTGGATCTGGAAGATGGACTCTCTCGCTGCTTTTCCCTTGCTCTGTTGCAGAGCCCACATGTCCAGTCCTTATCTCCTGCTTGGCTATAAGGATGCTGTGGGGAAGCATGTCACAGGCTAAAGTCCAAGTAAGCAACATCTTCTGCTCTCCCTTTGCCTACAGAGCCAGTCTTCTCATCATAGAGGAGCTCAGGCTGGTCAGGCACAATTTGCTTTTGGAAAATCCATGCTGGCTCTTCCCAGTCACCTTCTTGCTCTTACTGAGTCTGGAAATAACCTCCCAGAGTTTCAGGAGAAGCTGATCAGCCATAAGTCCCCGAGATCCTCCTTGCCTTTGGCCCTTGGGGACCTCCCACGAGCACCACGATCATTCAGAGATGACAGAAGGTGGCCTCACAATGACATTGGCCAGCTCTCAGTGTGCTTGGTTGCTTCCCATCTGATCCCATGAGCTCACATACATCCAGTTTACCTAAGTAGTCCATAACTTCATCCTCCTCTTCTGTGAGCAGCACCTTTCTCCCCTAATCTTTGCTACTACCCATAGGGATCTGGGAGCCCCAAGACCACACGTTGCCAGTAGCAATGGCACTGATGTAGTCTTTTCCGTGTCCTGTGCCACTAGGTGCTCTGCCGATTAAGCAGCAACGCCACAATTTCCTTAGTCCTCCCTTTGTTGCTCATGTACCTACAGATGCTCTTACTGTCCTTCACATCCCTCACCAGTTTCAACTCTGGCCTAGCTTTGACCTTCACAATTTTATCCCTGCATGCTTAGATGATGCTCCTAATGCCCTTCCTGGAATATATCCCAGTCAACCATTGCGTGGAAGCTGTCTCTATAACTTTTATGAGGACATTTGGTCATCTTCGTGCATCCTTACAGCAGGAAGGACTAGGACTGCTTGAAATATCCAAGATAGGAATACTGTGGATTTATACGATGATTGTCCTTTTTACCCCTCTTTCTTTCCAGACACTAGCTGACACTTGGTTCAGAGTTGGGTTTTTTGGCCCTTGCAGAGTATCAAGTGCATTTTTTTCCATGGAACTATTGATTGCAATCCTGAGATCTTGTCCCTGCTTAGTAATGGGCAGCTCATGGCCCATCACTGCTCTGAGGTAATATTGCTTAGACATGTCACAGGTTTTCCTTTGAAGAAACCAGTGCAATTGTCAGGAAGAGGCAGATGATAGCAGATGGAGGAAATGTGCAGGATTGATCCAGCTGATGTGGATGCTGGGACTTACGTATTGCTCTGGCTGGATGCAGAGGTAGGGGAAGGAGACCTCTCTGAATAGGACACAGGTGTGAAAAGACTCAGCCTTCCTTCTGTTTTGAGGAGGTGTGGGACAAATCACATTGGCTGTGGACATGCAAAGACTGGTACGTTAAGGAATATACCCAGAGCAAATTGCCCTGTAGCGGTGGTGCACGGATGACTAAGCTGCATGATGGGTTTCACTTTGATTCTGCTAGGGATAAATTGCTATTTTGGGGGAAGTACTAAATCATTTTTAGCTTTTATATCATGTGTTTGCAACCTTTTTTTACACTAAAGTAGCTTGACTTGCCATAGGTGAACTGTGGCCATTGGTGTGCCCAAGTTGTTTCTGTTACAAAGGGGATAATTGTACTCTCCTGCCTCATTTAAATATGTTACATATTCTGAAGCGCTCAGATATTAGGGTACAGAAATGCTTTTGCTGCCTTGAGTGCTTTCAGCTACTTCACGTTGGTATAGCCAGCTGCTGGAAAGCAACTGGATCTGCCCAGCTGAGCAGACTCTGAATTTGGAGAAATTGGATTGGAATTCCCTATGGAAAAGCCACCACTCCCTCCCTGCTTCCTCGCTAATCCCTGCTGCAGCTCTAGTGCCTGGGTGTGGACTGCAGCTGAGAACAAGTGGTTAGACTGCATTTTGCAGCGATCCCCTCCACAGAGCAGGCTCCAGTGAGATCCATCAGTTACGTGACCGAAGTAACGCTCGGTAAAAAAGTAAAAATCAACAATTATAGCTAATAACCTGGTTGCTACATAGAAGCCCTGCAGAAAATCTAATCTTAGCATCTGAACATTTGGAAACAAGTGTCTTTTTTTAACTGCTGAAGGGGAACAAATACAACTTGCCTGGTACACAAGTTGTATGGAATAGGCAGCGGTTTCCAGCGGGAGGAAAAGGACATTAAAAATAGAATCCCAAGCCTCGTCCACCATTTACTTGTGATGCTGGACAAGTGCCATCGTGAACCAAGTCTGCTGCATATTAATTTCAGTGGATGTTGATGTCTCACTTCAGAGCTTTGTAGAAAATAGTTTCCTCTGGAGATGTCTTCGTAAACACACACAGAACGCCGCGTGTGTCCTGTTCTCATTTAATGTGAAAACCCCAATACAAATGACCTGATAATACTTTTTTTTTGGTGTTGATTTCAAATGATTATGTGAAAATTAGATCGTGAAGCTCTGTAAGTGTAACCCCTTAGATGATAGGCATCTTTTTGTGAACAAGCTACCTTAGTTAATCCTCTTTAGACAGAAGGAGTACACTGAAGTGTTACGAGCCTTTGGGAGCCAAGCCAAATGCTTCAGCTTACTGATAGCTGATGCTATAAGTCCCTTTATGCCTCCCTTTGCAGATAAAAAGATAAGGAAGGGGAAAAGATCATCAGCAATATAATGAATTACTGAGGTTCTGCGTTAGAGCTTAGTCTGGGCAATGGAGAGATAAAAAAATCCCTGTAGTGACTGGGTGATGATGAGGGACTGTGGTGGTCTGTCCTCTCATCTGTTCCTCTGTTTTTCCCTGGCAGAAATTTGGAGGTGGGGATAACACTGTTGACTCAGATCTCCTCATTTTTGATGCAGACAGGGGGACTTGAGCTCTGAAGGCTGTCTGTAGGGGACTGCAAGTCAGTTGGCTTAATGCAGTGTAATCCTTATCTTAAGCAGACGGTGAAGCTAAGACAGAGTGGTGGAAGCTGCATGGCCAGGCCTTGACGGGCAAGCAAGATGCTTTGAGCTCGAGCCCGGGATGTAGGAGAAGGCAGGTCACAACTGAAGTGGGTGTTGCTTCTAGCCTTTTCTCCTCTTATTCCTGTCATGATGGTGAGGAGTTAACTAATTTAAAGTGGTTAGTAATGTGCCCCCAAAATCTTAAAACCTGTCCAGCCCCTTCTGGCCGCTCCACCCTTTGCCACTTACGGTAAACGTGACCCTCCTTGTACTGAGAGCTGCGGTAAAACTCTTAGTGGAGTCAGATATGAGTGAAGCAAGCGGAAATAGGGAAACAGGCACTTCACTTTTCAAAGTCCTCTGGAGATGGCCCAGATATGATTCCCCCCACCTCCCATATGTTTTTATACAGGTGTATTTTTTTGCTAGTGTTGATTTTTAATGTCTGAAACCAGTCTTAGCTTTTGTTATTGGTTTGGTGTGTAGGAATAGCAAGAATGTTTAAATTCTACCAAATTACTGCTCTTTTTATTCATGAGACAGAAATATTAGTTTGAAAAATACAGAAGCAAAATACAAGCAGTACTCAGAAAAGTTTATTTCATTCCTTGACACAACTCGACATTCACTTTTGTCAGGTATACCTCCAATTAACTTAAATTCCCCCTGGAGAAGGAAAAGGTGATGAGTGACCAGTGAACATGCTATCGAGAGTGGTTTTATTTCATTCTAGGATCTGAGCTACTTACCTCCGGTTCTTCATTTTAACCTGAAGGACTGAGCTTTTCTGTGGGCATTTCTGAAGGGCTGTGCATGCTTCTGCGTTCTGAAAACCATACTTGTTCTCCCTTTTCCTCACATGAAGAGATGATTTGGTCTCTTAGTTAAGGTGTGATGTGGAGGTTCATGTTGTCTTGAAGCAGTTCCCCTTTCTGGCCCGAGGACTGATCTTGATCAAGTGAGGTGGTTTTGGTTCCTCCCTGCGAGCTGAGGGAGATTTCCTGCTGCGTTTTGCTGAAATAAGCTCGTTAGGGGAGAGTCTTGTTTCCCTGAATACTTTGCCCAGCACAGTGGCCTCTGGAAAGAAATAGGGTGAAAGGAGAAGTAGCTCATGCGCATCCCTTCGTCTCCAAGTGTAGCGTACCATCTTTCTGCCAACCTTGCACTTACCTCCTCCAGTCTTCTTGAAGGAGCAGAATATAGACATTTCTGTTCTTCCCCATGAGGTGAGGGGTTTGTGCTTTGCTGCAGGTCTCCACGATATTTCCTTTGGTCACTTCTGCAGACCAACTGGAAATGCTCTTTTTTTTTGGCCATTCTGCATTCTTTCCGGTTCTGTGCCGTGAGGATGCCAGCACTGCAGGGATTTTCAGCCCATTTTTTTCTGCCTTTTTGCTCTCTGCTGTGCTCTATCACGCACTTTTCTACATTCACAGCCTGGCTCTGTTTCCTGACGTGGTGTCTGGTTCCAGAAAGAAGTCTCCAGCAGTTGCTGTAGTTGTGAAAGATGCTTAGGAGCAATGCTTTTGTTTACTCAGAGGTTTCATGGGGACATCTTGGTATGTTCTGCAGCATGCAGCGCAGCTGAAACTGCCCTACAACACATAGCTGTGCAGGTTTGGGTTAACTGTTGTTTCGGTTGTAAAAGAGGAGCCTGACTGACAGCTGTTTTTCTGACCACATGCCTACATTATTTTTCCAAGATATATATAGAAGTCTGACTTACGGAGCAGAGCAAAATGACTTTGTGCAATTAATGTGACATGCTGCTTAATGCTTGGAAGGGTGCAGGCATCTGCATTTATCAACCTGCCATGGCTAAAAAAAAATCTGACAAGCAATCCCAGCACAAACACAGCACATGTTTTTCTAAAACAAGGGACTGCACAACGCCCTATTGGTAATATTGCTTTTGAGACGAGACACTCTATTTTTCCAAGAGAAACTTGTGTCATGCCAGAAACCCACTTTACCCTTGGGTTATACTACAGGGTGACAAATTCAATTTACAATTTTTTTTTCTTTCGCATTTTAATGTCATAATTACTTTCCTATTTAAACAGCTTGTTCCTTGAATACAAAGTATGGTTTGGTTATTAGCACTGCAGTGGCACCTTGGTGAAATTGGGTCCAACCAGCTACCCAGACTTTTTCCAGCCAAGAAATGATTTTTAAAAGGTCATCATGACAAGTTGAAGGCTCAAGTAATTAGCATACAACATGCAGCTTACCACACCCAGTATTTTTATACAGCTGCATTAGTAATACTGTTGTCTGGGGAGGTTTTAATTTGAAAAGGAGGGCACTCCCAAGAGGTGTCTGCTTGAAGATGAAACCTAATTTAGCTTCAGAAGAAAAAGAATCAGCCACAGCTCCAACCTCTCTTGTCTCAGGTGCTAGAAGATGTTAGAAGAGAAGCCTGGCTCCCCTCCTTTCCTCAGCAGCAATTTTAATTTTACTGTAGCTCTTGCTGCTGCAGAGACAGCTGTACCAGGTTCAACCTCCTGTAGCTAGTGGGACCTACCCTGCAGTATGTCCTTACCCAAAAGGTAGAATATACAAGTCACAGCATTTTTTCATCAATATATAAACACCAGATGCTTGGCTGGCTGCCCCTTGCAGGAATACATAGAAGTAAGAGGGGATGGGGGAGAAGAAAGAGAGCTTAAGCTGCCTCACATGCCTTGTCCCAGTGAATTGCCTGGTTTTGGTATTAGGTGAAAATTTAATTCCAGTGTTTTGGGTCTTGCTCCCTGCCTTACTTCCATGGAATGTCAGAGGAGGAGGCAGCAGGACAAGGATGCTGGAGGCATCGACCATTGAAAGAGTGTAGCCGGGGAGAAGGGGATGAAAGTGTTAATTTATTACCAAGGTAGGGATGAATTGTGTTTGAACCCAGAGGTTAAAAATACCATAGCCACTGTCTGTCTCCTCAGACAACCAGTATCCCCAGTGTTGAGCTCACCACAGAAGCATTGGTTTCGGAGACGCCATACAGAAATCTACTGGAGGATGTCATTTTATGCTTGGGGTCCTACTAGAGCATGTTGCAGGCTGCATCTGACGCACATGCCTGCATTGCCTTTCTATGGAAACTACTATATAACCTCTACCTCAGCCCCACGTGACATTGACATGTGGCCATGTCACACCTCTTGACCCCAGGGCTGAAATATACTCTGCACTGGTAATACCCATATAGCAGAAGAGATCAGCCAGGTCATTTTGTACCCAGCAAATGCATTCAATAAGTGTTTTGTCTGGAAAAGCATTGAACATCTATCCCATACATGTCAATCCACCACTGCCCAAACATAGACCTATGGTCTTCTTTGCACTTGTGATTTTGCTTTCACAATTTTGCTTTCTTAATTTTACATTTTGTAATATTAGAAAATAATGTGTTCTGTCTGGCATGCTGAAGAAGTACAGGTATTTTTACTGAGAAAGTGAAATCCTACATGACGGAGGAAAATCCAGTTGAAATTCGTGGGAGTTTTGCCTGAATAAGTACTGAAAGGTTTGGCCCTTGGGATGGAAATAGACCTTGGAGTTTTACCAAGATGCTTCAGAGCTCCTTGTTCCCATTGCTTTTCTCTTTCAAATATGGTGACTGGAGCTGTCTGGATGCAGAACTCATTTGAACTAAAAATAAGTATCTTTTAAAACAGGATCTTCATTCTCTGATCTCTCAGGAAGTCTGCTCAGGTATGGAAGAGCATATTGCTTTTGGTGCTGATTTTGTAGGCTGGTGTTTAATCTGTGTGAACTGTGAAATACTGATTTTACTTTACTTATATGGAAAAGCCCAAGCTTGTGAGCAAATTATTGTGTTGCTAAAAACCGGACAAGCTCCTTTGAACTAGTTTCTTTACTAACCTCCAGTGATCATTTATTTCAGGCACTTAAAAATAAAAAGCAGCTGCTTCACACTGTTTAGAGACATTGAAGAAGAAATATAGTGCTCTTCATGCACATGAGAATCAGATTCAAACAGATATAATAAACGTTAATTGTGACTTCTTGTCAGGTTTTCCTTTGTAAGCCTACAAGTTCCCTGACAGCCTTGCAATTATGGAAAGAAATATTAAAAAAAAAAAAATCGCAGAGCAGGTGTGATTCTGTGCCCAGGCATTATTTTGTAACCCTGAAAGGTTGAACTGACACTGCTTTTGCAAAAAGAAGCAGCAGGTGAGTGCCTATGTGCTTTTTCACAAGTGACATCTGATTTCAGAAGTACCTCACCTGGTATCCTCACCGTTCTAGAGGGGATATTGAAAATTAATACCATCACACGTTTCTAAATTGATCAAAATTGATGTCATTACAGACATAAAGGCATTGTAAAGCTGGATGAGCACTCACAAGGCATAACTTCAAGGGTAAGACTCTTATACGATGTAGGTTCTGTAACAGCGGACATCATGGCGTAGTCTGCCAGGTTTTGATTTCTTGTTCTTACTGTATGAGCAAGACTGGATGCTTCTCTGTTATTTAGGACTTCTTATCTGTAATGACCATAAAGGAGGTGAAAAGGTACAGTAAATTTTAAATTGGTGTGCTGTTGGAGCCAAAGTCGTAAGAATTGCATCTTTGAGACTCAATCACCAGTGCGAACTTCTGTGTTGGAATGGGAACTTTTCCTTCAAGGCACAAATTACCCTCTCTGGCTTGGAGTGGAACAGCTGGAAATTGCTGAAGGGTCTGTCCCTCAGAATGAGGGGAAATGTGGTAAGATGCATTGTGTAGAATGGGGGTTTATCTTTCATTAAAGTATCCACGCTGATGTTTCTAAGACTGGCTCCAGAAGGAACACCCTTCCGTTTTCATCTTATAATTTTGGTTAATCCCATGCTTACCGACACTGTTATGCTCTCCACTGTTCAATGAAACAAATGAGCTCCTAAATATAGCAAGTAGCACTCCCCTGCTTTTTTTTTCCTTCTCCATAAAAACACTCCTACTGAACCTGAAAGCAAGATTTACACAAGAAAATCTTTGCCCTGAGAGTGAATACTGTGGTTTGATTTCTCTGCCAAGACTCCAGGCTTCTCAAAAGCTTAGTTGTAAGCATGTAGGATCTTCAGCTAAGAGTTATATAGCATAATAAGTGCTTGTAATCATTTATGAACTGGAATTAGAGTTGTAGAGTGATTTCTAATGCTATAATGCTTGTAATGCTGGAAACAGTACTTTCATACAGTGTGTCATAAGTGCGTCATACGCTTAATTACAAATTAAGACATAACTAGCTGAAACACTAGCTGTCATGCCTAAATCTTCTTCCCCCCCCACCCCCCCAGAATAAAGTGATGCCAAATCTGTAAAATCATGACCTGAAAGTGGTTGAAAATAATATCAAAGTTAGTGTCAAAACACTCATGACTAGATATGAGCTCTGAAGTTTAACACCAAGTGAAGTTCTGATCCTTGGTCTTACTGTGGCAATATGCAAACATTTGGGTAAGGAATACATAAGGAACAACAGCTCTACACTTCATCTTGAACTTTCCTTAGAAGAAGGAAACACCTCTCATGCTGTCCCATCACAGACACAGAGGCCATTCAACCTTTATCTTCCTTCCACAGACACACGTGTTTATGGCAAGGGAGAACTGGAGAGGCCACCTCACAGAGTGACACCCATTGATGACTTCTTTCTGCTCATATTTCAGTTTCCACTCTCTTAAATAAAAAAACCCCATATATGTTTAGCACAAGAGAAGCCCACTTCCCATGCTGTTTAAGCCACAGACTGTATGCAAATCATGTGAATGATGGAATATTCAAACTGCAAAGTCTTTTACATTACATTTGCATTAAACAACATCCTAGGCCAAGTCTTCCCTGACTTACTGGAGCAACTAATTCTCTTGTGTACGGAGACCATGATTTGTCTCATTTTCAAGTGTCTGTTGCTAGCAGTGGTTGGGCTAGAAAGTATTTTGTTTGTATTGGGATATCATACACTTATGACAAAGACAATTTTTATTACCCTGATAAGGAATTGGTAGGAAAACAACAGTGGCTTATTTTTAATTAAAAAAAAAAAAGTTGCATGATTTGAATGACTCCAGATATTGTCAACACAAAATGGGGATAAATGGAATAAATTGCTAATTGTTTATATAGAGGCATTGTAAATCTAAAGGGGCATTCATAAGGAATGACCTTACTGATAAGAGCCTTATATGATGTAGATTCTACATCAGTGGGTATTATTGTGTAGTCTGCTGTTTTACAATTTCTTTTTTTTTAACCATATGAGGAAGACGTGATGTTTGAAAAGATGTGTGATACTGTTAGCTTTGTGGCTGTGAAAATGTTTTCAGTCAAGGCAGCATAGATAAAAGGGCTGCAGGGAAAGCATCAGGAAGGGATGTCTTTGCTCCACGGGTGCTGGCAGAAGCTGATTATTGAAACAGTTGCCCCCTGGAAGTTTGTGCCAGGTTCTGGTAGCTGGAAAGAGTGATGATTACTGTAGGGTTGTCTGTGAAAAACTAAATTTTATCTGTAGATAAAGCAATTACAAAGGTACTGTATGCACTGCTATCACAATACTGATTTCTTACCCACTTGGGAAAGTAATGTGAGAGGCTTTGGACAGCCCCTGTTGTTCACAGGGAAGGTCATACCAGGCAGGTTTTGCAGGTTCAGACCTTTGTACCGTTCTTTGCAAGAAGAGGGATTGTAATGTGGGGAAACCTTGCTGTAGATACAAATTCTCTTTCAACTGTCTCGTGATTTGAGTTCTGAAACCTGATTTTTTGGATATGAATTTATGAATACAATTAAAAAGATCTTGTATCATCTTCAGTAGAGTTCCTTACAATGGTTTTATAATGTTGTATTTTCTCCCTACTCAATGGCAGACATCTCAGGTGTCCACCTCAGCTGGAATTCCAGCTTCCATTTGTATTGTAGGAATATGGTTAAAATCAAGATGCTGATTAATTTTATTACTTTGTTCTTTTATACTTGATGCATCTATATACCACCTCCAGATACACTTACACTTAACACAGATACAAACTGAGCAGCAAAGTTAACTAGCACAACATGTTAAGCAAGTATGAACTAAAGGTCTAAAATACTCCTCAAGCTGTCTGGTCTTCTCAATAACACTGGAAATAGTCTGGTTAAGCAACTGGTTATCCTCAAAGCATCCTCTGAAGTTGATTAAACTTGGTCTTTGCCAGGGAAAGGGACTTTGAACGGTATATCCTCTGAGACACGAGGCATCTGTCTGGGCAACCATGAGGATGCCTCTGAACTGTGGTACCTGCACCCTGACAGCACGTGAGAGAGAGCGCCAGCATGCATCACTCCTCCCCCACTGCCTACCCTGGTTTCCAGTGGAACAAAATCTGTAAGAAACTCAAGGACGAATCTGTAGTAGCTTCCATCAGTCCCCTCATCTGGACATTGAGGGACTGAGACTTTAGGACACAGTGCAGAAGGCATTACATTTGCCCCATAGTTCATGTGTAGCTCCGGAGTCCTCTGGCTGATGAATTATTAGGCTGAAAATGTGGAGAAGTGTTTTTTCAGATATAGAGGACTACAGTCATAAGCAATTTGACAAATCAAGGCAAGGCACTGGATTTGGACCAGAGAACTGAATTTGGAAGCCAACAGAGTTTGTGCAACATGGGAGCAGCGTGGCCGCAGGGGACAAACCTGGATGTGCAGCTACCTTCCACCCCCTCTTATTTCTCAGCTGCCTGAGATCTGAGTTAAGCACAGGGTAACAGCACTTGGGGAACTGTAGCAAAGTCCACACCTCTAAGAGAGGCTTCTAACTCCTTAGCCAACTGGACAGGCAGAAACAGCCCTGGCTACTGCTGCTAGCAATCACATCCTGAAATGATGTGGGATTGAAGCAGGAGATTTTACACTTGGGGGTCAAATTCTTGAGGGAATGTAAAACGGCCCCCTCATGTCTTCTGCACTGGGGGACGGATGAGTCATCCTCGCTGCAGAGAGTTACGCTCCGAGCACGGATGGGATTTTTCAGTGCCTTCAGCTCTGACCTAGTCGTTACTTATTGGTGTCAAGCAGAACAGAAGCAGGCCAGAGCTAACCATTTATTGCAGCTATTTAAGTAAATGCTGCAAGTAACACCTTGTACACGAAACTTGCAGGAAGTCTGAGGGCGTCGGGGTGGGTGTCTGAGCCACAGGGAGGGGGAGTCGCAAAGAAGGAGTTTCCTTCTCAGCTCTCCTGGCTTTTGTTCTTAAAGATTTAAAGCAGGTTTTGCCTGGGTAAACCAAGTGGCTTTTCCCAGCTCCCTCATTTAAGTCTATGGTGCCCAGACTGAACGGCCTTTAACGTTAGTCTTTAAATCTTTTAATGTAGTGATTAAACGTGACAGGGGTTAAGTCCTTGTCCAATAGCAGCTCACCTGGGTGCGTTGTTGGTTAGATGCAATGCACAAAGCCAAATGCTCTTAAGCATCCAAGCATACTGCTGTTTCAAAACGTAGCAAGCTCCGTCATGTCTTGTGATTAAGAAACATTTCTTTTTTATTGAAGATAGAGTGGAACAAAAAGCTGATAAAGTCTTCCAGAGCAAAAACATATATTGTGGACAAAGGTTAGAACAAAATTGAAGGGTTTTATCCTAAGTATTTTTAAATATATATATATATGGTATGGTTTAGATATATTTATGAGGTACCTCGTCTAATGGAAAAAAAAACTTACAAATTCATAATTTACTCAGGTATCCAGGCGAGAAACTAAATTACGCATACAAGGCAAATCAAATAGAGTTTGACACAAAACCCATTAACTAATAAAAACATTCTTCTTGTTGCCAAATAGCTTAAAAATCTCCCAGGAAATGTCAGAAAGAAGGTGCCTGTGTGAGCCGTGGAGCCTTTAATTATATCAGCACACAGCATATTTATTCTTGCAGGATTTTTGCTTTGGTATGTTTTTTTCCTCATCATCGTTTTACGTGGGTCTTAGGGTTAACATACAGTTCATGCATGATTTAAACCCTGTTCTGGAGACAACGTCCTTTGTTTACTCATTGGCCTTTTCCTGTGATGCTAATTACTATGGCAACCGAGGCTTCACATGGCTTTATTTTCATAACATCTCAAAGAGATTAATAGGTAGCATTACTGCACTTTACAGGTTAACAATAGAAAGTCTGAGGTAAAAAATGAAGTAAGTTTATTCATTTATTGAGGGAAGATGCCATTTCAAGAAAATTAAATTGTCCATTGATGGGTTTTGCTTTTACCTGGAAACCCCTCTGGGAAGTGTGACTGTGTCACTCTGGAAGTGTGATGCTTTTGTTTTTCCCTCCAGAAGATGAAAATGAAAAATGTTTTCCTTCCACCTGCTTGAATTTAAGAGGAACACATTTGGGTTTTTTGCATTGGCTTCAAATATTTCATTTGAAATCTCTTCTCTTAAAAAGAAGTAAACTCGATCAGTGGAGCAGAGTCCTTGGCAAGTCATGTCTCCTAATGCATATTCTCTGTACAGGGGTTACATGATGCTATGTTTTGTGGCAGGTGGAATCAAGATTGGGAGCCTGGGTTTCTAAAAAGCGAAGAAAACACATGGATTTATCATATTGTTGATACCTGTGGACGTGCTAACAGCCAGGACAAAAATGCGAGTTTCCCTGCAGGACCGGTGCCAGGTACACAATGAAGAAGGTGGCAGAGAGCAGCTGCCAGCTGCCCTGTGCTGGGTGGCTGAGGCTTTCAGGAGAGCTGGGACGCTTTGTGAGAAACTTGCATAGGCATTTCTGGACAGAAAAGAGAAAAAAAAAAAAAAGAGAGAACCTCAATGCCCCTGAGCTCCCAAGCATAGAAGATTTTGCTTTAATCTTTCTATTTTTTCTTTGTGTGCTGCTTTGCACCTCTCACTCTCCCCTGATGCCACGTGCTCGCCTTTCTACACATTCCCAGTTCTCCTCAAGCTTCTGTGCTTCTTGTACAGTTTTATTTATACAGTGCTCTTCCTACTGCCTTGCTGAACACCAGTCCCTGCTTTGCTCTTTCATGCTCTAACTACTCAGCCAGCCCCAGTTTTCCCTTTCTGCAACCCTTGCATGCTTTTTTCCTCACGGTCTTGCCAGCCTACAAACCTGTGTGTCCCCCATTTTGCCCTCCCGGTCTTCTTTGCCTTTTCCCACTCTAGCTGCTGGTCCTCGTCCGCTCCCTGCCTCCCCCAAAACCCTGCAGGCAATGTTGATCCTCATCCACTCCACATCCAAATCAGGGGTCTTCTTACACGGTGCTTGGATGGCGTCAGTGCTCTTCCGTTTCAGCTGACGCTCAGCCTGAAGCATCCCAGAGCTGTGGAAGTGCTGCTCTGGGCAAAAGGGAGCCCATCTGGCATGTGGTGGTCACTTGAGAGACCTTTATGCGGCTGGAGGAGCTGTGGACATCAGTAAGGCTGCTCATGGATGAGCAAGATTAGCAGACCTGGGGAGGATGCGGGGTGCAGAGGGGTAGCGAGGAGGAAGCGTGGGTGGCAGGCAGGGGGCCGAGGCAGGAGACCACCCCGTTCTTCCCAGGTGGCCTTTTAGACAGCCCTGTTATTGCCAGCTCCTCTCCAGTGTTTGCTTTTCCCGTCCCCTCCGAGGGAGGAAGAGTTAACGCAGAGGGTGGCAGCTGGACATGGCCAAAGCCCTTGGCGTGCCTGCATGACCCGGCTGCTGGCACCTGCCTCCTTCATTCTCCCTGACCCGGCTCCCTCCACGCACACGGGGCTGCCTCCTCTTTCAGGCAGAAAGGCGGCATGAGGTGGGTGCTGTTTCGACCCTACTCTCTTTTTTTGATGCACAGTGGCGTGATCTGGCTAGGATTTCGTGGGGAGGAGGAAAGGATGCTCTGGCCCTTCACAAAATCCCTTTGCATGAGCTGTTGCTAGATGGAAACCACCTTCTGACTGGGAGAGATTTTTCTGCACGGGAGATCATTTGAAGCAATGTGGGTGAGCAGGGGTGGTCAGAAGAGTCTTCCAGCTTAGCTGCTGCCTAACCGTAATTTCGAGGTTAAGGAGAGCTGAAGAAATGGGGAACTGGTGCATAAACTGAGGATAAAGCACACTGAAACCGAAAACGCTGCACCGTATTGAGGAAAGAAACCATCTATACGGCAAAGAAACTGTAGTCTGTACTTACTGCTGGACTTATCTGTACCTTATTTTTGAAAACTGTTCATCTGTATGTTAACAGTTCAGTTAAGTTTAAGGAAACAAAGACCTTGCCCAAAGGTATTCTCCATCCCAGCAAATGAACTGAAAATATAAAACATATGGGGCAATCTGATTTTTAGCAATGGTTAAAAAAAAAAAGAAAAGCTTTTACTGTGTGTTTTAAAGAGTTTCAAGGACAGCAAAAATCACTGGCGTGATTTAGCTGTATCCGGAGAGCTGATGCAATCCATATCAGTAGGGAATTGCTTAACACATCTGGGCAAGGTTCCTGCTGGTGGCGTCTGCTGGATGTCTTTGCAGTGTAATAGGCAATATGTGGATGTTTTGGGGGCCCCCACTCTGAATTCCTCTCTTTGAGCCTGTCATTTCTGTTTCCCTTGTTTGCTGATGGTCACCAGCTGGGTCCTGACTGTGGGGCTGGGCTGTCCCACCAAATAAGCATGCCCCTTTGAGCCCATGGTGCCTCAGACCCCCAGAAAGTACAGGCAGAAATGGTGGAGGCCTTTCTGAAAGCTTCAGTTGGGGTATTTTGCTATTACTTGTATTTATTTTGGGCTGAGAGCCTCACAAAAGAGGATTTAAGTCCCCTTGCACTGAGTTTCCCAGGCAAAATAATCATGAGCATTGAAAATAAAAGTGCTTGTGCCATACCCTCCGTGGAGAGAAGCAGGAGGTGAAGACAGCAGGTGCCTTGAACACTGCTGCAATGATGGTCATTGCGGTAAGCAAAGGTCCCAGGAAGCCTATAAGCTTATAAAAACCCTTTTCAGCTAAAATAAATCACAGCAGCTTCCCTCTCACAGCTGACCAGAGATTTACTCAGTTTACACTCAGTTTAGGATCCTCCCAAAGTGCTTATAGCCTCTTCTGAACTCCTCTGTATGAATAATCCCCAGCTCCTGCTAACTGCCCATATGGTCCAAAACCCATTTATGTCTTTATGCTTTTAAATATCACTGTTGCTGAAGGGAAATCCCCGCTGTTTCCTCCTCAGCTTTCTCTTTGCTGCTCTCCCCCTTGCTGGTGAGGATTAGGCTCGACTGCAGCCGACTTTGCTGTCTCACTCCCTGCAAAGGGGTGCCAAGGGTTATACACTGACGCAGCAGCTTTTCCCCGCTTCCCTCCATTTCCCCTGGCTGCCGCTGCTCCCTCAAAGCCCCAGGGCCGCAGCTTCTGCCCCGTGCAGGGAGGAGATAAGGCTTTGAACTTTTGCTGCGGCTGGCTTGCTGCGACAGGTCTGAAGGGTGCAGCGAGGTGAAGGAGCAGGCGAGGGGCCAAGGGGCCAGCCGAAAGCTCCCGGGTGAACGATGCCAGCTCACCTTGTTTTCCCCCGAGTTTTGAGCCTGCAGTACATCCTGCCACATCTGGCCCTGCAGCTGGGCTGGCTGCAGTCGTGCTGGGAAGTCAAGCCTTTCTCTTTTTAATTTTTGTTTTTACTTATTTAACCATTTTCAACAGTTTTGTAGGAACAGAGCTGCAAGATTTTCTTTAATTTTTAAAGGGTGTGGGCTTTCTTTTTCAGAGCTGAATTCTTTGTTGTCAAAATATGTGCATAACTTTGAGATCCCAAAAGCCTGCTTTAGGATCTGTGAACGGACCGTGCATGATTCTCTTAGAAACTATCACTTTAAAGCACTTCTCTTTCTTCCGCTGGATCTTAATGAACCTTACCGAGACTGAGGCGTGAGCCAATTCAGTGTTTACTAATATTCTGCATTGTTAAAACAATACAAAACCACCTTTTTTTTTTTTTTGTGGGAGGAAGGAAATCATTATGAAAAGTATGTAAGGATGTATATCCATGTGTGCATGTATGCTTGCATACGTGCTAGTTTTGATTCAGAAGTGGAAGTGATGGCAGCTAACACTGACAAAATGCAAGCGTATTTTTGACTCCTGTCAGGCTTTTTCATGAGCCTAAAGCACTGTCGCAGGACTCTACTGGTTGTTGATTTTCAAAAAGGCAATGAAGTTATGACTCCATTGAAATTGCTATGAATTTTAATGGATACAAGCTATTAAGACAGTGAATAAAAACTGAAAGACCTGGCTTTTCTCTTGCCTATTTGAAATATGGCATTTTATCATTGTTGTTGTCATTCTTGCTGCCAGTCTGAGGTGCTGATGCTAAATTTCAATATTTTTGAAGACTCTCCTGGAAAAACAAAGTAAAAAGAATCCTGCATTAGCACGGACAACTCATATTGCACTCTAATTGGTACATTATAATTTTCCCTTTTCTTATTTTCCTTCCTGTTTTCAAAAGCACTTTTTAGTTTCTCCAAATCACTTCATAAATTTACATTCTGGCTTAGCTGGTCTATTTTTCTGGTTCAGAAATGTCAAGTCAAGTTGGCTTGGCAAAGCAAATTAATTTCCTTCAAATGAGGTGGGTTTCACTGAAGTCTTACTTCCCAAGTTTCACAGTCCCCTAACTGCTGAGTTGCATTTATTTGCACAGATGCAAAGCTGTCCAGCTTGAGGAGTTGTTACTTGTAAAGACACGGGTAGGGAAGACAATTTTTTTTTGCCCTGTGTTACCTGCATATCCAAGGCCAACTCCAAGTCTTTGGGAGGAGTGCCTGCAGGGCAAGCCTAAGGATGAGCAGTGATGGGAGGGATCTTACCTCTGCTTTTTCTTTCAGGATTCACACACAGGGTCACACTCTGCCACAGTCACTTTGGTCTTCCCTGGATTAAGTTTTTAACTCAAGCTGCCCACCTCAGCTGAACTGAGGTGAACCCAGGAAAGCACATCATCTGGTTACAGGGAGCAGGGACGCAGAACTAAGTGATATGAAAGCACCTGTGCAATTCCAGCTGATGCCATTGCAGAGGCTGAAGATATCAGACTCATCTTGTTCCATCTTTTTTGTTTTAAATTTACACTATATCCAGCTGGCGTCAGCAGAGAAGCTTGAGCTGGAGATGATCACATAGACAAGCTTGTCCTTTCTGTTTCATTGACTTTCGTCTGTTCAAAGAGTTTTATATGCTCCGAGATGCTTAAAGACTTTTGACTTTACAGTTTTTTTTCACTGAAATCCTTGTACCTGTCTCTGATTGGCTTGAGAAGTCATATGCAGACACAGAACTGGACTGTGAAAGGTCTGTGAATAAGTATTTCAGCTGGTTAATATCCTCTGCCCAGTGCTGGACAGCAAAATATTTCTGTATGTATTTAAATGCCAACCATTCTAAGCACTGGTTCAAAGCTTATATTGCTTGTTGCAAAACCTCATCAAGTTTCTGATAATTATTGGTGTACTGGAACAGCCTCTCTATACAAAAAATAAAAATCAAAGAGCAGATCAGGTTGATCGTGTTCTCAGCTGTATTTGTTTCTGTCAGTACGTGTTGAGGGACCGAAGGAGAGAGGTGTGTGAAATTCTTCCCAGGCCATTCTTGGCTATTTTTCCCTGCTGGTCTGCCTGGCTCTCCCCTTTGGCTGTGCTCAGAGGGTGAACTCTTAGGCAGAAACAGGAAAAATCTCAGAGAGAGTGCATGGCCCTTTATAGAAGAAAGAGCTTGTAGCAGGTAATGATTTACCTGTGTCTAAGGGAAACGAAGACTACTTAACAATGAATATTTATATGCAATGAAATTTCAAGTTACTAGGCAAAAAGAAACACAAATAATACATGGATAGAGGCATCAAGTTAATCTTTTCACCTGGGCTTTTGGAAAATGCTACCCAAGAAAAAATTAGGTGCGTGAAAACCTACGTCACACTTAACTGCAAGCAGAGTGACTGCGTAATTAACCAGGCTAGCTGGGGATGAGGCCATGTTAGAAGATCAGGTGAGAGACGCAGAGTTAAAATAGCACAAAAATAAGAACCGTGGAGCAGAAGCAATGCTGCGACGGGGAAAATGACTGGCTGGAAACTGCCATCCATACGCGCAAAAGAATCTCTCTCGTACTTTAAATTCGAGTCATAGCAGACTCCAGAACCTGTGCTACTTTGGAAGCGACAGAACACCTCTAAAAACGTACTGCAACAAGAAAGAATGTGGAACATTTCTGAAATACTAAAAACTTGTGTGTTTTATGACATCTCTTTTCGGCCACAAACCTTTGTGCCTAGGTTAAGCGTTTGGCCCGCCTTGAGTCCCTCAATGGCCACCAGAGAGAGAGGGACTCCTGCCTGGCATCTCCAAAAGTGGTAGAGTGTCCTTGCTTGTTCATACAATCCCTGAGAGCAACACAGTGGGCCTTACTGAAAATTTTAACACAAAGAATGCTGAAAGAAGTGGGATATGGCACATATGAGAGAGTTGGTCCTATTTTTCCATTTCATATCTTCAAAAAAAGCCCCCAAAGATTTGGTTTTAGCCAAACCATGAAGAAAAAATGAAATGTATGTATCTGTTCTTCCAGTGTGTTTCAATTATAGCAACAACACAGGAAAACTGTCAATAAAAGCGATAAATTGAGTGAGGATGAATTACCATGTGTGATCATACAGGGGTGAAAGTGAGACCGGTTAGGGAAATACAGGGTATCTTTGTTCCTTTCTAGGAGCAAAGGCACCACCTCCAGTTTTCACTTGGACAACTGCCGTCTCCTGCTGTCCTCAGATCTTCCCAGGTTACTCACGGCTCTTCTACTTTGCACAGGTGGTGAAATTTTCTCTCAATGGCTTGTGTCAGTTTAATAATCTTTCCTGAAAAGTACTGTGCTCAGAACTTCTCTCTGCTTTCCTCTGCTAATTTCCAAGTAGGTGCATCACTCTCTGAAAGTTTGGCTGCTTAGGAACCGAGCTGAACTGTGGGGCTCGTTTTCATTTTTGTACTTTTGCAAACTCTGTCTCTGTCTCCTCGTGGCCACATTTAGCTTCTCCCAGCTTTTTCCCATTTGCTGGTGCAGTAGAGCAGGACCTGCTACTCCGTAACCAGCTACTCCTGCATCTGCTTCAGCATCCTCTCTGGGACAGTGGGAAGTGCCAGGTCTGGCAGTGAAAGGTCTGAGAAATGCTGGAGCAAGGTCGTTAAAAAGAATCTCCTCTGAGGGGAAAAAGTTTGCTCTCACCCACCCTCGAAGACTGCTTTATGTCCTGCAGCCTACGCTGGAAGATAAGCTTCATTAAAATCAAATCTCAACTTTATTTTTAGCACTTAGCATGTTCTTTTTTTTCCATGCACATTTCCATTCCCTTTTAATTTGTGAAACTGCTGGCCTTGGTTGCCTCCAGTGGGAAGGAACTGCACCAGGCAGTCGTATGCTGTGGGAAAGGATTGCTTTTCACCCTTTGCCTTTCATTTTCAGCAGATGCCCTTCTGCTTGTGTATGATGGGAAATGATGAACAGGAGTCACTTTCTTTGGTGCCATTCATTATTTTGAACATCTTTATCTTTTCCCTTCTCTGAAGCGAACAGGTTTGATTTTACTGTTCATCTAGAAGCTTTTCATGCCTCTAATTATTTTCATTGTAATTTCTGAACTCATTTCATATCTGCTTTGTCCTTCCCAAGGTGTCCAGAACTGATCACGATGCGCTAAGTTAGAGTAATAAAAAATATTTTCAATGTCGCTTCTCTGTTCCATTCTTTTTCCTTCCTAACTATTCCTTATTTATCACTGCAAGACATCTCCAACAAAATGCTTACAGTGACACCCAAGTGTTTTTCTGACTCTTGACAGTTAAATTTAGAAGCCAGAAGATGTAGTTCATATTCTTCCTCTCAGAAGGCACCATCTTCTGTTTGAAAATGCTGTATTCATCTGTGATGGCATCTTGCTTTGCTGGTATCTCATCCAAGCTCCACTCTTGGTTTACTTCAAAGTTTTTGCCTTCCACCATTTTCGATCTCCTGTTTCTTTATTCTTTTTCAAACTTTCTCAGCAAAAAATCTTTTGTCACTTGACTGCCCAGGACTGTTTTGTATCTGCATTTTATTCCTCTCCATTTTCAGAGCCTGAGTTTATCTGTACTTCTTACAAGATAACTTATCTTGTACTTTTTAATATTGTCCATTTTTAAAATACTTTAAATCCAGGTCAGATCAAGGCATTACCATGATTTATTAGTGGATCTGAAAATCTTTGGCTTGACTAGTCTGTACTTACGGCAAAACCACTTCATCAACTAGGACAAATCACTGAGGTTCACTCGGAAGCACAGGTGCCGATCAGCTCATCAATCATACAGGCTGCAGAAGGCCAGGGTGCAGCAAAAAATAATAATCGACTGATAATTTGTGGGCTTTTCTTTTTCATTAGACATACTGACCTACAAACAAGGAGAACAGTGTAGCTGTGTATTTCATGATTACATCAGCCACCGCAGGGCCAAACTGGCTGATCAGAACAGAATGTTCCAAACTTTTTTTTTCAAATAAAAATGCTTATCCACGAATTGCTTAAGCAATTCTCATGAATGAAAAATAGTAACAGATTAAAAAATGTGATTATGTATTTTTAAAACATTTGAAAAAAAACAGTTTCTTCTCTCTGAGTTGCTGGTTTCTGACTTGGGGACTCTGTTTCCAGGGCAACACTTGATAACATAACAAACATTGAAGGAAGTACACAAGAGAATTCCCTCTTCTATTTTAGGTGAGAGTTATGTCCCTCCATTATTGCTAAGGAAATGAGGAGTATTTTGCATTGAAAAGTATTTATCAGGCATCTCTGCATGAAGTACAGAGAGTCTTTGCAGTATGTCTGTTACCTGATGTTTGCCAAGAGATGGAGCTGCAGAGTCAGACACCTACCAAGCCTGGCCCCCATAAATCAGGAGCGATATAATAAAACCTTTGGCAATAAAAGCCTGTAGCCTCTCATACTGATGCATGCTACTCTTCCCCCAGTGACGACGGGCTTGAGTTGGGCACTTAGCCAACTCTGTCCAATCTATTCCAATTTATTTCATTAATCCATGATTCAGAAAAGCCAAGAAACAAGCTATATTAATCTTGGTGGATCCTGGCCTCTGCTCAGATAATGCTATAGAAGATGCGTGGCAGTCCCACGGTTGAGCAGTAACAGGATGAAAATGGCTGCCCTCTTGGACTTGCCTTACAACATCCCTTCCCTACATACACCCCTGTAAAAATGCTGCTTGTGCTGCACGGCTCTTACTCAGCAGGTAATTCTCAGGGGCTACCTTCACAATTTAGGCGTTGCTCAAAACCTCTTCTCAGTTTCTAGGCACCTACAGGGTGAGACAGAAAACAGCAAAGAGATTCCCAAACTGCCAGAGACCCGAGTTTGTCAATCCGCAAAGTGTCCCTCCCCGTATGGATTTATGGGCTTAGCTCTGGAAGCTGTAAACCTGTGCTAGTAGAGCGAAGCCAAGTATTTTTGGAGCAGACCTCGGGTTCAACTCCAGGTTAATGCAGGGATCTGGTGTCTCCGAGCCAGCTCTCATCCACACCACGCTCCCGTCCCAGCACCCTGGCAGGTGGAACGGGTCCAGGTTTGTCTGTACCTGCCTGTAACGACCCGGGATTGCCTGGAGATACTTTGGGATTACGTACAACCACAGGGAGCCCGCTCAGCTAATCAGGCTCCCAATCCTATCTAAGCCCTGGGGGATTCTCAGAATACACCATAGTTCCTGCAAACCAACTCACTCCAGCATCTGGGTCTTCCCACAACACATCTGCCACGTCGGTTCTCATGCAAAAAAAGAGCCAACCCAAGTACCCTCTTGCACCTATGAGCAGTTGGGGCATTTCTCTATTTTAAAATCTGTGTTCTGCTTCACTTGCTTCATTCAAAATCCTCGTGCTTACTGATTTTTTTGGTGAGAACCAATGGAGGATCGTGGGATAAATTCTCCCTCAGTCATGCTCCCAGGTGAGGGAGGAAGGGAGAGAGGGAGGTGAGTACGGGGAGGTGAGTCTGCCTCTGCCTTTGGCTTGCAGTATGAACCTCGGCTCTGTGCAAACCAGTTTTGAACATTTCTTCCAATGAAGATTTCACTCTTTTTATGAAGTGCTATGTCAATATGACAGGGACTCAAAATTAAATAGATTAGAAGAAAGACCACTTTTCTATTTGCTAAATGGGATTGACAAAAGTCCTTTTTCCTCCCTGTTTTTCCCTCCATGGGAAAAGACTGACCTGGGTTATATGTGTAACTCCAGCAGAAATATCTTGGCTGGGAATACTGACCGGAGTGAGGGGTTCAGATACTTTTGGGGATAAGGATCAGGCAGTGTGTGTCTAGTTGGTATTTCCTTTTGGGTGTTGGGGGCAGCTCTTTGTTTGCTAATTTCTGAAATTGCTGTTCTTCTTCCCTAACTTTGGGCTATGATTGGCCCTGGCTGACAGATAGCCTGAAAATTTAGCATGGCAACCCCAAGCTCTCTTTGGAGTTTTAGACTACACAGAGCTTGGTGAAATATTTCTTTATCTGACTTCCCAGTGAAAAGCCTGTTTGTCAGTCTGTTGTTTGGTAGTTGGGTAGGGAAGGAAATCCAAAAATAGTACTGGAGAAAAATGGACTATTATCCATGCTTGTAGGTGGCAAGTGGCTGGTCAAAATACATGTGCCTTTTGGCCATGTGTAGATCCAAAAAAGCATAACACACGTTGTCCCTTGCTGTGGTGTCAAAAGAAAGAAGAGATGAATTTGAAATATGTAAGAGAAAAAAATTCTATCATCTGCTGAAAACCTGATTTCAGATGATAACTTCTTGAAATACCTGTTTTTCAGTGAGGTAACTAAATTATGAATTTTGAAACCAAAATAATCCCCATAGACTTAAGGTCTTCTGACACATGGACCTACAGGTCCATATTCTCGCTGGGGCAGTGACTCCCAGTTTTCATTGCCATGTCCCCGAGCCCAACAAGTCACTGTGGAGCCCGCACAGGACTAGTGGGTCTGCTAGCTTGGGCACTGGGCTATGGTTCAGGTGTAATATGCTCGTTCCTAACCTCGGAAGCCCACATCACTGGTTAGAAACTATAGTTCTAGGTAAGCCCTGATAGCTCATTGAACCTCTGTGCCTCAGCCTCCCTGCATTGGTAAATGGAAACATCAGTAACGGATAAACATAATGATATGTTTTGTCATAGCTTAAAGGTGTTCTACTTTATACAGGTAAGCAATGCTTTCTTACTGTCCCTGGGATAGAGATGTGGTTACTGACAGAGGATTGGGTAAGACACTCAACATGAAGCTCACCAAATTTGACAGAAAGATCTTAGAGACTTCACTTAGCATTGGAGAGATGCCAGTATATTTATGTACGTATATCAGCTGATGAAAATACAGCTTGTTTGGCATTTTTGCTCTGTGAAAGACCTGGGCAAATTTAGTCCTATCTCCTGTGCATATCTATCTGAGTTTTCAGGGAGCAGGCCCATGCACTGGAGAGCAGACAAACCGCATGCATGTGAGCAGAGCTGTATTTTAATTAAGCAATTGAGAGCAATATTTTTGCACTGCATAAGTAGTTGATATTCTAAATGATGTAGTTACGTGCACATACTTTGTTTATGAAAGATAAAGTTGCTCTATTAAAGTGCTATAATTAAGTAACCACCTTTTGTTGAAGCAGCTCTATTTTCTGCATTGTAAAACTGCTTTCCCTCAGTACAAAACTCATCCCAGCACTCAGTTGCCCCCTGAGGCCATGTTAGAAATTGCAATGCTCTGCTCCACCTTAACCAGGGGCTGGATGGTTCTGGTGGTCAAAATATGCCAACTTTCAACAGAAGAGGTAGGCTTTCATGGTTACTTCTGGAGTTAATTCTTGAGACCAGACAAAACCTTTAATCACTATTTAAATAACAGCTTTTCTCACTCTCTAGCTGAAGTGCTACGTTAAGCTGATTTTAAATACTTAAAGAGTGTATCAGGTCAAGCAGATATCTCATGGATGTTCCAGTTTTTCTCCTCTGGTAAGCCATGGGGTAATGATGTGACTCAGACTTTAGGAATTTTACAAGTCATGGGATGCTGGGCCTATTTGAGTCCCTGCTCCTTCTTGTGCTTACCTGTTTGTGGAACAATGATTTAGTGTCAGTTATAATGGAATTATAATGGGATGAGTATACACCACATTACTTGAAAAATATTTTCCCTGTGTATTGTTGACTCATGTCATACATAGGACTGAAGAGTGGGAAAAGAAAAACATAGCACATTTGGGCTTTTAAGATGGAAGTACTAATGGAGGAGCTTAGAGAGACTGGACAATGGATGGCAATGGTCTGTGTGCTTCCCTTCAGCTGGCCAGGCATTTTCCAGTGAAGCATGTTTCTGATAAAAAATGGTTATTTGAACCCAGAGTATTTCAGGGACACATCTGAATCTGAATTCTCTCAGTGCCAGGAGGCACACAAGGCGCGAACATCGTTCTTCCACTTCGATCGGTCTGCGGCTGCGTGCCGTGCCGCTTCCCAAGAGTTCCAGCCTGCACCATTCCTCTCAACCTCCACCATCCGACGCCAGGTCGTTTTTGGGCGACTCCGCTTTCTTCTTCCCTCTGGACACTCAAGGGCCACAGCGCAGTCTTCTGTTGGTTTTTTCCTCAGGACATGACCGATCCAGTTCCATCTCCTCCTCCTCACTTCATTACTGATTTTCTCCATCTCCGCCATTTCGGTTTTTTAAAGTTGATGCTCGTCGTTTCTGCAACTTTTTTTTTTTTTTTTCCGGGAGGAGGTAGTTGGCCTCCTGCCCAACCCCCATGACTTGGAGGGCCAGCGGTTTTTCTCTCAGGGTGGCCTTCCCTTAGGCTGCGTTGGTTCGCGGCACCTTCTTCAATTTTATCCGGTGCACCCTCCAGAGAGGGATCCCCTATCCACCACCCAGGGGATGTGCCTTCTAGCCGTGCAGCCCCAGCCGAAGGCATAGACACATCTCAGGGCTGATTATTGTTCAGCATCCACAGGCAGGGTTCTCTCAGCCGTAGCAAAGCTTGGAGGCAGGCCCCCTGCGAGGCGCTCCGGCTGTGGCTAAGGGGAAAAAAAATAAACGATACTAGCTGGTTTGACAGCTACTCAGCACTGACTAGTAGAGGTGAAATGACTGATGCTATGAGAATATTTTTTGTATTCTGGTAGGACACAACAGCTGCTGGTGTCCCAGTTTATGACAACTTTTCCATGGAGGAAGGATATGGGAAATACCTGAACACCTGGGGTTGATAGTAATAGGGTGGATGGACTAAGATCAATCCTACCTCATGGCTGTCAGATTATTTATGTTAAAATCTATTCTGTTTTTCTTTAAAAACACTTCTTTATTTCTTTCATTCCAGGTACATGATTACAATGGGGATTGTAGTCTACATTGAGAAAAGAAGTTATCCCTGGCTCATATCTAGGACATCAGAAAACCCTGCTAACTGAGTAAAAAAATGGCTAAGACCTGGGTAGGCATGGAGACCTAATTCCTGCTTTTGGAGATTCCTTCAGGACAACATGAGTAACATTTTCTAGGGTACTGTGTGTAACAGCAGTTTGCCCTTTGGGTGGTTTGGGATGAACGTCACAGCTCTGGGAAAACTCAGGTTCGGCTCCGTTATTCCCATGTGTTGGGGTGAGCAGCTTGAAAGACCCACAGGCCTTTGCTCTCAGACCTTTTTCTCTGACGTTTGTTAACCTCATTGCTCTTAGGTTTAAGACTTATCATGGTATATGGGCTGCAGTTCAGGGTCTGCTCATTCACCAGTGTGGGGTGGGTTGGGTTACACATGTCCCACTGTTGCTAATGCCAGGTACCGGAAAAGAGACATAAAGCCTTACTGCTTCTGGAGCTGTCATTTGTGGTACTTTTCACAAGCAGCACATTCACTTGGAAAAATAATTAAAAAAAAAAGCTGATATCTTTCTTCTGTGCTCATGGCTCAAGCTGTTCCCTCCGAGCCTCCTGCACTGTGTTGATATGGCAACAGGCTGCCAGATTTTACATCAAGAGCAGTGCCGCAGCTCTTCGTTCTAACAATTTATGGTTGTTGATTCAAGATATCTGGAGAACTTTCTTCACTGCTTCCCTTACCTCTCTGGACCTTCAAGGTCAATCTATTTTTCTTCCTACAAAGCTGTCAGGTTATTTCCTTTCCTATTGCATTCCCCTCTGGAGCACTCCATCCAGTGCAAGATACACCTCTATGGAGAGATATAGGCAATGCCTGGCTGTTTTGGACGTGTATTTTAGCCATGCCAAGTGCCTGCAATTCCTGGACCGTTAAGCTGTTGGGAAGCCTAGCTCCGGTGGAAATCTGCCTGGTTTCCCACTAGCTTACAAACTCAGGCTTCTGGTCAGTGGTCCTGAGGCAGCCCTGCCTTTCTAACAGCTTTTGAGTTTTCTACTCCTATAACATGAGACAACGAGTCCGAGGCTCCCTGGCAGAGATTGGGCAAGGGGGCACTGCAGGAGGTGCCTGTTAGCTGGGCATCTGAGCTACATCTGTGCTCGTAAGGGTTGGGGCACAGGTTTGAGCATTGCCCTGTGGTTTCCCACACTGCTTGGCTGGGCTAGCCCAGTTGCTGGCACACTTTTGGCCAGTATCAACTACCAGCTGCAGACACTGGATGCTGTGAGGAGAGTGACATATGCCAAGGACCGTTCCTGCCAGGCAGTCTGGATATGGCCACCCTGTTTTTGGGAGGAGAGGGGTTTGCCATGCAGGGGAGGGCTGGGCTCTCCGTTCAGCCTCAGTGTCAGAGCACAGCCCTGGCCTGTCCTATTTTACTAGTGCAGAGAAACTAGTAGGTGACCACTAAGCGATCCAGGGCATGCTGCTCCCATGGCAGACCAGGCTGTGCAAAGCAGTCCTGTTCAGATGGCTCGGGGCTGGCTGCCTCTAGGGCAGGCTGGAGGCAGCCCCGTGGCACAACTGGGCATTATGTGCTGCCCTCTGGCTCTGTGACTGTTGTTGTTGTTGCTGCTATTACTGTTATTGTTATTGTGATGATGATGATGTGTGACATTTTGAGCTCCCAACCTCCAAAACGATCTGAAGGCTCTGCTCTAATCTACCACAGCAATGCTTTAATGGCAGGAAATTGAGGATGCAAGCTTTGTGCCCAGGGCTGTGGCATCAAAGCTTGCAGGAGCGCATGAAGGTCAAGAGCAGGCTGGGGCCATGCTGGAGGGTGGCAATGGGTGGAGAGATGCAAAGCTGGTGCGGCCACTTCCATACTGCCCAGCAGGAGATGCTGCTGGAGCCTGCTGTTGCCCAAAGCCAGGCGCGAAAAAACATTTATTCAGTGTGGAAGATCATCAGAGGCCAGGGCTGAACTGGAGAACTGAGTTATTTGAGAACAGATGTACCCTCAGGATTTAAACTAGCAGTCATGAAGCCTTAGCCCTGCATCTTCTTATGTCCTCAGGGCCTTCAGTGCAGCTGCTCAGGGGTGCGTCACCATGCTGCCTGTCCATAGGATTTCTCTCAAGTGTGTTGGAGATTTCCTTGAAGACTGACAACTGCGCTGACCTGCCTTCCAGTGGCATCTTGGGAGTCACAGGGCTGTGTATATCAGTAACAGGGACAGCAGCAAGCAGGTATTTCTCAGTTTCCTCTCTGAGACTGATGGGTGTTGTGTATCTGAGTATTGTCTCTTCTTGTGGGATGTCCAAAATGGGATGGCTGCACCCCTAGTTTGCAGCTCCAGTTACTGGTGACATTTGTGAGAGCTCACAGTGGGTCCTTCCTGCTTGAATGCATCCATTTGCAGATGACACCAAGTTGGCCGGGAGTGTTGATCTGCTGGAGGGTAGGAAGGCCCTACAGAGGGATCTGGACAGGCTGGATCAATGGGCCGAGGAAGACTGTGAGGTTCAACAAGGCTCAGTGCCGGGTCCTGCACTTGGGTCACAACAACCCCATGCAACGCTACAGGCTGGGGGAGGAGCAGCTGGAGAGCTGCCTGGCAGAAAAGGACCTGGGGGTGTTGGTTGACAGCCACCTGAACATGAGCCAGCAGTGTGCTCAGGTGGCCAAGAAGGCCAATGGCATCCTGGCTTGTATCAGGAATAGTGTGGCCAGCAGGACCAGGGAGGTGATAGTGCCCCTGTGCTTGGCACTGGTGAGGCTGCGCCTTGAGTCCTGTGTTCAGTTTTGGGCCCCTCACTACAAGAAGGACATCGGGGTGCTGGAGCGTGTCCAAAGAAGGGCAACAAAGCTGGTGAAGGGTCTAGAGCACAAGTCTTATGAGGAGTGGCTGAGGGAACTGGGGTTGTTTAGTCTGGAGAAAAGGAGGCTGAGGGGAGACCTTACCGCACTCTACAACTACCTGAAAGGAGGTTGTAGTGAGGTGGGGGTCAGTCTCTTCTGCCAAGTAGCAAGTCATAGGACAAGAGGAAACAGCCTCAAGTTCCACTAGGAGAGGTTTAGATTGGATATTAGGAAAAATTCCTTCACCAAAAGGGTGGTCAGGCATTGGACCAGGCTGCCCAGGGAAGCGGTTGAGTCTCCATCCCTGGAGGTGTAGATGTGTAGATGTGGTGCTTAGGGACATGGTTTAGTGGTGGACTTGGCAGTGCTAAGGTTAATGGTTGGACTTGATGGCTTTGAAGGTCTTTTCCAACCTCAGCAATTGTATGATTCTATTCTATGATTTTGTCATGTCAATTAGCTCAATTCAGCGTGCAAGAAATATCTGAAAATTCCTTTTTCCTAAAAGAACATACATGTTTTCATATAATTTGACAATTTTAAGAAATTGATTCTTTCACTTTGAGAGATGAGGAAACAAAGTTTGGGAATAGAACAGAGTCATCCTCGTTCAGTGAACCAAAGCTTCAGGGATACAGTTTTTCAGGATGACTAGTTTTATAGTCCTCGTGGAATTTCTCCTTTTAATTAAAAACAAGCAATTTTCAGAACATGTTGTATGCTTCTTGAATAAGAACTGTTCTAGGAGCTTGCAAAACTAAATCTGAAATAGTTATCCTTAAGCTTAAATGAATGATCCACTGCTACAGGAAGTCAAGAGATGGGGTTAACCTTTCACTGGGAATCTTAAGTGCAATATCCTTGTTCATCTTCTTTTAATCGATGGCAAAGACAGTTTTTGTGTTGTACACACCAGCACTTTCCAGTTGGTGCCATGCTGAATGACTAGACCTTAAAGTGGAAAAAGGAATTCAGGCCTAAAAAGGCTGCACTGCTTTCCGAGATATTGTTGTCACTCTGATATTACTATCATTTAGAATAACAAAGCATGAGTAGAACAGTTGGTGTTTCCTTGCCATTGTGATCCCATATATATTCTGTTTTATACCTGTGCTAACACATCATCTTAGTTTGGAAGGAACTAGCAATTTGTACATTTATTAGTCATGCTCCTCAGCCTCATGGTTTTATTGGAGGTAAAACAATGAACTATTTCATGGTTAGCTTCATTCCCACTTTTGAAGAACTGGAGCTCATGGGAGCATGACTGCAGAACCAATTATGAATGATAACATTGCTGAATTTCCTAGTACTATTTGTTGCTTTAGTGATATGCTTTTTCTTCAGGATTGTCTAATTAAGGATAAAAATGCATTTTTAAAAACATGTAGAATATGTTAGCTAAGAAGTTTTAGTATTTAGACCAGGCAGGGATAGCTGAACCTTGTGTCATTGGTTGCTTGACATGAAGTTAAAAATACATCTTCAAGGAAAGACCAGGCTCTAAGTATTGCAATGCCAATATATTTTCAAAAGATCTTAAAAGATGTTTTTAGATTTTTAAAGAGACAATATCTTCTTTTGTGATTCATAAAAGTAATATTTCTTGAAAGACACAGTAAAACCATCCATCCAGTCATTAAAAGAGACATACTAGTTGCAAAACTGATCGCAAGTTTTGGAGCTTGCAGTGAGTTATATATCCAAATAGGAGTAAAGATATCAAGCTAAATCCTGTTACTGGACTGCAGGGTGAAAAAGGGAAAAAGAGGTGACATATTTTGGTTATATGCTACTCAAAGTTGACCTTTATTCCCGTCACAGGAGGTAAGATCTATAGGACTCTCTTTCCAGTCTTGGATTGATAGATGATGTTACACAAGTGTGCCATCTTACACTCACTTTGAACTTCATGGAATTTCCTGAAGGAAAACTTACCCTCATGTGTTCCAGGTTGTTCCATTATTTAAAAGTGTTTTATTCTGCATTTATTTCATGGCATTGCACTGAGCAAATATAATTCAATTTCTTCTCACTGTTTTGCTGATGAGGGACAGTTATTGAAATACAAACCATCTTTCTACTGTCAGTGAATGGTTAACAGTTTTAAAAAGGACTTATCCCGGAAATAGCTATAGTCAAAGACAGAGGAATTGCTTTACTTAAGATGAAGTACTTGCCTCATCCACCAGAAGCATGATATAATTAATAGACTGAATTTTTCATCTCTATCACATTGATAGCGAACTCGAAATGTAATCTTCCTGCCTTTTGATTTTTTTCTATTTTGTTGTAGAAGTGATCACTCACTACTAATAAGAGGCAAGCTCTTACCATGTATATTTCTAGTTATTATGAGCTTGTATTTCATTACTTGAGTGTGAAAGCACTTTTAAAAGATAGTCTTATTTTTTAAGAATATCTGCCATTTTTTTCTCACTCGTGTCCCAACTGCGGGCTGGATATGTATTAATCATATCTAGGTGTGATTGTGGAGATACCTCCAGAGTTGGAAAGCCATGAGAACATCCAGATGTATCATATATGGCTGTGCTTGGACACCTGAGTGGGAGTGGATGAAGAGAAAGGATAACTCCCGTGTTGTTTCATTACATACAGATAGCCACAACTCACACTTATACCTATGCTTTTGCCTTTAGCTTGGTAGTCTTTTTCCCCATGCAGCTCCATGTTACTCTGCATCACATATTATGAAAGCTGTTGAAAAGCATACAGGCTGTTACAACAGGAACGTTTCCCCACCTAAGTACCATCTGCTCATGAGTGCTGGAAGTTGAATCCACCAGTTGAACTACTTGGAGGCAGCAGAAACAAGATGCAGAAACATGATCAGAGGGGAATGCTCGATGTTTCTGTTTCTTTCTGGTCCGTTGGTGAAACCATGCCATCCTCCTGGCCTAAGGAAAACAGGAGCCTGCCTACTCTTGGTTGTTTTTAAAAAAAAATGTTTGGTCTTCTTAGAAGTTGTTAGAATCAAAGCAAATGCCTGAGTATCTGTTATTTCATTTTAAGAAAGAGTCAACTCTTCCTGTTAACTGGGGAGAGCTTGAAAACATGAAGTGGGTATTTGATAGTGGGACAGAGATCAATGAGACTTTCCCATACCTGTCAAATTCAAACAGAATGACCCTTAACGAGGTCCTAAAGTCTGAGGTCATAAGCTTACTCCCTTCCCTCCCCTTCCCTGGTAAAGAGACTATCGGGTCTCAGATGCTGATACCAACACAGCTCCTTGTGCCTGCTCTTTTTTCTGAAGTTAGGTCAAGAAGAGAACAGAGAGTGTTTGCCAGTTCCTTTAGTACATTCTGTGCGCGTTGGCCCCATAGTTTAAGGGGAAAAAAGCAGCTTGGATGTCAACAGAAGAAGAACTTCACTTTGAAGAAGAGAAGAAAGCCGTCCCACCCGGGCTGTTCCCTTATGAAAGGAGGCTGCAGAAGAGAGAAGAGGAAGAAAATGAATTTGCTGCTGCAAGAGCCAGGCTTGACTCCATGCCTTGCCATTATCTACCTCGTTTGCCTTTATCCAGTCCGCTCAGACAGGGTTAACATTTCTAACAGCAGTTGTTGCAGTGGGAGTAAGTCGCTGTAAGACTGCAGCTCATTATCCAACCTCTCCTTGTGGGAAGGATAAAATCCCTGTATTTCAGAAGGCCATAGTGCTGTGTAGTACACCGAGAGGCAATGCTGTGGTGCTCGTAGCTGTGAAGATCGCAGAAGCACCATGCCTGTGCTGTGTCTATGCTAGCTGGGCGTACTGGGAAGCTTTCCTTTTGGTACTTTCAAGCCTTGTTTTGCATTATTTATCATGGTGATCTGGGAGAATGCAACCCCTTGAGAGCAATGAAGGTGTCACAGGCAGGGCTTGTGTCAAGCTGCTATTAGGGACAATACTCAAGGGACAAGGTATTCCTAGTATGGTGAACTATGCATAAGGGCACTCAGTGTGAGTACAGATAGTGCTCACGAATTTAAAAAAAGCTTTGAGCTTTCACTTCAGCCAGGCAGTCTCCTGAGTGCTTATCAGCAGTATAGTAGCTCTGAAATTGAGAGTAGAGAGCGAGCCTGTTACAATCCTAGTTTGTGGACTTCAAACATGCCAAAGCACAACATAAAATAGAACATGACCAAGCTATATCGAAAGTTAGACGTAATTGGGATTCTGCAGATAGCACAGCTGCCTCTCGTAAATCCTTAGAGGTCGCTCCTTTCACAACATAGCCTAGAGAGGCTGGCCAGAGGTTTCTTTTCAGGAGCTGCTAATTAGAAGACACTGCCTATGAAAGAGGAGTGAAGAAACATTTAGTTCCTATTTTACACTGTGTTTCAGAAGTGCAGCATTTTACCCTTCCACTTCACTTTCCTCATGATGTTGCTTTGGGTTTTCTTCTTGTCCACAATCAGAGGAGGCTGTTTATTGCTTCTGTTTTTCTTTGGTCCTTTGGTGAAGTTACTCCTGCTCTAAGAAGGAGTAAAGCCTGCCATTTCTTACTCTCTGGTTGCCAGCTTGCAGTGCTCAGTCTTTATAAAGCTGCTAGAATCAAAGGGAACACCAGAATATCTCTCGTTTCAGTGTAAGAAAGAGAGTTGACCCTGCCGAGCTGGTGGGAGAAGCTTGAAAACATGAAGAAGGTATATACGGTAATGGCACAAAGAGGAAAAAGGCTCCCCAGGCTGTTTTTTGAACCTCATTTTTTTGGTGCTAACTTCAAGATTTTGACTGCTTGGCAGTAGTGCTGTCACCAGTATGCTAAATTTGAATGTACACCCAAACACATGCATGCATACACAGTTCTTCGGGGCTCAATTGCTGAGCCTCCTTCTCGGTGCAGGGCTGTTCAGCAATCATTCTGCTTGCTTCAAACCGCAGCTTTTGCCTAGCAGATGCATGGTGATTGCTTTGCAGCAAGAGAAGTTAGTCCTGCCTGTGCAAAAACATGTATTTACAGGCGCTTTCTTAACCGCTTCATTCAGTTGTCTTCTGTGAGTCCCCATCAGATTTTCCCCTGTATCAGTGCCTCGGTGCGAAAGGGCTTCCTGACAGCCCCTGTGGCAGCTCCCGCTCTGTGGTCTAAAACAAGCAAGGCTGTGGCTCTGGCTGTCCCAGCTTTCCCTCTCAGTGCTGTGAGCTGGGTGTTTACTCTTCTGAGTAAACTGGTGATTCATATGAATGTGCTCAGCTATGTGGGAAGAGTCACAGAGGAGTAATATGAAAATGAAGTTTTTTTTTCCAAAGAATCTTTTGCAAGGTTTTACTTTGATTTCTTTGGAAATCTTTGATTTCCTTCTCCAAATCACAAACAGAAAGCCAGATGGGTTTATTTCCCCCCCCACCCCCCAGCTAAAAATTATGTTTTCATGTGTAATTTCAGGTGAAAAGCCCCCTGCCAAGTTAAGAAAATAAAAAATGAGCTTTTAGACTGGTCCATATTTCAAGATTTCTTTTCTTCACAGGCTCTCTCTTCCCCAGTGTCTCCAAGGTCTTCCTCTCCCCTCCATCTCTCTGCCTCTCCCAAGGTCCCTCACTTGCTTCCCATCTGCTTCTTCCCAGCTTTGAACATTTCACCCCACCTTGTGGTGTTTGCCTTGTTGCAGACCTGTCCCAGTAGCTTCTCTGAGGATGTTCCTCAGCTTTATTGAGACATCTCCAGGTCTTTCTTTAGCTTGGGTTTTGATAAACAGAACAAGAAGGTAGGTTTTCTTATGTGATCATATCTTCAAGTCACAAGGCTCGAGGGCTACAGTGGGCAGAGTCATTCAGAGCTACCTTCCCCAGAAACCTCTCATTTATATTATGCTTTGCCTGTATCCTCTGCAAGACCAGAGCCTACGCCTCATGAGCAACACCCTACGCAATGAGCCCCGCCAGCATGGGAAGGAGATGGACAGCAGCACTGGGATAGAGCATCGTTCTGGATACATTACCTATCTACATATCTGGATGAAGCATATGCGTGCTGGGAAAGGCTGTATTCCTCCAGGGCTGGCAGCAGCATGCTGCCCGAGTCCTCTGCTGGGGAGCCTGTGGGGGATGGCCTTGTGCTTCCTCCTCGGCATCAGGGAGCATCCGTCACTCGCTTCAGCCCCCTGGGCTGTCCTGGTTTCAGCTGGGATAGAGATAATTTTCTTCCTAGTAACTGATATAGTGTTGTTTTGGATTTAGTATGAGAATAATGTTGATAACACACTGATGGTTTAGTTGTTGCTAAGTAGTGCTTACACTAAGTCAAGGACTTTTCAGCTTCCCATGCTCTGCCCAGTGCACAAGAAGCTGGGAGGGGGCACAGCCAGGACAGCTGACCCCGACTGGCAAAAGGGACATTCCATAACGTATAGCGTCATGCTCAGTGTATAAACTGGTGGGGACTTGGCTGGGGGGCAGTGACGACTGCTTGGGGACTGGCTGGGCATCCTCAGCAGGTAGTGAGCAATTGCATTGTGCATCACTTGCTTTGTATATTATTATTATTATTATTATTATTATTACTACTACTACTACTACTACTATTTACTTAATTTTATTTCAATTATTAAACTGTTCTTATGTCAACCCATGAGTTTTCTCACTTTTATCCTTCCAGTTCTCTCCCCCACCAGGGGGGAGTGAGCGACCGGCTGGGTGGTGCTTAGTTGCTGGCTAAGGTTAAACCACGACAGGGGGCCAGGGGATGCCATCCATCTTGGGCCAGGGGTGCTGAGCGCGAGCGTGCTCAGGTGTGGGAGGGAGCCGCAGGGTGGCAATCGCGCATGTGGCACGCGCACACAATCTGCCATTACTTCCTCTTCTGCTCCCGTGATTTATGGCCCGGTGAACAGCTCTAGCTTCATGCCCTGAGTTTTGTAAGGCATTATTTGATTTTGCAAAGGGAAGTATATAAATTACTTGCTGAGTTATGCACTTGGTAAGGCTTTCTCTTCTCTTTGAGCAGTATATTTATTTTGGACAGCATTTCCTTGGGCAGCAGGCACAAGCAGAAGAGGGAAAGAAACATGATTCTTGGAAATATTTTCATGGGGTGATTTTAGCAGGGCTCTCAGGGAGGAGAGGCCAACGCGTGGGTGCTCCGGATTGGAAATCCCTGCTGGGGTTGTGACAGGGGAAGCTGAGCCTTGGGGTGGGAGGACAGGGAAGCGCGGGGACCTCTGGCGAGGAAGGGCTGGATGATGGGGGCTCTGCCGTGGGAGCAAAACAGCTTGAGCTGAGGGCAAATTCAGGCTTAGCTGCTGGTACCATGTGTGTTCCTGCAGCGAAGCAAGCTCAGGTGCACTGCATTTTCCTCTTCGGCTGAAGGTGAGCACATCTTGCACCACCGTATTTCTGTGCCAGAAGGAGCAGCCCAGTTTGGGGAGCAGCCCAGTTTTCCTTGCAGCAGGATGTGCTTAGGCTCAAGCCGTAAGCGATTTTCTTTTTTAAAGTTACGTAATGATCAGCGTGAGCTGATATTACAATAGCTCTTGTGTTATCAATAACATGGGAAAACTGGGTCAGAGGAGTTAAATGATACGTGCAAGG
Organism: Platalea leucorodia; assembly: GCF_965183815.1. Classification (NCBI taxonomy): domain Eukaryota; kingdom Metazoa; phylum Chordata; class Aves; order Pelecaniformes; family Threskiornithidae; genus Platalea; species Platalea leucorodia. Next base: position 72,238,819 of record NC_138824.1, read on the forward strand.
CGTATCTCTGGTGTCTGGTGCTGGGCTCGCACCCACATGCCTCTCTCCCTGGGCACTTTGGAAATAAAAAGGGAAACTGGAAGACAGAGCTCTTGCAAAATCACCTAACCACGCCATGCAGTCAGAGGGCCACTGAGCATAATGAAGGTCCTATATGGTGTCTGGATCTCGCATTTATGCATTTTAAATTCATAATAATATTTTGGAGAGGTGTATTGCTAATGCCTCAAAGAAGCCAAGAAAGTGCACAGCTTGCCACATTGCAGGCCCAGTGCTTTGCTCGAAGTAGCAGATTGTATTTTTCCTAACGTAAAGCTCTTTTTTTTTTGGAGGGGGCAAATTTTAAAGAGAGTGTAATATTGTGCCATTTACATGGGACCTCAGACATGTGCTGCACTCTGGCTGAAGAGGCACCTCAGTGCCTGCAGTAATGCAGCCCTCGCTGCCAGTTACTGCCGGCAATTCTGCCAGGGCATTTCACTTTCAAATAAGCCCTATTGTAAATACAATATGATAAATGGGGAGGCAGCAGGGAACTCAGAGGAGTGCTGGGTGGGAGACAGAGGAAGGACCGAAAAGCTCAGCGAGACACCCGGATAGAAGCTCCTATCACTCAGCTGCATCCCCTGTCCCACACAAACACAACCTTTAGCACTTGAAAAAGCAACAAAAAAAAAAAATAGATACAAACCTAGTGAATTTTATCAATTGCTCATTGATACAGTCAGACAGGTAGTTATTGTATAGGCTTAATTGTGCCTATCCAGAATGAATGGCGTGCAGCTAACGAGCCCTGCGGTCGGTGGAAGAGCTCTGTCTGCCCCCGCTGGTGGGGGAGAGGAGGGGAGGGAGGGATGCAGGGGGGCAGGGGGTGCAGGGGTGCTGGGCACCCCGGGAGCCCAGTCCTCCTCCCAGGGACTTTCCCAGCAGATGTCACTGTTCACCCACCAAATAAAACCACTCCCAGGCAGTAAAGGGCCCTTGGAAAAAGCCACCGCAGGCTATTACTTAAAAATGAAATACGCGGCCTCGGAAGAACATCTCTGTTTGGGAATAAGAGTGAGAGCGGTTTATTTTTATAAAGGTGGCAGGGGACAGAAATATGCTGTAAACCTGGAGGAGAGCGTTACTGCAGGAGCTGTGCCTGCAGCAGCCCCCGGCCCCACACCGCTGTACCTGGCACACAGCTTTAGGGTGGGCGACGGGGTGGATGGGCACCTCCGAGGGTGGTGGTGGCAAGCTTTAGCTGGTCTCTCTAATGTTCCTGCACTGCAGGGTTTAGTAGGATTTAATCATGACTAATGATTTAGTGATTTAATCATGACATAATTTTGTGGGATTAAATCATGACTAGCCCTGCCCACGCTTTATTTATTCAATATATAGGTCCTTATGATGTTATATAGATACAAAATTCATATTAAATACCGGAGGAGCTGAACATTTTTTCCCCTCAGTACATAAACTAGATGTGAGCAATTTGAAACTGGGCAATTTCTACTAGAAGCAAGTTACATCCTTATTCTCTTTTAGAGATTTTCTGGGTTACTCTTCAGTCTGGAGAAAGGCTATAGGAGAGCTTTGTTTTCCATGCGGTATGGCAGAGCTTCTGCTCTTAGTAAGAGCTGTGCCTGGCACGCAACCGAAGTATTACTGCAGAGATACACAGACACTATGATAAAGCAGCTCAGACACCAGAGTGACAGGCGAGCAGAAGTGCTGCACTACACACGGGGTAGCCAGGCAGCTTGCTGGCCTAATGATGGGGATGTAAACGGGATAATGTGCGCGTTCAACGTGGGACATCAGAAATGTCAACAATTGTATAGTTGCACGTTTCATCCTTGGTAATTTTTCATTTTAAAACAGACAAGACAGCATGCATGAAGAGAAGAGTAATCATCTTACTGCTGGGATATCATTAGCACGTAACGTGCTGACTCTGGTAGGGGCACACAGCACAGAGCAGGGAAGGGCAAAGCTGTGCACTACCCTGCTTATCTCAGCCCCCCGGTGTGCAGAGCACTCCTGATGTTACAAAATACCTTGAAGAAGGGCTTCTCCACCTGAAAATGTGTTCATTTTTTTCCATTCCAAAATCCTGGCTTTTCCTGCCAGCCTAACCTTGCTTGTCTGCTAACCCCACTGACACACTTGTGCTTTCATAACAGCAGGCTCCAGCCAAGAAGAAGTTTAGACTGTTTCCCCCCATCGTCCTAGAGGAAATCTGTTGCCAAATCCCCCCTCTCGATCCGATCGAGTTTCCAGACTGAATTATTCATAGGCATTTAGCCTTGTGCCAGCATTGTCTTTTGGGGTGAGGAGCTCGTCTGCCCTCCGGCAGGCGTGTCTAGGAAAGCAATGGCATCCCCCCTCTGCCTCTCGTCCATGGGATAAACAACCCGGACTCTCTGGGTCTCCTCTTGTCAGGCTGGCTCCCCATCGCTGGCCCTCCTGGTAGCCCTGCAAGGGGTCTGGGCTTTTCATGTTCCTCCTTGTGAAGCGAGGTGAGCAGAAGCAGGGTGCTGTGCTGGATGAGGTTTACTAGTGCCTTGTACGTTAGCTTTACCAAGCATTTTTTAATTCCTCTAAGAAGCTCGTGATGGGAAAGTTTGAGCCATTGCTGATGTCTGAAAGCAAGTGTCTGTATTCAGACTGAAGGCCATTGCTAAGATACTCCCCAAGATTGCCCCAAACCTGATTTCCTTAAGGAGCATCACCAGTGATTTCCTCTTAGCCCAAGAGGTCTCCTTGCGGAGTCACTTCAGTCTCCCCTCCAAATCATGCTTCATCTACTCGGCATGTCCTGACAATAAACTTGATTCCCAACGTTATGAAACAGCAATGAGGGATGACTCTGTGTGGAAGATGAGATGTGCAAAACATACCATGGGTGGGCCGAACCCATTGCTATTTTTTCCGTTGTTCATGAAGCCTCAATATAAAAACAATTGGTTTAAGCAAAAGGGTCATTGGGTACCCAAACCTTGTAAAGCCCGTGTTCACCCGCCCGGATGGGTTCCTGCCATGGGCTCTGGCCTTCCCTCTAACTCATACGATGTTTCCATTAACTTCAGCAGGAGTAAGAAGAGTTTGTTAGAGAAAATATTTGAGGCAGATTGTTTTGGGGCCAGGGAGGAGATGCCCGTGAGATACTGCCAAAGGGGAAGGAGCCAAAGCGGGGCAGGAGGCTGGGGCTGGGTCCCTGCAAGGTGGCAGCAGGGGGAGGAGGGCGATGCCCCAGGTGGGCTCGGGATCCAGGGTGAATCCCCTCCCGCACATGCCTCGCTGGATAGTGGGACCACTGCCAACGCCAGCCACATGTGGGAGTGAAGAACCCAAGTCAGGGTACCCATCAGCAGCCTGGGTGAGCCACTTCAAAGGTCTTCTTCTCGGAAAGTGGCTGGGTATTTCCCTAAGGCTCTGGAGTGATAAGGCACTCCCTCATTGCCTGAGTCTTTCCCTGCCTGAAATCAGATTGCCACACTTGCCAGCTCTCAGTCGGCTAAGAGCCATTATAAATTGCCCCTCATCAGATGCAAAATGCTTGTCTGGCAGAGTTAGAGAAGACATATTCTGCTCCTTGGGTTTTGCTGTGACTAAAATACACTGCAGCGAATAGATCAGCCCCTGGAGAGCACCTTGTTTGGGAGAGGAATTTATCAGTGTCAGGGGTGTAAATTAGGCGCGACACAGACCTGGAGTAAGAAGAGAGGGGAAGCTCAGCCTCTGCCCATCACGCTGGTGCAGTGTGTGCTCCTCTGGCAGCGCCGGGAAGAGTTTGGCTCCCCAAAGAGGCTGGACTGTGATTTGCTATTGGACGCTGTGGCCCCAGCGTCACCCAAAATAGAGCATTGCAAACACGGGCATTAGCAATGTCATCTAAATAGCATCAGAGTAAAGGCATAGTATGGGCTTCAGCTCCGAAGTTCAGCAATTTGTAGTTAGATGTGTACATGTGGACACCTGGCTGTGAACCAGGTGTCCCAGCTCTCTTCTACTCAGCGGAGATCAAGGGCTTCATTCAGGCCCCTCGGTACAGGTATCTGAGTTACCTTCACTGGCAGATATGGCACGGGACCAGTGGGAGACCCGGGTCCTTCTGGAGCGTCAGCTGAAGGCATCTCAAGTGGCCCTGGCTGGCAGTGGCACTAACCCCACCCTAACTCGCATTTAGGCACCTGGATGGAGGAATCTCACCCACAGTGTAATCAAAATACAGTGAAATGAGGCCACTGGATAAACCCTCTCTGGGTACCTACTTGATTAAAGCAAGCGGTGGTGGGTCAAACCGTTCTAAAGTGCTGCGGGCTCTGTTAGTGGGTTAGGCTGGAAGCAGTCTGTCAGCGCATGCCCAGGGCTCCTGTGCATCCTCATGCTTTTCCCTCAAAATGCCCCAAGGGAAAGGTTTTGGGACTAGGAAACTGGTGTAAAAAATGTATCTAAGCTGTTATTGATGGAAAGCTTATGCTTTGCTAAATTATACTATTTCCTAAAAAATGCTGCCTCCTCACAGAAAAATGAAGATTTTTGTTGTCAATAGGCAGGTTCTAGAAAATGACCACACAGACAGGGTGCAAGGACTTCTTCACACGGGGCGCTGGGTTGTTTTGTGGGATGGATCATCTTAGCTGGCTGCTCACACTATAGCAGAAGCAGAAACAAGAGGCGCCTGGATCAGCGCTGTCGTGAAACACAGCAATACTCCCAGCCAAGCTTTCAGAGAAAATCTCATGTTTTGTCTGGAAGTGGAACATTTCCATGGAAATATCCATAAACCCTTTTCATTTCTTTAGATTTTGATTGAGAAAAGAGTGTGTTTTCTGGCCAGCCTTAGGGAGGACCATCCTGGGGAAGGCAAGGACTCCAGCTCAGGGGTGTTCAGCAAAGGGCAGAAGGCAGGAGCAATGGTGTGTTTCAGATGGCAGTGGTCATCGACGTCCAACCTGGAGTTACAGGGGAGGCTTACGAGCACTGGGTGGACGGGGAAGCCCAGAGATGGGCCTTGCAGGAGAGGCAAGACAGCATCATTTAATGGGTGGCTCTGAGCAGAGCTAAAATGAACTTATGGGGGAGAAATGGCCTTTGAGAAGCTTGGAAAAGTGAATGATAGGGTTCATGAAGCAGCTTTCTGCAAGAATACGCACAATGTTTTTTTAAAGCTATAGGTGTGAAAGAGACTGAGAAAACCAAGACAAAGCTACCAAATGAAAAAAAAAAATGGCTGAACTCTTCTTGCCATTCCTCTGTGTGATCATTAACAAGATTTCTCTCCTTTTCTTTACCACCTGTCTTGATGAAATATCTGCAAAATGCAGCTGAGACTACTACCGCCTCAGTCCAGTGGAAATTGCCCAGTGTGTTCAGAAGTTGCTAAGAAAAAATGGAGGTACAGGCAGACCATCCGATCATGTTAGGCTCGGTTCCTTCAGCGCACAGGCTAATAGCAAACCTGTAACATTCACGTGAATAGATGGCCCCCGCTGCGCCTTCCACTGGAGTGTGTCCTGCCTTGTGGATGCTGAGAAGTCAAACCAGGTCACAGTCTCTTGAGGTGATAGTTTATAAGTCTTTTTTACAAAGGGTGTGGAGAGGCAGAAAAAGGTCATGCATTGTTCAGGGGCAGATTGAGGGAATTAATATCCCTTGCTCTCCTGCTGTGACTGCTGCATCACAATACGAGAAATATTTTGGTGTGTGATACTCAGTTTTACTAACATGCGAACCCATAAGCAGACCAAAATAATCAGAAATGGAAGCTTACCTAAAATACTTAAAAACACAGAGTGTTGCTGCTAAAAATGTGCTTTTTAAAGTTTTCATAGTAGTGACACAAAAGTCTTGCCCAGCATTTAACACCTGCAGATAGTAACAGCTGCATAATATCAGTAATTACGCAAAAAACATTCTAATGAAGCAAACTCAATTTAACTTTCCCCCATCCTTTCCCCCAGCTAGAAACTCAGTGCTAATAAAAAAAGCCTATCTGTGTTTATTTTAAAAAGGAAAAATGTTGGCAACACCATTTGAACCAAATGAAGAAAACAGAACTGAAGATACAGCTCCACTGACTTAATGGCCTTATACCCTTCCTTGGTGCTATTAAAGGACTGTGCGGTAAAAATCTGGGCTGACTTACTAAAAATGTGGGATTTATTAGTTTTTTCCATCCAGGGGAATCCACACTTGCACAGTTCTTCACCACTCCACGTGAAGAATTTGATTTCGAACCACAAAAGCTGGCTAATTCAGTGCACGGCAGTAGAAAAAGTGGGTATTTGACCCCTTCAAAACTGCAATAACATGGAATTTGCCTGGAATCCACCTTCTTCCACAGGCAAAGGCAAGCCTTACTTTTCACTGTAGGCTCTGGTATGTAATATATGTATCAGGATACACATATGTCTCAGATAAGAAGTTTACTGGCAGAAAACCTAAGCTTAGTCTAATGCTTATGGGACTATTGAACCAAAAGGCGAAGTTGTTCTAGGTAACTCTTCTTCTAGCAAATGCTCTCTGATGTTCCTGCTAGTGAGGAACATCTTCCTTAACACAGGAAGTATCAGACTTGAGAACAAACTGTAAGATAGAAAAGCTTAATATTTCAAATCAGTTTCTAAATTTCTTAAAGAGCCCATATAGCAAAGATGTTCATGAAATGACTTCTCTAGCTTGGATACACTCCAGCAGAACTCAGTGAACTTTAAGAAACTGGAAACTCAGTTGTGCATGGTCCAAACCAGAGAAAGCTGCCTTGCATCTTTTTAAGGAGTAAAAATAACTGTCTTGCTTGATAGGTTTTGATGGCGCACTGACTGTAACCACACCTGCCGTGGCCGTGCCTGCAGGCTGAGCAATGGTAGGAGGACGTTGTCCTGTGTCTTCCTCTCCCAATGGTCCTGTGCCCTGGTAGGAGCTGTCTCGGAGAGGGGCTGCAGAGCAGTGCCGCTCCAGCATTAACACCGGTAAGAGAAAAGAAAGGGAGGTTCAAGATGGTCACCTTTAGGCACCTTGATGCTTTGCTGTTACATCCCGATTTGCAAGATGTGCGAAAAAACACACGGCTCATTCTGAGGGTTATGCACGTTGAGTCAAATCTGCATTTACTGATAGGAGGGGAAATTCTAGATTAGATAATTCTCACCCTGCACATCCAAAAATAATATGGTCACTGCTTGCCGATAGTGGCAAATTGCAGCTTCTTATTATTTCTGTTTACAGCTCAAGCTTGGTGCTTTCCAGACAGTATGTCCCTGGCTTTGTTTTCATTTGCTTTGTTTTCTTTTGTTCACATAAGTATAAGATTTCTCCTTTGCTTAGGGCAGACTCTAAGCCCTCTGAATGGGTCCATCTGATCCCATCCCTCCAAAGCACTTTGTGCTTTGTCCTCCAGATTCTTTTACAATTGAGCAGAGTGGATGTTGATACACGCTGTGGGCCAGTTTCTGTCATTTTTCTCAGTTGGAGGTAGCCATAATTCAAGTTTTGGTGACATTGTGTTGCCTTGGAAATGCAGGGTTGCAATATGGACTTCCAGTATTTGTTGTTCCCCATTTAGAGCTCTTACCCGTAAAAAAAATCACTCATAGGTCCTTGTTGTCAAACACTCTCTAAATCTATGTGATGGTATTTTCATTTACTTTTTATTTACCAGTTAAAAATGCCACCTTCTGTGATTTATGTCTTGCAGTGTTCACCAGCAGCCTTTAAATATATCATAGCAAAGATTTATCAGCATTTTCAACAATTCCCTATTGGAAGCAAGGTTTTGTGTGAAAAATTAGGAATTACACCAATCTCTGTCACATCAGGCAACAGCCTCTCACTAATAAATTTTGCACCCAGACATATTTACCACTTCTTTAGTTTGTAAATGATTATCATGCTTCATAATGGGGCAGTGTTAATAACAATAAAAAAAAGAAAAATAGACATAAGTAGCTTTCCAGAATATGACTAAATAGGACTGAATGCTTTGTTCCAGTATCCAGGACTTTGTTAGCTATTACCAGGCAGTGAATGAACATTTATTCAGCTTTGAGAGGGCTACAAAAGATAAATGATTAAGAAGATTTTTAATGATTAGCTTCCAGTGTGCGACTGTTGTAGCAATGTAGCGTGCCCTCGGTACAGTGCCCTCAATTTGAGCTGCTGTTTTTTCCTGTCCATCCACATGTAATTTCTTTGCTCGTTGCAGAGCCCAGCATTAGCCGAGTTCAAAGGATAGTAGCTATAATTTAAGACTCTCATGCTTTCATTTGTTAGTCGTCGAGACGAAATTAAGCACAAGAAAAAAAATCACTCAGAGGACTGGCTCCGACTCGGAACACCTTAAAATTAGGTACTGGAGTAAGACAGACTCCATGGGCAGAGCCGCCGCCCTGCTAGACCGTTTCTGTCATCGATGGAGAGTGATGGCAAACCCAAACGGGAAATCGGCCAACATAAGGTCTGAATGGCTTTCAGCAGTGCTTCTCTGGTGGCTACGGTGGGACCTGGGCATGCTGTGTTTCCAGCGTGACTGTGCTAAGTCAGGTGAAACCATGCCTTGCTTGCCGTGGTTTTCAGTCCTGTTCCCTGTTCAGCCTTTTTTCCTCATTGTTGGGATTCTGCCTGGCCTCAATTAGGCTTTGTTATTTAGGAAATGGGTCCAGGCTTTGCTAAATTTATACTAAAACCAAAGTCCTCAGCGCTTGCTACATCTGAGAGGAGAATTTTCCCCCACCCCCTTTCCAGGGAAAGGTGCTGGATTTTGTCCCATCTGTGGCTTCCCAGTGCAAAATCACATCTGAGCACATAGAGCAGAGGTTGTGTTCCTGAGGTCTTGCCTGGCAAGCTGGCTATGGCCAAAGCACAGCATCCAATTGCCTTTACAGATCATCCAGCTCTGCAGGTATTCGTGCTTCCAAAGCATAAAAAAGAATCAGTGATGGTCTCTAGGATTTAAGGCATTCAGTATAATTTCTGCAATTGGACATCTTTTCCAAACTCAAGGTATCATCAGCTCATAATTGTTTCTGCATAAAGAAATGACAGGCAAAACAAGCCACCTATATTTTTGAGTGTACTATGTGAGTCAGGAAGAACCATTATCCCCCAGACTAATAAAAAAACTTTTTCAACTTCTATGTGTCCATGACAGAGGATGTGTAAATCTCAGCTACACAGCTTGCTCTTCTTTATTGCCTAAATTGCAAGGGAATTAATTGGTGCTGGAAGAGTAGCCACCTATGAAGTTGGATTAGTTGTAGGAGTATGGTTGTCTGTATTAGGCTTGTTTATAGAACAGGCAGGGTTGTCTTTTGTTTTGGTTTGTTCTTTTCCTTTTCTTTTGTAATATAGCCAATTAGATTCTTTTAACTCTTACTGGGTCTGGCTGGGATGAAGTTAGTTTTCTTCACACCAGCCTGTATGGTGCTGGGCTTCGCATTTGTAGCATAAACAGTACTGATAAGACACCAGTGTTTTGGCTACTGCTGAGCAGTGACTGCACAGCATCAAGGCTGTCTCTCCAACCCTCTCACCCAAAACAGGCCAGTAGGCTGGAGTGGGAAAAAGGCTGGGAGAGACAGCTGACCAAAGGGAAATCCCATATCATATGACATTGTACTCAGCAATAAAAGCTGAGGGAAAGGGGGAGAATGAGGAGGTTCTGTCATCATGGTTATGACATTTGTCTTCCCAAGCAATTGCTACACATACTGAGGTTCTGCTTCCTGGGGAGCAGCTGGACACCTACCTGCTAATGGGAAATAGCGAATAAATTCCTCTTTTTGTTTTGCTTCCACACACAGCTTTTGCTTTTCTTATTAAACTGTCTTTCTCTCAACCCGTGAGCTTTTCGTCCTTATTTTCTCCCCCTGTCCTGCTGAGGAGGGGGAGTGAGAGAGCATCTGGGTAGGCGTCTGGCAGCCAGCCAGCCAAGGTGAACCCACCACATCTTATCAGCACAGCATTCTGCCAACAACTTCAAAAGCTTCCAGCCTTTGTGTGGCTTTCTGATTGGGTGTTCAAGATTTTAACCACTGTATTGCCAGGGATGAATTGAAAGGTTAAGTCTTTCTTACTGTAAACTACGATAGGCCTCAGTAGGGACCATGATGACAGTGAAAGTAGGATGGCCTTAAAAGGCATAGGGAAGAGAAAGCAAAAATGAAGGCAAATGCTGCTTGTGATTAAAACCAACAGGGAATCAATGCAAAAGAACTTTTTCTCCTTTAAACCGGTGTTAGTTACTCTGCATCTCCATCTGTGCCAGACCCCCAGCTGAAGCTGCACAGCTCGAGGGCTGTTGGCTTGCTAGCTGCCCATGCCAGCATTCGGACAGCTGGTGGGTGCCACTGTGTCAGCACTATCCTCAGACCAAAATATCTACTACTTACACAGGAACCAGAAAGCAGAGGAGAGCCTCCAGGAGAGGGCTGGGGGAACAGAACCTTGAGCTGGGGATTTTAATGACACAGTCTATGAATAGCCTGAGAAACAAGATCATTAAACCTATTCTTGTAGGGATTTGCTGTTACATTTTTTTCCTTTCTTAGTTTTCACAGAACCTCAGTGACTCACCTGAAAATTTTCCTCCTCCAACAGCACTCGTGCTTGACATCAGAAAGCTGGTCTTTTCCTTGTACCTTTCCAGCAGAAGGCCAGAGGCAGCCGGAATTGGATGGGTGAACCTGTGCCCATCAGGTTTTCCTGTTGGGCATTTCAGATGTTAGGACAAGGAACACTCAATAATACTTAATATGCTAGTAGACACCATTCTTTTATGTTACTCGTACAGACAGCAAGCTGTCCTTATTCATTGATCAGATTAATAAGGCTACTTAGGTATCTAAAGATACTACCAGGTGCCTTTTGGGATTTATCAAAATTCCTGAACAGGATGGGATCATAGGTGCCCTGCATCCCGACCACCGCTGCAAGGGGCTGTACTGCAGGAGCTGGTTCTGCAGGAGGGTCTTGCTCCGGGGGAGCCAGAGGTGCCAGCAACCATCGCTGCTTGGCCAAGAGCAGCGCCCGGGTGGGAGGTGAGGTTGTTCAGCACTGCAGGCAGAAGCCACGCGTCCAGGTGCTTGGCTCAGCTGAGGGCAGTGCTGGCTGGTGGCTGTGCCCTCACAGCGGGGACGTGTGCTTCACTGTGTCCTTATTTGAGTGCCGTAAGGTTGGGGTCTTGCCTGCCTCAAACACACACTCTAAACCTAGTCTGGCTGCACAGCCTAGGGCAAGGGATTCAGTGTAAGGCAAGGGTCTTCTGCTCCCTTTATTTTATGCATTTTTAAGCAATGACTGTAAAAAAAATGCATATAGTTCTGGAGCAGTGTGCTGGTTTTGGCTGGGATAGAGTTAATTTTCTTCATAGCAGCTAGTATGGGGATGTGTTTTGGATTTGTGCTGGAAACAGTATTGATTGATAATTCAGGGATGTTTTCATTATTGCTGAGCAGTGCTTACACAGAGTCAAGGCCTTTTCTGCTTCCCACCCCACCCCACCAGCGAGGAGGCTGGGGGTGCACAAGAAGTTGGGAGGGGACACAGCTGGGACAGCTGACCCCAACTGACCAAAGGGATATCCCACACTGTATAACATCATGCTCAGCACGTAAAACTGGTGTAAGAAGAAGGAAGGGGGAAACGTTTGGAGTGATGGTGTTTTGTCTTCCCAAGTAACTATTACACATGATGGAGCCCTGCTTTCCTGGAGATGGGTCTGGAGATCTGCCTGCTGATGGGAAGGAGTGAATGAATTCCTTGCTTTGCTTTGCTTGTGTGCATGGCTTTTGCTTTACCTGTTAAACTGTCTTTATCTCAACTCATGAGTTTTCTCCCGTTTACTTTTCTCATTCTCTCCCTCATCCCACAGGAGGGGAGTGAGTGAGCAGCTGTGTGGTGCTTAGTTGCCGGTTGGGGTTAAACCACGACAAGCAGGGATATATATGTATAGTTCTGGAGTAGGCTTATAACTTTCATGTCCAAGATAAGTGTCTAGCTGCTAGGACACGAAGTCAAACCCTCTCCTGTCCTCTCTCTTCCTGATGAATGTTTGCGAGGCAAAGCAGAGGATGTGGAGAGGAGACCCTTCCTTGGCACCACTGCCCCAGAGGGACCCTCCCAGGGGGACTGGGAGGCGAGAGGTGGGCTGGTTTTCTAATGGAGGGAAAATAACCTGGGACCCCATCCCTTGGGGGGCTACTAAGGTAACTACAATAAATTAGCAATATTTGTATACCTTTTAAAGCTATCTAAGTTTTGCATTCACTTGGTTAGCTAGAAAAACTGCTTCAAGTGTAACAACTATGGACATAAAAAGGAAAAAAGAAAATTGGAACAAATTCTCAGACTTATGAAGCTGAAGTATAATCTTAATTTTAACAAAATTAAACCAGTGAGAAAAAGTCATATAAAAGTATAAAGCTACAGAAGTTATAGGTCTGGTTAGCTATTCATATACTCTCACCTTTATTAAGCTGACCTCGGATGGTACATTCTAGCTGCTATCTCAGAAGTACTACCCTTGGGGGAGTACTTTTTCTCCATAGAAGTACCAGTTTTCAGTGGGTTTTATATGTGTCTTCTGCCGTTCTACTGACAGAAGTTTGCACTGTCAGCACTTTCCTTTATCTTCTTTTGTGTGTTTTTCTTCCTCATTATATGCTGAATATCCATGCTTTTTAATTTCTTATAATTGTACATAAATATATTGCCCTGGTAACTGTTCCAATACTTCAATGCTTCATTAATTTAGCATACACAAGGTTCTGTGATTTTCAGGCTTCTAAAACCGGAAAGAAAAAAAAAAAAAAGATGTGTTTTGTTCCTGGGGCTTATTAACCACATAGTCCTGTGATTTCTACAGAAAACTTCCTATGTATCGGATGATACATGAAGTATCACATATGTAGAAGGTGTGATTTACAGTTACTCCCATAGTCATAGTGATGTACTGTCAGACTTAATGGTAAACCTGACTTCTGCAGCCTCTGAAGTGCTCAGGTGCATATCTTGCTTGCTTAAGCTGAGAAAAAAGAACTTCTGTGTTGACTGTAATTTCTTATTTCAACTGAGATTTTCATAATTTCCTTTGGACTCTGCAGTTTTACCCATCATGGTGTCTGATGAATCTGACTCTGCTAAACTGCAGAGGTTATAATCCTGTAAAACAGTGTGGCCTCAGCAAAAGCTCAGTAGTGAAGGCTGGGAGAACTGGATGTTTCAGAAACAAAATGGAATTTTACTGTGTATGCTAAAAATAATGTAAGTGCATTGCCTGGGACAAGGACTCCCAAATAAGCTGAAGCAGCAAAGCAGAAACCTTCATTTGGCGATCAGAGATGTGAAAGTGTTTGCAGGGAAAATTCTGGCGAGAGTAGTTGCTGGTCGCAATTTCTCTGGCCCCAGATCTCCCTGATGCTTTTCTGAAGTTTCATGGTCTTTCACTGAGATTTCCACAGGCAGAGCATCCCACAGGATGGCCTTAAGCCTTCACGTTTAATTCCTCACCTTACGTGGACCTGCTCTCTGTTTCTCAGCATCCTCTTCTCATCACACACTTTCATTTTGTCCCCTCAGATTATCCCAGCTTTCAACTCAGAGACCTCAGGGTCATTTTGCCAGCAGGGCAAAGCCAACGTGTGTCAACCCAACTCAGTGCTGGTTCCCTCTGGTAGAGCAAATTACTTCTGTTCACATTACATACTATTTGGCCCTGGGTTTTCCTTGGGCCATATGAGATGCTCCTGTGGCTGTGTTTGTGTGGCTGTGGGTCCGTCCCCGTCTGTCCGTCCCGTCCCCCCCCGCCCCCCCTACGGTGTCTGGGGAAGCAGAGGCCATGCCGAAGCCCACCAGAGTGATGCTTTCAGAGCGTGAAACTGGTGCCTGTGTCGCAGGCTCTGGGGAATGGCACAAGAGTTTGTGGGCACAAAGGCAGCCAGGGTAGTGCACGAGGGCTGCGTGTGCTGGAGAGAGCCAAACCTGGGTTTGCCCTGTCCTTTCTGTCTTTTTTTCAGCAAAATCTGAGGTGCAGTATCCCTGTGAGGTTACCATGGCTTTGTTTAAGGAGAAAATAATCAATTGACGCCAGAGGAAACCCTGGGAACAAAATAATATTTGTGCCTTTGCCTCCATCTCTGACACTGGTGAAACAAACTTATTCAATAATGATTTGATAGGCTGATATTCATTGTGTTTCACGTAGCTGAACGTCAGGAAACCGAATCTCTAACTCCAATGAGCTGTGAACTGGACCCAAAATTACCAGTATGGAAACTGTAGGCATTGTAAATGCACTAGGATGAGAGTTGCCATAACAGATGAGACCCAGTGCCCTGTGCATGCTGTTGCCAGTGGCCAGCAGCCGATGCCAAGGGCAGATACAGAGGATATATGTGGTATTACCTGGCATACTTTTCCAGATTCACTCTGTCTGTGCTTGAGGGATTTTCCTCAGTAAGTAGTTGTAGACAGACCATCATGTTTAATAGCCTTCAGTGGAGTTTCATGAATTGATCTAATCCCCTTTTGAAATGACTGCTATTTCTGCACTCTGCGTTATCTTGTGTCACGGAGTTCAGCAATATAATTATGTGCTGGGTGAAAAAGTTCTTCCTATTCTTTGTTTTAAACCTGCTGCCAGAACATGTCACTCTTCCCAGATAAATAGCAAGTAGGGAACAGACTTTCCCTATTCACTTTAACAACAGTGCATTGATGGTGGAGCCCTGTGTTATTTACCCCTTCAATCATATTGCTTCCAAAGTGAACTCCTAGTCTGTTTAGTCATTTCCTCATATGGAAGTCATACCGTCCTGCTGTCCCCCCGGCGCTGTTTCCGATTGCATTATATTCCTTTTGAGATGGCATGACCAGAGTGGTGCTCAATATTCAATGAATATATGCTCTGGGGATTTATACAATGACATAATAGTATTTTCTGTTTTGTTCTCTATTCTTTTGCAACTAATTCCCCAAACGCCTTTTTAACCATTGTTGAGCACTGAGTTACTTCCAGAGAAGAAACACATGGTTTCAAGATTTCTTTCCTGCCTGGTTATACCTTCTTTAGACTCCATCAGATATAGTTTATGTTTTTTCTCCATGCGCATTACTTTGCAGTTACTGACACTGAAATTTGCCTGCCATTATCTCCATGTTGTGTAATCCCTCTGCAGCTCTGCACCATCAGTTTGACTTCAGCTTTTCCTCGCAGTCGGGTCTGGCTGCTCTGAATCACTCTGCACCCCCTGTGAACTTCGATGCTCCAGTCACCCCCCTTCCCCTTTCCAGGTCATACGCAAATATGCTGTTTAATACAGGTCTTTCAAATCCTCGCTGGATCCTGCTGGGAAATTCACTTCACTGTGAACTTGGACCATATCTGTGTCTTTTGTGTTGTATCCATCTTCTCACTCGTTACTAATTCAGAAGAGAGTATTCCCACGTATATCCTAACTCAGATGCTTAACAGTCTTTGGCGAGGAGCTTGTTCAAAACCTTTTGAAAATCCAAACATGTACACCTCCAAGATACTATCCCTTTGCTTGCATACTAATGTCTCATTTCTTTAGTTTGAACTGAATATTTCTTGTCTTACGTGAGCTCTAGGATTCCTGTGTGCCTGTCTATATAGGGTGTGAGGGCCGTTACTCATGTATAAATGCCAGAGAAGATCACTGACAAAGAGTAACTACACCTATATGTCTGTTTACTGAACAAATTTAAGTTAACCCACATCAGTCAGGTTGGCTTTGAATTTAGCTAATTGCATCAACGTAGTTTATTTGGCCAGAGGAAGAGAGCGAGCTCCTGCTTCCCCTTCACTGTCTGCTAACGTGTGTTTTTACCAGAGAGGTAGCTTGAAGAGAGCAAGGGAAAGGATATTTCCAAGCCCTCCTGTGTTGTAATACCACCGAACGATTCGCTTAGTGACAAAGACTGCACCCGAAGAAGTGGTACCTGGACCTTGAACTCTCTATCTGTGTGCTGGTTTTGGCTGGGATAGAGTTAATTTTCTTCATAGCAGCTAGTATGGGGATGTGTTTTGGATTTGTGCTGGAAACAGTGTTGATTGATTGATAATTCAGGGATGTTTTCATTATTGCTGAGCAGTGCTTACACAGAGTCAAGGCCTTTTCTGCTTCCCACCCCACCCCACCAGTGAGGAGGCTGGGGGTGCACAAGAAGTTGGGAGGGGACACAGCTGGGACAGCTGACCCCAACTGACCAAAGGGATATCCCACACTGTATAACATCATGCTCGGCACGTCAAACTGGGGTAAGAAGAAGGAAGGGGGAGACATTTGGAGTGATGGTGTTCTGTCTTCCCAAGTAACCATTACACATGATGGGGGCCTGCTTTCCTGGAGACGGGTGAACACCTGCCTGCTGATGGGAAGCTGATGCACACATGCTTGTGTGCATGGCTTTTGCTTTACCTGTTAAACTGTCTTTATCTCAACTCATGAGTTTTCTCACGTTTACTTTTCTCATTCTCTCCCTCATCCCACAGGAGGGGAGTGAGTGAGCAGCTGTGTGGTGCTTAGTTGCTGGCTGGGGTTAAACCATGACAATCTGTCAAAACAGAGAAATAAGCACCTGTAGCCCATGCCAAAGATGCCATTACAAGCAGAGAAGACACAGTCCTTTTACTTAATAAAAGGGCAGATTGCAGGCTTTGGCAAACCTTGTGCAAAAGGTAATTATATAAAGATTTCAGTTTCATCTTTGTCATGCATTCATGAAGTAATTTAGAGTCCATATTAGGGACTATATATTCATGGTTATGTGTCAGAATAATGTTTGCTTTGGAAATAGCTCTGTGCCACACCTTTAAAACTCAAATGTCCCTTGGTCTGCCAAGAGCCAGACAGGAAGGCGATTGAAGATGACTGCTATTACAAAGAATTCTCATTTGTTCATTGCTTCACTGTTTTTCCTATTATGCAAAATATAATTCACTAAGAAGTAAATCGTATAGTTTTATTTAAGGACGACATGCACACATCTTAGATAGATGTGTGTTGAAGTAAATCCTAAATCAAATCAATTATTAGGATGCATATTCATCTGAAGCAGTAGAGTTTCCGCTTCTTTAAAAACAGAAGCCTTATCTTCATTTGAAACATGGCCACTCAGGATAGGGCTGGTTCTGGATCATATCTCCAGTTTTGTCTTTTATTGGTCATTTAGCTGAACTGAACAGTTAGGTAGACAGAGCAGGACAATCTTTAACTGCATGGCTGTTTTGCTTAGTCATATAAAGCTGGTGATAGCCAGACCTGGAAAAAAGTCTGTGCCCGGTACAGTCAGCCTCGGCTCTGGGCTGCTCTCTGCATGAAAGCTGTGGGGTGGCAAGGAGAGAGGCAGAGGGACCTCCACAGCCTGCTCCAGTGAGGAGGTGATGTTCTCTTCTTACTCTGTACCCCATTTTCCATTGCAATAGCGGACCAGATGTTCAGGCTATCAGTTTGCTTTCCTAGTGTCCCCTCAAAAGGCTCTGTTAACTGGGACTGTGTCTTAGGGAGCTGCAGATGATAAACCAACCATTCCCAGTTGTGGTCGCTGAAGTACCATGTCTAAACTTACATGATACTCATACAATAAAGCTAGTTATGAATACAGGAAGAAGACTGAATGTTAATACTTATAATATCATGCATAAGATTTGTCAAAGTTTCCTTGGCATGTTGTAACAGACAAGCAGCCTGAAGCCAGGAAGATGACATTTAACTTTGGCTGTTGAAAAGTTTGTAGAACCACCTATGTAGAAGAAAAGGAAAGGAAAGAAATGGCTTTTTCATCTCCTTACTGGACATGGAGGACCAAGTGGTGTCTAATGCCCGGGCACAGGCAACATGGAGGGAGGTTTCATAGGCGAGAAGCGAGGGAGCTTTGAACATCCTGGCTGAGGCTAGCATGGAGGAATGGTCTGAGTGCCCCCCCATGCCGCTCTGTTCGCTGCCTCCCAGGGAGAGGGCAGGTGGGAGGATTGAGGAAAAGATGCAAGAGGAGGCAGAAGCAATCTCAAAGAAAAAAGAACTCGATTATTTGGGGTATATTATTGTTTATCCTAGAACAAAAAAAGGTAGACGGTAGCTGCTGTGGAGGAGGATCTTTATTGTTAAATACACCCTTGTTAAGGCAATTTATTTTGTCTTTTTATAACATTGTTCCATGATTGCATATCAGTGGTTTAAAGTAAACATTTTACTCTTAAATCCTGACTTGTGTTAAACCTCGCTTGGAGTGAATTGGCAGGCGGCAGGGCACACTTCTGGAGGTCTGGCACAGGTAAACCCAGGGACTGGGCGCCTTGGCTAAGTGTCCAAGTCCCTGTGGCATTGCTCCAAAACAAGGGTTGCTGCTACTGCCATTGAAGTAGCATGGCTCTGGGTTAAAAGTTGGAATGAGAGTGGGCTGCGAAAGAAGAAATGCGTTTTACAAGGGAAAATGGGGAAGTTCTTTGGTAAGGAGGAAGATGCTTTAGGCCTGAAGGTCTGCAGGGAGTTAGTAATGTACCAGCAGACTTCAAAAACTGTCTCATGATTGTGATCTGGTCAAAAGCCCTTCGGAGGACTCTCTTCGCTGATTCCCAGGATATTTAGAAACAGAATCCCCTGTGCCAGACCTCTGAGTCTCATGAACCAGAAAATGAAGCCTTCCATGTCTGCAGTAAGCATAGCAGAAATAATGTAAACTAGCAGCAAAGCCTCTCCTTCTCTCAAGAATTTTAGAAATAGATGACATGGAGAAACTCACCCTTTGTATTAGTTCATTATTACGTGCATTTTGGGCCACAGGAATTGCCTATATGAAGTAATTAATTGCGACTTGAGTCTTATAAATATTAGTCTGGGACACATTCAGCTCACGGTGGAATTTTGAACTTATTGCCAGCTGCAAAATGCACCGCTCCTGCTGATACAGTCAACCTCCACCTGTACTTGCTTCTATGGTTCTTACTGCTCTTCATGTTTAGAGATGATTTTTATCACCAGGATATGTTTATGTTTCAAAGCATTTGAAGAGATTGGTTTCATGGAGATTAGCATTATTATTAGAATGGTGCTTATTTTACTAATCTCTATTATGCAACTGTTCGGTCTTGATTATTAATAATAATTTCCTTTTGATAGAAACACTTCCACAGCAACCAATTATAGTGCTTTGTGCAAGCACAGGATTATGAATTCCAGTGGGGAATAAACAACAAGAGCAGTGGAATTTTAAAAACAAAGAGCTTGTTTTCATGCAAATGCCTCAGTGCTAAAAAATGGGGAAAATTACATGCTGGAGAAGCAGAAGTTGCTTCCAATTAGAATGTTTTTCAACAATTTCCATAAAGTGCCTAAATTAAGAACTTAGCACTTGCCGGAGCAGTACGTCTCATCTGGTGTTCTCCCTCCAGCAGCAGGCAATGTCAGAAACATGTAATCACAACTCCTACCCAGATCCAGTTTCCCCGAAGAGACTCATTGGATGTCGGGTCTGGTCCAGTCTGCCTAATTAGGCAGTACTCCACTCATTGCCATGCAGAAAGTTTTTTATTGAGCAGATATAGCCGAAAGAGGATGCCCTGACTTTGTGGCTTGTTTCCTGGCTCTAATACTGCCTGTATCTTCAGCAGTGCTGTGGGATCAAATGGTGGCTCGGTTCTGCAAACACTTACATACATGATTAATGGTATACACTTGACTAATGTTTTTGCATCTAATGATAAGCAGAGGACAAGGAATTTGCAGAACCTGGTACACGGCTGCTCTTTGCTCTGCAAAGGGTGGTCTGTCTTTGAGAGGAGAACTTTCCAAACAGCTGATAAAACTTGGGCTTAAACTGGAATTCCACATATATTGGACATGTCAAAGTCTTCAGATCAGAATAAGGCATACTTCAAAAATATTTTAAACTGCTTATTTTATTTCTGTTTTGTCAGTGAAGAAATTTGCATTTAACATTTATACTTCAATAGTAGGATTTTTTCCTGAACAAATGCAGCCTTGTACCCCTAATTTACAATAATGAATGGTTCAAATAAAATTTACTTTCTGTCTGCGAAAACAATTCCAGTGATAAATAACAACTCTGCTAGCGTATGCTTTAAATAAGCTTTAGTTTGTTGTTGTCATATGTGATTATTTGGAAAAGACATTTTATTCCCTAAGAATCAGCTTCTGCTTTGAGGGACCTTGATCACCTGACAAAAGCAGACGTGGGGTTACCTCATGGTAGAAAAAGGAGAGCATAACTGTCTCTTGGGCCTGTTTGAAAGACACAGACAGCAAAATCAGAGAGCCTCCATCCTCCAAAGGTCAGCTGTGCTCCTAATGTCTGGGGAGCGAGCAGGCGCTCCTCTCCCGAGATGAATTTCCCTCAATTTCAAAAAACAATTTAGGGTGGAGAGGCAAAGTGAGGATGGCACAGCATATAGCTGAGTTCTTCTTTGGGCTGGATCTGTGCATTTCTTGTGCAGTCTAAAGCAAATTACTTAAAAAAAAAAAGATCAAAACCCCCACTCTGGCAGGATTTGTGTGTTATGGGCTATATGGGCTGCAAGTACAAGGTCCTTGGAGGAATAAGCTGTGAGCTGCTCAGCCAGCCCCACGAGGGCTGTGTTATGGGAAAAGGTGGCCGTGAGGTGTGGCGGAGGCTGGCGAGGATGTGCCTGGGACCTGGTTGGCACTGCTGGACCACCAGCCCTTTGTCGGGGTACGGCACAGCTCAGTGCACCCCCGGGTGAGCCCGGAGAGACGAGCCTGAAGCAGTGCCTGGATGCTGCTGCGCCTCAAAGCACAGATGCCGGACCAAAAGCAGCGTTGGGAGCATGCTCAGCCGGGGAGTGTACCAGGGCTAAGACACCCTGAGCTCTTAAACACCATGCCATTGCGCAGTTGTGAACTGAACAAAAATCTCACGGGTCCCATTTATCCCAAGTGTAACATGGCTGAAGTCAGCGTGCTTGACCTATTGGTTTGATGCCCCGCAAATGGCAGTGTCACAACTGCCTCTTAGCTGCCTGGATTTTATTAACCTTGTCAGTTTTGCTCAGCTATCCAAAGAGATTCAGGGAGCTTAAAAAAACAGAACCACCACTCTGGCTATAAAATAACTGCATCTTAACCTACCAGCCCTGTCCCTACAGGGGCATACTTGGAGTTTCACAGCCACCTCTGTCTCATCAAGGGACTCTGGTAGCAATAATGAAAATAGAGGGGTGCTTTCTCCCCAAAATCCCCCTGAAAGATTCCTTCACAATTGCTGTATTTTGTCCTATTTGATAGGCTCTGATTTTCTCTGCTAGGATGGCTGTGCCTTTCCTGCGAGACAGCACCTGATCCTGCTCTAGCTGAAGTTAAGGACATTTTTGGCACTCATTGCGATGGGAGCAGATGCAGACTTGCACAGAGTTTTGTTTGGGGACCTCACGGTTCAGCGGGGCTTGCTGTGGGTGCTGTGGTGCTTTCGCCTCGATGGAGTTGCTTAAGTGATGCAAATGGTCCCTTCCATTTCTTCTAGCACAGCGGTGTCAGTAAGGTCAACTTTCATCATTCTGGGACATTGGGGGAGAAAACGCTGACTTAGGAGCAGGACTGGTCCCCAGGCACAGATGCTTCAGTATGATTTGCAAGCCCAGCACACATTTGCAGGTTGTGCCTTAGCAGCAAGCAGGCAGTGTGGTAGAAGCATAAAGCCAAGGTTATTTTTTTTCCTTTTTTTTCTTTTTTTTTCTTCTTTTTTTTCTTTTGTTCCTATGAGTCTTTTAAAATAGGCTACTGCTTTTAAGCAGGAATTGGTTTGGATTCCTTCACTGGAAGGTGTTGCACCGTGAATGTCTGTAGCTACTGAGCTGGCTGTTGCTTTTTTCCCTCTGCTTGCTGTTCTGCGGTGGCCCTAGCAGTCCTGTGTCAGGCTCTTCAGGAAACACCTTTGCTTCTCCTCAAAGCACTTGCAGATTTTAACTTTTCTCTTTTTTTCACTCATTGGAAAAACCCTCAACTGCCCTAAAGTTCCGCCACCTCTTGCTATTTCTGAAAGTTTCTGGCATCATGGTTGCGGTGATGGCTTGAAGAGCGTGTTCACAGGACATTTTCTTTTTTCACACAAGGCTTCTTGGGAGCAGGGAAATATCTTATGTGCCAGGCATGAATCTGGTTCTCAGGAAACCCGTAATTGCAGGGTAAGAGGATTCTATGAGTACAGTTTGACCATCCCATCTTCACCTACACACACAGAGCCTAGTGGACACTGTTGTCTAGTGACGAGTAAATTAGTCACTGTCAGCCATAATGACATTAAATCTGTGTCTTTACTCAGGGATGTGGGGTGGGGAAAACTTCTACTGTAAAATGTTTACTTAGTAGCTGTTTGTGTTGTTTTTCAACACATTTTTATTATAATAATTATGCTGCACTGTGGGCGGTGATCATCTGAACTTGAAGTTTCAGCAGCAGGAAAGAGATCACATACTGGAGCTGGTCAGGAAAGCTGAAACTATGAACAAAGAGCTTGATATTTCCCCACTGCTGTAGCCTTTTCTTTTCTGATTCTGCATTATTATTTAGTTCCTGCCCTTCTGACTCTCGCTGGGGATAATCCTACTGACCTCATCAGCAGATGTATTTTTAGATGTATTGTTTCTAGCTAGAAGGTTGCATTGAAGAGGGCTGTTAGCATGTGTTACTTTGAATTTGTGCTTTTTATGATTCAGAATATAGTTAACTGCAGCCTTCAGTGCCTTTGAAGGGGACGGCCTTGCTGCTCTTCCGTTGCTCTTTTATGGACTCCTTTGACAGGTCAAAGTTCTCTCTGTCAACGAAAGAGTCTTGGGTTTGGCCACTTTTGATCTTTAACATACTTGATATTGTTAATAACACTGCTAAATAAACAAAATGGTTACCTTGGATTTGACTCCCTAAGAAACAGAAGGAAAGACTGTGTAACATTGAAATACACATTTAATAATTAGTATTTATTATGCACATCAGAGAGCCATTCATCCTCAGAAAGCACACTGACACTGCTCAGCTGTCTCATGATTTACCTGTACACTTTCTTACTCGAGTGATGATGTTACAATAGAAAAAGTGCCTGGAAAGCTGTGATGCCACCTTTTTCCTGGACCTCACTCTTCAAATCAAAATTAATTTTGAGATACGTATGTACAGAAAAAAAAAAAGTGGAAAAAGTTGAGAAACTATTATAGAGGGCTTGTTTGTTTAACACTCTTCTGCAACACGGTGGGACAGACAGCTGATAGCTATCCGTGTGTACACCATACCCTCCCCTTTTCTGCTGGCATTGCTGACTATAAAAGCGTACCCTTAATTTCCCACACAAATGCCACCAGGTGGCTGTATCTGTCAGCTCTAGGTTAGGAGGTGTTTCGGGTGGAGGAGAGCTCTCAGCTGCCAAGGCTGCCACTTTGAAAGGAATGATGTCTGCACGCCAGGCTCCCCTCTGGTAATGTAATTGTGGCTGCAAAGTTAATGGGAACTAGGAGTAATTTGTTTTAAACCGCCAGGAACAACGGCAGGACAAAAATTGTGACAAAACCTGAAGAGAAGGACACAAAAATCGGTACCTGTGATTTAGAAACTTAGGATGCTCTGGGATTCAGCCCTTCATTGTAATTAACTTTTCTCTGACCTCTGTCCCAGGGTTATTTACTCTGATATTTTCAACAGTAAATTAGAGCATTTGTGTGGAATAGGGGCCACTTTGAAATAATGAGGGACAGCCCTCAAATAATGAAATTGAACGACAAATTACAAAGTACACTGGCTGATGGCTAGGCAGACACATGTGGCCAAATGCCTCCCGCTCTTCCTTTTCAGGGCACAGTCCCCCTGAGCTGGGAGACTCCATCATCGAGGTTTCAGGTGTGTAATGTAATGAAAACACACGTGCTTTTGGGCTGTGCTGTCGAACACCCCTCTCCTTCGGCTTTCCCAAGGCGTGCAAGGTTTAAAGTCAAGGCGATGGAGGATGTCTCGGTGGATGTGGTCACCTCCTGCTGGCCCAGCCCCAGGTTCTGGGAGCATCCCAACCCCATCCCTGCTGGAAAATCTGCTCCCAGGGCAGAGTGGGGGGAAATTGGGTCTGTCTCAAACAGGGAAGCATGCCCTACATGTCTGGCCCAAGTACTAGCCCCCACCAGTCTTGAAACGCCGGGAGCAAGCTCTCTGGGCCACCTCTGCCACCTCTTCCTTGTCAGAAGTGACCTGCACCATGGCCGGGACCCTCACAGGGCTGCTGGGAAAAGCATCATCATTTGCCGTGCAACTTCACATTCTTCTCATCGCCCCTGTCTGCTGCAGAGAGAAATTCCCTCGGCTGCTTTGCAGATAGTGTTATATATAGCCTAAATCCATATTGTCTGTGTCTATATGGATACCTATTGTGTAGCAAAAATAAACAGAGGAAGATAATTAATCCTGGAGCCCCAGTTCCCACACAAAAAATCGAGTTTTCCTTGCTATGTTTCCAGGTAAGAGAACAGAAGACAATCTTCATTACAGCTGACAGTCCCCTTCCCCGGAGCAGAAAGGTTTTCCTTTACATCTAGCGGAGAAAATACAGTGTTTTGCACCTGCCTGATGCTGTTGCTATGGCAATTGAACTTCGCACTTATATCGGAGACAGCAAAGCCCTGGGAGTATGTAGAGAGCAAACATAGTGGTGAGGGGGCTCTGCTGGGGGCTGCTGGGTGTCTCGGGACTTTGCCTCACTGTTTCCCTATCCGAAAGATGGGTAATTTGACTTTTTAAACAATTTTGGAAAGAACCTCAGTTGAGCAAATGATGCTGGTTGGGAACCTTCTTGCTAGCAGGTTGTGTTTGGGCTGCTTGCCCATGCTCCTGGGTGTGTGGGTCTGTGGGAGCTGAGCCTGCCTTTGGGGCCCCGCCAGCCCAGGCTGCCCTGATGCCTTGTGCTGCAGCGGAGTTTACCCCTGTCTGCAGCCTGTTCCCTCTCATTGCCAGACATATGGGTCACGGTTAGCCAGGTGTAGGCTTTTTAAAGTGCTCACCATTTTCCTGAATTCCTTCACTGGCACCTGAATCTTCCCGAGGTACACTTGTAGGTGGTCCAAATCCACCGTGAAGTGCCCGGGGTCCATGTGATTGTCAGTGCAGTAAGATGCAGGCAATCTACCCCCACTACCTCGCTTCCCAAATGTCCCAAGCAAACGCACATCTTGGCTGAGGCCTTTCACGCCAGATTTAATTCCAGAATGACTTTTCAGTGTTCAAACACAATTAACAAACTAGGGAGTGCGTGTGGTGTTATGAGCACCCAGAGCTTCTTCTTGGCTCAGCTACTACTTTGTTATGAGAGCACTGCATACAAGGGTAAGACAGATTGACCTTAATCAGTGATCGTGCCCCATCTTGCCAGGCATTGCGTATATCAAGAAAGAGAGACTTGCCCTGGAGATGAATCCCTGTTTATCGGTGTATTTCTGGCAACAAGAGAGGTCTTGTGGTGAAGGGTGCAGCTAACAGCTGCAGAGTGCTGTGCACTCACTGGAAGAAAGGAACTTCAGTTGTACAAAGTGTTATTGCTGTTAAAAGATAATTTCCTATGGAAAATAAACTTCCAAAGCTCAGAGAAATGTTATAGGTGAGACATTTCATTAGGAGAGGAAGACTGACTGAAATTAAATACTAATCAAGCAAGCTCTGAAGCAGCATGCTACAATCTTTAGCCTCTAGGACCTTGAAGAACTGGTTTTCTTACCATTTCTACTTCAGCAAATAAAAACTAGATGATGGAAAAAGTCTTCTGCTTTAAAATACTTACCCCTAACTCTGCTAGCCTCTAATTGCCTTGGGTGAGAGTCATCCCATTTAATGTCAGTGTCTACATCTCATTTAGCATGTTCGTTTTGACTACTTTTTCCAGGTTCCATTTGTAGTTAGTGGAGAGACACAGGCATCCCTCGAGAGTTGTTCCTCTCATCTTGAGGTAGACATCTAACCTAGATCTGATGAATCTGACAAGTGCCTGTTCCCCTCCTTGTTTCCCAAGTGGAGCTGGTGCCATGGGTGGGGATAGGGACGGTCTGAACTGGGCATTTCTAAGCTTCGATGCCACAGGTCTCACCCTCCAGGTCAGTAGAGCAGCAGTGTGGCAGAGAGGCATGCAAGGCTGAAACCCAGCTGGAATCACCGTGTTTCCCTGAAGAGGTTGGGCTTGAATGCTTGTGGTAACATAGCATGAAATAAATAAAAGGAATAAAGGGAAGCAGAGGGTGCTGAGCTCTGACTACCTGAGCCAGCTACTTATTTTTTCTACCCCAGCTCCCCCATAACACAGGAGAAAATGTTCCTTTGGCTCTTTTCCTGCTCTGTTGGTCCTCTCTAGTAACATGGTCCATTGGCCACAGTCTCTTTCTGTGGGTTTCCACAAAAAAATTATTCTCATCTCTGATGGAGACCATCACAGAGCAAATAATAAACTGGTCTGACTGTGTAATTATAATGAAATGAATCCCTCAAATGGCAGGAAAAAGGTATCATGCACAACGGCTGAAGGAAGAGTCTTCCCTACTCACCTTTAGCTTTCTATTTCAATCAAGCAGGCCACACAGAAAATTTGAATTAGCTCCCACAAAATGCCACAGGAGCAGGGTTGAACCAGAGGTTAGTCTTAATAAAGGACCAGTCAAGAGTCTGGCACCTAGGGAACCTCGGTGGACTGGCACTTGAGAACCTTTGGTGCCCTGACAGCAGTGCACGCAGCAGGTGAGGACGGACAGGTGGACTTTATCACCAATGCAAAGTGAAGGGGCAGGCAGGTCGGTGATATATGTGCAAATGCATTGAGAGAGGGACATGGATTTTTAAAAAACGTTTGACCCCCTGCCCCTCTCCCCAGGGTAAGTATGGCTTACGCTTCACCTTCCATCCATACACCAGTTTGCCTTCAAAATGAACATATTGTACTCTGCAGAGGCGGACAATTTGCTGAATTTCATTTCACTCCTTCAATCTGCTTAATGAATAGCAATGAGTTTGAAGGTTTCACTGGATTCCAGCACTGAGCTGAAGTTTGCATTAACAGGTTTTCAGACCTTGCTTGATTTTGGTTCTGCCTGGATCGCCTGCCTCTTGCCTGTCTTTGCATGGCTAACTTCTGTGCCAGCAAACTAAACCGGCCCCTCCATTTTCCCCTAAAAGGCAGGAACAAATAGTCCAATAGGATATTCTTCAAAGAGATTTATAAGGCTGAAAGTTACTGCGTGGACAGATTTCACTCTTCTGGTAGTTAATATGACTAATTTCTGAATTGGATAATTGCTATATGGTGGTGAATTCATCACTTCAAAACAAAAAGAGATGTGGGTGTGTTTATGTGTGTATGCAGGGCATTAACATGTACCAGCCATCAAAAAAGACTATATCTTCAGTCTACTACTGATGTTGACTCTTTTCCAAATTTAAGTGGAGACCCTCTGTTGTACAAATAGTTGAGGAGGCACTTAAAGCCCAGTCAAATGTTGACGGTCTTTTGGAGCCTGTCCACTATTCGTCCTGGGCAGGTGAGCTCTGTTAGCACTGGCCAGGAAAGGGTGAAGGTCCCTGCAGAAAGGACCCAAATACACAGGGGTAGATGCATGACTAAGTGAAGACACAGTATTTGCAGTGGAGAAGCTCACACTCTGGCAAGGCTAGTTGTGGTCATCCAGGCTGAATCTGCAGTGAAGACATATAGAATCACAGAATCGTTATATGATCAAGGTAAAGGTGGAAACGGATTCTAAAATAATCCTTCTGGCTTCATAAGTGAGTCTTATGATTTCTGGTTATCCTGTCATTTAAATATGCTTAGATAATTTGATAAGTAAAAATACAGGTGTTCATAAACATTTTTCATTTATAGATTCTAGCAAATAGATGTTTAGAACTAAATTCTTGAGCAAGGCAGGACCAGGTTCCTTCAGACCTTTCCAATGGCATGGACTGGCTACAAGACCAACTTAACCACTCATAAGGTGGAGACAGAAGGGAAGACTTCCATCCCGGGCATTTTCCATGGGGGGCAGAGAATGAGAATGTCTGAAGATTGTGGGGATGGTAGACTGCCTTCACTGAAGACCCAAGATTCTCCTAAGAGTTAATCTAAATCCTGCAAAACACAAATGAATCCCACTAAAATTGAACCCTTCCGAGATAAAATCCAATTTCTTGAGTCTTTCTCATATCCCAGGGAGACTGTAGAATTGGAAATTTTCAAAACTGGTCTGGACAAGACCTTGAACAATGTTTTGAAGTTAACCTTGTTTGGAGCAGCAGTTTGGACTAAATGACCTCTAGAAGTCCCCTTCAAGCTAAATTTCCCAGTTAATCCATCTTTCTCCGCCAGGGATTCTCCCCAGGCAGTTTCCATCTTTCCTGAAGCACAGTGTACATACTCAGACATTAAACTACAGCTGGGCTTTGAGCAAAAGTTATTTTGGATGCTTTATAATCCTGTTCATACACCTCAGTATTATCTTCACATAACAGTTCTGCCTCATGTTCAGTCTATGATGGATGCATTGTAACCCCTACATCCTTTCCTGCACAACTCCTACTGAGTTTTTCCCCACCCAGTAGGTCTCCAGTTGATTATTTTTGTATACCTGAACTAACTTGCATTTATCTCACTGAGTTTTGTGCTATTTTTTCAGCCTACATCTCCTGTTTGTTGAGATAATTTTGGATTCTAACCCTGTCTTTTGATGTACTTTCACATCAAAGTCCCCTCAAAGCTTGGTATTTACAGATTAAATAACCAGGAGGTTATTAAACGCTTCCTGATCTCTCTCTCTGTTGCACCTACTTCTTACAAATAAGCCACAGAGGAAACATGAAAGACCAAAGGAAGATATTCTTTTGCTATTGGATGCTACTTCTGAGCTACATTTTCAGTGAGGATAACAAAATCCTCAGTTATGGCCAACCCCAGACAAAAGCAGTGGCATGCTCCAGACGACGAGGCAGTTGAAATCCTACCAGGGTGAAGGGTCATATCCTGAACCAAGCCAGCTAACACACTTGAGACACACATTCCCCTGCTGAAGGGCATGGTGCGGAAGGACCGGCATGCCCGCAGGGGCATAAGCCTGGCACCTGCAGCACGGTGCTGAGAAGTGCGCATTAACATCTGTGGAGCTGCTGCCTTCCTTCAGAGTGCCACGCTGCCTACCTCCTCACACTGCAGGGTGTCTTGGCCGTCTCTGTGTCTCAGGCCCATGGCTTATTGGTGCCACCGCACTCCCTAAGTTTTTTATCTCACCCATGCAGAAGAGCATCTGCACAGCCATTTCATATTAACCAGTGTGTGGTTCACAGTCAGAGAGGCTGTCTGTGCTAAGTCCCATTTTGACTGCTCTTCTGATGCTTCTAAGAGTAACCCTGCTCTCCTTGTTTTTCAAATATTATAGAGCCTCTAAGACTGTGCAGCACATTTGTTAAGTGCGCAGAATTTGTTCCGCATTGATAACACTCCGGGAACGTAGCTCTGGAGCTAAATGCTTTTGCCATGTGCAGATGTCAAGCCCCATAAGGCTACCATGAGCCAGACGTGCAAATGTCACCAGTCTATTAAATTGGGGGTGAGGGGAAGCTTACATGATTGTCTCCAATTTGCTGAAAGTGTGAGAAATATTTCTTTATAAAGAATTTTCAGACTTTTAATCACCCCTTTTTGTTGGCTCCAGCTCTTCTCCTCTGAACGGCTGGGCATAACGAGGCACAAAGTGCTGAAAGCAGATCTGTAACCTTAGCTTTGCAAGGACCCAAAGGCTGGACTACCTCCGCACAAAGCACTCTTTTGGAGAATACAAATAAATTTGCTGTAGACTTGCATCGGGTCAATGAGTATAGGCAGCTTTCTGCCCATGCAGTCAACTCATCTGCGGTGATGGGTCAGGAAGTAGCAGTTTACTTGCAGGATGATACTACTGGCCTGGAGCTGATTCCCTCAGTGCTGGTTGGGGATTTCTGCACCAAACTCCCAGTTTCAAGAAACCTCTGTGTTGTTGCAGGCCAACGTAAGTTCATGAAGGTATCTTTGCACAGGTACAGCATAAAAATGAGTATGTGTTGCTGGACACGGGATGGCCTGTTGAGGAGAGTACAATGGGTATTTCTGCCCCTTAGAGTGGCTTCTTCATAAATCAGATAAGTTACCTGTGGCTGAGGGAAACCTAGCTGTACAAATATTGTTTTGTAATTAAACAATTAATTTAAATGGAAAATTTTGCTTACGGTGCTTCGGTCCCACTGGCAGGGTTCCCATTCTCTTGCCATTTCTTCCCTCTTCGTGATCTGGACTGGAGGAAAGGTTAGGGAAGCAGTTTGTCCCAACACACCCTGTCTGCAGAGGTCTGAAAGGGCAGCTCACATCAGAGGAGGTCCTGGTGTAGACTGAGATCCAACTTTTCCTCTGGAGTGATGGACCTACTGCCTGCCCCCATGTCCTGTCTTCCCTCTGATCCTCTGCCAGGCTGTAGCTCTCCCAGATATGGTCTTCCACTAAGCTCATTCCACTACAGAATAACAGTCGGATCATTCCCGTTCTCACAGACTCTCTTGTATTAGTAGCAATAGGCCAAATTTCAAATATCTATGTAGCAGAAAAACATATAACTCCTACTTCTGCATTAGCTCAGTTCACTGTAGAAATCCAGTTTGTGTACCCAAGTACAGACTTAGATGTTCAAATAGCAGACCCCACAAAGCCTTTATGTGGAAACTGTGATGCATAAACCTACACGACTAATGTCATGTGTATTTTTTACTCAGAAATCACATGTTTTCTCTCAGAGATAAGAGCTCTTTGAATAACTGATAGGGTAGATTTAAGACTCAGTGTTTAAATGAGGAGATGATACGGACAAGTACAAATTCTGCTTTTCATGGCTGAGCCAGTTGCAAGGCTTTTCCTGGATGTCTCTCAGGGTGAAGCCTCCAGAGGGTATCTCTGCACTGCTGAACTGGTGTGTACCAAAGCCTGTGTCCATACCTGCACCCTTATTGAGAACTTTTTTGGGGAAATTCAGCTCATCTAACATATTCATAACTGTAGGTGTCTTCATCTGAACTAATCACTCTGGGCTCCCTTTATAATCAATGGAGTGAAATAGGCAATTTTAGGCTGTGACTCATCTGACATATCTTACCATCTACTTTAGGATGAGGTGAATCATGCTCTAGAGGTGTTCATTTTTTCTTTTTTTCTTTTTTTCTTTTTTTTTTCCTCTCAAGCCAGCTAGGAATACTAAATTGGGCAGATATCTCTACACAGCTCCCTCCCCTTTTGCCCTAGAATGCATCCAGATCACAAGAGCTCCTCTTAGCCTCTGAATACATAAGCTTTGCTTCAGCTTTTTCATGCACAGAGTTTGCGGTCTGGTCACTGCTTTGCCATGACTTGCAGTATGTTCACTGATGAAGTCCTTCAGCAGTGATACCACAACGCTCTCTTCCTACATCTCCCTGTCATTCTGCAGATGTTCCCTCCCTGTACTGCCAGGGAGCCAAGCAGGACATCGTCATATCTCCTGTGCCTTGTGAATATCTGTAGTCTGCGAGGAACACTTGTATTTGCCTAAGGCTGCCTTCTACTCCTACTTTGCTTCTACCTCCATGTTTTCATGGTGTCCAGCTGACACCTAGTTAAGTGGCAGTTAAGCACACTCCCATCCTCAAGTTGAACAGGAAGAATACAGCAAACGCTGTAGTTTCGGGAGAAGGAGCCATATTGCAGAGTCATTTTCTGTGTGAGACCAGTCCCAGGTGAGCCCTGCAGAATGCAGGAGGAGCATCCTTGTGGAAAGCTCATTTATTGGCACCTGCAAGAGAGCATGAGAGAGGCCTGTGTGTGCCATTAGTATTCCCAGCACAAGCCGAGAACCCCATTTTCTTGAACCTCGCTAGAATTTCAAGTATATCTATCTGCAGTGCTGATTACCCATAGATATGTTACTTCCGTAGTACCATTGCCAAATTCCCCTAGCAGGGCCTCAACTGGTGGCTTGCATCACTACATCATTTATCCAGGTACCAGAGGCTAACTGGGTCCAGATAGCAGCAGTCACTTGTTTTTGCATTCATATGGCATTGGGGTGGTAGCTGCCTGGGGCAAGCTCTTGATACAGATCCATAGGGATTTGTTCCCTCCTGCAGAAATTCTGGAGTCAGACTATGACCCCATTGTGGTGTGTGAATCTGCTTGCTCCTGAAGATCTGCTTTGCAGGTGGGGTAAAGAGGCAATCACAGCATGCATCATGCTGTGCAAATATGTGATACCCTCTGCTCTTGGAGATCCCTGAGGATCCCTGCAGGTCCTGAAGTGTTTCATTCCCCGTCAGCCTCTCTGCATGAGGGCTTCAGCTGCAACTGGGAAGCTGGGTTGTTTCACCCTGCTATGAGATGCCTATCTGAGCAGTGCAGAGGGCTGTCGAATCATCACTCTAATGCGAGGCAACAATTTCCATCTTTCAGAGCTGCAAAGAGCAGAAGGCAGTATCCATTGCTGCTGTGCCAGCTGCTGAGCAAAGCGATCATCCCTCATGCCTAGAAAGGCTCTGCTTTTATATCCACTGTGCAAGGGTGCCTGCGGTAGCTCCCCAGACTGCACACCGATCCCACAAACTGGAATGGGGAGGGGTCTGTCCTGAGCAGTAAATTGACTCCATCTGGATGGAAAAGGGACAATCACACAGGCTGAGCCAGAGAAATGCTGTGCTGACAGATACCCTCACTTCCCCAAATGGCAAAATTAGAAGATGCAGGAAAGTGTGGGGTGGGATTCCCCCTCCAAGAGATGTCCAAGGGACTTAGGATCACAAGGTTCATTTACCTGACTGGGATTTTTCACTCTAATATCATGTAGGAGCTTTTGACATCTGACATCCTTTTCTAAGCCCCCAGTCACTTTCCATATTTCTTACTACTTGTTTTGTTTTTTTTTAAAAAGATGGAAGCAGTTATGGTCTAAAACACATTTGGAGAAAAGGGAAGAAATAAAAGCAGGGGGACAGATTGCAACCTATTGCTAGTTTCAGAAAAAAACAGCAGTTCTATTACTGAAAAGGAATCTGTAGTGCAATATTAAAAGATAAATTTCTTTGAGGAAGAAATAACTCTAAGAGGGATGAATATTTTACTGCATATGTGAGATTGGTGTTCATCCAGGAGAAAAAAGGACCTTTTATAAGGTCATATGAAACATTTTCAGCAGTAGAAAATGTTAGCCATTTACATTCCACAGTTTTTTCTTCTTTTAAATATTTTCTAGTGCAGAGAATGGTTTCAGGCTAAGAGAACTCATTCACTAGAATTACTTTTCTCTTTGGTTTGCACACTATGTATAGGCGAGGATGTAGTTCTGCTATCTGCTAAATCTGAGCAGTATTTAACAACAAAAGCAGCCCAGCTGAAACAAATAGTCGTCTTTGTGAAGGAACAGATAATTCAGTGAAAAAGTGGCAGAGCCCTAACAAAAGGCTCAGTCCTGAAAGATGCTTAACAGTCTGGCACTGATCCTGCATGGCCCCCAGTTTTAAAACTGCGGACCTAACCGTGTCTGTACTGCCAAGCACTTACTTCCACAAGGCAAGAGCAAAACACCCCAGATCCTGCAGGATACAGGCCCAGATGAGAAGAAGAAATAACCTGAGCACAGCTTCTGGGGATGACAGAGGTTTATGAAATGCTAAGACAGCTGGTAAGGTAAAAAAGTTGACCTCAAGAGGTACCCAATTTATGTGCAATTGGTGTGTGAGCCAGACAGTTTTTTAACAGATAATGACTGGTGAGGTAGCTCTATTCCAACCAGCTGGTATCCTGTTCTTCATCTTTAGATATAGGCTGGAAGCAATTAAAGTTAATCCTATTATACATGCTACATGGAAGATTTGGGAGCCAAAAAGATTGCTTGGCACTTGCTGTAAATTATTTCTCTTTTTTTTTTTGGAGGGAGAGTCAGGATACTCCTTATCCTCTTTTAAATATTAACACCCTGACATTTTCATATTCTTGCAGATTCTGGAATTTTTCTTTCTGACTTCAGTGTATTAGACACTATGTCTTGAATTCCCTGCCAGATTTGAAAACGATGACAACAACAACAATGATATTTGAAATCCAATAGTTCATTTTTTCAAGGCTACTTCTCACTGTCTCTTTCTAGAACTTTTAAATTCTCTGATTTTTCAAATTAATTCCTATCTTGGTAAAACTGGAATGATAACTGCAAAGAATTAGAAGACTACCCCGTATCGACAGAAGCGTATCTGAATTTTTCAATTTCATTGGCCATTTAAGCAAGCTGCTTTCTGTGACTATTGACTACTTATTGCTTTATGAACATTAAAAAATGACCGTTTTGGGTCAGACTGTCGTACACAGCAATTATTCCCCAAGAGTGGCTAATCCTGGATGCCTTGGGAGGAGAACCAGGACATATAGGACATTTTATCTGATCTCCAGCCACTCATAGCTGAGGGGCTTCTGACAGTGATGCTTCCCAGCATGGTTTCTTGGCCATCAGCCTTCTGAGGAGGACATGGCTCAGGACTGCCCTAAGCCTAGCAATCCTCCAAAAACTTTGTACCAGAAGTTTTCTGGAGGACTCTTCCATCTGTTTTATCTTCAAAGAGTAGTATCCTTTCCAAAATGAAGGCTAGGAGTCATTGCATGATGCAGATTGGAACAGATGCACATTTCTTGGTTTCTCTGGGGCAGTCACACTGGAGAAAAATGGACAGGATTAAATTGGGGTTTCGTCTCTTGCTACACATTTGTCTGTCAGCCAATGAGTCATGAGCTGGTCAAAAGCTGAGGGGATGTGGTGGCTGGAGCTGCTTTTGAGACACCCTTTTCTCATGCTCAGGATAGACAAAGGCAGCCAATGATCGTCTCTGTGCTGAGCCATGAGCATGCACACGGGTGTCCTGCAGCCCTTTTCCCCCAGGAGCCAGGGCAATAGCTCCTGGCCAGCTCCATGCCTGGCGCTGCACGTGCAGGAGGACGCGTTGGTTGCTGAAGCATCGATTTCCTGCTGAACACTGTCAGGCTCTTTGGGGGAAGGCAAGGGGCACGTGGAAATATCCCATGATCTGTGGGCTGCCAGCTGGACCAGTGTGAATAGAGGCTGATATTGCCCCATGAGCAGACAGAAAGAGGCCATCCTTCATTCTGTGGAAAACAGCAGAATGATAATTCTTTTGTTTCCTAATAAGGAGATTTTACAGAAAATTTTAGTTCAGCCAATTTTTGTCGCACATTGCTATTTAATTGTTTTCGTCTCTTAATTAAGTTCATCTGCCAGGATTTACCCAGAGAACTGTATCTAAGAGCTCTTTTGCTGACTGCAAACACTTGTCTTTGAGAACATTTGTTCCTAAATTTTTGGTTTTGCTCTGTTTGGATTTGTCGATCAGAGTTGTCAAAGGTTTAGGACAGAACTTCTGGTTTATTTAAGGAAGGCTTTGAAATATGTAACTGGCAAAGTTTAAGTTTGGATAATGATATTAGAGGTTCCCACACACCCCTACCACTCCAAAAACCGAAAAGCACAACAACAGCAGATCAGAGGTGGATATAGATTTGCTGAGCTTCATAATAGCTACCTTAGTGAACCTGAACCCAAATTCCATAACTTGAGATGATTCATTGTCTTGTAACAGAGTCATCCAAAACTTGGCTTTGTGTGGTTGCAAGGGAAAATTCCACAGCTTTGACATCTCTCTGATTTTGTTGTGCTTACACAGTTAATTTTTAAAAGGCAAAACAGATGCTACTTTGAGAAAATCTATGTAAAGAAATTAAAGGAAAAAAAGATGATTGCTGACTGAACTAGAACAAAAGGAACACTATAGAGAAACAATTTTTTGGACTTTTTATACACTGCAAGTATGTAACAGCTAATATCATTGCTTTCATCAGAAGAAATGCAGAAATAAGAATGGTCCCTTACACCAGTAAATATTTTTTTTTTTTTCAGAAAAGTTTTGAGAAACCTTGTTGGTAACTTTAATTTCAAGTGGTTGCTCTGTCTTAGATTTTGGAAAAGAGAGTCTTCTATGTAACACCCTCCCCCCGCCCCCCACCCTAACACTTGGCCCCAAATTATATTTAGTGTTTAAATGTATACTGTTGTGAGATATAGCGCATGTGCTCCTGCCCTTGTATTTCAGTATTCATACTGATCACCTCTCATCTTCTTTATCCCGGGTCATGAAGAATTATCTACACGTGTCTGGCTTCAGAACAACTGCTGTCATTACTTATAAAATGTCTGCGTCTTCCTTATATTTACCTCTACAAATTATAGGTAATGGAAACCCAACATGATGGACAACAAGGCAATTGCTACATTGCAGTTTCTCAGTCCATGTCTATCATCAGGGGCAGCCTGCTCCTGG
Source organism: Platalea leucorodia (assembly GCF_965183815.1). Lineage (NCBI taxonomy): Eukaryota > Metazoa > Chordata > Aves > Pelecaniformes > Threskiornithidae > Platalea > Platalea leucorodia. Next base: position 72,275,229 of record NC_138824.1, read on the forward strand.
AACACTGCGTCCAAATTTCCATTAAACACTTCCAACAAATACATAAATCATTCCAGACATTTAGGGTAGCGAAACATCTCTAATCCTGAAGAGCTGGAAGACAAGTCCCCCGCAATCCTAAAGAAATCTTCCCCAAATCACAAGAAACAGTCAATCTCCCACTGTGATCAGGTCTTGAAGCACCTAGCCAGGAGTCTGAAGCTCTCCTAGGTTCACCATGTCCGTGGAGCAAGAGGAAGCAGCACAGCCAGGGAGACAGATTGCTGCATGCATTTTCCAGCCACATTGTGCTGGAGAAGCCTCTTCACCTCCCTGCGTATCTGCTTAGCCTTATAAACCCTGTGGGAATCATGGACATAAGGACTGTCTATGTATTTGTACAGTGCTTGGTGAAATGGGTGCCCCTTTTTGATGTTAAATGTAGTGGCCAACAGGGTTGGGAGAGAATAAAGAAAAGAAGATGTCAGTAGGTGATGGCTAAGGAGGAGCTCAGTTCCCATCTGGACATTCCCAGCTAACCCATATAAAGTGAAAACGGTTTTTTTAATGTGTACATAAATTCCTAGGCAATCAGTCGAGCAAGAGGACTCATAGTTAAAGACAAAGGGCCAAGTGCAGTCCTGCAGTAAGCAGGCATATTGGCAGCAGGAAAAGAGTGAGAAAAGAAAAAGGGAGATGTATCCATTTACAAGGACTGAATTTGCCCTAAAGAATGAAGGGGGTTGCTAGTCTGTGGCAAATCACACTGTCCTTGTACCTTAAGCAACCACAGTCCCAATAAGTCTCTGAAGAGAACTCCAGAAAATGAAAAAAGCAAGTGTCAGACATGCTCTTTTAAGGACATTATTTTTCCAATCGATCTTTTATGCAGAGGGAAACTGATTCTGTCCCATCTCAATCTTAGAGTTTGTTACAAGATTTGCCATTTTTCTAGTCTTCAGTGAACAGAATAATAGTTTGCTTTTGCTTCACCTTGGAGCGAAGCACTGAAACCTAGAATTATTGCCACCAAACAGATGGGGATATTTCTCATGAAGATGAAAAAGCAAAGACCTAATAAATGAAGAACATTTGAGAAGAGAAGGTTAAAGCAGGCTCTGCTGCACTGTGTTTGGCACTACTATTTTAGCAGTGTAGGTGGTTTTACGAACTATTATTATTTTATGTTTCAACTGCTGCAAAGCCTCTGAAGGGAAGGGTGGATGGTGTTCTTTGTTCACCACAAAGGACCTACCTGACGTGGGTGCAGTCTGGTCATAAACTTGGCCGTCCTCCAGCATTTCAGGTCTCCTGCAGCTCTGTCTTGGCCAAAGGGGTGCAGTACTGCCAGCTTTTCTCAGTGGCTTCAGCACCCCCTTCCTTGGGGGTCTGTCCCTGCTGGGACCAGTCGGCCCATCCCAGTAACTGTCCTGAGACTGGGATGCAGCTGGCTCAGGGGTCTGGTCTCCAGCTTAGCTTTCCCCCTTCCCTCTGTATGTTAAGGGGTGCTGGTGGATAATGTCACCAGGGATTTTGTGTTTGTGATCGGGGGCTGCAACTGGTGCAAATGTGAGAAATCAAGGTGAGGGGTAGAGAGGTGGGGTCCCATGACAGCCCGTGTAGTATAGCTGCACCAGGGTACTCTGGGTATACCCTGGGTGCCTGCTTAGCTGTTCCCACCTAACTTCCTTGCTTGCTGTCTCATTTATGGAAATGAATAATCTGACTCTCTGTGGTGACACAGTCTCTGCTACATAAATTAGCCATTTTTTGTTCAGTGTCTTTTTGGCTGAGCAAAGAGTCTCAACAGAGGAAACTGAATTATTGTTTTGTGTGTGTGGTGGTGTTTTTTTAAAGTTGAAAGCATATTTTATTCCTTCAATTTCTAGTCAGCTGAAAGTTTTCTTTCAAAATTAATATATGGACAATGTTGTCCCCTGAGACCAAACGTGAAAAATTTGAGACCCAGCAGTGAGTTTATCATAAAGTCAGCAGCCTGTGAAAGCCAATACTCCTAACAGAAATTTATAGATTTTAAATCCCGAAAGGACATTGTGAATGCGTAATATGACCTCTTGTGCAACATAATCCATAGATTTTTGCTTAAAAATCCTCACCCACCTTAACTAAACCCAATCATTTTGAAAAGATAGCTGGTCTCACTTCAACAACTCAAGATTTAAAGACACACTCTAGTATTTGGGTTTTTTTCCAATGGGTCATTACTTTCAGTGTTACAAAATTTTGCCCACTTCTATTGTGAGTTTGTCATAACTGTAACACACATCTGTCTGCTCTGGAAAGAGTCTTTTCACATCCAAGTTCTTCTCACAACCGATCAGCTCACACCCATAAACAAATAATTTCCTCCTCTTATCCTGCAGACTAACCAGAATGAGCTCCCTCATGTTTGATGGAAGAGCTAGATTTAACAAACCTTGAATCATTCTTGCTGCTGTGTGGTGTTTTGTTTTTTGTTTTTTTTTAATTGTTTATCTATCTATCATCTGGTGTGTCAGCATCTTGTTCACTTGCAGGGAAAGTGTTCTTTCCTCTTTTGCTTCAAATGGTCGAAAAGTATACAGAGCATGTTTTGTGGGCCCATCCATCCTTGAGAATATTGATGTTGCCTAGCAGATCTGCTTCGTTTCACCAAGGCTTTTTATATTTTTGCCTGTACAGGAGTAAGTCCTTCAATCAGTGAAAATTTGGGGTGGGTAAATAGTAAAACAAATACATGCAGGGCCACATGCAGGGGAGGGCCTTTTCTTTATGGTCACTGGAGCTATCTGTAACCCATATGAGTTATTTGGGTTTGCATGGTGCATTTTTTTTTTTTAAAAACGTCTTCATGTCCTGGTCTCAGAAGCAGGTAAATGTTGTCATTGAATTTGGAGGGAAGAATTCATGGATTGTTTCACTGTGTTTTAGGGCTTGTATGTCAAATTTAGGTGGAAGAACTTGAAGGGACTCCACATTATCTGCCTCTGTAACCAACTTGAAAGCAACAGAAGACACAGACTGGTTTCTTTATGGATGTTCATTACTTTTGGCAAATGAAAGAGTTGTAGAGCTACTAGCCATGGAATGGATAGACCCAAACAAAAACACCATTCTCCAGCTAGGAAAAATCATATCAACTAGCTGATCTGAAATTTCCTATATAAAACTGATTTGAACAAAACAACAGATTTAAGCAGCTTCAGATTTTGTAGATATTTGGATCAAATTTGGAATTTACTGTTGAGGCCTCTTGCTGATGACAAAGAAGTTTGCAGAAGTGTTTGATCCTCAGCACAAGCATAAGTGTTACAGTCAGGAGAATAAACATTGTGTTTCAGAGGATACCTGTTGCAAAGGTGCTGAGAGTCGATTTCTATCTAAACTGTAACTAACTCTTTTCTAAAGAGCAAGCGTCAGCAGCATTTGTTTGTGTCCATCTATTGAAACATGTCCTGAAAAGAAAAATTCAGCAAGGCGCAAGCACTTGCCATTCTCTGTTATACCCCATCCCACGTTTCCAGGCGGTTACACTAGAAAAGCAAACTAGGGAAGACAGTCCAGTGCCAATGAGCTTGGAGTGAAGAGGAGCAGAAAGCACAGTCCTGTCAGCACGTTGTGGAAACCAGCAGAAAATTCGAGCAGTCCAGTTTTCCCTTTAGTGGTTGATCAAGAGGCATTCTTTACATTGTTGCTTTAGCTTTTCTACTTTCTCGCCCTTCCTCCATCTCCTTGCTAGCCTTTGAAACTAGTTGCTGATATGTGGGGAAAGGGTAGCCCCCAGTCACTGGCAGCATCAATAGGCACCACCTCTGAGTATACTTCACCTTTCTGAAGGAACTTCCAGCTTTTCTTTTTAGACTTTGGTGATACTTTTTCTTGTGATTGTATGTATCATTTTATACTGTTAATGAGTGACAACCAAATGTCATTTAGCTCTACAGCAGCTTTACAGAATGTCATGTTTTCACACGAGATTGTCACATTGTTATTTGGGATGAGCAGACTATTACTCCACTAGAAATCCCAGTGACTTCATCTGGACCACTGGTAGAGCAGCCTCACTGACAGCTCAGCCCCCTCCTTGCTCCCAGTAAGGCAGTTTTTAGAATGAATGAGGACCCTTTGATCTCCAGCATCTCACCCTTGGTAAAACAGCAATGTCACCAAAGCTAGCAGGATGAGGGTTTGAGCTTTTGTTGGAGTGTTAAGCAGGCCATTGTTTCACGTTTCCTACTTGGTTCCTTTAAAAATTCCATTTGATCTAACTTCACTGCTAGCAGTCCAGAAATAAAGCAATTCCTTGGGGCATGAATGCTATTCAGACAAAATAATACCAATATTTGTCTGCTTTCCCTCCCTGGTATCCAGCATCTTTGCCAGCTCATTTTTCCTCAAAGAGGAAATAACCCATTTCTGGAATTCAGATTTTCCTGACTTCTTGGAAATAGGGAGTATCAAGTGTTCTGAGCAATGTTTCCCTTTGAAACCTTCTTAAAATAGTTTTTAAAATATCTGCCACTTTTGAAAGGTTTAAGTTCCCTGGGGGTGTAATTCTGCTGACATTGATGGCATCTGCCAGCAGAAACTCTGGTTCTGCAATTTCTTCTGTGAGCTGCATTGCCCTTTGCTTGGTAAGGAAAGCTGCATGAAGTAGGTCCAGACCCAGACATGAGTGTCTTTTGCTGTGCTTTTCTCAGGCTGTGCCCAGCATTCAGGCAGATCTGATGCTTATCTGACAGGGGTTGAGCTACACTGGTTAGCGGGGTCATCACTTACAGAGGAGGGAGAGGGCAGTCCTCAAAAATATCGGTATAGAAAAAGACAAGTATTTGATCATTTTCCTATGGAACCGATCCTCCCAAGAAAACGACTATAAATCAAAAAGCAAACCTCTCTCACATTAGCAGAAGAGAGGTAAAAAGCTCATAATTCTTACTGAACAAATCACATGCAAGTGAGTCATTCATAATTGCTTTATAAAAATAGTGAATAAACGCTGTCTTATTCTGTACTTGATTAAGCACGTGTATAACTTTAGTCAAAAGAACCTGTCTTGTGAGCACAAAGTTGAGGGAATAAGGCTCAGTAAGAACAGCACCTTGTGGAAAATAAGAATCTCACAGCCAAAAAAGTCTTTGGGAGACGCAGTTCTCTTTCAAAGCATATCTGCTGCAGGAAGATTTGCCTCTGTGCTGAGAAAGAGCCCGTGCTTGTGATTTTAGTCTATCTTTGTGTAAATGAAACTGGCTCTCAAGTAAACACGGTAGAGGCAGGGATTTCATCTATCTAAAAATGAATTTCTTCAAACATTTGTTGTTTATCTATCTGGATACTAGATGGGAAAGATGGGTCAATTGCGTTTTCTCTTTGAGTAGTTACATTTTTGCTCATAATACTTTTTTCTCCTTGTAGCAAAGTTATCAGCTAAACTCTGAATACAAAATGAAACCAAGCCAAACACTTGGGTACAATGCCCTAGAACGGGAAAACCTGTGCCATGCTGAAGTTTCACAATTTTGTTTTTTTAAGGTAAGTACTATCAGTTTTTTCGCCAGGGCAGTTCACCATCTCTAAAGCCAAATTCAGTCCAAGGAATAATTTTCTTTTTCACGTACACATATAAAAGTCAACATGAATGTACGATTTTGGCTTGAAAAATAGTTTCTTTGACAGGTATTGCCTGAGAGAGCCAAGCAGTCTTCAATCCACCCACCTACAGCTCTCCTACTGACAGGTGAGCAAATTCAGCACTCCCCTAATCAATATTTCAAGAGGTTGCATGTGAAAAGAAAGCCTCTGAAAGCTCTTGCAAAGTGGAGCACGGGGTGTTAACATGGAGGGCTAGCAAGTCCTTAGATGCAGTCCTGAAGGGGGCTGCCTCTCAGCCCTGCCGTGGAAAGGCTGAATAGTCCCGTATTGCCTATGTCTCATTCACTCGACAGGTTCCCCTCTCCGGAGCCCTGCAGGTGGAGGTCTGCCTGATGCATTTATGCACCCTAGCCCTGCTGGCTGTTGGGGTCTCTGTCGGGTTCCAAATTTGGACATGTAAATTTATGTATGTGCCCACAAGCAGGTGCCTCCTGCAAGGCTGGCAGCTCAGCTCCCCTTGTTGGCAATGGGGATCTCCTCAAGGCACTCTGAGGACTGTCCAATACACCTTGAAAGAGATGTCTACATCTGGTCAGTGGAACTGCTCTTCAGACCTATATGAAAACACCTAAACTTAAGAGTCTTAATCTGTGAGGTATGTCCCAACTGTGGTGGGTCTGTAGAGGGCTTGCTGCTGCCACCGCTCCTCCTGCTCCCAGTGCAGGGACACCAGGGCTGTCCCTTCCCACAAGAGCTGCTGCAGGTCTGTGTTCCCCGAGAGGGAAGGAGATATTCAAGTGATCTGTGCTGCTGGTGTCTTCCACCCCAAAATGCCTGCAAGTACTTTTCCAACATACAAATTTGGATATCAAGAGGATACTCAAAGCTATTTCTTATAAGTAGGCGCACAGAAAGGTGCAGGTGCCTTGTTGTTTGTTTTAGGGTGAGAAGCAAATAATAAGTGAATGCGATATTCAAAATACTAGGGATTAATACATTTAGGGGTATTAAAGGTATTTTTCTGTAAATCCTTTGCTCAAGAACATTAGGCCCAGGACTAGCTCACCTAGCTCTTGGGGATATCTAAAATGAGTGAACCTGCTAGGCCAGATCTGGTAAAACAAACTGCTTTTCCAGCCATGGTAAATGTATTTAAGACCATGGCAGTACTGGTACCAGGCAGAAATTCAAGTTCCTCACCTGCCATCAGTGCTGTCATAACATGGTCTCACTAGTCTTCTGGGTGTCCCCTGGGCACTACACCATGTCCTAAGAAGATTCAGGCAATCCTCCTCTGCTCTGGGGCTCAAAAGAAACCTCCAGCTGCTCTGGCAGCTCCCCTGGGGGTGTCAGGCTTGTGGGGAATAATTGGAGGAGTAATAAATTGTGTCTGCTGCCAAGGGAAGTGTTGTGCACAGCAGCTGCCTGGAAGGGCTGGACCATGGTCCTGGACCCCATGCGTCTGGCTGAGTGGGATGGCATCCTTCTCCCGGTTTGCTTCTGCTGACAGGATCAAGCTGGGATGTGGGCCTTCTCCCAGCACTGGGCACCGTGGCAGCACTGATTAATGCTATTGTCACCTTCTGCATTGATTCTTTCAGCTCTCCTTGTCCCCTTGTCCCGCTTGACCTACTTCAGGAGACGGCTGCTCAGCAAGAAAGCCTCCATCTCTCTCATGTGAACAGCGTGACCTAGCCAGCCATGGTCTGCTCCACAGAGTGGATGTGTTTTGTGCCTGATCTGAGGTGGGGTGAAGTTGCATGCAGTGTTTCGCCATATATTTTGTCCTCGGGCAGGGCAGGGCTGTTTTACTGCTCAGCCAGGCACCCACCCCACATGGGTCATGGGTGGTTCACCCACCATGGGCATCACAGGTGGTCAGTGTTCCTGGAGTGACCACTCACCTCCAGAAATGCCGCTCGCTACTTTCTAGAAATGGCTATTTCCTTAAATACTGTAGACTGAATAGTAAAGCCCCCATACCCTTTCAGCACAGTGTACAACAGGGACCTATGTTCCTGGTACGGCGCGGTGCAGTTCCAAGATTAAAGTTACAACACAGTTTTAGTATAAACTGTGGCCTTCAAGTAAAAGAGTGATTTTTCACCACTGGATGGCAGAATATTCCTCTGGTCTAGCAATATAATAGCAGAACAATTTGCTAAAATTAAAGTGAAATTGGAACTGTCGTAATCAATCCGGCGTCTGATCAAAGTGGAAGGATCTACTGGAAATGTAATTGCAGAGGCAAAAATTATATTTTTTAGAAACTTCTTTCTGACTGTAACATCTGACCTTTTAATATCTGTCCTGTTCACATGAATTACAGGGCACTTGTTCTTCTGCAGATTTGGCAGTGTCCCCCAACATTGCCCACCTTGTCAATGCAATGCTTATGTCTACACTGAGTATTTTTCCTCTTGAATCCCATGTTGCATCACGACTAAATGTTTGAATTACAGAAATCACCACACATTTGGGAGATGTGTTTAGAAAGATGCTGTAGTTGGCAATACTATAACCTCTTAAAAATACAAATATAATAGTAGCTACAAGTGCTAAAGCTCAAGTAACATGGTGCTTGGGCCAGCAATGGCAATATTTTAAAAGAAAAATATATCTTTAATTTCTATTGAGAGGATGTGGTATTTTTAACTCATTGTTGGAACTTTTCAGGTGTTACTTTTAAATAGGCAAAACCAAATGTCTAGATCCACCGTTTCTTCTTTTACTTATACGCTGAGAAGCTTCATTGGACTGTGCCTGAGCAAAAGGAGGATAAGGCTTCACCACTGCCATGTGGGAACGCAAACTTTGTCCTTAACCTCAGAAGGTTTGGTGTTAGTTTCTATCAAGCACAGACTATTAGTTTCTGTTAGCAGAGACTGTTACATAATCTGAGAATTGTTAAGAATCTAAAACTGATTCTTTTCTAAGACCTGCTTCCATGGGGTCATATATCCACATGAAGTGTTGGTGAAGGCTTTCACAGAGGTTTGAGTAACATTCAAAATTAAACAAATCTTGTAATACTTGGCAATCATTAGTTTAAGGGCAAATTTTTTAAGTGTTCTAACAGAAAACTTTCCCCCAAATGATTTATATGGAAAACAAGAAGTTTGCAGGTAGATCAGAAAGGAAAAAAACCAAGGTGTGACATAAACTAAGTTGTTTCAGCACATGAAACATCCACTTCTTCATACCTTTGACTTCTGCAGCATCCTCTGGCAATGAGTTCAATGACTTCATTATATACTTGGTACAGAGTATGTCTTTACAAGTATTTGTTCATGTTATTTTTACCCCCACTTTCCAGGTCATTTATGAATGTCTAAGCTACACCTTTTTGTTGAAGTGATTTTAACTTAAAAGAGACAAAATAGCATTTAGACCAGTAGGAACTGAAATGTGCTTTGAGTCACTATTTCAGCAACAAAATATACAGGCTATTCCAGACAAAGTAAAAGAGACAGCAAACGGGGCAGTATGAGTGCAAACAAAACAAAAGCCATGTAGACATCTCCGGAGGGGTGGGGGATGCCACTTGTGTTGCAATGAACCAGGGATCTTCCCATGTCTCGGCAGGTGCCATGCTGGAGCAGTGTTGCAGCAGGCAGCGGCAGCTCATGCGGGCAAACCCCAGTGAGGGGCTGGGAAGCTGCCTGTTCTCCCCTCTCTGGCAGTTACCACTTGGCTCAGGATTACAGCTCGTCTTGATTAAAATGACCGCCGTAGATCACCCAGGATCCGGCCCCACCGCCCCTCTGTGCCGAGCAGCTCTCCTGATGTGTACTCCAAAGAGCATCTTCACCCTGAAAACTGCAGAGCTGCATTTCCTCTGCACAGTGCTTGTCAAGGCGTGCCGGAGGGTAAGAGGGCCTTGAGAACATCTGGATTATAATTAAACAGGAATTTACAGTAACTAGACCTAAGTGGCTCGAACAACAAATTTACTGCTGATAAAGCCAGATGAGTTTACCCAGATAATCCTCTGTGTTTTCTTCTGTCCTGAATAAAATGTAGCTTTGTAAGTTATATTGGGGGAGCACTGGGAAAGCTTCCTTTTCACTTGAGGGCTAATTGCAGGTCCAATAAAAGACTTCAGCTGCACCACGACATTTCCCAGCAGCGTTACTGTTTGCCTGCGTGCTGGGCTCAGCAGAGAGACATAGGATCCTAGCTGCCGATTAAGAAATGCAAAACCAGATTCAGAGCAAATAAAGCATCAGTCATGATGTTTTAAAGTATCCTATTAAAGCCATAGTGAAAGTACACAAAGAGTTTGCAGCATGGCCTGTAGTTTATTTTTCTAAAGGCCTCCTCATTCACCAGAGGCATGTCAGGGTAAATTCCCAAGTCACCTGGACTCAACGCCTACGTGCCACTGATATTCATAATCTGCTAACAGGGTAGGACATTGACGTTACACCTGAATTAAACACACCTGGGACTGCTCTCTTGCATCAAGCCAGCAGGTCTGAGGCCACCCTCACCATATTTTTCTTCCCTTTGGGAGCAGGACAGGGGCAGCCAGTCTGTGCACTCAGAGTGGCAGCTGGAAGTGGGGTTCCCTGACCACGACCTGAAGGACATAGAATCATAGAATCATAGAATCGTCAAGGTTGGAAAAGACCCTTAAGACCATCGAGTCCAACCGTTAACCTAGCACTGCCAAGTCCATCTATACCATGTCTTCGAGCACCGTATCTATCCGTTCTTTAAATACCTCCAGGGATGGAGACTCAACCACTTCCCTGGGCAGCCTGGTCCAATGCTTGACCACTCTCTCAGTGAAGAAGTTTTTCCTAATATCTAACCTAAACTTCCCCTGGCGCAACTTGAGGCCATTTCCTCTTGTCCTATCGCTTGTTACTAGGGAGAAGAGACCAACCCCCACCTCGCTACAACCTCCTTTCAGGTAGTTGTAGAGAGCAATAAGGTCTCCCCTCAGCCTCCTCTTCTCCAGACTAAACAACCCCAGCTCCCTCAGCCGCTCCTCATAAGACTTGTTCTCCAGACCCTTCACCAGCTTCGTTGCCCTTCTCTGGACACGCTCCAGCACCTCCATGTCCTTCTTGTAGTGAGGGGCCCAAAACCGAACACAGGACTCGAGGTGTGGCCTCACCAGTGCCGAGTACAGGGGCACTATCACCTCCCTGGTCCTGCTGGCCACACTATTCCTGATACAAGCCAGGATGCCATTGGCCCTCTTGGCCACCTGAGCACACTGCTGGCTCATGTTCAGGTGGCTGTCAACCAACACCCCCAGGTCCTTTTCCGCCAGGCAGACATGTAAGGGTCTCTGCCGCTCTCCCTGTGAGACCCTGCAAAGGACAGGCCATGCCTCTTCTCTTCTCTATTTTCTCACAGAAACCACTGTCTGCTCAGTCCTTGTCCTTTTATTTTTCTTTCTTTGGGTGCTCACCTTCCCCAGGGATGGTACAGAGCATCATCTACACAGGTGGGTATTCCTTGAGGTCTCCTCTTATGACTCACGTCTACAGTAGTATTAATGCTGATGTCTCACACTTGCCACATCTCTGTTGTCATTGCGGTTAGATGTCATTTTTGATGAACGGCAGGCAACGTTTTTCTTCTTTTAACGCATGGGGCACTGCTAATGGGGGGCCTCCCAATGCAACTGCTAACAGAATATGAGACTTCAGGTGGCTCATTTTGAGGCCAGGTCTTGTGTTAATGCCACACAGCCCTCACGTGCCATGGTCTTATCCACTGCATCGTGGATTCTCTTTGGAAGGAGCTGATGGACTAATTTGGCATGTCAAAGCTGATGTTGCGAAATCCTTGGGTATATCAACATTTCAAAGCACAGTCATAAATGTCAGCAACTTCAGCAATGGAATGAGTTACAGCAAAAGTATGGCTCCAAAAAATTAATAATCTTGCCTGTGTTTTGCAATGTATGTCTTTGGTGGAGGTCACGTTGGGAAGTCACTGCTGAGCGTTTAACAGAAAAAATGGTATACAACCTGGTGCTTATAAACTAATCCTTAATTTTTGCTCATGCTTTCAACATTCATTTATTTTCCCTTTTGCTGTCTTTCCTTCTGCAAGGTTATCCCTGCTGTATGAATGTCCTTGTGACATGCTGCTGTCTTTCAGAGTTAATGTCACAGATTCGGGGCTTTGTCTGGCTGCGATTTTGTTCCTGTCTGTAAAACCACCCAGCTAACCTCGGAAAAGCACTCGAAAAGCCCTTGCTCCTCCCTTTATCAGCATCACCCAATCCATTAATGACAGGCTAATTGAAAAGCCTTCACTTATGGCCTAACCCTGCTCAGTGAGGTCAGGATTAAATGTAAAGGTTTCCTTAACTGAGCTCCTCAGGGCTAATTCCTTTCCTCTGGCAAAAGGACTTGTGAGAGGGGATTCCAGCTGATGTCTCCGATGTGGGGAAAAAGCCCCAGCGCTTATCTCCAACAGCATTCTCCTCCAACAGTTCAAGTCCTTCTCAAGTCCCTTCTAAAGACTTAAGTGGCCCTGTTGTTCTTGTGCCAGCTCTCTGTGTGGATGCAAACCAACACCTCAGGACACTAAATTGCCTGGTTTGCCAAGGTGGAAATCTGCTTCTGCTTCAGAAAATGGGGTATGATTTGCGGAGGGATTTGGGAATGGATGGGATGTGCTGTCTTTGTGACTCACTCTCTCAGGCAAAATGCAAAGTAAAGTAAAGATTGTATAGCAGCAACAGGGAATAAATAGGTATCTGTTTTACATAGCTGTTATCCAGGGAAACAGGGCTAGAACAAACATATTCAGTGATAAGTCTCCTTTTTTTCCTCATTGCTGGGTGTAAAAATCACTGCTCCAAGCTCAAGCAGGCGGGATTTGACACACAGCCTGAAGTCTGCTGGTGGGGTTTGGCTAGGATGAATGAGGAGACATATACACGGACCAAAGTGGGTTTGTGCTGAGAAGAGCACCTGCAGTTCTTGTGGGAGAAAACTACAGGGAAGTCTCTGCAAATCTAGCTTTTTTATTTTTTGTAAGAAAATAGAAAATCTTCATGGCAGGGAAGTGAAACTCCTCCAGTCCCCCCAAAAATGGTGGCTCACACTCCTCCAGAGGTTCTTATTCCCTTGATGGCCTTTGGAGGGTAATGAGGTGATCTGTGGAGGACTCCTTCAGCTATTAGTCTTCCCCAGACTGAGTGGTACTGCAGAGAATTAAAGCTCCCAGAAGACAACGGCCATTCCCATGGCCTCAATACATTTTATTTCTGTAAGTGGAAGAAAGGCTCCAACAGAATTATTCACCCTCCCCCTGCCCCCCATAACTTCCTTCATCACTGCTCTATAAATTAAAGCTTGCAAGGATTTTTCTCCCAAGCAGCCTCTCAGGGCAAGTGCAAAACTCATTAAATGAAAACAAATGTTCAGCCCTTCCCTGTTATTTCCCTCCCCAGTTGGCCTGTTAGAAAAAAAAAATCATAAAACTGAAATAGAAAAAGGTAGGAGTCTCCTGTTTTGCTAACTAAAGGGAAAGGCCATGCTGAGCCCTGGTGCAAGCAGTGGGACCATCCATCCTTCGATTGAGACTGACCAAGAAGGGAGAAGCAGTCTTGGAAGTGGGTGCAGGGATGCTGAGCCCCAGGGATAGCTGGTGGACAACAGGGAACGAAGCCTGTGTCTCCTCTTTGAAGCACAGCCCCAGACTACCTCTGGGTGCAGGCCTGGGCGCAGGCAGTGTGTCCACCAGCAGTTTGAGGGAAGGCTGGAGCTGGCCATTTACTGACTGTAGATGCACTCAGGATGGCTCCAGCCGCGGTGCAATGAAGAGAACTGCCACGGAGGTACGTCGGCTTCACGGAAACATGGTGAGTGAGTTTGCCTCTGAGGTGATTAGATGGAGGTGTGAGCAGCAAAAGTGCATAAGGGCTTTGGAGGGGGTAAAATGGCCATGAGATGCCACTTGCGCTCTGCCGCTGTGAAAACACAATGCCATTGAACAAAACACAGTGGAAAACACAATTTCCTAGAAACTTTAGGGGGACTTTGCTGCAGTCCATGGGTGCCTGAAACAGCGATACTTCTGAATGATAAGTTGCCAGCAGTGTGCTGAAGGGGTTTGGTAGGAACACCAGTGTCCACGTGGCAGTTTTCCTTTGCCCTGGTGTGAACTAATGTCTTCATAACTCTCTGTCAGTGAATTGTATTAACTGCAGTTCAGAGTAATCAGTCTCTCTTGGGAAGTTACCATTTGACTTTCGCACTTGCCCTTACTAAGTAATACTATAAATCTTTGAATCGTCTGGCTGCCTTTGATCTAGCTGCAAGTCTGTTGAATACTTGGTGACTGGAGTGGAGGAAGGAGGGAGAAAAGTACCTCTTTGCTGTGCTAAAGTGTGCCAGAGCGCTGAAAAAAGAGAGATGAATATGGCTCATCTTCCTAATGAGACGAGTTCAGTTTGCATCGTTACCAGAAGTGTTATCACACTTCAGAGCTGAGGAGGAATGATTATTTTCTTGAATGTATGTTGTCTGGGAAAGTGAAAAGATATGTTTAGTCGAATCTTAAAATTATTCTTTAGGCTAAGATTCTATCAACAGCAGAACTCACAGGTTGTTTGTAAATGGCACTTTGATGCACTATAAAACAAAATATTTGAACAAGACAGATTTGGGGGGGGATACACTGCCTGCAGGTGGAGCACACTGAGCAGAACACGGGGAACCAGGTCCCTGGGTGGTAAAGAGTGCTACGCTTGCAGCACAAAACCCCCGAGTCGTAAGCCCAAGCGATAGCAATCCAGAAAAAGCTTTGGACTTCCCAAGGGTGGGATTTATCTCATTAAGTTCAGATCTTGCACAGTCGTCTAGAGTCCCTGCAGAGGCTAACGAACAGACTCAGCTCATTGCACGTCCACCAAAACATGAAGCTGACCCTGTTTTTCATTCCTGGTTACCTGGGTGCTGCTGTTTGTGTTGCCCCTTCACGCAGGCCGAGGGGCACTTTCCCATTCCCTCCACATTCGTTACCGATGTTGTGAAGTGGGAGGACAGACCTAAATCCTATGTCAGGCTTAGCATGGGCTGTAAGCAGCATTTAGAACAGACACCATCTGGTGGGCACCTCTCTTGTGGTGGATCAGGCATTACTAAGGGGTATTAGGTGCAGGATAGCAAGATGAGCCATGGGAGGTGCTTTACTGAGAGGCAGCTTGATCTGTTGAAGCTACATTGGCCTTATTACACCACGGAAACGTCACAGAGACCACTTTGCTCTGAAATCTGTTCAGAAAAATGAGAATGATAGCTGTGCCAAGCAATACATAAAAAAAAATGAGGGGATTATACTCAATATTTGCAAGGCTGTCAGCCACATCCCTCAGCAATCATATCTATTAACATGATTACTATCGATAATGTACCCTTCAGTTCCAAGCTTCCTTAATTTGAGCATTCATGGCAATCAGGTACCAGCTGAAAGGCTTCTGAATTTTTTTTTTCCTGAATATTACTAGACAAAATTATTGTCAATGATGAGAAATCTTTGAAAAATGCCTTCCTCTGGGAATTTAATTTTGGCATCCTTTTTTTTTAATATCTGGTACTCTGTGAATCTCTGCAACAAGAGCAGAAATGGGAGAAAAATGCGTCCTTGAGCGCACATTCGGTGCTCAAATTCAGCTGCAGCACCAGATTTGAATGAGACAGCAAAGTAGGACAATCACCTTTTACTCCTGAATGCTCTTGAGGTCAAAAGGGAGAAGAAGCACCATTCAGCTATAGAGATTTCCAGTTTCTGAGGCAATCACTTTTTTTTTGCTGTTATCAGCTACTTGTACTACTGTGTTACAAAAAATGACTCCCCCACCCTTTATATCCTTGTATTGTGCTTGTTTATGCAATTCTGCTGAGGCACTTATGAAACAACCACAGGAAGTTTGAAACTAAGCTTCCTACAATATTACACATAGCCTGCCTGAGAGTGTATGTGTTTATGTGTGAATACATATCTATTTCTCTGGAGGTTGGTATAGTCAGGCATCCTTGGATACATTTATACATGCCAGAAGTAGAATAGTGTATCTTACTATAAAAAAGGCAACCTCGTGGGTTTATCTCTCTCTCTCTATCTATATATCCACACATACAGAAAAACAGAAATATACTTGCGTGAAAGGGACAAAAAGACAATGTTTATTCCTGGATTTGAGATTAAATCATGTATCAAGGGCTCTGCTTCACCCATTCGATGCAACAGTGGGATCCTTACCTAAGGCACTCTTATACGGACTCAAGCCTTCTGCAACTTAGAAATGCTCAGAGGGAGTCTGCACGCCCAGTCTAGCCCCGTCGTCACAGACATGTCCATGAAGGTGTGTTACACAGTGCAGCCTTCTGGCTACCTGCACCTAAAATGTACATTGAGCATAGGTCTGTAAGTACCCCAGAAGGAAGAGAAGGTGTATGCCTTGTGACTACCTTTCCAGTCCTTATGGGAAACATTATTTCCAGCTTAAAATATACTAGGTTTTAGTGGCTTTGAATTTCTTTTGGGAAGAGGAAGGCTTTTAATCTTCAGAAAGGAGGGTTGACTGGAAAACAACTTTGGTTTGCATTTTTTAAGGAAAAAATTTGACATTTTTATTATGTGTCAGGACAACACTAACCCCTTCCCATTTTTTGTGAGTGGTAGCATATTTTGTGAAACACACTTTAACTGTCTTTACGCTTTGATGTGCATGAGACCAAGTACACCGAATGAATGCGCTTGGTGAAAACAACAGGCAAGAAGGACAGGTGCCAGGCTACCGAGGGCAACGAAAGCACTTTTCTCACCTGTAGTAAAATCGGAGGTGCAAGTAACAAAGTGTACCACCTGCTTTCCTCCAATATGTGGGACTCATCTCTGGGGCTGCTCAGCTGGATGCAACACGGGATGTTTGGGGAGACGAAGTCTTGCAATGATGGTTATGAAAAGTGAAGGAAAGGCAAAGAGCAGGCGTTGCGGTGCACTTTCTCTCTGCCTGCTTCAGCTAGTTCACTCTGCCGTTGGGAAGCGGTCCCTGCTTCCCACATTTGCAGCAGAGCACTCCCCCAGGGTAAAACAAACCAGGGGACGCAACCTCCGGCCCAGCGAGCACCATCAGCTCAGCAGTCAGCGCTGGTATATGAAGATAAAATGCCAGGAGGAGGTTGCATGAGAAATACTAATTGGCTTTAATGGTCAAGAGCAGAGGCACAAGCATCGGTTTGATTTGATGCATTTTCTTTAGTAGTGAAGCAGGTCATCTTGGATCTGCTCCAGACAGCTTATTCTTGGCTTGTAATACAGTGAATAAATATCACTCCTGGCTTGTAAGGCCGGATCCAAGTAGGTGACTTTCCCCTGGGGAAGCTCTGTCAACCCCTCTTCAGCTCTACCATGTTCCTATGATTAGGCTGAGTGCATTATATAGTAATAACCCTCTTCAGTACTTTGAAAATCTATATTAGAGCCAGCAAACAGGGGCTCGCATGACAGTACAGATGGATGGACAGACTGGCTCTGGTGACAGCAGCAACATCAACAACAGTGGCATGGTATCATCTCTTGGCAAAGGCTGTGGCAGGCAGAAAACAAGAATGAGTTCAAGGAAGCTTAAAAAACATGTCCCTGGAGGTCGTTGTCGCAGCCTGAGTCCTTACGTCTGCAGCCATGGGCCATGTAACCCAGCTGTGGGAGCGCTCACCCCCTCAGGAAGCTGCCGCTCACCTGCTCGCCCGGGCGGCTGCTCCCTTACACCTGCGCTGGGGCTGCCTCTGCCTACAAGTGACCCTTGTGTGTAAATGACCACAGAGGCCGTATCGATAGCTATGTAATTTGCTAATGAACTCTGCACAGGTAAAGCAGGAGAGCTCCTCCTGTGGTGATGTAGCAGTGCTGGTAGGAAAAAGTCCTCATGCTGGAGTTTATTTTTGTTTGGTGTAAAAAATCCCTAAGCTGCTGTTGGATGGAGGGATGTATAGCAGCAACACTGCTATACTGCTGCTCCGGCTTAACTATGTTGGCCACGGGAAAAGTACATCACTTCTCCTGTGCAACCATTAGTTGCATTGGCGAAGCTTTCACATGCCAGGAGCCAGGGGAAAACTGTGAAGGCCCCTAATTGCAGAGCCATCAGACCCTGTGCATGGCTCCCCTCTGCATGGCCACCGTGTGCTTGCATTGCCTGGGCTGGGGCCAAGCAAAGCCGCGAGGGCAGAGCTGCTGCCACCACTCACGGCTGTGTGAACTCCGCCGCCTGCTACCTGTCGCCACGGCAAGGGTGGCTGCAGCCATCGCGTTCTGATGTTAATTAGAGACTCCCATGCACATACTCCTGGGACAGTAGTTGCTAAGCTGATTACCTTTTGAAATTAGCTCTGTGGAGAAGGAGGGGGCACTTCAGTTCTCCTTTCATCATTTGTTCCCCTCCTGTTAACAGGGAAAAAAAAAAAAAGGAAAAGGAAAAAATAAGATGAAAACAATAAACAAAATGAGCGAACGTAAAAATTCATCCTTTGCTCTCAGAACCGTTCTGCAGCAGCAATGCAAAAAAGCCACCAAACGCCCAAGGCTGCAGGTGAAGGTCCTTGCTCTGAGGGCGCTGCAGCCAAGTGCACACCCGGTGAGATGGAGGAACTGCTCGTGTCACTTGTGTGGTGACAGTGAGCGCAGCACCACAGCACATTTTCTGCAGGAGTAATGCTCTCGCTGTTGTGTTTTACAAGGCAATGAAGCACCTCCCAAGAGGATAAGCTGAGGGGTCAAAGCCCACATTGTAGCTTCTGGCCAGAGAGTTGTGTTCTTGCTGGTATTAATTACAACCAAGAGGGACCAGGGTAAAGAATGGCAGCCATTACGCTGGGGCATATGTGGCTACCTCAAAAAAAAATGGGCATTTCTATCTCAGGTGTATGATATACACAAGAGTTCAGATGCTCCAGTATAGACATGCTAACATCTGCAATTCCCAAGTGCAGCCAAATTGCTCTGGGCTATTGGGCCTTGTGTTATCAACTTCTCAAATGAAGGGAAAAATCTTTAGAAAATTCAGAGTTTTCCTCAAAGCCTCACTTCATCCTTTTATAAAACTGCTGAAGATTTCCTCTATAATGAAGGGAGAAGTGGCTACCTCTTTCCAATATCTATACTGCCTCACAACAGCCAAAGACACCTCTGTTGGAAATAGTTGTGTGGAACAATTCGCACATCCAAGAGCACACGGGAGACAAACCCCTGCTGTGGTGGTCTCCTGGGGGTGCAGTATTTTCCGTGAGAGCCCTTCAAGGACTCTTGACAGCCTGAAAGCATCTCGCAGCCAGCCCAAGGGACATCCTCCAGCCTCAGAGCAAAGCCTGTGACAATCTCATTTCCCTAACGAGGAAACCCTCTCCAGGAAAATCTCTGATCTCACTGCGGGGAGTAATACTCATCAGGTAGACCTTGCTACAAAGGATGAAGAACTCTGAGTGAGACTGGGATGGGTACGCTTGTAGTAAGAAACCCTGGTCCTATTGAGCGAGTGCCTTAGGTCTGCTTTTGGTTGCTCAGCTAGGAGGTCCAGCCAGCAGAGTACTGGAGGCTGGACATTTGCAGCCCTTCAGGAAACTCCCAGAGAGCTCTCCCTGAGAACCCATGTCCTGACCACCGGCGCTTGCCTCACAACAGCAGGCTGCTTTCTTATGTCTCCTCTTGTCCACCTTATAGATTATGGCACAACGAAAGTTGCAGTGAATTAAAATCTAACAGAGCTTGGTCTGCAATCAGGGCAGGCTGGGGAGGTCTGGCTGGTCCTCAGAGCATCACATGATATTCAGGTCCAGTTTTAATTATTTTTAATCTGCAAGAGCAAGTGTCTCTAGTTAAACCATGTAAAAAGCCTCTGAATTACATGTACAAACCAAATAGGTACCCAAAGGAATTCCTGCTGGGCTTTTACACAAAAGCTTTCTGCTGCTCATTGCTGAAGGCAATCATCTCTCCAGCTTTGCAGGACTTGTAACCTCAAAGCTCAAAAAAAAATCTCTTAGTCATATTTTTGTCCCTGAAAGAGTTTCTTACTGAAATCCAGCATCCTGCTTTTTACCTTTTACCAGCAGAAGTCTGTGATTTCAGACCGCAGCTGGTAGCCCCTGTACTTCTCGGGGCTCAGCCCCTTTTTTCTCCTTTCTTTTATGTATGTGTTTCTTCCAGTTTACTAGCTCCATCAAATAAATAGATGGCTGTTATGATTATGCTCCATGCTGAGTTAAATGTTACTAACAGTGTTAAAGGATTGCTATAGAATAAAATGCCCCCTGGGTGAAAATACAGTAGTTAAATGCAGAAAACGCAGGTCCCTCCACACAGTCAAAACACAATTTAAAGCAGACGGGTTTCAAAAGTGCTTTAGTTGGGCAAACATAATGCATACTTCTGTTATCAAAATATATCTGGATCAATATCGCCCTTTGAAATCACACGGGGTCTCTGCTAGAGAAGGGCTGTAATGAAAATTACTCTGTCTAGGATTTAACATTGGGCTTTGTTTGCTCTCTGAGAGAGAGGTTAGAGAAATGCTGATGCTGAGGGTACTGGGCTACCTCTGAAAGTCCTTCAACTTTTCTTCGGTGCTTGCTGGCCCAGGCATATAAGGCAATGGAAGTCAGGCACAGCATTTGCTTCAGGTCCTGCTAAATCTCAAGACACAGGATTATAAAGTCAAGATGTTATTGAGCCCTAAAAGCAGGTTGTTTTTGAAAATAACATTTATTAATTATGATTTTTTTCTCTCCTTGGGATACTTGCACTTGGATTCGTGGTACCACAATATCAACTTTTCAGAAACAAAAAACCAGAAGGAAGTGTTTAACAGTGCTTTGACGCTGTAAACTTTTTAAGATTTTTTTATTTTTTGGGGAGGAAGGGTTCTTCTGACAGATGTGTATGGTTTGCAAAAATCTAGTAGGAACATGTGGATATTGAAAAAAACCATGCCATTTCCAACTGTTAATGTCCCATCTGCATCCCTGAGACTCCAGACCCTCTGCAGTTTCTCATCTCATCTCAGCCTTGATGTGGCTTTTTATATTATTGCCCCTGCAGGGATGAAAACAAGCCCCACTGATAAATAACTCTATGTACCATAAAAGCGCAGCTTCTGGACCAGCCTCCCCATCTGTACCTTGGGCCAAGGGCCAGGTGCTGGGAGATGGGACACTTCCCCAAAGGATCCTGATTTATTGGTTTTCTACAGACCTGTGCGCAATCAGTTGCAGAATTTCCTTGTCACAGTGATGCAAGTGCGCACGTTGTCAAATAACGTGAAGGATGGATAATAACTTCCGAACTGCGGTTTTAAGGGAAGTGCATATGTTTTGCAACGCCTGCTAACAAGCTGTAGAGGAGTAGCATGGAAATCAGCATCCCCCTGCCCCCGCTGAGCCTAGCAAATGCTATTCAGAGCAGTTTATTTTAATTTTAGTGGAGAGAATTGCTTTAAAAGCTTATACTCTCTATAGTATTATGAAACGTATGCCCTGAAAGGCATGTTATTTAATCTCTTTTCTTGTTTGTGTGCCATGTAATGCAAAAGGAAAAAAAAGGAAAAAAGGAAATGCAGAGGTTTTCCAGTGTCCTCTCCTTCGCGGCTTTTTGAGGACAGTTGACATGCTAA
The DNA here is from genome assembly GCF_965183815.1 of Platalea leucorodia. Classification (NCBI taxonomy): domain Eukaryota; kingdom Metazoa; phylum Chordata; class Aves; order Pelecaniformes; family Threskiornithidae; genus Platalea; species Platalea leucorodia. Next base: position 72,296,446 of record NC_138824.1, read on the forward strand.
AGCAAGGGACACGGTATTGCCACTGTGGTAGAGATGGCAAAGGGGGGACGCACTTGGGATGAGCACGGATGAAACGTGAAGGTGAGGAGCTGAGCTCTGCCTGGCTCCACATGGGGAAGGGGAACTTGTGCTGCCACTTAGCACAAACAACAAAGGGGTTGAGCTTTTTGGTGTTTCACAAGCAGTCCAGCCATTTCAGGATGTGGCAACAACCTTACAGGGAAAATGCTATCTGGTACCACTGACAGCAGCAATATGGTTAGAGCTGGGTGTCCTCACACCTAAGTGATGGGCTCAGTCCAAAACCTCAACCAGAAAGTTCCGAAACTTGGAAAAAATCTACTTTTTTTAGCCCAAATTTTTCAGCGCAGGATTGTTTCTATTCCTAACCCACCTGCAGAATAAGTGGCTTAATAAGCCCTTTCTGTACTGCTTAGTGAAAAGAAATCCAGGGCAATTTCTGCCAGAAAGAGAGGGTCACTTTGGGGGGCAAGGTGCTGGCCTGCAGAAAGCACGGGTTGCTTTCTTGGTTCAGCTGCAGGCTTTCTGCCCGGCGTTACAGCCTCTGGCCTCATCCTGCACTTCTCCCACGGGCTGAACAGAGACGGTCGCATTCGCACAGCGCTCTGGGGAGCACCCTCAGCCCCTGCGTTCAGACACGGCTGCTGAAACATTGCCAGGGCGATGTTTTGGGGTTTAAAAAACCCTTGCTGTCAGGAAGGGCAGCTCTGTTTTCCCACCGTTCACCGGCAAAAAGACAGCGATTCCCAGAACGGCTCCGATGGGACCATGAGAGATTCCAGGTGCCCTGCCTGGGGCAGTGAGGTCCCCGCTGTCACTGGAGGGCGGTGGGCACAGGCTGCAGTGCAGGCAGCTGGGTTGATGCTGCAGAGAAGCCAAATCCCTTGGAAAGATTCAGAAACACTGTAAGCAACAGACAGGGTTAATTTTCCTCTTTCTCCTCCCTGGGCTTTCCACTAGACTTTTTCCAAAGGCAATGTAAAATTTCTCACAGTCCATATTGATACCAAGGATATATCTGATCCCTGTCTCTAGATGCACTTAATCCCTCCAGTAATCTTTATAGCTAGATGAAGATGAATTACGTCTGGATGCAAAAAGAAAATACATTAAATAAAGGCTGAGAGAGTTGGGGTTGTTTAGCCTGGAGAAGGGAACGCTCTAGAGAGACCTTACTGTGGCCTTTCAGTACTTAAAGAGGGCTTATAAGAAAGATGGGGACAAACTTTGTAGTAGGGCCTGTAGCGACACGGCAAGGCGTAATGGTTTTAAATGAAAAGAAGGTAGATTCAGACTAGATATAAGGAAGAAAGTTTTTAAGATGAGGGTGGTGAACCACTGGAACAGGTTGCCCAGAGAGGTGGTAGATGCCCCATCCCTGGAAACGTTCAAGGTCAGGTTGGATGGGGCTTTAAGCAACCTGATCTAGTTGAAGATGTCCATGATCATTGCAGGGGGACTGGACTAGATGACCTTTAAAGGTCCCTTCCAACCAAAACCATTCTGTGATTCTATGATTCAGGAAAGAAAATACATTAAAGCCCTGTTGGTGGAGGTATTTTCCTAGGGTGAGATTGGGAGGGTGCAGGGGTGAAGGAAGGTGAAGAGGGAAAAGGCTGTATGCAGTTTTTGGACAAGTATTATACAGAAAAAATTTTCCTTGCCATCGTTGGTCTCCTGAGCAGCTGGCTCTTTGCCAAGGCACGACCCAAGCCTCCAGGGCAGGATTAACCTGGGTGAAGCCCAGGGGGCCAGCAGGCTCCCCACTGCTGGCCTTACCTTCAAACCAAGTAGTTCTCCATCTTGAAAAAGCACAGAAAAATGAGATCCCAAACTTCTGCTGACTCAGGCCTTTGTGGCAAGTTTGTGATTGTGCAAGCAGGCACCAGTCCAGGCCCTCAGACACTGCTGGTCACCGCAGGACTTTCCCTTGGGTGCAGAGCAGACGCCCTCCCAGGTTTCCTAACACGGGCTGTGCTTTTGCATCGGGACATCCTGGTGCATCCCCTGCCCCTCCAGACGCCCCAAAGCCCTGCTGCATCTCAGGCTGCTACTCACATGGGAAAAAAGCAATACGATGTGATACTCAGCTGGTGTAGATGTTTTTTTGAGGCACTTCAGGTTCAGGAGAAGGGGAGGAAAGAGACTTCTCAGTCTGGATGTGGGAGTCCGGCACCCCTCACCCTGCAGCTGCCCAGGGAGGGAGATTTTTTTTGGTGAGGTTTCTCCAAGGCTGTGCAACCTCTCTGCTCTTAGGGCACACAGTGGCTTTGCAGGGGGCAAAGACAAGGAGCTTCGCCTCGCTCCTGCAGCCCTGGAGCGACGTCTGGCTCCCCACGGGACGGGAGCACTTCTCAGCCCATCCTGGCATCCCACCCTCCCGGCAAGGGGAAATCCTGGCTGTATTGTGTCACCAACATACTGTAAAAAAGAGAAAGCACAAAGCAGTGTTTCCTACAGATTTCCCCAGCTGCATGACGTAGTTGTGATCAAAATACCCGAGGCAGCATTTTCAGAGCTTCCAGTAAGCACGTGGGCTAATTAAAGGATTTTTCTTGGCACAAAGGACCCTCCTCTGGCGGTGGCTGAAGGAACTAGGACCAACCCAGACATCGGGTGTAGCAGCGCTTCAGCTCAGGCCTCCTAAATCCTTTGTCGGTTGTCACTCGGATGATCCCTCTGCCACAAGCGACCATACTCTGAAAAACCCTACTTGTCAAAATTGCTGATAGCAAAATACCTTTTTAATCTACTCGGTATCAGGCAATGCTGGCCTTCATCACGCTGCCAGGGCACCCCCAAACTGGGATGTGAGCTGCATAAGAGTAATAGCAGCTCTGGTGAGGGAATGCAAAAAAGATCCCAAATTTTAGTAAAGACTTCCCCGGAGATGCAGAGTGCTGCCCAGGGGGATGGGAATTTCCTTGTGGAGCAAGGCCTGGACTACAGCTTCCTACCATGAGAGAGAGAATAAAACAGGCCCCTAAGTTTTTGAGAGCATGAGGAAGGACCCACTCATCAGGCAGAGGTTTTCCTTCAATAACTGAGTCAGAGAACAGACCCAAAACAAAATAAAAAAGGGAAGAAGAAGGGAGTGGGCAGGCTTAAAAGCAATATTCAGGGTAGGCTGCCTTGCAGTCATGCACAGCCATGTTCTGGGTTCTTGATCTACACCCCGGGTGTTTTATGGCTGGTAACTCTAGAAGTACCTCAGCTAGAAAATAATAATAATAAAACATGCGCAGAAATCAGCTAGCACCTTCCTAAATCAATACAGCTGACAGCAATCAAATTATGGGGAAGAGAAAGTACTCGATTTTGCCTTAACTGCTTTTCGATATTTTTTAGGGAAACAAATGCTTTAAAAACTTGATGGTCTTTTACTGAGTAGATGAATAAATAAACCTGGCTTGTTCCTAGACAAACAGGCTACATTCCCAAATTAACTAATGCACTTGAGGAGAAGCAAATTAGAGTGCTGGTAGTTTAATAACAAAAGTCAGATGACTTTTTATGATTTCTGGAAGAAAATCATGGTGTGCCCCCAAGCGAAGGCAGCCTGCAAAGTAACCAGAAAACGAAGGGTTGAGCTTTTCCCAGCTGGCTTTAGCCTTAGCTGTGTCGTTTGAGAAACGTCCCTTCTCAGGTTGGTAGGAAGGGATGGATGGTTGTGCCAAATCCCAAAATGACAGTGAGTGGCAGGTCCAGGATCTGCTTTAATACCAAGCTTGTCACCTTCTTGGAGCAGGCACGTGTGGAAGAAACAAGGAGCAGCGGGTGCTTCCCGGGGAGGAACTTCTGCCCGCAGAGGTGGCTGGGGATTTTTGGCGGTGGGGTGGGAGGTGGCACGAGAGCCAGGAGGGTTGCTCTGTGCCCGCTGGGTTTTCTTTCACGGTTTGAATGGGAGTCGTCAGTCGATTTTCCTCCCAGGCCAGCGGCTGAAACAAGCAGGGAGGCTCTGTCCTGGTAGTCTGATAGATGATCAGTTCAGTCTGTAATTCTTACATGGCCCTTGAGGCAATCTGCTCCAGCCTGCGAATACAAGATACAGCCACGCTTGGTGCCAAAATGAGATGTCAAGTTGCTCTGTCCTTCTGAGTGAGATGAGAAATACGCCTCGGACATTATCGCATTCATCTCGAAGGCCTGCCTGCAAATCCCTCGTGTTTTCCTAGGGGGGAATAAACCTGACGGGCTGTGCATTGAGCAGACTCTCAAACATAGGCATGCCCAGCTCCTCTGCACGTACGCTGGGCTTTATCTGTGCACCAGGAATTTGCATGGGGAAGCTGGCAGCTGCCTCCTCACCGGTGACCTCCCGTCCCTGCCAGCAGCCCGGCGAGCCCACGGCAGCATCTGTGGCACAAGCACATCTTGTGCCCTGCCAGGTCCTGCTGCATCCTGCCACATCCCACCACATCCCTCTGCATCCCACTGCCCTGTCACCGAAGGAGAGCTCATTTACTCTTTCCATCTGTGCTGGTCCAGGGGAAAGATACTGCCTTTCTGACCAGCCTTCCCTGGCTCGTATAGAGATGGCACCTAAATGTAAGCAGTGTAGTTTATTCAGTTTATGGCCTTTGATTGAATATAGGTCACTGAGGTAACATAGGCCAGGGAGGTGGCTTGCTCCCCAGCCAGCCTATAAAGGTGTCTCCATTTCTGGTTGCAAAGGACCAGTGAGAGGGTTGCTGAATGCCAATATTTATGGAGCCACATGTGTGGAAAAGAAAGAAAACGCCTTACTAAAACTAAGCAGCACCGTGTCACGCAGAGCAAGCTGCAGCTCCCACCACTCATGCAGCAACCTCTGCAGCCTGGCGGGGCTTCGGTGATGGGCCCGGTGGGACCCCGTGGCCGCCCTGTGCCGATGGACACCCCCTCCTCCGGCTGCACCCCACGCCGTGGCACGGGCAAGCATGTCATGCCGTTGCCATGTTTTCTCACTCTGCTCGTGCAAAACCACTTCGGCAGCCAGGCTGCTTTTCCTGTCAGGCTTGCAGCGCTGCGTTAGACTGGGTGGTTCTTTTTTCATTAGTTAATTAACCTGGCCCCAGCCTGTGGTTTTGTCGCTGTGACCTGTTACAGCGACTGCTTGGTCCTTGAGTCTGTGGTTTCGCCCATCTGCTCTTGCCCTGGAGCTCCCAGGGCGCACACCTCTGAAGTATGGAATAGCTTAGCTTCTGATCAATTTTATTTCAATCTCACAGTAGGCATGCACACACCAACACACACACACGCACCTTTTTATTTTTTAACACTAGAAACAAAACTAATTCTCTCCGCTATTATTCTTTCTCTGCTGGCTTATGCGTTGTTTCTTTATTGGCTTTAAAGCCCGGCTGTTTACCCTGACCTGCCTGGGAAACGCTCTAGAAAAGACCAGCCCTGCATGGGAAACTGTTAATCACAGGAGGGAGGGAGTGGACAAGTTTGCTTTGTTTGATGGTGTGCTTTGGTGGTTTGTCACAGCCTGACACGCTCGAGCACCCGCCTTGTCCAGGCACCACCTGGCCCCTGGTGCACTCATGCGTCCTGCAGGGACCCAGGGACCCTGGGTGCCTCTGGGGTGGGGACCGCTTTCCCAGAAACCCACTCCCATGAAAACTGGGGGGGGGGGAAGTAGTAATTAGGTATAGGTTTAGCTATATATAGCAGTGTGCATGCTTTTTTGAGAGACATGAAAAATAATTTTCAATATGGTAGGGGCGTTTTTCCAGATTAACGGTGTTTTAAAAATATCCTGACCTTTTAAAATGTCTTCATAAACCTGTCTCAAATGGGTTTCTTAAGGATAAGCCTCACATAAATCTGAAGCAAATATAACTGAAAATATTCCAGATTTTTCTTCACACTTTCTTTTTCAGTTTTGCAAGGAGCAACATGTGGTTCTCCTACTTGGAGACCGTTGAAGCTGAGCTTTCATCTCAAGTCACCGAGGTTTAAAATGTCCTTGTTGTTTTCAAACAGCGTGCCCTGGCAGCCAGGAGAGCAAACCGCACCCTGGGGTGCATCAAGCCCAGCATAACAGCCTGTCAAGAGAGGCGATTATCCCGCTGTATTCAGCGCTGGTGCGGCCTCACCTTGAGTGCTGTGTGCAGTTCTGGGCCCCGCAATTTAAGAAGGATGTGAAGGCACTTAAATGCATCCAGAGAAGGGCAACAAAGCTGGTGGAAGGGCTGGAAGGCATGTCCTGTGAGGAGCGGCTAAGGACTTGGGGCTCGTCCACTTTGGAGAAAAGGAGGCTGAGGGGCGACCTCATGGCTCTCTACAGCTTCCTGAGGAGGGGAAGTAGAGAGGGAGGCGCTGAGCTCTTCCCCCGGGATCCAGTGATAGGATGCATGGGAATGGCTCAAAGCTGCGCCAGGGGAGGAAGGACTGGACATGAGGAAGCATTTCTTTACCAAGGGGGTGGTCAAACGCTGGAACAGGCTTCCTAGAGAGGCGGTCGATGCCCCAAGCCTGTCAGTGTTCAGGAGGCATTTGGACAATGCCCTTAACAACATGCTTTAACTTTTGCTCAGCCCTGAATTGGTCAGGCAGTTGGACTAGGTGATCGCTGTAGGTTCCTTCCAACTGAAATAGTCTAGTCTATTCAATTCTATTCTATTCTATTCTATTCTAGTCTAGTCTATTCTATAAATAAATGATATAGTTTTTGCTTTTAATTAACTTTTTTTCCCCTGTGCAGAAGCACTTTCTGTTCGTAGCCAGCCTTGATAGCAAGTGGCTAAAAACGAAGGCCAGCACTGGTGCGTGGAGGCAATTTCAAGCATTGGCTGCATTCCTGGCCCTGCTCAGGCTGTAGCGATCGCCCCATGGCCCCGGGCACCCTGTGGCCACTGCAGTACAAAATACCGAAGCATGTATACGAAGACATACAGATGTTGGTGCACGGCCAAGCGGTTATGAAGAGGAAAGCAGCTCTGATGCTGACATCCAGCATCCCAACACTGGCAGTGGGATTGAGGCCGGTGAAAGGCATTTAAAGTAATTTTCTTTTTATTTTCCTTGTTTTCTTCTTTTCTGTCCCACTTCCTGCGCACCCTCAACTGTTTCTCTGGCGTCAGTCATGGGGCAATAGACAGGTAAAGTATTGCAGAGTTAAAACTCAGCTTTAAGCTGGGGCAATAGAGGGATATAAGGACTTTGTTGGACTTCAAGTAGTTGACTAAAAAAAACCCAGTCCACAGTGTGGCAATACAGCCACTTATATTTCTCCCTGTTTTTTTTTTTCCTGCTCCCAACAAACAGCAGAAAATGTAAATTGCTTCTTTCTTCAGACAACACTAAATTACCTCTAAGAAGTCTCCGAGAGCCTGTTACTTAAACCTGAAGAAGTCTGCATGATTCCTTCTGCTTGCTTTGAAAAAGAGAAGTTTTCTCTCCTTCAAAAACCAGTCGGTGGCTCCGATGGCTCCCGAGAGCAGAGCAGAGCTGCCCCTGGCCCTGCCCAGCCAGAGGCAGCGACCTCTGGGCTGCGCTGGAGGTGCCGACGGCGGACCCGTCCTTGCTGCGTGGCAGAGGATGATGAGCTGGATAGCTGTCCCCAGCACAGAGCTGCCGGGCAGGAGGAATGCCGCACTCAGAGAGCAGCGGTGGAAGAGGGAAGGGGACAGGTTGAATCTCAGGGGTTTTTTTAAGCAGCATTTCTCTCCACCCCGTGGTGCCAGGGAATGGAAAATACTGGTGGTGCACCTATGCCTGTAAAATTATTTATGTGGTAAAGCACCTCCTGGCGCACAGAGCCTTAGGAGGACTGGTGTCCCAGAGCTGTGCCTTGTCAGCCACCCTCCCGCTTACAAAAATGTGTTATTTTGTATTTTATTGTTGTAATAGACCTCTGGGACAAAGAACAAACCCTGGCTGCAGTATGTGAGAGGAAACTGTGGCAGTGCTATGCAGAGAAGTAAAATTGGCTGGAGCAAGATCCCAGTGAATGGTTAGATCAGACTGAGTGGGGAGCAGGGAGCTGGGGGGCAGAGGAGGGGTCCATGGGTGCTTGTATGGAAATGCATATGGAAATGCATATGGAAATGCATATGGAAATGCGTTTCCTCCGCTCGCACTGCCGGCCCTGGAGGGGGATGCGCAGGGGCTGGAGGTGCCCCGAGCAATGGGGGAGGTGCAGATTTGCCAGAGGCTGGGAGAGGGCTGGGACCTCCCCATTGCCCCTTTTCCGTGGGGCAGAGGTGTCCACTGAAACCTCTCAGTATTTAATGTGTCCTCAAAACCTTGTGGTAGGAAACACTGCTTGACTTCGGGTGAGCAGGAGCCATCCGGCAAGGCTACAACAGCAGCCAAATGAGTGCAATAAAACCACACGGGGTATTGCTTTGGAAAAGCTGGCATCTCTCTTTCTCTCTTTAGCACCGAATAACCCAAGACCCCGGCTTCCTTGCACCGTGGGCCATGGGCTGCAACAGTCAGTGGGCAGAAAATGCTGCTGCCTGGATTTGACGGTTGCACAGACCACCAGTACAATCAGATATAAATGAATTAATTCACTTTTAAGCTTCAAAATTCAGACAACTTCAGATGAACTGCAGCTCTCGGTACCTTTGTTGATCATGATCATTTCCATAGGCATGCAGGGGAGAGGAGTCTCTGCCTGCAATGCCTCTCATGGTGTCATCATTTGCCCTCAGTTTCCAGATGATGCCAACCCAAACTTTCTATCATCTCCATCATCTTACGTGGAGCTGAAGGTTGACTCTCTTTCAGCTGTAATGGTTTTATTGAGTTCTTGGGGGTTTAGCAAAACAAAACAGCTACAAAGTTAATTGTGTCTGCAAAATGACAGGGATCTTACAAACAGCAAACACCCAGCCCACTCGGGATAAAATTGGTTCATGCAGCTCTAACAGTACACACGGCTGATTGAAAGAGTTTGTCAGAAATATGGGTTTTTAGTAAATATAACCCCCACATTTTCATCAGCAATTTGATTAAAAAAAAGAGCTTTGCATTTTCAGTTTTTTACAGTGAAAATCTCCATCTCCCCCCTTCTCGCTCCCAAGTTTTGGAGCATTTGCCTGTAAAGAACAGGACAAGAGTAGTGGCAGCTGTCGCTGAACCCCCTTTGGCTGGCAGCTGTGCAGGATGCGAAGGACGGATCTGCCAAGATGCTATTTAAACCCGAGGCGTCTCTGCTGTTTTCATTAACAGAAGGGCCCTGGAGGCCACACTTGTCTTTTGTTTCCAGGCATGTAAATGGTGAGCAATATCTCTGTCATGGTTTGGGTTTGTGAAGTGGCTCTTTGTGGCCTCCAAGTTTTGGGGAGGAAAGCAGGGAAAGGCAGAAAGGCGGGAACTGCATCCACATAAGCCTGGCCGCAGGGACGGTTCGGTGCCTTCATGCGCGTAAAACGGGCCATCTGGGAATAAACTGGAGACTTTAAGACCTACAACTTTTGGAAAATGTGATGAACAAGCACAAGTAATATACCACTGGGAAGTTCAGGCCTGGAACTACGAACCTTAGCTACAGCAGTGCAGTGTTGGGTTTTAGCACCCGAAGGGCTGTGGGGCCGCAGTGAGAGGCCCCTTGCTCCAGTTTTGAGTCAACACCGCGTCTGGAAACCCGCAGCCTGCCCTGGCTTGGGGCAGCAGTCCCGGGACATCTCCCTGCAGAGGGAACCAGGCACTCCACCTGGTCTGAGCAGCTTTTATTCGCCTGGTGCCAGCTCTTCATTGACACCTCTTCCAGTCTCTCAAAAGGCTCTTTCAAGCGTTTTGTCTTCACTAGGAGACTATTTTCATGCATGCTCTATATGTGCTGCAGCAACACCAATGACCACACTGAATGTTGACGTCTTTAATCCACTTTTAACAAGGTTCTTATTTAGGCAGGCATTATGCAAGACAAGCTGATGAAACAGGACTTTGAGGGCTGACCTAGCTAAAGTCCTTCCAGCAGCAGAGCTGGCTGCAGGACCTGGCTGTCTTTGCCCGCCCTGGCTAGGATGTGCTAAACCTCCTCTTGGAAGGATTTATATAATGCTGCACTTCATGTATCAAGGGAGGCATTATTGCACAGAGCAAACAGCCACACTTAAAACCATGTGGAAGCTGCTGCTCAAAACAGAGATAATTCCTCATGCAGCTATACAGAAAAACCTTCTTTAAAAGTTAGTCCTTTCTTTTAACTGCTCTTTTTCCATGTAAATAAAACACAATTCTCATGGCACAGTTACTATTTTCAACAATGGCTTCTAATTCCGGATCTTGGGATTTCGGGGTTTGGGGGTGGCCAGCCCCCCAAGAAACCCCAGGAAATTTTGAAGACGTAAAGCACCAGAGATCCCTCTGAATGTGTGATGCACTAGAGGGTTTCAGGGCCCAGGACAGCTGGAATACACTCATCTTGATCTGAGTATCCAGAACGTGAGACATTTGTAAGTCTTTCCCTATTATGAACCTCTTAAGTCAGGGTGAAAACATTTTGCTGTTGTTTTTTTTAACTGAAGATACATGGGCTGTGACCATGCAGCATCTCCTTCTTCAGCACGAGGGAGCCTCAGCGAGCGGCGCACGCAGTGACCGCTGGAGCTATTGCTGAAAGCGAAGGCGCCCGTCCCACCCGGCGCAGCGGTCCTGGGCGCGGGTGCTTCAAGGGGCCGCTCCTGACGGCAGCAGAGGACTTCCCATAGCATCTTTGTCAGCAGGAGGTGCAGTTGTCCCAGAGGCTTTCTGATGGCCAGGATTACTATTGGAAAGCATGGGAGAAAAACCAGAGGCATTTATGCAATGGCACAGGAGATGATTGCTGATGGAGAAGGAAGGATTTCTCTACCATGTTATCTGCTGCTTCTCTTTCATCACCTTCTCTTCACTAGCCACCTAAATTTGTCCTGGCCACTGCAAACATGTGTGGTCTCGGTCTAGTGAGCAGCGGAGGGCTGCTCGTGTCCTGTGTGCATGGGAGGACACTGGGGTGCCCCTTGTTCTGTCTCCTGCCCTGGTTTTTGACACAGGGAGGATCCCTGGGACTGGTACTGGGGCCTGCCCTGGTCACAGGTACCAGCTAGGGAGCGCTCCTGACCAGGGCACAGCCGGCACGTTCCTGTTTGCACAGCAAACACCAACCTACCTCCATGTCAGTCAGTACAGCCGCGTTGCTTGGCATCAGCTGGGTGTCCGACCCCGTTACCCATGCTCAGCTGCAGATAACCAGCCAAATTTACTCGTGGTGTAGCTCTAGTGAAGTTTAAGTTTGGTATGAATAAGCCCGCCAGCGGGCGGAGAGGAAGATGTGCAGAATCACTTTGCAAAACCAAAGTGGCTGGAAACCTCTGAAGGGCCCCTCCTCTCTCTCCCTGCCTTGGGACTTCCAAAGAGCAGCTAGCAGAGCTTTTCCTTCCCGGCTTTGCTACATCTGCATAACCCTCTTAGTGGCTTCTACGGTGTCTTTGACAGGTATCTGCTCGTGCTCTGTCACAGCGCATGGCGTGGTATATCAGCATCATTTTTCTGAACTGCCACATGCACTCGGTTACAAAAGCCCACTGCTGAATTTAACACTGGACTGAATAATGCCCGAGGTGCTGAGCAGTTTGAATCAAGAATTGGCTGCTGCAAAAACTTGAGGCTATTTTTCTGGGTTTTTTTAGTTCAGGTTTTGATGCAGATTTTATGATTAGGGCAGGAATTGTCACTCCCAGATGATTCCACCACATGCAGTTCTGATGGAGTTTATTTTAAGCTTAACATCGCCACATACTCCAACCAGTATTCATGCAAAATCATTTGAGGTAGCACCTGTAATGGAGAAACCTCCCCAAATCCTCCATACCTGCTGTATGCGGATCGGGTGCTCAGCCTACAAGATTTGGGCTGTGTAAGCCTGGCGTGGAGCCAAATGTGAGCGTGCCACTAGAAAGCTGGGCCAAGACATAACAAGGTGGCACGCGTTCATTAAGTGGGTAGAGCCTGCAGGAGAAGTACTGGGAGCAAGCACAGACTGTGGCCCTAAGCAGAATCGGGTACGAATAAATGACAAGTCAAGGGTCATTGCAGGGTAGATGGGAAAGTCGTATCATGGAAGCAAGAGCAGTCTCTGGTGAATAATTTGAAAGGGTCTGAGGAAATCCTGCTAGCTAAAGGATGAGCTCTCCCGATCAATGAAGCACTTAAATCACTACAGGGTGCCACTGGATTTGGCCCCGGTGAGAAGTCCGCACTGTCATCAGCTTTCCAGTTTATGAAAAGCATAAAAGAGCACGTAGTGGCCATCAGGGGGAAGGGCCGTGGTTCCACAGCCGACGCAGGAGGATGGCAAAGAGGTGCATGACTGTCTGGGCGCACAGAGCAGTGATGTATAGCTGGAAAATCTTGGAAAAAATACCAGAGGGCTGTTTTGTTCCAGTTTTGACATTTGTATGCTCAGTTCCAGTGCACTGGCATATGTGGGAGATATAATTTCTTAGATTAGAGTGCTAACCTGATAGAAGAGTTCTGGTTGTTTCTCAAAGACCTTTACACATCCAAGAGAAATTTATAAAATGGATAAACCACCGGGAAGTTAGTTCACATAAATAAAAGTAAGAAATGGAACACTGTGATGCTTAATTCACAACTCTCTTCTTCTCGGTCATTAATTTCAGCCAGACTGCTTCAGCTGGCAACGTGGAGCTGATGCAGAAACGCTTGCAGAGTTCAGGGCAAATATTGGAAAGAGCGTACAGGGGGCTGCTGTTGGTAACAGACCGAACCCCGGCATTGCTGTCCTTGCCTCCTGGAATCTTTTAGTACACAGTTGCCCGCTTTTTGAGGATCGGCCTCATGAATGTAAAGCTTTGTTTCGTCTGATATGACAACTGCTCAACTGCACTGACAGGGATAACTTTAGAAGTTTATTTCTATTTTATTAAAATCAATGTATACAGCTTCAAAAAGCCATTAGTATTTGTTTAGTTAAAATGTATCAAATATTAATAGCAGCTTCAAAATGTTGACAAGCCCCAAAGCCCAGCAAGTAACACGCTTTGATGTGTTTGTCTTCTGGCAGCTGAAGAGAGAATTTTGGATTTAAAATGAAAAGAATTAGTATGCTCAGTATTTTCTTTCCAAATGTGAAATCTGTTTGTTTTTTTTTTTTTTTCTACAAACTGTGGTTTGAATTATATTTTATTTACACTATTTTACAATTTATTTCCCAAAAGAAAATGGAGACCTCTTGCTTACCGATATCCCACTGACCTGCTTCTGTGCCCCTTGGTATCTCGCGGTGTCGTTTGGCACGCGGAGGCCTCAGTGCGGCTCATCTTCCTATCTATCTGTAAGCACGCAAGCGATCCTGCTGAGGTCACTGCACCATCACGGTCAGCGGGATTACTTGGTTTATTTAAGATCAAACTCATACATGCTTGCAGGACTGCCGCCATAATAAGATATTTTATCTTTTAGTATGAAGGGAGCATTTACACTTTATGCATTTCAAAATATATCTCTAAGGATTTTTTTTTTGCAACAAAATACAGCAGCTATTGAGGCCTGAATCCCAGCTGCGGTAAGTCAGCTTGCAGAAATTGAAGGGGCTACGATGGTTGTAGCAGCTGAGGATCTAGATCTACCGTTTCCCTAAATACGTGACACAGATGTACTACTCTCACACTCACAGTAGCAATTTAACACAACTATCTGGCAGCACATGAGCATCTCTCAGTCCCAAAGGAACCTTTTTATCCCTTTTACTTGCAAAAACAGTCTTTCAAACACTGAAAGCACAACTAAACCAAATCTTGTATCACTAAAGCACATCTAGTGGCAACTTTAGGGTTTTTTTTTGATGAGAATATCATCAAATACAGCTCTGAGCCAAAGCCCAGTGATGTTTCAGCCCTTTCTGCTGCCAGCGCCAGGCAAGTCCCATGACGGCCTGTGGGACACCAAAGGTGCTGTGGAAAGATGTGGAGGAGTCAATATGCTCGAGAGACCCTCGCCCGCCTGCTGGGGCTGCTGCAGTAACTGCGGGAGGGCACACACACGCGACATCCATGGCCAGCTCCTGCTGCGACCCCACGACACTCTTATACTGAATTTAATGTCTTGCAAACCTATGAACTCTGCCTACCTGGTATCTGATACTGCGTCCTTCTGTGAGATCCTGTTTTACAAGCAGAGGAACGTTTCTACCCAGATGGCAATATTTACACATTTCGAAGTGTCATTTGTTTCCCTCTCTGACATTAAAAGACACTGCAGCTCCACACAGCTATTTACAATGGCAATATCTGCACAGTTTGTGTTAAATACAGCCAGCTATCCTTGCAAAAAATTACCCGCAAAGTCATCCCAACAGAGTTACTATCAAGACCGAGGAGGCTGGTAGAGCAAGCAGAGATGTCTAAACTTGGAACGGTCTCTTCCAGCTACAGACACGTGCAAAGGAGGATTCTCCACCTCAGCAGGGTCCCGCAGGCTCCCTTTCCAGAGAGCGGAGCGCAACAGCTGCCGCGAGGCCGTGGGACGCAGCCCGGCTTTAGAGGCGTGTGCCAGGACACGCACCCTGGCGGCTCCCGGCTCGTGCCGGCACTGGCCGGGCAGATGCCCACCTACCTTCACAGAAACCAAGTGCCCGCTCCTACTGACTCATTTCTATCGTAATCATGTAGAACAGAGAAATGTCATAACATTTTCCACCAGTAACAAATAAGTCAATAGGTGAGCTTTCCTCCGCTAAGATCTACATAGATAAACCCATGTTCCCTGTTAACTAGAGGCTAAAAAGAAGCAGTTGTGCTTCAGGTACATTTTCTTTTAATCAGTCGTATGCTTAAAGCTGTTCACAGGAGACTGAAAGTCCTTTTAGTCCCTTAGTGTCTTTGCTCTGTCCCTAGTCAATTCTAATCCCAAAACAGTTTTGCTACACGTGGATGTGTCATGTTTCATGATGGTAATGTATTTACAGGCTGACAGCTCTTATTTAGATTGCTTACATCTCTTCCTTTCATTGGCATTTTACAGTTTCATATTACCAACTCTGCCTTTGGGGAAGAGGCCAGTGTATAAATCTTTGAAGAAGAAAGATCCCGAGTGGATTAGCAAGTGACACATGGTAGGCACTGTGGCTTAACGGGTTGAGGCAACCCATGCCACAGCCAGGTCACCTGGCACAGAGCGTGGCACGAGCGAGTTCTGGCCTTGCACCACTGATGGCAAGCAAGGCAAAGGCCATCTGAAACCTGCGACGAGGACACGAAGAAGTGCAGCAGCTGGTTCATACATGGTCATGGTGACGAGATATGAAAGAATCAAGCAGCCCTCCAAGGCTAACTCCCCCCGGGATCCGTCAGGCCGGCACAACGCAGCTGCACACCCACCTACCAGCGGCAGTTTGCGATGTACAACCAACCACGTAAGGTCGGCTCAGGCGTAACTTCAGAAAGCAGTGCAGCTCCCTACTTTTGGGACTGGAGCTAGCCTGTCTTAGACCAGGCTCAAGTACCTCTGCATAGCACTGCACCCTCACAGCTGGTCATGCCCCTTCCTGATCACCAAGGGCTTGATTTAACCTGGCTGAAACAGCAGCCTGAAGGTGCCTAACAAAACTCCACCTCCGCTAGCAAGTAGGACTGACTTCTTCAGCAAAACCAGCCTACTTGTGGTAGTGCTCCAGCACAGAAGATGACAGACCCTCCCAGGTCAAACTCTACAGCGGACACAATGCACCAGCTCTTTGCCACCAAAATCATTCCTCACAAACAAGCAGCAGCTTTTCTTCAGAAGCTGAACAGCCTGATACAAGGCCATGACCGGCCAAATGCTAGCTACTCCAAGTGAAGGGCTAAGTTACTATTAATGCCAGACTGGGAAGTCACTTTGCAATATGGATGGTCATTTATTTATTGTTTTATCATGACACATAAAATGCTACGGCTGCAATACCAAAATATGGTGTCACTTATAAAATACCAGTATTATTAATGCGGTGGTAAGATACTGTTAACATTTACAGAGAGGTGTATAATAATTCGATAGTCTTGCCTAATGGTTTGCTCCAGTGACAAACACCCTGGCAAGCAGATGATGGATGGAATACAGTGCCTGTTTATTATCATGGTTTTTCCTCCTTGATTACTGAATGGCCTATAATGATATTAATAATTGTTGCTGAATCTAATCCTTTTGAATATGGTAGATAAGTCCTTTGCTTTTACAGTATGTGTCAGAATAAAAGAGAAGCATCTGAAAAATACAGAGACGGCATTTCCTTACAAAATGAGATGAAAAAATAAAACAATATAAATGGAACTTTCAAGTGTTTCTTTTTATATTTAAAGCTCTTATTTCAATATACTGTATTTAAACATTCTTAAATAATCATTCTGTACCTTTGATTTTCTGTTTCATCTTTGGAAACAAATAGAGTAATCTCACTATAAATGTGTGCAAATAGAAAATATATAAATATATTTAAGGCCCATGTCATAAAAAGGTGGTCTCAGAATTGTCACTTTTACAATGATCAGCTGGGGTCCCTTTCATTTTGTCCTGCAAGTTATTCGAGCTCTCTTCTTTTAAGCCTTTGAAGTCCACATGCAAAGAAGAGCCAAGCACACACATACTGTCCTGTGTTTCATTTTGTAAACTGCTTGATGACACCTGTAAAACAGTCCCAATGCGACTGAACAGTGGAGTTGATGTGATCCATTTCAACAAACTGAAGTCTGCTTGGTCAACTGCTGAGCTCCATGGGAATGTTGCTCCCACAGGCAACGACTCCATCTCTGAAGTGCCATGTCTAACTTCATGAAATCCCATGGACCTTTCCAGACTACTTGCTGATGAGGCAAGTTTGTTGTCCCCATACAACACTGCACTCTGGGGAGAGGCAGCCACAGTCTGATCTGTTTTATGTTCTGCCTTTGTGTGCTCTTGGAAAAGTGACTCACTTGTTTGAGGAGATGTTGGCAAAGGTGTGCTTTGGTTATAAGCCTTATGACAATCGCTAGCATTTGAGCCAAAGCTTGGTGAGAAGCCGTCTGCAAAGGGTTGTGTCTGACGCATTGTCTCCTTTACATTCAACTTGGTCAGAAGCTGGGTGCGAATCTCTTCGGACAGTTTACTCAACTGGCGTCCAAGCTGAAGCTGCGTTGGGAATAGTGTTCCCTGAAGGGTTCTGTACAGAAATCTGCAAGAGGAGAATGTGCACGTGAAAAGAACTGAAAGAAGAAAGTATCCAAGATATTGTTAAGAGAAAATATCCAAGACAAAAGTACAACACAGAAAAATGAGAGAGTTTTATGTGCCTTTCTTATGTTTGACACAAGAAAGCTTGCAGACGAAAACCTCTGAATGCTGTGCTAATATTTTGATTAATAACAAGCAGTGTAATAAATCTGTGCCTTTAGACGGTCTTTCATCTTTCCTGATGAGGAATCAAAGGCAGGCCTCCTACATCCATAAGCAGGCAAGTAAGTCCACAACATAATATCAGAATTTCTGTACTGTGCATGCTATGGGAGGATGGGTTGAATCTGGAAGCATCATGGAAAACCTCACAGGGTAGCAAATCTCTGCATGGCCAGGAGGTTCAACCAACAGTCTACAATTATCCCACTCCTGCGGTCTATGGCCAGGAGCTGTGGTCTGTTCCTGTGGTCAGGAGCACAGAAAAGGTTAGACAACCTGACTTCATATAATCAGCTGCTGCAAAAAATTGACTTGGCTGGTAAGGCAAAAAGAAAGCGAGGGAGCGGAAAAAGAAATGTTTCTTGCCCTCTCAACCATATGCATAAAGTGCTTTCATATGTGAGAAAAGATACAATACCTGGGCAGCAATGCAACGACTGGTGATATAATGCAAGTGAAATAGAACATAGGATCTCCCATCAGCCTTTCCATAGTCCAGTAGGGATTGGATGGAGGATGGCATACTGGGCAGGAAGCATTGTAAACCAGAGCCACAAAGAAAAATAAAAGGATACTGAAGATGCAAGATGACCAGTGGAGAAAAGTCTAGAACAAAAAACCAACAAAAGAATAATGATTCTTTACATTCTGAGGAATTTGCTGTGATTCTGAATTAATAGTTCTTAATTTCTGGAGCCAAATCCATGCACAGCAAAGAGTTTAGAGCCTTGTATTTTCAGAAATTCTTATTATAGATACAACACTACAAAGCTGTTCGCAGATCACAGTTTAAAACCTTTTTCGTGTTTGCTTAAAATGCTTGCTAAAAATAGAATGTGCTGAGCGGATGAAACGACCATGTTCTGTTTTTGAAGAATGGCACTAAGAAAAGAATTACGTATATGCCAGCAAGTTTCTATGCAGGCTGTGGGTACCTTACCCAAGTTTTGGTTTCTATAGCCAAATGTAGTATGATGGTGAAAAGAGCTATTGTGGTGATGGGAGTTCCCCAGGAGAAGATATCCACCTCCGAATCATAGTAAGTCTGTAAAGAAGGAGACAGAATTTAGCCCAAGCTGTGTTGCCAGTTCTCCTCAGAATGCTTGAAATAGAATGGCTTACACCAAACACTTACAAAATAGGGGATGAAGAAGCAAACCAGGCTTTGATACATAGCATCAATCATGTTCATCCAAAACATGTGTGGTTGGTACTCCTGTGGCACAAAAAAAGTTAAGAAAATCAGAGCCTAATGAAAGTGCTGTTTGCTGGGATAGGTATTTTGAGGGGGATATTCTAAGGGCCACTTTTAAGGGCTTTTACAAATAGCTTCACAACTTTGCCCATCAGTTAGATACCCTCGGGGATGAAGTATGAAGAGTCAACCTGCAAGTCGCTCTGTTCTGGGAGGACACTTCTGCCTTTTTTTTTTTTCCCCCTGGCAGAGGGTGTAATTTGAATCTGACATTCAGGCCAGCAACATTTATGAAGGTGCCCAGCTTTATGCACTACAGTTAGACCACTGATTGATTTCAGGAGGAGCTCTCTGAGGTATAAGCACATGAATAAATGCGCTTTACATCATGTACTTAAATGCACAGAGTATTTATTCACAAGAGAGAAAACAGAAAATGCACACATAGTTAGAAAAGAAGATCCACAACAACGATCTTTAGTAAGCAATGCAGCAATGTATGCTATGTTATAAATACATAAATAAACATATATATATATACACACACACATATATCTGTGTGTACAAAACTGCTTGCTAAGAAACAATATTAAACTAACATTGTGGTTTAAAAAAAATATACAATTGTGGGGGTATGGATGATCATATACAAGACCTGGATATAAGGAAAAAGAGTTTTTAAATGACAAAATATTTATTTATTTAATTTTGGGATATAGGCTACGTCTGCAACCACTGGGCTCATCAGGGCTCTTTACCTCTATGGACAATAGGCTATGCAGCCTAAAAATGAGAATTGAGAGATGCTTAGAAACAATTCTAGTGTTCTTTGGCTCACTGAAATAACATGCGGTTAAGCATTGGAACAGGCGGCTCAGAGGGACTGCAGAATCTCCATTCACTCAAAACTGGACTAGATAAAGACCCAAGCAACCTTATCTAGCTTTGAAGCTGTTTTGAGCTGGGGGCTGGATCAGATGCCTCCAGAGGTCCTTTCCAACCTAGACTACTCTATAATACTATAGGCTTTGAATTGCTGTTATCTTTTTGAAAGATACCCTACCTGAAGCAGGATTTTTGGCAAGCTTTAAAAATGCCTTTTTAGGTAACTATTCAGAGAAAATGCTCACTAGATTTTGAACAAACTTAGAATGGTCCCTGGGCTTGCCTATGAGAAATATTTGTACTGTGAACCTTGGAGACTTCTCCCCTCAGTTTGGCAGCTGAAGACAGGCAGACACAACTTCCCAACAAGCTT
This sequence comes from Platalea leucorodia, assembly GCF_965183815.1. NCBI lineage: Eukaryota > Metazoa > Chordata > Aves > Pelecaniformes > Threskiornithidae > Platalea > Platalea leucorodia. The sequence continues at coordinate 72,316,275 of NC_138824.1, forward strand.
AAGCCATTACCAGGTTTCTAGCACCTTAAAAATGTGCAAGAAAGGAAGGTATTAATGTCACAGATCTTTAAACTGCAATGCACTGGAACAGAAGAAATGCAGAAAATGGAAAACAACAGCTGGGTGGAAAAGAGAATTTGGACTAAAACACTAGAAATAAGTTATTGTAAAATTCTCCTTTCACCTTTCCAGGACAGTGTCTAGCAATGTCACTGGCTGTGTAGAGTACCAAATGCAGGTGTACAGTTAGAGGCAAAAGACACTCACTGTCTCCGCTCAGAGGGCACAATGTCAGATCCTTTTAAGCAAGGCTTTTGCCTTGGCAGCAATGCCTCAATATGGATAGTCTTGACTAGCAGAAATATCTTCCCACAGTACACTGTAGCTGTAATTACCAGAAATGGTTTGGCTTGAATCCCTCCTGCAATTTCTTCTATCTTCGTTGTACAATTCAAGCAGATGGGGACAAGGTGTTTTCAACAGACATTTCAGCTGCTGAATCTGTCATCTGCTGGTGACTACTTCCCTCAGACTCTAGGTCTATCGACCTCCCTGCTTACTCCTAAAGCCATCTTTCTCTTCTGACTGTTTGTAAAGGGCTGGGGCCTGAAATTTTGATTAAGTACTGTGAGGTTACTCTGTGAAAGTCTACTCTAGTCTACAAGGTATGGTCTCCTTTACTTTTGTGGTTATTTGTGAGCCTGGACCATGAGGGAGGTGTTCAGCTTAGGGTGACTTAGAGCATCCAGCTTCTCTCCTGTTACATATTTCAAAATATAGGTGTTTTTTTGTTGTTGTTTGTTTTAAATGTAGTTTTGGTGTTTAGATACTTTGACTCAGATGAGAAATATAACGAAATAATAATAGTTACTTCTCAGACTGTTTTTATCAGTCATCCACCCTTTGGGAGCTGGGTTGGTTTTCAGTTGAAACTAAAGACATCTAGGAAAAAAATTACAAAAAGCGAGAAGTTTTTACCTCCATATTCTGGCCACTTTTATAAAGCTGAGGTACAGCAATTAACAATTCAGCTGGCACGTCCTTATCCAGCACGCCGGTAACCAGTTGTGGAAGAGAAGAGAAGAGTAAATTAAAGAAGATGAGATACCACTGATCAACCATTGACGAGCCAGAGAACCCGCAGTAGAACTGGTACCAGAAGAGAAGGGCCACAAACATCTGAAACAGAACGAGACATACTGTAAATATGACAAGATAAGCAGGATCATCATCCCACTGTGTTCTCAAAGCATTCTAATTCCAGTGCTGCAAGGACTTATCTATGGATGCTAAACACGTGAGCAATCCTTCTAAGGATACCTGGTCTTTAACTCACTGTTCCTAGTGCCTGAACCACTTAGCTAAGCTGCAAACGTTTGGCACACCTGCAAGTCTTTGTGCTGCTGGAACCTCAGATCTCAGGTGTCAGGGATGACTTCACACAAAATTAACTTTCAGTTCAAATGAAACTCTGAGGTGGAATTTAAATAACTGTAAAAAGCTCTCCCAACCATCACTCTAGGTATATGAGTACTGATCTGATAGCCCTTACATTACTATCTTAAGAATAAGCATTTCCATAATAATATTCTCTGCTGGCTTGAGATGTTTTGTCCCAGATGTTTGTTTCTGGTCTACAATAGGTAAATGCAGAGCCTTTTTGCAAAACCATCATGAAACTAGCAGCAGGAGCAAGTCTAGTAAAGCTGTCTTAAGTATTCTATCTCTTTGTTTTGAAATTCAGCAAATTAGTAGTGCTGTAAAGATCCCCCAGCCTCCCTTACTCTTCAGCTGTATAAAGAAATCAGCTGCAGTGGGATTGTTCATGTAGTTGGGTTGGAATCACCCAAGAAGCGACAAACTACACAACTCGTTTCTTCTACAATCTCTGCAGCATGGAGAATCCAGAGGTTTTTAGGGCTCAGGAGAGGTGCTGATCTCACCTGTGAGTGGGGATTTGAGGCCCAGAAAAGGGCAGGCAGCTTCCTAGGGAAGGAAATAAATTCCCACGCTTGGTCCTCCTAAACCGGCAATTTTTATTATTCTTTGTAAAGTGATTAACACTAACCGGAAGGCAACCAGATAAACCTTGGCAACTGTCCCTCGAGGGTTTTCCTCATTTTAACCACGAAGAAGGGAAATGACATGACCTCTCCTTTCACTTCCTCTTCTTTTTGTATTCTTTTTTCAAAAGCTTTCAGCAAACTGGAGTATGTTAACCCTTCATCATTTTTATACAGAGGAAAATATAGATCTGTTCTATCTGTACGCCAAAATGTGGTTGAAATTTAAACATAGGAGAAAAAAAAACAGCTATGGTCTGCTTAGTCAGTGAAAACTGCTACAAGGGGAGTAAGCCTATCATCTCGAGAAGGGGAACTGCCACAGAATAAGAGGCTCAGTCCTGCTGTACGTAAATGTATATATATGTGTATATATATAGTATATATATGTTCAAGCAATGTTTGCATACTACGTTGAAGTGGCTTGCGTATCAGCAGCAACATAGGTCTCACTGTTTGTGAGTCCATACTATAAACTACCTATTTAAAGTTAAATGGTAGTATTTTTTCAAGGATCACCTGTAGAAATGTTTCTATAAATATACTTCAGGAAAAGTATCTTCCTCTGGCCAAAACAAGACTGAGTTACCAGAGCTTCCCTCTTCAGTACAGTTGGTTGGGAGATGGCAATTTCATTTCAAAACTGAACAGATTTTGAAATTTATTTCCTTTCCACACCCAAAACCCAACAAAACTTCCTGAGTCTTTTCTCAAAATGGAATTGCAATAAATAAGTGAATTTAGATACTCTTCTCTCACTCAATTGAAATAAACAAAATGCAGCTAATCCTGGACCTAAGAAATTTTTCTCTCTAGAGCCTTGCTAAAATTAACCTGTCTTGGAAACAGTTTGGCTCTGACAAAAATGGGTAGTTTGGTGAAAATACAGTCAGCTGAAAATTTTCCTACCACCTCTAGTATGGGTCTCAGCAGTGCTGTCAAAGAAAGCTGTACAAATAAAAGACATTTCAGTAACTAAGCTTAAATCAGATTTTTTTCCCTTGGAATTCTATTTTGGATTAAACAAGTGTTTAATTTAATTTCAAATATAATGTTCCCTCTTGCTTCTGTGCATTACCCCCCTGAAATAGTCAAAACAAATTTACATAAAAATTGAATTAGATTTTAAATTACAAATATTTCCTTTTCCCCCCCTAGATGAGACTGTCTTATGAATGTGGCCCCAGACAGAATTTCTCAGTGAATGGAGTATATGTCAAAAAATGTCCAGTGCTGTCTTGCAGAGGTAATGTATAAAGGGGAAGAAGCAGTGCATGCTTTTGCAGGTAGGATTTTGTTTACATGAAATCCCTTTTCATCAAGCTCAGATATTTCCAGTCATGCTATGTTTATCTTATATTTTACTTGTCTTTTTATTATCTCCACCAAGCCAAACATCTTCTTGGATAAGTCATCCCAGTTTCCAAATGGCTTTTGCAGCAATTTGGAATTTAAACTTTGAGTTAGATAGATAGGTTCTAGTGGAGAATGGAAAATTTCATCTGAGCAAATGGGGGAAAAAACACTTGAGGAAACAGAAAACTTGCAGAACATTTGCAATGTAGCTATCTTGACTCTCTGCGGAGAATCATCAAGAACAGTCTCCTTGCAAAAGGATCAGGGGCTCACATCTTTCATTTTTGAATATTCTTTCCTTAAGGGCAGGCACTGTGTCAGACATATTCATCTCTATATGCTGGATACCACACTACAGTTTTAGAGTCAGTAGCAACAAGTGTTGCTCAGAAAGCTCTCAAGGCTGCCAAAGCAGAGCCAACACAAAGAGATTTCTTCAGTTATATTCTAGCCTTGAGGCAGCAGCTTCTGAAAATGTCTTTCTAAAAATGGCATGAGAAATAATACTCGTAATCAAGGGGAGTTGTACCAAAGGAAATGGAAGATTTTACAAGAGCTGAACAAAAATGTAGATGTATAAACAACATCTCTGGCTGCTGATTGCTGGAATGTCTTATGTGTATTACTTCTCTTTTTTTTAATTTTAACGTAAAATGGCTCTGCATACACTTCTTGGAAGTTCAGATTCAGTACTGTCAAGCGGTATCTTGGAAACATACAGCACTGGGGGTGGGAGTACAGACATTCAGCACCATTCAGGACCAAGCCTTAAAACTCAGGCATTTGAACACCAGCACATATTTCACTGTTGTGTTTCAACAGGTGGCTCTCCACTCAGTGCAGCATTATTTAAATCTGCTTGCTATTTCAAACTCAGGCAGCAGTTCAGATTGTCCAAGTCCCTTCTTTCTTTTGTGTCTGGAAGGATGCTTGCATGCAGTTTCTGATCAGACCACAGAAGGTATTTCAACATGCTTGTGTTAACACAAAGATGCTTTATTAATTCTTTAGCTCCTATACGTATTCCTATGATGTTCAAAATTTTGAGCAAATGATGGTCTTTTCCTGATAAAATACCTACCTTCAGATTGAGGTCAGACGGGGGTTAGTCACGCCAAAAGGAATTTGCATTAAAAAGTTGCCACTGATTAAAAAAATTGAGGTTTAGATTGAATTTGGAAAGCAACTTCTACAAAACTGAGAGCTGCTTTTTCCCCCGATATTGAGGATAAAATCCAGTCTCCTGCTCACAGTTCACACATTGTCCTCTGGAGCAAACAGAGGTCTGAGAGCTCTGGCTCTCCTCTTTTTCCTGCTTCTTCCTACCCCTTGCTCCCAAGGTGATTTGTAGGTGCTGCAAGTGAGCAGATCTGTGTGCCTGCCAGTGATTCCCACCCAGCTGATGGAATTCCTGGTTGTCTTGTTAGCCAGTTTTCAATCAATCAATCAATCATCTTTGTACTCCAGGATCAATGGAAAGGGCCTTTGTTAGGGCCAAGGAGTTGAGCTGCTACTGGCTCAGTGCCCAGTACTGGACTAACTCCTGTTTCGTACACCAGGGAGGAAATGCAGACCCGTAGTCTGTTCTCTACCACGGTGTGCTTTCTAATGAACTCCTTTGGTTAGTTGGGAGTAAGATAAATCAAGAAAAAACGTTCCCAGTCTCTGCATCTGAGACACAGAGAGGACTCAAATTATCTCAAGTCACTAGGGAATATGTAGAATGATTCATAAGCAACAATGAGATAGGGTGAGGAAGAGAAAACACACTCAACTGCTACTCTGGACCAATGCTGGATGGCTTTGGCATTAAAGACTCCCGTGTCTAGCCAGCTAAATTCTGCAAAACTGCTCTATAAAGAAACTTTTCTTAAGCAGTGCTTGTTATTTCTGTTACCTAATTCGCACATTCAGCAGCACACTGTAGCTGTTATGGAATGGGTCCTGTATTTCTGCAAATGGCAGCCAGCTGTCTTTCAACTTTGCAAATTTCTTTGCAGCTTATTTATAAACTATTTGAAGGCTGACCTAATGCTCACTCAGCACAAAATAAACCCTGGAAACATGTGGTGGCATAAAGCTGCCAAGTCAAACACTTACTGCATTTTTGTAGAAGAAATACAGCACCATGTTGGCGAGCCGGGAATAACACCAGTGGCCATGGACAAGCAAAAGCTTCTCCAAATGCCGGAACCTTGGGATTGCAAAGTCGCTTGCCATCACCGCCTTTAATGAAGAAAAGTTGGAATCATTATTGTAAAGTGTCACTTTTAACACCAACAGTGAATCTAGTCGTCTTCTCAACTCATACAGTCAATGGAAATTGTACTGATGACGAATGAAATCCATTACAGTGCATGTGAAATGCAGCTATTGCTGCATTGATTTGGAATACCCGTGAGCAAACCCGGCAGCTTGGCAGAACATGCAAGGCGACCCGGTCTTTGCCCAGAGGAGATTACAGTCCACTTTCCAGATGGTGACAAGCAGCAGCAAAAAGTGAGAGGTGGGAGAATGGCTGGCAATTGCAGTTGGATGAGCATGAAGGCTCTGGGCCCGTGTATGAACATCTTTGTGGCTGTAACGTCTTTCTCTGTAAAAACTACGGGGTACTTACAGGGCAAAATGAATTTCCAGAGAATAAAATAAGAAAAGCACAATTAAGTGGTTGCATCATAATTACTGGACTTTAAAAGACAAAACAATAAAAATATTAGTTTTAATTACATTTGCAATCCTGGCTTATAAAGTTTACTTGGCTGTTCTGAGATATCAGTATTCTGAGGATTTTTGAAATTGCTTGTTTTCTAAAACTGTGTATGAAAAAATCACACTAGTTGAGACTCCTCTGGGACTGTGCAGACTGCCAAATCACATTGACAAAATGAATCACCCAGTTTCTCTCTACTTCTGACTAAAATTCAGGGTACTGTACATCTAGATGAGACCTTCTTGTAAATGATGGTGTTATAACAGTTGTATCATGATTTTCTTTATCCCTAGGATCACATTAAGATTTCATTTAATATTATTTTACATTTCTTTTTCTATTTTGATATCAACCTTCTTTTCACAGTTCAGCAAAAACATGAGGAAAGGTGAAAACCTCCAAAGGAGCAGTGTTTTCCTCACACTCTACCGGGTATATTTTGCCTGTATTTTTAAATGAGAGACATCTTTCCTTTTAATTTTTCCTAATTCTCTTTCTTGGTAAATCATCAAAAGAGCTCAGTTTTCCCAAGTAAGTGCTTGTAGAAGCTATTAAAATAAACTCTAAAACAGTATGCAAGAGAAGGTGTAATAACGCATTGTAATTTAAGCAGTTGATATATATAAGCACTGGGACATTTTTTAACATGTTGACACATCCCGGGATTTCTCAGGTATGGCGATACACTTGTTATAGCCTCCCTGCACAGAACAGTCTGATTTGTCTTGCAGACATACAGCTATCTTGCCGTTTGAGAACAGAGCTGTGCTATGTCTACTTTCTTGTCCTCCACCCCATCTCAGCCTATTCCAATGTTAAAACAAAACCGTTAGCTTCTTTTCATTTGTGCTCCTAACATAGTACTTCACAACACATTGTGAGAAATGTTGGAGTTTTTTTCTTTTTTATTCCATACTGATTACAGTGAGGAACATGGTGAGGAAGATAGTGTTATCCAATTACATTTGCATGTTTATTTTGTCTCAAAATATCCCCTTGATTTTCACATTTTTATTTTTTCTTCCAGCTTTTTCACAGGAAAAAGTGATTCATGCTCCACATGCTTCCACAGAATGTGGAAAGAAAATAAATCAGAGAGTATTGCCATTTTAGACATCTAAATGCTCAACGCCTTCTGAGTACCTGCATGTATAAGATTCTGACAGTTGTTCATAGTGAAGAGGCCTGCATGGTTCCTTAGGACCTTGCAGTAAAGCAAGGGATCTAGACACATTTTCCATTCCTTTAGAAAAAAACAGGTAGTTTAATGGGTTAATGAGCTTTCAGATTTGAATACACCGCAAAAGCCAGGGGCATTTGGCAAGTGGTTATTGTAAGTGTATGAGCTCAACTGAAAGTGGCATAATGGGGAGAGGAGTAAAAAAAATGCTATGAGCACTATATGTCTGCATTAGGAAAAAAAGTGATATGAATTAATACATAGATTATAGGAGCTGCTAAGTGCATAAGAGATGATAAGACCCAAGGAGTTTGGGACAGATTTTTTTGAATTGATAGGCTTGGAGGGGACCCCACAAAAACAGTCTCCTCTGAGCTCTCTGGAGCCTGGACTGCCTGCAGAGTGATGCTGCAGAAGTTATGCAAAGCTCTCGGAGCCTGGTGAAGGCTGTGGAACCACAAATACACTTGGTATCAGCTTAATCCAAGACTTCCTTTTCTCCTGCCCTCTCCAGCCACCAAAGTCAGACTCATACGGTCTATGGCTGGGATGCTATATGCACAGTCAATCTGTGAATATTTTTGTGGTAGCTTCTTTCCAGACTAATTTACAGCTGCTAACATGTTTGGAGAAGCATTTTTAATGGATCGCAGGCCTGAAATCTGTCTGTTTGAAGAGTGCTGATGGACATCCATTTGCCCTAGAGATTACTTTGAACCCACTGGATGATTACAAGAAGTTGAACAAGTGTAATAGCTCTGCTGGGTCAGGCTGAAGCCCATCTTCACTAGTATCCAGCCTCCAACAACGGCCAAAAGAGGATGCCTTCGGAAAAGCATATGAATAAATAAGAAAAACATCTGCTGACTTTCCTCCAGAGTACTGTCCTAGCTTCTGGTCATCTGCATGTCAGAAAATGCACAAAGTTGACATCCAAGTTCATAGCTCAGTTAAATTTTTGTTTCATAAATTTGTGTGCTGACCCAAATAAATTACAATATTCATGAAACTCCATGGAATAAAATCCTACAGCCAACTTGTGCACTGTGTGAAAGAAGCCCTTCTTCCCCTTTGAGCAAAACATCTAGCCAGTGTTGCAAAAAATGCAATGTGGGTCAGAGAACCACCCACTGGTAACTAAGTTAGATTTAGTCCTGAGGATGGAAACACTTCCCATCTTCTCTAAAGAGCTCTTTGTCATATACTCAGCTACTCTGTTTTCTCATGCAATCAGTCTGCACCCAGCCCAAATACAAGGTAGGTTGTGGAAACGAGGTATCTTCCTCATTCTCTGTGTCCTACTGCCACGTCTGGTGCTAACACTGCAACTGAACTGCACTGGCAGTAGAGGAGGCAGAGGTAATAGGTAATACATCCTATACATATACATCCTGTCTTCTGGGGATGGGAGAAGTGCCTCTAATACAGCGGTAAATACAGTAATCACAGGCTGAATACATCCAGAAGAGTACAAGGCAAGTCCCCTTATCTTGCTGTTCCCTGTGGCAGGAAATGAGGAGAAAACCAAGACCTGGAATAGTGTGTAGGGAGCAGTGGTTCTGCCAAGGGCTGCAATTTTCTCTTTCTTCACTGTTCTGCTGTCTGAATAGGCTGAGTGAGTGAGATGTGTGGGTGGCTGGGCTAAGCATCACCACCACACCACGCAAATAAGCTGCATCAGCTGGATGGGCTTGTGCAGCTACCCCACAGGAGAACGATACCCAAGCAATACAGGAGAGAGGACAATAAAAGCGAGAAAGAATAAGGTGAACCTTTATTTCCTAAATAATGCATAGCTGAGCTTTTTTCCTCCTTTAAACCAGTATTTAATAAATGATTTCTTAAAACATATTGCTTAGAGGGATCTGATAAGTTGAATTTTCTGAGAAGCTAGCATGTTTAAACTCACCGCAGATCTGAGAACAAACACAAGCTCAAACTCAAGCTGAAAGCATCCTTACAATGCGCAACTGGCACTCCTGGGCACAACTTGCCGGTTCTCCTTTATTTGTGCTGGCTATTCAAAGGCAGCTTGGTCAAGCTGACATACGGGGATTGCCTATTTCACCCTTTCATGGGAGTGCTTTTCAGTGAATGAGCAACATTACCTGCATGCCTTCCTGACCAGAGATTCCCACGCCAACATCTGCCACTTGGATCATGCTGACATCATTAGCACCATCACCTAAAGATGACAAGATATAGTTTTGTTGTCACTAGTAGACTGGGAAAAGTTAGCAGCAGCAAAGCAAAGGAAAACCAGTTGTTACTGAGTGTTGGTTGAGTACAGTAAGGGACGTGTACTGAGTGTTGGGTGAGTATAGCAAGGGAGATGTGAGGTAGGAAGGGATCCATCTTTGGAATATAAGGTCCAAAGCTTGGCAAAGCTGCCAAGACATTCTGATCTTTGTAGACTTTTATCATGGAAAAGTAAAAATAAAACAAATCCCTCTCTTTTTAGTAAGACCTAAAATTCAAGTATCTGGCCTGAACTGCACAAATACTAAAACACTGGAAGGCTGAGAATGAGCTTCCCAATACTTCTGCTTCCTGATTAACAGTCTGCCTGCAATCAGGTATGACTAAGAATAAAATGTACAAGGAGGCCTAAAGCCAATGAGAATGTCTACATAGCAAAAAACACAATAAAGTTAAAAAGCAGATGAATTCTTGACTTGGGTTGACCAGTCCGAGATTTTTAATACGCTCATCACAGGTAGATTTAACTGCAATGGTTGCACAGTCACCATCCCTTGCTCTGCTTCCAGTTGTGATACCACAAGTGATAGGTGCCATAGAAAGGATACCAGAATGGGACACGTATCTACTTCTTAACCTCTTAAATTTACAGCCAGTGTGCTAGTGGAAAATGAAACTATGTTAGCTGATGGAAAGACATGTGGTTTTAAACTTCAGTGGCTGAGGTGTACATTCACATCTCACTCCAGTTTCCCTGCTGTTGGCACATGTAAGAGTGGTATCTGCTCACCTGACAAAGCTGATGTCTTTGTGGCTGTGCAACACAACGCCAAGTTAGCTCATGTTGGTTAAAAGAGAGGATGTATACAGCTAGGCTTTTAAGCCAGAGCAGGGGCTTGTGTTCAACGCACAGGCTCAAGACGCTCAGAAAGAATGAAAACACAAGCTGCCCAGTCTCCACTAGTGTTTTTAAGCATTCTGGATAATTCAAGTTAACCAGCCAGACGTTTTTGACAACATGCAAATGATTATGTCCACAGTCAGTCAGCAAAAGATATAAATTCAGTATGAGGAAGGCACATTTGAGCTAGATATAATATAGTGAGCATGAGGATTATTATAATCAGCACACATTTGGTGATGTGGATGTCACAGGAGTCTGGCAATTATTATATATACTTAGGGTTTCTCACAGGTAGATCCAACCCACATGTGTTGCTGCTATGATTAATCAAGACAGGTAGATGAAAGCTAGTGTGTTTGTGACAATATATGCTGCAATCATATCTTCTAATGCAACATGAGCCTAAACTTGAGATAGGGAAAGAAGAGATCATTGACTTTTCTTATGTAAAAATCATGCAAACATGGAAGATGCTGCCAGATTTAAAACAGGGTGACTGACAAAATCTCCCCTTTGCCAACTGAGCAATTAGCTGGGAAGAAGTGTAAGCACTGGCATGAGGCCAGTCGTAAAACCGTTCTCTATACTGACAAGGCCAACTCATATCCTATGCTGTACGGCCGACTTGTGATGAAAAATGCAGGACCTTGACTTTAAACACGATTGGAGGAAACAACACTGAGCACAATGTTGTTCTGTGTAATACAGTGATTGCAAAATGGTGTTCTGCACAGCATCAGCTAACCCAATTCTTCACAGCTGTGTTCGGACATGCCACAACCTCATAGCATACCTGGGTCCTGATTACCTAACTTCTGTAGGAAGAAATCCCAAATACTGCTCCAGAGTTCTATCTTGGTTTTGAATAAATATGTTAGAGTAAATATGTTAGAGTTGTCTGACACATTTTCAGACAAAACTGGAAGGCTATTTGAGTTGTGAGGCAGCTGGAAGGATCCTATTGCAAGTCAAAAAATCAAAATTCTCAAGGCACACATCCGGGCAGGCTAGTTTAAACAGAGATATTTACCTATTGCCAAGGTCATTGCTTTGAGTTTGTCTCTGACCAGTTTCACTACCATGCTCTTTTGGAGTGGGGTAGAGCGACAACACAGTACTGAACGGCATCGCTTGGCTAGCGCAAGAAATTTATCTTCTAGTGTAGGTTCCAGGGCATAAGCTAGAGTCCTTCCATCAATCACTAGGCCCAAGCTGGAAAGCACAGGGGAAGAGGGTGGATAGAAAGGAGTGAACCCAACAGTCATGTTTCCAGTAGCTTCGTCTATTGTGTTGTTTGAAAATTTAGACTCTACGCATTGCAGACACTGTTCCAGCAAGACAGCACATGTCTCCTGAAAAAAAATTAAAAATAAATACACTTAAGAGAAAAGAACATATATTCAAATGTTTGTGTTTGCTGTATATTTAGGCATAAGGAATATGGGGAATATGTTATATTTGCTGCACTGTTAAAGTTTTAATTTCTAATAATCTTCTTTTCTATTTGCTCTAAACACACATAATTCTTGCAGAAGATATGACAACAATGAGGACTCGAAAGGCTTTAAAATCTAATTCCTCTTTAACATGCAGTATTGTATGCTAAACTAATTTCTTTTAGCTCCTTCTCAGAATAACAGTGCTGGGAAATGATATAATCAGTATCAGTACCAAGTTAAGCATGGTGATGAACACAATGTACACGCCTACAACTCAGATCAAATAGTTATGCATTGTTAGAGGCCAATTAAAGGTTATTTAAGCTGATTTCTCTCTCCTAGCCATACTCAACTAAAAGATGTTATTGAGAATATATGAACATTTAAAATGAAATGCTATTGGTCTTACAGCAAAGTATGACAAAAAAGAAAGATCATGGAAAATCAATTTACCAGTTCAGTTGATACACTCAAGAATGGAAAATGCTGTTATCTTTTCTTCCTTTTCGAAAGAAACTGGAGCTCGATACTGCTGGCCTACCTCTCCTCTGCTGATCTGAAGTCCAATTTTATCACCCCATTAAAGGACTATAGCACTATCAGTCTGGTTCCTTGTATGCTAGATCGTATCAGTAAACTCTTTGTGACTGTCTGCTTGCAACAAGTTGAGCACAGGAAAGATCAGTAATTCAGAAGAATTAGAAAAGGTCTGTTAGGAAGCAAGGCATTACTGTAGATCTGGTTTTGTGACTCTCACTGTTAGCATTGAAATTTAAGTATTGCTTCTATCTCCAGAGAAAAAGCCAGCTGAGAAAACATGAATGACTGAGTTATCTAAATAGTACATTTCAGTGGTGTAAAGTAAAGCACAAATTCTCAATAGGTAATCAATTGTTTTCTTCCTCAACACATGTTTAAGAACAGGTTGCTTTTGGAGACCCATTAGCGCCAATAAGCAAAACAAGGGACATTTTGAGAATGCATACCAAGGAAAGGCATTTATGCTGCTATGGCATATTTTCCTTCATGGCGGAGCCCACTACACACAGTTACATGTCTTCAATAAGTTTATGATACATGACACTATGACTTAGAAGCATGATTCACTGAAAAGTATTCAAAGACATGTCCTACCTGAAAATTACGGATGAAGCAGGCAAAGAAGAAAAAAAAAAGAGGGAAAGGAAAAAAAAGCCATCAAACTTTTAATTGTACAAGTTGAAAATAAAGCAAAGCTAGTTCACAAATCAACTTGTGTACTGGATCTGCTTACTGGTGATTCAGCATTCAAAGTGATGATTTCTTCATCGTGATCTAGTAGCTTGCAGGCATATGCAATATTAACAGCTGTTTCTTGCTTGTCTCCAGTAAGAACCCAAATCTGCAACCCAGCTTTGCGCAAGTTTGCAATGGTTTCTGGAACACCATCCTGTAAACGATCTTCAATGCCAGTTGCACCTAAGCACACAGAAAAAGCAAAATACTGCACATTAAATAAACACTTAGGGTTCACCTCAAATTGTAAGTTTGGATTTTTCAAAAAAAACCAGCAGTCACTTTTATTGGGAAATAGCTAAACTACCAATGGTTGCAAGATTTGGGCAGCTTTTTTGGGGTATCGAGAGCGAGGAGCAGAAAGTAGCTGGGGTAATCATCTGCATCAACAGTCAACAAAAAATCCAGAATTCAAAACTTCAAAAGCCATCTGATGTCCCTTCTAGTCTCAGAGATTCACAAGGCTGATGTATCTTTTCTTATTTTCTTTCTGCTCTGTATCTTCACCATTTCTTCTGAATGTTGCTAGAGAAGATATTGTTGCTTCTAGGAGATCATTTCAGTTCTTAAGGGTCTTAACTGCCTTTCCTCAACTAGAAGAGACTGGGTCACTAGAGATTTCTCCCTTTTGAAGGGGAATGACAGCAGGACTGCAGCTTGGCAACAGCACATTAGGCTGCAGACATAAACCTTTTCCTGCCTTGTTGCTGCTCTTTGCTTTTGCAGAAAGACACTGGTTGCCAAATGAGATATAGCAGAGAATAAATCCTAAATCTGTTGACCATGATGTGAAAGTAAAATGTGGCTTTTCCACGCTTTCAATGTTTCTTTCTACCTGTTTATAAGAGACTGAGTATCTTTCCTATGCTTTCATAAATCAATTGACAGAGACAAGATTTTCAAATACTGTAGCAAAAGCCGCTCAGGACCAAGTTCAGTGTCACCACTGATCTGTCAGCACTCCACTGAGTTTCAGAGAGGCTTCAAAGTGAGGAAATGTAAGCCCTCACTACTAGAGAATGAGGAGGTGACAGACATGCAAGTTACCTGGAACAACAGGAAAAGCAAAGTAAACTTTTCTCAGCTATTTGTTATTCGTATGGATGTTCCTTGAAAAAAACACTTTAGCAACGTAAGTCCACCTGAAGTCTGAGCACCAGTCATGTAGGTGGAAACACATTCTTAGGGCAATGTCAGGAAAGCTATTATTATCCAAACAGTGTACAAAGGAAAAGATATTCCTTTTCCAGACTCACTTTTTTATTTCCACAACCTAATCATAACTGATCATTGCGAGATACAAACCAAAGTATGAGGTTCTTGGGGAATGACTGAACGGGTAGTTTACTTCTGGCTAGAGCTCACTTATCTGCTGGCAGCTCAATTTAGCTTTTCTATTTTTCCCTTCCTCCCAGAGTGCAGCCAGAGCCAACAGGCACAACCATGGTGGGATCTTCCTGAGTAATGTGGTCCAAATTAGTCACCTCATGCTCCCCTTTAAGTCAGAGGAGAGAAACAGATAGTTCAAGGACGTGATTCATCTAATCCTAAAGCGGGTATCTAAGACCAAATGAATGGCACTTTCTTTTTTTGTCTCTCCATTGTTTATATGGGGAGCCTTAGAGATCTGTAGTAGATACATCAGAAGTTGGGTGAGGTGGATCTCATCTCCCAGAGACAGGCATGTTGGCAATTAGCGAAGGTTGTTTTCTCCAAGAGTGTTATGGCTGTCCCTGTTTCTTTGCCAGAGAAAGCAGTTGGATGCTTGGAGTAATAATGAATATATACACATTTTAGAGTCCCAGTGCTTTCAACATCTCAACTCCGCAGAGGGTATGACTTAGTTCTTGGAATACATTTTACATACACTGATTTTAACTGCATCATCATGAAGTACTGCAGTCCTGTTCCACAGAATACACAGGCCCTGAGTGCATGAGCCAAACCTGATGTATATAAGAGTTGATGCCTCTCACAAATGCAGTTTATGAGCTTTGCTCTCTGGTGCCCCTGCAGTCATGGAAGTCTCTGACATGTTGAAGTGGCACTAAACTAACGAAATTCTGTAGTCAGTTTGGGCCAATTTCTCCTCCTGTTTACAGCAGCAGTTCTCATTTACGATATTGTGTCAAATTCATCCCTGGTATTACTCCACTCATTTCACTAGTGATAAAATTATGGCAGGAGCAAGGAAAACAGGGTATGTCTGTTATGTTAATTATATCCCATTCCTTTGTGGTGCTGCACATGACAGCCACGACAAAGTCCAAAAGAAGCCAATTTCTGTACTGTCAGAAACCATTTAAGGGAAAGGACGGATTTCATAGCCAAGCTTTCAGAATTTTTAACACATTTTAATTTCATGTCCAGCTCTCATTTCATTACCTAGCAGGTGCAGATTCTTCTCTATCCGCAGTGCTGACTGAAACAGAAGTTCTTCACGATTTTCAATAGAGGATTCTGCTTCTAAATGACTTTTTAACCAACAGGCATACTCTTCCTTGCTGAGAACCTATTAAAAAGAGTATGTGAGGGCACAGTCAATGTGATGCAGAGGCATTCATACTATACAGAATAAAATGAAAAAGATTTGAATCAAGAACAGTAAATTAATAAATGCCTTCAGTAATCTTTGTCAAGACTCTCCTTAAAAGCAAACTAAGAGTCTGCATTTACTTACTCTTTTTGCAATACAGAGGGTCCGCAGCCCGTCTACAGCATACAGATTAAGGTAATTCTGGGTTTTGCTTTGGATTTTTTTTTGATGTTTGCCCCGAGGGTCATCTAGATAAGAATAAAAAAAGAAATTAGTGATTGAAAATAACAGCAGCTGAATGGCCTCAGAAAATAAAAACTTGTCTACAGTACTCACTGTACCAGCACTTTATAACTGATACTTTTAAAGAGCTGCTGATGTCTCCAGGGAAACTCAAGTAAAACACTCCATTTAGAAAAAAAAATCTTGTCCTTTTGTTCTATCTTTTCTGTCTTCTCTCTTCAAAAGTCATTGTGAATGTGTGTCAGAAAGACCTTTTTCTTACTCCTTAAGTACTCGTTTGGCCTGAATACTTTAAGAAATCATGACAATCTTCACAGCAAACAATAATGTCAGAAAGAGAAGTATGATTTCAGATACACTATCAGCAAATGCTTCTTCACATCTCATCATGTGCAGAAAAATTACACTTACTTAAAAACAGCACTTAGTTTTCCACCAAGGTTAATATCTCAAAAGAACCAGAAACAGTGCTCTGTTTTGTATATCTAAGTGTATGAAGGTACTTCTGCTACTGCTGTACTGATACTACCTATTGGACTGATACTACCTATCAGACTGAGTCAATGCAAGAAGTTCTGGGTATGACTGTGATTTCATTTAGAAGAGAATTTACACTTGTGTAGACCTCACAGCCAGTTGTGCAGCAGCACAACTTCCACTTAGCTTTACTCTTCACTTAAAGCCATGTGTAAGAACTCAAAATCAGGACTAAGCATCTGTTCCTTTTTTCTCTTTAGCTGGGATTGGTTCAATGTGCTCACACTGTGATCAAAAAAGAGTAATAAATATGATGGTAACACATTTTGTTCCATCTCATTACCTGAAATGATGTCTTCAAAAGTTAAAAACAGGTGATATGCATCTTTTTTATCATCTAGGATCAAGACAGATTCATGTACAATCTACTGTAGTAGCAATCTTAAATAATATGAATTGCAGGGTTAGTACTAAAATAAATGTACAAGCTAGTAAGTTTTTAGATTGGAACCACTGAGTGAGAATGACCGGTATCTTATGCCAGGTTTTCCTATTCCCTGATGCCATATAATTTTTTTACCTAAAGTCTGCATGTTTTTTGGGGGTGTAGAATCATTTCAGGATTATAGTTTTGTAATTGGAGCTGTTCCTTAATGCAGTATTTGTGTTACTGGTACTTGCACAGTAACCAGTCACAGAGTCAGGTGAATGCCACTCATCACCAGAAGTCTGAGCACCTGAAGAGACCTACTACATATGATCTCAGTTCACCACTGGGTGTGCTCACCCCTCTCAGCTTACCATACTGAGAACCTACAGGCACTATACCCTTATATTAAGCACTTAATACAGCTATCTAAATCAGATGACACAAATATCTCATTGTTTATACTTTTTGGTGCCCATTTTCTTAGTGTGCATTCATACCCAATTTGATCTTGCTATGTTTGACCACATATAAGCACATCTATCGGTCTGTGTATGAACTTACATAGCATTCAGCACTTTTTGGTAGTTATACAGCAGCACAGTGCCTAACTGGGTGTTCAGAGGCTCCAGCACAAACACATACAAGTACTGATGTTGTAGGAAGGAAGGAGCTGGGAGCTTGTAATCCCAATATTCTGGTTTTTGTTCCTGTTATCTCAACCATGTATCAGCACATTTTACTCACTGTATAGCTATTTTCTCACCTTTAAAGACTGTCCTATCCTCTCTAGGTCTGTAAAGCTGGGAGTGTACATACCCAGCTGTTTCTACCGGACTCCATGAAGATTGTGGTACTTCATGCATACCTTCATTTCAGTTCTGACTATGACTAAGGTCACGTGGTGAATACTGGCAGGAATATTCTGGTGGGCCTGTCCATCTATCTATTAATGCTACCTATGCTACCACTATTGATTTTCTCAAAGGGACAATACAGATACATTATTCTGGAAGAACATCCCCACATATATTATTTGCAATTGGAAAGCCCTTTCTTACACTATACCTTGTGGCTCTGACACACGCACCACCAGGTTCCTTCAGAAGCTATTAAAACAGCTCACAACTAGATTCAGGTGCAACATAAAGTGGAAATACACATATAATGAACTGCCAGCCTAACACAGTCTCATTTAGCTTCTTTTCTATTTGTGCATGATAATCTTTTTGGCATATGTGACTTGGCTGTGTAATAGAAGAATTTTTTTTTTCTGGGAGAAGTACTGCAGCAAACCTTCTTGAAGGCTTCTTGTATTAATGAGTCAGCTTTTTTAACTTTAGAAGAATAAAGTAGGCAAGCATTCTTCCTAATTTATTGTGATACATTACTATTCTAGAGAGAAATGCCATATTTTTTGCATATCCCACATGAAATTGTCTTATGGGAGTGGCTATTTCAGTCACTCACTGATTCCAAATGGTGCAAACTTGAATAGGTGATTAAACACATCAAAAGTTGTTTCTATCCCTTTAAGGTTAAGTGCTGTTAATCACTTCAGATCTGTCTGAATACCATGGGCGCTAATGCAGTGATCATAATGTCCAATGCTTATACCACCTTCAATGAACAAAGACAGCAATTCTCTACAAGTAGAGATGTGCACACCATTTTCTGTGCGAATTCTCAATTCCAGCGTGGAAGACTGCATCTCCCTCCTCCACCAGCATACCAATGACAGCTAAACCCCCTTCTAGCTCTTTGTGTGACTGAGATTCACCTTGTGCTCAGAAGTTAGAAGGGGGGAAGGAATCTCTTGCAGACAAAACCCAGTTGTGGAGATTCTTTTTAGCTAGGCTGCAGTGTCTATGCTGAGCAATGTGACCACATGCACCATGTCAGTGAAAACTAGCAAATAAGTCTTCTCCAGAAGAACGACAGAGAGCTAGTGGCATTCTGCTTGCTTCATTTCCTTCCACAATCCCAAGCTGCGGAAAGCCAGCCCAGTCATTGCTTTCTCAATGACTTATGTTCACAGTTCCTGCGCGAGCTGGGTATTGGCTCAAACAGTAACTGTCTTATTTATGAACATGGTGACTGCTGAGATACAGTGAAACCAATACACTCTTGGGAATAATTTCAAGGATTTTGGAAGTATCTGTATGCTAACATCAGGTTTCACAGTCTCAACTAGATATACAGGCAGAGCAAATGGAGTCATTTCAGAAACTTCTTAAGTTTTGAAGCTTACGGCGATTTCTGATTTTCTGTAAGACACATCTGAAGCTACAACATAATACTTCTGCTTCTGATTTTGGGCTGTTCCTCATGCCATGTTTTAAAATACTCTTCCTCCCAAACAGGGACCTTTGTGCCTGATAGAACCCAGTCATGCCACGTGACGTTTGAGTTGGGAGATTACAGACACAGTGTTGCCTCGGTCCTTCAGTCCAAGGGCACAAGTACCACAGTCTCAAGATGCACGCTTGGCTGGTGTACAATTTACATGTCCCTGAGGCACTAAGACTGCAAAGAGTGAGCACTGGGATTAGCTGTCATGTCGATTCACTTATTGGTCAATTCCTTGAAACAATAAATGCCTGAATTTTTGTAGCATTACATCTCCTCTCACACCCATGTTCGACCATCACCAGAGAACAGGATGAAACCACTGACAGATCCCGTGATATAGGTAATAGCCACAGCATAAATTTTCTGAGGCTCCCTCTACCTGGGGAATACCTCCCTATAACAGGAAAAAGATGCCGTTCCCTCAGGAGCTGACAACATATCCACTGACATTAGGATACTGCAGGCAGAGACTGCAAATTCAGTTCCAGGAGCGAAGCTGCTCAAGACAAATGTCAAACGTTTTTCAGACAGATGAGCTGAAACATACAGAATTACTGAAGCCAGCAGTGGCTTAGAGAGCTAGAAATCAAGGGAAACTGCTTATGAGGTTCTAGTGGCTGCACTTTACATTGCTTGCAAAAGCAAAATATACTAAAACTTATAGTTCAATTTGTGCTAAAAACAAAACAAAAAAAAGGGCAGAGTTTCAAAGCCACCTTCAATTCACTTGCCTGTAAAGATGGTGGAATCGCTGTATTTGCCCAGCTACAGAATCTGCTCACTGCCAACACTGATCTTCAGGAACTCTGCTTCCCCTTCTCTGACATCCATCACCTTTGGTAATGTTGCCGTTCTTTGGTTTTCTATCTGGCCTGGCTGTTTTTACCTGGGTGGGTCCTAGATCTGCCTGAAATTTGCCTGAAAATTCCTTGATCCATTGAGTCTACTGTCAACGGACACAGCAGCTTCAAATATAGTCTGGTGACAAAATATTTAAGACTTGGCATAAAATAATCTTTTATTTTCTTTTTAATGCTCAGTTCCCATTCTGAGAACTCTTTTCCAAACATTATTTTCTAGGTATGTTATTGGAAATTCTCAGTACTACAAATTCTCTGTTAGTACTCTGGAGGGAAACAAGTTTCCACAGATGCTCCATGTACCTTCTGTGATATCAGATCGTTACTAGAAAATTATTCATGAATACTTTGTTGTTAGTTAAGGACAAGTTGTTCTTAATTTTTTTGGCTCAGCTTTGATTTATATGGCTGTAAACAGAAAACTAATGCCAACATTTTTCTGTATTTCATTAAACTAAAATTACACAGTATAAGCCTTTCACAATTGTTTACTCCAATAATGTCAAAGTAACCACAAAGTCAGTGCATTAGTGAAACATGGGAACTACCTCTAGCACTTTCGTCCTCTGTCCATTCATACTGGGGTAACCTTTAAACACTGGATTAAATTCAGTGTTGAAAATGCAGTAAATTAGATGCAAACTGATTCATGCAAACTGAAACCGGTGTGTCTCCTCTAACTTCTGAAAGCTTACAGGGCTCTTCTTGAATCTAAGTGATTACAATTAGCAGCTATTTAAAGTCGTCCCTGTTTCATGTGACATCTGAGTGCTGGAGAAGTACTCCATGCTTTAGGGAAGTACTCCATGTTCACAGCTACATAACTATTCCCTACTAGTCAACTACATATTTGAAGCCAAGATTTCTTGCCTGAACAGCATCTCTCCTTCTTTGCCACGACCTTTCTGTTTTGGTGGCTGGTTAGCGTCATAATCAAACCAGCATAAATGCGCTGATTTATGCAAACACATTGCAGCAAATTTCTGGGGGCTGTTTAGTTTGAAGAAGAGGAGGCTGAGGGGAGACCTTATTGCTCTTTACAACTACCTGAAAGGAGGTTTAACAAGGTGGGTGTTGGTCTTTTCTCCCAAGTAACAAGGGACAGGACGAGAGAAAATCACCTCAAGCTGCGCCAGGGGAAGTTTAGGTTGGATATTAGGAAAAACTCCTTCACCGAAAGGGTGGTCAGGCACTGGACCAGGCTGCCCAGGGAAGTGGTTGAGTCCCCATCCCTGGAGGTATTTAAAAGAAGGGTAGACGTGGTGCTTGAGGACATGGTTTAGTGGTGGACTTGGCAGTGCTAGGTTAACGGTTGGACTTGATGATCTTAAGCGTCTTTTCCAACCTTTTCCAACCTATGATTCTGTGAAAAGTACGTAAAGATTCACAAATGAAACAGAGAGGGGAGCTGCAATAGGAAGTGCTTGGGTTTCATATAAAATACTCAAATAGCCAGGCACTGCCAGGCAGGTTTTCCTGAAGAAATGTAAATTGCTTTGGCAGTTTCAAGAAATTCCTTCAAAATAAAGTTTGCTAGTAGAAGATCTTGTACAGACATCAATTTAACTCATTCTTGTAAGGTGCGGAAACCAGTAATTTGTTACAGAAAATTTGCTATAATCACAAAGTATTGTAAAAGAAGAGAGACGGCTGCCATTCTACCATTCCCTGTATTCACAACAAAAGCAGGCAGGTCTACTTGCTAGAGAAGGCAATAAGATATGATGAGTTTTTCAGGAGTTAACCAGAACCGCCTCCCTCCTACCCCCCTCCCACAAAGGTAAGTAAGAGGTGTACCTGAAGAGCAGGGTAGAAGAAGATCCATAATAACTGAATCTGCTCCTTTAGTGTAAACATTTATTTCATCTGTGAGAGGATGTCTGACCACTACTGACATCCTCTTCCTGACAGAATCAAAGCCCAATGTATGTAATACTTCAAAGCTTAATGTTCCCAGGTGAGGTAGCTCCACTGATACCTGGTCAGACAGTCTTCCAACCAGAGAACAGTTATATGCCCTTGCTGCATAGACGAGAGCAGCTTCATCTGGACTCTCTGCTTCATAACGGAGTTCTCCTTCCTCAGGTCCACTCCCTACAGCTGTCCGGCCTTGCTGGGAGCTGTAGCCGTTGTTATTCATCTGCGCAGAGTATGCCAGCTTCTCTTCCAGTTTTAATAAAGTGCTATCCGTAGATGTAGATGAAAGCACACTTAAACCAAATCTGTGCATTGATTTGCTTGTAGCTAGACTAGATGAACTGCTGCTGTTAGATCCAGAGGTCAAGCGACTTGGAGTGAATCTTCGTATGAAGTCTTCTATGGTTTTTACTGGAGATTTTAGTTCATATCGATCTCTAACCTTGAGAAGCAAAAAAGAAACCAATGAACAAAAACCGAAGAAAAGCTGTACAAGAATTCTCATGTTGATATTCAGTCTAAGCAGCTCCAACTAAAGAGGAGACTTTCTTTGAGAACAAAAAGTAATGGCATTTGTATTTTGAGAAAGGAAAATAAATGGACAAAACTGACTCAACAGTAAAAGACTTACTAGAACTTCAGAACTGCGCCTCTGTGTGAAAGGACGTATGTTTGCATTAAAAACATTTTTTCTTCTTTCAGCTCCTCAGACTATCATCAATGTTGCACCACCACCAGTAGTGCATACTAAAACCTATCATTAGTAGGAAACATTGGTATTCTTTGTGCACATTCAGTGAAGGTAGTAAAAAAAAAGTTAATGAAAGAGTTTTCTATTCAGAAGTGTGGTATCAGAAAAGTTTTATGAGAATATGCCAATGTCGACAACATTCTCAATAGGAATATGTTGAAATAAATAATTTCCGCTGTCTTCTCTTTCAGCATGAAAGCATTTTGCTTCAGTTTCATCACTCATCTCCGTTCACGTAAATTTTTTTTACAGATACAATGTTATTAATAGTACTAGCATATTCATAGTAATATATATTAAATTATTGTATAACAGTGTAGCATTCCTGAAACAGCAGAATTGAACATTCTCCAAATGTTTCTCTGGCACAAAACCATGTCATTTTGCAGACTGGTTCACTTTTTATTCCAATCTGGAACAGAAACAACTCTCAGAATTTTCTTCAGAATGGAAATTCCAGCTGCTGGCTAGCTTTAATACTACATTCCATTATATTTTTGTCTTACAGATCATCTTGGGATTGCGTTTTTGAAATTCTCATTCATCAATGACACTGGTTTAGGCCGATTTAAGCAGTGATGATCATTATTTCTCATAATGAACTTAAGATGCTTCTTTTACATAATTGGAAAGTTTTAAGCAATGTTTTTCAACTATATTATCTTTTCAAACATTAAAAAAATGTCTCAGCCTTTTCTTAATTTAATCCATACGTACAAAATACTCACAGACAGCTTATATTATTTTCTGGGAAGTCTTGCACGTTTACAAATTAGTTTCCACACATACTTACACATATACTTACATTTATTAAATAAGTTACAGTACAAGAAATCGGGAAAGTTTCAGAAGTATCTTGAAATTGTTGATGAAAGCATATCTTACCTTGAAGGTAAGTGAAATAGCTGACATACTCCATTTAACTAATGCTTAACTAAACCCGCTCAATCACATAGCAGTTCTAAGAGTTGTCTCACAACCAGTTCTAGTTGTTTCTCACTAGAACAGCAGGTTTTCATTTCCTCAATTTACAAGATAAATTAATATCAATGCAAAAGAGGCTTAAGCAATCTTTTGCTGTTTCTTTAACCCACCTTCTGTCGGGGCTGATTTGGTGCAGTAACCACAACTGTATTACATATAGTCAAAGCGATGAAGAAGTCAAAAATGTCACATAGTTCTGGACTCAGATGGGATAATGGCTGTTCGTGGCTCCTCATGACCTCCAGATGCTTTGCACATTCATTCACCTTTTCTAACAAGCTCGGGTCAGGTGTGATGTCCTTCTCCTGGTAATAAATAGCAGTGATTAATATCTGTGATTCTGCAAATTTCCGAAGCAGCAACAAGCAATCAAAGCATCCAAAGCAGTGTCAATACCAAGAGTTTTATGGTGGCCTTACACCACAGAGTGGAGGTGGAGAGAACGTAAGACACCCATTCCAGCCAATAAACAGTTAACAATGAGCCTACTGATAGAAATGGAAATGTGAGTAACTGTGTTATCAACTTTTTCACTACAGGTAATTATAGCGGCAATATTCATCTACTTTGGGGGTAGTGGATAGAAGAGAAGTTACATACTAATATTACTCCTTCTCTCCTGTCTAATTCAAGACATTTATTATCTGTTATTAAAGGGTAGTACACTACAGAGACCGAAAGAGTGGAAAAACTAGACGGCAATGACATTCAAAGCTCGGCCTTAAATTAGCACAATAAAATGAAACCATCTTGGATTGTTTGTTAGAGAACAACAACCATCCACACATTTGAAGGTAATTAATGTGGTTTTTTAAATTGCAACGCAGAGCACTTTCCACTCTATTTCATCAGCACTTTCCACTTATTTAATCTATTTCTCGTCAGAGCAAACTCCGGTATTTCTTAAGATAGGAGAATGCAAGGATACAAAAGATTAAAAGATAAACCAATCTAAGGCTTTTTCTTCAGTAGAATTTTATCTGCTGACATTCAGCAGCTGATGAATCTGAGCAACCACAGAACCCTGTGTGCAAAAACTGCAGCTTGGAATTGTACCAAAATACCTTACTCTTAGACTGAAATCAAGAAGTTCCACCAGTGCAAACAGCATCTTTCTGTGTCTATATTTATAATTTGTTTTAAGGGTGAATTTGTGTCAACAGTGCAACAATGGAAAATCCTTGGATAGACAAGACTTGGCTTCTCTGCTCCCTTATTACCATTCAGCCCATGTAAAACTTCCACAGAATTACAACAGTATAAAATAAATTAAACAAAGCAAAGTTGTAAGGACATAAATTCACCCACATTTTGAAATGCAAAGTGTTTTATTTTTTTAAGCTACAATACATGCAATCCACTGATAACCTTGAATCACACTAAAAATGATGCTATGGTGTAGGTCAACAGTGTCTAAGAATTGGAATACAGCGTCCAGCCCAGCACTTGTTAGTTTTAAAATCCTCTGACAAAAGAGGCATATGCAGAGCAATTAGAATCCTTGACCTCAAACCTTATGCTACTCTCAGCTTCTGTAGATAAAGGGAAGGCATACATCTTCTTTTCAAAATCAAGGTATAACTAAAACAAAGGTTTCAGATTATCTTTACCTTTAGGTTGTTCCCACAGAGAAGGTATTTAGATAAGATCTATGCCAACACTTGATTGTTTTTGAACCAACAGCTGTGACTACAGAAGAAAAAATGCCAAGATGAAGTCTGCAAGAGGTACACAATGTGCTACAGATTTCTTTACCTTTCCCTTTTCAGGACATTGTTCTATTAAAAGATACAGGACACTGTGCATTTAGTTCTCATGACTTACCATTGGGCTACTGAATGCAGTGTGCTTCGAGAGTATGCTTGCTCTTTTTGCTTCAGCTCTGCTACCCGTGCGTCGGTGGGTTTTGGTGCTCTGGCTTCTGTGGATTACTTTGATGCTCTGATGGCTGCAGATACTATTGCGCTGGGATAGAGTTCCTCCTTTTGGGGCTGCCTCGTCTTCCTCAGAATCAGGTTCTTGGTACATAGCTAAGCGTTTGGCTATCAGTAAAAATACAGAGGGAGAAATGTTGCATATGTTAAACATGGCTGAGAAAAAGGGAGATGGACACGGTGACTTTGTTGAAGTGATCTGGTTTTAATATTGTACTTTGCTTTCACAGTAAGAATGAATGATTCCATCATCAGGGGATAACAAAGTCTAGTCTTAATTGAATGGTAGTATCTAACGGAGGATGCAGATAACATAATTAGAAATGTAATGCAATACACTGCCTCCCTCATCATCGCACTCTCTCTGAAAGGCAGTTAGACTGTTGTAACTCACTGCATTCCTGAAGACTATTCCACAGCTCAGCCTGATGAAATCAACCAAATAATTTGGTCTTCACTTGCAGTCTGAGAAGGAAATAAACAATCCAGAAAATTTTCTTGTCCTTTCCAACAGAGTATGGAAATTTCACAGAAAGTATTTTCCAGCAAAAATGTTGCATCTACCCAGTACCAGTTAACTGACATCTAAAATGTCCTCAGAACACCACACCTACAGTACACCACTACCCTTATTTAGATACAGAGATGAGGTACAGACAGCGTAAAAGCCTTGCTGAAGGTCAGGGCCATCTGCCGCAGAGTAGAGACATGAACCCAGATTCTTGACTCCTCCTGGAGTCCACCCCTTCCTCTCTAACCAGCATGACAGGCAGGACAAGGCAGCATGCAGTATCGAAACCAGGGTACCCTCACCTGCTGAAACACGTGTTTCTATCACAGTTTGCTGCAGTGAGCAATACCTGGTGTAAACAGAACAAAGGAGTTTTTCCAAATGATACATTTTAAACGAACACTTCCCCGGTCAAGAATCCAACAACAACAATTAATGTTAGAAACCAATCCTGGCAGTTTGATACACAGAAGTTAAAAAGGAAACAGAAAGAAGAGGTGTGAAACAGCCGTGGAATCCAGCCCCTCTAATGACAGGCTCTGTTTAGCTCTAACTGATGTATAACGTATTTTTCCATTCCTAAAGACCATGGCCATTTAATAATCTGGGTTATTCATTAGGCAGGCACATGCCACTTTAACAGGTATCTATTTATTCCTTCATTAGGTATTAATTGAAAGGCTTTTCATTATAGTCTCAAAATAATTCACGCCATCAAGATATACAGTACAAGTTACATACTTGCGGCTCAGCTTTGTTTTGGTTCTCTGGCGTAACAAATTAGATTTTCCTAATGTCAAATGATAAATCACTAGCATGTAAGTTAATTATTCAGGCATTTAACAACAACAAAAAAAATACACAAAGATTTTTCTTCCAAAATACTTCCTGAGAAAAATCTTGCATTACATATAGTGAGTTTGGCATGGGATGACTTTTAATGTAGCTAGCTTTACAATCAAAGAAAAACCCATCCTCGCCACCCGCTGCAACTTTCAAACATGTTTTAGCTGTCAGAAAGCAGCTGAAGGAGTTGAAATCAGACCACACACGGTACATAGTGATAGCTCTACCAGTACAGTATCGTACATCAGAGGTTTTTTCAACTCCTTTTGGAACATGTATAGGCTCTGTCTGAAATGTGGGAGCTGGGAGAGCTTCCCAGTCCTGGCTGTGAATACACACCCCGTCGTTGCTCTAACTGCATGCCCAGGTATGCAACATCCTGTGCTGCACTCTGGCTCTGGCTGGAAGAAAATTTAGGCCATGGAGGTAGAAAGGGCCATAGTGCATTTGGAGACATGGAGAAGAGACTGCAGGGCACACTGCAGATCGCTTCTGCCCCATAGTTTGAATACAGCCCTGCAGCCCAGGCCCTGAGGCTGATGTAGACTAACTGTAGACGACTGAGGAGTTTCCTTCATTAGCACTATTTGGTGGGATTCACGCTCTGTGTTATGTAGTGGGAAAGAAGTTGAGCAACAGCACATTCAGGGCTGTGAGGGCAGCTGCTCATTGAGCCACACAGCTGCAAACCAAAGAGCACAGCACCCTTGTCTTCTCCTTTCAGCTCCTACCTTGTCCTTTGATTCATATGACAGAACCTAGAAGATAGCTCAAAAAATTAGGGAGGTCACTGGTCTCCTTGGCTCTTCGGTTGCATGGTAATGAGTTGCAAGGAAATAAAGTTCACTTCACCTGCACAGGCTGCTTCTTACAACTTGCTGCACACGCAGCAACTTGCTGCATACTGCAGTTCTAACCTGTCCCATCACTCTGCTCACTAATTCCCACTTTCTTCTACTGTAGAAGCCTCTATGCATTTCCCAGTGGAAGTGCAGATCCCTATACTGTGAATTTAATTCAACTGATCATAGGTTTGTCTATATCAGAAGGAGGGCCCAAAGTGATGTGCAGCATGTCATAAGCACTGATCCAGGCCCTCAATCAAAATGTGAGCCAGGCTGCTCACTGCTTCCCCCCAGCATCCCAGTTTCCTTCCAAAGGAAACCCAGGCATGCGAGGAAGGAAGGAGCCATGTGGACATCGTGGTGGGTCACGTTAAGAGGATGCCTCAAGTACCAGAATGGAGTGGCACACTGAAGGACTTCTGTCCTTCTCTGCACTGGGAAGTATGATGGAGTGTACATCCTGGGATGAGGCCTGTGGAGGGTAGTGCCCAGCCTGACAGTGCGAGCTCTGCCTTAATTATCTCCTGCAGGCTCCTAGTTGCATGCTGCAAACCCCAGGCTGAGAAACCATTGCTCAAGATGACACACCAGTAAGGTTTTCTGCACTTTACCAACATTTAAGACTTAAATCAATCATAAGAAGCCCATCTTTGTGCCTTGTCTTCACTAGAAGCAAACCCAGCCTCAAGAAGGGTTGGCGTGACATGGGGACACTCAGCCTCTCTCAGGAAAAGCATAAGAAAAGCTTGGATTTGCCATAGGGATAATCTTCCTTGCTGTGGATGCTGGGCATTTGAATGGTAGACTACGGAACGCTGCACCACTTCTCATACCAGGTAATATTCCTTGACAGGGAAAGGACTGGCTACAATTATTCTTCAGAGCTTTGCAAAATGTGCTACCCAGTTGGTCCAATTCCCTTCCGAGCAGAGTTTTTTAAAAAAGGACATACATTTTCTTTAATAATTGTACCTAATTTAAGCTTCTGCTCTGAAAATTCATCTTGAAATACATGACTCCAAAGATCCTGAACTGATTATCATTTTATTCCATGTATAAAAAGTCTACGGTTAAGCAGAGACTGCATTTCATGCAAGTTATGCTTGCATACCATACCTCTGTATTCTTCATTGCTCTTTCTTACATTACATCTAAAAACATTTTGTTTATTCAACATAGCAAAAGCTGTTTCCTAATGCAGCACTTGGCTTATTTATTGGTATTATACCAATAGCACAGTCCTTTCTAGTCTATGTACCATTAGCTATCTCTTGCTCACTATACAGGTTTTCGTTGTAGCACATTCACTTAATTGTTCCCGCCACTGAGAAAAAAGAGAAAAAGGGAAAGTAGATACAAGACTAGAATCTCATTTAACCAAGTCAAATGCAATTCTTTTGATACAAATGGTGTTATTTCAGTTTTATACCAGGCAAGCTTGATAACAAAAAACCAGGCCTTAGCACCTTTCAACATTTTCTCAAGTGCAGTCTTACGTACTATGCAGCAAGAATTAAGAAGTTTGAAGAAATAATGAAACCCAGTTCAATCGTTATGTTATGGCTAAGGTTCACAATGCTTCAGCTGTGCAAAGTGTGTTTCTTTGGGAACATGCTGTTCACTCCACCCACTCAGCCCTCTCCGATTCAGAACCTTTTCCTGTGAACATTATAACCTGAAAGACATTGTTGTGGGATGCTTTTCAGTTTCAGCACTGAAAATTGATGGCCTTGATCTTTTGTCTGATAGAGAGTTTTTTATTAAGGGCAAAGACACAACTTTGAGAAACATAGCAATGCAATTCATGAAAGTCAAATTTCACTCTCCTCTAGTTCATTTTATATTTACAGCACAAAGAAGAAACAATAATTAATACTTATTCTGTGAACTCTCTTCCATCTTTCAGAAGACAACAGTAAGCTATAAATAAAACTCCTGTAATAGCTGCTAAGTATTTGAAGAGAGATTCTTTTTAAAAAAAAACCCACCTTTTATTTCATTATTTTTTGTTTTTGCTTGTTTTTCTTTTACCTTCCATGCTATCTGTGTTCTACGATGAGGCATCCATTTTGCAGGCTGATGGAGACACTGTTGCCACACAGCCAGATGTTCCACTAACTAGAAAAGTGGAATCGGGAAACTCTAAAGTACTTCTCTTCAAGTAGAATAAAATCTGCAGACCCTCTAAACCAGAATAATTCAACTGTCAGTGTGTAGGCCCTAATTTTGCTATGGGATTATTCCATTTCGCCCCAAACCATTTGAATAAGGCTGTTACTGAACTATCATAAAGTAAATCTAGATGTTCAGTACCTACTCACACCACCACACCACCTTATTTTCTTACTATTTTATGAGTGCAAGCTTATTTCACTTTGAAGTGCACTCTAGCGTCTACATAAAGAGTCAGCTGAGCAGCTAGCATGCTATAAATTTGTACAAGTGTGCTAACATAATCTAATTTAATTTACTTTGCAAGAATTTCCCCATAAGGACAAGTCTTGAGATTAGAAAACACCAAGATTTTCCTTCCTCTCCCCTCTTGGCATCCCCAGGGGCTTAAAATGAATAACTTTAAGTCCTTCATTGACAACTCTTTACTCTACTTAGAAATGGAGATCATTCCTACTTCTCTGGAGATTTTCCAGAGCAATTGTGAGTGTAGGTATATGCTTAGAAAAAAGTTTTACATGTCTCTAAATATGAGTTATTCTTTCTTCTATAGGATTTAAAATGGGGCACTCCCAAGGTACTGAGTTCTACATCTGCTGGCATTGGTTGTCTCCTCAGTTACAAATTAAAATTTTTCAAAAAGCAGTAACAAATTTAAAGAGAAAATACAAACAAGCTACACAGAGTGCCTGAGGCACCCAGTCCTGCTAAGGGTTTTGATCTTTCTGGGGAAGGCCTAGAGGGATTATCCTGATTTCTAAAGATTGTCAAATTGTAAAGGTGGCAGATAAGAAGTCCCTTTGGAAGAAAAAGTTGCATTTATGGAAAAGGTTTTATTAATTTTTATGCCTTTTTTTTTTTTTTTTTTTTTAATAAATCCAATTCTCCAACGTGGCTGGAATGTGCAGTCTATGTTCTCTTGACTACATACAAAAAGAGTAAGAAAGTTCTGCCACAAAACAGCCCCCCAAACTAAGAAAGAGTTTTTTTTTTTAACATAATGCACTTTCCTATTCTCCTGAATGAATACTCTGCGAATCAAGAACCTTTGAAGGAGACAACAGAACAGATCTAAAGAATGCAGGTCACACAGATGAGGTGGGAATTCTCTTCACCTGTATTTAGAATTCTAAACCACAGAGAAACAGGCATGTATTAGACAACAAATGTACATGTCTAAAACAGGTCTGATGAATTAGATCCTACAAATGCTTAATTTTCTCCATTAACTGTAAAGTCACTAGATGACTATCTTCCATACAAACATCTAAAATCAGGTAACAAGAATCCCATCCCTATCAACACACTCTCCACAGGGCCCAAACTGGCAGTGCGAATTCCCACAGTTTGATCCCTGTCAGTGCATAATCCATCACCAAAATATTATAGGTGACCTCAACAATGATGAATATTTGATAGAGTGTGCATCATGGAACTGTTGCTGAGTACACTCACACCTTCCCTCATAGCCGCCACAAGCGTTCCTGGATTCCTCTTTGGTACTAAGCTCTTGCATAGCAGTACTCATGTGTAATACTTCATACTACCTCCAGTTGACTAAGAGATTCTGTCCCATGCTGGTGCAATTTATTGCCTCTATTATTCATGTTTTTGTCACCTCTTGTCTAGACTAAACCAATGCAATACTCCTGGGCGTAGTGCCATCAGCCTCATAAGAAACTTAAAGCTGATACAGAAATATGCAGGAAAATGTTTTCTCCAGCAAATTTATGAAAACTGTCCCTTGCTCCCTGTACTACCTAAAAAAAGTATTAAGTCTTGTTCAGGGTTTCAGTTTCTATTTTAGAAGCATTTTAACTGCTTCAACCCTGCACAAAGTCCACATAAGCCTCTATGATGAAAACGATGATTAACATGTCCATGTCTGATGCGAAACAGAACTCTCCTTCCTAATCATAAAGCTCACCTTTCGCATAGGGAATTTACATGGCTTTGTGGAACAAATTTCCAAAGAAAATAAGGACACTCCCACCACTCAAGAAAAAGCCATGCTGCCTCAAATATGCCAAACCTAACACAGCGTAGCATATGCCTTTTAAGTAGCCCTCAAGCCCAAACAAATTGTGCACTACACGCATAGGGAGAGGAAGAAGGGGAAAGAACAAGCTACACGTGAGGAAAGTCACACACATCGCTTAATGCGGTAGTGGAAGGAACTCAGATATGATGATGACAAATGCATTATAAAGATCCCTGTAGAACAGAGAAGAATGGGCTAACTGCTCATAACGGAACAAACTTTAGAGAGAAAAGCTTATAATGCAGCATAGAGAAAATTTGTGAAGGCTATGCATAATCTGTTGATTGAGTAATTAACAGATACGTGGCAGTCCTAGATTATGCAGAAAAAATACTTCAATAGAAAATTAAAGTTCCAAACTGAGGAAATTTCAGACCTCAATCTGCCACTGTAGGCATAACTTTGCCCCTATGTGTGTGTGCATGGCTAAGCCCTAGAATATAGGGCCTCTAGATGACTTCAGAGGAAAATTTGCCAGGACTTCTTAGCATGGGAAAAAAGTGTTTTACATCTTAGCCGCCTTCTTGGATATGGCTGAATGGAGCTGTTCTGACTGAAATTTCTCCCCCAGAATTCATGCCTGAGGCAAACATCTGGCATGGAAAACTTGAACCAAACAATTAAAGTTCTGTAAAACTAACTACAACTGAAAACAGGATCTTACCATGAGGAGGGTCAAGCAACTGGAATAACAGGCACTGCTACCCTGCCACAGTAGAATAACAAACAGGCCAAAGAGCTGACAAGTATATTTCCATCCTGAGCTATCTCCTTTTACAGTAGAAAATTACTTGTTTCAGCTTGTGAATCTTGACCTGTGTACAACAATTTTAAATTCATTTCTTCATCTAAAGTGCTACTCAGTGTTTGATTCTAAGTAACAAACCACTATGCCTGAAAAATTACTCAGACAAGCAAAGACACAGATCATCTTTGAAATGGATACGAAAAGGCAGATGCATTTTACTTGATTTTCTTGCGTATATGGCAGCCTCAGATCACTTGCCAAGTGAAAGATTTTACAATTTTCTGATTCATGAAATCTTCAGTAAAACCTGAGGTGCAGAGCTGGATGGCATCAGTTATATGCCCCAAAACCTCAGAGGGGAATTCAGATACTCTGGTATAAGACACAGAAAAGTGGCAGACAAATCACTCCCTAAAATCAGAAAGAGCTGTGACAGACGTTTTACCATATCTAAACAGGAAGGTTTCAGCAGCAGAAAAGATAAGAGATGGTTAGAAAATCAGACTGGAGAACAGAGCTAACAAAAGACTTGAATGAAGAATAGTTTTTATTGTGTTCTTAATCCTGGTTACAGGCAACAAAATCAATAGAAATTATCACCATTTATATACAGAATGACAGAGAAAGACCTATTTTCTGTAGAGGAGAAAAAAAGAGAATAAATTACTGTGTATAAAATATTGTGTATAAATTCTGTGTCAATTTAAAAATTATATTTGTCAGAAATTTTGTACTGACTGGAGTTACAAGAAAGCCCAAACATAGCCGTACGTGAAAAGCATGACTGAAAAAAGAATCAGTTTATTTTATTTATTTATTTTACACTTCTGTTTGTACTGAAATTCACTCTGCTTTCATTAACATTTATATTGCAATCTGAAATCATAAGAGGAAAGCATGCACAAACTGAGATTTCTGTTAAGTACATTACATTTGAAGAAAAAAATCTGAAACTCAATACTCAAATTCAGGAGCCTGAGTTCAGCCTACATATCAGCTCATGATATCAAGCTCATAAAAATACCCTTTCTGCACTATTTTAGTTGGTAGTACTATCATCATTCCAGCAAGGAAGAAAGTACACTCTGAAATTAGTATAAATAAGCAAACGATCAATGGCAAGGAAGAATAAAAAAAGAATGAATATTCAGACTGTCACAAGCACAATTAGGAGTCCAGAAACACACTCTTAATTCTAATTCTTCTCTCTTTCTTATCTACAGTACAGAGGTAGGAAGTCACAGCTTCTCCCTGTTGCAAGTTCTTCTTTCTGTAACACTGGGCTAATAACACTATCCAAACACCTAACTTCTTGAAGAAGAGTGCCTTAAATGTAAGATCTCAGTACTACTTTAAAGTAGGAGAAAAAAAGAACAATCCTTGCATAATCCAAAACTTCAAAATACCTTTTCCCAATTCGGAATCTTATGAACTCTCTAAAGCATGTTTTAGATTTTTCAGTCTATTTTGATTATTTCTCTTCTGTATCTTATTTTAGAGGAAAATAACACAAATTACAAACAAATCACAAAACATGAAATCACTTCATAATTTTAAAAGGGATATGAGATGACACAGGGCTGACAACCCTCACATTCCCTTGTGACAAAGAGTGACTTTTTATTGTTTCAAGAACCTGATACATGGGGACATTCTCTCAACTGCAGTGTTCATACAGCAGTGAAGATACCTTAATGTAGACACCTGTCCCACAGGAGAATTGAAAAGAATCTGACAAAGCTAACATAAAATACGCTATCAGGTCAGATTACGTTTCTTGTTAATACGAAAACCAGCAGCTTTGTTTACATTTATTTCTCAGCACAAAAGGATAATCTCATTCCAGGTATTCAATCAGACACTAATCTGGCTGTATGCTTAAAACTGGTATTTTACATAGTATACTTCAAACACACAAAACAACTGTGAAACCAGCGGCACTATTCAATTTGCTTAAATTAGGCATGTGCTCAAGTGCTTTACTAGATCAGGAGCTAAAGCCAGAAGTTTTAAGTGCCTTGACAACATACTGTAGATGATGTTACAGAACACTTTGATAAGATTGTTGTTGCCAGCTGAACACAGACAAATTATACTAATCTGAAAACAGCTATTATGGAGTTTGCTGAGCAGATCCATGCAATTTCTTTTGTTTTTGATTTAAGATTACAGTAACTTTTATATCTACTTCAGATTGCCCAAAATACAACTGTTAGATAGAAAACAAGATCATGAGCTCACCGTTATCATCATGGGAATACTCTATTCCAGAAACAGTGCATCTTCGGAAAACCATCTTGTTTTCAGTAAGTGTCCCAGTCTTGTCTGAAAAGATAAACTGCACCTGACCTAAGTCTTCTGTGATATTTAAAGCTCGGCACTGCAGCTGAGAGTCTGTTTCTTCATCATATAAATCTTTATCTTGATGAATAAAGTATACTTGGCAGATTTTAACTATTTCAATGGATACATACAAAGAAATTGGAATCATAACCTAGAATACACAAAAAGAAAGAGAATTAGGAGAAAACAGAAGCAAGGATACACTGAATTAGTAAAATCTAGTTAACTTGGTACTAGACTAAAACATAAAGAGGCTAAGTACTTTAAGCATGTACTGTAAAGCTATTAGCATGTTTGAAAAGAGTTTATTTACTGTGTTAGATGAGGAAAACTCATGGTGAATTACAGAGCTGAAATGCATTATTATGTCTAGAAGGGTGATTAGCAAAACTTGGACAGAAGCAAACCTTTTTTGGGCTAATAAGGTGAGCTTGAAACTAGCTGGGAAAGAAAAAAGAAAAAAAAAAACAAGCAAAACCCAAACAGACAGTACAGTCAGAATTCTGTAAATGTGAAAGAATAGGATAAATTTATTCTGCGTAAATAATAGACTGTTTACAAATTCACTTTGTGGGAACACGAGAAACAAAATGAGAAGTGTAAAACTCTCCACAGGAACAATCTTTTTGGCCTTGGCTTTTGCACTGCAGATTATTTTAATGAAGAACAAATTTTATAATTGCTGAAGAAAGATATATAAAAAGAAGTTTTTCCAGAAAAGATTTTCAACTGTTTCTTGAGGATTGTCAAAACTCCATGAAATACCTAATTTGTACCTGAGTTTTCCCTGCAGATGTTTTTCAGGACAGAAATTCCTAACTGCATACATTATTTAGCTTGCTGAATTAGATATGAGGGATAAAATTATAGCATGTATGTAAGTTGCAAATGTGGTTATTTAAACAAAAATTACAATTAAAGGTTGGTGTTTAAAGAATTCTGTGGTGAATCTTTTTAACTAATATCATAACCCAATACCTTAGAGTAAAAAGTAATTTAACTCATCCTTTTTCATTCCTTTTTATAAAGAAGTTTCTGCCTCCAGTAATGCCACCTCCTCTAGCGTCCCACTGGGCATACTTCCAAATGTCCCAGTGACATGAGTCTCTTACTTCTCTTAACTTACCACCACCTTCACCATTCAATACATTTCTCTTCATGACCAAAAAACTTTTAACAGAGTTTGTTATCCAGCTGAGATATGGAGTTGTTAAGAGCCGTATCTTTGGAAAGTGGTTAAAAAAGTATACAACTTATGTTCATACCAGGATGCTGTACCCACAGGGGCACCTACAGTCTTTGAGGTGTTGTTTCACAGTGAGTGGATATGAAGCATAAAGCTTGTTTTCTCCCAGTAGGGTCCAGTGCATCCTCTCTCTTCCTACTTGCTTAAAATAAAATAATATACGTGAGTCTTTTGGGGAAGGTTCTCAAATTATTTTCTTCTCCAATGGCAATGGAGCTCTGACAGCTTACTGTGTGCATCAGTTTGTTTATTTTTCAGAGAAGTTATCATCTTTTTACCACTGGGTAGACCAATTCTGTTATTTAATTTAGCTTTCTGGTTATATATTATCACATTTTCTACAGTTAAAATTCAATTTTGAAGTGACTAAATGTACTTCTTCTTAGTGCTTGATTAGCTTCTTACATGCCTTAGTGGTAGAAGGGGTACTACACATACTGCACATTTATAGCTTTATTACACGAAACTATGAACACAGGTGACAGCATGTACAACTTGATTACCTGGAAAACTATGATCACTGTCAGAAATAAATATATTGAAGCTAAAACAGGAGACAAATATTTGCCATCAGGCCCTGGAACATCAAAAATTGGTTTCTTCTTCTCACCATATTGCCATACCCATAGGCCATGACCTGTAGAAGAGTTGAAAGAGAGAAAAATGCAAATTAACTCCAAGGAAAAATGCTTATGATATGAATTTGTTCTTAGAGTTGAGTTACATGGGAAAGTGATATTTGTTTTCAACTGTTCTGCATGACTTCTGAAAAAGGCCCTGAACTCTTTTTTTCTGCCTTGGGATTTGGAGTTTGAGAAAGGGGTTTGTCTGGCTTTAAGGACAGCATGCAAGAGTCATTTCACCAAACTTTATCCAAATAAAAAGTGAGCTGACTAGTCTACATGGGTAGTTTAGGCTCTTTCTGTAATCAGTACAGAAATAAAGACTTCTTTAGAAAGTAATTCATTTCAGTGATATTCACTGTGTTAAAATAGAACTCCATTGACTACACTAGGCATATCACTAGCCAGCCATCACTAAACTACTTTCAGCTGGATAAAGTCAGAAGAGACTTCAGTCTTACTGTGTGAATCTTACCCACCACGTCTACAGAACTAACGAAATAACAGTATCAGAAGAGTCAAGAGCATGGAAGCTGAGGAACTAAGAACAGAATAAATTCTCAGCCTTGTTGAAAATCATTTTTATTGTGCTGATAACTAAATAAAGATAAGGTTATTATTATTACTTTGGAAAAATGACATTGTTATTGAAGAGACAGAAAGTTGCCTTTTTAGGTACAGCACTCAGATTTGCAGTCCTAAAAGACCTAAAATGGTATGCCTGATGTTTTTAAGGTTAAAACCAATGAAGAGTTCCCCCATGATAAGAAGCATTCAAACTATCTTCACTATATGTCAGAAATCAGAAAAAAAGGACACAGGCCTACTTTAAAAGTAATCTTTTGTAAGCCACATCTAACAAGGTCCTATACATCTTGATACATAAAACCAGCACCGAACTCTTAAAAAATAAAAACAATACTTAAGCCAAGTGAGCAGATTATTTTGTCGCTGTACTACCAATACGAGCATATCACCATACTGATGTCTTTATTCATGTCTATATTTTTATTCTTGAGAGCAAAAACTGGAAGCCCCACACTAAGAATGACCTACATCAACACTTGTTTTATAAATATCCTGACTCAGATTTTCAAAAGAATTAGTTAAGTGTGGTACCTCCACTTATACTTTCTTGACAGAAGGTACAAAACTTGCCTGACTCTTACAGAACACAGCTTTGCATGTCTTGAAGGCACCTCTGGTTTCCAAGGGCTCAAGCAAATTTCTTTCCAGCTGTTTTTGGTTGTTAGCACCTCCAGCAGTTTGCTCTGGCCCTCTGCTGGTGGTTTCTAGCCTTGCAGCAGAAGTGACAGACAGGAAGGCATATGTGTCACCTACTGTGTGCCACCTCCTGCCATTCGCATTAATGCAGCTCGGGAGTCTCAGCCGAACTGAAGCCACTGCAGCACACCCCGCTGCTGCTGCTCTGCGGGCAGCACCTCGGATGCAGTGGCAGAGGGGACAGCTGCAGGCAGTGACTCCCTGCAATTAAGCCCACCGTGGCACTTCAGCCCTGAGGACTGGGCTCCCCAACACTGAGACACTACAAAGGAGTGTCATGAACTCAGTGGAAACAAATATGCTGGCTGATTCACAGCTGGAAAAACTCATCTTTAAGCAGCATTTAACAATACCTGGAAAAAGGCACACAGAGACATATTAAAATGGCATAAGATTGTTATTAAACTACACCATGGTTGTTAGGAAACGTTCTGGTGTTTATGCCGTATGACTCACACACAAACATTACAGAACACACAAACATTAAGGATATGGAATTCATATGCCATATATAAAGAATCATTTTGGGTGCCAAACGTAAAACTCAATTCTTTCTCACAAGTGAATAGAAAAATGGCCTGAAGAGTATTAACCTGAACCTCAGCATTTCATCCATGAAGTCTAGAGAGTCTTCTGCTTGGATTTATGCAGATTTAGACTTTTATTTATTTCTTCTATGTTAAAGCTGCAGCCTCAGGGACTGTGTGTCAATGATGTGGTACACTGTGCCTTTGATTTAATAAATAGTATTGGGGAATAGCACTGTGCTAATTATGTTTATTCTCTGCTCATAAATTACTTTGTTGACTGATTAATGGCATGTTACACTCTAACACCTGTAATTTTGAGGGGAATACATATAAAGTGGCTTCTTTTGGACTTGACATTTTTGGATGCTATTAAGGGTAGTAGAATCTAAGCCTTCAGATCTCTGGTACTAATAGCATGTACTTGATTGATACTAAGAAGCTATTTAGATGAGCTTATATTTCAAAGAAGAAAACACAACAAAAATTGGACAGTATGGAGGCAGCTTTATGGATTTCATGTTTTGGCAGATACATATGTTTTTGATAAAGCTAAGCGCATGAATCCCAAGAGAGTCTGATACTTAAGGTTCTACTTTTAAAGAGCACTTACCGATGGCAGAAAACAAACACATGATTAGAAGTATGAGGACACACCAAAGGACATCGGCATTCATCTGTCTTTCAAGCTTACTGCGTTTGTAACGGGGTCCATTATTATTTAACAAAGCTTTGGTCTCATGCCCTGCAGAAGCAATTACACCAAATGATGTCATATGGATTTTTGTTATTATTTTAAGGAAGCTATAAAAAGGCGGTATGCCTCGTCACACAGAAAAACAGCTTTTACCTGCATAGATTACTATTCCTGCAACCTCTTCTGTATTTCTAATGGTACATCCACGTAACAAAAGATTTTCTTTGAACAGCCCATCCTTTTTTCCACTTTTATGTATACTGCAGAAAATTTAAAAACAGAACAAAGCACGGCATGTCAAAACATTAAGCTTGTTAAATCATCTATTCTGTAATATGACAAGGCCAGGAAATGTCTTCAAAGTTTAAGAAGTTTTGTCAACCTGATGGTGAAATATTTCCTTAGATCTTCCTTCTGGGAAGATTGTCTGGCTGACTTTGAAAACTGAGAATACCTACCCAAGAATCCCAGACAGGCAGCACCCCAGCTGGAGCACTACCAGTTGCTGTTGGATATACAAACATACTGGACAAATGCTCACTAGAGATACACAGGCCAAATCTACAGCATGTGTGCAGCCTATCTAATGCTTTGAAAATGCATCGGACTTTCTGTGCATGTGATCACAGTTAATCCAGTCCACCTAAGAGCAGCTGTGTAGCGCATATGATTAACCCACTATTCACATGTTCTTAGGAAATTGGTGAAATTGGGAAAGGACTGTGCTTCAGAAGCAGTGATACTAAGGAAGATGTGCCAGGGATAATATGCATCAGTTCAGTGAAAAAGAAAGGAAAACAATTCCATGTGTTCATCAGTAAGAACAAGAGAAATTCCTTTCAGAAGTGTCTCACCGACTCTCTAAGAAAGACGAAAGTGCCTGCGCCCTGGTGATTCTTGTTGGCTAGCACCAAAATATATGAGAAAAATGGAACAAAGTAACATTTCCACTACAACTTATTGTCTGGTGTGTATGGACTGACTCAAATTTCAGCTGATAGAAACACAGAAAACAGCCTTATGAGAATTAACAGTCACCAGGGAAATGCTAAACAATAATGACAACAATTAAAAAATAGCATTAGAATGTTTTCACACGTAAACAAGACAAAACAAATAATAATTTCAAACCTCTTCTAAATGAATAAAATTAAATTTAATCAACTGCAGTATCCCAATGCCTCGGAGAAGATTAAAGCAAAGTCTGAAATGTTTAGATGTTCTGCC
The DNA here is from genome assembly GCF_965183815.1 of Platalea leucorodia. Classification (NCBI taxonomy): domain Eukaryota; kingdom Metazoa; phylum Chordata; class Aves; order Pelecaniformes; family Threskiornithidae; genus Platalea; species Platalea leucorodia. The sequence goes on from NC_138824.1 coordinate 72,356,992, forward strand.
TTCACTTGCAGGGCATCACACTTCCAGTCTAAAAAATAGACTGCAATAAAAAACTAGTAAAAGCTGGGAGTTCAAGAGAAATCCTGGAAAAGCACATGTGCTATACTAAAATTAACATTGTGCTGTTGCAACGTTGAATTTTATGGCTACCTGGATTTGAGCATTTCAAGTCCTGTGTCCCCCAAAATCTGCAAACTGGCTTAAAATTGTGCCTTTTATAAAAAGGTGGAGTTCTTTTTATTTGCTTCTATTTTCTAAGCCTTCACACCTGGGTTATATCTCCATGCTTTTATCTGATTGTTAGAATTTTTTTCTAAATGAGGACCAAAATTCTAACTTTAGCACACGCTTCTAGGATCTCAGGCCTGAAGAAATATCATAGAATCATAGAATGCTTTGGGATGGAAGGGACATTTAAAGGTCATCTAGGCCAACCCCCCTGCAACTGGCAGGGACATCTACAACTAGATCAGGTTGCTCAGAGCCCCATCCAGCCTGGCCTTGAATGTTTCCAAGGATGGGGCATCTACTGCCTCTCTGGGCAACCCCTTCCAGTGTTTTACTACCCTCACTGTAAAAAATTTCTTCCTTGTATCTAGTCTGAATCTACCCTCTTTTAGTTTAAAACCATTACCCCTTGTCTTATCACTACTGGCCCTGATAAAAAGTCTGTCCCCCCATCTTTCTTATAAGCCCCCTTTAAGCACTGAAAGGATATATCAAATGTCCTGAGACCTGCAAGAAGAAAAGATTCACATTGGTGACTCCTTTGTACTCTTCCCCAGCCTAGTAGGACTACTTGCAGATTGTGCCGTTATGCTTGTTTTGCTATGTAGCCTCTAGTCAATGCTCTTAGTCAGTAGAATATACCCATAAATAATATATATATACATTCATACATATGTATATATATAGACACATATACACAGTCCTTTTTAGTTCAGTACAATATATTATACCGTCTCCCTGCTCAAAAAATATAAATTAAAAGCACTGGTGGTTCAACAGGTATGCTTATCACTGTAGGGATGGAGAAGTGGTGGGTTTGACAGCTGAGGTAGCTGCAGCAGTGATAACATCTGACTAGAGATCAGAAACAAACAGAGAAGGAAGGAAGTAGATAACATCAAGTTTGTGAGTCTGATACAAACATGAAGTTGTTTTTTTTTTTTTTTTTTTAATCAGGAGAGAACTTCCCCTGCTCAGCCCATCCTCTCTACTGGCCTCAGATACAAGAGCAGAGCAAACCTCCTTAACCCACTGCCTCACCTTTTGCAAAAGGAGCTTCAAAAACTGGGGGGCTGCCCAACAGCCCTCTTGCAGTATGCCAACAGGTGTAAGCACTGCTTGCCAGCTGGAGAATTAACCAAATTTGCCTGGGCTTAAACTGTGGAAGTAATTTCTTAATGATTCAATACTGTAGAAATTATACTACGACCAGGATTCTGCCATTCCTCTGCTTTTTAAGGCTGAATTCTACATTAGCCTTTCTCGTAAATCATGAGGATGTTAGTCTGAATTTCCAATAAAGTCTCCAAATGATGGTTGATTCCTGTTACTAAATGGGACTTTTTAAAGATAAATCTACTTAAGAAGTAATTGCTCTGGCTTATAATTTTACAGCCTTCATCAATTCTTTACACTAGACAGTAACAATGGACTGTGACAGGTATATTGTACATGGCAATCTTTTATATACAATTACTTGTGTAAGTGTTCTACACAACTATGTATTTGTTCTTACTGTCTTAGCTTATACGACATCTGAACCTGCTCCATAGCAATGGTGCAACATCTGAAGTTAACCTGTAGGTGCCAAGATCCCCAATGAGGGCAGCCTCACCCACAGAACGAGCCTTCCCACCACAACTCATCTTATCCTTACAAGCGTTTGGTACTGCTTTTTACTTTTGCATATCCAAATGAAGTCAATCAACTCACCTGTTGCTCACCAGACCTTTAGAAAACATGGGTGAAATAAAAATCTGGGAGAAAGAAGCTGGCAGGGGCTGGAGGAAACTAATTGTTTCCTTCTTGTCTGTACTCACTCCCAGTGACTCACTAACAGAACATACATATAAGGCAATTGGGCACTGATGATGAAGAAAAAGTTACAGACATAAAAGTCTGGATTAAAAAATAATGACAACTAGAGGTAGATACAACTGCTCACTTTGATAACAAACCTGCCAAGGCTATAACTTTATGTCCCGGTGAAGAGATGGCTGAGATCCCATTTCTAGCCCTGCAGAGTTATAAACCTTAAGCTTGTTACAGAGGCTGAACAGTCTGTTTTTCCTCTTTCTGGATTCAGGCCAGTATAACTTTGGAGGCAAAGAAGGAAACTTTTCTCTGTCAGTATTTAAAACAGTGGCCAGCTGAAGCTGCTCAGACGCCTGGAACGCGAAGGCTAACCCGCAAGGAAACGCACTGGCGAGTGCAGGTGCAACGCTCTTTTTCTCTGCAATTTCTCTCATGGATGACACCGCAAATATGCAGTATCTAAACATTTAAAATACACATGCACCATGAGTTAGGAGAAATGGGCAGACCAGATGCAGTTAGCTACTACTTTGCTACAGCACTCTGGAAGTTTGTGTAGAAATAAGTCTCCTTGTTTAATACAGCAATGCAAAAATAAGTCTGATGGTAGCTCACTTCAGCCTTCTATTACCTTTTTCTTTGTTACGTGTTTACCAGCATGAGATAACAAGGTGACATATCAAAACTGTATTCAAAAGAGAGTATTTTCTTTCACTCGCTGGTTTCTCAAGTGTCTTACAAAGCAAATGGTAGAGCTGGCATTACTTTCCAAGTGCTTGACACTCCCAAAGAAAATATTCAACAATCTTAAACATAGTCTCAGCACACATCATCAGTCAGAATCTTCCTGACTCTCAATTCTGATGAAACAGTCTAGGTTTTGGTTTTTTTCCAGAAGGGGTGGTGTCACTATAGCACACTAAAGAGACATCACTGTATAGATTTATACATGTTTTGTCTTAAAAAAATTGTAACATGATTTTATATTAATTTGGTTTTGTTATCTTATGACAAGTTTTGAAACAGAAATACACACATGTGTTCATGTTATTATAATTCCTTGCTATACTTATTTTGGTATGACCAGATAAAGTTTTCTGTTCTTGTCTAATAATAAAATTTTTACTTTCAGAGAAAAGCTGAAAAAACAGAATGCCAACTAATACTTCTCCTTTTCATTTGCCTCCACCCCCAAAAAAAGCTAGAGACAAGATTTTAAAGCCCATTTTGTTATTTTTGGAACCTGGCATGGGATTTTTGAATGTTTGCCATGCATACTGTACATAATCTGGCTAGACCCAGACAGGCAGGAGGCATGTTAGGTTTTATTCCATTCTTTTTACACAGAAGACTTCTTATAGGGGAAATAAAAATGAGGAAATATGCTTGGGATATCGGAGGGTGCAGAAAATGCAAAACAATATTAAAGCAAGCTGAGTAGAACCGGTAGTCTGCCTGTCCGTCTGCAGACCCAGACTGTGTTCAATGCAGGTTGTGCCAATATAAGTGAAGAAGTCATATGTAGTAACGTGCTCTCTACACTTTTGCAGATATAGGATAGGGTCAGGCCCATCTCAATGCATTTTACAATGTTTTTGTGATTTTTTATTATCATGTCTCCTTTTACCCTGGCCTGCCTGTGCTACATTGGCTACCTATAGTGATCACATTTCAGAACAACTGTGGGGAACAGAATTTTTATGTTTACAACACAAACACACACACACACACACACGCAAATATTTCTATTCCCCAAAAGACTGGTCAGCACAGACATTAGAACCAAAGGAGCTCTTCATATTTCAAACAGAAAAAATATAATCAAAACTGGAAACTTATGAAGTGGTCAAAACTTCAAGCAAAACTTTGACAGTAATGTCGCAGCACAGCTTTTACATATGGATCTCTTGAAAGTCTACTATTTCATAGCATCCCTATTTAAATATCTCAGCAACATTTCTTTTCAGCTGAGCTATTATTAGCTGGGAGCTATCTGAACCCTTTTTTCAAGCAGTGACTACTGGTAAGATTACGAACAAGAGTGAAGATCTGAGTTTGACATGGCAATGGTATGTTTCAATTCAGATGTGCTAATTACTATTCATCTTGCTAATGTGTGATTTGAAACAGACCCATGATTTCATGATACTAATGAAGGAAATCTAAAAAGAGGGGGAAAAAAGCATTCTCCTGTGATAAATTAGGAGACCGAGAGTTTATTTATTGAGGGGCTGGTCCCCGCTCTTTACTTCAATCGCTCCATGGTCCTTTAGTTGTAAATCTCTTGCAGCATAGCTGATGAGACCTGGATGCTTTCTGCCAGATTCAAAACTGATGTCTTGGCTTTTTGCTGTGCCAAAATATATTCACATCATTTGTGAAACATTAAAATATAAAGAAGATTAAACAGCATCAATATTGAACAACAGTCTGCCAAAAGGTACTACCATGTTTTTTGCTACATAATTCAAATGGTTCTGTAACTTACATGCTACAGACATTTTCCACATTGAGTACATAAGTAAATACATAATGAAAGACAAATTTATGCATATCTTCTACAGTATTCAACCTCTGCTCAATATTTGGGGACTAAGATTCACACACATGAAGTGTGCTAAAAAAGCTGCCAAATTTTCCATTTCCATATCTGGCAATGTCATTTCTGCAGTAGATCAGGCTCTCTATTAATGTAGACAGTTATACACCCTCGTGCAGTAATGTCTAATACTAAACTTTTATCTTTACATGAACTGTAGGGCTTTGTGCTGCTAAATAAAGGAACACATTTTCCCACACTACGACTTGATGTACTTTCAAAAAAGCTATCCTGACTTACACCAGTTGACAGTACATCCTACACAATCTGTGACATCTGAGAGTAGTAACTGAGGTGGTAAATAGCATCACTATAAAAAACTCCCCAAGCTCCAGCAATTTACCTTGTGCCATTTACGCGATTCAGTACTGCTTATCACTCCTAATCAGTATGGGTAATAAATCATTGTATTCTAAACAGAATTAGTGTCTGTTTAACTCTCTTCATTAAAATTTAGACAAAAATTAAATATCCTGGGCTCTCACTCCGCATGTGGTTACAGATTGTAGAAGAATAAGTCATGCAAGAGTGCATCTCCTATGTCACCCCTATTGGCATGCCTACACACTAGAGTCTTGGCTATGTTAGAAGCAAAGTGCTTTGCACATACTACAACATTTGCTTCTGAGCAGGAATGAGTGGCCAGAGATGAGCACCCTGTTAATGCAGTTTTGTTTGTTTAGAATTACATCAAGTGGCCATAGGTGATTCTGTGTGGTAATGTACAAGCACATCGTGTGAGCCAATTGTTTTTTCTGAATGAGAGGAAAGGAATACTGCCATAGCTGGAAAAATATCTGTTTCGCCTTCTGATTTTCCTCAATGACACTTACAGTAAAAGAAACATCAAACAGACCCATCTTCATAAAAGCAGCATACAACAGATTGTTTGTTTGTTGGCTCTACTGGACCAGTTTTCTATTTCCTCCCATTTCCAGATGGGCTTTTTTGACATATGGAAGGAAGGAAAGGGAGAAGAGCGTCTGTAACTGCACTGCTTCATGCGTTCATTTCTGGAGTGTAAGCTGATCAAAGCTAACAACTAAATCCATCCTAAGGAATGGAACCGTGAGGCTCCCATCTCACCCTGAAGTGAGGATCCTCTAAAGGACCCTTGAATATGCAGTCCTATTTAGATGTGATGCTGATGGAACTTACAGAACACAGCTCAAAACAAACCAGCATTTATTTTATTCTGTATTAGAGAAAAGGAGTGTATACCGAAGGATATTATATGAAATACTCACATGTAACCTCGAAACCTACTTAAGTCATTGTTTGGCTTCTCACATTCAATGACACTGGTGAACTTCAAGGGGTCAAATTCTGAGTCCTGGAATAATAAAAGTGTTAATTACTTAGGGCAAAGACTTGCAAATTATAGCCAAAATCGCTTTCTTTTCTAGTTTTCATAATATATTAATGTCCAGTTTTTTTCAAAAGCAATCAAATGAATGACACTGACCACTGGCACTGAAAATCAAAGGGACCTGGGCACCAAAATTCCTTAGATGCCTTTCAAAACCTCCCTTACAAGGATGACTGTTTTGTTCTGCAAGTGGAAGAATATGAGTTTCTAAAAGCATTAGATAAAAGATGCCAAGCCCAGAAGTCAAATTAATTTGGTCTGGAGTGGAAAAATGAAATTTATCTGGGAAGGCTCAAAATATTCAATAGTATCACTATCCTTCACGTTCAGTGAAGCTACTGAAAATCTAGGACAACATAAGTCAATATACTGCCAATTATGAAAAAGCTAATCTTAATTGCTTTATGCAACACAGATAAATTAATCTATTACAGTAAATTACACACATATAGCAGAATAACTTTTTCCTAATTAACACTTAAAAACCTTCTTGATTCTCTAGCTCATTAGTCTGAAGCTGGTATTTTTGCTGACTATATATGTTTACCTGTAGTTACCACCTTGTTGGGTCTGAGGAAAAACATCCTATTGCAGCATAATTACTTGATTTTGTTAAATAAAAATAAAGGTTCTCCCTTCTTTGCCAGACCAAACAAACTATGCAGTGAAATCAGAGATACCCAGTCCTGGTGCTGCTGAGAAGGCTGTTTGTCTCCATCAATGAGGACTACCTTTAGAAAACTGCTTTGCACACCATTTGAATGAAAGAACCAATTGTGAATTATTATGTTATTAAGCTTGCAACAATGATAACATTGCAAATGTTATGCTTTATAACGGATTTGCTGAGCAGCTGTAGACCCCAACCACTACTTTTTAGAACACACTATCGGAATAGCTGACTGAGAATCAGTAACCAAAGGACAGACACAATCTTATTGCCAGCTTCTCTGAAACATGCAGGTGTCTCTATTTTTTTGATATTGACCCTGTTCAGAAGAGGTGAAAGAAACTAGATTTTAAGAAAGAGATAAAAGAAACTAGAGGATATGTCAGCATCACCATCAACACCCTCCTTCATTTTTCTACCAGTTACACCTGGAAGACAGACAGACTTACAGTATATAGGAGACAATGCAAACCACCCACACCTGACACTTTTGGAAACCTTTCCTGCATTTTTCAAGAAACAAGAGATGATAAAGAGAACCGTGAAGATGGGCTGTCACTTAGAGACAGCTACAGCCTACTGGAGGAAAGAATCACTTTTATATGCAGAATTCAGCTTGTAAACAAGGTGGTGGGGGGGAAAGGAGTAAAAACAAAGGACAGCTCTGAGCAAAGAAGATTGGTATGCTAAGAATCAGACTCTCTAAAATATGTCAAAGTTGGCAGTCAAGTACCTGAGCCTTAGCAAGAAATTCAGATGGCCTTCTCAGCACCAAATACTGTTGGTATTTAAGCTCATTAGATATTTCTCCTGGTCAGCCTTAAATTTCTCTACGTGACTGAAGTTTGATGCTGGGATTGCTCGGAAGTACCTAGTTCTACAGAGGCACCTAAGACATCATTAGGCTGTAGAATGGGGCAGATACTGTAAAGCCACACGTTCACCTCCTTTAACCCTTGTTCCTCAGCTTCTCACTTCAGACAGGCCCAGACACCAGCAGTCACAAGGAAGGAATCACTGGCTAGAACAGACATCACGAAGCTTTCAGGCCTTGACATCTGGAATCTGTCACCACAGCTCCTAAACTGTACACTCTGCCTGTGTCCTTGCCTCTGGCAGTCAAAGGTTCACATTACAGAGACACTGTACTAGCAACCAGTGCTACCTGGCAGCTGTCTTTACTTGAGCTGCTTGGAGAAGGTGAGGTTCTCCTAAGTCACAGCAAAGCTTGTTGTGCTGGGAAACCCTGTGTTCTCTATGAAACACCTGCTCTGCTGCCCCAGAAGATGATCCTTTTCCTTCCTTGCCCCAGTATGTTCCTTGGCAGGAAAAAAAAAAAAGGTACAGGAAAAATAATCTACAAACATTGTTCAAGGTGTTTCAATAATATACTGTCTGTCTGCCTAAGTATTATGCTAAAGAAGAGTCACCACTGTAGCTTAAATTGCATTTGTAAATTGGAGGGAAAAGACTGTAACAGGAAACATTTCTTGTCTTTTTATTATAACATACTATATATAATTAATACAGTTAATTTAGCACAAATTTTTATTCAGTGGTCTTAAAAAAAGAAAAGAAAGAAATCTTAACATCTTTGATGAATGCCCCTGAGGGAATCCTAGACACATCTAATAACAAAACCCAATGCAATCAAATGCAGGTTTTCTGTGGCTGCTGAACTTAGCAGAGAGAGCATGGTTTCAGTGCTGTACAGACACCGTAACTTCTAGAGCAACTGGAAGTTTGCAGACTGAATTCCCTTTCTGCTAAGAAAGCCTGCCAGCAAAGCCAGCGACTTTACAAATAGGAAGAAAAAAATCTACTCAAAATCTAGAGCTAAAGTCTTCACAGAAAAGAAAGATCTTATCAAGATCAGAAAGGACTAAACCTACCCGACTTCCCCATCACTACCAAGCAACATAGTCCTTCTCCCTCCTGTTTGTTGGATTCTTTTCATTTATGACTCAGTTTTGGAACTAAAAGTCCTTTATCGTTAAATCTAACCGTCTGTGTATTTGTGTTCTGTTACAATTAACTTGAAATATGTGATTATGGTCTTTAACCAGATAATATCTGGGAGGGGAGAAAATCCAATTAGAATAGTAGTTTACGTAAGGGAACAAAGCTGCTGAATTCTGATTTATGGCAAAAGCTCTTTGTTTTATTAATAGATCAAATAGCTCCATCTCTTCCCTGTGAAATGGAAGTGTAGATATACACTGTATATTACAGATGATGACACTGTTTTGATGTGAAAATGCCTTTTGGTAAATGAATGAACAAATACGTTAAACACTGCCTGTGTGTGACTGCTTTCAGTGGTTATAAAGAAGCACAAAGTTAACATAAAATTTCACAATGATCAAAGTTTTGTTCCTTTTTATGCTGATACCTACACTTCAGCAGCAAATGAAACATAAACTGTGATGATGTTCTCATGTATTAGCAGCTAAGAGATGCTGCAGCTAGACAGAAGTCAAAGCCAAAAGTGTTGCTTTTACAGTGCATGAATCATGATTTGTGCTGTTTTCTGGGTAAAAGTCCATGAAAAAAAAATTCTCCACCACTACCTTTAATTTTTCTCTTACAGTGAATTTATGCATCGCTGTTAAGACACAGAAAACAAGATCAAAATATGGTCAAAAATAGCACTTCCCCAGACCTTTGTGCAGCAGTCATCTGATGTGCCTGATTTTCAGTGGCTTACTCCCCACTTACAGAACTGCTGGGCATTAAAGCTGTCCCAGCCTCAAGAGGGATGAAAAGCTCCATGCCTAGACAGACTGCAATCTGAATTGAGGCTTTCCAGTGCCTAATTTCCCTAAAAACTTGACTTGTTTGGTGTTCTCATGGTCTCCCAGTGCACATTAACAAGACCAGGTCACTCACAAAAAGCAGCTGGAGCCATTTTTTTCTGTTCTGAAGGTATGTAATGGTGTCATATTTATTACACGGTATCTCTGCATGTCTCCCAGACTTGTGCCTTGTGGACTGCTGATTTGAAAAACTGACTTTCTGGTTGATACAAACCTGAGAGATATTCACTGATTGCAAATAAGTTCCCTAGAGTATTTCACTAAACTGCTGGATGGCAAAGACCAGGGCTAAATTCTGTTCATGTCAGTCAGATTTTTCTGTTAAACAACCTGTTTTCCCTTTGCTACAATGTAAATTTGAATTGCCATCACTAATTCTAAGGATGAGTTCCTGTAAAACATAAGTAAGGCAAAATATCTTGCTTACGCTTAAGGCAGAGTTCTTACTACCAGGTAGGGCTTAATTTGGAGCACAGACTGGTCATTGTTAAGATGTCACAGAAAAACTGTGCTTGAAAGGATACATGAAGGTCACCTGGAGAAACGAGAAATCTCAATGAAGGGCCAGAAATTATTATACTAGTTTCAGTGAGTGCCGACTTTGAAAAAAGCCAACATGAATACCACATGCGTCAAAGTCCAAGCAAAGTCAAGCACATCCAATTACTTTAACAGAAAAGAAGAAACAGCAACTAGAACTCAAAAGTTTCTACTCCTGCATCAACACTTTATGGCTGCACACAATCACATTCCCACTTGTGCTCTCTCCCTCCAGGCCAATCAACCTCAAATTCTCTGAAATGGTTAAAGAGCAACAGTATGAGAGATGGATGATATTTAGGAATCAAGAAAGAAATGAAAATTTGGCTTCCATGAAGCTGAAAAGGGAACTGAACCCTTGTTTCGCTTTGTTTTGAGCAAATGGGACTAGTGTAAACCTCTCTGCTCATGTTATTCACACTATCTTAGCACTTGCAGGCTCTAAAAAATTAGTACCTGCAGCCTTTTCCAAATGTTAGGTATTGCCCCTGCTTTTTTGACAATGTAAGCACAGATACAAACGCTATTCATACGGGCTCTGGTTTGGTTCTCTGCTGGTCTTTCAGATGGATGCTGTTCCTCCTGTTGGGTTTGAATTTCACATCACCATCATGGTATCACAGCAGTGTCACTCTACAACAGGGCTCCCAAGCTGTACTGCCTGCACACTGGCAATAGGATGCAAGGTACTTGAAAGAGTAAAAACACAAAATGTGTCTGGTTGCCGTTGCTCTGGAGAATACAGGAGATCGCTGGATGGTTGATAAATGACCACAGGCCTGCACACAGGGGATGAGAAGGTAAAACTGGTGGCATGCCTTGTCCAGTGCTGCCGTGGCCTAGCCGAACACCAGCAACCTGTTGCTGTGACCCCCATGGCACAACACAATTCTTTTTTCTGTGGGTAAGTCCTAACGAGGTCTTGAAAGATGTGAAACAGAGGTTTCAATCATTTCATCCCATATGGTTTGAGAGTTTCAGAAATTCAGAAATAAATAAATACATCATTTTGTCAACCATGAATGAACAAAAACATTCACGTATATCCCCATATTGTGGTTGTTCATACCCTGCTTTCAGAAGGCTTCAGTGACTAAATGTTATCCGCTTCACTGTAGTGGTAAGAATTCTTTCTTACCAATATCATTTTAAAAACAGGTCTTGAAGGTTTCTGCAGTATGAAATGAATGACGCACAAGATACACTGGAAGAATGAAGACCATTTCTTGCTTAACTCTTCTGCCATACTATGTCATATCAAAATGAAAAAAAAAAAAGAAAAAAAAAAGAGGAAAAAAAGGATTTAATTCAATAATAAGAAACTGACTTTCCTCAAATACCTGACTTCACATTTTGATTTTGCCAAAACAGCCTTAGTTCACTGCCTTTCTCTGAAAAAGTGCTGACTTTTTAGGAACTTGTAAGTATTTCTGAAAGGTCGAAACTTGTCAAAAAGACACACAGTGATACTTATATTAGGTATTTTATATACTCAGGGATTCCGCAGAATAAATTTCATTTCTTCAGGAGTCTTCTTGCTAGGAAAATATTTAACACCCTATCCATAAATCCTATTTCTTCCAATTTCTTAAAACTTAGGGAAATTCATTCCTCCTCTAAATGCAGCAGTGGAAAGGCTTATTTTCCTTATGTAAGCAGACTTAGTCAGATTGCAAAAATCTGCTAAATATTGATTCCTTCAAAGCTGAATTTCAAATTAAAGTTAAATTGCAGATGTAAAGGCTTTCGTGACTAGGTTCTAACAATGCTGTACCTATTAAACTTGATCGAGTTCCATTTAAAACAATAAATTAGGTCTGCAATAATTGGGCTGTGTCTCTGGGGGAAGAACAAATGTAGAAGAGAAAAACATAATGGAAAGGTATTTTCTTCAAAATTTTCTTTAAAAAAAACCACTGTCCCTTATTTCTCAGGTCACTATTGACTTATCTCCCTCTGAAAAACTTACATCCTAAAAAGGCAAAGTGTCGAGGGGAAGAAAATGTTACAATGCCTCTTTTACAGAGTGGGAAACCAACAGGTAGATGGATGAAGGAACTACAGAGATCTGTTACAAAAAAAGGAGACTGAATGTAGCTCTCTCCAATGCGACTTTGGAGCTTCAGCTGTAAGATCATTCTGAATCTCTACAGTGAAATGCCAACCTTTCCGACTCTGTTGGCAACCTCACGAAACTGTCATAGCTCAAGAAGCAAAACATGCTGCTCTGCCAAATGAGTTAGTTTGACAATTACACAGTGTTCAAACAACATATTCCCTTTCATTAAGTGCATGTTGTATGGGTGATTTAATGGCCTGCTAGTGATATTAATAATACATAGTTATTAAAATGTTTTCTTTTATTCATCTGCCCTGCTTTACTGCTGCAGAAACCAGAGTTTAATGTTCAGTCCTTCCTTCCAATAGGACAGCATGAGTACACCAGGATGCCCTTGGGTGACAGTGACAGTTACCCGCTTATCACATTGTGTTTACTGGCTATGCTGGGGATCTTATCCAGACTTCTCCCTGTGGTACAATTGCTAGATGAGGGCTCTGGGATTTTTTTTGGCGTGTATGTCTGGAGGAAACAAAAAGGGAGAAATGGAGTCATGGAGATAACTCAAAGGAAATATTTAATAGACAAAAACCTGCCTCAGCGACAAAAATAGCTTTCCAGTTTAAAAGCTTTTAAGTGCAATAAGAACGCATTCTCCTAATGCATTGGTCCATCCTCTTATGCTTTATATAGCAGTATCCTGCATTTACCATATAAAATTATTCTGACCTTTTATTAATGTGCAACTGGAATTACACATTGATTTTAAGTATCCAAAGCATGCAGACTGTTTATACACTGAAAGAGTGAAACGTTTTTATGTCTAAGCTGCATTAGTTTCTCTGGCAGAATTTATCTGTGCCACTAATTCACAAGAAAAGGAAGAAACAGTTTGATCTATGCTATTTAGGAACTAAACAGATTCAACCATACATCAGAATTCGATAGCTTTGTTTTCCACACTGACAACTACTACTATAATTGGATTTTTTTCAGTACTGTTTGTTTAAATGGAACAGAGGTGTTCAATATTCAGAAACACTGGAACAGCTGAGCAAGCCAAATACATGTTAGGGGGCTGATCTTCCTCTGGCTGACCTAAGTAAAAGTTTTCCCCTTTGTAGAAAATAATATGCAGGAACAGCGCAATATCCAGCCTGCAGGAAAAGAAATGTGTTGCTTGCAAGGCCTAGGAAGACCTCAGGAATTCTATGACAACCAGCTGAAGAAACTGCTGTTAGTCAATCACGGGACAAAAGTACCAAAAAAAAAAAGTCAACAATGCTGAAAATACACACATGCAAGTTCTACTGTCCCTTGGGATGATGGCTATCCTTAGCAACGCACTGAAAATTACAGTGGTATGAATGAATCTGTTCATGGACTATAGTAGCGCTGGAGAGTGGTAAGGGAACAGAGCATATCAAGGCTGAAATATGGACCCAGACCTTGACAATTAAGAAAGTGGTATCTGCCTGTTCCAAAAGCCAGCCACTGAAATAAATGAATGGGTTCATAGTCTGTAAGAACCGACCTCAGCTTTAGCTCAGCGCTTCAACTAAACCACAGACCAAGCCTCTCAAGGGCTTGCAAAAATCTGCGTACAACCCGCACTGCTCCTCCAGAAGCTTTTTGCTTCATGCTCACAGACTCGGTAAGACACAATCCTCCCCACTCACCAGTCCTTTCCCCTTTGTGGAGAGATTTCTAGCAGTCTTTCTGCTGCATTTCATAACTGCTGGAAGAAAATTTCACTTGATTAGTGACAGAAGCACTGCATGGTCCTTTTAATTTAGTAGCACAACATCTCAGCTCAGCTTCCGAATATACCTTGGCCTACTCCTGCTCTAGTCTGGGCTGCTGGCCAGTCTGACTTCTTGTGGGATGAAGTTCTGCCAGAAGAAATGGGAATGGGAAGGACTAAGACCCTTCAACAAGAAGAGGGAAATGCCAAGCACCTCCCTTACATCATTTCACAAATAAAAACCAGAACACCAGAGTCCTAACAGGAGAGAGAGTGGCTGGTAATGAAGGGTTTTCCTTCTAAATGGTAAAACAGTAGGAGCTGTAGTGTCAGGACGCAGTTAAACACACCAAAGCCCGATACACCCATCTCACCCTGAAGACAGGGAATCCGGATAAAAGCTTTACCTTGCAAGGCATTATGTTTAAGAAATGTTCCTAGGTTGTGAGGAAAACCTGTAACATACAGCAAGCACCCAAGGAACTGAGAGACTCCAGTCCCTGCCAGCTGCGGGAGAGCACAGAGGGAAAGAAGCAGTCCCAATGAAAAGAGATCTTGTATACCAAGCACTACAGGGCAGCATTCATATCAGCGCTATCACAGGTTTGTCAGCCTTTCCACGAGGGTGTCCAGTGAGAGAAGGCTATATAACCAAGTAAAAACTCCCTGAGCTGGACATCGGCATGCCATCTTCACTTGGAATTGTATCTTGAATCAACATCCATCATCACATGCCTGCCCTACTAATGCTCTTAAGGCAAACACGGCATTCAGAGTGCACCTTCTCTGCTTAATTCCAGCTGTTTCTGTACTTCCCTCATAGCCCTGCAGAGAGTGTGGAGGGGCGGCTGTGAAGATTAACAGTCAATCTGGGGGCGGCAGGGCTGTGGCTGGCATGCATGGTACATGGGGGAAGTTGGGATGGCTGCAGAACACTTTGGGTGAGAGCTTCACTCTCTGGTCTGTCTATTCTCATCTACTCTCTATTTTACTAAACAAGTTCCTTTTCAATCAACATGCTAAAGACTCCAGTGGTAAAGTGAAAAACACCTTTTCAAAAACTCAAGGGACTCAAAGGTGATTTTTTTCACACACCAGCTGATTGCATAGATCTTAAGAAAAGAAATTCACGATGGTCTTGCCAGTCCCAAAACTGGACAGCAAAGCTGGGAAATGAGCTCAGGGGGACGAACATGTATTGCTGGCGTAGGGACCGAGGTTTGCTGACCTGTTCCGCACTCTAGGCAGCCTCACGCTTCAGGCACGCACAACGGTTACACAGTTCCTGCATGGTGTTGTCTTCAGTGATCTGTATGCTTTTTCAGTTAAGTGTGGAGTTAAAACATACATGAATATGACCTGTTGAATCAGAGCACAGCAGAACAGCAGAGTCTATTACTCTTCTGCAGGCTTCCCTCACCAGACAGCTTCTCCTCTGGGCCAATGTCATCTACCTGGACTTCTGCAAGGCCTTTGATATGTTTCTCCACAACATTCTTGCCGCTAAATAGGAGAGATATGGGTTTGATGGTTGGACAGTTAGATGGATAAGGAATTGGCTGGATGGCTGTGTCCAAAGAGTTACAGTCAATGGCTCGATGTCCAGGTGGAAACCATTAAAGAGTGGTGTCCCTCAAGGGTCTGTACTGGGACCAATACTATTTAATATCTTCACCAATGACATAGACAGTGGGATCGAGTGCACCCTCAGCAAGTTTGCAGATGACACCAAGCTGAGTGGTGCAGTTGATTCGCTAGAGGGAAGGGCTGCCATCCAGAGGGACCTTGACAGGCTTGAGGAATGGGCCCATGTGAAATTCATGAAGTTCAACAAGGCCAGGTGCAAGGTCCTGCACCTGAGTTGGGGCAATCCCCAATATCAGTACAAACTAGGGGATGAACGGATTGCGAGCAACCCTGCAGAGAAGGAATTGGGGATACTGGTGGATGAAAAAATGGATACATGCTGGCAACGTGTGCTTGTAGCTCAGAAAGCCAATCATATCCTGAGCTACATAACAAGAAGCGTGGCCAGCAGGTTGGGGGAGGTAATTCTTCCCCTCTACTCCGCTCTGGTGAGACCCCACCTGGAGCGCTGCATCCAGTTCTGGGGTCCCTGGTACAAGAAAGACATGGACTTGTTAGAGTGAGTCCAGAGGAGGGCCACGAAAATGATCCAAGAGCTGGAACACCTCTCCTGTGAAGAAAGGTTGAGAGAGTTGGGGTTCAGCCTGAAGAGAAGGCTCTGTGGAGACTTTATTGCAGCCTTTCAATATATAAAGGGGGCTTATCAGAAAGATGGAGAGAGACTTTTTACCAAGGCCTGCAGTGACAGGACAAGGGGCAACAGTTTTAAACTGAAAAAGAGTAGATTTAGATTGGATACAAGGATTAATTTTTTACTATGAGGGTAGTAAGACACTGGAACAGGTTGCCCAGAGAAGCTGTGGATGCCCTGTCACTGAAGTGTTCAAAGCCAGGTTGGACGGGGCTTTGAGCAACCGGATCTAGTGAAAGGTGTCCCTGCCCACAGCAGGGGGGTTGGACTAGGTGATCTTCCAATCCAAACTGCTCTGTGATTCTGTGATTCTTACGCAAATGCTCATTATTATAAGTGTTCAACAAATATGAGATGTGGAAGTGCAACCAATGAGAAAAAATGTCAGGAATAAGACCATCAGGGAGAACACTGAATAAAATAGTTTGTGTAATTTTTCTTCCATGTCATTATCAGTTATCTGTTCTGCAACCTTAATCAAAGATTGCTGAAACAGCTTCTTGTGGAGCAGCAGAAAATATTCCACTTGCTTTTTGCTGCTCAATAGCTGACATGACCCACCTCCTGTAGTTAATAGCAGGACAAAGGCATTTTTATCCCTTACTGTTATACTGCAGCAGTCTGTAAGTCAGATCCCCATGATCTTAGCCATACAGGTCACAATGCTATACAGGTATATGAGTATACTTAGCTGTCTAGGACATGTTTTTGAATCCAGTATTTAATTAAGTCAAACCAAAAATATAATAAGCAAACAAGATGATTGGAAAAGTTAAGTAGAGGCTGGTAAATGCTCATGACAACTTATATGTGCTTTCTAACCGTGTTGTATGTTAAACATCAAATTCTCTTCCTCTTGGAAGCCAAAAGGCTGAGTGCTCCCTGCTTTGATGTAAAACAGTTCATTACTGTATCATTAAGAAAGCTGAATTAGCGTATTAACACTGCCGTCTCTAAATGTCCATGCACTACTGATGTTTTCAATTCAAAACCAAATGGAAGTATCAGCACAGTAGTTCTGTGTGAACAGTATCTTCTCTAGTCAGGTACCTACAGAACAATCATGGCTTTCTCTCTCACAAGTGCATACACATATGCAAAGTGTCTGACCATCACAGTCATAGCAGAGCTTGAAAGTATGAACCTGAGTATAACCAATGAATGCAAATTTTCATGAGTTTATTGAAATAACAGTTTTGAGACATATGACCAGCCATTTCCCATGTAAGTAAAATTTTAATGCAAATTTCTACTGGCCTCCGTGACCTTATCAGTACTAAAATGTGTAAAAGACTTGGAGGGTAGCAGGTGGAGAAAAGAGAAGTGGGATGAGGGTTCACATCCTGGATGCTGAGATAAATACAGGAGTTCCTTATTCCGTTGCTCTGCCTTTTCTGGCAGAGAAGTAGACTCCTTCTCCACCTCAGTGCTTCCAAAAGAAAGTGAGACCACACCATCATTGCTGGGGTCACATGTGGCTTAATACTGTGAACCCGTCTGCTCTGGAAAAGAAGGTCCTTCCATCCTTTCCTAACCATTGGTACTGCCAACGGGGTTGGCAGAGACAAGTGTAGCATGACGTGTTTCCAGTTCAAAAATCCTGGCCCTAAAATCAGGAGTCCTCAGCGTTGTATTACAAAATTTCATTTCTGAGAACAGATATTCCAGATATTTCCTGTTCCCAGCTGACAGGCCAATGTATGGTTAAGAAATAAACAGTTCCAGAAATAAACTTTTGTTCAGTAAAACTGAATTCAGATCAGAAAAGTCATGACAAAAAGTATAAAATTGAAAAATCTCTTCGTAACTTGCTTTAAATGTAAATGTTTACTCCTCTATAAAGGAAAAGCAGTATAGCATCTTATTTTCTCTACGGACCTGAAATGCTCTTTTGTTTTCTAATGCTTTTTCAGAGAAATAGCAGAACAGAGAGACGCTGGAGTATCAACAGAGAGAAAGAAATCTCCTGCCTCTCTAGAGGTCAGATGGAGCACGAGCACCAGCATAATACATTTCCTTACATGGCTTTACCAGTGTTCCATTGGTGCTGGAAGGATTACCTTAGGGATGGGAAGTCCTTCACAGCCAAGACATTCAAACTTAGACTAATCAATTTAGCCCCTTTAACCTATATTTAAACACAAAACCAGCCAATGCCAATGGTAAAAGCCAAGTACTCAACACTCTTCAGAACTGCACTATTCCCAGCCCCTCCCCAGTGCTTAGATTAAGATATCAAAAATTTTCTCTTGCAATTATTCAAATTCTTTGTACCTCTAATGAAGCTCTCTCGACAGTGAAACCTGCACCCTGGACACCTGCACAATGGAAACTAGAAAGAGACAATAACCTTGCTCAAAACTGACCAAGGAGGAAGTGAACCATCATTCTTGAGTTTTTTATTTCCCCATATCTCCCAGCATGAGACTGCTGACTAAATGCCACAGTAAAACAGTAGAGTGAAAAATTGCTCTCAGTATTCCTTTAGGGCTTTTAGCTCACACAAGAGTTTGCCAAAGCACTGACTTGGGTCCTGCTCTGTACCAGGCCGTTCTGCCTGCAGCTGCTGTACGTTTGTTTCTCTGCTAGAGAGACAGTAGTTGCTTCCTCTTTAACTAGACATGTCCACAGTTTTCATACAAGTCATCTCTAAACATGGTACTATCCAAAAAACGATACAGTAGTATAGGTGTAGAACTTTTCAATCCTCATCAAAGAAATCTACTGAATGTTTAAGGCATGACCTCAAAGAAAGGTCTTTGTGGGGTGTGACACGCTTGCATTTTGCACTGACTAACACAAGTCTTCTTACCAGACTTCTTTCACTAAAATCTTCAGCTAAAATGTAGAATTCAAACAACAGGTTTTAATTTAATATTCCGGTAGTGCATAGGGAAAAAAACTGTTTTCTTTTGCTTGTTTGGTTTTTTTTTTTAACTCTCTTTTCCCTCAGGGAAATCTAATTTTGGCAACATGTGTGGGATGGAGCACTAATCTGCTGTTTTAACATGTGTGTATCTGGAATTTTTGAGCCACTTTTCCTAGCCTTGTGAACCTTCTCAAAATACGGCAAAAAAGAAAGGCACAAGGGATAAACCCCCAAAAATGACACAGAAACATTTGCTGTTCTTGTGGCCTGATTCTTCCCTGTTAAAGTACTTACAGTCTAAACAACACTGAGTATGCTGACTAGTTCACATCGACTTTATTATAATAGTGTCCTATTCCCACTAATTTCAGGTGGATGATAGCCTGAGGGTATTAGTGGGACAAGAAGTGACAGGGAGAGTATAGCTATGCCCATTCTTGGGTCGCTTTAGAAGACTCAATCAGACTCTTTGAGGTAAGAAGCTCATATCAGCAGATGAGTTGAAAGCAAGTCTGCCTGGGAGTTATGCTAGTTTAACTTCAGCTGTTCTCTCAAACTCGGCTAGTTTAACCAATGCAGACGGCTGCACAAGAAATCATAGCTCAGTTTAGGCTATACCAAAATTTGAAAATTGCTTTCTTTCCTCTTTCTTTTTTTTTAGATTTTTTTGAGGGAGAAAAACTGAATGCAAAAGGAACACCTGCACTGAGATACCAAGGCTGCCCTGTGAGTTGTTTTCATGCAACTAGCATGAGTTGCCCTTCCCAAAGTCCCTCATATATAGAGCAGCCGGCAGTCACCAACAGTCAGGCTTACAGTACAGACCTTCTAGAAAACAGCCTTGTCTTCTCTTCTGGACCAGTTTCTTCCTAGGACTCACAGGGAAAGAAAGAGATGGTATAAATGGCTTCATGCTTGGAACAGGGAGCTGCAGGACTGTTCCTCTAAGTCCAGCTGTAGCCAGTATGCTTCCAGCACTGTGCAAAACCAGGTAGGGCTGGAATGAAAGCTGGATCTGTCAATTCAGCCCAGTTTCCTTCCAGGCTGGGACAGATGAGCGAACGTGCCTGCAGTAAGCATAGGCTCTGAGTTTATACATATTCTAGAAGGCTTCACATACTGACTTGTGAGGAAATCAGACTGATGAGTTATTTTGGTGCCAGTCTGCATGCAAATGAACCCTCCCAAACAGGCAGACACCAAATTCAGATGTGCTTTTTAAACAAAGTAAATAAGCAGCCACAAAGTCATTTGCAAGGCTTATCTAAACCTGTTTAATCATGCTAGTACAAGCTTGTTTTGAACAAAGGTCTACTCTTAGGAGAAAAGGAGAGGGGAAAAAAATCCATCTCCTACCCCCACCACCTCTCAGAGGGATACACGCACCTTCTCACAGGGGATGGCAGCTGCTAGATTTAGCTTAGCTTTCAGCTGAACTGAAGCTTTCCACATAAACATCCAGGACGTGGCCAGTGGTTAATAAACCATAAGCTGCTCCAGAATCCACAGTGAGTCTTTGTGGATTTTGTTAAAAGGCACACTGAGTAAAAACAGTGGAGTATTTTGTTTGTTTCGTACTACAAGGCAGCAAGAAAATGTAAATGTTTTTCATGAGTCTAGATTCATACTATCAAAATATCCTAAATCAAGTTTATGAAATCTGAAAGGGAGTTTTGAGCTCTCGCAGCCCAAGCTGTATCTGCTTATCCGCTCTGAAGAGCAGCTGACACGACGTCTCAGATGGACAGAAAACATTCCATAAGCAACTGCGGAGGGTGTGGTGGCACGGCAGCCTGCAGAGTAGCACAGAAACACATTGATTCCTCCTGCCTACTGTGTCTCCTATGAGATCCAGTGCACCAGAAATGGCTGCTGTGACTAGGCAGCAATGAGGGTGGGTTAGAAATTAGAAGGAAACTGGTGGAATACCAAGAAACACTCGTTTTTTCCAGGAGATGCTTACTGGTCATTGCTAACACTGTTAGATCACTCACAGTGGGATTTAGCACAGTGCTTTCTCCTAGCTGCACTCGCCAGCGTGTCATGCTGCACACATGGATCTGATCCGCGTTTCAGTGTGAAGACAGTCCGTTATCCTTTTGGCTTTAAAGACAGAGCATGCAGAAATACATTTCTGACTATTTTAAACATTTCTAGCACATCCTGTTGCTGTAGTAGCTGGATAACAGGACCACAGTATTTAAAGCCTTGGAGGAAAAAACGTCAAGGCCTTTGAAAAATCTCCTGTTTCCTTTTTTCTTTTTTAACCTAGGCACTGCGTGATTTTCTTTTTTCTTGACTGACTATTTTGAGTATACAACAACAAGGTATACATTCAAACTGGTATCCTCAGACATACAAGCCACAGAGGAATATATCAGTGACTCTTCTCACAGCTTGTGTATCGATAGGGTGTAGAATCGAGTACAGAAAGTACAGGTTTGTGTCAGGCAGATCACATTCATTAACAAACACGCAAAGCTAACAAGCAGTATGTTCCCAGTCTACTATAAATTACTCAGACAAATCAAAGCAGCGCTAAAATAAGCAAAATTTCTGGTCACTTGCACTATAAAGGAAAACAGTTTCTTGGAATTCACAAGTGGAGAGGTCCAGTCCAAGCCCACAAATGCTGGTCTTGGATCTTCTGAGCATATGTTTAGAGTAAAATAATGCCTGCAAAGCACTAGAGACAAGGATACAGAACAGCTTCTATAATTGCTTATTGCTGCTTCAAGAGTCAGGCTAAAAAGAGATCAGAATGGTACTTTTCTGAACAAAGCTTTGGAAGGGGGAAACTGTAAGACCTTTTACTCTCTGAGACTATGAACCTTACATGCTGTTAACGCTGAAGAGAGACACACAAAGATCCTTCAGAGCATGCTGGCAGAACGGCTGCCCTTCCAGAGCACAGCTGTACCCAACATAACAGCGCTGGGCTTGCTGGCCTCTGGAGAGGGCATTTGGAGAGAGTGCTGCGGTTGCAAGAGGACTGCCTGGCACACCCCCCACTTCAGTGACTCCAAATTGGCAGCCAGGCTCTCTATGGCAAGCAGCTTGGTGTAGACCTGCGGGACTGTAAATTGCATGGGTGGGCACAGGGCAGGGACAGAATAAGGAAAGCATAAAAGTGGCTTAAAACAACTGTTCCTACCCCCACTCCTTTCCCACGCCCAGCAGAGTGATGGGTATAGAAATAGCTATCCTTCATCAACCTGCTCCACAGGCACATGCTTGGAAGCTATCAGTTAGTTCACATAAGAAACACAGAAAGGCCAAGCTGTTTCTTTGTAACACAGCTTCTTTTAAATGCTACAGAGACATTATTCAAAGACAGCTATGGACAGCTGATATTTTATGAAGAAGCTTCCAGAAAATCTATGTTTCTTGTCCTATGATAAGCCACATGACCAGGCATGTCATTCTGTAAGGGGGGTGGGGGAAGAGTTTAGCAGTGTGGGAAACAGAGGGTCAGGACTACATCATGTATTTGTTTGTTTTCCTGCTTGAACAACAGGGCTGCAGAATGACACAGAACCAAACAGCTATAAACATAACTGAGAGTTGTTCTGATGAGTGCAATGGTAATATAAAAATGCAAAAACATTTTTGTCCAATGCATGAACAGGTCGGGATGCAGGTCCTGTAAGAGATTTGGGAGAAAACTTCTCTGAGGTTTGGTAAAAGGATGGTCAGCATTTAGTGCAAGAAAATTTTGGTCTTCCAAAGTACTTTATGAGCTCTAACAATAATCTCTCTCAAGTTGTGGCATCTTAAGACATACCCAGATAGGAACTGAACTTCACTCCAAAAAATGGGCATCACCTTGCTATTTCATGCTACTTGGCTGTGGGCCTACTATTCATCCAACATTTCCCAAGCAGCTCTGTCCATCCCACTGCTGAGTGTCTCTCAGCAGGGCAACACCTTCAAGAACCAGTAAGAGCCTATCTCTACTAGTATGGGGTGAGGAAGCTAATGCTGCTGCAGGAATTAAGAGTGTGCTCAGACAGGTTCTGGCCAGGACTTTAATGAAGATGGCAAGTATTCTGCTGGATAACTTACGGGTGCTGTTACAGAGAGGCTCTGTGATGCTGCAGCTGCTGAGGACTTGGTACTTGCAGGTGTGCACTTTGCCTACAACTTAGCTGATGCAGGAACCTGGGCTTGGATATTTCCTGCTTTCTCAGCTATTTTAAGAGAGGGGAGGTAGTCACATGTGGTTTTCTTACAAGCTCTCTTTCAATACTTGACTTCTTGGGGCCCAGTCCTGTTTTCACTGGAATGAATGAGCTTTCTGTCATTGACCCCAGTTTAACTCCTGACAATTTATTATGGACCTCACTGCTATTGTAGCTAGGCATCTTGTGATCTAAAATTTATTTTTTTAAATTATTTATCCACATATCTTGGAGCACACTTCTGAGAGAGAAAAGTTGCATAATCATCTTATAATACTAAGAGAACTAAGAGAACTAAGATACGGAAGGAGGATGAGCTGGAAATACAAAGTGCGTTAGGTGTCTACAAAGCTGACTGTAAGCATCCATATGATAACTGATTGCCTCAGTAAAGCAGGGTATGCTGAGCAAACCATGCCACGTATACCCTGATGTGCTGAGCTGCTTGGCACATAAATCTAGCTTTGCTTCCCAAGGTAAGCACTGTTTCCTCAGCCTTCTTCCCTAACGGGGCCCAATTTAGTCTCTGATAACCTGTTTGAGGAGGAAATGGCACTGCCACTCGCTTCCACACAACAGTCTAAAGGTTACACGTCTTGCCAAACTATACAAAACCCAGACTTGAAGTCTTTAGCTGCCTGGTTTCGATCAGCAATTTAAACCTCAGTGAGTATGCCAAACATGAGATTGCAGGGGTACTCCCCCCGGTTTTCCTGCTGTATTAATGCATGCATGTGTTCACTGGTTAAAGACAGAAAAGTGACTCCACAACTGATGGCTCAGGCAGACACACATCTTTGCGTCACAGCTGCCAGGAGCAGGGGAATCTGTAGGGTTGGCAGGTCCCCTCCCAGCCCGCCAGCTTCCACATGCTGAACTGTGACTCTGCCGCCAGGAAGCCAGGGATCCTGACGTAGTATAAGGAACTCCTCTGGGCAGCAAGGCTCTTGAAAGCCAGTCTTGTCATGATCCGTACTTGGACACATCAATTCCTTTCACTGTGTTTACCAAAACCTCCTGGCATGTGTCAGATGGTCTTGGATCATGGAAATCCAACCATCTGCTGTGGATGAGTGGAGGAACTGGTGCCTTCCTAGGTCTTCCTTTGAGATAGAGCTGGGATGTGCCCTTAGATTATAACTGTACCCACAAACATGAAAGCATCCCTGTATTCAGTAGCCTATATGCAATCTATAGTTTTTGCTGTACATAATGTGTTTGAGGTCACGCAGGAAGTCTACGCTGGCAGAAAATTGGGACGCATCATCTGAGTACCTCCCTGGAGCTTCACTCACTGGAAGAAATTTCTTCTCAGTGGGAACAGGACAGGACGTTGAGAAGCAATTCAATGAGCTTCTTTGAAACAATCAGAGTTTTTGAAACATTTGGCCTGTAGCTGATTAAGCTTCTCGCCATGGTGGTAGCTGCAGTGTCATGTCTAAATCCTATGTGGAAATCACTGATGATTAAACAAGTCTTTATCTCACGTTTTTGCAAGCTATTCAGAGAAAGGCTCTATCTACCACAAAGAATTATTTGGAAGGCACATTGATTTTTATCCTGTCGGTTGGATTGCAACTTCATTAATGCTGATCTACCTCAGTACAGCTACAGGCCTCTGTAGTTACCTTTGATGACAGTGGTAAGGGCAGCAGTTCCCATTGTTTGCAAGATCTCTCAAATGAGAAGAGCTACTAGGAAAAAAGATGTAGCTGAGTTCTAGAAAATAATTTATTTATTTCCTGACAAAATACAGGAAACTGTGGTCAGCTGGCAAGAGGGATGGGAGAGGAGGGCATACAAGTAAACACTATTTCAATAAGATTATTAAAGCAAGTAAAACTTCAGGTAATTTCCTCTAATTCTGCTGATGGTAACCAATCTGGATTTTGTTTTGTTTCAAAATAGTGCTGTTGGGGAGCGATAAGCACAGTGAGAGAGCAGTAAAACAGTTTTTCGGCACAGACACCTCCAGAATGAATGCCTGCTGTTCCTTTAAATCTTACAAGCTTTAATGCTCCAAGTGCTGGAGGGATTTCTGCAACACGGAGTTTCAGGCAAAATTCCTAATTGAAACTGATCTGGTTTGCGGGCAGGAAAAGTAGTTGTTTATATTTAAATATCTTCTCACTGGGCAGTTAAAATGTGTTTTCAAAAATCAAGCTACAATAGAAGCCATTAAAACCCCCCAACATTTTCCAACCGCACACAATTGCCCCAAATAATTCCTATTCAAATGCAGGGAAAATTATGGTGAAACTTCTGATACTATGATGAGGTCAGCTGTTGGCAAGTGCTAGTATTTTAATGACAACCATAACAGTAATTCATTAGCACTACTAGAACAAGCAGATTTAGCTGGTGTGGAATGGATTGGTGAACAGTTTACTTACCTGAAACAGATTCTTATCTTAAATAAGAGTGAGGAATGGTGACTTACCAGCTCTAAGAACCTCCTCACCACCTGTCTTTGTTTTAAGTTAGTTTCACCATCCAGGTTAGCTGTTTCTATATGGCACAGTCCATCGGGATCACTTGAGGAGAGCAGCAATATGTCAGCAGGTATAATTTCATTACAGCGAAGCTGCACAAAGTCTCCAACTTTCACTTCTTTCCAGTATCTGCTTATATATTTCTTCTCATTTCTGGAAAAAAAAGACATTTACAGGACATATATAAAAAAAATGCACAGACTAGGGTGCCTCCAATAAGATCTGGTTTGATTTGCAACAGGAGTACAGTGCCTTTGGAAGGTCCTCAGGTACTCTCAAGTTATACTGGGAAAAGGCAATGCAGACTGCCAGGAGGCCACTTTGACCGACTCAGAACCAGGTCTAAGTTCCCAAGACACTCTTTTAAGGCCCAGAGGACAACACGTGGATGGTAGACCTGGCTAAGCAGGATAGAGCAGGAGCTTCACACACTCTCCTTTCCCTCCCTCCATGCTCCGCCTGACCCCATGAAGGGGAGGGGGCTGCTGTCTGTACCAGGTGAAAAGGAGTCGCAGACTTTTCAGCGCAAGTTGGGAACTGAGAACAGGCTTGGGCACAGGACACCTGCTTGTCACGGCTCCTGCACGTCCTCCATCACGCACCCTGCTCTGATGCATACTCGGATAGCCTCCCCTTGTTCCCTCTTTCCAACAGGAACAAACTTTGCATAGTGCTGCACGTGATGTTTGGATGAAGGAGCCAAAAATCTGTAACGGAAAGGAATTTCCACTATTCATTACTAAATCTAGAATTACAAGGACATGTCATGTGGAAAAGTGCAGTCCCAACTGCCCTACTGGGAAAGGACACTCTCATTTCTTTTAAATATTTCTGCAGTATCCCCATTCTAGCCATAGCACCATCTGTGACATGGCTGATTTCTGCTTAGTTACTCTGAACCTTTAATTCTGGAGTGTTATTTCTTTGCCAATTCAAAGATTTATCCACCTGAAACACCAATGTGTATGTTGTTCATTTAGGTACAGCCACTAAACCTCTCTAGTTTTAAAGGTCATGCTAGTTTGCTATTTTTTTAACAACTTCTTGGGAGCAAGAGGAAACAGGAACAGGTGATTGCTTCATTAATTCTAGCTAAAATTCAAGGTTTTAGTTTCATGACATGCACATACTCACATGCTTTCTTGGCATTTGTGTAAATTGCTTGCTTCTGTTGTGTTTTTGAAAGAAATTAATTTCAAAACAGCCACAATATTAACTTGGTAAAATACCTCCTGAAAATGGGAAGCTGCTATTCTGACACTTTTCTAAGCTGTCAGAAGGCCTTTTGCCGTGTGAGCACCGAGATGGCTGTCAGTGCTGGCACCGTCACTGTCACCAGAGGCAGTCTCCTGTGACAGCACTTTAACTGGCAGAATGGGATTCTGATAGGGGGTGGAGAGTGGTGGCAGCTATTTTATGTTCTTTAAAGTATATTATTTTAAAATACATCACTTTCAGTAGTAATGCGAATAGATTTGTAACTAAGCGGAATCATGTAAGTCCTGCCAATGTTGTTACTTTGGAGTTGCTGATAGTCATGCCATGCCTAACTCATCCTTGTCATGCCTTCACTGGTATTACAGGAATTAGTAACTTAATTGGCTTTTATTCATGTATTTAGCCTAAATCCTGAACAATAGTGTGTCAGGTAGCACAACAAGGATGCATCAGATCAGGTTTTACCTCCCAGAATTTCTTCATTGTCCTTTCCTAACATCCAGTTTATAAAGGGAGGAATGAAAATTATGGCTGTGATTTCTATTTTGATAAAGCTTGAAAAGGATTAATAAGAACCAAGTGTAAAACATGACAGTCTAACGAGGGAAAGGAATTTATATATTAGCTGCTGATATTACCCATTTCCTTCGCACTCAGGCCAAAACCAACATTTAACTTTTCCTGGTAATAAGTATGAATTGCTTTGAAACCCAGTGTGCCATAACGTAGTACAAATCACCGCGCCACAGATCTGAAGGGTTTGTTAGCCATGCAATCTGTAACTCTAAATCCCGTCACATGTGGCCGTTGCTCCTTATCCTTTCTAATTTAATGGTGAAACTGGGTGACGTTCAAATGTATGTACAATGAGTAGCAGTATAGAAGTATGATCAGGCTAAAAATAGCACATAGTCCCGTACTATGCTATAAGCACTACAATTTTTTATTTAACTTCTATTGTTTGAAAAGCATTGCTATTTTAGCATTTCCTCATCTCCCACAGCAACTGCCACAACTATATACTCTGTGGCAGGAAGGGTGGATATCGAGCAACACAAAGCCAAATGGCTCTGCTGGGATAAATGGAGTTGAGAATGAGAAGGCTTTGGTGACACCTTATTGAGGCTTTCAAATATATAAAGGGGCTTATGACAAAGATGGAGAGAGACCTTTTACCGAGGCCTGTAGTGACAGGACAAGGGGCAATGGTTTCAAACTGAAAGAGGGTAGATTTAGATGGGATATAAGGAAGAAATCTTTTTATGATCAGGGCGGTGAGACACTGGAACAGGTTGCCCAGAGAAGCTGTGGATGCCCCATCATTGGAAGTGTTCAAAGTCAGGTTGGACAGGGCTTTGAGCAACCTCATCTAGTGCAAGATGTCGCTGCCCATGGCAGGGGTGTCGGACGAAGTGACCTTTAAAGGTCCCTTCTAACCCAAAGCATTCTGTGATTCAGTGAACCTCGGAATGCAAGGCCTCCTGCACACACACCAGGGCCCAGGGGCAGAGCCCCCTTCATCAGACACATGGGAACAATTTGGCCTGGTATTCCACTTGATAAGCTCTCTGCTAACAAGGGCCAGTAGTGGATGGAAAATACTGTCTGCATGGAAAATTACTTCCTAATCCTCCTCAGCCAGGGTTGCTCTATGTCCTCTAGCACAGCTCTGAGCTCAGACTAGTCTCACTGCAGTCACTGAGTGGTCACTGCAAGTACTCTCTGCAGAGTATGGCACAACACTGTCTTCAGATAGGGCAGTTCAGATACTAGATGCGCTATAAATACATCAGTCCTTTAGGAGCATTCCTTTAAAATGCTCAGCCTACTCTTCTGAACATGCAGGTTAGCTCACCTCGAGCCAACTGTCATACCTCTACCCAGTGCAAACACGCCAAGTGACCCCATTGATACAGTTACAGTTTTGCCATTGACTTGTGCAGAGACAGGATTTTGTCATCCAAGTTTTATATTGCCCATTGAATGTTTATTCTTGCTGGTATATTGTGCCAGTAAATTGCAGAAGTTATATGATATAGAGAGTTAGGAATGCCACACTTAGAAGAGACAGGCTGTCTTTAAAATTCAAGCTTTCCTTTGTGTTTGTAAGGTGTGGCATACAAGAATGTTGATTTAAATTTCATTTGAAGTTCAGGGATTTGAGCAGTTTTGCCTCAGTGTGTCCTCACAGACATTATTCTTCCAGTCGCTCTTCGGAAGGGCCTCTTCTATGTCTCTAATGATGTACATTGCATTGGTCTGCTGTGATAGAAAACCTGCATTAAACACCGTAGGTCCATGGGTGAGCATATGTGCATCATTACGTGTTTGGTGTTGTTTTCAACTGGTTCAGTACACTTTTCAACTTCATAGCAAACATAACATTTAAGCAGATGCTTCAGCTGAGCTCTTCACAGTAATGGCCAGGCTTGGAGGATACCAACAGTTCGACACACAGGACTGGAATGAATGCCAGATCCCAGGGACCACCTCCTTGCACCTGCAGGCATTTAGGTAATAGAGACCACACCCTATGCGCTCTTACAGAACATCAACAAAATGCAGCAATATGAGTACTCTTTACTCATCCAACAGTCAGTACGATTTTTCCTGGCAGGGTACTGTCTGTCCATTTACCTGGTAGCTGCTTCTGAAAGGCTTTCCTGCCTCTGGACCTTAATAACCTAAAATGATCTGCAGATGTTACTATCTTTCCTTTTGTAATTACCCAGCTGACAAATTACTGTTTCAAACACAGATGCCTTGGTCTGTTTCTCCGGGACCTTGCCATTTATTCTTGCTTTGTCCTGGCTCCATCACTACTGTGTGGTCGACAACAGTCCTCTGCAGTCTCAGCACAGGGTTTCAGGCGCTGCTTGCAAGGGACTCTTCAACAAAAGCTTTCAGCAAGTAAACATGACATGACCTCCTGGAATATTCTGTTGAAGGGCTCAAAGAATTCTGGCAGGAACACAGGACTGGGAGGCAGCATCTCAGTTAGCGGTCCAGCCCCCTCCCACAGTTCCGGGAACCGCTGCCATGGATATTTAGGCCAGAAGCTAACACCCCACAACTCTAGTTCTACCTGCCCTTGCTTATCACAAGCCTGAAGATATGTTTTCGTACCTATGACAGACTTAAGGTTGATGCTACAAGAAGCCAAAGCTGCAAACTATGATGAACCACAGGAAGAGGTCAGAGAGATTAATTCTTATCTTTCAATCCTGGAGAGTTAGATAAAAGTCTTCCAAATCAATATACTGTCATGAACTACTGCCATTCTCCAACAAGAACAGATACTGTAGGTACTCTCCAGTTAAATCACCATGATGAACTAGTAATTTCAGACAGCTATGCCCAGCTACTGTAACATGTTGTTTTGGGCTTGCATATTAAAAATGTTCAGCCTCCTGCACACAACCTAATCTTTACTAAGACCTTTGCATGCAAAGAAT
The DNA here is from genome assembly GCF_965183815.1 of Platalea leucorodia. Lineage (NCBI taxonomy): Eukaryota > Metazoa > Chordata > Aves > Pelecaniformes > Threskiornithidae > Platalea > Platalea leucorodia. The sequence goes on from NC_138824.1 coordinate 72,387,325, forward strand.
GTGGTCAGCTGTGGTTTAAACCCATAGTCACGTAGATCTTCATGCTCCTCTCTGCCACAATCTGAAGCAGAACTTGCCAGTGCTTTCACTTTTCTGAGCATCTCTCTACAGGTAGACATTGACTGAAATCTAAAGATGGATGGCTAAAAAGTCAGCCAGCCCAGCTGCATCGACATCAACACTGTTAGCCAACAGCAAACGTGGCTCTGGCAGAAGTCAAACTCCTCTAGAGGTTGATGTTCTTTCGCAACAATGGAATGCGATTATCCCAGCATATCCGCTTTCGAACATACAAGGGAAAGTCTGCAACATCCTTTCAAGTGTATGAACACAGAGAAAATTACTTTAATTGTTATTAAAAATTTGTATTAGTCTACCAACTGCATATATTTGGCCTATGCTCTGTTTTGAAGCAGAATAGCCTGCAGGTTTGTGCCAAATTTGAGATTGGCTTTGGTTAACAGCAAAAACTAAACAAAATGAAAAATATTGATTTATTTTTTAATTTCAATTTTAAATTTAGAAACACAGAAACTCAGAAATTACATTTTCTTTTCCTATTAACTATGCTTTTCCCTCTTCTGTTCTCCTTTGCAGAATGAGCTGATAAAGATCATGCCCATAATTTTGCTTTTCTGGCCATGCAGACATCAGTTTTTATCTACAAAAGGCTGAATATTTCAAACTGTCTCTACTTAAACATTACAAAAACAATTGTTTCCTTCTTAGGAATGGCTTTTAACTGTTTTGGTATAATAAGGAATTATTCAAAATGATCATACTTAAAGGGAGATAACAAAACTACACATACATAAAATTTAAGAGGAATCTTCCCTCTTCTCTCTTTTTTTTAAGTCTGGGGAAAATATCACAAGCAATACTTGGTAGGAAATGTGAAGGCCATGAAGCTATAATCTGTTCCACTTGTGCAAGGCCTGCATACTAGAAATTTTATGTCAAATTGAGAATATGGGTCTAATAGGCAATCATTTCTTGCTTCCTATACTTCTCCACTGACAAAAATTACAGTTAATGAGTGGGAATGGCTGATGCAGATTTGCTCTGCCAATTCCAGTGAGTGTTTGGGGCACCTGTGCTTCTGGGACTAGCTTAGGCCCAACCAAGGCTCCTATATTCATCTCAGCAGGGCTTGTAGAAGACCTTTAGCAAAAGACAGAGGATGTTCCCTTGTAGCTTTTGGGGTGCTCAGTCTGGCCTACACAGCATACCACTTCCTACACAGGTTGCGGCTGCAACCCAGAGGTTTTTAAGCCTCTCAAAACATCCAAATGAAATGTTGTTTCCCAGTCCAAGCCCATCCGCTGACCTGCTTTTGAAGTAACAATTGTCTTCACTTCAAAAGAAATCCTTTGCCTTCCCTGCCAGCTGAGGTTGGTTATTGAACCAGTAAGCTTTAAAAGAAACACAGCAAGGAATTAAGTCTATGGGAGACGAAAAGCCCTCCACAAAAGACAGGTCAAAGAGTTGTTGTGTACAGGGCACACTTTGGAGCTGTTCTTGATGTCAGCCAAGTCCTTCCTTTCCATCTCAGGAGGCAGAAATAGAGCGGGGTAGTGCTAAAGAACGTATCAGGCACACCTCTGCCCCCAGTGACCTAAAAGTGTTCAAATCAGTTGGCTACAAGTGCCATGACAAGTCGTCTGGTTAGGATCAAGCTAACTAAAAAAGCTTGAGGCTAACTGGCAGGGCCCAAGCAGAGCAGCAACTCTAGAAGGAGAACCTTCAATTGTAATGCAAGCACAGAAGTGCCACATCAGGCCAAACTATCTTTAGGGAGGCTCCAGCATCTAGCTGTTTCTCAACAGGTCCTTCATCCTCATACAGTTTTCCCAAATTATCGCCTGGGCTGGAGCCCTCGCCTTCAACCCTCCACCTCTCCTCCCGACACTCCTGCAGATGTGGAGAGGGTTCACACTGAGCCCATAGCGCTCTATTAACACTTTGGTGGCAAACAGGGAGTTTGCATAACGCATCACAGGCTACAAAAGCAGAGTGGGTGGAGAGCAGGGAAGTATGTGCACAAAACTGTGGTGTTATAATCAGTACCAATTACAATTTGAGAACTACAGGTGTAGCAGATCTCAGAGTTTAAAAACAAGAGCTATCTATGAGACCAAGGCATATATTACACAAAGTCTGAACATGCTAAGTATCTATGGAAACGTGCTGAGAACCATTTGGGTACAATTACAATGTTGTGGTAGAATGAAGGAAAAACATGTAGCATAAGTTAACGCCAAAGCAGGTTACATAATGCCCAGAATATGTCTCCATTCCACCACAAACGATAACATCTGTTTCTATGAAAATAAATCATGAAGAGGCTCTGAATCTGATATTAATCAGACAAAACAGATTAACAGAGTATGTTCTTGAGAAATGTTGAAGAGAACAAAGTCTCTCCACGACCGAAGTTTCTAAATAGACCCCTTAATCTTCACATTATTTTCATAGAATCATAGAATCATTAAGGTTGGAAAAGACCCTTAAGATCATTGAGTCCAACTGTTAACCTATCACTGCCAAGTCCACCACTAAACCATGTCCTCGAGCACCACGTCTACCCTTCTTTTAAATACCTCCAGGGATGGGGACTCAACCACTTCCCTGGGCAGCCTGGTCCAGTGCCTGACCACCCTTTCGGTGAAGAAGTTTTTCCTAATATCCAACCTAAACTTCCCCTGGCGCAGCTTGAGGCCGTTTTCTCTCGTCCTGTCCCTTGTTACTAGGGAGAAGAGACCGACCCCCACCTGGCTACAACCTCCTTTCAGGTAGCTGTAGAATGAAGGAAAAACATGTAGCATAAGTTAACGCCAAAGCAGGTTACATAATGCCCAGAATATGGGCAATGAGGTCTCCCCTCAGCCTCCTCTTCTCCAGGCTAAACAACCCCAGCTCCCTCAGCCACTCCTCATAAGACTTGTTCTCCAGACCCTTCACCAACTTTGTTGCCCTTCTTTGGACACGCTCCAGCACCTCCATGTCCTTCTTGCAGTGAGGGGCCCAAAACTGAACACAGCACTCGAGGTGCGGCCTCACCAGTGCCGAGTACAGGGGCACGATCACCTCCCTGCTCCTGCTGGCCACACTATTCCTGATACAAGCCAGGATGCCATTGGCCCTCTTGGCCACCTGAGCACACTGCTGGCTCATGTTCAGGCGGCTGTCAACCAACACCCCCAGGTCCTTTTCTGCCAGGCAGCTCTCCAGCCACTCCTCCCCCAGCCTGTAGCGTTGCCTGGGGTTGTTGTGACCCAAGTGCAGGACCCGGCACTTGGCCTTGTTGAATCTCATACAGTTGGCCCCGGCCCAACGATCCAGCCTGTCCAGGTCCCTCTGTAGGGCCTTCCTACCCTCCAGCAGATCGACACTTCCACTCATTAAGGGCACTTAAAATTTTTCTTGTTTTCATGGACTTCAAATATTCTTGGTGTGTTTTTTTTTTTTGTTTTGATTAGCAAGTGCAAATGTATGTTATAGTTGCTAGAAGCAAATGTATGTGCAATGACGAGGCATAAAGGTGCCTTTTATTTAACTCACACTTTGTGAAAACGGCTAGTTTTTCTGTTACAAGTCAAACTTGCTATGAAAAAAATGTACCCAGGAAACCTCAGGGATTCAGGTTTATAATGTGCAAGTAATAATTTAACTTCTCTTGGCAGTGTTATTTCCATTATACCTCATGTTGAAAGAAACCTCACTATTGTTCACTATAATGAAACATTTACTACCCGGAATAAACGATTTTTCAGCCAAGAAGCTTGTTGTTGCGATAACAACATGAAACATAAAAGCAGAACATGTAATGAAGCTTTACACAAACTAAAGAAAGAAAAAGCTGTCTTCCAGAACTTGATTTTAAAACTCTTGACTGTTTCAGAGAGACATCTAGTATTAATTTTAAGTGGTATGATTTTCGACACTCCTATGTTTACTGCCAAAAATGCTAATAAACTCCTATCACTCTTCCAGTAAACAGATATATTGGGAGAGAAGACTACCAGTTGCTTATACTTAGCAGGATTGATAGGTAATGGTTAGTATTGAGGCTTCCCAAATGGATATCACACAAGGAGGTGGAAGAAGTGGAAGAATGGCCTGGATATAATTTGCATCCAGTCCTATAGACATTAAAAGCTACAAGGTCAGGCACCTCCATACTACAGCCACAAAGCTTTTGATAGTTTGATATATGAGAACTTCTCTCCTGAATAAAGTAATGCAACAGGCACTCATCTTCTGATGTCTTCTTTCTGAGCATCACCAAACACAATCCTTGCACTTGACATTGCTTACTGGTACCTAGAGAAAAAAAACACAGATGCAAAGGAGATGGCTACCTAAGCAGTGGGCCTGCAGCCAGGTCAGCCTTTCATCCTGAATTTCAGGACCACCACGAATATTAAGATTTAATATTTACATTACAGTGGTGTCCCAAGCCACTGCAAAAAGCTTCTGCTGAGCTTGGTATAATGCAAACATGGAAGGAGAAACAATCCCCTGCCTGAAGGGAACCCATTCAAATTATAGACACCTAATGACACAAATCTCCTCTATCTGTGCTTGCTTCCTAAACAATTAAAGATAAAAGCAGGAACTCTTCCAAGGGAGATCTTAGGTGTCAAATTTTGGTAAGACATGAGCTCTATGTAAAATTCTTCCAGGTTCCTTGTCCTCTAAACCAATAATTAATGGCATGGAGACACTTAGGAAACCTGAGTGCCTAAAATTCAGGTGCAAGCTAGATGCATAAGTTTGGTGGACTAAATCCTCCGTTCAGTGCTCTCCCACTGCATTTAAGCCAGTGTAATCATTAGATGACCATTTCAAGGGAGTTCTTCGTATCTTGAGTACATCTTAAAAGGTAGATTTAGCATGGCTCTGCAGAGTTAATGAGGGAAATCCAATTCTTTAACAGATTCAGACACTTCAGTGGAAATGTTTTTCCTCTCATTCTTCTGGTTCTACACACCTGCCTGATTTGATCTCAGGACTGCCTGACCCAGGCCATAAATATGCATTAATATATTCAGTATGTATACACAAAAAGCCATTTGTAAAGAACTGCTAAACAGAGGTGCTTCCTAAATGCAACAGTTTTTATCTGAAAAATCATTCCAGTTCTTTTAGCTAAGCATGCAACAGTTGAAAGGATTTTTATCAGGAAAGGTATTTCCTGCTAATTACATGCACAGCCCTGATGGAGTTGTTCACTGATGTTCAGTTTGGGAAACAATTTTTCTCCACCAAACTGTGTCAAGTTATCTAATCACTTCACAAAAGCACTCTAGAAGTTAACATAGTTCAGCTATTTTATGTTAACAAGACAATTAGTGAAAAGAATGTTAATAATTCACCACTTTCACATTTAACAGGCAAAATCAACGTCTCAGACTGAAGTGTTAAGTGTTCGATCTTCTCCAGTTCTTCCTGAAAATTATAAAGTTTTACATTTTCCTTCTATTTCAGTTCTTGTCTGGGTAACATCCACCCACGACATCCATCTCATCTGGATGTTCTCATCTGGACAATCTAAAGTTCAGGTTGAGGACAGGAAAAATATTTACCTGTCCTAATACCACCTGAGATCTCAGTGGGTCTCAGGGTGCAATGCTTGCATTCGGAACAACCGAGATGATGCTTTTGCATGTTGTTGCCTCTAAATTTCTTCTGGCTGCAATTCCAGAAATTAGCTTTAGCCCCTACACAAGACTTTGCTACTTTCAGTGCCGCACAAAAGTAAACGGCTTAAAGAACTGGCAATGATTTTTAAAAAAGTAGAAAAAACCTTTTGGCTGTAATATTATTGGATGAATCTTGCAGAAGAAAACAAAGTTGGATGCTACTATATATTTGCAGAACATGTTAACAGTTCTTTCTACTCTGAAACTAAGGTGCAAAACTGTGTAATATATGGGTTACTGATTTGCAAGGATATTGGAAGCATATTTCTTTGTACTCATTTGTCAATTATTATGAATTTTATTTAACTCTAGAGTTACTGAGGAATTACTTTCCTCTCTGTCTGAAGACATGCATTCAATGGAGATTGCAGAAACAGGGAAACCTCAAACTCAGACACGCTCAGGCACACCTCTGTTGACACTGAGAGGTACAAAGAGAGATTTAACATGCTATCGTGGATAAAACCGCAGTCTATCTCCATATCTATTCAGTCAGATGCCTGCACAAAACACGCCCAGACAGGTACGGCAATGTGGGCAGTTTTACCGGGCAGTTGTGGATGCCTACTGGCTAGCAGGCAAAGCAAACTAGACATATCTGTGTGCTTCTGTGATGGAAAAAAGGTTTGGCAGGATTTGTGCGCAAACAGTGACCTTACCTTGAATGCTACATTGTGAACAAAAGAGGCCCCAGAATATTCAAAAGTTGGCCAAAACGTGTATCACAGTAGCATCTGGCAAACTTTTGTTCATCAGATGCTACACACTGCTTTTAGAGCTCCGTTACTGGTATGACTGGTTGCCCTACACCCCGATACAAATTCTCAGTGGGGTGAGATAACGCTTCACTTGTGAGTTATTGCTCAGGCTCCACCACACTTACGTCTTCCTAAGTGACTATGGCTCAGCAGAAAGGAGGTCAGCAATTTTTGGGTAACTGGGTTCTCACAAGATGCTTCCTAATCTGGAGGAACAAAAGGGTCAGCTAAGGACCTGAAATATGAACATAAGGATCTTTTTATTTGAAGCCTTTTTTTAGTATTTACTATTATTATCTCTTCTTTGTTGCTATTTCTCCATGCAGTTTCTTAAACACAAGAGCTATGAGACTTCTCAGAAGAGACATCTCTATCACAGTAACTGAACCAAACATGGAAGAGCTGGAGGTTGCTGCAGTGCTCTCACTAGTGCTTGTACTGGTAGCCAGAGTGGAAGAACTGCCTGACATTTTTAATTTAGATCTACAAAGTCACTTTGTGAGGAGTAATATCAGTATAAATCCCTGGGGATCCCCTGATCTGAAGCATAAACATCTATCTCCAGCATCAGTACATCCCCAAGAGTGAAGGAGCAGTAAAAGGCATTACAACTCAGAAGAATCCTAATTCTTCCATGTAGCTGGCAGGAGAATAGGCCTTAACTTGTACTTCAGGCTGATCTGAAAAGCACAGTTGAACTTTTAAACATAGTGACTTATCTTAGGCTATATGTAGCCAATTTCTCTATATTTAGCTGCTCTCACAGGTTATGTAGCCTGTCTTTACATTTCTGGATCACCGCTTGCCCCAACAAGACAAGAATACTAATGCGAGGAAAAGCAAACAGCCTCAGGCTATATCTTAGTACTAAGAGATTTTTAAATTACCATACTGTTCTCAAAATGAAATAAAAATCTGAAAATCTCTAAAATTCTGGTATAAAATAATAACAAGGTGTTTCCCAAGAATGCTTTCTTAATGAAGATCGATAAGGCTACATCTAAACTGCACTTGGGAGCACTTCCCAATATTCATGACTGAGTACACATATGGGGTGTGCATAAGCCTCAATTTGCTATGCTCTAGGTCCCGATGCAGTTTGAATTCAGCCTTATATAAGGTTGTTTTACAGAAATTCACAGAATATAAAAATGTTCCTCACTTTCATCAGAGAAGAATTAGAAGACCAAACTCCATGCAAATCATATGCAGTGATATGAATCTTTGAAACTTTGAGTCAAAACAAGTATGTCTATGGATGCAAATTTTATATTCAAAATTCTTGGTGAGAGTAAATAATAGAGACCCATATTGAAGAAGTGCGAACCACAAAATGCAAAATTCTACTATTTAAAGGAAATGTAAGATGCCTTTAGTAACATTTGAGTAGTTCAGATTCAACAACTTTACTGTTGGCACCTACATATACAAAATTCAGGATAAGAATTCATTTAATGTTTTCAATGTCAATTTGACTATACTCAGAGCCCCTGTTTTCACACTATCTGTTGCTTCCCCTGAATTAAAGATGTTGGTCTTCATCTCATTAATATTCCAAACTTACTGGAGCCAGTCAATGAGTGTAGTTGAATATGAAATACTAAGCTAGAGTAACACTTTTGTTTTCACAGAGATAAATGCACTCTTTTCCTGTCCCACTGATTTACAATCAAAATGACTATGAATTATAGTCAGCCCAATGGAATTATAAGGTACAGTCAGCTAACGCAGACAGTAGATCTCAACCTGTTAACATAGTTATTCAAAGACCTTGTAATTAAAGAGCTCTGCAGGGAAGCAAGTCATCTTTGCTACTTGTCCACAACTACTGAACTATCATCAATAAAAAGGGCAATTTATAAAGAATGACACACCATCAATATAAATTTTGATAGCCTGTTTCCATCAGTTTACTAGACAATACATTTCACAACAAAGTATATCTTTCCATAATAATTTCCATAATAATTATCCACACTTCTTTAAAAGTATTGAGGCAGTTATAACCTGAATATTTTCAAGAGCTTGTTGGTTGTCAGATATGTACATATCTGTACATATTTAAACAAATCCATGAACACAAGAATATAAATGCTTCTTCACTATTGCCCTATTATAAAGAAATAGTGTCATTTGTGAACACTGTTTCATGGAAACTCTTTTTTAATTCATTTTCAAGAATTTAAAATCTAAGTGCGCCAACTAATAGGAATGGATATTGCGCTTTGGTTCTTTTTATATGAAAGGGTCTTTTCCAACCTCGACGATTCTGTGATTCTATGATTCATCAAGCTCAATTTTTTTTGGCAATTACTAAATAAATTATTTGCAAATATTATTCTCACAATTAGAAAAAATGTTCATGCATGATTTTCATTTATTGTTCACTGAACTCCAAAACCAGGCTACAAATCTTGGCCCCAATTCAGCAAGGTACCTAAATATATGTCTAAACTCAGGGGGGAAAGCACTCTTTCTGGCCAAACTCCAGAAAAAAAACTTCTCTGTAGTTCACATTCATACCTTCCTCGGGGGAAAAATGATAAAACACTGAAATTCAATACCCTAGAAAAAAATAAATTTCAAGGTCTTTACTGCAGCCGAAAGAAGAAAGTGACTGGCTGCAAGCAACTCCGCTTTTGAAACACCCAGAAACTGAGCTTAGAGCAAGCAATTACAAAGAGACTATTGAAAGGGTTTGAAACATGGAGGGGGAACAAACAGCCTAAAAGAGCTGGTGAGATCTGAAACACCTCAGCAGGTGGCAGGCCACCCTGGTCGTGGGCAGAAAAAGCAGCACTCAGCAGCCTGGCATAGACTGAGACCAAAACGTTCGTGTCACAACCTCTAGGCAGAAGCTAGCTTAGAAAGGCAGGAACATAAGTTTTAAAACTCAACTTCAATCTGATCTCTCAATGTGCTATTCCAAATTAAACCAATCTAGTCCTGCAGATAAAAGTTGCAGACCTAACAAAAGAATATTTTACCCTGAACCTTTCTCCCACAAGTCTGTAAGAAAGTCAAAAAGAAATTAAAAAATTTGAATCACAGCTTTTTAGAGACGACACAGGTCTTCAAATTAGCTGAATATTAACACATTTAAAGTCCAATCCTTAAACTTCCTTTGCAGACTTTTCTCTCTCCCTTGTTCATCACTATTTTAATCTCTACTACTCAAACCCATGACTGAGAGTTATTTTTCACTCCTCCTCTCCCCATCATAAAAAAACACCACATAAAGTGTGCCTGCCTTTCTCTCCCTAATGCCAAACTCTTACCAAGACACTCATTTCCAGTCTTGCCTCCATCCTTTTTCCACACTGGTTTTGCTACAATCATTTTCCTTCTCTATCCTCAGCAATTAATAACTTTGAACCCAATGGCTCCTCTTTGCTACATCCAGCTGAAAGCTAAATCCTCTTCAAAGCACCTTCCTCCTCCTTATCTAGCTTTTGCCACACCTCTGTAGACGGTGATCTTTCTTGTTGGCACCTCATGATTGATATCTTTTTTTACGACTCCTCTTATGGATAAAAACATTTTTCCAGACATTAAATGGATTGCATTTAGTTCCATAACTGTGAGGTTAACTAAGGAGAAGCCTTTGTAAGGAAGACACCCCAGCTTGTAAAACTCCTAAAACTGAAAGTCATGGTTGCAATCCCCCTGTGATGTAGGTCTTACTCATCAAAGGAAAATAATCTTTTATCTGCAGGCACTAATTTAGACCAAGCTGCTTTGTAAATGCATAGTACAAATTCTGAAAATGCTTTCCTGACTATACTCAGAACAATCCATTTCTTCTGTAAACATATGTCAAGAGTTACTTGTGTCACCAGGACAGAAATTCAGCCTAGACGCCTTCCAACATACAGCAAGTCACTCCATCAGCGTGCTGCTGGCTTGTGTGCTGCCTACAGCTTGGTCTGTCTATGGAGACAAAAGCCATACACCACCGGCACCTTCAGAAAGCCCTGACCTGCTCTGCTAGTTGAGCTGTGGTATTAAAGCAAGAGAGTGGTGTGAGAAAGATGTATAAATTCTTCAGGGTTAAACTACATACTGTACTTTTTTTTTTTAGTGTAATCCAAACAAATATGTTTCCTTGACATTTTTAGACTTATATTCATTTATTCTGCATAAAAATAAGCAGAATGTTCTATGGAGGACAGAAAGGCATCTTCAGTCATTTTTTGTTTAAGATAAGAAAAAAATTGCTATTGGCCCAAAACCTTGTTTGAGAACTCTATGTAGAGAGCATAATTCTCCTTCATCTTTTCAAACAACAGGACAAAGCAGAAACAGTGACATGATCCTAATCTGAGAGGCAATGCTGTAGGCAGCCCCAAATTCTTCCTGTGACTACAGAACATGCCTTCAAAAAATCCAACCTGATAAATTCTAAAAACAAATGGAAACCACTGTGTTCTGCAAGGATAAAAGTGTCTGTCACATATAGATTAATTTCTAACATACAGTTTACTATGACATAATAATGATGTGAATATTTAGTCTCTGGAGATTGTCGAATGAACCATGAGAAAGGGTGACATTCTCTAGCAAACAGGTTTTTACAGCCTATGCTACTGCCCATATGCTACCCAAACCCACTGGAGAAGACCAGGCCACTATTTGTAACACACGGTTCATCTGCCTTAGTCTAAGGCAGCACCAAATGAGACTCATGATGGAGCTACATTTGGAAAGGTACTTGTGGAATCAAACCAGCTTAGTTACAATGCAACTCATTTTCAATTCAGACTAAAAGAGGGCTTCTAACTCTAAGCATTTGCCAGTCTATAAATGCATTTTTGACACAGAACATGAAAAATTTCTCTCCTTTCTCACCATCTTTATATCAGTAAGCAGATCCCTTCCAGGCTGGGTTTACATCCTTTTAGGAGAACCCTGATTTTACACATATGTCTCAGACACTGAGGAAGAGACAGACAGCAGAAGAGTCTGCTGGATGGGAACAGAGAGATGAGAAGAGGTACACAAGATACATACATACAGAAGAGGAAAGTGTGAGGTATACATGGAGGAAAGCCTGTGAAGAAGATTAAAAACAGAGAAAGGGAACTAATGGCCATTTGAAAACATAGAGCAAGGGCTGTTAAAGAAAATTTCCTTTAACTTAAGCAAGAGAGCAGTTCTGGTTTTGGAAAAAATCATCAGCAGTTTGAAAATGGGGAGAAACTAAGTCTGGCTGGCAATAAAAGGTTGTTGCTTCTGTGACTCTACTTTTGCTGGGGACCCCTAAACTTTATTGCTAAGACTGCAACACAGGGCAGTACTGTGCATCTCTGTCTTCTGCATCTGCTACGTTAGTTTTGAGACTGTTCTAGGTTGTGGGCTACAATGGTCTTTGGAGATGTAGACTGCAAAATAAATTCACATGCTGAATATATGTTGAGGGCTGCACTCTTGGAGTGACTTTTAGCAAAGCAGACAGGAGACATTAAAGAGAATCTCAACTGACTATTCACGTTCAGTTTCATACATGGGGCATACAAGTTTTCAGAGGCAGACTACAGGAAAATGTTGTATTTTATTGTCTGTGTTGAAAAGATCCACCTCAGAGCAGCGAGACTTGCTCAATTTCTCTGAAGAAACCTAGGGAGGGAAAACAAATTCCCTTATTTGTGCTTTCACAGACAGCCTTAGTTCACTTGGTAAAGCATCTTGAGTTTCATACATTTAATGACATATAAAACTAAAGGAACCAGTAATATTTTTATATGTAAAATATGTACAATACATCCTATTACACTTTGTTATCAATCACACTTTGCTTCCACATCAGTTCATTTGTGAAACATCACAGAAACTGTACAGATCCATTTTTCCTGCTTCGATTTAGAATTCATTTGAACTTTTTTTTTTTTCCCAATCAATTCGGAAACTGAGGATGGTGAGACTGAGAAGTCTTCCTGAAGGATAAAGGTAAAATGATACAATCCATAGACTGGGATTTTATGATTAGCACCATTTATCAATAGACTCCTTCTATTTCTTCTTAGAGTGATTTTTATGCAAAGAAATCCAGGAACTGAAAACTAAAAGAGCAGACTGTATCATTCTAGTTGGTCAACCCAGATGCAGTAGTCTGTGTGTCTGCTTCAACCCTTAACAGAGAGGTAGGTGAAGCATGGCAGCAGATGGGAAAGCAGGAATCCAGCAGGATCCCAATTTTCAGTGAAAATATTTTATCTTCTCACATCTTCTCACATCTTCTCACAATCTTTATAGTTATTTTTGAGTCAGAAAGCCTCAAATGATTTAATCTTGCAGTGGACTGAGTATTCTGCACTCACTTAAACAACCTTAAACTTCAATGCTGAGCTCAGCAGAGCTCTATCTGCTGACAGCTATCACTAAACTTACCCAGTATTCATCTGGACTCAGGTGCTCGGGGCTCAGGCTGGACTCAGTATTTCCCTAGCAAAAACGTTACAAGACATTTCAAGCCATGGAAGCCCATATTGGACTTCAAAACCTGTTTATATCAAGTGATTATTTATTTGAGCTAGCATGCACAGTACAGCTTCAAAATGAAAGGTTTTAAACATGAGTGTGGGAGTCAGGCAATCCTAGGTTTACCACAGACTGTGAATCTGTCCAGCAAGGCACTGAAATTGAGAGAGCCTTAGCCAAATTCCAGCATCTACCAGCTACAATTTTACACAAATGCTAAGTGTCCAAATAGTGACAGACTGCTGGTTAGAACTGACCGGTCAGCCTAAACCAAGGCAAGTTGTGTTTGGCATGAGGTCAACACCATCATCATCTGAAATTCAGAGAAAATTAACAAAGATGACTCCTTGTTTTCTAAAAGGGAAAAAGTATGAAATAGTAGAAAACAATCAAAGTTGCCAGATGATAAAACACTGAAATACAGTATTTTAAAGTCATGTAATCTCACTTTTAAGAAATCTGCAGAAGTACGTAGTTGGTTTGCATATTCTCCCCAAGTGTGAGACCTCTCTATCTCAAAAAGGCTGGGAGATTTTAATGATGTTGCTGTCATTTTGCTTTCAATGGAAACTTGTCTTAAGGCCTCAGGATGGACAGAATGTCCATATGTCAACAGAAGATGGAATACCATCTCTAAGTATCACTAAATCTATTACTCCTTGTCTAACATAATTTACTGCATATAGATCAGAAAATACAAAAAGATGTTTCTCTAAGGTTAATCAATAACTTTGAGCAAATCTAAGAAATTAGCCAAAGTTAAAGTCCAATAATAATGTCTACAATCTATGGCGGTGAATTCTCCAATTCCTTTATGGTAAAAACCTATGGCTCCTTTTTATACAAAGACGTGCACTCCTTTCTTCAAGCAGAATCATATGGTTTTGTATTTTCTAAAATAGCTTAGTGGAAGAATGAGAAAAGATAAAACTGTTTGGAGACTGTGACTATTTTGACTGCTAATGTGCCTCATTCAACTCTAGGCCTAATGTAGATCACTTACACAGGTCACTGTGTATGTCTTTGTATGGAGGAATAACTCTCTGTAAATTAAACTACCAATTGTATTGTACTGATTATTATTTCATAGTATTTAGCCAACTTTTAACTAAAAAAAAATTCTGTTGCAGTCTGTGAGAAACTCTGGAATTTATGGAAAGATGTGGACTATTATGGTGGTTTCTTAATTGAAGTGACATAACGATGAGAGACATGAGTCTGGATTTTGTCACCAGTGTAACAGAGGATTATACAGATATACTCAAAATCCTTACTTTTTTTTTTTTAACTTTAAAAAAGAATTGGGTACTATGAGTTTCAAAACTTGCAATCATATTTTTAGGGTGACGGTATAATACATGAAGGAATACAATAAGCGGCAGAATGAATAACAATGACAAAAGAATCACAGACCTGTCAAAGAGTTATATGTCAAGATTCTCACTGATGACAATTGCAGCTTTTTGGCTGGCCTCTCTGGCAATAAACAGCTGCAGAAAAACACCTACAAGGACGTAATTCGAAATGTGACTGCATTTCCAAAAGCTTAAAAGTACAAGAAGAAAAGAGAGTACATAAAAGTCTGACTGTAAGTGCTGTCATCAATATAGTATTTCACGAAAGCTTTCTGGAAATGTTACTTTTAATAGTGTCAGGCGTAAAAAGCAGTGTAATATGGCTTATAAATTACTGGAAGGGCTGTTGACATAGGTTAATAATAAACGACAGCACATGGAGTAGCGCGAGAGAGAGTCACAGAGGAACGCTTGATTAACTCCAGTTTTAGTCACCATCAAAGCTAATGATGTGTAGGCAGCGGTACGCACCACGGTAAACTAGACCCATCAAATACATAGAGTACAGGACCTGCTGAGGTATGTTATCTCCTATCTGCTTTATTACACAGGCATAGCCAAGTTAAATTAAACTGATGGTTTTATTAGCACTAGGCTGTATTCACTCAGTTTTTAAGACAGCTCCTCATTTCAGAGAGAGATTCTTAATTCAGTTCTTGTGGAAAGACACAAGATACTCAGGTTAAGTATAAGACTTCTTATCACTGTAAGCAGCACTGAGGAACCCCTCTCCTGAACAGCCTCTGGAAATTATGCGCATGCAGAAGAAATGAAGTGAGCTACTAAATACAACATATAAGCATGGGCTTGTAGAGCATGGGGGGAAGAGGGCTGTGATATCCTCTGGACAAGTCACAGGTCTAGATGACATAGAGATTAGGACGTGAGAACACACCGAAGCATACGAGTCCCGGGCACGCTAGATAAGGGTGTGAATGGCAATGCTATCTTGAAACAAACACAACAGTTGAAGGTCAGCACAATTTGTAGCTAAACACAGAGAGGATCCCATCATCTAGCAGGGATTTCTACTCCTCTTACCCCTCTGCAGTTTGAAATATTGCCAGGGACCTCAACAGTGGAATGAAAGGGATGAGAATCTGGGCAGAGTTCAGAGAACACAAACATGGAAAGGTCTTTATGAGGAAATATAAAAATAACTATGTTGCACAGTGCATTCAAATCATCTGCAGAGATGCGATAACCTTACAAATACTGGGAGCTCTTACGTGAAAGAGAGAAAGCATATTTAGTGTGGTACAAAGGGGCACAGACAGAGCAAAAGGATGCAAGTCCATCAGATGTTTTACATCTGGGCAGCAAATACACTAACATAGACTGCTAGACTGGGACTACTAGACCGGGACTCCTGTTGTGCCCAAGCAGCGCAACATCCACACATGCTGATAGAAACTTGTATTTTATTCACACTTGAGGCAGGGAAAGGCTGGATAGCCCCATTGCTCATCCCAAGCACTAGCAGAGCAGAGGCAGTGGTACTTCTTGTTTCGCCTGCGCTGCTCTAGGAAAATAGTGCAATGGCTTCGCCTGTTCTGAGTACTGCTGGACCAAGTTGAATGGTTACCCTCTGCAGCTCATTGCAGACTGCTCACCACTGCCTTCCTCTAACAGGTGACTGATCACTCCAATGGCCGGCACAACTGCTGGTGTGGCTGCTTCTTAGGTCAGGTCAGTTAAAAAAAAAAAATCCCACTATTAGAAGTGCTGGAGCTCATCTGCATCATTTTGACTGAACTGAGCTAGGAAGTGACCTTAAAAGCAGCTAAGCTGAGCAGCTGAGGGGGTGGAAGAGGGTCCTGGGGGTAACCACATCTGCAGGGCTCAGCTGCAGCTAGAACAGGATGCATAACCACACTGCCGTCCCCTGATCTATGCTGGAGAGGATGTTTCTGCTGGAGAAAAGCAGTTCTTTCTCCAAGCCTGTTCAAGCCTTCTCAGCTGACAAAGCATCACAGTTGCCAATAATTGTGGTGGCCTGTCCACTGCCCACTAAGCTAGGACCACAAACTATCTGACACTTCACTTGCTATCAGCAAATATGAAATGTTCCTTATTGTTACTAGTCTGCACAGGATTAAAAAAAAAAAAAAAAATCAATCAACCTCAAATAAGAAACTCTAGCATGTTTTTGATCCCCTGCCTCATCCAGTATTTTACCTTAACCGAGTATGAAATGAGGAAAACAAAAACAACCCTCCAAAACTTTTTTTTCTGGGGGTTTACTTGGCACATAGCTTAAAAATGAGGTATGAAACAGAACTGCTGAGTGAAGACGTCTGTCATGGACAAGTGTCCTGTGAAACTGCTAGTATAAAACCCAAACCTGTCTCTGAGAGCCATGACCTTTCAGCGATCCAGCTTTGTCCCTAATGCACTGCAATACCTTCAGAATGGTCTGTTAGGAGGATAAATGAGTTTAATGAGTAGTTCCATTCTGGGCGACTGCCCCTGCCAGTATATTCTGGGTTGTGTGGTTCATTTCTTAAACTATAATATTCCCTAGGAAAAAGAAGGACAATTCTTGGCTGCAGGGTGGATACCGAAAGGTGGTTTTCCTAAATAATAAATTAGGTCAGTCTTCAAATAAGTCATCTCCTTCTCCCTGGATAAATATTTACTCCTTCCAAACTAATATTAGGTTTATGTGTCTCCCAACAACTTTGTTCTGTTCTGGTTTTCATTAGGAGTTCTGGAGTCAGCCATGACAGAAGTCTACTAGATAGCTTCAGGGGATTAAAAAAAAAAGAAACACCAAAAGAACAAAAAACCCCCCTTGGGCTTCTAGTTTTCAATAGAACCAGCCTCTGTTAACTCAGCAGCTAGGCATAGCACACATTTGAACGTGAGTTATTTCCTGGACAAAAATAACCACTGGAACAAACTAAAACCAAGAACCTCCAAATGGAACTTAACCACTGGAAGGCAAGAGTTTGCATTTTCAAAAACAACTGATGATTTATTAGAAATTGAATATTAGAGAGGCCTTACGCCTCCAAAGCCCAGGGCTCCAAAAGGCTGGTGTGTGAAAGGCAGGGAGAAAAGCATTATTCCCAGGGCACAAGGCCCTGCTGTGTATGGCATTGTCACCTGGGCTCAGGACAGAGCCCAGAGAACAGGTGTCAAACTATAACAGAAGGGCAACGGATTAACTTAGAAGGAAAAATTAAAGGGAGGGCTATTCCACAGCAAGCAGTGAATCTTAAAGATGCCTGATGGCAGACAGATCGCCATTTTCAGAAGCTTGATGTTTTTCTTGTTTAGACCAATTTTTGTTTCAAACTCTTTTTCCCTGATGATTTTAGAATTTAAAAGTGTTTCATCCAGAATGAAGAACAGCTGCAAGGTTTTCAGTGATCAAACTGTGGGGAAAAAAGATCATTTTGTGTCCATCAAAAAGCTTTTGATTTCATCTTGAGCTTTTAAAATGATCTAAAGGTAAATCAAAGAAAAAATTCCTTTTCACCTACCTCTGCTTGGTTTTCTTGGCGTACAAAACAAAGCCCAGAGAGTGGCTCGATTGCTCCCATAAAAGCAAACATGAGAGGAAGAGAATGGCTATTTAACCATGAGGAAAATCCTTGGACAAGACAAAGTAGGTATAAAACTGTCCATGAAAAACTAAGGCCAGAACGAATGTGATTTCTGAGGACCAGAGAAGGGTATACAGTAGGGCAGCCTTCTCATAGCAGTGGTCCGGACAAGCAGCGCAGGCACTTTAAGGCAGAGCGTGACGCACTCACGAAGGAGGCTATTCGACAGGTAGCAGGGACAGGGCATCATGAGCCAGTTCCACCTCAGCCATGCAGTAACATCTGAAAGTTTCTGAAAATGAAGACCCTGACACTACAGTGAACTCTACGCAGCCCTGTGCTTCTACTGGTAGGCAAGTTTCTGTCCCCACCGAGCTTAGTAAGGCATTGACACCTATGTCTTTCCAGTGCCTAAGCAAGTGTCCTTATTTTCAATATGCTGAGCAACAGCAATTTGAAAACGCACCATCATACGGTCAGCTAAAAGAGCACATAGGAGCTTATCATCAGGCATTGCTGTAATTCACAGCTCCCCGCTCTAAAGAAGAAAGGCTAACAACAGCCAGAGCAATGGAAATTTGATCTTTTACCCTTGAATTTCAGGACAAACAAGAGAATTTTCTAATCTCTATATATTCTTTCTTAATGTTGGCAACTGTAAGACCAAATAGGCCTGGTATCAGTAAGCCTTACAGGCAACAAATGCCAAGCAACAGCAACGCAAGTCAGGTTAAGTTCTCAGCGGCTTTTATGATGAGAGTTTTGAATGTAGGGTCTCTTGTTCTGGGCCAAGTACAAAGCTGCACTTGTTTATCCTTTCTGCCATAGAGTGTGTGCTTAGCTGAAGCAGAACAATCAGCTTGAGGAAACATTCCTAAAAAAAAATAAATGGGTTTCATTTTTTATTATTCAAAAAAGGGGAAAAAAACAAACATGAAATTTCAGTATACGCCCGAGAGTTTTTTTCCAAGAACACTTGTATTTGTTATTAGATCAGTAAGTATGCTTTGCTGGCCACATCAAAGCTCTTTAATTTATCTGTGATCAATCTGGGGTAAGCTTGCAAGAAAATACCTTTTTTTTCCATCAGCTAAAAAGAGTAAGCAGGAAAAAAATATCCTAGACATCAAACTAATCAAATTATACATGTTTCTGGTCTCTAGCAGCTCCTTAAAAGTGATTTTGGAGAACAAAGCAGTCTGCTTTAAAATGACTTACAATTAGAAATATTTGCCATTTTTTTTCCTTTCAGGAAAGCCCCAGTGCTTTATCCCAAACCACTGAAGTCGCTGAGGTTTTTTGCAGCGATTTCCGTGTGCTTTGGAACAGGTCTCTGGTGCATTCAGATTTCTGACAAGCAAAAGGCTCTGAACTAACCCCTATGCTCCTATGCTAGAATGGGTGGGAATGGGTTTGATTCTCACTGTGCTCAGAATGTCTCACACAATGTTTAACGCTGCAAATTCCCCCCTATATTAAGAGCTGATTTGCATGAAAACTAAAGGCAAAATATAGTGCCTAGCGACTGATGAAAAACAGAATGCTGTGCTAAAGTAATAAAGCAACATGTATTCTATGGTCTGAAAATATGACAAAGAGATTAAATTTAATTTACTCGAACTGTCCACATTACTTCTGATACTTACACTTTCAAAAAGAGGGAACTAATTTTGCATCCATTAGAAATAATGGGACTTGTGCTATTTAGTCCAAGTAGGAGAACACCCTTGATTCTTTTGATGCTATTCATAATTTGGGTTGTCAAGAACAAATTAACATTTAAATGAAGAACTTTGCTTGGTAAACTGAATAGATAATGTACAACATGTAGGAGGAAAATCTAACCAAATCTTGAGCTCATGGTATACTGTGAATGACAAGGATAATACTGGGTTTCTATACCATGGGTTGATTTAATTAACTAAGAAAGAGAAGGATGAGAAGTGACCTGACCAAAATTTGCTAACAGATACTCGGGGCAGGGCTTTCTGATAGCGGTGGCCAGGCAAGGAAAGAACAAGATTCACTGGCTAGGAACTAAATCTAAACCAAGTTCAGATGGAAAATTATGTGCAAATTTTTCATCGTAGCGTCAGGATGATTTCAAAAGGGATGTGGTGGATTTGCATTCAGATGAAATCTCAAGACAAGATTTTGTGCATCGAACAGCAACTTGATGCAGAAATCTTTTAAAGAACTTGCATCCTGTGCCATGAAGACAACGTAATTATCAGACAATTGTCTTGGTATCAGTAACTGTAATCTATTTTCCAGGGTGCAATGCCTTTAAATTTTTTAAGCTTTGATCAAAGCGTAAGTTTTCGTACCTGGAGTGCCCACCAATGCTTGCAACGCCATGCCCAGGCATGGAGGTCCTGAAACTACATGTGAATGACCTTCTTATTTCTAGTGACAGATCAGAAACAGGAAGCTGCTAATTTGTAGAAGAATGTCTTTCAAAAGTCAGTTTCCTCACACCTTTTTTCCCCTCTTATTTAGGAATGCAGTAGTGAAATTAGGCATTTGTAGATTGTGATTCTTAGAATTACTGGTATGCCTCTGCAATCTGAAAGGTTAGAGCAGCTTTCTTTCAAAACACCTGCCGTGTTATTACTGCAAATAGTGCTTTTCTACAGCAATTCACACCCTAATCACTTCCCATCTGAGGAATGTCTGACTATCACTGTTATTACTCAAAATCTGTAACGAGATTGAAGCACAGTGTGAAAACAAAACTTTTACAGATAGTTGGAACACTTCCATTTTCTGTTTGTTTGTTTGACGTCTTTCCCCCCCAGCAAGAGAAAGCATTTAAGTACTCTCTGAAGGAAAGAGGCTTTACTCATTGTCCTTACCTGTTGAGTAAGAATCTCTCTATTTGAGGCATGCTGCACACCCCTCTTTAAAGAAAACACGTACCTCAGCCCTTCCTACAAGTCTGCTCAGGTTGTATTTATAGAATAAACTTACAGCTTCTCATCCTGAAGAAACACCAAAAACCTCTTTTGTTCATCATCTCATGGCCTGGAAATAAAAGCGAGGTGACAGCAGTAAGTGTGATAACAGAGTGATTGAGTACTTTTTTTTTTTTTCAATAGAGTGCACTAAATTAGATTTTGTCCACTTGTTATATTTGTGATGTTCAAAAATTGCACAGAAAGGTGCTGGGCAACAACTCAGCTGGGATGGATCAAAACAGCTGAACTGGATAGGTTCAAATGAACATACTGTCATGTAGCCTTTGCAGTTTGAAGCAGGCTTCAGCCCCAAACACTAGACATCAGAAAATTTACTATTTCACTTTGCCTAAGTAATAGCAGAGGTTTTTGAGGTTTGTCTTATTTTTTACATGCAAGCATTTTTCTAGTGAAGTACAAATCCAGCATTTTAAGCCTTCTGACAATAAGCTTGTTTCTGCCTTTCACAGAAGCTATGCGTAATGCCTCCCGCATCTCCTGGGATTTGTAGATGCAGGTGGAAAACTACTGCTGGGTGCATTTCAGGAGAAAATGTCCAAGAGCACACAGGTAGCCTGTCAGAGCTGGGGAACAGAACAGACTCCAACACTCCTGAGTCCCAGCATTCACTCCTATACCTGAATTGCTATAGTCCAAAGCTCTTCTATAGGCCTGGTAGGAAAGATGGCCTTCATTTTTAAAGTTTAAATCTTGTACATGTGGCTCGTTTTTCTGAGTCAGTGAATAACGTGTGTATTCCATTCTGAAAAATAAAACTGCTTCTTCTTTTCACATCTTATTTATAAACCTGCCCTCCTTTCCCTGTCTTTCCTCTGTCCCGTGAAGAACAAAACAGAAAGGGAAAACTGAAGGCTTGGGAAGAGGTGCCACAAAACGATGTGCCACTACGACCAAAAGAATCTAGAGAAAGTCACACTGGATGTAAATTTTCCATTTCTGTATTTCTTCACAAAACAATGTCTCTTATCAGCTCTTCAGCAATCTCTCTTTCCCTTCTACGTAAAGCAGAACGTTTGTATTCCTCGAATTGGCCTAATGTTTACAAAATTTTAATAAAGGTACAGAAGACAGCATGGGCAATGGGCAGACTCTCAGAAGCACATGACATTTTCAGTCATTTCCCCATTTTATGGAGGATCCCATTCTGCAGAGATGTCAATGCTACTGAAAATGCAAAAGCATTTAAAATGCCTATATATCTGATAAGGGAATGCTTCCTGTAGCATCATCAAAGGCTTCGCCAGAAAGATTTTAGCACTGACTATTTATAAATTTCAGCTTCTTAATTACGGATGACCAAAAGAGCATTTTGGTATCCCAGTTTATATAAGAAAACCTGAGTACTATTCAGGAAATGTAAGAAGGTCTCCTAAGTCATTTTTAAAAGGATACCTTAAAGGGTTAACCTAACATCTTTCTTTTGGCAGTAGATCTGAGTGGACTCAGATATGCCCACACCTTTTGAAAGCCTATGTTTCTTGGGTGAGTGGTGGCAGAGGTACACAGGCAGAAAGGCTCCATCCGCTGGCAACACGAGGTTGACATTAGAGGGCTCCCTTGGCACCGTGCTGGCGCAGGACTGGGGACAGCCTGGGTCTGAACTTCTGGCTTGCTGCTGGGTTTGCTAGCTTCAATCACACTTGACAGGAAAAGCGAAGTCTCTCCGGTGAGAAATGAAGCATGACAATTGTTAGAAAAACAGGAGATGCACTAACAAAATTAGTTTTGACGAAATCGGGCCTATAATGGAGCATGGGATTTGGTGCTGATGAGCAGCTTAGTGATACATGCAGCACGATGAGAAGAGCTGCTGCTGAGAGAGCACATCCCTGGCTTGTATAAAGCAATAGAATAGCAGTAATTAGGCTTTAAAAACTCGATAACATTTAGGATAAAATTCATAACAAAGTCAAACAAGCAGGCGACGAGTCTGTTAGTATGATTCAATTTTCTTATCATCAGTACAAAGGCAAAATACTTTCCTGTTAAGACCACCTTTATCATGGTGAGACAGTGTTTTCATTTCACCTTATTTCAGCTGTCCAGATGTGAGGGATCTCATCTACTCTACTTGCCTAGACGTCTCCACAGCAGATGGCAAAGGGGGTGAGGGCACTTCTGGCAGGTGATTCTTCCCAGCAGAAGATGGATGGGACAAACAGCTCTCTGGAGATGCCCATCTTTCTGCCTAGGCTAGTGAGGAGGTCTGAGAGTTTGGTGGGACTAAATGCCTAACATCCAAATAGCTGAAGCCAAGCAAGACAAATCTCATGCTGCTCTAGATGGTTTCAGAGAACACCGAGCAACTTCAGCAGTTTAACGGAAGTTTGGCTGGTGGATACAGAGGGTAATTAATGCCTTATTCCCACCACTTCTGGGAATCCCAGCTTTCCCTCTGATCAGATATTCATGTGGAAGTCCTTTATTCTGCTGCACAGAATCACAGAATTACAGAATGGTTTACACTAGAAGGTACCTTCAAAGATCACCTACTCCAACCTCCCCTGCCATGGGCAGGGACATCTTTCACTAGATCAGATTGCTCAAAGGCCCATCCAACTTGACCTTGAACACTTCCAATGATGGGGTATCCACAGCTTCTCTGGGCAACCTGTTCCAGTGTCTCACCATCCACATTGTAAAAAATTTCTCCTTAATGTTCAGTCTAAATCTTTGAGTTTAAAACAGTCGCATAGCCCAGTCCTAGGGAAGGTAAGTGAACATAAAATTGGGCTTAATGTTTCCCTTGCTTATTAGCACTTCCTCCAAACAAGTTTTCCAAAAACACATACCCTGTTTTTAGTCTGATGACATAAGTGATCCTAATGTCTAGGTGCTTGCAGAAGTCCTTATTACCTACAGTAAAAACCTGTGAGACTGTTGCACGAGAAAAGTTTCTCACCTTCTGAAATATTTTCAGAATAAACCTGCTAGAGACAGTGTCAGTATTACCCTTTTTTGCTTTGAAGTCTTTTTTTTTATTTGACCTTTGGAACAAATATTTCACAGGATTATTTGTAGCTAAGGAACACAATAGAGAACTTGGAATATTGTGTCTTTCTGCCCATAATTTGTTACTGCACATACATTTTTATTCTGCGTTGTTCCTTTCCTTCTAAAGTCTTCCACCCCTACCAGCTGGCAACGGCTACTGTGCAGTAACATGTTTTCAGTAAAGAGGCATTTCTGAAAGTGGCTATTTCTGCGCATGGCACCTCCAGATGTTTTGCTTTGTCTTAACTAAGTGGCCACCTTTTTTCTGGGGTGCTTGACAATGCCCCTTTAAAATCTTTTTTATTTCATAGTTTCTCTGAGAGTCACGGGAGAAGTAGAGTAATTATAATCCATTTACCACAGTACTGTGGGGAATAACCAGGTCCTTACAGGTGGTAGATACAGATTTCTTTATAACTGGGACTGGAGTTTTTCCATAACTTATTTGTTACTCCATTTAAAGAGATTTTGAAATCAGATCACTAATAACCCAAAAATTCAAGGGGAAAAAAAAAAAAAAAAAATCAAGCTTTTCCACATAAATAGCTGCTTTGAAAATCCCTGAAACGAGACACTGAAAATCAAGACACTGAACTCCCCTTCAGTTTTAAAGGGAAGCAAATCACAACAAAGACCTCTTTTAAAAGCTCCGGTCCAAACCTCAAAAATCCTGTGAGATAAATCATGCTGTTCCCATTTTGTAGACTGTGACTTTGACGCACAGAAAGGGTTATGTAACTTGCTCAAGATCCCATTGAGGACCCTAGAGGAGATCTGCTGACTCCCCGTAAGTCTGTTTAAGATTCAATGCTGTCCCCTTTCCCAAAATGCTTGAAGGCCTTTCAGCATTTCAAGAAGACACTAGAGCAAACAAGAAAAGAAAAAGGGGGGGAGGAGGGAACACAACTCTAGTGTAGATGGGATTTTTAACAGTGCTCTGGATGAACAAGAAGGATATGGTAAGAACATCTTCATTCACCAATGTCCTTAAAGGCCTGACTTGGGGAGGATATAGCTTGCCTTGGGACTGCTGACTTTCTCTTACAGGTGATGTTCCCATCTTGCTGCAGGCAGATTTCATGTGCTTGTGAAGCAAAATTAGTCTGTCATGATATTGAAAACTGTCCATCAAAAAAAGAAATCAAGGGCTGGATGTAAATCAAAACCATCACAGAGCCCCAGTCTCCTCCCAGGGCTCATTTCAAGGCCCACTCATAAGCACAAACAGTTCATTTTTCTGGCATTAGAGGTCAGAACCACATTCGCCTTTTGCCCTGTTTTTTAATTTATCTTAACACTGGTCTTATCTTAAGTGGCCTTCTAATAATCAAATTTTGCCTATTTTTCTCCAATTGTCTCCCCCATAGCTGACCTCTACAGTACTAACTAAAAAGCTATCAGCTTGTCAATCTTGCAGACACAACGCTTTGTCCACAGCAGCTGGTAAGAAGCACTCTTTTTCTGAAAACATGCAAGCAGAAAATAAACTCAAGAATGCTGATGCAAAAAATAACTTGTTTTGGCAAGTTCAAGTATTTTGTGTATGTCTATCTGCAAGGTGTTGGTAGCAAAGCTAATTTCTACTTCATCCTAAATACTGTAGAAGAATAACCAAAACAAAACAGAAAACCCCCAAATACCAGTGCTTGCCAAGTGGGAAAAAAAAACAAAACACACTGGTAGAAGAAAAATATTTACTTCCCAGCATCTAAAATTATTATGGCCATTAGAGAGCATTTAGGAAAACGCCTTTTAAAAAACCACTGAAGTGTTATTTTAATAACTTGAAACAGGAGACACAGCCAGTGCTACTGATCCATGAAGTCTGGCTCTGTTCTTCCCTCCCCTAGCAGGCTGAATTAAGGACCACCTGTACTACCCTTGCAGCCTGATCTCTTTGTCAACCATCAGTCCTCTCTGTGCCAGGAGAGTTCAAAGCACAACTTCAGAAGTAAAGCACCTCCCCTGGAAACGTAAAATCAGGACCAAAAGTTTGAGCCGGCCAAAGCATAATCCCAGGTCACAGTGGAAAGACTGGATTTCCACGTTCCTGGCTATTGTGAGTTGCCTGCTTTCAGTACCATGAAAACACTGTGATTATTTTGGCCATCAGTTTCTGGACCCTTTGGAGGCCTGCAGAATAAGACCTACCTCTGCTTTTGTAATGGTTACCCATTCAGTGGCTGTTCACTGTCTATTATTCTGAGGTTTCTTGATATGCAGCACAGCTACGCAAAACAGACAGCTGTCCCAGTATACAAACCGCTAACTTGCTAACTGTGAAGTCACATTTCCTCTTGACAAGACAGCAAAACTGTCACTCTGGCCATTTTCTCCTTGTACCCACCCTGTTGTAAAGCAAACCAACTGATGTTTACAAAATGCCCTCTGCTTCTTTACAGAGAAACAGCTATGGCTCCACTCGTATACATTTGAAGACTTATTAAGCTCCCAATCATCTTTTTAATACTTTCCCAGTCCAAGGACTGAATATTTGATGGTGCTATCTACAGCTGTAAACATTTTAACCTCAATATTTCTTCTTGATTAGAATGTGTATGTAAACCGGGCTCAGAGAGTCCTCCAAGGTGCAACATAATCTTGAAACTCAAGTTGGAGACATTTGAACGAACTGCTGCACAGCCAGCTTTCCTCTCAAAGCAGTAGGACTGTAACAAAGCATTACGTGCTTCATGCAGACTATCTAACAAGCCTTGCTGAGCAGCTCGGAGGCACTGATCTGAGTAACGCTGTCCATACCGACACACCAGCCGCCCGCAGTGCCAACACAGACCTCCTTGCTGGGCAGCATAAATGTCCCTTTGAGTTCCCTACACAAAGCACCAGGGATTGCCCTTACGACAGGGCAGATGTGGACAGACATCAAGTATGAAAGCCAGTGAAGTTTAAGGCCATGGGAGGTGATCCCGTACATCATAGGGAAGGCGTCAGACTGACCAAAGGTGGGAGGCGATCCTGTACATCATGTGGAGGGCGTCAGGTTGACCAAAGGAAGGTCTGACTTGCAAAAAGGGTCTTATTTTAGAAAGCCAGGGGAAAACTCATGGCTCAAAGAGGGTTCTCCTGCTGACTTCAAGCAGGGTAAACATTACTCTGGAACATGAACTGCCTACGCTGCTGTGGCACTGACAAGTTACTTTTTTGAAGCTTTGGAAAACTCCTAAGAATGTTGTGCTCCCTTCCGAAGAATTAAAAAGCAGATTTTTCACTTCATTTAAGTTCCAAATAACAATGGATTCAGATGGCAGAAATAAGGTAGAAGGACAACTTGCAGTAGTGCTTATTTACATCTGCTTCACTTGAATATCTTAAGCCTAAATCCAGCTTGTTTAATTTGCTTTTCAACCCTGAATCATGAGTCTTCTGGTAATGTGATCTGTGGTGATGTGGTAAATCACGCCTATTATATACATGTCTCTTAAAAAAAGGTGTTTTGACAGGGTTCTATTTTTTACAATTTACTTCCTCATCCAAAGTTACTCAAGAAATACTGCTGCATTAACTGTCAGTAATGGGAATCATGGTTTACCATCCATTTGGTCACAGTTAAACTGAAATAACCCCCCCAAATTAAGCGTAGTCATGCAATTTGCATCTGCATTTGCTGAACATTCTTACTGGCTTTCTTCAGTCTAAGAACAATAAATTAGAGCAGGGTACAGGGTCCTAAACTCCCACCAGCTGTGCCCCATCCACAAAGAGAAAACTGTCAGTCATGTGAACGTGGCCATGTTCGAGCTGACAGGCCCTGCTAAGGGACAGCACAGCAGCAATGGCCCATATTCCAGAGCAGCAAGTGCCTCTGCATGGTGCTCTGAAGGTGTTTAGATATACCAGTTGGGACAACCCTGCTTCATGCTGCACGTGTGCCGTCTAAACACACTTTTTACAGCTGAGAGTTTTAAGGACTGGCATTGATGTAACCAACTGCGAAGGAAGTCACACTAAAAAAAAAAAAAAAATCTCTCTTTTTCTGGGCTTTCCTTCTTATTCGAGTTATACTTGGGCAACAAGATGAACAGACTAAGCTTTCTAAATACACAGCTCATAGTTTCCTACTGTGTACTGCATACTACCTTAGTGCTCCCACTAAATATGTACAGGTGTGTAGCACAGTAATAAAAGTTACAGGGAACACTGACTGGGGACCCTTCCTTTGCAGACGATATTATCATATTGTGTATGACCGCTGTGGAACGAACTGCTGTGGAATCTAACTGGAACTAATGAGTTACAAAAGCAGGTCAGAAAAGAGTTAGACATGGATGAGGAGACATCCCACAGAAATGTTGGACATCTGGATGTATATTCAGTAACTGGAAAAGTACGAACTCTGCTCCCGAATGATCAGCAATCGGGTCTGCATGTAGTTTGAGTACTGCTCAAGTAGCTGGGGCAACGCACCATTGGTCTTAACCACTTCTGTAGATGTGGTTGTGTTTCTAAACTTTCCTCCAGTGGTAAAGAGTAAAAAACAAGTATTGTATTTTTCTTACTTAAAACTTTATGATAGGGTGCAGCACCATCAACTCAGGCATGCTTTCTGTAAATGTGGATAGTGGTTAAAAAAAAACCAAAACAAAAAACCAAACCCAAAAACCTTTATAGAAGTTGCTGAAGGGAATGTTATTGTGACCAAGAGGCTGGATTCACTGCACAAAACAGCTATTTCTAGTGATAAAGCATAAAGTTTAAACAACTGAGGACAAGACTGCCAGATGTAAAATGGAAAGTTTCCAATTTAGGAGCAGCAGAGGAAGAACATGAATTAATATGCAAGGACCAAATTAGCAATATAAAAATCCTTCAAGCCAAACCAGATGCCATTGAAAATAAACTCAGGAACTCTCCTCCTTCTCTTCTGCTCCCTGCATTCCAAGGAGGATTGAGTTTAGAATAACCATAGGGAATTTTAGAGAAATCTTACACTAAAATGCTGAACAAAGGCTTTAAAAGGTAGAGGCACTGCATGTGCTTAAAAGAGACTGTTTCTGTCTTTATCATACTAGGTTCTTCTTCAGTACTTCTGTCTGAAAAAGGAATAAATGTTTTGGACTTAAGTTTTCTCAAGAGCTTTATCTGCAGTGAGACTGGTAATGATTCTTTAACGGTTTTGAAACTGAGGTAGTAACTGGTATTTTCTACCTGGCTTATTAACTGGAAGAAAAAACAAACACAAAAAAAACCCAAAATAAAAAACACATCAACAACCAAACACTTAGCAAATACAGAAAATCCACTGGTTGTTGACTTTTCATCCTAGACTACATTTCAGTGCTAGCTTTGTTAGCTCTTTGTATAGCGATTGACTGTCAGGCTGGGGATCCTATGCTGCAATATTCTTTGGCAGATGGGTCTTACAGGTCTTACACACATTTTTCTGGCATGAGCTGGCAGATGTGCCACTCCAGGAAGAAAAGCTATTTCACTGCTAGTAAGTCAAGTTTATTATATAACATAGTAGGACTTAAAAAATAGAGTCCACTGTGGTACTCCTCAAACTGAGGGGATATCATGGCTTGTTCAGTCCAGGACAAGGGCTATTGTGGACTTAAATTGGACTCTTGGAAAATGGGTGCTGCAGATTAAACATCAGCACCACCAGACTGATGGCTGGCTCAGCTGTGGCACAGCTTTTCTGTTGAACTTGCATTTTGGAAAGCTCCCATAGGATCTGACAGAAATAGGAGCTCCCACACACAACCATGATCCCGTCACAAAAAGCAGACAGACACAGGGAACTGCATTGAAAGTAAATGAGAGACATATGTAAGAAAAAACTGATAGGAGACAGTATATTTAAGCCTGAACAATCAGGAAGAGCAGTGTGTCAAATGCTGCAATCAGATGAACAGAACTTAGGACCTTCAAGATAGCAAACAGTGGCACGACATCTTAGGGTGCTGCACCTCTTATGCAGCTACATGGTATGTCTGCATGTGCCTATGCTCCCATATGGACAGGCACTAGATTTCCAGCATAGAAACTGGCAACTGACGGTAAATCAGTGATACTGAAAATGAGCAGAATAATTTGACCACTGATCCCTTTGATTCAATCCCTGATCACCTAGCAATATCCCTTGCAGGTTTTAACATCTGGTCCTACTGGACATAAAACATAATCCCAACAGCCATATGTGATATTTGTGACACACCTGACAGTGAAGCCCCACTTTCACCCGTGTAACAGCCATGATTATGGCAAACACACAATTGCTCTCTGCATTTTAAGAGACACAGCTCGCAAAGTGGTTTTAGTTGACCTAATATCTAGGTACATCCAGACAAACAGAAGAAAGCAGAATTAGGAACCTCCTACCTTATATTTCAAAACTCCTCCCCAAAAGCTGCATCTGAGGTAAAAGAGCAAATAACATCCCAAAATACCAAGATTCCTCACATTATGTGGGTAGCCTGAAAAGCTCCACAGAAATGCAAATGTAATCAATTATTCAAGAAGGAAAATTATTTATTGGTAACAACTCATCTCTTACATTGTTTCTTAGCACTGAGATAAATGACATAAATACATTTCACAAGTATGAACAATACGTTAATGGCTAATGCTGAAGGCAGAATGTGGCAGGAGATGAAACAGTAGATACTGGGTTATCCCCTTCACCTGACAGGTGAATGTACTTGCAGCTGCAATTCCAAAGCATAGTTCTTAAATAAATCATGAAATATATTGAGCAGGACAGGCTACTCTCCTGCAGTCCAAAAAACATATGGAGCATTAACAGGAATTAAAATCTACGCCCTCTGAGTTTACTAACAACATTCATTGTACCTGAACTTAGCTGTATAGCAAGTCATCTAGTTCAGCTTCACCTGTATCATCACTGGAGAGAGGTAAGGACCTCCTAATTCAAACTAACCTAAGGTAAGTGTCTCAAATAAACTGTAAGAATTCCATCTCCATCCCCCCTCCACACTATTCAATGCTCTCCACTGATTCTGGCACAAGTGTAAATGACTTAGTCAGACTGGACACATACCTTTTAGCTAAAAGCAACGTGAAATAAATCTCACCTCATGTCCCAGAAAGGACCTGACAAACTCCTTCAGGAAATACCCTTGTCAGGTCAGAGAGAACCTAATTAGCACTTGAGAGGGTTTCCTGCCAGCCAGCTACAATCAGCGGCTCACTACTGTTTACAGGGAGGACAACTAATGGCACATGCAGAAGAGTTAAGATGCAAATCAACCTGTCTATCAGGAGACAGGCACTGCTATCCAAGCATCTCTGATAAAATATGAACATATGATAGCGAAGGAAGGAAGATCAAAATGCTCTCAAGTGTGCAGATAAAAACAATATATGTCATTATTCTGGTAAACTGTGCAAGATGAAGCTTTTGCTTCACAGCTTTGCAGGTGTACAGCAAAGAGGGAAGTATAGCAAGGGGAAGCTGATAATGAGAACATGGGAATTCTAAAAAGGGAGAAAAGAAAATATAGAAAGCACCTGAACCTGCAAATATAAGTGTGGGCCCCCACAAAAATAATGCACTATAACTGCAAGATCAGACTTAGGTGGATTAGATTTGATTTCTTATAATCTACTTTTGCCCAAAATAGATTATGTCTTTCTAATGCACTTATTCAACTTCCTGCATCTTTAAGGGTTTGGCTGCTAAATCTGCCTGCTAAAATTTGTCCACTGGCATCTCTTGTGAGGCATCTTACTCCACGTCTGGATTTTGAGAGATCCTGAACATGCCCACAGTTGTATTTAAGTGACTGCTCTTCAGCACTTGGTATGTTGGCCTCAATATTTTGGGAGATTTCACGACAACTTGCCTAACAACTTGTTAGTGAACAAACAAAATCAGCTAACATAGCCAAAACAGGCATATTCAGTTCGTTACTGGAAGGCAGGAAGGTGAACAGACAAGGGGCAAGCATATAGGTATATGGCTGTGCAACCCAGAAAAAGCCTAGCAAGCATAAGATAACATACAAAGGTAAAGAGCTATGGTTACAAATGCTGTCCCTTCATAATGGACTTTCTCTTTCTGTCCAAAAGGTCAAAACTAAAACCTCCATCAAAACTACAGAAATACCAAATATTCCACAACAGTGTTAACACCCTCAGTGTTAACATAATAGCAGTACAGATATATAAGAACTGAAGTGCAGTTGACAGTCAAATATTTAAACTCTTCCTTGAAGTTGGTCAGTATTTCCAGGCAACCAGAACATAAAAACAAAACAAGTGATTATAACAAATCTCCAGCAGAGTCTGGGTTTATGAAATGACTGGGCATGATGCAAATGTTGGCCGCTGCACTGGAGAGACTGGCCTATTTGTCACTCTAGAGAAATTGTAATCAGACAAGAATAAAATTGTAATAAAATAGCAGAGATGGCAGATGTTTCCCACCCCTAAAATGCATACCTTGCCCCTGAAAACGCATGCCTTGCCAGTTCAAGACTGTCCTTTGACTATACAACATGGCCTTATGGATGCAGGCTGACCGCGGCAGAGATCTTCACCTGCAACGCTCTTGAAACAGAATAAAACATTGCTGCTGTCGGAGCAAAGAACTAGGTGGTAGTTTGCCAGCTCATAAGGGTTAGATATCCTCAGCAGTCCACAGGATGGAACACCCTGTTAGCTGGGTAGCTAGCAGCTTTCTACGGAGAGGCTGTGTAGCTATATCCTAGAAACAGCAAAAGAGAGAAAGTTGTTCCTCTCAGCTTACATCTTGCATGCACCGAAAGCTCTTAGTTTGAACTTCCCTCATTCCCACTTCCTAAAAAAAGAAAAGCTTAAACCAACTCATTCAGAAACATGCAGGTCATGTTCCTCAAACTAAATCTAAGGCTTGCTTTATCAGATCTTTAAGAATCAAAGATGTATTTGTATATGTGTATTTCGTCAGTTGAGCTCAGTATTAGGGCTGCTCAAGCTCCTGGAACAGGATGCTGCTGTTATGCCCTCGGCACCTCCTCTCCCCTCCACACAAGCACCTACCTAGGAAAAGCTATAAGCTAGCACCTTTCACACATTTGCCTTGGGGCTGTATTTTGGGTGTGGGTAAACTTTTGTGCTTGACATACATCAGAGGAAGCTACTGTCCATACCTAGGCAAAGTTATCAGTAAGAGTATTGGTCATCCTCGGGGTTTTCAGGCCCCTGAGCTGGGAGATGGAGATCGGATGCAGAACGCAAGTCCCAGTTGTTGAAGAGGTGGCAGTCACCAACTGCTTCTCCACCTGAATGCTCACAAGTCCATGGGGCCAGACGGGATCCACCTGAGGATACTGAGGGAGCTGGCAGAGGAGCTTGCCAAGCCACTTTCCATCATTTATCAGCAGTCCTGGTCAACCGGGGAGGTCCCAGATGACTGGAAGTCAGCAAATGTGACGCCCATCAACAAGAAGGGCTGGAAGGAGGATCTGGGGAGCTACAGGCCTGTCAGCCCGACCTCGGTGCTGGGGAAGGTCATGGAACAAATCATCTTGAGTGCCATTACGCGGCACGTGCGGGACAACCAGGGGATCAGGCTCAGCCAGCATGGGTTTATGAAAGGGAGGTCCTGCTTCACTAACCTGGCCTCCTTCTATGACAAGGTGACCCGCTTAGTGGAGGAGGGGAAGGCTGTGGATGTTGTCTACTTGGACTTTAGTAAGGCCTTTGACACTGTCTCCCACAGCATTCTCCTGGAGAAGCTGGCTGCACACGGCTTGGATGGGTGCACTCTACGCTGGGTTAAAAACTGGCCGAGACCAGAGAGTGGTGGTGAATGGAGTCAACTCCAGTTGGCAGCCGGTCACAAGTGGTGTTCCCCAGGACTCAGTACTGGGGCCGATCCTGTTCAATATCTTCACTGATGATCTGGATGAGGGGATCGAGTGCACCCTCAGTAAGTTTGCAGATGACACCAAGCTGGGTGGAAGTGTCAATCTGCTGGAGGGTAGGAAGGCCCTGCAGAGGGACCTGGACAGGCTGGATCGTTGGGCCAGGGCCAACTGTATGAGATTCAACAAGGCTCAGTGCTGGGTCCTGCACTTGGGTCACAACAACCCCATGCAACGCTACAGGCTGGGGGAGGAGCAGCTGGAGAGCTGCCTGGCAGAAAAGGACCTGGGGGTGTTGGTTAACAGCCACCTGAACAGGAGCCAGCAGTGTGCTCAGGTGGCCAAGAGGGCCAATGGCATCCTGGCTTGTATCAGGACTAGTGTGGCCAGCAGGACCAGGGAGGTGATAGTGCCCCTGTACTCGGCACTGGTGAGGCCGCACCTCGAGTGCTGTGTTCAGTTTTGGGCCCCTCACTGCAAGAAGGACATGGAGGTGCTGGAGCGTGTCCAGAGGAGGGCAACGAAGTTGGTGAAGGGTCTAGAGCACGAGTCTTATGAGGAGCAGCTGAGGGAACTGGGGTTGTTTAGCCTGGAGAAGAGGAGGCTGAGGGGCGACCTTAGTGCTCTCTACAACTACCTGAAAGGAGGTTGTAGTGAGGTGGGGGTTGGTCTCTTCTCCCTAGTAACAAGCGATAGGACAAGAGAAAACGGCCTCAAGCTGCACCAGGGGAAGTTTAGGTTGGATATTAGGAAAAACTTCTTCACCGAAAGGGTAGTCAGGCACTGGACCAGGCTGCCCAGGGAAGTGGTTGAGTCTCCATCCCTGGAGGTATTTAAAAGAAGGGTAGACGTGGTGCTTGAGGATATGGTTTAGTGGTGGACTTGGCAGTGCTAGGTTAACGGTTGGACTCGATGATCTTAAGGGTCTTTTCCAACCTTAATGATTCTATGATTCTAAGAGGTCAGTGTCCTGGCTTTTAGCATTTTCAGCTCCTCACTTTATGTTTATGCCATTCACTGAAATGCACTCTCCCTGGCCCAGTGCGTGGAGGCTCCACTGTCTTGCTTCTACATCCTGGTGAGACAAGGTCAGGCAGAGTGTACTGCTGCAGGGTGGTAGCAGGGTTCGCATCGTGCTTCTGCTGCAGATCTCTTCCGGGTACAAACATGACTGGCCACTAACATAGCACATAGCTGCATTAGTGCCAGCTACCAAGTGAAAAGACTTGAGGCTGAAGGTAAGCTGTGGATACTTGCTCACCTCCCCAACTATGTAAAGTGAAACAAATTGTTCTGCTTTTCAAGAACTTAATTGCTCTCAATATATGTGGTTGCTAAAACCAAGCCTGAACAGTGTAAATCCTGCAAATTGGGCTTAACCCTGAAGCCATGCATTTGGCTTGCCAGTTGCATTGCCCTTACTGTGTATATACACAAAAAACCCACATACCCAAAAGGCCTGGTGTTGCAGGGGGAGAGGAGAGGCACCTCTTAGACTGCTCTTGGGCAGAGCAACTACCCTGCAAATGGGGAGCATGCTGGATGACACAGCAAGGGGAGACTTGGCACTCAGACTTCTCCTGCTTCTCCGTCAAGGTAGGCGTTTCCATCCATAAGGATCACGTAAGCCTGGATGAGGCATCTGAGTAAGTCCTGCCCAGTGGCAGGGAGCCTCCTTCTGTCTTTATTTTCATCTTCCTTATCAGCCAACATTAGTCAGAAGGAGGAGGGAAAACCACAAGAAGACGTCTAAGTCGTCTTCATTCCCTGGAGTCCTCCAACACTCCCATAGTAAAACTAAGGCCTCCCAGACAGAGCTTGAGAGCACTACTCTAGTAAGTACTGCTGGAGGACTGGTCTGCTAGTGGGAGGAATGCCCTGGCTAAGTCATGCCATGCTAGCTAATAAGCAGTTCCATAAAACATTGATCTATATCATGGTTGTCAGGGTTTTCAATTCTGGTTTTCAGTTCTGCTGACTATACAGCATGTGGAAGGTGGAATCTGGAATCACAGTATCAGGCAGAATTGAACAATTCATGCTATTCTTTCCTCTTGTATAGTTTCTTTGGAAATGTACTCTGACAGAATCAAGTAGATCTGTTATTCTACTTTCGGCAATAATCATGGTCTCAAGATAATACCGACACAAGAATTAATTTGGGGACATCGCTAGGTCTTTCAGTGGAGATTAACAGTATCTTCTTCGGCAGTTAGCCAGAGGCATGTTAAACTGCCTACAACTGCTCTCATGACATCCTATACAAATGAAAGAGCTTAGTAATAAGAGGCAAGCATTTTTCTTTTCCAGTAGTGAAGCTCAGGCACTTAGAAAATTTGCCCTACACTGAGTAGCAAATAAACTGCATACATATAGGTGGACAAACAGATGGTTTCTCCTGTGCATTGCAGCTGGCTACATCTCAGCAGATTAGCACAGACATCCCTTGCTACTAGGATAAACTCTACTACCGAAAGAAATTGCTCCCTATCAGTCTAACAGAAGAGCCTCTACTACATCTCCCAGTGA
This sequence comes from Platalea leucorodia, assembly GCF_965183815.1. Classification (NCBI taxonomy): domain Eukaryota; kingdom Metazoa; phylum Chordata; class Aves; order Pelecaniformes; family Threskiornithidae; genus Platalea; species Platalea leucorodia. The sequence continues at coordinate 72,423,502 of NC_138824.1, forward strand.
GTTTACTCACTGTCAGCCTGGCCCAAACTGAAGTGAAGGACAAAGACACAGCAACATGAAGAGAGCCACACTTTTCTGAAGCTCAAGGAGGGAACACTAACTTCACCAACAGATTCAGAGAGCTACTTTCTGCTTTCAGTTTTCTGTGCACCAAGCTCACTCACAGAGGAAACTGAGTAATCCCAGGTAGTTTCCTTTTGAATCACATCCAGTGACATTTGTGTTCTGGAAGGGATGAGACAAGCTCATTTCTTCTGGTGAGAAACGTCTTACCCTGCCAGCACATTTTGGGACAAGACGACTCTGGTCTATTCAGGTAGTAGTGGGAGATAATCGCAACCCAACTCCCCAGAGACTGGTGTTGCCAGCAAAATAAGGCACCTAAGAAATGAAGTGGTTGCAGGGCAAGTCATCATGTGGTTATTTTAGAGGCCATGAGTGGGATCTGCTGTGCCCTTGTGAGGATTTGGTAACGCTGCTCTATCTTTTTTCTCCAATGCTGGAATTGCTTTCACTTGCAGGTTGACAGAAGGGAGGAAGAAGGGAGCATACTTTGGAAATTGCATGAAACACATTGCCCACGTCAAACTCTCTTCTCTCCTCCTCTTGAGTTTTGCAGAAAGAAATTAACATTTAATGTAAAACAGCCTGCTTTGATAGCTGCCTGAGTGCCCCATTAAACATTTCCACACCTCAAGGGAGACAAATACCCGGTCGTAAATTCCAATTTGTCATGGATTTTCTAAGTCACAGGTTGACAGAAGAAGCAGTTATCACTCTCTGATCAGTATGCAGAGACCATTACACTCTTTCTAAATATTCTTCAATGGACACAGCAAGAGTTAGAGAGTAGATTTAAAAAGCAAAGCCCTTTGGTTTTGAACATAAGGCTCCTAGAAAAATGTTAGCAGAGATTATTTCACCAACATAGCACTGAGTCAGTAACAAAATGTAATTCCCTGCTGGACGAGTGCCATTATTTGTTGTGATTGTAGTTATCACTATTCATCTTCTATTTACATACCATGTAAATGTATACCATATTTTGTAACAGCACACCGAAAACAAAGACCCTGCTTAGAAGAGTTTTAACACTTCTGCTCCAGTGATGAATTTAGTTCTATCAAACATTTAACAGCGGCAGCAATGTGTGCATCCTGGAACTATCTGGAGCAAGCATTTACATGTAAGATCCACAACTCCAGCCAGAGGTGGTGAGCACTGGAGGACAGAAACTGCAAAGAAGAAATCACCCTCCCATCCTCCAAGTCCAAGATAATAACACAGAAAAGTAACTAGCCAAACAAGATTTAACCGTTACGACTGCGAATTTGTAATCTCCAGTCTTCAACCCCCATCCCTGGGTGATGGAAATGAGGAAGAGGAACAAAGAGAGGAGACTAAGATGATCGCAGGTTTGCAAAATTGCACACAAAGCAATTTTCTGCAGGCTGGGCTCTAATGCCTTTGTAACTTCCCTCCATTTAAACCAACTAAGAAAGAGTTTTGGCTGTGATCCAGCATTCCTAACTTAAGCACCTGCATTGAATCTAAATTCTAGGTGACCTGTGAAACTGTCCTCCTAAAGTAAGTGCCTAATTTCCTCTGTATTGCCAAACAGGAGAGTTGCCCTTAAAGGCCTCCAGAGAGAGGCCCTATTGACTTCTCTTTGCTAAGAACCTTTCCCTCTTTACCTATCAAGACCCTGACTGCTCTTACAGGCAGACCTGCAAACTCCATCACAGAGCAACACAAGTCTGCAGTTCTCCAGTGTGTTTCATTCCTCGAGACATGCTGCCAATCAAACTCAACAGCTTCTTTCAATTTATTCAAAGAATCAGGTCTTTTCCCTTTCTACCATTTGACTCTAGAAAGCAATATCTTTTGAGGGACTCTCCAAAACATCCAGAATTTCTAAACAAAAGCTGTCTTCTTTCTGCAAAAACAAGCTGCATCTCTCTTCAGCTTTTTACTTTAGGTTGCATCATCCATTGCTGTTCTATCGTTTCACAGTGTTGCCAACTACGAGCCACTGAGGCATTGATTCAGCAGTGGCTGTACGAGAACAGGTCATCTGAGTCCACACCACTGGGCAGGCAGGAGGAAGAAGGCCTGGTCTGCGCACCAGCTGTCAAGCAGTCAGCATAGCAGCAGAACAGTATTTTCCCCCACATCAGATTACTGACATGATCTGCCTGCGTAGGCTGCTCCAGGGGACCTCCCAGTGGACACTGCATGCATGCTGTTGAACCTCCTCCCAATGAGCTGGCCTGAGTAACAGTAGGCTTTGCCTGCTCCTGCTTTCTCTCTGTCCAGGAGATCTCGCATCATTAATTGCTGCTTGTATCTAACAGGGGACAGGTACTTCGGCAGCCAAGAAAGCAGCACATGGAGGATATATGACAGAACACACAGGATCCTACTTGAATCTTTACTTGGTCACTAAACAGTATGTAACATGAGATAGAGGGCTTTTCTGTACTACTGTGAAGCAAAATCCCTGTTTCAAGTTGCTGACTGTTAAAATTTGCTGTCATTTGCTGTAGTCTGTGTTTGAACGCTGTAGTCCATGTTTGAGGTGGCTCTCTTGCAGCTGTGTGGGAGGCTGGCAGGAAAGGAAGCCCATCACGGCACAGAGGACCTCTCTGGCACTCGGATACATCCCATCTCGCAGAAGGCCTCTTTCAGAGCTACAAAGTACTGACCAGCAAGAGAAGAGTCACTGCTCTCTAGCAGCCCTGGGGGAGCACACGACTGCAGCTATGTTCATTAACCTGCCCTACATACAGAAGCATCTCTATCGAAGACAGCATTTGCATCAAAGTCTGCCTCCACGACACCACAAGGAAGAGCGGGGTGGGGGGAGAGATAGAGAGAGTCTGGTTTGGTCAAAAGGTGGTAAAACTGTTGAAGTGATCAGCATAAAACGGATGTGGGGAGAAAAGCTGTCATTTATTACTTCCTTATGTGACATTTATACTTCGACATTTTTCCAGAAACAAAAAGTCTAAGGAAACAAAGTAAAAGTCATGTCCAATCGCTTGTGTTTCTCTTGGCATGTGTCCTGGTTTCGGCTGGGATAGAGTTAATTTTCTTCTTAGTAGCTGTCATAGTGCTGTGCTTTGGATTTAGTATGAGAATAACGTTGATAACACATTGATGTTTTAGTTGTTGCTAAGCAGTGCTTACACTAATCATGGACTTTTTCAGCTTCCCATGCTCTGCCTGGTGCACAAGAAACTGGGAGGGGGCACAGCCAGGACAGCTGACCCCGACTGGCCAAAGGGCTATTCCATACCATATACGTCATGCTCAGTATATAACTGGGGGAGCTGGCCAGGGGGCAGTGACTGCTGCTTGGGAACTGGCTGGGCATTGGTTAGTGGGTGGTGAGCAATTGCATTGTGTATCACTTATTTTTGTATATTCTTTTATCATTATTATTATCCTTTTCTGTCCTGTTAAACTGTCTTTATCTCAACCCACAAATTTTACTTTTTTTTCCTTTTTTTTCCCGATTCTCTCCCTCATCTCACTGGGGAGGGGGGAAGTGAGCAAATGGCTGTGTCGTGTTTAGCTGCCTGCCGGGTTAAACCACAACAGCATGACACCTTTCTGAGAAAACAGCTTTCCTGAACTCACACCCAGCAACTTTCATGACCTTGATACAAATCTCTCAATCTTGGTTCCCTGTCACTCGAGTTAGTGAGAATCTTAGTTTTTATCTCCAAAAATAGCAAGTGTCTAGTCTCATCTTGCTCACTGGGGCTGGGGGATGTTCAAAAAGGTGACTTGGTGAAGTTTAAAAAAGACTAAAAAGGAAGAAAACTGGGCAGATTAAAAACATATAAGCAAATTATTTTAACCTCCTGTTTTGTTTTTCTTTTTTAACTGGCGGAGGGGATCTTTTCCTAGGGACTGCTGGAAGGTGGAAACAGGTGAGCTGCTACCAGGGACGAGGCTTCTGCAGAGGGCTGTAAGGACGCATTGTTCACCTCTGCTCCCAGCCAGACAGCTGTGCCTCAACAGGTGACAGAGTTCCTAAGCTTCCACGTTCGCTGCCCCAGAGGCATTAGGCCGACATGCGCCTTTGATGCAAATGCAAAGGCAAACTACTCCCAAATTAATCTATGTAAGTGTCACTCAACAGTAATCCAAACTGCAGTAAAAGGAACAATCCTGACTTTTACTCTGGCACAGCATAAGCAGTACAAAGGGCAGCGCACTTTGCTGGGACTCCCAAAAGAGCACAAGTGATACTAACACCAAAGGTACACCTTTTCTCATAGTCATGTCTACTTTTTCAGCAGCAGAGAGGGATACGGAAAATTGCAAGGGAGGAGAAACATTCCAGAATTAATATTCCAGGACTGGTATTCGTTAGTATTTCGAACCGCTGCTGTAACAGGTACTTCTCTCTTTTCAATGTAGGAGTCACGAGAGCTTATTTCTAAACTAATTTTGTTTGGTAAAGGCTAGATTAACCATCCTTATTAGCACTCTTTTACTTAACTGCAAGAATAGTCCCTTACTAGCCCTCCTGCCACCCTTCTCCCTCAACACCAGAAGTGTTCAGAGTTAAGGACAACTATAGGCAAGCAAGGCGCTAGGCACAGCCTTAGGTTAGCGATGCCTACGTGTGTGATTTGGCTAGGTTATTTTTGGTTTTGTTTACAGAAATAAAGCCATTTTACTTGTGTTCCCATGCATGCATATCTACTGGTGTGGGAATATCCCAGGGAGAGATTTCTTGTGCGATACGAGTTTGTGAAATAACAAGCTGAGTCTGCTGATGTTGAAAATGTAGCCTATTCTGAGTTCTTTTTAGCATTTTTTTTTTTTCACATGCCTTTCTTGCAATAGGAGAGTTGCGCTCTGCCTCGGTGCTTACGTCAGCCCAGAGGACCCCTCCCAGACAGCCTGTGGAATCAGAGTGTAAGCTTCTTGGCACGTGTTTCGTTTCTGTTAGACTTAGAAGCATCAGAAAGAAAACTAAAACCTGCTTTCTTGGAAAATACGTTCTTCTCTCAGTCCTCAGAAAACCTTAGCCTTAGCTACCATGAGATAGCTGGCACTGAGAGAAAGGCAAAACAAAAATTCTGTAAAGCTGGATTCTGAGCACATAAATGTTGGTGCAAAAGTTTGATTTATGGATACCAAGGCTGTGGTCTAAATGTATAGCCCAGATCATTTAAAAAAAAAAAATCCGAAGGAGATAAATGACCTAATGCTCCATCCATGAGCTTTGGGCAATAGTGAAGTCACAGGGAATGATGACACTTGAGACAATAAATAAAATGCATTTGCTTAAAAGTAAATGTTCAATGGAAAGGCTGCCTCATTCTTTAGAAAAGCTAACATAGCGCAGGCTCGCTAATTCGCATGTCATGAAATCTCACAGACCTAACTCAAATGTAGAAGCCTCAGGCCTCTATCCTTCCTTGGCTCAGTGAAGATTTAATAGATTAGTTGAGTGAGGTCTCATTGTTAAAACCAAATTAATGCCTGAAACTATACACCGGTGTAGTTGACCGCTCACACCGGGAAGTGTTCGCATAAGGGCTTGCAAACCAAACACTGCTTGTGACGCTTACGTTCACTTTGCCATGCACTGTCCTTCCTTTAAAGCATAAAACACTAACAAGCCCGGAGAGTATGGGTAGACCTATAAAAAATGTTGCTTACTCATAAAGCAGTGATTTACTGCGGGACCCCACCGATCAGAGCGGATTCGCTTTTCCCTGAAGGTACAGGACTGTAAGAACTCCCGCAGTTCTGAGTACAGAGATGGAGACACCAGCTCCAGGGGCAACTGGGAGCTTCTTCATGCCTGGAGTGGAAACGAAAGCCCTCCACAACGGACCCGCTCGCTGCCCTGCTTCCACACCTCCGCTCGCCCAAGCCCCCGTGCCTGGCAGGGCCCCAGCGCCGGCTGCCACCACGGCGCTCCCCGTCCCCGGCGCCCACCCCGCCTCACCTGCTGTACACCAGGCACTCCATGTGGTTGATCTCCTTGTCGGAGCGGTAGCGGCTGTAATCCTCCCACAGGTCCTTGATGGCAGTGACTGCCAAGATGAAGAGCACGGGGGCCAAGGCCAGCTCCGGCTGGAAGGCGTTGACAGCCGGCACGAAGTTGAGGAGCGCGATGAACACAAAGTAGACGTTGGCCAGGCGGTGGAACTGCTCGAAGAGGTTCTTGGGCAGGAAGGAGAGCGCCGTGTATTTGGTGGTCTTGAGGCGGTTGCTGGCCAGGACCGTCCTCTTGGACTTCTCCGCCTCGGCCTCAGGTAACAGCAAGCTGGAGCGCACCAGCCGCGTCTTGCTCTCCTTCTTCTTCCTCCGCCTCCTCTTCCTCTGCCTCTCCTTCCCCTCCGGCAGCACCTGGGGCGCTCCCTCTCCTCCTGCCGTGCCCTGGGACATCGCTGCCGCCCTCCCAGCCGCCCTCGCCCGGGCAGCGCGGGCAGCTCCCACCGCCAGGCACGGTCCTAAGTTATCATCCTCCGCCGCCCGCCACGGCGCTCCTTTCCTCTTCCCCTCCGGGGGGGAGGAGGGCTCTCTCAAACCCTCTCCTAACCGCTCTGCCGGGACCTCGCTCGCTTTCTCCTCCTCCTCCTCCTCCTCGACCGGGGAGGGGACGTGGGCAGGCGGCGAGCCGAGCCCTCCTCCCGCGGGCCTCGCCCCGTCCCGCTGGCGGGCCGGGCCCCGGGCCGGCCCAGGGCGCGGGGGATGCGGCGGCCGCCGTCCCGTACGCCATGGCGGCGGGGGGGCGGCGGGGGCCGCGGGCGGGAAACGGAGAGCGGCGCTTCCGCGCGCAGCCTGCCCCAACGGCCGCGCCGCCGCCCCCCCCCCCCCGCCCCCCGGGTACGGACCCCCGGGATGCAGGCCCGCGGGTGACATTTTGTCGCCTGCTTTTGGCTGTGCGTTCCGGGGGGGGGGGGGGGGGGGGGAGGAGGAGGGGGAGGTGTGGGTGTAGAAAGAAAAAATTTCCACTGAAGTGTTCGCGGCTCTGCAGCGGCCTTTATCCAAGGTCTCCCAGCAGCGGCCGGCGGGAGTTTTTATCATCTGACTCATTTCAAAACACTTCACTTTGTGACTGGAACTGTGCGCCACGATCATTCCCGCCTCTGCGCTTAGCGCGGGCGACGCACCGCGATGTCCCCTGACTCCCCGCGTCTGTCTGGCGCGCCATCTCCGTCGGTGGCGGACGTGGCGCTTGGGACAGCCCCACAGCCGGCAGCCAAAAATGAGGTTTCTGATGGAAAGCGTTAGGTGCCGCCAGCCCCGCGCACGTCCAGGCGGCGGTGCGTTATAACGCGTGTTCGGTTTTACGTGGATTTTTCTATTCCCTCGTGGTAGGTCTTTCCAGTGAGGGAGAGAAAATGCTACCGCTTGCGCTGAGGTTTGCGCTCCACGCTTTGTGGAGAGAGATGCAGTTGCGGGCGAAGATGGAGAGTGTGATAGGTGGACTTAAAATGCAAAAGAGAGAATCATCCAGATCGAAAGACACAGTCTAAAGTCACGAGCAAATAAATGAATGCAGATGTTTAAAGAACAAATAATATGAGCATAAGGAAGATTATTGCTACTGGACATGACGTGAGACTGCAGCATCACTTTAGTTCGGGATTTAACAGCACACCCTTTGAATATGGCGTTCCTCGGGCAGCACAAAAGGCTGCCACAGGTCACTCCAGGCTGTGTCTAAACTGTAGGGCAGATGCATTTTGTGGTGTGACCCTTGGTCCTGATCCTGTGATATCCCCAGGTGGGATCATATTGAGTACAATAGCAAGCCCCTGGTACTTGGCAGCGGGTTTCTTGTTATCATGGAAAACAGGCATAAAGTATACAAGTCTAGTCTCGATATGAAGTCAGGACAGGACTGGGGCATCACCTGGGTCCCACGGTTCAGATGCTTCCATGACAAAACCAAGAAGTGAAAGCCATTACTTCTGAATCTCACAGCCTGTAGTTATAACACACCACTGTATCTTCATCCTTTCTTCCCCTTTTTGCAGTATGTTTGTAGTTGCTTTTAAATGTGCGTAGATAAATATGAACCCCTTTCAGGCCCTGAGGCACAAGGTGAGTGCTAATTCAGCACATGGCCTGATAGTGGTACTGTGTGAAGCCACAAACCCTTTACCAATCCTGCTGGCAACTCTTCCCATGATACTGCAAACCTAGCAGGGATATCCTGCATTTCCCAGCTCTTGGAATATGGAATCAACAAGGTTTTAGAAAAAAGAAAAAGGAGAAAAAGTAAAGAAACTCCCAGTTTTAATTTTTGGTGTCCATTTTTTGCCTTGGTTAACCGGTTCCCAACTTGCTTACACTTGGGGTTAACTTCACGGGTAAGCTGGAATGAACAAAAATCTTTTTCCTGTTCTTCAGAAATGCCAGAATGAGATAAGGAGGTCATAGTATCACTCTGCAATCTTCCCAGAAACTGAGCTTCACCCCCCCGAGGGCTCCTTGCTATCAGCTGCGGATACTCCAAAAAGCAGGTTGCTGGACCTTTTGGCCACTTGCTGCCGGGCTCTGTGACCCACCATTTTGTGCGGCTCTGGCTCACCCCCGGCCCCTGGACCTCAAGCACCATTCAGGCTTCATCTTTTCTCTGGACTTCTCTCTAGCTTAGATACCTACTAACATTAAACTTTCAATCACAGTGCTCAAGTCAAGGTAAGAAATGACAGAGGCTGACATATCCCTTAAGCTATTTGTTTAGGGAAAACACCTGTGTATTGGCAAGTTTGGAGAACCTAACCTGGGATGAATTGTGCTTAGACTTAGTGATATTGGCTGAATCCTCGACACCAGATATCCCAAAATTGTCAGTGAGATCCCCACAACTATGAGAAATGGTCTATAAGTCAGTGGGCTATCTTTTAAAACCAGTTTTACTTGCGTTCTGTTTTGGAGCACCCAGGGTTCACATTAACAAGCTTTCTTCCACAAATAAAGGAGCAACAGGAAAGAATCTTAAAGATATTAAACAGAAGCTGAAAGTTCTTATGTAATCCCCAGCTCAGATAGCTGAGTTTTACAAATAGACACAGCAGCAGAAAGATAGCAAACAATTGTGTGGGAGCCTCTGAAGACTCCTCTATTTGTTTACTAAATCCTTAATTTCAAAACAGTTTAAAGCCTTTGTATTTAAGCACACCAGTCAAGGGCCACCCTTGCAAAGCTTCACTATAAAAAAAAGAGTAGAAAGTATGCAACACCCCACTGGTTAAGAGCTGAAAAACTCTTGTTCTCATATCATTGACTGGGACTCTCTTTGTTGCTAGTAAACTGCTTTTTCTCTTCTCAGAGTCATCAGCTCTGATTATATTTAAAGTATGTTCTATGGTTTGGGGTTATATGAGTATGTGAGAATCATAACATCCACGAAAAAAATGCCTTTGGCCTCATGGTTGCGTGGAACAGTCTGAAAGTGGCATCCACCTGAATCCTAAGGATGAAGACTGCATAGGCAAGGAGAAAGGATCCCAAATATATCACTGATATAAAAACTCATGATTTGGATTGTCATGGTTTTTGAATGCTTGGAGTTACCATTATTCCATTTTAACAATTAACTTCTTTCTATCATCAGAAGATGAAGCAAATCTAATTTTAACACATTGTCTAATTTACTAGGCCACTTTTGTAATATTTATGTAATCCTAAAATAAAGATTTCTCGTGTTGGATATCGCCAGAAACATCTATCAAATTGCCCCTGATTCCAGAACCACCTTTGTTCCAAAGGACCTGTTTTAATATTAATATGCTTAATATTATGGAACCACCCAGAGGCCTCAGTCAGAATCTAAGACTTTGAGAGCTATAAAAATAGCTGTAAAGACATGGTACCACACATCAGACAAAATCTGTTCTGTCCTTTGCAGATGAGACATATCCCATCTGGCTCTCTGTAAAGGGGGCAGGCATACATGTTTTGAACTAACAGAAAGAAGGCAAGAGACTTTCAGTGGGAACAGCCTGCTAAAAATGCCAGAATCAGATGAGGAGAGACAACAGCCAAAATGGCATCATTCCTCATTTCCTTCCATTTTGCGGGAGATGATACATTGATACACACGGACACACACATGCACGCAGAGAGGCATGTATGCATACGTGCAACAAGCAGCCTCCAAATCCCATTCCTTAGTTTCTCAACAGCCAGAGAGGGGGGATTTGGGTCCCAAGGTGAGCAGGAGCCATGTGTGAAAGACAAAGATGGATGTTCAGCATTGCAGCATTAAGGGAAGTGGATCTTGTGCAGCGCCTGAGCAGCCCTGCTAGACCTCTTCAGTGCAATGGTAAGACATTATTGAGGAACAGCTTTTGTCCTTCCAAAGTGAGAGCAATGTTACGGGGACCTAGCAAGTCTCTCACATTCTGCATGCATTTCACTGAAATGCTTTTCCCATCTACCGTGCCCTGAGGGCACCTGCATCTCACATCTTGCAGCTACGTGTTGCAGGATCTCCTGCTCCACCACACCATGAGCCCGACCCCACTGTTCAGCCTGATCTGTGATTCACAAACAGGCTGTGTCTGGCACGTGGGATGCTGGAGTGGGAAGGAGGCTACAGCACTGTGGAATACGTACCTTTGATCCGTGTCTTGTGTGGAAAGAAGCCTGCCTGGAAAGCAGAGGGGTACCATGTCCTTTCCTCCATCACCTGGACAGCCACGTCTGCTCTATAACCCTGTCTGCATGCGTGTTCCTGGCAAATGAGCCGGCTGGCCCCGGTGGAGCTGCAGGGACTGGTGACAAAGGACTTTTTGAAATCTGTACTACTGTATAATAAACTAGATGATAAGAAACCAGTAAAGGTGTAGCAGCGGCTGGAAACTAAAGAATTAAAGCAGTCAAGTAGCTGTAGTTAGCTCATAGGCATGATACTGTGGAAAATACCACTCTGCAGATACTTAATGACCAGTAATATTTGAGTTGTAAGGACTAACCATGTAGAGCTGTTGATCAGCATTTAGAACTTTCAGACCTGGAACCTTCCTCTAGTGATCTCAACTGAAAAAGTGTCATCGCAGTTGGTGGAGAGAGACCGGCACCTCTAGGGCACCAAGAACATCCTAAAGTGGGTCAGTAGGTAAACAGGTCAGGCGAAGCCCATTCTCAAAAGCACTTACCGCCTTCCACTGGCTGTAGAAGAAGTCGCAAGTGACTAGCACGGAGGAAGGTGTCTCCCTGGTAGATATCCAAAGCTGGGTGAGGTGAATTTCCCCCTTAATGCCTTGCCCAAACAGCACTAAACAACCAGTTCTTCGCTGTGAAAGACAAGGTTGAACCAGATGGGGCGCACGCAAGAGGAGATGCATGCAGGAGAAACCCCAGCCATGTCATGATCCTGTTGCCACTCAGCTGTGCCTGGCACACCTGCCAAAAAATATAATACACAGTGGCAAGTTGCCCCTTTCTGCAGTGGGAAAGCAGAGGCAGCTCCTCACCCACTTAACCTCCCAACTTGCAGCAATACTTTTTTTTTTACAACAGCTTAATGTCCAAGGTGTTTACTGGGGAACACCCATCGGCATTGCTTCAGTCCACCAGCTAACATACCAATTCACAGGGACACTGCAGAAGAGGAAATGCGGGAAAATTGATGTAATTAACTGCAGAAGGAGTAAAAGCAGACAGACACTATTTATAGAAACTGCAGTTTGGGAGGACACAAAAGTTAATATCCTTACTGCGGCACTGCCAACTCTTGCTATTTTATGGTGAGTCTTACAGTATTTGTTGCTGTTCTTAAAACTGCATATCCTTGTATAATGGGATCTTGCAACAATCTTTGCTTGCTAAGGCAAGAAACCATGTTTGGAAAAAACTTGAAAATGGGAACCCCAGAAGCAGAAAATAAATAGGAGAATATAAAAAGACCTAAGTTTACGTTTCGGAAAAAAAAAAGTGATTCTTAAAGCAATTCTGTGAGTTTTTTTAATCCTGGTAATTTTTAACACCAAGGACTTGGCAATGATTCTGCTCTTATAGAAGCTGCTATAGGATTTCTTGCACACATGGAGTCAAAACCTCAGTTTCACATCTCTAAAAGAAAATACTGTCTCAGGATGTTGTTCCTGAATGCCAAACTGAGTGTCTCTTCAAATTAAGAGGTATTTAATGACCCATTATGCTTACATTTTGCTATATCTAAGTTTCTTAAAAACTTCTTCCCAAAGGGCTAATTAGAGCCGCTCGAATGAGTTTTTACAAGCAGTTGTCTGAGGGGAGCAATGCCTTCACTGGAGAATTAACAAAGCGAAGTTGGGGCTCTTCTGCTATTTGGTTGTTCGTCAGGATTGCTTTAAGAGAAAGTTGTGCAAACCAGTATTACCACATGGTTTGTTTGCTGGCTAGTCACTACGGTCAGATTCGCCTTTGGATTTTGTGACTATGCAGGGCAAACACAAGACTCCCATTCAGCTTGGATGCCGGGTACACAGAGAAAAGAGGTGGCTGCAGGCTCTTTCTCCTTCTGGGAAGGCGAGTGCCGCTTTCAGCCTGCTGCAGGTCTAGGCCAGCGCTGATTGATTGTCTCCTGCCTCGCGCTGACTCAGAATGTCCAGGGTTAGTACAAAATGGTGTAAATGGGCTGTAAACAACAAGATTTGAAAAGAAAAGGAAGAAAAAACCTCCACAGCAGGAGAGTGAAAGGGTGACTTTCCCGCCTTTGGGGAACTCGTCTGTAAGTAGAACTGATCGGAAAAAATTCAGGTTCATTGAGCCTGACTGCTTTGTCTGAAACCTAATAGCCTGAAGAGCTTTTGCTGAAATGAAGGCAGCATCCTCTGTGGTACCTGCTGGGTTTGTCACGAGGCTCATGATGCTGCTTATGGGGAGGTTTGCCCAGTCTGCTCTTCCACTTGCCGCAGAGGCAAGGGGACTGAGGTCTGGGATCCCTGACTCCGCAGCACTCATCCCTGGTGCCTGGGGCCCTTCTAGCTGCTCGGGCAGCTTGCAGGCTTCTTAAAGTGTCTGCTTGTGTTAGCAGAGAACTGACAAATTCAAGATTTTAGTAACTTGCATCCTGAAAAATACTTCAAGAAAGGAGTGGTTTGGGACCAATTCAGACTATCTACAAAATAATATAATAAAAAGTAGAAAATTCCTAGTTCTAGAGCAACACAAGCTCCTGACTACTTCTGCTTTTAATACCTATGCCCAAATTCGGTGCTGAATGCCAAGATCCAACCATACAGTTGTTTGCTACTCCCTTAAAAATTCCAAGCACAGACTGCTAAAAGACCACATACATTAAGAACACTGTGATATGTCAAACTTATTGTCTGTGTTTATACTTTATGTCACTGACCATAAGAAATAAGTCATACTTTTGTCCTACTAAACCTAATGAACTTCAGTGGAGACCTGCTTTTAATAACAGTATCTAACCGAGTGTTTCTGCAATGCTAAATAGACCTGATCTGACTTCTACTGAAGATGGTTCAAGAGATCTCATGAAGTCCCTAGAATTTCCCAATAGTTTAAAAACCTGTAAAGACTCAGAGAGCCTCGTTATTTGCTTTTTTCTGGTGTAATAGTGAAATTGGTATTCTCTAGGTATAGCGATTCGTCTTAGTGTTCTGTAGCTCTCTCTATTGTGTAGCAAGCAATAGCCAGTCAAGGTTGTATGGCAGTGGAGTGTATATAAGCATCAGATACAGCTAGGTACCAGTGAGGAATGTATGTCACAGAAACAGCTGAAAGATTATTTCTAATTCAGCATTCACTAATGCAATAAATGGAAGCTTGTACATCAAAGACTGTATATTAAAATGGGAGGGGAGGCTTTTTATAATGACTAGCTTTTCCCATGTTTGGAAAAACAGAAAATGAGTGTTGGCATTCTTCTGATCTGGAAGTAACTCTCAGTGGTGGAAAAAATGGGTATTTCTTCCCCCTGCTGTTGTCCAGAAGCTGAAACTTCCAACCGGTTCCCCATGAACAGTACTTCCATGGTGCTGTGCTGGCTTACTGGCTCGGGAAATTGCTACTTCTGCTTTGCCAGCAGTGTCAGTGATCGATGTTTCATTCCTTACTCCAGTCTTCCCTGCTGGCCTTAATTTAAACAAGTTTTTATTGTCTGTGTTTTTATATTACCAGGTAACACTACTAATCCCTGCATGACTGAGAGTGACCATAAATAGGCTATATATACTATACAGCACCCACCATCTGTACACAATCTAAATACACATACGCGCACCCATTGTATGTATACACGTTGTCTGTGCATATGCACACTGGATCTATCTCTGTATAGTATATAGAGATGTAGTACAGTGTGTAGTAATGATATTGTAATCAGAGAGATTTTAGTAGAGCATTGCTTGCCTCTATTAAATCAATTACATTCATTAAGCCACAGAAATAATTTCATACTGCAACTCAAGCTCCTGTATGCCTTGCAAGAAAAGCACTGGACCTGAGATAACTAATGTTTTAAATAAATAATATGTGGGAAACCAGAAGGAATGCCAGTGAAAGAGTGGTGTATCAACAGTAGTTAGAAGAAAACTGAAGAGCAGCCAGCATAATAAATTTAAAGGGTGGAGGAGAACTGCAATGGCAACACAATGTTTTGATCAAAATAAAGCAATTTTTACATGTAATGAAGCACTAGCCCATTATTTTTAGACCCATGCATTCAACAACCACAGGCTGCCTTTCAAGTTTGCAAGCTAATACATCTTCATATTAAGAAAGGAAATATCTTATAATTCTCTTTCAACAAAACACCAGACAGCTAACACAGCAATGAAAAACAGAGACTTCTTTTTTAAACAAAAAAATCTCCACATTTATATGGCTGGAATTAGAAGTCCAGCCAGTAAACCATGGTGAGTACTGTTTATTCTTAATATGTTGATTTTCTTTCTGGTATTACTCACTCTCTGCTTGGTTGCAACATGAAAACCTCTGTACTCTTCTGCTCTCTGACCCTCCTTGCCTGGTCCTCTGACTCCCTCTCTCCTAGCACAGACCTTGGCCAGATCAGCATGACAAACTCTTGCAAGGTATGTACATCAATCAGGGGAGTGCTGAAGTGTGATCTGCAACCAGCATAGCTGTGCCAGCAGAAACCCCTAGTATGGATTAAGACATATCAGCAAAAGTGCTCTTTTACGGGATGACTTTTTTTTTTTTGTTTCTCAGGAGGGCTGGAACAAGCTCTATCAGCAGAAGTGGAGTTTTCCCAGTCTAACCTGCAACTGGAATATGAACACGTTGCTGGAGCGTAGCCTGTCACTACCAAGCTACCTCCTACAGCACTTGTAGCATAAATTTGGCTTTCTGCACTCCAGAGGTCGATGTGGATACGAATATCTCCCAAACTTACACCATGGCCTTGGCGCTCTCTCTGCCCATTTCCTCATCACCCTGGTTTGCCCTGTATCATTCCTCTCAAACATATCCAAGAGTGTGTATTTCGCCTCACCACCATTTATTCTGTGTAGTCTGATCTTTACTGTCACATTCTCCACATGCTTTCTACTACCTGATGCCTGCCCTCAGAAAATTACCTTCGTATTACCTAGATATGAGCATTTTTATATCAGACTGCTAATGCAAGGCATATAAAAATGAATCTTTTTGTTCCCTAAGCCCCTCTAATGTACAGAAGAAAAATAGTACATTTGGGTCTTTTTTATTTGCCATCTGGTATTTGGAGCGTTGGGACTCATTTTCAGGCAATCAGGACTAAATTCCTGCTTTAGTTTTTATATGAAAACCGAGACTCTCAAATAATAATGCAATCTGAGTATCTGGGGGTTTAAGGATTATTATTTTTTATCACCTGGCTTTTGCTGAACAGACTAGTTCAAATCCTGCAAAGCCTAAAACCGGTGAAAACCACCTAGCCCCTCCCCAGCTCCCAAAGTTCAGGCTATGTCAATGAGGGGAGAGGGTGGCAAGAGGAAGCACCCAGACCTGAGCTGCAGTTCCACTGCCGGTGGCTGTTTATACCAAAATGATCAACAACTTAGGCAATGCCGTCAGACCCTTCGACTTCAGTGCTAAGACTCCAGTTCATCACAGGGCAGCTAATTGGGGAAGGAAAAGATGTCTCACCCTGTCAAAGGGACAGAGGAACTTCTGGTTCTGCTGTGCATGCAGAGTGACCCTGGGGGGGTTACACTTGTGTTGGTATACTGAGGAGCTAACATCACTCCTGAGTAAATACCTAAGAACCCAGAAAGTGAAGAATGCTTCATGAAGGAGGTTCAGCTATTGACGTGATGCAGTGGTCACAATTGCAGGGGCTGAGATCCTACCTTTTAGCAAGTGCATGAAGCCTTGAGGTTCTTCTGGGAGCCTGGAAACTTGCATGAGAATATGTTATTTAAATATCAAGTGACTCAGTTTGACTGATAAAACAGATGGAGCGACTACCCAGATAGTACGGAGTTCAGTCAAATTGTTCTCCCCCACCTCGTGCTTCTCTGTGGTTAAGGGACCCATATGCAATCCTTGGGGCAGAACTCTGTCTTCTTTGACTCCTCCATGCTTAAAAGCAAAGCAGAAACAAACCTTGGGCACAAGCACCAGCATATAATCACCTGGAATGCTTAATTTTTAGCTCAGTTTTTGGTCCCCAATACCAGTCTTTCAGGCAATGTCTGGCCAATGGTTTGCAGCATAATATGTACCAGGTATTTAGGTGGGGATTATGAAGGAGACAGCTTAGCTCTTCAGGTGTGAACAGTACCATCCTAATAGCCTGCAGACATCGGACCCTGGCCCATTTGATTTATTATTATACAAACAGCCTCTGAGGCTGAAATTTTGTACTTTCACACTTCCATTTAACCCATGGTTTTTATCTCTTCCCTTTATATTCTCTTCTCCACCTGACCAGCTTTCTTTGTCCCCACAATGAACCAAGAAAGTAATTTTTTTTACCTGCAGAAAACATTCCCCCTAATTCCCATGTCCATGCAACACACAGCAAAATTAGGTAGTGTGCTAGCCCCTGGCAGATACCTGCTCCTCAAAGGACAAAGCAAGCTCAGGAAGCACTGGCTGATGTCTTGTTGGACAAACCGGTTCTTGAATCTCTTTGCAGATGGAATATTCTCTGCAGCTCATTGACCGTCACATGAAAAAGCCACTGCTGTGCTTCATTTTCACATCATCAACAAACTGATGGCACAACTGGGAACTCTCATAATCTCTCTGCTCCAGATGTTTCTCTCCACTTTCTTCCCACTATATAAAATCCTCTTTTTTTTTTCCCTAGAGGTGGTTTTAATGACCTTACAGAAAACGTTAGGTGGTGTTTGTTGATTGCCCCGCAAATTAAGGAGTCCAAAAGACCCCAAGAGAGGATCAAAATAAAGCTTCGAGTTCATATTTAATTAGCATTTATCAACAAACAGATTTTAAAGCAAATATTAGTACAAGCTTACGAATAAAGGGAAGTGTTTGTGTAATGTCAGTCCCACTCATTTTCACCTTGAGATATTTTAGGGGTTGATGACCTGGAAAAGTGAACAAGTGGTGAGTACTGTACAGACTGCAGTAGGAAAAACTGTCTAAATTCAGTGTTGTGACAACTTCGTGATAGAGACATCAGGCCTTGGTGTCCTTGGAGTGTAGGTGGGCGGGTGAGTCACTTATTGCTGTCCTGACAGGCCATAAGTAGGTGGCTGTACTCCATTGTCAGAGTATGGTCCTTCAATTTTTATTCAGTGAGAGACATCACAATTTAAAAATGGATTTATTTTGGCTCACACTTGAGTATCCAGTGTCATTTTTCATTCTGAGCAGTGAGCCGCTTAAAAACAATACACTTTAGACCTGTCTACTGCCATTTACCGGTCCCACAGTCTCAAACCACTTCCTCTGCTTCAACAGAGTGCAAAGTGTCCGAATGCAGATGCTATGGCTGGAAGCAAAACTGCAGCCAAAAGCTACCTTGGAAAAGCACTATGCTATAAATGGCTTTTATCACTGGTCATGCTACCTATGACAGAAGCCATACGTAGGAAAAGGCGTAGGAAAACCATGTAAGCAGCATGATGGGTAACGCACTTATCTTATTCCAGATATCATTTCCTCAGAACTCTGGAAAAACATGAAGATGCAAGAAATCTGGTATTGCTGCTATCTAAATGGGAGCTTAACACTGGGTTGCCTGAAATGGTTTTGGTTAATTGTGAAAATCTGTCAGAATTATTGGTGCCTAATATTGAAGAGAAACTTCGGAGTTTATAGTTGGCTCCAGTGAACTGCTGCAGAGCCTGTAGCCTTTTGCTGAGGAGCAAATACTGCCCTCTGACAACCATATGGCTGAGGGGGCCATTACGGAGCTATTCCAGAAGGGTTTGTTAACTGAAGGTCTTAGATTACCATTATTAAGAATAAAACATTCGTCCACACTAACATATGTTTTTGCTACATACCCAAATTCTTAATTTGTGACAGGCTGGACAAAGCTCCTGAAACCTTAGGAGGAAGTCCTAGAAATGTCTGAATCATTAACGTCCAAACCAGCCAGCCACAATATGACAGTTTGAAGGACCTGTAGTCAAGCTGAAAGATATTTGTTCAAAACTGTCATTCCTCTTTCTGAGAGTCCTCCCTCCTCACTCTGCTATGCTTGTAGGAAACTGGGCGCGGACCCCAAAAGCAGCACCAATTCTGCAGCCCTCGCACGTTTCAGATTCAGAAACTGGTTATCTGGCTTTGGGTTGATTTTTTTTCTCTTCTCGGAGAAGGAAGAGCTTGTATTAAATTTACTTTTTCCTTCCTATTGTGTTCAATAGAGAACTTTCCTTGGTTATGCCCAGGCACAGACCCATTTTTGTATTTCAGCCAGCACAGCCTGGTCTAAGAGCTGCTTGGCCTTGATCCAAAACGGAAGGGCTTTTCCCTGTTCCCTAGATATCCAGCTCCACTGCACTGGCCCCCAAGGGCTGCAGGCATGGCCACTAGCTCCGAACGCATTCGGCCTTCCCCAAGCAGCCTTTTTTTCTCTTCCATTTCTTCTTCCTAGCTCTCTTGTTTTACCATCTACCACAATCACTTCACTCATCCTCATCAATTCAGCCCAAGCCGTGAGGCAGTTTGCTTCTCCCTAAAGGCTGCAAGGATCTGGCCTCCTTTTCTCTCTCACAGTCCCTGTTTCTCTTTAACTCAGTGAGTTCTCTTTGTTCCCCCTCTCCTGAAGAAAAAGCCCCCAACAGCTTGTACCTATACACCTCTTCTTCCTAAAGCAGCTAGTTCAGCTAACAGCCTTAAAATCCACAGTTAAATGGTTCTGTCTTTAAGAGATATGGGCAAATTTGAATTTGGTACAAGTAGTCACAACACCATTAATGCTAATAGATTTATACCAGGGACAAAATTGGTCTAAATTGTCTGTTTTCCATTTAAAATAACTGTCTAGAATAGAAGCTGTGCACTCTGTCCAGCCACACAGTTCATTCATCCTCATTGCCAGTGTCTGTTGTGGCAGGCAGTTCTTTGTAAAGATTTCAGTAATAAAAATGTTTCCATTTCTACTCATATGCCATTGTTTGCAAATTTGGACAATTCAGCATACTTTTGATAGGTTTTTGAGGATTAGCTCTTGCACACTGCATACTTATTTTAGTACAAGAAAGACTGCTTATGCATGTTTGTTAAGTTATAGTTGAATTTGCTGCTGAAAATAAATCCCTACAAATACACATTATTTTGAAAACCAATAATGTAGAGAATAATAATAATTTATAGTGAATATTTAAAGTTTCACTCTGGTTTTCTGTCAAAAGCTAAAAGTGAACGTAAATGGCATTTGGAATAGAATTAGCAAATGGCATTAGACTAAGAAGTGAAAGTGCAGCTTCCTTATCTTTCTAGCATCCAGTGTGGCAGATGTCATGATAAAAATGCCTCATTTTCTGAGATTTCTTTTCCAACATTTCCTTCACTTGAAGGTGCAGGTGATTTTTAAAAATCAGTTTAGTGAACAGGTGAGTTATATGCACGCAGAATTAAAAAAATGAAATCCTTGCTCAATTTATAGGCTGCCTCACTTTCAAGAACAAGCTTTGCAAGCTACCTGCCTGTCTCAAGGACAGCAGGATTAAGCATGGCCTTCTCCAAGAAAGGGAGTCTTCTGGGTCATGGTTGAATAATTCCGGTCAAGGAAGTTTCCAGTAAGTTTGCTTTAACCTCTGCCTGCTCTGTAGGTCAAATGGGGTCTCTGCCTTTCAGGCTCTGTACCTAAGCCCACCTGCACACCGCAGTGGCTGAGGTTTTATAGAACAATTTATTAGACTTTTGTTCCTTGTTTTCACCACGAATCACTCTGAGGATGTACGTCCTTGCTCTTTCACCAGTGACAGGGTCTACCCAGGGCTGGGTCATTTCCCTGCTCCGCTCAGTT
This sequence comes from Platalea leucorodia, assembly GCF_965183815.1. Lineage (NCBI taxonomy): Eukaryota > Metazoa > Chordata > Aves > Pelecaniformes > Threskiornithidae > Platalea > Platalea leucorodia. The sequence goes on from NC_138824.1 coordinate 72,443,900, forward strand.
CTCCACTTCATCTGATTTCCTAATTAGCTCCTTAGGTGTTGCCTGGCATGGGGACCACCTCTTGCTGTGGGTGAGTGTAACAGCATGTTGCACAACAGGTCCTTAATCTTCTTCGGTTTGTGTTTCAGTACCTCATTACACCAACCTGAGAGATTATTTTGGAAACATAGTTACTGCTAGAGCACATAGGCGCTCATGCTCATAGGCGGCACTCATCTGTGACATTTGTGCTGCGCCTTCCTGCCCCAGCCTCTTGTCCCTGTTCCTTTGCTGCAGGTCACCTGCCCCAAAGCAGAGATGGCTGAGCAGTGGCGGTGAGCTTCAGTGTGAAGCCTGCTCATGTAACTCAGCGCCCCATCCGGCAGCTGCTTTTGTCTTGATACATCAGGGGAGCCCTTGGTGCTTTATTCTGCTTAACGAGCCTCAGCAGAGGAGTGGTGACAAGCACTGGGGACAAGGTGGGGAGGGAACACCCCAGGTAGCTACGTCTGGCTGCTACGTGAGCTGGTACCTAAGCCCTATGAAACAGTTTTCGGCTGTGTTTGTACCACATCTCTTCTGGAGGCAGGATGTGGAGCAGCAGAGATTCAGAGCTTCAGGCAGCTACAACAGCAAATCAGTTTCTGGTGCGCGAAAACCCGTGGTTTGTCACCTGTAAACATAAGGAGGAAGCAGACAGGAGAGCACAGAAGCCAGCTGAGCACCCAGCAGAAATCTGGAGAGAATCACAACTCACACAGTGGTCCAGAGAAACCACCACAAATACTTCAAGCAAAAAGGTTCTGCTTTTTTTCCGCATTTGTATCTCTTGTGTGCACATGGACCACTGGCTTCAAAGGAGTACTAGTAATGATGTAATGGACATGGCGATTTAGCAAACAACAGTGAGAACAGAGAAATGTACAGCAGTGGTGTTCCAAACAAAGACAAAGAAAAAAACATTCAGAAAGCTACTTTTGTAGACAAATGCTGGCAGGAGACATGTATGTATGAATCTAATCCACTGACAAGAGTGGACAGAGTTAATGATTCCTCCAATACATCACCCAGGATCTGCTTTGATAATGCAGGAAAATAGCCATTTTTGTGCAAGATGTTGGCTGTGATGTGGAGGCATACAAAGGAGAATGAAACATTTAAAATTCAAGGCTGTCTATGTAAGAGGCAGTGTAGCACGAACGGCCTCATTTGGAGCAGATTCCCATACTGAGGTTTGGGAGGAAAAGCTGTCAGACAGCTAATAACTACTTATAACCTTGTGTTGATTTGAATTCCTTTAGATTGGTATAAACAGCAGAATATTGACCACATCGGTTTTAAAACAGGCCTGACAGGACATTATTAGAATTCCCCCTTCCTTCAAATATTTTATCTCCACACCTGAAACACCAGAAGGAAAAAAGTGCCATTCAAGGAACAAACCATTGCACTTAGGTAGCCCTCAAGCTCTCATATTCTCTCACGGCATGGCTAGGGTAAAGAAATCAGCATTTGTCTTTTCTTCTACCATGCCTGTAATTCCTCCTGCCCAAGGTGCAGAGGCTGTGCTGCAGCAGACCTCCGCTTCTGTCAGACACCTCTACCGAAGTCAGTGGATGCTGACACAAGCTATTTTGTTATCATTAAAGTCCATATAGCTTTGCCAGCTTGGCAATAGTCTGCGATTTAGAACGATAAGTAGACCAGAGTGCCTACAGCCTCAGCACAGTAGCTATTTTCCTTTAATTACAAAATTGCTATGGCTACATTAAACGCCAGATGCTTCTTGTTAACTTCCAGTTCCAGTTCACTTCAGTTAACACCTTTACTAGCACATCTTGACTGAAGCACCTTTTTGCTTGTGCCCTTTCTTTTCCTAGCTTAAGTATTTCCTTGCAGTGGTCATCTGTTCGTAATCCAGACCAATGCAAAACGAATAAACCAGAATGGAGGCACAGTGGGCTTCGATATAAGCAGGCGTCAGCTGTATCCAAGGGGCTTTCCAAACAGAAAAGACCACTTCCCCTCTCTCGGTGGCCATCATCTGCTGGGAGACAGGAGCTCCCTTCAGGTCGTTCACAGTCTTATTAAACACGATTGTATTTTTTTAATCTTTGGAGCGTGGTGATAGCGAGCATGACACCTGTGTACAGGGGTGGAAAGCAAGAGGGGAGGCCAGCTGCTGTGGTGTTCTTGCTCTTCTGTGCTCCTTGGCTGGTGGATATTAAGGGTTGTAAACATAGACTACATGGATGGTTTCTGAAAAAAAACCCAAACAAAACAAACACCACTCCCAAAGCAACCAACCAAAAAAAAAAAGCCACAACAGAAAGTAACTTCTCCAAGTCAGTGCAAGCTAATTATAGCAACTCTGTGCCAAACTGTCATAAGCCCTACAGTGAGCAGGCACGGCTTCGGGGAGAAGGACCTGTGGTGAGTGTTTCTGTCTCGCAGCTATTTCCCTGGCTCACTGTCCATAACTGTATGCTGTTGTGATTGAAGCCAGGAAAAAATTGTCTTTCCTGTCTGGTTTTTACATTATGTGAATCTCAGTCGCAACCCAGAACTAACCTCATGGGCCCCTGGGGAGGTCAGACTGACGAGGTCAGAGGATGATGAGCATTCATGTTTGCTATAATTGTGATTTATTTCCCATGTAAAATTCACTCATCTCAATAAAGATGCATGGACTATTGTTGAGCCTACATAAACTGTTTCATACTATCAATAAAATGGTTTTGGGGGCATGTTGGAGACGTAGCTTCTCTGGAACTAGTTCAGTATTTAATTCCTGCTAATGTACACTATGAGATTGTGTCTAATTCAATTTGCAAAAACATAAAGTGCCATTTAAGGGGAACTCATATATGGTTAGATGAGTGTGTAACCCAGATGCCTCTGTAATTCCTTTCGATGTCATTAATTTGATTTGCTGAATTGTTATTTACAGACTCTAGTTCCATCTAAAACAGAATAAACCTCAGTGAAGGAACCACAGTAAGTGCTTTTAGGAGTTTGTTGTTTTTCTGTGCAGTAGCACTGAAGAATACTGATGTCTCTTCATATCTTGTCGTCAGCCTTGTAACTTCATTAATATCATTACTTAGAAATACCACAGCAGTGACAAACGAAAAACAAAATAAAACCAAGAATACCTAGAGATTACTGATATTGGTTGTGTTCACTTAGGTATCGCTGTAGTCCAGCGAATGTCAGAATCAGTAACAGTGAAGTCAAGAGAATTTAGGTCTCAGTGTATCACAAGCGTAACAGAAAAGTAGCGTACCGGTATCATAGCTTGGCCTTCTGACAGTCCATTTTTAATTATTTTGTGTAACTCGCCGCATGTGTGATCATCCAAGTTGCCGCAAGATCAAGCAGACAACAGAACCCAGCCCAACCTTTTATGCAGTCAATCAATTTGATACATAGAACAAGGGTGCCATTTTTACATTCCCAAACTGCAGAGCTAACCTCAATTTTGAAAACTTTTCTCTGCTGTTTTGCTTTCTGTATTTTATTCCCCTGGAGGCAGTGCAGCTTTAACCCTCCCAGCCTGACTGGATCCCATTCAGCTGGATTAATCTCAAATCTGCCTGTTATTAATGAACTTGAACTTGGAAAGCAGTTTAGTCACAAAATGGGCTCAGGCAGCAGCAAATTCGCCCTCATGTACAGCAAACAAGTCAAATGAGCACGGAAAAAATGCTGAGGGTGCACTTGGGTTAGTTATAAATGCTGATATATTGAAATTATAGAAATGTTCCTCAGAGGTTCTGGGGCAATTCCTCCTCTCATGTTCAGTGGTGTCTACTAGCACTGGAAAAGGTGGTGTTAAAATGCATTTGTAGAGCAAAACAGTTGGTCCTGAGGAAATGACACCCACACAGGGCACATTGCAGGGAATTTTTACTTTGGACCAGTTCTAGCTTTGTCCCACGCTCTGAATGCCCATTAGAGGCCATAGTGGTATGACAAGAAAAGCATGGTTGGTGCAGATGTCTGGGAGGCTAGCTCCAAAAGCACGCTTTGGATCCAAAGTGCTTGCAGGGAGCAAGGTGCTGCCCAGGAATTAAATCTTTACATGGGAAGCTCAGCTGTGGCACTGGAGTTTCCCAGGAATTAAGAGCGGGACAGATGCATTGGTTTGAAGTCAAGATGTAAATAACAGGCACGAAAAGCAGCCAAAGAATGTGCAAGAGAACAGAAGATGGTAACAAAACAAGTCTTAGCTGAAAAGGGGGTAGGTTACTCAGAAATAATTAAAAATGTGTGAAAAGCTAAATACAAAGGAAATATTTTCCTGAATACTTAATATTTTTTTTTCCTCAAAAAGGGGTGCTGTTTTAGAAAAATCCTGCAAAAAGAAGTTAAATGGGAAAGGCTCCACCTACCCTTAATAAACATATGGCACCTTTTCTTTACATAGGATATCTGAGTGTGGAATTTGTGAACATAGATTATGTTGTACATTTTTCGTCTGGTTTGCCCCTCATTAAGCGGTAAGCACTGGGGAAAGAAATGAGCCTTATCTGGTTTACTACCCGCCTAACCATTATCAGCTGGCATCAGGTAAAGAAATGAGCCTGAAAGAGTGAAGGATAGATGCAGATGCTGGAATCCAGCGAGGTCAAAGGAGTCACACAGATGAAAGGAATGAGAAATTTTCTTAACGCTTGTTTTCAAATGAGCAGGTCTAGCAGGAGAACATGCAGCGAAGCATGCTTCGCCTGGGGACTTGTGTCTAGTGGCTGGATCCTCAGGTGTCTAATAAAGTAGAAGCAGTGATCTGAGTTTTTTTTCTCTCAGGTGGGCTATTCATAATGTCACTCTATCATGTGTGATTTCTTGTGATTGATGGGTTGAGGTAATGCTAGGGGCCTCTCCTCGATGGGTGTGTTTTTAATGATCTCTCCCTTTACTTGGTAGCCTATTCCCATAAAACTGGTTGAGTCTGAGTACCACTGTGTTTTTGATCTTCATACCAAATTTGATTGAAATTAACTAAGTGGTTCAAGAATTAGTGGGGGAGTGGTGGTAAGGAACAAGAGGATACACAGGACCAAACACTCAGACACAACAAGATTACAGAAGTCTTGTGTCCTTTAAAAAGCAGGCTGAAAAACAGATAGGAACAAGCTCTGAAAGAACGTTATTTCTAGATTCTTGGCATTTTTCTCTTTCATTTTAATTCAGTTCCTAGAGGTTGAATGAAAAATTAAGAGTACCACCTAAAAAAAGTGCAGCTGCTGCATGTCATCAAATTTGAGTGTTTGGCATTAAGTTGTTTGTTCTGGAGTTTGATAAAGAAGCTGAGTTTAACTGCCTCTCCCTTTGGGATCCTCACAGAAATCTGAAGATGCATCTTTTAAGGATATGTTTTGAACAAAAGGAGGAGGCTGCCGTCATGGTACTGGGAACTGAAGAAGAAAATACCTGCTTGACTGAGCTGCCCTTTTCGTCCAGAGGAGTGTGAGACAAGCACACTGAATCAAAGCCCGAGCTCCAGATACCATGTACAGTTGGAGATGGCGCCCTGCCAACGAGTTTCCAAAGCAAACAAGGAAGAGCAAATTTGTGTGGCTTGAAGTGAAGCCACATAGGGAGGCAGTGAACAGGGTGGTTCCCTTCAGCGTGGAAGGGAATGTTAAGTGCTTCAGTACAATGTAGTTTTAGCCAGAACAGGGCCTGAAAGAAAGAATATAATTTTCAACTCTGATCTTAAGCTCTCCAAGCTTAATCAAATCGGTAGTTCAATAGCGTTTCGGCTGGGTGATATAATACTGTGTTTGTGCCTTTCTTTGAGGCATGTCTCCATGACTTAGAGCGGTTTCCGATATTGATGACCAAGCTAGCACTAAAGTAGGTAGGAAGTAAACTCTAGATCAAAGTAGCTGAGGCCAAACAGACTCAAATGCATTTGGCAATAAACTGTCAATGGCAAGATCTGCAGATCCATGCCGTTGGCCCATAGCGGGTGATAAAAGAAGATAACTTTTAATGTCCAGGTACGTGTATAGAGATTGCATGTAGAAAAATTCTGGAAAGAGTGTGAGTGGAAATACCCATTGGTGTAAGATGATTCCCACAGCTAGTATAGTGAAGGAATAACAGTGTTGAAAATAAACACAATCTAAGAGATTTTCTGTCATTCAGCCTTCTTGCCCTGTGTGCTTATCAACTTCAGGAGTTGTCTTTAATGAACACTAAAAACAGTTCCTGCCTTGTTGCCACTTTTGGCGATAAGAGAGCCCTCTTATGCTGGCTGCCACAGAAGCACCTGGCTCTGTTTCATGGCTTGGAAACCTCAGTCCTTGCTGTTTGTGGATTTACTGCTGAGGTGCCTGGTTACAAAGAAAAATAAATGAATGTATCAGCTCTCCAGCAGTCCATCTGGGAAATTTGTAAATGGGATTGCACCTTCACAGGTGGAGGATCGCAGATTGAAAACAATGGCTTCAGTTTGTTACAGCAGAGGTCTGGGTAGCAGTGAAACTCAGTACGGGATAACAATTTGATATCTGAGACTGTGATTCATTCAGAGACCGTAGCTCTGTTCTGTACCCTCCTCCACTTGGTTATCCATTGAGCTAAAAAAAATAAAACACAGAAACTTAATGAGAAACAAATGTTGCTGCTGAGTTGGTGGTTGACCCTGGCTGGATGCCCGGTGCCCACCAAAGTCGCGCTGTCACTCCCCTCCTCAGCTGGACAGGGGAGAGAAAATATAATGAAAGGCTCATGGGTCGAGATAAGGACAGGGAGAGATCACTCACCAATTACTGTCACAGGCAAAACAGACTCAACTTGGGGAAATTAGTTTAATTTATTACCAATCAAATCAAAGTAGGATAATAAGAAAATAAAAACCCAAATCTTAAAACACCTTCCTCCCACTCCTCCCTTCTTCCCAGGCTTAATTTCACCCCCGATTTTCTCTCCCTGCTCCCCTCCAGTGGCGCAGGGGGACGGGGAATGGGGTTTGCAGTCAGTTCATCACATGTTGTCTCTGCTGCTCCTTCCTCCTCACGGGGAGGACTCCTCACCCTCTTCCCCTGCTCCAGCGTGGGGTCCCTCCCACAGGAGACAGTCCTCCATGAATGGCTTCAGCGTGGGTCCTTCCTGCGGCGTGCAGTCCTTCAGGAACAGACTGCTCTAGCGTGGGTCCCCCGCGGGGTCACAAGCACTGCCAACAAACCTGCTCCAGCCTGGGCTCCTCTCTCAATGGGTCCTGCTGGGAGCCTGCTCCAGCGGGGGCTTCCCATGGGGTCACAGCCTCCTTCGGGCATCCGCCTGCTCTGGCGTGGGGTCCTCCACGGGCGGCAGGTGGAGATCTGCTCTACTGTGGACCTCCATGGGCTGCAGGGGCACAGCCTGCCTCTCCATGGTCTTCACCATGGGCTGCAGGAGAATCTCTGCTCTGGTGCCTGGAGCACCTCCTCCCCCTCCTTCTTCACTGACCTTGGTGTCTGCAGGGTTGTTCCTCTCACGTATTCTCACTCCTCCCTCTGGCTGCAATTGTGCAGGGTTTTTTTTTTTGTCTCCCTTTCTTAAATATGTTATCCCAGAGGCGCTGCCACCGTCACTGATGGCCTTGGCCTTGGCCAGCAGCAGGTCCATCTTGGAGCTGGCTGGCATTGGCCCTATTGGATTTAAGGGAAGCTTCTAGCAGCTTCTCACAGAAGCCACCCCTGTAGCCCCCCCAAAACCTTGCCATGCAAACCTAATACAGTTGGTCTGCAGTGGGAAGCCAAACTGTAGAAAATACTTTGTTATTGTTTTAGTCACTTTTTTTTTAATGATAGATAAGTAATTCTGAGTTCTCTGCTAGTCCAGAAGTTCAGGAACATCATCACAGGACTGAGCTGTGTCCCACATGAGGACTTGAGCGAGAAAACATGCAATTGAAGGCAACAGCATAGTCTCTGGGATCAGAGTGAGATCCTTCCAGTGGCAGATGCAAGCATCTTTGAACATGTAGTGGAAAGGATGCATGTTACTTATCGCACATAGCAGCACTGCTCCTGCAAACTGGGTACGCATGGCTCTCCGATAATTGTTTACTGTGAGTGCGTGGGAAAGGGGGGAATCCAGGAATGTGCCAAAGCAATGTGGTCTGTTTCCCTGTGTTGTGTACCTGTGCTCCCTACCGAAGCGTGCAGGATGAATCTTGGGGATTGAAACAACTGCCACATGAAATGAAAAAAAAGCCAGTCAATAAGGGGCACCTGCTCTAGGGTTTTGACAGCTCTCTTGAATACCCACAAGGATTCAAATGTCAGCCACTGGGTAAAATAGCCAATGCCATTTCACACGGGCCTGGAGGGGGATTACTGAGCTGCCCAATGTGGCTCTGAAGAAAAGGGTCAGAGCGTTTTAAATTGTGTTGTGCCCCAGCTTTCAGTTCATGCTCTTTTCCTTACCTTAAGAAGTACCAAAACAGCAAACCTGCTCCAAATTGATGTTTTAATATTTTTCTTTTGTTTTGGCTAGACTTGCCATATAGGTTATAATTATGCACATGGTAAAACCAATGCCCGCTAATTCGTGCTGGTGCGTATACATATATACATGTATTACCAGTACTTAGACATCTAAGTCTTCAGCGCTGTTTGAGAAAACAGTTATTTCTGAAACCAAAAGTTAGTTCATCAATTTGCCATTCTGCCTGTGTGGGCATTGGTTCTTTACTTTGTTAAAAAACAAAGAATAACACACCATTATCTTTAAACTACAGATGTTGCTCATGTTTTTATTTCCACTCTTCTCCTAATGCTGCGTAGTACATAAAGTTTTAACTTGTGCACATTGGTGCCACTTGATCTCCAAAGTGTCTGTATGGTTTATTTCTATAGCTCTGTCTGCTTAGAGATTGCTTTTTTTATGGTCCAGCATTTTAGAGTGGGTTCTGTTACAATTCAGGATGAGCCCATTTTAGACAGGGTATATATGTGTGTGTATATATATATATATAAAAAATATATATTATGTGTATGTGTGTGCGTGTGTGTGCGCATGTGTGTATTTAAAACAGAGCCGTTTCCAAGAGTGGAAATATAACCTGAGCACTGCAAGTGTGGATTCAGTGTATTTCTTCTGACACAATTATCTGAAGATGCAGAGACCTGTTATAGTAAAAAAGCAGCCACATCATAACATTTTAGGAGCCTAGTAGGTTAAAGTACATTTCTGATTAATTTGTTACTTAAACAGCCCTGACTGTTTAGTGTGAATTGGGGATTTAATAGCAGCTCCCAGCTGAAATGAATGGTGTTTGCTTGGCTGAGCATCTTAGTCAGCTTTGAAAATTTTAAACCTGGTTGTATCCCTGATGGCCTTTTGGGATCTCCAAGGAACAAACCCAACTGTCCTTGCAAGGCATCCCTGCTCAGGGGAAGGCAGACAGGTGATGGCACCTGGTGATCAAAGATACCAAAGTCATCAGGGAGCTCTACAGATACCACTTTGGGAGCTCATTCACAGATACAGCCTGGAGCAGATTGCAAGTCAGTGCCATCTGTGTAATCTCAGAGACGTAAGCAAAGCTGAAGCCAGCTAGACGAGAACAGCCTTACCTAATACATCACAGCCTTAACCACAATATGGAAGTTTGTGCGAGTCTGTCCTTGCCAGATTGTCAACCTCAAGTGACAGCTGTCCAAGCAAAGGCTTGCAGCACTGTCTGATGTGCTGCAAAGAATCCTATACTTCTTCATCCACCTTCATCAGCCAACAAAGGGGCAGAAGTCCAAAACCTAGATTTCTTTAAAAAAAAAACAACATGCCAGCAGATCCAGAACCTCAATGTCCAGGCACAGACTAATGGCAGAATGGGGGGAGGGGAAGGGAAAAAAGGGAACTGATGCCGTTGTTCTCCCCACCTCCGTGACCAGCTGCTGCAGGTAGCAGTCCTCACTCGGCTGTCACTCGTCATTCAGCAGCAGCAGCAGACTGCGTTGGACTGAAGCCTTCCCTACCATCCCGGTTCAGCACTGTGGCAGCATTGCCCCTGGGATGAAGCGGTCCTGGGTGAGCTGTCGTAGAAGAAGTGCTGGGGCCCTTGCCTTACTCTTCTCTGTGTACTGCCTCGGATAGGCCCCACAAAACCTAAACTGAGCAGTCTTTCCCCAAAACCAGTAAGACACTTTCTAGAGGAACCACCAGCATGATCCCTCTCCCAGAACAGAGCTAGCACATTAGCATCTTGGTCTAAGATATAGGATATAAAGTCATAAGGCTGTTTACAAGTACATATGAAAGAGTTTTGCTAAAAACTGTGATCACCCATGTTTCACTGACAGAAGGTACTGAGTCAGAGAGAAGCTAGGACTTATGTGTTATATGCTGATAAAGCCAAGGACAGAATCCAGACCCCTCCCTTCAAGACCCGAACCTGTGCTTCAACCACTGCCTCCATGAAGCTGTGGTCCACTCTGGGCACTGAAGAGCTGGTTATACTGGAAAACACTTCCATTGTTTAGATTTTTTTCTGCTCCCTGAAAAAAAGTAACAGCACATGGTCTCCACAGTGGCCTCCTAAAACAGCTCTGTAGGGTAAGCACTGTAGCTGGTACTACATGCCTTTTGACACCATGACCTTCTGTGTTTCTTCAGCCTCTTCTTTGGATTCTGGGTGGTGAAGGAGCTGAGAGAAGAAACTTTACATAGCCCAGAACTGTATAAAAATATCTGTTCAAACCTGTAGTGAGAGCATCTGGGCTAGGCAGAAATGTGAAGGCATGCCTGACAGCAAGTGTATGCTGTATAGTGCCACACAGAGAAGAGCAGCCAAGATTACCCCAAGTGATGTCTCTCTGACATAGCACAGCACCACGCAAAAACCTTACTTCATGCTGGCTGTGTTGTGCCTAAGGATCTCTGTGCTGAACTTCACCATGCAACACAAGCGTGCACAGAGCTACCAGCTGTCCCCAGTACGCCCTCAGTGCCCATCCACACATACACGCTTACCTGCGGCTAAGTATCACCCTTCATCATAGCCAAACTGTATGGCTTATTCTGGGAGCGCAGGCATTAAGTCCGAGCACTGCTTATGCTTGGGTGGTTCGCTCTGTGGTGAGGACAAAGGCAGCCCTTGGAGCGCATCTGGTCTTTCTCAGGAGGAGAGAAAATTCACCCTACAATTCACTGGGAAAAAGCATCTCATCTGATGCGGGAAAATGGGATGCAACTCCTTAAGTCTTAGTAATTCCCTGGAAAAGGAAGCACTAGTGACGATGCCGTAGACAGTGCAGGAAGGCTTTAGTTTGCTCAGTCAACTTGGACTATTTCTGCACTCACCCTCACTTTCAAATCATTGGTGTCCCTGGGGCTCTGAGGTCCTCTAACATTTACAACAATTTGTAAAGCACCAAATCCTTTCTTCCTTCAAATTTTTGTGAGCTGCAATCTCATATGAATAAATAGCTCCTTCACAAAAGGGTTTCAATGGACAAGCATGTTTTACACTCTTATTTTGATCAGCACATGCCCATCAGGACTACTGAATAACAGTCTCACTGTTTTCTCAGACTGTTCTCTAAGAAAACTTGATGCTGAGAAAATCAGACCATATTTCTTCTTTGTTTACACTGATGGCACTGACTTTTCATGGAGGGGCAGCAAGGAAAACTTTGCTTTTATGGGACAATAGGTCAGGATGTCACACAACACTCTTCCTCTGCAGCCCCATGACAACAACTGGATAGGAGGAGATAGCTCTGCCCGCCAGCCCTCCAGCTCCCAAACGGTTAGATGGCAAAGTGTGACTCCTTTTCAGCCTTTGTGAGGTTTGGAAGAGAAATTTCAGGCTTTTCATTCTGCCCGTACTGAATGTAAAGAGTTGCACAACAAGCAGTGTCCTTCTGGAGAAGGAGCTGCAGAAGCAAATGGGCACCACGGTTAGGATGACTCAGGGTGGCTTTAAATGTCCTGCACCCTGGGTCGTGTTGTCTGTGCACGCTGCTGGCTGTTAGCAGCACACTGAGGCAAGGGTTTCCAGCTCCGCTGGGGAAGTGGCTGAGACGCTCGCTGGGCATGTGCAGCCGTGGGGTGCTGCCAGGGTTGCTGGCATGTTCAAAGTGCTTCAGCTTGCACTGAAATGCTGGCAGCAGCCACGGCCTTCCCTTCTGGGAGCTCAGCCTTGCCCCCGTTTGTTTACACCTGGTTTGGGCTGAACTTTGGACCACTGCTAGTCTTGATAGCATTTCTCAAGACAGGGGAGTCCTTGCTGGGCGTGCTAGTCCACTCCTCAGGCTGTCGGGAGTCTAACTGGTGGGGTTTGGTAGGGGTGGCTTTGGTGGGAGCCTTGCAGCTGGTTGCCCAGCAGCCAAAGGAAACTTGTGACTTGCTAAGCGAATGTTTTGGGCCTGAGCTGCAGCTGCACAGTCCTCCAACACATGGGCAGAAAATGTAGAGCTGACAGAATGTTGCTAGGCCCATGCTCCAGTGAGCGGGATGGAGATGGCCGCCTCTGACAGGTGACTTCCACCTGTTTCTCAGGGGACTGCTAAAGCTCACCCTGAGCTATGCAGCCCAGTGGCCACAGCACAAGGGAGGTAATAAATTGCTCTGGCAGCTGGGGGAAGAGTGGGCAGTGCTTTGCAGGAGAAAAGCAATCATTGCTCTCTGGACCCTTGCTCTGTTTCCTTTCCTTCGGCTGTGGGAATGCCATCCTGAGCAAGGGAAATGCAAACTGGTGCAGAAACAAAGGGAAATTTGCTTTCCCTTTGGCCTTTACAGCAGTGACTGTAAGCTAATTCATACCCTGTGCTGAACTCATGGGTGCATGAGAAGACTACAGCAGTATGGTTGCATGCCCATTGGCTTCCTTAGCTGTTGAAGTAGGCTACAGGCAAACTGACTTTTGCGATCTGCACAGCTATGAAGGGCAGTGCTGCTGCATGCTGTCTTAATGTCCACCCTTCCTGCTCCCTCCGTTCTTTCACTGCCCTTGGAGGAGGATGGTTGGACCTGTCCCACAACCTCATACATCAGTGGCGCCGGAAGGGAACCTCACCCAGCTTGATGACAGGGATGCTCCCAGCTTTGTGTCTGCAGTCATATCTGGGGCCACCTAAAACAAGGTTTCTTGTTGACAAGAAACTTCTACAAAGATAGATTTAGATGAAGACAATCCCCTCCTGAGAGCAGAAGCTCTGATAGCTGTTGTCTGGTCCTTATGTTTTAGTGATGTCCTTCTCCCCTCTCTGGCCGAAGAGCACATGGCTCTCCTACTCTTTCTCGGTGGTTGCTCAAAGACTTTCCTCACGCTGGGCTACTACTTGAAAAATCATCCAGCTGAGGGAAGAAGGGGAGGTGCAAGGCTGGCTGAAAAGGAGGGGGAAGGAGCTGATGCCCAGGAGAGTGGCACAGGAAAGCAGAACAAGAATCATTCTCCACAGAAATATTTATTTATCCTAAGTTGGTATGCAAACACAAGGCACAGCTGTTGGCCTTAATTACGGAGACTGTGATTTGGTAGCAGTCTCCATTCATAACCTTCGAATGGAGTATTTTACAACCTTTTACTGTGTTACAGTCTCGTTAAGGATCTTTGAACTTTATTCCAGGGAAACCGATTCAAAAGGCAGGCAGTTTAATCACAAACACTTTTTTAATTTTAAGCTGAACAATTTCAGTGCAAATATCCTACTAAGAAAATTTTCAAGTGAGTCCCCAAGGTATTAATATACCAGTGCAAATGAAACCAGTAATAAGTATCAGGCAGACTTTATCTGGGTCTAGAGACTGCCCTTGCAGTAAATAACAGATTGGATAAAATTATCTACAGTTCAAAGAACAATTTCACTTGAAATGAAACAAAACCCCAATAAAATAATCAGACCATAGAGTGACACAGTGTGAGATGCTTAATTATCAAGTGTTTTAGTTAGCATTTTAGGGCCTGAGTGTTTATGATAATGAGCTCCATTAGAGCTGCTGCTTTTAATATTTTTTTAAAAAGCAATGAAAGAGTTGTTCCAGTCTACCAGGCACCTGATGTGGATTGCTTATATACAGGCACGGATGTTTTATTTAAAACCACATGTGAAAAGCCTCCATGTATTAAAATAAAAGTTGAAGAGGAACTAGAAGGTGCCTCCATAAGGGAGGGCTTGGCCAAGCAGGGAGTTGTGTTTTGGGGAAGCTGGATCTAGGAGCATTGCTCACGGATGCTCTTGTTCTTTTTTTACAGTGGGCTGGTGCAGCCTCAGCGCTAAATGGTGCCTTCAGCTTTTTTGGCAGACCCCAGCTTGCCTGTGCCCTGTGCTTTGCCGTGGTGCACCTTAGTGCAAGGAAACAGCCTGAGACCTCCATTTATCACGAGCAGGGAGCAGAAAGTGCTCGGGAGTGAATGTGGTGGCTGAGCAGTTTCTCACAATGATGGAGCAACAGGGCTTTTAAGTAGCACCCCCCCCAACCCTCCCTGCCCCTCACTGCTGCACCATTGCAGAGGTGAGGAACCACCCTGCCTTGCTACCCCACCGCTTTCCCCGCTTCATATGCTCAAAGAGCACCTATTTTACTGAGATTTCCAGATAGCGCCTCTCTTTCCTTATAAAACCTCTTTGCCTAAGAGAAGGACGGTGCTGCATGAAAAAGGCAAGAAAAAATGAATCTTATAGAGGAACTGGAACCCAATGCAGAGTGCAGAAGACAAGAGCAAATCTGCTGCCAAACATTTCTTTGTACTGGCCAAGTTCTTGCGAACCCTGACAAAATAAGCATATGCCAACCTGCGTATGGTTCAATTTGTGAAAAGAAGGAGGGCTCCGATTCTGCACATGTTCATGTATAAGAGTGACTTCTTGCATCTGTGAACTGCTAGTGAAGCTACCTACAATTGTAAAATGCCTTTAATGTGTAGGAACTGGACCTTTTTATAGCCAGATTCCTTTTGTTATCTGCTGGGAAATCTTGATGCATTAGTTTCTCCCTGCTGTCTCAGAAAAGGCTGCATAGCCACTCAAGCAATCTCCGCTGGCTTTCCCGCAGCTCTTCTTCGTTCTTCTTTCATGCGCTAATGTACTGTGGGGGATCATGACAGGGGCCGAGGGGTAAAGTTGCTCTCCACAAATTCCACGGCTGAGTTAAAATGCGGACCCTCGCATGGCACAGGTACCAGCCCTCTGTGGCAAGGGAAGGGTGGAGAGCTCTCCCCTCTCTCTTAACACGCAGCCTTGCACTTCATTCCCCCCCAGCACCCTCCGGACCGAAGCCTGTCTCACCCTCGCTGAACCTCGCCATCCCTGCTGTCCTCGGCTGTCCCTGCAGCACGGATTCGCTTGCCTTTTCAAGAGGTCTGTGGACACACAAGCGCAGCTGGGTGGCAGACTGGGGAGGTGTCCACAGCATGGCAAGGGTGATGGGGATGGGGAGAGAGGTACTCGGTGCATTATTGGCAAGATTTTATTGGTGAGATTAGTGTCACTTATGTGCAAAAGTGAAAGTCCACAATCAGGGCTGGGTTGGGCTCCACGGTTTCTCTGGTTTTCATGTGAGCCGACACAGACGTTGCAGGTGCCCTATAAGGCCCATGGTGATAGAAGAATGCATTTGAGGTGTGATTCAGCCCCCTGTAGACTCTGATAACCCGTAACCCAAACTGCCCGTTGCTAATAAAATGAGCCTGCGGTGACGGGGCACAGGGGGCACCGCTCAGAGCCTGCTCCCAGCCCCATGGCTGGGATGGCTCCTGCCCGGCCGCAGGCATCCACCAAAGCAGCGTGTTAGGTGGGAGCCAGCCCAGCCCGGGGACAGGGATGGTGGGGACCCTTGCTCCTGGCTTGCCTTCCCGGAGGGGCACCAGTGTGCCGCAGGGAGGGGTGTCATCGTGGCTCTCTCCTCATCCACACCTCTTGTTGCTCACTTTGCGACTGGATTTTTTGTATTTACTTTTCAGAATGACCCTTTCATTCACCCCCTGTTGCAGACAACTGGAAGGCATGCGTTTTGTTGCTGTGGGCAGAGCTAGGCACTCCCATGGTGCTAACCCATGCCATTCAAGTCTGGATGCAAGTCAGGTCCTACAGCTGGCTCCACCCCAGATGTGCAGAATGAGTCCTAGCATTCGCTCCAGGTGGTTGGATTAAATTAGTGGATAATTTAACAGGAGTGCTAAATCCTTATGGTAACAAGTCACATGCAGCTTTATCTTGTAATACTTTTACAGCAAGTTTAGAGTTCCTAAAAGCAGGTATGCAATTCCCACACCACTGTAATAAAATTTCTGTCCCCTGTGGCTATTACAGGGCAGAATATTCAGGATTTCTTCCAGATTGATCTCTAGGTATGTGTATTTCAAAAAGTTATTGTAAGGGGTAAATTTACCAGGAAACCTGTTGGCTAGATGACAGTGTGACCTGAGCATCTGGGGATGAAGAAGCAGGCATAGAGTCCTGGGACTGGGAGAAACATAGAGTCCTACCTGTCGTGACAAAGCATCTGGGCAAATGGACCTTCATTAATGAAAGAAAAAAAACCAACCTCCTTTGAAGCACCCTTCCAGTAGGAGGATGACAGAGAGTGTTTCTGATGCAGCCTCCTTTTCCTTCTCTGCCAGCAGCTTCATTTAGATGGCTGCCGCTGCGATACCTGTCTGTTCCAATGATCAGGCACTTACAGGCTAAGTACTGCAGATTTTTACAGTTCAGACTTCTAATGCATCCAGAAATGTAACAGAAAAGTGTTCTTTTTAAAGCCCTATCTCAGGTAGAAATGGAGAAAACCTGAAATTAATTCTTAAACTATAATTTTATGGCTTAGCATAGCCCAGATGAACCATCCATCTCTGACCATATTACGTAAAACACTTAGGTCTCCCAGGACAACTCAAGTTCTCACACCTGGTCAGTTCTCATGCGCTTAAGAAATATATTAAACTGAGTGTTTCACTGATATTTGTGGCAGATATACTTCTACATGTTGAACTCTGTATGTGTGGGTGGATGGTGCCACTGATTGATTCACAAAGATCAGCTAAGGTAACTGTTCTCCAGTTATCAGTCTTACTCTGGTAATCTTCAGCTGCTCCTCTCTTGTTATGTAGAATCAAGGAAGCTCTTTCCTTTTCTTGTATATTCTTTTCATGGCTGTAACTGTGGAGACTTATTTTTTTGTAAGGGTTTGTTTCTTACATTCATAGGAGAGCACAGTGAGACTGTGTGAGATCAATTACATATTTACTTGTTCAAAAACCTTAATTTGAAGAGAACCATGTAGTCCTACATATTTACCTTTGCACTAGGTTACATCATAACATTTTACTCAAACAATGCCCTTAAACAAACACTGCCCTCAAGGCGGGGACATGAGCAACTCGATCCATTTGATCTACAAATCAAAGATGTTTTGTGCAAGGAGATGTTATGTGCAAAGCACTTATTTTTTTTTTAAAGATGATGTATATTCTCTCATTGTCTATCAAAACATTAACAATATAGTCAGAACTGAAACAATACAGGTAGATGCTTTCTTTAAAAGTACAGAGGAGCCATTAGCAATTATGTGGGTGTTTTATAATGCTCTCCTATTTATTTCCAACATTAGGCATGAACATTGCTCAGAAATCTGTACATCTTTGTGCCCTACTACAACATGATGCTGAAGCATCAACTTTTCTAGAAATTTAAGAGAACAACTAAGTCTTGGGGGAGAGGCTTGCTTCATGTGTGCTTCCCTTGCTTAGAGAATTAGATGGGTTATTCGCCTCATGCAGTGAGGGCCAAATCTTCCCTCTGCAACTGTCTGCTTCAGTGGGAGTCTTGCCTGGGGAAGGGCTTCTGAGTTTTTCTGGTCAGAAGGAAGTTATTCTTTTTATTGGATCAGAAAAGCATGCAGTTATGTGTGCAGCAATTAAATATACCTCTCACTGTGCAAGAGACAAACCATCACTTTAGATTAGTTCTCGTTTAGATGTTTTTCTGTTTGCTATTAGAGTAATTTAACCTAATCCCTGCCTGAGAATCCTGATTTGCTGTATGCCAGGGGAGTGGACATGTGCGTACTTACTGAATATGTGTCATATGCTGTCCTGCCGCAGAGCATTAGTGAGCAATGCTTTTACATAGACTGCAGGGCCCATTTTGCTACCAAAAGGCAAAACGTGTATGTAGGAGGAGGGAAAAGATATATAAATTACGAAAATTTTGTGTTTCTGAAATGTGGTTTTACAGCTGTCAGAGTACATGTAATGTTTGCAGCCTATTATTGCTATATACGAAGTGGTTTCATAGCCTGAGGAACAACCGACTTGAGCTGCAGAAAAAGCACCCACATTTGTATTCATGCCCTTTCTACACCAGCGTTGCACTTCAGAGAGCAGAGAAATCTCAGAGGATGGGTAGGAGAGGACGAACACAGCTTCCCAGCAAGCTGTGGAAACCAGGTGGATGGTGCCAGTAAAATCAACCAGGCCAAAACAAACTTAGACTCGAGAAAAATGCCCATATGTATCATTCTGTATTTGGAAGACCTTCTAAAGGAGACCAGACACTGGTCCATTGGTCTTGTTGTGGCTCCTGACACTCACAAAGTCTGTTTTTCACTTGTCTGACATGGACATGAAAGTGAGATTAGAAAGAAGAGGATGTATCAGTTTCAAATAAAGGAATTTTTGTCCAGCAGCTCTCCTGTCTACATAAGGTGGTCATTACCAAATGTCTTGAAAAATTTTGGGATAGCGTCATCAGCTGTTCACCTGCTGACACCCTTACATGCAAGGTCCTAGTGAAATCATGTTTCAGTAGTACAGAATTGCTTTTTATTTTAAGTCACCAAGTTGAATTTAGATTTCAGACTCACAGTTCCTGTTGTGATGGTTTGTTATGAACTAAAGGTTATTCGTCAGTAACTTAGACCTGAAAATAATCTTTCTGTTTTGAGAACACTCCTGGTTCCACTGGTTTTCCCATTTTGAGGCAGGATGATCTTGTTACAGCTGAAGTCGATGGTAAGCCATAGGAAGTCTTTCTCAAACCAGTGGACACCTTCTGCACAGAAGAAAGATGAAACCCTCTGGAAGCTTAACTGCTGTAATTCAGTAAGCGTTAACCTCACATTGCATATGTTGACAGTTCCTGACCACTTGCAGGTCAAGGAATCAATTGCTACAGAAAATTGTTGACAATTTAAGCTAATGAATAAATTTAGGGTCATGATCCCTTCAACTGCACTACTTGGAGAATGAATTTTACTGAATGCATAATTTTCTCAGCTTCACTGAAGAAGTGACGTAGAAATTGGATTGCCATCCATCACCAGAAGAGAAGAGAAACACAGGCTACACGAAACCACGATCACTGGTGTCAAAGAGACGTAGAAAAGTTTCACCCCAGCCTCTCAGTAGGTTTCTGGTAAAAGAAAATGTGAAACAGAAGAGTAGGTAATGACAGTATCAGCCTTAAAAAGTAGTTCTTGCCAAGCACCAAGGTTTCATTTTAGTAGCGAGTCTGACCCAAACTCCATCCTATCTACACACAAAAGATGCTCCTTTGAGTCAAATTATGCTTCAACCTATACAGCATGCCAGGCTGTCAGGGAGAGCCAGCTACACTCAACTTTCAGTCTTGCAGCTAACCCAGCTGTCTTGCAATTGGGCGTGTGGCAACTTGAGCTGGGCTTAGTAGTATGCATGTGCCCATCTGTCCTAGGTTGTCCCACTTAGATGTAATGAAGCCATATTGTAAAGCAGAATTTTTCCACCTGTGGTCAAGGTATCTCTGTGAACCTGCAAACTGCTTCTTAGAGAATCTGTCAAAGCAGACTAAGCCAGCCTACTGTCAGTACGCTTACATTCAATTTACAAGACTCTGAAACCTCCCACCTGAAAACAGTTAAGTGTCCACAAATCAAACTTGAAAACTTTCATTATAAAGAAATGAACATCTTTATGCCCTTGTACTCCCTCAGTCATCTTTAGTAGCCCCCTCAGCAACTCCACCATCTCCTTATTTTCTTTAGCCTAGAATGGCATGAGCTTAAACTCGGAGTGTAGTGCACACATTACACATCAGGATCACAGCAAGAGACAGAAATGGACAAAAAAAATGTTTGTTAGTGCGAAAATAAATGACACGTATGTGGAGGCAGAGAATCCAGGTGGATCAAACCAATCTTTTCCCCAAACAGTCTTGAAATCTGTCAAAATAGGGTGCATACAATAAGGATAAATTCAAATGCTTGCTTTCTTCCTGGTGTGGCTGCCTATGTTTCTGCAATTCAGAGTTAACATCCAAACTACAGAAAGTTGCTTTTGGTTCTCCAGCAGCATAATTGGTAGTGCTCTCCACATTCCCTTACAGTAATTAATTGAAAAACATGTATCTGGGGCCTTCTAACAAAGCCTCTAGGTATTTTATTGTAGCCTACAATGCTTTTATTAAAAAACATCCTTTCAAACTGATTTCCACAGAGGGTTTTTTTCCTTTCAGAGTGTAGGTTTGCTTGTTTTTCTGGGAGAGGATATTTCCATCTACTGATGATAATTGCCAGGCATTTCTAGGCAGCTGCAGTATCTGGCTTCAGAGGCCACTGACTTCTGGGGTGGGGATGCCTGCTGTTTTATACATGTGTACATATGTATGTATGTATATATGCATATTTCAACAGTGTGAGGATGTGGTTTGATGATGTGTTAAAACTGAAGTGCATCTAGTACTCAGTCAAAAATGCCTTGAACCTACAATACGAAATGCCAGTTGTGTATAAACTCCTTCTGCCAGTTTCAAATGTGTCCAAAGTGTTTTGATGGATTAACTTTTTGTTAGACTTTACACTGGATCAGTATTGCCTGTCCAAATCCAAATATCCACAGTTATTGCAACAGCTTTTGCCATTCTTTCTTGCTCCTGCTCATTGCCACCCAGGATCATGCCCTCTGGTTGTTGCAGGTTTTGAAACATTTCCCGTGCTTTCTCTACTCTCTTTTGAATATTTTGTTTAAAGTATAGCATAGCATTTACACCTCTGCTACTTCTTCAACATCTCCTGTCTACACAGCTTCTGATCTCTGGCTGGAGCCAGGAGGTTCACAACAATGCTCTTCTGCCCCCAAACATGTCCCCAGCACATGCACCTGTACCTCCTTACCTGTCTGGAGGGTTTGCCCAGGCCCATTCCAGCTGCTGATCCCCAACATCTCCTGGGAAATTCTGCCTGGCTGTCTAGCCTCAGGTTCCTGGGAAATCCAGCTGGTCCCAGAGGTGTTCCTTTGGCTGGTGTTGCCAGAGGCACATAGCAGCAATTTAAAAAAACCTGAATGCAGACATACATGTGTGTGTGTACACATACAGGCACCACAACAATGATAGTTTGACCAGAAAAAGGCTCTGATGAAGTGAAACTAGCCTGAGACTGTACTTAACACTTTCTGATCCTCACCAATCATTCATCCAGCCTCAGTTCATGTATCAAAGGTCACACAGTTGCACTGTGGCTCGGCACGGTGCAGTATTGCTCCCTGTACCAGCCCTGAGATGGATGGGCTTCCCTGCTCAGGTCTTCTCCTGCCCAGCTGTCCAGAGTCTGGGCCCCAGGAGAGCCAGTCTGGAGACCAGTTCTGCCTGTGCTGGGAACCAAACTGCCCCAAAGTGTCCCGCTGGTGTGTGTTTTCCCTGTTTGTCTCTCACACATGTCCAGGTGGTGAATCAGAGGCAGTGTGACCTTTGCAGAAAGACAGCTGCCCACAGAGCTAGCCCAGGTGACAGAGAGATGCTAGCAGCAATCGTCCTAAAATAGCTCGGGGAGGAGCACAGCTGGGGGGAGGACTGTGCTTTCATTTTCTTGCTTGAGGAGAATAGAAACCTGTGGTTGAAACCAGACAGCAAGGCCCAGGTGTGCACGTCATCCTGGAGGCTGGCTGCTCTCTGGTGGCCTGGCAGTAAGAGTTTACTGGGGGAAGCAGGGGCTGCCTGCTCGGCCACGAGGAGCACGTTCTGGGTGAATGCTATTCACAGCTCAGAGCAGAGGTTTCTGCTCTTGCTGTTGTATGCCATACTTGTGAAGTGGGATGGGCATTGGGAGATACTTCAGGTAGTGGAGACATAACACTGTGTAGAAAAGTCAGGACCTAACATCCCTCATACCTTTGATTATCTTTTCCAGCCACATTGTCTAGACCAAGTCAGTAATGCAGCACCAATTCTGCCACAGACCATATCTTGGAGCAATGGAAGTGAGATGATGCAAGAAGCACTGTAAGATAATCAGGATTTCTAGTCCTAGTTGCTAAACTGCCTCCCTTCCTTCTCCCCCGCTGCTCTCTGTTCCTCATGTTTTCCAGGTGCAAAGTTCTTTTTTCCCCCGTGGTCTGCACTTTCTTTTCATTAAATATTTGTAATCTCTGCTTGTACTTAAACAGTGTTGAGATGATTATTTCTGAGGATGGGATATCAAGGATTGCAGAAAGCCTGGAACGAAAGAAGATGCAGCTGAATATAGCCAGAAATGCAGGGTATGCAGAAAGACTGTTATTGCTTCCTTCCCATTTCTGGACAGTTTGGAGTTATAACCAGTAGTCCCAATGAGCGTCCCATAAAGTAATTAGGCAGGACTTCCCCAGACCTCAGTGGTACATGCTGGTACAGAGACAGCTGGTCCCACCTGTCAAAGTCCCACCAGCTGTCTTCTCTTCCTGGTGTCACAGATATTGTTTAGGACTATTGCTCAGGTGAAGAGGATCCAGGTAAGACAGTCCTGTCTGACCTTCCGTCTTGTCTGAACATCAAGTACACACTCAGAACCACACAGACACTGTAAAAGTCATTGTAGCAGAAGGACTCTGGCAGTGTATGAGGTTGCAAGGGAGCAGGCTAGATGCAGTGTGGGGCAGCAAGTGGCACAGCTCTGGCTCACACTGGCGTAAAATGACAAGGTTGCATGATCTCACTAATTTGGCAGTGACCTTTTGCAAACCAGCCACATCACTGCAGGTTGAGCCAGCTCTGCTGAGGGATCCAGTAATATACAGCTCTGGCACTAGGGCTGCTGTGGCCTGAGTCATGGGACCTGCAGAATTAAATCTGCAATTTATTGGAGTTTTGTGTGTGTGTAATGCCTGCGTGGTAATGTGAACATCCCTTGTTTCCTTTCCAAAATAGAAGGATTTTTCCACAATTGCATCCCTTTCCATTCTGCTATCTCTTTAGTGTTAAATGTGCTTCTTATTAATTGTTGAATGGAGTGATGCTGCTGTGATTTCTCACTAATCTGCACAGGTTTTCTTGAGTAGAGACGCACCCTTCCTAGGTATTTATTACCTAACTGCACAGACAATTGTGAACAACTACACATCTGAATATGACACAGCTCACCCATTTCCTCAGCCTCAGAGGCATTCATTGTCATCCCAAACTCTTCCCTGATCCTGAGTTTTAACTTTCAGCCAAGCTCAAAGAAAATACCATGCAAAATCCTGCTTTTCCTCACCATTGCTTGTGACAGCATCAGGTGCTACACCAGGAATGATTATTGCTTCTCTGTTTCCTTGAGGTGGAGATGGATCACCACCTAGACAGGTCTGTGAGCTAAAGCGGTCGCAGGATCCTGCCTGTGCTCTTCCAAAGAGGGGACTACCCAGTTACAGGCACAGTAACCACCTGTGGACATTACAGTCCTACAGAAAGGATGGGCAACTAGTTTCTTACAATTCAGCTCCATATTCCCTTCCCATGCTCTTTGCCAGCTGATTTATGTTTTTTTTTTTTTTTTTTTTTTTTGCCACTGTTGTCTAAATTTAAAGTAAATTTATCTCCTTTCCCTACTGGCTGTAGATTAGGTACCATTTGGAGAGGATATATTTGGAGTTGTACAGATGATCTATCATTTATTCCACACCATTCAACACTCTATTGACCAGGGCATAAGGGTTCATCTTTTCTGTAAGCAACAAAGTTACAAATATTGGAATGAATAGACAAACCCACTTCTGGGATATGTTATAATCAGTGTCCTGTTCTTTCTACATTAACGCCCCCCTCCATCTTCCTCAGGTCCTGAATAAACCCCTGTTTGTGCAACTGTAGGGATTGAGGGGAAAAAAATTTCAAAGGCCCATTTATTCCTCTCAGAAGGAGAGGAGGAAGCAGGCCTATTGCAAACCATTTTTATCTTGTCTGCATCACTAAAAGATACAAATAAACTGGAACTTTGCTTTCCATCACTTGCCTTCCTTTCTCTGGATGGCACTGTTCATTTCTTGAGATCTGCTTGTCCTCTGTAGCAGTTTTTCCTTCAAATGGGGTTATAATACTAAAAGGATGGTTGGGGCAATGGCCTATAGCTGGATCGTAAGACAAGGATATTTAATGGTCATGCCCAGTATCTGAAGCAGAAGGCAAATATAAGGCTCAACTAAAAGTGAGATCACCTAGCAACAAAGTATGGTCATAGCTGGCATAGTCTGTTAGTCAGGTTACAAATCCTGGTCTGTAACTCACTGAGCAGTCCTAAGAAGTTTCATGAAGATGACAATAATAGGAGTATAGAGGAAGTCTTCAAAACACACAAGATGATGTGATAAAAGGGATTTTCCTGCACAGAAGTTAAGCTAATGAGTTTGAATTTGGACAATTTGTGTTTCAGAGTGACATCTAATTATGCTTTGAGATCCCACTGCCTGTCTTGTGAGGTCAACAAAAACCTATTTTGTGAACCTGTATCCCTGTGGGTCTGTCTGAAGGCTCCAGCTGAAGACAGCAGAACGGCTCCTCATGGGCTGGAGGGTTCGTGCCACAATCCGATACATTTCAAATACACCTCAGCTGAATCCCACTGGTTCAGAAGTCCCCTCAATAATATTTCTGTTAAGAAGAAACAGCAACATGAAGCTCAAGCTCCTATAGCTATAGCTCAGTTTCTTACCCTTCAACTCTGACTCAGAAGGGGACAGTTAACCAGGTGGCTTTTGTGAGGGCGGGAGGAAAGACGAGCTACCCGGAATATTCAAAGCCCTCTGATGGGTATGTGAAGTATTAGGGGACAAGAGCCAGGGAAGCACCAGATAATGAAGATGGGGATGGTTTGATAGGCATATCAGTAGCTTTCCTGCAACAGCATCACGTTTTATGAAAATGAAAAAAACCCTTATTACTCCCTTACCACCACCCCGCCCCCAGCAATAAAGTAGACCTCACAGATGAACTGCTGGTAGTGTTCCTCTCCTCCTTCTACATATAGTTCAAATCCACAACTGGATGTTTCTAATTACAGAATTCTGATATTTCACACACACACAGACAAAAAAAAGGTAGAAAAGTAGAAAAAAGATGGACAGAGGACAAGAGTTCAGGTTATTCAGTGCGGTGATCCAGGTTGCCAAGACAAAACAGAGATATTTGTTGCCATTTTGTTCCTAACACCCTGTCCTTTCTATACATTCCTATCCTGGCTATAACAAATAGTTTTCTGTGTAGAGATCTCTTGGGATGTAGTCATTATTATTTTGCTGTAAAACACCAATGGGATATAGGATGGGCATTCAAGAACTGCTTAGGTTGTGGGAAGATTTCTTAAAAGAGTTCTTTGGAAATTGAGGAACATCCTACCTAACTGCAGCTATGAAGGACTTTTAACCATGATAGCAAGGTTATAACTACCCATGCAAAAAAAACAGCCAATTTAAGAAATCTCATAGAAACACAAGAAATTTGTATTGGTCCTGTTGCTTTTTGAAGCTCTCTTCTCTCTGTTGCTCATTACAGAGGGAGTCTGGGGACTAGCTGTCCTTATTTCCATGCCTAAAATTAGCTGGAGTAAGCTCCCTTTGGATACTGTGTGGTTGATTCAATGCTAAATCAGTTTTTCTGGACTTTATTTGTTTTCCTCCTCCAGGACCAAGCCCAGTGTTACTGCCTTTGCCCTTTGCCCCCCTGCATACCCTGCATGGGGATAGGTGCACATGTTTTATTCATATCCTGGTGTTATCCTTCTGCCAGTACCATTCCTCCCTTTTGTTTTTAAACCTGCCCTCAAGTCAGTGTACAATATCAAGTGCATCTGTTGTTTATTGATTTATGCAGTGCTCTGAGACTACTCTACAGAAGCTTTTTACAAGCAGGGAGCACTTCATTTATAACTAAAATACTGGGACCTCTTGTCTGGAACGCAACAGCCATATAAAAGCGCCGGTAACGCAGCTCAACAGCTCTCAGAGAGAAACTGAAGAATACCATACCTAATTGAAGCAACAAGGGATTGTTAACTACTGTGGGAAGAATGTAATTGCTTATGCTGGAAACTGGCCAAGACACTAGGGTTAACATTTCTATCCTTACAAAACGGATGCTGGGACCTTTAAATGGCTACCGCTAATTATAATTACCCCAAATAACACTGCTTAAACCACCTTTTACTATCACATCACACCATCAACTCTATCATTATTAATGCATCCTTCAGACTGCTCTTTTTGCAGTCTGCTACACAACAAAGTAATTCACAGAATGCTAATAAAGCTGTACCCAAACTGCTTTAAATCAGTGGATTGGGCATGAAAGAAGTCCAAAATGAATACAGCTCCCAGTTTCAGATGAGTTTGATTTGTAGCAAAATTTAAAACTGTCAGAAAATATAACTTGAAAAGAAAAATAGTGCAAATGGGTAGGTGGATTTGGCTTGTGAATTTAGCTCTACTGTCTTGAGTCTGTAAAGAAAGAAAACAGAGAGAAATCTCTCCGCTACTATATTGTACAGTGGCTGAAAAGATTCCTGTAAATTTAGGGGGATGAGGTAGCATAGCTTGTGTACACCTTAATTTTATCCATTAATTCCTTCCTACTCACATATGAAGAAATGTATCTGTGTTTGCCCCAGGGAGGCTTATAGCCGGAGAAGACTTTGCACCTTAACGTTTGAGCTTCGCGAACGCATTTAGCCTTACGTGACCAAAATGGTTGCAGTTTCATTAACTACCAGTCAGGTTTAACTGAGGAAAATTTGACTCATAATGTCTAAGTTTGAAAGACAATCACTAATGGCACAGAGCAGATGCCTTTAAATGTGTTTTCCCTTTCTACTTCTCCATTAACCATCATTTAATGATGTATTGCATATCTTTAGATTTAAGCAAAAAAATGTAACTCTTTAGGTCTAAAATCTCTATTGGTTATTTTAAATAACAGCCTATGCAGGAAATAACTTCCCAGAAGCATAAGAAATGCAGAGAGATACGTGTTTAAGCATATACTGTCACCTTATTCAAATCCGGACCTCCCACGACTTTTACTCAAAGCTTCCATGGCCGATACCTTTGGCAGTGGGCTCCAGAGCTGGCGAGGTGGAGCTTCTGCCAGGCCCAGGGATGAAATGGCAAATCCCACCATCCTGTTGTGCTGCGGAGCCCTCATCGCCTCTTGCACGATAGCAATTCCAGCTTTTGAAGTTTTCAAACAGCCAGGAGGGGGCCACCCCCCAGTGGCATCATTTTGACCAGAGGCAGTGCTTCAGAGCCTGTCAGCGGATCACACCGCAGCTGGTGCAGAGCAGAGGGACAACAATAGATGTCTGCAGTTAGTGACGCTGCTCTGGGCATGGGCTCTTAAACTTGGATTTGATTTCTGGGCTGGTTTGGGGCTTCTGTGAAAAAGATGTTAATCACGAAGCATGCAAGTATGCATGTTGGCTTTAATGGGACCGCTCCCACGCCTGAAGTTCAGTATGTCTGTAACTACTTGAAGGAATGAGGCCATAAGTTTTAATTTTACAGGGATGTCAGTAAAGGCTTCTGCTAAACCAGCGGGCGAGAGGGAGGTCTGGGTGCTGACAGCCCTTCCAGTGACTCACTGCAGCATCTTTAACAAGTTGCTTCCCCCCCAGCCCAGACCCTGTCCGTAGAAGGAGCGTAACAGAGATTCACACTCTCACACTTGGAAAGCAACACCCAGAAAGAGTTACCGGCTTGTTTTCCTGAGGACACTGTCACAGCAAATCGGGTGATCTAATACATTCTAACAAATTAGATTATCTCTCCCTACAAGTGTTGCCTCTCATATCTTTAACTGATCATGTCTATGGCAATACTAGAAATAGTCAAAAGAGATTATCCTGAGATCTGGAGAAAATTTAGCCCCCATCCCACCCTCTTGCTGTGTTGTTCTCAAGGTACCAGCCAGAAACATCAGTGTGTGCAAGTAGCGTCTTCCCCCTGAACAGGTCTAAGCCTATGATATTATCTCATATACTCACAGACTTTCTAAGACATGGGTTTGCTTTATGCATGTGTTTTTCTCAATTATTTCCTTCATTTCTACAGAGCAGAGAGAGCTCTATGATAAATAATAGTCCTGTATTTGCAGAATTTATATTACCAGTAGTTAGAAGGATGGATGTTCCCGTCTGCTGAAGATTTTGAAATCTGATTTGCTTCCGAAGAAGAATAAACTTGAATGTTTTAAGGCTTCACAAAGAAGGACTTTGGAAAAAAAAAAACTTTAGATAAATACAGAGAGTTCAATAAAGTACAATATTTTATGTCAGTGCTTACTTGTTTTTCTATATTAAAATATATAATAAAAAGTAAACATAATTGGAGAGGAAATTCATTTGCGCGGTTAATGAGGCATTTTTATTTATGAATACAATAAACGAATAAAATAAAATGTTGGATAGTCCGAGAACGCATGGCCTCATCAAAGTTTCTTTATCCAGTTCTCTTGGGAAAGATGCTTAAGCCAATAAATCTCAGCCTCAAACACACAGCTATTCAAAAACCTGCCTCAGCTTGTGGAGATGGGAGGCTCTTAAAACCCTGTTCTTTTAACTGCTAAGCTGAGCTTGAGACAGCACAAACATGCAAGGCCCATTTTTTAGACTGGGTTTCAGGCCGTGTAGACAGCTGGTAGCTCTCCCGGCGCTGACACACCGCGGGGGGGACGCTGCAGGCTGACGGGGACGGTGGGGCAGCAGCAGTGCCTGGCTGAGTGAGACAGCGGGAGGGTGCTCTCAGTGCCCGTGGAGGCTGTTGTCATGCCTACCGCAGAACACCCAACTTCTGTGGTACGTGACCATGTGAAAGATGCATTGGAGAAGCCACGTGGCTGACACCTTGAAATGCACGTAACATATCCTGGAAAAGGGTGAGGTTTTGGAGGAATACAGATGTTTGGCCACCAATTTGTGCTGCCGCATGTGGGTAAAATACTTCTGGAAGGAGCTGTGAAGTTCGGTGCCCTGTGTCGTTGTGGAGCTCCCCAGGGAAGAGCTGAAGTTCCTCTGGCGCTGACTCACGCTGCCCCAGCTGATGGAGCTCGTTTCTTGACTGACACGCTAGTAATTTAATATTGTTTTTCAGTCGGATTTGTCGGGTATTAGGAATTTACGCTAAAAATGTCTTTAAAAACATGCCGCAAAGCTTCTATTATTTCTACTGCACCACTTGGGATTAGGGTGCTTTAATAGGTACTTACTGAGAAGAGGAGATTAGGAAACCTCATCTAGGTGCATGAAGTCCCTAGGAAGCAGGTTGTGGTCCTAGTAAATATCAACCATTTCATGCTAAGTTAATGCTGAGAGGTTAATCCCTTATTGTTCAGTATAGGCTTTATTTTATCTAAATAACTATCTAGAAAATATCAGAAATAATTTGCTCCATAATACAATATTAGAAGGCATCAGGCAATCCCTGGACACCTACTGCAACAAGAAAAAGGAATAAGAAACAAAGTTAAGACAACTTATCCAGTATAAGTCACACAATGCGAAGTGTACAATGTCTCTGTGTATAAACTAAGATATTTAATTACTGACTGAGTAGATTACACTCAACTACAAAAATCGTAAATACTTGTGGAGATAAATCCTGGATTAGTTCCGTGCAATAACAGCTACAGAAATAAGGGATGAAAATTTGTCATCTGAGGTGGCTTTTTGTTATGCTAAATGAATCATTAACCTGACACCTTCCACCAATAGAAAATGTAAACGTTTAGACGAATCTCATTTTTAAAAAGCTATTTACAGCATTAAAGTGCTTTCAGTCTCCGGGGGGGTTATCATCATTATAAAGTGCTGGACAGAGGGTGCGTGCTCAAGAAGTGCGCAGAGCCGGGAGCATGTGTCACAGATACCTTTCCTCCCATAGGGATGTTGCTTCAAGCTGAGGAATCCCAATAACCAAATTAATATAATCCAAGCATTCCAAAACCACAAGATTTTCAGGGATTTCTCCCCCCTTCCCCACCCCATTTTTATGTTTGAAGTTTTGCTGGCAGGATATTTACATTTCCAGCTAATTCCTGGTGTAGAGGTAATTTGGGTAGTGGGATAAATGATTTGTCTGTGTAAAGACATGCGTGTCTTGCAATGAGCTAAATATCTTCTCAGCAAAGGCTCACATAGAGGCAATTTCTTTACTGTGAGGAAAAGTATGTTTTGACTAGATAGCTTTATTGCTGCATGACTGGGAGGGGGAAAAGGCACTGTAGGTCTATTTGACATGTGTAGTGGAAATCAGCCCCACGGGTGAGGTCAGAAGGTGCGATGCTTTGACGTGCTGACTTTGACTGACTGCATCTGGGTATGTACTCCCTGTGCCTCAGCATCGCTGCAATTTCTCAGCAGGGAGCCAGCTTTGGCCACTTCTCCCTGTATATGCTGTCGCCTTTTCTGGCAGGGGACACACAGCTGAAGCTGCATTCCTTTAGGCCACTGACCACAGTGTTACTACATATACCCTAAATCTCTCATCCATACCTTGTCCAGAGGCTTTCTTCTCTCACTTTTCCATCGTGGAAGAGTGATCTCCATGCTTTTGCTGCTGCCTCCTGCACTCTGTGGCTGGGCTTAGATCTTAAGATTTTTGGACATGAACTGTATTTCTTCCAGGCTTTCATCTGGAAATCACGCAGCAAACTTGTTTTTGCTAACCTGTTTTCAGCTGTTATTTATTCACGTTTCCATTTTGCTGCTCCAAATAACTTTGGAGATCGATACCTATTTTGTAACATTACCTCAATGTCTGCTATTAAAGAACTGGAAAGCAAAGATTATAGATCTCTAAAACAAGTAGGTCCATGGAGCATTCAGCCAATGTCCCAGCATGGCAAAATCAGCTGCAAATGCCTTTTGCTTGCAACTCCAGTGTTTGCAAACAGTGGTGGCACCTGGGGCTAGCTGGCAGCCCAGTGACCCAAGAGAGCCCGGAGATCTCCTGTCCCACAAAGCCAAGGCTCAAGATGCTGTGTGGGGAGCTAGGAAGAAAGACTATGCTTTGTGAAGGGTCTGGATAGGACCCTGCGGTGGCTCTGACAGATGCTTGGTTTGGTGATGTCCCTGAAGGGGAGCAGAAGTTACCTAGGCAGTGAAGAGTATACCCACATCTCACTGCCTGACCTGAGACACGGGAAAGACCTTCATGTGTGTGCTTTCCCCTTTGCCATCATCACACGTTGTCTCATGGGTCAGGGATGAGGACCTGGGAAAGGACAACACTGTGTGCCTGTAGCTTTATTCCCACAGCTACTCAAGAAAATGAGAGGTGGTCATTGGGCCAAAAGCCTCTCCAGTTGTTTCCCTTCATGTTAGGGAGAAGACAACCGCTACACAGAAAAGGGCTGGATAGGAGCTCTGCTCCTCTAACTCCCTCCAGTGAATACCCCTCTATACCTTTGCCTCATGAATAAGTTGATGTTGTAAGGAAACCCCTCTGTCTCTGCCATCGGTGTCTTATCCAAGCAGAAAACTTATTCCAAATTCAGCTATTGTTGTGTTTATACAACAATAATATGGATCATGGTTGTATTTTTATATCTGAGGGTAAGGTAGAGCATGCCACTTAGCTCATGCTATGTTTGGATTGGGTTGGGATATGCAAACATCTCTTGGGCAAAAATCCTGCAAAATTCCTTGGCAAGGAAACTCCAGTGCTCTCAGCGAAACATAGGTGCCAGGTAAACTGGATCTTGCTTTCTTCAGACAGTTAGAAAGGGCAGATGCAACATATTCATACCAATAAGACCAGGTAGCTTCTGCACAGCTATGTCAAGAATGACTTATCTTTTTCACAGCAGTTTTATTCCAGCTGGTGGCTGACACCTATAAGGGACAGTAATTTCTGCCTAAATTGCTCCTGCTGGGTTACATAGCTTGTATTGCAAGTACACATGCAACATTTTTTCTTTTTTTTTTTTAT
This sequence comes from Platalea leucorodia, assembly GCF_965183815.1. Taxonomy (NCBI): domain Eukaryota; kingdom Metazoa; phylum Chordata; class Aves; order Pelecaniformes; family Threskiornithidae; genus Platalea; species Platalea leucorodia. Next base: position 72,476,004 of record NC_138824.1, read on the forward strand.
AGATCTAGCAGAAAGTCTGCCCACTTACACTTTAGAGGTATTGACAGTGTCTTTTTCATCAAATCATAGCTTCAAGATCAGAAGGTACCAGTACAATAATCTAGCCTGGCTTTTTGTACAACACAAGTCAAAGAAACTCAGATACTGTGTCATTATGAGCCCCCAAGCATCTGTTGTATCCACAAGATGTTTTTTAGAAACAAATTAAATTAAGGATCACACATGAAGAAGAATTCATCAGAGCACTTGGTAATTTGTTCCATAGTTAATTCCCCTAATGCTTAAGAATGTGCCTTATTTACAGCTTGAATTTATCTAGCTCCTGGATATCAGCATGTTTTTTAACTCCTGGAGTATAGGCTAGTTGACTACAGGAAATCGTTTTCCTACATGGGTTCTTTTAGATCATGATCAACACCTTTTGGTCTCTTAAATAAACTTAATGAATAGAGCTCTTTGAGCACCTCACTAACTTTTATAGACAATAAGTTGCTTTTGTGGCCCTCTTCTGAGCCTTTTCCCATTTTTCAACATCATCCTCCCAATGCATCTATCAAGCCTAGACACACTGGCTACATCTAGAATAGTAAATTAACCACGAAATGCTTCTGAGGGCTTGAACTTGATCGCCCCTGGTGTTAAATTGTTAGCACAGGCTCTGGTGTGGTTTTGGCCTAGATCAATGAGACAGATCTGCTCAGGCCAGACAATGTCTGGGCATGGTTTGGGGTTAGCACAAGCCAGTGGCCATTCCCGACAGGCAGCTCCTCTGCGGCCGCCGTGGTTTAGAAATTAAGATGGGCATGGATATAGACCATTTGCCAGCCATCCTCAGTGCTAGCGGGAAGCACAGGTTGCTTGTAATTTACTGGCAGAGACACAGGCAGTCAGTAGTCCAGGGTGGCCTTACAATGCTTTATTTTGAGAGGGGAACACCACCTTCTTGTTCCTTTTTGTTATCCATTGTTCATGCCTCAAGATCTACACTCTCCACCACCCTGCTGCCCTTGAAGCTTGTAGTGATTTTATTATCTACCACATTCCCCAAAATATTATCATTGTCCAAAGACCCCAGGAGTTTGGATATTTTTTTTTTTTTAATATCAGGGCAGCAGGGATAAAATTTGTATTTCTAAAGGCATATTTTTGAATTTGACTATGTATGATATTTATCTGAGCACCCTTTGTGAATGTGGGTGAGCTTTCCCACATAAACATTCTGCTCTCATTGCGATATATCACTTCACCATTTTTACTAGAAATTAGTTTAGAATTCCTTCCAGAAAATAGTACTAATAAGAAAGATAATAAATAGCATTATGCCAAGAAAAGATCTTTCTGGGAACTCTAGGAATGCTAAAATTTCAGTAGGGGAATATTTTGCCCTTTGCCATTAATGTTTGGGACGTATCAGATACCTTACTATTAACCCATTCCTTTGGCTACACTGGTTTCATATAGCCTTGTCATTTTAAACCGGGGTGCTGTACGCTTCCTCCACAGACCTCAGAAAAGTCTGTTCAGTCAATCTGGCAGTGGGAAGGAGAGAAAATCAAACCTTTCGAAGAGGACAGTAAGTAAGGGCAATGGAGATAAGCAGAATCCGGCCAGCTCTGGATTTCAACCCTCTGGGAAACTCTCTCTGTCACTGGGAGAAAAGTATGTGAATGGAAAAAACTCCTACATTTGTAGAGAGACATTTTTAGTGATAATGGAAACAAGTTTGGCTCTCTCCCAACTGCAGAAAAATTGCATTCCTGGCCTGAAGTAGGACTATTTTTTTCTCTGGTAGTTTCAAGATGCAAGCTACATTTTCATCATTCGTCATCACGTGGAAGGTGCTTTTGTGTCAGCTTCACACTATCACATAACTGGCTAAGTCAATGCATATTTCACATCATCTCCTGGTAGTCTGCAAGCTGGAGGGTAGGATCCTCTGAGGTTCTTAATGGCTGTAAAATTTGTTCACCTCAGCAGTTAATTAACTCAGCAACAGGTTTTCACATCTCTGCTAATGCCAGACCGCAGAATGATCTGTGGGATCAAGATCAAGAGGGGTATGTTTGAGGGCAAAGTTGGTGGCTTAAATTAACCTATTTTTACTTTACAGTTGGATTACAATAAGCTAATGCAATTTGTCAGCTGACAGGTGGCAAGTTTTTAAGATGCACTAATTTGATTGATTACAAACTTATCACCATACCATAAGTTATCTTGGTGCAATGTCTCGGTCCCTGTCTCATCTGGATTGTTGTCTACTTCAGAGGATAGTCATGTTTTAATAAAGATTTCTGTGAGGTTTCAAAAAAAAAATTATATTTCTAGAATAGCATCAATACTGTTGTTGTGCTACTCAGTTGTTTCTCAAATGTTGGGTCATGACCACTTAGGGTGCATATAGAGGGGAAGGGTTCAAAAGGCAAGGCAGCAAAGTGCTAAAAGAGGATGGTTAAGTGACAGTGGTGCAGCACCTCCAGCGCAGGGGACTGGAGATCCTTAAATTGCCTTTGCTGCTTGGAGAAGCCCCATTCCTCTAGGATGGGGAGGGATTACACCTGTGATCAGTGAGGAGGGATGGTCTGCTGAGCAGCAGCAGGTACAGGGACATTGCAGGGAATGTCAGCAAGACCTGCAAAGTGGGGGTAATGTGGTGCTAGTCTGAGATCCTGAGCTCAGCTGGATTTGAGAAGCCTTGTCATAGATACAAAATATGTCTTTCTGCTTAGCAAATTATTTCTTCCGCATGTCACGAAAAGAAAGAATGAAACCATGTCTGCAAATAAATTTACAAATGCCAGAAAGCACCTGAAATTTTGACACACCTTCATCAGAGGTCACCTTCGGGTCTCCTTATCTTACCCTGCAGGACTTTTCTGTCCTCTTCCTCATTCCACTTCTTTCTTTTTCTCCCCCCTCAGCTTGGCAGGCTTTTGATACCAAAGGTTGCTGGGGATTTTTGCTTTTCTTTCTCTTCCCTTCCCCACCTATCCTGCCTGCTCTCTCCTCCTGTTCCTCTCCCTAAAAGGCTGCAGAAAAGCACTGCAGCGGAGGTAGTGTGGCTTAAAGCTACAGAGCCCCAGTGAAAGAGGCTGGAAATTTATGCTTTGAAATCTGTGAGGATCCTTTACACGTCCTGCCCTTCGCACCTCCGGTAAGCGAGGGGTGTTTTGTACGGCCACATGGCTTGGCCGTGTCCCAAGGACAGAACAAGGAGCCAAGTTAAAGTTCTTCAAGAGATCATTTATGGGCTGGTAGAGTGTTCCCGCAGAAGGGATCAAACTGGGCCAGGTTTTAAAGTTACTTTCGGGTGACTAAGGATTCAGGCACAGTCTGGGAGATTTGCAGAAGAAACTGGCGTTGCTACATGTGCTGAGCTTTTACAAATCTGAAAGTTTTATCTAAACTAATTTGTCTCTTCTGCTTTTGTGGCCAACCTTGTCTATGGTCTACTGGCATGTCTTATCAATAGTGGAGTACCTCAGGATTTAGTGTGCGTGTCTACAAACACCCAGGAGGGCTCCCAAAAGCCCATCTGAGAGCTTCTAAAATATGTCTGCATCTCACTGCCTGCAAGGGGGCAACCCCCTCCAGCTGAAGCAGGGGAAGTTGTGCTCACACCATATCAGCAGGTGTTGACCTTTTCTTGATATTACTTTTTTTTTCCCTATTCAGAGAGCAGGAAGAGGAAACTGCATTGTCACAGCGAAGGGTGATTTACGACTCGTGTTGCCCAAACAGCGAGATCACTTGGATCCGCACCCCTGAGCGGCTGCAGCTCTGCAGTGCCAGTGCTGCTCTGGTGAAAGCAAAGCCTGCGGGCGGTTATGATGGGGAGGTGGAGTCATTTTAACAATTAAATAGCACCATCTGCAGGCTCTGCACACCCCACAGCCCCGCACCAGCACGGCAAGTGTGCAAACCACTCCATCCTTCACGGGTATGGACCCTGCCTTCGGCCACTGCCCATGACAGCACATGCAACGTGTCTGCTGATCCGCTGGCTCTCCCGATGGTGGTCCGGGTGGATGTGCTGGAGCATACAGCTGCAGGCGCAGGCATGGCACATTTTGGGCTGCATCAGCAGGTACTGGTCTGTGCAGGCAGTGAATGTGGCCTTGGAGTGGTCACCTCAAGGTGGGCTGAGCCAGGAGGGTATTTGACTAAGACCTCACAAACAAAGCACAGTTCAAGATGTCATTTTTACAGGAGAAGTCTTCATCTTTGGTTATAGCCACTTACCAACAAACATCAGCAAGGGCTTTTTTGTCTTTCTTTGCCTACCAGTCCAGGGAGAGCAGGAGCACCCCGTCGTGTCGTCTCAGCGTGGAGACTGTCTGACCTGCCCCTTCCAGGAAAACCACCACCAGGAAAGATGTGTCTAGCGGGAGGTAGGATTCACCCTGTAACTGTGAACATGCTTGCTCTTAGACTTGTTTTTCCCTTAAAAGGAAAAAAAGAAATAGAAGAAAAATGCTGCTCCTGCACTTCACAGGTGTGAGACAGACCCAGCAGGAAAGAGAGAAAGTGAGTGAGACACAAACTGATGTTTTAACATTGATAACTTTCCCTTTAAACCACAAACTTTTTTTTATTTTTAAGCCTTCTGCTGCTGGCACATTAAAATGTCTGCTGAATCCCTGACTACTCTTAAATCATCAGCACTAGGTTGTGAACATTTTTCTGCTGATACTTTTCTTTTACTAATAGTATCTCTGCTGTCTTATAGGAATCCTGCTAAAAGAACCATGACTGATTTTTTTTTTTCTCCTTCTTTAATGCTGAAGGTCTACCTCTTCATTTTCAATAAAACATTTTCCTGAAATCCACCTGGGGAATTTTATCTGCCACTCAGCTGCATCTTTCCGACAAACAGGCATCCTCCAGGTATAATACTAATACTTCCCCCAAAAAACCCCTAAACCCAACAAAACCAAACACTTTAAAAAAGTTGAGTACTTTAGAAAAAGCTGGATTAAATGAGCCTCTCTGCAGAAGAAGAGAAACGCCTACGGCTCAAGGTGAAAGATGCTTTGCACTTGGCCACCACCGTGCTGTGCTCCCTCACCACCACCTTGCCTTGCACCCAGACCAGCGACTGTCTTCTCCCCTTGTTGTGGTTTAACCCCAGCTGGCAACTAAGCACCACACAGCCGCTCGCTCACTCCCCCCCGGTGGGATGGGGGAGAGAATCGGAAGAGTAAAAGTGAGAAAACTCATGGGTTGAGATAAAGACAGTTTAATAGGTAAAGCAAAAGCCGCACGCACAAGCAAAGCAAAGCAAGGAATTCATTCACTACTTCCCAGCGGCAGGCAGGTGTTCAGCCATCCCCAGGAAAGCAGGGCTCCATCACGCGTAATGGTTACTTGGGAAGACAAACGCCATCACTCCGAATGTCCCCCCCTTCCTTCTTCTTCCCCCAGCTTATATACTGAGCATGATGTCATATGGTATGGAATAGCCCTTTGGCCCGTCGGGGTCAGCTGTCCTAGCTATGCTCCCTCCCAGCTTCTTATGCACCTGGCAGAGCACAAGAAGCTAAAAAGTCCTTGACTGGTGTAAACTCTACTCAGCAAGAACCAAAACATCAGTGTCTTATCAACATTATTCTCATCCTAAATCCAAAACACAGCACTCTACCAGCTACTAAGAAGAAAATTAACTCTATCCCAGCTGAAACCAGGACACCCCTGTTTGTGGTGTGGGTGTGTGTTTTGGCCCAGATCACAGCCAGAGTTCACTGCTGTTGCTGGCAGCCTTCTCCAGATGTTCATGGCAGGCCTGCAGCAGAGCTGGCAGTGGGATCTTTGTCCCTTGTAGGCTGGCCCAGTGGCCACCATCACCCAGCCTGCCCTCCTGCCCACTCCGGCCACCTGGGACTCCCACAGGTGATTCTGGATTACCACAGTGCTGCTGCCTGCAGTGAGGGCATCTCCAGTGCTCTGTGCCCAGATCTCTACACCGTCATTGTCCCAGTGACACCACCCTGTGATCAAGGTCATGACAGTCTGGGTCTTCCCTACAAGGACCTTAACAATGCCTGCTTCAAGGGATGTATATGCGGCATGATGTATAGTGGGCGTCTTGCTGCTGGAGAGATGACTGAACTTTAGCTGCTGTCTTGGGAGTGACCTGTGGCTTCAGGCACTCCCAGGATTTCCCAGCTCAGCTACATGTGATTGCAGCCCTTTTGTTCAGATCAATACCTAAGCCACAAAATCATCCTTCTTTAGTATGCTGGGAGTCATATGCTCTGAGGATGCATTACCATCCAAGCCTGTGACCTTGTACAGTCAGGCAAATCAGAATTATTACTGTATGTAATGAAAATACCTCAGAGCAAGCTCTGTCTCTAATGACCTTCTTGCATGAAAACTAAATGAAGGATTTGTAGCAAAAGCTGAAAAATAATTTTAATACAATATTGGCATCCCAGTTTGGCTGAAGAGCGAAGGAAGTATTAATGCTATTGTACAGGGCTCTGGCGTGACCTCATGTGGGACATAGGATGCAGCCATAGTCACCAAGGTTCAAGAGGAACTCTGAGAGAAAGAGAGATGCCATGCTGGTGCTGGAAACACTGCCATGCTGGTAAGGGGAGGCTTGAAAGAACAGACCAGAAGAATCTAGCTTGTGTGCCTTCACCATACAAAAAGGAAGAGAGAAGAACAAAACCCCTAATCACACCTAAGATGGGTCCTGGAAGGAGTTGCATGACAGGTACCTGGAAGACCAGGAGTGAGACTTGATACTTGTCTTTTCCAGCTGTGTTCAGTCATTGCACGGGCCAATGTGTAATGCAGTCAATGCTTTTCACTAAGGGTTGGACTAAATGCTGTATAACTGAAGAGCCGGTGCCCCGGCATGCATGCCACTGCTCCTTCTTGCCGGGTGAAAGCTGGTCAACAAGTGTATGAATGCAGAAGAGTGGCAAAGCTTGCCCATGACGCAGTGGCCATGTCCTCATCCAGGTATGGCTGTTTGCTTGACTGCCTGGTGGGAGCACAGCGCTATTTCCAAGAGCCCCATGGAGCTGTGGGCAGCCCTTACCCTCAGCCGCCTGCGATTTCTGATCATGAGTGTGATGGCAGCTGTAGATCAGCATGCTGTGTATGATCACCTGGTAGCAATCACTTCCACAGGTTTTTACAGCCTAAATGTGCTAGGCAAGAGGGAATAACCTGGATTTTACTCTGCTGGATGTGGTGCGATTACATCAGGGATTCAAATGCTTTTTAGTTACTACCCAGCAGCTCCTGCAGAAATTGCAGTTCTCCCCTGGGCATCTGTCTGCCCTTATTGGCAGGCAGGGATTCCTCCAGCCTCATATTCCCCATCACATCGAGCTCTCCGGCCTTCATTGTTTGAAGCCTGGATGGATTCATTGGGCCATATCCTTCTAGAGACCATCACCAGCTTTGTGGCGCTGAAGGGGGGATGCTGCAGCAAGGTCTGAGCCAGCCAGGCTGTTTCCCTGGGGAAATAGCTGTGGCTCCTGCTGCCCTCCTGCTGGATGCTGCTGTTGAGGACAAGTGCAGCTCTACCTGCCAGCACCCTGCCCCTTGTGTTCGTACCGTTAACGGAAGAGTGCAAGCAGCGGTTCGATGTAGCCAGAGCATGTCAACCTATTCCCTTCTTCTCCCGGCTGGGATGCCTGGGCTTCACTTGCTGGGCTGAAAACTTCCAACTCATTTCCCAGGGCAGTGCACGCCTGCGAGAGCTGCGCTGGGAATTAAGAGATGTATTTCCACTGCGCAGTCTGGGTATGCAAACAAGCCATTTCTGTTTCCTTATTTGTTCATCAGAAATGAGGATTTGCCCTCTGCGCACAGTACTGATCATCACTTGAACTCTGCAGCAGATTCTTTCAGCCCGTAATGGATTATGTTTTTTCTAGAGAGAGGGAGACATCCAAGACTCGGACGCCTCTGCTTGTGCACCAGGCTAGGCAGACACAAGCCAGCTCAGGTCCAGAAGGTGACAGCAATGGTAGAGTAGAGCTCCCAGCAGGTCTTACTAGCTTGGACATAGCTCCACTTTAACCTGGCTTTCCGTCTTCTGGAGCAGAGCTGGCTCAGGCCCAGATAGTTCACAGACCCCACAAAACCAGCCTCGGTCCATCTGCATTCATCTGTGCCTATATATAGCCACAGAACAGAAACCTGTGTGAATGGAGAGTTGGATCACCACCCTCCCTGAAATGAACATGTGTTATGGAAGGGTCTCACACTGGAAAAAAAAAAACTTCACTGGTGAATCTAATCAGCATTTCTAATCCAAGTCAACAAAGTATGCTTTGTTTATCAAAAATTTGCACAGCACTCTATTTTCCAGTTAGGATCCTCCATGGTGTGCCCTAAATAGCTGAAGAGGAAAAAGTTTACTCCTCAAAAAGGGATATTTTGTTGCTTGCAATTCCATGAAATGTTGCTGGAAAAGATTGTTGCCCATTTTGAAGTAAAAATATCATGACCAGAATGGAACAGAAATGGAAATAGCACTGGGCTGCAGGAGGGTTAAACCAAGATGAGAGGATTGTGCAATATACTGTTGCAGAAAACCAGCAAACTTTACTTTTGTTTCCAGCTCACCAAATGATTAGAAGTGAAATAGAGCAGAGATTTTTCTAAAATGGACCTCAATTTATGCTGAATATTCAAAAGGCAAAGCTGTGAAATTCAAGCACCTCCAAAATGTATGGCTGGGTTCTGCCTTTAGAAATGCCTAATCGCAAATTCTTTTTCCTTTGTCATTTATGGGCTGTGATTGTGCTTTAGGCCTTGCCAAATATAATATTGCAGGAGTGTAGAATTACATGTTCTATGACTTGAAAGACCGAGAAGCCTGAAAATATTAGCATTTATTTCCTGTTGCACCTGAAGGAATACAAGCCTCTGCATTCATGGGACTGAAACAGGAACAGGGAGGGACTCAAACCCCTGAACCTAATATAAGTTTGGGGAAAAAAAAAATTAAGAGGAGGCACCATTTCAGTGCTGTCCTTGTTTTTGCTACTCTTCAGAATTTCTTGTTAGCTATGAGTTGGAAAAGAGAGGATAGAGGTACCTAAACCAGGGTCAATTTGCTCTAGGTCAGTCTCCCTTCCCTTAGCAGCTGCCCAGCTGTGGAAAGGTCTAAAGCTGATTCCAGCTTTGGGTCTGCACATGCAGTGGGTTTTTTGAATTGCTGGTTCGAGGTGCCCACCAGCCCCACTGAATGCCTGCTTCTGGATTTCACTCACCAGGCACAAGACACCAAGAAGTTAAAGATAACGTCTCTTGCTTAGTGGATGCAGAAGTCTTAACTGGGTCTGGCCTTCAACTCTTGTTCTGGGATGTGAAAGGCTGGAACAAATAAAATGACAACAAAACAAATTATACTTAAAAGGAATGTAGCAGGTGTGGGAGGCAGGTCCTGGAAAATTCAGTCATGTGAGCTGAATGGTCTGTGAGTAAATGTGGTCCACATTCTTCACTATATTTGGCATATTTAGATGGTGTCAGAATATCAGATAGTCTTTTTCTTGCAGAATTAGGACAAATAGACCTAAATATCTACTGGGAATTAAGCTTAAGTTAGTCATGTTGCTTAATGCACAACAGGAGAGTTCAGTGGGATTTTAATGACAGGGCAATAGAAAAACCTATTCAGGAAAAAGAAATGGACTGAGTTACAGACAAAAAGCAAAGAAGCCAGACAGCAGCAACAGAAGGCAGGATTCCAGAGCAAACTACAGAGGCCAATATTAAGGTTACAGAAGGCGATACTGATTAATTCATTGTTGTAAGATGTGTATGTATTGGAGAAAGGAAGACATAAGTTGCCCTCCTGTCACCTATTGTGAGTCACAAAAAGGAGCGCAGTACATAAGGTCTAGATTCACAGAGGTATTTAAATTTGTAACTGCTATTTGGGCAATGTTGATTTTAGCGGGTTTGGGGCCCTTTGGAGAAGGCTGAAACCTATCTCTTTCTGAGGACACAGCCACAAGCCAGACTTTGTAATCCACATCCAGTGAGCCAGTGCAAAGGCTGTGCACCGTATGTAAGAGTGAAGAAAGAAGTGACGCTTCACACATACGGGGTGTGAGTCTGAAACCCCACTGAAAGCATGTGGTTTTAAGCACACTGTGAGAGAGGTGAAATTCAGGTACCGCTGTCTGAGGTGCAGTTTGCAAAGAGGTCACAGAGCCGTCAGTCCCCATTTGACAGCTTTGCTCACACACCTCGCTGGTGCCCGCGTTGCTGTACGCTGTCCCCTTTGCCTGCAGAGCAAGACCGAAGAATCAGAAGGGGAGAAGCATTTTTGCTGTCAGTATGGACACAACGGTGGCTCTGGCATGATTTAGGACAGTTTTTTCTTGCCTGCGAAGACTCAGATACAAATATGCACATTTTCATTAGAAGAGCAAAATGGAAGTATTGAATTTGAAAGGTTCTACATGAAGTGGCTTGAGATATGAGCACGGCCCGTACAGACTGATACACCATTTTGGGGAAGGAAGCTGGAACTAACGGGCAGATGCTGCTGTGTGTTTCTAGCTGCTCCCTGAAGAAACACTGCAGATGAGGATGAAGGATAGCAAACGGGCAAGGATACCAGAATCTGAGAGACACCATCTGGAAGCCAGCAAAACAGCAGCCACTCCTGAAAGGCGACTCCGAATTAGGCAGCCCTGCCTGTAAAAAAAAAAAAAAAAAAAAAAAAAGACATAAAAGAAGACATGGCTATCAGGATGGACAGTTTGAGTCCCACCTAGGGAAGGCTGCTTTTCATTAGCTGCTACTGGTGACACAAATAGCAGCCTCACGGGAAGAATAAGACTGGGGGAGAGGGCTGCAGCTGGCTTTCTTGTGAGTCTTGTGAATACTGAATGCAAAGAAGGAACAAGCAGGATTTTGAAAACAAAGTTTTGGCAGAAGAAATGTTAGATTCATGTAATGTGAGGCTTCTGTGAAAGAGAAACTGGTGTGGGCTGGAGACACTCCAATTAATCCAGAGGGAAAATAACCCTCTGCTAGCAGGATTAGAGGGAAAGGCTTTAAAGTGAAGAAAGGGGAGGAAGATACATCCTCAAAAGGCAAATGGCAAGAGAATAATAAAACACCAGAGCTAGTGTTACATGCAGAAGGAAAGGCAATTGGCTCTTGAAAACAGAGTCTGTTTAGAGGCTCAGCTGTCTGCCTTCCAGAGAGCCCTAAGGGGACGCAGAGAGCCCAGATAAGCAGGTACCACACAAAACCAAGCCTTTTAGGTCCGAGCACATGATTCAGATATCTCCTAGGTTGGTGCTGATAAAAAGCTTTTTCATCAGGTCGGTGTAGTTTAGAAATCATTCCTATAAACATCTTCTAACATATTATAACACAGATTAATTGGCTTACTTGCTTTGTGTTCTCAGCAAAGAATTCAGAGACTGGGAGTTACGGATGGACATTTTATACTAAGGGTGAGACACTCCCTGGTCAGACCTCTGGCACGCTGTTAGGTTCATGTTGAGAGATTGGACTTGTGCAGCACAGACCTTGGACAGAAGACTTCAGTCTCTTATCTTGGAAAGTTTTACTTTCAGAAGATTTGCTGAAAATCTGCATTTCTCAAACACAATGTTCTTTTCTGCCAACATTTTTTTTAAGGTGCAGACGTCTGCCTTACACAAGGGAGACTGCAAAATGTCTCACAGACTGGCTGAATGATAGAAATTCAAACCAGATCGAAATAAATCCCAGCTAGATCTCCAGCCCCGCTTCATTTCTCAGAGCTTTCCTCCTGCATTGCTGCACCCGCTGCTCGTGGATGGTCCTTGGAAAACAAGCTCTTGCCCCCTTAATGTGGGGCTTTTCCTGGGCTGTTTTCTGAGCCAGGAGACAATCCTGATGATACCCTCCAAGACTGCAAGTATGCTCAACATGTTGTTTAAAGCACAGATCAGTCTCATTTACCCAGTCAGATAAGGTCTATTTATTTGGCGTGGGGTCTCTCATGGTTAGCTGTGTTTCATAATGAAGTAGCTGTACAGGATGACAGATCCTAGGGCAGGTATACCAAACTGGGCTTGTTCTGGCAGTGCTGTTGACGTTGGCAAGCAGAGGAGGAACTATTAAAATATTTGGGCAGTGCAGGCATGCTGCTCTGAGGCTGTTTCTGTAGCACTCGTGGTACATTTAGCACAATTTGGGAAGCAGCGCACTAAAGGAATGTGAAAGGAAATTCTGTGCACAGCGAAGTCATGAATAGTTAATGCAGCTGGATGGAGAATGGTAATTCTGTTTCATGGAGGAGTTTGATATTTGCTTTCTTTCACATTTGGAATCAAAACTAAACATCCTGCAATTCTCCAGGCAGTGTTACAAGATGATCAGGTTCTGGCTGGGCTGCATGGAGAGACATTTGGGAAACATTGACCCTGATGATCCTGCTGCCAGGAGCTGCAAGACTTCACATTCTGAGGACTGTCAACTCTCTTTTTGCCTAGCTGCTTAGACATTAAAAAAAACCCACAAGAATAGTCTGTCTAGCCCAATATTCTGCCTTTTTGGTGGTCCACAGCAGATGCCTAGGAAGATAAGAACAAGGCAAATGTATTCATACCTCCTCAGTACTCTCCCAGGCTCCACTAATCTAAGAATTAGGAACTTAGTGAGCCAGAAGTGGCATTTGTCCTCAGTGCACTTGTCCTGATGCATTTAGCATCTGCGGCACCCTGTGGCAAGGATTTCTGTAGCTGAACTGCAGCTCGTGTGACCAACCATTTACCTCCGCTTGCGCTGAATGCGGTGCTGCCCGCAATGCTGGAATAGCAACTGTGCTGATGGGAGAGGAGGAGATCTCCTGGTATCTGACGCGCATGCTGCAGAGACCACCTCAGAGTTGGGTGTGTGTCTCCTCCTGCTTACATAGTTCAGGCAGTCTATGGTTCATTTCCTAATATGAAAAGGAGAGTATTGTAATTTGAATCTACAAGCCATTGTTCTAGGAAAATTCAGAACATGTATTGTTTCTACTGCCTTTACATCCTTGTTGTTCAGGCAACGAAAGTAAAATCATACTAAGGTGAAAAAGAAGAAAGGAAAAGAAAAGGAAGAGAAAAGAAAAGGAAGAAAAAAGAAAGAAAAAGGAAAGAGGAAGGGAAAAGAAGGGAAGGGAAAAAACTAACCTACAACAAGCTACATTAAAAGTGTTAAAACAACAATTTACATAAACATATCCTGTTGACAGTATACGCAGAGTGTTGAAGAGTTATCTGTCTTTCAATTGATTTTTTAAATTATTTTTTTATCAGGTCAGTAATCAGTTCCTGTGCGACTAGAAGCTACACCAAAGATTTCTTTGGCCTGAATATAAACTTGTGCCCTTTGGTTAATGCACAGACAAGACCACAGAAAAACACTGGGGGAGGCTGGGTGAAATCCTGGCTCCACTGGAAGCATTGGGAATAGTCCAGGCTGGGCTGGTGCAGAGCGGGAAGTTCAAGAGACCATCTCTTCCCTGTCACGGTTAATGGGACGTCACTGTTGTTCCCTTGAGTAATTCAAAAATCATGATCTGCCCCTTCCAAAGTAATGGGACTGGCTTGGTAAGTTTTTAAAAATGATTTTTGGTCTGTTGTTTTTTGTTTTTTTTAATGAGCAAGTGCTATCTGGACTTCTGGGGTTTGCTTTTGCTTCACATTTTTGAGCTTTAATCTGCAGTTCCAAGGCCTAGAAAAGGACACCCTGTCCAAATAGCACCCAAAAACCTCCACCTCTCTCTGGCAGATCAGACCTTAAGATAAGCAGAGAATATTGTAATGTTTATGATAAAGCTGAATTTTATCTCCACTGTGTACTCTGTGTGTGCTCAGAAGGAGCAGATATGCATTCCCTTGGGCACATGGTCCAGAAGCAATGTTGGTTATCTTCTGGTTCACTGAGCCCTGGACACCCTCCCAGCTTCCTACCTGCCCCTGCCTGTGGGGGGCAAGCAGCGGCGTGGGGCCGTGCCCAGGCAGCTATGGCCACGTCTGGCTGCCAGGATGTGGCCAGGACACCACTGAGCTGTAGGCTGTGGGAGGAGGAGGCTCTGCTTGCGCACGGAGGTCAGACATATGGACGCCTCTTCAATGCAACATGCAGAATCTGTCTTTTGGGCAGAGGGCGTGCATGACTCCAGAACAATGACGCTTAACCAGCAGATCTCCAAAAATGAGATGTTGCAGCTATTTCTAATCCCCATTGTGCTCTTTTGAGAAATATCATGAAGCAATTTTAACCACATGGAAAATGAGCCAGCATCTTACTGCAAAGTCCCATTATGAATCAGTAATCTACATCAGAAAAAGCAGGGATGTGCCAAAACCTTTACCGAGAACACAAACAGAAAAATAGAACCGATGCTCTACCGCGTTTTATCTTACCTCTTCACAACTGGCCCGTTTTCCTACAATGGCTGGGTATAGAAAAATAAAAAGTTTGACTGCAGGAACAGCTTGGTGGAGTGGGGAGAGAGGTTATTGAACTGCTTGTTAGTTGTTATTTTTTTGGCTGAAGTGGATGTAAAAGTTAATCTGCGGCAAAAGGTCTCACAGCAGGAGCATGTTTGTGAAAATCACTCGTACCAATTAATTACTGAAATTCTTGTTGCAGCATAATTTTTCTGCTCTAAGTGAAAGAAGAAAAACAGTTCCTGCTTCCACCACAGACTCATATATATTTGGGAATGTGCTGGGTTTTGTTGTTGTTGTTTTTTAATAAAACTATAACTAGCTCACTGCTGCAAAATAAAACAAATGTAATGAAAAAGACAGTAATACAGGAAAGTGTATTCTGGACAATGAAATGGAGAGCTTGCTAATAACTATTACAAGGAAAAGCACGTCAATAAAATAGTTCATTACTTTACCTCTGAGTTGACAGGAAAATCTTGATTAAATGACAATTTCCTATTTAAGCAAGGAAAGAAATACATCAATACTATTGACTAAAATACACTTTCTTTATCAGAAAAGAAAAAAATGTGTCAGATGATGTTATCTCTAAATACACTGCACACAATGCCCATGCAGCCAAAGCAATAACCACAGCTGTAAAAAGAGACATGTCTTTTGCAATGAGTTATTTTTCTGGGTGCCGATTGCTGTCTTTTTGAAGAGGCTAGATGGTTACACACACTGATTTAGGAGAGTTCATTAATGTACTGCCCTCATCCTTTTCTCTTGTCAGCTTCTCCCCCATCATCGTTCTCTTTAAATTGAATGATACTTCCATTGAACGTACCCTCGGTGTGCTGTAGTATGCATCTGTAATTTGAGTACACAGCCAGGGGGAATATCCTGGTGGGCTGAAAAGCCCTGCCATACTAGCCTTTTGATGAATGTTTCAGTAATGTTGGCCTAGGATATAGATATGAAAGCATAATGCATTATTACTTGCGAAGTTGGGGAAACTATATTTTCAAGGATGGTTTTAGAGCTCTGAAATGTGGGGCTTTCCTTTTGCTTTGTCTTGGTTTTGGACATGGAAATCAATGACACTACTTCTGTGTGAAACAGAAAAAGATGGAAAAGATGGCTTTAGCCATGAAGGGGAGCTGGAAACCAGGGAGGACCCAGTGGGAAAGTGCCCAGGCGGGTGACCCAACCGGGAATGTCCAGTTCCTTGTCTTGGCAAGGCAGGCAGGAGACGGAGGGACAAGCAAATAAACTGGCAGGATTCAACGCTGTGCCTTTCTCTTGGCAAGAAAAGTGCCAGCAGAGTCCTTGCTGGACTCTCTTGGACTTCAACCATCTTCTTGAAATGCTTTTGGGTGTTTAGGAGCCTCAGTTATTCCCTGCTCACAGGAGGGAGTCTAGGTTTCCTTCAGCGAAGTGAGATCAGCCCTGAGCTGCTCTTCAGACGGAGCAGGAATAATGCAGCTGAGGAGGCATATATTAGAGACACATTAATGACATCATATAAAATAAATCAGTGGTGGAAAGGATGGCTTGCTGTATGTATTAGAAAAATTATAGGGAGTGCATCTGAAATCTCAAAATAAAGTAATCTGAAAATAAATCAATCAATATATGATTTAATGGTGGCCTTTCACCTAAAAAACTATAAATAACAGTATTAAAAGGGGAATGGTAACAGGAGCTGGTGGAGCTAGCAGAAGCTCAAGGATCAGCAGTGCTGCGCAAGGGCAAAGACTTCTCAGCAAAGTCCTTAAGTAATACCTGTGGGCTCCATGGAAGACAATAGGATTTAGAAAATATCAACAAGATTAAAAGAAAATGCTCACCACTTTCCTAAAGACAAGAGGGTGCTCAAGGTTAAGCATATACCTGCAAGATTTTGCTCATCTGAGGCTTTAAATCTCTCCCCTGCGTGGTTCCCTTTCCAAAGCCTATAAATGTTATAGATCAAGAGAGTATTCACCAGTTCCTTTAGATGGATTAACTCAGGCTAAACTTCAAGGCTGATCCTTCGTGATGACACAGGCATCTCTAGAGACCCTTGAATGCTTATACTGTAACAAACTAGCAATGACCATACTTTTTTTTTGTCATCCCCTTTTAATTTATTAAAACAAAGCCCTGCCTCTTCTCCCCATTTCTTTCCCACCAGGAGGATCCTCAAAGCCCTGGCCTTTTAAAAGAGGGGCAGTTAATTATCAGTGGTCGTTTAACCTCCCGCTGAGTCCTTAGCTTAGCTTTTGTGTCTCTATGTTGTCTATAACTCAGTACTTTAATGAAATAATAAAAATAAATCATTAATAATACCAGTACCAGCAAAATCACTGCAGTGAAATCTTCGTTAATACTATTTCTCTAAAAATCTCAGAGCAGAGATACTTCAGGTAGAGAACGATCCTCCTTCCATGGAAATCAGTGGCAAGCCCACAGGCAGTTGCTAGTCTGGTTTATGGAAATGGGATCCTACTTCTTTTAGGAATGAGTGGAGCACAGTTATCGGGGTACCTCCTGAAGGCAGGAAAGCCTGTTTCATACCACATATCCTGCCAGCAAACCTCAACCAAGAAAGCAGGTAAATTTCCATTTTTAGTGATTTTTTTGAATGTCTGTTGGCAGAAGGAGTGAATGGGGAAAATATGTGTCCCACCTCCTCACGTTAGGCATCCTCAGTGGTGTTACTGCTTAGCTGCTATGTGGACAAAACCAGCTTGCTGCATCTCACCCATCTGTTGAGGTGATGATGTGGAAAGTTCCTGTTTTCGATAGCAGAGGCTGCCCAAAGCGGGAACGAGACTGAGATTCATATGCAGCGCAGCACTGCAAATCCACCCTTGTTAGGAAACCCGTGTTAACTCGCACTCCTTTCCTACTCTTCTGTTGTGTGTGATGCTTCTGCTGAAAGTCCTTTCAGGGAGGAGCAGTGGAGTGGCCAGGATTAATGGGTATATAAACTGAATTTATATAAAGTGAATTAGCAAAGGAGAGAAGAATTAAGATCACACAGTCTCCGGCTCTAAAAGCTGAACATGTGGTGGCTTGGTTTTGAAATGCATTTCTCTTATGCCTAATTGAAAGAAACGTTCTATTAATTTCTGTTATTAGATGAAGAGGCTTGCATTATGCCACGATTACCAGGGAAAAAGACAGCTGTAGTCCCTCAGAAAAGTATGCATCATATTCATCAGAGATGTGGTTTACAGAAATAATTAATCTTTTGTTTCTCCTTGTATTATGATTTATGTTTTTTATTAATTGACAGTAAATATATTTTTTAGCTTGGGAATTATGCCTTTGTGCAAGAATATATCTACATTTTTAGAAAAACAACCTCTGTTGCTGAGGAAAAAAACAGCAATTTTGTCCACTTCCATCATAATATTGAGAAAAGAAACAACTCTGAAAGCAGCATGTTGTGTCACTGTACAAGTTTACTTAAAGGCTTATTTTTGTTTAAAAAGCAAATAAGTTGTAAAGTAACTTTGACAGAACCCCTTTTCCCAAAAATCTTATTTTTTCCAGGAGAGCTGATCAGCCCCTTCATCTCTGTAAACAAAATGAGGCCCCTCCGAAGCCTTTTTAGACTTTTGAGATTCATTAGACACAGTTACCTAATAGCAGTACTGACGTGCTATGAGCCAGTGCTGAAGCAGATCACTTGAAAGGCATGAAAAGAGAGAAATAAAAGCCAGGGTAAAATACATGAGAAATTACAAAGCAAAGCTCTAGGGAGGGGGTTGTAGCTTCACACTGACTGGAGCTCCAGGGTACAGCCCTTAGGGGTTTTCCCCTGTGGCAGGGTTACAGGCCCCAGGGAAGGGAGATGGAGATCATGCATCTTGACTCTGCTAGGGCTTTTGGTGGTCACTTGAATTTCTTACATGCAATGGCAGAGCCCATGGGCTGCACCATTTAGCCTGGCCCATAGCCTACAGCTGCAGATGTAATTTGGAGGCTGCATGACCTGCTGTGGCATGTGCTCCCAGTGTCCACCTTCCCCAGAGCTCTTGGAGAGGCATCTCTGCAGGTGGTCGCGGGCTGAGGACACATGCAGCTGGTGGGATTACGTCGGGTGATGTGGTGGTGAGGGGGCTGTAGTTTACGGTTCCCGAAGGTGGAAACCATATGCCACAGTCACGGGATCACAAGCAGAGCTTTCAGTCCAAGCTAATACCTTCACTTGTCTTCCCCCGAAATTACGGGGAAGCAGCACGCACCCCTGGAAGGGTTCATGGGTCCGGAGAGAGGTGCCAGGGACAGGCCAGGTGAAACCCTCTCTGAAAAAGCCCACTTTGCTGAGGCTGTCTGATGTGTCTGTCTAAGATTTAGACCTTTAAGCACAAATCCCTAGTACCTGGGATGGGGTCTGCCCTGGAGCTGATCTTATTTAATATTTCCTATAATGTTTTAGAAGATGTGAGAAAGTAAGCTGGCAGACACCACCCCATCAGGGGTTGGCAGGGCATAGGGAAGGGGGACAGCAAATGTGCTGGAAGTTGGGACTGTACCTCAGAGTGCTCATGGCAAACAGAGCAATGCAACAAACTGGTGCAAAATAAATGGGGTGCTACCTGATAAGGAAAGCTGAAAAGTTCTGCACCTCCATAGGAATAATCAACTAACTGCCAAAACAGAAGACAAAGCACAGCTGGCTATGGAAAACGAAATGTGATTTCAATGAAATGCTGATGCCTGGGTGTGCTTCTTACCAACATCACACTGCTGCGGAAAATGCAAGCCGCCTTCTGGGTGTATATGCAGGCAATGCTAGATGTAAAACAAGTGAGGTGATTTTTCCTTTGTTCCAGTCAGAAGAGCTGTCTCAGAAAGCAGACCTCATCCTGTTTTCGTATGGCTTTTCAAGAAAACTAGGGTAAAAATTAAAAATAATTTAGAGGAAGACAGGAGTGATCAGGTCAAACAAGTGGTGTATGTCGTGTGTGAAGAAAGACTGAAGGAACCTGTTTGTCAGTCTAAGGAAGACTGAATGGGGATGTCAAAACAGCCTCCAACCATGTGAATGTAGCTGCAAAAAATGAAAGACATAACTGTGGACTGGACAAAAAAATAGGGTTAAACACCAGCAGAGGAGATAGATTGATTTTAGAAAAAAAAAAGTATTTTAACAGTCATGCTAAAGAGTATGCTTTTGGGGAGATACAGATTGTCCATCAAAGGATGCCTTTAATTAAATAAAAGTCTGTCAGGAATGAGTCTCAGCATGAGATTAGGACAGTGTTAGTGTTAACATGTTAGATGTGAGCAACTAGGTCATCAACTTCCATGGCTTTTTGTATGGTCTGCAGAAAGATATAGGTTAGTCAGGACATCTAATTTGTATCGATAACCCTCTATTAACTATATAATGAACTAGGTGAGACTGAACTCCTTTCTCAGTCACTTATGTGCTTAAATTTAGGCACCAGAGTACCCCCAACAATAGGACAAAACCAAGAGAAATTTTCAGGCACAATTTTACACTCCAGACTCAGTACTGTTTGTGCCCTGGCCGGAGTGGCTGCACCAGGAAAGCCTGCAGCATTAGCCTGTTTCCTTAATCTGGCGTAATAAGCAGAAGAAGAAACATAAAAGAGTGATGTGCAGGAGCGGGAATGCAAGTCTGAGTCCCCTGGCTGGAAAGGGCTCTGGGGCTGGGAGGCAACCTGCATGTGGAGCCAGGCTGACGTGCCGCTTCCCCTGAAAGAGGGAATCCAAAATAATCCCCAGGAATCTGGTAGAAGAATCAGGTTGAATTTAACTGAGCCCACCAAGAAATATTTCCAGTGCAGCACGTCTGCAGCCTCAGAGAGTCTAGTCACCTGTAAACCCCGATGCTTACTCCCTTTCTAACAGAAGAAATTAAATTCAGTTTAGCTTTATTTTCTGCAGAATGGAGAAATGATGATCTGATTCTAGACAAGCCTTTTACTGGTATTTTCAAGGCATTTTCTACCAAGGGGATCCCCCCTCAACTCCAGCAGTCTTAGGCCACCAGTGGAGCTTCATCAACACAAACCTGGTGGTAGATGAGTAAACCAGGAGTTTGCCTTGATGGGGCTCCTTCCTTTGTGCTTGGCAGGAAGAAAAACATGGCAGTGTAAATCAGGTTCTCACAACCTCTTCCCTGATAAGATCCTTGTGAGGACAGAGCATGATTCCCTGGTTCAAAGACCACATTTGTTTTCATGAACCTGTCTCGTGACCAAGTCAGGACATGGCCAAGGCAGGACACGCTGGGAATGCATTGTAAATATAATGCAGTACGGACTGTGGACCAAGCTTCAGGTGTGTTCAGCCGTTTCTCTCTGCCATGTACAATGTGGCTGCTAACTTCAATGATCCCCATCTTGGCTCTATTAGCACTCACCATAAGAAGTATTTGATGAAAAAATTCCTTCCTGCATAGCCTTTCTTCAGCTGCTTTCGCTATTGATCCAGTCAAGCAGAGGAGATCACAAAAGAGCAAAAGGACACCCAGTGCTTGTGGTTTTAAGTCACTTTAAGTCTATTTTTATAACTTCAAAATTAATTTTTTGAATCATCTGCTGAATTTGGTGTGAACACTTGTTCTCCTTTCTTTGACGTATGCTTGCCTGAAAACTCAGTTTAAAGTGAGAAAGGAGGGGAAAATGTACTAATTTTTCTTTGGGCACTCCATAAAATCCTTTGAAAAAAGTGTCTGCCACAGGGGACCGGTCGTGGTGTCAGTGTAAAATATGCAGAGCAGCATGGTTTACACTGGCGATTCGAGGAGGCTGCCTGGTTCGATTCTGGCTGATGATGATCCTGATTAGCACCTGACCCGCCCAAACCAGCGCACTGGGATTACTGGGTGTCATGGGCACTGTGGTGAGCCACAATGCACAGGATGGAAGCTGCCTGCCCTCCTCGCCTCTGTGTGAACATAGCAGAGCTGCTTGTCTCCTGGTTTGGCCAAGGGGGCTTGGGACTTAACTCATGCCCTGGAGCTGGCCCTCCTGATGTGGCATTATTTCTGCTGCAAAACACTACTGAACATTTTACAGCCTGGATGATGTATTACCAAGAACTACTTGGTCTTGACAAGGCTTTGATTTGACCAATGTTTCCTTAAAAACCTGGCATGACGTCACCGACAGATGACCACGGGCTAGATAACCAAGGAAGACAGGATCCAAGAGGTGGTTTCTAACCTAAGAAGTGCTACAGATTATGTCAGCATTAACATTCACCATAGCATATATTATTCCCTGCTTTTCGGGTGGGCAAAGGCAAGGGTGGGTGACAAATATTTATCAAATGGGCATCCATTCCTTCAGAAGAGATCTTAAAGTGTAGGCTGTTCCTGCCATTTGTTATTTTTGAATGATGAGAAAATGTTCAGTAATCTTATGCTTGTTATAAGAACTTCTATTTCTTTTTCCATTTTAATTTTCTACCATTTTCTGCTATTTAATTCTGCTCCTACTAGTCAGATTGGTCTAACAATGTGTAATGCAACAGTAGCTCACTAATTTGCAGTAATGATTAGAAACTCTTTTGAAAATAATTAAATTTGCAAATTAACAAGTAGATAAGCAAATGGAAATGTGCAATCAGTCAAAAGGTGTGATCAGCTCATTTATGTTGTCATCCCTGATTTGCTGTTTATGACAATGCTATGTTTTGTATCTGCTGTACTAAGGCAATTCTTCATGGTACGCTAGCTAGCCCATGCGCTGTAGCTAGGAGAAATGATGCTATTAATAGAAGACTGCAGTACCTTCCATTAAATCTTAGCTGAGAGGTGGGGAGAGGCTGCCAACTTCTGTTGCAGATTATAAAGTGTGCAGTCTAGCAAGTGCGTATTAGCTAGATGCAAGTGCAAATATATTGCTATGTACCCCAAGCCCATTAAAATGTACAGATGTTTACTCTTTTGCCATTTCTGCTGCCATAACAGAGAAATAAACATGAGTCATTTGGTGAAGCCATAGCAATGGTAAGGACTTCTATCCACACTGTCACTGTGATCTGTGGTAATAATTGTCATTAAACAAACCTAATTGCAGATTTCCATCTTTGAGCAACGGCAGCATCTTAAATATGCTTCAGCTAACATAATAAATGAAGGCAGAGCATGACCAAAATGGACTGCCCATACAGAGGGACATCTCCTTTCACACAGAGAGTCGGGCAGCACTATCAAATCCCTGCGTGGCGGCAAGGCCTGCTGGACACAGCCGCCCAGGAGGTCACAACATGGCAGTGCCGGACCACCATGGCAGCAGCCCATGCTGCCTCTTTGCCACCAGCCAGGAGCTGCTGCTCATGGGTGCCGTCCTGCCATGCTGGCTGCAGAAGCTGCTCTCAGCTGGGGTCATCGGCCTTGCCAGAGTCAGTTTCCCCATCACTGGATTTACATGGCCGTGAGGGCATTGCACCAAAAGGGACTCGAATGGCAGCAGCCGCAGGGCTGGTCTCATTTATCACTGCTGCTCTCTGAAAGTGCTCAGGGACTCAGCAGTGCCCTGGCAGCTCACCTTGCCATCGTCTCCTTAAGGTCTGAGCACGCTTCAAAGGCAGTTAAATGATTTCAAATTAGCCTATGGTAGCTATTTTTTTACTGAAACACAAAGGTGAGGGAATACGTGGGACAAAATATCTGCTAAAACTCCAGAGTTTATTTATGTCTGGCTTTTGTTTTTGGGAACAGCTCTGTTGTGCTAGGTGCTGCACAAACTCATAGAAGACATAAAGCCTATTTTGCAAATAGTTTCTATTTTCATACCATAAAAGCTGCTTCAGGTAATCTGTAAAACACAGGTGCATATTATCTAATTTTTTTTTTCCTGATGAAAATATTAGATTTATTATTCAGAAATCAACCACAGTATTGGTTTATGGAGTATTACCAGGGTTGAAATGATTTGTTGTTTTAAAATTCATCCTTTAGCAACTATTGTCACTGTTTTTACCTATGATGCTCTACTCCTTCTGAAACAATGAAGCTGACCTCTTAGGGCAACATGCCAAAAAAGTTTGTTTGTGTTTAAAGAAAATGCAAATGAATTAGTGCTAGCTTCCTTCTGGAGTTTGAAGATGAAGGTAGACTGCCAAACAATGTAGGGTATAGAAATGTAGGACCATCCTTCACAGCCATCATCTGCTATAATTCTCAGTGTCCAAGCCACTACTCTACTGTCATACTACTCATCCCTGTGTACCATTCCCTGCCATGGAAAATATCACAGAAGCAACAGGTACTGGGCAATCCGCTCTGACTTTGAAGTAGTCTCTGGTTTGGGCAGGGGTTGGATCCCTCCAGAAGTCCCATCTAACCTAAATTATTCTCTGATCTTGTAATTAATGGCCTCCCCTCTGCCTGGAAGCAGTAAATCTGTAATCGCACATGCAGACATCTAAGCTACTGCATTCAGCACCGGAATTGGCTTTTGCAGCTGCAACTGTTGACTGTTATTTTTCACCAAGACATTGCAGAGTTAGAAAGCTTACAACAATGCTCCTACCCGGAGTGCGTCCATCGGAGAGCGGATAGGTCTCATTAATGAGAAGACATGAGTATTGGAAACTTCTAGCTGTTAATGTAATAAAACCTGGCATGACATCTCAACCCTTAGGTCCCACAAAGGGAGGATCTCTCTCCTATGTGCGCTGCTGAGGGGTTCAGTTACTGACTGTGGGTTGAGTCCCGCTGAAGTTCTTGGTGAAAGGGAGTGCTGGAGACCCCACTCAGAGGAACCTCCAAACCCCTCTTCACTCTTGTAGTCAGGATAGGATTCAAACTCAAGTCAATCAAGGTGGAGACTTCTTTTTTTTTTTTCTTTTTTTTTAAATTGAGTTTGCTTCACAGAACTGCTGATTGCAACATTGTTTTAATACATTAATAAAACCTGTGAGACTTTGGGCTTGATCACTTCATGGAGGAAGTGGAAGAAGCCTTTAAACCTCTGCCCTTACATGGAAGAATAAAAAAATTGTTGGGTACTCAAAGCTCTGCAATTTTAAATAAGGTTAGTATTTTGCTAGCAGCTTATTCCTAATCTTTGCATACGAAAAAGGTTAATGGGATCACTGCAAGATCAAATGTTTATATGACAGTGGATTAACCTTTACTGCTAACTCAGTTTCTTGCAAATGTAAACTGTATTCAGTATAGATACCTGCTAACTGCACTATGGCAATATGGACACCAGTTCAAGGCTTCATTAACTGAGTGCTAAATTACACTGATAATCATGTAATTGTCAATCATTTCAATCCTTCTATATTGCTCATTACAACACAAGCACAAATGACACATTCAAACTTCAAAAAACTCGAGTGAGAAATAAGAATTACCATTTAAACCCACTCTGTGAAGTTGACCTTGATATAATTTTATTCTGCTTTGTGGTAAGAAAATTATAATTATCTGGG
Organism: Platalea leucorodia; assembly: GCF_965183815.1. Lineage (NCBI taxonomy): Eukaryota > Metazoa > Chordata > Aves > Pelecaniformes > Threskiornithidae > Platalea > Platalea leucorodia. The sequence continues at coordinate 72,500,828 of NC_138824.1, forward strand.
GAGGCAGAGATTTTCAGCTTAAAAATATGATTTAGATGTGGCATCTTTATTTCTTATCTAGACTGACCTTTTTCTTCAGATTGTCTCCAAAACGTATGCTACAAGGACAATGACTGATGGAGACTTTTCTACCTTTTTCCTGCTTCTGCCTGATTCTGAAGGATAATGTGGTGGCTTTGTGCTCTATAATGGGACCAGCTTCCAAGAGAAGGATCATCTGAAATCTGAAGAGTATTCAACGTGGACAGGAAGCCTCCCGTGCTGCTCTGGCCTTTGTAGAGACACAGGACCACAGAACTTGGATGCAGCTGGCCCTCCTCTATGCTTCACTAAACTCCAATTCCTGTGCTTGTTGCCTGCAGTCACCGGGAAACAAGAAGGCTGTATGTGCTGATCAAGGCTTGAGGTTGCTCTTAGCTATATTAGGTTTCTGAGATTACAATATTTTAATTCTTTGTGCATGTGCTGCATCCTTATGGATTGCTCTTTTAGAGCAAGAGTCCCAGAGTCAATGGTTTTCTATATGTTTGTCTTCTGGAACTTCAGCCCATCGCTTTTCTTTATATTTTCATTAAAATGTATACTTGCTGTAAAGTTGGGGAGGAGAAGAAGAAGAACAGTGCAGATTTACATGAGAAATATTTAAAGAATAACCTTTCCAAGGACTTTGTTCCACAGTGCCTCCACTCAGGGTCCATTTTGGGCTGCCATGCTCGAAGTATTATCCCAGCAGATAGTTCTGGAGACCAGATATTGCTGAAGATGTGGTGGAACTAGGCAGGAGAAGTCTGTCTCCCTTGTCTGTTTGAAAGGAATTTCTGGTGAGGCTAAACCGAAATGTACAAGTCACAAATCAGCTTACAAACATCTTTGCAGTTAATTGCTAAATAACATTATCCTGGAGTGAAGGTGAACTTACTGGTTAGTGTCTGTTGACAGACTCTGGATTATCAGTGTTATGTTTTTTACTATTTCACATAGCAGGAAAAAAAATATTTCCTTCCTTTACATATATAATGTGAAGGAGAAAACAAAAACCAGAATAGGGATTTGTTCACTTCTGAAAAAATGACATGAGAAAGAAGACAATGGGGTAACAGTATTGAAAAAAGGTGTTCATGAACATCAGAAATGCCATGTGGATTAACTCTATCAAGCTCTTTCTTTGGCTAAAGAATAGACACAGAAAAGTAAGTACAACACATGAAATTTTAAAGCTTTTGCACAACTTCAGTCAAGTACTATATTCTACAACTTCCAAAGTTATTCAAGAGGCCTTATTTCAGCTACATTTTTTCATTTCCAAGTGTTAGGACGTATTTTTAGCAGATGAAAACTGCCACAGCATGAAGCACCTAGGGAGCATACTCAGGAGGGTAAAGCAAGGAACCTTCATGTGTATTTATATAGTTCATCATTCTCAGCTCTGCATCTGATGTCAGGCCAAATATTTAGCTTTGGGTTGTACTAACTTACACTATTGGGATTTCACCAGAGGAAAGGTATTTCTTAGTGGAGACACCAAAACCAGTTCCTGAGTGAACTTAAAGAAAACCTTGCCCTTGTGTTTCCTTAATGTGCTCAGAAGACTCTGCCTTTGCAAGAGACTTATGTCTTAGACTCTTTTTTTGGCTGTGGACTAGTTGCAACCTTGAAAAGGTTGAGTTTCCACAGCAGAAGGCCCACTGAGGATTTTTCATGCTGTTCAGGGGTAACACATGCCTCATTATCCCATAATAACACAAGAAATGCTGCAAACACTCCAGAGAACGTTTTCAATCTTTCAAGCAGAAGCTGGTAAGAAAGGTCATATTCCTTAGCTCTCAAAATTGTTTGTTTCCACTGTTTTGACCCCTGCAAAACTATTGTCTTCTATACAGTCTTCATCATTATCGTAGAGTTCCATCACAGCACAAAAATAGCTGGCTAAGGATGTCATTCTGACGCTTTAACTAGCCTTGAACATAACTTAGGCGTAAGCTAAGGATTACGTCAAAGGTGCTGCTAGTCATTTTAAATATGACTCCATGCTCTTTGAGAAGCTCTGAGGTACTTAAGGTGGCTGAGGAGATGCACTTGTTGTATGTCAAAGTTCCTAATGAATAAGGTTGTAGACCCAAAGACCTAAACATGTTGCATTGCTAGCAGGGTGCAGGTCATCACATGGTGTGTATCGGCCAACATCTGATGACGGGTAAGGTCACATCATCATGGGGGTGGAAATAAGAGAGGGCTGTAGGCCTCAGCAGGTGACTGAGTGGGCACTGCTCTGTGAGCATACAGCAATGGGGAACGACCCAGGACACTAAAGGAGTACAACTTGACCTGACTACGTGTGGTGTGCACTTAGGAAGAGGAGCCTACTCTGGGCTTGGGAATTCTTCAAAAACTGTTCCTCCACTCACCTGACTTACTCAGGTTTGGCTCAGGCAGCTGCTCTTTATCCATCCTTCATCTTGTCCAGCTACATAATTATCTTAGGACAGTTGTATTTGTATAATTTAGTAAAGATAATAAAACCTCTGAGTCATCATCATATTAGAGGGAGACAAGTCCATATTATTACTATGGTTGCTTTTAAGAGTTGGAGAATGACCAGAGAGATAACTGGCCAGACAAGAAGCCTGGCTATTCCCTATCATCTACTGAGACAGGTTTATAATCTTTCATTTAATATGGGTCTGTACTAGGAAGGCTACACAGAAAAGTTTCTTGAACGCTCTCCAAAGGATAGTCATGGGCACTTAACCACAGAACAAAGACTTGGTCAGCAAGATATTCCCTCACCTTGATTTTAAAAACATATGTCAAATATTACTTCAGATTTCATTAACTTTTGTAGATATTAAATTACTCTGTACATAAGAAGATTTGCAGTGGGAAAGCAATCTATTTTAGCTGACTTTCTTGTGTTGGAACATCTGATTCTAGAGCTCCTTCTTTCCTAACATGACCACAAAAGAAAGCTGGAAAGCACAGAAGATACCAATACTGTAAGAAGAAATAGTTCTAGCATATTCCTCTTCTCTCTCCTTATTTACCAGTCCCTCTCATCACTTCTAATGGTATCCAGAACAGAGATGCACTGGATTTTCCTATCTGTCCAGGATGGGTGAAATCTGGTTAAATCTGTCCTCTTTTGTAATTCTTCTTGCCTTTCTGATTTGGAAGAAGCAGTTTGCGACAGTTGCTAGCTATCTTGCAAGAGAAATAAGAAGATTTATAACTGTTAAGATATCAGCTGTGAATTCCTTCAGATAGTTCCCTGCTCTTTTTATTATCTAGATCTTGAACTCGATCTTTTTGCAGGAAAATAGATTAAGAAGATCTTTCTCTAGCATTTCTTCCAGAAAGTTCTCTTTTTCCTTTTTTTTTTTGTGTTAATTTTTATTTTATTTTTGAAAAAATATGTCTTCCCTCCCCAAGATCTGCTGCAAACATTTTTAATGGACTTAGGGACAGATCCAGAAAGCATGAGTATTTAAGAGGTTATAAAACTCCAGAATCTTTATAAGAATGGCTTGCTCTGTAGCCACCTCAGACCTGCTGAAACTCATTGGACATCTCCCTCTTTGACTTCAAAGCCAAAGTCCTCCAGGTCTGAGAATTTCAGGTTTGAATATGCTCTCCTAGTTAGAACGGATATCTTCATCTCTCCTGCCTAAACCCTACTAGGAGCCAGGCACTCATCAGAGTGCAAGTCCTCTGTGGGACCTCGTGTGGTACCACCTGTGCACACACAAATTCTGGCCCTCCACTGAAAGCTTCAGTGGCTACTTTTCTTTTAAAAAGTGGGCAGAGGAAGAGGAGTCCTTGCTTACCTTGCATATAAGATATAACCATTTCCCATTACAGCCCTTGCCCATTCCCAGCCTACAGGAGTCAAATTCCTGACATGGTGCCCCAGCCAAGCTGGCTATAAGGTTCCTAACCATGACCATTTCTTGTTTCTAGTTAGACCGTTACAGAGATGCTCATGCTTGCAGACAGTTCTGATACCTAAGGGACTCTGAGGTGGGACTTTCTTAGAATTATAATGGAGCTCAGTGTTCAGTCCGCAGGAATGAGACCTTCGTACGCTCCTTAGGTAACTGAAAATAGCCTGTGTTTGGGTAGCTTGTGTAAGGGGGACCATATGAAATGCAAAGAAAAGGGATTCCTGATTCTTATACCCTGATTTCCTTCACTCTCTACAAATGTGCTGGTCCATTTTCCTGCCAAATTAGTCATCAATACAAAAGTATTATATTAGAGGTCACACACACAGCTTCACATGCTGATGTGTATAATCCTTTTATCACGGTATCTTACTGGGAAAATTAAAAAAGTGAGATGGTTAATCAATTCTTAGACAGAAAGATCTGTTGAATAAGTTTGTGTTGTTTTGCAGTTGATGTGATATGCCAGGATAGCAGCATCCTTGACTTAAAAAGTAATAGCAGTAACTCATGGTAAGTGCTTATTATTATGGAAAGATCAAGGCTAGGCTGCATGGTAGTCAGTAGGTTTGGGGAACTTCATTATGAGGATAAACCACAACAATTTATGTGGAAAGATAGGAAAAAAAGGAACCATTTCTTCACTGGTAACACACAAGCATAAGGAAGGAGGGAATTCAACGTTCACATGATTTCAGCAACAGTGTGTAATTGTTGGGATTGTAGGATCAGGTTGGAAATGAGCTAGGGGAGGTGACCTGGTCCAACCTCCTGCTCAAAGCAGGGTAAGCTGTGGGATCAGACCAGGCTGCTGAGGGATTTTTCCAGTTGGGTCTTGAAAACCTCCAGGGAGGGAGACTGCACAACCTCTCTGGACAACCTACACTGGCTCTCCGACTGTTCGCATGAGGGAAAAGCTTTTCCTTATATCCAGTCTGAAACTCTCTTGTTTCACTTATGCACATTTGTATCTCATTCTCCCACCCTGCACCACTGTGAGGAGCCCAGCTCCATCTCCTCAATGACCCCTCGTAGGCACTGGGGGGCTGTTAGGTGCTTCTGAAGCCATCTCTTCTCCAGGCTGAACCAGCCCAGCTCCCCCTGCCTCTCTTCACACACCAAGGACTCCAGCCTCCACTGCTTTGGGGGCCGTCCAAAAGCTCCCTCCAGTTTGTCCATGTCTTTCCTGCATTGCAGGGCCCAAAACTCGATGCTGTATCTAGATATGGCTTGATGAGTGCCATATAGAGAGGGATGATCCTTTTCCTTGGTCTGTGTGCCATGCCTCTATTCACACACACAGGTGCTGTTGGCTGCCTTTGCTGCCAGGGCTTACGTTCAGCTTGCTGCCTGTCACCATCCCAGGGCCTTTCCCACAGAGCTGCTCCTCAACCCCTCCATCTTTTTCTGGAGAAAAAGCCTAGATGATGACCTTATATTAGGCCCCTACCTTGCAGATGTTTATCTTTTCCACTCTCTTGGGTGGAATAGAAACTGTCATCCTAACATGCGTTCCTCAAAAAGAGGTTAATTTAGTACCCTTGACTTTACTGGGATGACTCATGAGTCACGAGTTACTCATGTGCATAAATGTTTTGAAGATCACGCCTGGAGCATGTACCTGCGTTTGGAGGACTTTTGATTGACAAATTTATTCTGTTCTCTTTTCTTTAAATATTCATTTGTTAACTTAAAAATCTACTTATTCATACATTACTCATTAAAATATGAATAAAGTTAGTTATAAAAGGTCCAACCTAAAAAAAAAATCCACCTGCTTTTTTCTCAATTCTTTTGCAAGCTCTTCGGAAAAGTGTTATTCCCATTATATTTGAGGAATGCTCATGATTAACAAGGTTCTTTATTAGTGGTGTATGCTGATATTTTAGTACTTTGAAGATGAAAAATGCTGGCTTTTCATCAAAATGATTAAACTGTTATCTCTGTCCACCTCAAAATCCTTTATGAAAGATCATTTATTAGTAATAAAGGATTAAGCTGCCTAGGAATGTTGCAAGGACAACTAATATTTATTGCTTAATACAACAAAGTGTGAATTCTCAGATTTTTATTTTTCACCTTTTTTTTTTTTTATTCTTGAATTTCTATCAAGGTCTCTCTATAATTCACTTCAGCTGGTAGCTAATTCACCTCATTTATTGCATCTTCACTAGTGCATCCTCCCACCAAGCACTGCAGAAACAATATGCTGGGTCATCTTTGTGAAAACCTTTCTGAGTTTGATGATTTCTTGATTTATTGAAGCAAAATTTGCTGACAGAGGATGATTCCAGCTTTGAGATGAATTTACCCAGGGAATCTTTTGCATTCGTAAAGAAAATTGGTAGGACCTGTTTTTTTTTGCCAGACAGCTGCCTCTGACTGGAGATATATTTTACCTCCTAGAACAAAGTCCAAGTACAGGATGAGCTTCATTCTTGTTTGGTTGTAAAAAAGGACCATTTCCTTCCTTTTCTCCCCTCTTCCTCTTCTCAAAGAGTTTAACTGAAAATGATCAGACTGAGGAAGAAAAGGGACTTTTACTGAGTCACTGAGCATGGAAAAAATGCCCAGTGGTAGCTTATCAAAGTTATCCAGAGGTAGAAACCCTGCAGATATTGGAAGTTCCTTCCTTCCTTCCTTCCTTCCTTCCTTCCTTCCTTCCTTCCTTCCTTCCTTCCTTCCTTCCCCCCTTCCCCCCTTCCCCCCTTCCCCCCTTCCCCCCTTCCTTCCCCCCTTCCTTCCTTCCCCTTCCTTCCCTTCTTCCTTCCCCATTTCTTCCCCCCTTCCTTCCTTCTCCCCTTTCTTTCACCTTTCCTTCCTTCCCCCCTTCCTTCCCCGCTTTGCCCTTCTATTCCTGCATTATGCCAGTTTCTGAGCAATGCAAGTCGCTCCTCAGTCGTGCACTGAAGTGCAACCAGTTTCAGAGCTGGAATAGATCATTATTGTGGTGCAGCCTGTTCCAGAGAGCATAAGGGGAAGGAAAATGTTGGGAAGAGAAAGAAGAAAAGGAAAGAAAGTTCAAGGCTACAGAAAAATTTCTGAAAGTAGAGAGAACTGAAATAAATTGTAAGACTTTTCTGTGCATTTTACAGAAGAGGTAGAGAAAGTGACTGGTATGATTCTATGTCAATTAAATACAGTCATATCTTACCACGATTAGACAGTGAATGATAACTAATAATCCATATTAGAATTAAAATCTAAATCTTTAGACCTTTTCTTCTAGGTAAGGTGAAGCGCATTGCAAAGAATGGTAGTGGTATGACTGCAAAGTCTATTTGCAGACCATGACTGCCCAGTTGGCTCTATAAGCACCTGCCTGTCAGCGACAGTTTCACAGCAAGAACATAAATTACTAGCTACTGTCCTACGCTGGCTACAATGTAGTTCACCAACACACTTTGAAGCACAGTGTCTGACATTTCTGTATGTGGCAAAATATCAATTATCGCCCTTCTCAATGCTTTTTTGTTTGGGGAGGAGGGTTAGTGTGTTGTCAGGGCGTGAGCGGGGACGATCCTCCCACTTGTAAACTTGACTATGAGTCTAAGATGTAGATACCTCATTTTACAGGCATACTTCTTCTCCCGCTGTGCTCGGGCTGAGGACAGTGTGATGGAATGCCCATGGCAATGGCAGCACCAGAAAACAGGCTTTGGCTCCCTGTATGCAAAGCAAAGCCTTGGGGTTTATGACTAGAGGAAAATAACAATGCTATGTATAACTCTGGGGCTCCCACCTTCTTGGTGCTGTGGAAGGAAAGCTAAAACCTATGTGGAATTTCACATGGGCTTTGCTGCTATGTGAGGTCTTTCTGTTGGAATTAAGAGTGCAGTCATTAAAATTTCATGATGCACTTCCAAGAAAAATGTTCTCTGTTTAGCAAAATAATTAAAAGCCTGCATGGTCTCTGCAGTAAGTGGCTATGGAGGGATGAATGAGAGTGCTGTAGAGGAAATGTGCTTGCTTTAATCAGCATTACATCAACCAAGTGGGATCCATGCAGGAGAACTCCTAAAAATCTATCATTCAATAGAGCCGCACCATTTCCAGACCCTTGGGGAGAGCTCAGCGCTACTTTGCATTTCAGACACACTGTGGTTGGGTCAGACCAGAGTAAATCTAAGCCATATCCCTCCCCAGGGTGCTTATATCATTCTAAATAAATAAAAACTTCCCACAACAGAGTATAATATATCAGAAAACCACCCCTCTGTCAGCCTTCAAGGTATTTCTGTCAGCCTCTGTGCTATTTTAAGCTCCTATATAGGTGGCAAATGCTCAGCTTGGCACTGAATCTCAGTGACACGAATGCAGCATTTCAGCAGCAAACGCTGGTGAAAGGGAGGGCAAGGGAGCTACAGCACTCTATCCTCCGTGTAGAGAAAGGGTTTATTTTTAGATTCTTTATCCATCCACCCCTACAGCACTCTCTGCTCCTTTGAATGCAGACAGGTGTGGTGGGTTGACCCTGGCTGGGCACCAGGTGCCCACCAAAGCTGCTCTATCACTTCCCTCCTCAGCTGGACAGGGGAGAGAAAATGTAATGAAAAGCTCATGGGTCGAGATAAGGACAGGGAGAGATCACTCACCAATTACTGTCACAGGCAAAACAGACTCGACTTGGGGAAATTAGTTTAATTTATTACCAATCAAATCAAAGTAGGATAATAAGAAAATAAAAAAACAAATCTTAAAACACCTTCCTCCCACTCCTCCCTTCTTCCCAGGCTTAATTTCACCCCCAATTTTCTCTCCCTGCTCCCCTCCAGTGGTGCAGGGGGACGGGGAATGGGGGTTGCACTCACTTCATCACACGTTGTCTCTGCCGCTCCTTCCTCCTCAGGGGGAGGACTCCTCACCCTCTTCCCCTGCTCCAGCGTGGAGTCCCTCCCACAGGAGACAGTCCTCCATGAACTTCTCTAACATGAGTCCTTCCCACGGGCTGCAGTTCTGCATGAACTGCTCCAGCATGGGCCCCTTCCATGGGGCGCAGCCCTTCAGCAACAGACTGCTCCAGCGTGGGTCCCCCGCGGGGTCACAAGCCCTGCCAGCAAACCTGCTCCAGCCTGGGCTCCTCTCTCCACGGGTCCGCAGGTCCTGCCGGGAGCCTGCTCCAGCACAGGCTTCCCACGGGGTCACAGCCTCCTTCAGGCATCCGCCTGCTCTGGCGTGGGGTCCTCCACAGGCTGCAGGTGGAGATCTGCTCCACCGTGGACCTCCATGGGCTGCAGGGGCACAGCCTGCCTCACTATGGTCTTCACCATGGGCTGCAGGGGAATCTCTGCTCTGGCACCTCCTCCCCCTCCTTCTTCACTGACCTTGGTGTCTGCAAGGTTGTTCTTCTCACATATTCTCACTCCCTCTCCAGCTGCAGTTTTCTGTTGCACAGGTTTTTTTTCCCCCTTCTTAAATACGTTATCCCAGAGGTACTACCACTGTCGCTGATGGCCTTGGCCTTGGCTAGCGGTGGGTCCATCTTGGAGCTGGCTGGCATTGACTTTATTGGACATGGGGGAAGCTTCTAGCAGCTTCTCACAGAAGCCACCCCTGTAGCCACCCTCCTACGGAAACCTTGCCACGCAAACCCAATACAACAGGCTGCTCTGGGTATAAGATTGTGGTGAGCACGAAAATTATACTGATGGCTTCTAGGAGACTCAAGACAGCAACAGGTGCCACCATGAGTAGAAACTTAGAAGTGTCTAAAAATGCATGAAAGTGGAATAAGAGGTTTGTCATCCAACCCAAAGGCTCCTAGTAGCTCCTGGATATAGTGCTAAGGCTATCTAGATCATACCCTGATGAACTGCAATATTCAGCTGCCTGCTTTCTAACTTTGCCTAGTGCTATATTGAAATTTATGACAGACAATATGTTCCAGAGCTTATGCATCTAACTGCAGTCATTCACCACAAAGCTTCTTCCAAATGCCCTATGGATGCTACTGGAACAGCCTACAGCACAACAAATTTCTTCTGCAAAAGCTGTAAAACACAGGTGTGAAGAGAAATACAAAAGGAGCCAAATTCCCAACACACCTTGTTGGAAAAACAATTGTTTCTGAAAGCTGATCAGAAGCTGCTGTAAAGAGATATTTAACTTGCTTAACTTGCAGAAAATCTACACCTTCTTTCTGCAGGATGGAAAATATTCTGCTCTTTTTCTAAGCATGCCCTGCTTGGTCTACGAATTCGACATGAACCTGCAAAGACTTTTTCTTCTGATCCAGTAATTGCTCTTAAGCAATCTAATGCTTTCATTTTGGTTCCACATATGAGCAGTCCCATTAAAGTCTCCATAAAGAAAAATAGAATCATAGAATATAATCATAGAATCGTTAAGGTTGGAAAAGACCCTTAAGATCATCGAGTCCAACTGTTAACCTAACACTGCCAAGTCCACCACTAAACCATGTCCTCAAGCACCACATCTACCCTTCTTTTAAATACCTCCAGGATGGGGACTCAACCACTTCCCTGGGCAGCCTGGTCCAGTGCCTGACTATCCTTTCGGTGAAGAAGTTTTTCCTAATATCCAACCTAAACTTCCCCTGGCGCAGCTTGAGGCCATTTCCTCTCATCCTATCCCTTGTTACTAGGGAGAAGAGACTGACCCCCACCTCACTACAGCCTCCTTTCAGGTAGTTGTAGAGAGCACTAAGGTCTCCCCTCATCCTCCTCTTCTCCAGACTAAACAACCCCAGTTCCCTCAGCTGCTCCTCATAAGACTTGTGCTCTAGACCCTTCACCAACTTCGTTGCCCTTCTTTGGACACGCTCCAGCACCTCCATGTCCTTCTTGTAGTGAGGGGCCCAGAACTGAACACAGGACTCGAGGTGCGGCCTCACCAGTGCCGAGTACAGGGGCACTATCACCTCCCTGGTCCTGCTGGCCACACTAGTCCTGATACAAGCCAGGATGCCATTGGCCCTCTTGGCCACCTGAGCACACAGCTGCACCATGTTCAGGTGGCTGTTAACCAACACCCCCAGGTCCTTTTCTGCCAGGCAGCTCTCCAGCTGCTCCTCCCCCAGCCTGTAGCGTTGCATGGGGTTGTTGTGACCCAAGTGCAGGACCCGGCACTGAGCCTTGTTGAATCTCATACAGTTGGCCCCGGCCCAACGATCCAGCCTGTCCAGGTCCCTCTGCAGGGCCTTCCTACCCTCCAGCAGATTGACACTTCCACCCAGCTTGGTGTCATCTGCAAACTTACTGAGGGTGCACACAATCCCCTCATCCAGATCATCAGTGAAGATATTGAACAGGACCGGCCCCAGTACTGAGCCCTGGGGAACACCACTTGTGACCGGCCGCCAACTGGAGTTGACTCCATTCACCACCACTCTCTGCGCTCGGCCAGTTTTTAACCCAGCGCAGAGTGCACTTATCCAAGCCGTGCGCAGCCAGCTTCTCCAGGAGAATGCTGTGGGAGACAGTGCCAAAGGCCTTACTAAAGTCCAAGTAGACAACATCCACAGCCTTCCCCTCCTCCACTAAGCGGGTCACCTTGTCATAGAAGGAGGCCAGGTTAGTGAAGCAGGACCTCCCTTTCATAAACCCATGCTGGCTGAGCCCGTGCACGTGCTGCGTAATGGCACTCAAGATGATTTGTTCCATGACCTTCCCCAGCACCGAGGTCAGGCTGAGAGGCCTGTAGTTCCCCGGATCCTCCTTCCGACCCTTCTTGTAGAGGGGCGTTGCAAAACAAACCCTTAAGTGCAGCAGTGCTCAACACTGTCATAACAGGGCCCAGGAAGGTAATGTTTCAGATTCCAGATAACAGGTTGGGAAAAGTTTTGGTGTGTTTTCTTGTGTGGTGGCATCTTTTTATTTATTATTTTGGGTGCCAAAATGTGCTCTCTTCTGCAGTTTCCTCAGTACACTTTGCAAGGTTTACATTTCCTGAGGGGTTTTCTTCTAGCCATGTTCTCCTGTAACAGCCTACAATTTTCGTTTTGAGCTTAGTAGCAAAATGCACAGTAATTGGACTGCAGCAGCATATGATGAAGATTTTAGGCCTGTTTCCCCTCTCTGTCACCAAGACCTCTGTGTGACCTGGCTTCCGCAATCTCTCCTTCCATGCTGCTACTGACTCTTGTGGGATGTTAATCACATATTGTTTCCCTGGCTCTAATCAGGAACATCTAAAAAGAATTACCTATTCTAGTCATTGCTGGAAACTGTGGGTATAATATGGCCTACACAATGACAGAAGTATTACTCTTAAAGAAAGCTCCATGGACAGACTTGGGGAGGGGATTTTCCTTACAGATTTTATAGCAAAGTCTATGATATGTGTTGCATGGATCTTTGTGCGCAGTTTGACTGAAAGGGGTGGATATTTTCCAGAAAGTATATTGGTATAATATATGGAGCACTTTTTTATTATTAGCTATTGGGAAGTTTAAATTAGGCTACTGTTTTCCATGCTGCTCCTGGCTGCGTTCCCACTACTGGCATAAGATGTAATAGCAAAACGCCACCTCTCAGCTATAGAGGAGAGTTAGTTGCTTGCATGCAGAGGAGAAGAATTCAACAGCTTTGGATGGAAAGTTCCTTATCCTTTTTTTCAATAGTGCCACTTTTAATGGCTTTACAATTCTTCAAATAAATGAAGTTGTAAGGCTCATTTCTAATCTCAAGAACACATATGCATTTTTCAAAACTTAGTTCTTAAGCAGGAATTTTACCATTTCACAGAAATACGCCATTCATCTTGATAGTCTGTGAACCAGGGTAACTGCTTTTCTGCCTCCTCAGAAGCATCTCAAGACCAGGCGGTATGTCTTTATTGTACCTGGGATATTCACATGACGTTGTTCTGAGCCACATTGCTGTGCATGCATTGGCCATGCTCACCAAGAAGGTGAGAAACTAGAAAGAGAAGGATTTTAGATGGTTCCTAGGTATATGATTGTATGTATATTATTCTAGAGAACTGATAAATATCCAGAGATTTTACAAATATCAGCTAATTTTCTGCAGCATAAGCAGGTACCTTTCTTCACCCAGTTTCTCTGAACAATTTCCTTTACCTGAGACCCTTTACTGGCCATAGTAGGGCTCCTTCCCTTACAGTGAATTCACAAAGTTTGGTCTTTCTGGACAAACTGTTACTGTAGGCTGTCTGTTGAGGAAGTAAAAACTTTAAAATCAGTGATTTAAAAGCCCACAAACATTTGCTGGAGTTATGCCTTACTTCTAGCCATTCTCCGTATCTCACTGTCTGATTCTCCTGACGGCCCTCTTGTACTCTTGCAGTAAACACTCTTTTATGTAGATCAAAATACAGTATTCATAAATTACTCCAGAATAGTTCAATTTCTGTATGTGTTTTTCTGCCTGATGAAGCCAAAAACATTAAGATATACTTAAGACTGTGTCGTTCATGGCAGGAGCCTGGCTTATTATTCAGCCAGCGTGCTTTAGCCACAAGGTATTATTTCAGTTCAGTGTTCCTAATCAGTGCAAAGTCTGAAATAAATTAACCAATCTAAACTCATTAAAGACACCAGTACCAACCTTAAGAATATTTATGAATTCTTAAGATCTCCTTCTTTCCTCCAGATTAAATATTTGTTATTTTCAAGTGCTTTCTAAAATTATCCTCGGCACAGGTATTTGGTTTGCTTTTGGTATGAAAACCATTTTCTCTTGCCACCAAGGATAATCATGCAGGGAAGGGAATATGTTCCCTAATCATAATTTGATATTCCTTTTTATTGCTAATCATACTTTTTTTAGCTTTTTAAGAAGTATCCCAATATAGATTCAATGAGGCATTTATATCATGTAGTGCCCATCTCAGCGTGTGAGTAATGAATAAAGTGAACGGTGTGCAAAGACACCATGGGCTGATTGTTTCTATGTAAATCATTTGGTGAATATTTGTGGAAATGGAGTTGATTAGCAAATATCAGCCTAATTTGCCAGGTTCTATCACTGCAAAATAGGGCCGTTTTTACTGGGAAAAATTGTTCACAAAATTTCTCACTGCCTAACTTTGTTTCTCACAATCTGACTTAAAATAGGTTTATATTTGAAGATGACTGTGCTGGAAACCAAATTGCCTCAGGTTCTTTACAGAAAATACAAAAGATTCATGTAATATTTGTGTCAAATTTATCACCTTTTGGCTCTCCTGCCCAGCCAGTATGGCACATCAAACCCACTTATCACTGGGGGGTTTTAGCGGCTAAATATTTTGTAATTGCTAGTGACGCCAAAATAAAAAGTGCATGGAGGCTGATAATTCTTTCTTGCTCTGACCTTTCAGACTTTCATATTTGTCTTAATTTCTTATGAGAAAACCAGTAAACATCGAGAGTGTTTTCAAAACATGACTTGTGCTGAAATGTCTTTTTTTAGATCAAAGAAGTCAGACTCATAGATTTAAAACAATGTTTTCTTTTCTCTCTTTCTGTGCCCAGTTTGACCTCAGAATCTTCCCACTGAAAACTTTTCAAATTAAGATCTCTCTATAAAAGTTTTAGTTTACCTGAAACAGCAAGAAGTACTTTGTCAGAAATGTTCTAGTTGTTTACTAACACACCTGTGTAAAAGGGGTAATATCCTGTAGTTTGTAGGTGAGACAGACACAATGATGCATCTATGTTTAAGAGATGAAAATGAAAATTCAGAATTCTGTTGCTTTTCTTTCTATAACTTACCTTGGGATACACGCTAATGGTATTTTTTTAATACAATAAATTTCTTCACAGGAAAGCTTACAGGAAGCTAAGAAAATCTCTCGTCTTTGTGTGAGCTGTATCTCCCTTTTCTTTGTGTCCATTGTTAGTATGCGTGACGAATTACCCCCCACCACACAAAAAATCCCCCTACTTCAAAAATCCATTCATACTTGAACAGTAAGAGTAGTTTAAAGCATAAGAGAAAAACAGTTAGGTGATCTGAAACTTTCAGAGTATAAAGATATTTTCAGAGTATATATGTTTTAAAAAAAGTTTGCTAAGGCATTATGGAGAAGAATAAAAATTTTCCTTCATTTTCCTTCAGAATATAGATCATATTGAACGCTGCCATTCTTTAAAGACACAAACAAAAAGCAATTATGTGAAAGTAAAGTAAGTGTATGGTCAGAGTCAGATAGTTCACTGATCTGGACATTAAAAATATCTATGTGCACATAAGCTTGACAACTGATCAGGGGATGTCATTGGCACACAACTCCCTGTATTTCAAGTACTATATAGCCATAGCTTCATCTCACTGACTCAAACAGCATTATTACGTGAATACATCACTACCAGTCAAGTGAAAGAACATTACTGATCCACATCATTTCTGTCCTTCATTACTCATTCTTAACCTAGGTCATTGAGGTGGCATGATTACAGAATATTATGGTTCTAGACTGACCTGTGGTGGCTCTTATAAATTACTGGTCTGACTTTCTTAAGTTGATGGTTTGCTATTTTTTTTGTGAATTCTATTTCCAACTTTATTTTATTTCAAATGATAGGTTTTATCTAATTTTGTCATCATAGCAAACATTGTAGGTGATTACAGAGACATACTGTATCTAAAAGACCAAGAAAAAAAACACCATTAAAAAAGAACCACTTTCCCTTTGATCAGCAACCCATAGAAACCTGCTGACTTCTTTCAGACATTATAGCTCTTTTAATTAACTTACTACTGGCTTTGCTATTATACAGAACTAAACCACTGCAAGAATGTTAAGGCGATAATAAACATCTCATTTAAATCCACTAAAGAGAGAAAAAAGTAATTTACAGCAAGATCTCTGTCCTTAGTTTACCCTTTTGTGTCAAACATTTGGAGAACATTTGGGAACTGACACAGTTTTTCTTAGGACAGAAAGGAGTCCCTCTGGAGGAAGCAGGCTTACTTATTGAGTGAGATGAGAAATATCAGTTCTTTGCTGCCTAAAATTTATCTTAAGAAGCTGGGATGAGTATCAGCTTGCAAGATTACCTGCTTTTTCATTTCCTTCTTTTAGTAAATTCAAACCCCAATTTTAGAATTACAGTAACCTATTTTTTTGGTTAATTTCTCAGCTTTTTCAGCATTTAAAGCTTGATGCACTGATGACTTTTAACTTATGGATTTTCAAAATGGAGGAAAACTTGACCGAAAAATGGTATTATCTCTGTCTATGGTACTGAGGAAAAAATGTCTCATTATTTAAACAAGTTTGGTGTTTACTTTTGGCAAAGAAGGGAGGAGTTTAGAGAGGGCTTAGGAAAGAGCACTGAAAATAATCCAGAAATCTAGAAAGCCTGCTTCCTGCAGCAAGGAAATTAATAAGCTCAATTTATTTATTTTTTAAGGAGTCGTTTGAGAGATGATTTGATCAACCGCGGTTAAGTAACTCCATGAAGAAGCAATTTGTGGTGCTGTAGAGATCATTCATCCACTGAACCAATGGCAAGAGGCTGAAACTAATCAAGTTCCAAATGGAAAGAAATGGGAATTTCTGACCATGGTTGTACCAAAACACAAATGGAGGTGATAGAATCTAGGTTGCCTAATATCTGTAAACCATGAATAGATACCGTTCTCAAAATTATGCTCTAACTTTGTCAGATATTGTGGCCATGATGCACGCAAGTAGACAATTAGATGAGCCATTCATGTTCTGACAATACCTCCTACCCCAGGACTGTCACTCCAATTCATTTTTTCATCTCACATGATGATATTTAAATTTAAACTGCACATTCAGAAGGAACTTAGTAATCAAACATGACCTTTAAAATGCACTAGATGGTTTTTCCTTTTATAATTTTATTTTGATTTTTTCAGTGGAATTTCTATGCCTTTTCAGGCTAAATTAAGCTTAATATTCTAATCTTAAAGACTGATTTGTAATGAGGAAGTCCTACAGAGTGCACCTAAACTTAGCTGGTGCATACAGCAGCGTCCCTCCCAAATCCTGTCTTCCGTTCATCCCAATCAAGGACCATTTAATTTCACACCACTTCACTTTGGCTGGCTAGCCTGGACCTAGGAGCTTAAAAACGCTCTGAATGCTCTAGTTAGGGCATAGCCATTGCAATTAGAGAACGGAAGATTGCTCTGCAAATGCACAAGCATACCTACACAGTGTCTGCTGTGTAGAAGAAGCTGGGGGCTTCCTGAAAAAGAGGTGTTTTCCACTGAGGGACAAAGATCCTTTCGGGACTGATGCTGCTAGATGCTGGCTACACAGAGGCATCTCTTTGGCAGGCGATAGGCAGTGCCCCTTTGGGAAAGCAGCGCAAGGGATAAGAAGGCAACTTAGGACACAGCATTTGTTACACAGCTCTTTGAAAGCTTGAACTCTTTCAAGATTTTCTGTAAACCCTTCTCTTGATTATAAGTCATGCTAATCCACTCAGGGAACAACAGCAATCCTGTATGATTTGGGACTAGTCTCAGCTAACCAAAGTGGTTTCAATTTCATATTGAATCAGCCCGAAGAGGTCTGAAAATACTTGCAACAAGATGTGCCACGTAAATTCCAACAATTAATAAATCAGAGGTAATTGTGAACTGTTTCTGGATATTCTGTGAACAGGAGAAAGAGCTAAATTAATGAAGTGCATTATTCTTTGCAAAATTACTTTTTCAGTCTTAATCATGAAACACTGTACAAAGATGAACTGTCTGCTCTTAAACCTTCTGGTCCTTAATGCAAGCAGTTTTCCAGGAATGGGGCAGGGTGTTGCTTTACCCTCACCCCTCCGCCACCACCCCCAGTAGTCTCGTTGCACAACTGTTGTGCTTTCTGATGCCTTGTTAATAGCCTTCACTGTTGCTGGCCTAAAATTACTGCTGTACTTGGCACTTTCATCTCTTCCATCTTGCTTGCTGTAGCTCCAGACTGCTTGCTGAGATGAAGGATGAACTGAATTAATCCAAGCTCCATGGTAAGACACATAGGTGGACTCTACTATTAAATTTATTTGGAGTTCTTTCTCTTGCTGCTTGCTGTTGTTTCAAAAAAAGGTGAAATTGTGATGTTGATGGTGATTATGGGTTCTTGTCTGAACAACATATTGTCCTGTTCAAAACTTAAAAGGAAGATAGCTGTTTTCAAGATCTGATGAGGGTGCCACGACTACTTCACTCCAGCAGCTTCATTCCATTGAAACAATGATGAAACTGTCAGAGCATTGGCTCAGAGTCCTTCTTGCTTGTATACATTCACTCACAAAGAGTTTAATGCACAAGAGAATAAAGGAATATGATTAACTGAGTGTCTTTGTGTGTCTGTAACCATTTACAATCATGAGAAAAATACAGAAAAAAAAAGATTCAAACGTATGTGCTTTGTAGGAATTTGGTATCATACTGGACACCTGTTAACGTTTTCAGTTCTGTGACTCTGGACTAATACACCGGCTTTCAAATCCAAGTACCAACCTGTGCTTCCAAACTATTATTGAATGAATTGGCTATCTTCTTCCTTTTCATTTCAATGGATCATTTGATCCACACAAACATGTTACAAATCCAAAAGTTTTTAGCTTATAGATTTGTTCGGAAAAGAAAGTTGTACATGTCCTATTTCTGCATAGGCAGCTTGATGTGTACAATACTCCAGCATGCTTCATTGACTCCAATCCAGTTCATAATCCATTGGGTATGAAATAAAACCAGAAGAAAATTGGCATTTACTGTCACCTTTTCTCTTCAGGCGCCAATGGGGTATCCTAAATATCTCTGAAGACTCAGTAACTCATTAAAAGACCATTCTTCACAGGCCTGAAATCAGTGACGGCTTTACACAGAAGACTAGTACTGTAGAGATTGTCTCTGCAGTAGACACTTCTTGCTCTTGATGCTAAAAAAGAGCACTGGAAAAACTGTGGATTTTATATGAGGAAGCAAGAACACAAAGGAGGAGCAGTAGGTTGCCTCTCCTGCAACTCTTAATGTTTGGTCTTGGTGGCCCAGCCATGTGGGATCATTGGAGAGGATTCCAGAGTTGGGACTGTTTTGGCATCCTGAGAATGACCGGAATATTCACTGACTATTAACACAGATTAACAGGGGAGAAGAAGAAGAAAAGCCTTTACTGAGAAGATGCAACCAACAACAAGGAAGCCATTTCTATTCTATACACCTTGTTATTTAGAGCTTTGCGTCCAACTTGCTTCCGGCAATTACAAAATACACAATAAAATTAATAACAGTTCATTGCCACCAGCTGCTCGCACGAAACAGATGCAAATGTGGAGCCATTTAGTCAGCATCTCTTCCTTCCCAGTTATACCTCATCTTGGGCAGGGGATATTTGAATAATGAATTGTGTATTTGACTATGAAGTAGGACAGATATAAATCAAATTATTCTCCTTAACTACTGCATTTTACTAAGAAGTAGTTGCACAGTTAAGCACAGAAGATTTAGGAGAAACAAATTTGTGAAGAAAATTCACCTTTGGCTTCATTCAGTTGGGGCATTTCCTCTGAGTAGCATCCAGCGTGAGATACATGCCTGTGTGCAGAGGGAGGACAGTCCGTTGCCCTGCCATGAAATGGCTGCATTGGCACTCCATCTTGGGGATACTCCTGAATTTTATTACTTTCCAAAATCTTTCCTTTTCTCTTCATAGCGGAGAGACAATAGCACACCCATACCTGGGACCTCTCTGCCAAGGCTTCTCTCTAGAAATTCTCATTTGAAAGGTTGTGGATCCCCTTGCCTGAAATGTGATGTAACCCTGGCATACTTCCACTGCAGAAACATTTTCATGTTCCTATAGGAAAATCATGTGAGTTTCCAAGCCTATTAAAAACATGATTTACATGTACCGTATCACTCAGGGAAAAAAAATTTCCCTTGCACAAAAGCATATAATTCTGTCTGAAGGTAGGAGCCAGCAAACAACCAATTTTTCCATTGACCATTGACCTTTGTATAAGGATAGCCAAAACAGCTTGGTAAACTAAGCCTTGGATAAACTATTTGAGAGACTTTAGAACTCCTGTATGACACAACTGACAGAAAATTGATAGGTTATTCAGATAATGAATTATATCTTAAATGAAATACAGGCTGGAAGAATTCATAATTTAGAAGAAACTCATAAGCCCCAAAAGAAAAAAGAGAAACTATTTTAGGTGTGTTTTTACTTCAAATTAGGCAGTCATATAGTGGCTAGAGCTATGCCTGCAACTTACATCGCCAAAAAAAAAAAAAAAAAAAAATTTAAGTAATAATAGCAAAAATGACAGTAATACATTTAGACAGCCTTATTTAAAGAACCAGGGGATTGGAAACAAATGGTTACAGCTAGAGATAAACAGAGTCCAGGTAAAACACTATGGTAATAAGGAAATACAAAACACCAGGATAGGAAAGAGCTTTAAGTGCCAGCACCAAAGGCTGCTTTTCTGCAGCCTCCCATCCCCTGGCTGGTCAAGCAGATGCCTGAGAAGGTGCGAGGTGCAGCAGGTCAGCATCATGGTGCTCCCACGAAGGAATCCCCCGAAGCTGAGCACAGGGTGGCTCGTCCCCCACCCTGCCACCTGCTGCTGTTCTTCAGGAAGAACCTCAGGGGGTCCCCCTTGGCCACCTGCTTCCATGGAGCTTTTAGGAATTTTTAATCAGATTTGATTTGTTTGAAATCAACCAAAAGGTTCAGACAAAGTCTGGGAGGCAGGAGAGACACAGGCACGCAGGCAGTGATCAAATACATCCAATTACCTTGGAATGCAGGTAAAAAATTAATACCCCAAGGAAGAATTTCATTAAAAAGCTGCTTTTCTTTTGTGTGCTCTGTGGTTTTTTGAGTTTCTCAGTCCTGGTTAAGTTTCAAGGGGGAAGGAGGAGAAGAGAGTTTCTTTTCTCTGAAGCCTGGAGAATTGAATGGATCAGGTCCCATGTTTGCTGATGAAGGTGTTGAGTGTGGCTGTCTTCCATTACATTTCAGTAATGGCTTCATGTTTATGCAAAAAGACGGCACTACTTTGCCTTTTTTTTCCCTCTTTTTTTTCCCTCCTGTGTTTTACACCCCAGTTTCCCCAGGAAACAAAAGTTATGCAGATCTGTGTGTCCATGCACATTTCCCTCATTTGAGTTATGCTTCTATGAGTTTTATAAAAGATTCATAGCTAGGAAAGTAAGAGTTGTGAGAGTCCAGACATTCACAGGTTCATCGTACAGTGACTCACATATCTCATTCTTTCCTTATCTTGCCGCTTTCTGA
Organism: Platalea leucorodia; assembly: GCF_965183815.1. Lineage (NCBI taxonomy): Eukaryota > Metazoa > Chordata > Aves > Pelecaniformes > Threskiornithidae > Platalea > Platalea leucorodia. The sequence goes on from NC_138824.1 coordinate 72,521,953, forward strand.
ATAGACTCAAGCTGACTCCTGCCGAGAAAGACACTTTTTCAAAATTTGCTAACATCTGCATTTCAGGGGTTGGTAATGCCAGACATATTTGAGAATCTCACAGTTTGGTGGGCCAGAGACACCCTTCTCCACTGTGCAATAATGGTTTCAACAACTGGGAGAGAGTGTCGTGTCAAGCCAGTGCTAAACTAGTCACGATCAGATTTAGCATTAAGCAAGATTGAGAGATAAAATGACTTGTTTATTTGAAAACACAAATTTGTCACTATGGAATAAAGTTACAAAAAAATATAGCAAACCTATTGAGTTTATGCTTAATGTTAAGAAACTTCCTGTGCTGCTCCAACATCGCCACGCCTTTCCAGGTCAGCCCAAACCGGCTTCTGCAACCTGTCCCAGGCTTGGTGTGTGCTGGGGAGCTCCCAGAGCTGAGTCTTTCCTGCTCCTGGCTGAGGTTGAGTGATCACGCTAGAACATCTTTTGTCTTGGAGGGGTTTTTTTGTCTTTTCTTATGACCGGGCAAAATCCTGAGTTCATGTTCTCCCCCCTTTTTAGGGCTGCAGTTCTGATTCACATTTCTGTTGTAAACTTCAAGTAGCAGAGACCTGGCTTTAGGTATCAGGTTGTTTTTTTCTGTTTACTGGGTCCTTAAAACATGACAGATGATAGATACAGTAATCGATAGATAGATAGACAGACAGATCGATCCACTTTGTCGAGATATGAAATGTACAAGATTTAGAATGTTTTTCTTATTATAGTCATGACTCTACATATGACAGTAAACCTAAAGGATGACAAATATGAGCATGAGTTATCTGGTGGCACAGCATTCCCATACGCTTTCTGTAATAGTATAACAGAGGTTAATCACGCTGCAGTTGAAGTAGTTTTTGGTCTTTAGTTAGAATGTAAATGCAAAACACTTCTAAATACTACAGATGCTTTTATATGTGTGGGCTTTAACAGGTACAGAGCTCTGATCCTCTACATAATAGTATGATATCTGCTTGAGCAGTAATTCTGCTCCTCACTGTGGTTTGGACAAGACAGTATGGCCAGGCTGATATTTAATTGGATTTTAAACATATCATTTAGCCACAGTAGATGACATTTTCCCTGAAAACTGACTAGAGAGGTTTAAACTGTAAAATCTTTGAAAAGCATAGACTTTGCAAATTATAGTTTTATACAACCATATAAGGGATATCTGTAAATGCAACTCATTACTACATCCCTACAGGAAATAGAAACAATGGCCACTGAGCACGTTTGCACAGGATAGGGTACTTTGGGTGAAATGGCTTTCTGGGACGGGGTACACTGCATGATGAAATACGCAAGTGGATTGAAACCCTGCTGCTTGCAGGGACATCATGCATAGATAGATGGGGACACAGAATACAGTTTTCTTTGTCATGATGAAGCAGTTTCAAACCCTCCAGCAGCCTGTTGTTAGGCTGGTGGAAACAAAAGCCTGAGAGACACCTGGTCCTCACTTACGCTGTGCTGTAAAAGGCGCAGCACTAACTGGGTGCCCAGCTCCTTCGCCGCCTCCTCGCGGCACCTATCCTCAGCCCGACGCCTGTCCCCAGGCATCTCTGAGGCAGCACTGCAGGCCAGCACAGCTGTTTGTTAGCACTCAGGTGGGGCTAACAGACCCAAATCAGCAGTGACTTGCTAAAAATGACAATTTCAGCCCTCTTTCGAGGGAAGGCAGCCTGGTAAACCGTTACCATGAAATGCGTTATATCCACACTTAGCACAGTGTGCTACTGTGACTATTTTGATTTAGCTTTCCCAGCCCTGAAAACACAGGCAGCGTCTGGCGGTGCAACAGCCATGCAAATTTGATGAGTAGGGAAACAGCAAATTTACGCACTTCACACCGACACTGGCTTAGTGTATGCTCTTGCTTGAAAAAAGGCCAGAGACAGAGAGATAGGAAATCCAGATGCAGCAAGCCTAAGGTAGGAAATCCAGAAGCAGCAAGCCTAAGCAGACTGGAAACTGGCATTTTCTGAATGATATGAAATAAAAAGATCCTATCACACCTTTGCCAGTGACATACAGCACATAATTACAGACAGTCCATAGGGTACTCCTATGTGGCATATCTCCCCAAGTAGTGTAATTGGGGATGCTCCAGTGGATGCCTGTGCCTGCAGGTCCCTGAGGTCGGCCATTCAGGTCCACATATATAATCCCCCATCTTCTGTCTAGACCTGACTCTACACAGTAGCAGACCAGGCTTTTGCCAGTTGATTTTGTGATTAATGATGGTGTTGCAGAGTGATTTACTTAGCCAAACTCATTAAAAAATAAAAGAGCCTATGAGAACATGGTACTACATAGTATAGCATACCTGTGAATACGCACCGTGACCAGGCAGTATATTAATGTAATTATCTTATTATGGCAATATTTTTTCCCTCATTTACTGATTGGTATTTAAATTTGTGAGAAGTTTACAAGGACCTTTATCTAAGTGCTCATAATACCCTTCCTAAAAGCTTCAGATGACAAAAGAAAAGAGAAACCAGACATTCGCAGGGCAGAATTGTTCCTTCTATTTTACAGCTGAGCAGAGGATTGATTGGGCGGCTTGCTCAAGGCCAGACATCAATGCTATGGCTGTGAGTTGTTGTAACAGAGGTCTTGTGAATTCCTATCCAACGCAGCCGCATCCTAGACAGTCAGCAATAGCGTACAAATGTATACAACAATTCCAAATATTATCCAGGGCAGCGTGTGTGCACAGAAATAGCAACGCTGTGAAGCCTGTGGAGATACCAATGAGAAAACCAGATTTTAAAAAAAGAAAACCCTTTGCTTTTTGTGTTCTTCATTTTTATAAGTCAGGGTTTATTTGTTTTCTTTTTTTCTTAGTTTGTGTTTTCCCTGGAGTACTGTCTTTTCATCTTTTCTCTCTGCAACCGAATATTTAGTTTTCAATAGTCTCCAGTATGCAGTTCCATCGATAAATCTTTTTGCTCTCGATGACTGAAAAGTGTCCAACAGCAACTCATCCATCCTGTTTGTGCATGAGAAACTTCAGAGTACTGATCTTTCAGGGCACAAGTAGTTATTATGAAAAGTAAATACTGCTCCTAATTTGGCCTTAACTTTTTGTAGCATCTGTGCCCAGTTACAACTTCCGGAAAAATATTGGCACCTATAGATTAAAACCTAATGATCTTGGGGAAATTTAGAAAGGAGGCTGATGAGATTCTTACAGGCTTTTTTCTTGTACCGAGACCACAGAAGTGCTGTAAAGGGTCCGCAGCTTTTAGCTCTGCTTTCCTTCACTGTCTTTAGTATTCCTGTCAGAAAAATACCATTTAGCATTTCTCTTCTCTTACATGTCTCATTTATTTGCCAGCGTTTTTAGTGATGCAAGTCTTGTTGATACTTGTGAGAGGAGAGCAATTTGAAGACTGGTGCAGAAAGTACAGTTGTAAATGATGTTCATGCTTTCCATTAGGCTGCCTTTAGTTCTGTCAATAAACATTAGTTATGGAGAAAGATAGCACACTTTCCAAAATATATAAAAAGAGCTGCATCAAGGCTACACCCTACTGTGCTGTTCAAGCAGTGAAGGGTATCGTCAGTAGGGGCTGCTACCTATGGAAATGGATTGAGCTCCTCAGAAGAAGCAGAAATGACGTGCTGCAAAACCATAGGAATGCATGCTTCCTTCTATTTTTGCTGTCTCTGGGGCCTTTGTGCATACTCTGAAACAGTTATAATAATAAGTAACTTGAGTCCCAGTATGCCTCATAGAGAAGGATAATGAAGCTGGCTGTTTAAAAGCTCATCCAGCCTTTAAATAGCTCCGCTGCAGAGCCAAGCACACCCTGCCCCAGGAAGGAACAGCCTTGTACACGTTTGGCTTTCCACCCTGCTGGGTGCTGGTCTGGGTGCCGCTTGCTTACACGTCCCCCCATGCAGACATCTCGCCAATGCATCTGAGGTCCCCAGGGCAGCACCATGGCAGCCCAGGGGGGACTGCAGCGTAGGTGGCACCAAGGAGGGCTGCACAGAGTGGTCAGGGTCTTCCCTCATCTCCTCTGACTTGGCAGCTGAACACTGGGCACATCTTTTGCTTAAGAGTTTCAGGGAACAACTTCCAAAGGTCCTTGGACTGAAAAAAACCAAACACCTGTAGAGGTCTCTCTTCACTTGGTCAGAGGAGATTTATCTCCGCTCCTCCAAGGCACTTGCCTAGAGAGCGTGCTCTGTGCTCCTCTCCAGCAAAAGCATGCACCGTGATAAAGCTTTCAGAAATATCATTTTGCAAGTTGAGTCAATTCATACAGAATCCTTACTATTCAATTTCTTCTGCCATTTTTGGACTGATGAATTCACAACATCCAGCATTAATCGTCAGGCAGCTACATCTAGACCATGTAATAGCTAGATGCTCTAATGGGAATTGACAGCTGACGTGTACCAAAAGTGTTACTTACCATGGCCTGAAATTGAGGGAATTATGTGACAAAATTAAATGCTTGCATGCTTCCAGGCAGCAGCTCCGATTTTAGTAAGGAACAAAGAAATACAATTACTGCACAAAAGATTTACTGTAGGTAAGTTTGATCAGGATTTTATACCTACAATATACCACTTCAAACTATGTCACCAGGTATGCAACTAAATACATTCATCTTGATGGATGTCACAACTTGCTTAACACAACCAATAATACAATGCCTTACAGCAGCAGTATCTTTGGGGAAAAAAACCCAACCACCCAGCTTTCTTATTCTTTTAACAGACAGCCATTTAAAAATACTTCTTTGTAAAATTAAGTTTAATTAAGCATACAGGATTCACTTAACAGGATTTTTCTTCCATCACAAAGATTTTGAAGGCAATTTTATCACCCTAATTTGGTAGCTCTGATTTTTAACTTTTTTTTTTTTTTTTTTTACCCTGTAAAGGCATTAATTTGTCAGATTCTACCAAATGGAATCTGCAGCAATCCTGTGCTCTGTTGCATGACAAGTATATTTTGTAGGTAAAAACGGTCTGTTTCTTTAAAAGGGATTCCTGTAGGTGGACTCCCCAGTAACTGAGCTGAGAAAGTGGAGGAATTCAATACGTGTCAGTCTGTTTTGCTTTCCAAACTGCCAGGTTAGCAAGGATCAGGTGGTGGTGTAATGCCTTATGCATACTCAAAATATCTTTCCAGCAGGGGGATGTAGAATTCCAGTTTTTTAATGTGTTGCAAGAGTGGCGGGACAATTATTTTCCTGTGTCAGGAACACCAGAATGGATCTATTTCAAAGACGAACAAAGTAAGAGCAAACAAACAAGCAAGCTGGTCTGAAGAATTCCCAAATCTGAGCAATTGTTAAATTGCTTCCCTGTTTGTAACCTGAATAAATGATGACCATGAACGCTTTTGAATCACTTGCCAGATCACTGCCGGGGAAATGACTGAGGCAAGTATTCCTAAATCTATTCAGAGTAAATTATGGATAAAAAGTGAGATAGCATCTGGATGATTTAGAAACTATTTGGCCGGTACGTGGCTGGCTGAGAACAATGCAAACTGGATCTAGCATTGCTCTGGAGCATGTTTTTCCCTGGTGTGAATCAAGTTAAAAATAAGGTAACATTAAAAAAAAAAAAAAGGTGACTAGGCACCCTAGAGCCTTTAGACCAACAAATATCATTTCCCTTGTTAAAGTAGCTAAACGCCAGTCACAGAGAGAAACCTGAGCCCAGGGGCCCAGTCCAGAGAAAAAAAATTTCCTTGGATTTTGAAAGACAAATTGAACATTAGCACCTGCCATTGAATCTCATCTGGACATCTGCAGCCTGCTTCTGTGGAGCCAGCCAGGATCCCTTCTCTCCAAGAGGACCATAGCATCTCCCCTCCTCAGGAACTTGCAGCTATGCCATGGCAAGGGTACTTTCCTGCCTGCTCCCCTGTTCTGATGAGAGAATGAAGGCTGGCTTGTCTTTTAGGGCATAGGACTTAAATCTGATTAATTCAATGAGGAGATCAGCCGGAGCAGCTCAAGGCAGGTGGGAGCTGAGCCAAGGGCTATTCCAGCAAACCGTGAGTGGGAGCTCCTCACCTGGTACCTGTGAAGGACCTGAACTTCAGCTTGGGTAGCAAATGTCTTCTGTTCACCAGCCTTCGTTTGTCCATCACTGGCTGGTGTAAGCCAACTGCATTACATTGAATCACACAGGCTTCAAGAGTACACACCTGTGAAGTGGACATCTGCCCAGAGCGGGGAGCGTAGGTGCAGCCTTTTGAATCCTTTTTGTTTCTACCTGAGCCGCAGACTTGGAAGAGAAATAGACTGGGTTAATTCTTCTTGAACTCCCAGTTCCCAGCCTGAATTCCCTCATCCTTGCATTTCCCTCCATCCAGTCCCTCACCTGCCATATTTCCTTCTTCACCCAGAGATTCCTGGCGCATGAAAAGATGCTTTTGCAGCATGCAAGTTGGAATTTGTCGTTTTGCTCGAAGGCTGCGTACTGTTCTCGTTGTATGTCAATTGAGGAAGGAAGCATTTCCTATTTAATAATAGAAAATTACATTCAGATACAGAATCATCACACAAAACAAAGTGGCCGGTTAAGCCAATTAAGAGATTCTAAATTTAAAAAAAAAAAAACAAAACAAGCTGTTGTCAATATACCAATGTCAATTCTCACCAGAGCTTTGAGTTATCCAATAATAAGGCTCTTTCAGGGGGTCTAGTCCTACTTCCACTGAAGTCAATGGCAGAACTCCCAATGATACCAGGGGGAGCAGAATCCAGTTAATAATCCGCAAGCTGCTGGTTCAGTAAGAGTCATAGTAATTACACAGATGGCCATATAAAGAAGTTCAGCTGAAAGTCATTTAGTGTTAAAAAAAATTAAAAAAAGATAAATATGGAATAGAAATTCTGTTGTAACAGAAAATTACTGAAGGCTTAGATTTCAGAGATAGAAGGTGATAAGTCATTTGACATTATAAAACATGGTGGACAAATTGTAACAGAATTCCATAACAGATATCAAGATGGGCATAAAGAACAGGTCTGTATGAAAGTATACCTTTATGTCGGTATTAAGATAGAATCTTACAGGTTTAATTACATGCTGAGGTTTGCACTGTTGGAAGCAACTGATTTCAGTAGGGCTGTGAAGAGTATAAATTAGTATATTACTGACTTATTCAGATTTGTGTTCCTTGAAATAGGGAGCTGGGTTCAAAAGGAGGGGAATAAAGAGAGGGAAATGTTTTTAGCCCTTAGATCTTAGGGTTAGAAGGAACCATTTTAAATTGCTGCAGGGGAATTTCAAGTTGAATTGGGAAATAGTTTGTCTCTAGAGGCTGTGAAATCTTTATTAGTAGCAGTCTTTAAGAGTAGGTATTAGATAAACATTTTCCAAGAATATCAAAAGAAGAACTTGGGAAGAGATTTGGGAAGAACTTGGGAAGAGAAGGCAGACTAGAGGATCTCTGGAAATCCCTTCCAGACATCTTTTCTATGATTCTATTTTTTTTTTTTTTCCTCCCAAACTGATGATTTCCTCTAATCTATAGGTCACATCATTTTACACACTGCTGCTGTGCAGATTGTAATGACTCCTATTTGGCTTCGCGTTTGGTTTTAAAAGCATTATAAAATAAAGATTGCCTTCATCACATTTATTACAGCAGTGCCTAATGACCAACTAAGAATGGTGCCACTGCACTAAGTGTAATACTCAGTGAGCATTAGGGGCTCAACGCCTCTGAGGCTTTTGGACTAAAAAGCCTTTGGTAGCTTGTTCAAGCGGCGAATCACCCTCACAGCACACAGTCTATGCGATGTCTTTCTGCTCCATTTGGAGAACTCTGTTGCACTTCCTATTTTCTACCTCTGGAAGTACTTACACTGTAATAAAATCAGTGCTTTTGGTCAGTGATGCAGGTTTGACTCTGTTCCCTGAGCATATCCCACTGGAACTGAGATGTTTATGTTGAGAGGTTCTTTACCTCCTCTCTAGATGAAAAGAAAGGGGGAGGTACCTTCAGGTGATGGTTTAAGGCTTGTGAGGCCTTGCAGACACGATTCCCCGCCTCCTGCCCCCTAGGGAAACTCAGATGTCAAAACCCCTAACCTAGGAATTTCAACCTGGTGTTAGGTTTTTAGATGGATTTATTCTTTAAATTTCCTCTGTAATATGTTTTCTCCATTTCTTCAACAGGTTATGTGGCTTCTTTCTTCACAGGTGATGTTTCTATTCTCAGTTTTTTCTTAGCAATGTCAAGTGCAGACCTTGTTTTTACCATGCCTGTCATGAAGACCCCACCAATGGATGCAACAACTGTCTTGAATCATCATCTTTCCACTCACTGCCATTTACATTCACTTTTACATGCACATCCTTTTTGGGTCTGGTAAAATTACCCAGCAGGCAGGAGCATGGACACTCTACTGCCATGCAGGTGTAAGATACCAAGAAGAGATTTTGCTGCCAATGGGGCCTTATCCCCATGTTAATGCCAGCAATGTGCCATCAATTAGGCATTTTCTTAGACGATAAAAAGTTGTGTGGGTCTTCCACTATTGTTTTGATATTCAGAGTTTGCTTTGAAGAACTGGGTTTACTGTGGGAGATGGTTCAGATCTAGTCCAGTACATCTATCAAATTTGATTCCTTGCTTGGATGTTTCCTTTTAGCATCCCTCCTTTAATGTTTTGAAGGAGGGTTCCCAATCTAGGCTCAACTTTTCTGAAATTATCCATTTTGCCTCTTGTGATGCAATACAGTAACGCTCATTGCACAAACTCACATAAATTAGTCTGCCATGAAACATGAGAGAACTATTTAATCTGCCGTGAAATGATTCATGGACATCTTACGAGCTTTTAGAAATTCAAGCCCGTGGGAAAGAACATTTAAGGAATTGATTAGTACATCCAACAGATTAAATATTTTTCTTCATTTTTTTTTCCCATTTTGTTAGAGTAAAGCTTCTGAAAATAATGATTTGGTTAAAAACAATAAAAATCTAGTGATGCAAAATTTTATTTTGCCTGCTTCCTAGTACAAACTTGTGTACACACACTGTGCAGTACAGCACCGATCAATCACCTGCAAGCTGATTCCAAATCAACCTGAAAAAATCTGGAGAAATGCTTGGAAACCATGGTATTCACCATTTGCCACAGCAGTTGAAAGAGAGAACTGTGAAACATCATGGCCTCAAAGAAAATAAAACCAAACCTCTACTGGAAGAGAGTCAGTGGGAGCAAAATAAAATACTCACAGCAGATCAGTTGGTTTTAATAAATACCAGCAAAACTGTAGTGGGCTTCTCTTGCTGCTAATGCACATCCAGTCAAAGCTTGGCCAATGCAGCCTGTGTTGATATGGTTTCACTGCTCTTAATGCCTGAGCTTGCAGTAAAGATAATGCAGTAATAACTATCCATGCTGGAATCACACCCTCAAATGCACCATAGAGCCTTCTAATGATAAAGATAACGAGCCATCAAAATTGAGTGGCTGGAAATTGTGAAGCCTCTTTTGTTGAAGGTCTTTAAATGGAAGCTGAATAAAAAGCTATCTGGAATGATGTAGTTACAGATGATCTTGCCTTTGGGCAGATAGACAAAGTAATTGACCTCTTGATGTCCTGGCCAGGCACATTTTTTACTTTATAATCTTGCATTTTCATTGGGTAACAAACCTTGCTAATCTGTTTTTCTGAGGCTCTTATATTGCCTCAGTGCAATGTTGATTCATCAATCTTCAGAGTCACATCTGAGCACTAGTAATGCCTGCTATTAGGTTTGCTTGCAAAATTCATTTCTAAAATGACATTATTCTAAGATTGCTCTGAATGTAGCAAGTCACCTCCCTTGTGCTGCTAGGGTTTGTAGATCTTTGGCTATCCTTTCATCCAGAGAAAGCCTTAAAATGTGAAGAGCTATTGTCAAGGATGGCAGCTCCATACTTTTTGATTTTAATAGGGGAAATTTATCTCTACTGTATAGAATTTTGTAGGCTGGTTAGGTGTGCTGACTGCATGTAAAGAATTCCTTGCCTTTTAGATTCTGCATATCCCTCTCTCCAACCTACCTACAGAATTTGCCTGGTTGCTTCATTTGGTTTTGTAACAAGAATGGCAGTTAAAACGATTGTTAGAGTATGACTCTAACAGATTTAGCTTTACCAAGTTCCAAAGCACTTGTTCAACTGGGTTTCTTTCTGATTGCTATTATAATTAATTAAAATGTTATTTGGCTGGCAGTCTGGAAAATGCTTCTATAGAACAATTCAGACAGAATAGATCCACACTTTCCTCCTGGACTCTGTTTTCTTTAGGTGTAGTGATCCATACATGGACCTTGACATGGCAGTGAATTCCTCCTGATTTCCCTGGGAAGAGTGGCAAGTCTGAGAACATTATATGATGATGTCTTTGAAATAAGTTCCATGCAAATAGACAGATTTTGCCTGCATGGGGCCCTGCTCTAGATAATGAGACCCAGGACCCTCCTATGCATTTCTTTCTGTGAGAGTGTATCTTCTGTTTAGCCAAACAAGTTTGAATTTATGCTTCGTTATGTCTTCTTATTAGGCAAGATATTCATTACATTATGTGATTTAGATGTAGCCTCTGAGTAGAGAGAATGTATTCCTACCTCAGACTTGTTCTTTCCTTGGGCATTTTAAGTAACTGTTAATATACAAATTTAAAATTTAAGTTAATATGGTATTTAGAATGTAACACTCCTTTGTGGTTTAACCTGTCATTATGTCTGATTATTCGACTACATTATGAGCTTACTCAGAGTAGAAGAGAAAAACATCTTGTCTTCCTGACAAGGCGAAGGAGAAGAAGAAAATGATTACACAAAGGAGACAGTGGGTCCCATTCTGATTGTGTTACGCTGCATTTGCATCACTGTTATTCCAGGCATTTCAGCAAAGTTATTCTGAATTTGCATCTGTGTCACCAAGGGCAGGATTTGGCCCACACTGTGTAAAGGCTGCATCCGGTTGTTATGGCAACAGGAATTCTAAAAATTGTGGAAGAAAAGAACACCAGGTTGTTGTGATAAATGATGCATTAAAAGTGACTGCTTTCTTATAGTCTCATAGTTTTAATTGATGCCTTTTTGTGTAGAATCCATTTTTATTGATGGATGCAATTAGCCAAAATGCTGCTGTAGTGGCTTTAACATTCCAGTGGCCAGATATCACACGGGAGATGACCAGGTTAGATTTTATAGCAAGATGAGTGATTGGTTAGCTTAAACTTATATGACAAACTTATGTTCTGTGCATTCCAACTGATGTCTGCACCAGCTGTCATGCAGCAGCAGGAATCAACCTAAAGCTAATGTTATCACAGTGACAAGAAGGAAACCACATTTTTAACATCTGAAGCATTCTATATTCTGAAACAGAAATAGTTTTTTGGGAAAAAAAAAGTTTCTGTGAGCTCTTTTACTTGTTTCTTTCAACATCCTTGCATGGATATAACACATACAATGCTTCCTGATGATCTTCTCTCTGGTCTGTGCTGGGCTGAACTTTGAGGTCTATAAATGTATCCCAGCCAGCCCTCTGAGTTTACAAATCATTGGCCTGGATTTGCTGATTGACTCCACCAGCCCTTCCCTGACAAATTAGCGTGCCAGCAGTCATGTCCTTGGGAGGAGAGACCTGGCTCACATCCTCCTGGAGAGTTAAGGGTGGCACCGATTAAGAAGCAGGCATAGAAAAGGAACACTGGGAGGCTAAAGGCAACAGTGAAATAAAGGTGAATTCAAGTTTTAATAATACAGCATATTATTATGCATATAAAATGGGATGCACTTCTGTTCCAGTTGACAGGCATCAAAGTTCAGGTGTCTGCGTATGGGTGTCAATATGTGCCTAAGCTTCCAACATAGCCAATGATGCCCAAGTCCGTGGTGTGGGACTTCTTTACTTAAATGTGTCACCTGCTGCCATATAAGATATTTTGGGGTATCAAAGACATCTAGGACTTCTGGGAGGTCCGACCATTTTTGAAGCAGTAGCTGGATATATCTAACATGGCACCAATATTTACGCAACTGAATCTTCCCATTATCTAGACTGGACAATGATATAGCTCAGATATTCAGCTGACACCAATGTTAGTCTTGTTTTATTTAAGCTGTATTAATCTGTTGTCCATTGACGGTAATGAGAGCTTAAACACCAACTCGCACATAGATACCTATACTGTAGACATCTTACAGTCTAAAAACTCGTGCTGAATTTTGTACTTGATTACTGTTTTCCAGTCATAACGTTAACACCAAATGAAACAAGGGAAGGCAAGGGTTTGGGTTTTTTTGCTTTTAATTACAGTCATTTCCCATTAGCTCAATTGAAATCAAAATAAAATTTCTACTGATGTCAGAGGGCGGAAGACAGAATGCATGTCATTTAGAAATATACCTCATTAATGATAACATCTGGGTGACTGTGGTTCCCAGTCTTCATAGCCTTGTTTTGTTTAAGTTGTTTAAACATAAAGTATCTAAAGTGGTATCTAGACTCTTTCTATTGTCACTGGAGGGAGAGAGAGACACCTCCACAGGGTCCCCTTCCCATTATTAACTAGTGAGCCTCACTCATGAGACTCGTGAGGCATTGTTTATGTCCAGAATAGCTTCTAGGTGACAAGAGTCAAGTGAGATTAATTGCCCTGAATGATTGCAACTAACTGGTACAACAGCTATTTGGGCGCTCCAGTAGCACCAGTCTGTAGGTAACTGGGAGTGAAACACCATGCTTACACCTGGAGAAACAACTTTGAAATATTCACAGGAATTTCTATTGAGAGCTTTTATCAGAGATATATAAATATGGAAAATAATTCATAGACTAAGTTTTCAGATGAAATCACTGTTGTGGCTCTGATTGATACATATTGATGATTAGAAAAGGGACATGAACCTTCTGTGAGGCTGGATTAGGCTCTGTGTGCCACACTCCTGCAGTGAGTGTGATCAGCAAATTTCAGGATACGTATTGATCAACAGGAAAAAAAGTCACTAAGATTCAAATTCAGCAGGATACTTGAGCATACAGATTGTGTTTTACTGGAATTTCTCCTGTGCTAAAGGTTAGGCACTTGCTAATCAGAGCCTAGGTTGCTGCAAATTATAGTTTGAGCCATAATGTTGTTCTGTTTTTCAATTACTCTACTTAGCTCGTTCCCTGGAGCTCATAGCAAAACATTGCTGAGATAAAAGGAAAGTTAACTCTAGTAAATTCTCAGTGCACCTCAAGCACTGTCTTGGAGAAAGTGTCTTCTTGGAAGTCAGGATTTGAACATCCCTCAACAGGCTATTGTGTCTGCGGCCAAGCTCCGGGGGATTCATGGATGAAGCTGCCACCCCGCCTGTGCCCTTGCTCTCTGCCAGAAATTACTGCCCTGTTGGAGGAACTGCAGAAACCAGCATGTCCTGACTCCTCAGCTCCTGCAGGTCCCTGGTGCGGTCACGGGAAAGTAGCCTGCACACCACCTCCTCCCACCATACCATGGTCTATGCACCAGGCCCAGATGGGGCAAAATGGCTGGGAAAACCACAGCAGCTCAGGCAGGAACGTGAATGAGACCAGCACGTGGGAGTGGAGCCCCAGAAACATGTTGTTAATAAATCAACCAACACCTTTAAGTTAAACTGTTGGATTCGAGCAGGTTTTTTCTGTGAGACAATGTGTACGTTCACACATATTCAAAGCAGTAACTCATATCTTAGAAGGCAACAAAGATGAAAACTACATTCCAGTGAAAATAATAATGGCTGGGGGCTGCTATAGGATTATCATCTTTATGTCTTAAACAAACAGTGACAGTACTTTCTATGCTGTAGAATAGTGAAGGTAAAATGTAAGTCTTGCTCAGATTAAGGTGCTGGGAAGAAAATACATAAATCTGCAGCTTTAACAAAAAGAAAAAGCAGAAGTGGTAACAGTCAGAAAAACACAGGGTCTTTTTTATTTATTCTGCTGAAACTATAGGATGTAGATTGAAGAAGTTAAATCTCACTGTCCTTGACTAGACTAAAGCTGCTTTCAGATTTGCAGAGCAGGTGATGGCTAAGCTTATTTTTAACTCAGGGAACTCCAAAATGGCATGAAATTAAACAAAACCCAGAGAGTGTACATAAAGCAAAAGAACCAACTCCTGCACATTCCTCCTGTCCTCACACTCAATTGCATAGATTCTGATAAAATCTGAGGTAGCATATTTACCATCTGATGTGTTGGTGGGAAGCAGTTTACTGTCTCAGGTGCTTCAGATGTAGCTCAAGAGAGGGGAGAGGGAAAAATGAGCAAGACTGGACTTAGCTAAGACAGCAACCTGCGAGCCCCTCAGCAGCAGCAGTTTAGCTGAAGTTTTGTTTTTCAAGGATCTTTGCTCTGAAGACAACAAGGAATCCAGGTAGTCTGGAGTAGTCAGAAAAGTCATAATGTTCCCTTCTCCTCTGGCAAACAGTCAGAAAGGAAAAATGGACCTGGAGGGTGGACATCAACCTTTCTTCTGTTCTCTCCATAATGGGAGGCGTTGACTGCAGCAGCAGTGTGAAATACTGCCTTGGCATGCAGAGTAAGCATCTGAGCTGGTGAGATCCCTCTGTGGGGAGCACAGGGACAACTTCATTCATCAAACTGTGTAGAAAAGAATAAAAAGAATATACATTATTTGCTTTCACGTTTGTGGAGTTGTTAAAAATTCATGGCCCCATTCTCCAAGAAATTCATCAGGCATGAACTGAATGAACTGAAGTGTGTTTTATGTTGCACATGTATACCTGGAGGGGAAGTGGAAAGTGGTCATAACTCATGAATTAAAACGAACTTTGGTGTGGCCAGCATACTACAATTCTGCATCCATTTCCATGGAAGTATATGTGAAGATTAAGCAAACAGAAGAGCCTTTATAAAAGCCCTTCCTGTCCCCGAGGGATGTTGTCAACAAAGATTAGGTTTAGCTGACCTGTTGCTTCACACGTTGGGTTAGAGCCACAGACCAGACTGGGGGTTTGAGGATGAGAGATGGGGTATGCTTATTTATTGCTCTTCATCTGTGGTCTGCAAAAATACACAAATAGGAAATTAAGCTAGATGATTACTGAGATCCTCAAAGGGTGTCCGCTTACACCTGCTGGTGGATTTTGTGTCTCTGAAATGAAAATGGTTGATTAAGAACAAAGCAGCATCATGACAGAAGCTGATGTAACTTCCTCTTCCTTGCTGAGAACATGCATTGTGACACAGAAATCAGGGAATTAACAGCACACGAAAAGGTACTTTCCATAAGGAAGTATATTATGGCCATTTAGCAAAGTTAATCACTGATACTATTAAAATACATAAAAGCAGACCATGGAATATATTAAATTTGTGCCATTTCAAATTTAAATTTCAAGACAACATAATGGGACCAAATATTTTGCTGCCAAAAATAAAAAGAATGCAAAATGTTACAAAATACCTGGAAATTTGTATATCTTACTAAGTTATGTCTTCTCCAGTAAATTTTGGTCAATGAAAATATTATGAGCATTAAATATTAAAAACGTCAAACTCATAAAAGCCTAAGATTGATACTTTTGAAAATAAATATAGAAGCACAAATTATTTTGAAAATTAATAAGTAGTAAGATGTTACTTTCAGTTATTTCAATGAAAACCTTTAATCTAACAATTGAATTCATTTTGCTGTTTGTTAGTTACCAAGGACATGATTATCACAAACTTGTTTGGAATTTGATTGCTCCTTTGTTGGCTTTTGACTATATTTTTTATTTGTGTTTTATTCATGCATTCTTTAGATATTTTCTGATTGTGTTCTTTTCATTTATGGTAAAGGGGGTCCTGCGTCTGAAGCCACTTCAGAATAGATATTTTGTAGAAATTTCCTTTAACTCTCTTTTTATTCCACACTAATAGCCTCCTCTTATTAATTTTCTTAATCCACCTAATGGCTGATTTGCTAATCTGAAAGGATGTCCTATTCCAACCTTCTCCAATCTTCTGAAAAATAGTCTTAAGACTTGGCTTCACCTAGAAGAAAGTGGTGTTTTGGAGCAATCATGACTGACTCTTCTTCACTCAGAACTTATGTTTCTGAAAGGTTTTAATCACAAGCTGTTTGGCCCCGGGTATCAGGATGAGAAAGTCATCCACCTGATAGTTGGCATACATCTGCTCTTCTTGAAAGAAAGAGCACAACATTTCTGTGAACAGTTGTGTAGACACTGGCAGTCTGGAGAGGGAATACTCTATTAAAATTATCTGTGGTCATAGGAAAAGTTAAGAGAGTCTCTGAATAGCATGCCAATTACCAGATAACAGTTAGGGCTTTTTCCTTGGAGTTTTCATTTTTAAAGATTTACTTGTATGTTTAAGAAGGTCTTGAGGACAATGTTGTAGTATTGGAATCCAGTGCTTCCACCAGGAAGGTCCATCTCCCCGTACAGCAGCAGCGGTCTGAAATTTGCATCACCTTGTTTCTTCCTGCACCACAAAGTGTCTCTTCTTTTTCTCTCACAGAACTGATTTTATCATTCACATATGTCAGAGACTGACCGTTGGATCCATCATCTCCTGCCAGTCAGAATTTCAATGATCGTGTTTGTTTAATTTAATTTATTCTGAGACATAGTTAGAGAGCACCATCCAAGATTTACAGTTTTCTGCTATTTCCTTCAGACCTGACGGAAAACATTATCCTCCTCCAAGCCCCGGATCAGACAAAAAGGGTGAAATATCCAGGGAGAAAATGTTGTTAGGTGGACTGGCAGAAGAGGCTGCAGACAGGTATCCTCATTGCTTCATAGGAAAAATAATAGCTGCTTTATGTCCTGCAATGGGACTCTGGAATGGTGGAAGGAAAGTGGTGGAAAGAGTGGCAATAAGATTTTGTGTCTGGAAGTGAGGGGAGAAAAGAAGAGAGAGAAGGTGTAAAGGAGCTTTGAAATCCACGCCCCCAGCACCGATTCAGCTGGGTGCCACCGCAAGGAGCTTCCTCGCAGTCAGCCCAGCTGTCCCGGCACGTATTTCGCCCACGCACCAGCTGGGAGCCAGGCTCCCCCTGCCCTACCCTCTCCATCTGTCACTGCTGCTTGGGAGGAGGGATGGGCACTCCTTCAAATGTGCCGCCAAAATGCTTTTTATTACTTTTAGTCATTTTCAGGAGAAAAAGTGGGGTGCTGGGAAGGAATATTCTGTTGTGAGGGGAGCTGGTTCAGGCTTCCTGGGGCAGCTCCAGTCCCAAGGGGAGCCCCAGCGCCGCCGCCTGTGTTGCGGGAAGCCAAAACCTCTGGGCAGTTTTATGGAGAGGGTCCTTGAGGAGAACCAAATTGTGTTCCTCCTCCCGTTGCCATGGGGATGGGAAATGCTCCTCTGCAGACATGGCAGCACACCGGCGACCGGGGAGAAAGATCTGAGGCTGCTCCTCTTTCCCAGACACAGCACATGCTCCTCTAAAAGGAAATTAGAAGTTTATTTTCAGCATATTCCTTAAACACTAGGTGAAAACATCCTGAGAGTTGTATGTTTCTTCTCCCAGATATCCATCCTGCTAATCAATAAATTCTACAGCTGGTGTTGGAAGGATGATTTATGGCACAGTACAGTATCAGAGTTACACTGCTTTGTTCATGTATTGATGCAATATATTATGGAGGCAATATCCTGCAGTGATACATTGATTCAAAACACGGTTGTAACCAGTAGCAGCATTATGAAATAGCCTACCTGTTTTTCTTTCTTTTTTATGTCCGTCAGATGAAAATGTTCAGGGTGATGTCATTATGGTATTGCCAGTCTTCTCAAAAAGAAAAGATCCTCATTTTTCTGAGAGTCACACTTAGACCAGCTGCCCCCTTCAGCTGGTGCACTGAAGATGTTGGATTATGTCCCCAGTGAGGGCAACCGAATGGTGTAGAGAGGCTCTGGCCACCACCTGCTTCACAGCTGGATGGACCAGGTAGCATTTGCAGCCTGGTTAATGGGGGGCTTCCAATGCCTCTGAAAGAGAAGAGGCTGCCTGACCCATCCTGTTGTATCAGCATGGTCTGTGTTTACTTGCTCCTTCTTCTCCCCATCAATGATGAGCAGTGTTTGTTTTCAAGTGGTTTTGCTTTGCCGCATTCCCAGTGAGCTAAGCGCATTGCAACCACCGGAGTATATCAAGCAATAAGACTACATTAAGAAAGCCTGCTAGGGAAGCCAGCGCACCGCGGTGTTGAAATTAGACAACATATTGTACAACACAGCCTCAGATATTCAGATGAACATTTTTCCTTGAGGTCCCGTAGGCAGATCCAAGTTTGAGCAGTGAAGAGTACAAACAGCTGCAATCCTCAGGAGCCAGTGGGCACACTGCTGTCACCAGCTACTGAAGTGTAAGTCAGTGACTTTGGCACACCTTGAGGAAAAAGTCTGGTACTCAAACAAAACATGATTTCTCATCAGGGAGTAGAGAAGTGGCTTGGAGGAGGAGCAGGATCTGACTGCAGAGTGCCACAAGGAGATTTGCAGAGGGGAATTAACTGTTCAGGTATTTTTCTTTGAATGTTTTTTTGTCTGACTGTCAGCACAGATGTGCTGGCATGCTCTGATGTAGTGTATTGCCTGCTAGAAAATTATAATAACTCCTTTTTTGGGAGAAAATAGCAATGAGGTATATGCAATAACTATTCAAAGCTTGTCGTAAATCCAAAGAGCCATCAAATAACTAGACTACCCATACATCTAAGTCCTCAGTGTGCCTCTCAGATAGAGTGATTTCTTTAGAGCAGATGGAAAACTGAGAAGACACCCAAAGCTAAAGGGAGCACCTGGCATCCTTTATAGGGACAGCATAACCAAGCATCTTTGAACTATGTACTTGTAGCTTGTCAGGGAGCCTTACAGGATGCAGCTAAAGGCATTAATGAATTCCCCTTCTCAAAATGCACACCTTACAGAAGAAGAAGCCAAGAAAGAGGGTCTGTTAGAAATCTTGTTTCTTGAGTAAGACACAAAGACAAAAATCAAACTGTGGTCTAGAAAAGGCCACATTCAGGCTGCTTACCATGTGTACCTGGCAAGTGCTGCAACTATTGTCACTCTCAGTTTCAAGGGGGTGATAAGAAATTCATGTGGTTCTAGGCTGAAGGGTCTCTACACCAAAAAACCGGGAAAGAGCACACATTCCCTATTTTCCACAAACTGAAAGTGGATCAATGAACTGAATGCTTCTGTGGAGGGTGATAAAAAGATCCGTAGTAGCCTGGATTACTAAGGAAACATAGAAAATGGAACAAAGGAGATGAATTAGATGTTATTAAGCACCTGCAATTTTTTTCAGTGAAAAGTGGTCTAGCATCCAGTTACCAAGCAGGGAACCACATACAGTACTATTCACTTGTTGGAAATTTTCAGACTACCTAAGAAATTCTGGTGCAGGTGTCACTACCTGTGTCTATTTCTGGCTATGTTGCTGTGCAATTAATCTAGAACTCTTTTTTTCTCATCTGAAGGGTAGGGTAGCAATAAGTGAAGATAACTGTACAGTACTTACTTCTATGAGGACATTAGCACTTGCAAAACATTTCCTTGCTGGAGTCTCAAAATATAATTTGATGTTAGTTATCATCTTCTCAAATGAGACAAAGCTTAACAGCAAGAAACTGATTTGTGGCTGAAGTTTCATCTTATTACCTTAAAAGTAGTGACAGAATCTGGCACAAGATAGTGTATATCCTTTGCAGCATGTCTTGATAAAAGTTTCATGTTGATTAGTTACTTGGGCAACTGGCCAGTGCTCTCTGCTAATTGTAGAAGACAGGACATTTATTTTGTAATAGACTGAAGAAATCCCTCCAACTTAAATTAGAAGATGCTAAATGAGAGTAGGTCTGACTTGTGTTTTGAAAGAAGAAAAAGAAAAGACAAAGCAGTACAGATGCTTCAACTTCAGAAGACCTGTATTTTCCAATACATTTTACGCTGGTTTCTTTAGATTTCCAAACCAGAGATCAGGGAAAGAATTTATCACTTTTCTGAATGCTTCTATTCTGGGGAATAGCCCTTAGTGGTAGAGCACAGAAAAGAAACATTGCTGCCAATATGTGCTGAAAATGATTTTTAACCAGACAAGAAATCATTGCAAAGTTTCTTTTTATGCAGAAAAACCACTGAAGGTACTGCTTGTCTTGGCACATTTGTGTAAAGTAGGTTTTTGCTTGTACACTTTTGCTTGTTTTGATTTACAGCTCTCTAGAGCTCTATGTACTCTGAATTTTTTTCCACAGTAAATCCTGCTTAAAGTAGAGCAAACTTAGATCTTCAACTGTTAGAATTAAAGATTCTTCTTTGTTCACTGGAGACTTTTTCTGGAGTCTTTGTTTCCTTTGAGCAAAATCTCAAAGATCAGACTCTAAATAGTGGGGCTACCTAGTTAAACACTGATACAGAGAAGTCTGCCCACATCCTTTACTAAGTGCTGTGCTGGAGTGTGGTGGCAAAGAGCAGCATCTTCTGCCAGGAAGGCAGAAGGCTGCTCACTGAGGAGGATTTTTGCCTTTGCTATGGCTGATTCCACCAAGATAATCAGCTAAAAGAGGCCATAAGACAACCCTGATTACGTCTCAGTCATTGACAGCCATAACAGCTTGTATGTACTATTAAGCAGTTTGTCACACATCACAGTATGCACTGAAAATATTGTGATAGATGGAGCTACTAGTGTATATGGAGCTGTCAGAAAATGGGAGATGCAGGGATTGTGCCTTCAAAAATACAGAAGTTCCCAGGCCTATTTCATCTAGCATGTTACTTTTCAGTTGAGGAGGAGTGTAATTCCTATGAAATTGTTCAGTATTCTTCCCCTCACCTTGCTTTTCCCTTACCTTAAGAAGGAAAGAGTAATCATCTAGCTCACTAAATTCACCTTAGTTTTAAGAGAAAAAGGTCTCTTGTACACAAGTGGTCTTCAGAAAGTCAGGATTATGGTAATGAACAAACAGTCAGTAGCAGGACCACGTAAAAGAAAGCTTGTTGAGGGGTGGGTTGTTGCAGAAGAGGAGTGCCGAGCTATGGACTACAAGAAATGACCCAGATTCAGAACAGCAGTCCTCAATTGAACCTTGGAGGATGATATAGTCCATCCCCATCCCAAGGCAGGATCAAGTACGTGTACTTTGTTTCTGATTAGTATATGTCTAGCCTACAAAGATGAAAACTCCACTGTCTCCTCAGGCAACCTGTTCCACTCCTTTGCTGTCAATATCATTAGATAGCTTTTTAGCAAATCTAACTTGTATTTTTCCTACTGCTAATAAGGCCTCTTACTTTTTGTCCTGTCCATCACATCTATAGACAGAACATTCTCCTCCTGTTTGTGCAGTCCTTTAAATATACTTAGACTGCTCCTCTGACTCTTCTCGTCTGTAGGCTAAACAACCCTGTTTCTTTCAGTTCTTTCTGCCGGTGTGGTTCTCTTGACCTATGATTATTTTGTAACTCCTTTCTAGACTCTTTCCATTTGATCTGTGTCATTCTTTAAGAATACCTATGGAAACTGGATACCTTACTGTTAAAAGTGTTTCCTAACAGAAAGTAGAGCAGATAGACATCAGCTGTTCAAAGCCAGGGAGCAGCAAGGGCAGCTGCTCCTCAAGGGTAGGGGAGGCAGGAGCTGAGCCATGGCCTCAGTCACAAACAGGGGGAGCAACCCAGGTCTGGCAACACTAATAAGGGTCAGGTCACCAAACAAGTCATGGTGATGAGGCAGGTCAGATGTCAAGCTGGGAAGTTAAGCCTGCGGGTCAGGATCATCAAGGAACATGGCAAGGCACAGGCATGGCTATAACAGAGCTTATTGCAATATGCAATATGTCTACTGATTCTGCTTTTTCTGTTATCTTTTTGTAGAATCTGTTGGTTATCACCAGAATAGGATGATAGAAGATTTATTCATGCAAAAATAGCATACTTTGTTCCAAGGACCGATTTTTAGAGAGCACCATTGGAGAAAGAAGTGTTCTCATTTAAGCTTAGAATATGAAAACTATTTGACTTAAACTGAAAATCTTCCATTTCTCAAATGCAATGATTATACATATGCCTCCATACAATCACTCAGGAGCTCATGTCCTCTCCCCAGCTTTCCTCCAGAACAAAATGCCCGTAAATGACTAGTATGACATGGAAAACACATTAAACAGGAGTCAGACTTTGGAGATTATTATTTAGAAAACACAAATCCATTTAGCCAAACAAACTGATGTTCCTGTTGGACTAGTCAAGTGAACAGGATTTTATATCTGGCAGGCTTCCTCAGATCTGCAATTTTAAAGTTTGTTTGGAAAGGCATGTACCCTGACTATGCTTCTTTGTATTTTTCTTCCAGACAGACCTGCCACTCCTAGACTGTCCTGCCCTGCTAAATCCTTACAGTGATGTGGGATGTGTACACTTAACACAGCGCTTGTTTTCCATTTTAGCAAATAGGTAGAATCATAGAATTATAGAACCATTAAGGTTGGAAAAGACCCTTAAGATCATCGAGTCCCACCGTTCACCTATCACTGCCAATTCCACCACTAAACCATATCCTCAAGCACCACGCCTACCCTTCTTTTAAATACCTCCAGGGATGGGGACCCAACCACTTCCCTGGGCAGCCTGGTCCAGTGCCTGACTACCCTTTCGGTGAAGAAGTTTTTCCTAATATCCAACCTAAACCTCCCCTGGCGCAACTTCAGGCTGTTTCCTCTTGTCCTATCGCTTGTTACTCGGGAGAAGAGACTGACCCCCACCTCGCTACAACCTCCTTTCAGGTAGTTGTAGAGAGCAATGAGGTCTCCCCTCAGCCTCCTCTTCTCCAGACTAAACAACCCCAGCTAGATCAGTCCTTGCAGCTCTGGCTCAAGGCCTCAGGTATCTCCTCATTCCTTCTCAGTGATTCCTCATTAACTTTCCTTTGTGAGCTCTTCCTCCTAGGAAGCACTCCCTGCTATGTCCTCAAGCAGCAAATTCAGCTGTATGATGCCAAATTTATGTGGCATAAAATCAACTGGTGATCTTCAGAAGCTGCTAAACCAACCTGAGCCTTTACCAGCAGGCTAATGCCTTTGCACCTGAATTTGGCAGGAGCATCAATATGCCCATCTACCACCTTGTATCATGAAGACATTCTCAAACTTTCTACAAATACCTCATTCTTTAATTCAGAGGTAAGTTTGTCTTGTCCTAAAATTATCCTACATAAACTACCTTAGAAGAAACTTCAATGATTCACTGCTGTGCTCTGAACTGCAGTTATCCAGGTACTCAAAGACATAGTTGATAATGACTTGTCCTCAAAAATGTTAGTGCTGAATTTATTGGCGTGACTATCAATTGATAGTCCCTAAACCAAATAATTTTTTCTTGTCATTCTTTGTGTCTCCAAGTTAACAAAGACACTGAAAAATAGTATAGGATTCAGAGGTAAGTTACAAGAATGAATCAAAATATGGACAAATGATGTTCAGTGAGACACTAAAAAGGACACTACGAGGCAACTTAATCACCTCCTATAAACATCTGCACTGGAACATAATACACTAATTGTCTTGGTTTCAGCTGGGATAGAGTTAATTTTCTTCCTAGTTGCTGGTATAGTGCTGTGTTTTGGATTTAGTATGAGAATAATGTTGACAACACACTGATTAGTTGTTGCTAAGTAGTGCTTCCACTAGATAAAGGACTTTTCAGCTTCATATGCTCTACCGATTGAGAAGGCTGGAGATGCACAAGAAGCTGGTAGGGAGCACAGCCAGGACAGCTGACCCAAACTGGCCGAAGGGCTATGAATTCATGCTCAGTATATAAACTGGGGGAAAAGTGGCTGGGGGGCCACTGATTGGGATCTGGCTGGGCATTGGTCAACAGGTGGTGAGCAATTGCATTGTGCAACACTTATTTTGTATATTATTTTATCATTACTATTATTTTCCCTTCCTTTTCTGTCCTATTAAATTGCCTTTATCTCAACCCATGAATCTTCTCCGCCCCCCCCCAATTCTCTCCCCCATCCCACTGCGGAGGGGAAGTGAGTGAATCGCTGCGTGGTGTTTAGCTGCCTGCTGGGCTAAACCACAACACTAATGAAAAAGACATACCGAGAAAGCAAGACTTGTTGCAGCTAATGGAATTTAAATGGATGTGATTAGAAAGGTGGGGTACAATTGCCATAAAACGATTTGCCAAGGGATATAGATATATTCTCAGTATTTTTGAGGTACTTTCTAGTTCCAGCACGGATTCCCAGGCTCTGCATGGGACCTGTGAGATTCTGTTGGCAAAGCAATGAAGGTCGTCAGGTTTGGTGTCCTGTAACTGTCCTCTTCCACTGTCCCATTTTAATCCATTAATCTTCATTTTTACCTGGCTTTAGTCAGTCTGTACCACTGTAAGCAGTGAAAATAACTAAATTTTCAAGTCTGGAATAGTAACACTTTTGGATATTCATTCTTGGAGAGAATATTGTTCTATCAGTGTCCATTTCACTTCAAGATTTGTGAGATTTAATAGGGAAGATGATTTATAAGGAGAGCTATTCCCACAGTGAAACCAATTTGTCCTAAATGCTCACCAGAGTCAGAAATGATTATGAAAAACAGCAGAAGATGATATATTTTAGACTTCTTCTAAGTCATAAGCAGAAGATAGGCAGGTGGTGTACGACTGCCAGAGGAAACATGGATGTGCATGTAAGCTGTTGCACTGTAGCTAACAGGAATATAGGAAAGGAATGAAACAGCCCTGCAGACACCAAAGTGAGAGAAGAGGGAGGGGAGGAGGTGCTCCAGGCACCAGCACAGAGAGTCCCTTGCAGCCCCTGGAGAGACCACAGTGGAGCAGGTTGTCCCTCTGCAGCCCACGGAGGACCACACTGGAGCAGATATCCACACTGCAGTCCGTGAAGGACCCCACACTGCAGCAGGTGGATGTGCCTTTTATCTTGACCCTGTCCTGTCGAAGAGGTGGATTGAGAGAGCAGCCGGGTGGGCATCCAGCAGTCAGCCAAGGTTAACCCAACACATTTAGCTAGCACTTTTAAGTTCTACCTGTAGATGCCTTTTACTGTAGGGTGTTGCAACATATATAATTTCCACAGGTGTAGTCAAAATAATTGCAGTTATCAATTCTTTCCATACCTTTACATGTTCCTGTTAGTTCAGTGTGTTAAGGCAAATCACAGCAAAGAGACCTTTAGGAAAAAGCCTAGTAGGATCAATTTGTCCTTGCAGTATATCTGTAAATATTAGCCAACTTCCCAATTCCCTCACATTGTGCTACATGGTTGCTGTGTTTAATTACAGACATTAATACATTTCTCAGTATGAAACACTCTTGTGACTTTTACCTTAGACACTAATAAGTTGAGTTTGATAGCAGGAAAAAGAAAAACCCCAAACACTAACATCGTTAAGGTTAATAACCCAGTAGTTTACCAAAGAAGCTCCATACCCTAATTTGAATTGATTATCTAAATAGTTTCATTACAGGATGCTAACTAAATCAAGCCCATTGTTTCACAGTGACCCAGAGAAATGACTTTGCTGTTCTATTTGTGAAGGTAAAACATCTGTACACTTTGAAACTTGCTTGTGACTCCTATCATTTTGTTAGGTAAATTATAAATGTGCAAAATATTTAAAATAAAGGTAGAAAAAGAGCCCAAGGACATAAATGAATCTTTACAATTAACAGGAACAGAGCTTCCAATTAGCTAATTCCCTCAAATGAATTCAATTTAGACGTAAGTACACCCTCTTACTGAAAAATTCTTGTAACCCTGAATTTGGTGTAGAATTAATTTTGCAGTGGCACGGGAAAGCAGGTAAATGTAAGGACGGTTGAAATGTTGAGGTCTTTTTACTGAAAAGTTAAAATAAATATTTCAAATGTCTTTATGTTTGTTTGTTTTTTGTTTTTTTTTTTTTTTTTTTTTTGCATTGAAATGCATGCAGATATTTCCCACACACTGTTTGGTAAAGTCTGTCACAGGGGGAGGATAAAACTGCTGTCAGAGCAGAGTGCCTGCTTGGCGCTCAGTGTGCGACCCTGAGCCGAGGATAAGACAGTGGGGAATGGGGGTCACCTGAAAGCCTGGAAGGAGATGTGAGGCTCACAGCACAAGGGGCTTCATGGTGATAATGTCTGGATCAGCCAGCATTTATACACTTCTGGGTTAACACATGGGGGGAAATTACCTGCCTGTAGGGATCAGACAGAACATAAATTTACATGGGGGAGAAGTCAGGTGGTGAGGCAGTTTTGGGAGAAGATAGAGAGGGCAAAAGAAGATGAAAATTACATGGGCTAAGCAGTAGGGCCACAGCAATCTCTAACCATTCTTCACGTGAATAAATCACTCCTTTCATTGAGTATTTTTTGTAAAACGTGGGCAAGTCCCGTGCAAGGGGAGAAGCTATGGGAGGGAGGTGAGCAGAGAAGGGGAGGCAGCGACGGCAGGTGAGACAGGGACATCCCCAGTGCGCTGCTGGGGTGGTGCTGGAGATGATGCAAGGAAATGTCCTTCTGTTTTCTTGCTACAGTGCCTTGTCCCTTCCTCAGAAACCTGTTCTCAGGTGGCTCGTACAGATGTTAAATACTGGCTGGAACCTCAATGTCTCTGCAAGTGCAAAACTACATGTGTTAAAATTCAGTGGCTGAAGCTACTGTCAGAAAAACACCAGTGCTCAAGTTCACTGGCTCTGAAATAAGCACTATCGTAGCCTCCTTAAAACCATCCTTGTATAAAATAGGTCTTAATTATGCTCCGCTCACTGGATTTTACAACAGACTCCTCCGGTAGTCCTCGCGCTAGACTGTAACAACTTCATGCTGTTTACGAAAACGTTGCCTGCTGGGAGGGCATGTGAAAACCGAAGGCATTTAATGAAGGGTCTCTAGCAACCTCGGAACAACAGAGTTTTTGTCTGCTTTAGATCACATTACACAACCTTCTTTATCTCGTCTCCATTTGCATCAGGGAGACACCAGCCTGAAGCGTGACCTACTTTCCTTGCAATATTTGCCTTGCTTTTAATTATAGCAATTATAGCGCCCTGATCACTGGCATAGTCCCCAGAATGTTGACTTTTTTTCTTAATGTTATTGTTATATAGATTACACAGACTCTTTGCCAGCATGTTGCCTTCTAATTATCCAGCTGAAGATGTTGCCAGTGCCACAGACAAGCAGGAGAGCTTTGTGTGGGATCTTTGAAGATTTCTCAGGAGGCTGCTGTGCAGCAATCGTTATGCATAGACTCCTTCAGGGGACAGGTAGGGCTGTATTTTGTTCCTAAACACCCTCTTCTTCTCATATTGTTCTCCCCTCACTTTCAGTGCAGCCTTTTTAGCAAAGGGTATTACACAGGTAAAGCAGCCTCAAAACCATCAAATGGTTGGCACGTCTCTCAGCCTACATATCACAGAACAATTTTTTACTGTTTTTAGATAGGTGCATTAGGAAATTTTTTCTTTATGAAGTTATTTTATGTCTTTTTATTAACTAGCTTATTAACTTTTTTCTGTCTTTATTCTGTCTTTATTAACTCATTTAACCTGAGAACTAACCTAGGCTAATTATATTATTATTCAACAACAGAACAATTTGTATGCAGTTCGAGAGATTAAGAGGGTGAGGGTGAACCAAGCTGAGCACAGTAAAACATGGTATATAACACCAGAGAAGAAAGGAATAATGCTTTATTTTCTGCTTCATAAACTGACCCAACATTTCCTGGTTTCAGAGTAACAAATATTTGGGCTTAGAAAAAAAGATAGTAGTAAAGATTACTTTTGCCAAAAATATACTAAAGAGGGAAAATATTCTTACATCACAAATATCATAGGAGTGATTGTATAACTTGATTAATTGGAAACTGTTTCAAGAGCTTCGCTCTGGTAGAAAATGTCGTTGTTACTGCATCAGAGCCCTCCTCCTTCCCCAGTCTCAGTCCTTGCACCTGCTCTGTCCTGATTCCTTATTAAAGGACCTCAATTAAACAATGAACCAGAGGCTTTTTGCTGAAAGCTGGATAAGATCTATGTTGTGTCCTGGTCTGGACAATCAGAAAGCCACTGGCGAGCCCAGGCAGGGAGGGCACAGCTAGTCACTGTCTGATTTTACAGGGGCCTTTTCTTATTGTCCTTCACTGAAGGAGACTACGTATGTGTGTGAAAATCCTTGGTCTTCTACTTCAACAACATTACTGGGCAAGAAACAGTTAACTGAGAATGTTTTAATATTCCCAGATGTAATTGAAAGATGTAGTAAATACATTATTGAAGCCAGAACAGAATCACTGGTACCTCTACACTGTCTAATAATTTAGTTCCCCAGTTCGCGCTTGTCCCATAATTGCACGTGCTGCAGAAATGTTAATTTGCTTATGGGAACTCTCTTTTGGAATGAGCTGATGTGTTCCCATTAATAAAAACAAATGAAAACACAAACCTGGGTTTGCTTCTGAGGGAAATTGAGCTCAGGGACTGCTGCCGGTGGGCAGCGTGGAAGAGTCAGTCCCAGGCTTGGCTCCCTCTACCCAACCTACCTCAATGCTATCATAGCAATTTTTGCACCTCCAAATACCCACCTGCCCTCATAACATGCCCCAGGGTATACATTACATACCCAGTATTTCATGCTATAAAAATATCATTCTGGTGGGCTGAAACACAGCCCATGTCATTTCAGAAATTTGCATCTGCAATAAACTGCACATAAAAAAATATCTGTGCCTGATGGCTAAAAGGATACCCCGCACAGCCCAGGAGTGACCCCAGCCTGTGTGCTTTACAACATGGATGTGACTGCTTTTGTCTGGAGGGGACTCCAAGGCACTCTGCTCTGAGTTGCTCCATGCCACTTGGCCAGGAGCTGAAAATCATTTCTGAGAGCAAACAAATTTTGTAGTGTAGGCGCAGGCAACAAGGAATCCCAGCTGTAACCCTGCCCCTGTGCCAGCTCTAATTCTTAGGCGACATGAGCAGGCCCTGCTCGTATAATGCTATTCTTGTTCTGGCAGCCCCTGGGATGGATCTCAGGTGCACCAAAATATCTTGCTTAGGGAAGGCGGGTGGCCTAAAACTGCCAGGTCATGTAGAGCTAGGTTCCTCCTGACAAAACCCTTCAGGTCCTTCCTTAAAGGATGTCCATGGCCACTCTCATCCCTTGCCCACCAGTGTCCAGGCTTTCACAGGGAGATGAAGGGACAGTTGTGGTTAGTATGAGCTGCGCCACCAAACCGTCTGGTTTTATGACTTGTCAGACTTCTGCCCCCTCTCCCTTCCTTTCATCTTAATTTGCTTTTATTGCTATAAATGCATGCACATTTCTCTACGTGTACACACCATGCGACATGTTTCCACTCATCACTGCACTGGCACAGCCAGTCCCTTGGTTTTTAAGTAACGATGTTATATAATAAACATTCAAATCCCATGAACGCGGCAGGAGGCTCCTGACAGTTGTAATTATATTCCACAAGGCATGAAGTTCTCATTGTGCTCTGCTCATGAATTTTTTCTTTTTTTTTTTTAAGCTGGAAAGGCAATTTTTTTGGTTGATTTCATCCATTTAAAAGCCCAGGAGGTGTATTCCTTTGGGGTGCTCTGAAAGGTTGACCGCCTATGCAGACATATACAGGGTGTGGGGATTAACAGGGGATTGAGAGGACATGGCTTTCTGTAAATATAGCAGAGCAAACACCAATTTTAAATAATGCTTTTCTTCACAAGGTGCTTAGGTAATGTCACAACACACATGTACAAAATAGGATAAATTCTGTTTGTCTCACAGCTTTCTTGCCAGAAGGAAAAAAAAGAGCCTCTACGGATACAGACCCCACTGTTACCTCTACACATTAACTAACTGTAAAAATGCAATGAAGGTAATCAGCATAGCAGAGGCTTTTCCCAGTGTTAAATGTTAAAATGTGTCAAATCTAAATTATTAAATCTCCATCTATACACACAGGTTTGGTCTGGTTTAAGTAGTGTGTGTGTCTGTGTGTGTATCATCTTCCAATTTAATGGTCATTTCCCTTTCCCTGCTTAACCTGTTTATGAGTTATTTAAGGACCACTGAAGTAAATAACTTTCAAGACAGTGCAAATGTCTTGTTTCAGTTTCACTAATCCAGTCTAAATTTAGCCCATATTTGAAATACTACAGTGCTCTTTTTGGACAAGCCTTATGTATTTAAGTGGGATAGGCCAATCTCTGCTTTATTTATGGATATGATTTCATTTGCTCCTAAAATAAAGTTATTTTAGACAAGCACTTGTAGCCAGACATACTTGAAAGTGTTATTTAAGGTGGGGACATTTCAAAGAGATAGGAAAAGTCTGAACTATGGCTCTGTTCCTTTCGTTCCAGGAACATTCTTCTGTGGAAGATCTTGTTGTTTCTGCCCCTTGATGGGGAACTTCACCACTGCCAGAGTCCCTGCTCCTCATCTGCTTTACCCTCGTGGGCTCACCTGGGCTTGACTGGTCTAATTTCTCATCACGGGAAGCCAAAGCAATTTCTTTCAAAACAGTGCAGTATTTATTCAATGGCAGAGGGAGGGTATTCAACAGTGTCGCTTTTGTATTTCTTTGCAATTTGGGGAGTTCTGCTCGGTTCAAATCCAAATTCCCTAACCCCAGCTAGGAAGAGGTAGGAAACCCCTGGAGCTGTATGTCAGTGTCTCTCTGCCTCTGACTGCTGTTGCCCACACACTGGTCTTTTTTCACTAGACCAGAAAATCCGATAGATTAGTGACCCTCTGACTCCAGGCATTGGCCTGGAGAGAAAAGAAAACTTTGTTAGCCTTGGCTGGGCTAGCTGACCAGCTCCCATTTAATAGCTATATTGTAAACAATAATAGATAACATTCTCGCTGGATGTACTTCATCTCGGTTATTCTTTTATTTCTTTTTTTTTCCCTCTCTCAAAGTCTAAGAGCCTACTTTCATTTCACTTTATGCTTTATACTTTTATAAAAGTAATAAGTTGCTCTCAGTTGGCACAAGAGTTATGGAAAAAGCAGGGGGAAAAAAGAGAAAGGGATGAAAACTGGAAGGGTCCTGAGCACAGCCTGGGAATGCTGAGAAGCTGTAGCTCAGCATGCATTCAGAAAATACAGCCCTTGATTGACATGGCACCCAAAAAACAGAGAACAGTGTAGATCCTGAAGCAGCTTTCAGAGAAAAAATGGTGGCTACTGAAAATTGTTGGAGAGATCCACCCCTAAGAATTGTTCTCCACACATCTGACAACTTAATTTTGACAAGACAATTCAAAGACGGTTGGAACATCTCATTCCTTCCTCACTGCCTCTGAAGTTTTAATGGAATCTCCAGAAGGAATGAAACTATGGGAAAGGAGACAGGGGAAGTTAGTTTCCAAATTAGTTAGATAGCATGTCCTAGTTTGCATATTTCTTAGCTCTGGCCTGGCTTGTGGCTGGGCTACAACAAATGCTCTGCAGGCTATTTGACACTCATGGGCTCTGTTAGCTCCATGTTGAAAAGCATCCTCAAGTGTGTTTTCCGACCTGAAACAAAGATGAACTTCCTCTGTGGCAGGTTTCCATTTCAATGGAGCAGTAACTTCCATTTGGTGTTTAATGATCCTGCTACTCTTGCTGCACGGCGGAGCCGGAGGAGAGAGAGGTTAAGACGTCTGTCGGGGATGGCGGTGATTTGAGTCAAGCCTCTCAAGTTCCAGTGTTTTTTAAGACAGCAAAGCATATATCCAAGCAGGACGTTTCCGAGCTGCCTCCCCACTGTGTGCAATGATTTCTTCCAGTCAGTATCTGCTAGCATGAGACTCCTAAATGGTACCCAATTTCTATAAGCCCACTTTTTCTAAAGCCTCGGTGTTGGCAGACAGTTTGAAGAACTATGGATAATATGTAGCTAAAAAGAACCTATAATAGTATGGGTTGCTGTAAAAATTTTATTACAAGTTTGAGATGGATGCATTACTCATTAGTGACAATTCTTAGACCAGTAGCTGGAAAACTTTTACAGCCCTTCACATCATCATATAATGTCTGTCCCCACAGGTTTTTGAAACAGGCATTAAAATCCAGTAAGGCCAGAGTTTTTGTCATTCTTTTCTCTCATTCATTTCTTAACTATTTTGGAACCCTTACTAATCCAAGGCAAGGGATGGTCACCACTGTAGTATGAAGTTACTGCTGAAAATGATGAATGCAATGGCCATTCTCTGGGAAATAAAGGTGTTCCTCGTGCTTTTGATGGGAACATACACTGTAACATAAGTAAACTTGACTAAAAATAAGAGCTTCTCTCTTTCTGGACAGAGTTTGAAATAAGTCATGGAAAATACCTTTTTATGTCTGGCTTTCTTCTCCCCATTCAAATTAATGGTAAGTTCATTGACATTGGTCAACTTTTACATTCTTCATACCTCCCCATCACCACTCATAGTAAATAGGGGACAATATAACTGTTCAGGGAAAATGGTAACAATTTAAAAGCTTTGCAATGCAGACACTGTGAAGGGAGGGGACTTGTCTCTAGCAGAGTGATAAATATTAAGATTAGTTTAGGAAGGCAGACTGATAGCCCTTCAGTTGACACCTCCTGCAGCCCACAACACTTTGTCCAATTTGCTCTCATCATCAACTCCGTTTATAAATGAAGAAGCCACATGCCTCAATATTTATAGGTCAGAGCTGCAGGTCTATTTAGTGACATTATGAATACTGTAAATCAAGTCATATCATAAACTATGAAGGAGACCAATGGTATAACAGTAAAAACAGAGGGAATTTATTGCCAGGTAGCAAAAAAAAATCTTTTAGATTAGTTTTTTCTCTCACCTAAAATGGATGTGTTGAGAGGACAGGAGAAGTGAGATTAACATCCTCAGATGAAGCAGAGCCTTCTGTGGGCAGCCAGGAGTGACGAAATGAACCATTGGTGTGATTCATTTTGACCATTTTTTTTTCCTGTCTATCTGGTAAACCTGCCCTGGAAATAAACAGTACAATGCCATCCATTTTTGCTAGAGGACACAGAAGGCAAACACAGCCAAAAGACCGGAGTGCCAAGCACTCGTGAGCTGCGGTGTAGCCCTTTTGGAACAGTTTCTTGCAAGCCCCTTAGCAGTTGACTATGAGCTCCTGTTTTAGGCTCATTTTAGGCCATTCGGTTTTGCTCCAGCACTTGCCAACTTCACCCATCAGCTGCAGCAAAACGGGTAATGTTATATGGGTCTTCCCCTATCTCTGAACTGTGTGTACCTGCACACTCTGAGCTACAGAATCACTGACAGTAACATGAACTACTGGATTTGAAGGAAAACTTAACAAGCCAAAATGGTCTGATTGATGCCTCCCTTTCCAGGTAGGAGTTTGTGAAGAAAGGGGACCAGCTAACTTGAAGCATCTCCTGAAAACTCCTTTTCAAAGCTCCTTAGGAGGAAACAACTCTCTGCAACAACACAGATGGTGCCTGAGGGAGGAAGAATAGCATTTGCTCTAGATTTTTCACTTGCAACTGCCTTTGTCAAGTTGACATAAACATGTGTAAGGCATGCACCTGGCCCAGGTGTTTTGTCTGAGGTAAAATGCTACGTGAGTCATCCTGATTATAATTTGTGCTGTCTGGATTTCTGGGCCACTTTTATTGCTAGGGGTCCTTTGAATTCAGTATTGCTCTTAGTTTTATTGCCCTGATTTTATGTTTGGCTTCCTGTGTCAGCATTCCCTGCTGTTGATAGGTATGAAAAGTTAGCCGGAACAGCTATATGACTTACTTACCAGATGTCTGCTGGAAATGCAATACAGCAGAGAGGAAACAGTCTAGGAGGCTCCTGGAGTGTGTGGAAGATAACTGCCTGACACAGCTGGTGAGGGAGCCAACCAGGGAAGGCGCCCCGCTGGACCTGTTGTCTGTGAACAGAGGAGGCCTGGTGGGTGATGTGGCGGTCGGAGGCCGTCTTGGGCATAGCGATCACGAAATGATAGAGTTTTCAGTTCTTGGAGAAGTAAGGACGGGGGTCAGCAGAACTGCTGCCTTGGACTTCCAGAGGGCAGACTTTGACCTCTTCAGGAGCCTGGTTGAGAGAGTCCCTTGGGAGGCAGTCCTGAAGGGCAAAGGAGTCCAGGAAGGCTGGATGTTCTTCGAGAAGGAAATCTTACAGGCACAGGAGCAGGTGGTCCCCATGTGCCGGAAGATGAGCTGGTGGGGGAGAGGACCGGCCTGGCTGAACAGAGAGCTTTGGCTGGAACTCAGGAAAAAAAGGAGAGTTTATGAACTTTGGAAGAAGGGGCAGGCAACTCAGGAGGACTACGAGGATGTTGTGAGGTTATGCAGGGAGGGGATTAGAAGGGCCAAAGCCCAGCTGGAACAGGGACAGGGAGCAGAATGAAGCTCCATAATCCAAGGGGAAATGGTTAGTGACCTGCTACACCATGTAGACACGCACAAGTCTATGGGGCCAGATGGCATCCACCGAAGGGTACTGAGGGAGCTGGCAGAGGTGCTCGCCAAGCCACTTTTCATTATCTATCAGCAGTCCTGGCTAATGGGGGAGGTCCCAGTGGACTGGAAGTCAGCAAATGTGACGCCCATCAACAAGAAGGGCTGGAAGGAGGATCTGGGGAGCTACAGGCCTGTCAGCCTGACCTCGGTGCCAGGGAAGGTCATGGAGCAGATCATCCTGAGTGCCATCATGCGGCATGTATGGGACAACCAGGGGATCAGGCCCAGTCAGCATGGGTTTATGAAAGGCAGGTCAATCATTGGAATAATCTCCCCAGGGAAGTGATTGACTCCGATATGCTGAACACGTTTAAGACTCAGCTGAACATGGTGCTGTGCCATCTCATCTAGACTGTGTAAATTCTTGCCTAGAAAGGTTGGACCAGATGATCCTTGAGGTCCCTTCCAACCTAGTATTCTATGATTCTATGATTCTATGATTCTACGATCAAATGCACCCTCAGTAAGTTTGCAGATGACACCAAGTTGGGTGGAAGTGTAGATCTGCTGGAGGGTAAGAAGGCCCTACAGAGGGTTATGGACAGGCCAGATCAACGGGCCGAGGCCAATGGTATGAGGTTCAACAAGGCTAAGTGCTGGGTCCTGCACGTGGATCACAACAACCCCATGCAATGCTACAGGCTTGGGGAGGAGTGGCTGGAGAGCTGCCTGGCTGAAAAGGACCTGGGGGTGCTGGTCGACAGCCAGCTGAATATGAGCCAGCAGTGTGCCCAGGTGACCAAGAAGGCCAATGGCATCCTGGCTTGTATCAGGAATAGTGTGGCCAGCAGGACTAGTGAAGTGATCGTCCCCCGGTACTTGGCACTGGTGAGGCTGCACCTCAAATACTGTATTCAGTTTTGGGCCCCTCGCTACAAGAAAGACATTGAGATGCTGGAGCATGTCCAAAGAAAGGCAACGAAGTTGGTGAAGGGTCTAGAGCACAAGTCTTATGAGGAGTGGCTGAGGGAACTGGAGTTGTTTAGCCTGGAGAAAAGGAGGCTGAGGAGAGACCTTATTGCTCTCTACAACTACCTGAAAGGAGGCTGTAGCGAGGTGGGGGTCAGTCTCTTCTCCCAAGTGGCAAGCAATAGGACAAGAGGAAAGAGCCTGAAGTTGTGCCAGGGGAGGTTTAGTTTGGATATTAGGAAAAACTTCACTGAAAGGGTAGTTGGGCACTGGAACAGGCTGCCCAGGGAAATGGTTGAGTCCTAATCCCTGGAGGTATTTAAAAGACAGGTAGATGTGGTGCTTGAGGACATGGTTTAGTGGTGGATTTGGCAGCACTAGGTTAATGGTTGGACTTGATGATCTTAAAGGTCTTTTCTAACCTAAATGATTCTATGATTCTATGATACTTTATCCTGGACGCAGCATCATCCCTAAACCTTCTTATCACTTCATGAGCCTTCACGGATAGCTGTGTAGTAGCAT
The DNA here is from genome assembly GCF_965183815.1 of Platalea leucorodia. NCBI lineage: Eukaryota > Metazoa > Chordata > Aves > Pelecaniformes > Threskiornithidae > Platalea > Platalea leucorodia. The sequence goes on from NC_138824.1 coordinate 72,557,941, forward strand.
ACCTGTGTCTTGCTGATAGCCGTACAAAAGTGAGTCCCTTGGGAATCCTATTGTTGTTTTTGTGGCAGCTGTATTGTATGTTTTTAGAACTGAGCCTGCTTCTATTTTTTGGTATTCCCTTTATAGAAAGGGATTTAATTGTCATGGGCATGGTAGTGCTTATATCACCCTAGAGAGTAATAGTTGTAGTTAGAAGTGTACCGTGCCTGGAAAGAATAGAAACTGAAGCTTTCCTTCTGTATTATTTCTCCAAAAATGATTAATTTTGGTTAGTTTAGACTCTACATTTTTGAATACTAACTGCTGCTGGCGATGGTTAGTTTCAGAGCATGTTGAGGTCTGGGAACACTTAAACATCGTATTTGTTTATTGAATGGCAAAGCCAAGTTGAGGAATGTCATCCTAATTGGTCACAGTGGAATCATGAGACATTGTGGTTTTCAAAAGGAAACTGAAAGTTGGTGAAGTTTAGCTAAATATGTGCAAGTAGGGTGTGTTCTGTCTTTGTTTAATAAGCAATGTATTGAGCATTAAATACAAGGTACTGAGTAGCCTTTAAGGAAGGGAGCCTTCTGTTTCCAAAGTGGAGCATGAATTTCATAGCTAATTACATGTTATTTATAGAAAGATCCTTAAATTTAAATTCATGTCTGGCTAAAAGTAGAAATTGTTTATGTTTGTGAAATACAACTTTGCAATAAGAGCTGCTGTGTGGTTATAGCAGAACTTTACTTCAGGTACTTAGCTAGCACATTTGAAAGATCCTTGAACTTTCTTGCAGACCATGTCAGCATTGAGCCAAAAAATATATCAGAAGCAACTGAAAAGTTTAATTCTTTAGTTTTAGTATATTCTTGCATTTCTTGGGCACAGAGCTGTATTATGAATACATTGGGCTTTGAGTATCTGTGTAACGGAATGTAAACCCAAAGGTGCAAACAAAGGGGAAAATTAAAGTTTTAGGGTGACGCAAGGCAAAACTAAAGAACATTAAGCAAAAGAAGAACCAAGACAAATAAAAATTTTCAACAGTGAGTTCTCCTAAACCATAGAATTTTCTCCCAAGTGAATCTGGGAGGAGAACACAGTGCTGAAGGCATCCAAAACTAGGCTGGACCTGTGTATTTCAATGCCATAGTGTTGCAAAGGTACCTGAGTAGGCAGTCAAGATACTTCTGTTCTGAGCACGCTCTCAATTTACAAAGAAGGAACTGTCCGAATATTGGACCTCTGAAATTAAAACTGGAAGATATGTCTGGCAGAAACTGAAAGCTATTATGTGCTGATTAACAGCAGTTGATACTGGGACAGACAGTGTTGATGATCTCCATAAACAATCTGGGCACTGGGAAGCAATGGACACTCACTAAGTCAGCAGATGACACCGTGCTGGGGGGAGATTTTGATGTGCTGTGCGGTAGAGTTGCCATTCACAAGAATCTCAACAGGGTGTAAGAATGTGCTGAAAGAAGCTATGAAATGCAACAAATTAAAATACAAAATCCTGCACCTGGGACAGGAAAACTCCATGCAAGAGTACAGGCAGGGGGTGAGAGACTAAGGAGCAGCTCTGCCCAAAAAGACCCAGGGAAACCTGATATACAGCAGGCTGAACTTGAGTCAGAATCATGGTGGTGAAGACTACCACAGACTGGGCTGTATTAGCAGGAACACAGCCAGCAAGTCAAGGCAAGCGTTTGTTCCCTTCTATTTGGCATTTTTGAGGGTGTGTGTGGGATACTGTGTGCAATTTTTTGCTTCCTCATGCAGGAAGGACATCAATAAGCAGAAGTGTGTGTGGAGGGCCACTGCCATGGCTGGGGAGCACATGATGAGTGGGAAAAGACTGAGGGGCCTGGGCTCATTCAGCCTGGAAGAAAGAAGGCAGAGAGAAGTCTAACAAATTTCCTTCACTATGTAAAGGGAGCTTAGAGGAAAAGAGAGAGGGATGCTTTCCAAAGGTGCAAGGACAAGAGGTGGTGGTCACAAGCTGTGGTAAGGGAAAGTTCACTCAGATATAGAGGAGAAAATTCTTCCCATGACTGTGGTTCAGCACTGCACAAGGTTGTCTCAGGATGTCATGGAACTGCTTGGAGACTTTCAGCGCCTGGTGGGAGAAGTCCCTGAGCCACCTCACCTAACTTTGAAGCCAATCAAGAGAAGAAATTAGAAACATGTACCAAATAATGACAGTCTAAGGAAGATGGATAAGGAGCTTTTCTCTTCTTGGTCTCATAACAAAAACAAGGACTGTCAATGAAATAAAAGGTGGTAAACTCAAAACTGATAAAAACAGAGTTTTTTCCTGCATTATGAATTATTAGATAAACCACTAAAGTTGCAGTTTTAAAAGATTGATATAGGTGTCTGGAGAGTTACAGAAAAGCAGAATAAGAAGAGCTATATTAGGTAACAGTGCCAGAAAAGGGAGATTTGAAGAGAGATAAACTCCACATTTTGGTTTTAAAGAAGTTCTAACCACCTGCAACTCGCATGAAGTTTTTATCAGGGCAACTTAGTCCTCAGTTGTCTGCTGTAGGATGTCTTCAGCAGTCCCAGACAGGAATTTATGCCTTAGGAAATCCAAAGCAATCCCTTCCAAAGCAGTGGAAAAATTCACACAATTGTTTATAAAACAGGATCAAGCTTTTCCTGTAGAAAGAGATGATATTCACATCTATGGAATATGTAAAAACCTAAAAGTATTAACAATGGCATCATCAAGTAACAATCAAAGAAATTTTCTTTTCTTACTTGCTAACAGCCATGCTCAGGAATTTTCCTTTTTCCATTAAATAATTGATTAATATGAAAGGACTGAAACCTCTCTGTTTCTCTTAAGGCCATGCTGAGACCATAAACCTTTGCTAGGAAATATGAACACAGGGATGTTGCCAAACCATCAAAATGTCATGTACTACTTGCAAACATGGCCAGCAGTGACATTTGAGTCTACGTCAGCATGAACTTTGCCCTTCCCAAAATGAACTGAGTACCTTCTCCTCTGAGAAACACTTCTGCTGACTCCACCAGAGCTCTGGGGCCTGGGAGTGCTTCCCAGTCCTGGATGGGGTTTCCTGACCCCAGGACATGTGGATGAGATCTGGGTCCTCAAAGCTCTCCAGGTTTTTTTAGCTTGAATTTTCATTAGGTGAAGCCCAGGTGTGGGGGCAAGGAAGGACAGGGGCATGCTCCTGCAGGTGCCCCAGTCTGCAGGGCTCCCCAAGACCACCACCAAGGGAGCACCCCCTGGAGCACATTTGCCTCAGAGGTAACAGCAGCCATTGTGAATTATTCCTTCCTCCAATATAAATATAGTGCAATTATTACTCAGTTTAGCAGAGAATTTAAACACAGCAAATTTATGTATGCATTTACATCTGAAGAGAGCATGAGAGGAATTTAAATGTAGACTAGGGCCATTCGGACAATTGATGTACCATTGCATACATGGACATTTCTTCATTTTTTCGTGTGCAAAGAACTGTATGAAAGAAGTATCAAAACAGAAGCCATTAACAAGTAATTTGATTAAAAATTGCAGGCTATTAAAAGCTGATAGGTCACAGTGCTAGATTCCAGATATATCTGAACAAGAAGACAGACAGTTTTGTTCTACTGATTTGCCACTACTACAAAAGGAAAACTAAAAAAAATGAAATTGGGTAGGCATTTGACCTGCAGCATTGATGTTCATAATTGCCCTCATGATGAAATACCACAAAATCTTATTGAATTTCATGACATTTCCAAAAATTCTACCATTATCTACTTATTTGCCTCAGTGAAAATTAAAAATGATAGAATTCAAGACTCACATTGGTATTTGGACCTTTTGCTCTGATGTTTGGACATATAGTACTGGTTTAATTAGCTATCTAACAGCAATTTCCATGCTTTAGCAAAGAGAGCACTTCACAAGAAACAGGCAAGAAGTTTGCATATGCACTTATGAAGAACTGCAAACATGTCTGGAAATTAATCTGTGCACTCCGCCACCTCCCCTACAAATGCTGTCTGTTCAGTCATACTACAACCTTGAAACCACTTCCTTTAGATTTGCCACATACTTCACTTCACTTGAATGAATGCATCTTTTCATAACTGGTGACTCATTTGTTTCCCATACATATTGTTGTTAAAATATCAGTTTTAGGGAAACACATAGCATTGCTTCAAGCGGAACAAACTTTCTCTGATTGTTCTGTTAGTGAATGACTCTATAGTAACAATGTTAGCTCTACTGAAAGATAAGGCAATACATCAGTTAATTTTATAGCAATTTCTTCAGCTTTTTTGCTTAATAGTCATGCAGAATTCTTTCACTTGTAGTTTCTTTTGCCCACCAATACGATAATCTAACATACACTTGTTTTATTTCTGTCATGTCCTCATTTGACCCTTATCAATATTCTTTTATCATTCAGTTTTGATTCTCATTGACTTATGAGACCTTTGATAAACTTCAGGATGCCAAAGGTTCCCAGTTTTTACTGAAGACGCTCTTATTTTTACAGTCCCTGTCCTTGTGGTGAGCATTCCCTGGAGAGAGATGTTTCGGGCAATTGGAAAGCTCAACATTAGGACATGCAAATGTTTAAATTATGGCTTGCAGATCAATGACAAGAAATAGGACATCTATTTCTGGTAACATTGTAGATTTATAGTTATGAGTCAAGGCTAATGCAAGGTGAACTCCTCCCTTTATGATCACTGCCACAAATGCATTAGCTCATCCGTGAATTTAAAAATCGACCTCCAGACAGTTAGTTGGCAATTTGGCACCTTGCTTTGATTGTATACAATTTAACAAAAGAACATCCAGCACTAATTCAACAGTAATATTGCTTCTGCCTTTCAGGAATGATTTATTCATTTGGATATGATGTACAAATTACATTTTCTTAAGGAAGGGTGTTTACTTTGTTTGTTTGGAGTTTATTGTATTACTTCTCAAGGACATGGCAAAAGTAAAATTGTTGCTACTGATTATTAGGTTAAATGTAAGTATGTCCTGAACGATGCTCCTCTGTACAGAAAACCCAGGGGGTGGATGGGTGGGTGGGAGGGCAGCTGTTGCACAATGCTTTCTGGCACTTTACAACATACCTCATCTGGAAGCTACTGTCCCAACTGTCATCTCTATAAAACAGACAGGGGTCTCGAACACCAGCATTGCAGTCCCCAAAGGATTCACCAGATCTTTGTGCTGCCTCATTCTTGCAGCTGTAGCATGAGCATCTCAGCACTTCTCAGGGATCACCAGGAAAGGAGCTTTGCCTTGCCTATGTTGAGCTCCCTTTTAGTGCTAAAACTGCAGCCTTGTGCTGTTGTAGTGTCACAGCTGCTGTTCGCCAGTAAAACAGGTTTGGGTTTGTCTAACCCCTTTGGTAAGCAGCTGCCCCCAGCTACACTGATGTACAGAAATGTATTGTACTGTATGTATTTCTGTGCAGCGGATCCCATCCTTACTCTTGTCCTAGAGGAAAAGGCTTGCCATTTGTCACCATTGCCTGCAATGGTGATGTAAGGCATGACGTACTATTAAGTACAATGTTTTTATTGTCAAGGCATAACTAAGAATTCAGACAGTGGATCGTTGTACTTATATTTTCAAATTGACAGTATGGTAACTGTTATTTTTAAATCACATCATAGTGTAAGTGTTTAAGTGTTGGAGACTCCCTACATTACTGACATTTCAGATGAACTATATCTTCTTAGTTATTAAACCTCTTCTCAGCTTACTTTTTCTGGTGAGGATTTTAACTGGGTTTAGCCACTTGCTGCCTAAATTGTGGAAATTGTTGCCTAAATTTCCTGTGGAAATTCATGCCTATCTGGTCAATGCCACTAGGACTGTCTTGGATGTGGGCACCCAAGTATGAGCTAACATTCATTCTTCTTGTGCTTTCTAGCCATAACCTTGCGGATATATGGTGGAGAGCATTTCAAAAGGATATTCTCTGAAGATGGTTACCTGCCCTACTAAGGAGGTCATGCAGCTGTAGGTCTAAGATGTAAATATCCCTGTAGCTGTGGATCTCACATCTACTCAGTGAGTGCTCAGCTCTCCCACCATTGTGTGTTGGGTCTGCATAGCCATCTGGACCTGAAACAACCAGCTGTGACTGCAGGTATACTTGATGAGAAAGGATATCTTCTAGGACTTAGTTATCTCCCTTTGTTTCCAGATCAGGCAGATAAGTAGCCCTATCAGTGAAAAAAAGCAGGTTAGTATCGCTATCTGACTCCAGCAAATCAGCTGTCAGTGCTGGATGATATAAGGTGGTCAAGCAGGCATGTTGTTATTTAACCACAGGCAGTGTTAGGGTTTCCAGAATAATAGCAAACAGCACTCCAGAGGTCTGCTGGGGCTATCACTGTGACACATGACTTGAGAGCCCAAGCTATAAATATGTCAGCTAGACATATTTATGCTCATTAAGTAAGCCTTGATCAATCAAAGAGGGGAGCTAACAGACATCAGTGTAATTTGGATGATGTCTCATGTTTTAGTGTCTCACGATGCTAAGGTGATCTAGCAATCTACTATTTACAGTGTGAGCAATCTGAGGCTTTCCTTCCACTGACTTCCACAGGCAACCAGTGGGGTATCTCTGCCCACTGGCCTTTCATTTGGGCTCATTAAGCATTTGATGGGAGGCTAGCTGGCAAGACAGTTTAGCTACCAACTCAGCTGGATAACTAAACTAACAGTTGCAGAGTGGTGGCAGATAGTATTTAGCTGGAAGAGTAACAAGATACTACTGCTCACGCACCTCTTTGAATGTCAGTCTGTTCAATGATGCTCTCATTACAGGGAAAGCTAAACACTGCAAGAATTTTAGTCTGGAGCAGACTGATATTTCTGCTGGTTTTGCAGGGCTGGTGTAGGTAACTAGCAAGAGGACATCTGAAAGGATACTGTGTCTGGGACAAAAAGGCAATTCCTGTCCTGGAATTGCACTGTTGCTGTACATGTTCTCTTTCGCCAATGGCTGCATGTGAATAGAGAAAAAAAGAATGTTTTCATCCAGGAGCACTTTTGTTTCCGTGGTGCATTGACTAGCTCCTTTCCCACCAATGCTGCTTATGTGTCAAGGTGGAGGAGAGTCCCATAAGGATAGTGATAATGTTTCATTTGAATCAGCTGAAAGACAGATTCAAATCACAGATAATGATACCAACAAATTTCATAATACTAAAATTTTCAGAGAAGGGTCATTGTAATTTTTTTTTTTTTTTTTAAAGGAGATTAGTGCAGGGCTCTCTCTTTCCCTGTCTTTCTCTCTCCTTTTCTCACTAATTTTAATTCTTTGCCCTTGGCTGAAAATCTGTGGGGGATTTCCATCTTGAAGGTAAATAGCATTGGGGATCATTCTCTTTCCCCTTTCTGCTCCCTGCCATTTCTCAGGATACCCTCTTTTACTCTGTAGCCTTCTAGTATCTGTAGCCTTCAAGTATCCAAAGCCTCCCCCTCCCCATAATGTGCATAATAAATCTGCATTGCTCAAAACTTGACTGGGGATATGTGAAACATCTGTCAGACAGGGGAGCAAAGAAAGACTGCCGCTCGCCTCGTACCCACTTTATTACCTTAGCTAGGAATCTTATAAACTACTTACTTACTTACATTTCCTCCTCCATAAAAATTCTTCTAAGTCATTGCACAACAGAAGATGGGGAACTCAGATGCAAAAGCTTTGCAACAGAAGTGCATTTGTAACACCCTGCCTTTGCCTTACAGTTCCACCAGCAAAAAGTAGAAAATGGACCGACAGTATCAGAGACTCTTCAAATATTATGGAATTGATACCTTGATTCCCTCTTCCACAGTTTTAAACCTAAGACCAGTGTGAAAAAAAAAAACACTACAATATTTCCATCTTCACTTTTTCTGCAGATGTCTTTTTATTCCCACACATTGCTCAGCTTTATATTGGCAAAGCCACTTCTGTGGCCACAGCCCTTGGGCCAGGCACAAAGAAGGCATCTCTGCCCTGTCCACCTCCTAAGGCAGAACTTTCTCCTGGATCCTTTCGGGTGCTCTCTTGAACAGGTCTTGAGGCTTCTGTATGAAATTGCACTGAGCTTCCTTGCCTTTGGCAACCACAGTAACTGCTATGAAGGTCTTTTGGTTCCAAAAACTCATCTCAAAAGTGTGAGAGGAGTGAGAGTAGCAGAGAGAACTCTCTTTCTCAGAGAAAGGGAAGATTTGAGAGGGAAATCCCAAGCTTGACTTTGGACTTTGGAATTGCAAGTATGTGTTCTTCAGGTTTGTTATTGATTTTGTGCCCTGAAGCCCAAACGAATGAAAAATTCCCTTCTCTGAAATCTGTTGGAGAGGACCTTGAGCTGATTTCAGGAATAGGACCCTAAATTATGCTCTGAATAGCCTCATGGTAAGGGTATACTAGGGATAATTCCACCTCCCAGGCACTTACTATGTGCCAATGATAATCTGGATTTCCTAGAACACGGCTTCTGTGTTAAAAGCTAACTGTAATGCTGAAAACATTTATTCTCTGCAAATTTAGTTAAATTTTGTCTTCTTGGCATGGATGTTAAATTTCCAGCCTCCATAATCAAGCATTTATTAGAATTGCAATCGGGTTATTTTAACCTAGAAAGGGATTTAGTAGACTATAAAAATTACTCTTCTCCTAAAGCAGAGCCAAAGATGACACTGTCTTTCATATTCAGGTAAAAATCCTGCTGAAATGAGAAGGAATATTACTTGTGTAAGGATTACAGTGTATGCTCAGGCTCTGGCAAAATGGCACCATTACTAGGCTGCTGGTTTAAAAAGGTGACCTGTCTGAAGGGGAATTAAAGTTCAAGTCCCTAAGCGCCCAACTTATGTGGCATGCAAGAAGGCTGTGCTGGATAACACTCTTCTCACAATGTTTTAGTTTTTTTGGAAGGTAACTCATCAAATAGTAGTTTGTTATTAAATCATTTGACTGTCATTTCACTGGGGACTGCACTAATTTATAAATTGTAGCGGCTGCATTTTTGGATTTGCCCAGCTGCTACCACGTATTATATTTGAAAAGCCTCTGGCACAAGTGAAACCAGTGTGTATTTCTTCCTAAGAACATTAGGTAGGCAAAACTAAAGTTTGTGTTTTAAGGAAAATGTGCTAAACAATCTTGTCACTCTCTCATTTATTCAAAGGTAAATCTTCTTTTGTATTCTACCATTGGTTCACTCTGAACATCACAGCCACGTCTGAAGATCTTGGTGGTCTTCTCAAACATAATACATTTGCTAATCTCACCACTATTTTTAAGTAATATTTATTGTAAAAAACTGCATTGGAGTAACAGTAGAAGTCAAATCTATTTCATGGATCATGAGGCTGTAATACAGAGAGCCTCACTATGCTGCTTGGACCAAGACCTCTTGTGTTAGAAGTCTTGCTGTACAGAGAGGACAGGAAAATGGAGCAGTTGAATTGATTCTTAAATAAGGTGGAGAAATGCTGTGTCATATGTCATCATTTTAGTAGGTAAATTCACTGTCCTCCCATAGCTTCATTTTCTTGCCTGCCATCTGTAGGTGTACTTATAACACAAATGTCGACAAAACTGTTATCAGAAAATATATCTAGATATTATTGTCCTTTAATCCTAGCAGGCTGCACTGCTATAAAATCAAATGTCTGTCTAATCAACCAAAACGAATTAAATAGCAACTTTAAAAATCATATTGATTCAACTTTACAGTTCCCCCACTTTTGTAACAAGATAATGCTAAGCTTAACTTTTTATATAACTACAGAAAAAAAGTGCTTCCAAGAGCTATAATTAAGTCAAAATAAGAAAATCCAGCTAAGCCTTTTGCTCACTTTCAGAAGGCCAGAGGTGCAAGTATAGATGGAGAAGAGCATTTTCTTCTCCCTCAGGAAACTTCGTGCCTAGAGTTCCCTCCACTGTTTGAAATAAAGTTTCATTGTAAATTGTGATTAGGTGGAGTCTGAAGTTGGCACAATGCTTGGGAAATTTTTAAGCCTGTTTTCTCTGGAATGAAAATCCACCTTTACCTTGATTGCAGCCATTGTTTCTTGGGATGTAACTACCAAGGGATACTGCCAGCTAGCAGAGGGAACAGAGCCTGATCGAGCGAAAATTCACTTTAGACCCCTGACATTGTAACAAACCCAGGACACCCTCTGGCTGCCATACGGGTTTGCTGGTTTGACAGGTCAACACTGCAGAGGGCTCAGCGGCAAAAGAGTGCCTAAAATTTCTACAAAAATGTGTGTTGTCACCTTAAAACTGGAGTCAATAGATAGGGGCAGGCTGTGAAGCTTATGCACAAGCGGTCAGCTACTTGCTAGCTTGTGTAAACAGGGAAGCTCTGATGATGGTGGTGCAATAAGGGCTGTTACTTGCATAGGGTGTCAGCAGAGCAGGATGGCTGAAAAGATCAATTCTTCCCTCACCCTAATAAAGATTTTCTTCATGCTAAGTGAAAACAGCTCTGTGATTCTTGACTCTGATTGACTTCATGACTTTGTTTCCAAAGAGGTTACTTTTTCAAATAGCAAAAAATGAAGAGAAACATCAAAGTGCAAGTCTCTGCAACTTGCATTTTTAGAAATATAACTAACACATAAATATACAAATATGTATTAAATAATATACAATATAATATGATATATAGCATGTATAATGTATATTGTGTATTCTGTTATATGATGTACGATTATATAATTTATCACGTATCATACCTCTTATATCATATTTAAAATGTTAATAATATGCAACCACGGGGCTCATTCTACACCTGATGGAGACAAGCTGGGCTGCCTAAAGGTGAGCCAAAACAAAAGCATAATATGGACGATGTAAATTGTTCTCTGGAAAAAGCTTATTTCTCCCCTTTGGAGAGAAAGGAGTGCCTTTCATTTCCTTCATACCTTTTTAAAGGTAAGATTTCCTTTTTACCAATTCCTTTTTAAATCAACATTTACTGGATATTGGAGAATTTAGTCCAAATTCAATCTGTGCTTGAAGGGAGATGGATGTTTCAAGGAATGCCCCAGCTTCTATCTAGTAGTGCTGTGTCGGCTAAAGGGAGTCTTTTTTTTTTTTTTTTAAGCCTTTCTGATTTATACCATGTACTTATACACTCATTAGAGTGAAGCCCAGGATGCAAGTCCTCCCCCCCACTGGATTGCTTTAACAATTAGCCTGTAGAGGCATCCACCCGTTCTCACTTGAGTATGTCAGTGATTCATTTTGTATGGTAGTGGGGGAGCTACAATGAGCAGGGTGGACACACACACCTCCCCACACACAACCAGGTGCCCCCAGCAGTCAGCTGGCAGAGCCCCGGCTCTCTCCAGGGTCCACCCCAATACCTGGCTCCTGAGCCCCTCGCCTCTTCACCGGCCTGTAATTGCCTGTGGTTGCATCTCTGCATACACACCCACAGCCCGCACCCCCTCTGTGTATCTGGTGCTGGCCCCATGGTCCTGGCCCCACAGCAGGGCAGGCACTCAGCCCTCCCTTGCATGGGCGCAGGGGATGGGGAGCCCTTGCCCAGGGAAACCATCAGAAACAGAGTTTAATGAGGAGACAGGAGAGGCTGTGCTGGCCAGCACAAACATGGCTGGACATATGGACTGACTAGCACTTGCTTACACGCCACCAGCCCCTTTTATCCCATTTTTACCTCTGTTTTCCCATACTTGTTCCTCTCCATTACCTCTTGATCCCTCCCTTTCACCACCTTTATTCCCTCCTCTAAGCATCCCATCCAAAATGCTCTTCCTCAGTACAGAGTCTTGTGCCTGCAGGCAGTCACCCCCCTACCTGTCAAGTGCCGTGGACAGAGCCTCTCCCATGGACTCATCTTGATGGGTCTCACCCAGCCCATGGGGTGACTGCTCCCAGTGACACCCCAGAGAGGCCAGGGCAGGGGACTCCACTGGCCCCTGTGGGCTTAATGGGGCTCACCTCCACACCCTTGGGCCTCCCTGCTCCTTTTGCAAGTCTTTTTTTATCATACAACTTTAGAAACTTTTGAATAGACCCAGTAGATGGTGGAAGCATGCCACGGCCAAGTTTATTTTGGCAGGTCCTCAAGGAGTTTTACGCCTCATTAGTCTGCTCTCTGGAAGCAGGCAAGCAGGGACCTGGAGACTGAGACCCCTTCAAGGAGTGGGGAACATGTTGTGCATGCCAGTCATATGTAGATGTTTGAGTTAGACACAAGGAAGCATTTAGCCCGTTATGGTTCCCCTGGGGGATCTAGAGCAGTTTGGGATCCCTCTGGGTGCAGGAATGGGAGAAGTTCCACCGGAGCCAGGAGACTGCATGGGAACAGGGTGGACTGCCAGAGGGAGAAAACAAGGCTCCAGAAGAAGGCAGTAAAAGCACTAAGGAAAAGCATGTTTTTTTGTATAACTGAGAGAAAATAAAAGTCCTTGGGCATTGTGAAAGCCTGCTATCAGGAGGCAGGTTTTGATAACCTTTCAGTATTGATTAATCAGTTGCTGTATTCATTTGAAACACAGCCCACGGCTTGTTTAGGAAGTGGCAGCATTGCAGCTTAGTAGTGTCCAAAATACCATATCGCTATCAAGGCTAATTTAACACTGATGAGATCAATAGGGTTCCTAGGGCTAGGAGTAGATGAGAAACATGGCTCATTACATGCTGCTCTAGTTCTCTGTTGGAAAGAAGAAAAACATGCAGTAGGATGAGAAAAAAGGGACTTGGAAACCGTGGAGTCCTGCAAATCAGGCAGGTACTTTGGGCTTGCTCCAGTGAGTCACCTGAAGTGAGGTCTCTCTGAACAGAAAACTGGGAGAGGTTCCTTTCTACATCCGACTTACTTAGGTGCGCCCCTTGACTGGAACATCCTTTTTAGGCTGCTGTTGTCAGTGCTTGCTCACTTTCCCTTCTTTCTCCCCCTCTCTATTTATTTAAGCTGCCAAACACACAAAATCCGAGTTTTCTCTACAAAGGTAAATCTCCATGCAATCCCATAATCTTTGGTGGTACCAACAGAAGCAACACTTTTATACAGAACTGCTTCTAGATATTGTCTGGTAAATATTGCCTCCTGGTATGAAGCTTTAGAGTTAGACACAAAAAAGCACCTGGAGTCTTGAAAGAGGGGTGTGACAATGCTTACAAAGTACAGCACAGCCCAGCCCCCTGGATGGCGTGCCACACGTGCCTGTGCCATGCAAGGCGAGAGACAGAGATGCCAGAAGAAATACAGGCAGCAAGCTTTCTGTAGCAGGCCTGCAGTCAGCATGATCAGTGGACTGGGAGTTAGGTATCTTTGCCAGCCCTGGAGGAAAGCACAGACCCCCGAAGGCAGTAGATATATTCTTTTGTTCAAAGTATCAAATAAGGCGAAGGGAGAGTGTGTAGCTGATTCCCTCGGCTTTTCACCGTTTAAAAAGGGAGAACCTCTTTGTATATCAGTTTAATAACTGAACTAGCAATCTATATAGCAGACTAATAGAGTGCTCAGCAAGAAACTGGGAGCAATCAATTCCTTTTCCTCCCTGTTGGAAAGACTTCAGCTTCACGTCCCAGCAGTGTGGCCAACCAACAGTGACAGGATCACATTCCTGCATGTCCCTTGTTCCTCCAGTCTTGAATTTTTTCTTGCAAGTGGCACCACTATGGTAAGACAGATTGGGAATTGCTCTTCCTTCCGTCTCCACCTCTAGTGCCATCCAAGAATAATCCATGTAGTCCTTACCTCTTCTTGCAATCACTAGGCTCTGTGACGTTTTGAAGGCTAAAGCTTCCTTGAATTCTAGTACCTTCTAGGTTAGACAAGCAAAGATGATCAGGAGGACAGCTTAGGTCTTCTGGTCTTTGTCGGAGGATGCTGGCACTTTCTGCACAGGTCCAAGGGTATGATAAGTTGACTGCCAGGCATTGAAGGGATTCACACAGCCAAAGTATTCCCTTCTGGGTTGCAGGTTTGTACCCAGCCTGTCATTGCAGAGATGAAGAGGGAACTTCAGATGGCCACTGAGTGATTTATTTGGGAAGTGTTTATTTATACATTCCTATCTGGCACATACATCATCGACAGTCGTATTTCACGGTGATGGGAAAGACACTGTGTGTAATTATCTCAACCAGGCAGTCATTTCCTCCTTTTAGAGAAAAGATGAAGAGTTCTGAAGTCAAAAGCATAGCAGGCCTTCCTTCCCAGAAGCACTACTCCTTTCCACGGTAAAAATTTATGTAGTTCATGTAAGAATCTTCCTGTCTGAGACAGCTAGCTGAAAAATGCATTTGGATTGCAATTTCTTTTCAATTGCCAAACACTCTAGCATGCAATGGTGGCAGTTCCAGGCAGTATAATATGATATTTTTGTACCTTGTTAGAGATGCTCTGTTTAACGAATTTTTTTATCCATCCCATTTAACTTCTCAGCAATGTCACACACTGACCCGGAGACTGGACTCAGTGACCTCAAGATCCTTTCTAGAAAGTTAGATCTACCAGGCTGGGGATGGGCACAGCACCAGGGCTTTGCCTCCCCCATTAACCCTTGTTTCCCCACTCCTCCCAAAAGCTTTGGAGCTGTACTGGAAGTTGCGGTGGTTCTTCCCATAGCCACCTCATGCCAAAGTAGCCCCACAGTCTCTGAAGCTCTGGGGCAGAGCCCCACATCAGCATCAGGGAAGTTGCTGTCAGCTGAATTACGCCAGGAGTGGCCAACTGCTGCATGCCACCCCCTGCTCCCAGTAATGCTGCCTCACCAGCTGTCAGCCCACAGGATCCTTCCCCACATCGAACCTCTGGCTGAAAAGGGGCTCAGTCTCCCCATTCCCACCATCCTGTGTATGTGACTGCTTTTTGAGTCTTTCCTCCTAACAGCAGCTCCTTTTCAGACCATAAGCATAAATATAGTTTAGAAGAGTAGGGTCCTAGGGACTGCCAGGGCCTTCTGAACACTGCAGCCATGGCACAGTATCCTGAAAGAGAAAAAATGTCCCACAAAAGTTAACATCAAATTGAATTCAGGGATGTATGCAGGAGTATAAGGCCTCATCCTCTCAATAATTTCCATGGAAGCTAACTTTCAATCAAATGGCACAGTCAAAGTTCAAGCCAAAGAAAATGAGCTCAAATAAAAAATGAACAGAGCTCAGCTAAAACTAGAATCAATACAGTAACAAACTTAATGACCTGTTCATCTTAGTATCATGTAATTGAGCCCAAATTATATTTAAGCAGAAAGAAAACTGGCCTTACCGTCTGTTAATAATTACTCACATTCCAGTAACAAGGCTACAGGAGTGTTCCTTTAAATGCATCTCGTGTGTTAACATTAGTACTTTACTCCAAGTAAGGGTAGCTGATGAACTCCAGCCATGAGAAAAGAATCAAATACAAATTAAATATTTAATGGCTTTAGCAAATGCAGTGGAAGTAGATACATAAATTACAGGGAAAAAAAAGAATCCCCAAAGTAAGGAGAACTTAATTCAGCAGCAGCCTGGTTTAAGGGTTTCCAGGCTCTTTTATTTTAGAGAGCTGCAGAACAATGACATATCCAGTGCAGCAGCTTGTGAGCCCACATTTATCAGTCAGTTTTCATGAAGCAAAAGTGTAAGTAACATTAAACAAAGATGCATTGCACTTATACAGTACAGTTTACATGCTTTTGGTCTGCAAATAATTTCATATACAGGTTTTAAGACTCACGATAGCTTATTGTAATTAGCCAGTAATACACAAAATTATGAAGCATTGTATCAAGCCACAGAAGGGTATTTCCTTGTTTAATCAATAGTGATTTTCAATGAAACTAACCAAATAATAATGCATGAAATACATAAGACTGATTAGGAAAAGAAAAAAATGTTTTAATTTTTGAAGAAAACCTATGCATCTGTCTAAGATGATCCTTTTCGTGATGACATCCTGCTTATTTCTGTCTTTGGAGGCTAGGAAGATAATGCTGAATCATGGTGCAATGGGAAGAATTACTTAAATTGTAGTAGAGTGGGGTTCCCCCCCCCCTTTTTTTTTGAGCAATGAACAGGTTTCTGTGTTTAGTTAGGACCAAACTGAAGCTTTCTGAGGTTAGCAAGCCTTTGGATTGATTCCAAGGAGGTTTCTGCCAGGGATTAATTCTGCAATTTCATTGTGTCACTGATTGAGCTTTCTTTCCCCTTTTTGAAGAATAACCAAAGTCTCCGCATATAGGGGCATGCTCAAAAGTAATCAAGATACAACCCCATAGCTGGAAGGCACTGTTCCCTAGCTGAGATGTAGCAACTGACTATGTTGGCCTTCAAAGCCCATTGGAACATAAAGTAAAATCGATTATTTAAATCAACAAGAGTCTTAATGGAACTGTTAGTGGAATATCAGATTTCAGCCATCTGTGACATGCAACATTTTGCATTTTGAATCACATTAAAAATGTGTGGTAAGCAAAATAGACGTTGTGACACGAGATAATCAACAGCAAACCATTTTACTTCACAGTGCTGCAGCCAAGGAAAATAGTTGGTTACCACTGAGGAAAAACAAACTTCTTGCAAGGAAAGCAACTTTTTTGGAAGTACTAATTCAATTGCTTGTGCTTATGCTAATATACCCATACCAAGGCATCAATATTTTCATTACACCGTGGACCTCAACAATCAATCATTGTATCTGCAGCACAGTTTCTCTTTTAAACCGTCTTTCAAGGTCTCCTTTCTCTGTTTGTCATATAGATTAAATATAATTAAAAGATAATGCTGCAGAAATGAGATTGCAGTTGCTTAAAAGTGTTATTCTATTAGTATCTGTATTCCTTTTCTTCAGCTGGTCTTCATGAAATTCAATATATGGAGGACTGATTCAAAGGACACGTAGTTATTAAACAGAACTAGTCTTATCAAATCAATTTTCTATTACACTTGCCTTTCAGTATGCTGGAATTTTATACAATGTTCATTTTGAAAGTCTTCACATTCCCGTAAATATTCTGATTGAGGCATGAGGCTAAGTCATTGTTACTTATCATTTGAACAATTCTCCATGTAGAAAGAACTTTGTTTATGTCTCCTTCATTTTATTATCCTGGATTTTCAACTTTGTATAGTATGGACAACAGCCAACAAGAGTGTTTTTCAGCATAGCTCTCAAATACAATCCTGTCTCTATTATGAAACACTTCTGTGGCAACTTTATTAGCTGAAAAAACTAATAATAGAGAAGTACTGAAGAACCTTCATATCCAAAACCTGGGGGGGAGAAGCTACCAGCAAAATGGCTGCTCTGATTTTAGTCTGAGTGACAAGGTGGAAATGAATGAGAAACTATATGTGGCATGTAATTTGGCTAAGTGAGACTGTGAAATGTTGGAGGTCACTGTTCCCAGGAAAGAAAGGCCTAAGGTCAGCAGAAAAACGTTAGAGAAATTCACATCTTTTCTGAAGATATGCAGAGAATTGGCTGGTAGACTGGGTACTTGGAAAGATCATCTGAGCTGCTTGGGAGTTCAAGTCCAGTTCCCAGGAACCAAAGACATCATAATAAAGCAGAGCAAGACATCTGAATTTTACATTGAAGGCTTATAGCTTACACTGTGACAAATTATATGTGTTGGATGAATTATTATTATATTTTATTTTATTTGAGTTAGTAGTAATAGGTTTTGTTTTCTTTTGCCTTGTTTTAAGTACAACCAAGCTAGGCCCCTTTCTGGCATTTCCTGAGTATTTCCAGCTCCTCTCTTGACTGGTGTCCTTGACAGAGGCTTTTCTTTCCTGTCTTGTCCAAAGGCATCAAAACCAGCTCCTTGTTCTAAGCTAGCTAGTACTGGACTGGAGAAAAAAAGTTGTATTTTGCTTACATAATATGTCAAAAGTCTGTCATGGGTTTTTGTTCCAGGAACTTTTGATGTGTAGAGGCCCTTGTCAATAGTCTTGTCATTAGGGCTCTTGCTAGCAGTAGGTTATATATTAAATAAGTATATTTAACTTTTTTTGCAGCATTAGGTTATGGAACAAAATCTTGCAGTTTCTGCATTGAGACGACTACTTTTTTATCAAAATCATCCAGTGTTTGTTCATTATAGTGGACCTAGGAATGCTCTCTGACATATTTTTGTCCAATATGTCACATTTCTATAGAAAGAATCTTTAAGTGAATCAACATTTGCTAGTGGAAAAAAAATCTTGTTTTTGAAAAATTCCAAGCTACAGCTATTTCCACTTTTCTGTAGACACTTTAGACATCTGCAAAACCATCTGGAAACAGGGAGAAGCAGGTGTTTTGTGATGAGTTCTTCTGAATAACCACAATATAATTGAACCATCTATTTTTACTGCACAACCTTCATAATCTCCAAAAGTGTGGGTGCTCCCATCAAGCACCCATGGTCCACAAATCACAGGGATTTGAAACAGTTGTTTAGGTAAACTGGTATAATTTGTAACATCTAATTCTTTGTAGGAGCCTTGAATTTATGGTGGCATTCACAAAATAAGCAACCACAATAGGTTTGCATATTATGGATGACTAGAAAAGGTGTCACACTGAACCTTATTTGAGTCATAATGCTGCTGGGGGTACTGGCAAAGATTTGCTGTAGAAAAGTTATGTAGCAGTGGAAGGAAAAGTACTGTACTTCTCCAAATCTTCCTATGTTCCTAGGAAGAGTTAACATTCCCTTTTTCAGGTGCTGCGTATAAACACGGGATCTGAAATCATGACCCAGCTCAAATCACTGGAAATGTCATTAACCAGGACGGAGCTCATATTCAGAGTTGAAAATGTATGTCCATCACTACCAAAATGTGCAGCTTTTCTGCCCAGCTTAGCTCATTAGTTGCACTAATCACAACCTGTCGGGCTAATATTGCCCTAAAAACAGGGAGGACCTGGACATGCCGAGGACTGACGGAAGTTCTGTGTCTTGATACTCAGCATGCTAGTGGCCCTGAAAAGCTTGCCTTAAATGGAAAAATCTGTCTATGAACAAAGCTTGAAAAGAAACAGAAAAACATTAAAAGTTAGAGAGGGAAGTACTGAAGATGCTTGGGCCTTGATTCAGCAGTCCGTTTTTATTGAGCAAATCTGTGAGTGCTAGTGCAGTGGGACTAATGAATGCATCGATGTGTTATGCTCCTTTGTGGCCTGAAGGAGATTCCTATTGCAGCATGAAATGAAGGCTGTGTTTGAAAAAATGTTTGAAAACATAAGTGGGTTCCGTGGAGCTGGATTTCTGCCCTCCAAGGGTCCATCCCACAGATTCAGCTCCATGGGAAGTGACTCTTACTTTTGGTGCTTCTGGAAAATGCTTTCTTGCTTTCTTCTGGAAATAGCAAGGAAGTGCTTCTGCTCGTCTCCTCCATCATTTTTGTGGCTTTCACTTCCGGCTGCATTTCCTCAGTGCCAGAGAGTAGGTATGAATCAAGACATCAGTCTATTCTGCTGACCAAAATGGAGGTGTTTTCCCCCCAGAATTTCCGTTCTCCCCTATCTAAACAGTCAAAGAAACAGTCTGCCTATTCAAATTGCAAAAGATAAAGTAATGGCTCAGGAACCATCCTAACTTTGACAGCACCCAGCATGATGGGTTATGGTCTGTGGCTTGGATTTAGGCATTGTCCTATTGCAAACAGTAAATGTCATGGAAAGTTGACTAAAATAGAATGAATTTGGAAAAAAAAACCCACCTCAACAGCATCTTTTATTTGTCCATAATGCATGAAGAAAGATTTTTATACAAATAATTTACTATAGGCATAAATTAGTGTCTAACACTCTTGTCAGGGAGAGAAAACAAATTTGCATGAAGCACTTTGATGTATTTGTTAACTGACCCGTTCCTACTTCCTTTAATTAGAATTTCATATCTAGCAAAATGTATCATTTGTTTCTGATTGCTAAGTACTGAAAGAGGAGGGGCAGAGTCATTTTAGAACAAGCATTCACACCTGGTCTATATATAGCTAAATATTCTACATCTATTTCATAGCTAGCTTGCAGAGTGGATTAAAAAAAAGATAAATTGCTGCACCATTTATCTGACTTTTCAAAACAACCAACACCTATTTCCATAGTGAGAAGGAGATGGAATAAGAGAAATGTAAGTCTAATTTGTTTCTCACTCTGTTTTCCTTCTCACATTGTTTCTCTAAAGACCTTCTGTCATCTTTGTACTATTAAGAAAATAAACGGGGAATTAGAGTTCATATGTATTACTTCCTTCTCTAGACACAGTTCTAGAAAGGGAATGAAAAGCCACAAGAAGGGCATGGACTCAGCATTGCTGCTGTCTGTCTCAGTGAGATGGTGAGTCGAGCAGACACTAGTGCTGAGAGGTGTCCTTCCTTTGTGCCACAGTGTCATGCTGTCTTAAAACCGACTCATGCCAGCTGCACAAGCCCCCTGTAGGGTGTACCTTGCTCTCAAAGAGCTGAGGCACCCTCCCACCTGCCTGCCTTGCTGCCTCCTTGCACTTTCTCCCTGCAGTAAAACCATTCACTATTGTGGACCATTTCATTTGATTATTGCTATTTGTAGCCCCAGGTTACTTCCAAATATACTTATTAGCCTGAGATGTGTTATTCTTAAGAAATAATGGCTGCTTCCATATCCCGTTTTTTCCTGGTTCCCCTGGGCTCTGCTTGGTGGCAACTGAAACTCAGCCCTCCTGGAAGAGGTGGAGAGAGGTTCAGGACACCTCAGCAGAGTATATATAAAGCCATTACCATAACACCTCTTGTTAAGCATAAACACTTAGCACAGGTCTTTGAAGGCTACCGGCAACCTAGTGCAAACAGGACACCTGTGAAGCCCATCTGCCATCCACTGAAGGGTCAGGAGCAAAGTTGCTATCAGATGGACCAAGCACTCAGGATAAAAACAGCAATGCAAGCTGTAATCAGCATCAGCCCAAACTGTCTTATTGCCTCTTGTAGGTAAGTCAGCCAGGAAAGGATTAAGGACAACCTGTCTTGCTGGCAGCCCAGGAGAAGTCGTCACAATGGAGACTGTTGAAATGATGAAAAGAGTGATGGCAGAGGCTATTAGCTCATGTTGTTTAGAGATTTTGCTTTGTTTTCTGCATCTATGGGCTCTGTCTTTGCTTGAAGCACTTTGAAGCAACTTGAAACAACCCTGAAATGGATGAGGGTTGACTTCTACCTCTTGGCTGGACAGTCATGTGCACTCTCACACTTACCAATTACCCACCTCATGATGGCAGTTTAACATGGAGGAAAAAAAGCAAGGAAAAGGGTTTCTGTGAATCTGTTTTGCTCAGCTAATAGACAAGAGTACTGCAAGATTTTAGCTTATTGGAAATACAAAGTGCTCTTGACCGTGTGCTTCTCCTGAGAAATCTTTGCTAGCTTTCCAGCACCAGTTTGTACCACTTCATAGCTGGTTAAATAGGTCTTGCAGAGTTTTGAGAACCTGTTTGGGAGTTTTGTCACCAGTGTGGTTCCTCTCCACCTGAGGCACCTGCTGTGTCTCTCTCTGGATGCTACTTACATCACATCACCTTCATAGAATCATAGAATCATAGAATCATTAAGGTTGGAAAAGACCCTTAAGATCATCGAGTCCAACCGTTAACCTATCACTGCCAAGTCCACCACTAAACCATGTCCCTAAGCACCACGTCTATCCGTCCTTTAAATACCTCCAGGGATGGAGACTCAACCACTTCCCTGGGCAGCCTGTTCCAATGCTTGACCACCCTTTCGGTGAAGAAGTTTTTCCTAATATCTAACCTAAACTTTCCCTGGCATAACTTGAGGCCGTTTCCTCTCGTCCTTCCAACATGTTACCTGAGTCTCATCACAATACTTAAAATGAACCAAGCCATACCAGGTATTGCAATATTTACCAGGAATGATGGCTCAGATCTCTGCAGGACTTTGTATCTGCTTTACTTGAGGCTTCACATCTCAGACACTCCACAGTGACATGAGGACCTTTCCAGGGGAAAAGCAGCATCCTATAAATTGTATTCACAGTCTTTCTGTTCTTAGTTAAGAGGACACATTTGTGAGGAGATACAAGGGTACACCAAATCTCACACAGCACACACAGGGCAAGAGCAGAGGGAGGGAGAAGAATTAATTTGACCTCTGAGTTAATTTCCCTCAGCTTTTGGCATGCCCAAAGAAAGATGGGCATTCACCCAGGCTCACTGGAGGGTGAATCAGTTCCTAAGTGCTGAACAGCCTCTGAAGGAGCTAATTTCTTTTAATTGGCGATACTGCGAGGCTGGGCTCCTCACAGAGGAGACAAAATTAGATGTCCAAAGATAAGTGGCGTGGGAAATCTGAGCCAAGGAGCCTGAGGACAAAAGCTTTATCAAATGATGAGGGAGGGAAAAAAAAAAAGTTGTATGAGGTTTTTGTAAAAAGCTGCCCATATGAATGGGTTTGGGGACTATGAAGTTAGACTGTAGAGATGGCAGTTCCTCTGTTTGAACCAGCTGTCTGTCTGATAAGGCTTTTATGTGCCTTTTATCTCCCTTACCTCCCAGTCTCTAGCAGTTGCAGTGCCTAGAGCTCAAGTGATGCACATACATTTTGAAGTTTGATGGTCTCATAAGGTGTGTGAACAGAAGATTAGGCCTTAGGCCCTGAAATAAGACCCAGCACAATCTGAGGATCAAATATTTTGGGGTCCTGGTTGTAGATTTTCTGTAAATCTTCTACCAAACACTCCCAGGAAATCTTTTCCAGTGGTGTTAACAAATGCCTGTTTTAGAAAGCTGGTCAGTTGACCCCATAGATATATAGATGGCTGTAACACAACAATATGCAAATAACCTTTCCTGCATTTTAAGATCTTTAAGAATATTTTGAGTGACCCTGTCATAATGGTGTAATAGACACACATTCACAATTACAATCTTTTAACTTTTTTGTACTCCTATTTATTGCACAAAGACTTCTCTTTTCAGAAATATTTACAGTGAGATTTTTAAATCCAAATTACTGCTTTGCCAACATTTTGTTGCATATTCATAACCACTTATGACATGATGCCAACTGCTGAATTAATTATTTAGTGAATATTTAGCGTGACACTTGAAGGAATGTGATGAAAGTGCTGGCTGTAGACCCTACTTTAAGAACTCTTGTTAATGAGTGCTAGAAGTACCTCAAGGTATGTTGCAGTCCTGGAGATCATGTAATACAACAAAAGAAAGTGGAGCAGCAAAACATTAAATTCCTTAATTTCCTTGCAAGATGTTGAGGAACCGAACTCATTTGGAGGGACCTTTGCTAGCTTGCAATAAAGAAAACTTTTTAGTCTATCCAGAAAAAAAGTAAATACTCCACTGACACATCTTTACACCAAGTCTGGAAATGTTAGATGAGAGATTCCACTTTTCAACCACGCACTTTCTACTTCATCCTTTCTTTCCTTTCCTCATTCCTTCTATGGACTATTTCATCTAAGTTTTGCAATTAGATATTGCAAAGGCTTATTCAGTCATCTAGTCCAAAGCCTTGCTAATTCTGCGTTCCCTACAATAAAAGGCATTTTCTAGAGGATCAAAGTTTAGTTCACTCCAGCACCAGGTGTCCTAGAGAGTAGATCTTCCACCATTTCCCATAGGAATCCATGTCTCAGTCTAACAGACCTTCTGTGATGTGCAGCTTAACTTTTCTCCCTCTAATTTCAGCTCACAGCTTCTGACTATAAACTTTCACAGCTTTACAGAATCTCTCTTCAGACTTACTGTCTTTACACTGCCACTGTTCAAAACACGAAGGGTTGATTTCTACTTGTCCAAGGCTCCTTATATTTAAGACAAGATTTTCTGAATGGGATATGTTAAGATAGGATTTTGAGATAGGATAGCTGGTATTCTCCTAAGTGCTCAGTATGACTGCAGGCATTGCTTGAATCTCAACACTGTAATAAACTCAGCAATCAGCCTTTGGCTGTTAATTATTTTTAGGCAGCCACATAATTTTCAGCTTTCCCTCAATCACATCTCTAGGGACTGATACTACAAAAGTGGACATCAGAGGCAAATCTTCTACCAAGTGAAACAGAGGGTGAGGGCCACTGTCATTTTTCATGCACTTTCTTGAGTTTCTTTGTGCATCCCAAACTTTTAGCTCTCTTTGAAAGAGAGAAACTCAATTTGAAAGCATTACTTAATTACATTTGGGAAAAAGTCTCTTGACCTGGTTGCTCGTTTCTTTCCAGAACTGATACTTTCCTTCCAACAGATGTCATTCATAACTAGAAGACAAGTGCAAAAAGCCACTTTTCATCCATTTTCCCATTTTCAAGTTCTGATGAACTTTAGTTTCATAGCCTTCATGGGTGTTTCTCTTGCTCCTGAGGGTTTTCTGCCACAGTCCAAAAGGGAGAGTACTTGAGGTTGTGATGTGAAAGGTGCTTAAGGCAACTTTAGAAACATACAGTAAGATTAATGTAATGGATTTATGCATACTTTAACTCCTTTGTGGAAGAAAGAGGGTACTATTTTAACAAACAATTTTCTTCTTTCAAATCTTGACATTTGAACACCTAGAAGTTAAAAATGTGTAACAAGATGTGTAAAATTAAAAGGTAAATCTTAATACAAATAGATTTTGACCTCTGTGTAAATCACTATCTGGACAAGCTCCTCCTGAACTGGGGTCCAGACAGGGTGAGGAAGAGAAAGAAACAGGACACTCAGACAGAAGACAGCTGTGAAATTCCCAGCATTGAGTATTTTTAAATCAACATTTGTATCAGTTCCACTGACTTGAATATAACTTTAAAATATAACTTTAAAAATATAACTTTAAAATATAACTTTAAAAAATAGGTTTGAAGAATGTAACTTGAAAGGTTTCTGCATCCTAGGAAGAAAGATGTTTAGAAACAATCTCAGTAGCTTAGCTTGAAATCCTGCGTCTGCAGACATCTGGAGTGTGAACAGATATTTTTGAAAAGTCAGGAATTTGAAACTTCTGGTAAAAATATTCTTCAAAGGTGATAACAGCAACTGTAAATGAATACGTAGAGATTAAATCCTGTCTGCAGCCACTAGCACTATTCCTTTAGCAGTCATTGGTATCTCAAAGAAAACTAAGTTTTTCTCTGTGACTGGGGGTGAGATCCTCCAAAAGTCCAAAGAACGATATTGATCAAGAAAGACAAACATACACACACACACACACACACACACACACACACCAAGTCTTAAAAAGGAACTGGTAGCTTGCCAATATTAGATAAATCTCTGTAAAATTTTCCGTCTCAGCTTTTTGCAGTCCTAAAAGAAAACGACAAGTTACTTTGCCTGGCACTGTCCCTCTCAAAACATCCTCCGTGTTAGACAGCTCTTGGGTTCTACTGGTCCGAAAGGTGTCCTGCACACCCATGGTCTTGGCTGTACCATGATGACAACATCCCTCCACTTAGCATGAGCCATGATTTCCCCCAGGTACTGTGAGCTCCCTGCTGGTTACAGGCAGTGAACCCCACTGGAGAGTTTTCAATGCAATCTTTGCTTCTCGGCATCTCTCTTGCCATGTCTGCTGGGCCTTCTCTGTTCCTGTGACTTGTCAAGATGATTGATATATTAAATAGCTGGTTAACTACCTCGCTGATGTTATACAAATAAAGGAAGGGAACAGGGAGAACATAATTTCCCAGGAAGCAACCTGGGACGATGTTATTAACTCCACATTATTATGGGCGAGCAACAAGTACTTGTTGCTTAATAAAGCAGGGGCAAATATTAACAGCTGCTACCAGAAGAGCGTACTGCTTGACATAATCAGAAACAAGCTGCTGATGGGCTGTGTAATAGAATTACAAATCAGTAAAGAAAAACTAGCACTCTCTCTGACAGGTTGGTGTAGGTAGAGATGAGATAATTATGACCAAATAAATACCACAACAATAAAAATTCACAGGGAGGGCAGTGTCAGGCAGAGACAGGCCACAGTGCAGAACTAATGAGCAAATTGTTGCTAAAATTCAACCCTCTTTAGCTGCAAAATGGAGATTAAATTGCTTTGTTATAAGGCACAGCTATTAAAAACCTCACAGGCCTACAAATACATTGCAGTGCAGAGATGGTGAAATGAGATTTCTATGTCAGATTTGTACTCTTACAATTATGCATGAGGCTTTTGCATATAATTTGAGAGGCTGAGATTATTAATGGTTAAGAATCATTTATATAGCCTTCGAAGTTATATCCTCTTTTACAAAATTGATTAAGATGTGCTTGCTTTCTTCTTTTCTCCCTCTCATCTCTTTCTCTCTCCTTCCAGACATGTCAATTAATGGACAAATATTGTTTCCTCCATTCATGACAGTATCCAATTGCATTTTTAGGGAAGTGTAAAAATCATATCAAACTGCCAACCTTTTGAGGTCCACTCATTATCAGACCAGATCATCTATGTTTAGTTATTACGAGGTGTTCAGAAATTTTTCAGAAATATTGAATGTACTTTGGGGCAAGAGAGTCAGCTACATAGGATCTGTCAAATGAAGAAGGATTGTATCTCAATGTCACATTGCCTTCCCAAGCCTTTGCCATATGGCAGACCAGGCTGGCAGACCTTACCAGACAGGCTACCAGAATCACAGGATAATTTAGGCTGCGAGGGATCCCCAAAGGTCATCTGGTCCAGCCTCCACTCAGAGCAGCGCTGGTTTCCATGTCAATGCAGATGTTGCAGGCAGCAATTATTTACAGGATCTCCCACATGAGGTTCAAGCCAGCTGCATCTGCATCTGGATGCTCCCCCCCACTTCGTCCTTGTGTCCAGCTATTCTTCTTGAATTCTTGGCTTTTTTTTCGTCTTCTTTCCTCACCACTTTATTTCACTGTATACCAAGGTTGACATCCCTTTTTGCTCTAGTAGCATTAAGTCTACCTTGATGCCACCTGCTTCTTTCAAACCTTTCGTGGTATATCGGCCACAGCTATTATAAATGTTAGTTCTGCTCCATTCCTTTGCCTTTCTTTGGTGTATTTCCTTTAGACTCTGTTTAGACAGGAAATAATCTGGGGCAGTGTCTGTCACATCTTAAAACCTCTGTAAAGTGTCATAGGATATCATGGTGTCATCCGACAAGCCGATAATAATGAGGATAATGACTTCTTTCATAGCTGTCAAACTTACTTTGTCAAGAACTCAATTTTTAAAGATACAGAAAATGAAATGTTTGTCTCAACTTTCTGTCAAAAACATAAAATTTCAAGTGGGTATGAATTTCATTTATCATCATTATTTTCACTCATTTATGTAATCAATCTGCAAAAATGTTAGATATGCAAAAGCACATTAAGTGACATGTTGTCAGTTTATAACTAGTTTCATACTGTTAAAATAGTGATTTATACTGTGTCTGCTGTAGCTCTCACGTTGTGGTGTCTCACTAATGCCTGCACTTAACTGCATTAGCTTAATAGCATTGCCTGCTGATTCAGGACTTACCTGTTTTCTCTTTGAAAGGTTTTTGTTCACATCAGTTTAAAAAAAATATTAAATTTTGTGAAAAAAATAATATCTTTCTTTTTTTTGCACTTAACAAAGTATTTTTGTTTAAGTATTTGTTTTTTCATAATCCATTGGGGGATAGTTGGGTGTCCCTAAGCTGAGGCAGTTTCTGGGAGCATTTAATTATAGGAATATACATACAGAAATATCTCTTTGGCTTCATGGGTGTAATTTCACTGAACTTCATGAGTTGGTTCCTATATAATTGAGAAAATGATATGGTCTGTAATATATATACATGGAAAATAAGCTTGAAATCATGAGTAAGACTGTTTACTACTCAAATAAACTGACAGTCTTCACAGAATCATTTGAACAGCTTGAAGAAAAATTAACAAAAGCTGAAGTACAAACATTTTGTAGCCCTTAAGGATGATTTTGTATAGAAGTGGAACACAATAACATCTGCCTAATAATTAAACATTCATCATTGTACAAAATACTGAGAAATAACTTCAAACATATATGAGCAATGGCTTATTCTAGCAGATGAAAACAGATTTTGCTGTTTTCACATATCTGATCAGCCATAAAGCATCTTACATAACAGGATGTAGGTACATTTCATTCTTTCTTCTGTGATTAGACACAGGATCATCTCATTATACAGCTGAGTGAAACCAGAAGAGGCTCTTCACTTCATTATAAAACTCACAGTAGGAACGCTTTTTTTTTCTCCTCTTGTTTCCAAAAATATATGTAAGCACATTACAAGAGACCTGGAAAACCTCTCTGCAGTCCTTACGCAAAAAATAGTATGTATGTGCGAACTAGGTATTTGGTGACTTTGCAAGTTATGAGCACTGTTAGAGTTGTACACACTACCTGTTCGAAGGCCTTCAGCAAAGAGCGTCGCCTGCAAACCCATTTCAGGATGACAGTGTTCTCGTGGTCTCGTCTGGTCTTAAAAAGTTTAACATGATTTTTGTATTGCTCAGGAGTTGTTCTAATCACAATCCTCCCACTTCATTATTTTGTTGTGTGACTAGCCACATTAATGAACTTGGTTCGGTCCTTCCAAGACATTTAGGTATCCATTTCTAGGCAGGCTTCAATCTAATCTACTGCAACTTCAGAAAAATGAGGCATCTAGATACAGGCTGGGGAATAGGCTTCCTGGTGCCTAATTTGATGAGGGGCTGAAACTGGAGGTCCTGACTGTCAGTGATGGAGTGACAGAGTTGGGAATGGAGAGAAGAGCCTTCCAAAGAGTATACTTCCTTCTTTACTATCTCTGGTCTACAAAGCTAGTTCTACATTATCAAATTAATCGGTGCCAGAAAGCATTGCCAGGCCCTGGAATGACACTTGGTGTACTGACACAGTCTCTGCCAAATTCCTGGGCACAGCTCAGATCACAGCATGGCCAAGCAACCATTCCCGAAGGGTGGTTTGCATGCAAACACTGTATTTTGGGAAGTAAGAGCGTTAATAGTGTGCACTTGGGCCACTGTGCCATTTGGCCTCAATGCCTGAGGGTGGTCCTTAGCATATTTATCTACTAGTATAGACATAGTCCAAATGAAACATAATCAATGGATTGAGCACCAGTTCCTTTTCCTTAGCCCAGCTTCTTGACCAGTTAACCAGAATTGAGTAAGAGCTTGCAACTGGTCTTTGCACCATTGGTTTCTAAACTGGTTACCTAACTCTTTTCTTTAAATGTTCCTTGGAGTAATATCAGAAGAACTGTACAAGTCATTCAGTGCTTAGACCATAAACCAATTCAGAGATTCCTGATATCCTATTATTTACAAATGAAAACTGACCAAAGCTAGATAGCGAACTCATCTCTCATAATGTTGAGAAATTACTCACTGAAAGATCCTCTTTGATTTCAGTGAAGCTGGTAAGGGAACAGGGACATGTTAAAATAAAGAATTTTTCACTCTTATTATTCTTACTAAAAGTTTGTGCAGCCCCTGCATATTAATTTAATATGACCCAGTGCTAAACTACAGATGAAATTGGCATTTTAATTAATACTACTTGTTTTGAAAGGCATATATGTAACCCTTTATATAACCTCTGAAAACAAATGAACACTCTGTTCAAGAATTAAAGCCAGCAATGTCAGATCTGCCCAGAAACTAAATAAAACCAGTGAAAGCAAGAACATTATGTGCCTTTTAAAACATAGGCAAGTTACTAGAGCATTATTGGATGAAATTTGAAGCCCAGCACTCTTTATATATACAACCTGGTTGGCAATTAAGTTCTTTTATTGGCTGTGTGTCTAGAAAAGCTTCCACCACTTATTTGTTAAGCCAAACAAGTTTTTTAGTGTTCCACATCCTTTTGAAACTGAATGTGTTGAGCCCCATCAGTCAATATTGACTCCTCTACCATTTATTGTGCTTACAAAAGCTGCTCTCGAAGCTGTCTCATGCTGTAGCAGAAGAACAACTTCAGCCTGTAAATCTCTTGCTAGCTCACTTTTAAGACTTACATATTAATATATTATGAATTATGCTTCTGGATTGCATTGTGTACTGCTCTCCAGTACAAAAAATAATTTATCAGCTTCTGTAGCCACCTCCATAATCTTAACCCAGATGTGATCTGCAGTATATTTACTTGTCTTATAACTCACTTGCAAACAGACAATCAATCTTGGTCCAACAGAAAAGTCTGAAGGTGCACTAAAGGCAATGCAAAGATTCTCCATATAATATTATATGCCCATTTTGTGCTAGATGAGAACATTAGGGAACAAAAAGTGTCCCAAGGTCTTTTTGGGTACTTATTGCAGGATGGTCGGTTTTGTTCTTAAAATGCCGCAAATATTTGCATGTAATAAGTCTATACCCTTTCCCTCGGAAATTTCTGGACTATGCTGTGCCTGTAGCTGGAAAAGATGATTTTTGCAAGAGCCATTAATCAGTGTCTAGCACCCACCCCACCTCATGCCCTACAAATTGAGCTTTATGGCTGCCTAAAAATCTCCATGTGATTGCTAAAGTCCCTTGCCTGCTCCTGTGCTTCACCATCCCACTCCACCAAGGCCTTCAACCTGGATTTGTTTTTTCTGGGTTCAGGTTTTTCTGGAAGTATTCTGCTGCACCATACACACACAAAATGTTTGTGGAAATTTGAACTTTTAAACCTAGAGTGTGTATCCAGCAACGGTTCCTATGAATGCATACCTCCAGTGAAGGGAAATCCATGAAACAGCTTCTTCAGTCCATTGAAACTGCTTTTCTCTTTCTTTCCACTGCTCTGGCTGTCACTCCTCCCCCTCCTCTTGCCTCCAGCTTCTTTGTGAATTTGGGATTGATGGTTACTCAATAACGAAGAATTAGGTGCCTTCAGGAAATATGCCACCTCCTTTATGAATTTGTTTTCACATGTACTATAACATTAAGTTTCCTAAAAAGAAGACATGCTGGAAAATAAAGGGATACAGCACAAATTTTAATTGCATTTAGCTAGTGCCCCAGTCCTGAGTGGATGGCTGGACTAGTCCTGCTTTTGGCACAAACATATGCTAACATCTTTGCAGGATCCTAGAGAAGCAAGCAGTGTGCTTGCATTACAAAATGTGTCCCAATATTGTATTATAGATTTGACTCTTAGCTTCTTGGCAAATCTGTATTTCCTGCTTCAGTTACATCAGTGTAAGTAAGAGGAGTGAGCAACAACTTTCCAGTGTTTGTTGAACCTTAGCCTTTTTCCTTCCTCTTCCTCACACCCTTCTATAAGGACTACATAGTCTTTATCAGGAAAGGGATCTTTTATATCAAGTCTCTCTTAATATCTTTATCACAAAAAAATCTTTACCATATTTCATAAGAAATATGTGAAAATTATGGAAAACCTTGTATGTGTTGGCTCATGAGTCATTACTATACACAACTGTACATAGTACCATTGTGGCACTTCAAAATGTTGCTGTTCAAGTTGGAAAATGCTCTTGGAAGTTACAAATCAGGTAAACAGAAAGTCAATTTTATACATAATTGTTAAAGCAGGCTGGTTTTCAAACTAGTAATTCATCCATAAAATGTATCCTAGACATGCACCAGAAATGTTCTCTTGTTATGATAGGGGTCTCTTGGCAGTACAGCACAGTAGTTAGCTGGGAAAAAAGCTATGCTTCATTTCTTTTCAACCAAGGGAACTGCAGCAGAACCTTATTTAAGTATCAAGATCAGCCAGAAACCAAGCATGCTTGATGTTCTTTCCATTCCCATGAACAAAGGCTCAAGTAGCAGCACTGAGATGCAATCTGTGCCAGGACACCTTCTTCACCTCCATTCAAAATACAAGCTGCACTTGGAATTTCATCAGCTGTATCAGTTTTCTTTCCTGGAGTTTGGTTGTAAGAGACCAAGAAGATGGGTGACTTGTTTATGTATTTCTGATTTTAAGCGTATTTAAATATAAGAATCACACCTGACTAAATAGAATCACTTTCCTCCATTATTAATCATGATGGAGGAAATAATACATTATTAATCATTATGTAGCTATATACAATATTCTATTCTCTTATTTTAAAAGTAACAGCTGAATTCTCACGTACAATAAGACAGGTTTGCAAAGTGGCCTAGTAAACGCAATATATGTAAGTTCAAAGGGTCCAGCAACACTTACATTGTTCTCTACAACAAGAGAAATGTTAAATTACCAGTATTAAACTAAATTATTTTTTAAATTTAAAGTTAAATTTAAATTTCCTTCTCTGCTGGGAAGTAAGAGGCCCTTCCCCTGAGTAAAGGAACAATAATCCCTCTTTAGAATTAGCAAAATAGGAATAGGGGATAATAAATGGGATAATAGCATTTTGGTTTAAAGATTTTTTGTATTACTGGACTGTCTACCTAGGAAGAAGTTCAGCTTATTTGTACACAGATGATGCATGTTTACCTCCCTTTTTCTTGTGATGCCATATGGCTCCCTTATGAACATTATGACTGCTGACACAGTCTGAGGGACTCAAAAATGGAACAGATGACTACTGGAAAGTAGAATGTATTTGTAACTAATTCTTGAGCTCCTGGTGGAGTTGTGCCACTGTAACTTTCTCTCCACCCTCACCCATCTCCTAAAAGAGAATATAAATGAACAGGAACTATAAGTTTTATGGGAGACAAGTTTATTCTGTTTACCACAGAGTTGCTGCATGAAGAGAAGACTGTAGAAATAAATTACTGTTGAGAGTGACTCTTGAAGTGTAAAAAACTAAAAATATTATTTCATCAAATAGTATACTTTGCATTTCTAGTGTTTGAACCTTTAAAGTTCACTCATAAACACTGCTTTTCACAAATGTCATGGGGGCCTGTCAATAATTTTTATTTCAAGACAAGGTAAACAGTTAATGAATTCAGTTGGTAGTTGTTATTTCAGATAAGGAAGGCAAGCAGACACATGTAAGAGTAAAAGCATGATCAATAGCAGTAACCCAACATGTAAGTAAAAAAGGCAGTGCTCTTGATTAGCAAGAATTATGTAAAGATATTGAAATCAACTTGGTCTTTTATTTGCACGTCTTGGAAAGTGGTGGGAAGAGACAACAACATGTTGTCACACAGAATTGTCCTTGGAAATCTCCTAACTGCTCCTGCCTTGCAGAAACATGTAACCCAGGCAATGCAGGGGTAAAGTCACAGGGTAAACTCTAAGCAAGGATATAGGGGCACAGCAGAAAGAGGCTTTACCCACAGCTTATATGAGAATGGTGAAAGAGTTGATTTACAGATGTAAAAGACTGTTTTCTCTCATCAGTGACCGGCTGCTTGTCTGCACTCATAATATATGGTGTACGAAATGTTCCTTCAGAATTAATTTTCTAAAACCAGACCATTACTGAATGAATAAGTTCATGTGGGCAGTTCCAAGGGGACAAGGATTTTGCCACCTCCCCAAAAAGATGCTTGAAAGGCAAGGAGTTTCTTAAATCAGATCCTACCACACTCATGAACCTTGCCCCTGTTGTTGGCAGATGCAAACTCTTCCGGAGTTGCACTGGAAAAGACAGCATCAGGTAGATGTAGTAGAGCCTGAGGACAGAAAAAAGACAAACTGGAGGAGACACGGTAGGCAGAACTACCGGTGATGCATTGAAATCAATAACACTGTAAAGGGAAAACATGCATCCAGCGCAGCTTTTAATTGTCAAAAACTACAGCTACTCTTATTATCAAGACTAAAATGTTGTAGAAGAATGATTGTAGCTATAAAAACCTACAGGAGGCTTACTGCAATATTTTTGGCTGGTAGTGAATAATGCTATAATAAATTTATCAGGCAAAAAAGGACACCCAAAGAAAACAGCTTTAAAAGATTAACGAGTTCAGTATCATATAGAGTAACAAACATCCGAAAAATATTCACACTTGATATTGAGACAATATTATGTAAGTGCTTTTGTTTCCACTATGGGAAATGAATGTTTGAGTTTATTATATTCTATATAGATGGTATTTATAGGGTTTTGCATCTTTCACTGAGTAGAACTGTGTTCTGGCATGCTCCAAAACATGCAGCATGTCAGTTCAGTGCTTTCTGTCTTTTTTTTTTTCCTTTGGAAAATGGAGCTTTAAAGTCTATTGCAAGACTTATCATTTTGCCTTGGGTTTGTAAAAATGATGAGATTTTTTCTTTTTTCTCTCCTAAGAGTTTTAAAAGATAGCTTATTTGAATGGATGTTGCTACATTTATTTGTGCCATTTCTTTGGTTTGCCCAGAATAATAAATAGGAACTTTTTTAAACAACTGTTCATACAGATACAGAATAAATGTATGGCGACTCTAGTCGTCTTCTTATGGTAACAAGGCTCCTGAGCTGCTTCTTGGTGGGCTATCCATCTCTCTTCCTATTACACCTCTTTGGTCCAACTGTCTCCATCCATGGTAGCACAGTTCCCCAACTCTGGGGCAGCAGCACTCCATTTTTCTTATACTACTGAGGCCTAGAGGTGGATTTGGGAGTGGGGCATCAATTGCCTCCCATTCTCCTCCTTTGCCAAAACCTGCAGGGCAGCAGCTAGATGTTTGTTCTTACTGCAAAGATCAGTTTACGAAGTTTCCATCATGAAGAACAAAATAAGCCTTAAACCAACAGTGATCTTACAGCTTCAGAACATGCTCAAAGGTGAAAGTAAAACTGAACCATTACAGGCGAGAGACCATAAAAGAGAAGCAATGAAACAAAGATGCCCATTCTGCAGGAGGGCCAGACTGTATAGAGGAGCCAGGAAGGATTCAGACGACATTAGAAAGCCAATT
Organism: Platalea leucorodia; assembly: GCF_965183815.1. Lineage (NCBI taxonomy): Eukaryota > Metazoa > Chordata > Aves > Pelecaniformes > Threskiornithidae > Platalea > Platalea leucorodia. Next base: position 72,592,674 of record NC_138824.1, read on the forward strand.
ACTGGATCCAGCCTCTGAAACAAGCTGTGTAATTTTAATCAGATAGGACAAGACTGGAAAGGGAAGGACATCATGCAGTTAAAAAAAAAGAAAAAGATAGATCTATTAAAAAAAAGACTCTAGGAAAAAATGCATGGCGGAGCAGATTTATCATAGAACTGAGTCACAAAAGACTGAAAATGAAAAGAGCTTCTTGAAAAAGATGTCTTAGTTGGTCTTTCCAAGAAGATGACCACAGAGAGGATGGGAATGAACCGTACTTTAAAGAACTTCTGTAGCCACATGGAAAATTTTGCAAAATGATTTAGAGGTCTTTGATGTGCATTATCTTAGAATTTGAACACTCTAAGGCATGCAGTTTAATAGTAGGATATTCTCACAGAGTTCATCTCATGGATTACTGCTTACCCTCACCGGAAAGGGTGGTAACATAATAATGAAATAATTAATAATGAATTAATAATGAAATAATTAATTAATGAAATAATAATGAAAGCCTGAAGAGATGTGGAGTCCTCCTTCCCAATTTCAGTGCAATACATTCACTTGTTTACCTATTACCCCACATGCAACTCGCACTTGCAGCAGCAGATTTGGAAGTCATCTCTATCCCTAGTCTTGCTCCATAATGGACGTAATTAAGCTGCTTCAGAAGGAGCTGGTGTGCCTACACTGTCCATGTGCCACAATGCCAGTCAGACACTGGCTGGAAGCAGTGTATTTGTGCTTATAGATAGCATGATGCTGTCCTGCTTAATTAATTAATCCAGCTTCCCAGCAGAGGTATGGGCTTGGATTCTGAAGTCCACATGCTTGAGGGACTGCAAGGTGCCATGCCCATGCCTACCAGCAGGCACAGATGTCTCCCACTCCTCTGAACATTGAGGTCTTCACTTCAGGTTGTAAGCACTGGGGAAGAGTCTGAGGTCATCTAACCCAAACAAATAAACTTCATCTGACCAGATTTGAGACGTCTAAATTCTAGATGTCTATTTCAGAACAAGTAACTCTTTCTTATAAGTGGAAAGAAAAAGACATCTGGAGAAAGTGGTTCATCTGATCTACTTCAGACACTAAAGATGAGATGAACTGTACTGTGGAGGAGGTCTGCTTCTCTACAGTGGCCATAAAAAGAGCAAAGGGCAAGCAGGTCAGATGTAGATCAACCTTCAGATGCTTCGATCAGGACAGATGACTCATCTCAAGAGCCTATTTCTATAGTCAGTGAGGAAAAAAACAGGCACCTCCAGAAGATAATTCACCTCACATCTTAGAAAGGTGTTTTTTGTTTTCCTAAATGCTAAAACAGGGACCCAAAACCAGGTTAAAATAGATGCATACATTTTAGATAGCTAAAATGAGGTGAGATGACTCCTAGGGAAGGTGAATACATTCTTTTGTCCCTCTATACCAAAAGGTATAGTGGGAATCTAAGACTTTTCTTGTGTTTTTCTCAGGACATTTATAAAACTTGCATGTTCAAATTAACAGTTTTATACTCTATGACCAATATGCAAGCTTTAATAAATATGAAGTGATTGTTACTTACTGCAGATGCCTGCATGGTTATAAACCTAATGGCATAACATTACTTTTCCTCCTTACTTCATATCTTCATTCACCCACACTTTAAAATGTAATTCTGAAATATAGTGAGCAGTATAACCATAAGTTTCAACATAAATATTCTCTGTGTGAGAAAAGACATTGGAGTGCTTTAATGCTGAAAGATGGAAGGCAGTAGTAAGCAGAGATTTACACCCATGTCTCTAATGCAATATGATAGGATAAAAATCTAGTGTCATTTTGGAGATGGGTACCCAGAGGATTCATGAAGTAGGAAAGAAGCAGGCCTTTCATCTATTGCACCTTGACTGCTTTCTAATCAAATACCAAATTGCCAGAAAAATGTTGACAAACTGGAGGGGTTTCAGAGAAAAGGGCTAGAAAGGGTGTGAAGGAGTTAGGTGCAGTGTGGTAAAACAACAGAGGGAAGACAACAGTAGCAATCTAAGGAGGAAAGGAGTAGTAAGCTGTATGACAGATCCATGTTGTCTAGCGTTAAGTGTCCTATCAAGCACATTTTTCCCTGGGACATTCCACTCCTGAAAATTAGCAAGAACAGGCAATAAAAAGAAAGCAACTCTCTTTTATAAGTAAGGACAACCCAAATCTCTATTGGGGCCACAAGCTACTGCTCTGTTATCTGCTGTCTAATGTGATTTCTTCCTGTCAATGAGGTAGCTGGTTTATGGCTTTCTTCTTTACTCCAGTGGAATGACTGGGCTTTCTGCCCCGCTTGTTTCTCCAGTCTCTATACCTATATGACACATGCATCAGCAGCTGGCTAACTCCTTGCTTGCTAGAAAATAAGTAGCACTTCTCCATCTTTTAACATCAGTATGGTTAAAATCATACTCTTGCCCATAAGGCACAAACACAGTCTAAACTATAATAGGCAGGGTGGAGATTTTGGGTGTTTCCTCGAGGCAGATTAAGATGTCAGATTTTCCTCCAATGAAGACCAGAAACCTTGAAAAACTTGAGGATAAATTGCATAACTTAGTGAGCTGAGGTCAATGCAATACTACCAATATTAATTTTGTATTTTTCAGCCTTTTTTTTCTAGAGTTGAAGTTGGAGTGTCCTCCACACTTAAAACCTGGGATTGACAATAGGGCGGGGTTGATAAGTACTAAAAAAAGAGAAGAATAAACAACCCCTCTGGAAGGGAACTAAAAGTCAAGTTTCTAAGGACAGTCTCTTGCATGTTGCTACAGAACATAAATATTTACCAAACAGGACCAGTAAAAAATACTGGAAGGAAGCCAGAAACACAGGCTGCAAATATTTACAAAAATGGATATGCATCTTAGCAATCTGAAGTCATTGACCCTTTTCTCAATACAGCAAACAGTGTCTATATAAGCATTTAAGACTTAAGCCTCTTGGAAGATATGCCTAGACTTAAATATGATTATTGGTAAGAATTACCTAAAGAATTACCAAAGTCATTGTCCTGTTTTTGGCTGGGATAGAATTAATTTTCTTTCTAGTAACTGCTATAGTGCTTTTTTTTTTTTGATTTAGGATGAGAATAATGTTGAGAGCACACTGATGTTTTAACTACTGCTGAGCAGTGCTTACACAGAGTCAAGGCCTTTTCCTGTTTCTCACCTCACCCCACCAGCGAGGAGGCTGGGGGTGCACAAGAAGTTGGGAGGGGACACAGCCAGGACAGCTGACCCCACCTGACCGAAGGGATATTCCATACCACATGAAGTCATGCTCAGCATATAAACTAGGGGAAAATCTGACCAGGGGTGCACTGCTTGGGAACTGGCTGCGCATCAGTCAGTGGGTGGTGAGCTATTGCACTGTGCATCACTTGTTTTGTATATTTTTTTATCATTATTATTATTTCCCCTTTCTTTTCTGTCCTATTAAATTGTCCTTATCTCAAGCCAAGGGTTTTACCTTTTTTTTTTTTTTTTATTCTCTCCCCCATCCCGCTGGAGAGGGGGGGAAGTGAGCAAATGGCTGTGTAGGATTTAGCTGCCTGCCGGGTAAAACCACAACAGTCATTATAATGCACTAATTTACATAAATGTCACATGTCGCATGGTTTATGGTAAGCTGTGAAAAAAAGTCACATAAAACATACGTCCAGAGAATCATTTAAAAACATTGCTAATGCGGAACTGATAAACTGCAGTGGTAAGAACAAGACAAAACTTGTGACAGAAAGGGATATCACAGCAACACATGCACATAGATGCTGATGAATGTAAAGGATCAAGAGAATAGATGCCTGGGATAGGATTCATCTTGCTTAACTTTGGTGGCTAATTTTGAGCTCTCTTAGTTCCAATTAGTGCTGACAGAGATCTAGTAAACATAATCAGTGATATATAAGGGCTGGTGTACCTGGTGACTATTTTAGACTGCAATGAGTTGCTCTCTAGACTCCATTGACTGGTGTTGACTAGATCACTATTGAGTGGAGTGGAGCCAAGTCAATTGCTCACATGTAGGCATTCACCTTGTAGCTAACCAGGTTAAGACGAGATGAATTCAGTCCCTAATTTGAATGAATGCAAAAAAATGAAAGGGAAAGGCAAAGGTTGATATTTTTAAATTATGAAAATAAGATGAGAGAAAGTGTGAAAAAAACCACTTGAAATTAACTATGCTGGAGGAAAATAAATATTACTGTCTATTTGACACCTGTCTGGAATGCCAACTCCATTTTACTCATCAAGGTTATTTTAATGGAGATGTGATTATATGACTAGCTTAGCCATCAATTTTTTATACAATTTTGCATTTATATAATGTGCACAATTACATTTTATATAATTATAATTAGATACTTTTATATTTCTTTTTTGTCATTGGCTATATTTTATTAAAATTGAAGTAGTACCACAGCTTCATAAATCTCAGGAATTGTTCTTCGCTTTGATTTGCTTTTTTTTTATCCCAACACATTAAGACCTTATGCGTTTTTGTAGCTATTCAGAAAGGAAATAGAATCTTTGATGACTTAATAAAATTAAATCAATCATAATTACACCATTAGGCTGCAGAGTAGACAAGTATTATGAAGGTAACTTATCTTCTAAAGATAACGTTTCCTTTATATGGCTTGAGGTTTCAAAGACCAAATTCAGACCTCCTCAGGTGTCTGGTTGATGACCAATAATTTTCCTGCAAATTCTAAGGATGGTTAAGTTTAAAAACGTTTCCTTTGCATCATGCCAAAAAAGAAGCAATAAGAGAAAATATCTTATAATCTGGTCAGTAATTCTGAGGCAAGAGCTTTTTCCTTGAAAGGTGTTATGAGGAAGAGTATGGGCAATGAGTCTGCTCTGTGGGGTTTGTACACAAGGGGTACCCTCACACGCACACAACGAGCAGGGTGTTATTCTGCTGATGGAAAGCATAGCTCAACTGGTTCAAACCTGCCTTTTTCACTCCCCAGGGAAGTATAGCAGCCAGAAGCCCTGGACATGAAAAAGAGGTGAGGAGTATTCCCTCTGCCATCCAGTTCAAGCTGCATTTCTGTGCAGCAAACAATTTAAGAACTGACTCCATGAAGTAAAGTGAAGATGGCTCAACAGGGAGGTGGTGAAGGCTGCTGTCTGACAGGACCTTCTCAGGCATTCAACCACCTAAAGCATTTTCATGTTTTGCCATGAGGGTCAAAAAGAGGAAAAAGAAAAATCCAGTGCCTGCATGAAAGCTCAGAAAGGAGGTGGTTCCAGTACCACTTACAATCAAATATACAAACATGCTCTCATGAATAGCTGAGTATTTTTGACAGCAAGGCTGGGCACTATTGGCACCACAGCTATCACCTTCCAGGTCAGTCTATAAGGAAATCAATAAGGGAGTTTTGTTTGGGAAAAGGGGATTTGCACTTTGTGAGACTGAGAGGTCACTGAACCCATGCACACTGTTTCCTGGGTCATCTCACCAATACAGGTTCGCTGTTAGAGAAAAGATCACATATTTTTGAAAATTATGTTATAGCACTGTATTTCATTTTTGTGCCATTCTGACCGCTGTCAGAGTGAATTGTGTGTGTGTATATCAAACCCTGTATCATGGGCTGACTTCAGATGAGGTCAGATGTGCCTTGTAAAGACCTCAGCACCCATCACCATTACAAACTGTGTCTACACTAGTAAATGGTGTAATCCAAAAGGAACTGATTTGTATAGTGAGATAGGTGGTGTGGAGGACCTGATATCCATACTATATATAAGTTCTTCCTTACACTCGCTCTAGCCTCAGCCCATGGACCCAGTGACCATTACCAGCTGAAAAGCATTTGGTACATTTTGGGAATACATCTCCCAGTTTAATTCGTCTGAAAAGAATCTGCCTTGAGTGCCGTGAGACTCGTCCACAGTGAGAGGCACAGCCAGGAGATCACCTTCAAAAGTGCACCCCTGTCTGAGCTAATATGCTAATATAGATATACCCACAGAAGAAGAGGGTTACACCAAAAGCAAGCTTGGCCAGGCAACACCTCAGCCCCTGCAGATGCCAGAGAGGTTAGGTGGGACTTTATAGGTCACAGTTTTAAGCTCAGACATCTACATGTAGTCGGAGTCTGTTTTAAGTACCTCAGTATTTCAGCAGAGCAAGGACTCAGCCCCTCTGGGCCTTTGTTCCTCAGGTGTAAGGTGGAATGATGGCACATCTCCCTCTCCAAGGGAAATCATGAAGATGAGGAAAAAGACTGTGAAGTACTTTAGATGCTACGGTGATGAAAAATAAAGGTAGACGATCTTTTAGAACAGTACAGAAAATGCTTCATTAATCATTTTTAAAAGGCTGTCCAATAAAACGTTCCAGTACTAATAAACTAGAAAAAAAGACAAAGTGTAAATTACCTGGGGTGGATGCAATACACAAGGAAGCTGAAGAAGGTTCGCAGTGTTGCAAAGCTCAGGGAAGAGCTGTGATCTCCATCAGCAGTGCTAGCAGCACGAGGGAGAAGCTTTGGGTAGCGCAGGCAGGTGAGACCATGCTATTACTCTGCTTTGCCTGCTGAGAGGGCTGCACTCTTGGTAGCTCTGAAGGTCCCACATATACATATTGATAATTCCCCACTGAGAAAGATATGAGGCCACAGTGCAGAAAACTGTTTACTTAGACATTGCAAGAAGTGTGTTTTCTTTTGAAAAGACTGAAAAATTTCAGTACAGTCTAATTTGTGGAAAATAATTTTCAAATTCACCTTCTCCCACATGGTTGATTGATTAATCTTATCCAATATAGACGTGTACCATCAGGCCTTAGCTAACCATTACAACAGCTTCAACAGCTTACATAGGAGCTAGTGACCAAGACTCATGCTTAGACATTGCTTTACAGGTTCTGTGAATAATGAGACATTTAAGAGAGTTTCCTTGCAGCTGATATATCAACAACAAGCAAGATTTAATTCCTTGAGCTCTCAAAGTTACATCACAGACCTTACAAGTCAAAAACTTAATTCTGCTGGAGTTATTTCTTTCACTGAGATATTTTTGAAAGCAATGTGCCCTTCACTCAGAGATTAAAGCAGACAGCCTCTCTGTTAATTTAAATTTACAATACTCATTTGCTAGGCTATCACTTGTTTTCATTTTTCTAGACAAGCAGCTACTGTTCACCAGCCCGTGCACTTGAACTGCAGATTGTATCTGCATGCAACTCATAATTCAAACCACAACAGCATGCAAGAGCCCATTTGGAAAATGATGCCCATCAGGAAGAGATTCATTTCTCTGCATGAATTTTTGGCAACACTCTGTTCTTCATAATTTGTACTGCAACTGCTCTCATTTACTGGCACTACAGGTGTACCTTTGTGTGTTCATTTTTAACTGTACGTGACTAAGGAAAAAAAAATCCCTCAATGATAAGTCATCTGTTCCATCTTTGTCAGATTTCCTAGTGCTTGACTTACTTACAGCTTTTTCAGTCTGAGTCAGCTTGACTATGGTATTAATGAGAAAACCAAGCATCATCAACCCTAGATCTTGAAAAGATCATCAGACTGTCATTTGGATGAGAAATGAGTACTAGGGTCTACAACTGGATGTGACCAAACCATGTACCATATCTTCACAGCACATAACTTTTATGAAATAAATGCAAAACCAAATACATTTGCAAGAGTGGGACTTCTTTATCAAAAAACTTGTCAGTCCTCCTGGTCTCCTTAAACAGGGTTATTTAAAGATTTTGTGCAGGCTGATTTAGTCACACTTCTTCAGTGTTTTCACTCAGAGATTCCATATTTGAAAATAATTAACATGTCTGAGAAAGAACTTTTCCTTGTGTTGCATTCCAAGAAAAAGAAAAAAAAAAAAAGAAAAACCAGAACACGGAACTAAATAAATACTCTTTACTATTGATTCCTAGTAACTTATTCAAATGGTGTCATGGGGGATCAAAAAGCCAAATTCAAAAGGCACACCAGCATGTGGGGAATTATCATGTTATTCACAAGGTTATTCGCTGAGGTTAGAGTTCTCCTCTGTTGAGTGTATTTCTAGAGGGTCCAGCAAAGACAGAGTCTCAGGATGATGAGAAAAAATGCAGGCCACTTCTTTCTCTGAAGGTCTTCTAACCAAAATGTAGGCAAGTATTTAGACTTCTTTTGATCCAGTTATTGTGAGTGCTTGCAGTAAGGCAGCAAATATCTCTTCATGTATTCTCATTGCAGAAATGTAGAACTCTTGAGAGCTACCAGTATGATAAAAACTGATTATAATTGGATGTGTATTAGCAAACGTGAATTGGCACCTAAAGTAAATGCTGGCACAGCTACATTGACTAGCTATAGTCACCTGGGGAAAAAAAAAGTCATATCTTGTGAATAGATTATGTTCCTATCCATCCCAGCTACTTGTTGCTGAAAGTCTTTGTTCAGTTAGTACCCTTCCCTCTTGAAAAGGACAGATGTTTCAGGTAAGTGCAATTATACAAGTTAGAGAAGGAAACCCGTAAAAAGAAACTCAATATTCAGAGAAACGCAGCATAGATGCAGAGTATGGAAAAGATAATTCAGACCTGCATCCAAACCAAGCTTTTTCAAGGCTTATTTGGATATTTCATTTAAAGCAGAAGCTTCATTGAATCATGTACAATTTGCATGTTCTCTTTACATCTCATAAATTTTGTTTTTCTCATGGTAGAAAAGGAGTAGAAGTCTTAGCAGCAAATTACTTTTTGATGGAAATAATGCACTGAACTTCACTTCAAAACAGTGATTTTATAATACCTTATGAGCATTGTAAGTAGTCACATGTGAGGCTAAGTCACAGGTTATGTGACGGAAGGTTTGAGGGAAGAATGGGGAAATCCATCTGGATACATGTGGCTTGACGAAGACCTGCTAACTGGCTTTGAAGCGTAGCGGCACGCTAGTGCAGCCACACCGGCTTTGCGACCTGAGCTGACATCTCTGCACAGCGCTCTGCTATGCATACTCCTTTCCTTGGAGAAGCTCAAGAACTTATGAGGGGATGCAGCACCATAGCTTTGATAGCTTTCCACGCAGACATAGCTATGATTCTGGATGGAGCTTTGAACATGCTTAGACAAACTGACAGCAATAGAGGGTGGGATTTAGTTGCCTACTTGCCTTATCATGCCTGGCCTCCAGCAGGCCAGTTTAGACACCCTGATGTAGCTGTGACATCTGTGCAGCACTGGCAAATCTAACACAGGAGATGCTTTCCCTTTGGAGTGGCAACTGGAGGACAAGGGGGTTATCCCATGGCACCTAAGTGACATTAAAGACCTGTGACTGGGTCCTGGAATGCTTCCGAAAGTGTCAGTGTGCTTCAGAGCAGTGACTTGCTTTGAAATATCTCTAAGAACTAGCAGGAGAATTGGAGAAATAAAAGCACTATTAGGGTGCACTTTTTATCTTGCAATTTTGTACTTCTGTCATTATCATAATTCTGGGAAATGTCAACTTTTAAGAACATGTTGTTTTGTCCTTTTAAATTTGTCTTCTTAACTACAAGACAGGTTTTATTTTAAAATATTGGGGAACAGAAAAAGAGCATTATTAAAGACTGTCTTACAATGATTTGTGTTTTCTTTTGCCACCCCTCCCTCATTAATCTTGTACTATTCACTTCATAGTTACAAATAACCTGTGGAAGATTTGAGAAATCTCATTGTATATTTTGGCCTGTGTCCCAATGGACAGGACATGCTTGCGCAAGGAAGTGAACTTGGGTTTCCACTTCATAATTAATAGCTCTAACTACTTGGTTACGGTAAAAAAGGGGATCTGTAGCCCCTGCCACTGAAAGCACTGTGTCTTGCCCAGTTCTTTAGAAAACTGCTGGTAGCAGCCTGCTCTTACGAAGAAATCTGGGCTCTGGACTCTACATGAACAGAGCTCAATAATCCTTACCTAGGGTCAAAATGTGATGTTTAGGCAAATATTTGTGCTCGAAGGCTTTCCAGGTGTTTGCCAGTCTCGGGTACCCAGCTCCTCCCATGCACTCAGGCAGGACCATTTGCAGACAGCACAGTCTGATAACAGGAGTCTGAACAGTGAAACTAACGTGCAGTTGTACCTCCCTTTCACACACTTATGATCTTGACTGGACTGGCTCCAAATCCTCAGCAAGGGTCGGTCTTGTTCCCATTAAAATGAGTGAAAGTTTTCCCACTGAAATCAATATAATGAGAATCAGAGTAATTCTCATTAAGTACAATTCCCATAGATTTAAGAGCCCATCATTTTATACTGACTGCTTATCAGTCAGTATAAGAAATGGACCTCATTATGGAAAAAAACAGCATTGAACTTTGCATTTTCAAAGCATGGTTTAAATATGAACCAATTAACTTCAAAGTTTTCACCTGATGCAGTGACAAATCATGATGACAAACATGCTAGTGCTAGTTATGAGTCTCACTAACCCAGTCTCCATGCCTTGGAGTTAAGTCTATAAAAAAGTTTTGAAGAACCAAAGTTCTACAGTCATGGTTTATAAGGGAACATGAATCATTTATACAAAGAAAAATAATGAAAGGATTTTACTCAGAAAGGTAAGCCTTTATGTACCTTGATGTTAAAGCACCAGTAAGTTTATATGCTGCTACGAGAAATGAAGGGAATAGGACAGTTACTGTGGACATAAAAGAAGCTTTTTCTTATTCTCCTATAGCCGCCAGAAATTTTGTCACTGATATTTTGTAAGATGAAAAAAGAGAGAAGAAATCTACAGGTATCTCCAGAATTTACATTTTTTTTTTTTTTTCTATTTGATTTGTAAATGATATTTCATGTTTAAAATGTCTTCTCCACTGCTTGTAAGGTTGAATCTTCAGGGGGTTTTTTGTGCATGTCCCCCAAATGTCACCATCTTTAATGTAGAATGAGCATCCCTGGTCATTCCTTGCTTTTCTCAATGTTTTGGAAGCTGGATTAGGAAGAAGTAACTTCAGTGAATTGAGAAAACCAAACTGTAAGAACTAGGAAAAAACAGACACTTTTGAAAACAAAACAAAACAAAACAAAACAAAACAAAACAACACCCTAAAAAAAATGAGCCAAGACTTTCACTACCTCTTTTCCTAGACTAAGTTAAAGCTGGTCACTTATGTGGGAAGATTCCTGATGACTAGAAAAAGTCAACCATCACAGTCATTTGCAAGAAGAACAACATGTCAGCCTCACCTTAGTTCCGGGGAAGGTGGTGGAGCAAATCCTCCTGGAAGCCATTTCCAACCGCATGGAAGGCAAGAAGGTGACCCAGAAGAGCCAGGGCAAACCATGCCTGACCAACCTGGTTGCCTTCTGAGCCATGGGCAACAGGAAAGCAGTAGATATCATTTATGTTGACCATGGCAAGGTCTTTGGTGTAGTATTTTAACAGCCAAATTGGTGAGACATCATTTGGATCAGTGGACTATAAGATATATGGAAGACTGGACCACCCAGCTCAAAGGATTGTGATCAGCAATATAAAATCCAACTGATCACTAGCTACTAGTGATGTCTTCCAGGAATCAGCACTTGCCCAATGCTCTTTTAAGTCTTTATTTGAGATCTGCACAGCAGGACAGCATGCCCTCTCAGCATGTTTGTGGACAATGCTAAATTGGGTGGAGTGATTGGTACACCGGAGGGCAGGGCTGCTATTCACAGGCACATTGACATGCTGGAGATACAAGCTGATAGGAAGCTCACAAAGATGCTGAACGCTGAGTTTAGCAAAGCAAAATGCAAAGTCTTGCACCTGGAGGTGAATAGTCCCATGTATCAGTATAGGCTTGGGGCAACTGGCCGGAAGGCAGTTTTGCAAAAAAGGACTTGAGGGTCATGCTGGACAAGAAGTTGACCACAAGTCAGCAGTGTGCAGAGATCATAGAATCATAGAATATCTCGAGTTGGAAGGGAACCATAAGGACCAACGAGTTCAACTCCCTGCTCCTCACAGGACTACCTAAAACTAAACCGTATGACTAAGAGTGTTGTCCAGATGCTCCTTCAACTCTGACAGACTTGGTGCCATGACCACTTCCTTGGGAAGCCTGTTCCAGTGACTGTCAATTCTCTCAGTGAAGAACCTTTTCCTAATGTCCGATCTGAACTTCCCCTGACCCAGCTTCGTACTATTTCCATGTATCCTATTACGGTCACCAGAGAGAGGAGATCAGCACCTCCCTCTCTGCTGCCTCTCTTGAGGAAATTGTAGAGTGCAACAAGGTCACTCCTCTTCTCCAAGCTGAACAAACCAAGTGATCTCAGCCACTCCTAAGTCTTGGCCTCGAGACCTTTCACCATCTTGTTTGCCCTCCTCTGGACACACTCTAGTAGTTTGATGTCCTTCTTATATCAAAGTGCCCAAAACTGCACACAATACTTGAGGTTGGGGCCACACCAGTGTACTGTAGATCACCTCCCTCGACCAGCTATCTATGCTGTGCCATCTAGCTATGCTAGATGAAGGCTAACCGCATACTGGGCTGTGTTAGCAATACAATTGGCCAGCAGGTTTAGGCAAGTGATCCTTCACCTCTCTTCAGCATTTGTGAGACCACATCTGGAGAACTTTGTGCAGTTTTGGGCTCCTCTGTGCAAGAAAGACTTTGGCTTACCAGGACAAATGCAGTGGAGGCCACCAAGATGATCAGAGGCTGGAGCACCCAACAAATGGGAAGAGACTGAGGGAGAAAGGCTTCTTCATCCTGGAAAAGAAACTGTTTTGGGGGAACTTATTACTGTTCTTACTGACCTGCTAGGAAGGTGTAGAGAAGGCTAAGCCAGATTCTTCTCAGAGATGCACAGGGATAGGACAAAAGACCATGGATGCAAGTTGAAACATAGGAAATTCCAGATATAGGGGAAAAATTTTAAAGAAAAGGTAGCTAAATTTTGAAAGAAGTTGCCCAGATAGGTTGTTGAATTTCCATCCCTGGTGACATTTAAACTTCAGCTGGACACAATTCTGAGCAATATGGTCTGACTAGACCTGCTTTGAGTGGGGTATTAGAGTAGATGACCACCAAGCGTTCCCTCCAACCTAAATTATTCTGTGATTCTTTGGTGCTATGAAAAGAGGGCAGAAGATTGGAAAGGGATGGAGCACACCTTTCCCTTGAGAATAGTGCTGGATAGAGTAAACTCTTGTACCTAGGAACTGGGCACAACTTGCAGTTGAGTTATTGAGTTACAGTCCTACCAACTAATTTCCCCTACTTTTAGTGCATATCCCCTTCTGTTGACAATTAGGATTCTCTGGTGAACAAGCAGTTTGCAATGAAAACTGATTACACTGCTTCTGTGCTTCTATCATTAGTTTTTTCCACTTTGCTTTATCTCGTTTTCTCTGTGTTCATTCATTTTTGCAGCTCCATAAGAACAAAAGGGTTTGCCAAAGTACAATTTTCAGTTTTAGGTCTCTCTCAACCCACATTTTAAAGACCCAAATAAACTGCAAAGTGGCAAATAGACCTAACAAAGAAAGGGTTACATATAGCAAGATAAGGCAAATAAGAGGAAATGCAGGTATTATTACAGTGACAAGTTCTGAATGGCACCCACGAAAGCAGGCTGACAGAGACTGTGTTCTTATTTCCCAGAAAAGGAGCAATAACTTTATATTGAAGAGCAGAACAATCTAAAAAAATGAGGGCTCCTGTAATTTTACATTTCAATATGGCTTAAAAAAAATGCAACACAGAAAACCTGGAGCCTTTTTTGTTCCTTAAATTATAGCTTGTAAAGTCATTACCATGAATATCTTAATCTTTCTAAATGATCATTGTCTTCTTAATATTCCTTTGCGTAATGCACCATCAAAATTGAAATTCAAGAGTAAATTTTTCAGCTGTGAACCATTTTCCTGCCGAATGTCATGATCTGCAGTCTGTATACGCACCATTTTCCTGCTTCTTTCTCTCTTGCAGATGTGTAGGTGAAATGTAGTAATCCTTACTTTGCAAATAGTGATGTTTTTCTACTTGCAAAACCTTTTTTTCTCCACTTGGGCTTCCCAAGAGAAGCTGAAAACTTTTTGTAAATTAATATAATTTGACTTTGTTCTCCAAGGGGCTTCAGACATTTTAGAGCCTGGAGGTGCCACTAGGCTTGCTCTGTCTTGGAGAGAAGGCTCTTATATCCCATCCCTTTATCCCCAAATTGAACACTACAGTCTGTATTTAACTAAACTATTTCTTCCAAACAGAAAAGGCTTGATCTGCTAGTCTGAAAGGGTCCACCATTTCTTTTGGTACTTTCATCTCACGATTAAAAGTTTGCACCTGACTTCTTATTTAAATGTGTCTGATATCAGCTTTCAGCTACTAATATCTCTTACTCTCTATTAGATTAAGGAATCTTTTAATACATAACATTTTTCTTCCTGGGGTAGATCTTAAATACTGCAATCAAGTCACTTTTTGATCTCCTTTATGACAAATTTTTTGTCATATGCCGTATTACTGTGCACTTCTTTTTTTTTAAAATCTCACCCTAACAGGCCTTTGCTTCAGTCTCTTGAATAATTTTTTTCTCAGAATTCTCCAGTTCCTCATTGTATTTGACATCAGAAGTGGAGATTTTTTTTTTGATCTTACTCACATTTAATGCCAAGAAGACTGCTTCTATATTCTCGTTCATTTCTTCTTATGTATTGATATGAAGATCACATCAATCCTTCACTCACGTTACACAGTGATTTTGCCTGTACTCTCCCCAAAGTCTTCTGAGAATACTTACTTTCTACAGCAGCATCTCCCCTTCCCTATATTGATTTATCTTTCTTCCTAAATGCACAATCTCAGGGTGTATTCACCTGACCAAAGGTATTCTGATCAAATCTATATTTACAATGTACATGCCCACACTTGAACCACTGCTTACAAGATAAAGGTACAGACATTTCTAAGGCCCTACCACTCTTATCCTGAGGAAGGTGTTTAAAGTAGGCCAGGTGAAATCATGCCCTAAATGATGTATTCTCTATGTTGACGATAAAGGCAGCTGAGGTGGCTAGCTCTGATGTAGACAAATAGCAGGCATCTAAAATGAGGTAAGCGTCACCCATCATGCTTGCTTGCATGCACCTCACTAAGGAACCATCTTATGCTATATTACTTCTCCCCCTTCTTGTGCTTAAATGTGTATATAATATATATATAATTAATATATGTAAAATGATACTCATTTTCTCAGTGGTCTACAACACCCACAAAATGCAGTGGCAGTGATGTTATCCTTGCTTCCAGATGAAGCAGGAAAATTTGAGTACGTGCCTGAAGAATCACTGTGTAGCTGGGACTGCCCCCTGTTCCCACCAAATGTCATCAGGTCATGACCACAGGTACCGGGTACCCACCAGTCCCCCAGTCCCTCATGCAGTAGTGAATTTACTTTTACCCTTCACAAGAAGGTTTGGAAGACTTACCTTGTGTTGTGTGCAATATGTTTTTGACATGAAATGTAATGTCTTTCAGAAATTCATATGAGCTACTGGCTATATAAAATTGTCAGTATTCATCTCCAAATTGAAGCTCCAGATGAAGTTCATGTGATTTTTTTCCATGCATTACAAAGGATCGTTCAACCTCATCCCTGATTTATACAACACCTTTGCTGTGCTCCAGTACACTCAAACTATGAAACAAGAGCCTGGCAATTTACAAGCTCCCTATCCCTATTTAGGCAACAAAAATAACTGGCTCTATTTTAAAAGGTGATGACTCTTTAAATATTTAACCTAGTGATTGGTATAAGACACACATCTCTAAAGGACAGAGATAAAGAAATCTACAGTAGCAAATTTAGTGCTAGGAGATCAGACAGCATCTTTCCTGGTGAAGTCACTGAGACTTCTGTAACTTACACTCTTATTTATATGATATCAAGGGATAGTAATAGATGGATTAGTCTGAATGTTGCTTACATTTTTCTGGTGTTCAAATTGACATTGGTCACCTCTGGAGCACCACCGAGACTTTCTTTTTATCTGTTAAATCCTTCGTTCCACCATGGTGCTAATTTATGTGAGCTGCAGTGGGTTGACATTGTGGGTTGGAGTCATCTCACCTAACTTTTTAAAGCCTGCAGTGTCAATGTCCACACGTGACCATGTCTTCCCATGCTCAGCTTAGAGTCATTGGAGCTTGGTTCATGAATTAAATCACACATAGAAAAGCCTGCTTCTCTCTGCTGATGAGAAGTCCAGGACATGAAAGTCTACTGTGTAAATCTGGACATCTGGTTAGGTGAGTCCCACACAGCATGTCTGACTGTAACTGGGGCTGGCTGAAAGCTTTCTATCAGTGCCCTGCCCTGGGTGGTAGTGGGGACAACGGGAAGAAAAACACAGAAGAGGTTGCTTTGCTTTGAAATACTAACTAAATGCAGCAGTGAGTCAAAACAAACCAGTACAAACACATTCTCAGTGGAAAATGAAAACTATTGCAAGTCATAGCAAAAGTCCTCTCAGCTACTGAAACCAAAGGCTGTTCAGTTTTCAGATTCAGTTTAGAAGTAACATTTTCAGTGGCAAGTTTTGATTCAGGTAGAAGTCTGGGCTCATGTTATGTTCAGAATAAAAAAGTTTTCAAGTGATTTATTTAAATGTTAACATTTAGAATCCAAATGCTCTAACTATACAAAATGACTTTCGTGTATTTCCAAAATGTCTCTGAAAAATGGAACTGAAAAAATTCAGAAGGCAGCAACAGAGCTAAACCAGGCTATTCAAGCATGAATTATTCAGTTTAGTTCTAGGCGAAAAATATTTGTAAAACAATAGATATCACAGTGAAAAAAGCACATTGCCAGCATTTACTATTGCATAATCTTCAAACATTTGTATTGCTCGGAAGTGAAAGATAAGTTATGCCATCAGGCATGATCATGCACACATGGCCCCCGTTTCCCATGGCAAATGGCCTGGACTACAACAGCAGGTAAGACAGAAATGTGACAGTAAATAATGTGTGTGTACATGCATGTGTGTGTGGGTCTAACACCCTAACTATACGGAGGGCATTGTGCTAAAGAGGACAGTCTGCTGGATTAAATGTTAACCAGGGAGCTGCACAGACAATTTTGAAACAAAGAAGCAGGGTTGAAAATTACTATAAAAGAAGCATAAAATACTTGTATCAGAGGAGAGGGTGCTTGGGGTGGGAACAGAGCATCAGTGAAAACCTTGGTGGCCCTGCAGCTCCACAGCCCCTGCCCAGGCAGCTTCCCTGGGGGGACAGGGGATGGGGATGCAGGCAGCACCCAGAGGGGGTGACCGTGTGGGTGCAGTGCAGAGGGACCCACACCTCAGGGTGTGCCTGTGGACCCACGGGGGCTTCCTCACCATCATAGAGGTCTGTGGGGTGTCGGGAGCAGCGGGGGTGACATGCAGCCAGAGCAGCCGCGTGGGTGTGTGTGTGAGAGAGAACTTCCTGGGATCAGCTCTAGAAGGGCATTTAGAAATTTGTAGGTGTTTATTAACATTTTGTAACTGCCTAGTTTTGTGGTTTATCTGTTACTTTACCAATATTGATTTTGCTTATATGGTTCATGGATTGTGAGTCAATGATCTGTCATTAATAAATCAATAAACTGTTTCAATTCTGATCTAATTCAAACCATGTGAACTGAGCAGTTTTCCCCTGTGGCATCAGAAAGGTCTGCAAATAAACATTTCAGTCTATACTGCCATCTCTACAGTGTCTTTGTGAGCTGTTCCAAAATAACACTCTTGGCTCCAAAGTAAATGAGGTCCTTTTTTTAAAAAAAAACACATTAGAATTGCAAACATCATTAGCCCCGCAGTAGAGACTGTCCACAGAGGGAAACAGTGGGCTGCAGCTCCTGGAAGTGCAAGCAAGCAGGTGCATATTTACAAATGACTGGAGGCAGGTAGCTCTAATCTATCTTTCTGCCCTGTGCTTCTCTATTGGTTTGCCAGGGAGCAGCTAGTACAACCCAGCGTTGCCCAGATTCCCAAGGACTCTAGGAAGTATTTCTCCCCAGACACACTTGGTGTCACCTGGAATGACTCCTTCCACCAAGCCTGGACTGCTACCACAGAGCCTTTATGGTTGCATAAACTGTGGCCTTGTCATCAAAATGATCTACATAAGCAACTGAAAGCAGCGGTTTTGAAAGCATCCTGGGTTGGAGGATGCATGTGTATTTGGGATGGGGAGGACCCAGGCAGGGAGCATTTCTGGTGTCTCTGTACAGATGCAGCATCCTCCTGGGATGAATCAATTACAAGCAGAATCCCTTTTGCTTTCAGTAAAGCACTATTAACAGCCACTGCTTTAACATTATACTTATTTTTTGTATTCTTTCCTTTCTTCATTTCTTTTGTGACTGTAAGTGATTTTGAAAGGAAAAAGGAATATCAGCAGGACTCACTTTGCCCTCCAGCTATCTCTATAATGGAGGTAAGTGCACAGCCAGCAGCTAGTCCAGCACCTCACAGCTACATTAATAGGTAACAGCTTTTTCCAGGAAAAAATTATGCTACCACTAATGAAAAAAAAAAAAAACAAACTGTGGAAATACAGGAAAATTACAGCAGAGAAGCAAGTCAGTCCTGTATAATTCTGTAATTTGCAAAGGGAAAGCCTTTTGTCTTGTCTGGCATTATTCTGGCAGATCTAACCTCCAGGACTATGCAAGAGCTGTTTAAGGAGACCTGCTTCGAGACAGCCAGCGCAATGACCTCACATGATGGCCCTCTTCTCCAAGTGCAGTCCTGAAAGAAAACTCCAAACTTTCATAGCAGCACAGCTGGTGCACAGTCCCTGCATACACAGTGCCTACCAAACGAGCAGGGTAACTGACCCCTGCATTTGTCAACCAAATATAAGCAGTTGCATGCTTCTCTGTTGTGAGGATGTTTCTTCATTCTTCTCCCATAAGCATTTTCATGAAAGTAGTTGCAAGACCAAGGCTGCCCGCCTCGTTTCATACATATAGCTGTGCTGTTCCCAGCCTCCCCAGTCCTGGGGATTCCCAGGTTCATTTAAACCAGTCTAGATTTCATTATAACACAATGGCACCTATGTTATCTAGGTTTGATCAGTATCATCCAGAGTAAAAATTTATGGGTTTGACTCTAGGTGTTCCCAGCGGGAAGAGTAGGCTGCCAGGTCTGGGCAGTACACAGTCTCTACAAGCACAGCACACCAGCTTCTGTTCTGGTGAAACCCAGCAAACTCTGTTGATATCAGTGGTGCAAACTGACCTGACCAGAAATACACCGATACGAGTGCACAATTTGTAGCAATATTTGCTTTTGTCGCTACCTGGCTTTTCTGTTGCAGGTAAATTGTGCAGATGATGAAATCCTGACTTTCAAATCAGAGAGAAGAGAATGACTTTGTGGAAGCTGGTGGAGCTACTTATCTACACCGCGGAGAGCAGGAGAGGGGCTAGGACGTGTAAACTGGAGCACTGATGCAAACTGGGGCCCAGCTGCAGCTGGTTGGTGCATAAAGACTATCCTAGAGGTGCAGAGTTTAATATTCAGATGCTATGCTTCCAAGATGCCAGGCTCATCAGGGGAGATTAAGATGTCAAAAACTGACAGTCTAGACAATTAAATGCTTCCAGTACTGGAGCCCATGAAGTAAGAGGGAGGTGCAGATGGGGGGAGAAAAGGGAGGAGGAAGATTTAATGATTTCTTCAGGGAAATTAATTTCCAACATCACCTTTTGTATTTTTGCCAATTTCCGGTTGACAAATGCATGCACGAAAAGCAGGAATTTTAATAACTGTTTATGACAACGTTCTTTTGAATGAAGTTAATCATATTAACCTCTTGTGGACCCTAATAAAGGCTATAAATCAATAACCCTTTGTAAGTCTGTAAGGTAAAATAGCTGCATCTGGAGTGGGAGAAAGAGCATAATGCCTGATACACGAGAGGACTCACAGCACTGCCTTGATTATCACAGTGGCTGTCCAACAAATGCTTGCAAAAGGATTCCCCTTGAGACACATTTGCGAGTTCCTTAAAATGTGGCCTGAGTGTCTACTACAAGTCTTGTGAAATTGAAGTCTGTGCTAATTTTCCTTACTCCCATGAAGCACCCCATGGTCTGACAGGTATTCCAGTGCTGACTTAAATGGAGGCAAGATATTACTGAGATACTTCCCCACAGATTTACAGTGAAAGCTTTTTTCTTTTTCTTAGCATGTATTTTTTTTTGCCAAAACATATGTGCTTTTACTATTCTAATGTCAGGTTGGTGCTGCATTTTCTGAACAATTTAGTGTGAGTTTTGTGGTTTGATTTCAGGTTGCTTTTCTGATGTCCTCCGAGGCCTGCAGATCCCCTCTGGATGTCTCAGATCCTCCTCGCTGACCTCCCAGGAGAGCAGGCTCAACACCGTGGTGCAGTTTTCCACAGCATCTTCCTCTCACCCTCTGCTTGCAGTCTTTCCACTCTGTTCAAAGCACTTGAATACACCTAGGACCATCTATTCGCACCACAGCAGCCCTCCAGCTGGCTGCTTAGGGCAGCACCAGGGACACAGACCACCTGGGTTTCAGTCTCAGTGCCCTTGAAGAGTTACACATTTTGTGCATAGCTGAAGGGCTTCAGCAGAAGTGAAGAGCATGCTCCATCCTATATACCAAGCTGTCTCAGGATAAGGCTCTTTTCCTGGGGTGTGAGTTCAGGAGAAAGGAAGATTTGTGCTGGGGAGGCTGAAGAGTTTCAGCTGAGCTGAAGCTGTTCTCCTGGTTCCCCTTCCTCCTGGTGAATTATTTAACCTTGTGGGCTAAGGAAAAGTTAATTCTTTGCTTTGCTGTAACTAACAGTGGGGCCTGACTCCTATCTTACACCAACATTACCAGATTCAAAAGTTGATAGCTTTTTGCACTTAATTTCAGCCCTGTTTTTCTCCACGTCTCATGATCAAGAAAAGAGAAATAATAGAACAAGGTTAAAATGTTCATCCAATAATAGTTACATTTCTCTGACAAATTTTGCCATGAGGTAGCTATTGAAGTTATCTTTAAATGCAGTGATAGCCATTGCAAACATTATGTAGGAAAAAAAATCATATCTGGGGGCTCGAAAAAGATTGTTTATGTATCCTTTTTATCTATGTACTTGTTTTAACACCATTACCCCCCAAAATGCCAAAGTCCATTTTCTGAGATAGGGAATTCTCAAAGAGAAGGGAAAAGTAATTAAGGATGAGGGATTCTACACTGGAAATTAATAACTTCTCATTAACAGTGCCTAGTGAACCTGCATGGATCATATTATTTGGACTACATCTGTATTATTATTGTTATTGTTATTGTTATTGTTATTGTTATTGTTATTGTTATTATTACCATTGTTTCCTGGTCCAGGTTAGGGTCACCTAGCTGGGTGACAGAACAAAATCAGGCACATGTACGCCCACTTGCCTCATGATGTTGGTCCTTACAAGGAGGAAAGCCTAGTGTGGGGGCTGAGCAGATGCAATGGGGTGCTCCAGGAGATCCTTGGGGTGTGGAATCAGCGGGACAGAATCACAGAGAGCGTTGGAGTGAGCATCAGTAAAGCCAGGTATGGCTTTTGGTGCTAGCCACAACACTTGGAAAATGAGAATTACTGCTAGACAGTACAAACCGGAAGATAAGATGGATCAGCAGGGTGGTGGAAGTAGCATAAAAGTTTATTTATTGAATGATATTTATGGAACAGTTCTACAGATGTGGTAAGCCAAACGGTGGCAGGTGGCAGGACAAGCAAGGATTTCATTGAATTGCTGCAGTCGAGGGTAAATGATATTCTGAAAGCAAATATTTATAAAATAAAAAAGGAAATGGTTAAAAGGAACAGGTTTAAATTCATCATCCCCTTACACATGTAAAGTTTGTTGAATGGAGCAGGACATAACTACATACTGTCAACAGTTAAATCCTAGCCATGGAAGAAGTAGGTCATTGCATTTTTAAGTATGGACTCCTTCCCCAATATATGAGTGGATTAGCTGACTTAAGAACAAGTATTACCCTTTCGTTCAAGTCACCAGCCTGCAAGGGATCTGTGTGTACTTGACTGATGCAGGGTCATAGCCACGTAAGTTACGTGCTTTGACTTTCACTGGCTCTGCTGAGGTACAGATGGAAAGTAAGAGCTTGCAATGTGTCATACAGTGAGGCAAAGCACATTAGAAGGGAAGATTGAAGTGGAAATGTTGGTGAGTGGCTTGCTAGCTTGCTCGTAGAAAGGCCTCAGCCCCATAGGAATCTTCATAGCAGCTGTGGAGAAAACAATGGGAGAAAAATTGCAAGTGGCATGAAAGCTCTGGTACTAACAAAATAAAAAAGGAAAAAAAGAAATTTAGGGATACAAAATGAACCGCCAGCTTCTCAGTATAAGCCTGCCAGCTTTGGTGTATAGCACACATTGCACTGCCTTGGCTGCCTCAGACCAGGTACCATGGGGGGAAGCAAGGCCAATGGCCAATGGCCAATGGCACACACATTTTATTTGCTACAACTTTTGACTTTTTGTCATGGTGTATGTGCAGTTTTTCAAAGAGGTCATTTTATAAGCACTCATTCACTGGACATGTTCATGCAAGACTGTGGTTTGCTAACATCTCCCCCTTCCTAAAAGTGTTTCAGTGTCTAAGTAAGGTATCAGAAGTTGTTCCACGCACCTTGTGTGGTCACTGAAGGTGAGCCAGGGAGCAGCTGAAGTGGGTGAGACTGAACCATCTGCCGGTCTCCTCCCTTCTGGCTGCATCTCACCATTGCGCTGGAGAAAGGCTCGGCTTGGCCTGTCCTACGCAGCGGAATTCTGAATTCCTGCTTTGCTGTGGCACACCCTTAACAAACAAACTGGATACCACAGAGGGATCTCAAAGCAGATCTTTTCCAAATGGACTTTTTTCTCCAGCCTGCTAGCCTGGATAAGGTGCTGTACAGTCACTGCGCTGCTGAGCTGTGTGTCCAGCATTAACTATGCCCAGTGAAGGAGCCACTTCTCCTAACACATTGTTCATGTTTTCAGTCTCAAGAGCCACGTACCTAAGTCACGTGTACATAATTGTATTACAGCTCTTACTGTGGCACATAGATCCCTTTTTTAGGCTCAGACCTTAGGAGTTTAAGTGTGATTGACTTACAAAGGTACTTACAATCTGAATAGACTATTGAAAGTTTTAAACCAAGACTTAGAAGCCTAAGTTGTTTAGATGCCCTTGAAAATGTTACTGACAAATGACTCTGTTGATGTCAACAGAAGTTGCCAAACTGACACAAGTCTAAAATCAGACCAGAAA
Source organism: Platalea leucorodia (assembly GCF_965183815.1). NCBI lineage: Eukaryota > Metazoa > Chordata > Aves > Pelecaniformes > Threskiornithidae > Platalea > Platalea leucorodia. The sequence continues at coordinate 72,615,970 of NC_138824.1, forward strand.
CACAAGCATTCAGAGGATTCTCATTTTATACTGTCTCCCTTGTACTATTTTACTTCCCTAAGAAGAAAAATAGCAAAGAAAACTCACTTAACTCTATACTTGTTAAACAAGTATATATATATATATATTATTTTTTTTTACAGTACAATGGCACTCGTTGGATCTTTTTCTCTTCATCAGCTTCTCACAGATGTACCTGAATGTTGAGTGTGAACTCAGGCAGTTAGCGTCTCCTCACTGCCTTCTTATAGGCAAGCTGATATTGCCAGGCCCTGAAAAAAGTCAAGTTTTCATTGCAAAGAAATATCTTTAGTACAATATCACTTCACTATGTCAGCTTAGGTGCAGTTCCACTTGAAGTGTCAGAGTTAATTTTAATGGGCATCAGGTTCCCTTTAAATTTCTATTTAGAAAAGAAAAGAACAGCAAAAATTCACAGTCAGCGAGCAGCCCTGAGAGAGAGTGAAGGAAATCTACAGACCTGGGCTGGCAGTCTGAACCTTTCACATTGTGTCTTGCTGGCCAACCACACTGAACATTTTTGTCTCCTGACGAAGAAAGCCGTCGTCACAGCTTCTCTTCAAACCACTGCACCCCTCTCTTCAGACTGGAGCTGTGTGCGTGCAATTGTCCATACCTCCACAGCTTCTAGAAAATGAGGCTTTTTTTCATGATCAGGAGCCAGGAGGCAGTAACTGGAAGGAATGCAAAAACCTTTATGAGAAGCTGAATTTCCTATCCCCCAAATTTCTAAGCCTGGCATGCAGTAAAGGCTGTGTGGCCAGAACTGCCTCTGCTGTCAGGTTAAAGCTTGCAGATTTTGCTCAGTGTTTTACATTAATGAACCGGGATTAATTTTACTGAAGAAAGTATTAGTGGTATTTAGAGATCTCATGGGAGCAGTCATGTACTGTTCTTGGCAGAATTCCTTCATCATCTAGTTAATAACTTTAGTTTCCTACACTGTTGACCCAGAGATATCTTTGAGGGGAGATGGATGATGAAATTAATTTTTCTTCTAATCTTTGATTAAACACAACAATGGCTTACTTGGATGATACACATATTATAAGACCTGTTTCAAGGGACGAGGCCATGGGAAAGGATGGAATATCTTTCACTTACCAAGCTTTTCCTTATGTGCTCATGGTGAAACAAATTTCTCATTGTAGTAAGTAGTTACTTCAGGCTCTTACTCTAAACTGAATGTTAGCTTCAGGACCGAGTTTAATCAATAAACTACTTTGTCAAAGAAGTAAATCACAATTAATTCTCGTAAGTAGATTTTAGTAGTTTTCAGGAGTTAATACAACCTAGTGTAAGGAACTTCATGAAGTTACATGACAATAGGACTATTGTCTTCTACATGCAGTCTCTATTTTGAGATTGCCAGGTGCTAAGTTTGAAAACGATGTGAATTCTGCCTGGCTGAAGCAGAAACAAAAGCAATAGCCACTGGACACAAATTTTTGATGTGTTCTAAATCTGCAAAATGTCCTTCAGATGGTAAAAAAGCACTAAGAACTAGGATCATTTTACTTCTTTCTCTCTCTCTATATAAAATCCCTACACATCTGAAATACTAAGCAGGGCATTGTGCACAAACTCTATAGTAGCAGTCCCATCTGTTCCTCAGAGCTTACACTGAAAATTCATGTCAACTGAAGTGTCTGAGTGCAGAGATCCAGGTGACTCTGATCTTGCCTTTGCTGTGTTGGAATAACCTCTACTTTGGATAGACAGTGTTGGCCTGTTGGACACAATCATTCAATAAATTTGTCATAGGGAAGAGCTATAAAGGCTCTTCTTCTTGGGAAATTCTTAACCAATTATTATTTTTTATTTTGAAATACTGAATTTATTATATTTGTACCCTTTTTCTTTGCAATATAGAGGAGAATTGAAAGGATGTTACAAAATGTGTCCACTATGTTGTAATTTAAGTTTTCTGGTTAGCTTCTGAAGGCTCAGCCCTACAAATATATATTCTTGATCATAGAACTTGTAATGCAGAAAAAACCTGACAGATTGGAAGTAACATAAATGACCAACAGGATTTTAATAACCCTCCAACATCCTCTCTGCTTAGCATTAAGGATCGATTACTCTCCATTCAGTGGTGATTTGTCTTGCGTAAGTCAACACTTAAGTGAGCCACCTAATCTTTCAGAATCAATCCTTCCCAAATACCCAAATCTTCCCAAAACTAAAATGAAACAAATCTCAAAAATTCCCATGATTTCTGAAAGAATGATTAAAAATCTTCTATTAAGATTAGATCAATAAATGTATTAATCTTTGTACACTTAAAAGAAATGCCTAAAAAAATGAAAGTCCTTTCCAAAAAGATTGTAATAAGTTGCATCAACCTACTTTCCTTTTTTATTTCAGAAATAAACTTTCTTATTTTATTTCACAGATGCATTCTCCTGTACTCCTCTACATATTTGCTGTCTGAAAAGATTCACATTAAAGGTTTTATGTTATATTATTAGGCCCTTTCACTGCACTTTCTTACAGATAACATGTGATTGGAATAAACAATTCATGTCAATTAAAACTAGGGATAAGGACATGCAGGAAAGGTAAAAAACGTGTCTCATTTTTGTTTACAAATCATTGGCCAACACATCCTGAGACAGACACATGGTATTCTTAAAGCTGTCAGAATACTCTATGTGAGAAAACATTGGCACAGGTGTATATATGATTTATGTCATGTTTCATTTAAATCCTATTCTATTCTCTGCTTCTGGTTTGTGTAACTGTTGTAGGTTTTTTGAAAGCAAACCTACGAATAGTGGTTAACAACACAATTTGTTGGATGAACTCTGTATTAACTATTAACAATTTACAACCTAGAAAGATTTTGGAAACCAAACTAGGGATTGGTGAGTATTCAGGCCAGGTGCATGAAGTTAGATAGCTGCATTTGTGAAAATGTTAAAACTACATATTTTAATATATATGATAATTTCTTACAACAAAACTGGAGTGTAGGAGTCAGCGTGTGAAAAGCAGAAATATTTCAGGCATAGGGAAAATATGTGTGCAGAGAGAGATGCTTTACGTGGTCTCATTCACATGGCTGAGCAAAACCCTGTTGATGGCAGCTGGTTTCATTCCAGAATTGGCCATTACTCTCAGGCAAGGGCCTGAGCACAACAGCATTTTCTGCTGGAGCACCTCTGGGCACACACTTATCCCCACAACAGCTGGTCTTTTGAGGGAACATCTTTTGTAGCTTCTTTGTTCATTTTATAACAGTATAGAAGGGGACTTTTGGCCAGTGTAAGAATCTGCACCACCGCAAAACAGAGTAAAGGTCTGCCTGCCTGTTGTCCTATCCCCGCTTCGGTCAGGGTCAAATGCTTAAAATGGACGTAAAATGTGATTCTTTTCCTGTTACTTATGCCCAACTTTCAGCAAGAAGCACTTTACGAAGGGGACATGTTGCAAGAGCTCCCAAGGTACAATCCATTAGTCAGTCTTTATGCAAGTTCTTCTACAGCTCATAGCATTTCAGCAGAGAAAAAATTCAGAAAAGGGACAAAATACACTGTTGCTCCCTTTTCAGATGTCATACATTTTCCATAAAGCCCTTTCCCTTCCAGCATTTCCAAGAAACCCTGTTAAGTAGAGCAATATCCAATACTTCTGTTCTTCTGTATGCTGCTCTTTGTTTTGCTGAGCAACCCTCACCTTTTCTCTCAGTGCTTGCATCCTAATTAAGAGGATGTAGGGCACTTTTGGCCATGGTTTTAAAAACAACACGGAAAAGCCTTAGGATATCCATTGAAATGAGCAGGACAGTACCAAATGTTATGTTTGATTTACTTCTAATGGAGTACCTTTTATCATACATTTTGATCAAGAAGAGAACAATCATGGCAACAGAGCCTACTTAAATCTGTTCTGAGTGTATTTTACATCGGACACATGGCTGAAAATATTTTTTAAAATTAACATTAGCCAGAGCATTTACTTATGTTCAGAACCTTGCTCCAAGAATAACAACTGGGGAGAGAACAGCTTCTGCTCCTGAGACTGAGACAAGGAAACAAATGTAACTGCAAGAAGTCAGGCCATCTCACTGTGCTTTCTGTTTTCTCGCTCGCTTCATTTCAGTCACACAGAGTTTTGTGATGTCACCCAAATAATGTTACCAACATCAAAGCAAACAAAGGCAATTTCCTTATCTGATAATTGTGGCCTTTCTCATTCCCTGTTGTGTGCACTTCTTAAATAACCAGTGTCATTGACATCAGCAGCTACCAGTACATGTTGTCTCATTTGCACACCACATGAAACAGAGCTGGTAAGAAATGTTCCCAATAACTAGGAGGCTATTCATCATCAATTAACAACATACTTTAATGGGTTTCTTAGCAACATCATTTACTTTAAGCATACGCCCCTAAGGGATGTGTTCTGTGTTGTCAGACAAACAGCAAATGAGGGCAATTATTGAACCCTACCCTGTTGGGTGCTGAATTACAACATACAAGAATAACTATGTCAAAATGACATTTGGACTCAAAATGCTTATAGTGCTAGATGTTTCCATTAAGAATGAAATGTCCCTTCCATTCCCCCAGTGGGATTCACATCTAAAAGTATGATTTACTGAAGGGATTTCAATCAAAATTTGCCAAAAAAGTAAGCCAAATCTCCAGTCTTAAAGTTATAGAAACATAATAAAACTCCAATGCCTGCTGGAGAAGAGACTGGAGACCCAAGTGGTCCCCAAAGCTAGGTGAAAGCATTTAGTCAGAGTATTTTTAGGGAAAATACAGAAACAAGGCCTTGAAAAGCTTTCAAGATGCCATCAAGTTCTAAAAAAATTTACATTCTGGAGTACGCATAGTTCCAGGACATAACTGTTTTGCATGATGACAAAGTTTCTCCTGATGCTTCACATAATTTTACATCTAGTATTTGCATTTTCATCCATTTCGTATTCAGCCACATGAGCATGGAGGACTTCTCACTCTCTTCTTTTTTTTCAGGTATTGTTTTATGTTTTTGAAGAATACCACTTTTCTGAACTAAAAAATGCCATTCTTGCAATCTTTCCTCATGCAGCGTTTTCTAGACATCTAATCACTTTCATTTCTCTACTGAGCATTTTCCTTCCCCTTCATATTTCTTGAAGATGTTGACCAAAGTAGATCTAATACCCTACTGAGCCGTGACTAGGGTGAAAGCTTTGACTTACTACTGTACCTTAGAGTCAAAAACTCCTGTTAGTGTAACAACTGGGGCTCTGTGTACACCAACAGGCTTTGTAACCTCTTCCCTCTCCTCAAGGTCTGGCGGCATGTGCTCAGGCCAGCTCTGCTACGGCTTGGCTGAGTAACCTGGGACCAGCCTGCTTGGAAAGAGCTGAGGTGGAAAGAGCTGAGACAGAAAGAGCAGGGAGAAGTTTTGCCAGGGGCTTCCCTTTCTTGGAGCTGCATTTGAGCTCATGTCCTCTCTCCTTGTCCTTGCCCGTGCTATTGCTGTAGGTATGGCTACACCCAGACATGTACCTTATTGATCCTGACCTAAAGACTTGACTTCCCAGCTGGACCTCAGCCCTGCCCTGACACCATGGCCATGCCGAACAGTCACAAGGTTCTGGGTTTACCCTGGTCACCGTCCCTGGGCTTGCTCCTTTGCTGGGCCCTACAGGACAGTCCCTGGTGGGTGAGGGCACAGCCCTGCTGGCCTCCTGGCCACCCTGGGTGCCCTGCCTTTGTTGGGGCAGCTGGTCCTTGCCGTGCCCTGGCAGCCGCTCAGGACATTATTAACCCATGGGCCCCTTTTAAACACAATCTATCTCTATCTATCTATCTATCTATCTATCTATCTATCTATCTATCTATCTATCTATCTATCTATCTTCCCTACATTGTATGATGTAGTTCGCTGTTCCAGGTGCAATGCTTTTCCCGCTATTGAACTGACTAAGTTCAAGATACGCTAGCTGATATTTCTTCCCAGTTTTTAGGACCACTGTAACAGAAGGAAGTTACACAGATTTTCAGAGTGCTATTTTAAGGGGAAGTTGTTGTTATCTACTGCCCAGGCATGAAATTTCAATTAAATAAAATACTCATTTCAGCTAGTTGATGTTATTTGCTATATGCTTAATCAGAGGGTGTTACACATCTCTGACAGGTGATGCTTACTGGATCTGCCTTGTTCTCCAGGCTTATTCACAGGTGTCAGCAATGTTAAGCCTCATTTCCAATATTTCTTAAAATAGCAGTAGTTGTTTGGGCACTATTTTTGTTAAGTTTCAACTGTCCTTTTTCATGAATGCTAAAAGGTAACCATCAAATGGTAATGAAAATAAGCCAGAAATTGTCTTTAGATAAGTTCAAAACCAAGAATCATGAATCGACAACTTGTCTTCTCACAGGTGGATTCTTTTTTCAAGAAGTACTTCTTGAAAAAAAATGTACAATACAGTTCTGTACAAAAACTATACAATACAATGCAATTTCACTTAAAAAAGTGTACAATACAATCCATTTTAATGTTCTATTCATGTTTCCATTTTTGTCAAGTAGGTATTCTCACCAGGGTAGAAAACTGAGGTTAAAAAACAAATATGAAGGAGATCACAGCCAGCATCTACTTTGGTTTATTTTATCTTTACACTTTCTGGGCCAGTGCCAGGCCCTTGAGTGTCCTCACAGACCTCACTGTCCCTGCTGGCCATTCACTAAAACAAATAATTTAAAAGAATCTCTAAGTAAGTTAAGCATCTTAACACCACACAGAACAGTTATCAGATTATTCCTAAAAATGTCATGTAGGGTTCTTGTGGCTTAAAATACAAAATTGATCTGTGTGATTTGGCAAAGATTGCACAGTAGAATTGCCCTTTTTTCTGTGCATGGATGTCGGCATTATTTCAACTCGCATGATGTTAGCAAGTGTGAGTACACAAACTATTTCACTCTCAGTCTATTTGATAGTCATTGCTTCAGTCCCTTCCCAATAGTCTCCTCTTTTTTAATCCAGTGCCCCTGTTCCACTTTTTTGCCAGTTGAGAACAATTCTGGAACTTGCCACAGAGTTATTTTTTTCTTTCCAGTTAATGTGTAAAGTCTTGATTTACCCTTTTCTGTCACTCTCACTGGGCAATGAAGGGGAAAAAAAAGGTAAAAAAATGCAGAATTCTTGCATTTTGTTTATGTTCTTTAATTTCATCTTACAGCTCAGCAAATTGTATTTTGACCAAAAAAACTCTGTAAAACAAAGAAAGCTTCTTCTGAACAATGTCTTCTAAACATTGTCTTTCAAGAACCTTCCTCAAGTTATGAACGATATTTTGTTTTTATGAAGAGATGGAGTTATCCATCTCCCCACAAGTTCAGTTTACAAAACGGTTCTATTTCCTAGGGAGAGACAGAAAAAAACTTTCAAAGACAGTCTGAAGAAAACGGATCATGTTCTTTGAGTTATGAATCATTTCAGAAAGTCATGAGCTTTTGAAATTCTGATTTCTGCCTCTCATTTTGGATTTGTATTGCTTACAAAGTGAATCTATATTTCCCATTAATTTAATAATCCAGAAGTCCCTGTATTCTATGCATTTAAAGTTTTAGAGGCTGCAGAGCATATCCCCAAGAGACAGAAGTCAGCATAGCTCCAGGAATGTAATTCAAGCTCTATTGATTTATACCTGCTGAGGATATGCTGGTGAATGAGATAGAAAAAGGAAATACACTCTTTGAAAGACAGAAAAATCCTGTTAAGAAACCTGTTGAAGTTGCTACTTGCCAACAAAGTCCTTTTCTATTGCATTCATAGATAACAAGTATTTAAAAGATAAAGAAAATGCCACCTGGGGATATTAGAACCCTTGTCTTTTACCCTCAAGCTGCCATATGTATTTTCAAATATTTTTTAAATGATCCTTTGTGCCATGTGCCTGATTACTATGTTTGTGCCTGATTAGAAACATCTTAAAGCGTTTATTTTCAGAAAGCTAATCTTATAGTTTGTGCCCCCATCATCAAAAAAATCGAAAAATGTTCTAAGGGTATCTCTAGATTCTAAATCTGACTTCAGAAAATCTTGGCCATTCAGCTTAAATTATGGACATAACCATCAAGAAACAGGAGTCTGTTGGCTCTATCCTCTTCTCAGCTTCACCAGTCTTGTGCCCCTGAGCTTAAGAATTACAAGGGCATGGAAACAGAATTTGGCAGTCTCCCTCTTTGCCACCAAATCTGAAGGGTTTTCCTAACTCCGTTAGACCTTCAGCCTCAGTGGAGAATACACCCCACCAGCTAACTGAGGGAGCCCACATTCAGCATTGCCTTGCTCTGTTCATAGAAACTGCTGTGTTCGATGAATACCTGTGAGACAGGAGATTAGCAGGAAGAGAGTCTGAAAAGAAGTGGGGACTCTTCCTCAAGGCCAATCTGCTCCAAGAAGCTTCACAGAGGTAGAGAAGGAACGAAAAATGTGTCAATACGAAGGCATAATAGAGTATGTAAAGAGAAAGCATAAGGCATTTCATGTATTAAAGATGTGTGAAGAAAGAGAAGTATCAAGAAAGGCTGAATACAGTACTGAGCCTCCCTCTCAGATAAATACATGTTTGTTTCATAAGCTGGCCTCAAGACAGTGAATACAGAGGTGAAGAGAACATGACAGAGCCTCCTGGTGATGGGAAAAAAAAAGCTCATCTGAGTTTGCGTAAACTGAATTGAACTGGATGGAAGCAGTTTAATTTATGGCATGTATTTAACTGATAATCAGTGAGCTATACATTCAGGATCAATATTAGCACCAAAAAACATATAAGATGTGCCTTATGACCATCAATGCAGTCTGTCATGCACTAGGACAGGTAGAATGCTCTGAAATGTGGCACCTGTTTACAAACAGGGAGAACCTCAGAATGTCCTGAAGTAAGATCTTGCTCCCCAGTGTTGTGCTTTGACTTCTTTCCACATGCTGTTCTCTGCTGGGTTTCTCCTGGCTGCCTCACGTTTTTCTCAGAAACAAGGGAACAGCATCTGAAAGCTGCTTAGCATGTGGAAACAGGAGAGACAGTGGTGACAGAGTACAGGTATGGAGTGTGGTTCCCTAAAAATAGATGTCCAGGGGCTATTGAAATGTTCAAAGTTATCTGGCTGCCACTGCAGAGTGCTATAAATCTCTTCTAGGACAGGTAACCTAAGAAGGCATTGTGTCATATCTGACAGCCCGTAAAGATTTCTTTCCCATGTCACTGGATTCCTTACGGTTAGGTGACAGCACCAAGCCCAATCGAGCACAGGCAGTGGAGTTTGGAGACTCATTCAGCTTTCCCTGAAGTCAGTGCTTATACTTGGTGAGTTTGGGAAGAAACCTCCTAGTAATGCTAAAGTGAAGAGAATGGGTTTACTCTGGTGTGAAATAGCGCAAGACAAAAAGTCAAAATAATATAAGACCTAAGATACAGTAAGTGCCTTATGGTGTTAGAAACACAGCGGTATAATTTCATTTGGGATTCAAATTACTCTGGGGAAGAGGGAGAAATTAGTAAAACCCATTCAGTATTACTGGAAGGATTGTAGCTTCAAGGGCCCTTTCATTCCCTTCCACACTGTGAAGTAAGGGTTCCCATTTGCTGGTGTTCCCAATATCTTGGCTTACAAGGGAATTGCTCCTGGTTACAACATACCTTCCTTATCCTGATTTAATATCCCTATTTCATACTAGGATATTTGATTTAAGTGTGCCGAGTCCTCAATGATGTAAACTGGCTGAGCTACTGAAAAAGTTAGTCTACCCCAACTTTGTCAGCTAAAGATCTAAGCTGGACACATGCAATACCTTTAAAGTTGGTTCAAAGAAAAAAGTGCTCCCAGAAATGACTCATCTTATCTTAAAATAGCTGTCCAAGACAGATCAAGTCAACCGTCTCTGGAGGAGCCCATTTTTCTCTAATAACTGCAAAAGAAGCCTGCTGTGACTGGCCCAAGCTTAGCCATCTAACTTTGACACCTCTAGGGTAGATGAGATGCCATCTGCCCTCACTGACTTTGTGGCCTCTAATGGTGTGAATGAACGTCAAAGAAGCAATAAAAATAAGTTGCCCGGGAAAAAGAAGTGCCAGGTTTGGATCCCTCATCCTGGTTATCAGAATCGTGAACAATACCACAGGCTCACAGACTTTGTTTTGTTGGAGATGTTTCTGTTTTGAAAGCAGAGTTTCTGTGAAATGTCACTCATTTTTACATTTCTTTTTTCTTCCTCAAATCTTCAGGTGTCTCACACAGAAGTTCCCTTCTAACACTCCAAATTTACAGCATTGCAAAAGGAGAAGTAATCACTGCCCAAGTTGCAGTGTAGTTTGTGTCTTAGTCCTAGGTAGCATACACACCTCATCCACAAGGGAGTATTTATTCTCAGCTTCTTGCTTTGCTAGTTCTGAAGAAGAGTAGCTCTTATGCTTCTTTAGCTCTGGGGATTAAACTCTGGTATTCCAGCCTTTAAAGAGGCCAGAGAGCAGATACTCATACCTTGGGTCACTCTCAAAAGTAGCATTTCTTCGCTTCCTGTTCCCACAAGGTACAGAAGGCTTATTTGCCACTTTAGTTTTTCGGTAGAAAAACTCTAAAAGCAGTGGGGAGCTGACTCTACCCCACGAGCAGTAGACCAGGGAAGTATAACAATACAGAGGCAACTGTGTGGAAAGCCAAATATGTGTAACCATTTTTTACTTTTCTCAGTTACAATCTATATTGGTTTTGTCTGTATGAGCTATTCACATTCCCAGAGTCTGCTTTGTTTATGAAAACAAACAAGATTTATTTTAAATAAAAAGGAAGCTGTAACTTTTTCAGTGAAATGTCTAAATCAATGAAACATATTAGAAGAAAAACGTCACAGGATTTTAGCACAACTCCACCAGTTATTATTGCTTTGAAATGACATAAAAACAAAGACCATCACTTAAGTGACAAAGTCTCATTCAGTAAGAATCCCATGCCAAATTACAGAGATTCAGCAGAGGGACTGCTGCCCCGCAACATTGATTTAACAGTAAATCCACATCTTAGTACCTAGCTGAGCAAGGGTTTTCAGAGCAAGCATTTGCAGATTCACTATCAGGTTTCATTGAGCCTTAAGCTCAGCCGTGCACCCACTGGAAGGAAATCCCTGGGGGACTGAAGAGGCAGGGTGGGGTTGAAGAGGACATAGCCATATTTCAGAATCTCCAAATCTGGCTTCCCTTTGGAGAGGGTTCTGCTGCTCTGGGAACTCTCCACAGCTCTGCAGAAGGGGCTAAATCCTCTCTGCAGCATCTGCTCCCTTCAGAGAGCATGCAGAGGGAGCAAACACTGCAAGGGTGGACAAAAGCTGACCGTCTGTATCCCCCAGTGAAAGACAGATACTCTACTACAGAGGACAGAGTGTAGGGGAAACTAGGAAGAAGTGGCTATCGTATAATCACTTTCTGCAGCTTGGAGATGGCATGGTATCAAACAGACCTTCAATTTGTTTAAATTACACCTGCAAGAGTACCCTAGAATTGCTCCTATGGGTATCAAAAGATGGCTTACACCTGAAGCAGTTTATATACACATTAGGTAGGAATGCTTAGAAGGTTGTCTCAATAAGGGTATATATATATTATAATCAATAATGAAATATGATTTGAAGTATCCACAAAAGACTTTGAATCAAATGTAGCTCTGTGAGTGACAACTTGGAAGCTAATTTTTACATTTCCATCTCTTGATTGTTAGGAAGTTAATGTTAAATGGTAATGTTTACAGTTTTCACAACTGTAATTGTGTTAATCATGGGTTTGTGTATGTAAGTTCAGGCTTATTATGACTGACATTTGAAATAAATTTGTTTAACATTCACTAAATTACAGGTTTTACTTGCCAAGTCTATCAAGAAAATAAAACTGAGATAAGTTCTTTCCCTAAACTTGTAGGCTGGAGCCTACAATCTGATTAAATTAAAATTTGAGTGCTTTGATTCCCATCAATGTTTAGTAAATACTTTGAGCCTTTTTTTTTTTTTTTCCTTTCACTTGCTTCTTTATGGAAATATCTTAGAGCTAGACAGTAAGGAAAAGCCTGGCCACTGAATTCAGCATCACCACTCAGAAAAGGTTTTGAAGGTTCAGTGCAAACTATTGAAAACACTGTTCTATCAAAAGAAAGGTAAAATGGAATGAAAATAACTATTTTCACTTCTTTGGGGTCGTAGCAGAGCAGATAATCTTATAAATTTTGATTATTCTGAGCATAGCGGTTCTTGTTCCCATCTACATATGTTATCTGTAAATGTGAATTTTGTCTCTCCACCTGCTGCTTACCTGCTCAGATGAGTCAAGAAAGTTTCAAGGCTGAAGAAGTACATGTCCTAAGGCCTTTTTGGTGGCAGAGACTCCTGGTGACCCCATGATCTCTTTGGATACATCACTGCCATTTAACAGGAGATCCCTACTTTACTACAGTTTCCTTCCAGGAGCAAACAGGGCATCTGTATGGTCTCTGTTAGCCACAGCTCAGTGTGGATTTGAGTCAACAGTGCCTGTAGGAGTGTGATCTGAGTTAAAGTCCAACCCTGTGCACAAGGTTGTGTAGCATGTGGGTTGCTCACATCTCAATAAATTGAGTCATTGTCTAGGTACTAAGGAGGATCAGGATATTTAGGTTCCACCCTAAGAAAAAAGATGACATACATTTGCAGACCTTCCTTCCACTAACATACCTAGTGAGCGTGATGTGTGTCAAGGCTTCCAGTGCTGCTGAATTACTTCTTGTTCTACTAATTACCCTTCTTCTACCTCCCTCCCTCCATACTACTGCAATAGTGCTAGTATGAACTCCATCTGAGGCAACTATCCTGCTTTTAATTTTCCTTTCATTCCTGTAGTTGGCCTGTTTGCAGTATTTCTGCACAGGGAAGTACAAATCTACCCTTTGCCACACATTAAGATAATTAGATGTCACAGCCTGCTTCTTTGTGAATAAGGTCTAATAGACTATGTCCACATCCTTTTAATATCCCAGGCACAAACACAGTAAAAAGAATATGCATATATTTTAACAAAACCTGATCTTTCTTCTGCTGTTGTCTGCTCCATAACACGTAGAATAAATGCCTTTACAGCTTATCCGCTAGTGAACAGCGGGCCTCTTCCTCTCTGGAAGGTGCCAAGAGACCGCATGTAGCTAGCACATTGTTTGAAGACACAGGCTTGTATCTGGCAGCTCCAGTCATCAGGTTAAGCTTATTAGAAATAAAATCAAGCTGGGAATCCACACATCTTTCCTCCGTGACAATGTTTCTCTGCCTCATTGTGGCCACCCCTACTATCTTGCCAGCTCGTCATTCAGTCGTAGTGTTTCCATTTTCTAGCTTTTCACATTCTGGTCATGGTTCGATATTTTTGATTCTTTCAACAGAAGTTCCTTTACACACTGTGACTCTCATCCAGGCTTTCACTATCTTACATCTTCATTAGTACAAAATTGTTTTCACCTGCTTTGGCAAATCCCTCTTCCTGCATATCCATTCAGACTGCTGCAAAGTGCTGTTCTATGAGTCATTAATTTTGATCATATTACTCTTGTCTTGGAAGCTTTTCACTGTTTTTTTTTCTTTTCTGTTTTATCAGACACAGGCCACTTGTCATCTCTTTCAGGGATCTTAATATCTTTGCCTTTCCATTTCAGGTCTGTTCACTATCAAAATGACTTCTTGCAACTATTTTCAGCCTATGGCATCACCCACATTTTCCACAGAGTCCTCTTTGCAAAGTTACATCAAGATTGTCCTTCAGTCCCTCCTTCACAGTCTCTTTCTCTGTGAAGACAGCAAAGATCTTGCTTGACAACATCTAGCCTGCTGATGCGCTGGAGCCAATACCTCCAGTACTTTTGCAGCACAGCTCTTTCATTTACCTGATATGTTAGCTGGTTTTCGGCATGTAGCGTGCAAACTGGGGAAAGGATTAGTTTTTTTGTTCTGTGCTTGTATTTCCCAGTCGTGGTAGACTTAGTCCTCTTCCATGACTGGACATCCTAAGCCCTGTGGATTACTGCCAGACGGCTGTGTGACTTTTTTAAAGCAACATATATATATGCTGACATAAGCCCGAATGAGAATACAGCTATATTGGTATACTTTCTGGAACGGTTTAAGCAATGCTGGCATAAATACTTGGGACAGCTGAAACTGAAGCTTTTATTGTAGCTAAATAGTCAAAGCTGCAAAATGTCCTTATTTAGAAAACCTGTAGGTCTCTCTGACTCATTTCACCATCAGATACTGTAAGGGTGGAGATGAGAATATACTACTGTGAGGGGCATCAATATTATGACAATGAGGGCTAGAAAATAAATATGTAGATATTTAGTGTACAAGATTATACAGGCAACACAGACGTCAAATCACCTGACAGGACTAAGAACATTTTCTGGGGGGACGGCAAGACTCTCGGTTACCGCATCACCATTCATCTTGGTCAGTTGCCATGTCTATGAAATCTTCCTCCCCATTTCCCCAGTGCATGCATGGATTGGAGCCCTCAGAGAATTATATTTATTGCAAAGAAGGCTAATATTTAGAGATATGACCTTGTCTTCTTTTATGTTTTAATATTATTCAGGCTTCTAATAGTTCGTCATCAATTCCTTCTCCCATTGGATTTTCTTCCAAAGAAGCATTCCCAACATCAATTGCTCCAGGCAACATTACAGGTGCTCACAGCTTCTTTGCTGTGACAATGAAATGCTAAGGCATTTTTTCCCACAGTTGCAGTAGGTTTAGGCTGCCAGGAACTAATTAAGTCTATTTGATCATATGCCCATCCCTTAAGTTTAATAAAATAGAATAATGCAATCAGTCAGATCTGTTTAAAGAACTGGATTAAGAGTTGTAACAAGCATGTTAGCAGTAGAAGGTAGCAGAAGATAATTTTGATCTATTCTAAATGCCCTAGTTGAAAAGAGTGAAGACTTGATATATCTGAAAATAAATCCCTTCACCAGATGTCAGTCTCGGGAGCTGAACTGATGCAGCAACAAGATTTAGGAAGAGCTCAGTTAAGGCTGAACTTGTGAGTCTTTGTTTTCACAGGGAGAGGTCCTACCACACATCCCTGCATAGAAATATAGTTGGGGCAATACTCCCTGTAGATTATATAAAGTAATCAAGAAGCTAAGGCCCTAATTGAGCAACTCCTCTGTTCCACTAAGCACATGTTCAAGTTATAGGCCTCTGCCTTTCTCATGTCATGTCCTAATTAGTTACATGACAAGAAATGATATACAGCAGTGGTTAAGGAAGTTGAGAATTAGAGACTGTCATAGGAAATGATTGATAAAACCTTCTGCAGGGGTTACTCCTGCCAGTGTAATGGGGAAAAACGATTGGAGTAAAATTCTATTTACAGCAGCAGCTCCAAGCCCTCTAATTACTCCAGCTCTAATAGTGACACATTTGCTGCGAAACTTGGCTAAATCACTGGAGAAAGAATTAAGCCTAAGGACGTGGATCCAGAGCTTAGTTAGATACTAGAATACCATTTTTTCCCCATATGCATATGGCCTGAGACAGACTGGTCCTGGAACCCAAGTCTTTAGATCAACATATGTTTGGAGCATGGCATCTTTTTTTTTTTTTTTTTTTTTTTTTTTTTCCCCAGCCTGAGTAAGTATTTGGATTTACTTTCTCCGGACAGTTGACAAGAAGTTGGGCACAAGGGTTGGTGTAGGCCAAGTCACACTTGCGGTGAATCCAGGACACTGTTAAAATGCACACCATCATGCAAGAATTCAGGATTTCTCCTGGCCCAGTAATGTAGCCATTCCTCTGAATGGACAAGCACAGGCAGAGTGTGTTTGATTGGTCTGTGGTCTGAGCCAGAGGAGCCATCTCAGTCTGTTCTTGACTGTGGTCTATGAGTGCAAGTGATCCTATACATATAGGTTGGGTTCAGTCTTGAACACAGCTCAGACCAACATACTTCATTCCCTCTTCCTATGAGAAAAGAGGAAAATCATGTCTCTGAATCTCGGGGCGGGGGTGTGTGTGATGTGGTAAAAACACATCACTTTCAACATCAGCTTCCGACAAGCACTTAATCAGATAGGGATAAGTAGATTGCAAAATCAAGCAATATAAAGGCAGCAGATGTTTTGACTCTAAATAGAAGTATTTTGATAGTCAAATAGTGAATGGCAACTGTCCATCCTTCTTTAATGCAGAAAAAAAAAGGTTGTTTGACAGCACTACATCATTTGTTGCCTTTTCAAAATGCTGTCGTGTAAATGCCACTTGCATTGCAGTCATTCACAAGAAATGTCACTTCAGCCAAGCAAGCTTATGGCTGAAGCTCTGTCATTTTCTGTCCGGTTTGCACAGTGAATCAGGCTCTGCGATAAAGGGGAGCAGAAGGCAAAGTGAGGTAAGTGGGGAGACAGCATGCTGAGAAAGCTTGGCAAGACAATTTTCTCTCAGCTTTAACCAAACTGCCAAATGCTAAGAGAATGCCATTTACATGAAAACCGTGATCAGCTTGCAAATAAAGTTTGGTGATTCACAAGGTGCCTCTGTCCTTCTGAAACAATATTTGTAAGGCTGTGAAATACTGCATTTTCAATATAGTGACATTTAGGATACAATAACATAGGGAGGTTCTTGTGTTAAAAAATGCCTGCAATTTGCACTAGCCTAAGGACACCCAAAAATGGTTTTGTCACCACAGTTGCATCCCTATTTGATGCTGTGACCCCCACTCATCTGCTCCAATACTGTCCACAGCCCTTCCAATGCAACTGGAGCTCCCAGAAACTGCTGCTCCATTTTCTGTGAGCCAGAAGTTCTGCTGAATGGGACAGGGATGTGTAGACATCAGCAAGATGACTTCAGCCCTGCCTTTGCAGCTACTAATAGCTAGATTGAGCCTGGTTCTGGCCTTATTGGTGAGCCCAACACATAAGAAGGATTAGAGACTGTTTGCAGCTGTCCAAAAGGAGTGAGAGTTGAATGAAATAAAATGCTGGCTAAGGTCTTTTCTACCTCCCGATAGCTTAACTGTAGTCTCTAAGAAATCTGAGAGAAGAGTGTGTGGACAAGTTTAGCTTGCAAGACTCACCAAGCCAGCAGATTGGTTGATTGTTTAGGCTGCCTTCAGTGTCAGGAATTTATTGCCCACATGGGTTAAGCAGACTTTCTGAGGTCATGTCAATCACATGCTATCCAGTCAAGCTTACAGAGTTCCCCTGGTTATGTAGGACATCATTGCTACGTTTGTCCCTGCAATACTATAATTCTATAAATAAACTCTGGCTGGCAAGTGGACTTTGGGGGCAAATAAAGATCCTGCCATCAGTTTTAGCAAGAACAGAAATTAAAATACATGTGACACTAAATCCCTTCTCCCACCCCACTCCTGCCTAGTTGCAACCATCACCGTAAATGGATTGGTGTCTACATGCAGATGGGTGAATCATCCTCTAGGACTGTGTCAAGGGGCACAGTGATGCTGAAGTGATGGTAAAAGCCGGGATACAAATGGACTCATCCCTGCTTTAATCATCTCTAACATGAATAATTTGGGGGGTCAGCATCTGAATTCCAAAGGACTCAAAAATAAAAGTTAAAACTAGCAAGTTAATTTTGGCTTTTCTTCTAACTAGTAAAAGCTACAAGCTGCTGCAAGAAGTTTAGAGTGGTGAATTAGATGCTGGCTTTGCCATGAGCATTCTCTGGAGAACCAGTGCAGTAGCAGCTTATATACATTTTATTCATTACCTGAGTAGAACTTATCCCAAGTGTGAGCATGATAGGATTTCACTGAATGCAGCCAGCTTTGCTGATCAGAAAATGAGAGCCCACAGGGCTCAGGAAATAGCCTATGAGGGTGAAAATTATGTAGATGTTAATGATGTGGAGATAATACGGACCATTTGGATTTTGTAAGGACTACATATTCTGTTTATCACAGTGAGTTTTAGCTTGCTCCCTTAGAGGTAAAACACTTGTTTCACAAGTGGCTTTCATTCCAAAATGTTTGTTTTATATTTCTGCCGTAACTTTTCCCAATTTAAATTTAGAATATAGCAGTATCTACAAGCTGAATCCAGTGAACTCTCAAGCTTAATTCAGTGAACTCTCCTGATGGTGATATTGCCAGGGTGGATTCAGTCTGTTTGGAACATATGTAATGGATTCTGACCTTCAGGACATATACATTGTTACACAACATCTGTACAAATTAGCAACTCATCCAAAAATATTTTTTCTAATAAAATAATGCCATTTTAACAAACACCATCCTCTTAAGCCAACCAACACTTAGTATGGAGTTTATTATCATGTGGTATAGTTGAATTCTACCTGAAATATTTTAAGAGTAGACAAAATATTTATTTTTAATTTCCCAGAAGAAGAGGGTGATAGCATTCTCTTTTGCATTCTCTTTAAATTACCCGTAGTTTATTGTAAAGCATGTGCATCTTCAAGCCATGATCCAGCAAAGCTGGTTAGTAAACACATTTTGAAAGTAGATCACAAAACTACTTCATCCATGGGCAAAACAAGTTATCTCAACAGCATCAGATATTGGATTAGTTGGACTATTCCATACGAACAGCAAAATTAATCAAGCATGATTATAAAGAAATTTACCAGTTACCATCATATATATGTCTGTAATGCTGCATCTTCATTGGAACTGCAGCCCGCCCCCACACAAGAGAACCATCAATGCTATTTGGTGTTTGGATTTCCCTTAACAAAGAGAAACTATCTATCTCACCACTGCAGAAAGAGAGGGGACTTCAACTGATTAGCCACACAGATCTGCATTTGCCCAAGTGTACTGTCTACACTCCATTTACCACTGCACATCTCAATTTTACTGCAACGTGAGTTGCTTGACAAATTTTGTTGAGAAACAGAGAGAGACTCGGGGCTGTTCTATCAAGACAGTGCTCCAGTTTTCCTGCAGGATAACAGACATGGAGAAGATGAATGTCTGTAGGTAAATTAGTAAGTAAATTCCTGCCTTCTTGTAGCTGACTGAAGTAGTCACATGATGAAAACTGTGGGCCAAAACTAAGCAAAAGCACATTTCATAACCCACTAACCTCTTTCCTTGGGAGAGGGATACATGGGTGGGGTCTTCATACTGTGTCTAGGAAGGGTCTTGTTCTGGTGTTGAATGGGAGCACTACAATGCCAGTTATCAGCAAAGCAGCTGCTCAGTGTTGGCTTGGGTGTGTTTCCACAGAGCCTGCTTCCACAACACCTCTGTGCCCAGCTGTCAAGTTTAAGATATTGCTTTCTGTCTGGGGAAACCTTGGAGCAGATCATTGCAAAGTCAGGAAAACCAAGTTTCTAGTTCCCAATGAGGGACTGAAAAAGGGCAGGGGGAAGGGGAAAATGTCTGGAATCAACTATATCAACTATCTAGCAGCAATAGCACCAATAGGTCCCTGAGATGCACAAGCAGAGTTTGTCTGACCAGTGAGAATGTAGGGAACCAGACATCAGAAAACCACCAGGCTTACTTTGTGACCATAAATATTACACATTATCTGGCAGCCAGGAGACTCGTGAAAAGGACTTGCAGTTACTCTAGGCAAATAATGTGACAATGCAGCGCATGGCGCTGGCCTGGGAAGATAGCACTTGTCAGTGTAACAAAGGCACATTTGACTCACAAATTAGCCTTCTGGTCCTCAGCACAATTGAAGCAGAACAAGCTCCTATTTGCACTATAAAATAAAGTGACTGCTTCTGTGCTCTGTAAAGCCATAAATACTGTGCTTTATTTGCTCCTGTTTCTCTGTTCTCCCAAACTGCTCAAACACACTTATTTTTGTTAAAGTTTCAAATTTGTACTCACCAGAGAGTAAGCAAAGCCACAAGAAATCTAGACTTGTGGATCTTCAGATAAGTTGTGTGGTACTTTCTACGGAAGTGTAAGGTTTTGAGGTAGAATTAAATGGATATATAATAACCTCACAGTTCTTCAGCTATAGGTCTTCTATAAGAGCTCAGGCAACAAAAATTAATCATGTACAAAGAGGTATACAAGACTTTCTTTGGGAGACAGATATAGAAAATACCTCTGCCGACCTCGGCTCTTTCCTGCAGTCACACATTTATCATAGTACTAATTTGCACAAGTTATAAATAAATCCAAACGTGCAGTGCTTCAGGATGTGCTGATCCTCAAAGTTCGACCTCTTCAAATGTGGTAATAGTTTTAACATAGCCTGAAATAGTCACAAAGACTGTATGGTACACCATCATATTTCAGTTAGGTCTGCCTCTTGTGCTGCAAGCAGGTTAAGCACAATCATCCTGGAAAAATAAATACTGGGAAGACTGAACACATCCCTATATCCAAGTGCAAGGTCCCGCACCTGGGTCAGGGCAACCCCTGGTATCAATACAGGTCAGGGGATGAAGAGATTGAGAGCAGCCCTGTGGAGAAGGACTTGGGAGTACTGGTGGATGAAAAACTGGACATGACCCGGCAATGTGCGCTCGCAACCCAGAAAGCCAACCGTATCCTGGGCTGCATCAGAAGAAGCATGGCCAGCAGGTTGAGGGAGGTGATTCTCCCCCTCTACTCCACTGTGGTGAGACCCCACCTGGAGTGCTGCGTCCAGCTCTGGGGTCCTCAGCACAGGAAGGACATGGACCTGTTGGAATGGGTCCAGAGGAGGGCCACAAAAATGGTCAGAGGGATGGAGCACCTCTCCTATGAGGACAGGCTGAGAGAGCTGGGGTTGTTCAGCCTGGAGAAGAGAAGGCTCCGGGGACACCTTATTGCAGACTTTTAGTACTTAAAGGGGGCTTATAAGAAAGATGGGGACAAACTTTTTAGTAGGGCCTGTAGCAATAGGACAAGGGGCAAAGGTTTTAAACTAAAAGAGGGTAGATTCAGATTGGATGCAAGGAAAAAATTTTTCACAATGAGGGTGGTGAAACACTGGAAGGGGTTGCCCAGAGAGATGGTAGATGCCCCATCCCTGGAAACATTCAAGGACAGGCTGGATGGGGCTCTGAGCAACCTGATCTGGTTGTAGATGTCCGTGCTCGTTGCAGGGGTGTTGAACTAGATGACCTTTAAAGGTCCCTTCCATCCCAAACTATTCTATGATTCTATGATAAATCCTTGAAGATTACTTCGATCCCGAAAGCAGGTGGAAAAAAGAATGAGAGAAAAGTCCTTAAAGTCTGTACATGTACAGGGATGACATCTTTCTCAGGATGCCCCTGTGTCTCAGCTTATTGGAGTTGGGAGACTCTTCTGTGGAGATACCTATCTGCATGCCTTGTTCTTCTGCTCTTGACTACCTGTGGAATACACATCCAGGGCTTGCTGGGCTTCTGTCTGAGCCATGATGGCTCCTAATACTTCTATATTTATGCTTTGTCTTTGTTGATGTTTGTGAACAAACCAGTTCCAGTCCCCATGCTTTCTCCTCCTCAGGACAGCACATGCTGCTGTATGCGGGCATCCGCTCTGCACTCCAATTCAGTAGTTTTCTAGGCCAAAACTTTGTCCTCTCCTTCAGTGTCTGCCTAAATTCCCCCATCACAAACACAACACCAGAACTGCCACTCACATTTGCTTTGTTTGGGCAATGTAGTCAGCAGCAAGGCAGCACAACATTTGGCAGATGGCTGGCCGAGCAATTACCGTTACAACCTAAGTGGGCAGCTGTTAGGCTTCCAAGTCTCCCAGCCCTGCGTCCTTTGCATAAAATACATATTCTGCCCCACTGCCTTACATGCCTACTAAGTGGCTTCAAAGCACAGTTAGGTACTTGGCACACATACACACTCACCAGTTTGTTTCCTGACCATGTGCTTCACGTGAACATCCTTGCCATATTAGGAGCTGTTCCGGCTTGTAGAGACACTGTGGTTGAAACTGAGGGGTATCTGAGCACCTTCAGTAATGACATGTATACCTGAACTATTACACACTTCAGCCTCTTTCTGCATTTTTGGTCCTTTGCTCCGCCTGTCTGTCCCTGTAAGCCACCTTCATCTTTATCACACTGTTAGCATGCCAAAATTGTCTAAACAGGAAACCAGAGAAAGGCAATTTAAGGTAAAATATAGCAGCATGAGATGATTTGGCCCTTCCAGTTTTCCTCAGTGTTTGGCAATAATTCATCTGATATAATTCTTCATACAAAATCTTAGCAAAACCCCCTCCCTTACAGCAAGGTGTTTAACAAGTATTTTGATACTAATCCATCACACCATGGATACATTTCTTGAGGTGGAATTTTTTATCACTGCTCTTCTAACTTAGTAGGGGGAGGTTTGCTGTGCTTGGGTTAGGAGATCTTTCTTCTTGGACAAGTGCCAGGATCTCTTTGGCTCTGGTGGAAACCCTTCTAAATCTCTCCCATCTAATTTCTCAGTTAATAATTTGACCCCTTCACTTACATTTATGCTACTTATGGGGCCTCAGGCATAGACTAAAGTGCACATCCCTCCCTTTTTCTCCCACATGCGATGACTAGGATTGCTTGAGGTTAACTAGTCCGCCAACAGACCTGGTCATGGGTAATTGCTGGGGTTTCCTTCCCCTAAACCTGGCTCTCTTTCTGCCTCTTGATTTTTATTTTGTGACTTTCTGTCTCTGTCTTTCTTACAGACAGCATGTTAAAAGCAATAGCAGAAAGTGCACCAGCTGCAGCTGAACCAAAGTGTCACCTGTCATCTCCTTACCTTTTGTGGTTCCCCACTTGTCAGTGCTTCCAGGCAGCCACAGCAGCTATGAATTCAGCAATTAATGTTTCACTTTTCAAAACTGTTACAAGCACTTTGCAAGTAAACTCCTTATTCTCCTTATGAGCTGCAGCAAAACCTCTCCCAGCAGCTCAGTTGAGACTTGAAGTTAGATCATGGCATATAAGCATTTCTGGCAGGAAGGAGGCACCTATGAAGATACTAACAGTTCAAGGTGCTCCTGCTTTGTGAATACTGATTAAACAATGTGTATCCTCAGTGGTCACACAGTTGCATGCAGCATTTTTGGCAGTTGTCCTAGTGTTGTTTAATTGCCACCTGTCACATCAACATGTCAAGTACTACGCCCCATGTTCCCTATCGAGAAAGGCTGATTCAGTGAGTTAGAACAAACATGCCAAGGGA
Source organism: Platalea leucorodia (assembly GCF_965183815.1). Classification (NCBI taxonomy): domain Eukaryota; kingdom Metazoa; phylum Chordata; class Aves; order Pelecaniformes; family Threskiornithidae; genus Platalea; species Platalea leucorodia. The sequence goes on from NC_138824.1 coordinate 72,639,127, forward strand.
CATGTTTTTAAATGATTCACAAGAGGCTTTGTTACTGTGGCTTTAGGCATCTGGGGGGAGAAGGGAGCAGAATCTTGCATTACCCAAGAGAACCAGGTGTTCTGCCAAAGGAGGTGAGTAACGGTAGGAAAACTTGTTATATTAATGCCAAAACAACACACAATTCTTTTGGTCATGCGTACATGACCATGCAAATATGTATACAGGGATGAGGAATCAATTTAACTTAATATTTTCTTAAGCTTTTTGTTTAACTATTAGCTCATTGCCTAACCCTATTTTGACCTCCTCAGACCGACTGTCTTCAAAATAGTTTTTCTGTAAGGGCACTATAAACCTCCCATTTGGCTATGGCACCTGGAGTAAGTCTTTGTCCTGCTTTTATCTAGCTCTGCAGACATAGCCAGAGTGAGCTGGGCTTTGAGGCTAATTGCTCCACATTTCTGCCAGTAACAAGCTTGGGGGGCTCAAGCTTGCGGAGATGGTGGTGAAGGAATGGAGGAAGTTGTAGAGATAAAAGCACTGAGAAAGAGTACTTCACATTGCGCTCTCATAGAGCAGCTGGCTCTTTGCATGCTATAACACTACTAGTGAATTGGAACAGGTCATGGACTGATCTTGCCAGCCACAGTGAGAAATGTCAGAACAGTGTGTTTCAGTCCAATGTGGGGAATGGAGAGACCAGGAGACTTTTCACCTTCCACAGAAGTCAGTCAGAATGAGAAAAAAGTCTGATTGATGGTAAACTCTCCACAGATTTTGGAAAAAAAAAATCTGTTTCCAGCTTTCCGACTGTTTCTAAACCTCACAGGAAACCATGGTTGAACCTGGAGCATAACTGAGGGAGGAGAGGTTAGGATCACAATTCCCTGAAGAAAAAAGCATAGGGGGCGAAAAATTGCTTGAAAGGAGATCTACAGTGCAAACTGCTGTGCTTAGCATGTCAGTGGTCCTGTGGCCCCTCAGAGAGGCACATCCTCAGGGTGCTTGCTGCACCTCCACCTGCTTGTGAAGCTTCCTGGCAGCACTGGCCATCAGAAGAGTGTCCCAGGCAGTCTGCTTCTGCCAGACCGGCCGCAGAAACTTCTGTGGCTCTCTACGTGCTCCAGAAACCACACAGATTTATGAAAGATTTTGTTCAGTCCTGACATGCTGTGAGGAAACCAGGAGTTAGCACAGATCTATAAACATGCTCAGAGGGAGCAATTACTTCTGGCATGTGAATGATAGGATCAATACATACACATTCTGAATAGCTTTTGCCCCGCCTGCTCAGTGCATAGGGGAGATTATTTTTAGTAGTGCAAGTTGTCTGCCAAGGTAGATTTTTCTACCTTTGCTAAAGTTACTTTAGCCTGGGAAAGGCCAAGGGAGAGACATCTGGTGGAAGAGTATCGATGGAGAGCAAGCTTGCTTCTGAAAGAGAGAAAAAGTTTGGACCAAGCTTGCAAAGCCAAAAGCTAGGTTAATTAAAATATTTCATCCTGTCATTCTGATGTTCATGGAAGCAAACAGAAATACTTAATAGTGCCCTTCAGGGTCAGACCGTGCTTTGCTTCACTTCACTTCTAGCTGCCTCTCCCACTCATTGTTAAGTGCAAGCCTCCAGCTCACAGGGACATCAAGCTTATTAATCAGATTTCAGATGAGACCACATTATATTGGTCTGGGTCCCAGGATCACCAGGTATTTTCTGCTGAGGACTGAGTCTGATACTTAGCTTGATCGTCCATTTCTGGGCATTCAGTGGAAACCATTTATCACAGTAATACTGATAAGGTATCACCAAACGAGGTACATCACAAGCTGTAAAAGATTAGCTGGATTTCATATTAACAGAAATCATTTTGGACTAACGTACAAGCACACTGAATGGTGTAACATGGAAGAGGTGTGTCTTGAAACAAACTCTTCCAATGTCCACAAGTGACCAGCAGGGAGGCTGCAATATGGAGTGGCATTAGGCTTCTGCTGAATCTATAGAATCTGTGCATTAATTTCTTCAAAGTCCTTAGAAAATCTTAAACTGAATCTCCCTGAGAAGTCATACATCAAATGATAGAAGTTGAAGACTACATTTGTTGCGACTTGAAGCCAAAATCAGTACCGTGGTCTCAATGGCATGAGAAAAGAGCAGAAAAGAAGCAGGAAAGAGAAGACTGCTCCCCCCAAAAAAAAAGAAAAAGGAAGATCTATCATGCTTGAGGAGAAGGCAAAAACAATTCCTAAACCATTGCACATCACAGCCACAGTGACACACTCAGGAGCCCAGGTTGCTCTTCTACGTCTTCCTCCTCAGGTTCTCCAAACTGTTCTGCCTTCACCCCACAGACAGTGCTAGCAAGAGGTGACAGCCCCCAGTATATTTGTTCAGATTTAACGTGACCTCCAAGCCATTCTTGCTGTGATATTGTTGGTAATAGGAAGTAAGTGTAGCGTAGCTGGATATTCTCAAATAAGTGATAGCACTGGAGAGTGGGACATAGCCACATTGGTGAGCTGAGGTAGGCATAAAAGCCAATGTTGCACCATTTCCAAGAAATAGCCTCTAGGCAAAAATCACTGGAAATGGATATATGCCAGTCAAGGTTTATTTCTCCAGGTTAAGGAGGAGATTATCTTTTTCCTGGAACAATTTCAGGGAATACACAGGAAAAAGACCTGACCTACAACTGCCACAGGTTAAAGAAGAGGTTAAAAATCCAAGGATAGATACCATCTCAAAAGGACAGATACCATCTTCTTTGCTGCCTCTCTCTATTCAGCCTCAGGACTCTTGTCTCATTTATGGAGGTTGACTGTAACTACATTAGTCCTGAACACATTCTCTATCCACCCTGAAATTGAAAATCTGTCTCTCCTTATGTCAGAAAGACGATTTCTTGCATATTTCCCAGTCTGTGAGGCAAGCAAAGTAAGCTAGATCCTTTCCTGGGCCACTATCTCTCCCTGGCTCATCAGTTATCACTGAGAGTTGTGATCTTATGGCTCAGCTCTTCTCTGAGCCTCATTTATCCACTTCTTTGCCTTCTCCTACTTCAAATTCCTTCTGTGAGTCCCTCTCAACCACCAACGACGACAGAGCAATACTTCAACAGGTGTACTTCAACAGGGCACCAGAACAGATTTTTTTAAAGAAAGAAACAGGAGGATTTCAAAACCTTGTTCCATTTGGTTCACAGCTCCTTCTGAAATGACACGATGTTATTTCCTGTTGTTCTCCTCATTTTTTCTTTATTTGCCCCTATCATAAATTAAACTGGAAACTCATTTCTTCCTCAGAAAGTAATGGAGAAACAAGCAACAGAAGGAGGAGTTGTAGCTCCATTTCTTTAAGCCTTCACGTGCTTCAAAGGAACAAGAGCCAGCCTCTCCCCAGCTCTGCATTACTGGGAGGAACAACTGCCAGAGGCACAACAGGTTCCTCTAAGGCTTTGCAAACACCACTAGAAACAAGAAATCAAATGTGAGCCTTTCCTCAGGTCAGACTGAGTCCTCTAGAGTCTTCTCTTCTTAAATAATTTCCTTCTTTTTCGTCTCAGCTGTCTGGCTAGACAGTCTCCAAAACTCAGGCTGAGGGGCCAGTGCGGTGTGGGGGAAGGTCCTGCTGTCCTTTCTGCAAGGCAAGTTATTTCCTCTGATGGAGGGGGAGTGTATTTGCCAGCTCACAAAATTCTTCAGCGTGGTCCGTTTTACTGAGTATTAGTGTAATACTCAGTATTTTACTATTAACGCCTTTCAGAAGCCTTCAGCAATGTATAGGATTCAATGCTGCCAACCCTCATGAGTTTATCCCATTATTTGTAAGTTTGGTTTCTGAGAAAAAATGATAGACCATGGTTTTGTTACCCTTTCTCCTTTAGAAAGCACAAGTCTTAGAGCCCTCCAGGTGCATACATAAACTCGTTTAAAGTCAGTCAGGGATATTAAGACTGATGAGAAGCTGAGGTCTGAAGCCCAGCCAGAACTGGGAGGAGGGTCTGGGGCAGAGAAGGCCAACGGCCCAGACCAGGAGATGAGATGTCTCAGGGTGAGGAGGTGGGAAGAGGGATGGGGGGCTCACAGAAATGGAGACTGATTCAGAGATCTGGTTGCTGAATGGACTGTGGCTGCTGTAGGGACGGGGAAGAGGAGGTAGGGATGAAGAGGTCAGTGAGCAGAGAGCAGGCTTGAGGTAAAAACATGTTGATAGTTTCAGGCTTGGGGCTGACATATGGAAGGACATGGAGAATTATATCCCCAAACTGAGTGTTGGTCTTCTCCAGCTGTCAACATAGGGCTGTGAAATGCACCAACAGAGTGCGTGCCTTACCGGGTCTTGTGGGGGTCCCTGCAGGTGGGGACACAGCACCCTTGCTGTTGTGGGGGCCTCCTCCAGCCCCAGGCAAAACAACTAAAAGTGCCAACCCTGTGTATTGCCGAAACCCGCGTCAACAGGACGGTACCTAAAAGAGCCTTGGATTTCTCTTCTATTTGTTTTTTTTTAAAAAGCTATGAAGATTTTATGCAAAACTACTGTAAAAAAAATATTGAAAGAATGCTGTTTTCAGATTTAATGATCTCAAAGATAAGCAGTGTCAGAAGCAGGTGCAAACCAGTCTTTGATGACATATATACTAAATGTTGCCAGTGTCATATGGAAAAGTAGTGTCTGAATATGTAAAGACTCTCTCCTAAGACATACACAGTAGAGGAGAGGTGTTACATTCAAATTACACAAGCAAATTTTGAGTTTTCCCAGCTCATGAGTGCTTTTTTTTGCAATGATAGTAGTGTTATTTTAGCTTCATGAGTTCCATGTAAGCCAGTGCTGAAGTTAATGAGAGGCAGTATACACTGAGCTGCATAATGACATCTATTTTTACTGTAAGAGTTTGGAGCATTAATGCCCTTTAAAGAGTTTATAGATTTTGCTTTAACTAGGTGTTTATTGCTCAGTCTTTCATATGTTTGAATTTAACCTCTGCTAAGTCTATGTACACAGTTTGTGTGTGTATGTATGTAAGCTTATGTAGATAGCTACAATGAAACATTGTTCCATCGGCTTCCTCAAATGAATGACAAATGGAACCCTACTTGCTGGTTTGTATAGAGTATATGTATGTGAATGGCATATGTGTACCTATGCTAAAAACATGCATATGCAGAGAGAGGGCATAGAAGGTTTTCTCAAAAAATAGCATTCTGCTGTTTGTGTTGCTCTATACCAGGAATGCATGAATGTGGTAATGGTTTTTTTTGTAGCTAGGTAACTCATTTATCTGTTTCCACAGCATTTTGACTTCTAGGAACCCTAATTGGTGTTCCACTAGGCACAGTGCTAGCTTCCCTTCAAACGAATATACCAAACTCTTCCAGTATGCATCATTACTGACTGCATAGCACACAAAATCATTCTCCATGAAGAAAAGACAGATGGTTTCTTTACGTTTTTAATATTGCACACACTCAAATCTTGCAATTGCTTCTATTGAATAAAATCATTTTGTCTCCTCTGCAGTAAGATGTATTCTAGCCTTTATGGCCTTGCAACTTATTAGATAAATAATTACAGAATTTCCATCTATCACTGAAGGCACAGATATGCTATAGATACAGATGGGACTGGAGTGTGTTTATGAAACTGATAGATCATCTTTAATCAGTGGGTTCCTGAAGTGACCTTCAGAGATATAAATAACTATCATCAAGTAGAAAACAGAGTAGGTAAGGCATGTCCGGAGGGCAAATAAGAAGAGGAGAGTCACTAAGGTACTCTAAATTGTTCTTTGAGAGGAAGCATAACTCTGCAGATTAGGTACAGTGTCTAGCAAAACAGTGTGAGCACCTAAATAAAGTCAGAGTTCCAACAAATACTGATTGAACCCTGCCCTCTTCCTTCCTCTGCTCCAAGGAGAGTAGGAAGTATCAGAGGAGAGATTATCTTGGCAAGTACTTTGGTTATAAAAAGTCTTCAGCCCCAAGGGGATCCTGGGCATCTCCTGCCAGCCGTGGTAGCTCAGGATCACCCAAGCACACACTCAGCCTCTGTCTTGATCTCAAAAACCTGCTGATTCTGTGATATAACTGGAAATCCATTTTTTAAAGGACTGTTGGAAATGTATTTACAGGAAGCTTCTTATGCCTGAAGATGAGGCAGAGCTGGGTTGTTTTCTGGCCATTTTCCCACCCTGTGCCAAGCACTGGGATGACATGAGGAAGGTGAGGTGGTCACCTCTCCAGCTAGAAGTTAGTGATCTGCTGTAAGACATTTACCTAAGCTCCTCTGTGAGTCAATGAAGGCAAAGAAGTGATTCCCTCCCCCCACCTCCGACACTGAGACACTTCGGTGAGAGACAGCACATGTGAACTGAAACTGAGGGGCACGTTATACTTTTCAAATCTTGGGTGACCTGTTGCAGTCAAGTAGTCGTTCTCCAGACTGTTGAAGGGCAAAACAAAAAAATAAATAAATCACCTTCCCTACTGTCAATAACAGCAAAAGCAAGAAAATAAAGGATGACAATCATTGGTACCCTAAATGAGAAAGGAGAAATTGAAGCAAATCACTGCCCCGCTCCACGGAGAGCAGAAGACCCTCATTAGGGAAGTCTCATGCAGCCTCTCTTTTGGGCACTGGCTTTGCTGTGGAACAAAGTTATTTATTCCAGAGGGACAAATGCACAAGTGTTCTGCATTGATACTTGCACCACAGGTGGCCCAACTTCAGGCCTAACCAGTGTCCTTGGACGTCACTGAGAATGAGGGCATCAAATGCTCGTCTGACTGCTCTGATCCCAAATCAGAATCATTGCTTTCTTTTGCAGCAGTATAACATAGGCGTAACACAGTTGGGCAATTTTTAAAATGTTGGAAAAGGGCACAAGGAATTGACACTGCTATTTTTGCAGTGGATTCGTTTTTTTCTGTAATTTTTTTGCATCCAGAAGAAGAGGAAGCTCAGGCCATCTGTACTTTAAGGGCAGCGTGGACAACAGTTGTTTCTTTTACATCAGTGATGAACATTTTGTTCTCCTCTGTGATTTGTCACCTGTTTTTTGTTTGCTGTTTTTATTTTTTGCTGCTATATTCTTGCCCCATTATGTCTAATTTTTCTCTGAATTTCAGGGGTAGAAATCAACAGTGAGTCTAATGAGGTCAGTGGTGCTGTGCTGACATGCAGACAGCATTTGCTGAGTGGAGGGCTTTGGGCATTGCTTCCTAATGTTGTCACACACTCTTCTGTAACCGTGCATGAGCTGTGGAAGCTAGTAATTTTCTGAACCAGCAATTTTAATATCTAGTTACAAAATGTAGCCATATGGTCATTTGTCTCTTGGTCCTAACGGTCCATACATATATCTTTGCATGCTTCCTCCACAGGGCCACCACAGATGAAGAGCACTCTGGGGACAGAAAACAACAATAGCAACAGCAATGCTCACTTCAGCTGGGTGGGAACAGATTCATACCATTCCCATGGTATTGCTGAGATCTTTCACTCATTGGGAGGTTTATAATTTTCACATTATGTAAGAAAAGCATGTGTGTGAAAGGGAAAGAGACATACACAGAGGGAAAATTCAATGCCTTTGTAAAAAATGCATTAACTGGAAACGTCAAAAAATGCTGTTTTGCCTCAATGGTATAAAATGTCTTCTCCATCTTCCCCTTGATGTACAAGGAGGCATTTAGGAGTCCAAAGTTTATCTGAATGTGGAGCGGTGACCACCATTTTAGCAACATCTATCTCTTTCTGTAAAAAAACCTGTTATCCATTATCCATTCAATTACCCTGCTACTGGCTTTGTTTCATTAGCACAACCTGTACTTAGGATGGAAGCCCACCGCAAAACCATTCTCCAGGTCAGTACAGCCAGGCAGTGTCTCCTTACACAGTGTGGATAGGCATGATGACTGCCTGTGACCAAGAGGACTACCTCTATCCACCTTTCTCTTTACAGCACATCCCATCTTCCTCCTTTTCCTCTTTTAGATTTGATTCCTCTCTAATTACAGGTTGGAGTACCTCTGAATGCCAACAGGTAAAGGCAGGAGATTTGTGACCCTCTTGCTTAAATTTGAACAGTTTGGTCTGTCCATCAAATTGAAGATGAATGTGCCTAAAGAACTTACTTAAAATTCAGGAAGGGAGATTAATAGTAGGTGGCTTTTTGTATCACGCTTCTCAAGAAGTGCTGTGTGTACCTATGATCTTTATTTACCTTTCAATCACAAACAAAATTGCTGTTCTATTCCTCACATCTGCTTACAAAAAATCTCTCTGGGCGATGCCTGATGGCTCTTCTCAGATACATAATTGAAGAAAGGGAACCTCTGAGGGAAAAAAGAACTTAATCATGTTTAACTTCTTGAATTAGATGCACAGGAGTCTTTGACCCTAAGGATGATCTCAGATATATCCCAAACAAGATAAATATTCAGGAAGGCTCTTGAAAGTGTTGTTTGTCTGTTCTCTAGCCTTCTTGAATTTCCCTCCTAGCTCAAACTAGTCTGTGTCACATTTCATGCAACTCGTAATCTCCAAGGGAAAAAACCCACTTAACCATGCTGTCAGGCTCTTACTTCAGGCTCTCAACAATTTTCTGCTTCCTCTGAACACTAGTGTATATGTATGAGACTTATAGATATTGTCTGACTAAACAAATCAAACCACCAGATATCTCATGGGAACTCCTGAGGTAGCTTTACTCCCCTACTCTTCAAAATGTCAGGATGTCTTTTAAATATGATTGAAAGTCTGCTAGAAATGCCATCCAAGGTGTAGCAGCTTGAAAACAATCAAATGAATGTAGGTAAACAAGTTTGATAACTTTGCCCTAATTAGATAGATTTTAGTAATAAGATGTTAGAAAGGTATATATACACATTTGTGAAATAATACATATAAAATACATTTTTATATTGTGTATATAGCAAGTATGTACATATATTGCATAGCAATGTAACACAATAGCATACATGTTGTTTTCCTATTGTTATGTAAGTCTAATTTCTAGAGACCCTGAGAAGTCTGGGGACTCTAAAGGAAGGATGTTTGTGTGACCAAGAATATATTAAATCTTCCTGAATCGCACATGGAAAACAACCGGGAAGTTACTATGTCTTAAAATATTGTTAATCTGCACCTGAAGTAAAACATTATTTGATGGATGTTCCACAGACAAGCAGATTACCTGGGAAAATGATCCACAGAAGAACAGGCTGTCTGAAAAAGTATACATTGATGAATGGTACACAGAATGGATGGGTTATCAAATTAACAAAAACAGGAACCATAACTGGGAAAAAACAATTAACCTTTTATATGGATCACATAAGTAATGACATGAAGAATCATCAAAGTTGACCACAACTAATGTCTTAGGTTGTGTGTATCAGACTCCATCACATACAGCTGAGTTGTGCAGACACTGCTTTTCTTCAGACTTGGGTGTGCAGAATTGTTGCCTCTGATATCCCCTACTGTAACACCAGGTATGTCAGTATTAGTTTAGTAATATTAAAGGGAAACAAGTTTCTGTTGCTGGTGTTTGGTCTGGTACCCCACTCTTGAGATGTGTCGTAATTTGGATGCCACAGAGGGATTCCTTCTGTGTTATATTCACAGTTCTTGCAGAGTCTATGGAACCACACACAGCCCTACAGAAATATAAAGGTGTCTGGACTTATTTTTCTTCCTTTCTTTTTTCACTTTCTTTTCTTCCGCACTCAGTTTTCTAGCCATCACTGAGACGCAGCTCACGGTTCATGAAGAAGTCTCAAACAGCCTAACAAATGGCACGAGAACAAGCTCTTGATGTGGTACTCTTGTACTCGACATCTCTGCACTGGCAAGCGCTTGCAATTCCCCTTGGGTGTCTCTAATTATAATGTATGGTTCATTAAAAATGACAACAGAGTTCATCGAGCCTGCATTCTTGTGATTAATTGCAATGTTCTCCTAATCAGTTGTTGTTATTTATACCTCCGCCTTTATGCAACTGATTATACTGTACATTTGCACCATTCAGAGAGTAACAGAAGGGACATGAAGGGCATGTTTACATGATGCAATGGAGCATGGTGTAGATATGCCTGAACTAGCGGTGACCCAAGCCGTGTGCTGGCACAGCACAGAGCTGTACAGTGCTAGAGATACTAGCCTGGGTCTCCATCTCAGAGCCACAAGGAAGCTATGCCAAGCTCATAAGCTCTGCCTCTCAGAAGGATTTGTTAGACTCTGTGAAAAGCTGTGGAGTCATGGTTTTTCTGGTCTCAGTTTCAGAGCTCATGCTGTCTCCAGTTGGTGAAAAATCACAGGCAGCTCAGTGCAGGTATTTCTCAGGAACTCCCTTTGAGTGTTCCTGCCTGTATGTGTGTGTATATATCAGATTTCAGCAACCAGAAGAAATCCTCCTTTAAGCCTCCTAAAAATATCTTTAAAATATCCTAGATCCACTGACTAAGCACTGCCGTGTATTAAAGAACCCACTGAACAAAATCTTAAAAAATATCTCTGAAAATCGGCTCCTGTCCATCAGGAGGAACAGAAATTTTGAGGGTACAAAACTCCATGTTAAGTTGCTAATAAGAAGGCTATAGTTTGATTCACCTTGAGTTTATATTTGTGTGCAGATGATTTCTGGTTGTTCTTTTATGACCTCAGCTAAGGTAGTAAGCAATTTTGGGGGCCTGTTATTGGATATCCCAAACTGAGACAGACACCAGTAATCTGATTTTTTGAGAAATTGCAGAGCAGCTATCTCTGAAGACAAGTTAGTCCCTCTTGGGTACACTGGATGTGCATAAAAAAATGTGATGTGCTAGGTCGTTTTTCAGAGTATTTTTGCAGGGAAGCTGCAAACTTCCTATGTTGTAACAGATCTTTCTTACGTCCTCCTCTTCCTTTAGTTTCTGCTTGCTACACATCTGCTCTGAAATTCTCCTGTTCCTCAGTTTCAGGCTTTTAGTTGCAATCTAATGCTATTTGCACAGCGTTATCGCCTGGAGGCCTAAGTCAACTTTGGCAAGCCTCCTACTGGCATGTTATGTTAATAACTGATTGGTTTTGTTCTCAGCGAGAGCAATTTGTTCCAACAACTGGGATTCATCCCACTTCTTTAGCGAGCACACAGCTACATTCTAGCACAAACATTAAAGGCCAAGATCTTTAAAAATAGAAAGGGAGGGACGACCAGCATCATTGCATCCAATCCAACAGCTGCAGGCAACCATGGAGTAGCTGCCTACTCCAAACTGCACACCCACACCCGACCCCACCATCACAGAGCCTTTCCCAGCTCCTGAGGGCAAATTTACATTTTTAGATTTCTGACTGAAGTTTTTGAGCATCCAGGCATCCCCACCAACTTCAAATATTTAGACTTTTTAGCCAGACAGTTGTTAAATCTTTGGCCCACGCTGGTATGTTGATGCTGCAGGAAAAATCACATGGATGAGGACCTGCAACTTACTGCATTAATTCATATACAGTAATGGGAATTAAGGTTGCAGAGACCATGCTTATCTGTAATGTATTTGCTTTTCAATATGCGTGAAGTATGTCCCTAATATTACAAGCATTTGTATTTGTCAATAGGAGGATGTATCTCCATAGTTTAAGCTAGGCATTTTAACTGCCTGGGAAGTTTAAAAAAAAAAAAATCCCCAGACAAACAGAAAATGCTACTCATGAGCAACAAAAAATAGTTCATGAAAATTACTTTGTCATCACATGCAATTTGCATTTTTAAAATGTGTCTGTGAAATTTTGCAGTCATTTGCATTTCAAGTCAGCAATTAGATTAAAAAAGCCCACAACTGCAGCTGTGACAAGTACTCTGTTACGTGAAAAAACATAAACAATCCTCTTGTCCTCCAGTAACAGCTCTGATGAGAATGAATTTTAGCGTAGCACTCAACTTTTGCCTCTTCAAGGCTTCTCTCATCCTTGATACAGTATAACTGGAAAACCTAAAAGAATTGGAGTCCAAACAAGATATGTATTTCATAATACAAATTGCTCTTGGTATTGCGCTTGACCCTTTACAGAACATCTTTTCAGACACCGTTAGGATCAGCTCCCTTCTCACCAACTCCCTGCCCCATGCTCAGCATCCTCCTTGGAGGGAGACGAAGAGGAGATGAAGGTCTCTGGGGATGGACATCCATCAGCTTCCCTGGAGCTCGGAGCACATCATCCTGCAGGAAGGGGAGCCGTGGCCAGACGATTTCTTCCCCGCCTTCCCCACCTGCCTTGTTGACAAAGACAGAAACTTTGAGGCTTTATTTAGCAAAAAGAGATACAAAAGAGTAGGACTGCAAATATATATCACCTCTTTTCCCCAGCTTCCTCAGCCCTCTGTACCAAAACTGGTACCTTCCTTACAGAGGTGCCTCCAGCTCATCCTGAGCATTGGTGCACCCAAGCCCAGGCATAGCAGTCAGTCCATGACACCTTTGGGGAGTAACAGATATTCAGTGTAGAGAGGACTGACCCTGACAATTTCCTTATTCAACAGCTGCTCAGCGATCGAGTCTCTATATTAAACGACCTTTGTCCTTAGCTTTGTCTTCGGCTTCTTTCTGTCCCATCAAGCAAAGCATCTCCCCATTTCGCACTAGAACCAGCAGGTCACGACTGGCTGCGGGATCACAGCTTCTCTTAGGGCTTGAATAAGATCTGATTTTCGGCAGGGACATTTTGGAAATCAGGTCGCCGTGCAGCCCTGAAAGCGGAGTACCAAAAAAAGAAAAGGAAAGGGCAGGCAGTTTTAGTCATTTTAGAAAATGTCAGCTAGTATTCACTGGTGGGTTTTAAGACACATCTGTGCATCAGTGGGAAAGCTCCTTTGGCTTTCTGAAACACCCCTGCTCCAGTGGGCTGCTGGCTGTGCCCACAGGGCGTGACCCATGCCGGGCATCCAGAGACACCGGCAGTTTGTTATAAGCGCAGTGCACCGCTCTGCTCCATGCTTGCTTGTTGCCGTTGCTGCCTTTTTTCCCTGGGTGGTTATTGATAACAACATTTATGACCAGTTTTTATGGTCAGCTGAGCTGGTGAGAGTAGGTGCTGTGGTCCACCACAGCCCTGTCCCAAGCACCTTGTTTCACGTGTGGACAGTGGCTTCAGTTTCAAACCCTGAGATAATTCAGTGTTTAAAGTCTTTTCCCACCAGCATTGGTGTTCACGCCGTAACAGGGGTGTTTTAGGTCTGACCTTGAGGAGGAAATGTGACGCCTTGGAAAATACCCATCAGCTGTTGATGTCTGGATTTCTCTGCACTTCAAAACCTATTCTTGCCTTATTTGTCAGTGGAACTGGGTGAAAGACACAGAAAACTCGAGCGCTATTATTCGCCAGTGAGATGGAATGCAAGCTTTCCCTTCAGCTTTAATTCAGGGCTTCTCCTTCCCTGTAACACGTGTTAACATGAATTCCCTTCCTTAGATCAGAAGGCAAGTGGATAGCAGAGGGAGAAGAGAATTAGAGACACAGAAGACGACTGAAAATAAATGATGAGCTAAGGGCTGGGCAGGGAAAGAGACTGACACTGGTTATGAGGAGAGTGTGTCCAAATAACACAAGGGAAGACGTGATCCAGAGGAATAAAGACAGTAGGAACATTATATTATATTTTGGTCATTTATGATCCAGAAAGAGAATTTTTTTTTTTTTTTCTGCAACGGGTGAGAGAAAGACTAAGATGGTGGTCGGGGACAGAAGAGCATGATGCGACTAAAAGTAGCTGAACTTGTTTTAGCTCAGCAAAGTGAAGGTTGAGAAAGATGTGATTTCTCTCTAGAAATATATCAAAAGAGTAAATGCCAGATGGAGAAAGGCTATTTGAGCTAAAGGGCGATTTTGGCAAAAGAACAAAAGGGGGAGAAAAATCAGCCATAAATACATTCAGCCCAGAGAGCTTTCTAACCATCTGAGCGGTGGGAGTCTGCAGCCTCCACTCAGCTGGAGCCACTGGGGCAATCTCTGGGTCTTAAAGGTAGAGCCTGATCACTGCATGAAAAGGAGTGAGTGACAGGGCTGCCTGGCTTTGACAAGGCAGGATGCTCCTAATGTTCAGGTCTTGCTCTCGAAAAAGCCAACGAAAATGGAAATGAGTGCAGGATTTGCTGGCAGCCTTTTTGTTAGCTAGCAGATATCAATAGGACCAAGTGCACTGAAAATTTCCACAGCTAGCTATCACACCCTCACCCAGTCCGTCCCCTGAAGCTCTTACCTTCATGTTTTACAATCACTTTACAATGGAAAAAGGTGTGTATCTGTGAAGACAGTGCTTCAGCAGTTATCAACAGGTTTTTCTCATTACAGCTGAAGCTATTAAATATGCCTCTCAAGGTCATTTGACATGCCAGTCAGCATTGAACTCCAAATGGGCCACCTAAATTTTAAACAGAAATTCCTCCAAAATTGCTACATTATCAGCAGCGTGACAGTAGCCCCCCTTGCCTCCCTGCATTCGAGGTTCTCATCCTTTGCAGCTGTCGTGATTTCTCTGTCCTCATTTAAACCCGTAGTAACTCACCCTCAGACTGCCGGGCTGGGGTCAGAGGGCAGGAAGCAGCACAAGAATCAGGCCCTCTTTTTACTTTTGTACATCTGAAAGCAGTTTCTGGCCAAAAATTTTTCTCTTCCTAAGTGAGAGTTGTCTCATAGCCTTGGCTACAGTAACCTGGTTCAACATGGTCAGCTCTTAGATAAGGTTTCCTTTTCAATGAAGCATGTAATATGTCTATATTATTATTAAATAACAATAATACTATTAATATTATATCAGTGTTTGTAGTAATAAAAAATAATGAGAATACCTATCTGTTGCAGTAGGACGTCAGCCTGCCTCTGGAGGTGGGGAGAGCCATCTGACCTGCCAGAAGTGACTCGCTTCCATTTTTTTGGGGCAGTTTGGAGGTTTTTTAGTTGGTTTGGCATTTTGCTGCTAAAGGGCACGTCTGGGTTTTGTGAACACCCATGGACAATTGAAAATGCAATCTGGCTATTTGTCATCTTACCAGTCACAATGTACTCGATTATACTAAAATCGCACAAATTTCTATCCCCTGCGGCTATTGCAATTTCAGGTTTCAGACCTCTATTGTATTTTGATCTTTCCCATAGATGCCTTAAGTTCTGGAATTTTTTAAGTCTTGAATTTTATGTAACAGTTAAGATGTAAATTTTCCATCAGTCTGGCTAGTATTAACTTCAGGTGATATGCAAAGCCTGTCGAAACCTCTGAGAGCTTTTCATTTGACTATAATGGGCTTTGGATCAGGACTCTTAATAGCAGTCATTTGTTTGAATCTATTCTAGTTTAATGAGTGATTAGCAGATGTTTTCTCCACTCTTTACCTAACAGTTGATAAACCAGAATCTGTGAGGAGCTGTGTACTAAATAATGGTATGATTTTACAACCCTCAAATTGCTTTAGCAAATAGATTTATAAATCATGCACATAAAAGTAAAGGATATTGACAAATTCTCTGCTATAAAAGAGGAGGCTTGCTGTGCTTTATGTGAGTATCTCAACAATAAAGTCTTACCTACCATGGGACACTGGGAAAAACTATCAGATCTTTATATGTCTTGGTGTCTTGGGTACCTCTCCTTTCCGTTCTCTTTTATTTGAGGTAATTTACATGTCTTTGGTACTCCAGCTCAAATTCCCACATCTTTTAGGACTAGATTCTTGTTTAAACAATGTTTAAACTACTCTTCGTGCAGGAAGAGAGTTGTGCAAAGAAAAAAGCCCTTGATTTTCCAGTTACTTGTTATTATTTTTTAAGTCACCTTCCAATCCAAGCAACATTTCTAACACTGAAAGATACCAACTATCAGGATTTGTTCTACTCGACCTTTCATGATATTTAGGCATCTGGCTTTCTAGCTCAAGTAATCAAGATGATAATTAAACCTACATCTTTGTGAATGTCAAAACTGTCATCTGCATTCAGAATGTAACAGGTCTACAAGAAATTATGATCAAGAGAAATTTAACAGCAGTGAGGTCATTAGGAAATTGTTCCAGCATTGGCTTCACCAAAAACTGCCTTGTCAAAGCAATTCAGTTACATGGAAGTACGTTATATGAACTGCCCATAGAGAATACCTAATCAGTGTCATTGTAAACTAAGCATACTTTGCAAATGTAATTGTTGACAGTATTTTAGATAATGCCCAAGTAGTAATAGCAGGTTATGGGTATCCTTTAGATTGTTTCACTATTAATAATTTGCACTATGTGCAGTTGTATACACTTCCAGCTTAGAACAAGGCAAAGTCAGGAGTGTTAAGTTCAAAGGAAAATGTGTCTTGAAATTGTTCCTGTTTGCAAATGAAGTCATGTCATAGTTTTCCAATCCCAATAAGCAATCATAAGTTATTTCCCAACAGCCAACATGATCCTGAGTTTCCAGCCAAAGTTGTAAGCCCACACTTTGCTCTTACCGATAACAAAGGGGAGGTGAGTGGGACAAAGTTTCCCACAAAGTTTCCCACAGCATTCTACTGGAGAAGCTGGCTGCTCACAGCTTGGATAAGTGCACTCTGCACTGGGTTAAAAACTGGCTGGACGGCCAAGCCCAGAGAGTGGTGGTGAATGGAGTCAACTCCAGTTGGCGGCCGGTCACAAGTGGTGTTCCCCAGGGCTCAGTACTGGGGCCGGTCCTGTTCAATATCTTCATTGATGATCTGGATGAGGGGATCGAGTGCACCCTCAGTGAGTTTGCAGATGACACCAAGCTGGGTGGAACTGTCTGCTGGAGGGTAGGAAGGCCCTACAGAGGGACCTGGACAGGCTGGATCGTTGGGCCAGGGCCAACTGTATGAGATTCAACAAGGCTCAGTGCCAGGTCCTGCACTTGGGTCACAACAACCCCATGCAACGCTACAGGCTGGGGGAGGAGTGGCTGGAGAGCTGCCTGGCAGAAAAGGACCTGGGGGTGTTGGTTAACAGCCACCTGAACATGGTGCAGCTGTGTGCTCAGGTGGCCAAGAGGGCCAATGGCATCCTGGCTTGTATCAGGACCAGTGAGGCCAGCAGGACCAGGGAGGTGACAGTGCCCCTGTACTCAGCACTGGTGAGGCCACACCTCGAGTCCTGTGTTCAGTTTTGGGCCCCTCACTACAAGAAGGACATCGAGGTGCTGGAGCGTGTCCAAAGAAGGGCAACGAAGCTGGTGAAGGGTCTGGAGCACAAGTCTTATGAGGAGCGGCTGAGGGAGCTGGGGTTGTTTAGTCTGGAGAAAAGGAGGCTGAAGGGAGACCCTATTGTTCTCTACAACTACCTGAAAGGAGGTACTTCTCCCAAGTAACAAGTGATAGGATGAGAGGAAACAGCCTCAAGCTGCACCAGGGGAAGTTTAGGTTGGATATTAGGAAAAACTTCTTCGCCAAAAGGGTAGTCAGGCACTGGAACAGGCTGCCCAGGGAAGTGGTTGAGTCTCCATCCCTGGAGGTATTTAAAAGACAGGTACACGTGGTGCTTGAGGACATGGTTTAGTGGTGGAATTGGCAGTGCTAGGCTAACGATTGGACTTGATGATCTTAAAGGTCTTTTCCAACCTTGACGATTCTATGATTCTGTGATTCTAAGTGTTGACTGTGATATGGGATCACTTGCATTGCAGGATGTCTTTTGTCATCTGCAACCGAAAGAGTTTAGTCCAAAACATTATAAATCTAGGCAAGCGTAGGAATTACTTCCATTTCTCTGGCCTTATTTCTCTCTTGTGCTCCCTGCCACATGCAAACTTCAAGCACTGCAACTCCAGCCGCAGAGCACCATGCAGCAGCACTGCTGCGCACACAGTTCCCTCTGTCATCACTCACAGGTTTCTCTGGAGACCGGTTTTGCAGCTAGTCAAAGAATTAAAACTAAAAATGTCGGCTTGGAACTCCAGATGTGGGCTGTAAATAGCTCTTGAGATTATAGTATGTATTTCTGTTGGTTATAAATAGGGTCTACAACGACTGAGGCACTAACTGGGTGCCTCAGATAAATGTGCCATGTGAGATGGAACGAATTCAGCCCATGTTTAGACAGCTCTGAAGGGCACAACAGCACATCCAGTGGGCAATTGTGCAGGAGCAGCAGCAGGAAACACAGAGCTTAGGGAGAATCTATGCCTTGAAGGCACTCACACGTATCTGCTTGCACCCAAAGCCTTTTCATGATAGGAGGCTCCCCTCCGTTTAAGATGTAGATGGATGCAGTGCTTTTGTCAGCTCTTTACATCAGAGGCAGATGCCCAGAGCACTTGCCCAAAGGGTGCTCTGGGTCATGTCCTGGGACCATTCTCAGCTGAGCTGGGAATTTCCATCAAAACTCCCCAGCTGCTCAGCCAAGAAGGAAGACCTCTCAAAGCAAGAGGAGCACAAGCGCCTGACTCCAGCCTAGCTCTCAGGCTGCCTGCGCTGGGAGATTTACTGTGTGCCGATTCCTGCTCCCGCAATTGTTTGTGCCTTTCACATTAAATATCCCCGGAAGAAAAAAGACAGAAAGGCTTCATTGCTAGCAATTTTAAATACTTTTACATCTACCTACATTACTGGTGTTTTGGACTGCAAACTCTTAAGAGTAGCCCTAGGCAGGAAGAATTTTGTACCAAATTACTTCTGTCCCTGTAGATTAAATGTATAACCTGAAGCAAAATTTGAGCCTGGGTGTACAGAGAGAGGTTCTTAATTGCCTGACAGCCTGCAAATTCCCCTTTTTCTAGTAATTTTCAAAGGATGGGAAAATGGGGTCTCTCGTGGCAGTGCTGGCATTTTAGATGGAGCAAGTGTGAAGCAGCAGTTAGTTGTTAGACTAATATAGCATCTGATCTGTGAGACACTTTCTAACAAGCGGGAGAGCTAACGGTACAGCTGAGCAAGTCGTCACTTGGCAGCACACGTCTGCAGGCTTCAGCTCTCCGTAACCTGTAGATGGCTAGTTAGCCTAGTGCAGGGGTAATGTAAACTCTGACCTGTGATATGGATGAAGGACGGAGGAAACGCCCAGGGGAGTACTGCTGAACAGACTTAAAATCTTTAGAAATCTCCCCATGCTCTCTCCCAGGCTCCCAAGTACATTCATATAAAAAGCATCAGCACCTGGAGACAAGTGTGCTAACTCTTGAAGGCTAGAGCATAAACTGAAATATATTTAAATAAAATATTAGAATGAATAACCTAAAGATTACTATGATGTATCATAGCCCCGAGTACACATGCTGTTTGCCGGTGTGCCTTCTGCCAGCTAGGATAATAGCTACTTTATCTCCAGGTTTTTGCAGCAGGAGCAATAACATCTGAAAGAAGCCAACCACTGATGGTAAGCTGGGGGGATAATTCAGAGTTTAGCCTAAGGCTCCCTCTGGAGTCAAAGGAGAGAGATCGGTGCCTCCAAGGAGGGATTCAGAGCAGGGACCTGAGTGGCTTTGGGGAGCTTGGTCTAGGGAAAACCCAGAGGGGTGCTCTCCCTGTGCCTCGCTGGAGGTATGCCAGTGCGGGGGCAAACTTGGCCTGAGCAGCCACTTTCTGGGTTTTCCCTTGTTTCCAGGGGAGAGCAAAGCCTGCTAATCTAAATTAGGCTGCAATGCTGGGACAAAGGCATACTGCATAGCACATTGCAAAGGTAAGGGACATCAAGCAAATATTGTGCTTGCTTAAGCATTACCTAAAGTTCAGTTAATTAGGCAATAATTTAAACTCTGGCTGATTTTAAGGGCAGTAGTTTTTCTTTTTGTACTATTACATATCCCATCCACATGGCTTTAGTTTTCAAATATGACAAGTGATGCTGTATGTTGGATAAGCTGCCAGAGGGTTTGATTTTCAGAAGGTGTACGTCTAAGTCCACAAGTCAGGCCCTCACAAGCTATAAGAACCACATAAATTAAACACCCAAAATCTGAAATAATTTTAGAAAAGCTTAGTCCCTGCATTTGAAGGAGTTTCAAGGCACTTATGAGAGATTCTTTGTTCAAAAGCAGTTCAGAGAAACCTTGGGATTCCCACTGCTTTTAGTTCAGTTTTCAGCTGTCTGCTGTACTTCTTCTATCAGCAGGTAGCATTTGCTCTTTTGACAGTCATGACTATAAAACCAACATCTGTGGAAATAGTCTTGATACTAATAGGACTGTATTTATTTGGGAAAAACAGCCAATCATTTCTACTAGAACCTGAATTCCTTTAATATAATGAGTAGCACTTAATCCATTAATTGATAATGTTTATCCATACATCAGCCCCAAAATACACAAAGAAATATATCTCTTACCAGATATTCCCAATCACAAAACTAAGCTTGGTACATCATTAATTTTTCCTACTCACAATATGGGCTGGACTGGAATAAATAGATTATAACTGTTATGATCGGGGAAGCGTTGGTAAAAGTGAGCAGAAACATGCTGAAATCAGGAGAAGCCTTTCTGTTGACTTCAAAGGTCTTGCAATCACATCTACGGTGCTGAATATTTTATCTGCTCCTAAAAGTTGTGACATGTATCGTTAGCTACTATGAGATTTAAGCAAGCGTGTGACAGCTTGCTCCAATGCAAAGCATGGCAATTGGGTTTAAGGACGGTCTGCTTTCCAAATCATCAGGGTATTTTTTGGTTTTGGGGGAAGGGGTTGGTGAATTACTGTCAAGATGACTTTAAAAACCCCTCTTGGAATCTGCCTGTATCCTGACTCCTTTAAAATAACTTACTAATACTTTGCAATAAAAAGTGTAATGAACACAATTAGCATTCCTGATACAATTAGCATAGCTGGAGAAAGTTTTTTTGGTTTGGTTTTGAAATATTTATGACTTGATTAATGAAACAAATAAACAGGACACCACTGTCTTGTTTTGATATCAAAAGCTCTTTTGCCTCCTGGGTGGGTACAGCTTTCATATAAAGCAGAGGACAAACTTTCTGCTCTTAACAGGCAATGCCCCAGCTTGAAGAGAGGTTGGTTTGCCATTAAGAATCTCGCTAAGTCAATGGGTGTAGTTTTTCCCTCTTCCTTAATCTACCATAGAAAACACAAGGAAATATAATAGTTTAATGCTTAAGAATCCCTTTTGCTACTTGTGTGTCGGTAAGAAAATGCTTTCATGTTGTTTTTTTCTTTAAAATTGTGTAAGACTAACCATTACCTGATATTTAACATGTAATTAAACATTAAAATTTAGCCAAACACACAGTCGTCATACTCCCTCCATCCCCAGAAAAAAAGTAAGCAATTAATCTTTAAATCCTTTTTAATAAATGAATACTCATTCATCAATATTTTCATAAAGCATCTCTTCATCATTCCATTTTACTATTCTTTTTTTTTCACTGCTGAAGAATACCAAAAATACATAGATGCGCCTTAAGCAAAAAAGACTGGGTTTTAGTTTACCTTTACAATGGGATGAAATCAACTTAGAGTTAAACCACCATAATATTTCTACTGTTTATTGACCCTTTGGGCTATAACACAAGATAGTTTCAGTTTTCTTTTTTTTAATGCCTTTTACAAACAAATGATGTGTAAATGTTATTTATAGTAGTGTTGAGTTAGAAAGGAGTTAATTAGCTATGAAATACATTGGTGCAATTTGGTTGAAATTACCATTTTTAGTCTTAAAGCCATCTATGGTTAAAATCATACACTACAGCTAGCATAAAGGGACAAGAGCCAGAAAATGGGAGGTCAAGGCAAACACTGTTCTTAACACATGGTTATGTGTGTGTGTGTCTGTGTGTAAGAAGTGGTGCTGGGACTGGAAGAAGGGAATTGGCAAAAAAAGGCACAAAAATGCATGTTAAAGATGAAGTGTTAATCTTAAGTGAGAATTTCCTGGCTTTTTTCAAGTCAAACCAAGACCTGGATTTGTTCAAGGTTCAAGCTGCGTGTGCCCCATGGAACTCAATTAGACTGATGAACATGAAATCGCGTGAAAAAGCTGAAACGTGCAACTGCCCACTTTTTGTGATGAGAGGCAAGGTGGGGAGTACGGTTTCATGGAAGGGGCTGCAGTAACACACTGCCCTCCAGTTGTGTAAAGGGTAAGAGAGGGAGAGTACTCAGAGACTCCGTTCTCTTGCCCATGCAGGGTCCTGAAAATGCACATTGCCTCTTTGCTCTGGCCAGACAGTAATTTTCCACCTGCTTGAAAATCCTGGCTGAAGCCACTGCAGAACTGATGTTAGTGGGGTTTGGAGTACACGTTTCTATCACAACTAAAAAGTCTCATCTTCTTGTTGAAGATCCCTGCCTGACCACACAATTTCTAGGAGCTCGGGCTTGAAGAAAAAGAGAGAATGGTGATTAAATCCTGAGGGTCGGATCACTCTCTTCTTGAATCCCATTTTTACAGGGTAGTTCTTTAGGGCACTTACTGAAAGACTTGCTCGAAGATAATTTTATTAGGGTAATTTTTCTAAAGCAAAGCCTACGATTTTTAATTTTTATCAAAAACATTTTTATTATTTCATTATAATTTGTTATTAGGATAAAAACTTGGGAGGGCTTTTCAACAATTCTACCAAATATGTACTTTGGGAGGGTGTTAATTGTTTAGTTACTTTGATTATAATGATGACAATGATGTGCTCTATAATCCCTTCACACTCTGAAGAGATATTAGAGACCTCATAATACATTGTGGCTTACCAATGGGAGCTAATACTGAGGAGCTTTTAAAACCCAAATTTTCCTGCTCCAGATATATGATTTCCTTTGAGGCTCTTCATACTGTAGAGTTGTCTGCAGATACAGTGCTTAAAAACTGCAGTTACAGCCACTTTGCACCACTGCCAAGGATGCAGCAGGACTGCGGTGCTGATCCTGCACACGCCGGCAGCCGGGGTTACGGTGATCCCCCAGCTGGGGATCGCATTGCAGCTTTGCTGCAAGGCAACTGCGCGGAGCCCATTCCTGTTCAAGGAGCAGCCCTGAGGATGGGATTACAACACAGACCTTGCCACCCAGATTCCTCTATGCTGAATTTCAGCCCAGAGCAAAGTTTCACAGTTCAGCTGCAAATAGACAGGGGTGGGAACAGTAACGGACCGTACATGGCTGTGCTGGTTTTGGCTGGGGTAGAATTAATTTGAGGGGTTAAACCACAATGGCAGCAACACAAGTATCATTGCTCTACTCACAGATAAATCAAGTACTAGTGAGAACATGGGTCATTACAGAGCCCAGGCAGCCTTTTCAGTTTCTTCCCTTTTTGGTGTTTTTAATAGATGCATATCCACACATTTTTCTCCCATAGATGTCTCTAACTAGCATCCAAAGCTCTCTATCTGCCAAAAATTCCCATCGGTGTCCAGGGGAATTCTACATGCAGAGAACTGGCGGGGCCTTGCCGGAATATTTTTTGTTTTAGATCTATTTATGCTACTGTATCTGTTGTTATTTGTGAATGTACATGATAGAAACACTGCTTACAAAAAATATATCATCTTCTTTTCTTTAGAAAGGTTTAGTTCTGACAAATAACAAATTAAGTTTACAGATCTGAAATTGGCATACCTTGACGACTACAATCTACTAGACTGAAAAAAGTTGGAATCCCGGTGAGGGAATGAATTCGGATGGAAACCAAAGTGGTCACATTTGCACGAAGGATGTGTTTGAACATATGAAACAAGTGCTGAAAAAAACCATACTGTTTGCTATCTCTTGTGATCTGTGACTGCAGCACACTAGCTTGGTAAGTGTACGTGTATATACTTTCAGTATATAAATAAAATATGAAAATGCTCCATTACTGGATCAAAGTATCGGAAGTGCTCTATTTGCTCAGTTCTAGAGAATAAAAATTTGTAACATCACAGAAACAAAAATATGACATAGCATGCGGTCACGATAGCAAGCACAGGGGAGAAAAATATTGAGAAAATATACTTATATGCATATTATGCAAATATATTTTACATTAACATACAATGTTATAAGAATGTTAAATAATGTGAATGCGTGTTTAAAAAAGGCTACAGCTAGGTGGTTTCATGTCGAAGTAGCAAATAACCTGAGACATCCTCTATGCTTTCACTGGAATAACAATCTTTAAATCTACAGCAGATGTAGAACACATTGACAGTAGTTGAGTTCTCAGCTAAATTATACTAAAAATGTGCTGTTCTCTTTCAAAATGACATGGCAGCTGGAACCAGTCCAAGGGAAGGAAAATGTGCTGTACATTTACAGTACTTACAAAAGATTCGTTTCACTGTTGATGGACACTTAAAATGCTTGTTTGAAATATTATGAACATGTATATGTCTCCAAAGACCTAGAGCAACACTCCCATGATCAGCTTGCTTACTGCAGAAGAGAAAGCAAGAGATCGTTAAAAACGATGCCCATTCAGGACTGGGAAAAAACATATTATGACATATATAAAACCTAGAAATTGTAGCAAAGAAAAATAAATTTGGCTTGATGGATCTGCAATATAAATGACTTATTTTAAACTTACCAGTGTAACTCTACCACTTTATGATTAGTGTGTATGGCAGCATTTACAAACAATGTTACCAAATACTGACTTTATATACGATTACAGCTGTTTGTTTGAAAATTTCTATGACAATCAAAAGTTTTGTAGTGATAATATACAACACTTACTTTCTCAAAGCTTGTTGTTTTGATGACACCTGCCTTTCGATTTAAAAAGTTCCTCTGAAGTGCATTCTATGTTAAAGTGTCCATAACCTCAGAACGAATGTGTACATGTGTGTGTGCATACATATACTTCTGCTTTGCAGCGTGTGCTTTTATATACACACAATTCTTTGCTATATGTATTCACACATACATGAGTATGGTCTACATAGTAAAAGTTCATATATATATGTATTTTTATATATAAATATATATATAAACTCTGCAGGCAAGCAGTACTTCACTTGTTGTAATTGAAGTCCTTTAAAAAAGTTCAGTCACTCAGTTAACATAGTATAGCCAGTAAATTAAGTTGAAAAGAGAAAATGTGAATGGGAACACCATTCTTGACCATCTGTCGATGGCATTCACATCTGTTAGATCAGGAATTTTTATTTTCAATTGCGAAGACCTTCTTCGTAAATGGCCCCTCTTGCTGTGGGAGCCTGTTCTTTCTGACGAACGCCTTCCAAGGCTTTCGCGATGTGAGCTTTGTTTTCTGTACTGGATTCCTGAGTTGTCAAAGGATATTGTTGAATTTCTGGCATCTGTAACGCTGGTGGTGACCTCGTTGCTTGCCACCTCGTTGTGAATTTCAAGCGATGTTAGCAGAATGTTTCCATGGGTGTCCACCTAGGGTGCAAAAATAGAAGTATAAATTGTTTCAAAAGACTTGACATCTATCAGCAGAATGTGGGTGTATTTAAATCTCCAAACCCATACATATTTTAAGAAAGCATGTATTCATTTTAAGCATGTGATAATCTTAGAAAAAAATGGCAAAATTCAGCTGCTTAAAATTAGACAAGTACTTAAATACTTTTACAAACAGGGTTATCATCGTACTACCAACATCCAGTACAAAACCGTATTTGGCAAAACCAATCATTTTCCTCTCCTGCTAAACCAGCTGCGTTTTAAAGGATGGCGTAGTTCAGTAAAATCTCTGCATTGCTGGCGGTGGGGGGAGAGGGTAAGGGAGGGATTCTTTTTCTGCTACCTACATGTGAAATTTGCTAAAATCACAAGAATAGTTCTGACCTGCTGAACTCTTTGCATTTTGGAATCACAGAGCTTATTTACAACTTCTCTCTTTTAAACTTTTCCTTCCAAAGTCATTTGCACAGTTTTACAATCATGGCGCTGCTTAACTGTGGGGCTCTACCACTTGGATAAGCGATCTGAAAAAGCAATGACCTTAGGCAAGGAAGAAAGCTGCTGAACTGAGGAAACAGGTGGCACTCTTCCCTGCCACCTCCATGTCCGAGAGCCAGTGAGCACAGTGTTGAGCACAGGTGAGAAATGCAATGCCATTTCCAGTAAATAAGTGGAAGGTTATGATCATTTAGAGTCCTTAAATTCTGGTCCAGACTCTCTAGTCCCCCTGAGTACCGATAGAGGAGGAGCAGCACAGAGTTGGGTATGGCTCCTTCAATGCAGAAAAACTTCCAGTTCCTATGAGTGGCAGTGATGGGCAGTCCCAAACGATGCTGTCTTAGTATTTGGTAGCTTCAGTGGGGGGGCACCACATCCCCTTGTGCCCCATGCCCTGCATGCTGGAGGACAGGCAGAGAAGACAGCTGATGCAGGGATCAGCTCCAATTTTCCCGCCTGCTTTTGGGAAAGGAAAATAATGTCCGCATGTAAAATAAATGCTCTGTCCTGGGTATTTTCAGCCAGTTAATGCACGTGTGATTATGTTCAAGTGAACTCGGTTCCCCATGTCAGAAATAGATAGTGAATCATGGCATACAGGATAATTTCCAGGTTTATGTATACAATTTATTCATCCACAGTTCATCTACAATTCATATATTTTTCTAACCTGCCACATGATCTAGCTGTGTTAACTGTGCAGCAGTTGAACATCTCATCCTAAAAGCATCTGTTTAAAAGCGGTTGAGAAAACACACTATTGTCATGGCCTTTTGAAGTTTATACAGTCATCCGATACCACGTCCTTTGCAAGCTTTGTTCAATGCATTAAAAGTATGCATAGCTATGTGTCTGTCCATATGCATTTAGCTTTTTTCAATCCTGTTACAATTCTGTAAAATGGATATTTCTTCCATCAATTATTGATGCTACAGCTTATCTTTTCTCAGTGAAAACAATTATGATAGTATATCAGTAATGCTTTGCCCAGCTTCTTGCAAATGGAAAAAGAATATAAAATACTATGAATGACATACAGGCAAGTAGAAAAAAAATCCTAAGGTATCCAACAAATTCTGCTGTTGTAGGCAACAGTATATTATGCTGATGAGGGCCTATAAATAAAAATAAACAATGTGAACCAAAATAATGGGGTGGAGAAGCCTCAGTGGTGATTAAGAACAATTTATTTTCCCCACGGCAGAAACCCATTGGGTACAAAAGTACGAGCTTGAGGTTTGTAGAAACAAGTTCATGCTGTTGAGCAGTATCTGTAACCAGGGAATACACACAGCTGTAAAATACAGCCATGGATATCATCACTACTTATGGTGGTCTCTGAAAAAAACTGATTCAGTTTTCTATGTTTTTTTTTTTTTTACAGAGAGTACAAATTATGATCAGGATTTGTAACAGCATTGTGTAAAATACCTCCACAATCTGCATTTTCCTTATGAAGCTTAAAACTAAATCTCTCATCCAGGCCCCCACAGCGTCACATGTCATCTCCTTTCCCATCTCCTTCCAGGCTTTGAGAAATGTCCTTCAGCTTACTAAAAATGCCCCAGCAGAGACCATTTTGCTGGGCTCCACCCTGGCAGCACTGCCTTCCCCTTGCAGGTCTCTACTCCCTTTCCGTCCACCACCACAGATGTCAGCTGCTCTTTCCCTCAGGGCTTCCTGATCTCTCCTGATTCTGTCTGTCACCTACATGTATACAGACATTCGCCTGTCCACGGGTACTTTGTCCTTCTACACCACACCCTGGAATTTTGTAAGTGAGGTGTCAGCTGAAAGCTTGTATTCTGGAGGGTACATCTGTGTGTTCAGGCTTCTCCTGCCCAAGGAAAGTATTAATTTGATTCCACTTCTTTCATCACACTGCATAGCCTGCTTCACCTTATCTGCCAACCTGACACGCCACCCTAACGTAGCTTCTGCCTCTGATCTGCCAATGATGCTGCCACTTTTCACTGCTCATCACTGCATCTATAAATCAAATCAGAAAGGTGGTCAAGAAAGTTGCGACATCTGTGTAAATGCTTTTTCTGAACATACCATTATGTTCTATGAGGTTGTATGACATCATATATTTTCTCAAAATATCAAATGAGACATATTTGGAAACATTTGAAATGCATCTCTTTATTAATAGAGCAACAGACTTGCATGTCAACTACCAGGAAGGAGCAGATGGAGAGAAGAAGAGGTCTTGCAGAGACTGAAATCAAGCTTCTGGTCTGCAGATATTCTTGAGACCTATTCCTGCAAATTGTATTGATTCCTTCAGAGGTTTTGGATAAACCACCTAAGCTCTCAACGAAGTTAAAGCAATATATGCTAATGCTTTGTGACAATCTTAAGGTGATGTTGTGAAGTATGAATACTTAATGTAGGCAACATGTTAAAAAGTATTTGCACATAAGCATGACTTCTGAATGATTTAAGCAATGATTTAAATGACTTTGACAAATGTACACAAGCTCTTTCAATGAATAAAGCAGCAAACCAATAATGGCAGGGTATCCTGTGCAAGTCGACTCATGTTTGCCTGAATATACAGGTAAGGCAAAATCCTCCATGAGTCAACATGTGTGACAGGGATTTGGACTCGATGATCCTTATGAGTTCCTTCCAACTTGAGATATTCTATGATTCTATGAGTGCAGATCGGTGGCTCCAGGGAAATTGTTAGTCCAGGTACAGATACAGATTAAGAAAAGCAGCTGAACTGATTACAGTCATGACTACACATGACGAACAAGGCCAATGTCTTTGATAAAACTTTAGTTTTACTCCTTATGAGCCTTAGAATACAATTTTATCACCTGGCTCAGAAATGTCACTGTCTGTGCACTGGAAATTCTCCCCAAAGTGTTAACGCCAGGCTTTGCTCTCAAACCTTGTTATAAATCAGAGAGATGACATTGTGTATTCGGCCAATTTCCCCTCACTTCTTACGGCTTTAACCTAAAGATTTTCCTTTTCTCCCTGGGCCTCCGTGCTTCTTGTAGTCTTCTTTCTGCCTGACCATGGTTCCACATGAAGCCATTCATTCCCGTTTCCCCACTGTGGTCTCCACTGCCGGTGCTCCCATCTCCTCCCTGACACAAGCCAGGGCTGGTTGTTTCCATGGAGTGTTTCCCAGTGAGCTCATCAAAGCAAATGGAAACATCTGAGTACCAAATCATTAATTAAGTCCCTGCTGAATCAGCATGGATCCAAATACGCAAAACTGACGCTCTTATCCAAGAATCAATTTTAATCAAACCCCATCCCTCCCACCTCTGAACAACTACAGCTCCTGCACCAAAGTGAAGTTACAGAATCTCACATAGCTCTGTTTGGAGGCTGAGAAGCATGAAATGATGTGAGATGTTTTATACATGGAAAAACAGATTCACTTTTGAAGGTTCACCATTTCTGAACCATACATGTTACAGTACAAAGAAAAAATCCAAAGACTCTAGCAGCCTAATGTCATCACACAAAAATGACCATAACTTACCTAACTGAATCCAGAAAGAGAAGAATTAAGATAAGGCTCACAAAGAACCTCTGGTCCTTGCTGTTGGAGGAACACCATGTCTCCAATAGGCTCAACTTGGATTGTACATTGTAGATATGAAACTTCAACACCCTTTTTACACCTTGAAAGTCCTGAATCTACTCCTTAATTCTAGACAAGATACTGGCTCGTTTAGATGTTAAGTAGTATATTTTTAAAGAAATGCAAGCCAAGAGCTGCTATTGAATACCTTTCTCCAATCAAGATTCTTGGAAAACTTCAGCTTTAATGCCAGTTTGGAAACACTTTACTAGGGTCGGGAAACTACCATGAAGTTTGATTTACTATTAGGTAGTGTCTGAATTATTTCAGGTTCATTTAGTGCTCTGTTTAATATTCCATAAATTTTAAGGAGTACTTTACAATGAAATCTCTTTTTCCTCATAAGTCATTCGCTCTGCTACACAAAAAGAAAGAGAGGAAGCATTTTGCTCAAACCCCATAGGTATGTTTAGGAGTTCATCAATCCCAAATTTTTAAATACCATGTAAACACTTTCCATCATATGAAGCAATATAAATGCAAATAGCATGTTTAAATAACAGCATGAAAAGCTGTCTCTGTAGTTAGTCTTGCATTATTTTACATCAAAATTACTATTCAAGTGCATTATCCCACAAAATAGATCTCCCCTTAAAGTTATAATAAAATGGAAATTATTTTTGGTAGAGATTGTAATCTAGACTCCAGCTACCCGATTCTCACCTGATCTGCCCTGGTGATGCAAGGGGAAAACTACCTGGTAGCAGTTTTCATCTTCTTTACTTATGTATAAATGGCTTTCCAACATGTAGAACAGTACATGATCAGGCCCTAAGTGTTATCTGCGCTTAAAGCAAAATTCATTGACCACATTATGCCTTTGATATTTTTATAATAATTTAAAAATGCAAGCACAACAAAAATGATAGTGTCAAGTGTTCTCCCTGAGTCTAAAAGTTGATACTTCTCTCACTACCATTTTTACATATTTATATTAATTAATAAGCCCCCAAAAATGAAGGAGAGAATTATGTTACAGCAGCCCAGTAGATGAGCCCAGGGTAGCCAGCAGAACTGGGAAGATGGAAAGATCTTGAAAAACAAGGAAAGTATGAAGAAGAAAAATAATTAGGAACTTTCATGTTAATATCACTGTCCACCAAGTAAGAATGGAGTCTGACAATTAACCTTGATGTATTTGAACAGAGGAAAAAAAGGAAATTAAATGTATGGTCCTCCCTTGCCCTGTATTTCACTTTGTCTAGATTCTTACAATCTCTGGGCTGTACTATGCACTGCAAGTACAATCCCTCTTACTGTCTCTGGATTTGCACCATTCATACTTGTGCAAAGTGGCTGTAGAACAAAATTAGCACACGCATGGGTGTCCCAGTGCACAATGGATGTCCCCGTCCTAAGCACTACAGGACTACAGTTCTCCCCACACGAACTGTGCTCGTCACCCGTGACAGAGATTTTTCAAAACTTGGCACCTACTCATCACACTTATGTTTCAGAAATATCCCACTGTTCAAAACAGCACCGAAAAAAGTATCCAGGAAAGATGAAGATGCACAGGAGTATACTGCCAGCTTTGCTATTCTCATATTTTCCAGTTTAAACTGAGTGATAATTCTGCCACAGCAGGCAAGATATTCATTCTCAGAATAAAATCCCACTTGTGAGAAGCCTTGCTACAATTAACAATTCTTTAAAGGTGCTAAGTAGATGTAAGTGGCCTGAGCCTCTATTCTCAGCAATGCCTGGTGGGAAGCTGCTGCCTTGGCTGACAGCGGGGGCTTGAGCCGGGAATCTCTGGTGCTAAAAAAACATGCAGGAACTGCCTGACAAGAAGGGCCTTTTTATAAAGGGTTATGCATTATTTTTGTTCAAAGGAAGCTCTACCCACATGTCTGACAGCCACGGGGGGTTGAAGCTTGAATGAGCTTGTGTGATAGTTACCCTCCTGATTGATACCCTGGGGCTCAACTTCTGGTCCCACCAAACTGAAAACGTAAATTGCCACAGCTTGAACTAAGAAGCAATATTTTTAGCAGGGGACTGTAACAAATCATAACCTCTGTGGATTGGCCCAGAAGGAGCAATGTCCAAAACACATGCTCACCAGCTGATTATGCCAGTAGCCTCTATCACAAGAGTGAACAACAAGTGAGAACAGGATTGCCTTAGAGCTCACTCATGCTGATTTAGTTGTAAATTAGGCTGTATCTGAGCCTTATTTAAAAGAAACAATTTATGCAGCAAAACTGAAAGTGCACAAAGTGCTACAAATGCAGCCCGAATCTGCCAATGCAAACAGGAGAAACAGAATTGATCTGTAACAATGGTGACCAATTTTCAAGGGAAAACATTTTTACTGGCCACCTATTCTTTTCTGACAGTTTTTCCACAAACAGAGGACTTTAATTTAGGCACCGATACCGTGGGCAGAATAAATACTTTATGAAAAATCAAGATTCGGTTCTTCCTTTATCCTAGAGCTTGTCCATACACATGAACCAGTGTATCAAAGTTTTCAAGAAAGAGCTTTCAATCCGAAACGTACATGTACAAAAATTGGCTTACACAAAAAAAGGAGCATCCTATGTTCGTCTCCAGTAACTGTCGTTTACTGGGAAAAGGCTGTAAAAGTTTAGCAAGGAATACTATTTACAGTGCATTATCTGAAATAAAATGTGATGCAAAAGCAGTCAAAAGAAGAGATGGTTATGTGTGAAATTTTCTTTGTAGTCAGCTGCTGATCCACAGATGAGTCATTTGTAAAAGCTTTCCCAGGTTTCACCTCATCACCAGCTCTGAATCTTCTGAAACCATTTCCACAGATTCAGTTTAGTCAGACATGCCTCAGTCATCGTCCCACCTTCAGCAGTGCTACACGGGAGAATATAGGGCAGAGCTTTCCTCTCCCCACTGCTTTTCTTTGCCACCTCTGCAATGTGAGGACACTGGCTGTGCTGTTTGCATGCTACGAGGGCTCTTCTTTCCCTAACGCCTGGAGCTATTGGGCTCGTTGGCTTTAACACATGGGTAGAGCTGGACAGAAAGCCATAACGGGAGCAGTGAAGCCAACAGGCAGCTCAGCGGCAGCAGCTGGTGGAGCCCTCCTCAACACAGCAAGCCTCAGTGGCAGCGTATCAGGAACAACTCAGAGAGAAGTGCCTGAAAGCTTGGCGTTGGAGAGACACGTCCATAGCAGCAGCAGCAACATGGAGATGGCTGTGCCAGTTTCAGCTTTTCAAACCCGTAACCTCCGACGCAGGACAATGCAAATGCATGCATCAGGAAGCAGAGTTACTGAGCATGAACAGTGGCTGCTTTGCAAAGCAATTATCAAATAAAACACAAACATACCCACATCTGTGGATTTTGTGGCCTAGAACTTTTTTGTTATTAAAACTCTCCTGCTCTAGAATCGAATAAGACTAGGAAAGCATGACAAGCCCTTTTGCTGCTATAAGAGGAGTGTTTATAACCAAGCCTGCCAGCTTGCATGCCAAACATCAGTTCTCTGGCATGTAAAAAATGAACTACAATACCAGTGGCCACACTGGTTCTACTGCTTTCCACGGGCTAAAATGCTCCTGAGTGAAAATAACATGGCATTTCCCCTCATCCTCCTCTTGTTCCCTTTGCCTGAGAGACAGACTGCACTCCCAGTCTTGGGTACCATAAGAGCAATGCTCGAACTCAGGGCCTGAAAGCCAGGCAGTATGTTGTGCTGCCTCTGCTCTGCTAGTGCTGCCTCCCAACACAAACAAGCCATTTCCACAGTGCCGCAGCCCCTCCTGCCTGAGCACTGACTCAGGCTGGACCTGATACAGCACAGAGCTGTTCTGTCACTACACCCACAAGTTACAGCATCTGATGTGGATGATAACTGGACTAATGTTTATTTATTTATTTGGTTTGGTTTGTTTTTTGGTTGTTTTTTTTTTCTAGTGCCCTGAGCTAGCACTCTAAATCAATGACAGGGAGCTCATATACACACGGTTCGTATACAAGCAAATTCAATTACTAAAACAAAACAGCAACACAAATCACCTCAAAATGGTAGTCTTAGAGACAAACTAAAAATAATGCCTTCTTGCAGTTTTATATCTGAACCCTTTTCAATCTTCTTTCCAGCACAGCGTACATTTTGACAGTCATCAAATAGTGGCAATAGCTGCAAAGGGGGCTGCCTGTTTTTAGGTACTCTCCCATTCTTTAAAAATGTTGTTCAGTCCCAGGATTAGAAACCTTCCCTTTCTGAATGGAAATACACTCCACGGAAGCCTGAAGCCTCACCAAAATGAAAAAAAAACACATTAATTTCATTGAACTCACACAAGGTAGTCCCCATCTGTGGCTCTGAGCATCCCTTACTGTGCCGTATGCCCTCCAGTTTGTGAGCCTCTCCCAGGACATACAGCCCCTGAGTCCCAACTCTAAAGCAAGAAGTAAGCAAATGCTAAGCAGCTGCTATTTCCATCAGATTCAATGATCTTCAAGGGCCACCAAAGAACTGGTTGGAAATCAATGCCTCTTTATTGCCCCTGAAGAGATCAGAGCCAAGGTTGCAGAGCTTTCAGGTACTGTCTTCCATGGCAAGTACGTTAAAAAAGTCTGGCATGACCACCTGTCCTGCTACATCCATGGATGCCTGTACAGCATGGCACACTGTGGGCATGATCCAGAACCATGGAAACCATTTTTCTGCTTCAGGGCCATGGTGTTTGGAAGCCCTGGTAAACTTTGTCCAAAGTAGATCTGCTAGATGGATTTTCCCTGAGCTGCTCATCCTGAAAGCAATGGGACCTCCTACCTGCTCTGAGTAATCCTCTCTGCTTTGCATCTGCCAGTGTTTTTCAAATCAGAAATTCAGATTTGACATCCTACATCCACTGAATCTGCATTTTCTGTCTATGCTTTGTTTCAAAGGAAGATTTCTGGTCAGCTCTACCGAACGTCCCTGTCTTTTCCTGTTGTACGCTGGCACTGCTTCTCTGAAGGCACTGAATCCAGTGACTGCAATGAAACTCTGTTGGCTTCACCAGCTGAGGCCTGGAGACAAAATGTTTTCCACAGAGAATGGGACCATACCTCATTATTTATCCTAGATCATCTGAACAGCACATATTCACAGTTGGTATATGTGTTTCTATAAAGCATAGAGTTCCCCTTCACAGCTGGGACTACAAGGGACAAAGAAACACACTCTCTTTCAGCTCTGGTGTGCTGAATTTGGATCCTAATTTCATTTATGCCTGGTTGATATTAAACCAGCAGAAAAGTCAGAAAAGTCCACGATATTTTCTTAGGATGGTCCAGAAAGAAAAGGTTGTAAGTGAAAAGTGAGAAAAAACAGGGTTGATGATATATGGGATATAAGAATCGGGGATATAAGGTCTGGGATATAAGAATGACATGATCAGGGTATGAAAACCCCTCATTTTCATTAGTTAAGGTTCATATGCTTCTTTTGACGGTAGAGACCAACTGATCTCAAGATAGAACAGTCAGGCATGGGGTGCTATTGGGCCCACTAACAAGAATTGTACTGAATTATGTAAATCATTTAAATGGATGAGATTCACCAGATGGTTTCCATTGGGGGAACTGAACCTTGGCACATACATCTGCATTACCTGCTTGCAGCTAAAATCTTCTCCATTGCTTTCAATTCTGATATTCTTTTCTCCTCATCTGCATTTTTATTATTATAACTATTTATTTTTCCAGGAAAGGGAATTCATTCTTCCTGCTAGCTTAGTCCTAAACAGTGCTGCCAACTGTGATGAGAATTTAGTTTCATAATACAGTGGACAAAAATGAGTTTATTGGTTCAAAAATTATTTCACAGATATGAGTGTCAATAATTAGGTGTAGTTCTGCATTACATTTACTATAGCAGACAGAATCATTAGGATCAAAAAATACAGCTTGAAATTACTTCTATGATACTGGTATTTAATAAACAGGTAGTAGTTTTGTCACTGTGAACTCCTCTAATTTATAGCTGATAGAAAAAGCAGTCTTACTCAACAGAACTGAATGAAAAAGCCTCACTGGGAGCATTTTAGCAAAAAAACCCCCATGTTCTATTCAAACTGACATGGCTTGCTAACATCATACAGTGTTGAATGCCTTGAATTTTTCTTCCAAAGTGAAAAAAAAAAAAAAAACTCCAGGCAAGGAAATAGGCTGGAGCGTAATCAGCACAGACCATGCCAATACTGTGCTTCAGAAATCAATCTGAAAGTTTCTCTAGGAATTGTAATTTTCTGCTGGTCTTAAACAGCAGCAGATGACAATGCCACACACGGCAAGCAGTTCAGCTATGCTGGCCAATTAATTAGCATAGCAGAACTAATCCCTTATCTGTTCTCTCCCATTCTAAATATGTCTGCTCTAAGTGAAGTGAGAAAAAGTATGCTCAGATCCTGGATTCCCTTACATAGGTACTTAAACAAAATCACAATTAAATTATATTCGGTTTAAACAAATAAATGCCTTTGTAGATCTGGGCCTTTATTTTCAAGCTAGCTGCACTTCCATTGTTATCTTCTTGTTACAGTTACTTGTTATACAGATCATGCTCACTTCAATTTCTGCATGCCTAAATATATTCTTCTATGTAGGTTCTTGAATATAAAAATGCCAAAGTTTGCCCACAAAAAGGAGATGTCATTGGTAATGTTTTTACGCATGATTTTTTTGTTTATTTCAAACAGTTAGTTTTTGTAATAAAAGAGACGCTATATATAGATTAAAGAATCCTACCCGGTTGGCTTCAAACTTTGAGCGATCGTTGTTTGCCTTTGCTGATTTTTCTGCAAGTTTCTTCTGCCTTTGAGGGCCTTTTCCGAAGAAAATGTAGTTGACAAAGGCGTATTCAAGTAAGGCCAAGAAGACAAATACAAAGCAGCCCATAAGATACATGTCAATGGCTTTAACATACGGAATTTTAGGCAAAGTCTCTCGCAGATGAGTGTTGATTGTTGTCATAGTCAGCACAGTTGTAATTCCTACACGAAGGAAAAAAAGAGCACATATCTTACAACTCTAAGCAGATCACGCTTCAGTTTTATTTTCCTTTTTGGCAAATTTGCCTTGTCAGTGTGAAGAAGCTTAAAAATTTGAGAAAGATGTCTCACAGGTGACCTCACTGCGAATGACAGCAAAATTAAAGCTTGATGCATTATTATTCTGTTACAATATTTACTTCATACAATCAGGGGAACAGCTAAGAAGGGGGCCCAGCACCGCTGCTGTGAGTTACCATAGCTTCATGGAAGCCAGCGTAGCTGTACTGAGGGTCTCTTCCGTGACCCGAAGCGAAGGAGGGAGAGCAGCATTTTTATGGTGATCAACTGGACACTAATAAAGTACCTAGAAAATCTATAAGGTATGTCAAACCCTCATTTATTTACCTAAGGATGGACATACCACCTGAAAATATATTCTAGAGCACTGTTTTGAAAAGCTAGTAAGAAAAGCAAATTTATTGTCAGTCTGCTTGAATTCACAATAAACCACAGGGTTTGTATCTCTGCTGGAAATTTTATGGGAATTGCAAATCACAGGTGGCTGAAAACACTGATTTGTGCAGTAAGTCTACATCGGTAAAAGACGCAAGCCATTCTAGTAAGTCCCCTCCATTACTATTTTCTCTGATTCCATAATTATACCATCAGTTTGTAAGTAGTCACTAAAATGTAGGCAGAACAAAAATAAAGAACAAAAGAAAATTGCTGCCATATTAGAAAGCACAGCTTCTTTTACCTGAAGAGACAGAAATAGAGACAATATAACTCAAAATCAAGCTGTTGGTGTAAACAGTGTCACTCCAGGGAACTGTGGTAGTAGCCTATGAGGTTCTGTAACAGATATTTTGTGTATTTAGTAGGTCAGCATCATGCGGTTTTCAGTGTTTTTCCTCTAAACTGTGAAACAAGTGTGTGTTGATGTCAGATGTTTCACGGCTTGAAATACAGTGGAGACACACGCAGCACAAGCTTATTTAAAAATTGTATTGGGTATAACTCACCCAGCTCTGCAGTAGAATGAGGAGTACAGCTGACACATTACTTTTACCTAAAGAAACTTTGACAAAGTCCCTAGAAAACCTCCATGCCAGCACAAGGAACAGGGGTGAGAAGGGTGGAGGACTGCAGCAAACACTATCATATGTTTGCAGCCCAAGGGATTTCTCTAGCCTGAATTAGCTTCTTTCCTTGTAGGATCATCTGCTGCTGCTTCCCATAAGGGATTCAAAGAATTACCTAAGATCCAATTGATTCCTGCATCAGAAATCCCACAGATTCCTTTTAACACACCCTCGGCATCTCACTGTCATCCCACAGATGCTTACCAAAGCCTAGGTCAACAAGGGACTTAGAAGCCTGCCCCACAGGGGTTATAATGCCCACATTTTCAGTGCCTGTTCCCAGGCTGTAACCTAGATTCCAGAGATAGGTCCTTAAACACCACACAGGGAGAGTTTGGTGGCTCTCTTGGTGACCCAGAAGATTAAGCACACTGAACAGAAAGGTGGCTATCACTAACCAAAAGGAAATACGTCCCCTGGGAGATCCTGACACCCTGCAGGCAACTGCCCTTCTGAAGATCAACAATTTATTTTAAAGCACAGCTGGAGGAGAAGCAGCTGACACTCACCTGTCATATAAAAGTAGGGTAACCTTGTGATTACAGCCCTTCCCAAAAGTGAGAACTTTTGAGATTACTTTTCTCCCCACTCAAAGGACTGAATTTAGGAACTTCTAGAGCTAACTAGCAAAAACCCAGTTTTAAACAGAATTAATGGTTTTGAATATTTCTCTTGAGATCAGCCCTATATCAGCCTCTATCTGCAGCGTCTACAGCACATAGTCTCTAGAATGAGCTGGCTTTTGCTCCCTGCCTGGGTTTCTCTGCTGAGGGAATTACTTGCTTCAGTGCAGGCTGGAGCACAGACAGCACGTGCAGCGAGGGACCAGCGACAGGAGCAAAACATGGAAGTGAATGAACTAGAATCAGGCTCTTTCAGAGAACACAGGCTTCTTCCAGGGGTAGAGTAAAAGCTTGCCTCCATGTCTCTAAGGACTGCACAGGGAATTCTTCCTCTAACAAATACCTAAGCCAGCAGGCTTTATCCTCCCCTGAACTGAGCCTTTCAGAGCCACTTACATATGTCCAAAGGTGCTATATTGCCTTTAAACTTTGATACCATTTCATATCAGCTTCAGATTCATGAGTGGCTATAGAAAGGAACACAGGATTAGACCCATGGTACTAAACTTTATTATACAAACATCACAGACATAATCACCAAGGCACTAGTTGTTTTCTCAGAAGAACCATTTAGATGGATTTTCGTCCTCTCAAAAGGACTTTCTATCAATCGGAAATAGAACATCTGGGCTCCTGAGCTTGCCTTGAATGTACTGACTTTTGTTCTAATATTTGTGTTATCACAGTACGGTACTTGATGAACTTGTGCTACACAGAAATAGGCCACATGAGATGGTCCTGTTCCTTAAACAAGGAAAAACTGTGTGAACTCATTATAGAAGGGTGTGGAATGTCACCGGGTTTGGTAACTTCTGTCTGACCATCTGTTCTCTGCAGTCCTGGCCGGCATGTAAAATCTAGTTGCTGTCTGATGTGTTTGAAGTGCTCCCCTCACTTCGTCATAATGTTGCCAGGGTGGAACTTCAGTATCCAGTAGTCCATTTATGAATACATCAGAGCTGTTTGGACTCGATGTCCCACCTCCCATTAAGCTACTATTTAGCTGCGACCTGCTGAACATGCACTAGCTGTTGCGTGGTAATGCCAGATTGTGTCATGCCCATATGCACCAGCTAATCCACAGTTATCTGTAGAATTACTGTAGAGTAACTGCAGTTAATCTACAATATCCTCAGTTATCCAAGTTCAGATGCTAGGATGTAATATTATATTGCACAAAAAGGTATAGGTGTAGCTGCCCAGCCTGCTTTGGTATGGGGATCTTGGGAGGTACATGGTTCAGAGATGAGGAATCTCATGGGCATGGATTGGAGTCATGGTTTGCTGTGGTACATATCAGAAAAATAAGAGAACTAGGGAATATATTCCTGTTTTAAGAAGAGGAGAGAGCATAGCAGGAAGTTACACAGCATAGGCTTAATGTCAAGTTTTGGGAAGGAAGGTATGTGCTATTGGGAAGCACAGGGTTGAAGACAGGATTTGGGATGAGATGAGAGGCAGCAGTAGTCATAAGGATTATTTATGGGTCATTTAATATTCCTTGTCTCTAGCTATCCCTGAGTATGCTTCTGTAATAGATGAAATATTTCCTCTGAGATATTTTGAAGTCACCATCCCTTATCTAAAGGATACTTTGATCTGCAAAGGTCTTGGACTGGGATCACCAATCTGTGCTAAATCCGTGTTTTTCTGCCATGAGGTAAACGGCACTTTAAGCTGTCATAAAAATGCACTTAGCATACTGTGCATTTTGAGGGTGAGCCGTGATGTCATGGTCCGTAGCTGACGTGCCCCTGCGCTCTGAATGAGCACATGGTTCTTGAGGTCTGTTCCTGCCACTGTCTGCTAAAGCACCCAGGACCTCAGGAGGAGGCTTGGAGCCACACTTCTCTTCCCACGCTGAACTGGACTAAAAGCCCACGCTCAAGCCCGTGGAGTATGATTCTGGAGCTGGTCCCCTCGCTGAAGCTACTGACAACAACATTAACTTTGATGAGAACAAGGTGGGGACCCATATGAGCAGCTCATGTCAGAGATCTAGTGGCAGCTATGTTCTTGCATGCAGGGGAAAACTTATCACTTTCGAGGCAATACCGAATGACATTATTTTGATGTAAATGATTTTGGAATATCAAAACACTGACATCGCATTGCAGTCTCTAATGACCTCTGAAGGCTACATTCAGTCTGACATTTTAATGTCCCACTCATTCTTAGCACATACCAAGGGCAACTCTTGCTGCTGATGCATCATAATTGATCCAGAATGACACCCATGATAAAATGGTAATCAGTATGGAGGGCATGTAGGTTTGAAGAATAAAGTATCCAATATTTCTCTTCAACCTGAAGCTCAGTGAGAGTCTTGGATAGGCACCTGAGGAAAGGAAGGGGAAAACAGTGTTATTTATACTGAAGAAAAGACACTTGCAGATAGTTGTCTTCAGTTTCCGTAGAAAGCATGCACATTTTATGGGGTACTATGACATCTGCAGAACAGTAGGGAAAACGCCTTCACTGTATTACTGGTTGGTATTAAAAGAAACCTTGCAGTGAATATAGTGATAACCAAGCAATTTGTATTTGGGAAGAAAAGAGAGAGTAAATTACTCTAGATTATTGAACAGATGGGTGAGCACCGGTTAGTTCTTAAAAACAGATGCTTAGGTCTCCAAGTAAAATGCCTACCCGAATACACAGTTTTATGTATAGTATTTATATTGAGAGGATTAGTAATGTGCAAAGTTTTGTATTTACATGGAAGAGTTGTTCATGAGATGGAACTTCTTAATTACATCTGAACTATGCGAAACATGCTACCTGTGGTGTCAAAAATAAATTGTAATGACTCCCAGTGAGGAAAAGCCTTCAGACCAGATCCAAAGGCCTCTAACATCAATTAGAGCCGGACAGAATTTTTCTTCCGAAAATATTTTAAGCAAAAAACCCCGATTATTTTATATGTGCGTGTGTATATATATACAGTATACATATAGGATTCATGAATTGTTACAATTGGAGCAAATAAATAATGAAAAAAATTAATAACCTCAATGTCAATGTTTCAAACGACATTTTATTATTTAACTTCAAATTGGTGTATTTCAAAATTGGTGTTAATCTTACTGAATATATTTTATATATTTAGAAATCTCAAACAGTTAAAAAAATTGTGACTGCTTTCACCAAATGCAAAGAGGATTAAATCTGAGTATATCTGTACAAGAAAAAGGTAGTCATTCACACCACATTAGCTCCATGATTTCAGTGTTTTCATTACTAGTCTTAGATATGATACTTCTAATAGCTCATCTAAAAGCTCTAGTTACAGTCAACATCCTAAAAAACATTTCTGAACGTACCAAGGGCCCAACTAGATATCAGATCACATCCCACCCATTCTAATGCAAATATATGTGCAAGATATGAAAGACCACATCTAGAAACAAATAAAAAATTACAAACTTCCCTTTAAATTATGTTCATATGTTTGCATATGAGCATAAGAAATTACATTTGCCCATATACACAAGAATGATGGATTTCCTGAGAGAGAAAGCAAAAGAAGGAATAGAAAACTGCAGATTTCTTTTCATCACAGTCCTGATAGTTAGGTATACTTTGAGTCATATGGCAGAAAAAATGCTACACTGTTTCCAGG
The DNA here is from genome assembly GCF_965183815.1 of Platalea leucorodia. Classification (NCBI taxonomy): domain Eukaryota; kingdom Metazoa; phylum Chordata; class Aves; order Pelecaniformes; family Threskiornithidae; genus Platalea; species Platalea leucorodia. Next base: position 72,680,885 of record NC_138824.1, read on the forward strand.
CAGCAGAAGCATCCAGGGAGTATCAAACTTTATGCAACTATCCTTAACTGTTTTATCAAACTATCTCAGAAGAACTATCACTGGAAAAAGACGTATCTGGTAGATGAATTTGGTTGCTGAGATTACTTCAATCAGTAGTAATTTTTTCCAGGATGAAATGCCTTCTAGTTTCACCAATAGAAGAATATTGGTAGAGTCAGAAGAATTTATTTCATCATGAAAATCAGACCAAGGTTTTCTGCAGTCTAAAGCAGTCAACATAGTTTTCAGCAAAGAACCATTTAGACTTTAGCTTGCTTAACATCTTCATTTTCCAATGAACAATGTTTCATTTCAAAAGACATATTCTCTCTTTGAAACCATGCCTGCTCTTTTTGCTAATAAAGCCTAACTTTTTCATTGAGCTACTTATGAAATGGTTTCCATGGCCTTGAGTCTGCAGACTATGTAAATAAAACAGGAGTATACCCTGCCATCATGAAATACATTAAAAATGTAGCAGACCTGATCACCTTTCTGCAATAAGAGTAGTGCATCAGACAGAAATCTTTATAAAGCTCTGTTGAGGAAAATTATTTCATATTACACACCACCCACATAAAGGATTCTCTATAAATCTCCTCCTTTCCAAAAGTCCTGTCTAGGTCTGTGTGTCTGTGGAATACCATTGATAGAGGTGATGACTGGAAAATCTCCCATAAAATACTGATTCTTTGATAAATAGGCTGAAGGATTCATTCAAGAAGGTTCAGTGGAACTGAATCACTGAATCAAAGCCTCTTCTTGGGCTGCTCCAGTGCCAAGGACCCTGGATGCATTGGGGAACCTCAGAGAAAGAAGAAAGAGAGCACTTTGCTGTTGATAAAGCAGGCAAAATGGTGTGGATGGAGGAGGTGTGTGTCAACAGTGGAGAGAAGTAATATGTCATGTATGTCAGTAATGTCCAGTAATGAAATCCTGAACTGAGAAACAGTATAACAGAGCAAACTTCAGACATTTATCTTGAATGCTTCGCCCGTGACCATCATCCATTACCTCATCATCATCTCCATCTAATGAGATAAGGTAATTACTGAAACTAGCGGGACCTGGCCTTAGACGTGGACTCTCCAGACAGGCTGTCTCAAGGCCAGAGACATCAACATGAAGTTGTTTCAAGCACCAGGTTCTTTGTCCTGAAGCTAGAAGACAGAACCCTAAGAACCATGCCTAGGGCCAGGGCTGTCAGTGCTGTCTGTCTTCCTGCTCTAGAGTTGGAGCTGGACTGGAACAGAGAGATTCAGTTGCGAATCTGAAGGTGCACTGTTCCTTTTGAGATGCCCCATGACATGTCAGACACCAGGCTGCAGCTGGTGGATATGACATAGCCCCTCTTTTTGATCAGCAGCTGGAGACTAAGACGACTGCCCTATGCCATCTCAAATAGCAATTGATAAAGCAACTCACTTGAACTGCATACACATGAGCTAGGTGTCTAAGCTCCAATTATATTTACAGGACAGTCAGTTCATCTTGTCAACCTAGTAAATGAAACCTAGAGAATTATCCATTTCCTCCTCAAATAGACTCCTACTGGTGGACTGAATTTGTCTGCAGACTCCGCAGACTGTATTGAGTAGATTCCCATCAACTAAGACACCTAGTTCATATGCAGACACTGAAATTATATTCACCTTAAATCAGAGCAAGATGAATCCCAGCCCTGCAAGTCTCAGGGTAGGTTTTGAAGGTCTGTGGCTCCTGGGCAATCTAACCAAAAGTCTTGCTGGCATCACAGCTACTTGCTCGACTTGACACATTGCTCAGTTTCATAGAGGTAAATAGAATGTCATCCTGTTTTGTGGTGATTTTCCAAGGTCAAATTTTATTGGGAGGTCTGGATCTCAGCAAATTTCAGAATAATTTTGTCTTTGCATAGTTCAGGTTGAAATTGAAACATGAACTGGTAGCTTTGTTTTTTCATACCATGCAGCCAGAGTTCTCCTTTAGGTAGCTCTCCCTGAGACTACCAAAGTTTGTATTACTTTCACCTGTATTGCTTTTATGCCTTCACAGATGATCTATTGGCCCTGTCTCCAGCCTGCCACCTCTGCTATAATATCTCACCTCCAGCAAACAGACCACAGGAATCTGTGGAAAAAAAGAATTAAAAGAAGGAACATTCCTTATTTCCCCTGCTTATTTCCCCCTCTTTGTCTGGATGGCTAAGGCTCAGTGAAAAGGATGGATCCTAACCTGCATGGAACAAAGATTGTAAGCCCAGATCTTCATTTATCTAAGAAGAAACCATCTTTTGTAATTTATTTAATAAAAATGGATTTCTTGGTGAGCTCAACAATTACATTGTTACTTGCCTGATTATGCTTGGATAATGATTTGTCAATTAAGGCTCAGTACATTTAGAGATTAATTACCAGGAAATTCTAGTTGTTAACATTCCATCAAAATTTGTTTTTTGCCTAAAGAACAGTGTTGCTGTTCAGGGACCAGATTTGTTACCCTTCCTCCCATCTCATATAACATGTTGATGTCTATGGGCTAATTTAAATATACAGGAATAACAGAATTTTGCCTGAAGTATTTAAATCTAACAACAGTATTGGGAATGCAGGCATGAAAACAAATACTTAATCAATAACTGAGCTCAAAATATTCCTCTTTCATATATTTGGGCACTTCGTAAAAAGTAATTACTTGTTTCTGTTTCAATTTCATTAAAAGCTAGCAAGCTGAAATATCTAGCTCCAAGGCTAAATTAGTCTCGTGCTGTTTTATCCAATATGAACTAAGATAACAGAGTTGGTCAGTTACAGAATTCTTATTTTAATCTGTTCTTCTGGGAAGGTTCTTTGGCTAATTGGAAATGTACTTTACAGATTGATCTTTCAGAATACAGCAAATAATTAATTTTCAAATCTTTCAAGACTACCCTTCTCTTACCAACAGGTTGCTAATCTGGCTCTGACTGCTATGCATCTTGAAGCTTTTAGGTGTTGTTTTACATATCCCCATTCCTGTTCAGTTTCTTATAATTTCTGGATAACAAACGTTTAGGATGCGGATGCAGGTCACAGGTCTAGGCACTTAATTTCAGGTGTTTGCATGCAGATATTTACACATGGATGGCGCATAAGCTCTTAGTGTAAACCATGGAGACCTAGACTTAGAGCCAGCTGATTCTAAGAGCGCGATTTAATTGCCTATATAGAGGTGTCTAATGCCATTTGAGATGCCTTAGGCTACTGAAGAGTAGAACTTATATAGTAGTTAAGTAACTAATACTGAAGCACTAGATTGGTACGTAGGACACAGGACTGTAAGACTCCGGAACAACAGCCTAACTGCTACGCAGGATGCTCTACAGCATCTCAAGAGGCACCAGAAACCTATGTTTAGGCAACTGAATAGTGTCCTAAGAGCTATTCACTTGACAGAATAGAGGTGTTCAAGAGCTGAATAGCTCTTTAGGCTCCATTGACAGCACTGATTTGATACCATTTGACTATGGGCTTAATTCAGTTACTGACACGTAGGCATCCAGTGCCATTTTACATGTCTTATGGCAGCCTGTATGGCCTTCAGCTGGTGTTAGAAGGATAGTCAAACCAGATTTTCCTTCTTCACAGCAATTTAAATACTCCTTTCTCTTCTTTCCATCATGCATAAAGAGAAGAGGCTATTTCCCATGATTTGCAGATGCCTGCTAGACACTTGAAGACTTTATTTCCCACCAAGTGTTCTCTTTTTTTAAACTACACGATCATACCTGGCTCTCTGGCAATCTCATGTGTTCCATTTTATAGACTTCATACTTGCTAATTTTCCCTAGACCCTCTTCTATTGCTCCACAACTGTCTTGAAGAATGCTACCCATGGCCACAAATATGCAGCTCAGGCCTTAGCAATGCAAGTCAGACTCCTTGTAGGATGTGTTTTTTGTTTGTTGTTCTTTTTTCCCCCAAAAGATGCTATTGGCTCATGTTCAGTCTGAGAACAATAGTAACCCCTAGATTTCTACACAAAGAACTCTGGCCTAACCTGGTATTCCCTGTCCTGAATTTGAATAGGAATAATTAGTTGTATAAATGTTGTATTTTGCACTTGTCCATACTGACTTTTATACTTTTTTTCAGACCCATTTTGCTAATTTGGCAAGATCATTTTTAACTCCAATGCTATGCTTCAACATGCATGCAGTTCCTCCAGTATTCTTGCAGCCCTGCACAGCTTTATGTCATTATCTATGGGTTTTTTCTCATGCTTACTGTTGCTTCTCAGTAGTAACTATGGGAACAGATTTTTCCATTTGCATAAGTTACACAAGATTATACAGCACTGTTCCTCATGGATGGAGGATAGGAGAAATGACTACTCCAAAAGCTGTTTATGGCATGACTCTGAAGTCTTCTTTTAGCTTTATACAATCAAAGCACACTAGTACTGAAATCTCTGAAATGTTCACTGAGATACTGAGCTCAAAGAACTAATATCTCCCCTTGAGACTTCAGTAACCTCAAAGCAAAAAAAAAAAAAAAAAAAAGCACGCCTGACTTATTTTCCACAAAAATGTAGAAACTGGCCCTAATTACTAGGACCATAAAGAAGTAGGGTCTTGAGAAGAAATTTGAAAAGAGTGTGCTGACTTTATCCATCAGATTCACTAGCATGCTTCAGACTTACAGTTAAATATGTGGTTTTGAGAAACAAATGTCATGTTTCCCCTGCATGGAAATACTTGTCACAAAATTCCACAATTAATCAAGTGTTTTCATAATGTCCTGTACCAAAATAATAGTAAATGCAGTATCATGTCTTCATCAGTGACATAAATTATATGCCTCTGAAAATGGTACAAGAAACATGGAGTAATCTGTTCTCTGTGACTGTCTCATCCTACTCCCTAATGTCAAGCTGTCTTAAACCCTGAAGTATGAGACTTTTTTACTCCTTCCACAAGTTTTTTTGGAACTGTTATGATTCTGAATATTTGGTCAGTCACATAAATGTCTACTCCTAGTTTTCATTCCCTCTCATATTTGCCTCACAGCTCTTTGGATTTCTCTTTTTCCTGAATTTAACAAATCTCTCTCATCTCTAAATTACTAAATCATCTCCTTACTGAAGTATGTCATACTGAACTAAAAGGTAGCTTTGGACTGTCATAAAAACTTCCCAAATAAGTTCTCTGTATTCTCACTGTTGTCCAAAGAGCCATTCCACAAAAGTATATCCAGTCTTGTGGCGGGGCAGGTAAGCCCTGGCTGCCAAAGGTGACACTGGCTGCAGAACGGAGGGATATAGGATTAGAGTATTGATTTCTCTTTAAAAAACCCCCACCCTTCCATTCACAACAATAAACAAGAACAGCAGCAGTTGGCAAAGCCCCTCATATTAATTTCAATCTCAGCAATATTTACATTTTGTTCTGAAATACAACTTGTGTTTCTGTGTACTTTGAAACAGATGCTGTGTCCAAAGAGTGGGTGAAGTGATGCTTACAAACATAATAGAGCTGTGCTTCATTTGTTCTAGTGCGCTGGGACAGACGGAACAGCACACTCCCGTGATCTGAAGAGTACTGAAAATCTGGAGGTCCCCAATAGTGGCCCCACACTTGCTGATGGCTTTCTGTGTTGCTTTGGTCTTGTCACACGTAACATTTTCCTATGTTGGCGTCTAACATTAAACAGGTACACCAACATTGTGCTTTGTCACCTGAAGACATCCAATGCTGTGAGTTACCAGTAACTTTTATTACATCTTCAAGGAAACAAGGAGGAAACCCAGGGATTTAATTTTAGCATCTTAACAATGATGACAAAAGCCCTGGCTATGTATACAGTACTATATACCCATCGGTGCAAATCAAGATATTAAAGACATTACATTCACTATACAACAACCAAACAGACATGCACTGAAAAGTTGCACGGAGGTGTTCATAAAAATGGTGGGGTTTTTTACCTAGTATGCCAAAACATACTTGTGTATGACCAGTAACCCTGTAGGCTACATTTAAACTGATGATTCAGAGGTGAATGACTTCATATTTATTTAGACCATAGATATTTAGGTGTCTGGTTAAGTATCTCACACACACACACAAGAAAAAGAAAGATAAACAAGAAATGCTACTTCATGGACTCCTGCCTCCAGGCTTTATCAAGTAAGTAATTTCTTTAGACAAACACACAACACAGACTATATATAGTTATGATTAATAATGATTAATTATGATTAATAAAACAGTAATTGTCATACACAAGGAAATCAAACAGTCAATGGGCAAATGACAATACTTGCCTGTGGCAAAGACAACATTCTTTGACACCAGTCTATATTCCACGATGGAGAACTGAGGAAGCTCAATCCTCTCCACCCCAGTGACCGCATTATCTCCACCTCTCCAGTAGAACTCTATGTCATCAGTTGTGTAGCCATCTGCAGGCAAAACAGGAGAATAACTCAGAAATAACAGCAGACTCAAATGTAGCTTCAAACACAGTACACGCGGTTTGTCATTTGAGACAACGAAAAGAATCAGAACATCTGGAATGGTGTACGGTATTTTGTTCTGTATGCGTGTGGGAAGGTCTCCCAAAGAGCTGTGCCATTACAGTTTGCACAGGAATCTGAGGCAATATACTCTGTTTTCTTTTTTTATTTTTGGTATCAGTCTCATAAAATTCATGTAAGGATTAATGGCCCCAACGAGACAGAAAATGCTACCCAATAATCTGCAAAATTGCAGATTAGCATGATTTAAGACATCATACGCATTTAGCACTGAAACCACGTGTATATTTATGCTGATGATAAGCACCAGAAGAAGGTAGATTATTCAATGAATACAGACAAACATAATTGGGGCAGATCTTTTCCACTCACACTAAAGAGTGTGAGTCACACCATTTCCATTAGCTGCTGTAGTGGAGAACTACAGCTGAATACAGAATATATACTAGTATTTTCTGTATATGGCCCACACTCTCCAGCCAATAGCAGAAATGGAGCAGGAACTATTGAAGTGCAAATATATATCTGAATATTGCAATCCTAGGACATGACTAGGTGGAAGAGAGAATCTGGTTCTGTTTGGAACACAATTGCAAATCATAAATGGGGCTGATCTGAAAGCCCAGGGCGGCTCCTGTGGCAAGACCATCCATGCGTAATAAAGCATACTGAAAGAAAATGATATCACAGTGTTTGCTCTCTCGAAAATGAATCTGATTAAAATATGAACATTCGTTCCCTTGTGTTGAAGATAAGCATCCAGTCACTGCCTCTGCCAAGTCAGGCTGGAGCAACAAATGACTTCATTCTGTCCTAAACCCATTTTTCTAGGATGTATCCATCCATCTAGAAATGGATGACCCCTTATATTTTTTTAAAAAGTCAAATAAACAAACAAACAAAAAATCCAAAGGGTGATAATTACATGATTCACATAGTGTTTATAGACACCAGTGTAAATATTACACGGTTCTATAAAAGGAAAACTGCCCTGCATCTGAACTAGGTTTTACATGCATTTTCTTATGTACATACAGCTTTCTATTTCCAGAGTACAGTTTTGTTCATCTAATGGGTATCTTCTCAAGTCCATCATACAAGCTGCAGTGGTTGTGATTCTGAAATGCAAACATCAAATAGAATTACTGTACAGCCAGTAATCCAGGTTTTGTTATTGTTGTTGTTTACTTTTCAAAGTGAGGACTCTCTGAAGAATAGCTTACGATAATTGAGAATCTGGTCCATAGTTTTACATGGAGCAGTAGCTGAACACAACAGCAATTACACTGACTGCAATGGAACAACTCACTGTGACTTACCCTTATGCAACCAGTCCCTTTGGGGTTCAATGGACCTATCTGCATATGCAAATATTACACAAACATTTGCTGAGATTAAAAAATATGACTTTATATCAGAAAATGTGAAGCAAAAAAAGTCTGCCACAAATGTCAAAATGATTAGAGCTGTGTGAATAACTGATTCCTTGGTTTTGTGGCAGCTCTAGAAAAAACCTGAAATGTTGAAACAATATGTCCTACATTCAGCAAAACACTTAATTTCAAAGTTGACTATATTTCTCTAGTTTTCAAAAGTAAATTAAAGAGGATTTTGTAATGAAGCGCCATATTAAATTTTAAATTTTCTCCCCAAATAACAATATATTTTTGCTTCTCCATTTCCAATGCAGGCAATTTAGCACAGTAAGAATTAATTTGCAAAACGTTTCACTATTGATGAATCTGCATTTTTCATCAAGCTTTTGCATATCAGGAGTGTCAACAATACATATGCACAACCAAAACAATTGTATTAACAGCTTCACACATAATCGGGACTTTATTTTTAAATTAATGGATTTATATATTTGTACTAACTTTTAGACAGATATAACCATATGCTCACAATTAATCTTCAGCATATTTCAGTGTTTTGCTGAATCACAGCCTTCATCAAGAGTATGTACATTATTATGCATAATTTTCTTTATAATGGCTTCATATAAATTTCACATTTAAATTATCTTCTGGGCCTGACTAGGTTCATTCCTTACTGATCCTTTTCTGATACAAAGAAGAGATGGACCTTGTACACAGTTAGTTCCTAAACAAAGAATATTCTGGTGATAATTTATGTTAATAATACAAGAGGGGAAATGCCTTAAATGTACCTCTAAAAACTGGAACCCTCAATGTTAAGGTTTTGTCCATGTGTTTTTTTCCATTTTGAAGCTTTCTCTTTAATCCTTTAACCTTCTGAAATTACAGCCTTCTAATATAATAAACTACTTTAAAATTCAGGGGCAACATTTCAGGAGGAGAAAAGCAGTTAGTTAGATGCTTTTCTTCAACTCTTTCACACTAAAAAAACCTTGCTGCTGTTATTATGAATGCCCTGTCCAATCTTCCAGAACAGAAGAATGCTTATCCTTAGCATATAGTTTATTTCAGATGGATAACCACATAATATCCAAAGGAAGGGATTAAGACCATTACAACTATCTCAAAGGACAGCAGGGGCCACCCTTCTCTGACTGAGAAGGTGCTTTTGCAAGAAAATGTTATGATTTCTTTGCACAGGGAGAGACAGTTGTATGAGCACGAAGGCAATGGATGAGCAAGGAGAGGAAAAAGCTCAAGGATCTGTTACTCAGCATATCTTCTCGCTTGTGTTCCTACCAGTAGTCAGTAAGAAAGGCACACAGCTGATCTTTGTCCTTCCCAGCCTTATCTATGGCATGATCATGTCTCTGCCACTGCTGTTCACTCTGGGTGTCCTCTGAATACCCTTATGTTGGTCCCACAGGCTTTCAGGTACCAAGTATTCTGTCACTGAAGGATACTTAGGTCAACCTTCCTCCAGATGCCTGCTGGGAGATGCTTTGGTTCCTCTGTTAACACATGTCCCAGTGGCCAGGAATACTTTACAAACAGCAATTCCTCAGCAGTTCAGAGGGACGTCTTCTCTGCAGTCAACATTTGCATGTGCCCTTCTGGACCCTCTAGCAAGGTGCTAGACACAGGGTTATTAATTATGGAGATGAATGTCTCCTCAATATGACGACTGCCAGCAGCTCTAGCTAAGCATATAAAACTAGGACTAGCCCAGGGTCTTAGAGGAGAAAACTTAGTCCTAAATCTGTGATCACTAATGAACATTTTAAATGACAAGGTCTTAGCAGTAATCAGCTTTACAAAGCCCTACTGATTGTGCAGTCAAATGATCTTGCTCCTGAGTCAACTGGTAACTGTAATCAAAAGTAAAACAAGCAGGCACACTTGGGCATTGCTACTATGAGGTTTCTATCCCACGTTTCAGTACATTCACCTACACTAATCTAGGGCTCATTTAAGATCCTGCAGCAGAATCCACATGAGCTAAGCTGATACAAGAGGGAGTGTGGTGCCAGGATCTTAACTATTATGTTGTATAACTAGCTTTAAATGCCAGCCATACAGAAAACATGCACTTAAAAATGATTAATTTGACAGAATTATTAAAAATTATGCAGCTGGCAAACTTTCATTCAACTTACTAATTGCCGTATGACTTTTTAAGGAACGTATTTTTATTTTGGCCTGTTCACATACTGTAATGGTTCTGTGTCACAAGTTCCAGTATGAGAAACTGCACATTCTTGCTCAAGTAACTTTTTCAACTACAGCAAAACATATGTTTTTAATTTCATAAATATCTACTAGAAAAGAAGATACAGCTAGATATAGATAGAAATAGATTTACCCCATTTACTCAAAGTAAGTTGAGTGCTCAGAGGTCCCTCCTGAATGAACATTCAAGCAACCAAATTTAACTTGCACAAATGCTCACCAAAAGCAAATGTTAATTGCTCAGGCTTATGCATGCTCCCAAGAAGAGCAGGTTTATTTTTTATGGGATGGGATGCTGCGTGACACAGCAGGACAACAAGGTTTCAAGAACTCATCATCACAGCAGTGATAGAGAAACAATTACAAGCCAGACAAAGATAAAGCGGTACACAGATACACATACATTTTGGGTGAAAACAATACACAAAGGGAATATTTTTAATTGTTTAAAATTCCCTACTCCTGTTATCTGTCCTCTGGATATAGCTCCTCTTACCCTTCCCCGCTACTTTATTACCGGGCTGATTGCCTTTGATTATCTGTGATGTGCTGGGAGGTGCTGCACAAACAACTGATGGATATTTTCTGTCCCCCAAAAGTTTACAGAATAAATCAGTCTAAGCAATATAAATACTTCTTATGTGACTAGGTCACAGTCCTGATGGTTAATTTGATCCTCTTTTCATCTTGACACAGAAATACGTTCATCCAAAAACGAACAGAAACAAGTGCAGTTGCCTTGTCTGACCGATCACAACTAACCTCTTCACCTTGCAAACATCCCTCATGTTTTATATACAGGTGGTAACTACATGAGTCCTTTCTGATAAAATACACATATTCCTGCATTCTATTTATTTATAACAGTTAGCATTGTACTGCCTGAGAACAAGAGGTGTATACATGGCAAACATACAAGCAGTCAGAAAGACTATTTTTGATCCCCAGTCTACAATGTCATATTTATTTTTCAGTGTACTATGAAAAAAAGCTGTTGTACCATCATATGTCTTGTATATTGTTCTGAACAAGGTAGAACAATGTCAGTATCATGCCCAAAGAAGAAAATTTCCCCAGAAATGGGTTGAACTTCAAAAAGCTACTGTCCCATTCCCCCACTCTCATAGGCTTTTGCTGCAGTAGCAAACTCTGAAGTAGAGAGAAACCTTGGATAACTGAAGGTCAAGTCTTTCGAAACTATGATAAATTCTACATTGTTCAGCAGAGAACACAGAGCCAGTGTGGCCTCGGGATCACTTTCGTTATATATTTTTTGAGAAACTGCTTTACTCTGTGGATATTCTATAATCGGTTGCAACCCTCCAATATTTCCCCTATTATTCTCAGTGACCCTGTGTTTTGTGGCACATAAAACTCCAGGTTCTGGTCTCAGCCCACAGGATGAATCATTGTCTCCAGACTGTGGCTTGAGGCCAATGCCGTCTGGATACTCTGAAGCCACAACACAAGAAGATAGGCTAGCGGTAGGCAACACAAAGCTCAAGTCTTTAAATCAATGGAGCTAAGGCTCAGGTGTTTTCTTCCTTCTGATCACAATGTCCTATATTTTTCAAAGATTTAATTTCAGACAGTTATCCTTCATTAAGTAACTCAGCTGCTTCACCCCATGGATATCTGACTCTGGATATTGCGTGCTTTCAGAGTAAAGGGAATGGAAAGAAGTCTGCCACACATGAGCCACTGGTGAAATCTCTTCTAAGCAAATATGATCAAGTGAAATGCAATCTGCTTGTGGACATTTACATCTTGCAGAAGAGGAAGCTAACTTATTCAAATACACTATTTTATGACAGATAATCCTCACCTGAAGCCAGTCAATGTAATCTTTTGGGATTTCAGTACAGCTTTCGATACTGTCTCTCACAGTATCCTCCTGGACAAAATGTCCAGCATACAGCTGGATAAACACATAATGCAATGGGTGTGCAATTGGCTGACAGGTTGGGCTCAAAGGGTTATAGGAAATGGGGTTATATCAGGCTGGCCACCAGTCACTAGTGGGGTTCCGCAGGGATCCATCTTGGGGCCAGTGCTCTTTAATGTCTTCATAAATGACTTGGATGCAGCACTTGAAGGACTACTATCCAAGTTTGACAATGACACAAAATTGGGAGGAGCTTTTGACACTCTCGAGGGCAGAGAAGCCCTGCAGAGAGATCTGGGCAAATTAGAGAGCTGGGCAATCACCAACTGTATGAAGTTTAACAAGGGCAAGTGCTGGATTTTGCACCTGGGACATGGCAACCCTGGATGTACATACAGGCTGGGGAACGAGAGGCTGGAGAGCAGCCCCGCAGAGAGGGATCTGGGGGTTCTGGTCGACAGCAAGTTGAACATGAGCCAACAGTGTGCCCTGGCAGCCAAGAGGGCCGACCGTGTCATGGGGTGCATCAAGCACTGTATTGCTAGCCAGCCAAGGGAGCTGATTGTCCCGCTTTACTCTGCACTGGTGCGGCCTCATCTTGAGTACCGTGTGCAGTTTTGGCGCCACAGTACAAAAAGGATACGAAGCTACTAGAGAGTGTCCAGAGGAGAGCCACGAAGATGGTGAAGGGTTTAGAGGGGAAGCCATATGAGGAGCGGCTGAAGTTACTTGGTCTGTTCAGCCTGGAGAAGAGAAGACTGAGGGGAGACCTCATCGCGGTCTACAGCTTCCTCACAAGGGGAAGAGGAGGGGCAGACGCTGATGTCTTCTCCCTCTTGACCAATAATAGAACCTGAGGGAACAGCAGGAAGGTATGCCAGGGGAGGTTTAGGTTGGATATCAGGAAAAGGTTCTTCACCCAGAGGGTGGTGGAGCACTGGAACAGGCTCCCCAGGGAGGCAGTCACGGTGCCAAGCCTGACAATATTCAAGAAGCATTTGGACAACATCCTCAGACATATGGTGTGAATCTTGGGGTTGTCCTATGCAGGGACAGGAGTTGGACTCGATGATCCTTGTTGGTCCCTTCCAACTCAGGACATTCTATGATTCTATGAATGACTCCAAGTGTTTTTAGAGCGTGGCAGAAAGACTTCTATACATTATTACAATCACAAGAGCTCTAATCTCCATCACTGTTTTGTTACATTGCTTGTGTGGATGGTTCTTGAGATAAAGGAAACAAAAATATCTTGCATCATTATTTGACATTTAACTACTTGCGGAAAGAATCCTAAACCTGCAGTGTTCCATATTGGGTCAATAGCATGCGAGATGAAAGCCTACTTTTGCTGAAAACAGTTAATTATAGAGACAACATTTCCTGAATATCTTAAACTTCTTTCAAGTTTCATAATAGGCTGAGTCTGTTCTTATTTTGTCTAGAAAGATTCGTCCAGCTGCAGTCCATACATGACATGTAATAGGAGCTAAAGAGATGAGAAGCCAAGACCCAAGTCAGGTGAAAAGTTCAACTGTTGATAAAAACAAAAGCAGGTAAACTAGTCATATAATCCATCTGCTCCACTTTTCAGATCTCATTCATTTTTATACTAGTGACTCTTTATCTTGCACTATGTATGTACAGCAATCTTGAGTTTTATCTATGCTTAAAAATACAAGAAAATTTTGATGATGGAAATGGAGCATTCACTGGCAAAGACTTATTTTGCTGGTACAGTTTAAACCACTGAAGCAAATGGAGTAACCTGTCCCAAGAAAGCAACTTTTTGATACTACTGAGTCTTCCATTAAGATTTTTGTTAGTGTAATTGTGTTTATTAAGGGAAGGATTTTTCAGCATTCCTAACCATAAAAGCTATGACATAAAACAAAGAAAACACAGGTCCAGCCTAAAATATGTAGAAAGTAGGATAATGTAAGGTCACTTTATACCTCTGGTTTGAAATATAACACATCGCAGTGTTGATCCCTGTTTGAAGAAGTCACTGAAGGTACCCATAGTCATGATCTTGACTCTGGCTGACTCCATTCAACCAGGGCTGCTTGTGGCTTTTTCCTTATAGACTACAGACACATCAAGCGACAACATAAGCACCCACGTTCAATCTTACCGCCTGTATTTTGGACAAAATTTTCAGGTTTACAATTAATGCTTTTCTGCTTCCTATAGCCACCGGGCTTTCCAGATATGGTGACTCTACAGAAACAGATAAAACCTGACTGAAGATGCTTCTGGCAAAATTAAGAAACATCGAGTGTGTCATTTGTTTTCTACGGGCATCTTTCGGAGTTACAGGGAAGGTTACATAATACACTACCCAATAACCTTGTACCAGGAAGCAAATATCAACAATACATAACGACAGTGATTAAATCTTCATCATGGAAGTACAGACCTGAGGCCGTAAAGCACTGTTCCGTCCGGGTGAAGGCGAATCATTCGATTCTTCACAGTAACACCATGCACAAATGATTTCTTGTCATTTAAGAAGTAAGTGTCAGGCACCCAGAGTTGGTCTGCCACTCGGTTATCAAGTGTGAGGTTGAGAGGTATGCCAGCATAAGCCAGCCTCTTATCTCTCCAGTACTGTTGAAAATACATAGTCAAAGTGTAATCCTGGTGAGGAAAAAGAGAGAAGCACAACAGTCAATCACACTTGGTGTAACTAGAAATTTTTTTTTCCTATCAATCACTAGCTTATTTTGCTGTTGGTTAATTTTAAATATTTTTTGGAAAAAAATGCTTAATAAAAACATTAAATATTCCTGTCACTTATTAAATAATTCTAATAATTCAAGTATCACTCTAATCAAATCTTAAGAAATTCAGCTATTATCGGTATGTTTTGTCCTGCTCCTCCATTTCTTTCATCTAGTCCCCCTGACAACTACCCAAAATTATGATGTTTGTGGAATGATAAAGTGGCAATAGGTAAATACTGCCATCTTCCCCGTTTTTAAAACTGATAGATGAATGGAAAAACATTCACAGTATTTTGAAGTAGTATGCAAAATTGTATCTGAAAACTAAGCTGCAAAGGTATTGTCTATACATGTGCCTTTGTGTGAGACTGCATCTTGCAGTGACATAAAGATTTTCTCATCAACAGGCTACATAGGTACTTAGAAGAACAGTAAATTGCAGTAAAATCCTACTAATGCCAATGTTTGGTTTTTATAACTTTGTCAGCTAAGGTTCATGGTGTCTGCTAAGTGCTGTGATCACTAACATAAGAGCCATAACATGGATCTGATCTGAATCTGATCTGAATTCTCTCAGTGCCAGGAGGCACACAAGGCGCGAACATCGTTCTTCCGCTTCGATCGGTCTGTGGCTGCGTGCTCTGGAGTCCCAAGGGCCACAGCGCAGTCTTCTGTTGGTTTTTTCCTCAAGACATGACCGATCCAGTTCCATCTCCTCCTCCTCACTTCATTACTGATTTTTTCCATCTCCGAGTTGATGCTCGTCGTTTCTGCAACTTTTTTTTTTTTTTTTTCCGGGAGGAGGTAGTTGGCCTCCTGCCCAACCCCCATGACTTGGAGGGCCAGCGGTTTTTCTGCCAGGGTGGCCTTCCCTTAGGCTGCGTTGGTTCGTGGCACCTTCTTCAGTTTTATCCGGTGCACCCTCCAGAGAGGGATCCCCTATCCACCACCCAGGGGACGCGCCTTCTAGCCATGCAGCCCCAGCCGAAGGCCATAACATGGATACAGAAGCCTAAAACATCCATTTTAAAATTCTTTATTTCATTTCAGAATTTGCTAACTTGACTTGGTCACATCATAATAATGCTATATTGAAATACTTTGAAAGTCCTATACAATAGGTCTCATTCATTAGCTTCATGGTATTATTAAAAAAAAAAAAAATCGGGAACCTTTTGAAGTTAAAAGTGACAACAAAATTGAAAAAAAAATATCACATGAAATATCAAAATTTCCTATTAGGAAAGAAAAGACAAAAGTTTTTCTTTCCCTCATAACTTTCAAAATGTGGAAGGACATTTTCATTTTTAGAAAACCTATTTTTATGCATGAAATAAAAAAGGTGAACAGACTTTCTCATTATATGGAAATAAATGTTTACAATTAAAGAAAACACTGGTTTTAGGTTTGATAAT
The DNA here is from genome assembly GCF_965183815.1 of Platalea leucorodia. Lineage (NCBI taxonomy): Eukaryota > Metazoa > Chordata > Aves > Pelecaniformes > Threskiornithidae > Platalea > Platalea leucorodia. The sequence continues at coordinate 72,697,035 of NC_138824.1, forward strand.
ATTGCTGTATTTAACAATGAAAAAAATGAGACGGTAAGTACAGGCCATTAGAACTCTGATTTTCAAATTACAGAAGTGCTCTAAATGATAAAACTCTTCATGAAACTCTTCACAAAACACTGAGATATTTATGTGATCTCCAAACACATTTAAATATTTAGCAGCAGGTGTGCAAGCCACAGGATACCTGCATTTGCATCTGGTCCTACAAGCTGGTGATGCAAAACCCCTCAGGCTTACTGCTTGTTTGGGAAAAGGATGCTCAGGCTTTCTAAGTATGGCTGTTGGGAACAGTCCATTCTTGTAATGGGTTTCATGTGGAAACAACCCAATTTCAGGCACTGATCCTGCCCTGCTTCCCTCAAGCCCTACAGCCTTTCCCTGAAATCAAATGAAACTTGAGCATGACTTTTACGCTCAGAGCCTTTGCATTTTTTATTCAGTGATTCATTCTCTTTAACGAGGGAGCTGCTATAGCTTTAAGAAATCAATTTTAATTGCTTAGAAAAATAAATCATTATAGATATCAAGGACAAGCTGTTGCCATTTTAGGAAACTAGTAGGAGACTTTTTGAAAACAAAAGGGCCCGGTGATGGGAGAAAGGAGCCCGTGTGGACCTGCCTGGAAGGAAGCTCATTCTTCAAAACTCAAATCGAACATGACTACTCAGGAGAACATGCTCCGACCTTTTGGTCGGAAGCTTTCTTCGGTGGGACTAATCGTCCCTGCTCATCACTGAACGAGGTACATGCTACACTGGACGCACTTGCCTCGCTTCCACTAGCATGTCAGGAAGACCGCATCTCTCCTCATGTTCTCTGCAACCAATTTTCTGACACTGATGTATTAGAATGAATATCCTCTACCAGCTCCGTTTTGCCTTAATTAAAGCTTGTTTCTATTAACATTCAAAATTTGCTGTGTGCTTGACTTCTGTAACAGTTTGCACATCAGTGTCAAGAAATCCGGGATTATAAAAGCTGTGGACACATGAGCAGTACACCAAAAGCTCACTATGTATAAATGCACAATATATGCGCAAAATAATGCAAAACAGAAATAAAGAGATGGCATGGCACTGCACAGCATTGAAAGGAGTGAACCGGCCAGCCTTAAAATACAAGAGAAGCAGTACATCTGAGCAGAAGAGAGCTTTAGGCTAGGCTCCTTTTTACTTTGGCTTGAGATAAAATACATGCTAACAGCTATTGAATGGAGTAATTAACTAGCTAAGTGAAACATATGTAACAACACAAGCAGTTATTGTCATTTTATTTGTTTATTTAACTAAAATTTACTGTGGCAGGGAACAACGGAGAAAAAAGTTTACAAATTGCACACAGAAACAGCAACATCCAGCAAACATGAAGAACTTTCAGTGTCTTGACTGAAAGACAAACTTCCAAAATACATCCTTTAAGGTACAAATTTCATTAGTGTTTTCTCAATTAACCTTCACTTCTTATTTCATCTTAACTTTAAATAAAAAGAAACCCTTATCTATACATCTGCTAATGCATATGACTGTATTTGCATGTATTGAAAACAATGATACCCTGAAAAGTTATTTTTTAAAAAAAAGTACATTATTGCATGCAATATATCAGCTCATTCCCCGTTCTTCGCCTGGTATCTACTAAGGAAAATGCTCATGAAGCATCTTGTGCAATGGCAATATACTATCCAGATGCACCGACATGTCTGCCTAATCCCACTCTCTTCACTGAACAACAGACATAGCAGAAATAGGGTGCCCAAGAAAACATGTGTGCTACCACACACCTTGAAGGATCACTGTACATTTGTGCTCTGTCAGCCTGACCTGCTCTGAAGATGACGAGATAGAAAGGATGAATATGAACCATGCTTGTTCATTATCACACTTTTTATGATAAGCTCAAAGCAAAAAGCAGCAGCAAACTCATATTAGAACTGCACTGAAACTGCTTGGCTGTGCAAGCAGTGACAAAATGAGCAGGAAAGGCCAGTTCCTTAGGGCGGCTCTACCAAAGTCACCACCAGCAGAAACTAAGCTTATTAAAACCCATGAGGATGTCAGCTCTCATTCTTTGATTAGCTAATTTGCTAGGCTTTGTACCCATAAAAGAAGTTTTCCCCCTTTCTGTACTCCAGAGGAAAATGGTTTGAGTGTGGACTGGAAAAAATGTACTACGTATTAGTCAGGTAAAATGAAAAGATTGACTTCTACCCCCAGGTAAGTAGCCTGCAAAGTTTATTAAGGGCCACCTTCCTCCAGGGGAGCTCATGATGACTAGCTCTGATATAGAGGTCAAGAGGGTAGACGTCTAAAGCTAGAAGAGATTAATCCCACTACAGCTACTGTATTAGGGTGCTATTTTATGTCAAAGATGACACAGAGCTGCCAGCTTAAGAAATTCTAACTACCACACAGAGCAGCGGACAATTTCCTCAGCAGCAAATGCCTCCATAAATCATATTTTTTTCCCATACAATACCATGCCACATCCAAGGTCCCCCTTTCCCCTCTCCAGTTCCTCACAGTAATAGATGCTTCAGGTCAAGAATGGTGACAAAATCACTCAAAGCCCTGACAGAAAGACAAACATGGGGCTTCTGAAGTACGGGAGAAATGTCCTCAAAATGGGAGAAGCTGGAGTGCACAGGCAACATGAGCTTTCTTTTGTGTATTCAAAGACCATGGAACATCCTACAAGGATAAAGAACAGTGACGAGCATCCTTGCCTTTCTAGTACTGCAACGACACCACTAATGTAAGGAAAAGCACACATAAAGGTGTGACGGTGTTTTTTCAACATAGTTTTCCCTGGAGAAAAAAAAAAAAAAAGAAAAAACTCAAATAGTAGATAATACTTGGGAAGGAATTTAGATACAATAGTAAAGAGGCCTATATCACAACTTAAATAGAGCATAATATACCTGTATTCTTCATGTGTATTATCTGTGATTTCAAAACATCTTAAGCAAGAATTACAGAGACTCACAAATATTATATGGTGCTAACCACGTACAAAGAAATTTTTAAGTGTTTTCTACGTGATATTTGTCTCTCCACAGACTGAACATACAATGTGGGAAACACAACTATGATTTAACTAGAAAGCCACTTCAGAGAGGCAGAATGTACTATAGTATGCTACTGTACAGTACCTAAAGCACTGACTACAGGACTAATGAACAATAAATACTAATATGCTGTACTCTTAAAAGCAAATAATAATTTTTTTTCTACTACAGGATTTGTTATCTTTAGCTTTTCTCTCCTGCACTCAATAAAAAGGAAAGAATTTTTTTAAAATATAGTTTGTTCATCAAAATAAAATTAACAGCCTTATAGCAGCAATAATGCTCTAAAATTGACTATCACTGTTTACAGTCTTAGTGTGTTATGTATCGAGGATGTTAAAGTTTTCCATTAGCTGTAAAAATGTTGTTTCTTCAAAATGATGGCTAGATAGAGCACTATAATTAATAATTATGATGGAATACTGTTAATATAGCAATTAATAAAAAGAAATTATTTGTGCAAAATAAATAAATATATTGAAAATTACTGGAAATATTGGGAAAAGTTATGCAAAAAAGAACTATTCTACTGCTTGGGAGGACAGCCTTGTATCTACCTGATATGCAGATTTCTGTCTTAGATTTGCATTGGGATGTAAATTCACATCCTGGTTTTCTTGACCAACAGACAAATGTGATAATTACCATCGGCTTTTGGATTATTTTTTTTTGGTGAGTTAATAAAGTAATACTTATTCAGTGGATAAACAGATGTGTTGAAAATCCATGCCTTAGTCTCCGTATAACTTCATGATCCCTTCCCTCACCTTCCACATAATTCCAAAAATTAGATATGGCTGCTATAGTATAAGGAGCTATTTCTGAAGCATTGATGATTGAGTTACATTCTTCCCAATAAGCCCAAAGCGAGTTGCAAAGCCAAACTCATTAATCCTATGCTTTGACAACATAGCTGTAAATCTGTCCCCCTACTATACACAGAAGAGACCTGAGAAATGGATTCATGCACACATTAATTCACATAGTTAAATATGAATATAATAAAGACATATTCAAAAAGGCTGACCTTAGGAAGTTAGAATTTACCAGGAATACTAGTCAGTTGTGTGAGATGATCACTTAAACATTTTTCTCAGCATTCAAAAATTTCTAAAAGCTTCAGTAACTTTCATATTAAAAAAAAGGTTTTATTAAAGATTTATTACAGAAACTTTTATATTACATTTTACCTGTTGGCATTTTGATTTGCTCAATGCCTAAACTATACATTACTTATTTAATTGTCAGTGAATGGAGAAAATCACCAAAGTCCACTCTTCTGCAAAGTCTTTTATAAGAAAACTGCCTGATTAGAACCTCTCTGGTCGTAGAGGTAGTTCATGAGCAGCCTGAGTGAAGGAGATTTGTGCACACACACAGACACACACATATCCACCCTACCCCACCAAAGCACCTTCCTCTAACGTTTCTTGGTCTACCTGCTGTTATACTCAAGATTCATTTCACCCATAAGATCCTGATCCAGGCTTCTCTCTGGCATCACTCAAAAACCGTATAACAATGAACGGCTGAAAACATGGCACATATTTTCCCAAGCATGTGGCTAAAATACTCTTCTGTTAAGAAAATGCAATGCTAAAGCAGCTCAGTTACACTGGTTTCACTGTGGCCCTCCATATATCCATGTTGTCTTGGTATCCTTTGTACCAAATTACCGTGATTGTTTTCCTCTTCTACTGAAACACACAAGGATGGTGTTATAAATAGATAGAAGGAAATATTTAGCCTCCAAGAAACCATTTGATGCTACAAAATAAAATTTTCCAAACACATGTATGATTGCATGGGTCTTTCCTGCCCTCTCATAGCCTTTGGCACAAGAGTTTCCGTCTCCACCGCAACCACAGTGCCTTCTCCAAAGAGCTTGTCCCCCACCGAGCATCTCTGGGTGCTCCGAGGAGGGTTGCCATACCAACCAGCGCTCCGCTTTCTGCAGGCAAAGGGAGCATGGTTGACATAGCAACCGGCCAAAGCAGCTTCTCCCCAGCTTTTCAGGGACAGGTGGTGGTCACTGCAACAGAAGAGAAGCTTCTCAACAGGAATGAAGAGAGTAGCCGGGCACTCTTGGTGGGTACTGCCCCATGGCACCTTCCTGCCATGGCCATGGGAGCTTACTTTTCAAAAGCTGCATATTGGCTTTTCTCTTTATGTGCTCCTCTGCCCACAACAAGCCGATGGGGATGCCTTCCTGCTCTTCGGGTGTTCTCTCATCCGAACATCAGAGGACACCAGCTGACAAGGAAGCAAATGCTTGAGCTGAGCTTTGGTACGCAAATATGGAGAGAGACAGAAGAAAGTTCCTGCAAATATTTCAGTTCAGGGACATAAGTCAGGACAATAAGAAATCAGTCTGTGCTATCTAATCCCTGACAGATGCGGGTGGGGGGAGAATACTTAAATATTCCTTCTCTGATTCAGAGTATCACAGGTATTACAACAGTAATCAGGAGTTTCTATTCCCCAAGGACTGATCAAAGAAAAACTAACGTGCACCTTTACACATCAAGGGTATCATACTCTCTGATCCGGTGGCAGAAAGCTAGCTAAAGGAATTATAGTCTTTCACTACACCCCTGAAGATCTGTCCAAAGATTATGTGGCAAATTGCAATCAAAATCCACTTGATGATGGACAGATACAACATAAAATCCAACACCTCATGGAGCCTTCCTAAAAAAAAGGAATAGAAATGTCAAATGTTTAGCTGCTATACTTGAAAACTCTAAAAGAGTTCAAGTCAGAAAAAAACCCACCAAATATTCTTTAAAAAAAAAAAAAAAAGACTTATAAGAAAGAAAAATAATGTTAGGCTCAGTGAGGCACTGAACTTGCTTCACGAAGCACAAATTTATTTACTTTAGAGCTGACAGGACCTCAACAAAACAGGTACATTTAATTGCACTAATTGAAATCCTGCTAACAACCTACAGGGAAGAAAAAAAATCAACCTTTATCAGCTGTCAGCTGGTTCCCACGATTGAGGCAGCTGACCTGAGAGAGATGGGAACTGACAACTAATGGATTGTGCCTCCTACACAGTAGCGGGATGTGCCACCAGTGAATTGGAGAAACAAGCTAGTGCCCTAAAATCTTAAAGCTATGGGATTTTTTTTTTTCAGTTATGAGATATGAACAGAGGCTAAAAATTTGGGATCTACCAGGTACCCATTTTAGACAATGAAGGACTTCTCATACTTCTACTTTGGTCCTTCCACAAATATATCAACTTATATCTCTCTTTGGTATTACTTGAATTATCAATAAAAATCTGGAAGGAAAAACAAAACTCAAAGAAAGCCCTATAAGTTGATATTATTTGTCATATTTTTTCAGGTCTTCCTGTTTCTTAGACTATTGCATGCATAATTCTTTTAGTGTCTGCAAGGTGTTTGAGGACAGCAGTGATGGAGGTAGTTAAGAGTCTCCAGAGTTGGGTATACACAGATGTGTTTTAAATACTGTGACCATCCATATATAGCTCCATGCCCCTCTTATTTGCTATGCTTGAATATGAAAACCATCCAAAACAATTTCCAGTAAACCTGTATTTCAGACTGAAAAGACTACAGTCTTTTTGTCACCATAGAATTGTAAAAAGACCTTTCTAAAGGCACTCCAGAACTTGTGTGATATTTTTTTAATCACTCCAGAGGTAACAAATAAAACAAACCTATATTTAGGAACAGAAAACTAAGGGAAACATGCCCTTGAATGAAAACTGAAATACACGTCTGTTCCCATCCACACTTTTTGGTTGAAAAAAGGAATATTTACTCCACTGTGGTGAGAACTTTTAAAATTTTCTCACCTCCAAACCTATTCATTTGCTGACTCTGGGAGCCAGCCAATCACACTGGCAGTAGAGCCAAATTTCTACTTGCTGTCTGTGATTATCTGAACCACCAGATATTCTAACAGGAAATCCCATTCCAGACAGACACCATGAACCAAAAGCCCTTTGAGAAAGAGATAGCGAGAACACATTGGCCGTCAAATGCTTTTAAAACACGTAACTTGAAACATGACCTGTGTATTTTTCAACATCGTGGCACATGCCATTTGGGTGTGCCGGGCCTGGAGGGCACCCCCAGACCTTGCTGGTCCTGCCAGACCCTGGGGCTCCCCCCACCCTGCCCAGGGCCCAGGACCCCACGTCAGGGCTGTCAGCCCCTGTCCCAGCGATGCCACAGCAGGACCGGTCTCCAGCTCCCCACAGCGCTGCCCTGCTCGGCCATGGGCCCCACCGAGCCAAGCCCACCCGCAGGCCCATGTCCTGGCCCAGCCTCAGCCTGTCCTCGTCCCCAGGCAGGTGTCTGGTGCCCAGGGCTGGTGCTGCCCCAGCGCCCCCCAGCTGCCCTGCTCCTGGCTGGGGCTGGGACAGGCCCTGGCTGCCAGGCCCTGCCCTGCTGCCCTCCATGGGGAGCCTCTGCCACTACGGACACCTTGACAAGGTGTCCACAACAACTGTGGCTCTTTATATATAAATGGGCAGTTCATTGGGACCAGGATATTATGTGTTCATTTTTGAGTAAGGAAATAAATTAGAAGGGATTTCTCTGCAATGGCAGAGAGTTGGAAAGGTGATCAGTGAACTGCCCTGCGCAGGCTATTCCCTTTCCTCCAGATACATTACTTACGCTGCCAGCTTCCTTCACTTTGCCCTTTCACTCTATCAGTAACACTAAATCCAACTTACATCTTGCAGTAACAAAACTGGGATGCATGCTAAGTCAAAAGGAAAACAGCGCATTTTCTAAAAACTCATTACTGCGGGTAGGATAAACTCATCACGTGCCATAGCTATGCTCATAAAACTTGGTAAAGTGCACAGTAAATAAATGGGTAAAAAAAGCCAAACGCTGAATCCAAGAGGAAATATTACAAGCATACGCGATATTCAACCCCCACACATTCCTGTTGCTGTACAGAACTTACGAAAGAAGTGGAAAAGAGCATGTTCCCTGCCAGTGCCACTTAAAAAATTAGGCTGTGAGTGATTTTAAAGGGAAATGTCTTGCTGAGGGAATGTCTCCCCTCCTGCATGCGATCTGCTAATAGCTTGTGGAATCAAAATGTCTTGCAAAGATCTGCTAATAGCTTTTGGAATCAGGGAATCAAAACGTGTCACTGCATAAAGAAAGATGAGGAGGGTTTCAAACTGCAATGCTGCCCGACTCCTGAAGCCGCAAACAGGACGGTCTAAACAACCAACATGAAACATGTATTTAGCCACAAATCTTCCAAAACTTCCAGTTTCGGTAGCCAGATTTTTTAAAGCGCAGTTCTCTGATGACAGCGGGCACTCCCAGGGGTTTGTATCTACTTAGGATACATAGAGCAAAACTGATCCTGTGGTGGATAATGTGTTGGCTACTTTCCCCTTCGTGCAAACCTCATGAAGTTCAACAAGGCCAAGTGCAAGGTCCTGCACCTGGGTCAGGGCAAGCCCAAACATGGATACAGGCTGGGCGATGACTGGATTGAGAGCAGCCCTGGGGAGAAGAACTTGGGGGTACTGGTGGATGAAAAACCGGACACGAGCCGGCAATGTGCACTCGCAACCCAGAACGCCAATCGCATCTGGGCTGCACCAAAAGGAGCGTGGCCAGCAGGTCGAGGGAGGTGATTCTGCCCCTCTGCTCTGCGCCGGTGAGACCCCACCTGCAGTGCTGCATCCAGCTCTGGAGTCCTCAGCACAGGAAAGACATGGACCTGTTGGGAGTGGGTCCAGACGACGGCCACGAAGATGATCAGAGGGATGCAAGACCTCTCCTATGAGGAAAGGCTGAGAGAGCTGGGGTGTTCAGCCTGGAGAAGGGAAGGCTCCAGGGAGACCTTATAGCAGCCTTCCAGTACTTACAGGGGGCCTACAGGAAAGATGGGGAGGGACCGTTTATCAGGGAGCATAGTGATAGGATGAGGGTTAACAGTTTTAAACTGAAAGAGGGTAGATTTAGGTTAGATATTAGGAAGAAATTCTTTACTGTGAGGGTGGCGAGAAACTGGAACAGGTTGTCCAGAGAAGCTGTGGGTGCCCCATCCCTGGAAGTGTTCAAGGCCAGGCTGGATGAGGCTTTGAGCAACCTGGTCTTGTGGAAGGTGTCCCTGCCCATGGCAGGGGGGTTGGAACCAGATGATCTTTAAGATCCCTTCCAACCCAAACCATTCTGTGATTCTGTGATCTATGATCTACATATAGTAACAACACTTTCCTCAAGGCTATTGTAGGCTATTTTCTGACATCAACAATTATGTGCAATACAAGATACCTGCAAAGATGAAAAACTGTGAATGTATTTTGCCGTCTGTTCGCTTCAAGTAACTGAATGTAGAAGTGGTTACTTGTGTATTGCAACATTCCTCCTAATGTGGTACCAACTAGAAGGACAGAAGGCAAATATTTTTATTTCCTTGGAAATTTGGTGAAAACATTGAGAACTTAAAACTCAGTTTATATACTTCCCTCACACAAAGTGTTTTTCCCTCACTAGACAGTTACTCTGATGTATGTAATGCTTCTCCTGCAGCAAAATTACTTGTATAAATCTGTGCTAGGTGGACACACTGATTTCAAAGGCGCTCCTCGAAAACAGAATTAAAGACATAGACCAGTTATTTAAAGAACCGGAGTCTTCCCTACCACGGGTACAGGCTATAACCACTGCTCAATTACTTACCTAATTCATCTGCTATTGTCAAATACCTCAGAAGCAGCAAAGTGCATTTAAGAGACAAGAAATCATTTTCCCCACAAGGCCTTTGGGTGAACAAAACGTGGCTGAGTAAAGGAGCATGAGCAAGCTACATTATATACCATTGCTTTCAGCCAGAGATTAGTATTCTGCAGAGCACCTCAGTTATGATAAACAGATGGCTTCCTCAAATACAAAAATTATATCCTTGATCATCTACCTCTGCTCTTGCTCTGGCAGTGCTTTTTCATGATGGCTGGAGAATCAGTCCTTCAGACAATGGCATAGGGATGAAGGGTTTAGATTCATCAGGAACTGGACAAACTTTGTACAAAGTCTGTACAGCAAAAATAGGATTCAGGTAAAGCTGCTGGAACTAGAAACCAGGAGCGTTATCAGAGAAGGAGACTGAATTAAAGACTATAGGAAAGCCAACAGGTGCAGAAGAAAATCTGGCTTGGGGGATAAATCATGGAGGAGTGAAATTAAAAAAGCTTTATATCCCGGAGAAAAAAGTAAGACAGAAGCTGGTAAAACTCATTTAGGACACAAGTTAAGCTCATTCTGCACCCAAAAGTACCATTTAAAGATAGCATAGAAAAATAAGCAACCAGATCAAATGCATACATGCTACTATTGAAATGCTAGAAGTTTTTAAATAAGATGAAGGAACTAGGATACCTAGTTTTAAGTGAGAATATTGACCTAATAGGAGCATGAGAGACTCGACGGAAGGAAAGCAGTTGGTGGAAACCTGTAACATAAGACAAGCTACATATAGGCAAGAAAAAGAAGGATGTAGTGTATGTTAAAGAAAGCTTTGCATCAGATAGTTAACTGTACTGAATGTTACACATTATCTCTGTGGATTAAGATGCCAGGCATACATAAGTATTAGAGATAAGTTGTCACTGCCTAATCAGGATGACAATGGTGTCAGTGAGGTGCCAAGAGAGATTTAAGAGACAGCAAAAAAACAAATTAGTAATCAGAAACTTCAATCACCCCCACATAGACTGGGTAAATGTCAGGTTGGGGTGTGATGCGGAGACTAAATGACACCACAAATGACTGATTCATGGAGGAGCTATTGGTGAAAGCTGAAACAAGGCAAGACACTCTTGACTTGGTTCTGAGCAGTGTGCAAGTCATGGGTCAAAATGCTGTGACAGAACAACTGCTCCATAACCCTGATGGAATTGGGAAATCATCTTTTAAAACCGAGAAAAGTCTAAAATTACATACAAATAGTATTTAATTTCAAAAAGTACATTGTATAAAAATGAGGCAGCTCATTTCCAAGTTGGAGAAAAGATTGCTTATAGTCATCATAATATGAACTTCTGTATATCAAAAATAACTGTTGAGTAACAAACAAACAAACAAAACCCAGAATGCTTAAAATTTCAGGTAAACAATTTTATCAAAGGTAAAAAGATGCACTTCAAAAACAGAAAGTTACATCCAAAGGAGAAAAAAATAGAGAAGATAACCATAGAAAAGCAAGCCAAAAATACACAAGCAATAATTTGGTAAAGGCATAAACACTTACTATAAATCATCAAATGGTCTTAAAGAAAGCCTTGTAGAACAAGAAAGTAGTTCCTGCCAAGGATTAATGACCAGGTAAAAGACAAGAAGAAAACAAGAGAGCCTAGCAGTCAGTTTTCACAACAGCAGAGGTCACTTGCAGACCTGAATGGGGATCCGTGCAGGACTCCATTCTGGTCATCATCCTCACAAATGTCAGAGACAGGGGATGCACATTAAGGTGCTTATATTTGCTACAACATTTCCCAGAATGGTAAAAACGAAAGATGTGAGCGTGAGGAGGTGCAGAAGGACAGCAGCATTCTGAATGCCTGAGTGATAAAATAGGTAAAATTCAATGCTGATGCAAAGCAATGCATATGGGGAAAAAACAGTCCTAACTATGGGCCAAGTGGTAGGTCCTGAGCACTCAGGAAATAAAAAAATTGCAACATTAATCAGCAGTTTTATGAAGAGATCAGTTCAATATTCCGTACAGTCAAAATAACCAAACAGAATGTTAAGACTGTTTGGAAAAGAAATAGAAAAAAGGAAAAATCATTGAGCTGCACCATTTTAGTCTACTTAAATATTGAATACTGTGTGCAGTTCTGGTCCCCGTCCCCAACAGAGCATAACAAGGTACCAGGAACTGCAGCAGGGGGAAAGGCACAGAACGTCTCCCATACAAAGACAGACTAAACACACAAGGACTTTTCTGCCTAGAAAAGAAGCAATCAAGTTTGATGATCTTAAAGGTCTTTTCCAACCTGAACGATTCTATGATTCTATGATGTATTGCAGATATCTGTAATAATGTTGAGGTGGAGGCCAACAGCTATTCACACCTTCTCACTTGTAAGAAACAGCAGCAAAAGAACTTACCAGATGTTGGGCTCAAAACAAATGAAAGGATACTCTGTTTTCATGCATATGGGTATGGATGTGCATGTTTAAACTGGGCAGTTCTTACCCACTACTTGACACCAAAAATATGCAGAGGTCCCAGGAAGCCCCCGAGCAGTTTCATAGTTTGACATTGGGAGAATACCAAAGAAATACCACAATTTAGTCTCATTCTACTTTTATACTCTTCTTGAGCCTTCACCATTGCCCACAGTTGCAAAGAGGAGACCAAGAAAGATGGACTTCTGGTCTAACTTCATAACACCATTCTCATGTCCTTATCCTCCTGGAGTGCACTATGAAGTCATTTAGGACTCTGCTGCATTGTTGATGAGCTGATTGTGGTTGTCCTGTGGTATTAATAAGCATTGCTGTCGGGGCTAACAAGTTATCATTCCAGGGGGAAAGGAAGTAGAAGTTGTGGCCTGGAACACTTACACAATTCATTTTTTTATTCAACTGCATATGAAGACAATTTTGCACATGAGGTTTTTGCAAATAGCATAAATATGCCAATGTAGAATATTTAACTGCCTGTCAAAGTTCAGAAATTATTATAGAGTCACTTCTTTAATGATGTTGAGTGATAGTTATGTTCACTTTAATTTGTCTAACATCTGCTCCTGGCAAATGTAAGCAGATGTGTCTAATTATTACCTTCCGATACTTGTATATGCATAGCATGAATAAGAACATGAAAAAATCAGATTTTTGTGAAGTAGACGTAAAATGCCTTTGAAGCAAACGACATGGCAATGAATCAGATAGCTAAAATATCTATTTTATTGTTGGGAAGTTAGCAAATAAACACAAGAGATACATTATTCCAAGCGAAAATATTGTTTGAAGATGATACATACATTTAGTCTATGTGATATTTAAATTAGTTTGGAGCTCGAAGACAGAACTGTGTTCTTTCCAATTTGTGTTGATTGATAGGGCTAATACTCTTGACCTTATTTTCCAACTGCAACACCATTCACATTTTATTTGGTTTTTTTACACGTTGAAAGGTTTTTAAATTGGTTAAAACCCCAATTAAAGTGGTGCATTTACCCTTTTCAACACAACACAACAATTACATAGGTTTCTGGTCTATGTCAGGACACAGAAGTTTAACTATAAATCCCCTGCAGAGCAATTCTCCACTCAGTTATGTCTGTCTCCTCAAATTGGGACCTCCAATCCCACAGACCCTTGTTCAGCCTCTCCACCACTCTCATCTACGTTTGTAGCCCTGGATTTTGGGTCAGTTGTCGACAGCGCAGCTCTTGGGCTTGCTGCTGGGCCCAGGGACAAATTGCTGCCACCCAGCTGGCTGCCACTACCACGCAACTGCCATGCAAGCCTCCAGGCAGCCAACGTCGCTTGCCTGACGTGCAGGGTCTTGCTGCGGTGCAAGGAAGTAGCTGCTGACTTTACATTCGTAATTCTGACAGATTGCTGTCTGCCCTGACCCTGGCGAGGCTTCTGCTCCGCATGGCAGCACGCTGGAGAGTCTCTGGACTCTCTGGGGTTATAAAATGTATTGCAGAAAGAGGGCGCGATGGGTTTCTAGGGTGATTTGATCAGGAAAAGCTGAACTCCGACAACAGTTGCATGAGCAACAGAATCTCAGACAAATCAAGAAGTCGCACTATTCACACCATCTGCAAAGTTGGTTAGGTTATCACCTCTCACACACAGAGCACAGATCGTGCCAGTAAAGAAGGAAATATTTGACTTTAAAACATCTATTCAATCCACAGATAAATTCTTTTAGCAGTTTAAATTTTAAGAATGTTTGTTTCACTATTAAATTATCTGATTTTATTCACAGTATGTAGACAAAATGGCTCTGCTCATAACCAAATATCAAATTTTCTACATGGCACAAAACCTGTAAATAGTTCAAATTCTGCTGGATGAGAAAGACGTGCCTAAAACCATATTGCATGCCAATATAGATCAGTGGACAAGCTAAAAATAATTATTCATCCACCTTAGTGTGCTATAGTGAATTTTGATTCTGTTCCTATTTATGCAAACAGATACTTTTTCTACACAATTAACTGGTTTCTGTGATGACTATAATAAGTTTGTATTTTTTTCTAATTAGAATTGCAATTATCAGCTATTAGCGGAAACAGAATTACCAAATCATTAATTACATAAAACAACAACAAAAAGTAGACTGTATCTCAAACTCAGAAATGAAATGTTTGTGTGATTTGTACTTCAGGATATAACCGAGTTTTACATTATCTCTTTCATGTTTGTCCAGGTTCATCTCACAAAGAATTCATTCCTATATGGCCAGCTTTTCCACACAGACCCAATTCCAGCAGCTCGCCTTCAGACTAGAAGCTGCTGGACGCTGAGCACATTAAAACATCTGATGCTATACTGGGAAAAAAGCTCTTAGAATGCAGTCGTAATGATGGAAATGGATGCATTTGAAAAACATGGTTGATTGGTTATCTTTTACAACTAACTGTAACAAATGTGTTTACACTAATAAAAAAATTGACTTGCTTTGAATTCAGACCATGTTCCCCAGTGGAGTGATTTATTTTATGCTTAGAAAAAGCCCTCGCTAGAATTATTGATGTACGTCTGATTATTAGAATAACATGACATGGTAGAAATATTCCAAATGGATTCATAAAGTGGGTCCCTGATACTATAATAACTAAATACAAATATAAAGGATTGATTTTTCCTACCAGATACACAGATTATACATGCATTTGTATGTGCAGGCATGCAGGCTTTAAATCCTGGTTCCATGCTAGTGTACATGAGAGAAACATCCAGTGTCTTCATGTCACACTAACTCATATTTTCAGTAACACAGCTCCCCTACCTAGGCTTTAAAAAGCTAGTGGTTTATGGTTAATGTTACCATTTCAAAAAAGTAATTTCCTGATCATTCGCAAGCCATCTGAAATATATGAAGAGTCACTGCTTGGAGCTATTGTTTCAAAACCTTCACCTGAGGCCATGAATTCTAGAAGGCTAATTTAATTAAAATTGATTTTTAAAATATCAGTAGGTAATACTGCTTTTTTGGAGCACAAGAATTTCTTTTCCATACTTTGTGTTTTCAGAATTGGTTGACCTTCCTTTGCGGGAATATTCTTCAAATGACTACAAAATGTAATATCAGTTAGGTGTTTCCAGAAGTGACAAATACAAATTATATTGAAAAATGTAGGAAATTAGCCCCTGCCCTTCATAAGGCTAGAAATTCTTTGACTGTCATATGCTCAGGACACTCTCCAGTTACTCCTACTTAGTTAGGTCTCCTTTCAAAGGGGATGAAGCGGTTTGAAATTGGGGAACACAGAAGTGGAAAGTCATGCGCTTAGGGACTAAGAACAACAACAACGTTAGCTGATCAGTTGGTAGGAAGCGTGGAAGATGAAGCTGGGTATTTTGGGTGGTTGCAAGAGTACTATGAGTTGCTAGTGAAGCACATATGTGAAAGATACTATTGTAATCCTTGCATGCAGCAGCTGATGGAAGTAGCAGTGCCACTGCACAAGATATCAGTTATAATTTCACCTAAAATAATCTGTGAAGTTCCAGACACCTTTCCTCAAAAATTTAAACTGGAAAAGATGTAGAGAAGGGCTAATAAAAGTGCAAGGGAAGAGAGACCCTGTCTTATGAATAAAACACTGCCTTGTTTAGCTCAGTGACATGAAAAATGGAGTATATTATGACTCTCTCCCTGCACCACATACACCAATTTCTTTCAAACTGAGTAGCAGAAGATGAAGGGAACGTATGCACCTATGTCTTAGCACAACACGGTCAGGATGTATCTGCATTGTCTACCTTGATGCTAGGGAAGGAAATACTCCATGTTCAGATGTAATCTAGAACAGTTTACGACTGATTGCCTCGAGAACCACCCAGCCACACTCCTTCATCATTTAGCATTAACCTTTCACAGAAAGTCCTAAAATAAACTCCAACTTACGTAAAAATATAGGCAACAGGCCTTTTTTTTCAAAGGTGCCTAGGTGCAGTTAGGATGTGGGCTCCTAAATTACTTACAATCTTAAACTCCTCACCAAAGGTCTCATCAAATAAATTGTTCAAATTTTAATGGGAACTAATCAGAATAAATTAATCAGAATTTTTCCAATTTATTAGAAAAATGTATTAATTATATTTCGAAGCATCAGTTGCCTACTTAATGTTGATCTGATTTGTTGGTTGCTGTCATTGATTGTCACTAATGTAAGATTCAAAGTGTTTCTTTTAATGATTTACAGTGTTAAGAACAGAAAATCTTAACTAAACCTGAAGCTGTGGGACTTGTCCAAGTACACTTAGGGCTAAAGCCACAAAGCTATTTACATATCTTAATCCTATTCAAGTGCGTACTTCACACTACACACACACATCAGTGTGCATTTGGAAACAGAAACACGGACCTCAAGAGCACGTGAAACCATATGCATGGGGTCTTGGAGGGGTGACAGTGACAAGCTGCACCTCTGCAGCGTGTGGCGATGCCTGATGCCATCTGCTGATGGGCTGCCTTGTCAAAAAGAGATGTAAAGGCCCAGGAGTATGGGAAAGGGAGACAAGAGACTGCTTTGAGGGTGTAGTTTGAGTGACATGACAGGTCAGTAAATAGGAGTTGGCGACCTTGGTGCTTTTGTGATCTGAGCTTTGGAGTTTCCCAGGAGTGGACTGATGCCCCCGTATCAGGGTCCAAGCATGCCTGATGCACAGGGAAGAGCTCATGAGACAGGCTGATGGAGAAAGAAGAGACAAAGCAGAGGTAAAGCTCTGCTTTGGCAACCTGACACTTGGCAAAACCAGTGTGTAAGTTACAGCCCAGGTATAAGCAGTTGCTGCTTTCAGACTGTTTCCACATCATCATGTTAGTACTATCACAGATTTATTTTACATACGTTTATTCTTGCATTCAAGGATTATGTTCAATTTTGACTGGAAAAAAGCACTAAAAGGAGAAGATATTTATGAAAACCTGCAACAACAGTGACAGTGTGCAGTTTACATGTAACTACAGCTACTATTGTACTTAGGCAGGAGGAGGGCATATTCATAGCTTTAATGCACCAGACCTACAGCATGTCCATGCCCGGATAAGCATTCTCTAGAACAGAGTCATAGCAGAAGAGCTGCACATCTCAAAAGACTTCTGTTGTGTGATTCAGATTCTGGACTGAGCCCAGACGGACAATTTACAAACAATGGGCCAGGTGCAGCTAATGTGTTGCTATTAGAACTCTACAGGTTCTGATGGGGTTGTACTCCTGTAAAGGAGATTTACGTTTCTCCCAGTAAACAATAATATAATGATTCGTGTAGAATGCTATGATGCAAGACTAAATACAACCCAGAATTTAACAGGTATGCTTCCCTCCTTTCATGGCAAACACTGGCTTTTTCTGTTGGTTTCTGCCTGCAGAAAGAAAATTAAGAATTTCTTTCTCCTTCTATAAACTGAGCTTGTGCTCTGGCAAATTCTTAATTTATTGATTTTTTTTTTTTAGTATTCCACCTACAGTCATCCATTATATGGTCTACGCCACTGGAGCTTTATCCTCTTTGCCATATTTTTGTTTCTGAGCATATATGATTTGGTCTGTGCTTTTAAATGCATTCCTCCTTCCATGGAAATCGTATTTCTTCCTCTAAATGTATTCCCCCCATACTTGTTTCTGCCACTATGCACTTCTTAGATTACACTTGTTGTTACAATATTATCAGACCAGAGCAATAGATTCCTCATTATTTCTCTGCTGTGGATTTAGTCTGAATTCACGCAGATGTAACAGTGCAGAAACTGAAATAGAACTTTTTAAGATGTTGGAATCAGTCTTTTTAAACAAGCCAGCACTTGTATTAATGTGAATGTGTTTTAATAACTATTTCTCTTCCTTATAAATGTGCTGTGAATAACAGTCACGCAATTCTGCAGGGCTGGTCTTGGGAACTTTGCCAGTTGCTGTGTGTTGGCTCTTGCCATACTTCTGTGCATCAGCTGTGACTATTCACTGTTAGATGCAATCAGTTTAAACCTCACTAATCTAAACCTCTCCAAACCCAACAGGTAGCAAATATAACTCCTTGCCTTGGAAAGAATACAGATCATTGAAGCCACCTAAAAACTAACGATTTTATCAATATGCTCAGGTTTTTACATATGATCTGAGCCAGCCGGGCTCAAATTTACCAGGCCCACAAATTCAACAGACAGAAGGAAGAGGAAAACTGAAAGACTTGCAAAGTTCAGCCAAAAGCATTCTGCATTTCAGTCTAAGATTCACACGCAGGTAAAAAAAAGGTAACTTCGGCTACTGATCCCTCTTTTTCTGGCAGCTTCCACAGGCTGATATTGCTGTGTGTTTTAATGTTGCATTACAGAATGAAAGGCATTCACAGGAGAGACAGTTCATTCAGGTCTAACTACCTGTATAGTTATACCTAGGGCATTAAGGAAACGGCACTTAGTGATCAGGAGACTTTTCTCTTTGTTATACAGATTTCAAATCAGTTCCTCAAAGGGACCTCAGGATAACTGTTGAGAGTAATTAAAATAGTCATTAGCAAGGAGTGAATCACAATAGATTGCAACCAAACTCATCTGATGCAGTCATTGTATTTCCTTATTTGTTTCCCTCGGAAACAATACATATCACAACTTTCCCAGGATGCTCAAACTTCCTTCAGATGGATTAGCCAAACTATTTCTAAGCAAATCTTAAAACTCCCTTCTAAAAATAATTTTTAGAAATTTCTATTCTGAATATTGCATCCTTACTGAACATTTCATTCTTTTACTCTTCATATGCAGAGAAAAAAGCTCATACCTTTTACTCAAAACATACTCCTTAAACACAATACTTTAAAAAATATTCTGGAGTGTAGACACTTTCCCTTCACTGATCACTTTAACTGTGAAATTGTTACCAGAAAATTTTAATTAGAAAATCCTCAGCAATCTTGGTCCAGCAATGTTGTTAAACAAGCAAGTTTTTAAACTACTAAGTAACTTCCAAAGTTCTTTGCTCTTTTCTGTCTCAGAAACAAACTGG
The DNA here is from genome assembly GCF_965183815.1 of Platalea leucorodia. Taxonomy (NCBI): domain Eukaryota; kingdom Metazoa; phylum Chordata; class Aves; order Pelecaniformes; family Threskiornithidae; genus Platalea; species Platalea leucorodia. Next base: position 72,716,315 of record NC_138824.1, read on the forward strand.
AACAATCATTAAAACATGCAAGTTCAGCCCTAACATTTGTTTAAATATGCAGTGCAGTTGTTAGTAGGGTCTCCAACCATACTGACGAAATCCCATTCATTTTGTGTAGCTATCACTCCACAAGAAGAAACAGCTTCGCAGAAAACACTACAACTGAGTTTTACCCTTTTGTACATGTATGATTTATTTACAGCGTAGAAATAATCCATGCAGCAGAGACGGAAACAATTTGGAAATACAAATGCTCTGTTGCAATGAAGTCAGACAGACTGGCTTGAGGGGTAGTGCTCTCCCTCGTTTGGCAAGAAAAGAAGTAAATATTTTGATTACCTATTACCATCACATGATATAGTGTCACTAGCTGATACATTTTAAACCAGTAAAAATAAAAGGAACACAGAATGACACCCATATGCAACAGAGATTGACACTAAAAATATTTATCTGTCATATACCTCTACTGAAGCCAAAGGAAAAAAAGCCCAAACCCTAATGCACCATCCTTAAGAAGCCTGGCAAGTACTTCAGTTCAAAGGAGACGCAATATTTGTGCAGGTATGCTTTTACCAGAGAACCCAGAGTTCCAGTGAAGGAACAGAAATAGCCAAAGTACCAGGAGGACAGCACCTTCCACATGATTCAGCTCAGCAAGAAAAGGTACGTATCATACCAGTGGCCAAGGGCAGTTTGAAAATGCAGATGCTGGAGATTTCGTTTCATTATAAAGATACATACGAAAGGAAGAAAGGACCACAGTAAAAACTGCACCATCCATGAGCAGAATGCTGTGTGTGCAGCCCTGGGAGAAAGCCAAGACCTGCAGGGGTTTTTTTGGGGGGTAGAGTGCTTCTGGCAATGACCAACTTATTTCTGAACACAAGGGAGATTCCTCTTGTTTATGCACAGTGTGACCAGGAAAATAAGACTTTGCAGATATTCTTGCCTTTGTGTGTTTCCTTTGTAAATAAACACCACCACTGGACGAAATAACACCAAACTCATTCATTTCCATTTCTCACCAAAAAGGTAACAAGACCCTGTATGTTATCAAACTGTGGGAACCTCAGCACAGTAATATCCACGTGCTGTTACAGTTTTAATGATTAATTAATATTCACAAAAACAATTTCATTATTTAGTATTTACAAAATTGATTCTGTCTGGAATACACATTATGAAGCACCAGATGATTGGAAAAGATGAAAGGAAACATGCTCAAAGGCTGATTATATATTAATGTGTTTTAATATGCCTGAAATATTTTTTAGTAAAACCTTTATTTTTCACTTCAACTTTGGAGATTTAAACCACTGTTGAAGTAAAAGTAATTGACACCCTGTGGATGCAGAACAAAGAAAGACATTGTTACTTTATACTTATGATATTAAAAAAAGGGTAAACAAATGAGTTCCCAATTGCCTGTGTATTGAACTCAAGGCTGAATCAGCTCATTTCTAGAGCTGCTCTGCCTTTCAGTGTTTCCAATTCAGGAAGACACCAGCCCATAACGAACTAGACTGTGTGGTTAAAATCCAAGATTTGCTCATTTCTTGCTCATACAAGATTTTATTATTATTATCTTTAGAAATGAAATTAATTTTAAAAAGAAGTTGTCTACTTAGAAATAGCAGGCCTCTTCAGCTTAATGCATTTGCTGGGGGTAGCAGGTGAAAACACCTCTTTCAGAATCAGTGACTGCCATTTCAGGCTGCAAAAAATAGAAAGCAGTAAAATGTCAGCTGACACAATGAATATCTGTATAAAAGCAATGATAGAACTCGGCTAACGCTAGGGAGATGTATGTGATAGCTGAAGACAGTAGAGCTGTCAGCCTGCTATGCAGATTTTATTGCATTTCTTGTAAAAAAAAAAAAACAGTAACACAGTTTATATTGTGCACTACAGATACAATATTTTTGCATTTGTTAGTGCTCACCTTCCTATCAGCACTTTTACTTTGTCACCGACATAAATCTGCAGTATTAGCAGCCACAGAATAAAGGTATGCAACAGGATGTAATGACTTTGTTAACTGGTATCTGTTTGTCCGCTTGTTCAGTTACATCAACTCAATGAAAATATTAAAGCAAACTTGATTAAAAAGTAACCTTATTTAGAAAAAAAAAAAAAATTACATTAATCAAACTAGAGCATCTGCCAAATTTCCATGATATCAGTTTTAGTGAAGAAGTAGCCCCAAACTCCACAGGCAGCCACTCCGATGCTTCTGAGGATATTTGATGTACACAAGTGGACATCATTTGCATCCTCATAAACATGAGATAAACACATTTCTTTCTTGCATCTGTCCTCTTCTGGTAGGTTTGGACTATTATGTGATCTCTGTCTACCAATATAATCTGGCTGGCACTAATTCAAAGAGTGTGTTCCTGCCAAATAGTTTTTCCTACGACAAAAATGCTTCATATTTTTCCCTTCTGTACTCCCACACATTTGCATCCATCTTTGATTGCCTGTGGACTGCTGGGCCTTAGAAAATGCTCAGAAAGTTTGCAGAAAAGAAACTATTTTAGCTGCAGAAAACCTATTACAGAACATTTTTATTGTCTTAGAAAACATTTTAATATTCACACTGTCCTCAGCAGTTGGTTTGCTGATGTTGCTCTCATTGGCAGTACATAAAGCCCGAGTGCTCACCAAAAAGAGGATGAAGATAAAGAGAGTACCCAAATGTCAAATAACTTTGGTAAAGTGGGGTCACCAATAAACACCATGGTGAAACCAGGATACGTTTTGCCGGTACACAATGCTGATCGGCCAACAGATACGAACAGTCAGACTGCTAGTAAATTACGTAAATCACTTACTACATCACAATCGCGTACTGCCAGTACAAGCTCTCCCTTTGTCTTTCATAAAACAAATGACAACGTATATAAACAGGATAGAAAACCAGTGGCAATGATTAGTAGAACACTTTATTTCCTTTTTGACTCTTAATGAAGAGACAGCACAACAAATTACAAATGAAAATAAAAAGGAAATTCTATTCAACAGACACTGTTTACTTATAGTCTGTAAAAATTTAACATAATTTCAGCTAGATCTATAATCCTTGCATTGTTGCTTTGATGTTTGTGTGTACACATCACTGGAAAGAATAGGTACATAAAACCAAAATTGTTTTTTTCCTGAAATCTATAGAGTAGTCATGGAAGCACATTTGTTCTGAAATACAAATATTACAAATATGAGAAAGCCTATTCAAATCTAGGAATGTAAATATTGATTATGAGATAAATTAACTTAGAAAGTGGGTAAGTATTTTTTTTTCCTTGCACGAACAGAATAAACAGTACTTATTTTACAAAGGATTTCTTAAGATTTTTTTCAGTGGCTCCTTACAAAATAATTCTAGTCCACAATATGGTCTTTCAGTGTGTTACTTATAGCTCATTTAGTGCTCAAGGTTTTGTTTTTTCAGAGCTCTCAGAATCTGGCACCCAAACACCAGCTTGTGACCTTGCAGTAGAGTAACCCATCTCACATCTTACAAGAAAAAGAACATTTTCACTCTACTGGATACTTGACACAAGATGACTCATGAACTGAACGCTTGAAAACTTTAAGCAACCAGATTAAAACAGCATTTTCTGAACCTTCTAGTAGCTTGCTGACTACTTAATAATAATTCAAATTTTCCCACTCCAAACCATTGCTTCTTTTTCCTTTACACTTGCCTTTTTCCTCTCCCCAATCCCTCCCCTCCCTTTCTGTAACCCCCGCTTCTCCTTACTCCACCTCTCCCCTTCCCTCTTTTTTCTTTTCTTATAAAAAATAACAAAAAGTTCATCATTTGAGCCATTGTGCAGTGAAGGCAATGAAAAGAAACTCAAGTGGATGTTGGATGACAACGTGAATGGTACCCCATGAGAAACTCACGCAGTATCCTCTGGCTGTATTTTAGTGCTAGTGTATCGCATTCTTAATTCTCCAGCCCTGGACCCCTCGCGAGCACAGACGCGTGATCATTTCTCAGCAGAAAGATATGATTGCATATTTCAGTTACAGCTTCCATATTCTGAACACTTGTGATCATTGAAAAATTCCTTCACAGCCAATAATACCAAATATGGCTGGATATTCAAGAGGCAAAAGCTTCCAAGGAAAGAAATACTACACGCTATAATAAACATCTGAAACGAAGCAGACAGTGTTTCTATATACAGGCTATATGACGACCACATTTTCTTTTTCATGAATGACACGAAACAAGAAAAAGAAAACATCTATTACTTCTTCAGAGCGCATAAGTCCTTAGGCCCAGGCTCAATCTATTGAATTTTAGGCACTTACATGAGTGAGATACGTAATTGCTCCAGGCCAGTGGAGAAAGACAAGCTACTCTAAAGGGCCATTTAGATCTTAGGCAAGGTGAAGCCTCTAGAGGTGCACTTTTTCTTTCTATTGACTGCATATGCAACTTAGGACAAATGCACTCATAATTTAGGCACCTCATGTGAACCCCAATTCAGTTTTCACAGGCAAGCTACTCAACTTGGACTAATTAGGGGTGAAACAAAGCCGCCTCTGAACTAACTACCTTAGAATCTATTTCAAATGTCTATTGCAAATGCAGTTTTAGCCTTGCTATTCCAATTTTCACCACATAATTGCAAGCAACTCTTGTCCATTTCAGCCCCCCATTATATTTCTAGAGCTGAGGAGCTGATATCTGTTTATAATAGGTTTAGAAAAAGCTTTATATTTCACTTTCCTGCTGCCTCCAAATGTTCTGTAAATAGGAGGGATCATCCATTGTCTACTCACTACTCAAGACAGTAAACAGATAACTAACCTCTTCTAGTACACCATAGGCCTCTATAAAAATTTCACATTTTCTTGTGGAAATAAAGCAAGAAATAACACACCTACATCAGCTAGAACTGGTTCTGGCAGTTACACTTGCCAGACAGACTCACAGACTACTGGACAAGCATTGGTGTGTTGCTGTCATCTTACAAAGACGCTCTAAATTTTCATCCCAAGGTGATAAATAAATTGTTTGTACACACAATCATTAGCTTAATTTTGTTAGACTATCATCTAAAGCTGTAATTTCACATTTATTAGAAACCGTTTTTTATTTACTGCAGGGAAAGAGAGGGTAAGTGAAAAAACAATAATAAAATAATTAACATTATAAAACAAATTTTGACCCACAGTCAGACCCTAAGCCCAACCTAGGTTTCTTTTTATTTCCAGAGAGAAATTAACTCTCAGTCTGGAGGACATATTAATCACAAGGCCAAGCAAGTATTTCCATATTAGAGGCACAATGTGGGGAAAAAACCTGTCTGCCAAGCAATTCACTACAATAGGTGTAAATATATAGAGGTGTATGGATCTCTGACACTTTTTGCACTCTGGTGGCTTTGGCAGATCTTGGTGTTATTTAGTCCTGTGCTTCACAACACCTCGTAGTAATGCCTTTGGCTGGCTTGGAAGCTGATTCACATGTCCCTTTGGTACCTGTGGGCAGGGTTCAGTTACCAAGACACACAAACCTACTCCTCTTGGGTATCTAAGATTTCTGCACAGGACCGCAGATAGGACACATGACCATCTGACGACACACGCCCTTCTTGGGACTCTACCTGGAGCCCAGATGGAATAACTGCAACAGCCAAAGGGACACTAGATACCTGTAATTGAGCAAAGGACTCCAACCCTCTCTACTACAAAATTAATACAGATTTAAAGAAAAATAAAGAAAGAAAAGAGATGAGCAAAAGTTGCAGAGACGTTAGACTGAAATAGCCAACCAAGTCACAAGTAGCAGGCAAAAGCATAGGCCACAAATTCTGATGTCAAACAAATTTCATGCCTCCTGTGTAACTTCTCCCACTTTCTGTTCTATTTTTCTAACTTAGTCATAGAAGAAGCCCCTGCTGTTTCTCTATCAGGGTTTCAATTTTTCTTTATAAATTAGTCAAAAGAGAAATGAGATAAAAGATGACAAGAAATACTTAACTGATTCAGCTCCTTTTCAGCCCATGTCTGTGATGTTCTTTTCCAACTTTTTCACCCAGACATCCTCAGAATAAGTTACCAGAATGGGAATTTCAACTCCCAGAGCTGTGAACACCTCCAGACAAACAATGCTTGACAATATATTCACTGACAGGGTAAATACTCATTTTCCTGAATGGCTCATTGCTAAAGTCTTCAAAGAGGGCAGGATTTTACCTTGAATAGGTAGACATATCAGTTCCTAATATCTCTATATGTACAGCAAATGACCAGCTAGAAACAGTATCTTCAAGAAGAATTAATCTTGCCGGTGTAGAATTAGTCTTTTAGAATTACATGCCTGGCATCTCTGCTTGTGCAACCGTAGTCTTCTTGTTCATGCACTCCAGCTTTTTCCAAGTACAAAAAGGAATCAAAATATAAATTAATCATACTGATATTACAGCTGCTACCTATTTTATGACCTAAACCCGATAAAAGTTATATGCTTAATTATTCAAGCATATGTATATCTGGAGAATACAGAAGCATTTATATCCTATTCATCTCTTGTGTACAGAAGTAATCTTTGAAAACTCACAAAGCAGAGCCAACAAGAACAGCAGGAAAAGATTCACTCATTCTCATTAATTCTACATCAAATTAATTAAGGAAGTTAATAGCAGAAATGTATCTGTCAGACATCACTCATTCTACAGTGTCATTAAAACTTGATGTAAGAAATATTGGATGGATAGCAGAAGAGCTGTATGATACAAGCTTTTAAACAGAACGGCAAAATCATACTCTATGCAAATTGTTGTCCAACTGAGGCAATTTTATATATTATTAATTTTTCGACAATAATTATTGAAGACCTGTTGAATAAACTTCTGGGATTTGAAAAAGGCAATATGATTGAGTTCTGGGACAAAGTATGACCCATACTATACCAACTGCACGCATCCTCATGAAGAAATCTAGTGAGCAGAAATAAAAAGAAGCCCATCCTATGGCAGCGACCTTTAGAAACTGGGAAAAGACATTCCAGCCATTCCTGATGGATTCCATATGTTAGCTAGGGGCATTTGCTCAGGATTAATGTACTGGAAGGATATGTCTGTGTTACAGAAGACAAGCATGAAAGCAACCCTCTATAGGCAAAGCTGCAGTACAGATTTTGCAAAAGATTCCGGCTTGCAACAGGTTCAGCACTGAGTTGACTTCTGCTGGTGGCTGCCAAGAGATTGAGAGAGAGACAGAGAGGGAAGGAGGGAAGGAACTTCAGTAAGATTCAGGCCATTGTAGCCAAGGAAATCAGAAGCTTCACGAAGTATTCCAGTGCCAGAGCTTAAAAGACTGTTAGTAATTCATCTCCTGTGGATGCAGGCCGATTTGGGTGACAAGCTGAAAATAATGGTGCCTGGTTTGGTGCTGTCTCACACTACAGCCACAGTATAACCGCTGCTGTACAACACTAGATATGCTTGACACAGGAAAGGGGAGCTTTCACTGGTTCTCTGGAGAGAAGAAGGGCTTAAAGCAAGTTGCTCCACCTGAAAACAAACCGAATGAGTATGCACAGAATCTATACATCAGAGTACAAGGCAGTTCTGGAAGAGCCCCCAAGGATAAGTCACACATCCCCCTGACGTATGCTTCTGCCCCTTTGCACAGGGTTCCCAGGCTGTCTGCAGTGCACAGAGCGGGCTGGCAGACAGCTGCCAATCTGGAACATTACTGTAAAACATGCAGATGCATGGGTTGCATCAGAGCACCTATGGACAGGAACAGCAACTGGCAGGACTGAATCTGAATTGTACCATTGTTTTCAAACACACAAGGAAAACCAAGACCAGCCTAAATACCAGCAGATGACTTTAGAACCTAGGATGCAATTTTAGCTCCCCAGGAAAACAGGTTAACATCAGAAGGCTTGCTATACTGACGCCAGATGGGCTTTTTCAAGCATCTGTAGATCAAACTGAAGGCTTCAGGCAAACCAGAGAGAAATACATGGCAGTGTTCATCATCCACTCATAAACAGTACCAGGGAAAACCAAACCAACCAAACAAGCAGATACAAACAAACCTGGAGGCAGGATTCCTATGTTTTAGGCATTAACTGAGAAGTGTATTGCTGTGATTTCTTTGTGGACAGCTACCCCAGCAGGGACATAAGGCAAAATTAATATAGCTAAGCAGGACTTAGAACCATTTTGATAGAAGTGTGCAAAGTATATGATCAGAAACAACCTGCTTTTAAGTAAAAACATAAATTTGTTTACACAGGCATGATTTCTAGACATGACCAGAAAACCATTTGTAAAATTATAAGTGAACATTTTTCTGCTCAGATTAGCCATGCTAAAGGGGTGATAGTTTTGCCCTTTCTCCCTACTTCCTCTTTCTTCAAAACTCGGAAGTTAACACAGTACCTCTTAATTCAGAAAAATATGTGAGAAAACGTAGGTCACTTGTGCTGAGGGACAAAAAAAAGAGACAACAATGGAATTAACCATTTTTATTAACAATTCAGCAAGAGAACCAAGAAATACAAACACTCTGGAAATGCCAAGATGGTACTTCAGAGCCCCACTTTGCCTTTTTCCATGGTCTACATATAAGGTAGTTATTTCAGGCTCAGGAAACATCCCTACGTATCACCTCCAAGTGAGGAGACCAGCAATTCCCAGCAGCAGGTGCTCTGCTGCAGACAGCTGCTTCTTGCTGCTCCTCCTGTGCTCCATCAGCCAGATGCCTGGGAAGGCTGGAACCAAACTTCCATCCACATCCTCCTCCCCACCCAAACTTGGGTGGAAGAGCGAGAGCCACACAGGTCTTGCTCTGCCTCTTTCTCTGTTCCAGTACCAAAATGTATGGGAGACTGCCCATGCCAGCATATAGGCCAGCAAGTTACATCTCTTGAATCTCCAACGGGGACTAATCAAACCAACTATAAAGTGATGATAAGAAAGGATGCTAATGAGACAATATCACCAGCCATTTCAAGCATTTTCAATACAAAGTAACAGAAGCAGGTAGCTAGACTTTTAACTACTCCTAGTACAAGAAAGAGGAAAGCAAAAAATGGAGGTGCTTTTTTATCCAGTAGGACATCTAACAGGGATGACAGCTGGCTTTAGCTGTAGATTTGAATTCAGATCCCTCAGACAAGTGTCCCTGCCAGGGGTATTCCGAAGGGTACTGTGAAATGTCTTTAAGCCACTCCTATCTTTAAGGCTTCTTGCTGTTCCACTAGGTTTTAAATACTCAAATACTCAGGGAGTCATTAGGAAGCAAACGTAAAGTTAACTCTGTCACCAGACGGCTAGGGCATTCACCTATACAATGAGCTCCTCGTCCTGCTCCAGTGAACACCGAAGTGTTACACACCAAGTACAACATTATCAAACGGGAGAGACTTGAAGGACCCCACGCGCGAGTAAGCTACGCTCATGGTTATGTCTTCCAAACATTAAATGAGTCAAATCCCACTTCAACAAAGAAAGGAATTGATCCTCAGATGTCCACACATAAGAGTGCCACTGAAGGCCTATAAAGTAAAATGAAACCTCTTCTATTTAATTATTCTGACTTAAATAGTCTTTTTTTTTTTCCTTTGGAAACTAATGAGTGCCTTCTGAATCAATCTCACTTTTTCCACACACACACAAAAAGACGAGTCTAATTCCAATATACCTAAAGAAGGAAAAAATCACCGCTCCAAAAGAAACCTATAGAGACCAAACCGAAAATTAGAAAGAAAATTAATCCAACTGGTTTACAAGTCAAAGGATATATTGGGAAAGACCATGATCCTCAATGGCCTTTCTTTCAAATCCCATAAAGAGCAATGTTCCACATCTGTTGGAAAACAAGGATTCTGACGAAAGGCAATGGCTGAAAAAGGCTCACTGTGGCATCTTCCTCTTTAACTGGAAGGTCCTCTGAGTTTATCTATGTATTTACACATATCAGCTAGTACTAATTCATGGTCTGCATTTGTTTCTCCCTGGTGTTGGGGGAGCGAAGGCAATTTCTGCCCAGCCAAACTGAGACCCTCTGTGGAAAGGAAAGTAACAACAGGCCAACTCTCTTACTTGGGGGCTGCTACATTATTTTCTGTAATTCCGAAAAGCTAAGTCCTCTCCGTCTCTGAGTTGCTGCAGCAAAATATAGTACTTCTGGAATCTGAAACAGACTCTCCAAGGAAAAAGATGTACCAGTTTCATGCTAGCCATGGAAGCGCTACTTCACCAGTTGTTTTCCAATGACACAGTCATAGTAAATCCCAAGCATGAGTCTTGCATAATCCTGCAGCTCATTCTCCCTTGTTTGTGGTTTTAATTATAGCTGGATAAGCTATTGCCCAGATAACTTAAGATACGGGAGAAAAAAAAAAAAACAATCTAATTTACACAGTAATGTAATTAAATTTCACAGTGCAAATGTATGCTGTTTGTTGCATTTGTTTAAAATCATATGCCAAACACTAACCTTCTCTCTAATAACTATCAACTACCAACACAGAAAATCTGCGAAGGATGTGCAGTTATGCTAAGTGCTATCTGGTTGAAACTTTAATTTGTGTGGAGGCCCACGTGCATGTTATGTAAAACTGTTGTTGAAAGGATACACAGGGCACAATGAAAGGAGGTAAAATGAGGCTCCATGGTCTGGGTTAGCTGTTTGTGTTTGGTACTCTGATGATGCTACAAAGTTGTTATAGCAACGGGCCAGAAACCTCTTGGGGAGAAAAAAAAAAAAAAAAACCAAAACACCAACACAAAGAGTTTACATGATATGTGGGTTACTGTGAATCTGTTTTGATTGACCAGGGATGGGGAACAGACACTGCCCCATTCTGATAACTCTGTACAGTTTTGAACTTCTCCTTTTGTTTAGTTTGGGACTTTATTGCCCGTTAGACTCCACAAACAAATGTGTACATCCTCCTTTAACCTAAATAAAATCCTACCTGGTCCAGTCAAGTAGAGGAAAACAGACAGCGATATTAACTTTTTCCTGACTGTTTCTCAACAGCTCTGAAATTCCTTAACTTTTCCTCTCCTGCCATTCATGCCTTCACCTTGCTTTCCTGCTTTTCTGACCGACAATAGCAGCAACCTGTAATGTAAGTGGTTTGAAAGGATTAGTGAGGTAAGGATGTTGATCTGACTTATATTGAGCTTGGAAGCACGGAAACTATTGAACTGCAAACAAGAATGTCAGACTCTTCATCACTGTTTTCTGCTATTCTCGTCTGCCTCCTTCTGACTTACCTTTGCTGGATTTTGAAACACTCAGCAAAACCTGACCATTCGTAACAATTTTCTCTTTCCCAAGAATAATAATTAGTGTCTGGAAATTTCAAGCAAATGTTTTTCTTTTTATCACTTAGTATTAAACAGTGATAAGGGAGAATTCCTCATTATACACCTATTTTTAATATTTAAATGATCTATATTTGTTATCTTTACTCTTTTTTCTAATTTCGTAAGAAAATGGAAAAATAAAGTCATTTAGCAATGCACCACAGGGAAAAAAAGTCTGAATTTTAATAACTTCAGCATCTTGAAAATAATCAAGAGAGAATTAAAAGGGTTATTCAGAAATGCATCCATTCTAACCATTCATTGCAGCATTGGTGGGGGGAAAGTCACACATCACCTTGATGTAGTATAGAAGTCTGGCTTATAAAGAACCAAAGCAACCTGGATAAATGTTTATGTTTTCACGTGTGGCATGTAGCATATGGCAATCTTTGGTTTATACTGTCAAATGTAGATACAGGAAGGGTAACATCAATTTATGACAACTACATTATTCAGATACAGCAAATCTAAGTTTCTAAAGCCTTCAGGGCTCTACAATATGTCAAATATAGTTACATTCTCGTGTTTAGTGGCCCTTAAATGTGTATCATCCTAATTATGTAAATACCTACATTTTACATAAAACTCCTCAAGGACTACTGGTAGGAAAGGGGACACACCTTTTGTATACACAAAAATACACCAGAAAGTGGAGTCCCCAATCTTTCAGCTCTTTTTAACCCAGGACTAGCAAAAGCCTGGAGGAAGAGATGAAGTGCTTGAGCTGCCATGAGCAGAGCAATGACTTTCCACTGATGCTTTTCACGCACTTACCAAATTCAAATAGGACATAAATGTAACTTCTTGCACTACCCAGGAAACTAAGATATTTTTGAAAACATATCCGGTTCAGCCTAGAAATAAATTAGCCACTGTACATTCAGCTACATGGGAATGTGCCGAGGATGACTAGCCAGCTGAGGATTATTCATGGCTGTGAAACCTGCTCTCAGCATTCACAGCTGATAAGCATACAGTACATGGCCTTTTGGCTGTCTATATTTGTACCATTCTGCTTAGAGGGCTTTGCATTCGCTTAGCATTGGTCAGGTCATTACAGCAGCCATCAGCGCTCCCCTGTAAAACAGAACGATTGCCTGAAGCGGTTTTAATCAGTTTGTAACTGGAAATGTTCCATACAGGTCAATGGCTATCAGTTGTTGGAGTGTGCATAATGTAATTAGCATGGGCTACAATTGCTATTTTTTACTTCAATAAGAGCCTTTTTGCTTCAAGTCCACAGCTTTATCTGAAAAGATACTGAACTGCCTCTTTCTTGTAGTAGTGGCACAGTCCACAGAGGCTTCATTCTCCGAAGCATGAAATTTGGACTGTTAAAGAAAACCATTATGCATAAATACTACTGGAGGGGAAGGGGGAGGAGGAGGAGGGGGCTGTTTGGTTTTCTTCAAGTTGATACTCTGCTGCCCTTCCTCTGCAGAATTTAGGAGTTGCCTTTCTCTTACTAATCAATATAGAATTTGTATTGATTAATACATGTTGGAGGGCATGAAAGTTGTTACTGCTGTTAGCACATACCTTGTAAAGCCCTCCACAGCCTGTTCCCGATTATGCCACGTTATTCACATGACAGCAATTTTGTCTTCTGAGTCTTTTGGACTCAGTTGTCTTCTTTCAGCAGAATGATGGAACAGTAGTTTCTGGGCTTCTAGGTGTCTACAGCCCTAAAAACGTTTGTGAGCTAAAAGGACACTACCTTTCCTTCAAGCTCCCTCCAAGCTTCAGGAGTTCCTGCAGCTCCTCCTCAGCTGAACCACTGGTTGGTTTCTGCAGCGCTCTCCTGTGTTTCTAGGTAGTTCGGTAATTAAACAGATCTGGCTTTGAGAGGCAGGCCATGCAATTACTCTGAGGCAAACAAGACAATTTCTTCAGGCTACTGATAGCGGCTGTTGCCCTCTCATTGCGTTTTACATATTTAAAGCCTAACTTCCATCACAAGGTAAAATCAGCACTGAAGCAGATAATTTTTTAAAGCATCAGTTCATAATGTTAAACAGAGCAAGTGACTTTCCCTTTGAATTTGCATGTTAACATCCATCCCCACAGTCTGTGTGTTCCTTGTTTTAAATGGCAATAGGGGGGGGAAAAAAAGCCAGGGAGGTAAAGCAGCAGCAAGCAGTAACAGTGAATTGAAATAGTATTTAGTGCTACAAAAAGTCTCCTTTTATTAAAAAACAACATTAAAGCAGTGCCTGAATATACTGGCTTAGGCTGTGTTTGGTAGGTCCTGTACAGAATAGACATGACTACAGTCTTCATTCTGTACAGTTTACGCTCTAAAAGACACACTGAGGTGCAAAAGGATGTTTGGGAAGAAATACAAATACAACCAATTCTACTGTTACACTAACCTCTGTGCATATTAAAATATTAGTCAATGATTCTTATGCCACCATCCTCTCAATGCACTTGAAAGCACTAAAACTTAGAGGTCTCTCATTGGCATTCCAGCAGAAATGGGTCATGAGCAGCCTGAAACCTTACCCATGATGGAGAATTGCATCAAAAAAGGTGTGGGCATTTTTTGTTTGAGTAGCAGAAGGGTGAGGAAGATGAGGATAGCTCCTGTTCTGGAGGGGTAGAGAACAATCTGATAAAATACAAAAATGAACCAGCCACGAAAGATACAGCTGTTTCCAGAAGATGAAACGCACAAAGTGAATGTGATAGAAGAGGAAGAAGGGGCAGTGGCAGGATTCCCAACGCGAGAGTTCTGAATTCAAACTTACTGGCAGAAAAAATTTGCTTGAGTGTCTCTACTTAAAAAAAGAAGGAAAAACGAGAAAGATGTGAGGAAAAACAGAAAAGGAAAGGCAACGTCACTAAAGGACAGTGAAGTAAGCTTGGATCACACAAGGACGTGTTTTAGAAACTTACTGTAGAGATGTATTAGCAATTACAAGCAGAAAGAGAAGAAATAAAATGAGTTGCAACCTTAAACAAACATGGAATATGAATGGAAAGGCAAGCCTGGGGCTACGTATTTATCTAAGTGTTGTTGAGTCTTGATTGAGGAAATCAAAATGTTTGGAATCCAAATGACACCAAAGATCAAATAAAAATATATTGACAATAGCTAGTGCTGGTTCAGACCGAGGCTAGAGAACTCATGAGAGGGTTTAACTACCCCATATGTACAAGGGGAATTCTTTGGTAATAATTATGGAAAGAAAGAAATTCAAGCATGGTAGCTTGTCTTAGTAAATGCTGAAGAAACATTTCCAGTCAGCGCAATTAGAACTTCAGGGGGGACTTGCTTGTTTTTGTTTGTGGTTTGGCTTTTTTAACTGCTGTGTCTCTGACATAATTATTAATTATTCAGTGCAGGGCTCTGTTGGAGAGAAATGTCAGTCTGTTTCAGATGACCAACCACTGGAATTACAGCCCATTGCTAATCATTTGTTCATCCTGCTTCTTTGCAGCCTCTATCTATTCCCTCTCCGTGATTTTTGCACACTCTTTTTGCTGTTCCCCTCTTCCCGTTCTTGGCAGAGAGGTGGACATTTTGATGGCCAAGCATGAAAGGAAGCAAGAGGAGACTACTTTGAATTCCCTCTTTCTCCCCATGCTAAGCTCAGCAGACAGTTTTAAGGCTTCTAACATGAATTCTCTACTTGCAACTTGGGGTACGCTCCCCTGTTTCTGGAAGGAAGAGGAGAGGGAAGGAGCCACTTGGACTGGTATCTCATGCCCATTCTCCTTATCTGTTTGTAGGCAAGGGTACCAGCGCGACGAACTTTAGAAATGTCTGCTGTTCACTGGCTCTAATGTCTGGGAGGGGAAAAAAGGGGATCTGAATAGCATTTCTACCCCAATAAGTCTACAGATATTTTGTTTCGGCTTAAATCTAAGTGTAAACTTTAAAAAAAAAAATCTAAACAAACAAAACTTAACGCCCTGTTCACAGTAGGGAGGCTCCACAGGAGTAATGAGTGTACTCCCAGATATCCTTGTTTATAATCAAGACCAAAATACTAAGCTTCATAGGCAAGGTCTATTATATAAATTAACTTAAACAGTTCAAGCTGGCTTAATTTGTATTGAAAAGATCCCATTAGTATGTACATTCTTCAAACAAGAAGAAATCTGTCTACAAGTGTAGGGTGTATTTATGTGTATAATTAGTGTAATTGTAATAGCTGCAAAATGAAAATCTGCAGAAACACTCTCGAAAACATGGAGTAACCAATAACAATTACCATCCCTACTGATATAATGTGCTAACTGGCTGAAGAGCTCCCTTCTAGAGACTTTTAAATGTCTTCAGTTTTAGGAAGAGCGTGAAAAAACGGACAGCTAAGATCCTTTGCACTGCAGGTCATTTGTCTAAATCCAATGCAGGCTACAAAAGCTAGACAGTCAGTCCCGTATCAAGTGTGGTTCAGAGCTTATATGAAATATTTCATTCCCCTTAATGAAGTCTTAAAGAGCACATCACAAACATGGTTAAGGCACCAACACTGAGAACTGATTAAGAACTTTTTTCTTAAGCTTGGCTAAATAAATTCATGCTGTCCAAAATATTTCAGTACATTCCTAACTTTGTGCTTGGGCAGAGGTCACACAGAAGCAAAGGGGACAACATACATGCTCCAGGTTGAAGACACACCTAAGTGAGCTGCTGAATAAGACCTAAATTATACCCTTGTGAGGAAGCTCAGCTGGGAGGCCAAAGTCATAGAGAACAAATTACCACTTTGCCCTCAGACATGCCTTCCTCCAGACACAAATAGAATTATATCAGCAGGGGCTGCAGAGAATTTTGCATTGGTGACAAGATAGGTGCGATTTTCTATCCAGCCTAGGGAGAGCGATAATACAGCAACCCCCTCCAATAGGCCTGCTGGCACTCCAGGAGACCTGGGCTTCTGAAATGAGCTCCTGAGGAGATCTCAGCCTGGCCCTCCAGCTCCTGTGTAATTATGCTGCTTTTCAGGATGCTAACGTCATGGTCCTTGATCAAATTAAAACTTGAAAATCCACAGACAAAATGCTGAATGTGAATTTTATTCTGGATTTGAAGAATTGTTTGCTGGAATTGGAATAATGTAGGAGGATAAAAACTCTCTCAGAAGAGCAGGATAACCTCTGCTAGTAAGACCTTTGGAAAGCACATACCATTCAGCCAAGTATCTAAGAGCTAAGGATAAAATTCTCAAGCAGAAATGATTGAATTGTATCTTGAGACGGGAATGCCACTCGCTGGCTACTATTTTCAGTGTAGCTGTTTCTTATGATGTGCTTACTCAAATGATATGGTGATCAATAAACTAACGGAGGTCTTCTTTAAATAAACTGGTTTTGGACATAAGGTCTTTTCAGCTAACAGTGTTCGATCACATCAGCAGCTGCAAAAGAATAAACCAAAGTATTTCCTCAGACATGATTCTCGCTTCAGTTTGGCCCCCAGCTGAGAAGCTGCTGATTCCCAGGAGAGCACAGTCCACCAGCAGATGGGTGATGCAGAACTGCTCTCGTGCTACTGGGGCTGAGCTGGCACCAGCGGGTCATACCCTTCCCTGACGCGGGGGTGGTGGACTTGGCTTCCAGGAGGAGAATCTTGCTATTCCTAGGAATCGGGCCCCTTCGGCTGCCTCCCGGCCTGGCACAGGACTGATTGCTGGTACCTGTCCGGCGCAGCAACAGGAGACTGCAACCCTCAGGGCTACCAGTCTGGTTCTGCTCCCTTCACAAGCAATGAAAATTGTTATTTTAAAACTATATAGATACATACTTATATATCCAAAGAAAATATGACTTTTTATGCTACTGATGAGTGGCCCATAGGTCACCCCACATCTTTGATATCTAAGATGACAATATCAATATTTCTATTATCTTTGAGAACCAGGGTACAGAGCTACCCCGAGGAGTTTTACACATTATTTTCTACACATTGTATTACTGGGTTTATATTCTAGTAGAAAACAAAAGTCATTCTTTTTCTGGCATACTCCAGCTTGTAAGAGGAGATCAAGCACATCATGTGAACAAGAATTCAGAGAAAAAAAAAGTAGTCTATCATCTGTTTGATATGATAATTAATTTACCATAACAAATAGAAAGAAAAAACATTTGGCAGGTGGCGATGGACTTAGTGTTGCTGCTAGCAAATTTTAGTTTACTTTCAGTAAGAGCACATTCACTGCATAGTAACCTTGAGTTCACTTTGCCAAAATCAGTGGAGAAACAGCCTGTCAACTGCAATAGATGTAGCTGGCTATAGGTAGCTGGCCTAGAGTACTCACTTTGAAGTGGTGAGTTGGCAAGGCTTGTCTTCCATTTCGGTGCATGGGACAGGGCACCACTGTTCATATTTGTCTTTGCCTCTACTCTGTGCGTTGTCCTCTATTCTTTACACAGGGCATATAAAATGCTAAACAGTAATCATCTAATTTTATCTGAACATTTATGTTTAATGAGGTCCGCATTGTTCCTTCCTGTACATCGAAACGTATCATTTGCCAAAAAAAAATAAATTCTTAAATGAAAAAAAGAAACAGGAAATGAGGGCTGAAGAGGGGAAGGGCTACAGAGTAAATATTAAAAGAAAAAGCACACAAATATGGCTTGATCATCTAAAACAATTCCCCAGCTGAGAACTCTTAGCTTCCCTACAAATAGAGTTGCTCCCTTGTAAGTATTTAATAAATCACTATTCTGCTGGCAAACAGTATGTAACCCGTTAAGCTCCTAGAGATGTTATATCTACATCAGAAAAGAATAGCTCTATTTTTAGCCACAAACATGTTCTGGTTAGAGAAAAGCAAAGTAAAGCCATGGCAATTAAACCTAATAGCTGTGCACAGCAGTCCTGTCAGGCTGCTTCTCTATAGGTGAATGGAAAATGCAGGGGGACTAAAAGCTCTGTAGCTGAAGGAAATTGCACAATTAAGATGCTTTTCTGATTTGGTGTTTTTAATCTGTTTTTTTGGGGGGAAAGAAGCTATGCATTTGAGATTTTCTTCTAACAAAGGGAACATATTTCAGTGAGATTTATTCCTTCGATCCTATACCTTATTCCTTCCAAGAATTAGAAATACAGTGAGTTTCAATTTCTTAGAGCATGTTCTGCTATAGAAGAGAGGAATGAAAGGAAGATGTAATCATTCACCATTTAGCTTTTGCTTTCCTTCCAGGGTTCTCAGCTCCACTGCTAGTCTTTAGATCCTCAAAAAAAACCCCAGGCAGACAAAAAACAACCCAAATCCAAAATACAAAAACAAAAGAAACCCCTAACATGACAAAATGCTCGTTTCTTTTTCAGATATTGCCAAGATTTGTCATTAGCAGACCTTTCTTTGGCCCAAATTTGAGAGTGCTTGGTAAAGCCACTTGTAAGATACAAGAATCGGGATAAATAGGTGTTAATTATGTTTTGAAGAGTCTCTTAGCACTTTTTGCCATGTTGCATCTCCAAAAATTGTCTGTTCTGGAAACTTCAAATAAACCTCATCTGAAGTGAGATGTAGCTGAAAAGGGCCATTAGAAGAAGCAGGAAGGCATTCTGGGATATTATTTGTTGGTAATTAGGAAAGTAAGAAGAATCTTACGAGCTTTGAAAGATTTTTAAAGGATGCAAAATGACTAAATAAGATTTGGAGTCCTAATCCTTATGCTTAACCACAGGTGAACACAACTTTGGAGGAAATAAGGGAGTAGCAAGATTGTTAAAATGGTGGAACTGAGCTCTCTTCCACCCTGTTGAGAGACATACATTTCTCAAGGCAACTGGCAAGGAAGTTTTACAGACAGCAGTGCCTTAAGAGGACATTTTCAGGATGACACTAGTGCCTGAATCAGAGAAGCTTCCTTCAGGTTTGCAGTGGAAAAATGTAATCCCACTGAACTGGAAGAGATTTAGCATGTCGAGGCTTGCATCCTATGCTGCATGGGGTATAGCGCATCCGGCCCTTTGCGTCTTATGTTTAAAGAGATGGACCAAAGAGCTCTTCCAGGTGATGCTACGAAGGCCAGAAAATCATCACGGCGCTTACCAGCTAGGCCCCTGAACAGGACGCTGGGGACCCGCGTCCAAGGCACGTCTTGGGAGTCTTTTCTCTGAGGATGAGCTATTGCAGTGCTTCTGCTCACAGACTTGTGATAAGGGTCAGCTGTACATTGAAAAAAATGGCTGATAACTGGCACATCTAACCGAGCTTGCAGCACCTGTGCAGGTTTTTCCTTTTTGGATCAGTAGCAAAAAGCTTCCCAATGTATGTTTATAGGGATGCTGGAACTGGATATTTAAAAAGATGAGAAAAAAGGATTTCAAAACGCAGCTAACACAAACATATAATCCCAAGATTTGCACGTTAGAGTTTCCTCTTAAAAAAAAAGGGGTAGAACCCACTTATGATTTCTGAACAAACCTAGGCTCTCTTTGAGAGTCTCCGTGCAGTCTTTTCTTTACACAACCACCTGTTCTTACATTCCAGCCAAGGTGAGCTTCATGGAGAGAAGCACCATTTCATATGACACTCTGTCTTAGTCAAAAGGTTCGCTTCCAAATCACTATCACAAAGATTTCATTTTTCTGCTCTTCAGAAGGCATATGCTCCTACCCAGTCAAACCCCGAGTCTGAAATATCTCTTCATCTATAATAAAGGCATATCACAGCAGTTACAGACACGGATGCTGTGTTAATGAACACCGAGGACCACAGCCTTATTTGTTACAGTTTTGTATCTCTGAAGGTCTGCAAGGAGGGAAAGCAGAAATCAATACATGCAGACGGCAGGAACACTGAGTAACTGCCAAGGTGGACATAAGCAGCTCTCCAAAGGCTGGGGGAGAGGCAGGGGAAATGGAAAATCATGAAGTCGTACACAGAACCCCTGGACCCATGAAAACTCCTCTTCAAATGTTTTGTCCCAGTGTCTTGCAGAGAAAATATACAGCAAAGAAGTTTTCTAGAGGAAAAAGTCTTTATTAAGCTAAAATCATAGTTCAGGACATATTTCAATAACTAAAGGTAATATAAAAGTATTTCACTCGCAGTGAAATAATCATTAAAAGAGGAGGAAATTGAGTGTTAAATACAATCAAAACTCAAAGACTCAAAAGCACTGAAAGGTGTGTTATTCAAACAGTTCTGGGTCTGTCCAAAAGCTATTCATGTGGAACAACAACACAATAAACAAACAACAAAATAAAACCCAGTTCAGTAACTCCAAGATATCCTTTTTCACCAGAACAAAACGGGCTCATTTTCATCAGCAATACAGTAAAATAGAACTATTTAAATTCAACTTTTAATTTTTTATACTAATACCAGCCTCTGGGATCCACAGAGAGCTCACAACAGAAGCTGTAACTTACATCAACTTGAGTAAGGGCTGAAGATGGAAGTCAACCTTCCACAACGTTTTACTGTGAACCCTTCCATTATGTTACAGAAGCTCAGTATGTCACACAAAGGCACTGAGGTTACGTGGAATAAGACTTGCACATATCTATAAAGCAGCAGAGGGAGAAAGAACCTGACCTTAAACTGTTAATTTAACAAAAATACAATTGTGCTTTTCAGCCTGAAGCCAGTGTTACATAAGTACAGTAATAGAGAAAAATGGTTTCCATGCAACATAGCTAGATAATCTATCTGAATAAGAAGCTATTTTTAGTTTTTAAGAAAAATTACTTCTTCAGATGAAAGCATCACTTTCACTATACTAAAAAATTACTTCTTGTAAAATAGTCGTAAGTATAATGTGTATCATTTATTTACATATTCTGCATAGATTTGATATTTTACCTGATACATTTCTTAAATGCTAAGTTCTATTAAAATACACATAATTTGTCCTTGATAGTAGAATTTTTATTAAAATGAATAAATACAAGGTGTTCCTTGAAGACAACTGCATTGTTATGTGCTGTGTATAGAAGTCAGTGATGTTTATGTGATACTAATTGTAATTTTTAGAGACACTGGTGTAATTTCCTTGTAAACCAATTTCTCACAACACTACCGTACAATAGCATAATAAAGATTTTTTTTTTCCAGCTTATCCTTTAAGGACCTCTCTTTGCCCATTTAAAAATTCTTTTGCTGTGCTGAATGCATGGCACTTACACGCAATGCTCATCACAACAGAACTCAGAAGACGCTATTAATTATGTCACTGATTTGTATTGAGGCTGCACTACAGGATTAATCTAAAACAGGACCCCACACCAGAAGTCTGAGCCAGTCCCTAAACCAAAGTACGTACTTACTACACCAAAAAAAGCTAAAGAAAAAACAAGCAGAGAGCACAACAGTGAGAGAAGTCATATTAGTGTCACACAGAGAGAGTGTCATGCTTTCTATATATAGATACATAAGGCAGGATGACAAAAGAAGTGGGAAGGCAAAAATGGCAGAAGAGGGAACACAACAGGAGAGGGAATGGTAGAAAAGAATAACATATGAAAAGCAATTAGCAATTGGCTTAGGCAGACAGTTAGTGGATGGACAGACGACTAAAGTCCTGCAATTCCAGTTGTAACTCAGCAGCTCAACAGTGATCACTCCCACCCCAACCCACTAGTGAAGTAAAACCATCTAGGACACCAGGCAAGTGGCTTTAACCAATAAAGTCTACTTCATGAACAGGAATGCAGGATTGTGAGTATGGTCACTTGATGCTGAGGTACCATCCAGCTTCTCATTTAGTGGAGCAGCTCCGTGTCCTCAGCAAGAGCAGTTGTTGGTTGGTTGAGCTAAGGACACAATCACCCCTGGTTTGTTCATGTATGCTTGTGTCTCGCGTTTACCAAGAGCTAGTGATGGCCACAGTGATGGTTCAGATTTATGTTTTTCCATGACGATCAGTTCTGCATGTGTGTGTTAGGAAAATCATGGACTTAGTTCATATATATTCAGAGGCAATAATGCAATTCAGCACTACCAACTAATTCTCCCAGAAAAAGGAACAGTTAGTTAGTGTAAACACTTTGTTTACAGCCCAAACTGAAAAATAATGCTGGCTAGCCAGCCGACATATGCCCAAAACATCTTTATGTGACAAAGGAAAACTCCCTCAAATGAGGACAACAACACAGTAACAAACAAGCAAATGAGATCTATTGCCCTCATAACACCATAATTAGGATGGGATTTAAAAATGGAAATACCTTTAAGGGAAAAATTGAGGGAAAACTTAAACCCAAGCAGTGACTATTTCTAGAAGGGAAAGCCAAAAACCAGAACTCCTAAAGATGGTGGATCCCAGTTCTGGGAAGCTTTCAGAAGGCTTTGCAAAGTCAGCAGGTTGTTCTCTTGTGCTAACTAAAACCCACCAAAAAATGAAAATTGAAATCATACTCCCATACACCTATAAAAGATTGTTTCAACTTTCTGTATCCATATTTCTCTGTCATTGCATGCCGTCCCTCGGCTGTGCCAATGCAATGGATATAGACCTGCTTTGTGAAGCACATTAGTTGAAAAAATAATCGACACAGCTGGAAAACACACTGCACTGCCATGACCACCGGCCTTGCACAGCTGTGGTGAAGGTGAGAGAAGTACTTGGGGCCACAAGGAGAAAGCAGCAAAGCCACCTTTGCCAATGGAGAAAATACCGACAATACAACATCCTCAGTTCCCACAGCAGTGCGTTCACTTTTCCCTGAAACAAGATGTCAATGTGTTGTCCTTAATTTTTAAATCTTTTGTGAATTCTGGTATTGCTTCACTAACACTAAATTCAGAAGGGCAGTATATGTTAAGCAATCAGGCCTTGGCTTCTGTTGAATAGATCACTAAGATAAATTATTATTTTCAATGGTTTCGATATCAAACACACAATGGAAGATTTTTTTTATCTTGCTTTCTGTTGTTTCATGTGTGCTTCAGAATAGAAATTCCTACTGAAGAAAATATCATTGATGCACCAAAACATTATAATACTTGTAATAGCAACATAATAAAATATCCAAGATAGATAAACCTTGAAGAAAAAGTAAGAAACAAAATTAACAAAAATACAAGTCGATTCATGAACAAGTAGAGAAGAAAAGAATAAAGCCTAAGGCTTTGGGGGTTGAGGTTTTTCTTCATTTTACAAAATAGCATTTAGAAAAATATGTAAGAAACAGATTAAATATGTAGAACACATACATTATCTCATCTGAAGAGTATTGCCTCCAGAGCCTTATCTTTAAGCATCAGTCTGGGATGAAGGATGAGCTCGACAAAGGATACATAGCTCTGCAACACAGAGGAGTCTGACTGCCACCTGAGACAGCAAGAGCCAGAAAACGCTGAATAACCATTTTGTGCATGTATGGGGAAATCTTTTTTTATGAGTAATGGGGCATTCAGGCAAAACCTTTTAGTGCCCTAACACCCCTGAATGCATACTAGGGTAACTAGTAGATGGGTAATGTGCTGGTCGCTGGGGAACCTCGAAAAATATGATCCATCTTTGTGGATCTTTCCCTGCAAGTCTTTTGCAGAATTCATAGCAAGACACTCCATCAAGAAGTGTGTGTCCTTATGATATACACAAACAAAACTTCAGTTAGTAGCTGTAAATTCTTTTTTGATTGCTAATATTATTCACCAGATCTTTATTTAAGGGCTTTCTGTTTGGTTTAATTCTATTTTTTAAAATTCAAACAGTACATCTTAGCTGTATTTCAGTTGGGGTCAGCCTGAATGCTGCTACAGCAATTGCTGGCACAGTTTTTGACCAAATGTGTTTGGACTGAAACAACGTGGTCATTTAATTTAATTAAATTTCTCTACTCTTCTTTCTTTTCCATTATGTATAATTTAAACCATGTGTAGAATCTTAGATTAATGCAGCAGTGAGAAAGCAAATCTTTCTACTGGCAATTTCTTCAAGCAAATCTTATAGTTAGCGTTAATAAAGCGAGTCAGGGACTGAATGAGAACAATCTTATGTTTAATAGTTTTTAAAACATTGTACATTTAGGGAATACTAAAAATTCTTTATGTTAGTATGTCAGTGGTGTTACTTTATACTATATACTCTTCAGCTGGCACAGTCCCCAAGCATATTGCTGATAAAGCACAATAGCTGAAATCATTATGCCACTAACACACTTAGGATGTTGGACTAAGCAAGCTGATTGCTATTATTAGCATTTGACTTTTGATGCAAAATAATAACTCAGAATATAATTCAGTGCTAGAGAAAAAAAAAACAAAACAAAACAATTTAAGCTGTGGCACAATTCCAGTGTATATACACGAGGAAGACTTTGGACCAATTCATCAACTAAATCTGTTGTATTACATATGTTCACTTAAGTGACAATGACTTTATTTTGAAAAGTGCTGAAGCTGCACAAAATAAGCAAAGAATCTGTATGCCGCAGAAATTGCAATTACCTGGGGCACTCCTTGAAGCTCCAAGTCAATCTTCTTTAGCTGTTGCACAGAGATTATCATGCAGGATTTTCTGATATTTTGGTCTTAGTAAAATACAAAGGCACACTGTGGGGTTTTGTGTTTGTCTGTGCCCTCCCCCCCCAGTTTTGAAGACTCCTATGTTCTATCATTCTGTTGTGATGTAAAAACCTTGCCTGTTGCTATTCTGCTATGTTTTGGGTTTCCTATTTCAGTCGTGGAGCAAATTAGTCTCCCTGCAACTACCCAGCTGGACTACACCTTTCTGATGAATACAGAGAAAATTTAGGGCACACATACATGCGTAATCACAGTAATCATGACAGCAGCCATTTTTGCCCACAACAAATCTTCTAGGGTCAAAGTTGTCTCCTTGCCTCCCATTTTTAAGGGTGGGAGTAATCTGTAAGCAGTATTCTGCATTCTGGCACAATTTAATTGGAAACCTATTGACTTCCTCTGCAACGTACAATTCAGTAACAAGATAGGCAGGCAGCATAGCCAAGGCTGAAAGGCTGTTCTTACAGTTCACTTAATTCCCTTGTGCACACATGTAGCCAATCCCAATTTACCCTTTAGAACTAAAAAAGAAGAAAAGGATTAGTCAAATACACACACATGCTTGTATTAAGAAAATAGAGAATGAATGTTACAACCAGTAGAAACAAATTCCATTAATATCACTGAATGTTTCTTAAAGTGTATAATTTTTACTATTCTATGTGTTAAACAACCAAAAG
Source organism: Platalea leucorodia (assembly GCF_965183815.1). Classification (NCBI taxonomy): domain Eukaryota; kingdom Metazoa; phylum Chordata; class Aves; order Pelecaniformes; family Threskiornithidae; genus Platalea; species Platalea leucorodia. Next base: position 72,741,791 of record NC_138824.1, read on the forward strand.
GATGTTTTAAAAAGAAAATGAAAATTACGCACTGTGCATTTATAGCATTAAACAGCATCAAATGCACTGAGGACATTCCAGCTCCGAAACAAGGGAAGAGCCCAAAACCAAAAAAGAAAAATCTGATCACCCATGATCTAACAGGCCCAGAAAATTTCATGGCAATATATGAAACTCTGTAGCTTTCAACACTGCTTGAGAAGAATTTCTGTCTACCAGAATGAAAAGAACAATAATTAAACTTATTACTGTGTCAAAAGTTTTCTATTTTTCATGCTATTGATTAACTGCTGGCAAAAATTAGTTTACATGTCTCGCACTTTTAAGAGCCATCTATGTCTACCGCCCTCTGGACAGTCTGGGTCTCTTAAATTACATCTACTGACTAAGAATTTTAATAACTGTTTCAGTGATTGATACTTTCTGGATCATTAGGATCTGAATACAAAGAAAGCAGCACTTCAGTGTTTACTATCAAACACTGGTTTTAAGTAAATATCCAAAAAGAGAAAGAAGGCTTCTTCAGCAGGAATTAAACTATCATCTGGGCAAAAATTATCTCACTTTTTTTTCTTTTTTTAACAAACCAGAAATTTCCTAATGGGATTTGGAAAAACTCTTCACAGAGAGCAACAGTCAAGACACTCTTTATATTCTGAACAGGAAAGCAAAGGTACACACCACAGCATAACGAAGTTTGAGAGAAGCAAAGTCTCTGATACAACAGTTTTGCTACCTGACATATACATTAGAAGGTCCTATAGAACTTGAGCCACCATAAGTATGAAAATCACAAAGTGATAAAGCTGAGGTAACAGAAACAGCAAAAAGATGGGTTAGAGCGATCTATCAACTGATCAGCAAAATACTCGACACAGATTCCAACACCTACAAAGGAACACAGCCTTGTCAAAACTCATGTTTATAATTTGAAAATCCGTCTTCATTTATGCAACTGCTGAGTTGGCATTAACTTCACCACTCCAGCTGGAATGGGATGCCTGAATCGCAGAAGAGTATGATTTACAGATTTTACCTCTTTTCTGGGTAACCAGAGAAGTTCCCCAGCTACAAGCTTGTTCTTGAGCAGGAATGGTGTGCAAGGTGAAGGATGCAGCAGCACACATTGGCTCATGCACCATGAAATGTTCTGCAAAAACTGTTTATTACACATAAACCTGTACAGGTGTCTGTGCATCTCATCAGCTTGACTCATTTACTGCCACACGGGCACTCTCAACAGCGAGCAGTCATTAAACAAACGTCATTCCTTACAGTTCACCCAGTGTTTTTCTATCATCTGTGGACTAGCTGAGAGCAACTACTGGAGGCATTTGCTACTGAAGATTCATTTTCCAAGTTGTACAGATCAGACTGATAAGCCAAACAAGCTTAGGAGAATTGTTTCTGGAATGGAAAAGCATGATTTGTATCAGAAGAACGCTTTAAAAACCTTGGGGTTTCCCTATGTGGCACAATATAATGTGTGAGGATAAACAATACACAAACAATCTCTAAAGAAACCCTAGCCTGGTTATTTGAAGATTACTTCAAGGCTACAGCTGCAGTTATAGGACTGTCTGTCTAGGCTAATTTAGCCTGCTGACATTTTGCTATGAAGATATTTTCAGCGTTTTGGAGTTCTGAGTCTCATGGGGGAAGGAAACAGTTTTCACGAGACACAGCAATTAAGCAAGATTAGCAAATATTCAAATAATTTCAGCCTGAATGCTGTTCTGTGCAGCCCTACCCCTGAAGGCTAAAACTATTATTTAACTCCTTACTGACCACATCCTCCTAACTTTAATCATGTTGCACACAGGGTATGGTGGAGTCCTTTACTCTGTAAATGGGTGAAATACTGCCTGCATTTAAATAAATTCACTGCAGATTTACGAACATAGGAACAGAGAATGGCAAAGTACCATCAAAGTTACTGAATGCCATCCCTTGCAATGGCAGAATTAGATGGAGTCACAATTCCATCTACTAAGGGAACCAAGAGTAAGTTACTAACCACTGGCATCAGAAGGGTAGAAGCAGGCTCTTAAATTAAGGTTCATCAGCCAAAGACTAGTAGAGATATTGTTTTTCCTACTGTACTACTAATCATCATGTAAAAGGCATGACTTCCAGTTTGCAAGCTTAATGTTCTTAAGCCCAGAGCATTTCTATGGACAAAACTTAAATTGCTTCAGTGCTTGTAGAAGGCACACACAGCAGGAGGATAAATACAAGCAATGCCTGCTCAGGTAAACAGTGCATCGCGGTAAACAGTGCCTTCTCCATGAGCTCAGGAACCTCACTTCTGATTTTTTTACCTTGGGATGGAACCATCAGCCTTTGAGAAGTATTTTAGACACCAGTTAAACTGCATCTGACATGGGCATGAAAATAGACGAAAACCCACTGTCATAACCAGAATCAAAGGTCTCGCATACAACGCAAACTGTTTGACATATTTTGGGCAGGCACCTCCTGATCAGCTTCAGGACTAAAATGATCCCAGATTCATCTCCTGATTGTGTGCCAGGGGTGTGTCTTTAACATCCCAGTAGACAGTCAATGAAAGCTGACAGATAAAATTTGGCAAATCAAGATCTGCTTGATTAGGTCATTTTAGTGTCTATATGCAATGTAATGCATTCCTATGTATTCAAGTTATCAACAACGTTTGAGTAGGTCTGTCTCCAAAAGTAATCTGATGGACTGCAAGAGAGAAATTGTTTAGACATGACAGGTTTTTCTGTGTGGTAAGTGACACACAGGAGGACTCAGTAAATCCAGCAAATACACTGTACAAATGAGAACAGAGAGTTAAAAGGTCCCGCAGACAGCTGTCGTGCCCATGGTACAGCAGTAGGGCTGCATCATGGCACAGCAGTACTAGCTGAGTCCTGAAAACACAACAGCTATATCGGGACGGCAACACCATCACTCCAATAAGCTCAGGCACTGTGTGTTTTAATATGCCCTTGGAAGCACCCGTCCCATTGAGATTAAACTTCACGGAGGAATACAGCCTGTTCCAACCAGTTTTGGTTTGGATGACTTGAGGAAGTTCACCATATTGAAATGGATGGCTGCAAACGTAGCACAAGCTATTTGCCTCCCAGGTTTGTTTTTGAATATGGGGTATTTGCAGGAAAGGGACATTAATGCTCTAGCATTTCTGGTTCAGAACAGTGAAGTCTGAAAAATTCTAGTAGAAAAACACTCTGGCATTTTACCAAGAGGGAGGAAACTGAAGAAACAAAAAGCAGAAAACTGCACTCCAGAAATGTCAGAGAAGTATTCTGGTGAAAGAAAGTGGATGATATGAGAAGGCGGAGGTGGCAAAGAAAATGAAGACAAAGATGAAGAAAAAGGGCAAGGGCCCTAGGGTCATTTTTTTAACCCGGTTTTTGTTCATTGCAGCAGAAATACAGGAGATTTCTCTTGAAACTTATCTTCTGCATCTATACTATTACTGCACCATTCATTTGGAGTGTCCTCTAAGCCAAAAGCTATTACAAGTACGAAACAAGAAACTATATCCTATGGAGTTAGGTAGCTGTATTTCAGCTGTGGAGGAAATTACTGAACCTTTTTATAATTACATAAAGTTTAAAAAGGGTTTTGAGATGTCTAGTACTGTAGGATAGTGGCTTGCACATAGTATCTACAGCCAAGAACTTCCAGGTTTTACCACAATTTTTTCATCATTCACTCCATTTTAGCAAGCATACCACTTCAGCCAACATCTTCCTAAACTGGACAGAGCTAGGCACTTAAATATATTTTTAAGAACATAGGTAAGTGGTTTGATGCCTCTCCCCTGCAGTACGCAGCAAAGTAAATAAGACCTGTTGACTAAACATTGAAACATTACTAAACATTTCAGGAAGAAGCTGTTGTGGTGCGGTGCAGCAGAACTGAGTACGCTCCACGTCACGGTCCACTGCCAGACTTCTCAAAAGAAGGCAGCTCAGGCTGAATGTTTTTGAAGGCAAACATTTAATACCTAATTACGTTTTATGAGGATACAAATGATGGCACCATATCCCAACATTACTAAAAGGAGTACAAAGATTATAGAATCATCTGTACAGCTCAAAGCACTCCATCCTTATTTCACACACTCTTTTGCAAAGGCAAAGTAGGCAAAGAAGACATTTTCATCTTAACTAATTGAAATTCCAGCCCGGCATAAGCAGGGTAAGTCAAAGCATTATTTCCATGCAGTCATTCAATAAAAGCCTACTATGCATCTCAGGAGGACTGAAAAAGGAGTTCTGTACTTAAGACCCAGGTGAAATATTTGCCACATTTAATCCAACTACAAAATTATTAAAATCATAAGTTGTGACAGGTATTATCATTATCATGAGTAATTCAGGTTGATGTTTACTAAAGTGGGTTTGTTCACCTCAGCATGTGAAAATCTGAAGTGGAATTTGTGATCCATCTTTTGAAAGTGCACAGCAGCACTGACAGGATCAGTAAAAATAAAGAAGGTTCATTTTACTTTAAAACTGGAGCATCAGTAATTGAGGTCTATGTTCAAGTTCTCTTCCCTAAACTGCAAAAGCAGCCTTAGTCCTGTACTTGGATCACTGAGATAAACTTTCACAGTTTGATCAGCTTAATATGTAGAAACTCACAAAGTTTAAAATAGTTTTTTCTACATTCTCCAAATCAAAGAATTTGTCCCAAATACAATCAATTACCTTAATTAAATATGCTAGAATCTATCAGGCTGTGAAGTGGTTTGGCAGCAGCTTTCCATATAGACTGAAACCTCTGCAAATGCCAAGCACAATCTTTTCCAGCTTTCCAGCAGCTATCATCCCATCCCTTATTTTTCAAAGAAATGGGGACGGACATCAAATAAATGGCTTGAAGTAGTCCTGGTAAAATTACACTCAGGCTCAAAGTGGCAGACAACCCAGGTCACATTTGTGCTCCCTTCCCTTAAGCTTTTCATTAGACAGCCAAGTTTTTCTTAAACATGCCTTGCAACCCCGATTCAATTTAATTATGCTTTAGCTGTTATCCAAATAACTTAAAATGAGTAATTTTTGTGATCAACAAATATAGTAGGATTGCAACTTCCAAGCCAGTTTCATTGCATATCGTATAATTTCAAATCTGTTCAATACATACACAATTAGTTACATCACTAGCAGTTCACTGAGTGGACAAACACTGAAGAGTCCACTGAGGGGTAAGCACTGACTCTAAATACGCATGACATCATAGGCATTTATCGGTTCTTAATCTGGTTTCATTGTCTGAAGAAAAGGGAGCCTATTGCACATATGCAAATAAAATTCTCAATTATAACAGAAGATGTCTTCAAACTCAAGCATGCCATGTTGTAGCCAGGTTTCAGGTAATAATGACACTAAGCTACTCTGTCTATACTCTTGATAAACACCATGTAGACATTACAACTTCCTATGAAAATACTAAACAGTGGGAGAATTATTTATTGTGTTTTCTCAATAATATATGGGTTAAAGGATTTCAGTGCAACCTGTCATGTTGCCATTCTCTATGAAGTGTCTGAAAAATTAAATGAAATGGCTGAGCTGTAGAGCTGTCTGGCCAGAGAGGACTCACTGGGAGAAGGAATAATGAACTATGGTATCTTTCAGATAATTTGGAGCCCTTCCTTCTCCAATGTTTTCAGATATGCTTATTATAGATACACAGCTACAAATACCTCTGAGAGCTATGGGCACATAGCTGGTAAGTAAAACAGCTACAAAATTAAGGACTATCCACTCCTATAATCAAATCTTTCAACCCCCTACCAGAAGGAAAAAAAATGAACTTTGCCTCATATACAAAGGCCTGGTGATAGACTGAAGAAACTTAGCTACTACTTATTTACAGAGCCTGTATAACGTGCTTCTTTCAGTCACTTACAACTTACTCACATTATTCCAAATTCATGTCAAGAAGGACTTTGTAGGGCCCTACATAAAGACTTTTTAAAGGACCAACCTCATAGAGAGAAGAATCAAAAATAATGTTTCCTTCACTAAAAATGCAGGGAAAAATAAATCCTATCAAAATCCTGTGATTTTTAGAAAACACTTTTTTTTTCCTTTCCTTTTTTATGTATGATGAACTCTTCCAAGTTCACCCCTGCAATGCTGCTTCTCAGTCCTGACTACCTCCCTCTGATTGCCTACTCCATCGATAGGCTTACGGGCATATAGTCTTCTGGACTAGAGAAGTTCTGTTCAGAGGTATGTACCTTTACAGGTAGGAGTTCAGCATAAAAAGGAAAGGTACAGGAAACAAACTGGTTTTGGAGTTATATAAATTACAGAAGAACTCCAGATTTTTCAGAAGTTTCTAGCCCTTACAGTTGCAGGGAAAAAAAAAAAAAAAAAAAAGAAAAAAAAAAACATTAAAAAAAGTGAATTCTCACTGCTCAAAACCCCTAAAACAACAAAACGCCTTACAAATTGGTTTTATATCTGACAAGCACTAATACAGTTCAGCTTTGTAATCAGTTTCAAGATGCGATAGCCATCATTAGACTTCGCATACAGCATCTGGCCATAAAACAGAGCACTGCCACCCTCCTGCTCAGCACTGAGCCTTCTGCCAGATGATCCCTGCCCAGCCCAGCCCTCCGCTCCAGTGCTGGCTCTCTCATTTAGCAGTGAATATAGATTTCACATTGCCCCAGTTCCACACTAATTCTTGGAGGTTAAGATCATATCACCAATATGATTTAGACCTCGATTCAAAAATCTATCAAAGACAGCAAGTGTTGGATCAATTCCTCAAAGGCAAATATTAGAGGTCTAACACTTCTACATTCTCAGTCATTTGGCAGTGCTCAGGATCACAATGGTGTTGAAAAAATATGTTTTACTCAAATGAGGTATGTACACCCAAAATTATATCATTCAAACTTACAAGGCGAGTTTAGAAAACAAAAAGATCTGAATGCTATCCAGTTTCAGACACAGCCCTGAACTGACCGCCCTAAAGCTTCAAATCCCTCCTGAAGATTTTTTTAAGGTGTCTGCTGCTGTTTATTTGATTTCACTCCCGATTTTAATAAATGGATGAAATTTACTGATGCCTCAACCTTGGAGCCAAAGCCAGCCAGAAGTGCAGACCACACTCTGCCTCACTTGTAACCTGCACACACAAACCAGTTGAAACCGAATGAAGGTACACAGGAAAAGAGCATGAGGCAGACTATCTTGTAAGGGCTGAAAGAACAAAAAACAAATATGAAAAATCCTGTTGAATGAAGTGAGATTTTTTGTTTGTTTGTTTACATACATATCTTGGAGATGGCAAAAGATACTGACTGATCCCGCTAATCCTGTCACTTAATGATTTGAAATTGCTTCTTCCTAAGCATGTTGGTATGCAATTTACACATGGAGACTTCCACTAGTTAACTGTAAATATTCTCCACAGCCTAACATATCCCACTGACCACCTCTCCCTCACATTTGTTCTAAACCACCACCCTATAGATTATTTGTATGGTATGTGTACATTGTGTCTCCTCTAACGACTCTGAATTGCTCTTCATTTTTTCAATATCCGTGCACTACAAGGAGAGATTATCTCAGGATTAGGGCGTTAATTTAGAGCGTATCAGGTGGTCAGAGAAACTATTCTTGTGCTTGATCTGATGTCACCTAAACCTTAAGTCAATTTGCCATTCCTTCATTAAGAAGTAAACAATTTCTAATTAATTATTAGCAATTATTTTTACTTTCTTTTCTGATCTTCCTACAGAATGTTCATTCTGGTTTTTAAATTTAAAATGTAAAAAATATTATGCAGCATAAAACAAAATGCCAGTTAATACTGTACACAAGAATGATGTTGCACTTGAACTAGCCAAGTATGAGAACAATGTAAAGCAAAAATAAGGCTTTACTCATAAAGTATGTTACTCTTTATCTTAAAGTATAATGTCATGTATCAAATTGTATTTTTAAATGGACCATGAATCTTGAAACTGTATCTATTAAACTCTTCCATAAACAAATCATTTACAAAGCATTTCTTCCCCAATTACAACACCCAGTCAGAAAAGCACGTTTATCCACTTTTATTTAGCAAATCATTTAACATAGGAGCGCCTTTAACTCTGCTGACCAGAGCATGCCCCACAGCGAAGCTGAACCTAGGCCTTAAAACATCATTGCCAGTTTGAACAACCCTGGCAAGGCTCTCCCCTTGTTCTCCATCCTTTCTGCATTGCTCTGCCGTAATGCCACTGCAAACCAAGTAGAAAGGACTCCTGTGACAGCATGACTGGAATAGCCAGGATGCTGTCATTTCCGAGGTGGTTTTCAATAGATGAACCGAAAGGAAATTCCTGCAGCCAGATTACAAATTGTGGGCCTTCGGGCTGCACTCCTTCAGAGGCTAAGCATGCTTCAGCAGAGCAGAGAATACTGACTACGCTGACCCAGAGCATTCACGATGTTTCTTTTATTTTTTCCTTCCCTTTGCAGTTGGCAAGCTCTCTTTGAAGCGGGTACAGGGGTCAGTGCTGTCAGCAAGAGGGAAAAAGGGTTAAAAGACCACAGCTGCTGCAACATCCCATAGCCTGCAGTGAGTGGCACTGGTCCCCAACGGCGGAGTGACCAGCTCCTACTGCGATTTCTCAAATGCATTAACTGGGAGAGTTAAGTAGTTGCAATTTGATTTAATCTAGTGGCTCTGGGGGGACGGTAAGTATTTCAAGCTCTATCTAATTTCTGGTGGAAGCAGTAGATTTAGGATTGAAGGAAGAATAATTTATTTTTTTTCCCTGACTTCATTTCTCTGCTACTTCATGATATAGAAAATAATAAAAATAGCAAGACAACTTTATCTTTTAAAATAGCTTCTATTCCCAAAAGGTGAAGCTGCATTTGCTCATACTTCCACTCAAGAACACGATAAAAACATTTACGCCAAAATGAAGAATTCTAGTCAGAAATCACCCACACTTCTAACAGATGACAACAAGGGATTAGGAATTTATGACTATAATCAAGGTAGGTTCTCTACAGTAAAGAAATCAGTTTTAATTAACTGAGCAGAAAACCTACCCAGAGCCTCCAGAGACTCTTTGGGTTGCTCTGGGAGTCTGGAAGTCACTCACAGCTTATTTAGAGGATTTTTCCTCCAGTGGCCGCTCCGCTGCATTACGATATACCCTACGTGTCACTACAGTACAAGAACTTGTAACAAACTTCATTGACACAAGCATTAGAAATTTATGATGAGCTCTCCAAGTATAAAAGACCATTTAGAACAACTGACAGAAGGGAGAAGGTTAGATTTGCTATTACCTAATTTGCTATTACCTCTAAAGTATACCTTAGAGTTTTAACTGCAATATGTTAATAAGTAAAAGTCTACAGCTGGTTTAAAACTTTAAATATAATAGTGAAATTGCATGAAGGAAAGGAAGAAATACTTTTTTTTTTTTTCAGTACTACTTCTCTACATTTGGCTTGCAGTCATCCAATTTATTATTAAAAAATACTTAGCAACTGTGGTATAAGGAAATACATATCAAAATTAACACATTTTTATCCTATAATCTTACCCAAGTAAGTACTTGGAAAAAAATGCTCACAGTGGGAATGGAAACAGGAGTCAGTTTTACTAGCACCAAAGGTCTGACAGAAGGATACCCTTTAAAACAGTATTATTTAATGCACAGGAACATAAAACAGTGTTGAGTGAAACAATACAACATTTAGTGTTGGTTCATCTTACTCCTCTGAGAACACAGAGTTACCCATGATTTTACCTTTCTAAAATGTAAACTGGATTTGCAGAAGACTGAGTGCAACACAGGACTGTACCTTCGAGGCAAATGCCTACCTTACAAGGAGAAGCAATTCAGACACTACAAAAATGCATATGAACTGTTCAAGCAGAAACACAATCTGTACAAAAAGCAACATGTCATTTTGAAAAACTAAATGACAACAGGCTACGACACATTTAGGTAAAATGTTCAAAGTCTGTCTTTGTTTATTTCTAAAATTACAAGATATCTTAAAGGAAAATAAAATGAAAACTCAGATGACTAATGTTCTATTAAGCAATCAACAAGTTATAAATAATTACGAGCTTGTCTATGCACTATTACATGAATAATTTTTACATTTATTTTTATCCTAACACGCACACAGTACTGGAAGTCTAATGCATCAGTTAAGACACAGTCAAAATTATACGAAATATTTTTTTATGTTAATGCATTTTTAGTAGCCACTACAGAGAGATTTTTGAAGTTGGGATTTTTGTCTGCCTATTTGACTGTATTCCTCTGTGAAATGATTCAAAAATTGACATGTTTGTAAAATATTGATCCTAAGATGTGTTTTGCAATTGTCATTCCAGTCAATTTAAACAAATTATATTCCCTATACATATCTCTAATAAAGGTTAAGTGATGCCATCCTGACACTAAATTATTTCACATGCAAAGGAAGAAAATGCAACACTTGCCAAGAAGAATAACCTGAACAAAACCTGGGCGTTCCACAGTGGGGTTGTTAATTAGATCCATAACTTTGTTCTACTGCATCGAATTTAAACTGAACTAGTGAAATGTAGCATAGTAAAATACTATTTTATTTTCATACAGCATCTTAAAAAAACCCCCTAATTCCCAATTGATATAAAATGTCACAGTACTACTAACTTCAGAAGTGAGGTATTGCGGATAGAGGCACGCATGCTGGGTCATGGGGATGATTTCAGCAAAGAAACGAGTTTGCCACCTGTATCAGGTGCATGACAGAGGAAGCAGGCAGCGTCTGAGACGCGTGTCACGTGTCAGCACCAAAAAAGAGGAAAAAAACTTTCTGCAGCAGTTCAGGACGTTCTTGCAAGAAGGCAGCTCATTGCTTGCTACAAGCAGTCTCACTGGAAGACATCACTGAAAATGCTGCAACTTCCAGTTTCAACTGGAATATTTACTTTCCTCCTTACTATAATTTACTACTATATATAGCTACATATGTTACTGCAGATATAAAATATATACCTTCTGTGATAATTAAAATGTAAAAAAAACTTATTAAATAAATCTATCGCAAAAATAAATGGGCAAATTATGCATCAAACAGGAGATTTGGTCTCTATTTTAGAGTAATTTTGAAAGCTGACTTGCTGCTCTGGTAGCAATCACTCTAATGCAATGACATGGTCTTCACAAATGCCACATCACTGCATGCACCTGGAGCGACTTTCCTGAGCTTGGACTGTAAGCATGACAACAGGATCTTGAGGAGTATGAAATTATCCCAGTATAGCCCCAGTAATAAGTCTATCCTGAGAATCTAGGGCTTTCTGTGATTTTTGTGATACCCATGGTCTTACCTAGGAATTAATAGCCCAATCTAAGCATGCATCAGCTAGTGACTTTTACAATCCCAGCGTAGAAAAACACTGAGTCAGACTCTGCTTCAGCTCAACCAGCTGACTGCGTGTTTGAGGATACACTGTTATATCTGGACACACACCGTTGGCTGGTATAACCAGTCCTAATGCTACACCTCTCATCCTAGACTTCGTCAGGCCAAAGATATTAACACCCCTTCACATCTGCCCCTGTCCAGAGTGAGAAGGACCAAATACTGACCCACACATTCTTCATATACTCATTCAGCTAACTTAATAGAGCAAATAATACTCTAAAATCAGTAGACCTTTTTTGAGCAGATTGAACTTTACACAGGATCATACAAGTCTGCCTGATAGGGTATATTCATACCCTATCTTTTGAGATTAGTTGGTCAGAATTGATCGTAACTATAAATCCTCAGAGAAATATTTAGTAGGTATGTAATGTTTACTTCTCTGAAAGTATCTGATGCAACTGGATCCCACTGTGAAGGACTGAACTGTTCCACAGAAGCCTCTTTGGCAAAAAGTTAACAAAAAAATAAACAAATAAATAAATAATGACCAAACATATCTATGCAATAAATTGATTTCAAGCAGAGATTTGCTAGACCATGACATGGAATATAGTTACAAAGCAAAGGTGTGGTCATCATGTGCTAAAACACTGGTGTTACCTGTGCTGTCTAAAATAACAGTGAAAATAAGAACTTGAAAGCTCAGGCTTCAATGCACTTCTGCAGACCTGGAGTTAGCTCTGCCGTTGCTCCTACATGGTAGTAAGTAAATAAAGGATATTTTAAGTCTTTATTTTCCCACTTGTACTAAAGTGATGCAGCAGGCACACAGATGCCAGTTTTGTTACACATGCACTTTTACTTTGCTAGGAGCGCTTAGCACCATAATGAGTAGATTCCAATAGCACTGTAGTTGTTTCCACATTGCTAAAAAGTACTATGGCATCAAAATTATACTTTGTCTGCCAGAATATACTGATTTTGACAAAATGTCAGTTAGAAAAAAAACTGTTTGAAGAAAATAAATGTTTTGTTGCGATATTTCAGTAAATATTTTAGTATAGCTTCATATTAAATTAGCACTACATTGAAAAAAAAATCAGCGTTATGATAAAAAACATTTTGACTGCTCTATGTTCTATTGAAAATATTTAAATATTACATTTTTATTGATTTTAAGCTAAAACAAATGTGTAAATAATAAAATTGCTATTAAGTGGATGGTCTGGTTCCCACACACCTCAATTAATGGTTGGCATCTGGAAGTGGCCTCAAGAGAAGAGTTCACATCACAGTAAGTCTACAACTTGGTGTCCTCTTCCCCTACACTCCAGACTTCTTTTGGAAGGCTTCTACAGGGATTCTTCATATGCTGCAAGAATAAGAGCTCTAATTCCTTGAGGGGCACCTTGAGTCTGTTGTCTGCCTATCTGATCGTAGCAGGAATCCACACTGGAGTCTGACAGCTCATGGCTGTTGCTAAGAAGGGGTGGAAAATGTATATGCACTTGTGACTTCTCTTGCACCATCTAGTCATTCTGCCAAAATAGTTTTGGAAGACCTTGAAACAACCCACTAGAGAAGAATTCAAGCAGTGTGCAGCACCACAACAGACTGAGAAAACTGTTGTGAGGATTAGCTTCTCCCTTTGCCCACTATCCATCCTCCTCTTGCTTGTCAGCACACCTGAGGCTACAATGATTGACTTATCTGGAAAACTCTATACCGGTTCCAGGGTCGATAACAGTGAAGAAGATGCTGAGGTGAAGAATGCAAGAAAGTACATACTGAGAAGTTAAGACTGTCGTGAAAGGTCTGTGTGTGTGTAGTGGGAACCACAGATTATGTCTAATCTGAGACACCTGGGAACTCATCACCAACTCCTGAATAAGGGTGTGTGTCTCCAGGCACCATACCTCAAGCATGCCCTGACCACAGGAAAAATATCCTGTTTTCCACCTTTTTATGATGTGAATAAAAATTATATTGCCCATTTCAAGAGATGCAGTATTTAATCCTGATCTCTATTTGATTTTCTGTCCTAGATTTCACAATGACTTAGTTCTGAAGCTTTATCTTTTTGGAAAGGGAGAAGTCATGAGCTCTTGAAAGAACACCGCATCCGCCCTCAATTCCTATTCTGCATTAAAAAATACAGATTTTAACAGCTTTCAAAATGTATTACAATTTCTTTTTTCAAAGTTTATTGAAGTCATCAGAAACTCTCATCTCAGGGATTACACACTCCTATACCTTACACTGTAGAACTCAGTATTGTAGGCAAAAGGAGCTTGAGGAAAAGTAGTCTCAGACATAAATTAATCCATGACTGAATATCCAAAGACATTCGTATTTTCTTCTTGAATTCCCAATAGCATAATTCAAACATTACTACAGAAAGATTTTTGAAGACTAGTGCAATTTAAAGCAAATGAACTGCTGATTTGAGATTTCAGGACTGGAAAAGTCCAGAAATTTGGGGGAGAGTTTACGGTTTTTCCCCTTTACAGTCTCAGACACACACTGCTTTATACTGTTTGTATATTAAAGTTTTCTGGCATTCAGAGGAAACCGTTGGTGAAAGCAAGGAACTTCCAGAAATCTGCATGAGTGCACGGAGGCAGAGTTCACTGCAATGTCAGTGATTAACATTGGACAGTTTTGGGGATTTAACAAGCACAACTAACAACGATGATGACACACTTTATAACAATATGTTGTAGAAAGTATGATCTACAAGGAAAAATGTCACCAAAAACTATATAGAGAGATATCCTTCATCTAGGTGCACATTAGCTAAATCAGCACAATCATTTATTTTAATATCCCTTAGCTTAAGCATTAAGAAACCAACTGCAACCACAAATACTCCTGAACTGAAAATCATGGAGGCTGGGAGATTTTTCTGGGAAAGTATCACTTTTTTGTGCTATTCATTAAACATCTGATACTAGCCCCAGTCAGAGATATGATACTGGGCTAAGAGACATTTGGTATGAGCTGATACAGCAATTCTTACACCTGTTTACCACTGTTTCTCATGAAAGGAAGACAAATGAGAATAAAGATAAAGATGAAGATGTCACTTCACAACCAGTTTCTAATTAAGTGATGAATAAATAACACATCAGATGGGAATGTGCTTCAGTGTCCCAAAATGAAATGACAATTCATTCTAAAAATGGGTCAGTATGGCTTTGAGTTATCTATATTAGCACTGTCGTTCAAATCGGGAATGTGCTTTTGAAGTCAATCATCTGCCAACAGCGCCCCCTTACTATACCTTGGTTCACGCTGCAAAGCTGTTTGGGAGCATGCCAACTTTACTCCTTTTGGACAGACCTAAACCAGAGGTGCTCTGCATAAGCACACCTGAAACTCCAACTGTAACTTGTTATGCAGCCCACTGAACCAAAACAGAACTACTTCTACAAAGCAAACTCCCAGCAGAAGCATTTAATGTGGACATCGGCCACCCAGCTGCATTCTGCAGATCTGCACCTACTGGGCTGCACGGTATCAGCCTTTGTCTCCAAAAACTGGACCAGTAACTAAGAAAAGCAGGGTCTGTCACTGGTCTGTTGAAGGATGTAGGACATGCTTCCTCTCTTGTCTGTGGCCCCACACCATAAGACTAACTCATTTAGATGGAACTTTGAGGCCTATCAATGAAAAGCAATTTCCACAGTTACTTCAAATGCATGGTTAACATGACATTCTGGTAATCAGTTCCCTTTTACAGACGTACGGTATTGTACCTTGGTTTTGTAAACCATCTGTCCCTGCCCACATCTCACTTGTCAGGCTCTTCACTGGAGAAGAGACGCATTTAGGCAGAATCAGACCCTCTGGCCCCCATCAGCGGCTCAAAGGTCCGCCTGCAGAGCACACAGGTAGCTCTGATCAGCTCAGTGCAGAGAAGGCATTTTTTAATGGAAATCTTACAGGTTGCTGCTATAAATGGAGATGTCAGTCAGCTTCATTCTCCACTGATGTGTTTCCAAAATAGACAGTTTCACATTTTTGTTAACATAAAGCCTGCAAAATAATTCTACCTAGCATTAAAAAAAAATTACCTGGTTTGATCATTTCGCATCAAACATTTTATCTGTGTTAACTTTATTGACATTTTCTCCCTCTTCTCTCACGCACACTGAACATCAAATATTTCTTTGGAGCACTACAAGGGAAAGTGGAAGGAAAAGTTTGCATCACAGAAAGGCTCTAATGGTGCCAAGGATGAAAAGTATAGGGTGATGGCATCCACACAGCTGGCCATCACACCCAACAGGGACAACCTGCCAGTGCAGCATCAACTATAGGTCTGAGGCTTGTTGAGTCTGGAATCATGCATTTCCTTCAGAAAAAAATTCTTTGGGAAAAGCTGTACTGCAAACATCACTGGAGCCTCCTGCCACAAAAAACTGTGGGGAATTTTCACTAGCTCTGAATTCCTGCTGAGAATTCACCTTCGTTTAAAAGTTCAACAGGTATGGCTTACTGAGGATGTTTAATAAGGCTCAATGCAGTACAGCCAGTACATCTGGTACAGAAAAAAGCTGACTTTATTAGGCCTACAGGTCAGTATATAAATTTCTCAAAGAGACTCCATGGCTATGTCTCTACTAGTGAATTAAACGTGACTAGAATATTAAACATATACTCTGGCACTGAGGCCATCTGGCAAGAACATCTCGAGTCCTTACTCTCAGACTTCCTCACCCTCCAAAGAGGGGTGGCTGTAGGCTAGCTGGGTATCAGAAGTGTCTCTGGCCCGTGCAGACTCCTGAGCAGCGCCTGGGAAGCCTCTGAGTGAGCACCAGCTGGCAGGGGCTAAAACCACCCCATGAAGCACTCCAAGAATTTATTGGTAGGGTTGGTTGGACTTCCAGTACTCAGGAACATTTTCCAAAACTGTTGTGAAGTAGCCTATCGGCAGCGGTGTCTGTGTGTTCCCCCTGCCTTTTTTGCGTAAGTCGAGAGAAGGAGCCAAGAGTCGTGGTGGAATGGCAGAAGAAACACAGACACACACACAGACGTATGCATGTCAGGGAAATTCAGTTCCTGGGGATATTTCTTCATGGTCCAACAGTAACTGTTGAACTGTAAAGTCTTTAATAATTTCTCTGGGATGTACACTAACTCTAAATGACACCGAGTCTCTGGAGATTATTGAATAATGAATAAAACATTTTTTCTCCCCTTTTATCAGTGTCTAATGTTCTAGTATGTTTCTTCCCATGAACGGAAACCAAGAAAAAAATGGTGTTGGACCTGCTGGTAGAAAGCAGACACTGAGTCAAACAAAACTTTTTATTCAGTTTCTGTATTTTTCACTGTTTTGCTTTAAAAGTATTAAGAAAACAATGTTTTGAAAATGCACTGATTGGATCTTCATCAGGTAGAGTTTAGAGTCAGAACAGCTGAAGGGAAAAATGGGAAAAGTTGTCTTAAATCAGCTTCTTGTTCCTCTGATCCCAAAGTGGTCAGACTGAGCCAGCTCCCAGCATGAACTGCAGCAGAGCAAGGACTACAGAAATACGATGCTGCCGAGTCATCTAAGTGTCAAATAGACCCCGTTGTACCCAAGTTCTGCCCTCTGCTCATCCTGACAAGCTTCTCTCCATATCCCACCTAGATGGAAAGGGGGCGTTAGCTCCAGGAAGGTATTTCCAACAGCATTTTTCTTCCCTTCTGCCCGAAGAGAATCCTCAGCTTCTTATTTACTCTCTTGCACTGAGACAACAACCAACAGCTAGACTCTAGAAAAGGATTTGGCTACTTCCTAGACCTCTGGATTAAAAAGCCCCTTTTCATACATAAAACTTACAGTACAACACTAGACAATATATCAGCATGAATCATGACTGGCATTACAGTTGGTGGCCACTAAAGAGAACACTTGATTAACAACAACAAAGATAAGCCGGAGAGCGATTAATGCAAAAGGTCAAGTTTTAGAAACACATCAGCATTTGAGAACGCCAGCCAATATTCTTGCAAAGCTAAGGAGTAAGTAATACTGTTTGCATCTGTATGAAGATGTTGAACTGAATACCAGCTGCAGTTCTGCTACGTGTTTTGCTGCTTTTAGAAACAAGGAGAGGGCAGAATGAGACCTAAAATTTGTACGGATGATGGGACGACCAACAGAGGTAACTTTGAAAGAAGTTTCTTCAAAGAAATGAAGATCCAAAGTATTTTTGGAATTTAGTCTTATAATTATATATAATTCTTCTGCTGCTTTTAACACACTCTCCAATATTCACAATGCTGTAGTCCTAGTTTTTTTGGGAATATACACATGATGGAAGGTGTGGCCACTTCTCCCCCTTTGAAGCACCTAAAAATTCAGGCTATGATACCTAACTGCTTAAAAATTCTAATCTTGGCATGAAGGTCTGTGTGTCTGTAGCTTTTGTGCCATCCTACGAAGACAAAATGGGATAAGCTGATGGTCAGGATATTGGCATTAGCACTGGATTGCTTTGCTTCTGCCAGTCTGTGTGACAGCTGATGGAAAATGGGCCAAAACCCCTTCCCTTTGACACCACCGAAATTGCACCTCTGCATGTAATAGCCAAATCTGACACTGTATTTTCCCTAGAAAGGAAAGAAAAACGTGTTGCTCGCAAGTCTGATATGACATAATATGCTAAAATAGCCTCCTCTGGAGTTTTTTCAGTCAATCAATAAGTGTCTTGGAGGAATATTGAATATATGGGTTTGATCACGTGGAGACTACAGCTCCTTCTGAATAACTGCCTATTTACCAACGGTTTTTGTGAAAAACAATAAACATACCCTGTCCCTGATGAGCAATGATAACCAAATAAAATCCAACTTGCTCTCCACTACAATCTTATAGTAATCTAAAAATTGAACAATTCCTTCCCGCCTTCCTTCCCTGTGTTCTCTAACTCCACTAGAAACAGTCACAGTTTATAGTATGGCTCCCTGCAGCAAAAGCACAGGTAGAAGTAAACTGGAGGATTTTTTTGCAAAGGTCTGGTCTCTCAAGTCTTCTAAAGATTTAACCCTTCTTATATTTATTTATATGGCACAAATGTCTGCTATTCAAGTAAAAATAAACAAACAAATAAGACATAGCATAACAGTGTCATTAAAAATAAACACTTTCTGTTTTCAAAGAAATTAACATGCCTGTACTGACAGCCATGCCACACTAGTAGAAAAGGAGGCACAGAAAACGATTTGAAGCCGAGCATTAAGCGATGAGGCAGGGCAGCCAGCTGTAGGCAAGGGCGTCTTGAAGAATATGAAAATGCCTAAGTGGTAGTGGGTTGGTTGTGCAGCAAGAACTGATGAAAAAATATTGCACTTCTGACAAAAAGATGCCCGGAGAGTAATAGACATGAAGATTCAGCAAGGGACAACAGGCAGAAAAAGATGGAAATATACTAGTAGTCTCAGTAGAAGCTAGGACAAAATCCGGTTGCAGTGATAGATGACCACAATTCAATGACAGATTGAAAAGCAACCCTGACACTTTCATCCTTTGATTGCCTTCACCAACATTACATCTAGTCAATTCTTCACACCCATTATTTCCATATATCTGAAGATTTATCACTCATCTTGGAAAGGTAGTATTTCATTTTGTGTCCTCTAGAAGCAATTAAATAAATCCATCTTCTGAATCTTCAGCATTGTTACTGCATTATTGCTGTGTTTTAATCAAATTCCTCCGAAGTGATCTGCCATTAACTATAGATTCATCATAACATTTTATTTCAGGTTTGCTTTGATTTTATCATTGTGAAGGAGGTCACAATAACATATCAATGTATAGAGACATAGGGGATTCAACAGTGCCACACATAGTAGGGTGCAGGTAACATTCAATATTGCTCTGTAAGTGTTATAATCAAACAGCATATAGTGTTGCAAAGAATTTTAGAACTCATTTATTACCATGCTATGCAGTAGCAAGCATCAGCTACACTCAAGCTGAGAAGGACTAGCTAATTGTGTGCCAGAAAATAGCAAGCTACATTTGTATTTAGCTTAATTCAGCAGTGTTTTCAGGGAGAGGGAGGGCTCTGGTTTTCCCACAATAGATTTTTTTTTTTTTTTTGGTAGACTGCACACCTTACAAAAAGAACTAGAAAAATAACCATCAGAAAATGCAGCCTCCTGCTTCAAAGCACAATAGATGGGGATAATCAAGAGTCAAAAAGGAAGAGAAAGAAAAATTGCAGAAGATTCATACAGGAGTCTCATGAGATTTGGTCACTTTCTTGAGCTAGTTAAAAAAACCATTCAGGGACTTTTAGAGAAAAGTAGTAACAAATTACTAGGATTTCTTTCTCAAAGACAGCTGTTCAGTGAGCACCAGCAGTCAAATTAACAGGTATACTTATGTGAGTGGAATAATTCTTTTTTCAGTCAAACCACTTTGCACATATAGAAGCCTTTGTGCCAGCAGGTTACCAAATGTCATTATACATTTGTCTCTGTGGGCAAATTAGAGGAATATAAGGCAAGATTATAAATTAGATCCTTTTGGATGTGACTAATGAAGGAAAAGGATAACATCACAAGTGTTAGGGCTAGATTATTTCTTTAGGAAGACTAAGCAAAAGGGATCTTCTTCAGAGGTTGAAATTTATTTTTTTTAACGTAAAGATGAAAAAATACTTCACTAATGGATAACAAGATTACTTTATGCAAATTTCTGGCTTCCCTTTCCAAATTACAGCATCAGCATCCAGTTCAAAAGGCACCTAATACCACATAAATGGGTATGCCGGGAAAGACGTACAGTATCAACCTTGATGCAGTACTTTACAATCAGGTTAATAATATATGAGCATGCGACTAAAGTGGGTCTACTGGAAAGATAAGCTGATCAACTATCTTAAATGCATCTTCTAATTCACTGCCCATTTTTTCCTTCCTCTTTTTTTTTCCTGTCCATTTAAGGGGGAGAGTTTATAAAAAGAATTGTAGGCAGATAATCAACATTTTTAAAATAGCTAATCTATTTTGAAGTTAGCTCAACCATTTTTCTGGAAAAATGGAAGAAATGCCAAAGCAGACACCATTTTTTGATTAAAAGGAAATGAAATATTTCCTCCTTAAAATTGATTTCTCTTAATCACCTCTCTTTCATCACGCAAACACACAGGTACTGCTAACTACTTCTCTTCACATTCCATAATCCCTTACTGCCCAAGGACAACCTGCTTTCTCTGCCACAAGAGGTAAAGGTGAAGTCCAGTCCACCTCCTCTACACAATTAACTTGCATTTACATTCTAGGTGCCTAACAAAGGCTGCGTAGGGGACTCTGGTACTTTCTTTAGTTTGTTTTCATGAAGAGAGGTAAGTACTCTGGAAATCCTCCACAGAAAGACCATTATCTACCTAAACTGAGGTGAACAACATCTCCATCTGAATTTAAGTGCATGTTAACTGCCCAGCATAGCTGGCTCAGATGCCACCTCAAGCACCTTCTTCTCTTCATCTGTAGCTGTCGCTCATCTACCAGAGCTTTCTACTCTGTGATGCAGCTCAACACGCACCTTTCAAACTGTGTGGGAAGTCACTGTCAACAGGTATGAAGCCACACAAGACCAAGAGACAGAGCTCATCCATGAGAAACAAGTTTGCAACAGCAGTTACCCAACATGCAGAGAATATTTGTCCACCTATTTTATCTAGAAAACACATTCTCAAAGAGAAACAAAGAACCCTTAACAGCAGGGCTGAGTCAAAAGGACATGCAGGTGGCATTCACTTCACCTATGTCCAGAATTGTAACAGACGGGCATTTGGCCCAAGCCATGCTCGCTGTACAGAGAATGGAAAGAAACAAGCTCTCTACAATAAGTTATATCTTCTAATACAGGCACTGCCAGTCAGATAGGATCTATCACCCTCCGGAGAGTCACAGCTCTCTCACTAGAAAGGGTGACTACATAACTTCATATGGATGCAATGAATTGCACTTTTTGGATATATCCAGCCTAGCAAATAAACTGAGTCAGGGAGTTTTCTGGTCTGAAGGACAAGTGGCATGGTGTGGCATGGCACAGCTTGTTTCTATCTAGATTAACTTATTTCCCAGCACAAGTAGCTGCATCCGAGCTGCCTACTGGGCAATGGACCTGGCATGTGCTAACCTCCAGAGAGTACCCAAGCATCACCTGGGAAAATTCTGGGCCAAATCCATGGCAACGATTAGCATACGATGGGTGCCTGCCTGAGCTCAGGTACCGTGCTCAAGCACAGAAGTCTTGACATTCTACAGATTATCAGGAGCATCTAACTCTTAAATCTAGCAGATCCATATCTTATGGGGTCCTTTCGAAAACAAAATCAAGGGTCATATCTATTCTACAAGTCCTGCAAACATTTTCCTACACAAAGTTTCAGTTTGTTTAGGAGATGTTTTTGTTATCCAAATAGAAAGCCTATTTTACATGATTGGAAAATGCTTAGAAAGGCCAAGTGTTGTTATCTGAATAGCCTAGGAGGTCAGAAGCTAAAGCAAATCACTGCTGATGCAGAGAAACACAGACATGTCATTGTGTTACATTACAAAAAAAGGCCTAAGTTCATCTTTTGTGAAAATGAATAACAAGACTTACTGCATTACTCAGTACTCCCATCTTGAGTTGGTCTATTTTAAAATTCAGAATTTAAATGCATTTTTGTATTGTCTATTATTTTCAACTTCAAAATTTCAGTGCATTTTAAAAGGCACAGCAGCATCACAAACCACCAAGAAAAATAGCTATCGGCTTACAAAATAACTTTTGGTTAAGTAGCAAAATGGTTTCCACTAGTTTACATCTTAGCATTCTAAGTCTGGCAGATTTGATTTCTTACTCTTCCAGACTTATCTCCCCACTGAAAAATGTGAGAGGGGCTCAGCTTCTCTGCATAGCCTAGCTCAGCTCCTGGAAGGGGAAGCCCTCAGCTCTTTGATTCTGCACCAGCCCAGTTCCAAAGAGTGGAGGACCCTGCCCAACCAAGCTCATGTGGTGTGTGAATTGGATTACACCTCAACATTTGAAGTTATAACTAAGCAATGAGCTCACGTGCTAAGCCTATGATGGATAAGTAACCATCTGAATGGGAGATGTTAAAATATCCCTCATGGGATCAGAAAATAGCCATGTGTGACTCAAGGGAATGAAGCTCTTCCTTTCAAGTAACTTTAGGGTTAACAGACCTGCAGAGTATGATAGTGGGGCTATCTTACATCTCAATTAAAAGAACAAGGGATGAGCTATTTTTAATCACATGGATTTGAGCTTGCTTGTAAAGGTTATCTTCTCTGTCCTACATCTATTTCAATTCAAGACTCATACAAAGTCTACCTGAAAAACCCTCCATAGTTCAAACTGTTACTTATACACTATTACTTAGTGCTGCTAACAATCAACTGTGTACCAGTTCAGCAGAGTCTTCTACTTACCTTCAAAAAGGCAGGTTAAGGAGGAACAACAGGTGGAATTCATCCCAACATTAACTAAAAACTGAGCATCTATCCTAGGACAGTCAACTCCGCTTATTGTCTCTTCCGTCCCATGACCCTGTTAGCACTTCTAGACAGGCATTCTGGAGGGCCAGACATCTGTACTGTCTTAAATACTTGTCTTGGAACAAAAAATATTGTCTTATGGAAGCGCTTCTCTCTGTTAAAGGGAGCTCTGATGATCAGCTCTGGCTGGATGCTGGTCATACACTGGATAACCTATTTAAAGCTTGTGAAACAAGCGGTATTCAAGGACCTAACTCCCACTGATACAACCATCCTGTACAGAGCTCTGTATTGACATAACTTCACAGGTTCCAGAAACTGTACTAGCTGCACCAGAGGTACCTCTGGCATCTCTGCAGAGTGCTGTATTGTGCCATGGAGACATACCCATGAACTAATGAAAATTCAACATTCATATTAGTATCAAGAAAAAAGTCATTAACTGCTATTGAACTGCCAATTATCCAGTGTAACTGCAGACCTCCCAGCACAGCTGTTTTACCTTCCCTCTCTGCTGTATGCAATATTACATTCATATTGCAGGTTACATTATCATAGCAACCTGTAACCGGTTCCTAACTGCTGAGAGAACAAATTATTTTGCCAAAATTATTGGTTCAAATCTGTAATGGTGAATAATGAATTAGACATGCCTAGACTTTGTATTTTTTCCTTGCAATCTCTGTAGTTATAAGGAACTGTGAAATTCAACTACAAATATTAAATGAACTTTCCTTTTGAAATGGTTCTTCTTCCAGCTATTTTTTATGACTCTGGGGGGAAAAAAGAAAGTAAGTTTGTCCTGAATAACTAAAACCCCTAACGGTAACTAAATATTACTCAACCTTTTCCACTGAAAGTTTTTATTATCCTTCAGTATTGATGGATTGCACTTGATACTACCAGAGTTTAAATTCTTTATATAATCAAATCTTTATTAAAATGAAAATTGTGGGAAGAAGTGTATCATTACTAAATGATCCTAATGCTCTGGTAACACTTAAACAAAAAGTACTCAGTGTCTTCAACTCAGGAAGTCTCAAGTTACTAATCATGGGAGGTTACAAGAGTAGACTAGAGAAGTATTAATATGTGTTTATTTTATTCTTCCCTAAGCGTCCACTACCAGCCAGTATCAGAGTCAGGACACTTGGCTGGGTGGACCTTTAGTCAGATGTGTCATGGGTGTTCCTGCGTTTGTATGTTGTCTTCTGCCAAGCATGAGATTGTCCGCCATGCCTTTATCAAATTGCTAATCTTTCTATATGACTACAGACATTAAATTACCTGAATAAGCACTCTGCATGAATAAAAATCATCACATAAATAACACTCTTTCCTTTCTTTCTTTTCTTCTGTCTTCAAAGGAATGAGAAAAATTGCTAGACATAGAGTAGGTATAAATCCATAAAGTTTCTGTGAATTTTCCACTCCTGTATAAGTTAAGTGAGTGCACTTCTTCATTATTTGGGCATGATGAAAGGCTGTCGACAGAAGTAAAAAAGTACTCATGGTTACATGCATAGAAATCCTGACCTTGTACTTTACGACTCCTTTTTTTATGACCAGTGTATTTCAAAGGACATACATGCGACGCCTGTTGCAATCAATGCAAAGATACTGAGAACATGATGAAGATACATACACAATGTTGGTAACTAATGACATCTCAGATGGCGTGGCATATCCTTATGACACTGGCATGTATTACTAACGACCTACAGGAGACTCCTTCTGCAGCATCAGCACAAGACCAGCAGGGGCATCTGAAACCACACCAAGACACGCTTGTGTGTACAACTCAGGGGAACACTGACAGAAATTATAATTAAATCAGAGCACAGATTCACAGAAATACAGTTCTTGAAAAGATCTCAAAGCACCAGCTAGCCCAGCCTCTCCAGAGGCAAGAGCAACACCATTGGAAGAGCTATTTTTTTAGTCTCTTCTTGAAAACCTGCAATAAAGAAGACGCTATAACAAAGGTAGTTAGCCGAAAACTAATCTGAAATCAATTAATTAATTTCTTCAGGTCTTACTTCAATTGGTTCTAAAGAGCAGCTCATCATCCTCCTCTCACCACCAGTTTCCTACATATTGGGAAATTTATGTCCTCTCTCCATCCTATTTTTCAGTGCTAAACAAATCCATTTACTTCAATATTGCCGCATACGCCCTGTTTTCTAATTATTTTAATTAGAAACATTTGTTTCCCTTCCTCACACCTCCTGTTCATTTCCATCTCCCTGCAAGTCAGTGCAAAAACACTGGACACAGCATTCTTGCTCAGGCTTCACTAATGGTGGACAGAGAAATCCCTGTGTCTCGTGAAGTACACTTCTATTTATGTACCCGAGAGTAAGATGCGTCTTTTTTCAATTGTATTGCACTTGTGACTTGGAATAACTTTTTCACTTGCTTTAGACTCTCATCCAGTAAAACCTCCATGTCCTTTCTTTCTGCACTGCTGCTTTGCCAATTCTTTCTCATTTTAAGTACTGGCTTCTCCCTTCCTTACAAAATCTAGCACTTTGTGCTTGCCCCTTCTTTATTTAGGGCCATTCCTCTAATTTGTAAACATAATTTTGAATACCTTTTTGTCCCCTGAAATGTTTGCAATTATTCCAGATTGATGTCATCACAGATTATATCTATTTCATCATCCAAGTCAGGATGATTCAACATTGGCAGCTGGAGTTGGCTTTTAAAAAGCCTATTTCCACCCCCCAGCAACATCACCTCCTTGTCTCTGCATAAGCAGGTATTTCTTCCCCTTCACAGCAGCCGCTTTCCTCTGCAGATAAGCAGAAGCCTGTCATCAATTCCCTTGTCCAAACAGGAGTCATTCTCCTATCATGCCGTCTGCTACAAGCACTTCTCTCTCTGTCAACAGGAACTATGAAACATGACAGGAGTGGAGAGACAGAGTGAGGCAGGCTGGGGGAGTTCACGGGTACTGTCCTGAGGAAGAAAAACGGATGGGGCCAAGACAGAGGATTGGAAGGAAGGATGCTCTTCTTGCCAGCTGGCAACTGGAAGGCAGGTAACCTGCTAAGATAGACTGTCCTCCAGGAGCAGTACTCATGCTGCCATCTCCTAGTGGATGGCTGCTGGCTCATCACCAGGACAGTGATACCACTCTTTGCAGGGCTATGTTGGCCTCAGGAGATGCTTCCCTGCTTGGGCAGTATTTAATTCTTCTTCTTTCTTTTTTTTTTCCCCCTATATTACCTGTCAAACACATACATACATACATACATATATACACAAAATGATTTATATGGTCTATCTGCTGTATCTATTTAGTATGATCTATTAGTCTCCCTACGTACATCAAATTATAAAATATATAAAAGCAAAAATCAGTATATAGTTATATACTCTATTTTATACTCTTGTGATCAAGTTATAAGCACTGCACACATGAATCTTCTAGCTAGAAAACTTGTGTTTGCAATAAAAGTGATTATGTAATCACTCTATTAGTACAACTCATTTAATTTCCCCATCTCAATCTTCAAAGCAAAATATGTCACAACTCAAGTCATGCTTTCCTGCATCAGGTAACTGAGATTCTTTTTGCAAAGTATTTAGAAAGTAGCTGTTTACGGCAGGAAATATAAGCTACATTTATAATAGAAAACATAGGTTACATTTCACCACGCCTAGCTGCAGCCACCCAAAGACTAACCAAGTTGCCTTGGCTCTCTCCCTAGCCACTCAGGAAAGATGGACACCTCCCAGAAAGATGAATTCTTCCATCTTAAAAATACCCCCCCCCCCCCACACACACACAGATGTCTAAGATAGCTCTTACAGATTAGCGTCTATCTCCTGATTCCAGAGGGAGCCTGGAAGATGAGATTTGGCTGGACACCTAGGGAACAATTCACTTACTTAAGCAAAGGCATCTGGTGCTGTTTTGGATGCCCTGGATTATGCAGGACCCTGGCACAGGGCTGGCAGGTACAGCACAGGATCTGTGGGAGTCCCCTACCCTCTGGAGAGGCAGCTGGAGTCCAAACGGGATACCTTGAGGCAGCTAAAGTATCTAAGAAGCACTATTGAAGCATCTTCTTTATTTTAAGAGAAATAGCTCTCTGGATTCCATCACCTGTATTGACAAGGATAAGACTCAGTTGTTTAAACTTCAGGATCTCGTGTCACATCTGACACACATACACAGAGCACACAGACATGGCAGAGGACTTGCAAGACATCTGCACCAACCTGGACTGGAAATTGGAGGGCAAGTATGATACCTTGAAACCGAAATGACAGTAGACACCTTTGCTTAAGCAGCCACATCCTGATCTAGGTCCCCATTAACTACTGTTGTAGAGCTCAGCAATCCAACTCACATGTAGACATCTAATTGTATACATCTCAATTAACAAGAACTGAATCCCACCCCATTTTTTAGGCATCTAAAGCTAAGACGTGACAAATCTCATCAACGGAAGTATGAAGGTTCTGCACCTTCAGTACTTCAGGTGAAGTACGAATTAATTCACCTAAAAATAATTATATATGCATCACTATCTAAGGAAGGTAGACAGTATTTGCCCTTGGTGAGTAAAAACTTTAGTTAACCTTAAAGCAGCAACTAAAACACAGTTTGTCAGAAAGTTGTCAAAATTGCTTTGAAAAATCAGCAGGCACCCAATGAAGTCCATATACATACCTGCAGTTTTATAATGGAACATACGCAAAAATAAAAAATTACAGTGTTAGCATAAGACAGATTACATCTTTTTCAGAAACAACTCCTAAGTTTTATGGTCTGACTTTACATCAAACTAATTTTCTGAGTACAGTATTCTCAAAACAGCAGGATGACTACACAGCCAACGATGCCTCCTGGGTTTTGCTGGTTTGAGTTTAATTTTACCGAAATTAGAGCCTTTGAAAAACCCTGGATGAACAGCTCTGAAGTCCCCTCTATACACAAAGAGAATGCAGACAGCACTTTAGAGAGCAGTAGCACAAGTTTCCTTTCTTACGGGAGATCGTACTATTCTCTGCAAAACATTATCTCTAAGGAGAAAGGTTCATTTTTGCACTGATCCCCTTGTTTTCTCTATCCACTTTATAGCTTTATACCTCCCATAAACGATAAAACACATCTTAAAATAATGGGAAAATGAAAGCAGAGCACCTTAGTCTTCCAGCTATAATAATGAGTTTAAAGAGGGGGTTATTTGGAGACTCAATGTATTGATTATTTAACTTCCTAAGGATAAAAAGCTACGGGAGTATTTGGGTGCTTGAAAATTATATGCCTGGAACTAACGCATTTGATTCATAGACCAAATGCTGAATAAGAATCGGACTATACAAATTCACAAATTGTGGATACTGTCTGATCAGAAATAGGATGACAGACTAGTAAAAAGCATGAGAACTATTTCTTTTTCAGTTCACATCATCCAAGCAAAACATACCTCTAAAACACAGAAAATACAGAACACAATCAACCTAAATCAAGTAAAATGATAAATTATAAACTACTGCAATCTGACAACTGTAATCTTCCATACTCTTTATTTGTAAAATGACTTACAGTATTTTCTCAGTATTACATCTGTTATTATTGATTAGTATTTTGTTTGGAGATGTACATTACTGTACATTTACAGGCATTTACAGCAGTTTTAAATGCAATTATTGGAAGTATGCACTAAAATAGGTAGGTGGTTAAGTACCCAATTACAGGAATAATTTGTGAAATAGGCAATTAATAATGGGAAAGCATGCACAGGTAAAGCAGGGAAATAAAGCACATGTGGAGATATATGTATATATGCATATAGAGAGAGATGTGAAGGTCATTAACAGACTGTAGCCCTTCCTTGAAAAATGCACTTCTTACGTTCAACTTCATTAATTCATTCTTGCTTCCATATATATAACTCCAAGTATAAATATCAAAGCATATTATTTTTACTTCATAAATGTTTAGTATTTTCAGTATGATGTAAACAGTATAGCAGAGTAACAATTTCAGTAATGCTACTCAATATTTTCAAGATGTTATGAGATCAGATAGAAATTGCGTGTTTAAAACTTTTCAGTAAAACAAATTGATGCTATGCAGTCTTGATACTTGCATCAGTCCTCCTGATCCAGCTTAGCATTTGAGCATCAAAAGTAAAGAAAAATGTTAACTGTTCCATGTAATCTGAGGAAGATGCACATTACTATTCAATAAGTCTATTCTCAAAAAAATAGCTACAGGTAGTCTGGATGTGCAGAGGGCAAAGGATTTTTAATAATTTTCAACAGAAAGACTAAAAATACACAAATAAATTTTTAAAATGCTGGAAAGCCAAATTAATAACTAGTAACTGAAGATTCATAGAGGAATATATTATATATAAGCCTACAGTTTGATTAAGAAAAAGAGTATGATACGAGCTGTAATTCTTGTTACAAAGAATTGTCATCATATCACTGAAAGCTACATTACAGGCTGCCTAGAAGGCAGTATAATAAAACGTGCTGTAATAACTTTTTATTTATATTCATAAAATTGAAGAATGTTAATTCTCTGGTTATTTTATTTTTAATATAGAGATGAATTTTAACAAGCTAATTTATAAAAGGTTACACCACTGTCTAGCTTTAAATCAAAGGAATTAAAGTCCATACTACCACAGTTCATAAGAGAGAAATTCTTGTAAGACATTTCAATAGTAGATGAGGCTAAAGGTCAACGCTCACAATATCTGCTTGGAATTAAATGAAAGAATATGTCAAAGATTAAAAGTTTAGTTGGTAACTAACACGAAGTTCAACAGCCATGCCTCAGGTCTTCAAACTAACTGTGACTTTTTTTCCCGTCCAAATTACTGTCTTAGAATGTATACTTCAGTAATCTTGAAGAGCTCCTTCTGTTCATCCTCATTCACCATTTCTTGATATTTACTCAAGAATCTTTGCAGATCAGTATAAAGTCACCTAAAATAAGTGGAAGTAATCAACTCAGGCAGTACTTCAATATAGTTGTACTTAGTCAAAGATGACTTCTTTCACAGGGAGCTCAGCTGAAACTCTGGTTGTACTAAGGTGTTCACCAACCAGAAGCCCTTTCTGCTCATTTTTCCTAAATTAATACAGTTTTTCTAACAATTTTTGTAACAATTTTGTAACAACACTTTAGCATTTCCCTTCAGAAACATGTATTTGTTTTTGTTGCAAGATCTGTATGGATATTTTTCAGACTTTGCATTGCCCCATGAGAGGGCACAGAAAAAAACTCTTCACTTCTTTAGAGCTCTGGCAACTAATGGGAAAACAGCGGGCACTGATTTGTGGGGCAGCTAGAAACTAAAGTAACTGTTACGCTGGCTCACTCTCTGGGAGAAACAGAGGGCACCCATCCTCTTGAAGAGCTCCTGTCTTATTCAAGATCTAATTACCCAGTCTAGCAGCACAACAAGCAATGTAATTACTTACTTTTCCTTATACCCCTGCTACAGTACGT
The DNA here is from genome assembly GCF_965183815.1 of Platalea leucorodia. Lineage (NCBI taxonomy): Eukaryota > Metazoa > Chordata > Aves > Pelecaniformes > Threskiornithidae > Platalea > Platalea leucorodia. The sequence goes on from NC_138824.1 coordinate 72,772,199, forward strand.
TGGACAAGTTGTTATTTAAACCTAACAGGCTTTCCTGCAGCTGGGGGGAAAAAAAAAAAAAAGGCACAAAAAGCACCATACATACCCTCATTTTCTTCCCAATCTCAGTCTGCCTTTCATTGATATTTATTGCCTATGTGGCACTTCACACGCACAAAGTGTTATATATTAATTTAATGCATAATGTAGTGCTTGCCTAAGTGTGGAGCATAGCCAAAGGTGGGGAAGGTGGCAGTGGGGATAGTGAAGTCAGACTTTTCAATGACTCTTCAAAGACTCAGCTTCCATTTTTGAGAAGCAATCCTACAGAATCCTACAGAAAAGCCTGTGGAATATACAAGGTGTCTCTGCAGCTGCCTGAATTTACGGGAAGCCTAAAATAAATTCTTGTAAGTAAGAACTATCTCATTTGTCCCTCCTGAATTAGTAGAAAGGCAGATGTCAGGAGCACTTTTAACTGCAAACAGGTAACTGTACCTCTGTTAAAACCATTTTTTAAAAGATCGTGAGTAGAGCAAGAAGTTTCTATCTCAGAATTTTGGGTAGAGTGGGTGAAAGAAGGGGCAGGGTTAATGAAAACACAGAGATCATCTATAAAGCCAAGCTATGCCAGCTTCTAACACTGCAACAGTGCATTGAAGGAGGGGTAGTGCTGCCCTTAGTGCCATGTTTACTAAAAGAGAGCTCAGCTTCCAAACGTGCGGAATGATTTTTAATGCCATAAATGTAACTAACTACAGCATTGCAGAGTAAGCTGGTCTTTTACCTCAGGTTTGCAAAAGGAAGAATAGAAGGAAAAGATCCGAGATAGAGGGGGAACGAGTAGTTCGCTCAGAAACATGAAAAATCCACCTCAGATTTAGGATTAGGACAAGAAACAGCGATTCAACCTTCAAGCCCTAAACTACCAAACTGCACAGACCGGGGAACCGAACCGCAGAAACACGCTAAACAGCTCCCTTTTCCCCAGTGAACCTGACAGCTCCCGAACAGCACCACTTTGCGAAGCAAAATTACAATTCCTCCCAAGTCCATAGGCAATCGCGCCTGCTCCGATGCCCAACGATAATTAACACGCTCGCACATGTCAGAGTTTATCCACCGACAAGCCGCGCTGCTTTGTTTTTCTTTTTTCCCCCCTGAACCGCGCAAGAAGCGGGGAGATGCCGCCAGCCGCGGCCCTCCGCCACCGGCCCCGGGAACCCCATCGACCGCCGCCAGCCCGCTCCGCTCCGCACCCCGCCGGCGGCGGGGCCGCGGCAGGTGCCGGTGGCCCGGCGGAGCCCCAGCGAGCCCCGGCCGGCGGCGCCCGGGGAGGGGAAGGGGAGGAAGAGGAGGGGGTCAGGCGGCCCGGCAGCCCCGGGCTCCGCCGGGCCACGCACGCCCGCGGAGGCGGCCGCCGGCAGCGAGCGGGGAAAGGGGGGGAAGGGGGAAAGGGCGTCCCCGGGGAAATAAAGTTTTCAGGCGGAGAGGGCAGCGCTCGGAGCCCGGCGCAGCTCGGCCGCCGCTCGCCCAGGCAGCGGCGACTTCGTGCGAAGGGCGGGAGGGAGAGAGGGGGAACGGGCGGCTGTGACCCGCCGGGCGGCAGCCCCGGCCCCGGCGCCGGCCGGGCCCCCCCGCTACTCACCATGTTGACTTCGGAAACCATGTCGATGCTGGCGATGTCGATGTTCATCCCCACGCAGACGGGCGGACCTGCGGGCAGAGGAGACTGTTACCCGCCGCCGCTCCGCGACCTGGCGGCGAGAGGGGCCGCGGCAGCCGGCCCCGCCGTGAGGGAGCGGCGGCAGCCCCGGGGCGGGGCGGGGGAGAGCTCCGGGCGGCGAGCCCGGCCAGGGCGACTCACCTCCGAAATCCGGCCGGAGGCGGATGTCGTAGCCCTTCAACAATTTATCCACAGTTTCTTTCACGAAGGACATGTTGCCGGGATCGTTCACACTGTGGGGGCGAGAGACGGGGGGGGGGGGGGGGGGGTGTCGGGGCGGGGGAGGCAGAAGACGGGGTGCGGGGAGCCGGGGGCGACGGCGGGAGAGGGGAGCAGGGGCGGGGGGAGCGCATCAGCTTGTTCCCCTGGCGAAACGCATCCCGCCCTGCCGCCGCCGCCGCCGCCGGGGCACGCTGGCTCCTACCTCTGGGCGCAGCAGACCACGGCCACCAGGACGGGAGCGGAGAAGATCCCGAAGATCCTGCCTCCCCCAAAGCCCCACATCCCTCCGCTCCGCGCTCCCTCCGCGCAGCAGCAGCAGCAGCCGCCGCCGCCGCGATCCGGCTGCCCCGGCTGCCGCTGAGGAAGAGGCGGAGGCGACAGTCCCCCGCTCCCCTCCCGCCCCCCCCCCCAAAAAAAAAAAAATCCCCCACCCCCTGCCGCAACACCGCTGCCCGGCCCGCGGGAGCCGCCCGCGCACCCGGCTGCGCCCACCCCGCGGCCGGACGCCGCCGAGCCCCGGAGGAAGCCGCCCCCCGCCGGAGCCCGGCCGCCTGCCTCCCCTCCGCCCGCCGTCCCCGCACGCCGCCGCCCGCCCTGCCGCCTTCCCGCCAGGCGGGAGGGGAGGGGAGGGGAGGGGAGGGCGCCGCCGTCCCTCCCGGCGGGGAGCCCGAGGAGGGGCGCCGGGGGGAGCGGGGCTCGCCGGGGCCGGCAGCAGGGGGCGGTGGCTCCCCCGGCGCCGCCTCGGGGCACGCCCGCCCCGCCGGACCCGCACCCGGGCCCGCGGCACCCGCCCTGAGGCGGGGGTGCCCCCTCGCAGCCCCCCGCGGGGGGCTCCCCGCAGCCGGCTCCTTCTCCTCGGGAGGGCGAGGGGATCCCCGGGGAGGGAGCGGGGCCGCGGGGCCCGGGGACCCCCCTGGAGCCGGGTGGGAGGGGGCTGCCCGGTGCTGGGCTGGGCTGAGGGGGCGCGGGCCCCGCCTCAGCCCTGGGGCAGGCCGCCCTCCCCTGCCCCTCAGCCTGCCCCAGGCGGGGGGGACTGCGCCCCCCGGCCCCTTGGCGTGTCCTGGGGGCGATGCCAGGTGGGAGGCCGCTGGGGCAGGGGAGGGAGCTGGGCTGCGAGCCCGGCCCTGACCCGCACGGGGCCGGAGGGGGTCCCTGCCACAGCCAGGGCTGCGGTGTGCACGTACAGGTACTGGGCCCGAGGCTCCCTTCAGCCGTGCCTGCGAGGATGCCATCAGCACAGATCTAGACTGTCGTGTTTTGCCCGGCAAAACCTCCGCTGGCTTCAAAGCGTGTATAGCCGGGCTTGTTGTGCGGGACAGTGATGAAGGGAAACTGCACTGGTGCCAAAGGGACGCACAGTGAGAGCTGTCAGCTCTCTGCTGTGTTGCCTGCGAGCTTCTGGGTGCTCTTAACTCTGTATAAAACATTGGTTGGGGTGGAGACAGCAGAGTTGTTATTATTGTTAACCTCCTTCCAGGTTAATTAGTCCTTTCAGCAGGACTAATTGGCATGGAAACAGAAGCACGCAGACTTGGCTATATTGCTTTTGGTTCCAGAGCCAGCTCCTTCTTAATGCCAGACCTCTTCACCATGCTCTACCAACAGTGTAAACATGCCCTTGGCCAGCTCCTGATTTCTGGTTCCATTGCAATCGGTGGCCACTGCTCCATGACAGAGTACAACATTTCACTAGTCAAGGGAAAAAAGCAATGTCTTTTTTCACACTTTTTCCCTTACCACCTGTTTTTCCTTCTATATATCCTCTTCCTTTAGAGAAACTGCTAGGAAAAGCATGGACATTTGAGGAATGCTGTGGTGTCATGTACAGGTGAGAAAGCATGGATGGCTTTTCGTCTCTCCTCAACAAATTCTTGAAAAGACAGACAAGTGCAATCCATGGCGTACGTCGTGACCTTGTTGCTGTTGCAGTTAATAATAAAGCTCCAATAAAAGAAGGAGCAGGCTCAGTTTTAAAAACAATGTAAAACCCCTATAGGCAATGAAGAAAAATACAGAGAAACTGAGTGTTGCCAGATCTTGTGATTTCATTTTAAGTCTTGCAATATTTAGATTTTTTAATAGTGCCACAATTACTATGATTATAAAGTAAGTGAAAATCTTAGCTTTCATTTAAAAGCTAATAAGGCTTGTGATGAAAGGTTGAGAATTGTGACACAAAGCATACGTGACTCAAGGGCTCAAAAATGAAAAGTCAAATAATAAATACATATATATATATATATAAGTGATTTGAAGTCCCTGGATCCTGATTTTTTTTTTTTAATGCTATGGATTATAATTTGATTTGAAATTATTTCCATCAGTTCTATGAAATTATTTCCATCATTTATCAGCAGTCCTGGTCAACCGGGGAGGTCCCAGATGACTGGAAGTTAGCAAATGTAATACCCATCTACAAGAAGGGTCGGAAGGAGGATCCGGGGAACTACAGGCCTCTCAGCCTGACCTCGGTGCTGGGGAAGGTCATGGAACAAATCATCTTGAGTGACATTATGCAGCACGTGCGGGACAACCAGGGGATCGGGCCCAGCCAGCATGGGTTTATGAAAGGGAGGTCCTTCTTCACTAACCTGGCCTCCTTCTATGACAAGGTGACCCGCTTAGTGGAGGAGGGGAAGGCTGTGGATGTTGTCTACTTGGACTTTAGTAAGGCCTTTGGCACTGTCTCCCACAGCATTCTCCTGGAGAAGCTGGCTGCTCACGGCTTGGATAAGTGCACTCTGCGCTGGGTTAAAAACTGGCCGAGTCCAGAGAGTGGTGGTGAATGGAGTCAACTCCAGTTGGCGGCCGGTCACAAGTGGTGTTCCCCAGGGCTCAGTACTGGGGCCGGTCCTGTTCAACATCTTCATTGATGATCTGGATGAGGGGATCGAGTGCACCCTCAGTAAGTTTGCAGATGACACCAAGTTGGGTGGAAGTGTCGATCTGCTGGAGGGTAGGAAGGCCCTGCAGAGGGACCTGGACAGGCTGGATCGTTGGGCCGGGGCCAACTGTATGAGGTTCAACAAGGCTCAGTGCCGGGTCCTGCACCTGGGTCACAACAACCCCATGCAACGCTACAGGCTGGGGGAGGAGTGGCTGGAGAGCTGCCTGGCAGAAAAGGACCTGGGGGTGTTGGCTGACAGCCACCTGAACATGGTGCAGCTGTGTGCTCAGGTGGCCAAGAGGGCCAATGGCATCCTGGCTTGTATCAGGACTAGTGTGGCCAGCAGGAGCAGGGAGGTGATAGTGCCCCTGTACTCGGCACTGGTGAGGCTGCACCTCGAGTCCTGTGTTCAGTTTTGGGCCCCTCACTACAAGAAGGACATGGAGGTGCTGGAGCGTGTCCAGAGAAGGGCAACAAAGTTGGTGAAGGGTCTGGAGCACAAGTCTTATCGGGAGCAGCTGAGGGAGCTGGGGTTGTTTAGCCTGGAGAAGAGGAGGCTGAGGGGAGACCCTATTGCTCTCTACAGCTACCTGAAAGGAGGTTGTAGTGAGGTGGGGGTCAGTCTCTTCTCCCGAGTAACAAGGGACAGGACGAGAGGAAACGGCCTCAAGCTGCGCCAAGGGAAGTTTAGGTTGGATATTAGGAAAAACTTCTTCGCCAAAAGGGTAGTCAGGCATTGGGCCAGGCTGCCCAGGGAAGTGGTTGAGTCTCCATCCCTGGAGGTATTTAAAAGACGGGTAGACGTGGTGCTTAGGGACATGGTTTAGTGGTGGACTTGGCAGTGCTCGGTTAACGGTTGGACTCGATGATCCTAAGGGTCTTTTCCAACCTATTCTATGATTCTGTGATTCTATGATTCTATGATTCTATGATGGGCAGTATTGAAGACTAGTTCTTCCAAGGACTTCAGAGAAAATTAATTTAGGGAATGGTACCAACTCAGTTCTCTCCCCTGAAGTGCTGAAGGAAAATATTAACACTGAGGAAAATATTTCTTATGAAGAATTTAACATGGTTTAAAAGTGCATTTAAGCACTAAAAACTTTTCTTAAGTAGATTGTCATTTTTATAACAGAAATAAAATATTTTAGAGAACAACTACTACTGATTAATGCGCTATCCTGGTACTTTGGAAACACATCTGAGGTAGGAATGAATCAACAGTGCTGTAGAGTCTGTCACATTTTATCACTTCATTTAGGTATTTGTCTTCTTGATCTTTCAGAGCAACCGTTTCCATTTACTTGTGGGTAGTTTAAAGATAATCCATGTTGGAGCTGATGGGACAAGGAAGTAGTTAGGGGGTTATGGAGCATTTGTTCCTTGGGACTTTGGATTCAGTTAGGCTTAGCAGTAACTGAAAGACATTAAAAATTATAAATGATCAATGAATTTCACGAAAGGTAAAATCATCTCAACTTCTCAGTGATACGGCACTTACAGTGAAAATGGCACTTTGGGTTTTGTCTGCAGGAAAGACTTGGAACAAAGCTTCTGTGGCAACGGTCTGGAGGTAAGACCCAGCAAAGCCCTGCACAGTTCAGAGTATTTAAGGAAATAATGGAAGCAAAGACTTTTGGGGAGCTATTTGTTGTGGCCAAGTCTATCTCAACTCCTTGTACTGCCCCAAAATTCGCCACCCTGACTTTTCTCCTGGAATTAGTCTCCTAAACATCGCCTTTCAAAAAGCAAAGAGGTTATTTCAAGGCATGGCAGGAAGGAGTCTGGGCACTTTTGTTCACTGAAGCAAAGCACCCAGTCAGAACCTGCAGGTTCTCCATCCAAGAAAATCCCAAGGGTGTATCTCCTGAGATCAGCCCAGACTACAGGACCTCGGGGTAAGGTTTTCATCTCTGTTGTTTGAAATGTTCCACTTTTCAGCAAATAGTTAAGTAGAGGAAAGAGGGAAAGAGTTAACATGACTCTCTGGCCTAGTGGTTTGGCTCTTATCTATGAAGTACTGTTATTTCATAAATAATCCAGTAATTCATGAATTAATTGCTGGATAAAATAAACCAACATTCAGTGGTGTAAGGAACAGAACCCGATTCTCTGCTCCCCGTAGGTGCCTTCAGCATTCCTCATTCTCACTCTTGCTCTTTTTCCAACATACAGTCTTTCTGTCCCAGTAAAATTATCCCTGTAAAAGATGAGACTTCGAATGTTGTACTTCAGGGACTAAAATTCATCACTGTTTCTACTACTTTGGTGAACGCGCCAGCCTCCGGGCCACTGGACAGTTACGATCTATGCTCCCGATCCAATTTTGTTCAATAAGGTAAGCACAGCAATATTCTTTTCTTCCTTAGCATTGCCCGTATTGGTAAAGGCCACTTCAAAAATGGATAAGTCTAAACTGCAAAGGCAAGCATTATGTATGAAGGAGCAAAAGGACTGTCCTCGGGCCGATGTAAATACACGTGGAAGAATACTCCTGCCAAGTCTACACATGAAAGAAGTCCTTGGGGTGAGCGGGGTTACAATGGATTCATCGGCTATGTCTGGGTTAGCAAGCACTGAGGCTGGTCTGTAGAGCAAAACTGCTGTGCTGAGGACCTGATATCCACGCCGTACATATTTTGTTGTTTGGTTTTTTTTTGTCCCCTTAGGAAAAGTTCTAGTCTGGTCCCATAGACTAGATGCTCATTAGTGGTTCGACCACATTCAGTGTGCTTCTGGGGTGCGTTTTCCACCTTAGTTTCGTATGAAAGGAATCGAGATGTGAACCAAAGCACAGTAAGTGGGAATGATCAAATGATTTGCTTCACAAGCACAGTCCTGATCTGCACTAAAATGCTATGTAGATGCACCCATCATCTCCTTTCAGCAGGAGCTGGAACAGAGCACACGCAGCCTTTGTTAAAGGACAGAAACTGTTGAAGGCAGTGCGAGTGGAATGAGGAGCCACTCAAAATTTCAGAACAAATTCCAGTTTTCTTCATCATTGTCAGTACTAATGGAGATACAGAAGAAGAGGCAATGACAGGAAGGCTAGAGAAGAGGAGAGGTCTGCTCACAACTGATGCATTTGCAGTACTACCACTATCAGTCACCATACTGTAGGAGAAAGACTGGCTTGAGAATCAGGGAAGAAGTATTTGATCACACCATGCAATACATCACTGAGCTCTTGCACTGGAAAGTGGTACTGAGGGTTTGCCTGACAAAATGAACATAACCCAACTTACACGCTGAGGTCAGAATCACTTATCAGAACATTTTCTTTTTCATTTTCTACTCTGGATTGTCTGTCATTTAACTGATTTTGACAAAGATCCAGTCTTATCCTGAAGCAAACTGCAATCACAGAGGGTTCAGAGATACAAAAGAGAGAGAGACAGAAACTGGAAAAAAAAGTGGGAAGAATTGCTACTACAGCTGAAGTGGTATCTTCTGAGGAACACAGGACATTAATCTTACTAGGCTGAGATGCATGCTGCTGCTTACCTATTCTGCCTTGCAGCAATTTTAATAGCCTGCTGGTTTAACCTGCTGAGAAGGTGTAATTAATAAAACTGGCTGGGAAAAAATCCACAAGAAATTTTTCAACTCTTTTTTTTTTTTTTTTTTCCCCAAGCCTGACTTTTTTATTTACTTTGTGAAATCCAAAGTTGAGGACCATTTTTGCCAAAATACCATTGAACAGAAACCTAATATTTCCTTCAGAAAGCTCAACTTTCTTACTTGCTGTCCTACAGTATCTCAGCAGAAGCAGAGTTTTAGAGTGACAGGAGGATGCTGTAGAGCAGATCACGCGGCATCACGGCTTAGGGAATACTCTTGCACTTTGACAGTTTCATACACTGTGTTTTGCCTGTTCAGATAATGAGCAGTGGTTGCTGAACATACTACGTGAGGAAAACAATATTATATTTATCTACTATGTACATTTATCAGGAAGCATATGTAATATTTGCTAATGTTGAGTAATACTCAACAGTTTATGCTGAGCTTATAACTGACAATGAGTTTATACTCATTGTCCCCATGTCTGTCAGGCAGACTGCAAAGAGCGTTACATGAATCCATTTGCTTCAGTTGCATAATTTGCTGGGTTTCATTTCATTATACAGAAATACTAATGTTGTTATGTCAACAGTTCTGATGTAGTGGAGATCTGAATGTTTCAGTGGGCCACATAAAGAATAAGGTATTAATATGAATAATGGGGACAAATTTGCCTTTAATAAGAGGCTTGACCCAAATTGTTTTGAACTGTTGTTTAATTTTCAGATGGCTATTTTTCTTCATATTCAAGCAAATAGAACAAAAATTTGCATTATCTGAAAGAATTTAAAAGAGTATTCCTGCAATATTCCATTCTTTATGCGGCAAAACCTCTGGATTATGCACCTAATGAGTCAGAGACATCAAAATAAAAATCCATTGACACTTTGTCAGAGGAAGAAATAATCAAGGCTCTTTATAACTCACATTTTTTCATTATAAAGATTAATGATTATGCACTGAAATAACACAAATACATTAGAGAAGCCTGTGGCGCTTTAGAAGTACTATTCTTTAAGTCTCTGTCCTGATGCAAAAACAGCCTGTGTTTAGAAAAACAGACAAGTAATTGAGTTATGATTTTTTTTTTTTTTACTGTAACTGCAGTTGAGGAAGAGCTATTTTACATAGGACTTCTTTGTTAAGAGTTTCTACTTGAGTGTTTTCATCTAAATCCCTTTGTCAGGAGCACATTATTCTTAACAAAACAGTATGCAGCAGTTAGTTACCTTTTTTCTTTGAGGTTAGATAAAGATAGAAGGATATAGCCCATTTCTTTGTGTTTTCGTATTTATCAATAACTTCATGAACCTAATTTCTGATAATTATTGTTTATGCAATTTTTTACTACAGCAGCCAGAATTTCAAGTCAAGACCCAAGCCTCATTGCACAGGAGATTATACAGAGTGAAGAAGACAAGCGTGAGTTGTTTGAATTGCTTATATTTAGTATTATGTATATTTAAAGGAAGACCAAGTCAGGATCCTAACGGATGCGTGTGTATAAGGACTAGCTAAAACACCAAGAGATGTTGGTTCCTGACATTTTCATCCAAATGTCCCTTTGAATTTCAACAGTGGAAAAGTAGAAAGACAAAGAATAAACACTGGGGGGAAAAAAGAAAGCCATTTATACATGCAAACATTCCCACATAAAACAGGACAAGCAATGAGAAGGAAGTGCAGTGAAATGGTTTGGCATCAATCCTAATTTGCTAAGATTAGGAAGAATTCTGGAAGCGATAATCCAGGGTAACAAAGAAAAAGCTATGGGTAGAATAAAGTGAAGGTCTGATGTACGTCTTGCTCTTATCCTTTGAGTAGGTTTTTTACTTATGCTAAGGATTGCCCTTAACAGGAAAGAGTCCATGAAGGATGAGGGGAAAGGAAATGCTTCAGAGTGTGGAGGTGTGTTTATATAGAGGCTGTATCCACAGCCGTGCACTGCCAAGACACAGCGCTCTGCTGGTGGAAATGCCTCTTAGTCTTTTTAAATGCATCCTCTTTTCCCAGGGCTGTGCCAGCTAGCTCTTCGCACTCATTCCCCAAACACTGGCATCAGAAGCAGCCACGGTTAAGCTCATCATACTCAGATCAGGATCGTGGGCCATATTCCATCCGTGGAATAACATGTAAATTAAGCTGCCTGTGTAACTACATTTCTTTGTCATATGCACTGTATACAAAGGGAAATCACTATATATAAAGGGGAATCATTATTAGGTAGATACAGGATTTTGTGTACGATGTGCCTTAATTTAAAGATTACTTTGTGGCTGAGGAAAAAAAAATATTTTTAAATAGATGTTAATAATAATTTTTACCATTTTAAAGGGTTAACATTCCATTTACAGATAATAATCACGTACTTCTTGTTACTCACCTTGTGTCATAAATTGCATACAATTTTTTGTTTTCTTCAACTGCATTCCTAAAAAGAGAGAAACAGAGAATATCATTTGCATGCCCTGTGTCCATTGCCAAACCAAAACATCGTTTAGGGCCTTGAACATTTTCAGACCATCATTGTAGAATCTAGGGATGGGAAAAAAAAATCTATAAATTGACTTGTTCAACCCCTGACATGACAAGATTGTAATAATCTTTTGGAAATTGTCTAAGTGGGTTTTTAATTATAGATCCATGACTCTGTTGCCAAGAAATGAGAAAGGAAAAAAATAGTCACTGCTTTTGTGAAAAACACAATGCAACAATATGGTTTCCATAGAGCTATGTGAATAATTTTCAGAAAAGGTTTCTAATTGGTCCAGATGAACCTTATCCAATTCAGTTATTTCATTATTTTTTTAGAAGCCAAACTAAAAAATACATTGACGTCTAATGCAGTGTATTCAATGTAAAATGAAATACTTTATCTCTGATGTTTTGAATACTTTTATGTGTCTTTAAAGACTGAGGTTCACATAAAAAAGGCCTATTGGAAATTTGAAGCTTAAGTCTATATTTCTGAGCTTTTTCAGTTGAAATCCATGTGACTTTGCAGAATACATTTTTCATTTTTTAACTAGAAAAAAGAGATTTTTTCCTGAAAATTTTTGTCAGACTCTTTCAGAACATGTGGGAACAAAGGACTCTTCTGAAATAGTGCTACTGATTTAAAAGAGAGCAAGAGGAGCTGTTGTCTGAAATGTGTCGTCTTTGCTGGAATCAGCAATAAAATATAAGTTTTAGCTAAGTAGTTTCTGAGAAGGCGTGATGAATGTAAGGGGCACTCCATAATAAGTATTGATTTGTATCTTACAATCTGATTTATGTCTCTGTGCATTACTCTACCTGTCTGCTTAGAGAAGTTAAAGAGAAGCAACTAAAAGCATGGGGTAAATGATGGTGAGTTTGAATGCATTAAGCTCCACTTACATGGGAAAGGTAGATCCTGGGGTTTGGTTCCCATTCCTGGAGTGGTTATGCATTTTACATTAAATATGCACTGGCTAAAGGATGTTAACAGCTGAGTATTGTGAATGTCCGACTCCCTTGTGCACTGGGTAGGGAGATGTGGGGCCTCTCTCATGTCTTGGATCCCCTTGAAATAGCCAGCCACCTAAAACAGAACTGGTAGGGCTGGGTAGGGCTCAGGTTAGATGCCACCATCTAGTCCATTTCAGATGCCCTGAGTTACTGGAGACACTGCACAGAGCTGTCAGTTACAACACAGGACCTATGCGATACCCACGCTCTACTGGAGAGGTAACTGGAGTCCAAGGGGGATACCTTGGAGCGCCCCAGTGGCTCAGGATGCTTGCGTATGGGTACTCGGCTGAGGCTCTCAGGTCAGATTCCACCCAAGAGAAGGATCCCCAGCTTTCTATACATTGGCTCCATTAACTGAGTTGACTAGATCTCTGTTGACATAATGGGAGTACCCAGTTCTCATGTAGACCCCGACATCTAATCTTCAGATGAATCCTACTCCAAACTTCACAATATCTTATGTTCTTTTGATAGTTCTAGGCATCAGGATTCACAAGCCACATCATTGCTCTGGATTTAAAGATCTTAGTATTGCATGTCTGCAACCATGCCTGAACATGCTATTTTGTGGTTTGATTGATATTCTCAAGTACAGTTTTGTCTAGTGTCCACACTTCTTAGTTTTTTGGTCCACTGTGACTCAGTGGAGGCTTGGGGTAATTTCTTGAGCTCAGCAAAGGAGAGAGGAGGGGAGGAAGAGCAGAGAAGGGGCATCTGAAGCCTCAACACTGACCCAAATATATCCCCTGATTATAGTCATATATCTCATATCGGTAGAGTCACACAGTCAATATTGAGACGAGAAGATGGCTGGGCTCTTTTCTGAAGCGCGCATGGCCACTTGCTGCAAGGTATTGGACATCTGCAGAGGCTGGATATAGACAGTCAGGGAGCATGCTCAGCCTTCGTCTTCCTCTAGGACTGTGCTCCCAAACATAGACAATGATACCTGAGAGACAGAGTCAGCTCACCCTGTAACCATGACAACTGGCATGTGATTTATAGCAAATTAGCTATGGGTAGAAGAGGGCACCACTTCTAAATGAACATGTACAATATAGATGGAATAAGTGTCTGTCTTCAATCCCCTTACCTAAATATATCCATACCCATAAGATAAAAATAAACTTGCATATACTAACAGTTCCTGTTAATATATTTATTAAAATTTTCAAAAGAGTGAAAAACATCTTGTATAAACACCTTGTGTTTATAACTTTTGACATCCATCAGCAAAAATGCCAATGGCAGGATAGAATTAACTTAGCTTCTTTTTTGGAAGAGAGAGAACAGCAAAGGGAGATCAGGAAAACAATTAGGCAGATGTAACAGGAAAGAATCAATTTTCATCTTTTGAATGTTGAAGTTTCACAATGGGCTTTTATTCAGAGTGATAACACACTCAATTTTTTTCTTCTCTTACAAAAATGTAGACACATCTTGATGTTGAAATTCTCTTATTCAGCAGAGTGGTAAAATCCTTTGGTCTCTGCATTGAAAAATGCCTTCTTGTGAATGATGAGTAAATGGAGTTCATCTCTTACAGAAGTCTCCTACTGCTGCTGCCTGCCTGGCACCAACAGAAGACATGCTTCGGAAAGTATTACAAAAGTAATTCCCCCATCACAAAAGCGCCACATTAAAAGTACTTATATTAAAAGCACTTTGTTGTATATGAATATCATTATATAATTGATTATTCACATTAAAATGCTTTGCATCCTTATCACAACTTTAATAAAAGAACAAAACTGCTTTGAATATTATACATGCACTTGCCTAGAGCCACTATTAAGCAGAAAGGCTTTGTGTGCAGCCAGGCAGTCGTTGATGGTAAATCACATGGAGGACATATGGTTTCAGTATTGCTGCTGGTGGAGTTTTTGCTGCTAGAAAGAGCTAATGTTTTGCATTTAGAACTATTAAAGTAACAAAAATAGTAACTCATCTTTTCCCCCTTTTTTTCTCCCCAGTTGTCTTGAAGGCTCACTCAATATAACACAGGATAAGATACCATGAACAACCCATACTGGTATGTTAGGACTTTCCTGAACTGCAAAATAAGAACTTTGTGTGCTTTTCTAAAGCCTGCACAATTTCTGGATTATACCACGGCTCAGAGTATCTCTGGTTGGGATTCCTCCTTGCTGATGTAAGCATCAGAAATTAAATGTGTAAGTAAGTCTGAATCAGTTACCATAGGCTACTGTAATAATCAGGGCGGGGTGGAGGGGAAGCAAGTCCAAAGACTGAAAGAAACTCCAAACACTGAAAAAGACTAAAATAACATAGATGAATCACTCTCCAGAAGTACCTCATAACTATGAACATAGCCTATACCTAGCTAGATGTCTAACTTTCAGGTATGTATTGCATAAGATAAATATCATCCATGGTGATTTAATGGGAAGGAAGGCTAGATCTGTCTCAGTATATTGAGCATATTGCCCTCCAAAAACTCATCAGACAAAGATGTCTTATATGTCTTTAGGTTGGAGCTCCATGAAGAATATCTCTGCTAATGGAAAGTGGACAGCAAAGAAACAGGTAAGCTGTTAAGCTAGTACTATATTTCTGGAATTGCTAGTCTTTTAACTAAATGTAAGTTAAATTTTAAACATTGATCATCACTTTGTGTCACACATTTAAATCCTACAAGATCATGTAAAAGCAGAAATCAAGTTAAATATCATATTCATTTGAAAATAATCTGTAGGAGAGTGAAATATAATAGCCCTTTCTGGATTAAGGCCAGGACACAAAGCAATGCTAGTGAATCACAGAATGCTTAGCAAGTACTCTTGATGTTATGTATCTAACAAAATGATTCAGCATGAAAATATAGAAACAAAGGCTAATATTTATAGCTTGGAAGATAATGGTAACAATAAGAAAGTGAGATATTTCAGCTTCAGATTCTGAAAGCATCTGAACATGGAATGCCACTATTGAGAAAAAAATACTTTCTTTTTCCACTCTGGAAAGAACTCTGTACACCTCACACAAGCCATTTACAAACAGGAAGAAAAACAAATGTGATGCTAAACTCCTTCTCCACAGGCTTGGAGAATGCACACCTCATTATATCCGAGCCTTTTTCATTTTGAAGTGAAGAAAATACCTTTGTTGGTTGACCCAGCATACACAATAGAGACCAAATCAAGCCTGTACGACATGGCTTTGGTGCAATAACTATTGGTTGTAACAGCTAGATGCAAAACCTCAATGTAAATCTTCCTCTCTGGAACAGCTGCTTCTGGGCTTCTACCTCAAGATTGCTCAGCCCACCTTGCAAACCCTTCCTCCAGAAACTTCAGAAGCAGTGAGGCACCAATGAGTCAATAAAATTCACTTTCCCTTTTCCTAGGAGGTTCAGCCCATGCTAACCAGGTTAGGTATTCAAAGGCATCATTGTCACACAGTGTGATGGCACTAAGGAATTATTTTTAGTACCTAGAAGCCTATCAAGAAAAGTAAGAAAGTACAGACTGAAATGCCAAATGCAAAAATGGGAAACTGTGTTTAAAACTCCCAGGATATTATAGACACAGTTATTGAATTACCATTGTAGATCTGCTGAAACCTTGGTAAGCAGCAGACGATGGAGGTTTCTGCTATAAATATGATTCACATAGCTATCTCTTATTTTTTAAAGTATAAATTAAGTGGATGCAAGCCAAGTTTTCATAAATAATGCCAAAAATGTTTATGTATGAGAAGCTTAAACTACGTGGCTCTAGCTGAAATAAATGTTTCAGTGAACATGATTTTAAACATGATTTATTCAAATGTTATGTTAAGTAAGCATTCAATATGCTTTTATGTAATGCTGATGCCCAAGTTACATGTAATTATGATGACATTATAGCATCCTTGATCTTTCATAACCTCTCCAGAAATTCATTTTTCCCAGCATCAAGCTCCACAAAGAGTATGGAAGTGACAATGTCACATAGTATAAACAGTTACCAGAACAATACTTTTCAGGTCCAATTCTGTGAGGGCTAGCCAGTCTTGAATCCTTTTGACATCAGCCAGAGCTGGGAAGTTTAGCATTGCTCAGAAACATGCCAATGAATTAGTAAGTCTACAAACCCGTTTGTTGGCATTTAAGAGCAAGGTAGGAAGGATGAAGTGAGAATATGTCAAGACGTAGACACCTGTTTACTCACATTTTAAATCACTGATATTCTTGAAGGTGTCTAGTTCTAGTTCAGATCCAATAGGTTCTATGCCATTATTTTAGTCCACGGAATTTCTTTTCTTTTTCTTTTTAGTGCATTCTATTTCCAAATATAAACAATAATAGGCAGAAGGAAAGCTGTCAAAATACACACAACAGCAGTGCATAAATTTGCCATTATCCTTACAGTAAAGATCTCAGGGTCACTGCAGATAGACAGTTCAGTGAAGGTCCCAGCTTCAAGCTCAGCAGAGGTCAAACAGGTAAACAAGTGCTAAGAACAATCAGGGAATTAATAGAACAAAACAGGATCTGTACAGTATTGTAGAAATCTGTGGCCTACCCACATCCTGTAAACTTCATGCAGGTCTCTTCCATCTCAAAGAGCTTGCGAGCTAGATAAAGGTATAGGAAAGAGCTACAGGGATGGTTAGAAGTATAAAATGGCATTGGTAGGAAGAGAGAGACTTAGGCTGAGACTCTTAAGTCTGGAAAGCAGATGAGGGAGGAGAGAGATGATAGATGTATATGAAGTCATAGACTGCCTAAATGATTTTTTGTTAGTGCTCAAACTATAAAGAACAAAGAAGCACTCAGATGATCAGGCGGTTGGTTTAAAGCAAGCAATATGAAGTCCTTTTTCACACAATGTATAATTAAATTGTGGAGCTTCTTGCCAGAGGAAGCTGTGGAGGCCAAAGTTATAAAAGGGCTCAAAAATCCATTAGACAAATGCATGAAAGGAGCTCCATCAACGGCTATTAAAATCAATGTTGCGAATGCACCCTCTGGCTGAGGAAGTCCATAAACCTCAGACTGTTTCAAACTGAAAGGTTATACCTGGGGAAGAATTACTTTCTCTCTATCTCTCTCTCTCTCCTGTTTCTTATGCTCCTCCCAAAGTATGTGCTGCTGCCTGCTGTCAGAGGCAGGACAACTTTGGCTTGACTCAGTATGGGATTTTTTATGTTCAATGCGATCAGAAATACATGTTTCTGGTTTACTGTGACCCAGCACTATAACAATTTTCAGATCTTAAATTGTTCTGTTGTTTTCATTACTATACTCTCCACAAATAAACCACTGATTTTGCTTCTCTTCCTTCAGAGGAGGAAGCACTTGCATACATGCCAGGGTCATAAAAAGTTTGCCAGTGTCCCTTTTAACCCCCGCAAGCAACTGGAGTGCTGTTGTAAAACACATGCTTTTTTTTTCAGAAAGAAAAATTTTCAGATGCCGTTAGTGCTCATAAAATCCTGTAGAAGAAAACTCTTTACACTTTCACAGACCAGAATATATGTTTGATAAGTGTATCCATATTACAAAAGACATGAAATCTACTTCTTGGTACCAGGATTGTGCACCTGTAATGTATATTGGAGTGCATTTCAATTTTGGTGGCAGGAGAAATTATGGCTTAGAACGAAACTTACTCTCTCAGCCTCTTCAATTTCGTTTTATTCTTTTAAGTATTTTTTCATTTTCAGAATGAAAGTTAATAGTCTGAGTAAAATAAAAATTAATTCATGAAGAATAGTTGATGCCACTTCTGAAAGGCTCATGACTGAAAAGACCAGCTCCTCACAGAGGGATTTAGGTTTTCCCTGCAAAGTTACACAAGAGGCAGAAGAGAGCCTTGAGTTCTCAGCCTGGCATGCTAGTGGGCATTGTATATGTTATTCAATGACCTGTGCTGCAAAATGCAGAGGTCACCTTGGCCCAACATTATGACAGTTTTGAATCAAAGTAGGTCTCGCTAACATGCTCTGTGCTGAACTCAGTGCTGGGGCGTAATAGCCATGCCAATCAGCACATCTATTTGACAGGGCCCGTTAGGTACCCCTCAGGTACTTTTGCTGCAAAAATTTAAGGTGCCCTTGGTCTCCAAAGAAGTTAGGGTTTCTGTGGATCATTCCTTGGATTTTGTAGGCACCCACAGAAAACAAGAAGATACTTTCTTTTGTTTTGTTTAAAAAATAATATTCTAAAAAAAAAAAACCAGGAGAGAAGGCATTTCCACAAAACACTCAAGTATTTGAGTTATTTGAAAAAATATCATGAGGAAGAATAATTTCTTGATCCATTCTAAATTGTATATATTATTATACACAAATACATAAAAGAGGGCTAGGAATCCCCCTGACACACACACTCCCCAACTGCCTACTTGTACAGACAAAACTAGTCTCCAAATTGTGCATGGAAAAACAATTTTAAGATGATGAAAATATGTATGATCAGATGAAATAATCACCTCAGTATGTACATGGTAATACTTTCTCATGGGTTGCTACTGCTTTGTAAGTACAGATCAAAATAATTATTCTAAGTGATCTTTAAGCTCTTTTGGTTGTTTAGATAGGAAGTCTTTATAAATTCAAAGGCTGTCAGCCTGCAGTGTGTCAGGAAACTTGAATTTAAGAGCCCAGCCCTAACATTTACATTCCTAGGTTATGTTTCAGGGTTGGTTGTAGATGTTAAGAATATTGCCTTTGGGACCTTTAAGTGCATTATATCATAGCCTCAAGCTGTACTTTCTTTTATCCACAACTCTTCTTTAAACATCAGAAGTTTTGGTTTAAAAGAGAAACAAGCTGGTAGCAGAGCATATGCATCTCTGCATTTTCCCTACTTCACGTCAAGTCTGAGAGTGAGAGAACTGCAAAGTGTACTTAAGTAGTCATGGCAGTCTACGAAAAATTGGAAATGTTCTATGAGTTGGAAAACATGGAAATGTTCTTTGCTTTAAAAATGAATCAGGAGAACTAACACCATTTTTATTTTACAGGTTTTTGAGATGTGAATATGTACACTTAAACTGTCCTGAATATACTGGGACGTCCCACCGTCTGTTGCAGTAGTGCTTTATTCTAATTCAGTGTTTTTAATAGGGCTCGGTGGAACTTTGGGAGCTAAAACTTTTCTTTTTTTTTAATGCAAAATGAACACCCAGTGACACTGGAATACTCTCAGCTCTCCTCTTGACTTTGCTAAAAAAGAAAACATTGAGTTTTTAAGACTGAAATGGTTTAGATATTTTTATTCAAGTGATATTTCAAAATTCCCTCCACCTTTATTTTAACACACTGTGAAGTACTTAAGTCTGAAAAAAGACTGCTGAAATCCAAAGCACACGTTTCAACACCTCAGCTTATCAAGAATTTTATAAACAGTTTTGGATAAGCCTGAAATACTTTTCTATCACCAGTAAAAAAAAAAAAAAAAAAAAAAAAAATCTTTTCATACTCCTTTATTTATTCATATTCATTCAGTGTTTATTCATCCACTAGAATCTCCAAATTGCCTGGCTTTGTTCGTCATCATCTTTATAAATTGTGCTATGCATGCAAACTGTCTAAAAGGCTCTAATATAATTTTTAACTATATTTTGTGGTTTTCTTTCAAAGTTCTCAAATGTTATGTATACATATATTATTAGACAATGTAAAATTGAGGTATCTGAAACCTCAGAGAAGAGAGTAGTTATTCATCTCCATTTAAAAATCCCACTTGAGGAATATGGGACAAACACCATGGAATTAAATCATTTATCAATGTCATGCCGTGAGTCCTGGTTATAAGGTTTCCCTGGCAGGTAGGGAAGAGAATGTTAGTCTCCTAATACCCAATACTTTGTTGTAACTTCTAGGAAGCGTAAGTGCTATTTTCCCCTATTGAAAGCAGCTCTACGTGCAATGGTGCTTTAGACAAAATAAATCAGTTAGACATCCATTTTACAGTATTTCAGACATCCTAATACCCTTCATTTTGGCATGCATAACTCTTATTTATAGATTTATTATATATGATTAAATATAGATTAACTTTTAACTCTAAACTGCAGATTGCTGGAACTTAGGAGTTACGGGGGAGTTGACTACCCGCTGAACGTTGGGTGCCAGGAAATGCAATTTTGGCCCTTGAGCAAATGAGATACTGAGTCCTCTATCACCAGGAAGTTTCTCATTACTCCCAAGCTACCTCCTTTTTTTTTTTTTCCTTTCACCCTCCCCAGCCCCTTGAAATTTCGAAAAGTGGACCCCAGGCAGAGTGGGAACTCCGACAGAGACCCAGAGCAGACTGGGACCACGGTGGGAGGGACTGTGAGGCTGGACCCCTCTCACAGCCTTCTCAGCCCTTCATTGCTGCTAAGCACAAGGGAACTGCCCTCTCTTTTGGTGGCTCTGTAAGTACTTGCCCTCTTCTTACTCAGTTTCTGTAAGTTTCTATGAGGAATCTCTGAACAGGATATTTTGGTCTGATCCATTCTTATGTGCTTATAACTGTACAGGGATTTGCCATTTCACTAGGTGTCTGTACATTTAGCAGCAGTTTTAAATCTTAACAGAATCTCTCAGCAGAAATGTCTATAACGAAAATAAGCTATAGTTCACTGAACTTTAGAACCCATTTCCTTTTTGCTGTAGAAATCAACATCATATTATGCTTTACACATTTTCTTGCTTTTCATTCAATGCATACAATCTAATAACTTTCAGAAAGTTTAAAACCTCATTCTTTAAAACAGTAGCAAATTGAACAAAACACATACTTTGTCAACCTTTATTCCCTCCTTAATACGATCCCTTCAGTATGAAATGAAATTGCTACAAGTCCACTGTAATTGATGCTAGACTGAAAGAGGAACCGATGAAGCTGACAGCTTCTACGTTTCAATGTGGTATGTTCTGGTGTCTTTTCCAGTTTCCCTCCTGGAGAGATTAATCTAGCTCGTGTAACATAAATCATTTTTTAAAATCATATTTCTTTCTAATCTGTTTTCATTGACACTGATGCATACAATCCACTTAGAACAATAATTAAAAAGCAATAATCCTTAGAAAAAGAACACATCGTTCTGAGTAAGAACTTACTCTTTCTTTTTCTGCTAAATTAAGGGGATTATATGAAACTATGGGCCAGATTGTGCCTCACACAAACATGCCTACTCTGGAGGTTATGGCAAGCTGCACAGCCCGCTGGGAGCTCTGGAGCTCCATCAGGCACAGCAGACATGTGCCAGATGCTGTACCTTCTCAGGCCTACCACGTGCCCTCTTCTGGGGGTTTGTCCAGGGTAGAAGATGGATAGCTTTTATTTTCCCATCTTCGAGGATGGTCGATCGATAGAATGGGAGTGCAATGCAGACGCAGCCCTCAGTAAAATGCACGACTGCCTTGGAAGAGCGTGCGAGCATACACACAGGTATGCGTGTGCCCCCACACGCGTGCACACACCTCACGTGTTGTAGTCACCTTCCTTGTGCCAAGGGCCGGCTAGCATTACATCAACCTTTCCTTTAGGAAGTATCTCTTATGGATGCTTACGAATGAATAAAAGTGCTTGAGATTCCCATCAGCTTTAAACTGTGACAAAACCAGAGTGTTTAGGGCTTTATCCACATGAGGGTGGCACCATTTTTAAATTTGATGTGACTTCATCTGTTGATAGTCAAAGAACATCCCAGATTAAACTGAGAAGTGTCCTTAATACTGCCTCCCTAAGCTCAGAAAGCTGTGAGCCTGCGTAATGCCATGGGGTGCACTGTCGAATCTGGGGGCACACCAGGCCCCAAATCTTCTCTTCTTGTTCTCTAAAAAGTATTAAATGCCAGGACATGAATTCTGTGCTGCATCCAGCCTCTGAGCTGCTGCTTAGCCCTGAACTGCTGCCTAACACTTCTGTAATTAGAAGGGTGCTTAGGTATGAAGATACAGAAAACTCAGGCAAGGAGGAAGGGAACTGCTTGAGCACTCTGGCCGTTCCTGCATAGGGAGCTGGGATGAGAGAGGGTAGGGAGCTAGTGATATTCCAAGTGAAAGAGAATTTGGTGCAAGTCTCTATTTCATCTGTGCATCTCAGAGAGATAAAAGGGGCCAAAAAAATCTGCGTAAGTCCAGACTTCAGGAGAGCCAACATGGAGGAGACTGCATGATGGCTTAGCATGGGTACAAGAGCCATTTTGCCAATGAATTCAATGGATGGACAAATTTACTTTGTTTCTCCTTTGGAAAGAACCCCACCATACTGTGGTACTGGATAGCAGCATCTACCAACTACCGTAAATAAGTAGGTTAACCTGAGCTGTGGGGAACCCCAGTGGTCTTTGAAGACTCTCATGTACCATCTGATATGGAAGCTGGGTCATTTTCCTTACAATTAGATAACAGGAAAACTTCATAACATGGGCAGCATAGGATATTCTAGGGTTTTTATTTCATATATTCATTAGCAGAAGTCAGAAGATTTTACCAAGAACAGCGTTTATCTATCATGTAAGACAGACAATTTAAATTTTGTGCCCTATCAAACCACACAGCTATCCTTGTTAATATTTCCTTCCTATCACTGAGAAAGACTTGACCACATCACAGGGTGCTCTGAGGATTAATCCATTTGTTCTTATAAGGTGCTTATCTATTTCCATGGGTAGATGTGCACAGTTTACACCTGAGTTTGCTTTTTTCCCTCTCCTACTAATCTGCTCTACTAGCTAGCTATGTACTGCTACTATTAAAGGACATTTAGTTCATTATAACTGACATTTTCATTAGAAGGGTCTTAAATAGGGAGTGGATAATTCAATTTTCAGCTAAGAAAAATAATAATAAGTAAATAATGCTGAAGCCATCTTCTTGTTCTTCCCTAATGGAGGTTAATCATTACTCTTTTAGCCACTGGGGAAACAGATGCAAGGAAAGATTGGGGGGAAAATAATAATAAAAAAGACTGAAATGAAATTACCCACATTAACAAAGTTACCAATATCATGTGGTGTCTACATGCAATAGAGAGAATGGCAGGGAAGGCTTTAATTTTTTCTGTAGGCATCTGAAGGCCTAAGAGCCATGTAGTAGCAGCCATATCTATTAATTTTTTTAAAAGACAGGAAATCTTCTGAATGATTCAGGCCCTTTGTATAACATGGAGCATTGCTCAGGTTTCCATACTATCACCTGAGTCTGGCCTTGCAAACATGCTCAACTCTCTCCGTGCATCTCAACAAAAACACTTACATAGCAAAACATACAGCATGACCTCCTTCCCACATTAAATTCTTGTCTTTAAAACGTAAACCTGTGTGCCGTCATAGCTTGGTTAAATAAGCCACAATTGCATAGTTGCTGCTTGCCGCCACAGATTTTGTTGAGTTTAGGCATCATTCTTATTGTAATCTCACTTGCGGTGCTGGCTCACAGCTCTACATTACATACAACAGGTCCTGGCATGGCGGTAGATGGTACATTCTCCCTCCATTCCGGTTTTCCCCTGGTCTCATTGTGACCTTTTCAAAGTACATTCTGTGATATGAAAGATGACAGTGATCTCTCCTTCCCCTTAATCTCTTTCCCTGACACCAAGAAACAGACATCAGTGTTTCAAATTGGTTTTGATTACAAGCATCAGGGTGCTATTCCAGGAAGACGAGAGTTTTACGTTTAACTCCAAGTACAGCCAGGTTACAATCATTCTGATATATTCTAGCACTGAATTCTTTATATTTAGCATGGTCCCTGCTGAAATTCTGCTTGTTGCAATTATGTTCATCTCCTACCACTCAATAGTAGCGTTATTTCAGTGGCCACAGTTTTTGCGGGAGATCATAGGAGGAGACTTCTTCCAGTGAGCATCATCAGTGGTTAAAGAAAAAGGACATTTTCGACCGGCCTCTCTTTCATGGGGGAGCCTACATGAAATCTCACATTCAGATAACCACATTCTAGTTACTTGGCTATATTTTCTAATAGCTGGGTGTCTCAAAGATGTAGACCTAGCCAATAGGAAAAACTAAGCAAAAGATACTAAAAGAAATTTAGGCCATCGAATTCTGTCAGACAACAATGCAAAGGGTGACGTACTTCGGGCAAACTTTTACTGAGCAGCAAGGCTGCCGTGTTCACAACAAGCTAAAGATTTCTTCACTGAAATCTCTTTTACAGTCATTCTTTTATATGCAAACTATTTTTAAAATGTTTTCAATGTGAGACAGCAGATGTTTAATTCATAAGTGACTAGAGGTAACAGCCATCCCTGACAAAAATTCTGTGCCTATTGTTTGTATCCTGCTCATAGCCAGTAGCACTGTTTGTAAAGTGAAAAGTAAAAACCTGACGGACAGAGTGTTGCAAACATTTTTCTACTGAGTTAATCACTGCAATAACTTTGCATGTGGGTTCAGTTATGATGAATTCACATGCCCAGAATGAATCATGTGTGTAGTTACTAAGATCGGGGTCTAAAAAGAGACATTTGTGGAAGTAGTTTGCTCCAAAATATTTGCTCATGAAGGTTCTCAATATAAGTAGCAAGAAGAAATACTTTTAAGATATATTTTTAAAATATCCCTTGAGGTCATATATTGCTTTCTTTTGTGCAGCATATTCTTTTTATCTCAAGTAGACCTCACATGTCACAGATAAGAATATCAAGTAAATGTCTAGAAATGTGTAGAGTCAGAATACAATAAAACATGCTCCTTTATTAGACACATTAAAAGGCTGTAAGTATTATGCAGTGGATGATTCCCTTTTATGGCAAGACTACTTCAAATATCACGATTCTAATTCAATGTATCCTAATTTTAAATCTAGCATCACCAAACTGGGTGGAGATTAGACCAACAAATCTGGCATATTCTGTCTTGGCAGAGTTTAGATCTCCTTACGTATAGAAAAGTAGCATGACTCCAACTCTACTCAAATGAGCCCCGCCAGGGGACTGCTGCACTGACACATCGTACACACAAATACAAAATTGGGAATGACAATACAGATCTCTGAACAACGTAATTGTAAAGGGACATTTGGCAGCTTGTTTTGTGGATTGCGCATGCTTTTCACAGATGTGATTGCAATGGTCTAATAAGCAGTTAAATCGCAGGATAAACATGCTCAGATTACTCTAATAAAGTTTGAAGTGAAGTGTTGGCATAGACCACTGTGTACGGTGGTCTTCATTGTTTTCCTTGATATTTTCAATAGCAAAATCTGTTTGTCAAAACAGGAGCCCTTTGGGGGGATTTTATTTGTATACAAAAGAGAAAGCCACAGTGTGAACAAATTGAACAGGTTGCCTATGCTGCAACTAATATGAGAAGCCAGAAAACTGCAATATAAGAATGGGAATGTGATGGTGTGATCAGAACAGACATTAAAAAAAAGAAAGCAGATTTGTTCTTCCTGGTTTTCTGACAGAAATAATTGCACATGAAGAATGAACACATGTGCACAGTGAAAATGCTATTTCTGAGTAAAGCTCTTATGGCAGGGTGCAAGTTACAGACCTAATCATGTGCCTGCGCAGAAGACAATTGCCTTAGAAGAACATCATGATGGTTGCCAAAATCAAGTGCTTTAAAGTTGGAGAACACTAAAGCGTAAATGGACAAAAAAATCCTAATTGTGCTTTCCTGTAAATCAGTATTAAGATTTTTCTTGAAATGTGTCTTTGCCTCCCCTTTTTTTCCCCCGAAGAACCCTTTATCATTCATTACACAGGATAAGTAGGTACTGATTACACAATACCTACTGAATAAGCAGCTACTTAGAAAAGTAATCTTCACCAGCCAGTTAGCAGTGCCTTATTTACTGCATACCCAAAGCCTGCAGTAAATACAGAATTATTCATTTTTTCATGGTCTTTTCTGGGCCACTCATCACTGTAGTATTTGCATGCCTCAAGAACACAGATGAATTCATTGCTGCCGAAAGATAGAAGACCATTATTATTATTCCCATTTTACAGCTGAAGAGATAGGGACTTGCCTGGAGCTACACAGTGAATTAGTGGCAGAGCAAGGATTAAAATTCATGGCTTGCAACCCTGTGCACTGGAGACCGCACTGCCTTGCAGTCAGGTGCTGAGAAACCTCACCGACTTCATCTACCACTGCAAGTGCTCTATAAGCCTTGGGCAGCCCATGTTGGTCATCCATAAAAGAAGACACACAGTTAATAGTCCACTGCCAGAATATTGGGTTTATCGTCACATTCAGAGACTAATACTTGAGTCCAGTGTTTACAAAAGGGTCTTGAACCTGGTTCACCCATACCTGGGTGAATGCCTGAGCTACTGGGATGCTGGTGGTTCCAGGGTGAGTAATGTACTTGTCCGTGGTGTAGGTGCTGGAACTCAAAAAGCGGTGATAAAAGCATCGTAATCTGATTTCAACAAAATGGTACTTTATGATGAAACACATTTAGAGTAGAAAACTAACTGACAGGCTTAAGGTCTCTTCTCTTGGATTATTCACCTGAAGCTCATTCCCTCCTGCTGTCTTGAGCACACCCAGGATTCTGCCCCAGCCCTCTTCACACAAAAAGCATCTGATTAACATTTGATGGCTCTTGTTTTGTTCTTTTTAGTAAACTGGGAAAACACCAGTAGATCAAACTGCAACCATTCCAGCAGTTATATTTTATTTAAGTCACTTTTTTGTCTTTGAAGCTATCCTTTTTGATCATCTTCTGTGCACCTGAGATGCTATGTTCATTGACCGTTCCCACTCTTTGGCTGGTAAAATTAACATGGGTGTTAGCTCCCAGGATCCACAAGTGATACTGTTTAGACAAGCAGGTAAAGTATACAGCCCTAAATTTGAAACTAATCCACCAGGCTTCAGTAGCTGAAGGTGAAAGGTATGATGATAAACCCAGCTCATCTTACTTATGCAAGTAATGCTGTTTCTCCAAAATTTGCAGCCAATGGAGTTGATATGGACTTTAAAGAAGGACCAGACACAAGGAGTGTGCAGCCTGGGGACCTGGACAGAGTGCGCCGTGCTGTCCCTCCAGTCCATGTGCCTGTTTAGTTCCTTCAAAATCTACAGCACAGGTAGTCAAGGAAAACACTCTGCACCCAGGACTGAACTTGGATCTGCTACATCCTAAATATGCAGCTTGGAAGTAGGGTGCTTCCCTTCCCTCCAGGCAAAGGTTTCCTTGGCCAGGGCTGGCGCACAGGTATTCATCTCCACTGATAGCTGACCCACTCAATCAATTCTGTAAAACTGGAACAGTGTATGAGGAGAGAACAAGGAAAATCCATTCAAAGTTCCCTATATCCAAAAAGATAATGGCTGCCCATAGCAAAGAGTTAATCTGGGTTTCTCACAGCCAAAGGCAGTATCCAAAGCATGGGTTGTATCATGACTCCTCACAGCTGTTCTTAACTCTTTCTGCAGCTATATCCTCCTCTTCCATCCTACTGACTTTTTTAGAAATATTAAAACTAAATTGCTCAATATCGCTAGTGTTTTACCCTACTTTTTTTTCATTGACTAATACAAATTGCCAAATTTTAGCCTGCTCTGCAGTTGTTTTGTGAGTAAGCCACCTACATTTTTCATTGGATAAATTACTTACCAAAAGGAAAAAAAAAAGCCCCTACTTAATAAATAGTTGTGCCAAATCTCATTCTTCAGATTTAAACAAACTGTCATTGACTGAATCATAATTACTGGGTCACACTCGAGGCATAACCTCAGCTGATGTATGGGCATAGTTCTGCTGCCCTTCGCTTACCCAATTTATGCTACATGAAGATCTGACTTATTGACTGATATACATAATATATGTTATTATTTTTATCTTTCTGAATTCTACTGCACTGGGACTGGCAAAATATTTTCACACAAAGCTGTAGGACTGACATCACCTGCATTGGTGTGGTATATTATAATGCTTGCTGTAGTTCAATCATTAATATTTAATATTCCGTAGTGTTATCTATAGATCATTGTGAAACCTCCATCAACATCTTTTCCAAAACAGGGCATTTTCAGGTTATTTCCTTTTTCTTTTTCTTTTTTTTTTTAGCAGCTCTGTCCAATTTCTGTAAATGTTAATTCTAGATGGAACAATTTAAAAACTCATTTTTCTTGAAATTTTGTTAATTATAGCACTTGAATCTATATAACAGAAGTCCCATTTAATGGGATTTGGAACTGCCGAGAACATTTATTCCCACCTAACCCTTGCCAATAAATTCAGCCTGAAAAGCAGTATATTGCAAATCCTAAAATAAATGTAAGTTGTGTCTACAGCTTTCCAAATGGTATTTTTTGTAGCAGCAGCTGATTATTATAATGAATCATTACAGGGTGACTTGAAAGCATTTGTAAAATTTTACAAAAGTGGAAACAAATATTTGTTGGTATCTTTGACAGTTACCTGTGTTGATCAGAAACAGAAATAATGAGTTCTGTCAATATGCCCAGCGCACATGTAAACAACACAGAGAAATGCAGTAAATATGGAAACTATAGCAGCCAAAAAAGACCTGAGTTCATTGTAACAACTTCAAACGTGTTAATCCAATCTTATCTTAGCATTTACATAGCCAAAACCCAGTTGACAGGTAGACTTGATATGTACATACATGTATCAATAGGCATAAATATTTATAGCATATAACCTAAATATGAGAGAGATATATACATACATATGTATGTATACTAAAATTCAGAGATGTACTGTCAAATGGATTTTGGTACCTCTTGTCTGTAACCAATTTCTAAACTTCAAATACTCTGTCCTCTTAATACATCATTAAGTACATTAGGTTACTGTAGTCCGATATTGTCTATGGGTACAGTCACCTTCCATCTATTATGAATATTTGAATGTATACTTAATGAAGAATTTATCAACATCAATTCTTCCATCTTAGTTCAATGAATTTCTGTGTTGTTCCTTCTGAGATTTGTTCTCTCCTTCCTGTTATGAAGGAATTACATATACGGTAGCAGATGCATAAAGCCTTGAATATTGATGCAGAACTTGTATGCTCTCGTTTAAACCTGATTAATCTTTCTTTATGAATCATATGTATGAAACTGAATCATTGTGGTTATTCTCCACAAAGTGCTTTCTTACTTAGGTGCTTCAGAACACAGGGTAGGTTGTTTTTTTGCTCAGCTGTATCATTAAAGGTGTGCTCTGTCCTCACAAGGAGCACACCATGCAGTGTCGTACTTACTTATAGAGAAGATGCACCCAAATCACCAGACTGGAGGACTAAGGCCTTAAAGATCATATGACCCATTATTTTTCGAATATAGATATAACTGCTAATCTAGCTAGCTAAAATACTAACCAGTAAATGTAGCCTTTTTGAAGAAATTAACTAAAGGTATTGTATATATGATAGGATCATAAATTTCCAGTTTAGAGGTTTTCTGAGTTGGTGCTCACTTGTGTGCAATAAAAAACCCCTAAGTTTACACAGAAAACTGTAACATTTTATATGTAAGCATGTATCATCAGTGTTTAACATAGAATAATCTACTTGAACACATTACTTACAACTATCTTATGTGTTCAGAGAACACATGCATCCTTTACATTATTATTTCTTTCTATGCAGAAGTATGGTTTGTATATTTCATGTTGAAAAGTTAAATTCTGGAGAACTGGAAGATCCCCAGGCAATTGCCTGGGAATGTCAGGATACAATGACTGCCACCGCTGAGTAAACACACAGACTGAGAAGACAAAATGTGCTTCTCTTTGCTCCATATACATCTAACATTGGCTTTTGAATACATCTGCTTCTCACTGGGCCTGCTAAGAAGCTTAAGTACATCTATTTGCACTGTCATTCACATACTATTAGCACAATTTTTATGGTTGCAAAGCAGGGAACCTGTAATCGGTTCAGCTCAGAGATGGGCAATATGTGAACTTCACATCTGTATCCACTATGTCCATATAGGTACATGAAATCAATTTGTTAATTTGGCCCAGGACGTCAAATCTAAGAGATCTTCGGGTTATAAACGTTGATTGGGTGACACCCATATTTCAAATCTCCTTCCACTTGGAATGCCAATCTTACTAGTCCACAATCTGATTTCTGCTAAAAACACTGTGCCAACAAGAGAAGAAACCAGGGGCAGATCCAAGGTGAGAGAACAGCAGGCACTTGTTTTTGAGATATAACACTCACGGAGGAGGTGACTTGCTGCAGAGTTCATGGAGTTCAGAAAAAAACAGCCTGTATTTTCACAAAGCAGAAGGAAAGCAAAACAGAAAGTCACAGTTTATACTGCTATGGAAATTTGTGGACTGTGTGGTGGAGGAGGGACTGCTGCTAGGTAGCCCCTTCTGTCCCCCTGAGTCTAAGACCATGAACTAGCAGTTCAGGACGTGTTGCAAATCCCTTTGGCTTTCATAGTTTGTATCTCAAGGGCAGATTTCAGTAGACTCTGCAGGAACAGGGAGAAGATTTCACACCTGAACCTTGCAAGAATGTGAATAAAACCTAAATTCTTCCATGGGAAAAACATCTGTGAGCAGGTTTGGCCCCATGCTCTGACTTTGCATTGCTGTCCACTGGTGTAAAGGAAATTCTCTCTTTTCCGGGGCAGAGGAGAAAAGGGTTATCTCACTGGCAAGCTGAACTGATATGAGTGAACTATCAAAACCCGCCTGTGCTCAATGTTTCCATGCAAAACCACTGCAAGGGCAGTGCCAGGCCTGAACCCCAGCGTTGGCCCTGGCCCCGCGCTCCTCAGCGACCAGCTCCAGGCTTTCAACTCACCTCAGCCACACAGGTGGAATTTAACTGTGCAAATCTGGACGAGCTGGGTTAGCCTGTGGGGAGGACAGGATCCATAAGGGCGAAGGGAATTTTAAGGAGTCAGACAACATGGCGGGTTTGGGGAAAAAGATGGAGTGCCTTTATGTGCCTTTATGCAGAGAGGCAGGGACATTGTTGTAAGTAACAGACAATGTTTGCTTCAATGCTCTAATCCAAGGATTTAAAACCTTACACTAGACTGAAAAATGCTGAAAGTGTTCTCCACACCTTCGGGGGGATACTAGGTACCGTTTCCCTGGTCTAATGGGGCAAAGTGTCTAATACAGATCCAAACTCATTTAAATTTCCTGCCAGCCACTTTTGAGAAATAGGGCTGCCAGCACCCGAGGCTCTCATCTCAGAGTAGGGACCGCTGTAAGGTGCCTAGAGTGGTTTCTAGAAACACTGTGAAGCTTAGGGCATGCTATAAATCCATGACAGCAGTGTTCAGGCATACCCTCAATGTTCGCTCAGCTGTTAGTCCACTATGTGGAAATGAACTGAAGCATAGGTTGCCCATAACAGAGAGGATAAACTGCCAAACAGAAAATGTAGCCTTTCATTCATTTCTAAACTGAATGTGTGCAGAAAGCAACCTGCTCAGGATTAGCTTCGGATGAAGTTTTTAGACCTTTGAACCTGCAGATTTGGGAATCGCAACAAATGGCACGCAGAAGCATCAGTGTCGCTTGCTAAAGCTGTCGCTTTTCACAAGCAGCTGGAATTTTGCTGGGACGGGGAAGGCGGTCGCCTGCCTCTCTCTCCCAGTGGCACCACTGATGTATTCGGTGTCACGCAACAAGGGACCAGCTCTGTCTCTGAGCAATCCTTCCCAACGTTACTCTGCCCCCGGCCGCCTTTCACAAAGCTCCATTAAGTAGCTCTCTATTGCCGCCGGGATGCACAAAAAACCCCACCAAAACACCAGGTCCTAAAAGCAGTTCTGTCTGCAGCGTGGCCTGTCAGACAAGTGAAATGCAGGTCACTGGTCATGTTTTATGGGTGTCCACGACATTGTAGAGTGGGCACGCATGAGGGAAAGAAAAGGCTTTTAATATCCCTCCTTATCATTCAGAAATACAGCAAATGCTTCAAAGTCTATCAGACTCTAATCCCTCTCACATCAGCAAAGTTATTTGCATCATTTCACTACTAGATACAGTTGTGAAACAGTTTGGGAAAAGTAATACAGGGTTTCACAGGATGACACTGTTTTCATAGGTTAGAGGATCACAGGATGGCTGAGGCTGGAAGGCACCTCTGGAGATCAGCCGGTCCCACCTCCTCCTCAGGCAGGGTCAGCTACGGCAGGTTTCCCGGGATTGCTCCCCTTCAGGTTTTGAGTATCTCCACAGACGGAGACTTCACAGCCCCTCTGGGCAACCTGTTCCTCTGTTTGACCACCCTCAAAGTAAAAACCTGTTTTCTTGTGTTCATATGGGATGTCATGGTTTTTAATTTGTGCCCACTGTCCCTTGTCCTGTTAGTGGGTAGCACTGAGCACAGCCTGCCTCACTCTTCTTCATTCCCCCCCGCATCAGGTATTTATACAGATGGATTAGGTCCCCCTGAGCTTTCTCTTCTCCAGGCTGAACAGCCCCAGTGCTCTCAGCCTCTCCTCATAGGAGAGATGCTCCAGTTCCTTAATAATCCTCTTGTCCCTTTGCTGGACTCTCTCCAGTATGTCCATGTCTCATACTGGCGAGCCCAAAGCTGGACCCAGCACTGCAGGTGTGTCTCACCAGGGCTGAGTATAAGCCTCTTGACTGTCATCTCTACAAATACTGAGAGAGAAGGGAGTGGAAATGAGACTTCCACCCTTTGTTCAGATCCAGTCTCCGTGTTGAGAGTGGTCAAGCTGGTGTTAACTGGTGGTTAGGGATTCATGCAATGACTGATGAATTCAGACTGCTCTCTATTGGAAAAGGATTTGTGTCACCAAAATCACTGTCCCAAGCACTGCCTTTTGCAGAGTCTTAGCTAGGAGGCCAAAGGCAGAAGATTTCAAGAAAACAGGCAATCCTCTCCACCTAGATGCCAGAAATGAAATGTTTTGGCAGAAGAGAATGCCTCTGAAGAGCCACGGCTTGGGTCAACACCCACAGCACGTTGCACCTCCATGCAACCTCATGAACTTTCTGTAGCTCTCTTGGGAGAAGAAGGAATGGCTTGATCAATGACAGAGATGCCTTTGGCTGTGGGAGAAACAGGCCATTTTCCAACACGGAGCGTCACAGTGTTAGGACTTGGTGAGCATTTCCCAGTGAGCGCCCGAGTCCGTAAGTACTCATGTGTGCCATGGTAAAAATCACAGCCCGATTTGCCTGTACTATTGTTTCAGTCCTGTGTAGAGGAGGGTCTAGCTCAAATGCACTTATCTCTGCAAGTAAGCAACATAACTTAATGAAGCAGGGAGGAGAAATGTCAGAGAGGGACCATGCAAAACCTCCGAAATATGACACGGCTTCTGGTAGGCTGTGTCGGCTTTTGCTGAACACCAGCACAGAAAACAGCCAACCAACCAAACCAAACGTTTCCTTGACCACAATAAAAAGCAGTTGTTTGACACACTAAATTCAACACGTCCTCTACAACCGCACAAGGAGGGTAAGAATACAAATAGGGTAAGTGTGAATCACAAGGGAGCGCCTGAAAAACCGCACAGCGGAGGACACATGCACTGCAAAGATCTCTCTACTGCTTGTTGTAACTCTGCTATCACAGGTCGAAGCCACCATTCTACAGAATCATAGCATCATTTAGGTTGGAAAAGACATTTAAGATCATCAAGTCCAACCGTTAACGTAGCGCTGCCAAGTCCGCCACGGAAACCTACGCAATTAATGTCTGACAAGCTCTCAAGAAAGCACCTTTGCCCGGGAGTTAACACCTTGCATTATACACACCACGTTTCAGATCTATTGCGTCATTAGCTGTAATTAGCTGGCAGACAGGACCGGATCTCTATTCCGCTGCTACCGCACAGACGAGGCGACAGAAACCAAACCAACCCGAGGCCGCCGGCCGCAGCCACCAGATGCGCTGCCTCGCGGGCGCGGCCGCCACCAGCCGTCCCTCGGGCACCTTTTCCCCCCCGCCGCTTTATTGCCGCCCGACAGCGGCCTGAGCGGGCACCCCCCCTTCCCCAAATCACCCACCGGGACCCGCCCGCCCCCGCCACGACCCGGGGCCGCCGCCCCCGCCCGCCGCCCGCCCGGCTTGCGTGGAGCGGCGCTGCCCTCTGGCGGCGGCGGCGCAAACTGCAGCCCCGGGCCGGGGTCGCCCACCCGGGGGACGGGAACACGGGGGGGGTGAGCGGGGGTGTGGAACCAGGTGGGGCTGGGCGCGGCGTGGGCGCAGAGCGGCGGTTTTCACGGCGAGCGCGGCTTTCTGCCTGCCACTGGTGTTTATCAGCTCGCCGCTTCGCCGAGTAAATGCGCTTTCTCCTTCATTTTTTTTCCTTTAGGTTTTTCTTTAACATTTTCTTGCTATTTTGCTTCCCCGAGTCTTAAATGCTTTCTCCCTTTGGTTTTGTGAAGCGGCTCTGCAGCGTACGGCTTGGCGGAGAAGATGTAGCAAGGCGGGGGAATGAAGGGTGGGTTCTGCTCGCCGGAGCGAGCAGCCGGAGGGTGCGCAGCTCTCACCTGCTCGCACGGAAAGTCTAGGCCAAGAGAGCTACGGCTTTCTTTTGTGAAATTATTTAAAGGTCATATATTTTTACAACATCACCTATGCAGAGATATAAATAGTTCATACTAGAAATCAAAACGCTGTAAAAAATCTGATTTAAACACTCCTAGGCAAGAACATTATCATGAGGAACTACCGGCGCTTCATACTACTTTACTCAGATATTTTTAAGCACCGGGAAAGCTATTCTGATAGCAACATTCATTCACAACTTCGTATTTACTGAAGTCACTAAGGAACAACGAGGAACAACGTATGTCATTGGCTCTGCATTTCAGATCATAAATCATTGCTGGAAAAGCTGAACGCAGCTAAAGCACCACATATAACCAAAAACCTGAAAATTTAAATTCATAAGGACGAGGTTTCAATTCAAACCGTGCAGACCGTGAACTAGGCACACGTATAGCAGCACCCTCTATGGCAATGAGCTGCAGAATCAATATCGATTTCAGTGGAGGGATTAATTTCATAGAGCTTTTTTATGGATATAGGAAAAAGACAAATGCTTCATCGATCTGTAATGTTGCCTGAAAGACAGGCATTACCTCGTTAGATCTGTTAATTTAATAACTGAGTTTGGAGTATTATTTCGAGGTATGGTCACAGCAGTATATATTGAAATCATATTTATGACATGTAACATGCCGGTGTTACGAAGTGTTGCATGCATCTCAAGGAATCCATAGGAACTGGGACTATGCGACACTCCTTTCATCTTTTGAATAGTTCAAAATGCACCGATCCTTCCCCGCCTGCAAGCAGTACATAATAGATGGGACCTGGCCGTGCAGCAAGTGTAAGGCTCCCTACATTGAGGCTGGGAAGCAGTGCATCCATTTCTCTGGAATAACGCTATATACAGTCACAAGGAAACCTCGAAGTTATCGCAGGTCTCCTGGAATTTTTAATACCGATAAAAGCCATGGGTGTGTAATAATGGGGACGTACGAAGAGTTAACGTTGCGGGTACAAATTCCCGCTTCAGCATTTAGGAGTTTTAATGGCTTAGATCGGGTCCGTCGGCTGCAGAAGAGGAATATAGATGGGGATCTATGCGTGCATGGGTGTGCGTATATAGGCATGCTCACACGTGCGTGTGTAAGGGGTCCGCACACCGGGCAGCCTGGCCGCTCTTGGGGATGCCCCTGCCCCACGGCTCCGCGGCAGCTGCGCGGCCGGGCTGGGGCCGGGGCTCTGCCCGCGGAGGGTCGCTGCCGGCCGGGCCGGCCCAGGCCCCCGCCCCGGGGGATCCCGGGGAGCCGCAGGACCCTCCCGGGGGGCTCCGCGCTGGGGCCCCCCGAGGGGCGGGCGCGCCCCGCGCCCCCAGCCGCGCTCCCGGCCGCGGGGGCGGTGCGGGCGCGGGCGCGGGCGCGGCGCTGCGGCGGAGCCGCGCCTGGCAGCGGCGGGGAGGCAGCGCCGCCGCTCCCGCTCCGCTCCCGCTGCCGCTCCGCAACTTTCGGGCAAACACCGCCCCCTCGCCCGCGTCCACCCCGCCGGCGGCTGGTAAGCGCCGGGCTCCGGCGCCCGCCCGGGGCCGGTGGAGGGCGGCGGGGAGCCCCGTCCCGCAGCCCCCCCGGGGCGGCCGCCGCTGCGCCCAGCGCCGCGCACATGGCCGCGGGAAACTTTGGCGGGCGGGCGGGGTGGGGGCGAGCCCGGGGGCGCCGCGGGGACCCGAAGGGGAGAAGGGAAGGGGCGGCGGGGCGGGCAGGTGTCGCCCGGTGCGGGGCGGTGCGCGGTGCCCCGGTGCGCGGGCGGCGGCCGGGCAGGTGCGGGCGAGCCGGGGCCGAGCGTGTGCGGGCGGGAGCGGCGGCCCCGCGGTGCCCGGTGCGGAGCGGAGCGGAGCGAGCGGGACCGGCCGCGGGGCAGCGGGGCTGGGGCGGGGGCAGCCCCGGGGGGCGGCTTTTGGTTCGGGCTTTTCGCCTTGCTGCGCCGGCGGGGAGGGGAGAGTAAGTTGCTGAGCGGTGTAGCGCGGGGGGCAGAGGGTTCAGGTGGAAAATCCAGGCGGCTCCCCTCTGGGTGTGTTTTTGGGGGTTGTTCTTGGTTTTTTTCTTGGTTTTGGGGTTTTGGGTTTTGGGGTTTGTTTTGTTTTGTTTTTGTTTTTGTTTTTTTTTTACTAGGGCACAGAGGAAAACCTTAGTGCACAATGCTGAAATTGGTGATCTGGTCGCTGAGGCAGGTATCCGAAAAGCGGCAGTCGCTGGAGCAGCTACATTACTGTCATTCTCCGTGCTAGCGTGAGGTTTATGTGCCTTTGCGAGGAAGGTCACTTTTTACCCCCCACCCCCCCCCATCCCACCCTCTTTTTGCTAAGCCGTGCATCAGCAGCGTGAATTCCAAGAAGCAGTAGGTGTTTCTTGGCATTTCAACTGGGATTTTGGAAAGGGAAGCCGGGTATTTAATGGGAAAAAATCGCGATGGAAGGAAGGGATGCGGAGGCTGCACACAGCGTTGGGTTTGCAGGCGTGTGGAAGTTGTTGAAATAGGTAAAGGGTCGAAATTGGCATTTGGAAAATGGTGACGATTTCTTTAGTTACTTATATGATGGACGAATATAAGGGAAAACGGGGCCACTAAGAATTTTTCCTGTGTTGCAGTTTGCTGTCAGCAGAAGGTAAAACATGTCCTTGAAGATATACAATTTTACATAAACATCTGATGTTTACATAAGCCTAGATAAGTTTGTGAAAAACACAGATAGCAGAAGATGCAGTGTTAGCTGAACTCGGCTATCCTGCCGTTTGTTCCTGTAATAATTTATCTTTTTTTGGTATTATTGCAGCCTGAGAAGAAAGTGAGCAGCTGCACCTTTACCAAAGCAACCACCTGCGTTCCTCCTCTCCTCTGGAATGGACAATGGGATGGCCTCTGGCTTTATCATGATCAAAAACTTCTTCCTCTTCTGCGTTTCCATGAGTTTAGCCAGCCACTTCGGGTGAGTTGCCAAACGCCTTTGAATTTTTGCTCTGGGTTTTTTAAGGAAATGGAAAACCTGGGCTCCGTGTGGTGCGGAGCAGCCAAACAAAACAAGCGGGCTTTGCATTTCATCTTAACGTGGTGGTGTCAGGGGGAAGGGAGCCGTTCGCTTTCCTGCTCAAATTTACTGTCTCATATCGGTCCTTTACACCCGTAACGCTTTTGCGGGAAGGCTTGGGGGGCACGGGGAGCTCAGAGCAGGCCTACAGCCGCTGAGTGCTCTGACCTGGGCGCAGCGCAGCTGGGGGCTGCGGTGCTCCCTGCCCCTGTGGCTGCGGTGAGGGGGGCTTGCAACCTTCCCTCTCACCTGGCTGGTGCAGGCTATAGGCAGTAGTGCAAGACTGCAACAGCAGGGACTCGGTGCATGCTGCTAGCTGGTACAGGCTTTCCTAGTGAGTAAGCTGAGATCGTGACTGCTCAGAAGGATGGCCGGGTTTGAAACTTGCTAGAATATTTAGAAATTGCGTTTCCCTGAAGCATATAGCAAGGAATCGTGTTTCCTTATTTTTGCTTTGGATGCTTTCCTGACGGTGATATTCTGAAAACTGTATTGAAGAAGTACTCCTACTATAGCTCTTAGAAAAAAAACCCCAACAAACAGAAAAACCCTATTTATATGGTTTTTTTCTAAACCCAGAGATCTTAAGAACTTTCCAAAATCGGGCTATGCAATGGAGTCTAGAAAAAGCAGTTTGCAAGTGCTCTGGAAACGTAGGTTGATTCTTCTTTGTGGAGGAGAACAATTATTTATGATTTCACCAGGAAAAAATGAATCCTCCCAACGTGCTGATTCACAAGCACACCCATCAATCCCTTGCTATACGAAGATACAAAATGGAGATGCAAATCAGCTTCTGATTTCAGGCACAGTGATTTTTTCCAGATTGGAACGAGGAGAAAGACCAAACTTTGAGTGATGACTGTCTCTGCTGTAAACAAAACTTAGCCCCGTCTCCAGCATGTGTTCTATGTAGGCAGGTGGAAGCCTGTGACCACAGTGGCGTATATGAACGGTTGTAGGACTGCACTCTACAAAGGATACAAATAGCTGCACACTGATTTATTCACCTTGGAACAGCTTGGTCCTGCTTTCACCACGGTCTAAGGCAAAATTCTCCCTGGACTTTGTGATAGAAATGAAGTGGCCATGGATAGTGTGGGACTGGTTTTAAACTTGTCTTGAGGTGGTTGTAATTTGACAAAGTATTGCCACGCTGAGAAAATCTTGAGGACCATAACCTTAAGTCCTTCCTGATTGTCCATCAACCCTGCAGAAGGCAGCACGTTGCAATAGTTGAGCATGACCTGTTTGGTGTGGGGTCTTTTAACTGTGTTACTCCTCTAACAGAAGAATAGATAGGCGAGGCTGCAAAAAAAGAGAGGGTTTGACTCTCCCTTTCAACTCTGAAGCAAATACTGAATCTAAGTCCCAGGTAGGAATTGGTGTGACCTGTAACCTGGCAGATAATCAGAACAGGATAGTTAGGGAAAACTAGGACACTTGTTTTCTGCGAGTTACTCAAAAAGCTTCTGTGCACTAAAATGAGATCGTCACGTAACCTGCCCCCCCCTCGCCCCCCATTTCTGATCTAGTAATTTTAGTCTGGGCCTGCAAAGATAAGCAGCTCCAATTCGCTGCACCATTCACACGCTGCCTTAGGGCAGAGTTTTGACCCTGCTCAAAAGACAGAGGATGCTCCAGCGCTTCTGTTTCAGAGGCAGAGGCAGTTTCAGAGTGTAATTTGCTAAGTGCTTTGGGACTGACTCTTCAGGACAGAACGGTACAATTTACATGTAGGCTGGTATATTAACTGAAAGAATCTAATATGGATAATACTTGCTGTTGCTACTATGTTCTTCTTTATTAGCTTCATCCGTGTTTGGACTGCGTTGTTACATTGCAGTGCATTTTGCAATGTGCTAGATAAAAGTGATTGGTCAAATGAGCACAAATTAAAAAGCAAGATACAGTAGGATATTACAAATGAAGGCTGAGATTTGTCTATGATTCTCCATAGTCATTCCATATTTATATTAAATCATAAATACGGTTTTTGCTGACATAGCCCAAGCCACCTTCAGGGATTTTGATGCCCGATGCCTGGTAAAATAAACAGGAATTATGTATCTCAGTCTCCTCGGCTACTTCAGAAATCTCAGCAAAAGTCTGTGATTAATGTTTAACATAAACGTGGAATGACTATTGAGAGTTATCCACATCAATAGGCAGTAGAGAAGGACTGTAGGCATAGTTGGTAGAAGTTATTTAAAGAAAAATCACTGAATTAAAATTCAAAGATACAGATGAAAAGAGAAGAGGATGCGAAGGCCCCCACCGTTGTTGGTGTAACAGTTTTATGAGTCTACTTCTGCAGAAACAGTCCAGCACGAGTCAAGGCTTTTTCAAGCTTGCTTGAATTCAGCCTTGAGTGGTATAATGCTCTAACGAGTTACGGTATTTTACTGAAGCGTTTCAAGATCGTTCACAATAGTCTTGAAAGTAAACATTAATAATAGAGCTAGGGAATAATTAAAAGTCAAATATAACCGTGAAGAGTATTTTCAGGTGAGACAAGAGGCTGATTCCTCTCATTTGTTTTACATGAAGGACTGTGCTGAATTCAGTCACGGTTTCATGAGTGCAAGGCCCCCAGGGTCAGGCTGACAAAACCAAGCAGAAGGTGGGTGCTCTCCTGGCAGGGGGTCAGTGGAGATGCAAAATAATTCAGACTCTGCTCCCTTTCGACTGGTGCCCGCAAGAGCGACGCTGTGAGGCTGAGCGCATCAGTTGAGGAATGAAACCAACGTGCGCGGGGTCCTGTCCTGCCAGACTCCGCGGGTGCTGTGGCACTGCCCAGCATCTTGCCCTTTCTGGCCCTCGGGGAGCCCATGCAGTTGCAGCCCTGTGAGGGTCGGCGCGATGGGTGCCTGCCTGCACCGAGATCTCCCTGAGGTGAGGTAGCGCATGGTTGGCCCCGTGCCGGCCAACCTTACTGCATCCTGACTCTTTTTTGCAAGCCCCAGACTGTCCTCGGGGACATCTCTGGGGACATGCTGGTGACGCGCAGTCCCTGTGTGTTTGCTTTTTAGACGTGCAATTTCAGAAATCTGTCTGAGAGCTGAAACCAGCGCGAATGGATGTTGCTGGTGTGACCATAGTTTGGTTGCCATCTGCTAATAATACTTATAATAGTAGAAACACGGAAAACAGAAGATCCCAATTAAATGTAGCCAACGCAAGACTTCTCTGTACACTGTAAGAATTCAGTGTGTGGCGTGTCTGTAGTTTCACATACTTTTCCACTAGCTCACAGTCCTTATCACTAAGACTATAATCCTGCTATTTAGGCTAAACATACCTCTCCTTCAGGCTGTTATTTCAAGTTAGACTCTGCAGCCCTCAGCAGTTAGTTCTGCTGGGTTATCCCTTTCCACGTACTTGCAGATGCTAGGGAGTTCCTCCTCATGTTTTTAAGACTCATGTTGTAAGAATTATCATATGCTTATGCCGTCATGATTATCCATTTTTTCTTTTATTCTGTTTTCCTTTCCTTCTCCATGTCTCCAGATACCTTTTTGAGCCCATGAGACAATTTTAATAATTGGAAAACTAAGTGGGTACCTAGTACTGCTTGGAGGAGGCAGACAGGCATCAGTCGATCCCTCTGCCGAACAGAAAGCTACGGCTTCAGCATCTCTGTTTCGCTTGGCCTGCTGGCTGGCCAAATGGCAGGTGCGTTACCTGCAGGCCATCCAGCACGTGCTTGGTGCAGGATCAGCCCTGGCACACGTTGCCTCCTAGTGAAGCTGCAGGTCGGTGACTTGGGGAGCTAAGAGTACTGGGAGGTGTTTAATTACTGGGAGAAAGTCAGGATATTGAAAGGGGCGTTAAGGTGCAAGGGGGTGAAGACGATAAAGACGTCGCCCTATGAAAAACAGGCTTTCATTGCATTGCTCACAAATTGCTCGTTCCCAGAAGGCAGTAAAATACTGCTCTTGCTAAATGAAAGAATTAAAGTATTCTTTAAGGATCTGCCAAGACCATTAAAGTTTCATTATTTTCAGTCAGTCCTCTCCCCTATCCTAATGATGTGGAAGAATTGAATCTTCATTGCACAAATTCACAAAATATCAGCATTTTCGTATCTCAAGAATCTGTAAGAAAGGGATGGTAAGAAGCTAACTTAGAGAAGTAAATCCTTTGGTGTCTGGCCAGCTGACAATATCCAAAAGTGTGTAAGTGCGTTCTCCACTGTCTTTTCCACAAACTGTTAATTTGTCTGAAGTTCTGGTGTAATTCCAATCCTATTAAAGCAAGCTATTGGAAACTTTACTCTTAAGAGAGAAAGAAAAAAAATACAACTTTCAGTCACAAAATACTCCTCAGTTATTTTTCCCATGTCTCTTACTTTTTTTTTTTTTTTAAAGTTTTGGGAAAATCATGAGATACCTACCATACGTTTTCCTCTTATTTCAACTAAGCTATGAATAGTATCTGTCATGATTTTGACTAGATGGCAAAAAAGACAGTGATGTTTAAAATGGTAAACGATGAACTCCTCGGAAGAGGTAGCTGTGAATCTTTAGAGAGTTATTACATTTTACACTGATCAGCCCCTTCTGTGGCTTCTGATTTTTTCAGTCACCCTGAAATTGCAATATTAAATAAATGCGATGAGAAGTATTCCTGGTTGGTTTAGTTTATGTTCAGTAATGAGCTTTAAATG
Source organism: Platalea leucorodia (assembly GCF_965183815.1). Taxonomy (NCBI): domain Eukaryota; kingdom Metazoa; phylum Chordata; class Aves; order Pelecaniformes; family Threskiornithidae; genus Platalea; species Platalea leucorodia. The sequence goes on from NC_138824.1 coordinate 72,814,228, forward strand.
TAATTATCTTTGAATTTCCTTAGCGTTTTCCTAAGGTTCTTTTCTAGGTTTATTTTTATCCATAACTGAAAATGTCTGCCATAAAAATATTTTTGGTTGCAGAGAGGCAATAATGTGGTACCCACTAGTATGTTGATAAAACCTAATATTTAGCTGTGTGGAAATAATTTAGGTTATCACCTGTTTTCTGACTATTCATAAAGCTGTAGTATCTAATACATGCATGTAACATTGCAAGTACAGTTTAAAGGTCTCATGTCATAAAAGACAACCTCAGCACTTACTCCAAAATGTGAGTTACTATTTCACCAGCAATCTCAAAAATGTAAATTAAACGCTCACTTTTCTGTGAAAGAAAAAGTGTCGTTTGCATTAATGGCAAACAGTAATCCATCCACAAATGCAACTTCACATGATGCTGACATTTCTCCAAAATTCGGCATCAGATGCCTTCTTTTTTGGGTGAAGCGATCTGCCAAATCTGAATCGGATTGCAGTTTTGCAGATGAAGTGCAGACTTTTTATGAGTCTTCACCCTAGTTGTTTCTCCATCTTTTTCATCTATTAATTAGATTTTCTTGTGGAGATATAAAAGTATTTCAGCATTCGAGGTGTGTATACTAGTCTTTTGAAAGATGTACATAGCCGAGAGAGAAGGAAGCAGCATCAATTACTCTTGTTAGATTCAGAGGAGCAGTTATGAGAATTAAGTATATTTTGTCCCATCCCCACAAAAATAGTTCAATGGAAATCTTCCCTCTGAGTTCAGTTGGCTTTGAATTCAGCCATAAGCACTAAAAATAACAAGCTTTTTCAAGAGCAGAGAAACTAGTGAAGCTTTGTATCCCGTGCCCCCAGCACCGTACCTTTGCAATAATTCTGGCTCCGCATTTGGCATCCCTTGTTCCCATCTCCCATTGCAACACCTACATTTTACCTCTGCGGTCCTTTACTCCCAGGATCTTTCCTAATCACCCTGCAACTCTCTTCTATATCTCTTAATTAGCAGAGAGGAGGTGGGCTAGTTTTGCTGAGGCTGTTTCTGAGCTCCATGCGTGCTGACTGGCCCAGTCAGTGAGCCAGAGGGAAGAGATGACTGCTGACCTCACATTTTTACTTAATGAGGCACTAATTTAGATCGCTCTCCCCTTGTCTAGTCACTGCTTCTCATGAAGCTTGTAGGAATGAAATGAAGTTTGATCTCTCTGCTTCTTTGTGAGATGCACTGGAAAATGAAAATGGGGTCCTACGTTGATAGGGTGAAGGAGGCAGACAACACGATGCGTACCTCTTTCTCATGAAAGAAAGAAGCTAAAATAAATGAGAAAAGTTTAAAGTAATATTCTAGGATTTTACCAAAGCGTTAATTATGGTTGCTGCAGATGAAGAACCTCTGTAACTTCTGTCTCCTCCTTGTATTCACTAGGCTGCCGCTTGTAAATATTTACCTTTACATGGTGAATCGCTTTGATGATGATTGACAAAAAAGTATAGAGTCTTTTGTCTTGAATGGTGCGGCGTGCAAGGATGTCTAATGTTTCTGTAATCAGTTTGCATCTGCTGGATTAACTGTCTTTCATTACAGTCAAACATGTCTGCAATGTTTTTTCTGCCTCAGTTACTCACTAGAGGTTGTGGTCACAGCATAGAAAACAGAATTAACTTGGTCTTTTGACCATGGAGAGAGGGGATGGCCTGAAAAATGGTCAAGATTTGCAGCTATACCTCCGCCTGCAGCAAAGGGGAGCTCCCTGGTGGCCTTGGGCTCTCCAGGGTTGAGCTTGTTGAGGGTCACAGCAGTGCCAATGGCACTTGGGCTGCGAGGAGCCTCCTCGGCCAGGTGTTTGCAAGTGCTTCAGCATTCCTGGGAATCGGACCCGTGCTCCCACCGCCCGGCCTTGCTCCCCTTTCCTGAGGGGCTTTGCAATCCTTTCCTTTTCCAGCAGAAGCACACAAGCTGTAAAGGGAACAGGCGCAGGACTGGGGGTCACCATGTCTGTGAGGGGCTACGTGGCCACCAGCAGCTCGTCCTGACCCAGGTCTCGCATCACTAAAACTTCCAAACCCATTACAGGGGTGTCAGCAAGGTCCCATTAGTGTAAACCTTGTGCAGGTAAAACCAGGTTGAGGTCCCTTGTCTTTGTATAAATCCTGTTCTGTTAGGTAAGCCTGACGCATATGTTACAAGCATTCTGCAAGGCAAGCTGTTCAGAGGGATGCTTTGAGGTTCTCTATTTATTTACTGATTTATTTCCCTGGGGACTGGTAGTAAATAAACATGGATTTTTTAATTTTTTTATCTCCGGGTGACTGGCTCGCGTCGAGTTCAGGTTGTTGGAGTGTAAGTGATCCAGTCTGCTGGCAGGGTGCATGAGGCAGGGTACGGTTCCTAGTGGGGCGATGTGCCCTGTCGCAGCTGGAGCATTTGCTGGCGATTTTAGGAGAGACTGAAACTTGAATAAGCACTGAGTGTGAGCAAGCTTGCTGTCTTAAGAGATGCTCGTTGCTTGCTGCAGGTGAAACATGCTTGTGGAAACTTATGTGTCTGTTCTTTAGGTAAGCAAAGGCATTAGTAGGCAGGGGATTCTCCTAAGCATCTTTAAATGAAAATCAAATGGACTTAAAAATGCAAGTTATAGTTACGCTGTGAGCATGGGTAAAATGATGAAATAACAAAGAGTTCAGAATAAAAACAAATCTGGCCCAAAAGATATGGAATGAGGCCCACTACACATTGCTGTTATTTGCATACTACAAGGGAGGACTAATTTATGCAAAAGAGAGAGGAGGAATGAAGAACTGTGTTTTCTGTACTGCAGTATGTTTTTTCAGATACCCCAGTGATCTGGGGTGGGATTTTTGAATGCAATGGGAGTTCGTTATCCTCAAATAAGGTTAGAGTTCATCCTTTGTTCTGGCAATAAATTACATAAACTGTGGAAATTAGAAGCTGTTTGGCATGTAAGGATTAAAGAGTACCTTCAGGCAGGCTTGAAGGAGTGTCCCCAGGCAAACTCCTGCAGCTCCCCTGCCAGCTGATGCAGTTCCCAAAGACTGGAGAGCTAGCCTGGGGAAAAACCAGTAACAGCTTTTGCTGGCCCTGTGAGGTGACCTGGCTCCCTGCAGGGGACGGAAACATGCCAGCGCCGGGGAAGTGGTGGGGCTGAGGTGGGGCAGGGCAGCGTGGGGGACTGGGATCTCCCTGTGCATTACGGCAAGAGGGTCAATGGGCTTAGGTGTCCCCTGATCCAGTACCCCAGGGCTGTACCTCCATGGCATGGGCCCTTCCTTGGGTCCTCCTCCTCCAGGGAGAGCTATTTACAGTTGCTTATAGCAGTGATGAAATTGCCGTGGCTCCCCATGCCACTCAGTGGGAGCTGCAGGAGAGGACAGAGGCTCGGAGGCTCCGTCACAAAGTTCCCTTGAGACTGAAGCCCCTTGAGGCCAGCATGGCTTTTGACCTGTTTCTTTTCGTTTGCATAAAATAGCTTCTCGCAGACGCCAACAGCATCGGGAAAAGAGGACGCCAATGATAACATCACTATATTCACCAGGATCTTGGATGGTCTGCTGGACGGCTACGACAACCGACTGCGCCCGGGACTGGGAGGTAGGATAACACGTTCACTGTGGCTGGTCCCCTCTATGCAGAACCATCATCTACATGATGCCCTCCTGAATGGGTACCTGCTCTTGGCACGGGCCTCGATGATGGAGTTGTGTTTCGTTAGCTAAACGAAGCCCAGAAAGTAGATCTGTCTCCTGGCAAACAGGGCAAAATATAAAAGTCACTGAAAATCGTCTTCTTTCAGTCAATGAGGTCATCTGAGGTTGGGTTAGGAGAGCATGTGTGATGCATTTTTTCTGTAACTGAATACAGTTTGGGTTTTTTTTCTTTCTGGTACTCCCTAAGGTGAGTGAGACAGGGTGCTAGCAGGTTGCTGCAAGGTTCTCTCACTGGTCAGCATGTATAAAATTATGCCAGTGAAAAAAATCTCTGTTAAAAACAGATCTCCAAACCATCCATTTTTAGATAGCTACAGCAAATCTGTATTGATATGTCATTTTGATAACCTCTACAGCAGCTATTTTAAAACCATAACATGTGAATAGTTGCTTGCCATCCTAACCTTGTTGAGCCCTCCTTCAGCTCTCTATCCCCCAGATTTCTCTCATCTTCTACCCATGTGTAAACCATCTGTTATGTTTCTTCCTGGCCCTTTTTTAATCTGGCTACCCCCACCCCTTCCTCTTGTGAGACCAACACATTGCTTTCATCCCTTTCTCTCCTTCTCCTCTCACTTTACACAGAGATGCTTGAAAATAGGGCTCGATGCTCCTATCTTATGTAACGAACTTCTGAAATTTCTGCCCTTAAATTAAATTAGTCCTGGATTTGAAAAGATGCCAGAAGGACTTAGAATCTTGAGGGTAGAATTAATTTCACCTAACTTTGGACATCTATAATATAGATGCCTGAAATCGGGCAGATCATCCAAGCCAGCGGAGGGGAATAGGTCCTTCCAAGATACATTTCATCTCATCCTATAGTAGGTATCAAATATGAGCCAGCAATGGGCGCTCACAGCCCAGAACGCCAACCACATCCTAGGCTGCATAAAAAGGAGTGTGGCCAGCAGGTCAAGGGAGGTGATACTCCCTCTCTACTCTGCTCTTGTGAGTATTGTGTTCAGCTCTGGGGCCTCCAGCATAAGACAGACATGGACCTGCTCAAGCAGGTCCAGAGGAGGACCATGAAGATGATCAGGGAGCTGGAGCACCTCGCCTGTAAGGGCAGGCTGAGAGAGCTGGAGTTGTTCAGCCTGGAGAAGGGAAGGCTCCAGGGAGACCTTATAGCAGCCTTCCAGTACTTACAGGGGGCCTGCAGGAAAGATGGGGAGGGACCCTTTATCAGGGAGTGTAGTGATAGGATGAGGGGTAATGGTTTTAAATGGAAAGAGGGTAGATTTAGGTTAGATATTAGGAAGAAATTCTTTACTGTGAGGGTGGCGAGAAACTGGAACAGGTTGCCCAGAGAAGCTGTGGGTGCCCCATCCCTGGAAGTGTTCAAGGCCAGGCTGGATGAGGCTTTGAGCAACCTGGTCTTGTGGAAGGTGTCCCTGCCCATGGCAGGGGGGTTGGAACCAGATGATCTTTAAGGTCCCTTCCAACCCAAACCATTCTGTAATCTATGATCAAAACCTGTCAGTCAGAGGAATTGCACCCTTGAAGGGCCTGTTTCTTTCCACTGATTGTAAGAAGAGACCCTGGGCTGCTAAAGGTTGACAACTGCATTTGATCAGGGATGAAATTCCTCCTCAAACATCTTCTTAATTTTAGGCTTTTGGGGATTTTTGAGTGATTCAGAAATTGTTAATAGAGAAATGCATCACAAGCACGTATCTCCCTCTTAAAGCGATTACTAACGCAGAGTCTATATTTATTACAGAAAGAATAACTCAGGTGAAAACAGACATCTATGTTACCAGTTTTGGTCCTGTGTCAGACACAGAAATGGTAAGTTTGAGCACATCGCTGCCAACTCCATTGTATTTACTTTGCTAAAGTCATTTTTGGAACCATCGCTTCTATTCAGATCCTGCAATACCTCGACTGTTTCTTTGTGCCAGGAATACACCATTGATGTTTTTTTCCGACAAAGCTGGAAAGACGAAAGGCTGCGATTCAAAGGACCTATGCAACGCCTCCCTCTTAACAACCTGCTTGCCAGCAAGATTTGGACCCCGGACACTTTTTTCCACAATGGCAAGAAGTCTATTGCTCACAACATGACAACCCCAAACAAACTTCTGCGCCTGGAGGATGACGGCACTCTGCTGTATACCATGAGGTAATAACCGGGATTGGTTTCTTCTGATGCTGATTCCCAACCAGCTCTGCAAATACTTGTGGGGAGCGTTGCTTCCCCCACTCCTAGTAAAGCCAGGAAACCAATCTTTCACATATATTTACGTGAATATCAAGAAAAATGGAAAACATAATCACTGCCTACAAGTACCAATTAATTTGTAGCTTCTGAATACTGCTAGTGCTTAAATATTTCCTTTGATTAAATGGAAGGCATATTCTCAACAGATTTGATGATTCAGTCCAGCTTTTTTATGAAGATCTGTTCTCTCTTACTGTTTGTATTTGTAGCTGCAGTGCTGATTGCAGGGGAACAGTCTCCAAGGCCAGAAACTGCAATCTTGTTCTGGGGCAGTACATCTTGAACCCTTGGAGCTTTTGTTATTATTTTTTTCGATTTCACTAATAGTGCTAAAAGGCAAATCATCATAGGGATAAATGAAATAAGCTAGCAGCACTGTGAAGCTGCTTTAGCAAGTACTTTCCTGAAAACAAAGCTGGCATATTATATTGGCAGAGAAACAAATTGATGTCTCAGATCTTCAGGGTCATGCTCCTCATCTGCTTAGAGGACACTGTCAAGCTTCATCATTGCATAACCTAGATATAAGATATAATATCAGTGATGTTAGAGGATTGCCTGAAATTCTTCTCAGGCCAAATCCCACATCGAGGTACGGCAATTTGCTCATTAAAGGTAATTAGCCTGTAGTAATTAAGACTGCCGTCTATCTTCAACAGGGTTTTCTCCAAGAGCGTAATCATACGGACAGCACTTGAAAAAGAGATGAAAGGAAAAACCTACTGAGCAGCAAAGTGTTATTCTGAGCTTTTCACATACGAGCCCAGAGTGGTGCCTGAGACCCAGCCAAGTGCTCGGGAGCCGAAGTTTAGGTGCTGAGAGGCCTGAGTTTTCAGCAGGCAGCCACCAACGAAGCAAGGAGGGAGCTGAGGTCCCGCCAGCGCCCGGTCCTGCTGCAGGGCTGGCTCTCCCTGCAGAGCTGACAGACGCCCAGTGCCACATGTTGGGAGGGCGAGCCCCAGGCTTGCTCCTGGGCCCGGTGGTTAAGACTTGTTGGGGCTCAAGGAGATTATGCTTTCATATGCAGGCACCTGGAGCTTCCCAGATTTTATTTCAGGTGTTTTCAACCTGTTTTACTTATTTATTTATTTTGGCCCTAGCCTTAAATCCCTTCTTCTGAAAGGAAAAGAGATTTAGGAGAAGTAAGGTATCCTCATGTAAGTCCTCACAGATTTAGACCATCACAGTTGTAACTGCACTAGTGCTAAAAAGACTTAGAAATGACAGTCATGTTTAAAAGAAGGAAAAAAACCCTTCATTTTCTCTTCTGCTATGTGTATTGCTGTTCTTACTAGCCCCAAGCTAGTGATCTCCGCAATAATAAACTGAAACAATGTGAGGATACACATACATGCTTAAGTGAATAAAAGTCAGAATAACTATCAGAGAAACTGATTTGCACAAAAATACTTGTAACGTTGGCCTTAAAACCAGTCTCACTGCTGCTAGGACTATGCTAGTACCACTCCATAGACTGCTGCAGAGGCGATTCCTGATTATCTGTGTAAATTACGTGTGTAAGTAAAGTCCAGATCAGGCTCGCCGTCAGCCTGGAGCAAAACATTATGTCGTGTGGCGGATTCACAGCTGGCATGCTATTTCTGTGCAAGTACTGGGTTTTGCAGTGTTTTAAAGAAATGCAGCAAAGTACCGATTCATGAGGCAATGAGCTGAGCCATCCGAGGTAGCGAAGTGAGACCTAGGCGAGCTCACCACTGAATCTGAGTTACTCTGTCAAGTGCCTCTCCTGTGACCATGGCAGAGTATTGTCACATTACGTGCCACATATATATTGAGGAAAAGACAGTGCCCTGCTCAGCATATGCAGCTGGAGAAAATACTGGGTTTGACACAGACTTTCTCATCATCCCACTCAGTCCCTTTTCCCCTGGTTTTCACAGGGGAAAAGCTCTTTGGGGTTGATGTTTCTGTAGGCTACAGAAAGACACAGAATGCTTTTGTAACCTAAAAAACCATGCAACATAACTTTTTTTTTTTGGTAGAGTATTGTGTGTGGGTGTGCATGTGTGTGGAAATAAATTCCCACGAACCATGGTGTATGTGATAAGAAATGGAGCGCAAAGCTTTTTAAATAGCTTGCCTTCCACTATTGCAAGTAATAACTTTAAAAATAAACGAGTGTCTATGCTATTCTGTTTAAACACAAGTCAGGAGACTGCTTTTGTAACGTGCATGGCACTGTGCTAGTTTAGGGATAGCAGTTTTTCGTGATGGGCGTTTCAGCAGCATGAGTGATGCTCCGCCGCGAGGTGGCTCGAGGATCCTGTCCCAACCTGTGCAGAGGTGGCTGGGACATGCGGCCAGCCCCTTCAGCTGCCGCCCAGCCCTTGGCAAGTCCCCACGAAGATAACAGCTCATCAGTGCTACCTAGCATGGCTTTCTGTGAGAAGATAGGCAGCACTGGACTTTTTGAGGGGAGAGATGGTTATCGGCAGTGGTGCACTGGTTGAAGGTACTGGGTCTTAGCGGAGGCTTGAGCCCCATCTCCTGTAGCTCCCATCAGACTCATTTGGTTCTCAGGATCTGGAGATGTGGAGACAACCCTCTGTTAGCTCTGCATTCCCCTCGTTTCCAAGGAGGAATTGCGAGCTTCCCAGACTGTACGTAGGAGTAATCCGTGTGGGGAGGATTGGACCCTCTGTCATTGACAGAGATGCCTGAATTGCTTTTGCAACCTCGCATCTGGCTGCCTGAATGAAGAGGAGGAAAGCAGCCGAGCCGATGCTGACCCTCCATCTTATTTGACTTCCAAATATACCAAGTATGATCAGCTGAGCAAACTTCCACTTAGCACTTGTCAGTACATACATTTTCATGATACATGTGTTTACTTACAAAGAGAAATGTATTCTTGGCATGTTTCATTTGATGATATGTTGTCTCGGTCAGAAGTTGAGGGGGATATATGTTGCTAGGGAAATCTAATACATGGGCTTCTGTATATGTGCAGTATTAAAACCCTTCTTCATGCTTACAGGAACACAACATGCTCTTTAGACAAATCTCATAGGCAGCAGCGTTCTCTGCAGGGAACAACTTAATAATTCTGATTGTCTTGGATTTGGTAGGCCCTATTTGTTTTATTTTGCTAATGTGGTTTACAAATTGTACACTGATGAATTGAAAGTTGCAGATTCCGAATCGAAAGTTGCAAATTCTGTTTCTGCCCCTAGAGGGGAGTATTGTCCGCATCGCCACTTTTAAATGATTTATTTTTTTTTTTTTTTAGTAAGAGTGCTGTGATCAAAAACACTAGCAAATGTACTTCGTATTTCCCTAATCTGTATAGAAAATAGCTTTGTGAATGGAGGCAAAAAGTTGATTCTTTCCCTTTAAAAACTTAAAAGATACTTAGTTTATCCTATCTGAGAAATAAATGTTGTAAGAAGCATAAAACTTGTTTGTTCCATGAAACTATTCTGAAAAATGCGTTTAAGAAACCTTTTCAGGCTAAGAGAACCAAAATGTCTCGGTGAGCGGCATTTTTTCACTCAGTGGGAATTGGCTTTAAAGACAGAAGCTCTGATAAACTTTGCTGTAGGATGCCAGAAAAAAGCTGCGAGTCTGCCTTGTTTTTTTTCCCAGAACTTGTATGAAGTAGAGCGTGCTCACTGGAGCTAAACCTTCGGACCATAACTGAACTTTTGGACAGCAGATCATAGAGAGTTTTGATGATTTTCTATCAGTTTGTAGATACTGAAAAATCTTTTTGTGTCATCACAAGGGCTAGGCGTCTTGGAGGCGTGCTCTCACCATCATTTTGAAAGGACTCCAAGCCACTTTTGCTACCACTAGAGCTGCCAGGCATCTGATATAATTTGGGATTTTAAATATGACATGGTCATACATCTGAAGAGTGTACAAACAGATTTTTCCTGTGTTATTACAGCAAGTGAAGGTTGCCAGAGATCCTGAGAGTGTATACAGTTGAATTTGTGCCATTAATCTGCAAAAGCATAATTTATCAGCTGGAGACTGCAGACATTTGTTAGTACAGTGTTTAAGAAACTCCAAAAATTTTAGTACAGCCCTGAAATACAGTTACTAATGAAGCATTTAAAATTCAGCCATGTGTAAGATGGCTATCCACTTGATGGCAGCATAGCCCCGCTGCTTGCTGTCGGTAGCGCATACACAGGCTTATCTAGGCGGAAAATACTGCTTCTTACATTAGCACTGAGCATTAAAATTGTATCTGCAAGTGTACACATGTCCTGGGTGCATGTTAGCCCAAAGTGTGCTCTTACATGAAGCACTTCATGAGCAAGCTAACCATTTTATGCTGTAGAGCTATTGATTATAAAACCAGTTGACTGGAAGATACGGTGCTGTTTTCAAGATTTCCGTTGGGAAACCCAGGTTTTGTTTGCTTAGCTTTTTTTAAGGGAAAATTAATATATGAAAAATGTGTGGGTTCTCAAGTGCTGACTTTGCCAGAAGGCAGCCGTTCCCAGATGCAGGTTTGCTTGCGTGGCCCTGAGCAAGGAGTGACCAGCAAATCTACACTTCAAAATGAACCCTTAGTTTTCAATCAGCCAGCCGTCTAGATCGGAACATTTCTGTTCAGTTTGGAACATTTCTGTTCAGTTCTGTTCAGTTTTTTTTTTTCATTTCAGTTGTTCTTCTTTCAAAGGGAAGATTTCACTTATGCATCCATTTATATTTACAGAAAGGGATCTGGCAATGCTTTTGGGCATTGTATAAATATTGCAAAACTAATTAGCATCTATCTAGCCATACAAATACGCATTTCCTTTCCCCGTGTTAGTCTTGCTGCCTTTTCTTTCATATTCAAGCTTCAAATTGCCTGAAGCTGGAAGAAAAAAAAAAATAATTTCTTCACATTGGTCTGAATCTTGCAGAGTGATGAAAAACTGCCGTGGTGGCAAGGACTCTCAGCTGCTTTTCATCAATTCAGATTTTGACAGAGTGAGAGAAAATAGGGATATATGAAGTGAAGGGCCCTTCCCTGAGGATAGCAGCAGGATTCTTGTTTTAACACCAAGCCTAGCGGTTCCCGTCTCTCTCCTTTGATTGCATATTGCCCCATTTCGCAAAAGTTGTCCTTCAAGGAACCAAAATTTTTTGTTTTGAAAAATCCATGGCTGGAGTTACCCACAGAGAGAGAAAGGCATCAGAGGAGACTGTGGTGTAATACATTCAAAACAGGCAATTATGACCTGCTCAAATATAGTCCCTATGTAGAGTGCGTGACAATAGCCTATTCTGCTGGTAATAAAAGTGGGCAGAGCCCCGCAGAGATCTCCATCACAGAGACAGAAACTCGCACAGCAAGGGCAGAATTGATTAAAAGACAAAACCCAAACCAGAACCAGCCTGTCCTTGGATGAGGGAGATGTTTCCCTGGACTTTGAGGGGTTACAAAAGGTCCAGCTTTAGTTCCAGGTCTGTGCTGAGCAGACCCATCTTTCCCTTGGGGTTAGCTGGTACAACTTCTGCCAGATTCCCTTGTGCTTCCCCCCGCTTTATAACCACGAACCGGTCGAGGTATCATTCACTTCTGCAGACGGGCTGACCCGATGTCAGGTGTGCCAGGTGTGCACGGAGGGGATGGGGTGACCAAACAGAAACTGGAGGGAGGTGGTGCCCTGACAGGTACCCCCCAAGCACTCCCAGGAAAGCACAGCTGCATTGGTGACTCTATCTTTGCCCAAATTTGCAGATGGGTCGCTGGGGGCTTTGGAAGTACCTGGTAGATGCTGAAGAATTGTTATAGCTGTGCTATCTTTTTTTATTACCAGGGGAGGGTGACATTACAGTGAACTCCATAGTCATTTCACTTAAACTGAAATTAAAATCTTCATCTGCCTAATCAGAAATACCGTCCCCTGAACTACACTTATGTTTGTGCTGAAACATCAGACTGCCAAAGAGCAATCTAAAATATGCTGTGGTGGAGTGCATCAGGCAGGATGGGTGGGATTCACCTCAGCTAATTTTGCTCATCTGTAACGTTGATGGCTGCAGCTGAGCCTCTTGTCTCAGAATTGCTCCCAGTGCAGGGGAGAGACTTTCTTAAGGAGTGAGTTGTCTGCATTATTTCAGACGTCTACTTTAGTATGAAAGATGCTTATTTCTCTCTACTCCCACTTTAGGAGGTTCCTGTTTTTTTCACAGTTTCTTTTTCTCACATAGCCTGGAGATTGGTAGTGTGCGAGCTGCCTAAAGCTATGGGATGTCCTGGGCAGCAGCTGGTCCTGTAGCTGTGTTGTGGAGGACTTGCACAGTTTCTTCTCCATGCAACATAAAGCCCAGGGCTGTGCAAGAGCAGCACATGAGAGTGCACTGTATTTGGGTTCAGTCCTCCACTTTTGTCTAGGGGGGCGTAAGAGGGAATATAATGCACCTTAGGAGGAGTCAGGAAACCCCAATAAATTGCAATCCTGCCTTTGCTTGTTTAGATGAAGGGAAGAGCCCTTGCAGTGCATATAACACAAGAATTTTGTTGGCGAGGAAAGGGCAATCTAGCGAGAGATGCCAGAGGCCAACTAGCTGCTGGTGGGTGCCCGGTACCTGTGGCTGAGTCAAGAGCAGAGGATCATGAAGATGTATTTGAGGACTTGGTTGTGATAGGGTTTTGCAAGAAATGGGGGTAGAAGGGTTTTGGGGAGCAGGATACTTGATACTGATGATGGTCACTGAGGAATAACTAGAAGGTACTCCAGGTTGGGATATAAATATCTGAAGTAGTCAGAAAGTAAAAGCATGTGTGTGAGGAATAAAGGGCTTAGGGAGGCTGGAGAGCGGCACCAAGCTACTTCAGAAAAGAAGACAGGAAGGGCCTTGTCTAAGATGCTTCAGAAACGTCTGATCAGATGAACATATTACGGTGGGGTCAGAAATTAATCCTGTATTGTGTTATACCACAGTTACCCTGTAGGAAATTCTTGGTAATTTGCCCTTCTCTGAAAGCTTCATCAAATCAAAATACCGGTATAGCTGAGTAAAGATGTGCAATGGGCATGGGTAAGAATAGTCTTCATTGTCCCATTCCACTCCTTTCTGCTTGGGTTCTTCAGCCTTTCTACAGGAAAGTGTCTTGCTATGATGGTGCAGATGAAAAAAATGCACATGGCTTGTCATTTAATGAGTAGTCCACTGGCAGTGCCTGTTTCTAGTCTTTTGTCTACTCTGTTCTGTAGAAGTCTTAAGACATTGCCTTTGGAGACCTCAGTTACTTTCTAAGAGATCTTGTTATGTTAGCTTATCTTACATTGATGTTCAGCCTGACTTACTCCGTTTTCTACTGTTAAATTAAAATTTCCTGAAACCACATACACAAATTTGTATCTTACAGTCTCTTTTATATCACTCAAAAAATTCCAAACTGTTATTTGTATCTGGTTGCTCTAAATGATGAAGCAAGTCTTTTTCACCAGGCTCTAGCTAAAATCCTGAGGTTGTGTCCATTATATGCACTATATGCAGTATAAAAGCCTAGGAAGAATTTCTGGAAGGAAGGCTGGCCTTCCCTTTGCATACTCCTGTCAGGAATTTGGGCCAGGAAACTTTTGGACCAGAAGGGATGATAAAACCCTGGATTATTTCAATGGCTCAGTCAGACTTCATAAGGTAGTCTCTTTGCTCCACAGTCATCTCTTCAGTGGCTAATGCATTCATGTGTCCTGTCCATGTAAAAAAAGTAGTGTGTTTTGACTTGGGGGTTCAGCTAAAAGATAAGGAAAATTAGCAAAACCTCCTTAGTCAAAATAATACATACCTACTATGTTTTTGCCATTAACTGTATGTCTTAAAAACATCATTTACGCAAATTGATTTCAGCATCAATTAAACTCAAACCACTATCTCTAGGTTTGCTCAGTCCAGTGGTAGAATATGTATCATCTCACCCATTCTACCTGCTTTTGCTTTTCTGTCTCTTCTGAAGGTGTCACCGAGGTGACATGTCACTGAGGTTAGGCACAGCTCCATCGTCCCCATTTGCATGCAAGGGCACAGGGGTGCATGCCCTGGGGGAAATAGTACCCCACTGATCTTGATAGGAACAGGGAGCTCCCATCCAGCTTCATAACTGCGTCTTTGTCCTGGGGAAATCTGGGTGGAGAGAAGGAGCCAAGCACATTGTTGAACATGGTTTAGCATGGGGACAGTCAAATGTCACTAGGAGATTCGGCCCTTCCTTCTCTCAAGCTGCACTAGCAAACAGGTGCTTACGCTGTAGCAGATGCTAGTGCTGGTGTTGGCATAAATAGCAAACAGATGGTAAATTGAGGCTTGTTTAATGACTGTTTATGGTGTGAAACAGCTGAGGGATCAGAGGGTTCTTTCCCTGGAGCAGCGAGCACCCACAGCCTGCTGCTTTACCTGGCACTTCATGGCTATATTGATCAGGAGTGTGTAGCATTTCAGAGGCAAGGCAAAAAAAACAGATAATAATACCCTGCTTGGATGGCTAAACAACCTCTTCCATGTACCAACAGGGTTACATACAAATAGGCACGTGCACATGTTTCCCTGTGAAGGAGCATATCATCAAATCACTTGATGCATGCCCCTTTCACACAGAGGTGTGGAGGAGCATTGAAGTTACACAAAAGGCAGGACATCTTGATGAGAGGTGGACATAGAAATGTGAGGTAAATAAGAAGAGGCTGGGGTTAAATGCAAGTTGCTGAAAGGAAACTGTGGTGAGATGTTTTGGAGCTCTAGATTGTTCATCTGAACTGTGGAAAATAACCAAGGATGTCAGCTCTGTATTTAGGGTTGCCAGATCATAATCCCTCCTACCTACCTTCCCGTGTCTGCACATCCCAGCCTAGATGTGAGAGAGCCCAAATGGGCTGCTGCTGCCCAGCCGGTCCCCCCCACCCCTTATTACTTTCTAAATCCAGCTCATTTTTCTCTATAGAAAATACTGCATGCAGTTTTGTGCCTGTCTGTACAAATACAAAGGTTGTGTGAACTGGGAGGAAGGAATCGGATGGCTGTGCAGCCAAGTAACCCTCATCCAAGGGGGAACAGGTGCCATACTGACAGGCAGAAATAGAGGAACAAAAGCCCCTTTGGCCAGTCAGAAACCTGCAGTGATCAGATCGTCTAACAAGTGGTAGCAGAATTGGAGGACGGGTGCACTGTGCCGTGTCCATCACAGTCTTAAGCCTCCATCACCAAGGGTGCCTGCAAGAGCTTTCTGTGCTCGCTTCTTCCTTGTGTACTTGGGTTTTCTCCCGCTGAAAGTAAGGGTCGGATGACCCCCTGTGCGGTTGGGTGGCACCGGGCATTGCCTTCACCGGCTGATTCTGCCAGTAGCTGGGACTAGCCTCTCTTGAGAGCCAAAGAGAAGCCCATAGTTCAGTCTTACGCAGCACTGCAAGAACAATTGTATTTATTGCAGTTAGCACATAGTTGAACATGCCACCAAAAGGCTATGTTGGGAGGTCATAGTCAAAACGTGTAGCATGTGCAGACTCGGGGAAATGAGTGGCATGGCATAATGAAGTGTGGGCTGGTTGAGATGTTTCCCATTTTACCTGCATGAACGACGGCATCAGCTTCTCAGCATTGCTAGTACTAGTTAGATTTTCGGGTTTTAATTCAAGAATTCAGTAAAAATAGAAGCTACTGTGGAGGAGAGATTTGAAGGCCTTCCTCATGGGGTGTCAGGGAGGGTTCATCGTGTACAAGGGACCAGCAGGGAGAGAAAGCTTGGAGAGGTTTTTAAGTGAAACTGTCAAGTAGATGAGTGCAATATTGTGCTACAGCATTCATAGCTGCATAGCCATATTGGCCTAAAGTTTCTTTAGGAAAGTAAGGTTTGTAGGCAGAGAGCCTAATGAAGGAGTTGACTGCCAAAAAGCTTGTGTTTTTTACTGCATAAAGCTTCTTCCAGCTAGTTTTACCGTGCTCATGGACTTCATTAGACACCTTGCATGGCAAGAATGGATAAGCATAAACTCAGTGCTCCATCCATTGCTTTCATCCATATTAAGGAAATACTGTAGAATGAAAGGTATTACCTCTACTATAAACTTCTACCAGGAGCTGGAAATGTGATTCTTTCTATAACCCCCCCAAATCCCTATCAAAGATCAGATAGTTTAAGTGTCCTCTTGGCTATGTCATTGCCTTTCTCAGTTCTTCCTGTGTCTTGAGGCTGAACATCCCCCCTGCCCCCATCTAAGAGTGTGCTCTGGGTATGCCAAGGTACTCCACATGCAGGGAGGTCATTCCTATAGTGGTGCAGCTTTTGAGATCAATCCTGTCCACCTCAGATCATCTCAGGATAACCCACTCTTGAGCACCATTAATCTAGGCAATTAAAGTCTTGTTTTCTCACTTCAACATAAGCTATGCTAAGGGTTTGGTTTGCTTAAAATGAGAGTTTTGCTGTCAAGTACACCATGCTTCTGAATTATGTATTCACAGCTCACAAAAACATCAGTAACCGGAGCTCTTAGTCTTCCATAGCCCCTTCCCTGTGGGATTTTCAAAGCACGTTTTGGTGTCATATAAATGTAACACATCTCAGCGTCACAGGAAAGTTGGGAAAGGGTAGTATTCTTTGGCAGAGTGGTTATGAAGGAAAAATGGGCTAAGAGAGAAATTTTTGCACACCACCTCACTCCAGCTCCTAGCTTTAATTTCTATTCTGTGTTCACTTTGTATGGTGGATCCCAAGGAAACGAGCATACAACCAGCATTATAAGTAAGAAGCAGTGAACTGCCTCCACATCCCATGCAGAGGTGCAGAACAAGGCCTTGAGTCTGTATTTTGGCCTCTTATCCAACACAGTGACGGAGATTCTTGAGCAAGGCAGTGTTTGAGTTACCGAGAATAATCACTTCTCTCCCCTGAGCCAGGCTGCAGACTATCACCCAGCCAGGGACGGGTTTCAGGGTGACACTTACAGCCATTGATACTGTGACTGAATGTGTATCCACATCCTAACACTTCTGTGCTGTGTTAGGTAACCCACTGCCACTACCATCTACAGGGTTTGTTAGGACTGTATGGGAAGTGCTTCAGAACCAAGAAAGGTCTTTGCATATATATATATACACACACATATATATATGTATCTATGTGTATATATATGCTCATATACTTAAGGAACACAGGGAGACATCTGTTCATTGGACTACGCACTTGCTGTGCTGGGGTCTGAAGCAAGTCTTGCTTTAAAACCCTTTGAAAGGAATAACAGTTTGGTTATAAAAGTGCTCCCAAGACATTACAGTGGGAGAACAGAGTGAATAGTTGCGTCCTGAGTCAAGGCTAAATGAGTAATTTCACAAACCTAACAATGCGTTCACAGTTTGAAAAAAAAACAACCCAAACCAGCAACTCCCTGTTACTCTGTTATCCGCATGAGCATGTGAAAGTGCGTACTGGAGATGCCGCAAGGGCTCAGATTGTTCCACCGAGGTCTGTTGGAGCAGGTACCCAGGGAAGCTCCTCCTGGAGTTGGCTCCTGAGAAGGGTCTGACCGGACCCTGAAGTCTCCCTTTGCAGGGAGCCAGCCAGCCCCTTTGGGTGGGACACAGCTTGGGTAAGGCTGGATCCACTTAACTCTTTTTTGCCATGTTGGGGAGATGTTGAGATAGATTTGAGATTAGTTTCAAGCAAACATTTTGCCTTTTTTTAAGGAAAATGGTGATGGCTGGCCTCATGCTGGGAAGGGCACTTTGGCTCTTCTGCACCCATTCTGGCTTGAGCCCCACAGCAGGTACTGGTTGCCAGCACAGGTAGGGCAGGGCATTAAAATGGTCCCTTTAATCAGGGGCAAGAGCAGTGCACAGAAATAAACAACTAAGAAGATGCAGCTGGTTTGAGGATTAGGGCAAACAGGCAGAAGAGCTTTGTATCTCTCTGGCCCCAATACCTCAGAGCCAACAAAGCTTTCCTTGTGTCTCCTTCATCAGAAACTCTTGTTATTCAACACTTATCCTGAGTTAATTTCTCCCAAAAGCCACTGGTGACTCTGCCTTTCTGCTCCCCTCTCATTCTAAAGCTCTCTGTTTTAATTTGTTTGCATACTAAAGCTAGTAGCTGATAAGAAAAAGCAAGTTTCTGCAGCTGTCTGTTGGCTCCCCGGGCAGGTGACTGCCCTCACCTCCTGCCTGGCAGCTGCAGATAATACTCCAGAACATGTTTTCTGCACTTCCAGGGTAGCAGAGAGATGATAGCTTTGCTCAGTCTCCCAGCTCTTTTCCCATGAGTAGGAGCAGATGCTCCTTGCATTGAGGGAAATCATGGGAACAGCGGGGAGGTCCCTGCAGCCCCCTAAAACAGGCTCTGCCGGGACAGAGTGCCTTGTGCTCTCCTCGAACCACACTTGCTGTGGATGTCCGGCTCACAAACATCTGCATTTATTTCCTCGCCACATCTGTGACTTTAACACCTCCTTCTCCCCCCGCCTGTTAAAAAGCAATGGCCTCTTGAAAGCGTTGTCTTACTTAATTCTCCAGTGGAAATGGTTGAAGGTGACTTTTCTGGAGTGAAGACAAATTGCTGCTTGCATTGTTGTGCTTTTCTTAGATAGCTGTTCGCTTGTGTGTCTATATTTTGTTGAAAGAGAACATAGGTAATCACTTTATGTGCTTAAAGTAAAGGCTATACGTAATGAAGCTTTGATGAAACGGTCATGTACAATTATGGATGATAAGTGAAATAATTTGTAGACCTAACTTTTTTTCAGATAGTTAAGGTATGCTGTAGCATTTTGTTGGTTGATTAACATTTGGATAGCATGTATTTGGAGCATTATGAAAGTGAAATTTTGTCATTAATAATAAATCAGCAGCTGTAACCAGGGTTTGTTACATATTTTGGGTGAATACCGGCCCCACTGAAGTCGGGCAGAATTTTACCATTAACTTCAATAAAATCAGAGTTTCGTCCTCCCATTGTAAAGGACCTTTAACAGCCACTTATAATCTTGTCAAAAACTCTGTTTGAGTGAAACTAATCCCATAGGGCTTTTGTTAAGACAGAATGATGGTGGAGGAGGGAAGCTTTTAAATGCTTCTGTTGGAAAGAACTGCAGTTTGAGCAGTGCTTGTTCTGTGACAGAAAAATCCTGGTTTGGAGACTGTCTATAGATCAGATAACTGTGCTGCAATGAGCACAGCAAGATTGTTCTGGAGTGACCATACTAAAAGTATTAGGCAAAGGCCGTTTCATATATGCATGCCAAAGCCTCCTTTCTCTTCTTTCAATAAATGCAAACTGGGAGTCATTGTGTTATAATCAGTTGTGTAAACTAGGGTATGCAAAGGGTATCTAAGATTTGACACTGTGTTAAAAGCCAAAGTGTGCAAATATCACCCCAGGTGATATTTGAAGGAGCAGACCCAAATATCGATTTCTTTGTGACTCCTGGACCTATGATGTGAATATATAGTTTGTACTGTGCACCTAGGAGCAAATCTGTATGCAGTGACCCATGCTTCCAGCCCCCAGAGTGTAAGAGATGACTTCTGTGGTGCTTTTTTTTTTTTTTCTGTATGCAGTAGAAAATCAGTCTCTTTGAACCAGGAGTCAATTTAGTGACTCTGTTTTTCAGGTCCTCACACAGTAATGAAAAACAGCCACTGTTGGGCACAGAGTGCTCTGCAGAAATTCAGGGTGGTGACATTGATGCAGTGTATCAGAACCCACAGTCAAGTTTTCTGTTGTGTTGCCCCTTACAAGGTGCTTCACAAGCCTCAGGTAATGCACACTTCGTGAGAGGTAGCTAGGAGAGTGTTCACTGAGCATTTTAAATTTACGTAAGAGGCTCAGCTACATACTTTTTAAGAATAGCATGTAACAAATAGGTATAGCCAATTCATTTGTTCAAGATGGCCAGACTAGGAGTAGCCCTAGTACGGAGGCATGGGAAAAGGAAAGAAGCATGCAGATATCATTAATAACGAGCAAAAGGAACTTCTTCATCCAAAGAATTCATGTTAATGAAATGAAAGGCTATACCCAAGCACATTTGCAGCTGCTAAACTTGGTTCTCCCTACCCCTGGCCTAGACCCAGAAGACTGCACCAGGCACCCTCCTTTTAAGGGATGTGCTGCCTTTCACTGGATGAGGAATTCAGAGGGGGCACAGGAGTGGCCCTGCCACCACCAGGGTCTTTGCGGCTTCTGAGACAGGTAGTGGCAGCCAGGTGCCCTCCAGTCTTCTGCGCTACTCTTTCATTTAAGACAGGCAGAAATAATTTCTGAAGGGACTGACTTGAGTTCCACTGGATCACAGTCTCTGCACCTCATCTTCACTTCTCTTACACATTTATGGTTGAGGAATGTCTACAGCCTTCCTCATTGTGCACAAGGGTTATTTCCAGAGATGCAGGCAGCAGGATACAATTCATAGGACAATCAGATGAAACAGAAGATCTTATTCATAATTCTGCATTGAATCTTCCTTCACTTCCTGATTCCACAGCTGCTCTCTTGGTAAGATGGATATAGAGATCCCTTCCTCGGAGGTTTGCAGATGACAAGCATGCGTATTAAAAAGTTTTCAAGCTGCAGCCTTTGAAACAACGTACTTGAACTGTTGGTAGACAGACAGGAGATGGACTGCAGTAAAACATGTCAGCTTTCTTATGGCACTTGGAGCAAGGTTTTTGAATTTATCAAGAAAATTAAATTTGCAATACTTAGTACAGAAAATATAATGATGCACTGGAGGGTTGGCAGCCTTGCTTTAAAGTACCCATTAGAGTGATTTTTATGAAAAGGATGAAGGTTCTGGACAGGATGCTACTAGAACCAGCTTGTTAAATTCATCCATGTAGCACTCTCAGTGTCTGTGGCTTTGCTGGCTTTGATGTCCAAGGGCAGTTCTACTGCAGACAACTCCATATTTTAGTGATTTTAAAATGTCTTTTACAAAAATAAAGTCCAAGAACAGTTTTGCCTAAGGGCAGGTATCTCAGGCCTCAGTCATTTCTTTTCTATATTGTAGACTTCCTGTCTGTTCTTACCAAATGATACATTATCTCTGCTCTGAACTGAATTATTTTTTCTTTTGCTTTATATGTTGTATTATCTTTATATTTTCTATTGCTGTTTGCAATGTGCCTTTTTCCCTCCCTGTTTCCCAGCCCATCCTCATGATACAATCTCTAGCCAACGATACTATTGCATTTCTCTGTGCTTATTTTGCCATTTCCAGCTATTGGTAAAGCTCCAGAATTTCTGTGTGTTGGCAGAGAGTGGAGCTGTTTCCCCCAATTTGTTGTCCATGTAACTGGAGTGCCCCAGCAAGGCATCATTGTGTTGTATTGAATTGGACTGGCTGAATGCTGTGCCATCTGTACACGGACAGATTGTTACCCTTTATGATCCCTTTGGATAGAAGTTCTTGTAGCAAGAATACTCACTTTGGTGTGCTAATATGAAACGGTGAGTATATATAGCCGAGGAGCATGGCTGCGTGCAGCTGTTGTGATAGGAAGGGCTACTTTTGCATTCTGGTAGTAGGATGTTGTGGATTTCTTTGCAGATTTTTGCCCCCCAGGCAGCAGTTTGGTGAGGAACCAGGCTGCCCTCCAGCAGAACCCTGCATCACCCCAGCACCGGGCAGTCTGGGAGGCTTTGAGTGTCTCTGGTCTGTTGCCTCTGAGGCGGAATAGCAGCATAAAATGAGAAAGGCATAAGGGTATTCATAATGTAAAATGAGATTTGCATCCTCACTGTCCTGAGCGAACCATCTGTATTATGCAAATATCAAAACGGCCTAATCAAAACCAGGTTCTCATTGTGCTATGTGCTCCGTGCACCTAGAAAAGTAAGCTTTGGCTCTCTATATATTTGATACATTTGATGTCAATACAACTGATGTTGCACTGCTCAGAAATTTACCTTAGATTTTTCTTTGTGTTCAGCTTGATCTGTCTGTCATACAGAACATCCACCGGGTATGTCTGTTTTTTTTAAGAGTTTTTCCTTCCCTACCCCTATGTTCACTGTAGCTCAAGAATTTCCATATAGTGACAGTGCGGTCCAGGATAGAATTGTTTCCCCAGGCAATATGCTGGGGAAAATGACCCTGGTGTTTTTTCCTGACAAGGTGCCCAGGTAATTCACAATTGGACTGCCCTGATGCTATGTGGTTTCCACAAAAACTAACTGTAGTGTTACATAAAGTCATATATAGATGTAGATATAGATATAGATATAGATATAGATATAGATATAGATATAGATATAGATATAGATATAGATATGTAATTTACTTTGTATATGGCTTTTTATATAGATATAAATATTAATTTGATATACTTTTATTTATTTAAATATATTTATTTTTATGTATTTAAATAGTTACATCTATACATAAAGTCAGTGCTTCTTTATGTCTGTAACTGTGCTATACTCAGAAGTCAAATTCCTAGTCTAGTCGCAATATCTACAGAAAGCAGATAAGAATAAGATGCATGGCAGAAGCTCCAGCACAGGAGTTCCTTGACGTACTAATAAGAAAGAATGATCTTACTGAAGCAGCTTATATAAATAAAATCAGTTCATGTGTCTCAGTGTTACTAGATAAGGCCTGCAGCATGCACGCACAGTGGTCCACCTGGCTTATCTCACACTCAGTTTAACAGGGGGTTGCTGTGATTTCAGCAGGAGCAAGGAGCCTTCAGGAAAAGCTCGCTTGTGTCAGCACTCATGCATTGCGGTGAGAGGCCTAAAGGGAAGGTACCAAAAAAAATGATGTGTTTTCTTTTTACTTCCCCACAGATTGACCATCTCTGCTGAATGTCCCATGCAGCTTGAAGATTTCCCCATGGATGCACATGCTTGCCCATTAAAATTTGGAAGTTGTAAGTTGTCTTCTGAAATAAGAACTGGAAAAATCTGTTGTTATCTGGCTTTTCATGTTCAGCCATGTCTTGTACGAATCATTCACCCTTAACCCACCCCCACCCACCCCCTTTTAACATTGCTCATTAGAACCCCCAGTCTGCCACCCTTCCTGCTACCCTCCTGCTCGTTTTCCATGAGTGTGCTTTATCCGGCACTGCTGCTTTTCAGCTCATGCTTGCATGCTCTGTGATGAATGGTGAGCTGATGGGTGATATGTCTTATATATCCACATCAAGCGTAACAGCCACTGTTAGATGGAGTAGTAGATGCAGACATCTAAGTTGATATCTTGGTTTTATATTTGAGGAAGAATGGAGCTTTCTTTGGACAATATCAGATTGATGTGCTGTTGTGGTACTTAGGTGAATCAGGCTGCAGTGCAATATCTACATCGCATATATTAAAAGGGATCTAGAATATTAAAGGACGAAATATCTTTCCATTTGGCTTTAATAAATCCAGTCCTGTATCTTGTTACATCATGTTGCATACGCATGTATTTGTATATATGCACACATTATTCTAAACTGTATGCTGAACGATGATTTTTCCTCAATTCCAAGCCTCTAATCCACCACACTGCCGCCTTGCCAGAAGCTTACTTTAAAAATAACCTCAGAGGATCAGGTGGTTGTATCTAGATACAAAGCTCTTAATTAAAGTACAGATGAGGCTACTACAGTAGACATTTTTTATTTTGGTAATCAAATCAGAGGTGCCAGGTGCAATCAGTGTCTCTAAAGACTTTTGAAAATTACCAGGCAAGGCATTTTGCTAGTCCCTGAAGCCACCTAACTTCAGCATTTTTCAATGTTTTTTCAGTCGTATCAATTTAGAGTCACTAATCCTAGCAAGATTAAGCTTTGCCTTTATTGTCTGTATCTGCCCTGGTTTAATACTGGCTATGCATTGTCTTCTAGTGATCGTACTAAGAAGTAAAAACACTGTTTACAGTAATGATTACCAAATTACCAAACTTAAGATTAACTGCTTTCCCTTCCCTCTTCCAATCCAGATAGACCCAGTTTCATCTGAATAGCCACCAGTATTTTACAAGGTCACTGCAGGTTCAAGTGTATCCATTTACTTCAGCAACATCAGTTTACAGCAAAGCCAATATAAATCTGAAGGTCCATCCACCTTTACACTCAACTTAAAAAAATTATATGCAAACCATCCATTTCATTCCGGACTTTAAAATGGGAAAATGTCTCACAGGAAAGTGTAATTATTTGTATATAAGGTTAAACAAAAGCTACTGGAAAGAATTAAGATGAAAAAGAAAAATAAGTTGTCCTTCCTGGTATTACATATATTACATATTCTTTGCTGTATTGATAGATAAAGTTGAAGTCACACCTGTCGGTCTCTAGTGCAGACTGTAGAACTGGGATGTTGGGTAGTTTTATGAAATCTTGCAAAATATGCAATATAAAACTAAAAGATACATGTTTAAACAAAGAGCCTGATGCAGCAGAGATCTGAAGCTCAACATTAAAGTTACATGAACGCTTCAATGCATTAGTAGACTAGGTGCAGTAAGGTACAGGTTCTAACTCTCTATATAGTAAGACAAAAAAAAAAAACCCAACCGTGCAAGTGCAGAAGAGATAACATTACTAGTTAAGCTACAAATGCTTAGAAGGAGTACAGTCTTCAATAGCGTTGAAAAACCCCAACAATCTGTCTGATTGCAATTATATGTTCTGCTTGTGCCAAATGTGTTACCTATTAATCACCTATTAGCACACAGGTAATTTTCACCCAGGCAAAAACCAACACTGAAAAGTCATATTTTAGGTATGTGAGGGCTGAATACGGTTTTAGTTCATGCTCCTTGCCTGGCTCAGTATACAATCCTAGAGTATATTTTATAAGCTACTACAAGTCACCTTTAAGTTCTTCCACAGTGTATAGACATGGAGCCATTTGTCCTGTGCTAGTCCACACTGGTAGCCTCTGCAGTAAACAAACATATAGGGCCAAGCTATAGACAATCTTTCAGCCTTGGAATATCTGTATTACTGATCTGACAGCTCATTAGTAATATATTGTGATTTAATATGTAGGTATTTGCACAAGTAGCAGCCAGTAAGTCAGGATTTATTGAATTAGCCCAGATGTATTTTAGGAGAATACAATATTTATTCCCTATTTACAGCAATACGGGTTTGCATTAAGTCATCTTCAGGCTTGCAGCAAGACAAAGCCTACAAGGGTATATTTAACACAAGCACATGACCTTTCTGCTTTAGCTTTTCTCCCTGTCTTTCCCCAAAGGGTTTCTTTTTAATGGTCTTCTTTCCAAGAAGGACTTTGAAAAGCCTCAAGGAATACCATCAAAGTAAATGTTAAACACATTATCAATAGAGCTGGGAGGGGGGAGGAGAGACGAGTGCTAACTGGTCAGAGGGTGGAGAGAGCAGGGCAGTGAAACAAAGCAGCCAGTGCACGGGCGGATTGGCAGCAGAAAGGATGCCAAGAAGCGATCGGTGCCACATCAGTGGCAGGAGCAGGTTATTATTTTTCTGGATGCATGAGCGTTCACTGCACTTGCTATAATTCAGCAAGCAAAAGAGAAAAAGCCCTGACATTTCCTTCAGTATTAAAGAGGAGTGTTAATCTTGCTCACAGAAATAAAGGTAAATGCTGAATTCTTATGTCCCGTTTGACTGGTTTCTTGCTATATTAGAACTGTGGGAGATTTTATGGCCCTAGGCAGCATTATATGTAGCAACAGAATATTTTGTAGAAATAATTAAAAGCAAGGTCGAATATCGGAAAAGAGGTATTAAGTTACGTGCGCACACCACCAGCCTAGGTACCTGCTGGGCAGTTCAAATGCCAACTACAGAAGTAGTACTTAATGCCCTATGGCATGTCATGAAAAGCTATGCTGGCTAGAGGCCAGAAGTTCAAGGACGGCTTCTAATGAACTAAACAGAGTAGGTTTTAGTTGTCCTTCTCTTAAGTACAATGCCCCAGTGCTCAGAGATGGCAAGATCAGTTGGGTCTGCGCCAGGAGGTGCATGTACATGGTTACTGTCCATCCAAGCTTGCATCCTTGCTAGCGATAAGGCCACTTGTAGAAATCATCCCGCAGAAATGTCGTGCAGAGGTACAAGGGAACTAGGGATGGTGCATGAGCGCAGGCTCTCGGGTCTCTGCAAACAGGCTCCGCTCCCTTCGAATAAGGGGTGCTCAATGGGGATGGCCGTGGCAGTCTGTTCATTACCTGACGGTAGCATGGGAAGGATGCTGGTTTCTTCCATGGCCGAGTTTAAAATAAACTTTCCATCACAATTCTAGGGCTGACCTGTACTCTAAATAAATTTGCTGGTCAAACAGGATCTGATGAAGTTTCCTGATGCCTGCCACAGTTTCGCTAGCAGTGTCTTTGCCTAAGAAATTCCTCCTTACCCCCAAGCTATTTCTGGTGCGTGGAGGAGGAATTAAATAAGACAGCAAGGACATTAAAGCTAGGAAGCTTTACTGTTTCACCTCGTCCACTGATAGGCCTTAAGAGTACATTAAAAGTATCGTTTAGTACAGTTTCCAAACACCCATGTGTCACCGGGTAGGTAAGCATCATTATCTCTAGGGCAGCTGAGGCAGAGAAGTTAATTGACTTTCCGTAAGGTCACACAGCAAATCAATGTCAGAAAAAGGATTAGACTCAACTTCTTTGGCTGGAGAGACAGATGTCTAATCCACTAGACCATGAAGGCCTCTGCCCAAGCAACTGACTGAACTCCTAAATCTCATTTTACTCATGCGTTAATTGTATCAGTTTTACCTAGCTCACAGGGTTGCCCTGAAGATGAATTAGTTAATTGCTATTAGTGAACATTAACCAGTGCTTTGACAATGTCAAATACTGTAAGGTGGAGTCTATTTATGGCAACTGTCTCTTGAAGGCACAGTGTCTGAGTACATGTAGTTATCAGATCTTGTATTGTGGAACAGATAAATGCATGAATCTGCTGCCCACTAGTCACTTGGCTGAAAAAAAAACCCTACTATTTTTAGAGTAAGTAGAGAGTCTAATGAATATTCTAAAAATAATGACATCCCCTAGCTCATGAGCAGGGGAAAACCAGGCCTGGCATTTATTCCTGATGAATTTAATTCAGCCACGTAGATGGCGAAGGTTGATCACTGTAGATCAAAAAGGGAATTTCCTGACCGTTTGTGAGAAAACAGCACTAGGTAAAATTTGTAGCGTGTGAAGGAAGTAGTTAACATGGCTATGTACATCTTCCTCTTTAACAGCTCAGACTGAGTCATGGTGTCTGCTGTGGTCTTTGATAAAGGAAAGTGCACAGGCTATTTCTGTAGCAGGAGACGTGCCCAAATTATTTTCCTCTAAGACGACTGGTGAACTCAGAGTAATGAGGAGATAGTAACTTCACCAGTAGCCCAGAATTTTATTGCAACACTTAACATTAAGTCACTTGCTGTTCACCAACTATCTATGCACTTACAGCTACTGAGAAATTTCTCCAAAAAAACGTGTTTTAAGAAAATTCCCCTTATGGTGAAGTTTCTCTATAAAGCTGAGAATTAGCTGAGATAGCACTGAGGTGAAGGGCGTTTCTTGATTTTGTGCTTCCCCCGATTAGCACCTGTGAAGCTGGAGGAGAACTGCAGGTGGGGAGGCAGGACTTGAAAACAGAGTCCCTCCAAACAGACTCTAATTCTGGTTTAGTAAAATGTGATAAAGAATGTATTCAGCCTCTCAAAACGTGTGGGTAAAAATCTTGTGTAAGAATATAACTAAATGGATAATAAATAAAGACAAATTTTAATTTTGGGACACTTTGAAAAGGGGAAATGGCTCTTTGGTAGGTTTTCTTGAGTTGCTCCCAGGGAGAGCTGGAACTGCAGTCTCACATGTAGAGGCAGAGCTTTTCTGTTACTCATCTCTATCAGCTGGCCCGAAGAGGCTCCTGAGTCCATTCCTTGAGAGCAGAGACAGGCAGCACAGCTTGTTGACTCTGCTGGTAGGTGTTAGTGCCTTCTTTATGAAAGGGCACATGGAGAGAGCCAGGGAGGTTCTCTGTGAAATGCTGCGTGGCCAAGTTCAAGACTAAGTTGTGATTTTGCAATTTAAGGCAAAAGCCAGATAATATAGAAATGATAGGTTTGGCCTTTATGCAGTGTATAGAAGCTTTCCTTGAAGTCAAGGGAGGCGTGCTGCTTGCTCATGTAACATCTTCTCTTACATTTTCCTAAGGTTTATCACTGCTTACTTAGGCACCTCCGTTGCAATGAACATCTGAATGACTAAAATAAGGTGAAGCTAGGTGAATACTAAAATTCAATATTTCTAAGACGTTTCATATATTTCTCTGCTCACTTCTCTTGCCCCATGTTACCACCAGTTACCAACCACCACTTTGGTTAGAATTTTTCTCCCCTAATTTTTAGCTGTTTAGAAGCTAGGTCTCCAGACGTGCTGAAAGAGATGCTTGTGGCAGCATCAGACAGGCAGTCTAGACAACTAGCTTGGACCAGGGGTGTAATTTTACTTAAGTTTATCTAGTAGAGCATAGGCATCTAGCCTGAACTGATTTTCCATCCAATCCATAGAATGAGTGGAGGAGGTGGAGACCACCTAATGGTATTGCTGTTATTTGCCTCTAGTTTCCTTGAAATCATGAACACATGGCTAATCGTGGGGCTGCATTGTTTAAAAAATTAAGTCTTTTAGTTCAGAAGTCCTTAATACACAGACTCCTCACTGAAAACTCACTCACAAAATCATAGGGATTCACTAGAGCCACAAGGCTCCCCTAGACTCCCCCAGATCTGCTACGGCTCTTACCTGTTCTGGGACATGGAAATGCTCTGCTGCAGAATGAGCAGGGTGGTTTGGCCCATATCAAAAGCCTTGCATTGACAACAAAGACTTGGAAAATGGACAGGATGGATCTGTGACAATTTTAGATAAACAAATATGTCACAGTTAGTTATCTAGACTCCCTTTATGGCCACTGAAAGGAAATAAGTACTTCTGTAGTGTGGTTCATTAGAGCTATTTTTGATAACTGCCTAAAGATGAGATGAATAATATTTCAGAAGTTCCGATTTTTCTGCAATACTAGCTCAGATGTAGATGAGTATATTGTGCCCTGGTCAGAGTAACTTAGAAGTCTGTTTTTCTCTACATTGCTAGCTCAGAAATACGTACTTCTGTTGTACTTTGTTCAGAAGAAACAGTCACTGCTGTGGATGTCACTTAAGTTGGTGGCGAGCTTTTGTATCTCTTCTAGGTACTATTTTAGCTATTTCTGCTGGAAGTCCCATTTTTCAAAGGATCTTAATAAAAGTCAGTAGGGGTCTTCAGTATAGAGACAACATTACCATTTCTGCAAGAATCTTGTATGAGCTGTGCTGTTCCTCCTGCATTGAGTGGAGTGGGTTATACCAAGAGATACTTAAGCCATCTCACAGGTAATGCAACATAGCCTGTACTCATTTCAGATCTGCATCTATAGCAATATGGACACCTCCTTAGCCAGCATTCTGAGCAGTCAGTGCTGCCAGCAGCTTTATCCTTGCATTAAGTCCCCCAGTCAATACAAAGCAATGCAGCCTGGAGCTCCCAAAGGGCAGGAGATTCAGCAAGCATGGTGTGTAAAAGAAAATACTGTAATATTGAAGTATTTCAGAGATCTAAGATGCTTTCTTAACAGGAATCTACTTAGAAATTAAAATGTAGGATTCTGGGCCTGGACTGCATGGTGCGAGTTTCTGCAGCAGCTGTTGTTATGGGACCTGAGTCTGCATCAGAACTTGCAAATGAACACGACCCTAACTTCTCACTCATCTGGTAGGTTTCCCATAGAAGTGATACCTTTTAGTGTGACAAAAAGGAAAAGGGCCCTTTCTAAAAGCTCCCTAAAATTATCAGATCAGTCAGTTTTTCTTCAGCCATTACAATGACACATATTCAGGACTTTCCAGAAAAGGCTGGAGAAATTGTGTTAGTATCCTCTTTAAGCGTTTGCAGTCACTGTCATTAATTACCTTTTCAAAGACTTTGTCACGTATACATGGTTACTGTTTGCACTGAGATAATTTTAAAAATACATTAAAAGTGTGGCGTTTGCTACCGTCCTATCCTCTGGGTGCGTGATTGCTTCCCTGTGAAACACTGCCCAGCTCTGGGTCCGTCGCTTCCTACTTCTGGTCACCGCCTCTTCAGAAGTCAGTGAGTTTTTCCCCCTTAGTTCATAACAGTACAAAAAAGGGAAGTCAGAAAGAACAATTGCTCGCACAGGATCGCCATGTGATGCAAAAAAGCTGTCGTCTTGCAGCGAGAACTAACCCCAGGCTGCAAACTCTGCTGACGTGCAGCGGCCGAGGGCTTGGCTCCCTACCAGCCGGGAGCAGCCACCAAGCAGGCAGGATTGCCTTTAATTAAACCCTTTTTTGTATCAGTAAGGAGTGCTTCCCTGGGGCACTGGAGGTAGCTTTTGTAGCAGCTGCAGAGAGCCCCTTGAGCGGCCGTGGCTGAAAGGCTGCGTGCCGCCTGCCTGGGGAGCAGCCTCCTCGTCGGGAAGTGGTCCATGTGCATCAGGCTTTTCGGGGGGAAAAGCTCAACTGGTGGTGTTTGCGAGCTCAAGGAAAGAAAAGTTCAGGCAGGGGAAGGAGTTGGTGTGGAGATACTCAGCGGTGGTTTTTTTCTTTCGCCTGAAAGAGGTCTAGACATGATTGTGGCGGAGCAGTGTGGAGATCCAGGTGCTTTGCTGATGGTACAAACATCAGCATGTTTCCCACTCTGGAGATTTCAGCCTAAATTTAAAGGCTGTGCAACTGCTTGATTACGGGAAAACGGTGATTCACTTTGAATTGTCAGCAGTAGAAGACAAAATGGAGAGACTCTGTGCTTAATGTGCTTAAGCTTTCAAATGACCCTTGGGTGCAAACCTGCAAAGACATTGCTGGGCCTGTAATGCCCCAAAAGGCACAGCGAGGGCTTATGGTTGCCAGCCATGGATCACAGGTTTATGCCACTGGTAAATGGGATATTATTTGTAAATGCGACAAATGGGTAAATACTGCTCCGGTGCTTTACAAGCCAGGTTTTTAATGGGTGTTATTTTCTAAGGTGGCTGTTTCCATGGCTTGTAAGCATTTCATAAATGTTTCTGAAATCATTCTCGTGATGCTGGTGTGAGGTTGGTAGGTCTCTGCTGCCTGCATTTTGCAGGTGGGGATAAAGGAGGCAAAGAGCAATTACAGTCTCTTCTGAGCAAAGATAGAGTGGTTCATTACCTGCTTTTATTGCCTCTGTCATTATGGGTCCCTAGGTTCAATTAGAGCCTCCCAGTTCTACTGCAGTAGATTAATGACAAAATTACCTGCCTAGGGTTTTTTTTTTGGGGGGGGAAAGCTGCAAGACACTGCTGAAACTTGGATTTCAGTTTCCAGTGTGGCAGGTCTTTCACGACACTTCAGCCTCTGGTGGAGTCCTCCCTCTGCGTTGCTGGATCCCGCATTAGCCTCCTCCCCTACACAGAGAGCCAAGTTAGCCCCAGCTGTGATCTAGCCCTGCTGCAGTCCCAGCTCAGCAATCTTCTTCAGAGGAAACAGTTGTTTTGTGTTGTCTTCCATGAAGAAACATGAGGGAAGTAGGAGTAGGAAAAAGGAAAGGCTGAAGGGCCTTCTGTTTTTCCCCCATTCCTACATCGTATCCACTGAAAGTCTCCTCATGGCCAGCCTGTGCTAGCAGCTAGCCGTTTTGCTGAAAGCATCCCAGCAGTAAATCTGTCAGCAAAGCTGGAATTCCTCCCTCCTAAATTTATATCTCTGCAGAGTAAATATATACAGCTGAGCTGATCACTCTCACCCTCTTATAGTCAGGGGAGAGAAGTAGATATTTTTAGGCTCAGGTTAATCTCCTAAAGCAGACGGCTAAAATAGGTCAGCTGATGGCTGTAAATAAGAAGATGTTTTTACTTGTGCACAGGGAAGGTGAAAGCGTGCGCACCTTTGTGCCTCGGTCTCCGTGACTGGAAGGGGCCGGTTCCCAAAGAAGGGACATGTGCCTGAGTGCTGGGACAGGCAGCAGGCGAAATGGCACTGCCTCTGGTAAGCAACAGATCACCTCAGAGAGGCTCCTTCTATCCATCACTGAGGTTGGGCAGTCTGAACCGATGGCCTCAGGAGGTTTTGTCCCCTTAGCTTAAATACGGGGCTGCACTGCGACCCACGGCAGGAGTGTATAATCCCACTTCTGAGTTTTAGATGACTGCACCTCTGGTGTAGGGAATAAGTTCTAGTAATTGCAATCTCTGAGCAGTATTAAAGTGTTTGAATAATAATATTTCAGCCAGCTATCTCTACATACCTATGTATTACAGATTCACACAGTGTTATTAATGTAGCAGTACTTCTGAGAGTTGTAAATGTCTTCATTAAGGGACCAGTTTCAGAAACAAAGGTATATATTCAGTTCTGCAAGTAGTTCCAATCACCCTTGGCTGGTTTCAGGTCATACTGATTTATAAGTGAGGATGCTTTGAATGGTAGCTCAGCAGATAGGCTGGCTATGATGGGTAAGTTCCTGCTGCCACTCAGGTGGGTGGGAAGAATGTCTGTTGATTACGATGAGGTCACAGTTTCATTCTGTGATGTTAGATGTGGCTGAAAATGCCATGTTAGTGAAGGCACCCTTCACAACAAGATCAAATGGAGTATTTTCTAAAATTCACTCTGCATTTCTCAAAAGAAACTTCAGTGATACTCCTGGAGAGCTGATCGCATTAACTTTGCTGATATTAAGCGGCAGCTTGCAAAATGAGTGGACCACTGCAATCAAGATTGCTTAGAGAGTAAGATACTACGCAAAGTGAGTAATGGTGTCAGTCACACTTTGGAGGATACTTTTGTTTGCCTTGCAAAAAGTAAATTAAATCTCTAACATCTTCCTCATGACCATGCTGGTTTTTCTAATGAAGCAGTTAATATAGCTGCCTAATATTGTGATTGCAAATTTGAAGTTCATTAAATGTTAGTACAGCGCTCAAACTGGACGACTGATTTGGAATTACCCTATGCCTGGCCTACAAAGACCAACACAGGGTCAGGAAAGTCCCAGGATATTTCAAATTTTTAAATGTCATCCCAGCACATCCTACTGCTCTCTTGCTCTAGTCCTCTTGCAGCAGATATTTATACCGACCATAACAGAAAAAAAAGAAAGCATCAGAGGCTGGAATACCAGATTTTGACCTGTTCCATATGGAAAGCAATTGTGTAGCCACCATTAAATGTGGTGTAAAATCAATTCTCAGATTAGTTCTAGGTCGAGACAGCTACTGCTAAATCTGAAAATAAAGCAAGAAGCTGTGTTATAAATACTGACTGCAATGAGAGGAAGAAACGGGAAGAGGTGAAAGAAGGAAGGCATCACCTGCTCCCTAACGTCAGCTCTCAGATGAGAGCAGGGACTTTGGGAACATGAGCTGGTGCTGCCTGGTACCTCAGAGCATCTGGATGTGCCCCGCAGCAAACCCTGTTTAGTCACCTCGTTCAGTCAGCCTGTGGCAGGCATCCCACAGTGACGGGTGGCACAGTTTAGTTGTCCATACCTGCGCATCTGTTGCCGTTTGAGGTGCTCCAGGCTGCCCAATGGGAAAACTTTTTCTTTGCTGGTTTTTTTCTGTTCTTCTGAGTGGAGCCTGAGGACCTGCTATCCCAGGACACACAGCTCAGTCCGGTGTGCTGTGCCTCATTTTTAATCCAGGTGCCTATATTGTCAAATTTCACAGCAAGGAGTCAGTCCTAGTCACGGTGGTCCCAGTGCTTGTGGAACAGATGCACCGCTCTGATTGCTCCCCTGTGGCCACTTGGGTGAGCAGGATGGGGCAGGGAAGAGCTGATGCTGTCACCAGTGATACTGTTTGCGTGGTGGCAAATATGCACAGCTCTTTAAGGGGCATCGCTCAAATTGCCGTGCTGTCTCCACAATCGTCCTTGAGAGACATTCTGTATTACTCTGCACAGCTCCTAGCTCAGGGCTCTTCTTAAACAGTGTAATAGCATCCTGTGAAGGTACTGTGTCTGAGTGAATTATCAGGACAGCTGTTCATTAGCATTCATGTTACGTTCATCATTGGTATGACTGTGATTTACTGTACCAGCTTGCAAATAGTCAATTTATTGTATTAAAGCAGTCAGCAGCCTTGCCTGTGCTAATCATGAATCACACCTCCAAAATCACGAAGTTACTTTCAGGCAAAATCATAAGGGTTTTTTTTTTTTTTCCTTTGCTTTATATTTCTGAGCTCTAAGTCAGGTCACATTTAGAGTTTTCCCCCATGAACTGGAACTTCTAAAATTAAGCAGGACCTTCCACCTGTCGCTTGCTTTGAAAAGCTGAAGAAAATGGCTTTTACAAAACTATGTGTCTCAAAATCAATTTCACAGGCATCCTCAGTTCTGTATGTCTCACTGCCTCGTGGGTACAGTCTCTGCTTCCATTTCATTTCCAAGCCATAGACACTTCTATCACATTCCTATTCCCACCTTTTCCTGAGATGACTTATAAATTACATTCTGAAACAGAGTCATTTTGACCTAACTTAGGGCTTTATTTTTTTTAGTAAT
The DNA here is from genome assembly GCF_965183815.1 of Platalea leucorodia. Classification (NCBI taxonomy): domain Eukaryota; kingdom Metazoa; phylum Chordata; class Aves; order Pelecaniformes; family Threskiornithidae; genus Platalea; species Platalea leucorodia. Next base: position 72,848,670 of record NC_138824.1, read on the forward strand.
GATCAGTATAGTATATTGGTGTTGCTTAGTAATGAAGTCTCTTAAGACCCGTCTGGCACATTTTTCAGAACATCCTATTCTATTCTCTGTGGAATATGACAACAAGATCAAATAAAACTGTGTATCAGGAAAACATATAAAATACTGCCTATGTTAACAAATTATATTTTTATTTTAACTTCAGGAAAGACAGAAATGATCATTTTAGTAAGGCTGAACTTCCTACTGCCCGTTTCAGAGCCGATGGTGTCCTATTGTCTTTTGTCATCAGTTTTCATACAAGAATTGTTTCAAGTCCATGAACAATTTCCTCCTTGGATGTCCTCCATTGTACCATCTAGATGATAGTGTGCCATTCCAAAAACATTTCATTCTGAGCATTTCATTTCTACTCACATCTGGAGCACTGTGTCCCATTCTGAGCTCCCCAGTGCAAGAAAAATATGGACTTTGTGGAGTGAGTCCAGTGCAGGAACACAAAGATCATTTAAGGACTGGAGCATCTCTCCTATGAGGAGAGGCTGAGAGTGCTGGGGCTGTTCAGCCTGGAGAAGAGAAGGCTCAGGGGGACCTAATCCATCTGTATAAATAGCTGATGGGAGGGAATGAAGAGGAGGGAGCCAGGCTCTGCTCAGTGGTGCCCAGTGACAGGACAAAGGGCAGTGGGCACAAATTAAAAACCATGACATTCTATATGAACACAAGAAAACATGTTTTTACTGTGAGGGTGACCGAGCACTGAAACAGGTTGGTCAGAGAGGTTGTAAAGTCTCCATTGGTGGAGATATTCAAAACCTGACTGGACATGGTCCTGGAAAACCTGCTTTTGGTGTCCCTGCTTGAGCAGAGGGTGGGACTGGGTGGTCTCCAGAGGTGCCTTCCAGCCCCAACCATTCTGCAGTTCTGTGTGATACAAATTTGTAACCCCATGTATTTATACATGTTACACTTCTTGTCCATGGCACACATGTAAAATCATGCACACTGTTTATCCATATGCTGTAAGCTCATGCCAGTTTAAATGATCAGTCTTAATTCTGATGATTTCAGGTCCCTAAAGTAATTTCCATGACCCTCAAATTCTCCCAAGAACAGCAGAATTCATCACACTATGGCAAAGTCTTCATTTTAGGCTCTTAGTCATTGAATATATGAATACATTTCTCTTAGTATTTAAATTGCTATTTTACTTTAATAACTTACTGTTATAAAAAGCTATTTCCCCCTAGACCCAGCCCATGCATATTTAGAACGATGTCTTGTTATTTTTATATTGAAACTTACATTTTTACTAGATCTCTGTTCCACTAGCTCTTCCTATAGAGTGTTCTCATTTGTACATCGATTCATTCTTATCAACTCAATTTAATGGGAAATTCCAATTACAGAGCTCAAATCTGACCTCCGTTACATAGGCGCAACCATTGACAGATGCTTGGGTTAAAAAGTATTTGTGCATAAACCCAAAGAAACCCAGCCTGACTCTTAGAATTCAAGCTGGTACACGATGGCTTAGTAGCAGCACTGTTTTACTGCCTGCAGAAGTCTTTGGGGGTTGTAATCTGGATCTCTACTGAGTTGTCTAACAGCCTCTAAGTGAGTCAAACACATTAATGGATAGATAAGATAGAAAGATAGATATTTGTATGCGCATTCAGATTGTAATTAGAGCTGCTAAAAAAGCTGCCAAATTATGCACATCTTTCGCAATCAACAGGCTTTGATGGGGATTAGCAATGCTCCCAAGATTAGGCAGTCTGATGATCCTGTGGCATGTACTAAATATCACGATGATAAAGGCTAAGAATGTAACTGCACAATTGTAATGAATAAAACAGAAAACAAGCCAAAAGTCATCTTTCTACAGTATCTCTTTAAGTTAATTCAGCCTCTACCCAGCATAATTCTGAAAGAAAAGTTCCAGCCATGGTTTGTGGATAAACGGTTTGTTTAATTGTGGAATGCAACTCATGCATGCCAGGTGGGCACCTGTACACGCAGATCCCACATTTCACAGGTTGCCTTCACTTAATTATGCAGGTGCTTCTTTTATGGCTTTCTGTGAGGTCTGTCAAAGGGTTTGGGGGGTGTTTTGGAGGATTCTTTTTCCTAAATTATTTTATGCCCTGCCTTGCAGATATGGAAACTTACTGGCAGACATCAGCGTTGATCTTTTTTCATGGGTTATAGCTTCAAAAAATCAGTCCTAGAAATACATCTGGTTCCCACAGACTCAAAGTTTGGACTCAGCCATCTACATTTGGGTTTATTTGACTTAAGGAGCTAAGAAACACTTTTTTTTTCCTTTTTTTTTTTTTCCCCCTGGGGTTTATTCCAATGAGGAGGAGAAAGAAAGGCAAGAAGGGAGAGTGTCTGTCAGTAGCCACAGGCACCACCACTGCCCTGTAGTGGGGGCAGTGGCAGGAGAAGGCTCCCTGTTTGTGGGCTGCTTGTTGAATGTACAGGAGGATGCTGCACTGCTCAGACTGTTTCATTTGCAAATGAAAACAGGGAAAACAGGGCACCCCTCAATGCCAAGGCGAATGGCAGGGATCCTCCAGGTCTTACTAACTGGCTGCTCTGCTTTGTTGGACTTTGTCTTAATGTATTTTCTCCCTTTGGCTGTGGTCACTCCCCTGCCCTGTGTTCACTGGTGTAAGAAAGACCACGTCATGCTTTCCTTGCCAGGCATACAAGAGCAGGAAGAAGGTGGGAGAAGAGCAAGGGAGATCTTTACTGATTTTATATTGTGTGGTGTGTGTTGGATGTTAGAACGTAGAAAAATGGATCTGCCCATCAACAAACAGATATGAGAAGAAATTACTTATTTCATCATTCTGGCAGGTGATAAGCCTGCAGCCATTTATCAAGTGTCCACTAGAAATAAATGTCAGTTGTCATTTTCTCACTTTTAATAATGTTATACCTCTCTGTAATTTTAGCTGTTCATCTCAACTGCTACCTTTTTTCTTTTTTTTTTTTTTCTTTTTTGAAAGAGTGAGCTTAGAAGAGAAAGACTAATTTAATGAGGCTTCCCCCTTTCTTAGGCAAGCCAGCAAAATGATTGAAAGAACACCAAATTAATTATTTGGATTCATAAAAATAGAAGCAGCCCACTTGCTTAAAGTAGAATAAACACCAAGCAGTCTCACTTGGATTTTCAGTGGCTTTGAATTTGAGTTTGCTTTTACAGCAACACCAGCAGTATTCTCCCAGCTTGCTAACCCAAAGTCTCTGCTACATTTTTCTATCAATCACCCTTTGGGAGACTCCTTGTCCCTCCTGTGTGTACCAGGTTGGGGAGGTGAGAGCCTTATTCCCTTATCAGCTGTAAACCTTTCTTATAACTCTAGAAAGCATGAGCTGAAGTTTTTCAGTCCTTCAGCAAGCATGGCTGGTAGGCAACTTACTGGAAGCTTTACTTAAGTGGAGGAAGGTTTTTACACAATTTGGTATGACAGTGAATAATACCAACTCTTCATTAGCACCTGCTCTATCCCAATAGCAAAATAACATTATTCTAGACTACTCCCACACTTTCAGCTTTCAATATGACTGTGCCTAATTATACTGCATGGGTTATCAGCAGCAGAGCTGGAGCTTTTGGTAGTCAAGTTTGGGATTATTGGAGTTTGAGGTTTCTGGAGAGACATGGCAGAACGTTTGAGGTAGAAAGACAACTACCTGCTACACGTACACAGGTTTATCTGCCTGGAGGTTTATCTAGATGACCAGAAAAGAGATGATAAGTGGTTCAGCTGCAACACCAAGGTGCATGGGGTGGCCTTTTCCTGACAGAGCTGTGAGATTCTCTCGAGGGTGCGTATGGACTGAGGGGGTGGCTGTATCTTTTTACATTCACATTCATGTTTTGACATTTTCTCAATTCTTCTTTTTCTCCCAAGGAGGCTTAGACATTCAGAGCCTGGCCCATAGTGAGAAAAGGAGGCACTAAGCCAAAAATCTTACATTACAGCTTTTTAAAATACAGACCATGCTTTCTTACGTTTGCATGGAAAATAGATGAGAATCGTACCATATATGTGATCCTGCATAACAGATTATCTCTAGACTAGGGTAAATTCATATTATTCCTAATGTGAGAGACTTCTTTGGAGGGAGGAAAATCACTGCGGGCTGCATTGGTTTGGGGTGGGCTCCACAGGGACACATCTGTCACCCTACTGTGTCTGAAAGCCCTGGCTGTAACCATCCTGCTCCTGCACAAGAACCTCTTCTAGCTGGGCTGTCCTCCTTTCTCCCATAGATACTCTACTCCTGGCCAAGCAGTGGCACAGTTCTCTGTCTTGTAGCCTCGCAACAGATATTTTCCCATGAGAGAGGACCTGCAGGCTGGAAGTCCTCCTCCCAGGCAGGGACTGGCCTCAAGCTCTGCTCTTGCCTGCCTGAGTGCTCTCTCTTCTCACCAGCTGGCCTGGGGAGGACAGCCTCCCTTCCCTGCCATGGTTTCAAAAGAAAGCATCCTCATGAAGCATTGTTTGAGCATACCCGTGAGATCTGGGTGGAGTTTTGGCACCTTCTGGCCTCTGTCTGAATTACAGATTTTTCTTTTACAGGAGGAGGTGCTGGGCTTCTCCAGGAAAGGAGCCTCCAACCCTGTACCAGTGCATGTGTTTAAGGACCCATTAAAGGCTGCAATTCAAAGCAGAGGCACTGATTTATTTTAGGACCCCCAGGCAGAGCAGAGAACTAAAGCGTCTGACTACTTGTTAAGCCTTACAGGCGTATGTTCCTGTGTCGTCACAATTTCAGTGGCATTTGGTTACAGTGCTCTCACCGGAAAGCATCTAGTCGGGCTGAATTATTGTATATCACTGGCAGAAAACAGGACAAACCCAATTATCCCAGTGCCTGGGATCCTTGCAGTAAGAAGGAACTGCTGAGGTGGGATGCATCTGGATCATCCCAGCAAGAAGTCAATTTTTTTTTTTTTTTTTTGCATAGGAAGTAACATGGGTAAAAATCAAATTCTCTGAATCCCAAGTCTGCCTATACAAATCCAACATTAACTGGGGATATCAGCACATGAACAACATATACTAGATAAGCATTTAAAAAGGAGGCCTTTCTGCAGCACCTTTTTAAATGTACCTATCTCCTCCTACTTACCTTCTCCTGATCTGGCTTCAGAATTATTTACAACATGTTGTGAACTTGTAATCATCTCTGAGGTGAGAAATTAGCTCTAAAAGGAAGGTAAAATTCCATCACTTTTTATGATGCAAATATTTTGAACTAGGGAAGAAATTCCTTCTTAGCCTTTCAAAGTGGATCATGAGATGTAATTACAATAATTTTACTGCATAGATACAAATAAAAGCACATGGAAGGCGTGTGGGCAGTCCTGCATGGCTACATGGCTAACAAGGGATGGAGGATTTGTAGATCCTCAACTTCCAAACCCTGGATCAGCTCCAGCCCTGTCAGATATGTGACAAAAAAGGTCGCATCCCATCATTATCTTTCTAGTGATAGTAGTCCATATTTTTTTTCTCAGAAGGTTATCCACTGTTTAATTACCCCCCTCCCCCAGTTAGGAAATCATGTCCTGTTCGTCATCTGAACCTGCCTGAAACCATATTTCAGGCACTGAAGTTTTCCTTTTGTCAGTAGTACAAGAAATTTAGATTTCTATATGCAAGTACCTATACTCAGCACTTGAGTCATGTCTCAGCTTCTTATCAATAAGCTAAATAAGTTGAGCTCCTTAAGCTTCACATCATGACTTGTTTTCCAGTCCCTGGAGATACTTGTGACCCTCTTTTGAACTCTCTCACCCTCTCTGTCCTCATTATTTCCATATCTTTTCTGAGGTGTGGACAACAATGTATGAATAGCCATAAACAGCCAGACCAAAGGTGTATCTAGCCTAGTGTCCTGCCTCTGGCAGCACTTCCCACAGATGCCACGGGAAGATTAACAGTGAAAACAAGGTGCTGCTTTCTTCCCTGATACCCTCCAGCATCCAAGTGATCTGCAGCTCGTTGTGCCACACACATATGCTCTTAACCTGAACTGGGATCACTTCCCATTTTCTGCTTGATGTTCCTGGTTGTAGGGAGCCAGGGACCGCCTTAGCGTATTTCTTGCCATTGCAGTGCCTCAGAAGCTCATGTCTGTGAAATTTTTTAAGTCCTCCATGGAGCTGCAGCTTTCCAAGACACCTTACTACCTCTAGCAAACAAAACTTGCAGTCTGATGGAGCCAGTACACACAATCCTCCTGCCCTTGACTCTCAAGTCCTTATCTGGAAAGCCACCATGTGTTGCCTCCTGCACAGATTGCATTGAACTAGGATGTGAGCTTTTCCAGAAGGAAATATTCTGCGCCCCCAACTTATAAGTTACAGAGTGCAGAATGTGAGATATTAATATTTGACTTCAGACTGCTTCCAACTCTACATGCTTTTCACCTCCTATTCGGAGAGTAAGCCTTGCCTGCTTTCCAGAGATTTTAGAGCAATGGACTCCAGCCTACTGTAATACACCTGCAGTAATGTAACCTGAAAGCTTTCAATGATCGAGGTGTTTTAAAAAGTGAGAGCTACTTAAATTAAATAAAATATATTTAAATGTATAGTCGGCTCTTGGATTTTTTGAGACTACCTGCAGAGAAGACTTAAAAAATAAAACCAGCATTGACTGTCTTTCTAAAAGAAAACTGAGATTCCCTCATAATAGCATAATTACTCCAGGTGTTAGGGCATTAAAAATAACAGCAACATTATAGAGGAAGGAATGAGTTGGCAGTACTGCCGCCACCTTTATTTCCTACAACTTCCAAATGAATATGAGAGAAATCTTATCACATTCACATCTCCGCGTGTGCAGGTGTTTCCACACCACCACCCGTTCGCTCTGGTACGCCTACCCCCCTCACTCCTGCACTCCTTCGTGCAGTCTCACCCTTGAATCCTGTCTCTGCTCCTCAGTGTCACAGGCACAGGCAGACACAGCCCAGCTGCCTTTATCTACAGCCGTCGCCTGCATGCAAGACCTACCCCCTCATCCACGCGTACATATCCCAAAGTCAGCGCACGCGCACCAGACCCCGCACTTGCACACGGCATCACTTAGTGTTTTGTCCGGGAGAAGGGATGAGACACAGAGGGTCCCCGCTGTCCAAGCACTTAAGGTGCCCGAGTCCTTTTGAGGGGCGATTTCAGCAAAATGCCTTTTGCAGCTTGCTGGGGTTTAGGAGCTTCCAGATAGGTGAGTATGGGTCTGAGCTGCTCTTTCCCAAATTGAGTGGTTGTGGAGGATTATATTTATACCTCCACTGTTCCAGCCTTTGACAAACCATCCCACACATCTGTTATATTAGATGGCTTCAACCTAATATTTTTTGAGCTATGCATATGGGAACACAATTATATAATCTTTATTTGTTTTTCTCTATTCACTCTCACTCCTCCATTCTTCCCTCTCCCCACCATGTATCTTTAAGGATCCGCTAAAATATTACACAGTGTTTTTTACTCATCACCGTCTTTTTCTTCCCCTTGTCAACAGATGCTTACCCCAATTCTGAAGTGATCTATGTGTGGACTAATAGCACCACAACGTCTGTGGTGGTGGCTGAAGACGGTTCACGACTTAACCAGTACCACCTGATGGGACAAACTGTAGGAACTGAAAACATCAGTACCAGTACAGGTAGGGAGAATATTTCCACCCTATGGTTGCTGATCGCAGGAGCAGGAGGGGAGATCCACCAGCTCCAGTTATTTTGCAAGGAGGCTAGGGAGGCATCTATGGGACGTGTGGTGTTGGGGAGATCCTGTGCAGGTTCCTGGCTACTTAGCAAAGGCACTGAAACACTGAGAGGGTTATATACTGGCTGTTCGGTACATCGCAAGGCTGTTGCTGAAGATGCATCCAAGGCCCTGCTATTTAACGGGAGCATTGGAGAAGCTGCATGCAGCTTCTTGGCGACCGCCTTTGCTGAGGCTGCCAGCACTATTGCTGGCTTATTTCCCTGTGGGAGGAACCACCCCGGGAGGCAAACACCACCCACGCATTTGATCCGTTTCAATCATCGCTTTAAAATTATTTGCTTGATGAAACTGCACAGGGGGGAGGGAGTGGAGGGCAGGTGGGGGTTGTGGCTGTGGCATGGCTCTGCAGCGTGTCTGGGGAACCACGTGGCTGGAGAAGAGGTGCAAACCCCGAGGATTCCCATTTCCTCCCGGGCTGCAAGCGGAGGCGCCAGATGTGGCAGCATTAGGGAGGCAAAGAAGCTTTAATCCCAGGCTGGGCACCCACGTGAGCCGTGCCCCCCTGCTTCTTAAGGCTCCCACGCAAGGGCAGCCCTGGGCACGCATTGGCAGGGGGACTCCCGGGGGGGTCGAGGCGGGGACAGGGTTCACGTGGGCTCGGCAGGATGGGGGCTTAACCAGGTTACACAATGCACTCGTCTGGAGAGCATTAGTGGCACCCAGCGTTGAGGCTCCTCAGCCTGGAAGCAAAATAGCCTGCCGTGAAGGGAAGGGGGATTTCCACCACCGCTGGTTGCATGGGGCTTGGGGAGGGGAAAGGGGGCAGCCTGCAGCAACACGGCTGGAAGCAATTCCTGCTGGCAAAGCACAACAGAGTCTTCTGGTGATGCACTGTGTCCTTGGTGAAAAAGGATGGGCTCTGAGCCGAAAGCAGGATTGTAGAGGTCAAGGTGTAGATTGAGTTAGGAACCTGTTACTATCTGCAGGAAATTTAGGAGATTTGGAAACAGGTACACAAACACTCGCATACAAAGTTAGTTGGACTGAAACATGAAGGCGCGTAAAGCTTTCTGCTCAAACTGTCCAAACACAGCAAATAAAGAGGGAGGCAGCTGAGCTTGCCACTTGACTCTCCAAACAGGAGACAAAGTGAGGGAAAGCTTGCCTCGGGTAGCACAGGGGAGCCACCAACCACAACCGCCATCTCCATCCTATAGAGCTTCACCCCCTCCCTTGCCCGTTTCAGGAGACACAAAGCTGTTGCTAAAGCAAAGATACCTAAAGTCAAGAGAAGCATATAGGCAAAGTCAGAGCAGCCACTACTGCAGAAAAAGGATGAGTATGCTATCTCCCATTAAAGAGCAAAGACACTTTTTTCCTTACCAGTTTACCATCATAGCCGCGTTGTTTTCTGCAATGAATGGCAGCTCCCCTCTCGCCTTCATCATTGCCAAGAAAAAGATCCAGAGGATGTACCGGGGCATCTCCTACAAGCTCGTCCTCCTCCTCAGAGCAAGAAAACCATCCAGCCCAGGCACTGAATGCTCCAGCGTGTCAGCTCTGGGCCACTTCCAGTTTGCAGCTTTGCCTATGAAAGCTCCTTGTATTCCTCAGCCCAAGGAAACGGGACTCTTCAGACAAATCCCAAAGTTTCTGCCCAGTAACAACCTCCCTCCTGTATCCTAAGATTTAGGCTAATAAATGCTTGTTTTCCAATGTCAAGATTTTATATTAATGTCCCGGGTTACATCTGGGCTGGCTGGATTCTGATTGCAGGGTGGATCACAAAGAGCAGGGCACAGATTGTAACTGGGGATTAGCAAAATACAAAAATCCGATTTTGCACAGGGAAAGCATCAGTCAGCAATGGATTTTCTGGACTTCATCAAGCTCATAGGAGGCCAGTAATCAGGGTTACTTATGAACGGCCATCTAAGGCATTTCTTCCTTCTATTGAATTGTTGAACGTGAAAAAGAAAAAACAAATAGCTATCGCACAAATCCAAGTGCTTGGATCTTTTGTGGTTTTTTTGACACACAAGTCAAACTACACAGCCCTTGCAGTTGCATAGGCAAAATGTTTGTGTATGTTATAGGACATTTAAGCTCTCCTTTCTAACAGATTTTTTTTTAAATGGAAATGCTGGACCTGCACCAGTCCCTTGGGATTCTGCTGATTTTGTAGGCAAGCTGCTAAGTTTAGCTGTCTTCTCAGAAAAGATATCCTGGCACTCCCAATTCACTAACCAATCTTGAAATTGGGAATATTTTAGCCATGCCACAGAAAATATCTCTGACATGTGCCACCTGTTTGTTTGGTTTTTGTGCTAACATCCCCAAATGTCGTTCCCCCAAAAAAGAGGATATTTGACTACTCACACTGCTTCCAACAAGCCCAACATCTGTTATGTCCTGGTGGTGCAAGTGCTGAAAACAATCAGATACGGGATTTGGGTCCAAGTGGATCTTGCTGCTTTCTGCAAATGGTTGCCCAGTTCTGTTTCCCATACCCAGAATCTCTCATCGCTAACTTAGGATCTGCAGTGCCACAAAACAAAACAAAAACCCACTCTTTTATCTTCTACCAGCTGGAGCCTGAGCTCTGAAATATCCAAAGCCTAAATAATAAAAGAAGCATTCAGCCCTTCATTTTGCACCAAATAATTGTGATTTTTCCTTGAGATGAATCTTTCCCATGCATCACTATGAAAAGGACACAAACATTTCTCAGGGGCCAAAATATTCTGGGTGTCAGTGTGGTCAGGGACTGTGGTGTCACAGACCTAATGTTAGGATCTTGCCAGAACAGTTGTTGATACACCTGAGTCCAGGTATATCCAGTAAACAAACAAGCCTGGGAACTGGCTCATCCTCATTAAAATACTCTATTGAATCCCAGCCTAATGGCAATGGAAGAATGCGTGTAAGATCCTGGAAAATTTGTAAGCATGATCTCCAGAACTCCATCATCTAGATACCAGAAAAATACTGTGGCAGCTTTTAAAGCATAAAAAAACCTAACCTTAAGACCAGCAGCAGCATAGTAGCATAGCTCTGTGAAGAAATGCAATCATTCCTGCTCTAGGGCTTTTCACTAGTGCTAAATTTTTACTAAAACTGTTTTGTGCAGTAATGAGTGGACCCCATCAGGAACAGGATTCTCTTTTAAGTGCTACATAAACCTATAACAAAAATTAGCTGTTGCTCAAGAAAGCTTATGGTCTAAGGATAAACAGTGGCCTTACAGAAGTAAAAGGGAGCTTTGCAACTCCAATAGAGCCAGGATTTTGTTCTATATAAACAAAAGGCCAACTCAGGCAGCTTTTAGCTTTACTTTAAGCAGTGGTCTCAGGGCATTAAAAACCAAGCTGTGGGGTTTTCTTAAGCCCTAAGTCTGCTGGAGGAAGCATTCCTAGTGTAGGCATTTTTGAAAAGGACAGCATGGGAAATCAGAGAAGATATCGGTTGGAGGAAGAGCAAGTACAAAATCAAGGTGATATCATTATTTCAGTGGAGACAAGAGCTTTGATACGTTAAAGAAAATAATAAGGTAAAAATCAGCTGTGGAGGGCCATCAAAATGTAGGCATTCATTGTCTGCATTTACAAAAGGAAAAAAGAAGGATCCTGTTGCTCTGCTGAAGCTGCGTAGATTTTTTTTTATTCCAACTCTGAAAGCATACTGTCAAAATCAATAATGCACATCGTCACTCCTTAGTGCGCAGGGAAACTGTGACTCAAACACATCCCATTGCAGCAGCAACTCAGAAACAGATTACAGGCACATAGACCCTGCTGCTCCTGGTATATTTTATGGGTAATCCACAAACTGAATGCTCCTAAATAAAGAGCAAGTGGGGATCCTCCTGAGACCACAGCATGTTTAGCATCCCTGGTTCAAAATTACACTAAATGGAAGGGAATTAGATGTTGCTTCACAGGGATTTTCTCCCCAGTTTCACAGCATTGCCTGTCCATCTCCACATCCCTCTTCAGGGAACCGTTTCACCAGAAAATCAGACTCCAGAAGAAAGTCATAAAGATTGAGGCAGGCTGTCAGGTAAGGTATTTCTGTGCTATTCCAGTCTTTTTATCTAAAATCCTCAGCACGGACAAGGTCTGTAAACTTCATCCAGGATAATGGAGCTCCTCTAGCATAACGTATCAGTGCAGCTATACCTGCAAAAGCCCTTTCACTGTAGACCTGTTTTCTGCTAATTAGCCATATTGTCACTTAGAAATAATCTGCCAAATCTAACTGCTTAGCAATGCTGGCTGCAGCTCAACTCGGGCTATTCACTCAAGGCAGAATCAGTCTGTTATATATTTTCCTTTTGTGGCTGGTCTACAGAGACTAAGAGTCAAGTCTTGCAACAGAGATTATAGTTATATTTGTTTTCTTCTTGGAGCATATTATATATTTCAGAACAGGCATTACACTGATTCATCAGTACCCAGCTAAATGATACATGCTTTTAAAATAATGTGATATCAGTGTGAGTGGAGATCTGTTAGGGCTTGAAGGGGTTGGTGGTTTTTTATTTTTACATTTTGTTTTTACTCTTATTTCTCCTAGGCAAATAGTAGCCTGTTTTTAGCTAGCAAGATTTTGGCTTTGGGGAGCAGTTACCATCAATGAATAGCCTTCAGTAACAACTATGTGGTTTTACAGGAACAGTCTGAAAGAACCAGTTAAGTTTTGATTTTTTCTGAAACATTAGGGACGGTGACAGCTGGTCTGTTGATTTTGGAGTGCATTTTTTTAGGCTTTTATTGAAATTCAGAGGACCTGACAAAAGCCAGATTAAGGCAATGCTGTGAATTTGGCATATGAAAAAGACATGGAATTTAGCACTGCTGTGGCAGCTTTCAGTGAATTCTCCATACAGGCAGTACAATATTCATTGCACAAGTGAACAAGACATGGCACAATGTCTATCCAGAAACAAATTCCAAGGGCTAAGGTGATCCAAATTCTAGGAAAACTGCATGCACTAGGAGGATTTTTTTTTTCTGGAGAAGCAATATCTGATGGGTTTGGGTACTCAGATCAACAAGACCTCCCAGCACTGACACTGGGACAGGCAGTCCCTAAAGTGCGGTGCAGAACCCATTCTCATTCTTGAAAACTGATGGCTTGGCAGTAACAGTTGCCCTAATGAGGTTAAGTCCTGCTGCTAAATCAGGTTTCTAAGAGTAGATGTCCTTAATCGTTACTCTGATAAGACAGTTTGTAGAACTGAGTCAAAAACAGGCAGGACTTGGGCAGTGCCAGCAACCTGGATTTTTTTAAGCCTGTGAACATCAAGACGTCCCAGGTGCATAAAAGGACCGCAGCTTTTCAGTGCAATAGGAGCAGTCAGTCATTGTCTTCTGCTTTTGGGGACTGAATGTGAAGACTAGCAGGATCTAGCAGCACCTCTGTCTCAAGTCCTGGTTTTCCGCAGCACAGAAATCCAGACATTTTTCATGCAATTAAGAATGGCTGAACGGTATCCTCAAATGCGGGGGTGGAGCTGGCCTGCTTAAGTCCCTAAATCAGTAACCCTCCTTTATTTTACCCACATGCACATTTTTCTCCTTCTAGGCGAATATACTATTATGACAGCCCATTTTCATCTGAAAAGAAAAATTGGTTATTTTGTCATCCAGACGTACCTCCCTTGCATTATGACTGTGATCTTATCGCAAGTGTCGTTTTGGCTAAACAGAGAATCTGTCCCTGCTAGGACTGTCTTTGGTGAGTATCCCACTTTCTCCCAGCACACAGAAAGGAACGATCTGGCTTGTGGAAGTGATTTGCTGTAACAAAACCACAGTGCATTAATGCTTGTTTCTGCTTGAGATGTTCTAGACATTCCCTTGTTCTCTTCCAGTTTAAACTCAAAATCCTTTTAAAAGCACTGCCTGGGTTTTTTTGGTAAAGTTACGACAAAAATTGCTCAAGAATCAATTATATGAAGGTTAAGGACAGAAGACAGAAGAATCAGATTGGTGTGCTTGGTGTTTTTTTTTTTTCCACTCGGGTAAAATACTGGATGGTTTAAAACAAAAAAACATACGTATTATCATATTTAGTGTATACTCTAGCTAAGCATTTGAAACAGATTTCACTTCAAGACATTTTGTTTATTTCTATTTTAAGATGTTTATCTGGGGAAACCATGTAGAGGTTAATTAGTGACAATTATCTCTATTACCACCAAACAAATTAATATGATTTTGCATTTAGAAAACATATTTACTACAGAAGTTGTCATGGAAAAATCCTTCGGGGTTGCTTAAATTACTCAATTTATCACTAGAAGATTGCAGAAAATAAACACAGTCTTAAGTGAAGGTTGATGAAATACAAAATTTTCACTAGATGAAAAATGAGGGGAGCGGGAACAGTTTATTATGTAAAACTTTGTTCAGCTGTTCTTAAGAGAGTCATTCTTCTGTGCAAACCTACCAATATCAGTCGGCAGCTTCAATCAAAAATCAGTTCAGCAAGCTGGATGGGGAGAACACAGGTACCAGCATTGCTTTGCTGACGGGTGGCACCCATTCTAGGTTTACAAAGCTGTAACTGAGAGTTGAATTCTGTCCTATTGGGGGCATCCTTCCACAGATGAAAGTAGTGGCAGCTCTGTCATTTACTGACCTAGGTGAAAGGAGGAGCTGCAGTCAAGGAAATCAATAACAGCCAACAATTTCATACATAAAATCTCCATGTGAGAAAATAAAATCCATAACCCCACTTTTATTGTGCAAGTTACTGCTAAACGGGTTGCTTACTGTTTCTATAATGTACCACTTAATGAGGGACACTCTGTACATACTGTGCATCAATGTACAGGGATAAAATACCAGTAAGGTTTTGGTTTATGTAACAGCTGGGTTTGTGTTACTCTGAAAAATACTTATTTAGATACACTATAACTAGAGATAACCAGAACATCACAGAAGTGAACACCTGAGGGCAGAGGCATGTACTTTTTCTTAGTGAGCAAAGTATCTTACTCTTTTGGACCGTAATATGCAAACACTGACTGACTGCATGTGGCCTTCTTAGGTATTAGGCTGAATTGGGGCCTGCTCATAACTCATTAGGGATCTTGTAAGGGCTACCAAACTGATCTCTGCCTCTTTTGTTTTTTCCTCCTTTCCAGGAGTAACAACAGTCCTCACCATGACCACCTTAAGTATCAGTGCCCGTAACTCTTTGCCAAAAGTGGCCTACGCTACTGCAATGGACTGGTTTATAGCTGTCTGCTATGCCTTCGTATTTTCTGCATTGATTGAATTTGCAACAGTCAACTATTTCACCAAGAGGAGTTGGGCATGGGATGGCAAAAAAGCCCTGGAAGCTGCTAAAATCAAGGTGCTTACCTTACATTTTTTAAATACCTAGAATAAAAAGCCGTTACTCAGCATAGCTCAAATAACTGAATGGACAATTTTCAGCTTCTTCGTGAAAAAGGTATTTAATTACCTCATGACATACTTTCACCTTCCTATAGAGGAATATTTGCAAGGAAATACGCCGCCGCCTTTTCATGGAGATGGTAGACTATCAGTCTCCACCATCTGTATGGAGTGGACTGTTTTCAGAGGGCTATAGGGCATTGAGTGCACGTGGCATGGGATCTCAGTGACCAGACTTCTGATAATAGCAGACAGATACTATGAAATGTATCTCTGAAGAGCACTCCCTATGCGCTCTCCCAAATAAATGACAAAGCTCATGTTGAGCTCTATGAGTCAGGGTCCCACCGCAGTATCCCCAGTAAAAAAAGAGACAAAAGAGCAGTTCTGTGAAAATGCAAACTTTTGAGTATCGCGCTGAAATTAAAATTTTGGAATAGGACTGATTCTTAGCAAATGATCTCCTAGAGAGAGCTTGCAGGCATCCCAAAAGAGCAATACAAAGAGAGGAAGCTAGCAGGGGCAATGAGCCCTTCACCACACTCCTTGCTGCAGCCAGGAGGGTGAGGTTCGTGTCTTGGCAGCTGCTCGTGGGGCAGCAACCTCTGCAGGTGCAGGACCGCGTCGCCCTGACAAAAGGAGCTGCTAATGCACACGCCAGGTGGGATCCGGGTCCAGCCGGCCGGTCTTAGCTTTCTCTGGTGTCAGGGAAAGTTTCACCTGAGTAAGGGCTATAAAATCAGAGCAGAAACAGCTGTTCAGGAGTCAAAGTTGGAATAGCCAACAGGCATTTATTAGCATGATTGATTACAGCACTTAGATTTTTGGGTTAATATCTCAAGAACGTGTTTCCACTTTCTGTTCCTGCGGTCTAACATTTTGTTCTTTACCCTGCAGAAAAAAGAGCGCCAATTGCTGGGAAATAAATCAACTAATACTTACAGCACTGGGAAGATGACCCCTGCACCAAACATGCCAAAGGACTCAGGCCCATCTGTCATCTCAAACACTGCACCTGCTCCAGTGAAGTCTGCAGAAGAAAAGCCTGCTGAAAGCAAAAAGACTTACAACAGCATCAGTAAGATTGACAAAATGTCCCGGATAATTTTTCCAGTGCTGTTTGGAACTTTTAACTTAGTTTACTGGGCCACATATTTGAATAGGGAGCCTGTTATTAAAGGTGCCAATTCTCCAAAATAAACTGAAGGACTCTAAAGCCACATGTGAGCCATACTTACAAAGCAGATGCTACCAAGGAAAATTTGAGATCCAGATGACTTTCTACATTTGGGCAATATTCTTCAGGAAGTTTTTTGCATGTTTAATAATATGTACAAATAATATTGCCTTGATTGTTTCTACATGTAACCTCAGATGTTTTGGAGACAATTCTATTACTTACAGCAACAGATCTTTATAAAAGATCAGAAGACATTGAACATGGCTTCTTTGCTGCTGAGTATCTTGCGTTGATAGTTTACAAATAAAATAAGTTATATTTTTTAACTGTTAAAGTGTACTACATATCGTGGTTTTTATACTTCAGATGTACAGTCATACAAATGTAGGCTTAACCTATATTTTACAGAAGAGCTCCACTATTGTCATCTGATAGGTTACTGAGTAACGCCAGTTGTAAATGTGCCAAATTACTAAGTGTAGGGCTATGTTTGAGCACCTTTACTGGTTATAGGTAGTGCATTACTCCACAGATAAAACTGCTCACCCAATTTTCATTAGAAGTTAATACAATGCAGTAAATCCTAATGGGGCAATGCTGATTTTCACTGCTTGAGCCTCTAGCTTGCAGTGAAATAACATAGGGAGTAGGATGCTATTTGTGTAAATAAAGGTGGTGGAATTTTGCCCTTAAAAGAAAATATGAAGGTTTTTTTGATTTTGCATTCCAAGGAATTTTCTCGAATGATTCTCAGTATTTATTCCAAAAATTAGAGATATATTGCATGAAATTAACATAGATTAGGAACATACTTGTGCAAATAAAACTTTTAACTACAGCAGTAGACATTTTTGTTAGGGTAAAGTAAATGATGTTTGGATGTTTTCCCAAGAAGAAGATTGTGTTATATTACCAGAGATTAACAGTGAAGAATTACAGTAATTCTGAAAGAATTATTACTTGTTTCCCATAGTGAAAACCAATCAGCCAACACTAAGAAGTGTGATCAGTAAAAAAGATGTGCTTCATGACAGCAAGGTGTTTCAGTGACAATATTGACAGAAAGGTCTTTGTACTGTCCATCTGAAACTTTTCTATCAAACGCCTTGCTGCTGCCAATGTGTTTTGCTTTCACAATGAATGAGAAAATGCAATCTGAGTTTTCAGCTCTTTCCTCCTTGGCATCTTTTCTTTGTTCCAGAAGCTTTTGTAATTTAATCTGAATGTTTAAATAAAAAATGCATTCAACATTTGATTGCAAAATGTCATTCTTTTACTGGTTATCCTTTTAGAGAGACTAAAAAATCACCACAAGAGCTGGAAGAATTAATTGGAAAGCACGTATACAAGCACTCGATCACATCTGTGTGCATGACGCATCCTCACTGTTGCCCAGGAAGGTACATATTGAGTGAAGACAGTGAATCGGGGTGTTTCAGAATTAAGTGTTATCTTGCTATGGAGCATCAGACCCATGTTCTGTTTGGGACAGAGAGGAGAGTCCATGCTTCACTTTGAGGTGAGGGTCTGGTCCGGGACTGGGGAGCTGTCTGGGCTTCTTGTGTGTCTTCTCTTCATCCCCTTCATTCCTAAACATTGCCAAGAAAAAAATCTCACACAGCTATTCCTTTTTGCAGCTTTTCTTTTGGTGTTGTGGAATTAGAAATTTGCAAGTTCTCAGTGGCCACAGAGAAGGCACAGGACTGAGCGGGTGACTGGAAGCTGATAAAGAGGTGCAAGGGAGGGGCATGCCTATCTATTAGTTACAGTGCTATCCTGAGCCAAGGTGAGGATTTGGATCTCTGTTTTCATGTAGGCTTCCCAGGTGGCTTTGAGCAGCCACACACCTCCTTGTTCGTCATTTCTTTGTTTTTAAAAGTGGGATAATGGTATCTGAATGCAATGAATCTGGCCCTTTGGGGATCGAAAACAGTGAAAAATTGCAGAGCCTATTGGGAGGCAAAGTCCCATGGCTATTTCTTTTCTTGCATGCAGGTTATTCCCACCAAAAGGTGGGAGCCAACAAGACCTCATGTTTTCTCGGTGAAGAGCACATAGCTTTGCCCAGTCCAACAGGGATGCGGTGCAGTGAAGTGCACACGCATTGTACTGAGTGTCCCCAGTGATTCACTCACTGAGCACCTCTTAAACAGCTAAAAACACCTGGGGACTGGGCAGAGGTGCACAGATCTTTCTGCATATGCAAGACAGACCTTCTCAGTTGCAGCCTCTTCTACCTCTTCCTATGGCCATGGAGATGTACGATGAACGCAGTGCTAGGCTCCTGGAGGCTGAATATCCAGTCAAGGGGAGGTGAGCCCAACACACTGTCAGGGCTAGCAAACATAACAGTTCCTCTTAGTCAGGATGTGCACACCTGGGGAACTTTTCTAGTAACCATTTGGTATAGGTGCTCATTCCTGCCATGGCCAGGCAAAGTGACCATGAAATGAGTAGCATGGTAGGGTCTTACTGTTAGTCACTGAGGGAGACTGCCTGCAGATGAGTGTTTGCTCTCTGCCCTCAAATCTTTTCCTGTGGTTGATGATGATAAGGCCTGCCATTGACACTCATGGCAGATGGATGTGTGTTGGGTAACACATCTGGACAAGGCTTCTTGCTAGGAATCAATTTACTAACAGCTTGCTATTTCTACTCTCACCAGAATAACAGATGAGATGTAACTCTTGCAACATCAGTGACATAGCATAATGCATCAAACTAATCTTGCTCAAGCAGGTGTCTGAGGATGATGGGTGGACTGACGAGGACCCATCAGGACATAGTCCACGTGATGACTTGCCTTTTTTTTGACCACATGATAGCATGCTGCCATGCTGTTGGCACATGCTACCACGTTTTTGGCGGGTATGTGTCAGTACCTGTAAGCTCAATTCTCTTCCCAACCATTCTCGTGGCCTACAGATGGCACAGGCTCAAACTTCTTTATCACACATTTTTATTTATGATAATATTTGCAATTGGAAAAGGCACACTGGATTCTGTTCAATAAGGATATTCCTTAACGCTTCTTCCCCTCAGATACCAAACGTTCCAGTTACATGAAAAACATGCTGGTTTTGGTTTTGTTTTTTTCCCACAGAAAGATTAGGTAGTTATAGGGTTTTAAAATAAAAACAGTTATTGACCAATGATGTACCAAACATTAAGGAACTAATGGGACAGTCACTGACTAAGGCCAGGTTCTGTGGGTTCAAGTTCAATCTGGAGCGTGGGACTTTGGCACAAATCTCTAAATAGATTGAAAGTATATCAGGATCCTGAGACACTGATTGCTAGAGGAGTACTTGGGAGAAATATCATATATACATGCCCTGCTCCTCTTCCCAAAAATCATCTGCTTCTGGCCACTTTCAGAGGAAGGATACTGTGCTGTCCAGACTTTTTTCCTGACCCCATACAGCTACTCAGCAAATGTTCTTCTGCAGGAGAAGGCTGGAGCGCAGGAATGCCTAGTCAGACCCTAGGCTACCGAGCATTTGTGAAAGTGGCACCAGAGTGCTTCTGGGACAATATGGAAGCTGTATTTACCACACTGCTGAATACTATGAGCAACCTGTGAACCTCCAGAGCGCACCATGCATGGTAAAAGGATGTCTGAATACACATGAATCTCAAAACAAGAAAGAGAAATAATCACAAGAAGTTGCTTTACACTTCCCTCAAACTTCCACAAAAAGTCATCAGTGTGAGGCTTTTCCCTACATGGACAAGAAACTCAGAACCACTTTTACAGCATCATCTCCAGAGCTGTTCTGTCTGCCTCAGAGGGTTTTCTGTGCTTGTTTTATTTGCTTACACTCAAGTATGACTCTTACCCTGAATGGCTCAGCATCATTTTCTGGTCTCCATTGCAGGACTCAGTGCCAGGGCCTCTAAATCTGACCAATTTTACTTACATGGAGAGTCTCCTTGTCTTCACTGAGTATGGAACTACCTGCAAACAGTGGAGTCGCACGGTCACAGGATCAGGCTCTTTGCTTTATTTTGGTAAACAGTTTATTGGAGTTTATCTATTTGATGTGTAGAAGACCTGATAATTACCTGCCAAAGGCATATGGCACCACAGACATGTTTTACATAAATCACTTCCAGTTATATTGACTGTTGCTTTGTCTTTGAAGGTAGAGGCAGAAACTAATGATTAGAGCTCATTCTGTTATCGTGGATATGCTAAACCAGGTTGAAGTTTCCTGAATAAACTGTCTATCTTATGTTTCTTGGAGAATCCCACGCACTCCTAATCCTCGCTGAGAACTGCAACGACAGAAGAAGCAGCAGCCACCTCACAGCGTGTGCTCCTGCCTGAACAGTAGGTGTTGTCCTATAGTTTGGGAGATGCTTCAATAAGCCGATCGATTCCAGGCTAGAATACTTAAATGCCACTGCCTCGCACTACACAACACCTAACAATTTAAATCTCTCTGCAGTTAGTGGAACTGTTTGTGTGGGAGACCATTACTCATTGATGGCATCTGAACTGTGGGAGATGGGAGCATTTCCCAGATTCTGGCTCAAAGTAAACACCTTGGCTTTGTCCTGCTTGGCTGGGGCGGTATCTGGATGTGCATCAATCTCCTCTCGTTTCCCCTGGAAGGAGCCTGGGCCTTCAGGAGTGGGGTGAGCTGTGTCGCTGTCCCCAGTATGGGTGAGCTGGGACTCTGCGGGGCACATCTACTTCACAGCTTAGTCATGGCCAAAGAGAGTAATAAATAGGAATTGCTTCTCATTGTGTTTTTCCTGTATGCTTTCATGAAAAAAAGAGTTGAAAAGTGAATTACAACAATTCAGCATGGAGAGTAAGTGTGTGCAGTTCTACTGCCAAATTTCCTCACTTGCGCCCATTAAGAATAAAAGAACAAGTCAAATACAATGGCAAAGGTTTTTATTTCTGATATTTGAGCTATGCCAGCTTACTCCAAGGATGAATTTAGGCAACAATGTATTTTCTACAGCTTAGCCCTCTTCTGTTATCTCGAATTGCGTTCTGCTTTTTTCTAAATGGAATATGCCCTCTATGGAATAACTGAACATATTTGTACAAAACTGAGAAAGAAATGATTTTATGAAATAATCTTGTCTTTCAAAAATTCTTGCTGAACGTATAAATTAAACTTTCAAGAAAACTGAATGAAACTGCTTTGCTATTCAGTTTATGCAGACAAGATGAATGTAGCACTTGCACAGCTATTTGTTTTTTAAATCTGGAGATAAAGTTCTTTGTAATAAGGATATATTTCCCCTAACACCCTTCCTCCTCAGATTGGAATTGACACTGAAATGTTCAGAGGACCCTAAATTATTCTAAAGGAGTGTTTGATCAAATGGCTTGAATTCTTATGTTGTTATGTCACTTCAATATGGCCATCGCATAGTGACAGTCTCAGATGACACCCTCACCTTACCAATTTTGCATCTTCCACTATTTTGTTATGGGCATTTGTTCAATTTTGAGAAAGACAGAAAGAATGGAAGTCAGATTTTATGAAGCCTGAAGGACTTCTGAAGGAGCTTCCTAGGATTACCACTAATTTAGACTCGAGCATGTGTCCCATTCTGTGCTGCATTATTTGCCTTTTCATTGCTGTCCTCAAAAGCAATTACCACTTCTCACAGTCATCATGTCTTAAAAGTTGCTATTTAAATTGGCCCTGGCGAAAAACAAAGTGAAAAGGAAATTAAGAATGTTGATTGAAGATACCAACTCATTTCAGTTAGAGGAATTTGAAGAGTTTTTGAGAAATACCGATAGATTGCAATGCACTGGACCAACAGTGATAAGTTGCATATGTAGGTGGGAAAAATTGATGTACTACACATAGGACAAAAAAATACCACATAACTTGTCACCATATATAATAACAAACACTGGAATCAGCCACCCACAGCAACCTTGGCCTCAGTGGATCTGGGCTCAGTTCTTCATTCACTGCAGGCTGGTGTTACTGACATCCTCAGAGCAACTGCTCAGGGGTCGTCAGGCCCCAGAGGTCCAGGCCTGCCTGCCTGCGATGCCCGTGCTTCTGCAAGCAAAGCTGCTGAAGAGCTGCGGCACGGCAGCATCAGGAGGGATTTTCCATATCCTGCTTGTGGGCCAAAGAGAGTGGTGAGCCCCATGCTGAAGGACAGAGCTGAGGGCACACAGAAAGTGTCTCTGAGGTTCAACTTCCTACCTCAAGGCAGATTTAATTATTTGTACAAAGCAGAGTGCTCCCAGGGGGAGCGACAGAGACCTTCAGCCAGAATAAACTGGCTCTAGGCTCTAATAAATCTCTAATAAGCCTCCAGCTGCAGGACTCCAGGAGCTGCAGGAGACAGGTTTCGGGCCCTTTCCTGTTTGTCTCAGAGCAGCCCCAGTTCCCTCCTGTGCTGCTCGTGGTGTAGGTGTCAGCCTCAGTCACTGGGATGCCAGGAAAGCCACCAGTGAGGACTCTCCTTCAACATTTAATCACAGAAAAGTTGAGGTGCCCAATTTCAAGAACCTGTTCAGTGCTAGAAAGGGAGCACCCAGTTCTAGCAAGTGAGACACTTGATCTGTGAGCCCCATTCCCTCCCTCTGCATTTCCCTTTTAGGTATGGTAACTAGCTCCCCGCACAGCTGCTTTCAGAGGCTCTTTCTTCCCCTCTGCACAAGAAATACCACAAACGTATCCCTTTGGTGTCCCTGAGGTTGAAATGATAGTTGTCCACTGTGAAAATGCAGTGAAAGGTAAGTTAAAATGTGGATCCGTTTTATTGCGCTAGAGAATACAAACATTTTGGTATTATTACAGGGTGTGATAAAATGTTCTTTTGTTAAAGCATGTGCCAGGTAATCATGATCCTTACCTGAATACACGATTTGAAAAGGCTCAGCAAAGGCAGAGCGTGTGCTTGAAAGTAAGAGAAAAGTATGCGAGTATGAAGAAAAGCACGCGAGTATGAAGAAAAGAGGAAATGTAGGCATGACCGAGGGATGAGGTATAATAAAGGGTGGTGCTGAAGAATTCCTTTGGCATTAACACATAGCCCACCGAGGACAACAGAAAGAAAATCTTAAGCATTACATTTTCTTTTTCTTTGCAGCCTGAGGAGAAGGAGGCAATAATTAGTGAACCATAAAGCTCCACTCGAGCCTTGGGGCTTGCTGTCCCGCTGCAAGGGCAGGGAGGAGCAGTCAGCCTACCGCTGCGAGGGTTTTCCCGGCGGGCTGGATGGCTCGATGACTGCATACAGCACCGGTCACCGAACGGGGTAACCGAGCGCTCTGCCGCTGGCCGGAGGCGGGGGCACACAACCCTGTCCCGTCCCGTCCCGTCCCGCCGCGCTTCCCGCAGCCGCCGCCAGAGGACCCCGCCGCCGCGGCAGGAGGCGGCGAGGGCGGGGCGCGGCTGGCGGGCGGGGGAAGCGGCGGAGCGGCGCCGGGCGGAGCCGCCGCTGCGGGGAAGCCACCCCCGGCCGGCAGCGGAGGGGGCCGGGGGTCCCCGCGGCGCAGGGCTGCCGAGCGCCCGGCTCCCCGGCCGGGGAGGCGGCGCTGGACCCGGGCTCGCCATCGCTCTTTGCAGATCGCCGCCGGTGTGTCTCTCTCCCCCGGGTGTTTTCCCCACGGTGCCATCCGGCCTCCTTACGCCGCCCACCCGGGCGGTGGCAGGGGGGGAGGCGGCCCCTGCCCCTGCCGCGGCCCGGCCGCCCCAGCCGCTGCCGGCAGAGCCCCCCGGCCGGGCGGCCGCAGCCCGCTCCGCCCGGGACCGCGGCGGCCGCCGCTGCAGCATCTCCCCGGCAGCTTCCTCTGCCGCGCTCGGCGGCAGGGGCGCCGCGGACGGGTTAGGCTTTTATTTATTAGACTTGAGTGTGTGTGAATACACGCACTTTGATATATGTGGCCAGCGCGGGGGCAGCAGGCGATGGCGAAACCCCTCTTTGTTCGCAGGGCGCTTCCCGTCCTTGCTCTCCAAACGCGCGGGCGTTGCGAGCCGGGACGCGGGTACCGCGACCCCGGAGCCCCGAGTGATGTTTCCGTAAGCACCAGCCTTCAGGAAACCTTCGGGTGCCCGAAAACGTTCCCGGCCGCAGCGAGCAGCGGTGCCGGCGGCAGCGCGGAGCCCGGTGCCGCCGGGCCGGCACCGGCGGGAGCTTCTCTCGTAGCCGAGAGGCGGCGGCTCCCCCCGCTCGCCCCGTCCCGCCTCCCGCACGCCCCGCAGCGCCGGGGTTTCTGCAAACTTCCCACCGGCGGCCCGGCGTGCTGCTTAACCGGCCGGCGCCTGAAGAATGGCGCGCCTTCACACAGCTGTTTCTGGTGAAATCCAGGCAACCCCCGAGCTCCCGCCGTCCCGTCCCGTCCCGTCCCGTCCCGTCCCGTCCCTCCCCTCCCCTCCCCTTCCCTTCCCTTCCCTTCCCTTCCCTTCCCTTCCCTTCCCTTCGATGTTCCAGCCCTTATTTTCTCAAGCCAGCAGGCGGTCTGGAGTCCACCTGCATTTCTCTGCTGGCGACGGAAAAGAGCACAAGTCTTGTAGCAAGTGATTATTAGCAATTCACAGTAACTGCAATTAGCCAAAGTCAACACGAAAGAACTGCTGTATAATCTAGTAAAGAGACGTTCAGGTTGAAAAAAACCTAAAGTGCATGACTGGGAATTAATTGCCTGGCTCACAGCGGATTTTCCCTAAGCTGCCTCGTTCCTTCAATAAATAACTTCGGGAACAGAAGTGTCTCTAGCCAGCTCTTCTAGGCATCATGTAGGAGTTATTCTAAAAGCAAGACTGCATCTTCCAGCAGAACCTTTTTTTTTTTTTTTTTAATGTCATAATTAAAAACGACTCCCCCAGAACTTGGAAATTATGTCTAAGGGAGGAGGGAGCAAAGGTTTGTGCTTCCGAGATTTCTGAGCACAGTAAAACGGTCACCCATTGTACCGCTAGCAGGGTTTTTTGTTTCCAGATTACCGTCATGTAAGTGAAATTTTGTCATTTCCGATTCTGAAAGCAAAGGGGAATATTCTCATTACTCTGACGCCTGGTGCAAAGCTCCACGCACCTGGAGAATTGAAGTCGATAAAAATCACACCTGTGCCGTTCTTAGTGGAGTAGAAAGACACACGATGTCCAGACCCAAACTATTTTTGCCCTGAATACAGTTGGCTGCCGTCACATTTCCGAGTTCTCACAGCAGAAAATCCTCATTTGTTCTAAAGTTCCCAATATGCACATAAATCCGTGTCGCCCGGTCTACTGCATTTCCCTCTCTGTGTACACATTCTATAGGCGTACCTTATGCATATATATGCGTATCCATGCATTCGTACAGAGCACGCAAACTTCTACACACATACAGCCGGATACAGAGCCCTACACACGCACGCTGCGCTGTGTATGTTTGCCTGGCTGTCTGCGGAAGACTGTACTGTAGGTCCCTCTCTGTAGCCGCACCGATTACATGCGTCCGCGTCTGTCTGTACATCGGGATGCCCGTGGCTCCGATCACCCCGAGACCAGACGCAGCGCCGACCCCTCTCCCTCCGTCTGAAGAGAGCACCTCCAGGGCCCCATTCGGCAAGTGAGCGCGGGGTTTGGGGCCGGGGGCGCCCCCCAAAACAGCGGAGCCGCCCCCTCGGGGGCATCGGGCTGGTGATGGTGGGAAGAAATCCCCGCTGCCGGCGAGTTTGCTGCTCCCCCTCTCCCGTGTGCGCGCCCGCCGGGGCGGGGGCAGCGTTCAGTTCCCGGCTCTCCCTCCCGCGCCGGCGAGGCGGGTACCTGTTGGGCAGGGAGCGGGAACGAGCTGCTCCCCGATGCGGGGCGGCCCCCGGCAGCGCTCCGGGGCTGGCCGCCGGCCAGGCGCTCCGCGGGGCGGGGGCCGAGGTGCGCCCCTTCCCCCCCGCCCCAGCCCCAGCCGCAGCCCGCCCTCCGCCCGGCCCGGCCCGGCCCGGCGGGGCCCGGGCTCCGCCGCGCTGTGCACAGCCCGGGGGGCACGGCCAGCGCCAGCCGGGGGAGCGGGAGGGGCCGCGCCGCGGCTGCTGGCAACTGATTGCCGGGAAGGGGGAAGCGCCGCAGCCCGGTGCCCGCTGAACACCTGTCAGACCGCGGAGCCTGATTTATACCTGGCCCTGGCAGCCGCTCCGCTGAGGATTCCCCCTCGTCCCACTCCTTCTTCTTCTTCTTTTTTTTTTTTTTTCTTCCTTTTCGCCTCCCCCCTCCCTTCCCGGAGCGGTGTGAAAGGGGGTATTTTCTTCAGGGTATAAAGCTGAGAGTACAGAGGAAGAGAGGCGGAGAGCTTCACCTCATTGCCTCGCTCTCCCTTTGAAGATCCTGCAACGTTGCCTTCATCCTGCCGCACCCCTCACCTGGCCGGCGCTGCCCAGATCATGTCCGCTAAGCTCCTGCCGGTTTTCTTCCTCCTCTCGGTGTTTCACGCCTGGTAAGTCTGCACTCCCCTCGCCTCCCCGCACCCCCTCTCCGCTCCCCTCGCACCGGGGCTTGCGGGCTGCAGTCCCGCTCGCCGGAGTTTGCAAAATACTCGGCGCCCGGCAAGGACAGCGGGCTCTTCCCCCGCCTCCCCCGCCCCGTGCCGGGGCTTCATTCCCAAGCGCGGCGTCCCCCGCTCCCTCCCCGGGACCCGCCGGGCTCCCCGGCCGGCTGCAGCCCCGCTGCCGGAGCTGCCGGCGCGGCGGCCCCGCCGCTGTCCCTCCCGGCCGCGCCTGGAGCCGGAGGTCGCCCGCGAGGGCTCTGTCCCGAGCCGGCCCGGCAGAAAGTTTTCCCGCTCCGGCGGCTGCCG
This sequence comes from Platalea leucorodia, assembly GCF_965183815.1. Taxonomy (NCBI): domain Eukaryota; kingdom Metazoa; phylum Chordata; class Aves; order Pelecaniformes; family Threskiornithidae; genus Platalea; species Platalea leucorodia. The sequence goes on from NC_138824.1 coordinate 72,875,764, forward strand.
GGGCCCGGCACCCGGCGGGACGGCGCCCGGCGCTGTCCGGGCTCCCCTCCAGGCGCGGGGCGGCCGGCAGCCCCGGCTTCCCTCCGCGCCCCGCGTCCGGGGCGCCGCGGACGGGGCCGGCGTGAGGAGGGAGAGGGCAGCCGCGGGAAGCGTGAGCCCTGCGGCCGGGGCCAGCTGGGGGTGACGGCGGTGCCCTGGTGCCTGGGGGGCGCCGGCAGCGGCTGCCCTAAACCGCCTCGCCTGGCGGGCGTTAACTGCCGCGGAGGGGCCCGGGAGGGGCGCGTGTGGCGGGCCGGGCCGGGCACCCCCAGAACCCGCCTCAGGGGCGGGGAAGGGTCTCCCCGGCGGCGCTCCTGTAGCGGCGGGCGGTGAGGGACCAGAGGGGGCCAGCCGACAGCTGCAGCCGTCACCTTTTGGACCAGGCTCGCCTTCGGTCCCGGTGGTTGTCCAGGGTACTGGGAAGGGCCCCAGCCGCATAACCCAGCCAAAGGTGTCACCTCAGCGTCCCCCACAGGATCCGCCACAAACCGGGCTGCAGGTGTGCTCAGAGGCCCTTCCCTTCCCTTCCCTATTTATTAACCGTGTTCTCCTTCTCGGTAGCCTGCCCCACACCCGAGTGGCATTTCTCTCCCAAACCCTCACAGGAACTAAAGGCTTCTTCAGGCCAGCCCCCAAGAGCAAGTCCTGGGCACACGTGTTGCAGGAAATAAATCCTTTCCCCACAACTTCTCAGGGTTTTCCAGCCTTCCTCCTTTGCAGTTTGTGCACTGCCTCCTCTCTCACAGGATCTAAACTAGTGGCCCCTGAGGGGGCTGGGGAAGGTGTGCAGCCCTTCTTCCTCCCCAGTTTGAGAAAGGCCTGCCATTATCCCGTGCTTGTTTCTGTGGGTAGCAGGAATGTGCTGGGAATTTGGCAGTCATCAGTAAGGCTACAGGTGAAAATGCAACCTCAGGTGCCTTCAAGTTGCCTAATTGTGTAGAGGCAAGCAAGGGAAGGGAAATAACAAACTCTTAAGGAGGAAAACAAAACACCTTGCAAATACGTATCTAGTGTATTAATCTGGTTCACTGTGAAACCTCTCACACCCCCAGTCTTAATCTAGAAGGTGGGTAGGAATTTACATTGCCTGGAGGTACTTTCTAGGAAACAAGCTGCTAGAGTGAGGGAATTTAAAAGGTCTGTCAGAGCTTAGACTCTTCCTAGTGACTGGTTTTAAAGAAGCAGCTCCTTGAAATGGGAATCTTGATCCTACCTGAACTCAGTTCTCACTTCCACGTGCAGTCTGAATGGCTCCAGTAAAGTTGTGGTGGGTGCAGCAGAAAAAGACCTATGATTTGTTCTCCTTTCCTATTGGCAATTCAGCACGACTGCAGCGTTTCAGCTGTGAAATATCAACCACGTATGTTTGGAGACGGTGCCTCCTCTGAGAATGGTTCTGTAACTGCAGTATTAAAACACAGGGCTTGTCATGAATCTGAGGGAGGGAAAAAAAAAACAAAACCAAAAAATCCTCTTGGGGTTTTTTAATGCTCATTGCGTGAATTAGACAAAAAAGATCAAGTTTTTAAAAAATACAACTCACTAACAGAGAAGGAATGCTCGTCTATTCGAAATTTCCCCTAAGTTTTCTCTACTTTTGCAACTTGGTTATATGATCTCTCTCTGTAGAAAGTCCTCAAGGGCTAGGTTTCACAATTATTTTTATATAGAAATCGTACCTAGAGCACTCACAATTTGTGAGGCCATGTTAAGTGATTCATGGCTGATCCTTAGAGGCGTATTGGCTGTAGAGCAGGTTCAATTAAAAGTTTCATTAAATGCTTGAATGGTGATCTACAAGCAATGTTGAGGGTTGATGATGCTCTGTGATTAAATTTTTATACTTTTGTTCAATTTTTTTTCTGTTACTATAGAATGTCTATCAAGTCTTCTGGACATCTGAGATATTTTTAAAAGACACTAGTGTCATTATGGAGAGGAGAGGGAGAGAGAGAGAGAGAGAGAAAGGAGGTTGCTCTGATGCACGTAGCACATCCCATGAATAAGCAAGGCTTGTGCCTCTGATTCTCCGTTGCTTTGCACCTTGCATAATTATTGACATTTTTGTAAAAACGTTGCGAAATGATATCGTATCACCAGGGCAATTGCAGGTCGAAGCAACACATGATTACTGCTGTAGGTTCCACCACTGAGGTTATCTTTTCTCCTGATAACTTCATCTCAGTTTAACTGTCATAGATTTTCTCCAGGCATCAAACAGATTTGGTTTCTAAGATACCAAAAGATACATCTTCAAATCAACATTTTACTGTTCGTGCACAAAAAGCCACACAAATGAAATTAGTCTTGCGTGAAAATAGCTCTAGCTGTGATTTCTGGGCAAACTGTAGTTTCACCACCTTTGTATTAACATGCTCTTAAAATAAAAATAATCCACCTGTGAAGGAAAGAAGTTGCAACTCTTGGTCCAGTACTGTTTTTTTTTTTTTTTAAATGTTATTAAAACTGCAGGGAAATTCAGATTAATTTATGAAATTTATTTGTGTGCTTGTGATAATTCATCTTAAATTCAAGGAGCGAGCTCTTAATTCTAAGCCTTGTAATATATTAAACTGAAATTCAGGCACTGAGAATATAATAATTTATTAATAGGATAAAATGATCAGGAAGTATTAAAAGATCTGAATTTTTAATACTCTTATTAGCCTTTGTGCAAGAGATGAATCAGTTGTCTTGATGTATTAATAAAATAATACTGCAGATGTTCACACTTCATAAGAATGTATTGTAAACTAACCAGTCAGGATAGGTTGGTTAAAATAGAGGATATAAAATACTACTCTGATAGCTGTATGAACTCCCAGAGTATATTTTTTTGAGAGCCTGGCAGAAGACAATTTCTAAATTCTCAGTGATGACCTATCCACAGATACTCAACAACTGTTAATGGTAACATCCTGTTGCAAAAACAGCCTCAGGCTGGGTAGTTGCAAAGCCAAGGGAGATATTTAAAACTTGTTCTGATCAGTGTGGAGATTTACCCAGAATGTAAATTCAGATTTTAGTTATATAAAATAACATCTATTTGTTTGATTTGTTATTGCAGTTCTAGAAAGGTTGAAGAGGATGAATATGAAGATGGAACAACTAACCAAAAATGGGTTTTAGCTCCAAAAACACAAGACACAGATGTGACTCTCATACTAAACAAGCTGTTGAGAGAGTATGACAAAAAGCTACGCCCAGATATTGGAAGTAAGTATTTCTTTCTGCACGGGTGAAGAAAAGCATCTATGGGTGCAGAAAAGACGTCGTATTATGTTTTGGTTAATGTGCACAAATGTCTGTGAAAGTGGAGATTAAGTTTTTTAGGCTGAAGTTCATTTCCAAGTCAATATTTAAAAAATGCTAATTCTCACTAGAAGATGTGGTGGTAACTTAGCGTGCTGAACTCCGGTTTGCTTGTACAGACCTTGTGTAGAGATACGGAAGGGCTAGCTCTAAAGTATTCAGTAGGTCTTTGGCAGAGTTAGGAACATACTTATCTCTTTTGTCATCCAATCCATGCATATGAAAAACTTACGCCCTGAGGAGCAATCAAAAACTCAGCATATTAAAAACAAAAAGTAGGACACAGCAAGAGAAGAATGTGCATCTACTCCCTTCAAAATGTGATCACGAAAGTTATGTTCCTTAATGCTGAGAAGGCGGCACTAGGATTTGCCTGTGTATAGGGCAACTCCAGAGATTTTCTTCCCCGAATGAGCAGATCTTATCTCCAAAAGACATCTGATAGAATGGAAGTGTCTGGTGAGCAGTACTACTACATATAGGTATAAAATTTACATAAGAGCCAGTAGATACCTGCATATAACCATTCTGAGCTATTTTCTTTTCCTTTTTGTATAATGAGGTTGTGTGTTTCAAACTGGTATTTTTTTTACCTTTTGCCGTTATGCCCTTTTTGCCTTGTTTGCATCCTTAGATCAGAATGGCTATAGCACAACTGCTGTTCAGTTTCTTCACAGCAAGTTTGTATGACAGAAATCAGAGACAATTTGTCATTTACATTTACTGCACCTTGTATGTACTTCAGAATGAACTGGGAACAGGAAAAGCTCAAAACAACCACCTAATATAATTTGCTTTTCCTAAATTTTTGCAGAGATTAGAGGGAGAATTCCTACCACTGATTATAAGTAAAAAGAAAGTGTTGGTTTTTTTTTTTTTTTCATAGCTATTACTTTGATTTTTCCATAGTATTTACAAAGATCATATTTGATAGATGTGTCTGTTTTTAACACAGAGTGACATTTATCTCTCTCTCTCTCTCTACTTAGTTTGTCATACTGGATTTAGCTGATCTTTAATATCTGATGGAGAAGTGCTTTAATGCAGTTCCCCATCCATATCAACAACTGGAAGACATTCTCAGACAAATTTTTTATTTTACTTTGTACACAGTGTCCTCAGATCACTGACTTCAGGCAGAGTAAATTATATTATGCCTATGTGGGGGCAAAGTAATCATTCAAAGTCCCCACGTCAGTTGCCATAAAATCAGTAGAGGTCAGACATATCTTACAGCACTGGAAAATCATCGTTACCAAAATAATTCCTTTTGTCTCTCCACAAACTTTCATAAATCCTGTTTTAGAGAAAGGAGTTAAATTACACAGCTCCTCATATATCGTACCAAACAGAGATTTTGGAGTTCTCAACTACATCTGTCTGCTTCTATCAAGCATCTCAGTCCTAGGCCATTTTTCTCTTTGATAGGAATCTGGCTATTTCAGAACTTGAGCTGAGTGTTGTTCAGATGCTAGAGAAGTTAGTTCACCTCTGCTTTGTTCGCTGGTCCCTCTTCCCTCCTCTCCTACCTTTGATGGAGATAAATAACATTGCTCTTTTGAAGGCGAGGAGCTGCTGCATTTGTCAAGGAGGACACGAGGGGAATGTTAGAGAATCAGGCATTATATCTAACTCCTCTGAATTGCTGGCTGGTTCCTCACACACAAGCACATCTTCCTTTCCGTCTGAGAGAAGGAACCATCCTCCAAACTAGATGGTTGACTTGTCCTGGCAACTGAACTGTGTTCCTGCCCTGAATGTCCCAGTATTAATACAAATCAGTTAAAAGCATAATACACATCAGTTAAAGCACTAGGAAAAAAAAGCAGTGGACCATTTATAGAAAGCATAGAATAAACCGGTGGAGGAAGAGAGAAGTAATTCTCAGAATCAAGTGGAAGTGCGGTCAATAAAAAACCTTGAGGGTTAAATCCAGGAGTAACATGCAATCAGCTACTTATTAGGGCCTTACATTTGTGCAGTGCTGCCTGTAAGCAAATTGGCTGTCCCCCAGGACAGGGGACACTCACCGTTTCATGCCACATTGCTTTTCACTCAGGTTTCCAATCCTTTATTGCAAAGCCACTATTTCTAACAGAGGATAACTTTAGCATTGCTCCTGAAGAAATGATCTTCTCTCTCAATGCAGTCAGAAAAGCCTAGGAAGATACTAACTTCTTTGCACTTTCAAAGGTTAGGATTGCAATTTTTTGATCACTTGGGAACACACTTCTGTAAGCCAAAGGCCATGGGGAGAAGATGACTGTGGCAAATAGAAGGTATTGAAGTGCATGCTGGCCCAGGCAGTGACTTTTCTGTGGTCTTTCATCCTTCCCAGGACAACCGATGTTTCGGCTAGCTCAGGTATGTCCAGGTGCTACCTGGCACTGTACAGGCATATTCTGAGTGCCTGCTTGCCATATTATGGGCAGAGTACATCAGTAATCACATTACGTCCAGGCCAGGAGTATATCCATCAGTGAATGATACTCCTGTGAACAGACACTCAGCCACCCTTCTTCCTCCTCCCCTGCCCAGCCTCTCTAAACCACTGTAAAGAGTGTGTATGTCAATGCTAAGATGAAAAGCAAGGACTTGCTCTTTCCTTTCTTTTTTTTCTTATGCGGGCTTTTACTTAGCCTAGGCTTTCATGTAAATGACTGTTGGTCAGATCACATGCTCAATCTACACTCAGCAGCACAGGCATTACCTGCAAGGTTCCAAGCCAGGATTTTGAAAGAGTGGATTGAACAACCTATGTATTAGGCAAAATAGTTACCCTGTGAAGGCTATCAGCAACCTGACACCTTAACAGGACCTGTCTAGCTAAAAGGGGCCTTTGGTCTTTGGAAACAAAGCAGCGTACTACCAGCAGGGGAATGTCTGACTGCATCCGCAGTGGCCACACACTTGGCAGAGTTCTTGTCTCCATAAATATCACAGCTTGTGAGGGTTTTCATTTTAATGGTAGCATCTGGCAGTTTTCCATTATACCACAGAACATACACTCCTTTTGGAATTAAAAAAAAAAAAAAAAATAAAAAAAGCACCTCACACCGAACAGCTTATACCGGTGTACTGATTAGATGAAAAAGAAAAGTGTTTTACGGAGACAAAGCATCTTTTCCACTCACTTTTTACCAGCTACAATTACAGGGCTGAGAATCATGGGTCTGTTGCGTGCTATAAACAAGGTTCAACAAGGCTCAGTGCTGGGTCCTGCACTTGGGTCACAACAACCCCAGGCAACGCTACAGGCTGGGGGAGGAGTGGCTGGAGAGCTGCCTGGCAGAAAAGGACCTGGGGGTGTTGGTTGACAGCCGCCTGAACATGAGCCAGCAGTGTGCTCAGGTGGCCAAGAGGGCCAATGGCATCCTGGCCTGTATCAGGAATAGTGTGGCCAGCAGGAGCAGGGAGGTGATAGTGCCCCTGTACTCGGCACTGGTGAGGCCGCACCTCGAGTCCTGTGTTCAGTTTTGGGCCCTTCACAACAAGAAGGACATGGAGGTGCTGGAGCGTGTCCAGAGAAGGGCAACGAAGCTGGTGAAGGGTCTAGAGCACGAGTCTTATGAGGAGCGGCTGAGGGAGCTGGGGTTGTTTAGTCTGGAGAAGAGGAGGCTGAGGGGAGACCTCATTGCTCTCTACAGCTACCTGAAAGGAGGTTGTAGTGAGGTGGGGGTCGGTCTCTTCTCCCTAGTAACAAGTGATAGGACAAGAGGAAATGGGCTCAAGTTGTGCCAGGGGAGATATAGATTAGATATTAGGAAAAATTTCTTCACAGAGAGAGTGGTTAGGCATTCGAACAGACTGCCTAGGGAAGTGGTACAATCACAGTCCCTGGAAGTATTCAAAAAACATGTGGATGTGGTGCTTAGGGACATGGTTTAGAGGTAGACCAGGCAGGTTAACAGGTTGGACTCGATGATCTTAAGGGTCTTTTCCAACCTTGACGATTCTATGATTCTATGATAAAAGGCACCAGTCCCAGATAACAAGTAAACCCATTCTGAAAGGTGAAGGTCTTAAAATCTCTTCCGTAGGCAGTTACTCTGGAGTTTGTTTCAAAGTCCTTTGAAGTGAAGACCCGTTCAATGGATATGCAACATTTTCTAAGTGCAGTAAGGCGTACTACCGTGCAAGAGTGATTCCCTGCCTTCCCGCTCCCCCCCCCCCGCCCCCCACCATGTCACACTGGCTTAAGTTCTGATATTTAGTAGGACTAAGTTCTGGCCCTGAAATTTTACTTCCTCTTTTTAAATAAAATGAGAACAGAAATAATAGGCAAGCCAACAGGCCACAGAGTAGAATGATGATAATTACAGCTAGAAAAATCTCAGTCTTACTTAGGTTCTATTAATAAACCAGGTTTTTGCCATTGCTCTATTTTTGATTAACTGATTTAAAATGTAAGTAACATTAAAAAAAACCCAAAACAATGAAGCAAACCACAAGTCAATTAAATAGCATATGACAAAACATATTTCGTTCCAAGTCAGTTTACTTTAATGAAACCTTCCCTCTCACCTTCCTTAATGGATAGCTTAGCCCACAGTGGAGCCCTGGAAAATAAAAGCTACTTTTATTATCCTGTGTCATTTTGTGCTTGTCTTCATATGGAATGTAGGTTGCCTTAAACAGACAGGAAGTTTGTCACAGTGTATTCTTCCAAAGTAGAAAGTTTTGCCAATCACATTCCCTGAGTGAGCTTTACATGTGGAAGATAATATGCTATCTTTTTCTTTCATTGTGAAAGTCACCTTACCCATCAAAAAAGTTAGTATGTGAGAGGTTTCTGAAATGTGACATTAGTAGTAGGGGGAAGAAAATCTCACCCTAGACCAGGCTCAGAGCTGCAGTACTCATTTGGAGCATAAAGAGCATTAAGTCTTAAGAGTTGCCTTTCGGTAGCTGGTTTGCTTACCTCAAAGAAAAGATCTTATAGAATCATAGAATGCTTTGGGATGGAAGGGACCTTTAAAGGCCATCTAGTCCATCCCCCCTGCAATTGGCAGGGACATCTTCAACTAGATCAGGTTGCTCAGAGCCCCATCCAGCCTGTCCTCAAATATTTCCAAGGATGGGGCATCTACCACCTCCCTGGGCAACCTGTTCCGGTGTTTCACTACCCTCATTGTAAAAAATTTCTTCCTTATATCCAGTCTGAATCTACGCTCTTTTAGTTTAAAACCATTACCCCTTGTCTTATCGCTACTGGCCCGGCTAAAAAGTCCATCTCCCTCTTTCTTATAAACCCCCTTTAAGTACTGAAAGGCCGCAATAAGGTCTCCCTGCAGCCTTCTCTTCTCCAGGCTGAACAGCCCCAGCTCTTTCAGCCTTTCCTCATAAGAGAGGTGCTCCATCCCTCTGATCATTTTTGTGGCCCTTCTTTGGACCCTCTCCAACAGGTCTACGTCCTTCTTGTACTGAGGACCCCAGAGCTGGACGCAGCTGGTGGGGTCTCACCAGAGCAGAGTAGAGGGGCAGAATCACCTCCCTCGACCTGCTGGCCACGCTGCTTTTGATGTAGCCCAGGATACGGTTGGCCTTCTGGGCTCCGAGAGCACATTGCTGGCTCATGTCCAGCTTTTCGTCCATCAGTACCCCCAAGTCCTTCTAGGCGGGGCTGCACACAATCCCTTCATCCACCAGCCTGTACTGATATCGGGGATTACCCCAACCCAAGTGCAGGACCCTTCGCTTGTCCTTGTTGAACCTCATGAGGTTCACATCTTTTTGCCTCTTGTTCATTAAGAAGCAATAACTAATGTGGGCCAAAATTTCAGTGATGGCAAGGCAATGGTAATGTTAAGATTAATTCATAAACTGAGCTAAACTCCAAGCTTCCCTCTTTATCTCAACCTGCTCATGTGAAAGCAAACATTTTATTTCACCAGTAATTTTTAGAGGAAAAAACTATTCCCTGAGCATCTCTAACAAGCAGTCAGTTACATCAGCACTCTAATTAAAGTGCAAAGGATATTCTAAAACATACATCCTGCAGTCTGACCAGGTGCTCTCCAGCCTTCCTGTGATTACCTACCCTTTTCCCCAGCTCCTGAAATACCTTCCCCAGAACACAACAGGACTAGACTAAAGAGTTATACACACTTGTTAGGTACAAACAGACAGAACGGCTGTCCGCTACTTTCCCCATGATGTTCCTAATGTGAGAAAGTGGTGTTAGGAAAGTGATAAATTTCTGTTTTTTAAAAAATGCCTACAAAATCATAGAAAAAACCATAGAGATTATTTCCCCTGCGTTTCAGGCTGTACCAATGATCTTTGCAGTTATTTATATTCTGCCAGGGAAAGTTTAATACTTTCAGTTAATTTCTATTTCAGAGGCTGGAGCAAAATAATGCTGGTAAGAGAAAAGCCAACTAGAAGGGATGACACTCTAGTGTACTCAGACTACTCAGGGAAATTGAAAGTAGAGTGTGATCATAAATATTAGAAATAAAGCTAAAACAAGATAAAAACCCAAATCAAGGAATAGAAATTCACAAGACAGAAGTTCCTGTGCCTCAGAGATACTTAGCTGACAGCAAGTTTTTCAACTGATACTTCTTGTAATGGTCAGCCAGAACTGAAAAGGCCAAATTCCATATTTAATGCAATAGAAGTCTTGTATAAATGTGGTAGTTTATTGTAGTAATTTATTTTTCCTATATTTTCTAGCACCTGGTTTCTAAGCTGCCTGCCTTCTTACTTAAAAAAAAAAAAGTCAAGCTGACATCAAATCACACTTAAGGCAAGAGCATTATGGGAGAGACAGAACAAGCATGAATAATACTGATTTTACTGATATTATTCACTGTAAGGGTAGAAAAGAGTAGTAAGATAATTTTTATTGCATATTTGCATCTTCCGTTTCTCAAATGTATCATTATATTAGGGAAGGCTCTGAATTGCACGTGTTGAAGAAAGCTTCATCAGCTTGTGTTCTGAGGTGCTTTCACCACTAATGCCTGCTTTTCCCTCCTTTTTTTTTGATTATCCTGCAATAACTCTTGGATTCCTCTTGGATTTTCTAGATTTATTTGATCCCTACAGCCTCTAGTGGTCCCTTGTATTTACTGTGTATTTATAAGCCCAAATAAATTCACTTTGAAGTATTTAAGTGTATATGCATATATGTATATATGTGTATATATATGTATATACACACATACGTACACCCACTAATTTAATGCCTATGTATCTTTTGACTCCACCAGTTCTAGCTGTCTTGAGAGTCAAGCTGGTTTTCTTTGCTCCCCAAGTATCTTTATAACCATTAGCCAAATTTCTCAAGACCAGAGCAGTCTCACAAACAGCTGTGCAGCTCTCAGTACCTTGAGTAGGTTTGTACCAGTGTAGCTGGTAGAAATAGGTGGGCTTATTTGTATCGGCAAACACAGAAGACTAAGTTCTATCTCACGTGCTTTACTGTGCTGGTTGGGTAGCGTTTAACAGCAGTTCTCTTTTTAAGCAGTTAAAAGTTCTCTCTGTCACTAATTTAAGCAGTTTCTCAGTGTATGCAAGGAACAGATCTGTTGGGTGAGTGGGCACAACTTTTATTCTGTTGCTTTTTAAAGGAGATGTGCATTTTCAAGCATAATCCTAAGGAAAACCTTGAGTTCTGAAACAGTATCACAACCTTTCTTCTGTCTGACCTGCCTTCCTAGCAGACTACACAAAAATGAACCCTGAAGTGCACCACAGGCTATTACCACTGTGGCAGTCATGTTATTTTTGCTAGCTGCTGATTGCCACACCTGATACTCTTTAAATTAGCTCGAGCAAGGTTTCCCTATATGTGGTGAGAGAGGGTTGCTTATTGCCTCACAGATCAAAATATTTCCCAGATCATAGTACAGAGAAAGCTGTAAACTGTCATGCAAGGTCAAATTACTACTTTCTGCTGTAAGTCTTTTTTTGTGCTAGCCTACGAGAGACAGTATCAGATGTAACAGGAAGCAGTGAGAGAGACAGTTGTCACTCAGGGATTGATTATAGACAGTTGTACCTGTAGAGCTAACCAGTGTGTAAAGGTAGTACAACAATGGGAAGGAGAGACGGAGTGACTTGTGCTTGTGTTATGGCAGCACTCAGGAGGGGAAAGCCATAGTCCTGGATCCAGCTTCTGTGGTATTGGATTGTGGAAGAAGAATTGTGGAGGAAGAAACTTGAATAACCCATTGGTGAGGATGCAGAGTGCTGTGGCTAAGACTCAGCTAGGAAACACGGCTGAATATATTGAGAGCTCAGGAGTTGAAAAAGATCATAAGAAAAAAATCAGAAATATTTTAATTGTTCTCATTAATACTTCCCTTTCTCTTTTTTTGGGGAAAGTGGATTGTCTTTATTTCAGAAAACTTTTGTTCTGATTCAGCCACCGAACTGGAAATCCATTAACTGTCCATTTCCATGAGTAAGACAGTAAATATGAAGACTGTTTTAGTGCCAGTCATCTCCCATGCATTATGTATAAGCACACCTATGCGAGGAGAGGAATATTCTTGAGAAAAGGGTTGGTATTCAATGCAAACGAGAACAATCTCTGTTCTAGGTGGGAGGATAGAAGGGATTTCTTAATTGTCTGCAGGAGTTCTAATTCTCTAGCATCTGCAGTAATTCATGCTTTCTTTTCATAGAATCATACAATCATTAACGTTGGAAAAGACTCTTAAGATCATCAAGTCCAACCGTTCACCTATCACTGCCAAGTCCACCACTTAACCATGTCCTCAAACACCACGTCTACCTGTCTTTTAAATACCCCCAGGGATGGGGACTCAACCACTTCCCTGGGCAGCCTGTTCCAGTGCCTGACCACCCTTTCAGTGGAGAAGTTTTTCCTAATATCCAAACTAAACTTCCCCTGGCGCAGCTTGAGGCTGTTTCCTCTCATTCTATCCCTCGTTACTAGGGAGAAGAGACCGAGCCCCACCTGGCTACAACCTCCTTTCAGGCTGTTGTAGAGAGCAATGAGGTCTCCCCTCAGCCTCCTCTTCTCCAGACTAAATAACCCCAGTTCCCTCAGCCGCTCCTCATAAGACTTGTGCTCCAGACCCTTCACCAGCTTCGTTGCCCTTCTTTGCAGACTTTGCCATGAACATTTCTAGAATATTAATAGCAAGGCTAATAAGTGAGGGGTAAGCTACTCTATGGCCACTCCGAAGTCCCACTTTTAGATTTTGAAAACTGTGATCCATGTTTGAGTTTTAAAACATGACATAAATAAATAGATTGGTTGCACCTCATCCTCGTCTGGTGCCAGTATAGTGCATCAAACATAGGCTCTTTCAAAATCTATCATGGAAACATTTCTGATTAGGATAGGCTGTGACAGAGAGTTTTTTCATGCCTACGTTCTGCTTTTCTAATTGCTTAACCATAGAGCTGAGTAAAGGGGAATTTCTGACTTTAGTTTCTGACCTGGTTTGGTTCATAGCTTTGCAACTGTCAGGGGAAACACCCTATATTTTACTCATCCTTCTCTCAGGTAGAACTCTTAATGTGTCATACTAAAAGAATACATAAAGAAATTTTATTCCAATGCAGTGACTCTGAAGCCCTCCTATTTAATGTTTCTGCTTAAAAAAAAAAGCATGTGGTTTTATTGTTTCAATTATTTAATGGGTTTGTTTTTTATTTTTTGCTTTTTGTTTCATTTTTTTAGAACACCTAATTTAAATCAACGCTGGAAAGCAACACTTTAATTTGAAGCTTACAGTACTTCGATATATAGAAATATTTCAGTATTCAAACACTTTGTTTTTCTGAAACTAATCTCGTAATTTAAGCCAAGTAATACAGGTCTTTGCACATAAAAGTGCTGTTTTGTCTCATTTCTAATGAGCCACTTGTGTCTTTGCAATACTTATGTCTTGCTTGTAGTCTGTTGGGTTGACAAAGATGTACTGGTTTTGTGTGGGAGAGAGAGGCCTTTTACCCGAGCGCTTAACAGCAAGGTCCCTTACAATACAACCTTCTCTTTGTGCATGTAAATAATTCATTTACACAGATAACCCTTATGTAGAGTTTTATTTCCTGACAGTCATTAGTTGCTGAAATGGCTTGATACAAACTCAGACTGAATATTTTTCTTGAGTGGCATCGTGGGAAGGAAAGTTTGGTTGACAGTTAATGTTTGCCAAACTCTTCATCTAAACTGTCGGACCCAAAACTGTATGTAGCAGCTGCTAGTTCTTATTTTCTCTTCTTTTCCATAACTTTACCTACGAAATCTGAGTTGGGAGTATAGCGTACAGACTTTCGGGGCGCCATCATTGAAATTTAGGTAAGAGTGAGGAAAAGTCTGAGATATTAATTACATAATTAGTTAATTAAATTACCTTTCTTCTCTCTCCTTCCTTCTGCGATTACCTAGGCTATGCTGGCTCTTGCAAGTGTAGAAGTGTATTTAGAAGTCTTTTTTTTAATAAAGAGGGTTCTGAGCAAGTATTTGTAAATTGGGCAGATGTACAGTGCTACAGTTGCCATTTTGAGGTTGTGGCACAAACTAATAAATTATTTTGTCATCTTTAAACAAGGAAAACTTATTGTTGCTTTTTTCTGTGATTGTATGGTTTTCTTATGACTGCTATTGTTCATCCAGACCTTGGTTGCTAGCTTGCTAGATTTTGCAGGAAAAAATTCTATTATTGTTCAGTCTTATGATATCACATAGGAACTCCCCCCTCCTATGAATATAAATAAAACAAAAATGGAAACTTTAGGGATTGATTGTAAAACCAGCCTAACCATTAAGATCTACAGTTTTCATTCCCAAACAACATAATACTGGAAAAATTACAGCTTGTGCATTAGGGAAAGGTAAATGAAAGATAGAAGTGCTGAAGGATGATTGATGGTGATGGTGGGATATGAAAAATAAAAGTGATTTGTAGTGAATTGAGGGAGCCTGTTTATGTGCATGCTGTCATTCATGCTCCCGGACAGAATGGCTACAAAATCTAGTGTGTGAATAAAATACACTGTTCAGAGGACTGTGTTCTCATCTGGGTATTGCTGTCATCCAAACTTTCTTTCAAGTCTGCACCCAATTTTTGATTATCCTTTTGATTTTCATTTGCAGTCCCGTTTTGACAGTTTGATCCTGAAAACATAGGGATGACAGTTCTGTGAGAGTTTGTCTGGCTGTAGCAAGTGGAGGGCTTTGACCTCTATCTGTTGTTCAAGCCCATTCTCTTCTATGCAGGAAGAATGAGTCTTTTTTATTTTCCTCACTGATACGTTCATAGAATTATAGAATAGAATCATAGAATAATTTAGGTTGGAAAAGACCTTTAAGATCATTGAGTCCAACTGTAAACCTAACACTGCCAAGTCGACCACTAAACCATGTCCCTAAGTGCCTCATCTACACGTCTTTTAAATACCTCCAGGGATGGGGACTCAGTACTTCCTGCTACTATGTCTTTCTTCAAATGTGGTAATTTGTCCTAAAATATAGAAGTTTTAGCTGACCACAGTTACCCCTGAGAAGTGACTTGTTAGTGTAGCAGGTTTTTTTACAGGAACAAACAGGTAATTAGATGTTGCCTATAAGGTCATGTAGGAAAATATTAATAGTCATCATCACTAATGCAAAGTCAACATTAACACTATAATCACTACTACTATGGTTACCGATAACTGTGTAATGATTTATTACAGCTTTATCCCAATTTAAAAATAGCAATTTATGTGCTAATGAGAGAACGTAAAATATCATTATAGAATAATTTCAAAAAATATCTCATTACCGTAGAGCCAATCTTATTAGTCTTTTGCATTTAGAAGTCTTGTGGAACTTAGACAGAGTTTAAGTGGCTATGTATTTCTGGAATAGAGCTCATATTGTGTTTGTTATGTGGTTGCGTGCCTTCTAAAAATCTAGTGCTAATTGCTTTGCTTCTATAAATATGTGTATATTGATCTATAACATTTTTACCACTGCTGTTTGGAGTAAAACCAGAATAATTTAGACCTGGGAGTTGCTTGAACAATGTAAGAAAGGTTAACTCTCAACAAAAATTAATTTTAATTTTATTTTAAAATTTATGAGAGCTCAGCTAGTTCTACTCATGTTTAAATTAGCTTCCAATAAAAATATTTCTAGACATTAAACTTTAAAAAATAATTCTAAATATTTATTATTGTTCAGGAACATAAATGCTATTTGGACAGACTTCAAATGTGGAGGAAGCTTTCTGTAGGAAGCAAACAAAGTGGTTTCATTCATGAAAGCATCAATTCTGAGTAGCAGAGATCTATCAAAAATTAAGAGCTATTTTAAAAGGACAGGATAATTTAAAGTACTAAATAAGCATAATAAAATGTCAGGAACTTGTTGCAGATTTTTTCCCTTTGTGACTTGTGAGATTATATAACAATCCCTTTGTTCATTTCCTCAAAAGTCTTTTAAAATTGTCCTGATTTATCTGCCAAGTTTTTTACACACATGATCAGCTTGCATATGTCCAAGAATAAAGTATTCGTGGATTTTATTGGGATTAGAGCTCAAGTGCTGTTTTTTTCACCAGTGTAAATCTATAAAGCAGGACTACACAAATCCTATAGTTGGCCTGCATAGGTATTTGTGATCAGGGCATTATTCTAGCTGTTTCTGCGTTTTGTTGTTGTCCAGACATACCTGACCTAGCTTTACACTAACTGTCTAAGTGTTCACCTGGCTTCTTAAGTGAACTTTGCAGGCAGCCTTGAACTTGAAACTCCTGTGGCTAGGCGTCTTTTGAACTGTCTAAAGTTTGTAGACAAATTTCATTCGAATGTGTCTTTGCAATGGGATAGTCACAAGGCTGACTGGAGTATAACCACTCTGTCTGTCTCAAAGCCATGGCATTTGGATCAGATGGGGATTATTAGCTAAATACTGGCATGACCTTAGTTTTGTTTGCAAGTATTTTGATTGGTTTGAAAAATCCCCTCCTCAATTAAAACCAACATGTTTGAAGATTAAATGATTGTGATAAGCAGTTAGCTAACCTTAGATAGCACCGTGTAGCAGCATAACACTGCAGTTACTTGGATGTGCTTACATTGTCTTTTAGGGAAAGTTAACTACCATATATTAAAGAATATTTGAAAGAACTTTGAGAAGGTTGGTACATTTGTTGACAACCTTTAATTGCTCTTCTGCATGTGATATATACATTGTTCTGCCAGTAATTTTTCTAAGTTTCTGACATATCTTTAGAACAATTTTGGGCTGATGCCAATATCAAAATGGTACTGGAGCTGAGTATCCATTTGTAATCTTATTGTCAACTTTTAGTGAGGTATTAACATTTTCGTTGTTCAATCAACAAGGCTGTGAGGAGTGGAAGAAAAAAAGCTCCATCTGCAGCTCAGCAACTCCATGCATGGCTTAAATCAGTCCATGAACTGAGTGTTCACAAATGCATGTAGTATACAGAAAAACTGAGCAGGCCTTGAAATAATTGGTAATGTAACTATTGATGTCTTCCATGAAACTTAGTTTATTTTGAAGACTGGTGGAGGGCGAGTTCTTTCTAATAAGACACGATAACTTTAAGACTCAGTTATTTTCATTTTCATAATGCATTTTAGATGAAGTAATCTTAAAATCTTTGCCTCATTAAGGTTGATATTTTTAAAATAAAATCCCATGATAATTTATACCTGATGTTTCTCCCAATTTATATCTGTTTATATCCATGAGAGACCATGTGCAACAAGAACTGTACTCTTCTGTCTTTTCTTTCAAAACCTGAACACATATTTACCATACAATCGTATTACAATTGTATTTTCTGCCTCTGCCTAGGAAAACAAAACATCATTCAAAGGAACTTTCGGTCTTTTTTGTTGTTGTAGTGATATAATAGCTTACCTGTAATTTTTTTTTTTTTAATTTTTAATTTGAATTTCACTGGGAATGTCTGAGGCTAGATGCTGATTTAATTTGACATAAGAAGTGGCTGCTGCTTAGTTTTCTTCTGTTTCAAGATTAGATCTTTACTGTGAGAAAGACCAAATTCTCTTTAGCATTAACAAGCAGTGCTTCATTTTTCACTGGAAAAGAGTTTGGCCCAGCACATTCAGGAGAAATTATCATCTCATAATCTATTTATATACTTAACTGCAATGATTAAACAAAAATGGATTCCAAGCACTGTGTTCCGGTTCTGAACTTTGTCCCTGATCCTGCCAAGATTCAATTGCATGCCAATTTGCATCACTAAGTCTAGTCCCATTAATGTTCACCAGAACTCCTTAGTGTTGAACTTCCAGCTACATATGTGCATAAGCCCTAAAAAGATCAGACCCCTTTATTCCATGTATGCTATCTTGGTAAAAGAGCTAGCTGTAGTTCCCCACTATTATCAATTCCTATGTAATGACATTTATTACTGCATTTTGAGGCAAGTCTCATTACCAGAAGCTGCTAGACTCCTATTTAGTTATTAGCTGGGTACAATTACAGTTGCATTAATCAGTTGTGCTTTGTCAGCTGAGTTCAGATTTTCTTTTGCTGAAGGGAAAATTCAAGTTTATAAGACAGTACTTCAGACAATTTGAAACCATGACCTTAAATAACCCTGGATGTTCTGACCATATGCAGTCAAAGAAGTGTGTGGTACTTAATGAATTAGAGAGAATGGTTATCACCTTTAACCATTTTTACCCACTTTAATGTCTGTTTTTGCAACATTAGATCTAGTCTTCCTAATGATATGTACATACCAGAGTCTTACATGACAGGCCAGCCTGCTTGTTTTTTCAGAACCATCTAACTTTTCAGGTACTTTAAAACTCCTCAGCATTCCACTATTAGTCTGAAATTTGGGGGATGCAGGCAAAAATTATTCATCTTTACATGTGAAGATTCCTGTCTATTTTCAGCTTTGTGCTGGATGGCTTCTTAAGCTTTAGACAAATTAACTGTTATCCACCTGAGATAAGCTTCCCACAGAACCGTAGCATTTAAGTGTTCCTTACTTCTCTGCTCAGTAGCTTCCCTGAGGAAAGCTCTCTGAGTTTTGAGTGGCTGATGTACCTGCATTTCCTCATTCTAGGGGGTTTGGGAGCTGGTGCAAAAAGTCCCAAGTTCAGCATAGTTCCCAAACTTCAATGGTTTGAATTGCTCTCTGGAGATTTTTGAAGACCATGGAGAGGGGAAGGTGCCTCTATGGGAAAGGGAGATGTATAACAGAAGCTGTTGGCCTACTAGGGCCAAGTTTGTGACAGTTCTGACTATGCAGGTTAGAATAGGATTTATACTTACTTAGTTTTGGGTTGGCTAACCCTGGAGAAAGTAAAACACCAATTTAGATCTCAGTTTAGAGGTTAATGTATACCCTGTGGGGTCAGAAGGAGGGCATTATAAGTAAAAAAAACCAACATGCCTTTCAGTGTAAGAGTGGCATTATTTTAGAGTTAGGCTGTGTCACCAGTAAGAGCTATCTGAATAATGTTCAGCAGGTACACTGACACCAAAGATGCTAAAAGGAAGATAAATCCTGGTGGCCTCAGCTAAAGAAAGGAGTACAGAGCTTGTCCTGGCCTATTAAATCCTGGAAGTCTGAAAACATGGAAGATCTTGTGAGAAACTTGCATTGACTAAACCAAATCAAATTCAAAAACTTTCGAATGAATGAGTGCAAAGGCAACATGAGATGAAGGGAATGAGTCTAAATTGAAAGGAGAAGAGTTGCTTAGGTTTAGTTAAATGGATTTCATAGTGACTTTACTCTAAGTTAGGATGATTTCAGGGCTGATGAGATGAGAAAATCTGGAAAGATTTTTTGGTGTGGAACAAGCACGCTAAAGGACCTGCATGTTGAGGCAATGGGAAAAAGTGATATGCTGCATTATTTCTAGTTTCATGTCAGTCATCTTAGGTTTTGACTCTGAGCCACTGTGCTTAGCACTGAAAGTTACTTTAACAAATTGCTGCTGAGATATATGGGGATCATGATGATAAAGTGGTACAGGCTGTAATTTACGGCAATTTTTGTTGGGTAGGAGGAAAAGAACCTTGTCTTCCTGAAAAATACATAATCCATATTTCTCAGTAGTTCTACCTGAAGAGTAGATGTTACAGGTATTGGGGAAGAAAATATTTGAAGCGATTACTTATGTTTTCTGCAAAATAATATTAAATATTTTTTTTTTCTCCACAGTAAAACCAACAGTTATTGATGTTGACATTTATGTCAACAGCATTGGTCCTGTATCATCAATAAATATGGTAAGTGACTTGCTGACAAAGATTTTTATCTGGACTGCCGGTCATGGCATCAATACTAGCTTTTGAAAGAGACAATAAATACCACTGGGATAGGTTATTTTGATTGCTGATTTAGTTCTGTTTTCAGCTATAGCTCTGTTTTTCGGATTGCTCTTTTGTGTCTGTTCAAGAGAAGAACAAACCTACAAGCAATATTATGCTCTGTGTTGTCTACCACAAAATGCTGGTAGATCTTGAATGGTAAAACACCCATCCTAGGAAAAAATAAGTATAAAGCAAAGCTATTTTCAAGAAAATTCTTGAATTAATGTTTCAAGGGTCAATTGAATATACAGAGCTTCATAATATGGAATTAATGAGAGTCGTCACATACTATCAGTATATTTATTTGAAATTCATCATCTCTTCAGTGGTTACTTTTCTTTCACTGAGTTATCAACAATCTTTAGCCTTAAAGTATAATTTTGAAGAAGTTGTACATAGCTGTACTGCATGTATAAAGGCAGCAGAAACAGAAAGAGCCTGTGTGATAGTGTGACGGTAGTGAACCTAGCAAAACGTAACAGTTGGTCAGTTGTTGTTGTCTTCTTAACTCCAGGACATTCCTCAGTTCTGCAGCAACGCATTCAGATTTAGAAAGCAAGCTGGTTGTTTATGCAGCTATGGAGGTATGGGTTACTGTGGCTGCTTGTGCAACTTCAAGTTTGAATTCAGCACAGTATTCCTCTTTGTAAACTAGGCTGAATTTTTTTCTTAATACGACTTGGAAATGCAGGACCTATTAATATCGTAATTTACTTAAAGCTCTTATACTAACTTCTTCAAAGCAATGACTTTCTCTTGTTCACAATGACATTCAAAGGCTGCTGTGTACAATGGTCATATAAGAATCTAATAAATGCACTGCATGTATGTTTTGTATTTTTGGAACAAAAGCTCCTGAATTTGAAAGGTGGTCATTCTGCCTCATTGTTTGGTTTTGCCTATGTATATGGGAGAAAGTAAATTATTGCAGCGTGTCAAATACTGGGTGGTCAGAGACTCCTATGCCCCCTGGCAATGGGAAATCTGGCAGGAGAAGACAGAACAAATTATGTGCTGGGAACAACTTGGTGACATATTCAAAGAGTGTGAAATGTATTGGTCATATTTTATGTGAAGCACTGAATGTCAAGCAATGGGAGTACCTGCTTCATTCTTGAACTAATAAATAGCTAATTATCTTGCCCTTCCCTGACTGCATACCAAAATGACTTGTCTAGGGAATGATTTATCAGAAGATCTATCCTGCTTACAGTCCTCTGGCTTGCATTTATGTATACTTTGGGAATGGATACTCTGTTCAAAAGCAATGGGGACAATGGTAAGGATGCTTACTTTTCAAAGTCTTTTTGCTCTTTGCCCCTCTGAATTAGCTTGTAAGTAGCATTTCGGGGTAGTGGAAATGTACGTGGAATAATAATTAAGAAAGCATTTGATTGGAACTGCTCCAGGTAGGAAGAAGGAAAAAATAATAATAGAAGGAACCAGTGATTCTTGGAAGATTGTTGTGGCACAGTCAAAATGTGACTTGTTTACTTACCCCTTAACTTTGAGTTCAGGATATCTTATGGCACCAAGATGGAAAGATGCAACACAATATCAATTTAAAAAATGAATACCGTATGTCTTTGATAGTAGAGACTCTTATTAGGATAGTTGATGAGTGTATGGCATAGAGATATTTCTCAGTTACAGATGAAAAAAGCAACTACGTATAATCTGTAAGGGCAGAATGATAAATAAAATGATGATGAAATATAAAATGTAGGTACTTGAAGTTTTTAGGACTGAAGTCTGCTTAAAGCTATATTTAAACTTTTGAATAGAAGTGGACCTTTTTTCAGATGTACTTGTGGACAGTATATCCCACTCAAACTGAATCTGAACTAGCTAAGCACTTTTGAGTTTTACTTCTGTTCTCAAACCTAGTTATCAATACAGGAGATTAACATTAGGCACTCAAGTGTAGCAAACTTTTGTCCAAAAGCTTCATTTCTCCTCTGTTACTTTGGAGTTTGTCCAAACTTACATGAGAGAGCAGAAATGAGCTCGCAGTCTCAAATTTACAATGAAGATGGGAAGTCCTCCTCACAAACCTACAAGCTATGGTGCTGTGTGATAACTTGTCGCTCCAGTGGCAGAACTGATTGAGGAACAACTTTTCACCTCATTTTTGTTATTTCAACTGTTTGGCTACAGTATGCAGTAGCTGTGTGATGCTCTGCTGGAAAACAAAATTAAACACTTTTTGGAATTAAAAATTATAATTAAAAAACATAATTTAATTATTTTTCAGCAAGCAGTTTTTCATGTAACCTGTGAACTTCTGGAGCATGGGTACACAAACAGCTGAACAGAAACAGTAGCTGGAAATTACCTGTGGCAGAGGAAGAGGAAGGAAGGGACCATCTTCAGTCTGATCCCTGTCATATAGCTGAACTCTCAAAGGGAGAGGAATGTGTGTGAAAATCATGTACAGAATTTAGAATAGTATTCTGGGAGAAAAAAAAGAGTATTCTTGTGAGAATCTGCATATGCTATATTTCTTAGCAGGACAGGAACTTTTAGCTTTTCTCCCCTAAATTATTGTTAAAAGTCGAGCTATTCTGTCAAGGCAACTCGGCAAGATGGTAGTTGATTGAACCAAAAGGAAGATGATTACATTGATTTCCATCTCTTCTGTTTCAAGAGTGAGATCATCAACATGTACAAGGAGGACTTCCCTGCTGTGTACTTCCAAACTTAGCCCTTAGCTCTCTAACTTTTTTCTTAATCTGCAGCACTTCTGAGGGAAAATCATGTGGAGCTTCTCTAGAGGTCAAACTCTGCAAGTGTATTTTCTTATCAGTTTTTGTCAGCGTTTTTCATCCTGTGGGTGAGAACTAGGAAGTAAAATAATTTACTTTATCTATTCAATGGGTGTTCAGTTGAATGTTCAAGCCAATTTTGTAGAGCAAAGCTTTTCAGATGTCAATAACTTCGTTGTCATTTTGATTAGACTTGAGTATGAATATTAATATCTCATTGTTTCTTTAACAGTCAGGAAAAAGGCAGTTGCTACCAGACACCTACCTACAGCAAAGATAACCTCAGATGAGCTGTATGTGAATACTTGTGGCCCCGAGGAAAAAGAAATCCTCTTAGACTGAGGCTGGAAGTGCCACAAGGGGAAGAAATGTTAGGGATCCCTTCAAAAAAGCTTGCGGTCAAGGGAAAAGTAATGTTCTCTGTGACAAAAATGGTGTAATCCACAGGAATATACGTCTGACCCTGCATTCCAGACTGTTTGCAGAGGGTTTATGCCACTTCCCCTAAAGGCCTTAGCAGTGATTCATTTCCTAGTTGCTTTCAAAAATACCTATTTAGAACCTCAAGTTTTCCAGAAAAGATAGGTGTGATTGTGAGAAGGTAATGTAGATGCTCTTCTATTAGAAACTCATCTTTATAACATCTTTATGATGACAACAGAAACTTGTTTTCTGGATAGACAGTGGTGACTCTTCCTTTGTCTGTGGTAGTCTCAGGTGGCAGTGGCTTTGAAGAAGGAAGTAATTTCAGCATTTTGAGCTATGGCATGATGTTATGAAATGACAGAAGTGGTTGATACTAGACGAGAGTATTTTGAAATTTAAAACTCCGAGATGTTTGAATGCCCATTCAAAAATTTTAGGGTGGCTTTTTAACAGATAAAAGACGTCTATTTTATAAATATCTTGATACCTGTCCTTTATCAAAAACATAATAGGATGTGAGCTTGGATTGATTTAAAAGAAACATAAACTGGTTGATTTAAAAGTGAAGGACACATGGACGTTCTGAGCCAAATTAAATCTTCATGTGTGCATATTATATCCCTTTGTCTTGATTTTCATCTCTTCATAAAGTAAGTTACAGAAGTTAAAGAAACTTGCCATTTCATGTTACAATGTCATTAGAGACACTGATTTGTAGGATGCAATATTCATATCTATCGCAAGATTTTATTTCAAACTTTTCTGTATTTAAAAACTTTGTTATATCTGTAATCATAATGAACATGATTCCACTGCTGTTAGGGATATTCTAAGTGGGTTTTTTAAATTTGAAAATTCATCTTCAATCTTGTTTTTATTTTTTCCCCACACTTTCTATTGTCAAACAGGTGTATGAATTCCAGATAACTCAGTTTTCATATCTTAGTGTCTTTTTTTTTTTAACACTTCCCATCCAAAATGGTGTCCAGGAACTATATGCTTTTGCATTAAAATCCATGCTCCAGTTTTTGTCAACAACCCAGTTCTTGTCAACAACAGCAAAGGTTTATAAGTTGCTTTATAAAACTTAGATCTTAACGTGGCTTACTGTAGCCTGCTTTTCTACAGATAAGCAGTACTGGCTTGTGTATAAAAGAACAGAAAAAGGAGAGAGACCATGTCAATATGCAAAGTGGGAATCAGATGTAACTGATGGGGAAAAAAAAAATCCCCTAGAAGTAAGTAGTTTTGTGAGAAAGAAATGTAAACACACTGAGATTACATAGACTATTAAATCTCAATAGCATCAAAACTGTGTGCACACTGTTTGTGTGTACAGTCTTAACTGAGTAGATACAGGAATCTGAGGCTGCAGCACAAGTTGCTGGTGAAGGAAGAATTTAACACCTATATGGTTTTAGCAACTGGAATCTCATTTTAATGCAGCTGTACAGAAAGTATGTTGAAGAGAGTGTGAGAAACAAGCTTATAAACGGTACTTACCTATTCATAAAACTATTAATTGGTTATCTGCTGGATATGTGCTCATCTCTTTATTCTCAGGTAATCTGAAAAGGTAATTCATAGAGTGTTTCTTTTGTGTGTTTCATCACTTCATTCTTTTGTGTCCACTTTCTAGGCTATGTCATATATCCTTATGGATGCTGTATTTCCCTTTTGTTCAGTTAAGTGTTGTAGAATAAAAGCAATCTTTACTCTTTTTTGCCCCTTAATGTATTGATAGACTTCTTTGAACTTCAGTTTCAAAGTCCCCACATGCTCATTTTGCTTCTCCACTAGAGATGATAGGTATTTAAAAGAATAGTCTTGATGTGGAGACTTGTCTAAAATATTATTCAGAGCTTATAATTAAGTCTGAATTTCTTGCATATTTTTAGTCTCTATGTCCTTTTACTTGATAGTTAAAACTATTATTGGACCATCTGCAATTATAGAAACGTAACCTGATGATGAACCTTTCCATAATACGGCAAAGCTAATTTAAATCCAGATTTCATCTTTCACCCCACTGTGTAGCCCCAAATATTTCCTTTACAGGTTTCTTCTCAAAGATAATGCAAGACACTATTTGAGCACAAGCCTGATATCCTGTTGTTCATTGTTACCTTGCAGTGTTTTTTTTCTAACTGTATCTCACTGTCTTACCTAATCTATTTGTAAGGCAATTGTGTAGGGAGGTGGTTTCTGTTATTTTTGAGGGGTGAGTTTTTGAGTTGGTGAGTTCAGATCATCTCTAAAATAATAGAATGCCCTGGGATGTTTGTATTTTTCCCTACCAATTTTACAAGCTTCTTTTTTGCTCTGTGACCTAAGAGAACATTCAAAACCTGGATTAAATTTTACTTTGAGTGGGTCTTGTTCATTTATGAGGACTAAGATACTAGTCATACACTTAAACATTTTGCTAGATTATGATCAAGTTATGATTCTTGTTTCTAGAGCATATTTATATACTGTCATTAAGTTTGGATCACTCATGATAAAAAAGCCATGAATTATAGAAAACTTTTGAGCTGCATGGATTTTTGCTGAGAAATCAAATCACCTCACACAGAGACTCATTCTTGTTGCTTCAAGCTCTGGCCTCGCTATGAAAATGTTTCTGGGAGGCAGTAGTTAGTAATAAGCTGAAACTTGAGTCCGTTTATGACTTCTGTTCCACCATTGAGCTTGTGAGAGGCTAATATAATCTCAAAAGCGAAACAGAGTGGAAAAGAGGAAGCTGGATAGAAAAAATGAGCATGGACTGATTTTTTTCACATATCACCTTGGCAGCTTCTATTTTTGGTCTCCTCTAGAGCCCCACTTTGTGTAACTAAAATATGACCTAGCTGATCGACACTTGGAGAAAGGCCTTAGGCTGCCCTTGTTTGAGGTGCAATGGAATGGACTAGCATAATATTCATTTTTCTGCAATGAAGCTTGTGTACTGTGATGCGTAGCAGTAAAATACTTATTGCTATAATTTACTACATCAGCAAGAAATCCAGTTTGCTTCTTGGAGGAATGACAGTTTCTGTCACAAGTCTTTGGTAATGGATTGATCTTCCATCTGCTGGTCTGTCTTATCAGAGTTCAAGCAGGTTGTCCAATATGGATGACTTAGCCTTAGCATTGTCTCGAGAGGTGTACAAAAATGAGCAATTTACTTTCAGTAATATAGGAGAATGAAATGTCTCATCTGCTGAGTAACGGGCATTGCAAAAAGATCGGAAGAACAGCTGGACTGAATGTTTTTTCCATAGTTGAACTGTGCTACAGTATCTAACAGGTACCCCATCTTTGAGCGAATGAATTGGCCTTTGTACAAAGCATGGAAAGAAACTACTTTCCAGCCTGATGCCAGTTCTTATGCTTGATTTCTCCCACTTCAATAATCTGTTTCTTGGGCCTGCAGATCCCAGGCTTTAGAGTAAGTGTACACACTGTTACAGTGCATTTAGAAAGTAACAGTTGCCTTTCTTGTCTATCTAGTGCTGCATAACTTCACTTTCTTTATTCCCAACATTTGGGAAAGTTAATTTAGAAAAGCTATCGTTAAATTGCTGCAAAGGTTATTGAATTACTTTAGGGTAAATTGAGGGTCTCTTTACCCAGATCAGTTTAGTTTTTAAGTGGTCAAGCATTTATCAACTTTGTTTTAGAGCTTGAACTTTCCATGATTGCTCCATGAAAGAGTAATTACTTTTGTGTTGACCTGTTTATTGGATTCCTGCATGATATTGACATAATTTAAACCATGGTTTTGAGCGTTTGGTCTTCCTTAGTTCTTTCAGTGATGGATTTACCCAAGAAGCAAATGAACGTTGCTGATTGGTTCCATAAATAACAGAGAAATCCTAATGACAATTTTTTGTAAAATTTCATAGTATAAAGTTTTGGGAATGCAGACCCAGCAGACAGCATCCATAGAGTGATTCCAGTGGCATTGTAAATGTGCTTGTAGTTAGGAAGGAACATCTGCATACAATGTGACCCTGTATAATCCCTAATTGGCTCACAGAAGAGTCTTCATGTTTCTATAAGGTTTTTTGGTTGGTAAAAAATGAATACTGTTCCTTAGTGTCATTTAAATATCAGAACAATGCCCTTCATTTTTCATACCATTCTTACAATGAATAAAACCCAGAAGAACCCACATACCTTAGTTTTTTTCCACATGAGAGCTTGTCATCAGTCTAATTGGACATAATTTCCTTTATTGTCTCATTGCTGAAAAATAAGGTTGAGAGAATTGTATTTCCTTTCCCTTCAAGCTTTTTTAGTGAAAAAAAAAGTGGTGTCCCTTGACTCTTAAGTACTCTCAGACATGTTTTTTCTGGTACAGACAAGGTATTTCTGCTGAGTGACTACACAGAACTGAAGAATAAAACAAATGCTTGGTTTCTGCAATTAAAAAAGTCTACAGACTGCAG
Source organism: Platalea leucorodia (assembly GCF_965183815.1). Lineage (NCBI taxonomy): Eukaryota > Metazoa > Chordata > Aves > Pelecaniformes > Threskiornithidae > Platalea > Platalea leucorodia. Next base: position 72,903,051 of record NC_138824.1, read on the forward strand.
GGATGTATCTGTATCCTAACACCTCCATGCTTTTGTTAACATCATACACTTTTCCCCTTTTAAATCACTGTAGTCTTCATTTATTACTTTCTTGATCTGGAAAAGGGACTCTTATGTGGTCAAAAATAGTGATATTCTAGGTTCTTCATATGTTTTTGTAGGTTTCTTCCTCAAAGCTTGCTCCACCTTGGCCTTGTTGTGCGTCTGCTTTTCATTAGACTTGAAAGATACAGGTGGTTCTGCTACATACTGTGTTGGGCAAGCTGTTTTCTGCCCTTAAAACTGCTATCTCCTCCAGAAACTTGTGTCTCTTTTCCTGCTTCCACAAATGACATTTGCAGCCCTTGAATGCTGAAGAAATTTGGCGAGAGGAAGATGTTTTTGTAACTGTTCTTAGCTTTTTGCATGCTACACAGAAGTGGACAATTTTGACTGTAGAGTTTTGGATGTGTTTTAATTAAACATCTTAGGTATTACAGTGAATTAGAATCACCTCCATTAAAAATAGCAACAAACATTTTAATGTTAATATAATAATGTTACTAGGTGTTTTTTTAAGTTTTAAATGGTACAGAAGGAAACTGTTCAGGGGTTGAAGAGATTAAATTCTCAAGGCTGTTGTGAGATTCTTAAACCAAAGAAACTGCTACCTTCCTTTCTGACAGTTTTCTGTGCTTACCCCAAAGCTAGCTGTGTATGCTTGGAGCTCATCTAGGAAGCTGCATTCCTTGGAAGACTTGGGAGCAGGGATAATTGACTCTTGCTTTCTCTGATTTGCATTTGGCGTATTTTGCAAGGAGAACAGAATTTTCAAAAGTGCTTAAGGAACTTAGTCATGGGAGGTATTAAATACTTAGCTACATTAACCTGTGGTAATTCTCATACATATGACTTGACAAATTGAGGGCCATGTTCACAAAGGTATGAAGGTGTCAAGCTGTTTATTACAGTGCCTAACTTACCATAAATTTCAATGATTGTGAAATACTTGTATCAGTCTGAGCTCCACTGATATTTTCATTGCGTAGATAGTGAATACTTGATTTAGGTGGGATTAGAAATTTAGAAGAAATCTGTATAATTCTTGGTACTTTCTATAAGTATTCTTCCACAGGAATTCTGGTCTTAAAAAAAAAATGTTGTAATAAGAGGGTTGTTTTACCTGTTGTGATTTGAGATTTAAAAAAGCAAAGTTTGAAAGAAGGGAATTAGGCCAGCTGTTATAAAGAAGGTATATTTGGAAAAATGGAGAAACCCTTGGTCATGCAGACACTTCATCATGTTTGACATAGACACAGTGATGATTACACTGTCATGTAATCTGCTTGTGTATTAATATTCTTTTATGAAGCTAAAAGTTCCTGTGAAGACTGTATGGGAGAAATAGAACAAGTATGATGCATCACAGTGAACTGTAACAGAGGAGGAAAGACAAAAATGGTTGGTTACTATTTTGAGAACATTTCATAAGACAGCCATGCTATTTCAGACCTCCTGGTCCTTATCATCGAGAGAGATTAATAAAACCTTCAAAAGAAGAAGCCTGGAAACCCAATTTCATAATTGTGTTGAATATGGAAAGGCACAAGCTCAATAGTGGCGTTGGTTTTATGTCTCTGTACAACTTGTGCTCCTGATAAGCTCTGCAAGTGGTAACTACTTGTCACCTTTCCTCTCTGTTGCACCTTTTCCTGATTCATTTGTCCATACTAACCTTTATCTTGACTGTCCATTGATTAATGTAACTTATTTTTACCCAGGACATATTCATCTCTACAGGCTTGAAGTTTGCGATGTCTCTCTCAGATCAGAAAAAGGGCATGTGTGCCCAAGATTTTGTGAATGTTTCTGGCTGTATTGTTTACCCAATAAGAATAAATTACCTCTGTTTTCAGGCCTTGCATCTCAAAATCATTCTTGGAAACAGTAGCTAGTGGACTCAAGGGATAGTGAGGATAGTGAGCTTTGGCTGATAGTTCATGTTTGGTGAAGTGTGTCGGATAACTGAGACAAAGAAATAACTGCCATCTGCTTACACACGCTCCATATAACAGCCTCCGATAGTTCTGTGCTTTCAAATGGCTTTTCAGGTGGATATTTCCCCAAGGTATATTTACTGCAGCGTGCACAGTATGTTTTTTTCATTACCTAGAAGGCCTATAGATTGAGGTTGAATTACAAGGCAATCAAAATTGTGAACTGTAGAAAGGTATGGCCTTATTCTTTCAATTTATAGAGATTATCATGTTGTAATAAAACATCTTTTTGTCTAATAATGTCTGTTAATTTTACTGCTTTTAGTAATTGAAGAATTGAGATCACCAAGCTGTTTGCTGGTCTTCCCCGCTGCAAATGGAAATGAAAAATTTCCTCCTCTGTTACTTATCTGCCTCAGTCTTGGTCTTCATTTCTCTGGGTGAAATTGTCACTTGATCACATGCTCACTAAACATCTGGCCATCTTTAAGGCAAAGCAGTTTCAATTTTCCTAAATTGGACTTCATGCATTATGCAAACATTACTTCATTAGACACTGAGATGAGCTATCAAGCTATATTGTTTGGTCAGAATAATGTAGGCTTGCCTCTCCTCTCGATGCTGGTTTCAAATCAGACTAACAATTTTGGATAAATTCAGTTCGTGCAATCATTTTTGCTTGTGATTCAATTAGGGCATACATAGGGATCTAGGTAAATGCAGTCAATGATTTTGTCTCTGTTTCTGACTTATGCTGATACCTATGTGCAATGTGTGAAATGGCATAAACAATAAAAGAGCTAAATTAATCTCTCAGGAACTGAATGGAACTATGCCAAGCATAAATTTGAGCCACGTTCTCCTAAAATATTCCACACTGGGAGGCTAATAATAAGATCGAAAGTAACGCAAAGTTCATTTCGGTAGTAGAACATATTGGATCCTCACTGCCTTCTGTCTTTTGTTTTAATTTGCACTATTGTGGAGAGTGCAATGTGAAACACCAGTAAATTGGGGAATTTCTTCTGCGCTGGATGGGGCCGAATAAACAGGTGATATGTACAGCAGTGAAGGATCTGCCTGGTGCCTAATGTTGTGCTCTGAATTCCACAGGGGTCCCAGGTTCTCACCTGACAAAAATGGCTGACTGCATCAACATAAATGGAAATGTGCTGACCTGTGCTAGTCCATAGGCTGCTGCTATCAGTTTTCTTTCTTCCTAAGTACTTTTCATTGTTTCCAGATTAAGAGGTTAGGTATTAGGAGGGTTTTTTTGCATAATACTATAATCTATTATATCGTTCTTTTGTAGAGTGTATTAAAAAAAAGGAAAAAAAGACTGAAAGATTGTCTGATTGCACTCACCTGAGAGCTGCTAAGTTTATCTTCATTATTTTCCCTGCAATGTGTTCTCTAACTCTGGTGTCTGAAACTGTATTTATGTAAATATGGCTGAGTATTTCTTTGCCATCTGGATGGTACTGTAAGAATGGTATAAAGAAAAGGAAAGTGAAAACAAATGTAGGAAGCCTAGGAGAACGCCTTAAAAAGATAAAATTGGACCTATATTTTGGGAGCTGCCTAACTGGACCAGCACACAAAGCTTTTGACAGATTGTGGCACAGCTAGATTAGCCAACTGTAAAGAGGCAGATTAACAGAATTATTTAGGAGTTTCTTTTGGGTTTCCAAAAAGTCTGGCTAAACTGGTATCATGTAAATGTTCTAGCTAATGGGAGCAATGATAGGTGATGCATTGAATGGTCAACTTGTTCTTGGGTTTAGCCTAGATCTATGCAAGAAACTTTTGCTGACATAGCAGTGTTTAGGACTGTGACTTCTTTCAAAATACCTCACCAGAAAAGACATCAGCTGGAGTATGGAGTAAAAGTGTTTTGCTCAAAGCTCACTGTGCTTGGAGAATCAGCAACTGGGTACAACTCTTGGGTACAGAATTACCTGTGCTGGCAGTTCCATTTGCTGGCATTCTGCACATAAGACAGTATCAACAGATTGAGACAGTAAGCTTATTAAGTAGGAAAAATATAAGCATCAATTTACGTCTCACACAGAAAAAACTCCATGCTTTCCTAAGTCTCATGCACCTGGAAATGCTTGGTTTTTGCTGTTGCTAATATATCTTAGCCTGTACATTTATATAAATGTTGTGATAACAGATTAGCATCTCTCAAATTTTAAACTCTCCGTAGGTCTAGAGCTACAAGGGTCTTTGTAAAACTCTTTGAATAAAATGACAAACAAACCAGCAATCAAAAATTTAATTAAATAAAAATGAGGGACATGCCAAAAATCTGTTAGCTCCTAAATAAGTGACCTGATTTATGCCAAGTATCACATGGAAGCCAAAGTCAGGAACTGGATTTGAAAGTGCTCTTTCATTATTTTTATGTCTAATTGAACTTTACAAGGTTCAGCTTCCATTTTCATTCAGAATCTGAAGCCCTTCCATGGGCTAAATTTCCAGTTGTTTTAATTAAGTATTTTCCAGGATGAAATGCAGGAGAGGGTCAGTTTTACTTAGAAAACTGTAGATAATTTTAGCCTTACCTAGTAATTTGTTCCCATGGAACTATCCTGGATTACAAAATTATACGAAAAATTGTGATATAAGGGAGTAAGTACTTGGGGTTGATGTTATAATCTAATTGAACATCTAAGTAATATTTTCCTTTATAAATACTGGTTTACAGCTGAGTATTGTAAAGATTTGGGGTAAACTTTTCAACAGCAGATATCCATCACAAAAATTTTATTTGCCAAAAGCCGTTCAGACAGCAGTCTGACTATTTCTGAAACAAAACCAGGAAGAATCATTTTTTTCACATTCAAAAGTGAGTGACCCTCTGCCTCTCCCCAGACTTTACTACCTCATGCTAGTTAGAAAGGACATTAAGTTTTAAGGCTTTGGGGAGGAGGGAGAGAGAGAATGGTGCATTTCCTATATGTCAGAGATGCCTTCTGTTGTCACTGTGAAAATCTGTCTGGAAGTCTGTTTGCACATGCTCTACAGAGAAAAACAATTTTAGCAGCTTAAATCCCTTGATTCCACCTGTGTTCCATATGTTTCAGTGTCAGTATGGGCCAATTTCCTGGAGAGCTTACATTTGAGCTGCTGCACCTGATGTGAAAGAACAGTATCTGTGCTCCTAGTGATCTTGCTGCACCGCACCAGCATGCAGGAGGGCGTTGCCTGATTGCAATGGACAAAGGGCTAGGGGTAGTGTCAGGTGCTGGAATGCATGAAATAAATGTGAGAAGAAATGACTGAGACGTGGGTGTTTTGAAGAGGGTAAAAGACTGAGGACTGGCTGAGTGTAATGAATAGGAGTGGACTGAAGAGTTGGGATGTGGAGAAATCAGGGTTGGAGGTGAAAAGAAAGAGCAGAGTGAAAAGAAGAGGGGCATGCCAGTGAGAATCGATGGGAAAATCTATTAGTAGAGCCTTCATGCTCCTCTGAAGTCTAAGAGGGAATTCAAGGCCATGCTCGTATTCCTTTTCATAGCTGTGTGCAAGTTTGGATATAAGCATCTTGATTGTTATATTCATATTGCCTATGGGGAGGGCTATCGGCTATGAACTAGCGTCCATCTATTTTGCCTTATCTGGGCAGCCAACTGAGTTGCTCTGAAGGTGGAGTGTGCAGGGCCAGTGTGTAGCTGGAAAGATGACCACACCAGGTAGGCTTAGGCTTGGATATGCTTAATCCAAAAGAACTGTACAGGTGTAGCCCCAAATTCCTTACCATTCTTACGCTGACATTAAACCTTTGTGAAAGAACACTGGCAAACTCTCCTCAAAGGGAATGGCAAGCAATAGTTAATAGTTATTGGGAACTAAGATGGTCTTTTAGGTCAAACAGCGCTCACTATGATGGAGCTAGTATTTTGAACTCTGTTTATTTACCTACAGAAATGACGATATGGTGGCAGGTAATAGATTGTTTTGTATGTAAAAAGCTAGGAAAGTATTAACAAAAGTTATATTTAAAGACTTTTTGGGATTGAAAAGTCAAAGTTACATTTGACTTTTTTTCTCACTTGCACTCAAGCATGATAATGCAGTCCTGCATTTCTTGATAATCCATGTTTATGCAAAAACAGTTTCTCCTCCAGCATGCACAAAACTTCTCTGATCTGGGACTCTTTGTTCATTAAAGGACATTTCTCTTTATTGCTATTGCAATACCAGTGGGTGTTTGTAGGGAGACAACAGGAAGGTCTTGAGGCTGAAGCAGCAGAGTGCTGCTCCAGTAGAACTAGATCCTGCTTCTGCCAAAGAAAATTTGGTAGGACGAGGGACAAGATTTTTATAGCAAACTTCTCAAAATAGCTATTAGTTGGATGTTCCTCACTTTAGGAACCTAATTTGACACTCTGTGACCTGATATAAAGCAGTGCATTGGCACTGAGCCAATGAGTGTTAAATATAAATCCTATGGTATTATATATTACCTAATAGAAAATACTCTGGAAAAAAAAAAAAAAAACCAAAAACAATAAAACCTTGTTTCGAGCACCTAAAAGTTCTGTGAACTTTTGATTTAATCTCTACCTCTGAGATTGAGAGTATGATGAGACTTTTCTGGAACTCCTTTTCTGAGCAAACATCTAGGAAGATGAGTGAGTAGTAGCCCACTTGACATACATTTCTTGGCAGATATCAAAACTAAGTGGATGGAAAGGACCTTCATGAAATTCTGGACTTTCCTTATATTTCTTGCTGTAAAGTGACATCAGCTACAAACTTCATGGGCTCTCCTAAGAGAACTAGAAAATAGGGGCTTCCAATTGGTCTTGCTTCCATGCACAACTGAGGAACACTCTGTCTTGTCCTCATTTTACCATCTTCTTCGGTCTGCAGCTGAGAGGTATAAGTTCTTCTGTAATGAGGCATGATTTAGGTAAGGCTTAATATCCTGTTGCTGTTTAAAGAAAGTGTTTTGATTTCTTTAATAGCTCAGTCATGATTTTCTGGGATGGCCAGTGAAAGTAGCTTTGAGACTTAAAGGGCATCCTTCACTGGTGCTGTATCAGATGCAGGTGTAGTTCCATCTTTGGTGAAACGCTTGAATTAATATTAGTTTTACTACATAGCTTTTTCGTATCCGTGTAGAGGAGGTGTTGGAAAAGGCTAGGGACCTCACTTTCTGGTGGAAGTTCCGTTTTTTTTACGCAGGATCCACATACGCGTTACCTGACAAAAAGTTTTTGAAAGATGGATTGCCTGCATGCTGTTTGACTACGTCTGTTTCAGGACTAGTTTAAAACAGACAAATAAACTGGACAAAACAAAGTTACGTGAAACTCACCCAGACACTGCTATGGTTAACAGGAGATATGCCTGCAAGAAGTGTGGCAGCCTGCTCTTGGGCAGCAGGGCAGCTGGGTGTGGGGAGCTGGTTGATGAGAATGGGCACATTGCTTTTGTTTTTTAAATAAACTGTAAACTGACATTTTTCTTGTAAAACCTGTGAGTTTCTAATAACCTTTCAAAGAGCGATTTTCTACTCAGGAGTCAGGAGGTTTTCTTGAACTCGAAGTGGAAATACAGTGAGCAAAGAAATAATTTAGAGACCTTTCAGTTGGAATGGAGGAGAATGCAGATCAGTTTTTTTGTCCTGCCTGGAAAAGAGGCGGGACTTGAACTCAGGAGTTTACTACTGAATGCTACCAAAACTGCATAATTAGTGGCTGATGATTAGGTTGGTTTGGGTTTTTTTTCCTACTCTGCAGTCATTTTCGTGAATACTTTGCACGCCTCTTAAGTGATTGTTGCAGATACTCAGAGACAAAGGAACATCATCTGTGTTTACTAAAAAGACATAGTATGACTAATTCACAGTGATAAGAAAACTGGATGAGGAAAGTAACCCAGCTCATATTTTGAAGGGAGACACTCTGATACACTTGAAATAACACCCCATAATCTATTTTCATATAATTTATGAAATGCTGTTACTGGGGGTTGGGGGGAGGGGGAAAAGGTTAACAGAAATCTTTCTTTCCCCCTGAATATTCTGATATAGTTAAGCAAGGAGAACTTCTTAAATAAAGACAATAAAGGCTTAGGTGGAGGTTCAATGTAATTTGCCTGAAGGCATATGACATATGGTAAATTGTACATCATGTTAGGAGAATGCATTTGTTGGAAGTAAGGCTTTACAGCTTTTTGGCAAGTAAATTAACTCCCTGCTCACTCGTTGATTTAAAACTAGTGCATTATGAAATCAGCCTGTAATTTATAATGTCATTCCCGTGAATGGTCAAAATCTGTCAGTCTGTAGATGCAATCTTCTATTTTCTATAGTAGGTATCTTGCAGAAATTTATTTTAATCAATGAATTATTGATTATAATACTTGCCAGTAATGCTTGCTTATGTAGCAACAAAAGTTTGAAAGTAACAAACAAACTTTTATATCCAAGATAAGATTGTTTGGCTCTGTTTTCCTTCAGATAACCAGAACTGACAGACCTATCCAATCCATAGCTTAAAGGCAGAACCTGAAATACAGTATGAAATGCTGCTTCTTTTCTGCTCATTCTCACAACAGATTCTCAGCAGATCAGTGTTATTTTTCTCTTCACCTGAATTTTCCTCAACCCATTTTTTCCTCTCAAAAATTGTGTATATTTTTAGAAAGCCTCTGAAGTAAATACAACAGTGTTGTTTTAGGGTTTTTGTTTTCTCCAGAGGACAATTGTGTGGTAAAATTGCTGTCTCCTTGGGTTGTTGTTCCCTTGCCTCGCCTCACCTCACCTCACCTCTCTCTTCATTTTCTTTCTTTTCTTTTTCCTTCATGGCTAGTTTCTCCATGACTAGTGTTAGTCATTACATTTCAAGCTGTTACATGTAAACAATTGTCTATTTCCTCCTCTGTGGAGGAAAAAGAGAATGCATTTCCAAGATGAGACCATTACTGTCTTGCCCTTCAAGAAAACAATGCCATTCGATCAGGTTCCCATATCTTTGCATGTCATGCTAAGCCTGCCAAACAAGTTAACTGCTAAAAGCAGGAAGAGGGATCTGATTCCTCATGAATACCCCACTTTTGCTCTTAATATAGAAAGTTGACATATTTTCTGGAGTTCTCAGGTGGTTTTGAATCTTGAGTGTGTTTGACTTCTTCTGATGTGATTCAACTGTGCAGGCCAGTGGCCTGATTCCAATTTTTAATGGATCAGGTGCATGGCAACATGGTCCTTTCTACCCCTATTATGCTATAATTCTGTTAAGCTAACAGACTCCAAGAGCCCCGCTGAGAAGATTTGTTGATTTGCCTGTGGATGTTGGAAGGAAATGACAGAATCGCTTTGTACCTGCAGTCTTCCATCTCTTGTGTTGTAATAAGCAATTTAGTGCTGCCAATTATTCCCTCTATAGGCTGTGGCCATAAAATTTTGTCAGATCTTTTCTTCAGCAAGGAAAAACTAGTGGGAACATTGAAGCTATTCTTATGTCAGGTACGCAAGACACAGTACAATCTTTTTAAATGATTCAGGTAGGGAGGTGTCACTGCTGACTGAGAGAAGTCATGAATGGAAGAAGTATTGGTTGTTGTCCTAGACGTAATACAGGTAATGCTTCATGATGGAGGGAATAACAGATGTGCTATAAAGAAAAGAGAGTGTTGCCATTATTGTGGGATTGCTAGATATGTCTTCAAGCTAAGGGATATTTGTGCACCTTGAATGCTCTGATAGGCTCAGTTGGCTTTGTGACCAGAAGGACCTTTCTATATCATGCTCTTATAAAGATTATAAAGTTGCAGTTACTTTAATTTATAATTCACAGTAGCTGTCCTGACACTTGCTTTACAGACCACAGAATCCTATGTTTGTTTGTAACAGCTGTATATTGATTGGCTAGGTCTTTGTTGTTAGTGAATACTGAGTGGAAAATGCCTGTGCTTTTTGCAGTGCGTGCTACACTGGGAATACAATTCCTGCCAGAGATTTCTTGGTCCAAAGAGAATAAAAAGACTCTGTTACGGGCAAAGAATAACTTGGTGCCTGAGAGGGGGCATTAGGTATGTAATAGCAGCAAGCAAAGCTAAATTATTTAAAGAGGAGGAGAAATCTCTCAATAATTAGTAACTGTAAAAATTTTGTGGGAGAGCTGGTTTGTAGACCAGACAATGGACAAGTTTGCATAAAACCTTAAAAAGCCGTGCATGAAGGCACTATTTATTTATGCCGGACAATAAAAGCCAAAGTTGTCCCCTGTGTCACTGAACTGAGTCCATGGTGCTGTAGGAAGCCATGTAAGCTAGTCCTTTTCATCTATCCTTCTTTAGGAACCTAAACACTTGTTTTCTAATTCTGTGGATTGGCTGACCAGATTTTTCAATTTAGATCATTCTGATGAATGCAGAGATTAGCATCTCCTTCTTTTGCTGGGCTAGTGAAGAAGCACGTCATACACAGTGTAGAATGGGTTTTCCTTATGTTTCTTGTATTACAGGAGAGCAGGAAATCTAGGCTGCCAGATACACTGTGCTGGATACAGTAAATGAACAGAGGAAGAAATGATCTGTACACAAAAAAACCCCACAATGGTGGGGGGAAGCTAGAGGGAGAATTAGTCACTTTCTGAGTTTTAATTCATACAGTCTGTCATTGGTAGAGGTGGAAAGAAAGCCCAGACACTCTGGCTATCTGTCTTGTCTCTCTTAAGGGATACTGCTGCAAGCTGCTGGCATTGCATGGCTAAACATAAATATGATTATCTTTAACATAAGAGAAGCACATAATCAGAATACCATGTGGAAAGAGTGAATGGAAGAGCTACTGAAATCCATTACTGATGTCATATTACAAAGGAAAGGTTCTGTGTTCCTCTGGTTTCATTCACTGTAATTCATCTTTACTCCAGTTCTTTCTTAATTTCTTACTCTCATTTCCCTTGAAAAGTCCTATTTCTGCCTCTTCTTTCCTTTCCCTGTAGCTTATCCTATCCTAACTTATGCCACTCCACATCTTCATAACATTGACTTCTCCCTTCCAGCAGAACTGTTGCACAGTTGGCTACCCTTCTCTAACTCATTCTGTGCAAGATTTTGTGTCTTCTTTCTGCCCTTGTTCTGTCATGCCTACCAATTCTTTAGGACATAGGACATTTATAACAGTGTGTACAGCAGAATTGTAGTGTATAATTGCTCTCTAATAAGTATGATTAATATTAAATGCCTACTATTAGCCTAATATACAGTCTGTACTGAAATTAAAAATATGAGGGATACTTGTATAAATGTCAACTCTTACAGTTGTAACATTTTAAGATTGCAAATGTCAGTGTATGCTATGTAATGGTGTTTGCCTGTGTGTGAAGTACATCATAATCACTGATGGATGAATCTTAAAATTTTCCAAAGTTCACACAAGTTAATCAATCAAAAATTCAGGTGCTTTTACAATCTACTGAATTTTTTTCAACATGCAAATGGAGTGGAAATCAAGGTGGGTCAGGATTAACTAAGAAATGGCCAAAGCATTCAAAATGAAAATTCAAACTCCAGGGGATGTAGGTGGTAAAGCATTGCTTAAGGTGTGTGATTGAAGATTCTCATCAGTTTAAACATCCTTATGTGGTCATGGAAAAAATATTAGCAGCAGAGGCCTCTCATTCATTATACAGCAATTACAAAAATGGCATGTGAAAGAGATCAAGGGGGGATGATTTTGACTAATCAGTGAGCTAGTTGAAAAAGACTGTAATGAAATTCAGGTTTCCCATATTTATCTGCTCAATTTCTTTCTTCTTAAATGGAAATCTTTAAATCGTGATTGCAAGAGCAGGGAGCGGTCCTTTCCACAGGTAGTGTTTTTTGGTTTTTAATCCTGGGCTTTCCAGGTGATAGACCAAATATAGGAAACATTAAAAAATCATAGTTAAAGCAGAGTGTATATCTAGTGATTCCTTTAGATTTGAGCAGAGAGAATTTTGACACTCAGTTGCTCTGTAGTCAGAAGAAGTCAGACTTGAGTCAGCAGAGCTGGACACCTGAGTAGTATTCCAGTCTAGCATACAGGTTGTTTCAGTTGCAGGGTCAGAATCAATATCTTGTTTGTTATTATTTGCCACTCTGTCCATTTTGGTGCACATTTGATTCAAACAATGCATGAATGCATTTTTCTGCATGTCCTTAGAATGAATGCAATTTGTGCTTTCAATCTTAAATTGAGTAGGAATGTGTGAATCAGCTGAACATGGGCTTACCTTGGATGAGAAAAAGTGGTAGTTAAGTTTAAATACTTGTTATTAAATAAATTGTTGGTGTTGTTTTGCTTTTTAATTCACCAGCAAAAACACATGATTACGTAGCTACTGATAGGAAAAAAGTAGGAAAAAGTCATTCTGCATTCATGCTTAGAATCATGGAATAATTTAGGTTGGAAGGGACTTCTGGAAATCTAGTCATCTGATCATCTGGAAATCCAGTCATCTAGTCGAACCCTCCACTCAAAGCAGGTTCAGTTAGATCAGGTTGCTCAGGGCTTCAGCCAGTGCAGTTTTGAGCATCTGCAAGGATGGAGATTCCAGAGCCTCTCTGGGCAGCCTGTTCCAGTACGTTTGACCACTGCCATGGTTTAAGAAAATGTAATTTATATCTAACTGGAAATTCCTGTGTTCTGTCTTGTGTCCATTGCCTCTTGTCCTGTCTCTGTGTGTCTCTGAGAAGAGTATGGCTCTGTCTTCTTTATGTACCCTCCCTTTAGGTAGCTCAGGAGCTCCCCTTAGCCTTCACTTTAGGCTGAACAAATCCAGTTCTCTTTCTTCATATGTCATACTTTCCAGTCTCCTGACAATCTTGATGGTCCCCTGCTGGACTTGCTCCAGTATGTCAACGTCTTGTACTGAGGAGCCCCAAACTGGCACAATGCTCCAGATGCAGTCTCACAAGTGCTAAACAGAGGGAAACAATCATGTCCTTCAACCCAGTGGCTATGCTCTTGTTAATGCAGCTCAGTGTGTGGTTGGCCCTTGTCTCCACAGCAGCGTACTGCTGATACGTGGTCATCTTGTCCACCAGAGTCCTGAAGTCCTTTCCTGCAAAGCTGTTTTCTAGCCCATCAGCAGCCAGCCTGTCGCATGGAGTTATTTCATCCCAGATGCAGAACTTTACATTTGTCTATGTTGAGTTTCATGAGTTTTCTGTCAGTTCACTTCTCCAGCTTGTCAAGGTATTTCTGAATAGCAAGCCAGTCCTTCAGCATGTTGACTGCCCCCCTCGGTGACATGCACACTTTCTGAGAATGCTGCATGTCCCATCACTGAAATCATTAATAAAGATGTGAAAGAATATTGGATTGAGCTATTGAACCCTGAGGGATGACACTAGTAACTGGCTGCCACTTGAACTTTGTACCACTGATGACACCCATGTGAGCCCAGTGGTCCAGCCAACTTTCCATCCATTATAGTCTGTTTATTGAATCTCTGTCTCACCAACTTGGCTATAAGCATATTATGGGAAACCCATTCACATAGCATTTGTTTCTCATGATACCTCTTAGAATTCTGTTTTTCCTTTTTACGTTATTCACATTGCTATTAATCAGGGTTTAACTATTCCTTTAAGCAAGACTGACATTCTTTAGAAAGTGCACAACAGATCAAGGACACTTTCTTAATATTAAAATTGACTGTGCTTGAGTCAGACAAATATGTGATGAATTCTGTGGCACAGTTTTAACCTAGCAATGTGTGGTTAGTTATTACAGGGTAAGACTGGCCAAGACATGAAGAACAGATATGGGGCCTCACGACTGGTTTGTCTTTTTTGGACTCTATGTAGAGGGGCAAAAAATGGATGGGTACCTCTTCCTTTCTTGATATTTACGACAGTGGCTGATTGCTGTCATGGAAGGATACGTGTTTTAATTGATATCCTTTAAAAGTTAATTTGAGGTTTGGGAAGAGGAGTGTGAAAGGGCTGCACAACAGGCTGTCAAAAACTCTCTCACTAGAGATTATTCAGAATTTTCTTTTCAATGGCCTCCCAATGCAGTAACTGATCTTGCTTGATAAGTTGCTACAAGTTGACTGTAGCAAAAGTGAAATGTTAACTGTGCAATACCTTTATTAGTTGAATATTATTATTGAACTGTGCAATACCTTTATTAGTTGAACTCATCTATAGATGAAAGAATACTTTCCCATTGGGGAAATACTGGCGTAGCTACCTGTAATTGCAATATTCTCTCAACCCCAATTGATTTAATTTAGCAATCAGACAGAACTGCAAGGAAGCTTCTTCCCAGCCTTTCTGAGCTTTGATTTATCTTCATTTGGCTGGCTCAAAGAATGCTGACTATCTAATCCACATGTAGAGACTGCTCTATTTTTAAGTCTGTGTCTCTTTGTGTCCAAGGCAACCGTTTGAAGCCAAGGAAATCCTAATATCTGCAGAACTTATTCCACACATGTATGAGTCCAGCTACAGCAGGCTATCTCTCAGGGCCTGCCAGTTTATCACCGGAAACATATAGCAATGCAGATATCATCAATTTGTCTCCATGGGATTAAAGCTGGCAACAGCTGTTGGGGGTTTAACAACACTGCTGATGTTTAAACATAGAGAGCTGCTTTTTCTTTTTGCAATAATTTTTCACTTCCTTAAAAAATAAGTTGTTTTTTATTTCCTGGGGTTTAGCTTTTATTAATAGATTGGCCATATTAATCACAGAGCTATTCCAGCTTGCACAAAGTGTTACTATAGTTGAGCAAAGTGCAAATGTACATGCATGTATTCAGTCTAATTAGGCAATTCAGTGCTTCATTCCTGATGTTAACCATGGCTTCGTGATCATCAAAAGAGTGTCAGCAATGTGTCCTAAAGGCATGTTTGATGCCAGGAAACTAGGGCAAGATGCAGTCCACAAACTCCTGGACAAACTCATTAAAAGCATTGTGAAGTACCTGCTTTGACAACCTAGAAGTGATTCATAGGCAAGACAGTGTGGCTGTGTGCTTCTCAGTTTTTTTCCACTTTTCATAAAAAAAGAAAAAGAAAGTGTAGCTATGCACGTATGTTAAGGTTCACAGCAATTCTCCATGAGCTTATGACCTTATTTCTCATGTTTTAGAGGTGCGTACGCTAGGTCTCAGAAAAAGTTTCATGACAGCAGGCTGCATCAAGATCCTTCTCAAACCAAACTGGAGAGATCGAGGGAAAAGACCCCAGCATTCTTTGTGACTTAACATTACATACCTTGTAGGTAGTAGATATGTGACAATCTCCCATTTCTCATTTTCTTCCTCTTACCAGCTGCTCAGAAATGCTAAGTGTATTAAGATATTTCTAAACTAAATTCCCCAGGTACTTCCCAGTTGCACACCTTGATCACACTGTGACTTCAGGCTGGGAGGAGACCTCAGCCTGCATCATCCTCAGTGTGCTTTGGTCTTCAAGGGAAGAAGGTGGTGTGCCTGGGCAGGAAGGGATCTGAGGAAAACTGCAGCTTTGCCCCATTGTGGTGATGGAAGGGTGTTTCCAGATCAAAGGAGCTTCGACTCAGCAATATGCTTATATTGTGCTGAGAAGCTGAAAAAAGTGATCATCAAACTGTACCTTGCTTATAGCAAATAGCGCATTACTCATCGATACAAATGTTCTTATTTGCAAAGGCTTGCTTTAGGTTAAAGCTATGACTATATGTTGTAATTAATATCATGAGATAGATGATGAGAGATCTCATGAAAGATTTCTTTCCAGAAATCACCATGTGATTTTTATCTTGAATTCAACAGAACAGTGCAAAGTAATTACATGGTAGGACAAAAGTAAAAAATAAACCAAACCTCTGTTTCCTTTTTGCATTGTTAAACTGCTTTCCAAACATGGATAGTTGCTTCCAAAGAGGTGATGGAGGTCTCCCCATTCCTATGGAGTCAAATCTATTCAGGAAATGTCTGAGACCTCTTTGGAGGAAACTGAGTTGTCCTAGTAGAAATACTTGGAAATTAATTCAGTAAACAATTAGAGGAAGTAGAAAGGCAAGAGAGAAGACTACTCAACCTGTTCTGAATTCTTGTTATTCACCTAGCAATTTATTGGAGTTGATTCTTATTTGACTTTCTCTTTTGGATAATTTTTTATTTGCATCTGTGCAAAAAGAAAGCATTCTGATTTGGAAGTGACTCTTGCATCCATCTAGCATTTACTTTTTTCACCATTAATGATAGTGTAGTCAAGAAAGTAGGAAATAAGTCCCATTAATTACATTTCTCTTGTGTTGAATTCGTGACAAAAACGGCAGTGTGTGATATTAGTGTTCTTATACTTCCTCTAGTTTCTTGGAGCAGTTTGTCCACAAGTACTATGGGTTTAGTTTTATAAATAAATAATAAAAATAATGTTTAGTAAATTGATGTCTTACACTCTTTCCTACTAACTCCTAGCATTTTTATTTATCTATATGCATTTGCCAAAGTTAGTTGGCTTCTGTCTGAAGTTTTGCCACTGCATTCTGTTAAACTGTGAAGGTCATAATTTTGTTAAAAGTAATCAGAAATAATAACCCAACACAAGCTCAAACCTGCATGTTACTTGTTAGAAGCTGTTCATGATCCCTGTTCTTTCTGCTCCTCTATAAGCTGAGTTTTCAGCTGAATATAACTATTTTTTTTATGGTACCTCAGGCTCAGAAAGGTTGTGGCAAGAAGGACCTAATTGAGAAAGTCCTTGGAGTTTAACTGTCAAATATTAATAGCTTTCTACAGATCTTAGGATCAAGGTAGGAAAGCTAATACGTTTTTATAACGTTAGCTGTGACATTCAAGCCAGTGCCATACCAGAGTACCACTTTTTGTTAATAAGGAATGTTGAATAGAGTATTATTCAAATAAAAATGGTCGAATTTGGCAAACTTGTTTCCTATTTCCTTGTCCTGCACCTGACTATCCTAAGTAACCCTTGATAATTCATGGAGATCTGACTCTCATTACCATGCAATGATGGAAGGAATTTTTAAAAAGACAGTAGATTAATTTAAGGGTAGGACATAACGACAGGGGTTTTGAGTGTACGAGAGTAGCATAAAAGGCTGACAAAACCTTCCATACTGTATCTAAAATTCTTGAAACTAGCTGAAAGAGAGGCTTTTAAAAGTTGCTGGAAATCTGCTGGTTTTATTTTAAAGATATGTTCAGATAATTGATGTAGATTTTTCTCATCTGTATTTCATTTTTGTAGTTTCCATTGCTTGAGTCTGTTCTTGCTTAATATTATTTTGCTTTTCTTAAAGCAACTTATTTTACAGTTGCCTTGTCCATCTTTATGTGGAAAAATTGGTCTTGCTTCTTGTGTGGCTTTAGAAAATTCTGCAAGTCTAATAAATATTGCTATGAACTATACAAGAGCAATTTCATTGAATTATCAGGATAGAAACAAGTTGGGTAAATAACAGGCTACAAGATACTAAAAGCTGAAATATTTCTATTTTTTGGAATGGATTTCTGAGACTTGGCTCTCATCTAAACAGATTCTAAAGTTTGCAGGTTAGCTTGCAAGTATAGCCCTAATGGTTTAGCAACTTAATTAGGCATCTTTAATACAGTAATATTGGCTCATGTTCATCAGAATTCAAAAAAATTAGACACTTTATAAAACATGAAACTGCCATGAAATAGCTAACATAAATTGGCTAAAGCTGTAGTATTTTTACTTTGACTGACAATTTGCAAAGCCAAGTATTAATTTCCAAAAGCTTTTCATTGTAATCTTGACCTGAGTGCAGAGGAAGTGCGAGAATGTTCAGTTTAGTTCAAAATTTATCACACCGAATTGACGTGGAGTTGAGAAGAGAGCACTGGGAAGGGGCTTGGACCATTTTGATTGTATTCCAGGCTCATTACACAATTTTGATCAATGCATTGCTCTTCTTTCTACTTTACTTTTTCTTACCTTTCCTTATAGGTGAGTAGAGACAACAGAGTGCAGTTGTGACAAACTTGTTTCCTGTATATTTACCCGTATGTCCAATCTAGCACATCCTTAAAAAGTCATGGAATCCTAAAGCACTAATGCCTGGTACTGTGCAAGCAACAGGGCTGTCCCAAGGACATTATAGTCTACATGCTAATTGCTTCTTCCCGTATTGCTGTCTGAAAGATCCAGAGAAAATGTTGCAGAAATGCTTTTCTGTAGAAAAGTAGAATATTTATCGGTATTTTAATACACTGCGTGCCAACAGATTAGGATATTGTGTACTTTGGCAGTTAAACAGATTGATCCATTGGCTGCCAAACCTTTATTGTCCCTAAATTGATCTGATCAGCTGTATGCATTTTCAATATCTAATCCTAACAAATAGGGTCCTAATGGGATCCTGTATAACCTAACCTGAAATAAACAGGACATTTTGATCCTTAGCATGCTAGTGGGAATCTGTATAAGATTCCTTGGAATGTTATGGTGCTAAGTTACTTTTGTTAGTATGAAAAAAATTGGCTTAAACTGAGCAGCCAAGACGAGAGAAGTCAGCAGATGAAGGAATTTATTTTGGATGCTTTGTTTGAAGAAGGTTGTCTTAAATTTTTGGATGTCAAACCTGTGGGACGTCCTTGTACTTGTACCTGGTGAAAGCTTTTTGTTCTCCACAAAGCTTTTTCTCCCCCTCCCCCTGCCTCCAAAAGAGAGGATGAAGGCCTAAAATGCAACTGAAATGTTGCTGTGGTTTATAGGGTAGGATGAAAATGGAGGGAAAGTTTTGGGTACCACTCAAATATTTGCAGCTGTCTACAAAAGAAGAGAACATAAGAGACAGATTTTGGACTGGGACTGTAATGTGTGGAAATATATGACCATGATGACAAAGTTGAAGACGAAACCAAGAATGGAGGAAGAGATGGATATATTGGAAACAGAGGAGGAAGAGCTGTCAAAACAGAAGCCGAGGCAAGCAATAAAGGCAAAAGAAAATATATGGGGGATTTTTCCTTCTGCAACAACAGATAGAAGTGTCATAGACCTGGGACAGTTTACTGAGAAAACTGTTTGTTAAAATGGAGACTTGAGTGATATGGGGAACCTTCCAGTCCTAAAGCTGACAATGGGCTGCATGATTCAAAGATGCTCGTTCCACTAGTTGTTCCAGGATTTTTATGACAAAGCCTCCCTACCTTTCAGTGGGAGGCATGCTGACTGGCATCAGTCTCTTCAGAACAGCTTCCAACAGCTCCAGAGCTTGTGAAAAAAGACATTTTACAAAAGTGAGAGATTATAATTGTGTAGAACACAAATGCTGGTTGTTATGTTCTATTAAGGGAAGATCGATCATGTTTTAATAGCTTTGTTGGTTGACTATGGGGTAGCTCCATAACGAATTCATGTTAGGGATGGAATAGACTTGGTTTGAATGCCCTTTTGCTTTTGTGTAGAGTTGTTTTTTGAGGTTTTGATTTTTTTCTTCTGTTTTGTTTTTAAAGAACTCCCCATATAGGATATATAGAATATCCTATATATCCCTAGGACTGGGTTTTATTATGAACAGAGATTTTCGGAATAATGCTGTGAGAAATTTTTCTAGGAATAGTATCAATGTGTGAAGTTAAGGTTTCCCATAACTATAATGGAAAACTTATTGAGAACTTTTTAATAGGTTTAAATATAGTATTTGGTATAAAATAATATAAGCAATTGCTTGAAGAAACAACTTGAGTGCCAAATTATTGTTTAATATTATTTTTACTTTATGTAAAGAGAAGATGGTACAATCATATATGATTGCTTTCTTGAAACTCAGTTGCCAATTTAGATAAATTGCCTATATAAGTAATTGCACTATTAATGTTCTTTGAAATAATCATTACTTTTGGTTTTAAAGATTTACTTTCTTTTTTAGACTCTTATTTTCATTCTGTCTTTAGTTAACCATCTTTTGCACCACCTTCTTATCAGTGTAGCATGTCAGATCTGATATGGCTCTTTACCCTTGCTGTCTATACTGCATAATTAAGTTGTTAACTTCAAAGAATTTTGCTTTTTTGCTGAAAAAGTCTGGTCACTTTTGGGCCTGTAATTTTCTCTGCTAATGTGTGAAGGTCAGCATAAAGTTCAGTTGTTCCTGGATGTGATAGCAGTCTGACTTTTTTACTAAATAATTACTGGGCCAAAAAACTGTAATCTTTGGTTTTGTAAGTACTGAAAAAATTTAAAAAAAAAAAAAAATAAAAAAACCAAACCTGTTAGATTAAGGAGTTGCACATCAGTTCAACTTAACTTTCACTTCAAACCTGTTTTGATTTTCCTTCCAGTTGATTTATTTTAAAAATCAAAGTTTGAGAAATTTAAGGGAATTCTTTAAGGAAGTCAGGTTGATTGCACAGGACAAGAAAATTAACGTTAAAGAGGCTTGTACTTACTTCAGAGTTTAAAACTGACTTTCATCCCAAGCAAAAGGAAGAGTGGGATGGAGGTGAAAGGGATAACGAAGGAGAGGTCTACAGAACTAAGTAAAATGGAATTAGGAGTCAGCAAAGAGCCTGTTAAGAACGGAAAGTGGATTAATCAATGAAATTCAGCCCATTTGTCAAAAGTGCCTGAGGATAAAGTAATGCAAAAGGTAAAACACTTTCCAAAGAACATTAAAACTCCTAGTACTTTAGCTGCCAAGTGCCAACAGAATATGGACAACTGGGGCTGTTGTTCACTGGCAATGTGGTATGATCTCAGTACTAAATGGATACCTGCTCAATTGAATGAGAAGGTTGTGCAAAGGAAGAATAGCTGAGAGGAATGAAGGAATATAGGTAATAACCGTGAAGTACAAACACTCAGTCGTGTCAAGGGATTAGCCACTCTCTACCTCGTGCATAAAATTGCAAATTTACCACCAGCAGGTAGGGCTAGTGATACTGTACAAGGTGGGATGAGACTTCAGCTGAAACTCTTTAAGATAACTTCAAGATGGAAGAGATGCAGATGCTACTAAAATCATAAGGAGGGTGGGGATTTTACTTTCTAGGGAAAAGAAAACCCACAAAAGCTGTTAGACAAGCCGTTCTGGCTGCAGTTGAGCTGGGTTCAGATCTGTATGTATGGTGCTTAGGTGTTATCTACCCAGTTTCTCTCAAAAACCCTCCAGAAGAAGAATGCTTTAATATAACTTTGACAGAACTAGGAGAAGAAATGAGCTGACATATAGTTATGCCACCTTGTTTGAAGAGGCAGAGAAGATGATCTGGAGATTTATATTCTGAAGGTTTAACCTAGTGCAACTCCACCAGAACAGTACAGCTGAACAATGTAACCAAGTTTGACTTGTTTAGTAAAATGATGTTTGATTGCTGGTTATGTATACTCTTATGAGGCTAAACACCAGGGGTGAAGAAGTTCAAAGGACAAGGTTACTACAAATATGCGGTTATAGAAATGCAGTGATTCATTGTGGGCTGAAAATAATATTTCTAACTGTCAGAACAGTGAAACCAAAATGGTCTTCTCTAAGGAGAGGTAAGTGGGTTTCAAGAGTGAGCTTGTTAAGGGATTGTATGTTGTTGTCACAAGCCACAACATAGGACTAAATTTGATTACCCAATTCCATCATTCCAGGTGACAAAACCAATCACAGAATCACCAAATTACTTACGATAATGAGTTCAATCAATTTTCTGTTCCCCAGTGCTTGCTTCTACAGCTCCATTATTTATTTCTACATTTACAGTGTAATAACGTTCACTATGATTTAAAAAGGGTCTTTTAACTTCAGGTTGTTTCCGGTTGAAAAATATGGCATTTGTTTTTAATCCCTCAGCCTATCTGGTTTATTAAAGTAGGTCTACGGTCATCTCATAGAAGTACTTTGAACAGAATCTTTAATCTGCTTCCAGGAAAACCTACATTTTATTAGAGACTTGACAGATCCTTAAGAATGTTCATACGCCTTCAGTAAGGTTTTAGATAATGTGATTTTCTTTAGTTCTTCTTTTGGGACTTTGCAATATAGATATATCTAAACCACAGTGATAGATAATGAATTAATGATTTGTAAGTATTTTTAATGTAAAAAGTTTCAATGTAGTAAAAAAATGCCATTTTGTTTCCCCGACATCTGAGGCCAGTAGTGGTCCTTTCACACAAATAAATAAGGCTTAAAAAAAATGTGCATTACATCTTACCATTACGTGTGAGCAATGGAGTTTAACTGACAGATTCTGTATAAGCAGAACTTTCAATTTTCTGTTGCTGTTTTAGGTTGAAATTGTGGAGAGTTTACACCAAAATGTGACATTTTACAAAGTTTTTGATTTTTTTTTTTTTTTTTTTTAGTGTGTGGAGCTAGATACCAATAAGCCAGAGCTGTCTGAGATTTTGCTGCAAACAGGAGTGGTGGACACATGTTTCTTGTGTCCTATACCTTGGTAACAGGACAGATATTTTAATTTATATCTACTTTCTCACATTTGATCTGAATTAATTGAAATAGCCAAAGTACAGGAGAGGTCAGCATAGCAAACTAGTGAATATATGGAAGTGCTGCTGTGTCTATGCAAATCAATGTTCCTCCAACATGCAATTCTAGATCAAAATATTTACCTGGTTCTTCATGCAGTTGTTGCAAAGAGAGTCATGGATGGTGTTTTTTAGAAAGACAAACTAATTTATTGGGATCTTAATATAGAGTAATGGTCTCATGAGGAGTCAAATTTATTGAACAGGAGAGTTAATCAGTGTCCAGATGGTGAAGGGAGGCTTCATTGCAGGGTCCTTGCAGCAGCATTTTCATCTGGATGAGATGAGACTTCCCGAGCCACTGCTCTGCTCAGCTCTAGCTGTGGCCCCTCACTGACGACCCAGCACATGCATAATTCATTGCTATTATCTTAACTATATACAAAACACACTTTCTAATGACTATTTGCAAATGTCTTACCTATGTACAATGTAATCTATCTTGCAGCACGAACTACTTAAAGGAGTCTTTGGAGGAAAATGCCAGATTCTCCACCTAGGATTTTAATCAACGTATTTAAGTATCCAAATTGCTCAGACCAAGCACAGCAGGAGCTATCTGAGGGAAATCTCTAGAACTGTACAAAGGTCCCACCCAGAGAGGTCCTGTAACAATCTGTCAAATCATTCCTGTAAGCATCAGCCATTAACTCCCTGGGTCATCTGTATGACTGACGTAGCTGGACTGGCCTAGGGTAACAGACAAACTTGAAACTAGGTGATCGTCTGAAGCTTCAGTGGTGATGGGGCTGCAGCCAGGGCAGGTTGGTATTTCAGCCTGCAGGTCAGGGTCAGGATCAATGAGATCCGTGGCCAGGCAGAGGCATCACTGCATTACAGCTGGAGACCTGCACTCTTATGAGATTGCTGGGGCAGGGACTGATGGCCCTGGTGTGGGCTGAAATCAGACCCTGGGGCTCGTGGGCAGAGGGTGTGGGTGCAGGCCCCAGGTGAGGCTGATCAGGGCAAGTAAGGTCTATTAGTGCACTCATAGCCCTGACACAGAGGTACCACAGACCCCTTAGACTAGACATCTATCATATGGCTGCCTGGGCTTGATGAGCGCTGGAGCAACACTGAGAACTAAGGCACAATAATCCGTACGGGAATCCTGTGCTACAGTTAATGATGGCATTTCTAGTACCTGTGATTTATCGTCTCATTTGATATGGTGCTGCCTTTGCCATGGATCAATTCTTAGCCTCCTTGCAATGGAAGCAATAATATAATGTATAGAAGTTTCATTCAGGACCTCAGACTGCCAATGATGGCTTCTTTTGTTTGTTACATGCTACTCAGTTGTGCTTATGCCCTTACCATTTTTTAGCGATGTTGCTAATTGTTGCTCTGATTATGCAACTGTCTTCATGCTGCATTGTGGATTTCATAATGTCCTATTAGAGCTCTGGTTAGCCAGCAGATCTATCTTGCCACCAGCTGTAGGAAAACACTTTCAGAAAAGTGCACTCCCAGTGGAAGTTATTCAGATTTTAATGAGCAGCATGTTTTATGATCTTTGCTAATAAAAATGAAACTGGAAGAGAGCACTCTTTTGCCAGAATGTGTTCTTCTCCGTATTGCCAAAAATTGCAGGCTACGCATAAACTGTTGTAATTCAAGGCGTATTCTGTCAGAATATGAATATGTATTATTCAGTTAAGTGTTACAGTATGACCATATAAATAGTAATAATACTGTGTGCTGAGATGGGAAATCCCATCGTGTATAATAATACCACCAACAGAATAGAATACTAATGTGTCTTCTTAAACATTCAGTGAAAAGTAGTTAGTGACCTCCCCACTCAGCAGCTCTCTTCAGGCAAAAGACCTAAACTATTTCAGATTCTCTACCTCTTCTTCCCAGCCCCTGAATTCCCAGAAGAACAGCATATATTAAGAGCTAACTGCCTACAGCTTGTGGGCTTACAAAATACCACTTCAGTTTTTTTCTTCATGACAAAAGCTATTTGAAAGCATTCTTTCACTTATAAATAGAAATAGCCTGAACAGTTAATACTTATTTTAAGATGTATTCCTGAATTGACAACCTAAAACAAATGCTAATGTAAAATTTAGTCTGGCTGTTGAAAACTATATCCAGCTAATAAATTAGAAAAATAATGTTTGAGATAGGAATAGATTTCCTTTCTGCCTTGCCTTTCCCAGCCCTGAGGAAAACATATTTAAAACAATTATAATGTACGTGCTAGGGTCATACCCCTAAATTCTTTCTGAACAGAGTTTGATTGATCTTGCTGTTGGAGCTGAGCCATGAGTCTATCTTGCTACTTTGCCACACTGTCTTGGAAAACAGCAGACCTGGGATATGGGAGAATAGAGGTCTTTAATAGGCACTGCAATTAGCCTAGTAGGATGCTTTGCTATCTTCTTAAATGTTTCTTTACTCTCATTCTATAAAACATAGTATATTTTCTATCCTGGAAAGAAGTTTGAGCACCTGCCATCAGTATTTTTCAGTAATATCTATTTATCATTCTTATTTGGATGAATCATGACCTGTTATTATCTGGAAGAGTTTTTATGATGTTTTGTCTGCACCAAGATATTAATCCTAAAATACCTTACAGCATCTTGTATGTTATAAGTTTAGGCTAGGACAGTTATGTTTTAGTTCCTTACGTTGTCATCTAGTAGGTACCAGGGGTTACCTAGTAAGTAAGACGTATTTGACATAGTGGATGTAGGATGAGTACAGTTATGGTGAGGCTATTCAGAACAAGTCAGGTTAAGGTGGACATCATCATAATCTGTCAATAGTGGAGAAACAAGAGCAACAGTATTTGTAGGTAATGAGGTATATATGCTTTCACAGAGGAACTACTTGAGCGTTCTATATCCATAAGTACTCTAGTGTTAGCCTAATGCTTCTTTCTTCCTTTTTTTTTTTCCTCTCCGTCCGTTAGCTCAACAGTGATAAAGAAAACCAAGTTAAATCTAAAATATATCTAAAACCTAGCATTTGGCCATAATTCATTGATCAATGTCTATAGTACAACAATACACAAAGATTGTGTATTTAGCTGAAGGACTGGTCTGGTAACACTTGTGTTTGTTGACTGGATGTATTCGTTAGGGTTTGCTTAGGTTTGGATTAATTTTTCAGTGTATCCTTTTCTTAGTGATAGATTTTATTTCAATAATCTATATACTCTGTTGTGGTACAGTAATCTATATTGTGTTTTGTGGTCATGTGTAAAGGCTGAACCATTTTGTATGACACAGGAGGAGCTGCATACCGAGCAGCAGGATGTAAGGCCTTCATCCTGAGGACGCCAATGGTGTGGATTAAAAGAGGTAGTAAACAGATTCATTTCCTTATTACTATGCTTGAACATGAGAGTGAGAGCTGAAGGAGTCTTAACTATTTAGAGAACCATCATGGTGTTAGGGTTTACCTCCAACAGTGGAGCTGACCTAACGCTAGAATTTATTTCTGCTTTTGCGGTAGGTGTTTAGATGCAGAAATCCCCAGTATTTAGGTTTGGGGTTTTGGTTGGGTTTTTTTTGTTTTGTTTTTGGTTTTTGTTTTTTTAATTGCAGATATATACTATGTTGTTTCAGGGTTATATGAAAAGAAACTTGTATTCCCACCCACAATTTGCTTCCAAGAAAACAGACCTAAGGAAATATAACAGGTTGGAGAATCTAATGTTAGATTAAGTTGATATGCACTGTCAAACATTTGTCAGAATCACATCTAATTTAATATGCTTCAGCATGGTGGCTCTGGGAACTTCATTTCTTTCAGATGATTTATTACATCTTTGTGTAGCATTCAGTGTTGAACAAAACTTGTAATCAAAATTGGGCTAGTAGTTTGCCCCACATTCATTTTTTTCTAGGGACTCTTCCGAGTTGAAAAGAGTGAGATAGAACTGTAGAAAGAGTGTTTTATTGTTTCAGCTCTTGCTTTGATACTGTGCAGCAGAACATGCTGCTCTGTGGGTGGAATCGTTGTAGTCAGGAACTTGGTTCTTTTGTTTAGAAATCTTCTCCAGGTCATGTAAAGATAATTCCAATTGATCACAAGTCTGCTGCTGTCTGTACTTCTGAAATGGTATTGATCAAATTATCCCTTTCCAGGGAAGAAACCAACTTCAGCTCTTTCACTCAAAATGTTCAGTCTGCAGGAATGTGTATGTCTGAAAATCATTTTCTTTTACTATCATGATCATATCTGAGTATAATTCTAAAGAATAAGGGGTTCAGATGGGTGGTTGTAGACTTGACTCCTTTGATGGCAATCTTCATGTAAACCATCTGTTAACACTTGGGGAGAAAAAATGTGCAATATACTCCACAGTGGTCAGTGGATTACATGGGAGTTAATCTGTGCAATGTATTTAATAGCATCAGTCAGGACTCATCTGTTTACATTATTGAACAACTGAAGGTAGAGGCATATTCACCACTTGCTTTAAATTGAAACTTATTCCTAATGGAAGTCTTTTAACAAAGGGAGCTCCTGTTTACATGAGAACAGAGTAGAGACATGGGAAGGGAGAAGAGGGAAGGAGCACTGGAGTTTTTCTTCTCTGCATAAGGCTGAAGCTGAGAATAATGGAATTTCCCAGAAATAGAAGAGAGAAGACAGTGTTCTAGATGCAAGAGTCACGAAATGATGAAGGAACTGCTGATCATGGGATTACAACAGGAGAAAGGAGCATGTCACGT
This sequence comes from Platalea leucorodia, assembly GCF_965183815.1. Lineage (NCBI taxonomy): Eukaryota > Metazoa > Chordata > Aves > Pelecaniformes > Threskiornithidae > Platalea > Platalea leucorodia. Next base: position 72,930,199 of record NC_138824.1, read on the forward strand.
AAAAGAAAAATCCAACTTCTCAGGCTGACTAGGTAAGGATGAAGAAAATTTACTGAATAAGAAATGGCCTAATTTATAGAAATAACAGCTAGATGCCTCTCTGGCGAGAAAAAGAATATAAACAACAGACATCTTGGAGGATATCTGAAGACCCTGTGCTCAAGAATTATTTGGGAAATTATGTGTGTTGTTTTCACTTTGCCTAGAGTTCCCTTTTAGCTACAGCAATAAAACTGGGGAGGAATTTGTATGGAAAGCTTCAGTTAGACTTTGTCTGATTTAACTTTTGACAGCTACCTCTGAATTAGTAGCAGTATTAAACAGTAGAGAAATAAGTATTTCTGGGATTAGGCATCATTTGATCAAACATAGACATCTAGTATAGGATAAGACCAGTTGCACCCTACAAGTGTGTATTTTTCTCTGCTGGTTTTCAAAGGAGACAGTCTTTTAGTTCTGTGAGTCTGTCTCCTTTTAGCACTTGTATATCCTGGAAGACTGAATTGTAAACCTAGAGTGAGGATGGAGGGGAAAAACTATAATTAAACTACTGACCAATATGGAGGGAGAGAGAGTACTGAGGAAGGTGGGGAACTAGCTGTTGTCCTGGTGGCCTGAAGGCCTCATGGTTGCACAGGCTCATTTCCATCAAGGGACAACAGAAGGTGTTTGCGCCCTGAAAATATATCAGAGAAGCCTATCAAAGAGACTGTGCTTCAACTTAGCTGGGTCTAACCAACGGAAATGTAAGACTAGATGCATTTCTGTTCTCAGCTTCACATTTGAAGGCTGCTTGTGTGTCTGTGTGTATATGTGAGTGCATGTGTTTCTAGTAGAGGAGGAATCTGCCAGGCATATGACAGTTCAGAACAGATTATTTTATACCCTCCTCTGGAGACCTAGTGCCCTCCACAGCTGAATATTGGCTGTACCTAGAAGGAGTGGCAGAAATACCTTGATTGTCCAAATCAAGGGTTACTTCAGATTATTTTGTGGCTCCTCTCCAGTTCAACTACCTTGGCCCCTTCCTGCAGAAGCCAAGACCAAGGGGCTGAGAACTGGTTTGCACTTGAGTCCTGCCTCAATATGGAGTCAAAAGAAAAGCACCTGTATGTGCACCTGGATGTGGGAGTTCAGCAGTGCTTGGCCTACCAGTGTTGACTTAGTCATATCAACTTGAATGGTTAACTGGGTGGGTCAGGAATGACATAACAGACATGAAACACTCTTACGTGACTTAATAGAGGTTAAGGTAAAGTCCACATGTTCTTTATTGTTTTTATTTCTTGGGCCCAAATATCAAACCCACTGTAAGATTTTAGCAAAACTATATACTTACTGTAACTTAAGTTGGATAAAAAGGTATTGATTCAAATGTTTTTTCTCTTACAAGTCTCAGCCTTCTAATACCCCTTGGAAACACTGCAGGCTTTGCGAACACAGTGTGGTATAAATGGTTTCCCAAAGTGATTACAATAGGTTCTTCACCCTGCACAAGCAAGCTTGATATTCCATAGAGAATGCACTGAGGTCGGGTCCATTACTTAACAAGTCCTACTGAGCCAGATGAGTCTCATCAAAGTGAAAACTGAATCGATGATTCAGGATCTAGCTGAATGGGAAAAGGTCTGAGTCTTTAGCTGAAGACAGGAACATAAATGCAACAAAGGGATGTTGAAGAGGAACAACCTTAGATTTTTTTTAATTTAAATACTTATCATTATACTTGTGCTCTGCAGGTGTTGCCAGGTCATAAGCAGGCTATATAAATGCACTAGAGGCTCAAAATGAGCTTTAATAAACTTTTACAAATAAGTGAAAGAGATTTTGCTCTGTTTCAGTAGCATATAAATAAAAGTGCACAGGGTAGCTCTGTCTTTCAGAAGATGATGATATTCAAAGTATCTTTTATTTTTAAACCCTCAAAGTTGATCAACTTGTGGATGTCATTGAGGTCAGGAGGTAATACTGCCAGTGAGGATGGCATATTGACCTTATCCTTGGTGTATTAATCTTTTTCAAGATCTTGGTCAAATAATTTGATTCATATCAATTAAGCAGTAACAGGAGTGCTTTTTCTTTGCAGAGCACTTCTTAGGATTTTGAGGGTCTCAAACAGATCAGAGGACATTTTGAGGAGTGCAAGCTGTGACAATTTACTGACCTCTTGGGTTCTTCGTAGTAACTCAGTGGTCAGCAAGCAGTAAAATCCAGCAATATTGCTGTTACAGTTAACAGTCCACAAACAAACGGGAGCCTGAGATGGCAGAGGAAGGGTGTTAAATCTGAACTAGTTCCAAGTCAGCAGTAATTGCTTCTGGATTCATGATGATAACTGCATTTTTTTTTTAAATAGAGATGATGCTGTGCAACTGTTTCTCTGGTAAAAATAAGCGGGGTAAAGACACAATTGTATCCTTCCCCCAAAACTTCAACTCTTCACCCTTCCCCCCCAAACACAATGCTCCTAACATTTTTTCTCCTTTTTCTTCCCTCTCCTGCTTTCCCCTCTTGACTCTTTTCTTTACCTTATCTACCTTTCAGCCTGTGTTTGTCACCTCTTGAGTAATCTGAAGCCCAACTTGCCAGTCCCACAACTAACGTGCTGACATCGCTTCAGCACTGCAGTTAAAGCTGACACATTTTTAGTGAAGGTTCCTGAAGTGTTGCTTACCTGGCTGTGTGTAGCCAGAGGAGCTGTAGATCATGCTAGACCTCCACTTAGAATCATAGAATCATTAAGGTTGGAAAAGACCCTTAAGATCATCGAGTCCAACCGTTCACCTATCACTGCCAAGTCCACCACTAAACCTTTAGATCTGTTGCTCTCACTGTTGGCAGAATCCCCTCACAGGTACTGGTGGGATTCTTTTCCTGGCTGGCAGCTTCATAGCTTTTTTTTGTCTAGAGGGTATTATAACAGGCAATCAAAAACAGTCAGAAAACCTCATACTGTGCTGAATGCTGTTGTTACCTGTAGAAGACCATACGTGTACCAATGGCTCTGGATTTTCTTCCCACAGTAGGAAGTCTGTTTTGTAGTAGAATATATAATGGATCAAATAAAACTCTGATAAACCTTAAAACCGTAACTAGACTTCCATTATATATGGCTACATGAATTTAAAGAAACTGTGTGCAGCCACTGCTCCTCCTGCTGGCTCTCTTATTGAGCATCTCACTCACATAGTGAACTGTCACTGCTTGAATCATGTTAAACTAGCAAACATAGAAATGCTTGTGAGCTTGCCAAGTCTGGGTACAGGCCTAGCCAGATCCCAATACTATAGTGAGGTAAAACCCCAGTGCATGGTACTCCCGCAACCCACCCTTCCCTTCCCTTTCATTTCATTGGAAAGATCGTAATGGAGTAGTAGTGTGCTGTGGTAAGGTGTGAGGTCTGGATGACAAATGGCTGGGGCCATGGAGGATATTGTGATGTGTGCTACTTGGTCTAGCAGAGAAACCTCATAGGGTTTGTAACACATACTAGGTCAGCTAATTTCCAGAGAGGAGGGTAGCAGAGCATTAGGCATTCATTGCACATGTGCTATAGTTAGCTAATTCTTATTGCATCACAGGAGACAGGAGAAGACATGGTAACTTTATTTAGCAATAGAAAAAGACATTTTGTACACTGCTGTGTTTAGTATTCCAAGGCCTGAACTACAGATGCACAAAAAACTTTATTTCTGTCTAATAGCTTAATGTTCTTGGTTTTATAGATTGTGAGGTACTTTTCAGACTAATGAAGCTATGATTTAGGGGGAGAATTCTTTCTTCCCCCTGCCCCTTCCCACTGGGGATATTGCTGGTTGCACTAATTCTGCCAAAGAAATAGAACTTACTAGTTGGAGACAAAGAAGCTAGGAAAAGTAGGTATATGTATGTAATTGTAGTTTTTTGAAGGAAAAATCTTTGAAAAAAGCTAATCTGCTTTCTGCATATTCACAATACTTTTGACTGATCATTTGAGGTGATGCTCAAAATAAATACAACAAACGCGGATTTCCAAAAGTCATCTAAGAGTTTGAGTTCAGTGCAATTAAAAGACATCAACATTAAGCTCCTTTAGATCAACTTCTTGGGTGTCCTCTGTAAGTTGAGAGTCCTGGAAGAATAAATCTATCAATGCAAAATTGAGTAGCTTTCGGTGCAGGTGTATGCATAAATATTTAAAGGCAAAATGGGTCAAATAAATAACAGAGAGTTTCTAGAATGGATACATGTGCCTAAAGCAGGAAAGTCATAACAGAACAGGTTATTACATACCTTTTTGAAAAGCCTGTTAACAAGCTACCTAAATAATTTCTTTAAGGAATTGAGGTAAAGGACAAAAACAAGAGCTACAAGAATAGCTCAGCCTGCACTGTTGTGACATGAAGGACGCAGGAAAAATGAGCCCAGGATAGGGCTGTGCTGGTGCTGTGACTTCTGACTTATGGCCACTGTGTTTCCAGAATCAGAGGCATGATGAAAGTACACAGGTCTGACATTGCTGTAGTAACTGGCTGTTTAACCTAGGGAAGTGAAAAGAGTGAAGGGGCCATGGGAGAACAGGTATTCCAGCACTACAAATCTGAGATGAATACCTAAGTTTGAAAATACAGTTTAATTAGTTATCAGAAATTCAAACTTTATAGTCCACGTGAGAGCGTCCTACATCCAAAGGGCATTGGTCAACTGGCCATAATTATGCTTGTAGGTCCCGGATGTTGCTTGTTATACTCTAAGAATCTTTTCATAACATTTTAATTCTAACTTTTGCCATTGTTTGAGTGGCTCTGGATAACTGCTAGTGATGTTAATTTACGTTAACATCTCTCCACAGTTTAATTACCTTGGAGACCTGTAGGCTTTGCTGTTATCATAGAAGAGGAAGCTGCTTGGGTGGCATGCCTCGCATTGGATCCAAGCCATTTATAAACCCTCTAGATGACTGATCTGAGCTAATCATCTAGATTCTTTGTAGAGCCAATTGAGAGAGAAGATGAATTTCTCTCAAGGTATCCATTATAGACACCTGTCTTAAGTATTTGCAAGGAACAGTTTATGCTAACCTATCTCTTTTTTCATTGACTAAGAGGCATATAGGTGCTAAAATTCTCAGGCAGCTGAAAGAAATTAACCCTTGGCTACTACTGTTTCTGCAGAATGCTATGGAAGTAAGGGAGGATTATTTTTGTAAGTAGAACTTGCAGCTACAAGCAATCACTTAATATTCTCAGTCATCTCTTTGAAAAGAGCTTCTTTCATTCTGAAAAGATGGCCTAAATGTTTTAAGGCATAAAATATGAAAAGCTTTGGATGCTTTTCAAGGTTAAAAGATACTTCAGATGAGCATGATACTAAATATGTTGCAATCTCTAAATCTTGGCTAGTAAGCATTTTAACTTATGCAGACTTGTTTGTGTAAGCCAGAAGCAATGATGAACAATATATATGATTGAGATGAACAATAATACCTTTGTGTTTGAATTAATGTTTAATTATAATATAACAGATTGGAATTTGCTTAACTTTAAACATTTAGAAGTACTACAAGAGACCATGAATGCAAACATCAGTAAATAAAGAAGTTATCTAATTGAAATCAAGAGCACACTCTATGGCCATATAGGTCATTGGAAAACTATAAATCTGAAGAGCTAGACTGAAAACATGATGAGAAATTAAAGCTGAATTCCTGAAACTCCAAGGGAGACCATGTAAAATGAGAGTAGTGTTTCTTTCTTAAAATAGATTGTTCTATTAATAGAAACCTAAACTGATGCTTCCATACTGAAATGCTTTGGCTTGACATCAAATGTAATTTGCTCTCTGACATTTGGAAATATCTCTGAAAATGATGGTAATGTTTAGACTTAGGATGCATTAGAAATTCTTTTCACTAGGATGCTTCTGATGTATTTTTGCACTCGTTACCTAGGAATCCACAGAAGAGAGTATTATGAATAATAAGCAAGGTTTTATACTAATGTCTGCATTGTTTTCTTTCTACCAAGGATATAAAAATGTATCATGAGACAGCAGACTCCTACAGAACACATTTAATTAATTAATTTGTAAAATTACCTACTACTGTTATATTCAGATTAATATAAATATGTATCTGAAAGCATAAACACAGCTGTGTCTGGGTCTTTCTAAAAAGATTACCTAAGAATTTTGCAGTGCAAACGATGGATGGTTTCCTCCACAAACAGAAGTGTGCTTTTCACTTTTTTCCTTTTTCATTGACCTCTCCTAAAAGGCTCTTGAAGATATTAGGTTCAGCTCTGACAGCTCTGTTTCTGTTACAGTGCTGCCAACTACAGAAGCATTTTACTACATAACTTTGAACTCCTGAGCTTTGAGTGACATACACTGCTTCTACATTCTTTCCCATTGCTGTCTGTAATGAGGATATTTGTGCATCTGTAATGTTCTTCTTTTACAACAAAGAGAAATACTCACTTTTTTCAGGGATATTGCAAACCAGTGTTCCAGCTGTGTGGTTTTTTTTGCCTTGGTAACTTTTGATGTGTCCAACCAAACCTTTTACATGGTAAGTGTGCTGCTATCCATCGAAGGCATGGATTGGTGAGGACAGCCTTCAGGATGTTATGCCATGATTGCTGTCTTGCAGGTCAAATATTTAGATAATATAACTTTTTCACCACAGAGGGCTTGATTAAATAGAATAAACAGTTTTTTGTTTTTTTCTTTTTTGTGGGCTTAACAGTTAACAGTGAGATAAGACACACAGAACACTTCAAGTGCAGTGCTGAGACTGAAGATTAATTGAAGAATACAAATGGCACGGCTTGTTTCATTTTACTTTCTGCTTATTATTATTATGACAGTCATTGTCTGGGGCTACCAAGTGAGAGAGGTAGCCTTCTGCCTCTGCTTCTCTCTTGTGCATGTGATATCACCATGAAGGGAGAATTTAGGCTCTGGCAATACTCACCATATGTTTTTATCACAATCTCAATAAAATGCCTGGAAAATGCCCATTAACAGATGCTAATTGCTCTTAGTGCCGTGAGAACTAGCATGCCACAGAAGACTTGTCTTGCTGAAGTTTGATACAAATTTAGAGCTGTTTTAGGAAACATACTGAAAACTGTAGGCTATGCTGTCTTTTGGTCCCGCCAAGAAAATAATGTAGATCAAAGTTTGAGTGAGGGCACAGGTTCTTTGCCATGATGCCCACAATCTCTTATGTTGTCACTTTTTTTGTCCGTAAGGCTAGAAATACTCCCTCCACTTTCTCCATTTTTTTTCCCTCTAGGAACATGTAGCATCAGAGAATTAGGATGATGAGAGGAAATCTTGGCAAATGAGGGCCTTGCAGAGACTTACTACTACGGTGCTGAGGACAGCAGGAGACAGTCCGACACCTGTTTCTTTCAGGAGTAGTATTGTTCTGTGCTTGCCAGGAACATTCCTCCTTTCGTAATAGGTGCTTCTGCATGTCTACTAGGCAATCCAGGTCATTCCACCTCAATGCTATATAAGAGAAAATGTTTACTGCTAACATAAAGAAAAAAAAAAACAACATTAAAAACAACTTGTAGACCTTTTGCTACAGAATTAGTACTAATTATGAAGAGTAAAGAGAACATAATCCAGGATCATACTTCATACTACCTTGTTTGTGCCTTTTCCAGAAATCTTCACACTGTCAAAAATTTCTAACAGAGAGAATTAGGATTAAATCAAGGCTGTTTTCCACTAGCACCAGTGGACTTTGAATGTGACTGTATTTAATGCTGTGTGTGTATCTAAACACACTTATTTACATAGTGTGTAAAGGCAGTGTTATGTTCCGTTCTCTAAGCACTACAATGGGAAATACCAATTGTACCAACTGTACATATTAGTTAAACCCAGTTTAAGTCTGATTGAGCTGTTAATTTCCATGTTAGCAAGAGTCTGTTTTTCTGTTATGTTCTTTGATTACCAAGACTTCTAGCCTTGCAAGACACTGACTGTTACTAAATTGCTTCCTATTTTTCTTCTCAGAGAGGCTAAATCTTGTTAAACCTGAGAGTATTATGCCTGTACTTTCTCTACTTTCTGGCTGAAGTGCCACCTGCGAAAAAGACTGTCTAAAAATATAGCCTGTAGCCTTTTCTATTGATTGCAAGGGTAAAACTGGATTATCTCAGTCTTGTTTTGTCAGCTCAGTTTTTCACTTTTGTCTTTCATCTTTAATCTTCGCATTCTGTTTTCTCTGGTTTGAATTTCCTCAATTTGAAATCATCTCATTAGGAGGCAGGTCATAGACTAATAAGGCATTCTCTCATGCTTATTTCCATCTATTAAGCATTAATTTGGAGTTAAATGATGAAGTATAGATCCCTTGGAAAAAGCCCATATATGCAGCCAGTTGTCATCCCATGTAACTCTCCCGAAAGACCCCTGTGGTAATCACAAAACCTTAGAGAAATTGACAGTAGGAAAGTGATTGACACAAATCTCATTTTGGAAAGCTCTTTATGCTGAATAATAACACCTGTTAGGTGTTTGTAGGATTGCTAGCAAGCATCCTCAGTGTCCGGGAAAGTCAAAGTGGTTCTGAGAGATTCAATTCCTGAGAAGACTGGAGAAAGAGTCTTTTTTTTTTTTTTTTTTTTCTTTTTTCTTTTTAAATAAAGTTTTTCCTTTCCTGTTACTGTTAGAGGTAAATGCATGTAAATGATGTCTGATCAAAATGGAAGTCTATGCCATAGGCTGGTAGCCTGCCAGCAGATTAATTACTCATATTGGATTTTGAGGGTTGAGTACTGCTAATTATTGGAATTCTCTTGCAAAAATGACCAGTAGCCATAATTTGGCTCTGAAGTGTCAAGCTTATGGCTGTGACATCAAAAGCCTGAAAACTTCATTGATTAAAGCTACTGGTGCTTTAAAAGACTGCGACAAATAGCTCTGGTTTCTTTCCCTTAAAAAAAAAGCGTGCAAGCACACAAGATTTTAATTAAATATTGATGTACTACTTAAACTGTTTTCTTGTTTGAATTTGAAATGAAGACATTGAAAAGGTTTGCACCTCCAAAATGAAATTCTGTATATTAGAACCTGAAAGGATGTCAGAAATGTAAATGTGTAATATAATACATAGAGCTGTTTTCAAAGTATTGTTTTCCCAGACACTGTTATTATTCTTTAACTTATAACATTTCTTGGAAATCCATTTATTAGATTAGGATTGGACTGATATTTATTTTTAATTCCTATAGGAATATCAGCTTTTCCTTCAGATATTGTTCTTTCACATTGCATTTTTTGGGCATAACTCTTGATTTGGGCTACAAGATGCATATGACAGTGAGAACAGGAGTCTGACCATGCGCTCTTTGAAGTCTGGAAGGACTCAAGGCTCTTACTTTTCTGACTCTAGCCCCACAAGGCTTAATAGCAATTTACTGATGGAATATTAGCAGTGAGTCAATATCTTCCTAGGGGCAAAAGAGGGAAAGGATGAGGAATAACAATGCATACAAGTTAAACTACTGTAGGACTATATTTCTTGCTGGTTCATGAAGGATACTGCTTATCGATCAATTTCAGACTTTAAACTGTCTGAGACGAGTTAAAATATCAGCCAATGGGCTACAGCTAGAAGAAGAAATGTTGTTAGGGACAATTCCCATGAAGTATTTACAATTTTATCAAACACTTGCTATATTTTTCCTTTTTTTCTAATGGAAAAATTTCTGATAGGAATGTGATGTAAAAAATATTGGCACTGGAAAAGATTGTTTGAGCATTTTAAAGAAGGGAAAACATCAGACTTTGTTGGGTTTTTTTATATTGTTGCCTTCACTGAATGAAATTCAGTTTTTATACTTGATAGAGTGGTACTGCAGTTTCAGATTAACTCTTCAAATACAAATTCTTAGTGACTGTGTATTAAGCATCTACTAAACAGGTTCTTGCTTTAACCACAAATTTCAGAATAGCTTTTTTTTTTACATTCTGTGTAAATAATGAGGAATAATAAGTAGGAAGCGTTCCCAGCCAAGCATCTGACCAACTATTTAGCATGATTTATAGGCCACATTTATTAATATTTTTGTGTAATGAGTAGTATAGTGGGGTTTTTTCCATGTCTTACTTAAACAATGCTTCTAGAAATCCATGACTCATGACTTTCTAGGACAGTGATGATACGTACCGGTAAAGTCTAAGGAACAACAGAATCCATCTGGTCAGCCTAGTCCTCATCAGCAAGCAAAATAATCCTGTCAAAATAGAGCAATGAATATTAAAATGGAGAAAAGATAAACTGAGGACAATAAATTATTGTAAAAAAAAAAAAAAAAGGAGCTTTATTCAGGGAAATTTAGGAAAGTTTGAATGTGGAATGTCACAGAGAAACCACTGGGGAATCAGTAATTCACCTATAGTTAATGGTTTGTCTGCTATAAATAACATTTTGTAGAGGGTTAATCCTCATCTTTTCATGGTCTGGCGGCTATTTCTGATGACTTACAGCTACACGTGAGTACAGACTTGGGAGAAGAAAATTTGCCAGCTAACAGCATATTTTCTTTGTAGAAGCTGGGGATTCTGGTGAAAAGAGATCATCCAACCCTGTGATGACTTGGGGGAGGGGGTTCTGCCCAATTTATTCAGTGCAGTTAAGGATGTGAAACTGTTGAATTTTTTTAATGTTCTGTTATTCAGCCACCAGCCAACACAGAATTTGTCACATACCATCTACTCTGTCGGAAGGAAGATAGAGAACTTGTCAGAGAAGTTAATTCTCAACGACTTCGCTCTCTAAAGGCAATATGGATGTCTGAACTGGGACACCATCTGTTCAGCTGAGGCGGTTTCTAAGCCAGGCTGTGACTATGCGCTGTAAAGACCTGGTCAATGCAAGTTATGACTCCTACTCATCTTGTGTGGATGGGTTTCCTGTTGAAAGACACCAGGATTTAGGCAAAAGACTATTATTTGCTTGAGTGCTGCTGTACTGTGGGTGCAGGTAGGATATATGCCCAGACCCAGAAGCTTGGAAGCATTCCCAAGCTCCCAAATTTACATCCTGCTGGAATTTATTATCGAACAACCAATAGTTTCCCTCTACCAATACCCAAGCCAAAGAAGAACAGAGTGGTGAAAAGGTTGCACAGGCCATTTTGGGGAGTTTTAACTATGATAATAGTCACTGTTAAAGGAAATTGAACGACAGTTTGGCTGAAGTGGAGGATAAGGAAGACACGAGAGACACTCCTTGTTCCAGAAAAGCCATTAGCAGGAAAGAGACCAAAGGAGGAGACCTTGACCAATGGAAACGTGTCAACTATATCTTAACATGTTCCAAAAGAACATGAGAGAAACTGGGACAAGGAATGACACACATGTTCTGTTCCTTTGCCTAAATTGAAGCCATTCTTATGCTGATTGTAGTACAGAGTGATTACTTTCACACTTCTGGCAAAGATTTTTAACTGTGCATACGCCAAGTGTGTGAAAGGCTGTGTTTCACTGTGTTTGCCTGCAAATTTAAATAGGCAAATGTGGTGGCACCTCAAAATTTTCACATTCATTTTGCAGGATTTCCCATTCATTTTACAGAAAATTCAGTGAAGTTCACAAAAATGCCTCTCACTTTCTCCCCTTCCTCCTTCCGTTTCAGTCTTTATCCTAAACTTCTTGACAGGTTTGGAAGCCTATGGTGGCAAGACAGTCACAGAACACTCTAGTGCTTTGGTGAAAAATCACATCTTCAAATGTCAGTGGTGCCCCAGTATGCTCATCAGCGTGTCTCCATGTGAAATATGGTAGAGTTTTTTGCAGGAAATGGGCTTTTTTTAAGGCTAGTTGCTAGGTATTTGCCATATTCTGTGCGAATTTGGTATAGGCTAAGTGTATTAGCTCAAAATTTTATTGTGTGAAGGAGATGTTACTTTCAATCTTTAGGCTTAAGTGGTATTTTCTGTTCCATTTCTGCTAGGGTATATTGTAAGATTTGCTGTGCTTTAAGAGTGTGGAAAATAGCATGTAACAGACTGTTATTCAAACACAACAGTAAAATTTGAGAAACTGAGATGTAGGAATTTGTCAGTACAGTCCTGTATTCATAGTGAGAAATATAATCAGTGTATTGGATTTTTTCAGTGGCATGTCCAAGGGGATTAGCAAGATAACTTTGTGTGACATTAAACTGGAGATTAACAGCCTTCCTTGCACAGTGATACTGCCAAATACTGTGTGTCATTGAGGGAAACCTCCTGAATTTACGGAGTTTGAAGACATGCACTTATTTAAATACTTGTGCACCTTTTCACAGTAGTGACATTTCTAAAGGTAGTCAATAGAAATATATTGAGAAACTTTTTTGGTTTTTTTTTTTTTCTCTGTATAAATCTTAGGCTCTGTCTCTTCCTGTGTGAAAGTATAAGTTCTTCTTTCTGTAGATAACAGAAATTGAGATGCTAGGATATAGTAACTAAACTAATTCAAATAATTTCTGAAATACCATTTTCAGGTAAAAAAGTTTTTTCATTAAATTGGAGATATTAATTACTTTTGGCTTTCCAGCTGGCAACAATCTGCAATACAAAATCTGAGGAAATTGCTAGTATTTGTAGCAATGAAGTCTTTCCATGTTTGGGATATGAGCTTCAAATTTTTATAACCTTCAGATTCTAATAGCTGAAAAGAAGCTCAAAGAAATAATTGAAAATTATTTATAAAAACATCCTTTAAGCTCTACAAGTGGTTTACCTAACCTCTGACATAAATAAAGAACCCATTTTTTTCTACAGAGAAAAAATGTTGACCACCTTGTTGATCTGGTAAAACAAAACAAAACAAACCTGACCTCTCCTACCCCAGCCCATTTATGATTGAGTATTTAAGTAGTACTCTTAGCAAGAATTTTGTCCTATCATTTCAGTTTCAGTGCCTCCTCTTTTTTCTGATTGATGCGTCTATCTAAAAGAAGAATTCTTTGGACTTCTTTTTCTTGCCACAGGTTTACATAAAATAAAAAGAAAACAATGTGTTTCGAACGAGGTGGAGAGGGGTAGTGCTTCTTTTTCACTCCCAGTATGAGAAGATGTACTAGTGCCACTCAAACATGTTTAATGGTGGTCAACTTTCCAGCAGTTTTTGCCAACTGCCATTCTTCATTGCTGTAGTTTTAAGTCCTCTTTGGTTCATCGGGAGACTAAACTGAGTATCTGTGACAAATGTCAGGAGCAAGAACAATTGCATTGCCAGATAGAAACATAAAATAAGCAAGAAGAAATCAGATTTGAAATAGAGTTGGGTTTGAAGCACAAAATGCAGATCTAGGACTGAAAACTACAGAAGCTTTGAAAACTGTTCAGCCTGTTTATCGAGAAAACTAAGAAAGTCCTGCTTTAGTTTGGAAATGTTCCTGCATAATACATTTAATTGTATTTTGATCAATGCTGACTTTTCACGCTTGCTAGTTAAAAAAATTTCCTCCAAACTTCAGCTTCTTGCTGGGTGTAATTGTAGCTTTGGAACATTTGCATTTAATATTAGTAGGCGATGTATCCAGCAGCAGCAATGATAGCTAAACCTGAAGGAAAACAGTTTAAGAAATAAATACGGTTTTCGGAGCTTTGGTAGTTGAAGCTCTTGAAATAGGCTGACTTGAAATTTTTTTGAGCTCCAGAGACTGTGCTTTGTTTATTTGTTTTTCCTCTCCCCCTAAATGGATGTTAGCAAGAAGACAATGTGCCAGAACTACAGCTTTGGCCATTAAACAGACTTTCAATATCTGTGCCCTTATAATCCAGAATAAAACTTTTAGATGCTTTCTTTTATCACTGAGAGTCAATACTGAATGTACCAATTGTAACAGGATTACACTGCTTTTGTTTTTTGGTTTGCTTAGGGCTTTTTTTGATCCTCTGACAGTCTTCTGGCATACTGGAATGTAATATGGGAGAGGTTTCTTACCTCTCTTAACTAAGTTCCAGATTCACCTTTCCTAATCTTTAACTACATGTCTCTTCTCCATTATAGTCCTCATATAGTTTGTCCTTTCTCTCTATGTGTTAGACTTACATACTTGGACACTTGCTGCAATGCAGTCATGCCATGGCAAAAATATGCTTATTTCTCCATGTATCATTATTTCAGGTTTACTGGTCCTAGGACACTATGGAGTTCAAAAAAACCTGTGTCTGATTTTTAGCAGAATCCTCCTGAATTTTGTCATTTTAGCAGCAGAAAAAATGCGAGAATGTAGCAGCTGAACAGTGCTTAAGAGTCGAACACACAACTTCTAAGGCATCATTACATCTGAAGTCACAGATCCCTGCTCTGCTGGTAGAAAAGAGGGACTGTCACTGAGGAATGGTTTTGCTCTTCAGGTCAGGAATGGTGCTTGTCATTGCTGATGAAAACTGTCTGGGCAGCTGACATGACCCAGCAGTAGGCCCTTTACTGCACGAAGAAAGAGCTTGTGAAATCCCATATGGTGCTTGACCTGTGGGTCCTGTGTGCGTCTGTGGAGAGATCCTATTTCTGATGCATTAGAAATGTTATAGGGATGCTTTTCCCTTTATTCCCATGAAATGTGAAATGGGATCAAAATGCCCATAGCAAATTAATATCTCTATCAGTTGCTATGATCATCAGAAAGACTCTCAAGCTGCACTTGAGCACACAAAAAAATTTATGTTGGGAGAGAAGCTGGGTTCTTTCAGACTCTCCTGCTCCACCAGCTTGCCTGCAGCAGAGTATGATGACTTGCAATGTGGTGCTACTGGCTTTCAGCAAGGAGAAGCAAATAAAGGCTTGTTCCTCCCTCAAAGTGTCCTTACTGTGAGCTAGTGCTACTAGTAATCAGCTCTGCACAGTAGGCGTTTATTCATTAACTTTTATCACAGTCCTCTGCATAGGACAGCGTGATTAGTTCAGCCATAACAGGGGCATACAAAGAAAATAATAAAACATGGCACAAAAATGGGAGAAGTATTGAGGTTATTAAAAATTAAAAATGGGCTTTAATTGTGTTATGAAAATAAAAGTGCATCTTATAACACTAGTTAGTTAAAAACTGGTCATGGAAAGGCATTAAGAATCTTTTTGTGCTTTTTGTTTTTTAATTTGGAATTATTTTAAAACTAATATATATATATATATTTTTCTGATTAAAATACTCTCTCTCTGCACCTGTGTGTATGATCCTGTTAAGAAAAATCCTTCATAGGTTCCTAGTAGGAGTTCTGATATTGTGGTAGATTGACAAATGTGTAGACATACCATTCTTTAATTATGAAACTTCAAGAGCTTCTAATCCTCCCAGGATTGTAATCAAGAGATGTTGCAATCAATTTCTGTTGTTCTTGTAATGATACATGGGATTTTAATTTAAATTGGTAACTTGTCCCTCCAATCACTTGAAAGGAAAGCTGGCACCATGGTCAATTAAATTCAGACTTCTGTAAATTATTTTTATTGCTCATCATTCATGCAATAGCACCTTGATGTACACAGGCAATATCCTGCTAGGCTTTGGGGATGTGGATTTTAATCACTGCGAGTAGCCAAGGAATTTAATGACTTAATGACAAGTCCACCCATTTTAATGGGAACTGTGTGCTAATTAATTGGTAGAGGTAGTTTGTCAGCTTCTTAAGAAACATTGATAACTAGGCTGCATTTGCCCTTTGGGAATGTGAATAACTGACTAAGTTTAGCTTCCAAATCAGTTGAATTGGAAAACCAGTTGAAGTGGAAAGATTGCTGCAAATTAACAAAATTCTATGATTTTTCTTTTAATAAAACAAACCCCCAGAGTTTTATGTTCTGTTAAACAAAAAAGAGCTTCATTTAGTCAAATCCAAAATATTTAATTTCAGGTATTAACTTTAGAAATAGGAGTGAACTAATGGAAAATAAAAGTCTAATTTTACTGTCCTGTTGGAGAGGAGGAAGCCACCTTCGTTTTCCCTTTGTCTAGTAACTGATGAGGTTAGAAGTAAGGCTTGTGGCAAGACCCTTCCAGGGTGTGATGGCTTTTGCAGGAAGGATATGGGAAGATTAACCAACTGAAAAGTTACAGAAAACTCTGGTCTCTGAACCTCTCTACCAGGACTTAGAACAGTACTTTGCCATAGGCACAAACCAAAGTTGAGTTGTAGCTCTTCCATGAAAATAAAATTGATTCACATTCGCAGTTGTCACTTCTATGTACAGATGAGTTGGTACCTGCAGGTTTATTACCAGAATACAGTAGATACTGGAAAAGTTCCTTTGATCTGCTTATTTTTTATAAAATAATTTGCTTTGAATGTTTTTCTTCTTTAGTCATGTGCTTGATTCCAGCAGATCCCAGACTAACACTCTTCGTCTTGGATAAGATGTTATTTTCTTTCTGGAGTTTTTCTTTCTTTCATATAATCACAGAATGGTTTGGGTGGGAAGGGACTTTCAAAGATCATGTAGTCCAACCCCCCTGCCATAGGCAGGGACACGTTTCACTAGATAGGTTGCTCAAAGGCCCATCCAAATGGGGCTCAAGTCTCTTCACTCTTGAGACTTGAATGGGGCTTCAAGTCTCCTCACCTTTTTTGGTTTTGTCCATGAATCTATAAAAAATATTTTCCATAAGGATTCCATTGCATTTATCTACTGAAAGTGAGGTCAGGGTGAATACACCAGTGTCCCAGGGGAAGAAAAGGACCCCAGCACTTCTGAATGCGGTAGGATTCTTGAGTGAAAGATGCTTTGTGTTCAAAGTTTTCAGTCCTGACAGATTTTTCCAAGACAGACATATTTTTAAAATTGTTGCTATGCTGCTCTAATACTGACTTGACTCCAGTTGAAATCAGTAGAAAAACTCTTACAATTTAGGAAGACATTATAAGAGCAATAATTGGTTTCCGTGTAAAGTTTGGCAAGAGTCTGAAAAGCTGTAACCCGAAGTCATTTGTGCTGCTAGCTGATCCTCAGATTGTTCTGTTTGTAGCTTATCTTGCTGCTAAGAAGTTTGTTTGTGCTGCTTGTAAGATGTGTTTGTTCTTCATGCAAATCACATGCAAGCATAAATATTCAGTGCTTTAGCTTGCTTTTATAATAGTTTGTCATTCAGCGTTGCAACCAATGAAGATATCTATGGTGTAGCAAAATATAATCTAAAGTAATTATTCTTGGAACCTTCTCCTACAGTATTTATTAAATATTTACAAATGGCAGCTAGCTTGTGGGTTTTCTGCTTGTTTTTAGATCAGAATGGGAAAGCAGAGGGGAAAAAAGTCTGAAGGTTTTGCCAATACTGAGTATGCGTACCATTTTTGATGGGCAGATAAAGCATATGTTGTCGAGAGAAATCTCCCTATATTACCTAACATTTAAAAACATGAAAAATGATTTGAAGGTGGTGCTCTTATAAGAATGTATATGGAATGAACTAAAATAGGGGTTTAATTTTTTTGTCCAAGCACCCAAGACAGAGATCATGTGTTACCTGAATGAAACCAGGAAAGAGCTTCCATTGATCATGAAGCAGTCCCACTTGCTGAGCCTGGAAGTGTAAAGATTCTGCTAGTGTGGAGTGAATTAGTCAGGAAAAAAATAGTCAGCAAGAGGGCCCAAGACGATAAAGATCTGTTGAATATAAATGACTGCTATGTTGCAGGTCTGTTCTTGAATGCTCTATTTTTACATATGTTGTATCACTTTCTCACTTTTGTGAAATGCTGTTGCCATTCATGCTCATTGGTTCTTAGAGACTGTTGCTGTCAATGTTTTGTTTTATTTTTTAAGATGCCATTGCTTTTTTGTAATAGCAAGGTGAGTAAGTTGTTATGAAGTCAAAACATAAAAAAAGGGAATATTATTTTAGCTGAGGAACAAGCAGTAGACAAACGTACTCCTGAGTGACACATCAGCTGCTTTTTATGAAGCCCTTTAAAAATAAAATAATCTCAGTCACTTTGGAGGAAAAATACAGGTCTTAACTCTTTTTGAAAAATGTGCTTGGGAATACTATCTATAAAATAATAACAACAAAAAGCAAAATCAGAAAACAACCAGCAACTCTGAGAAGATAGTTGTTATTTCTCTCCTTTATGTTTCTGCCTTTTTATGCAGTATTGGAGCAATGCAGCTACTTCAGACCAAGAGGGATAGTGAATCTGGTTTGACAAGTAATGAAGGTTAAATTATTTAAGTACAATCTGCATGCTTTGAATTCTTTAGCATGCAAGTGAAAACAGACCTGAGTGCAGATAGAAATGGAAAATTTCAGTAAAGAAACTGGCTTTAATGGGAGATAATGGTCAGTAATTTTGAAGTGATGTTAATCCCATCTCTTAAACTGTCTCCCTGTATGAGGACAAGCTACTTTCCTCTGGTTTTCCAGTTTGTTGTAATTGTTCCAGTCTGATCATGCTTCCTCATCCATCTTACTGGACTGCAAGGCGCTGTTATCATTACCTGGAAGCATCATAGCAAGGATGAGTTAAGAAACTAAATGCTACCATACCTGTCCTAGAAATTGTATTCAGCCTACTCTCTTGCCACCTCCATTTGACGATCTGTTTTTGAACTGCGGAATGGACAGCAAAGCAATTGTAAGGTTCAGAAAACAGAGATGGGAAGAGTTGCCTCTGTGTGGGAGAATATTGCCTCAAGGATACCTTTGTTGTAGATCTTGCCTTTTGCCTCAAAAAATCAAATGCATTTAGAAAATATGGTGCATTTGTGTGTAGTCTAAGTAGAGAATGCTGGTCAGGAAGATTTTGGGAGATGTTGTTTAGCGGTTGCGAGTGCAGAACCACATGCAGGAAGACCATGTTGGTGTTGCTGAAGGCCATAAATGTAGCTATGTGGAGTAGGAGGCTCTTTGTGAGAATCATTCATTTCCCTATAGATTTCCTTTGTCTTTATGCTTGTCTCCTAAGCTCAACAGGCTGGTAAACCTCCCCTTCAATGCTAGCCCATGCAATCAGAGATCCAGTAAGGCTGGAAATCAGAGATGTAGTCCATCTTTCTGCTCACCACATCAATACTTGTTTTATCAGTTATTAAACATGCAAGAATAGAGATTCTCCAGCCTCTCCACATTCCAGTGCTTCATACCCCTTACTCTTAGGAACTCAAATATCCCTTGCTGCCTTGGGCACTGTAAATGTGGAGAGCAGATTGCAACAGCCTTGTATATACTTGAAGACTATAAGGTTTTCCGAGTTCTTCAAATTAACATCTCTTCCCTCATTCCACAGCTCATTCAGTCTGTCCTAGTAAATCTTAGATCTTCAGTTTCTGTGATCCTACTCTATGTTCCCTTTGAACTTTCTGACAGCCCATGCCTATCTTGGTTTCATGCTTGCAAGTAGGTCCCAAAATAATTTTCTAGGTGAGGCCTCACCACTGTCACGTAGAGCAGAAGGATTTTTTTATGTACCCTTCTTGTTTGTGTAGCTGATGACAGTGACCTACATCTGGAAATTTACATATGTTCCTTCAAATTTCATCTAGTTTTCTTCCAGCACATTCTCCAATTTTCAAGTTCATTCTGAATTCTCGTTCTGTCCTTTAACTGCTTAAAGTCACTCCCAGCTTGATGTTACCTGATTTTTTTTTTTTTTTTTTTGGGTGGTGGTGTTGTGTCTGTTTTTTGTATAGTTAATAAAACTATTAGATAATTCTGGATCAAGATTAGACCCCAGTGGAACCTTGCCTGATTCAGCCTGCCAGTTTTTGTGGTCATAATCTACTAAGAGGCAAATATAATGAAGTAGTTTTCCATTACAACTTAGAATCCTAGAATCATTTAGGTTGGAAAAGACCTTTAAGATCAAGTCCAACCATTAACCTAGCACTGCCAGGTCCACCACTAGCTTCTTGTTACTATGTTCATATACATCATAATCCACCTTAGTAGTGGAAGTCTAAGTGTTTGAGAGAAGAGGGAATGAGGTTCTCTGATATCCAGTCTATTTCCTTCTCAATTAAAACCTCCTTATCTCTCTTTTCTCCAGCCTCCTATAGCTAACGGAGGATGCTTAACAGCAAAGCACACTTGTACAATCTTTTAAAAGCATGGAAATGTGAACTAAGGGAAAGCATTTTTTCTCTTTTCAATGTGCTAAATCTATCTGGGAAATTTTTTCCTATCATATTTTTTTTCAGAATAAAAAAAAAAAATGTGTATTTGTTTTGAGACTTTCTGAAAGGAAGCTATTTAGCAACAACATTTCAATATGAAAGGATTTTCATTTGGCTAACACTTCCACTTAAGTGGAAAAGTCAATACAGTTTGGGCAAAGAGACTTCAACACCTACTCAACCCATTAACTGTTGCTAACAAACATGCCTGGAAGAGTTCTCTCTATGGGTAAATGCATAACATGCTACTTGCATAATTCTCTAGACTGTGTATGGTTAAGTTCTGTTCATATCATTGTAGTGTGCCTCTTGCCAAAAAATCTGAGATGCTTCCAGGAAAGTGACAGCAATATGATGTACCATCTGACACTTTTTTTTTTGCTTTCTTTTTTTTCTTCACAAGGAGAAACTTGCATGTGAGATTTTTTTTAAAGGAAAAAAATGCATGGTGTGCTAAGTAAAAGCACTTTGTGTCCTCAACAAAGACTCCTAATGTAGTCTAACGCAGTTACTGCCTAACTCACCTTGGTATAAGTCTGTAGAAGGTGTCAGGGCAGTGTTGAACTTTCATTTATCAACAGTATAGTGTTTGGCTCGGACGATTGGAGTGGAACCTTCAAATTTAATAAAATAAGTTTCCTTTTTTACTTAATCTGAATTTCATATGTGCTTCTCAGGCTCAATAACCAAAATCAGTCTTGTAGAAGATTCTCAGCAAGGATACATGTTTCCAAGCTAGCCCCTAGACATTTCCAACACTCAAATTCTTTTACTTGTAATACATCTGTCTCCTGCAGCCATACGGTCTGTTTAGTTGATCTGTCAACTTGCTTCTTCAGTTGGTCTAACTACTTATTTTTATGCAAAGTTTCCAATTCTAGCTGTTCTCTACTGATAGAGGGAAGTAATACATGAGATTTGCTTTCCATTAACAGGTTACAAAAGACAATCAGCCTTCTAATAGCACCATGTGATAAACCAATTAAGCTAAACCTGGCAAATACAGATGTAACAAATGCTTTTTCCTGATGCTTCTGTGGACAGATTTTTACCCAGCCTCATTCTTCTCTCTCCCCATTTGCTAGGATACAGACTGAACTGCAAGCTCACCATGATCTTTTTTTTTAAATCCTCATTTAGTGCCTCAATCAAAGTAGATTAGATCCTGCGTATAAGCCATTGGTCTGGGCACTGTAATCTTGGTTGTGTCCAGATTTATGGGACAGAGTGAGGTTTAAAAAAACCCTATAACCCTCCTGCCACCAGCACACTACCAAACTATGACTTTGTTTTTAAAAATGGAAATATAATTATGGCATCTTGATGTTGCATCTGTTAGAAAGAAATATTGAGTGGTTTATCAAACACTTTCAGCACCACTGGTGCCGGGGAGGAACTTCTCAACATCCTCTCAGCTTGTAGATTGTTTCTCAACATTGGAGAGAATTTTTGCTATTTTTCCTTTTGGTTTGGGGTAATCGGATTAGTAGAGGACAACGGTAGTCTTCTACTGGCTTGGCCTGCAAATGGAACATTACTGAGACTTGCCTGAAACTATTGCCCCATGCAACTCAAATTTGAGTGTGTTTATTTCAAGCTGTTTTAGTTAAAGTAGGATCACTGCCTGTATGAATGCGTTTTGATTTAGGACTGCTACAAACTGGTATGAGATAGTGAAAGTCAGCTTAAACCTGCTCCTATATTTTATCAATGTAAATGATTCTTAAACTGAAGCAGGCCTGTTCTTTTTTATTACTTATCCATCATTTCCAGATGGCTCACTTGAACTGCCTGTGGGGTTGCTATGTTCTGCAGTACTGAGGAGACTTCTTTGCTGGAGATTTTTCCACATTTTAGTGACAGTGAGAAGACAACATAAGACAAGGCTGGCTGTTCCCATGCCACTTTAGTAACAAGGGAATTCTGCCTGGAGGAGGTTTGCTATTCATAAAAACAGTCATGTTTAGTGAATGGGGTCAGAATCTGTAGATAGCTAAGGGGTTTGTATCTGCAGGAAAGCTGAGGGTGGATTGGAGAATAACTTGCACTACATTTATGAAGTAAAGACTCCACAGTGAGTCTGAACCAGTGAAGTGTACATACGGCACGTTCCTGGTTCTTGCTGCTGTTTGTTCACACTTGTTGCATTCTTGCCTGTAGACAGTCCACGAGCCGTCTGTGACAGCAGTCATCTCCCTCTCTGCTTGCTCAGTAAGGCAAGAGTGCTCACTCTTTGGACAGGTCCCCCTCACAGAGATGACGAGGGTGATGACGATTTATGTATTAGTTCCAAGTAGCTTGACTTAGAATCAGGTCAGAAATACAAAGCTCCTTTCTTAAAATCCAGGAGTCATTGTAATCCTTCCCGTCAGAAATGGCGCATGGCTGTGAGTGGCTGCAGCATTCCGAGGCAAAGGATGAAAAATACTTTCAAAACCCTCCCTGCAACTGATTATTCTTGCTCTCCCCCGTTACCATTCTCACCATAATGTGCTGCCTTTGCCCTTGCTTCCAACTAATAATCCATGCTTACTGATGGAGGTTAAATGTGATTGTTGAAAGAAGCAGGTTAAAAAGAGTGGCAGCCAGTTGGGTCCATACTGATACAATAAAAGCAATTACACTTAAGAGATTAGAAGCATTGAAATGGCAGCTAAAGCAGCTCCAGACTCTGGGGCTCAGTAGGAAGTTCAAATGCCCTGTTTTTGTTGTAGTTTTGGATGGAGTTTTTCAGAGGAGCGGATTATAAATGGCTTCTACTGGGAGAGCAATTAGAATTAACTGGTCAAATAAGTTGGAAGTAATGACATAAGTACAAAGCTGACAAATTTTGTTACTGAATGGTCAGGTGGGAGATGAACAGTGGTTACCATATCGAAGGAAATAAAAGCTACTGCAAATTAAAAGCTGAATTGGCGTAACAAATTTTAGTTAGGCTTGTAGATTCAAATGGGCTGTGCTTCCAGACTGTGAATGTAAATCAGTGGGAAAGTGCAAATGGTTTTAGGTCTTATGCATATTGTTTCATGGTAAAGAGTCTGTGATTTGGGGCCAAATTTTAAAGGTCCATAAGTTCAGAAAGTAGAGAAGCACCAAAGTGAACAAAAATGTCAGTAGATTTCTAATTCCCGGTGTTTCATTGACAGTTAGGAGCTACATAGCTTCTGGAAATATTAGTGGGAATCTGCATCCCTTTTTCAAGATCTAGGCGATAGCAATACATCAGGATACAGAATAGATCAGGATACAGAATACATCAGATGACAATAGATCAGGATACAGAATACATCAGGTCAGGACTACTCTTATGATCACACTTAAGTCAGCGTGTGCAGTATCAAAATCATCCTGCCTTTACATAACGGCAAATCTCAAGGCTTTAGAAAAAGCTATAAATATGATAATGGCACTGCAGAAGAATACCAGACTCTGAATTTCCGTATTAGTTGTAGTTTGGACAATATTCACAGTGCCTAGAATAGAAGAAGAGAGAAGTTAAGAGACAACATGTCTTGACTTGGCTGCTTGTCAGAGTGCTATATGTAAGTAAACCTACGTAACTCTGTGCTGTGCTGAAGACAATTCCCAACTCCGTTTGTAAGTCTGGCATTGCCCCAACATGAGTTCTTTCCATTTGCACACTTCTGCTTTTGCAGACAGAAGAGGCTTTCCACGCTGAAATTATGAAGTGATGAAAAAGATCATTGTAAAGTGAATCCAGCAGACAATGAAAACCTAGTGTCTTCACTTGCCTCTACTGCTGCATTTGGCAAACTCCATCCTCAGTGTTTTACAGTTCTGGTTGTGGTATGCCCAGTTTCAACCACTGCAGGTTCACACAGGAACATCAGCTGTGCGCATGCAAGGGAGAAGAGCGTACTGTCAGAATTTGCTTCTCTTGTAGTTTCTACCTAAATGCTTCTAATGGCAACTTTATCTCTCTAATCTTGCTCAAGCAAGTTTTATTTTTCCATCTTATCACTGTCTTTAATTATTTTTTTTCATGCCTACACCTAATCTTGGCCCAGTCTTAAATGCAAATTTTTTTTGTTTGCTTCTTTTACTGGCACTTTTAGTCCCTGTAGGGTTTTCTAACCAATTAGTCACTCAGAATATAGCTGTTAGGTAGAACAAGAGAAGATTCTCCAATGTGCCTCCCAGTGTCAAGAGAAGCAGAGGCATCCTTGCAGGGGCAGTTCCTCACCAAGAGCAGCACTGCTGTCACAGATGATAAGTAAAAGTGAATTCATAGTTACTCCTCAAGGATCACTCCTAGATGCAATTTACTGTAAAAATGACAAATATAACTCCAATGTTCTTTGAAAAATTCAATTTTGTTTTACTCCCAGTAGAAATATTAACGTGAAATCTTCTGTAAAGTAGCTTTTTTACTGCTTAGTACTAGGATGTGCAATTAGTTGATTGCGTATGTACCTTTTTTTTTCACAATCAGGAAATTAGTATCATCCAAAGCAAAGAGAAGTTTTTTTTGTCAAGTTGATCTATAGGTCAATATCTACAGCAGACCAGAGAGCAGAGGTTATTGGCATAGGTTGTTTTTTGGGGGGGGATTGTTTTCTGTTTGTTTGGGGTTTTTTTCTGATGCACACTGTTAGAACATCTCACAGACCAGGTTTATACAGGAAAAATGAAAGCATTAAAACCTGTGCAATATTGTTCTTGGTGATGTTCTTGTGTGATACCTAACCCGCCAGAGGTGCAATAATGTTGTGAAAAGCAAGCTTTTGCTGAAATAGTACTACAGTTTGTAGGGAGCTGGGGCAAACTTTTTTCCTACTGATAGGTGGATCAACCAGTCATTTAAATGTCTTTTAGGACTACTAAGAATCCTTTTGTTAGGGTTATTTACCCCAGACAATTTTTTCCGAGTGTACACCAGACTTTACACGTGAAAGCTCAGGGTACTCCTATGGAACAGCGGCCTGTGCAAAGGCACTCAGAGCTGTGTCAGTGTGCGTTTGTACTTCAGGGTGGCACGGTGAAACATCCAGTCCTTTCCAGAGCTATTTTCTGTGAATCTATGACTTCAAGAGGAGCAGCCACATTGAACTAAAATTAGGCCTGTGCTTAAACATGTACTGAATTGAAACGTAAAGCTAATGTTCTATACAAGTAGCTGTATCCCAGTAAAATAATGACTCTTTCTTTTCAAATGCATTTACTCAGCTCGGTAGGAATATCTACACCTTTATCTTAGGCAGTCCATTTTTAGAATGACTTTATCTAGCAGAAGATTTTCAGAATATGCTCATTGCTGGAGAATATGTGCTGATTAGAAATCTGTGACACTGCTTCTGGACTCTGTTCTAATACAGGCTGTAAATGTCACTGAGCCAAATGCATCTGGAGCTTTTAAGTAGCAGTCAGGTAGTTCTGGCAATCTCACTTGTTCATAAGAGACAGGGCCAAGATATAGAATTCAAATGGTGATATTGAAGTCCATAAACTGAGTATGTTAATACTGGGGGGAGAAGAAGTTGTGACAGGATTGCCTCTAAGTTCCTACATGTATCCAGTGCAATACCAGTGGTTCTGATTATATGATTTACTGGGTTTTTTGTCATCCAAATTCCTGTTTAGTTCTGATTTCTCAAAAAACACTTTCATACTCTGGAAGGATGCTGCTGCTGCCCTTCTGCTGGTTTTCCACTGAAGTAAAGTTAACTTTCAGTCTAATTTTTAAGGCCTTTCTTTACTGCATGGGTGTATACTAATATTTGTTGTCTCTAGAGATAACTTTTCCAACAAACACTTAGAAAGCTTTTGTATAGAGGTAGTATTATTAGTAGTGACCTGGTGTTTCTGTAGTACCATATTTGTTCTTCCAGGTTCTGTTGAACTCCTTGCGTGAGGATTGGCAAGTCACACTCACCCCAGGGCAATGACAATATCCTGTCATCATCTCCCTTACCTTTGTAACACAAACTTTTGGGACCAGGTTCTCTTCTCCCTGTATATATTTAAGAAGACATGAATGTCTTAATCTATCATGTTCCCAAACTTTGTGGTGGGATTACTGCAGCTTTAGCATCCAGAATAGCGAACAGTTTTATATATGTAATAATACATTTCAGCCATGTGTATTTATACCAATATGTTTTTCTACGAGACCCTCAGTATTATATTCTTCATTTTTAAGCAAGTGTCTGAGCCCACTGCCAGTATTTTCAATTGCAAAACTATAGTAATCTGTTACATTCAAGTTTCACTGACTTTCTCATTTTTTACCTGTATCAAAATACATAGAAGCTCAAATGAGCAAATGCATGTCGTGGTTTAACCCCAGCTGGCAACTAAGCACCACGCAGCCGCTCGCTCACTCCCCCCCGGTGGGATGGGGGAGACAATTGGAAGAGTAAAAGTGAGAAAACTCATGGGTTGAGATAAAGACAGTTTAATAGGTACAGCAAAAGCCGCACGCACAAGCAAAGCAAAGCAAGGAATGCATTCACTACTTCCCAGCAGCAGGCAGGTGTTCAGCCATCCCCAGGAAAGCAGGGCTCCATCACGCGTAACAGTTACTTGGGAAGACAAACGCCATCACTCCGAATGTCCCCCCTTCCTTCTTCTTCCCCCAGCTTATATACTGAGCATGATGTCATATGGTATGGAATAGCCCTTTGGTCAGTTTGGGTCAGCTGTCCTAGCTATGCTCCCTCCCAGCTTCTTATGCACCTGGCAGAGCACAAGAAGCTGAAAAGTCCTTGACTAGTGCAAACTCTGCTCAGCAAGAACCAAAACATCAGTGTGTTATCAACATTATTCTCATCCTAAATCCAAAACACAGCGCTCTACCAGCTGCTAAGAAGAAAACTAACTCTATCCCAGCTGAAACCAGGACAATGTATCATGTTAAAATTTTTTGAATCTAACTCATAACTTTCCAAGGCTCTTTTAAAATGAAAGAAATTTGTATTATTTCATGATACTGTGTTTTACTTTTCTTGTTTTCTGGGAGCACCTCCTCACAGTGCAAGTGCTTTGGCCCCCTGACAGTCTTGGCAGCCCATTGCTAAACTTGCTTTAGTGGATCATGGTCTTGTATTTGAGGACCCAAAACTGAACGTCATAATCTAGATGCAGTCTAACAAATGCCAAGGAAAGGAGGATGATTACTTTTCTCAGTTTACTGGCTGTTCTCCTGTTAATACAGCCCAGGATGTTGTTGGCCTTTTCTGCCAGGACACGCTGGTGGCTCATGTTCAGCTT
Organism: Platalea leucorodia; assembly: GCF_965183815.1. Lineage (NCBI taxonomy): Eukaryota > Metazoa > Chordata > Aves > Pelecaniformes > Threskiornithidae > Platalea > Platalea leucorodia. The sequence continues at coordinate 72,957,529 of NC_138824.1, forward strand.
ACTGCCTACCAAGACTTCTAAGTCCTTTTGCACAGAGTTGCTCCTCAGCCAGCTAGTCCCCAGCCTGCATCATTACCAGAGGCTCTTCCTTATCAGGTGTAGGACTTGGCATTTGTCCTTGCTGAATTTAATGATATATCTGTTGGCTCATTCTTCCAGTCTGTCCAAGTCCCTTTGGATTGCAGCTGTTCCCTTGAACATATCGACTACTCCTCTCAGTTTGCTGTCATCTGCAAATTTGACAAGAATGAGCTTTGTTGCCTCCCCCAGATCCTTGATAAAGATGTTAAACAGGTCCCAGGATAAACCTCTGTGGCAGATAGAGTATGACCCATTGACTGTTACCCTCTGAGCCCAGTCATCCAATCGTTTTTTTTTTACTTATCTAGTTGTCTGCTCACTCAGATCATATAATTGTAACTTGGATACAAGAATACTGTGGGAGACAATGCTGAAATTCTTGATGAAGTTGAAGTGAATGGCATCCACTGCTCTTCCCTCACCCACAAGTCATTTCATCATAAAAGGTGATCAGATTTGTTAGGCATGATCTGTCCTTGGTAAACCGATGCTCACTCTTCCCAGTCACCTTCTTGTACCCAGAAACGTATTTCAAGAGGACTTGCTCCATGATTTTCCCAAGAACCAAAGTGAGGATGACTGGCCTGCAATTCCCTGAATTGACCTTCCAGCCTTGTTTGAAAATGGGTGACAATATTTACCTTCATCTAGTTGTCATGGATCTCCCCTCTCGATTTCCTATAAGTTGAAGTTACAGTTTGCAGTTTTCAAACAACTAAAAGAAGTGATCTTTCTGTTTCCAGCAACTTGCCCACCCAGCCTTTTTGTGGATTTAGGGAACTGATGTTAACATGGGACGTCGCCAGAACAACAAGGTTTTACTTTTGTTTTAATCAGATAGTAATCTGAGTATGTAGTCGCTGTTCTCCTTTTTTTCCCCCCACAGTCAAAATCATTTGTAGTTTTTCCTTAAAACAACTCAATACTGTGCTTTGAAGTGCTCCATTTTGATATAGACCTCAGATGGAACCAAGTTTTTCCTCTAATTATGCAAACACAATGTCTTTGACTGAAATGCAGCAGGAAAAAAGAATTTGGGCCCAAAGAAATGAGAAACTTAAGCAAACAATGTATTTCTGGTGTAATACTCCATCAGAGACTCTTGGGTCCCAAGCAGATGCTAGGACTTAAGATCTCTAATGGCTGCCCAGTGCCATGGATATCCAGTGCCTTGTTATCTAAAGGCTGGGGAGGAAGTAAATGTAATTGCAGATTGCACCTTGGCCAACTGTCTTTGTTGCTTCCTTAAGAACAACATTGTACTTCAGATTAAAAATGCTTCAGAGTAAACCTGTGTTTTATAAAATGTATTCTGCTGCAGAGCTGAGAGGAAGCTATAGTTCTCATGCAGGTTTCTCGAGGAAGCAATGTCTCTGCTTATCTAGTATTCACTCTATCACTGAATAGCTTTCAAATCTACTTGCTGATACTGAATTAATACAACAGTGTAAAAATCTCGAAGATTTAGTCACTCTTACAAATTCCATTAAAATATGGAAATACAGGGTGTAGAGAAGAGAGACACTATACAAGTGTCCAGGTAAGAAAAGAACTATATTATTAGACACTAAGGAGTCCTTAATGAAAATAATCAAAAACTTTGTAAGATTATAATCTGGCCTGAGAATCCAACCACTGCACATATGCATGTATAGAAAATCAGGCTTCATTAGTTACTGCTGTATATGGAACTCTTTGTTTGAAATAAGAAGATTCATGGGGTGAATATTTCTTTGGATAAAAGCCCTGGAATTCTTTCAATACTGTTAAACACCCTTTAAATTAGTTGTATACAAACATTCTTGGGAATGATTTGCCCCTAAGAATGCTTCTGAAAAGCAAAAGTCTCTAATTAGTTAGTGTGTTCCTGGAGAGATTAATGATGGGAGTATCTATGCTACCTCTTCTGCAAAGATTTTCATTTTTCCTGCCTCCTCTTAGTCATAGAAGTTAATTTACCTCATCAGGGAGCAAAACTAATGTGATGCAGATGATCACACCTTGCAGAGAGCCAGAGTATCATCCTCTTGATTAAAGTTCCAACATCTTCTGAAGTCCAGATGCAGAAATCTGAGTATTTGGCAAACATTTATAAATAACAAAACCAATGAAAATAAAGCTGTTCTCAGAGGAAAAAAAGGCTAAACTAATTGAATAAATACGAGATTACAGTAGCACATGTAAAACAGTAGGTACAGGTTGTTCTGCAATTATTACGTTCATTGGTAATTCTGAAAGTTAGTCTCTCTGTACTGGTGGTTCAAAACTTTTGGTGTTACCACTTATTTGTGTACACAGATGCAGGCTTGGTGAGATACAAAAGACCTATCTGAATTCCATAAGGACATTTGGTTAGCCTAAGGATTGGACTAGGAAATGAGAAGCTTGGAAAACATTCTTTTCTCTCTTTTTAGCATCAAAGATGAATGACTAAGATTAGAGGGCAAAGTTATAAAATTGTGTTTTATTCTCTCTTAAATTAGTTCCTGTCAGTTTTAAAAGCTTCATAGAGTCATTATATCACTATGTCATAATGAAACTCACCTGAAACATCACAGTTTCAGTCAGAAAACTAACAAGTTATATCATTTAGGAATTGGTTTTCAAACTGGCCTAGAAACTCTAGTTTCATTTCCAGAAAGGGAGACTTGGTTACTAGAAAGAGTTTTTTTCCTTTAAAGTGCAATGAATTTCTGAAAGAAACTCTCTGGGGTGTGGTGGGATGCTTATGAGCAGAGGTTTTGAAGACTAGACTAGAATCTGACTGCATCAAAGTGGGTGTGCTTTGCTGCCTGCAAACTGCCTGTGTGCTTTGCTGCTGTGCAAACTGCCTATGCTGGAAGAGGAACTGATTAGTGTCTTGAGGTCCTCTTCTAAGATTATGCTTTTCACATTCCTCACCTGTCCCATATATGTTTCAGTGCCATACATATTATGTAATGATAAAACAACAATGTTTATCCTGTGAAGCACTGGTACAGCATGTTCTCCGAATAAGTAACAGTCTAATCAGTATTAAGCTCCTGCTCCTGCCCTTCCAGAGTTTTGGGCTGGGGGTGGGTAACTGGAGGCTCCCCAACCTCTTGCTTCTGTGGATTGATACAAAACCAGAGAAACAGGAGGACAGAAGGAAGGGTTTTGTCTTCACTCAATCTTCTCTGCTGCTCCAGAGCAGAATTTTTCATTCTTAGGTAAAGCTGATCAGAAGAAGGACCCAGAATGAGACATCCCTCTGAAAATACTGTGGTGAAAGCATTCTAGACTAATTTTAAGATGTTCACTAAATTGGGAGGTCTGTGAGAATCAATGATTAACATGATGTGTGACATGGTACTATTTCTGTTCTGTCTGTGTGTCTGATTTTCTGTTGGGGGCAAGGGAGATGTTGATAGGAGTAAGTGAAGAAAAGAGCCTGTAAGACGGCCAAAACTTTCCTTAGTTTCTAGTGAAACACCTACCAACTGCTACTCTTCTTTTTGCACCAATAATGCCAATGCTGTCAGCACAGATGTGCTTCTAGGAGGTTATAATGATGTTTCTTGGCTATCCAGTGCTCCTGAAACAGGAAGGAATGTCAACAGAAAAAGCTTGAAGGGTGAACTGTACAAGGAAAAAGGGTTAAACTAGTTTCCTCTTTGTCCTTTCTATCTTACTATTAATTTGTTGGATCTGTTATAGATCACTCTAGTTTTAATGGACAATTCTCTTCTATAGAGAATTGATAATGTAAAGCCCTTTAGGGCTAAGCCTTGCCTGCAGGTCTCACTGTTAAAGTACAATCAGGGCTAATAGAAGGTTCCTAGAATTGAGAGAGGATGGGAAATAAATAATAATGTAATGACTAAGCCTTCTGAATTTCTGGGACTTTATAGTAATCTAGGTCCATATTCTGCTAGTACCTTTGTGCTTGCTAAGGTTATTTACACTATTTTGGAAACCAGTTAGCTTCAAGAACAGAGTAAGACCTGAAGTGCAATGACAAAGAAGTCTAGCCATGGAAGACTTACCTAATGCTTGGCACCATGGACTGAGAAATTTTACAAGAAACACTATCTTGTGTTTCTATAGATAGTATTATCAAATCTTTTAACTATTCATATAAAAAATTGCCTTCAAAGATGGATGTATGAAAACTATTGGTGCTTCTTGTGTTGAAGATTTTATCACCTTATTTCTGATGAACTACAGGCGTGCTCTATCTCATGCTCTGCTAGTGAAGCAGCAAGACACTATGTGCATGAAACTAGATGAAGCTACAAAAGTAAACCAAATGGCAATACTGGAAAAACTTTTGCCAGGCAAAGAATCATGCAAGTGAGAGGAAGAGGGTGACTTCTGTTATAACAAGTGGTGCCACACTTCCCAAAATGCTCTCCAAATCCTTTGCATATTTAAACATTTCTTATGCAGAATTCAGATTTGGAAAAAGCTAAAATTTGCATGTGCAGTATGGTAATTCATCATTCCAGCTGAGGTAAAAATTCAAGCTCTTTTTGGAATTTTTTCCCTTGAAACTTGTCAACATAGTTTGGGACTTTTAAAACACTTTTGGTCTCTGAACTGTGAGCTCGCTAATGCTTTTATGGAGTCCATTAAACCTAGGAAAGATTATTCAATTGTTATGGGAGACTGGAAATGCAAATAAAAGTCATGGAAATAGTCTGCATTATGAAAGAAGTGTTTGAAAATTAGTTTGAAGAGAGGACATATTTTTGTCTGTCTCTTCTAAAGTGAGCAGTAGGAAAATGCCTCAACCTCTTGTAGACAATATAAAACCCATTGATGTGGAAAGCAGCAAAGGCAGAAAATTGAATATGTCATAGATTGTAACAGAATGAAGTTCAAACAGCCTGTTTGGATAATAGACTGCCATAAATATATCTATGACATGGAAAGCATGCCAGCTGAAATTATAGAGGATTTTCTTAGTCTGAGAAATGCATATTCGAAAGATTGTTTCTGGTCTAGTGCTTTCTATTCCAGGAAGACTTAAATGGTGAATTCAAAATATATTTGTAGTTCCGTCACTACTTTGATGTAGAATATTTAGCATGGGGTATTCAGGTGGATGCTTTCTCTTGTTACACCTTACTCCTGTCCTTTCTGTCTTTCTGTCCTTTTTTCTGTCCTTATTTTTAAACATTTTTCTGCCCTTTATTTTTAATCTGTCCCCTTTCTTTCCTCGATTTTTTTTTTTTTTTTTATGCTTTGAAACGGTCGATTGGAGAAGGGTCCTTGTATGGATGAACTAGAGCTTTACCTGTTAATCTAAATGTCATAACATTCAGAACTGGGACTTTAAGTTGATTTTAGTTTAAATTATTCATGTCTTCTGTCTATATGAACAATTATTCTCTTCCAAAATCAACTGAATATTGCCACTGTCTTCATCAGCAATCTCTGCTTTTACAAGTGAGCTTGTCTGTAACAATGGGAATGAAAATAGGAACAGTGCTACATATATCAGTATAGTCTCTAACCTCTTTCTCCTCGAATTTTGTGCATGTCTTTGCATTAGCTCTGACTTTTCAATATCATATCTAAAATGTGGGAACCAGAAGCCTCTGCAAAGTGATGAATAATGTCCCATTTTCCTTTGTGAATATAAGCAGTGGTTGTGTCAACCTTTTTACGCGTCCTGGAAGTCTGTTGCTTATCCACCATGACCCAACTGAAATTTTTTGCAGTCACTGCTTCCTGGGTCAAAGTACAACCTCTGCATAGGGTGTCTTATTGCATGTATATAAATGTATGACTTTGCATCATTTGATGGTGTGGAAATGTGTTTTATGTTTGAATTATCATAGCTTTTGGTATGCCAGTCTCGTAATCATTGCTTACCAGTTTCACCTATAATCTCTACATGTAAAGAACAGACCATTGTAAATATAAAGGTTAGACTACTGTCATTCACATGGTTTGATGGGAGACTATAGCAGGCTGCTTCTGTAAATTTTACTAAGCCAACTCATGTGACTGGTTTTATTAGAGTAATAAATATGAGGTGGCAAATAGTGCACTCTTTTAATTGTCTGTATTTTGTATTTTCAGCCACAGTTAATTTCATACTTAGTGTTCTCCAGAGACTCAGATGGGGTAACAACAATTAAATATGTCACATGCAGCCTCCCAAAAGATATATTTGTGTTTTCTAATGGTAAAGTTTGTTGGAAGTAAATAACACAGCAATCATTGGTGTTTTATTTTCATCCTCTGTGTCTAAAGTGACAGCTATTAAATTTGTTGCTGGGTCTTTTAAGCAATGCTCTTTTATAATTTAAACTTAATTTGCCTCTTTACTACAAAACTTGATTTAATGTAACACAGATTTCTATGCTAAGATTCATTAAATTCCTAGCTTAATTGTGTCTGGGCAAAGAGCAGGACCTGACTGCAGATTGCCACACTTGCAGATGCAGTGATACGTCATAAACTTTTTGCATTAGCTTGTCCCTCTTTCAATGACACAGTCCTTGGAGAATTCCCATACAAGGGCAAGTTAAAGCACAGCACTGACCATTTGAAATACACATTTTTTTTTCCCCCAAGGTAGTTTTGAATTTCTCTTTGCATTGCTATAAAACACAGTGTTTGAATTTAGGGTTTTTTGTTTGTTTGTTGATTTATTAGATGCAAGATCCATTTATTGCCTAGTTTATTAACATACAATACCATGTATATAATATAATGTGGTGGTAAGAAAAACTGAATTCGGATCTCTAAATACTGCTAGAAGACATAAATATAATAACTTGATTGCTTTTTAAAGAATAATTGCTGGATTGCTGCTTCTGTTGTTAGGTAGGTATACTTACCACCACCCCCAAAAACTCACGTACATGCGTGCACGCACACACACGCATACCCAAGTTGACTTCCCTCTCATAGAGGAAGATGATTTTTAACCCATGTAGATGATGAAATCTTCAGGATGACTAATGAAAATCACCAGAAACTCTGGGAATGAGATTCAGTGAGTTAAAAACAAGTCAAGAAACAAAACTTGTCATGTTATACCTGAATTTAACTGAGAGTGTGCAAATGGTTTGCTAGGGTTTGAAACTACTTTTTCAGATAAAATACTGGACAGAAGGCCTGGGGAGGGTCTCCCTAGAGGGTAGCTCTAGGTAGCCCGTCCACTACCAAAAGGTGTTGCCTCTTGGATCATGCAAGGCTCTGTGGAGGACCTCCCCTGCATGGGAAGGCCACCATGCACTTGAAAGGATGCCCTTTGACCGATGCTGCATTGCAGGGGGTCTGCATGCCTGCCCTGAGTCATGAGGAGCCACCAAGTTACAGCTATGGCTAACGCTACCTTTTTCACATAAGGTAGCAGAACAGGATCTTTAGTTTAGACTCTGACAAATTAAAGGGGTTACTGAAGTGAATAGTAATTCATTTTACTTTGACTTCCAGCCCGCCATCAGCTAATAATGACTTTGTCACTAATGATTTGGTGGGAATGATTTCTTTTTACGTAACACCTGTCATCCAGAAGCATCCCAAAGTGCTCTATAGCCTAATTTACTGATTACTCAGAAATTGCTTCCTTCACTAGTAAAATCCAGCCTTGGAGTAAAGGTGGCAACTGTGTGCTGCACTGCAAAATCTACTTGCCAGAGATAGATGGGAAATGAAAGTGGTACTTAGTAGGGTACAGGGAGAACTATCTAGTCCTGGTAAGTGAGAATTTAGCTACAGCTAATAAGCTTGTAATCTGTGCTGTACAATCTTCTAGATGAGGAGGGAGACCTTAGGAGAGGGGTTTGTGGAGAGACAGGGCAAAGCTAAGGGAAGGTAAGATTCTGGATGCAGGGGTATCTGGGTTGTGGAATGGGAAGCCAGGCCAGAAACTGCTTTCTAAGAGAGACCATATCCTAGCAATTAAAGTTATGGGGTTTTCTCATGGAGGAAGTCTCATACTGCAGTGCCATATAGATTACTCCTCATTTAACTTACAATTACTTTTAAATTACAAGTTTGCTAACTGGAAGATTCAAAGGTGAGAATTACAAAATATCTGTTGAAGAAAAACACAATGGAAATACATAAATTTACAGTTTTATTCTTAACAAAAGACAAGGGGGAATTTAAATTTCTCTTCATCAGACTATAAGATTCTAATGTCAGTGGGGAATGATGGAAATAAGAAAACCCTCTACACAGTTGTGAAATGCTTATAGTTTCTTTATGGGCTGGGTTTGAAAGAGGAAGAGACTATACACTGCAAGTTTCTTCTTGACCGATTTCTTGTAAGGGCCTTCTGCACTGAGAGAAATATGATCTCATGTAGAATATAGGAAGTTCCAGTTATGATAATAATGATTAAGAGATGATTTGACACTGTAAAATACTGTACAGATAAAGACAGGTCATTAAACTGGAGGATACAGGGGACATTGTTTAAGGTCCTGTGATTGCATCTCCGATATTTTAAGCCTGAAATTTTATTATTTGTTGTATTGATATGCCTTTCAACAAATAGTTGCCCAACTTACTAGATGTTAGTGTAATACACTAACATACACTAAATACACTGCTTGTTTGTTTGATTGATTTTTAATTTAAATGCTTATTTTTATTTCTGGGTTTGTTTTGAGACAAATATTCCAAGGCTTTTTATACACTGTCCTGATGGATGAAGAACCTTGATGTTTCTGTTTCACATGTAATTGCAGAATTACAGGATGGCTGAGGCTGTAAGGCACCTCTTGAGATCATCTAGTCCCACCCCCTGCACAGGGCATGGTCAGCTGGAGCAGGTTGCCCAGGACCGTGTCCAGTTGGGTTTTTAATAGATCCACAGATGGAAACTCCACAAGCTTTCTGGGCAGCCTGTTCCGGTGTTTGACAACTACTGCAGTAAAAATGTATTTTCTTGTGTTCAGATGGAATTTCAACAATAATCTCCATCACAAGGTGAACAAAGATATTCCTTAAGTACAAATTGCTTTGAAAAATGGAAATGATTACTCCTGTTCTAGGAAAGGTCAGGTAAATTCAAAGGATTTTTTTTTTCCTTTTTATGCAAACCTGAATGACTTTTTCCCTATGAAATTGAAAAAGTTGTTCTAGAAAATAAGAAAAAAAACTCCACAGGAAGTATTTTAGACAGGATTTCATTTCTTCAAGAATTGAACTCAAATAAGGGTAACTTAAAACATTATAGAATAAGAATGGATTCTAGTGTTCTTGGGAAATAATTCACTCAGCAGGAGGATAACAAAAGAGTTTTTTCAATAGTGTTCAGATATGGAGTCTTCTCTGAGAAACGAACAGCACCATTGATAAAATCATAATTGTTAGGATACTGACTATGCCTATCGTGTAAGAAGGGTATTTGGAAACCTGCTGAACTGTTTCGAAAAGTTGTAGGAACCAGATAAGATTTTTTTTTCTATGATGTGATGTCCCAGAAATGCAAAGCTTTTGCAAAGGAATCCACTTATTTAGTTGCCTGAAAATACATTATGGATGCTAACTGCAGCTATCAAGTTTGTAAATACTGGTTTGTGTGAATTGTATTTTTCGGCTTGTACAGTGGTAGAAGACTGTTTGAATTATTGTGTCTCATTGGAGCACCAGTCTTGGCACCAGTGACGATAACAGTGAAAGTAATCTTCAATGAGATCTTGATTTTACCTTGTGACCAAACAAAGGAGTGCGTGAAAAGGTGTATGGTAGGAAATCATGTGTAACATTGGGTGATGGACAAGAGAGTATGAGAGACAATTTCATCATAAATCTATTCAATATCAGTGTCAAGGGAAAGAACATGTCTGACAATCCCACATCTGAATGATTTCAGAGTGTCAGAGCGATTCTACTTCTTTTCTGTGTGCTTGGACAGCACTCCTTCAAACTTAATTACCTGCAGTTAGGCCTATTTAGAAAGCTGCAGAAAATAAGTAGCTTTTGTTTGGACTCTTTGAGCCCTGTAACTATTATGCCTGAATGCTTTTTTGTTATATTTTTCCTGTTCATCCTCATCAGTCCCATAAGCAGTTGCTAGAACTCCTCGGGCAAGACATTTACACAAGCCCCCCCGACAGTTTATTTATTTATTTATTTACTGTTTACCTAGGTTTTCAAATTATGAAATGGAAGATAGATTTACTTAACGAAAAACCCAAACCCCCACACCATCTGGACTGAATCAGGAATTTGTCAGCTTTACTCTTCTAGAAAATTGTTTTATATTTTCCTCTTAAAACTTGTTCAAAGAGAGACTGACCTTTCTAGAGAAATCAATTATGTTTAGAAACCCAAGCCAATGTTTGGATGCTCTAATAGTTCCTGTTGTTAAAAAATATTTTGGAAATATTGACCCTTCTGTAATGCACCGTCAACTGTGGGAGCTGGAAGGCTTCATACTGACTTTAACAGCTGAAGTCGCACAAGATTATGCATTATGCTGATTTTCATTATCATATTTTATGTGGGTGTTTTTTCCCCATCAAGAAGCTCAAGTAAATAAAACCCAAAATAAGATAGTTTTGCACACAAAGTATGCAGAGATTTGGAGTGGACATTTTATGTTTATAAGTAAAAGTTCCCTCTGAATTGTTATGTAATATAAAAGCCTCCTGACTTAGAAAGCAAATTGGATTACACTTTTCTAATGTATTTTTCAGTAACATTTGAAAACTGGTTCCTTTTCCAAATGATGCAATAAAGAATATCAAGCGACATCTTCTAGAACATGAATTTTAATAGCTCTGCAAAGTTTTGATGTTAGAGATTCAGATCATGCTTTTCTTTGAATGCAAATTGGTTTTACCTAGTCTTGAAGGATGTTGTTACTCTGATGGGGACTTTTAAGAGAAGTAACAGAGAGAAACAATGTACATCCAAGAGGAGAAAAATGATTTTTCAGAACAACAGTTTAGAAAAATCCTTTGTGATCTCAGCAGTGATGGTACTTAAAGGCTAGTATTATTTATTCTTCTTGTTAAAATTTATTTCATGAGACTCCAAGCGAGCATGATATGTGTGAGTGAAATCTGGAAAAAAAAATAAGAGTTCCCCAACTAAACCTGTAGCTCTAAAAAAATAAGTACAAGCCCCCCTCACTCTGTCTTCACCGAGGCTCTGTGATCCATGTAAGACAGTTCTAGAGAGAAATATTTCCAGTATTCATTATCAGGGTGTTTTTTACACTAAAAGTTCCAAAGACAGTGAGAGAGGGCAGTGGGAGGAGGGACAGTAACTGCTGTTGGAAGCTCCTGGAGAAGGTACCCTGCTAGCTTTGTCTTTGAAGAAGTACTTTACTGCCCCCACTTCCCCCACTTTCCACCCTTAGCACAAGAGATGGGACCTAAATGAAGAAGCAGCTTTGGAAATAGAACTTGTTTAAAATGAGCTATGAATGGCAATGGAGACATATGCTGCATAGTTATTGTATAGAAGATGTGGTGTGTATTGGTTCTCAGACTGTTGCCTTCGCTATGCCATTGCCATGCCTTTAGTAATGACTAACATCTGTCACATGTTTATTCTTTTCCCTATACCCCAAGGGAAGACGTGTGTGCAGTGAAATATTTTGTTTGTTTTATTTTATTAAATTTGTGCTGCATATATTTACTGTAAGTTTGTTATATGAAGCAGAGTCAAAGAAATGTTCTTTGAAATTGAAAGCTCAAATTGTTATTGCCTTTAGTCCTTTGAAAGATCTCTCCATGGCCATCAACTGTCCCTGGAGAAAGCTTATCTTTATCAAGGACAAACCTTTACCCTCAGGGTAGACAGTTCAATTGAATGTTTAAGCTAAGAAATACCTGTTTGTATCAAATATTGTAATACTCAGTGAAACGACTGATAATAGCACAAGTGAATTAAAAAGAAAAGACAGCATTGCATGGTAACTCAAATAAGGTTTACATAAATACAACTCCTAATATAACTAGACTCCAAATTACTCTAAAATAAGCAGGGGAAGGAGTAAAAAAAATCTTAATGTTGGAAAAGCAGTCCTAAAAACATATTGAACAAAACATTCCATTCAATACTATATAAACCCCATGTTTTTTCTAAAGTTGCATTTTTGAACAGTATTTGGTATTTAAAAGAAATATTTGTGTATCTCATTGGAAAATTTTCAGTACAGAAATAACTAAGTGAATTTTTAAACACCACTTTTAAATACCTGATTTCAAAGAGAAAATAGATAAAAACAAATAAATCATTGTAATGAGATTAAAAGACAAAACCCCCAGGAAGGCTGTTTATAATGCATGCTAGAACAAAGAGTAGGATTTCCCTTAAAAGAAAGATTAGTATATGCTCTAATTTCCGTGAAACTGAAAAGTATTGCTGCTGAAAAACTAATGGGTAAAATTCTGTAAGAGATATTATAACTCCTAATAAAGCAGCTAAGTGGACAGAAGCAGGATAACATCTCTGTTTCTCCAGGCTTCACTAAACAAGCATTAAATCCCTCTTAACACAGACTGGCAGGAATAAAAAATGGTTGCTGTTCAAACGAGTGAAGTCACATCCTCATAAACCCTTAAGGGGATACAGGGTATGAAACAAAATGGAGGTTTTCTGGTTCTTTTCATGACAACTCATGATTTGTACAGCAGTGAGGGTGATTTGGAAGGTATGGAGTAGAGAGAGATTTTCCTTTTAAATGAATATGAAATAGGACCTATGCCTAGGAGAAGTAAGAAAGCTGGTCAGTGAACCACAGTAAGTGTGTTGCTGAGTCTTTCACTGAAGCTTCAACTGAGCCTGAATCAACAAGATATTAAAAGCAATGTAACCCAAATAGGTTCATACCCAGACTCTGGTCTTGTGAAAACCTCTGTCTCAGTTGGTGGTTTCTGGAATTTTCTTGATGTATATAGTCTAGCTTTCAATAGCTTTTAAATATAAGAAGGGTAATTGGGGAGAAGGAAGAAATAATTCAGAAAGATCCAAAGTCCCCTCCAAACATTTCCTTTTGCTATTCGCACTGAAAACCTTCATTGCCATTATACTGGTGGTAAAAAATGACAGACAAGATGAGAGAGATTTCTGAACCAAAGTAATTTGCTCCGCCCGAGAAACACCTCTTGCTCTGATAAGTACTTACCCCAAACTCAACAGAAGCTTTTCCACTGACTCTAATGCTCTTTGCATGGGTCGTAAAAAACACAGGTGCTGGGCTAAGAGACTTCTTGCACCTTGTTTGTCAACTGGAAACAACTGTATTCTATTTTTAATGCTGTTCAAAAACTACATTATCATATGTAAGCATCTAAGTCATGCAGTCATGAGCATGATTTTTTGAATACAGCTTTGATTTTACTTTGTGACCTCATGCTTTCAGTCATCCTCAGGCAATGAGCCTGAAGATGTGTTTGGAACGCAGACCGCATTAAGTGGGTGCTCCCATGCCATTGGGATCTGAATGCTGAGCACCACACTACTTGCTGACGTCATTAATAGACATGTTAGCTAAGAGCAAGCATGATGTGGACTGAAATGGGGCAAAGGACAAGGTGATACCTTTGGTAAATATTTGATGAGGATGTGGGAGTATTTCTGTGAGATTATTGGCTGCTTGATGCTTTATCTGTGTAATAACATCACCATAATATTATTAGTTTTGCTGGGGATGGATTGGCATAGTTTGGCCTTGCTTTACCAGAATCTCCCATTTCAGTTGGATGCAGCCAACGATGCATGCTATTTGCATGTGAGGCAATCCCTTTGCAGCCAATGGAGGAAAACAGGCACTTCTAGATCATAAAGCACTTTGTAGTCTCCAGTTCTTCTGTCAATCCACAGACTCAGTCATGGTCTTATGCTTTTTAAGTACATGAGTTCATCCCTTGTTGCTAATGTCAGTGCACTACTAGAGTCATATTTGAGGCTTGCCACCTATTGCGTTACGTTAATTAGTCCTTTTCTTGCCAGCACCCAATCTCTTTAATTTCTTACTTCTATTTTGCTGGGTGCATTAAGAAGCACTTCAAAGAAGCTCTTTCTTTGCTTTCAAAGGATTCTTTTGAACCTGTATAAAGGGTAAGCTTTTAAGTTGTAGTCTTTGCACATAAAAACACATTTATAGAGTGCCTAATCTTTATCTTTGCACCCTTCAAACTCCTTATGTATCATTGTTGTGACATGCACAAATAGGCTGCCTTGGATGTGATGTTGTCTCGGGTTATTAACCTCTGCCATTGAATCTCTCTCAGTTGTTTCTCAGTTGATTGTTGCATAGCATAATAGATAGAAAACTGTGTGTAAAATATATTGATTGCCATAGGAAAACAGCTGCACTTATCCTTCAAAACTTAGTTGGCTTATGTTTGGAAAGGAAAGGCCTAAAGATTATTTTTGTTCAAAAGTTTTCATCAGAGCTCTCTTTACAGATCTTGTTCTTTTATTAGAAACACTAGAAACTTGTACTAATAAAATGTAACATTAATTCTTATAGTGTTCCCATCAATGAGGAATCTGTACATAGGATTTTCATGCAGATGGACCCATACCAATGTGATTTTTGATATATTATTGAAATGGGGCATCATTTCAAAGCAGCAGTGGTCAAAGCAATGAGAGAATTTAATAAATAGTGAAGAATTGGTTATTTCCAGCTGCCCCACTCCAACCCCTTTCTGCTATGGAAGGACTTAAGAAATGTACCTCAACATTTCTTAATTTTCCTTTTCTAAGATGGGAAAGAAACACAAAGAAACAAAAACAACTTCTTTGCTGCCAGGATGGTGTGGACTGGCCATACTATGTTTCACTTTAATGTTACATTCAGTTCCAGATTAGAGAAAAGCCAAGAGTAACAGATTCTTGACACAGTAGTGCTCTCCCCTGTTTCCATTACATGGAATAGAAGAAGTGGCCAGTTATTGGAAGAGCTGTTAATCTTCTCTCTCCCTCTCTCGTTATGCTGTCAAGGAGAGCACAGGGTCCTGCTGGGTCACTTCACCGCCCAAAGAGCTCTTCTTTCTACATCCCTCCTGACAGAAAGGACTTCTTAACTGGACTGTCCCATAGTACTTAGCACAACGATGATAATGCTTTTAAAATAATCCCAGATACCAAATAACACCAACCTTCATAGGTCCCGTGGCTATTTCAGCATCTACTGCACTAACTTTGTGCTTCTCCCTGCTATGCTTCTACCTGGGGTTGGGCTGCCTGCCTTGCCTTGGCTCTCCAGCAGTAAGAAGTAGAAAGAAGGACAGGCTGCTTCTCTCCCCACTGCTTGGGGATGCTCCTTTATCACTACTCCAGAAAGAGCAAATACTCTTGAAAAGAGGTTTAGTGAGGGTGGAGGCTCTCACAACTTCACCCAGAACTGACCTTCTCTTAAGCGTAGAGGTTGATTAGTTTTGTGGTATTTGGATGTGATGTTCTGCTTTTGACGTTATAAAAAAGACTATTTATCATCTAGGCTGTCCTATTTGAGGAGGGGACTAGGCTCACTTATTGAGTCTTTCCTGTGTTAAAGTGAGTGCCGCTGCTATGTGAAGTTTCAGCCTAATGTGAAGTTGTAGCAAAGCAAGAGAAAGTAGGGGGCTGCCTTTTCAAAGTACAGTGAGCCACTTGGTAAAGGTACATCCAGCAAACATAACTCTGAAAAGCATTTGTAGGCAGTATGGCCAGATCACAAAGCTCATCACTCTGATTCCTTTCCAGGTGAATGTAGGGAGACATAACCAGAGCTGCCAGAGAAATGCAGTGCCATGTTCTGTAACAGCTGCAAATTTGGGAGAATACGGGGGCTTAATGTTGGTCAATGTTAAGATGATAAAGACCTCTGTAACGGAGGATGGGTCATGTGCCAGTAAGGTAATTTCCTGGCCAGCTGAAGAAGGTAGGAAGTGCTGCCCATCTGCGTCACTCTGTGGGAGCTTAGGGTCAACTGGGAAGGCAGAAGCACTCCCAGTTGCTGGCTAGACTGTCTGATACACTAATTTACGTCCTGTTATTCCCCAGTTCAACAGTCTATTGCATCTGAAATAATGGGAGTACTGTGGAAGAAGGTATTGCTAGCTGATGTAGGGACAGTTACATCAATACTACTTATACTACTTCCATGAGTGCTTGCTAGTTGCTCTGCTCTTTTAAACTATACGTATTCCAATTAAAGGTGCGATTCAGTCGGAAGCACTGCATATCTTCTTTATTATCTGAGTTACGTTTGTATTGTAGATATTTATAACAGTAAAAAACCCCTCAAACCTAATGGAAAATAGTATGTGCCTATATCATGGTAGAATTCACATTGATTTAAATAATTGATAAAGCATTACTTTATCACTTTAGTTAGTGGAAATTCAGTCTGTGATTTTATTCTTACCTTTTTTCTTTATTTATAACTCAGTTACAAGAGTTGTCAGGGGTTGTGGTAGAACTGAGAGAGACAGCTTACAAAATCACAGAAACCTATTATTTTAAAAACAGTTTCTACCAAATCTAAAAGGTATCGAAGAGGAAAGAAGTGAAGTTAACTACTTATCCTTCAAAACTACTGTAGTGGAATAAAAAATTAATGATAGATGAATACCATTTGCACATAAAGGTCTTTATAAATAGATCGGAGATACAGGAAGGAAAGGAAGGAAATTATGATAACTCAATAGAAAAAGCAATGTTTTTTTGCTATTTTGCTTAGCAAGTGAAAACACAGTTCTGGCAAATTTATTTGTGACTCTGCACACACTTTGAAATATATTTTAGCTCCCAACTAAGGCATTCAATTATTTTTGAATGATGTAGCAAGATGTAGACTAAGCAGAGTGAAACAATGAAAAACAGGGAAGATGTGCCATGAACAAGGCTTGTGGCAAGCAAAACAGGTGTAAATTCTACTGTGAACTCTAGGTACCAATTTATAACCCGTCTAGCACCCAAGAGCTTGGTTGTCTCTATGCTTTGATCTCCGCAGCAGCGCAGACTCCAAGTGGAAGGTGTTCAGAGAAACTAAGGAGATGTTCTGCACAGAGCTCATTACAAGTTTGGAGTCTTATTATTACTTTTATTTGCAAAGAAGGAATTTTAAAGTTGTCCCAAGTACAGTTTCTTTTAAAAGAGCTAGAGGAAAAAAATCAACTTCTTAGGAAGATATAGAATAAAATAATAAACCTTCATTACATTTATACTCATGCACACATTGCTTAGGAATCAGGAAGAGGATGCATGTGCAACTAGGACAAAATGCACCCCATGCTGTGCAACACAGTTTTTCAAAGTGTGTTTTGTTTTCTTGTTTTTCTCAATTAAATGCTGCCTTGCTGCATAATGCCAGAAACTGTATGGGAGGTATGGGCAGAACTTGGCAGGATTTGACCCAGAGGAGGAGAGATTGTAGAACTGCTTTCATGACAAACCTCTGTATACAGAATGAGAGGAAAACCCAGTGATGCTGAAAGTTCCTAGCCACAGAAGTGGAAACTATTTCATGACAGTTAAGACACTTGCTTTACAAACACTGCATAAAAGGCAGGTGGTCTCATAGTAGCTGTAGTAAGAAATAAAAAGATTCAGTCTTGAAAGAGCTTTTCATTATTTTTTTTTTTAATTCTAGCCACCCATGAGAGTCGGGATGAGATCTCCTGTGCTAGATGTTTTGAAATTGTTTTTAGAAGCAGGTTGTAATTTAAAGACAATAAAGCTGCTGAAATGTTCCGATGCTTTGGCTGCTGAATATAACCTGTTCCAGAGTCCCCTGAAGTCTCTGGGCAGTTGTAAGGACTTCTGGTGCTGTTCCTCTGTGCTCTTTTAGAAGTAATGCTCTTGCCAAGCTATGAACCACACAGAAACCCATAGTTCATGCCACATAAAGCCGCTGACGGGACTGGAGATGAGTGAGTGACTTACAGCCTGAGACTGTAAAGATTTGTGCATGCTCTGAAACCTTGAACCACAGTGAGAGTCCTGCCAATGACTGAGCTGTCTTTTATTTGAAGTTGTGCATTATGTCATATTGGACCTAGAGAAGAGACGAGCCCCTTGCTTCTTTTGCAGTGTTGAGTTACTCTTGAGGTCAAAGAAGGTGTGAGGAAGTGGGCTGAATTTTTCAGTTCCTTTTGCTGAAAATAGGTGATCCAGCAGGTTGGGCTGGTAGCTGAGTGTTAAGTCCACAATCAGTGCCTTCCCAGTAAATTTTGACCTGGCACTTTTGAATTACCTTGTGGCTATTTGAAAGGAGAATGTTGGGTTTACTTTTCATGACTTTTTGTTTAGTTATTTTTTTATTTTCTGAAGGCTGTTTAGTGCAGCTCATGTCTGCACATTTGCAAGGAAGGCACTAATGTATTTAGGAAATTGTAAAATGCAAAAGGAAGAGAAGAGGTTGCACTGTAACATTAACAAACTGTGTGGCTTTCAACAGGCACTCAGGGAGGGACCATTTGCTAATGTCAGGATAATTTTTAAGATAGCATGTAATTTTGCAATTGGCAATTTGAGGTAAAACAGTGAACACAAATACACCTAGTTCAGAAAACAAAACTACAATGACCTAACGGGGTTTCAGAGCCTCTTGACAAAAACAGTTGTGGCAGGACTTGTCAGCTCTGAAAAGAAACAGATTCAAAAATGACTGCTTGAGCATTTTGGCAAAGAGCAGAAACTGTTGAAAACAAGTCTATATTCTAAAAATGTTAAAAGGCTTTCCAGTTGCCAGGAATGATAATTAAATTAAGCTGCGAAGGAGTAACTTCTGCCTTTAATGACCCCATTCAGAGTTAATTGTGACCGGACTGTCTGGTTTTGTGGTATGATTCTGACAACAGTGTTGAGTAAGGACAGCTGGAAAAAAGCCTGCTTTTCATCTTGACATCAGTTTTTCTAGCTAATATTTCCTTCCCTGTTTTTTATAGAAATGGGATGTATGTTTCAATTTGGCTATCTATTTTGCTAGCGGCAGCTTTTTATGAATATGTCAGACATTTCACACTGAATGTGCTTTGCATATGCTATGCCCTTGAATTTAGGCTCCCATCCTTCCCCTGAGAAGTAGGAGAAAAACTCCACACAACCCACCTCTTGTTCTGAAAAACTATTTTCAGGAAACTTGAAAGGCTTTTAATTCTGCATGGGCTCTTTCTCCACTCCACTCCCCCTCCGCCCCCCCCCCCCTTTTATTTCTTCTTTCATAGCCATCAGTGCCACAGTGCTCCAATAAGTATTTCTAAAAATAAAATCTGCAAATTACAGGCCTTGGTTTACCACAGTGTTACAAACTGTCATTAACAAACAGTTTTCAAAAGCCACTGGCTCTGCAAGCCATGAGGTAGCTTGAGTCCATAGAACTGTATTGTTCTCTTCCAGCACTCCCAGTCACTGTATATTTTAACCATTTTTAAAAAAAAAAACAAACTTACTGTTGCTTGAAGATGCTGGGTTTTTGTCAGCAATGAATTGATGTCCTGTCTATCACTCCAATTGTTCTCCAGAGGATATATGACTTAGAGGATGAATAATCCCCAGGATGCGCTCTTATTACAACTTCAGTGAAGTTTTGGCACCTTGTGCATGCTGAAATTTAGTGCTCAGCTTCACACACAGAGTAACATAGCAGTGGTGTGTTCTTCCCCTTGCACCACACTATGAAATCCAGGATGGGGTGATGCATAGCTGGCAAAGAGATCAGAAATATCCTTTTCTATGTGCCCTCCTTTTCCCCACCCTTTATGTGATTCGTATGCAAATTATGTGTAGGCTACTTTTCAAGGCTTTTCTCTAAAGTTGGCTAATTTTGCTTATCTAAGTAAAGGTGTGGGTAGACTTGAAAAGGTGGTGTCGGTTACTTCCAGCTAAAAATGACTTTGCCAAATTGCTCTTTAGCTTGGGGTTAAGGCCACCCGGTCCTCTTCGGCAGGCAACCTGGTGAACTAGTCAAGTGCTGGGACTATGACTGGTTGCATTGACATTGAATGGTTTCAGAGAAGCCATAGGAGCCATCCATAGGAGCCTTTTGAATTCAAGAACATTCCCAAGATGTAAACACCTGCGTCCATACTCTGTTTTATAGATAGCTTGCACAGACCCAGAGATCTTGCTGCTTTCACATGCCATCTACCACCACCTGCCAAGGACTATCAGAGCCTTTTTAAGAGGGACCTGAGGGCAGATGGTTAAACACTGCTGACATTGATTGTACTGACGAGCAAAATTGGGCGTGATCTTGGAACTCCTGCTTTGAGGACTGTTATTCTCTACTCACAAGAAGTCTTGTGGTTTGCATGCCTAACCTCTCAGTATACAGTTTGTATGTTGTCTTTTAAAACTAAAATTTCATTTTCTTCTGTGTCAAATTTTACACTTCTGCAGCTGTAGTCATTCTCCTGGAGGTGTTCCTGACCTGATTTGAGGAAAACACAAAGAGAGGACGAGATAGCATTTAATATTAACTAAATGATGAAGAAATGAATCAAATATATGGGACTTAGATACCTGAGTTGAAAACCTGGATGCCCCAAGCTGCTATTCAGTCGCTGCAAATTCCATGTGCCAGCATGGGAGGATGAGGGGGTGTGTGCACATTTTTTTTTTTTTTTCCTAATAGCCATCTGTTTTATCAAAAATATATGGCTTTCCAAGGTTTGACAGCCAGTCCTCTTTACAAGTGATTGCCTTAACCGCTAAGCTAGAGCACTGTCCTTCCCTGGAAGAGTGCAATATATATATAGTGCATACAAGACCTAATAGCTTCACTAACATCAATTACTGACGTATCTCGTTGTCGAGTCTGGTACCTGTTTGTCCTCCTGAGACTGGGTTCAAGCTCTCCAAGGAAGAGGAGGGAATTAAACTCAAGTCTCTTGTATAAAGCTATAGCTTTAACTGTTAACCTATAGAATAAATTTTATAGGTGATTTCCATTTCCTTTTCTACCATATTTGGAAAGACAGGCTGTGACCCTTATAACTGCCTCAGTAACTTTTTTGTTAGTTTGTTTTCTAAATGAAGGGCTTTTTAAATGTTTACTTGCAGGAGGAACTTTGGAGCTGTGAGTCGTGAATAGATGCACATGTGTCATTATGATAGGAAGTACTTCTTCTTTTGATAAGAGCGGGGCTTAAAAACAAGTCCTTCTTCTAACCTTCTCTGTAGTCAATGCTCAGTCAGCTGATGAGACTCTTCCTGTATTATAGGAAATGTGAGTGTCTAATGCAAAGTAATTTAATCCACTATCTGGCCAGGTTGCTTCAACATTTGGAATTTTGGTGCTGAAGTCCCTTTGTAGATCTAGGCCTTATTCTTAACTGTTCAGAGACTGTAGAAAATAAAATGCAAATAGGGATCGATTTGAAAAAGCAAACTAAAATTTAGTCTTTTTCTGAACTAACTTTTGTTGAATCACAAATTTATTATTTAATGAGTAGCTACTATATATTGAATTCTTATGAATCCTTACTATTAAGAAAAATGAGGAGTGGGTGATGAAATATAATATACCAAACACTAGACAAACTATTTCCCTTGAGAGCTTTTCAAGTAGCCTTATTCCAAGAGGACACTGTGAAATATGCCATTGTACTTTATCAATGTGTTGTTCTATAATCCCTAGAATATATTTCTTTAAAAACAGCACCTAATGATGAAAACTGGAGAGAAGAAGCATTCACTGATATTGCTTCTTCAACTGTGTAAGTATTTTTTGTTGTAATCCAGAAAAAAATACTTGACTTTTCTTTGGAGTGCGCACATTAGTAGTCAATGGGAGTACTAGCTATGTAACGCTTAATGAAGTTTCATAATTTGACTTAAGAACACATTAGGGTTTTTTAATATGACTTTTTATTAACACTATATTCTGGTTGCAGTGTTTTTTCTTGTTTGTGTAGAGGTAGATTCATATCTATCTGCACATATCCATACACTTTTGTATAGGTAATAAATAGCCACATAGGGTTGTACTGAAATAATAAAATTGATACAGATAGAACAATCGTGCTGTCTCAAAGGAATGATTATGTGATTCAATTAGCTATGTTTCAATTGGTGAACATCTAAAGCAAACAGATACTTTCTAATTTGGTGATTTGAACACCAAAATGTTTAAGTTATAATGGGTATTATAGTACAGGATGCAATTTATTTTGAATTAGCATCTCTTAACATAATATTTTTATTCCAGTGTATCAATAAATTGAATACTTACTTCTCTTTAACATGAATGATTCTTGGCAGATTGTAGGAAAATTGACAGTATGAAATAATTAGCAAACTTCAAAGGCTACACTGCAACAGGAAAGATGACTTGAGCACATTTCTGATTAGACTAAAAAGATATCTGAATGTTGATCACTGGTTTTACATTAATTTGAGAATGTGAACAAAATAATTTGATCCATCTTATATACTAAAAGCCACTTGGCCTTAAAAATTAAAATTTAAAATCAGATCTATGAAGAGAATTGATACCCATCTCAGTCAATCACTACAATAAGTTCAATATGGTAGGTGGAAAAACTAACACTTATGAAGCTTCAAATATTTGTTTGAGTGTTTTAGAGTAGAAAATGCAATTTACTGAGCTGAAAAATTGTGTTCGCATATTTTGCAGATAGCAAGGCATCACCAAATTCACAAAGGTATTCTTTAAATTCTATCTGAATTATAAGTAGACATTCTCTTTTTCAACTCTAGGTATTAATCACATGTATAAAGACAAGAAAGAATTGCCTGAAACTCAGGTAGGGAGACCTTGTAGCACAATATATGAAATTCTTTCTGGGTTAATGAAAAATCAATGCAGTATATTTGACTTTAGAATTTTTGTTTCCAGAATGTTTCCCTTTTTGATTTTTGCATGAAATTCATGAAGACTTGGAATCATGTCTTAAGATTTTCCTTGGGTGAGAGAACAGACTTGTAACCGAGCACAGAATGTTTTTCTGCTCTACCATGTGTGTAGCTTTTGAAGCACAGCTGGAGCTGCAACGGTGTAGATAGCTAGCCCAGAGAAGTTGTGTAAACACAGAAGAGGAAGAAAACCCAATTTCTTAGTGTTTTGCTGGACGTGAGGTAGTAAAGCACCTTCTTTTCACCATCTACTTGAGTACAAATGTAGACTCCCCATTAGCAGCTTAAAAATAAATAAATTTTAAAAAAATCATCATGGGGCCTCTGTAAGACTCCACACCTCAGTCCAGGTCTACTTTCTGAGAGTTAGAAAGGCATTTATTTCACTCCAGCACAAAAGGACTCTTTTCAGCAGGGTACTTAGAAGCATGCAGAAATCATTTTCTGGCTGCTTAACCGTTCCTGGTCCTGCCAAGCATAGCATCCAAAGGAGCATGGAATTCAGCAGGGCTTCCTGACAAGGTTAGACACCTACTAGCCAAAACTAGAAATTAGCAGGCTTCTGGAGGCTGGGCCCCTGACACTGAAATTAAGGACGAAGTTTATTTTTCTTCACATAGTGAGGCATCCATCTATGTGTGAGGAGGCTTCTTTGCCATCCCTGAAGTTTTCACAGAACCATAGAATCATTTAGGTTGGAAAAGACCCTTAAGATCATCGAGTCCAACTGTTAACCTATCACTGCCAAGTCCACCACTAAACCACGTTCCTAAGCACCACATCCACACATCTTTTAAATACCCCCAGGGATGGGGACTCAACCACTTCCCTGGGCAGCCTGGTCCAGTGCCTGACTACCCTTTTGGGGAAGAAGTTTTTCCTAATATCCGATCTAAACCTCCCCTGGTGCAACTTGAGGCCATTTCCTATTGTCCTATCACTTGTTACTAGGGAGAAGAGACCGACCCCCACCTCGCTACAGCCTCCTTTCAGGTAGTTGTAGAGAGCAATAAGGTCTCCCCTCAGCCTCCTCTTCTCCAGGCTAAACAATCCCAGCTCCCTCAGCCGCTCCCCATAAGACTTGTTCTCCAGACCCTTCACCAGCTTCGTTGTCCTTCTTTGGACACGCTCCAGCACCTCCATGTCCTTCTTGTAGTGAGGGGCCCAAAACTGAACACAGTACTCGAGGTGCAGCCTCACCAGTGCCGAGTACAGGGGCACTATCACCTCCCTGGTCCTGCTGGCCACATTATTCCTGATACAAGCCAGGATGCCATTGGCCCTCTTGGCCACCTGAGCACACTGCTGGCTCACATTCAGGCAGCTGTCAACCAACACCCCCAGGTCCTTTTCTGCCAGGCAGCTCTCCAGCCACTCCTCCCCCAGCCTGTAGCATTGCATGGGGTTGTTGTGACCCAAGTGCAGGGCCCGGCACTGAGCCTTGTTGAATCTCATTTCCATCTAAACAGGTCCAGAATAGACGCATGATCTCTGGGTTTTTTTTTGTTTTTTTCTTTTTCATTTTTGGTTTTATTTATACACTCTAACTCTTACTACTATATCTGTAAACACTTGGGTTTTCACATTTGAAGCATCAGTTTACAGTTATCGTGATACATATTGGAATTATAGAGGTACAGATTAATGTTCACTATATTTCTACACCGTAAAGTTTGAAAAAGAAGTGGCATTTTCAGAGTGGGGAGGGGAGAGCTTGGGAAAGTCCTATGTTCTTGTAGATTTCTGACTACTCATTTATTATTTGCAATACCACCAAAGAAACAATAATATTTATCTTTATTTTATTTTGTTAGATTGTTATCAGTTTTGTTGTCCTTTATACGTTCTGATCTCCCTTGTGTTCTCCTCCATTCTGTTGCCTGTTTTTTCCATTGATAAAGAAATTAATGGGTATTTTCATGTTGTGTGAGTTCTTCTCTCACATGCCTGGTCTTCTAAAAGAATTGTGACAGCACTGGGTACGAAACCAGAGATCTGACACATTCCTCAGAAAATGTATTGGATATCAGAGGTGGTATGCTAGACCTGGTGATGATTTCAAAGCTTTTTAGTCTTGCCCATGCAGTATCTACTCACCTTAAGTATACACTTAATGTATACACTTTTATCTCTATGTAAATAGAGATAAAAAAGCACACCCAAAAGCTTCAGGGTTTACATGTGTAATTGTGTGATCAATAATGAGTCAAAATTTTTAATGAAGATTTTCCAGCAAATGTATATTCTTTAGTTTATCTGGAATACTGTGCAGTCATGGTCATCAAAATATGGTAGATCTCAATTTTCATTATGGTTATACTTGTACTTTTCTAGCAATACAAGCAGCAGGATAGCTTGTCTCAATAATTTGCAAAGGTGGGAATGGCTCGCTGGTCCATGTGTTCATTTTTACCTTTCTCACCTGCCTGTGGAGGACCATTTCACTCTGTGCCACTCTGAAAAGAACTCAGTTCTTTTTCTGCCTTTCTCTGTCCTGCTGTAATGCATCTCTGTTTGGACAGCAGGTGAGCCAGGCACTTTTATAGGCAAGTAGCTAGCAAGGCCACCTAAATCCCTTTGAAAGCAATGGGAATTTTTTGCATGGTCTTAGGGTACGTCCTAAAAGTGTAACTGGCTGTACTCATATATATGAATACATGATTTACTGTATTTGAATTATACGTGTGTTTGCCCAATGATTTATGTAGTGATGTGCAAAAAGTTTCAGTGATGTGAATTTCTGAAAATATAGACAAATTCCTTTCTTGATCACTGACGTTCATTTTCTGGACTGCCATTTTTTGCTGGAAAAGTGTTTCAAACCAGTAAGTACCTAGAAAAAAAAATCATGCTAGGTTGAAATAAAAACTCTTGATAGTCTTTTCACAGTATTTCCCACTACTGATGTACCAGAGAATGTAAAATTATAAGCAGTTTTCAAAGCTCATAAATCTAATTTTCTAGAACTGATAGCTTTAAAAGTATAGTTTATATCAGTCCAATTTTAATAAAGGCTGCTTACTGTAGTTACAGAAATAAATTTATCAGTGACGCTGTGTTAGCCCTCTCAAGGAGAACAATATTGTAGTGATAATTCTGTCTTTTTTTTTTCTCCAATTAATGTATGTCTGACCTTTAAAATTTCCCTTTATGAGAGAGGGAACTGTTCAAGGTGAATAACATTTACAATGCAATGCATCCTTATGCATTTTATTGCTCACCTGACAGGAGAGAAATATCCAGCATTCGTATTTTAGTCTTATACTTAATTTTAAAACAATCTTACTTAGATACCATTGGTGATACCTTCAGATGGTCTATACCCTCTACTGTCTGTCAGTTCTTACTTTTTTCGACAGAGTGGCAGAAACCCCCACTTTTTTAGTGAAAGGCAGTTAGAGCAAGGCAAGGGGTTAGCTCATTTCCCTTTCCTTCTCTTTGCAGTTGCTTCAAGTTTTTAGATCACATTTGCTGGGATCACATCATGGGACAGGTGGATCTTCACAGTCCTGATCCCCAGGTTAGAGACATGGGCCCACTGATAAAATTATACTTGTTTTTACAGACTTCCTGGAGGTTTCATGTTTTTCGTCTCATCTGATGTATAGTCAGGACATGGCTGCAGATTACATTTGGAGGCCAGGTCCATGTAGTGCATCTTAAGTCATCCCTAAGCTGTCCAAGCATATCAAAGATCATATAGCTCTTTCCCAACACCTCAGATCTGTGTACATCAGAAGAGCTTTTAAAATCTTGGAAAGTATTTAAACTTTTTGCAGTAGTTTTTCCCTGCTTATTTCTCCTTTGTATTAAGAATGGGTAGTGTACTGACATAGTGGAAGTGGCGCTGCTGGTGAGGAATTCTTAAACTAGAAACCGGTCGTGGTGAAAATCTCACAAGAATTGCAAATTGTCACGTGTTTTCTGGTATAATATTTCAGATCCCAGATAAGTTTAGAAGAAGTTCAGGGCAAGCAATGTTTCTATAGTATTATATTCCTATGGAAGCATATTTACTTATGGTTATCTGGATAAAAGAAGAAAATAAGAAATATAGTACCATAGCACTTAAATGAGGAGGCTGTTGATGTACTGTGTCATGACAGCTCTCAGAGTGGCTGTGCTTGCTTCATGGTTATTCAGATCTTTAGAAATTTTTTATCAGAAATTAAAAGGTATTGATGTTAGTACAAAGATCCCAATCCCACAAATGCTGTCTGTACACTGCCGAAGTTGAATATTTGAGTATCTCCGTTTAAATCCACTGAATTACTTATGGCAGTGAAGTTACCCACAGGTATGTATTAGTGGAAGCAGGCTAAAGTCTGAATTGCCAGAAGAAAAAGCTGTTGATAAAATATTTTGACTGAGTAGAGACCAAAGAGAAGTTCATCTGAGAGGCAGAGGCTGTCATTAACATGTCAGTGTGGGAAAAACCTCATCCACAGCGATCCATAATACAGCTTTTATGAGCTAAGCAAATGCTGCATGCTTGTGAATAAAGAAGACATGCTCTTGGTACTGCTTCTAGTAGTAGTTTTAGTTTTGAGATGAATGGTTAACACAAAATGCTCCTCCACTAATGAAGACTTAGATCAGTGGGGACCCCTTTCCAAGGTCGGGACCTTGTGCACAGCGAGAACGATGGGTATTCATGAGCAAATGAATGGCCACTGCAGATACTTCCTGTGACTGCAGTCTAAACTTTCATGCGCCAACTCGGTTTCACAGAGGTTATGTATAAATATATAGGTCTGAATATGCTCACATGTGTGCATATATGAGCATCATAGATGCCCCTTTCCCCTTTCTTTTTCTTTTTTCTTTTTTCCCTCTGTGTAGATGTGGTGCTTTCAAGATTTGCAAAGGGCTTTGGAAATACTAATGGCAACTATTGTTTCTGCTATGATATAATTTAGCCTTTTTGTCCACTACAGCTGCTGAGGGATTTATGCTCGGATTTTATTTAAGGAATCCAAATACTTCACGGTCTTTAGTAAATATTGCTTCATTCAATGCTCTGTAATAAATATTTGTAGGATCTCTTAAAAGTTAATTACAAAAAACAGGTAAACTTGAACTTCCTTAGTCTCTCTTCATTATAAACAAAGGAAAAACAGGTAACTTCTGCTGCCTTTATAATTAGAAGTGGTCAAATTTTCTTTACAAGTTTGCACTTTTTGATTTTTTTTTTATTACTTGTTAAATGTGTGTTGAGGTTTCAACCAGTTCAGTTAATATTTAGAACAATAAAGATAACCATACCATTTATACCTACAACAATTCTAGTGTTATTTGTTTGTCGAGTGGCAGCAAAAATTTAAGGCTTCCTTCTGATGCAGCAGAGCTCTGCTGCCTTTGTGTTTGTGCTAGAACAAAAGTTTTCTTAAAGTCCTGCAATATTTTAGGTACTCAAGGGGTCTTTTTTTTCTGTTGTTTACTTTTTCTCTTTCTTTACTACCAGCCTGCAAAGTTGTTCCTTTAATATTTTTGGCAATCAACAAATGAAAGTCATATCAGTATCTCAAGGATATCTCTGTTCAGCCTTGGGTTTTTTAAGACTCAAGCATCTTAAATAATTCAGATCTGTGGAGCTTTTATGTAGCTTGGTATGAGTCTGACAATCCTGTTGAGACTGAAGTGTTTAGAGACCTTGACAATTACTTTTCAAAAATTCCCTAGTGCAGGGGGGCTCCTGTTTTTTCCCTCTGGAAACACCAGTTATGTCCAATGCCTGAAGAGTGGCTACATGCATGCTTCCCAACTTCTTTTTTTGCCAGCCACTCCGACCACTCTGTCATGTTGTAATCTTTTATCTGATGGTTAGGTTTTCCTTTAATTTTTTTAAGCTATAAAAGTTCAGAGCATGAGACTCTCTTGTCAGGCTTTCAACATCTGATGTGCTGTGCAGCTTGGAAAAGGCAAATCTGAGGCTGTGGAAGGGGTAACTCCAACTTTTCCTTGTTTGTCTTCTCTCACATACTGTTACTGGGAGAATGGAGATAATTTGGCTTTTTTATAAACTTAAATATTTCCCAGTCTGATTTGGGCTGGGGGTTGTATAGCACTGCACATTTCCTTGTAGGTTGCTTGGTATGAATAGATTAGTGTCTACAAGCCTTCCGCCAAGTGGCTGCTATCCTTATGTTTCTTAACTGTGGGAATATTTTTGGTGCTGCAATCTGATAGCAATTTCCAGCCAAAATAGAACTGATTTATGTTGCCTTCTGGATGCTCTTTTGTCTCGTATATGTTGTTCATTCTTACAGAACTGGTCCAACGGCTCTCAAGTAAGCACCAACTTCATTTCTCACTTGGAACATTAACTAAAGTATTATGATCTGTTGAATATAGATGTCTGCTACCTGCTTACACTTAAAAAAAAAATTAGCCTGTAGCTAATTTCTGGTCATTTAACTCTGATCAGTTTCAGTTTCTTTTTTCTGTAGAAACTATTCCTGTTGCATGATTGAGTGGTGTTGTCGTTTAACCCCAGCCAGAAACTAAACACTACACAGCCACTCGCTCTGTCCACCCTGGTGGGATGGGGGAGAGAATCAGAAGAGTAAATGTGAGAAAACTCATGGGCTGAGATAAAGACAGTTTAATAGGGAAAGCAAAAGCCGTGCACACAAGCAAAGCAAAGCAAGGAATTCATTCACTACTTCCCATCAGCAGGCAGGTGTTGAGCCATCCTCAGGAAAGCAGGGCTCCATCACGCGTAGAGATTACTTGGGAAGACAAACACCATCACTCCGAATGTGCCCCCCTTCCTTCTTCCCCCAGCTTTACATGCTGAGCATGACGTCATATGGTATGGAATATCCCTTTGGTCAGTTGGGGTCAGCTGTCCCAGTTGTGTCCCCTCCCAACTTCTTGTGCACCCCCAGCCTCCTCGCTGGTGGGGTGAGGTGAGAAGCAGAAAAGGCCTTGACTCTGTGTAAGCACTGCTCAGCAATAAAAAAAACCCTCCCTATGTTATCAACACTGTTTTCAGTACAAATCCAAAACATAGCCCCATACTAGCTGCTATGAAGAAAATGAACTCTATCCCAGCCAAAACCAGCACAAGTGGTTCTGTATTTTTAGTAGTCACATGGGAGTCTTGGGCATTAATGGAGTTTGTTCCTTTTGCTTGCTTCTGCACACACCCACATTACTTCTGAGAATGCCCTCAAACACTGGCTGGAAGTGCAAACCCATCTCAATCTAATTATCCGTGGCAAAGGCATGCTGGCTTTCTCAGCATTATGCTGATCTTTCTAGTGCGATGGTAGATGAGTTTACAAATCTTACTCTTTATGGTATGGATGTTGGCTTTATCCTGCCTAAAACTTGTTTTTCTACATAGGTCAGCAGTCCTATAGCAATTTCATCTCTCTCATGCCGGAACAACTTTCTTTGGTAGTAAAATCCTCTTTTTCCCTGTTGCTTTAGCTTCTGATCAAAAAAAAACCATAAAACCCCCCCAAACTGTGCTGTGTTATAGCACTTCATATATTGTGTTACAGGTGTGGGAAAGGGAAATTTGTCCCAAACACTTCATTACTATAAAAGTGTAGTCTGGTTTCAATTTTATACACTTTCATTATATTTGCTACAGTAGTCATTTCATATAAGCTTTGTTCCAACAAATGTCAGTCGCACACAGATTTTTGGGGGCCAATTTGTTCAAATCATTTCAAGTAAAGCAACTGCAACAAAGTGTATATCTGTCTTAGTGGTTAGTCAGACAGCAAAGTAAAGCCACTTACCTTAGCTTTCACACTTTTACCCAAATTCCATGTCAAAAATAGGTGAATTGTACACCTCTGTGGTTATTTTCCCCTTTGGGTGGGGATGGAACAGCATACTCCAGTCCTCTGGCATGCCTTGTATAAACTCTTCCTAACCACTCTTATAAATGTAAATTTTATGCTATTATTCTCTGCTTCTGCCAGATTGCTTCTGTTTGGAATATGAACTAAGTTCCTACTGACTGTACTTTTAGCTAACTCTAGGTGGAAAATAGCTGGGCACAAAGTCCCATGAAGTGTATGAATAAATATGAAAGAATAGAAGACTTTTCCTTCTCTGAGTTCATGTTTTAGTAATGTTCAAGTGTTACAAATAGAACTAGTCAGCACCCAGTTTTAATCTAACTATGATTGTTAGTTTATAGTGCTCTTTTAAACATTGCAGTCTTTTTTTAAAGAAAAGTGAAGAAATCTCAGAGTGTTGGAAAATCTAACAGTGCTTGGAGGGAGCAGAAAAGATACGCGCTTTTTCTGAAAGACACATGAACTCATAGTAAGAGACTGCAAAGCCGTACTTGAAATGTAAATATATAACTTTTCTCAAAAATGATGCAAATAGTGTGAAACAATGTGTCATTAATTAAAGAGCATGAATAGTCAAAAGCAATTAGAACTTACCTTTAGAGGAAATAAAGTGGATCTGCTCTATAAATCAAAATTGAGTTGAGAACTATATCGGCACTATGGGCACTTCTGTCCAACTTAAAGAGGTGAATTTATGGAGCATATCAGAGCGTGAGTTATAGAACAAAAATTATTTGGAAAAACAGAGCACTTGCCTACTGTATGAGATATATAACATTAAGAACTGTTAGTTACAGTTGTGAGACTGGAAAAAACAAGTAAATGTATTTCAGTACTTATTGCCTAGAAACACTACCATGTAATGGCTGTATCTTACAGAAACAGAGCAACCTGATGCAAACATTGTGTGAACCATGGGGATGGTTCATTCTCACTTTCAGCCATATTTTTGGATCCTTCGTAAAGCAAAAACTTCAGTGCTGGTTTTTGCTAGAAACAGTATTTTCAACAAACTAGATACATTAATATTTTCCCCTCATTTTTCCTTACTGATACAAATTTACTTCCATTCTGATTCCTTTGTCCATTTTCCCCTCAGATTTTTTAGAAGGAAGGGGGAGAAGATATCTCATGATATCCATAGTATCTTGAAGTTTTCCAGCTGATACTCACCTGTTTCACATGGAAGATGTCTGGGGGATGGCCTACTTTTTCATTTCACTTAAGGATAAAACTCTTTTTGCTGAGATAAAACTCTGACCTCACCATACCGATAAAAATATGACCGTAAAGGTCATATTTGTCACTGTTAAATGTTGCAAGGGTAGACCATCTTATTAGACAAAAGTTCTTCCACTTTCCTTTAGTTAAATTGGCAGAAGGTTAAATCTCTGCAAGTTTAGAATCACCTTGAAAAAAACACGTCTGTATATCAAGTGCTTGACAATCAATTGGCTACTGCAGTGAGTATGTAGGTTACCTTGAATATAGCAGAAAATGCTACCCTGAAGTATTCTACCCTATTACCTGAAGGATAAAATAGTAAAATAGCTGAAAAGGCTCAAAATACAGTAAAGGGAAATGGCTTGTTTGGAATGTGGAGATGACCAAACCAATTACCAAAGTCTGAAAGCCAGATGCAGCAAAGCTTAAAGGTTATTCTAATTGGTTATTAAACAAGGAATATGAATGCCTGCATAGCTCCAGTATCCGGAGCTGTTAAGAGGTATTTTTATGTTGAGACATATTTTGGTGTCTCAAAATTATGCAGCATATTTCTGCCTCTCCCAGAAATATAGGGAAAATGAAATCCCAACAAAAAGAAAAAAACCAAAAGTAACTTACCTTGATAAATTTAAAAGTGTAAAAATATTTGGGTAAATCTATGCACAAATTCAAAGTGGTCCTCTGTATAATCCTGTATTTTTCCTCTCATTAACATCACTGTATGCATTCTAGTCAGTTATGGGTCTGATTCCTCCCCAAAGGTCACAACTGTAGATGTCAAATTCTGAAAAAGGAATCTATACTCCCTGGATATTCAAGGGAGAAAAAAACCCAGACGTTTCTAGAGTGTTGTCATGGTTTAACCCCAGCCAGAAACTAAGCACCACACAGCCACTCGCTCACTCCCCCCAGTGGGATGGGGGAGAGAATCAGAAGACTAAATGTAAGAAAACTCGTGGGTTGAGACAAGAACAGTTTAATAGGCAAAGCAAAAGCCGCGCGCAGAAGCAAAGCAAAGCAAGGAATTCATTCACTACTTCCCAGCGGCAGGCAGGTGTTCAGCCATCCCCAGGAAAGCAGGGCTCCATCACGCGTAACAGTTACTTGGGAAGACAAACGCCATCACTCTGAACGTCCCCCCCTTCCTTCTTCTTCCCTCAGCTTATATACTGAGCATGATGTCATATGGTATGGAATAGCCCTTTGGCCCGTCTGGGTCCGCTGTCCTAGCTATGCTCCCTCCCAGCTTCTTATGCACCTGGCAGAGCACAAGAAGCTGAAAAGTCCTTGACTAGTGCAAACTCTGCTCAGCAAGAACCAAAACATCAGTGTGTTATCAACATTATTCTCATCCTAAATCCAAAACACAGCACTATACTAGCTACTAAGAAGAAAATTAACTCTATCCCAGTTGAAACCAGGGCACGTGTAAATGGTTTAGAGAACCTGTTTTTCTCCAGGGTAGCCTAGGGCGGGTAGTTGACATGTGGACAGCTACTTCGTAAACAGCTAATGTTGAATAAGATTAATCCTACCTGAGATATTTATCTTCAGAGGGGCTTCTCTCTTCTTAGTCTTACTGCTGCGCTAGATCTCCCACTCACTGTATCTTGACAGTATTTCAATACCTTCATTCTTTTGTAACATTCATCAACCTTGCTTTCTTCATCCTTTCCCACTCACCCCCTCCTTCTCTGTTATCTCTGGTTAGTTGGCTGTCCTCTGGGAGCGGAAGTGACCTCTTCTGCATGTTCTCCTCCCCCCTTAGAAGGTACCCACTGACCTAAATTGCTGTTTCTGTGGCCATCTATCCCACTGTCAGCCACAGGAGAAGAAGAGCAGCTTGCTAGTTGGTAAAGTCAGACGGCATCATAGATCTGTCATGGTAAGTTGATAAGTAATCTAGGCAGCACATACCTTTGCACACTCTTGTTTGAATTCTCTTGACCAACACACTACGTGCTGTTTTGATGTTTACCTTTCTTGTGTAAGAAAGTACATTGCTAAAACAGATGCCAAGTCAGACACTCTGGTGCAGTATTTTCAAGGGGTGTCACCTCAGAGTAGAGTCTGATGCATGGAACATCTTTCAAATGCTGGATGTACATGGATGCTTGGCAGTGTGTTATGCCTTGATGAGACATTAATTTGCCTGGGTAATTTTCTGTCCCACTTGTGCCAAGGGGTTTACTTGGAGGGAATTTTAAACCTTTCTCAGTGTGGTTACATACCGATTGTGGCTTTTTGTTGTCATCTGTGATTAATTGCTAACTTGACTGGAAGTCATAAATACTGCAGTATATAAGCTGGGGGGAGTTGGCCAGGGGGCAGTGAGCGCTGCTCAGGGACTGGCCAGGCGTTGGTCAGCAGGTGGTGAGCAATTGCATTGTGCATCACTTGCTTTGTATATTCTATTATTATTATTATTATTATTATTAACTTTATTTTATTTCAATTATTGAACTGTTCTTATCTCAGCCCATGAGTTTTCTCACTTTTACTCTTCCAATTCTCTCTCTCATCCCACTGGGGTGGAGGGGGAGTGAGCGAGCAGCTGTGTGGTGCTGAGTTGCTGCCTAGGGTTAAACCACAACAGGAGAATTTCTAGATTTTCTTTTAAAGGCACATCTCTCCCTTGGAGGTTTTCAGGTGTACAAGCTTTTTCACTCCGAATCTAAATCAGCCAGCTACTTACCTTTGTCAGAGATTGACAAGACCTTCTGAGTTCAGTCTAAAAATATTCCTGCATTGCAAAGGAATTTTGATCAGGGCCTGTCCTATTGTTTGGTTTACCTTTATACCTAACAGTCCTAAGGATTTTATATTTTGTCACTGTTATACGGAAATGATGAAATTACTTACTTTGTACTACAATGTCGTAAATTACATCTTGCTTTCATAAATAGTTTTGGGAGGGAAGGGGATGTCTGCTCTGGAGATTATTAGTCATTCTTCTGGAAGTGGATGATTGTATTCTACGAGACTTTTTTTCAAAAATTGGCTAGCCATGATTTGAGTGGTTTCAGCTATTCAAGATGATTGGTGGACAGATATGGAAGACGCAGTAGAAACTGCCATTCAGCGTCATTCTGTACTAACTCTTCAATTAGAAACTTTCCTTCCTTTTTGCTAGCAAGTCTTTGATACAGCAACAACATCTATGTCAGCAAACACTTTCCCTGGATTACTTCACCAACTTTTTTCTGTTTCTTTTATCAAATACCTAGATATGAACTGCATGTCCCTATGTAGCGCTATAATACCATCAATGCTTTGCTTCTCATTTGGTACTCATTATGAGTTGTAATGGGGTGTATTTATGTATGTAGGACTTTTTTGCAAATTATCAAAAGGGGTTGTATCTCATCAGCTTCCTAATGTATATGGCTGAATGAGCATGCCAACCATTTCTACAGTGAATTTTAAGCCACAAGCAAATACTGTTGCATTAGGTATACTTTTAAATTTTTTTTCTTTTTCTAAAATTCTAAGCACTATCACCTCTGGGTCTACTCTTCAATTTGCCTTGGTACAGTATCCCCACTCACATTTGAGATGTTCAAATTGGCATTTACTGTGTAGGTATTGACACCAATGAAAACATTTGCATATGAAAATTGATGCTTGGGTAAAGCAAGACCTTCTGCTTCAGCATCAAGTGACACACTATAGCAGGATAACCAATGTGTATATATTTGTACTTCATTATATATTCCTCATTTTCCTTTCCAGTTGTAACAACATGGAATGGAATACAGTATAATGAAAAACACTACAGATGATGAGTGCATTTGTTAGAAGTACTAGACATTGTATTAAAATGAGTACTGCAAACTGTTATTCTCATTTAGTCTGACTTGTGATCCTCGCATGCTTGCATGTGATATTGTGTAAGAGACTGAGATGTTGGATTAGGCTGCTCATGGACATGTCTTTTATCTGCTGTCTTCCTCGAAAAGAGTTAAGGAGTCAGCAGACATTACCTGTGAATTTTTCTTTTAAGAGAATTTACATTGCTTTAATAAATAAAACAAAACAAAATCTCAGTAGGAGCTTGAGTTTTCCTAGTGTCTTGAAGTGGTACTAATTTATATTGCCAGGCTTTTCAGCTAATTGTGTTGTGATAAATTGCCACACCTTTAATATAATAGTAGCGATTCGGTTGTACAGTAAATGTTAAATGCAAATCACCCACTGCTAATGTTTTGAAACTGTGTTCCGTCAGAAGCTTTACTGAATTACAGCTATCAACCAATTCATAATTGCTAATGAAGGTTAAATTAAAGTTTGGGGAAGCATGTTCAAAAATAATTCTGCCTATGCTATCACCTCTGCATTTTGTAGCTACACAACGTAATGGCTTAGAAGGTATTCTGTGAAGATGGAGGAAGTGGTGATGATACTAACAGGGAACTGGGGTATACCTCAAAGCTAGCAGTTTCACAGCACTCTTCTGTCCTCAGTTTTCCCATCTCTAAGATACCAGTAAACCACTGCTGTAAGTTCTGTACATTACAAGTTCTGTGTAAATGGCTGAATAATCAAATTTTGGAAAGTCTTCATAAATAAGGAAAGGCTTAATGGCAAATACAAGACTTACATGAGGGAGAATACTTACGGGAGTTTTTATGTTATGCTATTAGTGTGTCTTTATTCTATTTTCACTCTTTTTAACTAATGTTTGGAAGCTGCTTTTGGCTGACTGAGCTGCTTTTGTTTTCTGGTTATTACATATATTTTATTTGTTGCGTTGGTTGGACACTCACTATCAAATAGTTATGCTTACATTAATAGATTAAAAGGAGAGAAGGATCTTTAGATCATCCAGCTGACCTCAGGTATCACAGTGACCACAGAAGCAATGCTTCTTCCAGTGCTTAATTTAAGGAATTAATGTCGAATCTACTACTTCCAGCTTACATGAGATATACCCACTATTGGGATTCTGAAAACAGGCTTCTTCCCTTCATTGCTAGGTTCTCAAACCAACTCACCTGGAATACTTGTGGTATATAAAACCACACTTTAACCCCCAGGAATAGAGATGGACTTGGTTAGCAGATGCTCATAAATTTTTAAACTTAACATTAAAAAGTGCATAAAATATTAGTGCCTGGGGTTCTATAACTCTGCACCATCTTGCCGTACTTCCATCTGTATATACTTATTTTTATAGCAACTGGCTGTAAGGAAACATTCAGAGACATCTGCAGTGCTAAAAGCACAGTGATAGCCCAGGAGACTGCTCCCTTAAAATACAAAATATTTTCCTATAAATATTAATCCATTGATAGCAAAAATTGCCGAAATATTTCCAGTCCAACAGCAGCTGCTTGGGGAATTTATTTTGTCTTGTAGCAGGCAAAATGAAAGAAATGCAAGATAATATTGTTTATCTGCATATTTTTATATCGATTTTAATTATGCTTTAATACTATGACATTTGGAATAACCTTTACTAAATGTAATTTTTGACTTTTCTGAACAGCGGGTAGTGGCTTTATTGTTGCTAATAACAAAACTATAATTTAGTCATTTCCTTTCCTTAGTATGTTATTTGAGTGTTTACACTTCCTTCACATTACAAAAGATGTAGGCAGATACTATTTTACTGGATGGAGGAATGGGGACTTATGATTTATTTTCAGTCACTAAGGCAGTCAATATTAATCTCAAATGGATAGTTTTAGCTGTCTGGTTTTGTGTATTAATGCAATCACTTCCTTGTCCTATCCAGGTAGTTTTAAGAGTAAAATGACTGAAATTATGTACATATTGTGAACTTGAGAGTTTTGTCATAGTTTTTCATGTTGTGAATAAAGAATACATTTCTACCCACCTAAATTTCTGGCTAGCTGGTATAAGTCAGAACACAATGTTAGCTATCCTCAAACCTGCTAGTGTGATTTTAAGTGGCTTTGGCTTCCTCCATTTGGGTCCAGTACCTGAGTCAAGCTGAGATGAACTAGACATTTAGAATGCAGATTTCCCAAGTCCCATTAAAACCCTTCTTGATAGTCTTTGTGGGGGAATGTAAGTCCAAAAGCAATAAGCCATTTAAAATACCTATACTTAGAAAGCCTGTGCTCTTTTCCTTTGAACGGTCTTGTTAATTCTTACTTGTTTTCATGATTTTTAGTGTATCTATCTCTGAAAATTTTAATTGTCACCTGGCTGTATGCATGTCACAGTGTATAACTTCAAATAATGACGCCCAATCTCTTCCTCCCCAAACACCAGATTCAATATATGATCTTTTGAGTAACTTGTGTATGCTCATGTTTAGCTTTTTGTTTTACATATCTGTATATCTATCCATTTAAAATCATAGAATCATAGAATAATTTAGGTTGGAAGGGAACTTCAGAGTTCCATCTAGTCTAACCCCATGTTCAGAACAGGTAAGTCAGATCAGGTTGCTCAGGGCCATGTCCAGTCAGGTCTTTAGCACCTCCACAGATGGTGATTCCACAACCTCTCTGGGCCCCTTTTCCAATATTTGACCACCCTCAAGGTTAAAAATCTTTTCTTTCTATATAATCATAATTCCCCATGTTCCAGCTTCAGTCCTTTGCCTCTTATCCTATTGCTGTGCACCACCAAGATGCATCTGGTTCTGTCTTCTGATCAGGTAGTTGTAGACAGTGTAAAGGTCTCCCTGAGCCTTCTCTTCTTAAGCGTGAACAGCTGTCTCAGCCTCTCCCTGTATCTCTCGTGCTCCGGCCTCTGACCATCTCGGAGGCCTCTGCTGGATTTGCTCCAGTGTGCCAATATCTTTCTTGCACTGGGGGGCCCCAAACTGGACACAGTTCTCCAGACGTGGTTCCGCAAGCACTGAATAGAGGTGAAGCAATGCATCCCTGCACCTGCTGGCTGTAGTCATACAAATACTGTTATACCTTATCAGCATCTAGCTGACTAGCTACATCTATTTCTGTGAAATGAGTACAGTTCAGTGGAAGAAATGATAGAGTGGGGCATTTTCAGGGCCACCTCGATGGCTAACATCTATCTCAACTATTCATCGTATGTGCACTCAAAAACATTCCACACTAAATTAGGTATATTTAAAATAATTTGTTCTCACATTCGCAAGGTTGTGTCAGGAAATGAAAAATTGTGGAGAACATGTTCACGTCCAGTATGTTGTGGTCAGGTGGTTTTGTTCCATGAAAGTACAGTGACTGACTTTAAATATTTTTATCAGATTTTCAAAAGCATACCCATACACTGTGTCATGTTCTTTGTTATCATTGTGTGTTTAGAGTAATTTAAGAATGTATTTCTTTTGTCTATTGAGCAAAAACTTTGTTTCAGTGGGTTCTTTCAACTGCACTGAATTAAGTTCTGTCTGGAAAAAAAATTTCTATAGATTGTGAATATCAAAAAGCACTGATCAAGCTACTTCTGTCCCCAGGGAGCATGCCGGAGTTCCAGTTGCAGTAGCAGCTTTTGGCACTGCTGCAGTTCTACCTCACAGTAGCAGAACGGCAAAAGACCCACTATTCACAGCAAACACAATACTGAAGCTAGTTTTCTTTTCTATGTCAAGACATTTCTTTTTTCATGGAGTATAGACTATTACATGAGCCTTTTCACCCTACAGATTACTCACAAATTATTTTCTGTGACTGTTCTTGATTTGTTATTCATGCTGGGATTGCTCAGCTAAGTCATATAGTTTTAGTTTGTTTTGTAACTGGATGACTCCTAAACCCATCAAGTGCTTCTAAGTTAGCAATATGAAAAATTTTGCCTGAATACTAATGTGAAGTTTTGTATAAGCCTTCACAGCCACTTAATGCTTTCCCTGATCTCCTGTACATATACGAGCACTCCTAGGAGACAGACTGCTGGCTGCAAATGGCACAGAAGCATATCTGTGCTTTACCAAGGACTGGATGCAGCCATGATGTGACTTGAGTTGCAATGGTATGGTGGTACAGTGGCTGGCTTGTCATCTGACCTGGAAGATGTGGCATACCAGGCAGTGTGGATGGTGAGGAGACAGCCATGGCTTCTTGTTAAATCTCTTCTCAGTTATCCTGAAGAGATTTGAGGATGATCCTTTTGTTGTTGCATTATTGCCTTACTTCAAAGAGGGAGTGCTTCTTTCCATTCAGCCTTCAGATCATTAAGGCTCCCATCCGCCTTGATACGTATAGTTTGGGATACAGTGTACCTAATGATTATGCCATTCTCTTCATAATTCTATTAATTTTCCTGTGCAGCTTCAGTGAACTTACACTATTTAAACCAGAGGATATTTTTTTTTTATACTTTGAAGACTGAAAAATCCCATCTGTAGAGTGTGGTTGACAATTCATATGCATCATGTGGATTTTCTCATACATTTGCATAGTCTACTTTTAAAGATATCTTGTAAATTATAATACCATATAAAATAGTATATATCTATTATGATGGGCTCTTAGTTGTCATTTTAGCTTATTCTTAAACTATAGCTGTGGAAAAAAAGAATGAAAAGCTGCATAGAAATGTCAAATATAAATGTATCTACTTTTAAACTACATGAATCAATTTACAAATATGGGTGCGTGCACCCTGTAAAGGAAAAAAAACCTCATTCTTCACAGCTGTAGAGTATTTGCCCATAACAGGTGAAATCTTTATACTAAGTTACAATGTATGCTGACTTAAAAGATGACTTGACCAAGCTAACTGGCAAGT
Organism: Platalea leucorodia; assembly: GCF_965183815.1. Taxonomy (NCBI): domain Eukaryota; kingdom Metazoa; phylum Chordata; class Aves; order Pelecaniformes; family Threskiornithidae; genus Platalea; species Platalea leucorodia. Next base: position 72,998,112 of record NC_138824.1, read on the forward strand.
CTCTTTCCAAGATATTTTTCTTAAAATTAATTTAAGTAAGTTGAATTCTTGGCATCTTTTAGAATCAGGGCTGATTCTGCCTGAAAAATTAATATGGTACAAAGTTAGCATTAATAGTAGTGTTGGTGAACTTTGCTTATTTAAAATGAAATTTAGACTTTGCATATGACTTCCATTAATGTAGACACTGTGCTTCCTGCAAGCGTTTCCATTTAAAAATTATTTTGTTGTGTTAAAGTGGGCAGAGAAAGTAGATAAAAGGTGATCCTTTTCAGGCGCTCTGTGCTTTACCCAGTGCCTGTTTGTCTCTACAGAGCTAACAGCAAATACTTCTAAACTATCCCATGAGTAAATTCAGGATGTTTAATATTTCGCATGATTCACATCTCAAGGAAATGACAAGAAATTCCATATCCCCAATGGACTAATAAATTTGCTTTAATTGACTCTACACTAAATTCCCATCTTTAATTGTTTCCCAAAAAAAAGTCATCGTTATTTTCTAGGAAGCCATTTTCCATCTTCTCAGTGATTCCACTAGAAAATCAATATCATTAGAGGATATCTGTAAGATCCTCTAATTTCTGAGATATTTTCATCCCATTCAAACTTTCTGAGAAGTTTTGATGTTACTTTTGTATTAAGTTGTAAGGAGGGTTAGCCCATACTAAATTTGTAATGGGCTTGTATATAGAAATGACCTTCACACACAGGAATGAAGTTAAGGGTATATTAAATGCTGAAATTAGCAGAGGTAATGGATACATTTTGTAAAATATTTTAGGTCAACAGGGTGTTATGTTAGCAAGCTTCCTAGATTGGGGATTACCTAGCTGCTGTTCTAGACTGCTTTTCATGCTTTCAGCATAGAAGTCCATTGATGTTCTTTGGATTCATATTGACTGGGTGTCCTCCAGCACCCCATTTTAAAGGATGGTAGAATGCTACGGTTGAGTGTGTTTCCAGTTCTTGGTTCCTGGGGTTAAAAACATCATGTTGTAGTTTGCATTATGGCACTCACAGGTGTGTAGAGTGCCCTGTGCACCTGCCTGGGGCTGGGGAACTGGTCATTGGTGGTGTCTCCTGCACTCTGAAGCAAAGGGTCAGGAAGCCTTTGAGCATAATCATCACAACAAGGATGTATTCGAAATCAGTGCTAAAAAGATGCCATTCCAAACGAAGGTAAGGGAGTCTATGCTGGTTTATAAGAAAATTAGAGATGGCACTTTACTTTCTTTTATTACAGAGAATGGAGTATGACCTTGCTCAGAAGTAACATCAATTTGCATTTTATTGTTCATAACACCAGATGAATGGAGCCACTAAGGATTTCAGTAGTAGCCAGGACATCAGTGAGGAATAACACTCTTTTCAACAAAAGAAACCCAAGACCTCTTGACAGGAAACATCTACACCTAGTCCAAAACCTTTAGATACCCTAAATTAAATTTTATCACACAGAACTCATATCAAATATTTTCATAAGTGTCTATTAAATACCACCACAGTGTTTGAACATTGCCTAGTGGCTATTTTGCTGACTGCATCCATGATCAAATGGCTTGGTAAAGACCAGTCTTCCCTCTTTCCCACCTGACATCTGCCACAATTCCCTTTCTTCCTTCACATGCTTCTAATCATGATGTTTTGCTGCTATTCTTGAAATATTCACATATTTCCTCCCTCCTTTTCACTACCAGATGTTGTTTCAATTGCCTGATGCAGGAAATTTTCCTTGTGCCTCACATCTGAGGGGCAGCCTTGCACCACCCGTCATCTCTCTTTTGACATGTCAGATTTAAAAAATAAAACCACATATTAAATCCTGTGATGAGCAAATAGAGCTTAAAACTAATTTGTCCAATGCACTGCTAGGACATAGAGCTTTTGCATTATCAGATACAGTTTATAATACAGTCTGAAATGTATTCTGAAGGATTTTCATCATTCCTTATGAAGAGAGAGGTTTTACTGTGTTCTACCCAGACATTTCTTCTTGGCATCAAAAATAGCATTCAAACAGTAAATAAACTGATTAGGATACACATGAAAATGCATTCAGGTAGTAAGGCAGCAGTAATGTGAACCAGAGGATGCCCTGAACCCCTAAGGCTCCAAATAATTATTATAAAACTCCATTTCTTTCACAGCAGACTTTCTGCAGGAGACACAAAATAGATTTTAAGGTACAGTGAGTGCTCTCTTTTGGATCAATGGGACAAGACAAAGCTGCTTTGTTATTTTGTTTACATTTGTCCTTTAATCCTTCAGCTGCTCATGGAGGGGGGGGGACCATTCTGGTGAATAATATTAATTCACCTCCTGTTGAGCTTTCCTTTGGTTTCCTAAGTGGATACTTCCTCTGTTGTTTGGTCACAGGAATCAGCAACACATCATCCGAAGGAAAGGCAGCCATTAAGTGCACGTGCAATTCTTAACATTTTTCCTCTCAGCCATCCTGTTTCTAACTGCCTTTGTTTTTTCTAAAAACTACAACATGAGATGCAAAGTAAAACCCTATCACTACCACCCTGGACAATTCACTTACTTTCCTTACTCAGCCACTCTCTTAGCCTGGTTAAGATGTGGCACACCATGACCCTCTGCAGCAGCACTCTGTGGAGAAGAAAGCCATTCATGCAGATTATCAGTTCTGGGAGAAGACTTACAGTTATGCCAACTCAGAATTCATCTGAACTATTTTTTTCTGCCCTAAAAATAGGCAAACCAGTTATTACTTGCTAATTTTCTCTTCTTTACCTGAGCCTCAAGGACAGAAATTTGATCAACTCCCTGATGCCTGGAAAATCTGAGGGGAGACAAAAGGCAAAAGCTGTACATTTGGAGAACATCTCTTCCTGTGGTCAAATGAGTGAATACAGGTTGACAATAGAGGAAATTTCCCAGTTCTGAAAAGGATTAAAGTCTGAGCAGAGACAACCTTACCTTAGCAAACATCCTCCTCTGGAACGACACAGCACCTGAGAAATTCCCGTGTTTCACTTCCCAAAAAGTCTGCAACAAAAAAGCAGCAGCTCATACCAAGAAGTCTTAGCCACACCTCCCCTCCCCTGCTGACTGTTATATTAAAAGAGTATATCCTCTTTATATCATTAGCTGTGTCATAACATTCAGAAGACACCTTCTGCCTAGTCCTCAGCAGCTGAACTTATGTTGTGGGGGAGGTATACTCTGCATCAGACCCCTTCTCCCATCAAGTCAAGTGGGAGACCTACAGCAACTTACCATCACTGTCATCCTGGCATGCACCTGGGTTTCCTTCCAAAGAAATCGGGAGCCATGAAGGTATGATGTGTAACCAGATCTCATCTTGTTGTGCAATTATAATATGGCCAGTGTGAACTGCTAGGGACCAGACGGTGGAGGGCACCATGGATTATAATAATCTTCAGTGCACTCACATTACGTGAGGTTTTCTCACTTATTTTGATTTCATGCTGTGTTTAGCACAGCATCCGTCATAACACAAGACAGAGATTGCTCAGAAGCCTCTCGTTCCAGACATGAATGGAACGCTGAATAAATATATGATCCTGAATACATGCTCTACCATGATATGTAGGCAGTTCTTTTAATACAGTCTAGTTGGATAGCAGATAGCCTCATCAGCCAGCACAGAAGAGCTCTGGAGGTTTCCAGAATGTAAGCTCCATTAGTATTCACCATCGTCCTGGAATTAACTCACCCTGGATATTATTTCATCTGGTATGTAATAATTCGCTCTGATATAATTTGTGTGATCAGCCCAGGCTCAATTAAAAAAAAAAATGCCCCTTTCCATTTTTGGTATCCCAGACTGGCACAGGGAATATGGTTCCATAAATGGTCTGAGTCAGATCAGGAACTGCTTTTAGCCTATACCAAGTATACCTTTACATGTCATGAGGAACGTTGCAGTAATCTCTCTGCCAAGAACAAACTTGTTATCTTTTTGCCAGCAGCAAAGGAGGTGTGTCCATTGCCAACTAAAAGCCTTTTTCCCAGATGGTTAGGAAAGTTTTCATACCAAATACTGATAACACAGCAGATGGGTGATATCCATGGATAACTCCAGACTTAGACCTGCTATCATGCTAAAATGCAGCTAGCTCTCATGGTTAGCCAAGACTGTATAACTTCCTTCATTCAAGGCTTCTTTTATGTACCTAGAAATGATGTTATATCAAGAGCAGCTGAAGTTCCTCAGCAGGTAGCTAATACTTTTCCTCCTCCTTCTGCTGCAGTGAACAAATGCTGCAAGGTCTAGTCCTGGTCTGGGGCTGGACTTCCACGCTGAAGAGGTGTTACGTACTTCTCCCCAAACCATCTCTCACTCATAGTGATCAGGAATACAGTGCATTGTATTTCTGTTGGTTAAGAAGCATCATTTTCAAACCTCTACCAATCACTGTGGACTAAAAAGATGCTTCAATAGGACTGCATGCAAAGCACTAGCAGTTAGACCCCTGAGCCTACTGGTTTTGTTGATTGTGAGAGGCTTCTGATATTTATCTTGCAAAACACTGTAGTGTAAAAATGCATATCCTGCAAAATGCAGTTCCCAAGAGAACAGGACGGGGATACCCATTCACAGTGCTGATAGCTCACCACTATGAAACCAATGATTTGGACTGAAGTCTGGTCATTTGGGCAAGTTTGTTCCAGGACATTTGAAATGTTAGTCTTTGAATCACAGGTTGCTGTGGGGCCACCTGAGCCTAAGGCTTGTAGCTCAACTGGTTTGGGAATGAGTCTTGGTTGTTTTCACATGATGTTTCTCCAACCTCTCAACAGGTGATATGAAGCAGGTAGAAGAAACTGTGTGCATACGTTCATGCATGTGTGCGAGTGCACAAAAATGCCTTTTGAATTGCTTTCTGTATAAAGAACTCATAAAAAGAACCATGAGGATTTACTTACTAGAATATGAAAAGCTCTTTCTCCTAACAAACTGATTTAGGAATAATAATGTTGTTTCAGATAATTTTGTGTAGAATAAACTTGATTCATTCCCTGTTTCAGCAAAACATACAGTGTATTACTGTCACTGATTTCCTTTGTCATAGCATGTTAACCAGTATTCTACAATATGCAAAATAATCCCATACTCAAAAAGCTTTTTCACTTTCCAGATTCACTGTGAAATGCTAAAATTCAGCTGCTTAGGAAGAGCGTCTTAGAAATCTCCACCAATTTCCACAGTTTGTGTGGTGTGCTAAATTTTGGCTCTCTATTGCTTTTTATTTCCCTTTGCCGTCTTCTCTGTGGTAACAGAAGCAACTGCTCTTTACGTTTCATTGCTACTCATTTTTATCACTAGACAAAAGCACATGATCGTACTTAAAAAAAAAACCCAAAGAGCACTACAAATATGATCATGTGTCCAAGAATAAAACCAAGGAGTCTTTGAGAAATTTAAAACTGCAGCAGCTTTAAAGAGAGCCAATATCTCAAGAGCGTACAAAAAGCTGATCTCGGTTCTAGAGAGCCTGGACAATCCAGTGGCTCCAGCAAGTTGTTCTGAGTCAGTGCAAGGTATTAGTATTGACACTACTAAAACTAAATAAAGAATGAAAAGCATGACTGTGAATCACTGTTTTGAGTGAAGCAATCTAGGTTTCGCAAGTCTAGCTAGCAAGCCTGTAAACCCAGCTGATTTTGCAACGGCTGGGATAACACTATCTACACTGTGATTTGTCAAATCATATTCATGTAATGCATAGCATTTTTGAGTCTGTGGGTTTTTTTTATTTGTTGGCTTAATATTTATTACTTCGTTTAACCTTTCAAGTAACATGTTCCACCATCCTGATGTAGCTTACCTTGGAAGCGTTATCTGATCTTTTATCTTGTGTTTCCCTAGCTGTTGGTCTGTTTCCTAGGACTCTGACATCTGTTAAAAGTAAGCTGGGAGAATAAGGTGCCTGTGGGCTCGAAGGAGAGCATGCTGAAAGGATGAATTTCTTTTCTCCATAGGTAGGCTTCACTCAAACTAAAAAAAACCCAACAAAACCAACTCTAAAGCTGCCATTATCAATTTTAATGATGCAGATAAAGAGGTGGTCTATTAAAGAGAAGGCATTCATTTGTTGAGAGAAACCTTGAGCTGCAAAATGTGAAAAGCCCTGGAAATAAAAATGTAACAAAATAAAGACAGAGAACTTGTCTAACACTCTGACAGAATACGAAAGGTCAGGCTTAAATTCAAAGATAAGGAAAAGGACAAGCCTCAAAGGTAAAGGAGAGAGGCAAAAAGAGAAGCTTAAAGTCAGAGAAAAAACCCACAATGAGAAAGCAACTAGAAAGCTCAACAAACACTGGACAGAATAATCTCCTCATAGGCTCAAGATGTGGATAATTGCTCCTTTCATCAAAATGACGGGCTTGTTAGTTGGTGGATGCTGTGACAAAAACCGCCAACCACCAGAATAAGCGAGTAATCAGGATCTAAAATTCTTCTTGAAACTCTGGTGCTTGCCTGCATTTAAAGTTAGTGAGGAAGAGGTGGCTGTGACTCTGAAGAGGTGTGTCTGAAACTGGAAGAGATGAGATATCGCTCTTTTCAGGGCTAATAATAATAGCTGCTGGACCAAATGCTTCTCTGGGGCCATGTCAGTTTCTGTGCACCACATTCCTGCTTGTTCTGCAGTATGGCTACCTCTGTTTAAAATGTCTGATGTGCCTGTATTAGTTAACAGAGATGTGTGTAAATTGCTGTGATTGCCTTCTGTTGTAGCTTCTGCTGCTCTATTTACTGCTGTGTCAGCAGTATCATAAAATTTACAGTAATCCAAATCCCTGATGATAAATTAGGTATGGCTATTTGGAAACTGGGAGAAAAAGAAATAAGGATGTCAAGTCTTTGTAAGCAGCAAATATCCAGATCTCTATTTTTTCCTCAAAAATAGCAATAATCCCAAGGGAGTCCCATATGCTGCAGTGGGATTGGTTTTGCTTATTTGTTTGCATCCTTTTCGTAATGCAATGGTAATATTTCTGTCAATCCCAATGATAATTAGAAAGAAATGGTTACTGATGCTATGCTGAAGCAAGATGTGCCTGTTTATCAGGACAAATGGCAAAGGCAACGAACCTCCCGCTTCATGTGCGCTGAGGTAAAGCCATGACTTCTGCTCTTCAGTTTGTATCTGAGGAGATCAAATGGAGTCAGGCTTTAGAAACAAAGCTTGTTGCACAATTATCTATCTTCATGCTTAATTATAACACTTGCAGTTGGACTTGTTTTACACTTCATCTGCATAAGTAACTACCCAAATCACTTGCTATAGGTTTTCCTCTTCTCTGGTCATTTTCTTTTCAATAGCAATAGTTGGTGCAGGTCTGACGTGTCTGTAAATCAGAGTTGTCTACTAACAGAGCAGAGGGAAATCACCTGAGAGATTTTCAGATCTGTTTTAGAGATATCTGACTACAGAATAGTATTTCAGCCTGTGCCTCTGACCTGCTATATGCAGCTTAATCTACTAACAGGAAGGATTAATTAACTTGCACAAGCTAAAATGTCTTCCCACACGCTACTTCAGCTAGTATAGTTTAAGCCAGAGAATGTTCTGTAATTTGCCTGAACACAAAGCTGGATATAGGCATATTTTTGAAACTCTTTCTCAGATAAGAGAGCAGTCTGGAAGCTAGCTAGACGTTTTACTTACCTTGTTCTTTGGTATATTTAATGAAAATAAATCTATTTGCTAAGCAAATGGCAAGTGTTTGCTTTTCCATTTAATAGGATTTTCTTTTCTTACCATATCTGATTGGAGGGGCGGCAAAGGTGAAGGAGGGTTTTGTGGTGGTTTTTTTTTTTCTTAATATGACTTTTTCCCTCACTAGTGTACAAATGAAATCGTCAGGTCACCATGTGTTATACCACAGCCCTTGGCTGCTGCTCCCCAGCAGCAAAGCTCGTGTCCCGTGTGGCAGTGAAAGCCCTCACACCTTGTCATCTGCCACAATCCTAAACTCTGAGCTGTGTGGCTGGGCACCTTACACGATGCATGGGAAGAGGTGGCTCAATCTGAGGGGGCGCTGCCTAAATTGCTCAGGGAAGAAATACAAAGGAAAGGGGTTAAAAGAACCAAGAACTGACCTTTGCACAGAGGTCAACTAATGTTGGAGTGGCAGATACAAAATCTTTCCATTAGGCGTTCACAGTCAAGTTAGTCAGTGCTGTGCTTCTCCACCTCATTTTTGAGAACATGAGGGTGCTCAAGGCCAGTGGTGGAATAACCAACAATGTAGGCTTTGGTCGCTGACCTGGAGCAGGAGGAGACTTGAGCTCTGTTCACATAGTCTTCCTAATCTTTTTAGCTCCCTGAAGCTCTTCCACATGCTATTGCTGTTTGCTCATAGTAAGCATATCTCAAAGCCTAGGCCAGACTGTCTTGTAATTGTAAATGACAGCCACATTTATGTAATTGAACTGTTCCACCAACAGTCTTCTCTCTACCTTGTCCATCCTCATAAGTGATCCAGATTCTTAGCTTTGCTTCCCAGGATTTTCCTGAACTCTGGTGAAGTTTGTCCTGCCTGTCATTAGGTAATAAGGAAATACCTTTTCATAAGTTCAGCTACTCAAAGCTGATTTCCAAAAGGCAAAGGCAGTCTTTTTCCTACCTTATTTCTATTGATGAACCCATGCAAACTTTGAAAGGTAACAGCAGTTTGTTTGTTAGCATTACCCTCACATACAAGTCCATGGAGGATGACTTGGGAACTTGGGACCTTGCTGCTTGGAAAACTTCCCATCTTGGATTTTGGAAGCAGACCATGTGCTTTGATATTCACATGCCCCACAGGAGGGAGAGTAATAATGGTGAGAATTTCCCAGGAGCTTGATTGATGGAGACATCAGTGACCAGCTGAGCTCAACATAGGTCTCTGTGTGCTCCCAAGGGACAAGACCACAGCTCACATTAGGAATCAGCTGTCCTGTAAGTGCACTTCCATGCATGATACAGTCGTATAATTCAGATTGAAACATAAGGTATTTGAAAATTAAGTGAAAACTCAAGAAATACATCATACGTTCACATACACAAAGCGTTCAGCTCACTCAGAGGAAGAGGCAGGTGTCTTAGGCAAATGTCTGAAGCTCAGGCAATCATGTATTCTGAAGTGTCTCTAGATCTTTTGTTCTAGAGCTCTCTCAGTTTCATTTTGTTTATAGGCAGTTTTACAGTTCTATAGCCACATAGCTTGTCATGCTGCGTTTTGGTTAATAATCTTGGCATTGAGTTCAGACAGAGCGTGCTATCATTGCCTCCAAAAGTCTGTGTAGATGTACTGAAAATATGAGAAGAAGCTGCAATAGGACTGTATATGAGTTTATATCTTTGCAGGAAGGATTTAATTCTGCTTCTATTCAAAGTAGGAATCTTCAAGAGAAGGGGGGGAAGGGAGAGACACCATAGTATATGAATGTCCTAATGACAAGAGTACTTTGTGAGTAGGGTTTTGAATCTAGTTTTCCCATATTCCAGTTTGGTACTTTACCTAGGGCAATATATGCGTGTGTTGTTCTTTTCATTGTCTTTTACACTGGACCTTAGGCAAACTCTGAAACTGTTCATGGGTCTGCAGGTCTAGAAATAGGAAAATAAGATTATTCTCTTCCTTGGTTTCTATTGGAATACATGAAGTTTATTCTCAATATGGGAGTAACATAAGACGAAGAACTTTATAATCAGAATTCAAAGGCTGGTTTTGATTATTTAAGATTTTTTGGGGTTCTTCCTTCTTAGAGTCTGTGTTAACTTAGGGCTCAGACTGACTCTTGAACCCAGACCCCATATCCTGATCATCTGCTTTGCCTCTATCTTGGCTTTTGAACTTCTGCTCGTATCTGAATTAAGTCTGTTGGCAGCACCCTGTCTCACACAGGAAGGAGACTGGCTCCAATTCTAGTGATGCTCTGAAGGCATTTGAGATGCACCTGTGTTCTTGGAGGGACAGAGGAGGTAGGATAGGATTCACTATAATAAATAAATGTCCCCTCTTCCCCTTCTCTACTGTTCATTACTGAGGAGGTTAAACTCTTATATCTTTAACCTTGCATCTTATAACTCAATTATGCTCTTATTGTGTTGTCTAGAGGCCTCCAGAAAGCCCTATGGGTTCTGTGATCCATAATAATTACAAAGGCAGTGGTAAAGAAATAGACCAACAGGTTCAACAGGCCAAACTACTTTGTAGCATTCCTTTCACAGGCTATAGTTTTTATTTGTCTAGTGTCAGTCTGTCAAATTCCTGCTGGTGTGAAAGATTGAAAGGTGCAGGGCAGAAGTTGCAGGGGACTCATTATTTGTGTGCTCAGAGAGCCTTGTAAGAGAGCAACACATTAACAGAAAAAAAAAAAAAAGATAGGAAATTTGCCATCTTATAGAAAAGAGATAAGCAATGAAAAGAACTGCTCACCACCAGAAACAAAGGAGCAGGAGGACACAACAAAGAAAAAATCATATTTGCTATTCTCATTTAAAGGTGAGAGAAACATCAAAAGAGCAGCTGACTGGAAAGATATCCACAATCATCCTCAGGAAGCTTACCAGAGCACTTGAAAAAGAGGTATTTTAAAAATCCTCCTCTGTCACCTCTTTTTCCTTTTTTTATTGTCTAAACAAGTGAACCGTAATTATCTTCAGCCACTTTCATTATTTGTTATGAGTTCTGTAAGTGTTTTAATACAGAAGAGATAAATAAATAATAGATTTTATGTAAATACTCGTTGCTAATGATGCTATCAAGAGACTGGAAAGCAGGAAATGGGAGGAGTTGATGAACAGGAGAGGTTAATTGAAAGTGCTATGCAAAGCTGGTTTCACACATGGCTCTTGGGTGAGGATACTGTTGTGTTCCTGCAGTTCATCCAGGCAATGAATATATTTGATTATTTGATTAAAGGCTAGTGTACTGCCATAAGACGAGAGGAATAATGCACCTAAGAGGTGATGAAGAAACACACCAAAGACTTCTATCAACTATCAGAGATCTAAGCAGCTCTCTTTATGTCAACCAGGTGATGTCAAGACTTTCTTCACTGTCAGATACAGGTCTGTGTTCTACCTTGTCTTATTTATCCCACTCTATTTGGCGCTTGTCAGGCCACACCTGGAATACTGTGTACAGTTCTGGTCCCCATTATACAAAAAAGATGTGGACAGGCTGGAAGGCGTCCAGAGAAGGGCCACGAAGATGATCAAGGGTCTGGGAAGCCTGCCGTATGAGGACAGGCTGAGAGAGCTGGGTTTGTTCAGCCTTGAGAAAAGGAGGCTTAGAGGTGATCTCATCACCATGTACCAGTACTTAAAGGGGAGCTAAAAAAAAGATGGAGACTCCCTTTTTACAAGGAGTCACATGGTGAGGACAAGGGGTAACGGGTACAAGTTACTCCCAGGGAGATTCCGATTGGACACGAGAGGTAAATTTTTCACAATGAGAACAGTCAATCATTGGAATAATCTCCCCAGGGAAGTGGCTGACTCCGCTACGCTGTACACATTTAAGACTCAGCTGGATGTGGTGCTGGGCCATCTCATCTAGATTGTGCTAGAAAGGTTGGACCAGATGATCCTTGAGGTCCCTTCCAACCTGGTATTCTATGATTCTATGATTATTCTTCCTCCATAGGAGCTCCTTTAAGCCCTACCCTCCTACCACATTTTATCATTTTCTGCATATTTTTTTTCCTTTGCATGAATGTGGCTCATCAACTGTGCTGATATTCTCTGAAGCCCAAAATTAGAATAGGCCTGGAGCAGAACAGAATCTGACTAGAGCATAAAATACTGGGAAATCTGACCAAGGCATGCTTATTTAGACACAGAAACTACGTCTAAACAGAGCAATGGAACTATGGAGTTAGAGAATATTTCAGAGATTAGGGATGTGGTGTATAAAAGCTGGAGTAGTATTTGGGAACTGTTATGTGTTGTACTTCACTGGCACTAAATGCACAAAATGACCCAGAAGTACTTAGTTTCATACTATGAAATAGGACTTCACTATCTACCAAAAATAAGGCTTTCATAAATATTAATATAGAGGCCAAAATGTGAGAGATGAGGAAGCTGAAAGAGATTGAAAGGGTTCCTGTTCCCAGACAGATATTTCTATATTGGTATAGAGATGCTGATTGAAACATAGCTTCTGCAGAGCAAATGGATTATCTGGCAGTTGAAATGGCAAGATATTTTTTCTCCTTTATTAAATTACTAATGTGTAAAGAAGACAAGACATTAAGACAGCTCAAATTGAAACTACTCCAATGTTATTGGTTACCCCAGTGGGACTGGTTATTTTCATATATCACTTGTCAGTAACACATGTTGTCCTGGCATAAATCATGAACGAACAGAAAGAAAGGTCAGCTCTGAAGAGTATGGAGTTAAAGTAAAAGGTATTAAGAGAGAGAGAAATTCCAGTGCAAATCCTAAGTGAATAAGATAGGTGAGGTAGATTACATATTCATATATACTTTGAATAAAGTATTATCTAAATAACCACCATGACTGAACTAATTAGAAATAACTCAACTGAGTCTGAGTACCTTCATAACAGAATTAGATAAGTAGAAAAATACTAATGCCATCAAAACCCAGCCCATGTTGAAGAAAGTTGCAGCTGAATTTCTAGAAGAAATTGTGCTGTTATCAGACAGAGAAAGGTGATAAAAACAATGGCTGTGCCTGGGGGTGATTTTTTTTTTTCACTTGCTCTCGGCTGTCAGGTCTTTGTAAGTAGAGCCAGCACTGCTCAGCAGGTTCTGTTAGTCCAAGATGTCTTGAAAAATGGTCTAAACAAAGTCTCTGTACCATTGTGTGTATCAGAGGTAGTATTATTTTCTCCACCATTACTATTGGTCATACGGACACCTGTGCCGTGTTTCTAAGTGAGGAAAGATAGATAGACTGATTCTGTAATAGAGAAGTTGGTGGTATCTGGTTTTGGTGCATTGTAAATGTGATTGTATTTACACATATACCAGTTCTGAAATTAGATGGTCAAACAGCATTAATGTCATTTTTTCTAGTTTATATCTGGTTTCTAGGAATTAATTGAACTCCCAGAACAGATTCTGCTAGTGCACATGAACCCTGTTCCCAATAAAAGCTTAGCCTATTTGCCTCAGCAAGCTGCTGGGGTTTTTATCCAAATTAGTGCACGGTTGGGTCCTGCCATTTAGCAGGATGATGACGACTGGTGTTTTCAGCTAACTTGTTTGACTTTCCTCTGAAACAGGCTAGAAATATTCTCACCGTTGGTTACAACAGAGAGGTGGTGTTAGACGCTGTTCCTTACTGAACCTCAAGTATCTCACCTCAGGTTTCTTGTGTTGCATGTTAGCATTCTTGCTCACCACTTGGTAGCCAGTGTTTGTACTTTCTTCCAATAACTATGATCCTTTCTCACCATTGTGTCCCAGCAGATCCCAGTCTGTGACCTGGTCTGGGAAGCAGCCCCGGGTTGGAGCGTTGTCAGTAGCTGACTATGGTGACATGAGAATGTCACCCAAGAGCCTTCAACACCTAAAGCCACCCAACGGTTGCGGGTCCTCCCCAAGCCCGGCTTTTATTTGCATGCTAATATGGCGTTCGAGACTATGTGAACAGTGACACTTAGTGGCAACTGCCAGAACTATACCTTCCGGAGTGGAGGCTGTGTTTGATACAAGAAGAAAATTACGAAGTTGTAACATACCTAATTGGCTAACATATCTAGTTAATCAGAAAGGTCGACAGCAGCCATTCAGCTTGGCTTCCCAGTGCATATAACGGTTGGACTTGATGATCTTAAAGGTCCCTTCCAACTTAAATGATTCTATGATTCTATGATTCATTTATGTACCAGTTAAACTCACAAATGGGAAAAAATGAAGGAAAAGAGAACATTAACTTCTGAGTCTGAGTAACATTAATTAATATAGGTGGTGGTGTTTGCATGTGTAAATGCTGTTCTCTCTATACTGCACATTAAAATTATTTGGTCTTAGTACCTGAAAAAATCAGGAAGTCCTGGTAAGGAGACCAAGTTCAATTACTTCTAAATCCTTTTCAGTTCTGTCTGCCCTTTTCAGTTCACCTGCCCTTTTTCACCCTTTATAGGTAGTGCTTTTGTTGGCTACTTTATGTCTAGATAAGATAATAGTTGGAGAAGTATATTTGACTAACTTGCACTTATGGAAATCAAAGGATGAACTTCCATTATTCTTCTGAAGACTTGTATTTTTGTTTTCTCCCTTTCTTCTTTATTTTTCCCGTTGACTCTTGCTTAGTGTTACTGGTTTTCTGCATGTCTCAAAGCAGTGCCACTGCTGAACAATTGCTTTCCTTTTGTAAGAAAACTATTAATTTGAATTGATGCCAGCAATGTATCTCAAAAAAGAGGTGCAGCCAATTACCTGTGGTTGTGATTTCTCCTTGCATAACTGGAAATATCCTCATTGTTGAGTGCTGATCAGCTACAGAAAGTGGGGAATTGCCTTGGACATTACATTGCTCACAAGGCAATGTGATCTGTGCTGTCATGTGCACTATAGAGTATTGTGTCTCGCTACATTGCTGCATAGCTACATAGCCTGAGGGGTATCATGATGTGAAGAACAAGATGACTGAGGATAAGATAGAGACCTTCCACTTGGCAGGCAGTGTGGCTAGCTGCCTGTATCAGTTATTATTTTTGGTTTCTGCCATGGGTGAGGCAGAGTGAAAAACAACCCATAGAGGATCTGGATGCTGGGAATTATTTAAAAAACAGCAAGATTATATTTGATTGTCTCATGCAATCATTTTCACCCTCCTCAGTGCTGTATTTGACAAGTCTCAGCTTCCCTCCCCAGCAGGGAGATGGCTGCTGGTCTGGGCAAGTGGGGCAGGAAGCTGTGTCAGTTTGCGCTGTGCAGCTCATCGGCTGTTAGTGACCTGTCTCAGCTGACAGTGGCCAGGTCTCTGGGGGTCCCTGGCATTTGTTTCCACGCAACTCCCTGATCTCCAGGATCTTCCTCCACCTCCAGGGTCTTTCCTCCACTGAGGATCTTCACCTTTTAGCCCTTCTTTTAGCTGTTGGCCCCCAGCTTTCCCAGAATCACAAGGCATGGTCAGCCTCCTACTTGGCAGTACTGTCTCATGTGTCTTTATTAATAGGAGGATTCAGAATACAGCACTTCTGTTTAGGCTTGGTGTTATCAAAATTTACAAACAGCCCATACAGGTTGCACACAGCAAGTTGCACATATGTACTTGAGAGTTCAAAAGTTCAATTTTGCACATTTCCTCCTGCAAATACATCCAATTATCTATTGTCTATAAACATTCACCTTTTTTTTTTTTTTTTTTTTCCCCCTACAACAGTCTCAAAGCACAATTTTAATTTTATTTAGAGATACACTATCCACTTGCCTTTTAGCTGCAGGTAACTCAGTTCTTGCCAGATCTTTTTGACTTCCCAGCTCTGGAGTTTGTTCGGTTCACAAGAACTTTTTTTTTCTACACAAGAATTTTTAATTTGTAACTCTCTGGAGATTTCTGGAATTGCTCTGGGAACATTCTGGTTTGGCTGAGGTGAGAACAGTCTGATTCAAAATCTTACTAGTTTCCTTCTGGGCCAGGTGAATGTCCCTATAATGTGTAATACAGACACTTCTCTGTGCAGAAGTGACATAAATGTACATTTTGTGTAACTTGTGTTCTTTTGGGAAACAGTGAGAAGAAAACCATGTGGAAAGCAGATGTCTAACTTTCAGCAAAAGAGACATTTAATTCCTTACTAACAAAACATATATTTTGCTCTTGGGATTTTACTGGAGACAGAAGAAAAAAGATCTGAATCCCAAAATCATGATGAGTCATTCACATTACGTTATCCTGAATCTTCAGACATACTTGGAGAAAATGCTCGTCTAGTGCCTGAAGAAGGCCAGTCAAATCTTATAGTGGCTGATTGAATTTTATGACTTGTAGTGATCCTAAAAAGAAATAGTGAATTTATACAAATTTTTCATACCAGAGTAGATATTTCTCCAACTAGAACTCCAGATAACACATTTAATAGCAGAGGAAAGGAATACTGCAAGGTAGGAGGAAGGATAATCATGTTGTTTCATAGTCTGCTTGGCCAGGATTATAGAAAAAAAAGACCTCTGAGTCCAAAACAGAAGCACTATAAATGGAGCTAATCTTCTGGTGGTGATTTTCTTAATCTTTTTTGAAAATCAAAACCTCTTAGGGTATCTCTCATCAGAACCACAACATGGAGGTGTCACAAATCACTGGCTACTTTGAAAAAACTGTAGCTTTTAAATAAAATTAATTATTGTTTCAAAAGAATAACAATCAAAACAGTAGAGCTGATTAAATGAATTTTGAAGGAACAGTATTCCATGGAATTACATGTTTTTATTGTAATCACAAATGGTAAACTTATTCAGAATTTGGTATCAAAGGAAACTAGAAAACAGGTTCCGAGCTATGTAGAAATGTCACTTTTTTTCCTGCTGTTTGCTTTAAAGAAAACATTTTTAATTCCTTTGTTCTGAAGCAAGCTTCAGTTATAGTTGTGTCTAGCTTGTATCTGATAACCTCATAATGTAGAATTATTACATGGACTGGAAGGGGCCTCTGGAGGTCCTCTGGTCCAACTCACCATTCAAAGCAAGGACAACTTACACCAGGTTGCTCAAGCTGTTGTCCACTCAAATTTTTAATATCTCCAATACCATCTCTTTGCAGACTATTCCAGTGCTTCATACTCTCATAGTTGTTTTAACATCTAAAAGCAGAAACTTCATTGCTGCAACTTGTACCTGTTTCTTCTTGTCCTGCCACTGTACTCCTCTGAGAAGAATCTGGCTCCATTTTCTCCAAACCCTGCCATTCATTGAAGACATTAAAACACTTCACTTTGCCTGAAGAAAATCTTTCCATCAATAAAAACAAAAATGGAAAGATTTCTGCTGGCTTTCTATGAGACCGTTTTCCTTTCAGCACGCCTCTGGATAAAAAGAAGCATTCCTGATGTTTTTTGTGTGTTTTGTAACCCCAATGACTGAGGAAGGAACAAAATTAACACAAATCTTGAAACAAAAATAAGATTTCGAATCTGTAGAATTTGTTAAAGAGTAGTAAATTGGTAGTACAAAGCCATATTTGAAAGAACTTTAAATGTAAACATTTGCATCCTGAATAGACATTTTCTATTTCAGAATATTTCTAAAAATACTAAATCTTGGAAGGTGTAAAAGTGTAATAATATGAAATTCTTCCTTATATGTTTTTTTGTCCTGATGCTGTATATATTTTAACAGAAGAATGGGTGCAGTTAAATGAGTCGTCACCCCCCATGCTTTTGATGCTGAGCTGTTTCACAAGTGTAGGCTCTTAACAAATTTTACAAGGCAAAATCTGAGAACCAGTATATGTTTTAGGTTCCTGATCCTAGAAGGATCAGCATTAGAGTCTTGCTGTTCAACAAAATAGCATTACTTTTCAGCTCTGAACTCTGTATCTGCATTTTCTCTGTGTAGTCTTTCGCTGAACACCACATTGCTTTCACTTCCAGGTATTCCTGTAATTGTGCCTTCCAAGTGCAGCATCACAGCTTGATGTGATTGCCTGTTACGAACTGTGATTATGATGGAAGTGTGTTTCCAGCTACATCACCCTATTACTCCTCAGTCAAATTCAATTTCAGTTGGAGGGAGCTCTGCCATCCCCTGCCCGTCATTTGCTATTGTCCTCTTTCATTGAGTTCAACCTGTTGATGTTCTGATTGCCAAAGGCGTATCATTTGATTTTGAAAAGCCTCCTCCTCGGTGAACGCCTCGGGGTATTTTCAGCTCTATTTAGATTTGTGCATTACAGTTTTAAATTGCTACTTTGGGCTCTATTAAAACAATTTTCAAAAGGAAAATGTCAGTGTGCACAAACAGGTAGTTGAAAATAGCACTGCCGAGGAACAAATACGGTTTTCCTGCAGATTTCCTTAGCTTTTGTTTAAAATCACAGCATTAGTATTATGCTAGTGTTTTTTTTTATTTGGTACAAGTGCTAATCGTGATAAAATGTCATTGGCTTGGATAGCTGTATAATGCTTGTTAACATATCTATTTGTGCAAGAACAAATGATCTGTAGGAGTTGTGGTGCACACAAGTAAGAAATCCCAGGTACTAGTCCATTAACCTCAGGAGTACAGTTCCCATTAGTCTATGAATGTTCATTATTATTTTACAGCATAAAATACTTTATTCATTCCATGCACATTCAGCTTATAGTAGTCTAGTGTTGTCTGTGAGTGGTAAAATACTCAATATTCAGCATTCTATAATCATAAAATATTTTTATTCTGGAGTCACAACAATAAATCTTTCAACTCTGGCAAACTGTATAGACTGCATAGCTAGTATCTTGATGTCTTGTGCCTTCTGAAGTCATTTAGACCAGTGCAAATAATTATGCACCATTTTATCAATTTAGCCTCACTTTGCCTTCCTTTTCCACCTGTGTAAATTCTATACAAAGACCAAGACATTCATTTAGCTTCAGTGGGAGCAGTATAGATGAAGGTCATAGAAGAAGCTTGGAGAATTGTCTGTGACATTGTAGATTAAATTTTCTTTAACAAAATTTTTAAAGAACGATTGCTACTTTCAGCTCCAAAACATTATTAAAAAAATTATTCCAAAACATTGTTAAAAAAATCTGTTGGGACTAAATTGGTGTGTTTCATCACTAATTTTCTCCTGGAGCTAAGAAGGCTCTGTAATTCTCAGGCTAGCATTTTCCTATTGTACATGTGTTATTGACAGGATATTAGTACTGAATAAAGCATAGATTTCTACTGAATTTCAGTAGGCCATTTAATTTCTTCTACAGATGGGTTCAGGTCTATCATAAAGCACTGCAGATGTTTAAAGCACTCTTCTATGTATCAGCCAGTGCAATGCAGTTTTCTGTATTACATAAAATAGTATGAATGCATGATTCCACAACTTAATCCCCTCTTTTCTTCTGGTCAAGTCAACTCTGAGTCCTTCACTCAGTGCAGATGTAACTGGAATAGCAACCTTCCTTGGTAACAAGTTGTCCTCACTATTTCCTTGTGCTGTCTCAGCCCTCTATGAACATGAAAATTCTATGTAAAGGAAAGGAAACCTGTAAAATAACAGAAAGCGAAAAGCATAATTAAGTTGCAAATGCTGCAGATGCTCTCAGGAAGACTTAAGGAAGAGTGAGGGACTTTTATTGACCTAAGCATTTTGGAAACCAAAGTCAACTGATTACTTCAGTCTGTGGCATTAAACAGATCAGCTCTGAACTATCTTGATAATATCACCCAGGACTGGCTGTTGGAAGGAGGCAAGCACATTCTCTGCTGCTCATCAGCTCCTTCTTATTGCCTTAGACGTCGTTTGATGTTTGTATAGTGCTAGAGTGGCTCTACGTTTGTTGAACTTCTTGGTCTTATAAGATTTACTGTTGGTATAAAAAATGGGGAGGTTGATCTTTGGAGGTCTGAATTATTGAAATTGTGTTCACTTCCAGTTAGTCTTCGTTCATTTACAGATGTCTCCCAAAGAAGGTAAATATGCCTTCTGAATCAGTGTCTCTTTGACAATTGCTTTTAGAATAAAATCCTTGCTGATCAATGTTGCTCACATGTCCACACGGGATCCATATGCTCTGTTATGCAACAGGTTGGGAAGGGATCTGCTCATGGAGTGACAACTACATTTTGGGTGTGTTTCACCCAGGGATTTGCCCCCCAGTTGCTCCTGTGCCCAAGTTAATGCCTAGGTAAGCATTTTGCCTCAGCTGGGCTCTGATCATGCGGTTTACGGTGCTCGGATGCTGCATGCAGAGCACCCATGGGTTAAGGTCTGTTTGGCTTTGCTGGAGAGCGAGTCAGGAGCACTTACTTTGTCAGCTGCAGCTGAGAGGCAGTTGAAGAAGCAGTGACGTGTGGCCTTTCGGCTGTGACTGTCAGCCTTGCTGTGGGGCTGACCACCCGGGTGGCGTGCCTACCGTAGTGCAGGCTCTTCTGGCACCCTTGCCTGCTCTCACACCTTCCTCCTGACCGTCCTCCACATTGGGTCCAAAAGAGCTGCAGCACCAGGAACAGCCAACAAGGTGCTCAGGCCTGCATGGAATTGGGTCAGAGCACCTTCTTCACAAAACAGGCAAGCTTTCCTCACAAGAGGGGCAGCAAGGAGCAATGGTGGCTGTGCTCACATTTTAGGTAGCATGAGGTACCTGAATGGCAGAATCATTCCAAAGTCCTTGTATACTGAAATAAAAAATTTTTAGAAGCCAGAAATATGTTTACAATGTATAGGTATAGACTCTAGCGCAACTGGGGGGCACAATGGGGTGGGAGGGAAGGAGCTGGAACATCTAGATATTACTATACTATGCGTAGTAATATCAGAAATTAAATGTGATTTCCTCAGCTTTATTCTGCTCCTAAGCCATTACTCATCTTGACTGCATTGTGTATTATGCATGAAGACAAACTTAAGCTTTGTGGAAAGAACATTATCTGGGGATTTCCCATGTCCAAAAGTGCATGTTGTTTAACCATGTGTTTAGACAACTTCACCTTCAATCTAAAAGGATTTTGTGTTGATTTTTGTTTGTGGTGTCTGTTACCCTGTTACCCGCACAAGCACGGTCACACACACGCATATGAACATAACAACCTGCAGGGGGAAAAGGGAAAACCCCAGTCTTCAATGAAGATAATGAAAGCTTTTTTGAAGGCAATATTGTCAAATACAAAAGTGGATAAAGAGGAGCAGGAGGCAAATATTTAAATGTAACTACATCCATTTCTACCAGCTAATAAAGAGAGCATTTTCTTTGCTTTCTCTAGTGGGAAAATAGAGAAAAAGAACTTCCTTTAGCACTAGTTTCTATAGTGACAGTATCCTCAAAATCGTCTTTATGCAATAAAAAATAAGTTGATAGTACAGTGTAGAAATGGAGCTTAATCATTTTTCTGTCCTGCAGAAAACTCTTAATGATCTTGAGGAATGAGAAATTAAATTGCACAGAACATTAAATTTTTCTAGTTTAGTAATTGAACGTTTGTTTCCTCCTGTTAATGAGGTGAGAGATGGCAAAGGCCATCCTCCCCAGCCTTGGAACCCCAGATGTCCACCATGCTTTTGTGTTTGAGTCCACAGGTGCTACATCTACCCATTCCTTAATTTTTCCTTGGTCTGGGTGCAACTGAGCTCTCTGATTTTCCTCGGGGTCTGTGGCATTTCTTCTCAGCACAGACACTAGGGAGCTGAACCTGACTTCAGGATGGATGAGGAGCGGCACAGCTCCCTTCTGATGGCACGGACCCACCTTCACGGCTGGAGGTACAAACCCACAGCCCTCCACCCTCTCCTGCCCTGGCACCATCCCCTTCTGCAACTGGCATCTCCTTCCAGTAGTCAGCCCTTTCTTCCTCCTCTCTGCAGTCGGTTTCTCCTTCTTCAGCTGCTCCCACAGCCCAATCAACAATGAAAGCATGTCCCTTTTCTTACTCACTTGCCCCAAAATTCCTTTTGTTTCTGTCAGCCCCACTCTGTAATGTACACCCTGTTTTCCTCTTTGAGAATTTTTCAAGTGTCTCCCACTTCTGTTTCTAGATAAGGACCAAAGTGGTCATCTTTATTTCTTTTTTTTTTGGTCTGGCTGTAGAGTTCATCCAAGCCCTAAATATTTCATTTAACTTCTGTCTTTCATTATCTTTGGGCTCATCCTCCAGACAGAGTGGGCAGTAATTTACAAAGGACTTAGCTAGTTCATGGCTGATTCATTACACGCTGAGGCATTAAATATTGAGCAATTTTACATAATTAACCAGAATTCCTAAATTGCATGCAGGCAGGTTCCTCAGCCAGTCACAGCTGATTATGCTTCAGTTACTGATGAATTGTAGCACTAAAAAAAATGATCACCTTCTTCCCAGGATTGTTTTCACAAGCGAGTCTGTCTGTCATGATGCAGCCATTCCAGCAGTGTGCTTATTTAGCTACTTAACTGATTTTATACTCGGAGTTGCAAGATATTGTTAGAGGAATAGTTTGCTCATTTCCCACAAAGTTTAATTAAAAAGCATGATACCATTATATTTTATGCATATCTATTATGTGTATCTATTTTAATGTCCTCTTGCATATCAGGTTTCATTGCTCTTCATGGTTTCTGTTATTTGTTTTGCAAACACACAAGTCAAGAAATAATTATGAATAATGTAGGTCACTCAGGAGAGCTGAGGGGGACAAATCATCGAGTTGTTCTGTTCCTGGAAAATCAGAGAGAAATGTTTGAGCAGTGAAAGCCTCTAAGGTAAAATATGCCTTCTGCTCAGACTTTTGGACATGCCACTGGTTACACCACCTTTGAGGTGTAACTAGTTCTGGGAGGTCTGTCACCCAGGCATGCCTGTTGTCCTCTGCGGCCGGAGCCTGTAGGTGCTTGTGCAGCCCTGGTGAGGGGCCAGGAGCAATGTTTGTCCCTGTGCCCTCCCTGCTCCGTGTTCAGCCCCTGCTCCCAGGGACCACGGTCTCTCTCTTGAGGAGCAGTTGCTGGCAGCTGTGCCTGGGGAAAGCCAGGGCCTTACTGAATCTGTACTCCCTTCCTCTCTGACAGTGCTGCAGATGGGCTTGCAGGACTGTATTGAGGAATATTCCTGGCTGAAAGCTTTAAGAAAACAGCAATTGCTCTGAATAAATACCTTGCCTCTGCACTGCTGTTTTGAAAGCGTTATTTTACTTCCAGTGAAGCTGCTGCAGGAGGCTTCCCTGCAGGATGAGGCTTCCCCGCATTTTGTTAAAGGTGAGCAGTGTCTCCAGCTCTGACTTTGCACCTGCTAGCCAAGTGCCAGTCCCCTGGGTTGCCCTTCCTGCCTGCTGTCATTCAGCAGTGCCGGCTGGGTGCCATTCCCAATGGCTGAATGTACTCCATTGCCATTTGACTCAATATTTGCTGAGGGAGCCACTTGGAGATATGGAAAGCAACCTAAGAAATTCTGATATTGAAGAAAATACCCATAAAATCAATCCTCTTAATCCTGCAAATTAGCCTAAAATGTAACCACTTGCATTCAGACCTAAATCTTGGATAAATATTTATTAATTTAATGATTAATATGTATTAATTCAACATTTAGTCTGAAGACATCGAAGACAATTTGAGTTTGACTGCTCAGGTTGCTTCTTTCAAGCTTTGCCAATTTACTTATGCTTGTCTTTTTTTTTTAGAAGTGTTGAACTTTAAAGCCTACACTGGTGCCTAGCATGATACTGGCGTATCTTCAAATCAGAGATAAGTCAGTAGGATAAAAATAAACCAGACTGTTTTCTTGTCTTGTATATTGTAATCCATGGTATAATATTCTTCCCTTTTCTCTGTTAGAGATCTGAATTATCAATGACCCCAAGGCTTTTTTATTCATTAAAATAATTGGGTTTACCTTTCTGTTCTTCTAAGGCCAGTGAATTTGAAATTCTTATAATTTTGCCTAAATGAAAACATATATTATGCAGTAGGGAAAAAGATGCATATGTGATTAGGCTATGATTATCTTGCTGTTAAAATAAATCTAAACAAATGGGATTTTTATTGTTCCAGTGCAGACTATCTGGATGGTAAATTATTCTAAATTGGTCATAAGCCACAGCCCATTCAAGTTTGTTCAGAGAGCGTAGGCAAATGTGTAGCTTTTATTATTTTTAAATATAGTTAGTTTTTTCCATTCTTGATGACTTTTTCTGGTTATAGGTAATAAATGCAGCTATATATTACTGCTTTGTGCACCTGATATGTCAGCATGATGTTCTTTAAAGCATCAATGATACAATTTGATTTGAATTTTTAATAACTGGGCACCTTGCAGAAGCCACAGTAAGTAAATGATGGTTAATATTAGATAGACACATAGAGTAAACTCAGTGTCAATTTGTCTTTGAACTCCAGATGCTTACCGTGAGAGGCAGCAGTGCATGACCATGCGATGAATAAACAGTGTATGCTGCTTTAATGATGGAGAAAGGGCAGTGCATATATATATAAATGCACATATATACATACATACATATACACATATATATACATATATATACACACACAGAGATTCAGAGAAGGTGTGAGTACAGACCTTCCTGAGTTGACTTTAGGACATCTTCTTTGGGGAAGGTGAAGCAATGAAGATGCAGAAGCATCAACTTTAGCCACCTGATCTGGATCTGGCACTGCTGCTGTGCCTTCCCACTAGCTGCTGTGTTCACGCTTAACACAATTCATGCATCACCTCAGTCAATGTGCCGTGGCCTAGAGTGAATGAGATCTGCATTGCTCCTTTTTGCAGGTACATTACCTTGCAGAAGCAGCAACTGCTTCTCTCTTAAACAATCTGAACTAACTGGATCCCCTTTATTCAGTTGCCAGTATGGCAGAAAATAGTATTCTACCTTGTTAAAAGGTTGATTTGGCTTGCTCTGCAGTTACATGAATATCTGAGCTGGCATGGGAAGCAGCAGATCTGAGGAGGTAAGGTAAGATAGAGTGACTAAAGGGGACCAAGCCCAGATCTTTTCAGGAGTTTAATAACTTAACAGTATTGTTTAATCTAGTAGAAATGATAACTAACTGCTATGTAACTAACTAACTGCAATTAGTAACTAATTGGTTACTACTATTTACATTCTGTGGCATGTTATGATGCTTCTATAACCTAAAAGACAATGTTATGTATTTGGTTCTCTTATTATGTAAATTAAATAAGTTTTTTTCAGGGAGACATGAAAACTTAGCACATAGCACTCCTATAGTGTTCAACTGGAAGGAACAGTGTTGTGCATGCTTAGAAGCTGGTTAATTCAGTGCCTCAGAATGTCCCTCTGCTGTTAGAGGGGTTAGAATAAAGGAAAATAATTTCCCCAGCGTGGACCAGTTAGCAAAATGTAATAACTCACATTTTGCTATAGAAGTACAAAACTGGTTATTCAACCCTAAAATACCAAGCATTGGGATTACAGCTTCCTCTTCCAGACTGTAGCTGGATGGGGTGGAGGCGTTGTCCGCTATGAAGTCCTGGTGTCACCTCTACAGCCAAGCCTGTAAGGTTTGGCACAGTGATTGCAGGAGGCCATGTGGACAAATGGGTGATATTTTGTTCTATTGTATGGAAGATGTCAATCTCATTCAGTTCCCGGTTTTGCTACAGGTGACCTTGTAAGTTTTCATTTACTGAACAAGTAAGTTAATGATGTTGCTTCCTAAGGCCAGGGAGAAAATTTTCTCATAAAAACTTTTTCTACTGGAAAATGTTGATTCAACTAAATCAAGGCCTTATGAGGGAATATAACTTTTATTTAAAAGGAGTTTTGGCAAAATATTATAGAGGTTTTCAATGTTCTTGAAAGATTTTTAATGTATTTTTATGGATAAACTATTTCTAGAAGCTTGAAAAAAATTTTGGAATATTTTACTTTGTGAACAATTCTGATATTTTGATTTTTTTCTTACTGATTTGTGATGAATACAGTGTTTAATACCTTGGAGATTTGAAATACATGGACAGTATCTTTTTTGGCCAACCCTGGCTAACTATACAATGACATTTGATAGCAGAGGGAGTGACATACACACATACTAAATATAATTCTGAATTAAACAGCTGAGGCTACTGCTGACCTCATTTCCTAATTCAATGTGCTTCCTTCATGGAAATAAACAGTTCCAAGATGGAAGTCTCCATGAAACTATCCCATGGAGATGAGTCCTATTCTGTTAACAAACTCCATGAAGTGATGACTTGTACATAAAAATATATTTTTTCCATCATAACTCAGAATCAGACAAATCCTTGCCTTAAGCTAATCAGAGGTCAATAATGAGAAGGAAATGTAATACGGAATTTTAGAGGGAGCACTTGTATTGCCAGGATAATGCTCTCAGGAGTTGTTGGTGCTCTTCAAAATGTGGCACAAAGCCTGAGCAACTCAGACCTGTATTGCTGCCTATTGCTGCAGCTCCAACAAGTACAGTGAAACTTGGTATTACACTCCAGTGAAAGACTTAATGTAAGATGTTTCCTCCTTTGCCTTGGGAACCACTGCATGCCTGGAAAACTGTTGGATTAGGCTCTAACATACAACTGACCTCTCTGGGTGTTGCTTTTTTTGCTTGAAAGTACTTACAGCAGGGACATGTCACAGGTTTGCAGACAGATTTCTTCATGAGGGCCATTCTGTTCTGTAACTGACAGTTCAAGTAACGTCAGTATGATCTTCTTCAGATGCTTTTCTCCCTGCTGTTGTCGTGCAGCCAAGGAAGCTTGCATGAGCTTCGTCCTGCAGTAAACGCTCCTACTGCGAATTCAGCTGTTCCCAGTCATGAGTGAGAGTCGCGGACCTCCACCCCAGTGAGCAGGACTTCTCCTGCCTCTGGGCTGTCGCAGCGCTCCAGCGATTCCCCCACTGTCCCCGCAGTGCTGCTGTTTATCAGAGAGCATGGGAGCTGCTGGTTTATGATTCAGTTTTATTTTCCTCAGTGGGGTTCTCCCTAGCAATGTTCAGTGTTTTATTATCTGGCCAATTTCATGTAATACACTTGCCACCTCTAAAATGGATAGAGTTCTGCACTATTTGTTAGTCCAGCTGAGAGCTATCACCGAAATAGTAAAATGTCTGGATGATTTCTAGACTTCTCTTCATGCCTGTATTCCAAATGGAGTAAAGACACTAAAGAAACACCCTGAAATACATGCTTCATATATAAAGTGAAATGACTCCCCATGTTAATTCAGTGTTAAATACACCAAAAGGTATAAAGTTGGATGCCCAAATTTTGGCACATGACATCATATTTATGCAGGCAGATGCATAGTCCAGTCTTCAAAAGTATGTACTACTTTTCTATGAGTTATCAGCAATTGCTTCACATGTGATGTGTCGATGCCTCACAACTCTGAAAAACAAGATTCTTACATGGTGCATTACTACTGCTATAGGACCTACACGCAGGCAACAAAGCCTGAAACCACTGATCGCAGATTTACACTTAAATATTTTCCAGGAAGCTTATGGGGAAAATTATGTTTCCACCAAACAACAGTGTCTTATCTAGAAATATATTACAAGAATATAAACATGGACTTAGTTAAGCACTTGTGTAAGGATATGGCAGCATTTAAATTGCAGCCTCAGTAATCATTGTCTCCTATAGTTTCAATGTTTCAATTTTAGAGAGGTCTGTTATAAAAACTCTGCCCTTGTTTTAATCCACAGAGGACCCATAACATTGTTTGGAAGGGCATTCTGGAGACTGCCTTTTGCAGGATAAGCAGGCCTTTTGTATAATTAATTGATCAGTCTGATAACATAATTTTTGTCCGAGCTGGCACTTCTGCAACAGAGCAGTTCTAATTTGTGGCACTGAAGTGAATGCTTGGAATAAACCTAACAAGTGACATCAAGAAAACGTGTCGGGCAACTGCTTCAGAGGTAACACTGCCTTTGCAAATGCAGATGTAGGCACTGCTTTAAGAATGTGGCAAATTTTTCACAAGGTGATTCAATTTCAAATTGAGTCTTTGGTAACAGAAAAGTCATGTACTTTACATAGCTATTTAATTCATACCATAGCGATTCATTTTTTCCAGATGTACTGATTGATATGAAGATCTTAATGTCAGAAATCATTATGTAGTACTTCGAAATTATTTTACTTGTTGCATCAAAAATACATACGGTACATGTAGAAAACCAAGACAGTTAGGCTGTCTCTCTCATTTTGTACCAAGCTGCCACCTCAGCAGAACTGATATTTTAAATCCTTTTTAGCAACTTATAGAGGATAAATAAAAATATTCCGTCACATGAAACATTTCACTGAGTTGATATGGTTGTATCACCTATCTGTCCCAAAGCAAAGGGTCACACTGAGTATACACAAGGTGTTGTTACACCTGAGATGTATTGTTTGGGTTTTTTGTTGTTGTTTTTTTTTTTTTCAGAGCTGTACTACAAATAAGCTGTTTTAAATAGATATTACTGATTAGGTAGCTGATCTTAAGGAAATTAAATAGTTTAAGACTGACAGATCCCTTTTCTATGATAGCATTTGAGAGAGAAAGAGAATAAATTAGCATGACGCACAGGCAGTGTTGTTCAGAGCGTGGTCACTGTTTAACAAAACGAAGAACGATCCTGCCTTTACTCCCTACAGACACAGAGAAATACAATACTCTAGTATGCTCTTTACCCTTTAGAGGTCTAAGACAATAACAAATAAAAGAATAGCTCGACAGTGAAAGATACACTGTTGTTGCAAATACATAAAGATACAAATCTTACCTGACAATCAAGAAATGACAGAAAAGGCAGGATAAAAAGGCAAAGGAAGGCATCGATACGTTATAGTAAATTCTTGGTTCTTATCAAGAGGCAACTTTGTGCCACTGATCACCACCCTCTGGACCCAACCATTCAGCCAGTTTTCAACCCACCTCGCTGTCTGCTCATCCAGCCCAAACATCAACAGCCCATCTATGAGGATCTTAGGGGAGACAGCCTCAAAGGCCTCACTGAAGTCCAGGTAGACTCTGCTCTCCCCTCATCTACCAGGCCAGTCATGTCATTGCAGAAGTTTATCAAGTTGGTCAAGCATGAATTCCCCTTGGACAATCCATGCTGACTACTCCTGATGATTTTCCAGTCATTCATATGTCTGGAAGTGGTTCCCAGGACTAGCTGCACCATCACCTTCCCAGGTATTGAGGCAAGGCTGACTGGCTTGTAGTTCCCTGGTTCTTCCTTCTTGCTTGTCTTGGAGATAGGAGTGACATTTGCTTTCCTCCAGTCTTCAGGCACTTCTCCCAATCACCATGATTGATCAACGATTATCCAGAGTGGCCTTGCAGTCACATCTGCCAGCTCCCTCAGCACTTGTGGGTCCTGCTGTTCTGCCAGTGTCTTACTCTTGGCCTGGCAATCTCTGCTGTTTTACACTCCCCGCAGCAGGTATTGAACACCAGTCTGTACTGTTTCATAATCAATTCAAGAGCTGAATTTTTGCAGACTTTGAGGGCATCTAAGGGCACTGTACTCCTGCAGAATTCAGTGGGGTTTGAAGGCACGCAGACTTTCTTCATGGACAGACCTCTAAAACAACACTCTTGCTTTTGCTTGAGCCAGAGCTTGATTCTAGCACAGAGGTACAACCATCAAACATACAAATTCAGATGCAGTGCTAGTGTAAAATGACACACTGACTGTTTTATTTTCAACTGATAAATTAAAAAGGAAAATCTCTACTGAGAGCCAAGCCCGGAGTGCAATCTTGAGATAAATTTTGCAATTTACTAGTTCCTGTTTAGGTTACAGTGAACTACAAAATGTTTAAAAGCAGATAGAAGAAAAAAAAAATTGCTCAGTATGTAAAAGACAAAAAAGAATAGCACCACTAATTGAGAACCTGAGGATCACAAATTTTAAACAGCTTTAGAAATTATATAGCATATTTCTGCAGTAGTCCAGAGACAGAACATTGATATATCCAGTGAATTTATAGAATGGAGAAATACCCTGATAAAAATAGGAACTGAGCACAAGAGGTTCAGAATGGAACTTGGATTTCTAAATTGAACCTGTAATGAAAATTCTAAATAGGTATCTTAAATTCTGTTTATTGTGCTTTATGAATATCAGTTAGAAAAAGAAAAATAATGTTTAGCATATGCTGAGAGAAAAAAAGGAAGAAAATCTGAGTGAATGTGTGGGTTTTATGCATAATGGGATGGTCAATTCAACTTACTTTTATCAAACATGAAATCTCCATAGGTTTTGCAGAAGCAAGAATGCTTTATAAATGTCTTCAGTTATTGTTGCTGTTCTGGTAAAGCCCAAAGAATTTACTTGTACATTTTCTGATAGACATTTGGGTCTCTCTAAATCCAAAATTGCTACAATTTTTCTCAGAAACCTCTTCATGTCCTACCTTTATCCTTCCTTTTCTAGCATTTTTCAAAACCATGTGCTTATCAGTCAATATTTTACTCAGTTTGATTTATAGGTTTTATTGCTATAAAAGTCAATATTTACCTGCAACAACATGGCAGTATACATAATTTTGGAATATCTGTATACATAGACACAGTGATTTCTCCATGTCATATTCCACTGTAAATAACAAAGAGTGAATATGCTCTGAAATACCTGGTGTGATGCAATGATCTCAGTGAAATTGTGTAACTCAAAAGTTAATGGAAATTCTTTCAGTCAAGTTCTTTTCTCCATTTTCTCTTTCATCTGATTGAGAGTGCTGCAATGAAGTTTTGCTGAGTTCTGCTACGGTGTAATCTGAAAATACTCTCCTCCACCCACAGTGCATGGAAATAAAAGAATGTGCAGGTCAGAAAAGACAGGATATTGGCTTTTTGCTCTGTAGCTAAGACCTCAGTGCTTCAGAGCAACAATTACAAAGAAAGTCCTGTTTACTGCCAACGGAGAAAATTGTCTATTTATTTTGGACAGATTCTCTGGGAAATTTAGCTGCAAGGATCTAGAAAATTTCTACCAAGAACATAGAATCATAGAATCGTCAAGGTTGGAAAAGACCCTTAAGATCATCGAGTCCAACTGTTAACCTAACACTGCCAAGTCCACCACTAAACCATGTCCTCGAGCACCACATCTATCCGTTCTTTAAATACCTCCAGGGATGGAGACTCAATCACTTCCCTGGGCAGCCTGTTCCAATGCTTGACCACCCTTTCGGTGAAGAAGTTTTTCCTAATATCCAACCCAAACCTCCCCTGGTGCAGCTTGAGGCCGTTTCCTCTCATCCTATCGCTTGTTACTAGGGAGAAGAGACCGACCCCCACCTCGCTACAACCTCCTTTCAGGTAGCTGTAGAGAGCAATAAGGTCTCCCCTCAGCCTCCTCCTCTCCAGACTAAACAACCCCAGCTCCCTCAGCCGCTCCCCATAAGACTTGTGCCCCAGACCCTTCACCAGCTTCGTTGTCCTTCTTTGGACACGCTCCAGCACCTCCATGCCCTTCTTGTAGTGAGGGGCCCAAAACTGAACACAGGACTCGAGGTGCGGCCTCACCAGTGCCGAGTACAGGGGCACTATCACCTCCCTGGTCCTGCTGGCCACACTATTCCTGATACAAGCCAGGATGCCATTGGCCCCCTTGGCCACCTGAGCACACTGCTGGCTCATGTTCAGGTGGCTGTCAACCAACACCCCCAGGTCATTTTCAGCCAGGCAGCTCTCCAGCTGCTCCTCCCCCAGCCTGTAGCGTTGCATGGGGTTGTTGTGACCCAAGTGCAGGACCCAACACTGAGCCTTGTTGAACCTCATACAGTTGGCCCCGGCCCAACGATCCCGCCTGTTCAGGTCCCTCTGTAGGGCCTTCCTACCCTCCAGCAGATCGACACTTCCAGCCAGCTTGGTGTCATCTGCAAACTTACTGAGGGTGCACTGGATCCCCTCATTCAGATCATCAATGAAGATGTTGAACAGGACCGGCCCCAGTACTGAGCCCTGGGGAACACCACTCGTGACCGGCCACCAGCTGGAGTTGACTCCATTCACCACCACTCTCTGGGCTCAGCCGTCCAGCCAGTTTTTAACCCAGCGTAGAGTGCACCCATCCAAGGCGTGAGCAGCCAGCTTCTCCAGGAGAATGCTGTGGGAGACAGTGTCAAAGGCCTTACTAAAGTCCAAGTAGACAACATCCACAGCCTTCCCCTCATCCACTAAGCAGGTCACCTTGTCATAGAAGGAGACCAGGTTAGTGAAACAGAATCTCCCTTTCATAAACGCATGCTGGCTGGGTCCGATCCCCTGGTTGTCCCGCACTTGCTGCATAATGGCACTCAGGATGATTTGTTCCATGACCTTCCCCGGCTGCGAGGTCAGGCTGGCAGGCCTGTAGTTCCCCGGATCCTCCTTCCGACCCTTCTTGTAGAGGGACGTCACATACAGACTGTGATTTGGCTTTGTTGTTTGGTTTTTTGTTTTGTTTTCTTTTGGTCACAGTTTGGGCAGATTTTCAGCATAAAGACCTGTTTTCTAATGCAAAGCTACCCTTCTTGCAACTTTTGCGTTCTTGATCTAAGTTACAGGAACTTCTCTCAAGAGTTTGCAAGAACTTTTTTTATAATGTTAAATAATATGATGTTGCTATTATAACTCCATACTCAGAAATGTCTGTACTTTTTTGACTGAAATAAAAACAATACTTATGAAGTCGGTCTGAGTCATTTACTAGACATTGATATTGCTTTTGGTATATGTACTGAAAATAGATTTCTATAATGGGACAATTCATATCCAATAATGTCTGGTGACATTAAGAACCTCACCTGCAATATACTAAAACGATTTCAATGTAGAAACTCTTAATCACATAATAGAACTGTATTTCCTAATAAATTTATCTAAATTGAACCTTGTTTCACTCCCAGATTTGGGGCTTTTAGCATTATAAGTCTGGGGTTATAGTTTAGATCAACCTTATGCTGAGTTGTCCATGTGGTTCCTAATGTTCATTATAAGACTTCCTTATCCATCAACGTGTGGAGTGCAAGTCACTTGGATGCACATATGAAAATATTTCTGGCAGGAGTGGGGGCTTGCTTGTGATTAATAGATTTAATATTTGGGTCCCTGATAGGAACAAAGATGATGCTTCAGGTTATTAATATACTTCTAACATAGATGTCATCTGTGGCAGCAGGTGTTACACTTTGATCATTTACTTCCATTTGCTTGCTATTCATCTTGATCAGTTTAGGCTATTTGCCATTTGATTACATTATCTTTTGATCTACTTCAGAATTCTCACCCACGTAAATGTATTTTAATGTCACATCAGCTTTGTGCCCTTATTTCTAATTTCTTTAGTTTTCTCTGTAAAATCATGACTGAACTGTGTCAAATATCAAGTTTTACTCAACTGGCTTGAATGGCTTTTTTTATTTCAGTCTTTGTTATGAGAAAGAATTGATTTCCGAAATAGTATGGAAACTTTCAAGTTGTGGTGCCCTTTTTCTGCTATGTGTCCTGACCTATTGCAATGACTGTCAAATTGAAATGGGAGGACTTAAGAGCTGTGACATACATTCCAGGCTTGGGAATTCATCACCTATCTCTGGGAACATAATCCATGCACTTGACTGACTCCCAGCCCGCCCAAACACCGGGAAAGTTCTGAGATTCGTTCCTATTTCAGTATTTATAATGGGCACTATTCTGAGTTCTGGGATACCTAAATGAACAAAAAGTACACTTGATGGAAGAGAGCATGCTTTGAAACATTAACTTTTGCATAGACCTAAATACCTCTGTGAAACTGGGAGTCGGGGCCAGAAAGTGCTTTCTTAGACAGGGTTGGAGAACTAAGAGAGAAGGACAAAACTTCAGCACATTATTTTTCTTTTTTATCCAGTAATTGTCTAACATGAAGTGTGTAAACTCTTGCTCATCTTCCACTCTTCAGCTAACTTTGCAAGTAGCAGTAGATTGCAGTCAAAGCAACTTTTTTTCTTGTTCTGGCTCTGTGAAACTTAACTTTTTCTGGTGACACAATGACACATCTTCAATGGAAGCGGTTAAATGTGCTGCCAGAACATTCTTCTCCATCAGCCTGTACCCAACAATATTCTGTTCTGGGATGTGGGAGCTCTGGGTTCAAACCCCTTTGGCTCTCACCTGTCACCTCAGCTATCACATCAGGCTATCATCTCCTAAGGTAACTCACCTGTCACCTCAGCTAACAGGGACTCCACTGAGTTTGCTCCATAGCATATCTTTAGGCATTTAAGACATCTGAAGCACTTCAGCAAATTTGGTCAGAGCTTTCCTGAGTTGTTCTCCTGAACTTAAGCTTCTTAGAGCTGTTAAAAGTATGATGTGGGTACATAAATGCTTTGAGAAATGTCTACCTGCCTTTGCTGACCCTCATCTAGACAAAGATTGTCATGCTTTGGAAAAATCCATCAGTTGTACATTTAGTCTTCATTCTTTAAAACACAGTCACAGGCAGTTTTCTTCAATTTTAGTTGCATTCACCAGTATAACACTGGCAACTGTCCAGAGTTTGTCCCCTAGGAGCCTTTTTTTTTTAATTTGTAGAACTTCAAGTTTTTTTCTCACTTGCAGAGTAATTAGTGTTGGCTTATTATCAAAGAACATAAAATCAGGTAGAACAGTTCCCATGTTTGCTGTTGTGATTGCTCAGTCCCATTCATCTCTGAAGCACTCCTAAATCTGTGTATTGTAATAAGAACGAGATGAAAAGAACGTGAAATGAAGGTTCAGATGAGAAAATTCTTTGGTTTAGTATTTGATCATTCATTTTTCCCAGACTGGTAATGCCACTTTTATTATGAAGGTCACTAAATTCAAATGAGCAAAGTTGCAGCAGGTGGCCATTTTGCAACTCTGATGAGTGTTCTTCTTTATGGGTTTAGAGAAAGAGAGAAACTGCATTAGGATTGCTCCTCAAGCTTTGTTCACTCTAATGACAGCTGACTTATATGTATGTATTTATCAACTAGGACTGATGGTTGCTTTTTAAAAAATGTATAATTAAAAATTCAGTTGTTCAATAGCTGCTTTCAAGAATTCTCACATTCTTTAGTTATTTTTTCACGCAATTATTTCCTCCAGAACAATTTCAACGATCTTTCTTATGGCTTTCATTCCACATTTTAAGAATGAGAAGAATCTACTTCAAACAATTTGTACTTTGGGTCCTTTGTTTTCATTCTTACTGTTATGCTAGGAAATTAAAAAGTAAGGATTCACACAGGGTTCCATTAGCAAAATGCATGTCCACTTCTTTCATGTTATTCACAATGGACTAGTTTTTGGTATTGAAACTGCTATAATAACTTTTCCCTTTCATAGGCAATTGAAATGTATATTATGAATTGTTTCATGAAACACTTTTAAAGTGAAACTTCACAGCTGGGCATTATGAAATATGTTTTAGAGAATAACAGTGAAATAGAAAATTGCCATGGAAAAGACATCTCTTTTTTCCTGTATTGGCATAAGTTGTTGTCGAATTAGAGCTGAGTTTTTCCCTCCTGCTACAACAGCACCAAGTTTGGAGGCGCTGAAGTGAAGAAAACAGCATGAATATGTATTAATATGAGGTAAAAATGGAAACCAGTGTTAGCCCTTGGACTTCCAGTTGTCTTCTTGCTGGACTTCCAGTTGTCTGCTACTTACAGTTCAGCAGTGGGATAGACCATGAAAGATTTGTCCTGTTCCTCTGGTGAAAGGATCTGTAATAATCTGGGAAAGTTTAAAGCGGTTAAGAAAAGTTCAGAAAACTTGTGCCAGAAAGCTTACGAAATTTGTTCTTTGCAGCAGAAGATGTTCAAGGCTGGAGAACTTTTAGCAGGATTCAGAGAGAAATACTGTAAGATCCTGAGCAAAACCTTTACTTTCATCTTCCTTCTACTGAAATTGGGAAAAACAAAAACAAAATAGAAATAAAAATAAAACCTCTACCAGTTTAAGAACAGTATTCGGAAATGAAAGAAATGCAGACTGAATAAGCCAAAATACACTGAGTTAGAGAAATGTGGCTGGGTCAATATTATTGTTTCTCTTCTGTTGGTAAATAATACAAGGGAAAAAATACTGGCAAAAAGACTGCTCTAGAGTTAATTATTACCAGTGACGTTCACTGCTGGACAAAGGATCAGCCTGAGTCCATGTACCACAGAAAGTGATGTACAAGCGTTATACTGACCCCATGACTTTCCTCTATAGCATAACCCTGCATGAGTGCATCCAAACAAAACAAACAGCACCTCCACAGCCTCTTCTGTCTGAGAGAAACCGGTGCTTTCCCTAACATCTCCCTGTGTTAAATTTCCAGCTGTGCCGTGCTGACAGCAGTGCGTGCCCTGAGCCAGTGGCCAAAGGATGGGTGGGTGTCCAAGCGGGGCTGCGGGCCGTGGGGGGATGCAGGGGTGGGAGAAGGGGGACCGATGTCAAGTGGTTACCGCAGCAACGGGGAGGGGACCAGCAGTGGGGGGGAGCAGAGGTCGCAGTGTTACCACGGCAACAGATGGAGTGCCTTCCTCACTTGGGTTGGAGATGGGGCTGTCCTTACTTCTAATTACCTGCCTGGTGCTGGGGGATTTAGGCACAACATATCAGGAGTGCCTATGTTGTCATCTACATATATTATCTTTTTCATTTCTAGTTAGAAAGTGAAACTGCACTGGAGATAAAGTATTTTTCCCATGCAAGCTATACCTATTTTAATCTCTTTTGATTGACAATAGTATAACCAGTTCACAAGTAGTAGCAGAATTACATTTTATTCTTTCTAATATAGTGTAAAAAATTATATTCCAGTATCAGTTATTAATCCTGCAGTGCTAGAAGAGATGCTGAGTTAGGGAGTGAGTTTAAACTGTGTTAGGGAGTGAGTTTGTCATACACATCATTACATGACTATATTTCCTTTTCCCTAATGAGCTTTGCAAGATAGTTCTTACCATTTCTTGTTTAGGTTCATTCATTATTTTTTTGTTCTAATGACATCAGGTATTGAAAATTTCTGGTAGGCTCCTTTTGAATTTCCCCAACTGGGGAGTGATGGATTTTGTGAGTATAAGAGGAATGTGCTCATATAAAACTGATAGGAACAGCCTGAACTCCTGAAATTGCTATCATTGAATGGCCCAGTGAATGGCAATCAGCCATCTGCCATTTCATCTGGTGTCACTCTTCCCCCAGACTAGGGACAGTGAAGAATTACCAATGTCAATAGGTGATTTAATATGAGTCTCATATCAAAAAAGAATGGACTGAAATCTAGGGGGAACTGGAATTCAATCAACTGTGGCTTGAAAAGTAGGGTCTTAGAGGGAGACAGAGCTATTTTGAGTGTCAAACCACCTAACACAAGAAGGCTTGGTAGGAAGTATGACCTGGATGCATGGAGCCCAGGGGTTACCTTGGAACCACCCACAAAAACCAGATCAAATAAATAAAAAATATGCCCAAGAGGTGAAGAAACTAAGGCAAGGATAGGCCTCCAGACACCTACCCTTTTGAAAGGTCTGTGCTTGTGTTGTGCAGCCTAGATGAAGCCTGAAGACATTTGCCTGCTGTATTTTCCTCTGAAGTGGTAAGCTGTGAACCAGAGTGTCCTCAGCTTGGAAATGTGAGAAGGCTAGGCTCAGCCTGCTGAAGGCAACCAGCACCGTCTTAGGGACTATATATTTCGAATATGGAGTCTCAGCCTCCACTCGAAGCATGCTTACAGTAATGCAGAAGCAGAGAGGGGTCTGGTTTTGCCTGAGCCAGCAGTGCAGAGGGGTGCAGGGCTGCCCCGGCTCCTCTGGAGGCCAAGAGCAAGAAAGGCTTGAGCACAGCTGAGACTCTCATTGCAGAGTGTTTTTCTGTGCCTACGTGGCAAAACAGTCTTGTTCTCATTTTTGGAGCAGCTAAACATTTGCATTTCCCTCAAATGCAAATGAAGGCTTCTACAAATGAGCTTTTTCTATTACTTTGTGCACAGTTGGCTTTTTCATGTATCGTTTTGTTTAATGACAGTAACACCTATTCACATCCTGTGGATACAGGATATAACTCCCTCACTCACTGTTGCTTCATTTATTTACTTGATTTCTGTCATCCAGCACTTCAAGCTTTACTGTTGGATCCTGTTTGTGTTGTAATGAATTTAGACTTTGTGACCTAGGTATGTCTATTCTGCTGAATCAAAGATGTCCAGGGACCAATACTTGTCCCCAAGACTGAGTGGCACCAACTGGTGTACATCTACATTTCTTAGTTTTAGCTCCCTCTGTGGCAGATTTACATTGGAAGGAACAGGCTAAGGAAATCAGCTGGCAATGAAACAAGGTGAATGACTGGGTGTGTGGTGCTTGAGCTATGTTCATAGTCTCCCTTTACTCAGCTGTGGGGATGCAGTCATTGAGTTAGTGCTTCTTTTGAGGAAAAGCACATCAAATGCAGAATTGTATGTGTTTATTTTGACCCTTGAAAATGTTCACTGATGCGTGATGCACAACCTACTGCAGAAGACACCAATGCCCTCAGTATCTCAGCTTCTGAGAAAGAAAAAGAAGGTTATAACTTTCCCCCCCCCCCCCCCCCCCAACCAAAGTGTTGTAAGGGTAAGGGAGCAACTTTCTGGGACACTTATATACTGTAGTAGAGTGCGATGTGGGTTCTTAAGATATAACATAGCCTCAGGAGATACCCTAAAAATGACACTGGAGGGGAACAGTGGGAACAGGACTCTTACCCATCTGATTTTGCCACCTGCCTCCTTGCAAAGTGCTCCATGCCATCTTTCCTCTCGCTCATGATTCTGTGTGAGACCCTCACTGTACCTGATCCTTCAGCCTGAGATGAGTGTCTTGTTTTTACACCACTGCCCTGTCTCCCATTCCGTTACAGCTGTTCTTGTGCTAAGAGTGACAGTGGACATAAAAACATCATGGTAACCTCTGCTTTTCTAGCTTGCCAATGGCATAAAAGATGTTTCAAAATGTTTTTCCACTTCCTTGGCCAAAAGGCCCTCTCTCCATCATTAAAAGAAACTCTTTAATATGGAGATTATGCACATAAAGACTTATTGTGTGCAGTCTCTGAGAGTGAATTTATTTCCATGAACAGGGAAGTTTAGATTCTGTTTCGAATAAGCTAACGCCTCAAGAACTATGCTTATAAAGTTGATACATCTTTTGTTGTAATATGTGAATACTACAGAGGATCTTTATAATTTGTTTTATATTTTTTTCAGATATCAAGTATTCTTAGGAGACCTTAATAGTGTACTTTATTATATTAAGTACAGCGATTAACATATGTTCACAAACTTAATTTTCTCTTTCTTCATTTCTTCTGTTCAGTGATTATTCATTTTTATTTTTTTAGTATTTCCACAGGGGTTAAGCTTGTCGTGTGTTTGTCTTACTAAATTCACAAGTTAACAACCTTGGTTTCTTACCACATGGAATTATGCATTTAGAATACCTCTCTCTCTCTTTCTCTCTCTCTGTGTCTCTCAAATAAACCCCACCTGTCTGCTGTCTTAGTAAAGCCTTAAATTACAGGTCAGAGTGGGCACTGTACTTTCTCTGTCAATCCCAACAACATTGTTTCTTCCAGCAACAATCTCCTTAGGAGTGACTATTCTGATTAGCATTTTGAGTCACATTGCCCACCAGATAACAGTGACCACAGTCTGCCCACCGTATCGCCCACCTCTACTTCCTTGAGACTTCCTTGCATGCTTTGCACATCCCTTTTTCTAAAATGGCTCAGTTTAAGATCATATAGTTATGGCTCATCAAAGACAGAGCTTCTCATCAGGCCCTGTCTGCAGCAGGACATGAACCCCAGCCCTCTTGACATACCAATAGAAGAGGCTGTGGAAGTGCAGTTGTGGCATGATCATAGCAATCGGGATGTCTTTGGGAATGCTCTAAGAGAAACAGAAGCCAATAGAAGAGTCCCAAAAGAAAAGAGAAGCAGTGATATTCAGCAAGAATGAAGAGTCTTCCACCAAAAGGGATGGGAAGAGAATAGATCTACAGCTGTTTTTCTAAACCGAGCTGCATTCCTTCTAATTTCATGCTGTGTTTCTGATTGTGGAATGGTTGATTGAACCAGAAGAGATAATCCATCAGTGCAGAGCAAGGAGGAGGTGTGAAGGGATCTCTGGGGATGGGCCAAGGCAAACATCTCCAGCCCTTCCTTTAACTGAGTGCAAGTTATTTGGAATACAGCAGTACTGGAGCTAGCCTCCAAGGAGCCAAAATAGGTGCAGTGAGACAGATGATAAATGTTTTCTCAGGGAAAGGAAATGCTACATGATAAGTGCATGTTTTGTTTTTAGTGTGAGGTTAGCTGTCTCTCACTCTTTATAAAAGCAAGAAATCAGTGAAATAATCTCCTAAAGCAGGCAGAGGGCAATGCTATAGTGAAGAAGGCGAGCTTCCATCCTCTTTCTCCAAGACTCCTGCTGAGGCAGTGATGAGAAGAGCTTTTTTTTTTTTTTGACTCTAAGTGTTCAGCAATGGAGACGATTGTGACTGCTTGCTGAAATATTTTAGCAGTGTTAACCTGAATAGCTATTATATCCGTGGTGACAATCTCAATGTCTCAATGTTGACTTTGCTTCTTTCATTGTATTTTCTCCATGTAACCATCATGCTTGTGACTTTATGAAAGTATCAAAGCAAATTCTCACAAAAGAGCAAGTTATTCAAAGTATTTCTAGACATAAAACAGTTTGGAAAGTTTTCAAAGATATATATTTTGCTACCACTGTAAACTTAATCTTTTTGTGTTTTTGTTTGTATATTTATTTGGGGAGGTCTTTTGAAGGTACAGCCTCAATGCTACTAGGAAAGATAAACTCAGATTAAGAAAAGAAAAAAGTGCAAAGGTGGGGAAGTGTTTCCTGAGCTCTTCCACCTCTTAGAGACTAATAGCAATAAAGGTAGGAGCTGGAGGGGGAGCAAGAGCATGGAGAGTGGAAACAAAGGAGGCTGGCAGAGAATGGGAAGGTGAGCCATGATATGCCATCCCTTAGGCCCCAAAACCCAGTGTTGTATGTAGTGTGAAGTAAATCCCCCACATTTGGCTGCTGAGCAACCTCTGAAAACATGAAGCTCCATGCCGGCAGAGATACTTCAGGGAAAGTTACAGACAGCCCTAATGGTGCTACTCCACTCATCCCAAGCCTGAAAGCAAGGCAAACTTTCAAGACACACGTGTGAGAATTATTGTCCTCGCAGAAGACTTGTGTTGGTCTTGATGATACCGCAAGGGTTTTGAATATACACTACACATGAAATACACTGTTTATTTTACCAAGTTTTCTCCAGGAGACTTCATTTATTTCTTTCTGCATTATTTCCACAAAATGAGAGTGTGTAGGATTCAAAATAGCTTTGCTGGAAAACGGTAGACTGTTCCACTACTTTCAGTTCCTTCCCACAGGATAGCTGAGAGATTTTTGCCAATTTTTGAAACTAGAATGCAAGTTGCATACATGGTGCAAAACCAAGCAGTATTTGTCAAGGAGTAATGCTAAGGTAACATTTTAAGCCTTCCAGAATCGCCATAATTCCTGGCTTTTTATAATCTGTACACTGTGCAATCTGGGGAACAAACAGCATACATTATGCAGCAATTGCTGTGGGAGTATTTATTTCCATCAAGATCAAAACTAGCCATGAGCATGGCCCATACGTGTTCAAATGATCAAAAGCCTGTTCAGAAGATGTTCCACCTAAACAAAGGACAATTCTCTCCTCCTTCTAGCCCACTTATCCAGGGTAAAATATGACAAATCAGGGAAACTAAAGGTGGCCTGTGCTCCGCAGAGTTACTCTTTGTGTTTTGGTATAAGGTGTCTGAATATTCTGGTTCAGGAAAAAGGAACCACTCATCCCGTATTTCAGGGAGCATTTCTTCTTTCACTCATTTGTCACACAACTAAAGGGGCGGCTGAATCAATCACACAGCCCTTTGCAAGGGCTAATCAACAACTGGTAATTCAGTTGTTGATTAAACTTTCCTTTCAGCAGTGAGCTGGGCTAGAAAAAATATTCTTTTATTGAAAATGAACTTCAAACACTGAAAAGGTTACCCTCTCTTAATGTTCTTCAAGTGCACCAAATTGCAGACTAAATAAACAGACATCATGGGCGTCGCTTTAATGTTTGGGACATTTCCTATTAAAACACAGTATCTCAAAGCCTTCTCTTTGTACTTTTGATCTGAGCATGGCAAGGGCATAAAGAAAGAACATTTCTGGGTGTGTTCACCTATGGTCTGTGGCTGAGCACAGAAAGAGGGACACTCCCACCCTTCAGAGGTTTTGCTCCCATTTCTCTCTTGTTTCCCTGAACAGCTCTGTCCCATGTCCCAATCTTAAACCATAATGCTTAACATTTCTGTGATGCCGTTTGCATGTAAAGAGTTCTACTGTTATTAATTTTTTTTAAGCATACTTCATACTGAATGGTTTGGACTGAAATATAAAAGGGAAGTTTAATACTTATTTCCAGAAAAGTTTAAGAATTAGGAATAGTATTGCCCACTTTGTTGAAGTCAAGCCTTTTGGTAACTGAAGGAGATTTTATCCCTTACGCAGTTTATTAGACTAGTTTCAAGCTTATGGGAACAGTGTTTGTGGTGTGTTGGAGTGATATACAAGAGGTGCCGATGGCACAGAATGATCGTAATCTAAACTGGACTCTAATTATTTAGACCTTTTTAGTTGATCGAGTACCAGCCTCATACAAATCCCAGTGATTGATAGATTTAAACAAAAACAGTCTCACTCCATCAACGATCAAGATATAGGGTCTACAATGAAAAAAAATTAACATTTTGGAAGACTTAGAGAAATAGCTCTGAATCAATCAGAAAAGATAGCAATAGTTGCCCAAAGGCTTCCTACAGTATAGGAAAATGGAGTCTTGAGGTGATGGTGCATTGTCTGGTAGGCAGTAGTAAGAACCTGGAAAGTATCATGCAAGAAATTCTTGCATTTGTTCCAAGGACAAGACTCTTGAAGTTGTTGTTGTTGTTACTGTTGTTGTGAGGAATTGTGAAAATGCAGAAAATGAGAAGGCTGCAGCAGAAGCAACAAAGGCATACCATACTATTATCCATAGTCATTCAAATAGATCACCCGACTGTGACAGCCAATTAAATCGTATTTTCCAGGATTAACCCACAGCTAAAATGATACATCATGGTAGGAGAAAAGCTTCATGTATTGCCAACAACATGTTAGCTCCTCTTTTGACTGAGAAAACAATGAAAGACTTGGTTGAAAAGCATGTATTTTTCTCTGTGACTACAGATACCTCAAACCTTTCAAGGTGTTTCCAATCATTAATCATTCCTACACAGCTGAAGGACAAATAATTCACTGCTGGCTTGATTATTTTCAAGGCACTAATGAAACCACATTAGGAATATTTGAAAATGCGAAAAATATGCTAAAATCAAGTAGTTGGAACCTTTAATATGTACAGTTATTTGCAGCTAATACTGTTAACTCTGGATTATGTCCCCCTGTCCACAAATCAGTAGAAAGTAAGAAAGAAAAATCATCTCTAGTTTATTGCTCTGTACATAACCAAAAAACAGAAAAATACCATCTAATTAAATCATCATTTGATTTAGAAAAAGAATAAGTCACTTTTCCTCATCTCATTCAGTCATTTTTCTCAGCAAAAGTTTCAGATTTAAAGGAGAGCTTATAAAATTTGTATGGGAAGAAATGTTCTCCATGAGACAATTGCATACTGTACAGGAAAAAGGACCATAATCTGTTTTCTTGGTTTTAGAATTTACTTTGGAAGTTAAGTGAGCATTGTCAAGCACCAATTTTAAAATCCCATTTTCAAAGATAACCTTGTTGGAGGTGATAGAGAGGTTTTCAGTGACAGACTTACTTACTTATTTTCAGATTTTACTGAACGTTTCTTAATAAGTCTTGCAAGTAGAACAAACTGTCTTTTTACATGATGAAATGTGTAAGATATCACATTCATTTAAGGGTAAGTTGCAAAAAAGGATTGTTGACAAATTCTTTGGTCATAAGCTAGTCATCATGTGGGAAAACAAAGAAAACAAAGACATTTCACTGAGAGGTACACATTAGCTGCCAGAACCGAGGTTTTCTATTTTCATATGATCAAACAAAATGCAAATAAATTGATTTAATTTTACTGAAAAGCATTAGTCTTTCCAGAAACAGTAAAAATCTTTGATAATTTAAAATTTCCTAAAAGGCCTGATGTTAGGTAGTTAGAGATTCAGCTGCATATTTGTGTATGTCAGAAGTCTTTGATTTGGAAACATTCTCATATTCTAGTTTGACATTTTTGCTCCTTCAATTTCTTAAAATTGTTTCGTTTATTTAAAAACCCATTTTCCTTATGTAATCAGCTTTGGACAGATTGTGGAGCACTCAAACTGTTTCCATTTCGATGAAGTTTCAAAGTGTGGGGAATTTAGGTTATAGACATAACATGCTTTTTGAATTTACTTTTAAAGACAAACATAATGAAATCTATTAAAATTGATAATAAATTATTCTTCTATCAATCCCTTCAAGTTTAGAACTGAATTTTGCATCAGAGAAATTTAATACTATTTCAGAAATATGTGATTTATGAAAGGAAATAAGATTTCCCTAGAATTTCCCTTCATGTTAACATGTTGATCTATTTTTCCCCTTAGGGTTGGCCCTTACTTCTTCCCAAGGAGAATGTCTTTTCAGAAGCGTGGCTGCTCTGGAGCGTAGCTTCAGTTAACACATCCAG
Source organism: Platalea leucorodia (assembly GCF_965183815.1). Lineage (NCBI taxonomy): Eukaryota > Metazoa > Chordata > Aves > Pelecaniformes > Threskiornithidae > Platalea > Platalea leucorodia. Next base: position 73,042,488 of record NC_138824.1, read on the forward strand.
GCACAGTGTGAATATGTGGTATAAGTAGGAAAAATCTTGAGTCTGTTTTGGTAGCATGGCAAATTAGGTGCCTGTAAGACAAGAAAACTTAGTGACAGAACAGTTTATTGTACATGACCTTGGCATCATTTCATGGAGAACATAGTTTCACCTTTCTGATGCTGGGAAGAAGTCTTACTGAGAATTTTGCTGGTTTTTATTTCTTCCTGTGTTCATTATAGTAGTCAATGCTTACTGCCAAAAAATAAAAAGGGAAAGAAAGAATCACAAGGACATTAACAACATTTCTGGTGCAGTGGTAGTACAGAACATAAAGAATATAATTAGAGTTGTGGGATGTTGCTTCATCTGAGGCATCACTTCACTGAAACCTGATGTCCTGCCTGAACTTTCTAAGTGCAACCATTACATTTCATAAAGAAAGATCTAAAATGACAGGTATTAGCTAGCAAATGAAAAGTATTCCTATGTTATGTTATGTTATGTTATGTTATGTTATGTTATGTTATGTTATGTTATGTTATGTTATGTTATGTTATGTTATTATATTATATTGACCTGTATATGAGACCAACATAGAAACCTTTCTTCTGGTAGTTTCTTGTTGGATACTGTGTGTTGGAGATCACTGTACCAGCTTTGTGCAAAGCTGTTGACTTCACTGGGAACTGAGTATCTCTTGTCAGTGAAGATAAAGGTAATTTTCCTGAAGTATGCACAGGCTTAGCTCCATTAGAAGTGAAGAACTGAGTGCCAGTTTCGAAAGTGACCTCTGTCCCTTCCTAGTAGAGTGAATGCATGAATATCATACCCCATTATCTGCTTGGTTGAAGACTGAAGCAATTACAAAGATTAATGTAAAGGATGTACTGATCTAACATCCTCTTCTAAAAAGAATTAATGGAGAGAGTATAAAGGATGAAATTGCAATTCAGGTATTAAACAGAAATGTGCATTTATTTTTACTGGGAAAAATTTGTTTTGTAGTTTGTACATTCTGACTGAACATTGTACACACTTTAAATAAAAAAAATAGGGGTAAAGTGTTGAAAAAGTCAGTGCAACTAATTTCAAATATCTTTGATTGACTTTTCTTTTAAAAATGTTGCTTTACTTTTTATGACCTCAGTTTACAAAAAGAAAAATGCGTTTTTTAAAGAACGAAATAATTTAGGAGATCTGTGAACCATTTAATTTGAGTTGAAAAGTTTTTATTAAAGTGAATGGAGTTACAGTGATCCATTGCAGACATATTTTGAATAATGATCATTGCTGGCATGTTCTAGTTGCAGTAATAAGTAAAGGAAATGCAAAATGGGTGTTGGACAGTGGTGTTAGCATGGCCCTTCTTCTAGGCTAATGTATCTGTGTCTCAGCCAGAGTAGTTTACCTGGATGGAAACCACAATGATACATCTATACTGCTCCTGATGCCCGCTTTGCTCAGATCTAGCTGCAGTAGCTTCTCAGGACACTGTGTTATGGAGCTCAAGGTCTTTCTTTCCTTTGGTGGGGTAGAAATCCTAAAATCCTAAATATCATTAAATATGTACAATATGCTAGAAGGGAATTATGGCTGCTCCTAAATTTAGTCAAAATAAATATTCATATAAAATAACTTCAAATATGAATATCATGCAAAAACTTGTCCTGTAAAAAGACAGCACTGTCATTAGCCAGCTGTATACAAATGGTCTTTGATTCTATAAATACTGATTCTCACATGTGAGCAAAAAAAAGCAACTCTACTCACTCAGCATTTGGAGAAACCCATAGACATGTCTGGCGTATTCTTCTCTATAGAAGCTGAATGTGCCAAACTCTTGCCACTGGACTTTCAAGGACTAAAATGATACAAAGTGAAGTGTAAAGAAATAAGATCAGCACTCTACCATCTTAAACATGGTGAATTAAGGGTGTCCTTTTTGAATAATAAGGGTACTCTGTGTACATTACATTGCATCCTTTAAGTGTGCGGAGATGTGCAACTTTGTGCTTATCGAGATGAAAGACAAGCCTCTTCAGATTCAAATCTGTCAGCTTCCCTGAGAAAATAGAGCTAATAATACAATGAAAACCAGTAGTGAGATAGGCTATGAAGAAAAATGGTCCTTAATGCCTTTGGTGGCTAGGCTTTAATTCCTAAGGTGATCTATTACCTGGTGTTTGGATACATGCTAGCACCACTTACGCACCTGTTGATCATTTGCCATCTAGAGATGAGAGGCCCAGAGTGCGTTTTGGACTAGGATTACAGTGTCAGTGAATTAGGTTTCCTGGTGTTGTAACATCAGCTTTGGAAGGATGATCTGCCAAAAATTTAATAGTGCAGGAGAACAAGATGCCTCTCAGCAAAAACACTGTCCTCAGTTCAGACTACAAGCTCTTGTAACTACCTATAAATAAAGCAAAATACAATACTGATTGTATAATAGCATTTCTTTTTACACCTTCCCTTTTAAAACTTAGGAATAGACGAACAGAAATGCAATGAAAGCAAGTTCAGACTGGTCAAAGGCCACATACCAGACTTTCCACACAGCCTTAATTCTCCTTTGCTCACCAAGAGTGCACTACCAGGGGACCTAAGGAGATGGTTTCCTCCAGATTATCCCCAGCGTCTCTATTAGCCTGTGTTGTAGAGCATACGCTTTGTGTGACATCAGCAAACGTCGTCCCTGTCATGGCTGCAGTCAGCCCTGCGATACTGAGAGAGTCTTTCATGACACAGTCAGATGGCTGTTTCCACAGGGTTCATAGGTAGAGCAGCCTAGGAAGAGGGAAAGAAACATAAGCAAATGCAAACATGACCTTTCCCAAACTCCAGTGGCTGAAATTCACAATTCAAATATTGTTTTTTGCAGTTTCTTCCATGGGGTATTAAATGCACAAATTAGTGTGTTTGTATGTTCGCCTATATAATTGTGTCTGTTTGTCCATGCTTACCTACAGAAACACAGCAGTAAACATGCAGTGAAAGAAAGGATGAGATTCATGTAAATTATGATATTAGCCTATACAGGGCAGTAAGCTAGTGACCGCTCAGCTCTTAGCATTTGGGGCACATGAGGTGTCTGTAAAGAAGCACGAACATGCTTTTTCAATTCTGCTGTAGTGTGACCTGAAAATGAGTGGCTGAACAATTGGTAAAAAACAGAGCGATTAATTTATTTATTGAATTTACACACAGCCCCCCAAAAGGCATTTCTATAACATGGGGAATTTATCATTCATGTGTGTTGCTCCTGCTCATCTTTTTTATCAGTCTGCCCTATGACAAAGAAGTATCTGCAAATTGTATCTTGTAGCTGTGACTGTTCAGAGACAATGGAAAAGCATGTGCTAGTGCAAAAACTGTTATGGCACAGGACCAAGGCAAGTAAGGTGTTTGGCCTGCTTTCTAAAGTAGCTAGAGGAAAAAAAAGGAAAATAAAAAGAAAAAAAAAAGGAAAAAAAAATATTTCCTCAGGCAGTAAAAAAAGGAAACCTTCTCCATTGGCCTGAACATATCCTGCTGCGCTACACCCAGATAGACCTTATCAAAGGCCAAATAGTAGTGGGAAAAGTGGAACTGATTTCAATTTGCATATCATGCTTTCATTGCAGGAATATCAAATTGATATATTTTTTGCCCAGACGTGGACAGATAGCCGTCTTCGCTTCAACAGCACCATGAAGATACTGACTCTGAACAGCAACATGGTTGGCTTGATCTGGATCCCAGACACGATATTTCGTAACTCGAAGACGGCGGAGGCTCACTGGATCACCACCCCCAACCAGCTCCTCCGCATATGGAACGATGGCAAGATCTTGTACACCCTCAGGTGAGCACTCAGTGGCATGCAGGGCTGAAAGCTTCTCCCTGCTCTGGCGTGGTAGTAGTAATTTTCAGTGATATCTTTGTTCTCCTCTGCTGTTTTGTTCCTGATGCTTAGCTGACCATGCTTGACAAATACTGAAATATTCAGGCATAGGTACTGCAGAGTTTAAAAACCAGTCTTGTCTTTCTAAAAAAGAAACCATGAGAATCAGAAATAGGGCTGTCTAAATTGTAGAATTTGGGCTTTTTAGTGCTTGTAATAAAATCAGGAACACATAGTCCCATAAAACCTGTCAGAAACCTTTCTGATCAGAGTTAGATGCAGGGCTGGATAAAGTATTTCTAGATTCATGCTAATGCCAATACTTGATTCTTCAAATAATTCACTCTGAAAGATAGTCTGTCACATCTCATCACACCGGTAAATTGCTGGAGGAAAGGCTTTTAGAGTTTTTCTAATCTTTGTGATACCATCAACGGTATGGTATTAGAAATACTATATATATTTGCATAAAAAAAAGCCTGTGGAAATCAAAATATGTGTTTACTTATGGAAGAGATGAATTGCTCAGAAGGGAGCTTTGCCATAAGCCATATTCCACATGGCAAACTTTTTCAGAAACATCCCTTTCATACTACATTTTCTTCAGCGATTGTGTTCAGCATATTCTGATCATACTTGCAATTGCAGTTGGGCTCCAGTAGCAAGTCTTTGGCAAACAATAAGAAAGGAATTAAATAGCTGGAAATGCTTCTGACATTTCTGGTGCCCTTCCCTTCTTAGACTTGCTCCACTGTGACAGAGCTCTTGCTTATTTCAGTAACCTTTAGCTAAAGACTTTGGTGATTAGGATGCCAACTCCAATACCCTCTTGGTTTGGTTGCTGGTGTTTGTTCTGTTGTTTTTTCTCTTAAGTCCTGTGTCAGTATTTCAGGGTAAGTTAAGTATCTACCTAATAGTAGACTTTCATACCTATCACTAAAGAAGCTATTTGTTGAATTGACTGCAAAATTTGTCTGAAACAGCTAAAAAAGGGGTAATACTTGACCCGGTGGATTGTTTGAATAAGCATTTTTAGTTTGTGAAAGATGTTTTGAGTCCTTTTCACCCACTCACATCAGTCTCCTTTTTACATAGGAGAAGCTGTTAGAATGATCATTGTTCATTGATAACACCGTGTGAGTCAAAAACAATTTATCTGACTTAAGTGAGCACACAGAATTGATATGGCATGGAAGCGGTAACTACTGTATGTCCTGGTACTGTCAGGTTTTGATGAGTGTTCTGTATTCAGGAGAAAGTATACGAGGTTCAGTCATGCTCCATGCCTTTCCATCCTCTTCCCTTCCCACTTTTGGGTGTGAATGACTCCTGCTGTAACACTGCAAATCCTCTTCTAGTGTCAGTGCAAAAATGCTGTTAAGTTCCTCACAGGTGACCTTCTCCAAGACAGGGGTTTTCTCTGTGCCATCCTAAATCCAAGACACAAACCTTTCCCCATCCAGTTTGTTAGCTTTTGAATTAGTTTAAAAAACAAAAGAAAAAAAAAAGAGGCCAACAAAAAACCCTCATGCCCCACACTTGCTGCATAAATTCAGGCATGCAATTAATGTGTTTGTTTCCTGAAAAAGACTGTATAATAAACTAGCACTTAATGCAATCTACCTGGTAAATAGATTTACTTTGTAAGCTATCAGACTGAAGATTATCTGTTTTTAATAGTCATTTTAAAATCAGCTCCATTCATAGCGTCCTTTGTGTTAGTGATATCACGTAAAACAAGCTTTCAAGTGGGGCTGAAGACATTTCGACTAATCTGTTTATTACCCCTGTGCAACTGGAAATGGCATACAGAGATTTATTAAGTTTTTGAGAAACAGCCCAAAAATGACTGAAGGAATTTTAAGTTCACACTATAAGTAAATGCAGAGAATATTCCTTATAAGATTCTTTATGAGGTTTTAATTTTGTGGAATTACGTACTGCCACATCAGCCATATTTCTTATTGTTTTTGTAAAGAATAGTTGTTTCCATCCCATGTCCTTCAATGATGAATTGCTAGAGAAAGACATATGTGCAGATTTCTTGGGATCAAGAGACTCTTAATGATGTGTCTGAAATTATTTGTGGTTTTAGATAACTATTATTGTTTTGGATCAGGCCTAAATAGCCAATGAACAATCTGCAAATATAGTGCTTTCCTTTCAGGCGTTACTTACGGATGTCAAAGCGCTCTTACATGATACCTAACCCCTGCCTCGTCCTCTGACTGTTCATTCTGCTGATGTGTAGTAACAGACGCTTGGTTTCTCCATAGGCTTACCATCAATGCTGAGTGCCAGCTGCAGCTGCACAATTTCCCAATGGATGAACACTCGTGTCCACTGATATTCTCTAGCTGTAAGTACTGCTTTGATGCCTTGGTGTTGTATACGACTAGTATGCAGAGGCACGAGTTGTTTAATTCTGATTTCTGTCAGGTTGTTCAACCATTCCACAACAGGTATAGGAGGTTTAGGTTTACTTAAGTATTCAGGGGATTTTTGTTTTCCTCTCTAGCACTCCTGGTCAATGGACTTACTCCATGAAGCTTTCTGTAGATTTACTCTGTATTTTTGCCAGAACCAGCCTTTCAGTTGGTACTATAGTCACACTTTCAACAGGAGCCCATGTTCATGCCAGTCTGTGCTATGTTAATCTGTACAATCATGTGACATGCAAATAAGAATAGAAATTGCAGTTTTCTTGTCGAAGTGCACAGCTTGGGGACAAGCCCAGCCATCTCTGAACATCTGAGTTTGTAACGAGTAGCATGGTAATGCCTCTCTGTTCCATAATAAAAGTAAATGGTGTAACTACTGTAAATCTCATTTTCCTTTTATAGCTCAGCTTGTCCAGTAGTCCCAATGTTGTATTGCACGTAGTGTCGTTGATATATTTAAAACCTACATAATAGGCAAAACAAATACATTGGTGAAATGGATGGAAAACAAAAGTCAGGTGAGTTAAACTTGAGGTCCCGTATTTCTGTGAGGAAAAGTTATCTTTGTGCTTATTCATTTGAAGTAGCTTGAGAGCTGTCTCCTCATGGGTACACCTGCACAGTTTTGTAATCCAAAGTCACACAATGCAAATGTTTTACAAACATTTTTAAAAGGGTCTCCAATAAAGGTTTTTCTTTTGATAAACTCCAGGACTCAGGATCTGTGTTCTCCAAAAGTCAATGGAAAATGTATTGATTTGTCTTTCTATTTAGAAAATAGCATTTTCTCCATCACCTCTTAAAAAGCGATAGAAGAATAACACTATTTAATATCTTCATAATAGATATGCTGTTGTGATAGTAGGGTATTGATTTCCATTTATGAATAGTATACAAACAGTGATCCTCAATCAGAAACCAGATTTGAATTTCAGCTGATGCGGGGTGTATTCTTCTTTTTCCCCAGGAAAACGTTTTAAAAAAATCTGCCAGTGTAAACATCTCCCTTTCTCCCAGAACATTATCACTACGTTGCCATTTTTTATGATCTGTGTACATAAGTGAGCCTGGGCCAAAATACACAGTGGTGTGTTTAATTCAGATATGTGGAATATATGCGTACTCAACTGAACAGGAGGCAGATACCTCCTGAATGAGCTTTACTGCTAATGAACACTTGTCACTGAACTATATGCACCTCAGCAGTCTTTAGTTACTGCATGAAGCTACTTTTACCTTGTGGTGATCTGCTATTGATTTGTTGAGGTACTGGGAAAGGAGTGTGTGATCTTAAAAATTAAATCCCAGTCCAGAGATACTAATTAAAACTACCACATCAATTTGATAGGTCCTGTGCTAGCAGTATCCAAAGAAGGTGAACTCTAATAGACAGGGAAGTTGCTTCAAACCTTACATTCCCTAATAGCTAGACAGTTGCTGAATGTAAATAAATGATGCTCTGGGTTTTTTTATTTAATGAGAGAGGATATCAGTGTGAACTTCAGGAGGCTCCACTCCATAGCAAAGTTTCAAATACATCTTGATTTGCAGAGGTTCCTCCTAATTTAGCTCTATTAGCTTAGAGCCCTTCTGCCCTTGAAAATGTACATGTATTGCCATCATACCTGTACTACCCTCTAGGGAGATGGAGATTGCATAGGATCAAGCAGAAGCTAAATGTGTCGCAGTTTCTATGGGTGTTCTTTACAGTTTCTTGCCAGATGGAAAAACCCATGGAGGAATATTAAAATAATGTTTTAGAGTTTTGTCAACATTTTTGGTCATGTTGATAGCAAGAGTGTACTTCTTTAGGTTCATATTCAATAGCGTTCTTTTCCTTGAACACTTTTAGCACTGCTGTTATCATAATAGTAGGACATCTCCTGTGTGATTTGTTTGTTTCATAACTCAGTTGTATTTTTAGTGTTGTGTACATTCATAGCAGTCTCAAGATACATGGCACTCAGTGGGACTTATGAAGTGAATGACTGAGTGAATGCCTGAATGATTTATTACTGCCTGCTATGACAAGTTTCTGAGGGGACACTCTGATTACGGATTCCAAGATGTATGTCTTTGAATAAAATAAAAATGGTTGTAGAATTCACAGCGCAGCACTGCTTCCCTCTGCATCCCTTTCGTTTGCTCCCTGGCACACAGACAAATCTTCGCAGTTTCCACTGTAGACAAGCACAAAAAAGCACAAATTTCAGGCAATATTTCCTGCATCTCTACACATACATGAACAAGGTTAATATTTGAAATGTCTTACTTTTTCTATAAATTTCCCTTGATATTTCAGAAATGTGAAACTAATCTCATTGTTTCTAGAGTATTTTCCTCTAGTGCCAACTAATTCACACCCTAACCCTGTTGTTGCTCTGGGGACAGTTGTTATTCCTTAGGTGGGAATACTGAGCTCTACTTGGTCTGATTGCCAGGATGAATAAGGAGAAAACAGCAGCTCATAAACAAAAGACATATCTCAGTGTGCTGACAGTGGTTAGTAAAACCTACCTACCCCTTCCCGTTGAAAATCTTGTTCAAGAATGGTTCCTGGAGCTCTCTAGTCCCTTTGCTTATAGGAAATAGAAAGTCTTGAAATAATCTGAAACCTCTTTACTCTCTGTGCAAGTTTTGTCTGTGCTTCAGGTGACATGATGAGATGAATCATCTGGCATATTAGGGCACGTGGTAGGTGTGTGTCTGTTGTTGCAGTCCTTATGTAGATGGGCACTTAGCACACTGCTTATGTGAAAAGTTAAGCCTGATGGCATAATGCAGAGCTGCTATGCAATGCGACAGCTCTTTCCCACTCCGTGTACCAGATTGGTTTGATCAACTACATTTGGCAAGCAGGATTCCTTAATACAGAGATGCTACAACATTGGCATCAATGGAGGAGGCTGCTGTGCTACTTTTGGTACTCAAGCAGCATATTAAACTGTCTTGGTTATCTCTATTCAGCACTGATCTGAGCATTGTGGAAATAACTTAATTTCAGGACTCTGCCATAAAATTTAGTTTATTGAGGTAGTTAAGATTCACATAAACATCAGTAAGGAAGAAGAGGTATTCTGCCTGAAAGACAATGTCAGCACTAAACAAATAAGACACAGGCAGCAAAATGCAGGCTGGAAATGAGAAGTTAAGCACAATTAACTGTGGAACTCCTACCATGGGATACTGAGGGTGCTAAAAGTTTATAAGGATTCAAAAGTGTTTGGACGAATTATTGGAAGAAAAATGCATTGGTAGCTATTAAGCATAACGAGATCATTCTGTACTAATGGCCACTATTTTTTTTATTCTGAGGGAGTGAGAGTATTTCAGATTAAATAGTCGGCAAAAGTGACTGTATGGCTAAGCACTTGAAAGAACTCTTTTCCATTAGAGTTGCCACGTGGCTGGTTTCCAGCTTGCCTACATGGTTTTGGTTTTAATTTTTCAGCCACTGTTGGGACAAATGTTTTCTAATTTCTTAATTTGGGAGGACTAGGCACACTGCAGAATAATGTGAGCATGTTTGCACCCATGCCTGCACAACAGTTAATTATTCAAGGTGTTCATTTTTCAGCTCAGAAACAAACCTTCACCTCCTCTCCCCATACCTGTGCTCAAGATTAACTTAAATTCCTGACACTCCTTCCGGTGATAGCATATGACAGCCATACCAAAATGAAGCTGACAAACCCGTTACACCTTGTTTAGAGCATCTGGTCAACTAACTTATTCATTATGTACAAGCAGCTTTATGGTGGGAATCTGTGCTAGCTGCATACCTGAGGTCTGAAACAATCTATAAGGCCATGCTTCAGGCTGCACCAGATGCAGTAATATCGAGCTGCAGTGCAAAATGCCAGAATAAAAATAATAAGACTGAACTGATTAATGGGTTTTCATTGCTTTATTTCTCTTGCTGCTGTTCTGATCAAAGTGCAGACACTGTTGTTCATTTTAAAAAGCACCTTAGATATTTTTGTAGCCAATTACTTATCTTTTCCCTTATTTTCCCAATTTTCCCAATTTCCCTTATTTTCCCAATTTTCCCAATTACTTGTCTTTTCAACAGTGTCCCGAGTTGCCCATTACTGGAGGATTGCTGCAAGGCAGGAAAAGGTGGACATGCCCAGAATGCCATTCCTACTGCAAACGCTAAAATATACACACGAAGGTTCATGAACAATTCAAGTGTTGTCAGTTCAGTTGAAAACAGGGGAAAGTCAAATTTCCAGCTATTGATAGTCCAGTTTTCTCAGTCAGGTCTTAAAACATGTACTTCTAGCCTTCTGAAAGTTCAAATTTTGTTTTTAAGTTATGTACAAAAGCATGCAAAGTATTGCAGAAAAAAGTAAGGAAATGTGAAATGCATTTAAAAGAAATTCTCCAAATCTAACATAGTGCTTGAAAGAAACAGATTCTGTCTTTCTAAATATAAACTCAGTTCAATCAAGTGTTACCCCTTTGAACATGAAACCTCTTATGGATATGCAATCAGTACTTTGAGCCTCATATCATTAATTTTCCAACAGAACTAGCTGTCATCGCCAATTTTAATATGTTTCTCCTAGCCTAGAAAAGTAAATGCTGGTTCTGTGGAATGAGCTGTGCTTTGTTTCATCTCATGTATCATCAGCAGAATCATTAATAAAGTCTGAGGACAGAATTTTACTCCTGATGAAGAACACGCTAGAAGCAACACAGCTTAATGTTCATATCTCAAGAGGAGTTTCATTAAAGATGCTGGGAAGGCATTGCAATGTGCAGAGAAAGCTTTAATCCACATCTGAACTTCCCATCTGTGCTCTCTGTAATGGGCTGAACCGGATTGTGGGGCATCCATGGAATTCTTGATTCAGGTTTTGTGACAAGCATATTTTAGGCATTGTAGCTTTTTCCTCTTCTAGGAAGGTAGAAATTAAGGTACCGGGATGCATCCATCCTTCTCTTCAGAAGGCTGTCTTTTACAGAGAATAGTCAACATATAGAGTTCTTATAGAGAGGAAAAAAGAAATATATTTATGGAAAATTTAGCCTTTGAAAGTTTCCTCCCAAATCCTGTACTTAGCATATGACTTGTGTCATATGACAATTCATGAATACAATGCGTGAAGCATATCTGTGATAAATCCCTCCTCCTGTTCATGTGCTAGTCCCTCTCATACACAGGCATTTCCATATCTTCTTATTTCTGTTGCCCTCTTTTAGACTTTACTGTTTTCATTACACATTTTTTCAAATACCTTGGCTGGTGTGCAAGGCAGTATTCAAAGGCAAGTTGACCATTCCAAAGATGTATGAGTGCATGATCCTGTAGGGATCTTCTTTGCTTTTGTTAACCTGTAAGCATTAATGTTTCTAAGCATTTTTTTTCCTGAGGTACCCACAATAACACCTGGATACAGTGAATTTGAAATATGTTATAATCTTATGTGAGTAATTTAAGTTCTTCATTCCAATAGACATTCTGAGTGTAATCTGCTACTGCATTGCTCAGTTGTTAACTTTCCTTAGGTTTCCCTAAAATTCCCTGCAGGTGTTTCTTTTTTATCTATCATAAATAATGTATTGTTTCTTAGAGAGTCAAATATTTACCTAATTCCTTGACTACGCACTACTGGCTGATTCACTACTACTTTTCTGTGTGTGACTCAATACATTTCTCAATATGTAAGAGACACTGCGTTAAGTGTCTTGTAGATTTTTATGACTCTATTTTATAGCCAAGCCAAGACTCATAACAATTTTACAAGTTAGTTTGCATTGGAAGTTCTGCTAATTTTTATCTAATTGCTCCAATAGGATGTACTATATATCTATGGAATTGGTCAAATTCATCCATCATATAGGTACCTTCACTGTAAAGTTAGACTTTCTAAACCTGGTTTATGGTAGATTCATGCCAAAGTAGTGCATATTGTAAGTGTCAGTGTGGCACTACTCTTTGTGTTACTCTTCTGTCTCATTGCATGAGGTATATCAGAGACATCTTTCTAAACATTTACAGCTATATGGTTCAGTGCTGATTCCAAGTTTATACAATATGTTGCGATACAAGAGTAATAGACTTAAAACAATCTGATATTAGATCTGATAGCGACCAATACACAAATGATCTCTGTTTTGTAGAAAAAGCAGTGAAACTACCCTGAGGTTGAGGGTTGTCCATTGCCTCCCTGATGATCAAGGAGAGCTGATGGCAGTGGTTAATTCATGTATTATCCCTTGCTCTTCTATTCCTCACAAAGAGCTAAGGTTTTGGCCTCATAGTAGACCAAATGTCTCACTCCTTTTACAGCGACTCTTGAGATTTTTCTCCATGAGATTGAAGGCTCCTCTGGAAAGGCAGCAGCTGCTGTTGTTACTTCCAGCAAAAATGAGACCCTAGAGTAAAATTACAGCAAGTGCTTATTAGTGAAGCCTAAAATGCTTAACTAATGATATCTTGGGTCCAGCAAACTCTTCCTGAGACTGTCTGGATTGATGGTAGGCTATTCCAGGAACCTGGCATCTACCCCAGTTTTGCAGTGGTCTTCCAAGGATCCTTGGTGTCTCCGTTTACCATGCACGGTTGCCTGAGGAAGATGGGAGGCCTGCATCACGGTGCAAACTCTCTAGGCAATCTGCTGCTGAGCCAAAAAAATGCTCTTATTCCAGGATCTGAAGATCAGGATAGGTGACAGTATTTCAGGGATAGGACCCCCCAGGTCTGACTTACATTTAAACAAGAAGACTGGAAGTCCCAAAAATCCCAAGTGCAGTCTAGGGTCTCAAAGCAACCAGTCTTATTTCTTTGAATTTTCTATTAGCAAGATTTAAAAAAAAAAAAAAAAAAAAAAAACCAGTACCAAAACCAATTTTAGAAAAGACAAAACCTGCCTGCAAGCCATTTTTTTTTGGCAAGAATATATGTAGCTGACTAAGTTATGCTTATGGTGTCAGGAGAAATTAAGAGAAAATGCTGAAGCAAGGCAGGTGGCTGGTTGCCTGTCTGACAGCTGAAATGTATCAGCAAAAGGCCCTGCAGTCTCTGCCATGTGACAATCATTGTTAGTTCCCATGATTTCATCACAGATCTCATGATATTTGGTGTTTACTTGAACCCAAAACCTCTTTAAGCATGTTATCATGTGCCAATGTGGGCTTTCTTTTTTTTTTTTAACAAACATTCCACAGTGTGACACAAATGCACCAAGGCAAGAAGAAAAGGACTTTCTCCCTCAAATGTAATATAACACCTATGATATACTATGTACTTATATTATTGTTATTTGCTTATTTAGGTATGTGATAACTGATTTGCAAATGAATCTGATCTTTATGGAGAGGCTGGTCCATAACTTGTAAACTCCTGGCAGCCCTGTGTTTGTAAGTTCGACCGTATAGAGCTCGTCTTTGTGTTATACAGAGCATCAAAAGACAGTCACGCTCCTTTGCATCATATTTTTTAACACAAGAAGGAATGACTGGTTTTAGCACTCTGTAACAATTGCATCACAGGACAATGTGGGGATGCTCTGGAATAGAAATCATTGCACTCTCTTGCTTAGGGAGTCATAGAAATCCATTCTATAAATAAAGAATTGTCTGTAAGTAAGATAAAAGTGCCCCTTTATGGGTCTTTTATTTCAACATAAGAAAGCAGACTGAATGGCTTGCATGGTGCTGCCCTTACAGGCAACACTCAGAGGTGGATCGATAGTCACCAGTGGCCAAACTCTTTACAGTGCTGTGCATAGCTCAGTCGGGCAGATTTTGATCTTGGGCAGTTATCTTGTTCCTAAGAATAAACTTCCTAAGGCACCTTCCAAGATGCATGCTCCATTTGTGTGCACAGGTGTTACATCGTATGCTTATTTGGCGTTCCTTTCTTTTGGAGTGTTAGATTTTTACAAATGCAGATATAACTACACATGTTTATTCCTTGTAGCCTCCCTTGATGTAACTGAAATGTACATCACAAAATATAACATAAAACGTGAAAGTGCAAGTCAAGGTAACCCACCGCCAGGCAACTTAAAAGCTGCAGCAGTTCCCTTCTCCCACATTTATCTGCACATTTGCAAAGGCAGGAAACAAGCTTGCTTGAACCCAGGAGGTTCAAGCTATTTTAGGTCCCTAGTAGGATATGTGACATATTTTTTAAGAAACAAAGAGCATATAGTTTTCTAATTACTTTAGTTGCTGTAATGAGTAGATTAAAAAAAGATTGTATTATTGTCTTCCATGGTCACCTCAGTTGCCACACTGAAAGTTACATTAATGCATCTCCCAACTGTGAGAACTATGTGCCTGAACTCACTGGTGTCCTAAGAGAAATGAAGAATTGCTGCAAAATTGCTTACAAGTGTAGAGAAACCATTTGGCACTTTGAGAACCAAGAAGAATTGAACAGGTGTCAGAATCAGAACAAATACCAAGTAAAATCGCTGAGGAGGAGAGAAAAGGAGAACGAGGAGAGACCAGAATCGCCAAGGTCAGCCAGGTAACCTGCAGTATGCCACTGAAGTTTAACAAAAGCAGTGACTATTGATTCTCAGATTAAACACACCTAGGCTAGAGCCCAGTTGATGCTTGTTACTTTTGCTAGGTTTGGCTGACCAGTGATAATGAGGTTAGTAGAAGCCATCAAAGGTTTACTTGTAAGAGACTCAAAAACCAGAATGAAAACATCAAGTCCTCAACCTGTTAGCCTTGTCTTGTCAATTTTGTTTACTTTTAACACAGCCTGGAAAAACAAGGTAGCCTGGAAACATGAAATGTTACCATGAGACGATTCACTTCTGCTTCTGCAAAATTAACAGAAAACCAAAGACATACCGCTAGTGCCCACAGACCTAAGAAAGGGAAGAAAGTAAGGCAGTCATTCAGCTTTGAACATTGTTTTGCTATCAGTGCTAGAGGACAATCACGGAAATGTGTTGTGTATCTGCTCCTGTTAGAGGGATGTTGCTGTGGTCTGCCTGGCTGGATCCCTTGGTATGAAGGGCAGGTCTATCTCCTTAAAAGGTGATTAACTTTGTGTAACAGGCATGCTATATGACAGATGATAAAACTAATCCTTTTTCATAGTTGGGTAGCATATATGTCTGTCAAAACAAAATACGCTAGGATTATGTGTCTTACTATCAGATAACTCCTCAGACAGATAAACAAATGAGTGATAAGATTTAGACGGGAGAAAGCAGAAACACAAATTGAGACATCAAATTTAATTTTGACTTTCAAGTAAGTATTTTTATATTCTCCTATATGATGTAGATTTTCAATTGATTCTTCTTTAAGAAGCACGGCAATTTTGTGTATCTAAATACGGAGATTATTTCTGTGGAATGGAAATTAAGTTATGATTTAATGTTTGCGTTAGCCATGGATATTATAAAGTAATTTATTTTTTCCCTATTTTTTTTCATAATGTGACTTCTGGCAGTTTTACCACTAATCTATTAAAGCTCAGGAAGAGTTGACTTTTCCACAAAACCTTTCTATCAGTCCTAAGAAAGAAAACATAGGGAGGCACGTAGATTGAACAAAAGGTGCATACTATTCTGGGGCAATTGGCTGAATCAGAGAGCTTGTGCAGAAGACACTGAAGCTCCTTTCTAGCTCCTTCTACCTGAGTTTCCCAGGGAAACCAAGGCAGTATGGGGAGGGCTGGTGTGTGACTTTATTATGTCCTGATG
This sequence comes from Platalea leucorodia, assembly GCF_965183815.1. Taxonomy (NCBI): domain Eukaryota; kingdom Metazoa; phylum Chordata; class Aves; order Pelecaniformes; family Threskiornithidae; genus Platalea; species Platalea leucorodia. The sequence continues at coordinate 73,058,477 of NC_138824.1, forward strand.
GAGGGTAGGAGCATCCAGGAGCTCAGAAGTTCTGGCTCCACCAGTTGCGATGTAACCTTAATCGGACTTGTTGTTTCCTCTTGTCTTGCTTTTGCTGCCACTTGCATTGATGTCTTTTGGTGAGCACTGGTGAGAAAGGTTAGCTGCACCTGTCTCCTCTGCTTGGTCAGCCCTGAGTGCATCAGTTCAGGGGACATCCCAGTTAGTGTCTCTTTTTTCACTCTGGCAGCCTGATTTGACATCTATGTTTCTTCCCTTTGGAAAACCACCACCAGTGAAGAACCAAGAGCCTCATTAAAACAAATCTGATTATCAGGAAGTGGAATGAATTGCAGTTCACAGTATTTAGACCCTTCCTCAATATCTTTCTATTTTTATCCTTAGTAACACAGGTTACTAGAAAACCACCTCAGAACTGTTCCATGCTTGACATAGGCCTCTTATGCAATGAAAAGATGAACAAAGTTCATGGTCTGGGTCCCTAAGATCAATGTATTCCATACCATGCCCCAGGATATATTAAAGCCATCTAAATTCCTAATTGAAACTGTTGCTTGACTAGAACAGAAGAAAATAATATGTGTGAAAGGCTGATATGAAGTTAGTCCTTGATTTGTAGACAAACATCTTAGAAAAGAAGATCCATCCTGATTTCACCATCTTCTGCTCCATTTTTTTCCTCAGTAAAAACACAAGCAACATGAGCATAACAACAACAACAAACCTCCCAAAAGAATCTCTGTTCTTTTCTCTCTCTCTCACAGGCATGCATCCTTCTGCCCACACCCACTCACATACAGATACACCTAGAAGAATAAGGATGAGAAAACAGATATGCGATAGCTTTCAATCTTTTCATTACTGGCAGGTGCTCAGCTACTAAGGCAACAAGCAATATGCAAGAAGCTGCATAGAATTAAACAGGATGAAGCAAAAAGAAGAACAAATCCTACTGTAAATCCTCTGAAACAAACAAACTGACTGTCCTTTAACTTTTCTTAATGGAATATATGTTAAATATTTAGTTATGTCCTTGAGGCACTCTGGTGCTGGTAAGCTTATAAATCTTCTCTTTATCTACTTTAACTGATTTGACATTTGAATGCACTTTTCCTATAATTGTGCTTTAAAAAAAAATCTATTAATATTATAGTCTTCATAGGTTGCAATGGTATACTCTGCATATCTCATGCTGTTTGAACTGATGAAGGCTGAATGTCAGAGCTGACAAAGAATTTTTAAGGATTTTTTTTTTTCCTTTGGAAAGAGGTTATTCCTGTGAAATATAAACTTTTCTTTTTGAGGAATATACATTTTAACTTTGTTAAAGATTTTAGGAATTTTTGGTCCTCAACAGAAAGAAGTATCCACCCTACAACATCCTGAGGCACCCGAAATCTGAATATGTGATGCTTAATTTTAAATCTCATCTTAAAAGGACAATGGAGAGGTTCTCAATATACTTTTTTCATTTTGCCTATAAGTGGCCTGATCACACACTGGCTATTTTACAGTTTTTGAGTCATTTCTGACTCTCAGAAGGTGAAGACAATATGCTTGTTGTATTTCAAAATATACCACCTAAGGGAAAAATAGTAGCTATTTTGTACTTACAGTACTTTCTATGCATTTATGTGAAAGGGAGCAAAAATACCACCCCATTTAAGAAAAAAAATGGTAACCATTTAGAGCAAACAGTCAATGTTGTCCACGTTTTAATTCTGGAAGGTCAGTTGCTCTTCTCAATTTAAAAAGAAGAAAAAGCAGCAAGAATTGCGTGAAAATACCTTACGGGTATTTTCTTCCTGTATTGATTGACTTCAAATGAAGCTACTAGACCAAATGAGAATGGAAAAGTTTGTCTGCAAGTCATGACTTTTAACAGAAGGGAACTTTGAGATCTGAATGGTGTATTTGTTCACAGCAGTTGTCTGAAAATCAACATTTCAATAAGACAACATTGCTTGCCTCTGGCAGCCAGAGAAGGCAACCACAAGCTCTTGGATAAACGTCTCTTATGATTAAAAGGAAACTGAGATATCCAAGTGTTTCATAACATGGTATTTCCTTTCTTTCTTTTTGTCCCCAACACCTTTCCCCAAAGTCCATATTGAAATCTTTAAAGCTTTTCGTGTCTAACCAACACAAGACTGCAGAGAGGAAGATAAAAGGCTGTTCCCAGCAACGTGCAAACTTCAAAGTTGTTTGGAGGATTTGTACTGTAGGTTTCTATTGATTTATGTGCAAAATATAGCAGTATTTCTTATGTCAAGGCTTAGCAGAATTGACAGCCAAAAATCCTGCTCTGTGGTACTATCAGATTTCAAAAGTTAAGCAAGCTGAGACTAGTCACTACTGGTATGGGAGTTTCAGCAGGAAAACTGAAGTGTTTCTCAGATTCCAGAATTACAATCACACTTCTTTTATTTATAATTGTGTTCACCGTGATTTGTTACAGCCACCAAAGGGTACCTTCCTGCTAATATCTTACATAACTGTATGTACCAAAGTAAAACACATTAATGACCAGTGCATGATAGTAATCTTTAATGTTTAGATGCTATACCGAAGCGCATGGTGGAGTAATGTGACAACGGTCATTACCTGAAGCAGGGGAGGTTCTGACTTGATAGAAGGAAAAAATCACCAAGGACAGTCAAGCATTGGAGCAGGTTGTCCAAGGACATTGTGAAGTCCTTGGAGGTTCTCAAGACGCAACTGGATACCTGGCCTGAATTCAGTATCAACCCTACTTTGAGCAAGCATTCAAACCAGAAACATCCTGAAATCCCTTCCAACTTGACTGACTCTACCATAACACATTTTTCACATTCAAAACAAGATTTATGTTAAAATATTCAATTTTCCTTATAGAGAAATTTGTTCATATTCAGAGATAAAAATCTGTGTTTGTGAAAGCCATCTTTCCTCGACAACTTTTTAAAAGAGTCAGTTTTTCTTAAGGAACTCCCAAAAAGGGAAGGGGCGGGGGGGGGGGGGGGGGGGAAGAACTGCAAATTGTTGCAGCTTTCCCTTCGCAGTTTATTTTTCTGAATAACTGATTATATGTCCTATTAGAAATTGTGATGTTTTTCTGTATATTTTCGTTGCACAATGGTTGTTACCACCAGGAATCACTGGTATATTAGTTGCAAATAAGGTAAACTTTTGTTGATCAAGACCTGGGGATTCTTCCAAAGACTAATATAATCAGGCAATAAGTTCAAAAGTCAAGCAAGATATAGAATTTGTCCTCTTATTTCCCTAGAGCTCTCCCCACTCTGTGTAGATTCCAGGAATTGATTTTCAGGTTCCTGGCATACTACTGTGAGAGCTCATTTTTCCACCCGTTGGCTATCAGCATTCGCACCACAACAGTACACAAGGACTCTGACACTGACTCCAGCAGCTCCTTACACTCTGCTCAAATTAGACACTAATTCTGGTTCTTGACACAGGTCAGACACATGAGATCTGTTTCCCCTCCTCTCCACTACCTAGTTGGTCCCCACTGAATCACCTCCTACCTTTCACAACTGTCTTTAGAAACCTTTTAGCTGTCTCTATCTCCTATAACCCTTTCCTTTTCTTCCTCCCCCCACCCCCCATTTTTTCCCTTTTTCCTTCTTTCCTTTCTCCTCTATTTCCTTTCTTCTCATTTTCCCTTTTTCCTGTCCCTCTCCCCTTTTTCCCCTTCATCCTATTGTCTTCCACCCATGACTATTTCCTTCCTCCACCTACTTGGTCTTTCTTTGCATTCCTGCATGGACTGGCTGTGGCCAGAATTCCCTTCCTCAGGTCTGTCAAGCGAAAATGTTCCTTCCAGCTTCTTCATTCTTTGGCAAGAAACAGAAAGGAGTTGAGAGGCTGAGCTCCACCTGTGAAGCCATAAGGGTAACACCTAGAGAGTATCATTTGTTGCTTGGAAGTTCAGGGTGGCCTCTGCATAGGAGTGACAAGTCTCAAGTGACATTCAGATGGACAATTACATACAATAAGGGAGGGAGAAATAAAGAGCTGAGAGAAGGAGCCCGGGAACAAGAAGAAGATATAAGGACTAGAGAATCTTCTTGTGATGCAGATGTTGACAGAGGGAAATGGATAGTCATGCCCATGTTTGAAAAGACAGATCCAAAAAATTGATGATGTAAGGTAAAACTCACAGAGGAATAGAAAACCCAAGAACTCTGACTGAATTTCAGGATAAGATATTCACAGTGACAGGAAGCTTGGAATTAGGAAGTAGAGATAACATAGAGAGCTAGTATACAAAGTAGACCAAGACTAAAAAAAAACAGAGCAAGAAAATGTGTAATTATTTTACTGTTCAGAACTCAAGCATAAAAAGACATTAAAAAGTGCCATATACATACCTAGCACAAAATTCATACAGTTTCTGTGAATTTGTTTTTCTAAATTCTGTTTCATAAGCATCAGTTCAAATAATTAACTGATCTAAAATTTTTGTCCTTTACTCAAACAAACTGACGAGCTTTTGCAGTTCACTAAAAACCTCAGTACTTACCTTTCCAGTAATTTCTTATCACATACTGTTGAATTTTTTTCATTTTAATCTGAACTTGGAGCAGAAGTGCTGAAACACTGTAAAAAATATTCTCATAGCATTCTTCTGATAAAGAAAGGCAGGGCATAGCAGAAATTTCTCGCTGGAGGTTTTACCTCTGTAGAATTTCTGGACAACTGTAATAACTGAATGTGAGACTGAAATCTTGTTCAGACAGACATACATACTTCTCAGTGATGGTCAGAACAAAACCTTTTGAAGTTCTGGAAAGAACTCATCATACAAATACTATTGTGAATGACTGACTGCAATTCCAAATCTGCTTCATCATTTTCATCTTGACTTCACTTCAAAATGATTATCCATCGCAGGCTTAAAACACTTCTGAAACCATAGGAAAAGCTAATACCTGCAGTAGTCAGAAAGTTCATAACAACTGTTAAAGTTAGAGAAACAAGGTTTTAGAAATCTCTTAAGGAGATTTTTGAATGTTCTTTGAAATAGTATTTAGTTTCTTCTCACCTCTCAACTCAGGTGTATAAATTACTACTTTTCCAACTCTATAAGCCCTTGAGAAACTGAAGAGGCCTTCATTAACTGAAATAAAGTACTTATGTACTCCATTAAAGTGTCAGTATTTTCAAGATCTTTTTATTAAGCTATTCTGTCTATAGAATATGACTTTCCTTTCCCACCTTGGAGGGTTTTAAGATGCTCAGTATCAAACTTACAGAAACTTTATACCTAGCAAGATTATTAGAATTGCAAGAATTAACTTATACTATACCAGTGTTCGCGTGTGGATAGGAGATACTGCAATCACATTTATAGAATAGTAACATATGAAATGAATATTCTGATCTATCTATCTCAATCAAGAGGGAAACAATGGAAGTTGTTTTTCACAATTCCTTATCTTTAATTTTTAATGAATAAGTCCATTTAAAGAAAGTTTTCTTTTGTTTTGTTTTTAATGTAAAGCCAGAAATTGAACAGTTGGAGTGATGTTCCTTATATAACTGATAAGCTTTTCAGGTGATGACTGACATATAGTAGATTTTAGACCTAGACCAGAGTTTCATGTAACTTTTGCGGTCTTTTTTCCTACTTTCTTAAATGTTGCCTGTTCTTTTGTTCTTATACCATTGTTAATAGCATGTAATCTTATAATTTTAAAGTACAACAAACCTACTAAAAAAGTCTGAGCAGAGATCTAACAAAATGCGTATGAACACATTGAGGTTTTGTAGGTGATATTACCTGCATATTTCTTTTTAGTAAAGATAACTTGGATTTCCTACATCTTATTTTTAAATGTTGTTCTCATGAAAACAATACTTGAGCATTAACATCAGATACGTTTAGCCTTACCTCAGGTTTAATATGATCAGGCTTTGTACAAAAGTAAATAAATCTCTAATGTCTTTGCTGTGTTTATAAGATGTCAGTGTGTTAGTTTGGACAGCTGTGTTACACTCCAACAGTGTAAGACATCTACAAGTCTCTGTAGCGCTAACAGTTCAATACCAGAGACTTCAGGTTATTAGGTTGGAGGAGGTGTCATGGTATGTTGCAAACCAACCCAAAACTCATGTGCTGTGATGACATAGAGACACAAAATTCACATGCTGTGATGGCATAGAGTTGAACCTTAAGAAGTTTAGTGCTGTGGATATCTTCTTGGCTGTATGGCAAAGGATATCTGCTAAAAATCTTTGAATGCCAAACTAGCTGGTCTATGAATCCATGCAGGGTTGTCACTAATACCTCAGTGCCTTTCCTCTTGATGCCGTAGGCATTGATTAATTAGTTTAGTGTGCACTGCCAACACCAAACGTAAGAAAGTTGTGCCAGGTACCTAAGCTATCAGATGAGAGGAGACAGTCCAAAGGATTTCTGTAATCGCTAAGTAATAGTTTCAGTTGTCTTCCTGCAACTGTGAGACTTACTTAGAAATTTAATTTTAAAATGGCCACCTGGGAATGTGCATGTTCTTCTTGTTTCCAGGAGCTGGGTTTTTAAGTGAAATAGCAACTCTGCCAAGAGGGTTTTTATACAGCATGCAGTTGGAGTTGCCAGATAGTAAAGAAAAAGCATGGGACTTCTTCCATCACTGGCTTTGGTATTTTTATTTCCTTAGTGTATTGAGTTTTCTAGTTATTAGGAAAGGGAATCTGGTTTTTAGTTGGAAGAAAAACATCTCACCAAATTACTATTTCTCTTCTATGTTGTCCCAGCCTAGGATTCCTCTCAGTTTTGCCTCTGTGCACATGACATAAAATATAAAGTGATTCCTAAGTGTAACAGTGTGTAACTTCACATGAACTACTGGCCTATACATTAAGGAATGACATTTTTAAACTCATCATTAAATATTTAAAGGCTGTTTGTGGCCTGAGATAAATCTGGGGCTCTTGCTGTGGGTCAAACCATTTGTGAACTGTTATAAATAGGTACCACAATCAGTACCCTGTGAGAACAAAACACGTGTTCATCCAAAACATTGAGGCTGTGTCTCTACCAGTAAACTAAACAAAACCAGAGTATATTCTTAGGTGCTGGAACCAGATGGCATGACTGGATTGTTGGAGCAGCCCCTTGGCAGGGTCCTGTTCTTTGCTTATTGACCTTCTCCCGTTTTCTAGGCGTGGATTTGGGAAGGTGAGGGTTTGCACTTTATGTAAAGGAATAGCTTAAATGCATGGAACTCTGCTAGGGAATGAGTGACAAGCACCATGAGAGCTTACAGCTAAAGATCAGACCAATATGGGTGACATCACATCAGGCATCTGATGCAGATCACCTGATCAAGAAGACGAAGACTTCTTTAGGTAGCTGGAAGAAGCTGCCTGATCACAAGCCCAGGCAGTCATGGAGGACTTGAAGCACTCTGATATCTGTTGTAAGGGGAGTATGGTTAGACATTAGCAATCCAAGAGATTTCTACAGTGTGTTGATGACAGTCTCTTAACACAGGTAACTGACACGCAGACTAGGACATCAGTTTCTGGTGTACTTATTACACACAAGTAAAGAAGAACTGTCTGAGGATGTGGGAGTCAAAGACAGCCTTAGCTGAAGCTACTATGAAGTGACACAGTTAAAATCCTACGAGAAGCAAGACAAATAGTGGAATCACAACTCTGGAGTTTAGGAAAGCAGACTTCAACTTGTTCAGAGACCTGCCTGGCACAGTCCCATGAGACTGCCCTGGAGGGCAAAGGGGCTGAGGAGAGCTCGTTGACCTTCAAGGACAGCCTCTTCAGGTGTGATCAACAAAACTCTACAGTGGAAGAAGACTTAGAGGAGATGGGCAAGAGTGATGAGATCAGGGAAGGTTGTGAGGAATGAACACCAATTATCATCAAGATATCTGAATTTATCTCAACACAAAGGAGACTGGAGGGTGACCTTTGTTTTCGATATACAGCTGTACCAGCAGGTTGTGGTTGTGTAAACAGCCTTCCCTGAGATAATTAGTAGAGAGTAATGTTTTCCTGAGCTAGCCAGAGGGCAGCTAGCATGGAGGGCAGAGAACTGCATATGTGATTCAGCCCAACGTAAAGTGTAAAAACTGAACAATTAACAAAATGTACTTTGAAGAGAATAAAGGGCTTGAGCTGGCTTTAACACACATATTCCTTCCCAGTGACTGGGGAAGTTCAGCATCATGATGGTGGAGTATATGGAGACTGGTAATGGGAATCATGTTTTAATTGTGATTCAACTGCATATTACAACTGCTATATTGTGCTTGTGTTGTCATTTCAGTACATTGCCGTAGCACTCTGCTAATTCAAAATCCTGTGTAACTTCAAATACCTACAAATAAGTAAGTTTGATATTAAGCATTAAGCCCTCCTCATGTGGAGCATATAGAAGAACCTAGTCAGAGACTAATGGGCTCTAGCATCAGGGTAAAAGAAGAGTCTGCTCCAGAGTGCAGGAAGTCAGACAAATGTGACAGTAGGCCAGTGTGGATGAATGAAGAACCTCTGACGGAGCTCAAATGCAAAAAGAAAGTACACAGAAGGTGGAAGTAGGAGGAAGCTGCCTGGCAGGAGTATAGAGACATTGCTGAAGCATGCAGAAATAGTTAGGAAAGTTGAAGAGCATCTAGAGTTGAAACTAGCAAGTGATGCAATAGTAACAAGAAGAGTTACTACAAGTACCTTGGCAGCAAAAGGAAGGCTAAGGCAAATGTGGGCCTGCTACTCAATAGGGCAGCATACCTAGTGACAAAGGACGTTGAAAAAGTTGAGGTACTCACTGCTTTTCTTTCTCACTTTTTTACTGGTGAGGACTGTTCCCACGTCCCCAAACCTATTGGCAGGGTCTGTGAAGTAAACTGTGAAAGACAGAACTAGGAAGCACTTAGACCAGTTGAATATACATAAATCCATGGGACCAGGTGGAGTGCATCCAATGGCCACTGTCATTGTGAAGACACTTTCTATCACCTTTGAGAGATCACTGTGTTTGAGGCAGATTACCGATGGCTGTAGAAATGCAACATCACACCTGTCTTCAAGAAGGAGGATCCAGGTAACTACAGGCCATTTAGCATGACCTCAGTCCCTTGGAAGATTATGAAGCAAATCCTCCTTGAAGACATCTACAAGCAGAGGAGGGACAAAAAGTTGATTGGCAGCATCCAGCGTGGATTTATCATGGGCACATCATGCCCTAGCAAACTGATTGCCTTCTGTGATGAGATGGTTGGCTTTGTGGAAAAGGGGACAATAGTGGATGTTTTATGGACCTTTGACATAGTCTCCCATAGTATCCTTGTAGCCAAATTAGTGAGATATGGATTGGATAAATGGATTGTAAATTGTGTGGAAAATTATCTGTGCTGTTAACTCAAAGGATCTGTGGTACAAAATCTACCTATGGCCACTTACTAGTGGTGTCCCTGCGGGATCAATACTGTTTAATACCATTATTAATGATCTGGATGATGAGACAGCATGACATCTCAGCAAGCTTGAGGATGATATACCAGATTTAAGGAGAGGGGAGGTAGTACACTGGAGGCCAAGGCTGCCACACAAAGGGACCTTATACAGGCTAGAAAAATGGGATGACAGGAACCTTTAATGAAGTTTAATACAGGGAAGTGCAAAGTTCTGTATCTGGGATGGAATAATCCTATATAACAGGGGGTGACTGGCTGGGAGTTGACTGGCTAGAAAGCAGCTTTGCAGAAAAGGACCTGGGTGTCCTGGGTTACTTTCTATAGTTGATGAACCCTCAGTAAAAGATATCATGTGTCAATGGAGATGAAATAATTTGAAAAAATATTGCAGAGTGGGAAAAAAGCCATAAATCTCAGAATTTTTTTAAGAAAGCATTTATTGGCAAACTAAAATCAAGCCAAGTTATTTCAAGTGCCAGTATATGAATGAAATATTTGACAGTGAAACAGAAAGGGGTGGGAAATGTAATAATTTTTTGGGGGAAGTAAGTGCAATCTTGGTATCTAGATTTAAGTTCATTTGCAAATCAAATACTCCCCATGAAGGCACACAGTATTCAAAAGAGGATTTGAAAACTAGAAAATGCTTTCTTATTTCTTTTTGGCTAGCTTGAATAATGTACATCAAAAGGTTGCATCAACTATTATTTTTATGGTCTGTATTGAAATTAGATTCCGTACATCTATTCAACAAATTCATTCAGCTATTGAGTCTTCATCAGTTGTGTTATCCTCCACCTCATTAACCAAACAAGAGTAAAGGAGGGAATCAGGAAAGAAAATCTTCAAAATTTATTCTGATATTTCTATAGCAAAAAATATTCTTCATTTTTCCACAATGTCAGTAATGATAGTATTGAAAGAGAAATTGAGAAAAATACCTGGTTAGCAAATACAATAGAGAATGTCAAGATTCACAGAAGTCTTTGCTTCAAGTTTAAAGGGGATTCTGCATAATACCTTTTTTCCTCTTTACTGAGAAGAACATTCTATAATGGTGTACAACCCAGATAATTGTCGACAAAGTAAAAATGACAGGAGTTTCGGGAAAAAAAACCAAGACAAACTTGCAAAAAAATTGATGCCCCTGAAAAAGTCTGGTGGAAATTTTTCCCTAGTTCTGTCCCCAGAGAATGTTTACTCTCCCTCAAGATCCCATTATTGTACTCTCATTAGGACCACAGCAACACCTATTTTTCCCTCTTTCTCATTTTCCATGGTCCTATGTCATGCATTTACTGCCATCTCTCCCTCTTTGTTTATTTGCCTTCTTTGCATCTGCTTCCTCTTTGTTTTCTCCATTACCCTGTAGTCAGTTTGATATTCCCAGCCATTACCTTCAGGCTGCTGCCTGGATGTTTCTGGCTATGCCACCTCTGCTCTGTTTCGGTATGGACTCAATTGTCACAGGTGAAACATTCTGCCTACAAAATCAGCATAGCAAGCAAATGTGGGAGCATGGGACCGTCGGTCTCCATAGTAATTGCCACCTGTTACCATGGAGGAAACACCGGCTGCCTTCCCATTCTGAATATGGTGCTTTTCTGTGATGAGGTGGGCATCAGAGAATTGGTGCTGTCTATGTGTACATTAAATATAGGCTTACAGTGCTCTACAGCTGCTACTTGTCTTCCCTATAATGAAATTCTTGGATATCTTGCATAGGTTTTGCTCTAGGGTGTAGTTGTTTTTCACTCTGTTTTTTTGTCGTTGTTGTTTTCTGAAGCATTTTCCACAGCAGTCTGTGTGCCTGAGTTAATTTTAGAAAGAGAACTCACAGACTCCTAAGGTAGTGTTCACGGTTCTTCAGTGCTTCTGATTTTCCAGATGTCAAATAACATTGAAGGTTATTTCATCTTCTCTAAGCCAAAAGTCAACATATCAAGAAGCATCTGGCCAAGTAGTACTAGTTACTCAAACATCGTATTGCCAGATGTAATCCTTGTACTTCTGGCATACATCAATGCTCAATATCACCTTCTGTCTGTTGTCTGCTGTATTGAGTGGCAGAAAAAATATTCTTATCTCATCAATATATATTCTGTATCTCAAATTCAACCAAGAACCATGAGTAAGAACTGATAAGATAAGCAATAGTTCTTCTTGGCAGATATGTACTTCCATTTGTATAGTATTCTTCTAAAAAGCAAGTAGAGGCAAATATCTTTTCAAAACACAGACCAAAGGACAAAAACCAGAAAAACTGTGTATGCATACATGTTCAGGGAGAAAAGAGTCTCTCCTGTCCCCAAGTCAGAGGAAGTACTGTTTGTCATCTATTACTTCACCTAACTTTTAGCCAACATTTTTATCATTGTGTTTCATCTTTAGGAGACCTTCAGCCATGGGATCCATGTAGTCAGAGATTCTTTAACCATGTTTCTCCTTCAAGTCACTGTTGCCTGGCTAGTGCACTCTTTCTGCCTTAAAGAAGCCTTAAATACTTAAGTCAGAAGTTGTGTAGGGGCGAGATATTACCTTACCATGTGCACATCTGGAATTCCACTTGTGTTGTACTTATCCTAAACAAATTGCTCACTTCATTTCCATTTCTCCATGAGTGTCTTCTATGCATTCCATTATTTAAAACTAAATACAAAATGAATGCATAGCAAGATAAAAATAAATCTATGTCAATTCCTTTGACTGTTACAAGGAAGCATAATCTGGACAAATGCCATTGACCTAATCTTGAATATCAGTGTTTCAACTATCCTTCAACTCTTAGAATTGACACAGCCCATGAGAAAATGGATGGCTGCTCTGAAGGGTGCCTACTATAAGTCCTCGGGCTCAATCAGCCAGTTGATGAGCTGGACACATTGGCCTAATCTTTACAAGGACCCAGTGTGGCTACACCGTTCTTAATACAGAAACTAGTTTTTTGCAGTGTTTTCAACCCATAGGTATCTATGGATTCTGAACTAGTATATACTCACAGGCCAATCACAATTCATTGCATTGAGTGGGGGTGTAGAAGAAAAAACTTTGACCACAGAGTCACAGAATCACAGCATCGCAGAATGGTTGAGGTTGGAAGGGATGTATGGAGGTCATCTGGTCCAACCCCTTGCCTCAAGCAGGGCCACCTAGAGCTTACTCTATCCGATGTATCAGTTTGTGATTTTCACATTCATTGTCTACGCAAAATGTCAAAGTTCTATTCTATATCCAATGCTTTTTAGTATCAGTTGCATGGTTTTCCAGAAGTTAACCTTATCCCTAACTAATAAGCATACGTGAGATGACCCTGACCACTTCCTTCCTGTGCGGAGAGAAAAAAACTATATGCAAAACCCTCCATTTTCTCCTGACAGGCACAGCTGGTCAGCCACATAGGTGATTAGTAACATAGAAATCTGTGCTTTCCATTCTTCTTCATAGATACAGAACTTAATTGCTTAAAATATATATATTGTTGTTATATATTATATATTTGCTTAAAATATGAACTGGTTTTCTAATCTGGGCTCTTTTTGAGAGTCTTAAAGTCCCTAAGGTTGTTAAGACTAGGAAAGAATCCACATCTGTTCTTCACCAATAATGTTTTTCCTTTCTTTGCATTTCTCCCAGTTTCAACAATGAAAATAGCCTGCTCAGTTTTCAATTCTGTTTATATTCGGTTCTCTCCAGCTGTCATGAACTATGACAATGGTACTAAGCTTTCCAAATAGACAAGTCTAAAGAAATTCTCTCCTAAAATGCTTGACCATGGGAGCTTCTACAGAAATTTTCAAGGTTTTGGAAACATTGTGATTTTCTTTTTCTTTTTTTTTTTTTTTTTTCCTTTTTTGACAGATTTTATTTTAGTAAACTCAACTCTTTGATCTCTTTATTTTTTTTAATTTTTTTTAGGTGTCTCATAGCTGGCATTTTATTTAGTTTAATGGGATGCAGTAATTGAAACACTTAAATAGTAGTGCTTTGTTCACATTGTTTTGTGTAAACCATATGCTGTGGCTTAATCTAGCCTTCAAGAACACTATGTCCTGATCTGACGTAGAGATGTTGCTTTTAGAAGAGCACCTTCCCCACACACACACACATACCAGCAAGCATAAAAGAGGTAGCAGTAGTTCTTCAGAGAGCTGTGAGAAGGAGTGAAAAATGATGCCTGTTTGTCTACATGTAGCAGTGATCTGGTGGTAACCACCTATGACTAACAGGGACAACTCAGCCCAAGTCTCATAAAATCTACTCTGTGGTAGTTTGTGGATGAAGAAACTAAAGTAAGGCAGCCTTTGATCAGGCTATATGAACGTCAGGAAACTGGCAGTGCATTTAGGTTACTAATAGGAAATACTTTCCCTGTAAATTGTTTTTTTTTAATAAAAAAAGCTTTGTGTGGATTCCATTAGAGATGTCTGAACAGTATTCAACTCAAAAGACTTCTGGCTTTTCTCTGTTAAAATTAGACAAGGATTCCTATTACGTCTTTCTTAGGCATTAGCTAGCTAATCACAGCCTTAAATTCCACTGTCCAGAAGGACAGTGAGGATGGGGTAACTGTCTAAAACTAGGTGAAATCTAATCTAAACTAGTCAGTTTAGACTAGCTGTTTCCAGAGGGCAGCTCATCCGAAAAATAGGATAAACTGCTTTAGGGCTGAAGTATTTTGTATTCATTTTTAAAAATCTGTATATGGAAAATGTATTTTTTAAATATTCTGGTGGGCAGAGCATGTTCTCAAACTATATAATGTCATCTTACTCAGTACTAATCTATTCAGATTTCAAAATGGGGGCAATTGGCAAACCTTTTGTTTTACTGTGTTCTAATTCAGAGAGAATTCATCAGGTAGTGAATGTGATTGTACTTAATGTAAAGAAAATGATATACTGGTACGAAAAATAATTCACAGAGCCATCAGGGTTCTTTGCTCATTCTTTGAACTCTACCTTTTACAGATTTAGTAACTTAAATAGTAGGGGTTTTTTTTAGATAATTTTTAACCTTCTCTTGGTCTCTCACTGCAATATCCTCCCTTGCCATCAGCGAGACATCAGATTTTCTATATTCTGCATTCACAGAGGGACTGGAGAAATCCTGACCTTCAGCAGCAGCAGGAAGAAACCTCAGGAGCGAGCATGGCTGTTAAACCTTTGTTCTGCTTACTTTGACAGTTGAATTTCCTGGAGTGAACTGAGATTTTTTTTTTCCTCTTCCACATCTAACCTGTACCTACATGCTTCAGACTGGGAACCTCACTTTTTGCCTGAGCAAGCTGCATACTTTTTCATGTGCGACAGTTTGCTGAATGACCCTGGCTGTGTTCGATACAGAGACCAGGCAGATTTGCAGAATGGAAAAAGAATGGAAAGGGATTTGAAGCTCTGTTCTATCCCCACTCCTGTGTCAGTGGACATTATGTGTCACGCTGCTGAAACAGTCTGAGTAAGGTCAAACTTTGCCAGGCACAAGGTCACCTTCTCCTTTAAAAGGTTATTTCAATACATCAGCATGTGGATTTTAATAACTCAGTAGATAAGGGAAAAGTAGTCCTGCTACAAATCAAAACACTGTCAGCCTGTTCCCATTTAGCCATTTATCAAGGTTTTTTTTTTTGCCTGTGGCTCTCTGTTTGATATCTTGTCTGGATAGCACAGGGTTAAATGGCTTTGTTGTTAATAAAGCCCATAAACTGGAGGGCTGAAATCTGTCCGATTTAGGATTTTACAATAAAAATAAAAAATTAGAGGCAAACGAAAGTGGTATTGGCTACACCTTATGCAAATTTTTATCATCTGAACCTTGTGATTATTTTTTCCTTTTGTTGGTGTTTCATTTTCATATTATCCTGATTAGACTATTGTAATTTCAGATTAGGAGTACAAAAATCTCATTTAAGTATTTGTGATTGGATTTTACAATTTGAAAAGAAAAAAAAAAAAAGGGGTGTGTGTGAAAGAAACCTTTTGTTAGGTCTCTTTGGGACAACATCATCTGTTTTCCAAACTCTGTCAGATAGTAACATTTTAACACTTTTCTTCAATATATACCTGTCCATATCTTCTAAAACCTCTTCTAGGATTGCTTCCTACTTTCAGTTTCATTTTAAAAAATGCCTCAAGATTGTTGCTAGTGATGTTATTGTTATTTGCAAAGCTTGTGTTTTCTAATGATGCTGTCCCCCTCACTCTATTTTGCTCAATTTATGCCCTGTATATGAGAACAGTGATGTCTTCTTGTTCTCAAGTCAGGCACAATCTATGGCAGGTATCACAGTGACAGTGATTCCCCATGACTCACATAGTTCAAAAAGTTTCCCAACAACATACAAACAAAATAATGAGATCATCTCTTCTTATGTTATTCTGAGCATGGGTACCCACAGTATCGTATTGTGCCTTAACAATATCTAAGTGCATGCATCACTTTTGATGATTTCACTATTGATGGCAATATCTCTATGTTTTGAATAGAGATAGATAGATTTTTTCCAAACCCAACTCACATCTAGAATGTCTAGAAGAAAAGCAAGCGATTAGTTAAAATGGGTTATCAGGATATTTCCAGGTTGGTCTATGGAAAATTTTTTTTTTCTTTTTTTTTTTTTACCAAAGGTATGATCTCTGTAAAGTTGGAGTGTGGGCAGAGAACGCTGAAAAAAGAACAGGTCTTCTTCAGGATTTGCTCAACAGAACACTTTAACACCTGAATCTACCAGCATTAAAGCTGGTATTTATTGTAACTCTTAGAGGTGCTTGGGATTGAATGAGTTTGTGGAAGTGCCACTGCTATGTAAGGAGAATTTGTGGGAAGTTGCTTACCTGATCGCTTGTGTTGGAGGTACTGCACAAACTGGAGGATGAACTCCAGAGCAGCTTCAGCTAGCCTGGCACATAGGCAAGATATCTGAGCTAGGAAAATAACCTGTAGTTTCATGCTCATGAAAACTGAGAGGTCAGGAATCCCTTTGCACTTTTTCCTGACTCCTGGCTTAGCACAGTAGTCTACTGATTGTTCCTTTCTGCTTTGGCTCTACATCTCTACACTATGGATGCACCTTCCTAACTCCTCTTTACTTCCCAGCACAAAGCTTACTTACACAGATGGTGTGCAGTACCTATTGTACTAGTTGCATAAATGAAGACTTCAGCTGGAAACAAAGAGCAAAGGTTAATATTGTTTCCATTTAGCATGGACGGAAAGAGCCATTAAAGGTTATTTTTTAGCCTAATTTTAATTCTGAAACTTTCAAATAACAATGTTTAAATTCTTCACAATGATCACTTGCCTTTCCTTTTACAATGGCCTCTATACTTATTATTAAACTAGTTACAATAATATAAGTACCCCCTAACTATTCCTCTTCTTTAAGCCCAGCCACAGAGAGATAGATGGTGGAGAGACTGATTGTTTCAAATCACAAGTGTGAGGGAACAATTATATGTCTGTTAAAATGCTGTAGCGATCCTTTAATTAAATTATAGTTTTCTTTCCTGTTCTTCAGTGCTGCATTGAGTGTTTAATATTGTATCTAACCATCTGGAGAGAAAAGAGAGAGTGAAAGTAGATATGCTCATTGGCTTCCTGAATTAAAGGTGGTTTGATTAGTTTAAGGCACAATGACATTTTCACTATAAACTGAATGTATCACAAGTCAGAAATAGTTTATTTCTAAGTTAAAAAAATAAATGAGTAGAGAATACTTTTCACTGCTTTGGAGGAATGATTTGGAGAAAATAATTTGAGGTAGAATGAAGAAAATCCTGCTGCACACTAGATCACAGCGTGTGGTGCATTGAGAACACAGGCTGTATGTACCTGAGAAACACAAAACACATTCAGCAGTGCCTCAAGCATCATGTCATGAGTATTGCCACTAGTAATAGAAGATCATCTACTCTGAATGTAAATAAATCCTTCCTCTTTTCATATCTCTAATAGGACTACATTTCTGATTTATTTACTTTCATCCCAGCATCCACTAACATGTTAATTGTTACTAGGGCATTTTATGACTCTGGCTAGGCTGCACAGCGATAATGGGCAGGGAGTATCACAGCATGGTTGACTCTGGAAGGCACCTCTGGGGATCATCCAGTCTCACCCCCTGCTCAGAGCAGGGTCAGATACAGCAGGTTGCTCTGGACTGTGTCCAGTTGTGTCTTGAATATCTCCAGAGGTGTAGACTCCACAGCGTCTCTGCACAACCTGTTCCACTGTTTGACCATGGCCATGGTAAAAAAAAAGTTTTCTTATGTTGAAGTGGAATTTCCTGTATTGCAGTTTGTACCTGTTGCCTCTCATCCATTCATTGAGCACCACTAAGAAAAGTCTGTCTCCAGTTCTTTACTGCCCCCGTCAGGTATTTATACACACAGGCAAGATCCCCCCAAGCCTTCTCTTCTGCAGTCCGAACAGTCCCAGCTCTTTTGGCCTCTTCTTGTACGTTAGAAAGCTGGTGGCTTGTCTGGATGGAGCTGAATCAAACAGGCTGGAAACTATCGCAGTGGCTTGCAGGTAACTGCATCACAGTGCAGAGATAGACTCCTGAAATTGAATTTGTCCTCACATTCCCCCTCTGCTGGGACTGGCCTTTTTTATGTTTTCAGGGCAAAACTATGACAGATTCCACCTGTCTGATGCATTTGGTAAATAATTTCTTTCACCTAACCAGCATCTGTTTCTTGAGCATAACATCACAGAGCAAAAGATGGGCTATGCTCCTGTAAAACAGTCAGAGTCCTCTGGCAGGATCATGTATGAGATACACACAAGAAGGTGGAATTTCCACCTTTCACAGTTGCTGTAGCCCCCATCCATTTCATTGTCTGTTATACCGATGTCTCAATGGCTGAAGCAGAGGAAATAGAGGGATTTCTCTGTTGCCTTTGGGCCAACCGATGTTGCCAACGATGCTAGAATGACCCCTCTGTACTTTCAGATAGCTGCCATTACAATGGCATCCATTGCGTGGATGCAGGAGGGTCCAGCAGGACATCTCTGAACACCCATTGTACCCCCAGAGTGCCTCTGTTATAAAGAAGCCCTCTATTCATGCTTGGAACTAACACGCTTTTGTAGCTACACAAGTAATGTAAAAGTAATTACTGCCATTCAGCATCTCGCCAATGCATTAAGAAAGTGAGGAGAAGGAAGGGGGCATGTTGCAGCAAATCCTTCTCCCAGATCATGTACTGTCCATCATTTTATGGTATGCAGGTGATTCTGACCACAACTCTTCCCTGTCACACATGCTTAGCTCATCGTTCCTACTTCGATTCACTTGGAACAAAGACAGAGCTTGACAAAACAGGAAAGTAGAATAAGTTAACTGTTCAGTCAAATTATTTGCTTCCCTCATTAACCATCTCCTCTGAGTTGTAGGTTAACAAGAGTAGATGTTTAAAAATATTGCTTTTTCATTTCTCAAAGTAGAGAAGGGTGTACCACCTGCTTAGAACAAGTCTGCAGGAATTACATCAGTATCTATGAAGGTATGCCTTGCACAGTAGAGACCAACTAATTCTGTTAAGGAGTACTAGAGGCCCTAACAGAGGAAGCAAGGTGGCTTCTCTTACTCAAGTATCTGGAAAAAAAACCAAAACAAACGAACCCTCTTCTGAAGATAATGGCAAACTCTCTTTGGCATCACTAAAGTAAAAAAAAGTTCTCTCTTCTGAAGTCCTCTGACATTCATTGAGTTTGGAGGGAGAAAATGAATTGTAGCTCTGGCTTTGTTCGTTATTGGAGTGGCATAAAATCTCAATCATATGCAAGTTGCCTTCAGATTTGCAGGCTATAGTCTAATGGTCTAAAAGCATTATACATTGTGACATTACGTGAAGAAAATGTGTTTTGCAGTTTCAGTCTGAATTCAAATATATATATTACAGGTCAATTGCAGCCTTTGGCAGAGCTGTGCAAAAGCCAACATTTTTCCTTTGAAGGAAATTCATGGCTGACTTTTTAGTTTGTGTTGCTGTAGAAATCAGTGTGTTCCTGCAGGGAAGTTTGGTTCACTGACACTGTTTTTTTCTGATAGAAAAATGTTCAGGTAGAAAATTTTCAGTTAGTTCAAGTATTACCACTTACAGAGAACATCTTTATGAGCAAGCCCCAAATCTTATTTTAGCCTGAATCAGTATTTTAGCTGTGTCTAGATTTTAAGGTAGGTGCTTTCTGTAATTTGGCCCCTAACGGCACCCCACCTGAACATACTTACTGGCCTCATTCTCCGTGGACCCAGGCACATTGCTTCCTTCCAGTGGGCACAGGCAGAGGTAGATGTCATCACCGTGGCTAGGCCGTACAGCAGGGTGAGGGAAGGGAGAAGTGTAGGTGGCTCCCCAGTTTACTTTTTATACCTACAAGTATTTGAATTATCTTACTGCATTTCAACCTCTCCAAGGATAACCATGCAGTTTGACAGGTGGTGCCCCCATCTTTTCTACCTCTACTTACTAAGGGAAGAAAGTGGTGTTCACCAGAACTAGAAGCATCACTTGATAAAGTATGAATTATGTTTTACATTTGAAATGACTTGAAGTATAACAGAGGTCTAACAAACCTTTTCCAGCTGGATATTTTCAATATCATTCACTGATGTGCTTGAAATGCTGATGTTTCCTGTGGAAACTGATACTTAAAAGCAGTGGCATTGAGTATGTGAAGACATCAGCGGCTTGAATTCTTTGGGAAACCAGCAAGAAGGTTAGGTCACTGCAGATTTACAAAGTGAGTTCTTTACAAAGATTGATTATAAAGATGAGAATTATTAGAAGGGATTATTTGACAGTTACAAGAGCTGTCATCTTTTGCAGTGGTTTAAAGGCCAGGTTCTGATTTGTAGGACTCTGAAGGAAAGAGCTTTTTCAAATGTTAGGCACTGAAATGGGACAATAAAAACAATATAAAAGTGCATGCTCTCAAATTAATTTGAGATTAATGCTTTCTTTTGTACGAGTCTTTGGAAAAGGTAATTTTCTAATTCTACAAAATTGGTCATCTAATTTATGTATACTTCTTTCTCTAAGAAAGTGCCTTTAAGACTGTTCTGCATACCCTGGTATTATATCTCTCTCCCTTATGGTGTTCAGTTCTGTGCCCTAGTCCTTCATGCATAGGAGTAAAAAGGCACAAGTGGAGCATGCATTTGTTCCCTTAAGTATTCTGCTTAAAATACTGTCCTTATTCTTTCCACGTCTCTCAGAGTTCTGGGTGAAAGAGTCGATTATTTTACTTAGCTTCCCTTCAGTTATTAAACTATATTGTGTAATGACAACATAGATGAAGCAGTAAATGCTGAAAATGTCCTGTGGGCTCTACACAGCATTAGTCTGCTGTTCTTCCATCACTGCATCCTCTCTAAAAGTTCTTAGGTATGAGCTGTATGTATATATGTGTGTGTGGGAGAGATGGAGGAGAATGGGGAGATTTGCATAATCTGATTGAACCACCAAACATTTGAGCCAAGATTCCCAAGGCAATCAATGGAGAGAGCTTGGCTCTTCAACAGGGTGATTCAGAGCACCTGAGCTATACAGGCTGCTTAGAGAGACTACAAATCAGATATTTTAAGTCAGATGGTATAAATAATCATTCCTCCACCCCCAAGTGTTACATTTGCCATATGGCCAAATGTAGATTCATGTCTGGATAGTTGTAAGCTAAACTTCTGTCATAATCTTAATGTATTTCAACCAATTAAGTATTGTTGAGATAGCAACTCAAGTAGTTATTAGTCATCTGTTAACCTTCACCCATATATATTTATTTATCCCTTTGTTTCACAGAATGTAATCAGGCAGAGGTATTGCTAAAAACAAAATAAATTTTAATAGAATTTGTATCAATGTATCAACACCTGGGGGTGTTGGTCGACAGCCAGCTGAATATGAGCCAGCAGTGTGCCCAGGTGGCCAAGAAGGCCAATAGCATCCTGGCTTGTATCAGAAATAGTGTGGCCAGCAGGAGCAGGGAAATGATCATCCCTCTGTACTCAGCACTGGTGAGGCTGCACCTCAAATACTGTGTTCAGTTTTGGGCCCCTCGCTACAAGAAGGACATGGAGGTGCTGGAGCGTGTCCAAAGAAGGGCAATGAAGCTGGTGAAGGGTCTAGAGAACAAGTCTTACGAGGCGCGGCTGAAGGAGCTGAGGTTGTTTAATCTGGAGAAAAGTGGACTTGGGGGAGACCTTATTGGTCTCTGCAACTACCTGAAAGGAGGTTGTAGTGAGGTGGGGGCTGGGCTCTTTTCCCAAGTAACAAGCGATAGGACAATAGGAAATGGCCTCAAGTTGCACCAGGGGGGGTTTAGATTGGATATTAAGAAAAATTTAATCACTGAAAGGGTTGTCAAGCACTGGACCAGGCTGCCCAGGGAAGTGGTTGAGTCTCCATCCCTGGAGGTATTTAAAAGACGGGTAGACGTGGTGCTTAGGGACATGGTTTAGTGGTGAACTTGGCAGCGCTAGGTTAATGGTTGGACTCGATGATCTTAAGGGTCTTTTCCAACTTAAATGATTCTATGATTCTATAATTTACCTAAAAAGTGGCATATTCCCTTGGGATACTATGGAACTGAACTGAACCCTGTGGAATACTGTGGAAAGTACTGTTCTACCAAATCCTATGATCACATCATGCCCTTAGTTGAACTTGTTCAGTGTTTTCCATATGTAATTCTCAACAGAATTTGGTCTTGATAATTTCAGTGGTAGTTGTCTCTATCTCCTTTTTACTGCAATTATGCACATACTTTACTGGACAGAAATCTCCTGAAAAAGAAGAAACTGCATTTCTCTGCTAGGGTTCTTTTCCTGGGAGTGATGGAGTATGCAGTCTCTCACCGAAGAAGCAAAAAGAACTACCACTACATTCATCAGGACCTTGACTTTATTTTCAAAAGGAATTGTATGGGCCATTATAACACTCTAAGTCAAATATATGAAGTTTGTTGCCTTACAGCTTCACCCTAAGTATTTCGTTTGGTTGGCTCAGGCTTCATGTTGCTCCTATTAATACAATATACTCATGGATCTAGACAGCAGTCTCAGGTAACTGAAGGTTAAGAATTAAGCACATGTTGCTGTAGAGATAGATGACTGTGCTATGAAATTCTCTCTATTCAAAGCATTAAATAACCTGTCTAGCAAGAAACATGGACTACTTGTTAAACTATTTTCAGTAGAAAGCCATGTTAAATGAATTCAAAGCCTGTCACTGTTAAAGCATAATTCCATACAGACTAATGCAATGGAGCATAATAAATACAATAATATTGCGTTCAATGGACATAAGTCTACTACAGGTGTATGGAAGGCTTTAGCAAAGGACAGATTATACTTTGAGCAACATAATTATAGAGATTCAAATACTGTTCAGATGACCTTACAAGCTTGGCTAACTTGAAAGCCTAATAACAGTGACAGGTCAGAAAATTGCTGCTAATTTTCATTGTATATTGGTAGTCTGAATTTTCTATTTTTTCTGCTTCTTTGAATATCAGAATACATGGTCTATAGGAATATTTGTGCAACGCTTCCATCTTCTAATGTAAACATGTGAGACATTTCATTACATTGTTTCAAAAAGGTAGTAAAATAATTGTATTTGAATTTTGGACATGCTGCAGTTCTTCCATAAAAAATTCTCAATAGAGTACATCAGCTGTGATCTAAAAAATGATACACTTTGTTATGTTGCATTGCAAGTTTCTTTCAAGCTGTTGTATAAATATAGATATATATAGTGTCCAACATTTGAATGATATTTACTCTTCATATGCTTGAATATTTTGGAAAAAAACTCCAAATTCAAGGAAACGACTTGATCATTTAAATCCCAAGATACTACTTTCAAAATGACAAAACAAAGTATTCCTTACAGTTCAGTGCGACATAGTAATTCAGTTTTATGGTTTTTACACTGTTGTTATATACATGTTACATCCAAGGGAATTTAGCTTATGTGCTAAAAGTTTATGATGAAATTTCAGGTATAACACATGATGGTCCTGGCATCGGTTGAAAGACAGACAGGTGCAAGAGCAAGCAGTTACGTGGCAATTTAGAGAGGGATATTTCCCTATATGTTCTAGAGAAGAATAAGTATGTATGTAAACATCATAAACTAAGCAGTTATCAAAAGAAAAAGGTAAAAATTATTTTGGCAAGCTAAATATTCAAAGAATATTTAAATAATAATAATAATTTATTTGCCACTGGGTTATTACTATAGAATACAGCCACCAAGGAAAATATATTCAAGTATTTGCAAACAAAACAAAACAAATAAATGTAAAACTTTGTTAATAGGGGTGTCTTAGAGAAATTAACCACAATGGTGTATTTAGTGGTATAAATACCTCCTCTTTTGGATTAACTTTGCTGTATTGAGTGAGGATTGTTACAGGGGGAAGTCCTTAGCAAGAATGACTGGATGAGCTAAAATGAATCAGTCACAGATTTCTAGTCTTGATTTCTGGCTTGGGAGTTTGGGATTTCAATTATGCCTGTCTTAGCTGTACCACTATCCCATCATATATGCATCTTCAACTCTTTTTAACAATGGGGCACAAGTAAAACCAGATTGCTTGTATTATAAAATAATTTTTAGCTCTCTATTAAAAAACCCCATATTTACAAATGTTTACAGAACAAAATATCATTGCTGTATTTCATCTGCAGGCATTTTTTTTGCCAGGAGTTAGAGATAATCTATTTTGATTTAGCAAATTTTCAGCATCTTTGAAGCAGAATATTTTCTCACAGTAAGGCTGCTGGTAAATACTGTGGAAATCGGATTTTAAGTGGTTCTTTTGTGAACAAAGCAGAATATTTCATAAGAAAAATTTCTGAACATCATCCACCCATTTGGCCACAGATTACACACTGTTAAGCAAATTAGGCGACAATTAAAGCATGTATATTTGCAGAAAGCTAAAACAAAGATTTTCCCTAAATTGTAAAATTTCATTGAAACTCTGCCAACTCATAAATTAATATTTTGAAGATTAGGAAAAGCACAATAAGCATAAGTACATAAAATAAACAAGGATAAATCTAACTGGTTTTCTGTGTAACTGAGGATTTTGTAGACTGAGATGATGTAACTTGGAGCATATTTGTTATATAAGTGTAATAGCCGTATTAGGTTTATTTAAAACCTATTGTCTTTCATTCCTGCATGATCTTAAAAGAATTGACAAACATAGAGGATTGCTCCAAGCATGATTTTAAGCTGGCTATGAAATGCAATCAAAATGCTTGGATAAGGGTTTGTGCAATATTGAAACAAATATAAAATGAAACCCTAGTTTCTCCAGGGCAGGAGTTTGAAAGTTTCAAGGAAAGGAGACAATATATTATTCGTTCATCTTTGCAAGCAGGTGTTTCAAAAACATATGCTTCAGTCAAATTATTTGTAGGTAAACCTTAAAATGTTGTATCTTTTGTGAATTCAGTACCTTTATCATGTCCCTGGAACTGTAGTAGTAACTAATGATGTTGTCAGTAGGTTTCTCAGGCTACAGAATTATAGTTCCGCTGAGCTCATGATCCAGTCATATTGTGGAACTATTCTGAGCATATCTAGTCTTGGGACAAAATAAAAGTAATTTGTGATCTTTGCATGTAGAGTGGAATCTTATATTTAGCCATGTGATTCCTGGGCTAGCGTTCTTCTAAGCTCACTGCAACTCCTTCCATTCTCAATGAGCTAAGAAGGTGGGAAGAGCAAATAAGAATAGACCAGTCTGACCGTAACTTTTATCTTCCCATAGACTTCCATCTTTGCAGCCAAAAAATATGTGGTTATGATGGTTGAGTGAGTGCTTATTCGAATACTGTACTTCTGATCAAAAGAATAAAGCATTTAAGTTCCCCATCATATGGACTGTGTCCCTAGATTTATCCTTATTTCTTTTTTGTGTACTTTGAGTGGTATCTGATAGGAATTTAATAACCACTTTAGTGGATCTTCCTACTGAATGTAATACTTGTGCAAGGCAAACATTCTTTGATATTTTATAAGCTGCCTCAGAGAAAGATCTTTCATAGAACTAGAATGTCAATTCTAATGTGTGTTTTTAAAAGAAGCTTTTTGAGCTTTACATCTATTGCTAGACAAATTGTAAGTTCCCCAAGCATACAGATTGGTACAGCAAAATACATTAATCACAGCTTTTTGAGTGTTCTAATCATCAATCCATGCTTAATATACAAATTTGCAGAAAGCCAATTAGATAACTAATTTCAGTTCCTGTGCCAAAGGATGAACTATAATAAGCTTTAAGTAAATATTAAGTGGAAAAGATTAACATTTCTGAAGCTGAGCCTTAAGCAATTAAAACTCAGTGAAAGATTGTTGAATTTATACCCGTAGTCTAATCACTTACCCAAAAGTATGTCATCACTGCGACAAGAGAGTAGAACAAGGATAGGGGTCAGGTTTTTTTCTGCTGCCTTGGTTTATCTCACGTCATGAAGTGGCAGTGTGTCCCCTGTTGTACATGGGCTGGAAATTCACTAATGCAAGCCACGGTGTCAGGGCACTCGTGTAGTAGTACATCACTGTGTCACAATACAATACAGTGTTTTGAGCTCCTAAAAGCATAGCTTCTTGGTGTATAAATGTTACAAAAAGAACAGTATAACATTTTATCTAGGTACGTCAGGAAGGTTATAAGTGCATTTACTAAAATAATTTTGCAGTGTTCAGGAACAATACTCATAATAATATTATGCTATTTTCATAACTGCAACCAAGAACTCCCTTGCATTTTTCTGTTTGTTTCATGACCTAAATGTTAATTTGCTAGTGGGAGGGGAGTATATTCCTTAATCTATGCAAAGGTGTTCTGCAAATGCAAAATGAACCTTCTCACAACAACTGGCATGTGAAAAAGTTACACTTCAGAGGGTGGAAAACAAAGAACTAAAAAAACCAAACAATTTTTTTATATATGTATACAATATCTGACAATTAGAAGAGTGACCATTTCTGAATAACTGCAAAGTGTGTGTCAAGTTTTCATGAACTGTAAGTCAACCATAGCTTATGACAGGAGACGAGAGAAGTTTAGATCCTAACACAGGATTGCTTATACTGAACTTTGGAGATCATATAAAAGAAAAGTTTCTGGATTCAGCTGTCAGAGTGCTGTCAGAACGGCTACCTGCTGGTTAAGGAAGAGTGAAAGGTGGCATCTCATCAGAAGGGCCTTTATTCACTGCAAATAATGAAAAACATGCACACGACTTCACCATAACCTTCCAGCTGACAAATGTGACTTGTGCTTTATTCATGCGTTTCTATGGGAAGGTGTTCTGAAAGGGCAGTGTCCTTCCCACCCCAGTTTTCAGGGACCTTCTCTCTCAGAGAACTTTGTCAAAGGAAAAGCTACAGAAAGACTGAAGGAGCACCAAATAAAAAGCTGAGATATTAAAAAAATACAGTTCTGTGACTATAACTCTTTCTTCTACAGTGATGACACGTCTGTTGTCGCTGTCTCCCAAGAAAATAAAGAATTGAATGGGTCAAATTCTGCCCTGTGTTCATATTGCTCCTCGACCTCAGTAAGAGACATGTTATCACACAGATGCATTATCTGAGGTTAATAACTCAGTGGACGATTCCCCATCTCTCACGCCAGGCGAAACGGAAAGCCCTCTGAAGTGGGTGTCAGGCACGGGCAAAATACGTGAGTGTGCACATGTGTGCCAGAGGTAGTTCTGCTGATGGAGCAAAACATCTTGCTGCTTTATGTAACGGTGTGTTAAGATACTTTGTGAAATACTATTAATGAAATATTAAGCTTTTTACCAGTGTATCAGTAGAGTGATGGAATTTAAATGTTAAGGTTCCTGAAGGGGCATGCCTCCAGCCTGATATAAATCTAATACAGCCTCACTGACTTCATCTGAGCGCTGACTTTTGGCAGTACCTGAGGGCCTGCTGCTTTCAGCTTATTTTCTCCCACATTTCTAATTAGAACTGAGATTTAAAAAAATAAATAAATGGAGATAGTCGCTTCACCAAGAGCATCTTGGCAGCTCATTGAGAGGGCAGAAGCAGACACATCACAGTTGCACTTTGTGCTATGTGATGCAGAGAGTGTGAACAGCCAGTCTTTTGGAAAAGGGTATAATAATTAACTCCAAGAGTCAGGGCAGTTTTCCTGTGATGCCACGGTGCCTGAAGTGATGTATGTCAACACCACCTGGCTCACATGCCTGTGCATGTATCCTGTAGGTGAGATAGGTGACACTTTCATGTGGTGGGACCTTGAGCAGACCAAACCAGGGTAAGAATTTCCCACTCCTAAGCTGCCTGTCACTTCTCCCTTTCTCTGTCACAGCTTACAGACCTCTCTGCTGGCGCACAGGTACGGGTTCACCTCACTGATCAGGTTCAGAGTGAGGACGCGCTCAGCCAGGGAGGTGTAAACCATGAGGAGGGTGTGAAAGCAGAGGGAAGAAATAGGCTTTGTCTGTGTGGGAGAAATCAAAGCACACCTGTAGTCATAGACATTTTCTACAACTGTATCTATCTCTGGTACTCCACTGCAGATTAGTCTGTGAAAGCAGCCTAAATAAATAGCATATGCTTGATTTAAATGTTGCTTTTTATTTGAAGTAACATTCCATTTATTTCTGGGTTTGAAGATATTTAAATCATGTTTGCGCCAGTCAGTGTTGTGTTATGTGTACTGGAAGGCAACAAAATGCTTTGGCAGTTAAACAGAGAGGATAAGTTTTGAAGAAGATCAAATCATTCTGACATTAGTTTCACTAACAGGGAACTTTTAGTTTTGTTGAAGTTTTGCAGAAAGTCAAAGCTTAACCCTTGTCAGGTATAACTGCTCCCATAACTTCAGAAACAAGTTTCTCTCCTCTCCAGGTTATCCATCGTGTTCAGTTCAACACATGCTTCATTGCTAGTCAAACTGAATAGAAGCTGAAAAAAAGTGGAATGTTTATTTTTGTCTAGTAATGCAGTATTTTAATTTGAGATACAAGGAGATGTGAATTAGTTGCCCTAAAATCTTGGCTAGGATGGTCTGATATAAATTGTTCAATTAACTAAGTGCAAATAATATTTCATTTCTTCAACAAAAGGCTTATGTTCAGATTTAGAACATGTTTTAATAAAGCTTTTTTTCTATGTACAACATATTTGAGGCATTTTTATTTAAACTGTAAATGCTGGCTTTGTTTATTTAAAATTGAATCGCATTTCCCTTTAAATACAGCTTGATGCAAATCACAAGTAAAATATGAAGTGTGCCCAGTAAACTATTTACACAATCTTTATGTTTAGTACATGATATTATAGCATACAGCAAAAGAGAGTCCCTGCCAGTGTATCCAGACCCTTAAAGTCAGCGGCCTGGAGTCAGATTTGGTCTGACCTGTGCAAACAGTGAAGAGGGAGCAGTGTAAGGAAGGACTTTTCTTCCTTTGTCCCATGTCTGGTGAACAAAAACCACACGCAGATCTGGACATCATACATGCCAGAGAGTGACTGCTACCCGGTCTCTGCTGAAGTGCTCTGTCTTCAGTCCAGTTGTGTTGCAGCAGGGATGCCTTCCCTTGGTGTGGATACAAGTACAACAAAGAAATAATTATAATGGGATTACTTGATGACTTTTGGTTTTACTAACCTCTGGAAATTCCAGAAGAGTTCTCATCTCTGAACCGTGGTGTCGTTTCATTCACAGTGTATTAGGGCACTTTACAAATTACATTTCCATGGCAACAATGTTCACAGTTACCCTAACCTGAAATACTGTCACCAAACATAAAATACGCAAAGCTGAAATATTGAATACTCAGGTTTCCTTTTTTAAAGTCCTTAGCTTTAACGTTTATTTGAAAAGCCATTCCCAAGTATTGATCTAAAAGTGATGTCAGCACTAAATTATGAGTGGTGTGTGAGCTCTTATGCCTTAACGTTTTCAGTATGTGGAAAAGTGTCATGTCTTCACTTCAGGTGTGCTTCTCATGTCTCTAGAAGGGTTTCAGTCTCCCTGGTGTGCAGGGAAGATAAGGCTAACAACACGTTAGTGTTTGTACTTTAAATGCTGGTGTGTTGCTCCGTGCTGAGTTCAGGTTTACAAGTACATCGGTGATAGTGGAAAGGCTGGCTATGGTCCTCACTGTCACCCTGCTCCTTCTGGGGGCAGAAGGGAAGAACAAATGAGCTTTTTTTTAGTCCTTGTTTTGAAGGGAGGAAAGCCAGGCGTTGGGACTGGAGAGGAGCCATGTCATGGCTCAGTAGGTCTGCACATCCAGAGGACGGGCAATGCCTGTGCACCTCGCACACACCCAGCGCTCAGATATGGCTGTCTTTATCAGCGCTTTCTCAGGACTCAGCCCACGTGTAGGCCTCAGAAAGGGGGTGTTCGTCTCTCTGATGTTTAAGGACTCAGTGGTAACATCTGAAAAATAATAAGAATAGCACTCTGGAGGCTTCACAGTATATTGGAGTGTGAAGTGCCAATTCATTTTCTGTTACTGTAGCTGTCTTAAACTTATGCCTTTCAGCAAAGAGCTGACAAGAACAATCCATCAGTTTGTTCCCCCCCCTTTATATTATAACGAGTCTGGCTTTTTTTTTGTTTGTTTTGTTCAAAGTTGCTTTGCTTTGTTTTTCAAGCACTTATTTCTTAAACTTGTGAAAAGAGGCAAACAAGCAGTCAGGCAGCGCAGCACTGAGCAAGGAACTGGCATATGAACTAAAGGCATCACTCAAGAGCCTCCATGGGGAGGATGCATTTCCTTCCAGGCAAGAAACAAAACAAGAGGTGCAAACTTAACACAGCTCCCAGTTATGGAAGAAAATGGAGGTGGAGGAAGCCTAGGAGGTCCAAGCCCAACCAGGTGTGTGCCGTCCCCATGAACACATCCCACGCCTGTTGTTTAGAGCTTCCATTGCTGAAGGCTGAAACCAGCCTGCCCAGGCACGCCGTACCCGTGGCTCACTGTCCTTACTGTTAGGGCTTGATAGGTATTGTCTTGATACCTGACTGAACTCTTCTAGTGCAATTTAGAGCCATTACTCTTTGTTCTGCCCATACAAGAGATGGATTTATTTGTTTTACACCTGTCTTTTTACAAAGTTGAAAGATCTACCTAGCTTTCTTATACCCTCCATAATCTTCTCTAAACAGCCTTTTCTAGTTCACATGCTTTAGACTGTTCTTGTTATTCCCCTGTCTCTAATTACTTTACAAATTTTTAAGTTCAAGTAAAAACACAGTTTTCCAACCAGCTCAGAGTGGAATATCACAGGTTCAGCATCTCTGTTGTTTTCCTCAAACCGTTTCCCCAGTCTGTTCAGTTTTCTTTGAATTTGATGCCATCTGAAAGTTTAATTTAGGTTTATTTCTTTTCTGCTAGTAAAAATACTGAGTAACACTGGATCCAGGACAGATTCCTGTGGAACCCTACCTCCTGTTTTGGCAGCAAACCACTGATAAGCACCATTGAAAGACAGAGTGTGTATTGCCCTTGCACTCACTCTTCCGTTGGAGAACCAGCACATTAGCACATTGTCAGCCTAAAACTATTTCAATTCCGGAGCTTTGCACAGGCAGGCATCTTGCTGTATTGTAGTGCCTGCTATGTGATGTACCAGCTCAAACTGCTGCTACTTTAAGGTGCTGGAACATAGGATTTTGTAAATGAAAGTAGATCAGAAAGAAATAATATTATTTTGCAAAGTTCTTTGAACAAAAATTCTGTGCTAGGAGTCAAACATTTTTTTCATGACTGCTACAATAGATGAGAACATGCATGAGCTAAGACTAGAATTAATGTAGTTGTAATCAAGCTGCTCTCAAAGTCATTAGATATTTTAAGCTGTTGAGCCATTTTTCCAGCCCATTAACTTTATTTAGACATAATTATATTTTTTAACATGTTAGTCCAGATAATGCCTTGATAGTAGTTTTACATAAGCTACAATGCAGTAGACGTACTGCACAACAATGTATCTTGGTTTTGGGTTTCTTATATGGCCTCAGATATCTGATGATGAGTTTTGTGTTTGGTTTTTGTTTTTTTTTTTTCAGGGGGTGGGGGCAGGATGCTTTGAGGTGGTGGTAGGTTTTTGTTTTGTTTGCTATTTGCATTTTTCTCTGGAGTTTTTACATTCTTTGTCAAGGCTGTGATTGCTTCTCAGATTGTTGCTCCTTTTCCTTTCATGACTACTGTAATTACACCCCAGTTCTTGTTTCACAGTTGGCATCTTGTTTGCCAAAGATGATGGTATTACATGGAACCATTCCAGAATTAAGAGAATCCCTATTTTACTAAGTTTGCGGAATTGTTGTGGGATTTAAAGCTTCATTTACTGCTTGGTTTCTGGTGAAAATTATTAAACAAGAAGTAAGAAATTGGCCAAGTATTTTTCCCTGCACAGAGGTAACCCTCAACCTTTTAACCAGGAGCACCCTTGCTTGATGGATGGAGATTGATTTGTGACTTTGAAATACATGTGTCACATTTTAAGGAAAAGCAACACATTTTGCCTCTTAGGAGGATGTTAGGAAATCTCTGCCTGTGGACAGGAGTCGTTAAGGAAGGTTGAGGTGCTATATTTGGAGAGTTTCAGGGAGATAAAGATTCAGGGACAGTTTCATTAGTTCCCTTTTGCTTCGTGAATGCTTTTGATTAGAATAGAGGAGCATTCCCAGTCCTCCCTGATACTATGCTCTGTTACATAGGCACCTCCGCATTAGTTAACAAGGCATCTTAAATCAAGCAGAGAGTCTGCATTAGATCCAGCAACATGCTTCTGAGTTTAAAATGAGGCAGCTTATCCCTGCAACGCAGTCCAGAGCACATCCAGGCTGTCTGGTCCCCCATGCCAGCAGTGGGGGTAGTTCAGTACAGGCTGACGGGATCCCCACAGGCTGGTCCTCAGAGCTGGAAGCTGCTAGACAAAGTAAGGATAGGGATGTTTAAAGACTGTTTCTCTTTCCAGTCCTTAGGTGTCTTAGCCAAGGCTTCAGAAAACATCTGCTATTGATGCCCTGGAGTCTCTTTTGAATTAGGTCTAAAGAACTTAATATAGGGTTTGTGCAAGTGGTACGGAACAAAAATATTTTTATCCCTAGCATGTAAGAGCTTTTGCCCTAGAGATAAGAAAACTGGGTTCAGCTCCTTCTTCAGCTTCAAGGGCTTTAAATTCCCACACACAACGCTGACAGTGGAAAAATACAAAAACAGATGTGGAAACAAAGACCAAGACGGTCCTAACCACAGGCCGTGCTCTTGATTTATCCAATGAATCTTGCGTTATATTTGGCCTGTCCTTATTGGAAGACATGGAAGTCCTAGTCCATCTAACCCTGTCTACAACACAGAGCAATCCTGCAGTTAGTGGATTGTGTGGATTTGGATACCCAGAAACTGAGTGAGGAATTTTCTCACAATTTTTCTTATCTTCTAGACTAATAGTAAGTGAATATCACCTCCCTCTAGTCTCACCTAAATGCCGTATGAATCTAACAGTTTCAGCTGCTATCGCTTAGGTGTGATCTGAAAATGTCCACCAAAATGAGCTCTGAGAGGCAAGGTGTTCCACTGCAGAGGTTTTGGGCTCTAATCAGGTTTAGGTGTTCTTAGTCCAAGCCACCTTTTGGTCACAGGCAGTCTCATAATGTGGATCAAAGTCAAGCAGAGAAGCACCTCATGAATTCAGGCAATTCTCACATTACACAGGGATAAGAGAAGGATTTGGGGAGTTAGGAGAGGAACTGATGCACTTCCATTCCTCTTAGCACTTTGGTGGATTTCGCCATTTATGACTAAAGTGAAACAAATCATCTCAATTATAAGGATTGTATGAAGAGATGAAACTCACTGATGAAAAGTGGGTAAGCTACAGTATTTCATTAATGGGTTTAATTACCGCATCTAATCATTGTGTTTAATTAATTACTGTGTCTAATTAAGATAACATTAGCTATGAATAAGCTATGTTGATCTGGATGGAAAACCATCTCTCCACTACCAGTCTCCCAGGGAGAATCTGCCATTACACATTGAACTCATTCTTTGGATATTGCACTCTGCCTCCCATGTGAAGCAAGGAGGCATGCTTGGAGGGTGAGCTGGGCTTTAGCTGCAGTTATATAAGGCTTGTGCTGCTTGACACCTTTGGCCCTCTCTCTTGTTTGTGGATTATAACTTCACTCGGCTATGACAATTTCACTGCTGGACTTCAAAGGTAGCCACATAACTCTCCCAAGAGTAAAGAGTCTGGATTAAGTACCTTGGAGCCAGGTATTGTACACATGAAAAGTACTGTACAAACTTCAGTCACTTCAGTGATGCATAGTATTTTGCATTTCTTTCTGATCTTTCTAATTTCCTCTATTGTGCTGCTGTGCCTGTAATTACAAGTAATATTTTCTGAAGGGTCTTTTGCATATCAGCATTGGAAATAGTACGTGTGTGTGTTGCAGACCACCAAAATGATATTTATATAGACTGCAACAAAGGGTTTGTATTGTATGACCAGGGTTTGACATGGGAATATATAGCAAGTATCCAAGGATACAGTTTGCTGGGATGGAGCTGGAAGACTGTGTAATGTGGAAAGGGACAACCCTGGCCTACATTTATCCATACTGACTGTTAGGAGTGGTCCCTGGAGAGAATCAAATCCGTAAGAGTCCTGGATCTTCGTCTCAGAGGATATTAGTGGTTTTACTTCAAAGGGGAGTTTCGAAGTAAACTCACACAATATGGACAAACAGGGGCCCAGGCAGTGGGCCCTAACCAGAGAGCTTAGTCAACTGCCAGTAGATGTATCCTGAGATTGCCTGAGGCTACTGCTAGCAGTGGTGGTTTGTTACTAGATGCTGGTTGAGTTCCCCATTTCCACAGCCATGGCTCCCCCAGCAGCCACCCTGCGAACAGTCCAGCTGTGTGACAGTAAAGATAGCAGCTCGTTGTGAACGCGAGCATTTGCATACTCTGTTTAGGGAACTTTGATTTCTTAGGACTTGTTTCTTTTGTTTGTCTCCCAGAGCATTTCTTTTGAGGGGGGGCAGGATCTGTCCTAATAATTTGTGTTTTCTCTTGAGAATATGTAGTTTGTTCTCGGGGATGGCTGTTGTAAGTGTTTGCATTATAAGAACTACCTATCCAAATGAAGTATCTACTGCAGGCATAAACTGAACTACCTGTATAGCACCTCTGCTCAGTAAAATATACAAATATATAGACAATTTTAATAACTCCATCATCTATGGAAGTACACTGCCTTTACAGTCAGAACACTCATCTCCCCTTTTGAATCCCCAGGAAGACCATGAGAGTTATGATAGTCATCTGTATATGGAGCTCGGGCAAAGACAGAAACATACATTTCTGTGGGTTTTGTAATGAATGAATAAATTGTATTTGGACTCATTTTTCTGTAATATTGAATTATGCATCCTTCAGCTAACAGGCTTCAGAAGGCAAGGGTATTATTTTCTCCTTTTGTTCCTGAAAAACAAAGATTATGTCCAGTGGCAAGAGGTCATTAGTTTTCAGAGGAAATTCTGTTTCTTTTGGTATTTCACAAAGGCTTACAAGACTGCCATATTTTCTCAGAAGTTTCTCAGGTGAAGAACAGCTGACTGAAGGAAGTTTGCAGCTATTTTTTGGTGAAATTCTTTAGTGTTTCTTCAGTAGATTCTCTTACTCAGTTATTTGTTGTAAAGTCGAGGGTACAGCTGAACAAATAATGTGAAGAAATAGAATGTGTAGAATCTGAATTTCTCTCAAAAGTTCCCAGAGGAATTGCAAGCTTTGAATAGAACAGGTATAAAGAATGCTGGAAAGACTATGGTTCAGCACTCCTGACTTGTCTTTGAACAAAGCAAAAAAGAAAAAAAAAAATTGCAATCATTTAATCTAATAACTGGAACTAGCAAAACTGGTCTGTCACTTATTTCTATAATGACTTGCAGTTTTCACTTACAGCCCTGCAAGTATAAAGTCAATGTTTCAGTTCATAATATTGTTTTATTTCTTTCTTAAATATCTAAAGGATTTCCTATATTGAATTCTTAGGGAAATAAATGAACGGTTCCGGTGGTATTATACCTCTCAGCTTTTCTTGGAAGATTTGCATCCCAAACAAATGCAAAACTTCTTCCTGAAAGCAATTTGCAGAAACACCATGCACAAAACATTCATTAAGAGCCACAGTAGTGACAGGAACCAAATTAGAACAAGAACATTGCCATTACTATGCATGTCCAAACTTGACGGGCAATGAGAATAAACATAAACACAATTTCAGTGAGTGCCTTCTTTACTTGCAGAGAAATAGCTAAGACGTAGAAATCACATTTCATTCCCTTGTACTTACAGCTGGGAGAGAATAGTCACTGTCTCTCAGCCTTTATAGTCAACTGTGCTTTTAGGTGAACCGCTACTGATATCGATTGTAACATAAGGTCACAGATGTAGCCGAGGCTATTTCTCTTTTAAGTGGACAGGAAGGATAAGAAACAGCTTCAGCGGCGCAATCATTTGCTGGCTGTTGGAGGTGAGGGAGGCAGAGGGCAGGCAAAGAACATAACCATCCAGTTGGTACCAGCACAGAGATATCAAATACTTGCAGCTGTGTATTTGGTGCTTGCATCTTGCATTCCTGTGCTGCTTCTCAAATTAACTTTGAATTTCCAGCTGAAGGCTTAGTTCTCCACCACTGCCATACAGAAGCATAGATATGTAAGGATCTGGTCAATCAGCTTTCAGGAGGGTGAGGTAGAAATTTTGTTGATGCAGAAATTATGTATGGACTGCTTGAAAATTTCCTTTTATGTTATTTGCATGCTTTTGCCCCTAGGCACTTGCATCAAGTCTTCCTCACTGGGGAAAGCTGCAGTGCCTCCAGGACTTTGGTTGCTCACTTATCCAGGAGACTTGCTCACAGCATGTCAGAGTCCTCTCTATACCCATGGGTTTTCTTTCTCTGAAAACCTGAGTGCAAGTGGGGCAGGTGAGCACCCAGATCTTGGCCTAATATGAAGATGTCACACAGTGGGAGCACAAATGTAGATCTGGAAACCTGAAAGTGTCCCAGAGTCAGGCATAAACATAACTTCGTGGGTGTGAGGAACTCAGCTGTTACCCCTGGAGTAACAGCTCACAGACAGGACACCAGAAAGCCTCCAGGTGTGGGGAGTTCGTCTCTTTTCCCACAGGACCTTGTGAGAGAACCATTGCTCCTTACTGTCAAAAGACACAGGCCACCTCGACACCGTCCTGCTCCTTGCAGTGCTGTGCACGTGCCTTCTTGCTGGTGGAGTCCAGCTCCTTTTAGACAGGCAGTGACTGCTGGAAATCATCTCCAGCTTGGTTTGAGAGTCCCCCACCAGCATCTTTGTGTGATCTGTCTCACAGATGAACAACTATATACTTTTTATTTGAAAGACAGAATAAATGAGTACAGTTATAATTTCTCTTATGTGCTGTTATTAAATAAGACTGATAGGTTTTTGTTGTTTGGATTTCTCACCCTCCCCCAGATTCAGCCACTTGCACTCAGCTAAGAATTACGGTTTAATTTATTTTAAGTAGAGATGTTCTGTTTTCAATTATTTTCTGTTACCTCCCAAAGGACTGTTCTATCTGGGTATTTATTTTTTAGCTGGAGATTACTGTTACCATCCTTGGATCATTTATTAGCTGATGACGGTTCTTGCTGACTTGGTGGAGAGATTGCCGAGGAAAACTAATATACTAGCCTTCCTACTATATTAAGGACTTCAAGTTGGTTTTACCAAAAGTAAGGGAAAGAGGTTTTTTCCCTTCACATTTTAGCAGAGATTAAAACTGAATCATTTTTTTCATCCTGAAATTGAAAGTGACGTCTCTTAAAGAAAGTTTAGCTGGAAAAAAACTGCAGTACTGTGTTTCCTGTTCTTGCTCTAAAAACCAGCACACTAAATCCAGTATTCATTTCCATATCAGTTACCTTAGGAATGTTATCTGAATGTATCTGGCTGACATTTTGTCTGTCACATTTCATTATTGGAGATACTGCTTAGATTTTGTAAAGCCAGTCTAACAACTCAGTGATCATTTAATTGTTGCATCAGCCTGGTTGCTTATTTGTTAAAGTATCTAGTGAGGGAAGCGTAATAAAGTACTTGAGCCACTTTGAGCTGAAAATAAATTGAGAAGGTAATTCCCATCATTTTAATAAGTTTACTTTTTTTGTTGTTGTTGACCTTAAGTACTTCATGATCACAGCAGAGTAAAACGTATACCAAACTGTTGCTTCCAGGAATGGTAGCCATTAGTCTGTTTATCAGCATAGCATATATGTGTGTTAGCATATCCCCTTATCTTTTGGCAGCCCTATTTGTATTGTTCTTAAATGACATTTCAGCTGAAAGCTTTAGAGCAAGCTGTGCCTCACAGAATCAAAGAAAGAGACCCTTCACTTTTCATTCAGTCCCACCCTCTTCCATTTTTCCCATTTTCCTCTGTATTCAAAACAAGAAAAAAACCCAAACAAACAACAAACTACCAAGAAAGAGGCCATTGTTTTTTAACAGAGACCATTTTCATTCCCTGCTTTTGACCATACCTTCTCTGTATTTCTTCTAATAACTTTTATGTAATTAGAACTATGGACTCTGATGGAGTCTTGTGTTCTGTCCTTTTCATTGCCAGAATTTCAGTGTCAGGAGGACTCTCACCACTGGCTAGCACAGATTTTGCAATACAGCCCTGACAACCTGACTGGTCTTGAATTCAGAGTCACAAGAGGAGCTGCCTAACAGATATTGTGTGTTGTAAATGGGCTGTCAAAGGAATTCCTCATTTTCTCCACCCCCCAGCACTGTGCAAGTGTAAATAATAACCGTAAAGCTTTCTCTGTAGGGCTTTCTTTGGTTAGAGGTCCTCAGCAATCACACAATCTGACATTCACAGAATGCAGGAGTAGAGTTTGTGGATTAGAGTGATTTTTTAATATTAAAGCCATTTGTGAATACACATATAAAAGCATATGTGCATACATATGTCTACTTTGGGGTTACCATCTGCCCATGACATAGACATGCTAGCTGGCATTTTGGAAAAAGCTGAATAATCTTTTTTTTTGGAATTAAAATAACATCTATCATTATGCACGTACCCCAGCTCAACAGGCATCCACTGGCTGATTCTGAAGATAGTGAATGCACGTAGCTTCTGTCTCTTTCGTAATACATTAATCTTTCAGGTATAATTTAATGACAGACCATTGCTTGATTGCTGTTTCTCTCTCTAGATCCCTCAAGGATGTTAATCTGCAGTGTGATAATGAGCAAATATTTTTTAATGTCTGGTATTAGTGTTCCACAGGGTAATACCACAAGAGGTAATTTCCAAGTAAGATATTCCCGCTGAATAACCAGAGTAGCCAGAATAGTAGAATTCACTAAATAGCTACATTAAATAGGCTTTTTTTGTTTGTTTTTTGTTGTGGTTTTGTTTTTTTTTTTTCTGAGCTAGAACTACAAGCTCTTGGACTTGCTTTTAAAGAGCAAATACTGTTAGTATGTGTACTTTTGATACAGAATAGCTGTGAATGACTGCACTGGAAGCAGAGAACACTTACTAGTAGATTAGATAAAGCATTAGAAAGGACTGATTCACTGCCAACATAGACTAGACCATATAATGGTACTGCCCAATCTTCCACCACAAAGAATCACAGGGAACCAGGAGAGTCACAGATCTTATGACATCAAATAAGCATGTCTTCTGTAAGTCACTCTTCCAGTGTGACTAACTCACTGCCAAAGTGACTGAATGCCAGGTTTATGCCAGGTTTATGCAGATTTCTTTTAGCTGGGATAGTAAAATGTGTATCTAAAACCCTAAAGTAGCTTCCACTCAGAGAAATCGTATTACTGTCTCTGAAGTCCTGTGATGAATTAGGGAAAATCATAATTAAAAAGCAAGTGTTTTAAATAGCAATCTATCACTCCCTGTAACAAATGTACAGTACTTGGGTTGCTAGTTATATTTTAGCAACTGCCCATGCTCTTTAAATGCAGCCTGTTCTGACAGCTACGATAACAAATTCATAGAATCATAGAATCATTAAGGTTGGAAAAGACCCTTAAGATCATTGAGGCCAACCGTTAACCTAACACTGCCAAGTCCACCACTAAACCATGCCCTCAAGCACCACATCTATCCATTCTTTAAATACCTCCAGGCATGGAGACTCAACCACTTCCCTGGGCAGCCTGTTCCAGTGCCTGACCACCCTTTCGGTGAAGAAGTTTTTCCTAATATCCAACCTAAACCTCCCCTGGTGCAGCTTGAGGCCGTTTCCTCTCGTCCTATCACTCGTTACTAGGGAGAAGAGACCGACCCCCACCTGGCTACAACCTCCTTTCAGGTAGTTGCAGAGACCAATAAGGTCTCCCCTCATCCTCCTCTTCTCCAGACTAAACAACCCCAGTTCCCTCAGCCGCTCCTCGTAAGACTTGTGCTCTAGACCCTTCACCAGCTTCATTGCCCTTCTTTGGACACGCTCCAGCACCTCCATGTCCTTCTTGTAGCGAGGGGCCCAAAACTGAACACAGTATTTGAGGTGCAGCCTCACCAGTGCTGAGTACAGAGGGATGATCATTTCCCTGCTCCTGCTGGCCACACTATTTCTGATACAAGCCAGGATGCTATTGGCCTTAACCTAGCGCTGCCAAGTTCACCACTAAACCATGTCCCTAAGCACCACATCTACATGTCTTTTAAATACCTCCAGGGATGGAGACTCAACCACTTCCCTGGGCAGCCTGGTCCAGTGCTTGACAACCCTTTCAGTGATTAAATTTTTCTTAATATCCAATCTAAACCCCCCCTGGTGCAACTTGAGGCCATTTCCTATTGTCCTATCGCTTGTTACTTGGGAAAAGAGCCCAGCCCCCACCTCACTACAGCCTCCTTTCAGGTAGTTGCAGAGACCAATAAGGTCTCCCCCAAGTCCACTTTTCTCCAGATTAAACAACCTCAGCTCCTTCAGCCGCGCCTCGTAAGACTTGTGCTCTAGACCCTTCACCAGCTTCATTGCCCTTCTTTGGACACACTCCAGCACCTCCATGTCCTTCTTGTAGCGAGGGGCCCAAAACTGAACACAGGACTCGAGGTGCAGCCTCACCAGTGCCGAGTACAGGGGCACTATCACCTCCCTGCTCCTGCTGGCCACACTATTCCTGATACAAGCCAGGATGCCATTGGCCCCCTTGGCCACCTGAGCACACTGCTGGCTCATGTTCAGGCAGCTGTCGACCAACACCCCCAGGTCCTTTTCTGCCAGGCAGCTCTCCAGCTGCTCCTCCCCCAGCCTGTAGCGTTGCATGGGGTTGTTGTGACCCAAGTGCAGGACCCGGCACTGAGCCTCGTTGAATCTCATACAGTTGGCCCCGGCCCAACGATCCAGCCTGTCCAGGTCCCTCTGCAGGGCCTTCCTACCCTCCAGCAGATCGACACTTCCAGCCAGCTTGGTGTCATCTGCAAACTTAGTGAGGGTGCACTCGATCCCCTCATCCAGATCATCAATGAAGATGTTGAACAGGACCGGCCCCAGTACTGAGCCCTGGGGAACACCACTCGTGACCGGCCGCCAACTGGAGTTGACTCCATTCACCACGCTCTCTGGGCTCAGCCATCCAGCCAGTTTTTAACCCAGCGTAGAGTGCACCCATCCAAGCCGTGAGCAGCCAGCTTCTCCAGGAGAATGCTGTGGGAGACAGTGTCAAAGGCCTTACTAAAGTCCAAGTAGACAACATCCACAGCCTTCCCCTCCTCCACTAAGCAGGTCACCTTGTCACAGAAGGAGGCCAGTGAAGCAGGACCTCCCTTTTATAAACCCATGCTGGCTGAGCCCGATCCCCTGGTTGTCCCGCACTTGCTGCATGATGGCACTCAGGATGATTTGTTCCCTGACCTTCCCCGGCACCGAGGTCAGGCTGAGAGGCCTGTAGTTCCCCAGATCCTCCTTCCGACCCTTCTTGTAGATGGGTATTACATTTGCTAACTTCCAGTCATCTGGGACCTCCCCGGTTGACCAGGACTGCTGATGCATGATGGAAAGCGGAAATTGTTCCAGCGAGCCATGGAGCTAATAAAACCCCATTTCCAACACACTTTGTCCTTTGTCCCCCATACCTACAGCTTGTGCCCCAAATGAATCAGCTCCAGCACCAATTAACGTTTCATCCAAGAATATTAAGATTAAGCAGTAATAGGAACATCAGAATGATTCAAAACTGGGGGTGGACTTTATTTTCTATTTTATAACAGATGATTGCCCCTCATTGCCTAGGATAGATTGTTCTTTGACTGCTAAACATATAATCCCATTGCCTTTTGATTACGTGCCTTGCAAACCTCACTGTCTTCAGTGGGGCTTCATTTTTGACAATAAGGGCAACATTAATCTCAGAGGGATGATTCGCAGAGCAAGATACTACTCAGCATGAACAAGGCTGTGCATT
This sequence comes from Platalea leucorodia, assembly GCF_965183815.1. NCBI lineage: Eukaryota > Metazoa > Chordata > Aves > Pelecaniformes > Threskiornithidae > Platalea > Platalea leucorodia. Next base: position 73,100,443 of record NC_138824.1, read on the forward strand.
AAGGGAAAGCTGGTCCTACAGGGGGGTTAGGCTTAGCTCCCTCTGTGATTAATCATCTGCCTCCTAGCTCCTGCTCTGATTTTTATTAGTACACTCCAAATGCAAACAAAGGCACAAATATACCTGGAGCCAAAACCAGCTCACAGCTTTCAAAGTTGTTTTTCAAACACAAAACCAGACACAATTTTTAAACAGAGATATCCCTACTGTTATTTGCCTCAGTATCTCTCAGTCCTTGCCCTGCTAGTTATATAACCAGGCCAAATTTATTCCTTTATCGTATAGGTAATAGTCTGTTTCACTCACCTCAGTGGACCTTGTCAGTGCAGCACTTATACATCTGCAATTAGAGAAAAAAAAAGAGACTTGGGTAAATTAAACATAAAATACTACTCCGTTGCAAGTTCCCACACCCATTTTCTCTTACAGTCACAAGACGTATTAGCAGAAAACCTTATGGATATTTTTAGGTAAAAGATTTTAGACGTGTTTACTGGAAATCATTCTGGGACTAAACTGAAGTATGGAGGGAAAGCCAGATATAGCCAGAAATGTAGCCATTGCTTCAGGCTAAGAAGTAGGAAACAAAGAAAAACGTATTGCAAGGTCTCACAACACAAGAGGTTAGCAGTGAGGTCTCAGTGGGAGATCTACTGTTTAACATATTCATAAATGACCTGGAAAGGGAGATGAATAATGAGGTTAGAGAATTTGTGGATGCTACCAAATTATTCAGGTTTATTAAAAAAAAAAAAGATTGCAAAGAGTTGTGGAAAGATGTCATGACAGTTTTGGATGGATAATGTACAGCATATTAAATTATCAGTGACCTAGGGAAAAGAAAAGATTACCCTGTGTTTCTTCTAATGTAAGAGCTCAGGAGCATCGAGTGAAGAAACTGGGAGGCAGGTTTTCAACAAACAGATAGATTTACTTTCCTTTATATGCCATGCCATTTGATTTTTAAACTTTCTGTCACAAATGTTCTGGAGACCAAAAAGTATAAATGGTTCAAAAAGCACTTAGCCATGTGGCTAGACATTGAGAAAAACCTATCAAGAGTTATTCAACATCAAAATAAGGATATAAAATTAGCTAGCTCTAGGAAATTGCTCCCACAGCAGAAGGCACTCCCCCAAAATCCAGAAGAGTTAAAGTCTAAAAGAGAGAAGAAACAATTTGTTTAGGAAGAAGAAAGGAGCTTGCTATTCTTTTTCACAAATTATTCTTCTGTCTCTATGGTATCTCTTGCCAGTTCCAGGTCCAAGTCGAACCTCCATTGCTGAAAAAGCCCCAGTGCTTTACATTTCCTTTCCTCATGGTTGGTCCACTGGTCTAAACAGGGAGATGTTAGTCTGCCATTGGGACCTGGCTGCATCCCCTTATGAGTTGTTGTGGGCCGAATTTCTTGGCATCCTCACAACTGAAATAGCCATAGCAAATGTCATTAGATGGTGAGAAGAGAATCTTGTTACCATTAGCCTCAATGTGATGATAGTCCAACAGACAGCCAAGCCAGAGGAGCCACAGCAAAGAGGTGTCTTACGCCTGCACGCAGAGAACCATTAGCCCTGTCTCTGCACTGACACCTGCATGAACACCTTTTGAATACAGAATTTGCCATGCTGAATGAAGCTGTCCAAACTCCATGATGGGGGAGTACAGTTAATTAATATTCATGTGTTTCAAGGACAAAAGCTTTTCTTTAATCCGCAAAACACTAAAACTTCCTGATAAATTTTCCAGCCCAGGCTTCAGGGGTTTTGTATCAGAGGTGCCAACAAGTATGAAATGAGCCTGCTCTTCATTATGCTCTGCAAAGCAAGCACTGTTCAAGTCAGTGTTCATAGCAACTTCCTTAACATAATTTATCTAGACGAGGGGCTCTTAGTTGTGCAAGGATGTGTTTTATGCCTGTCTTTCTAGACAAGATGGTAATCCCTTTTGTACGGAGCATCACACACTGTTTGTTAAATACTCTAGCAAAGAGTTTTGGAAAAGGTCACTGTCATAATCTTTCTAAGTCTAGAGAATCTTCTTTGCTCACAAAGTTGCTTCTTCCAGTTGTGATAAGACGGTGATCCTCAGACCCAGTAGCATTCCTAGTACTGTGGTGGCCAAGTTCTGTACCTTTCACACTTTCGACACTTGTCAGGGAACACTGATTTGATACTCCTCATCTGCTGGGTAGGCTTATCCCAATTCCACGAGCAAGAAGCAATGCAGCATCCTTAGTCACTACCTCACTTGTCAAAGTGATCTGGAGAATAGGAGGGCCCTAAAATCAAGTCCCTTTTCTGTTTAGGATTTCCCTAGACCCTGCCTATGAAGAGGGGGAAGTTGAGTAAACTATTCCAGGGAACTCCAGTATCTTGACTGGCTTTCTTCCACTTTCTCCCTCTTAGTCCAACATTATTGTGAGTGAGGAAAGAAAAATATAATACCACAGATGTAAACTTTCGCTTCCAAAAGTTCCTTTAGGAAAGTTGAAGAGTCAGGTCAATTCCTTCATTCAGTCAGGCTTCGTTACTTGGTGAATATGGTGTTGGTCCAGAGAACAACAAATAAATTCATCAGCGTACCACAGGAGGATGTTAACTTGGATCTGTCTGTTCAGCCAGGCAGATGAACCCACGTTTCCCACATCTAGCCCCTCAGTAGCCAGTGAGTAGAAGCTTCCTTCCAGAAAGCTTTTGTAAAAACGATTGTTTATCTTAGTTTTTAAGGAAAAAAAAGTGTGGGGGACTCGTAGTCCTTCAGAGAACACTAAGGGAAAGGAGGTGTTTTTTCTTATACCAGAGAAAACTGCCTAAATCCAGAAAGGCAAGGCTGAAAATGCAAGTCTTCTCTGCAGGATTTCTCATTGTGACTCTCCGCTCACTATTACCTGATTTTCCTGTCATCCTGTGACACGATCCCTAGCTCAATCCCTAGAGGTCATCTTGCACTGTGGTTCCTATTGCATTGGCAAAAAAATTTCTTTGTGAACTCAGGCCTGTTTGTTCTCTCAGCTGAAAGACTTTGACACGTTGAGGATAAACATCTTCTCCTACCCAGTGTACTGCTCCAAAATGAAATGGACCAAGATGAAATGTAGCCATTAGAGACCTATGGAACAGAATTATTACAAAATCCAGGAGCCTTTGAAACTCACCAGATAATTGTTATTTTAAATTCTTCCATATTAATGTACTTGTGAGGTCATAGTGTCAGAAAGATTAAATTATAGATTTTATTACTCATGTACAGCAGAAATGTTTGTTTTATATATATTACTTGCATACAAAACAGAAAAAAAAAAAAGAAACAAAACCCAAACCCAAACAAGAGAGGCTCTTGGAGACTTACCTTTAGCTAAAATAGGCAGGTTTAGATATGATTTAAGAGGCTTATTAGCATTCAGTGGAGAAACCAAAGAATTTCCAAAGTATGTCTATATCTTTTCTTGGATATGCTTCAAAGACAAAGGATAGCCTATAGAAGAAAAGATGAAAATGCAAGGTAGAGAGAGCTGCACTTGTGGTCTTTTGTGAAAGGGCAAATATTTTATGTGATAGGGAAGACAATAATACCCTATGTTCTTTATTGTGATGCTAAGTCTTATGAGAAATGTTCAGTTTATTTTTGGTCATCACTGAATTCAGTTCATTTTTGGTACTCTGTAGTGACAGTGTTTAAAAAACCCCAAAGTGTGATATAACACTAAAATTGGTCACTGAGTTTGGTGTTATAGGAAGAAATCCAGTTAAATAATACACAAATTTTGAAGTGAAGTGTGCAACCAAGAAAATCTACACTCTGCTTATGTTGCAATGATGTCCCTCAGCCTCTGTTAGAAGTTCCTGCTGACTTATTGCAGGTGGCTAGAGACTGGCTGCTCCTCCTTTCCTTCTCAGTAAGCTCTTTTTTAATGTGTATATGGTTATCCAGTTTATCAAAAGTCTTCTGTAACCTCTGCTGAAGCCTGGAGTAGTTGATTTTGATGGGCTGCTGCTCTTCAGATGCTGCATGCTCTTTGTTTAATCACTGTGGTAAGCAGTTTTATCATTCAGCTGAATTGCTCTTTTAGCTTTAAAAAAATTGATTACAGGGTATGCAGTGACACAGCATTCTTTTTTAGACTTCAAAGCTGCATGCAAGCCCCCTCAAATATCTGGCTTCTTCTTTAACCTTTTCCTGCAAAAATATGTAATGAACAATTGTATCGCATCCTGAGGCCCAGTGTATTTAACGTGGATCCTGAACTGCAAAACTTTCAAAAACTTCCTGTGACTTCTTAGCCCTTTTTTCGGTTAATTCTCATCCTTCAGGTACGTTTGATGATCTGTGACACTCTACCATTGGTACAGTATGTGTACTTCTGCTGGCTTGCATTTCCAGTGCAAGGAGAGATGAGGGAATGCAACTTGGAGAGATGAGGGAGCGTGGCAGACAACAAATGCTGCGGGCTCTAGCAACATGATGCCAAGGGATGGACCAGCTCAAACACTGCATGAGTAAAAAGCATGAGAAGCAACCAAGACAATGATTTCAGAACATCCTTGAGAGTATGGTGACTTGCTGAAAGAACTTGTAACTACAATGGGAAGATGAAATTCATTCAATCATTTGCTATTAATTATTCACTGAGCTCTCATCTCCACTTAATGGGAAATTGAACTAAACATAGTGACCTTTGGAACAATTTCATTAATGCCTAACTGCTTTGCAAAACGGTTTCAAACCTGATTTACTGAAGTAATATTCTCTGTTCTTGTTTAAAGAGCATCTCTGAGGTCTGTTTTTAATAAAGGGTTACGGAGCTCTTGAAGATAATACTAGAACATGCAGTATGCAAAGAACTTTCACAGGGAATATTTAGAGTAATTGTGTCGTGTAGTTGTGTTTATAGAAAGTTGTCAGTCAATGGCAGTAGTTTTCCCTAGGCTTTCACTTGCGATCTTTCTCAGAAAAGATGAAAACCTGTCACCCTTAAGTAGGGATATTCCACACAATTCGAAGCTCCTCTTCAAGGAGTATATGCAGTCATAGTGGGTGCATTCCCCTGGTTTGCTTCCCAGATATTATGTACTAGATGTGTTTTGAAATAAATGTGCCCCACAAATTCAAACACAGGAGATCACAAATTAATCTGGTACCTAACAAAACAACGAAAAGTAAAGGTATATTCTGTCATTTCCATGGCCAAACTGTAAAGTTAAAGAGAGTGCAAATTAAGACTGTTTGCAGGAACCAGCAAAATCGTAGATTGGGGGATTATGCCTAGTTTAGGCCTGTCTGCTCTATATTATTCCAGTTTTATGTTGCTGTAAAGTGATTAAAATTAGCAGGGTTAAACTGGTTTCAAAATCAAAGTATCACAATAAATGTATGCATGAGGCTCCAAACTGATTTTCAGGAATAAATTTTCTGTACTGATACATATTTTTTTCTGAAAGTGTACCAGTTAAACCTGCTTAACAATGACACTAAAGCTCAGCTAGAGACCTTGCAGGCTGAATAATACCGGTGTGTTTATGAGACACAAAATACTTAACAAATGAGCCCGCAGTACCACTGGATACTGGAGATAAAAAGGTAAATAGTTCCCAAAGTATTATTAGAGCTTTTGTTTATGTGGCTGATGTTTCACCACCATGTATTCCAGTTACCATGGCAACTCTGCCCGACTGCCAGAGCCCTATAAGGCATTTTTACTCCGGCAAACACAAAACCTGGTCAGCTGGCTACAGGGATGCTGGCACACCGGGGCATGCTGGTGAATAGCACAGCCTGAATATCCCTCTAGGGATTAAGAACCAGAGTGGCACTAAACAGTCATCCTTGCCTTGACTGCAATTACGTCACATCTCTTATGAAAAGGGAGTTATCCTTAAGATGTTTTGTTCAGGAAAGAAAGGTTTCACCGCAGAGATAGAGAGGGAAAAATAATTTCCTAATCAAAGTCGTAACTTTCCTGAGCTTTTCCCCATTGCAAATTCTTACTGTTTTAATACTCAAACAGTGAATGGCTAGGTACGAATAAAAAAGATATTAAGAAAAAAAGAGAAGAAAAAGATTTTTCTTTGGCTACTTATGAAAGAGAGAATTATTTACCTGTAACTTCAGTAATGAAGTTGATTCAAATGCCAAAGATCTGCTAGCAGACCTCTGGTAGCAACCATCCAAACAAATATTCTCCTCTGACTTGGTATCTTATGAATTGTGTTGATAATTAGAAACTTTTTGTTCTCCCTGGAAAAGGCTGTATCAGCTTGATTATACTCAAATGCGCATCTGAAAAGAAAGATTTTTCTTTCACCATTGCTGTGAGTGAACTTACTTCTTAGGAGGAGTAAAAAGCTGGCACCTATAAAAAACTGGCATCTATTAAGTGGCTGCTTCTATAGGGACTTTAACAGCTCCAGATGTCTGTGTCCCAGGAATGTCACCTTTTCATAGCTGGAAAGGAGTGCTTCTGATGGCATGGAGACTTTGAGAGTGCATTCTCTTTATAAAAGGCAGTAGTGCTTCACATCACTAAAGCATAGAAATGTAAAGCTGGAGAAAATTTCAAGAGGCCATCTAGTATCCTTTGCATTAAAATAGGGTCAAGGACACCTACATCAACCTTAACAGAAGTTCATTAGGTCAGCTGTAAAAAAAACTGTCAAGAGGAAATTCTACAGTCTACGTAACTTTTACTAAAACTTTACTGTCTATTTTTTTTTTCCCCCCCAAACTAAACAAATCAAATTCTTCCATCCTTTCCCCATGCTTCTTGAACCTGTTTTCAGTCTACTTTTCTGAAGGACTCTCTGCAACTTGTCTGCATTTCTCAGAAAGGGTCGTACACTGAATAAATACACGTAGGCCTTGAATGATGTTCATGTCTTTTTCTGCAAAGCTGCTGAACAGCCATTGCACAGCTACTCAGTTAATACATTTATTTTCAGCAAGTTGCATCTTGTTTATTTTGGACTCTACTGACCCTACCTCCAGTTTATCCATATAATTTGAACTCTGATCCAATCCAGAGTGTTTGCAGCTCTTTTGAAAGCTGATGTCATTTACAGAGTTTTAGTGTGGTTTTTATTCAATGATTCAAGTCATTACTAAAAATATTAAATGGAAACAGATTTAGAAAACAGTTGTAGCAGATCTTGTTTGAGATTTCTCCCAGTGATACTTACAGGCATGGAGTAGAGTAAATCCTTTTTTTAGCAATACATTACAATGGCCTGTGCTGGGACAGCTAGTCACAAGATGTCACTGGCAAATCAGGGCATTTCGGGGTCCCAAGGACATAGGTGTGTATGGGTCTTGCTCCCTGAAATTTGTGTTAAAAGTACATTCAGAGTGGGCCACCAGAAGAGAGCAAATGCTCCTTTGCTGCACACAGAGCACATGTATGTAGTGGGAGCAGAAGGAGCCAAGCTCCCCTGCCCAGGTTTCCAAGGTGGCCACCTCTGGTATGCAAACTGGATGCCTGAGCAACGCAACATGCATCTGCTAACATGGCCTACTTTCCTGCTTAGGTACTGCGCTACGGTAAGCGTTTATGGCTGCATCTACATTAATGTTTCAGTTCAGATCAGCTGAGTTTTCCCTTTTGAAGTGGATCTCCCAATTGCTTCCCCTTACTGTGATTTGGTGACACCATGGAGTGATCTCAGAGCTCACAAACCAGATTGCTTTAAGATGAAGATGAACTGGAAGCTGTGCTCCAGCAGTATGCCAGAGCAAGACACTCCAACTGCAAAAGGGCACTTAGTCCTTCGGCCACACTAACATCAGCCTAAAGGAAAATTGTGGAAATGTTCAGACAACACTAAGAGCTGTTTACTGTAATCCTCAGCACTGCTGTAGCTCCTCGACCTGTTTCTTGTAGTCAAGGGGGAATCCTACTGTATTTCATGGCTTTCTGCAGCAAACTGAATTGTCAGAGGGCAGACTGTTTGTCTGGTACAGCAAAAATAGAGTAGAGCATTCGAGCAGGTTATGAAAAAGTCTTTTTTCTGAATTGCCTGTCATAAGAAGGATCAGCTTATACAAGAAATCCCTAAATTGCATTTAGCCAAGTCATCCTCTTGTCACAGAATGGGAGCAAAGAGCAGCTAAAACCCAGAGTGAATGAAAAGCTCAGAAGTACTTTGGCAGGCTAGTGTTGAATCCACTGGATTGAGATTCTTGATCCTGCATAATTTGGGCACTCAGATCACCAAAATATAGGATTTTTCTTTTTAGCAAGTAAGCTTTTATTTTTCATAAACTACAAAACTACAGAAGAAATGCCAATGCTTTGTGAAGTACTTACACATGCCCACAAAGATGGGATGTCAATGCTAGCATGTAATAAGGATTTACATAATAAATTATGCATTAGTGGCTCGTCTATCAGCAGTTAGGTATTCAATAGAGATTTCTAAAGCCAGTAGGAGGCTTTTTGAAAGCAAAGTTTTGAAAAAAATGTAGGGAAAAGCAAAAGAAAATTGACCTGAAACAAGGTTACCTGCGCAGATTTCAAAGATACAATCCCCAGGAGCACAGCAAAAACTTTGTTGTTCTTGTAAAATAAGACTGATGTCAAGTGAAAGATTGACCAAGACTCAAGGAGTTTGTGATTCCTTAGTACACATATAATACTAGGAAGGATTGCCGTGTCATCCTGTAAACACTTGGAAGCATAAATCAACTTAAGTTTTTTTCATGAAAGCTTTGCTATTTCCAGCCCACACTCCCTATAACCAAAAAAATCAATTCATTTTCATAAACTGAGTATGGCTTTTTTTTATAACTCCGTAATAGTAGATACTAATTTTTTTTGTCAGAATCATTCCTTAAGAATCTTCTCTTTGTAGACCTTCATGACTGAAATATGTTTATACTAAAATAAGCACACAGTGATTGCACCATGTGCCAACACACCCTGCTCAACAGTAAGAGTTATTGTAGGGCTCTTATTTGATACCTATGTTATCCAATGGGATGCACGGCCATTTGACGTAGGTGATCGACTCTATAAAGGTGGAAGAAGATTCAGAACAAAAGATTCTGTGCAGGATCTTAAATTTCACAGATTTACTGTTCATGATGTATAGATGATATGTACAGGATTGGACATAAAATATGACATGCATAGGGGTTGGAATATCTTTCCAAATAGTTTGAGCTCTAGAAATACAGCTTTGTTGTTCCTGTTTTTGGTGCTGTATTGTAGTTAGCAACTGGCATGAGAACATAAAGAAAGGCCACACAAGGCCAGTCTGGAGTTCTAGCTCTGTATCCTGTTTCTAACTGTAACCAAGAGCAGATGCTCACAGAAGAGTATAAAAACGGAAACTTTATAATTTTCCTCTTCTGTGCATTCTCCTGTCCTCTATATATCTTCAGCCCAAGGACATCTTGAGCTAAAGATGATATCTTTGTGTTTAATAGCTTTTATGAATTTTCCTTCCATAATTTTTCTTGTGGCTTTTTAAACTTTATGTAACCTTTTAGCATCTACAGCATCCTGTACCAATGAATTCCCTAGTTTAACCATGTTTTGGGGAAAAAATACCACCTTCAGTTTGTTTTGGAACTGTCACCTGCTAGTTTAATTTAAAACCTCCCTATATATATGTGTAAGATCTATATGTGGAATGGAAATCAGATAAACTATCAGCTAACAGTCACTCCAGCTGCTCTTAGAAAATACTTTGAAACCTTGCTGAATCTCATTGACAGCTGAGTGCTTGAAGATGCTATTGAAAAAGTGCATCTTGATTCTGTCAGCATATGTATAACGGAGGCTTTACCTACCACTCTAGGGAAAAATGAGTCATGATGCAAAAGCAACATAGGTCTCGTTCTTCCTGAAGCAGAGCTAAGACAAGCTTAAGGCAGCACAGACAACTAACTACTAAAGATACTACCATTCAGGCAACCCAAAATCACAAGGGCTTAGACAAATGTCTTCTTGTGAATACTGGTGAAATGGTTTTTATCTCAATGTGTGCCCCTCTAATAGCAGTTTAAGTGAATATATTACTTATTTAAGCTAGATGGCTGAGAAATTCAGCTTCCTTCTACTTCTTTGTTTCATATGTGGCAATATCCAGGAGAGAGATGATGCAGGCAGGTATGGGGAGAAATGTCTTCAGCTCCCTCACTTTGATTCCCCAGTAGATATCTCTGAGTATCTTTGGAGACTGGAGTTACAGACTGGCAATAAATCTTGCACTGACAGGAAGTTTTTAAGAGATTTCGGGAAGAACCCTATTGCTCAACCCGTGTCCCCATTCCTGTGGTCTTGGTTATCTCTGGCTCTGCAGGCTTCAGGCCCAAAAACACTTCTTATAGGGTTTGCTTGCAGTTTAACTCCAGCAATGCCTTGTACTGGTAGGTGCAGATGGCAGTTTCCCCAGGCAGTGGCTTGGTTGGTCTTCCCCACAGCTTAAGGAGCATCTGGTCTTATACACAATATGGGGGGAACACATTGATTAAACCTATTCTGACAGCAATGGTATGGGGGAAGATTAAGGGACATCCAGGAACATTCAGGCTTGGCACAGACTGATTAAGTTGCAGCTCTGCAGAGAAAATCTTGGGTATCTTGGTGGATGGCAAGTTGAACATGAGTTGTCGGTGCACTCTCACAATACCTGCACATGGGGCCGTATGGAGAAAGTGGAGCCAGCAGATAAAAAGAAGTGATTATTCCTCTCTGTTGCTCACTGGTGAGACCAGTTCTGGGCACCTCAATACAAGGCAGATGTCAGCAAACTGGGCAGAGTTCAGTAGAAGGCTACTAAGGTGGCTGGGGGGAAGCTGAGGGAGCTGGGTTCATTCAGCCAGGAAAAGGGAAGGCTAAGGGGGAATGTTGTTGCTGAGGCCAAACAGTTCTCAGAAATACACAGCAAAAAGACCAAAGCAATGATTATAAGTTGCAGCAAAGGAAATCCTGGCTAGGCGTAAGGAAAAAAATCCCTGTCAGAGTAGCTAAATACAGGAACAAGTGCTGTGGGAGAGGCTGTGGGATCTCAGTCGGAGATTTTCAAAACTCAGCTGGACCTAGCCTGATGTAACTTTGAAGCTAGCAATGCTTTGAACAGGGAGCTTGAACTGAAGGACCTCCAGAGGTCCCTTCCAATATTAATATTTCTCTGACTTTATGAATATGACTTCTTTGAAGTCACAATTTCTTCTCTTCATTGTATGGCCTGCAGTCAGGTTGCTCTATTAATATTTTAAAAAATGAAATAAAAAGGCAATAGTCGTAATTCTTAACACCCAAGAATCCCACTGCAGTTAATGTGAGCTGAGGGAAAATTTCAGAATACTCTAAGTAAGGAATCCCAGCCACCAATATGGAAGACTTTCCAGATAAAAATGAAACTGTTTTTCTTTTAGCAAAAGGTTTTATTTTTCTTTTGTCCTTCAATATGATATAGCATATACCATATATTTCAATACATATGACAAAGGAGAAAAGTAGTTGCATGTATAGGTCATGAACCAAAAACCAAATGGCATACACATTTGGTCTGAAACTCCAACCCAGTTTCATAACCAGATAAAGCCCTACCATCTAAAGAAGTTGTCCTTTTTTTTTTTTCTTGTCAACCATTTTGAAGCATTTTTTTAATACAAAAATAAGAGAAAATAAGGTCTCCTCACAAGCAGTGCCCCTTCACTACTGCCTTCCATTATCTGAAGCAACACAGTAATTGTAAATTGTAAATTGGCTTCTGTGTTGTCAAAGAGATGTTAGGAGTGTGACATAACTCCTCAAATGTAGAAAGCTCAAAGAAAACCCTTGTAGTCTTGTTCCCAGTGCAAGTTAAAAGTGTTATTAACTGTACAAGTATGAATGCCTCCAAAAGTACTGAGCAGACTGACAGGCCTCCTAGCTTGTCAATGTACTGAGTTCCTCATGCCATTAACAGAAAGGATTTAAAACAGGATTTTGGTTGGAGAAATGTCCAGACAAAAATATTGTAAGAGGCTGTCAAGTGTATTACAATGGTGGTAATAGTACACAACTTTCAAATTAAGATATATTTTTTTTCCATTTCAAAGCCTGCAATTTCATCTTGGCATCAGATCCAAAATATTTCCCTCCTGCCTTTCTTATTCTCTCCAGAAATGGATCCTTCAAAAATTCTGTTTTTCAACATGATTGAGGAATGGCGTTGGAAACTACTAAATTATTCTGTTGCTCACAGTAGAAAACCCGGCTTTATCTTTCCTTTCTGTGTGAGCTTTACTGTGCTACTGGGAACATGCATTACTAAAAAGTTATTTGTCAGTGAAGCCAATGGAAATGAGTTTGAATTCCCATGAGGACTGTACCTGTTAAGCAATAAAGGCCTTTTCTTATCTGGTCTTTTTGCACAGTAGCATCACACACTGAAACCAGTGAAAAGTGCTACTCGCTCTTTTTTAACATAGGAGAGTGCTGTCTGTCAGAGGTAACTGTGTACTTCATGCAAGGAAAGGCTCAGATCTACTCTTAGATGAAGTTCATTTATGAGCAAGGCACTCTGGAGCTTGTTATACAATGAGTCTGGATGCTTCAAAGAGTATTACTTCTAAACACCAGTGTACTGACCCACATCCAAACCTCCGCAGTCTTTGGAGTGGCTACTCAAGCTTCCGTTTTCACTTTGAATTCACATTTTCACTGAAGAAGCTCAGTTTATATGAAAGAGCAAACTTTTCTTTCAACTCACATATTGCCTTCTCAGACTACAGCTGAAGGAGCATGTTTTCTATCTGATGGCTACAAAAAACACTGCCATGACACCATTTGTGCACTGTGACCTTCCCTTCTCCCGCCAAGCATGCACAGTTCAATGAATATCTGAGTGTTCTTTAAAAATGGTGTCATTTTCCTGAAACATCCCTTAGCTAGTATTCAAGTCATTAATGGAGGTGGCTTGTTGCCTTAAACAGTTACCAAGAGATGACAGAAAATACTGTAACTTTACTGTAACTTTATTGGGTGGACTGACCAAAAAAGTCCCCAGAAGAAGAAAAGTCCAAGACAAATTTCTGTATAAATTTTGTGAAGAAAGCTTGAGCTGTAGTTAAAGATTAGTTGTAGGAAACTTTAACTGAGGTATAAGAGTCTAAAACAGTTTTTTTTTCCCCTCAGTATAAGAGTCTAAAACAGTTAACGAAGAAATAAATGCAGTCATAGATCTTACAGGATACTTTGTGTAGTGTATCAGTAGATTTAATTTATCTATTTTTTACTTTACACTGTAAAAAACATGTATGTACTAAAACACTGACAGTGATGGTACTCTTCATATTCTCTATATATTTGTAGTATTTGGTGTATTAAAAGATAATTTATTGGAGACATACATTTAGGCATGTAACAAGCTTTAACATCTTAATTGAATGAAAATATGAAATCTGTAACAGCTTTTACAAAGTCAAATTTCATAAAGCTCTGAGTTCAGGTTTAGTTTCGAGTTTGACATCTTTAAGTTGATAATTTAGCATTATCACATTTAACATTGCATATCTTTATGTTTTGTAAGGATGTTTGCATTTCTCCATCCTTTCGGCTTATAAGAAAAGAGAAAATGATTGTACACGATCTAGAAGCACTTTGATATTTCATCAACCCTGATCATGTTCACCAAGAAATGCAATGCAAGCAGGAAATTACTACTTTTAATTTTTCTTTGGCAGCTTGTATATCAAAACACTGACACTTAGGATTGTGACTGATCAGTAGCTTAGCATAAGCTCAGTTGATTCCAGTGCTAAATTTGGCTGAATATTTATACTGATCAAAGAGCAATTATTCTGATCAGTTTAACTTACCTAGATGTCAGTTCATCTCTATGTCCCAATAAAATGTGACCTGTGGAGTCATGTTCATCAGAAACATATTGTAGATGATTGGCATTTTTTTTACATCTGACATTTTTAAGCTCCAGCTGCCTGATAGTGCTCAGTAATATGAAGTGTCAAAAACTATGTCTGACGTATATGTCGGTTAATAGATTTCATAGCATTCACAACAGGCAGTTTTATCAGTGGTTCTTCAGTTACCTTCTTTGAATACAATATATCTACAGTGTGACTGAAAGCCAGATTGGCTTCTTGATCTGATACAGAGCAGAAAAAAATTAAGATTTTAACTTGGTGAACAAGAAGCCATCCCCCTCCACCAAGCAATATTTCTTGGTGCTGTACATAGTTTGAATTTAACGTAACAAATTGTCTTTCACCAGTGTGAACCTCTTCCAACATTCTTCCTTTTCCAAGCTTTCTTCCTCTATCTTCTCCTCTGCAGACTGAAAATCTCACATCCTGCTTTCTGACAGTAAAGGTATTGAATGTCTTTCTCTAGCATGGCATTCCAGTTCTGCATACTGTAGCAGATCATTTAATCATAACAGATTAGATATTGTGCAAATGCTGGCTAATCAGCAATGGGAGAAATTACAGATATTTCTAACCAAAAGGTAGACTAATTGGCTTAAAGAAAGAAGTACAATGCAGTACTGATGCAGATATCTATATCTATGTAACAGTAGATAGGCAGACGGATGGTTGGATGGATGGCAGAATGGATGGATGGACATGTGTCACCCAAATGAAGTAAAGCCATCCACACTGCAAATGCCATTTCATCCTACCTATTATACAGTAACACTACTACTCCCTCTACAATGCCTATGATACATGAAGGCAAATGATTGTAAGCACAATTACTGAAACAGAGCATTAAATGATGTATTGCAGAGCTGAGTATAAAAGGGATTTATTCTACATACAGATTGTTCTTCTTTGGCTTTTCTACTAAAATCAGACAGCACTAATTAAAAAAAAGTAGTTGCAGGCAGATTGTTTGTTAACAAAATAAATAGCCAGGGAATAAGGACAGCAGGAACAAAGAGATAACAGAAAACCCACTGCAAAAGGTGACACAGAACATGCACCTTCTGTCCCTTCTGTTCTCCTTCTAATTAAAAACAGAAGCAGGAAACAAATTAAGTGTACCAAGCCTCTGCTATGTGCAATTCGCAGACCAGACAAGGCATGCATACCTCCTGCAAAAAAGTACACGTGATGGGTGGCATCTGATGGGACTTTAGGTCCTTTTTCATCCCATTTCTATAGAACTGTGGGGCAATGCAATACTGAACAAGTAGGCGCGCTTATACCGTCAGCTTGGTTTGCTCCCTCTTTTGCTCCTGGCCCTGATTTCCACGAGCCTATATTTACATACATCAAACTTTGCCTGTAGGCTTCAGTCTGGAGTGCACCAAGTTGGTATAGAGGTGGGAAAAATCTGACAAAAAACAGGTGATTATTTGCTCTAGGGTCTCTTCTCCCTACCTGCATTATTGAACATGAGACAGTCCACACCAGTTAATCTGCAGAGCAGGCCACGCTCCTTGGCACCAAAACCAGGTCCCCTTACCAGTACAGATGTACAGAAACACATCCAAATCTCTTTGCTTACAGCACAGGTAGACCTAGCATGAGAATAAAATGACTAATGTATTTTAAACATACAATTTTTTACTGTCTTTGAATTTTTGGACTCTGAGGATGGAGTCCATCTCACCTACTCATAAATGGAGGAAAATATGCACCTCCAGAATATGCTTCATATAATGCGTGTTAGAAAACTCTTAGGACATGCTGAAATATTGTCTGGATAGTCTGAGATGACTAGCTGAGAATTTGCTCTCTAAGTTTTGGATACCTAAATTGAGGCAGATGAATCAGAATAATATTATATTGGGAGATCCTAGAATTTACACTTTCATACATTTTCATTCCTTTTTTTTAAAGGTAGAAGTTGCTAATTCAATATATGTTAGTGCTAATTCCTTTCTAAAGATCATCTGTCTGAAAGCAGACACATGGACCCATGTCAAAGTTATTTTCTGTCCTTTCAATGTGTATGGGAACTAAACATGTCCTAACTGATCTACATTTGCATTTATTTCTGAAAAGATCAGCTGACAAGGAAGGGACAACAGCAGCAAGGTTAAGGTGCTTCCAGATTTGGTAAAATTATATAAACGCACAAAAAAGTAGAAAAGTCGTTTGGCGATATTTTATTTTTTCCTACAATCTAGTGAAATAATGCCAAAAATGGGATCTTGGGGCGGAAAAAATATTTTAAATCTGAAGTCTGATTTGAAGTTATCTTTTAAGAAAGCTGAAAAAAAGTTCTGTTTGTAACAAATGACTGTCATAATTCCCATCTTGTCCAACATGTCACTGGATGAACAGGAGACCTGCAGCTGGAAACATGAGCTCCTGCACCTCAGACTACACCTTGCTTTGGGCTGGAAGCAGGTGTTGTTGCCCCTTTGGCTGTTGACACTTTGGTAAACTCTGCACCAATGAGGACCTTTAATGTACACATATTCCAGGTTACATGAACAGTCATCATTAGTGTTATTAAAAGTTAATTTTCCATCATATAGGTGAACATTAAAATCTATGTTACTTGCACATAGTTAGAGATTCTGTATATCTTCCTAGGGTTTCCCAGAAAGATGTGCATCCACATGTCCTGAACCATCTGTGCCCTTCTTCAGCACACTATGACACACAGAAACAAACACACACAATTTTCTCCTGCTCTCTAGTGAGATCTGTCGTGGTTTAATCCTAGCCAGCAACCGAACACCACCCAGCCGCTCGCTTACTCCCCCCCGCTGGGATGGGGGAGAGAATCAGAAGAGTGAAAGTGAGAAAACTTGTGGGTTGAGATAAAGACAGTTTAATAGGGAAAGCAAAAGCTGTGCATGCAAGCAAAGCAAAACAAGGAATTCATTCACTGCTTCCCATTGGCAGGCAGGTGTTCAGCCATCTCCAGGAAAGCAGGGCTGCATCATGCATAACAGTTACTTGAGAAGACAAATGCCATCACTCTAAATGTCCCCCCCCTTCCTTCTTCCCCCAACTTTACGTGCTGAGCATGACGTCATATGGTGTGGGATATCCCTTTGGTCAGTTGGGGTCAGCTGCCCCAGCTGTGTCCCCTCCCAACCTCTTGTGCACCCCCAGCCTCCTCGCTGGTGGGGTGGGGTGAGAAGCAGAAAAGGCCTTGACTCTGTGTAAGCACTGCTCAGCAGTAACTGAAACATCCCTGTGTTATCAACACTGTTTCCAGCACAAATCCAAAACATAGCCCCATACTAGCTGCTATGAAGAAAAGTATCCCAGCCAAAACCAGCACATTCTGGTGGTGTGCGTATCTTTCTCGGTCAATTGAAGTCACAAACAATTCATGGGTTGGCCACTGTCATTATCACTGTGCCACTGATGTAGTCTTTGCAGATTACAGGGTTCTGGAAAGGAGAAGCCGTTGCTCTCTAATAACAGCAAAGAAAAGGAACCTCATCTGCAGGAGAGTGTTAATGTCCAGGATGCACACAGAAGCTCTGGGGCTAATCCAAAGAACCAGAGAAACTAACAGTTGTAGAAAACTCGGTGTGCCTGGCATGTGTATTGAGGAAGTACCTCTGTCCTTGGTTAAATACTGAATAAAATATGAAGCTGGAGGCATTCACAGTTTGAAAGAATCTGTTTCATAGCCTTACAATGTGCGGCAGCTTCCATTTTTTACTGTGGTGTTTTCAGGCTTTTCTCAGGGATGTTGTTGCACATCAGAAAAGTATTAGAGTGTAAGTCCTCAGGTATTTCATTCTGTTGCGGTACGGGTTATTATCAGTCTTCAGAATATTTAGCCCAGGAAATTATTTGAAGCGGTTGCACAGCAAGTAATATGCTAGATCTGTTGCTGTCTGGCAGCACTCAGTTTTAGGTAAGAAATGGAAAGATACAGAAAATTCTAGTATATGCTGGAACGTAACCCTCAATAGATTATTTTTGTATTAAAAAAAAAAAAGAAGAAACCTTACAGCTGCAAAAATAATCTTGTAGGAATATTTGGGGATCAGGACTGGGAGGATTTGCAGAACAGCGGACTGGAAGTTTATAAAAGTCCTCAATCCCCTTTCAAGTGCGCTGTTCACTGCACTGCATAAATGACTTTTGTGATTTGGTGAGACCAAATTATATATAAATTTAAATTAAAAGAGGTTATATATGTCTCCTTATGGCACAGGGATGTAGTCCTGTCACTGAATACCTCCCGGGATGAGGAGTGTGTACCCAAGTGCATACAGTTGCTGAGCTCTTCCATTCAGACTGTAGTTACGTCTGCCCCAAATATTGCCTTCTGGGATTGTTTTTTTGGAGTTCAGCTCCAGGGATTCAGAGGATCCCCTTTTCGGTGCTAAGCTGGAACTTTGAAAAAGAGATTCCATAAAGTACAAATAATCATTTTTGTATTTCTGTTTTTCTCTTTGTATGAAGTCCTCTGTATCTCAGTTTCTCCAGCCGCCTAAAAGCAACTCGGGACAGATTCTGGAGTGTCAGTTTAAAAGTACACTTTCCTAATTACTTTTTCTGCACTAACAATTGATTCCCCACATTATTTTCTTTTTCTCCTGCAGCAGGTGTCATCTTACAAAAGTCTCTGCAGCAGTTAATGACAAAGTGGAATATTCTGGGAGTTGTAGTCTTTCAAACAGAGCTTCGCAAGGACATACCTGTATTGGAACACTACAGCTCCCTGAACTTCCTCGCATCACTGCCTAGGAAACGTCCTGCAACGTGACTAGTTTGGGGGGGGTGGTACTCATGGACTTCCAGCACTGCAAATCACACAGCACCTTGCATCTGTGTATGGGGCAATTGGGAGCCGGAATGGACACCTGTGAACCAGTGCACGCTTAGGGTGGGGAACAAATAAAGACGTCTGGTATGAGGCGACATTGTCATTTGAAATATTGCACTTTAAAAAAATATTCAACCCACTTTGTGCCTTTACCACAGAGCTCTGCAGGAGCCCCGCCACTTGGACACTCTCCAGACACCTACATTTTGGTCGAATCATGTTGCACTTAGCTGCTTTTAGACTTTTCTTTGATCTAAATGGCTTCCAGTGCTGGCTGTTTCCTTCACCTCCTCTGGCCCGTGCCCTGGGAACAGGTTGTCTGTCTGCAGTCCCTGAATAGAAGAAAGGCTCCGGGGCCACTGCTGCACTCCCAGCCCCAACTCCTCCATTGCTTAAAAACTTTCTAACCCTCTGAGAACTATTTTTCGTTTTCTTTTTTTTACAGCTTAACTCTCCACACTAGTTCATTCAAATAGACACAGGCTTTGGAGGAATTGGAAAAGCAATCACTCTACCTAGATGGAGATACATAAAGATCTAAATAAAAATATTAAAAACTTGGACATATTTCTTACCTCTGTTTCTTTTGGCAATTCCTTGGCCTTGGCCCTATCTCCAACTTGCCTAATGAGCCCAGATTTAATCAGACCCATATTATTCCTGATTTAAGAACTTAGGTACAAGTTACGTATTTCCTGACAGCATATGGCCAGCTCCAGACGTAGACTGTATTCATTGACAGAGCAACTGGAGAGCTTTACTAGAATTTTTCAAGTTATTATAAAATGAGAGTCCCCCAAACTGCTCATCAGTTAGTAAACCTGTGCTGAAACTCCTACAGCAGCAGCTGTGCTTGTGCTGTGAGCATTGTTGGTTTCTGCTGCTGAGCAGGTGGTGTTAGAATAGCCTCTTTCACTGCCTTTTTGCATTCATGATCCTAGCTGGAGACCAGAAGGTGGGAAAAAGCATAAAACTGTAAAATAAAGAGATAGAGATAATGATACTTTCTTTCTCCCCAGGGGTTCAATTTCAGTTTAACTTCTGAGCAATTGTTTTGGGAAATCTTATTTTAGCTAACCAGCCTGATCCTCCATCTAAGTCATAGTTTTGGTTTATCTGTACTATCACAAACTTTCAGTGGCTATGCTGTAGAAAACCTCATTTTCAAGTCACAATATTCGTTCAGACTATTATATAATTTAAATTCCATGGAATAACTATACGCATGCATTTATATAAGTATATAAATATTTGGAAGAAATATTTGGAAGAAAATTTCTAAATATTTGGAAGAAAAATGGGATTTTCATTTGCAAAAGAAGTATACAAGCCCTGAGGAGAGGAGGAATAGAAATGGATGCTGAAGGAATCAGCTTCCACAAAGGTCATTCACTTCACAAGAAGGAACTTCAATTAATTGAAAAATGTTATGAAATACATGAGAAAAGTACATACTATTCAAGTTAATGACTAGTTTTATGCTTTACAGTCTTTGCCTTACATGCACAAATAAATTCTGTAACCATCCAATACTTAGATCTGGCAGAAGATGTATTTATAATTAATGTCTTGTTGGACTGAGTGATGTTTATTTGCAGATTTCGCTAATAAATAACATGTTTAACACATTCCTAAAGCATGCCAAGAAATTCATGTGAGGTAAAAATTTAACTGTATCTGGGCTGCTTTAGGGAAACTCCAAATGCAAAGTGTTCATGGATGCTCTCTTTTACCAGAGGAAATATACATTCTGATTTTGAATATATGCTACCACCTGGTCCCTAGCTGTGAAAAAAGACAAATGGATTTTTCTGAGGTGAAGTCATACAAAGAAAAACAAACAAACAAACAAACAAACAAACAAAACAGGGAAAAGGTAGTGGTTGAATAATTCTTTTAAATAATATATTGCTGCAGAGGACAAAGATGTTTTATTATCTTTATAGTAAAATAACTTTCTAATGTTATGTGACTTGCTATTCTTCAAAAAGCAACAGTCTTTGTTATTATAATCCCCACCAACAAATAAAAAAGAACAGATGTATTTTGTCTTCAATCAAAATGTAATTCTTTTAGTCTTCTGCAATAAGGAACACTTGCATGAGACCAGATGCTTTTGAAGATGTACATACATGTTAAATTCAAGATTATTCATTCAATTAATTAATTCAATATATTCAATTATTTATTCTATTAATTTATTCAATGAATCATTAATTAGTTGTTGCTTATTTTAAAAGGTTCAAGACATCCTTGAGCAATTCATGGACCACTATATCAGTGTAATTAACCACAGGCTGCACTAGAAATACAGTGAATATTTTTCATCTACTGCTTCCAGTGGATGGAGGTGCTGGTCCTTAATGGGCTGTAACAGACCTCTTTTGAGAGCACTGCTGTCACTCTGTACTGCTTGCTGTCAAAACACACAGAGAACAAGGAAATGCATAATCATAATAACAGCCCCTCTTTCCATTGTAGGGCAATACTGAACAATGAAAAATGAATGCCACAATTCAAACAGTCGACACTACAGGCTAGATCTTCTCAATCTGTCCTTGGTCCTAACCAAAGGAGCTACCTCCAAGGTCAAACATTGCTTATCAGGAACAGTGTCAGGTAGTGGTCAGTGTTTCAGGAGCACTAGGTTCCAAATTTGTCCTGATCCATACCTATGTGGCGTGGAGTTCAGGACCAAATTTAACTATTACAGTGAAGGAAGGCATATGTTTACCCAGTAAAATTCAGTGTTAACCCAGAGACATTAATTAGACTGCATTAATATTACCATACATTACACAACTGGTATCAGTTACATCCTCCAAGTCTGCTGCTGTCCTTTGAGGTACCCTGGATTTATACAGCAAATTTGCCCCAGTGTTTGTGTCAATAATACAGCATTTATTTACATTCATTATATTTTTGGATAGTACAGCAAGAAAAACATCAGTAAGTGCTATTAGCTGTTTGGGCAGCAGACCAGGAAAATGGCTATCCCTCAATAAAATTAGCTTAAACCATTTGTTAGGAGATCTAGAATCATGAACTAAGGGTAAACCAAGATATTAGCTGTTGAACTGGAGACTCACATTGGCCTTTTGAAGTTATAGAGTGGGGATCTTTTTGTTTGGTTTTGACTACATCACTGAAGAACTGGTGATTATTAATGTAAAAGAGATTCCCTACATTTCAACATGGCTTTGACTTTTAAAAATAATTCAATAATATATTTTCATTTTTATCAGTATGCTACTTGTAATAGTTGATTAATCCTTTGTGCTAATGTATATAAAAGAAAACTTTTACTTGGGAAAAGCTAACTGCATACCTTTTTTTTGTACATAGCCATCTCAGCATTGATTTTTCTTTCCAACTGGATGCCTGAAAATCAAATAAGAAGTGAGAAATCTAATGTTTCAGCTGCAACCCTTCCCATTTGCATGTGCATCAACATTAAGCTTTTATTGTTATATAAACAGTATTTGAATATAAAGAGGTTACTCATGTTGGTATTTCTGGGAAGCAAACAGGTTTTGTTAGAAAAATCATGGAAGAAAATCTTTTGAAGTCAATCTCCAAACCTCTTTTGTGCTTTATTTTGAAATGCCGATTAAATGTACTGGTTCATGTCATTAGGCTGAAAGTTTGCTGATAATCAAGAATAATTTATTAATCATTACACATTAAAATATGTTAAGATGTTTTTCAAGTATTTATATAAATTTGCATAATTATTATTTATTCATATAAGTGAATTTGCAACTGATTATATGTAGGAGGCATTGTGAGCATGATCAGTTCAGTGATACCTCTGATCAGTGATTCCATTTAGCTGTGCGTGGTGGAGAAAAGACCACATACTGCTGAAGCCAGTCTTTCCTTTTCCAAGAGAAAGTTCTAGCTTTAATTATTCATCAGCTGAACCTTTACAAATATCTTCCACCTGAATTTTGCTTTGTGACCCAGGCAAATGTGTTCCAAAGTCTTTTGGACTTCTCATTAACCTTGAGGTATTCCAGGGACCTCATCTGTTGAAAATTAGGTATATGCTGAAGTTTGTCTTTCCTGGGAACTACACACATGCATATACTTTAGCATATGAGCATTTGGTTTTTATCTTTGTTTTTAATTAAATTTAGAGGAAGTACTGATCAAAATTATTTGATTGAAAAGCAATCATGTTTACATGATTTTTTTCTAAAAAGCTTTCAATGAATTCAAATTTTTAAAAAAAAATAAATTCATTTTCCCAAATATTTTAAGGGGCATTTTTAATGTTTGCTTTGCATTAAAACTAAGAAACACCCTAAGCCTAAATGTAGTTGCTGTGGAAAGAATTTTCAATTAATATTTCCTGAAAAATAAGCAGCAATTTTCTACAGACTGCAGTAAGTATTCTTAATTTATTAGAGCCTTGTAATACCTGTGACATCAGTTACAACTGTTCTTATTAAATGTTTTGGTATATTTTTCTATGTAAAATTAAGCTTATCCAGAGAGATACTAAATGCCCTTTAATTTTTCTCTTCTAAACAGAGTAGGTGTTTTGTATCTGTAGACAGTAGGAGATCTAGAAAATGATAGCATTGCTGTGTTTCAGGCAATTCCACTTGCCAAAACTACACTTTTAATGTTGTTGTTGTAGTTGATGTATCATGCTGATAAGATAACAAAAGCAGACCAAAATGCTGATACGGTCCAAAAGAAGCAGAGAGCCAATCATTGATATAAGCAGCATTACTGAAAACTGTAAATTTAGGCCACAGCAATGTGATTTTGACTTCATGTTGATGTATTGAAAGTTATAGTATCACAGAGAGCTATGGTTTGGTGATCTTGTAGGTAGGCTGTGAAAAATATAGAAGGTAGTAAAAACCTCCCACACCAAGGTGTTGTGCATACACTCAGTGAGATAGTAACTGTGGGCAGCAGGCTCTGCGGAATGGCAGATTCAGCTCAAGGCGGGGGTGCGAAGGGAGATAAGGGTATACGTCATCCTTCCTCTCTTTCTGCCTTTTCTTTTAGAGTCAAATCTCCTTTTGCCTCCTTCAGAAGATACACAGCAAACATTCAAAGACTTAAATTGCATTTTATTTTCCCTTCATGAATATCCTGTACAGATCCTCTCACTCTTCACTTCTCATGCCTTTAATATGATGCTGTTCTACAGCATAAAAGTATAAACCTCTAGCATTTACAAAGGTCAGGTTTTTTTCAAACTGCTAGCAGCACAGTTGAGAAAATTCTTCTTAACATATATTCTCCTTCTGATTTTCAAAGAATAGACTTATTTTCCCTCTCCCACATCAGGTCAGTGGTAAATAATGTACAATTCACTGAAGTGACTGATAGTCTTTCGAAGACCAGCTCGTATACAGGGAGGTGGAGGTATCTTTAGTCATGGTTTGGGTTGGGGATTTTTTGTTTATATGAAAATATACTGTGTATGGGGAGGAGGAAAGGGCATTGGTTTTAGATTGATTTTTAGTCTTACTGAAAGCTGTTTGGCTGACAGCAGTGGAGAATTGAATTCTCTGCCAGCCATAGAAATAGTATAATATAAGCAGTGGAGCTTCGTTACGCTGCCAAGTATATAACTTCCACCTTCATCAGAAGGAAGAAGGCCAAAAATCCAGCAATGACAAAAAAGTCATTGGCCTCCCCACCGCCACCATGGCCCCATAGCCCTGCAGTACCTGGCAGATAAAATAGCTGGGACTGTGCCAGCTGTGAGGATGCAGAAAGCAACTGAGAAGGACTGATTCATGTTACGGACCACAGAATCACAGAATCATCACAGAATCACAGAATCATCGCAGAATCACAGAATGGTTTGGGTTGGAAGGCACCTTAAAGATCATCTGGTTCCAACCCCCTGCCATGGGCAGGGACACCTTCCACAAGACCAGGTTGCTCAAAGCCCCATCCAACCTGGCCTTGAACACTTCCAGGGAGGGGGCATCCACAACTTCTCTGGGCAACCTGTTCCCGTGCCTCACCACCCTCACAGTAAAGAATTTCTTCCTAATATCTAATCTAACTCTACCCTCTTTCAGTTTAAAGCCATTACCCCTTGTCCTATCACTACATGACCTTGTAAAAAGTCCCTTGCCAGCTTTTCTGTAGGCCCCCTTTAAGTACTGGAAGGCCACAATAAGGTGACCCCAGAGCCTTCTCTTCTCCAGGCTGAACAACCCCAGCTCTCTCAGCCTGTCCTCATAGGAGAGGTGCTCCAGCCCTCTGATCATCTTCGTGGTCCTCCTCTGGACTTGCTCCAACAGGTCTATATCCTTCTTATGTTGGGGGCCCCAGAGCTGGATGCAGCACTCCAGGTGGGGCCTCACGAGAGTGGAGTAGAGGAGCAGAATCACCCCCCTCAACCTGCTGGTCACGCTTCTTTTGATGCAGCTCAGGATACAGTTGGCTTTCTGGGCTGCAAGTGCACATTGCTGGGTCATGTTGAGTTTCTCATCAACCAACACCCCCAAGTCCTTCTCCTCAGGGCTGCTCTCAATCCTTCTCTGCCCAGCCTGTATTTGTGCTTGGGATTGCCCCGACCCGTGTGCAGGACCTTGCACTTGGCCTTGTTGAACTTCATGAGGTTCACACAGGTCCACCTCTCAAGCCTGTCAAGGTCCCTCTGGATGGCATACCTTTCCTCCAGTGTGTCAACGGCACCACACAGCTTGGTGTCACCGGCAAACTTGCTGAGGGTGCACTCAGTCCCACTGTCTATGTTGCTGACAAAGATGTTAAACAGCACCAGTCCCAATACTGACCCCTGAGGAACACCAGTCATCACTGGTCTCCACTTGGACATCGACCCATTGACCACAACTCTTTGAGTGCAACCATCCAGCCAATTCCTTATCCATCGAGTGGTCCATCCGTCAAATCCATGTCTCTCCAATTTAGAGACAAGGATGTTGTGCCGGACAGCGTCAAATGCTTTGCACAAGTCAGTTGCTCTTCCCTTATCCACCAATGCTGTAACCCCATCGTAGAAGGCCACCAAATTTGTCAGGCACGATTTGCCTTAGTAAAGCCATGTTGGCTGTCAGCAATCACCTCCTTATTTTCCATGTGCCTTAGCACAGTTTCCAGGAGGATCTGCTCCATGATCTTGCTGGGCACAGTGGTGAGACTGACTGGCCTGTAGCTCCCCAGGTCTTCCTTTTTTCCCTTTTTAAAAATGGGGGCTATGTTTCCCCTTTTCCAGTCAGTGGGAACTTCACCAGACTGCCATGACTTCTCAAGCAACTTCATCTGCCAGTTCCCACAGGTCTCTGGGATGCATCTCATCAGGTCGCATGGATTTGTGCACCTTCAGGTTCCTTAGATGGTCTCAAACCTGATCTTCTCCTACAGTGGGCGATTCTTCATTCTCCCGGTCCCTGCCTTCTGCGACTTGGGTGGTGTGGCTTGAGCACTTGCTGGCGAAGACTGAGGCAAAAAAGTCATTGAGTACCTCAGACTTCTCCATATCCCAGGTAACCAGGTCTCCCGTTTCCTTCCAGAGAGGGCCCACATTTTCCCTAGTCTTCCTTTTATCACTAACATACCTATAGAAGCTTTTCTTGTTGTCCTTGATGTCCCTGGCCAGATTTAA
The DNA here is from genome assembly GCF_965183815.1 of Platalea leucorodia. NCBI lineage: Eukaryota > Metazoa > Chordata > Aves > Pelecaniformes > Threskiornithidae > Platalea > Platalea leucorodia. The sequence goes on from NC_138824.1 coordinate 73,126,749, forward strand.
TTCTATCAAGGCTTTAGCTTTCTTAACCTGATCCCTGGCTGCTCGGACAATTTCTCCGTATTCCTCCCAGGCTACCTGTCCTTGCTTCCACCCTCTGTAGGCTTCCTTTTTGTGTTTGAGTTTGTCCAGGAGCTCCTTGTTCATCCATGCAGGCCTCCTGGTGTTTTTGCCTGACTTCTTTGTTGGGGTGCATCGCTCCTGAGCCTGGAGGAAGTGATCAGTGAATATTAACCAGTTTTCCTGGGCCCCTCTTCCCTCCAGGGCTTTATCCCATGGTACTCTATCAAGCAGATCCCTCAAGAGGCCAAGGTCTGCTCTCCTGAAGTCCAGGGTAGTGAGCTTGCTGTGCACCCTCCTCGGTGCCCTAAGGGTCTTGAACTTTACCATTTCATGGTCACTGCAGCTGAGGCTGCCCTTGAGCTTCACATTCCCCACCGGCCCCTCCTTGTTGGTGAGAACAAGGTCCAGCATAACACCTCTTCTCGTTGGCTCCTCTGTCACTTGGAGAAGGAAGTTATCATCAACACATTCCAGGAACCTCCTGGATTGCTTATGTCCTGCTGTATTGTCCCTCCAACAAATATCGGGGTGGTTGAAGTCCCCCATGAGGACCAGGGCTTGTGAATGTGAGGCTGCTCCTATCTGCCTATAGAGGGCCTCATCCGCTTGGTCTTCCTGGTCAGGTGGTTTGTAGCAGACCCCCACTATACTGTCACCCGTCCCTGCCCTCCCTTTAATCCTGACCCATAAGCTCTCGGTCAGCTCCTCATCCATCCCAAGACAGAGCTCCATGCAGTCCAGCTGATCACTGACATAGAGGGTGACACCCCCTCCTCGTCTCCCCTGCCTGTCCTTCCTAAAGAGCCTGTATCCTTCCATTCCAGCACTCCAGTCATAGGAGCCATCCCACCACGTCTTCATGATGTCAGTAAGATCATAGCCCTGCAGGCATGCGCATGTCTCTAGCTCCTCTTGTTTATTCCCCATGCTACGTGCATTTGCATAGAGGTATTTAAGTTGGGCCCCTGATGAAGCTGACTTACTGGCTGGAGTGGCTGGAATTCCTTTATGCTGCTCTTCAGGTGGTCTCCTACTGACCTGTGATCCTTCTCCAGGCTCTGGGAATCTATTGCTGGCACTGATATCAAACTGGTAGGAGTGGGATGGATTAAGGTTCCCTTCCCCTGGCAACTTTAGTTTAAAGCCCTCTTCACCAGCTTGGCAAGCCTAGGCTGAAGATGCTCTTCTTCTCTGGCAGATGGACCCCATCAGCCACGGTAGACCAGGTTTCTCACAGCGAGTCCCAGTTAAGTTAGTACTTAGTTAAGTAGCTAAAGCCCTGACTGTGGCACCAGTCCTGTAACCATTTGTTGATTCACCAGATTCAAATGGCCCTTCCAAAACCCTTCCCTTTGGCTGGAAGGATTGATGAAAAAGCTGCCTGTGCTCCAGAGTCCCTTACCACCACTCCCAGGGCTGTGTAATCCTTTTTGATACTCCTCAGACTGCTCCTGGCTGTGTCACTGGTGCCCACGTGAAACAACAGCAGCGGACTGTATGAGGCTTAGTAGTCTCTCCGTGACATCCCTGATACGACCACCCCCGCACACCTCTCTAGAGTGTGCATCAGGTCAGCAAATGAGTGCCTCCATACCTCTCAGAAGAGAGTCACCTGCTACTATCACCCACTGCCTTTTCTTAGTTGTGCTGGTTGTTACACGGGGAGCAGGTAGGGCTGCCTTACTCAGCTCTAGCGTCTCTCCTGATGGGTCAGGTGTTTCCTCTTCAGTCTGCAGAGTGGTGTAGTGGTTCTGCAAGGGCACCTCAGGCTTTGGGGGGAAGTCTCTTCCTTCTGCTGGTCCTTGCCATTGCAGCTGTCCATTCTTCTGCAGTATTGCTCCTCCTTCCTTCCGTGCATGATGGTGGGGGAGTTTTTGGCTGTTTGGCTGTGGGCTGTAGGTCCACTGCAGACTGCGCTTGGAGCCAGCTATCTAACTCTTTCTCAGCCTCCCTGATGTTATGCAGCCTTCTCACCGCCTCCTGCAGCTCAGCCACCTGCTGCAGGAGGTCCTCCACCTAGGCACACCTTTTGCAGGCAGGTCTGCCACCTGTCCCTGCCCCAGGAGAAAGGTCTAGACACATCCTGCAGCCTGAGGTCTGCACTGCAGCCTCTCCATTCAGCAGCTCTGTCTGGGTGGAGGCATCAGCCATGGCTGGGGTAGATGGTGCAGACCCCACAGCCAGACCTGCAGCCGATGCTCTCAGACCAGTGCCCACCATTCTGCCTTGAGGGTCAGGTAGGATAAGAGCCCTTGACCTTTGCAGATGGTCACAGAATGGTGCCTGGTTGCTGGGTTCTGTGTACTTCAAGTCTCCCACTCGGCCGGTGGAACGCCCTTCCTTTGGAGGTGCGCCCTCTCTGTGCACCCTCCCGCGCAAACCGCCGCACCACGCCCTGTTTGCCCACCCTGTTGGTAACGCTTCTGGTCGCCAGCACCGCCTGGGGCTGCCTTTTGTGGGAGCGGGGAGTGGCCGCTGTTAGTCCTGTCCCCACCCAGGCTTCGTCAGCCGCTCTCGTGAGAGCTGACGGCTGCTGGCAGGTCTCTGCACCCCCCTGGGGTTTCCCCAGCTTAGGAAACCCCCCTGTGCTCCACGATCCCCCACTCCGCTGCGGAATGTGCCTGCACTGGAGTTGATCGCCTCTGCCAACAGCCATCAGAGGGGAGCAAAGGTTGGTCACAGTTTGACCTCTATTTAAACCAGCGACTTACAAAGGCAAAAGGCTTTACGTGCCATTATCAGTTCCCAGAGTCATCCAGTCCTCTCATGGAAATTAAATTTTAGCTTCAATATGGCATTCCTGAGCCCTAGTCGAGAGGACAGCAGAAATCAAAGCTCCATGCAAGCCTGTCTTTAAATTTAACTATATCTCCTGGAATCTGAAGGAAGCCATTTATCACCGGGGTTTAAAGACAGAATTAGAATTTGATTTTTCTTTCCAGCTGCTTTATGTGTTTATGTGTATGAAATATTTTATTGAAAAATAATTTAATACTTTTGTAATAACCATGTTTCTCAAGGAATGCAACGTTGCTATGCCAGAGTCCCTGCTGTGTTCTGCAAACTTTGAATTCATTACTGAGGAAAGGCTATCAATATTTTTTCATTATTACAGTATCCTTTTGCTCTGAAATTATCGCAAAGCAGCAGGCCAGATGCCATTTGTTTTCATTGACATCCCACACATTCAAACATCTCTCATGAAATTCCCAGAGCGGCCCTTACTCCTTGACTGGTTTTGGTTCCTTCTGAACCAAAGTGTAGATTTTGCTTCGTCTTCAAAGGAAACATGCAAGGAGAAGGAGCTCTGAGAGGATATCTTACAGTTTACCCTACAAAAAAAGTAGGAGCAGTAACTGAGCTCTTCCCTTAAACTACTGCAGGTGGAAACATGCTGTAAACTGCCAGCCCCTGACTGGCGAGCAACACCAGTGCTAGTGGTAGTTACTAACCTTTTGGTGATGCCTCAAGGCCTTTTCACATTAATGTGATTAGAATTGGGCTCTGTCCTAAAGTATTTAGCCACTCTGGAGTAAATGGAGTCCTTTAGCTAGGTGTCTGGGAAATGGTATTACCCAGAGACAACATCCTAAGTGGAGCCTGGAGGTGCTTGGGTCTGCTCTAGTACCATAGTCCACTTATGCTCCTGGCACCAGCTAGGAGGAGGCTGTGAAATGCTTGTTCTTTCATGCATGGTCCCACCTCAAGGACTAGTGGAACATGGCATCCAGTTCTGGCTGTTATGTTTCTTAATAACTTGGGTGGATTGTTAATGAAACAGCTGGAAAAAAATCTGATGAGGAAAAACTAGCCTTCATTTTTTTAATGCTTAATCAGAAAAAAAAAAAAGTCAGCAAGAAATGCCAAACTGTAGAGGAAACTACTCTACATGTTCAGTTTAGCCAGATATATGTGCTGTGTTATGTGAGGAAAGATGATTGATAACATAATTTATTTTTTATTTTTATTTCTTATGAGCGAAGTTTAATTAATGATATGTTACCATTATGTAAATCCCTCAGATTTAATAATTGCAATGGATGGCAAAAGCCTAAGCTTTCCTTACTGAGACATCCATTGTATTTTAAGATATTCTGAGCACAAAAAACCTGCTGTTCTACTAACAAAAAAGGATAATAATATCACCGAGGAGCGAGGGTGATGCTGTTGGCCTTGGCCCATTAAGCTGGTTTCCAGGTCACATACAGAAAGAACTGTTAGCAAGTTTAACAGTAGCCAAACAAAACAATGTATTCAAGGCTATGAGCTTGAATGTCAAGAGACCAGGATAGTGTATGAACCTTAAAACAAGCCTACCCTAACAACAGGAACGTTTTGAAGGATCATCTCAAACATGCAGCAGTACATTCAGAAACCCATCGGGATAAGCAGTGCAATGTAGCAGATGTGGCTGGAGACACTGGAGCCCTCAGTAATTCTTCTACCTCTGTTGTTGGTCAGTACTTCTTCTGACTTTGTTGTTGGTCTTGTGGGACAATCTGCAGCCAGTCGCTTCTCCTCTATGTTGCTTCCCCTACTAGTCTGCGTCCAAAACAGGGAGGAGGTCCCAGGCTGGTCTCCCATGCCACCAGGGACCGGTGCTTGTCTGCTCTGCCCCTCTCCTCACCTGAGAGCTAAGATGTGGTGGACATTACCAAAACAGGAGTCAGTCCAGAAATGCAGTTACCTTGTGAAATTTTGAAGTCTTATTCCTCTATATTGTGCAGCTTTATATTTGTAAAGTAAAAATTAGGCTCCATTCTTCCATAGCAGGTAAGGAATTAATTCTTGGGTTCCAGCTGCAAATATGAAAATGTGCAGTAAGGAGACATTTATTTATTTGAATTATCTAAGAAGAAGTAAATTTGTAAGACAGGATCAATAGTATGTCTGTGAAAGCTTTAATTTTAAAGATTTTTTCTGGGTACATTTTTGTTTAATATTAATACCAGAGATTAAATCACAGGACAGCTGTTCAGTTTTTTCCTCTCTGGGACCATACTGTAGAGTGAACAGTACACTAGTTAACTCTAGTTTTGTCTGGTGCAGAAAATGGGATGGTAGCCACATCCTATAGTCAATGTTCAAGGGCACTGTGATTGTCAGCCTCTTAATACATAGCAGCTTTATAGTAATCATCATTTCAGCAGCAATTGACCTTGCAAATATAAGGTCCTGAGGCAAAGAAATGATTTACAACATAGCTGCTGGAATGGTGTCCAGTGTAGAGAGCTCAGCAGAAGTGCAGCAGCATCTAAGACTGATGACAAAAGGGGGTATATTTGTTTCCCAGACATAAACAAGAAATGCATTATCAGCAAAGTGTGAAGAACACTAAAAGAATGAACGTGTCTCCAAGCTATTTTGGAAAAGGACTCACCCTTTTAGCTCTACTTAACATTGCGAGGAAGAAAATTATTTTGGCTCACACCTCATGAGTGTACAAGGACAGCAGAAATGGAGCATTTTATTAACATAAGTACTCTGTTGTTAAAAACACAAAAATTGCTAGATCAAACTGGACCCTACATCTAGTCTAGCATCATGTTCTAGCAACAGGTCATACCTGAAGTTTCTGAGAAACTCTGCAAGAGAAAATTAAATTATTATTTTGTTAATTTGAGAAGCTGTCTGTGTGAAGTTTGTGGATTCTACATAGGTCTGAATCAGACCAAAACTCCAGTCAGATCACAAGGTGATCTGTGCTGGCTCTTTGTCTTGCTTTTGCCTTAAATTACAGTTCCTGAAGGGTCCTGGAAGATGGCAAACATCTGTTGGTTGTTGCTGCCACAGATACACAACAGAAATATCAATAGCAACCTTCTCTCCCTCGGAAAGTTTGGGCTGCCAGGTGGAGCTGCTGTGGCAATGCTATATATGCCACCTCCCTTCAGCGGGGTTAAATGCTGGGATCCCCCCTGCAGCGGCATCCCACTGCCCAGGGCTTCCCATGGACTCCCTGTGCCCCTTTGCTGTGGGATGCCAGGATGGGGTACCTCCAAACGAGGCTGTCCCCAGAGCCTGGGTGGCTCTTTGGCAGCTGGCTCAGGCATCTCTGCATCATTTCCAGGGCCAGAGAGCATTGCTAGGTTGAGCATCTCTACCTTCCCCAGATTAATCACCCAGCAGCCAGAGACATATCAGAGGCTAAGCCAGAACAAGACCATCGATTTCTGCTATTTCATGCACCTCAAGCTGAAATGCACTGCCCAAACTGGCAATCTGGTGAGGAGGGGAAGACTCTGCGTCCATCAACACTGGTAGATTTCCTGGCAGCAGCTATGGTAGCCCTTCTGCCTTCCTCTCCCTGTGGGTGACCCCATCACTCCTCCCAAGATGGAAACTTTCTTTCCGATGCTCTTGGGTACAGGTCGAGATGCCCTGAAAGGGAATGAGGGTTTCTCTCTTTCCCAATCCCTATTTCATTTTTGGAATTCCTAATGTACACATCCTGGTGTCTTAACTGTAGGCTTGTTTAGTATTTTTGGAGGTTTTTTTAATGATAGCTTTGATAATAACCATCAATGGGCAATAAACTTTATTGTCTGATTGTATACTTCATTGCAAAATAATTCTACCTTTTTTTTAATTTTCTGCCCTCTGAATTTAATAGCAAGCTCTCTCCTTTTTGTATTCTGTGGGAACACATCTAGAAGCACTTGATGTCATGCATTATTTTGAAAGCCATTGTCAACACCTCTTTGTCTTTTTTCCTAAAATAAACTGTCCCAAACTTTTCAGCCCCTCTTCACACAAAGGTGGTTTCTGAATCCAGCAATTCCCATCCTTCATCTCTCAGCTCCCTCTATTCTCAATTTTTTAAAATAGGACAGCTGGAGATGAGCACTGTGTTTCAGGTGACAGTGTACATTGTAATGGAATTGTTACATTTTCAGGATGATTTTCCCATTCTTGTTAGTTCTAATATTTAATTTGGTTTGTGTTTATTTTTTCACTACTGCAGCCCTTTGGACAGCAAGGTTTTCACTGAACTTACCTGGTCTTATCCTAGAGTTGTTGTTACAGCTTTAATTTAGAGCCTGGGATGCTGTTTGAATAACTCAGTGTCTTCCACCCAGTGTGCATTTTGCTGGTCAGAACCAAAGAAGTGACAGGGATCTACCAGACCATTATTAGAGTTGTTGCAAGGAATCACAGATGCCAAATAAGCTTGTGGTAAGTGAGATGTTTTACATTATCACCACTGAGTAGTAGGGTAGGTGTGAGATGGATAAAAGAATTAAGACACTTGGCAACACGGATTTCAAACACCTTCCATTCCTCCTGCACACCTGAATCTCCTAGAGGAAAAGGTCTGGAATAGCTGTGTAATTCCCTGTGGCTGAATGGCAACACTCACATCGGTGAGATCTGTTCTTTGTGGAAGGGGCCTAAGAATGTGAAAACTTGGAGGGACACACTGGAGCTGAATGGGATTGACATTGTTGTGGAGAAAAGCCATTCTGTTCCAAGGACGATCATCTTTAGCCGTGCTGTAACAGGCACGGCATTCTGCCGTGTGGCTCCCAGGCTCAGTTATATCTCATCAGTGACTAGATGTGAGACATCTAGTCTCATGAAACATCACGTCCCACTAGACATGAGAAAACTTGAGCAATATCAGACATTGACCCATATAGATTATATACCCCCCAAAAATATCTGCTTCTCCATTACAGCAGTGTGCTTTTTTCTTAAAAAGTGGTTAATCCAATGGCACATTGCAAGGGGAAAACAAGAAATCTCTCTCAGATCACCTAGAAACTTTAATGTCTTGAATCACACCTAACCATAATGCCAGGCTATTCATTTCAAACAATATCTGACATCTCATCGAAACAAGCTGTTATGCAAGCAATGATAATCTCTTCAAATTTAATGGAGTTTCTGAGTTTAGTACCATGTGTCTGCATTGCCACCTCATCTTTTTTTTCAAAAGCAAAGATTGACAAAAAAATACAGAAAGGAGCACCTTTTTGACTCAGAATACTAATCTAGGTGTCAATCTGTTTGAGCAAAGCACTACATTTTGAAGATTTACAGAAGTGCTATATTTTATTATTATTTAAAACACAGTAGGCCAGATTGATAACTAGTGAGATGCAAATTAAAGTAAAATATTAAAGATCTGTGTACAGTGGAAGGACATAAGGATATAGAAAAATTATTAAAGTTTGTCGTGTAGTCTATGGACTTTCTTGTTGCTATACTAATTTGGTATTATGCATATTTTCAGTACTGCTGTTCTACTAACTCCCTTTTCTTGGCAACGTTCATCTTACAAACCCATGGAAGGGAATTCAGAAGCCTTTGCTCATACTGTGAGCGTTATAAATATCAGCTACCATAGTGTTTAACTTCAGCTGCGTTTTTTTATATTTCAGCAATCATAACGACCATGATGGTGTAGTTTTGATGCGTGTGTGGGCTTCCTCTGCACCCAGCATCTGTATCTACATAGGGGACCTATTGCAGCCCCTGGAAATGGAAGCTGAGTGTATGATTTGCATGGAAATCCAAATTGAGGTTGATGTCAGGCTCCCTGGGCGAGTTGCCTGCACAAGTAGGGAAGAAGGGAGAGGGAGAGCAAATCCAGCATAGCCACGTTTCTGTATTCCACCCCAGGGACAGGGAGCAGGTGAGGGCTTTACTTTGCCTTCTCACCCACTAACAGAGCTGGTGTGTCAGAAACAGCAGATTTAATCAGAAGTATGTGTGGCTGCCTCCTCAGCCAAAGAGACCAGGGAACTGGATCACAGTGGCTTCCCAGCCCTGGCTGTGGTACAGCACGGTTGTGCACTTCCTTCCCTGCATCTCATGACAAAGTCATAAGTAAGTCTTAAAAATCTCCTGAGGATATGAGCTGCATCATCACTGCCAGAGCCCTAACTCTACCATTAAATATCCTGCGCTCCAGCCACAGGACAGTTTTAGTTTTGCAGCTGCACTTTCCTGACAGTGTTCTGATTATATATTGGATGTAGAAAGAATGCAAGGAGTACACGAGAGACACATTTCCTCTGATACTTAAAAACAGGCAGTCAAGTCAGTCACTGCCTTTAAAGTCACCAGGGTTTTTTTGTTGTTGTTGTTTTTGGTTTTTTTTAAATAGAGTTTTAATTGAAAATCTATCAGTATTTGGCTGACTGGAAAGAATTTCTCCCTTCAGCCCTTATCTCTTTATGTTTTATACTCTGCTATAAGCAGTCTACATTAAGGGTTAGACTTTGAGGTCCCTTTTGTAGTTAAAATGTACTTCATATTACACTTACACATAGCAACTACCTGAAGCAATCTGCTAGGCAGCCTATGCAGCAGCATCAACATCTACCTCTCCATATGTCATAACTCAGTTTCAAAATGTAGCCAGTTTTGAAGGGCGTTGCTTGGCTTTATTATAACACAGATGAGCAGCAGGTGCCAGCTCATTATGAGATGCTGAGTCTGAAAAAGTGAATTTTCACTCTTAAAATTCTCTTGACTTCTGTGCAGTTATAAAGGAAACGTGCCTTATGAAATTATCTCTTCAAAGCATCTGTAGCCATTATAACCTCCTATAAATAACTCTCACCAATATCTTAATCTCATAAAAAAGTAAGGAGAAATATAGACCCAAACTAATTTCCCAGAGACTGGGTGACATTTTTTAGAGAGAAGAAGATTAAGGGGTCTCCAAGCACCAGCAGCATCTACGCCACCAGAAAAAAAAGCTATGACTGCCTTTTCACATAGAGGGAGGACATTTGCACGATGTCCTCTCACATGTGCCATCCTGTGCTGAAGTGAGGAGCACTGCAGCTAATTAGCATCTCTGACATGCTAATTACCATCTCTGGAAACATGAGAAATCTATACTTTTCTTTTAATGATACAATGGCTTAGAGGCTCAAAATAGTTAAGTATCGCAACAGGAAGCATTGCGGAGCAAATGGCAGTGTATATAGAGTGCTCAGGAAGAGAGGAGGATACTGAAGTTTTATAAAGGTGCCAATAAACACTTAAAATACCGGGCACTACTCTCATGTTCTTGCCAAGATAAATGAAGCATAGTGAGCATCCCACCTTCTCTCTACCACTGCACAGCAGAAGGCAGAGGCAATTTCTCTCTCTCATTTAATTCCTCAGCATGCCATTTCTCTGATTGTTTGCACCCAGATATGGGGGTGGTGAACTGAAGGGTGAGTCAAAATAAGTTATATATGTCTGTTGATTTAAAAAAAAAAAAGAAAAGAAAGGGAAATATAAGGTGGAAGTAGTGCTTTCAGGAGACGATACTCTTTCATCCCAGCCTACTGTGGAAAAGCTCTGTGTTTTCTCGTTTCATTTGTCTAATTTGCCTAACTGTGTTGCTGGTAGCAAGCATGGACTTCAGCCCCATCTTCACTCCTTACCTAACAAACTACCTCATTCATGGAAGTCCGCTGAACCTTTTTCAGATGAGAGGACGGTTACTTCAATGCTGGGAGGGCTGCTGCATTGTTTGCTTTGCTGTGTGATAGCATTACAGTTACTGTTGTTGCTTTCCTTTGAAAATTTCTTTTGCCAAACCAGCTGAAAAGCCAGGACAGTTATTATTCTGTGCATGTGTTTATTTAGGCTGCCAAGTTAGCAGACATGGGAGACTTTTTGCAGAAAGGAGCAGGATTTGTCACATACAGACAGATGGTTTCATTACAGATGGTGTAATTTCTGTGCAAGGTGTGGGGACCTTTCTGTGAAAGGTGTGGTGACCCTGTGCAAGCAGCCCTGGGCTTTGGTAACCCCTTTCAAAGGAAATAGGAAACTGTTGACAATTAGGAGAGGGAGTCTTGTACAACTAGATACACTGCTGTAATGAGTGGGTGGTGGAGCTGCTTCTCCTTTCTTTAGCTGAGACACATGATTTTTATTATTGCTAGAGTTGAGCCTGCATAACAGCTCCTGGCCTATCATTCAAGAAAGGCAGCTCATACTTTCACAATATTTAATCCTTTCTTGATCTGGAAATCTTGTAATAGATGCTCACAGGTTTTCAACATATTCAGATTCCAGCTTGAACTTTAGCCTGTTCCTTTCTCAGTGGGGTTCACTTCCAAAGAGAAAAGAAATGCCCTCCCCTGTGCGCATCTCACCTTATATTCTTCTGGTTGATCTGGCATGCAAAGTATAAGTCAAGGAGCATATTTTGGGCTGTAGGGCTCTCCTTGCTCTCGTCTTTCACTCATGCATTAATTCTTGTCGTCTTGATTTCCCTGCTTTAAAAGCCTGCTCCTGGCAAGCATGCAGAGGCAGCACCAAGACAGGCAAAGTCAGCAGTAGTCTCCAGTCTGGGGCAGCAGCGTGCATGTTTCTGCTGAGCCTTTTGCCCATGCCAGAGCCTTGGAAAGCTTGTACAAGACTTAAAGACTTAGACCAACCATCTGAGCCCCTTGCATGTGAATAGCTTTACCCCATGCTTCTGTGAGGGCTCTCTCCCCTAGGACATGGGCTGTGTGTTTTGGAGCTGGGCTTCCCATCCTGGCGACATTTTGAATGATAGCTGCCTTTAGCATCTTCAGCAATCTGTCCTCAGTGAACGGACAAACAGAATGAAGATCGCTTGCAGTGGAGTTTTAAATACCCAGAAAGAGTAGGGAACAGATGGGGAAAAAGGAGATAATTAAAACATATACCTCTTCCAAGATACTTTCAAGGAAAGGCAATGCTATAGGCTGGAAAGAAAATTCAGGACTAAAATTTAAGATAAAGATAGAGGCCCAAAAGGGTTTAGGTAACGTGAATGGAGAAGACTTGGTGTCAGCGGTGATCTGGTTGGGGCACATTTTGAATTGTCTTCAAATGAATGTAATTGACATGAAACAATAGCATGTCACGGCAAAGTCAGCCATTACAGTTGAAAAACCTATGGTTGCTGAGAAGCAGAAAGCAGTGTCCAGGAAGCCTCCTTGATGGGAGCTTTTCGCCTGCTGGTAGGCTGAAGGATGAGATCCCCTACTTGTCAGTGTCCTTGGGCAAAGCCATTTGAGCAGTCTAAGACCCAATTAAATATAGCATCTGCCAAATCACTGGGTGGTAGCAGGGAAAGATCTTTTGAGGGTGATGCTAAAATAAGTAGCGCTGCTGGAGAAATATGTGATGAAGGCAACACAAAGGATATAATACAGAAAACGTCAGGAGACATGTTGAGACTTTAAGCTCCCTGTTCCTCTCTACTTTTCTGTGGGACCAGTCCTCTCAGCCCATCGGAGTAGTGCAGTGTTCCCGGCATCAGCAGCATTTTTGATTGCAGGAGCAGTGAAACTAATGAAGACCGGTATCCCAAGGGCATATGACTTGAGGATGAGTGCCTGTGGCCTTTCTCTGATCCTTAATAAGGTTGCAGCATTTTCCTCCTTGGAGGGCGTTATTAAGAAATGTCTCCCCTGTTTGGGAGCTTCTTTTTACAGAATATATAATATCTGAGTCTTACCTTCTTCCGTCAGATTTCAATGAAATTGGTGAATGGGTGCAAAAGTTATTGAAGCAAGGACAGATAACACGCACATAAACATAGACAATGAATATAATTACATAAGCCTCATTTCCTAAGAAACCAAGCTAAAAAAGATTTAATTACTGTAACTTGGCCCAGAGACACATGAAGCAAAAACTGCTGAGGGTCTGATTTTCTGACTGGGGATTTTTTTTTTTTTTAGTTGTCAGTATGATTTATACAGGGCCTGGAATAGCTGTGAAATGGCAGCCGTGCACTTTTCAGGAGAACAGTGTTCAGACTGGTGCTGGGATATGAGGAGTAACAAGAGTGCAGAACAATGGGGAACTTGGGAAGAAACTAAAATTTGACATCTCCCAAAAATTCCAAAAAAGGAATTTTCACAGATAGGATCATGCACAAAGAGTCTCACTGGTTTATAATGACTTTTTTTTCTAAATATAAACACACAAAAACCCACCTTTTAGAAAGGGTTTTCCATGAGCTGGATATACAGATAATATTTTCTTTCAGAAACATGGGCACACATTTTGCGAGAACAAATGATTCTGACAGAACCTGGCAACTGCTTTGTGAAACTGGCATCATTGCCATTTTAACTGCCACAGGAAAGGCAATTTCACTGTGAATCAGCCAAGGGCCGGAAAGCACCTATGTCTGGGACAGGGCTGCCAGGCTCCCAGGGCTGCAGCTTGGAGCACCCTCTGAGCCATGGCATTTGGGGTTTTTTGAGTGGTAGCAGCTGCCTGGTGCCCTGGAAGGACTTGGGGGAGCCGTAGCCTCTGGAGGATTCAGAGCTATTGGAGGCATTTGTGTTGTGTGCTGATGCACAGTACTGCTGCTTTAAAGCTTTAGCAAAAAATGAAGCATCAAAAAACTATGTACAGTTGGTACGTAGACTTATTTTGGATAGTACTTTGTTCTGAAACAAGGCACTGAAGAACTTGTTCTTAATACTTCTCAGTTAACTACAGGCAAAGCTATCTATGAATCTAAGAGCTGAGGAATACTGCACCACAAAGAAAATTCAAATGCATGAGAGAAGTACAGCTGATATCTTTGTTTTATCAGGCAAAAATACTAGCGAGTTGGTTTCTTCAGCCTTACCTCCACCACAGCTCTTCAATTTTAGAGCAGTAACTGATCATCTGAGGAGATTTAGATCATGATTAGTGTCTGGGACTAGAAATTGAGAAAGAAACTAGACAAAAGATTAAGGCATTGAGATACACAGACGCATCACAGAAAGATCACTGCGATCAATACATGTACCTCAAAAGGTTAGAAAAGGACATAAAGAATACTTGGACTGGTGTACTACACAGGAGCATCAGCTAATTTCCATCGGCAGTATCCTGAGAGCAAATGAGATACAAATACTAGAGTTTTGGGGAAAAAAAAGGCATTAACTGGAGAAGCAACAGCCCTGAGATGCTTGGAAAGTAAATGACAAACCAAGGCATTGAGAAATGCTTCCAGAGAAGAGGAAGGCCAAATTTAGTGAATACAAAATTAATGTATTTACCAATTCATCATAACACTGTTGCTGATGTTCAAATGAAAACAGTGCAGTTCTCTCACTAATTTAATTGAGTGTGACTATAAATATGTCAGACTCAAGAAAGTGTCCTGTTCATCTGAAACTTCATTTTTTCAGATAATTTCTGATGAGCTGTTATTAAGAAAAAGGAGATTATGTCTTAGCCATGACCTTTCCAGGAATTACTCTTTTTGTAAGCATGAGACATAAAAAAGTATGTTAACATTTATCTTTGGTTCCCTAGTCTTGCATGCTATGCCAATAAGGTGCAGACAAGTCCTAGGGAGCTAAAATTGAAAACTAGCAAAATATTTAAAAAAATAGAAATCTTTTTGTTCCTTCACTTTACAGAGCTATAAAAACTTTTTTTTTTTTTGTGAATTTTATTGTCTGTGTGAATAACTATAAGTATGTGTAAATGACAATAAATCTATGTACAAAATGATAATAACTACATGAATAAGCGGATAGCACTCCTTTCTTTGTAAATACCTGATAGACTGAAAAAACCTGACTAGAAGAACCTGGTCGTAACTAACTAATTTTGATTTTCCAGTGTCAGTTTACATGTTAAGTTACACTGTGATGCAAAACAGAGAAATGAGTCTTTCAACAAAAGAAATGTTTGTATGGGCTTTTCTTTTTCAACAGCAGCAACACTATTTCACAAGTCTTTTAAAAGCTAACCCTGCTTAATCTCAGGCCTAATGAAATTTTCTGTTTGGTTTCAAGTTTATGCTGCAAATTGTGGTTTTATTCAATGAAATAGCAGTACTTAAAAAAGATGCTGTCCTTTCAGTTTTGAATGTTCTGGTGTTTTACCTTTTATCATCCATTCATGGCGCATTCTGAGAAGACCTATAAAAAAGTCATAATAATCTTGTACAGAAATCTTTAATTCGTAACCTGCCTCCATTAATGCTATGTTGACTGAGCATAGCACATTTCTGATGGCTTCTGTAAACCCACAGGCTTTGCTGGTGTGGCTCCTGTCAAGCCTGAAATGGGTTTCATGGCAATTCAGAAAAAGCATTTTTGATACTTAAATTTCCATTTTCTTGGGTCTGAAAATGTACAGTTCACGCTAGTCACAAACACTATGAACTATGTAAGCTGAATATATAACTACAATGACTTTTGTAGTTGAAATTGGATAGAAAATCTCTGTATGTGGGACAATGTGGATAGGTTGTAGTGTATTTCTAGCCTAAGAAGTTGGGCACTGATAAACAGGTAGATGCTAATACTTCTGTGGATGCTATTACTATTTCATAGTAACAGCTGCCTTCAAGTTATGAATGTATTTTTTAACCTATGCTTCCTCAATTTTTTTTTTTTTTTTTTTTTTTGTATGAGAATACAAAGTCTTCTTGCCTGTCTTCAGAAATGCAGGCTATTCCTTGTCAGTTCTGTTTTATATACTTTGTATAACAAATAGCTTATTTACTTATATTTACATGTTGATAATAGTATACTTCTAATCATAATATTGTATTATTTCACTCCTAATGCATATTCCTCTTTTAGTTGCAGTCATACTTAACATATACATACTAATTATTGAGTAGCAGTTGGAAGATAAGGATTAAGCATGTTTAGCATAATCTTTAAATACTGTCATATCCGTGTAAGAAACACAAAGCGAGTTCTCAATGTTAAAAAAAATCTTCATGTCAACCGTTGAAATAAAAAACTTACATAGATTACGTGTCAATGAAAGGAAGAAACCTGTAAGTAAATTACCTTTTCTCCATTCCTTCCCACTTGCATGGACTAAAAAACTTTCCAGATGTATTTTCTTTCATTTCCTGGGCTACTTATGGCTGTGTTGTTTACTTTACTAGAGCTCTGAGTCTCCATCAGAGTCTCTGCTTGTTCATTATATGTTTTCAGATGAGCCAAAACACATTTTCTCAGCACTTTGTCTAACAAAACAATAGATGAAGTAAACAATGTTATCTTTCTCATCAGGATAGTCTTAAGGAAATCTTAATCTTAGAAATCCTACATGGAGGATACAACTAATTATTGCCATGAAATGGGTAAAGGCAAGATTATGTTATCTTGTAATATCCAGTACAGTTGAAGTTGATACTGAGCATTTATGGGCTATTTTTAATTCAATTCACATATATTTTTGTTAAAGATCTTTGATGGAATTTACTCTGTTTAATTTACACAGCTATTCTGCCCCTAGTTTTGAGGTACCCTATACAGTCAGTAGAAAAAAAAAAGGGGTATTTTTGAAGTCCTCTAGAGAATGATATTCCACTCTTGCTGGGTTGTTTGAACTCAGTTGTCCAGCATCTTTTGGTGGCACTGCTGTCCATCCTAGTCATAAGGAATTTAAGCAATTGCTTTAGAAGGGCTATGTCACTAAGCATCTTCAATATAAGTGCAGTTTAAATGAATGGGAGAGGAAGGCTGCATCCTGGCTATAGAGAATGTCAGCAGACTGAAGAATTACAGATTTGACAGATATTCCTTTAATAAACTGAGAGGTTTATGTTCTGCTTTAACTATTTTATAGCTTTGTTTTCTAATTTGTCCAAAGCAACCGCAACTAGGTTTGGTTTTAAATTGTGATGCCGGGAGCTTTGACTTGCTCTGGTTTATCCAAATATTTTTCATCTGCTCTATTGCTATGATGTTGACTACCTCTTTTTCATAAGGCTGAATTAACAGTCAACTTCTATACAGAAAATTGTGAGTGATTGCCATCACCTACATCTGCCTGAGATACTGCTTAGTATGCAGCCACTCAGACTTCACACATCTCAGCAAAAATCCTGGGAAGCACCTCAAAATTTGCCCTCAGCACATCCAGCACAAAATTCATGTTTAAATAGACATGAGAAAATCTTGCATGCAGCTTCATATTCTTTGATAGTTAGTTACAAACTATAAAGAGAAGTGATTTTTCTCTTCTCACTTGAGTTCATGCAGGCAGCCAAACACAAAATTTTAACTGCTAAAATATTCATTCTGCACTGTTTGTTTTCTGTTACAGAACTCAATGTACATATTTAACAGTACAATAATGAGGCCGATCTCTCAGCAGTAGTACATAGGTCTTGAATTCTCAGCATCATTCAGTCATTATTGTAGGCCACATGAAGTCCATGTAAAAGAAGAGGCTGATTGAATCTCACCCCAAATCCTCCAAAGAACAGCAAGTGCTCAGGTGAAGCCTCCCATCTCTGTGCAGAGCTGGCCATGGTATATAAGATCTAGAGCAGGGCAAAGCAGCAGCACAGGATCCCAGCAGACTGCAAAGGGCCGTCTCTTTGCCATACATTTCTGAAAATTTCCTCTTACCTAGAATCACCATCTGCAGTCTCACAGCCAGTAGAAATGTGAGACTTGGACTACATTATCAAAAATTATCTAAACCACATTATGAATAAAGTCTCGGACTATTCTTTGTCTGTAATGACACACAAATATGAAGCATCACAAGGTCATTATGAAATAGCTATGTTAGCAATGAAAAATCAGTACAGGGAGCTAGAAAATTAAATTCTGTCTCTAACTGGCATCTTTGTTTATAAGCAGAAAACATCTAAATATGTAGAGAATAGAATGAGTACATATTCCAGAATCATTCAGATCAGGAGAGAACCTGAGCTAGAAAAAACTGTTTTAGAACTTTCATTTTTCTCTGCAAGGCATTGGTATTGCAGAAAACTGAGGGTAAAATCTTCACGTTGTTCCATACAAAACAGAACAGGACATTGGGGTGAAGTATCCATTCTGTGAAAAACATGAACAAGACTGCATAAGGCTAGGCAAGGTTTCAGTATATGTCCTGAGTGCACCGATCTATGCAAGAACGCTCCTCAGAGAAAATACAATTTACATCCAGTAAGCTAGGAGCATGATGAGCCCATTTACCATTAATGATGTTAGGAATGGGGACGCAATATAGCTAAATCAGAGGAATTTGAACATTTATCGGGTGTTCTAACTACCAGCGGAATAATTTGTGAGATAATTTGCTGGCCAGAGCAATGCAAACAGATAGGTAAAAGCAATTGCTGCATGCGAGGCTTCTGAAAATTGTCTTCAAAACAAAACTGTTAGCAAGCAGTAAAAATAAATATATAAATAAAAACACATAGCAAAACATTAAGATAGGCTATAATATGAGACTGTTTGGGGGGGGCTTTTTTGTTGTTGTTGTTGTTTTTTTTTTCCCCAGAAAAGATGAAGGCATTTGCAAGACAATAGAAAAGTGTAATTATAGGGACCATACATGATAAAACTAACCATTTTCAAAAAAAACCAATCACTCTTGATACCAGTTGCAAATGAATCAAAAGGAAAATTGTTTGGTGAGTGTAAAGACAGAGTACAAAGGCATGGTGATGCAACAGAATTGCCTTAATTTCTTAACGTAATTTCAAGCTATTCCACCTATCCTTCCTGATACTTGGAACAGGGATTTTTCACTACTGGGGCTGTTTGTGACAAAATTATAGCACTCCTATAAGAGAAGTATCTGTTAGATTTTAAAAGAAAACTATGACTTTTTTCAGAAAGTGAGCCCAGGGAAATGCCACATTGCAAAACCTCTTCAAGGAAAACTTCTGTCTCTCGTTTCAGTCCAATCCTGTTCATTCTACTCTGCCTTCCTTCTTTCCCTTCTCATTTTCACCTTTCTATTCTTGTCTCTGTTTTCTCTGAGCCAATATTACAATTTGCCTATGAGCAGCAAAACATGAGGAAAATGTTTACCTCCTACAAGAGCTGGTTAACAGAAAATCCTTCTTTTGGGACTCACTTCTTTGACAGCAACACTTCTCTTTTCCTCCTTTCTGTTTTGAAGGCCCAAAAGATGCATTGATGCTGCAAGTTCCTCCCAAAAGCTATGCTACCATATAATGTATCAGTAAATTGTATCAGCGTTCTAGTGCTTCTCTCAAAAAAACATAATTAGTCCCAGGTAAAAGGATAATTATGCATTACTGTTGATGATGGTGACTGAATCCTCTAGTTCTTAGCCGAAGTGATATAACAGTCATATTAAAGCACATTTTTAGGTAGAAAAACTTTGTTCTCTTCAATGGGAGGTGAATCCTTTAACTTCAGGGCAGTATTAGATCCATTATTCTGCAGTTATGGTTATGTTGGTTGACTTTTTTTCGTCAGCTAATGTACTGTTAATAAGGTGTCAATTACCAATGCAAGCAAACAGGGCAAAGAATTATGTGTATAATTGCTGTAGTTATCACCTAAGTGCAATTATCTACAACTGCTGAAATAAATCACTTCAGGTTTTAAAGCTATCTTTACAGCATTCACGTTTATCTTTTTTTATTATAGTTGCCTTTTAAAATACCTCATTGGTTTTCTTCTTTTTTTTTTTTTTTCTTTCTTTTTTTTTTTTTAAATCAGTGAGTGAGAAAAAAGCTAGTCACCTTCATTTGTGGACAGAGAGAACTCAGTATGCATTCAATTACGAGTATTGTTTTCCATAGGTCTTAAGTAAACAATTAAATGTCTCCATGCTCTTTCCCTATTTCTGTTTCAGTCTACCCTGATGGGTTCCTCCTGAAAAGACATAATGAATTTTCTATATCCCCTAATTTTTATTTTGTTTTATTTTAAATTAGTTGAACTGAAACTTTGCTCTTTCTGCCATCTAATTGTGCTTAATAACTGCATACAATCATGAAATCTAAGGTAGTATCATTTTTAATACGGGAACTTCCAGGATTCTCCTAGTTAAAAGTGCACACACCTTCTGAGAACAAACACCGGACAGATACAGGAACAGATCACTGAGAAACCTCTTCCTCCAAAATGTGGAGAAGTTTGGATTAAAAAAACAGTTTGCTTGCCAACAAAGAAGCATTTATAAAGACTGCAAACAAGAAAAAGAGACCAGGCAGCTTCTGTAGAAGCATATGATTTGTCATCCACAACATGGCACCAGAGAGAGGTGCATTTCTGGACTTCATTATAGTCGTCTGGCTGGGGCTGTGTTGACAAGGGTCTCCCTCTTCCTCTGACTGGAGGCTGTGTTGACAGAGATCTCCCAATTAGCCTGAAGAAGAGTTTACTAGGCAGCATCTGAGGAAGCAAAGGATGTCTGGAAGCAGCTGGCTGTAAGGTGTAAAGGGCTGCTCATCTCCTGCCTCTAATTGTGTCAGGACATCCTTCCTCTCCTGACCACCTTCATCAGCAGCAGTTGAATCTACAACACTCCCTTCATGCCTGTGGTGTAAACTCTGACCACTAGCTGATGGCGACAGCTTGTCCTTCAGATCATGCTTTCTTCTGACTTTGAGTGTATATCTAACACCGCTGGAAAAGCAGAACCTTCCCAGGATCCGGCTATGTCTTTCAAATATATACTCCTGTCACAAACGTCAGCCCCCTGGCAGATACTTAACTGAACGGATCCTTTCTTGCCTGCTTCCCCCACACTTTCAGCTTTGCTGCTGCTTTCATTAACTCCTCATTGCATGCTCTGAGCATACAAATATTTCCAAGGCTAGGAAGGAGAGTTGAGCTTCCTTGTTGCATTATTTCTCCTGCTACAAGCTGGGTCTGCCTGTGTTGCATGTGAATACAAAGTGTGGGGAATCAGCAGTAAAACAAACTGATTTCACAGAGGGGAAAAATATGTCTGAAGAGATAAAAGAGGTTGGGTTTTTAGCATGCCTCCCTGTCTTTCCATGTCTTGGATACATTTCTAAGGAAAGTTTTTTAGACAGTAACTAGTTCTTCAAGTGGTCTATGTCTTTTTTGACATGATCCCCTTCCTGCTATCTTCTTCCCATCTCTACTCACTTACTAAAATGGACCAATTACCACAGAAAAGAAGGTGAAACAAAGAAATCAAACATTGCTCTAAGGTGCCCAGACCAACAACAGCATTGAGGAAATCAACGTTAGAGGCAGTACGCGCTAACAGGCATGGGTACATCAATGGTTGTATTATGGAAGTTGCTGATTTTCCATCAGTGTTGACTCCTGTAGCAGACGTGTTTCAGGGCCGGTTGACACCAATTCTCATGCCTATCTTGTGATTGCATGTGCCTCTCATCAAGCCTGGAGATGTTTCTGACCTTGATCATTTTTGCAGCAGTTTGGTGAAGGCTTCTGCACAAATCACTCAGTCTCCCTAGAAAGTGAAGTAGTGTGAACATGAAGAATGAAGTTTAAATATTTTTAACCTGATAGTTATAAATTATGTGGTGGTGATGTGAGAAGATGTGGTAACATGAGTTCAATTATTCCAGTAACAAAATCCACAGAATCTCACAGGTTGTCATGACAATTTGGCTTTCTGTTATAATAGGTTCACCTCCAAAACAGCAAAAAGTGCATTTATTTTTTATCCATGTTTGCATTATTGGAGTTAAAGTCAGTGGTACACTTTGAAAATGTGTATGTTTAAGCCTATGAGTAAAGCAACAAAGGTACCAATCATTTGTATTAACTGGAAAAAACATTAGTATGTTTGGTGAAAGTAAACAGGAGATATTACATGGATACTTTCTACTGGGCTCTTAAAGAAATAACTTCAACCAAATTTGTTCTTGACTTGATTTTACAAAGGCACGTAGTACCAGTCTTACAAAAAGCCAAATGGTCGAGGTGCTCTCTGAAAGTCTTTGACATAGTAGTATATAAATCTAAAACCTGCAGAAGATGTGAATAGCTACAGCACAGCCTACAAAATAATCACCAGGCCAAAAAACAGGAGAATTTAAAGGCAATCAAGTAGATTCATGGGAGGGAAAATGAAGGTGTTGACATGGACTTTGGTTGAGAAGCTCCTGAGTTGCAGGTTGCCAGAACTTAGATGGCTGTAACAGAGAACACACACTTGGTTGTCATGGTTGTCTTCTTCCCATGCTGTCCCCCTCTCCATCTTACTGGCACCTGCTGGAAAGCCTCCAGGACCTCCTGGAGCTTTGCCCTGCTGCAGTATGGATATTCTTACATAACCTAAAGCAACCTGACAGGGTAAATACACTTGATAGCAATTTGTTCAGCATGGATGACTTGAAGCCACAAGGTCAAGAATTTAAGGTAATTTACTGCCATTTGTCATGCTGGGGAAGTGAAGGAAAACAGACATTTCTGTAGATAATACACTCTTAGTTGTGTTGTGGGCTGAACAGCAGAGGTTGCATTTTCTTGTAGAAGTACTGGAGTCTCCAGTTCTGATATTTTCTGAAATGAAGCATCTAGAGAGCTAGAAGCAATTAGGCTGTATACAAGAAATATTAGATATCACTGAAAGAAGCAGCATCATGAATAGTCCATTCTGCAAGTTAAATGAATCCTAGGAGTGATATACTGTCCAAGTAGAAGTGTCATTATTCCATAACAAATATTATATCTTTTAAATGAATTGAAAAGTGAAGTCACCTGGCACTGGAGCAGAACATAATAGCAGTTATTTAACAGGTTGAAACAACTCCCATTGAATCACTAGTACTTATGTCCGTTGATGTAAGTAACCCAGCCATTGTAAGAGCAGATGTCAGTGACTGTGGATTAAGGGGATTACTATTGAAAGGGCATGATGGTCTCCTGAAGTCAGTTGCTTACTATTTAATGATGATGAATAATACTGAAAGCAGTTATTCTGAAATTGCATGTCTCTCTTCTTAGTCAAAAATATAGGAAAAATCCTGAAGAGTGAGTGTCTCATGAACTTGTTCCTGACTACATGCTGCTTATGCCAGGATAAACAGCTATGCCTTGGATAATATGATAGCAAGCTTTCAAGCCTACTGACAGTGTAATGGAGCCAGGGGATGAAAAAAAAAGCAAAAAAATCAGGGAGAAATTGAATTCAAGACTAAAATTGACACAACTTCTTCAGCAAAATTTGGAAAAAAAATAAAAATCCATTTTGGATCAATTTAAAATAATATATTTAAAAAAACAAAATCTTTGTTTCTTCCAGGATATTTGAAACATTTTTACTTGCAATGATTATGGTGAAATTTACCTGAAAAAAGGGGTCCCATCTACTGCCTGCTACAAAATCTGCAAATTAGCACTTGGGGCCACAAGTTCTGCAGCGGCAGCTAGTGTAGGGAGTGCAACAGGGCAAGGGTTTCCTTTCTTCTGTTATCAGGATGTGGTTCTTAGGGACATGGTTTAGTGGTGAACTTGGCAACTAGGTTAACGGTTGGACTCAATGATCTTGAAGGTCTTTTCCAACCTAAATGATTCTATGATTCTATGATTAAATGTAGGACTTTCTGTAAGAGGGAGACATTATTCGGTCAGAAATGTGATCAGAGGGCTCAGCCAAATAGGAGCAAGGCTTGAGAAGATTTCAGAAGATACAGGGTAAGGCTTGGATGCCCTGCAAAGCCTGACTTCTTTCACTGTACCTCTGCATCCTCTGACATAATCTGCCAGCCAAAATAAATTAACCTTTAGATCAATCTCACAGACTGGCACAGCAGAATTGGCAGTGAAATCTGCTTGGCGGCAAGAGTTCTCGTGGAGAACGGCAGGGCTTGTGTTTGTTACTCAGTTGGGTCCTTCATGTGTTATTTCTTTATTTACATTGATGGGAAATATATGAACGTGGCGTTTTGAATTAACACATAGTCATTTTCTACAGATTAGAACTGAGGGACTGGTGGGTACTTTTCATGCTGTGTTAGTGAGAGGGATAAGTGAGGCCAGGCACACCTTATAGCAGTGCCCCAGCAGGGTGGAACGTTAAACAAGATGAAGAAGACACTTACAGGAGGAAAACATCAAGAAAATAGCACCATGACCAGAGAAGTTGTTTTGTAATGCAAATATCAAAATTTATCTGTATTCAATTACAGCTGAGACAGTTATATTAACTGGCTATTGTTGTTAGGCTTTTAATTTGCCTTGCAATCTACATCTACTGTATTAGTTAATAGACGAATAGGCATTTATTGTATTATGCATTAGAGAACAATCTAGTTTTAACTAGCATGGGCATGCTGTTGTTTTCCAGATGGCCTGTTATTATGGTTTGGGCTAGTTGAAGATTTGTTGTTGGACTTCTATTGGAAACTACCATTCTCTAACAAAAAGGAAATTAAATATTGGCATGAGGATTAATTATGACTACTAAGTGCTAAATTGATAAAGGAAGACTTTCAGAAGCTATTTCAGCTGTAGAGATCAGGTGATGCCTCATTAAATACCACAGCCTTTAGAAGTAATGTGATGGCATAATCACTTTTAAAATTCCATACTAATTAAAAATTTGCTTTTTTTGCACTGTATTGAGCTCATTTCAGAAGTACAGTAGCACACACTACATTAGAACTATTGTCGCTTTTAAAACAATCTGTCCTTTTCTGTTGTTTACATCCTACACTGACAACTCCCGCCCCACACACACTTTTTTTACATTCTATCGGTCTGCACAGCTTCTTCAGAGCATATGTAAAGCAGTATACTTCTGTGTCTGGACCTCAAATTAGTACAATCAACTGTATCTTTGAAGAGATCTAATTCTGATAGAACCAATCAGAATTTTTCTCCATTGGAAAAAAAAAAAAAAACAAAACATGATTGTGAAAAAATCATAGTTTTGCCAGGATTATGACTCTATTTTTGTGTGCCATACAACTCTTTAGCTGAATTATACCACCAAACACACGGAGAAAGCATCAGATCAGAAATTTAGGTGTCCCCAAATAGCTCTAAATCAGTGAACAGATACTGTTTTGCAGTACCTTTTTTTATGAAATGCAATATATTTTTATATGTATATGTATATATATTTAATTTCTAGATGGCTACCCTAAAGAGGAAATGATTTACAGATGGAGGAAAAATTCAGTGGAGGCTGCTGACCAGAAGTCTTGGAGACTCTATCAGTTTGACTTTATGGGTCTCAGAAATACTTCAGAAATTGTGAAAACCTCTGCAGGTAAGAGTGATACAGATGGTAGTGCTTGTTTTGTAAAACAAATTATTTCAAAATATTTGTTCCAAGTTTGCTTTTGTTCGAGTACAATTTGATTTCAATGTGTACCAATGTTCATATTAAAACCTATGAAGTGCAGACTTCAAAACTATTGACTTTTTCTAGATTTTTTATAACTTCTTCTCTTTTTATAATTTTACAAATTGACAAATAAATGCTAATTTGACATGGCTGTTTGTTATATACTTGAAGTTACTACATGATTCTCATTTCTCAGCTAAATTTGTTAAGTTATTCCTGCACTGAGACATAAGTTTTCACCATAAATTAAAGAGAAAATTTTCGAGCACAATGGCAGAGTTAGTTAGTGAAATTAGACAATTTCAATAGTAGTTAATCATTCAGCCACAGGTTTAGTATTTTTCTTAATATTTCAAAGGCACTCTTTATTTCTCAGCTGATAAGTGCCTTTTTTAGTGACCTTACCAATTGATTGTAATTAAAATCTAATGATGCCTATTTTATTTCTTCAGAAATCTTGCTGTTTCTTATAATAACAGCAACATAGGGAAAAAAGATGCATAGATAGAATACGTTATTTGAACTGGATAAATTCTCATAAAATTCAAACAATGTCTAAACTTTATACATGACTCTGCAGTAAGCTCCATGATTACCATTTGGTAAGCATTCTCCCAGCTGCAGAAGGAACATGCTAGAAGCAATCTTCTGCTTAACTGGTGGTGAATTTCTGAAAAATCCAATTAATTCTTTTAAAAATGTGTGCAGAACTATGTTATTCTTTTGGAAACACTGAATAATAGTAATAATAAAAAATTATTAATCTGTGAAACTACTGCTGTTGGGTCATGATCCACCCACTAACATCAGTAATGTGTTCTCAGGACTGGATAGCAATTTTTGTAATGGAGTCACTAAAGCTTTAGTGAATATTTTGGGCTGGTAGTTTAGCAGAGCAAAATGTTGCAAACAGCGCATATGTAAAAGCTACAAATCCTTGTAGTCTGTAAGTTTCTCAGGAATGCAAATTTCTCAGGTGAGTCAGCCATAAGTTGAACCAGGAGTTGGTGGATAACAATCAAGTACCAAACACCAAATCATTAAAGTATCTGTGTATGTAGGCATGGAGATCATTGGAAGGGGTGGTACCAATAGGAGAGAAAGCCCTGCTCTTTCTGCTTTGCTCACATCTGGAGTGATGCCATCCTGAGTTTGCATCAAGAACTGATAAATACACATGCAAGAAGAATTACCGAGTCAGCCATATTAAGATGTTGACAGTGTCTTGATAAACAGATCTATTAAACTCTTCCTTTGCACAGGACAAAGCTATTTTTATAGAGGTCTCATTCAAGTGAGTCAATGGTTAATGTGGAGCAAGGGAAAATATATTTTCTATGCTCTTTTTAGTATGTGTCCAGTTCTTAATAAGATGAGTGAGCTGACAGTATGTTTTTCCTATTATTGCTATTGCTGCTTCTGCCCACCCATGTTAATGAGTGCAAAACCCAATAGCAGTGTTGAACTGAACCTACTGGAGTCATCATGACATTTCTATTCTCCCAAAGGCATCACAGTACCAGAAAGTTGCTGGCAAACTGAAGTTTATTCAAACACTAAAAAAAAAACAAAACAAAACAAAACAAAAAAAAAAACACCAAAACCCAAAACAACCCTCTCAGGATGTTGTGGAAACTGACTGGGAAGAAACAATGTAAAATGTATGGGTCGGATTGTCAGCTGTGTTTTCAGGTAGAAAAACAAGTTGTGTATATGGCCCATATATTCTGTCCAGCAGATGGCTGAGAAGGGGCTCTCATTCAACAAATGTATGAAAGATGTGAAAAATAAAACCCTGAGTTTGCATGTGGACCTGAATTTGCATAGAATAGACTCTCTGGCTGTATTTACACTATAGTTGAAGGTACTTTCAAGGCCAGATTTACCGAGCATCAACTGTATTTACTGTCAGGAGCAAACCCAGGACAGGACTTGGGAAAACTAACTGGTACATTGGAAAACCTTGAGTATGCCCTATGCTATAGAGCAAGGATTCCCAAAATGAAGGGAGAGAGGCATGACACAACCCACCTGGGACTGTGCAGTGTGCCTCAGAGACAAAATTTAAGATAATTTTGTGACTACCTGCTGTGAGCATATAAGCATATGTGAACAAGTAGGATAAAGAGACAGCCATGCTGTTGTACATGCCTATTTACTGAAGAAAAGTAGCCCTATCCAAAAAGTTTGAGAATTAGGGAGCCCCCAAAGCTGCTGTTTCCTACTGTGTGGACAGTCTCTGGTGAAGGGAGATGGCAGCTGCTGCCTACAGGTATCCCATCTCCTTTACAGCCATGCCACAGAGGCTACAGGTGGTCAAAAAAGACATGCCAGGTTCTGTCAGGGAAGATCTGGGGCATATTTACACTAAAGCTGCCCGAAGAGGGAGACTGCACTGGGGCTGCCCCTAGGATGCTATAGGACCACCCTTGACTTCAGGCTGCTCCCCAGAGAGACCAGTTCCCACTGACTAGCCTCTGGGACTGTGTGGTCCCTCTGAGCCATGCAGGGGCCTATAAAGTTCCCACCAGCCTCCATCCCTTTGCAGGTTCAGGACAGAAAGGAAGAGCAGCGTTGGTCAGAGTGCTGCGCAGGGAATCATTCAGAGTAACGAGATGGAGTTAGGCAAAGGGAAGCAGGCAGGATACCAACAGCAGCTTCCTGACAAAGAGAGGTACCAAACATCATCTTTTCCTCCCAAGGGAAATTGTGGAACCCATTGTTACACAAGGCATTTAAAAGCAGACTAGGCAAAGTATGAGAAAATGTACTGCAGGGAGCAGTCCTCCACTAGCAGGACATGGATTCAAAACCCTAACCTCTTTTTTTGCTTCTGACTTACACCTTTCCGCTGGTTTATGACACTGTTACTTCCCACTAGATTGTGTGTTCATCATATATATTATGAGACCTGCTGCAGCATTATCTACCTGTGTCCAGTTCAGGGATGCCTTTTTTAGCTCCTTTTCAGCAGTGTTCTGGCTAAAATGAAGAGAGGTCATACTGACCACACGGCAACACACTGCTGTTCTTCCAGCATTTGTGTAAGGCCTTTCTTGGTAGTCATTTTCACCACAAAATGACTAGACTTAGTACTCAGCAGAGTTCTGCTATTTGATATTCTTTCAGTCTTTCCAAACCTTTTTCAGACATCTAAATAACCTTTATGTTAATCTAGGGCAATTTCAGAGGTACACAAGTAGGAAGCCAGCTGTCACAAAGGCTGTATTTCTGAAATCTAAGCAAGATGAGAAATGTTGTCATCTCTTGCCTTGAATGGCTGAAAGCATTGCCACAGTGGTATGCTTTAGTCTTGCAAGAAGACTATCTTCTTTTACAATAATCTGGCAGCCAGAGAAAGCTTTCGTTGCCATCTGGAAGAGGTGTTCAGCTTTTTCTTGAGGATTTTTTTTTTTTAATTTCATGCTAAGATACAAACACAACCAGATAAATATCTACTGCATATGGTGATTACATGGCATACACAGCAGAAATCACTGTGCCGGTGCTGTGGTCATGAACCTTATCTTACACTGTAAGTAAGCTCTTACTGTCAGGTGATACCAAACCAATTTACAAGTACTGGAGAACTCCCTTGTTGCCATCTGGCAAGATACTCAGATACTACAGCAAAAGCACTTCTGTTGCTACAATGTCAAATAAGGCTGACAAAGATAATTAAAGTAGAGGGAATACTAAGCCACCTGGCACTGAGCTGTGAAAAAAGGAGGAACTGCATATAAGGAGAAAATTCTCAAATTTTAAAACTGCAAATCAGCCAACGGAAGGGTGGTCAGGAAAACAGGAGAGAGAAAGGAGGAGAACATCAACCTTAAAAGCACTCTGTGTATGTTTGCAGTAAACTTCAGGTTTCTGAGTCCCAGCCTTTCCAAGTACACTTAGGGGGGGAAAAAAAGAAAAAAAAATAAAAGAAAAAAAAAGAAAAGCAAAACCCAAAAGAGAACCATGAACGAATATATGAGTAAAGCTCATGGAGTGAGCTGTAGTGTTGCTTGCACTTTTCTGCTGACATCTCCCCCAGGGAAAGTCTATTCATTCTTTTTAAACCACTCAGTTTTTTACACTGCTAGATAAACACAAAGAGCTTGTAGCCACTGAATCTAATTTTCAGTTACTTGAAAACTTCTTTGCATCATACAAGTCCTTTTTGTGTTCTTCCTCAGATGCTTTTAGCCTGAGAGATTTTTGCAGTCCAAAGGAGCCTTTGCATAAGTAAGTTCAAATAACTCATCAGAAATAGAAAACACCGTAAAAGTGCCCTATTTAAAAACTTTAATAGCTGATCATTACAAATGAAATATACAGAACCACACAGAAAGTATTGTTTCATACGTTCTGAATAACCCCAAGCATCAATACCCAAACCCAATAAATAGCCATATCTACCACCATAAAAAAGTACACCTTTGCATACATACCATGGATGGGTGATGGTTAGTGGAGGCTGCCTGTCATTCAAATTCTAAATTGTGCTTTATATTTTGAAATTGCTGTCTCATCAAGTACCTCAGCTTACATGATGCTCTCAGCCCTGTAATCACAGGGCTGCAAAGCACGGTTAATATCTGATGTCACATATTCAGATAAATCTCTTTGGGACAATCGTAATAACAACACTATTTAAAGCACCTACTCTGTTGCAGGGGACTCAGTAAATGGCAAGTAAAAAACTACCTTAGAACAAAAGTAAGAAAGCTTATTTTTTAAGAAGATGAAAAGACCTACATAAATGGCTATTAGCCGAAGAAGAGAGCAATAGACATGTTTTTATAGGGAGGCCAAATTTCACTGAGGGAGACCTCATCAGGTCAAGGGATGGGTCAGGTGGAGACAGGCATTAGCTGATGTTCCTTAACTTTGTCAGAAGACCAACACACTCCCAGAGATTTATCCAGAGGAAAAGATGCTCATGTGCCTAGCTCTTCTACTAGGTGAGCAAAGAACACCTGGCTTTAGAAGCCATTTCAAAATCAGCACTTCTCTTACTTTTCACTGTTAAATGCTCCTGGATTGCTTAGCTGCGAGCACAGAGGGCCCATGATGAGTACCTACATAAGATGAGCCAAGCAGCCCAGTGGCAATACAGGGTTCAGCCAGCAGTCCAGCCATCACCCCATAGGTCTGTGTTGATGGGCAAGACAACCACCCAGCCCAAACATCAGGTGGGCAAGGCAAGGCCAGGGTTGGCAGCAGGCAGCTAAGCCTCTCAGCTTGGGGAAAGGGTTGCAAGGGGGGGTTGGTGGAGAAGGATGGTCACAAGCTGATCAGGGCAACTGGAGCCTGTTGGTGCACTCATGGCCCTGACAATGAGGGGAAAAAAACTGCACAAGGTGCCATAGTTGCTGAATGTAGTTCTGCCTGTGTGTGTTTGCTTTTAATGATCTGGTTCAGTCACACAGTCTCCTGTACCAGCTAACTGATCTGAAGACATTTTTTTAATGATATTCATGAAGCTCTTTTCGTTTTTAGTGTCATTGACATTTTTTAATGTCCCACTGAGTCCTGATGGCACATCAGAGAGTGCTTGTCATCTGTGTGTTCTTCCCAGGAAAAATGTGAATTTGTTGGTTTTTTTTTTCCCTCAAATACCAAATTCAGTGGGATCCAGCACACACTACCTCAGCTGGCTGTGCTGTACAGACTGTCTTTAATCAGATGGCATCCTGAAGCAGAGAAGTGGAGACTCAGATAAATGCATGCGTCGTTTGAAAACAGTGCCTATTTTTACCTACCTGGCATTGCAGGAGCTTTGCCTCTTTCAGCCAGGGTATCACATAATCTCAATTGCTTTAATGGTTAGGCTTTGGTTTACAGCCTTCAGCAGACATCTACTCTGAGTTCCCATCATTCCAGACAGTGTCCACTCCTCTTCCAAATACTGCACCCTCCTCCCCTTATCCTGTCCTGCCTGACCCCTAACATGAGTGCAGAAGTGGAGAAAGAGAATTTGCCTTTTTTTTTTTTTTTTTTAACCTGGCACAAGTAGAGTGGGAGCTGGCTTCCAGCATCTCAGAACCTGCTTTCTCCTAATGCCAGACAATATCTTCTGTGTGTCCAGCATTTGTGTGTGGAAAAAGTCTAACACTCCCCAAAGAGGTAGAACAGAAAATGGTTTTGGTGGGAGAACTCTCCATTGCTCTGCTTTCTGGCTCTTCAGTTCCCAGACACCTCCCCTTGCCTTTAGACACTTCCAGATACAACCGATACTCAAGGTCGTTGGGTCTTCCTTTGTATCAGGTAGATGTAATTATCCTTGTAGCTGTCCTTGGGTTTTTGAAATTTGTGGTCTGAATTTTAGACCTTGCAAACCTACAAACTGTGCTTACATTTTTTCCCAAGGTTCATTAAAACAGGTTTGGGCTTTCAAAAATCTGTTTCTGTCATTTAGGAGGAAATCCTAAGAGGTTAGGAATCAAGCTAAAATTCTGTGTTGCTAAAATCCTGTATTGAGTCTTGAAGCTGAATATAAGTTTATTTTTATAGGTGGTAGACAGAACCATACAGGGGCAGTTGATGCCAGAGGTGCCACCCTTTACCAGAACCTGCTGCCCCCATCACACTCCTTTCTGCTTTCTCACCTTACCCACACAAACACACACATACAACTTCTCAGAGTCCTTGTGCATCTTCTGCCCCCATGGGCCCTCATGTCCAGCAGCTCTAGCATTGCCAAAGTAGGAGGAATGCACCCTTCAAAGCCCTTCTTGCCCAGCTGTATAGCTCCAGTGCTGAAGGTTACCTCTGCTTGCTGCCTTCACACAGGCAGACATGCACACTGTACTAGCACTTGCAACCTAGTTTTCACTCATCTTTTCTTTCTTATCTGCAGCTTTCTCCACAACTTTGTCCTTAATGAAATCCATCAGACCTGGTGCAAGAACATAAAATCCCATTTAGGACTTCAAATAGATTGAAAACACTACTTAGTACTTGAAAATAATGCCTAGTACTGACCCACAGAACTGACCTATGGGATTGTCATGGTTTAGTTCCAGTCGGCAACTTAGCACCACACAGCTGCTCGCTCACCCTTCCCCCACCCCCCTGGCGGGATGAGGGAGAGAACTGGGAAAAAAAGTAAAACCTATGAGTTGAGATAAAGACCATTTGATAGGACAGCAGAGCAAGAGAAAATAATAATAATAATACTAACAATGATAAAAGAATATACAAAACAAGTGATGCACAATGCAATTGCTCACCACCTGCTGACCGATGCCCATCCCATCCCTGAGTAGCAGTCGCTACCCCCAAGCCAACTCCCCCCAGGTTATATACTGGGCATGACGCCATACGGTATGGAATAGCCCTTTGGCCAGTTGGGGTCAGCCCCCCTGGCTGTGCCCCCTCCCAGCTTCTTGTGCACCTGGCAGGGCACAGGAAGCTGAAAAGACCTCGACTAGTGTAAGCACTACTTAGCAACAACTAAATCATCAGTGTGTTATTATCAACATTATTCTCATCCTAAATCCAAAACACAGCACTATACCAGCTACTAGGAAGAAAATTAACTCTATCCCAGCTGAAACCAGGGTAGGTATATATAATGAATTCACTCTCTTACTTTTTCCCTGTTCATTTTTCATAGTTCATTGTGAAATATGACTCCAGGAACACCTATAAATCCAGAATGTTTATACAGCTTAAAATTACTTTGCGTGCAGCACCAAATACACAGCCTGGATTTGAATTGGCTATCATTCTTTGGCTCCTTTCAGAGAAACAGAATAATACTGAACGTCCTTGCCACTGCAATCATCTCTGGAATGAGGGAATATCATAGGACTTTTCTTCTGACAGTAAACACCAATTTATGTGAAAATAGAAAACTAGCCTGATTATAAGAAGATTTCGCAATAATCTTTTTGTTGACAGAGTTTTTATATCTGATAGAGTATTTGCAATAAATCAAATCACAGTTTAGCAGAGATAATCAACAGTGGCTGTATTGACTTTTAAAGGATATTCACATGTCAAATGATAATCGATTAGTATAAATATTTTGAATAAGCCATAGTTTTTCTAAGAGAAATTTCAATTTTTACTTTTAACAGCAATTCATCTTGCACTGATATTGTAAACTTCATATAATGGTCTGATAATTTTGTCATTAGCCACTCAGGTTAGAAATGTAATAATTAAATACACAATTACTAATAATACTTCTGTTCTGTTAAAATGTTTTCCTATGTTGGTTACAAGTTTGACTGACACTTATAGGACTCAAAACTTTTATATTGCCCTGCAAATCCAGCACTTGCCTGTCTTGTTACAAAAATATCTCACAAAGCTCATAGTAAGACAGCTTCTGAAGAGAGTGATTTATAACTTGATCAATAGCCTACTGCAGTTAATGGAGCTTTTCCCTGATGCTGGCCTGGGATCAGATCCTGAAATGTGGAAGCCTGAAACTGGCTATTTAATGTGAGTAACTCTTCAGTCACTAGAAACTAGAGAAAGCTCAGTTTATCGATATACCAGTGGGGTAAGTATAACATGCTCTAAAACCACCTTTCTTCCATTTATGACTATTACAAAAGATTATTAGAACAAGAGGAGTGGAGAGGATATTATTCCTCTCCATATTTTGTAAGTTTTGTAGAACTGCATATATAACTGGTTTCATTCTTATGCTTTGCCTTGCAGAGACATAAATAAAGTTACTTTACTTTGTGGTAAAAGCAAAAGTAAAACAAATAGACAGTGGAAGACTTGGAGGCAGGTCTTCACCTGCATTTTTTTCTTAAGGGAAAATTGCAGTAGTAAGCAATTTTTCCCTAAAAAAATGTGTAGTCTCCATTAAAAGACCTCAAGTTGTCCTTTTTAAAGATTTTCATATTGTATGGAAAAAAACACACAATCTTTTTCCATTAGGTTTTTCTTCAGCTGAGGTTTTTAACTGATTGATAGTTCCGTATTTTGGAAGTTTTGTATCTGTCCAACTTTAAGAGGTTCTTGAATTAACGTCCTCATTCACTCATCCAGTGGCAAAGTTGTATTTGTCACTCCTCTTTGTACATGGAGTCCTGATCTCCTGCTCCCTTCTACTGGAGCTACATCACTTTCCATTCCAGGATAATTCACCGGAACAGGAGGACAACAGAGTTGACTCTGTTCTCCAGTAGCCATAACCTGGAGCTTGGCGTTATTGACCTGAGCTCTCCTCTGAGCTTGAAAGAGTGATTGAATATTTAATAGCAATACCAAGAACTAAGTGAACCCATCTCAGAATTTAGCATGAAGGCTAGCCAAATCACTCACTTGAGAGGTAGGGACTTTGGTTTCACATGTCCTGGTGCTTTAACCAGTAAGCCACAACATAAAAAGCAGAAGGCTGCTGTTGCTTCCATGTTTTGCTAGGAAAAAGATTTTGGTTCCTTACTTCAAAAGAACAGAGTTGTGAATTCTTCATAGCAACAGAGGCCTTCCTAGCAGCCACTTCTCCTCATCTGCACTTTTTCATGCCCAGCTTAGATGACACCGTGGTGAGCTGCTGGCTTTCATGGATTCATTCTGAGATGCCCAGCTCCCCAACTTGCTGCAGAAAGCCATGGCAAAATTGGGTCTGTGGGGATGATTGTGTGGCCAGGGATTGCCAAGTGAGAAGTTGTACTGCCATGTGCATGATACCCAGGCCCTTAGAGGTACAACCTGTGGTCTACTGGACTACGTTTATAAAGGCAGTAAGTAGCATGCTGTCTGTAGTAACAAAAGCAGTAAGGAGAGAGGGAAGTATTTCCATAGAAGAGACACCGTGACTGCAGTCAGAATGGCTTTACAAGTGTCTTTAATACACAAGATACAAAGCAGAATTAGATTGACAAATTGTATTTACTTCTAAAAAGGTACACAATGCAGACAGAGTATTTTGACTCAAATTGCAAAACATATCTTGAGATTTTTTGACCTACAATGCAGATTGATGGTCAATTTCTGGTATTAGTATCACCGTAACGGGGATGGAAAGATGTATTATATAAGAACTGTGAACCTCTTTGCATTTATACAGCTGAGAACAACTTTCAAGACTCTTGCTATTCCAGCACCTCTGGCTTTTGTTCCTACTTCTGTGTCATTACACCACTGTATTGGTGATTTATGGTTGGCTCAATCAAAAGATTTGTATTAATGCAAACTGTGAAGGTTTGGCCTTTGCTCAGGGTTGCTACAATGTTATCTAAAAGTCTTTCACAAGCAGAAATTGTACTTAATTTAAAACTCGCAGTATTGCACAGGATATTTTATATTTTATTCACTGCTGAATTTACAATCTTAATGAGAATTTTAAGATACAGAATGGGATGACTATTCACATGTCACAGAAAGGTGCTAAGTGTCTTTTTAGATTTTAATTTGCCATACCTTAGAAAAAGTGCATCGCAGAGTAGTTACGTGCTAGCAAGATCTCTAAATTTAGCCTTTACTCTTTCATACTGGGGTCATGTTTCCAGATTTTTTCCATGCGGTCATAGAGGCTCTGTGCCTCTAGGACCCTTTTCTGAAGCTAATATTCACAACATTCAGGTCTTGTTCATAATAATAACAACTCCACTTCAGTCAACACCTTCTGCTTCCTAGTTACACAGGCAAGAACCAAAATCTCTTCTATGATTAGTTGCCTGATGCTAGATTTATCCATCGCCTACTGAAGCCAGTATGTGTCTTACCATTACCTGCCAGAGAGTCTGTCAAGTATGAGCTATGCTGTCAGATAGCTAAGGAAATAGTACAGTACAAGAATAAGTGTTTAGCAAGTTTCCAGACCTTACAGCAAATGCAACAAAAGTAATGATATGGGATAACATGAGAGAGCATTCCTGAAATCTAAGGAAGCCTGCCATGACCAGGGCTACCACAGCATCCCACAGAGAACCAGAGGTGAACCCTTGGCACTTGGGTGTGGCAGTTTGGCAGTGACAGAAATCTGAGCTGGCATCAGTTATGATGCATTGTGGTGTTTACAAAGTAATTTTGGCAGAAGACACCAAATAGACTATCACTTATTACATCAGAGAAAGTTAATCATAGTCAACTTGAGACAAACTGAAGGTGTTGACAAGAGTTTCATTGCTTCATAGAAGTAAAATATATAATCCCAAGAGTACAGGAAGGTGGTATTAGGACAAGGATCTCAAAACACTCAAGTGACTTTTACTAAGTTCTGCCAATGTCCTTGTGCTTCTGAACAGATGAATCCTCTTGAATACATCACCTTCTTATATGAGCCTTGTAAGTAAGTCTGTTTAGCCTTTTAGACCATTATATAAAGCAGAGGTAGAACTATAATAGTAGACAATATCCTTATATAGGATAATTCTGCATGATAGTGGGGCGTGTTAGCCACTCTTTCAAAACCTTTCACTGTTTGTCAGAATTTACTGTGTTGTGTTTATCCTCAGTGGAGAGGATTCTGACATGACCCCTATAGACGGAATTTGGAAGACTACATTTAGCTATGCTGAAGATTTAGGTTGCTCCCCAATGCAAGGGTTTCACAATACAATCTACATTATATTTCTTTAACAGAAACAATCCACAGCTACTCCTGTTTTAGTTGTTTTAAGTGTCTGCAACTGCAGTAAGTTCCCTTTAGCTTGTACAAATCTTTCAAATTTGTCCTGGACCTGGAGACACCCCCCCTCCAGCACCCCTTCCTCTGCACACCCCCCCCCCCCCCCAAACAAAACAAATGTATGGTGTTGTATCGAAGGAGAACAGCTTGTTTTTAGATAAGTATAAAATATACATTTTCATCTGAGAAGTACAGAACCACCACCCACATTCTAATTCAAGTCAGTATCAAAGTTAATTGCAGACCTCCTACAAGTAGGAGCAGTTAGAGTGAAAAAAAACATCTGAAGAGTTTTCTGCTCTTCGTGTTCACAATTTCAGGCATGTCTTCTGCATACTATAAAGAGTGTGCCAAATTATTCCTTCAGTGCTATTGGTTCAAAACAGAAATTTTCTTAGAATAACAAAGTAGGAGAATCATAGAAGAATTATAAAGCAGCTTGAAGAGAAAAAGTAATATGCATCTTACACATTGTTCACTAGATGCAGGTTGCTATGAAGCACATAAAGATGTTAAAAGTGTATTGAAATACCCATCCATCTTCCTATTGTAGTTAGACACTTGTCAAGATAATGCAAATCTTTAGGCAAAGCTGAAGCCAAACTTGTAGATCATAGTTTTAATCTGTGTCTTGGTCCACTTTGGTTTGAATTTCTCTCTGTCTAGTCATTTTTTTTGTAAGGATACCTCCCAGAAAAAAAATACTGTTAAACATATGTCTATTAATATAAAACATTGATGAAAATGTCTGTTGTAGTAATACCAGTTTACACACTCCCATTCCAAACTCTCTATTTTATCCTTATTCTTCCGTTCCTCCACTGAGAGAGAGTACGTCTGTCTATTTTTCTAAATGCTTCCTTCAAAAGGAGGAAAACTTGGTAAATGTTGCCTGTGTTAACACAACAGATAAAGACAGAAGCACATTCAAATGTGAAGAAAACCTTGTTGGAGCTTATTCTTATTTATATGAATAGAGAGATTAATTTCTAAGGACACATCCTGAGCAGCATGTCTGAAAAAACTGTGTCCTTGAACAGGTTTCCACAGTGCCTGCAAGGATCATCTTGGCAAACTCTGAACTTCAGGTCACCCCTGGCTTACACACCTGGAATTTTTTTTTTTTTTTTTTTTTTTTTTTTTAATTCTCGCTGCCTCCAGGCTGTGTCTGCTTTTGAGACAGGCATCACCAGAAAACCTCAAGGAGCAATCCTGGGCTATATTTTCTGGTTGAAGTCACCAGAAACATTGAAACAAGAAAGCTGCATGGTGTGGTGGCACCATCACCTTTGCAATGAAGTGCATCCTTTAAGGGTACTCTCAATACTGAGCTGACGAAAGCTCCCTCCATCACCCTCAGGGAACACTAGCAGGGGTGCAGAGCCTACCTTTAGCTTCCTCTAGCAGCAAATAAAGTAGCTAGAAGCTGTTTTGGTCTAGACATTCTGCACTGAGACTTACAGGTGTAGAAAGTTTGGGTTTAGCTGTGTCATCTGAGATAACAGAAGCCCTTTTAGCTCAGTGGTAGTCTCCTAACTCATTTCAGGCCAAGGCCCATTGCAAATGGTGCTTCATCCCATCCTCTAACATCATGTGTTTAAAAGTCAGATTCATCGTGAGTCGTGCAGAGAACAGGATTACAGGATGCTAATGAATACCCTATCATCTAGGAATGGAGGATTTCTTAAAACATAATACAAAGTTTTCCCATTGTCACAACCTTAAAATAAAACTCCACCTTAAAAGGATTTAATTTCTTTGTGCAAAACCTGACAATTTTATGGCATAATAACTTCTTATGACAGGGGAACTCCAGAGTAGCTCAGAAATTATAGCAAACAATACATTTTTCATTGCTCCTGTTCTCAGTAACTTCTGATTGTCTTTGATATTGAACTGCCAATATACCCCTTTCTTGCCCTATACTCAAAACCATTTCTAAAATATGATCACTGCTGGCAGTTATTCTACATCCAGGCTCAGTCGTCCTAAGGAAAGAAGAATTTACTTTTGTAGTTTTGTCTGAGGTTGAACCAACAATAACATCCTGAAACTGTTTCAGTCCTCCTAATACCATATTAAGCACTGCATTATAAGGTAACTTGTGAACATTTTTTTGTAGTTCCCAAATTCATACATAAATGCCCATTTTCCTCCACTGCTTCTCAAAGTGTTTAACAAATTGACAGGAAAAAAAATCAGATCTCAAGTGCTGCAACTTCTGGAAGTAATAGTTTCTTGAAGAATATTGTAAACTTCGCATACTTAAGGACAATTGGTGTTTCTACTGCTGAAAAAAAAAGGAATTTTGAAAACTGCAGTCCACCATTTTCTTGAGGTAATCTCTCTTTGACTGTAAGATTTTTGTGCAACCCTATAATTAGTATTTGGAAGTGGTTTTTAGTACTGTTACTGGCTCAGAAAAAAAGACAGAAAATGAATTTATTGTATGCTTATTGTAAGCTTCAAGCTGATCCCATAAAGTTGATGTAAGATGCTGTTATCATTTTCAGCTTTTCTTCAGAAAGCTACTCTGAAAGGCAGTGACAATGAAGTAACTTTAGCATTATGCATTTCAGAAACACCTTCATCTCATATTATCTCATCTGAATCTCTTTAAGTAAAGAAGGCCATAAGTCATTCCAGAGTAGAATTGAGTAAGAAAATGAAAAGAATAATGTTGAAGATTTTTTCATTGCATTCATGTTTTTGATTCATGTAATTCATAAATCTT
Source organism: Platalea leucorodia (assembly GCF_965183815.1). Taxonomy (NCBI): domain Eukaryota; kingdom Metazoa; phylum Chordata; class Aves; order Pelecaniformes; family Threskiornithidae; genus Platalea; species Platalea leucorodia. Next base: position 73,166,129 of record NC_138824.1, read on the forward strand.
GGAGTACATTAACACCTAGGTTTGTCATTTTTGTTACCTTGGTTTTACTTTGTTCTTAAAGTCATTTGTTATTCTCCCATTTAGGAAAGCTGTCATCCAGTTAAAGCACAGAGAATGCAGTTTTGGTTGATAGATCATAAAGGGCTTTTTAATAATTGTATTGTTAAATTATTTATTGAAGCCATTCAACAAATACTAAACAAATAACAACAAATCCATTTGGCAATACTCAACATCAGTTTGAGAATGATATGTTAATCAAAAAGGGGATGAAGTCTTCTTTAGTCCCTCACATTTCTTAATTACAACCTTAACATTTTAATCATGGGATGGGGTTCAACAAAAGTACAGTTTATGGCTCCTGATATTGGATCAAAACCACCACAGACACACTGTAAATAGTAGCAATCACTTATAATCTCACTATGATGGTTTAGATGTGGACAAAAATGTGGGGTTATCTCTACTTTGACCAGTTTTATGCCATTTCCACTCCAACATGTCAAAGCCAGCTCGCCTTTCCATACCTAGCCTTCAGGCCTCTTTGCTTGTTTCTTTTTTTCCCTTCCCACTTCTTCGTCCCAAAGACCATTTTCTCTTGGTACTACTGTCCTTCCATTTATGCAGGGTTGGGGCTTTGCTTTTACTTTCATTTGAACACATGCTGGAATAAGACCTTTATTCTTTGACCATTTGTCACAGACCTCTTGCCTTGTTCTTGGCTATTGGTTTTTTTTAGCTCAGACCTTGCCATTCTTTCCCTACTCAGAGGCATGACACCATCACCTAACGAGGGTCATGCCATGTGAGAGCCACGCACATTCTCCTGGTTCTACCTGCCACCCTCCAAACTCGATGTGGACACAGGCAGTGGATTTAATAGGGCTCTGGAGTGTTCAGTATCCCTCACTGGCAACACATCAATATGGCTTACTGCAACTTTTCTACACAAATAATCCAATATGGAGATCCAGGGAGCTGGAGCAATGCAGGAACAGGGCTCTGAGAAAGGTCTCAAAGAAAGCTCATTAATGAACTATTGATGAAGGATTCCCAACATTAGTATTTGGAATGAGGAGTCATATGAGGATGAGAAAATAGTTCTGGAATGCAGCAGAAATATATTGACAAAGTATCTAGGATTCCCTTTTGTAAAAACCTAATTCTACTATTCTAAGGAGGAAGAGGGGTTCACAGATCATTAGCAGATCTTTGTGAGAGCAGGAACAATTGCAGAGTTTGAGTAAGTTCCCAGGAATCAGGTCCCTGTAAAGATCAACTCATTTCAGTATTTCAGGAATAACAGGATCAACAGACTGCCCTCTCCTTTATGTCCCGTATCCACATGGTAATGCCAACCAAGAACCTCAGGAATAACAGATGTCACCTTCTGAATCACATAGGTGGCTGTTGTCTTTCCAGATACAGTCTGCTTGCACTCTGCAGTCAGCAGAGTGATGGTAGTCAAGCATTGCCAGTTTCAAACTCAGCAATGCAGATCTCTTTTTATACTTAGTAGTATATTCCCCTTGGCCATCTGCAGCATCAAATAAGGGTTAAGGTCAGCACGGATCTTCATGAATGTTGTCTTCTCCTGTCTGAATTTCCTCCTGCTCTGATAGTTGTTCTTTCCACATATTGCAGGAGAGCAGTTTACTTCCTTTCCCTTTAGACTCTCATCTCCACTGGATTCCCTGCCCTGTGCAACTTCCATGGTGCACTGGACCATCATGCACTCACTCTTTTGTGCCATATATGAGCCATACAGAAACTTGAAACATTTTTGTCACCACTTCAACTGCAAGCATGAATAGTGTTGCTGTATGGTTGCATGACATGTACATGCAGTGCAGGAAATAAAGGGTGTTACTTCTGCAGGGGCAGCTTCACCGGGTAGAGGCATGGCATACAGCAGTCTATGAGACTGTTTCTGTTTTGAAGTCACAGCCTCGAGGCTGTCTCTCTTCTGCTTTTCTTCCTCCACCTTGGGTTGATTCCAGAGTGCACAAAGCTGTTATTGTAATGATTTAGCAAACCACAGCACATGGAATGTCTTAGACCCATTTTTGACTCAGAGTGAATTTTTATCTTAAGAAAAACAGCTCAGTTGCTTTTGCACTAGAGGTAATGCAAAATTACAGGATTGTGTTAACTTTGGAAGGATTTATGGACATCGACAAAGAGATTCCCTCTACCTTAGAGAGAGTTTCTGCTGTAGAGGGAAAAGATAGACAAAAGCAGAACAAAGTAAATTTTGCACAAGATCATGAAATGTTCATCAAACTAAGAAGCAAAATTGAAATGAGTTGCCCATAAATGCAAGTAGTCAACAAAGCCAGAAATTGACTCTAGCTTTAGTGATCCCTATTTTTGTACCAGGTATCTTCTGAAAGCAATCAAAAGACATCCTGGTGAGGAGTTAAGATTCAGTTTGGTATTATGCATCATGAAAGGCTTTCCCTCTTCCAATGTAGAAATTCTCTTTTTCTTATTTACTTTTCCTGTCCCCAGTCCTCTTCTGCTGGGGGACTGTGATCACGGGGTTACTGCTATTCTGAATAACTGACTCAAACTACTCACAGTTTGACAACAGGTAAAACCAGCAATATTTCAATCCAATTCACTTTCTTCAGGGTGCTTTGTTTTTTCCCCTTGCCTGCCCTGTTCCTCACCAGTTCATATTATGAGACATCCAGTTATCAACACTGGATATTTAAATTACTTTTTATCAAAAAGAGAAAAGCAAATGTATTTTTAAAAGGTTGCATTAGAAAGTGGACTTTTAAAGGTTTTCTTCCCTCCTTTTTCTTTTTTTTTTTTTTTTAATTTTTCTCTTCTGACATCTGCAGCTTTTCATGCTGTAAAATCAACTTGGCAAACTGCTTAAGAGGTAGATTGTCTTGTATGCTTATACTACTTCTGGGGATATTCATGGAATGTGATCTATGGATAGATATATGTTCTAGGAAGACCACTAAAATCAGGCAAAGAAGAAGAAACAGAAGAGACTGGGAACATGTTCTCTCTTCCCTTGAATCTAGTGTGGTAACTTACATCAGTTTAAGCGGAATGTAAAGATATCAGACAATCAGTATGTACTATTTAAAATTATTTTACCAAGGTTTACATGAATTCATAACAAGGCAAGAAAACATTCTAACTATATATGATTAAATGCACAAATTTCCTTCTATAGGCCTATTTATGCCATTTTTACTGCAAAAAACAAACATGAAATGATCTACATAATTGGAGACTGAAGGAAGAAACGGGGAGAGGAAGGATTTACTTGTTCATCTGCAATATATAAACCTTGAGATTTGCATCTAGTGCCAGTTAAATATGCTTAAAGAAAAGAGAAAAAACAAACAAACAAACAAAAACACAACAAATAAAAAAACAAAAACAAAAAAAACCAGGAAAACCTCTTTATAACAGTGTCTGTGGAATTAAACATGTACTGTTTTTATTGATGATAAAACACAGTTTTCTCCCTTTGCAATTCCATGTAAATGCAGCCTCAAGCATTAGTATTACAGGATCTCTGATGATCTCCAGCTTTGATTTTCCAATACAGAGTTTTTACTAAGTTGACAACCTTAGCATTAATAATGAAAAGCAGCAGTTTTATTAATCAAACATGTTCAGCCACCCAAATGTCATTAAAACTTGATACAATCTTATGGTGAAAATGCTTAAGCACCTGGAAATATTTTCAAGAAATATTGACTTAATGGTAGTAAGTGAAGTGTCGAGAAGATATCTAGCTCTCTTCTCCCTTTTTCTTTAAATATGTAATCCAACAATGTAAATCATAAACAGGCCTGCCCTGATGTTTATAAGACTATGGTCCAGTCTCTTGTCTATCCATTCAAGTAGCTAAATTCTAAGCAGTTTTAGTCAGTTAAATATTCTGTTTAATGCTTTGCTTTATGCATCCAAAAGATTTCACTCCATGAGTAAAACAAGAAAGAGCTCAAATAATACAAAATTGTGGAAATAGATTTATATTGAAATAAATCATTTTGAGGAAGAGGGCTAGTTTAGTTTAAAATGTCCTCACTCCACCTGCATGAGGTCACCCTGTGAGTTAAGGCATGCAAGGAAGAGCTTGTACCTTAGAGTTAATAAATCCAGCATGACACTTTTCCAGGGAAAATACCTTGACTCGTTCTGTGTTTGAAGAGTTTGTGGGCCCAGTCCAGGCTCCCTCTGGTCAGGAGATCACGCTGAAAGAGAAACATAAAAATGTCCTGTAGGTCTAGGAGGAAAGAAATCCTCTCTTCCAGGTCATGTTTTTCTCCAAACTTAATTAACCTAAAAGCATGCCTCACTTGGTGATTTTTGCCTCATTACTGTTCACAGTTCACTAATAAATTCATTAAACAATCTTAAAAGTTTCCAAAAGAAGAAAGAGCCTGGAAGTGATGAGAAACTGGAAGCTCAGATCAGGGTCCAGGACTGGTTGGACAAGAGCAGTAATACCCAGGGAGGCGAAGTGGGAAAGACGGGACTAGGAGCCTGTGAGAGGAGGAAAATAAAAAAATAATAAAAAATAATAATAATAAAAAAAAAAAAACCAACAGAGAAAGAGCTTGGGGAAGGCTGGACAAGAAAACTTCTGAAGTAGGAAATGGAGTCCTGCAGCATAGGAAAGTCCGGGGCACGGGTGAGAAAGGAGATGGCAGGGGTGAGGAGGCTGGGACTGGGATGAGAAGCTGGTGAACTCGTGCTGGAGCTGATTGCATAAAACAGCTAGAAAGTCAGAGCTGTGAATGGACAGAAGCAGAATATATTAAGCCTTGTGGAAAGACTACATTGCTGTTCAGAGCCTGGAAGGGAGTCCAAGACCCTCAGATCTCACCAGTTCTCTGCTGTCAACAAAATGCTTATGAACCCAGGGCAAAATATCTGTGTTTTGTCCTTTTCTGGAATTGGGTGCTACAGTATCAGTCACCGAGCCCAAGTATCCATAGGGCTGCAGGGTGGCCTGCAAATAAAGTAAGGAAAGAAAATGTTCAGGGGAACCTTTTCTCAATCAGGAAGTGGATCGATTCAATAGAGGCCATTGAATCTAGCAAAACTTTGGATGAAAATCAAGAAATAAGGCTGCTTATTTCATAACAAACAAACAAACCAACCAACAAACAACCTCCTAAATGAAAGAACCACAAAGCTTTGACCATTTTGGCTTTTGTCATTCATTGCTATCTGGAAGAAACTGCCAAAAATGTAATATTCCCTGTTGGCAGGGCTTCGGGCTTTGTGAGACTTGATAGGCTCCTGCGGGGAAAATCAAGGCAATCTACATTAACAGTGCACTGCTCTGTACTGAAAGACCCTTGCAGAACACAGGGAACAAAAAGGAAGGTTTCAGCTCTTAACATTGTAGTCTGCTGGTTTTGATGTGAACCTGTTTAAAGAATTACCCTATACAATCACTGCGAGAGAACCTGCAGAGCCCCATTTAGCAGGACAGGCTAACATAAGCGAATGGCACTTTTCTTCAAGAAAAGTCTTACAAGGGAAAAGATGTGCAGCCAACAACTGAAAAGAGAACATGCCAGGTTTAGAGCTTTAGATTTAGTTTTAGATTTAGATTTAGTTTTAGATTTAGAGTGTTCTTGCTTATATCCATCCAAGTCTCTTATTGTATTAGAAATATCACAGGTACATTAGAAGCTCCAGATCCTGGACTGCCTGTCTCTAGTAAGGAATAATAGACTGTCTTGACCTCATCTTTTTTCTTTTTAAATCTGAATGATTATGGGGTTGTATAGAAATCTATTAAAGTATGGAGTAGATGTAAGAATATCAATTATTGCTGAAGTCCATTACTGCAAGACTGAGAGGGTGGGATGGCAAGGAACAATATATATACACCAAGTTTAACCAGATAATAATCTTACAGTCTTGAGCTTCTAACTTCATGTATTGCTTCAGTCCTAAGAGTTATCTTTAATGTTTATGTATTTTCACATCTATGGAATTGTATCAGAAATGTTTTTGTAATATTGTCTACTACATTAAACCATGCAGGCCTTGATTAAAACCACTTAAAATTAATAATTCATGGATAGTATCATAAAAGATATCATGAGAATAGGAAAATATTTCTAAGTGCTCATGGGAACTAATTATGTTTGCCATTTCTGATGGAGACATGTATGTTATCTTGCAAGAGTATAGGTCACTCTGGCTGGTATTTAGACAACAGCATTATTTATCGGTCCCATTGGCTTCATCAAGAAGCTGTGTTTAATGATTATTTTAAAGAACAAATTGCATTTTCTGACATTAAAATTCAACTTATAGAAAACTTGAAGTGATAATTTCCAAAGCAATTCGTAGACTAAGAAGGAGTATGCTAGAGAAAAAAAAAGTGTGTGATATGTTGAGATGGAGCTCAATTGTATATATCTCTTTGCTTAAAGTAGGAAAAGAATCATAATAAGGAAATAATGAAACAGAAATGAAGACTGCCTGAGGAGAGGTAGCTCCAGCCGAAATAAACCAGGTAGAAGAAGGCTGATTCAAGGAGAAAAGCATGGAGAAAGTGTTTAGAGGTTTCATATTTAAATTGATTTGAAGATATTCTCAGAATAAGAAGGGATTTGGTTTGGGTTTTCTTTTCAGTATTGTGGTTATTTAAATGTGCTGTTTCCAAAATAGCCAAAGCAATTAGTTTGTGTCAATCATCAATTACAGTACTTGCCAAAAATAACAGTTTAAATCAATGCAGGTTATGAATTCTACTAAGAAATCTTTAACCAATGGAACAACTTTCTTCTTTTTTTAGGGTAATCTTTCTGAAAGTTCTGAAAGTAAAAAGCTCCAAGGCTGCAGTATTGTTTGCTAAAATTCATTTCTGAATACATTTTCACAGATGACCCATGCATCCCTAAAAATTCTGGGAAATGCTGACCAAATGCAGCTACACATAAAAAAATATAATCTCAAGGCAGTGCTCATAGGTGATCTGTCATGTTCAGTTTCATATGTATCAGTATTGTTGTCCTTGTCCTAAAAATACACTTAAATATTAATGGAAAAGCAACCTACTTGCATCCCAAGTGATTCTTCAGGCTCTTACAGGCACTTAATTTTTAACAGTCCCTCCTATTCATTTTCTGACAGTTTAAGGAAGTTACACCTGCCATTAGCATCTCATTAACATTTTATTTATGTACAAAGACCCAAAGTTTACCATAAGTCATTGGCAGTGCCATAGAAACCTAATTCCAGGGTCTGAACCATGTAGGGACTTAGCATGATAGCCTTTTACCCGAGCAGGGCACAAGTCTACTGCACAGCCTGGTACGAATTGGAGATAATGGCCAGCAGAGGTCTAGATGTAGAATAAAATTACCAGTAGTCAAGGCTCAAATTATGTAGTCAAAGAAAGAACAAACTGAAGGAAAACTAATCTTAATATCCAAATACTCAAGCTGTTTGCCTAAAGTATTAAGTTTCACGTGGAGCATCTTGTCATAGTCAGGCTCATCAATAAATGAACAGTAATTGATCAGTGGTAACTCGGTTCCAGAAGGCACTTCTTATTCTATAAGGTATAATCTGCACACAGGAATTGGCTCTCCTTGTAAGGAGCAGTAACAGAAAAAAAAAAAAAAAAAAAAAAAAAGGGAAAGGAGAAAAAGGAATAGGCACAATGTTTGGTCCTTCCCCAGGCTTTTCTTGAAAGCACTTCTTATTGGAACAAATGTACATAGCAAACTTTACTCCTTGTTGACAGAAACATCTTGAGCACCTATTTACACAGTGCCAACCTCTACCCTGGTCTAATCTAATGCCCTTCTTAAATATTGAATATGTTGCAAATCGTTGAACTGTCAAAAGCTAGTGTTCAGTAAGCCGGTGCTGTCAGCACAGATCCAGCCATAGCACTCGGTTACCACACCCTTCGCGAAGTGTAACTTAAGACTAGTCTTCTCCCTTGAGCTGACTCTTCCCCTCAGGCTGATGCCTACTAAACATCGTGAATATTAATTGTCTTGCTGACACCTGTGACCAACCCGTGTAAATAAGGTACTTCGTTCTCCAGTCTGGTGGTTTCTAAAATCAGTAATGTTATTGGGGAGAAATACGAAAAACTTGTTTATCCTTCTTTCCCGAAGAAGACTGTTGCTCAGGTAGCTCTTAGGCAAAGTAGGCCTCAAATGTGATGGCTGTTCTGTATGTGGTCAGGTTGCAAAGGTGTGTATGCTATTTAATGGGAACCTAACTATTTATGAATTTCCTGAGTTTCCTTCTCACAGGGCTGAATCATATCTCCCCAGCTCGTTATTTCTAACCTGTTACCATTTTGTGCATGTGGTATTTTCTCTTTATGTTGCATCCAGATTCATCTGTGGAAGCAAATCACAGGGCAAAGAGACTGCTGGCTGTGAAAAAAACAAATCAGAGGCTTAAATTATGACTGCCATTGAAATTTTTTGGCTGCCCCTCAGGTATCTCATTAAACACTTAATTTTTGCAGTCCTAAACCCTTCGGAAATGGAAACGTTCCTGCACTGTCTTCTTCAAAAGACTTAATTTGAGTGAAATGTAGATAATGTAGGTCCCATACTCTTTTCATTAGATGACCAGTACTGACAGATTCTGTTTGCATATGTAAAACCAATGTACTTATGAGAGAACTCTCAAAAGTCCCTGTTGGTCAATCTGTGGAGTGCATACAGTCATGAGGGACCTTGCATGCAGCAAATGCCCAGTAGCAGTGGTCCCAAGTGATCCCACTAAGACTGGCAATCCATCAGTATTAGCAAGGCATTCATATAGCTGCAACATGGGCTGGTGCCAGAGCACGCTGTGCTTAAAGCCTCCCTCATGTTCATCCAATTATCTTGTAAAAATGTGGCATAACTGACTTAGAAACCTCTACCTCATTGATTTCCAATAGAGTGAAATGCTCTTGAAATTGCTACTGCTAATATTTAGGCTGCAGTCAGCAGAAGACATCCACTGGGCTAGAGTTCGCACCTAGTTGTTTAATGATAGCAGGGCATGGTTACAAATCCCAAGCCTGAGAGGTCCAGCAACAAATGCTGTTCATGCTGAAAACAAGCAGTGCAACCAGAGGTATGCAGGAATGATGAACTGCCAGCCTCCAGCCTTTCCGTAGTTATTCCGTTCCACCGGTGTAACTCTTCAAATTTTTAACTGAGTCCTTTCACATGAATGAAACAGACTTGGCCCTTTCAACTAAACATGCATGAAAACTTAATATTTTACAGACATGTGGGAAAAATTAACCTTAAATTGCACACTCTGCTCTTTGCTTCTATATGCAGACTGGAGATTCAGCCACAAGAGCAGTACAGTCATTAAATAGTTAAAAAAATTAATAGATTCTCCCATATTTAGCCATTCCCAAATTGTTCTCTTATAAATAGTTGGTTGAAGTTGCTGAATTTTCAAAGACTTTGTAGTGTTACAGTCAGTTAGGAATAATCTCATGTTCCCTTTTAATTTGCACATATCTGACATACAGTCCTCTTCACACAGACCCATGTGAATAGATGATTAATAGTGGTTCATGGGTTAAAGTACAGCAGGACACTCCACTCCCTCCCCAAACTCATACATTTTTAGATAATTGCATGGGTGTTTGTAGTTGAGGAAAACCGGATCCTATAAAATAATAATCAAAGATATTACCATATGCTCTTCAAAATTTAGCATAGTTGAAAAATAAATCCATAGTTTGGTCTGGCTTCATTACACAGAACTAGTTTTTTGTTTGCCAAAAACTAATTAACTTCTGGTATCAGTGGATGTCGATATCTTCCTGCACTATAATTGCTCCATTCTACAATTAACTATGAATTGTGAATGAAACATCACCTTCATGTCACTGAACCACTTATCTTGCTCATCCCTTTCTTCAGAATTTTACAGGAGTCCTTTCTTCTCTCTGCAGTTCTTTGTGGCCACTCTTCCTTTTCTGGATGATGCAGGGAAGATGTAGAAAGACATGTAGGCTCTTGCCCAGGACTGAAAAGAATGATTAAAACATGTTACTGAAAGGTACTCGGGCAAAACAGCTCTATTTCTTCATTTGCAACAGGGATAGCACTGATAGTTTTTCTGACAGTGTGTAATTTAACAGGATTCCCTTAAAAAATCAGTGCATGTTATTCTCCTGTAATTTAAATATTTCACACTGCAGAATATCAGATAAAGAGAATTCAGATCAGATGAAGCAATTCCCTAGAGACAGCAAGGAGAGCAATATCAAGAGACTTGGGCTAAATCTCTGATTTTATGTCTTTAACAATTTTAAGCTAACACTATTGGCAGGATAAAGCAAAGTTTATTACCAGTTGAACTAAAAGAAGAAAATACTTCCGATAAAAACAAGTGAAAGTTTGAGCATGGAGTTCTGAAATGAAAAATAGTACTCATAAATAGAGATGAACAGATGAGAAGTAGTTGGATTTGGATGAGATTTAGGCTGGCTTTTTCATTCACCACAAAGGAACTGGGCAGTACCAAACAGACCAACTAGACAGTCCAGGAGGGCAGTACGCTAAAGAAAAAAGGCTAGTAGGAACAGGAAAACAGGAAGCATTTATTTGGAACAAAATTGATTTATTAACAGCACATTGCAACAAAGGCACTAGGGGGTGTGAAGGAAAAAACATCACATGAATACCAGAGGTACAAGCTAGGGAAATTAATAAAGGCAATAGTCATGGCTAGCTTATGAATATATATTTGAAACGGTGATGCCAATGGCATTTGAAGAGACAAAATAGTCATTGTTGGGAATGTAAGAAAGACTGATAATAATCAAGTTGGAAATGCTTGAGTAGGCAAAGAAGGAGCTAAAATAACACTCGATCAGAAGTGGCATTACCTCTTTCCAGCTGTCAAATGTCTTGGAAGTAAATAAGTGTGAATGCACATGGATCAATATTTTTCTTTATTCTACCAGATAAAACAGCAAACAGAATGCAGACTTGCATCTTTTACACACTACCAAATACCTCTGTAGAAAAACAAAACACATCTACCTATAATGTGAAGTGAGAAATAGCTGTGCCAGGCAGCTTTAATCTGAGACTATACTAGAAAACACTTTCTGCCAATACTAGTATTTCTTGGAATTTCTCGACCTTACCCTTTACAATTGCTTAACTAAAAAAGCATTGTATCCAGAACGCAGGAATTTGGTGTGAGATAGAAAGTTAGAGTGTAAAAGATAAACTAACTCTTGCAGGTTTTTTGAATGCAGTTAATCACTTACTGGTTTTATGTGTGGAAAATAGAGAACACAAGGGTGTGAAGGTACTTGAATGCATCCAGAGGAGGGCAGCAAAGCTGGTGAAAGGGCTGGAAGGCATGTCCTGTGAGGAACCGCTGAGGACTTTGGGTTTGTCTAGTTTGGAGAAAAGGAGGCTGAGGGGTGACCTCATGGCTCTCTACAGCTTCCTGAGGAGGGGAAGTAGAGAGGGAGATGCTGATCTTTTGCCCCTGGGATCCAGAGACAGGACGCATGGAAATGGCTCAAAGCTGTGCCAGGGGAGGCTTAGGCTGGACATTAGGAAGCATTTCTTTACCGAGGGGGTGGTCAAATGCTGGAACAGGCTTCCTAGAGAGGCGGTCGATGCCCCAAGCCTGTCAGTGTTTAGGAGGCATTTGGACAATGCCCTTAACAACATGCTTTAACTTTTGGTCAGCCCTGAAATGGTCAGGCAGTTGGACTAGGTGATTGTTGTAGGTCCCTTCCAACTGGAATAGCCTAGTCTAGTCTAGTCTAGTCTATCCTATCCTATCCTACCCTACCCTACCCTACCCTATCCTACCCTATCCTATCCTATCCTGTCCTATCCTATCCTATCCTATCTTATCCTATCGTAGTCTATTCTAATTTTACCAGCCACTTCCCCAGCACAACCTCTTCATTAATTCCTTCTTTACTTAACATACCCTTTTATTAAGTTGATAACAGTAGTCTAAAGAGCTGACCAGGGATCACTAGTGCCCATTTGTAACAAGTCCTCAAGGAAGGCCTGAGGGGAAATGAAACACTTTTTTTTTTCCTTTTTTTTTCCTCCTCCCAGTTTCAAAAAACTGTAAATAAAATGACCAAAGTAATTACAGGCTTTTCATCCTGGCATTGATGTCGAGCAAAGTTATGGAACAGCTGATCCTGGAATAGATTAATACAAATGTAGAGGATAATATAATTAACACAAATAAACATTCATTCATAGAAACTAACTCCTGTCAAACTAGCTCAATATCATCTTCCGAGCTTATACATATCTGGTGATATAATGTACATTTGTAAGACATCTCACTTGATGCAGTATGACATTTTGATTAAGAAGCTACAGTGATAAGAAAATCATTGTGGCACACATCAAATTATTAAATTTTGACTACCTAGTAAGATTCACAATGTAGCTAGAAAAACCATTATTCAGCAGGACCTTCTGTCTTCTGGCTTGATGCTATTTAATACTTTTTGTTAATGATGGAGAAGCAATCATAACATTAAGACTCATTAAGTTTATAGGTGACACAAAGGTTGAAGGAGTGGTCAATAATAGATACAAGTCAGGGTAAAAAGCAGTTCAGATAGCTTTGTAGCCTGGATTCAAGTGCCAATAGGCATTTCTGTATTTCAGAACATGTATTCAGGATTGAAGCATGCATTCAGGATTAGAAGCCTTTGGATTTTGCTTTCCCAGAATTGGAGACCTGCCTTTCTGGGTGCTTCAGGTCTAAAGGCTCTGGGGTATTTCTTGTCAATGAATAGTTATTTTAAAATATACTCCTTGTTTGAAGGTATGGCCAAAATACCAAGCACAGATTTTGGATATGTATTCAGAGAAAGACTATTCCCTAGAAGGGCATTTATATTATCCCTATATGTTATGGTTATGCAGCTGCTATTAAATAAACCTAATTCTGATGGCTGCACTTCAAGAGTTATTTTGAAAAGCTGTGGAGTGCACAAAAGAGCCAGAAGATTTATTAGAGACTGGAAATAATTCCTTGTGTTAAAAGACCATAAGTGTTTATCTTGAAGGACAAAGGCTAGCTGATTACCGTCTCTAAATACCTGCATGAGAAAAAGAAAACTGGTTAAAAAGAGTTCTTCAGTCTAGCAAAGATGTATTAAGACTCAAGGTCTGAGTTGATGCTAGATGACTGCAGATTAAGAAAAACCCACCTGTTTTTCACAGTGAGAATAACTAAGCATTGAAAGAACTTCAAGGGTTACAGTGCAACTCTATTGCTGGAAATTTTTAAATGAAGATAGGGTGCCTTTCTAAAAGATGTTCTACTTTATCCATAACTTTCAGGTTTGCAGCATTGATTACTTTAGAAAAATCTCATACCATGCAGAAAGTGCAACCCAATAATCACCGTAGTCTCTTCCAGAATGCAACATGATAACGGGGATGGGCTTCCAACAGTGAGATACTATTTAAAGCTTTCAAAAGATTATAAGGGAAATCGGGCCACAAGAGCATATGTTAGGGACAGTTGAGGTGGACTAGACATCAGTACGGATAGGAAGAAACAGGTTACCCCATTCCACAACTATATAAACGATGTCACAGTACAGTCACAATGGTCAGGCCAAACTCACAAACGTTTTATTTGAACAAAAAGAATATCAGGTCAAGCAAAATGTTGCATTTTTATTATTATTTTTTTAAATGTGTAAAATTAAATTCTGAGGAAGAAAAAGAGAGCAGTCTATTTGAAAATGTTGAAATAGGATTTTTTGATAGTTAATTGAAAATTATTACAACTGCTTTTGGAATTACAAGCTCAACAAATCCAGTCCTGTGGGACTTCATAACAAACTTCAGTACAAAGGCGCCTCCTCTCACAAACAACAGGTCTTGTGAGTAAGAAATTCTGTCCTAGAAATAAATGAGAAGTGATCAGCATTGACAGATTACATTAACCTGGGCGTTCCTAGGCATGATTTGGTGCTTATTAAAAGCAAAAGGAACGCAAGAGTCATTAGCATTGTACATTCTCAGACCTCCTACAGTATTTGGTGCTCTGCGAAGCGTCAGGAATGTTCTGTTCGAAAAGCATTGCACAGCTACCTGTCAATAAACCCTCTCTAAAAAAGATTCCTATATAAACGACACCCATTTTCACTCTGATCTTGCATCTACTTTCACTGACACAGGCAACTATGGTAATTTATTATTGTTTTTACTTCATCTGTTATTGTTCACTTTTATTCTTCAAGCACAAAAGAAAACCTATATATGGCAAATAGCAACACTTAGTTGCTATAAAGAAATAGTGAGCAATGGATCATGCATGCTATACCATATTTGTGTATTGATTTTCTCTCAGATTGATGCATGAATGCAAATGGAGATTATGTGGGTAACTTTTCTACTGTTAAGGCAGAAATCGAACTGGACTGGTAATCATGGATCAAAGTCTTGCTTATGGTATTATACATTTTTATTCCCATTATGTAGCTTGATGAAACTGCATTTTTTGGAGGATTTTCCAATATTACTTGTACCTTACAACAGCCAAATTAAAAATCTATCGTTTTCATTAGTACCTCATTTGAAAAAGCATATGAAATGATACTTCATGTTGTAAAATGAAAATGTCATTATGCCTAAAGATAATAGGCCTGAACAGCCCGAGAGCAATTCTGATGCTCGTAATACCATATAGATGAATGAGATGCTATAACTTCACATAGGTTTTGTTGGAGGACAGTAGTATATACAGTAGTAGGACTGGGAAGAAAGAATAGATGTATTTGGCAGGACAGCTTGTGTAAGTATATAAACACATAAGTATACAACACAAAGTATAAAGTATATAAACACAGAAGGATACAAATAAGCAAAACATTCTTGATCATGGCACGAAACACTATATTTTTTTTTTTTTTTTGCAAAGCTTGTATTTGTAGAATTAATTTTGAAGGTCAATTGTGTTCATGGATGTTGATCCATCTCCTGAGCACATTCAAAGCACTCCAGACACTTAACAGAAGACATAGGCTACAGATATAGACAGTGAAATGATTACAATTGAATCAAAACTAACCGTTTTTGAAAGTGCCAGTATGGCATATAATGAATTGGTTAGGGCACAAGAAATATTGACTAGTAGGTTTCAAATGACTATGGGACACAATGAATTTAAATGTTGAAAAAATGAGTCTTTTATTTATTTAATTTCAGTTCCTCATGAAAAGTTCCCGTATATGACCTATGTATGCCAATAATTCTGAAAACAAAAAAAAAATCAATACAAAGAAATTAGATCTTTGAACAAATTCATTGGTTTTCCAGATTTAATACTAAATGCCAAAATCAGAGGATGAAATAACTTTATGTGCTGGAAACATAGTCATTAACTTTTAAAAGCAGGCAATAGTGCATTTAACAAAACTGTCATTTTGAAAAAATCTTTTGAAAACGCTGCTTACATCAAAGAAAATGAAAGTTCACTGTCTAAGGAAAAACAAACAGAATAAATGCAAATTTTTTGATTGTGATGAAAAAAATTGATAGCTTCAAGTACAAATATGTTCCTCAGTATTATATTCTTCTTGTTATTACACAAGAAAAAAACCCTAACTTAATGTCTTTCGGTTCTGATAAGTTAGGGCAAAGTCTTGGTCTTACTTGACTTTAAAAAATCTGTTGCCTTCAGATAGCCTGGGATCTGGTCTTTGCTTTTCACACTCTAATCTGTCAATATTTTATTTTTATTATGGATGCTTATGAATATGTATATACTTATAATTGAGCATGATTTCTACAAGCACAAACAATGCTGTTGGCATTTCTTTTTTTTTTTTTTTTTCCACTGTACACTGGTATAGTAATTTGTTTGTGATAATGGGAAACTTAAGCAATGAGTTGGCACTCATGGTGTGCATGCATTTCTGGAAAATTTGCTTTTTCAAGTGTAAGTGCTGAAAGCCAAATCTGGGCTACACTGTACTTGTACATGCATGCACACACACACAGATACACCCTGATAATGCCAAAGGCAATTATGAATTCAAAACCAGAGATCTTAGGGACACAGAAATCTTTTTTGTTCTCGTTGTTCAATATCTGTTATATAAGACCCTTACCTGTGACTGGGCGTCTCATAGCCACTACAGCAATACATATAAAAATGACACCTCTGAAGACCTGTATGCATTTCTTGTGTGGTTAAACATGCAGCTTATGCAGAAGTTATGTATGTAATGAGTGCCTGTTACCACTCCAAGAATGCTCAATTTATTTGGGATGAGGTGCAAACGTTTCTCTGCTGTACGCATGCTTCCATCCAAGCATGGTATCTTGGTTATCTAGGTATCACCATGAAGATACTTAAATGCCAGAGCAGCATAGGGAAATCTAAGACAAGCCCTTAAGTGACAGCATGACCTTGATCATTTTGTTCTTCGTTTTGGCTTGGAAGCATTGGTCCTAGAGTGCTATGGAGCAAAGATTGCTCCTGGAAGTGAAAATTGTTGATGCATGGTGATTGACACATTTTGGAGGAGTCAGAATAAGCCTGCAATAAGCCCGCAATTTTGTATCAGGAATAGTGTGGCCAGCAGGACCAGGGAGGTGATAGTGCCCCTGTACTCGGCACTGGTGAGGCCACACCTCGAATACTGTGTTCAGTTTTGGGCTCCTCACTACAACAAGGACATTGAGATGCTAGACCGCGTCCAAAGAAGGGCAACAAAGCTGGTGAAAGGTGGGTGATGTGATGACTGGAGGCCGTCTTGGGCATAGCAATCACGAAATGATAGAGTTTTCGATTCTTGGAGGAGTAAGGAGGGGGGGTCAACAGAACTGCTACCTTGGACTTCCGGAGGGCAGACTTTGACCTCTTCAGGAGCCTGGTTGAGAGAGTCCCTTGAGAGGCAGTCCTGAAGGGCAAAGGAGTCCAGAAGGCTGGATGTTCTTCGAGAAGGAAATCTTATAGGTGCAGGAGCAGGTGGTCCCCATGTGCCGAAAGATGAGCCGGTGGGGGAGAGGACCGGCCTGGCTGAACAGAGAGCTTTGGCTGGAACTCGGGAAAAAAGGAGAGTTTATGAACTTTGGAAGACGGGGCAGGCAGCTCAGGAGTACTACAAGGATGTTGTGAGGTTACGCAGGGACAGGATTAGAAGGGCCAAAGCCCAGCTGGAACTTAATCTGGCTACTGCTGTAGAAGACAACAAAAAATGTTTCTACAAATACATTAGCAACAAAAGGAGGGCTAAGAAGAGTCTCCATCCGTTATTGGTGTGGGGGGAAACACAGCGACAGAGGACAAGGGAAAGGCTGAGGTACTCAATGCCTTCTTTGCCTCAGTCTTTAATAGTCAGACCAGTTTCTCTCAGGGTACCCAGCCCCCTGAGCTGGAAGACAGGGATGGGGAGCAGAATGAAGCCCCATAATCCAAGGGCAAATGGTTAGTGACCTGCTACACCATGTAGACACGCACAAGTTTATGGGGCCAGATGGCATCCACCCAAGGGTACTGAGGTTGCTGGCAGAGGTGCTCACCAGGCCACTTTCCATCATCTATCAGCAGTCCTGGCTAACGGGGGAGGTCCCAGTGGACTGGAAGTCAGCAAATGTGATGCCCATCTACAAGAAGGGCCAGAAGGAGGATCCGGGGAACTACAGGCTTGTCAGCCTGACCTCGGTGCCAGGGAAGGTTATGGAGCAGATCATCCTGAGTGCCATCATGCGGCATGTATGGGACAACCAGGGCATCAGGCCCAGTCAGCATGGGTTTATGAAAGGCAGGTCCTGCTTGACTAACCTGATCTCCTTCTATCACAAGGTGACCCGCTTAATGGATGAGGGAAAAGCTTTGGATGTTGTCTACCTGGACTTTAGTAAGGTCTTTGACATGGTTTCCCACAACATTCTCCTGGAGAAACTGGCTGCTTATGGCTTGGATGAGTAAAAAACTTCGCTGAGTAAAAAACTGGTTGGATGGCTGGGCCCAAAGAGTGGTGGTGAATGGAGTTAAGCCCAGTTGGCGGCCGGTGACAAGTGGTGTTCCCCAGGGCTCAGTACTGGGGCCAGTTCTGTTCAATATTTTTATCAATGATCTGGATGAGGGGATTGAGTGCACCCTCACTAAGTTTGCAGATGACACCGAGTTGGGCGGGAGTGTTGATCTGCTGGAGGGTAGGAAGGCTACCTACAAAGGGATCTGGACAGGCTGGATCGATGGGCCGAGGCCAGTTATATGAGGTTCAACAAGGCTCCGTGACAGGTCCTGCACTTGGGTCACAACAACCCCAGGCAACGCTACAGGCTTGGGGAAGAGTGGCTGGAGAGCTGCCTGGCAGAAAAGGACCTGGGGGTGTTGGTTGACAGCCAGCTGACTATGAGCCAGCAGTGTGCCCAGGTGGCCAAGAAGGCCAATAGCATCCTGGCTTGTATCAGGAATAGTGTGGCCAGCAGGACCAGGGAAATGATTGTCTCCCTGTACTCGGCACTGGTGAGGCTGCACCTCAAATACTGTGTTCAGCTTTGGGCCCCTCGCTACAAGTAGCACATTGAGATGTTGGAGCATGTCCAGAGAAGGGCAATGAAGCTGGTGAAGGGTCTAGAGCACAAGTCTTATGAGGAGTGGCTGAGGGAACTGGGGTTGTTTAGCCTGGAGAAAAGGAGGCTCAGGGGAGACCTTATTGCTCCCTACAACTACCTGAAAGGAGGTTGTAGCAAGGTGGAGGTTGGTCTCTTCTCCCAAGTAGCAAGCAACAGGACAAGAGGAAATAGCCTCAAGCTGAGCCAGGGGAGGTTTAGATTGGATATTAGGAAAAATTTTGTCACTGAATGGGTTGTCAAGCATTGGACCAGGCTGCCCAGGGAAGTGATTGAGTCCCCATCCCTGGAGGTATTTAAAAGACATGTAGATGTGATTCTTAGGGACATGGTTTAGTGGTGAACTTGGCAGCGCTAGGTTAACAGTTGGACTCAATGATCTTGAAGGTCTTTTCCAACCTAAATGATTCTATGATTCTATATCATTTTGTATTTTTAAAAGATTTTCTTAAAATAACCAAATGCATTCTGCTCAAACATTTCACCATTAAGGGACTTGTTCTTGGTGCAGTGTAAGCAAAATTCTGGCAATTCAATCAACCATGCCCTTAGTCTTCAATAGACAAAGGAAACAGGCTATAGTTTAGCATTGTTCATTAAAATCCATAGCAGCTATTCCTTTAAAAACCATTACTGTTCTAAACAGTGTTCTACTTTCAAACTGAAAAGTTGAACTAATATAAATCCTATGGGTCACAGACAGCAGTCATCTTGGTTTCATGGGAAGCATTGCTACACTATTCATATTACTCCAGATTTGCTCCCTCAAGATGCATCTCTTGTTCTCATTTATAGAAAACTGGACGGGCACTATTTTGCCTCAAGGTAATTTTCATTATTTCAGTGAACTGATGGTCTGATGGTTCAGTTAAAAGTTAGTTTGCCCTCCCGGGAAATTATTTAAGTTGTTAAAAAATAGAATTCCTCTCTGAGTTTCAAAGTGAAGTTTTTTGGTATTAGCTATTCCAGTGCTCCCTAGCTAGGCAGTCATCATGTGATTACTTTTAAACCAAGTACACTGATTTAACGATATGCAGTTTGGAAAGAGGTTTTTCCCATCTTGTCTGCACTGCGGGACTTTGTCACACAATCAGCCCCAGCTCCTCTTCTAGCAGTGGCAGTAATGGCAGGTGGAGCTCTGAAGGCTGTCGAAGGAGCAAGAAGGCACTGTGCAGAGTGCTTGAAAGCTTTTTGTCTCCTTCGAGTTGCTCATGCCTGCAGGACATACAGAATGAATTGTAGGTCAAGTTTTTTAGAAGAGAGGAGAGTTTCTTTGTACAAATTATTTGTGCGTATAGAGCAAGTCAGAAATGTATGTACCATGGTTGCATTCCTTTAGGCTGCAGACAAGTGCTTTCAGATACATAGAGAATAATTACTTCTGGAAGGAGCAATTTAGACTATAATAATAATAATGCAGTTTGGAGTAGTGCATCAAGGAAAGCAGCCATAGTACATACATGCTGGCTCTTCTGAATGCAAAGAGACAATTCAGGAGTCTCAACAGAAGTTGACTTGGCTGAGGATAGAAGAACCGAAGTAGTAATTTAGTTGAAAATTGTAATTTACTGTAGCTATTAAAAAAAATGCATCCAGTACATGCTATACGGAAACATACTTGCCTTTGACAGCAGTCACAACATTGGTGCTTCCAGCTGAGGGTCTGCATTTCAGCAGTGTTGATTCACTAAGCATTGTCATCAGCAATCATCGTCTCTAAGCTGTGTCCTTTCTAAGCATGGTTAGAGTATTGTAGGAGAACCAGAAAATTCTCCTCTTACTTCCATTTTGCATCACTAATTCCAGTGAATGAAATTGTTCTCCCAATCTCTTGGTATATTATCTGTCAGCATGTTCCTGTAAGTTATAGTACAGAAGGTACAGTATGTAAGTCCATATGCACAGCTGCTGCCTGTATGACTAGGTCTGCCTTCTTCATTGTGAGAATTTTTATATGGATTTCAGAAGAGAAAACAGGTTAGCGGATAAATGCATGCAGCCAATCATTATCCTAGGATTTCATTTTCATTGGATGCTTGTTAGACATCTATGGGTCTTTGTTGGATACTTGGGAATTCGCAGCTCCTTGTAAAATTTAACTGAGTCATGGTTCCTTTATTTAGCTTGCTGGAAGGATGTTCTGCAGAGAAGGGCTATCTAGACAGGTTTTAAATTGGGATAAAGAAAAATTGAATAGTTCTGTTGTTCTGTTGTAATAAAGAGCAGGGGAGTGAAGGAAGGAAGGAAGCCAGCCAGCCAGCCAGCCAGCAGAGGAGCAAGCAGAGAAGGAGTTGTGCGTGTCCCCAAGGATGAAGGCATCAAGTTTAACCATGAAACAAAGGAGGAAAATAACTAAAATACTCTTTAAAAGGTTAAGAAGGTTATTATATTTAGGTAAAATATCTTTAGCACCCTCACAGAAGTAGCCCAATTTAGCTTTCACCATGGAATCAAGGGGTGTGCGTGACTCCTTGGATCATCTGCAAGTGTCTACAATGTCTTTGTCCACCTCTGAGCGAATTGCTCTCCTTTTTTAATCACTGGAGAGAAATGGAAATGTTTTGGGCACATTCACCTCCTTCTAAAGTGAACCTCTAAAACAAATTAGACAAACATATACTAAAAATACCAATTTCTCTTCATTAAGCATAGAAAGGAGGCCACAGTGTGCAAGTCATCTGTAGAATCTACCTTCTAGGTATCTAAAATCAGGCGAAATGAATACTGCCTGAAAGATACAGAATCAGCTTGTGACTAAATGGGATGATGGACTCTCTGTGTCATTTAATCTCTGCCTCAGTTCCTGTCTGCAAAGCAGTTGAAATGCTCCATAATTTTCTCCTACTCTCAGTTTATCAGGTTTATTTCAGTAGAAGACCTTGGAAGCAGGGACTCTGCCTTACTAGCCAGTATCTCTCTCTCCAGTACATAGCCCCACTCTCATTTGCTGTGCTGGGTATCATGGTGATACTATTCAGAGGAGCAGTGACCTGTGTGTGTACTTGAATTGAGTGTATCATATATTGTTGTACACAATGAGAAGTCTGCAGGTTGCTTTGCTTTATACCACTCTCAAGCAGCTTATCCATAGACGTGTAGTTCTAGATACAATAACTCAGTAAGGGAAATGTAAAGGCTTGAAACATTTCTTACAGAGGCTTTGATTTCCTTTTTTTGCTCATCCTTCTGTCTTGACAGACAATGTTTGAATCATTATCAGCTTTTTTCCATGGTTGTTGGGTTGGTTCCTGGCAGTAGAAGCACTGGTTTACAAAGCCTCTGACGCCTTACTCCCATTTCTGTGAAATTATCTCAGTTGCTGTGGTGTAAATCTTTCTTCAGTGAAGCAAATCAGATTAGGGAGCTGATGTAGTCTCAAAATAAACCAGCAGAAACAATGGTTACTAATCCACATCAGTTCCCTGGTGCCATTCCCTGCACGGAGAAAAGTGCTGGGTATTAGTGGAATGAAAATAACCCTTAGACTGTGAACAGCCCACAAGGCTCACTATATCATGATGTACTGCAATACTTCCTACTTCTAACAGCAGCGAGCTCTCATTAAAGCTCTGTCCCATTATGCCAAATACACAAGGCTTCTGAAATGACTGTCCAACTTCTTGGGGTCACATGCTTTTTACTGCTACAGGACTCACGAAAATGTACGTATTCATCTAACAGAAGCATGATGAAAGCACCCACAGGTTTATCAACCTCTTCCAAATATATCTATCTCAAAACAATGTACTTAACACATAGAAACTTCTCCTTTTGACTCATTGTTCTAAGTTTCTCTACCCAAATCCCACCCTCAGATTTTTACTTACCTTTGACTTTGTAGTTTATGGTAGTTCACTCATTTTACAGTGGCCTTCAGGGATTCTTTGGGTGGAAGTTATTTTTACTGAATTAATTTCTTTTCTATGTAATATTTAGCTATAGTCAAAATATCCACTGTATTAAATGCTTTTGTTCATATGCTCTCTGTTACTAGAAGATTAAGCTTTAATTTGTCTCAACTCCTAATGAACCCATTGTGCCTCTACTTGGGTGAGTTGCATGTACATTCCTTTGGGGATTAATGCCTCTGTGCTACCAATTTCTTCAGTCTTCTGATGGCTTGCTGTAACAGGCCAGACTTATCTACCTATTGCAAATGATGCCTTCTGCAAATATATTCTAGAAAGTCAAGGTTTGTAATAAGAAGCAATATAATTTATTAGGTCAAGTGTGACATAGTCAGACAATACGCCATAAAAGTTCTCAGGCCTATAAACTCTTCACACCTGAAATGGAAGAAACATACTTCAAGCCAAGTACAGAAATTGGTCTCAGTTCAGTTTCATTATTGTTAATCACTGTGACTGTCTGAGAGAAAAGGGTAGTTAACATCTACGAAGCTGAGGGAGCTGTTGGTAAGGAGAGAGGTAATAAGGTCAGTAGCCTCTACTGGAGAGAGAGGAACAGATTATTATCCCCTGTGGAGTCACGAGGGTTAGCAAAAGAGATACTGTGAAGAAAACTATATAATGTGAGATAAAGTAGCCTTCTTACTAAGCTCTTGATTTTATGAATCAGAGCAGAATAATAAACTTTATATCCAGGCTCACTTTCTGAAGGTTTATGGATACTACAAGTGACCACAACTGCTTTGAAATGGAGAAATGCTGACAAAAAGAGACTCTTGATTTTCAGTGATGAGTCCTTTAAAAGTTTGCAGTCTGACATGTCTTGCGAGCATTGAAATTCCGGTGTCTATAAATGACTTCTTATGTAAAGGCATACTCATGTGCATGCTACGCTTGCCATAAAGACCCCTACTGCCTGATTCATATCTCAAAAGAAGATAACAGAAGTCACTCAAACCTGAAATTAGGGTAGGGAAGACACAGCTTGCAGAAGGAGTGATTTTGTGTGGCTTGGTTACAGAATCTGGTGAATGATAGTAGCTTCATGTTTGTGGTCATGGAGCCATCCAGAAATATCAAGTCTGGAAAGCCAAGATGCCTTTCAAAAATTTACTCATCCAGAATGATTACTGAGATCCTCTGCTTTTCCAAATAGGTCAACATTTCCACAGAGACCTAAAACTAAAGGCAATTAGAATTGAAAGGTTTATTTGAATTCTATTTCATGTGAGTATTGCTGCACAGATGCTCTCAAAACACTAAGAAATATTTCATATGCAGTGTTTTTATGAAGCTTAAAAAATTAGCAGCTCAGTGAACAACTGTCTGTATCTCACCACAATGTCAATTTATTTTCTATGCTATTATTGCAGGTGATTATGTAGTCATGACTATATACTTCGACTTAAGTAGAAGAATGGGATACTTTACTATTCAAACATACATTCCCTGTATATTAACAGTTGTTCTTTCCTGGGTATCCTTTTGGATTAAAAAAGATGCCACACCAGCAAGAACAGCATTAGGTAAGTTGTTAATAATTCCCTTTTCTGCTCTCTTTGTGTAGTTTCTACACTATCATTCGAAAATGTCTGTTTCCTTTCAAAGAGACCACTAGCTATATGCTTTGGATTATCGCTGCCGCATCTTGCAGACCCAGATCTACTTATCACTGAAGCCTCGGGTTTTCTGCCTTTAACAGGATAATTAAAAGTAAACTACCCTGACCCTTTGGAATGACACTGCCACCTATTTTGCATAATATTCTAGAATTAATGTCTGTCTCCTTGTTCTCAGTATGATATTTTAGTGACATTTTTAAAGAATAAATTAATTGCACTGCTGGCTTCCCTCCCTTCTGAAACTCTCCCCCACAGGGCATTATGTCTCATATATACAGAAAACTGTGGGATATAATAATATTAACTCATGCAAAGTGTTTTAGCTTGCGTGCTTGAAGTTAAGCTCCACACTAGGTGTACAGATATTTTTCATAGTTTGTGGAGATTTATGCTGGTGTAGGTTTTCCAGCAGCTCATTTATGTCGGGACCAGCATGTGCATTTTGGCATTGTGCTTTAGGATACACTTAGAAATGCTGACCATGTATTCTTATGTCTGTAAGAAAACCTGCAGGTTTTGCTAGCATCAAGGGCATAGGGCTATATACTAGCCAATTATAGGTGTACATCAGAACCAAAGGAAAAACAACATTTTAGTCCAGGCTGTGGTTGCCAGGGCTGACAATACTAATTGGTTCAGAAATCTACCAGTCTAGTAAAAAAGGAGAGGCTATGTCAAGGTTTACATGTCTGTTTTCAAGCGTGGACATTACCATTCCCACCTATTCATTGCTTTCTCCTGCTGGAGTTTGTTACCATCTCCAGTTAACCAGATGGACTCTCTAAATCATTTCAGTTTGAAAGAACAAATTATTAAAAACTGACCCACCTGAGCAACCCATCTGAGCAACCACCAATTTTGAGGGTGCTGTGATTTCTAGCCTAAAGGCCCTGAAGTGAAAAGTAAAAATGAAGTGCTAAAGAAACTTTGAAGTCCATTCACTCTGAATGATATTTTAGCTGCTAAGTCTCTTGAACTTGTCCAGGAGTCTGATCCCACATTCTAAATCCTTACAAACATTTTTCCTCCCAAAACTTCTAATGCTTCAATAGCTTAGTAACTTTCAGCTGAATGATAGAAGAAATACATTACCAAAAATATCCTCTAACTCCCTCACTAGCTACAGCTTTATTTAAGCAATGAAGCTATATGCCAGCCATGCCTGATTAATCTTAGGCATCTTCCTAGAGGGAGGTTCTATCAGCTTTAATTCTTAGTGAGTGGTGAGGGGCATCCTTTCAAACCAAGAGCAGCTCAGTAACAAGGAGCTACGCAACAGGATCAGTAGAAAGAAAAGTCCCAAACAACCTGTAATAAGAAAACTGCAAGCAGCCAACGCTGGTTCACACTTTACAGATAATTCTGTATTAAAACCCATTTTGCGTGAGGTCAGCACAAAACCATAACCTGCTGGATTTGCTCCAGGAGTTTGTAAAATAACAAACGTAGCACTTCTGACCATTATAAATAAAAAATGAACATTACTCTCCTTTGTCATTCCATCTTAAGCTCATTCACTAGAAAAACAAGCAAATGATCAAAACAGGTGCCAGATCAACAGGTGGAGAAATAAAGTTTATAAACAAGTGAGAGCATGGTTAAAAGCAGTACACCTTTCCTCCAGTGTCCCATCAACATATCCTTAGGAAAATAAGAAAAAATTAGCCTTGCTGACTAAAGAGTTTCATAGAATCATATAATACCAGGTTGGAAGGGACCTCAAGGATCATCTGGTCCAACCTTTCTAGCACAGTCTAGACGAGATGCCCCAGCACCATGTCCAGCTGAGTCTTAAACGTGTACAGTGTAGCAGAGTCAGCCACTTCCCTGGGGAGATTATTCCAATGATTGACTGTTCTCATTGTGAAAAATTTACCTCTCATGTCCAATCGGAATCTCCCTGGGAGTAACTTGTGCCCGTTACCCCTTGTCCTCACCATGTGACTCCTTGCAAAAAGGGAGTCTCCATCTTCTTTGTAGCTCCCCTTTAAGTACTGGTACATGGTGATGAGATCACCTCTAAGCCTCCTTTTCTCAAGGCTGAAAAAAACCAGTTCTCTCA
Organism: Platalea leucorodia; assembly: GCF_965183815.1. Classification (NCBI taxonomy): domain Eukaryota; kingdom Metazoa; phylum Chordata; class Aves; order Pelecaniformes; family Threskiornithidae; genus Platalea; species Platalea leucorodia. Next base: position 73,192,317 of record NC_138824.1, read on the forward strand.
GCCTGTCCTCATACGGCAGGCTTCCCAGACCATTGGTCATCTTCGTGGCCCTTCTCTGGACACCCTCCAGCCTGTCCACATCTTTTTTGTATAATGGGGACCAGAACTGTACACAGTATTCCAGGTGTGGCCTGACAAGCACTGAGTAGAGAGGGATAATGACTTCTTTATCTCTGCTTGTGATGCCCTTTTTGATGCAGCCCAGCATCCTGTTGGCCTTCTTGGCCGCAGCAGCACACTGTTCACTCATATTGAGCTTCCTGTCCACCAGGAACCCCAGGTCCCTTTCCCCGGAGCTGCTCTCTAGCCAGGTGGTTCCCAGTCTGTGCTGCATTCCTGGATTCTGTTTTCCCAGGTGCAAGACCTTACACTTGTCCTTGTTAAACTTCATAAGGTTCTTGTTAGCCCACTCTTCCAGCCTATCCAGATCTTCCTGCAGGGTGGCTCTCCCTTCCAGAGTGTGCACTTCCCTACTCAATTTGGTGTCATCTGCGAACTTCATCAGGCTACCTTTGATCCCATTATCCAGATCGCTTATGAAGATACTGAATACCGTTGGGCCCAATATCGATCCCTGGGGGACCCCACTTGTGATGGGTTGCCAGTTTGAAAAAGAGCCATTTACCACCACCCTTTGGGTGCAGCCCATCAGCCAATTCCTCACCCACTGAACAGACCACTTGTCCAGGCCATAATGCATCAGTTTCTCCAGGAGGAGGTCTGTGGGACACCGTATCGAAGGCCTTGGAGAAGTCCAAGTAGACAACGTCAACCGTTTCTAACAACTGAAGGTCCTGCTCCTGACAACGTTTCTAACACTGAAGCTCCTGCTACCTCACTTTGCATACTGTTGTCCAGTAAGGAGCTTTCAAACAGTAATAATTTTAAATAACTCTTTAGACCAATGATCTAAAGGTTAAAGTGTTCTCATGCATTATGTATCCCTGCATCATTTGATCTCCCAGACAGTCCTTTTTGATTTACCACACAGCATCATTGGTATGGAATTTGCTCAAAGAATATAAATGTCACAAAATGGTATTTATACACAAACTTCTAAGCTCCTGCTTACACCTATCTACCTGGAAATTTTTAAGCCAGGTTAATTCAAAGCTGTCCTTGGCTGATATTAAAATTCTGTTGAAACAGACAGTTCGAGAGCACTGTGAATTTCAATAACAGATGCAAAGCTCACTTTACCATACGAGCCCCCCCCAAAGTGAGAGACTTAACAATTTCATCTGGCAAAGTTTATTGCGTTTGAAACCACTCAACAAACTGAATTTTCTTAGCATGAGATAAAATGAGCTAAGGGTATGGAATCTAGATATTCTCTTTGTAAATAATGGGTGCTGCATTTTATTCATATATATGCATATCTGTATATTCTGACTTGTAAATGTATAGGAATACAAAACTCTATCATCTGGTGCACCTTCTTTCTCTTTGCTCTCTGTATGTATCCCCATAAGACTCATTTTAATATTCTAAAACTTGTGCCTATGTGTCAGATGTAAAATTGATACAGCAGGTAGAATTTTTATTATTTCAAAAACTCCTTGCTTGTTTTTGGTGTGAGCTGGGATCCAAGTTCAAGACTCAGCTTAAAGGAAGAATGATGCTTTTCTATTGGATTTCATATTATAAAAATATTTTGCATAAATAATAGAAGTAAAAACATGTTTGTTTGACCTTTGGATGTTTCTATCTATGTGCTCAGCAATCTTATCTCATGCCCTTGCCATAATTTGAAATGTGACAAATAATCCAGAAACTATGATGGCTTGTGATAATGCTAAACTTTCCATTCCCCAAGGTTTTATATTCTGGTAGCAAAATGTGATTTGTTGTCAAAGAGACTGAGGATAGACACTATTAATATCTTAAAACCAAAATAAATCTTACACCATTGCTGTGTCTATAAATTTAGTAGAATCTACTTTGTTTCAATCAGCTAAAATTAGTCCAGAGCTACCCAAAACTCACAGATTCTGTATCAGTGAGGCATTTACAACATGATTTACTGGGCTGATTTTGCTTAGTTCTCACCTAGGTTTTCACAGTCTCAGGCATGATTTGGGTAGGCATTTCACATTCAGGCTTAAGGCACAGATATAGGACTCAGGCTGAGCTGGGGACTTCTGTGCTTAAGTACAGAGGCTAATGGTAATTTTTCTTTCACTTCTCTGCCTTCTGGTCCATAGTCACTTTGGCAGCTGGTTGTCATTACAGATACCTGCACAGTATTTCTTGTCACAAGTTATACATCCATTTCAGTAAAAATAGAGGAAAAATAGTACATTGTCAATACAACATTCAGTAGAAAAATTGCAGAGCTTTGCAAAAAATGTTTTTGAGCATTGCAAGCTTTTTTTTCCTTTTACTTGTTTTTTGCCTTTTAATAAAAAAAGTTCACTTAAGTAATCTGAGATCCTATCACAGGATGAGTGGGAAACAAAAATTTGTCCTTGAGTCCAGGTAAAAAGGACACTGTATATTGTGCTGGAAGAAGACTACAGATTTTGAGGAATTTTTTAAAGGTAGTAAAATATCTGAGAACAGGTGCATGTACATGTGGCTCTGAAAAGGACAGATTTGTGTTAGAAATCTAAATGTGGGTTAGAAACTCTTGAAGAACTTAATTCCATATTGTAGAGTATGTCATAGTCTGGATGCAGTTCTTCTGAAGTTAGTGACTCCCAAGGCCTCAGTCATGGTCATACAGAAAGACTAATTAACCTATAGTTAGTAAGGGCTAAACCACGGTTAGTGAGTCAACACCTTTTGCAGTTGGACGTCTTTGCAGTTGACTGCTGTGATGAATGCCTAAGCATGGGGTTTGTCTCTGGAGCTTTTTCAAAGCATCAGCTAGCTACAGAACTGCTGTTGAAGGGTCTGGAGAGGTTACCGGACCATGCCAGACACATGCTTCTATTGGGATGTGGCAGAGCTGACAGGAAACAGAAGTATTTTCCCCATAGCTTTTAGATGTCCAAGGTACACACAAAGTCCACATTTCCCACTTCCTATCAGCATTACTTTAATCTTGATTATTGGGTTGTGTTTTTTCAGTAACTTTTTTTTCTGTTTTTGTTTGTTTGTTTGTTTGTTTCTGGCTAGTGGATATTTAAGGAATACAATTAGTATTAGTATTCATTGTAGAAGAAGGTCGAGGCCCAGGCTATAATCTGCCTTCTGGGTCTTCCAGGGACTTTCTGACAGTTTGAATGGGGAGGGTTATTCCTGTGAATCGCTGCAGTTTCTATCAAATGCTACAAATCAGAGGTGGGCATTCCTTCATAAACAGAAAGTAGTCAAAAGTAATCCACAGATACTTCTTTCTCTCCAGAGTGCCATTTGTGGGAAGTAATTTTACTATAAGGCGTAATTTTACTATAAGGCATAATTTCAGTCATCCCCTGACATTTCAAACACTGCATACCATTGCAAAATATCACTTTAACTATAAAAAGAAAGATTACCTTATGGTTATCTTGTTTTTAGAGCAGGTTCTCTCTTGAGGCTTATTTGAGTGAGAGCTTTATTTTTCTTCCCAAGCCATTGAGGAGTTTTATTTTTTCTTTCAGAAGGCTTGCAGTTCATAACAAATGATTAAAAGCATTATTCCAAAGTGGGAATGAAAAGACTTCTGTTCCTCAGGAATGAAAAGAAATTATATGAATTACCAGCAGCCAAATAACTGACACCCCACAGATTTTGTTCTAGGACTAGTTTTATTGTTTCAGGATATTTCACACTAAGTAACTCCCATCATATTCATTATTACTAAATCAATCTAAGATGTGATGCTTTGTATGAATTAAAAAGGCTATTTCCATTAAGGTTACATCTGAAGTTTGTATGAGAGTCTGTTTTCCCTTACTCAGAAGGAAAATAGCAGTGGAGGACTCCCAAGGAAGCAGTGGTGTGAAAACATATTTTCAAAATTCATGGTCAGAACTTTGCAGCAAAATTTCTTTTCTTCCCCGCCCCCCGCCTTTTTGTCTTTTTTGAGCACGAGATTTTTCATGAGAGCAGTACTGCTGTGTAAAAGACCATGTTTCCTTCACTGTTTTCTAGGTTTCTTATTTTTTATTTTTCTAGGTTTAGTATCTTTTCTGCTTCATACTTTTCTTCAAAAATTTCTTCATTGTCCCCTTCGCCCTCACTCCCATCTCCAACCTAACTGGGACCAGAAAAAGGAAGAGATGAGGAAAAGCATATTGAGAGGCATGGGAATGCCACTTTTGCAAAGCTGAATATGAAGAGCTGAGGAAATCTTTGTTTACAAAATACTACTGGCTCTACTGATGTTATTTTTCACTATTTTTTATACTAACAAATGAAATTAATGAATTATTTGGGTACACTTTGAATTTCTGTTTTGTATGTTTGTTTCCAAAGATTCTTCTGCGACATGGAGAAATGATGTTGCATACAATTAAATCAAATTTCTCTCTGCAGGCATCACCACAGTATTAACCATGACAACTTTGAGTACCATCGCGAGAAAGTCATTACCCCGTGTCTCCTATGTTACCGCTATGGATTTGTTTGTGACTGTATGCTTTCTATTTGTCTTTGCTGCTCTGATGGAGTATGCAACCCTCAACTACTACTCAAGTTGCAGGAAACCAAACTGTACTAAGAAGAAAAAGTCGGTAAGATGTGAGCATTTAATTTCTTTTCTAGCATGTGCCTGGCTCAGAGAGCAGAGAATCATTCACTAACAGCCTGTAATCCCATGATAATCTGCTCCTCCGAGCTCTTCCCAGTTTGTGGTGTGATCTGCCCTGAAAGCTGATGCAAAATAGTTACCCGCAGTAACAGCAGAAGCAGTTATGTGCCTGTTGAGTGAGGTGTGTTCCTAACAGAAGCAGCCTGCTGACCATGAAGCAGCAAGCCTGTCTACGTGTCTTTCATCCTCCAATTACTGTGCTGGTAGTCATAAAGGACTCCCACTGAAACAGATTGCATAGCTTGTTATACAAATATATGGACATCGATGTATATTCAAAGGCATCTGCTATTTCATGGCTTAACAGGTCTAGAAATATTTATGAACTTTACAAACCGGATTTCAATGTCTCCACTGGGAACCAGCACTTGGTTTTAGCTCTATGCACAAAGGGGCTTTTTCCTAAGTACAAAAACAGAGGAAGTCACTTACAAAGGTTTTATACATGGCTGCATTTTTGGCCAAAAAGACAATTCCAGAAGTAACACTCAGACACACACAAAAGCTGTTTACTTAGAATCAATTAAAACAGTCATGCAGGAAGAATTGCCTGGTGTACTTTATAATTGTCTACAAGAATGAGAGGGGACAGTATAATGAAGAAAAAAATCTCAGTGTAAACAAAGGGAAGGGGAAGTGGGTTGTCCACTCAAGAGCAGTGGAAAATCTTATGTGTTTAAGATCGATAGTTGGAGATGTTGGGTGCCATTTTGTTCAATGGAGGAAATAAGGACATTTGAAATCAGAAATACAAAGCCAAATAGGAAAAATGTGAAGGAGGAAATTGAAGAGAGAGAAGGCTAAATTCAGGGAATAATAGGTCACGAGGTAAAAAGGGATTGAATGAAGAACTATAGAAAATGATTGAATGAAGAAATAATCAAGGAAAAGCTGAAACGAGTATGGAATTAGAGAAAGCCTAGAAAGCCATAGACTTAGTCAATGAAAACTCCATTAAACCTCTAATAGCTTTTTGTAAAAATGCATTGCACACGAAAGGCAAGAGAGTGTTACCAAAAGAAATGTATGAGACAATCAAAATGAACTTGCTAATGATCAAACTAAAATTGCCATCCTATAGAAAGACTGAATGAAGAAGTCATGAGTATATTTGTGAGCAGGATGTATTTCCAGACATGTGTATGAATATAAGGGAAAGCATGCAACATTGATGAGATTTAAGTTAACACAAGAACAAGTGCTCGCTTACCTATTGTTTGTTAAATAAATAAATGTAATGGGTTGAATAAAGATTTAAAGTAGATGGAAACTAGGTGTGCATTCTGCTGAGGTTTAATGCAGTTTTAGAGTGTACAGAACATTATGCTGAATATCTAGAATACTCAGCATGAAGTGTTTTACAGAAAAATACATTTAAAGGTTGGTTTAAGAAATACTATTGAACATTAGATGCATATGAAGCAATAAGTATGTTTTCTTCTGAATAATTCTTTTGTTATCTTTATTTAAGCTACCTGATGTCAGTTTTGGTCATGTGATGGTAAGTAAACTATTTTATTCAGTGAGAGCAATGGAGGCGTGAATGTATGGTTGACATTTACTTGCAATAATTCTCAAGAAAGCTGTAATGCTATGTTATGCTTTACCTTGACTTCACTATAAATATTGTTTTGCTTTTTTGTTAAAAGGTCAGTTTGTTTTTGGCTGTGGCAGAGGAACATAGCTGCCTCTTTCTATAAGGACTTATCAAATGATTTGGGAGGGAGAAGGGTCAAGTGTAGAATATTGTGTGTTATTTTTACCTCAGAAATTTTGTGTGTCTTCTTTATATAATACTGCAGTTTCTCATTACATTTTATAAAAAAGTAATAATCACAAGTTATGTCATAAACTTATACGGAGTTTTAACTGAGTTTCATAGAAAATAATTCATTTATGCATATCTGTAAAATCTTTAGCAAGCTTTCAGGTGGATTTTCAAACAATTCAGGCACACAAGTTTAACACAACTAGTTGTACTATATCTACAAATGGAATAAATTATATTCCCCAAACCTCTCAATAGCTATTTATATACGCACAGTGGTAATAAAGTTAAAACTGAGCACAAAATTGTATCTCTAAATTGTATGAAATCTGAAACTGGAATACGTACTATAATATATATAAATATAAAGCATGCAGAGGGCCAGCTAATCAGCTGGTTGGATGGCCTGCTTCCCAGCTATCAGATCCAAATAAGAACAGGGACAGAACTAAACCATTGCTTTTACATTTTTTGGTTTGGATATGCTGAAGTTTATAATTTACAACTGCTAGCTCCATGTTACTAGCTTACCTTTTACAAATAATGTTATACACCTCCTTTTTTTTTATTTTTAACATGAGTTTTCTGACGTATTTAAAGAGCTCATATGGCATTGAAAGTCTGCTCATTGACAATGAATGGTTCACAGCAAGCATTGCATTTATGCACTCACTACTACTGTCACTCCTCGGACAGACTCTTGTGAAAGATGAAGTTAACAAGGCACGATGAATGGGTAGTGGCACTTTCCTTTTTCCGATTAAAAAAAAAGGAAAAAGGTACACAATTAAAATGACAATAGGGTTTAACATTCATAGTCTTTGTCTAGATCTAGTCAGTCTGATCATTTGCTTAGAAAGTATCTGCAGCCTTTTTGAGTTTTTTACTCAGTCTTTTCTCTTTTCATTATAAGACAGATATGGAGCAGGGCCTTGTTCCATACATAAACAACTCCCATGTTCAAATTGTAGCATAAAGTCAATAAAATAAGCAGTGTCTCTGACTCTCAAGATATCATCTTGTCTTTTCCAGACTTGTAGTGATGCCATCTAAAAGGTGAAATTTATTAATCTTAGTAAATTCATGTTGAGGTAATCCCACCCTTTGTTTTTCCTCCTAGAGAACACACTTATACCTTGTCTGAAATAATTTTATTAAACGTGTTTAACACTGCATCTGAACTGCCTTGTCCAAGGCACCTGTGAAGTGCCTTGCCTTGCCAGAGCTCTCAGGTGGTACTGGGCTGGCGCCCACTGTGCGTGCACCCCTCTCCTCCCAACACCAGCTCAGCAGGACGCACAGGACACAGTGGGTACCATCCACCTTCATCTGGTATCCAGTCACTTCAGGACCCCTCCTAGCTGACAGAGATTAAAGCAACCAGATTAATCTCTCTGTATTATCAGGGCATTTCTTTTATCTTCTGTCCTGAGTAGATAGTTGATACAACAAAACAACAAGAAAAAACTTCAGGCTATTGATGCATGAGAAAGTTTCCTTTGCAGAACCAGGGCACTTATTTCTGTTCACTTACCAAAATCATCTGGAGAGATCTAAATCAGCTTTTTTTCTTCTTAACATAAATATTGTAGCCAGGCATAGGAATTTTTCATAAAAGTCTGCAAGAAATGAACAATATGTGACACGGTGGTATAGCAGAATTCCATGTATACTTTAGTCACAGCTTTTTTTCTCTCCAAAGTGCTGCAGTCAAGAAATGATTGTTTGTACAATAATCTTAGACCTTTTCCATGTGGCAGCACATTGTAAAGCTCTGATGCCAGCCACCTGAAACTTTACAAATGAGAGAGAAGACCATGCAAGCATAACTTGTGTCATCTAATCTCAGAGATAAAGTCATTCACGACAAATAGACTTGCAATAATCTGCTTCTAAACTGCAATCTGTTTACAGTCCACAGCACAATGCACCTGAGAGATTTTAGCCATCTACTTATGATGAGATGAATTGTGTCCTAGAAGTAATTGGCTGGATACCATAAGGCACTTGTTCAGATGTAGTTATCTATGTTGGAGATGCCAACATCTGAGCAGAGGGATGCCACATAAAGATCTTAGCTCAGGGACCAGCAATTTAATGAGATGCATAATATTACATGCCAAATCAAAGGATTTGCAGAAAGAAAACAAAGTCAATAGAAAAAGGAAAATTTCCCATAAGGCACAGCAGTCATATCACTGATCTGTTTCACATACAGAGTGAAAATTTTCAGATACGCCCCAACACCTTCAGCAGGAAATGTCGCATATTTTGTATAGCAAGTGTGGAAGCAGGGGCCCATAGCACCCTACAGAATACAAGCAGGCATGATGCAGAGGCATGGCTAGCTTGGAAGTACATACCTGGCATCTTCCTGCAGGCAAAGGCAATGCTAAGTGCAGTCACAGGGAGAAGAAGGGCCCCTGAGGTGGAGAAACCTATGCTGACAGGGCTGGAGTCTGCTTTGTCGGGGCAGTGCAGACAGGCAGTGAAGATGATGGGACCTTTCCTAGTGATGCCAGTGGAGGAGGTGACATTTGTGAGGATGGAACGTGTAGCTTAATAAGAGAGGAGACTATCATGAGAAAGCACCTTTCATGAAAACGAAATGGTGTGACAGAAAAGCTGACAAAGTGTAAATAGGGAGTACATTGCAGGAGAGGTCTGTAGGCGTGAGTGGTACTGTCAGGATATGAGATATCAAAGAAGTGCCCTTTTTCTGAGCATGGTTAGTGTGGTAAGCACTAAGGGGACATGCCTAGGGATGGCATTTTGAAATCCTGTACTGAAATCATCACTATCTGTTGCTGACCATATCTGCTTTTATAAATCATGGTAAAGTTAAGAGGCAGTGAATGCAGCTATACGAAGTGGAGATCGTTGTGTAATTAAACGGGGAGGGGGGACGTCTTCTTTATTTTTCAGAGTCCATTCTTAAATGTAGTAGCTGCAAGGGTTTAAAGCAACTTGCAAATAATATTCTGACAGGCAAGTGAGCTCCTAAGTGTGAAAAAATTATTACTAGGCAATATATGCTTGAGTAACCCAAGTAGAAAATACACCTAGAATTATTTAACTTGCCACGCCACAATCTCTCTATGGAAATTCATCTGAAAAGGCATCTTTTGAGGGAAAGAAAGATGATCCCCAAATCTAGAATTCCTATAGTATTGACCTCTTATTCCTAGCTTCTGTGATTTTTTCCCGTGATTATTAATTGTGATCTGCATCATCCATGGAAGTTTATCAAACTGTTGGTTTCTTTTTCTCTCTTCAGAATTATTCTGTACTTGATATGAGACCACCAACCACAGTCATCACATTGAACAATGCCATGTATTGGCAAGAATTTGAAGATGCGTGCGTCTATGAATGTCTGGATGGGAAAGACTGTCAGAGCTTTTTCTGTTGTTATGAAGAGTGTAAATCAGGCTCATGGAGGAGAGGACGAATTCACATAGACATCTTAGAACTGGACTCTTACTCTAGGGTCTTTTTTCCTACATCCTTCTTGCTGTTTAACCTGGTCTACTGGGTTGGATACCTCTATCTTTAAATGTTGCCTGTAGTGGTGAAGACTGCTGTGTTTTCACAGTGCGGAGGGATGGTGAAAGTGCAGAAAAAGTGAAGGACATGGTCAGTTTCATCTCAAATTATAAAGGCCACATTAACCTTCACCATCACAGAGCCTGATGAAGAATTTTAATATGTAATTGCCTCAAAAAGAAAAACATGGAAGAATTCTCTCCTTACTGCTATTCATTTTAAGGAAAAGATTCTTACAAAATTCAGCTGAATTTGTAGTGTAAGCGATGTTTATGAATAATTATTGTATATTAGAATCTTTACTATTCTCCCTTGGCATAGAAGCTATACACAATTCAGGCAAAAGTTAAATATATCATTTTTGTTCTTCATTTCCATACTTTTTTCAAAATGCTGCCATATCCCTGAGGCTCAGAGCAACGTACACTGGCATTGGCAAATAAGCCAAAGCCAACGAAACCACTCATTTGTATTTGAACTTGCTTGAGCGATATCCCATAGGTTTTGGGAAATATGTCATTGATGATCTGCTTGCTATAGAGAAACCACCAAAAGACAGTAAGAAATGTCTCTGGTGGGATCAAAACATGGACGTTATTTTCTGCAAAGGTCTGGGATTCATGGAATTAGCCACTTACGTACACATATTGGTTTTAACTTAAGGTGAAAAGGCAGAGTTATAAGAAAGCTATTATTTTGATATAAATAAAAGACTTGCCTATCTCTGAGGCAGCTGTAGGCATAACTTCTACAGTTTTTCAAGCTTTTAACTGTCTTTTTTATGACTGGTTAAACACAGGATGGTCATTGATTTCTAAAGTACTCTACTTGAAGCAGAACAAGATTCCTGCTTGTTTGTGTCATTGTAGCAGATCATAGTTGATAGGCCATGAGTAAAAATCACTATATAATAGCACTAGGAATATGTTACTTTGTTCAGATTGCAATTTACTAAAAAGTGCTCTCATGCATTCTTATTTTTTCTCTCAAAGTTATTTTACAAAATTGAAAAACATGTGTGCCAAAGGACATTTTTTTTTTTCCTTCCATAAAGTTAAATATTGCAGTCCTTATTCATGGCAGTTGTTCCCTGGGTCTGAGCTGAAGACTAAACTCTTTTGACTTGAATAGTGCATTATGGGAACTCAATTGCCACACTTGGATTAAACATGGAATAGTTGCCACGTGTAGATTCATTTTTTTCCTAAACTACCAACAATATTTTAGCCTAAAAAGCTATTTTGTATTTTACAAGCTTTTAACCATTAAATTCTTAAACTACCCATTTTTTCAAAAACTAGTTTTACAGTGTTAAACTAGTTGACATCTTTTACAGACTGTCTCAATAATTTTTATTAAGCAAACAAAACAGATTCAACATTAAATAGCAATGGCTGTTCACTGCCCTTTGGATGACAAATGGTTACAAATGATTAAAGTTAAAACATACCTAAAAACAAAATTCTATTTTTTTTTTTTTTCTCTTCTGGAGGACCTGATAATTTTTTTATCATCTCAAAAAATGTGTGTCTCTTGCACACAGTATTTAATAAAAAATGAGTAGTAGATGTGATTGAAGAGCAGTTCCTTTTTTCCTCAGACGGAAAATCCTGCAAACAAGCAAGAACTAATGCAATGGTAATTCTAAAGGAAAAGAAATGCTGTCATGTTCTTTGAATCATCACTGTCTGTCATTGCTGTTTCTCTGTGCTTCCAGTGAGTATTTAATTGAAAAAAATTACTAACACAAAAGTTAACTGTAGTTATTCAAAGTACTTTCTCCTGTTTTTCACTTGTCTAACATATCAGAGACAGAGGTGGGTGTAGGTGGGGGATGGGAATCAGTTCTCTAAGGACTGAAAAAATTCAAATTAGAAGCACAGAGAAGAAATATTTTGGGGCAGGATCAAAACCTTATTTTTAGCAACATCTGCCCAGTCTGATGTCTTCTAAACCAATGATAACCTTCTGATTTCAAAATACATGTTGAAGCTTTTGCTAGCTCTCAGTAGCAAATTACTGTGTAAAATCTATTACTCTGTAAAACTCTGTGTCTTGCACTTGGAAGAATGGATTTTATTCAAGGATGAGAGTTATACTTTCAGCAGTACAAGAAGGTGATTGAATTGAAGTTGAATATCCTGGTCACTAATTATGAATTAGTCTACTCTAACAGCCACCTTCAGCCATATTTTGCAAAAATACTAGAAATATTACAAGCCTAAATAAAAGGATGGAAACAGTTATCCTTTAGGGGCCTGATCCTGCAAACTCTCTGCACAATCAATTGATTTTGGTGGGAGTATTGAGACAGATGAGGCACAAGAAGGTGCCTTCCACCATTATATCTTGAACAGGTAAAGTGAGGTTTATTTAGCAATTGCACACTTGAGTGAATGTCCTAGGAGTAAGTGTGGAAGTGGAACATTCCCATTTTAGATGATGAGCATATACTTTTCTTACACTTCTGCTCATGACTGCCCATTGCTGCTAAAAGCATACAACCCCTTCAGATACTTCCTTGGAAGACTGATTCTGCTAAGTCCATTCATATTGCCTCCGTTTTCTGAGTGCTTTCATAAAGAGAAGTTGGAAGAATATAATTTCCACAATACTAACCAAGAAAGAATCTTCAGACACTACTGGCTTCTGCTCTAATACTGACAGCAGAGGATATATTCTACTGTGTAATATATTCTACTCTGGGGTTATGTGCAAAAAATTTATTTGTATGCAAGGTGAGCGGCCGGTTCCAGAATGCATTCCTTTGCTTATTCCTGGTTGCTTGGTTTACTCTCTCTGCTTCACTGCTCTGCACTTTGGCAGCCACTGAAAAACCATAGAGATCAGGGAAGATAAACTTCCTAGGCTCTGCATCATTCAAACTGCAATCATTCTAGATACCTAGATAACGTGGTCTACATATATCTATGGGCCATATCCTTCTGTAGTAGTACGAATATCCTCCATTAACCTCCATTAAATTCTTTTACTTCTTTTGCAAATTGAAAAAAAATAACACTTCTGTGTACTGTCCCATGAGAAATGTAAGACTCACCTTTTAACATTTTCGAACATTTTCTTATCAGGTAATTTCATATTCAAGACTTACATTTATTCAACTACTTCTTTTTATTATTTAGTACTTCTTTTTACCCTTCCAAGGAAAGGAAGGGAATGGAGGAAGGCAAAAACAAATGACTAGAGAAATGAATGCATTTGGATATGTATGTAAAACCACAAAATCAAGTATCTTCACATTACATTCTTTCCTTTTTGAAGTTACAGAAAAGATTGTGAGGAATTGTGTAGATAACCAACTTTTCCCCGGAAGATCTAAAGTCAAACCTCTTATTCTCTCCCTTCAATTAAAGCTTGATGGACAGTGTTTTCCTGCATTGAGGGCAGCATTTTCAAGGCAATTAAGAATGTATAAGAATACTGTTCTGCTTAATTCAGTCTTCTCAGTTCTTCTGGCCCTGATGCTTAATGTGCTGACAACTCCTTCTTTTACAGCCATTCTTCCAAGGATAAGTGTATACAAACTTGTAGCCAGTTTATGTTGTCTCCATGTCCAGCAGTAATGTGGAACTGAAGTACACCACATGCCACACAATTTTAATGTAACTTTCTCATCAAGAAGTATGGCTGTAGATTAAAACACCTCAGGCACTTTGATAACATTTCTTCTCTTTCAGATGCTCATTTTCTCGGTCATCAGCTCTCAACTGTATATTGGTATATTGTACATATCAATAAAAATGATAAAAATTACAGCAGGAAATATCAAAAAAGCCAGAACTGTCTTCACAGAGACAGCGATGAGTAGTGAAGATAAAAGAGGAGGAAGAAATTATTTTTTTATTGCTGTGCAGTTCTTATCTATCCCCTCCTCTTATTCAATTCTTCCCACCAGCTACCCACAGCTAATTCCAAATCATCCACCTGGCGGTTTGCACATTCATCAGCTGGAACAGCAGTGACACATGAGCCTTTAGCTGATAGGAAATTATATTTCTGGAACTGGAGGCATCCTGCCAAATAACTCAGATAGATAGCTATCTCAAACACTTTGGCAGCCCTAATGTGTCTCAGAGTCTAGCACCTTATGTTGCTGCATGAATTTGTCACAGCTCACCTTACTTGGTTGTTTCATGAAGGGAAGGATGCTTACCTCCTTTTTACACCAAATTTCACCGTACATTTGGAAAAATGACTCTACCCTGCCCATGCTCCATGTGACCAGGTGCAAGACAGCTGTGGAAAGACCATAGTTGCTGTACTGCTGACTTTGTGGGAAGGGATACTCAATATTTTATGACAGATTTCATTAGCCTCACAATCTGGAGGGTTGGTGTTACCTTCTAAGCTGTAAAACAAAGTGCCTACTGCAACTTGTAAAGGCTGTCCATAACAGACTGTACTTTTCCCACTGGCTGCTCTTTCTGGGTTTCCATAAAGCACTAAGAAAAGGCAAACCATATCCCATAATCTTAGCTGCCTACACAATTAGATTATTTTTTCAAGGTATATTCTATTTCTTGCTTACAGCGAAATCTTTGTGCCTCTACATTAGTGCCTTTAGCATTTCTTGATATTGAAGGGTATACTATTCCTGGCCTGAGAGTTAGAAAGAGGGACAATGACCTTGCTGGAGTTCTTCCTGAGCACTACAGTGTTCTATATGTCTTCAACCTACACATTGAGCATTTGTCTGATTTTTCTTTATTTTTTAAGCAGTCTGTAGGTTTCTTAATTCCTAAGTAGCAAGAAAACTGCAGTGGGATTTCAGCAGTTTAGCAGGACCCTTCCTTCTTCACTCAGCAACTTCATTCCACCAAGAGATGCAGAGCATAAACACAAGGCTGATGTTTACCTCATTCAGGTCACTTCCCAGAAGACTGTTTAAAATAGGCAAAAACCAAACTATGCACTGGGGATGCATTTTCACAGCTGAAAGGTGAGGTTCTTTTTCCTTGAGAGCTTTTTTTTTTTCCCTGAGTTCATTTTAGATCCTCCCTCCCTCCCTCCCTCTCTCTTTTCACCTATACAATTGGCAAGCACAAAATCAGTTCAACTTACACACTGAAAACTTATGTTGAAGCTTATACTTCCATACTGAAAAAGAAGCATAATGTCATTAGTCTTATACTATATTTACATGCCTACAAGCTCCTTATGGTTCACCACATTCTCTTCTTGAAGGGTTCCAGTATATGTGCAAAAAATGAAGGCCTTCCTTCAAGACTCAGTGGCCTTAATAGTTTTACTTTTACGCCTGGGATTCGTGGTTTGTCTGGAAAACAACAACAACAAAGAAAAAAACCAGAGAATCTACTTTCCTCATCATTTAGGCCACTGTTTTAGATACTAAAACCAAAACTATGTTCTATATCTAAAGTGAGATGATGTTTTAACAAAAAAAAAAAATCATCTCCACTTGAACTGCATTTCTTTGACAAGTTAAACAGTAAATTTTTGTACACTGTAACTGTGATGGACAACTCAAAGAGATATGCTACCCTATAACCCTATCTAGGACTAAGTCCGGAATTAGGGATAAATATTGTTCTAATAATCCAATTTACCTAGCAGCTGTTTCTTTGGAAATCCAAATTACTTTGGATTGTGACTGACTTTAAGCACTTGGTTAGTGACCGCTGACATTCCTCAAGGAGATATCCAAGATCTGTGATGATTTATTCCTTTCTACAAACTTCACTTTCTTTTATTTTTTCTTTTCTGTTGTGGATCCTCAAGCCGGTGTCTCTATGCATCTGGAGTCCTCAAGGGTTTTCCTAGAATATATGTGAAATTAGACAATAAAATTCATCAGGAAGTTTGGTGCCTCAGAGTTGGACACCTGAGAATTCTCTGCTTTCTATCAAAACATGCATTTTGATCTTCTAATCATTTGCTATTTATGAAGGAAAAAGTAAGACAGCAGAAGACATGTGGTTATGTTTATTCATATCTGGGGGTAGACTTTCTCAAGGACTGAGCCAGGCAAACCAGGCACTCATAGTTATTTGCCTTGTATTCTTTTATCTAGGTAATGAATGGCACTAGCCAGAGGAGTCACAACAGCCTGTTTGGTGTCATGGAAGCACTCATGTAACTCAGCTTTACTTGGAGGCCTAAACCAGCCTGTAGAGCTTCTTATAGGGGAACACAGGTGCTCTCTTTAGTGTTTAATACAGCACTTAATACTCTCCTAATGTCTCTGTACCTTCTTGCAGCCTCTGACAGTGCCTGGGAGAGATGAAGCTGTACTGACAAAATATATTATAAAATACAAAGAATGAAATATCCATAATGAAGCTGGTGATGGCTTGTTATTGAGACTGTGTTATGATAACAAATTTTAAAGAAAAGGCCTCTACGTCTGAGTCAATTACTTCCTCATCAATCAAGACCATTGACTAAAAGAGGGGTTTAAGTTAAAATAGTCTTAGAAACAGACAGGAAGAACTTTGGATCATATTCTGGTGGGGTTGACTATCCATTGACTGGCTTCAAAGCTTGTGGAGAGCAGTAACTTAAGTACTTAAAGTGAGAATTGTGATTTATGTACATAAAGTGAGGCCTAAAACAGGTAAATGCCAAATTTTCTAAATTGCACATTAATAGAAAATGGATGAAGAGAGCAATATTGACAACATATTTTTAAAAAACTGCTGACGAATGTGGAACAGAGCATGCTACAGTCCATTCCATACTTACAGACCACATGGAATCCTTAAAATGTGAGCTGCTGTTGAACTCATGGAAAGCTGTAAAATAATTGCATCTGACAGTATTACACAGGCAAACCAGGGAAGTATGCCACTGCCAGACAGAGTGCTCTAAGGGAAACAAAATTTCAGAATAAGCTTCCACAAAACAGTGCTCCTCTGAACAACAGTGGGAAACCTTGTGCAGAGAGATTACAGTATCAGTCCCCCATATTCTCTTTTGTAGTTACTAAGGAGTCCTGTGACTTTACTGTCATCTATGCTCACATGCAATACCAACCATAAATCATGGACCAACAGGTGGCTGCCACAAGTAGGAACACTAGGCTGGAGGGAATCTGAGCCCAGTCTGTGGCTATCACAGGCAGTCATCAAACACCTCATGTAATCCTGTTTTAAACTCTCAGTACTCTGCTCTCAAAACATTTTTTCCCAACATGACAACATATGGAATTTTTTTAATTTTAAGTGAGTGCAATTTTAGGAATCACGTAAAAACTGCCAACTATGTGCCAAATTGAACTTTCTTATAGAACACAAATAAAATTTTAGATTTCTAATTATCCTTCCTTCCTAAGTTTTTCTTAGGGGTGTGTGATTTCTTTGCTAGCAGTGCAGCTTGTGATGTCATAGTGAAATGAAAGTACAATTATGTGCCCAATGTGCCTTGAATAATACAGGTAGCACTAGTACCAGTATGTCATTCTAAGTTAGATAGCCATCCTAGTGATCCCCCAGACTGACCTAACCGGAAAAGTCAAACACCCGTGTGCTTCATCTCCTCAAGTTCTCAGACAACGACTTTCCCTTATCGACCACATCCATTCCACTTTACTTTGTGTTAAGGAGTAGGGCTGTGCGTCTAGAATACTATTTATATTCGTATTTTGATCCCAACATTTGTATTTCTGGATACAAATAAATACACATTATCAGAAAATGCAAGTATTGTGTGCATATATTGGTGATTGTATTTTCTTATGGAAGTTGAGAGCTTAAAAAAAACAGAAGAGACATCTGAGAATCTGCCTAAGAGGCATAGTGTATTACCTTTCTGATAGAGTGTTCTTGAAAGGAGTTTCAAAAGAGTATTTAAAAATATTTTCAATAGAGAGCATGAGCAGACAGTAAAGCAAAAGATTTGAGAGTGAAGTTTATCCATGGGGCTAACATAAAGTGGGAAGAATATCCTACAAAATTCAAAGAGAAATCCAGAAATAAGCTGTGTCTTTAGCACAAACTACTTGAATGTAAAGAATTCATAATTTAAAAATTGCAATCAAATTTCATTTCAAAACTTTCCCAATCCCAACTTTTTCAGTAAACTGAAAGCTAGTTCTTTGGATCTGCTTACACAATGAAATTTACTTGTGAAACTATACTCTGTATTTTTACGAATATAATTTCTTTGGCTGCCATTTACTGTTAAGAGTGTCCTCTTGGTTTATCCTCTTTGAATGCAGTTTAATTCCCACCTCTGTACCTTCATGACCACAGAATTGCCAGTCTCGACCCACTCCAACTGTGAAATCCCTACTCCTTTTCAGGATTTCAGACCATTGTAACACTGGAGCTGACAGCTGGGCCACAGATAATGCAGAAACTTCCCAGATTTCGCATGATCCCACAGTTCCATAGGGATTTCCCTATCTCACCTTGTTATATTTATGCTTTCTTTATGTTCCTACCACTAACGCATTTTTTTCCAAAAGACATTTTATTTCACAAACAACAATTATACCTAATTCTTCCATAGTCTTTCATTAAGTTTTCACTAAGAAATCTCTTTTCCTTTCAGGAACTCCACTGTTTTCACTTATTAGTTTGATATGCAATTCATGTTTTACCCCCATTTGTGTTTCAATAAAGCTAGTTGCTAGTACTGACCTTTCTACTCAAAAATAAACATAGATTCTGGACTTCCCTAACAGTGGCTGACACTTGTTATACCAGTGTTTGACACACAGTAACCAAGGAGATGTGGTTATGCCCCACGAAGCAGAATAACAGGTAAGCATAATTGTTGGCATGACTATTTGCCTTCTGCACATTAGTCCTTAATGCATACCATTGCCACCGCGTGAACACAGTGCCAGCTGTACTCCCTCGCAGAGCTTAACCCGGACCGCCACCTATATTCTTGGAACCATTCAGGGGGACTGAACGTGAGTTGAGCACCTCAGCCCTTCCAGAGATTTAAGGTGCTCATCCTGCCAAATTCAGAAGGCTCTGATACATCTTCCAATTTGATAACTTCCTGCCCAGTAGGCTCAAGTGTGCAATAAAGTATGATGATGAATCATGCCAATAAGTTCTGCCTTTTTATGTTACCCTCTGTCTCACCACCACAAATCTAGTTAAGAACTGAATTACTGCTTGACAGTTGTAGTTAAAGTAAACTCAGTCTGTGAAATGGAAAATGAGCAAAGCTGAACATCAGGGAGCTATCCAGAAAGTAAGGAATAAACAGAATAGACGTTTTCCTACTGACTGATATTAGAAGACCACTGTCAGATAATAGCCATAGAAAATAACCCTCACGTTTTTAAAGTTGGTTTAGAAATGGAAGGCATCTGCATTAGCAGTGCAAAATAATTGATATATGCTAAAGTTTAATATACAGCAATATGTTCCAGTGGAGTTTTTTTATTTATTAATTTGCATGTTTGCTTATTTTTATTATCATTTATTATATGTTCCTCCAGACTGCCACAGTACTGGTCTTAAAAGAATTTTTCATGCAAGTAAAATCTGGGCCAATGGGACTTTCCTTAGCCCATCCTTTAGTTTTGTGCAACCAGTGCACATCACAGACACACATTTTTACATACTATAGCAGCTTCAGCACCTAGGTTGCCAGAAGTTGGATTATTTTTTATAGAGCCAATCTTAGTCTAGCAGCATCATGGGTCATAGTAGAGCTGGAAAAGTACCCTTTGCTAAGGTGCAGCTAAGTTTTCTGGGGTCTTGTAGTTGTCAGACAACAGCCAAAGCTCCACCAGACCACAAAAATAAGGCAAATCAAGAAAAAAAGCAAACTCTCGCCCTTCCTAGGTAAAGGAGTGAGTCCTTGCTATCCTGTATGTTTTTTCACCCCTAACATCCATATTTTTCCCCTCCATGACTAAATAGCACTGTTTGAGTCAGATAGGGCAAAGCATTGCTGCTAAGTATCTTCACAGCATTGAGGGCACTGCAACCTGTGCCAGCCCAGGTACCACAATCCTGCGTGCATAACAGCATTGGATCCTATAGAGCTTAGTGTGATGGTCACCTGAAATACATGAAGGAGCAGACCCTAAGACACACAGGAATGGAGGCTGTGACAGTTCATACATCAGGCATCCTCAGTGAAAGCAACCATTAATACATTAATGAAAGACTAGATTTTATCAGAAAATATTAGATTTGAATACATGTAACTGTTGGTCAGGGCACTACAGAACCCAGTAGAAACTGAATTGATGAAGTTCATACTCAGCCAAAACCTTACGTCCCCCAAACCCTGAGACATTCTGTTTCCAATATTTCTGACTATGAAATACTGTTGTTTTAAAGATACTCATGCATTTTCTACTAGAAAAACTTGGTAAATGTCAGGTCAAATGCTTTGACCAACATTTTTTGATAGAACTCTCCACTCAAAACAATGACAACGATAAAAGTTAAATGCAAAATTCCCATCAACTCCCCTACTTTCTAGTGTCCATGCTAGATGAAATGTAAATGAAAGCTGTAATGCTTCTTAATTGACTATACAGAGGATCTAACTCAGAATCCCTCAAAGACTCGTAGGATTCATACTACATGTATGCTGTCATTATTACAAATTGAAAATGCAATTGACAACATATTTCTGAATAAGTCCAGTGAACTATAAACTATTCAATGGTCCACTCCTGGTCCTTAAGCTGAGGATTAAAGAGACAGAAACCTCATAGATTTCTGTAAGAAAAAGTGTAACACTGTACCAGAGCAGACAAACTCCATGCATCAATACAGGCTGGTAACCAGCTAGCAGAGCAGCATGAGAAGCCAGTGAAGATTGCTGCAATTGCCAGGCTGAATGCAGGGTAACAATATGCTCTTGCCACAGCTCATGCAACTCTATAACATGCTATGCTATGGCTGTGTCCCACAGATCAAAGAAATTTATCACTGCCCTGTACTCAGCACTAGTGAGGCCATGCATGACATATTGTGCCTGGTTTTGGCCTGTCCTCCCCACCCACACAGTCAAGGGGGATACTGAGAAACTAGAGGGGACCTTAGGCAGCTGCTAAGATGGTCAGGAGCCTAGAGTAGATGAACTGTGAGAAGTTGAGGGAACTGAGCTCATTTAGACTGATAAAAAGCAAGCTAAGGGATGTTCTAGTTGCAGACTACAACTACCTGAAGGACAGTTACAAAGGCAGCAGAGCTAAACTCTCAATCTCTTCTCAGTACTGCTACAATATGGCTAGGGGCACAGATTTCACCTTGGGAGGCTCAGGTTGGAGATGGGAAACAGCTTTTCCACAATGCAGTGCTGCAAGGAAGGGGCTGCCTGGCAGGGCTGTGGGAGCTCCCTGCACAGAGGCTTTCAAGACCCGGCTGGACAGAGCCTGGCCTGCTGTCAGTGGCAGTCCCCCTTCAGGCACAAGGTTGAACTACATGACCTCCAAAAAAACCCCCACATTCTAATCGACATTTCTATGATTCTGTAAAAGGAATTTTTTCATCAGTTACCTCTTCCATAAATATTTAACTAGATACAGAGCGAACAATGACATAACTAAAAGCAACATGCAAGCTATCTGCTTTGGCATTGCCACTGTTGTTCATGCTCTGAACAATTTCTCTTTTTATATAGCACATAAGCCATGTCAGGAATCACATTATGCTTTCCCAGTGCGACCTCTCAATGCCATCTGGAGAAACGGATTTTTTTATGACTATGCAAAATCCCAGTTTGAACATGTCATTTATGTCAATGAATTTTTTTAGTGTATATTGCTGCCCCAGTTCTGTCAAATAAAATAAATTTGTTTATTATGCAACTTTTTAAAAAAAGCATCTGATACCATCCCAGTCTTGTTTTTTCCTTGCAAATTGGTAAATTATACTATTTACATATTATGCTGCATGACGGAAAATACCTAGCTGCTTTTAGTGGGTTAACCAACATGCTACGTTTCTACACAAATCCAGGCTGCAATAGGCAAAAGTATTCACTTTGAACATTGACTGAGTAATAGGTTGACTTTTATAGAGGACCTACGGTGTGGTTCAGCTGTGTCTGTAAATGTAGGAAAATACTTCAATGTATGAAAAAAACAAATAAACAAACAAACAACAGAAAAACACCCCTAACAAATTAATGACATTCCTAGCGCTTATTGTAATGTAATGTGTAACAGATCTTCCAAAGGCATAACTGCAGTCATTTCAGCAACTGATGGACAACAGATATATATTTTTAACCTCTTTTTTTGTGTTACATATACCAATAAAATAACCTCTGTCTGCTTGTGTTTTGCAACTAACATGAAGTTATATCCAAAAGGGTGAAAAAATTGGTTCTCTACAAGGTTCTTCTTGTTAGTTTCCTCCTCTTTGGCCATGTACAGTGCCAACAATTCACAAGTGGAGACTGTATAGATAGGTGAATATGGAAAGCTTAGAGGAAGGTTAAGGGGTTAAGCTAGTGAGCACATTTCTAGCTAGTATCTTTGGTCCAAAGGTTGCTACTCTATCTGTGTTATATGCCTACACTTGTTTGCTTAATAGAGGCGTTGAACTCAGTTCTGCACGTGTGGAACAAAGCTAGATTGAAACTGATGATCGTATGAAGATCTTTCCAGTACAGGTATTAATTTCATGCAACTATAGAGAAACCTACAGAAACAGATAATCTCAGCTTTGTGCAAATCAAATCACAGCAGCATCTGCTACGCAGCTGATTCTAGGAAGGGGATGGTTTACACAGTTCATTCCAGGGAAGAGGTATTGGAAATACCAGGGTGAATGGTTCTTGGCAGTAGGATCATTCAATGTCCTCATCACATGGCACTGAGCCTCAGATGAAGCAGTGAAGGGCGGCACCTGCACAATCAACTTGGTGCAGAATATATCCTAAGGAGAGTTGAATTCACAGCATTAGCTCATCTACAGTGCACCTATGTAAGCTACTGAAATGCAGCTTAGAGTCGCAGAGTGGATTCCCACACACAGGCAGTACTCCCAGAAATGCAAAAGCCAGGAAGAGCTTAAACTGTAGGCAGTAGGCACTTGGGTGATCCATGAAGTGCTATCAGCCTTTTCATGTCAGCATGCAGGACAGGAGAGAGCTGCCTGCTACAGCTCTATGTAGGCAACTGGGACTGCAGTTCTCCCACCACCCCCAGTGCCAGGTGACAGAGAGCAATGCACCCCAGACAGAAAGGGGGGCCTTCAGGTTTAGAAATGTTGAATATCCAAGACATTGATAGCCCTGGGAGATAATCTGCATAGTCACAGGCTTTGCTCCTTATTCTATAGGCCCACAGGTATCACTACCACTTCAGACCTCCCCCATCAAAAACTGAAACCCCACAACTCTTTCCATGGTGTGAGAGTAAATCTACAAGAACAGGAAAAGAAAAGACCCTTCCAAGCATCCTGTTGCTTGAGTTACTGTTACTGAAGGTGGCTATCGGGCAAAAATAAATCCCTATTTCTATATTGCAAGAGTCCAGTCAAATCAAATCTCAATGGAAAAAAAAAAAAAAAAACAAACAAACAACCAAAACACACACCACAGCAATATACACAAAGCAAAGTTCATCTGACCAAATATAAATATTGTAGACACTGTCACTGGAGTTAGTAATCTAAATTCCCTTTACAGCTGATGGAGAGTCACAGACACTTCTGGAACACAATGCATCTTACCTTAGACATCTGAAATTGGAGTCATATAAACCATACTCTAAAAGAGTTAATTTATTTTTCAGCATATATAAAAGAAGTCTAAAGGGAGTCTAGCCTAGCCATAAACATTTACAATTATGGAAGACGAATCCCACCCACATTATCTCTTAAACAGCAGAAACAGGGATGCTGCACTGAGGAACGCAGAACAATAATAGCATATGAAAAGTGTGTAAGCAATAGTAGTTACGAGGAACAGAGCTGGATGTGGGGATTTCCCTGTTCTTTCTAGGAATAAAGGAAATTACCAACACAACTACAGTATCTACTACATTATATTGTGCACATTGTGTGCGTGCGGTATCACAGTGCAGGCTGCTTGCATTAGCACA
Organism: Platalea leucorodia; assembly: GCF_965183815.1. NCBI lineage: Eukaryota > Metazoa > Chordata > Aves > Pelecaniformes > Threskiornithidae > Platalea > Platalea leucorodia. The sequence continues at coordinate 73,216,386 of NC_138824.1, forward strand.
AGTACGTGGAGCGTTTTCGGTCTGGTAGCACAGAGCTGTGTGTGAGATCACCCACTCTACTGCACAGGGAGCGTTGGGCTAAAGGATTTGGACTATTTCTCCAGTTCAAGCCAGCTGAAGAAAATCAGCTCAAATATTTCTAGATTTCACCACAATGTGCAGCAGTTTCATACCCAAAGGTACCTATATAAAGAAGTATATAGCACAGTGGTCTTGAAATGTCATGGTCAATTCTCTGTAACACAGCAACCAAGTGTCCCAACTCACTTTCCAGTTAAGTTCTAAATGATCTCAAGCCTTTCTAAACAGGGTGATCATCAAAAGACAAAACAAGTAGGAAAAAAAGATGACATGGAACAGGAAATAATTGTATTCTGGAGAAAACGCACAGCCTTGTGCTTTTAATGTTAATGCTACTGAACTTGCAATGAGCTCTTCTACATGAGGAACACTCAAGTAGGGTGAGGTGCTGTATGTATGTATATGCACACCTAAGTACATATCAGACCTCAGGGGAAAAACTTCACAGTTTATGTCATTTTTCTACTGTCATTTTGGAGGTCCATCATCAATCATTTCATATTGTGCCCTGCTAAATGCTGTCATAACTGTTTTTCCTTCCATCAAGACTACCCTGAGCCATCCAGTCATACTGAAGTGTTCCTGCCAAATACCTGCTTGTGTTAAAATAACTGCTGAGAACATAGATACAGTAGGCTACAATGCAGTATTTCACTAATATACTGTTTGCGTATCACATGAACACTAGCAGAATTATGCTGAGAATGTTGTGTGTGGCAGTAGCATCCCTCTTGCCTTTGGTCTTCACTCGTGCCATGGAAATCTTGCTTTTTTGAGTAGTGTTACTGGAATGAGGGAAAGACCTTATTGCCACAACATACTGACATACTGTCCCTGTGTGTTACTGTCCCTGTGTGGTTGAATTGTGTGTACTTCTTAAATCCCTGCATACAGTCTCCCCTTCTATTGAATAACTAACCATCACGCTTTCCAGGAACACATTCTCTGTGGATACAGGGTATGCCTGTGTGTTGTGAAAATACTGTCACATATGAAAAACACCTGCCAGTGAAGTGTGGAGGCAAAGTGATCAGCATGCACATCCACAGAACATGCAGATTCTAACATCCATATGGTCCGTAGCGAGAGGTAAGCTATCCTCCCTTTTTGACTTGCATTTCATCCTGTACTTGGCACAATGTGAAGAATAACTTGGAGCTGGCAGAGCCACATGAATGTGAATCCTAGCCAGAATGGATTTTTAGACTTCTCTCACACACCATCCAACAGTCTTTTGACAGAGACTGGCCTCCGTTCACAAACAGGGATGTGGCCATTGTTATTGGCATAACAGGGAGTAGGGCTGCACTTCTGTCTGGCCATAATTGCTACAGAAGTTGTATGAGACAGACAATGGCCATTGCTGCTTAAATGCTGGTTCAGTGTGACTCACCAGAGGCAACCGGCTGCTTTAATTTATCCCACAAAAGCTCATCTGCCAACAGGGTGGCCCTGCCATGCCTGTTCTCCAGCTCCAGTGTAACTGTTCCCCCTCGCTCTATCGGCGTCCAGCTGCAGTAGGGCCGTTTTCCACTTTTGGTCCCGTCCCCCCCCCGCCTTTCATAATGTGAGGAGACCATGGAACTTGGTTTGACAGTCCTCTGGAGTAAACAAAAGCTACGTCCCTCTGTTTTGGAAAACAGTTACGCTGCTTGTTTAAGTAGTGCTCCTCAAGGATTAATAAAAATAGTTTTCATTAATTTCCCTGGCGGAAGGGAATTCCTTTTCTCTTCTCATTACTATTTGCCCACTCTCTACCTGTAATCAACCTGGCAAACAAAGGCAAGGGAGTGTAAGTACTTGTTTCTGCCAGTTGATAGGTAGGTAGCAGCATCTTATCATATGCCTCTTGGCCGAGTCAACAGAGATACCCAGGGCTCCTACCCTTCGGCTTAGGTTCTTCAAGTCAAACTTGAGGCACATGGTTAGAGTCATATGGAGTATTTTCACTGTTGTTCTTCAGCTCATACCCTGTTAATGGTTAAGTAAATATAAATTCAACAATTGTAGTAATATCAAAATTCATTTGAAAAGAATATACTCAAAGACACAGTGGGTACTTTCCACACAAACCCTAGAAAAATTCTAAGTAGTTCAGCACTTTGGAACCTTTTTCAAAACAACACAGGCATTTCAGTGAGAATGTTCCTGAAAGTCAAGTGTTGTAACTGTGTTAAGAGTGCTTCTCCATTCTCTTTGATAATTTCAGGTTCGTCAGTCAACAGTGTAATTTCATTATTCTGTAAGTATTGGACCAATTTTTCAGATGAAGTTCTATAGTGAAAGGTGTTTTTCCTTCCTATTGTACTATCCTTGTTCTGAGAATATGGGGTTTTTAAATGATGCATTAAGACTAGAGAAATTTATTCTAGCCCTGTAATTAATCTCACAGAACATTTAAATTATTCAAGTATTTTGCATATTAATAAGTATTAACTTTATTTTAGTGCTACATACATAATTACAGATTTAGTCATATACTTTATAATCATGTTGTTTTAATATATAAACAAAGAACAATATGTAATAAAGATGCATATTACATCTAACGGCACATCACAGCTAATGATATAGCAATATTACATACGTTGCTTATTGGTAAGCATCAACAGGTTTTTGTTCATTTGGTTTTTTCATAGTGCTAAATACTGATCTTGACTTGTAAACATCTATGTGCTTCAGTATTCCCAGAACAGGAAGGACTTGCAGAAGGAGTTATCTGATATTTTTAAAAAATTGTTACTGTTAACCTAAGTCTACAGCAAAAACTCTCATACCCAGGGTGGGATTGATCTCAGTTTCAGGTGGCTAAATCTAATCTAGACATCTAACACCCTTTGTAAATAATGAAAATAAGTAAGAATAACCCTCTTTTAGGGGTTTAACTCTTTTGCTTAGGCATAGCATACAAATCCTTTGCTCACACGTAAGCACCCTGTGCCAATGTGGGCACAGTGGGATGCCCAACCTTGCCTCCAGCTGCCTCCAGATGTGCACAGGTCTCCAGAAGGACCTGTGGCATATCTGGCAGACCCAAGAAAACCCTAGATAACCCAGGGAGTCTCAAATGAGATTAGATATGTATGTATGAGGCACTGAATCAAGCCCTAGATGTTCACCTTGGAATGAGGTGACCTAGACATACCTTCTTCTCTCACCTCATATAAAAGGAATCAAGGCAACCAGAGCTAGATTCAGTACCCAGAGAACTCACGTCGGTGACAGACATGACACAGGACATAAGGGATGCCTGTGTCCATGGAAGTGAAAGCTGCAAAGAGCCATGTTATTCTGTGGCACGTCCTATATCTCAGGAAAGATCTGTTTAGGGCACTTGACTGAGAGCAGCAAGAGAACCTAGTGATTTGGGGACTGAAAAGGGTTCCAGTCACAGCATTCTAGTTTCACAGTGTGGCCTTTGCCTTTGAAGAACAGAGTGTAAGGTAAAGGCTTTTCTCCAACTTTTCTTATAGACTAGCCCATGCTGGCATGAAGACCAGCTCAGGTGCAAAAACCTTTCCTATTTATCATATAAGGACCTTGTTACCCAAGTCACTGTGTGAATAGTACTTCCAGAACCAGGCTTTTAGACCTGCCTGTTATTCAATTATACGTGGAATTGGGGCCATCGTGTTGCAGACCTGTGTATTTATTTAGCAAACTGCTTTAGCCCTTCATGTGCAAAATGAAAATAATGCCATTTCCTTAACTCAGAAGCACTGTGAGAAACAGTACAATAAAAAGTGTGAGCAAATATGGTAACAAGGCTCTTCTAAGTAGCACAGATGAAACCTGCTTTTGTTCCTTCCGGGTGCTAAAGAAGCTGATACCATCACACCACAAAGAGGGTGAAATCTTAAATAAGAAGTTAAATCTAGCACTGTTTCTTTAGGCCTAAACAATCTGTGAACGTAATAATGTTTATTTGCAAAAAAAGCCCTTTATATGGGGGAATTGGTAGACAGCTATTTAGACATAAATGAATTTCAGACTGGAGCTGTGTGGGTTTTGCTCTGTCATTCATTTAAACAAAAATGTCCTATGCTGTATGGTGTGAAAATGAATAAATGCACTGTAAGTATCCTGAAACACACTTCAAACAATCTCACAGTACATGCACTTCTTCTTCTGAAGTGCTTGGATACCATGGAAATTAATACCAAAGAAACGCCCGTAAAAATATCAGTCCAGCATCTTAGACAAGCTGAATTCTGAACCTTTATTGTGAAGTAGATTTGAGTAACATTGTAAGTAGTTGTTCTGAGAAATGTCAGTGTATCAAAACGTTTATTAATGAATAGCCTTGTATTTATGCATTTCCTCTTTCATTCTTCATCTTTAATTGCCTGTAGTGCTGTTGCAAGGTTTCTGGTTGATGGCTCAGGGATCAAAATTACCTACTTGCCTACTGAAATGTGGTCAAAAGGCTAACGAAATCTTTGGATGTCTTAGCAGGGGAGCAGTGGGTAGAGAAGCTACAGCAGTGTTGCATGTGCCAGAGGACAGTCTTTACTTGAATAAGTCACAGGACAAGGAGACACCTTCTTGATCATGACCAAACTTATTACAACCAACCATGTCATCCTCATCCATCTCAGAAGTCAGCCATGATCCATCTTAAAATTAGCTATTTTCTCCTTCATACTGTTGGAAGGTGGTTCCAGGACATCACTAATTGGATATTTTCTTCCAGTACCCATTCTAAATTCACTGAAGACCACTCAACCATTTGGTCTGAAAATTCTGTATGAAATTCTATTATTCACAATTCAAGACAATGTATATACATTGAAAGAAAAAGAAAAACAATGAGATTGGCCAAAGGATTGAAATATGCTTTAGAGTGCCAAGGTGGGATTAACTGCAAAAAAATCCCACGTGGCCAGGTCACTTGTAGACAACAATTTTGTAGAGATCTAAGTTTCACTAGATGAATAATGGAGATTAATCTATTTAACTTATCAATGAGAAGTGAGGAGAGGGCTGTGTGGGGAGGGAGGTTTGAATGGGGAGGTTGCGTGTGCTGCCCAGCTTCAGCCCAGCAAGTCAGGGACAGAGCGAGCCCCTGAAGCGGGGACACTATCCCAGGCCATTGAGAGATGCTGGGTAGTTGTGACATTTGCTCCAACCAGGCAGACACAGACCCAGATATTCATGGGCCAAAACGGGAAGGAAATGCCATTGGCTCTAGGCAACAGTCCCACAAATCTCAGGAGCTCCAAAGAGGGTCCAGCATAAGGAGGTACCTCAGCCACTGAGGTGGATCTGCAGGATGTGAGCCAGCAGTGCCCAGATGCCTGCCCCCATCCTGAAGGTGTGGGGCAGCCTTTGGGGGCCCTGAGCATATCTCTGAAAGGGCAGGCTGCTGTACGTTTTCCAGCACCACAATCCTCCTCCTGCCAGCACTGCTCCACCATACAAGGAACCTGCTTGCTCTGTCCTCCAGTGACCCCTCCAAACGCCCTCCCAGAGCCAGGTCCAGGACATGGAAGGCTCATTTATGCCCCCTTTCCCCTACTGTGTGTGGGTGCTGGAGAGAAGCCAGAGGCTCTGCCCACAGGAATACCCTGGAAACCCCATGTCCCTGGGAGCTTGGGATATATTCCTGTCTCACGGCTGGAAAAGGCCTATATTTGTCCCACTGCTACTACTCACACGTAAGAAATGAAAAATCCATTGAACGAGGGAGTTGGTTGCTGGTGAGGCTTTTCTAGGCTTTTTCATTTTTCTTTCAAACTCCATTGCCCCCCTATGCCGATTCTGCTTTCTTTGCCTGCTGAAATCCCGGGCAGGAAGAGGAAGAGGTCATGGCACCCTTCTGTCTGCTCCCTCCTCAGTCAGTCACATGCAGATTTCTGACATATATACATATATATTTATATCTATGATTAATTCCTCTTCCAAAGGAAATGGGCAGCCAATCAGAGGGTGCTCTGAGCTCATGTGAGTATGATGTGTTCAAAAAATTAGCAACAAGCCAGTCTCAAAGCAGGGTGAAAACAGGTGGGGAATGACATCATCAGAAATGGCAGCCTCTGCGTATGCAGTCAGGGGCTTCCTGTTCCAGGTAAACCAGAAGGGGTGGCTGGTCCTGCCAGGCAGTCATGGGGCTGCCTGTGAACACGGGGAACATGGCATTATCAAAAATGGTGGCTCCCTGCTCTAAAAATGATGGCTGAAACAAAATGGTGGCCCTCTTGTATGCAGTGGGAAAGGCCTTCCCGCGCTGATGTCCTTCTGGGTAAAGTGGGAGGGGCAGCTGGCAGCCAATCACAAGGCTGGCTGTGAACATGTGGGTGTGACATATCACACAGTGGATACCTCAGGGACAAAAAGAGGTGGAGTCAGCAGAGCATGTGACCAGAAGATGGGTGGGACTTCCCAGGCAAGTGGGTGATGCAGCAGCTATTACAGTGGGGCTACAGCTGAATTCTTGTTATTCATCGACTTTTGCTTAGTTCTACCTAGAGGTCAAATATTATTACCTGCAGCAGGGACAATTTCAAGTCTGATCTTTAAGGAATACTTTCTTTTACGGTCTTCCTTTTTATCCTGATAATTCTACTTTAGTCAACTCTGTTAAGCTTGGATTCTCTTTTATTGCCACCAATGATTTCCTATGAGCATCGGATAAAGTACTTTATTTAAGTACAAATGGATTAACCCACTGCATTACCTGTCTCTGAAAAATCTCTTATCAATAGAAAGGTATTTGAGCAGACTAACAGCTCTACCTTTGTTATTCAACTTCTCATTAGACTCCATGTCTATATCTCCGTTTCTTTTCTTTGAAATCTCTTCCAAGTTTTTGTAAAATACTGATGTCAAAGTAAGACAACTCTGCTTCCTTGAATCACTTACTTCACTCCCACACTTTTACTTCTCCTTGCTACTACTCTCCAGGTATCAAAATAGTCCTGAAATAAAAGATTCAGAAAAAAATAAACCCAAAACCCAAACATTCATTTTGCTGGGTTTGCAATTTCTTGTGCCAACTCTCTTCACAGTCTAGGGCAGAGGTTAGCAAAACTATCTGGTATTATATGCTTTGTAATGCTAACTGAAGTAAGCTTTTCTGTTAACCTCAAATGTGGTCATTTGAACTATCATTCTATCCCAATTTTTTTCACAATTTGGAAGTAATTCAAAAGAGGGCACCCTATTTTTTCTTTCTAAGAAGATTTCATAAGGATTATTCTTGTGAAGTTTAGAAAATTAAATTCTTCCTCATGAGCCTGAATTCTATAATTGTATTCATCCTCTTTTCATACATGTAGCTTCTGCATCTGTGTCTTTAATTATCTGGCTCAGTCTTTTCTTTTTTCTGCCTCCCTTGCAGACTCAGTCTATTTTCTCTCCAAACTTCTGGGCATATGTTGACAATACTTTTTAAATGGTCACAATCTGAGAGGAACTATTCTGAAATGCAATTCAGTTGATTGTTAATAGTAGTCATCAGAATACTTTGTAATTATTCCTGTGAGAATACTTGTATAGATTACATGAAAGGATGATTGCAGAGGAAAATAATGGCTGTCTTGAGTGCCTGTTATTTATCTGGAAAGCATTTTTTAATAAAGGAAAAGTTTCTGGCATACATTACGTAAATGTTGCATTGTTTCAAGTCCTTGTTCTTATCTTCTCTCCTATCCAATTTTCTAAAATACTTGCCATTGGTTTTGAGTGCCACTACATCTAGAAATGGAGAACTCTAGCAATTGGTGACAACTAGTGCTAGTGGAGAAAGCATAACCATGTGATCTGGGAACTTGTCATGCATATACTATTTGGCTTCTCTCCTTCCATTAATGAATGATAAATTAATTTCTTTCATGTTTCAGTCTGACATATTACCACGTATTTCCACACAATTCCCCAGCATAGATATGAGTGTTGGATGGCAAAATGAGTTAATGAGTTAATATAGAAAGTTTTCAATATTTTTTAATTTACTCAACCTAAGGCTAGAAAATGAAAATATATATTGCCTATTTTGTTCCCTTTGCAATGTGACCTAAAAATGCCTTCTTTTCAGAGAAGTTCTAGAACAATAACATAATGCTAGTGGGACTCATCCTGTCTAGTCCCTCATCTCTACTATTATCTGACTAAGGGGTAAGGTTTTTAATGACATGCCATGCAGAAAATTTCACACCTGCAATGCAGACTGGGAGAATGGATGGTCTGGGATAGATCCAAAAGTGAGTGATGGTGGTGCCTCCAAAACAAGAAAGAGCAGCCTGGGAAGGGAGGTTCTCACCTGCTTTTCCACTGGGTTAAATGGTCTAGGCTTTTCAGGACTGCTTGAATTTATGAAAGACTTGCTAGTGTGTGGTGAGCATTTCCAGAACAGAAAGAAAGCTGAGCTTTCCAGATCTACTGTCCTCTGTGATTTCTGCAGGTCCCAAATTGCTTTGGGACTTTACTCCTTTGTATGTTACAAGGTAGCAAAAAGAAGCTGGCATGTCATGTCTATTCCTTTATGCGACCCATGCTACCCAACAAATGCCTTTGTCTGACTTGCTCTGACATCTGAAGTACAACAGAGATTTACAGTGATGACAAATGAGTTGGATTATTTCCATGTTCATCCAGTTTCATTTAAAGAATGTTAAAGGATACCTTACTAATAACATCTCAGCTTGGGTGCACACTGCTTTCCTGCCCTATTTGCAAATATCAGCCTTGGTGTATTTGCACGTAATTAACACATGCCTCTCCTTCACTCACCATCACAATGCTGCCATGTAACTGAATGATATCCTGCTCACTGTTGCCATCTATAGGTGATTCTACTTTCTTATCCTTTTTCTTCTGTCTTTTGAGACAGGAAGAAAATAAATCGTGACCTGAGATGTGAAAGACCCACAGGAGAAAAAAAAAAATCATCAAATGTGTGTGTACAAGTTGAAGATGAATAAACATTTAATCTATTTTGGACTTCTCCACTGATTGCGAATAAATTATCAGTTAATAAGTTAAGCCAGTAGGAAGTTCTCTGCAATGTTCTATATTATTCTTCTATCTAGTTCTCTTTGGCTTAAAGGAAGTTCATCAAAGGCTCTCTCATTTTGGATGGAGATATATTTATTTCCATCAGACTTTGCCAGCTTGTCCTTCTGTAACTGATCACACTCAGGTATGCACTGCGGTTCAACTAAACTTAAAAATTGTAAGGGAAATGTGATATTTATCCTGATATGAAAGAATTGGCTTATATTCACCATTCCCACCCTGGAACCTGTTATTGCTGAGTAAATCGGGTTTGCTTCTGCCAGCAAAGCACTCAGTCAGCCTTTCTCAGGGCTAAATACAGTGCTCAGGAGAGTTTGATTTATCCTTAAAACATGGCTATTTCCAAGCTACAGGGAAAGGTCCTTCAGTTTTTCCTCCTTAAGAGCTGGGAAAATGGGATCCTGCTCTGGTCCAGTGTAATTCCTCTGACTCCTACAAGACTCCAGCTAAGCACTAATAAGTCCTGTGGGCTTGGATAAATGGTATCCCTTGGATAAATGGCAAAGATATGACAAGCTTCACAAGTAAATCCGTAATTAAAAATTAAACCACAGTTATATGCCTGTCAGGTTTATCAAGTCAGCTTCTTTCTAATGGAGAAAGAAAAAGTCTGACACATTTTAAATGATCTTGAGCCCACAAAAGCATCAATAAAAAAACAGGATCTATCTTCTTACAGAGGATTGCTTATACCTTACATTTTTGTAGGCAACAGCAGCTGTGGCCGGTAGAGTTAAGGATCTGGACACTTGCCATTGTAAGGCTTCATTTTCACTCATAACTTTTAACTATGTAGGCAGAAATTTTCTAGACACAAGGTTTGCCTCAGTGTGACAGCCTTTCTTTAAAAAGTTAAGAAAAAGGTTTGGCTTTTTCTCAGGGTGTGGCAGTCTGTATGGTTAGGAAGACTGGTACTTTGTCAATGTTCTTTGTATTTAATTCTTACAACACTTCCTTCCTTTTTCCCCAAGATGCCAGGGGTCATGTTTCCTGCTTTGGAAGGAGAACTCTGGGGGCAGAAATAGGGAGAAGGTTTCCCTGGTATCTGTTACAAACATGCTGTCTGGGCCATTTTTGGCAAAAAGACATGCATGTCAGGTGGTAAATTATCAAGCAACACTGGGTAGGTTCTGAAAGCTGAGTCCTTACATGCAGCATTTACAGTGAATATGCTGCAGCAAAAGGTCAGAAGAGTGGTAGGGCAATTTGCTTTTGGCCCTTCTGGTGGAGGCTGTAGTAGCTGTGACTGTTGGAAAATAAGGCATGAAGGCAGGCAGATCTGGGAAAGGAAGGAAAACGGGATATAGAAAAAATTAGACAAGGGTGAGGAGTTGAAGGACTGGTGAGAAGGTATCTATGACTGTGTGAAAGAGAAGGAGTCCAGAGTGACATCTAGTTACTGCTGCAATTAACTCCAATGGCAGAGGTGTGTCAGAAATCCTCCAGATTTTACCTGCCAGAGGCAGCACCTTTGTAGCCATTAGTGAGAGAGGCAACAAGAGTGGAAAATAAAACAGTTGGTGCCAGGGCCCTGCCATCTACCTTAGACTTACTTCAGGGCCTTTTTCACTTCAGACTAGCTGTAAGTCATGGACTGAATGCCTGTGTGTGGTTGTGGTGTGTTCTGCATAGTCATGAAACACATCATCCTGTTTAGTCTGATACAACAGGAATCTCATTCATGCTTTCTGACACTGCTCCACAATGCAAACCAAAGAAGTTTGCAAACCCACAAGAGGTGGGGCTGTCCAGGAGATTCACTTAAAAAACCCAACCGTACCCAACAGTGGATACCTGGGGAACAGTGCAGGAGCCACCCTGTTATTTTCTCTTCTATGAGTTTGTCCAGCTGGTTTTGGAATCCACATAAGCTTTTAACGTTTTGTGCCAAGGTTTTTCACAAGTCAGATGTGCAAAGGATGAAGAAGCACCTTTCTTTGTATGTTTTAAATCTGCCATGTGCCACCTATTTCTTGCACTGGAAGAGACACTGAACAATTTTTATGTATCCTGTCCTGGCTCCTGATGATTAAACCTCTACCATATCCTTATTCATTCATCTCTGAGCAGGGCTGGTACCTGCTACAAAAGAGAGATGGCCTCAAAGGCTTCATCTCAGTTTTTACATATTCCAAGTTTAGAGGCTTGATTTGTCAGTGTTAAGGTTTCGTTTAATCATTTTTGGATGTAATTATTATTTATATTACCAGACCCTCTACAACACTGAATCATATCAGAGTTGTAGCACTTCATTCATCCTCTAGGCCTGAGGAATGTGTAGAACTGTACAATCCTAGCTCTGAAACACTCACTCTCTAAAAAGGCAAAGCAGAGAAGTGAAGAAGGGAAGCACTTGTTATTTGCAGAATGGGTAGAAAATTGAGCACAGACAATTTGCCCAAGGTCAGGTCGAGAGAGGCAGAGCCCAGAGTGGAGCTCCACCTGCCAAGTTATGAGTTGCCTTTCTCACAGAGATAGTGCCAGTAAATCATGTGTACAGCAGAAATAAATGTAGTAACTACCCTTAGAAACTAAATATGTTTTCTTACCACTGGGTTAGTTAAAAATAACTCACACGAACACAGGTTTTCTGGATTGATGGTTCTCTTCCTCCAGTTTTATTGACTTCTCCCAGCAGAGGTATGGTACATGGCTTCTAATGCCTGTCCTCATAGTCACCCCATTTACAAAAAACATGTCAATTTATCTTCACAAGATGTGTCAAGGGAACATTTTCTCTGAATCTGAGGAGGCAATAGTTTTTATTGAGCTGTATGTTTACAAAAAGTTTAATATTAAATTAATACTTTAATGTTCAGTTTTGTTAAGTATTGAGGATAAATTTCCTAAATAGTTAGCTCACTCTTAGGCAGAGGAAAAAATCTCTACTCGTACAAGGCCTGTCCATCCCTACAGCCCTGACTTCCCAGGGATAAGGAAAGCTTTTCAGGTGCTTATGGATGTGGCTGCAGACCTGTTTCCTTTTCAGAAGCACCTTACTCATGTAGGTATGTCAAACTTACCTGTCTGTTCAGGACCACTCATAGACCAAACTATAGCTGAAAGGCAGTGTGAGAATTTATCTCACAACTGCCAATGCCCCTTAACTGAAATGCAGTTCTTGCCTTTTGTAACATGGACTGGAATAGGATAAGCAGCAGAAGCTGATCACAGAGGTCTGTGATGAACAGAGATCCCTCCCTGCCAAATATGATGCAGAACAGACCTTCCCTTACCCTTAAACAAGGGTTAAACTCCCATCAGAAAAGGAGGGAAACTTTTATTTAAATGAGTGAACTATGCCCAGGCTGTTTTTTCCACAGGGAGAGATATAGTATATTTAAGCTTCCCAAAGTGTGGGACTAACTATTCTATTCTAACTTGGTTTATGAGCTTTTCAAAGAAGCGCATAGCTGGGTGACAGAATTTACTGATGGCATTTATGTATATAGGGTAGTAAAGTCAAGGTCTGATTGCAAGAAATTGCTGGAGATGCAGTGCGTGAGGAGGAGGCAGGGGGAAAGGCAGATAAAATTGAACCTAGCAAATTCACAATAATGTAGAAGGGACAAATGAATCCAGACTTCACATGTAAAATGATGGACTCTGGGCAGACCATTACTCTGTAGAGGATTAACATGAAATCTTTATTTAAAAATATGACGAATTATCCAGTTCAACAGAACTATTATCATCTGAGTCTGTGGTTAATTATCCTCTGAATTTTTTTATACTTGCTTTCTGGATATGTCCACTTTCAGCCCCAGGTCATTAGATACTTTTTTTCCTTTGTTTGCCTCTGTTGCCAAACATTTAATTCCTACATTGTTAGCTATATGAGCAGTGACCAAATAACCACTTTCTCAGGCCCTTGTTGAGGAGGGGATGAGCCCTGTTCCCAACAGATGGCGGGCTCCTACCTCCCCCCGCCACTGGTCAGGGCCGCTCGCGGACCCCCCTGATGGCCCCTTCGCCTGGCCACGGGCAGAGAAAAGAGCCACCCAAGCAGGGGCAGAAAGGAGATGCAGGAGGAGGTGCAACTGCAAAGGGACTTTGCCCAGTGGAGAAACCCATGCTGCATTTGTTTTCCTCAAACTCCACTGTCCCCCTATGCTGATTCTGCTTTCTTTGCCTGCTGCAAGCCTGGGTAGGAACAGGAAGAAGTCATGGTACCCTTCTGTGTTCTCGCTCCTCACTCAGGCACATGGGGATTTCTGGCACTTTCCAGGAGGTGATCAATGGCACAAGCATAAGGAAACACATGCAGTACTACCTTGTACCCTGTGTAATGGTCTTACAGGCAGCTGTAAGTGCCCCAGCAGCCGTGGGCAAAGGGAGCTCCCCCCACAACCTCTGCGTGAAACTCTCCTCAAAATACAGTTTCTGATTCATGGTCCCATCAACGAGTTCTTCTGATTCACATGGCCTTTTCTGGGAACCCCTCTGGGGCTTTTCCTTAATTGTCCCCAGGCACACTTTTTTCTGAAGTTGGCATTTTGTTCTGGTTTTCAATTTGTTTTTTCACCATGCAGCTTTTCAGTTGTTTTCTGAAGTTGTTGCTTGTGACGAGGAAGGTGGCTTTAACAAAGAAGAGTCTTCTTCCAGTTTGTATACAATCTGTAATATGAGGCATGAATATTCCTTCCCTATCTGAACCGCATCCTGAAAATCAGCCTGTAACAAGATTTGAATAAACTGAAGCTAAATGACCTTTTTTTCTTTTGGGTCAAAAACAGTTTTCCCAACAGTTTCCTACCCGAGATCTCAAAATAAGGAGACATAAGGAAATACAAAATAATAAGTTTGCCTTGTAACTCGCAGAATCTTTATTTAAACAAGGTTTTCTTTTTTATTTTGAGTCATACACTTAATCTGTCTGAAGAAGTGGGGACTGCAACCAAACATCAGTTCTTTGCAGCATTACACTTTGAGGAGCTAAAGATTCAAATCCAGCTTGGCATCCCATGTCCATTTCAGGGCTTTTATCAGTGACATTCAGATGCATTAAAATGCTGGCCTTGGTTGATCTTGGCAGTGAAGCAGCAGTGTCAAATAGTTAATCATTACCAAATGGATATGATGAGGAATTATAATCCAAGTAAATTATACAACAGGAATAAACAGGTGAAGGGAAAATGAAAAAGGTAAAAGATATAAGAAGTTTGTCTAATGATAATGGCTGTGAATTGCTGATGTCCATCCAAAAGAGCGTATAGCAGTGCTGCAGAGTCGCTGGCAAGCCAGCAGAGGCAGATAAAAATAAATGAGACTTAAAAAAGGTAAATGTAAAGTAGTATATTTATGGAGAAAAAATAAGTGGCAGAGATAGAAAACTGGAAATTGCTGTTTAGAAGAGCAGTAATGTAGAAAACCAAACCCAGAGCTATAATAAATATATTAAAAAGGATCTCACAATGAATTGTCATTGCAGTGTAAATAAATGCCAATCTGTGCTGCAAATAAATGAAAAGGATCCCTTCTAAGACAGAAGAGGTAATCATAATTCTGCTCAGTCCATCTCTGACTGGCAGCTACTTATAATATAGTTTAATTTTATATCTCTTTAGTAGACCCTGGAGTGTAGCGTATAAACTAATGGCACTGTTGTTTTTTTTTAAAAAACAGACTAGTGTCATACATATATGTCTATGTTTATCCATATATATATATACTCAGCAATATGGCAGAAAAAAAAGGCACTGGTAGAACTGTAAGCACTTCTTTGGCAACATTCACAGGCAACTTTGCGATAAACTGATTTTGAGGGACAGTGACATTTCTTTGCTGCAGAAGTTTAACTAGAACCAGTGTACTAAATCTGCTGCAAAAGTTTAACTAGAACCAGTGTACTAAATCCTTGTTTAACATAAAAACTTGTAGCAGACAGTCAAGGAACTAGTGACGTTTAGGCTTTCTATCTAATAGTTCTATTTCAGTGTCCTGATAAACCAAGTGGAATCAGTCAGTCAAAGATGCAGTTAGCAGAATATATTGCTATTCGTTTCCTAGGTAAGATTAGAAGGCAAATAGGTAGTCACAGTAAGCTCCTGAAATTTCATGCCTTCCACGTGGTACCTAAGAGGGGATCGTAACCATGGTAAGCAATCCTGCCAAAAAAAATTTTGAGACAGATTCCAAAAAAACGTATCCTGATACTTGTATATGTGACAAGGTTATTAGACCTTGGACTGGGATCAGTGTGAGTGCAGAGGTTTGCAGATGAGGACCCAAGGTCTCTTCTCTCTCTGCTTTTTCTATGCTAGCCAATCTGATTGCAATAAGTGCTTGTGATAAGTTCCCAGGGGATTTCTTCCCAAGGAGGACCCTTCTTGCTCTGAGGAATAGGACTGCCATCTCCAATATTGCCCCTTTCTGGGATTCTGTATGCACTGCTGTTCCCTGCTAGTGCTTTGCTTGAAAGGAAGAGGAACACTGTCACCAGAGGAGGAAGAAAGGAAGAGTGCAAACTCTCCTTTCCCTCACCCTTGTAAGTGAAGACCTCATGTAGGCAGCACCACTTCAAGGGATGGGCATGGGGAGAAGAGAAAGAAGAGGGAGGGATGCCGTGCACAGAGAAGCTTCATCAGATGGTATGTCACTAGTATGGGAACAGCAGTACTACAAGTAGTACCAGGTACATGAATCCCCATTATCATTTCATGCATTTATAAATACCAGTGGGAAGGGATATTCAAAAATCAATACAAAAAAAGACAAAAATTTACTTATATATAAAAGCTTTGACAATATACATTGACACAAATAACTAGACCCACCATCCACCACTGAACCTGGGGGATGTACAACTGTTACAGCCTAAGTTTAATTCACTGGGTTTTGGATGCTTTTCTTCTCTAGTCTCAAGTGTTTGCACACTGATTCAGCTCACGCCACCCATGACTCTCCCATCTCAGGTTAGGCCATATGTTATCTGCAACTGTCACAGAAAATCTGTGATGTTTTCTCCCCTCTGAAATCAATGACAGTGGAATCCCGTCCAAAGAGCTTTCCAAAAGCAACATCTGGGTCACTACACCAAACACTCTGAAACTGGAGCGTTTTAGAGAAAGGCATCTTAAAAAAAGGAAGCAGACTGTAAGGATGCCCCTAGGTAACTATATGCCTATACCTATGCCACTGGACTTTCTATTAAAAACATAATTTATAAGCTTTGGTTGATCCAGTCAGTATCTGTAGATAAAAACTCTTTGCATGGAGAGTAAAAGAAACCTGCAGCTTAACAGAGATGGGGCATGAAATATAAGAAACTGGCATTTTCTCCATTGCTGTTTATATATATATATTTCTGGATGATTTATCTGGATCTTATCCTATTACTCTCTTGCTTGTTCTACCAAAAAAATCTATTAAGTAAAAGTAAAACAGACATGGAATAAATATTGTTCTAACTGCAACAAGACTATACAGTCTGTCTCCATAAAAGAATGAAGTATTAATGCAGTGTTAATGCAACTATTAGATAGCCATCTCATGACCATTACCTCTAAGGTCACTTAATTTTCCAGAAGGCATTTATCATTTTCTATTATTATTTAATATGTAAAGATTTCCCCCCTCAGTTACGACAGCTAAAGTTTGAGCTTTTATTTTTTTTCCCAATGGTTGAGCTTGCTTCTCCTTGAATTATTTTTTTAACATAGTAGAATTGCAGTGACATGCAGAAGCAGCATAAGAGTGAGTGTTTTTGCACTGCAGATGCTCTCTCTCTCTCATCCCATGTATCTTTTCTTCTCTGCTGTGCTGTGCACACATCTGAGCACAAAGGGTTGCCTCTCACCTTCCTGACAAACTTTTCCAGTAGTGTCTTACAACACATAGGTAGATAAAAGCACAACACTCTTGCCATCAAGATGTCGAAGAGGCCAGTGAACTCAGCTCAATGGTTTCAAAAGAGAGGTGCAGGCAAGGATTTAACTGAGGTGCAGAGGTCTGACTCCCAAGTGGACAGAAGCACTTTTGTTCAAGGTCTCAGTCAAGTGCCTGAGCTCCGGAAAGAGCAGGAGTTCAAATGCATCTCAGCCATTCAGTGTGAGGATATTTCAGACTGTCTTTTTAAGATAGATGTCTACACCACACTGTGCCCTTGGTGGGGAATCTCTGGTCATCTTGCTTTAGGCTCCAATTTTTATCCTGAGCGCCAACCACTCTGAAGTGAGGTATTGCAGCATGTAACTCCCAAGCATTTAAATTGCCTGCGAAGATCCGTGCTCATAAAAATAACTATCGTCATCACCATTATCAGTGGATCTTTGCTACTGCATTTTTAGGGATCCTGATTCCAAAACATCCTTTTAGATGCACGACTTGTTTCTTTTCCTGCATATGTTAGTGCTTGCTGTAGTTTTGATGTCAGGGATGGGCTAATGGGAGATGTCCACAGTGACAACCTCTTCTAAGCTAGTCACCTTCAGATCTCTATAGTCAGTGGTATGAAAAAGGCCCTGCTGGGGCATGATTTATCTGCCTTATTCTACATGGCTACTTTGGAAGGAAGTCCAGAAACACCAATTTCTCTCCATTGCCTGTAACAGGATTCCTAGCTTAAGTGGAGACACACACGTTAGGTCAGATGAATCTCACTTCACAGTATGTCCCTGATTAATTTGTACAGACATAAGCACAACTCCATGGCTAATACTTTATAAATTTAGACTCAGGAAACAAAAAATTAACAATTGATTGTTCTTCCTAAGAGCTCGTGCGCTGAAGGTTTGCTCACATGGCTCCATATGACTGAGTTACGCCACTTTGTGTAGGTGATGACATTTTCAGTGGCAGGAGAACATCTATATCAGATGAGAAATGATATGTTGCTAATCTCAAAACTCAAGACTTGTGATCATGTGAACTTACCCCTTGTTAAACAGAACTTGCAGAACTGCTATAACAATGCCATATGTTGACTACTAAAATTAGGACTTGCATTTTATTTCTGCTGTTTTCCTCCTCTATTTTGTGTCCTCCCTGCAACAGCATATCCAGTGTTTATTCCTTCTTAGAATGTATTGGATTTATTATTTTATCAGAGGCTGATTTTTAACCTGTTTTCTTTTTCTCAAATGGTCATCTTCATGCTGACCATAGTAGAATTGACATGAGTAAACCCTACTCTGTATGTGTAGGTTCCGGAAAGCTAAAACATTATATTTGGCCTGAATAATTTTATGAATGAAAAATATACCTCTCACTTTCAGGATGGAGAGTTCTTTCTCAAAGAATATGAACATGTGGAAAAGGAAGATGTGTGCACATTTCAGGAGGAAGCTTTTTAGTGTGCTCAGGAAAAATATGCAACTTCTGTGTCAAACTTCTGGTTAAGGCATTGTGGTTAGGCATTCTAGATCCATAAGAAAGTTTGGATTATTTTTTCAAAATGCAGTTCCTTTCTTCCAAATTTGAGTATCTATCTATTATTTCTGTTATGTACAAGATGAATATTCCACTTTGAAAATAGCACTTGTAACAACGAATGGAATTTTGGATGCAGTCATCTCAATTTTGATACTTTAAAATTTCTGACTGTATTTACAAAATACAGCAATACTGTTCTGTATCTGTTGGCATTTCCTTTTTGCACCATAGAATAATGGAAATAATCTTTTAATGACATCGTAATTAACTCTCCACTGTAGCTGGTTACAATGGAATCAGCTATGTTTCTCAGGATTTTCTGGCCTAAATCTGAATTATTTATTTTTTAAAACCAGTAGTATATGTCGCCTTTTGCTACACAGAGGAGTCTGACTCTTCTGAGTAAATTATCACAAATTAACAAAGAAATAATAATTTATTTCTAGATATACCAAGGAAGAAGAATTTCCAAACATCTCCAGTACACTGGTCAGCTTTTCTAACCAGCTTGTAAACCATATGTTTGCAATCTAGGGAGTGTTAGCAGTGCAACAGAGATGTATGAGTGGATGTGCTGGTGAGGTGTTTTTTTCTCTTGTGCAGAAATTGCAAAGCCAAGATGTATCATAGAAAGTAGTTACTTTAAACTTTTATACTTTCAGAACTGTAGGCTTCTCTGTCTGTATTACCAAGCATCTGGTCACTGAAATACGTTTGATGTGAATGTCAAATAGATTAAGTATATATACCTGCTAAGAAAATATATCTTCAGAGTGTTGCATATAATTGAGATAATGCATAATCTTAGAAAGACACTGGCCCAGGATTTTTTTGTAATCACAAACCATTTTCTGATATCATCTCAGACTCATTTGTTTTAATCACTACTTCATTCATGTCCTTGAAATTGTAAACATTTTCTGGCAGATCCTGTCGTTGTGTATTTATATGGTATGAAACACTGTCTTGCCTCTCATCTCCACTGAGAATATTTAATAATAATAATAATGTTTAACTTCAGCCATCTACGAGCTAGTTGTCCACTTGTTGTAGTTGCTCAGAGCCTTTTTGCAATTGGTGGAGAAAGCTGGTGCCTGCAGGGTTAAGTCTCCTTAGATACCTATTTCAGTTTGTGAGGAATTGCCTCCTGATGGTATCTCCACTGGCTGTTGAAGGAGGCAAAGACTATGTGGGAGGCAGCCCGTCCACTGAATTCCATGAGGATTTTATGGATAATATAGCCCACTTAGGAGCTCACTGCAAATTCAGAGCAAGGCTTACTGGTGATTGAGAGCAAAGTCAGACAGAATAATTTTTGATCCACTAAAATCAGTTTCTTGATTTCCTACTGGTCATGTCTATACTGCAGATACAGAAGCAGGCTGTCAGGACCCCACAACCACCCACTTCAATGATTATCACCCATTGTCATAGTTCAGCTGAGATGGAGTTAATTTTCTTCTTAGTAGCTGGTAGAGTGCTGTGTTTTGGATTTAGTATGAGAATAATGTTGATAATAACACACTGATGGTTTAGTTGTTGCTAAGTAGTGCTTACACCAGTCAAGGACTTTTCAGCTTCCCATGCTCTGCCAGGTGCACAAGAAGGTGGGAGGGGGCACAGCCAGGACAGCTGACCCCGACTGTCCAAAGGGCTGTTCCATACCATATGGCATCATGCCCAGTATATAAAGCTGGAGGAAAAAGAAGGAAGGGGGGGACATTCAGAGAGATGACGTTTGTCTTCCCAAGTAACCATTACGTGTGATGGAGCCCTGCTGTCCTGGAGATGGCCGAACACCTGCCTGACGATGGGAAGTAGTGAATGAATTCCTTGTTTTGCTTTGCTTGTGTGTGCGGCTTTTGCTTTACCTATTAAGCTGTCTTTACCTCAACACACAAGTTTTCTCACATTTACTCTTCTGATTCTTTCCCCATGCCACTGGAGGGGAATGAGTGAGCAGCTGGGTGGTGCTTAGTTGCCAGCTGGGGTTAAATCACGACACCTGTACACATAGCATCCAATTTCACTTTGCAAAAAAGCATAGGTCAGGAGTAAAATATTCTACAATCCCACGTTAAAGTGAATCCCACGTTAAAGTGAATCCCACGTTAAAGTTAAAGTTCAGTCTTTACTGAAGACTGTCCTTACTTTAGATATCTTGCAGCAGGCTAAGTTTGCACAAATTTGCACAAACTGGGTTGATTGGCCCAGACTGGATGAGGGTGCTTGGCCTCTCTTGTTTCAATTAAGGCTGAAGCCTGGCTAAAGTCCTCTTTTGGGTTTGCTGTTAACTATATAGAGCTAGTGGGCAGTTATATCTAGAAACTCTGCTTGCTCACAGCTCTTACACATTGTGTTCCTGTTTTATGTATATTTCTCTGAGCTTTCTCTTATTGTGGTCCTCTGCTTTAGAAGCAGTCATCAAGACTGTGGGACTGTCATATACTTTAAGCTATTTGTAGAAATACATGAGTATGAAGCTTCATGCAATTACAGTGCTGGGTTTCAGGAAAGTTTCCAACCAAATTTTTTAACTTTTTCACCCCCAGAAGTCGGTTCTCAAACAATTAAGATACTTTTGGTTTCCACTACTGCAAGAGCAATACTGTTCACATCAATGATAAATCCGATGTTCTGAATTCCTTGTTCATTTTTTTGCTTTACTGCTCTTGGAAAGACAGCAAAAAGCAGAGTTGGAGCTAGATTCATGGAAGTGCTTGTTCCTTCCCACCTGTCCACTGTTTGCCCTGCAGTCTGAATGAGTCCAAGGGGTCTTCTCATTACCTGGAGTCCAGAGCAATTGCCCTTGCTGCTGTCCCCCAGAAGACCACACCAAAGAGAGCTCAGGTTGCACTACCAATGAACATTAATTCTCCACCTAAGATTTCTGTCGCCACTTGAGGGAAGTTTTGTACTTGATTAACAGTAGTTGGCATGAGGAACAATTACCATACGTAAGGATGGCTGAACTCAGAAAGTGATATTTGCCAGTGTGTGACTGAAAACTCACAAAGCTGAAGAGAAGAAATTGAAGATGACTGGAGATGAAGCAGGAAAAGCAGCTACTGAGGTTAAAAGAGGCATTACCAGACTCAGAGAAAGGACTGGAAAATTTTTAAGAGTTGACAAGAACGAAGAGCCTGTGGCTACTGTGGACTTCTTAATCCTTTGAACTTAAAGAAGCGGAACCTGTGGGAGCCTTGATGTACAGCAGCTATCTGAGAGCCCAAGGATACCTGGTGAAATCTTGTTTATGAGGACTACAGATCACTGCTTCGTTCTGCACAGTAGTAGAGGTATCCAGTGGAGCTTTTCTATTAGAGGACAGACTGTCTTTGTCTCAGCTGCTGACTGCTCAACTGCTTGCTACCCAGATTTATCACTTTGGCAACAGTGTGCGTGCTGAAGAGTTATCCAAGCATTGGTTATGTGCTCATGGTTCCCATTTTCTCTTCCCTCATTTCATTTACAAGAACCACTTGAAACAACTTAGCTCAGCTGGATAACGGTGATTTTTTCTGTCTTTTGGTGTGATGTATGGACCTAGTCTATTGCTAAAATTTTCCATGACAAGCACTGGCGGTACCCCAAATGCTATTTTGTGTTCAGCCCTTCAGGTCTCAGGATCCATTTTGTTCCCCCAAAAACTTTCATACCAGTAAGCTGAGGTCCATGAGTCATGGTTCAATTATCTGTAGTTCAACTCCCTCCCAAGCAAGGTATACAGCACGGAGGGAGAGAGTGCTGCACAAAGAATAGATAGGCATTTATGATCTACATAAATTTTAAGAATCACACACTTCTCTTCAGTCATCATGCTAGACTGGTTTGCAGTGTTCTTTGATTAAAGAATTATTGCAAGCGGAAAAAGAAAAGCTTCAAACCAATTAGAGCGTACATACTTTGTAAGTTGTATTTTTTCCTAATAATTTTCCTACCTTTGTCATATGTCTGAATTAATACAGACACTTTTTTCTGTATATACCTGAAGTGCCACAGAATGTGGTAGTCCACCTTTTAGCTTATAAGGCAGATTTCAAATTCAGAGAGAATTTATTATCCTGGTCCCAAGCTGTCACATTTCAAGTAGGCTATTCCGTGGGCTTCCAACCGGAATTTAATATTTTTTCTTCCCTCAGACTTCAGAATTTGGAATTAAATAAACTGCAAGTTGCATAGGCTAGAAGTCCTTTGGGATTTCACTAAGAGTTAGCTTATGCCATGCTATGCTATGCCATGCTATGTTATGTTATGTTAAATCACCTGTTGCATGGAAATATGGATAACATACTTCTGAAAATGCAATCTATAGGTTTTTTTGATTCATGAGAATGAATTGAAAATGAACAATAAAATTTTATCCTAGAAGCTGGTACATTAGCATCGTATGCCAAAATCTATGTTCTTACATAGCTGAAGTAGGTAAATTCAGGGGACTCAATACAGTTTCTTGAGAGGTATACAGTTATGTAATTAACAATTAAATTACATCTTGTCATCTTTCAAATACTTTATTTCATTATTCTAGCTAGCTTGCATAATAGGAGGAAAATGTTAGTTTTATCCTAGCAGGTGAAGTTCTGAAGTGAAATAGGAGTGGGGATACTTTGGCTGGGAATCAGCAGAGGTAGGTATCTGCATCTGAGCTGCTCACCCTAAGCTACCATATCAGACAGGGATGAAAACCTGTAATGCTCAAGGGTGAACCTTTAAACTCAAATGTACATCTCTGTATCTGTTCTGAGGATTTATGCCTCTGAGTGTGCCGATTTCTCTCCATCGCATATCAGCGGACCTCAGATGTAGATGTTTACGATCGATATATATAGATAAGCATGGTGAACCGTACAGTATGTTGGTGACAAATAAGTCAAATGTCAGTGAGTTGTAACTCCGATAGAGTGTTTTCATGCTCAGTTCTCCTGTGGGAAGACATATCCTTGCCCACCAACTTTGGATACAACTGGGTTTGAAAACTCCATGTATGCTAACCTAATTGCTATAAAATCTACTTGTCTTTGCCATACTTATTACTTAAATTTTAATAAGTTTTTAATTTTTCCTGACAAATAAGTCCAAGGAATAAGCTTAGAAGCAATGTGAGCAATGGCCCTGAAACAAGCTACTGTGAATATGTAGCAACTAATACTCCACCATATTCTGTGCCTTTGTCTTTGCTGACTTACACTGTGATAACCTGCTGAGCATTAGAAAAATCTGTGACTGTCTATTAAGATAGAAATATGGATTCTCTCTTATCATATTGACCAATATAGAGGAGGACATAAATTTGATTTATTTTAATTTGTACGGGTTTATATTGTTATTGCATATTTAGACTTTCTCTTACCTTTTTGGAGTGAAAGAGAAATTTCACAGCTCAACCAAAGATTAAATGTTGCTTCTTTTCTCCCTTTCCCTGGCCTAATGTAAACTTTCATTGAAAAAATATTGCTACTGACCTTTTGGACTTCTCTTGTTTAGGAAAAAGGAAATTACAGGTCAGTGTCATAATGGTTTGAGAATATCTAATTTTGCGAAATCTCACCCAGTCCTGTGAGCTTGCAAACAGTCAGAAGCTACATTTCACATTTGGGTAGCATCTGAAAAGTGGCTTCACATTCACAACCTCATTTCCAGAACCAGTGTCACCCCTGCCTGTTTCATGGCAGTGTGCTCAGCAAACTTGCAGCCATGGGTGAGCTTTTCCATCATGGATGAATGTCAAATAGGGTGGCAAATAATCTCTATGGAGCCATGTAACTGTCTTGTTGTTCTAAGCTTTTATTCCATGGGTTCTCTGTCTCCTAAAATATTCACCTGAGTCATATGAAAGACACACAGATCAGATCGTGCATCTATGTGACTGGAGCTGAGCTGAGAGGGTTTTGCTTTGTGCTCCAGAAAACCTTGCCTGTTCTCTACCACATGGAAGTACTTCACAGAACCAGAGGATGTCTGAGGTTGGAAGGGACATGGATCTGGAGATCATCAAGTCCCATCCCCTGCACTAGCAGTGTCATCTAGAGCAGATGGGATAGTCGATCCCTACTCCCTATCCCAGAAGGGGCAGTCTTTGCTTGGTGTATTGCAGGGCAATAAGGACAAAAAGAAGTAAAAATATAAAGGCCCAATGAAAATTGTGTAAACATGTAGAGATTCAAGTTTAAGATATGGCACAAACCTTTGAAAGCAAGTATGATTAACCACTGTGAGAAAACACTGAGAGAAGTAGCAATGCCCTCATCTTTTGAAATCTTCACATCAAGGCTTGATGATATTTCTATTTAGCTAAATACAAGCTATTCACCTCAGAACAGAGGGAAATAAATCAAGTGTAGTGCCTGTGTTATTCAGAAGCCAGACTAGGTGCTCTAATGATGCCTAGTGGCTTTAACCGTCTATAACTGACACTGTGAGCTCTTCTTGATTTGGGGCCATTAATACTGTCAATGGTCCAGAATTCCTCTAAGCAACGAAGAGCATCACCCACCCCATCTCTTTTTCTTCCTTGTCTTTATGGAGGGGAAAAAAAAAAGAAAAAGAAAAAGAAAAGAAAAAAAAGATGTTCTTCACATCTCTGAAAGAAAAAAGCATTCTATGGGGCGAAGAAAATGGTGAGTAAGAACACCCATACAATGCTAAGTGCTCCCTTGATTTACAGAAAAAAACCCTGATTCTATACCCACTGGAATCTCTGACATAAGATAAAAGAGAGATTTTCAGCATTTTCATCATGTGTGTATAGCAGAAGATGTGTTAAAACAAGAAAGGGTAGTAATGATGTTATTAGGGGGAAAATGAGAAAAAACTATGGTCATTCTTTTCCCAAGATTTGTTCTAAACTCTACTCTTATGTTATGGCAATTGCTGATTAATTTCATCCAGCTGTCTTTCTTCTGATTTAAGGCACTGACATGAAAGCAAATGCAGAATTTATGTATTCAGTACATAGCACATACACCTATACAAATCTGGTCCACAGCGAGCTGCTAATGCTCATATTATATTTCCTAATAGCATCTAGAGCTTTAAAAGTCTTATCTTCTGTTGTTTGTGAGAGATATGACCCATCCTATCCTGGCATTCCATCAACTGTGTAAAAATTCACTAACGCAAATCATCTTTTGCCAACAGCAGTATGATTGGCAGCCTGCTGTTTTCATGTCCACAAAAAATGCCAACTTTTTATTTAGTGATGAGAACAATTACCATAGTGGAAGTTATTTTGCTTCATTTTACTGTGATGGAGTTGAATCTGAAATATTTAGTAGAGTTTTCTAACTGCAGCTCTTGAATGAATAGTGTTTATTGTCGTCGTTTGAATGAGCGAGCAGTATTTGTATCAGATTTACCACTTAACGCTGCAATACATAAGTATATCCCCAGTCAAGTTCTTAATTCCAAAAACAGAAATGCTAATAAAGGTGCTTGAAAAGCAGCAATAGAAAGACAGATCTTCTCCCGTTTCAAATAATTGTCATTATTTACCAGAAATGCTCTGTTCCAAGTTTCTAGTGTAAATTCTGCTTCCCCAGAACATGCACAAGAAGCATATTATTTGCTGAAATTCAGTATCTAAGCACGTAATATTGAAGTGGTACAAAATATTAATAAACAGCATGTGGTCAGATGCTGAAATTTCCACAATATAATCAACTTTAGTGATAACAGTCTAAGCTTATAGCACTCTAATCTTTTGCCAGAGGCTGGAAGAACACAATCAAGCTTCCAGGAAAGCCTCTCTTGACATTTAAGAACAAATAATAGGTATACTACAAAGTGCAGTTTGAATTCTATGGGCAATTCATCTATTCCAAAAAGGATTTGAACAGAGAACTCCTAAAAATGTGATGATAATGGCAGGAGCCTTCAGAGGTATTAATGAGTTAATTAATTAACTGTTTAAAGTGGTGCATGCATGCTATGACTGTGAGCATGACTCAACAGAAAATCAAGGGCTTGTTAAAACCAACGGTAACAAGAGTAGTTGTATTTTTTCCTGTTCCTTATTATTATTGTTGGTGGTGTCATTGTTATTTACAATAGATTTTCCAATGAGGACTGGGCATGAAAAAGCCAAATGTGACAAGCTGTTCCCAGAAGAGGATTTCCCTGTTCGAGAGTGCAGAGCCCTGAGGTTTCCAGAGGGAGCAGGCTCCTGCCTGCTGCCTGGCAGGTGGGGTGCTGGGGCTGGGGACCAAGCAAGCCCCAGCTGGTGCCAACTGAAATTCATGCAATTCTTCTCAGTCCCATTGCTACTCAGCACTGAACACAACAGAAAGGAAGTCTACTTTATTCCATTATTGGAATACTGAAGTCTGTGCAGCTGTTGAAGTCCCCAGCTTGGTAAAAATTGGGCACTTAAACTGAGCACAAACCCCTGAAAAGAACAAGTCTTTGCTGCAGGTAAGTTTGACTTCAAAGCATCAGCAAATTCAGTGCATTCAAAACAACACAAGAGTAATGCTTTTTTTTTCCAGAATTTTTCACGTCACTTTGCTCTTGACCAAGCCACTGAAGTTGCCAGTCAAATGAAGCTTAAGGCAGTTTTACTTTCTAGGTCATTAGTTATGGAAAAGGATGTCTTCTTGGGAAAAATCATCAGTCTGAAATGTTGATAACAATATTTATCCTTTCACCAACAAAACAAATGCTGTAGGCTGCATGTAAACATCCCTTTGTTGTTTAATATAAGTCAGTAATACAGGGATTTATAAAGAAGGTATCTGTTCTTTAACTTCTAATAGTCTTAGAAGGTGCTAACCTTCATGTAAATGGACAGAAGTGGTTCATTATGAATATCTGCAGCATGAGTGACCTAATCTTAAATGGGTAACGAAGGAATTCTGCGTTTCCCAAAGATGAATATGACAGGAAGTATATGTTGTCTTTCACAGCTGGAAATATCATAGGGGGATGCACTGGAGTTCTGATGCAGCTCAGTCTGAACGATTTTTCTTCCTGTTCCATTTAAGACATCGTACACAGTCTCAAGCAGTATTTTAGCACCTTCAGGGGCTAAGGAATCAGAGAGAAAAGCCACTTTCTGTAATACAATATTCCTAATGGGGAAATGAGGGGGAAAAAACCCTACCAACATAGAATATCTTTTTTTCTAATTAAGAAATCTAGCTAAATGAGGGCTTGCAGTCTGTTTCTCTCACCCATCTTAAAATTTCAGCTTCCCTTACCTCTTTATAGCATTTATATGCTTCTGGTACAGCTTAAATAAGCAGTACATGGTCCCTCCCCTTCCTCCTGTATGAATGCTCTGTGCCAAAAAGGTGTATTTGGCAGCAAACCACAGATACAAAGAGGAAACTTCCTCAATGCACATCAAAAGAGACAAAACAGGAAATCCACTTGATTCCCTTACCCTCTGAAATGCCCAGGGGTGCACAATTCAGTGCACAATTTCAGTGACCTGCCTTCCCTGCAGTAGCGCTGCTTTATGCAGGTGCCAAAGGTATGGGATTCACAGCACCATACACCTTGTGCTAGTAAACACCTGCATTATCTAAAAAGACTAATTCAAAGTGTGATGTCCCCCGCAGTTAATTATAGAAACTTTACGAGAAAAAATGCAGACTGAGCGGCCAATTGCCGTGGCTGGCATATTTTCAGGATGCTGCAGCACTCAAATGACTTTTGAAGTAGAATAATATGATTCTGCTGTTTTGACACTGTGTCGCTTGAAGCTAGTAGAAATATTTGAGTGATGTCACCCCCGTATGAGATCTACCTGCCACCCCCTCTTTTTGCCAACAGCAGAAATCTTGGATTTTTTTGTTTCCTCTTAGCAAGAGACAATTGAAACATTTCTAAAATTAATATGTAATAAGGTACAACCTCCCTTGCATATAGAGGAAGACTGCATGAAGTGCTGCAGATGGTTCGTGGATCTTAACGTGGCCCAGATGCTCCTCAATAGCCCATTGATATTTTTATTTTCTTTAAATCCATGTTATGCCTGCCCTTTCTATGTTTGTTGGCTAAATGATTAAGGTCAGCCACTTTTCAGCCCCAAAGACACAAAGCAGTTTGTTTGCTATTGTGCAGTTAATGTTTTTTTTTTTTTTTTTCAGTTCATTGACTTTGTTTTTTGGGTTTGGTTGCACTATTAACACTCCCCCTGCCACAGCAAACTAGATATGCTAAGTAAGTATGCACAAAATCTATTTCTTCTATCTAGGAGATAACAAAAAAGTGCAGACATCCTTTCTGTTAGTTTCTATCCAGAATAAATTTCTCCTAGCAAGTATGGATCACCAGAAATTTTAGCCCAGGTTGAGAAATCTTGTGAAGTCTTGCTTTCTGACAGGTGATGCTCAGCACTTTCTCAGGATAAGGACCATCAGATACTCCCTTTAAGGAATCTCATATTTAGAAACTGAAATTAACAGATCCATTGGGAAAAAATAGACTTCCTTGGTTTTGCTGAGATTTCTTCATTATTATTCCTCAAGCCTCCTGAAAAGGTACAGTAGCCACAAGAGCTTGCCTTGGATGTTCACCCTGTTGTATATCTGCAGTAACCTACAATGCCTTTCTCAGTTTTGACAAGTAGTTACAGCAAGCACTACAGCAAGATTGAGCACCAGCCAGTTGGGCTTTTGACTGGCCTTGTCACTGCAAATTTAATTTTCTGCAAAGAGAGCAAACAGCCTCCTGGACAGTTCCTTAAAATACCTGAGATGTCCAAGCAGTGAGGCAATCACTGGGCTGATGAACAGGCATAGGTAATCTAGAAGAGCATATGCCATTTTACCTTTCTAATTTTTAGTTAAAAGACAATAATACTTTTAATTTCCAGGTGTATCTTAAGTTTGGTTTTTTTCCTAGGAGTCTTTTTCTAGAAAGCCTCTGAGAAACATATGTCCTTCAAGGATATGAAACAGAAAAAACAGGACTATCAAGGCAAAAATCAAAATCAGACTCAACTTGAAAGTCACCAGTACTCAGCATGACAATCTCCAACATATCAGTCAGACTTCAAGATTATTGTCTTAACATAAAATAGCTTATAGGGAGAAAAACAGCATTCGCATGAACTTTTACTAAAGTTAGCTTGATGTTCTGTGGGACTGATGGTTAGGCAGACTGGCGCCTGCCGATTGTGCTATCACTTCAGTGCGTGAAACCAATTTGCTTGCAAGCAGTCCATATTTCATTAGCACTGTAAGTGCTACAAGAAAATAATTAGCTTCTAATGCACTATATAGCTAAATCACTGGAGCAAAAGTGATCAATAAAACAGTCAATAGCAAATCGCTTGGTCCCATTTTTTTGTGCTGTTTGAATTCATGCACTTTCCAATCTACGCTTTATCTGCACATCATGAGAGGTATTTCATGTCATGCTACAAGTTTCATCACAATGACACAGATCACATATCTATGCAATATAGTTGACAAAATCCACCAGCTATCTAAATCAGTAGGTGTCTGGGAAATCACTAATTTTTTACATATGTAAAATTTAATCACAGGGTATTATGAGACTCTTTGCTAACAGATCTAGCCAGAC
Organism: Platalea leucorodia; assembly: GCF_965183815.1. NCBI lineage: Eukaryota > Metazoa > Chordata > Aves > Pelecaniformes > Threskiornithidae > Platalea > Platalea leucorodia. The sequence goes on from NC_138824.1 coordinate 73,246,386, forward strand.
AGAAGTCATATGGGGGAAGGGAGGGCATTTAAAACCAAGTGCCAGAGGCCTTATCAGATATGACAGAATAAATGGTATATCTCAGGATTACTATGAGGCATGAAGGCTCTGCAATCAGCAATCCTGCGGCATCCAGAATTACTGCCTTCACATTTCATATTCCTTGGAGCTGTGGAGGTCAGATGTGTTGGTGACCCTTTTTTTCTATATGATTAATGGCTCCAGTGTTCATGATTTTCGTCCAACAGAATCACATTGATTGGAATTGCAGCAAATAAGATTGCACATGAAAGTCTGCACATAGCCTCTGACTATGTGTATAAATTTGCATTTACATTATATTTGCATCTGGGGAGAGCCCACATACTATTTTTTTAACAGTGCAGCTGCAGTGTCTTCAGAGCCTGGATGCAGTGGTTGAACATCTGTCACTCAGTGCCAGACTGTTTTAGATCTTTAAAAAATCATGAGGAACTGATTAGTAGATGAATTAAATAGTGCTGTGTTTATTTGTAACTATAGCACTTCCTCTTCTTCTTGTTGAGCCATCATTTCATATTAGGATTGAAATCCTAATTTTAGTTGCATTTACAGGCAAAGCACTGACTTAGGAAGACAGATTTTAAAAGTCTAAATATGACTGGGTCAAAAAGGTGACAGAATAGTTAGGCAAAAGGAGAAGATGATAAGCCACACGAGTGTATGATGAGTATTTCAAGAGCCAGAAGACACTGTTAGGTAGGGACATAACAAGGTACCACTTCTTCAGTGATGAAAATAGAGAACTAGTGAAAGGCAGATGAAATACAACATACCAACGCACAAAAGGCAGTATGCTAAAGCAAGCAGGACACATGTTTAAAACAGCTACTGAATGGTTCTACTAAACTTAAAGGAAAAGACCAGAAAAGCATGTATCTGAGAAAATAATCGTTTTGTGGAAATGAGTGTTAGGAGAATTCAGGAAGTCATGACAGGAGCTGCTGCAGCTTTTACTCTCCCCTTGAGCATCAGAAGGTTTAGTCAAAATGACTATGAAAACATAGGTCAAAAAATGTCTTAGTCTTTGGTCTGGCTTTCCACTGAAAAATGGTGAAAAGGTCGTTCTTGACATCACTGGAAACTAAACCAGATAAACCAGCAGAAGATGTACTATTATTTAATAGATAATCCCAAAGAATTTTGCTGTCCACTCTCTTCTCAGATAGATAGAGCTAGGTGAAAAGGGATTTCCATTATATACTTTCCAGATTGGTGATTTTTGCAAATAGGAGCAACCAACAGGAGCAACGTCATATTTCTTGTCTGGTAACTAAAATTAATTGGGAAAAGCTAATAAAAATGTAATATTGGATAGTAAATATCTTTAAGCTTTGCCATAGCTTTACCAAGGACTTTCTGAAGGTGATTGTTGTCTATAAAGGGGATGCAATTTCTCTTTTACTCATTAAATTTTCTTGATTTTTGGTAATTTCAAATGAAAATGTCACTCTTCATTTCAGCTTATGTCAGCTAATAGAGATGAAACAGCACCATGTTCTTAATTGCAAAACAGTCTGAGAAACACAGGGAGCTTTAACATATTGGACTTATCGGAAACAAATTCAGAGCTCAACAAAATGCTAATACACCAAATGCTGGTGCAACAGTATAATAGCTTGCAATTCTGAAATTATTTTAACATATTAATACGTCATTGTAGCTACTTATCTGTGTCCTTATTTATTGGCATTATGTACACCTTCAAATCACTCATTACTGCTGCACATCGCATGGCATGATGCAGGCTGGTCATCACCTCCCGAAACAGACAGTCCCTGGGCCCCCCCCGGGTTTACTCCATCTCCTTGCCTCCCCAGCACCTTGCCCAGGAGGAGGGCATTGCCAGGCTGGGGAAAGAGCTGAGCCCCCACTCCAGACCTGCTTACTGCTGCTTCACTCCCTCCTCTCATTCCTCCTTGTTTACTTTATAAAAACCAAACAGTGACTGACAAAAGACACCTTGGGCAGGAATATGATGGAGCATCTCATGTCATGAGACTTTTGCAGTGAACCTTCCCACCCTCCTGGAATCTGTGCTCTAGGGAGCATCAGAAGGAGTGGTGGGGTCCTTGTATTTCAGACCATTCTGTGGGATCTTCTCCCATAACTTCATTTGGTAACTTTGAAGACCTGTTAAGCTAGTACCCTCAGCACTTTACTGTAATCTTCAGTTTAATCATGTGTTACCTGGAGAGTCACTTACTTTTTGCTGTTCTGAATTTTCCTCCTGCTGGCTTACTTGGAGGCTGTTTAGTTCTTACACTGGAATTGTTTCCCACACCCTTGCCCAACGCTGGCAAAGATTTTATAAACCTGTATCATATGTACATTGTCAGTTGTCTCTTTTTCAGGCTGAACAGTCTGTATCTATTTAAGTTATTCCTTGCACAGAAGCTGTCTCAAAGCTTTGATCATGTTTTATGTGTATTGAGTTTCATCTGCTATTTTATCATCTATGTCATGTCATTAGGGCCTTCTGCAGTTCTCTATTATCTTTATACCTTACCTTTACCCTTACCTTTTTTATCCTGAATGACTTCCTTCACAGATTACTTTCTTCAGCTTGAATCCTGAGCATTTATTCCCCTTTCTCTTTATTGATATGAGGACATGTCCCCTGGTTTCACATTACCTTCTTTAAGAGCTTTTGGTTAGGAACCTTGTCAGATGGGACTTGCCTTTACGAAATCTGTGTTGATTCTTCCCAAGTAATTAGTATGTATGCATGTAATTCTTTTCCTCATATAAGCTTATTGCTCAGTATTTCATTGCATCTAACCTGGAATCCTTTCCAGAAGTGGTGCCACAGTAGCCTGGTACTGCAATACAGAAGCAATTGTAAGCTTAAGGTTGTGCATTAGTTCAAACGTTCCACATTTTGAGAGCTCTTGGGTGAATACCATCAAGACCTTGCAATTTATTAATATTATCCCTGATCTCTTCTACTGACATTTTATTCTGAGTTAGAACCTTCACTGTGTCTTCCAAAGACTCCTGGTGTGGAAACCTTCCCAAGTTCCTCCGTAATTGTGATGGGTTAACCTTGGCTGGATGCCAGGATCCCAACAAAGCTGCTCTATCACTCCCCTTCCTTAGCTGGACAGGGGAGACAAATACAAAAAGCTCATGGGTTGAGATAAGGACAGGGAGAGATCACTCACCAATTACCGTCATGGGCAAAACAGATTCGACTTGGGCAAAAAAATTAATTTATTATCAATTAAATCAGAGTAGGATAATGAGAAATAAAACCAAATCTTAAAAACACCTTCCCCCCACCCCTCCCTTCTTCTCGGGCTTAACCTTACTCCCAGTTTTCTCTACCTCCTCCCCCCTGGCGTCACAGGGGGATGGGGAATGGGGGCTGCAGTCAGTTCATCAGACGTTGTCTCTGCCGCTCCTTCCTCCTCAGGGGGAGGACTCCTCACACTCTTCCCCTGCTCCAGTGTGGGATCCCTCCCATGGGAGACAGTCCTCCACAAACTTCTCCAGCGTGAGTCCTCCCCATGGGGTGCAGTTCTGCATGAACTGTTCCAGTGTGGGTCTCTTCCACAGGGTGCAGTCCTTCAGGAACAGACTGCTCCAGCGTAGGTTCCCTGCGGGGTCACAAGCCCTGCCAGCAAACCTGCTTCAGCCTGGGCTCCTCCCTCCATGGGTCCGCAGGTCCTGCCAGGAGCCTGCTCCAGTGCAGGCTTCCCACAGGGTCACAGCCTCCTTCAGGAATCCACCTGCTCCGGCACGGGGTCCTCCACAGGCTGCAGGTAGAGATCTGCTTCACTGTAGACCTCCATGGGCTGCAGGGGCACAGTCTGCCTCAGGATGGTCTTCACCATGGGCTGCAGGGGAATCTCTGCTCTGGTGCCTGGAGCATCTCCTCCCTCTCCTTCTTCACTGACCTTGGTGTCTGCAGAGTTGTTCCTCTTACATATTCTCACTCCTCTCTCCAGCTGCAATTGCCATTGTGCAGAAACTTTTTTTCCCCTTCTTCAATATGTTATCCCAGAGGCACTACCACCATTGCTGATGGGCTTAGCCTTGGCCAGTGGTGGGTCCATCTTGGAGCCGGCTGGCATTGGCTCTATTGACATAGGGGAGGCTTCTAACAGCTTCTCACAGAAGCCACCCCTGTAGCCCATCCCTGCTACCAAAATGCTGCCACACAAACCCAATACAGTAATCAAGGTAAACTAAAAAAAAATCATTCAGCTTTTCCAGTATTGCACCTAGACCCATGAAATAATGTGGTCACAGTGTGGTTTTTGATTATTGTGGTCACTATTTTACAAGGAACACACAACAGCTACTATAGGTATGAGATACAGGAACTCTACAAGGCCAGGTTTGCAGACCAGCAGTAATTTATATATGTCCCCTGGCCACCTGATGCTTTTTTAATATGAATCTCTGTACAGCACAGATAGAGTCTAAATACTTTGGTTTACATATTAGCTAGCACTGGCTTCCTCAGCTGTATTATTATTTTCACTTGTCTTTGACCAATATAAGGAGACACATGACAACTCAGGATATGTTCCTAACTTTTAAAACTGTTTCCCATTTCAGTGCAAAGGTAAGTGTTAATCTAGTTCTGTTATTAACTTCTGTAACTATTTTCTGGTGTAACAAAATATATATACTTCTAAATAGCAGGTATGGCTGTCCAAATGATAGCTGACATCATGGTGGCTGCAAAATTCATTGGGGAACTACCGGTCTAGCAATCCATTACCATGATTGGATTTTATAGCTTCCTTTCTGTTTTATCTCCACAGGAAACTCACTTAAAGACAATTTAAAGGCTAGATGCTTCCTTATACTTGTGTAACTGAGAGCTAAATACTGTTGTAAGGGAACTGTGGCTTAAAATGACTGAGCAATAACAAATGAACATTTTCTACCTCTCTTTCTGCAGAAAACTATGTCCAAGTGTTACTATAAAGTTGATTGAAATCATGATGGAAGCTTCTGCTAGAGATTAATGGCTTCATATGATAATATCTTTTCTTGTAGCAATACTACTTTCAAACCCACCCTAACTGGCAGTCCTTCCTTGTTGCTATCATTGATGTAATAATTGTGTTTTCCTTCTAACCTAGGGAAAAGGTTGCACTATTTAGTTTTATTTATACTCCTACATGTTATGACCCAGTATGGCATGGAACATGACTTAGCAATGATACCATTTACGGGCAATGGTTATAATAACAAGACAAACAGTACTTACTGGTAATTGAGGTCCTTAATTAATAACATTTTAAATCCTAGGACAATCTGTTCATTAAACATTGCAGTAAAAGTGCTCAAAATTCATGCCTTCTATTCAGATTGTACCTGGAGTCATTGCTCTGCTAACAGGTTTCACCAGTCTTTCAATTAAATCTAACAAATATAACCTGCTTTGCCATATAGTTAGAAAAAAAAAAAAATCAGAAAAAAAAATCTGTCTATTTCAGAGCCTGTTGTAATCCAGGCTTTTGAATCTACGGCCTGGTTCAGCTGGTAGCTGCATCACTACTAAGCCTCTCTGTTGCATCATGGCAGGAGAAAGAAATTACATGGCCATTAGCCTTCAGGAGACTTGCCTCCCAGGCATCAAATATCACCCAGAAGGATTTACAGCACCTCCTTACCACCTGGAGCAAGCTCAACAGCAGGAACATCTTCTGGATGTGACCCAGTTTGGCTGAAGAATAAGGAACAGCACCTCAGTAAGTGTCTGTCACTGGGAACTGCAGCTCCTCTGGGGATCCATAAACATCCAGTGAGCTGGGGCTTCACTTTAGTGACAGATCATGGCAGGGAGAACATAGTGGAGAGGTGACGGGAAGCAGCTCTAGTGTGGGTTTGTGTCAGGTCCTGGTTCGCTGCTGTATCAGCCAAAAACTAGGAACTGTTACGCAACACTTGGTAGCTAAAGAGCGTCTTCTGGGGAAGCTGAAGGCATTGCAGTTGCCTCTCGGCCCATCTGTGCTAGCACATGCTCCAGCTCACAAGGCAGGGAAGAGTCTGGTCTTCAGCAGAGCATTTCCACTTCTGTCAGTGTTGCAGAGGTATATCTGTCCTGTCTGTCTTCTGCTTCAGGGCACTGTAATTCGAGAGTAGCACTCTGGCACTGAGGACTGATAGTTGTGATTGGATAAGTGCTAGAAATGAAGCCTGAAATGAAAGTCCAGCTAAATTAAGAAATGTTTGCAGTCAGGAAGGTCTGCCTCACACCTCTAGGACTCTTTCTTTTTCTTGTCATTTTACACCAGAAATCTTTTCTAGGTAAGTACTTGCAGTTCACAGTTAAGATACATCTTAATCTTTCAGGTAAATGCTAAGTGATTTTCTTTGCCTTTTGACTACTGGTGCTTTTGAAAAGTCAGGAACAAACAATCAAATGTGTTTAAATGAATATCTGGACAGTGCCACCTAATGGTCTGTCATTTTGATTTGTTATGGTGAGACTAAGTTTTCCTCCTTTGTCTGTATTATTCACAAAGATGGAATGCCTTGCATTTAGAGCACTCTCCTGTCATGACAGCACTGCAATATAAATTTTCCACCTGAACCCAGCCATTCTGTTCTCAGTTCAGATAACTTCTGTCAAGGACTGTGGGTCTTGGCAGTTTCAGCTGAAGTCTTGGTGAGGGAAAACATGACTGAAATACCACATAAAAAAAGTTTCACTTTAATTTTGAGCGGTGTACCAGGACCTGACAGAAACCCACACTAGAGCTCTAGAGCTGCTTTGGTCTCTTTAAAATTCTTTTTCACTTAAAACATAACCTCATACAAAAGTTCTATTGCTTTCTATGGTCATCTCGATGTTGATGCTTTGGCAAACTTTTCATTCCAGCTTTTCATACATAGCCACCTTGAGCCAGTAAAAGACTTCGATGCCTTTAAGTTACCAAGTTTACATTTTCAGGTGCCTGAGCCTGAGCTGTAAGGCAAAACATCTACAGTTCCTAGTGAGTCCATGGAGAGCACATTAGGTTAGAGGTGCTCCAAAAATTTTCGAGGCAGGTAGGGAAGAACGTACAGCTAAATGCTAAACCCTGGAATAGGTCAGAAATCTTTGATCCTCTTCAGAGCATATGTGAATTGGGACTGCAAGGCATCCTTCTCATGTCATTCAAAACCCAGAGCTGAAAACCCACCCCTAAACATTCCCGGGAAGAATGAGCAGGTGCTGTTTCCTCCTTATCCACAGTAGCCCACCTCGTAGAGCAGAAAAGTTCAAAATCCTCAGCCTGCAGACCAGGTAATTCACATCATTCACTTCCACTATCAAACTGGAAAGAAGACAAGTTAAAGGAAGTTTCATGAAGGAAGTCCACTGACCCCACCTATTGGTAGCTGGCCATTAAGCAGTTAAAAATAACAAGATTCCCAGGATTAGGAATTCTGAGAATTCCCAGGAAAGCAAACAAAAAGGATCTGTGTCCAGTGGTTCGGACACACAGTAATGGAAAGAGGGGGGGAAAAGGCCGATCTCTACCTGCAGAGCTTCTTTATATTCCTGATTGTATTATTCATTGCATAATTAAAAATTACATACTGTAAAGTCAGGGTAGCTAAACCCAATCTGGACCAGCTGTACTCTTAGAAATCACACGATAGCAGTGAAAAACATGAATTGGGGAGAGAGGAATTTTCGAACATACATCCCTGCTTCTGGCATATAATTTGCCCTCTGTTAATAGCAATTATACTATAAAACTGCAATCTCTCTGCAGGCATCAGTAGCCAGACCTCATGGCTGTGGGTTTCACAAAGCAGGAGCTAAGCATCTAAAGGTTAAACACTAAAATCAAATTAACTTGGATACCAAAAATTCCTCCCTTTGAGAAATTACAAAACATACAGAAAAAAGAGATTAAGTGGTAAGAGAAAGGAATATAATCTATAAGAGACTATTTAGGATAAGTGAAAAATGGTCTTTATATAAATGCACATTTATATAAACTTCAGTGGCTTCAGTTTAATTAGCATTTTAAAATTGTGTTGTGATTCTAGAAGGGAGAAAATGTGACCTTCAAGGGTAAGAAATGTCTTGTTAATCTTCAAGCAGCTAGCCAGCCCACACTAATTCTCACTTTTGAAGGAGCTAATTTGACAACTGTCATTAAATCTATCCAGATTAATTCTGAGATGTACACAGATGTTTGCTAGAGGTAAAGAGAGTGAATGGGTTATTGGGCTGCTCTTTGGAGGGGCTGCTCGAATGCTGTGCTGGACCACCACATGGTGAAGTGTTGTTTTGTCACCAGTTCCAGAAGCGGATGTGAAACTTCACATCCAGATCTTAGGTTCCTTTCTCCAAGATTCACCTGATGTCTTTCCTTTGTTTGTAGAAGGAAGTCAAATTCGGAAGATATGAAAGAGATGGGTGCCTTCAAAAGGGATTTCTGTAATTAACCACAGATTACAATGTAGTCACTATACTGACATCAGGTTCTGTTTCAGATATGTGACATCACTATTTTACTAAGGACCAAGGAATTTATTGCAAAGTGGGGTAAGGATGAACCATCCACCATACACTAAGTTCCTGTGGGGCCTGATGTGCCTTTCCAGGCACGAGCTATGACTTTGTTACCTTCCCTTCCAAAATCCCTGATAGAAATGAGAGCGCTAATTCTTCAGCCTGAAATGGGGACAAAAACAATCTAAAGACACTTTCCAGTTCAGAAAATGAACATCAGAAATATATCTAACTGCAATGGAAGTTCCCCATAGCAAGTAGGGCCACAGCTGAAATGTATAATATCTTTTTGTATTAATTATTTAACTCTGTTTTTTTGGGGCATTCTTCTTGGAATCCTTGTAGCTGCATAGGAAAGCACCAGAGAATATTTCCATACTAAACTAGAATGCCTTCCCTTCCAAGCAAACATTGTGGTTTTCCTAGGGTTTTGTCAGTTTATATTCCCTGGGAGAGAGGAGAGGAAGAGCAGGCTGATTAGCATCTGTACTTGATGGTGAACTTCCAAGAAGAGAACATTAATTGGCTTCTGAGATTGTAATGTAGATTTATGCTCATTTGCTTTTTATGCTAAAATATTTACCCAGCTAAAAATTTATGCCACGGCTGTAGTTGATCGTGTTTTGGAAGTAAAAGAGTGGATACCTCCCTGAACTTCTTGCTTTAGGATTTAGGAGTGATTATTTGCAGTGTTCATTTGGTGGTTTTGACTAATCTGAGGACTTGCTGCTAGTGGTGCTGACAAATTGTTACATAATTTTATTTTGACCATAATTTGATATTTGCACTGATTAAGTCCTAACTGATTTGGAAGTATTTGTAGAAGGCTTAACTATTGTGTCCTCTTTAAATTGATTCCTGCTTATTTATTACTTTTAATAAAATTCATGAAAGCATATTCAGTCACTTTTTCTTTGACACATGGCTTAGCCACCGAGACTGAACCAATTACTTTCATATGCCTTAGACTGACTCTGGGTGGTTTAATAAGATGAACAGGAGGGAATTATCCAGGATCAATGAGTGAATGCATACTGGTTCTAAGTGCTTGGTAACTCCAGATATCACTTGGTAAAAACAGAGATGATACCATTAATTTCAATTGTACTCAGACTGGCCTTTTCCAGTATGATTTCCTGTCTCAGAATGGCCAATAAAACAGAAGTTTCAGTGCACAAGGAAGTTTTTGACATATGATCTTAATTAAAATCAGATTAAAACCAACTTCTATAAAAATTTCCTATGAAGCAGAAATTCCCCAGAGTCAGTGCCCCGGTTTTGGCTGGGATAGAGTTAATTTTGATAGAGTTGGCGGGGGGGAGCAGTAACTACTGCTGGGGACAGGCTTGGCATTGACTGGTGGGTGGTGAGCAATTGCACTGTGCATCACTTATTTTTGTATATTCTTTTATCGTTATTATTTTTTCCCTTCCTTTTCTGCCCTATTAAAACTGTCTTTATCTCAACCCACAAATTTTATGGTTTTTTTTTTCTTTTTTTTCCAATTCTCTCCCCCATCCCACTGGGTGGGGGGAAGGAGTGAGTGAACAGCTGTGTGGTGTTTAGCTGCCTGCTGGGTTAAACCACAACAGCCAGCAACTGTTATGTGAAAATGCCATTCTTGTCAGTTTGACTAAAAATAGACGTAGCATTGATTTATGAGAGCAGTTACAGGGGGTTTCAGTATTCTCCTGCCCACAGCAGATCTGTTGGTGGAATGCCAAGATGCTGACCCTGATGCTCCCAGGATCTATAGCTCTGGGATAGGCCCAAACCTGTTTTGGCTCCAGAGGAACTGTGCTGAATCTGAGATGCTTTGAATGAAGTATTTCAGGCTCACTGAGCTAGTGGTTCCAAGCAGAAGTTTTTCTCTTCACAAAATGTCTGAAACTCCTGAAGACAGTTATGAGTTGCTCAAATGTCCTGGTTTGTCTTGCAATCAACTGAAACAGCACAGTTTGTAATACCTATCAGTTGCATATCTCACCCCTGGGCTGATCTGATTGTATTGCAGCCTAGCGTTCATTTTGGAAATTAAGAAGTTTCAAAATGTCCCCCAAATGCTTTCAAAGACCCTTTTTTCCAGCTGAGACTGCAAAGACACTGAAACAAGAGCTCTGAGAGCTGAAGTCACCCTCTGGTCTCTTTTGGAGGGTTAACTGGAAGAGGTGGAAGTCTACCAAGCCACATGTTCAATGGACCCCATCACTGTTACAGCAGAGAGTTACCTGCAATGATAGAAAGAAGCTGCAGATCCAGCTGGTCCCTCTGCTCCCAGCTGTCCTGGTACCTCAACAGAGAGGAAAACCCAAGCTACCAGCTACTGCCTCCCATGTGAAGTGTCAGCACGTACTGTATTGTACTGTAATGTACAACCTATCCAAGCTCTAAAGCAATGGAATCTACCACTTGATTCTTGCTGCAGCCTGCAGTTAACCCTCTGCATCTGCTGAGAATGGAGAACAGGGAATAGAGAAAACAGCAATCTAGTTTTCCAAAATGGAAATTTTGCCTTCCAGGGCAATAACCCACAATGGGAGGAGCAGAGACAGCAGCTGAGCAGAAGTGGTGGGGGAGCAGGAATTGCACAGTGTGTTCAGAAGAGATCAGTTTCTGTCAGTCACCTTTTGCAGGGAAAAAAAAAAAAAAAAAGCTGAAGGTGGGATTCAGATTCAAATTTAGACCCCTAGATTTAGTTTTCAGCCATGTCAGCCTACAGCATATGAACCAGGATCAGAGTTCAGCTGCTAAAACAGAAACCTAGTGCCATATGACATGCCTTAGAGCATCTGAAATATCTGTGTGTGGGTAGTGGATGTGACAAAGGGCTGGAGCCTTTGGGACAACATTTGGGGGCCCAGTGGGATTTCCCATAGTTCCTAGAAAGATGCTAGCTGACTATCTAGCAGTAGGCAACTGATTTATACCCTGACCGTTTAAGCTCCCATGATAGCCAACAGAGAGCTTGAGTCATTTGCCCACATTTGGTGCCATCAGAGGTGCTCTGGAGTGAGCACCTGAGACACCTGCAAGGCACAGGCAGGTATCACACAGGACTGATGGGTGTCACACACATCCTGGAAGGGCATCTGGAGATCAGGCAGGATGCCTCGGAGCTGCCTAAATGGCACTGGACATCTACAAGTGAGCAACTGATTTCAACTTGGAAGTAAATCACACTTCCTTGAAGTACAGAGACCTGTTCACCTCACTAAAGTTAAAGTTACATTTGCTGAACTGAACAGCTCTCCATATGCATTACCTGTATCCCCACTGTCTACAGAGATTAAAGATCTTGTTCACAAAGTGGACATTGTAGGTTCACCTACATTTTCATCCCTGGAGCTCCTACAGAACATGTCTATAGTCCCAAATAGGGCTGTTTTGTCCAGGCACACTCAATCCCCTTGTTTTACATACGAATGCTGGATACCCCAGCTAGATAACTGCTTCTAGGAAGGCTGGCACCTGAAGGTTAGGTGCTGCAATGTGCTGCACTGCAATGCTCAAGTGCCCATGGTGGATCTGAATGTCTATCTGTATTTAGGACCCTAAGGAGCTTTATAATTTCTTCCCTGATGGATTTAAAGGAATAGACAAAAGATAAGACTGAGCTTCATTTTTCCCAAACTGTGTAAACCACAGATGCTTTGTATTTAATAAAAGGTACCACTTGATGTTGGCTTCCTGTGGTCCTTTTTATTAAGTGTTATTTCTAAATGCACCCTATGAGAGAATAATAATAAGCCTTGCCACACTTGCTGCACAGAACCCATTAAAAACATCATCTGTCCTTACCCTGTGAGAATGTGCCCCTGAGAGGTGGTATGAACATTGATTTTCAGAAAATAAAGAAGAAAATTACCAGCCAAAGAAGCTTCATACTTTACCTTAAGTAAAAAAAAAAAAAAAAGAGCAAGTCTACATTTCAGAGGTCACATGCACCTTTGTGGTACTTTGGCTATCACATTACAAAGTTTGGTGATAACTGAAGTAACCTGACTGATACTTGTCAAACTGAAAATTCAAATGCCTATTCGAATGCTCTCTGATTTCATAAAATTGGACCCAAAGTTGTCCCCCCTCATGTTTTGACCAGAAACTCAGAAACTCTTCAGAGAGTCAACTCAAAAAAATTTAGTCCAGAGCACATTAAATGTCATCTTCTAGTGAATCTGAACTAGCCTAGGAGAATGGTGAAAGTCTGTCTTTGTTTCTGTAACCGATCTGGTGAACAGCCCTGGGAAAATCCTCCTCCTCTCAGTGCTGCTCTGTCCACAGCTACAGTGAACAGTGTTGTGTTTGACCACAAAGCGCCTTGAGAGCTGTAGGTTCAGCTCCAAGATTTGGAAATGTTGTTACAGTACATTATTTCCAACAGAAGTGATGGGACCAGCATCACAAGAGACCTAACATGACAGCTAGATACAGCAGCAAACAGGTAAAAAAGGGGCAGGGATTTGAACAGTGATTTTGGTTTGCTTCATTCCACAGCAACAACTACCATTAAAAATCTTGAAAAGTCCTATTAATAATGCAAGAAAGGAATAAAATGAAAAAGGTTAAGGCTGTGTTGATACAAGGTATTAAGGAAAGTTTTTACTTTAATGATATCCTTAATCCTTTTCTTTTTCACTGAAAAGATTTATAAGAAAAGCTCGTATGACTACATTCTAGACTGTATTTGAAAAGACTAATTCCTTACTTTTAAGGGGAAAAAGTAGTTGAGATAGAGTATAGCTCCATTTGCTGCTGCTAAACCTGCTCCCTTTGAAGCCAAGTGAGATCAACACACAATGTAAGAGAGAACAACAGAGCTGCAGTTCTTGTCTCTGGTGAAGCTGCAGCTTTTGTCTCTGGTGATGCCTGCTGCTTGCAAGCCCGCTGCTGGAGGCAGCCTGTGCTGCTGGCAGCTCCTCAGTCACCATGCCGATGCTGGTGCTGTCCCTGTACTGACAGTGCTCGCTGGCCTGTCTTGATGCACTGATGATTCTCGTGGCACCACTGCCTGTGACCACATCGCTTTGCAAGGCCATGCTTTCTGAGTCCAGATTGCTCTGGTTGCACTGAAGGAAGTTAGAGGCTTGCACTAGGTTGCTGCCTTTTGAAGGAAGTTATTGGAAGGAGTAATAGTGCTCGGTGCAAAGAACCGAGAACAGGCTCTTAATGAGCTTCTTCCAGGACTGGAGGCAAAAGCACCACTTGACTGAGTTCAGTTTACAAGTCTGTTAATTAACTCAGATGAGGCTAGTTAGCACAGCACCACAGCGCCTGGCCATGCTTCTTGCAGGGCCCTTAAGAATTTGTTTGTCCAGTCGTATACCCTGTGGTGCTGCCTCGCTGCAACTCCACATTAAAGCTTGAGAATGTCTCCCAGTTTGGCAGGAATCAGGGTCCTCCGAGCTCATGCAGCAGGTAGGTACCTGCCGTACTGACAGGCCAAGAGCTCACGCTTCTCCTGCATCTACCCCCAGGCCAGTCACACCCACCATTTGTTATATCCGGTTTGATGTAAAAGACGGAGATGGATTTTGCTGCCTTGAAAACTGCTAAGTACAGGCCATTCACAGAAGAGCTTAGACCTCTCAGATCAATGCTTCTCCTTATGTGCACAGAGATCAATAAACACAGGTTGTGTTGTTCCAGGTTGAAAGAGTTAACTGCTTTTCAGCTGATTCTAGCATCTCCATTTATAGGTAGTGACTTATGTTTGCCTGAGTTGTAAGACAGTGTGTCATTCCTGTATTAGTCATAATTTAGTTATACATTTCTGCATAATTTTAATGTATGTCAAATATGATTCATCTGGGATGCTACTTCTACTATCACGCAGCACTTACCCAACTGATATTTCAGGATAATGTAGATCTTGGGAGACCCTTAGAATAGGAAACATATTAATGCTCCAGAAGAAAAAAAAAAGGTGGGAAAAAGTCACACCAAGACTGTGAAGGTGAAGGCTGTGATTAAAAAAGGACAAAAATGTGTAAATGAACAGGTGCTATGTGTGCAACTCAAGCATTTTAGTCAACAGTCAGTCATCTGGGGTCCCACAATATTAACCTGTGGATACCTTCACAGAGAGAATCATTGCAACTCAGGACAGGCATCTAAAATAAATAAGAAAAATTGCCCTCTTGAGATACTCTTTCTCTCTCTTTTTTACAATAAAGTGAGTCTAGACAGCTAGTTACATTTTCAGAAGTCAAGAGTTCAGCAGATAAACCCAACTTACGCTAACTCAAAATGGAAAGGACAAAGACATATGTTAAATCCCATTCCTATCTTAGGCTTTCTTCAATGTTTAGAAGCTGTGAACAAATAACACACATGCTGCTCAAACACCCTTTGTTTCTCCCACTAACCAGCATACCTGGAGGAGGCACAGGTGCAGCAGCCACCAGTAACACTGCTACTGAACAAACCAAGCCTGAGTCCTCCAGGGGATGCATGAGGTGGGAACTTCATGAAGTCCAGCAAGGCCAAGTGCAAGGTCCTGCACCTGTGTCAGGGCAATCCCTAGAATCAGTATGGACTGAGGAATGAACAGACAGAAAGCAGCTCTGTGGAGAAGGACTTGGGGACACTGGTGGTTGAAAACTTGGACACAAGCAACTGAAAGAGGGTAGATTTAACTGTACATAAGGAATAATTTTTATGACGAGGGTGGTGAGACACTGGAGCAGGTTGCCCAGAGAAGTTGTGGGTACCCCATCATTGGAAGTGTTCAAGGTCAGGTTGGATGGGGCTTTGAGCAACCTGATCTAGTGAAAGATGTCCCTGCCTATGGCAGGGGAGTTGGACTAGGTGATCTTTGAAGGTCCCTTCCAACCCAAACCATTCTGTGATTCTGTGCAGAGATGCAGAGCCCCGAGTGTCCCACCTCAGTGATGTACAACTGATTTCAGAGACACCAGGAATGCCCAAGGATTCAAATTCCCTGCTTCACCAGCAGAACAAGCCATTAGCTGTTTAAAGCATCACTGATTATCTCAAAGCATCACTTGACAGTTATCCTATGCAGCAAATTCTTCAGTTCTGCTATGTGATGTGTAGAGATGCCAGAAGGCAGACAATGGCCAACAGTTTAATACACGAGTTTTTTGAAAGCCAAGCCCAGTCACAGCTCTTGAACATTTTGCAAATGTTATTAAGCCTTCCTCCACCTATGCTGCCACAGGGATGAGCTTTCTGTGGGAATGGTCAGAGCATGCCTCAGTCGGGGATATTTCACCCACAGGCAGAAGGACAGCACTATATCCATGTAAACAAATGGCAGAGAGACAAAGTAAACATCTGGATAGATAGATTAGTAGATAGACACAATTCAGTTCAAAAGCTTTCTCTCTGATTTCATGGAGGGACTTTAACATCCCTGTGAGTGCACAGAGCAATGGGATTACAGATGCCCTTCTCTCTTTCTATCCAAGTGAAGGTTGAATTCCTGATGCAAAGTGTGATGCTCCAGCAGGAGACCCTGATAAAGCCCCATTCCTAATATGCAATACCCAACATATAAACACTGTGGATTCAGGTTCCCATATTGACTCAGACAACACAGAGATTCTCTCAAGCTGAGACTCCATCAGCAAGGTATGATGTGATGTGTGGGGGTAAGAATCCAGGCATGAACACCTGAAATGGCTGGTAACACTGATCTGTTTCAGTGGGAAGATTTGGTGGGCAAATATGTGTGGAAATGTTAACAGTTATAACTAATTTCTTTCTTGGTGGGTCAGCGCTGCCCATTTGTTCTCTAGAATAAAGCCCAAAGGCTCTCTTTAGAAATGGACTGTCTGTGACAGCTCTAATGAAAAACTGTACCATGACTAGAGCCATTAATCACAGTGTGACTGTAACACCTTAAAATGAAATCAATCCAAAATAATTGAAGCCTTTCTAAAGATCTGACTCAGGTTCTTGCATTGATTCTGGTCATGTCCAGCTGAGATCAGATTAGGGAATGACGACTTACTCAATTTATCTACTTATGCTCTATGTCAGCTCAAAAAAAAGGTATGCATGCTGACAATTATTTATGCTTGAAAATCCTTCTTTTAAATAAAAGTACTTAAAAATTGCACCACCAATAATAAATTAAAATCTTATCCTTCCTTCATGTAGATATAGATACAGAGCTATAGTTCCCAAAGCATGGGACTGGAAAGCACTTAGATCACCCATTCCCTGTTCCTCCCCAAGGCAGGTTCAGCTATACTTGTGTCAGTCTTGACAGATGTTTAAAGACTTATCACTTTTTGTCCTTTTCACAGAAAATATGGGGAAGACCTTATTCCCTTTGTCTTTATAGCTAATTTTTTGAAATGTGATCTCATGTCTGCCTTAAGCTATTTCTTTTCTAAACCAAAGAACTCCAAGCCTTCCTTTAGCTTTTCCTCACTTGGCGTTTTCTAAATCATACTTGCCATGCACTTCTCTCCAGCTATGCATATTTCATTGAAATTAGGTGATAAACACTGCTCACAGGTCTGCTCACGTATTACCAGGATCAAATAGGAAGAATTATTTCATGTCCCTCGCACATAATAGCCCTGTTTATACATCCAAGAACACCTCTTTTATCACAGTGGCACATTACTGCTTGCTTGCCTTGTGTGCCACTGTAATCCCTGTGCCATTCACAGAGCTGCTGTCCAGCCAGTTGTTCTCTACCCTGTATTTGTGCAACCTACAGGTCCTGCCTGCAGGTTGCATTTGGTTCTTGCTCTCGAGGAAATGTGCCCTGTTCGAGTTGCCTCATTTCGTCAATGGGCCTTGAGGAGCTGGAGTTCAGATCCGACCCTCTGACCACCCTTCCTGGTCAGTGCAGTCCCTCACCCAGGCCACTCAGAAGGATATTGAAGAACACAGCCCAGAGGAGATTCCTGTGGATTTCCCTTCAATGCCTCCTTCCCATCTAGCAATGAACATTCAATAATTATTCTCCAAGAAGTTTTCCAACATCAGTCCATCCACCTAAGAATTGTTGTATATTTTCCTGGTTTGTCTTCAAAAATGTTAAATGAGATAGCTGTAAGAGCCTTTGCAACACAGAGCTTGCTACTGGGTTATGTTAGAATGGTTTGATATATGTTTGACAAAATATATTTGCTGAAAATTGACTTTCTCTTATCTTCTAGGTGTTTACACAAGGTTTCCTTCATTTCCTTCATTATATTTCAATTTCTTTTTGGAAATTGAAAGTATCTCAGCTCATAATTCCTTGGCTGGGGGCGGGGGGGGGGGGGGGGGGGCTTCTCCTTTTAAAAAGACAGGCATTTTTGTTGTCTTTTTCCAGTCTTCTGGAAGCTTAACTCAGCTCCAGCTCCTTCAGATTTTCAAAAGTAACTACCTGCAGTTTTGCAAGTCCTTCAGTCACTCAGATGATGTAGGGTAAATTTTTGTGTCCTCTAACTTGTGCTTTTTAAGCTAGCCACCTGGTTAAAATCAACCTTTTCAGTGAAGACTGTCACCAAAAAGAAAATGAAAACTCTGACCTTCTTATTGTCATCTGCTAATATCTTTCCATTTCTACTGAGCAGTAGTCTGATGCTTTCCTTGCTTCTTTTCTCCTCAGCTAATTCACTTTCTAAGAATCTTTCTTGCCATTCTTTGCTTATGATGTTTTGCATTTTTCCCCTTTATCTTATGCTGATCTATTCATATTTTGATTAAGTTTCTTTTGTTTGGCAGATGAGGGGGGAAAGGGGGAGGAAAGAGATACTTTCTTCCTACGCTTGTGGTCAGTGAAGAACCAATGAATGATTCAGTCAGGCTTCTCTCTTACACAACTTCCAGACTGTGGACTAAACTGCTCTGTGGTGCTATCCTTGTTATGATTTTGGTTCACAGGTACAAACTAGCTGATGTGGCTACTGCTGCATAATGTTAACTGAATATTTTTGTTGGTTTTCCTTTTACCGGTAGACAAAAGCACAATTCTCCAACACACTGTGCATGCAACCAAAAACTGCACTGAGATTACCTGTGGGATAAAACAACACAAAGATAAACCAGTAAATACAAGGGAGCAATGCCATTACAAAACAGCATATGTGACTTCTGAAATGGGCAGCGACATATTACCTCTTACCCAGACACAGGTCTCACCTTGGAAGTAACAACTTACTGCTGAGTTGATTCAGTCAGTGATTTAAGGTGCCCATAATTCTGTCATCATTTGTGCACTCCCAAATCACCCATAAAACATATTTAGCATGATGAAAAAAAAATAAAAAAACAAAACCAAACAAACAAAAAAACCAACCCCAAAAAAACACAGCTCCATTTCATTTTCTAGAGTACACAGTCCTGGCAACAGGAGGATGGATGTTACAGACATCATGCAAGTTCACATGCTCAGCAAGTGCATTTACCATGCTCTTGGCTATACTAGAACTGTTGCTCCAGAAGAGTTCAGCTCTGTGGCTTATTTGCCAGCCTAGATGCCTGAGATATCCAAGGACATCTCAAGTTGTACTAGATGCCTGTGGTTGGGCAACCAAATCCCACATTTAAATTTCAGTGAGAGGAATCCCATCCAAAGTTCTAAAATGTGGTTTGAATTCCAGACAAAAATTAAAAGCTGGATGAACATTTGCACATGGGAACTGAAACTGTAAAAGACATTATTAAGGCCTTAAAACATGTGAAAGTAAAAATTGTGCTTGAAAAAGAACTGCCCTTTAACCATTGCAAAATTCATCCAGAAAACCTTCCTTTGCAGTGAAAACAAGAGCCAGGTCCCCACAGGACTCATAAGGACTCCGGAGTATGCCCATGAGGAGAGCAAAGAGCATTTTTGGAGTATCACTGATTAGAACACAGGAGGCTGTTCCTCTCTGCAGTGATTTCAAATTTGCCTTTAAGGCTACACAGCAGGCAGATTTTTTAAACTTAATCTATACTTGAGAGTGGTTTTGTTTTGTCGGTTTATGGACAACATGTTTTTAAGATTGATGAGGTCCAAAACTGTATGAAAGGCAAGAATGAAGATAATGAAGAAAGAGGGCTGTGAGGGTAAAAGAAGTCTAACAAGCGATATAAGGAAGTGAAGCCCAGCATGTACACCCTCCTTAGTTGTCAGCTGCTTTCCAAAGGCATTAAGGAAAGTAACTAAGAGGCACCTGGCTCCAGGGAGACTCTTGTGGAGTCAGTCATACTCAGTACATCCTTCCCATTCAACTGTGCTCTCTAGGGGTGCATTTTACTGTAACAGGGCAATGCCTCTGTATGCTTTTTCATATTTATGGAGGGATGGATATATATATATGTGGATGGTATAGGCAGACACGTGCTTCTCTGCCTATGTCTGCTTCCAGCCGGTCAGACACAAATTAGCTCTAACACAGAAGTCATATGGTGTTTACACAGGATCCATGTCAGCCAGACCGATTGGCTCAGGCTAAAAATTGTACACAGCATCTAGGTTGGACCTGGCTCCTTCCTAGATAGCTCAGAGAGTGTCAGCTCAAGCTACACTGAGCTGTAGGTCTTCCCACTGTGTTTAGAGACTAAGTGGTGTCCTTTGAAGTGGTGCAGGAGCTCCTCATCACCGATCCCTGCCTTGTCTGCATGGGTAACCTGGCACAGGTAACCAAACCTCATGCATTTGTACATGGCAAAAACTACAGCCTCCTGGAATCCCACTCTGCAGGGCTGGGCTCCTAATATTCTTCACATTGCATAAACAGAAAAGCTGCAGCCCTCACGTAAATGAAAAGAAGCAATATTATTCCTATTCATGATAATCCAGTTAACTTCTGTTGATGCCATGCCCCCATATCAACCTCTTTTAAACAAAGAGGCAAACAGACGGAAAGAGAGCTTCCATTTTGATGCCTGTTTCTTGCATCTTTGTTTCCACATTCATTATTGCCACAGAATAGACGCCAAGTTAAACAATTGTTGCTTCTATTTGTTCATTTGAGCATAAAGACACAATTCTGTGGCCTTGCACAGATACTTAATTATTTTGAATAAACACAATAGAAGTGAAAGTAACTGCAAAAAAGTCAATCAAATCATATAGTTTTCACCCTTTTCATTGCTTCATTAATAGTTCATTGGGGCAGAGTATAGTGGATATACTTATTTTGATCTCAGAAATTACCTTCCCATCACTCTTTTTTTACAGTACTAGTATGTACACATAATTTATTTTAAGTCTTGCATTGTATCACAATGGATACAGGCAAATAGACTATGAGGGGTTTGAGATTTGTCACAGAGGGTGTCAGTCATTTGTGAGTAGGGACCTAAGAAAAATTCATGAAACATCTTCCAGCTGCATAGTGTCTTCCCAGCCTCGTCCCACTTCCATCTGTACCTCCACTACCTACATACTATACACTCTTTTACTTTATCATGCTGAGACAAACCTGCTCAGACAGATGCTGGGCTAACCTGGGGAAAAGCACCTGCCAAATGAATCCTCATGGATTCTGCAAAGGTACACATAAACACTTCTTACACATGTGAATTGCACACACTATTCAAATAATGGTGACTGGAAGGCCAATCTGTAAATGACGCTTTTCCTGTGATATAATACAGGTCAGAATAGGTGACTTGGGAATCCCCTGTGGCTTTAAATTCAGGAAAAAAATCTCAGTATCACAGAGTACCCTCTGCTGGCCTTCTGTACTGCCATGAATTTCAAGTCACCATGCCCATTTTTATTTCACATAGGGTAATTATTAAAAAGCCAGACATAAAATCATAGAACACACAAAATCCTCTGAGGGAAAACACTCAAATAGGCTATTGTATTCTGTAGGTTCTTGTTACTTCTTAAGTACATTATTATTCTTTATTAAGAAAACGTATCTGGGACGACATAAAATTCAGCTCAAGGGTGACTAAACAGTGTCACCAGTCCAGACTTTAAGAATATGTCTGTTTCTACCTAAAGCTACTGCTGATGGAAGAATATATTGGTCTTGACTCAGAAATCAAGCCCTTCCTATTTATGTTGCTGGTGCGTAACCTAGGCATTCTAGGATTTATGAAGAAACACGTTTGGGGTTTTTTTGCTGACACACATTTAGGAATAGTTCTTCAGCACAAGACAACAAATAAAAACATGTTATCTTCTGAAGTGGTTTCCTTTTACATTTTTAATATTCTTACTCTACAATGATTAAAGTTACACCTGAAATATAGTTGCAGGAGTTGGTTTCCTGCACTGTCTTCTTTGCTTCAGTGTATATTAGAGAAATCATTACCTGGAGAAATTATCATAATTCATGTTTCTAGGCTGTAGGTTTTGAATTTTAAATTAGTTGAGTTAACCTGTAAAGGCAATGACTGCATTTATTGCAATGTCTTTCATATAGTAGGTTCTCTTTATACACCGATAGTTTGCTGATGAATGTGTTTAGTATGTTGTTTGCCAGACAGCCATTACTGAAGCCCTGGGAGAAGGAAGTTCTGTCAAAGTGACAATTTTTTTTGTGAAAATAGGATTTATAAATAGAATACATGAAGATTTTCATTCTGTTTGGGAAAATTCTTTACCTCTATAAGCATTCTTAATCTAGGGAAGAAACAAAAATACAGTATGTTGTGTTTTCTGCTCCCAGATTGTATAAAATTTTCCTTTTCTTCTTAAATGTTGTGGAAAAAAAGAACACATCTATAAATTTTTAAAAGATTCAAGAGACTTCTAGGTGTCCACTGTGAAACAACTAAATTGACCCTGATTTATATATTCAAAAAGCCATTCCTTGTGCAACCTATGTAAAATGGAGGTCCTTTGAAGTAGCTCAGATTGGCTTTCACAAATTGAGACACTCAACATTTTAGAAAGCTTGGACTAATGTACCTCTACCCATTAAGAAAAAGTAGGTTTATGCTCTGAGGAAAGATCTTAGGCCTGATCTTGCAAAACCTTCCATGCATAATTAATGTTAACCCTTGCTACCACATGTGTATTATTGGGATCAGAGTTTCATTTGTGTACAAGCTAATTCAAAGACCTTTTTTTCCTTCCCACAACAGAGAACCAGTGTTATTCTGGAATGAATGATGAGCAATGGGATAGTAAGTAGTGACTCATTTGCACTTTGAGTGATCACACTGGTGCACTTGACCTGTACAGCTAAATAAAACCATACAATTCAACCTAACAATGTTTACGTTCAAGCATAATTGTCCTGAACACTTTATCTGAAAAATGTCTATCAATTACAGAATGAATCATCCAAAAGGAGAAAGAACTGCAGAAATATAAATAATTAACTAGAATGTACTTACACAGGAAGATGTCCGCAGCAAAAAGTCTTTCATTGGAGCCTTAAGGCAGGTAGTGATGCGGTGAACTAGTGCTTGAATGCAGTCCACTGTGTATTAAGGCTTAGTCCTGGAAAGACTTATGCCCATAGTCAGCTGCAATCGTAAAACACAAGCCTGTGAAAGTCAATGTACGTGCCCAAGCACTTAAAGATAAGCCCCTGTACGTGCCTCCACATGACTATAGGGAGAAAAAGACAGTTTTGTTGAGAGGTCATCTGTCTGAGACTCTGAAGTCAGGATTCACTTTCCAGCTTTGCCACCAATTTGCTTGTGACTTTTCTTTTCCTCAGTACCAAAGTTATAAAATCAGAGTAATGGAACTTCCCTAATACGTGAGATTGTTGTGATGAAACAAATAAAGACTGTGAAGTAGCCATGTACAGCAGTAAACACTAAAGTGCATTTTAAAAGCAACTGACAGAAGAATCTACTAATCAGAAAGTGAATGAATTTTAGGCCATCTTACATTTTTCTTTTAATGACATAATAGTTGTCAAAACTGGATTTAATTTTACTACATGCTATAATTTAAGAGAAGAGCCTTAGTAATATAAATAATTTATTTCTGCAAGATAAACCTTGTCTCAAAATACAGTCACAGAGAATTTCAAATACATCTCATTTTTTGCTTTAAAAGTGCCTTGATCCTGCAGAACTTTGGCGTATATGCTCAGCTGTTAGATAGAAATAATTGTATTGACCTCATATTCCAGATGGCAGTACTTATAGAACTTCAGATGAAATTAACTATACAGAGACTGTGACCACGATTGGAACCAGTGGCTGAAATGGCTCAGTAAACACATACATGTTATGCAAGTCATGTATGTATGTCAAGCGGGAATATGAGACAGGAATGCCAAAGTTTCTCTATCTATAGGTAACCTGACAGTCATGACATATTAGGATTTTTTTTCCCTTTGGGGGAACTTCCATGAAATATCCTACTGGTACGTCTAAAGTCTGGCTTCATTCACTACTGGGGCTGTGGTTCACTCTAGTGGGATTTTCCCCCACACATAACTTAGTCAACAAGCACACATTTATTTGTGAGGAGGAAAGAATAGGATATTATAAAAATAATAACTTTTGTTAACCCTTTCCCTATGCTATTTCACTGTAACTATAGAAGCCCAGTGGTGGTAACCACTTTCAGACACACATCTTCTATTTACTCCAATACCGACTGAAAACACCAGCTTAGTCATCTACAGCCTTTGTTAGACTATGCTGCATCTTATTCTTCTACAGGCTTGCAGTGCCAGCACATCCAGCATGTCCCAACACAGTACCATTTCCAGGGAGCTGTAATCCCTTGTGGTGCAGTTTCTGGAAATAACAGTGCTTGCAAACTTCCCCGTGGGTCCACAGGCACCTGAAGAATTGAACTTTTTTCTCCTTTGTGCTCCTCCAACCTTCTCCTCTTGCACCCCAATGACACATGAGAAGCAGATGCAGGAAAATGGCCCCTGCAGAGTTCTTGAGGGCTGCCTAACAGAAGACTTCCTCCCACCAGGGACGATGTAGCCTACACAGGGTAAGTTTGAGGAAATTACAAAACAGTCTTGGTCACGCTAATGTTTGAAACACTCCTCTTTGACTTTCTTAATATTACAGCTATTAGCTGTGCAGCTCCAGTCTTAATAATAAGCCAGTTATAGCAGTGTTAATGTCTTCTGTCTCAGAAAAGGTGTCTGGCCAAACAATTGTGAAAACCTTGACAGATTTGCAAGAACACTGCCATCATTGTTCTACTCAGTGGTAGATTTTCACCTTTATACAGAAATGGAAATATGAAGAAAAGGACTCAAGGCTTAGGGGGAAACGTGAGCAAAATTTTAACAACATTAAGCATCATTAGGGTAAAAAAAAACATTACAGGCTACCTATTCTAGTGGGAAAGGACTACAGAGTATAAAAATTTCATCTACAAAGACACTTTGGCTAGCATTTTGTATACCAAGCTGCTGCTTATTTTTCTTACGAGTGGGGTTTTTTTAGTGTTTTGTTGTTTTTTTTTTCTCTTGGCTACTAACAGGAAACTTTTCTGTCGTCATTACTTGAGTTCCCACTATACTGGTGACCCATGCAGGTTAGCCATTTATGAATGTGCAACACTGAACATTTTACAAAGTTCATTAATCTTCACTGCCAAGTAATTAATGTCAAAGAGACAGCATATTTTTATATGCATGTAATTAATGTAATTATAAATGGGGGAGTAAGGGAAGGAAAAAGCAGCGAGCAAAGTAAATTAGTTCCGCAGAGGTCTGGGAGATTAAATAGTAACCTTTTATTGCTTGTTCAGGAATATGTGAAGCATCCTCCTTCAAGAGAACATGAACACAAAAATTAATGAAAGGGTAGAAGGGCTTGACAGACTCCAAAGAAGTTGATAGACTCCAAAGCAGTTTGCCAAGTAGAGCACCAAAATAAAAGCTTCTTTAACTTTGAAGGAATGTACAAAGCAGAGGACATTACAACCTTCTGCTATGTCTCAAATACAGCTCCTGTCAACAGTGAATTTACATTTTAAAACTAATGAACATATTGTATCAGACTCTGCTGTCGCTATTTTCCTGGTGCTGGCTCAGTGAAATATAGGAGATGGCTCCAGCACAAAGAGAAAAGGGCTCTCAGGGGGAATAACCATAAGCATAGAGATAAAAGCAGCCCTGATATGCTTTCCCTTTAGTCATTGGGGTATGGAGGAATTCTCTCAGTAACAAAAGGCAAGGGTGTAAAATGTACACACAATAGACAATTGCTTATAAAGGATTAACGTCCTGTTGCTGCAGCTAGATGATATTTTAGAACTGGTCTAATCTAATTTTGGATGGAGAAGGGATTTAACTAGATCATTTGACTAGTCACAAGTTCTGCAGACTTTTAAGGTTTTAATGATCTTGCAAGGAAAGCTTTATGTAGCATCAAGCATCACTTGGCTTTTAAACTAGTGTGCTTGGCTAAAGAAAGGGATGCTGATTATAAATAGAAACACAGTTGCCTGCAGAGTCTTGGATGTCTTTCCTCAGCACCTAAAAATAATTGTCCTGGAAGATGTAGTCCCTGGACCTATTGTGTCATACTCTTATCTAGTCATCAGTCATCACACAAGAAGAGATCAGAAGGACACTGCAGAGAGAGAAGATCCACATGTGCTTTGAGACTCACATGGTATTAACTGATTAAGATGCAGCTTGCATGAGAGAAGTGTATGTTTGCCATGAGCGGGTTGATCTCCTTGAGTTTGGACATGCCTACATTGTGACTTTGCCTATTTCACTCTTTCCCACACTCTGTACCCCAGACTCTTTCTTTTCAACACGGAATTTTTGAGAATTTCTCTAAATAGTCGTTGCAACAAAAGAGTTCCCATTTCCTCAGTGACACCTATCATGTAAGGCAGTGAAAAAAAAACTAATTAGAAGCAGTGGAAGCTTAAACTTCAGTATTTGGCACGTGTAAAGGAAGATATAAACTACAGTAGTAGATCTGAAAAAATTAACAATGTTACTGCAACACAAAAATGAATTAGAAAACACAGTAGGAATTTTTCATCACTAAAGTTTATGATTTTCTGCTCAGAACACTAATCACCACTGACTTTAAGTTCAATTTAAAAAAATTTTCATCAAATCCATTTGACAGAGGTACAATTTCTCATGAGAAAATTCCACTCTACAGTATTGCCAAGACAAAGAGCTCAGAAGTAACAAAAGCAGTTTAAAAACTGTAAGTCCTTTAAAAAATAGCTTGTTATATTAAGGCTAGTTTAATTTCTCCACATTATTTAAAAAAAAAAAAAAAAAACAAAAAACAAAAAACAAACCTGTCTAGAAAAGCATTGCATTTACCTTGAAATTCCACTCGCTAAAACTTTTGTGTGACATTCAGGTCATTATTTGAGGTTAGTTTTAAAGGCTGATCATTTCATTCAGCCTTGGAATTTCACCAGAGATGTCTGAAGGTTTACTACTGCAAGACTAAGATAAATGTCCTATCTGTAGAGAAAGAAAAATATATTCAGATACATACCTGTATCAAAAACTCTATATGACTCATTCCTAATGTACATGGACTAGAAATATCAAAGCACTCTGGTAGCACTGCCACATTCCACTGTGGTGAGGACACATAGAGTATAGAAAAAATGCAGCTTGAGTCATATGATCCAGACCCCCAATCGTATCCATAATTATTAATTATATTTTTAAATTTTTATTAGTTTGTTCTATAAATTGTTATATTGATCGATAACTTTGTCATTTTATGAATTATTAATGGTAAAATCAACTAAATACAGACTGTAAATACAAATTTATAAAATAACGAAAACCACCTGGATTAATCAGCAAAGAATATAACACAAAAAAGCAATGGGAAACATAGGGACTGATTCTGAAATGAGCAGTCCACTAAAATAACTAAAATGGCACAAATAATGCTGTTGTTCCAAGCTGTATTTTGTGGAACAGGCTCAATGATTTTGTTAATACGGATTAATTATCTTGACATCGGTCAACTTTCTCTGGTATAAACTGGTTATAAATAGACTGATTGCATGCTTTCTAAAGATAAAAGAAACATTTCCTGCCCCTACAGGAAGTATTGACCCAAACACTAAAAGTCAAAATTGGCCTAAGCTACTTGGTGACACCAACAATGGTCTTTAAAATTGGAAAGAAAAAAAAGGACTAAAAAAATGGTGTGAAATACAATAGGGTCAGTTCCAAAGTACTTCACTTGGGCTGAAGAGTGAAGGACTACTGAGTGAGCAGCAGCTCTGCAAAGGAGGCTCTTGTGATGATGGGGATCCCAATGTGAGTAGGAGTCAATAATAACCCAGTGTTAATTGACTTAGTCAAATGTTAAGTTGTCACAGGCTGAGCATATCTGGCCGTGTCTTATTTTAGGAGTTCAGCTGTCCGTGCTACAGTACATGAGTCACCCTTCACGATTTCTGTTTTTCATGAACTCCTATTTCAGTTACTGCCAATTTGTATCATATCCTCACAGCATATGTTCACAAAGCATGCTCTGAAGAAGCCCACCCTGCACATCCTGCATTTGTCTAGCAAAACTTCTAAAGGATGCCTGGATGTTACTGCAGAAGGTTCACTGGAGTCTTCTCTTCTGGTTCATCAATGCTATAACATATTTCACATATCTTATTTAGAGAAGGAAAATATGCAACTATATTCTGTTTTTTCAGGGAAAATTTGTTTTGGGTATTATAGTCCATTTTAACAAAAATCTGTAAAAATAATTTCAGGTGTTTTCTTGCCTTGGATTCTCTATGCCCATTTCTTTCCTCATATAAACATATTTTCCTACTTTGGAAGTATTTTTTTCTTCACTGTTGCTGTGTGAAATGTAAAACTGGCGATGGAAATTGACTTCAGGCCCATTCCTGCAAACATAACAATGAAAACTAAGTACTGACAAATGCATAAACAACTTAAAAAAATGAGTTTTATTTCTGTAGTCTCAGACAAAAGAATACCTAATTCAGCTTTGCCTATGCAAAGGACTTCAGAATTCAGACTTTGGAGTATTTAAAGTGGACTAACATTCTGCTCTTTTCAAAGTTATTTATTTCTTTGTTTTTATCAGCTTACAGAAGATCTGCAGCTATACAGCTATATCTGCAATTTTATACTTTTTTTTTCCAAACATACAAATAGCAGGAAGTCTTAATATGCATCGTCCAGATAAGTGCTCTTTGCTCTCCTTTTTGGCTCCTCCTTTTACTGCTCTGCAAGGGTTGCATATTGGGCTCTACCTTCATCTTCTCATTTTCTATGCCTCACATTATCAACCCTTTGCATGTTTTGGTTGAATATTTGCAGTCATTTCTATGGTATCTTCTGGTGGAAAAATATACTTCATCCAAATACATGTTCATTATGTGTTAGTCACAAAACAAGGTCTTTGTAAAGTAGTAAAAGAAGCAGCACTTCAGTTCTCAGGGCTCATTCTTGTTTGGGCTTTTGGTTATTTTCTTCCAGTCTTCCCTTACAATTTCCAGAAATTTAGAATTAAGAAGGTGATTTTTGTCCGAGCTGTGCAGAAATGGTGCCATGGCCAAGTCTAGAATTGTGACTAAATGTTGCTTGTGTCAGGTGATAATGGAGGGAGAGTAAAAAATATCATCTTCAGTAGGGCTGTAAAAATAATTGATTTTTTCTATTTAACAGCCACACTGAAGAGGAAAAAAAGTGGTGCTAGGATCATTTAAAACTTTTCAGTTTTCAATTGGCCTAAAATGAAGTATTTCATTGATAACGAAGAATGGTTAATCATTTAGCTGTACATCACCTCAGTGAGAAAATGCTTCCAGGCAGCACAGCTTGTTGACATGATGCCAAGGCCTGGATTAATATTAATGCCTGGAAAGATTACTACCCGCTCTACTGAATTATGCCATTTCCTGAGGCACACAAATATTCTTTGGAGAGAATTCCTCCAGGTGAAACAGGCAGCCCTAACAGCACTTATTGCAGGACAACCAGAGATCGCGGCGACAGCTGAAAGGTGCAACAAACTCAGGAGGAGTCAGGGAATTTAGAAGCAACAAAGCTGAGCGCAGCAGCAGCAAGGAGCAGTAACAAAGGAAGCCAGATGGAGAATGTAGCAGCTGCTTGGGAGGACACAGAAGAAGGCAGCTGAATAAGAAGTAGGTGAGGAGTTTTGAAAGCCCAGATGCACAAATTGTTACTCATTCTGCCTCTGAAGTCATCTGTTGTCAAAAAGTTATGATAGAGCCATTTGCCTGTAGTAAATGGAAGATGAACTCACATACTGAGTTTTTAATGGTATAGAGCAAAGGCCCCTGATCTTCACAGGCTAGTGGGAAGGACTGCAGAGGAATAAACGCTCTGCAGGCAACAGCATCATCTACTTTCTTTGACGCTGTAAAGAAACGTGTACTTGCCTGTGGCTGTACACAAGTACTGAGGGTGTCTCAGCTCTGATTCAGACTTTCAGGGGACTGCTTTGGCAGACTTGTTCGCAGAAAAGGCAGACTCCACAAAGTATCCTGGCATGCTGCAACAGGCAAGCAGGATATGTCAGTGCCATTATTGTGGTGCTCTCAGTCCACATGCAATTGATATGAGTGCATAAAGAAGATCAAAGCCACAACTCCATCTCATCTGCTCCCCTCAGTCTTTCAACTCCTTACCTTCACTTGGCAGAGGCAGCTTCAGTAGTTAATTTTAGAGTAGCAATGCTCTGTTTTGAAAAGGATGTTGAACTTGCCCTTTGCCATGCTGCTGGCAGGATTAATGGTAAAAAAGATCAGGAAAAAGCAGGGGTGCACCCTGGGACCTTTCAGAGGGCGCTGTGGAGTTCAGAGTGCTGTGTTTGCTATGGGGATAATGTTCAAAGAGCCTTTGTTCCAGGTAGAACAATGGGTCCTTTAAGCCCACAACACTAATTAAGTCTATTCGTTCCAGTTTCCATGAAATAAGTGTTTATCCAGAGGCAATTTCATTTCTTCTTATCCATCAGCATGGGTAGCTGCCAATGTGTACTGCAGGATTTGGAATTGTCCAACAGCTTCCAGGTGTCCTACACAGTGAGCTCTGACCTGGTGGGCATGGGGTAGGAGGAGATAGCCCCACACTGCTGGAGCACTGCTTGTGTTGAATAGACTTATATTTGATAGACAGTACATTTCAATGGATGGATTTTGTTAAATAATAAAATCAAAGGCATGGAAGTCACTTGCACCCCCAGTACCCACTGATCCTTTATTCCTGACTCCAGGAGGTCCAGAGCATCACGGACTAAATTAATCAGGAGGCTATGGGGAGGGTTTATTTAAATTAACAAATTAATGTGTTTCCTATCTGTATTAATCTTTCTATTCACCCTGAAAGGGAGACTTCTAATAATTACTGTATTTTTCTGTGCATATACAGTACTGCAACCACATGATAACAGCATACTTTGATTATCTGAAAATACAAATTTTGTTCAAAAAATGAATCATTATTACTAGGGGAAAAGTACAAAAAAGAACACACACAACTGTTAATTAAAAAGTATCACTTACCTCATCAGGAAGCATACAGCTACCATTGACTTCAATATCTGAACAAATTTTCCCAGCTACTGCTGCAGGTTTTGGTAGAAAAAAAGGCTGTTGGAATTATCATTGCCAACATGGGCGTAATGCTCATCAGTGTAAGGATGTGCTTGTTCCTCTACTGCCATGGCTTTGTTTTGGAACGGTGAAAAGACAAAGTTTTTGGATCATTGCAATTTGGCGGCTTCATAAAGCCGCCTGGCTTTCCCAAGGAAGCCAGGCAGTTCTGCTTGTTGGGTCACAGATGGAAAGGAAGGCAGAAATATTTTCTGAGGAGAGAACTAGATTCACAAGGTAGGATTCATAAGACCACATTAAAGCATCTATATGGGATCTAGTGACCCCCCAGCTTCTCCTACAGTCAAAGGAAAAAAAAAGGAACTCATCCTGAATAGTTACCTGAAACAGTTAGCTTAATAATGGTACTATTTTAGATAACGAAGTGCCTGTTCCTCTTCATCAGCTACAAGGGGAATGAACATTAGAGTGAATAGTTCAGAAGAAGACAATCTGTAATGTCAAAGCAGAAGAATTTCTATGATCCTTGATGCTTACACCTGCCCATGATGAATCTAATTTTCTCTAGCTTAGAGGGAACAATGCTTATCCCTGTGTTATAAAGCACAGACTAGTATTTTATGATGACATGGCTGATCTCTGCAGAGGTATCTTCTATTGGCAGAACTGGAGATCAGAAAAAACATTTGAGGGATGCATTGTTCTACAGGAGAAATACACTGGGGACTTCTTTTAAAAAGAGAAGGGTCAAAAACTTAGGACTCCAGGTCTTTTGCTGAAGAAAATTCTTGGCTTAACTTGTGCTCAAATTTAAATGAAAGGCAATTTTTAGTTCAGTACAACAACTTTATTGTTACTTCCAGCAGTCTGAAGCTCAGTGCAAGCAGAGACAATTATTTCATTATTCAGGAGTGACTGTTTTAATGGGAGAACAAACTGCTGAAATGCCCATCCCATCCAGCGGTCTCCCCCAGTGCCAGTCATTTATCCAAGAAGATCGACAACTCTTATCAGTTTATACAGAACAGAGAAATACTAGTTAGTGGTAAACACTAGCTTTTACATAGGTCAATAGAAAGTGAAGACCTTTCTATCACTGTGTACCAAATAAATAGTTTGCAATCATGATTTTGAACTAAGGTAGTTGTCATTATCTGCTTGATAAAACCATACCACTCAGAGCCCCAGACAATTTTTTTCTGTAGGATTTCCTATGAAACTCAAACAAATCTGCTGGGAAACCCATGGAGGATATCCTACTTCAGATACACCATGAACATTCATAGGATACAACAAAATCTAAACCAATCCATCTTTTCCATCTAAGAACAAAGGAGAACCATACAGAGCACATACAAATGTACCATGGGAAGAGCTGTGTGGAGTCAGACTGAAGCTCTGTCTAGCCCAGTATCAAGCACATAGTGAAGAGTGTAAGGAAAGAACAATTTATTTTTTTTTAATTTATAGGAACAGAACAGACATTTTCCCAGAATAATCTCACCATTCCCAGTTATTTGTGGCTCAGGAACATCCTGAAACAGAGCTAATCACAATGGATTCTTCTACCCAGAGTTTCCCAGGCTGATCTTTGAATCCACCTAAATTTCAGAACCCACTGGTCTGAGGCAGGAAGTTCCTCAGCACTTTGTAAATGGGTATCACAAAATATGAAAAAAAGGTGCATTTTTTGCCTGTTTGGTACTCAAATGTTCTCCCTTAATATACCCCTAAAAGCTATCGGAGTTAAGAAGATACTATGTAGAAGGAAGAAGGATCCTCATTCTAGCATGAATCAACTATCTGCTAACAGCAACTTCCCCCCAAAACGATCTTTTCTCTTTCTTTACCTTTCAGATATTGTTAAGCCACCAAATACATGTTATCTTGTGTAAGTAGATAGAAGTAATTTCTGAGAGAGCTTTTCATTGTCCTTCAATCTAAAGAGAAGCATGTGTCTTTCTCAGACACTTGCCATTGTCATCATTATTTCTTTTGATGTTTGCAGTTTAGGGAATTGAACACACATCCCAGTTGTGTGCAGCTTTGGGAACTTGACAAAATAACTGTGTTTTACATCTTTTGCTCTTTAGGTTTAATTACCTTTCAGCTGCTGACATCAGTCTTTTCATTCAGTTCCACAAATTCATGAAAGTTTGTCTCTTTCATTAGGAGTCAAAAACAGTTCTGTTCATTGCTCCACAATTGCTCTTAGTTTTATATACCACAGTTTCAAATTGTCTTTCAGACTCTATTTCTACCTATGCAAAACTGTGTGCAGAAATCATTTACATTTGCAAGACTCAGCACACTTAATTGCACACACACACACACACACACACAAAAGGAGATCAAACCCATAGGACATTTTTACCTCCTATGTGTGCTGCATGTGCACCCCCTTGATTGCATTTGGAAAGTTTTAAAGACCTCATGTAAAACCCTGATTTAATTTAAATCAATGACAAAAATCTTCCTAATCAACGGAATCAGAACCAGAATTATGCATCCTATTTTTTTACGTTCATGTACAATTATTTGATTGAACTGATGAAAAATTACACTTAAATTCTACCAATATTGAGCCAGAAACCTTGATGTTAGGCTATTTTCCTTCCTCAACATGCCTTAAACCAAGAAATGAAAAAGCTTTAAATTGCAGAAATTCTCCCAGATCCCCCTTATCATCTCTAAACTTCTACCTGGTGACATCTTTTTCTCTCATGTACACATCATACTGACTGTCACATGTTCATTCAACGAGAAGGAAGAAAAATTCCATGCAGCTTTGGCCAGAATGAGTCTGATATCAAACACTGTGGCTTCATTATCTGCCACAAACCATTCACAGAAAATGACACAGTAGGGAGAGGGGAGGAAATGACAGAAAAATATTGTCATATAATAACAAGTAAATTCATGAGTCATAAATTACTTGCTGAAAGGAACATAAAGAGCAAAATTGTGTTTTTGCCATTGACTTAATGGGAACACAACCAAAAGTATTAAATTTTTTGCTCTGACTTACAGGATTGAATCTAGTTATGAAAAGCTTCTAACTAGAAATGGAACTTGTATGTTTTTTAGCAAAGTCAAAAATGAGTTTTCTGCTAAGCCATTGACGTACTTAGGCAGTAAATTAACACAATCCTATCACTGCAAAGTTGAGGCTTCTGCTACAATATGACTGTATATAACTGATGTCACTTGCCGAAATTTATCAGATTAATGTGCTGGTGCTTTGAAATATGAAAGGTCTCTGCACACGAATCACTGGAACTGTCAGCTGGAGACAGCGTGATTAATTTCCCATGACCCAAGTATCCTGCAGCTTAGTGTGTGTGTCCCTGTATAAGAGATGTAAAAGATCATTCAGGCGTCAGTCTTAAAATTTCCTTCCTGTCCCCCTCCTGAAATTTTGCAACTACAGTCAGGATCCCTGGCATATGATTCTTTCACAAACCAAAAGTACTCAGAGGAACTGTATACAAACCTAATAAATAGGAATGTGAGGCAGGATCAGCTAAAAGCTCCTTATTCTCCTGTGAGCAGGAGTAATTTGGGATTATCACTCAGCTAGTAGGATTAAGGTACATGATTGCAATGCCAGATTCCTAGTATTTCTTCTCCTTTCCCCCACCCCTAGAAGTATTAAGCCTTGAAAAAGGCGCTGTCACCTACTGAATATAAAATGAGGGAAAGGGGAGACTATTTCCACCTGATTCATGCTATGATGACAGGTATGAGAGAATTGTCATTTGTGTTACCAAGATTAATTTTTTCTGAAGCTCTGTCAGCTATTGGCAGTTTCTGTACGATGGGCAAAGCCATTTTTGCCCACAGATTCATGCTACCCTTGAATTATTCCCACAGGGCTTCACATGCCACCACCTGCAAAGGCAAAAGATCTCAGAAGCTAGCTGATTTCAGTCTGCCATACAGCTCTCAGTGTAAAGAGCATGGAGAAAGGGTGGTGGGTAATTGCAGGCATTTCAGATACGAATGATCTCATTTAACTCTGTGGGCAACTGTATTACAGGCAGCTACAACTGAGCTATTCATCTAAACTTCTGATATAGCCGGTGGAGAAAAACATTCTTATGCATGATCCAGACAAACTATTTTAGACATCTGCCTTCAGATAAGATTAATGTCTTCCCAAAAATGTCTCTTTCTTTCTGTCAGTTACAGTAGGAATCTAGACGAGTAGCCCAGATATAGGGATCTATGCCATACATCCTAACAGTCAGGTGATTTGACTTTCACATTTTCTTCGTCATCCAATGACAGGAGACACTTCACTTCACAGAGGATGATAGAGAGAAACAACCTGAATGCAAGCTGCTTCCCTGCTGAAAAATCTGGAAAGGCTGCAGCCCAGGAAATCTTGGTTAAAAAAAAGTCTAGAAAGAGAAGCTGCTGAAAGAAGATCATAGGACTGATAGGAAAATTCATGTTGAAAGGCATCTTGGGACATCAGCTAGTTTAAAATCCTGCCCAAAGCAGAGCCAGCTATGAGATCAGACCAGGTTGCTCAGGGTTTTGCACAACTGGGTCTTGAAAAATTCCAAGGGTGGACACCAGCCTCTCTGGGCAACCTGCTCCACTGCCTGACTGTACTCTCAGGAAAATGTTTCTACTCTCTTGTTTCAACTTGTGCCCATTGTTGCCCTTCTGCCATGCACCACTGCAAGGAGCCTGTCTCCATCTCCTTGATGACCTCTTGTAGGTACTGGGGGAGCTGTTAGGTGTCCCCAGAAACATCCCTTCTCCAGGCTGAACAAGATCAGCTCCCCCAGCGTCTCCTCATGGGGCAAGTATTCCAGCCCCATCACCTTTGGGGCCCTCCACTAAGCTTCCTCTAATTTGTCCATGTCTTTCCTATTTTAGGGGTCCAAAACTGGACACAGTATCTAGATATGGTCTTTGCATTTGTCCTTGTTGAATTTTATGAGGTTTCTGTTGGCACATTCCTCCAACCTGTCTGTGTCCCTCAGGATGGCAGCCCAACCCTTGAGCATATGACCATGAAGGGTCTAGGGAGCAAGTCATCCAAGGAGTGGCTGAGGGAGCTGGGGTTGTTTAGTCTGGAGAAAACGAGGCTGAGGGGAGACCTTATTGCTCTCTACAACTACCTGAAAAGAGGTTGTAGCGCGGCAGGTGTTGATCTCTTCTCCCTAGTAACAAGTGATAGGATGAGAGGAAATGGGCTCAAGTTGCATCAGGGCAGTTTTAGGTTGGATATTAGGAAAAACCTCTTCACTGAAAGGGTAATCAGGCACTGGAGCAGGTTGCCCAGGGAAGTTGTTGAGTCTCCATCCCTGGAGATATTTAAAAGACGGGTAGATGTAGTGCTTAAGGACATTGTTTTGTGGTGGACTTGGCAGTGCTAGGTTAATGGTTGGACCTGATGATCTTAAAGGTTTTTTCCAACCTAAACGATCCGGATTCTGTGATTCTGTGATATCAGCTGTTCCCCGAACTTGGTGTCATCTGCAAACTTGACTAGAATGCACTCTGCCACCTCTGCCAAGTCATTGATAAAGACATTAAACAGAACAGGTCCCAGGACAGACCTCTGAAGTACTCATCACAGGCATCCATGCAGGGCACAACCTATTAAACACTGATAATCCAAACAGCTTTTTACCTCTGTATTTGCCCACCCATCCAGACCATTAAGTCCTAACCTGGCTACAGATGACAATTGCTCCTTCATGTTCTTAGCTACAGGGGCATCATCTGATTGACCAGACAAGAAATAGCCTCATCCTAGAGTCCTGTTTGGATCTTAACTCTGTCATCAGAACACTTCCTCAGTGCTCTCCCATGAGAGATGTGAGGGTTGTGCGGGACCAGTCCCTGGGTGAGTGGGCCAGTGACTGTGTAATTGACTGCTCTGTATGGAAGAAGGGATTTAGCTAATCTACCTTCCATGGACCTACACAGTCTTGCTTCAAAGCTGCTCTGCATACCAAAATGAGTTGCCAGGGGCTCCTCTCCAGGTTTGCAGAGAGGTTCAGCGCTCAAGACTGGATGTGGTCTTTGGGAAGGTCTGGAAAAACCCTTTACAGGCTTTCTGCCTCTATAAATTATCCTGGAAGGTAGAATACAAAGAGTCAATGCACATGTGGTATGTGTCAATAAATGTCGCTGCTGTCTACAGTTGGCTTCAGTGAAGACAAGAGGGTTTCTGTTTCCTGGTCTCCTACAAGAAAGCAAAGGGGATATTGTAAGATTGAGGAGTTAGAGGAAGTCATACCTTGTCCAAAACTGATGACTGACTGTCTGCATCCTCACTTGTCCTTGTCAAGGAAGGATGGCAAAATTTAGCTTTGGCCTGACTTCAGAACGGTGAAGCAGAAGTTGAGCACAAAAACTGTACAGTTATTTCACAGGGTATCCCCCAGGATCCTGCTAGTTTGCAGGGAGGTATAAGTTTCTTCTGTAGGTTTAAAATACAGGATCAAAAGCCACTAACATGACAATTAAGATTCCTACAGAGGACTATGGCTTTGCTCAGCTGTACATCATGAATTACTTGCTCTGGTTAATCTAGCACCTTCTGTGAATAAGCAAAGCAAGTAAAGCATCAGTTGTGCTGTGGAAGCAATCACCTCCTCCAAGTAGACAACCGGTTTCTCCAGGGCTGATCCAAAGCCCATGGAATCACAGACAGAAGATTTAAATTAGTTTTATGACAGACATTTTCAAGCTAGCTTGTGGCAGCCTGCTTCAGGAAATTCTGCAACGTCCTTGTGCAGCAGAGAAAAATACAGAAAAAAAGAGCAATGCACAATAAACAGAATGAAAAAGAGCATACCAAAAACCACAATTTATCAGAGCTGATGATTAAATAAGTACTAAAAGTAAATATTTTTCCTGTTTTCCACTGATGTGAAAAACCACTACCACTTGAGATGCTCCTAATTATAAACAACTATTGGAAACCATCCCAGGCTTCCCAAGACATTCAGCCAATTTCTCATGGAATAACAGAATGCTAGCATATACATCAGAAAAATAGGCTTCATATGCATGAACTGGAAACCCAAGCTGATCCAAAGTAAAAGAAAACATAGAGTTACAAAGACAACACAAGACAACCTTCACTAACCTAGGAAACTTTTTTCCAGCTCCTGCTGGTATAAGGAAACAAACAAAATGTTGATTCATACAGAGTTCCCCAAACTCTTTACTCCCCAAGCTTTCTTGTCAAGGTTATCTGTTTCAGAGCAAATCTATTGGTATAGCCACCATCTGATATGAAGACCACAATATAGAATAAGAAAGTTTTCATGAGAACACAAGTTCACCAAAAAGGATGGAAGGGTGGGATGTTTCCTTTGTTTTGGGGGGATCATGGGAACATTTACATAGAAGGAGATGTGTGTGTTCTGTTACATGGAGTGTTTACAAAAAGAGAAGTTGTACATTACATAATAATTTTTCCCTAAATATAACCTTTTGCAAGTGATTTTTTTTTCTGTTAAATGTTCTAATTTTCCCCCATTAAAAGTGAAAAAATTGTGTGTATATATTAATTTGAAAATGTTTGGATACTCACCAAAAATAAAAAAAAAAGCCAAAAACCACCACAGATTAAATGATGAAGGGAGTCTTTAACTTCATGACTTGAATGACTTTAGTAGCATATCCAGAGTGTTTTTCTGTATGTAGAAAAGATCAATCTCATATGCTTCTGGCTTTAGTGTAGGTTAAAGACGTTCCTCGTACATATCAGAAATATTGTCCATTTAAAATTCTTCCTATGCATCCCACCCTAAATGTGAAACATGAGTAGCATTACATTATTTGGGACTTCTGTGCTATAAATATTATTTTGTCAACGTGTCACATGTTTGTATCATATTTACAGATGAATGTTTCTTCAAGAGCTATCTGCTCCTTTTCCTCTTCACTACTATAATCAATAGATACAAATTTTGCAGATGCCTAATTTTACACTCCAGTTAAAACAGTAATTGCTAGGAAAGAGCTAGACTCAAAAGTCAAGCACCACATAATCCTTGGCACAGAAGCTAGGAAGTCACTCAAATTTTTGAGATTTTTAATATCCAAACAAAATTCTAAGAGTGGGTTCATTTCAAACTCTTTCTAACAGAGCTTCAGATGTCTATAACAAAATAAACCTTGCAGAGGTTTCTAACATAGCACTGTCCTTTATTAAAACCAGAGGAGGCAGGGTTGCTTGTTTCACTTCAAATTTCAAAAAAAAAAAGAGTGGACTGGAGATTTTAAGATAATGCTTCACAAAAAGTCACCTCTGTGAAAGTTTTTCTGTATTAAAAATGTTCTTACTGCACAGCATGTTGGTAAAATAGAATTACAAGCTGATGCACCTACTAGATTTTAATATTCAACTCAATTAGAAAAAAGCTTACTGTAAGTTAAATACAAAAGATGGTATTAATCTGATTCAGTACAGAGACTGGATCTCAGTGAATGCCTCTATTCTCCCTTTATTGTCTGTGCAACTATTTCTGTGGTTCACTTCACCTTATCCTGAATTAAGCACTTCCATTTGCCAAAATGACTTTTGCTCTAAAAGCACACATTGCCTGTCAAGGAGTCCAAAGGGTGCTAGCTCAGGTGTCTACACCGGAAACATCTAAGATTCAGTGAAAGGAATCTCTATC
The DNA here is from genome assembly GCF_965183815.1 of Platalea leucorodia. Lineage (NCBI taxonomy): Eukaryota > Metazoa > Chordata > Aves > Pelecaniformes > Threskiornithidae > Platalea > Platalea leucorodia. The sequence continues at coordinate 73,285,969 of NC_138824.1, forward strand.
AGATCAGCTAAGAAATATGCATACCCTGTACATTAGGGTTAATTTGGATGTCCCAGGCACTCAGACTGGCTTGATAAAGTCAGCCTACTACCAGCTTGTCTATGTCTGATACCTATATTGCACCACAGAGAGTGTAAAGCCTTTTTTTTCCCTAGACCTCAGAAAATAAGGTCTCAGGAAATAAGAGTTTCTTTTATGTTTCCTGGTCTCCCATGAGCACTGAGGCCTCCCACGAACACTCCCATGGCCTCTTGTTTGAGACAGGCTGTGGAACAGCTCATCATCCACACAAGCAAATAGCCTGTTGCACCTGTCCCTGATATAACGAAGCCTGACGACTAACTAAGGAGGAAAAAGATAGGCACACGTCATGGTGTCCTTCTGTACATGGATTCTGGCTAAGGAGAGGTGGTAATTTGGGTTTTGGCATTTTCTTGAGCTCAGTCCCCAGCTGGAGTGAAGTAAAACGCACTTCAGTGCTTCGGAGTGATGCAGAGCTGATTTACCCAGGGTGACTCACCCAGTTAAGCATGTTCCTTATCTGTAGGCTGACCAGAACTACCAGAGAAGCTGCAAAGTTTGTGAGCGATGTGAATAACTAAAAACCAAACTCTTCAGAACTTGTAAAGTCATAATTTTGTCAAGAGATACCGCACCTCAGTTTTGCTGGCACAGCTGCTCTTGGGGTGCCCCGCTGCAGGCAAAATGATCCAGGATAGTTCAGGCATCTGAACAGTGCTCTGAGAGGGGCAGGGAGGGGAGAAGAGCAGATGCAGAGCACTTTGACAGGACAGTATTAGGGGGAACTGCTTGTATAAGAAATATGTGGGAAATCTCAATTTTGTACGTTCGGTCTAGTGGGAGGAGTGAAGAGGAGTGGGGGATGCTGAGGGTGACAACCTTTTAATCTGGCTGGTTATCAGCAAGAAGACAGGCACCTGCCTACAGCTTTGCCAAAGCAAGCACACAGAGCACCCGCCTTGCAGAGTGATTAATTCACAGAACAAGCATAACATAGCACTAAAGGACAGCTTTATCATGCAATTATCTCATTTCCTTCAGTGTGAGATGTTTGGGTTTTTTTTCCTCTTTCTCATCATAGTTTTTACAACTTTTAAATTTCTCAATTAACTTTAATTAAACTCTCTTTAGGCCTAACAGCTCAGAGAGCCCTTGAACTAGCTAATTCTGCAACTTGTTTGTATTTTCTTCTTGGACTTACCACTTCATTTTCAAAGTCTTCATTATAGAGATTTAGAGTGAGAGTTTTAACTATTCAAGTCATATTTTTTGTAGATAAAACATCATTCCACCTCTTCTGAGATCACAGCCAGTTTTCTTTGGTAGGAAAGGATTTTTTTCTTAAAATAACAGGTTTTTTCCCTGCTTTATAACATGAGCAGAACATTTAAGGTAGGAATATGCTGAAAGTTACTTCAATAATCCAGAAAATGAGGAGCGAGCACCACAGTAATTTGGCTACGGATTTGATTTATAAAGTCCAAAACGGACCTTTTCACAAAACCAGTTCAGAACTAATGTTGGGTGTTCACCATTTTTAATTGGATAAAGAAAAAAAAAAAGGAAGCAAAAATCAAAAGAGAAAAAAAAATAACAGCGGGCATATTCCAGTAATTTATTTATGTATAAAAGGCTGGATGTGATTTTTGCTTTATAAGAACCACATTTGTTTTCTACTGGTAGCATATGTATTGTACAGTTTGCAGCGCAAATGACATTAAGAAAATCTTGAAAGTCATAAAACTTCTGTTCTGCCTGCTGTTGCTTGCCTATTGTTCTGTCAGAGAGAAGAATGTATTACCCACTTCCCTGTGAAGGAACAGCAGTTGTTTGCACATGGAAGATTAGCATTGCATGGGATGCTTCCCTGCTGGAGTGTTGAAGGTGTTAATAATCTACAGAGTATGAACAGCTGTTATCTTTACAGTAATTAGCATAATATTTCCTGATTGACTACACTATGCATTCTCTTTTTTTTCTTTTCTTTAATTGAAACTGTTATCAGAGTAATCCATTTATTCAATTTCTGGGATTATTTCCAATTTATAGACTAAGAAATCTCATAAAATGAATATAAAATCAGAAAATAGATGTAATGACTCACGAGTTCTAAGGTTCTGTATGTATTGTCTTAATATGAACAGTATGGACGATAGCGTTAAAATGTAAAGAGCTACAACCACAGAAGATCTCATGAAAGGATGAGAGCTGAAAAAAACAATTTTTTGAGCTTCCCACTTACTCGTGGAAACTTAGGTACCAAGTTTGGGAGGCCAGGTTCTCTAGACAGTACAAGAAGAGCATTGAGCAACTTACCAGATGTTTATATTACCTGGTAGAAAATACTGAAGAGACAAGTGGATTCAACATTAGACATCCCTGAGGTAGCTAGATGTCAAGTTTCAGGCCCAAGGAGCCCACTTTTGCAGCTCTTATTCTTACAAGAAATCCAGTTTATTAAATCGCTCCATTGCCTCAAATAATGATTTTTTTTAAAAAGGGAGTAGGAAAAAACTTACACTAAAAAGACTTCTTTCTATTTATTCGCATAAAAAGTGTTCATAAAAGGGTTCAATTTGTCCAGGTTTGTTTTCCAAACTTTAATTAAGCATTAGGTAGCTAAGGCACATCTATACTAACATTTATTTTGGGTCAAGGGAGTGCTTTTGAAGAAAAAACTGCTTGCCTTGCGATTCAGCCAGAACTGTGTAACTGAGAAGGAGGGAAAGAAGATTATCACAGGTCTCATGGGGAAGACCAAAATTATTATGGGTTATTTAAAGGAATGGTGGGAATACACAAAACTCCAGAAGGGTCAAAGGCAGGGAAAGGTGAGGATAAAGGTGGATCAGGGAGGAACAAGCACAAGAAAATGGAGAGGAGGGAGCATAAAAGGCACCAGTTGCATGCAAGCAAGCTGCTGGTCAGCACAGTCACCTGGCAAACCCTGCCTCTGATCACTGCAGTCTGTCATGTCATCTTACAAAATCCTGTTCCCAACTGTTTGCTGTGTTACCCTGCTCCCTCTTCTGTGTGCTTGTATTTGTGTGGTGCATGTGTAATTCCCTAGTGACCTTCAAGCCGGACAAGCTGGTGAGTAGAAAAATATTTTATTTGTATCAGTGTCTGTTTCCTTCTGCACCAAAAAGGAGCAGCTGGATTTGTTTCCTTAAAGTATTATTGAAGCATTATTATATTATTAAGACACTTACTCAAACATATGTGTATTTAAACATATTTAAACGGTAAACCAAATCCAGCCTCTCCGTTCTGGGGGATACAGAGATATAACCTGAAGTGAATGCAATGATCCAGATCACCCATAGGAAGGGTCTAGAGAGGACACTTAACTTCACAGCATTGCCAGAAACAATAGCCATCATACCAGTCATGATGGTAATACAATAATTGTGAGCTATATCTTATCGTGATAGTCCACCACAGTCATACTGGCATTTCATCTGTCTGAATGTGTGTAGGCATGTTCAGCGTTAATGTCTGTATCTGGGCAAGTCAGCTTAATTGTCCTTTATAGTTAGAATTTGAATAGTTTCATCTGTGTCTGTATAGGAGATATCTAACATGAATGATAGTTTAAAACTATCTTCCCCTTTACTAATTAACTACCATGGTCAGGTATCCCCTGTGCAGTGCCTACAAGAACAGGCTTCCCAGCAGCTTGAATCATGGCAAGCAGACCGTCAGCTGCATGGAGGCCATCTGTGCAAGGGATGGTCTGCTTCACTCAGGCTTCATCAGCATGTAGGAGAGAAGCTGAAGTTGCAGAAGCTCTGCAAGACATGCTTGTCATAAAGAAAGATGATCCTGTATTCATTGCTTCTTTAGATGACATTAACCTCTGCCTGTTTTCTTGAAGAGCTAGAAGGAAAAGGCAAAATGGAGAATAAACAGAGATGCTGCAGTGAGTTCTTGCATTCTTCTCAACTGGGGACAATGCCTAGTAAGTGGTGCCAATTGTGTCCTGGCACAGAACGAAAACTAAGGTGAGATTTTCTCCAGTAGATATACATCATGAGAAGTGTCATCATATTTAAATAAATCTAACAAGATTTACCAAATTATCAAATATTTATATATAAAGATGTTATCTTAATGTGCTTGATACAAACACGCCCATAAATACACATGTGGCCTTACAAACAGATTACATGGAAAAAAAAGGAAGAGTTCTATCTTCAAGGAAAAAAAAATACCTAGAACTTACTCCCCAGATGGACAAATTAGGAAACCCGCTTAGATTATACAAGAGCTTCTGTGCAGCATACAGGTTCCGGTTTCTTTCTGTTAAGACTGAGATACAGCAACTGGGGAGGAGGTGGGGGAAAAGCTGACTGATATTCATTATACTGCAATACACTGATTACATTAGACATTTACTTGTGATATGGTTGCAAGGTATCCAGAGTGTCCATCTGGATATCAGCCTAGCTAATATTGCCTGAATGCACCCTTGCACAAAATGTATTTCCATCAAAATAGCTACATTTGTTAAAGCCTACTGATCTGTGTGTGTTTTGAGAGACACTTAAGAAGAAGTAATGGAGCCCACTTTTTACAGTAAGCACTATAGAGTAGTTGACAATGTAACACATAACTAATATGCATGCAGAAATTCTAGTGAATTATATTCTCCACTCCACATATCTTTTTCTAGTGAATTAAAATTCAGTGCTGAATTACTATTGCGCTGTTGCAATAGGTTGGAGGGTTATAATGACTGCATCTCCCTCAGTGATTCATGTTACTGCTCCTTATTCTAAATAATTAGATTTTAAATGGTAATTTGCAATGTTCTATTTTTCTTCTAAGCAATCTTTGAGTCTTATTGTCCTGAAAATGTTTCCTTTTTAGTACCTGATTCAACAAAGCACTAAACATCAGGTTAGGTTTGCAAACCTGAGAATAAATCCATTTACTCCAGCTGGAACTGATTGAACATACAGTGTGTATTTTAAATGCTGTACTGGAAATGGCAAGAAGTAGTTTCTCTATTTAAAGATGAGCACATACTAACCATTTTTCTTATTTTTTTCCTTACTCATCAGCAATAATCTATCCCCACTCTGGTTCTTATTTTTATTCCAATTCATCTCTTTAATTTCACAAAAAATGAACTTATTACTTAGCCTGACCTCAGTTCACTCTGTCTCTTCCCTCCAGTTCTTGGTAGCTGTGCCTTGAATTACACTAAGAAGCATGATAAATCTTGTCCTACCCATTGCATCCCCATCTGGCATCTCGCCTGTAGCACCAATTTCACTTGAGAGGCTGAGCTTGGAGGAGCTAGCACACTTGCTTTGGTGATATTTTGGATTGCACAGCATGGAAGATGACAGCAGAACTCAGCACTTATGAATTAGCCAGCTCTAAAGTAACGAGAGAGGAAGATTTATTCTATTTCAGAGACTCACAGGTATTACAAAGCTTCAGTCTGCTCTCACTGAAGCCAACAGGAGCCTTTCCTTTGATTTCAGTAGGAGCTGAATCAGTAGAGAGAATGAAAGGAGAGCTATAATTTCTCACAGTAATAACCTTCTTTCGCTTGCAAGGATAAACTATTCAGCTTTCAGACTCTCTCTGCACCCTTGTAGGTCTCAGCATTTTCACTAGCTTGAATGGCATCCGTTTCCATTAAGTGTTGTATACAGCGAAGGGCCATTTGATTTTTCATTACCACAGTGGTATCAATAATATAACTGCTCATATGAAAATATAACCCACCTGCACAGAATTCAGGCTGGTGACAGGCAGGCATACTAATGTAAAAATTTATTGAATTAAAGAATCATTTATGTAGGGGCGATCCAGAGACAAAATACATTAAAGTCTTAGCTTTAAGCTAATAAAAGGACATTTTCCAAATCATATATCTTATAATTGACATTAAAATATTTAATTTAATCTTAGAATTAACTTTACATTGGTATTTGCTCAGCTTCTTGCTAATTTATTCAAATTATCACATGTTCAACCTAGCTAAGAGTCATGTTTCCACTACAGCTTTGGAATAGATTTAAGCAAAGCAGCCAGTAATAAGAGTCAAAGGATGTCTTCTTTAGAAGCTAACTATGCAGTGCTGCAATACTTAAAAATCAGGAAAGACTGGAATAGAAGGTGTCAGTGGACAAATTGCCATAGTCCTTTCACTGACCCTAATGAAATGATGTATAATTTCAGATATAAAAAAACATTTACTATACTTCACCATACTTCAGAGAAAAAATTGTATTGCAGAAAACCAGCAAAAAAAAAATAGGCTAATGTACCCTGCAAATAACATTACTTTTTTTTACAATTCTCATTGTTATTCATCTTAACATCTCAGCTGAAGATAAGTGGCACATTATAGGAAAGAAATGAGGTAATTGGTTCTTGCAGGTTCTGTGTCTTCCCTTTGACCTCTTAATTCATAGACTGTTTACTCTACAGCCATCTATGACTTTGAAAAGGACTAAATAATTTGTTTCAACCATCTCAGCCACTTACTGATAGACAGATATTGACCTGTATGCTTTTTAGACATATGGGAAAAATGCCCAGAAAATTTTGAAGGTCACGGTGCTTGTGAACAAAGACAACAGGCCATCAGAGCTTTCTTGCTGAGGTGTTGCTTTAATATAACAATGGTGCAATTATTTTTTTAAATAACTATTGGTTAACGTGGAAAGACTTTAAAAAATATATACATAAAAGGGAAGTGAAAAGCTACCAGCAACAATTTATATCAAGTCATAGTCTTTACAGCAAATGAGGCAAATATTTAAATCACTCCCACACAAAAGTCCATACTCACCTCAGTAAAAGATTATAATTAAATGACCTTTCCAGTTTAAGCAAGCTGTGTGTATTGTTGTTGTACAATTCCACGTAACACATTTGCCATGATTTCAGTGTCAGTCCATTCAGTAAGTACAGGACATGTATAGGACAGCTACATATTCAGAGGACAGCAAATACTGACAGATTTCAATTCCACAGAAGTCTCAGTTCAGTAAAGAATTTAAAGATGAGATTAACTGTCAACATGTAAATAGACTGCCTCCAGATTTACAAGCACACATCCAAATGAAGGCATTTGCATCTGAAATAATGTAAATTATTTGTTTTGCCACTGAAAATTTGATAGACTATATGACGAAACATAATGAGAGAGCAGGGAATCCCAGGACTCTCCTGCTGCAATTTCATTGGCCGCATCACAGCATTTGATGTTTTACTTGAAGGTCTGGCTAATAAATAATGATAGTATGACTTTATAAGGGTGTTTCTATACATGCCCTCGTGACGGTTTGAACTCCAAGCAGTAAAACATTAAAGTAACACAGACTCTTCTGCCTACCAGATGGATATGTTTATGTACACAGAGCCAACACAAGCTCTGCATATGCATTCTGTCTCATCAAAGCCCTATTTTGAAGAGCTGAGGGACTTTAAAAGTGCCGAGACCTTCCTTGCCTGAATTAGTATGAATTTATCCCAGAATAAGAGTATATTGAAAAATGGGATTATTCAAGAGTTCTGTGTATCGCTAAGGATATAGCCCCACGCCCATTGCCAAAATCAGATGTATTGATTATATTTACTTTTTTTTCCCCTCAGGATAATTGTATCAACCCAGACATATTAGTGATTGCATTTAGATATCGGTAAGAGTTGTTCCCATAGACCCGAATAAAAAAGAAAAGCTTATTGGCTGAGGAAAAAAAACATTTAAAATTATGCCTATGGTAATAAGTGAATCATACATATCTTCAGTTACCTTAATTTTGGCAGAAAGCCAAAAAATGGCTAAAAATGAAAGAAATAATGAAGTTTGCTTTGTTAGTGTATCCAGTGAAAATCAAAAGATTCATTTTCCATAGCAAAGGAAAAAGTAGAAAGAGTAGATATAGTAGTGTCGAATATGCTAAAGGTTTTAGCTGATTTTTTTATTTCTTCAATAATTTAAAGCAATAGTTGATACATCAAATAAAGAATATAATCAAATCATAATCATCCACCATTTCATAATTTTTTGTAAATTAAAGAAATTATTCAAAGTGCATGGCCTATTCATGTGACCACACACAGTCCTAGCATGTACTTGCATTTCTCACAGATTTATAACATGACAATACATATTAAATATAGCTGGGTTCTGTTTCTACTTTCTAGTTTCATCTCATTTCCTTAGCAAATTTGTTGGGGTTTCATTTTTACATCATGACCTTGCCAAGATGAGTCTTGCATTTGTAGTCTGAAGAAATATTGGCCCAATCCTGCTGCATTCTGTCGTTCCATTATAGCAAAATCCTTAAGCACATGCTTAGCCTTCATGTAATTCAGACGGTCTGTATCAAGGTTAAATTTTTTTAAGATTTTTCTTGATTTGGAGTTTAGATATATGGCTGAATTAAAGACCAAACCCTTCATTATAATTATTGTTTTCCACTCAAGCACATGGAATTGCAAAGGTTTTATATTTCATGTGTATTTCTGTTTTATCTCTAGTGAATACCCACAAGCCTTGAAACACTGGCAGCATTTAAATTCAGGTGTCTCATTTCAAGGTTCTCTGTCAACTTGCAGTAACAAAATGCCCACTGTGGCTTATCTACTGATCTGAGTACAAGCAACAGTATAAAAACAAGGCAAACTCACAGCTAACCATAACAATGTGTCTAAAAAAATAAACCAGACTGCCCAAGTCTTGTAGGACTGGCCTGTTCCAGGCAAATTTGATTGTCCAAACCAATTTGTCCAAAGCAATCCAGCCATGGCATCAAGGAGTCACACACATACAGGGTAAACCTGGCTGCTGCCATAGCTGAAATCAGTTTGAATCCCCACATTAACTTCTTGAAAGCAAGTCTGGCAATCTTAGCCTAACAAGCCATCCTCCTGTGTAGCTTTGGAGCAAAGCCATTGCCAACCTGAATTTCATGTTGCTCAGGAGCACAGAGAGGCATATAACCCTCTTCTTTTTATACCCTTTTTACCCCAAACTAATTCTAGATACTCTGTGAGTAAGTCCTAGTAAACTCAGCATGACCTAAGGATGTGTTCATCGATGAATAAAGATAGTGTGTTGAATCATATTTGTGTGTACCCATGCAAGGGCTGACAGGCATAGGATAAACAAGTGATGTGCAAAAAACACACTGGAGTAAAATTGTGAACAAATGATATAGCAAAGCATATATTGATTCTCTGATGAGAAAATAAAGGAGGTGAGGGCTTTTTTTAGCCTTTCTCCCGTAAGAAAACAAAGGTCTCTGCTTGAGTTCCTATTTTCATAACTATAGGAGCCTCTTCCAATCTGTCAGTGTGGACGAATTGATCTGTAGTTTAAGAGTTTTCCAGATCATACACAGACAGAAACACACCATAATCTTGTAAGTTGCATTTCCTTACAAAATCAGGCTAAAAATCAAAAAGAGAATTACAGAAGAGTGAAACGTTAAATTATTGAAACCGAGCAGAATTCTGCTTTGAACAGCACCAAAAATCTCACTTTAGACCCATTCCTCCTCTGAATGAAGTGAGTGGCAACATTTCCAGTATTTCAAATTTGTGTTATAATTTCATTGATGTCAGAAAAATGCATTAACTTATGTGGTTTAGGAACTAGCTTCAGAACCTCATTTGTTCTTGACTCTAAAGAACAGAATGTGTGCCTGAAAAAACTGAAACCTTGGTTTTTGTGATGAAGGCATGATGAGGTTATAGGCACCTCAGTGCAGTGGGACACACTGACTGTGTGAACCCAGAATTTTTTGAGTTTTGACACTTCTCCTGACTTTCTATGGACTTAGCTGTTTATCCACCACTTAAATAGGGATATTAATTCTGATTTACTTACTTTATTAAGGTATTGTAATCAGTTTATATATATCAGTTGTACTGCTCAGACAATAAAGCAATACAAAGAATTGTTATTAAATTTTACTTCTGAAGCCCTGAAGCCATTTTCCAGTTGTGCATGAAAGGGTTAAAGGCAAAACTCTATACTCAAACTGTTTTTCTTTCTGTTCTCCTATTTGTCCATAAAGATAGCTTTAATTAGTACTTGCCTGGAAACAATTTTTGTATATATTAACTAAAAAGTGTAATCAGTATGAAGAGAAGCTGATGAATAGTTATAAAAATAGCATCCAAACATCAAAGTCCCTTTCATAAGAAAAATATTTTTAATCTTTGTATGAGACAGTACAGAAGTGTTGCCATGTCGCTAGGAAGTGCTCCATCTGCATGTCACATTAACATGGCAACAGGAGCAGTGGTCACTTCTTATTCAAGACATATTTTCAAGATGCATACAGGGCAATCAAAGCTAAACCTTATGTCTCAGTATGAAATTTCTTTCCATCTTAAATTTGTGAACTATTTCAATTATACTCGCCCCATTTCCCTAAGCAAAGAAAGAAAAATGAACAAGTAGTTACATTTGCTCAATACTTTAGCTACATTGCCGGATTTCAAAATCTTATCATAATTTTTATGATAGTGGGCATTGTCTTAAAATCCTGCTCCTACAGTTAAGTGATCAAATGAGAATCTACTATTTTTTTTATTAGCACGTTTCTTGCTTTTGGTTGGGAACATATTTGAATATGTGAAGTTGTATTCCAGAAAGACAAAAGATAAAAAATAAGAGTGTGTGTACGTAAAGAAAATCTTAAATGTATATAGGAAGTGTGTGTGTGTCTGTGATTAGTAATCTTATCTCCTGACTTTAAGCAGAATGGGGTGCTAATTTGGGGGACTGGGAAAACTGCATATGTCAACAAACACTAGCTCACAGTATTAAAAACATCACCTAAGGCAACATGTGAACCCTTTCTTAGTAAGTGGGAAGGTGTAGCAGACAACAAGGAGTGACAGGGAACAGGGAAGTGAACTAAGATGACCATGGGAGGTGAGCCGAGGGGCTGAGCAGGAGGGAAATGGAAAGGAGTGACAGCACAGAAAGTAGCAGGACTGTGGTGGGCTGGAAGGAGACAAGGAAAACTGTGTGCCGAGTTGGCAAAAGGAAGGAAAAAGGTAAAGTGGGAGCAACAGACAAGGTACAGAGCATTACAAGACTCTGATAAGCACAGTGCTTGAAAGGGTATGTGGCAAAATGTTTGGGCTACAAATCTAAGACTTGATGCAGATAATCATAAGCAGCTGACAAGTGCCAGAGTGCCAAAGCAAGTCCCCTGACCCTCTCCACAAGATAAAGAGCTAAAATTCAAAGAGCTAATACCTTTTATCTCAGCTCATAAAATATTAAATATACAATACCCACCGAAAATAGTATATGAATTATTAGCATCTTGTTTGGGAGATGTGGAGAGGAAGTTTCAGAAAAATGAAACGCAGCCTAGATCAAGATACCATCGAATTACATCCTGCCTTTCTTCTGCTCAATGGAAATTCAGCACAAACTTGCATGGCCATGAAGATTAAGTGAAGAAAGGCACTCATAAAGAGCTATAAAGCAATGATTTTAGGTTTCTTACTAGAAGTCTGACACTCACGAAGGGAAGAAGCATGCATAAGTCCTATGCAGTAGAGACATCTGCCTCTTTCCACAGATGATCTGGGTTCATTAATGGTTCAGACTGTGCCCTGAGAAGATGCGAGGAGACCACAATGAGCTACCTCCAACTACCTACTGCTTTTCACAAAGGTAAGTCTTTAAAGGAGATGGATTGAGGTGTGATATTGGCTGTGGTCCAATAGCCACATCGCTGTGTTAATGCAGTGCCGCATTTGAGCTAGTAGCCTGCAGAGAAGGCATGTGGTTAAATCTTTACTCGGGTCCAAAGTTAAGCAGTGCATTTATATTCACAAGATGCTAAAACCACTCTAACAAGAGCTGATTCTGTGTAGAGCCGGCTTGGGTGCTTATGCACCATGCTCCCCAGTGCCTACTGGAGTGCCTGTGTTATCCAACAGTTGCAAACTCTAAGGAGAATTACCTTTTTATCTTAAAATAGATGTCTAAAATGATATCCTGAGGAATGTCCATTCCTATACCCCGCTACAGAGGAAATCTATGATGACAAGGACCTGCTTTTCAACCTGCTTTGAAGAAAATGTAGTCCCAACAAAGCCACTGTATGTTGTTACTTGTAATCCTTCAGACTTTGCTAAAATTCAGTGTAAATATGATGAAAATCATAGTCTTCCCAGCATTTGCCTGACCCATCTCTGTCATGAAGCTCTTGCATTAACAAATCTTAGAGGTGTCATTTTGAACTCCCATATGAGATGTCATTTTGAACTCTCATATGAGAAGTCCCATATGTGAGTGGACTTTTTCTGATCAGCCTATTCTTTAAGTTAATCACACTGAAATATTTTGTGTTCCTAAGGATAATGAGTAAGCTTTTTTCCTGGAGATCAGACACAGCTCAGGCCCAGGCACCAGACACTCTCTTATTTACTCCTAACTGTATCACCCTTTTTAAGTTGTTGTTGATTACTAAGGAAGCCCAAGGACAGAAAGACTGTTGTAACATCCATACCAAAATCAGTTTTATCTCTTTATAGATCATCTTATGCTGGCAATCTTTGACACCCCGTGACTGACACTGTCTATGGGTGGACAGTGTTTGGCACAGATGGTATGATCTCTCTGAGTTCAAACAAATGCTGTCTAACATATCTTTTGCTACACCTGCAAAACTTTCTTCAGTTCCATTTTGTCTGAGGAACTCAGTTCGCCATACAAATAAGTGTTTTTAATGGGATTTCCTCTTGATGACCAGTGGGCATATCTGGCAGGTAGAAGCCATGCTCAGTCATGTTAGACTTATAACCTATTGACATGCACAATTTGTGCTATAACCGGACTGTGAAATTATTTTTAGTTCTTTGGTTTGGTTTCTTTTCAGTTCACACTCCCAATATTAACTCTTTCAGTCATCTCAAAATGCCTTTCTACTCTTGCAGAACTGAACAGCTATCCAGCCTTCCACCTCAAACATACAAGATTCATGATATTTAACATCTCATGTTTTTAATTTTTTGGGGTGAATTTCTTTCTATCAAGTGCATTATGAACTTTGAAATCCTAGGCAACTTTAGGAAGCCTGCAGTGGTTGCTTCTTTTTCTTCTTCCTCAGCCTTGGCCATTCCCTGACAAGGTCTGTGACTATGGCTTCATTAGCAAGCAATGCAATGCAATAGGAGAGGACCTGTAGAGAGGCAGCTGATACCGAATACTAGACAATCCCACTATATCCATTTCAGAAGGGGCTCCTTCAGGCCAGCTTAAATGGTTCCTCTGAGCTGAAGGCACATTAACAATTAGCAATGGGTTATCCTTTACTTTAGTTTCACTTAAAAGGAACCCAGTTTGCCCACTTGCATTTTTCCAGGATATGAACTACATCAAGGTAAATAGAGACAAATCAGAGATTTTTCTTGAAAAGCACATTCTGATCCAAACAAAGTAATTAATACAAAACCTTCTTTCAGCTTTTGCCCACTACAGAGAAACCATGGACAAACCCTATTGAGTCTCGTGTCCTTCTGAGGAAGTTAGGAGTAAAAACAGCACCAGCCCATTTTCATCCCTGGTTCTTTCTCTTTTGAGTTGTTCACTGTGTAGCTATAACAGCACTACTGAAATTTTAAACTGAACATCTAGGTCTTAGTAGGGCATATTGCAATAGCTTTCCCCTCACAAGCTCAGAACACATTAAAATAATAAAGTCATGATACATGTCCTTCTCGTCTCATATTGTCTCCTTTGGAGAAATTGTTTTGTTTTGAATATGAATACTGGAGAGAAGCAGAATCATGAACAAAATTTCCTCTGGACACAGTGTTGTATACTCAAACACAGGGAAAGTGTAGTTTGCTTTTGAAACAACTGATAAAAGGCACTGCAATGCAGGGTATATTAAGCATGATGAACCAACTGGATGACGTAACATAATGATGATTTTTGTGCCAGCTGCTGTTCTGGAATAGCAATTTTGAATTGATCTTATGCTTTTATTTTAGCATAGCCATTGAGAACTAGTGAAAATTAGAAAAAAGAATTACAGGAAAATATGTGAATGTGGTGATTCTCCTAAGTCCCAAACTAATCAAATTATAGTCTCTTGAGCTGCTCTATAGATTCTCACCAGTGTAATTGGAACTCATTTTACAGCCATGTTTTAGGGGTGACAGACAAAGATTAAAATGAAACTGTTGGTTGTTTCAAAATTTTAAACAAGCTGGAACCTTAATCCACAGTGCAGAGCACCTCTGGAGTTGCGAGTAACTAGGTCCATCTCTACTTAGCCGTTCAGATCACACAAGCACTAGCTTCACACAGACATATAAAACCATTTTAAGCTTTCTTAGCAGATGAACAGTGAGCAGCTAAAAACACTTCCTAATTACAGTTCATCTGATTTGGTGGGGAAGCTAGAAATAAGAATCAATGCATGCTACAGACTGTAATTTGTGATGTCCTAAGCAGACTTTGTCAAAATCAGCACATAGCTTGCATCAACAGCTTTTAACACTGTCAGCACTGAACAGATCCTATGGTTTTTGGGAATGTTTCCTACCCTTGCCTTGATGTTAACTATTCACAAACTGTTTGTGCTCTCATCCCAGCTGAGGAATACATTGTGCTTCATTAAGGTGCTCATTATGTGTTTCATAAACATAAGAACAGTCGTTCCTAGCTTCTGAGCTGAGGAACTGCCTCAACCATCTTGCACAGCTTCTTCATTGACAGTCAAATAAAACTGAGGCTGAAGTTTGAATTATTAATCTTTTGCAGTTTTTTCCCTTCTGTTTGTTGTTTGTGGGCACTAGAGCATGTGTACATGTGCTGGTTTTGGCTGGGATAGAGTTAATTTTCTTCATAGCAGCTAGTATGGGGCTATGTTTTGGATTTATGCTGGAAATGGTGTTGATAATACAGGGATGTTTTCATTATTGCTGAGCAGTGTTTACACAGAGTCAAGGCCTTTTCTGCTTCTCACACCACCCCACCAGCGAGGAGGCTGGGGGTGCACAAGAGGTTGGGAGGGGACACAACTGGGGCAGCTGACCCCAACTGACCAAAGGGCTATTCCATACCATATGGTGTCATGCTCAGCCTATAAAGCTGGGGGAAGAAGAAGGAAGGGGGGATGTTTGGAGTTATGATGTTTTGTCTTCCCAAGTAACCATTACACACGATGGAGCCCTGCTTTCCTGGAGATGGCTGAACACCTGCCTGCCGATGGGAAGTAGTGAATGAATTCCTTGTTTTGCTCTGCTTGCGTGCGTGGCTTTTGTTTTACCTATTAAACTGTCTTTACCTCAACCCATGAGTTTTCTCATTTTTACTCTTCTGATTCTCTCCCCCATCCCACTGCAGGGGAGTGAGCGAGTGGCTGTGTGGTGCTTAGTTGCCGGCTGATGTTAAACCACGACAGTGCGGATCCATTTTAGAGGGGTGAGATTTCCAGTAGTTTTGTAGAACACCTTATATTGTCTTCTGATTCACCATTGTCCTGAAGTTGAGTGACACTTCACTGGGATCCCAAGAGATGCATTGCCTTAAGCAGCTCCTAGTAGGCAGCTACAGCATTTCCAGGCAGGCTACTTAGCTTTTCCCCAAAACACTGTTATATTTTCCAGTCTAAGATCTGTATCACTGGTTGCCAGTTCTTTCCCCAGAAACCAAATGTTTAAATACACCAAAAGCTCTTGTTGTTTTGAAGCCTCAAATAGTTACTCTTATTAGCCAAGATTCTGCTTTGGTTTGCTGCACACTCTGCTGCCCTGAGGAGTTATCTGTACACAAGGTAATCTTTTTGGAAGGGTACTGGAGGGACACTCATATTTAATTTTTTTTTTTTTAATTTAAGCGGAACTTCCTCTGAAGAGTTTTTCCTGTTCTTTTGAAGTAAGGAAACAGGTAGAACCTACTTTGCTGCCAGCTGCTTCATCCCAGCTCTGTAAGATGCAGCTCGTCATATAAGAAACCATCCAAATTGGATGCAATTTAATTACCCAGGCTTTTCAACTCTTGAGCATAATCATTACATTCATTCCAGAGGCAAAAGAAATCTGTTTGCTTTTCTAAAGAGAAATGCTGCAAAATGCTACAAAACATACATGTAAATTAGTCTGCTTAGACTTGATCTATTCCAGACAGTTCTGCTTATGCTTCATGAACTGATGGATTTTGTTAATATGAAAAACTTATAGAGTTCTGTGTTCCTGTTTTCCCTTTTCATTAATCAATATCGCAAGGGAACCCCAAAGCTTGCAATAGGATGGAAACAGGCCACCTCACTTAACAGGCAGAATGGAAAGTAACTGCTTAATCAAATAAAAAAAAAAACCCTGCAGCAACTAACTAGGATGATCAATAAAAGTCAAAAGTGCTCTTGGGGGGGGACAGTTTATAGTTCAGAGTCAGGAGTCTAAAATACAGATTTTGCATTCTTTCCCTGAATTTACTATTTGGACTCAATATACTGACAGGTACCTGGAAACGGTTGTTATTTCCCAAACTTTTCATTGCACCAAAGCAGTGGAGTGCTGGATTTTTTCAAAGACAGAATATTTGATATAATTAACATGACATAACAATTTTTTTTTTTTTTTTTAGCAGACTTCCTTTCTGGATTTAGCCAGAACCATCTTAGTAAAATTTACCCCCATTTCTACCAACACATATTCTCATGAAGTACTACTTTTTCTAGATGGAGGGTGAAAATCCCAACATTCTTTTGGCTGTGAAGCCTTTGGGGTCAATGGTATTGGACTTGCTTGTTCCAAGATTCAGTCCAACCTGGGAAGTTGAATGGTATGGTGAAATTTTGTGCAGCTACCAGACTGTCATTAATACAACAGTGAAAGCAGGCTCTGTGTCTTCTTCCTATTCCTTCTTTCTTCTTTATTATCTAGCTCTGATATATTCTCAAAAATAGTGTTAGATTGAACAGAAACACAGCCGTCAACAGGAAACTATGCTAAAAGAACATGAACAGGTCTTCTAAACAGGCTCTCAGGTGTTAGGAAATGCCCATCACCATTTCCAGCAGCCTTTTCAAATCCTCCTCTGTTTTGTTTTTCAGGCATAAGAGGGTATGATGTGTTGGAAACCCAAGAATTCTGAGTTATAATCCTGTCTCCACCAGCCAATGTCCTCTGCTGGTGTCCTGAGTCACTGAATCCCTCTGCTCCGTTTCTCTCTGTGCGAATTAGGAATAATTTTAGTTACATTTTGTACTTTAAAAGGATGTCAGGGGCTTGATTAGAATAATATTTTTACAGCAGCATGAAGGGGAATGGTATCTGAGATCATCCCCATTTTTGCTGGCACTTTAGTTACGCATTATTTCCCTAAGTTTATTTGCTTTCTTTCCAACATTAGTTCCGTGTCTTAAGATTTTTACTACTCCCTTGTGCTGAATGACAGGTTCCTGCATGTTCCTTCATGCTTGCTGCTCTCCAGTGTTTCATTCACATTTATTTCTCCACCACCTGGCAGACATTCCTGAATGTTAAACTGCAAAAGCTATGTTACAACTCACATCCCTTTTCCAGCAAGTTCACATTGACAGAAACACTGTAGTATATCCATCAGAAGGAAGCCATGGAAATTCCTTTTCCCTCATCCCATCCTCTTGCCTCTCTAGGTATTCAATGGCAACTGTCCTGTAAAAGGCCTGTGATTTGCTGTATTGTCTATTAAAAATACTACAACATAGTGTTTATCCTGATCAGCAGGTTTGGCTTTTCAGTCTGTAGTGGCTTATTCTAGGAAGTTAGAATCACCTTTGCGGCCCAAGGAATGGCATGAATGCACCCAAAGAAGCCAGGTCTCTTTCTTACAGCCTGCAGAAGTGACCGTCCTGCTTACGCCTACTCCTGAGCAGCCCAGGCTGGAGAAGACGAAATTTGCTCTGGTGCTGTCAGAGATATGCAAGAAATAAATAAGTAAAAGTAGATTTAGGAACAGAAGAAAACTGCAATTTTCTTTTTAATGAAAATAAACAAAAACTTAGCTGTCAAAAAGATCCCTGTATTTGAAATTAAGACTTATGAAAGCCAAGTGAAAAAACCTACAGTACTTGGAAGAAGTAAGTGGAGAAGACAGGTGAACTTATATGTATGTTTATGTAAGATTAATCAACAGGAATTATGGTGAAGAAGGAGACTGTCTAGCTAGGTATGGTGTAGTTCCTGACAGTCAGCAGAACAGTGTATCCATTGTTCATAGGTTATAACTGTTCATAAGCTATAACTGGAAAGGAGCAGTTGCTTTTCATTCTTCTAATGTTCAGTCAAGCCAATGACAATACACAGCGTCTCCAGAGATGTTTATTAAACTGGCATTTGCAAATGTCATACATTTTATTATCTCTACTGGGCACCCAAGTGTTTCATTAAAGCCATCAAGACAAGATAAGACAATGAGAAAAAACAGGAACATATAAATAAAATATAAGGAAGCTGTCCTCCCCAGGATGTTTCTAAACAAGATGGGGTGGCATTAATTAAGATGCAGGGTCCCATCCCAACTCAAAGAATGTGGTGCATTTTATAAATCAGACTGAGAAGATATTTCAAATAAGTTGTGAGAGAATCAATCGTATGCATCAGTCTTCTTTTCATGGCACAAAAAACAATTTCAAGAGATTTTTCTGTTGTTATTGGATGGAAGCTTTCTTAGAAATATTAATTTCACTACATCTCCTACATTAGCTGCATTGTAATGGCACCTCTCAACTTTTGGTACACTAACACTCCTTTCCCACCATTTTTCCCTTTTAGGACCCTGTTCCTGATTGGGATGTATCTGGAGTCTCCCTCTCAGTTTCCCTCCCATTTAGCTGTATGGGAAACAAAATGTGGTAATGATCTTCATCTTAAAATCCGAGAAGGTCAAATACTTTAACAATTTCTGGCAGGGTAAAAATGTTCTGCTTAGCTTCACACATGAAAAGGGGTTAACCTCAGATTACTTCCACAGGGCTCTGAAGAAAACTGACAGAACTGAAAAGTTATTGTGGAAAGTCACCTCTGCTCGTACAGTTATGGCTGTGTTGTCTGTATCTAAGGAAAAATTAGGGTGGTCTGTCACAGGAACAGGCTACCCAGGGAAGTGGTCACAGCACCAAGCCTGTTAGAGTTCAAGGAGCATCCGAACAATGTTTTGAGTTTTATGGTTTAGTTTTAGGTAATCCTGAGAGGAGCAAGGAGTTGGGCTCTATGATCCTTATGGGTCCCTTCTAACTTGAGATGTTCTACGATTCTATGACATTCAGGCAGTATAATCTTTTCACACCTGGAAATCCTGCCATCTACTGTGTAAAAACACACTGCTTTACAGTTATTCACATCTCATGCCTCAGTAATGGTGCTTGCTTAAACATCATCACAGAAACAAACTTTAGATGAGTGAGATCAGAAATAATTTTTACCTTTACTAACAGTGCAAGCAACACAGTGGATCAGAGAGCATGACATAACGTCAGCATAAGAAATGTCAGTCTATCTTAGACTATTAAGCTTTATTAGCTCACTGCTTTGGAGGTTATTGACCTCTCCAGTGCATATTTGGCACAACAGTAATATTTATATAGTCATGAAAGCCATAGGTGACTCATGTTATCACCTCTTCAGACATCTTTATTCCTCTTTACCAAAGTAAATAGATCTAGAGCTGCATTCAAAAACATCCTGTGCAAGTTCTCAGGCTATGCTTTGCATGAACCAGAACCTCTTACAAAACCTTCATGTGGAAGTATACCTAGTTTGAACAAGCTACAGGTACTGATATTGTTAAAAGAATACACTCTGTAAATTTATTTTTCTTAGGCAGTATTTAGTCAGAAAACAGAATGCAGATGCAACCTCACTTTCTAATGGCATCCTTGCTTCACAGTTAAGATGAAAGTGGGAAGCTCCAGCCACGTTCATCTTGCCTTGCTTTAGACAATTCCAATGTGCATGTCTGCTTTTGAGCTGTGCAGAACAGACATTTGTATTGAGATAAGGCATAGCACACTTCTAAGAGGGCCTATTTCCCTCTATAGACTATAAAAGAAGTATGGGTTGGCTAGCCTAGATATAGACACCTGGGATGTGATTCAGTTGCCTAAACACAGGTGCCTATTACCATTTTAAATCTGCAAAGTTATCTCAACTTGTTTCCAGACCTGTCCGTCTGTAGCTCCTGTATCATACCTAACTGGCCTGTGCAGAAATCTCAGATGATACTGGGTGTCTGAAATGGCCCTACACAACTATGGTTGGTAACTGAAACCTGCTTCTACACTTTGAGCCTCTGAAATTTGATGAGATGAATCCCATCATTTGCCTTACAATTGCATTGGTTGGACCCTCAGAGAATGGATACCAGGGTATATGTGGAGCAAAGCACCAGGTGCCTAAACAAAAATATCCAGCACCATTTTAGAGATCATGCAGTGTCCAAGATGTGTGGGTGAGGCTGCCAGAAATGGCAGAGGAGTGAGTGTAGGGCTATATCTTCCAGAAATGGCACCTAGCAGCCAGATGGATATTTCCAAAGAGCTGGAACAGGAGTAAATACCGATGTTTAGACAACTGAATTATCACCTGTGGGGAGCATTAGGCCTAAGGTTCAGACATCATCACGTGTCTATGACACAGATATCAGCCTTTACACTACATGTCTAAGTTCTCATTATTGTCAATGGTGATCTAGATCTTCACTTGGTCACCTATAATTAGGCCACTGAACTGATCAGTAAAGACAGAGAAGCCTAAAGATATCTGTTCAGGTGACAAAACATTGACATCTGAGCCATCCTTGGAGTTGAGATGGGCAACTCACTAAAATACATCTCCTGTACTGGCTCCATCCCAGGAGCTTAGGCATCTGTCTCACATACGGACACCTACCGTACCTGGAATTCATTGTCTCACTCCAGAGCTGAATTCGACCCCCTGCTTTGGAAGGTTTTCTGGGATGTCTTTCTAGTTTCATGCCTCTAGAAATGGATAAGAGATCAACTTTCTACATCTAAACATTAGTGTCAGCTCTCCCAAATCTCTCCCGAATTTTTTGTGTAACCCATTTTCCTCTAAAGCTGAGAAAATGTCTCTCCACTCTAGTGGAGTAAATGCATCATGTAGCCTTTTCTGGACAATCTGCAAACCAGTACCTCTCACCCACAGAAAGGCAGTATGGAAAAGCAGCAGAATAATATAGTGTAGTCTTACTTTCTGGGAATCCCTAAGAGATATTTCTGTTGAACCTCTCAGCTCCACATTCGAGCTTTCACCCTGCAGAGCTCTACATTCTCCTTCCTCAAGCAGCAGTGGGAAAGTCTTCTCCTTTACACCCCTGTTTTCCAGGGTATTAGGTGACTTCTCCCTAGTTTATGAATTCATATCCCTCATCCAGGCACTTCATTAGTTGATTTCTTTGGGTAAAAATGTGGAGGAGCAGGTCCTCTGGACTTCAGCTGGTGTCTTATGATGCTGGTAAGAGGTGATCAGCTGTTCTTGTCTTTGCTTCGTTAGCCACCTGTTATCACCACTTTAAATCCCTGTCCAGCATGAGATACATGATAGAAAGATAACTGTGCTAGCAGAGAACAATTTGATGATTATAAAAAAACCAGAATTTTTAATTTGGTATTGATAAATCTATACAGAAACATTGGTGTGTTGCATCTGATATACACACCTGCTCACACATTACATTGATGGCCACAGTAAATGAATCTTTGTGCTACAGAGCAGGAATGCTCAAATATTATTCAATTACACAGAGAGTAAGTAACCATGCAAAGTTCCAGCTCATTTTTTCACTTGAAGGACTTGTGTGTCCCCTCCATTTCAACCCCATTGCTCTGCAAAATGAAAGAGAAGTCATTTTAATTTTAAGAATGCAAGGTAAGTGTTGCTTGGCAACACCACGGGTAATAGCTGGTCTCTGTCTGGCCTGGAGCGTGCCTCTTCAGAAACACTTTATGTAGAGTTATCCCTTTATTACCAAGGACAGTTATTGAGATTTTTTTTCTCCCTGGCCATTTAATTGCGTAAGTGTTCTTTCAAAAGCAACACAATTAGAGGAATCTTTTTGTTTAATTGTAGGAAGTAAAGTGTTCGTACTTCTCATAGACCTGATCAGGGGAAAAATTCGTAATAACTCCCCAATGCACAGTTATTAGCACAACCACCGCAGCATACAAAACTTCCCCAATGAGGAACCTTTGCATTGTTATGTGCTCTGACTTCTAAAACCAATACATAGTTTTTCATGCATTACCACTAATTATTAATGCTATGGTTTCTGTCCAAAGCTGTGTCTTTTGTCTCCACTGATAACAGAACCATTATTCCATTCTTCAACAATTTGATAAAAAAAAGAATGTGGCCTAGGTGATTTCTGTGAAAAAGTCGGCACATTTATTTCAGTTTTTAATGAAATACTATTAAGTGTATGTGAATTCCAGACATGTATTTTGTGAGACCATTTTTTAAATTATTGACCTTGCAGAATAGCTCAAGCTGAAAAAGATAATAGAGAGTAGCTGGTCTAGAGCTCTAGAGAAAAGCTCTTGAGAAAAGTGTTAACAAGAAGGTGCTTTCTTCCATGAATACCAAAGACATTTTTGATTTAACCTCAGTTAGGGAAGGTGAGTCCTCAGAGAGTGGATATTCACTCTATCTAATGTGGCATGTACGCATATGCTAAGAAGCTGGTCTGGGAATTTGAGCCTCCCCTATTAATGTAGGAGTAGATTAAACTAAACAAGCAGGTCTGCAGACACTACAGGAAATATACCTTGAGACGGAGAGATTGATATGTCTAAAAACTACTATCACTAAACTTACAAACAGTAACAGTCAATCAGTCTAAAACACTGTATCCAAGAAACGGTTACTTTGCAGCCCAAGTCCTTAACTCATGAAGTATCTTCTCAACATTAACCAGAAAACTTTTCCTTACTGAGTCTCTCCTTAGTCTATTGAGAATCCCTCCCAGCAAGTCCTATCTGAGTGAGGAACTTACCAGAGCAGAGTGCTTGCCCAAAGGTTGGAGATATATTACCACAGGGGTTATAGTCTGAAACCTTTTTCTTCTTCTTGAGTATCTTCTCTCTAATTCCATATTTCAGTTCATCACTTCCACTACAGGATCAGGTCTGAGCTTCCATCCTTTTTACAGAAGATAAACTGGGCCTAGAAAAACTTTGCGGTGTGCACTTCATTCTCATTGAAGTTTTACTAGACTTCTCAATTCACAGAAACAAAAAGAAACAGATCCACTCCTAGTGCAAAGTAGTTGTGCATATTGATTCACCGTTCAAAGGGGTTTATTTTTATTGTACTACAGTCATTTTTTAAAAGTCCATAATGGAATACCTTTTGCTGAATATAGTTTCAATAATGCATTCTCCAGCTTACAAACTACACACAGCTGGAAACTGTGGACTTTGAGTAAATTAGAATAGAAGTCTAAAGATGAGGCTAGATTTAAATATCAGATTTGCACCAGTGTCTGTTGCAACATCCTTAATGTGTCTACAGGGCAGAACAAACTGTAGTTATTCTGCACAGTTTTGAATAAAAAGCCATGATTATCAAAGCAAAATAATCTCATTGAAAGACAGCTATACTTTTTTCACTGTCCATCTATTTCACTCAGAACCTCAGATAATCTCCACATGGAAGTCAAACATAACATTACTTACAAGTGTAAGTCATACTATAACTAGTTAAGGTGGCATTATTTTCCTTGTGCTACAGAAAATTAACAATTAACCAGGCAAGAAAAAAAGTATTTAAAATTCTTTTGACAGAAAGGTATTTTACTTCTTATCAAAGAATTCAAACATTACCCAGTAAAGCCTACTAAAAATAGCAATATAAGAAAATGCTGGTCTTCTTAGCTATTATGGCATACAATGCATCGTGATTAACACAGAGGAATATGCACAGGGTCAATTAGCCAGTGGGATGAGTAACCAAAATTAGCAAGTGATCATTATACCATTTTTACTGCATCCTCTTTCCCCCATTTTCCCCTGTAATTATTATTCAAGTTTCTTTAAAGTGTTTGTGAGATTTTTTGGAAGCTATTAGGATGCATTTTTTTCAATAGATTTTTTTATTACTTTTATCAACACAACTTTATAACTATGTTTGCCAGGAAAATTATAAGCTGCAGTTCTCCTTAATCATTTATTCCTTTCTATTTGACAAGACAAATATTGCAAGACATAGGACAGTTTCACCTCTCCATCTCTCACAAAAAGATGGACTCTGTAGTAGGAAGGGAGCCAGGGACAAAGCTCTGGAAAGTCTAGTCACTGACACCATAAATATGTGCAATCAATGCAAGGTTACATATAGTAAAGAGAAATGGTATCTTAAGATGCTTGAGGAGACAGAGAAATATAAGTGCTATTTCAGTACTGGTTACACGATTCATGAAATACATACATTTCTTGTCAGCTGTGATTAGAAAAGATAAGCTAAATTTGGAAAAGGTGCAGAAGGAGATGCTGAGATGGTACGAGAATGAAGATTATATTATCCAAGAGGAGATTAGAATAATTACTTGATCTGATCTGATGAAGTCAGAGGAGGATGAAGTCCAGGAGGAATGCTGGTGAAAACTTACCAGAGAGGCAGAAGGACATGTAAGGAAGACAGAAGGACAATACTGGCACAAGGAACAGATGGGTTTAAACTGATCATGAGGAGGGTGAGACTGTAAGTTGGGAGAATGATCCTAAATATGGGAACAGCAATACTCTGCGGCAAACTATCAGGAGGGAAAGGTGGGGGCAAGACCCTGAATAAATTTCAGATTGAGCAGAACAAGCTTATAAATGGGAGAAAATGGTATGGCTGTCTCTCCTGGCTCTGTATGGGAGAAGAGCCAGAAGGTGCGAGCCCTACTTCCCATCCCTGTGTTTTGAGGTTGGCTCGGGGCATGGGCCCGTCGCTATGGCTGTCACACAGTCACTGTGCTGTTCCCTTGCTAAGGGCAGGGCTACAGTGCAACAGCAAAAGGTGGGAAGGGTGGCCCCAGGACTTGTTCCCTCATCTCACGGTGCCCCGCTCACACCCAGCACCGAGGCATCTCACTAGCTTCGCAGGTAGAGCGCGGTACGGGGTGGCACTTCCAAGGTTCACGGGAAGGAGTGAAGTAATATGTGAGGAATTTACAGGGTGGGGTGGTCCCACTGCAGCAGCAGTTTGGGAGGGTTAGTCTTTCATGGTCAAAACAGAAATTACTTTCAGTCCAGCATTATATCAACTTGAAATTTTCTGCAAATAAAAAAGGTGACCCAGTAATATATTTTCGTTGGCATCACTGTGATGGGTGAAGTAAGTTTACACAAACCAGTGAGTATATTATTGTCACCTTAAAAAGAAAAAAGACTACTCCTCTTCAGTTGACCTCACTCAAGTGGCAAGTTCAGCCATGAAGAATCAAACAGTTATTTAAACACAGAAAAGCTTTTTACAGCTGTATATATGAAAATAATAGATGTATACCAGAAATGAAGCAGAGATAATGTTGCACACTGCTATCAATGCAGCTGTTTTCAGTGTCTTGGCCACATTCAAACCTGCTCAAAATGCTGATGTCATTAGAAAAACTCCCTGTGTGAGTGACAAACTCTTGTTTGTCTTCTTAAAAAACATGAATACAGGTGAGCACTGCACTCTAAACTGTACATTACATATTTCAGCTAAATCCAGTTTGGAGTATAGTGTTCATCTGGCTACAGTGCTTGGATAATAATTGCCCTAACATACTTGCACAGTCCAAACAAATTTGAGCTGTTAATTCTTAGTTCACAGCATTAGATCTGATATGCATGGATGGGTTTTGTTTGTCTCCCCTTGATTAATCTCTTTGGTCAAAAGTCATGCTGAACATCTATGAATATGGATGGCTTTTTTAATGAGAGGGTGCTAGGAGGGAGTAGAAGTCCATCGCAGAAGAACACCCACAGGAAAGAACATTAAAACCTTGTATAAGGTGTCATATATGTTTTACTGGATAGTTAAATTAAAATATGCATTTAACCTTAGCTACTAGTATTATTCTTCCCCTAAGAACACAATTATCTATTTAGTTTTATAATCAAAGAAGCCTAACTTTACTTAGTTGAAGTAAAGTTGCTAAAATTTATTGCTCAAAATTTATTTTTCAGAAGTTTTAACAAAACTATAGCTATCCTCAGAGAAGATCCTCCCTTTCGGGGGCCAAAGGCCAGAACAAGGTCTGCACACTTGTTCAGATCTCCAAAGAAGGCTCACATTTCAGTTTAAGTGTCACATCACCGTTTAGGGAGCTTTGGCACAGAAATAGAGCATGTCATCTCCTTGAGAAGTCAAAATAAAGAATGTAGTTATTTCCATATTTGTAATCAATTCATGACAGCCTTCTATCGATTATTAACCTCCACACAAAACTGTCTTAGAGCGTTTAAGAGCTTCTCCTTGAAGTTGTCTGAAGTATGTGATCATTTTTCTGCTTGAGTCCTCCTTGTGTGCCTTGCCGACACACCACATGATCTGTCAGAATCTGTCAGAATCTTTCTGTAAAGAAAAATTCATCAAGATGAAATCAGTTTGCCATCACTATAAGGATTTTGAGAGGCACACATTATGCCTAAGCACCCATTTATGATCAAAAACATGGGTTTTGGTTCTTTCTGTTTATCATTCTTGTTTAGCTCTTCTTTAACCATGATGTCCTAATGTTGCCACTCCATAAGTCCTCTGTGAATCATTCAGTGTAGACTTCTCAAATATTTAACCTCCACACCGAAGTCCCCACTCTTTCAGGGTTTTTCTGAAAGACTTGATATATGATTTTAGAAAATCCTGTCTTCCTAGTATAACTAACTGATTGATAAATCCGTGTTAGAACTAATTTTATAGTTCTTATTACCATCTCCCACCATTACAAATCAGACACAACAAGGTTGTTCAAGCATGGAGCAGGATACACAGAAATGCCAACATTCGGCACGTACTGTGCATCCTCTCAAACCTATGCAAGCATGTCCAGGATAAAATTGAGGCATAAGCTTCTTACCTTTATCACACCTGTCAATAGTTTTTGTAACAGGTTTTGCACAAGATAGGCTAAGAAAATATGCTTTTCTCATTCTTTAATGAATCAGTTTCTGAAATATGAGTCCCTAAGTAGCATGTGTCTCCACAGACCCATTTGAAAATCCTGATGTATCACAGAATTTGTCAATGCAATAATAACCCAAAGAAAGTGTCAGCACAATTCATAGTAGCTTCCAGAAGTACCTGAAAAAAATAGACCATCAGTCCAGTGACACCACTTCTGTCCTCTATGTAACTGTCCATATGACCTAAGAGCAAAGAAAGAAAACCATTGCTTTATTGGTATAGCACACTTTTGTTCACTGGAAGTTTATAATTCCTTCAGTGGGTTCTTCAGAGACTTCACCTCTTTCCATTTTCAGTGAACAAGATTGAATGATTTGTTCATCTCTAATAGAAAATATCAGGAGTCAGTTTCTCCACTGCCTTGTATCTTCCATTGCAAAAGAAATACAACCAACGTCATTTTTATTTAATGTCATTTTTTCTTTCTTCAAAGGGCGTGAGCATCTTAAAAAGGCTCCAGGGAATCTAATGCTATATATTATTTATCTAGAGAGAGTTTTCAGTTCTCTGAGTTCTTATGTCACAAGCCAGAAATCAAGAGGCAAAGGTGTTAATTATGCTCCTGTTTCAAGACTAGACTTTCTCTCCAAAGCTGAGCCAGAACTCATTTAAGCAGTCTATGGGAGGAGATAAATAATACTTACAAATACTATAGGAGGATAATAATACTTATAAATACTATGGGAGGAGATAAATAATACTTATAAACCTAATGTTTTAGTAATTAGTAAAACTAATAATACTTATAAAACTAAAACACACAGGGAAATTTAGTTAGCAGGTAATTCACTGTTACTTCATATGTTACTTCATATGCTATTATTTTGCAGATTTCCTTTATTCAGCTGTGACCTGTTTTCCCTCTCTTTCTTCTATTTTTTTTTCCTGGCCCAGATGTCCACCAAAACACAGCACAATGACAACAAACAGAGGGAACAAGCAGAGCTCACTCAAGCGTGCAGAGAAAGGGTTAGAAGCACAAGCAGTGAGCATTGGCAACATTTCTCTGAGCTTTT
Source organism: Platalea leucorodia (assembly GCF_965183815.1). Taxonomy (NCBI): domain Eukaryota; kingdom Metazoa; phylum Chordata; class Aves; order Pelecaniformes; family Threskiornithidae; genus Platalea; species Platalea leucorodia. The sequence continues at coordinate 73,314,177 of NC_138824.1, forward strand.
TGCCCTGATTTCCAGCATTTTAATGAAGTAAAGCAAGTAAATCTTAGTCATTAAATAATTCTGGAAATAGCTGAAGCAAGCGTAATGGATACAAGGATGTGCCTTTGACAATCTGTGGAAAGCCTTGCACTATACCTTTGAAAAAATGGGAAATGTCCCTTTTTCTGTGAGATGCTGAATCCATTGTCCTTACGTGGATACTTCACTGTCAATGTTGTAGAAAGCTACGTTACTCTTGCAAGATGGAAGAGGACTTAAAAATCTGTCTTGTATATTGTGATTTATATCTCATTTTAATGTCAGAACTCCAATATTTGAAAAAAAAGAAGTAAGAACTTTTCTCTGTAGGGAAGATGACAAACCTAAGAAATCTGACATGGTCCCTGAGCATCCTCAGGCCACTGCAAACAGAGTCATTACGAAGGAAGTAACCAGATCTACAATGTCATATTTTTTAATATCTATGCAGTCTTCCAAGGACAGTATTTGATTTTGACAACTTTCTCAAAGCTTATTTTGTGCACTTAAAACTTGTAGGGTAATCAATGCCCTTTTCCAGGTTTGCACTCTACAGACTTTCAAACCAAATAGGAAAAAAATTGGTTTTAGTCCTGTATCTTCCTTATGGATTTGGGGTGGATTTTTTTTTGCTTTAATTCATACAAAACTCATATAAGACAGACTTACAAGGGACCTCAAGAGGTCATTCAGTCTATCTGTTTCTCCTCACAGTTGGGCTTGCTAAACCTATGATGTTCCTAGAAATCTCCAGTAAAGGAGATTTTGTTATCCCCTCTCAGCAATCTCCTCCAGTGCTTACCTGCAAAAAGTACTCATCAGCGGGTTTAGTCCCTTAAAAAGGACACCTTATAAGTGGTAGACTGACATCCTGAAAAAATGAAGTTTCTGTTTTTATCACAAGAAAGTTTTAAATATCCAAGTAATAAAGAATGTATTAAAACAACACAAGCAGTTGGAATACAAAAGTTTCCTAACCTGCCTGTTATCCTATATTTATGCTCCTATTTTCTTTACTTCAACACACCACAAGAAACACACAAAAAAACAGGCTCCATGTCCAAATTACATCCTTTGTAAAGATAAAACACAAAAATGGGGAGCACAAGGGGCAAAGGACCTTGTTACATACATAAGATCTCATTGCCTGGATGTAACTCTTATGTTTCCTTGTTGACACTAGAGCTGGCCAGGGTCTGTCAACTCAAGGTCAACTCAAATCACCTGAATACCATAGCAGGTGTCATCTTCGGCACCACGGCAGGTGCTCTGAACGCAGCTTTAGGTGCTACAGACACCCAGGATTTAAAACACCAGTTGTAATCAATTGACAAATGTAATTTATTGGAGTGCAATGAGTATGCCCCAAAAGAATACAATCTGAATGAAGAATGTGAAGGGAGTAAAGTGCAGTCAGTTGGACCTTGGTTGTGCAGATAATTAAAAGGACCTCCCAGCATTCCCTGAGGATGCAACTCATTCCATTATCAGAATATGGCTGTCATAAACCTGCCCCCGCCCCGAGTCTTTAAAAAAAAAAAATGGTATCAAATCCTTTGAAACATGTGGCAAAAACCCAGTTATGCTCTGAAGTGCTGGAAGACCATGATAAATGAACAATGTAACTGCAGAATTACTAGTGCCTTTTAATAGCCAGCAGGGACATACTCAGCAAATCTCGGATATGCGATTCTTGACATGCCATGGGCTTTCAAAACAAGGAAAGGTCTGTGTGAGTTTTTCCTGGGTTTTAGGGGATTGTGCTTCAGTCTTTTCCACCATCTAATGAGTCTGGCTCAAAGCTTATGGAAAGAAATATGGCAGCCATTAAAATACACATGAGACTTGCTTCCACCTCTCTTAGCCTTTAAATTGGGGCTTAAAAGTTACCTGTATGTGATCTCCACTTTTTGCAAAATGCAAGAGTTTATCTGGAAGGGAAAAGGAGAAAGGCTAGAACCTTTGGTTGATCTTCAAGTTAAGACACATGGAGATGATTTCCATACAAAAATACAACAAAACTTTCTATGATTAAATAGTTTGTGTCTATTTAAAAATGTATGCTTGCTGTGCAACAGGCTACAACACTCCTTATTTAATGAAGTAGAACTGTCGGTATCCAGGATAATTATATTTAAGATGCCTCTGGATGGTGTGAATAATTCAGCTGACAGGACTCTTCCTTCTGACTCAAGCTCAAGATTACTGTACTGTGGAAATCTGTGGCTAAGCTGGGGGTCTACACAGCAAGTCTACCCTGAAGCAGGATGGGTCCAGGTGTGGTCCTCTGGGACTGAGCTGCGGCACTGCTCCCCTGGCTGCCAGCTGCCAGTGAAAGGCACTGAGCAGCATTTGCAGAAGAGTTTGCTGAGTGTTTTGTGACCTGAACTCTGCTGACTTTCAGGAAGTTTAGGGCAGCTCAACACCCAAATAATTTTTAAAATGGAAATTGAATTCTAAGGAACATATGGTCTGTCCACATCATAAAATGAATGTGGCAGATTTAGTCTAGATAGCAGGGGCAGCAACAAGGATGGGATAGTTTCAGTGTTAACATGTGCTGCTAGAAGGCCACATACAGAGTCAGCTCCTGGAGCTAAAAGTTTGCACCTTAGCAGCTACCTCAGATAAATCCTGAGATGACCTGTCTTCACTACTTTTCTTACACCAGCCATCTAAACTAGCAAATATGTATGTGCAAACAGCATGGATACATTTATACTAGTGAATTAAGCAATGCAACCTTCTGTATGGTTAATAGGTGGACTCTGGGACTGTTCTGACCTAAACCAGTCAGTGTGATACAAATGACTCCCAGGTATGATTCAGCAGTCGGCACATGGCAGGGACCACGCCCAACGTGCATGTAGTTTGCAGGCAGGCAAACTGCTTGGGGAGAGTAAGACAGTTCCTTTGCAGAGATGCACACCACTCAGTACCAACTGACATCAATGCCCAGATTGTTCCTAGGCACATTTTATTTACTACTATAAACATAGCCTTTGAACACAGCATTTTCATTTTGATCTACGGGCATGCTAGACATTTCAGACATTTCTTAAAGCATTTACTCCTTAGTGTTTGCAGAGTTTTGTCTCTTCATGTCTTGCTGCAACTTTGCTTCACCCTGAAGGGACAGTTGTGATCAGCTTTCATCTGTCCAAATAACTCCCTATTTAATTGTTATTATGTACCTCCAGCTGCAAAGACAAGTCAGTAACTCACCTTATAGACACACAGAGCAATGCTCTTCCACAGAAGGACTACTTGTATGCTATGAAATTTGGGAGGGCTTTCCAGGGGTTAAAATTCCTTGATGTTCCCAGCTGTACATTACAAGAAGACCTATACACATGGCCCATACAGGAACTACAGTGTACTCTTGCAAAGTGTCAGTCCTGATGAGCCGCTGATTGGGATTTTGGATCTTGAAGCAACTCGCAATAAAACTAAAGAGATCAAGGGGATGTTCTTTATTCCTTTTTTTGTTTGGGGACCAGAAGAACTGTTTCTTGGTATGACCAAGTTTAGAGGGAAATTAGAACTACAACTTATTAATCATCTTAAAGCTCCTAGAGACTCATGAAAGGCAAATTATACTGCCTGAAAATGTTAAAATCATCTCCTTCTATTTTATATGAAAGCATGGGTATAAAAATGGAAATAATCTCCTCAGGACACAACCCAGGGAGAAACAACATGACCCTGAGTTATAAACAGGAAGAGATTTTCAATGTACTGTGGGGGATTTAGTGAAGGGATCCCCATTAATGTTAATAGGAGGCAGAGGGATGAATCCTACGCACTGAAGTGGAAATTCAGCCCTTCATGTCAAATGTTCTGAAAACCAGGCAGCTTGCTGCTGCCTGTGCATCCAGCCAGAAGCAGGGATGAAAACAGTTAATTGCTTTCTGATGTTTGAGTTGAAGTGAGGACACAATATAAGCATAAGGCATCTGGAAATAATGTTCCTTTTAAGAAATCTGGAAGGTAAGTGCCTACTTTGCTGCACAGACATGAGATCCCTTGCTCTGCAGCTCTCTGGCAAAATCTAACATGAGCGTCATTTAGATTAGAAGAGATTAACCTCAAACTTCATTGCCCATGCAAACAAGACAATCTAAGTGCACTAACATATATGCTAACCATTTTTATCAAAGCATAAATGCTTCTCTCTGCAGGGCTTTTAAGCAAATTACAAGCCAAAATGAACATAAAGTGCAAAATGAGCTATTCTCTTGTAGAGGTCTTGTGTTTTTTATACAATTTCTGAAGCTTTTTATGGTTTGTTATGTTTAGCAATGTAAACTATAAAACATTCTGGTGTATTCTTCATTCACTGCATTTTCTCAGCTGAAGTTTGTCTTTTTATAACAGAAGAGCTGAAATATCAAAGGGAATGCTGGTCTCCTGAAGTAAATGATTGATTTCTCACTGTTTTGGAAGAAGTTCAGATTTCATTCACTTCCTTCTTGTGCATCAAAAAGTGAGGGGAGACAAACAATGGAAAAAAAAAATTAAAGTCAGTGGAGGGAATAATGGCAGTACATAACAACTGGAGATCTGACCCTATGTTTAGTTGTGTGAATGCATGGTTGTAAAATATGCCACAAGCTCCAAGACTGCTTTTTCTCTCTTGTGATTAGGGAGTACTACCTACTCCTACTGACATCACTTAAGGAAAGGGAACAGGTTAAGAGCAACATTTATGCAAATTATTGTGATTTACAAACTGGGGGGTGGGGGGGTGGGTGAGTGGCTGATAAACTGGAGGGCAGGGCTGCCTTGACAGGCTGGATAAATCATCTGACAGGAACCTCATGAAGTTCAGCAAAGACAAGTGCAAAGTCCTGCACCTGGGATTGCACAATACCAATGCACCAGGACAGACTGGGGGCCTACTGGCTAGAAAGTAGCTTTTCAGAGAAGGCCCAGTGGTCCTCATGGACACCAAGCTGAGCATGGGTTAGCAATGAGCCCAGATATGAAGACCAGCTGCATCCTGGGTTGTATTAGTAATATGACAGTCAGCAGGTCAAGGGATGTTATTCTGCTTGCTGATCATCTGTGGGGTCACTTCTGGAACAGTATGTCTAGTTTGAGCTCCCCAGTGCAAGAGAGACGTTCACAAACTCAAGAGGCCAGAGACAGTAAGTGAGGGGAGCTGGAACATATGAAGTTAAAGGAGCTGGGCTTATTTATCCTGAAAAAACAAGACAAAGCAGGGATTTAACTACCATCTTCCACTGTTTAAAGGGGGGTTGCAGAGGAGATGGGACCAGACTCTTCTCAGGTATGCTACAAAGAACAAAAGGCAACAGGTACAAGTTGCCACAAAAAATCTGACTGAACACAAGGAAAACAGCGTTCATGGTGAGGACTGTCAAATACTGGAATATCCTGCCAAGAGATTTTGTGTGATCGCCATCCTTGCAGATTTTCAAAACTGGACTGGAGAAGGCTCTGAGCAATGAGATCTAGCTTTGAAGCCAGCACTGTTTTGAGCAGGGTGTGGACTAGAGACCTCCAGAGCTCTCCTAACTTAAATTACTCTCTGATTTTATGTGAAGTTTAAAATATTGCTCAATTCCATAAACAATTCTGCAGAAGAGACATTACTATAATCTTTTTAAAGGTCTAGCCTGAGCCAGGAGGCCACTGTGTTTACAAATGGATAATATTCAGTCAGAAAGAGGCTCAAACTCACATGCAGGGATCCTTCCTTACCTTTTTAATCACTTTGCACCTGTACTTCAGGATCACATTACTAGTGCAAAGTAATACCTATCTGTAACACCAACCTATCCTATTTTGAAAGGAAAAACTCAAAGGATTTACCTCAGAAGCTCTTTCAAATATTATTTAGGAGCTTTTCTAAGGTGAAATTTCAGCACATAGGAAGTTCTTTGATATAGTTTCTATTCCTTGTTTCATCGACATTTTCCTGGTGGGGAATATGAAAGGCAAGGTGGTGTAGGTGTTCCTCTCTGTACCCCTCTGTAACTTGTCCCAGGCGTGCCAGGAATGGGAAGCTCCCCACTGGCATGGCCCAGCTGCATAACCTTGGCTCAGACTTCTGAGGTAATTGCTCAGTTTGAGAAAGTGTGAAAAAGTCTGTAGAGCAGAGATAAGGAAGATAAAATTGCAGACAGGTAAGAATTCTGAGACAGGATCATTAGTAGCTCAAGGATTGAAGAAGGAAAGCACTGTCATGGAAGGGTATAAAATCCTAAAAAATAAAAAACAAAGGCAATGCTGAAGGATAGCAACTCAGCAACAGTATCTATGCCACGCAGCAAAGCAGTTCAATCCTTCTCTTCCTGACTAATGCCTGCCTGGCCTGCAAACACTCTTTGAGTGTGTTATCGGGGTGGGGAGCGTAACAAACCACGTGGCTTGTTAAATACAGGCTATCTTTTGTGTGTGTTGGCTAAGACATAATTGCCTTATCCTTTAAAGCTGTGTATACCCTGCTTGCAGGGTCTCTGCACAGGGCTAAATATGCTGGAACAAGTGGCCCAAAGAGACACTATCACAGAAGTACAGTTTTGAGCTTTGCAGTAATGTTTGGGTTTGCATTTTGGGGTTGGAAAAAAGAACTTTTTAATCTGTCGTCTTATTAGTTAAGTTGAATTGGTGCAAAAGCATGCAGGTTGTGTGGACAAAGCCCTCAGGAGTATTCATGTTATTGTCACTGACAGCTTTCTATGTGGTTACTTTGCCTGGATATTTTGTAATTAACGTCATTCCCAAATAGGCACTTGAAGACTAACATTTCTCAAGGGTTTTCAATGCAGAGCCATTCTTCTTTTTAGAAACTTTGAGCACTGAGCCATGAAACTGAGAGTAGCAGCATGGTTTTAGGCAATTTATGCATAATTGATTGCAGTTTTAAAATTATTACTCTTAAGCAAAATTGCCTGCATTCAGTTTATAGTAGTGGAACTCCTAGAACTTGAAAATATTTACAAGAAAGAAGTAGTAGCAATGTCATTTCAACTGCCAGAGACTGAAAAACCTACCAGTATATACTGCACACTACCAGGGACCACCACAGTCTGGTTCAAGAGCATCACATCATCCTCCAGAGAAACCACTCTCCATATCTTCAACCAAGTTCCTCTTGTGCTAGAAATTTCCGCCAGGTGCTTGTTCATTGTCAAGAAAGCAGCATTACAAACAGACTCCTGGCTGTTAGCTCTTTTACTCTATCGTATTTGACTTTCCAGATTTTTGGCTTACATACCCATTAGAACTATTGATGTTAAGCAACTAATCATGAAATTCTCTTGAGAAATCTGTTTCACAAAACCTGGACAAGTTAAACAAGGATGCTGACTTGTTAAGAAATCCTCCTGACAATACTTCCCTTCTTCAGTGGGTCCTCAGATGGTCAAAATGATGGAGGCTTTATAAGACCTGGCCTGAGGTTAGTTACAGTTAAAGCATTGGCTGACCAAGCAGCTGGGACCCTCACTTAGTGGAGGGAGACACCTTTGCATGACAGCAGATTATGGTCATGAAAGCATCACAGGCTCAGCAAGCCCTAAAAAACACAGAATTATTCTGGTTCCAAATCTCCTCAAAGAGGCTACAGTTCCACATCCATCAACAATAGCTGTTGGCATATTTGCCATACACCAAATATTTCCCCCCTTCCCTGCAGCAGTATATTGCCCATGGAGGGGATCTAAGCTGAAATCTAAATTCCTCAGTTGAAGTTGTCAAGCTGGCTTCTTAGCAGTAACTTATAGAGCCAGGTATCATTATTGCTCTAAAAGATGCAAGGGGAGGAAACTGAGCAATTAGGGGAGCTTGTAAAACCCTGTCAAGGTGCAGAGTGGTCTCTTAATTTCCCTATTGATCTTGCCTTTCTTTCTTTGAGGAATAATGACTGTCTCATCAAATTCCTCAAGTTCCCCGTATGGCACTGTGCCTTAACCTTTGTAATGCTAAATATCTCAGATTTGCAATTCTGTAGTCTGTCTTTCACCCTGTAATCTTTTACCTAAATTGCTGTGGCGATATTTTTCCTGCATTGCTCTCCAGCTGTTATCCTTGTGCTGTTATTTTCGTGCCCTTGCACCTCTAAACTCAGGTATCAGATTTCTCATAGGAGTTGATGCCCTGGCATGACAATTGCCCCTTCTTCCTTGCTTTTCCCTATACCATGTTGTTTAAATTTTACTTTAGTTATATATCTGATAAGTATTATTCACTAATATACATGGACAGTGCTCAGCCAATAACTTACCCTTCTGTGAAGATGTCCCAGAAACAAGCCTGAAGTCAGTGTTCACATTATAGGCTACTCAATGAAAGCCTGTTTTAAATTTATTTGACATATGTTGCTGGCATTTTTAATTTTTAAGGAAGCTACAGGATATTGTGAAGCGCTTGAGACAGGAGTGGTGTTTTCCGATGAGCTAGTTCAACACTAAATGTCACGGGCACTGAATGTGACTGTAATCAGCCACCCCAGAGCTAGGGTAACAATCTGAGCATCATTGACTTTCTATTTATCTATTTGTCTTAGGTTAAAAGTATTATTTTACTTTTATAACCTTGGGTTTACAAATACTTAAAAAGTTCAGAGCATTTGAAATTTGAAATCCTTTCTAAAGACATAATTTTTAGCATAAATAGCACCTTATTATTTCCTCGTGGGCTGGCTGCAAGGACTCAGGCGACTGTGGTGTTGCAGGTCACTCAGATGTCTTCCTGTCTCTGCTGTGAAAAATCATGGCACAGACAAACCTCTGCTCACCAGGACAGCTGCACTCAGTCAGCCACATGGGGTACTCACTTCTACTACATAGTTTGTGTATATATATCATTGGGATAAAAAAATGAACCTTGCTGAGGACATTTTGTCACAGCAGATATATCAAAAGCAGGTTGAATGAGAGAGCTAACCTAGTTACTTATAGTCCCTAAAAATGTTCCAGGCCAGGTGTTGACATGAACAATGTCAGAGTGACCAGCTCAGCACTTCAGCATACAAAGCCCTGCCTCTGGGCTACTGGGGCTTGAGCCAAATGAATTTGCAGAAAGCCTGTGGCTTGCAGACCTGCAGGTGCAGAGGAGAGCCTGGCACAAACAGAAATGAGTCTCACTGGGAGTCAAAGAGTCATGGAGGAAGGTGGAGGGAGCTCAGGATGCCCATCTAGCCTTTCTGTAGGTCAGATCAGCCGGAATGGTGTCGTTCCTGACAAATATGTATCTAACACCATGGGTCAAGCTTTGATACATTAATACTTTCTGAACTTTTTTTTTATAATTTTGAAAGAAATGACTTAATTCCACCTCAGTAGAAACAATGGAACAAGGAGAAAGGGAAATCTGAGTATCTGTAGATTATTCAGTTTTGCATTTGAAAAGCGAGGTCTCATTGATGAGTTAAATATGCTTGGCTGGCAGCATTTTAGATGACCTCAAGCCACAGCCTGATGCCAGAAAGGAATAAATACATAACTAAATAAATATACGTTTATCTTATTTCAGTCTTAGACTTTTCTTAATTTGTTACTCAGTCACCAGAATGAAATATCTATTATTTGCCCAGTTAAATTTCTGAGTAGAAAACTTATATTCTGGCAAAGGAAATCTAGGCCACAGTGGTCAGCTCTTCTTCTAAAATGATATCTGTGATGAAGAGAGTTTGTACCAGAAATCTTGTTTGCTTTCCTGAATTTTTTTGTGAATTGAAGCCTTATTTTTCTTTCAGTCATCCCTGGGTCAAGACAGCTGACCTACCATAGCTGAGCTTGTTTGCAATTCTACATAATAAGCAAGAATAAAAACAAAAAAACTTCTTTTTGTATGCACACATATATGAAATGACAGATGCCCTGTTGCAATACGCAGAATTATGATTCACCACACAAGATGGGCCAGATTCTCTGATCCAGTGTCATCACTTTGCACTACATTGTAAACATAGTCCAGACCTAAAGCTTTGTTAGCTGACATGTTGAGGATTATCCCATTGCAAAGATAATCCTTTTGGACACAGAACAAGCCTTAGAGTTCTCCTGGGACTTCTTCCTTTGCCATAAGTATAGCAAGGAAAGAGGGGTGTTGCTAAACGACAAGAAAAAATAATTAGTGCCTTACCATGTCACACCAGGCAAACCCTTATGATGGTTTGTAGCCTGCCGGAAATAGGATTGCCAGAAGGACTTCCCCCAGATCTAGTAATGTGTGTGCAAGGAGGTGGAGGAGATTGAGCTAGATAGTATAAGCCTTCTCAACTGACTAATTATTTTCACTGTCCGGGAGTACCATGTTTAATCTGATTCAGAGTCTCACCTGAGTCCCCACAGCCAGTCTACAAGGTAACAGTATGGTAATACTTACACTAAAAATGCAGTCTACAGAAAGGACTTCAGATTTTGGACACTCTGAACTTTTTCAGTATTTGTAAACTCTAAGCAATAAGTATGTATCATGGGATACTTGGATAAAATAAAAAGAGATCTATCAAAAAGACTGTGTATTCAATAATGTCTAAAAGATTTTGCCAGCACATGTTCAGGACACTGTAACAGAGACCAAGAAATGGCAGCCAAAAATTATTAGGTACAATATATTGAATTAAGGAGGAAAAGAAAGGCTAATGACACAATCCCCAAAACCCAAGACAGTGTCTTCATACCCAGTAAGAAGACAGACAATCCTGGAAAGAGAGAAGGGGCAGTCCAGACTGGGTTGGCACCACCTCGGATCCTACTCCCTGTCAGTGGGGCTGGGCTGAGCTTATCACAAAAGTCCCTGGAAAACAGCCCCCTCTCTTCACAAAATGCAGGCAGCGTGCTGCCCCTGAGCTGCTAGCTGATATTAGTAGCAGGAAGATTAGAGGTCAATTCTATCTTTAGCTCTCTTACTATGCAAGATGATGCCAGGCTTAGAGAGCAGATGATCATTAGCAGAGAAATGCATGAGTCAGATATGGAAACTGGATTCCTGAGTTGCAAATTGTTCTGAATTTTCTCTTTGGAGATGGATGAACTTGCAGATAGGAGACCAGAATGGTGTTGGAAGAGTCCAGCTCTCCCTATGGACTCTTGTGTGAGCTCAAGCAAGTCACCCAGTCTGTTTGCCAGTTCTTTTACCTGTAACACAGCAAGAGTAATCCTTTGTTTCCCACATCCTGTGAGCACACATTGCTCCATTTTCTGAAACAAAGACCATACCAACTGTGAGCCGCGCTGAACACAAGGACATTTTGGGTTTTTTTATTGACATCCAAATAATAGCAATAGCAACAACAGACTGGTAACCCTGGGATGAGTTTCAAAGCAGATAAGGAGAGGCCACTTAAACCATTTTTCAGTTTAGATTGTAATATGATCCCATCATAAACTGACCCATTAGTTCTCCCTAGTATGGAAGAATAAAAATATAATCCAAAAGATATGCATAATCCAAGAGATCCTCCTAGGCCAAGGACTTTGGTAGTATGAAGAATTCTTTAGGTGTTAATAGCAACTGCAGTTTACGAGAGCAGTTGACAGGTATGTCTGGGGCCTCCTTGACTATATGGAAAACCTTCTCAACCTTTCTAACACATGAGATTTCTTCACACTTGTATAAAACATGTGAGGTTGTTCTCTTAAAATACAATTGAATAATGTTCACATGGTTCTTGTCTTCCACTAGCGTTAAGCAAACCTTTGCATTCAGTGACCCGTATACCTACCATCTGAACATTAATGTCCGCTCTGGGCACATACCATTGCTAAACTCATTCTCCTATTTGGGGAACATAATAAAAACAGTGTGTGTGGGTGTTGCTGCTCAGACAGCCCATGTGAAGACAGCGGCAGTGCTCCTGGGTGTACGGCATCTGAGCAGACTGCCAGCGGGCACTTCACCAGCGGGGCCCCTGCAGAGCCCTGCAAAAAAAACCCTGTAAACAACATGCCTGTTGTGTGGAAACCAGAATGGTGCCTATTGTAAGGGTAATGTCGTTCATTAACTGAATTTTTAAGCATTAAAACTACAGTACCCCATTTTCTTGTATAACTACAGTTGAAAGTAGTTGAGCTAAAAAGCAGTTTTAACTAAAGTTGGAAGTACCTCAGCCAATATTTTCAGGGAGGCTGTGGCAGTATGTCTGAGCTGCCGTATGCATTACAGCAAATGGCTGAGCTGAAAAAAAAATGAAGAATTGTTATATGAAGCCCATATACTACATTATCCGTACTGACAGGCAAAATCCAGCTACCTTCTCAGAACTGATTTTGTGCCAACATCAAGTGTCTGTTTAGGAAATCCCATTGCAGTACACATTGCAAAACCTTTGCTGGTGCTGGATCACTCTGGTTGCCACAGAGATGCTTTTTTCCACTTATATGAGGAATTTGCTGCCCTGTGCTACCACCTCATTTTCTTTAGACACTTATAGAGCTTCATAAGGTCAGCATGCCTGTGACATTTGAAGAATTTCTGCTCATGTGTTTATTTCCTAGAGGTATCTGTGAGTGAAACAGTGGACTGAAATACCTCTTTTGCTCTTTACCTCTACAGCAATGGTGTAAGAGTGATCTTGGTAATTTGTTCTTCATTTTCACATGAGTAAGTACCTGTTACCAGATAAAACAGGGACATTACTGGGGAATGTAGTTTGTTTGATAAACATTCAGCTTTGGCCAAATAAGAAAAAAATAAAAGTCAATATCTTGGTTTTGCATTTCTGAAACTAAGACTGAAGTTCCATTGCCTTAGTGTAGGTGCCCAGAGTCATCTGAATATCCCACTTGGCCCCCACTGAAGAGCAGCCTGGGACCTATCTCCCAGCTCTGTGTGAATAGTTCAGCTATCCTAAGACGGATCAAATGGCATTAGACACTTATATTTACACATCTGCATCCCATCCTCAATGTTTTGCTTTTAAGGACCTGGACTTCAATGCCATGCGCAAAAATAAGGGAAATGAGGTGTCATTGTTTCTTCTCCCTCCCTGATAGCCCTTGAATCCGGCTTGGTGAGTCAAAGCACTTGTCAGAGACATGAAAGATCCAGATTCAAATCCCCATTATGCCTGATTCAGAGGAGGGATTGCAACCCTCCCCAAAGACACCTAAACTATCAGGTAAGCGTAGGGTATCTCCTGTTGCACTTTATGTAAAATGAATATTCATAGAAACAGGGATTCAAACCTACATTTTGCAGTAAGGTCCTTAATTAAATTACCACTGAGATTTTCTTCCTCTTTCTAGCTTGAAGAGTATTTAACAATGTGAAATGTAACAGCTATAAGTGAAGAGCCTTATCCTGGAAGAGTTTATAAATGTTTGCAAATGTTTCATGTCAGTGGCCAAATCAGAAATTCAAACAATTGTACAGCTCAGATGTTATTGTTGTCTCAGCTTTATTGTGGTCTGCTAAGGAAAAGGCAATAGCAATAACTGATTATGGAAAAGCCCAGCACATAATATATGCAAAAAATTCAGTGTGGAGTGTGGTACACTCAGCACCCACATAAAATCATGAGGGTTGTATTAGGAAGGAAAACAATTTTCTTTATCTAAATATTTATTCGCTTTTTAGTATTCTGTAGCAAAAGAAAAGTCAACAAACCCTTCTGTTCTTTTCTATGTCCTTTCCTGAATGAGACTTTTTGATTACAATTTTTTGGCACAGTTGGTCTTACTACCCACTGCCAATGGAAGATGTCACCCTGAGGAAATATCTTACTATATTTAATGGGATTAGCATAGTCTGCATTCATCTTTCAAAAAGCTAAATAGAGGGCCTGGTCTAGCTAGAGAATGAATGTTCAAGGGCTTGTGGACTACATTTAACACCCAGGTCACAGGTATCGACTTTTCTGGTCTAAGGTCTTCCAGGTTTCTATGAGTGATTCTATATTGGTGTTTCACCAGAAGTACACTTCTGAAGCAGATTTCCCTGTCGTGCTTTGGGTCACATTGCTGAAGTGTCATCAGAGTACACAAACTAGGTTACTCTTGGAATAACGTAAACTAGAAAATGCATGCCAAGAACACACCTAAAGCACTCCAGCTCCTAGCTGGCATGTAGTCCACCAGAGCAAGCAAGACCTAGTCCAAAATAAACTCCCCTGAAAGGCATCTCTCAGGTCTTCACAAACATGTGCTTTGGTCTGCAGACCTGCTCTTCTATTTATTTGTTGTATATACAACACGAATGTAGCCTCTGTATTTTACCTGGGAAACAGCACATCCTTGCTCTGGAGGGAGCAGTCACAGTGGTGAGGACAGGGAAGATGCATGTTTGGGCAAAGGGCACTTGGTGTCACAGGGTGGGAAGAGGTGACAACTCCCCAATGCCCCTAGGAGGAATGGCAGGACCCCTTGTGCACAGGGTGAGTGCTTCCTTACCTGCCAAAACTTGCTGTCCATTCAAGAGACATCCAGGAACAGCTGGGTCAGGAGCTGGCCGCTCCTCACAGGACTCAAGGAAGCCCAAGAGAGTGGGGACACACTGCCTGCCTCACTGGGAGGGACATAGACAGTTTTGAGAGCAGTAGGAAATGCTGCTAGACATGGGATCTGGGTTATGGTGCAGCTCCCTGTGCCAGCTCTGCATGTTACAAGAGCTGGATATGCCAGACGGGGCGTCCTGAGGGGTTACATGGGTTGGTGGTGGATGGGATGAATGGTTGCAGTGTTTGGTCAAAGGCTCTGCAAAGGCTCCTCAGAGCAGCATCAGCCCTGAGAAGTCTGAAAGACACAACCAGATGGCTTGGAAGGGCCCTGCTGATGTCCTGCCTGGATGGCACGTGTCTCCTTCCCAGCCTTCCCACAGATCTCCAGACGACCCAGCCAACCAGCTCAGTGGCAGCCCTGTGCCTGTCAGCAGGCACTGCTCTTCTGAGCCCTCATCCAGCTCCTCACCCCCATGTCTAAACACAGCACTACTTGTGAAGTCTGCAGCTCAGGCCTATTGCTTACAGACAATATAAGAGATGCAGGTATGCTGGTTTTTGGCAAGTTTCTATCCCCTTTTCTATTTCAAACCATGCTTCAGCTTTGCAGAGTGTCGTTTTCTCTCTCAAGTTCCCATGGCTGTCGCCAAGGGCAAGCCAAACACCTTCATGCTCTTACAAACCCAGTTTATCATCTTCTGCACTTCTACTTTCCAAATAACTGCAAATTCCTTAATTTGTGCCTAGATTGAAAGACTGGCTCTGCTTCCTTTTTTCTATACAAACCGACATCAGCAGGTATGGCTGGACTGTCAGCCACACCAGCCAAGAACAGCCCCCTCCGCTCGTCCTGCGCCCTTCCATCACCACTGCCTATCATGTTGCTGTCACCCCTGCAGGATGCACCTCTGAGTGTAGTCAGGTACAGGTGCATCCAGCTAACACTGAATTCAATTCTGACTTTTAGAGACAGAGATGTACACGGCAGTAAAATTAGGTTTTTTTAAAGAAATCTGCATAGAGTCTCTTGCATGGGTTTCATGATGAAGTAGGAGACAAACTCCCTTTAAAACACTTCCCCTATGTGCTGCCTTCTTTTGAGGGCAAAGGAACGAAGCAGGAGAGCACTAACATTAAACTACTGGCACTGGCAAAATTAAACTATTTTTCTGGTTTTCTTCTTTGTTCCTCCATAAATGGGGATGGTGCCTACAACTTGCCAGATAAGGAAAATCATGTATTTAATTTATTGTGTAGTATGCATTAACTTTGAACAAGTGTCCTCATCTTTACTGGTAATGGAGAAAATCAGTTGTCTTTATTGCTTCTGTTTATAAAGGCCCCTTTTATCAGCTGAAAGAAATACCCATCTACTATGCATTTTTTTCTCCTGATGTTAGTTGTCTGCCAAATAGCAACTGCTCATTGATGGGCAGATTTAGGTGTAAGAGAAATCTTTATTTAGACATAGGGAAGCCTCAAAGTAGGAGGATAGTAGGTAGCTATCCAAATACTTTAGCTAAACAGAAGACTTCTGAAATAGCAGGCATCCAGTATTTTTAGCTGCCAGTGGGAATTCAGTAGGTTGAAAAATGTGTCAAGTAATGAATTTCTTCTATAAACTAAAGAGCAATGTTGCAGGGAGCTATTACGGAATTGAAAAAAATTATGTCTAATCACATTTTTGTACTCTTCTGGAAATTTCAGCAGACACCTACAGAAAAACCTGCAAAAAGATATGTATCCTGATTACAGATTATTTCAACCCAAATCAGGAAAGTTCCATGCATTTTTTTTTTAATTTAATGTATACATTAATTAATTAGCAAACAAAAGGAAAGGACTAAGCAGCAAAATCACTTGGCTCTTTCTAATCAGTCTCTGGCTGCACAGTGCCAATTGCGTGGTATTAGCTGCAATCTGCCACTGACAGATGTATTCAGGTTTGGAAGCTGTTACTTAACCTAGAGGCAGTGACAGTGTTTGGATAATTCTGATGTTATCCTGAGAGGATTAGGATACAAACACAAATTTAAACTCTCTTTTCTAATGCGTATTTGAAGATGATGTACATTTGCAGGGGACCGGCTGCCACAAAACTAATTTGGCCTGTGTTTTTATTTGAACATATGTGGTTTCTCAAAGGAAGTGGATTGTAGGCAGAGATGAAAGCAATGCAGTGCCTCTGATCTCTGGGATGTCATTTCCAAATGAGATCACCTTTACTGCACATTTTCGTTTTCTGGCACCGATCTCAGAAAAATTAGAGAACTACAAACACACTCTCTTACTTTCAGAGTTTTAAAAAATGAGACTAGATACTCATTCATTTATTTTTCTTCAACATATAATGCATGTCATAGAAACAACTTGGGGCTTTGTTGTTTTCAGGGTAATGTAATTTCCTGAGAACTGAAGTAAACAGTATTTTCTGAAGACAGACACAAGGATACCACCAAAAAGCTTCTGTTTCCTTCTTAAATCTGCAACAACATAAAGTGCATCTAGAAGCCTTTTGAACTCCTTTTATTGTCCCCACAGAAAAATAGCAATGCAAGGAAACTATACTTTTAGGAAGAGCATCACCACTTTTCAGAGGTCAAATGTAAAAGCTAGACTTGTATTTTTGTACACAGTACCCGAGATCAAGTTTTTCCACATCAGAAAAGTCAAAAGACCTACTGCTGCTCTTATTAGAGACACAACAAAATTGTCAGTTTCTATTTCATCTTCTATTTGTCGCAACATTTTAATAAGAAACACCACAGTAAGATCCACCTTTCAAATGACAAATTGAGATAGAAAATATCACCTCTGTTGCTATATTGGCATTTCAGTAGATATCCTAATTGTTAAGTGCTTGATTTCTTACATCTCGCAAATGTATTGTGATAGCTTCATGCACCTCATCTTCTCAGATCATTAAGGGGGAAGTACTTTTAAAAAGAAGATAAGGAAAAAAGATATGGTATTAAACCTCTCTAATGGAGTTCCTTACCCCTTAGTGATTTGGCTTGTAAAGATTAATAACTATTACTTATAGACATATAGCACACTAAAAATGTTAAATAACACCAAGCATTTCCACACTTCCAGATTGTGAACAAAAGTTTTAGAAAACAGGGAGCTTACTAGAATGGTAGTTTTTCCTGGTGTGATGCTTACAGAGCCATATGGTTTTCAATTTTATTTTTAGTAAGTTATTCATTTCCCAAATAAAACAAAGAGAGAGCATTTGTCACAAGCATTTGCTATAAAACACAGATTTGCTAAAAAGGAAGGTATTAGCAAACAGCATCTAAACTACATGCTATGCCTCCAAGTCAAGTCCTCATTAGGCACCACTTGCCATTAGGTAAAAGAAAAAGATGTTCCTAAGGGTTTGTAGAAACATGAACAACAGCTTGAGTGTAAAGAGCTGTTTAGTATTTACTGAGCTTTGAAAATGCTCTGATTTTACTACTCCATATTCTGCCTTGAAATGTTATTTCTGTATGTTAGGCATAAATACTGATTGTATAGTTCCACTGATGACCGTAACTACAGAATGCCAAACTGAAAGTGCGAGAGAATTTGGGGCTTAGCCTTACGTGTTCTTAAATGAATTATGAAAACAGCTACTTTTTTTCCTCAGCACTCTCTCTTTATTTCCAGCTGAAATAAACTGTTATTTTTGCATCTCATTGTAAGGTTGTTTTCATCATTGTAAGGTTGTTTTCATAGCTTTTGAATTGCTTGTCCTTGGAGTCTGCTGCAATTTTTTAACAGTAATTCACATTAAAAACTTGTTATATTGCCTCTGTACAACACTCTTGCGGCTATCCAGATTTGATGTATTATACCACAGAAAAACAATGGAAGAGTTGAGTGTGAAAATAACAATATCTTTTTTAAAATAATCTATATTTTACTTACTTTTATTCTTATTCAAGTTGCCACATTTCTAGGTTTGACATCTTCAAGTTTCTCTCTGCAATGATGAAAATTAAAAAATGAGAACCAAGATTCTGGGGCTTTAAGACAAAGACCAAATGTCAGGGAAGTTAGCAACTTTGCTTACAAGGACACAAGAAGTGTTTCACATGGAGGACCTTTTGCTTTGTGCAGATGACCTCTGAATTTCTCGGGAATTTTTTAAGCCTACACAGAGCCCACTGAAGTTGATAGGGTCCTGTTTAGACAGAAACCTTCAGCCTTATAGGTCATTTCCAGAATCAGATTTGTACTGTCAGTATGAGTCTGTAGAAAACTGCAGGAAGAATATTTCTCCTGGTAAATTGAGATTAAATCGTGAACCAGAAAACACTTATTAAACTTCATTATTGTAATGTTGACTTTTAGAAGGTTTACCCTTAAACTATTTAGCTAGTCTGTTGTAAATTTGGGCTTATGCCATTGCATGAAGAGAAAGTCTAAACTTTCAAAGAAGTCAGATTCGCAGAGGAGGGGGAGGAGTTATAAAGTCAAAGATGGTGCAGTAGTAGGAATATATTTATTTTTAGGTTATGTGATAAAAGCTTGTCTGCACACCCTCAAAGGAGCACAGTGGGGAAACCCACATGACACCCTGCTCCAGCTGCTCCCAGGCCCATCACAGGAACCATCAGCCCATCAAAAACCTGTCTCCACAAGCCCAGGGGAGCAGGTGGAACCCCAAATTAAGGACTCAGAGGAAGGAACACTCTGTCCAGACACTTCTCAGGGCTGACCAGGGAGACCCTCAGCCCCATGGCCCAGGTGTGAAGCCCATCAAGAGGAGTCAACCCCGAAGCACCTTTTGGACTGAGGGAGGTTGCTTTCTAGGAGTGTAGGACAAATAATGGGATGAACGGCAAGAGCATTTTGGAATTGCACAAGGCTTATTATCAGATGTTTAGGGAAGAAGCCAAAAGTGGAGGAAGTGATGGATTTAGGCTATTTGAGGAGGAACAAGTGTGGGAAAATAGAGGGGTAAGAGGTAAAAGAAGCTGGTCACCTGTAAGTACTTGGTTGGTTGGTACCCTTGTCTGGCCATGCCCTGTATGTGTATGGGGGTCTGAGCTTAGCAACTGGAGCAAGTGTGAGTGTGTAAGTAAGCATGTGATGGCTAGTCAGGATCAAGCCCAACTAACCAGTGAGTAGATTACTTGGGAGCCAGAGCAAGATCAAGGGTGTGTTGGACAGTGGGGACCAGGGGAGTCCCAGCCAGAGGGACATAAGAGTCTAAGGTCTCTAGGAGTGAGTCTCACATCTCTGTGTGTTGTGTGCTCAAGGGTCTGTACCAGCAACTGGAGGGTGGCTGTGGCTTTGGAGACTCATATGTCCAGCCAGGAGCCAGCAACTGGGCAGACTCGAGTGTCTGAGCCCAGCTGCTGGAGGCATCTACATTGTACAAGTGTATATATATATTTGTACTAGTGGATCTCCATCCTGCTCAGCCAGAGAGGGAGGCAGGATGAGGCCATTGGTGCTGTCTGTGCTGATGTGAGTGTTCTATGTCTCTGTCTGTGATCTGTGTGGATGGCCATGCATATGCATGTATATATTGTGGTGTATATATGTGCTTTTTGTGCATGTGCCTATTGGAAATGCATCTTCAGCCACACTACTGGTTGGACCTGGGACATGAAGCTGCTGCAGCCTCACCTCTCTCAGACTGTCAGATGCAGTGCATTATGTTTTTCTCCTAACATTTATGTACCACTTCATACAGGCACAAAAATCATGCCTATTCTCCCTTCATTATTGAACAGACAAAAATTAGACTAATTCAAAAACAGGCACTAAAAATTTTCACTTGTCTTTTAAGCTATCGAAGGAACCTGTTGCATGAATAGCTCCAGGTGAAGTGTTCAAGGTTCATATGTGGAAATTAAATATGACCTCATTAAAAGGAAATTAATTGCAAGGTTCTGGAAGGACACAATCGGTCTTTATATAAAACATATCCAGAACCCAAGGCTGCCTGCAGCCTTGGTGCAGCTCTTTCTGCTCCAGTATTCGCACCTGGAATACTGTGTTCAGTTTTGGGCCCCTCACTACAAGAAAGACGTGGAGGTGCTGGAGCACGTCCAAAGAAGGGCAACGAAGCTGGTGAAGGGTCTAGGGCACAAGTCTTATGAGGAGCAGCTGAGGGAACTGGGGTTGTTTAGCCTGGAGAAGAGGAGGCTGAGGGGAGACCTTATTGCTCTCTACAACTACCTGCAAGGAGGTTGTAGCAAGGTGGGGGTCGGTCTCTTCTCCCAAGTAGCAAGTGATAGGACAAGAGGAAATGGCTTCAAGTTGCACCAGGGAGGTTTAGATTGGATATTAGGAAAAACTTCTCCATGGAAAGGGTAGTCAGGCACTGGAACAGGCTGCCCAGGGAAGTGGTTGAGTCCCCGTCCCTGGGGGTATTTAAAAGATGTGTAGACGTGGTGCTTAGGGACATGGTTTAGTGGTGGACTTCATAGTGTTAGGTTAACAGTTGGACTTGATGACCTTAAGGGTCTTTTCCAACCTAAACGATTCTATGATTCTATGATTAATAATAATGGGGTTTCACAACAGCGCCTTTAAAATATTTTAATTAACATAGGATCCTTTTGTTATGAGATACCATACAACATGATGTAACATGGTAGGCAGCAGGCCAAGGTATGGAAAAGACTGATGGGAAAGCAACAGTCCCAATATGTAATTACATTAATCTTCTTAAAAAAGACAATAAAATGACATTTCTGTACAGTTGAAAGAAACTACAAATGTCTGTGTGCAACTTAGAAAAGCTTGAATCAAGAGAAGCACACAAAAGGCAAGTCCATCATACATTTCTTCCTGTTGTAAACATTCAGTCCAAACTTTATATAAATGCAAGTGAAGTTCTCACTTAGATTCTGTCTGCTCTTCCTTGTCGTGGAGTCACTGAGCCGGCAAGGCAACAAAACTCACTGCATTTGCAGAATGCCCATCCATTAAATGTGGGCTAGAAGGAGTCCTCTTTGTCCACAGAGCTGAAAAACAGCTGGAAAAATACCGCTTTCAAAATTTTAGTCTCACAGCGATAACATGCTGGTGGCTTGGGGGAGTATCAGAACATGTGTACTTCAGATCTTAATGTGGACCTTATCATTTGAATAATTCTTCAACAGATTCAGTGATTTTGTTACACTTTCAAAATTTTCAATGAGTTTGGCTCTGCTTTTAACCACCTGCTAGTGTGACAGAATCTGTTGTTTAATTTGCAATAATGCATGCCATCTCCCAGAAGTCTGAGAAATGCCACTTGTCATTTCAAAAGCTGTGATTTCCAGCATGAGTTTGTCTCCACTCTTTTTCAGCAACTTTGAAATATCAGGATCATAATCTGCTCAGAAATAAAAGCAGCTGAATAATTTTGCAACTAATCTTCCCATTATTTTGGATTTATTTCTTGTAATGATCTTGTATTGGAACTCTGTTCAGCAAGATATCATCAGTTACTTAGCATTTACAATAGGAACAGACTTCTTTCATCAAGAGGTTATTGAAAATTTAGGATGCTATTTGTATTCTTTTGACGAAGACCAACTTCTTCAGATTTTGAGAGTGTTAGTTCCCATCTCAAGCATTTTTTCAGTTAGGGAATCCAGACTGTATGAAAACTTCCATATATCCCCAGTCAGAGGCAGCTTGTCCCTAAATGCTATGCAACATTAAAACAGCTGATATCAGCTGACGTAACTGGTATCAGCATGATGGAACCATTGAAATTGCTGGACCTGAATGAGCATGTCCACTTTCCAAAGTGACTTACATGGAAAGGCATGACACACTTGGTGAAACAGTGAGAACCAGAAAAGTTAACTTGCTAGAAACAGAGCTTTTTCAAAAATTATTTTTCTTTCTTGTTCTTTGCCTTCTTTCCAGTTAGGCATGGTTTAAACTATTTTGTTTTAACACCTTGGAATTCTTCATCTTCTTTGCACCCCACTCAATCACTACTCTGTCAGCAGAACTTGTGCAGGCTTGAAAGACAGAAACACAGCCAACACTGTCTGAAAAATGGAAATTTTTACCTGGCCTCTGGGTTTTGCAGCTTCCCTTTTTTTTCTTTTTTTTTTTCTTTTTCTTTTCTTTTCTTTGAAGAACATAAAATTAAGGAATAGTCTAGACTGCATCACTGGGAGGAGATGGAGCAGAATGAGCATAATGCAGTGATAATTTGAGATAACTGCTGTTTTCAGGATTCTGCTAAGTAAAAATACTCTGTCAAAAGATGCTGTAACAAAGAAATGATTGAAGTTTGACTAACAGGCATGACAGACAAGTTAGAGACATCCCAGGCTTCGGGTCTTCAACAGTGTCTGGCTTCTCTTTTTTAGGTGAAAGAATCAGACAGGGATGGGAGGAACAAAGAGGGGATGAAAGTCAGTGGGGAGACTTGGAGACAGTCTCAGAGAAATGGCAAGGCAATATCTCAGATGTTCTGAGAGCACTGTGATGTTCTGTGAGAGCACTGCCACACAGAGTGATGAAAACAAGTAGCAAAATTTATGAGAGAAGGAAAGAAAGTGTTTGCTATGCTTCAGGAAGTGTGTGTGTGTGGGGAAGCGCAGGCAAGGAGAGGGGAACAGGCAGCGACAAAGACAATCCAAAACACAGACAAACGGGCCTCTTGGGGAGTGATTTTGTAGTCAGGGAAGGAAGGAAACAGGTTCCCCCGCAGACCAGTCTTCAGCCCTGTCAGCGGCAGCTGGGTGGGCATCCATTCTTCTGAGTGTCCCATAGGATGTTGTTTCTTCGTCCAGAGTTAGAAAGTTTAAAAAGCTATTCCTTTTCACATCTGTCCTCCTGTTTCCCTAAAGTAGTAAAAAAAGGGAGGGAAGCTATGTTTCTTCTGCTACAGAGACAGCTGTTTCTTCTTTGTAAGAGAGGTGACCGTACTATATTACCTGCAAAACACTGGTCGTGTCCATGCTAAAGGTAATCTTTATTGTGCTCATGACTTCTGTTTTTAACTGCCTCTTGTTCCTTGCTTTCCTAAATTGTTTCTGTTTCCTCTAAGATTTTTGATAGGGCCTTTGAAAGGCCCAAATATTGATTTCCCTCATGTGAATAAGAGATTTTTCCAGTTAATAGGACTGGAGCAAGGGGATCTGACTGCTAACTATGCTGTCGTGGTTTAACCCCAGCCAGCAACTAAGCACCACACAGCCGCTCGCTCACTCCCCCCCGGTGGGATGGGGGAGAGAATCAGAAGAGTAAAAGTGAAAAAACTCCTGGGTTGAGATGAAGACAGTTTAATAGGTAAAGCAAAAGCCGCACGCACAAGCAAAGCAAAGAAAGGAATTCATTCACTACTTCCCAGCGGCAGGCAGGTGTTCAGCCATCCCCAGGAAAGCAGGGCTCCATCACGCGTAATGGTTACTTGGGAAGACAAACGCCATCACTCCGAACGTCCCCCCCTTCCTTCTTCTTCCCCCAGCTTATATACTGAGCATGATGTCATATGGTATGGAATAGCCCTTTGGCCCGTCGGGGTCAGCTGTCCTAGCTATGCTCCCTCCCAGCTTCTTATGCACCTGGCAGAGCACAAGAAGCTAAAAAGTCCTTGACTAGTGTAAACTCTACTCAGCAAGAACCAAAACATCAGTGTCTTATCAACATTATTCTCATCCTAAATCCAAAACACAGCACTCTACCAGCTACTAAAAAGAAAATTAACTCTATCCCAGCTGAAACCAGGACATATGCCTTTGGATAGCATTACTATTTCAGGTACCTGGATATCTAATCTTTCAGCACTGAGCAGTAATGACCTAAAATGTAGAATATTAAAAAAAAAAAAAAAAAAAAAAAAAGAGGGAAAAGGGAAAAAGAAGAAATCCACTGGTCTTTGAAAGATCTTACACATCATGGAAAGGAAAAGGCAAAAAGCCACTTTTCTGCTTTCCAGTCCACCTTTGAAGTATTTCAGCTACAGATTGTGCTTGATCTCCAGCTGCTCTCTTGACGTGTCATGGAACAGTTACTTGTAATTCAACTGTCCTTAGAGGCAATCATGATTTTCTCCTGAAAATCGCAGGCCTCCCTTGTGCACTGAATGCCTCTATAGCATTCCCCACTGTATGACAGGTCTGCAATTATCATTCTTGCAAACTATTATTTAAAAAGCTCCAGCTTGCTCCTGAAGCTGTTAAAGGATATGAATTATAGGACCTGCAGCAAGAGTGCGCCAGAGAACATTTCTGTCAGTGTGCGGACAATTGTGAATCATGTTTCAGCTCGATGGAAATGCTCATACATTGCACTGTGGTCAAATGATGTGCTTGCCTCTTGATTTACAATTTACTATTTAAGCTTTTTCTTTTCCAATCAGTTTCACCTTTTAAAATTATGACCTGGCAGTACAAGAATTCAGGACAACAGAATAGGGAGAAATACATTTAACTTTCTTTTTCTCTTGTGAGGGATACAGGAAGACAAAAAGGAGAATGGCTGTAACTTGTGAAAACTTAGTTCAAGGGAGATGTTGCAAAAGAAGAAGATATTGTTCTTTGAGATGAAAAACTGGAAAGTAATTTCCAGGTATGGAATAAATCTATAAGATCCACTCCAGGACACAACTCTGCTGCTAACATAAAGAATTCTCTCAGGACAGCTCATGTTTTGCAGAAAAGAAAAACAGATGAGGCAAAGGTACAAATGCAATTACTTGGCATGAAGAAATATAGAAAACAAGGAGAATACTGAAGAATGGTAATGTCAACAATGGCTTGGTGCAATAAAAAGTGAGAGCAACATCTTGAAGACTTGAAGAAGACATAGAAGTCATCAGAAAGCAAGCAGCACTTGAAGATACCATTCAGATTCAGAAGTCTGGGTTCCGCATCACCTCTGTTCTTTTTGTTCCCTCTACTAGACTTATGAACCACATCCTTGATTCAAAGGCCAAAGAATCTCCCCTTAGGAAATACATATGCTCCCTGTTGCCAACAATCAGCTGCACCCGTGAGAAGCTCAAGGACTTAGATGCCCAAAGCCCTTGCTTAACCCTTTAGGACACAGTTGGGATTACTTCAGAAAGGCAGTGGAAAGCTTTATAAGTGGGTTTGTAGATGACCCCATAAACTTTCCTGCTCTTATCCCAAAATTATTCTCTAAAACTTAGCTGAAAATAAGGTTGGAATACTGTATGACTAAAACATGCAGAAGGAAAATTACTTTTCCTCTTGTAATGCCCAGTTACACAAAGCATATGAATAACTAAAGAACACTCAGGCAGATACATGGCTGTAAAGTAGGAGCTGAAAAGATCTATTGACCCCATCTGACATGCTTTGCAAAGCACAACTCCAGCTGAGCGGAGTGGTGCCATTCAAAGGCGGCTGATAAGAGGTAGCACAGTGTCCTGAGGGGACCACACTTTGTGAACACAGACAGTGATTATGCTGAAATAATTAACACCTCTAATCAAGCAGAGAAGATGCAAGGTTCAAAACACTGATTTTGTTCCTTTTATTTAAGAGAAAGAAGCTGTTCTTTTATCCTAAACACTGTATCAGCCCTATGTTCACACAGCTACAAGTCGCAAAGCTCTTATTTTTTACAATCCACTCTGAACACAACAAACTGTGCACAGCATGAACTGATAAAGCTTGACTTGAACATTTTTTTCTGAATGTAAATTGCTGTAGGCTTTAAAGGATTCCAGATCTCCCTAGGGTAGGTACACACTATTTTTAAAATGGATTTGATACATCTGTTTTAAAAGTCAATTTGAAACAGAATATGTCTGTGTGCTAATGGGAGTAAATGGGATTGTGAAACATATGCTGCAGGCCTTTTTTTTTTTAAAGAATGCAAGAATGTAAGCCCACAAATAAAAATAAAGGCAATACTAATTTACTGTGTATTCCAGTCACTCTCCATACACATCCAAGTGCATTGACATCACAACAGATACATACCAGCCAGCTGTCTGTAAATCATGCAAACTGCAGCTGAATTCCACGCTAAGAGCAGCCAGTGCATACCATTGGAAAACACGGGGGCAGAGAGGGTTCCCTCATGGAAAAGGTTATAAAAACTATTCTATATGCAGACATACACATATGTACATATATATGTACATACTTATATATATATTTATGCACATATATATACATGCATATATGTACGTGCACACACGTTTTGGACAAGATTTCTACAGAAGATTTCAACTTCCCAGCAAAGTGTCAAAATACCAGCTGTTGCCCAACAACTGATCTATTCCCATCTTGAAATGTCTCTTCTCTCATCTGAGCTCCCCGAGGGCATTAAGCATCCCCTGAGGCACACACATGCCTGTAACAGTAAGGTAAGGCAGTGCATTAGGCAAGTTTCTCATCTCCAGGGGAGGCAGCAGCTGTCTGAGGGAACCCACTACATACAGAGGACAGGAGTGCAAGACCCCCACACTGTCAGTCCTATGAGATTCTGTAGCAATGTCTATTTGCAAGAGAAATCTTTGGAAAAACACGATAATGAAAAGAAAACAGATCTGTGCATTTTAAAATCTGGTGGCAAAACTTCCATTATTTGTAATGGAGCCAAGGATTTGCCACCTTTATAAAAGCAACATGTCTAAAGTATTCCCCTGCTGACTGTCACCACACAGTGGTGGATGGAAAAGCAAGCAGCAATCTCCCACCTGCATGACTTCTCTGCCCTTGTACAGGAACTGGGACATGTGGAAATTGTAACTTCAGTTGGTGACTGCTTCTGGCTCCAATACCATCCATGCATCCTTTCTCTGCCAGCATCTGCAATCCCAGTCTGCCAAACTCAATTCTCTCAAAAAAAAAGAATAGTATTATCTTTTCTCAAAGAAGAAAAAAAAAAAAAAAAAAACAAACAACCCCAAAAACCACAAAGTAAAGAACAAGAAAAAAGAGAGAGGAAAAGGGCACTTTGGAATATCTTAAATAATTACATTGTCAAATTTACTCTGAATCATTTATCTCATAGAAAATATCTATCTGTACTCATCAGTTTGTTCTTTATCCTTTATGCCACTTCTACAAAACTATGCTACAAAAACATGGGCTTAAAATGACTGTCTCAGTCATGTTTTATGAAACTGCATGAAGCAATCAGTCCACCTGGGTAAATCCCTGTGACAAAAAAAAAAATTAAAAAAAAAAAAAAAGACACCATGCTACTTTCTTGGAAGAGAAAACAAACCAAAGCTATGATTTTTTGTTTTGTTTTGTTTTGTTTTTACTACTTAAATGCTTTAAATGTCTGTGCTAGGGGTAGGATTAACATGTTCAAAATGTTATCTCTGTCCCTAGTTTTGTATTGGTGGTAGGTCTGTGGGTTCCACAACTCCTTAGGCATTTCTCATCTTGGCTAGAAATTTCCCAGAGAGCTTGTTTTGACTTGCTTATAACTTCTTAGAATTGCCCATTGTGTGGAGATGGACATCCATTCCCTTAGTCTAAACCTTCATTACAGTGTAGGCTGAGATGAATAGGAACCTGAATGCGATCTAGGTTTGTCACCAAAGCATTAGAAGTGATCAGACCTATAGCTCTTGTAGTAGCAACAGCAGCGTTTAAATGGTAACAGGAGCATTTAAGCAAGCAGCCAAAGTTGTCTTTTCTTCCCCGACAGAGAATTTAAACCAAAACCGTGGTGCTGAAACTTCAGTGTCACAGTGCCTAAACAAGTCTGGACTCCACCACAGAGCATCAGCGGCATGACAGTAAAAATTCTTCCATTTCTGAAGTGTAAGGGACTCAAGACTGGCAGCACCCTGAAATGCAGGCTAGTACCACACGTTACCTCTTACCGTCAGTATAGGAGAATTATGAAAGAACCTGATCTCAAAAGAACGTACGGGTGGTTATGAAACCATATGGTAAAACAGAAAAACATCCCTGTAGGCAAAGCTGTCAAGGCTACGAAAATCTGAAAGTAAAATTGGTATAGATAATTATCTGGAACCAATGAGGCAAGAAAGACAGACAAATACTGTCAACAGAGAATAAGGTACAAATTTAAAACCCAAGCTGCAGCAAGTGAGACACATGAAAGCCAACCATTGCTGTAAAGTACAAGATATGAGGAACAGTGCTGAGGTGATTCTGTTCCAGTAGAAAAATCGTACTCTTAAAAACAGTTAATCAAACCCAGAATATTCATACATTGGTAGTTAATCTAACTTTACTTCTCAAGTGTTCTTGTTTTCTATTTTGAACACAACTGAAGAAGATGAATATGTAGATTAATCTAATCCTGGAATTAATTTTCATCTTAACTGCTGAATATTTGTACACAAATACCATATTGCTGAAACGCACCCTTACACTTGTAATTTAATACCGTGAATCCATGAATGCCTCTTTGGACTGAATTAGTGGAAACTTTTAAAAGGTTTATACTCTGATGTCAAGAGCTACACATAAATGTTTCCAAAGGGAATGCAAGAACCACCAAAATGAGGTTATCTGTGCTTCACATTCTTATTTTTGCTGGCTTACAAAACCCTTGCTGCAGCGCAAGCCTTGGGGCTGTGATTAACCTTTATCTAACAGAGCTCAACCTTTCCTACCTTTGTCCTTCCTGCCCTGGAAGGCTGAAGAAACATCCTGTACCTTCCTCACAGACATGCTAGTCACTCAGGACAAATTCCCACACTCACCTTTTTTCTCCCCTCTCCTTCCTTCCTTCTCCTCCACCTGAGATGAAGCCTTCTTGCCTAACCCCTGAATCCTTGCACAGGCTTCTGCTGGTTACTTGTAATGAACCTCTTGGCCATCATGGGGCTCCTTCCCACCCCACTCCCAGGCTGCCTTTCCTGGGTTCTGAACCACAGACTGAGCGCAGTGACCACCACCCCCCCACAGCTGCTGACATCCCCAGGGGCCACCTCTTCCCTGTTCCCTCTCAACATTTGCTATTTCTGGCTTAAAAGATTATAAGGCCTACGACCAGCTGGATGTCAAACAGTAATAAACTCTCAGATTCATCGCTATACTCAAAATTGCCCACACAAGCAACTATGGAAAGGAGATACTTACGGAGGTGGGGGGCAGGGCCTTTAGCATCCATTCACATGAAATTCAGGAGTTACAGCAAATGGAACAGAAAAAAATGTCTTCTTCCTTGCCAAGACCTCCCAGGCAGGGAAGGCAAACAATGAATATTTTCTCCTCTCTGTACCTTTGCAAGACATTGTTGAAGGCATTTGGCCTCTGAGAAGACCCAAGCTTACAAAAGCAAGAAGATGCTGAAGGTCACAGAGGTATTTCTCATATCCCTGAGGACAGCAGCTCTGCCAACGGACAGAAAACCTCATCTCTCTCAGCTAGCAGGGTCAGTGCAATTTTGACACTGTACCTCCATGGTGCTTGTTTTGGCCTCAGCTTGAAGGCAGAGAAGCCATTTAGATCCATCTCACAATACGCTACATTGCATTGCAACTAAATATGCATCCATACACAATTGATTAGACTGCTGTGATGGGAATGGTTAGGAGACTGACAAACCAGGCCAGAGTTAAACTGTAAAACAAGCCACTACCAAGTTTATTCATTAACAACTCCTGCTAATGCTGTTTTGCTTCCAATTTCGTTACAAGGATTTGCTTACATGTTTTCCCGTGCCTCCTATCTGTAACTACATAAGTTTTTCTTTGTCCCTTAGTGGTCAAATTACTCACACACCTTTGTAAAATGTTTAAACATTGTGTCTTGCGATCACATTGTCACAAAATACTTACATGCTGTTGTAGATCACACTATTTTAGAGCACTTATATTTGGGTTCAAAGCAAGCAAATATTAATTATATCCTGATTAGTACATTTATAATTTATAGACGTCATAGGCGTCTTCTGGGACTGCAGTTGCATAGTTTGCATATTCTCAAGACTGTTTTTTGCTGGCATTTCTTTGATTTTGTACTATTGTTAGACACAAAGTTTTTCTTAAGTGCCACTGGGATCATTTCCAGCTTATAGGGTACTGCTGCATGTGTTGTTTACACCACAGGACATTTGTCCTGCCACAAATAGCTTTTCTATTTTTTAAGCTTTTCTTCAGAGGAAGGTGGCAGTCATATGAAAACAACAGTGTGAGAAATCCACTTTTAGAGACAGTGAGAGGATAGTGATTAATGGTGTTATAAACATACCTGCCACCACTCAACAGTCAAAATGTGGCACATTGGTTTGTGAGATGTAACATCCTCATTTTTCTGTCTGGGATTTCTTGGACAGAAATGTGTGCCATACCTGTACCATGCATGCAATGTAGAGTTGAACAGACCATACCAGACAAGTGGCCAAAATCTTCTTTTGCCTCAAAGTTAGGAGAGAAATAGAAAAAACGGCAGGGTGATAGATGGCTTGTAAAAGTAGTAACACTTTTTCCCTTCCTTCCCTCAGAAAGAAACAGAGGCATCAAACATACATATCTTTTTTACAAAATTAACCTTGAGTAGATACCTGAAACAGTAAAAAAAAAAAAGACAAGAAATAAGCAAATAACAAAATGGGCCAATTTCCACTCTCAAGAACCCTATAAATATATTGGAGAAGAGAAGGGGAATAACTGTCAGAAAGAGATTAGATAGATAGAAATGAAGGAACAGATGGAAAAACAATGGCAAGGAGCTAGATGAAGTTAAGCAAAAATAAAATTCTAGGAGATAAAACAA
This sequence comes from Platalea leucorodia, assembly GCF_965183815.1. NCBI lineage: Eukaryota > Metazoa > Chordata > Aves > Pelecaniformes > Threskiornithidae > Platalea > Platalea leucorodia. The sequence goes on from NC_138824.1 coordinate 73,345,251, forward strand.
GAGGGGAAAAAAATGGAAGGCAGAAATGGGAAATGTACACACCTTAGAAAGGAAAATTAAAAAAAAAAATTAAAAAGGAGGAAAAGTAGGAGAATTCTAGTGAGACTGAATCATCACATATCTGAGGCAAAACAGCCTCAGGGAAAGAATAAGGACACAAAAGTCGTATTGCTTTAATCATGCTATGTAGTTACACTAGTAAAACCTCCTGAGCATAGACTCAGCAATGTGGATCTAAATGTCTTTTTATCAGTAGAGCATATTCGTAAAAGAAATGGAAAATCTGCAGGGCAGGAACACAGCTAATAGCAGCAAAGGCAAAGCAATGGTCGGGTTGGAAAAAAGAGATAAGGAGTTGCACATCCTACTCAGCAGTAACAACAGAGCAGCATTTTCATGGTGCCTCTTAAGTTTTATTGCAGAAAGGTTTCACTTCTGCAATCAAACAATAAATTCAGCTTTCAAAGAAAGGGTTCCAAACCTCACATGGTTCCCTTTCATGCTAAGATACTTCAGATGCAGACTTAGACTGCACACTTTCTGGTATATTTACTTTGCAGAGAATATTTTCATCAGCTTAGGCAATTGCATTTGCCCCTCGCACACATGGTTGAGGTTCTGGGGGAAGACTTAAAGTTTTGGGCTTCTAACTTTCAGTCCTCTTCATTGCACGTAAACTGAATGCTGAAGGCAGATGGCAGGAATACCCATACGCTGCACAGGGATCAACTGCAGTCAATACTGTATTCTGGGGAGGTAACCCAATATTTATATATTTTGAACACATTTTCAAATGCAGTTATGAATCACATCAAAGAGAACGAGATTGCTGTACAAACTAATCCTCTTTTCTCTTGAGTTTCAGAGCAATTACACTGCATTTGAGGCACCATGGATTTCAGCTGACTGAACTAGTGCCGGGGTGCCAAGGGCATCTTGGTAGATCTGATAAGCCAGATAATTCATGCACAGCTGAACAGCAGTTACTGCTATGCTCGTCCCTTTCTACCATTAATATTTTTGCAGCTGGTTTGCTTTCTTAGAGAATAATAAAGATTCACATGATACAGATCAGTCTCTCTATTATTAGTATGCAAAAGCAGCCTTCATTAATGTCTACTGACAGCATGACTACTTAAGTGATTCAGTCTGGTGTCCTCAGTCACAGCCTCTTGAGGGCTAAGGCTTTCTATATAGCAGCAGGGACCACTTCTACACCAAACACTGATGTGTAGTTAATACAAGTTCTAATTAATTGTTTTCTTTTACTGTGTATTCATGTCTAAAAGGGATTTTTATATCAATTTATCACATTTAACAAACCAGTACACAACATAGTTAGAGCTGTTGTAATTATTATATTCTTTTTCACACCAAGTGAATACAGAGCATTCATTTTAATTCTAGTCTGAGCAGGGACATCACCACAGAAACCTGTCTTGATGCAGGGATCTGGAGCAAGATCCTGCATAGGTCAGTCTTAAAGACAGGGCTCCACTTCACTACATTATGTATTAATAAACCCAGTCCAGCAGAGCCAGAGAGGTTCCTATATTACAGAAATGTCCATAATGAAGCATAATCAATGGAGTTGAACTCATTAATAACAGAGCTAAGCCTATGTCTACATGGTAACAGGTAAGCTAATAATTATTAGAGAAAAGATACTGTTGGAGAGGCAGATTAGTGCCTCTATCAAGCTACTAACCAGCTGTTGTCTCAGAGATATGTACAGAGGGAGGGTTACATCTCATTCCCCTTTTTTCAAAAAGACAGGTTCTTTATAACACAAGTACAATATATTTACCAGCCAGGGTTTCTCTGGGCAGAAAATACAGGCTGATCTTCTACATTTTGAGTCACAAAAGTGTTGCCATCAAGTGTGACAAAGGTAATCTCTAATTAGACCTTCATGTGTCAGCTTTCTCTGACCCCTCTTCTGAGTTGCCTGTAGATGTATATGCAGACAGACAATTTATGTTAGTATATTGGCTTGCGTATCTCATCAGGAGAGCTCTTACGTTTCCAGAAAAGAAACTAAATTTCAGTTCCAGTTGGTGGCTTAGGTTTCTAAGTATAATTTCATTTAACACTAGCACAAATCTACAATATTTTCAAAACTACTGGCTTACCAGATGAGATCATTTGTTTAGGAGACATTAAAGAGTTACCTGTTTATACTGTAGAGGTGAGAAAGCTGCTGGAAGACTTGGGAGGGTTCCTCTTCCTTGGAAATAAACAAGAGGAATCAAAAAGCTCTTGCTACATGTGGAGAAAATAAGCATTTAGCAAAAATTTTCAACGGGACCACTTCAGGTCTTCAGATACTCAGCTAAGCCAGGTTTAAAAGGTCAGGACATAAAGTTGTTTAGGGAAAAAAAAAAAACTTCTAGTTTGCTCGGAAGAGTTAGAATTAGAATTAATAGGGATGAAAACATCACCTAAACAGAGAGTGCTACTGAGATATGGATTGCACTAAGCTCTGTGCATGCTAAAGTACTGCCTCAAAGCTATTTACCCAACTCATAGTCATTTGTGTATATACTTGCTAGACTTATTTCCAGACTTGAGATGGGCATACGCTATGAGCCATCCTTGTACCACAGGAATCTCTTTTTCCGTCACAGTTCCTTAGTTTTATTTACCATTTACACTGGCCCATCCCTAGATGCATGCAGAGAAAGAGACCCAATTCTGCACAAGATTTTATGGGTGATAAGGGAATTCATGGGCTTCTCATCTCTGCACAACCATTTAGTCCTGCACAAAACCAGTATTAAAACCCACCTAACAGCATTTGCAATGACATAAACAACTATATAACTGCTAGGGTACCCTGCAGGCCTTTTGATCATGGCTCAGTTACCCTTTCCCTTCCATATCAGTTGTGGCATGACAGAAGTTGCCTTAAGAGATACTATTGCTGGCAGTTGCTTACAGCCATGAAGCCTCATCTCACCCCACCCCCCCCCCAGCCTCTGTAACAGAGAGCAGATCCTTCCAGAAAGCCAAATGATTCAAATAATTTCTTTTTAGGAAACAGAGAGCACTGTGCAGCCAGAACTTTATTGGTGCTTCTCTTGCATCAGTCTTCTCCAGGGAGCTTTTTTTGTGTTTGTTGCTTTTTGCTTTTGGTCCTGCGACGGCCCCCTTGGCTGTCCTGAGCAGATGTTTTGAGCTGTCATTGGAGGAAATGACTAATTATAAAGTTCCAGCAAAATGGAAAACCTCAGTGTGAGATGAAGCTGCTATCAGGAGCCACTGGGGTCTGTGACCCTCAGGACGGTTTGGTGGGGGGTGGGGTGTAGTATTTTCATGCTACCAGTCAGAACTGGTTCCTGAGCAGCACACCGACAGCAAAGTCCTACTTCTTGCTCCATTGCAGCTTGGAAAAATCCATTGCAGAGTCCTAAATCAGGTCTCCTGTGAGGGGGAACCACAAAGCCCACCAAAATGCAGGTGCAAACATGTCTTATGTCAGAATTGATGGCTCCATCCTGAAGGGCTGGTTTGGCTTGTGAGTGGGGCTGAAGAAATCCTCTCTTCTTTCATTGCCTCCCTTGAGCTTTGTCATCCTACAGTTACCAAAGCAAATGTCACTGCTGTGCTGTTTGAAGCGGCTCTGATTAATTCATCTCCCTGATATAATGATGATAAAACCAATAGAAGCAAAAAGCTCACAACCAGCTGCTAGGCACTGACTAACTAGAAACGCAGAAAAGAGAGCAGGTCTGACTCTAACTGCCCTGTTAAATGGCATGGAGATTGCAAGCTGAGCACACATTTCTTGTCTGCTGCATCAGACCTCTTGTCATCCATTTCCTCTATCCTCCTCTGAATTGCAATGAGACAGGGTGTCTTCACTGCCGCTTACCTCCTGCGACTACAAGACATTTTCCTTTTAAGCACATTGAAGAGCTAGATGTGTATTTATGGTATGCAAGCTAGCTTGCTTAGCATTATAGAGGAGAAAACTGTATGAATCCCTTTATGTTCTATTGCTGGGATATGTTTATCATTCCACAATCAAATGTAATGCAAGTTGGCATCAATTTTACTAAGAATAATAAGCCAAAATGTAATGTGAATACATAAAAAGTGTTGTTGACAGCTTGTTTACAAAATCCAGGACCTTAATGCAGATTTTGTTTTAGCACAAAACCAATTAACATAACAAGAATGCTGTCTGCTTCAGACAACCCCTTATCCTCAGCTGCACTTTTTTGGAGAAGTCATACTTTCTCAGACACCCTGAAACTTTCCTTACACACAGTCCTCACTGCCTCTAGTCCCATGGATTTCCGAAGATTTTATGAAAGTTTCTGTACCAATAGATATGGCTGTTCTTCCTACTTCTCAGGGCAGATGATAGGCTTATTTTATTAAATGCTTGTACTTTGGGGACACAATATTTTGTAAGCCTCCAAATTTAGATTTGCATGTACAAAGGGGGTAATTAGACACACATTTCAGTGTGTCAGCACATTTTCAGGGACAAACTCATTTCCTCTCTCCAGTTGCTGAGGGTCAAAGTAATAAAGATAAATAAACCAAGATAAATAATCTTAAATATTCAATCTAAACCCCAGCTCAGGAAAGCAGATAAGCAAGTGTTTCACCATTCAAGAAGAGCACAGATGCTTTTTTAAAAACAAAATATGCACTTAAATATTTCATCAACAAAAATGTTTTCCTGAATTAAGGACTTTCTCTGAAGAACATCTGCTTAATACATGAGGTTGGGAGAAGCCGCTTCACAGGAACCTACCTGAGCTTTTTTTAAAATCTGGTATCTTTATTATCCATTATAACAGAAAACATAAACCATGTATTTGAAATCCAAGGAGGAGTGTTGCAGGCAACACTACACAAAGAGGATAAACACAGCCATCTATCACAAAGGTGATATGTGATCACAGGGCTCTGTTTTAGCTGAGGAACAAACACAAAGGAACAAACCTAAGCTTGAGTGTATAACTTTTATTTTGGTGTTTTCCAGCTCCTGAGTGCTTGCCTTGAAAACTCTTTTAATGTTTGTGTATGAAACAAGTATATGCATTGTATGCATATACCCATCCCATGAATAGAAAAATGCGTCGATGGATTGATTCTTAAATTTGTTCCAGTGCAGAGATGCCAAGTTTGATAAATCTCTTACAAAGGCAACAAAAAAAAATCATGTCTAATATAGTCCATAGAAAAGTAATGTAAAATTTAATTATGCTAAGGGAAACTTATAGTAAAAGTTTAAAAACACTTATAACAAATGCTAAATCTAAAATATAAATATTTATAAATTTAAATACTTAAATATCTCTTGTCTATTTATATGCAGAATATATAACATATGTTCTCTGGATTTTGTTGTTATCTAAAGTTGTTTACAGCAATTGATAAAAAGATATTTCCAGTTTCTGTTGGTACTGTATTTATATTAATTGTGAGTCTTTATTTTGAAACAAATTTTCAAATTTAACCTGCACTGGAGAAAATCTGAAAATCTGAATGCCTACTTATTTGCCAGTCTGACAGTGGAATAAGATAACAGCAAGTATTTTATTGCACACAGGAACAAGAAAGAATTTGCAAAGGCTGTAGAGTCAAGAAATATCAAATTCAAAGTTTTTCATTCAAGTTAAAGGCAGCTCCTTTATTCATCTACTTTATCACACAGTTTTCACTTTCATGATTACATAATTTTTTCATGAAAAATACAGCCATCTTTAGTCAGCAAGTGTTAAGAATATCTGTTTGGCATGTTGCTTTACATCAATTCATGATGTAGCCACACATTATTCATTGAATGTTGTTCAAGCTTTTTTCTCAAATCAGAATTGCAGATGTCCTCATAGCCATCCTTGTATCAATCATTTCACAAACCTCACTCAACTTCTTTTCACGAGAGCCCTTTAGTGGGATAGATGAAGTGAGACAAGGAAAGTTTAGCAGTAAAACTGTTCACCAACTTGGAGTTTACAATTTGCAACTGTGACTAATCAGCATATCAGAAAAATCAGGTAGTAAATACTCAGGGGAAAGCCTTGCTCAGCCTCCACTGGCTGCCAGATGCACTATATACACGGCAGATGCTATCTTAAAGGTTTTAACTGCCAACCTAAGCGGCAGGTAAGATTTTTCAAAGGCTTACGACAAGGTCAGCTTGGAGGATTTTTCTTATAGGACACCTAAAACTATGTCTATGACAGTACCTCAGTCTCTGACAAATTTCAAACCCTGAAATCTCTCTCTGAAACATGAGAGCTCTAAAGCTCTTCAACAGAAAGGATTGTGTGATAATGTGTTTAATATTCATCTTCCCTTAATCTTGTTCTTAACAAATAATTTGAACTGTCAAGTAACCTTATTTACTGGCAATGCTGAAAACTGTGTCTATAATGACAATATTTATTATCTGGAATGTATCTTGTCAAGATTTTGCTGGCACTCACCGTACATGCTGTGCATGCACACACTTTACATCATATGTAGTAGTTTAACAGAGGTCTTTGAGCTCAAGCAAATTACATTTGGACTCTTCTTTGACTTCAGCTGGTATGGTACAAAACCTCAGTGTGTTATTCATATTCTTCTTCAGTCTCACATTAAAACTTCTTCCCATTTTCATACAGTCAAGACAGAAAAATGTCTTCTTCGCATGCATTTTTATCAGTTAAGTCACACTGCTTGGGCCCAGAGCTGGTGGATCTACAAGCATTTTGCTCAGAGGTCAGAGTATATGCCCACATTGACCTCCAAAATTGTTTTTCTGACCAGCTCTTAAAAATAAATAATCAGTCATGTGTTTCCTGAGATCATGGACTGATTTTTACCTATGGAAATGCACATACCTTTAAGACAGAGAATGTATGAAATAGATTACTTTACCCACAGCTTTAACCACCACTAAAAATCTGGATCAAAATGAAATAACCTATGTGCTATAATCAAATTAGTAGCACAAAGTTTGATATATTTCCATCTAGCGGGTAAGTTACTCCTTAATTATAAAACTTAAAAAAAAAAAGGATTATACTTCAGAAGTTTCCTTTTCTCAGGCATTCTAGGAGCTTAATAAATGAATTCACTGGCTATAATCTGTAGCCATCTGAGCTCAAAAGTGAATGCAGGAAAGACAATGAGAAACAAAATATCCTAAAGCATTAACACTCCTGAGTCAATTTGAGGAGAATCTTAAGTTTTCAATTTATGTTCACGAGCCCCAGCACTGTCAGACTTGCTGTGATTTTTTACTTCAAATTGATGTCTGTAAGTCTTTTCACAGCCAATGCATAAAATGCACACAAGAGGTTATAAGTTGGAAAGTGCAATAGGTGAATATATTAAATAGAAAGATGAAGAAAAAAAAGGAGACTGCACTGCTAACTATGCTCATCACTGACATCAGGAAATTTTGGAAAAATTAACCTTTTTCCTTATTCTCCTTAACATTGTTTGTTAAGTACGAGGGGTTTTTTTAAACTTTATTAAGGATAAGTAGGCACTGGCCATCTGGAGAAAGCGGCTGGAGACAAAAAAAAGAGTTAGAGTTTTGTTTGGCAACTGGTGTACTGGAGGAACAGAATGTGAGTGAACAAGGAATAAGGTTCAAAATAGCAGATGCCGATAAAGAGAAAATATCTGGTGGACAGCAAATTCAAGAGGGAAGGGGGAGACATGGGAGGAAGCAGGAAAAAGAGAAAAATCTGTAACTCCCCACTGATTGCACCTCTTGTTTATAGCACTCTGCAGCTCCCTTCCTCCTGTTATCTTGTACAGTTAGGGCAGCTCCTACATCATAGACAAACCAATGTGTGTTGATTTTCTTAAAAATACCAGCAGGTCTTTTACTCCAGCCGGGATAATAGTAACGATGGCCAAAACCACATCTTGAGAGGGCTTTCTTTCCATTACTGATTCATTAGGCAAAGCACTAATTGAAACTACTGCTAATAAATCACTGCTGCCTATCAAAGTTGCAACAGCAGCCTGAAAAAAGAAAAAAACAGCATGTGATCAACTTTAAGCATAGTCCAAAACCCCTTTTTCTTCTTATTATTTCGAGTAGCCCTAGGACATTGCTAATCCTATAATATTCTGCCTAATAAGAAACGTGTGAGAAAAGGTTTCTTCGCTCATTCTCTCCCTCTAGAGCATCTATGGAAGAAGATTTTAATTCTCTCAATAAATCTCCAACACTTGTTGATTTCCTGTTGTCCTTAATCAATCACTCAGGTTTTCATATGCTGACTTCATCTGAGGTGGTTAGCACTTATTCTGAATTGCTAGGATTTCCTATTGTAAATTCACTTCAGAAATATTAATTTAATGCTTCAGCTATTTCATTATTTTTTCTGGCTTAGTTCCCAATCATTTTCTTAACATCCCATTACAACAAACACAGAGGCTCATGCTTAGTATATTTATTTTCTGTCTATTCCAGGTGGCACTGATTTTCTGCCATTTGGAACCTATGAATTCTTTAATGGTGGTTAATGTAGGGAGTAACCATCTGATAGCTATTATGCTGATGTTTCCACATTTTTTATTAGTATCTTTAAAATAATAGATGGTGTTTCCATATTAGTCTAATGCCCTGCTATTTGATCAACAGTATTTATTTCTTTTGCAAAGCCCAAAGCATCCATATAGAAAATGTACCTTTTTAAAGCACCTCAGAAAGTTGGGTAAAATCGGGAAACAAATACATAAACAAATCCATTGACTGTAAAAAGCTACACAGAAAGCTATCAACACAGCAGGAAATAGAAGCCTTTTCTTTCTGAACCTATTCCCATATATTAAATATAAAATCATTCTGAGCCACTGGAGGAAGTCTGCAGTGCAAGTCGTCTGAAGACAGTTTTTGCAAATACTTTGCAAATAACATTTGACTTCTTAGATGAGACCTTCCTCTTTCTGGGTGGTCAAACAATTTTCTTTTCTAACTGTGGGTTTAAAACTTGGTTTCTTAGAAACAATACACTGCATTTTGATTTTTGTTAAGAAAACCGGAATTACTTACTAGGACTAGACTTGATGTTAACCGAGACATGGTACAAGTAGCTTTATTACAGTCTAAAATAAGCTTTTATGAGTAGCTGTGGAACAATCCATTCAATTAGGCAAGTTTACTTTTATAGATATGAACTGGAGTTGGCTTATTCCCCAAAGAATAAATCATTATATCTTTTTCAAGAGAGTTGGCAGTTTCTAAATCCTACAGTTTAATTCAAATATTCTCATAAAAATGAGAAATATTTTTTCAATCATACCTCAGTAATACCTGCTAGCAAGATGTTCACAAAGCTCACTGTGCTGTACAGGAAAACATTTCCAGTTTTTAAACTCATTTTGATTTGATCTGTAATTAAGATGATAGAGAGTAAATTTATCCAGTCAAACAGCTCTTAAAGAAACTAAACTACCACAGGATAAGCATTATGGCCCTTCCATGAAGCTCTAGAGGGAGTCAGGCTGGCTCTGCAATGGTCAACATATTTTCAGATGGTCTAGAGTTTGAAGTAAAAGGTTAAATGTGAAAGTCTATGGGTTATTCAGGTTAGCAAAGACAACAGTTAATAGTAAAGAATTACAGAAAACCCTTACAAGAGCAAGTGACTGAGAAAAACTGACCTGTGACATTCACTGTGGACAGTTGTAAAGTAATGTAGATAGAGGAGCAAAAATCTTAACTTTACCTACTAAACAATGTGAGCTAATAATTATCACTCAGGAAATGCAGCTTGTTATTGTAAGATGTTTTATAAAAATATATTCCTCAGCCTATTTGTCAATAACAGTTCAAGAACTGAATTCGATCTTAACAATTATTAGGAATAAAATGGAAAAGCAGAAGAAATTAGCAGGCTGCTGTGTAAATCCATGGTGTATTTGTGCCTTGGCTAATGTTTATACTTTTCATCCTTTCAACTCAAAAAGGCTATAGTGAAACTTCAGAAGGTGAAAAAAGGGATGAGCAAAGATGTGAGAATATTTCCATATAACACATGAACAAATAGACTGTGATCTCCAGGCTGGAAATAGGTCTATAAAATCATGATTTAGAAAAAGGATGGCTGTTCATTATCCCTTCCCAACCAAAAGATTTGGGAAAGGTTTTGGGGGAGAGGTGTCATAGAAATTAAATTAGTGAAGGGCAAGTTCAAAACAGACAGCTGGAATATTTTTCCCACAGTGTATAGTTTATCTATAAAACTCCTTGTGACAGATGTTGAACTTACACAGGTTCAGCAAGGAGCTGGCTAAGCTTGCAGAAGGACAGTCCATCAGGCGCAATGCAATATAAAGATGCCATCTCTCATTCAAGAAGTCTCTGGATCACAGAAATCTCTGAAAGCTGGGACAATATTCTGGGAAAACATCATTTTATGTTTGCTCTACTCTTGTGTTCTTCACAGGCACACACTATTCCCCATTGACAGAGACAGATGCTGGGCTGGGCAGACCCTTGGCCACTCTCAAGGCTATTCTTTGCTAGATAGCTCAGTATTTGGCGAAGTTCTGGTATGTCCCTGTTTCTTTCCTTGCTTTCAGTAATTGCCCTGCTTATCTACTGGAGACAGTTTCTTTTAATGGGCTTTGCTTACATTGCCGTGTAGTGCTATAATTCATATACTGCTGTCTTACTGCATTTTACACCATTCAGAAAGGGTAAATGGATCTCAGAGTAGCCATATATTTGTACTTACTCTATGGCTTAAAACAAACATCACCGAATAGATTAAAGGGATGTCAATGAAAATGAGAATCCTGTCCTCTGAGATCAGCCATGAGCATACCAAAGATGATACACTTTTACATAATTTATTACTTAACTAATATTTTGTTCAGCCTTTTAGAAAGAGTTTCACTGCAAAAATAAATTCCACCCGCTCTTCAAATTCACTCCATTTTTATGGGATCCTATACACTAGTTATGTCAAGGATGTAGTCACTGTAACTTGTGCCCTTCTGATGTGCAGATTACATTGATAACTATAATGGAAGTCAATGAAAAATATACTTCATTACCTTGAAATGATCTGAAGTACCTGGGTAATTTTCATTTTAGCAGATTGTCTGCTAATGTGAGAAACAACAGCAAGAGGCCAGAAAAACATGTTTATCACTGTTATTTCTTTGGTTATTGAACATTAGATTACACTCACGTAAAGCCCTGTGCAAACAAACAACTTTATCTTCTTTTTACAATTTGCTTTGTCATATGAGCTCTCACTGAGCTCTTCTTGTCTGTGCAAATGAAGCAACAAGATTGTTTAAGGAAGGAAAGCCAGTTTATTTGAAGGAAATCCTCAGGAAAACAGTATATCACAAAAAAATTTCGTAGAAGCAGAATGAATTTAGCCTTAAGTTTGGTTGCCTAAAAGCACGATCAATATGATTTTGTACTCCCTGTGCACTACTTGCCTTCTTTTGACAGGACAAGTAACATAAGAGAAAGAAAAATCTCATTTGAGTCCTGTTGATGTATCACTTCCAAAGCCCGCGAGATCTCTCTGGCACCAAAGTGTTCCAGAGTATTTGCTAAGATGAGTGAATGGAAATGAATTGCTGCGCTTCTATCTTCCTCCTTCCAGCAAACTGTAAATGCAGACATGCATTTTCATGTCAGCTAAAGTGATCCCATTATTAGCATGAGTTTGCTTAGGGTTGGCAGGGGGTTTCAAGGTCTCAGGAGCAGAATTAGGTTTTGCTTAGGTTTTTTACCCCTTAAAAAGAATAATAAAAAAGAATTATTAAGTTGTGCTGTGGGACCATAGTCTCATTTTTATACTCCTAAATGACAACATGGTTTTAATGAAATAGAAAGAAAATAAAATGTTAAATCATGTGAGTGAAAAAAAAAAAAGGAAAAAAAACAATCCCCCAAAACCAGATAAAAACAAATGTGTTTTAGCAGAGCCTTATTTTGCATTTTCTAGGGCTTAATACAACAGTTCTTGCACAACCAGTGACTGCACCATGATTGCTCCAATGTAAGAAATGGTGAGAGTTATAAAATATTTTGTGAATATTTTTAACCAGGGATCAGTGTTAAGCTGATTAGCATAAATGTTTCTTTAATTGAAACAGAATTCCAGTTATTACAGAGGAAACTGCTCTTACAAAGAAAACATGTCCACATTGAGAGTGAGACAGGCCAAATTCAATTTCAGACAAACTGTTTGCCAGAGTGACTTTCAAGCTCATCTCTTTGTGTTTTGCTTTGTTTTGATCCAGACTTTCTGCAGGGTTTTGGTTTTGGTGGATTTTTTTAATAAAAAAGGAAGTGGAGGTTATGCTGGTTCTTGGGAGAAGACCTTGTGATCTACAGCTCGTCGTTGTTAGAGCAACCTCGAGGTTTCTCAACAGTGCTGCAAAACTCAGCCCCACCACAGAAGACTTCACCAATGCAGGGGGCCTGAGCGTGGATGGGGCTGGAAGTCTTGGTGGGAGGTTTTGGTGCAATGGAGAGAGCTCTTCTGCTCCTGCTCCACACACTTCCTCTGCTACCACTGAATCTACAAGAAGGGGTGGGAGCCAGCCTTTCTTTGAGTGGGAGCCGTGACTCATTTACATTAACCTCTTAATATCTTATTTCAGGCTTAAAAAAAACATCTAGATGAGGGATACAACATGCATATGAGTAAAATGGGATGTATGATTAACCTCACACCCTCTGCTTCTCTCTCATTTACCAGGTTATCTCAAGTACTAAGCACAGGTGAAAGCCAGGTTTGATCATCTCTACCAGCTCCCTGTAATTCAGCCTTGTTCACCTGGGTTGCACTCACCAGCTTGCCAACTTCGCTGACTCAAGATAAAAAAGACCCACCAGTAATTCAGACCTGTCCCACAAAAGTAGTGGAATATGGGGATTGAGACCTTGAATGCCTCACAGGACTTAATATTCATAATGAAAGTTTGACCTGTTCTGGCAGCCAATTATACAAAACAACGTATGTGGTTTAACACATTATTATCAGAGAGAAGGAAATCAAAGCCAAAGTATGATCTCATTCTTCCATATAGTGTATTAACCTACTAAAAGATTTAGAGTACTCCATCACAGAAGTGAATTAATAATTAAATGGAAGATGTCTGGTGCTTTATCACATTTTATGCCCATACTTTGGGAAGAAGAGGGACATTAGTTTATTTTAAGAAAAAAAGTAGCTTAACGCTGATTAAGAGCTTTAAAATGAAAAACAAAGCCTCCATAGAATGCAATCCCAGTTCCAAAATAATAATTCCTTCCATAGCACATTTTCAGGAGATGTGTTTATTTTTAAAAGTAGATAATGATACATCCTTCATGTGTACAGACTTTCTGCTTAACTGTCTATTATTACAACTTGAATATTAGTTACTTTAATGCAAATAGGTAAATACATTGACAAAGACAAATGAAGCCCTAAAAAGAAATTACTGAACATCTGCTATTGTGAATGAGTTTTTCATCTGTGACTATACTCAGATTGTGTCAATACAAACTTTCAGGCACAACATATTCCCTTGTGATGGTACCTTTTCATCTGCACAATAACTGTATTCATAATTAAATATATGGATTCTTTTAATTTTGATTGCCTAGTTCTGCAAATTGTTCACAAAACAGAAGGTAAAGAATGACCAAACTTGATGCTGATGCTGACAATTATTTTGACTGATACCATATGTTGGGGTTTTACACATCTTTTTCCTTTTATATGTCTTCTTAGTGTTCTGATATATAAACTAAATGAAACAGAAAGCTTCTTTGAGTCTTGAAAGTATAAATTACTATGAGTTCCAACCTACTATGACATGAGCAACAAGAAGATAGCACATCCCGATGGTACAGGACACAATCATCATGGGGAAACCTAACCTGAAACAACAATAAAATAAAGGAAAGATCAATAAGGATACAACAGTTTGTTCTCCAAGCAATTTAAGAAAAGGAAATTTAAGTTATTCTACACATTCCAAGCCTTGAATATGCTTATAGCAGTGCCAAAAGCATGGATGTACTACAAGTAAGACAATATCCAGGAGTCTAATATTCAAGCTCACATTTCTACTTCTGGCCCATTTAAGAGATAGGTGGTCAAAATTAGCATAATTTAATTGGTTTCAGGGCATCTCTTCCAATTTACTCTGTCCCAGAATCTGGCATGCCTTGTTGTTTCATTTGTTGTTTGTTTGTTTTGTTTTTTTTTTTTTTTCCCCCAGACAATATGCAATTATACTGGTAAAACAGCAATACTTACAAATTATGCAGCATTAGAATAGATTATCCAGTGTGTATCATTTCAGATTAGGTGTGTAACCCTAGTATGGCACTTTATAACTTAATCTATGGCTGAAACCCATTAAATTGTTTCCATGTTGATCTGTAGTCACATACAGCTAGTATTCCTCTTCCGTACCTCTCACCCGGTGTAACAGACTTGAATGGACAGTTGGAAATAAACCCCAGGCAGCTGTAAAGTGCTAAAACTTTGCTGTTCTATCAAAAATTAAACTTCTCAATGACTCACTGCAGTCTGCTCTTTCTACTTGTAGCTGCAACATTACTCTAAACCTTGAGATCCTCATGAATCATGTTTCTTTCATTGCTGTTTTGTTGAAAAACAGACTGAGGGAGGCATAGGTGTGACCAGCCAAACAGAGGTGTTTTCACCTTAATAGCCATTTATTCAAGTTACTGACAAGGGAATTTACCAGGAATGAGGGTCACTGCAAACATACAAAAATAAACAGCCCTGACCTATAACGTTTACAGACTAATTAGGAAACTAATAAAACTAATAAAACTAAATAACAATAATAATAAATAATAATAATAAATAATAAAAATTAATAAAACTAAGAAAATCTAATAAAACTAATAAAAAATAAAAAATAATAATTTGATGGCTAGCCAACTGCTTCTCAGACCCTTTCCTTCCTTCTCTCAGCAAATCTGATCTCTGTCCCTCCCTAATCTCACTTAGATAAAAGCGTCCAGATAGGACAAAAAAGCAAACCAGCAATGGCTGCAGGAATAAAAAAGCATGGCTAAATATCCTCCTATACCCTTCAGTATATCTAATGAATGGTCCCTGCAGCTGTATCCATGATAGGCTGGTGAACTGGAGATTGCTACAACTCTCATAAGAGAACCGGCTGTTGTTTGACGGAAAACAGAATTTTATTGACCTCACAGTTAGCAAACAATGAGCTGGTATCAGGAGGAGTGAGGACAGCACAGATCTTAATCTCTACTAATGCAACATAACAAACCTCCCTGAAGAACACGCAGCAGCTCAGCAGTGAATGGCAATATAACACCTTTATGAAGACTGGCAAGGGGAAGGAAGGATCCAAAAAGATTCAATGGTTACTCAACCATTGAAAAGAGAACAGAAAAGCTAGCTCCAGCTTGGAGGAGGTCCATGCAAGAAAACGGATGAGTTATACAGGGCCACATATAAACATTCAGGAATTCTAATCATACCCCCGCTATCACAGTGCCAGTCAAATGTGTAGCTGGAGCCAGACACAGTCAGTCTGGGGAGGAACCTCATTTAATTTAGTGTGGATGCTTGCACAGGGCACAACTACGAAGCCATTATTCTCATTGCATGGACAATTACCCCTCAACTTGAGGCCTGAATTTCAGGCCCACTGGCCTGAGCACTAATGTAATTGGATTAAATTCAATGTCGAATATGTGTACCAGAGAGAGAGGAATAATAGAATCATAGAATGGTTTGGTTTTGAAGGCACCTTTAAAGGTCATTTAGTCCAAATCCCCTGCAATCAGAAGGGACATCTTCAGCTAGATCAGGTTGCTCAGAGCCCCATCCAACCTGACCTTGAATGTTTCCAGGGATGGGGCATCTACCACCTCTCTGAGCAACCTGTTCCAGTGTTTCACCACCCTCATTGTAAAAAATTTCTTCCAGTCTGAATCTACCCTCCTTTAGTTTAAAACCATTACTCCTTGTCCTATCGCTATTGGCCCTGCTAAAAAGTTTGTCCCCATCTTTCCTATAAGCCCCCTTTAAGTACCAAAAGGCCTCAATAAGGTGTCCCTGGAGCCTTCTCTTCTCCAGGCTGAACAACCCCAGCTCTCTCAGCCTGTCCTCATAGGAGAGGTGATCCATCCCTCTGATAATTTTTGTGGCCCTCCTCTGGACCCGCTCCAAAAGGTCCATGCCTTTCCTGTGCTGAGGACTCCAGAGCTGAGCGCAGTACAGGAGATAAAGCTCAGTCAGTAAGTATTAGTTACCGCAGAGTTAATCGAATACTTGAGTTGGTTCAGTGCCCTATTATTCTATTACTCTACCCCTTGCTCTCCCCCAAAGGAAGATACAGCTCCTGTCCCAGGCCACATACAACACAATGTTTAGGTACCTATATTTTCTTTAGTTATATCAAATTTAAGAATGCATTTTAAATAATGTGAAAACTACTTCCAGCAACATTCATTTTCAGCATACTCCTTGGAGTCAAAAAGCAGCATGTCATTCAGTTGCTCCTGCCCAGGAAAAAGGATCAGCACAGTTTAGAAGTCATAAAAACCTTTCTTGCACTAAAACTTCAGATTTGTTAGAAACACAAATTAGCATCTTTGGCATAAAAATGCATTTTTATGTGATCTTGTAACAGCATCTGACGTTACATTTTTATACACAAACTAAGGGAACAGGGCAGATGGATCCCACACTGGACAGCCTTTTCTTCCCTCTGCCTCTCTGCAGAGAGGAAGATACACATATACTGCGTGGTACAAAAGGTTCATCCCAACTGAGGGAGTTTTCACTGCTGCAGAGGAAGCGGGGTCAGACACAAGGAAAGGATGGATGACAGGATCTGGCACTCCTCTTCATACTAGAAGCTTACATGTAAAACTGAGATCTAAATGAAATTGCACAGCTTAAATATACACAGCAAGCAGATGTTAGTTCAGTGTGAGGTAGTGAGAGCATTTCAAGCAAGAGCCCCAGGGATTTGTCTTGGACAAAGTTTTACTTATTAATAACTTCAGCAATGCAGTAGTGAAAAACTTGCAAATCACCCCAGCACAAGAGAGATGCCAGACTCTGTGGAGAACAGAATTCAGCATGTTCTTAGCAAATTAAAATGAGAATTTGAAATGAACAAGAGGAATCTCTGTGAAGGTAAGTGTGAAGTATGTATTAGAATTCAAACGTGGGCACAAAACCAGCAAGGAAAATGAAGCTTTTCACTGGTAATGACCTAGTTATTTCTGATCCTGCCTCGCTGCAAGGTTTCTGGCCCTGTATTTACTTAGAAGAAAAGGAAACTGGTGTATGATTATTCTGGGAATAAATCCCATTTTTATTGAGTACCTACAGATGTGAATATTAAAGTTTTCTTAGATTACTAGTTTATCAAATATTATTTGCTAAACAATAATAGTGAAGCCTTTGGGGTCTGAATTGAATTTTCCTGGACAAACTGATCTCCTTGCAGCACTATTTTGTGATGCTTTAAGAGCCAGCAGGACCTGGGATGTACAAGACCCAGGTTCAGTGCCCTGTTCTGCCTGATTTGGGACATGACATATGAAATGTTGTCACTCATAAAAATCACACCTAAGGCACTGCCTTCCTTGGCAGCTTATAATGTGCATCCTCAGGGGGATCTGTGGAAGGTTTCCTCCAAGGAAACGGGGAACCTTCAGTGATTCCTCAGTGGAAAAGCAACAGCAGAAATCTCCCAAGACCAAACCACTGGCAGTGAAAGAAGCCTGGTGGTAGCCAGGGGTAAGAGTTAAAAAAGAGTTAAACCTAACTTCTGCTCCCACTTGTATTTTCAATTTAATGTACAGTTTAAACTCGTCTGGTGGAGTTTGCATCAGAATTAAAATTTTTCTTTTCTCGCTTCATACCAGTTTCATACTGCAAGTTCTGTAGAAGATATAACCTCAGCTTTGCAGAAAAGGACCTGGGGGTCCTGGTGGACACCAGGTTGAACATGACCCACTGATGTGCCCTTGCAGCAAAGGCGGCTGATGGTATCCTGGGATGCATTAGGTAAAGTATTGCCAGCAGGTCAAGGGAAGTGATCTTTTCCCTCTACTCAGTTCTGGTGAGGCCACACCTGGAGTGCTGGGTCCACTGCTGGGTTCCCCAGTACAAGAGAGACAGGAACATACTGAAGAGAGTCCAACAAAGGGCAACGAAGATGATTAAGGGACTGGAGCATCTCTCATGTGAGGAAAGGCTGAGAGAGCTGGGACTGTTCAGCCTGGAGGAGAGAAGGCTCAGGGGGAAACTCATCAATGTGATTAAATGCCTGAAGGGATGGTGTAAAGAAGACAGAGTCAGGCACTTCTCATTGGTGCCCAGTAACAGGACCAGAGGTAATGGGCACAAACTGAAACACAGGAGGTTCCCTCTGAACATCAGGAAACACTTTGTTACTGTGAGGGTGACCGAGCATTGGCATAGGTTGCCCAGGGAGATTGTAGACTCTCCATCCTTGCAGATATTCAAAAGCCATCTGGACATAATCCTGGGCAACAGGCTCTAGGTCACCCTGCTTGAGGGGGACCTCCAGAGGTCCCTTTCAGCCTCAACCATTCTGTGATTCTCACCCACCAATTTGTTCCTCTGTTATTCAACACAGGATAAGAAAGCATCGTCTGCACACCTGAAGATTGGCATGGCATCAGAAAATATTTAACAAAGGACAGATGACATAGTTCTTCTCATTCTTGGACAGTCTCTCATCATATGCAATGCTTTGCTCTGGAAGTTTGAGAATCAAGCTTATTTTTAAAAGAACATCTAAATGCCTCTGAAAACAGCCTCAAAAAGGACACTCAGGTGTCGCTATACTTAGAAGATACATAAGGTTATTTCTAAATGAAAGGAAAGTTACAGCATTTAATGAAATTTCATAATTTGATTTGCAAAGGAACTCATTTATGTTTCTTTTCAACAAAAGGGTATAACCACAATGTTCATGGATCTCAATGAAAAGAATATATCATAACCCTCATGAACTGAACTCCAGAAGGGTATTTTTTTTAATGGAAGATAGGACAATTTTACCTTGGTGAAGAATAAAACTCAACTAGTTTACAAAAGTTATATAGGTCTGCATAGGTTGTAGGCTCATGCAGCACAGCTCTGTGAGCAAGTACGTTTTCTGCACCTCAGCTAGGATTACATAGCAGAGTGAAATCCTTTTTTTGGGGAAAAAAGGGAGCGGACAAAAATACTTTTATAAATGTAAGACTTGCTTGTGAATATTGTAGTTTATGAAGTTCTCCATGTTTTTTCAGCTTTATCCAAAACAATCTATAAATTATTTAAACTAACAATCTTAGAAATATAGCTCATTTTCATTGTGATTATTTGCTGCCAAATTCTCCCATGGAGATATTTTCACAAAAGTTTATTTTGACTTTTCATCCTAATTGTTAAAAAAAGAAAACCTCAGAATTCCTTGGAAAAAAAAAATCCATTTTTATTAGCTCTATAGATTAATTCCCTACCTTTTTTTCTTTGGCTTTGGGAAGGAATGGAAACTGAAAGGAAAGATTTTTAATTTGTTGTCTGCCTTCCTTACTCTCAAAGCCACTAGGAATTTTCCTCTTGGCCAATTTCTCTGTTCTTATTATGTCTGTGGTCATTTTCCTGTCATCTTATTTCTTTTCTCCCTTTCTTGCAGACCACCTTATGAGCCTCCTGTCATTTTGGTTGTGTCAGCCTTTCCATCATTCCAAGTCTTTGACATACTGATCCAGTTTACCTGAAAGGAAAGTATGGTCTTTACTAACAGCTTGAAGAAAACAGATTCAAAATGTTTATCACGTGCCCATGACTCCTTCAAATCCAGACACCTGTTGTAGCTCAGAAAACAGGTGGCTAAAACTGCAAGTGATCATTAATTCAACATTAAATTGCTGTGAATTTCATATAGTCTGGAATTACATAAAAATTACAGTGTGGTTACCTACTAGTTACTATACACAGGAGTTACTGTGTAATTTAAATCACAGAACAAAACCTATAATCCTATTTTCTTCTGATTGCTAAAATTATAATAATTTCTCATGATATTCTAACTGTTTTGAGTCTATGCTAGGATTTCCCATAGAGCCACTGCCAGGAGTGAACCTGAGATAGGGAAAATCAGATCCTGAGTGAGAAAAAGTAAAGGTGTTAGGTTTTGCCTCCCACAGTCTAGAACATCCTTCTGAAGGTGTTTTGCTGTAACATCAACACTTTTGCATGTGGAATGAGCAATGGGCTTTTTCTTGGCCTTCCAAAACTCTGATTATCTAAAGAAAAAAGTGCAAACTTTCATTGTAAGAGAATAGTTGGTCTGCGTGCTCCACCTGGCAGATTCAAATGACTATTGATAGAATATTTGTTGCAGTATCTGTCTAGGTCTCTATGGTACAACCGAGATGAAATACAGGACTGTCAGAACAAGTGACTCTGATAACTATCCAAAACTTATTCGTACACGGTAAGCTAGCAACCTGTATGAAACACCATAAAAATAATTGAAAAGCACATCAATTTTAGTCAAAAAATACTGTAATTGATTATTTTAAAAATCAGCAAGACACTAGATATTACATGACAATAGCATCTAACATTTTTTTAGAACTAAACATACAGTTCCAATAGGAAATGGTGAAATCCTGCAGACAGCTAGGAAAGAACAGAGCTCAAGTTCTGAAAGCACAGAACTAACGGTGACATTTTACTGGGGAAGAGCAGCATAACACTGAAAAATTTGTGGAAGTTATTTTTCCCACTATGCTTGTGATTCTAATATCCCTTTAAATGAACAAATTCATATTAATAATTTGGCAACATGCCCAAGGTGTTCAAAACCTTATATCTAGGTGACAAAGGGGGAAAAAACAGTAACTCTCCACATACAGCCTTAAGGGCCACATGGTCAACATAAATACCCCATATTTAAATGAGAAAGAGAATGACTTCAGTCAAGTTCATTGCTGTCAGTGGATGTAAAAGAAGCTAGATTCTGACCTTTGCACATGTTGGGATGTGTTTTGTTAAATTTATATAGCACACTCAAATCCAGATTACCTGGCTCTATAGATTAGGCGCCAGTGGGATATTATTTTAGAGAGAGACATGCACAAGCCAATGGCCTGAAAAATATCTTAAACTTGAATCACTTGTTCAAGCATAGGAATAATTGCATCCTAACTTAGAAAACACATTTAAGTGTCTTGCTGGATCAGGAGTCAAACAGAAAAATCAAGTGACCACAGATATCTCATCTGTAGTCTTTTCTGGAAGATATCCAAAGGCAGGAAAGCTGATCTAATGATAAGACAATATGATTCCCCTGTGTACCCATCTTTGCTTCACTCATCTATCTGCCCTATGGCATGAAACACGCCAGTCTCCAACAGATAAGTTGCAGCTTCAAGTAAAAATCTAGTTACTTTTGACATGAATGATACAATTTCCCAAAGCAACTCACAAGATCGCCCCAAGTTAATTGCTTTCTACCTGACTACCAATATCTAGAGCGAACCAACCATGTTTGAACATGTCAGGTGCATCCTTTTCCCAAGAATGCTTACACCAACCAACCTTCAGCCCAGGTGACAGCCAGGAAAACAGAGAGCAGAGGAAGCTCTGCTCTATATAGTCTGTTTAAAAAAGTACATTATCTCTTCCATCAACAGATACTGCCAAGAAACATACACTATACAATGTTAAAGCTCCAAAGTGAGCTGTCAAAACTATAGAAGTTTATCATTAAGCAATAACTCCATTCTTTGCCAGGCAGTGTCGTTGCAACTGTTTGAAAACAAGTGATTTTATATGCTGTATGTTGGCAAAAAGGAATATGTCACAGACTGAATTTTATCTCTGTCTTTAGTCAGATGTTTTTTCTTGGTTTTGCAATGTAACATACTTGATTTTGTTTCTAACATTTGTGCTCCAAAGAGACCAAAGCATTGCAAACACAGTGTTTATTGTTAGTGCCAATGTGCAGCTAGACAAATTGTTTACCATTACATTTACTAGAGCTGAGGTAAATTCTGCAAAATTAAATATGAACACTTTCTAGCAAATTCTACTGGTAAATTTAGTTTAAATAGTTTCAATTCACATGAGTTTCTTGTCCATTAATGACAAAATTATTTTTTTTTATTGCCAAGACTATTTGAGTCCCCAAAAAGTCCCTAACAATCCATCACTTGGTGCTTCAATATGAAAATCCTAGAGACAGAGTAGACTTTCCATTCATTATTAGGGGAACGTGTTTTACATAGACAGGTAAGTTCCCTTCCTGCCTACTGAAGAAGTAGGACATGCCATGATAAAGTGTGGCATAAAGACTCAAGATGATCTGCTAGATTTTTTGGGTTTGTCACCACTTCATGTCACCCTTGGATCTACCATTGTATATTAGCAATATATTTGCTGTCCACATCCTCCAGGCAGACCCCAAAACAACTTTAGTCCTCAATTGTTGCTTCTGGTTTTGTTATGAAAGCTTCACACCATTCTAAAATCTAGGAAATGCAAATATATTAAATTGATTCAGGTCCTTGGGAAAGCCATGCTTATTCCTCTCCCACACATCTGTGTAATGAGGTGCAGTTGTGAGTCAGCTTAAGATGATTAAAATCATCATGGACGACTAGCAGAGAAAATCAATGAAGTATGTCTCCTCTGACAGTGCTTTAAGAGACTCATGTACTGATTGTGAGTACAAACCTCAGTATTCCTGGCAGTGAATTGTTCTCATGAATTTTTTGAATGGTTCTGATACAAATATTCTACTAATGAGACAGATTTATACAAAACTAGTGAGATTTACTGTGAAAAAACAAATGCATTAGGACTGCTGAAATAGGTTTTTCAATGTTTACAGTTAGTGTTTCTGTATTTTATGAAACATTTAACATACTGTAAACTCACTTTTGACAATTATATGCTTTTTGCTTTGCAAAAAGCAAATTTGAGGCTTAGCCACATTTTTGTTAAAGTACCTTTTTATAGCTCAAACCTCTCAGAGAAATTTCTCATAAAATAAAGTGTTTTGTCTATTTTTGAAACAAACAATCTACAAAAAATTTTTAGGCTACATTATTTTTCTACATGGTCTAAACAAACCAAAGATAACAGATATGGCAGAAATTAACTGTGATTTATTTTAGTTCCAAAATGTTTCAAATTAAATAACCTTTACTTACCCTGTATTATCTTGCTTTTTCTCAGTGAGGATTCGGGAATGGAAGTTACCTGAATGCTATTTCCATGAATGTCCTTAATCCCAGTGCTCACAAATGGTATCTTGGGACACTTAGTTTTATTTTTTTTCCCCCCCAATGTGCTCTTTTATTTTGATTAAAGCACAAGATAAAAGGAAAATGACATTTTACAGTAAAGATCAATCAGTCAAGTCTTTAATAATTTCAACAGAGCACTCTCAACTATTATAAAAGCCCTGGACTTTGCTAAAAAGCCAGATGCTACATAAGAAAGAATATGTTCCACCCCATTGCCCTCTCCTCTTTCTCCCTGCTTTGAGACTCCCATTCATGTGCCATAGAATGTGATGACAGAGAACTCATACACAGCAGTTTACCAGGACAAAGGAGCAATGTAGTTGCATTTTGAATTAAAAAGTAGAAGGATGTTTCCTGTGCACTAATGATTATTTTCATTATGAACTCAGCAGATGACTCTTGATTAAAGGTTGTTGATGTTGTAAGGCCACTAAACTTTCCACAACAAACCCTATGCTTTAGGCCACCCAGTCTAAGACAAGAGCAGAGGGTGCAGATTTTCATTCCACCACGGTGCACTTGGAGGCTTTTCTGCAGCCCACCATGAAATGCCAACCAAAGGCAAATAAGGGGGCAGCTGGAACCTCCCAAGCCCTCTGTGCCATCATGGTGCACTGCAGTGTACAGTTCTTCCTACCCCAGAGAAGCCACAGATCTGAGCTCTTACGTGCTTACTACAAGGAAAGTTTTTGTTAACCACAGGTCTAATTTTAAGTGCACTGGCAAACTAAGCTTAAATAAAGTGAATCCTATTCTAAGTGTATCAGTTCCTCAGCATGTTAAAGCTCCCATAAGTATTAGACAAATAAATACTCTACAAATATATCCCTCCAGACTGTCACAGATATATACCAACATTTCTTATGAGATGAAAGAGGAGACCTAACGGATGGACAAGATAGAAAAAGTGTAGTATAGAGAGGCAGATAAGTACCACTAGCAGCATGTTTTAACATGGGTAGCTACATGACCAGTTCACAGGTGTTGCAAGTCAATCAGAAGCATCACCTGGGGTTCACTGTCTAATTGTTATAGATGGCAGATAACCCTTAAGGTGCTTCAAGTTGAAAGGTCAAAGCTTGAGAAACTCCAGTTCTCTACTCCTAAAAATGAATGCACTAAGTTTTCAGAAGTTTCTTTGAGAAAGACCACATCAGTCCCAGTGTTCTCATCTAACCCACACCACCATGAGCGTTATTCAGGCCTGCATTGGCAATAAGGATTATAGAGTAACTGAAAGGAGGGGAAAACAGGAATAAAGTAATTAGATTTTTTTAAATTCTGAAGACATCCTAATATCTTCATATTTTCAACAAGTGGGTGAAAACTAAACTAGTTGCTTCACAAATTTCTGCCTCCCTCCTTCCATCTCCATCCCTGCAGTGGAAGAGCTGGATTGCTGCTCCAGGAATGCAAGGGTGCACCAACCACCCACCTAGGAGGCATTGCTTCATAGGCCTACCCTTAGCTCATAACATGACGCAGGAGTGTCATGGATGTTCCATAGCAAGTGAGGTATGCAGGAGACCACATGGTCTGGGCCAACCATTTATACCAAGGCTACATGCACCATAGTCTTCCTCCTTTATTGTTTTAGTTGTTTCATTCTCTTTTGAACAGCTTGGACAATGAAATGGTTGGTTTTAGTGTCGTCAAGTGATTCTGAACCATTCCTAAGTCCTACCACAGGATCACATTATCTTTCTACAACATCAGGATAATTGTTTCGGGCATGTTTATGACGTTTTTCATTTTAGTTTATTTCTCTGAATTTGGCCTTTTCAGCTAAGGTCAATAGACTTTTGAATTTTCTGTCTTAGAAACAGAAGGTACAGTGATGCATTCTGATGCATTTCAGCTGTAGCATTGTGAAACAAAATCGTAAGCAAAACCTTGACATTAATATCCTTACAGTGCTAGAGATGGAATATGAATATTTCTTGACTGTTTGGAATAACTGAGAGGGTTTTTTTTTTTTTCCATTTGCCTTTAGAAAGTCTATTCTTTAGATAATTTCCATAGTACTAGGAAAACAATTTACCTGTATGGATTCCACTTAGTTTTGAGCCTCTAACAGTTTTTGTTCAGCCTTCATTATCAGCAAGTGGTAAAGAAAAGGCTTAATAAGAAACAAACTCAGGGAAAAAAAAAAACCTACAAATATTTTAAAAATTATTTAGTAATATAAGTTACACAGTACTACAAAGGAAAAACCAAACAAACAAACAAACAAACTAGAATGCCTTTTCAACATTTCCTGGGATGAATTTTTCCCTTTTTTTTTTACTAGACTTTTTCAAGGCAAGTAGAATGAAATGAATCTTAACAAAAAAAAAGAACCTGCAAAACCTTATCTATTTTTCAAGAATAGGTTTTGTACCTTCTCCCAAAAAAGCAGCTCTTAGTCACTATCATTTTAAAACTGATGTCATTGCATAGCTATTATCATTTTAGCCTATTGAACTACTACAGATCTGCTTAAAACTTTAGAGTACTCCTATTTAAGTAACCCTCACTGAAGCTGAACAACTGCAAGTGTTGACCAGGAAATTGTTATTCTAGTAGCTTATTAGTGATGTTTAAATTAATGCAGTACCCCTGAGTGTAAATATGATCAGGAAGATGATAATTTTTAAAAGCTATCAAAAATCACTGCTAAGTTCAAGCACTAAAAAAGCAAAGAATATACTAAATACTACCACATCTTTTGTGTGAGAAATAATATCTAGTTTACACAAGAAAATAAAAATTTATTTACTATCCCATGAAAAGCACTACTTCCTTTAAGCAGTTCTATTTTCAAATGCATTATAATGAAAATAATATAAGCATTAAATCCTCCTTTCTTCTGATCATGTTGGGAGACACGAGGATAGCCTGTTTGACACATTATTTAGTAACAGAGGGAAAATCACCTTGCTAGTTCTATGAAAAATATCAAATTATTTGAGAAAATGCCATGTAAAACTATGATTCTGATGTAATTTCAAATGTCTGTATGATGCTTTGGCAAGCAAACATGAAGCATGGGATAAAGCAGGTTCAAGCTGAGGAGAATTAATATACTGTCTTGGGAAGGCTTATTAGTCAGGGTTCATATGGCAAATGTATATAAGCTTCATACTGACAGCGTTCTCTGAGTTTCCCAGACTTCATGTCTCTTCCTGCCATTTAAGTTACCTTTGTGATTGGATCTCTTGCAAATTGTTTTTCAAAACAATGTTTAGAGATACAGAATTTCTCCAAGCAAATATTCTCAATCCAGCACTTTCTCACTAATTCTGGTAATTGCTAAAGTACCGTATTTAATTAGAAAATCACTTTCTAATTTCAATAATCTTTGAATAAGACTCTTGTTCAGCAACTATAGTGACTGTCTAATCAAATTGAGCATGTTGTAATTAACTGGAAACTTGACACTTGATGTAATAACTATATGAACCTGCAAAAAGTAGGATTTTTTTGGATAACAAAAACTATTTATACCAGCACATATGACATTACACATGTGAGAATTCAAATATGTCTTGCTCAATACAAACAACTGTATGTGAATTTTATATCAACTCCCAGGCGGAATAAAAACAGAAACTGAGTTAATACGGTTTGGCTTTTTATCTCTCCAAGTCAAATTACAAAAAGCATGGAAATGAGCAAGCACTTCCCTAATTCTTCTCTGCTTACGATCATCTCTACTTGGCTGAACTTTTTCCCTTCTCAAACTCCCCTTCCTCCTTTCTCCCACCAAGTCACTTATGCCCAGCTTAAGATGCACATTTTGTCAGAACAGGACTATCTTCCACTCGTCTGTTCACAAGCTCAAACCCCATTGTTGCTGGACATACCGCTCATAGTCTCTGCCCCTTACTGAAGGCAGTGGTGGCCTCACGCCTTCCCATAAAATACTTGATCTTCCAGTAATCAGAAAGGCCAGTGGTGGCAATAACCAGCCAGGACCCACAAGTGGATTTAAAGATTGGTTCTCCAGCTAGGGAATGTCATCCAGACTGAAGTGAGAAAGGAGATTTTCAGTCCAGTCTCAAAATCATGAGTCACACCTGGACTCATATAACTGTGCTCTCATTTCAGGGAGTAGTAGGGTGACTGACCAGCTACTTGTTTCTTTAAAATCCAAAGACACAAATGATCAATTTATGTTTAACTCTAATTAACAATAAGCAGCTAAATAAAACATTCTAGCCAACTCATCATTGCAATGGCATCAGTTTCTTTATATAGAAGCTCTTGGCCACAGTCCCTCCATGTTAACCATTCCTCCCTGCATCTCCCTAAAGCTGAGTGCCATATGTGCTTTGCTGCCTGCTATTCCCCAATTATTTTGGTTTTGCCTTTTGATGCTGTCTCTAATAAAGACCACTCCACACCCTCTCCTGTCTCTTTCACCGCAGCTATCCTTACAAAGCCAATTTGTGTATATGTGAGTAAAGAATTTATGTTGTGGGACACACCTGTACAAGTCTGCATCTGAGTTACTGGCTTTTCTAGGACAGAATTTGTTTGACTTTTACTAGTTGTTTGTGTTAGGATGAAATGAATCACTTTCTAAAAGTTATTTCTTGCCATTGACTGCAATGAGACCTGGATGTGGAAATAAAGATATCAACACTGTAGAATGGAAGAGTGAGGTGAGATGAATCTTTACTGACAAGCAGCTCTATGAACACTTGAAAATAATGAAGCCTTATTTCCTACCAATTTGTGTCTTAAGTTTGATTGACTTTCTGTCTAAGCAGAAAGCTCCAACTGAAGCTTTCTTCCATAGCTTATAATGACACTCACCTGCATGGATTTTTTCAGTGTGTAAAGAAGTGTGGGCTCAGACTGCGCTTTCCCTCAGTGGGAATACTAATAGGGTTTCTTTTTCTCTTTCCAGCTATCGACTTTGATCACATTTTAGGGATTTTAATTATATTTGAGAA
This sequence comes from Platalea leucorodia, assembly GCF_965183815.1. Lineage (NCBI taxonomy): Eukaryota > Metazoa > Chordata > Aves > Pelecaniformes > Threskiornithidae > Platalea > Platalea leucorodia. The sequence goes on from NC_138824.1 coordinate 73,373,490, forward strand.
ATCAAGCCTTCTTTCCCCACCATCCTTTCCCCTGTCAAAAATATTTGATGTTGATAAGCATATTCAGAAGTTATTAGGTGGGAAACACAGAACACATTCACAGCAGTATGATTGCACGGGAAACCTGGTGAAAAGCTAGGCTTTGATAGAAAGAGAGGAACAAAAAGCTTTTCAAAAGCATTCTTTTTTGAAACATACTTGTTACAAGCAGCTAACTGATCTTGAGATGTGCCAAAGGCTTACCTTGATATAACTCAAGAATGATTAGAGAAAGGGATGTAGCTTTGCATGTGCTTACACTATATAGTTCTAGTCTCCAACTTATTGTCAGAATGCTTATAGGCATGGGAAAGTAACAGGGAAGAGAAAAAAATGTGAAGTTAAAAGTTGGCATGAATTAGTATACATTTTGATTTGAAATTTCATGCAATCCCTAAGGATTTTTTAAGTTAAATATAGAAACTAAAATTCAGTTATTATGTTACAAAAAAGAAAAATTATTATCACAATTCAATTGTAAATTTCAAAGCGATCTTAACTAGTGTGCTGCTGATGATGTTTCCACAGTACATATCTCAGACGCCAATAAGAAACAGAAAAGTGAAGTTCCATTTACCAAAATTCTTTAAAACAGCTGTATGACTTAATAAATGATCTCTAACAAAGTTCAAATAAAAGGACCATTTTAATCAGTCTACTACTCAGACGTATACCTACTGAACATGAAAATATTAATGAAGTAGGGAATAGTTTATTATTATTGCTCAAAGTGATAATACTTCTGCATGCAGTTTGTATTCTGAATAATTACATATCCTGAACACTGTTCAGAAATCTCAAAAAGCCAAAAATTAATATTCCAGCAGTGTACCTCATAACTGAAAAGCCAAGTTATTCTTATGATGAAGAATAATATCTGCCAAAATGCAAAGAACAAGTGAGCTGCTTGTATGTGTTGGTTGAAATTATTAAACTGAAAAATGTATTTGAGTTTTTTTTCTAAATGCAACTACATCATTAGTTTGCACCAAATATACCATGCTCTGGTAGCTACAATGGAAATAAACAACTTGCACAAGTGTCACTGAAGTAATTTGTTTAATTATCAGCTTCAGCACATATTTAGTATTTCAAATTCTTCTATGCATTGACATACTAATAGCTAGCACTTCAAAATATACACTGACTAAATATACTTTGTGTCAGAAGAATATATTCACTAGATTTTCTGTACAATATTCAAAACATGCAATAATCTTGGTAACCATTTAAGTGAGGAGATATTTATTTTGCAGTCTGACTAGTACAATGAGAGAACATCAAAGTCCATGTAAACATATGAAGTGATTGCACGTTTAACCAATGGCTTTTTGAATGTCAGCGTACCAGACATAAAGCTTCTTTTCCTTGGTATGCATGTACATGCATTTATGGCAGGGAAAGGAAATTCGTTTACCCTGTAAGACAAAAAGCCCTGCAGGGGCAATGAGAAAGATATACATTGCCTGCTGCCTATTTCTCCTTGTAGAGCATAAATCTTGTACAATATTCACAGCATCTGGTGGGGTGAGCTCTACACTCTAATGCAGGTCATGTAGTTCTCCTCCGTATTAGTGTATACATATGTATCAAAAAATAGGATTTTCCTCAACTAGGCTGTAAACTACTACAGTCAAGTGCAAATTTCATTTCGGGCCTCAGCTTGACCCTCAACTTATTTCTTTTTTTTTTTCTTCAGTCAGTGACAGAAACTTGCATGTTTTTTCCAACTATACTTAGTAAGTCTGATAAAAGAGATTACTTCTTTCTACAGGTCTTGTGCTTGCTATGTCCCCAAAACATGTAGCAAGGTCTCCCAAGAGTACAAGCACAGGATGACAACGGAGGTCCCACACGTATAAACACAAATCACAAAAGGTCAGTTATTCATGGCTGAAGGCAAGCCACCCTCAGGGCCAGGCAGAACTGGGTTTTGGGCATAATAAATAGAGCAAAGAAGATGTATCCAGTGTATGTAAAACACCATACGTATGGTTAAAATGCAAAGGATGTAAGAGAAAAGTATAAAAAGAGCTACAGCTCCAATATGCATGATAGCAAATGAAGAGCAGAAAGAAAATTTCTTCAGCATGGGATCCCCCACATCTGATCAATGCCACCATTTATCTGTAGCAGGTCCTTCCTCACCTTCAGTAGAGAAAGAGATCTGTTCTTCTGTTTGCCATTAAGAAAGTTTTGCTGCCACCTCTCCGTAATCATTTGTAGCGTATTATCTTTTACTATATAACTGGGCTAAATAAATTACAATTCTAAGGAGATATGGTTTGTGTTCCATCCTTCCAATTTGATACCGTTACTGATATTTTAGTCCTAAGCTAACATCCATGGAGATACAATATGACATCTATGATAATCTTCTGTTTATATTGACCACACAAGAGGTACACAGCAGGTTAAACACCTCACTTTAGTATCCTTAGGTGAGATGAATACTACTTTTTGTATTTATTATTATTGAACAATCTTTCTCAGATTATAAGTTGGCTGGATAGGTACCATTTTTTGATCAGCCCTTTTACAGTGCCTTGCCTTTTTACTGTGCTGGACCTTGGCAAGGACTTAGCTCTGTGGTAACAGCAGCTGCACAACAAACCCAGGTAGAGTAGGCAGCTCTAGGTTGAGAACATGCACATGAATGTAATCCTCATGAAACTGCCTGCACAGTAACCCCACCTTGTACTAGCACAGCATAAATCAGAAGCACAATATGTTTCTAAAGGAAGCCAAAAGAAGGGCTTACCAGAAGAAACACAGTGGTCTTCACAAACTCAGTTGATATCAAAAGAACAATGAAATATTCTGCAATGTGGAAAGATTTTGCCTAGACTGTTTCAGTTCACAATCCTGGCAATCAAGAGCAATTTAGTTACCAAACATCATGCTAGCCTAAGGAACTGATAGATAACTCCTACAGTCTGGGGAAGTGAACTTCTGTTACATGAATTTATATACCTGCATCTTATTTGGTAATGTATGTTTCTGTGAATTACATTTAAATTAAACAAGCACTGAAAGAAAAAAAGGTGGTATTGGCAACGAACAGATGCAGATATTGCTAGATTAACCAGGTCATTTTGGTCCCGAAGTTAGACAAACGGCCCAAGAGCCGTTTGCTATTTTATAAGCAGCCTTGTAATCACCTATCAGCAAGGTACAGCTCCATCTGGCAGAAGACAATTTCTTTCATTAGATTTCTCATATCACCTCCTGGCTTACACTACATTACTGAAGCGTCTCATAAACTCTGTATACAATCCAACAGTGCCTACAGTGACAGCATACAGTCTAAATGTTTGCATTAAGAAAAAATGCGGTCTTTCACAGGAAGAGATAAAACAAATGTACAAGAGATTCTGGAAATATCATTAAACCGCAAGGAAAATATTTTTTCTTGTTCAACACTAGCATTAGCAGGACTCATATGTGCTCCATAAATGCCTAACCCTTAAAGAGGCATGAGCAACAGCTGAGTTTTTCAAAAGGGCATGGGCTGGCCTGGTTCTGCCCTCCCCCAAACTCACTGAAGAATGCCTATTAGCTTCAACTGAGACATATTAGACAACCAATGTATACTTTCAGCAATCACAGCCCTCACTGTTTTGTTTTCAAAAATGAGACAGGGTCAGCCTTGGCAAAAAGAACAACAAAACAAAACCAATTCAGTCTCTGATTTTTCCATCTATCTCAGAAAAAAGGATAAGAGCAATGATGTGTGACATAGACCTCAGCACAATGAATGAAACGGAGCTCCCTCATCCAGAGCACATGTTCCATCTTCTCTGTGCTTCAGCCAGTCCAGCTCATGGGCCCTAGTCCTCCTGATTCATCAGCACACTTAGAGCCTGAGGCTTACTGGGCAGTGGTAACAGCTGTTGCCATAAAATATTAAACCCATCCATCTCCCACACTGAGGGCTCCTGAAAAACCAGGTATCCTGCCAGTCTGAGGATTTGTTCCATTGTCTCTGAAGGTGCTTGCAGGGTGTGGAAACATTACCAGTTTGAGTTTTCCAGTGTTTGGCTCCAGGGTCCTCGTCCCTGGATGTATACTGGTTGACACATGTGCTCTCATCTAAAGTGAATCAAATCAATCCTTTGGCATGAAAACACAAGGTTGTTGGTTTTCCGCATTCTGCCATGGCTGGATTTTTTTTTACAGCAAGATAGCTTTCTTGCTGTCACAAGAAAGCACAGTCAGCACAGTTACACCAAAGATCATAGCACAATGTAGACAGTGTGGACAGGGCTGAGGTAGTGTTACATCTGCAGAGGTACTAGCAGCAGTCTAGTCCCAGCATCATGGAGCTCAGTGCATTCAGCTTCATTAGCCATGTAATTGTGATTACACTGCTACAGCTGATCAAGGTCAGGAACATCTGCATTACACTGAAGTCACCTGACATGTCCTGGACTGTGGGATTCAGCTCCAGAATCAGCCACCAAAACTCAGATGCCTACTATGTAGACATCTACATGGGAGTTGGTTAAGTTCTTACTGCCGTCAGTGGAGACCAATACAGCAAATGGAACCTGCAAAGGCGTCCATCTCATCCTGCTCTGCTACCTGTATTTTGTAAGATGAGGAGCTTATTACAGATAGCCTGAGGAGAAAGAGATTTTCTTTTTTTTCAATTGTTTAAACGGACTGACAAAGTTAAACTTGGAGGTATTTATGTCACCTTTCCCTATTTTTCTATTGTTAAATCATGCCCTCCTTCCACTATGAGTTTGTGTAAAGATGCATAAAGCACAGTCTCTCTCTTTATGAAAAAACACCTTTTATGGCAGTGAAATTAAAAGATAAGCCAGACCACTGCATTCTCACCCACTGTCACCACAGCCAAGTGCCCCTACTGTTATCTAAGACTTACTTGCAAAGCAATCCCATTCATCACTCACCCCTAGAGTAGTAAACAACTCTTTTAACCCTTTTAAACTTAGATATTTGGGCTTCTTTTAAAGCAAGGATGCCTTCATTTTGTAACTCTACATTTCAGGGATTTTCTTGTGTTTACTGTGAAATACATACTTCCTGATTTTCTGTGATATACATATGGAGCACTGGAATTGCATGAGGACCAAAGATTTTCTGGCAAATTTTCACTGGGATGCTGAATTAATTGTATCTTTGTATAAAGTAGCAAGTTCTAGGCCAATTCAAGTAAGTATGCATATGTTAGCACTGTTAGAAAAATCAGCTGTTAAATGGAAAGCTAGTTCCAATATCTTAACCACTTTTGCATGACACTTCCTGCATCAAATATTCATGGAAAATAAAAATGAAATCTTTTTTTGGATAAATCCTGACCCATAGTACTAAAAATATTTTTAAAATATGTATTAATTACTTGCTAGCAAAATATTCCTGTTTTATTTCTAGCTAATGAATTATAAATATGTCAAATAGACTTTGCTTTTAATTGGATAAAATGTTTTAAGAAATGAGATGCCAGGTTGAAATAATAAAACAAAGTTGATCCATGGATATATTAATGTCTCCATTAAATTCTCTAAGGATATACTTTCCTTCAGAGCTGGTCAAGTGAAGAGAGGGTATTGTCAGAGATTCTAGGAAGAACAGATATTTTCATTCCAGATTATCATTTTTACAACCCAAAATAGCACAGCACCTAGATAGCAAAACATACTTTGTGGACACTAGTATGTGGAAACCTTCCCAGCTGAAGAAAATTTAAAAGACATTTTTAAAAAAGAAAACTGGCTGAACAGGCAAACATCATAAATTATACATGCTAAATTGCAAATTCAATATTTACTTTATTAAGAGTCAGCACTAGCAACTGCAACAATGATACAGAAGGAAACTACTACATGAGGAAGAAAATTCTCCTCTTATTGACTAACAACTTCCTTGTTCTTGTGGAGCATTTTAGGAGGCTATTTGAGGAGGTCACAAAGCTAAAATATTACCGAAGGAATCATTAGACAATTTTTATGCAAAACCCACCAAATGAAATATTTCACTGATGTGGCTAGCACAGCATGTAGGGAAAAACATTTTTAAAATGTCATGTATTTCCCAATTTATATTTTTGGCCCCAGTTTAGTAAAGTACTTAAACCACCTGTATCTTTTTGATTTTAATGGACTGTTCCCATGCTTAAAATTAGGCATATTAGTGGGCAACCATGGGATCTAGGACTTTTCTTATTTTTGTGCATCAGTAGGAATTTGAGTTATGAAGACAAATGATGTCATGCAATCTATATGACTAAGCTCATGAGAACAGAAGAACAGATTAATTTCAGATTTACTTTTGACTTTCAGCAGAGCTTGTGTTGAGAGGACTTGCTCTTAATTTCAAATTCTTCCAATTTGTGCTTTTTTTCATCAATTTTGAAAATATTATGGAAATATTTCTGGTTATCCTGGGTTTAATAAAAGCAATCTTCATTGTAGTCACAACCTAGAATGACTCGTGAACCTGAACTGTCTGTAACAAGTCTTGGCGATGGTAAAAGAAAAGAAAGATCACAGTTTACGTCATTAAGACCCTGGGAAATAACCAGACAGTATTTGATTTACTTTTCTTGCACCAGGAAGTTTTTTATAATTTTAATGTTAAATGTCAATTAAATCCCTAACAGCTTTGCCATTTGAATACATATCTGTATGTGTATAAAGACAAAGTGTTCCCTTTTAACAAACATCATGCTTCTATGAATTCTGTGATTTATGACAAGTATCAGCACAGACATAGCAATGAGAATATTTTCATTTCAAAATACTGTATAATTTTCAACAGGAATTTATTTCTGATAGAAAAATTTCAGCTGCTTTCAATGAAATAAGAAGTTATACATAAACAGTCATATTTAATGGTGAAATCTGCAAACATTAGGTTCATATCTGGAGTTTAAGTGACTTGACGATCCTCATCTAAGGAAAAATAATAGACCATTTCTTCAGAAATTTAACAAGGGATGTAGGAAGCCAGGCAAAGAACTATTAAAAAGGAAAGTCAGGGTAAAAGGTATAAGATTACTATGAGCCTCATGGAGAATAATTCTTCTGGGACCACAGGTGTCTCCATGAGCTATAAACATAAACAGCCAATCTTGCATTTCTTGTGCAGCAAAAACTCCCACTAGCCAATAAAACTTTAAGGTCCCCATTTTATGCATGATCAGACTTGAAAATTATACAGATTATCTCTATCAAGAATGCATGATTCTTACAGAAGTTACTCTCATCAAGTTTGAAATTTGCAGTAGGTATGCAGCATGAGCTTTTTATTTTAATATATTCTCGTCTAAATCTGATAAATGCAGAACTTAAATAAAAATACGGTACGTGACAACAGAAGCATGAAAATGTATTCAAAATTTTCTCTGGGATGAGAATCTTAAGGTGAAGCAAACACAGCAAAAGCGTTATTTCCAACACACTAAATGGCTGACTGCTAAAGAATTGTAGGTTGTTAACTAAATATACTTTACATTTGGGAAGGCAAAATCAAGTCAGTGTCCTTCCATTTTTACCTCCTAAATTCACGGGACAAATGATGCCTGCTTTCTGCACATATATTTTTTATGTAAAGTGACACACCACGACTGTGACTGGCCACCTAAGCATCCATGCGCAATCATCACCGAGACCGCACCAATAAGGCACAGCAGGAGAATTCCTTTCAAGTCCCCGTATTCCCAAGGAATCAGACCTTGATCAGCCTATGGTTGCACTCCCCTATGAACTGCCCTTTTATGGTCATTCCAGTGTTTGGGGGGAAAGTGTACACGGAGAGAAAGCAACGCAAGGGAAGGAGAGCCGCCCAGTCCCGCCCAAGCCCCGGTCCCGTCCCGGCCTCACCCTCCAGCACCAAGGGCAGCGCCCTCCCCGCCCTCCTCGGCTCCGCGGCAGCCCGCGCCCAGCGACCCAGCGTCTTAAATGCAAAACTCGTAAGAAGACCATCAGCCCCGAAAGAGCGGGTGGTTGGCTAAAGAACGAGGTTACCATCTAAAGTCCCTTTCATTTACTTAGCCAGATGAAATATAGATTTGAACCCGTCTTAGGCAGATCTTGCTGAAAAGTCCTGACCGTTGACCCAACAGCCTTTCTTTTTATCTCTGCCTTTCTCATTATTCTCATACATCTCTATGGGAGAGGAAAACACTACCTGCTACTGGGCAGGAAATAACAAGGGAGAAGATATGAATAGAGGGACAGTAAGAGACAAGAAGAAAGAGAGAAAAATGAACATAGATGAATGTGTTGCAGTATCTTAAATTGAGTTTCAAGGTATATGTTTTTTCAGTGTACATACTTTCTACATTAATATGTTTCTGCCTAGGTTATTGCTTGTTTTTCTCTTTTGCATTTCATTTGAAGAATTTTTGCACTCTGTCAGTATATGCATGGTGAGAAACCTATGCTGTGATTCAGCTCCAGATTCAGGCACATGCAGATGGGAACTATACGTGAAAGTTTTTTTTGTCTAAGTTCCCACAGTAGACTGTGGGAAATCTAGTTAACACAGTAAGCAGTGTGTAGAACAGATGTGTCTACTGCAGGATGAAACAAATAGCATGTTAGATTCCATTGAGTCGATTGTGAGATGCTCCAATCAGTTGCCTAAACAAAGGCATGCAGTGCCATTGAAGATTGTCCCACTCAACTTCCAGCTGCCACTTGAGGATGCCATGGGTCCATGTATCTTATGTCATATCTATCAGACCCATGAAGATGTCCTGGATACAGTACTAGATAAATATGTGTGTTTAGGCAAGTGAATAAAGCCTTACAACCCCACTGGGACCTCCAATGGGAGCTTAAATGATTAGCTCTTATCACATCAGGTATTTTAATTGAAGCTGAATCCCATCTTAAGGTAAACTATTGTATTGAGAATCAAGATACTTTTGATACATGAAGATTAGTCAGCACAAAAAATTGTATTAAAATAGTGCATTCATTCACTTTTTTTGTTCTATACTTTTCTGGAATAAAAATAACCCAGAAAATTTAGTGCTTGCATTGGTCAATAATATTTGAAGACTGCATTAGAATGGTTTGAAGACTAAATTATTTCAAAATTGATGTGGGTTTGATCTACTTGTTTTTCAGTTGAAGTGTTAATTAAAAATCTGAAATATTAACTTTTAATTAAATACACCATATTAATGTAGAATTACTCTCAGTTACTCTGCCTTTCATAGACATTCATGCATAAATTCTACTAAAAATTGTCAAGATATAAATTAATAGTATTACCTTTTAGCTCTCATGAATCAGGAAGTAGTAAAAGTAATGTGTCGTGTATCAGTAGTTCTTTTGTATATGTGCTATAGTGGAGCCTTTATCTAAGAGCTGCTAAAAATTAACTATATATATGGTTTACCTAAGGTACAATTTGTATTATTTAGATTTAAGACACAACAGTATAGGGTTATTTTTAGTTATCATCTGAAAGAAAGGAACTTCCAGAAGGTAATTCTTCCTATCTCAGGATATCCTTTTAAGACGTCAAGACAAGTCTTCCCTTTTCCTCTCCGCTGACTGCAGAAGGAATATAAATGAATAGGCTGAATTAAATGGATGAACTCAGGTGCAATGAGTCACATTTCAAGTCAAGTATCCTTTTTCTAACAGTTGTCTTGTTGTTTACAAGGAAAATGCAGAAAATTCTGCAGTAACACAACCATAAGGAAAATCTGTAACTTCTGTGAGGTGAAGGTTCACCCAAAAGGTGACCCGAAAAGTCACTAACCCAGCTAAACTTCTTTTAAGATAATATCACATAATTCATACTCATGAGTTTAGGTATATAGTTTTTTGTGCTGTGCCTTACTACTCAATATATACCAGACAGAACAGCCTGTAGACACTGGCCCTGTTGGTAAATCATCTGATTTTCAATTACACTGCAAAACTTCCATAGCCCTGAGGGCACTCACAGGCCACACTGTCCTTGCACAGCCTCCCCAGAGCTCCTCCACTGCTCATGGACCAGGCACCCCTTCCACCCCTCTCTGGGGCCCCTCCACCCAGATGTTCTTAATGTCAGAAAACCATGTTGTACATGAGACAGCAGTGTGTTTCAGCAAACGGTGGATTTTTTTTAACAGTCATCTGCATTAAAAAAGAAATTCAATCATTTTTCTATACTACAATAGTTCAGAAATTAACAGCTTTTCTGAAAAGTATTTTTGAAATTTCTACATAATCAGAAAACTTAAACATTTCCAAACCTGTAATTCTACTCCATCTGCAACAGTAATTACAAGCAGCACTGGCTTATCACGTTTTTCTTAATTATTTCAATAATGGTTGTTGATTGTATTTATTAAGAGTCATATTCACTGTCTCAAAACTTACAGAAAAGCTGACCACTCATTTTGAATTAAGTTCTGTCTCTTCCTATCTGAATAGTCAGAGAAATTAATATTTTTATGACAGTTTATTCTGTGCATACAGAAGTGTCAATTATTTTTAACCTCTAAACTAAGAGAAGGTACATTGTCTGTCACTGAACTTTTGAGTTTGACATCAATTAAAGCTCTCCCATTAAAAAGGAATTATTAGAACAACACGAAGACTTACACAATCAATCTGTCAAAAAGATATTCCTGTAAAACCTTCAAAAAGAAAAGCTTTCTTGTCAAACAGGCACAATTTGTGGGTGGCAGGCTTTAACTTCAAAATTAAAGCCCAGAGATCCCAAAGGCCCTACTTTGCTCCCATGTCCATGACAGATAAGAGCAAAAATTTTTTCTAAAAAATACTACATTTAAGTAACAAAATGTGACTATGTACTATACAGGAATACTACCATGTTTCTCATCATATTAGACACTAGGCCAAATAATCCATATAGTGATAGGTCTAAAAATGAGACATAGTCTAAGCTGCCTTTATTCTCACACAGTTTATTTAACTGTAATATAGAAAATATTATATTATATTAATATACTAATGACCACCTGCTGGTTGCAGTAGTAAATGGAAACAGTGCATGGAAATACTACTATCAACAACAATCCAAAGTCTTCTGAATTTAAATAAAAGACACCACTGATTACAATGAGTTGTCACTGAAGCAGCAAAAGCAGAGGACGCCATAAGCAATAAATCTATATTTGGCTGTTCTCCCAGTCACTGCAAATACTCTTTACTATAAACAGCCTTCATCGATATGTTATATTTAAGAAATAAAATGGGATTTTTTTTTTTTACTTTTGCTGGTTTTTGGCTTTTGCTGTTTTGGAATGTCCCCAATTTTTTTCTCTCCCTCCCTGGTTTGATTATTCATAGCTATACTGCTCACCTTCTTTCTTTTAACATTTCATTTATCACTATCACTACACACAGACCTCCTGCTCTTGCTGAGAAAAAGGACACTTTTCAGACTTAAAAAGCTCCTCATTACACTGGGAGAAGTAAAAATGTAATTCAATCTATTCCAAAGTGAATCCCTTTCAAGACACACGAAGTCTCAGTCACAATGAAACGAATCAGTAAACAAGGCTCCTATGAATAGTGGGGACAGCATCTGAGCAGCAATCAAATTAATTTTTTCAAACAGTCTGGCCAGCACCTGGGTAAGGCAAATATTCACAGTTATTTAACAAACTAAATGACAGTGTTTCAGTACAGCTTCTGCATTTGCTTTTCAAAAGGCCAGAATTTAGGCAAAAGACAGCAATTTAGAACCTCCCTAGAAGTCACTGCAGGAATAAAACAAAAATGGTAAGATCAAGAGAAGGACATGCAGTAGCCTCTGTCTTTCTAACAGATAAATTGGAAAAGAGATGAAAAAAACCTTAAACATATCAAAGTCATGAAATACACATGGCTGTGAAACCAGTGTAAAAAGACAAAAAGGCTTCCAGCAAGTCCTGTTCCATACACAAGCCTGTACACAGAGAACTTGGAATATTTAGCAGGATTATTATTAGCTCATTTTTAACTGTTTACAGGTGGGCTATTTGCACTGGCCTGAATGGCCATAACACACAGCTGCCCAAAGGCAGAATCTGATCTGACCACGCAAATGACAGAAAACACAGCTCTTAAGCTTTGCATAAGAGAAAGAGCCTTGGGTTCAGCCATACCAACTCCAAAGCTAACCTCAATATGATTAACTACTTTTGGACCAGGTGTCACTCAAGAGCAAGTAACTAGCCACAAACAGTCAGATATTTTACTTGTCTGTGAACACATGTTTTAACCTACAGGATAGTATTGACTATAAGACCCCAACAAAGATGGAATCCCTTCCAGAAAGTCAGAGGGAGAGGAAAGGGCTTTGTACCTCACTGAAGCCCTTATTTACTGTTGCATCAAGCACAGGAGATGGATGACTCCTAGAATAACAAATACCATGGAAGGAAAAAACCTTGTACTCTAATTCAGGGAGTAACAAGATTATCTCCTGACTAAAGAGAGAATAGGAGTTTCCAATGAAAAATAAAGCCAGTCTGGACTAGTTGAACCCTGATGGTCACAGGGAGAGGGGGCACAATAGCTGATGTGATTTCAGAAGTAATCTGCACATTCAGAAAACTATAGTCGTAACAGCATGGACTTGCTCTTTTTTTTATGGTTTCTGCTCCATTTCTTATAATATTTTACCACTGCTGTTTAAAATACACCAAAGGCTTCCTGCATTTGTGGCAAACATCTCCTTTTTATAAATTATAAATTATATATAATATTTATATATATCATTTATATAAATATAAATCTAAAATTTACAAATATTTTCTAAAGAAAATTAACGAAGATTAAGATTTTGCGTTAGATTTTTTTCCCCGTACAGCTCTTTTACCACTACACAGCACACAGGCCAATTGGCATCACATCTATCAAAAGCAGACCCTTTCCTTTTCCACGTACTACATGAACTGAGATGGTAACAGGAAGAAATTCAACCCAGTTGTGAGCTCCAAGACCTGGGGGCGGAAAGCAGCAGACTATTTCAGTCCTACTTGTCTTCTTGCCAGAAATATTCCTCTAATCTCAGCTAGCAAAACAAGCTGGCGACATGAGGTGGGCATGATCATCAGTGAGTAGAGTCACTCGAAAGAGACTGTAGATACTCTCTTCTCACGTGGACCTACTCACGACTTGTAAGGCACTAGCAAAGCTTTCATTTAATGATCTGCAATGAAACACGAATGCTAGACCACAACAGCAGCAGAGACGTGGACTCACTAATTCTTGACACATGGCCCGCATTCTCATTAGCACTACTGACATTGATGAATTATCTATGAAAATAATGCACTGACCTCTTTTAACTACAGAAAATCTTTCTGATTTAATAGGCTCCAGGGTTTTTTTTTTAATTTTTAAATCACAATCATGACAAGCCTAACAGCATAATGGTACATATGACCTTCATTTTGTGCATTTTAGCATTTAACAAAACCATATTTACCTCAATGCAAAAGTAGAAAGGCTGCATATTAACTCCTGCATTGATGCTGTAGTATAATCAACTACAGAGCCTTCCTCTTTTCACTCCAGATGCCCCTAAAACTGAATAACACCTATTTCAACTAGCTAACCATGAAATTCTGTACATTTAGACAATACCAATCAAACTAGTTTTAGAGGATCTGGTGGAAATCAAACTTAGTGAAATGAAAAGTTAGGTAATTTACTTACCTTTTAAAAGCATGTTAGAAAAGTGAATATTCTCAGTTGATTTCAGCCCATATTAGTGGTGGTAAAATATGAATCCTCATGGCCAGACATGTCAGCAAAGAAAGAGTTTTTATTTAAACTCCATCACCTACCAGTGAAAAATTGTTCTCTGCAGATTTTTCTAGTAATTCATTTTTTTAGTTTTTACATGACTACTACTTAAAGAAACACTGAAAAAGCACTACACTGTTCTTTGGAGCAGACATTCTGATTTTAAAATCCACTTTTCAGCACAAATCATAATCTGCTACTGAAATCCTGGGCTTTGGAGATACTTCAAGAATCTTTTCATAAAAATATGATTCTGTTCATTTAAAAAAAAAGAAGTATGGTGTGAAAGTTTCACAAAGCACTTCCCAAAACCTATCATCTATCTCATCCACCTAAACGTAGCAAGACATCTGTCTCTTTGGTTTCCTTTACAGATTGTTAGAAAAACAAATGCAAAAACATGAGTAGTCTAAACAAAAAAGTCTATAAATAAATAATATCTTTCTTACTGCAATATTCACTTATGTAACAACCATCATAGCTCTGTAACTTGAAAGAGGAATTAATTCAGAAAATTTACACAGCCTTGTCATAGGCAAAAAGTCAGCCATGGAAACAACAGCATTAGAGTCGAGTCTAAAGAAAGACAAGATTTTAAATCTTTCACAAATGCCACGTCAAGGCAAGAATGAACATCTCCTTCACAGATATTGTTTAAATCCCCATTTTAAAAGAGAGAATTTTCTGTTCAGGACTGCTCTAATAAAAAGATAATAAGTATGATTTCTTATGTATAAGTTAAAATAGGAACCCATGGAGCAAGCTAACTGTGGGTTAGCTACAGGAATCATTCCATCCTGATGCACATATGATTTAGTTCATGTGTTTCAATATTCATCTGTATGCCAAAACTCATTAAATTTAACAGTTCAACACAATGGCAGTAGAGAAGATGGCCAGGACACATACAGGTGAAGAACAAGAAGCTAGGTGTCAATAGCAGTACAAGAAGCCTTGCTCCAAGAACATGAGCAGTGTGAGTCTCTCAACGGGCTATGTTCTAGCCATGTACCAGCTCCAACCTGAAATGAGACCTGAGTGTACAATGGCCTCTCCCATCTTTCCTTCTCTCTCTTCACCTCTTCTCCCCCTCCTCCCCTCCTCCTGCCCTGATTTCTATAGGAGGGATATACAAATAGGAATTCCAGACTGGAAATGCAGCACATTCCAACCCATTTCTCAAACTGGAAGATTCAGGGACAAGGACACAGGAGTGGCAGACCATGTTACCTTACATCTGCACCATCCACCTTTAAGTCACTTCAAGTATAGTCAAGTTTTTCTCTAGGACTCAAAAAATTACAATTTTGTTCTTTGTCCTAGTTTTGCAGCTGGCCTATCATTTCAAAATATGAACTAGGCAAGTATGAAGTTTTCTATGAAGCCAATTTAACATTTTTGTTTGCTCTAAGCAGACACAAGCTGAAGTTCATGATAGGAACACATCTTTTTCTATTTGCTTGGATCCTGGTGATGGGTCCTGGTAACAGGAGTACCACAAAGTAGTGGAGAAGATGGAACAAGAAGAAAGTAGTCATTAACTGTGCTGGAAGTTAAAGAAAGCCTATACATGTTTGAAAGTTGGTGATATTGGCCAGAGGTTAGCTAAGCAGACGAATTTATTTTCTATTATTAAAAATGTGATATAATTTCTTCAAAATACTTTAGAAAAGTGTCTGTTACAAGAAGCCAAAAGACATTGCTGTCATGTCCTTGCCTTTTCCACTCTCAGGAAAAAAGGACCAGTATTTTCTTGCTGGACTGCATGAAAGCTGTCCCTTCATGTTTCCAGAATGCCTCAGCATAACTCCCAGTTTCTTTAATCTAACTTTTTCCTTCCTACTCTCTAGCTTCCCCTTGCCATCTGTACTGAACATGAAATAAAATTAGAAAACGTTGGTTGGAATAGACAAGAAAAGGGTTCATCTTGCCAGACTTTACCTATGTAGGAGTTCCAGACTCCCTCTGTACTCAATACAGCTGTAAGTATATACACAGAGAAAAATCCATCCCATGGATTTTAAAGACAAAGCCTGGAATGTAATGCTCTCCAGGTGTGCTTAGGCATATTTGTTTAATGTAGATTAACACTGTAGAATACTATAGATTAAGTAAATTAAGTCTAGAAAGATGACTCCTATCCCAACAGGTTGTATCAGCCTAATGACATAACTAATACAGATGCATTGGGGGAGAATTTTATGTCTTTTCTTCCATGAAGGAAGACACAATCCAAGATATCTTCAAAACCTTTGCATAAAACAGTTTTTATAGGAGTAGAACTGTACAAAACCAGCAGGATATCCACTTTCTGATACTGCCAAAAATATCTAGAAATCGTTACTGTTAAAATTATTTTCATTCCAAGTGCTGTTGGGAAGTTATTAGGTATTGATTCAGTTGGTAGCCTGTATTTAGAAAAGGTGACTAAGAATGGGTTATGGTCAATGTTACAAAAATACAGATATATATTACATTTACCACTCTCCTCACTGTTCATTGATTGGTTTTAAAGTGTTAAATTACTTTATACTGTTTGTGACTTATGATATCCATTGCATGCAATTTCTAACAGAATACTCTATAAACATGATCGCTCCTATAACCTGTACATCTAGTAGAAGCACTAGTGTGACCATTAATTCTCTAGTAACAAACCTAATTCTTCCATCCATACTGGATGCAATACGTTGGAACGGAAGAATACAGGCTCTTTAGGAAGGACAGGCAGGGGAGATGAGGAGGAGGTGTCACCCTCTATGTCGGTGACCGGCTGGACTGCATGGAGCTCTGTCTTGGGATGGATGAGGAGCTGACCGAGAGCTTATGGGTCAGGATTAAAGGGAGGGCAGGGACAGGTGACATTATAGTGGGGGTCTGCTACAGGCCACGCAAGCAGGAAGACTGAGCAGATGAGGTCCTCTGTAGACAGACAGGAGCAGCCTCACGTTCACAAGCCCTGGTCCTCATGGGGGACTTCAACCACCCCCGTATCTGTTGGAGGGACAACACAGCAGGACATAAGCAATCCTGGAGGTTCCTGGAACGTGTTGATGATAACTTCCTTCTCCAAGTGACAGAGGAGCCAACGAGGAGAGGTGTTATGCTGGACCTTGTTCTCACCAACAAGGAGGGGCCGGTGGGGAATGTGAAGCTCAAGGGCAGCCTCAGCTGCAGTGACCATGAAATGGTAAAGTTCAAGACCCTTAGGGCACCGAGGAGGGTGCACAGCAAGCTCACTACCCTGGTCTTCAGAAGAGCAGACTTTGGCCTCTTGAGGGATCTGCTTGATAGAGTACCATGGAATAAAGCCCTGGAGGGAAGAGGGGCCCAAGAAAGCTGGTTAATATTCAAGGGTCACCTCCTCCAAGCTCAGGAGAACATGGACCTGTTGGAGTGAGTCCAGAGGAGGGCCACAAAGATGATCAGAGGGCTGGAGCACCTCTCCTGTGAAGACAGGCTGAGAGTTGGGGTTGTTCAGCCTGGAGAAGAGAAAGCTGTGGGGATACCTTAGAGCAGCCTTCCAGTACCTGAAGGGGGCCCACAAGAAAGCTGGAGAGCAACATTTTACCTGAGCATGTAGTGATAGGACAAGGAGTAATAGCTTTAAACTGAAAGAGGGTAAATTTAGATTAGCTATAAGGAAGAAATTCTTCACACTGGGGGTGGTGAGGCACTGGAACAGGTTGCCCAGAGAAGTTGTGGATGCCCCATCCCTGGAAGTGTTCAAGGCCAGGTTGGACAGGGCTTTGAGCAACCTGGTCTAGTGGAAGGTGTCCCTGCCCACAGCAGGAGGGTTGGAACCAGATGATCTTTAAGGTCCCTTCCAACCCAAACCATTATATCATTCTGTGATTCTATGATTCTATTATGTTTTTCAGAATAAACTAGGATCAGTATCCTGCATATCAGCTAACAGTAAAAATTAAATTCTCAGCTAGTTTTAGTGTGATCCAAAACAGTCTTTCTCTCTATGCTCTATTTTTATACGTGCATTTATTTTCCTTACTTACTTTAGTGATATGTAATGTCAGTAAACCAAAAATATCTGCAAGAACTGGATGGATAACTTTATGCATATTATGTACACATATAATATTGCACAAGAGGAAAAAGGTATACCTGCAAATACACCAGTAATGTGAGGAGTTTTCATCTATACAACATTTAGGGAAGAGCTTTCAGAATTACATTCATTACTCATTTGCATGATAGACCAATATTCTTTAAACCTTGTCCTGTAATCCTCCTGAATTTAACCTTTCAAATTGATGAATTTCTGAACACCTCAAAGATTCTGAGTTCCAAAGAACCACTGATTTGTAAAAAACCCCAACCTTCTCCACAGATTGTCACTGTCCCATTTGGTGCAGACTTTCTCCCAATTTACACCATCTTGAAACCCACACAAGCAAAGTTCAATACACAGGTTTTGAAGAGTCGGTACATATGCAAAATAACAGACTTTGGAATGCAAGGGGTGGCTTGGACTTTTCTCTTTATTTTTTCATAACCGTTTATATCAGGGAATAGTCTGAATTTCATGGCTAATATGCTGTAGTCATATGAGGCTAGAAACAGTAGCTTTACACTAGTGTAAGGGAAAGATATCCTGAAGTCCTATAAGGCAATTCAGAGATTATATGTGCTGGTTTTGGCTGGGATAGAGTTAATTTTCTTCATAGCAGCTAGTGTGGGGCTATGTTTTGGATTTGTGCTAGAAACAGTGTTGATAATACAGAGGTGCGACTGGGGAGCAGCTCTGCGAGAAAGACAGGTCTGCAAGTGGTGATATGCATGTGAGCCTGTGGGAACCCCAGCAGCAAAGGCATCCAACAGTTTCCTCGCTTGTATGAAAAGGGGAACAGGACTTAGATCTAGGGAAGGGATTGTTCCCTACTACATAATGCTCATTAGACCATATCTAGACACTGCATTCAGTTTTGAGTCCTCCAACACAGAAAAGACATGGACAAACTGGTAGGACCTCACAGAAGGTCCCCAAGGCAGTGGGGGCTGGAGCACTTGCCCCTTGAGGAGAGGCTGGGGGAGCTGGGCTGGGTCAACCTGGAGAACAGACAGCTTCAGGGGTACTGGCAGTGTGCCCAGCACCTACAAGGGGTGACTGAGAGGTTGGAGATTGCTCCTTATGGTGGTGCGTGGCAGGACAGTAAGAGAAAACTGGCACAAGTTGAAACAAGAGAGGAGAAATATTTTCCCCATAGAGACAGCAGGCAATGGAACAGGTTGCCCTAAGAGGCTGTGCTGTTTCTGTGCAGTCCATAGCTGACTCTGCTTTGAGCCCAAGGCTGGATAAGAGACCTCATAAGGTCCCTTCCAACCTGAATTTTTCTGTGATTTTTCTATGATCAGATACTACTTCCACAAGCTTACCCCATAATATTAGAATTATATGTACACATCTGGAAGATCAGTGTTTCCTATGGAGCCCAATGAAACATGGGATCATTGCAATTGCATTTTAAGTGTCCTTTTTCAAAAACTTAAAGGATGAAACACACACATTTCATAGACTTTAAAAGATAAAACCATAATAAAATTTTAATACCTGAATCACATAACCTTATTTTAAGCTGAGTAAGATGATAAGTATTTAAATCCCATTTACCTTTACTGGAAACTAATTTGCTGATCCAAAAGACTTCACAGCAATAAGAGAAGAAAAAAGCAATAGTTGTATGTCCACAGGCCAAACAATTCAAAGATATTGGCTCTACTTAGAAGACATATGAGCATTCTAAGCTCCATGAAAAACTTCACATGATACAGATAAATCCTATTTCAAGTTGGAAAAGGAAATATCCTCATATTCAAGGGCTCAAAATACTATTTTTCCCTCTTCTTCCTAAAAATAAACAAGCTAAACCCACATTCATTTACATTTCCACTTACAGTGCTTCTTGACCTTAATATCAAAAGAAACATTAAAAAAAGCCCACCCGTAACTCAGGAATTATTCTTAAAATGGTTTGCACCACACTATTGCAGGAATACTTACATTCATGGGGTTTGACACAAGCTATGGAACTGTTTAAAATAAACAGCATTCACTTTCTTCAAATGTCACAGATGTCAATGGAACATTTGTTTGAGAGCAGTCGTTAGATCAACACTGACATTTTAAAATCTTGCAATGATTGTTCTTGGATAGTTGAAAGAAAACTGGCATTCTTCTTAACAAACCCAGCCTAGAACCTAATATTGAAAGATGAATACATGCTGAACTACCTTTCTACTTCTTTGAGTGATCAGCTGAAAATTAAGATTGTCTATAACTTTGCCCTTCCTAGCATAATAGTGAATAGGATGTTAAAATCTAAATTACATTTGTTAAACTCGGTTGCCTAAGTCTGAAAATAAATAGAGATTTTCACACGTAATTGGATTTTAAATTTATGATTAAAATGATCTATTTTAAAAAAAAAAATCCTAATATTTTCCTTACACATGTAAAGAAATCAATGTATACATGAAAATAAGCTGACGTAGTAAACCTAAAAGATACGGATTTTTAAAGAGAAATTTTATGAGCAAAAGTTGTGAAAAGTTAAAACTTGCTCAAATTGGAATTGTACATTAACACGTGTTTGTTGAGAGGGCTTTGCTCAAGTGTTGCATTTACACTTATTTGAACAGAAGAAATCTGTTATCATGTCAAATATCAACATTTAACCCATGATCAATTACTCTTCCTTACAGATCCGAAGAATAGTGGGAAATGAGGTTGAGCTACCTTGTGTATCATAATCATTAAACCTTTACTCAATAGTTCACTGAATCTTCGTTAGATACTTTGCGCATCCCAAAAGTCTATCTTCTGGAGCTGCAGTTGATCAGAAAGCCCACAGGTGAATCGTGTTCAGATGTTTGGATGCCACATTGCTCAACTGAAATCTCCATCACGAAAATTCACACCCAGAATTGTAGGGTTGGTTTTATTCTGATCAGAATCAGCCTTAAAACAGCAACAGTGTTTGGCATAGAGTGGTGTTAATAGCAAGAAAAGAGGAAAAAATGACACTAAATTAACAGGAATGAAAAGGACTACAGCTGTCTAACACATTCAAGTAGAGGCATTTATATGTCTTTACAGAGCCCAGTGTGTTTTTAAAACAGTTATTTTCAATAAGTTGTGTAAATAGGATACACAGGTGGTAGCAAAGAACATCACATTTGTCCTCCCACATGCATGAATGACAGTTCTCACGGGAAGGACTGTTTCACAGTCTTTATGGGTGAGTGCTCTCAAGCAGGAATAAATGGGATATCCTACTGTAAATATTTTTGCTGTGAATATCTCCCAAGACAAATTCTATGATGAAAACAAATTCTTTCCTAAGCTGTTATCAGAAACCAATATTTTTTGACACTTCCAAATTATTGTTACTCCCAGAGAAGACACAGAATATTAATTCAGCTCTTCAGATTACATATAAAGGGAGAGAAATGACAGAAAAATGGAAAACCTGAAAATATGCACAATGCTTTCAGGATCATGCCCAGCTAACTTTACGACTGTAATCTAAATTAAGTCCTTAGGCTCATACCCTGTTCCTCTGGGAAGAATGATTTCCTCATGTATTAAATCATCTCTCCCATATTCTTATCCCATTACATAGAGTTATCCAATCCATTCTTCTCTTACCTATATATCCCACACCATGATATATTCACAGCCAGGCAAAATTTGCTTGAAATAAAATTAGATTATTTCCCATAACACCCACTGTTTTTTTGTGTCAAATAGGGTCAGCATTTATCTGTGATTTTTTTTTTAATCACATCATGCATCACAGACACACAGGGGTGATTGGTATTGAATTACAAATAGGATGAAGGAACATGACATTTTATGTTTGAAATACTATGTATCTTTATAAGGTTATAAATGTTTCACTTAAAGAGAAAATTAAAATCAAGCTGGCAATTTTATTAGCAAGTGGAAACAGATAATTAAAGCCCCTACAGCAATAAGAACTTCTTATGCTATGAAGCTGGAACCAAATTTTTCATTGGTAACAAAAAGATTTCTGTGGGTAGTTTTCATATTCCATAGGGTGGAGTGACCTAGTGGAATGCTATATTGCAACAAACAAACTCAGATATATTAGTAAAAATTTAAAAACTAACATGAAATGAAGCATCTAGATTAGAAGAGACATCTGCAGTGCTATCTCTTTTATCTTATTCCTCGAGAAAAATAGAGCTCTCTTGATTATTCTACAGTCTTAATTGATATAAAATCACTATGTCAACCTCTGGAAATCATTCAGGCAACAAGACTATACTGTCCTTATCTGACCATTTGCCAAGAGAAATAGTACTGTCCTACATTTGCAGTTTTCCTTTAGGTTAAGCTCTTATTTATGAATTAATATTTCTCTGATAACTAGACTAAAAATCATAATATGCATATTATCTTTCCCTGCCTTCTGCTTACTAACATATGCTGTCCCTGAGCAATTACCTTCATACTATTAAGACATCTGATGTTTTCTAGAGGGTCAAGACTACCAAAAAATTGCTCGTCTCTCCAGAGGCATAATGCTCATTTATTTGCACAGTTTATCCTTGACCATGTACAGCAAATATCCCACTGCTCTCTATCTCCTTCTCCAAACCCCACAGACTCACAATTATTTCTATTTTTACCACTTAAATATTTGCCCTTGTGTCCATCCTCCAATTCACTTACTAGATCACATAGCACACCAGTTCCCTTTTATCTCTGCCCATTGATGATATGTCAATTAGAAACACAATGTAGGAAAAGTAAAAGAAATCAGGGTAGATGGGGAACACGACACCAGATAGACTCACACTCAAGTAAGTAACATGAAAGCTGAAAGAGACTTGGATTTAACAGTGAGTAGTGAATTAAACAGGAATTTGAAATGGCCTAGATTAACAACGAAAAGGCAAATAGCTCCGTATCTTGTATTTAATATTATCTTTGTAAAATGGGAAAAAATAAGAGGACTGTGCCTGGAATATTGTGTTCAGCTCTGCCTTCTGAATTACTAGAAGGATAATGAATTAGGGTACATATAAGATTTTTTCCAGGAGGAAAGATTAAAACACATAAATACAGTTTGATGAGGAAGTTTCCAAGGTGGAAAAGGAGTGTAATTTGGCTGGACTGACTCCAAAAAATGCAAGAGCATCTTTAAGCAAGTTGCTACTTCTGAGCTTGATCTTCCTAGGACTTTCAATTTTCTTTTTGTCTTAACATTGCTTCCTTTTCTTTGAATTTGAGGTAGTCCCAATGAATCATCCAGTGGCAGTTATTCATTATTTGCCTTCAGATTTCTGGGGCTGATTAAAAGCTGAATCCCAGAATGGCTGAGCTTGGAAGGCACCATTGGGGATCACAAGCTCTCTGGGGAGCACCACTAGTGACTGGCCTCCAGCTGCACTTTGTACTGCTGATCACAGCACTGAGAACCTCTGCCTTCTCCATGTCCTTTGTCAGCAGGTCATTTCCCCATACAGTGGCAGGCTCACATGTCTCTTAATCCTCCTTTTGCTGCTGATATACCAGTAGAAGGCCCTTTCTGTTGCCCTACAACCGTGTATAACAGATTCAAAGGTAAAAACATTTTCATGGTGATAAAGTAAGTTTACTACAGTATTTGTATATTCTAAAGGACATGGGAATCTTATTTCAGTGGAACATAATGAAGTATCAAGAAAAGCTCACGAAGGCCAGAAACACCAAGTTGAATTCATAGCAACCAAAGGATCTTTTCTCGCAGGCAATCTTGCCCTTCCCCTTGTAAGCACTGTTCAGAGACAACTGGTTTCTACATGTGTTCATGAGTAATGTGGGAGAAGGGAACAAGACCTGAATGCATTCTGGGTAAGGTACTTGGTGACACTGGCCAGCACACTTGCAACCAGGCATGTGTGGTTGAGACTTGGTATCCCCTCAATCAGCAGTGTATTCTGGACACCAGGCTGCTTTAAGGTGCTTCAACACAGGGAGGGAGGATCTATGTCTTTATCCCTCCTTTCTCAGTATAATCTTTCCTACCTAATTGCCATCCTACTGGGACCTCCTTACAGGCACAGCACTTCCAGCACATGGGCCTGAGTTGCTTGGATGGTGAAGATGGGACACCAGGGTTGGCTGTCTTCCCCTTATGTCTGGCTATGTCCAGCAGTCTGGAAGGAGATGAGTTCCCCCAGGTTCTTGGGGAGGTAGGACTCTTGAACCAGGGAAGGAAGCAATTAGATGTGGATCTGAAGGGGCACCTTCCCCAGGATGCTAGATTTCTGACAGACTATAGCATTCATGGTCATTCAGGCATGCACCCTCCTGGCACAGGATTTCTTCTGCTGAAGGCACTCCAGATAGAAGCACATCAAGCTGGGCAGACCAGGGCATTCAAGGCAAGTTATCACACCTGGCCACCTCTGGCTCTGCCTGGGCAGCAGAACAGCATTGTACAACACACCAGCTGGGCTGCCACTGCTCCCCTTAAAAAAAAAAGATAAGAGGAACCTCGAACCTCACCAAGTGCCACTGCGCAAAATCACACACGGGAAAGGTCATGAGCCCATCAGCCCTCTTACAGGACACAGAGCCTGGTTCTTGCCTTTTCCTTTCTCTCCCTACACAGAGTCATCATGATGCCTCTCACCACTAGGCACCCGCGGTCTCCAGAGCCTCTCCACCCCTGTTGTGTCAAGGTGTACTCACCAGACACGCTTAGCAACCCTGCCCAGAGTTCCTCCTCAGACCACCATGCCAAAACATGGTTCGTAAAAAAGCTGTTTCTAGCAAAGGGCCCCCTTAAACATAGTTGCATAATTTTGGCTTAACATGCAGGTAGGGAGGAAAGGTATGGGAAGTAGTGTACTGTGCCCTATGACCCCAGATGCCACCCAGGACAGACATGTCATGGGTTTCCTGCACAGAGACACTTGAGAAGGACAAAACAATACCAGCCCAGGTTGCACTGAAGACACCTTAGCAGAAGTCAGGCAGCAGAGGGCCATCATCTCCCCATACATGGTATCCATTATTTTTTTCCCTGGTGACTCACAGGGGTTTGCAAGATGAGAGAGTAACAATCTGTCTCTGCACCAGTAGAAGCACCACAGAGGACCCTGAATACGGATGTGAAACCTAATGAGTGATTTTGGGCAGATAGGGAAGAAATGGAGAAAAATCACTTCATGCTTTGAGACAACCTTCATAAAGTAAGCAATATCAAAATCCTCAAGGGATACATGTAACACCTCTTAATGCCAGGAGAAGCCTCAGAAAATATTGAATTGTGGCATATTTGACTGAAATAAATATTTTCCTAAGACAAATTATAAAGGAGCTCTTGATCTGCCAGCTCGGTGATTGAGAAGAAGCCAGGGAAAGTGGGCTTTTATGTTCTTTCTGCTAATTAATATCCATTGCGATCTTCCTGTGACCACTCTGGATTCAGTTCTCACATCTTTGCTCACAATGACTACAGCCTTCCCCAGTAATCATCTCCACTGAAAGCATAGGTATAGAAGGTAATTTCAGAACATTTGTGTATTGTCTTCAATATTCCCAAAGAATACATTCCAGTGAACACTGCTGAAGAGACTAGTCAGGCTTTACATCCTTGTTTCTGCTTAGGTACTCAGTCAGTGTCACGGAAGCTTTAAGAACATCACATTACAAAATCTGCATACAAGACACATTGTTAATGCTAAATACAACTTAAATCCCCAAAGGACAAGCTGAACATCTGCAAAACATGAACAGAACAATCCACAAGCCCACTATTGCTGTACCATCTTTTTTGTACAAAGGCTTGACTTCCAAGAAATCTGTTAGCTATCACTGTATACTACATAAGACTGTACTGCAGTCTCAAAGGTCCTGACAACCAAAACTTTGATTTGATAGGCATTCTGTCTTTCTGAAACATATCATCAGAAGACTATGGATGAAGAGATAAACTGTGTTATGAGCAGCACATGCTCATAGCAAGAATTTTAGCAAGAACAGTTCGGATCATCTTTCTTTTTAGGGTTATCATTGGCTCTGCTCCAGACACTCTCATATGATTAATCATATTAATTACACAGGTTTGAAGGCTTTGAGGTAAATAATATAAAGGGAAACTGATAGAGCTGAGAAATTAAAATAAACAATGTAAAGAAAAAGGGAACAAATCATTGGTGTGAACTTAACAGTATCCTTTGCCCTAAATATGTAGAAAAATAAGCAAGGGATTATGTTTTAGTTAAATCAACTACATTTTAAACTTTAACTTCATGTCTAGTCCTCTATTTGCCAATTTCCATTCACATCTTTCAACCACAGTCTCAAAAACTGGAAGTGTTTGAAAAAATAAACTGTTGTATGCATTAAGTACATTAAGTACGTCTTGTCCCTTAAAAACCTGCTGATGAATGACCTGCAGAGGAACTTCCATTATTAAACAACAATTCTTAATTATTAATTAAACAACTATTAAACAACAACTTGAGCTGTTACTAGTTGCACATCACACTTTCACTCATAGCTGCTAAGCAGCTGGTCAAAAGTAATTGCTTTTAGATAAATAGGTTTACTCATGGGATCATGGAGTAAAGTTCTACTCAGTCTAAACTAGGACATCCCACTTTCTCCTGGTGATGGAACATAGGTGAAAATGTGCAGATAAGAAACTATGTTTAAACTGTATTTAACAACAAAGCAACAATTTAGTATCACTACAGAGCTGAAGATAAGATTGAGGGTGATCAAAGCACGAATTTCTGAGGCTTTGTTTCTCCTGGGATTCCACTGTGCTCCCACCACCTTTATGCATTCTATCCACAGTATGCAAAAATAAAGTGATCTGCCCTCCACCCACATTTCAGTTGCCAAAAACAAATTAGGAACACAGGTCTATTTTATAGACGCTTTCTCCAGATTCTCTCCTTGGAAGATCCATTTTTTGCCTAGAGAAAAAAAAAAATTACAGATTTAAGGTAAGAAGTTTAAAATTGTACCTGAAAAACTCCATGAAAGAGAAGCCATAACCATGCTGTTCAGCAATTCCTGCACAAACAACATTCGCGGATGCTCCAATCAATGTTCCATTACCTGCAGTTCAGAAAACAAATACCAGTTTATAGTTGTGCTCTGTTGCTTACCCTTCCTCTGTTTATTCTGTGCTAAAATCCTAAGACGTACTAGTTAGAAAAGAAAAATCAATTTCTGTTGCATAGGCTTGAAAAGAAACATAGAGACAGTATCTCCACTTCCTATAAATAGCTTCACGCTTTGAAAGATAAGCCTGGTATCATTCTCTGATTCTACATAAGCCAGAAAAATAGGGAAGGAACATAACACCAATCTAGCAGTTGTCAAAATGACACTAGAGACTTGCATTCAGATAAACTTGCTGATTTTTTTTGTTTTACATACAAGAAAGTGCCATCAGAGGATCTGAAAACAAAGGATGAGATAGTTTCAGGGTGCTAAGAAAAATGGATCCCTTTTTTCCTTACACAAAGTTGACATCGACAAATTAGTGTCTTTTTTATAGAGAGGGTAACTACTTGCTAAGATTTTTTTTAACATAAATTTAAAACACAGTAAGTGGGACAATGGAGGGGAATGGATCTGTTTCACATCTCTCTGCTAAGGCAAAAGGATCACCACAGATACAAAGTTTGCTTACCAAACCACAATGGTTCTTTAATGCATAAAAGAACATAACTTTATTCAATGAACTTCACCAAATAACATTATACAGGTCCCCTTAAGAGAGGAACATATCAAAGGAAAATGATATGCCATGTTTATAATGTGCATCTATCTTCTTGGAAGAACTGCATACTTTTCTCATAAGCCTTTTCCAGTAACTAATTTATTCCTGTGTTTTCTCTAAACTTTCAACAATGTGGCAATGTAAAGAAGTCAGGTATTCAGAGCTCAGAAAGACCAACCCATTTTCTGTAGCTTTGAAATGAGTCACACCTCAGACTTAAGAAGTGTTGTATACTTGACTTAAAAATGCAGATGTCTTCAGCAAATATTTCTGATCTTAAGCATGACTTGGGAAGTGACAGTGACTCCCACATTCTGTTCCTTAACTGAAATTTTGAACAAAAGAGGTAACAATCTAGGAGAAATTTTTTTTATACTATAGCGAGTCATCTCTTTTGCCATACATCATTATATTAACAATCCATTATTCTAAGCACAAGTCTTCCTTTGCTCCCTTTGGCACATAGTTACTCTTCTCATTTTGGCCCTGTTAAATATTAGTGCTCAGTGGAGACCAGTCTTCTGGTCTGACTTTGAGAGAAACAGATCAGAATGTAATTAATGCTCCCCTTAATTGCTTTGACTTAGTAAATGTTTCAGGTCACACAGAGATCGGTTTGCCAAAGAATAGGTCAGAATAACGGCAGAAGGATTATTCCCCTAAGTATTCACACATGGTACCCACATGGCCTTCTGCACCTGAAAGTGCACACAAAATGAGCAGACTTCTGAAAATATTCTTAAAAAATAATAGAACACTCTTAAATTCAAATAAGATGAAGTGACGGAGTTCAGAATTAAGGAAAAGGAGAGAAAAGATGTGATGTGGAAACATTGGAGGAAGGAAGATCTTCCTCTTCTAATAAGAAAAAAGGAAGCAGAAAGAGCTTGATTGCAATAATTTTGATCCTAGTTTGGATTCAAAGTCATACCAGAGTCAGTGGATACTGACATACAGGTTTTTGACTGGTCATTCTAGGGACAGGGCAACAACTTTGAGAAACAACTAAGCCCCCAAAAGTCACTCAACTTCTTTTTTAAAAAGTTGATTTCATGGAAGCCAAAGCTCTCCAAGAAAAAGCCCTTGTGTGGTCAAGTTAAAATTTTCCAATGGAGTTCAAAGTGAAAGCATGATTCTTATTCACTCCAGGATGGTCGATTATCATCAACACAAAATAAGCAGTAAACTGAGATTTTCATCCTGGAGTAGAGATCTGAACATGGATACCCGTTATCTCAGGTGAGTGCCCTAAACAACACCTATTAAGAACGGGAGACTGGATTTATTTTCTCATCAGAAGCCTCAAACAGCTTGTGAGCTGATCCCACTATAGAACAAGAAAGAAACTGAAATCTTGCAGACAATGAGAGATGAGAAAAACATTCCCTCCCACT
Source organism: Platalea leucorodia (assembly GCF_965183815.1). Classification (NCBI taxonomy): domain Eukaryota; kingdom Metazoa; phylum Chordata; class Aves; order Pelecaniformes; family Threskiornithidae; genus Platalea; species Platalea leucorodia. The sequence goes on from NC_138824.1 coordinate 73,402,437, forward strand.
CCCTCCAATCCCAAATAGATATTTTATTTTATATCTTTAATTGTCCCGTTATTCTTTTTTCATTCCTATTTTTTCTGCTCTCCCAGGAGCTACGCTAGGTGAGCTGCTTCCTACTTACACAGTTTTTAAGGCTTTGACCTTGCAAAGGAGCTGGAGCCGGGTGCAGAGGTCGTCTCTGTCTATGAGAAGCTCTGCTGATGTTAGTGGAACCACACGTTAATAGACAGGTATATCCCTATGGACCATAAAAGCATCATGCAGCATTCTTGTGAGACACCAAGGGCTATTTGTGACCTAGGCTTCTTGTCATACACGGTGAATCATGCACCCGCCCACACATGCTTCAGGTGTGGAGAGAACGGATTATTAACCTTATCAGAGGGCCAGAAACCTTTAAAAAATGGTGTCTAGGGTAGCACTGGTCATTAGGAACTGCACAGGTCATTTCCCTTCCCCTGTCTTTGCATCAAAACGTATTTTAGTTATTTTAATGCACGTTTAAAGATAAGAAATTGAACTTGGAACATCAGCATTTGTGGTAGGCTCTGGCATGAGAAAGCCAAGACACAAAGCATGTGGCTTAATGCAAAAACAGAACAAATGAATACAGCTGATGTTATTAGAGGAGTCAGGCAGGAACACTTAAGGAATTTTCAATTCCAAAACTAATCAGTAGTCTACAGCCTCCAAACATTTCATAAGAGGTTTCTGCTCTACATGTAGCACAATCAGACATCACATTATCAGAATAATATTACTGTAGACAAGGAATATAGCTCTGGCTTCAAATTAAAGAAACAGGACTGGAACTGCACTTGTCCCATGGCAGTCACTAGATACAGTCGAGATCTCCAAACAGCACGAGCTCTCCTATGCTGTACATGGGCTATAGCAATGCCTTCACATAATGAAGTATTATGGAAAGAGTTTCTGCTTCAGCAGTGAATTGACTTCCCCAAGTAGATTTCACTTGAGGAGAAATTGTCACCTTAAATGTTATCTGAAGGGAGCAGCATTTGTTTTTCAGTTGTTTGGAGCATGTGTGCAGTTTAATAAGGTATCGGCTCAGCAGGCTTCAAAGAACTACGCTGAAATTAACAACAGAGGCAAACTTTTGTTTCTCCTCCCAGAACATCTGTCTCCAAGGCAGACATTTAACTCAGTAGTGAAACAGCAATACTGTGACCTCTCAATCATGGAAAACCTCAGACTAGGTTAGTATACATGGAAACCTACACACATTAAATTCATTCCAATTGACGCAAATGAAGAATAAGCATTTTCTAGGACTTTACCCAATCTTGACTTCATCTTCACATCATCTTCAACCTTAAAAATAATTAAGCTTAAAAAGCATAGCAAAGACTCTTACTTGCTTGTTTGTATGTTCAAAATGTAATAACACACAAGTCAACTGTATCAAATAATAACATTGTAGTAACCAATCTGTTTTGATGACTCCTATTGTAACTTTTTTTGATAACTCGTACTGTAACTCATCCTTTATCAAAGGCAGAGAGTTATTAAGAAACTGGATTCATTACAATGAATTAATTTCTAATATCAATAGTATGTGATATGTATGAGGTAAGCCATACATTTTATCCTGCATATCTATTCTGCCTTTTATTTTTGGTAGACTACAGGCATTATTGTCAATACTAACTATGCTTAATAATTCATAAGCAGGAAATCAAGAAAGATCTTTTTCTTAATGCAAAAAAAAATTCTCACTTTGAAGTGTGATCATAGAAAGATACAGACGTTACCTAAAGAGCTGCTGCTGTCTAGGCTACAGAGAAGAAAATGACAGAGGAATCCTCATGGATCATACTCATTTTCCCATGGACCATACTAATATTCCCATGGACCTGCCCTGGCTTTGCACAGTCACTGCAGAAGCAGAGTAGAAGGTCTTCTGCTATTTCTGTCCAGAAAAGGTGACATAGAACTATCTTCCTGATATTTCTCAAGGTAAATTACTTTGAATATCTTTAGGGAATGTGAAATCAACTCAAAGTATAAGAAAGTATTCAACAGTTTTAGTTAATAAGAATAAATCTACCAAGAAAGATCCAAACCCCACATATTAAAAGGTGCCTTTGCATCTCCAGCTAACTTAGAGGTACAAGCAGGAAGATGTTGAGGTTTGTTAAGCCTGATTTGATACCTGCCGTATTTGACACCAGCCCTGCTTCTTCCAGCCTTCTGCTTCCATTTGTAGCTACTTCTTCTCAACCCAGAGTTCAGTTATCACCCTCTGCTACATTGCTCTTTCAGAAACTGCCAAATTCAAACCCAGAACCTGCACACCACACATAACGCACTTCCCTTGGGCTCAAACAGCCTCTCCCTCAGTAAACAGAGTTTGCCCAGGTGACTATAATCTGCAATGCACTGAAAATCAATGCTGGGAGAATGGATTAAGTTTACTAAAGGAAGGGGCTGGGAAATTGGGGAAGAGTTTTTTCATAACAAGAAAAGGGAGAGAGTTTGCATCAATAACATGTTTCCTGTCACTTTAAGCCTCGTTCTCAGCTGCTAATTTTTACTTGTCAGCAGCACATCTATTATATCTAAATACCATTTGTTCTAAGGTGTCTCTTTGGTATTGCCCCCTCAAGAGCAAGTCTAACGCTTGGGTTTGCTGCATTAATATGTTTGCTGAAGAATTACCTCAAAGTGCCTGGCAGGATTAGTGTTTATTACTCAAAGCACTGAGAAATCAAAGGGAAGGGATTATCACTAATAAAGCTATTTGCCCTAGCTTGAGTAGCCTTCATAAACAGTCACTTTCTCAAATATAAAGGAGGTATTAACTTGTGCAACAGCAAGCTTAAAAGTGGATTGCTTACAGAAAGTCTTGCTTTTGTTGTGAACATTACAGACCACTTCCCCTCCACATGCTCTGACAGTAGATAACAAGCAAAACCTATGCTTAACCTCTAGACTTTCTGCATTTTCTCTTACCTGTATCTCTGGCTAGCTAATGCAGAAGCAGGAAGTCTACCCTGTTTTCATGTCAACACAAGCCCTAAAAACAGCTTTTCCCTGACCTTGAACGAACATCTGTGCAAGGCCAGTTTGACACAGGCACAGCTGTTTGCACTGCTTTGTCCCAGACGAGGGCTCTCACTCTGAAACCAGGAGTTTGCTACGGAATCAGGAATAATTTTAGGGTGAGGATTCTCAGCCCTGCTTTTTCCTGTAATCAAACCATTCCATTATAGTGTCAAAGCAAAATTTATTGAAGGAAGACAGCTCCTTGCTTCCCATCCATTTTCAAAAGAAAACTCTGTGCAGTCTCTCATACACTTTACATTGTTAAATGTAGGTAGACTGACATGTGCGGCTTCCTTCCCATAGCATATTCCATTTCTCTACTTAAAGCACAAACTGAGCAAATGTAATAAATCTGGCTGCAAAAGTGAACACTGAATAGTTATGGTTTTGATTAGCCTTACAGGAGACAGCCTTCGTAACTTTCAGAAATTTTCTGTTTCACACAAAACTAATCCAGATTTGCCTCATTAAACAAAGCCATTTATACTCACCTGTTAAATGTCTACAAGTCCTGAATATCTTTTAATATTTTTTATGTGTAAAGATTAACAAGCCCTGGATAATCAAACTTTGCAGTCAATAAACAGCTACAGAATCAAGGCCAATTAAACCATTAACAGTCCCTAAACTAACAAGGAACCCCAGGTCATAGGCAGTAAGGGGGTGGAGGCATGCATGAACTCATTCAACATTGTTATATGTTATAGATTGCAGTTGTACGATATCAACATTTTTTAATTTTACCCATTTGGAAACATTTTGAATGGGATGTTTCTGCACAACTACATACACATGGAGTTTATAGGAAAAAGAAAAAAAAAAGAATTTAAATTAAAGTTTTGAGTTAATTTATCTAAAACACTCATTGAATCGCATTCAATCCAACACTTTTAATCAAATGAACTTTACCATTTTTTGTCACCACTACTATTCAACCAGCAGGACAGTTACTGTAAATATTGCACTATTCAATGGTCATTGCCTTCTTTTTGCTATGAGAGGAAAAGGTGAAATTTAAATTTGTTACATTTCTACCAGAAGTGTGAAATAAATGAGGCAGGTTGCTGAACACCCTGCACTTGTTACTTTAATGACATAAAGAAATCCATAAGCTTCTTTCAAATCCAGACATCTGTAAAGGAGACATAAAACCTGAGGTGATCACTAAGGTCATCTCTCTCCTCGAAGTCAACTTACCCAGTACAAGGGTAAAATAAACTAGTATAACGAGGGATAGTGTCAGCAGTGCACTCTGACATGCCATTCCCTCATGCCCTGAAACACATATTCAGGTAGGTTCCATTTAAAGCCTTTAATGCTGCACACAAGCCCCAGCTTACACATTTTTTTTTTAGATTCAGAGGCTAAAACTATGTCAGCTCAATTTCACAATTACTCCACACATGGCAATATTAGAGACCAAATATTGAAAAATAGTTCCATGTATGGCATAAAAGTACATTATTCAACTTTATCATAACTTACTTTGAAGCTGAGCAGAACAAGATAATATTACTCAAAAAAAAAGTGTCCCACCATTAAGTTATTTTAGAATATCCAGCTGCTTTAAATTCAGATTCCAACTTAATTCAAATTGACTTTCAATTGGAGCCTACCTGTTATGTTTTGCTATGGTTTAAGTGCCTTGTTTAAAACAGTTTCATAACTCCTGCTAGTGACCCTCTGGTTTAGGTGTGCCAACTGCAACTGTGCTATATATATTTATTAATATATGTATAAATAATATCTAGGGCATGGTTATAACTTTCTTCAGCATCATACAGAGTCTGATTCATCAATATGAATCAATATGAATACTGCAGATTGAGGGATTTTTTCCCTCCTCTCTGCTGCACCACTCAAGGTGCAGAAAAGGGGGTATTATCTGGAAAGTGTCTGCAGAGGAAGGAAAGCAGCTAAGTCAGTATTACCTTCTGCACTTAAGTATTTTAAAGCTTGCTATAGCTTCCTTGTCTTGTTCTGTCTGATAGTTCAAATGCCACCTTCTAACTGAATGTACCTCTTCTGCTGACAGCTGTGCAGTCTGTATCTTGTATTGCAGCAACTCACCAATACAACATAATGAGTTTGAATGTTCTGTATTATTCTGAAAATAGAAGTGGCCAAGGTTTCTAGAAAGAACTTTCTGTAATTTAGGATAAACAAATGCACAAAGCAAGTAAATAAAATTAAACAAAACTCCACATGTGCTTTGTAGGAGTCTCCGATGTCATCTCTGGTCATTATCCTATCTCTAATTTGCAGAACTTTATAACATGCAATTATTTTACACAGATTGAAAACCATTAATACAAGCATTTCAAATTCACCAGTAATGCAAGCATTACAATCAAGTGAGCTTGATGTTTGGTATAAATTCTTTTTCTAAATCAATGTAAAATAGAATAGAATTCTACATATTACACATAGCTCTCTTCTTTTCCATTTTAAAATCTAAGATTTACCATCCAAACTATAAATCCTCATCAGTACAGCTGAAACAGCATCCTTTACCCCATGTACTTCATATTTCGCCCTTAATAACATACATACATCTATATATGCATGTCTGCCAGGGTAACTCTTTTCAAGCTTAGAAAAATGGCCTTGCTGAGAAAAATTGACTAGGTTCAATTTGGGTTTTGTTTCCATATTAACTCAGTGTCTTAAAGCCAAGAAGGCGTCTGATATTGCCTTAATACAGACAAAGGTATGTCTGTCAAATGTACCCACTCAGTTTTAGCCATTTTTACATTTTACATTCACATCTTTCTTCTGTATATCTTCTATGCCACAGAGGATTATCTTTGGTAATCTTAAAGATTAGAGAATCTCCTTTGTCTGCAGGGGCTCTGGTAATGAGCCTGGCTTTCACACTTTGCAACACTGCTAGACTTTAAGAACTTGATACTGAAAAAGCGTGAAGATGGTCCAGAGTTTGAATGTTATGAATAAGCTAAGGAAAAGAGCAGCTGGGTTTTTATAGATGGTTACAGATTCTGACTGTTCCAGAAAACAGCAAGAGGACAGTTCGGGCACTCGAATGTCAATAGAGAGAAGAAAAGATTCTTTGTGCTTATATCTGATGATGCTGTTCTTTATGCTACAACAAAACCCAAAACTTTCAGTTAACACCAGAATGAGTTCTTCATTAAGAACGTGCAAGTAGCACTGCCATTTAATGGATGGCAATCACAGTTTATGTCCATGTTACTTATTTCTATTATTGCAAACATCCTAGAAACAATGCAAAGTATACTCAGAAAGTTAGATATTAGTGTAAGACATGCAAAATACCTACTGTATTTTGCTTCTAGATCTGAACAATTTAGAGGCATGATACTGCTAAAGACTGCACTGAGGTCTTTAAACAAAAACTGTGAGACTTTTCCTAAATTTCCTTATTTGTTTTGCCTGCCTTTCAAAGTCAAGAGCAGCAACATCCTTTTCCTTTCGAAAGATCTCAAGTCATTCTCATTCCCTATAATACCACTCTCTGATTTGGATTTTTATATCCATAGACAAAATACTTATCTAAATCAGGGCTGTCTCACCCACAAGACATAAAACTGAGCCCCGGGATTTCTCATCATTAAAAGACTTCTTTAGAAACAATAGGAACTTTCAACATCAGTGTCCTGGTTAAAATCAAGGTCAGGTAGGTATATTCTCTCCACCAAAAAAAGCTCCTACAGTTTCAATTACATATTGTATACAACAATTAAGTTCATTAACAAAGCTGAACAGTGCTCCTCTTTAATAACTGCTATATTTATATGCCATATATTTGGTTCTTGATAGACCTTTTGAATCTTTCAAATTGAAAAGTGTTATATAAATTTATCTATTGTAACTATAAAAGAACTTCAAAGGATCTACAGCTATGCTTTTTTCATAATATTAATTATTATATATTTTAATCCATTTTACGCTTTATTGAAGGCTATCTCTTTTCCCTCATATTGCAAAGAAGGAGGGTTGGTTTAGGAATATAAACAATCTTTCTAGGTTTATACCTTCAGTGTGTCTGAAGCTTTAAAACTAGTTTAGGATTTTATTGAGCAGAATCAGCAGGAATAATAAATCAGTGATACTCCACTGTGCAAGGCCCCATCGGCATCATGGACTGAAGGAGGGGTGCCAAGAGGCAGAATAGCTATAGCACTGGATCACTGAGAGAAATCTCGCTGTTTAGCTACACTGTGGGTTGCACTCCTTTAATAGCTGTAATTAGCACAATGTCCTGTGGATAATGGATTTTATTTACACCTGGGTTTTGACCCTGTAAGGTTAGAAGAAAGTGCCAGCAGCCCCCTCCTACCTCCTTTCTTAAGTAGAGCCTACAGCCTACAAACTGTGTGGCTGGAATAATACAGTTATATGCATCCTAGAGATTGCCTCTTTCTGCAGAACTGTGACAATGATGACTTTCAGGTGTTGTTGTCCAGGAAAATATACAGCAAAGAAAAATAGTGCAAAACTATAAACTGCAGAAAATGCCCCCTTTGGACCACAGCAATAGTCACTGCAGCCAAGAAATACTTTTTGCACTTTTCTATGTTAGCAGCTGAGAACTCAAAAGGTAAGGACTTCCGAATATGAATTCAGTCACTTTCTAACTCAAGTCCTTTTTTTTTGTCTTTTTTTCAAAAGCATTCTTTTTATAAATCATGAAAAAAAAGAAAGATATGAAAAGACAAATAAATGCCAGCTCTTTAAATGTCAAATGTACAAAACCCCTTCAAATAATATCTTAGCTATAACCTCTTCAGCTCAGTAAAGAATCTAGTTCTACACAATTGAACAGTCTTAACAGGTGGATTTCTGACTGTGCACTTACTCAAATTGAGTTGAATCCATGTTTCATGTTATTTTAAAACTTATGAGCCAATAGAAGCAGTGCAATTAAAACTCCTCTTGTTCTGAAATTGCTGGAGATAGCAATCTTCATTTGTCCTCCAGAATTTCAGGGCAGCATTCCCTAGACACTATTGGAAGGTCTACATACAAGCCAGTCTCAAGAGGTACCATAATTTCATCAAGTACTAGAATAGGAAGCATTAATGAATAATGCTTTATTCAATGTCCTCTGCTGCAAAAGAAATACAGATGAGGATTCATCAGAACACCACAGAAAACAAGAGAAGTTGCTTGCTTGTTTGTTTCTTTTAGTTCCTTTTAAATTTCCTGTTTTCTTTTCCTTCATGGTCAAAACATAATTGAAATACTAGCAGATAGATAGTACATAAAAAACCCCATGAGCAATACAATTTTTCCAGCTACTACTTAATTACTACTACCATTAATGCCAAGACATACAAGAACTAATAGGGTCATCCAGAATTCAGAAGAATTGACAAACCAAAAGGCCCCAAGGTCCAAATTCATTTGACCTGTCTTTGAGGACCCCTCTCAGCTACTAAAGTTCAGCTGGTTAGGGGCTCCAATGTGCTCTGCAGAGAGCATCTGGCATTTTTGGTGGATGAATAAACATCTGCCTCCTGCACATGCCGGTCTCCCCATGACCAAACACAGAGCCTGGGACAGCCAGACTCCTAACTTACAACTTAATTTGAGTTCTAAAAGATATCTGGGGCAAATATAAACCTAAGTTTCCAGAACCAGATACCCTGAAAAATTACCATGTTTATTTCTTAACTGTGTAAGACTGACCCGACCTGAGCAAAACTTCTGCCAGAATAGAACCAGCAAACTCCAAGGAACACCCAAAGATTTCAAAATTGTGACCATCTCAGCAGGAACTGCCCATGGTCATCACTGTCCTTGGTTTCCTTGATTAAGAGACAGGATTTTTCATCCCTTCTCACTTTCAGAGACACATTTTACAGAGCAAAGAACATCTACACAAAATTCAGTTACTCCTTATGTCTGAGCCCAATGCCATTGTCCTGGTTTCAGCTGGGATAGAGTTAATTTTCTTCCTGGTAGCTGGTTTAGTGCTGTGGTTTGGATTTAGCATGAGAATAATGTTGATTATTGAAACAGTGATGTTTTCGTTGTTGCTGAGCAATGCTTACGCTAAGTCAAGGATTTTTCAACTTCTCATACTGCCCTGCCAGCAAGGAGGCTGGAGGGGCACAAGAAGCTGGGAGGGGACAAAACCAGGACAGCTGACCCAAACTGCCAAAGGGATATTCCATACCATATGATATCATGCTGAACAAAAAAGTGAGGGGAGTTGGCCAGGGGGTGTGGCTGCTGCTCGGGAACCGGCTGAGCATCGGTCAGCGGGTGGTGAGCAATTGCATTGTGCATCACTTGTTTTGTATAGTCTTTTATCACTATTATTATTTTCCCTTCCTTTTCTGTCCTATTAAATTGTCTTTATCTCAGCCCATGACTTTTACCTTTTTTCCAGTTCTCTCCCCCATCCCACTATGGGGGGAATGAGTGAATGGCTGTGTGGTGTTTAGCTGCCTGCCGGGTTAAACCACGACAGCCATGAAAGACAGAAATTTAATAGCAGCAGCTTTGTCTTTTGGGAGGCACTGCTGAAGATGACAACAATGTGGCAGTTATACTGGCAAAGGTCTCTTCATCTTGCTTGAGACTGACTCAATCTTTCTTTCATTTCCAGGACAACAGCTAAAGCAATGAACGAAAATTACTGTCTTTTCTCATCCTATCATCTTCCAGCCCCATAGCTGCCTGTGCACTTTGTGACAGTAGAAAAAAGTAATTGCACCCACTGGAAATTTTTCAGGACAAAATGTTGCACGGCATTTTCCAAGACAGGCACAAATGCTGACACTCCCTTCACAGACACATAAGCATATAGCAGTGTTTACCCTGAACCCCAGAAATGCTATCAAATTACCAGAATTGAAGCTCTGCATTATGTAGTAAACAACTAAACCTAAAATAGGTAGTTATAATGTGTTATTTCATCAGACTCTTCTACAAAATGTCGTTTGCCAAGTTCCTTGGGTTGCATGAGCAGTGATAAGATCCAATCTTTTGCCTTAAGCACCAGGCAGTAATGATATAATTGTCATCTACCTCTTCCACAATGGGATTAGCCTACCTTGAGAATTCCTTCACACCACTTCAGTGCTGATAAGACTTTTCTTTTGGAAATAATTTTTAAAGGCCATCAACACTTTCTTTTTTAAAAAAGAAACCCCCTTTTTCCCTCACTTTTGGGGGAGCTATGACACCTTTTAAAACAAAAGCTTTTCCACACTTTTCATTCCGTAACAATAAGCTTTAGTTTTGACATGGTAAAGTATTATTAATACTACTACTACTAATAATAAAATAAATAATAATAAGCATATTAATTTTCAAGCTACCACGCCTATGAAACCTTTGCCAGTACAATTTAGCATATGCTCAGCTTTATTCTAATAGAGCACAGTCCAGAGAGTTTAAGCTTTTGCTAATAATGATAATGATCTAACTTTTTATCCAAACATTTGTATGGAGACTATCTGAACACCTGGGCACATCCTATGGATCTGTAGTGATTTTAATTCAAATAATTCCCATGGTACTGTTTATATTTTCTCTTTTGTCTCATACTGAATACACACAGAAGTCTCTGTTAAAATCCCAGCAGCACTTCACCAAATCAAATTAAAGGAATTTGGGTTAAGATGATAACTGATACTTTAGGAAAATCATCTGAGATTTGTAAAGGCTCCAAGGCTGGTGAAGTGCCTCCCACTCAGAATATGTCAGTGTAATCTGGCCAACTTTATATTCCTTATGCTTTTTTTTTTCTTTAATCTGAAAGTTTAATGAAATCAGAGTATGTTTGGTGATTAACAAATTGTGAAGAAAGACGATATTTTTATGGCAAACATCTGTATAAAGATATGCTGATTATTCAAATCACTGGTTTTAAAGAGGAACAGATTAAAGTCACAATATAATGATGAGTAATGATGAGTACAAAAGATATTCCTCAAATGAAGAACCGTTGTTTGGTATAAATTGTCCTATCTTTGCAACATGCTCTTAAAATTCAATCTGTAAATTACATCATTATAATCTTTGTTAGGCATTAAGGTCACTTGTACTAGCAATCACTTAGTTAAATAAACAAACCAGAACCTGTATTACACACAAAATTGGTTTTAGTTTTAATCTCTGTAAAGTCAAGGAAACTATTTGGAGGAGCATGGAGAGGGAGAAGGGGTGGATTCATTGCAGAATGCCATTTTATCCATTTTAACTTTATTTAACTTAACTACATAAATATATAGGCATCAAAACACAGCCCAATACAATGTAATTAGCATTAAAGTTCTCAATAGTAAAAAAATAAGACTAACTTTATTTCTCATTAAAAACATACAAATTTTAATTGCACTTAGTACACTTGCTATTTGGAAATGTGTTGTAACATCTTCATAAGCCATTTGCAGATGTGAAAAAAAAAATTAATCAAGTATAAACATTAATTTAAAAACTACCAGATGGCTATTCTCCTTTATCTTTATAATAAATAGAGAGGAAATCCTGGGCCTACAATACATACGCAGTACATTTTCAATGAAAAAAAAAAGAAAAAAAGTAATGAAACCATCTGCTTCTTTTGTGCTAAGGCACTGACAATACAAGAAATCCCAGTTAACACCAAGATGGGCACTAAAAGAATGGCTATTAGCTTTCATTATTAGAGGTACGTTTCCGAAAGACTTCAAAAAGTCTTTCCTTAAAATGAGGAGTGCTAAATAGGTCAGCAAATGGATACTCACGCCATTTCCGTGAACCAGACAGAAAACTTCCCAGTGACTTCAGTAGACTTTGAATCAAGCCTTCAGATCTCAGCTGTTATACATTTTCTGCATCTTTTCAATGAGCAATGATGGGTCTCTGCTCTGAAAGCTAAATGTGTCTTTGTATTTTCTCTCAGAAAAGATCAGAACCCCATAAGTACCATCTGGACTGCTTCTTTGTGCATCTGTACTTTATGCAAATATGGTCTTCAAACATGGACTGCAAAAAGCCTGTTGTAGCAGCAGACAGTGACTGGGATCCTTATCCAGGAGTCCTCTGAAGTCAAAAGGAGCTGGATGAGGCCCTCCCTATGCTTTGCATAATAAAATCATTGAACCTATTGTGCCAGTTTATAGATGCCATAATTGCATATCTATTACCTTATGACAGCTTTCTGACATAAACTCTTACCTCCAAGGCACGCACCCATGGCCAGCGAGAAGATTAATGGTTTCATAGGCAAGTTAACATCAGGATCTTTACTGAGGTTGAGAAGCACAGGAATCTGTGGTTTAAGAAGAGGAGAGAGATTCAGGCCATATTAGCCAACCATCAGCACTATATAAATAAAATTCATTCAAGTAAACAACTTAAAACACCAGAAAGTCCAAAGAATAACTTGGGTTATTTTTCTTTTTTTTAATTAGTATCTTTGCATATATTCTTGTTCTGTGCTCACTTTTCCCCACCGGCTGTGCTAGTCCCACAAGCCAAAGAGAAGATATTGGCAACATTAGGCCAAACCTGAGACAGGTACTGCTGACAAAACTGAGGATCTCTTAAGGTTATGAGTGCCTCCCATTAGATACTTCTAGTTCAGTGAGAAACTGACAGTGACTATAAATCAATTCCCCCTCCATTTCTTGAAACCTAAAGGACAAAGCTATATCCCCTCTTCTTGCTGGAAACAGCTGTAAAAGACCTTCACAATTAAGATGGCTGTAGATCAGGTGTCAGTAACTAAAAAAATTCCTGAATCCTTGTTATAATCAAAATTGTCTGATCTGTTAGGGAAAAATTGAGAAAGATCAATGTGGCAGGCTTCTGAATTCATAAGCAGAGCTGAGTTATTTTACTTATTCTAACATGATATTTACCAGATAATGTAGATTTAGTTCACTGGGGAATATCTGAAAGTTTTATGAATATAATTTAATCATTTTAGCAAATAAAATAAAACAAAACCCCTGAAAAGTCAAATGAGGCTTGTAGGGAGACACAATAGACATCATTAGGCAATTGATATAGAGCCCAAAAATTCAGTAGGCAGGCTTTCTAGTAGCACCAGATCTCAGTCAGTAATACCCTTCAAAGCTAAACAACTTTCACCTTAGTTGGGAAAAACTGGTCTGAGTTCAGCTTATTTGTGTAACCACTTGGTTTGAAAGGTGTAATCGGTATCGGTGGAGAGAAGGTCATTAGCAAGGGGAGAGGTGATAATGTTATTAACCTGTTTTTAATGTGCACAGATGTTAATGGGACCAAAAGGGAGAGAGAAAGAATAAGCAAACATGGAAAAGCAAGAGAGCAAGCAGGAAGGAATTTGTGAAAATAACTGTGAGATGCCTTAAAATTAATGTTTTCTCAGAGTCCAGGATTTTCAGCAGTGAATAGTTATAACCTTTAATCCTCCATTTGTCATTTGAATGTATTTCACAGGTTCCCCCTCAAGGGGTATAATCTCAGAGATGGAGCAGCTGCTTCCTGAAAAATATTTTCATTTTGATGGCTGAGTGATGCTCACCTTTACTGACTCCGTGTGTTCTTTTGGTATGGAGCAATATATAGGCTTTATGAAGAATTACAACCCTTTCCCCCTCCCTCCTGTCAGTGGTGCTAGTCATCCCTCTTAAATCCTCTAACTGATTAACCTAGATAAGTTAATGTCTAAGCAATTATTCTTGAATTGTACATTGCCTGAAGATGTCTATTTCTATTTTAAGGCCTAAAGAAGAGTCAGCATGCCCAATATCTTGTCTTTTTTTTTTTTTTTTCCATGAAATAGGCATGAAAGATTTCATTTCTCCCCACAAACTTTGTTTCTCTCAAACCATCACTGCCAGAACACGATATGCAATTCAAATTGGAGAAAAGGAGACTCAGGGGAAACCTTATTGCTCGCTATAACTACCTGAAAGGAGGTTGTAGCAAGGCAGGGGTTGGTCTCTTTTCCCAAGTAACAAGTGATAGGACGAGAGGAAATGGCCTCAAGTTGCACCGGGGAGGTATAGATTGGGTATTAGGAAAAATTTCTTCACTGAAGGGTGGTCAGGCATTGGAACAGGCTGCTCAGGGAAGTGGTTGAGTCCCCATCCCTGGAGGTATTTAAAAGGCGTGTAGATGTGGTGTTTAGGGACATGGTTTAGTGGTGGCCTCGATGATCTTAAAGGTGTTTTCCAACCTAAATGATTCTATAATTCTGTGATCTGCAATTAACTCATCCCTGATGTCAAAAATACAGCAAGCACTAACATATGCAGGAAAAGAAACAACTCATGCATCTAAAAGGATGTTTTGGAAACAAGACCTCTAAAAATGAAGCAGCAAAGAGCCACTGATAGTGGTGATGATAATAGTTATTTTTATGAGCCTGGATCTTCTCAGGCAATTTAAGTGTAGATGTGGTGCTTAGGGACATGGTTTAGTGGTAGACTTGGTAGTGTTGGGTTTGTGGTTGGACTCAGTCTTAAAGGTCTTTTCCAACATAAATGATTCTATGATTCTATTTTATATTTATTTCAAAACAATGTTGTATTTCAACATAAAACAAAATTTAAACACAAATACTGAAATCACAGGATAAGCCATCTTGCTCAACCTAATTAAAGCATTTTTTCCTACTATATATTTTTGTCCAGAGAACTAAAAATGATTATTTAGTTCCTCAGAATTATTTGCAAGTATCCTGATGTACTACAGTAACTCACTTGTTGCAGGACACAATCTTGAACTATGCAGACTAGCAACACCTTTTTAACTTAGACTCCTCCTTCTGCATGTCCTGCCCAGCACAGAGAAGGTGGGTAGGTAGAGTGGATTAAAATGATTATCCAGTTTTCTTGCTGTTGAGGTCAGTCCTAAAGCTGTTGCCAGCCAGCACCCAAGTGCAGAGCAAGTAATGCCATTTTCACACCCCACTAGTTGGAACCATGCAGAAAGCAGAGCCCTACGGCCCTCCAGGAGCCCCTTCCCTAATTACAGCTCTGTGAAGGACCGGGAAAGCAAGAAGCAAAACAGAGATCCCAGACAGAAAGTCCATGAGGTAACTCTGCTAGGTATTTGCAGCCACATACGCATAATACTCCCATCAGAAAATTTGGTTCTCTGTGTAGTGAAGGAGCTCAGCATCAGGAGCTCTCAGTGTCCTGTAAATCTTTACTGATTGAAGACACAGAAACCCCCTGGAAGAAAGTCATTGAAGAAAGGTTTCAACTCACTGCGTCTTCTTTTAAACACAAAGATACATTGCAATGTATCAAGAGAAGGTGCAATTGTGTAATGTGCTTGAATCTCCATTTCTTAATTTTTTGAACCCAAAAAAGTATTTTAGAAGGCCAGATACACATTTGACCCCACTGGTGTTATTGTTATCTCCTTGACATAACACTGCTTTTCTTCCACTTAGAAATACTGTGAATTCTTTTGAAAAGGATTCATAATAATTAATTTCCTAATAATAATGGGCATTTCCCATTGCTTCATCGTCTCCTTTTTAAATATATAAGGATCATGCACAGGGTCAGTTATAAAGGAACCTGCCTCTCTGTTTTCTCCCCAAATCACCTTTAACACTTTTTGTCACATTCACTCATGCAATTACGTGTGAGGCAACATTTTTGCACTATCAATACCTCAAACCTCAGCTTTTTCTACTGTTATAGTTAACCCGAGCGCTAAAAAGAGAAATGCAAAACTTTAAAGGGTTAGAAGGAAACTTTTCACTGCAGTTTTCAATATTTTTGAAAAACTGAATTGGTTCTACAACTCTGTCTGATTCAAGCCATAGGCATTTACAATAGCATCAAAAGCACTGCAAGTTAGGATACTTTGCAAACTGAGATATAGTTGCCTGCAATACATACTGTACAAATACCTTTGTCATATTGATTTAACATATTTGGAATGCAGATTTTTTTTCACAGTTTTATGAAGTGCTACTCCCTAACAGAGAAAAAAGCAAAAGTTAAAGCTTATGAAGCCTCATGTTTCCTTCATTATTCCCTCTTCAGATTACGTAAACAGCACCCTTATCAATATTAGAAGGAACATAATAATGTCTTATCAGGAAAATAGATTTCATTTCTTATGCTGTTTATTTCAATAACCTTACCAGCATAAATCTTTGTTTGACTAGCTTCTAGAAAACTTGCTAATTTTGCTGGAAAGTTCGATATTGAACCACCCCACATTGCTGCTTGATTGGCAGGATTCAGATAAAATGAGTGATATAGCTCAACGGAGCAAAGCCAACTCTCTCTCACCTACCACCACTGTAAGACTATCTGCCTCCAGTAAAACAGAAAAATGCAACTGTAGGAAATGACGACTGTACCTGGAAAAAGGAGGATGTCCTCAAAGACTTGATACAGAAAGGAGTCAGTCATTAATCTTGATTCTATATAGGGTGTTACATGAATTATATATATAGGATGTAAGCTGATGCACAAAGAACAATGCAAGTGTCTACAGATGTTGGCACATTTGTCTTTATAACTATCCTAATTGAAATCAATCCCTGTGATGAAAATGTTTGTTTATACCATATACTGTGGAAGTACATAGGATGTGTTACAAACATAAAAAGAACAAAAATGGAAATGTATATATTTTCATCTTTTACACTGTTTTTAATCTTGAATCACTTTTGCAAGCTTTTAAAAATGGAATAGGATTTTATTACTGTTCTAAATTACCCACCTTCCCTAGAAAACGTCATCTATTAACAATTAATATTATAAGAAATTAATTCAGATTCAAAAAAATATGATTCTGAAGGACAGCATATTTCTTCTCATCCCTCTTAGCTCACTAACATCCTCAAAATTTAAGCCAGATAAAACAATCAAAAAGAAAGGAAGTTCAATTTGTACTTTAAATGAAAGCTTTGAAAAAGAGAAAACTGAGAGATTTTAACTAGAATTATATACACCAATTACCACTAAGCCAAACTTCATAAAACACTGTTAATTTTCACATAACAATCCTTGCATTTATATTGTGGCATGCAGTCCCTTTTTGTTGAAAGTGACTGGTGGTGATGTTTGCACATCACAATTTGTTATCTACTTGACAGAGGGAGCCTACTTGGCATCTCCCAAGCCTTGTTCCTTCTAGCCCTGTTTGTACGAAAGTGGAATGGAGGGCCTTGAACATTTTGTTTTCGCATTTATTTAATCTTATATACATAAACTGCATTCCTTGTAAGCAAAACCATGACCAAAGAGCTAACATTTTCACACCTTGCTGTCACAGCCTCTTTTCCAAGACTCCAAATTACCCAAGAACAAGTTGAATCAAGACCCAAGACCTTTATCCTATTCGCCTATTTTTACGACAAAACCTTCTCGTGAACATGGCTTTTCACCAGTCAAGGAGATGAAGAAGGAAGACCTTCTTCTGAAATACAAGCAGAAATAATGATTTAGCTTTACTAGCTGTACCCTGGATATGAGGAGAAGAGACCAAATTGGAGGGGCACTGGTCCTGCTTTATCAGTGAGTGTCTCCTCCGGGGATGGCAGGCGACTTACAAGAAACAGCAGGGTGAAGCGCTCTCAGCTACTTCTGCTTCCCAAAGATAACACTTGCACAAGTAATCACACACCCCCATTGTGCAAGAAGGGTAACAGACAAATTTCTCCTGTACCTATGCAGTGCAGTAGAAACCATCAGGTCATATGGCCCATTTTGTCTATTTGTACAAAATGACAATGAAACAGCAATTCACGTTTTTATTTTAGGGACTCATTGCTGCTCTACACCATGGGATTTCATGGCACACACTTTGCTAAGAACTGCATGTGGTAAGTATGTCTTCTGTGAAAAGTGCAGAGAATATGCATTAAGACAAAAAAACTCTTTGTAGTTTCCTAAATGGTTGATGATTGTTCTATCTCTATGGCTCTGGCCCAGTTTTACACATTTATCAAGCACTGAAATGCAGGGCATAGAAAACTCTGGTAGGGCAGAAGGCAAAGAAGATCCAAAAATAAAACTGGCACTAAGAACATGAAATACATACAAAATATTCAGTACTGCAAATGAAAAGACTCTGATAGTTTTAGAGGCAATAAATAGTGGCCAAAAATTATCTGGTTTCTAACAAAGACCTGTCAGAGACTAAGTCACCTTGCCAGCCAGGTGGTTAATGGAAATTGTTTGTTACTCTCTATTGAGGGAATAGTGTTTAAACTCAGCTAAAACAAGGATTTACTATAGCTATATTTTTAATTCTGGTAATAAAAGAAAAATATAAACAGATGGCTCCAGCATATGTGGCTGATAAAACATGTCAATTAAACTAAAGAGCATACTGGTAATAAAATCATGTCACCTAACACTCTAAGGGCAGAAATCTGTGGCTATTTAAATGGCAATACTAGGAAAATGCAGGCCTTAAAAACAAATAAGTCTGCCTGTCAAGGAATGTAATTGTGAGTTTAGCTTGTTGAAAAAAGAGGAAAAATATCAGAGGATTAATAGAATGATACATAGAGCATCACTGCCTGATTCACCACATTTATTCTTCAGACAAAGAAAGCTGGATAGCCAACATGAAAAAAAAAACGTGTCATTTGCGAATTAAAATGTGTGAGACTTCATAACTAAGCTCATGGTTTATTAATTTTTTATGCACAGAACATTTTGTGGGTGTTTTTTAAGCAACTCTCAGGTATATTTATATATATTAGATTTGCTGCTGGCAACATAGTCTTTCGCATACAGTCAGAGTTCACGGAGTTACCCACAAAGTATATCTCAAACTCAAAATATTTTGCTATAGTACGTTTTTTACATATTGACAAAAAATTATTGATTTTCCTACCACAATTGCCAGGCATGCTTATGCAATGAAGTGCAATAAACACTCACTCATATAAACATCTATTTAATTAGGGAGCTGGATCTTCACTCTCCAATGCTTAAAGGGAAAAGTCTTGGGATTACAGTTCATCAAGCAAGTTTCAGTCTCATCTTGTTTTGGGGCAGTTGATGATCTTTGCATTCAGGACAAATTACATGAAACAAGCAATTGGAAGATACTCTGAAGACTGTTTTGTCTTTGTGCGGCTCCAATGTTTTATTTTAGTTTAACACAAACAGAATTTCACCAAGACAGAAACAGTAAAAGTAATCAACCTATGATGAGCTAAGTGCCCTCAGAAACTCATTCCACTGTTTCATGTACGCAATTATCATTCTACAGCATCCTCTGTAGCATAAAATACTTGCTGTGTTCTGAGCTCTTTACAGAGATTTCAGTTTAGCGACCTCTGTACATGAATTCCATATGGTACTGACATATTTGATTGTGGGGTTATACCAGATTTACTCTTGTCTAGAGCAAAGAAGAATTTGACCAACAATGGTGTTGCACTGAAAAGGTATTTTCAGGGTAAGATGCTTCAAATACTAAGTTAACCTGATTTTTGTAATTTCAGAATTTTTTATTAAGGGAAAATTCTTCTCCATGATGCTGGTGCTGAAGGCTGCTGAAAAGCATGAATGTGTCCAAAATGTTTAAACACATGAATATTTTGCACCTTAAAACATTTCCATCTTAAAATAACTGAAAATATTTAGGTTTTGTTCTTAAGACTGCAGATAATGTGTTGTGTTTATGTTTTAGGATAAGCAAGAATCCTAACTTGTCTATGTAGATACTTAGCAATTCTTGAAAATGCTTAGATTTTCTTCTAGGAAACCATTCTCCTTATCTGTTTTCATTACTTCAATTCATAAAACAATATATTTCCTAGAATTCTTTGTAATGCTGGCTCAGTTATATTCATATTCTAATTACCTTTTCAAAATATTGATCTACAGCTTCCACTTTCACATCCTGTTAAGGTAAGAATCAGCCAGCTATGAATTTTAATGCTGTCAAATCTGAAACTTAAAATGGACCAGTCCACTTTATCCAAAAGTGAAATTTTTAGTCTCAAGATCCATTAATTAGGCATTCACATTTTTTTCATTTTTATTTTTTCTATACACAAAGAAAGTAATTATGAATCTGATCACCCTGCTAGTACAAAGAAGCTGAAATGAAAATTTGGACAACCATCCTTCAACTTTTTTTTTTTTTTTTAAAGAAACACAGTATCACAGTTACTGAACTACCTGCAGGTTTTTCTCTTTTTCTCCCCTCCAGCTATGTGCCTTGTAAGTCAAGCCTCAGGCCTTTTTACATGCTATAGTGGAATTCCATATTTCTTACATTTCTCAGGCAGGTCCTGGGTCAAAATACTGTACATATCAATTGTATGGGCTACTTCTACATTAGGGTGAAAACACTCTACATATCAATTATATGGGCTGCTTCTACATTAACAAGTAATGTGTTGTAATAGGAGACTGAAAGAGTTGGAGCTGAGTCTCTTCTTCTACGTTGCCTTCAGTCCAGGTGGGGGCAGTCACCTCACATTGGAGACCCTTACTTCTGTCCACTCTCATGTCATTTCTGAGTTACTACACTGAGTGTGTGTAACCCATCCCATCTCCTTGCTCCAAGTCTGAACAACGTGCACTGCACGGTGTTGTAGAGGATGAACGGAAGACCTTATCCAGCAACACAGAGGCAGTGTTGGGGACATCCCATGAATGAACTAATGCTTGTCTTCTTGCACATTCCTACTGCTGAGGAGCAATGGAATGGAGCAATATGACTTTCTAAGCACCCTTGCCATCACAGTAGTTTTGCCCACAGTCAGCTGGAGACTGAAAAGCAGAAGAGCTGACACTGGCAAGACTCTCATCCATGGAATATGGGACAAAAAGCACTGGATACTCACCTTTCTAAGGCAGAAGAGACTCTGTTAGTGCCCTTGACTGTAAGCTGCCACCAAACCTTTCACCCTCTTTGCATGATATTTGAGGAATCCCTATCCAGGTACAAGTCAAATAGATTATCACCCTGTGAGCCCCATTTCCCCTAACTCCTACTGTGGCTCACCACCTTGGGGTGAGCAAATCCACTATTGGCAGAGGTCTCTGATGCCACCCTCCAAACACTCTTTTCTTAGTCAGAGCACACATCTGATATCTGCAAAACCACCTAGATTTTTTGTATCTGTAGGCTCAAAACATGGGAGGAACTTGATGGGTCCCATATCCCTACCCAGTACTTGGTCCATCAAGACTATGACTGCAAAAATCACAAGAGCTATTGCCCCATTGTCATACAGACATTTGTTCACCACTGAAGGAGATTTGTGAACCTCTTGGAGGGCTTCACTGGAGGGAGTCAGTATATCTGCATCTTCCATAATTACGAGTGCAGGCTCAGCTGTGAAGCTGGCACCTTTTGCCAAGAAAGGACAGGATCATTCATGGCTACACCATAGCAGGTGCCCTATACTCCAATATCACTAAGGCATATGAAACCAAACTCATATATAGAAGCATGTCAGCTGGGTAACTGTGTGAATGTGTCAGTGAACTCTGTGGCTGAATAAGTGGATTTGCTGTGTGGATGGTTTTCTGCTATTACTAATTACAGCTTGTTTCTGTAAATAGCAAGTCAATAAATAAAGAGAGATCTAAGAAATAGCTGTTGCACCGTGTGTTTATTACACGCACACACACTCAGTCCCTGATTAGCAAAAAGCTATTCTACAAAAGAGCTGAGTTCAATATATGTGATACTCCTCAGCAGCAGTTCATAACTTTGACATATGTAGTGATAAATACCCTTCCAAAACCAAATATTGCTTGTTTTGACATTAGGAACCCAGTGCCAAAGAAACAAAAAGAATTTTAAATGAAAGTTTATACAATCTTACGTAAGAACTTGGGACTTAGTTATTTAGGAATTTTCTGTCAGTATTTTCTAATGTAGAATGACAAAGACCAAAGTCCAAGCCCATTCATTGAGCTAGATGATGCTAGGTCTCCACTTTAGTCTGCTGTATAACACATTAATGTCTTAACACCTCAGCTAATGACTGCACTTGCACAGGTGAGAATATGCCTGCATTTTTCTTTCTTCCTCTTTCATCTCTCCACCTATTTTTAAAGAAAAAATAATTGTAGCAGTCTCTTAGGTTCAGCCCAGAACAGGATGAAGAAGATATACATTTGAAATGTCTAAAATCTTGCCAGGAATCTCTTCCTTTCCATCCATATTTCACTCCCTCAAAGACACAAAGGAAGTGGTCTTCAGGCATCCCAAAAGATTCCTGTGTTTCCGTCCCATTCCCCAAAACATACTTCTTTAAAAGAGGGTTCCTTTCACAACTTGTAAAAGACCCTTTGGTTGATGTGCATGCAGATGTCTTTTGGTATTGTTCCAAACCAATTTTCATAGACTAGCTGGATGTGAGGGAAAATCATTGAAGCTATGATTTCTGCATTATTCCTTAATAGTCCTCAAGTGTTTGCTGGGAGGTGACTCATCCTGAACCAATCTTTCCCTTCATGCCTATTGTTTACAGTCTGTTGCTGTTAAATCAATATAATTCCACAGGAAACACCATGGCAATCAAACCAAAATACCATATTAACATATAATTATAAGCAGTTGCAAATTTGTCCAACGTATCTTATGACCTATAAGAAGTGTCTTAAACCTTGACACAGGTTAAACGTGGACATGACCACCCAATAACAATGGAAGAAAAAATTATACTTAGCTGAGAACAAGCTCTAACAATGAATCATTCCTACAGTATAATGAAGGGATTATTGCACTTTAAACAGAGAACTTGATTGAATAAACCTGTTTGATCATGCCCTAATTTGTTATAATTTGATATTTTTCTGATATTAAAACTCAGCTGCTGATACACATTTGTTATGATTACTGTTATTTGCTGTTTTTTAAACTAATTACATAAGTAAGATAGCAATAAAAGGTTCAGGTGTTAAAAAAAGCATTAGTGTAACTACGGTGTGCATAGAGGGAAAATGTTGACAGCAGCGGGTGGTTAGTGACAGTTTCCATCAAAATGACAATCTTACTTTTCAGCTACAGATGTGGATATAACAGGCAAAGTGCAAAAATACAGCTAAAACAGTGGATCTAGTTACACAGCACACTGCAACTGCTGGCAGCAATGGCCAGCTAGATGTCTAAATGGTATGAATAAGTTTGTAATAATGATTCAACCTTATGGGATAAAATAAACTACAACACAGCAGAGGCAAAAAAAAAAAAAAAAAAAAAAAAAATCGTAATCAGCAAGCTCAGCTCCCTTGCCAGCACCAGAAGGAGGATGTGCAAGTCCTGCACTGACCCCTACCATTGTAGCCGTGAAGGGGATATTGTCGATCACGGAGGAGGCCAAAGCAGACACCCAGAGCACTAAAATGATGGCCACCGCCAGGCGCTGGTCCTCAGGAACCACCTGGAATTGAGAGAGGTCAAATTACAACTTTGATGAGATCAGTGTTGCTCTGTGTTTCCCCCCCCCCCCCCCCCGCCCCGATGGCATAATTGCACGTTCTCCACAGTGTTAATTTATCAACATTTATTATTCCTTCAGGCTCTGAGATAAGAAAAGCATCTAAAGAAAATAGTCTGACATTTAGTAGCATGATATTGTTCTTTTTCCAAGAAAATTTGAACAAATAGAAATACAAAGACTGATATAGTAATAGTATATAGTGATATATAGTCATATATATGACTATAGTAATAGTCATACTTACATTTCACACAAATAAACTGTGCAACTCTAAATTTTCCCCTTTTACTCTTTATATTTTTCTTGGGGTTTTTAGACTACAGAAAAGTCTTCCCGTTTGCATTTATGGCTATGTTTATTCTGGCTGTGGACAGATATATACATATTAAATATCACCCATGCCAAAGTATAACATGCTTTCTTGATATTGCTGATGCAGGAATGCAATCATTAACATTAAATTTAAAGTGAAAGTATTATTCATTATTCTATTGGACTAAAACTGTTTTCCTTACCTGTTAAAAAACTGTCAATATTTTAAACATACCTTTATTAACAAAGCTGTCTGCTCTCCTATATAGTCTATTAAGTGCAGATGAGCCAAAGCCTACCAAAAAAAAAAAAAAAAAAGACATTGATATTCATTAGTGAAGTACCTGATGCAGTTACATTTTTTTCAGTGGATATAAGCAAATACAACAATTCCTTCCTATTCACAAGATATCGATATTCATCTCATGTAGCTTCTACAGCAACTTTGCAATTGGTAGGAAGAAAAGACACGGCAGGAGTTGGTAGCTATATTTGCAGAAGTGGGTTCATTGTGCTGGAATGACTGGGGGAATTACTTAAGAGTGTGGGGCACAGGCATCAGAGAATGGCTGAAATTTAAAGATGCCATTCTTCAGTGGATACATGCTTTCTGAAGACCTGAACACAACTGATTTTAAACCTACTTCCCCAAAACCACAATATAGATAGTAATATATCATGTCTTTAAAAGGTCAGATGAAATCAGGCATCTTGTGCTCAGTCTCAGACGAAGAAAAGAGAAAGCAAAATACATGTTTCTGTTAAACAGCTTTCTCAGACCCATAAAAAAGCAACAGTACCCATCTGCTAAAATGAGCCCAGAGATCTTGGGTGAACAGAAATTGGCACAGAGGCAGCAGCACCTGAAGGGCAGAAAAACCAGCTCTCCAATCCCCCTGCCAGGCGCCCGAACTGAGGAGGCGAGCCCTGTAAACACTGGGCCCCGGGCAGCTTGGACCAGAGTGCTTTGTCCTCCCTGTAAGACCCATTCCCATTTGTACAGGATACTCAGATAAAATCCCATACAATCATGGTCACTACCACGGATGAAAAGACATAGCAAGACTCCAGCCTAGTGGTGATGGCTCTGATCTCTCCTTGGGCAGACAAGAGAATATAAACTGAGTTATTCACACCCCGGGAGAATGATCTATTCCCTCAAACTACAAGGTAAAAGGGGAATTTTAACTCACGAGAGCTACCCTTTAATTCACTTTGGTTTTGTTTTCTTTTCTTACAAGTGTCCAGAATGAAATACTATTTTCAGATTGAATGGGGTATATCTGTTTTATGACTTTTCAGTTTCTCAGGGAAGAAAATCACCATTTTTGGTTCAGCCTGGACCAAGTTGATTGACTTTCTTTCATTTTTTTCTGCCATGACAAAGAATCAGTCAGCTGTGATGCCTCACTTACTGACTCCATTGTCACACAGAGCCACAGAAGTCAGTATTCACACAACACAATTCTGTATAACCTGCACACCTGGCAGTCAGACAGAGCCCTTCAGAGATATCACTGCAAAAATACCATTCAACTCGCACACTGTCAAATTCCATGACAGAGATGGACAAAGATCCTAATAGGCACCGATCAGTGTGGTGTAAGACACGGTAATGTCAGAGTGACAACGGGGCTGTCATTCAGACCAGCAATTCCTGTACCTGCAGCTCGTTCAGGCAGCAGCTGAGGGCTGGTGGTTTGGGTATCACCACATATGACATTTGGCCCAGAAACTATATCTCCTTTTAACAACGCATTGCACCAGAAAAGGTATATCTACATTTAAAGACGCAGCACACAGAAAACAAGTGATAAGAATTTTAAATACATACACATACCCCTTACATTAAAAAAAATGGCCATTTTTTCATGACTTTAAATTCCCAGGAGAAAGTTTCCTAAGAAATGAATTCTTGGTAATTTTGAGTTACCATTTTCATTCTAAAAGTTATTTGTGTTGCTTTGTTAACTCAAAGGTTATGGAAGTGACTTTCAAAATGTATGTAAAAGCAGTATTTTTAATGAACTGTAATTTTTTTTCTGTAATTGCTTTGCATTCACACTTTTAAAATAAACTTTTTAGCACATAGCTGTCAGCAATCAGAGCTCAGAGTTACATTCAGCTAACACTACTGCCTTAGTACTTAATTATCTATTAACACAACGTATTACTTTTCAGTAACACTTGAAATTTGTTCTGGAATCCAGACATGGTACTACAAAAGAGATATTCGGGAAAGAATATCCCGATATTCTGCCTGACCAGCCTAGTGGCCTTCTATGATGGAGTGACTTCATCAGTGGACAAGGGAAGAGCTATGGATGTCATCTATCTGGACTTCTGTAAGGCCTTTGACATGGTCCCCCACAATATCCTTCTCTCTAAATTGGAAGGATATGGATTTGATGGGTGGACTGTTTGGTGGATAGCTAACTGGCTGGATGGTCACATCCAGAGGGTAGTGGTCAATGGCTCGATGTCCAGATGGAGACCAGTGACAAACGGTGTCCCTCAGGGGTCCGTACTGGGGCCAGTGCTGTTTAATATCTTCATCAATGACATATATAGAAAGCGGGATCGAGTGCACCCTCAGCAAGTTTGCAGATGGCACCAAGCAGAGTGGTGCAGTCGACACACCTGAGGGATGGGATGCCATCCAGAGGGATCTGGACAGGTTGGAGAAATGGGCCAGTGTGAATCTCATGAGGCTCAACAAGGCCAAGTGCAGGGTCCTGCACCTGGGTCAGGGCAATCCTCGGTATCAATACAGTCTGGGGGATGAAGGGATTGAGAGCAGTCCTGCGGAGGAGGACTTGGGGGTACTGATAGAGGAAAAGCTGGACATGAGCCAGCAACATGCTCTTGCAGCCCAGAAAGCCAACCGTACCCTGGGCTGCATCAAAAGCAGCGTGGCCAGCAGGTCAAGGGAGGTGATTCTGCCCCTCTACTCTGCTCTGGTGAGACCCCACCTGCAGTGCTGCGTCCAGCTCTGGGGTCCTCAGCACAGGAAAGACATGGACCTGTTGGAGCGGGTCCATCTCCTCTGGAGATGATCAGAGGGTTGGAGCACCTCTGCTATGAGGAAAGGCTGAGAGAGCTGGGGTTGTTCAGCCTGGAGAAGAGAAGGCTTCAAGGAGACCTTATTGCAGCCTTTCAATACAGGGGCCTACAGGAAAGATGGGGATAATCTTTTTAGCAAGGCCTGCTGCAACAGGACAAGGGGCAGTGGTTTTAAACTAAAGGAGGGTAGATTTAGACTAAACACAAGAAAAAAATTTTTCACAATGAGGGTGGTGAAACACTGGAACGGGTTGCCCAGAGAGGTGGTAGATGCCCCATCCTTGGAAACATTCAAGGACAGGCTAGATAGGGCTCTGAGCAACCTGATCTAGTTGAAGATGTCCCTTCTGATTGCAGGGGGGTTGGACTAGGTGACCTTTAAAGGTCCCTTCCATCCCAAAGTATTCTATGATTCTATGAAAGAGGGAAGGGAGTGAAGGACACGCACATCACTCCTGCAAGACAGTCAGTCTGCAGGTAACCCATCACTTTAGAGATGATGACAGTACTAACCACATAACCAACTTTAGGATGTCTCTATGATATCCAGGCCTATCGCCTGCAGGCGCCTAAGTGAAAGTCAGCAATTAGCACCCTGCCACTGGCCTCCCCTGGGTGTAAACCGCACAGAGGTTCTCCTGGATCTTCCTGTGTCATCTAAGAGGAATAAGTACTACTGCACTAATTGGTGCCTTCAAGCATACTAGCTCCTGTCTGACAGCTCAAAATATAGTTTTACTACAGAAAAACATCATGTACCATTTTAGATCAAAGTTTAATTTATGTACAAAAATTTGCATGAAAACCTCTTATGGACAGCATGTCATTATGACTGTTGTAAATAAACTCTGCCTGAAGGGATTAAGGTAAAATGTCAATTTTTACTATAAAATTGAACAAAATACTCTATCCCTGAGAGGCACAGGAACTTATGTCACAAAGAGACAAAAGAAGCAGATAGATTTTATAGCCTGTAACAGCCAGTTGTGAACAAGGACTAAAGAGACAGTTGTAAAGATGAATTACCCGAAGGACACAATAGAAAACAAGTGAACTCCAAAGGATTTCCAGCTTTTTCATTGCAAAAAATCTACCAGACTAGACCAATAGGCAGCCAAAAGCAATACCTCCAAGAGTTCCCCCATGGCTCTGGAACTTAATTCACATTTTCCAAAATGACTTGCAGCCTAAGTCCCACACAGGTTTTTAAATGTGCCTTGCCATAGGAAAGGGAACATTTATAGCAGTAGGAAATAGCTTCATACTGGGAACCCTCTAAGGTGAAGGATCACCAAGGGTGACCCACAAGAATATGAGCTGACAACTGCTGAGTGTCTAGCTCATGGAAAGATTTCTTATACTTCAATGTATGTCTGTCTTTGTTTTGACTGTTTCTTCTTGACATTGTTAACCTAAAGGAAATAAAAATGCCTTGGCAAGGACTGTCATCTCCTGCTAATCCAAAGGGCAATAGATTCAGATCAAAATTAGCAGCAGTGATACTTAGAACACTTTCTCATTCATTTATGGGGAAGAATTTAGTGTCTCTCACTTTTTTCCTTGATTATATGTACAAGTTTCTTTCATGACCTTAAACTGCTGTTATTCTACAGAGCCAGGAAAAATATTCTTTTGTTAGCAAACTATTCATTGGTGACCTGAGAAACCATAAAAATGAAGTTCAGTGAATTGCAACAGCCATATCCAAAGCCTGGCAGTAAATGGTAAATAACTTCCTGCATGTTTTACTATGTTATTGTGCTGTCACACAGCACTCAAATCAAAAGCACTCAATCCAAGCTAAAACAATAAATACATTAGGGGTAACAACTAATAAACTGCTACAGCAGCAGCAGACAAAATAAACATGGCTTCAATACGGATTCCCTATCAGAGCTAGAAAACACAAGGATATATAGAGTGCGGTAACACAGAGAACTAAAAATTGCCTGTACTAATGGGTGGACAATAAATCAACATTTCCTGATGAATTTTAGGCCTACTACCTTGCAAACAAGCCTAAGAATAATCAGATTTTCCATCCACCTTCTCAGAAGTTACCAGATTTTGATTTTGACTTCCAGTTTGGCATTAGAGTTAGTTGAATTATTCACTGTTTGTATTTGCTTCAAATTTTGCCCCTTTTACTGTTGGTGATTTTTTTTAATAGATCCCAATTTACAAATTCTTGGTCTCTCTGCAATTACTGGGGGGGTGAGGAGGAAGGAGGCTGTGTGAGCAAATTTGTTATTACAGGCTTTTCCCAAGCTGGTCACTCAGACAATTCACTAGCCGTGGCAGTGCCAGTGGTCGCTTGGGTTTTCTCAGTCACGTTTAACATTTAAACCCAACAAATAACAACAGAAAAATGTCAGCATCCTGGGGAATGTACAGAAGCTTAATTAACAAGTAAATGTGAGTACTCATAGGAAGAATTATCCAAACATTTGGGGTAAAAATAAATCCTCTCAGGCTATACAAAAGCATCAAACAGTAAATAAAATGGGATACAAACATGGCTGCACTGTTTCTAATAGTCAAGCAGACAAACACAAAGAAACTACACAGCACGACATCCAGGCATTTCAAGTACTGAATATCTTTTTAAATTACACTTGCAAACAGAAATTCAGTGATATTATCCTTTCAAACCATATTCCCGTGAAATCTCTTAGGCCATTTGGTAGCCAGCATGTAGCAGACAGCATTAGGATCAATTTTCAACTCTAGTTTATTCTTCTTTTATTTTTCCTACCACTTGTCTAAATAATTGCAAAACAAACACAAAAATACATATAAAGTATCTGCACACATATACGGCTGACAAACCTGCAAACTAAAATTCCACTTACATGAAAATGATTGTGTCAGATACATTCAGCAAATGCAGCAGAAGGACAGAGAGTGAGACCAAGATTACAGTGAAAAATTAAATCTCAAAGAGGTCCAGCCAACTTCCACCACTCTGCAATTTCTCTCTGTACTACCATGACTACATTCGATCTTCAATATTCCAGCGGGATTGAATCTGCAGGAGGCCTTTGTCCAGGAACATAATTCACATTTTAAGTCAGTTGTAACTCTTCAGGCTTTAGAGATCAGAGAATCTTACCTCCATGAGAACAAACAATGCTGCAAAGAAAAGTAGCGTTGCCCACTCAACTCTGTTCAATATCATCTCAAAATCATGGATGTCTGCTAGCACTAGCAGCCAAATGGCTCCCAACATGGCAATCCAGCCTGCATTAGAAAAAACAGAAGAACAACACTTTACACTTCACAGACTTCCTATGTGCCAGCAACATAAGAGTTACAGTATTGCATTTTTCAGGGCCTTGAAGACTCACTGGCTATGTGCTCTAGAAGATAAACAGAGGAAGGGAAAAGCTCTTCAAAACAGAAGAGGGACTGACTTTAAATAGAAAAACAGGCTCGTTCCAGACAGGATCCCTCTATACATCCTGAAGTGTTTTAAGACACATATTTTGGTAACTGATTAAGAGAAAATGCAAATCAAATGCACAATCAGCCCGAGAACATAATCAGCAAATCTCCTGGCCGAGCAAGGCTCACTTTCTCTCTGCACAGTTAAAATGCTTTCTGGAGCTGTTTGATTCCTCTGACAAATTTATCTTAAGCAGTGGAATGGGATTTCAGACATGAAACAAAAGGGGGTGGGGTGGTTATTTCCTCAGAATGATGCTCCTCTTTCTGCCTGTCTTTTATATTTTTTTACTAAATAGCAGATTTATTTTTTTTTAACACAAAAAACTAAGATACATAATTTAAGGTTTTTTTAATGACATGGAAATAAATCCTCCCAGCTCATCAAGTTATTTCTCTCTTTGCTGTGACTATTTCATACAACTTATGCTATTTCATATATTCACAGTTGGAAAGTAACAGATTCACAAAATTGCAGAAAAAGTGAGGAACAAAGAATAACAATCTTTGCTGGCAAACAACTTTAAGTCACAAACTTATAATCAAATAACAAATGTAACTTAGGTAGAATAGGTCCCTGCTACAAAGCAAGATAGATGAGTAAAATGAGCGCTCTCCAAAAGTCTTCAAGAACCTCAGTTGTAAGAAAATTCAAAGGTAGGAGATGAATTCAAGTTTAGGGCATTCAATTTACAGCTTGCATGTAAGTGTTTTTCTGGTAGGTTAAAAGAAGAAAGAGATCCAAAGACATTCAACAGTTTAAAATCAATCTATATCCCATTTAAATCCTATTTAAATATAAAAGAAATAAAGAGACCAAAGGTTCTCCCTGTTCATGAAGCTTTAAACATCAACTATTTAAAAAAAAAAACAAAAATGTACAGTGTCACATAAATATTCCCTAAGTGAAGAACACGTTTTGCTTTCTCAAGTACATTTTAGGAGTTTTCGGTGACGTACTGTACTCTTTAAATGAGAATTTCAAGTTAACTGTGATCGGTAAGGAACATCTGCTGAAAATATTGCAATGGGGCAACCTGACCTGCCCAAAAGCTGAAACCAGCAGCTCAGGAGTTACCCTGGCTGGTCTGTTTGGTAAGGAGAGCTAAACCAGCTAGCTTGAAACTACCTCCAGCTTTCATGCTCTGAGGTGGTTTTATTTTCTGCTGTCGTATCTGCACAGCAGTGAAATCATGCTTCTTGCATTTTTTGGCTCCAAAACAAAAACGCTCTCTGTGACACAAACTCTTCAGCTGATGACCCATTTCTTTCCTCTGAAGCATCTCCAAGTGCCATCTCCCCGATTCAGCTCTATTCTTGATGCCCCTAGTCTGGCTTCTGTCCTCTCTGCTTGGCTGAAACCATGTTTTCCAGCACTACAAATGACTTCTCCCTTCCCCAGGCCTCTCCCCATGATCCTTCTTGAAAAGTTCTGACACAGCTTATCAGTCTGGTCTTGCTGTTTCCTTGATAAGTGGCTCTCACAAGATTTTTTCTTTAGTCTGGTACAAACCTGACCTACAAGGAGATGCAGGGAAATCCTTGTAAGGAAATAGGTATGAAGGACTAGGAAATTTAATGGTTTGTCAGCAGAAATACCACAATATATGTTGAAACAAAGTCAAAGCTAAGCAGAGAGCTGAAAACTGAAAGAATTTTGTATCCCAAATTTCATAGCTGCAGCTCCTACATTATTCCTGATCCAGATTTTGATTAAAACCTGATCCGAGTGCCTCACTGGATCCAAAAACCATGTCTCACAGCCAGCTCTGATCACCTCCAAAGACAGAAATGCTGCCATGCTGCAAGCTGAGCAAGTCTTTTCACTGCTTTGGTCACAGTGATCTAATCAGATTGTGTGGTCAAAAATAGCTTATGCATGAGCATCGTACTCCAGGGGAGGAGGAGAGCAAAAACAACCACAAGAGAGCAGGGTGGGAATAGCTGGTCCCAAATTTTCTTGTGAAGAATGACTTTTTTACCACCCACTGGAAAGAGGCTCCAGGACTGATCTAAGAGTGGTAATACTCTGTACTACTCAGGATGAATGCTGGATTGTGGCATAAACTGAAAATGTGTGAATTTTTTTTGGTGTACCAGACTCTGGGTATGTGTATAGACTTCGCAAAAAACAGTTAAAAAACACAGGGACAGGAGTGCTCCCGGAGTTCACAAACTAGCAAAGAAAGTGAGGAGAGAACTGTCAGTTCCTCTCTACCATGTCTTTTTGCTAGCATAGTCGATACACTACTGTCTTTCCAAAAACGAAGTGAATCTGTCCATGCAAATTAGATAGTTATTTTCTCTGAATACAAAGAAAGGTGTTATGGAAATGCACTGCCTAATTTTCTTCTGACTGTTGTCTTGGCTGTTCTCTGAA
This sequence comes from Platalea leucorodia, assembly GCF_965183815.1. Classification (NCBI taxonomy): domain Eukaryota; kingdom Metazoa; phylum Chordata; class Aves; order Pelecaniformes; family Threskiornithidae; genus Platalea; species Platalea leucorodia. Next base: position 73,435,070 of record NC_138824.1, read on the forward strand.
TTCCAGTTAAAGAACAGTGGGCCCAGCTCCTCCTTCAATAAATAAAAATGATGGCAATTCCTGTTAGAGGAATACTGCAAGGGGACATAGATGTGTGCAGATCAGGAGTTTAGCAGCAGAATTTTACTGCTATTTTGTACAAATGTAAGTGACAACATTGTCACATACATTTTGTATGTAAGTACAACAAAGTGAAGAATTAAAGAACAGAAATTTCTCAAGAGTTCTGAAACGATCTATGATAATTCCTTGGCATTATTTCTACCCTCCTGCCTCCAACGAAAACAAATCCACTTGAACATGCTGTATGAAGATAACAATTATTTGCTAAAGCTAATCACATATAATTGAATTGCGCAAGAGGTGGATAGAACCAGGCATTTTCCAGCACCACGAGTGTTATCAGCATGCATTAGCTCCATACATGCAGCTTTGCATGAGAGAACAGTGCCTTGCTTTTAAAATATTGTTCCCTGGGAATGTGGACAGGCGAGGGATGTGTCCTCCTGCAGTGCTCTGGCAAGTACAGTTCTCTGGAGGCTCAAGCACATCAGCTGCCGGTTCTGGCTGCACAGAGCGTATTTCAGTCTACACACACAGTCTGTTCAGAGTATATTTGCTTTCCTGGCTATGCCTGCAAAGAGGAGATACAGTTACCCATCTCTCAGAGGAAGGACACAGGATGGGAGTGCAGAAAAGAGGAGAGGACGGAGGAAGTCTCTCAAGGAATTTGGGGGACTTCATGCAAAATCTCCGTTCACAATGCTTTTTAGTACCACAGTTTGACTTCAGGCACCCTGTAGCCGGATGAGAGTAATGTCTTCTTCTGAAGCCTGAAGGCCACAGTAGTTAGTGTATGCCATAACTGCTTGACAGACTGCTCCCTGCTGAACTGTTCATCAAAGTTAACTACAACGTTAACGAACATGTGGCAGCCTGCCTTACTAAGTGGGCAGGTTTTCTAAGGCTTTTCCAAGGCCTAAGTACGCTCATGACTGTGAACATACTATATCAGTGTTTTATATACTTGGGTAGCTTTGCATTTGCCCTGGATTCAGTTTGAAGCTATTCCTTCCTTTTTGAAGAATTGAAAGTACTAGGATACATTAAAGACTGGCTGCTCTGTTCATTTATTTTCTAGTTTACTGGGCCACAAAAGATAGACAGGAGGAAGATAAATAATAGAAATAATTTCAAAAAATAACTTCTCATTACTATAGTGAAAGCAAAGCCCATTTATAGTTCCACAGACCGCTTACTTTACTGCCTTTTATTGCCTCTGTTTCACAACAACTGATGTTCTGGAAATATAACATGGAGAGAAACTGAATCTAAATTCCATTTCTGCACTGATATGGTACCTGTTGAAGACAGTGACAGCTTATATTTATTTTAGGAAAAATAAAATGAAATTTTATTACAAAATGCACCTTGCAAATTTATAATGCATTCTTCATAGAAAAGATTCCCATGTCTTCTGCTTGGGAGCAGAAAAAAGGTACAGTAGAAATAGCTTGAGTGCTTTGCTTTTCTCATACACTTTACCCAGTAGGGTAAACCACCTTTGGAACAATAAATAGCTCATGATGAGCAGAATACAATTGCAATCCTACTCAGAAAACCCTTATTTTGAAATTATCAAGCAGAAGAACTTGAAAACAGAAAACAATCTAATAGAATCAGAGAAGTCTACAATATGTGGGAGGAAGATAGGTGAAAGAGAAAGAAATGAAAGAAATAATTACTGTATAATCTGTAGGACTTTCAAATGCCCATTAAGAAAAATTTGTATTCCTTAGTAAAAGTAATTTTGTCTGACCTACTACCAGCTGAAAAGCTAATAAGCTTCCTCCTAACAATGTGAACATGTAGACACTGTATGTTCACTTTACGTGCACAGAATTTGAAATAATGTAGTTGTTAATACTGAGAGTACACAGAAATTCCACTTTTGTGGAAACTGAAATGACACTTGAGACATTTGCACTGAAAACCACAGCTGGGATAACATTGCACAAACTCGATGCTGGCCTGGTCAAAACAGAGCGCTGTTCAAGAGACACAGGCACAGGGTACTACATTTAGGTAGGAAAAGCTAAAACTGCTCAGATCCAGGGGGGGAAAGCAACTGGATCCCTAACAGTCCTGCAGAAAAGACTCAAGAAATACAGTGGATCACAACTGAACATAATGGCCCACTGAAATACAGAACCAGGACTACACATGGTAAATCCTATGAAGCAACCTCTGCTCTAGTCGTCCCTGGTAAACCCTGAGAAGATATACTTTAAGTAAGATGCATACCCTTCAGGAAATCCAAGGCAGATAAGTAAGCACAATCAACAGTCTGAAAAGTTGGCTTCTGAGGTAAAATTTAAAGAATCCAGGATATTTAGCTCAAAGAGGAGAAGATAAAAGAGGTCCTGGCAAGTTTTTGGGTACGTATCAGGCTGCTCCAGAGGGCAGAGAGCAACCTGTTTGTGGTGACAGTAGTGGGTAGGCCAAGAGGGAGTGAGGAGGAGGTATAATAGCAGCAAGGAAGATTCAGGCTACACAATATTGAGGGTCACATATTTATAGTGGTTTTGAAATAAGTAGAGTTTTTTTTAAAAATGGGCTAGACCAGCTTCTGCCAGATGAGAATATAATACTATCTGCAGACAATAGGATGGGCATCCCTCAAAATCATAGAATCATAGAATCATTAAGGTTGGAAAAGACATTTAAGATCATCGAGTTCAACCATTAACCCAGCACTGCCAAGTCCACCACTAAACCATGTCCCTAAGAATCACAGCTATATGTCTTTTAAATACCTCCAGGGATGGGGGACTCAGCCACTTCCCTGGGCAGCCTGTTCCAGTGCCTGACTACCCTTTCGGTGAAGAAGTTTTTCCTAATATCCAACCTAAACCTCCCCTGGCGCAGCTTGAGGCCGTTTCCTCTTGTCCTATCGCTTGTTACTAGGGAGAAGAGACCAACCCCCACCTCGCTACAACCTCCATTCAGGTAGTTGTAGGGAGCAATAAGGTCTCCCCTCAGCCTCCTTTTCTCCAGGCTAAACAGCCCCAGCTCCCTCAGCCGCTCCTCATAAGACTTGTTCTCCAGACCCTTCACCAGCTTCGTTGACCTTCTCCGGACACGCTCCAGCACCTCGATGTCCTTCTTGTAGTGAGGGGCCCAAAACTGAACACAGGACTCGAGGTGCGGCCTCACCAGTGCCGAGTACAGGGGGACAATCATTTCCCTGGTCCTGCTGGCCACACTATTCCTGATACAAGCCAGGATGCTATTGGCCTTCTTGGCCACCTGGGCACACTGCTGGCTCATAGTCAGCTGGCTGTCAACCAACACCATCAGGTCCTTTTCTGCCAGGCAGCTCTCCAGCCACTCTTCCCCAAGCCTGTAGCGTTGCATGGGATTGTTGTGATGGAAGTGCAGGACCTGGCACTGAGCCTTGCTGAACTTCATACAATTGGCCTCGACCCATCGATCCAGCCTGTCCAGATCCCTTTGTTGGTAGCCTTCCTACCCTCCAGCAGATCGACACTTCCACCCAACTTGGTGTCATCTGCAAACTTACCGAGGGTGTACTTGATCCCCTCGTCCAGATCATTGATAAAGATATTAGACAGAACTGGCCCCAATACTGAGCCCTGGGGAACATCACTTGTCACCGGCCGCCAACTGGGTTTAACTCCTTTCACCACCACTCTTTGGGCCCAGCCATCCAGCCAGTTTTTTACCCAGCGAAGTGTATGTCCATCCAAGCCATGAGCAGCCAGTTTCTCCAGGAGAATGTTGTGGGAAACCATGTCAAAGGCCTTACTAAAGTCCAAGTAGACAACATCCACAGCCTTTCCCTCATCCACTAAGCAGGTCACCTTGTGATAGAAGGAGATCAGGTTAGTCAAGCAGGACCTGCCTTTCATAAACCTAGGCTGACTGGGCCTGATCCCCTGGATGTCCCACACATGCTGCATGATGGCACTCAGGATGATCTGCTCCATTACCTTTCCCGGCACCAAGGTCAGGCTGACAGGCCTGTACTTTCCTGGATCCTCGTTCCAGCCCTTCTTGTAGATGGGCATCACATTTGCTAACTTCCAGTAGACTAGGATGTCCCTGGACAGCCAGGACTGCTGACAGATGATGGAAAGTGGCTTCATGCAAAATATACATTCTGAAATCATGCTGAACGTTTATAAGTAATACTTGCTGTCGACTGATAAGCACTCTTTTATCTTTAATATTCCTTTTTTATAAAGTTGCCCTCTTACAAAGCAACTTGCTGGTCTTTTGAGCAGTCTCTTTTCATAGACTTAACTTCATAGAAATAATTTTCAGTTGTTCTGTGCTATTTGTAGCACCGCAGTTTAAAGCTACTCCTTGGGGACAGAACTGTGATGATGACAGCCCAGGATAGCTTGCACTGCAACAGAAAATACTTGGTACAATACAAGAGGATTAAAAGAACATGAAAAAAGTTGGTGGATACTATAACCCCACACAAGGCAAAATAAACAGAAACCTATGCTGATAGAAGGTAATTGCGATGTTAAAACCCAGAAGTGTAGCATAAAGCAAGGACTAGCTGCTCTGCAATCACAGATCAGCACATGTGCATTAGGAAAGGATGGGCTGGACTTTGTTGCATAGCTGTAATACCATGAGGTATGCAGAATGCATATTTCAGAATGCAGAAATCACATTCACTGTTGTATTGCAATGTCAACACCTAACTTCGTTAATTGTCCAAATGCAATTTCATAGATGAGATAGGATGGCATTCAAGATAGAACACTGTAAGGACAAAACCCTGGTTAGAGATTGCTATAGCTAGGCACTGCATCTACAGGGAAGATGTGTTGACAGATACATAGTCGTGTATATTGCACCAATCCATAAGTCTAAAAAATTTAGAGTTATCTCAGTAAAGGTCACTGCAAACAAACACACTCTATTGCCATAGCCTCATTGACTCTTGTGAACCAAAAACAATTTGAGAAGATGCAAATATCAAGATAGAGGAAAGGTCAACTTTTCCAGAAGTAAGCAATAAAGCACAAAAGCTGCAATAGCAGATACAGCTGTTACTGGTTCTTGGTTTTTTCTCGTCAAGCGTATGGGCAGCTGCAAGGACAGAGGATATTTGCCATGCTTAATTACATGTTTGTAAAGAGGACTGTGCAATTTCAAGGGCAGAATTTTTTGAAAACTATCCTAAAAGAAATTAAGAAAGACTGTGAGGATCATGGAAAGCAGATTTCTCTTATTTTCAGGAGCAAAGTGTTATGTTGGGAAGAAGGAATAAGTAAGATCTGGACAAGACTTTCTGAGTCCAAGTCAATGCTGACTGCATCAGTTTAGCTCTATTCCAACATTCTCATTATTACAAAATAATTGTCAAATTTATTTTTAACTCATATTCATATACATTGTACCAGGAATTTTTTCAACATCACTGTGAATCAACAATGTACTAAGTCTCTTAAATACAGTTGTGTCCATTCTCATTTTAAAACAACAATTCGTATCTTCATGGTGCAATCAAATCTCCATACTTCATACTCAGAGGCGAGCAGGCCAGTCCCATGCAGTGCTCTTCTTGACCTCAATGTAAAAGTACTAGACAACTTAAACCACCACTACTGCATGCCAGAACAGATAAAATAGTAGATGAATGAAGAAAAGGCAGGGAGGCGAAGAGTGCTAAATGAGGACAAATATGCCAAACTCCACTGACAGTTGTAGCTGACACCACCTGGGGAAAAGGGCTGCAGATCAACCCCTGCAAGCACAACTGCAAGGACCTGGAAGGGTGTCCAGAAAGGGTTGAGAACTTTGAAAGAGAGGTGCCTAAAAACACAGCTCTAATCTTACTAATCTTACTACATTAGGCTGGACACTGTTGTAAGATGCTACAATTTGTTGCTCTGTTTACCATTATCGGGTCAGGAAATAAAAGAAACTAGTCACGGAAACCAGTGTCACAGCTTCATGCAGGTGGAGCATTAATGGAAAACTGTACGAGAAGAAAAAAATTGCCACAGACAAGAGTGCACAGGATGAGTAATTGCAGCTAAAAAGGGATGCATAGGATGATACCAAAGGCCCCAGGTTTACCAGCAACTCAACAATGGTTAGTTATAGGTGACAGAGCAAACTTAGGAGATGGTCAAAACCCATTTTAGGGGTAACAAAAAGCACAAGAAACAAATATGTAACAAACATACATACAACACACTGCATATGATAAAATTGGGTATAATGCAGACCCGAAGACCAAGTTTGAAAAAGTGAAGTGTAAAGCTTTAGAAAATATATAAAATCGGCTCAAGTGGACCCAAGCACATGGAGGAAGAAAACATCAGCATGAACACTATTCACCTCCTGGTAAAGAGGAGGAAGACATTCCTATCACACTCATCCCAGCAAAGACCTGAAGATATCAACACTTTGTTGTGGCTCCTCCCAGCCTAAACTCGTGAACATTAGCACCCTGCAGAGCATCAAAGGGTGACCCTAACGTCAGAATATAAGGGGGACATACTAGAAGTATTTTGTTGGGTTGGGTTTTTTTTTTTGGTCATGTTTTTTTGTACAACAGTTTTAACTGTATATTGTTAATGAGTTTTGTTTTGTATTAATTAGATAATTTGGACTGTAAGTATTAGTATTATGGTAAGAGGAGTAACAATAACTGTTTGTTGTGGTTTGTTTACACTGATACAACTTTAATTAGACTAACAATAAATTCTTACCTCCAGGTATAAGAAATGGTCCCCTTTTTGCCCACAATATCACAAGCATAACATCACCACTGATACTTTGAAAACAAGAGCTTACTGCCATATACAGAAAATGCATCCCTAATCCGAATGTTTTGGGGACCAAAACCATCTACTTTACTGAAATGTGTGAAGGAGTTTCCAGGCAACCACAGAGTATTCCAGATGATATTTTTAGCTGTATAGAAAAGGTTCATAAATGTTGCTTACCAGGCTTTGCATCTGGTTCCTTAATTTATCAAGCCATGTTGGAAAGCTTTACAAAGTAATAAAATAAAATAAAAATACAAGGAGAAAAAAAAAAGAGACAAGGAAAAGAAAATGTTGGCTGTGACAGCTTTAAATACAGTTGATAATTCAGTATCATTTGAGCCATTACTTAGCAGTCAATACGTACAAGCTCTCCTAGCTAAAACTGATTAATATCACAGATTCTAGATAATCTAGAGATAAATGTTAGATTCAGTGACAAATTAAAGAGTAAACGTGCACTTTTTAAAATGAGGATATAGTGATATAAGACATGAAATATAAGATGTGCTAAACTTAACAATGTGGCTTTTGGCTTTAAGCCTATGTTTTCTTAAATCTATGTCATTCACCAGTTTTTATAGCTTAATAGCTGTCTGTCTCGCCAGGATTTTCTGTTTTCTTAAGCACTAAACAATTATACACCAGCTTATTGAATTGATCTGTTTTTTCAAACATTTTATAATATAACTCCTCAGTAATACTGAGTAGCTCTATAATGAACCTTTCATTTTAACTACTGCATAAATTAACCTGAAGCCAAACATTTCCAAAATATGCACACTTCCTCTTTTCCTCCCTCTCTATAGGTACAAACACTTAAATTTTTAGAGTCAAGTTTGTTTGTTTCTGCACATATAATTTTATTGTTCGTAAACAGTGTCAGATTTATACAACTCCACTGTCATACAGGATAGTAGCATAACATGGTTTAACCTATTTATTGCTGATAGCAGATGAGAAAAAAGTTCCAGAATAACATTTTAAAGTGTAAAAATAAGAGCCTTGTGGATGCTCCTGTGTTAACACCCCTTTCAGACTAATGGGATCTGTCCACACCTTTCTCAGCCTCGTGCTCCTTCTCCATGACCATTTATAAAACTTTTGGACCCGAGAAGTTCTGCTGCACACTGTGAGGCAGGATCTTCTTCGTGGAGCTACAGGGCAGCAGTTCAAGTTTAAAAACATTTTCACCATTCTAAAGAAATCTTTTAGCACAAGTTCAAATGCACATATATACTCTGTCCTAGGCCCCAGATAAAAGCTGAGGGAAAAAGTTATTAGAGTTCTTCTTAGGCAGCTTCCTAGGCTGCACATTCAGAACTGCATTTATTTCACTTATGCAACATTAGTTCTTTTTTAGCTTATACGATTAAATAATTTAGTCGAAGATCTCTAAGTTTAAGGTTTCTGTCTTTGGTTACAGCACTGCTAAATCCCGTGCAAGCTTTTACACATACTGACCCTGCAGATCTGTCTCAAAGTTGTTAGGGAAGAATCATTGCTGCAGTGAGTTCCTTATTGAAAATGTTGCAGAAAAGAAAATGGATGAAGTTAGTTGTTAAAATCTTAGTAGGCTGCAGTAATGGAAAACTAGCTTCAGTGTTTCTAAGCCAAGTAAAGATTGATATGGAACTTGCGACATTCTGTGATTCAATAGCAAATTTAAGCAAGTTTGTGAAGCTCTCTAGGGCAATGCAGCCCTTTCTTCACCACTAAGCAAGCTACCAGACAAGTGCCACTCAGTTCCAACTCTATTATAATTATTGGTTCACCTAGGTAAATTACAGAGTAAACTGAAAATTGTGCATATCCACTTAAACAAAAGCAGGATGAAAATCAAGAGAAATTATATGGGAGAAACTTCAGATCCAGTCCACTTCCCTGAATTTGAGGTGTCACTCCTCTCTGCAGTTTAAGACAAGTTTTTTTCTAAAATTTGCATAACGTTCTCTGTAGACATAATTCGGAGGGGGTTGTTCTGCCGAATCCCTTTCCAATTAAGGTATTTAATTTATCGTGTGAATTCAACAATTTTTCTGTAAATTATGGAAATGAGTCAGAAAATATGACAACTGGTAGCCAAAGGAGTGACAATACAACAGGAGTCTTTTGCATCTGCAGAAAATGAACACATTTCTCCTTTAATGCTCTGGCAATAAAATAAAAAGGAGCTCTGCATAACATGGTCTACCAAACAAAGACAAGTCAGTTTAAATTAAATGAAAACAATTATTTCCCTACTTTTCTGTTATTTCAGTCACAGTTTTAAAATGTTTCAATGATGCAAGATACAACTAGTTAAGATAAATTGCAAAAAGAGAGTTTCAGATCCTCAAAAGTATCTGCAGCAGAATTTACAGACCAAGCCCACAGTCAGAAGTTAAACCACAATGAATATAGAAGGCAAGACAGAGTTTTCCAAGAGAAACTAGATTTAACTACATAAATGAGGTCTTATCAAACAAGATAACCTTTGTCTGTAAATATTGAGGGATTTTAGCTTTAGAGAGAGGACAACAGGGAAAATTTAGACCTAGGATGTTTGCTTGACAGAAGTGACATGGAGTGCTGATTTATAGAATTTGTCCTACTACCCAGAAAGGTCATAGTGATTACATTAGTTAGTTAAAAGAATAAAACTATAAATTTTTTAAAAAGTTCATCAGTTTGGGGTTTTTTGCTAAAATTGTTTTTGTTAATAATACCAAAGTTGATTTTAGTTAGAAGTGAAACCTCCAAATGATCAATTATCCAGCCAAATGTCCATCTAGCTGTTATGCTTTTTGTTTTTAAGTATCTATGACTAAAACTTGGTATAGCTTGAGAAGATGCCCTCTGGCATATAAAGAGTGAAGTGATATAGGGTAAGGTGAATCATTTCATGAATTAGACCTTTAACATAGGTCAGATGAATCACAGCTGTTGATCACCTCCACGGCTTATTGACCTCCTTCAGAGATTACTTTAAGGGCAGCTGAAGGTAATTACCTTAAACATTGATGTCTGAGGGATCACAGATCACCAAAGGTACCAGAATGGGCTCAGGCAATAGTGTGAAGACATAACCCCTCTGCAGAAGCAAAAAAAAAAGCCAAGATAGCTCCCTCAAGGTTTATGATTTGAAACTCTGTCTTCTGCTGGGGCTGGAGCAAATAGCAGTCCGAAATTATAGAAGAATTCAGTGAGTCCAAAAATCTGTCCCTGTCCCCTTGCAGAAATAATTAATTCATCAAAGGAACATGAGAACAGCCATAGATGGTAATACCAAAGGTTCACCTGTGCAAGACTCCTGTCTCCAACAGGGAAAGTAGTGGCAATAATGTGGGAATAAATATACAAATAAGGCAAACATACAATTGCATTTCTCCTGGCATACCTTCCCAGCTTCCAGCAGTCTGCAGCCAAAATAGAGACAGTAGCTCTTCTCTGAAATAGGCAATATTTCTTTTGTTTGCTCTTGGGTTTGCACCTTGTTTCTTGAAGATGAGAGCAGCAGAGTCTGTTGCAACCTTCTAAAAGGAGGAGAGGACCTTCCCCTGCCTCAGAAACTACTCAGCCTGGCCCTGGGAAAGAGGTGTCCAGAGGTGGAAGAGAGCAAGAACGTGGGGGTCTGCAAGGAGCGAGGTGCCTGCATTGTGTGCAGAGACCACTGAGAGGGGCAGACTAAAGCAGGGCCACAGAGGTGATGGGTCCCTCTTCGTGGATACTAGAAGGAACTGCACAGAGTTCACAGCAGCTCAGCAACTCATTGAACTGACTGAAACCAAACCAAGGAGGAAGGACCTGCCCCACAGAAGCAGAAGTGGTTATAAAGTGATTTTGTGCATTCTTTCTGAGCCAGTCGTTTTGAGCATCCTCTATTAAAAAAAAACCAAAACAAACAAACAAACAAAAACTAGTCTAAATTTCAACAAGATCTTGCTTTATTTTACTCTTTAAATCTTTTCTCTCTTTTGGGAGATCTCATTACAGTTCAAAGCTCTAGACATGCTTGCCTAAGAGTTAAAGTCAAAATAGGAGACAGGTACAATCCTCAAAGGGGCTTTACTTTCACCTTTTTCATCTTTTCTCAGATGCTTTATCAATGCTTTATCAATAAAGTAAAATCACATGGGGCCAAATGAAAGCACTGTAGAAGTCCTAAAGTTTGCCATATCTGTTTATTTAAAGTCTCAGTACTAATCTTTCATTAACATAGATATTTCATAGAATTAGGCTAAATAAATTGATGAACAGGTACAAGAAAACTAAATAGGAAAGCGTTCTGCATTTTAAAAGGCAGCTAAGTATGCAAATTTTATTATTTAAATTAAAATGTCAGTTCCCTCAAATTATATTAATGATACCACGTTCGTAATGGAAAAATTGTATCAAGGCTGGGGACTGATAAAGAATTCCATAATCTTTTAATTGCATTTGGTAGAGTGAATTAGAAAGTTATTAGATTTCTAACACTTAAGCCTCTGTATAAAACATTATTCTGGTAGAAAATTAAACACTGAACTACAATCTACTTTCATTTTTATGAGAAAAACATATTGAACAAATTTACCCAAACCATCAGAGTACAAGATGTACTGTATTTTAGGAAATTCATTTCCATGCACTGGAGGACTAAAATCCATAGAGACTTACAGCAGCACTACTTCAGTAATGATAAATAAGCGACAGCTACCATCAAGATAGTGGAATTCAGGAATCACCAATGAGATCTCAGTAGAAGTTTGCAAGTTCCATTAATTGTTAATAGAAATTATGTGTATGCTTTAATAGCATTTATTCATTAATCTGACAAGTTTGCCATGAATACAGAAGAGGGAGAAATCATACAGAACAAATACAGCCCCTATTTACTTTCAAGGTTGCAGTTGAAGATCAGCCAGTGAATAATAGAAACCTGCACTGTCAACAATGCCATTTGTTTTCAGTTATTTTACTGACATAAAGTAGAACAAAAACCAATCATCATCAGTTATTAAGTTTCTTTTAGTATTGACTCCAACTGCTTTGCAGTTTCAAAAGAATATCTTACCGGTAGCATATGCAACCAGTGCTATGTGGTCTTTACTGACTGTCTGTGGCTTTTCAAAAACACTTATAGGTGTTGGGTTTAATTCAAGAAATCCTACGTGGTTCAGCGCCCACTTATCTGAGACAGAAAAGCAAGGGTGAAAATTGATTTCTTAAATTGCCGATGTGAACACCTTCCTTATGTTCTTAGCCACTGTGACTTCAAATGCCTTCAAATGTCTTCAGTTTCTGCATCGTCCTACACCTTAGTAATATAGCACTTTTGTTGTTATACTACATCAGTAACCTTTTAACTTCTTAACAGTCAATAATCTTTATGGGCTGAAATCACCCATTTCCATGGCAAATGCTCTGGAACAAGGAAGCTGCCACAGCAGCTGTGAGACTGGCTGAAATGGGGAAGAAAGCCTGGCTGACATGGCCCCTTTCCTAACCTCATACTGCTCCAGGGCACCAGGACTTCCACTGCATGCCAACAAGGTCTTGCTGGCTGTATCAACACTGTTAGATAACTGCTTAGCCCAAGCCCACAGCAAGGTCCTGGTCCCCCAGAGTCCCCCCTTGTGTAAGTGTTGCTTTGCTCCCAGACTCCTTTGCAGCAACCCAGCTTGTTTCATCTGAGATAAAAATAAGCCAAGGTGCAGTTCTAGAGACATTCATTTCAGGGATCACACCCAAACAGCAGCATGGGTGAGTCTGGATCAGGTTTGGGTCCCTCTGCTCTGTACAGTTACTCCAGTGTTATCCCTGGTGGCTTCATGCACTCAAACTCCATCACATGTACCAGATAATGCAACATACGCCCTCAGCCTCATAACCTTAAAACACAGTTCTGCTAGGCCCTCACTGCAAACCTAAAAATTAACCCGTACATACAATGTCAAGAGGAAACACAGGGCCAATTGTTGTGCTTTGGAGATACGGCCAGTCTGCTCTGAAGGGACAAGGTCTGAGCAGTGTGGACACAAGCCATTCTGGACCTCTAAGGCCTGAGGGCTGGGGATCAGTTCCTGGAACAAATGTGTTTAGTAGCAAAGCTATACCTATTAAAACATGTTGCTCCAGACACAGTAGCCCATATCCTCCCACTGGTGACGGCAATACACAACACTGGTGTTTCCCTAGGTCCCAGCAGAGAGGACAACCTTCTGCTACTGGTACCTTTTAAGGCAGTCAATACACCAGAAGTGGCAGCGGCAGATATGGAAGGGCTTGTTTACAACTTGATCACTGTTGTACAGCTATAACTTGCTCTATATTCTGCATAACGAAAATGGATTTCAACATAGTATCTGTGTATATGATGATTCGATCAATGATTTATTGATCATGAGTTATTCCTCTTCATGGCTGTTGCATCTTTCAGCCACTGGGATGGATGTACACAGTGCGGGAATTCAGATTGCATGAAAAAACATAAATCTGAGATGCCATAACGTTCAAGTGCTCAGCAGCCAAAAAAATATTTTTAACTTTTTGTAGGGCAATGCACAGGTAGGTTTTATGACTGTCCTTCAGTTAAATATGAGCTTTAATTTTGTTCTGTTTTTAGGATATGCAGAGCCTGTCCTCATACAGATATACAACTATCTATATAAAAATCTGCACGTATAGGTATATACATAGAAATTATGCATGCAGCTACTTTCATTTCACACATATACAGTGTCTTCCTGATTTTATTTTGGGAAATGATTTATTCTAGTGATAAAGTAATAGACACTGGAATTTATACAAAGAGTTATCTATACTTAAGAAATGATGCCAGACTAGTTTTTCTTCCATGGAGTGATTATTTTCTGATCTCAAAAATGCATCTTGGTCATTCACTCAAACCTACAGTTCAATGATGCCAAGGTCAAACTTGCTCATTCTGTAATGTTTAGCCAGCTCATTAGTATCGGGAAGTCAGAAAAATGAAGTCACGAGCACTCTGTTATTTCTCCTGGGGTGACTGGGACGTGACTGCATTTTGAAAACCTGTTCTGAGAAACCGCTGTTCTGATTAACCTGGTAGAATTGTGAGGCCAGAGACATACAGGAAAGGGCTTTCTGAAAACATCCAGACTCAGAAAAAGATTACTGTTTTTTTTTTGGGGGGGGGGGGCAGGGGTGGGTGGTTGTTTTACTTAGATAGAAGACAACTAGGAAACTTACCAAGATCTAGGTAGATGCCTGGAACAAATGAGTTGAGAAAAAACATAAGAATAACACATCCCAGCACAGTCAGGCATTTGATGAGAAGAATTTTGTCTGTTATTCTGTGCTGTAGACAGGGAGAAAAAAAATTAATAACTGTATTAAAGTTAAAGGAGCTATCTATTATGCATAGAGTTCACAAAAGGATGTGTGAAGCACAAACTTCTGTTCTTGTATAGTATATTCCTCTCAGCAAAAAAGACAGAAATATTTAAATTGAAGAATTTCATGCATACCTATGAAAAACACAAATATGTGGCCCAATGTGATTTAAGGGACACAAGTAGCTAGCACCTGCTGCATACATTCAGCTATGTTCAGCTACCCCCATCACAACTTCAATTCGGTAGGAGTAGGGTTGAAATGCAATTCCTACTACAAAGGGCACTCCAGGCACTCTGGAATTTCATGACCTTGGACAAAATCACCCTTTTTTGCATGTTTGCTTTGAAAACCTATAACCTAGCCCAGAGGTCAGATCTTTCATGCCTCCTGTACAACCCTCATGGACATGCCAAGCCCATAATCCCTATGCAGCTGCTACAACCCAATGCCCAGCTCCTGCATCCCTGTGCCGATCTCCTCATGCTCTCATTCTCAGACCCAGTGCTTTCCGTCGTGGCTCTGCTTCTCTGCTCTGATCCCACTTTCGCCACCAACCCAGGGAATAACCTTCTCCCAGCCTGAGTCCCTCTCTCGTTTCCAGTCTCTCTTCCACACAGTTTAAAGCTCTACTGAAGTACAAGTAAATCTCTGTTCTTTAAAAAGTTTGTCTTTTATGCAATGCCTTGAAAAAGGTGTAAAACCTAATAAAAAATCCTGTTGATTTTGGTCTGTTTTCATGTGACATGTAGGACAGTGATGTCCCAGTCAAGGACTTGAGCTCCCAAACACAGGCCTGCATTCATTAGTGATGCCAGTGAGGTGGAGAGGATGCGACATTTAGACAAATTTAGGTGAAATTAATCCCACTACAGAGTTTACATCTCATCAGACCAGCTTCAGCATAAAGACTTAGGCAGTCTTAATGTGTGCACAGCAAAGAGAATAGGATTTATCCAAGTGGTGTATCCCTACTTGAATAATAAAGCAGGCATGTCACAGACAGTGTAGTAAATTAGAGTCAGTATTTGGTACATCAGCAGGAGTGTACTCTATCATCTTGCATCACGATTATAAACAACCTATTGACACCTTCTGACTCTTTGTGGCCATGGATTAAAAATTTAAGAAAACACTGCTGAATCATTTATTGATCCTTTAAATGATATTTTTCTAGGGAACAAAAGTATAAAACCTATCAAAAACTCACAATGTGGTTCAGTAACCCCATCCCATGGAGAAGCCAGCTAGCCTGCCTGCCAGCTTTTCTGCTATCATGAGAGTTACTAAATTTGCATTAGATTCAAAGCACTCTCTGTATAAAGGCATAGGTCCACTTACATGGACACTGAGAAAAACTGCCATCTACTTACTTTTTTCTGGAGTTCCTGAATGTTTGTTTCCCAGTTTTTATCTTCTTGTGAAATTTGCCTGAAAGAAAATGACACCTGCTTTTTTCCAGAGTGAAGTTAGAGCTCTGCCAAGGGTGTCGGAATAAATCCCTCTCATCACAAATAGATCACCCCTTCCCCTGTATGGAGTAATTCATATCACAAAGGAGTCGTGGCCTTCTTATGGCCAGCAGCAAAATTCCCATGAGCATTCACTTAAGACTCCACTTTTGTAACATGCTCCATTTATACACAAACCCTTCAGTTCATGAACAGTGCCACAGGCTTAGAAGGAGTGAGCCTCCAACGTATGGACCCCAGTATAGGATCTGGCTATATGCAACATGTAGCCCCCTAAATAGTTTCAGGAGTTGATGTATGCCCTGTTATGAAAAAACAAGGGTCGTGTGCTAATATCAACAAGTCAGAACACATATTTTACATTTGCATTTTATAATGAAGTTTTTAAGATCTGAATAACTTCATTGTGTTATCAGCATAGTCAGCCCTCCAGCAAAAAGCCTTGGGGTTTGCAGTTCAGTAGCACTGTTGTTAATGCTAATGAATTTTTACATTGCTCTAAATGTGCTGTGCTGGAGGAATCCTGATTTTCAAGATTAAATATACAATTTTTATTTATACTTCAGAAGTATCTCTTTAGAGTGTTGTAAAGTGTAATAATCTGCTATAACCTTTTAAAAAGGAGGTGATTTTAACAGCCTTTTTTGTCTTGAAGTACTAATATGGTCACTCCATTCAAAGTGCGCAATATCAGCAAAAATTATACAAAAAAATCATCTTATTACTAGAAGAGTTTAAAAAAATCATATATTTACATGTCCTTTTCCATACTGTCTATTTAACTTGTTTATTAATGAAAATTAATTCTTTCACTTTCACTTCAGTTTAGTCAATTCATTTTCAGAGTATTTATCGCTGCTATTCCCAGTCATCAAGTTCTGTAGCATAACAGTTGTTTTTTCCAGAATATAAAGAAAATAAGATTAACATTTTTCTTAGTCCTAGTTTATAAAAACTTCTCCTTTTCTATACATAAGCAGTGAATTATGCCTACAGTCAGATTCACACTGAATATTTGATTATGAAATAATTTTAAAATGCAGCAATTCACTGGTGACATATTTTTCAAAACTCAACAGTTCACTGAAGAACACTTGAATTTTTCAGTAAAAAAAAAAAAAATATAGCATTTTACTACACTGAAGCCACTATTGCAAGAAAAAATCTAATGGTGTATTTCTGATCTTTTTAAACCAAAAACTACCTGAAAATTCTAGGCCTTGAAATTTGGGTCATATCGACATATATTTTCCAGGTCTTACACATCGTTTTTGTCCAAAAATACTTTGTCTTTTATTGAGGCTGAGGGTGGCTCTTCATATCTGCCCCAACACCCATCTGATCAAGAGACAACTAAGAATATAGGTCTAGTCCCAGAGAAGATCCCTGAAAGCCTTCACTTTCAGCTCTGCCTAAAATTACTAGAGGTGAGCCCTTGGCTCATTGACCAAACAGAAATATTATCCCTGCAGCTTGTCCCCACCGAGGATCGGAGCAGGGGAGGTGGGACACGCTGGCCCCCGCTCACCTGTGAAATGTCCTCAGCTTCTTCCTCAGGAGCATCTCCAGAGTCAGCACCTTCTGCATCAAGAGGCATTTCACGGCAGTCTCCTCTCTGCTGGCTGGGTTAATGCGCTGCGCAGTCAGTCTCCAAACATAGATCTCATGTTTCAGCTCTAAAAAGATGCAAAATCACTTGTCTTAAAGCAGGTGTAATGCATATGAAACCAGAGACACACAAAATATGTGTAACTTGCCCTGGACTCAAACCTGTTAAAATGATTGGAATAGCTTCCCCACAATTTTCCACTTAGGAAGCTGCTTTTACCATTCATTTTGCAGAGCTGAAGGGAATGAAAAATAAATAGAAACTTTTCAAAATTTTAAATAAATTAATCTCAAAGTCCTTTTCCAAAGAAAAAGAAGTACTGTCTTCAAATGTTTGCAAATGTCTTCCGCAAGCTTTAGTTCTAAAATCGTATATCACATTCATTTTTCATCAGAAAATAAATGGCCAATATACATTATAGTGCTAACAGGATACTAGTCACTTTGTAATTAGGAATTACAGCAAATGCTCCTTCACCGTATTCAGAATGGACAACAGGTTTCCATTCACTCTATATTCATACAAGCAATTTTATCAATGTAAGGCAAAACTGAAAATTAGCACTGTCTTATGGAGTATCATTCAGTAATATTTTTTAAAGGTTTCCTAAGAGGACTTAATTCTTAGGCACTGAAAATACCCATAAACACAGCTACCATCACTTACATGCAGACCTGAATGATATCTGATCCTGCATAAGTTCAGACAGACTGATAAACACTTGAAATCAGTCTCCAAAATCTTTTTTCAACACTTTTTGATTTATTTTTTTCCAGTATTGTCAAGGCCTTGGAGAATGACTGAAAGGTGTTTGTTCCTGTTCAGGAAGGACCTTACACTGGACATGTCAAAAACAAGCTTTGGATTTTCCAGGAAATCACTAAAGAAATAAAAGCAGAATTTTCATTCAGTAACTGTCTGCACAAATGCTTCCTGATGAAGCAACAGGATGTTTCCTCACCATTTTTTTCTGTTCTCCTCAAATTTTATGTCATTGAAGACAACGTGTCAAGAATTCAAGGCTTTATATCTCAAGATCCCTGTTCAATCAGCAAATTGTTCTTATCCTAAGAAATGGACGTGGAAGTCTTTGCACCATGTATACAAACTATATGCATTATTTATAAAAAATAAATTATGTAATAACATAAGAAATATTTAAACACATTTTGATGCAGGCAGTGATATTAACATTTTCTGCTGCAAATCCCTAGTGGTTCATGGTATCTATCATCAAAAAGAGTACTAAATGTGTTTAATTACCCCCCTTCCTTTGTGACCAACTATTTATAATGACAATACGGAGTGAATCATGTAAAGATTGACCATAAGAGGAAATTAGACTTGATAGAACTCAAACATTTAAGAGCAAAAGTAAGCGTGTCCAGAGCCTGCACAGTTGACACAAAAAAGGAACCTAAACAGCAATTGACTCATACTTTGTATGGTTCATGTCTATAGATGAGCACACATCATCAAAATAGTAATCTTTGCCTGAGCTTTACAGCGCAAGACCAGAAATGTAAATTCACACTATCTAAAGCCCAATGACTGTCCCAGGTTATTAAACAACTAGTGCTCAGCTAAAGCTTTTCTTCCAAGAAGGGATTCATACCTGAACCCCAGAACCCCAGATAGAGGTGCAGAATATACCACTTTGTAATATATTTGGTGATTCTTGCTGGGATCATAATCTGACAGTAAAATATATTAAAACATGGACATGTTTTAATATATATAATGTTATATAATATATAAGGTCATGATTATCAAATGATCCACATGACTTTGTGCAGACACTCTATCCTGGCCATCATTTACTTTTTCATCAACATTTGTGACACACGACTGTATCAGCCGTGATTTTCTATTCTCTTCCAGAACATAAACAAGAAAGCAACAAAGCTTTAGGCCTGATTTTCTGTTCCCCACAGAAAAAAAAAAAAAAAAAAAAAAAACCAAACCAAAACAACAACAACAACAAAAAACCCACAAAACCAAACTCTCTGAGGATTATAGTTGATGGGATCTGTGCAAAAAAACTTATTTTAAACCTCAGAAATGGTGGCATTTTTTCATTCATAAGATGGCAAGATTAGATTTTAGGTCTCTGAATTTGTAACCACTGTAAATAGTAATTTCTGAAAGAAACTAGTGACCACATGCTTGCAGTCTGCTTCAGTTCCACAATTTCTGGTCAATGGGGCTACAAGCTATTTCGGTTGGCAGCTTCCACCTCATAACATCTACCTTGAAACTGATCTGAAATAGTAAGCTGGGAAGTTGTTCCTTCCCATAGAGATGAGCAAGACTAGATGGAGAAATGTTGGAATGTGGCTTTCTTGCACACTCTCCTGTGCAACTTCCGAGGCAAAATTTTTTTTTCTTTGAAGAAGTTTCCTGAGCCCTTTGGGTGAAAGAAATATTTCTTATGATCCTACATGCTGCCCTGGCCTGAACGAGATAGAAACTTTTGTATCTAATTGAAGCAGGCGAAGGGGGAGAACTCCCTCAACAGGTGAATGGCCGTTCTGTACTGCTCTCTCATGCAATTTTCAAGTCAATTGGAGTGTAACTTTGAAATTCTCATCAACAGTCCAAGAGAAAGTATGTGGTTTTGTCTTTTTCTGTGGCAAACACTCATGAAGCATGATTATCCAGTTTGCTATCCTGCTTTCCGATAGCTTATCTTTGCTGCAACACCTTTTCTGATCATGTCTGTTCATCCTGCCATAGCATTTCCTGCCATCCTTTCCAAGTGAAATTTCACCAAGGGTTTTGCTGATGGAGGAAAGTTGAATCTTTCATCATCTAACTGAGAGGCAGATCTCCAGCAGGTATTTTCCTACAAAGAATCTTTATCTCCTCTCCTTCAGAAAGGGGCAGCTAGCATCAGTGTAGCTGTGCCACAAAAAAACCCACAGAGCAGAAAGCAGCATGATTTGCGTTGTACATTCCTGTTTCACGTCTGAAGTGCCGTGGGGATAATCTCCAGGTTCAGCAATGTCAGCCTGGTGCTTTCTGGTCTATGTTAAAAAAAAATACGTTTTCACATGGTTTTTATCTTGCCTTTATGTACAGCAAGTGCATGCTTGATTGTTCAGTCGTTAGTTTTCTAAACATCCCAAGGATGCGAACATTCAACCTGCTGCGGAATTTACTTCAGACCAAAATGTCCTTTGAAAATTAGAACAGTTGCTACATCCTTTATAGTGTGATTCTTATTGCAGTAAGAATTTGTGAAGAGGTTTTCTAGGTCATCCCACAGAATATTTCTCCTATTTCTCTTTCATGCACACTCTTATTGTGATAGCCTGTTATGGCATCAGGTGATACATACGTATTAGCAGTAGGTTTTGTTTTGAAGGAAATATAATGCAGGACCCTTGAGGTCAATGAGAACACTGAATCCGGTCAAAAACCTTTGGGCCTTTCTATACTTCTCACATTTCAGGTCTGCAAACCCATTTAGGCAGCAACACCTAGAGTTTGGGAACATCTGATATTCTGTGACACATTATGTTACACATTATGGACAAGGGCTTAATGCACCTGCAGGGTCTTATCAATCACTTTGAAATTATGGCTAAGGCAGCATAAGGGCAGCATTTGGCTGCCCCTGAATGGGAAGGTCTCGCACCCTGTTTCCGCATGTCCATAAGTTCCTGTCCCTTCCTCAGAGGGGATCTAATGGTCATGTTACAGCAGGGTGAGCTCACTCTACTCACTCGTCCAACAAAACCCATCTGCGGGGTTTTCACAGGGTTAGCTTTATGGTGGATCAGCCTGCTAACCATTTTATCCTACCACTGCTAGGTCTATTGCTAATAATTGAAATGGCATGTGTGTGTGGCATGTACCTTTCATGGCAGTTTATCATTAAAGCACGTAAATTAACATTTAACTGCAACTGTAGTAGCAGTAGTTAAAGTGATATAAGCAAGGCAAAGTTTAGTATGCAGTGATCTGGAGTAGATGAAGACAGGAGAGCTGCAGCTCAGTCAAGGAATTCAGCCCATTATGATACTAAACTCTTTGTGAACACAGTAGCTTCATAAAGCCCAAAAAGCACAACAGCAATATACCTAGCATTATTATTTCACAAAAATTTTCTTTTTTTCTTTTTCTTTCTTTTTCTTTTCCCCCAGAAATTTAATTTCCAACAAGACAAGAATCATTTTTTACTTAGTTCTAGGATCAAATAAAGGATCAGCAAACCTGTAAACCTTATACTGCTAATCTGTTCTGGTTTTGCCATTTATCATATTTTACTATGCAGACTGCAGATATGACATCCTGGACCCACTGAATTTAATGGAGTTTCAGCTACTTACCTGAGCTGTAGAAAACATTTTCTGCGTCTTAGAACACATTAAGTTTCATTTTAAAATGCATATTCTTTCTGCAATCTGACAATTAATAGTCAGATTAATTTTCACTTAGAGTAATCACACATTCCCTCCCACCTGACTGCCAATAACAAAGAAGACATCCTCAAAAACTGAGTGTAATTAATTCCCAGTCTCAGAATCTGAAAAGGCCGGTCTTGTTAATTGAAGATACTCAGAAGAGCATGACCAACCTTGATGAGATGATAAGAATTATCATAAAATGGCAATTTTTACCTTGCAAGTGCACTAAATACATTAACTACCTTTCTGCAAGCAACACAAGTTTGCACTGCTGGGGTGTGACTAACGACATGCAAAGCATGTTCCTCTGAATGTGAGGGGGGGGTTTCTCTCCACATGCTATTGTAGCTTAACATTTTTCAGTAATTTTTCTTAGCTAACTTCTCAGAACAAGAATAATTCTGTTTAAATGTTAACTGAAAAGCAAATTAAGTACCATGAATAATAGCCTAAGCTAGTAATAGTAGTATCTATAACTTTTAATAATTTTTTTAATCCTTGATATTATGTAATTAATCCTCTAAGCATTATTAGACAGTAAGTGTCATCTCCATTTTAAAAACACAGAAATTAAGTCAGAAATGTGAAACACAAGTGTAGAAAGAATTCACTTTGAGGGATATTCCAGCTCAACAATTCCTGCCTCTCCTAGAGGCACCGCCCCTCAACAGGACACCAACATAAGGCTGTAATTCTGAAAAAAATGCCTGAAATGTCCTTGTCTTTATTCCCTTGAGTAGTCCAGTTTATTGATCATGGATAAAGATAAGCAGAGGCATAAACACTGTAGGGTCTTCAAAACTGCAACAAAACACACTTTGCCTTATTCAGCTAAATACTTGCAAAGGCATGCAAGAAATCTGCACAATGCTGCATAAAGAAATATGGAGCATTTATATAAGCTTTTTGATTCAAAGTCCAACAGCTGGGGTCCCATTTGGTCACCAAGGCACCTAATGACAGTTTGGTTGCCCAGCATGGGATTGCATCCATGGCACAGGACTTACAGGTCATCCTTATCCCTGCAGCAAAGCAGCTGGAGCCCGGGCAGAAATCTGCAAAGCTCAAATGGTGCTACACACCTAAGTCACCTCACAGGAGTTTTCTGTAATGTAACTGGAATTTTTCCTCACTGCACTTTGGGTTTCCCACGGTAATTTTAGCTACTGAAAGAATCTACAACTCTACAAGCCTACCCCTGCATTTTATAAGGATTTATAAGGGAAATTTAATACCTCTATGATGGTCACATAACACTCAGATGGAGTAATCTGCAGATATTAAAGAAGAGGGTTAGATCTCTCATAACATTTTAGGATGGTTGATAAAGACATACATTACTCTTCAGTTGGTTTGTCCCTGAACGAGGGATGGGATCTCTCTCAGGTGATATGGGCTCTGTTCCCATCTCTGGGTAAGTCGGACTTCCAGACACAAAGTTATTTCAGTCCTTGCAGTTTTGCCCCTTAGTTTCCTCTACTGCAGCTCCCCATCTTTTAAAAGCAGGACTCTGAGTATATTTAGGTTTCATGTGCACTCATTAGCACTTGCCTAACGTGATCACAATACTCTGTTCTGTTACGCTGAGAATGGCCCAGGGTCATGGGAAGTAGAAAGTCAAGTATTTTGAGCATTCATTTATCTAAAATTCCAGTGTAGTTTGTTTCAGAAAATTTTCATCAGGTTTGAAATCTAGAAAAATAATTCCTGTTTACTCATTACCAAAAAGTTTTAACTCAGACTGCCAGACTTAGCAATGAAAACCAATTTATCCAATATTTTCCATTAAAGTCTCACAATTAAAAAAAAAAAAAAAAATCTCTGTTCAATTCACTATCCTTTTCTCAAAAGTGGATAGTTACATTCCAGTCATAAAATATTTTGTACCACACAACTACTGCTGAGGTCCTTTCAATACCGGGGGGGGGGGGAAGTAACCACTTAAAGACGGTATTCTCAAAGTCCTATTACGGAAAAAAGAATCATGAAAAGATACAGCATGAAGAGGACAACTCCCATAAGCCAAAAGATAACACCTCATCTAATGCTTTTAATAGGGTAAAATGAAGACCAAAATAATGAAGCACAATTCAGACTCACCATATCTTTTAGCAACTGGTTTAGATGTAAAAATGGTGACTAATAAGTTCAGCTCATTTTGATAAATAAAAATGGCAGGAATAATTTAAAATCTGTCAAGGTTACACTTTTATTTGAAATATCATCACAGTGAAAGCTCTCTGCAGCAACGAGATACAGAGCACATGTTAAATTAACCTAAATTGTTCTCTTAAGCTCTGTATATCAGGAAGATCTTATGAGCTTCAGAACCGTCAGAGTAAAGTGAAAAACTTTGTCATAGCTTCACCAAAACACTGTCAATGCCAAGGCCAGGTCTTGCCAACCAGTGTATGTTTGTACAATCATTCCAGAGTTGTGGCATGCATCCAAAAATATCCAGGGGGACAAGTGCTGCAAAAGAAACAGGAGGTATCTCTTCCTAAGTTTTTACCTCCCATCAGTGATTTTTCTGTACTGATTCCTTCCATGAAACGTGTATAATAAAACTGTGTAGGGCTGTTCTATTGATTCAAAATGCCACTGTATTATACTTTCTTTCTGCATAAGGCAGGTAAAGTAATATTACAGCTGCCTTCTTGTGATGGCTACATTATCAATGCACTAAGCAAATAGTATGAGATTGTCATATTTCCCTTATTCTGCAATGTCAGAATAATATTTTTATCATCTGAAAACACGAAAAGACAGATGAACATTTTCCTCTTTCCAAGGGGAATATTCCATCAACTCTAAAGCACTACAAAGGACATATACAGGATTTTAAACACAAAATGATCTAAAATGTTTAAAAATATAAAAATCTTGAATTTGTGTAAAGGAAATAACTACACTTATTTTCATTCCTGATCATTAGAAGAGCTATTAAAAGTACAAATAATAAAAGACAGATTTTTTTTTTTTTTTTTTTTACATTTTCCAACGTAAAACCATGACACTTGTGGATCCTGATATATTATCCAAAAAGGAGTATACACAAAGTCTGCAGGGACCATAAGACTACCTAGTTCCTTTGAGACTGAAAGTCTTACAGTCCTTTAAAATAAAAGACACAATATGTACCAGAAAGATATGATCTTAGATCCCAAGATGATTCATGAGAAAGCTGCATCTTTTATTTTAGCATGTTCTCATTCACAGTAAGAGAGTTAAAAATGTTAAATATTCATTGTTAATATATAAAACTGGATTGCAGAGAAGAGAAAAAGAAAAAAACAGAAAACGTTTTCCTGTTGCACATTGTTCTTCAGGATTTAAAAATGCTTCCCATATATTCCCATGAATTTAACATCTTGGGTGAGGATGGCAGAATGCAATGCATATTGCAAACCTGCCATCCAGATTGAGCTTGGAGTTGAATGTTTGAAAATATCTTGAAATATCCTTTTCTTTGGACATTATTCTCTGCATAATCTGCCTGCTGGTTTTCTCACCTGAACTAATTTTCAAGTGAGGACAGCCCACTGCTTTCAACAGTTACATTAAAATACCAATAGTGCTTTACTAGCAGTAAGTGAAGTACCTACATAGGTATGGATGCACCTCAGGATTGAGATTTATCAAGGTACTTAATCCAGCTAGGTACTTGATGTACCTCTAACTGATTCTAGCAAGAATGGTTCCTACAGTTACAAATACATTATTAACTAAAATAGGGCTAAGGACTGTTCTCTGACTCCGAGCAGCGAACGCAGCTGTATTGATGCTACATAATACCTTACCCTGGGTCCTCTCTGTGCCCCTGCGGTGTCCTTGTGGCCCTGGACATGATTATTATTTTGCATGGGGTTTTTTTCAATTCAAAGTGTCTGAAGCAGCACTGGGGTTGTCTTGCAAGTCATCACAGTAGTTCTTCCCCAGCATTAAACTGAAAGGTTGTATGTCACACCGCAGGGCATGGTGTGGGGGCACGCACCAGTTAGAGGATGCAGAGGCCACCCGGACACCCCATGCCCTGAGAAAACAACAAAGCTCTTAACCTTTTAGCCACGGCCACCTGCCCTGGGGAGCATTCCCCCCAGCAGGCATCTCAGCTATGACAGGCACGAGGGTTCACATGGAAAAAATAATAATGACAGCACTGACCTATACCTTGTGTTCAGCTACAATTACAATTGGCAATGCCTGTGCTTGGTCAATCGTGTGCGGCACAAAGTACTATAACAGACATTTGCAGTCCTTATGGGACACAGAGGGGGAAACTCACCAGACATTAAGTGCTAAATGAGTTTTTCAGTTTTACCTAGTTTTCTCTCTTGACCTTTACCTTAGCTGTGGCATCCTTTGGACATTTTCATGCAAAATGAGGCCCAATGAGAGCAGTACTTACTCTAAGTCCAGGAACAACGCCTGGACATCTTGGGTCTGCAGCCAGCACAGTCCTATCAATCAGTTGCACGTCTGAACCTTCAGTTATCGCTCCCCTACTTCTTTCATCTTCTAGACTTTCTACCTTTTCACTGCCAGTTTTGTACATCTTTTTCCCCTCCTCCTCTCCCATTTCTTCTGAAGCAGCTGTAAAGCTCCACATGGAAGAAAGAAACAGATTTGCGCACTCATCTGGTTACCACATTTCACATTGTGGGAAACAGCACCGTGTTTTTCACACATTAAGCACTTACACATGACTATGATTAATTAGAAAATTCCGTCTGTTGGAGGCTTAACATACTGACTATCATACTATCATAGAAGTATTTTTCTCAGCTGCTGCAGACAGTGAGCTACACCAGAGGGAATAATGTGCTGCCACCTCTGCTGGCATCACCACTCCTGCTTCAACACTGGGTCTCTCTTTCAGCCAACAAAACCATCAGAAACTGGAGCAAGCAACGCAGGAGAAATGAGGAGCTGGTGCCAAATCTGTTGTCATGCTAAGAGAAAGCTCTTCCTCTTTGGCAAAAATGGCAATAGTAATACTTGTCACTAGACCACGTGCCACACACTGTCCTGGGGATAACGACCTTCCCGAACACTGAGGTCCACATTTCCACAGCTTGATAGCTGAGACATAACAGTGTATTGTCACGCTTCCCAGGGACTAAATAATGTATTGTTAATCCTTAAGGGAAGTAAAAACTGTGGTTTCAGGTTTGGGGGCAGGGAGGGAACAGCAAGTTTAATTCCTCTTACACTCATATATTATTATTTCCCCTTACATATTCTTTTTGGAAAGTATATATATATACACTTATATAAACACACACTTTTTAAACCTTCTCAGTCTACTACTCTAATCCTGCCATCTTTTTCTGCATCACACAGAACAAGGTACAAGTTTATCAGCTGAAAGTCGCACTCAAAAAAGTCCTCAAAATACCCCTTCATTCTTAAAAAGAATTTGATTTTCTCTCTCGTGGCTGAGTTCTTCAGATTCTTTTTTTCTTTTGTAATATGCCTCGCTTCAAGCTACTGCAGATAGATAGTGGCTCCTGGGGAAGGAACATGCCTTTTTTCTGCTACACAGGTGCTACAGCTCAGTCTGAAAGCCGACAATTTAAAGACACTGGTAACACACAGCATTGGAATTAATCTGCCAATGTATCATCAGAATAACAGCATTGTCTCTTCTTGAAAATTAGTGCTTATCCATTCTCAAAAATCTGTGTAGCCCAAAGCAAGAGAAAAAAAGCTTAAAGCACATGGCATACAGTGAAAAAATTCTGGGGAGAATAATATACCAATTAAGTCTCACATATCTTGTTTAATTGCTAATTGGGGGCAGGCTGAGGGAAAGCTGGTATTTAGTCAATTAAAACAGCTGCTTCAAACAAGCTATTTGAAGTTATCACAGAATCATTGCAACCTGAAATGGAAGGACCCCTGAAAGCACCTTCTGCAAATACAAATCACGACGGCTACCTCCTAATGGAGCTGTCTTTATCACTTTCTCTTCCCCTCTCACAGAAAATTTCAATATAAAGAGTAGCTCTTCAGCATTTGCTCTAATTGAACAGCTACTGATTAGCTTCACAGCAATGGAGGAGCAGCTGATTATAAGAACACATGGTATGCTGAAAGATTACCAAGAGATGAACTGAGGGAAATATGCTAGCCTCTTAAAAGTGTACAGTGTTTCACTAGCAAAAATATTGTGTCAGTGAATAAATTGTACTATTCAAATTAATCAAAAAATTGCCATGCGTACTCGATTTCTTAAAAATCCAAAACATATGCTTTAAAAGTTTATAGATGAAAGAAAAAAAATAGCAATTCTATTTTCTAAAATGTATATTCATAAAATAATGCTATTATGTCAGGATCAAAATTGCTCACAGTTGGCAGAATGTATTTTCTGACTGTTTAGATATTACTTATCTCAAGACACCTTGCAAGCTGGCCCTTTTAAAGAAAATTTAAGTATATAATAACTCTAGTTATTCATGGAAATGTCTATAAAGCTATGACTTTTATTAGAAAATAAGAAATGAATAAAAGCAAATTAATTCTTTTTAGACAAGAAAGTTGGGAAGTTACGAAAAAAAAAAAAAGCTGAATACCAAAGACTTAATAATTTACTTCCAGGCAACAAAGAAAAGGAATCATTTTTTATAATGATTCATAATTACAAAGGGTTTTATCTGGGAGTTTGCAAGGATTCCTTTCCTCCCCAACAAAAAGATAATTCCTTTCCCAGAGATGATCTCTTCCACAGGGAATTCTCATTCTTGAGTCCTTTGTAGAACAGGTAGGAACTTGCTCTATATTTAGTATTTTGATACAGAATCATAGAATGGTTTAGGTTGGAAGGGACTTTTAAAGGACATCTAATCCACCCCCCTGCAATCAGAAGGGACATCTTCAACTAGATCAGGTTGATAGAGCTCCATCCAACCTGACCTTGAATGTTTCCTGGGATGAGGCATCCACCACCTCTCTGGGCAACCTGTTCCAGTGTTTCACCACCCTCATCATAAAAAATTTCTTCCGTATATCTAGTCTAAATCTACCCTCTTTTAGTTTAAAACCATTATCCTTTGTCATATTGAAACAGGCCCTTCTAAAAAGACTATCCCCATCTTTCTTATAAACCCCTTTTAAGTACTGAAAGGCCACAATAAGGTCGTCTCGCAGCCTTCTCTTCTCCAGGCTGAATAACACCAACTCTCTCAGCCTGTCCTCATAGGAGAGGTGCTCCAACCCTCTGATCATTTTTGTGGCCCTCCTCTGGACCCGCTCCAACAGGTCCATGTCTGTCTTGTACCAGGAACCCCAGAGCTGGACGCAGCACTCCAGGTGGGGTCTCACAAGAGCGGAGTAGAGGGGTGGAATCACCTCCCTCGACCTGCTGGCCACGCTGCTTTTGGTGCAGCCCAGGATATGGCTGGCATTCTGGTCTGCGAGTGCACATTGCCAGCTCATGTTCAGCTTTTATTCCACCAGTACGAAGAAGAGAAGGAGCAATAGGAACATGAGCCAACTCCCCACCTGTTCAGATTATGCATTTCAGTAGTCTGTTGGGGACAACTTGGGAATAGATACTGTTTATCTCATAGCTTTTTTGCCTCTCTTCAAAGTACTAACTTTGACCAGACAAGTAGGAAGATCACTCACCCATGATACACAGTTCGCAATGCTTACTATTAAGTTTTTTATGGATATTTATTTTAGGTATTGATGCATTCCCACAAGACAAAACACAACATTAATTATTTAAAAATGACAAATTTAAGGCACATCTATGGCTAGGGGAGGAGAGCATCCCTTTCTGCAATTTTCAATGACTTACCTTCTCTAAAGGCATTCCTGGAACCCAGGATAAAATTCTAGCTATTTTAATGGAAGCTGACACAATGCAAACTGAGGTGAGCCAGAAGTGTGCTATCTTTTTTGCCTGTTGGTAAATAAAGTCTTTTTTCTCTTTGACCCAGAAGTATATAGTCAATAAATTTATTTACCAGGTAAGGAAGACCTCTTGCAACACCTTCCCTCGTACAAGAAGGTAGGAAGATTCTTGATGGCTTTCTGAAAAACCTTGCTTTTTGTAGTGTCACAGGGAAATATCTAGGCATTTTAGGAACTAAGTTCATTGCTTTATTATTTCTCTTGCTCTCAGGATCAAATCTCTAAGGGTGCAGAAAGCCTCAGCTGTTGTACAATGGTACAGTAATGAAAATGCATATCTCATGCCAAGCAAATATATAGAAGGAAAATTCTCCTTAATTCTCATAGAAAACAGTTACGTAGTATCACCTCTAGAACAGCTCAAAAGCGCTTTTGTTCTTAATACTGGGAAAGACTTTGACCCCTAGACCTGTGAACAGGTAGGCTGAGCATGCCTTGTGCTGAATGGGCACTGAAGTTCCTCAAAACCAAATGTCTGCACAAGAGCCAACTTTCTAAGCAGTGAAGCCTCTTCTCTGACCTTTCTATCAGATGGGATTCAAGAGGCATGGTACAATTCACTGAGGAGAGGACTTTCACTTCTGTCTTTTTAATAAAATCCTACTCGTAAAGATAATTTTCCCTGGAACAAGGCCTTGAAAGTGGTACTCATCTTGCCCAAATTAGGTACCTATCATGAAGATGTCTACCACTGAGTTAGTCACCTTGGACTTCCCTTGTACTCAAAAGAGAGAAGTAAACTTTTGGGGGATGCAATATGTCTGTTCTATTGTAGACAGCTATATTAGTCTTTAGAAGTGCTGATCTTTCTCCACGGATTACAAATGGAGCCAAGTTATATCAACTATATCAAAAATTATCCTCCCCATGCTAAACAGACACCATGCACACAGGTTCAGAGATGTCGTACAGCACATTAAAACATCTGTCACATGGTCAGTGGAAGCCTGCATCCTAAGTCTGTTGCAGCCACAAGTGAAAAAAAACCATCAGTCCCAGGGAAGAAACAGTTAAACTCAACTATCTTGGTACAAAACTTACTTGCTAAGAAATTATACTTAGTGAATTATTTCTTACCTCATAAAGAAATTGTGACCATTTGGGGTTTATTATTAAGTTTTACCATTCAGACAGAAGCCTGAGAACAATGATGAAACCTTCAAAGCGGCTGAATAGAAAAGCATAAAAGCCTGAAGACAAAACGGGACTGACAAACAGCCTTTAAAACAGCTTTACCAAAACTTCTAGAGACTACTGATGCCAGCAACCTAAAAAGGACATAGATTTAGTCCTACTGAATTATAAAAAATATACACCAGAGAAATTTAGGGTTGGAAGAGCCACAGAAGCAAGATGGAAAGAACTTGGAAAGTTGTTCTACTCTTGATGAAATGTCCTTTACTGACCACAGACCAGGAAAAGATTGCTGAAAAAATCCAGTGGAAGAACACTAGCAGTGTGGGAATGCATCAGTGCACTACACCTGTCATAAGGCAAACCTGGGACATTTCTAAAACTAGATTGTGAACTCGGCACCTTGAGCAGATATTATCTGTTACGATACAGAACACCCTGGTATTCAAGCCTATGGCTATAAATGATGCAAAATATCCCTATAAATTTTGAAAGGTATTTAATAATTCATGTCAACACCTCAACCTTAGCACCAGAAAAACATTCATTTCTAAAAGTCAGAAAATATCACGACTTAAAATAAAATCTAAATTATTAGTTAAAAAATTAATGTTCAGAGACTGAAGGAGAGTGGGCACTTCCATCTGAGGACAACATTATAGTAGGCACTATTCAGTTTCTATTTAGCACATATTCAGTGTAGTGATAATAAAAATGTTTTCACGCTCACACTTACCAACAATTTCACTCGGCTCCTTATTATAAAGTTTTTTGTTCCAGTAAAGAAGTCTGAGAAAAGGAAAGGAGACCAGAACAACAAGGCAGATGCCAACAAACATATGCCCCGTGAAGGCTGCAAAATCCAATCCCTGGAAATAAAAATGAAAACCTAAATTAAAAATCAGCTATTTTCCCATATTACTTACAGGGAAAAGTATTCAACTATATGTACTTTAGCAACCAATAATAAATATAAAGCAATAAAGTTCCAAGTACAGTATATGCTGTATTTAATCTGTTTCAAGGGGACAAGCCACATTACAATTTAATTGAGAGAATTAAAAAATAGCATTACAAGTTAATATGAAATATATTTAGTGTTCCTGACACAGATAGAAAAAAAAAAAAAAAACTGAATCATTAACTTTCACTTTCAGCACTTAAATCACTGTAAATTCATTTTAAATCACACTGAATCACAGAAACAGTTACATTTTAATGATCAGCTTTTGTTTTAAACTGATGACAACATGGATTTTTACAATAATTCTATCTGAACAAGGATTTCATCTAAATTCACAAGTATTCTACAATAAAAATATTATATGTCAATATTCTGTTTATTTTTCTACCTGCTTAATAAATGGACACATTTCTTTACATTTTACATAATGAAAGCCTTTAATGAAGGGGTTCTCAAAATGTTTAGGTAGAATATATTAAAAACCTACTGTTTTAAGCAATAAGATTGAATAGTGACACCCCTCCCTAAAACTTTGAAGTTAGCAATGCTTTGAGTAGGACGTTGGACTAGATGACCTCCAGGGCCCTTTTCAACTGAATTATTCCATGATTCCGTATTACACACACTGTAGTGGATCAGGGTTAGCCTTTGGGATGGGATTTTCTGAAGTACTCACAACTAGCCTGTCCAAAAGAAGTTGTCCGTGAAGCTCCAAGGGGGATCACATCCAAGTACTCTGGTAGCAAGGAACTGTCTTATATTCACAGAGCAGAGGTTGTCTGAACTGGTGATCCCAGCAGAACAGCTCTGTGACACTTGGAAGAAAGCTTGGTCCAAGCCCTGGGTAGCTCAGGTTGTCCAAACTGAATTTTTAGGGCATCCACTGATTTCTCAGAGACTCTAGAAAGTCACTGGATCTCCCTGTGCCACACCTCTATGTCTTTACAAGGATAATAGTGACTTGCCTTTTACCAAATACCTGTGTGCTACCTATAGACCCTTCTGTAATGCCAAGACAAATTAAAAACAGCTATATTCCCTCCTACTAAAAGAATTTGTAGGAGGAAAAAGCCGAAACATCTCTGGTTCAAAAAAGGAAAAAAAAGTTTCTCCATTGCACCACAGGGCATAATAAAAAATACACGACAAAAGAAACTGATTAAAGTAATAAAGAACTTTCGTAGCCAGATAAAGATTAGTGTTCTTTTGCAAAAAATCTATAGTTTCCAGACAGTTAAATAAATCTCAAACATAAATATGCAGTCCTGGGATTAGAATTTGATCCTATGAAAAATACAGGTTTCAGCTTCATGAGCTAAAGAAAATAATCCTTAGTTGCTATTTAATAGTAGATTCCTTACCTGTTCTACTCTCTAGCCACTAAAAGGTGAAACTGTATACATGTTCATTCACTGGCCTTTCATTATAACTCAGCTACTGCCATTGCTTTTATGAAAGTAGAAAGAAGACTTCATGAATTGGAATAAGATTATTTTAAGAATCAGACAGAAAAACATGATAGCACAAAGGAAAATAATATACATTCATTCAGTTTGCCTACATAATAGGTCAGCCAGTCAAATGTCTGACATCTCTGCAAGGCAGACTTTAAAAGTCAATTTTTATAAATACTCAGAAAGATTGGCCTCTGGGCATCAAGTCAAAATTCAGAGCTACAGGAGACATTTCTATGAAGGATGAAATCAACATTCATAACCCTGGGAAATTTACAAATAGCAATGAGAAAAAAAAATAATTTAAATTCTGCAAAGGCTCAATGTTTGTAAGACCTGCCCCCAAAGTATATAAAGTCCATATCCCCCATGTATATTTCCTTAATTATAGCCATTTAAAACTGACTATAAGTCTAATTTATATATGGGTTGCCTCTAAGATTATAGCCAAAAAGAAAAATCAGAAAATTTTGGCCAGAAAAACCAGAATCCTTAAAAGCACAGTGAACTGGCCTTGGTTTGGAAATTGCTCAAGTATTGACAATGTGCCATTAAACAGTTCAGGAAGTATGGAAAATAAGTTTTCAGTTTTGTATAGTCTATGAAATGACCTAAGGAGAGATAGGAAGCCTCAAGGAATTAAGCTGTAAAAACACTGAAGCTACACCAGCTAAAATAGCAATGCCTAAATCTGACTGGAAAAAAATTTATCCTCTGAAAAATGAAATGACTGGGAAACAGCTAGCTGAAGAGCAATAAAGTAATTAGAGGTGGTCAGAATATCCTCAACCCTGAATTACCAGAACCAGGAAAATTACTTTTGCATCCAGCTTAGTCTTAAAAAGAGCAGTGGGTGTGAAGCTTTTCTTAGGCTGGCAGCAATGTACCCACATCATGAAGAAGGACGCCAGCTACCAGGCAGAGCATACCAGCAGAAATTCTCTGCAGAGATGCTCAGACATAAATCTAATTGCTAATGTAGGAAATAAAAAAGAGAAACAGGAACCCAAAGAATCCTTGGAAACTCTCAACTTTAAATATGTAATGTTTCCACCATATGTTAATGGAACTTGAATTTAAGGAAGTGGCTTATTGCAAACAAGCACAAAGATTTACGAAGTCACTTGCTTCTAGGTTTTGAATATCACACCAATTTCAGAGCAAAACAATTGTTCTTTGCTACTGCAATGCCACAATGCAGAAGCCTCTCAAAAAAAAACAGCACAAAAAAATGTGCTGCTTGAAACCCACAAAACTAATTTCTCTATGAAAAGGAAAATCACATCAACCTAGAAGGCAAACTAAAATGCTGAAATTAAGAAGGAGGTCTCAGGTCTGACTGCCAGTTGAAAGGAATTTAAATGAGATGGAGATCACAATACTCTTAAAACAAAAATCAGGATTAACATAGCTTCATGACATAAGAGCTGACATAGATGAGTCTTAAAAGTGATTTGGAGACACCATCACAAGAGAAAAAAATTGTCTACTAGATTTTTTGGCATCCCATCCAGTGGCTTACCCAAACTTTTCAGAGAGGGTAGCTGGGCTGAGATTCAGGATTTTGTTAAACTTCATAATATCACCCCATTGATCTTTCTTATTTCTGAGATCCCTGGGGAAAAGGAAAACATGCTGCTCTGCTGCAACTGCAGAACAGCTTTCCGAGTCAGCTGAAACAAATAGTTTTCTAACACGGAGTGTGCTTATTTCAGGTAAGAGCTTGCGTGACAGTATTGCCTGTGATAGTGCAAGGCTGGATTCAATTCACTTCCCATCCCTTGCTCCCAGCTTTCCTCCCTGTTTCCTCCTTGTACTGATCCACAAGAGCCAGTGAGTGAAAATGAATCCTGACAATTGCTAGCCTTGGACAAGTTGTACCCTGTAGCCATGAGGAGGCTGAGGACTGCCAAGCGCACTCCTTTTTATGGCTGATAGCAGACAGGCTCACGGTGAAAAACAGTTCACTACCCACCCTGATGCTTTGCTGCTCTCTGCAGCAAACAGAACATGCTTCCAGGGAAGGAGCAGGCAGATTTCACACCTGGCACTACTGACTAGTAGTCAACTGGCAGCCTCTGGAGAACTTTAAGAGACTAAAGGGTTTATGTTGCACCACAGATATGAATGATGCAGCAGAGGATACCAACATGGTGGCACCGTTACTTCATCAGGTGCTCCTGCTCCCTTTCCCACACCCTACAAAGGGCATGCAGCATCTCCACAGAGCCTACATTCAGCCTTTGTGGCTGTGGATAACACATTTTATACCTCCTGAGTCCTCTGCACTGCTGGGGCCAGGATTCAGCATTGTAAAAACACATTAAAGTGCTCCACATCTGCTGCATACAACAAAATGTCATTTTCATAAAGATTTTCTTTTTCCTGCACAATAGACTGAAATAGAATTGACATGCACAATAGGCAAGAAATACTTTTCTCCCAGGAGCTTTCAACCCATCAGATAAATGCAATACATGCTTCAAATGTCCCTTACTTGAGGCTATGCTGATTGTGTTAAATTTCTCCCATTCCCCAGCTGACAGAAAATCTAAAGATTTTGTTTATCAAGACAACAGCCTAAAGGTTCCACTGCCTACAGATTCAGAGCTGAAACAGAGTGGGCATCTTTCCTTGGTTTATAGTTTTAAATGCAAAGTCAAATATATCAATTTCATATATAGAATAAAGTATCATACAGCTTTCCTAAAATAGTAATTTTCTGTCATCCTGATTATTTGAGGTTTTTTACTGCTTTTGGAGGTGTGAAATTAACTTCGAGTAATTCAGACCTTTCCAGGGGAAATCTGCCATTTTAGAGCAAAGAGAAAGCAAAAATTATAGCTAGGTGCAGCAATTCAGGGAGCTGCAAATAATGTGCTTCTAGAGAAAATGCCCTTTACTTAGTATTTTAAAATTAATAAAATGAGGAAGAGCAAGAGTAATTTATTATTTCTACTTTAGTTTAAACATCCCTTCTGGCTGAGTGACTGAGACCTATGTTGTCTCAGGAGGAACTGCTCATCACGTCGCTGAGCCAGAACTCACTGATGGTCTAACAAACAGAGTTACATGAAAATAATGCTTATCTGAGACACTGACAAACCTACTTTTTTGTCTTGCACTGTACTCTTTAATGGTTACTACATGTAGAGATGGGAAAAAATCTGAAATCAGTCATAAACCCATAAATTTTATTTCATATACCTTACCTAGGATTTAATTTTTTTCTTGAGAAAAAGAATCAATGAAACATTGACAGAAAGGGCAGGAGTTTTGAAAATTGATTAAAAGTTTTAACAACCTTGTATCCAGCAAACTCAACAAAAATAGCCTAGTAAACTATCAGAATCCATTTCACAATCTGCCAGTGCTTGAAATACCTTTATGGATTCACATATAGGATTTTCTTTCTTCCATTTTTCAGAATTATCTACTTCTATGCATAAATTTTTGGTACCACAATTTTTCATGAAATATAACCAACTAATATCTCATCATGCTAAATTTCAGCATGAAGGCTGCAAGTCTCCAAAATGCAGAACAGGATAACCTGATGGCTGTCCATTTTCCAGGGAATTCCTGTTAAATGGCAGGA
This sequence comes from Platalea leucorodia, assembly GCF_965183815.1. Lineage (NCBI taxonomy): Eukaryota > Metazoa > Chordata > Aves > Pelecaniformes > Threskiornithidae > Platalea > Platalea leucorodia. Next base: position 73,471,792 of record NC_138824.1, read on the forward strand.
ATAACTCTGAGTGGGATGCTGAAAACCCAAAATCCTCAGCAAAAATCAGATTAACAGTACAAGCTTTATCACATACTAACAAAGACAGTAAATAAGAGGATATAATACAACGACTAGCACATGCTAAAATTGCCTTTGCTCTTATCATTACCTCTTAGACAGATTAAAGCTAGGTACACTAATGAGCACTATGTTCACACCATCATTTTGCTCTGGAGACCTATTCACCATCCATTCTCTAAAGATCTTGTAATCACAGCCTAAGCTTGGAGCACAAGCAACTTCTGATTTCAAAGGCGTGACTGTAGATACTTGTGAAGTTCGCAAATATAGAGGACTTAACGTTCAACCTTTCTGAAAGCAATGACCATTTCGAGCCAGTTCATGCCCTACTGTGCATATAAAAATGGAGTTCCCAAAGTCTGAAGCACATATCTCTTCAAGATAAAAATATAATTTTGCTAACAACGGCCACTCAGTAGCAGTACTCTGAAGGTAATAAAAGATTAAAAAAAAAAAAGTTTTGTATTCACTGAATGAGTTTTCCATTTGCTCTTAATAAAAACTCTTATTTTCTTTGCCTAATATCACAACATAAATGTTATTTTGTGAGACTTCTTCCAACTCCAACTAAGAACAAGCAAGAGAACAACAAATCTTCCTCCCCTATTATGCAAATGTTCCACTGATTCCAGGCATGATGGTAGGGAAAATGTCAGTACAATAAATTAAACACTGCTACAAAGAAAAAAATCATTTTGGCATCCATTTGCATCTCAACACAAATAAACAGACTTATCCCTACATTTTAATGGGTAAACTGTAACAAAAATCTTATTTATTCAAACATACTTTAAATAAAATATTCTTAAGATGACATGAGTTTTCCCCAGAACCTAGGGAGAAAATCTCTCCAGCACTACAGTAAACAAAGAGTAAAGCATTTCTAACACTATAACCTAATAACAGCACCCAAAGTAACAAGGCTGCACTTCATTTTGTATGGATTTGAAATCCAAGGTTTCCTAAGAAAATGTAAACTTGCATAACATCTTACTAGGCTGCTTTTAGGAGTTGATGTACAACAGTAAAAGTTCAGGAAGATTGATAAAATTCTCCTCCTGAAGGCACCTAAAAAACCAGAAAAAACAATCATCTACATAGTGCAATAAACTATTCAGCCGCCTACAGGGGCATTTGTCCAAGTACTCCTGTACTTGCTACGAAAATATAACACTGAAAAAGAAGTCCAAGAGGATGAAGAGGGGAATTTCAATGACAATACCAAGGAGAAAAATTTCCTAGAATCGCAAAAGCATGGGCATAATGCTAAAAAGAAGTAAAAAACAGATATCTTCTGTAGAAAACATCATAATAGACTCTATAAAAAATACTACATGAAGTCCTATTTCCAAAATGCCATTATTGCATTCAAGAACTTTTACCTCTGTAACACTTTAAAAAAAAAAAAAAAAAAAAATTTCACTTGGTACAAATTTAGCAGACAACCCATGCATTTTAGAGGGAGATTTGGGGCTGATCATATAACCCTTTGTCACAGCAGCCTTTGCTCGAAGTAGTTTCAGAAACAAGATAACAATGTCTATGTTTCTTCTTCTGAATAAAAGAGAGCATGCTAGAGCAGGTGGACAAAATTAGGAATTGAGCTATTAGTTCAACAGCACAAACTGTAAGAGGCCAGATGGTCCACTTCCCTCCCTGCCCTCACTCTTGGCTTTATCCAGTTACTCCTGCCAGCGCTTTCCCAGGCAAATGTCCTTTATGGGGGGGAGCCCTAAGCAGTCAGGACATAAGCCAGCCCATGCCAATCAGCCTCAGAGCCAAGGATAGATCTTTGACCCTCTTTTATTTATATATATAGAGAGAGATAACAGATGAGAATACAGGAAAGAAGTAGTACAAGTCCCATGGTCCTGTGTTGAATCTGGTCTCTTTTATTATGTCCTTATTTCTGTGATGCAAAAAAAGATCAGAAAACAATGCAGAGTGAAAACATTTGGAAAGTTTTTGTTCTTGTTTCAAATACAGAATTTGCTATGATATCACATTTTCTAGGGTATTTATACATCTGAGTCCTCTTAAAATTATCAATATCTCATTGAAGAGAAATGTAAAATTGTTTCCTTTCAATATGATTGCTTAATTGCTTCCCATGTTTATAGCCACTTCTAAAGGTTCTACAGAGATGATGAGTTTCTGAGTATTTAGGAAAATGACCTGCATGGCAGGTGCTAATTATTGTTTTAGAAAAGAAGTTTTAAATAGTTGCACAGATTTCATATTTAACGTGAAATTTAGCTATCATCAAGTCCTCAGCCAGGAATATTACAATCTCCAAAGTCATCATCCTAACAAACTAATTGCAGCACATTTCAAATATATGGAAGGTAAACATTCCATTTATTAAATACTATGAACTTTCAAAGACATTTTTCAACCTGGACAGTACTTAATTAATTTGAGTGTATTCAGTTAATTAGAAGAGATCCTTTTTTCGTACAGCAATAGAAACATAACTGACTCCAACTAAAAAAAAAAAAAAAACCCTAGAATTTTATACTACAATTCCCTCATCCCACTTGCACAAGTATTTTCACACTAGCCCATACACTACATTGAATTCCTTTAAATTTATTTATTTGGGGGGTTTATGACACCTGGCCAAAACAACAAACACATGCCTCATGTCCCTACAGATGTGCCCATTACATTTCTGCCACTTCCATCGTGCTGTTTGGTGGTGGTGGTGCAGGGGCAGGAGAGCAGAGCTGCCCCATCACAGGAGGGGCTGCCCCTTGCATCCTGAGCAGACTGCCTTCCTGGTGCCCCCAGCACACCAGAGATGGGTGACACACCAAGGGGTACCAGGGAGACAGTGTCAGAGGCAGAAGTGGAACTTGATGCCCTCCTGTTCAGGGGTGGCTGGGAGAGCTGAAAGCATGGAAAACTCACGCAAACACCAGCTCCATGCAGAAGCTGAAGGCTGCAAGGTGAACACCTGCCAGCAGTGGCTCTGCCTGTCCACGGGGCAGAGAGGGCCATGTTGGTGGAAGGAGATGGTGGGACAGGGACGGTCCCGCTGGCAGGTGTCTGGAATCCTGCAGTCCCACCCAGCACCAGCCACCGTAGCCTTCCCTTTGGCACCAGTTAACCAGCAAAATGAAACAATAGAAGAGCCAAGAGTTGGAAGTTAAAATCTGTCATTGCAGCCTGCGGACACCAAACTGTTGGCAGGAGGTGGGAGCCAGCTGCGGCCTGTGCTGCATGGGAGGAGGCGCCGCTCTCCTCTCACCCCCCACATCCCCTTGGGCTGCGGCCGAAGGACAAAGTCTCTGCCTGCAGTGGAGTCATGTACGACATGGGTTGATGGGGGCAACGCAGCCTCTCACATTGTGGGTTTTTGAGTCTGAACAATTATTTCTGGTTTGAAATTTCTGAAAAGGAATCAAATTGTCTCAATATATTTAACTTTTGAGAGAAAGCCTATTCTGAAAAAAAGGGTTGGATTTTCATCTTCATTTTCACATTTTTCTTTTTTTCCAACTTGCTGCCCTCTCTTTACAGCCCTCCATTGTTTTGCTTCCTTCTTCACTTTGCCATTGACAAGGAAATCCTCCCCACCACCACCAAAAAAAAAAAGGAAACCGGTATTCTCTGTCCATATCAAAAAGTATATTCTGCATCACAGTTTTGTCCCCAAAAGATCACTCTCTTCTGTGTGATCATCCTACTAAGAAAGAAATAGCATAGCAGAGAAAGTGGATCATGTTCTGTTTATACAGCTGTCTGTGCGAAGAGAAGGTTGAACACTCAAGATCAGTACTTAATTTTAGTAGCCAAACGGCTTGCAGTACATACCTTCTTTCTCAGCTCCTGGTTTGAAACGATAATGACATTTGGAGGATCCCCAACAGCTGTGGCAGCCCCCCCAATATTCGTGAAGATTACTTCTGCAATCAGGACATGTCTAGGATCAAGATTAAGTACTTCACAGAGCCTGCAGCATAAAGAGAATGAAATTAACCTCTTACCCTATGACAGAATTACCTTAAATCTTAAAATTTATAAAATTTACACAATACAGTCATTTCACTGAAAAAATTGGAGGATTTTAAACATAATATTTTTGTGCGAGTATATCATTAGTTTTAATTGTGCTACATTATATGCGCTAAAGTAGTTATAGCAATATAAATGCAAAAATGATAGTTTTTTTACGTTTATAATGCAATAATTAATGGTTACAAAACTGATGAATTTTACAAAGCATTTCATGAAAAGTAATCAACTACTGCAAGAGTTGGGCTACAGAGAAAATAGCATTTCAAATTTTCAGCATCATAGAACTTTTTAAACCATGGTCCCCAGGCTACACTGACCTATGGAAAACTATTCTGGGCAACCACAGGCTCTGCACTCAGCATCAGTTATTAACTTTCTTGTGGGGAGCAGTGGTAGAGGATTGCGCAGGCAACCTATTAGCCATGAATCATCTATTAGAGACCTCAGCTTTCAGCCTAGGTTTATCTGGTTTATTCTGTTCCTATTTTTCCCCTTCTCTAAAGCTTGATCATGAGTATTTCTATTTGTAATGCAATAAGAGTAAAAAATACACATTCCTCATTATTAAAAAAATCTCAAAATGCTTTTACCAGTTCAAAAATATGTAATGATGCTTTAGTAAAACGCTTCTTTAATAAGAAGCATCTTAAAGTGTTCTGGCAAGTACTGGGATTGACTCAGTAACCTCATGATCCATTTCAATGCAGAGCCCACTTACACATAGTAATCTTCACAGAGATTACTTCAACTCACACAAATTACATTTACGCACAGATCTGCACAATCCGCTCATTTCTGAAGTACACGTTTGACTTTAAACTTGGGCCATGGTATTAAAGACTAAAAGTTAAAGTCACACCTAAGTACCTTGGAATAAGGGACGACTGCTTTCTGGCTCGTGGCTTATCAAAACATTGCTCCAGTGTGCAAAGATGGAGGCCATGCTTAAATTATTGCTCCCTCTGCCTAATACGGGACACAGGGAAGAGTGGGCAGCAAGAATGCTTTCTCAGGATTGCTTTCCCCGTACTGCTGTCACACGTTTCCCTGAAGGAAGAGTTGAGCTTTACCGCTCAAAGACTGTATTATTAAAACCTATATTTCAAAGAGAAAAGAGTGTGTTGCACAAAAGCTTAACTTGATACACTTACGCTGTCACCAAGAGTGTCAATTTAAACGTCAGAAAAAACACTGTCAGATGAAACCTATGTTAGCACATAAAAAATCCAGAACAAAAACAACTGTGCAAAAATACACTCTTTCCCCAACAGCATAAAACTATGCAGTTAAAAGGTACTTTGTAGTACAACTGGCCCAATTGTATCAATTGTGGTACAAGACCACAATTGTACTTGTAATTTTAACTTCATCACTTCTTGATTTCCAAATGTTTCAAAATATAACCTTAAGTTTTCTTTAGTGATTCGTTCTTTTTGATGGGCCTAGTGGTAGCTTGAAGAACCATTGGCATATGCCAAGAAAGGCCAAGCCCAAAGTATAAAACCATCAGAATGTGTTAGCTATATGGTAGGATTAAACTCTTTAGTTTACTTACCCTGGTTACATAATTCCCCATGTGAACAACCATTAGCCTTTGCCAATTCCCAATAACAAAGTGTCTTGAAAATAAACTATAGCTAAAAAGGGGTAGTTATTAATTTTTGTTTTATCAGCTTACTACAAAATGCAGAGTGAAACAAGTATCATGTTTTATGCCTTACTAATGGAAATATAAATCCTTATATTCGTAGAGTCAGTAGGATTTTCTGCAAGCTTTATCTCCATGGCAATGACAGCACAGTGCAACACAGTGAAGCTGTAGACAAGGGCTGAAGGCAATAGCAGTAAGATAAAAAAAAAGACCCCTAGCATGAAGCTTTCAGAAATAAGCAATTATTTGGTTTTATTAGGCAAGATAAAATTTTATTTTAGCTTTGATAGTGATTCAAATGTATCCTGCATAGAGTTTCCCCTTCTTCAGTGTTACAAACTCATTTAGTATAAAACTAAAGTACTTATATACATTTAGTATAAAACTCCAATATTTAAAGGGTGGCTACAAAGACAGAGGCTGTCTCTTCACAAGCAGCCACATGGAGAAGACAAGGGGCAACAAGTACAAGTTGCAGTGGGAGAGATTTCATCTCAACATAAGAAAAGTTTTTTTTTATGATGAGAACAACTAGCGACTGGAACAACCTCCCCAGGGACATGGTAGGGTCCCCATCACTGGAGGTTTTCAAAACATGACTGAACAGGGTGCTAGATAATCTCATCTAGACTCCCTTTCCCATGAAAGGTTGGACCAGATGGTCTTTCAAGGTCCCTTCCAACCCAGGCTATTCTATGATTCTTTGAAAATGGAATAAATGCTGCAGTAGCTCTGCCTGTGAACAGTAGTTCATGATGCCTTGACATCTAGATTTCAATCCATTCCCAATTATAGTTAATTCAAAATATTCCGCAACACAGCTAAAGAAAACTTGGTGTTTAATTGCTCCAGAGTTGCTTACTGCTAGAGGTGAAATTATTGATTTGAGTAGGGCAAAGTGATCTCCTTAAAATATAATCGGACAGAAGACAAATAGAGCTTTCATTCACCAGCTGTTTCCCAATCTAGAATAAATTCCACTTGCAAAATTGGGTTTTACTGCTTTACACTACATTTTAAAGTGGGACCAATATCTTAATAGAATTTTGTGTACTTTAATGTGATAATGACTACAAACATTACATCACTCAGGATCATTTTAAAAACACACTAGATCTTTCTGAAACTGAACTAGATTAACTAGATTTGCCTGGCCAGACACAGGTTAAATTCAGGTTAAACAGTAATTTATAATCACACCTTGAATAAATGTAGTTGCAAATCACATGTTATTAATTTACAGAAATCTGAAGTAATTACATTCACCGTTCTCTATTAAAAGTTCCAAATATCTAATCTCAAATTGTGAAATTAACCAGTGGCTGTACCAATGTCATGGTGACCAGCAGGAAGAAAATTCAGAGTTGTATATTCTGAAACAAAGCTTTTAGTTGAAATCCGAAGATTTTTTAAATTTATTTGTCACTAGTATTAGAAGGAATAACAACTTCACTAAAATATAAATTTCTGCTTAAAATTGTATATGGATATTAACCAGTAAAGGACAAGGCAGCTTTAATTAAAAAATTTTCCCTGCTTAAAGGAAAAAAATTTCATCTACTAGGGAGCATTTGGTGCAATATGTTATTGCAGTTCAAATATGGAGACAAACCAGAATAGTTAGCTGCCAAGGCAATATAACAGGCTTCAGATATGTGCTTACTATTAACACAAAGGGAAAAGGCAACTGATCCCTTTGAAAACATTAGCTCTTTACCCTACTACAATAGGAGTATTTGAAGTTTTGATTTCCATTTAGATGATCAAAAAAAGTCCAAACAAGCATTTTGCACACATGTCTACTACTGATTGCTGGCTATAAAAGACCAAGGCCAAAACTATAACAATAAAGTACCTTATGGTTACTGGAGTAAAGAGCAGCATAGTGGTAACGTTGTCCAAAAATGCAGAAAGAATTGCAGCAATGAGGCACAGAAACATAATCATGGCCCACACCTTGCCTCTAGAGAATCGATAAGCCTAATAAAACCAAACAAATAGAAATAAAATTAAGGGACTAGACCACTTCAACTTAGTTTTCAAAAAATGATAAGTAAAACAACTTCACCACAGTTAAGGCAACAATGAGCTCAGAGCGTTTACTACTCCGTGTACCTCCCACAGCACCCTCTCCAGTATTAATTAATTTAGCAAGAAAACATTTTGTGGAAGTGGGCAAACATTTCTATCATGCAGAAGAAGAAACAAGCCTGAAGAGACACCATGCTCTGCTGGCAGGCATGAAGGGGGTCTGTGGCAGGAGCAGGGCTGAGCCCCTATCTTCTGCCTGCATGCCCAGGTGGACTAACATGGTTCAGACCTCCCACCACTTCCACACACTGGGACACCTTCCCCATCCTCAGAGCAGCACTGCTGGGAGTACACAGCCTGGACATCTATGTAGGCAGGGGTTGTGCCCACCCATGTTTTGTTTAGGGGTTCTGTGCTCAAAGCAGTCCTCCTTGTCACTTTTGTTTTCTTTCTTTCCACCCTTCTCGAGAAAATTAAGCTTTGCAGCAGGTGAAGGAGTCCCTCACCATGGGTAATACTTGCTTTACAACCAATCCATCAGAATTACCCTTTTCGTGTAATCATTGTTCTGCTACTGTGCAAAGGCCTGTGGCCATTTTTCATGTGTGATCGTAAAGTTAATGATAGTTCCCATATCTCCCCTCTCCCACTGCCAGGCATAAATACAGATTTCAGCTACAGTGGAGCCGCAGTCCTGGGGAAGTCAGTGGAATAACTCAGCTTTATATTGTCCATATACCTGTGTACCCTACTGGGGGCCTTTACCTTTCTCCTGTAGAAACAGAATTGCCTTAAAGGCTTCCTTTCATCCCTAAAAGATTTTTCAAAATTACAAGTTGACCACTGTCATTTCTAATGTGATAGGTATACACTGTCCTAAGAAAGGTTCTTCAAAGACAGTGCTTGGTGTAACAGATCTGATTAAATACTAACTTGATTAATCCAGTAATAATTAAGAGTATCAAAACAAGCCTACCTTTACTGCACAGTAGTCAAAGAATCCAGTCTCTGAAAATATGGCCACCAAAACCATCTACCAAAAGATAAAGAAAAAGAGAATAACTTGCAACCGAAGTATTACACAAAACCAAAATGATGTAGTTTGTGATCCTGATGAAAGCCCTTATCTGACACAGCTCTGAGAATCTGATCACCTTCATATTAAGATATCCACTACAGCTGCCAGATACCTCTTGCTAATGCGTCATATGGTGAAATTTAGTTTTCAACATAAACAGTCTGTAAATGTCATACTAGTCTGGTTGAATTTTATTTGCAGTAACTAAGTGGGCATCATACATTAAGTACTCAATGTATCTCCCTTATGTCATTAATCAAGAAAAGCCAATAAGTGTGTTTGCTTTCTGCAGTAATGCTCTAGAGAATGCAGAAGATAGAGGCTCCAAGAATTACTTGCATTTTCCCACATTTCTGCGAGGTTTCCTGTCTTTCCATCTTTGCTCCCAACAGATTTTTTTTGCTTTCTTTTTCTGTGGGGAAGGCAGGGAGCAGGGAGCAGTGTCAGGAAATAAGAAAAGCTCAGAATGGCAACAAATAATTGTAATTTTGTCTCTGTATTTTGTATATTTTGTGTTAGAGTTTAATAGCACTTGAACAACTCTTTTTACCATAAATAGCTGTGGGCAGATTAAAATAATATACGAGTATAATCTAATCATATATTTCTCCTCTATTTCTGGTTTGGTTTTTTTTGGCTCCAAACATAGCACTGACTAAGATAAAGAAAACCACTTTTCCAGTAGAGTGTGTTTGAGGAAGGTTTTGAGTAAACAAAATTAACAAGATAAATAAGAGTGATAATACTTGGCACTTAAACAGGTCTTTCCACTTATAGACCTCAAGGATGTTTTTAGTATGTTATCAACATGATTTTACGGATTTTCAAAGAAAAAAAAAGAAAAGAAAAGAATCAACTTTTTCAAAAGGCTCCTTCAGAGGTCTGATCACCCTCTTTATGATAACTCCCTACAGGACCAAGTTTTCCTCATAACATGTCTCAGTAAAGTACAATTAACAAAAAGTTTAAAAGGGAAAATATCTCTATATTGAATGTGAGCATTTCAGCACATTTAGAGCAAAAGATACTTTTTAGTTACCATTCCAAACAGCAGTGCCAGTGTCTCATAATCAATCCACTCCACCACTTTGACGATAGTTGGCCTCTGCAATCAAAAAATACAATTACCAGTGAATGCCATGAAACACCTAACTTGTGATTAGCTATAAAATATAAACTCCCCTTAACTGATGAGCCATTTAAATAAGCTGTGATGGAAATTAATAAGTGTTCCTACAAGGTACACAAAAAGGACTCTTTATTACCATTGTTACTATTGTTATTACTACTACTACTATAATTATTACTAATTTAAAGTACTGCTGGCATCCTAAGTGGGTCATTATCAAAAGCCTACGTTAGGCTATTGATTTATCTAGTTGTTCCTTATGTAGCATAACAGAAACAAAAGATAACTGAATTATGTAGTACACCCCAGTTTCCTTTTTGGTAAGAGAACAAAAGCATACCACTTCACCTGTGAACAAATTGGAGAGAATTTAAGGGAACATAGCATTGATGTGGTGATCAGTTATGAGAAAAACAGAGAAAATCTATCAGAGGTTTCACTAAATATCAACTAAGAGTAAGCAGGGGAGAAACAGAAGGATTGGAAGGTGTAAGCATGAGGTGTAATTATTTAGGGTAGTATAAGGCAATGTATTTCCATTTAGGTTTGCTTGGTAACCTAACATTACTGAAAATAACAGTGTTAAAGTGACTCTGAATTAAGCTGGAAATGGTTGTACTCAGCTTCCTACAAATCAGAACAAAATAGCATCAACTGACTCTTTTTCTACTCTTCTTGTCCATACCCTAGGCTGACTCATTTTCCCCAAGATGCTTCCCCATCCCAATATCTGCCCCACCATCTCTCTAAAAAATCACTGCTCTGTCATGTGCCCAGTCACAACAGGGCAAACGCAGAAATTTATGATATCATACCCAGAAACAAAGTGAGCACTTACAGTTTGATAACTCACCTCCCCAACAGCAGCTAAGGTGGCTAAAGCTGCCAAAGAGCCCAGCATTGCCGCAAGAGTCCTGTGAACAATCTGCAACAAAGGGTAAGAATTGACCAGAGAGTCCTCTAAACATCTCCTTACTATTAAAAAGGAAGAGGGAAAAGGAGAAAAATTCCTGTAGTTGATTCTTTTCTTGTTTTGTTTTGTTTTCCCTTATTCCACACCACCCCCCTTCAAAAAGACCTGACCAGATAATGGCTGCTTAGTTTGCCTCACTATAGGATGTTATTAAAAGAGAAAAAAAAAAAAAAAGCCATGCCTATGCATGGAACCCTGCAGAAGTCTCAGCTCTAATCTCAAGGCAGAGAAGGGACTTCAGCACCAGTTTCTTATATTTGTCAATGGGTGACCCAAGAAGGAAAGAAATTCATCTTCCCTCACTTAGGGATCAAAAAGCCTAGTCCTGTTGGCTTCCCTTCACAGCCCATGGAAAGAAGACACGTGCCAGGGGGTGATCCACCTCATTCTTTGTAGGTGCTTGTTTATCTCCAATGTCTACAAAGCAACTCCCAAGCAAATAGCTCAGACCTGGTGCAGATGCATCCTACACATACACAGATGTACTCGACTTTGAGTTTCCAGGTCCAGTTTGTGGTCTGGGACACAGATAGATCTGTCAAGCCTCTTCACCTGCTTTCTGTCTCACACACACAGAGTCTTCTTCCTTCATAAAGTGTTGGTTTTTTTTTTTTTTTTGACATCAGCTTTTTCTCTACAAAGTGTTTTGGCCTCAAGAAAGCCATATACTTCAGCTAAAATCTGCTGAACACCTTTGCCGCAGTCTCCTCAGTTCCTCAAAAGCTGCTTTCACCAGTGTATAGACTAACGCAGCCTTGAACGGTGCTTCTCCTTCATCTCTAATGTTTCTCTAGCATACAAACAATGCATCTGAAAACAGCATCCAAACCTCTGACCACAACACAGACATTAATTTAATATTGCAACAATTACTACACTATATGGACATTTGTCCACTTCTATGTATCTAATGAATAAATTAAACTTAAAATTCTCAAGGAGAAAGTATAAAAGCAAGCATGCCCTGAAAATGTGTTTTTTCCTCCAGGAGCTCATTTGTAGTTATTTAATCCACCATGTCTGGAAGATCACAGAGTGTGTAAAATAACTCAGAGTAAGAATGTAATTAATGAAAATCACACTACAAAAGACCGAATCTAATTAGCAACATTTACTATTAATGTGTTTAAATACTATTCAGACACAAGTCAGAATTATTTCTGAGAAAGAAATAAGGCAGTCTAGAAATATTTCATTTGTTGCTAATTTCATAAGAAATATTTTGCTGATAAGAAACAATAGGATGTGGACATCTCAAGGCCCGTCTGCTTGCTTGTAAAGGAAAAGAAAAAAGGAAAGATTTGGCTTTGGTTTTTCCCCTTGAACAGAAATTTCTAACAGTAATGGTAAACAACTAAGCAATTTACCAAATTACTAGAAAAATAAATATATAAATGACTAATTTAGGAGTCAAAAGAAAAATCCATCACATTCTCCTATGGTTTTCTTCAGAATGAACTGGAGAATAACCTATTCATAGTGATACAGGACACCAGACCAAAGTTTTTATGTCCTAATGACCTAAAAGTACATAGCACAGATTACAGCTCCCACAGAAATGTGTGTGATAAGTCACTGTTTCATCTTTGATTTCCAATTTCAGAGTGTTGATATGAAACACACGTATGGCCCTTCTGATTCTGTAAAAGTGGGGAGCATTCGATAATGTTCGATAGTTCTTGTAGCTGATGACGGGATGCAGCAATTAGGCCTTAGAGTTCTCTCCAATAAAAGACACAAAGCAGAGATGTCAGTTAGGGAAGGAGATCAGCTTCTTGCTATGGCAAACTAAGTTCAAGGGTAAGCTACTGGGGAATCCTCAGCCATCCTCAGGCTGGAGGCTTTCTCCTCATCTAATCACCACCCATGTCAGATAGCTCTTTTGCAGTTCTCAGAAAGATATCATGAGTTTTCTGAGATTTGATTGGCTTTAGATTTTTTTTCATATTTGCACATAAGCATTTTTGCTGTCACCATTGTATACTTAATTGCATACATTGGGTTGACTGCATTTTCATTTTCCAAGAGTTTGCTGTCACCTATGGGTGAAATTTGCTTTAATTTCTACAGAAAGATGGGGAAAATTGTTGCACAAATGGAGCCACCTGTCAGTTCTTTCATCCTGGTGATTTTTCAAGAAGGATATACAAAAGTATATCCTGAAGAATGAACATAGACTATTCAGGTGCAAAGCTCTACTGCAAAAAACTTGTCAAATATACAACTCTTCATTTCAGCAAACTATCAAGTGGAAGTTATACAGTAACATAAAGCCTAGAAAGCACACTTATGTAAACTCCGAGACATGTAAATATTCAGAAGTTGAGATTTGAGGAGGTTCAGGAAAGAATGGATTACTCTTTAATTTTCTTTTCACATAAAGCAACCCAAACAAATAATATATTTGTAACGGCATTTTTTAAAGTTTATAAATGGAGAAATTAAGAGATATAGGTTATAAGCTGTGACACTCTTTGAATCACAGTTCCCTCTAATGCAAATTTGGAGGGCATTATATTAGGTAAAATTGCATTATTATTCTTTTGGAAAATAGTATGGACCTGATCCAAATCCTTTTGAAGCCTGGAAGAAGGATGAAAATAATTTCAGGATGAATCTCAGAGTGTATCCATAAACAAAAGCTCAGGTACAGAATTGAAAGAGCTCAGAAATAAATTAACACAGAGATTAAACCCCAGGAAAGCTGAGAGATTTGGTGGACTTTTGACTCTAAAGACATTTTGAAAGATGATCTGTACTCATCTGATCCTTCTCGTGCTTGAGAAAGTGCCCACCTTTGTGCGTTCTCTAGTAAGCAAAGACGATTACAAGAAAAGAACCCCGATTCATAACGGGTTTCTCTTTCAAACAGGAATTGCCTATACGATCATAAATTTGGTTTGGCTGTATCAGCCTGACTGGGTAGAGTTTTCATTTTATAAGCTAGGAACGGAAGCAGAAGGAAATGATGGGCCAAAAGTTACTTCAGTAACAAGGGCAACCAAACTCAGATAGTAAGTCCAGGGCTACAGCCTTAAGCGCTGGTCAATCCAGCCACTGTAAGCAGACTTCTGGTGTCAGAGATAACAGATTACGGCCTCCTGGAGCAACTCAGAGATTTATTTCCATTTCCACTCTCTTGCACATCAATATCTCCTCACATGCTCCCATCCTCTCTGGTGCTTCTCATTCTGTCAAAGCTACATGCCAAAGTGACCTCTTATTTTCTTCTCACTCATTTCTTCCATCCCACAATTGGATCCTCACATTTCAATGATTCAATCAGCTTTAGCACACTGTAAAATGCACTTCTTGTAAAAGTTCCTTGCCTCATTTCCTGGAAAGGTTTCTTAAAAAAAACAAGGAATGGCCATTGAGACAAAAAAGGCAGACAAGGAAGATACAAAGGTTTTATTCTATCAGTTTGCAAGCTAGAGATCCCCACCTCCCAACCCAACTACAAACCTTATAATCTCTTCACAGAAGGGGTTTCTTCACCATCAACACCATCTTTATTTTTGTCTGAAGAATGCCTAGCAGTGCTGACTTAATGAAACAGCAAAAGTTGGTGCTTGCCTTTTACAAAGGGACAGCTATCTCAATACAAACTGCTACTGAAAACAATGCATCCCAGATTTCACTCTTTACAATGCAGGACTCAGTCGTAGAACTCACTGATACAGGATATCATTTGGCTGAGAGCTGAAGAGATTTCAAAAAAGGGAATGGATATTTACAGAATTCTATATAAGTAATGCAAACACCCAAAGCTGCAACAATGGATGCTATTAAAAATAACATCAACAATGTAGGTGTGGTGATAGCAACATCATAGGGTCATGCTATAGGGTCAATTCAGAACAGGCAAAGATTAGGAAAAACTTTTATGGCTATTTTGTTTCATAATTATCTGTAGAAAATTTGTCTCATGATTGCCTGCTGTGTCATAAACACAATGTGCTGGATGCTGGTTCTGTATGACAGTTTCCATACTCTTAATTCAGGAGTTAATTTTAAGGTAAGAAATGAAAGCAAAGCAAATCATTTAAGCCACAAGTCTCTGTGCTTGATATTATTTAAAAATATACATTTCCAGAGCTATAATGCAAACTGGATTTAGACAGCTTAGATCTCCAGATTTAAATTTTTTTATCTATCTGAAAGTGCTTTGAAATGTTTGCACAGAGTTCATTAAATCTTTTGGTATAAAAATGATTCAAAATTCCAAACACTTTATCTTGTACAGTGCTTCAGAAGGTAAAAGGAAATTATTTAGAAGCCAATTGAATGGTGACCTGTATGCTATTTCAGAGCATACATTTCCCAGCTGAAATACAGGGCATGCATATTTCCAAAATGTGCTTCTGCAGATATTTGATAAATGATACATCATACCAAATATTTTATTTCCACAAGTCCTTCTTTATAAGTGATAAATGGCAGTTGAACGATGACTGTCAGTGACTTTAATGTAAAGCTTCCAATGCAGCCTCCACTTCATTTCTTATCCATTTTTTCTCCAGTGAAGCCTGTTGCATTAAACTACTTCTTTTACTCAGAAATTAGTTTTTATTTGATAGAGTGGCAGCATTGCTGCATTTCAACAGGAGGAAGCTATTCCCAAGCCTATATCCACATATGGGTTTTATGCATTTTCCACCTGCCTCCAGAGCAGCTGAGACCTTCCATATAAAATCAACAGCCAAATCCCTCTTAAACTTTATGAAGTCTCTAGTTCAATTATTTATTCTCAGGGCACGGGGATGGAAAGAACGGGAGTAAAATTTGCTCTAGGATATCGTTTTTTTCTGACTTGATGTTTTATATCTATTACTTTTTGTGTTTTAATAAGGGTTTATTGGGGGGAAAAAAAAAAAAAAAAAAAAAAAAAGATATCCTCAGCAGTGGAAGGGTTTTTGTCAAAGACAAAGAGTTTGTTTTTCCTAAAGATAATCAAGACATTATTAGCCTGACTGCCTCTGGAAATGTGTTCCTGAGACACATCCCTTGATGGAGATATCTTATAATTTGCTGTCACTTTATAAATTTTGGTGGTCTGCATTGCCCTGGACTATTCCAGCTGTTTTAGCAGGATACAGACAAAACTTCAGTCTTTCATGTTACACATATTTGATCCACTTACAGTTTGGAAAGTTAACGCTGAAGCCTGAAACTGGCATTGAAGCTGAAATCAAAACTGAAATTTGTAGAAAAGCAATGGTAATTTAGCTAACTAATTTAGGTAGTTTTTCCTAAATCTGTCAAGCAACATAACTGAAAATTTGGGCTTATCTTAGAAAACAGCAAGGGTCAAAAAAAGCCTTGCAATATTTTGAACTCTGCCCTGCAGTAGATCCACTTCAAAGCTGAATGGCATCAAATTCTCAGTTCATGAGAAATTGCACAATTTGGGCAGAATATAAACCAATAGACTGGAAATGCAGGACATAGTCAGGTACAGAAGAGATCAGAGCAGCAGAAAAGGAAGATCAAAGGAGCCAGCCGTACTTACTTGATTTTCTTCATGCTCGCCTATATTAAGGAGACCATCTAACCAGTACAAGTTAGTGAAGGCATAGCCACATACCTCCCCTTCAGCTGGTGATGGCAGCTAATGCTTTACCTCCACGCCCTCCTCCCCTCTGTTTGCTCCCTACACAAGCTCTGCAGAAACAGTTCTGCAGTTTCTTCAGCTGCAGGGCACTCTTCCCAGCACATGGGAACCCCTTACAGGGGATGTGTCTCAACAGGTAGTGCAAAATGAATGATAACAGAAAAATAATTGCCTTTTAGAATTACTTAGTTAAGCAATAGCAAGTAAACTCTGTAGGGATTTTAATGAAGGAAAAGGGAGTTGCTTGACACAGTTTAAAAAGTATGACTTATAGTGATGCAGTATTCAGGGATGGACTAAAGCAGCTCTTGAGACAAAAACGTAGGGTACAGCTGCTGAAAGATGATGCGCATCTTGAATCCCAAAGTGACTACAAGCATCACAAAAAATCAGTGACAGCAAGAACAGCTATTTATGTCTCCATCTGCAGATTAGGACACTACCTATATGTATTCTATACATGCAGACATGCGAATCATAAAATAAGATTTTACACTAGGTTAAATTTTTAGAAAATCTTGTTATTAATCTCAGTTTTGTAAGTTGATATATGTCAAAACCGCATCACTGTACATAAGTATGCCTTGCTTGGAAAAAAAAAAACAAAACAAACCTGGACCAGCAGCTTACTCATTTTACAAGAATTCACTTGTGATTCAGTATAATAGTACTACCATATGCATGAAATATGTGCCCAAGATCAGTTAAGAGCACGGACCGGACAGGTCTGTGGACTTGGAAACATTAGCTGCATATTTTAGTACTAACATGCATTCTTATTAATTGCACAATAAATGGCTGATCCCTGTAACTCTGTGAAAATCACATTCCATATACATTCAATAACCTCTTTTTACAGACAAATTCCCAACCCTAAAAGACTTGGATTTTTCTTTTTAATAGAAACTTTAGATTCTATAGCAAACTGTGTAATTCCTGAAGAACATCTACATAACCCCAAGGTAAGAAAGCACCCATGTATGACATTCTGTTATAATATCCGTTTTCACTCAGGTAATGTGCCAAATTACTTGTTCTGATTCAATGTCAGTGGAGAAAGTCATGGTATAAACAACCCTGCCTTAGGGAAAGGCATAGAAGGCAGCAATTTGCCACTTCCTAATGCAGAGTTTCAAAATATAAGATGGCACTACATAAGATGATTATCTTAAATAGAAGGTGGTTAAAAGTAATACTATATGGTATCCAAGACAAGTTAATGCCTGTGCTAGTTTACTTTTATTCCTATAGTATGTTCACTGAGCAGGCTAAGAAATACAAGGTAGGGATATCGTGGGAGTTTTGTCTAGGAAAGATAGCCTCGATATTCTATGATTAAGTAATTACATTAAGTTTCACCAGCTGACCTCGATTCTTTCTATATGTAAAACACAATGCATAAAAGGGGGGGGAGAGAGAGACTTAAGGAGATCAAATTATGTTCTGTGAATAAATTATCCGAGTAACTCATTCCCCTCTTCTATATAGAAAATCTATAAGCCAATTCTAGATTCCACAAGGGTATTTGTTACTCCATAGCTCTATCAAAGGCTTTGAATCAACAATGTGCACAATTTGCAATCTTTTCACCGTCTATGAGCTTTCTTCCTCAGCAATATCACTGCTTGCTGTTTGTAAAAAAAACTGGATGGACTAAAGCTTCATGCTGAGATGGAACATTGAATTAACTGTTTCCAAGTAGCCCTCGAATGATGCAATGATAAACATATCCCTACTGTATAAGACGAACAAAACTATTGAAACCCTTGTGTTTTCATTCCTTGGAAACTTGAAGGAAAAGTAAAGCTGAAGGAAAGAGCATAGAGCCAGGAAGGAAGCAGGAAAGCAGCATTTGTACAGATGTTGGCCAGAGGATCCAGAAGAGGGTTTATTCCTACGTGATGAGGGTTGAAATGACTGCTTGACTTCTAAGTAGAGTCTGGTTTTGAAATAACCTCCCACCTCAGAGTATTGCTAATGAGAACTAGGGATAAAAAGGTATAGCATCATACCTAGTAAATATTTCTATTGGATTCATACAAAAAAAGAGGAGTCTGCCATATCTATATCATTACAGCCACAGGTGGATGTTTTCCAGCCTCTACCTGTTGGGATGGCTCTGATGTAAGAAAATTATTTTTTTACACCTCCAGGAAATGCCAGAGGGGGAATATCCAGTAACATCTGATCATTTGAGAGCCCCTCAGAGTAAAATTTTAAAAGTTAGGCTTTTTATTTGCTATGAATTTGGCAGTTTTGTCTTAATGTGAAACTGGACAGAGGCACACAGAGATGAATGAGCTGATGTTCTGTAAATCAGGGCCTTGAGTCAGGTCAGATTAACAGAAAGCAGAGCCCTGTGGAAAGACAGGACGGTGATCATTTTTATGTGCCAAGGCACCTCACTCCTGTAATATTTTAGCTACAAAAAACATTTGCTCTGTGACTAAAGTAGAGAGATCTGGTCACAAGCCAGTAAAGGACTGATGTTGCTACCTAGAAGATGATAAACCAGACTGCTACTGTGGCCTGACATGACCAAAGCTGTTGTATATAGACAGGCTGGCCTGGCAACAAGCTTTCAGTCTTGCAAGATCCTTTTGCAAGACCCTTCTGCAAGGGTCAATCCAGTCCTCAGCAGGCTTTGCCTCCATCCACTCCACGTGTCTTGATATCATTCCAAATGCACACGGTCATTTTTGTGTCCTCAAAGCATTATTCATGGGGACTGCAAGACCCTCATTATACTTGCAGTTCCAGAGCATTTTCTGAAACTGAAGAAGGTGCCACCATCTGTATTTCCCCAGTTATCTCAGCATTCTCAAGGGTAGTGAGATTGTGAATTTCTAGTAAAGAAATTACATGGAGCAAATCACAAAAGCAAGGGGTAAACCTGTTTTACTTTCCCTGTGTGAATCTTTGTCAGCCTTCTTTTAATATTAGGGTAATATGACCATACGGAATTACAGCCATGCACTATGAACAACAGTACGGCAAACTGCAGCACTCTCATTACCTTTACAGTGAGCTCTCTGCTCTAGCCAGCAGTTCCTCTGGAGAGTCTTTCATCCCTGACATCTCGTCTGTTTCTCACTCCAGTTTTCTTCTCTGGAGTTTTTTTCCTCTTTAGATAATGCCATTGTATCCCCCTCCAAGCCTGCCCCCTACACTCTCTCATGTTTGTTCATTCACTTTTGCCCTTGCTCTTGCTGAAGGAAGACATCATTTGAGGTCCCAAAACAAGCTGAGTGGTTCTTGTCCCTGTTTGTGTGCATTAGAAGCTTATGTGTGTTCTAACATCTTGTTAAAATGTTAAGACTTCATGGCTCTCTACCCCTCTGGTTGCCATAGGCAGGGTAGAAGCTGAACAGCAGCGTTCAATTAAGCTAATTTAATGTTCTATTGCCTGTCTCAAACAGAAAGGAAAAAAAAAAAACAACACACCCACAACATGCATAGTATGCAAGGCAGGGCAACACATTTGTGCTTGACAGTCTTTCACAAATTGAACAAAATACCATTCAAAATTAGTTTTAAAAGGCAATAGAAAATAGCAAATGGACATTTGGAAATTAGTTTTTACACTTAGTGCTGAAAATATGACTCCTATTATTTCAAAAAATAGCATTCTGTGAAAAGTGGAGTCTGGGTGACAGCATCTTTTAAAGCAGACAATCCTATCAAGCCCTTAGAATAGCAAGCAGCACCGTCCAGTGGCAATTTTTTCCTATTACGTTCTTAATTAAGGCCAATTTACATATTACAGAAGTACCATAGCACCCAAAAGAAGATATTTTTCCTTAAAGCACACATACTCAGAGCAGAGCCAGACTTCTACCAAGATAGATCTAACAATTAGGCAGGCAATAGTCAGTGTAAAATCAATATTCATATTGGATTAATAATACAAAAGCTTTGTTATAACATATCAAGCTGGGATCCAGCTGAGGATTCAGCTTGCTGTTATACTGTATTTTTGTTTGAATTTAAACTTATCCTGTCCCTGTCTTACAGCACTCTTCTTCCTTTACACTTCCTTTGTTGCAGTTACGGCAGGTAAAAAATGACTGTCGTTTATCTAACAGGTGCTGGCTCTGTCCTTTTGGAGCCTCCTCGTTGGTGGCAGTGGCTCTGCTGTATCCAAGTGATAGAAATCCCAGCACCTCAGGGGTACTGATCCAATGCTCCCCATAAGGAACAACTTGTAATTCTCCTGCACAGCTGCTTTAAAATCATTTTGACCCTCTTAAAATGCACGGAGGTCAAAATGCAGAGGTCACACCTTCCTCCTAAATCAGAGAAAGGCAGGGAATGACCGTAAGCCTTGATAGTCCATACTGCTTAATTGCTAGCTCAGTCACAGGCTTTTTTCTCTGGGAGAACATCTAGGGTACTGTTTGGTGGATATTTCACTCTGGGGGACAGGACAGATGGATCCATCCTGTGTCTGGATCCCCTTGATCAACCCAGTCCTCCAACACCTATCTCAGCAGGCTTTGCTGCCTCCATCTGCTCCACATGCCTCGATACCATTCCCAATGCATACCCTCAGTTTAT
Organism: Platalea leucorodia; assembly: GCF_965183815.1. Classification (NCBI taxonomy): domain Eukaryota; kingdom Metazoa; phylum Chordata; class Aves; order Pelecaniformes; family Threskiornithidae; genus Platalea; species Platalea leucorodia. Next base: position 73,492,908 of record NC_138824.1, read on the forward strand.
GTCCTCAAAGCATTATTTGTGGGGACTGCAAGACCACCCTCATTATATTGCACATATTCAGCTGGGGGGTGGGAGGGAGAAAAAAAAGAGTAGACTTTTGAACGGTAATGGTGCTTTTGGCTTATGGGGACTTCAAACCAGACCCACAACCATGTGCTGCCCAGGAAGGATGCAGCTTGCCTGCACCAGAGGGAGCTAGATTTTTCTTCAAGCTGAGTTTTTCTACTGGATTTTATGGTTTGGGTTTCACTATGCCGGATTCAGGCTCTGTGCAACCCTAGAGTCACAACATTTATGATTTCTGCCTCAGTCTGGGAAGTTCACTCTCCATGTCCTACCTCTTGGCTCCATTTGTATCTCACTGTAAAATGCTGCAGGTAATCAAGGCAATATCAAGGCAACCTTCTCTTTCCCCTGGTCAGGACCAGTAGTCTCTTAAGAAAGGATAAGTGTGCAGGAGAGCATCCTTGCCCTGCTGGAAGCTGGCCAGCACATGCAGGGGCACTGGCTTTCCCACTATGCCCCGATCTTTGGCTCTTCTGCTCCCTCCCACTCCCAGACAGGAGGGCAGATGAGGGCAAACTTTTATTCTTGCCCAACGAGGTATGGCTCGGACTCTTCACCAAAGAGGATAGATGGTTTGTTCTGATAATCTGCCCCTAATTTTCTGCCAACTCCTACAGCAGTGATTTAATTCCTCTTTATAATTTTTCCTTCCTAGCACAAATGAAAGCAATAGCAGCAGGAATACATTCTCTCCCACAAAGGCCAGAAAAAACAGCAGCTACAATTTTCTTTTTTACACCATCTTTTCCAATAAAGGCTATGGATTTTCTTCTCCCTTTGCTACCAGTCTTTTGGTAGGATATATGTGGAGGTGGGAACACTCTAATCCACACTCTTCTCTGTCTATATTTAAAGACAGATCAATATGAGAATGGATGGGAAGTGAGAAACCATGCTGAGTAAGCTGATCACTAGTTTCTGTGACTTCTCATCTGAAAAATTCTCCCTTAAGATTAGCCTATTGCCATCACTTAGTATTATGTTTCATATACCAGTGAATATGTCTTCTGTTTTCCTATTCCCTCTCTGAGGAATAATTTCCCATGTGCAAATAAATAGCCTCATTACTGGAAATAAGCAAAAACTGGACTGTGTGAGTGTAGACAGTAGTAATAATGAACATCTTATTTCATTTGTAAAAATGCTTCCTGTGAGGAAACACTGGTTCAACCAGCCCACAATGCGAGAAAAATGGTCAGACTGAACCACATAAAACTTTTGCTGTCTGCAGCTTATTTCTGCTGGTTAGATGCTATTAAAAATCACTCTGCTTTGAGTTAAAGAAATTAAGCTTAGGGGATATTTATTCATAATTTAAGCTAGTTAATAATAGAAAAGTACTATGGAGAGAAACTGAAATTCTCCATTTCCACTAAAGTAATACAAATTGTGATTATAAGCCCATACTTCTTGCTAGTAAGAATATGGAGCCTTTAAGGCCAGATCTTGCACTTTCAAGTATTTGTGTTAAGGAGAAATACAGACATGTGAATACTATTCAAGATGTCAGATCATTAAAATGCCATTTGAAAGATCCTGGGAAGATCTTTCTTAGGGCTACCTACAAGACGCGATATGAAACTAAATGATAGCTCCTGTGATAAAACAAGCCCTATGGTGGCTCTCACAGAATTTCCAGTACTTGCTGGTATCACTTTTCTGCCATTTGATGTGCTATTGGTATCTCTTCCATTTTTTTTTTTTTAATTTAATAAAATGAATGTTATTCTGACTTTTCTCCTGACTACATAAAGTGTTTTATAAAATAGCTTTAAAAAGGCCATTACCTTCATATTTGTTTCTGCTGGCTCATTTAAGTATCATAAACAGCTAACACTCTATTTTAACCCACAACACAAAACAAATATATTATTAAAGGAAAATATTGGACAAGTGCACACAATAATTCATTCAAATTAATGAGCTCTGTCCTTTAATAATAAATGTTTAACATTCCTCCTTACATATTCCTAATTAATGCAACTCCAACATAGCTGCAAATATGCAGTTAATAATTACTAATAAGAGCTTTACCAACTCAAGAAACTTTTCTAAATACTAATAAAACTTTATAATATTAACAGACATTTTAAGATACAGATAGGCAGATAGATAGATTTCTTTTCAGGGTAACCAGTGTATTATCCCATTCTCTGTGTATACACATACAGGCAAAAGGTAAGAAATCAAAAATATCTTACTGTATTGCAAAGAGGAAACAATGAGATTTTATCCACACTACTTTTCCTTGACTATGCTGTACCACCAGAAACAATCATACGCCATTGCTTATTGCATGTGAGTGAATGAAGTGTAAATAGTCACTTTAGTTATATACATAGAAAAAGGCTTTGCTGGAGAAAGAGTTGAAATTAAAGACGGCAAAAGACAAAATGCACTCTTAGCTGAATGAACAAAGATGTTTGGAGCAGAAAAGTGTAAAAATTAAATTTTCTAAGATTTTTTTGTTTGATTCCTTTTCTCAAGTTCTCAATCAAAAGAGGCTACATATTTTGAGGATCAAAACTAGAAAAAGCCTATCTTGAAATACATTATGAATTAATTTAGTACAGCATCAGTGTAGAACTCTCAGCACTTTACACCAAATGTCCCTGTAGACCAACGTGAAAACATACTTATAGCCCATCTTACCTATGTTCTTCAATAATCCTGAAGGGTCAGGCAGCAGAGGGGAGATCAACAAAGGTAAACCTGGCACACTTTTTTTTTTTAAACATACGCTTGTTTTAATTTCCTGTGCAGTGCAGCCTTCGAAGAACAAAATGAAATACTTCACTGTTTTCAACAAGTCTATAAAATAGTGTAGATTAGATTAATTCAAAAATACCACAAGCAGCAGAATTTTTTCTCTTTTCTCCTCTGGGAGAAGGGAATGGAACAGAAGACTGAAATGCAAAGAGGGAACTGATCAATATTTGAAGAAAAATCAATTTCAAGAGAATGAATGTCTAGTCACTGAAGGAAAGGATGATTACATGGGGAAAAAAGAAAAAACGCCACAGATTTCACACTGAAAATGTAACTAAGAGATGTCCATCTAAAGAGATTTAAAAGCAATATACCAAAATTTCAAGGGGCAGAGTAGGAATGTGAATTAAGAAAATATTCATATTTGTGGTAAGCATTAAAAAAATCATTAGAAATTAAAGAAAATTTCTTTTACCAGAAACATATTTGTATTTTATTAATGCATAACACATAATCAGTTTCAAAAGAAACAACACTTAAAATAAATGTCTGAAGAAACAAAGTTCAACAGCTTTTCTGAAGAACAAGAACATCCTGAGACAGTAAGTAAGACTTCTCCACCAACAAGGACTGGTATTGACATACAATGACTTCCTAGAAATTTTATGCCAACGTAGAGGCAAACAGCTGCCTCAAAGTAGAATTTAGCCTGTGTCTTTACAGTGGTGCAAGTTTGGAGAAGATGACAGTTTGCAGTAAACGCACTTGGTTTTTCGACTGGAACCTCTTACTTCATCAGCTTTTCCCATCATCTGTATCTGCAGGAGGCAGAAGCTCTTGCAGCCTGTTCTCCTGCATGCTCCCTGGTGACTGAGGTAGCAAAGAGCAAGGGGAGAAGGGGAAGGAAGGATTAAAAGATGAGGACAGTGGGGTTGAAGAGGTTGTGGGCAGAAGAGCTACAGTTCGTGTTTGGGAAAAAGGGCTGTGCAGGAGGAGCAAGACACACGCCTTCAGGTGGCTTTTGTGAGTTGTAATAGATAAAATGTTTCCTCTTTCTTCATCGTGATAAGAAAAGATGTGAAAATATAGCTCTAAAACTTTGTGTGTCCACGCTGTCTGAAGTTGAACCTGTATTGTCAATGATAAAAAATAAAACACAGGAAACTAATAAAGACTGATAAAAGATGGGGAGCAGCAACACTGAAAATGAAAATCCATGAGAGATGACTCCTGCAGCAACACCAATTGATTTCTCTAACAAGGATGACTGCTAATGGAATAGAGAGTGCAATGTGTTGAGAAAGCAGGACTTCGGGCACTGAAGTTATAAATACTGAATATAAGGTAAGCCACTATTACCTATTCTAACAATATTAACATCCATCTCTTGCAAGAGATCCATGAGGGAACCAAACAACAGTCAAGTTTTGTTTCTATGATAGTTATTTCCAGCTTACATATTTATATTTTAAAATTTACTCTGGTTGTAGTATTTGTCATTCCTAATGACGCTATGGAGAAAATAGCTAACGTCAAGACGCAATAGGTGACTTTCCACATTTTAAAATTCAAAAAAGTTTACTTATAAGTATCTATTTCTACCTTTGAATTTGCAGAAATATTTTTTCTGCCAACAACAGAAGTGTTTCCTTGATCTTTTCACAGAAACAATAAGCTAATGAGTTGTTTTAAAGCTTTTACTTAGAAACAACAGGAAAATGCATGCTTTCCTTGGCTTTGCTTTTCAGTTTCAAGCCTTTATTTCCTTTTACACATGAATTGTTCCAAAGCAGCTTTTTAGGATGTAAACATGAAACCACCCTTTACATACATTAAAAACCTCATCTTTTTGCAATTGCTAAAGTTGCATAGTTGGGTTTTTTTGAAAATAAAAGCTGCATATAAAAGTATTAAGATTATTTTGGTGCTGTGCTGCGTGTTTACATATATTTATAGTAAAATCTAGTCCAGTCCTCCTCCACACTTAATATTATACCTTTTTGCTCATTTATAAAGTACATAGATGCATTTTTAGCTTCATAAATAAATCACCATTGCTGAACAACATAATCTAAATGTCTAAAGCATCTGTCATGTTGTGTGCGCCCATTATTGATACTTGATTAGCAAGTGTTCAACTGTCTTACCATTTCCATGGGTAACAGGATGAAAAGCTTAAAATACACAAGAGATGTGGAAGAAAAATGAGCATGCTGGACATATTTACTATGAAGCACCCTGTAGACTTGATTTGATTCACTTCTCTGTTTCATACTACTGTAAATCAGGTTTGATTCAACTTGGAGAATTGATTGACAGTGTTGGCCGATTTTCATTGGGTTTGGTACCTCAAGGCTTTGGAATGATGTTGCAATATATGTTTAAAATTCCCCATCCCTTGACTTCTTCATGTTAACTCAGACTCCATTTCCTCTTTAAATAATACAGTAAGAGAATTTCCAAATGTCACTCATTAAAAAGTGTGTTCAGTTTAACCTTTTAAAAGTACACTAAATTCTTAGCTTGACATGCTTTAGAGAAGGGAATAACCAAAGCTTTTTTTCTTTTACCTTATCTTAAAAAATAATTAACTAACTTAAAAACAGATTTTCTGCACCTTTTATAACCCAGACTTATTTTCAGTCTCACAACTAAACTATAATCCTGTTGAAATATTAAAACACTAATAGGTTCTAATAGAAAAATAATATAAGTCGCCAAAATCAGTTACAATTCAGACCAAATTCCTCGCACATATCTTACTCATGCCATTAGCAACACTGATGGTACAGCAAGGATTCATATACACATTTTAAAAGTATATTATAAAGCCCAAGAAGGAAACCCTTCCTTGTGCTCCACTTACAGTGTAGGGGAAAAATAAAATCAAAGTACAAAACTGGCTTACTTCCAGTATGATCAGCACGTAGACACCTGCTAAGATGATGGATGCAATTGTTACTTGTGCCTCTATATTTGCATGAAGGTATTGATGCTTCATGGAGAGAGGAACACTTCCAGGCTCCTGTAGGAAAGCTCGAATGTTTATGAAGATGGTGCCTCTGGTGAAAGAAAGAGAAGTTTTGCTTATATCTGGAATGAAATACCACTAATTTTATTTATGCATTAATTTTATATTGAGTACTTATAAATATATATATGTGTTACATCTTTACGATTGCAAGCAACTTTTCAAACATTTTCACTCTATCCCTCTAAATAGCATTGCTTGGAAAGTAACTCAAGTACAAACCAGCCTTGTAAATCCATTTAAAAAACAACAAGAAGTCATCCTTTCCTGCCCCTCTGAAACAGGCAGGGACAAATTATTTTTAAAACATTGTCTAGTCCTTCAGAGTCAAGTCTATGTAAACTACTACTTCAATGGATCATTTCTCAGTCTCTTAGCCAACCTGTTTGGTATCTGAAAGGTTCTAGTTGTGATGCTTTGCTGATTTCTTCTCGAACTTAAGGGTAGAGACCAGTTGTATACCACCTGCAAAAGAGTCGTATTTGGCAACATTAATAAAAGCCAGTGAATCATAGAATCATAGAATTGTCAAGGTTGGAAATGACCCTTAAGATCATCGAGTCCAACCGTTAACCTAACACTGCCAAGTCCATCTATACCATGTCCTCGAGCACCGTATCTATCCGTTCTTTAAATACCTCCAGGGATGGAGACTCAACCACTTCCCTGGGCAGCCTGTTCCAGTGCCTGACCACCCTTTCGGTGAAGAAGTTTTTCCTAATGTATAACCTAAACCTCCCCTGGCGCAGCTTGAGGCCATTTCCTCTTGTCCTATCGCTTGTTACTAGGGAGAAGAGACCGAACCCCACCTCGCTACAACCTCCTTTCAGGTAGCTGTAGGGAGCAATAAGGTCTCCCCTCAGCCTCCTCTTCTCCAGACTAAACAACCCCAGCTCCCTCAGCCGCTCCTCATAAGACTTGTGCTCTAGACCCTTCACCAACTTCATTGCCCTCCTCTGGACACGCTCCAGCACCTCCATGTCCTTCTTGTAGTGAGGGGCCCAAAACTGAACACAGGACTCGAGGTGCAGCCTCACCAGTGCCAAGTACAGGGGCACTATCACCTCCCTGGTCCTGCTGGCCACACTATTCTTGATACAGGCCAGGATGCCATTGGCCCTCTTGGCCACCTGAGCACACTGCTCAGGTCATAAAAGCCAGTGAAAGTGATATGTCTCTGATCTAGGGTTTTATTCCTTTTTGTTCTCTCTCGTGTCCATTTAGGAGAATTTTTTGTGGACAGGGCATAACACACACCAGCCTAAAGTAATTCCACCTGATTAGGTATGTTACAGGCACTCAGGTTGGAGCAAACTCATCCTCATTCCCTCACTCAATCAATGAAGTGAGAGGGGTGCTCCAGAGAGGGGATGCCAAATCACACCTTGAGTTGACTATAAGGAACATCTCAGGCAGCTAGACTCAGAGACAACAATATGGTTTGCTCCCAAATACTGCCTGGAAAGAAAATTAACATACATGAGGCACAGACAATGAAAGGCCCAGGAGCAACGTCATACCCTGAGACATTATGAAGAGGACATGGTAGAATTTCAGTAAACAAAATTCCTGTTTGCTGATCTTCTAGCAAAAACAAGCAAAAAATCTTCCAAAAATAAACACTTTCTGAAACTTTGTCCGTTACTACAGACTGATATTCATGCAAGTTTAGCCAAATGTACTCTTTAAATGTAGATATGGTATTATCTCTTTTTTTAAAGACGAGGAACTTAAAAAAAAAACTTCAAATTTGGTTAATTGCAGCCTAAGTCCTAATCCTGTCCTGACCCTGTATGCTACACAGTGCAGAAAAAAAAGCAGCTTAATCAGCCAGCTTGGAACATCTGGCACAGGGAAACATCTGAAGAGCGTACCAGCAGGGAAGGTTGATTTGGCTACCTAGTCCTTTGGTCATGTCAGGACCACCGCTGGTATGCCAGCAGAGGTGGGCTGCTGCAGCCAACTGTGTGTTGGCTGCCCCACAGAAGCACAAAGGCTGCTCGGGGATCACTGCCAGCAGCACAGGTTACAGCAGCCTCCTCATCACAGGGGTGGGTGGTTTAAGAGAGTATCTGCCATTATGGTATTGTTCGCCATGCCGAGGCAGTGGGACTAATCTTTTGCTGTAGACTGTGAGGTTAGGTGTAAGCAGGAATACTGATGGCATTGTTCAGCTATGCTGTCACTGGTAGAGGCAGGCCATCCTGTCATATATACAGAATGGGAAGCAGTTGTTTGTATGTCAATGCTATTTATTAAATGATGAAGCTTATTTTTATTTTTCAGTGATATACAATGACAAGCTGTAAAAGATTCTCCTTCACAGAGTTCTCTGGGAGACAGCAGCAGGAACTTGTTTCAAACAACATCAACAATGAGAAAGCCCTAAGAGAAATAAAGCCAATAAATGTGACACGTTTGAGAAAATAATTTGCAACAAAATGTGAAAATGTATTTCAGTGAGTGCAAAAAGGCACTTTGCACTTTTTTCTTCCTTCTAAGACAGCTTTTGAAATGTTGCCAATTTTAAACACAAGAACTTCCATGCTAAGTATCAGTCAAGGGGCATAAGTTTTGCAACATTTTAATATATGAAGCTAAAGGAGGTCTTATAAAGACAAAAGAAAATGTAACTTTACTCTTATTAGAATAAGTTTTGTAATGCTGACATTGACACACTTCACAGCAGGGAAAAGCACAACCACTTAATCCACACAATGGTGATGGAAATACAAATGATAAAACACATCACAGAAAAAGTGAAAGAAAATTTGAAGACCATCACCTGCTGCTGGCGTCTCCTCCTTGATCCAGCATCTTCAGTCTGGCTGATTTGTACTGCAATGTATTCCTCTGTTCGCTGATCAACTACATCTGCTACAAATGGGCCTCCTATGTCTAACTTCAACAGAGCAGAATCATGAAAATCGGTCAGATTCATAGCTGTGAATAAAGTTGTTAAGGTGTAAATTTCCAGTAAAAATGAGTATAGGCTGTACAAATTCCAGAAAAAAAAAATATAGGTTAGTCAACTTATATTGAAAAATACATTTTTCAGCTAAAATGCTTAAGAAACTATGAAAAGAACAAAACAGATGTCTACTTCCTCACCAAGTACCACAGTTTTGGCCAGGTTTCCTAAGGAAACAGGAGTTATGGGTTCAGAACAAATACATCTATCAATCACTAGAAAGCGACTTTTGAGATCACCGGTGCTTTCAGCTGACACTGTAAACGTAGCAAAGCTCCAAAATAGCATACAGAAATGCACAGAGAGGCAGAGAAGTAAGGCTCTTTAAGTGCTTGTACTAGATGAAAGTGCATCATTAGCTCAGCAATTCTAACATCACAGAATTTGTACTGGGGAAAACACTGTGGAAGCTCCATCCCTGGGGAAAATTAAACCAGAATCAACATCCTATTCATGCCAGAGGATTTGCTTTTTGGTCAAAATTTTACTCACAATTTTTCAAACATCTGAAAGACATGTTTTCAAGCTCCTCTCGGTTGGAATACTCACAGTCTTTCTCCTCCAGCTCCCTTGTCTACTCTTTCTTTCTCTCTTGGATATCTAGCATGAGGTGTGGTCCAACTGCATTCCTAGTCTAATATAATTGAGAAATCAGCCAACCATGATCCACAAATCCATTGGAAGTCTGGCTCTATTAGTCCCAGTACATCTAGGACTATTTAAACTTAGTATTGTGAGAGTCCACTTCTGGCATGAGGAGCATTGAGAAAGAAACATCCCTGTGGATTTGGGGAAGAGGAAAGCCTGAGCTTTTAAACAGTTCACAGTCCGTTTGTTACTATAATAGAACAATATTCTAATTGTTTTATTCCTATCTGTGACCAGATAGGAACCTAAGGCATCGCCAACAAAAAAAAAAATCCTAAGAAGGGAAGAGACTTGATTTTACACATACACAGTCTGTTGAAATCATGCAACTTAATCACATGCTTGAGTATCTCAACTGTTTTAACATCTGACATTTAATTGAGCATACTACAAAGAGTGAATCTGTTGTAGAAAACTGTACAAGATCATACACCTACCAGAAGGATTTTCCTAGAAACATGTTTTGTTGCCCACAGAACTCAGAGATTTTAACAGGAGAATTAAAAACACAGTATAGTTAGAGGGGAGTCAGGGCAGTGCTGTGCTGTGCCCTGCTTCCCAATGAGCCCCAGTAAGGCCATCCATGGTAGACCAGTCTCTAACGGGGAAAGCTTTGTTACATTATGCAGGGGCCCTTCATCTTTAAAAAAGTTGTTGCATCTGTCCACATTCCCAGCAGGAGAACTGGTTCAAGAAGAGAGACATCTCTCACAGTAACCCAAAAAAGACCCTAGTGGATCCACTGGCAGGTAAGCAGCCAATGCATTGCAAAGTAATATAAATGTCACCCCACTTAACATGGCAAGCAGAGCAACCTCCACCAATGTCACTCACATGCCATTCATTAAGAATGAACCTCCCAAGCACCTATTTGCTTAAAGGAATCACACAGGAAAGGATAAAAAGATAACCTCAGATGCAACAGATCAGGAGACCACCTCCAGTCAGGAGAATTTACACACACAGCCCTTAGCAAGCGTAAATACAAATTACAACAGTTCTGGTTCTGAAGGTTTTTAGTGTGATTTGGCATCACAGTTTTTCTGTGTCCTAATTAATACATAATATTAGTCTCAACTGGAACTATAGCTATACTTTTAACTAGAGATAGTAATTATACCTTCTAAAAGGCCTGCTGACCTGAAGTCATTAACCCAATGATTTGGGACACCTCTTGACAGTCTGCCTTTTACTAGGAGTGTAGCCAGTAATTTATGTCTTGAAAAGCTTCAGGTGCATATAATTATGGCAGCTTCCTTTAAAGCAATACTTTTAAAATAAATCCTGTAATTACCTAGATGACACATTCAGGAGCTATTATAAAGGATGCTTAAAATTAAAGGGAGAAAAATTAAATCTTATTTTCAAGAAGAGCAGTTCATTCCTTCTTTTCCTATAAAGATGAGGATACTTAAGAAGTTTTTCCATTCCTTTCTGTAGATTTATAAAACCATCAGAAAGTGCCCTAGCAAAACAGGTTGTCCCTTGATTGCAGGTGGAACTGAATATCATTCACCAGTCTGCATTGAGGCTCTGAAATCCCATCAGAGTTATCTTTCTCCAAACAATATTTAGAGACTCTGTCATAATTCCATTGTTAGACTGCAGCAGATCACAACCTTTATGAAAGACGGACTCAAAATAAACCAGGAGAAAACTTCAGCCACGCTTATATGAATCAAAATGCAATTTTTTTTTATCAAGCTGCTCTTCAGAATATTTTTGTTCTGCCTTATCTTGGTTTTATATCTCCCTTAAATTGCCAAAATGTGATTTCCTCTATATTTTAATCATTCAGATGTGACTAACTTTGGGAAAAACTATCTTTTTACTTCTAATATCCCCTTCTTCTCTGCAGCTTAACCACGCTGGGACTTTTTGTCTTTTCTGAACTTTTTTTGTAATGTGGCCACCAGTGTGTGCCTTTAAAGCAAAAAATCTCCCTGAGATTTACGGCAAGAGCTGTTGTTTTTTATTTCACTTCAGCTAAGCTGCCTCATTTTTATGTAGTTCCATTCTTGAAATTATATTATTGCCGTGAATTATCCTGTCAAGGGATTTGGATTTCTGTATGCATTGTGCACCATTACACTGTGGCTGTCTGTATTTACATCTGGCATCAGATTGGGTCCACTGCTCAAAGCTAAACCAAGAGTTGTTTTTACTGATCTCAGTTTTCTGACTAGCTGCTCCTAGAAGATATTGAAGGGTGTGCGAGAGTCACCTCATGTCACTTTTTACTTTTTTTGTAGCTTATATAGACAACATGATGGAATGGGATGCAGTGGCTAAACATTTAAACTAGTATCCATTCACCACAGTTTATACTCCTGTCCTGTGGACATCTGCATCTGAGTTGGTTACTCCCTTAAAATCACTGAAAAGAGGGTGTTTTTAAGATGGAATTCATTGTTTCATTTTAGACCACCACAGAAAGATGAGAGGAGTCACTCATGAGAAGCATCAGTTCTATTAACTACAAAGAGAGCCTAGGATGACTAATTCAGGTGTAGCTGAAATGAGTCACTCCCTAAATACGGAGTCCCTGCTCTACCCTCCATCATGCCATTAATTCAGTCTGTACAGGGCCATCTGAAAAGCCATGACTGACAGAGATTCTTTGTTATATCTGTATGCAGATGGCTGACCTTATGCTTTCTTTAACATCTACTTGTATCACCTACTCTGCCTAATGTAAAACGTACATTATGTCTATTGATTATTTTTCCCCAAGCTTCTGAGGTGCTTGTATACTATTGATCCTTAGTTATGACCAGGTCACTCATGCTAGTTTCTCTAGGATATTATCATTTTAAAGAAAGCATTTTGGCTGGATCTTAGCATCTATTTTTACATGTTGTACTTAACCGGGATTATTTATGCATCACTCCTTGCAGTTTTATCTTTTGATGTCCTATTCCTGTTTGTAGCTTATGAGGCTGTTTTTACACCATCCCTTCACTATATACCAGGTTAAATCACATGCTTTTCTATACCTATTGGTTGCACCATCTGAAGAATGCTCCATAACTTTTTGTTTGTCTCCTTTTTGGAGTGTCAGCAATCTGGTTCCATTTTTGTCTACGTTGGATCCATCCTTTCTCTCTGTGCTCCATCAGTTCTAGAAGTTTTGTGAGTCCTTAATAAACCCTCTTTTCTACAACATTTTCTCAACGAAGCCTTGAGATTCTGCTTCTTTGCCTGCCTCTGCACATGGTCCTGGTCTTCATCCATCTACTTAGCAGCTTGAACATTGCATGCAGGCCAAAATGCTTAGTACGTTTCCAACAGTATCAACAAACATAAATGATTTTTATATGTGTTCTGCAAGGAAAAATGATGGAGAAGTGTCTGACCGTAGAAAACTAGAGTTACAAAATAAAAAAAATTCAAAGGGGAGAAAGAACTAAAGGAATTAGGGAGGCTATTTCATTCATTAAGTTAATTTATGCTCCTTGGGAGAAGAACCCATTTTAGGACCTCTGTGGAAGCTCAAAAAGCTGCTAAAATCTGACTATATTCTTTGCCTCACAGTCTTTCTATATATACCTCTAGTTCAGGAAGCGGGAAAGGTGGTTTTCAGTGTCACTAATGGTCATGGCATGATTACAAGTTTTCCTAGTGACCTTTTCTTGCTCCATGATTAACACAGTTACACCAATCATTCAAACTCATGCAACTTCAGCAAGGAATTTGATAATAAGGTCAGCACATTTACCCATCTTATGTCTGCTCGGTTTAGAGCCTCCCCATCAACTTCGATATGTGGAATTGTTCTAAATAGTTCCACTGAATCCAAAGTGAAATGAGAAACCTAGCCTATGATGTAAATTTCAACACATTATTGCTATTGAGATACATCTTCTACTTTCTGAATTTGAGATCTTAATCCTGGACAGGATGTGATGAAATCTCTCAGAGCTACTGAGGAGGGAGGTAAATCAGTGAAAATGACTGCTGACTACTCGATTTGATATCTCTGGTTTTGTCTGATTTGGACTGACAGGAGACCCGTTCAGCCATGCCTTGAGATGGTATATTTTCATTAAGTTTTATTTTGCACATAAAGAACACATGAGTAAGGAACCCTTCACACTGGGTGCTGTACAAATATATACCTTGCAAAATGTCAGCTGACATTTACTGAGGAGATATCAAACATTTAAAACAAACGATCAGATCAGGACTGAAAGGCTTTAAAATATATTTATTGAAGTGCAAGATCCTTGGCCAGACTCAGAAAGAATTCACAATCCACTCCGCAGCTATTATCAGATTTCAGGTCCAAGAGAAGGAAGTTCTGACAATCAGTCTGAAAAAGGAAAATGAAATTGCTTCACCTAGACTGATCTAACTTTCCCTCACCTATAACAGGAACTGCCACAAGTGCAGAGGTTCAGAGGGAAGCAAACAATATTGTTACCAAAACACTTGTCAGGTACAGAGTAATGATGGAAATTCACAGCTCAGTGAGGTAGGTATGAGATCCATTGCACAGAAATGCACTGGAAGAAGATCTACCTTTTCTTGTAAAAAGAAAATATTTCTGCTATTGAGAAGTGTAGAAATAGCAATAAGTGTATCAGGTACAGTGAAAGAAAAGAAGGCACTGTGTGAGGGAGACAGACACTTCTTTAAATGACTCCGAAATAGCATACAGTTTGATTGCATAATTCCTTAATAGCATCCACGAATCCCCATTACTTTTTAATTTCATAAAGCCTAGCTCAATTCAAAAAGCTAGTGCACAGTTCTGCTCCAGCTGTCTGTTCCCCATTGCTGGAGAAAAATTTAAAATTCTGCCTAGATCAGGGCAGAAGTTATTAGAAACAAAGGAACAAACACAGAGTATATTTAGCATTTCAGAAGATTCTTCAGGTCTGAAAACCTATGTAAGTTGTGGAGAAGAACAAGAATATTTCTCATTCGCTCTTTGGTCAACCAGTTAATGGAGAGAAGTTACCTGAAGGTTTGAATGGCCAAACAGTTACAGAAAATAAAAATGTTCATGACTTAGAGTAGGTACATGTAACTAAACTAAGAAATGCTGGAATTTATTCAGACTCTATATCTCTTCTATTTTTACAATCTGCTTTCCAAAGGCACATCATCTTATTAATTATTGATGCTCCCCACTTAACACACAGCCTTTGAGCAAAAGATCTGAAAATGCTTCACACATTTACATCGATAGGGCTATTGAATCTTGCTTCCTGCAGAAAAGGGTCCTCTAGCCAGGCTTCAGTATAAACTTACTTCTTCCTGGTATTAGAGAGCTGACTGTTAGAATTCATAAGCCAATAAATCCCAAGTGTTGTCAAAAAGGAACAATATTACCACTATTTTGAAAAATTATACTAAATCCACTGAATTTGTATCTGGCGCCGATAGGGAAATCAGTATTAAAAAAAAAAAAAAAAAAAAAAAAACACCCCAACCTTACAGACTCAAAAAGCTTTTGTTAATTCACGGGAGGCAAGATGTTGTTTTCAGAAACTGCAGCCAACACACCTCAGTGCTATGTGCCATGTTTGTACCCATGCGGATGGGCAAAGCAAAGGGAGATAGAAGTGGGCTAATAAAAAAGAAGCTAATGGGAAGAAAAACAGCTAGAGTAAATCCAAACAAGAGATAAGGGTATAGAAACATAAACAAATAGGAACTAGAACAAGTAGAAAAGTACCAAAGGGATGTAATATGAAAAGCAGGTCACCCCCACGCCAGCTGATGCGGGTCTCTCCCACCACCAGAGACAGAAAGTCCTGCCTCTGAGCAAGCGTGAGATCTAATGGGCATGACAGAACAACCACAAATATCTAAGTGACACAAGGATGACAAAGGATATGAAGTCCAAAGGGGATCACTCAATGTGGTTTTTAAAAATATTTCAACTTTGTTTTGATTTTTCTAGGGTGTGCAGACACATTGTATGCATGAGCACACATCCATAACACACATATCAATGTGCATGGGCATTTCTGGAAAGAAATAGAAATGAGAGGAAGGAATTTAAAAAAAAAAAATATATAGTGGTTAGTACCCATTCAACATTTCTTAACAGCTTTTGACACATAAGCAAGAGGTAAAGAGTGTTCATTTGCATAATTTGGCATCATATGAGCTGAGAGACTTATTTTCCACCCAAAGCAGTCTCATATAATAACATCTAAGGGTTTTGTGACAAGGACTACTGCAGTACACCTGCCAGCCTACCATGAAATTCTTGGAGACATTCAGAGAGTAGCGCCTAACATCCACTGAGAATACTGCAGTCTGTTAGCCAGCACAAATCGCATCTTCAGCACTGCTGTGTGAATGGTTAATGCTATCCAAGCCTAGCCAAAAAGGTGAATACTTTCTTCACTACGCAACACAGAGGAAGACAAGCACGTGAGCTTGCTTCTGTGCAAAAGAAGACTGGCAGCAATAGTGAGATGACATTCGGAATTGCTCGTGCCTTTTCCAAAATTCATTTAGAAATGCAATCTTTCTCCTTGACCCTTCTGCTTGAATTACCACGTCACCTTGAAAACAAAGCATGGCTTTGCTGGATTGCTTGCCTCTCACTTATTTTTCCCCAGCTCAGTGACCTCAGGTAGGAATGCAGGTACAGAACATCCAGTTTTCAACACACATAACACAAACTAAGAAGCTTCAGCTCCAGGTTTGTCAAGTAAGAAAGGGAAATGCTGTCTTCTGACTGTTTGATGGCTATTTGGTTCAAAGCATCCTGACATGATAGGTAAAATGTGAAATATGGGAACAATTGTTTGTACTCAAAACCCAGTCCCTCCAGCACTTCCCTGAGACAAGCAAAAGGAATAACTGTCAACGAGTACAAGGCAGCAGCTATGGTTCCAACCCAAAATCTGTGGAAAGAGAGCAAATACTCAAGTTATGCTATGACAGTAGACTAAAACTTGAACTCAAAGACTTGCTGCCAATACACCCTCCTTCGGTGGACTGGGTCATGACTGCCTTGGTGCTGTTTGAGACCACACATATATAGGAGCTTTCAACAACAGTTTCAAGGAGGACAAAAATATTGATGTGAACGGGATACTGATGGGAGTTTACAGTTGAAATTGTCACTGGTTCTACTAAATGTTCTTTCTACTAAATGTTGCTTTCTTCCAAAAAGCAATCTTAACTTTTAATTAGAAATGGTCCTCAAGCACTAACCTTTTCTTCCTCATTTACCCTACTAATTGTTGTGGTATATTGTGTCATTATTGGCAACAGTAAGAATACTAATAACCAAATCTATTTAAAATGGATTCTCCCTGATCACAGCTATGGAACTATCCAGTTAAATAGAAAAAAATCAGCATTTCAAAAATTAAATCCTATTGCACCTTTTCAAAACAAGACACATGCCAGGAGCTTGTGAAATATATCTATAGGGAAATCATCCTCTAACACTAGTGAAATAAGAGCCAAGTAGATTGGGTAGCAGACTGATTAAACTAGAAATATAGTGGGAACAAGAGATGTAATTTATTTACAAAAGTTTTTGTTCATTTACTAACTGAATGCTCATCCCTGAAAGACTTTTTACATTCAGGTCTGCATTCACCTGTGATGAATCATTTTTATTTTGGGTTATTCTATTGCTTGTTCTTTTGGACAGTTTCTTGGCAATCTGTGGACTTAAATTTGCTACTGAGCAATTTTGCATGGAAAATTTGTAAAGGAATCTGCACCTCCACTGAAAAATATTTACAGATGCACAAAGCCATACATACGGCTGGGCTAAGCTGTTCTGCAAACATATCCATGAATTACCTCATTTCTTGCTTTTGAAGGTGTTCGCTGGGTAGCATCATGGTCCAAGTATACACTACAAATATGTTACAGATGACAGTATACAAATGGCCTGGGGTGTAGTTGCTGCAGCTGGGTGCATGTTCTAGCCATGGTCCCAGCTATTTGCTGGGCCTTGATCCCGCTGTCTCTGCAACCCAATTCCACGCTCTTGCCTTCATGCAGAGACTGGACACAGGGACTTCATGGACACCACAAGGTGCCCCAGACAGGCATCATTCAGTATGACTTGGCCAGGGAGCATGACTGTGGCCTGCATTAAAGGATATGTCTACATGGAGCCCAGGCTCTGAGGACACTTAGTCCTCTCAGGGTGTAAGACAGAAAACACCCACCCATTCAACCAGTTTATCAATGAAACTTCAGTTCTTTTTTTTTTTTTTTTTCTCTCAATGAAAGAAGGATACAGAAACTTTCCAGAGGTGACACAGCCAACATCTGCCAGGACACACCTTGATCTGGATAAATGCTAAATAAAACCTAGTGCAAGGATAAAAACCAAACATTCATTAATAACACAAAAACTGAAAAATACCTGCTAAGCCTATCTCAAATACTTAAAGAAGAGTCTTTTTAACTGCACATTAAATTGTAAGATTGGTTTTTCAAGTATGTTTCCAACACAGCTGAAAAGCAGCCCTGGGATACTTAACAAGGATGACTAATATTCCTTCTGTAAACTTACTGCCAAAGTCACATATTCAACATATTTTATCCAAGTGTCTCTTAGGACAGAGTTGTAATCTTAAGGATCTATCCGGAAAGCAACATCCACATCTGAGGAAATACAGAGTGTCTTCTGTTTTGTCTCTGATGCAGAAGCCCCACTAGCCAAAAAAGGGTTCCTCACAGCAACCAAAAGGAAAAACTCCAACTTTTTGAAATGTTTCTCAAGTCTTGCAGTCTAAGATTTTGCTGATTTTGAAGATTTTCGTAGCAGAGGGCGGCACTCTGGCAGCCCCAGTAGGGAGTTGCCTGCTTCCTCATAGCCTTCTGCCTTTCACACCATGGAGTGCTGTGATTGCTGGTGCACCCTCCCTGGCACGGTTTTTCCTGTGAACGATCCCCAGGTGTTAACCAATATCTAAAGACTCATCCTACATTCAACAAGGAACCATTAAGGACATACAAAGTTGAGTTTAAGCTGTCTCCTCAAACTCAACTGCCTACCCTACCACATTGTCCAGGGTGGTGGCCAGTGCACTGAACAGTGGTCTGATTAGGCATAAGGCCCTGCACAGTATTTTCACTTTTTGCCTCGAGAAAATTTTTTATTAGCTAAGACCAAATATCACATCTCATTTTGAACTAATTCTAAGGAATTGGGGCAGGAGGGGAGGGGTGTTAATTCAATACTTACAGAGCAAACAACTACAAAGACAAAAAGGCCTGAAACTTTTAGGAATTTTAGACAGCATCTGAAACATAAGAAACATGTATTTACTCTATGGCTAGTTTAAAACAAATTTCTTTTCTCTTAATAGCTCTGACATTTCAGAAGCATCATGATGAGCACTTATGGGTGATAATATACCGAGTCAGACTATGGACACCACTACATGGGGTCAGCAGAGGCTTGGGAAGCCTTGGTGAGTATAAGGGCCTCCTGGCCCAGGTCTGTTGCCAGACGGGTCTCATTACACAGGAAGGAGGTTTTACCCCTCAGGCTGCAGCATGAGCTGGTGCTGGGACCTGGAGCCACTTTTCTGCTGCCACTGCCGGACCCAACAGACCCAGAGCCCCATCAGCTCACCCTGGTCTCTCCCAGGGAGGCAAAGAAGCATTGCAAACACAGGGAGGTGGCACGGCTGAGCAGAAAGCACAGGGTTGCATAGAGGGGTGGTGTCACAAGTGACCTCCTCAAAACTGGACTTCTGATATACATACTGAAAGTTGTTGGGAAAAGACAGTTTGAAGATGAGAGCAAGCTTTAAGAATCTCCCGGTTCTAATAGCGTCTCTTTAAACCAAATATACTTCATGAGCATCTCTAGATAAACCAACTAGCAAATTGTTTTTTTTTTTTTCTGTAGCACACCTGCACCCTTTGAAGGATTCAAAGATTCTCCAGTTCTGGAGATCTGATGCCATCAAATTTTCTGAAGTGTCAGAGCTTACTACTGAGTGGGTTAAGCAAGAATAACTCCAAATTAAATATGGATGTTGAAAATGCATGCTCTCGAGTAAGAAATCTTAAGATCAAGCACTTTTAAATTACCATTTTTTTATCTTACCATACAGGGCAACTCTTAACTAATTATTTTCTTGCTGCCCATCAGTATGTTACACAAATGTCTTAATTTACAGAACTCTCTTTGGTGATTTGCCCTTATCACATCTTTTCATTAATTGAAGACATTGATGTTCTTATTCCATTTTATCAAAAGTAAACATTCAAACATTGCTTTTCTGACAGAATGACAAATGTGAGGTTTGATTTAAGCCTGATGACATGCAAGAAGGAAAACATTTCAAGTTACTAGGATAATTAGTTGGTAAGGGAACAGTGCAATAAATAGCCACATTGACAGGTACTATAGAACAAAATATTAAAGCAGAGTAGTCTGAAAAGAGTCAGAAATAAATTTTAATCACAGTGGAAATAAGTCCCTAAATCAAGTTCATTGACTGAAAACAGCATGAGTGACTGGAGACCCATTTTTTAGAGACATTGTTTTCTAAAGAGCTTTTCCTCTTTAGAATTCTCCAAAGAGGCAGGAAAAAAAAAAAAAAAAAAAACAGCAGCTGATAAAAATATGTTGCCACAGACAAACTGGTACAAAGGGGTTACAATATCCTATGAAATACAAGTGGTAGCGACTTTATGCAAACTTTACACAGTATAGAAATCTAGAGAAGGGAGAGGAGCAGGGGAAGCCAGCTACGTGGCTTCTTCCAAAATGCCAGGTAGCTCTGCTCTAAGAAAAAAACAAAGTGGCAAAGAGAGGGAAGAGGATAATAAAGGCTTGAAAAGAGAGGAATGACAACAAAAGCCATTGTCAGCACCTCACAACTGATAACTTCTTCTGCTATTGTGTGATTTATGGAAAATGCCTACTGCCAGCTTAGTCGTGTATCCTCTATTTTACTTGCCTATTCTCCCCATCTCTACATTACAGTTCTATTTTGGTATTTTTGAGAATTTGTTATGTTATGAATTATTAAAGCCCAGTCCAGATTGGTTTAGTTTTAATGTACTTGATATTTTCTGTTTGCAATTCCAAATTCTCATTTCTAATAGTAATAATACAAATTATTATTGAAAAAAGAAACATCAATAACTTGATTTTAAGACACAAGAGAAATCAAAAAGCTTTAATTAAGCCTTTATAAATTCATAAGCACTTGTCTGTAAATAACAAACTCATCTAAAGGAGCTGGCAAGATATAATACAAAAGCTTTTTGGAAATGATTATTTTATTAAATGTAGAATTTAGAACGCTCTTTTCCTCCCATCTGTTTTGGTTTTTTTCATGGCATTTTGTATTAGGGAAGCAGCGTTTTTAACGGCTTACAGTTGAGAAGTGATCAGCCTTTGACTCACCTGCAGTTTGCAATCTGTCTCTTCCTGCAGCGCTAATCTGGCACAATGATGCAAGTACAAACCCCGTGCCAAATCCTGCACTGATATATGCCTCCAGCGCAATCCTATTTGACTTCAGTGGGAAATGCATGAAGTATAAATCTATGAAGGATTTCACCCCCTGTTCTAAACCAAATGATTTTTAGTCTGATCTGCATGTGGTGTCGGGCAGTTTAGCACCATTTATTATCTCAGCGGCATTATGCTGATTTACAACAGCCAAGGAGCTGGCCCCACATGTACAACCCGCACTATAGCAATGAAAATATTTCACAGGAAGTTCTGCCAGAGAAATGCACTGCTCCCCAGATTATAAAGCTACACTGGATTGGAAACAATGGATTCTACACTCCCGCTCAATGCCTTTGTTCCACCAAATACCAGGGAAAGCTACCGCAAGCATGAAGACAGACGCCTGCCAGACTTCTTCACATCTGCTCATACTGCACTAATTGCAGCCATTGAAATTCTCCTGCTCTATTTGTTCAGCAGCAGCGCAGGAGAGTGGCACTCCACACAATACCGTACGCACGATGAAAGGAGGAAAACAATTGGGAAGTGATGAGCTAAGACAATGTACAGATTGGGAAAAGAGGCACGGAAATCTCATTGGAAAGACTCCGTGGATCAACATGGAGATGCAGAGGTGCAGTGCTGGGCTCCATGCAAATCTGCAGAGCAGAAGTCAAACCAAACTAGTAAAAACTGTTGAAATTCTGGAAGGGGCAGGGAGAATTAGTATCCAAGATTAAAGGGTTTGCTAGTTAAATCCCAGGCAAAAATATCCTGAGAAAATTTGAATTGAAGCTCTTATCACATTGGTATCTTTTAATATATTAGCAGATTTAGTTTCCTCCGTGCCTAAATGAGGTGAAAGACTACTTTGAGGTAAAGAGTGAAATATATTAATATACTTAAAGAGAGAAAAATGCTCAGTTAGGTTTTGCATTGTGTACATGTGAAAATCTACTATAATGACTGCAGAAATATTGTTAGACACGTGTTTTAATTGAAGGAACTGTTTCATAAAAGCAACAAAACACTTAAGAATAAAGCTGTGGAATCAACCAAGGGGCTTTTAAGAAATGGTTTCGAAAAAATGTTAAAAGCTATATAGAAGGTATTTATTAACAAATTTAGAGTAGGTGCTATGATTGATGTTTGTAAGAACAAGGGGCTACTGATCATTAAGTAGAGGCTGTAATCAATTTCATCAGGGTTCATTTATAAATTACCAATGGCAAGATACGGCCTAAATATGGGGTTTTATTTTATTCATTTGCAGAAAATAAGTAATTTTCTAGACATTTGTACTTAAAAACTAATGCCTGCAGAAATTTTAAAAAAAGAAAAAAAAAATGGACAAAGAAAGAAATGAATGTTTGAATTCAGACCTCATCTTTGATAAATTGAACTTGACAGGGAGATTGTCCAAGATTTCATATTTCTCAGAGGAAGCAGATCTGGACCAACTTGTAATTTCACTTCCCAGATGAAACCTTTGCTCAAATTCTGCAGAGCTGCTGTCCCATGAATCATCATCTGTGGTAAAATCTGGATTACGAAGAGCCATGCACTGCAACCTGCCACACATTTTCAGTAAACATAATAAAACAAAACAATGGTTTATTTCAATAGATAGTAGATGCAACTGACCTTGCATATCCTTAGGTTCACTGTGACAGATTTTAACGGAAAAATTCATAGAAAGATATTTATTCAGTACAGACTGAGCTCCCCTTGGTGACACAGCTGGGTAGACTGGGGAGCAAAAACAAAGACCCCATGACATTTAGGAGCACCTGGGAGAACCAACTCTCTGATGCACCAGGCAGATGTACCTCAGGATTTGGTCCCCACATAGGGACCCTGCATATAGCTCTGCTGTGTCTTCCAGTGCAGTTGATGTAACACCACGTGGAAGAAATGAGAGCACATGACCTGCAGTTGCCTGTCCTTAGGGCTCTCTAATCACCCTGACTTCAGATCTTACATCCTTCCCTTCCCCATTTACAGCCCCTTCTTTCCACTCAAGCTCCTCCAGAGTAATTCTCTGCTCACAACCCCTGCCATTCACTTTATTTCCCAGCAGGTTCGATGTCAGGATATAAGAAAGAGCTATGCACAATTAAATAGAAGAGAGTTTAGAAAAAAAATATTTCGAGCAAAATGAAAGTAACTCACCCATTTTCCTCTGAGGAAACCTTCAGTAGTGGTGTCTTCTCTGTAAAGCCAGTATTTTTTGACCTTGAGCTGAACAACCTGGAAAATTTGAAGGGATATCTTTGAAGAGGAGGGGAAAACAAAACAAAAAGTAAGTCTGCAGTACAATGATTCACTACAGTTCTACAGAATATTTTGCTACAAGTGCATCTAACTAGTTAAATATTCTTTAAGAATGGCATTCACCTAAATTAAGGTTTTCATTAAGTTTGAACTAGTCATGGTAGTTACTTCCTTATAGTCATGGAGGACTCTACTGCATAAAATAGGAGAAATTTATCTTACCCTAAAAGTCGCATCTAAAATAGTCAATTAAATTCCCTCTGAATGCCAGAAGAGCAATAGATACCTAACTCACACTCACATGCTTATATTTTAGAGAGCTAAATTTACAGTGGAACAACTGCACTGTAATATTAGCGAGGCAAAATTCTTAAGATAAATAATTACATATATTCATATAAATTCACATTAATATACTTCATAAAACATAAAATAATAGGATAATTTCTGTCCCATAAATGTCATTTGAGACATGGATCACCAGAAATCTATTAATCTCTACAACAGCCTCAGCACCCTTCGTATTAGGGAAGAAAGCTTTATCTGAAGTACAAAAGTACTTCATTCCTTCAACACAATCCCTTCCAAAGAGCTTCTGTTAAGTGTTGGTCCTGGTGCTGCAGATAATTAACAGAGAGTAAGCTACCTCTTGCCATATTGCAGCTTAAACATTGTTAGGAAATCTTTTGCTAAAATTTAAATCCCAAATCTTAAGAAACAGCTGAAGAGAATCAAGCACAATCACAGGGGTCTAGCTTCGGGGCAGGCTTCTGCAAGAGGTTAAATAATTCAGCCATTTAGAGCACTCTCCGAGACCTGGCTCTTCCAGAGACATTTCTCACCAAAACCACCATTATTCAGACATGTTCAGATTTATTCCATTCGAAACCGAAGGCACCCACCACCAGAAAGTCCCAAAGAGGTCTGCTAGACATACAGTCAATAAGCAGATCTCATTACTCCCAGAGACACTTAGAGGAAACCTAAAATGTCTTCTGCTATTGCTGGACTGTGAGGGGAAACAAATTATAAAATCATAGACAACTAAATAAATATACAAAGGTGACCGGTAATTCAATCTTCTAAATATAAGGCTAGTCCAAAAAGAAGGATCTGTGTGTTTAACTTTATAACACAATGGAAGACAGTGGAATTTCTTGCAATCTGTAAAGGTACGCGTGAACTCAGATTTTGCAAAATTAAAACCTCCAGTTAATGCTTCAGCTTGCTTGTTTAGTAGTGTTATCATTCAGAAGCCATGCTAGGTGTGGAGCAGCTGGATATAGTTATTTCAGCCTTGAGTGGCCACAATGCTCATTCAAACTGTGCTGTAAGCACCGTATTTGCAGTCTCAACAGAAGAGAATGAATGAGTTAGAGAGATGGAATTATCCAGTACCTCGGGTCAAATGTTGGGCAGACTACGATTCAGGTGCTACATTGCACTGACAGTTCATCTGTGAAGAGATGATTGCATACTCTGAAGCTATCGAAGTGCTTCCTTTTTTAAATAGGAGAATATCATTCACACAACAAGTTTAAGTGGAGAAACTCTGGTATTTTGAAGCAAGTGTTATTCTAATCTCATCATAGCTTTAGATGAAAAAGATTACCTAGAGCTTTTACAAAATAGAATCCATAAGGATAGCAAAAACACTATCAGGACTTTAAATGTGTGCTCACTGAGCACTACTGATATGCTCCTGGCTAATCCCCGCATCCCACTACATTCAAAGTTTGCATCCAAAGGTAACAATTTTAATAAAAATTCTGATGGTGGACCTTGGACTTGTACATTCAGAAATTTAACTCACACAAAGACCAATTAGCTTTTTCTGCTGTTAAACAAAATGGTGCCACTTGTTCCACAAAAAAGGCTCCAAATAATATATTCTATATGCTGTTCTGATCTAACCTCACATTGCACACACCATTAACCTTTCCACACTTACTTACTTTTCTTCTTTTCCTCCTAGGACATGGGCAAAATCTGAGATTAGTAACCGGAAAACTTTCTACAAAACCTTCAATTTTCTTTTAATTGTTAGAGGTTGATACCAACACTGCTGTATGTTATGTAGGCATACATATATCTGCTGACACTTTGCCAACTCAGCAAGTCTTCACCATCACTGTAAGCGAGTGACCAGTCTGCAAAGAGTGATGAAGGGCAAAACCACTGCAGCAATGGCAAACCAGAAAGAGAGGATAAAGGTCTGGTGGAAGACAATTTAAATTACAGAACCTGAAGTGAAGGATCCAGAAGGCTAGTTAAAGACATCACCTTCACTTTCTTTTTGTACATTTGTTATCCTCCCTTGCTGGTATAGGTATTTCCACTTTTAAATAGAACTGTAGAGCTTCACAGATTGCCAAGAATGGCCAATACAGTAAAACCGGAAAAGGTCTTCAGATAAAGTGAAAACAATTAGTACATGACAACATCAATTTGCACAGAGTAAAAACACATGGACAAGAATAAGCAGCAGGACACAGCGAGGCTTGACAAAACAAAAATAATTAGAGAAAAAGCAGAAGAGCCTCAACTCCCCCGTGATGTGATTACTCTAATTAGAGAATGAGAGTAATATAAACAATAAAGCTAATTAGGGCATAAAAGAATCTTGAAGGCTGAAAGCTCTAGAAAGAAAAGTTGAAAAAAATCATGAAAAAATAGCATGGATTATAAAAATGAAAGTCATCCCTGAATGGAGAGCCTAATGCAAGTTCCTCTGTGCCTCTCATACTTCTGCAGAGACACGACTGGTGCGATTCGGTCATCGACTTCATCAAAAGATAACAGAGATCATCTGCAAGCAAAACCTAGGAAGGCCCAAAGACCCCCTGTTATTAGAGGAGCAAGCCTGCAGTGCTCAGAAACCCTCTCAGCATCATTCTTGGTACTCCTCAGCCCTGCAAGTAGCTGGCAATTATGATACCATGTAAATAAGGGAGACATATCTGTGTGACACATTTCAAAACCTAGGATCAGTTTATACTTTGAATGTTTCTGCACCATCAAAAGAGCTAGAAAGTTTGGTTATACCTACATGCTAGAATGGAGTGCAATCTATCTCTGCTGAGCAATTTGGCAACATTACCAAGGAGCCAGGTCAGCCCATTAGCCCCTTGTGGATAGACTTGTTCATAGGATCAGGAAAAATGATCTGAATTTATACTGTGTGAGGAGCTGGTAAGTCGGTCACCAGTTGTGTCCAGTGTACTTCTATCATGATCCAGACTCAAAAATCATTAGCATTTTATACATGAAATATGAGAAGAGACATGAAATAATTGCCTTTACATATGTATACCTTTATATGTTGATATGCACATAGATATTCAGACAACAAATTAACATTCTCATTTCAGTTTCATTCAGAAGCAACGGGAGAAAATTAAAACCAAAAGCTATGGGAAGAAGTGTTTGACAAGGACTTCAAAGACGTTGTAAAAGCACCACTCATGCGGAAAGATCCATGTAGAACTGACATCAGAAAAAGAAGCACATGTCCTGCCTCCTGTACAACCACAGCTGTGGCCACATTCATTCTCACATTTGCTACAGCTGGGCATGTTTTTTTAATTAAGAGAAATCTTTCAAAGAGAAGACTGTGTTCTTAACCACTTGCCTGCTGCTGTGACAGTTGTATATGCAGATTTTGGCTGTCTCTGCAGGAGTATAGGTCTGTTCTGAGGAAGCGTGTTTCCTGAGCTGGTTACTTGCAGTCAAAGTCATACTTTCCCATTGCTAATCTTTCAAGCAATTACAATTTCTGACTGTCTCCATAGTAACCTAGAAGAGGAATCAGCATTGTAGGAGGGCTGTCCATGCTGCAGATGATACAGCAGGTTCTGCCAAGTCATGGAGGTATCCACAGATGAAGCTCCAGCTGCCTGAGAGCAGCTGGAGAAGGATCTCACCCACAGGATTAAAAAATACAAGGATCTAAATGCAAACCCTAGGCATCTATTGCAGAAGCCCCCTCAATCTGTGGCTGTGCCACTGCTCCCACACATGAGCAAGGTCCACACTCTTTTGGTGGCAATTTGTACTTCTCTACAGCTGTACAGCAGAGATACGACCTTCAACCTCCTACACTCATTTGGGCAGTTCAAGGAGAAGCAGGCTTCTCCTGGCCACGTGGAGAGGTACAGGGAGAGCAGGAGAGGAAAGGAAGAGATGATGAAGTCAATAACTGGCTCAGGAGTTAGCAGGCCTCATTGAGAGAGCTTTAAACTAGATTCGAAGGGGGAAGGGAATAAAACCAGGCTTGCTAGGGATGAGCCCACAGGTGGCATGCCTGTGTTGGAGAAGAGATCAATAGCCCAGCTGAAGTGCATTTCCACCAATGCATGCAGCATGGGCAATAAACAGGAGAAGCTGGAAGCCATTGTGCAGCAGGGAAACTATGATGTGGTCACCATCACGGAAACATGGGATGACTTACACAACTGGAGTGCTGCAATGGATGGCTACAAGCTCTTTAGAAGGGATAGGCAAGGAAGGAGAGGTGGTGGGGTAGCCTTGTACGTTAGAGAGTGTTTTGATCGTCTAGAGCTCAATGAAGCTAATGATAAGGTTGAATGCTTACGGGTGAAGATCAGAGGGAGGGCTAATAAGGCAGATATCCTGGTGGGAGTCTGTTATAGACCACCCAACCAGGATGAGGAAACAGACAAAGTATTCTGCAAGCGGTTGGCTGAAGTCTCACAATCTCTAGCCCTTGTTCTCGTGGGAGACTTCAACTTACTAAATACCTGCTGGAAATACAACACAGCACAGAGGAAGCAGTCTGGGAGGTTCCTGGAGTGTGTGGAAGATGATAACTTCCTGATGCAGCTGGTAAGCGAGCCAACCAGGGGAGGTGCCCCACTGGACCTGCTGTTTACGAACAGAGAAGGCCTGGTGGGCGATGTGGTCATCAGAGGCTGTCTTGGGCTCAGCAACCATGAAATGATAGAGTTTTCAATTCTTGGAGAAGTAAGGAAGGGGGTCAGCAAAACCTCTACCCTGAACTTTAGAAGGGCAGACTTTGGATTGTTTAGGAGTCTGGTAAACAAAGTCCCTTGGGGGGCAGTCCTGAAGGGCAAAGGAGTCCAGGAAGGCTGGATATTATTCAAGAAGGAAGTCTTAAAGGCACAGGACCAGGCCATCCCCATGTGCCTAAGTCGAAGAGGCAGGGGAGAAGACTGGCCTGGCTGAACAGAGAGCTTTGGCTGGAACTCAGGAAAAAAAGGAGAGCCTACCACCTTTGGAAGAAGGGGCAGGTGACTCAGGAGGACTACAAGGATGTTGTGGGGTTATGCAAGGAGAAGATTAGAAAGGCAAAGGCCCAGCTAGAACTTAAACTGGCCACCGCCGTTAAAGATAACAAAAAATGTTTTTACAAATATATCAGCGACAAAAGGAGGACCAGGGAGAATCTCCCTCCTTTGTTGGATGCAGAGGGAAACATTGCCATGAAGGATGAGGAGAAGGCTGAGGTACTTAATGCCTTCTTTGCCTCAGTCTTTAATAGTCAGACTGGTCATCCTCGGGGTTTTCAGGTCCCTGAGCTGGGAGATGGAGATAGGATGCAGAGTGAAGCCCCAGTTGTTGAAGAGGTGTCAGTCACTGACCTGCTCCTCCACCTGGATGCTCACAAGTCCATGGGGCCAGACGGGATCCACCCGAGGATACTGAGGGAGCTGACAGGGGAGCTTGCCAAGCCACTCTCCATCATTTATCAGCAGTCCTGGTCAACTGGGGAGGTCCCAGATGACTGGAAGTTAGCAAATGTGATGCCCCTCTACAAGAAGGATCGGAAGGAGGATCCGGGGAACTACAGGCCTCTCAGCCTGACCTCGGTGCCAGGGAAGGTCATGGAGCAGATCATCTTGAGTGCCATTATGCAGCACGTTTGGGACAATCAGGGGATCAGGCTCAGCCAGCATGGGTTTATGAAAGGGAGGTCCTGCTTCACTAACCTGGCCTCCTTCTATGACAAGGTGACCCGCTTAGTGGATGAGGGGAAGGCTCTGGATATTGTCTACCTGGACTTTAGTAAGGCCTTTGACACTGTCTCCCACAGCATTCTCCTGGAGAAGCTGGCTGCTCACAGCTTGGATAAGTGCACTCTGCGCTGGGTTAAAAACTGGCTGGACGGCCGAGCCCAGAGAGTGGTGGTGAATGGAATCAAATCCAGTTGGCGGCCGGTCACAAGTGGTGTTCCCCAGGGCTCAGTGTTGGGGCCGGTCCTGTTCAACATCTTCATTGATGATCTGGATGAGGGGATTGAGTGCACCCTCAGTAAGTTTGCAGATGACACCAAGCTGGGTGGAAGTGTCGATCTGCTGGAGGGTAGGAAGGACCTGGACAGGCTGGATCGTTGGCCTGGGCCCAACTGTATGAGATTCAACAAGGCTCAGTGCCGGGTCCTGCACCTGGGTCACAACAACCCCGTGCAATGCTACAGGCATGGGGAGGAGTGGCTGGAGAGCTGCCTGGCAGAAAAGGACCTGGGGGTGTTGGTTGACAGCCGCCTGAACATGGTGCAGCAGTGTGCTCAGGTGGCCAAGAGGGCCAATGGCATCCTGGTCTGTATCAAGAATAGTGTGGCCAGCAGGACCAGGGAGGTGATAGTGCCCCTCTGCTCGGCATTGGTGAGGCCGCACCTCAAGTACTGTGTTCAGTTTTGGACCCCTCACTACAAGAAGGACATGGAGGTGCTGGAGCGTGTCCAGAGAAGGGCAACAAAGCTGGTGAAGGGTCTGGAGCACAAGTCTTATGAGGAGCGGCTGAGGGAGCTGGGGTTGTTTAGCCTGGAGAAGAGGAGGCTGAGGGGAGACCTTATTGCTCTCTACAACAGCCTGAAAGGAGGTTGTAGCGAGGTGGGGGTTGGTCTCTTCTCCCAAGTAACAAGTGATAGGACGAGAGGAAACGGCCTCAAGCTGCGCCAGGGCAAGTTTAGGTTGGATGTTAGGAAAAACTTCTTCACCGAAAGGATAGTCAGGCATTGGAACAGGCTGCCCAGGGAAGTGGTTAAGTCTCCATCCCTGGAGGTATTTAAAGACGGGTAGACATGGTGCCTGAGGGCATGGTTTAGTGGTGGACTTGGCAGTGATAGGATAATAGTTGGACTCGATGATCTTAAGGGTCATTTCCAACCTTAATGATTCTGTGATTCTATGAACTCACAAGATGTGGGAGACTCCAGTTGCTCGCACTGATGAGCTGATGATTCCTCGGATGTTATTCAGAGTTGGTGGCTGAAGACTGCTGCAGGTTCCACCCAGAACAAGCCACTATCTTCCATTACCTGCAGGTGATAGCTTCCAAAGTCTTCAGGGGACTTTGGATGAAGTCCAAAGAGAGAACTCAATTCCTGCCATTGAGCAACAGACCTGCCCCCGACCACATTTTCAGGCATTTCCTAATGTGTTTACACATGCCGCTTTAAACAAAAGGAAAAGGAAGACTTTGTGGTAGGAAATGTTGTTCAGCAATAAGCAACCTTTCAATCCCAAATACACTATAGCAGAGGACACCAAAAGAAGGAAGCATCCTACAGGAATCTGGGGAAGAGAAAGACCATACTCATCCTAGTTAGATGACAAACACTTAAAATAACCACTAGGTTTGGCTGGAACCTTCTGTTTAGCCTTATATTGAAAAGGTTAATCATGCCACACAATGCCTAAGTTTTCACTCCCTATAATAAAATGCATACATTTTAACCATCAGCTAAGATAATGCTTCATCTGCCACATGTTGTCATGCACGCAACTATCAGTAGAAGAGCTATTTCTATGACAACATAAAGCAATAATTCTCACTTCTACGGAAAGGATTTGGTCAGAATTGAAAAAGAGGTGAATATGGAAGCATACGTATTGTGCAAGAACATCAACAGTTTTGAGCATAACTTATTGGAAATTTCACTATATAAAGCATTAAAAGCAGAATCTCTTCAGGAAAAAGAAAAGTTAGCATGCTTCCCTGAATTAGTAATCACTAAAACCATTGTAAGTGTGAGGTTGCCTCTTAAACAAAGGTCCGGGAATACTACAAAGAGATTATAATAAATACAATAAAAATTTAAGCAAATTTTCCTGGTGGAGAAGAAGGCCTGAGTAAGAATATGAGAGATAATTAATCATGCAGGAGACTAATAACAACTGTAAGACTTTAATTTATCATTTCTACATTCTTATAGACTAAAGGCTAATTTCAGAAGCACCATCTTCACTGAAGAGAGAACTTTTATACAAATCATATGTACTGAACTAATTACTCTTATCACAATTGTAAACAAGCACAATGCAGAAATAAATTGAAAAACAGAGAGGTTTTTACGAAGGAAAAAAAAAAAAAAAAAAAACACAAAGAAAACCCCACACCAGTTTTTGACTGCACTTGAAACATATTCTTACACCAGATTTGGTATTTGTCAGTTTCTGATAAAGTCTACTTTTGGACAACAGTTACATGGTACAAACTGTGCTGACCAACATTACAGCATTCAGCTTTTAAACGTTTACTGTGTATTAAGCAGCTGTATACATACATCCGTCAACATCATGATATATACATGCCCACACGAGACACAACCCCCTGTCATGTTTTCTCCTCAGTGGTAGCACGTCATGGGGGAACTGTTATGCCTACCCACTGCAAATGAAGTATGGTCAACTGATACACTAAGAGTCAAGGGAAGGATCAAAGACTCCAGAGCTCACATCTCTAAACAGGCTCCAGACATTTTCTGATGACTGCTTTATGTAGCTTCAACTAAATCAGCAAATAACCTCTAGACCTTTTAAAAGCATGCACCATTAAGATGTCAAAAAAATTTAGCAATGAAAACATTACTTAATACAGACTCATTTTCTCTTTGACTTTCCCAATTTTCTGTTAGTCGGGACTGTACAGGATTCCCCAGGGGACTGCAGCGCTGACACTACCTGACAGCAAGACACTGTAAGAGGCACAGCCAACTGGCAGGTCTCATATTGAGAAGCGTCTGCCATACTAAGACCCTAGGCAAATAAAGAACATGCTTAAGAAAGATGTAGTGGAGTGTGTGCCAAGCTTTTCCAAGACAGAAATGGTTCCTTATATAGGACATACACAATGTGCTTGTTTCATTCACTTCTGCAGTATTTGGAGAGTGAACATGTCCTGCAAGAGCATGTGGTAGTCGTCTCTCCTTCATTTGTGCAATATTCTGCTATTTTAAGAAGTAGAGCAATTTTAAGTTCAGAAATAGCTTGGAAAATAGAGTGCTTCCTGTATTTCCTTCTTTTAAATCAAATCAGGCTTTGCAAGGTTATTGTACTTCCCTGAAAAATGAAATTTTCAGATACCTCCAGGACTTGGTAGCTCCTTTTCCTCAAGAGTCTTTGCCTGCCTCTGTCAGGGGAAGTCTCTATCAAGAAGGCATCGGGACATGGTCAATAACTTAGACACACCAGGACTCCACTGCAATGGGTGAAGCTAAAAGAAAGTACTTAATCCTTAAGCTGCCCTGAAGATCCTCTGACTCTACCTAACAGGACTAAGCTGTCCTCCACACATTTTTCATTCCTGTGTCAGGGTGCCATGAGGACTCGTTGCCCAATGGGAGGGAGCCAGGAGAAGAGGGTGGTCATGGGCCTGGCAGGGCCATGCCCTCCTTGACCAGGACCCCTCTCACAGCACCCAGCAAGGGAGTAGGCATGGGACTGGGACAGGGACGGGGACCAAGGCCAGCCCAGAGCCTCATGACTACCCAGAAGGGCCACAGTGATGAGGCAGGTCCAAAAAGCCTACCCTTTGAAGGACTGAGAAGTTGCACTAAGAAAGCTTAGATACTGTTTCTTCCTCTCCATTTTCTGCTTCAGCAAAGAAAATTGGAAAGCTACAGGAGAAAGCATGCAAAAGCTGCAGACAGTCTGAAGGAGAAAATACATTTCAGGAGCAGGTGCTGCCAAAACAGTTTAGCTGTTGGCAACTGCCAGCAAGTTGCATATTTGAAATAGGCAGCAGTAGCTAGTAGTGGTAGTGGTCCAAATTCCAAAACCCCAGTTTCTCTATGGATTACACAGATAACCTGTTAAGAGGTATTATTCTCAAATGCTGCAGAGCACACTGAAAAATGAATCTGCTATAGGGAGGCAATTTATCAGCAACACTTTAAGCATGGCTGCACTTGTAATGCTTTAGCATATTCTGCAAGCCTCGCTTTTAAATGCCAACATTTGTCTTTGGCATTCACAACGGGCTTTTAGCTTAACCAACTCTGATGCTAACTGAATTTATGACAAACAAAGGGGGGGGGCACAATTTTTTCGTAGGTTGTGAGGCAATTTCAAGAATCTCAAAAGTTAAGGAAGTGGTGACAACTTAATGTTTTAACTTTATATCTGACCAGACTCTCTTAAAGATGCTATTTGGGGCACTGGGATGACAGAAACATGAACAGAAAAATAGATTTGAGAAACAACTGGACAATGTGACCATCTCTAGAGAAGGTTATTCTTCAAGCATTGCAGTGATATGATGTTGTAGTCTCAAAGGATTGGGGGAATATATGTTGAAGTATGAAGATTCACTTTCAGACCAGCTGAATTTAAGGATGATGCAAGAAAAGAAGGATGATATTATTAAAAGAAGACCACTGACCACTTCCCAGACGAGGGAATACTTTCCTACACAATGATGAGACAGGATTATTTTGATACAATTTTCCATAATCCAAGCCATGTACTGACAGGCTGTCACACATTATTATGCTTCTGGCCTTGCATAGTCCTATAATATACTCTTATGCCACTCACCTCAGTTTTGGAGATTGCAAAGAGTAATTAGTGAGCTAAGTTCCATATTTTTCATTCCAAGAATTTAGAGGTAACATTATTCATACCTTCAAATTTACAGGAAAAAAGTAACTTTGTCACTAAAAGCAAAGCGTCTCCATTGCTTAGAGTTAAAAAACGCCAGACAGACGTACAAAAAAGCTCATTAACAACATGAAAAAATGTGACTGGCTTTTGTGCCTGGAGAGGTGTTAGAGAGAGGAGGTGAAGACAAGCAGCAGGCCACTGCAGGGCTTAAAAAATTCAAGTTGTCATCAAATTAAGCTTTGTTTTAAAAAAGCATATGATGGATCCCAACTATTGTATGCTTGCTGGGACTTGTCTTTTGTCCTTTGGTCATAATAAAATGAAACAAAGCAAGTTCAAGAACCCTCATATCTGGTAAACAGTCAGATTCTCATAAGGTATTGCAATATAACTAGGACAACTTATGTGGCCTTTACGTAGATCCTGATCTCAGTGGGCTGGTCCCAGCAAAAATGCTAAAACTATCTCCAAAGCCAGGGCATGAGACATAGTAGTCAGAGTAGGCAGAGAAGAAACAGCAGTAAAATTATAAAGATAAATAATTTGTAGGGGGAGATATAGCTATCATATATTGAAATAACACTATTAAGTTGATAAAATAATGGGTATTTTTTCACTATAATGGAAGCCCTTCCATTATATTTAATTTCATCATTATTTTAACTATAATGGAGGTACTAAGATTTCCTTTTCAGGTTCTGCCTGACCATAAGACACTGAGGTTATTCATACCACTTTTGCCACCTAAAAGTCTGGTCTAGGATAGTTACAGTCACTGACAAGAGAGAGACCTCTTCAAATCATTTTCATTCTCCCCATCTCTCATGTTGACTATACAATGACCCTGGAGAATTATCTTTGAGGTAACAGAAAGAGTTCTTCGGTAAATAATGTATAAGCCTCACACAAGCAATGTCTATATTACAGTGTACCAAAAAGTACTTTTTTCATGTACTTTTGATTTGCTCTTAGGTGAAATCTCTTTTTAGTACAGAAGACTTTTCACCGAAAAAGTTATTCAGTGTTGATTAGGAATAAAAATAGCTATGAACAAATCCTTCCAAATACGATTTCCTCATAACTTCCTAACAAGTAACTTCCAATACAGAGTAAATCCACATCCTTGGTCATTGCCTTCTGCCTCAAGTTATATCAGAGACAAAAATATTTTAAAGCACTGAAAATCCCAGAGGAACAAATTAAAGAGACCAAACAGAATAAAAAGGTAGCTGATAATAATACAGTATTTGCTCTTACATTTGGAGAATATTCAGTGAAACCGTTCAAGAATCAATGCAGTTTTATCTCACAAAGATGATGCTCTTCCCTGCAATAGCCCTTCACCAAGATCACTGTAACATGTTAACACATGCAGTGTCCAAGCCTCAGGAAACTCATTCCACAGTGCTGGGTTCTGTTTTGCCACCAAACCCCCTGCTGACATAGCTGCCCATTGTCATCAGCTTCTTTCTGTCTTCTTCCCCTCATTAAGGCAGAAGGCTCCAAGAGAGACAGATGAAAAAAAAACCAAACAGCAGGTCCTTACGAATGAACCCCATTAAAGAAGCAAAACAGGTACGTCTCCAAAAGTGGAAGAATTGAGACAAAGGATCTCTGTTACTGGTCCCACCCTGGCAGAGATGCCATGGAGCACAGATAGTTTAGACAGTTAAAGACAGAAGAAAGTTTACAAATGTTTTGTTTCTTCAGGCAGATATAGCGCCTGAATAATCTATTAATTTTCAATAAAAAACACTTGTTAGCATTTTAAAAAGCATGAAAAAACAGGCCTTTCATCAAAAAAAAAAGCAAAGCTTGTCCTTTGCTATGTGTTCGACCAGGCAGTTATGCAGCTATTTGATTATAAACTGAAACAGATCAAAAAGGTTTAGTGCTCTTGAATCAACAGCACCTCCAAAAAAGAGAAGCCTGAAACACACATCAGATGCCTGAAAGTTGGATAAAGTATAGTACTAACAAAACACAGCTTCTCACATACATCTTTTGAATAAAACAACTCCGGAAACTGTTGCCAAGATAAACAGCCACTACACTAACATATGTCTTTTTAATACAGTCTGCACAGGCAGCCTGCAAAAAGAAATTATCAGTAGAGTGTGACATAGCAGGAAAACTGAAGAATACTCTGACAATATGGAAAGGCAAAGGAAAAAGAAAGCTAAGTGGATACTCTAGACAGCGGAGCAATAAACAAAGTAACAAAAAAGAGAGAAAGACGAGAGAGAGACTGAAATGACCATAACCAGACGTCGTTCTGAAAAGTTAATGCTGTTCTGCACCTCAAGAATCAACACAGAATAATGCTTGTTCCTCTACACAAAAATAACAGCTTTAAAGCCCCAAAACTGGAATCACATTTGAGTCATGGCACTTCAAAGTAGGTTACCGTTGCAAAGAAATGTTTTAAAAACAAACAAACAAACAAAATGTCTCTGAGAAGCAGAAGTCCATAGCACATTGTCACAGAAAAAAAAATCATTTTGTACTATTTTAAGGTCATGCAATGTGAAAGTTAATCAGAACAGTGGAAGAACTAAAGCTACAGGAATTATCTCCTCCAGAAGCATTAGGAAAAAGCGTGGGCTGGAGAGAAAAAAATATCATGACACATGGCAAAGCTAAAAGAACAAATTTTAACTTAAGACAAAAGCATACAGACATATTAAATTTTAAAAGGGCCATTGATATAGAAAAGAAGGATGGACTCCTTTAACATTTGTTCTTCATTGCAAAAGGTATGGTTAGAGTCTCAGCTCTGCAGTGTTATACGACTTTATGCATTCATTTATTTTAGTCAATAACTAAACATTATAACCTCAATAGGACAAGATATGCTCCTACTTGCAACTTTCTTGTAAATGAAGACTAAATGTGATGTAGACCATGATACCATGAAGACCTCATCCCTGAAGAGATAGGTATGCAGCATGGGTAGGATCCTGATGACTAATTCTGCATACAAATAAATAAATTCCATTACATGTAAGGAAGCTGGTGTCAATACTTAATTTCAATTATCTCAAAGCATTATATGTATGACCTAAATCTCCCCAGATTCATACAGTGTTTAACAAGTATGAAGAGCCAGAGTTCTCTTTTCTCCATCCTGTCTGCTTGCACCTAAAATACTTGTTGGATTGACACATCAAGAAAATTAAATTATAAGTCCTACTCTAAATCGTAAATAAATAGGTACATGTTGCCTGTTTTGATGTGGAGCTCTTGTGTGTTCCGCCTCACAAACATCAGATTTCCAGCTGAGGAAAAGCATGACAGGTCTAATGAGATAAATGGAGCTTTTTCAACTTTTGTTGACAGACCTATAGGTTAAAAATTGTGATTAGCATGACACCCATACTTACAAATCCTTATGAGAATCTATCATTCTTTTTTGCCAAGGATAGTCTGTCTTCTGTCAAAACAGGCTAGTAGGAATATTTCTGGCCATATAATCCTCTTCAAGACTGCTATACAACTATGAACAGGTTTATAATGGTTGCTTGTTGCCATTTTATTTGTGGTTAAAAACAATAGTTTTCCACATGCTGATGTTCAAAATTTTTACTCTGAAACATCACTATTCCTTACAGTTCCGGTTTAGCTCATTTTTGAGTACAGACTACAATACGGCAAGTAGACATAGCCAAAAACATTGCCTAAAATGCACAAATTCCATTGTGCCACTTCTGCGTAGAGCATTTGCTCTTGTTGGCCCGCTCTGGAAAGCGCTCGGAGGCTTTCCATAGAGTACACAGAGCATCATGGCAAAGAAGCCACATAGTGTCAATGGATGCAATAAAAGTGTGTATTCATCAATATTACAACATAGCCCTGCTGTTTTAGCTTACGCAATGGAAGACACATCAGAGAAAACAGAAGTGCATTCCTTGTTACCCTCCATTCTGTGTTTACCATTCCTTTTATCAGATGGATTCACTAAATTCAGGTTCATGTTTTTGACTCTAAGAGGTTTACATGATGAACCAGCTGTCAATAGACTCCTAAAGAGGATTGCAACTCATATGTCATTGACGTGGTTGAGGAGGTAGAGTTGCTCCTATCACTCCTAGAAAGATTAGAGACAAAAGACTATTTGAAGCTGCTTTTACTTTTGTATGTTTTAAGCAGCAGAGAAAATAAATTACATAAGACCACAAGAGTGGGTGGAGAAGTCACTGTGAAATATTTACCTACCCTATCCAAGGACATATTCTATTAATCCAGGACTAGACTTCTTACAATAAATTCATCAACAGCATAGCACTTCCTCCTCAAACAGCAAGTGCAATGCCCTGCCAGACATACCAGTTCAATATACCTGCCAGCTTGGCCATCCGAGAGAAATGATTTCATACTCCACCATTGCCAGAGCTTCATTCCAGGCAAGGGAGTTCTTACAAAAACTCTGCTCAAGGATACCAGGGAGTGAGTGGCAGATGGACTGTGTCTACTCTCCTTACTGACTAGCATGGAAAAGGGAGTACTTCAGAAAGTGTGAGCAAAACCTTCAGCCTTTCACAGCTGCTTCTGAATGATGCTAATTCACAGACAGTACTGAGTCAGTATCTTCTGCTGCACTTCTGAAAACTGTGGGTTGCTGTAACTGCCAATCTGTTTTCTATCTCACCCTGCTCAAAAGAAATCATATAAAATGTGTGCAAAGGGAAAAAAAAAAAAAAGAAATCCAAGTGCATTAATTCTGAACCTACCCAGTTCTGACAGACCTGGCTCCAGCTCACTGTGCTGTCCTTGACTTAGCTCCGACCTGCTGTGGACAGAGCTCTACGTGGTCTCTGACTTCTGCTGGTCCATTAGCACAATTATTGCAGGTTGCCCCTGCAGTCCCATTAGTACCTCTCAAGCAGAGAATTGCTTGCTTGGTCACTGTCTGTAAGCATTTTGGTGACTCATTTATCAGCTTTTGCTGTATTTCAGAGAGTAAATCACTTGAGCTCCTTACAAATAGCAGGTTTTAAAAAAAGCCATATGATTTGCCAGACTACAGACTGTGACCCTATTTTTTTTTTAATTCACCGGCTAATTTATTCCATCTGCATTAATCCATTTTTCCATCAACTACATTGAATTTAACATGAACGTCAGTTCTTAAATGTATGACCACCACTATCCTGGAAATTTTTGTTGTGGCTGAGGAATAATTTCCCATGCTTGTAACACAAGAGGATAAACCATTCTGATGCTAATTAATTCTAATGGGAGAGACATTTAAAGTGTTGGGCAGACTGAAACACATCTCTATCACTAGGCAGAACTATGCTTTAAAACATCTGCTCCTAGCAGTAAGCTATTTAAAAAAAAAAATAAAAAAAAAAAAAAGAAAGAAAGGAAGGAGAGGTTTCTTTCTGTACCCCTTGCAGGGTGGGATTTTTATTTTTTGAGGGATCATGGCCTTCCATGTTTTTATCTTGTTAACACGTCTTGGTTTTGTTTGGAAGATCAAGCTGCAAGCACTCACTAGTGCAAGGCATTCAGGGTAAGCAAGAAGTGCCACTAACTCAGCTGGCTCACTTCAAGGTTTGGGACTGACAGTTTTGTACTCTTTTGTTAACTGCAGCTTTGTGTGGAGTTAGGACTTTTTTATCATAACTGAGGAATGATTGCATCAGAGTCTGGCGTGCAACCATGGCATTAACTTGCTTTTATCTAATTCACTCCATAGCTCACTACAGCCTGCTCTCACCCCATATTTCACACAGTATTTCAGCTTTACCCAGTGTCCCTCTGTAGCCACATGGAAGGGTTTCCATTCATCCTTCTCACCATTCCTACTGTCTCTACATTTTATTTATATCTCACCTTCCAGATGCTTCCCCTTCTACCCCTGTCTCAGAGTCCTCTCTCCGCCCTCCATGCTTGGCAGCAGCTCTCCAGTAGTCTGGGAAGAGGCTGAGGCAATATTTTTGGGCAAATGCTCAGTATGAACTAAGCTACCCAAGCTCCACCTGACTACCCTGACTACTAGGAAAGACAGTAGCCTGCAAGCCCTTCCTCTCCTCTTTCTTCAGGCCTTTACACTTTCAACAAAATAATAGTCGCTAGAAGAAGAAGCAAGAGGAGGAGATAAACAAAACAATGCTGATTATCAAAAAATTTACTGAGAAAGTAGAATACCTGAGTTAAAGTTGCTGTTTCAATTGATGTTTCATTATTTATTTAGACTGATAAATTGAAAGAGTAAAGAAAAAAATAAGAGTGCCTTGGATCCTGGTGGCTCATACACTTACTCAAGAGTTAGGAGGTATGGACGAGAGGAAATGACCTCAAGCTGCGCCAGGGGAGGTTTAGGTTGGATATTAGGAAAAACTTCTTCACCGAAAGGGCAGTCAAGCATTGGAACAGGCTGCCCAGGGAAGTGGTTGAGTCTCCATCCCTGGAGGTATTTAAAAGACAGGTGGATGTGGTGCTCGAGGACATGGTTTAGTGGTGGACTTGGCAGTGCTAGGTTAATGGTTGGACTCGATGATCTTAAAGGTCTTTTCCAACCTTAACGATCCTATGATTCTATGTGTTTACTATCCCTCAGAGCAGAATGGAGATTGTACTTCCACCTCCTACAGGACTTTTACAATAAGGGACCCCCACTGACATTACTTCTTTTTTGATTGGACCATGAAACCAAGCTGCCCTTGTCCTGTGCTCTCTCCTCCTATGCTCTGCAAAGTTCATGGGCTCCTGCCCTACTTCAGGCATACTGAGGTTCAAGCCGTAAAGCTAAATGGTCCAAACTCACTGTCAAACATCAGATCCCTCTCCATGACTCCCTTTCTCAATGACTTTGGCTGCACTTTCAGGTTTTGTCTTGCTCTGCCCTTCAACCGCAGGGCCTGGGCCCATGGAAAAGTTGCCACGTTATCATGCAGACCATTTACCACCCAACAGCAGCGCTGCAGTGGCTGCCTATCTGCATGTCCACCTGATGCAGCAATACATGTAAGAGCTGTGGATTTCCAATGCTTTGTTTTCCTTCCCCCCAGACACTGTCAGAAAAGACTCAATTGTTCTTCCCCACATAAAGCTTTTGCACACCTACATGGTGGAAAATTGGGACAAAACTGAATTCTTATTAATTAGTATAATTTGACCACCTGCTAGTGCAAAGTTCTGATTCCCATGAATCGTTTAGTATGTCAGAGCTGCCACCTGCACATAGGCACATCAGCCAGGATTGAAGCATATGGAACAGTTTTTCAAAGAAAAATCTTCACTGAGGGATACTGAGTAACTGAGTTATTTGCTTCATCTTACATTGATAGCTACTCCTCACGGCAGCTATTTAAGCCCCATGCATGCCCTCCTGCTCAACTGTGACTGCCTCTGTGCAACACATTTCTTTTCAAAGTCTGGCTGTCTGGTTGGCTTAACCCTTCAACCTTATAATGTAAAAAAATCATTGCTGACATTAAAAGCTTTCCCATGTTTAAACAGAGGTTTACATGAGGAAAC
This sequence comes from Platalea leucorodia, assembly GCF_965183815.1. NCBI lineage: Eukaryota > Metazoa > Chordata > Aves > Pelecaniformes > Threskiornithidae > Platalea > Platalea leucorodia. The sequence continues at coordinate 73,534,376 of NC_138824.1, forward strand.
AGCTGTCCAACCCCAAAGAGGATTGAAGTTTGTATGTTACTGGAATCTTTCCAAAATTGGCCTAAGAGGTCTAACGAAGATGAACCCCACATAGCCATATTATTAACCATTAGGAAGAGAGCAGCTGCTTGCAAAATTCAACAGTTTTGTGCAATGTCACAGCAACTCAATTGAAACATTTGGTATTTGGAGGTTAGTACATTACAAATTTTTCACTCAGTGCTGAGTTCACTTTTTAGCCTGACAGTGAGAAAAGTGTGAGGCAGTTAATTAGTACCCCCTAATTCTTTCAACAGAGCACTTTTAGAAACAAAAATTAATAGTGGTGGATTTTTGTTTACCAAAATGTCCTGTCAGAATCAAAAACCATTTGAGTGGCTACATGGGAGTGCTATGGTTCTAGTCTGCTCATGACAGAACAGAAATTGGAGTACATGACCAATCTGAGATATTGTGAATAATTATAAGAAATAAGCACTGAGATGATGAATAGTACACAACAACAGAGAAATTAAATAACTCTGAACACAGGGAAAATTATCACAAGTAAGGTCTGTGTCTGTATGTTTCATTAACAGCAGAAACTAAGTTAAAATCAGTCTTTTGCTGAACACACATCAAATGTAGCTCAAATGAAGCCAAACACTCTCCTTAAGTTACGCCATAGAACCACATTTCAGTCTTCCTTCCATTACCGTTCCAAGATGTTTTTTTTCCAGGAAATGGGGAACAGCGAGTTAGAAGGGGGCAGCAGAACTTTCCAATAACTTATTTATTTGACTGTTGTGCATAATGTCTTTCTGTTATACTTCCTACCATTCAAGCTAGAGGCTTGCTAGAGCTGCTTATTGCTTTTTTTGAGTTTTTCAGGTTTTGAATGATATTTTATGATGCAGTAGGGGCAACAGCAGGGAGCTGTAATCTGAGCTAAGAGAGTTTCAGCAGTCCCATGCCCAGCTTGCTCATGTTGCAACCACATGCCTCCATATTAGCAACAAATGTTGGAGAGAGTATATTCAAAATCAAATGAACCAAATTAAATCAATTAATTAGTAGAGTTGTGACTTTAAAACTTCTTTGATATTATTTGTTCACTGCAGTGTCACAGCATTTAAAGACTCTCAAGGGGAATCAAAACTCAGAAACATTCACTACAAATAAGAACTGGAAAGAAAGACAGAAGTGTCACCATTCAGGCAGCAAGCAAGATCACCAGAAGCCACACGAGAACGATGAATGTGACAGTTTGCTGTGAAGTCATCTATCTGTCCTGGACTCTTCTCTAATATTTGTGTGATTGACATGAAAAATCAGAATGGTTCCTACACAAACATGCAATTATGATGTGAAAATAACTGCTTTCTCTGTTTGACTGTTGAACAGAAGATGATCCCATTTTATTCTAATAGCCAAAGATCAAAATTAGTCTTAGGACACACAAAAAATGTATTTTGAATGTTTTTGAGTTCTTTTTTTCTCAGTCTTTTTCCCCTGTCTGAAGAAGCTTTTAAATTGTCACATAAATTTTACTTATTTAGACAGTAACCATGTCTTCTTGACATCTAATTCTAAGTCTCATAAATGTCCTTTAAAAGTAACAATACATCAACATAATTAAAAATCAAAATTGATATTTATAATCCCTTACTGCTAAAGGCATAACTTCACTTTCATATTGACTTCTCACTATACAATAGCTTATCCTCTCCCAGCTTCTCCAGCTAACAGGAAATACAATTGCAATTTTTCTGTTGTGTTGCTGCAAAGCAAGAACTCAATAGACATTTTTAACTCACTGACTTTCTCATTGCAAACCAATCTCCCTACTGTTCCTGGGACCACAGATTCAGGGCAAAGGAAGAGCTGGATTTGGTTGATTGTTTTTACTTTTTCTTACATAAGTGAGCATTACATAAGTGAAACTGAGAGACAGGAGAAATGCTGAGAGAAATAGTTTTGCTTGATGAAACACAAATTCAAGCAGATTCAAAAAAAGATGTTATTTTTTGTTATCTCAGAGATTAATCTTCTCAATGAGGCACAAAGATTAAAGAAAAATACTTTCAAGGACTATCATATTAAATGACTAGCAAATTCCAGGGCCAAATTCATCCAAATATAACTTCAGTGGAGTAATGCTAGAGCTTGGTTTCATCACCTTCCTTTCACAGCCTAATTTCTCATGAAAAGTTCATGACATAATGAATGCACAACTGCCAACCTTTTTTTTTTCCTGAGAAGATAATGTTATGATCTGACCCCCTAAAAGAGGTACAGCCAGCAATTACATCAAAGAAAGAAAGGGACCAAAAGGCAATATGAAAAGAATGCCACAGGGTTTAGTTACTCTATTACCCCTCTCTTCCACCACCTCCCGCCACTTTTATATTCCAATTAATGCCCTTCTTTTTTCAGTAACATAGTTTTAAATAGCAACAAAAAGTAATTGGTTACATGGGATTAAGAATTACTATTCATCTCATTTCTATAGATGGCCTTTGAGGCTCACTAACTCCTCAGTGGAAAACAGCTGACTTCACCCCCTTCCTGAGGATCACAAAGGAGGATTTCAGATTTCATTGATATAAAGCCACAGCGTTAGGCTTTACCCATGGAAGTAGCACTGATGCTGATGAGACCAAGGCAACCGAGGGGTCTTTTTTGTGGCCATATCCTGTACGTGCAGAGACATGATGAAAGGAGATGTCAGGGCTGACCTGAGGAGCATTGCCCATGCAGCCACAGAGCAGCATGAAATCTTCCTGCAAGGTAAGGGGCTCAGGAAGGTGGCTCGGACCAATGTCTATTAACTGCAAAAGCCACTTTCATGTGACTGTAATGAAAAAGAGCCTGGTCAATCCATTGTTTAAAGGCTGAGGAGAATGAGAAAAGTGCAAAATCAAAACCCAGACTTCATTGTCATTTTGCGCTAGTTTAAAACCTGTATCTCCAATAGACCAAACTACACTGCATAATGCAGTTCAGTGTAGACGGACAGCTAGGCCAGGTGCATTCCCACTAAATGTCACTGGAGCTCATCCATCGTCCATTTCAGACACACGCCTGCATTTCCTGCAGTGAGCAGGACTGGAGGAAATATGTTGCTCACAAGAAGACTGGCAGGCTTATTTCAGGGCAAAGGATGCTCTGGACAGACAAAGTCATTAGAGTGACCACTGTGGATGGTCCAGACCTCCTCACACAGAGCCCAGAGAGCCTAAAGTAATGCAGTAAAAGCTGGAGTCAGAAGGTACTGTTCTTCAATATGCAAAGTAAATGAGAAGGCATTTTGACAGGCAGGCAGCCTGAGACAATACACACACCAACCACAAAATACCTGCAGGATTGCACTGAAGTCGAATGGAAATGTTCAGTCCAGAATAGGGTGGACATCTGTCTCCCTGGGAAAAGGGGCCCGGTTAACTCAAGAACATTTTCTTAAAGGTAATTTTAGCAACTGAGATAAATCCCCTGTTCTGTTAAATAGATTCTTTGGAAAGTCTTGTCTCAGTGTATGTTTGAACAATTTAGAGAACCTGGGAATCTTATCCTTGAAATATAATTCAGCAATTTAAGTTAAGTATATTCATTAAAACAAACCATACAGACATGCCAATTTAGTGAACCTCTTTGCAGAAAAAGAAAGGATTTGGTCTCCTCTTTTTTTTAATCATTAGTAGTTTTCTTTGCAAGCAAAAGAACAATTTACATTAAAAGCTAATTCTCATTCTAATGAAACTAATCAAACAACTCGTGAGTCTGCAAAGGTTTATCCATGTTTTTATCTGCATTCTGTTGAGTAGTTCCAATGATTTAAGGGTAATTACTCATACTAGAGGGGTCACACAGACCACATCAGTATTTTAACTACACCTAATGTACATTGGCTAAAATACATGCTGAGAAGAGCCAGATAAGATTCATCTCCACGCAAAAAAAATCAGTATTGGAGGAGCAAGAGAGGTAAAGATCAACAAGGAGAAATTTCAGGAGATACTCTCCTGACCCTAATATATTACTATAGAAGATTAGATATACATTTGTCTGTAAGGGGGCATGGGGATGGCTCTTTAATTGTACATCTATTTGTAAATCACACACAGTGACTACAGTTTCCTCAACAGGAAAATGGTGTTACCAAAAGACCTGGAGCTACTGCCTGCACTTGCAGGAAGGTGGGCTCACCCATGATTTGGTATTTTTCATCTCTGGCACCTGTGACCATGATTTCCAAACTGTGGTTCATAGGTTCACAGTAAGTTCTGTATCACCGGTACAAAAATTCCTATCATCCATTGGAAAATAACAGGAAGACGTTTAGCCAGAAGGGTAAGAGCTGCTCCATAAGAACACAATCACGGGTTTTGTTCCTGTACCAGGATCATTAATGGGACAGCAAATAACACTGGCAAACACACCTGTAGCAAGACATATATGTGAATCCACAAGAGAAAAACCTTATCTCCAGATGCACTCAGTCCTTCCTTTCCCCTGCCTGCCTCTCATCCTCACATACATGTTGTACTCTACTGTGGTCTTTCAAAACAAGGTGACAGCAACTCACTCCTGCCACATGCTGAACTGAAGAACTTTTACAAGATTTCATTCTGTCAGTAAAACCCTTAGTCAACACAACAAACCTTCAAATACTCCAAAAATCATTTCTAAAGGATTTACATGGCTTTTGCGGTCAAGCTGTCAATTTGATTATTTTTTTAATATTTGGAAAGCATAGCTATAATGATTTCCAGTTCTCACTCTGACAGAAATACTTTTGGATGCACAGAAAACCTTGACTTGGTTTGCTGTAGACTTATAGGGCACACTTACACTGTAGGTAAGTAAGGGGTGCAGCAAAGATCATCCAGCTAGCCTGGCTCCCCCTTGCCCAGATCAGGGAACTTACCAAAATGCCCCAAACATCCTTTGCTCCCCGTATAAGCAGATTTCCTTCTAAATGAGATGCAGGGGCACAGAACAGACCTCAGCCCTTCCCAGCAATTCAGGGATGTGACCACGATGTTCAGAACTGTGGGGAGCCCCTGGGACTGCACATCTCACCCTACCCAAACAGCCATGGAAAACCACAGGAAGAAGAGGGAGGGAGAAAAATAAAAAGAAAATTTTGTTCTTTCACTGAAAAGTCTAGCTGACTACAGGTAAGATTTAACCAGGATTCTGATCTGCATTACACTTCTGATCTACTTTAATTAAGCAATTAAATAAGTTGTATTTTTATGTTTAGTTAATTTTTATTAATTTTAAAAAGTAATCTGATTTAAACATTAAACTGCTTTGAAATCCACCATGTTTTTTCCTGACTTGTAGCAGCACAAAGAAAGTCTCCAGCATCAGGTTCTAGAAATTGTGCTAGCACTCTACTTCACCATTGCAGTGTAAGCCATCTTGCTCTGTGCAGAATTTCCCAGGCAGCATTTCAAGGCCTGTGCTCTGCAGGAGCTCAGATTAGGTACAACATTGCTCTCGCTTTAGGCTCTGTCAAGTCACCTCTACAAATTCTCAAAACTACTCTAAATGGTTGACAGTCCACCCTGGCTGCCTTTCATGTGCTGTGATTGCTGCTGGTGCAAAGCTTGCTCCATCCTGCTACCAAAGGGGTTTAACAACTTGAATGTGTGAACAAGAAAGGTTTAAAAAGCCATCTGCAATATTTTGGGGTTTATAAAATATTTCTAAACACTTACAAATATAATTGCTGATGTTGTATCTGTCGCAACAGGAAAGACTAGCACCCCTGCCCCCAAACCTGTACCTTTGCTGATGCAGGAAAGGATACACAAGAAGCACACACTCCTTGTACACTTGATATGTGGTGTGTCAACTGTCACGGTTGCATTATTAGTGCCATTTTAGTGTTCCCAGTCTTAGCCATAGTGATTCAGTTTACGGCCTTACGATGCATTTTTCTGAAAGAGGTGAGGGGTGGAACATGAAAACTTCTTTATCTCTGTGTTTTATGACACTTGGTGACACCAAGTAGGGAAGAAAAGCCATGCGTCTGATCTTGAAAACACAGCAAAATTGGCCCATGGCTGCTATTAAAGCTGAGATTAGGTCAGAAATCTGGTGATCCATGAACCCCCATGGCAATTAAGACTGCTCTGATGTCCCATTAAGCTTCCTGTTCTCTACGTGGGAGAAAAAACATTCACTTAATGAACATACATACCTGCTCTGCAAAGAAATAAAAATTTATTTAGATTAGGAGAAAAAATATTCTGTTTGTCCTTATTCTTTACCTTCCCTCCATGGGTACAGAAGTGAAATCCTTCCTCAGAGCAATGCAGCCATCCCCGCCTATTGCTGGTTTTTCACACAAGGTCTGTGGCTCTCCAAGACTCGCTACCATGCCATGATATTCTTTTAATAGCCGCAGCTCATTGCAACTTCTGGTCACCGGTTTCGCTGCCGCCTTTGCAGATAAACTGGCTTGATGTAAAGATGTCCGATTCAGCTCCATCTCTTGTTGTCTAGAAATTGTACTGTCATCTTTGTTATCCAAGTACATCTGTCCCTGGGGGGTGTTCTCCTAAAGAAAGCGAAAACAAATATATTAGGACTAAATTGAATTGACTCGATGTTTACTTCAGTACAAGCGTGTTAAAAATGCCAAGCAGAAGATTTTTTGTGCACCTTTGGATATTTCTCTTGTTTTATTTCCACTAAGAATAATTCCAATGTTTTAAACCTCTCTGCAACTTCAAAATTAGCCATTATAAAAGCCATTGAAATACATAAAGAGATGGCTTTTCTACTTCTTCCATGTTTACCATGATTTTCTCCCATAAATTTTCCAGAAACTTGCACTGGCCTATCCCATAGAATAAGCCAAAATCATCTCCGCATTGGAAACGTAAGAGCCACTGGTGCAGAACATCTTCCCAGCTTATAACAGCACTGTTTCACCACCATGACACAACTTTTCTCCATGGCTGCGGTGGCAGCAGCCCTGCCAAAGCCACCGCTCTCCTCCCAGCCCACAGGCTCCCTCGGAAAGCCACAGTCTCCCTGAAGCTTTGCCACAGCTGATGGCCCCTCGTTAAGCAGAACAAGAACTCGAGTTTTATGAAGACAACATGCCATTTCAGCAGTTGCCAGTGGCATTTATGAAATGTGAATCAAACCTTGATGAAAATTAGATTCTATTATATGATTATTAATGATGATTATAATAAAATTTAGTGCATAACAGTCAAAAAGCTTTTATACTCTCATCATTAAAATTCAGCGTGAAAAGCTATAAAAAACACTTCAGAATCCCACAAAGTGCACAAATCAGATGCAAAGGCTGAGTTAAAGCCTGTCTTAAACACACGCTGTGGAGTCTAATCATATGAATATTTCAGCATAGTGTCAAAGCCACCGCAGAGGACAGCACAAGCTCAGGAAACGGGCCCGTCAGCCTCCCGACGTCCCTGCAGCAGGGGAGAGCAGCCTTTTTGGAGCACATACCTGCTCCTCCCTGCAGAGACCTCAGCACAGGACACGCCAATAGACCTGCAGGGCTGTGGGGCAAAAATAGCACAGTAATAGGAAATAGGCTCTGCTTTGGTCCCAGCAGGAGAAATCACTAGAAGCAGAAATAACAAAAAGCTAATGATTACTTTGTGCAGCTTTGAGCTCTTATGGACTTCTGCAGGCTAGAAGGGAACGGAGGTTCCTAAGAGAAAAGACTGAACATACAAGTCACCACAAATGCAGATCTTGGTTCCAAGCAAAGGCAGACTTGCTAGCCAGATCTAAATCATAATTTCCCCAGGTGGCATTTCGTTCTCCAGTCCTGCATTTATTTTTCTTTCTATTCCCAATGCCCTTAGTTCTCATATCCTAATCTTCTTCACCTGTCTTTACAAGCAGATTGACTAACTTGACTCTTCCCATCATTACACAGTAGCTGGAGTACTGTGTCTGGTCCCCACAATTCAAAAAAGATGCAGACGGAACGGAGGGAGTCCAAAGGAGGGCCATGAAGATGATCAAAGGGCTGGAGAACCTGCCCTGTGAGGAAAGACTGAATGAGTTAGGTCTTTTCTCCCTGGAGAATAGAAGGCTCAGGGACGACGTCATCACAGTATCCCACTACTTCCCTGCAAAGAGGACGGAAGCTCTCTCTTCACAAGGAGCCACATGGAGAAGACAAGGGGCAATGGGTACAAGTTGCACCAGAAGAGGTTTCATCTTGGCATAAGAAAGAAATTTTTTACAGTAAGAACAATCATTCACTGGAACAACCTCCCCAGGAACATGGTAGAGTTTCCATCACTGGAGGTTTTCAAGACATGACCGAGCAAGGTGATAGATAACCTCATCTAGATTCCCTTTCCCACGAAAGGTTGGACCTGATGGTCTTTCAAGGTCCCTTCCAACCTGAGCTGCTCTATGAGTCTATAATAAGCAGCCTGGAAAACATCATTATAAATAAGCCTTTGCTTACTTGTTCTTTCTTGGTTTTCTTGAACGGGAGAAAAAATAAAAGGAAGGTAGAGAGAGTGCTCTTTCAGTGTTACTGAAAGAAAGAAGGTGACAGCTATTGGCTTCACAGGGCTCCCATTTTTGAACATAGCTGGCATACATCAAGAAACACTGAAGATACTTTAATTTTCAATGGATAATAGCTCTCCCTCACATATTTTCCTAAAGGGACAAGCCCTGTCGTCACCCGGTGTAAGGAGCACAGGCAGAGCTGATGTAATACCAAACACACTGTCACTGAGCTGGTCCAGGGCTTGTCTATAGCCTGGAAAGCCCTGAATTTTGGTGATCCAAGACAAAATCCTGACTCAAGGTCCTGGAAAGCCAGGCTTGCTGCTCCTGCACTGTGGGATCTGAGGCTGGAGGTGTTGTGAGGGCCAAGGCACACCATGTGGGGGCCACCACTGCCCTACCAACACCTTCTTGTCACCTCTGATAGCCTGCTGCCCTACCAGGCAGCCAGTTTTGCCTGTGCTAAAATCCCAATCTGCCTTCTGTCCTAATACATAACTTTGAAATGCAAATACTTCCAACTCCAAATGGAAAAGATAATTGCTCTTGTCTTCAACCTCACTTTATATGTTTACATACTGGTTTTATTAAGACACTGTAAATTATAATTGAGATATCTCCCTGCTTATTCCATTTTTCGTACCGTTGGGTTTGTCTGAGTGCCTGCTGTGAAAATACACAGATTTTTAAATGATGTCAGGCTGTGGAAACATGAGCAGCAAACCCACAGCAACTCAGACGGTACTAGTTCTTAAAAGATGAGAACCTGAACATGACCTCTAAAATTGATCCTGCCTCACCCCAAAAGTGGGAAATTTATATTGAGGTGAGTAAGGACTAAATTAGTCAGGCTTTCATATGTATAAAGCCTTAGCATGAAAGACATTTATTTTCAGACTTAACATCAGTGAAAAAATAAAAGAATGCCAAGGACAAGAAGCTTGAGAGAAAACCTGATGCCTAGATACAAAATGATAAACCACATTATTGCACATTCACAAAAGCTTTGCAAAAAAAAAATACAGCATCATTTTGCCACAAGAGACAGGTTTGATTATGATTACCTACGTAGCTAAAACATTGCTAAGGCAACTATCACCATGGTATCTAAGCTTCTAAGACATCAATGCATTTACCATTCAAGAAATTCTCAAATTATCACATTTCTATGTAGTTACAGAACTTTTCTTCGCTTTTATTTCTTCTTCCTTTTTCTTATCTTGCAATACCTCCATCAGCAATGAGACATAGGTGGGATATTATCATATGAAGGTGAGGAGAGATTTTAGCCAAGGAAAGTTCATTTTGTGTTCATCTCTACGGCACCATGCACCAGCAAGGGGGTTTTAGCCACAGATAGCAATTGATCCAGCAACTACCCATCCAGAGTTTGACTATAAAAGGGCTAATACAGTATTTAAGACATTTTTTATCCCTTTTCATCCCTTTCATCCCAGTCCAAGCAGTTGAACATCCACTTTTAAATTACTAGTACAGAATTCATTTTTTCTTCAACTTTTCAGGTGCTAATAAGATCAACAGGCTAAGTTATTCTATTTAAAAGGCTTTGTGTAGCCTGCTTTTTGGTTGCAAAACAAAATGCTGGAGGCAAATGATGTGGCTGGTAATCATCATTTAAAACATTATTTTCCTGAGTATCAATAAGCACAGCATAGCATTTTTGCAATCAAAAATGAAGCAGAATTTAATCTTAGAGGCCATGAGGCTACAAAATATCGCATCTGCTCCAGGTAGTACCCATAAATAACGTTTCCTGTCTTGTGTATCTTATCCATCAAAGCCTTTCTCCCACCAAGACTGGAAAAAACATTACCTCTGCACTAATTCACCTTCCTATTACCAGGCAGAAACCCAAATTCTAAAAAATAACTAGCTGAAGAGCAAGGGTGCGGTGGTACCGGGGGAAGGAGAACGTGGCTCTTGAAGCAACACTCAGGCTCAGCCCCCAGAGCTTGCATCTGCCAGGGAGCCTCTCTCTGAAGGAAATTGCAAGCCAAATCTCACCTGCCTGGGAAGTCTCCCTATAGCATCTGAGACTAAATAAACTTGTCTCCTGCTCCGACTCCTCCCCTGTGCCAGGAGCACTGCAGAGGAAACAGGTACAAGCTGCTGCGAGGAATCTCCCGCATCCTCACGCTGACGGTGTGCGCCAAGGCAGACATGCCACCCAGACACCTTTCTATATATCCATCTCCCTCCAGATATGCATCTCCCGACAGCTTCCCCGCAAGTCAGACAGGTGATGTTGTACTGGCCTCCTGTGGCAAAGACACTTTAAAATGGTCTTAGCAGCAAGTTGGAGAGTCGTTATTCTTAGCCTGTGGCCTGGAGAAACAGAGCAGGGCTTCAGCACTACGTCTCAGAAATCCTCCCATTGCAGGCTTGTCCTTGCATGGCCGTTGCTGCACATATCCCTGACCCTGCCACCCTAGGGATGGTGAAGAACCATTCCCAGGACTGACAGAGGAAAACTCAGCTGAAAATCTATCCCTAGAGCTGCAATCTAAAAGCAAGTCACTACATGCGCACACATGCTCCCACACTACCACTGCCAAAACACACTTATTTATTTATTTTGAGTAAAGGAAGGGTAGTGCGGTGTCTAATGCTGTGATGTGCAAGCAAGAATTCTCAGTATTTCTTAACTGGTGTGTTTTCTCTTATAAATAGAAAGTGTTTCTAGCTGTAGGAAGGAGGTAAGACTGGTTTGGGCATACTGGGTGTAACAAATTACTTCGACATCCAGGATTTCACAGTATGTTCCAGTGCAGCTGTTTTCCACAAAACCCCTGCCTATCCTACATATAGGATCCCCGTTATCCCATAGGGCAGTGTTAGGGATTGCACAGCATAACGCTGCGCAGAGCAGCCCTCCCTTGCATGACCAAGAGAGAAGACAACATGGGAATCCAGCACCACAGCTTCACCTGAGGACTCCAAACTTAAGAGGACACAGGAAAACCCCTGCTGCGCTGAGTCAAAACCTGGCCTCTGCAAATGGTGGAGTCCCCAGTCTCCTCTGCGCTCAGCTGGTGCTGCTGCAATCCAGCAGCTGCTGTGCCTGGAGACATGGCCTTGCCTCCTGGGGAGTGGCATTGACTAGACAACCTCAGAGCTCAGGGGAGATATGGAAACAGAGGCCTTGCAGGGCAGAGGTCGCTCGCCGCGGTGAGGTGGTGACTGGGCTAGAAAGTCCTCAGTGGGGAAGGGAAGGGGCAAATTGGGCTGGAGAGTTAGAATGAGTAAGTGGGAGGTCTGTGCCAGGGGGAGTGGTGAGGGAAGCTATGAGGGAATCATAGAATCACAGAATGGTTTGGGTTGGAAGGGACCTTAAAGATCATCTGGTTCCAACCCCCTGCCATGGGCAGGGACACCTTCCACTAGACCAGGTTGTCAAAACCTAAATGAACATGGCCTTGAACACTTCCAGGGATGGGGAATCCACAACTTCTCTGGGTAATCTGTTCCTTTGCCTCACCACCCTCACAGTAAAGAATTTCTTCCTAATATCTAATCTAAATCTACCCTCTTTCAGTTTAAAACCACTAGTCCTTGTCCTGTCACTGCACTCCCTGATAAAGGAAGGCTGCTGTAAGGTCTCCCCGGAGCCTTCTCTTCTCCAGGCTGAACAACCCCAGCTCTCTCAGTCTGTCCTCATAGGGGAGGTGCTCCTGCCCTCTGATCATCTTTGTGGCCCTCCTCTGGACCCGCTCCAACAGGTCCATGGTCTTTCCTGTGCTGAGGACCCTAGGGCTGGATGCAGCACTGCAGGTGGGGTCTCACCAGAGCAGAGTAGAGGGGCAGAATCACCTCCCTTGACCTGCTGGCCACGCTGCTTTTGATGCAGCCCAGGATATGGTTGGCTTTCTGGGCTGCAAGTGTACATTGCCAGTTCATATTCACGTTTTCATCCACCCGTACCCCCAAGTCCTTCTCCACAGGGCCACTCTCAATCCAGTCATCGCCCCGCCTGTATCCATGTTTGGGATTGCCCTGACCCAGGTGCAGGACCTTGCACTTGGCATGGATAGTGACAGGCTGCCTAGAGGAAGTTCAGGGGCTGGTCATGATGACCATGGTCATGACCGGGAGGGCTGCTCAGGGGACAAGCTTATTGTACAGACCTGATTCAAACAGCTTAATAGGGGAGACCATTTATAGGCCATGAGACAAAAGAAAAGTAATGTGGAGAAACGACCTGCAGGCCACTGGCAAAAGAAAAAACTTTGTGTTATTTTCCTTTTTAACATGCAACACCACAGACAGTTGCATCAATGCAGCTCTCTGGGCAGCAAACCACAGCACAGGAGCAAAAGCAAGCAGCCCAGGTGGAACCTCCTTGAGGAAAGAAAAAGTGCTGTTTAATTGCAACCCAAGAAAGCATAAAACCATCAGGCTGCACTGAGTAAGAGAAGGAGCTGGGAAGTGAGTATGGCAAGTAAGCATGCCAGCGCAGAAGTAACAGAGAGAGAAAACAGTGTTGACACAACGTGACAACACTTTTAAAAACCGTCCTGCCAGCAAAGCATCTCCTGAAGAGCCTGTCTTCCCTGGGTCGCATCTCAGCGCCTGCGTCCGACAGGAGAGACTTCACGCATGATGCTCAGGCGCGCAGAGCTGTGACAGCAGGACTCTGCCTTTCCTGGGACCCTTTCGGGCTGGTTCTGTGGGGCGGCACTAAACATCAGCAAAAGAGCTTCAGTGCCTCCGACAGCCGGGGGTATTCGCTCAACGCGGCCGCAGCCGCTGCTCCCCGGCCCCAGCCCCGGCCCCGGCCCCGGCCGCAGCCGCGGCAGCCCGGCGCATACGCGGGCCCAGGCTGACCCCTGCCGGCAGCCTGACGGCCGGCCAGAAACGGGTTTTCCCCGGAAAAAAAAAACCACTTCCAGGAAAGCCCATTTTTAAAGCCGGGTGTGACAAGCGGGTCCGCCACCCCGGGACGCCCTAGCTGCGGCTTTACTGTGCGGTTAGCTGGCGGGAGGAGGACCTGGCCATCGCCTGGTCTCCCCCGGCGGCTCCTGCTGCAGCATTCCCCTTAGCATATGTGGACAAAACATCCGCAATCAATCAGCAGAAACTGTTTCTGCATGCTCCGGAATGGTCTGATAGGGCAGTCCTACACAGTTGATCTTGTGGGTTGTATGTATCTCAAGATAATCAATAGCAGTGGGTCATGCACAGGCTACAGCGGTCAGGCCAGCTGGATTTTAAGAATTTGCCCCCAAAAAACGGTTTAAGGAGTCTCATCCAGTTCAACTGAAGATGGCATTGACACAGAGACTCTCATCGTCATCCAGGCAGTAAGTGATTGTCCTGCTCAAGAAATTCAGTTCCCCCTGTAAGCCTTACCCTACACAAAAAATCCCCATAAATTAGGATTTTTTTAAAGAAAACACTCTGTCCCTGAATGTCTGTGTGCCAATGCCCTGCTCTTGCTCACTGCTTAGTCTAGAATTGGTTTGGGGAGCCTTTTATAAGGAGCATTTGCTGAAAGAAGAATGTAAGTAAGTGAAGAGCTATCAGCTGGGTTGTTAGGATCAGGAGCACTGCAGGCACAATGATAATCAAACAGGCCAGCTACCAAAAAAAAAAAAAAAAACAAAAATCCAGATAAAACAGTCATTTTCTTTTTCCTTTCTTATTGCATGTGTCAAAGAGGTCAATCCAAAGCCCACTCAAATGAATAGGAAGATTTTCAAAGTGTCTAATCAGATCCAGATAACTAAGTTGCAATACATTGTAAGGTTAGTCCCACCACCACCAGCATCTTTGTGTCCTAGGTCCCTGTAGAGCCCATGGAGAGAGACAAGCACTGACCGCCAGGCCCCCATCCAGCTCATGCTGCAGTGGACCCCTGAGACAAGGTCAATGCACCATGCTCTGGAAGTGCCTGTACCTCCCCCTGACTACCAAGGCACCTGGGGCTGAGGGAGACGTGTACTGCAAAGACGTATAAGCTTCAGTGAGCTAATTCCCAGCAAACGTCACTAGCTTAGCATCAGGGACTGGAGTCCCTGGGAACTTGAAACCTGTAGCACCGAGTAATGCTGTACAGTTACTGGGACCAACTCTGGGGCTTGGCCATTTGAAGACTGACTTAATGCTGTCACATCACTGAACCAGTGCATACAGTGAAGGAGATTTCTTGCTGGTAAGCTGAGCAAGTAAAGGGGGAGGGAGGGCGAACATCAATATTAACACAACAAGCCACTGAACGACTTATTCAGCCAATGCTGCTCAAGTATCGGCAGTTGCGTCATCTGTGCACAGGGCCTGTGAGGCACCCTCTCACTGGAACCAAAATGGTGCCCACATCTTAGACAAACAGGTGAGAAAAGCAGCTAAGTACTAAACAGCTAAATACTATCTAAGTTTATGAGCCCGGAGATTCAGGGGGCTGTGCTAGAAGCAGGCTGTATCAGAAGGAAAATGGTGTAACTTTGAAACAGACTTTTTTGGATTTAGGTCTTACTTTGGGAAAAAAAGAAAGAGACCCTAAAACAGACTTGCAAAATACAGCTGGAGACCATTCAGCATATGCAGCTTGCTCTGATTAAGAGATGCTGAGAAACCAGGCAGGTTTGAAAGGAAAAACAGCCTCCTTCCTGTCATGACTCAAATGTAAACCCAGAGAGGATTTTCTTCTCTCCTTAAGCTATGCGAGTTGCTTTTTATGTCATAATGTTTCTGCATTCTCTTAAAAATTAGATCAACAGCAAATACCGTGTATCAAGAAAGCTAAATGGCATGCTGAGATGCCCAAGGCCTTTCATGGCACCTCTCTGCAAGAACGTGAAATGATTCACGCTGATGAGTAAAACTCCAGCACTATAGCCCTGCTAGAGGACTTCTGAGAGCTTGATACTTCTCTATTGTACTTTTATAACCCATCATTACATGGTCATGGGAAAGCAATGAGATTTCACTTTCTCGGATCACATTGAAGAACTTCTGTGGGTAACTGCTGAGGTCTCAAGGCAGAGACAGGCAAGAAACACGTGGCCCTGCAGCCCCTGCGAGGGTCTTGGATCTCCCCAGCTTCTGCAAGCGAAGGCAGCACAGGATGACAACAGCCCAGGCAGAAAAGGCCGTTAGGAAAGAGTATGCTGAAATCTTTAATGTCTTCCAATGGGTTTTAATTGATTATTACAGATTGGTGGTGGTGTTATTTTTATTTTGGGTTCTTTATCCTTCAGACATGTCACACTAAGTATACAGTGGTGGTCTATTCTGTTATTTGGTGCGTATAAAGGTCTTTATATCTTCCTTTTTTTAGTAATGAGCAAGACAGTAGGAAGGGGTTGATTAATTGACAATATATTTTGAAATCATTAAAATAAGCATGGCTAGTTTCAACTCTGCTTCAGAAAAAAAGAAAATTCAGGTTGCCAAGTGGAAAAGGAACACCAGTATCAGAGATATTGGGTTTTTATTAGTTTTATGCCCATACTCTCCTAATAAATGTTACAAGTTCTTAACAGATTATTCTACAGACTTTCAAGCTGAATACCAAGCTCCCTGAAACAAAGTGCAGAAAAAATGTGTTATTGCCCCCCGAATGACATATCTAGGTGATTGTTATTGACACAGTGTCAATCATTCTTACATCTAACTTGATAAACTGCAGGTGCTTGAAATTGCTGCAGCAGCTAGAATACTGATAGGCAATAAGTGTTCGTGTCACATGTCTCCTGTCCGCTGTTAGCCTAAATTTACTTCATAGAAAAGATGATGATAAGGAGTCTGTTTGCACAAAGGAATTAGAGCCTCCATATGCCTCAGCAGCTGTACCATGGAAAAAGATAATACCAACAGGTGCAAAAGAGCAGAGTTCACAGTATTGCTGGTTTCTCCTTTATTCCAAACATGCAGAAAAGCAGAATAAAATAGATCCTTTTCCTACAGGACCCAAGTGTAAATGGAGGTAGCAGTGAGATAGACTTGCAGTTTTTAGATGGTCTCTTTGTCCTAGTATTACCAGACCGGAGTTTGGTTTGTGAAACACCCTTTGGTGTAACAATTATTTCAACTGGCAAACAAAGCAGCGTACCGCATACGATTATACTTTTCAAAATGAATGGAAATTTTTCATAGCCTGCTAATATGCCTGGAGTTTTTACTTCACTGCAGGTAAAAATAATGGCTGCATGATTTGTTGACACTGGCCATAGTACATCCAAGACAATTAAACCAAAGAGGGGACATTAAGGGAGCTAGTTAAGTATTTCGTATAGATCCATTTCCGTATTCAGTGCTCAAAAAAGTTGGAGTTTTTCTTTACTTTTAAAAATACATTTTTATTTATTTTAGAAATTGTCTCCTTCCTGTACTAGATGTTTTCATGGCTATAGTCAGAAATTAATCATCACCACAGGACAAAACTATTGCCTGTTTTACAAAGCAATGAATGCAAAAATAATACTCTTCTGAGACAGTCATGGCAAACAGCAAAGCATTCCAGGAGCCAGACAGTGACCATGTAAACGGATGTAGCTGTACTGTTTTCAGGCATCATTAGTAGTTATTCTTCTTTCCAGACAGCCAAAGGGATTTGGTTCTGTTCCTATCAAAGTTTTGCTTTGATTTTAGCTGGGACAGGGTCAGACGTGATTGAGCTAATAAGCCTCAGTTTGGATTAGATATTTCAGTGCTATTCTAATAACGTGCTCTGGTATGAATTAAAAACTGACTGAGCCTACTCGGAGCAAGCAAGGGTAAAAATGAAAACAGACATATTTAGAACTTTCTTTTCTGGATTTGGGTACTCCATTAGTGCCCTACTGCTGTATGCAGCTTTTTACCTGCCTCAAGTTGCAAATGAACCTGCTTTAACATACATTCATACTTCTTAGATGTAAACAATCATGCACTAGAAGGAAACACAGCATCTGCAATGAAAACTGGTGTTTCCATGCTATTGATGCCACTGGTTCATGTTATAGTCCTGACAAATTCATTAACTTCTCTGTCAGCTTTAAAGCATTCTTACAACACCAAGAGGCTGAAAGTACACTCTACGGGATGTAGATTTGTGAAGCTGGCAGCTTCTGCAGTGTTAAAGCTTATGAAAATCCAAATCCAAGCTAAAATGTATGGAATGTGAGCCTCGCCTCGGGGCTTTATCCAAAATGTAGCAAGGCTAGTAAGAGTCCTTCCACTGACTTCACTCAGTGTTGGACCAAGCTCTTCAAAGATGTAAAACAGGCTTGAAATGCTTAGCTTGTGAGAGAGATTTGGTTAGAAACAGAAGGTGCCCAAATCCGTGACTCTGAGGGGAAGGCTGAACTATGCAACCTCAGGGCCAGAAGGTCAAAATCACACAGAGAGACTGCAACCATCATGCTGCCTAGCTGGCCCCACGGGCATGGGCAGAGGAAAGGTGGGAAGGGAAGGACAGCAGACCAGCCCTGATCCACAGCAGAAGAGGAGGTCTACAAACAGCAATGCTGCAGCTGATGCATTTCCATTTTCTGGCACTGCTCCCTGGAGACCCCAGTGTTTCCTCCTCTCTCACCCAAGCAGACACTCTTTTCATGTTGGTGGGAATGTGATTATGAATAATTTTATTTACCACAATATAAAGGAAGAGCAAAAAAATCTCCCGAGTGATTAAGCAATGTAAGTGTTCCAGCAACCGGGGATTGCTTTAAGCGTTTAAGAGGAGGGGATGAAGCTACAGCCTAGTGGCTGCCACCAACAGACAGGATTTCTGTTTCCTGATTTACTGACTGTTTAAGCTTGTCTCAGGGCTACAGTGTGCCTTGTCTGCTAAATAACATTTGTCCAGTGGGTTTCATTCAGCAAAGATGTAAATTATTTTGAGGAAGCACATTTTAGTAGTAACAATAACCACCTTTGCTCATCAAAATGTTTTGACTATGCCTGGGTGTACACTTGAGTATGTTTCCCTGAAAGCAGGACCAAGGGTGGCCTCTCTGTTTAGATTATCTTAAACAAACCACGCCTGATGAGTGATTACGTTCGTTGGCACTGGTGGAAGACAGTGCCTTCCTGGGCAGAAAGTTCACTGCACAGAAGAGTCATTAGTGAGCCCTTCTGTGAATCCCTTCAAGTCTCCAGAAGGTCTGCAGCAAGAATGCATTTCTGAAGCAGCTGCTTAAAGATCTGAGGGAAACTTGGCTGGAAGAACAGCCACATGATCCTTCAGTCCCTTGAGAATTTTTGGCTTTCAAACGCTAAGTCCAACGTGACATGACAGCCTTATAAAATCAAAAACTCACCATTGACTGACAGAGCAAGCGACATCATAATGGTTAAACAGAGGGGGAGAGGGAGATGTGCATCCACCTTTCCCTTTCTTTCTTTATTCCCTTTCAAAGTTTTTCAGCCTCTAACAGCTCAGATGGAAGTGAAAACTTCCCGCAGTGACTCTGGCTGTCGTGCCAGGCAGCACGCTGGCTGCGAGCGAGTTGCCCTGAGCATGCGTGAGTATCGTGCTCACCTTGTGTCAAGGCAGACCCATGAGCACAGCCAGCTCTGAGCTTTTGAAAAGTTTGGATGATTTTGTTTTGTCTCTAACTCTGGCCCTCCATCATCATACTATCCCTTTAGAAATCCCTATTGAAAAATAGACCCTGAAAAATATAATTTGTAGGTTGCAGAGCTCAACAGAGGGCTGGAAGAAACTATCACCTTGTTGCGTGACAATTGGCTCCACTCTGCTCTTGGTCCCTATCCTTATATTCTGGAGATGACACCCTATTCCCACTGTGGGACACAGGTACAAATAAGAAGGGGAAAGGAGACAGAACTGTTGGGCCTGACACACACACTAATGACTCTTCTCCTTACCATAAAGCTAGAGCAAGATACATTTGCACTTACTCCAAATCCTCTTTTCACAGTCAAAGCAGTGTAAATGAATGCTAGGGTTGGTGGGAATAAGGACTATTATCTTCAGAGAGATAATTTGACCTATCTAAACTTCACAGCAATTTTGCTGGAATACAGAATTTTCTTTACTCCGATACAATTTGGAAATCTCACCCTAGCAGTCATAAGAAAGTGGAAGACAATGACTAGATAATTTCGTGCATCCCGAAGTCTGTAATTTAATCATGGATCGTACTTCAGGAGACATATTATTCAAAGATATGTATGAATTTCACATCAAACTGCAGACATTTGTTTCTTTTGCTTCATACAAGATAATTGCTAGATTATGGATAATCATTAGATAAAATAGTCTTCATTTATCAAAGTTCACAAAAGTTACCTCACAGCAGAAATAGTTCTGAGTTAACAGAGCAACAAAAAATTCTAAATTATTATCTTTCTCTGGCATCCAAGTAGTCTGTATTGCAAAGCTAAATATCAGTTATTTGAAAGTAAATCAAGTCTCTCTGATGCTCAGAGTTATAGCTCGACTAATTTATTGCTTAGTAAAGCCCAAAAAGAGTTATGTTTATTCCATTCAACTTTTCTGAAAGTGTTCATGAAATGTGTCACATTTGATATGTTAAACATTTTTTCTGATTTATGGGACTTTAAAGCAGTCTGTGGGTAGAGGCAAAATTATTTGTTTACAAAAAAAAAAAAAATTAATTACTCCACTGTTTCATTAAAGCCAAAATGTTGTACCTCTGGGTTTATTTCTAGAGCAGAGAATAAGTGGCTAAACAAAACCAATTCACATGAAGAGGGAAAAAGGTGTCTATAATCTGTGAATGATTGATAAACATATGTAAAGCGTTTGTAAAAGAGTGTATAACTTTGATCCTTTCAAAACGTAAGGAAAAAGAGTAACGGCTGCTTAGCCCAAGTATTGCTGGAACTAGTGTGAGAAGTTTCCCTTTGAAAATACAGACACCTTTAGCTTATTGTTATGCTCAAAAATTATTGAGATAGATACCTTTTGCTTAATGGACAGCGTTGCCATTTGAATTTATGATTATAAACTGTTTTTAAGGCAGTCATCTGGGCCTGTTCAGAGCAAGCATCTCTGCAAACAGACCTATGAAATAACAGGTCTAAGAACAAGGAATGCAGCCTACTTACAGAAAATGAAGCTATATAGCAAGGAGCCGTGATCCTGCAAAATGCTCCAGCATTTAACAGACAAAGAAAGCCTACGATCTCCTGCACCATGTAGCAAAAAGGACAAACATAATCCTTGAAGGCGTAAGTCCAAATAGCGGATAGGAATTGAGATTGTTGTTTTCCCTCCATGTAAGAATTTGTTACACACCAAGTGCTGGGGCTCTCCTTTTGGAAAGGCATTTGGAAGAAGGGAGGCAGTGCAGAAAAAAAAAACACAATGAAAATAATTCAAGGGCTGGAGAAATGCCTTACTGCAAGAGAGACCAAAGGTATTTGATCTGTCCCCTTTTTCAAAGAAAAGATGGAGCAATGACTCAGTTACTAGGCCACCTTTACAGAGGGAAAATAACTGGTATTAGAAGTTTCTTGAACTTAATGGACAAAGCATGACATGAACTGATGGCTGGAAGCTGAAGCCAGATAAATTCAAACAGGAAATACAGCACAATTTTTATGACTTCTTTTTTTTTTTTTTTTTTTTTTTTTTTTTTTTTTTTTTAAGTTGTCACATTGATTAACTACTGAAACAAACTACTGAGGACAGCAGCCTGGCAATGTCTTCTCAACTAGAGTTATCACTGGGACATCTGCTTAGACAAGGCACGCCGCTCAGTCCAATGCTTGGAAAACTAGCTGAGAGGTGCAAATGTGCGATAAAAGTGTAAGAGTTGGAGTGGAGAGTCCCCTTCGAGCCCCAAACACTATGAAAGTCTGGCTGTGCGAATTTTCTTTCAGTCCATGATCTCAAAATCATTTGGGCTTAATTTTCCAGCTCAGGAAATAAATCAGTGTCAGTATCAACAGAAATTTTGGGGTTTAGATCTTGGCTTTGCAGATCTTTGATAACAACCAGGGAAAATAGAAATGGTTATCATCACAGTAGAAAAAGTTATTTCAAAAATCCTTACAGCAGTCTGTTCCTTTTGGACCTATAACACCTTTAGGAGGCTTAGGAAAAAAAAAAAAAAAAAAAGAAATCTGGTTATTGAGATTTTTTTGTACATTTTCATGCTTAAAAAGCAATGCTTCTGCCAGCAATTTTCATTGAACACTGTTATTTATAGAGCCACTTCAGCAATGAAACAGGAAGCTGTAATCACGCTCTACATGCTTTGGCAGCCCTTGACATGGGCAGGATGTCTGAGAGGTACTGTATTCAGACTATTTCTTTCCTTTCTTAATGATAATAAGAAAGATAAAAAAAAAAAAATCTGTCTTCAGAGCTTCCGTATAAAAGGGGAGAACTCATTAGCTGAGAG
Source organism: Platalea leucorodia (assembly GCF_965183815.1). Classification (NCBI taxonomy): domain Eukaryota; kingdom Metazoa; phylum Chordata; class Aves; order Pelecaniformes; family Threskiornithidae; genus Platalea; species Platalea leucorodia. The sequence goes on from NC_138824.1 coordinate 73,556,221, forward strand.
ACACACAAAATGCGAAGAGCTCATTATGCTTTTGCGATGAAGATACCAAGTTCAGCCAGACATTGTATTTTAATTGGATTTTCCAGCAGTAAGAGCAGAAGACTCTCAAAACAAATCCTCTGAGTGAGGAGAAGGAGTGACTCTGCTTTCCCTTTGAGCCCTTGTAGCCAAAGCGACATCTCCAGGTCTTTGCTCTTTGTGACCCCAGCCCTGGTGGAGCAGACCCCTCACCCACCCTGCAGAGGAGGAGGCTGCCAACGATGAGTGCTGGTGCCTGCAGCCTCCTCTCCCAGCCCCAAGCCACTGAACCTGCAGAAATGCCTTCCAATAGGCCATGCCAGAGAGGGGCTTAGTTATGTGCTCCTCCAGTCAGCCCAACTCTTGTTTCAAACCTGAAGTGCTTAAGCCCCTGCTTCTCCTTGGGAAGCTGCTAAAATGGATCCTTGCGCCCAAGGGGAGCTAAGCGGAGTCGGTGGGACCCACAGGCACTAGCCTTGGGCAGCTGCACTGCCAGGAGGGCAACCTCACTTGTCCAGGTGGGCTCCTGTCCCTCAGCGCCCGCTCATGCACACGTGCTCTCCTGCAGCACAAGCAGGGTCTGTCCAACAGCCTTGCAGAACATGTCACTGACTCATGCTGTTGTGTTAATTCACTGTGTGGCGTAATAAGGGATTCTGGAAAATGAACGTAGAGTGACTTTACTTCCTTTTAACACTCAGAATACAGGTAAAAATCTCACAGCAGGCTGCTTTCTCACATAACTATGTGATACACAACATATTAAATAATTCAGGTTGGAAAAGACCTGTGGAGGTCTTCTAGTCCAGACCCTGCCTAACCAAGGCTACTGCCAGACTGAGTTCCGGTTGCTCAGGACCTTGTCCAGCCAGGTTTTGAATATTTCCCAGGATGGAGATTCCTCAGCCTCCCTCTGCCTGTTGCAGTGATAACCCACTCTCAGTGTGAGAAAAAATTCCTTATATGCAAGCATACTTTTTCCTTATTGTAGCTTGTGTCTGTCAGCTCTTGCCTTTTACCATGCACCTCTGAGAAGAGCCCAGCTCCATCTCCTCTGTACCTGCCTTTGTTGAAGACAACAAGATCCCCTCAAAGCCTTCTCTTTGCTAGGCTCTCTCAAGAGAGAGGGAGACCATAAACTCAAAAAGACTGCACATCACACATTTTGTATCCCTGATACCTGTGTGAGAAGTGAGTGTCAACTGGCATGTGCAGCCTGAGGAAGCGAGGACAGGGGGTTAAACTGGAGCCCTACCAGCCAGAACATGTCACCTCTGGTCAGTGCCACTAACGTCTTGGCTAGCCCCAAGAAAACCTTTTAAAACCTCTGTCTCAGATGTCCTACATGTAAACATTGCATCAATAAACTTTAGCTCATCAGACATTTGAAATTTGTAGTCATTTGGGATTAAAACAGTGTTAAGCCACAGCAGTATTGCAGGTCCATTAGCAGCAACATTGTTTGTGGTCAGCCAGGCAAAGAATAAAATAGTCTGTTGTAAATTAAAAATGCATCCCAAGTACACTTACTCCTGTTTGCACCAAGCACATAAGGCAAAGAGACAGGACTGCCAGTCCAGCAGCAGCCCCATTCCTGCCTGCTCTAAGCCCAAGGGATTTTGTACAAGGGAAACAGCTCCAAAGCCCAAGAGCTTCATGCTGTTACAAGGCTTTGTAGGACTCAGACCTTTTTTTGCAGCTGATCAGAGAAAGAAGCTACAGGGAAATGGCTTACTGAGGCCAATATCAGACTCCCTGTGCGTTTATCCATGAGAAATGAAGCATCTCCAGAAACATTTGCCTAAGAACTGGAGCATAAAATCACTGCCATCACAACAACTACCAGGTAAGGGGTGCCTCCTGATCGGCTAGCATCTGAAGCTAGCAAAGGAGAAATCCCGAGCTATGTGATGACAGTCTTTGGATGGGAACATACAAGCATGTTATCACTGCGAACCTGGAAGCGTGGTCGTGATGTGCTGGCTCTCCCCACAGCACTACTCTTCTGACCATCCTCACTGGGACCTCTGTGTCAGACCTGGAGATGGGTAATGAGAGGGGGACCTACTGGAAAACACCAGACACATTCAGTGTCACATGGTAGCTCTTCCTCTGATTACTTCTTTGGGTATTCATATCCCAAAGCTGCTTTAGAAAAACACTTTTTGGATTAAACCTTTGTTTCCTTGAAATGAGAAGACGTGTCCTTATTGAAGTGGCAAATATTTCCTTCTTTGTACCTCTGGCAAAACAGAAAAACTTTTGAAATCAAGATGAAGCTGTTTGTGGCTTCATAGTTTCAGCCAAGCTGCAATGACTTAGCTTCATTGTGGTTCCTACATGCGTGCAAATGAACTGGTTTACTATTCTTTAATTTGAAGCATATAAGTTAGTGAAGCTGAAGCACATCTTGTGACAGAGTTGGGACTTAAGCTCACTTAAACCATAAATAAGAAGATAAGAATGAAATGTAAAAAGTACTATGAGAAACAGTGAGAGAGAACGGACAAAACAGAATCGCTGCTGACATCCTCAGTCATAAAATCTTCAGTAGATGCAGAAGTTTCATCAGGATCTTGGACATGTCGCCTAGGATGATTTCCTTACAGACACTTTGCCAAATACATGGGGTTCTAGCGCTCAAAGAGCCTGTATGTCCAAGACAAGAAAAGGTCCACGTAATAAAATCTGATGCACAGCAAATGTTAGCAGAAAGTGGTATTCTCATGGCATTATGACTACACAGACTTTATAAAGATATACACTCTGAATTTATAACCTTCATATATTTGGCACATACGGGTGCTAGAGTGTGTATACGCAACACCAAAGATGTTGCCAAAGACAAGTGATCAAGTGATGCACTGCATAAATTAGGACTTACCTGCTGAGGAATTCTTTGAAAACAGAAAAAGGAGTGTATGAGGAGCGTCTCCTGATACATCAGCTCCCTGCTCAACCCCAGACCAAGTTAGGTGTGATATTACGCAAAGTTACTCTAGTTTTTTGATGGCCAGTTACCATTTAGATTACTGAGAAAGAGATTTTCTGGCCTCTAGTTAAAGCATCCAGGGCTCCTGCAAAGCATAGTTTGCCTCATGAGGAGTTTCAGAGACTGCTTTTCTATGAGAAGTTGAAACACCAACTGCATTTGAGTGCATCACACACAGCCAGTCTGAAAGGGAAGCAAAAGCAGCTGTCAACATGGCAAAGAGAGATATTAGAGAACTGACCTAATAAAGAGAGAAGAAGCACAATGTTTGTGCTGGGCTGGAGAAACACCGGGAGAAGGCAGGAACAGAAGCACATTACGATATCTCATGTATCACCCTGCACTGATTCTATTGCCCCAAATAGTAATAAAAGAAGACAAAAGTACTCCCCAAGCTCTCTGTGGCTACATCTGTGTTAGTAAGTAGTGTGGCACAAGAGGAATGGATCTGTAGGGTGAAGGATTGGTGCTGATGACCTAAAGTGCACACTATACACACCCCAGAAGGTTTTGGTGTGGACTAGCCCTAGTCTGGTCCTGTGGACTGAATGCCCATCAGGAGCGAGAGTGCATCTCCTGGTTTAAACTTCAGCCAAAAGTAATCCAGTTTGTGCACTCTGAGACTGCTTCACCACATGAACCAAAGCACAGCATACAGAGATAGTGGGAAGATTCGGTTCAGATGTGCACTTCTGATCCGCATTAAAATGCCCCCAGTAAGACTGGAATGGGCATCTACAGGTAGTCACATAAAATGGAGGAAAGGAAAATGTGTGCAAAAATGAGCAGCACATCCCAAAGAGAAAAACTACAAAGACAGATTTACAGCTGTAACCACCATTTGTTAAGAACACCTGAACAGCTGTGTTCAAGGATGGACTGAGGCAAGGCATCCTCTCCACCAGGGCAGATCAAGGTAAAACTGTCATGGATGGCATGAAAAAGTTCACTGCTTAGTGGGTCTAAGAAGCATGATGCACAGAAAATGTCAAGAAGAAAAAGAAGAAAATTCATTACCACCCGGTACTTAAAAAAAGCCATTAGATTATTCATTGATATCAAAGACCATATTGTTCACTGAAATTACTCAGCTTCCCTCTCCAGGAGAAAAACGTTACAGCGTTGTACAATGCTTGGGAGGGAAGGAGTATTTCCTAACAGCCTGATAGTCCCTCTCTATGAAATGCTAACGCATAAGGGGTCACCAAGGATACAGACAAGGAGCAACAGCCCTTAAATTCTTAAAGCAAATAAAAGTTCTAATTGTAAGTGGTTGTGTGCATGTGCCTGCTATATCTACTTTTCAAAGAAGATGTTTCTTTCAGTCTAGATTCACACTTACTTTTTTAAACTCCTTTCATTTCATGTTTTTCAGTTTTACTCAGCTAGGAAAATTGCTCAGAGGCAGGCACAAGCATGATGTACTTGCTGCCTAGACTTACATATGCAATGAAAAGTCTGAAGCCTAACAAAACAGTAAATACACAATGACACAAGAAACTTTCATTCCCATCGTCAGTTGAAGTCAGGAATATAGAAGAAGTGTTTGCAAAAACATTTCTAGTGCAAAATATGTACATTATGTTGTAAAACTGTCATTGGGATACATGATCATGTTAGGATGTGGTCTGTGGAGGAAGAACTACGACGCTGCTGCTGAAATGCAGCAAGATTAAGGTTAAGGCACAGCTCAGTGAATCTGTTCATAGGTAGCAAAGGCTGTGCTTACAGGTCAGACATTCCAGGGTAGCTCAGAGCTACCCTCCCTTGCCAAGTCCCCTGTCCTGCCTTCCCCAGTCTCCAAGGATTTGCAGGTCCTGAACCTTGAAATTTGCAGGTGATGGTAGCTTTGTTCTCCACAGCCCTTGTTGGGTTTCCATGGCATGAACTTGTCCAGCCACCTTTTGAACCCATGAAAATGTCAAGTATTCACAAATTCCTGTTGCAAAGAGCTCCTGGCCCATGACACTACATTGCAAGTGATATTTTATTAGAAGAAGGTTTTTCCTGGACAACTGCAGAAATTCTGGTTAAAACCAGACTGAAAGAGGGACCCTAAAGCATCAAAAAGACCAAGGACTCATTGGGAATACAGGGGAGCTGGATTAAAATCTCTGGTCCAAAACTAGAGTTTCATCTGAATGTCCCACCAGCCCAGCATTTGACCTGACTTTGGGTATTCTGCTGCTGATATCTACTAGTACAAGCTGTTGGAGCTATATCAGTTTCTCAAACTGGTCAACTAAACTAGCTTCTGCATATCTCTTGGGTCGGGGAAAAGGAGACTTGACAGCCTGTGGTCAGGGCATTTGTTTCCTGTGGGTAGGACACAGCTTGAAGTTTCTTTCTTCCCTGGAAGATCTGAAGCAACCCAAAGACCCACTGCAAAGGAGGACACAAGAATCAAGAACTGTCCAGTTTGGGAGGGACCTCTGGAGATCACCTAGTCCAGCTTCTGCTCAGACCAGGCCTGGCTTCAAAGCTAGGTAAGACAGATAATAGACCAAGGTACTATCAGTTAGGGTACACAAAGTAGCCCAGCGTTTGGGCCAGGCGCTCCCCGAGTACGTGAACCCAATGTGAGAAGGGAATGGGCTCCCAGTAGCTGATAGGTTATGGCTCCTGGGAGGCAAAGGCATGGAGTTTGTGTCTCCCATGACCAAGCTAGGACTAGGCTGTCCTTCAGGGAGTCTTCATCTGTTTCTTATTCCAAAATTCTTTACTTCATTTAAACACCAATGGTAAATGTTTTGAAGTGTCATAGTTTCTGAGGAACAGAAGCCTAATTCCCTGTCTGGAAGGGTTTAGGCAGAACTGCGTATCTCCCTATCAATCCATAAGGTCAGTTTTCAAAGCTAATATAGGTCCTTATTTTACCAAGGCACTTCTGAAAAGTTTATCCTCCACCCCATCCCCAGAAGTCACCACCTGAAACTACACCATAGGCTGGGCCCCAGCCTGCCCAGAAGCATGTTTGCTTAAAACAAGTCGGTGATGCCTGCAGCAAACCGTAGCAGGCGAGGGCCAGACCCCGGCACACATGACAGCAGGGAGAGCGTTTGGCTGACGCTCGCCTCTCAGCTGACCGCCCTGACCGTTATGTAAAATTCCTCAGATGGCAATGAGGCATTCCCGGTTAGACACAGACGGTCTGAGGAGCAGCTGGATGCAAAACTCGCTGTGGGAGGAGGCAGGGATTTATGAATAGACCCTACATTTCCCCGCACACTTACAGCAACCCACCCTGATTCCCTGCTCTGCCAGAGCCTCCCTCAAGCTCTCACGTGAAGGGTCATCCATGGGCAGCAAGTTCATCGAGGTTCTGCTCAGATAAAGGATAACTGTCCACTACTGGCTATAGTTAAGCACTTTTTCTCCTGTGCTTCTGAGCTTCTTAGTGTAATGCACCAGGAAAAATTTCAATGGGAAATTGTATCTGCAGTGAAACACCAGTTTATAAATTAAATTAGTCCCATTTGATGCACTATGCAATTTTAAAGTAAATCAAGCAAAGGCATACAAGCACAAGACTGTCAATTCTGAAAAAACGTATTAGCGGTTATAAAAACAAGTATAAAACACCAGCACAAAAAACCCTAAAGGGCTCTTACTTTCAATGGGTCGTAACAGATTGAGTTCATTGCTGAAAAAGTCAGGTCCTTGACTGAAGCTTGAGCCATGTTTGAGGGTGTTTAAGGCTCTCCCGATAAGTTTTCTTGTGCCTATTAGTGAGTGAGTGTGTTCAGCTGCCTCATTTCCTACAGAAGCCCTGCTGAAGTGTCTCTTCCTCTCCCTGCCTTGCCAATTTTCAGGAGCTTTAGCTTTGAGGCACACAGCTGTCTCATCCATGTATATCCCAAGGCTTACTTTGGTTTTTTTTTCCAATTTTTCCAGTGATATTTGTATTCAAGGCCCTGTAATTAGCCCACTGCCCTTCACAACTGCCAGGTAAAACTCTCCCTGCTAGTGATGAGACAGAGCAAGAACCTAATCAGGAAATTAGAAGATAATTAGCAGAGATTTATGAACGTGCATTGTGTCTTTGACAAGGTAAAAGAAAACATATTGCCAGAGCTACCAAACAGGTAGAAACTATTCTTGCTTTAAACAGCCCCCTTAACCCGAAATCTTCCTGCATGCATTCCCAAATACAAATGGCAAATATTCAAAAATGCTTTATGGTATGAACATTACTGATGATAAATGATCCCGCTTTGACAAATATTTCTGCCTACAGAACTCTGGTTAGCTTGATTAAAACAAATTTCTAAATTACCCATCTATTATGAGATCTCCACACTGTTGTGAAATTTGCAGCAGTTTCTATAACATGAATTCTACTAGGAGCTAAAATTAACTGTCCTTGCAAAGAGCCACAACAACCAAAATTAACAGAGACCGTTTGTAAAGATCAATCACTAGGGATAGATGTGCAGACACTGAAATGGCTCCTTCATAATCATACAATTATTGGACGATGTCTCTACAGACAAAGAGATATTGCCTCAACTATGCATATGCCTGTAGGTTATGATTAATGTCTGACATAGGAGAAGCTGTAGTTTAAGAGCAGTAGTAGTTTAAGAGTAGTTCGTAGTACTAGATCCTGAACAGTTGCAACACCTCTCCAATTTGTACTTAGTGTATCTTTTGGCAATTTTCACCTTGAACGCTGCCCTGTTCCCAAGAAAACGGAAAAAATCTTAAATATTTGTGGTGCTTGTGTTATGACTTAAATATACTTTTCATGACACATTTTAACCAATCCAGCTGTTCTGCTCAAAAACCAAATTACAAACTTATAAACCTACAAGGCCATAACAAAAATTTATTTCTAGGACAAGCAATTACATAGTGCTGTATTTCATTACTTCTCTGAAAGAGAACCTCTTTCAGAGGGAAAATCACCTACAGGGACTAGTGCCAAGTGTCACACTTATGTTTCTGCTCAGATTTAGTTTCAAACAAACTCCCTTCCAGCAAACTTCCCAGCATCCCCAGTGAAGCAGCTCCCGCACCAGGCAGCTGGAAGAGCCGCTTTGCTGTGCTCGCCCTGCTGCTGCTCCTCCCAGAGCACAAAATACACCCCAGCTGTGCCTTGTGCCTCATGGGACAGCCGCTTCCCTGCACAGTAACTAACAAATCCATGCTAATCACAGATCCATTAATCCAAAAGTCATGTAATGGTATTGGCTTTCTGCCACTGGACTGGGAGGAAAACGTGTGCCTCAAGCCCTCCTGGTCTGATGATAGGTAAAAAGATGAGATTTTAACAAATGATGCTGTGAACAATGGAAACGAAAATACTACATAGTCCAATGCAAGGCCTGAGACTAGAGCAAGCCTCTGGTTTTGGGGCAGGCACCGCGCACCCCAGCATGAGCAAGTGTCTCTCCGTTATATTTGACTAAACATTTCTCAGGGGTCATTATTTCAGTCAGGGAAAACTGATGGCACCAACTCTAAGCCTGCTGGAGAAAAGCTCCATGTAGGCAATCTCTGGGAGGCTGCTGAGAACTGCAGCCCAGCTGTGGCAGTAGCTGAGTGAGGCACTACCTCATTCCACAAATCCAAACCTCTGGTGGCTGAGCTGCAAGCAGCAACACCACAGCAATATTAGCAGAAAGCAGTTTTGTTGAGGCTGAGCAGAATTCAATATCTGGGAACTAGTGCAAAAAAAAAAAAAAACAAAACCAAAAAAAAAAAACCCCTTCTGTCCCTTTGTGTGAGGGAACCAGAGAGATCATAGCCCAGTCTATTGAAAAAAATAATCAATGCTGTTGTCAATTTTTAAATTAGAAGTTATAGGGCTCATCATGCCAAGATGCTTTATTTAATTAAAAAAGAAATGTAGCAGATTGATTTTCTACATTAAATTAAACTAATAATTGTAATGATACGTGTAAAAGAGGTGAAGTTCTTGCTACAAGCAGTTCGTGTCAGAGAAGAGAAATGGTTAGAGGAGACCTCAAGCATAGCATCCACAGGGTGTGCTGGTAGTTTCATAGATCAAATAAATGCAACAATAACTAGCCCTCCCAAGAGAGTAAAAGAAGTCATGTGTTTATGCAAACTAGTAAAAGGCAATGAGCATCAAATGAGACTGCTACAGTGTTGAGCCATCTGACACTGCAAGCCTCTGAAGTGATATATGACCATGGAAGAAGATCAGGGTATCTGCTGTCGATGAGGGGGGAGGCTGGCTGTCGTGGTTTAACCCCAGCCAGCAATCAAGCACCACACAGCTGCTCACTCACCCTCGCCCCCCGGTGGGAAGGGGGAGAGAATCGAAAGGGTAAAAGTAAGAGAACTCATGGATTGAGATAAGAACAGTTTAATGATTGAAATAAAATAAAATAAAATAAAATAAAATAAAATAAAATAAAATAAAATAAAATAAAATAAAAATAATAATAAACAATAATAATAAATTATAATGAAAAGGAAAACAACAAAAAGAGAGAGAGAAACAAAACCCAGGAAAAACAAGTGATGCAATCGCTCACCACCCACTGACAGATGCCCAGCCCATCCCTGAGCAGCAGTCACTGCCCCCCAGCCAGCTCCCCCCAGCTTACATACTGAGCATGACGTCATATGGTATGGAATATCCTTTTGGCCAGTTTGGGTCAGCTGTCCTGGCTATGCTCCCTCTCAGTTTCTTGTGCACCTCTTCTCTAGTAGAGCATGGGAAGCTGAAAAGTCCTTGACTTAGTGTAAGCACTGCTCAGCAACAGCTAAACCATCAGCGTGTTATCACATTATTCTCATGCTAAATCCAAAACACAGCACTATGCCAACTAGTAGGAAGAAAATTAACTCTGTCCCAGCTGAAACCAGGACACTGGCAAATGGCAAGCAAACTAAAAAATCTGTGGAGGACAGATGCCTCCATACCCTTGTCCTGTGCCACTTACCTAATGAGAGTCTTTTATAAGATTTCAATAGCCCCTGGATCACATACCTTTTGCACTTGCCGAGGCCCCATTTTAAAAGCCATCTTCTCTAAGAGAGAAGTCCAGAGCCCCAGAAATCCCCACTGCGGCTGATGCTACCAATTAGCAAAGTCCCTTCTTTGGTACGTTTTACTCTTTTTATAGGCTCCTGAAATACCACAGACCTGCTGCCTAAACCCATTGAATGCTGCAGAAGGTTTTTTGCCAGCCTAAGCCTTCTCTCAGTAGATGTCATGGAGACAGCTTCAAAACAAGGTGATGCATGCAAGAAAAAGTCATCAATCAACCAGAAGATGCTCTACCCTGCATAGAAGCAGGTTCATCCATTCATTTGCTGAACAGGAATGCAAGTTTTATTTCCTTCTAGGCTATCATTTTTGATCTAAAAAGACACCCCTTTCTCTGTTTTTTTTGATAGGAAAATGCTGGGTGTAGTTATATTCCTGCAAAGATCAAGAATTTCAATATTTTCAACAAGATTACAGGTCTAGGATCAGGGCTAAAGCATGGAAATGGAAGGACCACCAAAGCCTGAATATTGTTTTATGGCTGAATACAGTGTCTATGTTCCACACATCTTAGAGCAAATGGATAGTTTGGGGAGCGCTATGTAGCTCTTCTAATGAACGCAGTATGTTTTCTTTCTTCTCTCACGCAAATTAAAATATCAGTGGGTTCATTCCTCTTTCTTGTTTGATCTGTTCCTAGCTGGACACACAGATTTTAGAGCGGATGATGATCCTACAGTGACCACATTAGAAAAGCAAACATCTGCCAACCATTACCACACAGTGATTTCTGAGATAATGCTCCATTTGTCCCCGCTCAGAGCAGTGACACACACAGCATGCGCCTGTCAGAAAATAGTAGGATTATTGCAGTATTCTAGCTCCTTTGCCCAAAAATTGTAGGAAAGGTCATCCAACCTTTGGTACACAGATTTCAGTGATTTTCTTTTGTAAGCAGGCCAGGCTGACAGGGTTTTGTTAAAGCTCTTGAAGAAGAAACCGAGTCATCGCTGTATCATAGGCAAACTTTATTGCACTGTTAACACAATGTGGTAATATTTGCTCTTGTCTCAATTTCAGATTTTTTCCTTTTGTTTTAATTGAATGAAATAACCTGAACTGGATACAGTTGCTACCCTTCCCCTAAAAAACATATTGGCTCTGTGGCTATTCTGCAAACGTAATTTGCCAACACCACAGCAGTTTAATCTATTCTGTGAGAGAGACAATGGCCAAATCTTAACAGTAAGAACCTGAAGCCTTTCTGCTGTAACAGGATTTAGCAATAACTTTTAATTGGCAGTTCAAAGTTAATCCTCAGGGGAAAATGTGATCTGGCAAAAGCACCCAGTCACAGAAAGAAAAAAAATTCATTAGACTGTGGGTTTTTTTCTCAGTCTTTCTGCAGCCATTGTTACTGGGAAACATTATAGAAATAATTGTTGCATTGTCTTGGACTAACAAAGCTCTTCTTACGTGATACATTTTATCCCTTTTGTAATTTACTTCTCTACCTATGAAAAAGAGGGCGAAAGTTTAAATTTCTCAGTACTCCTAATAGGCTTTAGCTTTATTTAACACACCTTCTGAAGGGAATATCATAGGCAAATCCTTTAGACTAATACTCTGCTCTTCCATTTTTGTCCCTCAACAGCAGTTTCACATGTCCACAAGCCTAAATATTTCTTCTGTTTCAAGTATTCCCAAAGGCTTGCAGTGAGGAACCGTTTCTCCTAGATTTAGCTGTAGGAAAAGCCCATAACCCAGACAAATCTTCTCATTAACTCACCAGGATATGTTCAGCCCTAAATTTCAGCAATTCTGACATCCATGGTTTCCCTTCTTTGTTCCAGTGATGTTTAAGACTAACTCGTGGTGACCTGCTCAACGCAGAAGAAAGCATATGGACGCTTCAAGAGAGGACTGATGAGGTCCAAATTCGTCTCCTACCAATAGGTCAAAGTCTGCACTGAAAGTTAAGCTTTCAGCAGCAATTCAGGAGCTGCCCTCAAGGAGCTACCAGCAATTCTGATGGTAGCATGTGAGAAGACCAACATCTTTTGTGAGAGTTCAGGTAGCAAATAAGTGTCTGTTTTCCATCTATGACCATATTAAGAAATACAAAAAGATTCCTACACATCAGCTGGGAACATTTCTTGAAAGTTGCAGCTCTTTCACATCTCTTTTATATGAGTACAGATTTTATTCTCAAAAAAAAATTATATTAATATTCCCCATAAAAAATATGTAGCTACATTTATGTGACTAATCCCCTGACCACTTGCTTAAGTTTCATTGAAAACCAAATGTTCGCAGCTAATTTGTAAAATCTCAAGCTCTCGGGAAGTGAGACAGTTTCACCCTCTTCCTCCTGCAGCAAGAGCAGTGCTGAGCAGAACAGACCAGCCCATTGTTGGTCTGCAGACCTCTCTCCTGCTGCCAGACTACTCCAGCAAGATGACTGGAAAAATCACAACAGCCTGTTACAAATACAGCCAACATGAGTAAAATCCATGAAAACAAACACTTCAGAAAAGTAACGGGAGTATATACCTCCTTCATTCATTTTTCATTAACTCATTTTATGTTAGAGATGTAGTCACTCTGCAACATCAATGTTATCTCAACACACAGACCTAAACATACTTTTAAAATATGAAGATTCATGCGTTGCAGAACACCTAGCCCAAAAAGTAATCCTGAACTACTTTCCTTGCACATAAACAGAATAGGAGGGGCAAAAAAACATACATTAAAAATTGCAGTAAGTTTGAGTCCCTAAAGAATCTACAATCTAAAGTAAGTTAAAACAATCTTTTAAATACTTAATATTCTGAGAAAGGTTAATGTTTGAGACAATGTAAAGGTAAAAGGAAATGTAACTAAAAGAACCATTGAATATTATAAAATATACTTGATGTGTCTCACTAACGTTTTAAAATGCTGAATGCTCAGGTACATATCAATGTTGTCCAGAGATCCTGCACTATTTGCAAAGTTCGACTAACTTTTAATATGTATTATTTTATTGCACATATTAAAACTCATCCTCTCAAAATAACAGAACAGCATTAAACTATTCTAGAAAACATTTCTTGTAGAAAGATTGCATTTACCTGCTTTTTTGAAGATTTCTTGAAGTGGTTCTTTTGTTTGAAAATAAAAACCTCCAAAATGAAAAAAAAAAAAAAAAAAAAAGGTGCACTGATGTTAAAAATAAAAGTCTTGGTTCAGCTGAGGGACCTGCAAGATGCCTGGTGTTTTCTGAATAAAGAGTTTGTTTGGGTAAATGGCTTTGTCACTGTGGAATTCAGCTCAGTTCTTTATAGTAAGCATCTCTGGATGAGGAGAGAGTGACATTGCATCCTGTGCACACCCATAAATGAAGCAGGAATTCCCAGATTTGCCATCATGTGATTTCAGTGAGGAACTAGCACTCAACTTTTACTCCCAGCACCCGGTACTCTCTGCCCAAACGTAGCTCTTGTGAAGCCGGAGATGGTTGTAACAAGTGGCAAAGAGAGAAAGAGCACACAGATCACGATTAGCTTCACTGAGCAGCCGCTTCACGTGCTGCCCTGAGTTTGGGCAGGGAGCAGGAGGAGAACAGAGTAAAAGTGACATTGTTAAAGCGCCACAGAAGTTATGAAAGAGCAGATTTAACAGTTCTCGCTATGAAAAACTGGTCATATTTGAAGGGAGGGAATAAATTCACTTTTTCTGCCATCAGAAAGTACTAAAAAGATTATCCTGACAAATACTCATTCTCCTTCTTTATACTGGAATTTCAAAGATTTACGAATTATGCTGCAGTACTCAATGCAATGTTAATTAAGCACCACACCAGCCAAACTTTTTTTGCCTGTATCAGACAAAAACTGATACAAGGTTATATAATCTGCAGTATATGCCAACTGGAGAAACAGGTGCTGCATTAATATGATAGCTACAAGCAGAATAACACAAAGGAAAATAATATAAAAGTCATTCTTTGCAAACAGAAGGACACTATTGACATTTTGCCTTGAAGGACTGCATGTTAGTAACTAGTAATTATCGTTTCTACTAGCTGAGCCTTCCTAAAGAAGGAATTGTTCTTGGAAGATGAGCAGCCTTTTTTGACCTTCTAAGATCCAAGGCAGAGATGAACACTTCCAGCTCCCTCGGGATTATCCATAAAGTCACCAATAGTTATCTCCAATGTTCTCATTTGATGTGCATCACGGATGTACATCCGTGGCCTGTCTCTTCTCTCTTGCTGCTAGGGAGAGGCGCCTACTACATGAGTCTGGTGAGGAAATGCGGTAAGATGGACCATCGTGCAGTTTCTGTTAAAATGTTCCATTTGTGCTGTTGCTGGAAGTACATAATTGTCCAAAAGTGTGTTTTTCAGTGTTGGTTTGTGGGTTTTTCTAAGGTTGTAGAGCATAGGTAATGGATGCTCTCTTATTATAAAACATGTTCCAGTTTAACCTGATTGTCTACAAACACCAAGGTGACAATAGCTTAGGCTCTAGGAAGTTATTTACTCCCCTGTAACTCAAGAAGTGCCTGGTCATGTTTTGTGAATGCAAATCTATTTATACCTGCTCCCACTATCACAGGACAGCTACTCCCTGACTGCTCTAGTGTGGCAATAGACCTGCAAGCATGAGACAGGCCTTTTTAATCACAGAAAACATAATTTCCATGAAAATATTAATTTACAGATAGATTATAAGCATACAGGTGCCCTCCCATCCGATTTTATGGAGACAAGTGAATCCAGTTCTCCTTTCAAAGATTATTCTGATACAAAAAAAAAAAAATCCCTTTATTAAGATAAATTATTCACCTCCAACTTTATAATCGTTTATTTATGTTTCTATTGCTCAGATGCTTCAGCCATGGCTGAGGACCCCAAAGCAGGAGATGCTGTAAAAACACACAAAAAGATGAAGTTTCCCTCTATATAGATGACGTACAACACAGAAGACAGCAAATGGGATAAGGAGCAAGTAAGACATCACTGATCTCCATAGTAATTGTAGTATTTCAGGAGGGCACACATCAAAGGGATGCAGACTATTCTGTTTGCCATAAGAGTTCATCGAACACCCATCACCTCATTTAACCTACATTGCCATTAAGATTTGTGCTACATGACTGGGATAGCCATATTAACAGTGGAAGACCAGGCAGAAATCCCAAGAAGTCAAAAGAAATGTTTCTTGTGAAGTTTATATGTTAAATAAGCAACTTCATGCCCTCTAGTGAAATGGGAAATTAAAGTCATGCTTTTACATCTGTTTCCTATAAACCTTTAGCTGGAGACCTAGCCATAGAAGTGAGGGCATTTCCCGGTAAATGTAGAAATATCCTAAAATCTGCATGTAAATTTGTGATGGTTTGGAGGCCGCTGTGTACATAGGCACTACAAGTTCCTGCTGATGCCATGGACTTGCTCTGCTCTTCCAGGCTTTCTGAAGCTGTGTACACCACTGGGTTGGAAGGAGTTGCAGTATTTTCCTCCCAGGTTGTAAAAACCAGGAAAGAGTCAAGTCTACCCAGATAAGTATACTGAAGAGATTAACTAAAGTGATGCTCACTAATCTGCAGCAGCAGAAGAAAGCTGCCCAGCATCAAAAATACGAGCTAAGGTATCCTTAGGGAAAACAGATAAAGGCGAAATTGGTATACTCAGGATGCATGGGACAAAACAAAACTGGGAAGCAGATCAGCACCTGATGGTAGAAAGGGGTTTCAGAAGTAGGTTAGCTGCAGATCCTGTGCAAACAGCAGCTGAGGATTTCACATCCATAAGCCTGTACAGTGAAACAGGAGTTAACTGGGGTCTGGACTCAAACCGATCATTTTTCTAATACTGAGTTTTGAAACTTTTCAGCTTCCACAAATTAATACTGACCAGAGCTAGGTGGCAAACCAGGTTTGGGTTTAGTTTCATTATCTGTTTTTTTCTGAGCAAAATCATCATTTCCAACACCTCCCATAAATGTTTTCATGGAGAAAATTACCATGTGCTTCTGTTTTTCAAGTTAAGATAAATAAATACATAGATAAATAAATAAGATCATAGCCCGTGTACGCTAAACAAGTCCCTACTGTAGCCATGGATAAACATTTGTTTCTCAGTAGGGAATGTGCCTGCAAACAGTCTGGCCATTGTGTGAAACTCGTGTAGCTCAGACCAACAGAGAGGGGCTTTCACATTCCTGACGGACTTTCCAGGTGGGAAAGTGTTGCTTGCTCAAACCCAGGGGCTGGGGGCAGAGGAGGGTGGCAGGGAAGCCCACTGGTGGTGCCCTCCACCTGTGGAAGGGGCGACTCCTTCACCCACCATCTCATCCCCTCCCGCTGCACTGCCGTTGCTGTGTGAAAGCTGGGTGTCTAGCCTAACCGCTCTCCTACACCTCAGATAAAGATACAGACACCTCTAATGTACAAATCATCCCAGCCTAAAGCAGGGAGGGGTTCGTGATGGCAAATTTTAGGTGTCTACACAAAAGCCGCAGGTCTAAACTCCCACTTGTATTTCCTGGAGATGCAGGGTCAATGCAGCCAGCAGAGTCTAAGAAAGAGACACCCCGATCACAGCCAAGTGCCCACTGCAGGCTGAGATTAAAAACTCTCCAGACTGTATCGGCTGTATTGATTGAGCCTCTGCATCCCAAAATGGGGAGAACAGACACTGAGTTCACATGTGGACACTTTCACCTTAGACACCTAGATTTAGGAGGGATGAAGCCTTAGGTGACACAGTTTAGTGGTTCCCCGGAGGGAGATGCCTACATCTCCTGCACAGTGAACAGGAAGAGGGAGATGCCTTTGCAAGGGGTCTTTCTAACCAGGAATGATTTGATTCCCCTCAGGCAGGTGTCCACATGCACCACGCTGTAGCCACACTGCTGTTTTCCTGGGTTTCTGGAGCTGCGCTGAGCAAATGCACTCCAGGCCCAGACAAGCCCAAGTCTATCTGTGCCTGGGCTCTTTCCTCATCTGCCTCATCTGTTCCTTTCTCCTTTAGCTATCATTTTTCTACTCGTATGCTCCCGGCTCTTCCTCTTGTTTCCTACCCCTGTGAGGGCCTGTCTGCAATGGAGATGAAATCTGGAGGTGAGAGGAGTGGAAGTGAGCAGAACTCATGAAAACACAGGGGCAGAAAAGTCCATTTGCTCAATACGAACCTGAAATAACGTAACGTTTTTCAGAAGGGAAAGTAGAAAGGTAAAAGACATGGGGAGGAAAAAAAAATCTAGTCTATAGTTTATACCTGCAAACTGCCTAGCTGTAATACCTGTGACAGTTACTGAACAGGAACAGTACAGTCTTCCAGCAACACTGCCCACTCAGTGGCAAGTTAATAGTTGGATGTTGATTTGCCATCTTGAATTGACCATCCAAGAAGCCTGTGCTGATATATGACAAAGCTGAAGAAAACAAAGTCAATCGGCAAACTTAAATGAAAGATTCACCTTCTGGAGCACACGGGAACAAGCAGTCACCCCAGGCAGGGCTGCAGCAAGGAAAAACCAGAGGAAATCCATCTCTGGCAGCCAACCCCATGATCTTTTTCCTTCAGGGTAAGGCTAAGACGGTACTGGTGGTCCTGTCATTCCATCCCCAGTCATATTAAACAAACCTACCCCACACTCTATATGGGCTTTACTATCGGAGGTCTCCGAGTGTTTCATATCAGTTTTCATCACACTGGTCAGCCCAGCACCGAGCGTGCCTCGCCAGCAGCAGGAGGGCCTGCAAGGAAGAGCAGAGCACCCATGAACTTTCAATCCTTACTCACAGCATGCTGCTAGCAAGGAGACGGAAGCACATCCCAGCCCTGTTGTCTGTGCCTGGATCCACTGTGAAAGGCTCCACGCACCAGGTCATGGGACGTGGTCGGGGAGGGATGCAGATAACAATGGTACCCTTTCAGCTCTGAGCCCTGAAAGGTGGCATGCACTGCCTGCCCGACACTGCTCCCGCTCCCAGCTATAGCCCCCCCACCGTCGTAGCTGTCCCGCACACCAAACGCTGCCCATCTTCGCAGGCCAGGGAGCTGCTGGACTTCTATACCTTGCTTCAGGGGCCCAAGGACAGGAGAGCAGCATCCAGGTTATACACAGAGGGCTACTAGGACCATTGCGTGACTCTCTGTATAAGAAGATGCAATTACAAGAGCAAACACTGTTTTATGCATGAGCACATACATCAAAACAAGCTTGAGACAGTACTCATCACACAAGAAGAGCTTCATGTTCAAAAGTCATCCCATATCCTTGGGGTTAATCATAACTCAGCTGAGGCAATTACAAAGACAAATCTTTATCTGTGCAGATGTCTCATCTACAAAGAGAAAGAAATACTGAGTGGCTCCAAATTCTACATCTCTCTGCACCCATGCCAGTCTCCACATCTATTCCAGAGTAACCGTATATAGCCCTTCTCCTCTTCCCCACCCTGCACTGGTCTGGAGTGGAATGAGAAAAATAATTACTCCAGGATAGTTATGCTGGTGTCCATGCAGAGGCAAGCCTCAGTCTTAAATAGGGTTATGGAGCATTATTTCTGTGTGTGAGGCAGAGTGTAGAATATGTCTCTAGCAGACATGAAACTAATTTGCTTAAACTGGGAAGTTTGAATTTTTCATGAAAGAAGGTATTTGACTGCTATGATTTTTCAGTAAAGTTTAATAGTGGTTGACAAGGTTTTTTCTTCCCATCAAAGTTACATATCCCTCTCCCATTTTTTTGCCATATATGTCTATAATTAATAATAATACATTAATTATCAATTAATGATACGCACACACTTTATATATGGTTCTGCTAGGAAAACTATAACTTTATTACACATTACCTAACATGCCCCAGCCCTGTTTCACAGAATCTGTTGTGTTGTCTGGTCGAGCAGAAACATCTCCACCTCCGCAGGGTTTAACTCAACATTTGCCAAACTGGTGAAAAGAATTTTCTTTCCAGGCTCTTTAAAGCCTAGCTGGCTCCCATAAGCTCACCCGTAAGAACATCTCACCATAAATCGCCATGTCCACATTGGACTTGAATGGAGGCGAGGTGGATTTCACAAGACACTGTTTCATCTCACTTCACAATTTTTGTTTCTGACCTTTTACTCTCCATGGGAAAGGAGCGTTCGTGTCTTTGGGAATGGCAGAGATGTCTCACATTAACATCAACAGGGCTGTTAAAAGGTCCAGACCCAGTAATGCTCACTGACTTTTTTCGGCTTCTTTTCTATCTGCTATATTGGTTTTTTGTGCCAGCCATAGACTTTACAAGGTGTCTTCAAGAGGTAACTTGTCATGGATGACCTGGGCTTTTCACTTCTTTAAGGGTCCAGTATGGTATAACAGAAAGCTGCAGGATTATAATGACTGATTAAAAGTTTAGTAAAAACTCTATTTGCCAATGCAACTCCATCAGCCCAAAAGCCATACCAAAAGGAAACCAGCTCTGGACCATCACCAGAGGCATCCTCCAGGGACCGTAGCCAACCTTGCATTTCTGAGTTACATGCAAATGCTCACCTCTGAAGGGTGGATCTCATCACACAGGGTGCTGAGGACTGCTCAACGTTGGCAACCCAAAGTCCATCTCAGTGGTAAGAAAGCATCATTTCACTTCATGACAATTCATAATCCAGATGAAAGACCTCTGTCACGCCAAAATCCCACCCTTACATGGTATAGCCCTTCTCAAAGCAGTCTGTCATCCTCAAGGTGGCTTTTCAGGCTAGTTGATGTTTAACCCAGAACAGGTACCTTGCAACCCCTCCCAACACAGCAGTAGCACAGTTATGATGTTTTTATTAGGAGCTGCTGTCTTCTTCAGGCAACAGACAAGGTACTGAAAACTCCTGAAATGACCCCAAGACCAGCCACATCAGTAAATGAGTGCTCAGTAGTTGCAATTCACCTCTTTCCTAAACGTAGCAGGAAAGCTTGATCTAGGGTCTGATGTGTAGAGGGTGCACTGACTACTCCTGCAAACACTACTGTCTCAGAGTAGTTTTGAGACCAAAAAGTAACGTGAATCTCCCAGGGGTGCCACACAGCAGTTGTTTTATCATCTCCCGCAAGGCCTTAGCAGCAATTGTCACCGCTCTGCAAGAGATGAGAAGGTGATAAGACAGTTTGTACCACTCCCAAATGGAGGGAAACAGCTTGTACAGCTGTCTTTCAAATTAAACAGCCTGTAAGCAAGTTCTAGCTAGGGATTTTGTCCTTCCCACTTCTCCCTTCAAAGCCTTGCATAAATGGATATCCCAAAAGCACGCTTTGTGCATGTGAGCCGTTTTGTGGCCAGCTACTGTAAAGAAATATTTGCTCAAACTGTTTTCCATTAGTCGTCTCTACATTCCCTAACTCTTACATCTTTGGAAAACAATACCCAGATCAACGTTAATTTGTTTATAAACATATAAGGGCAATCCTACTTGCATTTCTTGGCCATGGTTATGCTGACTGCATCCTTTCCAACTCTTGTGGCCTGCTGTGATGCAGGTAAGCACAGTCACCTTTTGCCTTCTCTTTCCTCTTCCCACTCAGTGCTCACCACTTTGAGGCTACTTTCACAGACGTAGCAATGTACATTTCACCGGACCAGTGAGCATCGGTGCTGTTTGTCCTTGCTCCCTTTTCAGGATGGCAGCCTTTTCTAGGTGGGATGAGCCGACTCTCTGCAGTACACCACCTGGCAAGAACAAAGCCTTGGCTCCATCAAAGAAATGAGTGTAGCACTCCTACGAGATCACTTTTATCAATGCAGCGCATGTGTTGAAATAGCTTTTCTGTACAATGCAGGAACTTTGATCTCCTGACTCCTGGTCCCATCCCTTAACAACAGAGGAAGCTTGTAAATCTCCCACAGGCTTCTCCTCCCCTGGTCATGCCTATAGACGGGTACCTTAGCACCACTGCAAAGTGCCTGGGAACAAGCAAGACCATCTTGGAAGGAAACATCAAAATGGTGTTGACATCCTGCAGCATGCAGGCAGTTTTATTTGTTGAACCAAGACTGAGGGGCAAACCCAGAGACTGAAGCCAAAAGTGATTTCACCTGGAGCCAAGACAAATGTCACCTGGAGTCATACTTGCCTGGTTTTATGGAGAATTTTATAGCAAACACGTTTCTTACTCCCAGGGGCTTTCCTCCCCTGACACATACAATGCACAATATTTGTCTTCTGACAGTGCACAAAAATGGTTAAATAGACTACTGCTATTCAAAATAGTTGCCATTTTCACAACAAAAACTTGGGATTTCTGCATAACAAACTAGAAAGACAAATTACATGTCCACAGGATGGCATTCCTACTGAAGTAGCCAAGGCCCACAATACAAAATTTGGGTCAGCTTCATACTGGCTCCAGGACAGCCACTGGAGCTTGATAACACCTACTTTACCCACCAGTGTAATCGTTTGAGCCGGTTTGAATTGGTAAAATGAATCTACACAACATTTAGCTATCCCTGCCATGGGGCTATGGCAGTTTTGATCTGACAGTAAAAGCCTTAAAGCTGCACTTCCAGGCCCCCAACCTGACAATGCTGGGTTATCCCAGCAAAGGAGCAGGCTAGGATGCAAACGTTGGGTCTGCAAATGCAATCAAGATGAAAGGCTTCCACAAGCCAGAAATACTAAGGAGAAAAAAAAAATGGATTGGAACAACAAAACGAGGCAGTTCCAAAATGCTGGAGGCACCCAGGGACCCCTGTGTTGCAGGGGCTCCCCCAGCACCACCTACTTTACCTGATGGACTAGGGCCCTCCATTGTCCATGGCCTCCCAGCCTCGGGGGGCACCGGGAGGGTCTGGCTGCTGTGGATGGTGGAGGCAGTCTTGGCTCCTCACCCTTCCCTGCACTCAGTCACACGCTCCCACCGCGTCCCCCCCGCCAGCCAGCCTCTGGCCTCAACGCATCCCCTTCTCCAGTGGCCGAAGCGGTGGCTGTCCGTGAGGTTGTGCTTTGCCAACAAGAAGCATGCTCACAGCTCAGCAGGGCTTCCCTCCCTGCAGCCGTAAAAGAAACAGCTGTGGCCAGCACACAGCCCCTGCATCTGGGAGAAGAGCAGGCATTTTGGCCGGTATTTGCAGTCTCGGTGGACTGCTAAAGAGGAACGATAAGAAGGGCTTAGTGACATGGTTTAGTGGTGGACTTGGCAGTGTTAGGTTTAAGGTTCGACTTAATGATCTTAAAGGTCTTTTCCAATCTAAATGATTCTATGATTCTATGGCTCAGGGGCAGGGCTGGCTTAGTGGTGCTTGCTCTCCTGTACCCATCTTACTGGGCCACTGCAATTGGTTGTGGAGCCATCTGATAAACCAGAGAAAGGAAACAATCCCGTTGAAAAATAGCCACCAACAGCTTTCGGGCAGGGGATGAGGAAGGAGTCACTCTATCAATCCAGCATACAGGTCTTCCCTGCCCCGAGAGAGCAGCAGCACAGCCCAGCCAGGGCAGGGGGCAGGCAGAGGGGAAACCCCTCTGCATGGCTTTCACTAGCATCTTAGTGCAGACGTTGTCCTTGAAAAAACAAAATGTCAGTGCGATAGCTTAACGTGCCCGTTGCTTCCAGAGCTGCCTGAAGGACGGCCATTTGCTGCTTCGCTGCTCCACCATTTAGTTTCTCCCCCAAGGCTGACAGGTGTATCCACACTACTGTATTAAACTGAGCACTGGCAACAGAGGGTCAGCACCAACCTCAATCTAACGCAGCTGTGAGCAGTCACGCTGTAAGGCCATGAACCAGAAACACCCCTGCGCTGGCGGGCTGTGAGCGCTAGGCTCACCTGGGGCAGAGGAGACTGCTCGTCCCACGGCACCAGGCTCCGCCAGAGCTGTGGCATTCCCCCAGCAGACACATGGCTCTGGCTGGAGCTGCAGGAAGGTGCTAGAGGACTCTTGTGGCTCAGAACGGCAGCCTGTCTCTATCCTAAATGATCAGCAAGCCCTGATGGAGTCAGGGAGAACTGTACATGCAGAGGAGCTGGCATCTGTTTAAGGAAGCTGTTATTGAAAAAGAAAATATCCTGTTGAGTCAGTGCAGGTCCACACTAGAAAGAAAAGCAAGCAGCTGAAAAGCTTCAGTATCTTCACTTGTAGTAACTGATAAAGATTTCAAGGGTCTTGTCTACAGTAAGTTTGGATGCCTCAAGGCACCTTGGTTAGAACATGATGGGCAGGGTACCACTGCAGAGTCTATTCTACTTACTAGAAATTCAGTTTTAGAGAAGCTAATAATGAATAGAGCATTGCAGGAGTAACAAATAAGCTGAGAGGACTCAGAAATCAGTTTGGGCAGCTGCCTGACTGAGGGTAGATCAAGTATCATCAGATCATCACCAAGAGATGTCTAACAAGGTTTTAAAAACTCTTATTGACCAAAATTCATAATCGGCCTAGACTGGGCATTCTGGCTCTTAAATGTCTCTACAGTTAGAAAGTGGGAGGGGCGGGGTGTCAAGTATCTCTGTTGGAGGGATACTATTTCTTCTCAACCTGCTTTGAATAACTATGGACAACGGATCATTCCCTTTTTTATCCCAATGTTTTCCATATTGAAAGATTTACTATGGTGTTCCAAAATGAAAAATTCCCAAGGCAGCTGAGCTCTGCCCCACGTAGGCAACTCCAGTCACATGAGTGCCACAGACTGGAGCCTGGTCAGTGACTCAGCAGGGAAGCAGCAGCCCTGAGGATCCCAGGAAGGCAGGCGCCCAGTTCTGAATCTGAATTCTCTCAGTGCCAGGAGGCACACAAGGCGCGAACATCGTTCTTCCACTTCGATCGGTCTGTGGCTGCGTGCTCTGGAGTCCCAAGGGCCACAGCGCAGTCTTCTGTTGGTTTTTTCCTCGAGATATGACTGATCCAGTTCCATCTCCTCCTCCTCACTTCATTACTGATTTTCTCCATCTCCGCCATTTCGGTTTTTTTTTTGAAAGTTGATGCTCGTCGTTTCTGCAACTTTTTATTTTTTTTCCGGGAGGAGGTAGTTGGCCTCCTGCCCAACCCCCATGACTTGGAGGGCCAGCGGTTTTTCTCTCAGGGTGGCCTTCCCTTAGGCTGCATTGGTTCGCGGCACCTTCTTCAATTTTATCCGGTGCACCCTCCAGAGAGGGATCCCCTATCCACCACCCAGGGGACGCGCCTCAGGCGCCCAGTTTGCACTATGAAAAGTCCCTTTCCTTCCTGGTTTTGTCCAGCCAGTTCTTCCCTAGGAATCCCCCGTCCTCTGCAGGAGCGTGGAGGAAGAGCGACTCACTCAGGCCAGCCCAAATCCCACCCGGCCCCCATGCACAAGTATTTCATGAAGTTGATTTCTTCCTTCTATGCACAGGACTTCATAATCCATTGACTTTTGCATTGCTCAGGTCACTCAGCCCTTCTCCTGTCGGCTTCACTTTGCACATGGACCCTGTTCTCTAGTTTATTTTTATGGGTGCTTCTAAGTCGATGTGATGAAACTGATGAAAAACATGAGAAGCAGCAGCACTAGGAAGGACACGTGCAAAAGTCTTACTCAAAAAGTTTCTCCAGTTTAGGAGGGACCTTCACACTTTGCATGCAGCTTTACCTCCACCTCCTTTAAGAGGTCTTCTTAGTTTACTTATAGAAGAACATTACAAAGGAAGGGACAGTATCAAAAGCTATAATAAAACAAACCTGCCTCATCTGTTAACTACGAGGTTGAAGCATTAGAATGGTTTCATAATTTGTAGTTGGCAAATCACATGTTCGTGCCACAAATGTCAAACATCAGAACAAGCATTAGGAAAATTATCACTTGAAAACTATGGAAATAATTTGCTCAAAACAGATCCGTTTATGAAGGTAAAGAGCATCTTTTCTTCAAAATAGCGGTGAAATACTTTACACAGAATAATGAACTCAAAAGTCTGTCTTCTAGGAAAAGAAATCACAGCTTCATCTACTTGGTCATTCTTTAATTCCTCCCCTTTTGGACCTTTGAAACAGCACACTGGTTTGGGAAGAAACATTAACTGTCATGTCTTGACCATGGGTCAAACTTTGCATAAAGAGCGGGAAGAGCAGCCTCCTATGCTTGCAAGCATCCTATTTTCCTGCATTTTGATTTTGCACTTCCATGCATTTTCTTTTCCTACGAGTTGCTGCTAAAGAGGGTCACAAAGCTCAGCCGACCACTGAGACTGAACCACATTGGCACTTTTTGTCCCTGCACACTGATACAGTTGTCACAGTGAAACAAGAAGGCATACTCCTATCTCAGACTTTTTGTTTTCTAGAAATGCTGTACCCCATCCTTATTAAGGCTTATCATCAGTAGTGAGTGTATGCAAGTGCCCAACAAGGATTAAGTTTCTTTTCACTTAGCACCGATGCGTTTACAAAAGAGAATCCTAGAGGATTTTGTATTATATCATGTGCGTGACTCCACGTCCTCCAACAAACTTCTCCAAATGCTTCTTCTGAGACCTTTTTCAGGTCATGATGCCAGCACACCACATCCAAACTCGCTGGAGAGAGCTGATCAAGGATGAGCCCAGGCAGGAAACAACCGAGACAATTCTACTCTGTGTTTCTGTGAGATCTTCACACAATCTTACTTGCTGGCCATCAGATGACTAAATGCAAAGCTGAAGAACAGTGCCCTGCAGACATACCATCAACATTCACATTTGAGACAAACACGCAAATCAGCAGAACCTTTTCCAAGTATTAGGAGCATCAATTCACAAACAGTTTGCCTGTCACATTCACAGTTGTGCTGCTTTGCTGCAGTTTTCACTTAAGGTCAGGACATGACCCCACGACAGAATAACTTTTCGACCATTCTCACACCCTTGAACCCCAGTTGAATAAAAAAAAAAAAAAAAGAAAACAACATGTTGGCATGCTTTAGTTAACACCATAATTTTTAACTATAAGATTAGTTGGGAGATTAACCTTGAAAGGCAACATCTACAGGAAACTACACATCTGTACGTTTTCTTTAAACTAAAAAGTGAAATCATGTTATCAATGAGATCTTTGGAAGCCACTGCTTCCCTTTTTTCTAGAAGAGCGCTGCATGGTGTAGTTTTGCACATAGTCTGCTGATAAAGATGCTTGCAGGGGAGGCAAGTACCTATGTATGCTGGCCTGAAGACGACTTTGACTAACATGATGTTAAGGAACAAGTACCATGATTACAAATGGTACATGCCCCCTAAACTCCCTGATGGGACTCAATGACCTTCTCTCCTTATTCACAGGTTGTTTAGCAGCTATTAGGTGGTTTGAGAGGTATCAGGAATTTACCCAGGCAACAAAGAGTAGTTTTGAACAACGGAAGGGATTTTTCTCCATCTTCTGCAATTTCGTAATGGTAAAGCTTTAGAATAAAACAAACCATCATCTTTGGTTTTACACGGAAGTAACATATGAAGAAGAGAAAGGAGCACTAGCAACCCATTCCTCATTTGCAAGGTTGAGTCCTTTTCCTTCTCAGACTAGGAATTTGCATGTAAAAGCCAATTAAGAGCAAATCCCATTTTTTGACCACTTGAAACAATGTTTTTTAAGAATGACAACCAGCTACTCAGAAACGCGGTAAGCCAGGCCATGGGTGACAAGCATTTCACACTGTAAAAGGGTGTCTGAGACTCTTCTGTTCAAATGGGAAAGCAAAGCAGGCTTAAAAAACTTCTTTTACATGGTTCACTAATTAACAACCGCTTCCTTACATAAAGGATGCTTCCTTTTTGCTTTTCTTGGATGAAGAACTCTGATATTCTTTTTCTTTCCTAAGCAAGTTATAAAACTTCTCCATGTTCTTAAAGGTCTTTCCCAACCTAAATCATTCTATGAGTCTATGTTATAGTAGCTCATACGCTCCTGAAATGGGGTTTGAAATTCAAGAATGGCAATTGAACTTGGTCTCAGTCCTTGGGCTTGTGGTATTCGGGCATGACTCATCCATCACATCTCCTGAAAAGCCGACCACAGAATCTCTTTGATCAAGCTGGATGCCTACAGGGCTCCCGTGTTAGCATGGCAAAGGACAGCAGACAACCACATGAGCGCTTCTGTACTAGATTCTCCACTCTTCACCTTGGGAGAAATTCAATTCAGCAGCAAAGACAAAAAAGGTTGCTTCAGGTTTGGGGGTTTTGCATCTTTTTTAAGACTCAAAGACGACTCAGCTTTTTTCATCAGCAGACAAAGAAAATCTGGAGGACAGGGCACAGTCCTGACTTCTGGAATCTCCAGCCAGACACAGGATTGGGACAGGAGCTTTTATTGCAAGAGATCTTGAGCACGAAATAGAGGCCTCGAAAGCTCACGAATTTCAAAACTCTGACATTGAAACAACAAACAGGTAGTTTCACCACTATTTTGAAGTATCAACTATGTCTTGGGAAAACTGATTTCATGACCACAGTTAATAGGTAAATTTACAGAAGTTGGAATAGAAGTCAAATGCACACACTAAAAAAAAAAAGAATCAACTCTGAACTGTAAAATGTTAAATATTCACATATACCTATCCTAATAATTAGTGAAGAAATGGTATGACATCACCTTCTACTGGATTTTGAAGTAAAATATTAGTGCTTTGGCACAACTACATCTTATTTTCCTACTTCGAAAAACTAGTGCATACACTGTGTAGTAAACACAACACCTGCCTGAACGCCACTTGACTTCAATGAGTTATTCAAACAGGTTACTCTGGATGCACAATGTTTCGTGATCAAGCCTTGTAAAATGATCTAATTTTCTCAGAGACAATATGTTACATGAGTGTCATCATATTCTTCTACTCATATTTAGGTACTTGAAAACATCTGTCCCTTACACTTCCTCAAAACCAATTTTTTCCCCAGGTGTCCAAGAACAAATTTACCATTACTGGCAACAGTAGCATTAGGAACAACTGCATAACCAAAGTGTATCTAATCACCGACATTAGCATGTTGTGTAGACTTGCTCTGACTTTACTATAGCTCATGTTCTGCCTATGGCAATGCACCTACTATAGCTACATATTGTTGGAGGAACACCAGCACTGTTTGGTCAACAGCTGTAAATTTCAGAAACATCTCTTGGCAGAGCCGTTGCAATGTTCATCCCGTCTAACAGCTGCATTACTATTAAAAAACACACGCTATTTTTTTCTGTGGCAGAACTTTTATTTGGAGGGAAATTATAACTTTTGCATTTACATGGCACAAATTATATACAGTACACTTTCCATGATAAGAATTATGATGCTGTTCACAGAAAGGTATCAAATTTGAGATAAATAATGCATAAGCTAAAATATACAAACCAGGGGTGGAGGTGAAACTATTGGCCATTTTTATTATCTATAGAAGAATTTCAAGGAATAATGTTAATTCAATGTTCAAAAATTTTTAACAAACTTCTAGTAAAGTTAATTGAAATATTTATAATACTATTCAGTTGTTGCACAGTATTTCCAATATACAATCAAGAAGATGCACAGAACACAACACTTAATATGAAAAAACCTTATTGCACCCACAATTTAAAGGTTTCACTGCCTTTTGGATGCTGCACTACCATATTTATATAAACATTTACAACACTTCAGTAAACACAAAGGTTCTAAATGTAGTGCAGCATTATGGGGGGCCACTTTCAGCTCTTAAAATAAATGTTAAATGCCCATATACTGTGCCATTTATTCTAAGATGATGGTTTAAGCTGTAACCCTTAACTCCTACTGTGAGTAGCAAACACACTTTCCCCATGTTCAGAAGATTACCATCCCTCTGACTACATACTCTATATTCTGAGACCTAAACTGTCCTTGGCATCATTGTCATTTAGGCATTTTGCCTCAGTGCTTCTGACAACTATCCCTTATATTATTTTTATTAATGTCCTGTTAAGTAGTCCTGTGTAGAATCTGAAGCAAAAGAATCTGCATCTTCATTATCAGAATCATCACTACTGTCATCAGCCGCTGGCTCTCCTGTCAGTGCTATCCGGGCATAATCATCAGTGTCTATAGACTTGCAGAAGTGAATGGCATACTTCAGTTTTTCCTCTAGTACTTGCTTACAGGAATACCTGGGCAACTTCAGGAGAAAGAAGCAAGTGTATGACTCAGGAAGGAAGTGGTCTGGAGGATTGTATTTATCCAACACCTGTTGAAAACAAAAAGCATAATCTTTTTGATTCACTGTCCAAGCCACAAATATATATCAGAATTATACTTGAGAATCCTTTTTAACAGCATGTTAGATTAGTGATTCTGATGCTGAAGTTCCTTAAAAGAACAACGAAAAGACCAAATCCATTTTCCCTACACTAAGTAAATAAATAAAAACAGACATATATGAGCTTTTTTTCATTATTAATATATGGTTGGGAACAATCTAAAAAGTATTATATTACTTCAGCAAATACCAAAATATGATTTGACGATTGTGGTTTTTTAATTTAGCTGAAATGATTAGTGAGCTGAATGAAATGCTAAATAAATGCCAGCAAAAACAGCTGATGACCGACAGTGGAAAACTACCAAAATCCAGAGAAGCAAATGGCTGGTAAATGAAATAAATATCCACTTGCCCCAGTCAAGACAGAAATATTTATACACATTATAGGTCTCTGTTGCACTGTCGAATCTACAACGTAATGTTGCATGAACAGTTTAATGAAATCAGCCTGTTCTCTTGTTATGTCACGCTACTACTTCTCCACTACCAGCTTTTTAAAATAAAAATCCCACACCCCATCCCACACACCTTACCTGAATAACAAAGTCCCTCCCTCTAAAGTCTGCAATAGTCCTGGGCAGCCTTGTTCTGCCCCACACAAAACGCAGGAAGAGAGATCGCTCTGTATTGGAGAATGATTCCATCACTTCCCAGAACCACTGTATCAAGGAAGCAGTTGGTTCAATGCCTTTATAAGTTGCTACAGATTTCAGAAGGTGAAGTGGAATATCTGGGCTTCCGCATACCTGAAAATAAAATATAGTGATAAGCTACAAAAATCTGATCAAATCAATTACAGGTGATTTGTTCCCTCCATTTCTTTGAAATATTTAATCAGCTTTTACACTGACAAAATCAACATTCAAATATTTGAAGTGCTGTGCATAGTCTCCTATGACAGTAATACTAAATATACATCATACCATCAGGGGACAATAATGAACTTTCTTTCATATTCCTGAATCACATAAAGAATTAAACATTCTACTTGGGATGAATATCTCCAATTCACCTCCTAGGTCCCTGTTTCATGGGGGTTTTTTGGCTTTGTTTGTTTGTTTCTTCCAGAAATAATTCATTACATCACTCCTCAGCTATATCAAAATAACCTTATTAACACCAAGAGGGCAACTAAATATTTTCTAGTCTTTCCTTGGACAAAATGTTTGCAATCACAGAGCAAGCATTATGAATAGTATTTAATGTGGGTTTTGGATTAGTAAGATATAAGTGAAGAATCTCACTCCAAGTTAGTCTGACAGAGTTAGCAAAACAGAAATTGATACCATAGTTTCCAGTTCATATCCTGTAAACAGCGAAAGCAGAGGAACTGGAACAACACGGGCCATCCCCTCACGAACTGCTGCAACTTGTTCGTCAAATTCATGAAGTCTGCAGAGACACATTTTCAGAGTTTCTTTGAATGCCACTTCTAGCAATTATTTCTAGCAATTACTGTAATATCAAGGAAAATTTAACCATTCTCCTCGAGTCTCCAGCTATGTGCCAAGGAACATTAATAAACATTTATCACACAAGACACTTGACTTACACCAGTTTCTACACCAATTCATATTGCACAGCAAGCTCAGTATGAAGAGATACCTCCCAATGTTTAGGATATTTTATTTCCAGTATTATTCATGTGCTGTGCCTGGCAAGAACAAACCAATACCCCATTTGGAAACAACATGCTCTTGGGAAAGGAACAGGTGTGCTTTGAAACTCTGCCCTTGAACATTCCCAACACTAGACAGACATAATGGTAAAAGAAAAATGGGTCTGAACTAAATGATGTCTGAGGACAGGAGTTGTATTTCAAGACAGACACAGATAAGTCTAACACTCTGCTGCTTATGCTGCCACCCATGATTTGTGTTTTGCATTTTTTTTTCCTGTCAAATAATTTCTGAGATGTTTTACAGGGCTCTCGGAGCTGAGATTCGCATCATTGACAAGAGTCCTGGCCCCAGGCTCATTATCACCAAAATAAACAAAGATGTCAGGACAAACGTGGTCTTATGCATCCACTTTTTCACATGGATTCTATTCAGGTGATAGTTTTTTCTCTCAAGGGCTTCACATAATTAAAAAATTTGCTACTTAATCTAAACATGTAAATATTTCTCCCAAAGGACTTTTAACTGGAAAATGCTTTAGAATTGCTCATGTCCTTTGAGGACAGCCAGAACTGGCAAGAGAACAAAAACATTTCTTCAAAGGAATGTTACATTTTATATAGACATATCATTTATCCACTCCAAATGAAATTCCTCTCTGCTGTCAAAAACAGGTTTAAGTATTGGTTCATAACTATCTATAGGAAAAAAAGAAAAAAAAACAAAACAGCACAACAAAGACTGTAATTCAAGTAGTTGTTGGCAAACACTATAACTACAAACTAATAAGCAAGTATATAGTGATGATACAGTCTTGCTCAAGCACTCTCTGAAACAGTTAGCTATGGCGGAAGGAATAAACCAACTATGAATCAGTTTCTCATCCAATTATCTAAATTTCCACAGTTCAATAGGCACTAGGCCCACTGCTTCACATAACAAGATGCCTACGGTTTCTTCTTAGATGTACTTGTCCAGATTAGCTATCTAGGTATTTAAGTGACCAAAGGCCTGTCTTCTCAAATCCTGAACAATTAATATTTCCCACTGATTTCAGTGCAATGTTCAGCTTTTGGCTTACTTGTCTGCATACAGGTGTCAGACTTATTTTATGGTGTCCAGGGAATGAACATTTTGTTTTGTGTATTCCAACTTAGATAAGAATATAATAAGGATTCATCTGGGACTGCTCTTGACTACCACTGATGATACAAACAAACTGTGGGAGCAGTAGTACTAAATCTAAGCTCTTTTTACAAAGAACTTGATGATCAAGCCCACTACTTTATTGCATAGGAAGAACAAGATAGATGGGACATTTCTCCACCTGTAAAACTGGCTGCCAAAACTGCTCTGTCAGGACAGCTATTAAAATCTAGAGCCACACCTGCTAGTTTATTTTGTTTCCTAAAGATTAAGTTTAACCTTTTCTCCTTGGAGATATTAAAAGAAATCAGAAAACCAACACTGTTTACATTGTTTAAAAGCCTTTACATATTTTTAAAAGAAAATGCTTATTCATGTCAATAATTTTAATGACATATTCAACAAACCTGTAGTTTATTGCCAGCCTCACATATTCAGCTCTATTATCCAGTGTAATATGGGTGTACTTGGAACTCAACTGAATATCTTGACCACTTGCATTAGGCACAGTGAATGGAAGGCTCATAGCCTCAAACTCTTCTGAAGTAGCTTCGTTGTCTCGAATGTACATGAGCCCAGGAATAAAATCTTTATCGACCTTTTGAAAATAACAAGCCCAAGTTAAAGTCAGTTTACTAGCACTATACAACAGCGTCTCTTGCATACCAAAAGCAGTGCATCATGTGTCATCTACCAAAAGCATCGTCAAATGTCTGACCATAACCCATCTAACTGAATTTCAAAGCCATAAAATGCCTTAGTATTTTACACAAAATTTCGTTATGCTGGGATGTGGGAGGGTGTATGTGTTCTAGATTTCAATCCTTTTGAGAAGCATTTCCCAAGAAACTGTATTAGATAAAAAACTGGATCTAAAGCTTAAAAACGTAATCATGTCTACAAAGTCCAATGCTGGTTTTGGTACAAAAGGAATCCCCTTATGGACAAGTAAATGACTCAATGCTTTTACACTAAGTACATTTCTACGTGACAGTATTTGAGAAGGAACTCTTCTTTGTAATGAAGACCTAACTCTTACTCCACATTTACTGAGCTCAGTAAACAGAGATTGAAAGTTTGTGATGTTCAGTATGTGGGCATAAACTATTTTCAGTAGTAGTTTGAACTAATTTTCTTTAACTTCAAAACAGTGTAGGCATGTGCACCCAATCAGTTACTGCATCTTAGAATCCTAGAATCCTAGAATTGTTTAGGTTGGAAAAGACCTTTAAGATCATCAAGTCCAACCGTTAACCTAGCACTGCATCTTGGCACAACAGGCAGTAACAACTACAGAAAGGTCTACTGGAAAGCAGGAGTTTGACCACAAACATTTTTCTAGGCAAACCCATGAGAAGATTTGAGAACGCACTAGAATTCAAATAGCTTATTTAAATACTTTTGAATGACTTGTAAATTTATAGTTTAATAGTGAGTACAAGTCATCCTTATATACTGGCTCAAAACGTAAAAGACGAATCAAAATACAAATATATAGAAACCAGGGAAGCCAATCACTGGAGAAAAAAATTATGCTAGAGTCTGCTTGTCTTCTGCAAGTTATATCCTACTCAGAAACTTCATACTTACCTCACTTAAATCGGCAATTGTTAGGTTCATTCCTGCAAGCTGTTTCCACACTGGCTCAGCCAGGTTGAGGCTCAGAGGGCTGCCAGTCCGGATAGCAATGCCCAAAAGTACACCTGTAAGTTTAAACATAGTATTGTAAATTTTTTTTTTTGTTAGATTCCCACTATTCTGATCATGTAATGCAAGTAGAACATCACAATGTGGCTATGAAATTACCAAGAAAACGAAACATGTTCATATGCAAGAGGGACTTGGCAGCAGGATTTAATAGGAAACAATCTCTGTTTGCTCCAGACTCATCTCTTCCATTTGGTGTCACAATTAACAGAGGGGTCAGCC
The DNA here is from genome assembly GCF_965183815.1 of Platalea leucorodia. NCBI lineage: Eukaryota > Metazoa > Chordata > Aves > Pelecaniformes > Threskiornithidae > Platalea > Platalea leucorodia. Next base: position 73,590,121 of record NC_138824.1, read on the forward strand.
CATTCTGAAGCTCCTCGCACATTTCTGCTATTGATTCACTATAACCTCCACCACAATCGTCCACAGATTCACCTTGGAGAAAAAAAAGGCTCAAAATTAAATGTTCTTTTAAAAATAAATGAAGTATTGAAATAAACTGTATTTTCTTCCACGGGGATGACTGAGTAAACAGAAGTTTACTAAAGCTACACTGTCATATCTGTTCATATAAAAAACCTTTATGTTTTGGTTTATATTTGGATATTTCCAGTTCATTGTAAATCTCATTATTTAGAAGATGATACAATATATCACAGTGTCAAAAATGCTATTTTGCCAGAGCATAACTAACATTTTTGTGTTACACACTAATCAAAATAAAGTAGAAGAGATAGAAAAAGAAAGTCAAAGCAACACAATTCCTAAGTAACATTTTAAAGTATACATATGTTATATATGTTACATACAGTAGATAGAATGGCTCTTCAATCTAAAAAAGTTTCATCAAAAAGCTCAGAGTGCTATGTGAATTGTAAAAACAACCCTACCAGTTAAAACAGCTATGCAGAATTATGTACCAATTCAGACAGCTGAAAAACAGGTTTAGATTTTGCAGAATGTTTGTTGTAAGCAGAGGAGCTGCCCCTGGAATTTGAGGGCAATTACAGACACATTTCCACTAATCTTGACATGTTTTATAAAATCATTTTTAAAGGCTTTTTTGCTTCCTAACGTTTTAAGCACCTTTCTCTGCCTACACACATACATTGTTCTCCTATATCCCTTCCTTCCTTCAGGCCTCCAAAAAAGTAAATCTGAAGAAAACTGTTAAGTGCAAAATAGGTGGGGGAGTGGAGAATCTTCTTACCAACAAACTTGACTTTCCAAACACGATGAGGAAGCAGAAGGCTATCAGGGCTAAAGGAAGTCATTTTAGCACACATCTGTCCAAACACTGACTTTGTACCATCAGGCCCAGCCAGTCCTCCTTTACTCCTAGAACGCTTTACCTATTGAGTAAGCACATTATAAAAATCAGTGTAAGAACATATTTCAGCTGGCATCACTGCGCAGATCAGACCATAACATTAATGTTTATAAAATACTAATGTGTTCAGCGAAACATTTGCAGAGGTCCACAGTGTATCTTGTACATATGTGACATATACAGAAGAACAACCAAATTTCAAATTACAGCACTACAGTATTTTTCAGTACCATCTAATATCCATCCCTAGATATAGCTATCACAGACTCCTATTACGTATCCTGATCCTCTCCAGGAGGACAAAAGCACTTAAAACCTCAGGCTCTCAGGAGCCAGAACTATTTCAGAGTCACATGATGGTTGAGGTCAGAAGGGACCTCTGGAGATCATTTGGTCCAACTTCCCTGCTCAAGCAGGGCCACCCCGAGCCAGCTGCCCAGGACCATGTCCAGACAGATTTCAAATATCTCCAACGATGGAGACTCCACAGCCTCCCTGGGCAACCTGTGCCCGTGCTCGGTCGCCCTCACAGTGAAAAAGTGTTTCCTGATGTTCAGAGGGAACCTCCTGTGTTACAGTTTGTGCCCATTGCCTCTGGTCCTGTCACTGGGCACCACAGAAAAGAGCCTGGCTCCCTCTCTTCACGCATGCAAAAATATACACTAATAAGATGTCCCCTGAACTTTCTCTTTTCCAAGCTAAACAGTCCCAGCTCTCTCCACCTTTCCTCATAGGAGAGATGTTCCAGTCCCTTAATTACCTTTGTGGCCCTTTGCTGGACTCTCCCCAGTATGTCCATGTCTCTTGTACTGGGGAACACAGAACTGGACCCAGTATTCCAAGTGTGGCCTCACCAGTGCTGAGTAGAAGGGAAGGATCACCTCCCTCGACCTGCTGCCAACACTCCTCTAATGCAGCCCAGGGCACCCATTAACCTTCTTTGTGGCAAGGGCACTTTGGTGGCTCATGTTCAACTCTGTGCCCACCAGGACCCCCACGTTTTTTCTGCAAAACTGCTTTCCAGCTGGATTACTCCCAGCATGGGGTTGTTCCTCCCCAGGTGCAGGACTTGGCACTTCTCCTTGTCGAACTTCATGGGGTTCCTGTCAGCCCATTCCTCCAGCCTGTCAAGGTCCCTCTGGATGGCAGCACAACTCTCTGATGCATCAACCACTCCTCCCAGTTTTGTATCATCAGCAAACTTGCCAAGGGTACACTCTGCCCCATCATCTAGATCATTAATAAAGATGTTGACCAGGACTGGACCCAGTATGGATCCCTGGGGTACACCGCTAGTTAGTGGCCTCCAACTAGACTTCATGCCACTGATCACCACCCTCTGGACCCAGCCATTCAGCCCGTTTTCAGCCTACCTCACTGTCTGCTCATCCAGCCCATACTTTGTCAGCTTGTTTCTGATATAAAAATAGAAAATACCTAAACATTAAGGAAAAAGAGTTACTGGTTCTAGGATAGGCTGCACTGCAACTTCTGCAATAGGTCTTATCTCTGTGACATAGCTGTTTAACTGTCAGTGATTACTATGATTATCACCATTTATAAGCACTGCAAATTCCAGTGCCTCTCTAACAGAAGACATTTTTCAACTAATGCTTGGATTTGCACAAACCTAAAAAACAGCATCTGGTTATCTAGATGCTTCCACTACATGTCCTGAACTGACCTGACAATGCTGAATGATTGTTCTAGGTAATTTCTATGACCTGACATAATTATAACTACTTGAGACAATCTTCGTTCAAACACAGCTGACCACAATAATGATGATTATTTTTTTTTAAATGAAACTAAAAATTTGGAGGTTGATTAGGCCTTAGTAATTTTACTGTTAGAGCTGGAAACATGCAAAAACAATAGGTGTGTCCATTGCAGCTAGACAGAAAGATTCTTACCAGTTCAGTTGACAACCCTGTGGGCTTTCTTCCCTAGGTAAAGACTTTTACATTCCCCCAACCACCAATACCTTACTTATCTTTAATTTTAAACAGTTCATCGTTCATCGGTCTTTACTCAGCAATACATCTGTTCATCTTTAAAGGAGAATGGAAAGACAGAGGGGTATCAATGATAAAATTTTTTTGATAAAATTTTCTTCCCCTATTTCTGAAGAAGCAGCCAATGCCTTGGTAAATTCAGTTTTTCTGGATTGCAGTCCACTTAGTTAATGCATCCTATCTCGACTCACACATTCAATTGTCAAATCTGGGTAAGTTTTTAATACATATGACAGATCAGAGGCTGTGCTGTTGGCCAGGAAACTGAATACATGTTATTCTTATAGTCATTAATGGTAATATTTAAATATGCATCTATGATGCTGACTAGGAGCCTCTAAAAATGAGTAAGCACTACCAAAATATGTATGTATATACACACACAGAGTAATGTGTTTCTTAGGCACCTACAAAAAAGTGTATTTTAAGATCCATAAGAAACGGCATGCAAGGAAAATACAACGTACTTTGCTGCAAGAGATGCACGCAAAGTGGGTAAGAATACAAACAGCATTTCACCAGTATAGAGAGGAAAGAAATGGAAAGTAAACAGAAGGCTAGAGAAACCCAAGATTTTTTTTTTTTTTTCCCCTTGGTGTTCTGCAATTTATATTGTCAACCTGCGCTGACTGCAAAGGGACTCCTACAGTGCATGTAGTTCACCGATATCCATAAGACTGTTCATTCAGAAATAACCCAGACTCATCCCACTGATCTGTATTTGGTCCCACTCCAACCTACAGTGCATCTCAAAATCCAGTTGTTCTGATGCTGCATACTTCTGATGCTTTGGATAAAACATCCATCAGATTTCTTTCAGGTTTTATTGAAAGGCTGACACACTCAAGTCCTCCTCATGTATAAGATGTTCTGTATCAACACAAGCTGGTTTTAATTCAGTGGATTTCTAAGAAATTTGGATGCCCAAGAAGTTTTAAGTTGAGAAATAACTGAGTCTTCTTTTAAAAAGAGGAAAGGATGAGCAGAACGTCTATGAAAGCAGTAGTTAATTCTCTGGTTTTTCAAACTTCAGACCTAAAATACAAATTAATCAAGTGACAATAAAAGGCAAGCAATCCTGCCTGAACTGAATAGGATGGCATGCACATTTGCTATTATACATTTGATTTAGTATTTGTTTACTAGCAACACAGAATTTTCATTTAATCTGATCATTTAGATGCAGGAATGGTTACTATTTGACTTTTAACAAAGCAATGCAAGAACGCCATGAAGGATTATTGGCATTTCTGCCAGCACCTTAGTATATTGCTTGATGACAAAGACAGATGCCCATATTAAAATTTATTAGGTTATTAGCAAAGAGTAAAACACTTCACTGAAAAATGGCAAAAATTCATACAAATAGATTTAGGCCACAATCCACCACAGGTGTTTTAACTTTTTATTGTAGAGGTCTGGAGTATAGCATCTTGCTCATGTTTTCAAATCATCCCCTTTGGAGACATAATAAGTATCCTGTGAAATTTATTTTGCTGAATAGGCTGAATAGGGTCAGATATAACCCTCATTGAATACATGTCTTATTAAACATGGATTATGCAGCATCTCAAGTTTTTAAAATACAGTTCCAGCCTTCTTGCTGATGAGAACTTCTTAGCATAAAACAAGTTAATATGTTGATTAGAGCCTAAATAGGATTTTCATAAAACAGTCTGCCATCAGAAGATGTTAGCTTGTGGAAAACCAACGTTTCTTGGACCAGAGAGAAATGCAGCCATTCAAAAGCAGCACACAGTGAAATGTGGGAGAATCAAGTTCAAGAACTTTCCTCAGTGAATAATCACTTATTGTGTGCAGACCCATTGCAACAAAGGGGGAGAGGCACTCAAGTCAATCTGTAATCCGGTTAAAGCATTTTGAAGTGATGAAGACCAAAATTGAAGTTCTTTCTCGGAATCTGAAGAACAAAACTTTAAATTTGTCTCAAGCAGCCTGAGAGTACCCACTGAAATACTGACCATCCTGTGGGGCTCTCTCCAACCCACCAGAACTTGGGAGAAATGTAGTATATAAAGCCATGCACTCAGACTAATAAAAAAGTTTACAAAAATATGACAGCTTATTAGTCGGAATCAGCTAAGAGAAATATGTACTGTTAACAAAGATGACAGATCTATGAAAGCAAACACAATTCAAGGATATGTCATGAAATCAATCTCCAGAAGAGGTATAGAAGCATCAGTGTGAGAACTACAAGAGCACAGACACAGTCTCACCTGTACCTTGAGATTTGTTATCTATGCTCAAACTGAAATGCTACAGAAATAATACAGTGTAAAAAGATGATGAAAGACTCTTCCACACAAGCACACAAAGAAGCTTCGCCTGATCAGTGCAGGAAAATGAAGGCTGTTATGAAATGAGTGTCCTTTAAAAGCAATTTGATAAGGGAGAAGACAATAATCAGGATGGACGAATGTTATTTAAACTGAAGTATAACACTCACAAAAGAACAAGTAATTCATTCATTGATATGCTGTGCCTACTTTAAGATCAGATCATTTTTAATTATCATGCTAATGAGATTTCTGTAACCCACATTTAATAAGGAGCCCTAATGAGGGGGAAGAAACTCTTCCTAAAGTGAAATTTCATATAGCCATACGTGTGACATTCCTCCCATGACAGTAGAGAACATTGAACCAGGAGATGCTTTGCAATATTACATTCCTGAAAGCAGACATTCTCCTTAATAACTGAAATTTGTTTCCCTTTTAGAAGGAGGAAATTCTTTTCAACTGCTGCGATAATCTCTTTCATCTAACAGCAAAGATATCATTTAACAGCATTATGAATGTGTTTGCCTATAGGTCATAACACACTGTCCATTTGACACCACATGAGCTACACCAATACTTAAATATTAGGTAAAACTAGTCTGCTAGTAAGAGGGTCAGTAAGTAAACTTAAGTACTGGAGTCCTGTCTAGCCACGTAACTGTTGGTTCACTTTCTGGCTCAGTCTGCGACTACTTCTACTACACCTTTCCAGAGCAAGGCCCAGGTGCTGTTTTGGAACATTTCACTTAACAACCATTCCCAAAAAAGTAACATGGATAAAACTGCATCCAGTTTGGTTTCTTCTGCCCTATACAGTCCTCTAACAGTGTCCCAAACTGTCTCTGTGCACGCAGGCTTGCTCTCATGCTACACCTCCAAACATAAAACATCTACCCTCAATTTTATGCTATAGAAATACCAGGCTGGCGCACTTGGGCGAGTTGCAGTACAACCATCACATTGTATTTCACACACCTTGAGCAAGAAAACTACACAAAACTACTGTGTCCTGCTATCACAAGGCTCCCAACAGAGAAGATCCAGGGCCAAGTAGTATATAACGCAAATGTGATCTACTCTAAAAGGAATCTGGCCCATGTAAAACTTCACCTCAGGACAAGGGAGTGGTGTGCTTGCTTTTATGCCACAAGTTAGACAGCTGTTACGTCCAGTTCTGGTACTTCCAAAGAAACCACTAACAACAAGTTAATATTTTAAAAAGGAAATATTTTAAAACGGAAAATATTAAATAAATAAAATAAATAAAAGAAAATATTTTAAAAAAACAAGACAGTATCTGGAAAACAACTTTAAATTAAAAACTTATCTGTTTATTTTACACGAAGGAAGATGATGAAGAGAATTGACTGTACCATACAATATATAAACTGTAAGAAGAGTCTTCTGAAAGCAAAGGGATCTTAAAGCCTAGATGCAGTTAAATTCACAACTGCAAGTAAGATGAAAATTCTTAACATTGACGATTAGCTGTTTAAGACTATGTAAAGCAGCTTTGAATCTTCAATTAAATATTATAAAGGATCAAACAGTTTAGGAAACCACATCTTCATTCTCTGCAAAAGCTAACTCAAGAAATTGTGACCTGTACTTGGTACGGTATAATCAGTCCAGATTAGGAACATGGTCTTTTTTAGCCTTCACTTGGCTAAATCTAGGACAGGCTTGTGTTACAGCAATATTTCATTTCCCTCAGAAGCTAAGAAGAAGGAAAGCCCTGCAGCTACCAGTTCTTTTCTAGAGTTCAAGACATATTCAAGTAGCGAACTGGAATACAAGAGAAAGCTTATCTTAATTATTTAACTCAACAGTAGAAGGAGGACACTAGGAAATGAGCCCAAAACCTACTCACTGGTTTCCTGCTTAAAGTTAAATACTTGCACTGCTTTATTGGACTTTCTGAATTCACACACACACACAAAAAGTAATAAGAAAATCTCTGGCATTCTCTTCAAGCTTCAACTTCCCATATAATAAACTAAACCAATGCATTTTAATCACGTAACATTACCACAAGAAATTTTAAGTGCCCATAGAAAATGGCAAAGAAGCAGAAAAAAGGTCCAGTCACAACAGGATGTACTTCTGTTCACTAAGAGAAAACTAATTAGTCAAAATTTTCAAAATTTCTCCATTCTAGCCTTACAAAGAGTAGGTTTTCTTACTTTTTACATTATACAAAAAAAAAAAAAAAAAAAAGAAAACCACCACTAAAGGAAAGAAATGCATAAGGATTCTCTGTAAGACCAGGCTTCAGTCCATTTAAATGAAAACAATGTTTTACTATTCTATGTTACAGAAATATCCACAGAAAAAAGGCATATCTGGCCTAAGGCACAACATTACATTTTCTAACATCAATGATAAGGAAAAAAGCCCTTTTGTATCAAAGAATTCTGCGATCAATGTGACCACATGTGATGACCAACAAAGGACAAGAGTCAATCAGCCTGATTTTTAACTATTTTCAAGGACTTTTCTTTTCCCCTTCATATTCTCTGTTATGAAAGCAACAGCTGAATAATTCATCTGACCATTTGGAAACTTAAGAAAGGCATCAGAATTACTACTCTCTTAAATTATCTCATGTAGCGAGTTTTGAAAAAGTAGGCCTTTGCCAAGCACGACATACTTTGCTCATTAGAGTCTCAATCATTCACTTAATATTTCAACAGATGTCCCTCTCCCCCAAAACAACTACAGTGTAGACGAAAACATACTGAAAAGAAAATGAGCAGCCCTTGCTGCATTCACTTCTTCATTGTTTGATTCTCTGATAAAAATTCAACTCTTCAGTATTCAAATACCAAACAGCTGAAACAAAGGGACTTGACAAATGTATAACACTGTGGGCTAAACATACAGATACTAAAATCAAAAACTTCAGCTTAAGATACCTGTATTCTGTTGAGCTCTACGACTGGTCCATGTTGACGATCTCTCACCATAGTTGCTTGCACAACTTTTCTGAAAGCTGCCTCCTAAAAAAGGAAAATACAAAAAATTAAAATAGTGGCAAAACTGCAATCAGAGAGTTGCACATATTTCACAGATAAACACATACTTTGTTCAACTCGGGGGAAAAAAAGACTCTTCAGCAGAATAGAGAAACCAACCCTGAAACACTACCCTTCAGCAATTTCCTTCCGAGTACATCACAAAACACTAAAAAAGGCATAACACCTCTGAGTCTTTCTTTAGAAGAAATAGAAGGAAGCATCAAATACTTTTGAAATACTAAAAATAAAAAAAGCAACAGAAGATAAAGCTGTGAGATGTTAGTTAAAGATCATGTTATTTGTGCTAATACAATTCAAGCCTGAAATAGTCAGGATACTAAAAAAGTAAAGAAGAAAGTCTCTCCTGTATCACTCAAAACCATGGCTTAAAAGGTTGTACTGCACCCAGATTCAGTTATTATTAAGCAACCGACATGCCACTGAGTGCAGGTATAAATTAGTATATACCAGAATTATATATATATATATATATATATATATATATATGGAGAATAATTAACATCAGAGAAAAACAATCAAAAAAGTAAAAAATGAGATCATCTTGCTATGGAAGGCAACAAATAAACAACAAATAAAAATAAAAAACCCAAACTTTTCATGCAAATTCAAGTATCTGAGGTTCTCTCACTAAATATTTGGATCTAATTTTACATTGTCAGTTTCAAGCAAGCTGTAAAAAGATTTTTAGAGTCTTTAGAATCTCTGAAGGTAAGCCTGACTTAAATGCCTAGATATGAATATGGCATTGCAACTTCTGGTGTCTCTGTTGAATGCTTTCGATATAACATATGCCTGATATCACATTTTATCTTATATCTGAAGCCTTTCTGTAACTGTTCTGCAGACTCTTAAAGTAAATTATGTTGAATATGCCTCCTGCACACCCATTCCTATACTTAACTTCATACCTAAAGACTCCCTGTTAATAGCACTAACATATAAAAGTATCATAAACAGAGTAGCTAGGACTTCCCTTTCGTTTTTTCCAATTTAGGTTTTGATGAAAAATGCATGGTCTTCTCTTGGTCTGTGAAGCATGTATTCTGCTGGATTGCTCTACTACACAATTTTATTGGAGTCTAGAGAAAGAGACCTTGAGACAATACGTGCTAAGGAGTCTAGTTACAGGCCATGTGTCATATTTAAGGACATAGAACAGCACTGCAGAGGGAAACTTAACTGCTTCTCTTTTCAAATATATCTCCCAGCAGATTTTGTCTGTTTATATAAGGTTATCATTTTTTGTTAGACAAGTTACTATGACAGTGAGAAAATTCAGATCCCAAACTGATGATCATACTGAAGGCAAGTCATGTTTTTAAAGGCCTTCGATATCTGAAGTTTTGAATAAGTGTTGTAGCCTTGAAGCATTATAATAATCTGGATTTTCTCATGACTGACTTTACTTAAAACAATAAAAATCCACTTTCTTTACCAATTTGAGATTGAACTCCTAGGTATCCTGTCTTCACTTATAGCCCAGTCTAAAACAAGTTTGTACCTGCATAGAGCTTTGGATCAACTAGTATATCACCTGATCATGACAACTGAAATATAAAAAGCAGACAGTGACCATTTCATACTTATCTTACATTTTTCTTCCAGAATAGCATCTACTGAATACTCTAGAAGAATTTGGCTATGCTACAAACAGAAGATCTACAGTGTAAAGTTATTATACAGTGTTATAATATACATATACATTATATTATATAATATATATAATATATATATTATACAGTGTTATATATAATAAAGTTATTATACAGTGTAAAGATCAACACACAAAAGCACTATGATGAAGAACTGAGGAAAACATAATAAAAAGAACACATTCACAAAGAACGAAATTTGCATAATCAGAATGCAAATATTTGATATACAACTTACAGAACAAATTGAGATATATAGTTCTATTTTCTTCAGAAACAGTTTAAGCAGTACATTTCACTTACAGTTACAAATCACTGCCTTAAAAACTTTCTGATAAATACCTTTCCCTGTGATATCAGTATTCCCCGTAATGTATCAAACCCAACTGAGGGTCCTTGGCCAGTTTCATCAAGTCTTCCTTCAAGATCAAACATTGGAATGCAAGGACAGAAGAGTTCAGAAATGTGATGCAACAGCAGAAGCCTGTTTCTCAATGAAATGATGGGAATTTCCTGCAGATGATTGTACTCCATAGGAACCTATGATAAGGCAATGATATCCAAATGCAAATTAGAATTATTAGATACTTTATTTTATTAAACAGAACAACAATTTATAAGATTTGTAGGTAAATTTGTATTAGAAATTCAGATATTTGCTTATTCACACTGTCAAAGTTTCATACATGGAATTCAGTTGTTTATAAGAGATACTAATAGTATCCATCTAAACTGAAACAAGTATTAGAAACATGAGTTAGACTATTCTTGCTATTGTGTATTTTACAATTTTCTTTATCCATAGAGACACATTTTACATCCTGTCATCGCTACACCCAGGCATTATAGCTGAAAGACAGAATATTCAAAAAACAATCTTCTCAACATAGAGCAAGCAATGAAGAAATCCCTCGGAAGGCATAAGATTTTCATAACTGGAATACAGAATTAAAATTCCTACCGATTTGCAAACTGAGTTACTGTTCTGCATTGGATTAACAACTGAATGAAAAAGCTTTCTAACCTCAGAAAACTGGAATCCTTCTTTGGAAATATGGAAGTTAAACAAAGTAACTGGCTCAAACTCGAAGACAAATCAAAGCACACCGAGCATATGCAGGGATTTAGAAAGGAAATATGTCTACTGAAAGATCAGCAATAAGCATACCAAGTACATTTAAAATCTGAATGCAATAAGCCAAAAATATTACCTGTGTAGGGAGCTTGCCAGCATTAGCAGGTTTACTGGTTGACCAAGCTAAAGTATGTGCCGAGCCACAGGCTACTCTGTTGATCTTTTTACCCTGAAGTGCTGCAACCAAGCGTGGTCTTTGGATGGCATTAGTTGTTCCATCTCCAAGCTGCCCTTCATCATTATCTCCCCAGGTATACACTTCCCCTAAACCAATAAAAATAATTAATTGTTCTGAAGCAAAGACAGAAGCTTTTTGCCTTTTTTTTTAAATTAGCATTTACAAGTCATTTAACCAAATGAGGCCTTGGACCGTAATCAAGATCGCTAGGACTGATGGCCATCCTGAAAACCACTGTCTAGTGCAGATAAATCTTTAACGACACAGTTAGGCACATGGTCTATGTAGAGCAGCTAGTATAAGATGCATTTATTTCCTCATAGTTTGTATAACTTAAAAGTTCTGTTCCAGAACAGGAAGAAATGGTAGAGCAGAAGAATAACAACAGATAAACCAGAAGCAGCCTGTATTTGAGAGTTTCATAGCAAAAAAAGCTGATATTAAAAAAGAATTAGAAAAGCTTAACATTTTGTATGAGACAAAAGAAAAGATCCTATAATAGGTTGTATTACTAGGGAGGACATTAAAATGGGTGCTTACTGTTGCAAGATAATTGGAAAATATTTTCAAAATAGCAACCTTGTTCCTGAGCATCCATTTTCTGCAGCTATATCCTATTTCACTAGCACCTATAAAACACTCAGTTATTGTGCAGACTTACTAATTAAATGTGGGAGTGAGTCTGCTACAAAGAATATTCAGTATCTCAACCTGCTCTGTAAGAAGCAATATTGTTTGTGCAGTGCTTCATTTAGCAAGTTAAACACCTCAGCAGGCTCAGAAGACCCTGTGACAAAAAAAAAGCCAAATCTGTTCATTCTACTGCTTGACCAATCTGTAATTACTTTTAGAGCTCTATATTTTTCTTTGACCATCAGCATTAATGAAATAAAGAGTTTATTTTTTATTAATTAAAAACTTTCAGTTGGTTTTATGTGATCATTTTAAATCAATGACATGCTTGCTGCTAAAGAAATATGCAACATCTGCAAACACAAAATATGTCCATACACATAGAGGACCAGCATTTTTAACAACAACCTACCAACAGTTGACTAAAAAATAAAGTTTCATTTTTTTCAAATTCAGTACTAAGTAAATGATTTGATTTTTATACCATCTTCAGTGCAGCAAACACAGTGCAAAGACCCAGTAGCAATTGCAATGACTTTCTTTCCTTGCAGTCCCTGCACTTGTCGTGGTCTCCTAACATGGTCATCAGATCCATGGCCTAACCGATGATAATCTCCTTTGCCCCTGCACAGAGAAAGTAAAACATTTCAAAACTGTGTTTTAATTGTGGAAAAAATGGAATGACAGACTGTGTCTGATATTTGATCTGTAGGTGTATTTATAAACAGTCCAATACCAAAATATCCTCCGAATATTCAACATTAATCATCCCTAGCTTGTACGACATGGATGTGATTCTGCTGATACAGTAAAAATTCTTAAACCTCCAGTATGCTGTTCCTACTTATTCTGTGTAGGTCTTTTTACCATTTTTGCAGTGGGTTGTTTGGTTTTTTCCCCTCTTAAAAGGGTCAAGTATTAGAAGCATTCATCTGCAAAAACAGTACATTTACTGACCTCAGACACTGGAACTTTGTACAGTTTAAGGATCTCTCTAATGCCATACAAACAAGGGGGCAGAAGGATGTTGGGAATGTATTTTGCTTGGTCTTTTTAAACACTTAAGTCTAGTAGTTTAAACTAGAAAATTTGGAATGGCGTAGGAAGATTAAAACAATGAACTAAAATCAAATTCTCAGACTACAGCCACCACAAACTACATGCAATTTTGATAATATACGAGAATGTGATTTATGCTATCGTCTTCCATCCTGCAGGACACTTCAGGCTTATACTTCTACTGACCTCCTTGGAACTTCTACACCTTGCAGTGGTCAATGCCTGGAATGATAACTCTGTGCTTAGGTCTCCAAGATAAAATACTTTGATTTTTCATTCAAATAGCACTATAAAATGTCCCCGAAAGTGGCAGATTTTATTACCAATCAAGGCAGAGGAACTCAAAAAAGTTTTTGATTGGGGGGGGGGGGGGGGGGGGGAATCAAAACAGTGAAGGCAGTATAACACTTAATATCTGTTGCAGACAAGGTTACATCTAAGACTGTCAAAATAACTAATAGAAAGTACTTACCACGTATATACTGCTCCAGATTTGGTAAGAGCCACAGAAAATTGTGATCCACATTCTACTTTAACCACCCCAAGGCCTGTGAGGGAATCAATCTAGGAAAATAATATCAAATGAAATCAAAGCTAATTAAGGAGGCTATAGTTTCATAGACTGCACTGTCTTAAGTAAAATATAATGTGCAAGTACGTGTCTATGTGTATTTATAAATTGTGTATATAGATCATTTAGCAGAATTTTACTCCTTTCATCTTTCTACCATTTACTACTTGAACATTAAAAAGAAGCTCAGATTTGGCAAACTGTTGAAGATCATCTCTAGTATGCTTCACCAACAGATACTCAGCAATTGCCCCTTAGTAGAAACGGTAAGGCTCTGTTGCCAAATACTCAACATTAATCATCCCTAAGCTCGTATGACATGAGTGTCATTCTGCCAACATAGTATAAGTATTTAAACCTCCAGTACACTCTTCTTATTTATTCAGTGTAGGTCCTTATGCCACTTTACCATCAATCCTATGGGACTGATGACTGATGAAACATAAACAAGCTATTTTCATATTGTGTTACATCATGTAATAAAAATCTGTTATTTGGGACAGGCTGGTAGACTTTGCCCATTTGGGGACAGAATGGGGACACCTGTATGGAGGTAATAAAGCGTGATTCTGCACTAAGAATCTAAAATCCACCATGCATAGGTACACACAGTGACACTCACATACATTTCTCAAATACAAACAATGTTCATCTTCATAACAAGCGCTGGAATTCAAATTAGAGGGCTACATGGATTTCATTTGTAACATATGAAGAAAATCCAAGTCAACCATGCATTCACACGAAAGGTTTAATATAAACTAAGATTACTTTTTAATCAACTGATACCCCTTTCCGAAATGAACTTATGACTTCATCAGTATTATGGAAATTTATTAACACAAGGCAATATGAAGATTTCTTGGCAAAATCTAACATTTTGACAGGAACTAAAATTAAAATGAGAAATATTGCTGGAATCAGCAATATTCTCCAAAGAAAAAACCTTCAAGCGCAACTTCAACAGTTAGCACTAAATTTAAAGACTTGTCATTATAGCCTACAGAGTTCGTTCTTAACAACAATCAGAAGAATCCTGATGTCCCAGGATGGGTGGAAGTTTGCACATATTGGCAAGTCTGTCTTCAGCGCTCTCCATCAACCTCACGGTTTCTAAAACAATGAAAAAATTACATTCAAATACCTTCATTGGTACTTTACAGCCATCACTGCCTCCTCTCCCAAGTTTTCCATAATCTCCATCACCCCAGGACCAGACTGTATCATCATCAGTCAGGCACAATGTCTGTGCATCTCCGCTGCCACAGGCTATGTCAATCACACGGTAGCCCTGAAGTGCTTCCACCTGTAAAGAAATCGCCCATTTTTGTTCACAATAAAAGACTCAGTCATTTAGTTTCAGAAAAGATGACAAACCCAACTTGGAGAGGTGCTTCACTGGAACTACAAGTCTGAAACACCACAGAAACAAGCAAATAAAGGCAACTCAAAGGGCTTTGCTCTTTTCAAACGAGCAAAATGAAAACTACGTATTTTAAATACTGGATTATTCTTTTTAATTGGTGAACTAGTTAAATTTTTTTGACCTAAAAAGCCAGGGAAAACAATTCATACAAAACATGTAAAGTTATCAAAGACTATATTCCATTGAAATAATTTCAGGCTCTCTGGGTAAGTATTGTATACAGTAAGAAAAAAAAGTCTTATTTTCAAATATTCTTTTACTAGTTTACGGTTTTCTAGCACTTGCATCATAATCTGAATTTAGTCAACATCTTTTGAAATGCTGCCATCTAGTGACGAAGTATGCGATTTGGTTTCACAAAGTAAAAGGATGGTGACCCACACATATCGATGCATCCTCCCCATCCTCACCCCTACTTGAAATAGATTATAGGTAGCACAATCCATCATCCAAAGCAGCATGGAATTTCACGTACTTCAACTCATCTACAGATCATCTATGATGATTATCTTATCTATCTACAAGATGTATAAGGATGTATAGGAAAGGTAGGTAGACCTTGTTTTTTTGGGGGCAGGGGAACGAGAACATCTGGATACAGGTGATAAGGTCCCAAAGCGGACTAAAAATGTACGATACCTTGCCCCACAAATTCAAGCACTGAAAAAAGTTAATGCTTGCGTAAATAGAAATACATGCACAGAACTAACATTCAGTGTGATTCAACTAATGCAATCTTATCCTTTGCTGTATTTTCAGCAAGAAAACACAGATAGCAAAATGAACTCTCATTGCAAAGGCAGGGCAGTTTTCTTAATACCACTATTCTAACTTAAAGCTCTTACAGTCTAGTTCACAGGAGTGTGGTCTGAATTACAACTCATCAGCTAATCAGTATAGTCATTCTTCCTACATGCCATGTTCAAGTTCTCAGATTTACCACTTAAGAATCAAATGGAAACAGCTATCACCTTCACCAATAATTGCTTAACTCAAATTTCTTTAGCAAATAGCAATTAAATACTTCATAAATACCTAGGTTAAATTCTTACTAACTTAGTAGGTACTTCAGTAACATCTCAGTATTCAGTCATGAGAATTAATAGTATAATTATTATGCCAGGAAAAAAAGCAATTTGCAAGTGACTAAGTGGCTATCACTATAATGACTGGTATATTTTCCAGGAAGTAAAAAATGAGGGGACCCAGTAGACAAGGAGCTCACTTGTTACTTTCAGTGCAAACTGCTCCTGTGAAGTGGTGGAATTTACTTACTGGGGGACGGGGCACTTGATTTGTATTTTTCTTTAAGTCTTCTCTAAAACAAATTCCTTATAAGCTGTTTAGTGACCTCTAGCAAAGTTTTGCAGCTCCACTTGCATTTTATTCTTCCAATCCATTCCTGTTTTCTAAAGCAACTGTACATTTCTTACAAATACATGCCACCATTTTGCCCCTTCATTCTTTATATGCAGAAATGCAAAAAGTTACAAATCAGAAACTAAGAACTGGACTAAGACTGTATAGAACTCCCAAGGTTTCTTACCAGTTTAGGTTTTAGTTGGTCCTCGCTATCTCCATGCCCAAGGCGTCCATATCTCCCCTTCCCCCACGTAAAGAGGTCTCCTGCAGCTGTAATACATGCGCTGTGTGCTCCCCCAGCAGCAATGTCAACCACTTCTATACCTCTCAGAGATTCAATTACACGAGGACGATCACAAGGGCTGAAATGAAAATATTTGTCTTGACAAAACTTTTAGAATAGACCATTCATCCTCAACGGTGTATGGAGAGAGGTTTTTAAAATCAGTACGAGGACACCTAGAATAACTGAGTATTTGCTTTTCCTCCAGTTTAATATCCTTAAGATTATGTTTAATTAGTCATTCAGAAATATTTTTAGAGGCCTATAAAAGCTAGAAGTATTTTACCATACGTTATACTACAGCGTTACAGGTAAGGTGAAACTACAAAACTACTTCCATTAAAATCCAGTCAAAGCTAAGCATTTACCCTGGAAAATCAGTCCAATTTAAGATACATTATCAAAATTTCTAGCATAAAGTGTCCATGTTCCCCACGCACTTCAGCATTCCTTTTTCTTTTTGGATCAGAACACTGTTATCTCTAAACACAACAGAACTTCTCCTTTAATGTAGGCAACAATGCATGCAGAGATCAGAAGCAGAATGGCAGTTTTGTTCCCTAAAGTGCCTTCAAGTTCCACATACCTACAAGACAGATCCCTAAGGAAAGCCACTGGACTTTAGGATCCACAGATACGTTAGAACACAAGATCTAATTACAGAAATCAGAGTAACTACTTATCTGAAAAATATTTTGTGGATCTCCAATTTAAAAATGTACGTTTCCACATCACTACTTAACACTGACTTCTACATATAGGCAGTACTCATACAACACTTCAAATACATAGCAACTATAATAAGTATCCATTAATAGTTTTTAAAAATAACATTTCAAAGTGTTACTCACCTTCGGTTTCCATGACCAAGTTTACCATCTTCTGCTTCACCCCAAGAATAAACTTCTCCCTCAGAAGACAATGCCAAACAGTGCTTTCCTCCTGAGTTCACTGCAACTTTCTTTATAAACACATGTTGAATGGATTCCAGCAAAGTTGGAGTAGAAACTGACTCTGTTCCTCCAATTCCAAGCCTACCACCTGCTCCATATCCAGTGGCATATAGCTTTAAAGTGAAGAATAAAATTTAATTTTGTTTGCCTCTTGAAGAACATTCACTAGAGCTGTAGAGAAGAATTCTTAATGAATTTATACTAGAATGCAGTTAAAGGAAAGCCTGTAAAAACAGTTTCTTACATGCTTCTATACCTTCTTCTGGAAAATAAGAAATATTTTGAAATATTTCACAAAAAAATTGTGAAAAAAATTACTACATTCAAGTCAATATGAACTGTCACTGACTTAGTGGATTTCATTTTAAATCCTAAAGCTGATTTTGTAAAAGCATCAAGAAACCACAGCTTTGCATGATAACATTGCAAAATTACCTATCACGTGTAGGTCCTTTTCAAGCAGCACTATTCTAGTTTTCTTTCTTCTGTAGAATATACACACCTAAACACACTTGCTTCTTCCCCTTCCATCCCATAAATACAGTTTTAAGTATTGCTTTTCACTCTCTTTTTGTCTATCTGAAAGTAGTTTCTCTCAACAGAATGATGTCAAGCAATGTCATTAATCTGCCCCTTACCCTTCTGTCAATCACTAACAAGGATGATACTAACTGCTGAAGAAACATTACAGTATCTCACTAGACGAATGTAACTGTTACAAAAAGCTCTAGCTAAAATTCTCAATCACATCCTTAACACAAAGCTGCCATCTGTATCTAAATAAAGACTTTTTCAAGTTCATGAACTTATTTTCTTCTCCCATACCTTACACTAAACCTCTGCTCCTTTTCACTCAGGATTTAAGCACCTGCAACTTAGATCCTGCAATATCTAACTTACAGGCATTTAGCCAACTGTGATCAATCTCAGATTCCAGTTGCACCTCTCCCCTGTCAGAGAGACATAATCACCATCACATTTTACTGTCTGTCCTATTTTATGGGACTCAGAGACTGTTACTTGTATTCAGCTTTGTTTTCCAAAATCTGATCACAGTTTTGTATTAAGAACTAAAACACATGTCTTGTTTCATGCATTTAATGCTATAGTACACTGAATTCCTAGACTGCACTGGTAGAGTTGGTATAGTTCAGTTTCTTTAAATAAATAAAACAAAACAATAATAATAGTAATAATAATAACACTACTACTACTACTAATAATAATAATAATAATATCTGTGCTATGCACATTATTTTTTATTTAGCCAAACCTATTCTGACTGAGGATGAAATATTTTAAGGGAGTCTAACGAACAATCATTTGTTGTATCCTTACTTTCCCATCAGCAGTCACTGCAAACAGAGTCTGTTCACCACCAATTAACTGCACTGGTCTAAGGGTAGCGAGAGCTTCACATGGAGTTGGGACTTTGACTTTTGCCCCTTCAATCCCACCAAGTTGTCCTCTGTGATTATGACCCCAACCATAAATAGTTCCACTGCCTCCAGCTGAAAGTGTCCAATCATCGGGTCGTCTGCAGAAAATGTAAAACAAACAAAAATTTAAAAGAGCTTTAAAAAAGTCAGAAAAAGTGCAGTTTATCATTGTACAACAATGAAGCATCACGAGACCAAACCAATGACAGTTGCAAGAAATAACCTGTTCATCCACTGGACAAGCTGCTCATCCTGTTCTCTTTTAAAGACATCATGGCACTCATGAAGAACATCCATATTTTCATTATCTGCCATTAATTCTCGGATTTTCTTTGCCACCTGTAAAATATTTTGGATTAAACAACATCATTCAAACTATCAGTTACTCCTATCACAGTTGGCATAAAATACTACAAACTCAAGTGACTTTTTAAATGAAACACTTTCATATGTTCCATGAACCATTTAAAATATTCCTGCAGTACCTCATCAAGGAAAAGGCGAGGTAGTGGTGTCCTTTTATCAAGAGCCACAGCAACCCTGGATGCCATACAGTATCTCCTGAACCAAGCCCATTTGTGTGTCTCTGCACAGCAAGGGAGAGTGTCCAACTCCAGATCACAAGCAAGAGCCACAAGCACCTGCAGACAATCAAAAAACATTTTAGACATGTATCAAAAATGTGTAATAAAAATTAATAGGCATTTGATGTAGTTGAACAGCTCGTAGACCAGTATGGCCTGAACAGAGTCTCAAAGACATGTAAAGTGCAAGGGACTTTAACAGCCATCTTTATTACCCTTATTGATGGGGTAGCATCAGGTGTATCCACAGTGTCTCACATGGTTACATATTTAATTTCCTCTTCCAATCCAGAAATTTTCACAACCCCTCTGTGCAAAAAAACCCACTCCTAGATTAATTAACTTTTCTGTATCAAATACCATGTGCTGAACTTTTTACCCTTCATTTCTAAACTAAGTCCCCTTCCTACAATTAAATCAATTTTCAATTGATTTTCAATTTGATTCAACTTCAAATCAATGTTACTGATGAAGATTGTGAACAATGGATTACTACTTCCCTGTATGAACTTTTACATATTTTAAGAATTTCTTTTCCTTAAGGTAGATAAGTTCTCTTAGTTTAACTTTTACTACATGGGAGGCTTTTTCAGCCTTTTATTCTTGTTGCTCTTCTCTAGACTTCCTCAACTTGTTTATTTTTACTTTGAAGTACAGGGTCCAAAACTGAAAAGCCTTCCTTTTAAGATGTTCTTATTTGTTCCAACTCGATATAAATAAAACCTTCAGAGTATTTAAATAAACAAACAAACGAAAATATACAACACTTCTATTAGGACAACTCAGAAATCACTTATCAAGAAGCGTAGTCTACTGTACTTTCAAGATGTTTTTCTGACCTATCTACCTCTGCCTAGCTAGGCACTCCTTGTTCTTCATTTGTATATTTGATTCTCCTTTCAGAAGTAGTATTCTGATTTTGTCAGAAAATGTTTCTGATATAGGACTAGGTGATCTTACCATGTCTCACAAAAAAATCCAGAACTATAGCAATGAATTCTTTACTGATTGCACCCCCTACCTTAAAGAAAGGGCTGTGGAGCAATTGTTTGCCACCTCTCACAATGGGGTCTTCATAGTCAAACTGTCGCTGCAAAGCTTCTGGAAGACCTTTAACCAAAGCAGCTAAAGCACTCCCTGTGAAACTCTAGAAAAACCACAGAACTAGAAAGTTAGTCTTACTGTATGTATTACAAAAAGTAAATTATTTAGATGACCATGACAAAACATTAATAACTTCCCAAACTACAGTCAGCTACGTGAAGTATCATTTCCATCCATTTCCTAATACAAAAGTATTTCTATCACTTTTTGGCAATTCCAAAACCACATCTCTACAGTATTGGAATTAGCCATTTTTTTCTAGAATGGAGTATCTTTACAGGCTTGCAGACCTGTGCAAGAAGGCTATTCATTTGCACATTTCCTATTTCGCCATTAACAACAAAAATATTGTACATCAGAGCTAGCATTTTAATGTTTCACATACATCTTAATGTGAAAAATGTGAAGAGGAGAGCATCACTGCCTTCTTACCAAAGCTCGTGTTTCTCCGTCGTTATCCCCCAGAATCCGGTTGATGTTAATAGACTGGCCGAACTCTGTTGTGAGCAGTTTCCGTAGTCTTTGCAAGGCCCACATTCTGTGGCCAGCAGCTAAGGAAGCATAAGCATACAAAGAACATAATTACTTAAAATAACCATTTTATCTTCAAACAATTAGCCTTAATTTTAAGACTGCACCTACCTAATGCACTCAGTTGAGCACAAGCTGCAAGAGAAGCTGCCAAGCGAGGAACTATACTCCTGTTGGAAGCAAAATTTAAGCGAAAATCCAACAAACACGTAACCAAATCCATTGAGGGACATGAAAGAATGCAACGATCTGAGAGGAGGTCTTTAGGGCCTGCAAGAAACAAAAAGCAAAAAACAAAAAAGGTGCAGAAGATTTGTCCTCAGATCGAAATAAGAACAGAACATAGGCAGGATTTAGCTGACCAAACACAGCAGCCTAGAGTGCCAGTCTGCACCTGAGTTGGTCCATTCCATCTGCCTTTGAAGGGATTGGAAGAAAGAGGCACTTTCATGAGGCACATTCACCTAATTCCAAACCAGATGCGTTAAAAAAAAAAATTCAGATTAATTGTGCCTCAAAAATATCCTCTCTTCACTGATGAAGAGGCAAACTAGACTGATTATAAAATATTTTTAACTCTTCCCTACGTACAAGTGCCCCTCTTAGAACTTTGTTAAAAATGTTGCCCAAGTACGAATTAAACTGTTTTCTTATTATGAATGCAAATACTATTGAACTTTGACACATAAATATCACACAATAAATGCAACTGTAAAAAACTGACAAGTAAATCTACTATCTTGCCCTTCCGTAAATGTCATATATGATACCTTACCTGCAGCTGGCATGATAGGGTAAACAGTGAATCGCCATCCCCATCCGTTCACAGAGCCATCACTGATGAACTTCCACTTGAGCTCATCCCCTGGAATTCGCAATTCACTAGACCAATCTGACCACTCACGACCTGTTACAGTAGGTAATATGAACATATTCATCTATGCTGTCTGAGCCAATATGCAAGCCACTCATCAATAGCAACTTCCCTCCATGGTTATATATTATAAACATCAAATAAATGCATTCAAGAAAAAAAAACTACGTAAAGCACATGGACGTAACTATAAAGATGTTACATTAACAAAACTTAAGTCTTAAACAGTTCAATTAGCACTGCTAACAGATACCCTCAGTAATTCTAATACCACATTCAAAAGAATTATGAGATCTTACTAAAATCCATTGTCCTATTTTCAAATTATCTTTTCATATTACAAAAATACATAACAACATATATATTAAATAAAGCTTTACAGCCTTTTTTCAACCAGGAATCCAATCAGAAATATCTCAATAATGAATTAACACATGCATCTGAAACAGTCTGGGGAAAAACAGGTCAACAGTAAAAGCCCACATCACGACTGCTCAGAAATGTTAAGCACAGGCAGTAACTACCAAGACCCATACACATGATGTAACGGACGGGTGGGTTCAATATAAAATTTGATGAGATTAAAAATATTCCTCTAAAATCTACTGCAAATTAATAGTGCTTAAAAATGAAATCAGAGATAACAGGATAAAAGACGAAGATTTCACATAGTGTCATGTACATAGACCAGAATAGAAAACAGAAAGAGAGAGCCTATTATTTTGGGCATTTGACAGCAGAAGAGCATTTGTCTTGACTGTATGAAAGCTCAAACTTCTCTAAGTATTACTTTAAAAAGAAAAAAAGCTAACAAAAGAAGTATCCTTTTCCAATTGTGTTCCAATTTGTTAAAATATACTTTGATTATACAGAAACTCACACATGTTAGCAGGAGTGCTAAACACTGATTTTTTTACACTCTAACTGCTCTTCGGAAGAGCATGACAACATGCTCTTCTGACAGATTCTCTATATTCAAATATGCAAGATCACTCTTAGATGTCTGTGTCTAGATCCTACATCTTTTTTAGTTTAAAACAGAATATCAATTTACATAGTTTTTCCTCTTTTTTTATTGGCGTATCCCTCACAATAAGTCAGTCACAGACAGTGGTACATTTCATTCAGCATTTAACAGTAAATCACACAAGATATTTTTGAAAAGCACTAGTTCTCATAACCTGATCGGACGGAAACAATTCTGTTGACACCATCCATTATGGTGAGTGGATCATGACGCCGCTCTGTAGAACACTGGCGATCAAATTCTACCCTTAGTCCCTCAGCACCTAAACAGCAATAAAGAGTTTACACATTTCTACAGAGCAATCAATACCACGAACAAATGCAGTATTTTAGAAATCCACATGAAATCAAACACAGTTCTTTGGAAGCCACAGTGCTCATTAATAAAAATAGCTTCCTTTGGTTTAATGACATTATTTGTCTGTAATTTCCTCTCTTTAAAAGGCTTACATCATAGCACACTCATGTGAGTAGGGGCTAGCAGACAGAAGACTATATTCAGAACATTCCAAACTAAAGTTGCAGCAGACAAAAAATGTCTATTTACAGTTAAGGCAAATAGCTCTTTGTTGCCCGTACCTTTTGATAAGTACCTAGGTAACATACTGAAGGAAGCACTGAATGAAAAGACAGTGTTAAAACAAGAAAGTATTTCCCTAATGCTCAAGACTAGAAGATAGGTGTTCAGTTACTGACCCCAAAAAAGACTCAGTCCTCCTCAGCTCTGTAACTGAACAGAGAACAGCAATGATATACAGCTGCACTCACAGCCAGTGAACCCAAATATACGTATTTCACAGGATCAAGATGTTCATGCAGTATGTTAAGTGTTTTAAGAAATACTTTATTATAGCAACAGGATACATAACACGGTTTTGAAAGTTCAATACACATTTTTGCAAGCTAAGGAAAAATTTTATTGCAGGCAGGCTTGAAATTAACTGAATTTTAGTAACGTAACTCTAAGAATTCTATACCTGGTATTTTAACTGTGCCACTAGAAGATGTATCATCAGTATATGGATGGCTGCTTTCTACCACAACTGGTTGCGAAGAGAGCCGACCACTTTGTGAATCAGTTGCTACATCTTCTAGTTCAGTGACACACAGCTCCAACAACATATCAGCAACCTAAGAAAAATATACACTTTATGAAAAGTAAGTTTGATTAGTCCAAGAAGTCTAAGCTAACTACCATTCTTCCCAAATTTAAAATAAATAAATAAATTGCTTGTTTTCTGAATTCTGATTCATAAACCATCATATTCATTCAAAAATACTCTTCTTGGTGTTGTTAAAGCTAGAAAAACTCCTAAAACTAAAAGCCAAACAACATAAGTTTCCAGTAAGTAAATTACAACACAAATAATTGCTTCCCCTTACAGAAAAAACAAACTGTAAAATCTGAACTGTAAAGCACAGGCCAAGATTAATGAAAGGTGTAAATATTTAACCAGTATGTAATACTGCAAAATATTGTTTAGAGAGAAATTTCCAATAGTACTCATTTTTAAAGAGCAGTTTCAAATAAAAATTCTGACTATCAGGGTTAAAAAAACAAACAAACAAAAAAACCCACCCACACACATACACACAAAACCATAAAAAAAAACTACAAAAAACACCCAGAAACACAAAGTTGTTCAACTACTCACTATTAATGCTAGAAGCAAAAAAAACAGAATTAATGTTTAAGTGCATATATAGCGTGCATCTAATTGGGGGGGGAGGGGGACAACTACATATCAAACCCAGAGTATGGGTATACATAGCTGATCATTGAAAATATGGGGAGGAAAAAAAACCAAAAGGAAAAAAAAAAAAATGTAACAGTTCGAGAAATACCACTCAATTGCCCCTACATGAATAGCATCAGTTAGGCTCTCCTCCAGTCCTAGTGTATTTGGACACAGATACTGTAAGATTTCATCGTTTAAAACTGAAGCTGTCTTGTCATTTATACCATAAATAAATAAATAAATAAAATGCTCAAGTCAATGCACACTCCTTAGCAAAGTCATTATTCACCTTTTTGGTTATAAAAGCCAAGTTTAATAAAACAATACAAAAATCAGCTTTGCATAATCACTTCTGATGTTTCAAACCAGTCTTTTAAGCAGTGCAAAGCCATAATTAACTACATCATATGAACATCTTAAAAGAAATGCATTGTTACTCATTAGAAAAAAATACTTGAAGGGTAAAGCTACAAGAAACATTAAACAACTTTCAGTTCATTACTGTAAGCAGATATTCTTTAAATAATTTATGATTTGTAACATTCTTTCATATAGCTGCTGGTATCCAATATTACAGCATTTATTAACTGTTTGACAGTTGTCCCAAAAAACCCACACCCATGGATACTTTGTAAATAGAAACTTCAATGCATCAAATGTAAATCTTAAAAATTAAGAAGGATTATTATATCATTAACAATATATTAACAGCATTTTTAGCTAGCAATAATGACTGCACCAATTTGAGAAATAAACTCAGATGCAAAACGAAATCAACATGGAAGATTTTAAACTAACATTCCACAGATCCAGGCAATAGAGCTTGGTTTAATTCAGCTTAATTCCAATATGTTTCTCAGTATGTTGAGCTGCACTTCAAATACAGGAAAATATTCAAGTAAGCTACTAGTAAAAAGGACATAGTTAAAACGTAACAGAAACAAAACCTGACCTGTGGGTAAGCTGTGCCCATACCAGACAGCACAGCTGAAAGAACGTCTCTTCCTTTTTCACCTGCTCGGTTGGACACAGCAAGCTTTAGCAGGTCAACCATGACTCGCGTGTCATCTGGTACTAGGAGACTAGTAAACTCATCCAAGTACTGCGGTTCTGGGCCAGACACTTTACTTTGACTTTCCACGTCCTACAAAAGAATCCAAACAAGTTAACAAGTCTGAAGAAGTTTAAAGGCAGTTTAAATCACAATTTGTAAATCTGGGATTATATGGCCTCAAAATTAATCTACTGTTAAATCCGTTCCTCAAGTGAAAAAGCTTTCCTAAAACTAGCCTCCTTTAAGTTTGGACACACACACATACAAAAATCATCCCTCTGTCTTTGGATAAATTTAAAAAAAAAAATGCAGTCATTTACAGAATAAAAGCACAAAAAAAGCAAAGCTGCTTGAGAAAAGCATGGTAAGGACTTAAGTTTTAAGGAAAGTATTGACAACGTTACTTCTTTGGTTTTTGTCATGGTTTCTGCAATGATACTGGCAGCTCCAGGATCATCTGTGACTGGAATGAAAGGACGGGAAGAGGCAGCAGCAGCTGAAGGAGTTACAGCAGACGGTGTCACAGCATCTTCTGAAGAAACAACCTAGCCAAAACAAATAATAACTAATAAAAGCTGCAACAAGATACTGTAAAACCTTCAAGAGTCTAATTATTTATTAGAAGGGCTTACGTTCAAAGACAGCAGCAATTTAAAAACAGCCATAAATTCAAAACCAACAGATTTGCTCCCTGTACTTTTAGCTTCTATTTTATGATCCTAGCACAGCAAACCAGCCAACACCCCCCTCAAGGCCAGCTGCTACAAAAACATACAATAAAACATCAGTGCCTGCAGAGAAGTCTACAATGTCAAAGACAAGCCCTAACAATACATGTCAAATTAATAGTTTGTTAAAGACCTCTTCAGCAGCAAGCCTTTTCTTTTTTCTGCTTCTGTTAGCAGTTGGGAATCAACAGAGTAGAACTCTATTCAGGTTCTCCTGTTCTACATTAGTTGCTATAAGTTTACAATTACATTTCATTAAATAATTGTCAAATATTCCCTTAGTCTTGACTTTCTTTTTTTTTTTTTTAAAGATCACTCCTGTGAAATGAATTTAATATCTGGTCAAATGGTTAATATTTTCATGTTAACTCTAAACACTACTAGAAATCATCACAATTGCATTTAAATGACAGTGCATTCTGAAAGTTCAAAACTGATTTCACACTAAAATTTTAGTTTTTCCAAATCTGACATACACAAAGTACCCACTCCTGGAATTAGAGCATGAAAGAACAGTTTAATCTCTGCTATTATCAAACTAAATGGGAAAATATTTTTCAGCTTTACTGTTAAACACTGTTGGAAAAATTCGTTTCACACTTTACCTCCCCTCTCCTGTCCTGCCATGGGTTTGGGCTCAGCCTCTCTTCTATATCTCCTACAAGCATGCATTCCTCTCCATTTGCAGGGCTTCCTGTAGAAGTAGCATCTGATGGGGGGGCTGGCGATGAAGAGGGACATTCTACTGGTGCGATCATACTTGCAGGCATCAATGCTCCAACAACTGCATCCCTGAAATCATTTCGGACAGGTTAACATAAACCTAATTATACTCCCTTGTTGAACTTAGAAAAAATGATTTAACTTGTCTTAATAAAATAAGGAAAGGTTTCCAAGCTCTGGAATTTAGAGAGCAGTTTATTTGCATTCTCCTTTCAGCCTGATGCTTAAATACTGTGTTTTAAGGCAATTATTTTACATGAGTTCCTCTTCAGAAATTTTAGCACAGATACTCTGTTCTCTACCAACAACAAGGAGGGCACTGTAAAGTTTTATTGTTCTTTCCACCTTGCTCCCCACTGCTTCCTCCATATCATCTATCATGATTTACTTACACTCCTTGTACATGATTTACTTGAGCATTCCTAAATAAACAATTTTTTCCCCAGGCACTGGGAGCTTCTGTAAAGAAAACATAACAGCATAAAGCTAACATCAACATCAAAAGAAAACTTAAATGAAGCTTAGGCCTATCCTGAGGAGTCCAAACTTGTGAAACAATTTATACCTGACTAAAGAGACCCTAACAGATGGTAAGCTATGTCATCTTTTGCTCTGCAAAAGACAAGAATGTTGGCATGCCTACCTGGCATACATGATTTGTAATGCCATCAATATATGAGATAATGCCTGCTGTTTGGCAACGTTCCCATCAAGCGATAGGAGAATCTTAGCAAGGGAAGGGCGATTCGGCTTGGAACTGTTTGCCCCACTGATTTTGTTACTGGCAGCAGAAGAATCTGCATCTGAAGGAACACCTGAATAGAGGGGAAAAAAAGAGAAGGTGAGCTTTTTTTTAATGGTGTACTATGTAACTGAAACTGATTTATCTCATTTCTTAAGTCAGAAAGAGGACTGTAAAACTAAGTCTACAGTAGATTCTTAAACTGCAGTGCCTAGAGTTACAACATTAAAGTCAATACGGAACTTTTGCAGCAAGGACTTTCATAAAATAGTGTTCTACCTTGTTACTTACTCATGAAGATTAAGGCAATATAGATATAAATATTTTGGTGATCAGCATCTAAACCACGTTTTACTTACACAGAAATTTCTCAAATAGCAAGAATATTTATTATATTTATTAAAATACTAATCAAACATTCTATATACGTAATTTTTGCTCTTTTTTAAATACATTGCCTTGTTCATGAAGAAGCTTAATTAGCAAAATGTTTGGTGCTTTTATATTCAACACAAAACATTGCTGTTTTGCCTCCCTAATTCTTAAGTCACCCACCTTAGAAACAAAAGGTAACAGTAGCATCGAGAATTATAGCAAGATGTAATATGTAAGATGACCAGTATTACAGTAGCATCCATCTACCATTACCTCCAAAAAGCTCTATCCCATATTAAAGACAAAGTCTTTACGGCATTTGATAAAGCATGTTGCATTTTAATTTCCTGAAGAACAACAAAAGTTCAAACTAGTGCTACTTCTGAACAAGTTCTTTACAACTTCCACTTTCGGAAGAGGTTTTGTTGGGGTTTTTTTGAGAGGTGTGTATGGGTTTTGTTGTTGGTTTCTTGTGGTTTTTTTAAACCACATTTTTCTTTTTGCACTCTTCTATCACCTATTAAACCACACACACAACTAACTCTCCAATGGCATTAAAAAAACAACGTAAGGCAATAAATACCAACCAAGATAAGAAGCACCTAAAGGGTCCCGCGCTGTCTGGAAAAGTACTGGTTCATGAACAGATGGTGTAGCTACATCCACTGTTGTCCATGCTACACTGTGGGAAGACCCACAAGCAACCCGGGTGATTTTCTGGCCTTCCAAGCCCTGGACAAGAGTGGGCTTTCTATTGACTGTAGTAGTTCCATTGCCTTGTTGCCCATGGTCATTGTCACCCCAAGCATAAACCTGCCAGTAAAATTTCCACATATTACTTTGCTTCACTGGTTGCCTCATTTAATTGTTTTCTTAAAAAATCCCACAAAGGAATATTAGTGATTTGTACTATTAATCTAGGACAATTCAGAGAACCTATTGCTGTGACTTCTTCTGCCCCCATGAAATAATGCAGGTATTATCATATATTAAAAGAAAAAAAAAAAAAAAACCAAAAAAAAAAAAAAAAACAAACAAACAAACAAAAAAAACCAGCACTTTATCAGATGATTCATAAATTATTGCCAGTTCATAAATCACCAGTTGATTCATAAATTATCCAATGTTCACAGCGAACAGTAAGTTAGAAGAATTAGTTGCATAGTAATTACATTTGGGATCTGAATCAATACTATGATAATGATAATGCTGGATCACAGCAGAAAAATCTGTCCAGAATACTATGACTGCCTCAGCATTTCATGAGTGAGAAGCAGGAAACTGATCATGCAGATAATACTTAAACTACGGAAGTATTACAAAAGCTACTATGACAACAACATTTAAATTCCAATAATAATATGAAACCTAATATACTTTAAATTACAATCATGCTTATATTTATTCAAGACTTTAAAAAGCAAATAAATATCACTAGAAATTTTTATTCCATTTAATCAGCATCGATGCTATTACACTCTTCAACAGTTTAGTTTATTCCTTTCTGGATCAAGGAAAAAGGGGAAAGAAGGATGATGCACAACATACCTGCCCAGTGTCAGTAACCGCTAGACAATGGAGTGCGCCTACAGCCACGTGCACGATCTTTTTACCCCTTAGTCCTTCCACAACTTGTGGCTTTCGTACATGTACATCTGTGCCATGGCCTAGCCTGAAGTAGTCGCCCTTACCCCTGCAACAGATAGCAAATGAAAAATTCAAGACAATTATATTGCTTACACGTTCCTCTGTCAATGCAGCTTCCTGAACCAAAATACTTCCTTTATCACTGGGATTAAACACAAGCACCAACTAACAAATTCTTCAAATTTGAATTACAAGGGCCTAAAAATGAGGGTAACTGCAGTTCTGTGACTCCGTAACTTTTCACTTCAGTATAGAACAGGCATCATTTATGACTATTTTTTGTATGTAGTGCCAACTGTGATTACACTGAATTTCCTCTGTTGCAGAAACGTTGCAATTATAAATACCTAAAAAATTGATGTGTTTTGATAGACTTGGACAGATTTATACTACTGAGGACAGACTTAACAATAAACAGACCCTTTGACAAGTATAATCACATGAAAAAAATATACGGGAACAAACATGGTTTTAGAACTGAGTTTTTTCACGCTGTTGCAAGCCTCAATATAGGTTCTCAAGCCTCCATAATTTAAATTCTTCTGAAACTGTTATACACAAACTGCACTAAAAGTATACCATATGCAAGAGTAATGTAAACACCTGAAAATGCCTCTAAGAGTGTCACTAAAGAAGAAGAAAAACCCTGAGATCTCTTCCACTGTTTTTTTAGTAACCATTCACTCAGTTCTGCTGCTTACTACCACCAACACCAATTTTTCTCAATTTATGCTGGAGGTGAATGTGATATATAGGACTATTGCCTACCTAAAGTTATAACACAGAAGTTGTGATTTTTTCCTCAAATCAGTACAAATTCAAGAAGATAAGAATAAAAGTTTAGAAGCAACTCAACCATTTTAAAGCGCAGACATGCACACCTGAAACAGACCCAAAAATCTCCTTGTAGTCCTGTAATGTCATGAAATAGCTGTAGATTTTATGACTAGATATTACAGTGTTAAGACTAACTGGGGGAAGGAAGGAATAAACAAGAATTTTGCAAAGAGTTCTTAAAGACTGACAAATTCCCTTTCCTCTTACTCCTTTCGTCACCACAAAAAATTAACTTAAAAGAGGGAGGAAAGTGAGAGAGACAGTTTCCAGTGGCCACTCTGAGAAGCGACATCTCCGCTAAAAGCTCTTCTCCCTATTAAAAATAGAAGTAACTTATAAAAATGGAAGTTTTCTGGATTTCTCTTTGTATCATTCATCAATTGCTGACAAATAATAAAACAAAAATGACCATTTTAAAGTCTTCTTAGCTTTGATACACATCAAACAGGTCATAGTCTTATTACACAAGGATGGGGTAAGACCTTGATCTGGTTAGAGCTCTGAAGTTGACCTGCCATACAATAAGCTCTCAAATTTTACAAAAGGTTTATAAACTCAAAAAGCCAGGTTTGTGTTCAAAACAAAGCAGAAGTGAGCAGACAAACAGAAGAAAAATAAAAAGTGTTTCTGAATAACCCTCAGTAATGATTCCATACCAGTTCTGGCTTTGAGGCATCATTACTGACAACTCAGTGGCCTTCTGAGCAGCAATGAGCTCTGCAGAGACCCTGTGTTTCCAAGGAAGTTCTTCCCATCTCCTCTGAACTCTGGCTTACTTCCTTACTCTACTATATCCTTACTCTCTCAGTCTCTGCTTTAGCTGTAGGCTAAATACGCTGAAGTATGATTTTCAGGTTCTCTTTTTCCCCACTCTACTCCTAAGTCTTGAATTAATATTCCTTTACACACTCCATTGCTCCCAAGAGAGGGAATGATCTTCTCCTTCCTCCAGTAGTTCAGTAAGACCCAGGCATCCTAACAGAGTACAATACACAAGTGAGCATGCTACAAAACACAGTGTTAGAGTAATTGAACAGATCACAGCTTGTCTCGAAGAGCTGCCAGTTTAAAAGACAAAGCACACAGATCTAACGCACAGATAGAGTTAGGGCAGTCAAATGGCAATAAATACAACACATACTTAGCGATTGCTTTGTTAATATTTTCTGGCAAATGTAACATACCATGTCCACACCACTCCCGACTTGGTCAGTGCCAATGAGAACTGTGCACCACACTCAATCTGACAAACGCCTTGGCCGTTCAGTCTTTCAATGTTCTGAGGAATGTTGCATCCTTCACTTCCTCCTCGGCCCAGTTTTCCAAAATCACCATCACCCCAAGAAAACACCAAACCTAACAAACACCAAATTGCAGGTCAAACAATGATCACAGTATTCCCATGTGCTAGAAAGCTTCTGGAACAAGATATTCCTACCTTCATCTGTCAAAGCAAGAGTCTGAGCATCTCTGCTTCCACAAGCAACCTGAATGACTCTGTGGCCAAGGAGCACTTTAACCTACAAAATAAAAAATTAAGCAAGACATTTCAAAGAAATTATGTTTTAAAAACCTTACAGACATTTTCAAGCTCTTATGACTGATGTTGTTCATTGTGCCCAGCCTGAACATGCCATTTAGCAAAGGCCTATCAAGCCTTGCTCACTCAGGATCCAACATAGCTCCATGACAGCAGTAGCTTCCAGCTGTGTATCAAAAGAGCACTAGCCATTCCACATCACTTCCCAAGAAAAAGAGAGAGACTGGATCTTTTTGGCCTTTCTGAAATAATAGCTTGCCTGTTATTAGAGGTATCTGTACCAAAAACTAATTTACATGACTCCAAAAGGATGTCTTCATACCGCTTTCATGGTTTATGGCTTTACTTTAGCCTTATTCTATCATTTATTAAACAAACACATTTGCATTTCATCAGAGACAAGAAACATTTATTTTACCATCTTAGGCTTCAGCTGTGTGGTATTATCTCCATGTCCTAGCCTTCCATACTCTCCAAGACCCCATGTATACAGTTCACCACTAGAGGTAATGGCAGCACTGTGGGAACTGCCACAAGCAATATCACGGATGCGTTTGGTTTTCAATGCCTCTATCAATCTGGGTTTATCACAATTCCTAGAGAAACGAGTAAAAAATTAATTGCGTTAATTACGAAAGAGTTGCACAATATACACCAACCTTCATAATCCAAAAATTTTTGTGTAGTAACTAATAGTACCTAAAGATAAAATAAGATGCAACATTATGATTCCAAGACATAGTCTTTAGTAGCAACATAAACCTAAAGTTTACACTATTTTAATGTACTTTGAAGTTTATTTAAAGAAATATTTTAGGTATATGCTACAAACCAGGTGACAAAGCCAAAATACCAAAGTGATGGATCCATTAAAAAGTGTATATTATAAAGTGAAAACTGATATCTTGTCATTGCCCAAAGTTGAGCTATTTGTCAGAAGTAGTTATTTCTCCACTCTGTGGACACAGAGCCAGATAGTAAGATTAAGAGATGACACTCCCATCCCAAGTTTGCTCTTACGAGAGAGAAATTAGAACTGGAATTTACTGTTAGGCTTCTACGAGAGTACTGGAAACTTTTACTATTCATATGGTACAATATTCTCTAAGTTCAGGGAAGTGTTTCAACTCCAGGTTTTCTAATATTAACTGTGTATCAGAGCCACTATTAAGGTTTTATAAAATTATGCACAGCTTCCAGAAAATTTGCTCTCATGAAATGCCCAAGAATTCCAAGTCTCACTTCTGATAAAATTATAGAAAACATGAGGCAGTTGAACAATAAACAACAATACTGCTCTAATCCAGACTTTCCCTTTCATTGATCTGACACATATACCCTTATGAACATGTATTTGTTGTCATATATTAACCATCTGAGTTGAGCATTGTAATTTTTATGTATTCTGAGCAGAATGACAAAGATTTCCCCATGGGCTATGTTTATTGTTTTGTTTTTGTTTTTGGTTTTTTTTTTTTTCTTTCAAAACATTGTTCTGTGGTACACACAAAGAAAAATCCTGAGACATTTCAAATTTTCCTCAAAGCTGTCCTGCGGAGGATTAAACTATGTATTATTGAAAAGTGTAAGAAATTTATTTCTGGCTAACAAGTTTGTAAACAGAAGTCTAAAGAAAAGGGTTACAAAATACTCTGTCAGGCTTACATTATAAATTGTTACAGCTCAGGAATGTAGAACTGCTATGGTTTTACACCTCAAGGCACCTCTGTAAACCCTACCTTATAAAAGTAACCAAAAATGTCCAAAAGTGCGCCTTTTCATTAGTGACATTCAAAAATACTATGAAAGACTTTATCCACTAAGTATGTTTCCAATTATTATATTAATTGAATGCCTCCTTTTTAAATGACTGAAGACTGCTACAAATTCTGCACCATATATTGACATACACTGATGAAAAAAAAAAAAATCTTTTCACAACACGATTTTTTATTCCCGTTGTATTAAAAATCCTGTCATTGTCAATAGCGGTGGTCAGCTGTGTTACATGCAACACAAATGTTCTCTTACTGAAATACAGACAAATTTGGTATCCTTACATTCGACTGAAGTGACCAAGTTTTCCATCATCTCCTTCACCCCATGAAAATACCTTTCCATCAACAGTTAATGCCATAGCATGACGGCCACCTAAAAGTGTAAACATAAATTTAAATTTTCAAGCTTTCAAGCAGGCAGCAGGTCTAGGAAAAATCTCAGAAATTTGACACTGCTGTACTTCTACAATGTAACTGTATGAGCCTTTCAACCCAATAGATGTTACTTATTTTCTTCAGAGTTTTTATGTGATTTAATTTAAACACAAAACTTTTCTGGGAGTATGTTTCCTGGCACATCAAAAAAAAAAAAAAAAAAAAAAAAAAAAAAAGAAATAATCACTCAATTTGCTATTTTCAATGCTGCAAGAAAAAACAAAACCAAACCCACTACTTAGCAATATTCAAAAATGAAAACAGTTTCTTTGGATCAGACTGAAAAACTATTCAGAAGTTACCATATTTGACTTCCAGCAAGTAAGAAACTGTATATCGTCTAAATTCATAGGTTTTAGTAACAGAACCATTAGATTTAATCTGACATTTTACGCAACAGACAGAATTTAATAACCTGTAATTATTTTTAAAACTTTTAAAAATATCCGATATGCTGGGGCATCACAGCACCCAAGAAAATTTCAAAGCAACTATTTTCAGGCTTAATATGCTTGTTTATGTATATAAGAATAACAATAGTCAGTACCTGAGTGAACAGCCACCTTCTTTACCACATAGTTACTAAGAGCTGTAATCTGGCGCGGAATAGGCACAGTTCCACTAGATATTCCTAAACCCAGCCTTCCATTTGTGGCTTCTCCGCAGGCATATACTTTACCCTCTACAGTCACTAAAATGAAGAAAAGAAGTTTGAAACATCATTTAGGTTTCACAACTCGAAATCTGTTTCTGCCCTTAAATAATTACATTTATTTTAAACTTCTATTACCTGCAAAAAGGCTTTTGGATCCTCCAGCTACTTGTACAACATTCAAAGCAGACAGGGTTTCAGAAAAGGAAGGGACCTTTATCTAGAGCAGATAGGAAATAAAGATCATTACAATACACTTTAAAATTTTATACTTTAAAAAGAAGAGCTATTCTGAAATGATAAACCAGTTAGTCTAACAGGTACCTTTTTTTTTTTTTAAATACATTAAACTCCCCATTATTATTCAGACACTTCACACATACCAGTTAATATACACCAGGCAAAAGAGAGAAACCAAGAAAAAGCATTTAATACTGAAACCATAATAAATACAAAACCTGAGAAAAAGTTACATGTGATATAAACAAGGATTTTCCTTTTAGTAAAGTTGTCTTTAGAAAACTGAACTCAGTTTTGAAGAAAGGCACAACAGCAAAATAAACCTAGTTAAAAGTGTTAACCAACCCACTTCAAATCAGCATACAGGAACACAAAACCACAACCGAGTTTTCAGTAGCAAAATGCTTCAGCAATCTGGATTAGAGATCAGCTCAAAGGGGGAAAAACAACAAAAAAAACCACCACACCAGAAAAACCCAGACAAACAAAAGGGACCAGGAAACCTATTTTCTCCATTACTACAAAGAAGTCTTTGATCAAGTTGTATATATACATAAACAGACATCAACAATCTCTTTTCAAGTGTTTTGAATCAACATACATTCAAACCTGGCATAACCCCTTCCATAATAAAAGTAAATATTTAGTTATTTATTTTTATGCAGCTAAAGAGATAAAGTTTCTAGCAGACTTCTTCATTTCAGTATATGGGGAAAAAAGTTTGAAGGACATTTGAAATGCCTTAAATTAGTTTTTGAATTACTATTCTAATTAATCAATTTATGCATTTAATAATATTAATACCTGTTAAGATCTCAAAGATAAAGTGTGTAAGTTCATGTTAGCATGTTTTTTCCACTAAAAAAGTTTAATCTTTACAGAATCAGTTCATATCTATAGAGGTATCTGGTTTTGTTTTTTTTTTTATCCCCTCGCTTCCTCCATTCAACTGTCCTATAGTTCTCCCCTTTTCTAGGTGGGGGGGAAGCACGTCAATCGAACAGAGCCATAATGCTGCCTTCAACATGCTTGGAGCAAGAATGAACTGAAATCTGCACTTCTGCACTTAAGCACTGATGGCTTTATGCACCAACAAAATACAGGATGGAGAATACAGTAACGGTTAACTTTTTGGTTTCTTGAAAGGCACTTTACGGATACAATTGCATACGTTTTATTTACAGTATGAATTAAAGAAATGCTCTCCTAACATACTTTTCAGATTAATGATATCTTAAATTGATTAAACATTTGCCATGTATCTCCCACCTTGCATTGTGTTAGCCATTACGTATAAATGGCTGCACACAGGGCTAAAATTCCTCTCGTATTACACTGAATTGTAATCAAGTTACACCAATCAAAAGATTACAATCCAACTTCTTTTTTTCTGATTACTGCACCAGCTCCAGGTACAGGTAATACATAGAAAAGTTCACCAATATCTTCATTTCATGCACGCAAACTCAAAAGGAACAGAATATGTATAGTGCGCTACACATTTTTAGAACAATTAGTTCGCTATTGTCTAAAACAAATGATTAAGTGGCTGCTAGAAATCAAACTGGATTTCAGAATAATAACCAAAATGCAAATTTTCTCTAATTTTCTACCCACCGTACATCTACATGTCTTAACAGAAAAAAGCCATTAAAACCTACTCTTTGTAGCTCTTGGTAATAAACTTTAAAATTATGATTAAATTTAAATTAATTCTGAGTCGTGTGAGACCTGCACATTTTATTTTTAGCCATGTGTGTTTTTTACTAAAGTATGAAAACAACAAACATACCTTGGAACCTTTTAGCCCTCCCAATTGGTCTTTGTCATTCAGTCCCCAAACAAAAACTTTGGTTCTTATTGTAGCTGCCGATTCAAGCCCAGCTGCCTTCTTTCTAACAAGACTGAACATATTGAGAAAAGAAAAAAAACCAAGTCAGTTTAGCAACCTGCATGCTATAGCATAGGCACCTTTTTACTGTATTTACTGATTTTACAGTCTGGAACAATTTCAGTACTCAAACTACAGCACCACAGTTAAGTGGTGGCTATAACAAACAAAAACCAAAAAAAAACCCAGAATGTTTTGATGAGCTGTGGGAAATATGCACATGCCACATACCAAATATAAACACATCAAGCTTTTAGCTAGGTGTCCTGGTTTCAGCTGGGACAGAGTTAATTTTCCTCTTAGTAGCTGGTATAGTGCTGTGTTTTGGATTTAGTATGAGAATAATGTTGGTAACACACTGATGGCTTAGTTGTTGCTAAGTAGTGCTTACACCAGTCAAGGACTTTTCAGCTTCCCATGCTCTGCCAGGTGCACAAGAAGCTGGGAGGGGGCACAGCCAGGGCAGCTGACCCCGACTGGCCACAGGGCTGTTCCATACCCTATGGCGTCATGCTCAGCATATAAAGCTGGAGGAAGAAGGAGGAAGGGGGGCACGTTCATAGCGAGGCGTTTGTCTTCCCAAGTAACCATTACGTGTGATGGATCCCTGCTGTCCTGGAGATGGCTGAACACCTGTCGACTGATGGCAAGTAGCGAACGAATTCCTTGTTTTGCTTTGCTTGTGTGCGCAACTTTTGCTTTACCTATTAAACTGTCTTTATCTCAACACGTGAGTTTTCTCACTTTTACCCTTCTGATTCTCTCCCCCATCCCACCAGGGGGAGTGAGCGAGCGGCTGGGTGGGGCTTAGTTGCCAGACACTAGGTTTTCAACGCCAAGTATACTGAAGAAGCTGAAGAGTTGTACAAAATGCTATCACCTCCCCAGTGTGATAAACTTAAGGAAGTTATTTATCAACAAATGACCTACTTACAATTCTGACAAACTAAGATACTGATTTCTCTTTACTACCATTCAACC
Organism: Platalea leucorodia; assembly: GCF_965183815.1. NCBI lineage: Eukaryota > Metazoa > Chordata > Aves > Pelecaniformes > Threskiornithidae > Platalea > Platalea leucorodia. The sequence goes on from NC_138824.1 coordinate 73,628,616, forward strand.
TAATTAAGTTGCTCTTCTTAAAATAATCTCCTGACTGGAATATATAGGCACTAAGGTTCTTTATCATTTCTCCCCTGCCCCTCCAGTTACCTACCTCCCAGTGTTAGCTTTATCATCATCCTCTTCCTCATTATCAGAAGCGAGGAAAGGGACTGCAGCCAAATCTTCATCCTCTGCACGTATGCGTCCCAGTATGCTGAGGCCATGTATTTTGCAATCAATCCCAGAGCTTCTGCACTGCTTAATTGCAATCTCAATATACCTGTGGTACTAAGAAGAAAAAACTAAATTACCATCTTTCGGGTCCTATATAACTTTGTAAAACATAGGAAAGAATTAGAACTTTTGCTTGACTTTGTCACCTTAACAAAATGAATCTGCAACGTTAAATATTTGGCTTTTCAGCCCTACATAATTCGTACTTTAAGAGAAACATATGGCCTCATTAATTTGAGAATGATTTTACTTCCCATCTTCTAAAAATTCTTTACACATTCCTCCTTGCTGTTACTGAAACAGATCGGAACTACTATCCAAAATAAGCTTTATCACCCACCAAAATTATCCCCAAATTTAAGTTTATTGGGATGTCTTCTTGGTTCATAGGTATATTGATTTACATCAAAAAACCTAAAATATCTTTACTACTAAGGCTAGTATAGAGTTACACTGTGATTATGGTAAAACTTACCAGGATAATTAACTTTACTAAACTGCCAGAAATAGTGCTAATTTAGAGGAAAAATAAAATACCATGTTTTAATAATCAAAACAGTTCTTTTCATCCACCTCTTACAGAAAAATATTTTTCTCGTGCATACAAGAGTAATTCTCACACAAACTTCACTTACTTCTGTACAGTCACTGAGAAGAGGCACTGTGGTGTCTGTAGGATTTATATTGATTGTCTTTAGCTCTATAAGGTTATTTAAGGAATTCCCCCCTAGAAAACAAAATATGGGAAGAAAAACATTTTAAGAGATGGTGTTTGTTTCATAAACAGGCACTATGCACCTTAAATAGATAACTATATTAACTGAAACCAGATAAATACCTACTGTTGAATGTACAAAAAAAATATTTTTCAGACTTCTCAGAGAACATACACATACCTGAAACTACAACTAAAGAGGGCATGTAACTGCTGTCTGCAGGGTCCACTATCATCTTTAGTCTGTGAACAAGAACATCTGGAAAAATCTCCAAGCGAATCCAGTGCTAGGGGAAACACACAGAATTTTGTTTTCAGACAGTACTGTTAGGATCATGGTATGGTTAACAAGAATAAATGTGTGTTGTTTTTGAAGAAAGCATGAAAAACATTTGTGAATGGTACACAACAGCCGCAATGCATGGAAACTGGCCAAAGGAAAATGACCTTGTGAACTTCTTGCCTGTCCAAGCTCCAAATACAAGACAAACAGTTGCAGCAAATTATCTCACCCAAGAGCAACACCATTGAGAAGACTGAGAAAGCACAATACCATTGGAGGTCAAGAAATGATTACAGCCTGTAGACAACCCGAAGGAAGGGTATTTGGGAATATTCTCAGCATGGCCATCAACTGAGCATCAAAACACACCGGACAGAAACCTAGCCGCAAATCCCAGTCCTTAGACTGGCCACAGTGCAGTGCTGCAGGCCAATAAAACTGGTACACCATAAACTAAGGAACAGTACTTGTATGGTTTTATAAATGATTTGGATGCAGGAGTCGAATGTACATTAAGCAAGTTTGCCAATGACGCTAAACTAGGAGCAGCTGTGGACTCCCTCAAGGGTAAAGAGGCCTTACAGAGAGATTTGGATAGACTACAGAGCTGGGCAATCACCAACCATATGCAATTTAAGAGCAAGTGCCGGATTCTCCACCTGGGATGGGGTAATCCTGCTTATGCATACAAACTGGGGGACAAGAGGCTGGAGAGCAGCCCAGCGGAAAGAGATGTGGGAGTTTCGGTTGGTGACAAGTTAAATATGAGTCAACAGTGTGCCCTGGCAGCCAAAAGGGCCAACAGTCTCCTAGGAGGCATCAAGCACAGCATAGCTAGTCGGTCAAGGGAGGCGATTGTCCCACGCTGCACTGGTGTAGCCCCATCTCGAGGACTGTGTGCAGTTTTGGGCGCCTCCATATAAGAAGGACATCAAACTATTAGTGTCCAGGAGGGCAACCAAGATGGTGAAAGGCCTCGAGGGCAAGACTCATGAGGTCACTTGGTTTGTTCAGCTTGGAGAAGAGAGGGCTGAGGGGACACCTCATCAGAGTCTACAACTTCCTCAAGGGGGGCAGTGGAGAGGAAGGTGCTGATCTCCTCTCTCTGGTGACCAGCGATAGGACATGACTGAAGCTGCATCAGGAGAAGTTCAGGTTGGACATTAGGAGAAGGTTCTTCACTGAGAGGGTGGTCAGTCACTGGAAAAGGCTCCCCAGGGAAGTGGTCATGGCACCAAGCTTGTCAGAGTTCAAGGAGCACCTAGAAGATGCTTTTAGTCATATGGTTTAGTTTTAGGTAGTCCTGCAAGGAGCAGGGAACTGGACTCGATAATCCCTATGGGTCCCTTCCAACTCAAGATATTCTATGATTCGCGCAACTGAGGGAGTGCTTGGAGACTTTTAGCTACTGAGAGCATAGGTGCTTTTCGTATTGCAACAACCTTACTTAAGTAAAATATAATCAATGTGATTGTTAAGAACAATTGTCATCAGTTATTATACTGAAAAGGCAATTGTAACCATATAACCAACTACAGAATAGAATAATTACCCTGTATTTCAAAAATCACACAAGTTCCTTATAATTCACATTAAATAATTAGAAAGATGAAGCACAGCTTTAAAAAAAACAGGCACATTTACTATGAAGAAACATAGTTTTGTACTTCAGATGTCTGTTTTTACTACTCTTCTATCTTACATGAAGGTAACAAACAAATATATTTCACTAAGGTAAATACTTATCCTCTTAAGAAGAAAGTAAGCCAGAATAAACCAGGTATGGCTTAAAGTTACCTTTCCTTGTGAACCAGAAGACTGCCAGCACTGCTCACTACCATCAATAAGACGTGAAGCCTGATTCACAGAGGATGAGACATTCAAATTCTTAACTATTCTTGACCAATCATCCAGTAACATTCCCCGCTGGCTACTATGCCGTCTCTTCAGCTGCTTTCCAGAACGCCCACAAAACACCGGAGACTGACCTGCAGGATTAAGTGAAACATTAAGTGTGTACCTCTCAAAGAAAATTGCTTTTATTAAACCCATAAACAACGTGAAAGGAAATATAACAAATCAAAGATTTCAGGTATGTAATCTAAAAGTAGAATACAGAAGCATGTCACATAGGTATGGTAATACTACTCACACTTAAAGGGCATAGCTCAAGATTCTTTTTTTTTTTTTTTTTTTTTAAAGGAGTTTCAAGCACTTTACCTGACTACAAGTTTTCATACCTGTCATTTGGGATAGTCACACTTTCTATTCTTACAGTTATGGTTGATTTGTAACAAGAAACCAAGCATAATTTAGTAAAAAAATAAACATTAAAAAATTAAGGAAAATTATTCTCTTCAGGAATGTAAGACACTACAAGTAATTCCTAAAATTGAATGATAAAACATTACAGGGGCATGCAATCTTTAAACTGACGGAATCCTTAAAAGACTAACATTCTTGACTAAATAGCCACTTGAAAGCGTCCTTCCTTTTGAAATAAATCAAAATTTATGATGATACATACTTCAAAATACAGGCCCACAGCACATTAATTTTGTACACCACCATAGCATATGAAAAATAACAAACTAACCCTCAACAGAAGTCCCTTACAGGAGAATAGACATAGGTAAGTTACAACACTCAAAAATTCCAAATCTTGTTCAAGAATTAGGTGGGTTTGTGAGCTGTTGATTTCCTTCCTGTAAAAACCCACTTCCACTTCCCTTCACTGATCTTTGTGGCTTCTAGACAGCCTGACTAAAAAAATATTGTAACTCCTCTAGCCTATCCAGAGCAACAGGAAGGACTACAGATTCACAACATACTAGCTGTACAACCATATTAACTGATTTCTTAATGGAAAGTCTTTCTTGCCCTTTAGACAAACCACCATACACATGTTCATGATTTCTAGCAGGAAATCAGTTTTATTCATTTTCCAAACCAATTAGACTGGCTACATGTAAATATTAAGAGGTTTAGTCCAGATGCCAGCATCACCTTGCAAGTACTAGGAATCAGACTGATTTTTAAAAAGGTGGAGAGAAAAGAAATAAAAGCTAGTGTCAGGTAAGTTTTGCATAATAATGCAAAACCCAAAAGTTTTGGAGTTAAAATGGCTGCACCTGTTCCTGCCCTAGAAACAAAAAATTCTGATTATGAGTATTTCAAAAGGCTTCCCTTTCCTACCACACCTCTCTGGAGTCTCCACATCATGGAGCAAATGAGGCAATAGCCATCACACACTGATAGGCAAAATTGTTGAAGAGCAACTGAGGTGTAAGAAGGTATCTTAAGTATTTCAAGCTGCACTTACCATCATGAGGATTCCATTCACCTACATTTAAGCTGATAGCAAAAGGCAGGAGGATTAAAGAATTATACTTCTTACTCTTGGCGTAGCTGAAAACTCAGTTCTGACATAAAGAGTTACTGTCAAGTAGCCATATTTTTTAAACTTCTTTAACACTACAAAGAAAGCTTAAGAGTTGATGTTTTGGTGTAGTGCACCACGTGCAATTGTAGCAGTGCTATGATCTGCCGAAAATGTCTTGTTGTCTAGACAGTCAGTCTGAACACTAATTCTTCATTATGTTAAGGAGCTGAAATTTAAAACTGTTTTTTTAAAAACAAATTCAATGCATTTTAAATTAATCTAAGAAACACTTAGATTCTGAAACTTACCTGGTTCATTTATTCTGCCAAAAGTATGTCGGGTGTTATGCTTCCTGGTTTTAAAACAGGTTTCACAAAAGTCAAAATCATCACAGTTTCTGCATTTGAATCTAGGCCCATTGATAGGAAACATCTGACAGCCATCACACCTGATTTCACGAAAGAACAATGAGTAAATATATTTCCAGCAGTTTTCATGGTACAAGTTAATTGTAACACCAGTCAAGATAATGGAATCAAGACAACAAGGCTAAAGGATAACCCATATACATTAAGAAAAATGTAAATCATCACTTACGTGACTCCAGGATGAATGCTGGGGACCAGTTCCATTTCTGACAATAAGCCAGTCCAATGAGACTGCTGAGGAAAGTCTACAATGACATCTTTTCCATTGGCACTAAAAGCTGTGACAAAAACATGCAGAAAATACCATGTGTTGCAAATCTCCATAAAATGAAGCAGAAAAGTGACCAGTGCAACATCAGAGCAGAAACAGGTAATAAAAGCAGCTTTCAAAAGCAATCTTTTATTTTAATGGAACTACGTATTAACCTAATCAGATAGCCTGGAAAGGGACAGATTTTTTTAAAGATATATATTATTCTATTTAAATTCCTTGGCTCTGAGTTTTGTTTTTTGTTTTTGTTTTTTTTTTTTTTTTTAAACAGTTCCTGAAGGGAGAGAGTACTTCTAAGCACATATATAGTATAACCAAAATCTGTACCTCTTTAAAGAATCTATGCCCCACAGATTACTTCTATAACATCCCTTACAGCTTGACACTAGTGCACCCCACTTTCTCCTCACTTTCATATGAAGTGTTCAAGTTAGATTTACTTCTTAAAGGAAAACCGTTTGTGGTTCGTCCAAAGTATAAATGAGAACTACAAGAGGAAGCTGCACAGATTCTTAAAGACCTTCCTTTACCGTATGTGAGTGGAGCGGCTCAAAAAGCAGACAAACACACTAACAAAACGGGCTGCCACAGAGTATGTGTCTATAAATTCATCACAGACATCAAATGCATTCTATACTCTCTTATCATCATGCAATATTCCACAAAACAGTGTGATTTGTAAGTGTGTCTAGAAGATTCTCTCCTTAAACACTGCAGAAAGTCTGTGTGGTTTCCAGTTTTATTACCTCCCCATGCCCCATTTTGAATATACATTACCTTTGACAACTCCCACACTTCGGTGAGTAACTGATCCCCATTTGTATTTGGGTGTGGTAACAGAGCTTTTCACACGCACTTTGTCACCTATCTTGATATGAGAGGCCGAACTCTGCGGTGGGAATCCTAGCAGTTGCAAGAATAAATGCATGATGAGTGGGTTTTTCCCCTCAAAAAAGAAATCTCCCTTAGTGAATCATTCAGTTTTTTATTAAAAAGCAGTTAGCAATGAACTTACCTAAAAGCTCAACATGGATATATCTGACCCAGTAAGTACCACCCTTTTGTTGCCAATCACACTGTACGTTCAGGTCATGCAATCCATCTCGATCCAATTTAATAACTTTGCCTACATCTCCTTCACAAACCTCCTCATAGGTTCTGCAGCACCTAACCATCATCCCCACCTAGGGAAAAAGAACAATAGAATGCCATAGCTATGTAAAGACTTTTGTACCAGAAAGAAAGCAGTTTCAGTATAGCTCTTCATCATCATGCTTACCTGAATATTCTCCCTCACATACACAGCATAGTCATCATTACTTAAGAAATCAGATCGTTTCTTATAGGTCTGGCTCTCTGTTACAACAGCACCACTTGACTGGAAAGAAATCCAAAATAAACATATAACAGTTACAAAATTTGTTTTCAATTCAGATAAATAAAATTGTTAGCAGAGACTGAAGAAAACCCATCAAACCACACACACATATAATATCCAAGTTGCATGCCAAAATGGGCAAAATCTTCAACAGGTCAACTCACTATAGGGCTAACATTTATGATCTACTTTAAACTAAAGTTTAGTTTTCCAAATGACTTGCCAAGGAATGCAGCTGCAAATTTTCAAAATGTGTGAAACAAACTGCAAGTTGCTATTATGAAATCTGCTTGCCAAAGAAAATTAGAACAAAGAGGATTTGTGAGTGTTCTAGTCTTGCAAACACACATTCACTTTCCACTTCTTACAGTACTTGTTTGGAGAGGAAAAAAAAACAAATAAAACAGTGGGGTGAATGGTAATCTCCTACCTAAAGTACACTGCTAATTTTTTTGTTATATAATATAGTGGGATTTAAAGTATTCCCTTAGAAAAATAAGCTGACAAAAAAGACAAGATTGTAGTTATCAGAAATTATTCAAGAGTTTAACTATTGCATTCCAGTTGTAACGAGAATTTTCAGAAAACTTTGTTCTGTTTTGAGCATTAAATGTTTTTTCATTTGAGGCAATATATAGCACAGTTTCTCACTGCAATACTGATAAAGACATAAGAATTCAACGTCAATTTCCTTCAAAATACAATGCATTTCTTTTGATTACAACATCCCGCATGTGCCAGTAAACTCAACATGACTCCTTAAAATAAATAAATAGAAATACAGAACTCATTTCATTTTATTGGCAAATCCTTACTGAAACAGTTCCTGAAAGTCAACAGAAGCCTAATATAAATTCACACTAAAGCCATCACAATCAACAGGCATTGTAAAGGTCATTTTATCACCAGTAAGTGAAAACAGTTTTTCAGGAAAAAGTTAAGTTATTTCACTGACATCTTTTTACCATTTATTCACTAATTCCTCAGTCATTCCTTACAGCTAACATACAAAAAAAATAAAAAAAAATTTAAAAAATTAAAAAAAACCAAACAAACAAACAAAAAACCAAACAAACAAGGAGTCCTTTACAAATACTGCCCCAAAGCATTGACTATTTTAAATGAAACTTAGACCAGCTATCAGGGATACTTATAGCTACTACCACTAGTGAAACATCTGCCTGCGTTCCACTCTTCTCCTGTGCTACTCAAATATTTACACATTATACTTGAATTCTTTTATGACACGCCTTAGAAACATATGGCAAACGTGGTCCTTGTTACAGTCCTGAAAGCTCGGGACAGCAGAATGTCCTTTTACTCTAACCAAGTTCATAAAAGGAAAGAATTACAAAATTTGCAGCCAGCTAGCATGACTTAGGTTTTAGTAAGTTGACACTTACCACAGGGCATGCAGCTTCAGCTTCTTCCACCTCCTCTGCTATCTCCTCATCTGAATATTCATCAGAAATAGTATCAGCATCAGAGAGATCCGTAATTTGAACATCAGGGTGATCCAACAACCAGCCAACCAAGGCTTCCACTCCTAATACAGAAAACAAACTCAGTCCGTCTCTAAGGGATACTCTGACATTCTTAAGACAGTATCCAAAAAGAAAAGTAACAATTGCTTCCTTGTAAGAGTGTTTTAATCTGCTCGCAACTTTCCTTCTCCTTCTAACATCATTAATTTAACTAAATTAAATACCTGGTAATCCAGAAGCACTTCCAGAGGTTCCAGACAGAGATTTTAATGCAAATTCTATGTTTTTCCTAGGAAATCCCATTTCCATAAGTTGAACTACAATGGGGAGGGGTGGAATTGGAGATTGCTTGCGTTTCTTCACTTTTGTGGGTCGGATATGTTGCACTGTGATGGGTGTTGTAGCTTCACTAGAGCTGCAGTCTTCAAACAATGGAGTTGATGGATGTGTAGACTCTACAGCCAGATACTGGCATACTGCCAAAGCGGCAGCCTAAATGAGAACAAATAAATCAGTCCAAGTAAAACAAGCATATTTAATATGTTTTGTGTGTGTGTGCCTGAACTCAAAGGTTATTTGCCGAAAAGGGTTCAGTTTTTAAACCTATGGCTTAACAAGTTTCAATTGGAATGTGAATTTAAAAGACTTATTTAGGTTATTTATTAGCAGAAAACACAGACTCTACCTCAAGCTCCTGTTTGTCAAATATTGCTTTCACAGGTGATGGTTGCGTAGCAGCTGTCAAAAGTTGCTGTAAAAGAATCATGGGAGGCTGAGGTCCTTCAGGAGACATATCTCCTATGTCGGGAGAGGCAACTGCTCCATCCTCTTGAAACAAAAACATTATTTTAACCAAAACCATGTAATGTAAGTCAATCGGGAGACTTATTCTGGGACCTATTGGTTGATAAAATATATTTATTTCTCCCATATTTCTTCTCCACAGGAATCATGTATTTAAGATTAAATCATGTGTGCCACAATCTCCGTACAAAAAAGGCAAATAAGAAATTTGTAAATAAACAGTAGTTTTACTAAAATACACCTAGAACATGGCTAGCAGAAACTGCTCAGTGGACAGGGAATTTGCACAAGTTCTGAGTTCACCTTTTTACAGTAAGATTATTATACTAGGTCCTTCCAGGATAAACCACTTTATATAGACAATTAACAATCTCATTGATCCCCAAAACCATGGTGCATACTTTCTGGATTGAATCATTTCCCCCTCTAATATATCTCTGGGGAAGAGACCCTAGAAGTATTCATTGCCCCTTCAAAAGAGTACACCTTCTTTGAATCAACTGGCTCACAATTCTGCAACTTTTGTATTTGATTTTGTATTCTTATTGGCATAAACATTCATGTTTCCTAAATCTTTACTGTGGCTATCTCAGGAAAGTGTCCTCACTCTTTATTAGACTTTAACAAAAGGAAGTTCTTATATTTGAAACAAGAACAAAACAGTTAATACTCCTCATGTACTTATGCTGTTCTGGTTAAAAAAAAAAAAAAAAAAAAAAAAGTGGATGGAGTTTTTTCCCCCCTTAAAAACTGACGGTAGAAGTAAAACCATGTTACATTCCTGGGAAAAAAAATGATGATGCTGTTGACTTAAAATTTGGCAACTGACAAAACCCCCCAAAATATGTAAATAAACTGAATATATTAATATATTTAAAGACATTACATGCTTCACAAATGCCTGAAGAATTAATATAAACTATAAGGGCATCAATAGCTATCCTGAAAGCTGACAGAGCCATTTTCTTTATTTTTATATGTGGAATGAATGTATATAGAGAATGAATTCAAATTACTAAAACTACAATTCTTTACACTCCTTTTAAGATTATGCTTAAGATACTGTATCCTGGTACGTGTTTCACTGGAAACTGCAAAACACTTGAAGTAAAAGGAATAGCCAATTGAGAACTCATACTTTAAGCTTTGAAGCAGAAAAAGAAACCACTGCAAAAAACCCACAAGTTTTTTAAAATTACTTACACAGCTTACTAACTATAGAAGACTTAAAAATTTAGCTAACTCCAATATTTCAAGCTTCAAATGCTTGATCCACTTAGTTTTCAAAACCTAAGTTAAAAAGTCAAAATGCTTTTAACATATAAGGTTAAAACATTCCTGAATTTCAATTTTTAATTTTTAGGCTCTAGAGGGCAAACCTAATTTCTAGCCTCTAACTGCCATCAGCAAGGGTTACAATCACATAGTCTATCTACCATCTAAACAAACAGCAGCACACTCAGGTTGCATTTCAGAATACCTGCAGGATTTAATGCACACTCCTGAACAGCTGGCTGAGATAAGATCTGCCTTAGTGTGTCCTGGTGAGAAAGCAGAGCTCGGCCTGCTTTCAGTATGTACAGCTTTAATTGCTGGCATCGCAGTAGGTCCAAATCCACTTGACCTATCAGAAATATTAAGCAGCCATCAGTGCTGGGAATCTCTTGTATTAGAGAAGAAAGGATATCATTCATACAACCTCAGCCCAAAAATCAGGTTACATCTTAACTCACGGTGTGAAAGCTTGTGAAATACTGATGGTATGAGCTAGTTTGAACAGCACCTGGATAAACAGTCTGCACACATTCTATGACCCGTGATATTAAAAACACCACCTTCCTACTTTTCATACCCTGGACAATCATACAGCTGATATATAGCACAGTAAGCGCAGTAAAGATGTTATATGCATCCAATATTAAAAAATTCAATACAAAAGTCCAGATCCAAACCTTATTTACATTTTCTCACCAAAGTAAAAACGGTATTCCACTTACAGTGCAGAGTAATTCATCTCCTAGTTAAACTTCTCTTGTAAGTGCATACGATTCAATGTTGACTAAGAAAAAAGGTAAGGTTCCAGAAAACCCTTTTTCTTATGTATGCTTGCTGTTATCAGTATTTTTCGCACAGCATATCCAGCTATTTAAAAAACAAAACAAAACAAACAACACAAATCCCAACTGTACCTGAAAGACCCTGATTGGGAGACTTCATTCTTTGTTTTTCTATTTTACTTCCAGCCAGATTTACTAGTTGAGCCCAAATGGATAGCATAGGTTCAGTGAAAGGCAAGTTGTTCACATTAAAAGCCACAACTGGAAGCTAGACAGTGGAGGAAGAACCAGACAAAACAAAAAAGATATAGGTAAGCTTTTTCAATATTTTACAAAAATCATTCAAAAGTTTCAATGGTTATTAACCAAAGAAGAGAAAAAGTAGCATTTGTCTTATTGCTCTTGACCAGGAACAACTGGAGAGGATTTCTGTTCCCTGCATAGCTCCTAAGCCTGTATTTGTGCCACCCAGTTGCAGGTCTACTTGGTGAAAAAGCAAGACAGAGCCAGGAAGAACTCCAGTCCCTGAAGCAGACCAGACACTTTGACTGTGCTTTCACTAAAGCCATATCAACCAACTTGAGATTAAGATTCAAATGAAAACACCCAAGAGTTTCTACATTAGTTAGCAAATCAAGTTAAATACAAATAAATAAGCTCCTCTCATGTAAGGGCCATGAATCACATTGTCATGACTTGGGATTTTACCTCAAGTCAAAGGACTTCAGTTCAAATCCCTTCTCCTTTCACCTCCTCAACAAATGAGGACAGGCATTAAAGGCCCTATAGGGTTCACACGAGTACCATCTTAGATTTGCATTCAGAGCATTGTATGTGTTGAATGTTGATGTATTTACCCAATGAAGAACAAATATTTTCTTTGCACCATAACAGTCTAACCATACCCTTCCCTGCATTAAAGCCTCAATAAAATGAACTTACTGGTTTTAGTTGATTCAGAGGGCACACTCTACATGTTCGCATGTCATAGAACTGTACAGTGATTTTCCCTTTTGGGGTGATGCGTGTCACTGTGCCTTCTCCAAATTCATCATGAAGTACTTGTCCACCCAGTCTCAAGCGACTGTCTATGCCACCAATCACCGCTAACACTGCCATTAGTCCTCCCACCTCTGGATTCTCAGTGTCAGGAAAGTAGTCGTCCAACAGAGCCTAACAAAGAACAATAAAATTAACTGTAGGGAGAAAACATATTTCTATCTGCTTTAAAATACAAAGTTAATCACACATACTTCAATTTAAAAATTACAACACGTAAATACATATATATATATATATATATAAAAAAATAGAAAAATGGTTTCAAAATTAAGCTTAATATTGTTTACAAACATTTAATATTTATAATTTCAAAATAAATACTGCTATAAAAATGAGCTTATTTTAAAACGTGGAAACTACCCCTTCTGACTGTTTTCCTGCAAAGATGTGGGTGATGGAGGTTAGCTGAGAGTTGATGTACTTGTTTATGAGTCCATTCCACTGGCTGAGCGAATGAAGCGTCCTCAGCAGTGCCACTATCTCTTCTGCTAAAGTACTACTGTGAGTGGCAGTTAGAGATGCTTGAGGCCTGGCCTTTCTCCTTCTCAGAGTAGATTCTGGAAAGACAAAGCAATTGCACAACAGTTATCAATTTAACGCACACATTTTCTATACATAAAAATAAGCCACTGAGGGAAAATTCCTCTACCTCTGAGTAGTGGGATATCAGAAGAACAAGTACTAAGCAGGCTGCCTAAAAATCCAAACAGTTTTTCCACAAGAAATTTCATGTCTCTTGACCTTTCATTTTTATCCCAGGACGGAAGTACTGCTTTCAATAAATGTACAGCAAGGATCTAAAAAGAGAACAAAGTTAGTATTATTCCATTCTAAGTCACCAAATATTAAAGAAATTCTCAAACATATTAAGTACAGAAGAAAGACATTCTAAGTTAGCCTTCCTTTGTAGTTCTTTCTATAATGCTGATTTCTTTCCAGCTGATACTAGAGCTACAGATCTTCAGTTTGTTAAAGGATATTTTAAAAGAAGTCGTGCCAGTTCAAAGTCAGTAACAATTTCATTGGCACATTATATTAGTGAATCCAACCTCTTCAATACTCAGGACGTGAGACAAACACGCACTGGGAAACAATGTAAATGACTAAAACACATAGGAAAAACAGGGATACAGAATGGGAAGGTTTGTTCAGATTCCAGACCCAGAACTTAGTACTAAGATGTATTTCAGAATGAAAGTTTCCACGTGTTCTGCAATGAAGGTATGACACCCAAAAGCAGTTACTGTGAAACTAGGGCCTCCAACACAGTACAGAAGGAACAGGCTGGCATCTCGAAACTTAGACAGTGCAGGACTGACGAGGAACACAGGAAGGTGCAGTGCTGCAGTATCAACGAGCAAATGGGGTTGGACATTCTGAACAGGAGTGTTTCAGGTTTTGAGCTTCCTCATCTTCTACCCAGACGACCAGTACAACACAAGTGACCAGTAACAGTGAAGAGATCTCTCTTCTTGTAAACCTCTGTCAATAACGCGTCTTTCTAAAACTTCAAGGTCTCATCTTTTTCTTGTTATTAAGTTAGATGCTGGTACACAAGGAATGCTCATTTCTCTTGAGTATTCCCTGAACAGCACAGATGACTGTAATGCACTAAGTCCTGGATGATGACAGAAGTCTCATCATATTAAAAATACTTGCAAGAATTTGCTGGAAGATCACACAAAAATGCATGGGCCTTTATGATACAAGGCTTTAGTTAAAAAATGCTGATGCCTTATTGAGGAAAAGATTAAGAAGATCTTTTGATCCCCGAGCCTTAAAACTTGGAAGAGTTATTCCATAATAAGGTTGCTTTTCAATCTCATGAAAAAGGCACTACAAGTTGCTAAGGAAAGGGAAAAAGAAAAAGAAAAAAAAAAAAAAGGGAAAAGGGACAAGGGAAATACAATACCAAAATAAGATGCAAAGATGCAGCTTCTTAAAAGAGACTGTAATTAAAACAATAATAACAGTTTACTATGGAAGGAGGGACAGTAGATAATACATAATTTGATAACTTAAATTGTAATTGCACATTTTTCCTAGCCATCTTTTTGTTAATTCTATTCTTTATTCAACTTTTTGGAAACATTATATGCGAGTTTCTGGAATACATTTTTGGAACACTGTTTTGGCCTCTCATCTGTACAAAACTTTCAGGCTTTCAATAGAACAAGGGAGTCTGTAGTACCCTGAAGGCTCAAAAAACTTACAGATGTATATTTAAAACAATGAATCCTAAATATAAGGAGACATGGTATCTTTTTTCAAATTAACTAAAAACCTATTTAAGGACATTTCCCATCTGTTTTTTAAAATACTTTTTTTTTAAAGACAACTAAAGTCTACTAAATTCATTGCCTATCACAGTAATTTGGAAATACACACATTACCTGTCTCTGTAGTGACGCAGCAGTGAAAGATTCATGCCCCTCAACAATTTTCATTAGCAAAGTTATCCACTGAGATGTACTAAGAGTGCTGCACATCTGAGGCATGAGTGCTATACTTCGAATGAATCCCAACGTGCACCAACTCCTATGCTGTTCTTTATAAACTAATTTATTTGGCAAGGAAGCTAAAAACAAAAAGATATATACATATAACAGTTGACTTTTCCGCCAGCTATGTAATTCTTTATATAATACATGGGGCTTTTTTGGACAAATCATAACACTGAGCTACTCCACTGTCTTTACATTAACTATTAACTTCAATTTTAAAGCCTGTAATTAATTTTATTAAATATGCCTTTAAAACAATTCTCATCCTTACACTGTTTCCTCATTTCAAAGTAGTTAACAGCATTACTTCTGAAATTACAAAGCAGCTATGGAAATGAATATAACATACCCAGTCATACTGTTCTCCCCAAAGAGAAAAAGACTGCTAAGAAATTCATTGTCTAAGCCAACCATACACATCCTGATGCTCCACATCTCATGCGTTTCTCCTGCTTTTACTGCTTACGTTGTATGAATGCTCGAGATCACTTATGTTACTTTTGCTAAAAATTAAGATTTTAAAAGCTCTGAAAATGCATTTTCTAGCCTTTGGCCTTAAAGGATTAAAACCTAGCAACAAAAGATTTACAAAGTTACAACACAACAAAGCACAAAATAGAAGCACATAGCTGAATCAGACTGTTTCTGTATAATATACCTGATTTATCTATTGTTCCGCTCTCCACAAGCATACGGAGTAGACCACACAAAGTCCTAGTAGCATCACTTTGCATGACTTCAGCATGGACGCCAGCAGAGAGACATAGCGTCTGCAACAGGTTCACTGTACTTGTCAGCATCATGGAAGTAGGGTGGAGATTCCTTTCCACTTGTTCTCCTTCTGAAGGGAAACACAAAAGGCAAAGGAATACATTAATATTGACTTAATCTATTTCACAAAAAGTTCTGAAACAAACACAAAGTGAGAAATTTGTTGTATTTTCTCTAAGATGATCTGACATGAAGAAGATTCCTTATGTCCAACTGCAAGAGCAAAATATACACCAGATATTTTGTGCAGATATTTTCAAGTTATTCTCTAGCAGTACACAACTTAAAAGAAATTCCAAATGCAGTGCCAAGAACAGGGAAGCAGTGTGACTAGACGCATAATGAGGCCACACAAAAAAACACTTTAGAATGGCATTAACATATGTTAAAAGGTATACCTTCTGGTATCTGTAACTGAAACTATTTCAGTTGGATAATACTGTTTTCTTTGGCCCATGAATATGTAACAAATGTGCTACCATCCTTTCTATCCTCCTTTCTCATGGGAAAGCTATCTTAAAGATCCTGGTCAGAAATGTACACCTATTTAACTGTCTTTGATAAAGCATCTTCTCCTGTGAAGGAAGCTTTTTCTTATTATAAGACATCAATTTTGGAATTCAACTAAAACCCTGCCTCCACTTTTATATAAAAAAAAAAAAAAAAAAAAAAAAAAAAAGTTTTTTTTACCAGAATCATCCTCAGTGTCTGAATCCTCTGTTGTGGGCTGTGTTGCCGGTGGTGGTTCAGCTAGTTTGAGGTCGTATTTTCCCTCCTTCCCCATTCTATAAGAATTTGTACTTCCAGTGTCCCACTGCACTCTAATCCACCCATCTTCTCCCAATTCTCCAATCACACGACCCAAACCTGGAGGGGGTCCATCCTGACAGAAGAGAGAGGTTCAAGTTACAGAATCAACAACACTAATTCATATCCCAAGTTCATAAAATAATAATGCAATTGCTCTTTTTTTGCTGCTAACTTAATGGTTAGGTAGTAAATATTCAATGTTTCAAATCCAGCATGAAGTTGGAAAGCATTTCACAGTCTTCAGAAGAAATCACCCCAGTAAACTGCAGCAACACTCATGTTTAGATCTATTTTACTAGGTACTACATAAGTGCCATACACACCTAGCTGGAAGTGTACAATATTGTAGCAAACAAGTGATCCAATTTCCTGTTAAATCGTGAATCAGAAGTCTCGTTAAAAAAGAATTTTCACCTCCAAAAATGAAGTTAAACAAACAATTAATATATTTTATGTTAATTCTCCAAGTCTTTGAAATGTAAAATGACCTTTAAAGTTTGAACATAAAATTCACAGACAGTCCACTGAACAGAGACTGTAGACTTTAACACACCCAAACCTGTATGAAAGAAGTTGTACCTGATCACCCCATTTCCAGTCTACCCCTCTCACCACTCTGGTACCAATTTTCATCATGGCTGCCAGCTCTGGTCCAGAAACAGGGAGCTGAACAGGTGTAGTTTCCTTTCTGGACTCTTCTAGGACTGTAGCAGAAGCTCCACGAGAAGAGGCAATCATATCTTCTTCAATGTTGTCAGAACTAGGTCCTAAAGAGGAAAAAACATGAAAAAATTTAAAACCAGCTACAGGTTTTTATACATATTTTTGTCACACTTAAACTTTAAGGCACATAAGGTTTGCAATATAAAAGCAATAACAAATAGGAAAGATGACTTAACAAGTGATACCGTCAGATGAGCTTTTAGGAAACTAGGATATAATGGTTTTGAATGCACAGGGCTCTAAATACTTAATTTTGAACAAAAATAAGTGACAAGTAATAGAGACATTATAGTGACAAGTCCAGTGGCTAAATGGTTCTACTAAAAGAATTTTTTGGGAAAAACTTCTTACGAGCACTCCAGTTAAGTACAAGTTACAAGAACAAATATTTGCTATTGTCTAAGAAAACGAAGAAAGAAAAAGCAGGAGAACTTGAATCATGGCAAAAAACACCACAGAACTTCTTACAACAGAACAAACAAAGGAAGCTTCCAGCTTAATTATGCAGACTGGGAATGGTTTTAGTAGGTAGATCAAATGATACTGAATGAATAGGGAGTAGGCAGTTTTTAATGTTTTCCTTTTAAATTTTCCATTTTTTATTTATTTGTAAAGTTTCCACCAAAACTACACTATCACTGCTAAATTCTAGCAAAGGATGGCCAAAGCAAAGGCTTAGGAGAAAAATCATGAATGAATAAAGGCTATAGTCAAATTAACTTCCTTCTCAATTGTGCTTACAGATGTGGTTTTTACAGGGTAAAGGACAATAGCATTAAGTACTATCTTTAAGCAGCAAAGTCATTCTGTAGTTTGGGTACACCAACAGGTAAAACATACAGGAGATTTATAAAACGTGCTTTCCTCCAAACAAGAAAGCAGAAGATCTCATACCTATCAGCCGCAGTGTGGTTTGCGTCAATGCTAGCATGCCAGAATTAAGAAGGAGGCTCAAGGTATTAGCACCATGCTGCAGCGTCAACATGTTGAGCATGACCAACAGAAAACGTGCTTGTGGAATAGTTCCAAGACTTGGTCCTGCTGGATTCTCATTAGTGATTGTTTGTAGAGGAACAGGCTGCACACCTAATTCAAAAGTAATGCAAATAACAAAGTCAGCTGACATTTGGGAGCTGCAATAAAATATGTTCTAGATTTGTTTGATGGTTTAAAATATTTTTTTATTCCCTGCTTGGCTTTAAGAACTTAGGAGCTGAAATTCCAAGAAACTTTTTATAATTTACATTTTAATGGCAAAATGTTACTAATGAGTAATCAATGACCTGTTGCTGGGATACCAGCAACATTCTCTTAAACACTGAAAAGTGGGTTAAGGGGGAATGAGGGGGGGTGGAATGACACATGGATGGACAGAAAGTCAAAGTATTTCTCAGCACAAACCAAGGCAACTGATTTTAGGATCCCAATTATTTGGAACTTTAAAAAATGCAACAATATTCATTTAAACCAGTTTTCTCCCAAGCCAACAGCAAGAAAATGAGATTCACCTAGTTCTTTAAATTTTGCATTAGCATCTAGCAAGATGTTCCGGACATTCTGAATAGCCCACGCATACAACTTTCCAAAAGTTACTTCTAGCAGCATTCTGTTAAACGGTGGAATCAGATCAACATCCTTCAAGCAGTCGGTAAGAGGTTCCCTTCATAGAAAAACAACAACAAAAATAAGTATTTTTTTTTCTTACTGAAGAACAGTGAAAGCAAAAACAACAGAGTTTTACCCGATATTGGCTCCTTCTGGAATAAGCCTCTGCCATCCACAGAACATAGCATACTGCACAGATGGGAGCAAAAAATTTTTTGCTGCCAGTTTCAGAATAGTATCTATTCCCTCCAGACGAACTTCTGCTCTTTCCAACTGCAAAAGAGGGGAAGAAAAAGAAAAGTCATACTTATGTAAACTGCTAATACATGCAAGCCTATTTTCATCCATTTTACCTGTTTTAATAAACATTTTCTCATTTTTTCTACATCCACCGGCTCTTCTTTAAGTGCAAATTCAACAATGGTGTTAAGGAGGGCAGACTGTGGATACAAGCCTTGGACATTTTGCTTCAACCACTTGTATTTGTGGACACCTGTAACTGTACTCAAAAGTGGCTGCCACTTATCCTGCAAAACAGGAAGGTAGCATGTTAAAGCAGATTTTAAATTACTGAAAATATAAGTTTTCATGTAAAAGCATGCCCAAATTTAAAATACTATGAGGGAAAAAAGAAGGAAACTTCTTCGAAGTCAGGAAAGAGCTTAGTATTATTTGTAACTCATCTTGTTTACAATTGCTATATAAAATTTCAAATGCCTTAATGTTCAAAAGAAGAGGAAGTAACCCATCACAAGCTTTTACTTTGAAATGAAGCTTTATCTGAACACTTCTAAAATTATCAATAATCTAAAAATTAGGGAAGGGAATTTTACATATTCTAAATATGCAGTACACAAGCTTATTCTTTTAGAATTATTCCAGGTTTCACTAAAACAATGCACCCTACTTAATTATATATCCCAAACACCATTATCAGAATATTAAGTGCCAAGTTATAGCAATCGTGCTTTAGCTAGTATTTTTTCCCCTTGTTATTTTTATTCACAAGATTGATTCAAAATCTGATATCCTACCCTGGGTGATTTGATTTGTATGGGCCTTTTATCTATAGGTACAGGACTGTGAGGTACCACACAGGATTCTTCTAAATCACTCTCTTCGTTTCCAATTTTGGATTCTTCCACATCAGCAGATTCAGATTTTTTTGGCACTAGAAATAAAAAAAAATATTCTTTTATGTAATCTGATAACATTTTACAGTGTCACATTTTTAGGTCTGCATGATAACCTAAGCATACAGAATGCTTAAGATCTGCTTGTAATAAGATAGAAATGTACTCCTGGTGAACTCTATGTCCAACTATTATCAAATTAGCTTTGGTAATACCTGCAATATGCTTTTATCTTTAAAGACCAATTTCAAAAGCACTTTGGTGTTTGTTCACCACATTAATTTATTTCCAGTTAACCAGTTCTTTGACTACACTGCTTTAATAGAACATGATTTTTACTAAGATGCCACTTCTATTTAAACTTCACTAAAACCAATTCAGATGGATGGATATTGCTGGATCATTTTCAATACGCTGGGACACAAAGAAGCATGCCTCACCTAAACTTGACTCTCCTCTGCCTAGTTTTGCTGTAGGAAATGATGTGTAAACATTGATTTAGAAAACTTTGTGAAAATGCAGCAGAAAGCAAATGGCTTTGATGCTTTAGCTAACAAGAGTCTCAAATATAGAGCAGAAAACTTTGGAATGAGATTGATTTTCATTGTTTAAAAAAAACGACAATACTAATGTTGCCTTACCTCTTTTTTTCCTTTTTTCTCTGATTATTTTCTGAGCTACCCTCCGCCATCGGGGCAACGAACTCAGAAGTTTAAATTTAGACATTATAGAGAGATCATTGCAAACTGCAGGACGTAGTTCATTGAATAAGAATCTCAAGCGTTCAATGACAGGAGCACAAACTTCCTTGTAAGAACGTCCTTGTTCTTGATGGGTCTAGAAAATGCATTGAAAGATTAGGTTACTGTTTAATATACAATAAAATGAACAATGTATAACTTTTTAATAAAACACTTCAAATTAAAAATAATCTGAACTTCAGCAGGTAAGAGACTTACCTTAATCAGTGAGCATTTTGCTTGGTAGACAACACGACACACATCCACTACTGATTTTGGTAAGGTTTTGTGCTTTACCTGGTCAACTCCAAGGGTGCCAGGATGAACAAGAGACAGTGCTACGTGACCTTAATGGGAAAAGACAATCTCTGAATACACATTTCCAAAATCAGCTGTAGCAGAGTTTAATCTGGTCCAAAACGTATTCTGGGACAGCTATACCACAAGCCTACCTACCCAAATCTTCATGCTTCAGAAGACAACATAATAACAAACGTCCTACTTCTTCCACAGGATGCTCAGGAGGGAATGTGATTGGTGTTGTTAAGTGACACTGTTTACAGTATCTCTCTATTTGACACAGGAAGTCCTGCAAAAACACACAACAGCCTCTATTTAACTTTGCTTTTAAATACAATGAAAAGACCCAAAATACTGCAGTCAGCATTTAAATAACACTGAATAACCTCCACAATCTGAACGAGCATTCAGAAGTGAGATACACCACGCAGTAAGCACTATTTAATACACAGTAATTACAACGCAATACTACAAAGAATACCCTGTATCATTCTTGTATGAAGAGCAACATGGCTCAAGGAACAAAGCTACTACTGCTTTATCTCTTCCTGACATAGCCAGGTCACCTAACACAACTTTTAATCGTCTTCTCCTCACTCACCATTATTACTATTCTATCCTCCCAAGGACTTATTTGGGCTTTTTTGATAAAGGAGTTGAACTCAAAAGGTTGGAAAATCTGAAGATACTACAGAAGACAGTGATCAATGTAAATCTTCAGGGGTTTCATAATATCCATGATTTCAACTACGTGAAACCTGAACCCCAAGGCACAAAGGGACTTTAAGACAAAGATATACATGCACCTGACACACAAAATACATTTGCACTTTGACAAAGAAAACTCCATCTTAGTTCAACTGGAGGTGAGCAGGGTCTGTCTATACTACTAAAACTTGAGATGGAAAGTAATGCATTATTAATTTTTTTGGTAAGAATACATTTAAATTTTTTAGTTCTCCCCCTGAAAAATTAAAAAAAAAAAGTAATTATGATATTAAGTGAAATACAGAAATTTTATCCATTAGTAATACTCAATCACCCCTTTCACAAAAAGTAATTCTGAAACAGCTTTTTCCATTGTTTTGTTATAACTGTTGGAGAATTTTCACCAACAAAACTGTTTCAGGCCACCACTGTGACCCTTCAGCAACATTTTTTGTGAACAGAACTACTGAGGGCTTACCTTCACAGTGTGATCCTGAATATTATTATCTGCAATAGCTTGGAGAAAAGGTTGTGAATGGTCACTCAAAGTTAATCGATGTGTATATAGTTTTGATTTATTTGGGGTAGTGTTACCAGGTGAACTGCAATGGTCTTCATCTTTTTCCTCATTGTAACTGTAATGAATCTGACTAGTTTGCAAGCCTCCAGAAAAGATAGATGACTTCAACCATTCTAAAAGAAAGAAAAGACGAATGTATCTTCTGATGAAAGATTAAGCTATCAAGACTCAACAACTCCCTCAAATAAAACACATACACAGCTTCAAAGAAGGTTTAGCAGCTCTTCCATTTGCTGAAACTTTTTCACAGAAAAAAAAAGGGTTCTGCAACTAAGAAACAATTAAGTAACAGGGCAGCCATCACTTGTTTAAGAGATAATAGGGCCTTAGCTATTTTTCTGTGATTAATATTGAATTATACCCTCTATTCACCAAATCAAGATACCCAACAAGATAGAATCCAACATGAGATGCTTCACACACTCTTAATTGAACACAAATTAGTGAGATAACTCTGCTATACAGAGCCTCCTTTCTCTTCCAATATTCTCTCTATCTTGTATATTACAAATTTTGGATATTTAACTGTTCAAAATTATCTAACCCCCCATTTAAATCTTACTAAATTATTGGACCCTGATGAGTGTGGTAACAAATGTTAAGAATAAAGAACTTGTTCAGAGGACAGCAAAACTAAGAAGGTGCTAGATTTCCAGTTAATTTATTTAGCCTGTGTCTTCTTCTTGCGTGCTTTGGCAAGTACTTATCACTTATTTAAGCTCAAAATGAAGTTCTGCTTACTGGCACATTCAATTTCCAGAGGAGAAAGTGGTGTGCTCATTGCCAGGTAGGAAGCATGCAGTCCAAGGAGAAGACCCAAATTCCTTTCTGTGTCTATTAGAGGTGATGACAAAGTACTGAGATCTGGTGTTGTGATCACTTCCTGGTCAGGCTAATTAAAAGAAATAGGAGTTGAAAGCTAGAACTAAGCTCCAACAAGAATTTTTAAAGCAAAGCAATACTTTACTTCAGAAAGTGTGTATCCATTAATATATAACATTTTTACCTCCATATATTGGCCAACACAGAAGGCATGCATTGACTCCCGCGTGTCCTCAAACTGCAAAGCAGCTTCCAAAGCAACAACTGGGTCCTCACCTGCGAACTGAGCTAATGAAAGAATGAGGTAGTTAGTATAATATCTAAAAACCTGTTTATGCCATCTAATTTTGAAACAGAAGTAATTTGTGTCTTTAATTCAGATGCTGATTCTCACCAAGTATGCTACTGCCAGTTAAAGACTGGGTTTGGAAGTCCTTTATATCATACACTTTCCCATCAATCACTGTCCAAAATCCTCCATCTTTGTTGTGGTTCTCTAGATCAGCTTTACGTATAAGTGTCACCTCCTCATTATTTCTGCAACTCTGGCCAGTAAAAAATGAACCTACAGGTATAAAACAGAATAGAGAATTTATCAGCAGAAAAACAGAAAGTACATTTTTTTTCTGAAAATTCCTTTAATAGTTGCCTAACTGAATTCTTCACTTCCAGTCAAAGGCTGCTTGTCTTTTGATATGCTCAAAAGTCAAAATGGCTATTAATATGTTCCTGTCTACATATTATGCAATTAAATTGTCTCTATGCTGTATTCTTTTATGCACTAATCTCCAATGTCACACTGTCAAAGACCTAACATTGCCCAACTATACGGCTGTTTTGTTTGGAGGTGGAGCGGAACAATCACTGTTGTGACAAATCACTGCTCTAGTCGGTTCTCCCTCAAAATTACTTTAGTTTTACTACATGCTTGCCTGCAAGGCATTGGCTGTATATTTAATTTCAGTCTAAATCCAGATTTTTTTCAAATAAAAGAAGGAAGGTTACATACATGTTAGAACTCTTCCAATCTACATGTCAGTAAACTATTTCAAACTAAAAGTAATTTCATCCAAGCAAGAAACATCAGAGTAATGTTCACACTTCATCTCAGTTTGCTCTATTAGACCAGTAACTGAATTTTCACACAGTTTTTGCTCTCCCCAACACACTACTGTCTAGCAGTGTGACCTTTAGCTCTCTTGGGCTATGTCAACCATGTTTCATTTTTCCCTCCACTAGTAAAATGCTCCCAGTCACAAATGACCATTTTCTGGTTCTCTTTTCAGCCCAGACACAGCTCATGCTATGAAGAGCCCTGGGAAAAGAAAAATCCCTTATTTCAAAGCTTTCACATCACTCTCCCTTTATGTTACAGATAGAATTTAGTAACAAAATGCATAGATGTACTACTCATGTTTTCACTGCAACTTTTCACACTCAAAATGCAAAATGATGTGAACTGCTGCTTTTATAAGTTGCATTTGTACTCTGCTTAATCCTACCTCTATATATAACTTCCTTAAGAATTTATTGACAGAATTAAATACTGTCATATGACTGCCATATGAATTGGTTAATAAAAATTTGTATTGTAAAGTAGAATTCCCTTCCTGAGAGCAGTTCATGAACAGTCACCATTTTTATATAGCTACTTTATGAAAACATAAATAGTCCAGATGCTACTAGTACATACCCATTATTCCTGGCCATGCTAAATCCTCATTGTCATCCCTTTCCTTTCCAGGGGCTAAATGGTTAAATCTGTCTAGATGTTCCAGCAATCCAGCCAACAGAGGGATAGCACCAGCTTCCTGCATTAATCCAGCATTTTTACTGAGGAGTAGCACTATAGAAACCACCAATTCAGGAAGAAGAATGCCTAAAACACAGAAACACAGAAGATATTCAGATTTAATTCAAGACCTATGTTTATAGCATCATGGAAGTAAATCACCAAACAATACATTCTGCCTTTTATTACTGCTTTAGTACAAAGCTCTTGCCTTCCTCATCAAATTTGCCCTCCTTCTCTCCCATCAATCAAAAGATTAAACTGACTCTTTTTTAGTCATTTAGAACTTTCAAGAACATCTACAATGTAACTTCACAATTTCATGGAAGAGGAGGAAAGGAGGACAGCAAAGAAAATCCTACCTGTTAAATCTCCATCCACGACACGAGATACTTCTGCAAAATGCCTATGACTAGTAGAAGCAATGCTGGTTGCCACAGGAAGTATATCACCAATGTGCGTGCACAGAAGAGCAGCGTATTTCTTCAGTAAAGAGCCAACGCCTAAGAGGTCAGGACCTGTATAAAAAAGGAGGAAGAGCACAGAAAACCATCACATAATCATATTTAAGAAACAGATTTCAAAAGCAGTCAAACTCTTCCGAAATGCAACCACTCAGTATTAGCACTGAATTAAAAAACCACATCTTTCTAAAACTTCTTAAAAGTTTATAAAGAATTTATTATATAGATCCTGTTGCCTTCCAAAGAGGAATTTTCCTTTACAGAAAACAATTTAAAGAAACTACTTTCAAACACTTTTCAGTAGACAGACTCAGCAACTAGGCTGATAAATGAGACAAGAAGATAAATTAAAATAAGAAACTGCTATCCTGTAAAAGAGGTATTACAGAAATGCTTGGGGGAGGTGGGGCTTATTTTTTTTACAATAACTTACTGTATGTATTAGGGACCTGCCCAACACAATCTCCTGGGTAAAGTTTACTAACAAGTAGGCGCTGAAAACGGAGCAACAGGTCCAGAGAAGCAGATCTCTCTTTGCTGCAATGTTCATGGTCCATGCAGGAAGAAATGCGACGAGCAACATCTTTTAATTTGGCTATCGTCTGTGAAGCGATGTTCCTAATTGGTATAAAAGTATTGTAAAGCACTTAAAGGGAGCTGATAGTGAAGGCAGTCCACAGAAACACAGGTTAAGCTTTTGCTAGAATTTCACACAAATATATAAGAAACCTATGCGAAGTTGCTTTGTAGGATGTTCCCTTGTTTGCACCGTAGTACCCAAAAAGTCAATGGTTTTTGTAGAGGCATTTTGTTTAACAGGATTTGTAAAACACATCAATTTTGTATTTCTTGTCATCACTCACTACAAAAAACATAATCTGATAATTTTAACTGAAAGGTGCAATGAAAGTCATGACACTATGTAGTTCAAAAGAGTCTCAAGTACTGATTAAATTACATGGTTAACATCACAATTAAGTGAAAAAGCACAATACATTTCTTAGTAATCTCATAATTACTTGCTGCTACATATGCTACATATTAAATACTGCTGTAGCTGACATAAAGAAGCTTTGTTCTCAGCACCCTATTGGTCACGCATTCACAATTCTTTCTTAGTGTCAAGAATTTAAAATTCAGGTTTCTTCCCACTGAGAATCCCAGCTACAGTCTCCTTGAGGCAAAACATTCAGTTCTAAATAAAATTGTGCCGATTCTCATACTTTGTAAGCACAGGCTTTTGAACGTTTGTCCTATATTTGTTACACATACTTTCAGAGTACAGGAAGAAGTATCAAAATCCATAAAAGCAAGGCAGTAATTACCCGATTTTAGAAAGTTAAGCACAGAACTTTGCTCCTTAGCAAACATAAAATAGCAAAACTATAGACAAGCTGGGAGAATGTTCAACATTTTGAATTCTGAGGAGCTAAAATGCTAGCAGGAGACTATTTGCTAACCAAAATTAGTCACTGACTTTAGCTGACTAGTTCATAAAATATCTAAACAGATCTTCTGTACCAAAATAAAAGACAAATTCAAAGCAATTACCTTAGTAACTGCTGAATTAACTGAACTAATGGTAAACTTTGTTTTCCTGCAGATTCATAGATTCCAGTATTAATAAGGTCTTTGTCCAATGGAGTCCTGCTCCTATGAAGCGTTGATGCATTTGCTTCTTGTTCATCAATTTCTTTTTCTTTCTGTGCTTCTTTTTTTGCTTCAATATCCTAAAAAAGTAAACCAAGTTAAAGAAAACATGCAAACTGCCACTGTGATTATGAAACATTTTACTAACAACTATTCATAATAACATGATCAAGTTACTTTTACTTATGCCAGAAATGAAACAGTTCCTACCAGACAAATGTGTATTGTATATTCCCTAGCAATCACATGGGCACTCTTTTTTTAAACAATTATAATATAAAAAGAAAGGGCAGCGGGTAGGAGGTGAAGGTAAACAAGAGTAGAAAAACTCCAAATTCAATTTCCACCAAACCAAGTTAACAATTGATTTCTGTTCTATGTATGTTTAAACATGCCAGCAGCTGCTGCATAGTTCACAACTGAAGGCATGTTTACTCTGTATTTATAAAAGTAACAAATCCAGTCCACTGCAGAAGAACCTGGGTTAGACTGGCTACTGAGCTATAGTCATACAGAACTCTATGGAAACAAATTCACCCGGGTTTTAGACAATGTAAACTAGCCTGTGCAGTGCTGTATGCTGCCACCTAGATCACTGTCAGCATATATCTGAAGTTGGCTCAGGCATCTCTGACCTATGCTATAACGTAAACGTGCCCTAGGAGACTTCGTTAAGAAACAAGACGTCCTGCATGTCTCTAAATACAACAGAAAATGCTAACGCTAGACTATACATTAAAGCAAAACTTAATACACGCATTTCCCCTGCATCATAAACACCCCCATTTACCAACAGTGGAGAAAAAACAAGAAGAAAATATACTAGGAAGAATTAAACAAATGAAGAGGCAAGGAAAAAGCACATTTTTGTTTTCATGGCCATACGTAAATATGGCAATTTAAAGCAGTCTCTGCAGAGGATTTCCCATCTCTGAGAGGCTAATAGAGAAAACAGCATATACAGAACGTTTCTTTCATCCTTTGCGTAACTAGTCAGCATCTGTTAAACATTCGAAACAGTCTGAAACAGAACCTATGGAAATTTGGGATGCTGCAAAGAATTCATTCATCTTGAATTCATAAGTAATAAGGCTGAAATTTCTGCTGGAGAGATATGGGTGACATCAAGGAAGTGAAGAACTCAAGAATCCCACAGAAAGGTACAAAGTGCTTTGTAAAATTATGCTCCTATTACAGAGCTTTATGAAAACGTTTGTTACCATTAAGATCATCACTCTAGGCAACGAAAAGAAACTCTACTCAAAAGGAGAATATGATCCATGCTTCCATACAAACACTGGCTTAAGTTTCAAATCTAGAGAGGATGTCATCAATCCACACGCTTCAGAAAACACTTGATACATCTTCTTACTCTGTTTATACAGAGCTGCAAAGCCGCTGAAACATACCTGAATTTCTGCAGTAATAGCAGCATTTAGTGCAGACTCTAAGCCTCCATCAGCCATCAAGCTGCCCACCAAGAGGTCAATCATAAATCTACGGCCTGGACTTACACTCATTTCATTTCCTGAAACTAAGAATGGAAGAAGCTATTAATAAGCTAGAAATGCAAGCACAAAACAAATAGGTTTAAATCTTAGGACCAACCTGCACTGGGTAAGAGCGCCGAGAGAGCCCTAGCCCGCTCTTCTGCTGTTGGCAGTAACACAGACCATCCACTCTGCAGCACTGCTTGAGCAGCCGATTGCACAGTATTAAGAACACCAGCATTGCTTGCTAATGTTACCACTGTCTGCTTCAGGCTGTTCAGCAGAATACTGCCCAAACCTAAGCCAAGGCATTCCGGATCCACCTGATGACTAATGGCAGCATGAAGCTGAAAAAAAGAAAGGAAAAAAACCCACGCAGATTTTAATTAAGAAGAGAGGTGAACTTGAAAAAAAGTCCACCCTGGAGCAATTGAGTAAGTTCACTGACCAAGATACAAACTTTCGTAAGTAAATTTGTAAAATAAAAGGGAAAAGCTGGCTTGCCCAAACACATACTGAATTTAACCTAATACTCAAAGATTATTAACTATATTTAACTGTATCACCTAAAACTCTGAATTACAATAACCTAAACAATAACCTCAACTGTTTCTACTTCGCTGCAGTATGCTAGGAAAAGTAGCACATCTCCAGTGAATGTCAGATACCTTCTAAAGAGGACATTCACTCTCAAAAATGCTATCTGAAGTTCTTAGAAATGCTCAAAATCTCTGAGTGTATGGGCTTATTGAGTGAGTATACAAGGCTTAATCAATTTACATTTTATTTTTATAGCTCATTTTTAATGAGATCCAAAGGCTGTCGAGAAGAAAAAAAACAACCACTAGCTGCCAAATTTCAAAGAGTAGAGAGTGATATTGTACTTATTTCACTTTTTAAATCAATAAAAATGTTTTAAAGCACATTAAGTCCACTGTTTTCATCCATGCAATTTACTGAAACATTTAGTTCAATGACTGCTCAATGTGTAAGAAATTGAAGGTACCTGAAGCCTCAGAAGGTTCAATGTTGCCACAGCCATACACTCCTTTTCCTGAGGGGGGGGCCAGTCAGAGGAGCCATCCATTCCCTCCGTCACTTGTCTTAGTAAAAGATCTAGCTGCTCAAATGTCATGGGGCAAACATCCACCACAAAAGGCACCCGCAAGCCTATTGACCATTCTGAACACGATGACCAAGCAAAACTCTATAAATGGAAACAAAGTTCAACAATTATTTCCCAAATATAAGATGACACTGATTAGAGATAGGAGTGTAAAGCTGACATCTGCCTTCAAACAGTAATAGAAGATGCAGAAATAATATCAGCACATCTGTTGAAGAGAACCCTCCACTTGCATCCTTGTAAACATACATAAAACCCTACCAATCCCAGAAAAGAACTCTCTCATCACATTTTCCAAAGTGCTGTTATGCCAGTCCAGATACCTCACTATCTTTGCTGCAGGAAACACTCTGCTTGACAACTCTTCGATTGCTATACCAGACAAAAAACAAAACAGGTAAATACCTACTTCTCAGAATACCCAACAGAGGGAAAGCTAGTCATCCCTTTTTGGCAGAGGAATTGCACAAGATTTGTTTTTTCCAAGCCATCACTTATTCAGAATAAGAAATAACAATAAGAAAAGTCATGCAAGCACAGAAAGAGGGACTGGGATCAGTGTACAGAACTAGGCCCAGTGAGAGACAAAGACAAATCACAATTAACAATTCAAAAATAAAACTTACCTGAGCAGGCCCACAAGCAATTCCAACAATATGCTTCGTGTCTAATCCTGGGAGAGCTGCGGGCTCTGGTTTGGTGATCCGCAAAGTATCAAAATGTTGACACTGATCATTGCTTCCCCAGCTATGCACTTCACTATCTTCAGTCAGTGCTAAACAATGGGTAGATCCAGCTGCTACATCTATCACTTTTTTTCCTGATAGGAAAGTCAAATATTGAAAATATAACTTAAAGATTACAATCATTAACAGAAAAATATCAGAGGTAAGGAAAACTGTGCTAATTACAACCATACTTAACTATGAACACATTATGGATGTCAAGAGTCTCACCTTTGCCTTAGTAGTGGATTGGAAGAGTACAGCAAAAGAAAAACCAAGGAAATATTTAAAGATTCTTAAGAGACAGCTTAAGTACAAAAGTTTACAAGTTTAAAAAAATCTTCTCTTTTGTATCCCTTCTACTTAGATATGTTCTCAGGAAAGGTTTATTAAAAGATCTCCCCATCTATGGACAGAGACTGTAAAGTTATATTGTAGTCATTAGTTCAGCAGTTACTTTCAATTAGATCATTCATCATATATGAACAACAATGTTAGGAAAGACAGAGCAATGTAGGAGGTTTCTTCCTCATCTTCCCCTACAAAACCTCAGGTTTCTCACAAATGCAAGAAATAATCTTCACTCTGTTACAAACTAGTCAAAAGTACTGGCACGAACACAACTTCAAACGACATTACTTGTTGCCTGTGATTTTCATTTATTCCATGCCTTAATCTAAGCATATATATACATATATATTTGCATGACAATGCAAAAATACATGTTTTAAATAAGCATTTCTGTGAACATAATAAAAGAAAAGCAGTAAGAGAACACAAGATAAGGAGCATTTTAAGTAGTTGTAACATAGTGGCTCTACATCTGCTAGAATTCTAAATATATAAATGCAGAAGTGATGGAAAATGTGCAATACTACCTTTTTCAATGCAATCAGCATAAAATATGACATAGTACCATCATTCTTAAAGTTGCGATCATTAGTGTCCAGTAAAAGATTCCAACACCACCAAAAAGAACTTTGTAATATTTCCAGCTCTGACAATTACCTTTCAAGCCTTCCAGCAGTTTGGGATATCGAACATGCTCTTCCGTTCCATGCCCAAGTCTCTGATTGTCACCTTTTCCCCAGGTGTAGACCTGGCCATCTTTGGTTAAAGCAATAGAAAACTGACTCCCGCAGCGTACTTTCACAATGTCCAGATCTTGAAGTTTTTCTATCAACTTGGGAGTCTTGCAACCATCGCTGCCTCCTCTTCCCAGTTTTCCATAATCTCCATCACCCCAAGACCACACTTGGCCTTTAAGTCAAGAGAAAAAAAAAACAAAAACTATTGCATTGCTTTTTCATGTAATGAAGGTATGTTTTGACAAGCGAGTTCTTAAAAATCTGAGATTCTATAATAAGCACAATTTTCAAATTGTAATTTAAGAATAAGAATTTTAATTGCTCATTACAATAAGAAGGAAGAAAAAGATTTGAAAAGCTTTCATGTTGATAAAACTGAATATAAAAAGTATAATACACAACATGCACTGAAAATTCATCAGTGTGCAGAAAGTCCTTCTTAAACACATAGGAAGTACAGGATTGACTGCAAATCAAACCTGTAGTATGATCTTTAGTTAAAAACTGCCTTCTTTTATTATAAGGCATTATTTATAAGAACTTGCAAAATCTTTTTCCACATCAAATGGCCAAACTGTCTGTGAAACTTGTTTTCTTAATTTTCCGTTCTTGTCACTGAACCATTTCACAAAATGAAATTAAAAGTGCCATTGTCTATCATGTTCTTTTGAAATACACTACTAAGACTAAGCCCTGATGTAGGAACTTAGAAACAGACAAGTCATTCTGCATCTGCATTAAATAAAACTGTGGTTCAAAAATGGTAAACCCATGCATGTCCAAAAAGAAAGTCTTGTTTTACACTCTGATGCATTTATGTTCCCCACTTGCATAAGCTAGTCTCTAAGGTACTCTGATAAGCAATGGAAGCATGCATGGAGGAGATCAAGAGGGGAAAAAAAAAAAAAAAAAAAATTCTGGGTTTCCATTTCCTAGATGAGCAAATCTTTCAGCTTTTAAATACTACACATCACCATAACCAGCTATAATTTTAAAAGAACAACTAGTTTCCAAGAACTATCTGCTGTCTAAGGGATGACTTTGGGGCTTAACCTCACACTGAAATTCAGGTTTTAAAGCTGTCTCACCCTAGGCACCTCACTCAGGGATGCTCGGAAGCAGAATTTCAACACAGCCTCTCTTTGGCACTTCCTGTGGGTTAACACAGACAACTCTCCTACTCAAAATTCTGGCTGTTGTGACAACATAAGTTATTTGCACTTATATAACAATACATTAAATTTAGACATGTATGTACATATATGTAATATTTTGTGTGTATATTATACATTTACACGGGTATTTTAAATATAAACACCACAAATGGAAATATATATTTGCATGTTCATAATGAATACATTGCATATCTATGCATGGAAATATCTCTGCATAAATTATATGCAAAATGTATAAATGCACATATATATTTCCCGAAAAGGAATTTCAGCTTCAAATTCTTACAGAATTCAAGCCACTAAAATAAGCATATCTGCAGTATAAATATCTTCAGAATGAAAGGAAGAAAAGGTAAGCTTACTTAAAGTTATATTTTGCTACTAACCATTTTCAGTAACTGCAAGAGTCTGAGCATCTCCACTACCACAGGACACATCAATAACTTTGAGTCCTTTCAGCCCTGTGACGAGCATTGGGATGGTCTGATCTTCACTGGAACCTTCAAAACAAAGTAGTTCTGTGAGAAGCAAAACCAAGAAGGCCTGATAGGTTCTTTTGTTTGGGTTTTTTTTGCTTGCTTTTGGGTGTTTAGGTTGGGGCGGGGGGGGGTTGGTGGTGTTGGTTTGGTTTTTTTTTTCAGATTTGAGCATCATGACTAAGGTCCCATATGGTTTCTTAGGTATCTAATGTGGATTTAACCCATGAGACAGTCTTTGCTTCACAAGGAAGGCAACAGAGAATAGTATAGATTTTTCTTCTCCATCCAATTGCTTATTTTCGCATAACTCATAGAAATTTAGTGGTTTTGAGACAATCCCTCCTATAATTATTTCAATTCATGTGCAACCACATATGGTTCTCAAATCAGCGTTAGGTAAGTTGGATAAGATCATTTGAGACAGGCACTAAACAATTCTTTGACAAACAACTTAACTTTAAGATATCAAGTAACATACCGTGACCAAGCCTGCCATAGTTTCCTCGTCCCCATGTATATAGCTCTCCTTCAGCAGTAATGGCCGCACTGTAGGTGCTTCCACATGCAATATGAACAACATGTTTCCCAGTTTGCTTTCCAGATAAAGCAGATATCATCTTCGGTTCCTCCAGAGGGCTATTTAAAGAGAAGGTGACATATTTCACAAAAGGTGATATCTGATGAGTAGATAATAAAAGGTGTGACATACTTGTTAGAAAACAATTGCGGCAATTCTACCTGCAAACCTTATTACTAGTCTGACGTATCAAGATATAAATAGAGCTATAAGCCAAAAATTAAGTTCAGATTGTTCAACAACATACAAACTACTGAAGGAATGGCTGAAAACTATGATTTCTATTTCCGATTAAATTAATGCAGTGTTTTTAAAAATTATTTGTCTACTATAAAAAAAGATTATCTTTAATTGCTATACCTGAACAATTAATTTCATGACACTGCTAACCCTTGTGTAGTAACTCCTTTGCCTTATAGGGAATTCAGCACTGGGGGAATACACTGAGAACCTCTAAAACATATTGATGTATACCCTCTACAGAATACCTCTGTAGAAGACTGCTCCTACACAAAAGCAGAACAGTAATGTTATTGTTTAACATGGGGGAAAAAAGGAATGATATACGCAACATGACTGCATAGGAAATGATGACCCTGCTCTGACATTTCAGTCAATGTTTCTAGAGAAAATGTGTTGTGGATTCATAAAGCCATGAATAAAAGGCCTAATAGCAGTGCAACCCCTACTACACATTCTATCCACAAGTATTTCAGAAAGTAGCGTTAATACAGAACTGGGAATATTAGAGGCAGAGAAAACATGCAGGGAGAATGCAATTTCTGTTCAATAACAGAGGTGAACGTCAAATGCTGAACGTGCTTATAAACACAACTGAATAATTCTTACTATGAGTTCAGAACACTGGCAAATAAGTGTTGTTATTATTTTTATTACATACACTGTATCCCCATGGCCTAGTCTTCCACCATCTCCACAACCCCAAGAGAAAACTTCACCATTTGCTGACAAAGCAAGATAGTGATGCCCATCTGAATGTGCTGCTATCTTCACAATATTTCTAGAAGCTAGACTCTGCACCAGCTGTGGTCCCTGTGAACCAAATAAAAGCAATACACTTACAAAAACTGCTTATATTTTCCATCCCTTACCTATATACAGAATAACTAGTACAGTTTTCATACAGCTTTATCAGAACTGTGCACTCAAATTAATGAGGTGAAGGTATAAAGAAAAAAAAGGTCAAATCTACTATTCGAGTCTGACAAAAACAATGCTTTGAAGTTATTTTGTTCCTATCCTCATAAGGTCTGCAGTATATATGAAAATGGTTTTTATCTTAATCTTACAGGCAATCTTAGTGACAAATGTTTCTGTTACAGTATAGTTTTGTTTGAGAAACTACACAGTTTGGGCACAGTGTTACATCACTGAAGTAAAATCCATTTCATATCTGCCAATTTCTACAGCCGTTACCAAGGCCAGCATACCAATGAAAGCAATTATCATTGTATTCATAACCTCTAGCCTGATAGAAATTACAGAAACCAGATGCATTTCATCAAATCAAATCAATACAAGATATCAAACCCACTATTTCCAAAAGTTTAAAAACAACATAGAAGCTCACAAAAATCAGCATGTCTCTATCTACTCTTCCAAGATACTGTACGTAGTTAAAGGAGCAGACTTATGCTATGAAGTAATACAGAAGAGAACACATTTTTAAAAACACGTAAAAAACTCTCACCAGAGTATCGCTGTTGTACGCTTGTGTATAAACCCGTCCATTCCTAGATAGTATTAGGAAACGTTTCTCTGCACAGGCCACCTGCACAACGCCAAGATTGGCAAGTCCTTCACATTGAATTGGACCACTCACATTAGCGTAATATTTCCAACCTATTAAACCCCAAGCAATGACTTCTTGCAGAGATCCCTAGAAAATAAGACATTCTGTAAGTACTAATTTTGAAATATGCAACTTAATAAAATGCATAGAGCAGATTATTTTTTAAACCTTTATATGCCAAATATACTCAAATCTGTGACAGTCATTACTGCCAGTAGTCAGTAAAGCTTACCTATTAGAAGATATCAAAAATAAAGGCTTGCATGTATTATATTCAGTTTAGTCTGGTACTGAATGAGCTATAAATATCTACGCTAAGCCTTCAGAGATTTTTCAAGTTGGGAAGTTTAACTTTTTTTTTTTTTCTTTTTTTTTTTCTTTTTCTTTTTTTTTTTTTTTAAATATGTCAGACCCCCAACATTTATAAAGTCTGGTCTTGAGCATTTACTCTGATAAACACAGGGAACAGCTCACAACATGGCAGAATTAGCCACAGCACTGTGATAAGAAAGAATGGTTCACAAACCATAGATTTGTACTCCAAGGCTGACTGAAAGAACGCTGGTGTAATAAAAGATACCCAAATTAGACAGATTTCGGCAACTCAACGTTACCTTGTGAAAATCAAAAGGGAATTTGAAGAATCTTAGGAGTCATTTTCCTTCCAAATTGAAAATCAGTTATGCTTTTAGGAAAAATATCTTACTAAATTTGATGTTGCAAACAGTTACCTTATGAGACGTAGGAGAGCTACACTGTGGAGGCATACACGGGGTGGCTAGACGATCTAAATGAGCCATGATCACTACAGCTGTTTGTCTCAGATCAATCGCTAGCTCATTGTCCTGTGGTAAAGTCAGATACCTTAGAAAACTTTCATTTGGACTCAGAGGGTAAGTCAGGAGCTAGAAAAGAAAAAAGGAGCAGTCAGAAGAATATTCAAGGTATTTCTATGCCTGTACACATATAGATACCCAATATATTTTAGACATGCTAAGTATCTGCACAAGTTTAAGAGAAATTGAACTAACTCTGCACATCCTTTTTCTTACAGTAAAGGAAAATTCCAAACACACATGTTGAGAAAATATAGTCAGATTGTGAATATAATAGAAAGTTACAAGAAAAATAAAAAAGATTTACTATGTTTTATCAACCTAAATAGTATTCACTAAGAGTCATAGTTCAATTAACTTCAAACACAACTAAATAAAAACAATGCAAATATGCAGAAAAGTTAACTGGCCACATCTCTAAGTTAATTATCACAAAAGCATTAACTCTGGAACACAATGCTTACCTCTAACCATACTATGGCATTTGTCCTCCTACCTCAAGAAACTCAAATGTATGCATGAAAACCAAATAACAGTGGTGTATATATATCTTACATGGAAAACACTACTGCCAATATTGTTTGGATAATTTTATAATTATTTTAGCCAGTCAAATGAAATTTGATACCAACATAATGCTCCTTTCAAATAATCCACGGGTAAGTACCTGAATCTCTTCCTCAGTATTGGGCACGTCTTTATTACATATTATACTCTGAAATCTTTGTAACAAAGGTAGAAGGGGTGCGCTTGTTCCCTGGGCAGATCGCTCATTATCAGTTTCCCTCGTTCCATTATCCCAAAGTTGAAGCAACAACATAACTGCAGACAACATTTGGCTGAAAGAGGAAGTTTACATCTTCTATTAATAAGCATTCCTAAAAACATTATTTTAGGTTATTCATACAATTCACTTTCTAAATTTTCAAGTTTAGCAATATCAGATGTCACGGCTTTCTATTTTAAACAGATTATCAAAATATCAAAAATGGATTTCGCGATCTAGCTAACATAAGATCTCGATTGCCACTGCATTGCAGAAAAGGTTCACACACTTTGAACCACAATTATTACGATAAACCCACACCCATGAAAACTGAAGACAGGCACTGCTCGGGCCATTCCAACAGACAGTGATGGTTAAAAATCAGAGTGCTCATGCTTCTCACCTTAGTGTACCCCTCTGCACTGCCAGTTCTAGCAATATGGCAAGTGCTAAGTGCTGGTCTTGTAACGGAATGTTTCCTGGCCCTTTGGTACTGGGAGCTCCATGCACATCTCTACATAAAAGTCAAACAACATACATTAACTAAGAAGTAATTGGAAATAATACATATTTGCTTACCAAAAGCATCTACAGCACACCAAGAACCACTAAACTTACAGAAAAATACAAAATTGCTGATGAAAGCAGCTGAGAAGAAAAGCTGACACATTCCACACAAGATCAATTTTTGGAGTGGCAGCTAGGCTTTAAAATTGCCCCAAGCTTCACTATCTACTCTATAGCTCTATTAAATATGCTAAGAACCTGAAAAAAACATTTTTCACAGGTGAAATTCAAATATTCTTTATGATATTCACTATAAGGATGTAGTTCCAGTATTCAAGAGACAATTAATTTCTGGTAACTATTGTAAAAGGGTAACTTTAAGCCTCCTTAAATAACAGGGAAAAGCAGGGGAGTGCTCTAAGTCCAATATGAGTGTATTTTCCCCCATATGCACAGAACTCTGCATTATTTTACTATACTAGAAAGGCACAATTAAGTGTACACATATATTGTATTACCAAAGCACTCTTCATGTGGACAGAGTTTACATTAGTGAAACTCTGTTTTTCAGGTAAGTCTACATGCAGTGATTCAGAATACTCAAATTCAGGTTTTTCTTAAACAGTTAAAGGAATTAAATCATATTTAAAGAGCATCATTTCAACAGTTCATGTATTTTTTTGCTTGCTTGTATAACAACATTAGAAAAGGAAAGCAATCTTTTTAATTTTCCATAAACTATTACGTTTATGCCATCAGCTGCTAAGAGATGCAAGTTTGCCATTTAACAGCTACTTCAGCAATGCTCAGAAAAAGAAACTTACCCAGTCACAACAGACCTTAGGAATTTAGTAGCTCTTTCCACCACTTCCAGCCATACAGAAGATACAGTCCCTTCATCAAAAAGGGATGCCTCTGGTAGAGCTCGTAGTGCATCAAGTGATTCCTGTAGCAATTCACTGCACAGGTCTGCATCTTCACCTAAGGAACACAGTAATACTAGTTACACTCCCATCTTTACAGAAGTCATACAAATTTCTGTATACAATGTTTTGTGGATTTTTTTTCATAACCTCAAGTTTACAAGTTACTTAATCATATGTACAAAGTTCTCAATTTTGACACGAACATTTTGACCGCAAGACTTCTGAAGAACTATCTGCTTCACAAAAAATACATTCAGAAAGGTGACAGCTCTTACACCAGCTCGTCCTACTATGCATCCACTGAGGAAATCAGAAGAACTACGGCTGGCTGGACAAAGAGCGAGCTGCCGTCTGAACAAACAGCACAGACTGAGACAAACAGGTAGGTTAAGGTGGCACAGACAACCTCTGGTTCTGCCAACCTCTGCAATTTGACGATCACTGACAAGTACACAAACTAAATGCAAGTTTCACACTTCTGCTCCAAAC
The DNA here is from genome assembly GCF_965183815.1 of Platalea leucorodia. Lineage (NCBI taxonomy): Eukaryota > Metazoa > Chordata > Aves > Pelecaniformes > Threskiornithidae > Platalea > Platalea leucorodia. The sequence continues at coordinate 73,667,295 of NC_138824.1, forward strand.
TCCTTTTCTAAGCTGCTACTATCGCACAGTAATATAGTGGATTGACCCTGTCTGAAGACTAAATCTAACTTTTCTGAAACCTGGCATTAAAAATACGTTCTCTTCATGAAATCCCAATTTGCCTTCCTGAACACAAAAGTATCCCAGTACAACACAGCACTGGTACTGGCTTGGATGGCTTCGATCAGCAACAGTATTGTTGGGCATAATACCACATAAACATAAGACAAAATTATGCAAATCTAACATTTATAAATGTATAGTTCTATGCAAATATTTTACATGCACACATGCTATAATGAATCATCTGTCTTCTAATGAAAAAAATATATGCAATATGTTACAGAGTAGACCTACCTGACCTCCAGGCTCTACGAAGGAACGCAAATGCAAATGAAAGTGCTGCTCGGGATCCGACTCGGGCCAGTCCTTCTACACCTTTGCCTACAGGTCTTGGGCTAAATAAAATTATATATGCATTGTCTCAATATAATTTGTATAGTAATAATATATATTTATACTATTATCTGTATAATTTGTATATTCAACAATTTTATAATTTCGCTATATGCATGCATATATAATTACACTTTTTTTTTTTTAAAAAGAATTGTACTTTTCTCTTGAGAATGAAGGTGATTAACATCAAAATGTCAACAACCAAAATTCAACTTCAGCTGCTTCAAAGAACAACCAATTCAACCTCCAACATCAAAAAGCTTCACAGAGAAAAAATAAACTAGACCAGCATAATTGACTGCCATCAGAAAGGTGCCTATAGTTACTCAGAGTGAAATTATGATGGTGTATTCAAAATACACAGACGTAAGATACTTCATGTACTCATCATTTACTCAGGAAGTTTATACTTCTAGTTAATTTGAACTGCATAAGCTATACTTATAGGCTTTTTTTAATGAATCTTCAATTACTTATAATTAATTCCATCAATTTTGTCATTTCTTATCTTTCCATTCAAGTGTCAATGTTACAAATCTCTCTTTGCAGCTTCTGTATTGGTGTGTGTAAGGAAGAGAGATAGCTTGAACTTTTGTTAATACCCACTGGACTCACATACATTTCTGTTAACCTTTTTATGCAAACAATCACATTAATTTAAGTAAGCTTTCCTTTGTACTTAATGACAGGAGATTCCCTACTGCTTCCTCTCAGAAAGACACCAACAATTGTGTTTTCTTTTTAATCTCACATCAAAAGAATGTGAACTGCTTAGGACTTTTTCAAGAGAAAAAATTTAAACTGGCATTTTTAGCAGTCTGATAACTTAAATATACCAGTGCTCTTTTTAATCAGAACTGAAAAAAAAAAAATATTTCAGAGAACAGACTATTCAGAGAAAGATATCATTGTCAGAATTCCAATCCATAATAACCACTCATGATATCGACTTACTGTCTCCTTTCATCTTTGAAGCTAGAGACAATCTAACATAAAAATTTCCCTGGCTAAATTGCTTGTTCTGTCAGACAGCAACCTTGTTCAGCTACTGAATAGCTTCTTTAATGCCTCATCTGATAGATTTTTCTATTTTTAGGTCAATAAGCTATCAAGACATGGAAAGTAATCAGACTATTTCTTATTCAGTTAGTTCTCTGGAAACAGTTTCATATAAAATGTACGATTACAGCGTTTCTCACCCAAGCTAAGGAAAACTATGTTCAACTTTTATATATTTGTATTTTTAGATTTGTTACGTGCCTTAACTGAGCAAATATTGACAAAAAAATATATTAATGTTATTAGAACTATGCAGCCTCCATGAGCATCATTTCTGGAACAGGCTACTCCATACTTTCTAGCTGAGTACAACAAAAGGAATTCCTCAATAAAAGTATACTTATAGCTCAAAAAATAATATCTACAGCAATGTATTACAATAAAAACCCACTGGTATGAACAGAAACACTATAAGCAAGCATTAGCCAACGAAGAAAACTGCGTGGCAGATAACACCATGTAAAACCATCTTAAGAAGTAAGAGTTTCTTTACTGCTAATGTTTCACGAGGAGGAAGAAATGACATTAAGCTCTCACACACAGGCTGATAACCTTTCGATGACTTTCCTAATGTATTAACTTGTTCATGCATGTGTTGTTACCTTTTCTTATCCACAGCAGGCAGAGGAATACTACTGCTTTTCCACTTAACTTTGACATTCTCCTGAAGAACGGTCCTGTTCAATGCAATGAAGTATCGTTCCAGGATAACTAGCCTCTGCTTTAGCCTCATAGCTGAAAGAGCTGTTGTAGCAGTTTGTGTGGCCAGACTTTGCTGTTCCTTCACTAGTACATGAAGGCATTCCTTCAATTCATTCACGTCTGAGGATCAGAGAAAAATATCATTTTATGGGCGTTCATCTTTGTTATATACAGTATCAAGAAAAATCAAGACAAATTGAAAACTATGAACTGACCAGAAGTCTGAACCTCAAAACCCAGTGAAACTCCCTGTTTCCATATTTAATGTACACATTTCTAAGCCACAGTATTACATAATCACAATCATACTTAACAGGTGTTTAGACAAGGGCTATCATCAAAACTGGTTTTGTGTGAACACATCTGAACCTTCGTATTTCATGTCTGAAATTAAAACATCATAGGAAATATTTATGTGTTTCAAAAAAACAAGTTAGTCAGCAAATTCTTATCATCTTCAGACCTCAGAGTCAGACCTATCTCAAGTGCAGGCAATAACCTTGCAAGTCCCCACAAGAATATACTTTCATTTTGCACTGACAGATATTATCTTAAGTTCCTCAGAAGTTAGAAAACTACTCTCAGAAGCTCTAGGATCACTGCCAAGAGCTGCTAAGCTTCTGAAACAAATAATGTCAGAAATTTAAGATGTTTGCAAGTACTATTAGCAAATAAAAGACCTGACTTATGTACCAACACTAGAGAATTAATTCTTCACTAACCAGAAAAAGCAGTCAACAGCCCAAAGTCCCAGTAATCTAATAATGGTAACAAGTACAGTGTCAACAACAACAACAAAAAAAAAAAACCACCCAACACTTTAAAATAAAGATTTGGAAAATGTGTATTTTTATACTCTCTGTAGTTTTAGTTTCTAGAACATCAACAAAGTGTGTCCTTAGAAGGGTTCTTTTCTGTCCCTTTATTAACAGCCTGATCACTGGGCCACGCCACTCTGCTTTGCACTGAATTACTGCACTGGTCCCTAAGCCAACCACATTTGCTGCCTGGCTGCTACACAGAATTACCTTTGTTTTAACTGACACCTGACTGAGGGGTACAAAGAAAACATATTTGTGCATATATGTAACAGTGTCTGTGAGAAGATGGACACAATCTTAAAATAAAAAGGAAAAAAAAGAAAAAACCACACCACATTTTTGGAACAGCTGCCTCGAAGCTACAGGAATTTAGACACACTTCTGATAGTCTCTAGTGTTGAAAATTGTATCTAATGAGGCACAATGGTTTTTTTGCAACTGTAACTGTATAAAGCATCTCAAAGTTTTGTCCCCACTCTGCAACACATCTTTGCATACCCAGCAGAGAATTCAAGTGGCCTTCTCTGCCACTGGATCGCATTGCACGGTCACTTATCGTTTGTTGTCAGCCATCACCCCAGCCTGTTTTCAACATTGCTACTCACATTTCACCATTTTATAACATGTTAGATTCCTTTCCCTGAGGTAATTTACATCTTTCCACCTGACTATGAGGAACAACTTATTTTTTTTTCAATGAGTAAGAATAGATTCAGAAGTGTTCCTTGCAGTCTAGACCTTAAAAAAAAAATAAACAAAAGCAATAGCAGCTATTATGCACATTCATACCTTGACTCAAACAACAAGAAATATGACAAAAAAAGCCACACTGTCCTTAATATTAGCCCTATAAAATTCCCCGAAGAATTCTATAGTACAGTCGAGTATAAACAAGTTACATACATACAGCTACTTCAGATCACAATGTAAAGTAACACATAAATGAAACAGATGCCTGCCAAAGGCATGTTTGATTTGTTTGGTTTGGCTTTTATAATGTCCCTTAACATTATGGCCATATAGAAGTTTACTTGGAAAGTTTAATGGATGACTGCATCAGTATCCAGTCTGAAGCTCCAATATACCTCCAGGTTGATCCAACTAAAATTTTGTTTCATTAAATACCACAACGTTGAGAGAAAAATCTCAGTTGTGAAGTGTTAGCATTACTCAGAACACCAAATAAAAACTCTTACAAAATATAAACTGCATGTTCTGAAGCTGCTGTTGTCATCTTAGGTGTGCCTTAACCTTTATTTTATAAGCAAAAATACCATTTTGCAGCACATGGCTTCTACACTTCAGAGTATCATAACAGAACATGGTCAATGCTGACATACCAGTTTCAAGATCCCTCTAAACAAGCCATCAGAAGAGATAAAAATCAGGGGGTCTTTTCTTCCCTTCCTGAACACTAAAGCCCTATCCATCTCTAAATATCACCAGGACACAACAGTGAAGTAAGAGATGACCATACTCTCCACTTCACAGAGGCTTTGCTTAACATTGCTCTTTTTGGCAACCGATTTCATTCTGCAGATTCATTTCCCACATTATGGTCTCATCTATCTACAGGAAAAGTAAAGAAATAGTTAATGAAGAAAAAACAAGACACTTCAATTAACGCTTACGTTTGGGGAAGAGAGAGTCTATGGTGCTACAGAAACCAAGCACTAGGTGCCAGACTCAGCAGAGTCTATGAAGTAATACAGAGCTATGGCATTCACCACTCCTTCCCGGTTGGCAAGTTCTCGAAATGTGGACAACCTCTAAAATTATTTTTGAGAGTTGAAGTAGTAGATGAAAAAGCCCTTCATTTCAAAATAACACACTTATTAAACATATGTGCTGGGGACTACTGGAAAGAAACACTTAGGACAGGCAGAGACCACCTACAATCCTCCAGCAATTACTTTACGAGGAAGCTTCCCTGAAAGCCTACAATGCATACCTTTCAAACCACTTTCAAGCAACCACGGTACTGCTGTTATCAGCATCCCAGCCATTCTGATGCAATAGGTGACACGAACTACTGTATGAACTCTGAATGCATTAAAAAATCAGAATCCTATGGAAGCACACACAATGTATGCACATCAAGCGGTACCAGTTTTAAAGCTGGCCATTGTATACACACACAATATTGTGACTGTGCAGAAAAAAAAATAGTTTATAGCAGCACCTACAAAAGTAATTCCTAATGGTTCAGCCAATACATACTGTGTTACTTAAACTGTAAGATACTCAACATCCTACTCAATGATGTGACAGGACAACTGGCTCATTTCACAAAAAAAATTAACATTAATGTAGGTTTTCAATACCTCAAAGGTTCAATTCTGTTTTAATACAAAAACAGTCCATAGTTCCATGGACTATGCAATGTTTCACAAAACAAAACCTGACAACAGCGCTTTCTAAAGTAAGGGATTTTAGAAGCAAGTTATTTTGCTTTCCTGCCAATTAAGTCAACAAATAAAGTCAAAATAAGACAACACAAAACCTAGAAAAGAAATCAACTAAAATTCTGTCTTTACTTTTTATGAAGAAAAAGGGCTGGAAAGAATTCAATTTTCAAGTGATTAGCCCTAAAAAACCCAAAGTCTTTATATTCAGAAACTAGTAATAGGAAGAGCTGTTCAGTTACAATATACTATTTTCAAATATTTAAACGTTGCATGCAAAAAATATTTTTTTCAAATGGAAAATATGATTTAGTCTCACCAAGATTCAAACCATATAAAAATAACCTGCACGAAGCATAAACTTAAGCTTACTGAACTTAGTTGTAATAAAATTGTTTTCTTTCCCCCTTCTCACCTTGCCTTCACAATCTCAAATGGCTATAATTTTAGGAAGGCTTTCTACCAAAATGAAATAATTCCACTCTTAAATATTTTATACATACTTCTTTAGTATTTCAAGAATGCAAAAGAAAGTTCATATGCAAAGTGTAGTAAAGGCTGGAACAGGTCATAGTAGCCCTATAACCCAGACAACTCAGAACTGAACCAAGGACTGTGTCGTTTTATTACAAGTAACACTATTTTTAAGTGGGCTATATCTATACACTTCTCACTTTAAATCTTCTCTTATTCCATAAGTAAATTTATCTTTATGAAAATTCAGTTCATCGTTAGAAAGATTTAAATATGTCTGGGAATCAACCCAGTGAAACTGATTTCAATAAATCCTCAGGTCTGCACGACACTTATTACCAATGAACTAAATAGACTAATGAGAGAATAGCTTATTAATAGTAACGATTCAAATTTCATCTGAGAAGGTTACAGGGAGCTCTTTAAACAAAACTGTTCATACGCCACCATGCCAGCCCTTGATGCCAACCATCCCTTGCAATGCTTTGCTTTGTCAGTTATTTTATGAAGGGTAGAGACATATTATTTACCTAATCTGTACCTACAATGTAAGAGTTGAAGTCATACCATCCAAGTTTAAATTCTCAGGTTACCATTAGTAGAATACTTGTTAATTGACAACTACAGTGAGTTATCTTTCCGGCTGCAGTAGAGATAGGTAAAGGTTTTACCATCTTCTGTAAAATTTATCACATCCCTCCCTCCCCTCAGCAACTAACATAGCTACATGTCTTCACTTCTTAATTCCTCCTGCCAGAAGTTCTCTGCATTAGAAGGAAAAATACCGGTAGTGTTTAACCCAGATCATTTGACAGAACAGGGTTAAGAAGTGACACGTTATTTAGGTATGCCAGCAAAACTGGGGGGGGGGGGGCAAAACAAGCAGCTGAAGACAGTAACATCTTAAACCATCTCAGTCACAGCCAGAACACTAACCTGACACGAGTCTAAGACAGGCAGCCTGTCCAAAGGCATGTTTGCTCCTGTTTTAGCAGCTCCAAAAAAAAAAAAAAAAAAAAATTAACATACTAAATGGTTTCTTAACATTTATTTCATGAGCTCTTGTAGGGAACACCACAGGCTTCTAACTGGTAAATTAAGAACGATAAAAATGCCAAATATCAAACTGAAAAGTTTCAAGGACTTTGGTTGAATCACAAGCTTTAGTAAAGGCAAATATAGATGTTATGGTGTGGACAGATTTCAGACCTAAAAACTCAAAACACATTTCAAACAGAATTTGGCAAGAATCTACTGTTACAATGAGCACACATTCCTGTCAGCAGCAGAACTAATGTGCTCTAATTTCCTAGAGATTTTTATATTTTGTCTCTTCTTTTCCCTTCCACTACATGGTATTTCCACTGGACAAAGAGCAGATGGAAGATGCAGTTGGCTTGGCTTAACAGGCATCTAATGGCCCTGCAAGCCATCACCACAGAATGAGTGGATTCAAAGGTTAGAGGGAAAGACAGAAATGCAATCACATACACATAATCTCCTTCAGAAACAAAGATAAATATGCTCCCAAAATTATTCTACACCAACAAAGCATATAATTCCTAAAGGGCATTTAGCTTTTTAGCTTCCTTCTGACTGCTCCCCTATTCAAAAGATCACCATCAGCAGACCTCATCTTATTAGTATTCAGCAGGAGAAATAATGAATAGTTGCATGCACATTCAGAATGCATCTCATTTTATGGCTGGGTGCTTAATTTTCAAAGTTTTATATTGTGAGCAAAACTTGTTTAAATTGATGCCCAAATACTCATGCACAGAACAAAATAGCAAGAACTGAGCCTTGTGTGTGTGTGTAAAAATATACATACGCATGCACATACCCCTTAAGAGCATAAACAGCAACCAAACAGACACTTGGAGCTGGGCAACAGCTTTCAAGTTGGGACCGGGGAGGGGGAGGAGCGGTAAGTTAAACTCTGTTCCAAGTGGCAAGAAAGTAAAAGAAAAAAAACAGGGAGGAAGGAGTTCTGAGAAGAAAAATGTAAACCAGAGGAGGTCAAATTTCATCCTTTGACTGAACCATTCTTTTATCAGCATTTCTAAATCTAAACTTAAAAGTACTCATCAAGAAATTTTATTAAAGTAGAAAATGTCGCTATAAAGGTGGTTAAAAACAGTTTTTTCAATGCCATGACTGCTTTTAATTACTTTTATAAACAGTACAAATTTAGATTTAATCATGTAACTAATAGCACTTACAAGATGAAGGTTCTGCATGTCTCCTCTCACAAAGCAAACAAAGATTCGATTGCTGTTGGTAGTGGCACCTATCTCAACAATATCTCACTGAATTCACAGAGGTAATTTTAACTTGCGCCCATAGGTATTGACTCTAAAGCATTTCTTAGTGCAATCAACTATACTAACAATATCGGAAAAACGAAGATGCAGCACTGGCTGTAAACAAGCTCTCACTCATTCATGAGGAAACCCCAGAAGTGCTACATCATGACACTGATTTACCAGCATAATAGTTTAATTCACTACTAATATAAACCAGATCCGACTATACAAGAAAACCATATTCCCACTTCAACTGTACATTGCTTATTTATTTAAGGATGTCTGCATTAAGATTATTTCCTCATTTACCTTTTTGTCCTACCGGGGAAACAGCACAGTAGCATTCCCACAGAAGCTTCCAAGTAGAAAGTACCCTTTTCTAGTCAGACAGCAATTAAGGTGAATTTAAACTAACTTTTTCTGTAAGTATGCAATATTTAGTATCTTAAACACATGGAATGAGATCAGATTACAGTTTTTCAAATTAAGTTTTTACACACATAGTTGTTGCACCAGTTGAGGTGTGGGTTTTTGGTTGTTTTTTTTTTTCCAAGAAATAAAAATCACCTGACCTCAAGTGGTATTAAATAAATACTCAACTATACCCACAGTCTAAGTGAGACGGCTCTATGATTTTAAGCTTTGAGAAAGATTTAGCCACTGCTTTTTCCCTAAGACACACCCCAAAAAAACCCCACAAAAATAAAAAACAAGCAAACAAAAAAAACACCAACAAAAAAAGAAACAGGATTCATCTTAAGGGAGAACTGCACTTTTGTATGGAAGTTGAAAATACTCAAATGTCTCAGATTTTATATCTACAAAGACAGGGTGCATTGAAGACATTTCAAAACACCCAATAGTGATATATATAACATGCTAAGGGTTAGAACCCTTAATGCTGATAGAGAGATGTATGGAATCCATCGAGGAATACGAATAAATAGTCAGTATACACTTAGGAGCGACAACAGCAGCAAAGTCCCACAGAAACCTGTGTAAATTCCTCTGCTGTTCCATACACACATAAATTGTTTGGAAATGGAGACAAATATTTAGGTTACTAAGTCTGTTGGTACTACATTAGTAAAGATGACAGCCAACTGCAAAAGTATGCGGGCAATTAAGTAAGTGAGCAATAAAACAGTATATATATACACTTATGAGCAAGGGAAACAAAATTCCAGTTTTTCCTCTTAACGGGGCTCCAAACAACCTTCCACTCAGGAATGACACCTTGGCACTACAGCAGGGTAGATCTAAGAAGAAATTGGTCCACTGTACAACAGCAGCTGGAAAAACAGGGTATCAAGACAGAACAAAAAACAGAGATCATTATGCCACTTCATGTAACCCATGAGGTACCTGCAGCTCAAGTAGTATACACAGTTCCCAACCCACCTTCCCTGGCATAAAAATATAGGGGGAAAAATAAAAAAAAAGGGGGGGGGACACGGACGGACACACACTAAGTGTTTAGAATAGCTTCTGCATGCAAAGAAGTTGCATGAAATAAGATCTCCACTGAGGGAAAGATACAACTGGGGGGTGATTATGACAGAATTCTTAAAACACAAAGAACCCACCCCACCAGTGTTGGGGAAGACAAGTAAGGAACAACCACTCACTGCCTCTTCCAGTATAAGAACAATGAGGCATTAGGTGAAACCAACAGATACCAAAATCAAGTCAAGGACTAGGAGGAGATAATATTAATGAAATAAAACAGTTGAATTACAAAGCCCCTTGGTACATATAGCTGTGGATGCTAGAAGTTCAGAATGTTCAAAAGAGACTGGACAAATTAATGGAAAAAAATCAACATCAAAAATATTAAAGCCTATTAAGTTATGCCATGCACACATACGCTCCAGCAAAATAAAAGTGGGATAGGGAATCCAAACACACATTCACATTCCCCCAGACACTCACCTCTGGCTCAAAGTCTATAGGCTACAGATATTGTATCATAAACATGGGACCTAATTATTCACTTGGCTACTGCTATTTATGCTATTGCTGTCAGGACATTGAACTAGACTGTCCTTTGGTTTGACTCAATATAGCCAACCTTAAGCACATCATGACTAAGAAAAAGAAGCCCAAGATAAATGAAATACTGCTCTATTTTCTGCAGGTTTTGAACAACCACTTCAGAGGTTTCCTCTTTTTCTCCCCATATCCAGGGCTGAACACCTCAACTTCTCTCCAGATCACATAAGATGCTAAAAACTAAACATTTTCAGAAAAGAAAATTGATGAAAGCACTAAAACAAGATTTTTAGGAGAAGTCAGAAGAACTGGTTAATGAATACACAACCTGGTAAGAATGGAATAGGGGGAAGATATTTTAAAGAAGCACTCAAGTCAAAAACGAGGCCTGAATAGTTCAACACTAACATCAGTTGAGCTGAATATGAAATGGATGAACACTAAGATGCAAGAGAGAAGGAAAAACACCTTAAAGTCAAATAATGACTTACCCATGTATTTATTACTTTCTTATACATTTTTACAGTACTTGGCATAATAAGACCATTCCAAAACAAAGCTATGACTTCTTTGCCCTGTTCTATTAGAGTAGTGTTCTCTGCATAAATTAGAACTACGGAAAGCATTTTGCTTCTCTGAACTTGTGCCAGGATAACAAAACAAGCACAGGGCTGGGGGGGACAAAAAGTACTGCTTCTCAACACATTTTACAAACAGTTTTATTCGTGTGTTCTCAAAAATCTCTCAGCCCTCATGGGAGAGGGATGTCACAAGGCCCACTGGATTAGCCTGTTGAAGTTCAACAGCATGATCCTCCACACTTCTTGGCAAAATAAAATTGTATTACAGCATTTCTAAAACATAGGTATACACTGTCTAATGTCTAGATACTATTTTCATAATGTAAGACTGTACATCATTAAACTCAGTAGAAATAGTTCAGGGCATTGACCTCAAACACAGACTTTAAACGCCTCTTCAGTTCTTTCTGTAAAATAACTCCAAGCTCACATCTCTAAATTATACCTTACTTGTAAAGGAGTATAAAACATAAATGAAAACATAGTAAGTCTTAAATATATTGTTGCTGATCAAGTAAGAATTAAAGAAACAATTCTCCTTTTCAAAAGTTCCTCCATGCTTTTGACAGGCAAATGTTCAAAGGTTCATTTTATTTTTATGAAGGATGACAGAAGAAAAGCTTACAAGTTTTCCTCACTTTATGAAACACTTATACAAAGTATCAAAATTGAAGTGATTCTCTGTATTTTTTTCAAAATTAATTACCAAGCCACAAAAACTAGGATGGCTCAAAAGGCAGCTGTTAGCTATATTTCTGACAAATACAAAACAAAAAGTTACCTACAATCATGAACAAAAGCCACCTGTAACACTTCTATAAATAAACTGCAAGTGTGTTTGCAGTATTGTTTAAGGATTTGTATGTAACAGCTAGGTGATGCAAACTTAAAGCACAAATGGTAACAGAGACCAAGGATTACAAATTTATTAGATAAAATCTTCATAAGTTATTTCTAGAATAAGTATCTCTATGTGCGCCAATAAACCATACTATATATAAGCACTAGAAGTTAATACAAGAGCAAGTTACTTCTTTCTGAAAACTCTAAACACACATATATCCCTTTTGTTCTAAAAAAACTGTGTTTTCCACTTTTAAGAAATAATTGGGGGGTGAACTTAAAGGCCAGGTCTTGTCCCAGACACCTTGGTCAGTGGGGAGAAATTTATAGAATCATAGAATTGTTTAGGTTGGAAAAGACCCTTAAGATCATCGAGTCCAACCATTAACCTAGCACTGCCAAGTCCACCACTAAACCATGTCCTCAAGCACCACGTCTACCCGTCTTTTAAATACCTCCAGCGATGGGGACTCAACCACTTCCCTGGGCAGCCTGTTCCAGTGCGCCAACTACCCTTTCGGGGAAGAAATGTTTCCTAATATCCAATCTAAACCTCCCCTGGCGCAGCTTGAGGCCATTTCCTCTCATCCTATCGCTTGCTACTGGGGAGAAGAGACCGAACCCTGCCTCGCTACAACCTCCTTCCAGGTAGTTGTAGAGAGCAATAGGGTCTCCCCTCAGCCTCCTTTTCTCCAGGCTAAACAACCCCAGTTCCCTCAGCTGCTCCTCATGAGACTTGCGCTCTAGACCCTTCACCAGCTTCGTTGCCCTTCCTTGGACACACGCCAGCATCTCAACGTCCTCTTGTAGTGTGGGGCCCAAAACTGAACACAGTATTCAAGGTGAGGCCTCGAATTACTACATATTGGTAAGATATTCAGCATTTAGATTACCACTTTGTAAAATAGTTTTATTTTACTCTTCAGCAACAAACACTAAATAAAAATATAAAACAAAATAACGTGACCTTCAGCTTACATCTCTTCAACACATTCAATTCTCACTCCCCCTTCCACTGTAGCAGCAATTCTTTTCATTCCTCCTACACTGCAAAATTCTGTCCCACTACTAGAGTGACAGCAAGTCCATCTGTCCTCCTGTCCTTAAGAAAAGGGAGCAAGCTGGCTGGCACAGAGCAGAGGACAGCAGACTGGCAGCTGAACTGTGGCTCAACAGAAACAAATAGCTTCCCTAGCAAATGGGGCCACACAGATGCAGATTCTGGCACTGAAGAGACAATACTTTTCCCAGGGATCTTCAAGTGCTTCTGGGTGAAGGGAAAGGAAAAGGGGCACAACAGACGTCTCCAAAGTTTTTACATGCCAACATCTGAATCAGGCAATATCATGCACCAGAACTGTAAAACAATCCACTGAAGTGAAGCTTCTTCTGATCTGCTATTTTTAAACGTGGACAATTTTAGAGAATGAATTGCTGCTCTGCAGTAATAAACAGCCACGAACTTCACCTGGCTTCAAGATCAAAATCACTATTTTATAGAGCCATACATGAAGATGTGAACACACAAACCATTTTTCCACTGCCATCATAGATGAGATTACTGTCAGCAAAGGTCAGGACAGACAGTTAATTGAACTAGCCATTTCAACCTTCCTCCCATGATTCACTCAAACTTATCTACCAGACCATGAAATCAAAAAGAAAAATCACCTATTAAACCTTTATTGTCTGCAGAAAATTCAGTCTTCAGAAACTAAGCAATTTCTTTTTAGTGTCTGCAACTGAAAAGAAATATTCTGAAGACATTGTAACATTTCACTGTATAACTGCATTTGTTCCAAGTCAGTTTATCACTCCTTCAAGCAGCGTGAAAGGTGCAAACTGACTATTCATGAGTCTAATTAAATCTGAAGGTAATTATAGTAAATGTTTAACTTCAATCACAGCTAACCACTTATCAACTTATTCCACTAACCTAACAGATGCATCTGTCAGCAAGTACATTTGATCCAATTACTTCCTGATGCTACAAAAGTAGTGATCAATATAGTATACATAATACTTCAGTGAGAATGACCAAAACAGCTGTAATACCTGGTTGTTTGCCCCACACCCAACTCTCAACAATCGATTTGGCCCTGTAAGTGGGCAGCGGAGTCTCTTCTTCATCTTTCTTTTCTTTGTCATTTTGCTCTTCTTTCTTTGATGCAGCTTGGCATTCAGTGCTATCATCTAAAAAAGAAAGAAAAGTTAAGATACTTTCCCCTTGAATTTGGTTCTAGATTAGAAATGTAAAGGTGAAATGCCCAACCCACAAGTATACAGCAATATTGTCTATCATTAAGAGTATAGGGTGGGGGGAGCAGTATTTTACCATGTTAACTGTCACAGGTGCTAGGTCTCATGTTACATTTTGTAAGACAGTGACCTCAGAATCCAGAAATCACTGCTGTAACCTCCCAGGGAGGATGAACATTTAGTATCTATACCATCACATAAGACTTGCAAAGGATGCAGTTTAAGTCAGATTTTGCTCCCAACTATCCACATTTCTGTAGTATTTATTTGTTTTCATATTCCATTTCCAACACAGAAAAAAAGATAGCAATTGCCTTAATTTCAAAATCAAGGAGAGCTACATATTGGCATTTACACTAATTTTATGCAGCAGTATTTCCACATCTGTAACGAATCTAGCATCTTAGTAATTACCAGCAAGTAATGAAAATAATACCACCACTTTCTGCCCAAGCAACAAAACACCATTTGCAATCCTTTTGAGATTACTTTCATAAAGACAGAACACAGACATTAGTCACTTATCTCTGTAATCAAAGGCTGCATGAAAGTCCCAGCTTTCTAAACACAGTAGAACAGTAGAACTAGACAGCTGGAAGTCTCTCCTTATTCATATAGAGGATATGGATTTCCATATCCATACCTCCAGTCAGTTCAGTGCACAAGACTGCCTTGCAATTAAGGGCCACATTGGCAGCTGTCTTCCTCACCCTGACCTTCTTTTCTAAAAATATCCCCCAAAATTTCTCAAGTCCAGCATTTGCAACTTACCCACAAAGAGTTTAGTTCCAGCCATTTTCACCCAGCTCTTAAAAATGACTGGTCCTCCATTCCTGTCTGCCAATCTAGTCTACAGAGACTCCCCTCCGCCCCAAAATGTCCCAGCCACAACAAGCCAGGCAAGCATTAGAATTTTGTCGTCTTCCCCATCTCACCCCGCACACCCAAAACATATGCATTTGTACCAGCATATTTCAGAAGACAGTAATAAGCAAGAGATTTACAGCTGTAGCCAGACACAGCACATCTGACTGCAGCCTGCCTCAGACTCAGCATGACCCCACTTGGAGATCAAAGGCTCCCATTACCTCAGAACATACAAAATACACCTATGACAAAGTACAAAAACAGTCAACTATTCTTTCCATCTGGCCTGAAAAAAAATGAATGCCTAATCTGATTGTAACTGCATCTGTGACTGCCTCTTTGTTAAAAATTTGTTAGGCTGTAGACAATAGCACCTCCCAAAATAAACCTTTTTAAGGCGTCTTAATTATATAAGTTTTAAATTAAAGCCAATGTTTCCTAACCTATAACACACACTAGCACTCAGGAGGTGGCAGATGAAGACTGAAGGAAAAAAAAGAGACATAATTGCAGCATGCATGCTGCAGCTGACATTGTGGGCTAAGGAAGGGATAGCAAAGTCACCTGAGAACAGGAAAAAGCAGTTTGGACATCCCACTGGTAAGTGGCAATCGCAGAGAGCAAACACCAAGGAACAGCCAATAGTACAGCAGTCATCAGCATGATAACGCATGTCCAAAATATGACTGAATCTAGCTGTTTCAATTCCAAGGCACAAGCATGTAACATTAAGAGCACAGATTCCATTATAGAGTTAAATCAGTGACTAGGGACCCTGTTTAGCCTCAGTAGTTCAGGATATTCCCACAGTAACACCACAATCTCACTGTTTCTCCACTCACCCACACATCTAGAGACACACTCCACAGGGTCTGGTATTTTAGTTCGTGGCTAGAAGGGTGTTGTGCCCAGACACTATGTTTTGCAGGCAGCTGTAAGAGAACTTGTTACGCTTTTTAACAGATCCTTGGCAGAGGATGACAACAAAGGGCTATGAACTTAGTCATTTTGCCCATCTCCTCACTGCAAATAGAGAAGGTCCAGATCGAGGTGGGAACTTAAGCTTTGTATTGTATAAAAACAACCCTGACACGCAAATCCACAAGGTGGATTTTTTCTTCATTGTCTGTATGAACAGAAAAGGGGATCAATAAGAGAAGTGGGGAGGAGCTGAGCTAAAAATCACGTTAAAAGCCCATGTCGAATTGTTCCACAAAGACTTTTCACTACACTTGCAAAAAAAACCACCTGCCCCATAAGGGACAAAGTTGGTATCAGTCTAGACTGAAAGCAGCAACACAGGCACCATAATTGTGGAAGCTCAGTTATGCTTAATGAAAGGAATTTTTAAAAAGAGAGCCCCAAAGATTTTTCAGAAAGAGCGGCAGAGAGGAAGAAATCTTGAATGAAGCCAGCAAAGGCCAAGATAACAAGTAATAAAACAGTTTTCAAAAAAATGCATGCAAAAAACACACTGCAGTGTTACAACCTGTTTTAACTTCATTTTTGTGAGACCGAAGCATGAATATTGTGGTGAGGGAAAACAACCGTGTAATATTTCCCTGAAATCACTTTCTCTTAACTATGTTTTGGTTTACAGCCTTAAGCCTCCAAGCTGAGGTAGGTATGCTTAGCCAGTCAAAACGGAGCAACTGAAGTTAGTTGCCCTCAATTAGGAGTTAGCTCCCAAATCCAAGTGCAGTAGCTCACCATGTGTGTTCTATCTTGCACAGCAATAGCCTAATCGAGTATAAACAGAGGATAAAAAGGAAGCAACTAAAGGTGGAATTTACATTTCATAGTCAATGATGAAAATACCTGACACTGCATAGTCACCTCCGGCACCTGTTACAGTATGATCTTGTGCTGCTCTTAAATGCCAATAAACTGACACAGTTAGGAATCCCTCAGTAGAAAGAAAAAGCTTGCAACAGTTTCCCAAACAGGTGTTGCCATTCACAAGACAAAAAGTTACATAGTGTGCTTTAGGCAAGGGCTGTATTTTACAACCACTCTAAAATAGTATTTGGTAGTCCCAGATCCAGGAAGTATTTCAGCTGCAATACAAAATAATAATTTGTTTTCTGTCAAAGAGCTTTTCTTTTATATATATACACACACACAACTTCAATTGATAGTTATTTGTGAAGGAAGGATGCATGCCTAACCATTTGCAAGCCATGTTTACACAGCCTTCCAGGTGTAGAGGTCCAGATGACAGAAGATTCTGATCTCCTAACCCTAATCAGAAATAAAGTTTTTCTTCTTCCCTGGTATACCATTTTTTAAAATGCATTCTTTAAATTATCTGTTGAATATGCAATAAAGCATTTTACACTTATGAAGTCAAACTGTCCCACGGGGTGACTACAGACTTCCCTCTGTCCTGCAAGGAGAGTAGGACGGTCCACAGCCGAGTACCGTACTGGGTACAGCCACTGTAGCTGGGCTGGGAGAAGCAGGAAAGGGGGAGAGAAAAGAGGCATTTCTCACTTTTAACGAGTTATTTCTTAGACAAGAAAGGAGGTTCAAAGCAGGAGCCAGCCTATACGCCTGCTCGCTACTACAGTTCGATACGTACGTGGTCTGAACAGTAGCCACCAGAACCAATTCCCACATACTGTTATTCTTATCATAAAGATTTGGTTTCTGCCAGCCTCTCTGGAACTGCTTGTGGCATTTGGGCTTTATTATTTATTTGCAGGTGCAACACTGAATGAGGTTTGTGGATTCCATGGCACTAGGCTGACAAAGGTCCAACTTTCAGGAAAGGGAGAACAGAAGCGAAGAGGAAGCCCACAGTGTTTACCAAAGGCAGGACAGAGCCGTGAAGCTGATGATTTTATATTTTTGCCCTGGAACTTAAAATAGCTAATTGGAACAGAAATTCCCACCTATACAGAAGTTTGAGAAATCAAAAAAAAAAAAAAAAAAAACCACAAACACAAAAGAGAGACCTGTGTAGTTGACTGATAGGTCTTAAAAATTCACAGTAACGGTTCTCTAATTTAAAAATTCAGTAAGAATAACATTATTTAATACTTTTTATTATTTTCAGTACATAGCTTCCAGTAGACAAGATACTAATCTCATCCAAATTTCCTGAGGGCAGCCTGATTATCTTTTAAGTACATGCCATGCTGCAAGTGCACCTGTATTTGGACATCACTACTGTCACAGCTGTGTCCTCAGATGATACTTGGAAACATGCAAACACATTCTGCTGAACGCATTTATCAAACATGATTTTCTGAAAGTGCCACGAACAAAAAACAAAGAAGTTATTCCTAATCAAATGTTCCTGCTAACAGGGGGAAAAAAAATACACTATTTGCATATTCCTCCTAGAGAGAAAAGGAATGCTTTTCGCTATCAATAGCATGTTCTTCCAGTCTATTGCCACTGCTGATATCCACTGAAAGAACGAAGTGCCTCTTCTGAGCAGCCCAGTCAGCATCAACAGAAAGCTATAGCACTAGCGAAGAAAAGGAGTTACAATGGGTGGGCATAAATCAAAACTTCTTAAAACTGACTGAATAAAAAGGACTACTTACAGCAACCTCACTTATTTATCTCCAAATCAGTCAATTTAGCAGAAAAATCTGAATATTGAGATTAAAATATATTGCTTTTAATATAAAAGCACTGGGTTTTACATAAATCTCATTACTTATATGTACTTTTCCCTCTCCTCTTGAATTACATTTGTAGATCATTTATGCAAAAAAAATAACTACCAACTAAACAGACTGAAATATTCTAGATTTTAATTTCATGAAACTTAATTTGAGCTGCAAGTTCAGAGGTCCAAACTGACAGCCAATATTTCTGGTTCCATGATTCACTACTGCCTCACAGAATCAAATATACAATCTGATCAGCATTGGCCAAAAAAAGCCTTGATTAGCTTTTTCTTCTCAAAGCTCAAGTCTAGTAAGCAAGATGGTTGTAGTTTAGCAATCCTGTTTAGTAGTTTAGCAATGCCAGCACAATGGCATTTATGAAGGCTAACTTCACTGAAAGAAAATTCATACATTAATTCTAAGAGTTAAGAGCCTGAAAAAGCTATATTTAAATTTCTAAACTATTGTAGCTTTTCAAGAAATAGATGTTTTAGAAGTACCTATGTAGAAGAACATAGACACTCCAGTTGTGGAAAGGAACAGATGCGATCTGTGCTATATAATACCTACATTTAACCCATCCAGAAGGAAGAGCAAGGGGAAGGTGTTGTTTTAATTTTTATCTTTGTTACTTACTATCCAACTCTATCTTAACTGGCAATAAATTAAATTAAATTAAATTAATTTTCCCCAAGTCAAGTCTGTTTTTTGCCCATGACAGTAACTGGTAAGTGATCTCCCTGGCTTTATCTCGACACATGAGCTTTTCCATTTTATTTTCTCCCTCTGTCCTATTGAGGGGGGGCACTGAGGAAGAAGCTGGGTGGGCAGCTGGCAGCTGCCTAAAGTCAACCCACCACAATACAGTACTGGAAACAACAAGTGGCAGTCTTGCTTTAACAAAAACAAAACAAAACAAAACAAACACCCACCAAAAAAAGCCAAAAACCACCATGAATATCAGAAAGCTTTCGAAAGCCTCATCACAGCTTGGACCACTGACATTTTAAGGTAAAATAAATGCCTTGTTTCTACAGTAAACCATCAGAATTTCTGTATTTTTAAGTAACAGTATCCTACAGCCTTTAGCACTTTATGCCTTTTTAATCCTTCAAAGTCATGTATACATACATATATCCAGCATTTTAAAGAAAAAAACTTCACATCATTATTCCGAATAGGTGTCCCAAGTCTGGATGAACATGTGAAGTCACAGATGATCGACTTGCTTAGCACTTCGTGTTTTTTACTTTATACTGCTCTCTACATTTTGGATCAGAACTGACAGCTTGCATTTTCCTAGTTGATATTTCAATGTTTGCCCTGAAAACAAAAACCAATTATACTACGACATCTTTTTACAAGCTTTCTCAGAATCATTGAAGCACTACAGCACCATAACTGACAAAAATCCCAATTCTCTGTGGCTACTTAAGTATAAAGATACCAGAAGAATAGTTTTCTGTCAAAGACCAGCATCATAAAAACATATGTGTAAGTATCCGGCACAAAAAGAGGAAATTGCATCAATTTCATCTGTAAAGCAGGTATTTACTTTAATATATTGTCTTTATTATTATAGATGTTTGTTATCTTTCTGCTACATGAGAGCAGAGTGTGTTGAATACCATGACCATCATAACACCTCTATCATCAGCTCTCAGTGAATGGGAAAGCACTTCCCACAGTTTATTTAGGGGATAACCCTTCCTTTCATTGCACCAAGTTTATGAGGCCTTTTAGTAATATACATGAAACTAGCCAATCCTAAGAAAAAAATATTACACTACCTCCACTCATTTCATGAGCAGCTGTTGTAGTAGCCTTTCTGCTAAGATCAGCTGCATTTTCGTCCAGTGTCAACAAGAATATTCAAAAGGGCCAGCAGCAGAAGGACAAAAAAAAAAAAAGTTTTCTAACTCTGAAACAGTTAGGAGCATAATTCTAGTCCTTACTACAGCATGCAGCCACTCACAACCTACAAAGCTTATACTCTTGATAAAAATTATGTACAATTTGCTCTCCTCTCAAACTATTTATTATAGCTTCTTTCCTACAGAAATAACTTCCTCTAGTCAAAAAGACTTCCCCCTCCCCCCCATTTTTTAAAGACAACAAATCATAGGTACAAAAAAAAAACCTCTCTCTCCATAAGGAATTGAGCATTAGTGGTTTGAAATATGATGTTTATCCAACAGTACAGTTCAGGAAGTAACAGAAGCTGAAATAATACTTCACTGCTACCAAAGGCAGTATTCCACCCTTCTCCTAGGCAGAGCCTCATTTATTTGGGGGTCACAGAAATTACTGACAAAACTTATCTGACCATTTGATGAGCCCATTTCAGCCAGGTTAAGAAACATAAACCTTTTCATTTTTTGACCAGTTTAATTTTCTGTTCAATAAGGAGTCAAAAGATCACCACAATCAGAAAAAGGAAAAAAGGCAAGAGCAGAATCACTCCATTTTGGCGTAGCCGATCACAAAACAAAATCCACCTCCACCAAAGTAATTTCTCTAAATAGATGCATTACTCTGCCATTTGCAGGATCCGCAGCATTTGAACTGCTCTCAAGTACGCTAGAAGGAAGGGGGGGAAAAAAAAAAAGCACTACATTCTCAGTCAGACTGTGGACAGTTTTTTAGCTGACCTTTTAGTTACCTTATGAAGATTGTAAACAACATTAGAAATAGCAGTATGGGCTCTACCCCATTCCTCAGTCCACTTCCTTTAAACAAAGGCTTCAACTATAAACACACCAAGCATACCAAACAAAAGGACACCGCCAAGCGCCTCTCATAATAACATGCCTAGTTATGAAGTTTAATTTCAAAACACTGGAACAGATTTAAGCCTTCATTTGCCTTTAAGAAATCAGTTTCAATTGTAGTTAATTCAAAATATGAACACCTGCAAATTGTATAGACAGGTGACGATAAACCAAAGTTCTGTGACAGTATGAAATTTGAATTCCATTTTCATCATCGTGATGAAAGAAAAAATGAACAAAGAAAAAAATAATTTAAAAATCCATACCTTTTCTTGGAGGTAGTTCACCACTTTGTGTTAACTCTGTTCCAGGATATACAATCTCCCCATCTTTTACCATTTCATTCCACAAGCCACATAGTCCATCTCGTGTAAAAGCGAGCTGTTAAAAATAATACATTATATATAGTTACACACAACAATTTGCTCTCAAGCTAACTCAAGCTAACATTTGAAATACACCAGATTTTATATTTTGTCCCAGAAGAAAGAAAACGTGTATCACCTCACTAGTATATTCATTGTGTGTGTGTATGATAGGGATTTAACTGATCTTCAGGATCTCCGATTCTCTCGCTATGCTATTTTCATACTAAAAGCACAAATTAGTAACTTTTATATAGGCTTAAATACAGTAAGGTGAACTTACTTTGGTGAAAAATTCTCACAAAAGCATGGATTTTGTCACCTCAGAAGTATCCACACATTCAAAATGACATCATGCAATAATCAGGGGGGGCATGGGGTGGGGTGTCCTTTTTCCCTTCAGGAAAAGCTATCCAAAGAAAGTCAAGCTGCATAAAGTCACAAAACAGGGAAGCATGAGGGAAGTCAATACAGTCCCCCCTCCAAACCAGCGACTGAAGAGCTGGGCACTCAACCAGAACAAATGGCATCAAGGCACGGATTCATAAATGTACTTAACCAGTTCAAACTGGCCCTGCTGTGCACAGCATCTCTCACAGCCCTCCCTCTTCCTTCCAGCTGCTACGATGCCTCCTCTCGCATGCAGGCTAACGCACGTGCGTGATCATCTGCTGGCCCAGACGATGGAACCGATCAAGACTAAAACCAGCTGCGCCTGGGGGAAGAGCGAGGGGCCGCCTCAGCCCAGGTCAGTTCCCAATACGCTACGTGTGCAACAGGACAAATGCTCGCGACAGAACAAATGGCAGGACTGTGCTCGCTAGAAGCACTCGTGAAAGCGCCAGCCGTAACATGAGTCTCCTAACGATTTATCAATTCGGATCTCCCTTGAAGAATCCTAATGACCAGGACAACTTGTCTTCTACTGATGTTGTTCTCTGCTTTATAAAATGCTGCTAAACAGGTGTCAACATCCCCAGCAAATTCCATAATAGCCAGGCTATCATTCGCAACCGTATAGCATAAGGGAGGAGGGGAGTACATGAAATTGAAAAACAGAATACCTTTAGCATACCAAAGTGGTGCAGCAGAGACATTTCAAAAAAAAAATTAAAAAAAAAAAACACAAAACTGCTGAAGGCTTATTCATTAGTGTTTTTGTGTTACATAACTAGTATTCAAATCCAAAGTCTTTTAACAGAGGAGTAATACAAAGATGTTAGTTACACAACTGCTGCAAAATATTTACCGTTATACACAGAAGTCCGCTTATATTTAATTTTGACCTATTTCCTAAAGATATTTTAATGATTAAAGATTACATGTTTTAAGAGTCACAACCACCAGCAGGGAAATCATTTGCTGATCTAGCTAACCTCAGTTAACATGAAGAATTAAAGGCAAGTTGCATGTTTTGACACCACTGCAACACATTAAATTACCGTATTAGTTTCTTGACTTCATATTGCTTACTTCAGAAATTCACTCCAACACATATTAATGATTCCAATCATTTTTCTTTCAGCAAAAAATATGAGCTGACACATTGTACATATTTGTCACTTGCTGTTTCCCGATCTCAGGGGGATAAGAGGGAAAAGAATCACACAGCGTGAGCTAGACATTATACAACTTATCTGCAATTTATCAGTTGTGCAGCACCAGAATTACACTGTGACCATGCTTTACTGAAAGGTACAGTCCCTGTTCTTCAGAGCTAGACAGCATGTAGAGCTTTTGCAAAGATTCTGTATTTTGCTAAAAGCCTTCCATTTGGCTTAATTTTTTATAAATTGGAATAGTCTGAAGTAAAATTGCATTTCAACAAGGGGGGGGGGGATCAACCATTCACCACTGACCGAATTTCTTGCATCATTCTCAGCCTATAAATATTTCAAAAATAAATAGCATTCACTTTCTCCTTCATCAGATGTGGTCATAGTGGGGCACTTAAGGAATTTATTTTTCACAATTTTTTTCTTGAAAAAATAGCTAAACACAACTGTTTCACTATGTTTGGCTCATATGTGATAGCAGTTTGGTTTTTGTTTTAACATTCACCTGTTGACTGCTAACCTATGCTAAAATACAAGCTTGAAAAATAGTGAGTGAGGCAACCCTCCAGATGGGTTGCATAATAAATTATGGTTTTCACAAAGTTAAGTTTTTGTCCGATAAACTCCCTTTTCATACATTTTATTTTACATTCTCAGACCACCTGGGTATGGAAAATTATTCTTACAGCCCTGAAGCTTAGAATCTAAAGGCCTACAGGCTTTGAATTCGAGGTTCTTCATAATGCAGCATTGTTTTATTTCAGAAAACCTACTACTTTTGTCAGCATTGCTATAAAGTAGAATCAATAATTGTTTTCTCCATTTTAACCTCTAATCCTTTCAGATGGCACAAAGTTTACCCAAGCCTTTCAAGCAACTAAAAACTGAAAAAATAAACAAAATTTCTTCTGCCTTGGGTTTGGTGTTCAAATTCTTATCGAAGTAATTTTCTTGGTGTGTTGCATAGAGATAGAGCAACCACCAAGATTATAGGTCACAGAGAGTTCCCCCTCCTTCTCCAAATACCTCATGTGGAAGCTTACACCACGAGCAGCCTTCAGATAAACAACTTTGCTTTTATTCAAGTTGTAGTTAACATTTTCCCAGTAGTATATGTGTTGGGGGAGGGGGAAAAGGACACATGTTTGAAAGTAAAGTAAGACTGGACTTTTTTTGTAGCAATAATCAAAGCAACCAACTCAAAGGACAATTAAGAAACAGCATTTACAACCAATTCAGCTCTCATAACAGGGCAACTCATTTCCAACTGTAACAAGTTCACTATTAATCTCGTCGACGTTCAGCAGACATATTAAACAGTGAATTACTACTATGATATCGAAAAGTGAAAGAAAAGTCTGAGTTTTTAAGTGATAATTTATTCAAGCAATTTTATTTTCATGATCCCAAAATTCCATAACCATAACAGAAGTTTCACAACTCCCTTAAGAGAAATATTTCACTTAACCAACAGAAATGAGGAGGAGTGGCTAATATGCCAGAGGGTCATGCTGCCATCCAGAGGGACCTCGACAGGCTGGAGGAATGGGCTGACAGGAACCCCATGAAGTTCAACAAGGAGAAGTGCCAAGTCCTGCACCTGGGGAGGAACAACCCCATGCTGGGAGTAATCCAGCTGGAAAGCAGTTTTGCAGAAAAAACGTGGGGGTCCTGGTGGGCACCGAGTTGAACATGAGCCACCAAAGTGCCCTTGCCACAAAGAAGGTTAATGGGTGCCCTGGGCTGCATTAGAGGAGTGTTGGCAGCAGGTCGAGGGAGGTGATCCTTCCCTTCTACTCAGCACTGGTGAGGCCACACTTGGAATACTGGGTCCAGTTCTGTGTTCCCCAGTACAAGAGACATAGACATACCGCAGAGAGTGTGGAACATCTCTCCTATGAGGAAAGGTGGAGAGAGCTGGGACTGTTTAGCTTGGAGAAGAGAAAGTTCAGGGGGCATCTCCTTAATGTATATTTTTGCATGCGTGAAGAGAGGGTGCAAAGAGGGAGCCAGGCTCTTTTCCGTGGTGTCCAGTGACAGGACCAGAGGCAATGGGCACAAACTGTAACACAGGAGGTTCCCTCTGACCATCAGGAAACACTTTTTCACTGTGACGGTGACCGAGCACTGGCACAGGTTGCCCAGAGAGGTGGTAGACTCTCCATCCTTGGAGATATTCAGATGATGTCTGGACATGGTCCTGGGCAATTGGCTGTAGGTGGCCCTGCTTGAGCAGCGAGGTTGGACCAGATGACCTCTAGACATCCCTTCCAACCTCAGCCATTTGTGATTCTGTGAAACTAGCAGCTGAAGATAACAGTAATTCAACTGTATGGTAGAAAAGTCAAATATCTGCTTTGACTACACAGTCCTGCTTTTCCTCTTTCTACAGTGTTTTAAGACTACCTTAGCCAGCACAAGCACATACTACTTTCTTCTTTGCTCCCACCGATTCTTGCATTCCGTCATTTGCAAGGAGTCCATTAACACATCCAAGTGCTGAGACAGAACTAGAACTTTGTTCAGAGCAAATTTGGAAAACATCTCTCTTCGGTTTCTATTTTCCAAATAATATGACCCTTCAAAAATATCACTCTTCTTCCACTCAGTTCTTTAAAGAAAGTTCACAAGGCAATCAATGGTGCAGTGCAAGAGAAGAAAAACACATTTGGTGTCTTCACTGTTTCTGACATACTAGGGTTGCGAGTACAAGAGTACCTACCTGTGTTTCGTTAAGTCTAACACTCTCTCACTAGATTGCTTGATTTATGTGGACATCTTTCCCTCTAATAATTAGTAACTTCATTTATGAATGTTTAAAGGGATGACCTTGACAAACTCAGTAAGGTAACAAATTAAGAATAATTAAGTTTTCACTGAACTTTTGCAACTGGCAACAGTGTCAGAGATGTGCACTCTGTAAAAACCCCACAAGGACCCCAAGTCCCTTCTTGCTCCACCACCTACACACTGCCTTCCCAAGACTGAGACAATAGCAGCTCCATCACCACTATCCACTGCCTTACAACCTTGGCCCGTGTTCTTAATCCTCCTACTCATTCCACCAAATCAAGTGCCATTCCCCATGCCCAAAATCTCCCTCGTTCTTCCCACGGCATCTCCTGACCTCAGATAAGACCACAGCCACATATCCTCATCTCCTATGCACCTCACCTTCACAAATCCCAAACCACTTCCACCATTTATCACACATTCTCATCCCCAGACCACATCTTGATCTCTGCACTTGTAAGGCATGTATCTCACCAAATTCATACTTCCCACATAGACTTAAGTCTCAGCCCTGCTCACTTAGCCAAAAAAGCAAGGGCCTAAGCAGACTTCAAAGTGAACTTCTACTATGCTGTAAACTGGGCAGCCCCCACTCTAATCTTCTGCTAATCTTATCTCCACAGTTGAACTGTAATTTATTCTGTCTGGTACAACATTTAATTAAGTCAAAGGGATACCTAGTTTGGTCACTGCCATATGCTGCTGCCATCCTCCAACAGTGAAACTCCTGTCCATCCCCATCAACTCTAGAGAATAAGGCATTGGCATTAACACTTCCTTACATTTCAAGAAAATTAAATCTAGCAACCATAACTGGATAAGCTTCTGAGAATTCTCAAAGCATCACTACAATCTTGCTTTTAATAAGTTATTTCAAGAATAATCAGCAGCTGTGATTTTGTTCTAAAGTCAACTGTTTAAGTTAGACAAAGCTTACTCTGTGTGGTACAGCAGATCATGTTCTTGATGTGGTTTCATAAACTTTCCTGCAGAAAGCATAGAAGCCTCCGTAAAAGTTAACTCGAGCTCAAGAAAAATGAAGCCAGGAAAAGAAAATGACACAAAAGGACAACGATTGATTCAGGTAGGATTCCCGATTATATAACTGCACTGGAAATTCAAGAAAGTGACTTCATAATCACAAAATGTCAATATGGATTTAAAATACAGGCTACCTAAATAATCTTCACCTCAGAATTGCCAGCAGGGGGGGAGGAGGAGAGAATCTGTTCTTCCATTCAATTACTTCTGCAGTAGCCATTGGCTGTATTTAAAAGATTACATTAAAAAAACCATTTTTCTTTAGAAATAGATTTAAAAAAAAAAAAACAAACACTTTTTCAACCCAGTAATGGTGAAGAAAATCACAGAACAGTAAGTCCTTTCCCAGGTCTCTCTGTTGTTAATGCTTTTTTGAATCCATTCAATTGTGTTTCCTTTTTCATTGTCATCTTCAGTATTCTGTCCTAGCTTCCTTCCTTCCCTGCTGAAGCATGCCCTGAAACCACAGCTGCTTATCACATCTATGCAAAGCACAGTGAAACATCATTAAATCTAAACATACTGCTCTAAAGCTCTCATAGCAAAGACAGAGAAGTTCAGCAGCCCCACATTACTTCAACAGATTTGGGGTTAAACTAGAAATGTCCCTGTAATAACAGTCTGCTGGTCTTCCCTTTGTTGCAAAAGTTTATTAACAGTTAATGGTCATATGCAAAGAAACACTATGCAATTCCCTCAAATGTAGAAGAGACATTCTCTAACTTTCTCCATTTGCAGAATGGTAGTTCTGTTTGAGCCCAAATATTTGCATAAACATTAAATTTAATTTCTCTAATCTATCACTCCACATATGGTCCTCACCCCTCCCTTTGGAAATCACTTATTTTGGCGGGACAGCATTACTTCATTTTTTAAGTAAGAAAAAAAAATCCCTATTGCAAGCTTCACTTCCTTTAAAAACATAGGAGCTCTCATTTGCAGTTTGCTATAAGAACTTCTACATAAGCCCTTCATTTTTTGATCAGAAAACAGAAACTAAGAAGAAAATTAACAGGGAATCAACAAAACAGAGAAAGCAACTTTCACTAACTTCTTGCCTTTTAATAGTCAAGACATCATCTATTTGCATTATTTTCTTAGAAGCAAAGACACTGATCTAGATGCTAGCAGAGTAGGATTTTCATGAAAAATCAAAACGCCGAATGTAATTTCGAAGGGAAGGTAAAAAGATTTCAGACCAATGCAACTCTTACAGGTGGCTGTTTCATTTTAAAAAGCTCACTCTGATCTCTGTGGCAAAAGAAGATGACACAAATAGCCTGCCAACCATGAACTCAATGATAACTGATGAAAATGCTTCATATTCCTCTTGTCGACAGCTCTTGCACCTTGACTGTTGCCTAAAGTTTTTTTCCACGCTACAGGAAAATGAAAGTCTTTCACCTCTAACCCCTGCTATTAAGCACAATAGTTCTCTGCAGGATCTAGAATAAGCAGACTAATTAAACACCATTCGAACACACACATGCATCCCATTAGCTGACAGCAGTTCTAGTTTTCCGTTATTCAGCCATCACTAATTATAAAGTTCTCTGCACAAGGTTCTAAATTAGTAGTACAGTACATCTATTTAATTGGAATTATTTTAAGCACAGTTCGATTCAGCAAACTGGGTATCTAGGCTTAAGTAAACAACTTTAATCTTCCCTTCCGATTGTGTATTTTTTTATACTTTTCTTTTAAAAAAAAGAATGTCTTCCTTAGACATGGCCATCAAAACACAATCTCCCATTACACACAGATTTTGATATAAATCTGATGGCTTCTACTAGTAATAGACATAAATAAGTAGGTGTTTTTAGATGTATTAATTCAAATCTAAAAATGTAAATTGGAAAATTAAGTGATACACTAACCTTTCTAGAAACTACATTAAATATGACCCATGAAAAAGTTGCCTGTACTAAAATCCACCTGTTTTATAAATTCATAGGATTATTTTATTAATGGTGATGTTATAGACATTATTATGTAACATGAGAACATATTACATATTGTAGTACTAATGTTACCTCATATTGAGCTGAGCTATCCTAATTTTTCAGCTGCTATGGCAGTTTGTGTTTTTTTTCAGACAACATAGAATATCTTAATTTTGCTCCACCAGGAAATTTAGATTTTTAATAAAACAAATGTTCCTAAACAGTTCAAAGTTATACTAGCAGCTGTAAATCACACAATAATAGTTCAACAATTACAAAGTTAGTAAAAGGATATGGAATAGTTATGGGGTGCACTTGGGTCTTTGTAGAGCATTTTGGCTTCCTAAAATAATAACTATTAGTTTCATATACATTAATATAAGCAAAAATATATTATCAAGATATAGTTCCATTAACATTTCACACCAGTTAATCCTGCAGGCTAGAGGCTCACTGCTATTACAAAAGGGCTTGTGTCTTTGATATTCTCTTAAGAACAGTAATAATATGCTACATCACTCTGGCTTTGTCTCTTAACAGTAACATCCCAAAACTGAATAAGAACATTTAAATTTGGCCTGGATGCCAGCTGGAACAGTGACACATGCAGGTGATTAAACACAATCCATGCTAAAATCCACGTCTTTTTTTTTTTATTATATTAATACCACTATATTACAGACTTATTAATGCACATGGTATTACAATATTGTGTATTACATTACTAATGTGACATCATCTTGAGCTAAAGCAAAAAAGAATCTGATGATTTTCAGGGAGATTTCACTGGCTTAATCCACAATAACCGCCACAGCCATCAAGTCTAAAGAGCAAACTCTCTAGTAACAGTGACAAAAAAAAAAAAAAAAAAAAAAAAAGAGGCGCAAGTCAGACTTTGGAGACTACTAGCCCACCACATGAAACATTTCACTTCCAATTCTAGCTATACTCCTCAATTTTTGCAACAGCAAAGAACTTCATTTAGAAACAAAAAAAAGTTAGTTTTAAAGACTAATCAATCTGTCTATGTCTCCTAAGGTAAGAATTCACCAGTATGATTCTGTTTCTCCAAGGACTTTTACCCATCCACTCTTGGACTGCTGTCCAGTGAACAGTTAAAAATCTAACTGCAAAATGAAGAGTTTCGGGTCTAATTCCAAACAATAATTTGTAGATAGCTTAATTAAGTCACAAAAATTAGTGTGTCTTTCTTCAAATCTCTCCTAAGTATTATGCTCATCTTTTCAGTTCCTGTTGACAGTCTCCTGAACACCAATAAGGCCCTTCTATAGTTAGGTAAAAATATACACAGTAGGAAATCAGCATATTCGGTAGACATAGAACTTAAAGGATTAAGAGACAGGAGTTACACCTATAAAGAAATTTCACACACAGCTAGGTCATGCCAGTCAACCAGTAGCTAAAATAGTCCATCATGCAATAGAAATATTCCCCAGAGCCCAAAACCCCCTTACTTGACAGAAGACATTTGACATGTAATACATTAAAAAGGAGTGACTCAAGATTCACACGCACATTTTTTTAAAATACTGAACACACACATCCACAACAGAGTTCTGTGATGAGGACCTGTGTAATATCAAAAACAGATAACCTAATTAAGAAAATTATATTATACCCAGGAGGCCTAGCTAGTCTTCAGATTCCAGAGAAGTGATGTTTGCGTCCAGCAGATCACAAACGGTTACTGTTCTCTTATTTCATTAATCCCATTATCTTGACTATAGCATGATTGGAAGAAAACAAAGGGAGTACCTTGGCAATTAGAGTCCAACTTGTTATTACTCATAAAGAACTCTTATAAATAAGAGAACCTATTCACAGAAATTTGTTACAAATTAAAATTTTTATTATTAAAAGGAATTATTACAACACATTAACTACACAACGATCTCATAAAAGACAAATATTTCATTGCATTTGTACACACTCAGCTGAAAATAATCCTTAAAGTTTGCATGACAAGTGAAACCCTCCTGTCAAAAGTTTACATAAACAGAAAAAAGGGATGTAGAAAAAAAGGCACTACGAATGACAGGAAAAATCTGACCAACCACATGAACAGTCACATTTTTCACCTCATATAACACAGAAGAAAAGTAGGCAATGCATAGTCAGCAGCTATTACAAACAAAGATTGCCACTTTTTCAGCTAAAATTTCCCTCTATTCTACAATCATTGAAGCAACATATTTGTAATCTAGAAGCCAGATTCCAGGGAACACAAAAATATTTCTGTATTTCTTAATATGCTTATCTTCAAATTGTTTTCTGCTACATTTATTTACCACATTAGCCAAAACATCTAATTCTGGATCAAAACTTCTACTTTGGTAAGAATAAAACATGAAAATAGAATTAATCTAGCCAAATCAAGAGCAAGCCCTGTCATTTTAGAGCATTTACGTACAAGACCTACTAAATAATGTAACCTCTAAGGCTGTATCTGTCACTTCTGATTCCTATTTAGCTTGTTTGATGTAAAATATTGGAGAAAGGCTGCTTTTGAATCACAACTGCATGCAGAAAAACCCTTGCTTAACCACAAGAACAGCTGAACTCAACCATTCAGATGATCAGCATGTAATTTGGGGTGAAGTTGCTCAGGATGCAATTTTTTACATTTTTTATTAATTATTATTAAGCTGTAACAAAGGCGTAATGCTGTATGGCCAATCTCAACAAGAACTTCAGAGTTTTGAGCAGGAACTTGGAAAGGTTATTCAAAGTAAGGTACCTACATGCAACATCTGGGGGAAGGAAGACGACAGACAAGACAAGGACTTACTCTAGTTACCCATTTCATCTGAAACAAACGTAACTGACCCAAACCACTCTACTTCTCTATGTTTTCCACTTAATTTTCAAACGTGAATTGGGAAAACACGATAGTATCCTCACCCCTGTATCATGCAACTTTGATAAATAAACAGATCATCTTCTACAACAAAAGAAAACCTTCACCAAACACGAGCACATTTCAACAAAGACCAGTTCCATCTCAACCACATATCTTTGACAAAAAATTAACCCCCTTCAAAAAGGACAAAATTTAAAGGAAGCCTATACCCATTACACAAACAACTACAATAAAGGCTAATCTGAATTTTTCAAAATATAAATTCATTTCCATCACCTTTTGCTTCAGTTCTCTTGTGCATTAAAGCTGCTAGCTCATATGCAGGCAAGAAGTTTACCAACAGCCAAAATGAAGAAGTTATAGTTCTAGCAGCAATGCTACATACTCAGCTGTGCGCTTTGACGCTCTGCAGAGATAACATACATATGCAGTCCAGCTTGTTTCTAAGCAGAAGGGCCTGGACTGACAATACAGATTTATTTGCAGCTCAAAATGAGTTAGTGTTTCTTCAAGATGAGTTTTAAATCAGCATACTCAAAAAAACCCTATATATTTATCTCGAGAGCAATGCTGCCGTCTTCCATTTGTCAGCTATTTAGACTAAAAGCATCCTTCACCCTTCACCTGCACCTGAAAGGTCACGATTCCAACTCCTTACCTGTAAGTCTGTCTTCAACCATTTGGAGTCAAACCTAGCTTGAGCAGCCAGACAAAAAGGTTCAGAAGACATGGTTCCTTCCCCAGCCTTCTCTCCAGGCTGCTTGAGCAGCCCAACCTGCCACAGAATGAGAAAAATAACAATCTAGCACATGAAATAAACCACACAAGGTTATTTTTGCTCAGACTAGGATGGCTTCCACTTGATCTTTAAAAATTTATCATAAATAAGGACCTTCCTCGTTCGCATCCCCCAAAACTGCACAGGGAGAGGAACACACATAAAGCACAGTATTTGAACCCCAAAACCCCACTTCCCTTCCCCAGAACACTGGTGGAAGGAAGCCTCCCTTCTGCTGCGCTGAGCTACATCAGAGGCCTAACGCTGCCCCTCAGACCCATAAGCGGTGCATGAAATAAATAATTGATCACAGATTACGCAAGCCGCAGGCCGACATAAAGCGATTATCAGGGTCACCCGCACCCCCTCCTCCCCCTCGCCCCCGGCGGCGGCCGAGGCCCGGGGGCTCCCCCTCTCCCCGGAGCATCCCCCCCCCCCGCCCTCACGGCCCGCTGTCACCGCCCGTTACGGTCACCAGCCGCGGCTTTAACCCACCTCGGCCGGCCCGGGGGAGAGGGCCGCGGGGCGGGGGCCGCCGGGACCTCGGCGGGCTGGCAGGGCCCGGGCGGGCTGGCAGGGCCCGGCCGCGCGCGGACAGGGGTCGCTGCGCACGGCGCGGGGGGCTGCGCTGCACCGCCCCGCCCCTCCCCTCCCCCCCCCCCCCCGCGGGGCTGAGGGGGGGCGGCCCCTTTCCCCGCGCCGCCAGACCGAGGCCGAGCGCGCTCGCGCCCCCCTGCCCCCGCCACTGCGGCCAGCTCCACGGGGCGAGGCGGGGGGGCGCTCCCGCCCGCTGTCTCCCCCCCTCCCCGCCCAGCCAGATGGAGGGTCCCTCGCACTCACCGGCCGGCCGTGACCACGGCGGCGGCGGCGGCTCCTCGCCCCTTGCCTTGCCTTGCTCTACCGCCGCCCGCTCGGCCCCCGGTAATCCTCGCCCCTCCTTCCCTCGCCCGCCCGCCCCCCCCCTCGGCCGGCAGAGCCGCTCGCCGGTCCCTCCCTCCCTCGGCACTGGAGGCGGGGGAAACCCGGCCCATTCGCGGCTCAGCCCCCAATACGCCAGCAAAGCTCCCGGCCAATCGGGAGAGGAGGGGGAGGCGGGACATCCTGTCCCGGAGCGGGCCGCGGCGGCGAGGGGGGCGGGGCGGGGCGGGGGCGGGGGCCGGCCTGAGCGGCGGGCGGGCGGCCGGGACAGCGGCTCGCTCAGCAGAGGCGCCCGAAATCAGCAGCTAGTAACGAAAACCGGTCTCCTTTTAGGTGGGATGCAGAGATTTAAGAAAAAAAAGAGGGTTTGGTGGGTTTTTTAAGTCACTTTAGAGATCGTCTGGAAACTATACCGTTAAGTTCCCCTCTAAAAAAAGAAGCGTTTAAATGTTTCAGGGCAGAAAGGTCAATAACGAGTAGTTCAGAGGCAAACAACATGGCAGAAACGGCCTGAAAGAGTCGGGGCTGGAAACGGGGACATGGTGCCGCCGCACAGGAGGGCGGAGGGGTGCTGGGGAGGGAATCGGGAGGGTGCTGATGGCAGGCGGCGAGGGGAGCCTGGCCTGCACGGAGGCAAACGATCACGCTTCAGCGTAGGTTTGTTGAGGAGGATGAAATATATCACCAGTATGAAATTAAAATTAACCAAAAGTCAAGTTTCTCACAATACTTGGACTGCAGCTCCCCGGCAGCTCAGGAAGGAGGAAAGGAGGAGGAAGGCCTGGCAGACGGGGCCATCATTGGCTTTGGCCAACAGAAAGCCACAGACGGAATGTCAGTGAAATAATTGTAACAGAATTGAGGCCATTTGCTGGCGTTTAGGCAAAGGTACGCAACATTTCGGTAGTATTATTTAAGAAGCATTGTTATAAAACACAGTGGATTTGATTCTGCTGGGTTAATTTTCAAAGTAGTAAGTGCAACCACAACCTAACTGCTTAGCCTATTCCTTACCACAGACCTCTCTTGGATCAAGATACAGTAGTTACTTCAAGGAAAATGCTGTAAAAAATTTCTGAAGTGCCTGAAAATTTATATAAAAAGATAGAAATACACAATTTTCTCAAGTTACTCCCTGAAACTTTAAAATACGAACCTTCAAAACCAAAAGTAGTTTCCCTTGAAAAATCTGTCCAAATGCCTACAACTCAAAAGCTTTCAGTTTAACATGAAGGGACTGGAAGTTTTGTCATGGATACCATGTTGTGTCTATTCCGTCTAGTCCATGGCTGAGCAAGAGCTAGCACACCAGGATGGGAAATACTTTAGTCTCTTCTTACCCAGTAGACTGGAAATATAAGAAAATAACATTGAAACAGGTTGCCCGCAGAAGTTGTGGATGCCCCATCATGGAAAGTGTTCAAGGTCAGGTTGCACGGGGCTTTGAGCAACAACATCTAGTGAAAAATGTCCGTGCTCATGGCAGGGGGGGTTGAACTAGACGATCTTTAAAGGTCCCTTCTAACCCAAACCATTCCATGATTCCATGATTTCATGAAAATAGTCATATTGTCATATTCTATATATTGTCATTCTATCCTATTATTCTATAATAAAAACCACTTCGCAATGTATGGAGCCCAAACCAGAAGGAGTTAGTAAAACTTGGTTGAAACCACGGTGCCCACTGGTTGCGCCTACTGCTTGCTTAAGTGATTTGCAAGTCACATCTAAATGAGATACTTTGCATGTGCAACATTCACTGCCAGTTTTTGTTTGGCTCTCCAAGAAGGATATCTTTAGACAATCTGCATTTATTTCAGAGAGTCTTCTTACTTTTATTAAATAACAAATGGCAATGGCCTTTTGCTGGCACTCTTGATGGGAATAATTTGAAGAGTGCATAGCTAGCTAACTTGTTAGACTTGAATCACTGGCCCAGTTAGCAAGTACACGTTTGCTTCAACAAAAATCAAAACATATTTGGGTGCAGTAACCATGGAAATTCAAAGCTAGAGATACTTCTGAAGAATTTATGGATTATTTTGTATTTCCAGATTTAGATTTTACTTCTGATGAATACTTTTTTTTGCATTTGAAATGCACTGTAATAGCATGGTGCAATCTCAAATGGCATTCTCGTTTATAAAAATACGTACCCACCAAATTTTCCACAGAGAAAAGTACCTCTGGTAGAACAACATCAATAAGTACTTTGATAACATCATTAAAAATAATTTTATTTTTACAAATAGTCAGAAAATTCAAAGACTCTGGAGCCTGAAGTTTGTCTCTATGCACAGTATTTGCAGTATTAAGTCCATCAATAACTGTTATTCTGACACTATTTAAATAACAACGGCATGTTGTTTCACTTCAGACTGACCAAGGTAATCAAGGCGCTGTATGGGTCTGACAGACTTTGGAAGGCAAGTTCAAGCCAAACAGTTGAAGTGTTACCACTCCAAGCCTTGCGTTCCACTGTTCTGATGCATACTTCCATCTTAAAGCAGGGTTATATGATCTTGCAATCATTCTCCAGCCGTCATCCTTTGTGCCCCAGCTTGCTAAATTAACCTACTTTACACCCAAGAAAATCATTAAGTGGATCTGATGTTCCTGCCTTAGAGACACCGACAGCCTCAGGAGCTGCAGGGCAGACCACTAGTGAGATGAAAGTAACTTCAGCTCTGCTTTCACTGCAAGTCTGCCAAATCCCTCACGCATCTTTCTTGCTTCCTCCAGAGAAATGGCTGGACATGGAAAAATCCAGTTTCTGTGGACAGACACAGTCAACCATTTACACGTATCCGCTTCTAGGCGTACGGTCAAATCACTATTATTATAGATTAAAGCAAAAAGTAAATACATAAGAATGAAAGGCACGCCAAAACCAAGGAGTCATGCTTTCTGGTCAACCTCTTAGAACACCTACTAACAATACAGAGTGCTCTAAAAATGTCTGGCTCTGGGCAGGAGACATTTCTTTTGTCGTAAATATGGCAGAGAAACCATGCCAGCTTCTACAAGAGGTGCTATAGAGGTGCAGGATGTAGAGGAAAAGAAGGATGGTGGTGCACAGGGGATCTGTGTAAACCACAAAAGGCTACCAACAACGTTGCTGGTAGCATGAATGGTGCCCTGCCCTCACCTCCATGCAGTGCTAATTTGTAGCACTGTCAGGCAAGCCTAAGGAGATGGAGAAGAACAGATGCTAAATGAATAAAATAAAATTATCACAGTAATCTAAAGCAGAACAGGCAGAAGGAAGAGAAGGATCGTTGGATAATCTGGGCAGCACCATATTTCTTTTTATTTCACTTGTGACAGTGGGATCATAACTATTGACAAGATCAGTCTCAAAAATTGAGGCAATTGCATTCTCAAGTAACTAGATCCAAAACCTTAAGAGCCAATAAACAAATGGTGAGAATGACCTTTTTTTTCATCAAAAAGGACCAAAAATAAGCAGGTATATGTTTACATAAAAATAGTATCTAATCCTACCTGCAGGGCTTCTGGGTATAAGCATGAAATCTTTACTAATTAATAATTATTTTAAATGTGTGAGCTCTAGGGAATCCATTCTACTTATAACAGCAGTGGAATGTGTGGCATTTTTTTCTCTCATTAGTGAATATCAATAATTGTTGTGCATGCGAATGCGAGACAAAAACCTCTCTGTAAGAGCGGTGCCTAACTGTTCACTGCAAGACAACGCCTTTTTTGTCTGTAATTTTTTTCAAGAGCCATTTGTGTTGAGCTCTCCCACTGAGTTTGGAACCCTCTGTGTTTTATTATCCACGAAATACAAAA
Source organism: Platalea leucorodia (assembly GCF_965183815.1). NCBI lineage: Eukaryota > Metazoa > Chordata > Aves > Pelecaniformes > Threskiornithidae > Platalea > Platalea leucorodia. The sequence goes on from NC_138824.1 coordinate 73,704,548, forward strand.
TCCAGTCCACTCTGGGCTTAAAACAAGTCTCAAAGAACTTCCTGGCTTACTTCTTAGTGATGAAGGTTTTCCCAAAGAAAGTGAGAAACTTCTACAATTAGCCTTTATTATTTTAATACTCTCTGAACTGAACTGGTGGCCAAAACTTCTGTTTTATACAATTAAAAACTCATGATGAGGCCCATTATTTCTTTATTAGATTATTTGCAAAGAATGACATCAGTTCAAATTGGTTCATACGTATTATTATGCCACACCAGTGCTTTCTACAGGGGAAGAACAGGACTGAGTAAGGACATAAGAGGATTCTCCTCCTTTCCACACACACTAGTATTTCTAAATTGTCACAATGGCACTTTCTACTAGCCATTTTTGCTACTGAATAAATATTATTTACATAAGCAGAAGAACAACCAAACAAAGGAAGCAGCTTCCATGTTCAAAAACCCAAGCCTCTTGCAATCAGTCTCCTAACCCTCTTTCCTCGTGCCTTCTCAGGACAATGAAACAAGATCTTCTGTCTCCATGCATGGCCTTCTGCTCCTTTCTCACCTTCGGTGGTAACAGCCCTGCTACTCCTAATCTTTTTCTCTAACGTATCTCTGCTCCAACCCATATCCTTCACATTCATTCACACTCCCAAGATGATTTCACTCCTACGTTTACTGGGCAGTGATACACACCTGTTCAAGTTTGGAAACCGTATTGTTCCTCCATTACACAGAATTGGGTTAACCCCTCCCTGCCTCTTTTTTACCCTGATTCTAAATGACAAATATTGCTTACACCCAAAATTTCAACAAGTTCTTCTCCTGTGACGATTTTTCTTTGCGAAAACAGTCTTGTGTGAATCACAAGTATATTGTACAGCTGACACAGCTCAATTGCAGAGGTGGTGTTGGAAAAGCAATTCAGAGTACAGAGAACTGAAAAAAAAAAGAAGGATGGAGCAACTGAAAACTGTCACCATAAAGCCACACTTTCCACAGGTAGCTAATTAGAATCCATTGTTAATTACATTTTGCATAGTTAATTATTTTTAAAATTAAAGTGAATCCTGTCCTTGTTAAAGCAAGCAGTAACGTTTTCATCAACTTCATTAAGCTCAGAAGTGCAGCCTCATATATCCTTTATTTTACTCATCCAATGCCAACCACTCTAGCTTTTAGTCTCCCAGAAAAACACAATCCCAAAAGCTTGCTTTCCAGGTTATGTCTTCCATTACAGAGACGAAAGGTTGTTTTGCTTCCCCCAGGTCAGCCTCAGTGTTTCCATCCAGGGAGTCTCTCGCTTTACAGCCCAAACCAGTCTGATCTGATTTCATCCTACATCTGTGAACTCAACAACAATAATGAATTCTCTGTGGCTGTTCCTGTTATTTCTTTAAATTATCAATTTAAAATAATCACTTCATAAAATATTTGAGATGGAGGTTGTTCTCTGACTTGCAAAGTAGCTGTGGAAATGCCAGCTTGAGTATGCTCACTAGACAGATCTTCAGGAGATTTTGGACATAAACACTGCATAAATATTCAGGTATCCATTAGAGACCTGTTGAAATTAAAAGTATTTGGTATACAGTAAGGGATATATCAGAAATTCAGATGGAAAAAATACATATTCCATATACTGAAAAATAGCAGCCTCCATAAGCTCTATCATTTTCAAATTAGATACAATTATTAACTTAAAGCCAAGTAGAAAGTGTTTACATTTAAAAGGCCTTTTCAATTACAGGAATATTCTGTATGAGATTCTGCTAATAATGCCACCTAAAGATATACTACAGTACTAAGCTATGTTCATAAAACTGTTCACCTACAAATATTAGATTTGCAAAATGATCAAGATATAATTTAAAAATCCACCCAAACATCAAGGCAATGCTAAGGGTAGTGAAAATCAACATGGTATTTTACTGGAAATTGAAATATATCCTCACTATTATACTAACCTATATATTGAGGGCAGAATGATTCTGTATCATCATAATATCATGCAAATAGATTATCAGTTCTTGAATATATTCTATCTGACAGAAGGCTAGTTACCTAGTTAACATGTACAAATTAACCCATCAGTGGGCGTCACAATCATTTAATATGATGGAGGGGTGTTCAGTAGGGACTTTGAGCAGCAAGAACATTTTGAATTTTCAGTTTAAGCAAATAAACAACAATGTTGCATTTTTTTCCTAAATTATTATGCAAAGCATAGCTCATTGCAGAAGACTTAGAAACAAAATGGAAATGATTTGGCAAAATGAGAAAAGCATTAAATCCATTAGATCTCAGAAATAAAGAAGTCTATGCCATGCCTTTTAGTTTGGGTAGGTGGATGCAGTAGGATGAAACCTTACTAGACAGAGATGGGAACAGTATCCTTTAGCCAATAATCAAAGCATGAGAAAAATCTCCTAATATATAAGAAGGAAGCATGATGCTAATTTTAATTCTTTCTATTTAGAAGCTACCAAGTATTGAGTTTCTCCTAATGCCTGGAAGGTGGCCAGAAACACTGGCCAAAAACACTTTAGCTTTTATACATTGCTTAATATATAGGGAAATACTTTATGAATGCTGATCGGAATCATTACTCATTTAGGCAGGAAAGGAAGCAGTATTTCTATAAAGGATTTGTTAACCTAGAGCCATATGGTATCCTTTCATACAAAAATGCTTCATAAGGAAAAAAACTTACTTTGAAAAAAAAAAGTTAGAACATGTTGGACTTACACCATGTTTTGTCCTTGCTGCAGGGTGTTGGGAGAGGCATTAGCAGCGGAATAGAAAGGTCAAGGACAGGTTGGTCAAAGCACAAGCCCAGGGATATTGGTCGGGGCAGGGGGAGGAGGGAAGGGAATCAGGACAAATTGTTAGGTCTCTTCTTAATATGAAAAATGAATACCAGCCCAAAACACCATCAGTCTATTTGGCTTATGAATCAGGCGACTGTCCACAGCTCCCTTTCCACAAATGTGTAAAACCAGTCGTGGAGAATCTCTGCCGTGTTTCTCCAACATGCCCGTTTAAAAAGGGAGTTTTTTGCTTCTCTTCTGTTTTGCCAATCCCCACCCCACTTAGTGCAATTTCAGAAACTGTTTTATCCTCGAGGGAGAATCGCGTGATATTTCAGACATGCTGATGCATATTGGACCCTTAAAGTTTGGGGAGGGAATGCTAACAATGTTAGCGATCTAAAATGAAGTCATTAGTTCAAACAGGAAAGAAAACAATCTACCAAGACAGTGTGTGCTTCAGCTTATTCCGGCGCTGGTCTTCTGTTGATTTTGCGGTATGTTCGCTGCAAGCACAATAAACTCTGGCAACCAACAGCCTTCGCACCTGTTATCTCTTCTGCTTTCAGTACAAGAGTATTAACACCACTAAATACTATATAGCAGTTGGACCCATCTTTTAATGCTTGCTTCAGAGCTGTAGTTTTGTGTCACCTCTCAACAGATCACAGATTTGTCTCTATGCCATGTCATTTCAACATATCAGTTACTGGTATTTTTGAAAAATTAGACCTTGAATGTCTTTTTCATTTTATCGCATTCATAATCCTTTGAAGAAAATTAGAGCCTGCGAAATCGCAACATTGGAAAATAAGCTGCTATGAATCTTCTCATCCGTACCAATTTCAAATTACTGCTCCATTTACACAGAGTATATAAGATTTTAACAAACATTTATGAAACCTTTGCTATAAGGTTGACTGACTGCCCCACTATGACAGAAAGCTGAGCTGTCTGTGCTGTGGTGGTAAGACTCCAGCTTTATCACAGAGCAGTTCAGGGTCCTTCTACAGGATCCCTGCCGCTCACACAGTGGCCCTTAGTAAGTGTGTGCGCTTTTGGGTCTGTATACACACGCATTTCAAAACACTAAATGCCTGTCTTCCTCCACCACCACCTGGAGAGTCTGATTCCTGCTCCTACTTCGGTCCCAGATGGACTCTAACTTTCAACATAATATATTTGAGACAGCAATGTTTTTTAAAGTTTTTAGCCTTTGTCACTCATACCACCAGCCCCCTCGATTACTGATGGCATTTAAAATTCTTTTCAGTTGCTTGTTGATTCTGTTTTCTCTCTGATATTGTTATTTATTAACATAGCCTCAAGAGGACCTGAGAAAATCTGAGCTAGCTTTGAAAGTAATATACTACATTTGAAAGCAGAGCCAAAAGGTAAATCTAGTTTTATAGCCTGTCACATTTATAATGAACTAGTTCTGAGGCTGAGATTAATGAAGTTGTTTATTAATATGTTATTAATGAACAACATTTCATACATAAAAAGAACCCTTTACTTTTATGAGTTACTCAAATCATAAAAACTTCCTTCCTGTTTTGAGGACAAACAGCTGCAATCCCATTTGAAATCTGCAGTTGTATTTACTTCTGGCCTGGGAAATACAACTGCAAACACAAAGTTTGATGTAGAGTAATCAGATTTAACTGATCTACAGTGGTATAAACTAGATATAATTGGAGGGGTGTCACCAGGATTATACATATAAAATACAAAAATATCAGAAATAATCCTCTATTTTTATATTTATTATAATCAGTGACCCTCAATTCTCCTCCCACTTACACTGTTGTAAAATACAGGTAGGATTCATTTTGGCTAGTATTATGCATTCTAAGCTAGTCCTTTGGACCATTTCTAGTGCCAGTGACAAGGGCTAGGCACCTCAAATGCAACTCGTTGCCCCTTAAAGCGGGATGGAGGACTTGCACTCAGAAGTACAGGCATCTCTCCACGCATTACACAAGACAGCCAGACAGCGAAGTGAATTCTACAGCAAGGTAATAAGGCTGAAAAGAATGGACTTTTACACAGCTGGTGCTCAGAGTAGCTGAGCCATCTTGTTATGGCTCTTTCAATGATCTTTAAGAAAAATATGCAATACTTTTTTTTTTTTTTTTATAAGAAGGAAGGCCACAGGACTCCAATCTCATTTCTAAAATCAATTCTGATATTAAGTTAACTCCACTGACTCCAGTTATGTTAGCCTGTTACGTTACGTTAGAGCTGGCTTACTCCCAGGACATTACAAACTGGATTCAGTTAGCATTTTATGTGTTGACAGTAGGATTCTCTGTTCAGAAAATGCTACTTCAAAATTGTCACTGCAACTTCCCTGAACTATCAGAATAGTTTTCCAGCAGAGAATTATGCTACCCAAGTTTAAACAAATTTTATTAACCTAAGCCACCTCAGCAAAAATAGCAATACAAAAGCAATGCTTCTTGTCATATTAAGTTTTCACTGTTTAATAGTAAAATAACAAGCTAGGATAAAGTATTTCACATGTACATAAGAAACAAGTTAGAAAAAAGTAATTCCAAAATATAAGATGGCAATATATATAGCAAAACGATTACTCAATGCACTTGGGTACCTGCTGGGGAAAAAGCCCGTCCTTTAAGCCTATAGCCACAAATCACCTGTTTTCTCAGACCTTCAGCCAACACGAGTTTCACTAGGAGCTACCTTTTACTGAAGAATGTTCTACAGTGAGATTCTTCTCTGACACTGATTCTCCAGCACTGAGGAGAAGCTCCAGAAACCTCCTTTTTACAAGTTACATTAGCACATTCTGACCTTTAACCCTGGCATGAAACCATGGTGGATGGGGGTGTTAGAGCAGATTGCTCTCTGGAGTCTTCCTGCTTTCTTACTTCATTCAGTCTTTGGATACAAAAGGAGGCTGCAAAGAGAAGTGTGTGGTGTCCATTTTCATTATTCATTAACTGGTTAATTAACGGTAATTTGCTTCTATTTCTCCTTCTGAGTGCCAGATACAGGAGTTATTTGGACTGCAGTCCAAAAAGCACTTTAGGTCCTTTTAGGTCCTTTTACAAAGTTCAGGGAGTTCCTCCACTGTTTAACGCAGTGATGTCATGCATGGAAGTGCTCCACAGAGCAGAGCAGATGGGATACAGCTTGACTGTCACAGAGTGAAGGCAAATTAATTGGAAACAAAAGAGAAGAGCTAAAAAGGCCTGCCCATGCAAATGTTGCTGCACATCAACCAACTCGTGCCCTAATTTTTCACCTTTTACAGATGGTCCGGGGTATTAGAGACAATGCTGAGGTAACATCCTCACCACTGTGTCAACCCCCTACCTACAAGTGTAGTAGGGTAGGAGATGCTGCACATACATGGCTGTATGTGTTCTGGCAGATTTCTCACATACTCAGAAATTAGTGTAAGTTTTAATTACCTTCAACATTTTGCATAAACATACTTTATATCTGATTTTAGCATCTTTTGCTGTTCTGTGGAAGAGTCGCCAGTGAAGCCAAAATTAGCCAACCCCTTAGCTCTTTATAAGATCAGCAACAAGCAGACCTCCAACTAACTAACATAACTGTTGTAAGTGGCTTCACAGATGATGCTTTGAGTGGTCAAAACAACATATGGGCCGAAGTTGTGCAGACTTGCAGTTATACAAACGGCTATCATTTCAGTAGCTAACACATCACCGATTCCTCTGCATGTAACAAAGGCTTGCTGACTGCTGACTCTGGTCAAGAGTTTAGTAGCAATGAAGGCATCAATATTGCTTTAATATTTCACTGCTCTAATACAAAAAGGAAATCATTTTAGTCCCAGTTCTTTTACAGCTGCTTCTGTATTACTAGACTACATTGTGGTACATTGGATGTATTTTAGATTACAGTGATCACAAAGACAGACAATTTGGATAGACACTAAGTGATGCTTTGCCTTACTTCACTGGCCTATAGTGCCTGATATTAAATCTACATGACAGTCTTGTTAGATTAGTTTAGCTGGAAAGGGCTGCTACTGGGCTAAATTAAGTTAGAGTTTGACCCTTAAAGCATTAAGTGTCCATCCTGTAACTGCAATAAAAATTAACACATCACTAATATTAGTATGTCTAAAATATCGCTGCAACAAAATAAATAATAATAATAATGGAAAAAGAACAAAACAAGAAACTCTGCAAATGAAAATTGCTTTGCATGTATTAATTCAGCTCTGCTGTTTAGCTTTTCAGAGTCTTGTTACAGAACTGTGCTGGTAATACAGAGTAAATATGATTTTGCACTGTGAGACATTTTTGCTTGTTATGCAAATATTACATTCAAATTTAGCAGCATCCCATGTATTTCCTTGGCACACCCATCCTGGACATGAAAAGAAATGACAAATGGTGTACAGTTAGTCTCCACTAACAACTAAACTGGTAAATAAAGTAACAAATGATCCATTTTTTCACTGATTGGTGCCATGTATAATGAAAGCATCTTGCAGAGCCATCTTAAGTACTTAGTTACTTAAGTACTTACTTACTTAATTCATCCTCTAAGTTAAAGATTACAACTCTTCAGCAGTCCTGATTTTCTGTCTTTCACTCAAGACTATTAGAATGCCATACAGACCACAGAAGCTTTACTATTTTCACCACTATAATGTATAGTAATTTGTTGTGGACTTCAATAATAATATATCAGCCAATTTTTGTTTGATTTTTTTTTTATTTGGTGCGATTCTGAACTACAGTTGTATTCCCAGGCTTCTCCTATTTGTGTTATGAGCATTAATGGAAACATCCATTTTGAAATACATGCAAAAGCCAATGTATTACCAGAGAGCACCAACAAGGTTAAGAAAAGTACAGAAGAGCCGTCCCTGATCATCAGAATGGCACTGAAGGAAAATTGAATATGAGAACTAGACAGCACAGGCCAAAACTTCTGAAGGAAAAGCAGGTTGGTAGCCATCTGTTTGACCATTATCCACTTGGATGAGGCGTTATAGACTCTGCCTTCACAAGTTACATCATTCAAGCTCTGCAAACATTTTTTGTCCTACTGTACTGCTGTGTCACGGCTAAGTCTGGAACAATTTTATTGTTGCATATTTTGAACAGAACATCTCATAAATTACTTAGATTGCTGAAAATATTCACCAGGATTTACAGTATACTGCATAAGCAGATGAATGACCTCCAGAGTACTTTGACAAAAATCAATTAAAAATCTCTGAGTTGCAGCAAGCAGATGGCTGAAGCTGAGACCACATCTGGACTGCTAAAAGTTTTAAGCAAACCCTGTAATCTCAGTGTGTAAAAATATTACAAGAAAAATCTCAGATGATCTCAATGAACTTGAAAAATCCCTTTCCTGTTCTAGAATAGGTTTATTGGAGTACAGGATCAATGCCTGGGAGAAGAGCCAGAGATTTATGCAACCGTTGCATTTGAAACTGCACAACAATTAGGGTTAACAGCTTTGCGTATTTTGGAACTTGTCCACTTCACCATACCCGGGACATTGTGGAGGTCAAGGACAGGAGAGGGGATTTTTACCCACCCTACCATTATTGGACAGAAGAAAGATTTTCGGAGATGCAGCACTGGCTGGGTGCCTTACAGATAATTAGATTCTTGTTTCCAGTACTCTACCTGTATATTTAGAGGTGGAATTACACTGCAGCACTTAAAAAAAATACACTAAATAAATGTACATTGCAAAAGACCTGTTAATTTCTAGGATACCTGAGAGACCTCCCATCACAATGAAACCAGGATGTTTCCACTATAATCACAAAGGCATTCCTTAGCTTCAAGCAAGTAAGAGGTATAGTGATGAAGACACCATTTAAGTGGTTGATTCAACGTCTTTCTTGTACAAGAGGTCGTCTGCCTCTCCATGCAAAACGAGCAGCTGAAATGCTCACCTTGGTGTATTTTTATTAGAAAGGGTTACAGACCTAAGTTTCCTGGAATTCAAATATGGCCCCTTCTGCCTCTCTGTCCAAGGCCCATTTGTATAATTTAAGGGATGCTGGACTAGCCCAAGCCCTGGCTCAGAGACTGTGTCGCATGATGCAGCTGAATCTGTCAAGAGCAAAGACCCAGCGGCCCGGAGTACAGCCAACGGGCTGAATAAACACCACGTGAGAGCAGCCTGCAAGACACACGCTCTGGGGGGGCTGAGCGTTCATTCGCATGGTGGGAGAGGCTCTGGGGACACTGGGCTTCTCTGCAGCAGAGGCAGAAGGGAGACACTTGCCAGCGTTTCAGGGCAGCCATGAGGCAGCCAGAATACTGGGAGGTGGGATCGAGTGACTCAGGTGCTGTAGTCCATGAGAACAAAGCTACTGAAAATGGTGGAGCAAGAAGGAGTAACATGAACCAAGAGACGGCAATGAACTACTGGCCTTAGAACCAAAAAAGCCTAACGTTGCAGATTCTAATAGGATATGAATTAAAATACTTCAGTGCAATTAAGGACCAAGAAAAGGAAACTGGATGTAATTACTGTACTACCCTCTTGCATAGGTGAACAAGAAAAGCTGGCCAGATACAAGGGTTCTTCTTCACTAAATGTTTTCTGATTAACTCCCACAGTGTTGCAGTATTACCTTCCACATCTTAAACGAAGGTAACTTCTACAACTTGCTCATCCATACAATTGTAGACCTTAATTTCAGAATTATTACATCATCCAGTCCATTTTTCAGTATAGCATAAGCTGTAAAAATGTATGCTTTTGGGATCAAATATGGATGGCATAAAATATGTACCCAGCCTAGATGTGAAGCCATCAAGAGGCAAAGGTCTATCAGGGAACCAAGTGTATCCTCCCCCACCTCCTGGGGGTTTGGCTGCTTGGGCTCCAGGCTGATCTGTAGTGCAGCTGTCCAGCCTTGACTCAGAACTGTAAGAAGCCTTGGTGGTGGGTCACCCCTCTTCTCTCAAGAGATGCTCTTAAGATTAGAATCTTGCCCTTGGTCTCTGCCTAAGCTACACGGCAGCCCCACCCTGCCTGGCTTGTACTAATGATTCAGACCTTGACTTGCTGTCTTGACTTCCAGGTTTGACCTCAGACCTGATTCACCACTTTGTACTTGTCCAGTGATCTGGACCGTTGGATGAACCTGGTTACACTCACCCTACTATGGGGCTGCACCCCTTGTCGGTGAGGTCGCTGCCCCTGCCTGCCCTCCTGTCACACCTGGCTCCCCTTCCTTTGCTCATGGTTGGTGCTCCCTGACCAGATCTTCCATTACTTCCCTTGGGAGTTTGCTCCATCGGGGCATCACCACTGCTAAACAAAATCAAAGAAATATACCCCTTTCTAACTAGTAACTACTCATTCTTGCTGCTTTTCCCACTGAACTGAGGAACATCAATACCACCTCACCATGAAGGAAGGGATTATATGTTTTGATCAAATTGCCCTTTTATTGCCTGTTGAGATGTAAACCAAGTTCTTGAAGGTGTTCACTCTCAGACATTTTCTTTTATCTCTCAAATAATTTACAAGCTTTTTCTACATCACTAGCTTTTCAACATGCTTTTAAAACATGAGCAGAGCCACACATCCTATTTCAGTATGCTATATACGGTATGTCATACAGAGATCCTATTCTGTCTCCCATTACCTACTTCCATAAGTCCTTTTTGCGCTGGCATATCAAGATTACCTGTTCACGTGCTTGTCCACTAATGTGCCTAATCCTATTCACAGCAAGCTGCTTTTGAGGATACGCTTCCCCTTCCTCTTCTTCCTCTGCCCCCTTCGGCAAGTGGTAATTTGCCTTCCTTGTTCTTTGGCTGAATTTGATGAAACCCAGATTATGTGACACTGCAGGTTTCTCTGCATGATGAGAGCAGGGCATTCTTTCTGTCCCTGTGTCATCTGCAAGTTTCATTTTCTGCACATTGGGAATAGTGCAGAGCCTCACTGGAGCATGTCTATTCAGTGATTCCACAATGACAGCTATATTGGTGCATATTCATGATCTTGGTATCACTTAGTTACCCCCCAACTATTTCATCTGATATGTACTTGCCTACTCCTGTACAAAACTAATTTCTGGTCAAAACAAAGTCTAATGTCTTAAGAAAGTTACATCTATTAAATATATACAATGACTTTTATTGAATTTGTCATCTCAGCAGAGATGAGATCTGTTTTTCTTAATGAGGAAGCTTTCCAAATCTTACGCCGATCCCTTCCTACTCTTTGTAATGTAATGCTATATCAGTTTTTCCCCTGTTATTTTGCCTAGGATCAATGTCAACGCAACAAACCTAATTATCCAAAAAGGGTAGGTGAGATGTCCTAAGGCTGGACCACCATTAACACCCCATTTTTCTTTAATTTCCACAGTATTCCCAGATGTATTAGCATAAGCAATGCAGAGATAATCTCAAATATTTCTGTGGGAAGTTACTTAGACCTGCTGGTTCCAAAGTGCCCATGGAAAGGTGATCGCAAAGACAGCCTAATTCCACATCCTTTGGCTCCTGAAAGAGAAGAACAGGGATTGTAATGATGCCAGGAGGCCAAAGGAGCACTGGAGAGGGCATACCGCACGATGGGACACACACTGCTGTTGGCTGGAACTGCTCAGATAGGTCCTATGTAGTTGAAATACTGGAGTTTAAGTCTTCAGCCCCAAAATGTTGAATGTACGAAGCCTGGAAGACAATGCCTTCGGATAATCATTACGCACCTTGTGTGTGCACCACCGACAGGCTGACACCACAGGACTTGGGCACAGTCTTCAAAAGCTATAGGTAGGAGACTGCCAAAGAATGTGCCCCCTTTCTTACATACTTTATGAACTTATTACATGAGGATAAATGGCTTGTGTAGTATGGTGAAGAGATCTGGGGTAACTCATAATGCTTTCTTCTTCCCTTGTGGAGTTATCCACACCTGTTGCTCAATATGACTTACATTTGCAATCTTAATCACAATGAAAAATAGGTTTACATTTTTCTTCATAATGTCAGAAGCTCAGCCTATTTCCTCCGCCCATCATCCTTCCAGAATCCCTTCCACTTTATCAAAACACCCACACATTTATGCTTCAGACTGATTTATTTCTTAATATTTCTTTCAGCCTCTTTAAACTATATTTCTGGACCAATGCCAGCATCAGCTGTCTCTCTAAGGAAATGAATTTAAGTGATATCCCATCTTGTCCTCCCGCTTTTATTTCTCTATCATGCTTTTCAGAAATATGTATTCGTTTGGGACTGTTTTGAGAGCTCGGTGCTCTCTGAGTTTAAATCTAGCTATCGTTCATCTTTTCCTGGTCTCATAACTGCAGCTATTCCTGCAACAGCCTTTAAGAGTTAATCAAAAAAGAACAGCCATTTATAATTGCAAAATTCACATTGAACTTTCTCCTAATGTTTGTTAGCCTCAGCCTAAAATCATATTTTACACTAGATGAAGTATTCTTAATTTTTGTGAAAATTATCTTGAGCCTCTGAACTGGGAGATGGCTGGATCCACTTTTGGTATGAAAGCCAGAAAAGCTTGAGAACTTGCCTGCTGCTCCTCTGGCTGGCTGGCAGGGTAAGATGTCTCCTATTGGCAAACATTTGCCCCAAAACCACACTGGAGCTGACTGGCCAACCGTTTTTCCCAGAAGGGGTCTCGGAAGGGGAAGGCACCTCGTTCTCTGACTTGAGGAAGCTAACAGGTGTTATCCTCCCCTTTTATGAAGGGGCAGAGCAGGGAGCCGCACGAGGCCTGCGTTAATACCAGCCCAGCTGCCTCTCTGGGCACCTCTCGTTCACAGCTCATGCTCTTTGACCTGATAGTTGCTGCTGTAATGCAGTGCATTTTCAGCAGCATCAGATACTGCTCCTACTTCATCACACTTCGAGCCAAGAAATATAATTATTGATTTATATGTAGGATACCACTGTGAGCAGGAAAACAAATGATTCAGTGCCTCTGTCAGCATTAGTCTTATTAAAATTGTTGGATGAGTTCATTTTTACCTCCGTGCTCTCAGAGATGACCAACTCCTTTTCCAGCCCAAAAAAGAAGAGAATTATTCTAGAAAAAAAAAAAAAAAAATTCAACTTCTGTTTGTACTTGGAATTTGAGGGAAAAAAAGGAAAAAAAAAAAGAATTCTATAAATGGAACAAGCATTTCTCCCTTTTTACTTAATGCCTCAGAGCCATCTAGGTCTCATTTCCAAGTCATCTACTCATACAATAATTTCACAGGAACTGGGGGGGGGGGGGGGGGGGGGGGGGGAGGAAACCTATTTGTGAGGAACAGGGAAAGAACTCTTGCCTGTGTTGACAGGGATTATCCTCAAGCAGCAAGGGCCGTAAGTGGCTGCCCTTCTAGGCAGCGCAGCTCCCCCCGTAGTGCTGTCAGGGACTCACCTGCCCGCGCTGTTTTTAGCTTCTGCTATAGATAGACCTTGCCACTCAAAGGCACGTCCGTTTTCCTCAGCAGCATCCGCTCATTTACCAAAAGCAAACCTCCTGCAAATCCTGCTCCTCAATAGGCAAGTGAGTGCTCTGCAAGAGAATTCAGCTTCGACATTTACTGGCAGCAAAGAGCCCTTGAGCAGCGAGGGGATGATTAATTGTCAGCTAAACCTGCCTGCCTTTAGTGTCCAGTCTCCTTCCTACTGCCTGTGCTCTGAGCTGCAGGGAAGGACCTGAAGGGAACCTGGACAAATGGGAATTCCCATTTGACACTTCCTTTCTTTAAATCTTTTCCCCTTAGGCTTTAGAAATAGCAGGCTACACATGTATTTGCACAAAGGTTAATACTATAAGGAAGCATATATTTTTGATTCTGTCTCAGTGTCTGATGCATTAGTATTTTAAGCCTTAACTCTGTAACAATACAGGTCATCTGTTAAGTTTTCTTTTAAGGCAGAAATGGGATCACACTAGTATTGCATATGGTTAAATTCTCAGTACAGGAATCTGTATCAAAAAATATGACCCTCTAACTTTAACTCAGTCTCCCTTGGATTGAGACCGAGAATGAGAAGTTTGAGCTGAAGTGCTTCATTCAAAGTTACAAGAAAGCGAAAAGTGTTTATCTATCACACATCTTAACAATTGTATATTAAAGATTGCATAGCTGATTATTTTTTTAGTGCAGACTAGACCATAAGCCTCTTGCACATTAGTGAGCACTACACACAGTGAGTGGTAGAATTAGGAACACTCCTCTCTGTTTACATGAGGACTACTCACGAAAGTACCAGTTAAGTTCCTCCTTTAGTAGAGGAACAAGTAAGTCCTTTATTCTCCTCCAGACCTGTCCCTTCTCACAGATACATCTAAGAGTTTATGTCCCATCTGAACTTCAACGACGTTTGCAATAGTATAGTTGCACCAGTTACAACTTCCAGTGAATGAGAAATCCTTTGAATAAATCTTAGTGCTTTAAGCTTTAGTAGGGTAGTTGAACATATAATATCTAACTTATGATGGCCTTAGTCTGCATGCAATGTAAATAACAAGCTGTAGGCTCCACTATCTTCATATAAATGGCACCCCTTAACATAAAAGGGTACGTGCAAGTAGCATTGTGTTTTGGTATGGAGATTCACAGGATTAGGAACGCTGAATGTCATGGCCGTAGGACCATGCACAGCCCGTCTGGAGGCCGCACTTTTCTCCGTGGCTCAGAGGACCACGAGTCAGCCAAGAGCAGTGCTGGATTTCCCTCCTTCCTCCCTTTCTCCTGAAGTAAACATGCCAAAGGGCTTCTGTGTGAATCTTGTGTGTTGTAGTGGAGCAGGATCTCCCAGCCTCAGATCTGATGAGTGAGCCATATTAAAAAGACTCGAAAATGCGTCCTTTGAACTGTGGGGTCCCCCCCCCCACCATTTCTCTGAAGTCTAAAAGCACCTCACAGTCGGGTTTCGTGCTAACCAAGCACAGGGGGACCCGGAGAAGAGTATACGGAAACTCTCTTTTCCGTGACCTCTGAAGCATGGTTGTGGGCCTGCTTTCTGCAGAGACAGGCTCCCTGTTTTGACCAGAGTTTCTCTCCCCTCTTCATACTTGCTCACCTCTTGCTGACTCCTTTCCTCCCCACTTTGCCAGTGAGTCCGTTCTGCTAGGTCTTCCACAGGAGCCGTGGTCCCTCCTGCCTCCCTGCCACAAGGTCCAGCATGACCGAAGCTCAGCAGCTGGGGAGGAGGTAAACAGGCAGCTTTTCTCCCTGCTGCCCACTGACACGGCTTTTTCGTAGGTATACAACATGCAGTATTCCCACGTTGAAGCATAGGCGAGTTAAAAATAATTCTGTCACAGGGTTACTACTTCATACTCATACTGGTGTTCTCCATTTTTTGTAGCCATGTAGCACAAGAGTAAAATAGATCAAGACTTGTACAACAGCCAAAATCTTTCAGACACCTTTCCCCTCCTTTGCCGTAAAGGAGGGGAGGAAACCTACACGCTGGTGGAGTCAGTCTGTACAGGTACAGTAAACCATGTAGTACAGACACGGCTACTGGCCTAAGTAAGCTATTCTGAAATGGCTTACAAATGAAATTTGTAAGGGTTTGAGGTCAGTTCTCAGCTCAGAAGGATTTTAAATGAGTTATCTCTCTGAAAGAAACATAAAGTGTTCCTTTCACATACACATTTAAGAACCTATTTTTTGCATATTTCACAAGAGCTGGCTGTGTCTTTGAGCTGCTGAGCTTTCTGACATCTTGCCCTTGAGTGTGCCATAATTTATAAAAATCCAGTTCAGTGCTGGGCAAGGAAGGGAAGGGGACCCTGGGAACAAAGGACTGCAGCTAACCTGAGAGCTGAAAGTATTTGCCTGATGGTTTGCCACTGATTGCTTATCGTAAACATTGGATTTCCTTCACTAAACGAATGGAAAATCATTTAAGGCATTAGAACAAGGTGCTAAATATAGCATTGATGCTCCCCTCTTTAATAACCATCCTCCCCTCCAAAATGATGGCCTACTGCCCAAGAATTTAGCATAGTGCTGCTCTTCAGTGCAAGTTCAGGCTTTACCAGCCAGTCCTCCCATTTCCCTGGTGAGAGAGCTCCACATTGTGGGAGGATCATGCACGGTGAGCAACAAAAATAAGGGATGCTGAAAAGGGAAAGCATTGCACAAAATTTACCCTGCTATTTCACTAATGACTTTTTCGTGAGGGCAGTGTCAGATGAAAACTCTAATCTCTCTTTCAAAGGGGATAAACTTATGATAGCTGCATTGTTTTACTCTACTCTTCCAAAGCATGTCAACACTGTTAGAGAAAGATACAGCACAGAACTGGGGAAAGGCAGAGTGATCAACCAGCTATTTAAATACATACCCAGCTAAGCTGAAGGTAAGTTTTGATGTCTTGGAATCATAGGCACAGATCAGCATCCATGTCCATTTTAGACATTAAAAACTAAACTGGCTTATTGTAAGGCACGCGTTTACCTCCCTTATTTTAAGAAAAGGTAATAAAGGAGGCAGTGTCTATTAGTTAACTGAAATGCAGGATATGAGAATCAGAATGCCATGACCTTTAAAAATGAAGTTGCTCGGTACCATGAAATTTTGTTTGTGTGCGGTGATTGGGTGACATTTTGTTGTGCCAATTTTGTGCCTGGCAAAAACTTTAATTAAAAATCCAAACCTAATTTCTGCCACCCTGTGACAGTGGCCAGCCTCTGCCCTGTGACACCTTTTCTCTTGAGGCCAAATTCTGCTCCCTCTGGGTGGCACACAATTTTTAATCTCAGAATCACCCCCTCTCACCACCATATGCTGAGTTACCCATTTTCTCTCTGGTTTTCTGGCAAACTTCTTTTGCAGTTACCAATCTAATCACCTTTTTCTTGCTCACAATACTTTCCTTTCCTTACCGTTGACAAGCGAGCCATCATCTTTTTCACTGCCCTTTAATCTTCCATGTTTATACTCCATCAAAACTTAGCGAGCAATAAGCCTCTCCCTCCTTCCCTCTCTGAAACTACAGCTTGGGCCCATCTCTTTGTCACTTCATAGTGTGCTTAGATGGTGAAAAACAGATACTGAGGCAGCATCTTATAAAAGAGATGAACCTTTAATGAAAGAAAAGGCTTGTATGAGGCAGGTTTGCCTCTTAGTCAGGCTGCTCAAACCAGAAATACAATAAAATATTATGTTTTCTCCCCAAACTCTTAAAGGCTGATACCTTTAAAACTATCCACAAATCAGTTGACTTTCACAGCTATTTAATTTAGTCTAATACTATAGACTAGCAGTCTACACAGGGACAGAGACCTCATCCTTCTTCTTGACAAGAAAAGCAGAGGGGCCACAGCAAGGGAGGCAGGGGGATGGATGAACCCACGGGCCAGATTGTCCTTGAGCTACTTTGCTAAATCAGAGGGCAACAAGGCATAGATGTGCCCACAGGGCATCTCCTTTCCTGTCATCATGTCAATGGGGCAGTCATATGGGCAATGGGGTGGTAGAGTTTCTACCAGCACAGTGGTCCTTCTCACCCCTTCTTTCTGTCTGCATCCTGCCTCTGGGATGAGGAGTGAGGTTGGATGACACCTCTGTGGGCTCCTCCTCTGGGAGTAGTCAGGGAGGAGAAGGACTTGGGGGTGTTGGTTGATGAGAAGCTCATCATGACCCAGCAATGTGCACTTGCAGCCCAGAAAGCCAACCGTACCCTGGGCTGCATCAAAAGAAGCATGGCCAGCAGGCTGAGGGAGGTGACTGACCCCCTCTACTCCGGTCTTGTGAAACCCCCACCTGGAGGACTGCATTCAGCTCTGGGGCCCCCACCATAAGAAGGACATGGAGGTGTTGGAGCGAGTACAGGGGAGGGCCACAAAGATGATCAGAGGGCTGGAACACCTCTGGTGGACAGGCTGAGAGAGTTGGGATTGTTCAGCCTGGAGAAGAGGCGGCTTGGGGAGACCTTAGAGCAGCCTTCCAGTACCTGAAGGGGGCCTACAAGAAAGCTGGAGAGGGACTTTTTACACAGGTGTGTAGTGATAGGACAAGGGGTAATGGCTTTAAACCGAAAGGAGGTAGATTTAGATTAGCTATAAGGAAGAAATTCTTCACACTGAGGGTGGTGAGGCACTGGAACAGGTTGCCCAGAGAAGTTGTGGATGCCCCATCATGGAAAGTGTTCAAGGTCAGGTTGGATGGGGCTTTGAGCAACCTGATCTAGTGGAAGATGTCCCTGCCCATGGCAGGGGAGTTGGACTAGGTGATCTTTAAAGGTCCCTTCCAACCCAAACCATTCTATGATTCTATGATTCTATGACATGGCAAGGCTCCTCCAAGGGTCCAGGTACACTCCTCTCTGGTGCACCTATTGCCACTGCTGAGCAGCTGGTATCTGTTGAGTGGGTCCCTGAGTAGGCAGTGAAGATGATTAGCTGCATCTGACTAATAAATTCCTATACCCTTATGTTTTGCACCAGGAGATGCCCGTCCATGATGATACTATAAAGTCCATGACAAACACTATAAAGAAAGAGAGAATAGTATAGATAACTTATGTCCCTTTAGATGCTGGGAACCCCAAGTGATGCAGCATCAAATGGGCCTCTGATCCATGTGCAGCACACTGTGCAGACCCTGTCTGTGGAAAAGGTTACACCATTTTGATCATTCAAGCTATTATGGGATTTTCTGAAAACAAAACAACACTATTCGTCATTTCTACTGTCAGACAGAAAGGATGTTCACATGAGAACTTCTTGCTCCACTGGGCAAGGACATAGAGGTGGTGTAATCACCGGTACTGAGTGGGGGCTGTTGCAGTGAGCTGGCCGAGGTTGTCCTGCAGCCAAGGCGTATGTGGGACAAGCCTGAAGGCCAGCTTGTACGTGCAGCAAAGAACAGACCTGCGCCTGTTGAGGTTGGCTGTTAGTGGATCACTAACTCCTCAGTGTACAATGGTCTTCTGGTCAGGACCACTACACGTTGCCCAACTCCAGTTGAAGGGCTCAAGGAGCCAGGGGACAGAGGTTGCTCTGGGTGCCGGGGATGTGAAAGAAGGCTGACGGGCTGCTGTCTGCCTCTGCATGCTGACCACAGCTTCCTGCAGGCTTTGGAGGTCAGCCAGGAGCAGCAAGGGGAACCACGGGCGCAAGCCCCTGCGTGCAGCCCGGGAGCCCATGGGCAAGCTGTTGGCGACAGACCCTGGCACAGCCTCGGGGACAGGATCTGGAAGACCTGAGCTAACTGCCAGGGAGTACCAGGAGCAGAGCTACTCTAGAAGGGAGAGCAAGCCGGGAGCTGAGTGTGACCAGAGCACAGGCAGTGCCTTCACTAACAGGGCACAGTCCCTGCTCTGGGTAAGCAGGGCAGGGTGGTGACAGGCAAAGGCAAGGTGACAAGTCAGGTCTGAACTGAGCCTTGGAGATGGAAACAACAGTTCAGGGATGTCAGGGGCCTGGCCAGGAGCACACACCACTATGACATAGCTTACACCCAGGCCCGAGCTTCAGTGGAGCTTCTGCATCAACGGGCCCCAGCTGAGGCTGGTCAGGGCACGTCATACCTACAGGGGCCCTCATGGCCCTGACAGCAATGCAGTCCAGCTGTCCCACACGATATGCAGTTGTTGAAGAAAACAAGAGTCTCCACCCTGTGGACCCCTACGTTATCTGACATCTTGCAACTTCTCCAAGAAGCTTAGGACCTCCGCCTCACAGTAGCCTCCTTCCTGACTTCTACCCATCTTGTACAGGTACAGTGATTCACAGCTTTATGATACAATATTGCTGTATCAGCATGTACTTTCACTAGAGGGCCATATTACAATTGCATGGGAAGGCTGGATTTGGGCATTTCTCGTCTGAACCACCATTTTAAACATACTTTGTGTTTAACCCACATGGGCCATCTAGACTGATCAGAGTGTCAAACTAAATGACTATAAAAATACACATGCTACAGTTAAGTTGCTGATTCAGTCTGGAAGTATTTGTTATACTGAAGAAAAATAGTTTCACAGCAAGGACTTTGTTCATTTTTTAATTCAAGCATATAGGTAGGGTGTCAAAGCTAATGATTACTGTTACATAAATGTTCAAGAAACTATCCTGATTTCCCATTTCTCCTACACTTCATTTCAGTGTAGGAGACCTATTGCAGTAATAGTTAAGTGTCTGACTAAAACAGAGATAGAAAGTACAAGGTTTCACCCTTTCAAAAACATTAGTCATTGGAACATAGGTAAGCAAACAGAAAATACTTAGCAGAGTAGAACAGGAGAAGAGTTTGAAGTTTGAAAAAAGAATCCAAGAACAAAAACCCACTAAAAAAACAGCAGAGAGGGAACTCCAGAGAAGGAGGACTTTGTCAACACTCAAATAACAAGTAAAAATCAGCAGCCAAAATGACAGTTTTCCCAGCTGTTAGGTTTTGTATGAATGATGCAGATTGTAGTTCTTGTCAGGTGATGACAGCAGATCGACCTAAGGCTCCCTCTGATGAAGGGAGCACCTCTGAGCACCACCCCAAAGGATGGCTGAAGCTTACCAACAACAATGCACTGAAGCATTTACACCTAAGTCACTGCTAGGCAGGGCTGACAGGCTGGATAACTGCCTGGAAAGGCCAGAGATGGATGGATGCTGTCAGCATATTTCTTCAGGGTGAGCATCTGTCCCCACAGGTTCCCTAGCTCTTCCCTTGGGAGCCAGCCAGGTACTAGCATGACTCGGCCCCTACAGCGATATTTCCCGTGACAAAGGAGAAACCCCTGTCATATATGCACACAGCGCCATTTGGGCATTCAAATGTTGTCCTGCTATTTTGGGACGCAGAGAAGTGCCACTTCCTCCTCGGCAGTGTGGGAGAAGATGCACTGAGCCAGCAGTCCTCAAATTGCTTTTCTACATCCCCCTCACCATAAGTACGTTCTGGATTTTGGGTGCTCTTCCCACGTAAGAGTTGCTTTTGGTTTGGATGGGTGCAGGGGGAGTGCTGGCTGGAGTGCAGCAGGCGACATGGCAAGGAGAGGGCAGAGGGAGAAGGGGGCAAAGGAGCTCCTGACAGCCAGGCTGAGAAAGGAAGCAGGAGAAGTCTGTGACTGCTGCAAGCCACAGAGCCAAAGCAGTACCCTTCAGCAGGGACACCACGACCAGAGACAATAGGAGAAGGCTTTTCCCAACAGCTCTCAAAATCCACGGGTTGCCTCAGCCATGCTTCTTGGTGCTGCCTGTCTCCTCACCCAGAGGGAACGTTTTAAGCACTTCTTCACCTCCTGGCTCTGTTCCCAGGCCATCTTCTTGCTTTCCTCCCTCCCCTACTCATCTCTCATCAGCTCCCCAGGGACAGGCCACCTTCCCTCGCTAGGAGATGTATTCCCCAGGTCCCTAATGGAGCAACCATTATCAGTTTGAGAATAGCCGTGCTAAAATGCCATGCCCTCTCCAAACATCATAAACAGTAGCCCACAGCCCAGGGTCCAATTAATTAGTTAAGATGTGTGGCTTTACTGAAGAAAATTGTTGTCAGGCAGTGAGAAAGCCAAGCAGGATAAGAAAAACAACAACAACAACAAAGTGAAATTGTTGACTCATATTGGTTATTAACTCAAGGCCTCAAGAGAAAACCACTAATGTGAAAGTTATAAAACTGAGAAAAAACCAGAAGGTAGTTACAAGACAGCAACTCAGCAAGACAGAGGATTAGCCTGCTGCAAGGAACAACAAAGCCTGGTGTTTTCCCACGTGACTGACAACTGTGTGGCCAACGAGGACATGTCACCCTGCGCTGGGGTGCTGAGAGTCGCAATGCTTGCATGCTAGGCACGTTAGACCTAGCTGTCTTCTGTGTGCTTTCACCAGGAATAATTGTTGTGTACTTAAAAACCTGTATATTCCTGCTTGCAATCCTCTGTGCATGGAAAAAGATGCCCAAATATTAGTGAACCTGTGGAAAAGAAGCATCATGGCCCAGACACTTAGGTGGCATATAGGTGTGCCACGTCCTGCTCAGCATGCTGGTGTTAGTAGATCCATGTGCTTAATCTTGCCCCTCACTACAAGAAGGCCATCGAGGTGCTGGAGCGTGTCCAGAGGAGGGCAACGAAGTTGGTGAAGGGTCTAGAGCACAAGTCTTATGAGGAGCGGCTGAGGGAACTGGGGTTGTTTAGTCTGGAGAAGAGGAGGCTGAGGGGAGACCTTATTGCTCTCTACAACTACCTGGAAGGAGGTTGTAGTCAGGTGGGGGTCGGTCTCTTCTCCCTAGTAACGAGTGACAGGACGAGAGGAAACGGCCTCAAGCTGCACCAGGGGAGGTTTAGGTTGGATATTAGGAAAAACTTCTTCACCAAGAGGGTGGTCAGGCACTGGAACAGGCTGCCCAGGGAAGTGGTTGAGTCTCCATCCCTGGAGGTATTTAAAGAACGGATGGATATGGTGCTTGAAGACAGGGTATAGATGGACTTGGCAGTGATAGGTTGACAGTTGGATTCGATGATCTTAAGGGTCTTTTCCAACCTTGACGATTCTATGGTTCTATGATTCTATAATCTCAGATACTGAGAAGAGCTCAGTACCGAATCTCAGAGGGTAACTGTAATGCATTCATTTCACAGCTCAGATGAGAAAGTGTTTGCATGTATTTGCTTTAAGCACTACTGCAAATAGCAGGCTGTTTTCTTACTTGATAGAAAACAAAATTTCCATCCACTGTCTCAGCATCTCAGCACGGTGGTCATTTCCTCAAGCTACTGCGTGGCTGTAGCCTACCTTCTAGCAGCAAGGCAAGCCATGGCTTTGATTCTGCTACTACTGTGTTTCTCATTGTTTATATCATTTGATAAGAGTTTGTGTTTGATGATATAGGCGTCCAGGCTCTACAGGGAAGAGCGCTTTTACATCCTGCTATATTGTCAGCAACCACTTGGCCACGCTCTCATCATCACAAAGGCAGAAGGAAGAATGGGCTAATGCTTGGTGGCCCCCCATGCCTTGTGCAGGACGGCTTATATGCACAGTGCTCCTCAGCCATTCCCACAGCAGGAAGAAATGGCATGGGTACAGAAACCTGCAGAAAGAACCACCCTCTACCCAAAATGGGTCTTCTTCCTAAGCCAGGCAGTAGTCCTGGGTGCAGTGCAGTATTAGTGAAGTATGCTTCTGGTTCCTGAGCTAAGATCTGTTTTGCTACTTGATACTGCAGCTGGCATATTTCCTTCTCCCTATGCATCTGACTAATGCACTTCTCAAAATCCAGCTGGCTTTTTGCTTTTTGAGGAGAGGGAACTCTGACAACGGTGGCTGAAAGCTTTCCCTGCTCTAACCTGGCAGGTGTTGCCGCACCATCATTGTCCCTGAGCTCAGAGTGGGGTAGAAGAAGTTAAAAAAAAAAATTTAAAAAAAGAACAAAACAAACAGACAAAACAATGATTTATTTAAGGGCCAAAAGAGGGAAGTCTCCCAAATATTAATTTTGGGGGTTGGCAAAACTGAAGTCAGCCAAACGGAGTCCAAAAGAAACATTAAGGTAGAGAATTATTCTGTTTCAGCTACTGGCTAAATCACAGCGAGGAAGGAGCTTCAGACATTCCTGCTGTTCTGTTGCTGAAGTAGCAATTATCTTATCTGCCTTTCACAGTGCTATTATGCAGTCAGCCTCATTTGAAGGAAAGATGTCCTGAGATAAAAGATTTAAAAATACTTTGTTCGCAAGTTCCTTTTAAAAAGTGTTGTTTTGTTCTGTTTCCTTTTTTTAAGTCACATTTATTTGGCAAAGGAGCCTCATCATTTCATTGAGTTTCAGATTAGATCATTAGACCTGAGACACTACTATTTGTTACAGTCGTCCATGACTCCCAACCACAAGATCTGATTTCAGCAGTGGTTATCATTAAAATACTCTTTATCATTAAAGCTAGAGATACTATGATGTACATTAAAGACCACTTTAGCCCTCAGCAGTCTGTACGCAGGAAGACTTGCCCTGAAGGTTGACACTACCTGCAATATTTGCTGGACATGTCATATAGCTAGTAAATGTTTTTAGGCACTTCAAAGTTAGTGACAGCTAAGCACAGGGATTCCTGTTCTCGGATCTCATTCTGACAGTTTAGCAACCCCTAATACCTTTTGTGTGCAAGTCAATTGTTGTCAGGGTACCAATAATCACGATCTTCATATATCTAGGATAAACGTAGCAGTAGAACTGTAAGAGGGACTGACCCCTTTGGAGTAAGTATTTGAGGAGCAAACAGTATCAGAGAAATCTTTAAGACAGATGTATGTCAAAGAGACCCCAAATGCATAAGTGAAATAGCTGAAATAAGAATAAACTCATTAATTCAGTCTAATAATTGTCCCACATCCCTGGTATCTCATCTGCTAAGGACCAGAAACATTACTTCCAATTTCACCCCAGTTAGTTAGCATTCCTGTCGGCTGCTTTGTGTGAGCTCAGGCCAAATTCTACCGAAGCATTTTAGTCATCACTAAAACCCACTTTATGTTAGGATCCATGACATACAACAGGGACCTATCATATAATAGGCACCGTGACTACTAAGAGAAATTACTTTTAAATGTAGACATTTCCAGGATTTATAGAAGATGAATGAATTTACCTAGAAGGTGACAATGCCTTTCTGACATTGCCTAAGACTTTAATGTTGTGCTTAATATAAATATAGCCTTGTCTTATTAAAAGGTGCAGATCAGCATATGCGATCATTGTGTGATAACACTGAACATCTGCCAAACACAGAGACACTAACCTCATGCCAGTTGGTTCCTTCCAGCTTAGATAAGTAACTACCACAGCTGCCATTCATTACAACTCTCAGACCAGCTCTGTTTTAAATAGTAAACTAAGTTCTAAATTTTAAATATTAAATACTAAAATAGCTGGCTCTGAAGCTGCTCTGATTTGGAGTAGAGGAACTTCATGGAAAGCCTCCTTCTCCATGCACGGGCTGGTAGACTCTCCCTAGAAACAGGTTACATCAGCCCATCACCCTTGCATCAGCCCATCGCCATTTCTCTTGCTAGGACCCTGTTTAAGCCGATTAGCTGGGAACCCCAGCTTCTCAGTACCCTTGTCCCAGAGCAGACAGGCTGCTTCTTTGTGCCCTCCGGGGCAATAGTGAGTGAAGCTGGAGATGCTGAGAAGGCACAGATTTAGTAGATAAAACATATTACTAGGACGGTGGCGTATTGTAAACACCTAGAATTGAATCACTGGGTCCCTGTAGCTCAATGGCTTACAGTTTACAAATGCATGGTCAGTTGAAACTGAAGCTTCAAGAGGCAAGGAGTTAAATATGGGCCATTCTCATGATGAAATTGGCACCCTATGGTTTAGTTTGATGACAAAAAATTCCAGTTCAGATACATTACAATGCTTTTACAGTCTTCCAACAATATTGCCTTGAAACCCCATTCAAATCACCCATATAAAAATAAACTTTACAATGAAACTCAAGTTTGCACTGAGTTGCACAGGATGCACTCAGCCTTACAAAGATTGATCTCTGAGCAGGCAGCTGACTGCTATATTCCCTGAGGTGTCAGCTAGAAACGATGATTTTCTGAGCAACAATGTAGCAGAAAATCCATATATATATATATATATATATATATATATATATATATAGTTGGAACTACCCAGCAAATCTAATGAGAGAGTTTACTTGATTAGTAGGAGGAGTGCCTCCAATGCTCTTCACTTTAGAGAATTTGAATTGTCCAAGTCTTCAAGGTATACCCTAAAACTTGGTCTCCACTCACCGAATTCAGCAGCTGACCAGCTTAATGGGAAGAGACTACCACCATAGGTGATTCAGTGATTACTACACACTAGTTTGATATGCAGCTTATGAAGTGATGTAGATCACCAGCTTACAATAACATACCGACATCTAGAAGTCTGAAACATGGTCCAGAACTCCCTTTAGCTCAGGCAGAAGATTAACGTGGCTAATAATTAACAGCCAACGTATGGGACAGGCAAATTCTTCACACACGAGATGATTGTGATAGAGCCTGCTTTTTTTTAAGATGATTGTGATGACCATACCTTCATTGCAAGACTTGTTCTAAAGGTTCATGCTAAAATATTAGCGTGTGCTAGGCTTTCACCGCCCTTCTAATACATGAAGACAAAGAGCTGGATATACATTGTCCTGGCTTTGGCTGGGATAGAGTTAATTTTCTTCCTAGTAGCCAGCATAGTGCTGTGTTTTGGATTTAGAATGAGAATAACGTTGATAACACACTGATGGTTGAGTTGTTGCTGAGCAGTGCTTACACCAGTCAAGGACTTTCCAGCTTCCCATGCTCTGCCCGGTGCACAAGAAGCTGGGAGGGGGCACAGCCAGGACAGCTGACCCCGACTGGCCACAGGGCTGTTCCATACCGTATGGCGTCATGCCCAGTATATAAACTGGGGGGAGGTGGCTGGGGGCAGTGACCGCTGCTCAGGGACGGGCTGGGCATCGGTCAGTGGGTGGTGAGCCATTGCATCACTTGTTTTTCCTGAGTTTCGTTTCTCTTTCTCTCTCTCTCTTGTTGTTTTCTTTTTCATTGCTATGACTATTATTATTATTATTATTATTATTACATTTCAATTATTAAACTGTTCTTATCTCAATGCATGAGTTTTCTTACTTTTGCTCTTCCGATTCTCTCCCCCATCCCACTGCGGGGGGGAGGGTGAGCGAGCGGCTGTGCCTGTTGTTCTGCCCTGGAAGAGAGCTGCTATACCCCAAGGGCTGCCTTTCTTCTTGTAACACATAGGGCAGAGAGACCACAGAAGCTTGTGCGACCTCCCGTATAACCCAGCTGGTTTACAACCAAGATTCAAGTCACTTCCTTCCCAAAGCAGGACCCACTCGCACCACTTATACCGAAGTTTATACTCCAGGCAACTGCTCAAGACTCCTTAGAAAGGATTTGTAGGTCATCTTCAGGCCCAGGTTCAGTGGACCATTACACAAGTCTTCATATAACTGCCCTTACTGTCGTCTTTGGTTCTCAAGAGCCGGAAAAAATAGCAAGGATTGCCACTGTCTTCTTGCTGTTTTCGTTGCAGTCTCAGGTTGTACTGCTTCAGTTGCTGGCAGAGTCGATCTCTGTAGTGCTTCTGCCAAGGAGAATTACTGCTATTGCCTCAGGGTCTGATACAGCTGTCGGTAAACTTCCACCCTGCTCTCACAGCTATTTTATAAGGAGATTCAGATTATCTTCTGGGCACAGCTACTGTGTTCTCATTCTGTATCAGATACAAACTGATCTGATTTTCCTCTAGGCTAGCTAAAACACTCCAACAACTGCTTTAATTAAAAAAAAAAATCATTATTATTTTACGTACATAAAACAAACATAACAGAGGAATCCCAGCCATTACAGAGGAAACAATACACTCCTTTAGATCAGGCACAAGCATTTTTCTTCCCCTTCAGATCAGGGAAAAACCCATTCTAACCAGAAAAGGTCCATCACCCCTGCAAAAAAAAGAGGTGGAACCTCTACTAACTTTGCTCACTCACTTCCGAGAGACCTACCTCCATCACTCATCCCTTCCTCTGGGTAGGAGCCCTACATAAGTCTATTAACTACTGCTCATACCTCCTGACTGATCCTGAACACCCATACTCTACCAGAGTAGAGTTAACTACTTCTATAAAGCAACCTGTACACTTTTTATACCAGCTCTCACATATTGCTTGAATTAAGCAGTAAGTGGCCAACAAGTGTGGAACTAGAAGTACGATGAGTGCTTAGATTGGCGTTGGATAAGACTGATGGAGAGGAGCAGAGTCTGTTGGAGGAAACACCACATAAATCTGAGGTTCTTCCTATGCAATATGTGTGTTTATGAGCCATCAGATTGCTGTGACATCCATAATACTGCGGTATTGCAATGCACAAGCCAAACTAACCCAAAGCATGTTGTTTTGCAGTACTACAAACCCGAGGACACAACTGCGGTAGGAGGAATGATGCTATCACAACACAACTCGGCCTCAGAAGACTAGATGGACCTTAGGAGTTTATATACTGTATTTATGTAATGGTTTAAGGAAGATCATCTAATTTCCATTCAAGTAATGATAACAGCTGTTATCTTTGAAGTACTTTTATGTTTTGGTCCAAAATATTTGTGAGCTAGGTAATGCAGATTTTTTTGCATCAAGTGATCATATAAGACATTAGTGAAGTCAGGCTCTGTTTTTCAAGATATTTGCAAATTTAATATTTATCAGCACTGTGCTTATTATTTTAGCCTATGACTAATCCTCAAGAACACTGCAACTATTACATGGCAAGTGTAATTGTAACTAACTGAATAAGGCAGATTAAGTGTATTTAGAATTACCTATCCAAATATGTACTTTAGAAAGACATATGTAATTTTTACAATTAGGAGATTAAAATGACATGGCTACAGAGAAATAAAGTGTTTTCTTGAGATCTCTGGTACCTGTTTTTGTCTTGGTTCAACCACACCGCAGAGATATTTTGAGTATAAAAGTTGGTCAGGTTTGAGCTTTGTTTAGAAATTTGCCTGATAATCAGATGCAAGGGATGTTAAATATATATCATTTTTCCACTGTGCAAGCATAAATTACTTCCTGTAATAAATTTCACTATACATGTTACTAGGCTGTATATAGATCAGAAATGGATATTTATAATTAGCCTGTATTTGTCTTCACCTCTATCTTTGTTTCCAAGGGTTGCTATGGATAACTGTTCTTCCACCTCCTGTGTTCTCATTTTGCGGGTCTTGTGAGTCTCACGAGGATGAATCCTCCCTTCCATAGCATTAAATATTTATTCCGTGACCTGATGAAGTGACCTAGGTGAAAATACGGGCAACGCTGCAATAAGTATTACATCTCCTTGCTGTTAAACCTAAGCAAAAGCATATTGCAGCCTTCCCATGCCTTCCTAGGACAGCTGCGTCAAGCAGTGTAGGCAAACTGAGAAATATGCTCACAAGAGAAACATTTTCAGGAGTTTGCCTCTCCTCTAAACTCGTATCTCCTTGGAATGCTAAAATTTACGCTAAGAAGTATGTCCAATAGTTACAAATGACAAAAATGTCCACTTTCATTTACGCCAAGCCAAGATCCTATATCCCATTTCCTTCGATGGATATTGCCACAGGAACCCATTTATGGATTGATTTATTTCAACACTTATCTGGGAATGGTAAGAACTGCAATGAAATACCTGCTACAAAATATTTCTGCCTAGCAAGGAAGATTCCTTTCAGGTCAGCAGGTCGTGCTTTGAGAGACTAAGTTCTCCCAAAGAGAGACCCGGGGCCCCGTGATGGCCCAGGGGTAGTGCTACCAGAGAGACCCCCAGCCCTTCTCCGTGCGGGCGGGATGACTTCTGTTCTGCTCCCCCAGAGCCTGACCGCTGTTGAATGATAGCTGAGAAAGGCTGGGAGATTTTGAGAAGAGGACGGTGCCCTGCTGTTAGGAGAGAGTGAACTTTTTCCTGGACATAAATGCAGATTCTGGGATTTACTGCCGGACAAAACCGGCGTCATTATGGATCCCACCGTTTTCAGGCAATGTGCACAACCCCCGGCCTTCGGCTGGCCCCTGCCCTGCCGCTGCAACGCTCCCTGCCCGCCGCCGGAGCGGGAGCCGACGCAAATTTTAAAAACCCCGAGGGAAAGCGAGGGCGCTGGAAAGCAGCGCTGGAAAGCTGCCGCACCAGGAACCCTGGCCCGCCGGGGCTCCCTCTGTCCTCCTGCAGACCACCCACCTCCCTCTGCACACCTTCTCGCGTCCCTCTGTCCTCCCGCATCCCCCTGTCCTGCTGCATCCCGCCATCCTCCCGCATCCCCCTGCACGTCCTCCCGCGCCCCCCTGCCCGCGGCCGCTCTCAGCTCCCTCCGCCGGGGACCGCGGCCTCTGCTCCGTATTTCCCCACGCCGGGGACCCCCCACCCGCGCCCCAAAACGCTGCGAGCCGCCGGCAGCGGCAGGGGGGCCGGCACGGCGCCTCGCTCGCTCTCTGTCTCTGCCCGGTGCCGCTTCGCCCCCCGCGGTGCCAGCGAGGAGAAGGGAGGCACAAAGCCGTGACGTCAGAGCGGCGGGGGCGGAGAAGTGCCACTGTTATGACGTCATCCTGCTGCCGTCCCCCCGCGGGACGGGCGCCAGGAGCCGCGGCCGCCGCCGGTGCCCGCCTGGAGCCGCCCCCGGCGGGGCGGGGCGCGCAGCACGGCGCAGCGCAGCGCGGCGCAGCGCAGGGCGGGTCCCGTCCCGGCGCAGAGCCGCTGCCGGGTGCGCTGGGCCCGGGCAGCCGCCGTGCAGCAGCAGCTCCCGGCGGGGCGATGCGGATGGCGGTCGGTGCGGCAGCGGGCGAGGGGGCAGCGCAGAGCCCCGGCCCCGCCGCCGTCTCGCTGGGCTTGAGCGTGGCCGTGGTCTCCAGCCTGGTGAACGGCTCCACCTTCGTCCTGCAGAAGAAGGGGATCGTGCGGGCCCGCGGGCGAGGTAGGGGCCCCGGCGCTGCGGTGGCGGCGGGCGGCAGCGCCCTCCCGGGGCTTCCCAGCCTCCCTCTCCCCCCCGGTCTCCGGAGCATCGCCCCCGGCGCCGTGCGGGACGGGTGCCGCCGCCCCGGGAGCCGCCCGGCCTCCCCCGGGGCCGCTCCCTCCCCTCGCCCCCGCGCAGCCCCCGCGGAAGGGCCGCGCCCGTCCCGCGCTGCGGCAGCGGCCGGCCCGGGGGGGCGCGGAGGACGGGCACCCCCGGGGCTTGGCAGACCCTCTGCCCGGGGGGTGGCGGTGCCGCCCGGAGCGGGGGACACCTGCCGGGCGGCTGGGCCGGGGGGGCGGCCTTCGTTTGTCACCTGAGGTGTGCCGGGCACGGGAGGGCGATGACTGGGGCGCGGGAAAGGGGTGTGACAAATTGCCGGCGCGAGGGCGGGCGGGGAGCGATGAGGGGCGGTCGAGCGTAGCCGTCGGCAGCAGCTTGCCGATGCTCGGCTGCTGGCGGGTCTTCTGTCCCGCCGCCGTGCAGCACCGGGGGCTCGCGCGGGCGCGTGTGTGCACGCGCGGGTTTCTCCTGCGGCGTTTTCGGGTGCTTGTGGGACTTTTCTACCCATTTCTCAGGCTGGGGGAGTTTCTTGCCACGAACAGCAGCAGCACACCTCGTCGCTTGTTTGTTCTAGCTCGTCCAGGGGCACGCACCACAAGTTACATCGGTCACGCCGCGGTTTCCTTTTGTAGAGAAGAAAGGCACGCCAATTACGTGAAATCACTATTTTTGGTTTTTTTTTTTTTTTTTTCAATATCGAAATCCCATGCCTCAGTATTGTTTTCTGAGACGAACGTATTCAGGAACTGACTGTGCTATCTAGATAGTTTAGCCAAAACAAAGCTGTAAATTCACAGAGTATGAAGATTTTCTATATTTTATCCTGAAAATGGAGCTCCCCAGCCTCTGAATAGGATTTTGCTAGCTGCGTCTTGATGCTTTGAATATAGGAAAATACAATATCTCTATTTGTTCTTAATATCATGCTTTTACGTGAGGGTGAAGTTGTAAACGCAGGTTGCATGAGACCTTTTAATTGTATTTCTGTGGGCAATAGCCCCTTGTTTTGCAGGCGATGGTGTCTGTGTGCGTGTGAGCCTGTGTCCATAGGCTCTGGGAACTCTTTCTTATGAAAAATCCTTTTTAGTGACCAGGACATGCTAGGTATTTTCTCTGTATATGTGTGTGTATGAAAATATATATTTATATGTATATATGTATGTATTTGGGATGGTCAGTGTTAGAGCAGCAGTGCGTTTCCAGTGCCTGCTGCATCTAGCATGTTCAGGGTGGATGCAGTAGAACAGAGCAAGCTTGCAACTCTGTTACTACCAGCTGGCAGCCTGGTCCAACAAGTTTATTTTGCCTTTTCTTCAATGACCTTACGGTTAAGGGCCTCAGACAAACTACTGTTTTGCAAGCATAGTATCCCTTTCCCTCCAAGATGGCTGTAATCCACTTTTATTGTCCACAGAGAGATCACCTTTGCATCATAAATACAAATCCGTTTTTGTAAGGGAAACAATGAGAAAACAGGAGAGAATGAATTTCCATCCCAAGGCAGTTGGAGAAGTTTCCATTTTGCAGTACAGTTGAATCTAATTCCTCCTGAAGAGCTTTCAGTGGAGCCCTGGGTTAAGGGGGTGGTGGGTGTGTGCCTGCCTTTGCAGCCCTGGCAGCTGTAAAACATCCTTTTTGGAAGATACTACTGATGCTTATTTGTGTATCTTGCCGAGCGATTCGTAGTATTTCCTATTGCCATGCTCAGTGTGGAGACATCCAGGCAAATACCCTAGGTTTCTCTCTATTTAATGTTGTGAAGCATTGTGGTTCTGCCTTGAATCTAGCAGTCGGAGCTGTGAGCCCGAGATCGTCAGTGTCAGATGATGTCTTTTTTCCATTGGCTTCAGTAGGTGTTGTATAATTCACAAGGAGGCACTTCAGGTCTTTTCTGTCTTCTCTATTGAATCAATAATAAAGTATCAATGCAATTAGTAATCCTTCCTTAGTTAGAAACAGCAGCGGGTGACAAATATTTTGCAAAGTTATCTTACTTGAGTCAATATTTTCTATAATTTGTGCCCCCAACAGTGTTTTTATTTTATAGGCAATGACAAAAGTCTAAAAAATGATTACACCCACTCTAAAGCTGGCCATTTTCATTAGTCATTTTCCATCTCATTTCAATTATATAGTGTGATTTCCAAGCACTTAATACTTTATATGTCTCCAGAGCTATAGATTACGTGGTTTTCTTTCATTTGGGATTTCAGGGTAGGTACAATATTGCCTATTGCTCCAGCAGCTCTTGAGAGAGCATCTTCCCAAATAAATGCAGAGCTGAATTGCTAGAAAGAGGAGCAGAATCTAAGAGCATAGCGTGATGCCAAGGTCATGCTCGGTGGAGGCCAGGCTTTAGTTTAGTAAGCGGTCATTAGCCTTGATGTTCTGCAGAAGCAGAACTTATAAAATGTGGTGCACAGGCTCCCCTAGCACATCCCAAGGCAAGAGCCTATAATCTGACGATGAAAATAATCATGCTTGAGCTTAGGAGACGCTAAGGGACAATCTAGAGTTTTCACTCCTCTCTTTGAAATGTGGCAGTATGTCAGGAATTCAGAGGCTTCAGTTGTAGCATTTCCCAATGCCCAAATGCAGGAGGATTGGCCCATGCTACGGTACAGCCAAAACTGCGTGCCAAAACAATTTCTCTCCTACAATTTCTTCAATACAATTTCATTGAGGCTATATTACCAAACAAATTGATCCAAATCATGCTTTGTTTCCATGGGTTTCCCATTCTCCTAGCAGTGGTTCTAACGTGTATGTTTACATGGCACCCTCGGAAGCATTTGGTGACATTTTGGATGCTCTTCTAACTCATACCACGTTAGCGTCGCGTAGGTACTTCACTGGAAATCAGAACTTCTGACTAATACATTCTCTTAAGAAGGTCCAACTTGGACACTTAGGCCAAATCCAAGCACCTTCTCTCTTGTTTTCCTCCCACTCAGTTGCCTTGAAGAAAAGGGTTAAGATGAAGGTCCTTAATACTTAAGACTGTTGAAATTATTCTATTTTGTAGTTCCAACATTGCAATTTCATATTTTTCTAATACGTCTTATGGTGCTTCCTCTTCCAGGTACTTCGTACTTAACGGATATAGTATGGTGGTCTGGCACTATTGCAAGTAAGTATCTTAAAAGGTTTGATTTTATTTGAAGGGAGAAGTTGCGGTTAGATGGTGAAAAGAGACAACAGGAAATCTGGGTTCTCATCTTGAATCTCACGCTTACTTGTCACGAAATTCCCATCCCTCAGAAATATCTCACCTTCAGTAAACTCTCACTCTGGCTACTGTGTCTGACGGTGTTTGAGAAGGCAAAGAGCTGGGACGGTCCCAAGTCAGACGTCTGTCCAGATTTCCGAACTGTGTGGTACTTGCAGCCCTTGGCAGCCACGCACTGCTCTGACTCTAGATTCCTGCATGGTTTGTGTCTCTGGATTATAGAATCAAAGAATTGTTTAGGTTGGAAAAGATCATCACATCCAACCATTATCCTATCACTGCCAAGTCCACCACTAAACCATGTCCTCAAGCACCACATCTACCCTTCTTTTAAATACCTCCAGGGATGGAGACTCAACCACTTCCCTGGGCAGCCTGTTCCAGTGCCTGACCACCCTTTTGGTGAAGAAGTTTTTCCTAATATCCAACCTAAACCTCCCCTGGCGCAGCTTGAGGCCGTTTCCTCTCGTCCTATTGCTTGCTACTTGGGAGAAGAGACCGACCCCCACCTCGCTACAGCCTCCTTTCAGGTTGTTGTAGAGAGCAATGAGGTCTCCCCTCAGCCTCCTCTTCTCCAGACTAAACAACCCCAGTTCCCTCAGCCGCTCCTCATGAGACTTGTGCTCTGGACCCTTCACCAGCTTCACTGCCCTTCTCTGGACACGCTCCAGGACCTCAATGTCCTTCTTGTAGTGAGGGGCCCAAAACTGTACACAGTATTTGCGGCCTTGTGCTGGTCTGCTCAGTTTTTAATGGAAGTCAAAGCTGAATAAGAAATTGTTGCTCTGCACAAAAGGGCTCATTGAGCACATGTTATTTTTTTAGATCAGAAAGCACTTAGCCAGCCTCAACTGAAAAAAACCATCCTTTTGACAGATACAGTTTCAGTTTTGCTTTTAATCTACAAGATTAATGTGAAGCCTTGTGTGGTGCTGATAAGAGATCAGTGTAATTTCACTCTTAGTATCTTTGTAAACTCTGCTCAGGCTAAGTTCACTCTGATGTGAATCCAAAGCATGGGGAGCAGCTAGCTTTCTCCTCTTGCAGTTCAGCCCTAGTTCTACCCACGAGCTTAAAATCATACCACGCTTTTAGACTCTAACTCAGCCTTTTGCGAATTATTTGGAAATGTTCTGATGCTGTTTCTGAGAAGTACATGCATCCAGTTGTGCCCCTTGTTTTGTGGCAACAAGGCAAGTCTCTGGTTTATGCAAAAGGAACGGAAACGGATAGATCCCTTGAAGGACAAAGTTCGCAGCAAGTGTAGAAGCCAACAGAGCTTCAGAGGAAAGTCCTCGGCTAATTTAGCCTGAGTTTAAGTAGTACTTTGTCAGCTTCCTCCTCTGCCAGGATCACTGCTGCCTAAGTAGCAATACATCCGTGCATTAGTCACTGCCGCTTATCACTTGTGAGGCTCCTGGCTTGAATCTCCAAGCAGAAGGAGTTAAAATAAGAGAGGTTTTATTACAGGAGTTTATCTTGGTGAATCAGAGAAAACCATTTCATGCTTAAAAGAGCTGACAGAATTGAATGAAGGCAAAATAGCTGAAGGGCATGGTATCAGTTGGCTTTTGTCCAGTAGCTAGGTGCAGGTATTTCAAAACAAACCCTCAGTAAGTTTACAAAGGAACCAAGGGAAGACTTGCTTAAGGATATTGTAGATTCAGAATTGCAACAGAGTCACAAACAGCAATAGCAAGGGCCAGGTAGGCACCTATGGGATGCAGAGAAAGGCGACGGTTGGGGAATTAGCAATATCCCCAGTTATCTGGGCGAAATTATGACAGCTGACATAATTTTCTCAAGCAGGGAATTTGGAGGTTGGATGACTAACAAAACCCACAAAAATTCTATCAACTTGTTTTCACAATATTTGTTCAGATGGTGAACAAGCATTTCTGTGTTGGCATGCTGACTCAGCATAACACTGCCAAACCATTTTGGGGCCTTGGGATCCACTGGATTACTGAAGACTTCAAAGGAGGGGCTACAGATCCTGCTAAGGGATTTTTTTAAAAAGTCAAAAGAGTGATTGCAGCATGTGTATAGGTATTTCAATGAGCATTAAACTAATTAATTGGCTAATTAATTAGTTTCAATGCAGGTTTTGATAGCAACATAGATGTGGCTGGTTTTTACAGTGGATACATCTATGTTAGTGTTTTATTGCAGATGGGGAATGCACTTGCGAAGTGCATCTCCCGTTCGTCTCCATGGACTGGGCTTTCTTTCACGTTGTGGAGCAGTGTTGGAGCTCCTGAACTGGACTTTAAGATGAAACTAGGCTAGAAGATGTACTCTAGGACCATGCCTAACGCACACCAACTGCAAATAGACTTTCAGTCCGTGGGAGCAGGCTGAAGTTAGTCTAAAATAAAACCCTTGACGTGCGTATAGCAGACATCTTTTGCTGTACGGATCTACTCCTGGTCTCCTCGCTAATGTAGACATGTCGGTGTGCATCAAGTTTTGTGTTGCAATAACTTCGGGCATATTGGTACTCCTTTAGCAAGTTTAAAGCTTGGTGTGCCTTCAAGAACTGAAGCCATGAATTGACTTAGAGAATTGATGTATCTGGAGAGGAATTTCAACAGAGGGCTGTTGTTGGCAGCAAAGGTCCTCAACATCAGGTAGATGGTAACAATTACTGAAATTCCTTTTTTAATTGGTCTTAATTAGTCCTGGTCTGTTGTTTGTGGTGGTAAGAGACTGTTACTATTACTCCATAGTGATACTGCAAACTTCTGGTAAGTTCAGTTGCCTTACAATATGTGCAATTTGACTGAAGCTTCAGAGAGCTAATTTATGGATTTGTATTGGTTCTTCCGACAGAAAGTTAAGGCAGCTGACCTCCAAAAAAAAAAAAAAAGCAGCCTTTTGTCAGAGTCACTTGGAGATGTATCTAATCTGCAGAAACACAGCATGCCAGCTGTGTCCCGTCCTCCATGCAAGATCTGCCCCAGTGCCTTCAGGTGCCTTAAAGATAATGACAAAGTTGCCACGTACATGTGCTGAAAAACCATCCTGAGGCCGATAGCTGAGTTATTCTGTGTCTCCCAGGGGCAGGGAGAATTCAGGAGACCATCACTGACTCTTGAGCTCTAGAAATGCTGCTCGTTAACTTCTTTGGCTCACTCCTGCATGTAGAGAAATCCTCAGTGAATTGAATCAGTATAATTTCACCACACTCTGCTGTTTTGTAAGTTTGTCTGTGTCTCCTTCATGTTTCCTGGAGGTTACACAGGTCTTCAGCTCTACTGATAATGTGAGCTAATTTGGTAAATTAATTAATGTTTGCACAGTGCTTTGCAGGTGTAAAGAACAGGGTGATGGTAACAGTATTTGATAGTCGAGGGCAATGCCAGCCTGAGCATAAAGACAGCTGGGATTCTTGAAATGTTTTTAAATGCTGATAATGGCTCGTAACATCAACTGAAAATTTGAGCTGTAAGTAATTTGTGTTCAATCTCAAGGTTCTTGCCAGTTACCATAGACCCTGTAACTATGCAAGCATCATGTTGACCTCTTACAAACTTGCCAGAACTTGCAAAACCATCCAGCTTTTCTTTTTTAACTGAAGACTTGAACACATGAACTGTTTATCACAGCTGTGATGTGCAATAGTGTGGTACATCTTGGAATTTGCTTTTATTCAGGGAAAGAAAAAAAATATGATTGTGAGGCTGTTATTGTGACTTGTCAGGGATCTGTTCTTTTTACAGTGGGTAGGAATGACACTTGATGTTATATAGAGTTGTGAAAAATTGATGTGGTCTACTGTATATTGGAAAGCCCTTATGCATGTGCTCAGTATTTCATTAGTAGATTCCTTTCCTCAGTACTGTCCTTATTTTCCCCCCAAAAGGTCACACTGCTGTTAGGAACTATAACCAAGTGCATTTGTGTTACACATATGCACGTTCTAAAGCTGAAATCATGGGTTATATATACTTTTAGTCCTCCTCGTATAAATATTTGAGTGTAACATTGAGAGATTTGAGTGTAATGTATGAGTGTTTCTAATTCATAGTCTTATTTATATTCAACTAAGGGAAGCTGCAAATGAGATAATTTACTGTGCCCTCTTGGATCTTCTTGTGTGGCAAATACAAATCCTGTATTAAAAAGTAATTAAATACAGAAAAATTCCAGCCATTGTGTTTAAGTGCAAAATTAACAGAGCTAAGCAAATTTGTAACATCTGTTTTTCAGTTAGGTCAGTCTTTCCCAAACAGTATTGGGTAAGTTTTCATTACTTCTTTTTACAAAAGGATTTGAAGGCTTATTTCTGGTTCTCTTGACAGTGGCTCTGGGTCAAATAGGGAATTTCTTGGCCTACACTGCAGTCCCAACTGTGCTAGTGACACCCTTGGGAGCTCTTGGCGTTCCATTTGGGTAAGAGTTTGCTTTTCTTGTTCTTATCTGACTGTTGTTACTACATAATAAAATGCCAGATAGACTCCGTGATCACTGGAGGTCCACCGAGAAGATGTCAGGCTTGTGAGTGTTCAAATGGTGTGTTATAATGTCACCTATTCCTGTTTTCCCCAGCAAAGTGGCGGCGAGGGGGAAGGCAGTGGTGAAGAAAGGGTTCCTGAGTATCTTCTGCTTTAACTATCACTATGATCTGGAACAGATCAACATTTCCCTCCCCCCCTCCTTTCACTGTGGTTGTTCTGGACTCTTCTACTTATCCTCTTATTCACAGTTCCCTTACTATGTAGATCTGTCCTTTTGTCTCACATTCTTTCTCTCCCCTGCTATTCACAACCCACACGTGTTTTTTCATGCTGATTTTCATTTCATTGGATTTGGCCTTCCTGAAGCAGGAGTCCCTTGCATATGTATGCCCACAGCTTCTTGAATGTTATGTTCATGCGAAGGGAGGGAACAAAAGGCAGTGAGTGTTCCTAAAAGGAGTTTAATATGCAACTAAATGTTTTGTGAATAGCTAAACTACAGTTGTGAACCTACTGCAGTGAAAAAGCACAGTTCTTTAAAAACAAGCTGTGCATTGCCTCGAGATTTTTCTGTTGCCTACTGTTGTCTGGTGAATTGCATATCTGACTGCACTGGTCAGCTACTTCAGAGTGCAGATTGCTTTGTACAGGCTTCATGGCTGTCTTTAGTTTTATACACTATGAAGCACACTGACAGTGCTCTTCTTACCACCTATCATTTTATCCTAGGACACATAATTTTGTGTATTTCAGTCAGCTACATGTCTGAGCTGAGCCCTGTGATCTTTGTAACCAAAGGCCACTTTTATCTCGTGACTGTGTAGCACCTATAAAATGGGGCTTCGTGGCAGCTCACCAAATTGTTAACGGGTAGATAACTGCCTTGGGTGCCAGATGCCTGGTTTGGGGGTTTGGGTTCTTTTGGAGGTGGTGATGTGGTGTTGGTTTTGGGGGTGTTGTGGTTGTTTTTTTTGTTGTGGGTTTTGTGT
This sequence comes from Platalea leucorodia, assembly GCF_965183815.1. Lineage (NCBI taxonomy): Eukaryota > Metazoa > Chordata > Aves > Pelecaniformes > Threskiornithidae > Platalea > Platalea leucorodia. The sequence continues at coordinate 73,743,576 of NC_138824.1, forward strand.
AGTTTTTTTTTTCCCCTGAGATGAAACATCAAGGATTGACTAAGACTGAGACTGGATGAATCTTCCCTAAGATAAGTCAGAAATAGATTTTGAGGATCCACCAACATTTGGTTGAAGATCCACCAAAATTTGATACTGTTCCTTTAAGAGGGAAATTCATGTGGGACATCACTGTTGGAGCATTGTTACCAGGATGTAGTCAAACTTTTAATTTTCTTCCTCTTTGTGAAAGGTCCATTTTAGCTTCTTACTTACTGAAAGAAAAACTGAACATTCTTGGCAAGCTGGGATGTTTGCTGAGCTGCGCTGGGTCTGTTGTTCTCATCATCCATTCCCCAAAGTCCGAGAGCGTAACAACTCAGGCTGAGCTTGAAGAGAAGCTTACAAATCCAGGTATTTTGTTCTTTTATTAACTCATAATGGTTTTGTGAGGTCGATCAAGAGCATGCAGGAGGAAGAGGCTTACCACTTCCCTCAGGTAGGAAAATTGACTTCTGAAGAAACCGTGATGTGACAGAGGCAAACCAGTACAGCTTTTGTGTGGGAAAACTATGCCTTGCTGTACTTGGAACACGTCAGATTTATTGATACATGTGTGCAGAAAGGAACACGTGGATACTTTTGAAAACGTTATCCTGCACAGCAAGCTCAGAACGATGGCCGTTTGAACTTGTAATTTTCTGAAATTATGAAAAGTTTATCTTGCTACTTAGAGATGAAAGGCATAATTCTAGGATCTCAATTTAAGTTGTTTTATACAAAATAAAAAATATTGTCTTTTGTTCTTTAATTCTCTATTTGTTTTTTTATTAGAAGTTTATACTAGATACCAGTTATGTTCCGAGCAGATTTCTTTGCATAATAAAGGTGTGTAGAAATATGCTGTTGAGACATATGCTGAAATGCCTGTTCTTTCTCACAGAGAATGTAAAGCCCCACTGGCTCCTGGGGGACACAGACTAGTGCTAATACGTGCCAGACCCACTTGTATTTTTCTTGCATAAGAGCTAAACTGCCAACTATTGTTATTTCCTTTAATTGCTTTAGGTGAGAGAAACTCAAATGTAATAACATCAGCTATCCAAAAAATTTGCAAACAAAGAAAAGAAAACAAATACCCTGGTCTAAATTTACCATTTCAATCCGACCAAAATGAATTAGAAATATATTTCTTTAAAACTATAAAGCATGAAATGTTTTTCACCAGTCTAATATGTGTACTGATGCTATAATGTAAGTGATATGGCCTCCCAGTTCTTTCAGCTCTCCCTACTCACCTTAATGGGATCTAACTTTATGTTTAAGCTCTTTGCTAGATCCACGCACCATGCTTTATTTAACTCGTTATTAATGAGGTGTTATCACTGCTGTCTGTCATAGGGGGCTTTAAGGAGTATAATCCTCATGTAAGAGAGAATGAAAAAAAAAAAAGCCATCTTAAATCCAGTTCAAGTGTGCAACAGTGTGTATTTTACTACATGATGATTTGTTTTACCCAAAGAACATGGCAACATCATCCGTTGCAGATGTCCACAACATCTCTAAAAGCTCAGTGATTTGGATCTATATTCAATAGCAAATCTTAACCTTGGTGTATACCTGAAGTTCACTGGTATGACATGATCTGCCTGCTAAAATCTTTAGAAGACCAAAAGCCGTCACCTTGCTATTATCTTGTTTTCTTTTTGTTTTCCAGTTTTCGTGGGTTATCTCTGCATAGTGCTGCTAATGCTTCTCCTGCTTATCTTCTGGATAGCTCCAGCTCATGGACCTACTAATATCATGGTTTACATCAGTATTTGCTCTCTGTTGGGCAGTTTCACTGTTCCCAGCACAAAAGGCATTGGGCTGGCTGCTCAAGATATCTTTCACAATAACCCCTCGAGTCAAAGGGCTCTGTACCTCTGTCTGGTACTTCTGGCAGTATTAGGATGTAGCATTATCATTCAGTTCAGATACATCAATAAGGCACTGGAATGTTTCGACTCCTCTGTGTTTGGTGCCATCTACTACGTTGTGTTTACCACCCTAGTCCTGCTGGCTTCAGCCATCCTTTTCAGGGAATGGAGTAATGTAGGAGTGGTAGATTTCTTGGGAATGGCTTGTGGATTCACCACAGTGTCTATTGGAATTGTTCTTATACAAGTCTTCAAGGAATTCAACTTCAATATCGGGGATTTAAATAAACCTAACATGAAGACAGATTAAAATATTTTCTGAGGGGAAACTGGATGGCTCAGGGAAGGATGCAGAGCCTTTCATTTCTAGGTCACTGATTCAAATATGATTCAGGTTGGTAGTTACCCTCTGACAATTTGGTGGCCTACATGAAATGAATTGGAGGCCTCCATCCAGTTTCAAAGGAACAGTTGTCCATGTACCCCAGTCAACATGATAAATGACCTTAATTGGAACCACTGATTGAGTCAGCATAGAGACCGATGTATTTCCTTACTGTAAAAGGTAATCCATCAGAAAAGATCTGGGGATATTCTGACAGGCCTGAGTGTGAAAAGCTTGTGTTGTGGCTTCTGAGGTACCGTTTCTATGGGCAGAGAACATCAGTTTCTAATGCACTCAATCTGACACCTTTCATGAGTGATGTATACCTTAAAATACGGGGCGGGGGGGAAGCGAGTGGAACAATTTGTTAATCTCAGTATAGCAATGTGTTCACCGTCAGGGCTGTGAATTCTGAGACAAATGTTTGTCGAACCATGGACTGCAGATTTGTCCTTTTTAGTGACTGTCTCGGCAACTTGGTCTGCCGTGCGGTGAAGACACTGGGGTGTTTTAAATTGAATTCTTTATACAGACCCTTAAAAATCTTTCACTAATTACTTATCAGCTGATGGTAGTGTCCAGTATGCATTTTTCTTTGTAACTTATGTGCATTAAGACATACCGCATTCATCTGAGAGTTTTTAATTGGGAGCAGACAGAAAGACTGTGAAGGACGTGGAAACGATGCACAGACTCATTGCCTATATGGTGGCTTATTTGTAAGCAGCTCAGAACTATTTCAGTGCCTTTGTAATCCAAAAATACTGCATAAATGTGAATGTATTTGTTTCAGATGGCCTATACCGGTTTAATAATTCAATTTCACTGTCTATAATATTGGACTGTATTCAAATTCTAAACACATAAAGCATCCAGAAGGAGCCACATATTTTTGGAAGAATTTACAAACCTGAACTGAAACCCTTAGATGCCTTGACAGCTTCTGAAAACCCCATAGTCCTAATGGGAAGAGGTAATCTACAGGAGGACTGTTTAAAGCAGTCCAGCATACCTGTATTTTAGTTATGTGACTAAATACAGGAAACTGTCTTGTGAAGTTGCTAATAAGCAGGGACCACAAAAAAAAAGAAATTTAAGAGAGAGAAGAGCGTAAGGTTTCTCATAGCTCAAAAAAAGATGGTCTGGTCCTCTTGTAATGTGGGAAGACGAGATGAAAGACTGAAAAAGCATAGGCATTCAGAGAGCTGAGTTTCAGATACCCAACAGGGATATACATCCAGATCTAGTAATTTACAGGCCTAGGTGAACAGTTCAGCCATAATATTTTGACAAGTAGTACAGATAGCTTAAGCTATGATTGGGATGATTCTGAAGTGTTCAGTTTAAACCATTTAGAGAATATTGATATGTCAGAGAAAAGAAATAGTTCATTTTCATGTTCTACTTATATTTGGTAGTTAAAACATCATGAGTCAAAAACTTGTAAGGAAAGCTTGTAAAGTAATGAATGTTGGTTTCCATTTAAGTACAAAAATGGAAGGGTACAGTGGAACTCAACATCTCTAGTTCAGAATGTCTCTTCAAACAAACAAAAAGCCTCAACGTGATTACGAGACAGTATTTGAAAAAGATTGTGACACTTTATCAAGAAATCATGAATGTAGCTTTGTGGCTAGCTGACAGGAACGTGGATGTTGGTTAATGGGGAGTAATACTGCCCACTCCTGTGATGTTTTTTTGTTGACCTGAATTAATGTTACCTTAAAACTCAGCCCCTGTTTTCATTTAAAATGAAGGTTATAAGCCCTTCTGATGGCAGCAATAATTGTGAACAGTGAATACTCAAGATTTAGTATTCTGAAGGGACTGTTCTGAGGGAGTAAGAGCCCCACTACATTATTTGGAAGCTTGTTTTGTAACTCCAAACTGGTGGGGAATGACTCCGAGTTGGCAGAAACATACGTTGTTACAGGCCAGCACAGGAACTGGGTATCTTTGGTGAAATAAAATAGCGCTAGCAGAGAAAAGGCTGTCTTCATGGGTTTTCAAATATTGTATGTGGTTTCTAGAAAGTTTGAGAATTGTAGATGAGGGGAATTGGGCTATGAAAGCTGGTTAAAACTAACCTCTGTCCATTATTGATTGGAAGAAGGTATCTTGGTTCTCAGCAGATAGTTATGTTCTGTCATTAATTCCCTTTTTTCTGATTGAAACTGGAATTGTACATAGGTTATGAGACCTGTGGTGACCTATTTTTTAAAACAATGTTAGCTGTTTCTGAAGCAGTCAAGTTGTCTTTTCAAAATTCAAATTCAGAGTTCATGAGTTGCATGTTGGTTTTGTACTAGCATTTAATCTCTGAAGACTTCTGTGAAAATCTTTAGGTCAGAATGGAAATGATTGTGGTCTCATCTTAGTCCTCCTTTGGCTGTAGTTGTTTGTCTTCTTTTGTTTTAAAATTCATTCCGATTTATTTAGAAAGTGCCTATCCTAGTATGTTAGGGGCATATGCAAATTATTAGTAAATATTAGATCCAAAATAACTTGACTGCCCTGTCTAAACTTTGCCATCTTCTGCACCACACACACAAGTTTACTCGATAAGCACTCACTATGCAGAGGAAGAATAAAGTAGCAGCCGTGCTCTGTGGTCCTCTGACCATCCTTACAGCTGATAAATGTCTGCATAGGTTTCTTCTCTTCTTCCTAGCTGCTCCTCATCTGTGATGAGCTTTCTAGAAATGCCTAGTTAACCTTCTTGTTTAAAACAGAGATGTCAAAAGCCAGCACATAAGGTGAAAGAAATTCTCGTGGCCTTGCCCATAACTTTTATCTGCAGCCTTTTACGTCATGAATGCTAAATAACAGAAACCTTTATTTTTGCTACTTTATTCAGTGTGCAGCAGTGTTCTTTTGAGCTTTGCTGTACCTGGATCTGGTTCAGTTCTAACTTTAGAAATGTATTAGCATTTTCTGTTGTCACTGTTGGTATGATTCTTCTCCCCTCCATCCCACGCCCTCCTCGCTCTAGGTGTCCTACCTTTTTTAGTCCTGTTGCTTTTCTGATTTAAAAGGAGGCACTGTTGAAGTTGAATTTTAGCCATTCCCTCTTTTTTTTTTCCCCCCCCCACCCCTTTGACAAGCAAGCACTTTGAATAAGACAGATATCTGAGTTCCATCATCTCAGGGAGCAAATGTGCGTAGTTGTCTCCTGAGCTTTGGTGTCCCTCACGGGTCTGCCCTTTTCATGTTCTCTTTGCGTTACATCTATCGATAGCTACGAGCCAGATGACTTCAGTTCTGATTCCAAAGTAGAAGTGGGAGAGGCTACACATACAAAAAGTGGACTCATTACAGTGATGGAATGCATTTGAATTAAATTCAAATCCATATGAAAGGCGTTTCACTCCGTATGTCTGGCTTCTATTACACTTGTCAAACATATTTACTTGGTACTCACCTAAAGATAGCTCTTTGGTCGTTATCCCTTCAGTGTATGGAGGATTTACATGTGTCAGTCATGATCTTTATTAGGTGTCAAACACAAAAATCCCTCAAATGTCCAGTAGGAGAATAGAAACCTTTTTGATACAACAACAACAACAACAACAAAAAATTTGTTACACCTTAAATACTTATGTAAAAAAGAAAAATATCTAAACAAGTTATATCTGCTGTATTGACTTTCCAGGACTCTGTATGTGTAAATAGAGCCTATTTATTAGTGAGCTGCAACTAACATTAATAAGAACCTGTCATATCACAGTTTGACAAGTGAGGCTTCCTATTAATAATCTTCGTTTATATTGAACATATGTATTTTTCTGAAGTAACTAGCACTGAAAAATGAAAACACTGGATTTTATTTGTTAAAATACTAGAATCTGAGGTTTAGCTTTCCTTTTTATTTAAAAAATAGCAGGTTTGTATTTGAAGAAAGATTTGGGATTATTAAATATGGGGTGCTTAAAATGGGCCATTGTTTGCACGTTATACCCCTCTCACCTTCTTGTTTCATAAATATAAAACATCAAGGATTCTACAGGTCATCCTCGGTTGTCTTGAGATGGTGTAACTGCTGAAATGTTACTGTTAAATCAAATGTTATCAAATGTTTATCTATTACCTGTTATCTTTTGTTTACAGAGTTTAGTCTTTGTAATAACTCTGGTGCTACTGAATATGGGCTTAAGAGATGCAGAATTTTAGTGTGTACCATGTTAGGCACCAATGATGTCAACAGTTATTACTACCAGTGCCCAAGTGTTTCAGACAGCAGTGTTGAAATGTTATGGATTAAGAAATCTTTTTTAAAAGCTGCAAATGTGGCTTTTTAATTGTTTTTTGTTGTGGTTCCCCTCCCCGACCCCCAGACAGTTGCTCTACAGAGTGGAAAATATTACACAAAAGGGGTATTTTAAGTTAAATCCCTTTTCAACTGTGGAACTTGCTCTTTTTTTTTTTTTTTTTTAACTTTTTTATTTCCTGGAATGTAAAAAAATAGTTCTACTGGGATATGGGGAAAAGGTGGATGGCAACAAATATACAGCGTCAGGTTTGGTTGCTTCAATGCTATTGCAATATAGTTACTACAGATCACATAAAAATGGTTTATTTTATTAGCTTCCAAATAATGTATATATAGATTTGTTAATGGCTTACAAGTCAAGCTTACTCTCTTTGCTTTTTAAGAAATAGTTATAGGCATGTTGTATTTGCCTTGTGTAAATTATAAAAGGCTATTTATTAAGTTTTCTGATAACTAATCTATTTATTAACCTGTATTGTTTTAAAATAAATGATTTATTTCTAGCTCAACGCTTGTTTCGTGACTCCTCCTCTTTATCACACAGGGAAAAAAAATTCTTTTCGCACACATCTGGCTGCCTAATCCCAATTCCTAAGCCCAAACTATTTCCATTACCCTTTAATAAAATAGCAGCCTTGCTTTTACTGAGAGTAACGGATTCTTTCATGTGTACGGAGCAGTTGCCACACGAAGGGCTCAGTTGTCGTATAGTGGTGTCTACCAACAAGCTGGAGTCTCACCGTCTTCATTGTACTGAAGTTTGCTCACAGGTAAAATGACCGCTTCAAACTGTGTATTAAGGGTTATCACGTGCTCTGTTCATGCCTTCCTGTGTGTTGGCTACTTGCTCGAGCTTTTGTTTCAAGATCTACTACTCCACAGTTGGGTCTGCGTCGAGTGGCAACAGCTGTAAGGAAGTCTGTGTCACCAGTCTAATTTACTGTCACAAGAGCTTCCTGCAGAAAGAATCACTTGGAAAATTACAGTGGCTGCCCATCTAATCCTTCATCTGAAATTCCTAGCTCCTCCTATCAGGTACTGGCAAATACATGACTTGCAGGCATGGGGGTTTTTTTGTTGTTTGGTTTTTTTTTTAATGGTGGGATTTATGATTAAGAACTGTTTCAGTCTTTGCGCTTGTGTTTTAGGGGATGCATCAGTATTACTGCAGGTCAAAATTGAAAGTTATTTTTAAACAAGGAAATTAGCTCCTCTCCAATATAAAATGTTGCATGCAGTGGAAAAGATTGGCATGGATTCTTTACTGGGTATGTCATTGCAATTTTATTTTTAAAGGTGTTGATGACATTAATGCAACGTACAAAGATAGACCAGAAAACTAGAGAGGCTTTCCTTTCTACATGCAGCATCTCTGATTTTTAAGTAAATAGGATAAGGAGCGTGTATTTTGAGAACACATTTTTAGCAGGAAAATTCAACTCTCTAATCTCTTCTTGTGCATCTCTGGAGCTAGGCCTCTAAGGCAGCGTTGTGGTAAAGGCAAGCATGCCATTTACACCACCATTACCATTGAAAGTCTGGGATGTAACCAATCCTGAGCATATGTATCTCACCCACACAGTTCATACGGGAAGAGCGTTAAAGACCAAAATCTGATCGTGCCAAAAGAAAGAAAGAAAAAAAAAAAGTCCCATTGATTTTTCTGAGGTTTGTTCTAAGAGCTTAAGTCTTAAGCAGAGTCCCTGAAGTCCTCTGTATGTGTGTGTATGAGTAGACTCGCAGATGCGGCTTCTTTGTTCTGCTCAGCTGTCTTTGTTAAATGTGGCAGGGCTGTGGCCACCAGCCCCCCTGTTAGGGCTGCCCGATTCCCTGATCAGTTTTCTGCCAGGTCCAGACCTGACTGACCTCGCCGCCCTGGTGGGATGCTTTCCGTCTCTGCCAGCTGGCACCGTTCTGCCCAGAGAGCAGCTCGGGGCAGCTGGCGCACGGTGGCTTTCATCGCAACCCCTTCCCCGCCTGGACGCAGTTGGAAATTATCGCACAAGGATCAGTCGGTGTGCGACACCAGCTAGACTACCTGCTAACCCAGCAGCGTTTCCCGAGGCTGTGTAGGTGGCATTTCTGTTCTTTGTCCTTTTTAAATCTTACGAGTTGTCCGTACACATAGTAGGTACTGTGCCCTGAAAAATCCCGTCCATAGCCTTGCAAAAGTACCTACGCTAGCTGACCTCTCTTGTGAAATTCGTTGAGCACAAAGATGGATTGTGCTGCTGAGTTACTCTACAAGAGTGGATCAGGTTAGGCAGGTTACCACCCTTCTGATATTTGGAGTTCTTTCCAGATACTCTGCGAGCATGCCGTGCTGTTGTAAATTATTCAGAGATGCTTTGAGCACAACCCGTGGCTTTGAAGTAAAGATTTAATGATTTGTGCCGAATTGAGAGCACTTAAAAAAATTCATATTTTGTGTGATCAGATGACAGCATGTTAAGCGCAACTAGCAGTTGAAGAAACATGAGGATTAACAGATAATGACTGAAGTCCCTCAGAGTCTGCAATGCTTAAAGGAGTCCCGTTAATATTTTCAGGTGTTTATTCTCTTCAGTATTGTTTTAGGTTGGTTGAGAGGTGGTTTTCAAGAGAGGAGAGTAGAAGCAGAGGAAAGTGGTGGAAGGAGAAGACTAAATTCACTTGCTTCAGACATCGTTACTGTTTAATTTGGGAATACATATGTGTACGTGTTTCCAAAATTTGGCATGATCACAGGCACATTAATTTCTTTAGCTCCTTTAAACTGTCTTGGATATCGGTACTTACATGGTCCCATTTATACAGTACTGGTTTAGGTGGTACAGTTGCTAATTTGTTTTAATCCATTTGAGGAATCCTTTTCACTAGCTGTTGAAGTTTTTCAAAGACTTCACAGTTTTGATATCTTGCAAAACACAGAAAAGCCAGCCTCCTACTGTGTCATTACGTAGGTAATAACTGCATATTGCTTAGTGGGTTTTATATATTAAAAATCATATACATAAAAAATTACTTCACATGTGCAAAGTTCATGTCACAAATACTAGGCTAGTTTTAAATTGGGGAATGAAATATTGCCTTAGGGAATAAAACAGGCCTAAAATGTATCCATTTGCTTTGAGTGGTGTCGAAATTTTATTTTTGTGACAGAGCGAGGGACCATTTTTAATGAGAAAGAACACAGCAGGTAACGTGATGAGGAATAGCTTTGTTATGGGCATCCTGTGAGGGAAAGCCAAGATTGCTTCTCCGGTTTTGTTTCCAAGCCTAGCAAAAATGAAGCGGCAGCTTGTGCAGACTATGATAATGTCAACACAAATCCCAGGGAAGGAAAGATAAAGAAGAAGAAACCGTTGTCACTAAGGGACGCGACAAAACAGTCCCGTCCTATTTGAGAAGGTAGAGTTGCATCCTCCATGTGGAGCGGCCAGGCGTATTTTGGCCGTGGTGGTTATCTAGACCTGGTGCTACAAGGCAGCTTTGTAAAGCCTGTGTACGTGGTTTTGAAGACGCTGAAGAGCCCTCTGAGTCTGAAGCTTGTTACGATCGCCTCAAAGACTCTTTGCTATAAGCTGAGGAGAAATATTTGTTTAACCATATGTATCAATTCTACTTCATATGAGATTCCAGCGGTTTTGGTTGTAAAGCATGCAGTAAGAGCGTGGGACGTCAACTAAATAGATTAATAAACCATGCCATGTTGCCACCCCGCAAAATGCCTCTTTCCCTTACTGCTTATGGTTTGTAAGTGTAAGCAGCTCTTTTCTGTGAGAGTGTGAAAACTGGGTGACGTGGATTTTGGCGGGAGTGCCTGGGGGAAGACGCGGGCACGAACGGGGCTCCGCTGCAGGCAAGCAGCGTCGCTGTGAGGCCCTGGCCGCGGTCCGTTACAGGGCATTTTAAAACCCGACGCCGGGCCAGGCAGAGCCGTTTCCACGACGAGCTCTTCCCCCGTCCCGGGGGGGGGGCTGGCCCGCCGCGCCCCGGGCTGCCGCCTCACCGCTGACGGCAGGGCCGCCGGGGGGCGCCGCGGGCGGGCGGCTGCCGTTAACGGTGGCGGCGACGACGCCCGCCCGCCCCCAGGAAAGGAGCGGGCGGGGCCATGGGGAGGGGCACGTGACCCGAGGTGGGCGGGGCGCCCGCCACCGCCTCGCTCTGGGCCGGGCCGCGCCCCTTCCGGCGGGCGCTGCCGGAATCCGCGGCCGGGCCCGGGGCGCCGCCTGCCCTCGCCTCCCGCCGCCGCTGCCCGCCGCGCCCCGCTGCCGGTCCCGTCCCCCCGCCTCCCCCTCATGGCGGTGGAGCGCGCGGGCACCGGCCCCTCCCACCGCCCGCTCCGGCCTCCCCCTCCCCCCTCTCCTCCTCTTTGTCCGCGGGCGGCGGCGGCCGCGGGGCCGCTCCCGGCCGGGATGTGAGGGGCGGTGACCGCAGGTGAGCGGGAAGGGGCGGGCGGGGGGCCCGCCTGGCCGCGGGCTGGCTGAGGGGCGGGGGCGGTGGCGGCGGCGGGCCCGGCCGGCCCCTCGGAGGGCGGGGTGAGGAGGGGAGGCGGCGGTTGGGGGCGCGCGGGGCGGGGCGGGGCCTGCGGGCGCCTCCGGGCTCCGGGCCGGCCCCGCCCCGCCCCGCCGCCCAGGGGCCCCGGCTGTTCCGGGTGCTGCCCGCCTTCCTGATGCCGCCTCGGGAGCGCCGGTGCCGGGCAGCCTCCCTCCCCGCCTCGGCTCCCTCGCCCTGAGCCGCGCAAGGTCCTTGGGCGCTGTGCGGAGGCGCCGCGGGTGAGGAGCGAGCCGGCCGGGGCGAGCCGCGCTGCCTGCGGGCGGGTGGCGGGGGTTGCGCGGCTGCCACGGCCCCGGGCGCTGAACCGGCCTGCAGAAGCCCGAGGAGCCCTTCGCCGGCTTGGTTTCTCACTAGTGGGAAACGTGCTGTGGTTTGGGCTCGGAAGGCCAACGTTAAAGAAAATAAATCTGGCTGTTTGCTAGGCTCTCTAGCCGGACAGAACTGGCAAGTTAGGGTATGCCGGTTCCGCCAGGGCTGCGGTACTTCGTAATGGAGCGCGCGTGTTGTTAATCAGGGAGCTAAACCAGTTTGTCTTCAGTTTGGCTCAGGATTGAGTTTAGCTTGAGGGTTGTGCAGCTTGGTTTCATATCCGCTTCAGCAGAAGTTCAGAGCCCTGGCAGTGCTTTAGTTGGAGGTGGAAAAAACCAGTTTGAGCTTTGCACTCTAGTTCAGAAGGATGATTTGTGTTCGTTCTTATACTGTGAAGATACAGGCTCGGTCTGACTCTTTAGTCCCCGATTTTTTTTCTCATCTTTTCTTTCTCAACCAGTCAACTTTCTCCATTTTCCAACAATATCTTTTAACATTATTTTTAATTAAAACATAATAAACGTAAGTCATCATGGCTCTTTCTGAATGCTTTTGATGTGCCTCATTGCATACAGTTAGGTTTTTTTCCCCTGAAAGGTAACAAGTTCATTGATAGGAAATTACTGCGTAAGTTTTCATCAGTATCATTGCGTTTGGAATTCAGTGTCACACCAGTTCTGCTTTCATTAAAGTTATTAATTCTCAGGATAAAACCGTGGCAACTAGAAAGCAGGTTATAACAGATTATCAGTTATGTCAAAGGAATAACGGTGACTAATGTCTAGATTCAACTTTAACTTACTGAGTTATCTTGAATTGGAAACTGCCCATCTTAAATGCTAAAGGTAGAACTTCAGTGAACCTGTGCTGGTGACTCGTCTTACTGAGAGTGGAGCTAGTCTACTAGGTACCGCAAAGATGACGCAAGTCATGTCATCTACTCTTACCTTGAGTCTATTTTGATAGACTTCTAGGAAATACAGTCGATACAATATCAGCAATAAAGCACCGGCTGTAGTTTGCGTTCAGTCAACGAATAGCACTCTGTTTTAGTGAAGATACTTTTTAGTTTTATGTGAAAATGCTTTAATTGAAGGTCATTCTTTTTATAGAAGAGAATAACTACAAATAGCAAATACAAAGAATAAGAAGTAGAAAAATTTTTAGTGTGGCAGTTTTCTTGTTTTCTCCCAGTGTCTTAAAATGGAATGCTTGTTGCTTTCTCTTTATTAAGGGAAATCTGCTATAAAGGATGAGTTTCCCCACAGTTTAACTAAAACTTTTAAAATAGGCAACTTTAGAACTGTTAACGTACGTTTTGCTTTCTGACTACTTGTGCTAGTGCCTCTAACATTATATTATATATATGCATATATATAACATTGTCTTTGTAAACAAATTAATTTTTTTTTTACCTTGCCTATGTAATATGTAAATAATTATGTGTATAAGTTTGCACACTCATTTAACTTTCACAAAGCTGGAAAACTATGTCTGTATTGGGTAGATTTACGGTGCAAAATTGAAGGTACTCTTTCCTAAATAATGTATACAGAATCTGTGGGTACTGTACATGTGCATCTTGGCCTTTCAAAGGTGCACATGACTGAGTTTCGGACGAGCAGCTCTTTTGTCTTAATGCTGTATCTGTCCTTTCAATGTTCTCTCTTATACCTGTGTTTAAATGATATGTTCATGAGTGGACAGAACATAACTGAGGAAGACTTGGATTAAAGAGTTAGGTATATTTTGGGGATTTTAGTAATCTTACTGAGAATATTTCTGTGTTCATACTCCCCGCTGCCCCAGAGTTCTGTATATAAACATCCTCTGAAAACTCACCATACCAAAGCCAATAATTAAAACTTTATATTAGGTTTTGTAATAAAAGTGCCTTAGCACCTAAGTTACAGAACAAAACTGAAAGGACTAGGGTAGTATTTCCGTCAAGTTTAGCATGTTACCATCTAAAGAATAGCTTAGATCCCAAGTTACTTTCTTTGATTAGTGAAGTAAAAAGCAAAGGGATGAAATAACCATGACGCTTCAGGTGAGCCATACCTAAGGAAGATCAAATTCACACTATTTTGTTATTCAATTGTTTTTAAAACAAAAAAACTATCCCTTTTTAAAGCATAGATGAGACAATGTACAGTCTTGTGTGTCATGCATTAAAATGAAATTGACTTGAAATGACAGGCATAATTTTTCTAGCTGAATTCTTAAAATGCCAATTAATGTCATTTTTACTTATATTTTGGAAGCCTAACATTGAAACATTTAAGAAGGGAATGCCTCTGGATTTTGGAACAAAATTGGTATGTATAATGAGCCTTCGAAAGGCTCATCACTGAACGTTTGGATTTTTGTTGTTAGGGAGTGTTTCTGTTTCCTGTCATTTTGTGCCTGTGGAAAGGAAGAAGGGAACATATAATAGTCGATGTGTATTTGTTAAAAGCAACGTGTTGATTCAACCCCTTTTTCTTCCATGGAAAGCTTTGTGGCTAGGAGGGCATTAAACAGGTGCTCTATTTCAATGTTAGAAACTTAAAACTTTTCATGGAGCTCTTGTAAATAAGCAGAATTGAAAACATGGAACAGTTCAAAAGATACTGAATGGCTGTACCTGGAGTAACTATTACTAATGTCTTGTCGAAACAGAGCTTTGTTTAAAACTCCTTCGGTGTGAGTGATGTCTGAATCTTGTGCTGTTTAGTATTAGTGATCTGGCTGAAAGGACAAAGAAATAATTAATGGCATTGAGCAGGGAAGAGTTGCCACTGTGTAAACTCAGATGAATATTTTCAGGAAACATTTCTGAAAACAAGAGATGCTTTTTATAGAGTAAATGAAAGTTATTACACCCAGGCAGGAATAACTTGCTGTACAAATACAGTTTAGAGAACAGTAGTTCTGTAGAAAAGAATTTAGAGGTTTTACTAATAGGGAGGTTGAAGATGAGTCAACAGTAGATGACTGCTCACAAAGGGTTAAGAAAGTCACCCATTTTGGGTTGTATGAAGAGAAGTATGGTCTTCCACTGTACTGCGGAAGTAATAATAACTCAGCTAAAATACTGTATGCGGCTTTAGGAGTTGCACTTCATTAAAAAAAAAAAAAAAAAAAGGACCTAGAGGGTGGCACAGCAGGAAGCACCAAGCACCTAACTTGCAGAGTAATGTTAAGATGTGGGTGCAAAGATAAAGGGAGTTGTATCTTTTCCAAGTCCAGAGTGGACAAACATAACGGGCTTTGGTAGTCAAAGTGAAGATCTAGATGAAGATCATTAGATAATGAGAGTTCCTAACAGCATCAAAGCATGGCTGCGGTGTTTGTGAAGTTTCCTTCATATTTCCTGGGAGAAACTTGGCTGAATTATCTGTAATGAGGAGCAGCAGTGAATGATGCTGTACGTGGCAAAGGGTTAAAGTAAATGGCCTGTTAAGGTCCTTTTTAGCTTAGTGACGTGATTCTGTTCCCAGTTAAGAAGATCAGTTTTTAGACAAGAAAATTGTGAATTCTAGCATTTAAATATTTCGGCATATATTTAGATTACTTCTAGGAGAAAAGACTGTCTACTGAACTCTTGAGGGCTGGTGGCCAAGCAGGCAACGCTGGAACAATCCACCATGTTTGCTTTTACCAACTATAATTATTGCTTCCATACAACATACAGCTTGTGGAAGTGATACTAATTTTCTTTGGCCGAGAACTCCCTCATGCTTACTTAGGCTTATCTGCTTTTAAATGTCAAATAATATTTCATCTCATGACACCACTTTTAGTGTTTCTGAATATTTAGAGAGCTTACTTGTTACGATAAATATATAACATCTTTTGAGTGCTGCTTTTGGGAGAAAAGGACTTTTGAGCAGAGAGATAAAGAACTGTTACCTTGTGTTTTAGACCAGAGAGCCTGTATCTTGTCAGCATTGGTGATACTTCTTGGTTACATCTTAAAAATAAGCAAACAAATTTTGTGGCTGATCTGGACTTGCTTATGTCCTGCCATCTTTTTCAGAAAGCTTTTTCTCCATCGCTCCCTGTCTGATAACCTTCAAATTCAGCACACGTTCCCTGTCTTGTCTGTCATTGTACTGTTGCCCACTGAGAGTTATGGCTCATGATACTAGATGTTCCACAGGCACTTCATAAATGAGTGGTTCTTCAAGGCATTGTAAATGTTGTAGCTTCTGTGGATAGGAAAGTCTTATCCCCTCATTCTATCTCTGAAATCAGAGCTCCATGAACCTGCTAGTCTTGGATGGATGAAATACTCTGTGTGTTAAGATCAGCTGTGAACTTGATTAAAGAACCTTTGCAGAACTACACCAAATCCAACTAAAACCACTGCTAGCTTTGTTTAACTCCTGCATTTTCTGGCTTCTCTCCTGTTCATAACTCAGTAGTGGCCCTGGCTGCTGGAATAGGACAGCTTTGGCATGTCCCAAAGCTGAAACGTGAGAGGAGTGTTTATTCCAGAAACTGCTCGTTTTGTGGCATTTTTTTGTCTTGTTTTCAAAGATAATTTTTCTTGATGGCATTTATGAGGACGCGTTAGTTTCTCTTCTACTAAGTCTTGGGGTTAGAATTAAGCCACTGATTTCCTGAAGCGTATAACTTCCTGTGCCTATTATTGCTTTGACTTTGCAGCTATAGGTGTCGGTTCTACACACGCAAATTACATCTGCGCTATGCGCAGAGTGAACCAAATCGCTTCAGAGAGAAGCTGGGTTCACCGTGACTGTGCGGCAGAAATGGTCAGCACCTGTAGACATCTGTATAAACCTTAGGTGGAAGTATGGCAGTCCAGCCCCAGAAGAAATGGGACTGAGGTCAAATAAACTTAGCAAGAAGAGCTAGTAGTAATTTATGTAAAGAAGTGGTTAAGATTTGAGTCGTTTACAAGATTAACAAAGTGGTTGACAGGGTATCAAAAACTCTTTAATGTATTTCAGACATGGGGGAGAGTAGAACTACTAGTTTTGAAGTGTAGCATCCTTGGGGTGTGTTTAAGTCTAAATTCAGAAAACTACCTGTTAGCTCGCAAATTCTCCTCATTCTTCTGCAATCAAATTCTTCCTCTACTCCAGAGAAAAGCAGCCTGTACTTCTTCCCTTGTCTCTGAAATGCAGTGGGTGGAAGATGTCACGATGAGACTAACTGATGCTCTTCACCCCATCAGAAATGTTTTCATGTAGATGAAGCTGTGCAAGCCAGGGAGAAAAAGTGTTTTTGCCAGTATGGTGAGTTCTGTTTTAGTAAAAAGCCACACTAGTAAAAATACTCCCATTAGTAATATAACTAGAGTAGCAACTGTTGAAAACACTGGTAGAGTAGAAAAGCTCAGTGAAAGAAGCCCCCCTCCCCCAGGCAATGCTATCAGATTTTACGCCAGCTGGAGCTAGAGGAACACTCTTAGCTTGATTACCTGAACAGTGTGACTTATGACTGCTAGAAGAGATGATAGAGAGAACAGTCACAAAAGTATCTTGATGCCTTTATTCTTCAGGGGACCGAAAGTCTTGCTTTGAATTCAAAACCAGAGAAATATGTGACGCAGTTAGTGAGGTGGCTTGTTCTGGTCTGTCTCCCACACTAATGATTTGTCTTTTGGGGTCTTGTTTGATAGGTGATTTTATATCATGCAAGAGTCTACTTAAGTTTATTTTTTTAAAGTTGCTAGAAAATGAAAGCAGACCCTTGCAGTTCATTTACTTAAATTTTTCCTACAAAATAAGAGATTAAAAATTACTATGCAAGGATTAAGGGAAGAGGATTTGAGAATTTTGAACTGTGGATCTTGCAGCATTTTGAATAGTGCCATGTTGAGCGCTTATTAAATGGGACTGTTTTCCTATACTTTTTCACAGCCTAACTGGATGCGAGTAAGTGGATCTGTGTTCGGTTTTAATGTTAACCTACCTGTAGCTCTCTGCTAGGTTTTTCCTAGGTGTGTAGCAAATTAATCAAAGTCGGCAGCAAGAATGTACAGGGAAAGGTAGTTTTGGAAGAAAACAGGTTTTGAAGAAACAGGTGCAGGAACCGGAACTGTGAACTGGCACGGCAGACCGGAATATGATTTTATCTAGGCCTGGACTCCCAGTGGGTGCGTCCGTCTCTGCCTGGGCATGAAAGAGGGTGCTTGATTTTGCAATGCCTTGACACCAGCATTGTACTCCTGCTTGAGGAAGCTGCTGCTGTATCTCAACGTTAAAGCTGTGGAATTCAGATTCTAGTAAGCACTGAAATGGAAACATTTTATTCTATCCTCTTCTTTCCCCTCTTTTAAATCAAAAGCTTGTTAATGCGACTTATGTCATGTGCCATGCCTCTGAGTATCTGGAAAATAATTGCGTAGGGAACTAAATGCTAGTCTTGGCACATCTGTGATTGGTGTTCCTAGGAAATAAAAATTGTTTTGTCTGTAGGTGTTTTCTTCCTTTAGAACAGTTCTCTATACTGTCATAATTATCAGTTGTCTTGAAATCAAAGCCTAAAAGTAGTTCTCGTTTCCCTTCATACTATAGAGAGGTTAATCACCTTAAAAGTACTTCGAGCTTTTTTTTTCTTCAGTTTAAAAGTTATTTATAGAGATACCTTACATTCAAAATCTTGTGTGTTCGATGGAATCCAGGATATCCTCATGTAGCTTGTAACAGGAGAAAAGATGCATTGAAATAAGTTTTCTTGTTAAGCTGGAGGTTGAATATCTAAAATCTTGATTTCTAGCCTAAAAATTGCTATCTTCTGCTAAGCTGTTGTTGAAAGTCTTACCTAACTCAATTTGGAGTCTTAGCAGGCTAGGTGAAAGCTTTTGAACTGTAGACTCTTACTAGTTGCTGTAGCTAAGCTGAAAAGATGCTTCATATAGGTATGGGAAACTTTGTAAAATACATCAACAAACAGATGCCTTATTTCTTGTTCCAGATTCCCCTGTTCGTTAGAGGACGAGTGCATGTGCATACATCTCAAGCTTGTTTGTGTTAGGGAAATTACTGTATGATTAAACACCCATTCCAGTCTTCTCTTTCATTTTTCCTAGTGAGTTTATATGGAAGAAATGCTGTGGCCATTCTCAAACTCTCTTACAAACTGATTTCAATGTAAGTAATTGTTTGATCAGTATTGTCAGTTACATGGTGCGCCAGATATAGATCTGTGTACTTAATGAAAAGAAAAATAAATCGCACGTCTTTAGGTTTTCCTTAACTTTTTTCAAAGAACTTTTATTTGTTTGGGTTTCAGTTTTTATATGCCAGGTCAGAAGCCCTTCTGTCTGTTCAGACTTGTTAGTCACTCATCCATGGTTCAAATTTACACATGCTTCAAAGATTGCCTTTTCTTTTTTTTTTAAACACTCATGGCAGAGACTGCTCACAGAAGAATCAGTCACATGAGGTGTTGGGGATTTTCCTATGCAGTATGTATTTCCACCAATTTAATTCTGATGTGTTTATTTTGCTCAGGTTTCAGTGTTGCATCACCTTGTGTTGAGTAACAGAAGTTCTACTGTTCATAGGTCAATGTGACAGTCTTTAGTAGTTTACGAGATGAGCCAAACTCGTGGAAGATATGACTTCTGTATTGGTCTGGTGTTGGCTATGAGCTCCAGCATTTTCATTGGAGGAAGTTTCATCCTGAAGAAGAAAGGCCTTCTCCGGTTAGCTAGGAAAGGCTCCATGCGAGCAGGTAAATACACGTTGAAGAAACTTGCTAACATTTGAGTTTTGCTGTTTAAGAGAAGATTACTAAACTTACCATCTTGTTTTGACTTTGTTACAGGTATATGAAACCTAAAACATATAGCTGCTGTGCTTTTTCTCCGGTGTCAGATACACCTAACTCCGTGTGTGATACATGCTATTGAATTTGCATGTAATGCCCTCTAGGGACACTTGTTGAACAATTCCTTCACATGTCAGTGAAATCCAAATTGTACTTGCAAATTGAACTGGGAACCAGCACTCTTAACTACATCTATGCTTCTGAATGAGTGAATTTAGGAGAATGCTAATTGCGTTTGAGTGTTAGGAGATTGTTTTAGAAAAATCCAGTTGGTGGCTGGTCACGAGTGGTGTTCCCCAGGGCTCAGTACTGGGGCCAATCCTGTTCAACATCTTCATTGATGATCTGGGTGAGGGGATTGAGTGCACCCTCAGTGAGTTTGCAGACGACACCAAGCTGGGTGGAAGTGTCGATCTGCTGGAGGGTAGGAATGCCCTACAGAGGGACCTGGACAGGCTGGATCGTTGGGCCGGGGCCAACTGTATGAGATTCAACAAGGCTCAGTGCCGGGTCCTGCACTTGGGTCACAACAACCCCAGGCAACGCTACAGGCATGGGGAGGAGTGGCTGGAGAGCTGCCTGGCAGAAAAGGACCTGGGGGTGTTGGTTGACAGCCACCTGAACATGGTGCAGCAGTGTGCTCAGGTGGCCAAGAGGGCCAATGGCATCCTGGCCTGTATCAGGACTAGTGTGGCCAGCAGGAGCAGGGAGGTGATAGTGCCCCTGTACTCGGCATTGGTGAGGCCGCACCTCTAACACTGTGTTCAGTTTTGGGCCCCTCACTACAAGGCGGCCATCGAGGTGCTGGAGCGTGTCCAGAGAAGGGCAACAAAGCCGGTGAAGGGTCTGGAGCACAAGTCTTATGAGGAGCGGCTGAGGGAACTGGGATTGTTTAGTCTGGAGAAGAGGAGGCTGAGGGGAGACCTTATTGCTCTCTACAACTACCTGCAAGGAGGTTGTAGCGAGGTGGGGGTCGGCCTCTTCTCCCAAGTAACAAGTGATAGGACGAGAGGAAACAGCCTCAAGCTGCGCCAGGGGAGGTTTAGGTTGGATATTAGGAGAAACTTCTTCACCGAAAGGGTGGTCAGGCATTGGAACAGGCTGCCCAGGGAAGTGGTTGAGTCTCCATCCCTGGAGGTATTTAAAGGACGGATAGATATGGTGCTTGAGGACATGGTTTAGTGATGGACTTGGCAGTGCTATGTTAACGGTTGGACTCGATGATCTTAAGGGTCTTTTCCAACCTTGACGATTCTATGATTCTATGAAAACTAAAAATCACATGTAATGATCATGTGTAATTCATTACACTATTCATAGTGTCCCTCAAGGGTTCATACTGGACCCAATGCTATTTAATATCTTCACCAATGACATACATAGACCGTGGGATCGAGTGCTCCCTCAGCAAGTTTGCAGATGACGCCAAGCTGAGTGGTGCAGTTGATTCGCTAGAGGGAAGGGCTGCCATCCAGAGGGACCTTGACAGGCTTGAGGGGTGGGCCTGTGCGAACCTCATGAAGTTCAACAAGGCCAAGTGCAGCGTCCTGCACTTGGGTTGGGGCAATCCCCGGTATCAGTACAAGCTGGGGGATGAACGCATTTGAGAGCAGCCCTGTGGAGAAGGACTTGGGGGTACGGGTGGATGAAAAGCTGGACATGAGCCAGCAATGTGCGCTTGCAGCCCAGAAAGCCAACCGTACCCTGGGCTACATCAAAAGCAGCGTGGCCAGCAGGTCGAGGGAGGTGATTCTGCCCCTCTACTCCACTCTGGTGAGACCCCACCTGCAGTGCTGCGTCCAGCTCTGGGGTCCTCAGCACAGGAAGGACATGGACCTGTTGGAGAGGGTCCAGAGGGGGGCCATAAAAATGATCAGAGGGATGGAGCACCTCTGCTATGAGGAAAGGGTGAGAGAGCTGGGGTTGTTCAGCCTGGAGAAGAGAAGGCTCCGGGGAGACCTTATTGCGGCCTTGCAATGCTTACAGGGGACTTAAAAGAAAGACAGAGACTTTTTACCAGGGCCTGTAGTGACAGAACAAGGGGCAATGATTTTAAACCGGAAGAGGATAGATTTAGATAGGATGGTTGCAGCATCCTCAGATGATTCAGAGGGTTGAATCTGAATATTTTTAATTCAGTACCTGTCATCTCTGCTTCTAAAAGATGATTGATCTCGAGATACGTAACTCATGCTCCCTGGCTTGGAATTGCAAAGTGTGACTGCATTTCATGTTTGCACATGTAATCAACCACGTAAGCCACACACGATTTCCACAAAGTAGCGTTCTCATAAGAGACACAAAACTTGTCTTTTCATGTCATTACAATGAGTTGAAAGAACTGTTTTTCAGGGTAATGCAGATAGATATGGTCATCAGTGCCATTTCTAATACAAAAGAAATAAAATAACTAGTTTTCAAAGTAGGCTGTAGGAGGCATATGCACATCAGAAATGTGAAGATTTTTATTTCAACCCCTCTAACTATAAAGCCTAAGTAGCAAAAGATTGCCCAAGTTTGTAAGGACATGGGCTGCAAAAATTATTCTGGTAATATTGTTATCAGTGATGGGGCTTACTGTTTGTTGATGTATGTTTTTAGTGGAGTAGCAATTCTTTCAATTTTAGGTCAAGGTGGTCATGCATACCTTAAGGAGTGGCTGTGGTGGGCTGGACTTCTTTCAAGTAAGTATCAAAAATATAATCTGCATTGTGTAATTTAAGTAAATAACTACACCACAGATAGCAGCAGTGGTTACAAAAAAGGAGTGAGATGGGGATTCTACAACATATGGCAATGCTATCTGGGGATTTGAGTGCAGCTCTAGTGATTTTAATGTAACTCCTCCCACACCAGAAGTTCTTTCATTAATTTAACTGCCCTCTTTGGGCAGTGGAACTAGGCAGACGTTGGTCTTCCTTTATCTCTTCGCTAGCGTAGGCATTCTGGTTTTTTTTCTTGGCAGAGAAGTGCTTAGATACACAGGATTCTTTAGCGGGAAACATATTTGGGAATGATGTCTTCTGAACTTTTTTTTTTTGCATTGCTTAAACTCTCCACTTCCTGGCTGTGTTCAGGTAACTGTGGCTTAATGTATGCATTGCCCTGTAGCCTGCTATTGCAGATTTCTCCATGCAGAAGTTCATGACTCAGGTTGGTGGGCTGAGGAGCTACAACACAGACACCAAAATAAAACATCTTCTCATTTGGCTGAATTAATTTTCATACCTGTTGTAGTCCCCCGGCCTGTTTTTAAAATATAATAGCGGGGGGGTGGGAGAGGCTGTTCTGCTAGTACTGTTAGCTGAACTCTATAATTAGCATTTTCCATTGTTCCCTTACTGCATGTTTGTGTCTACAAAAACACTTGTACTGATTCACAGGTTTGTTGCGTAAGACAGCCTAACTCTTTTTTTTTTTTTTAATTATTATTATTACTCTGCAGTGGGAGCTGGCGAAGTAGCCAACTTTGCTGCCTATGCTTTTGCACCAGCTACGTTAGTGACTCCTTTGGGAGCTCTCAGTGTTCTTGTAAGGTAAGAAACACTAACAGAAAGCAGTGTGATTTCAGAGAGAGAAGTAAAATATTTGTTTAGAAATATGTCACTGAAATATGCTGTAATAAACGTGGTTTGTTCTTAACAATAAATAAAGAGTGCTTATAAACATCAGGAGTAACCTCAAGTTTCTCCAGATGTGAAGTGACTATGCTATAAAAGGGTTCTAGCAATGCATCTACACCTCCATCTGTGAAAAGCTATCATCTTCTGCATTTCAAAAATGCGTTGTATACAACAGAGTAGTATTTTCATTCTTAAGTAAAAATTTCTGTCTTTTAAAAATTATTTTACAAGTGCTTAGATAGAGGGTTTTGGGAGGCAGCATAAAAAAGGGGTTCTGGGGAGAGATGCCAAATATTAACAGGCAGTTCTGTCCATAGCAAGTATCTTGAGATAGAAAATCAACTACATAGCTATTTTTGAGCTGGACATTGTGGATGCAAGTGACCTGTACAGGCAAAGCAGCCTGTGAGCTGGTGAGCAAATGAATGAGATACTACTAATTCCGTGTTTGGTGGTGCATTTTTTTTCTTCCTAGTGCCATTCTGTCATCCTTCTTTTTAAATGAAAAACTTAATCTACATGGAAAAATAGGGTGTTTGCTAAGTATACTGGGATCAACTGTGATGGTAATTCATGCTCCACAAGAGGAGGAAGTAGAAACTTTGAATGAAATGTCCCACAAACTAGGTGATCCAGGTAAGAAAAATGCTGGCTTGATATGTACGCAGCCCACCATTTCTTTATTGTAGTTTCATTACTGCTGCTTTCAGGTTCCAGGTAGATGGCCTGTTTCTGCTTCATGTTGTCAAAATGAAGTAGAGATTTGAATTCTGTGACAAAAAGTTCCACAGGGAACTTTTTGCATGATGCCAGTGAACTTGTCTGGCCTTGAACAAAGTGTCTTGATGTGAACCACTGAGATGACACTTTAAAGAAATGCAGCAGCACAGGTGGATAAACAGAACTTCATAAATTTTAATTTAAGCGTGTCAGTCCGTAAGTCCAACTGTGAGCTATCCTTAACATGAAGAAGTGGGTGCTGTGGCAAGTGTCTGCTGAGAAGCGTAATCCTGGAGACTGGCTGCTATGCTTACATGGAAGATGGGGCACTCACAAATACACATCTGCAAAATACTATATCTGCAAAGACATTTCCCATTTTAAACACAAGGAAAGAGCCAGCACAGAGAATAAAAAAGCTGATCTTAAGGCATGACCTGATTATTGGAAATCTGTCGATGGATGTAGCAGCCTGCCAAAACATGGTTCCCTAAAAAGCATTCAGACACAAGCCTGTGTCCAGTGGCATCTACACCTCAGCGAGTCTGTGTAAGGCAACTTAGTAATCGAATCCTGTAGTCATCTTGCTGATAGACTGGTAAAGGTAATACAACGTGCCTGCGTTTCATGCTTTGTTTTAGGCAGCTTACTGTAACACCCTTTTAACTTTGATGTTGGAGAAACATCCTGAGAAACATCCTGAACGCTTCTGTTTGTTTAAGCTGAGCTGATTGCAGTGTTAATGAGTGGTTTCTCAATATTTCTAAGCTGCTTTTGATAGTGTACATAAGTAACAAGATATTTTTTTTTTCCCCCAACCACAGGTTTTGTGGTCTTCGCAACGCTTGTTGTCATTGTGTCTTTAATTCTGATATTTGTGGTGGGACCTCGCCATGGACAGACCAACATTCTCGTGTACATAACA
Organism: Platalea leucorodia; assembly: GCF_965183815.1. Lineage (NCBI taxonomy): Eukaryota > Metazoa > Chordata > Aves > Pelecaniformes > Threskiornithidae > Platalea > Platalea leucorodia. Next base: position 73,768,033 of record NC_138824.1, read on the forward strand.
ATCTGCTCTGTAATTGGAGCATTATCAGTCTCCTGTGTGAAAGGTTTGGGCATCACTATAAAAGAATTTTTTGCAGGAAAACCAGTGCTGAAACATCCCTTGTTTTGGATTCTGCTGCTAAGCCTTATCGTCTGTGTGAGCACGCAGATCAACTACTTAAACAGGGCTCTGGATATATTCAACACTTCGATAGTGACTCCGATATATTATGTAATCTTTACAACCTCCGTTTTAACCTGTTCTGCCATCCTTTTCAAGGAATGGCAACACATGGCGGCTGATGACATTATTGGCACCTTCAGTGGCTTCCTGACTATTATTGTGGGGATCTTTTTATTGCATGCCTTCAAAGATGTTAATTTCACCCTAGCAAATCTGCCCCTCTCTTTGCGGAAAGATGATAGAGCAGCAAATGGCACTTTGCTGAGCACGTACGACTGCTTTAATCATGATGAAGAAAGTTCTGCCTGTCTAGGGGAAATACAATCCACTGAGAGCCTCTCAGCCAGGAGAAATGGAAGTCTGTCAGCCTTCTGAAAATACCTACGTGTTACTTAAGAACAATTCTGTAACTCTGGAAATTTTTTTCTGCTGTGAAATGTCTGAGCTTGTCTGGAAACTCATGTACTTTTTAACAGTATGTGTAGACAATCATTATTTTTTAAGTTCGATGAGTTTGGAGAAGGAACACTGAAGGGGTTTTTAATTTGCCTTATTTTTACTTTAAAAAAATACTAAAATGACCTCAGACCACAGTTGGTTGTGTTGCTTAAGTTATGTGTAAATACTTTCATTTCATTAAGATGTATTGCACTAATGACAATTTTATCAAAAATAAATCGCTTTATTTCTGCATTGGTGGTAAAAAGATCGCAGCGAACCTGAATCCTTTGTACTTGTGCCCTGTCTGAACATTGAGTGACTGTAAACATACTAAAACCGGAGCTGCAGTAGGGACTCTTGCCCCAGTTTGTGAAAGAGGAAAGGGAAAGCTACAACCAAGCAAGACTAATCCTTTGAAAATACTGCTTAACTACAGCTGCGTGTGAAACCTGCAGGATTTACATCAAAAAGCCCCAGCCTCACCCCATCAGAGTAATGGGCTGGCAGCAGCCAGGCAAGAGCTGCTGCTCTGCTTGGGTCCCTGAGGCTGTAGCTCCTGCCCTGCCAGCTTATGCAGGAAGGAGGATTTCAGTTGTTAATAGTAGCCAAAAACGCTCCTCCCTCTTCTGAGGCAGAGGTCAGGTTGGGTCTGTCTGCTAGACCGCGCTGCCCTGGCTCTGAAGGGCTGCTCTGGTTTTGATGTTACAGCTTCAACTCAGAGAATTGCAGTTTTGGTTGCAGTAACGCAGTTACTGGCTGTGACACTCTTAAGTTTAAAAAAGAAAAAAAGGTTAAAAAAAAAAAAGGAACATAATGTCATTGCTTAAAAGGGGTGGGGAAGGTAGGCAGGCGGTAGTTTTTTTAAGTTCACAAAGTGATATTTTTGTAACAACATTTATACTGTAGCTCTGAAGTTTAGAAATTATTTGGGGCAGAGACAAGGAGTTGCTGCTGTGAGGTGTCAGTTATTAAGCTCACTGTTAAAAGAGCACAGTTTAAGATCATTACCAGGGCGAACAGTTCCCACCTGTGAAACAAAGCGTGCGGCCTTCCGCTGGTACCGGCGTAGTGCAGGAGGGGCCAAGGCGTCGAGCAAGAAAAAGGTTCAATAAATGGGGGTTGAAGAATGGGATTTGAACTTCTGCCTAGTTTTACGGCAGCGCCCCGTCAGGGAAACGCCCCTCTCGCGCTCATGGAGCGTGGTAACGGGGAGCGGCGGGGAGGGCGTCCAACTGCCCAGGAGCCACTGAGCTCCTGGCGGCCCTGCTTAGTACCAAAGCGCCGGCCTAACCCATTTCGTACAGTGGAGAGAATGATGAGAGAGAATTTAAAGTGAAAAAGTTCAGCCTTTTGTGCACCTTGCTTGGCTTTTTCGTTTAGGTAGGAGAAGCAGTTATACCAGGTAAAGAGGTTTTAAGTCACTTAAAAGTCTAATATCCTGCTGAAAATGAAAAAATAGTAAGCTACCTTTAAAAAAGCGAAACGAACTTCTCCGGACTAATAGCTTAATTATCTTAAACCCATACTAACTAAAGGGAAAAAAAAAAAAAAATCTTAAAATCTGCATTGACAGTAGTAGTTTTAAGATGGTAGAGATGAATTTGCTTGCTGCTGCCAGTTAACTGCTAAGAATGAGAATTTACTTTACTGACACCATGATTAGTTATTTTAAAATATTTCTTCAAAAAAAATCAGGCTTTGTTAATTAACCATTTCTGCACCACAGTGCCAAGCCAAAGCCTCAAGTAGGTGAGACTTATCCCTGAAGCAATGAGAATCTCAACAAATAAAGTTGTTCATTTCCTTAATCGAAGCCTGAAGCACAGGGAAGCGTTCGGCTGGCTAGAAGTCACCTTTGCAGAGTGCTGTGAAGGACAAAAAAGAAACATGCCCTAAAGAAAACTGTGTAAGCATCTTGTAAAAGAAATCCTGCAAGGAGCTGGCGTAAGAAAGCACAAGCGTTTCCTGCTTCTGCCTCCCCCACGCCGGGGAGCCTTGTGTGCGCCCTCACCACAACAGAGACCGCTCCGGAACGGCAGCTCGAGCACAGACCTCCGGGGAAAACCTGCGGTAGTGGAAATTTGCTTGTAGATTGCCTGGCAAATCTCTATCCTCTGCTTTGCTGAGGAATTTCAGTTAATTTCTTTCTTCAAAATCCAGTTCCCTGCCAGCCCAGGACCTGCGCATTCCTCATCTCCTGCCTACCTCCTCTGCCAGGCGCTCATTCCTACCCATCACTGGACTTCATTCCGTTGCTGTGGAACAGCTGAAAAGAGCTGAGCAGGAGAAAAGATGGGCTGTGACCTAACCTTGAACTAGTAAGAGGGAAGGGAGAAAAAAGGGTTCTCAAAGGGATGCCGCCTTGGTTTCACACTAAGGGTTACAAACAGTAACCAAACAACATCTCCAGAAATCCATGTCCTGGGTAAAACGTGTCATTATCCATCTGTGTCTGTTCCAGCCACCTTCACTCACGTTTGTTTTGGGAAAATAGTTTGGGGTTGATCCTAACAGCTGACTGACTGTCCAACACCACTGAAAAGCTCCGTTAGGACCCTGCAGTGAGCAAGCAGGAGTTGCTACTTTGGGCTGAACAGGTTGCTTGAAAATTCAAGTTTTACCGTTGCAAAGTTTTACAAACAATTTTACTGATGCGGTGTTTGCATAATACAGTAAGTATCATTAAACAAATACTTTCCATAAGTAAATCATTATTAACATCATTAGAGCTTATGTACTGGGATAGATTACACCTGATCACTGTACTCCAGATTCTCATAAACAAGAATTCCTTATCGCTTGTAAATGTGTATTTTGGTACACAGGTAGGCATCTCCAACCAAAACATAAGTTGTGTTAGAAGCTCTCATTAGGAAAAAGTAAACAGTCCCCATTCTAATCAATCAAACTACTGCCTTTTGAAAAGATCAGAATACTATCAGTCACCTCCATGTTAAATAATTTTGAAAGTCACCTTAATTAGCCTTCATTTCCATAATTACTGATCTCAGAGAATAGTTTTGCAAACAGGAAAAATAATCAACTGACTAGAAAAATTATTCACAAAGCACCAGCAGAGTTTGTTGGTTGTTTTTTTTTTTAATAAAGGCTAATTAAGCAATTAATGCTCTAATACAAACAATTAGTAATTGATTTCTAAAGATTTTTTTCTACAGAAGCCAGTTTCTTACCCTCCACAGCTATTATTTTGATAGCTTTGGGGGGAAATTATGCCAGTCCAGTCTAAAATGGCCACCTCAGTACAGGAATGCAAAGAGATTTCAAAAATCTTTTACAGTCGCAGGTTTTTAATCAAAGTGTATAAAATCTTAGTCTAGAAAAATAAGTATAGATTGTATACAGTTACTGTGCTTGGAGACTGAAGAGAACAGTGCACCACCCAAATGGCACAGGCAGACTGAAAAATGCAGGTGAGAGTATTCCTTAAAACTGTTGGTATGTTTTGTGGTTTGTTTTGTTTGTTTTGGTTTTTTTTCCCTCTCCTTTCTCATACTTTTAGCCTAAATAGGTGCAAAAAGTATCATTAGGTGGGAAGTCTAGTTGCTGGCAAGGGACTGATGAATAGGTGGCTGGAAGCAGCGCACGTGTTCGACGGGTGTGCTCTCTCCATCACCAGACTTCAAATACTTGTCCAAAATAGCAATTATTTCATCATTCAGAATCTGGAACTTGCGAATTCTCTCAACCATTTTCTTCAAAGGCTGCAAACATCAAAAAAACCAGACACACAGGAATTAGCTTTGGAGATAAAAAGCCTTAGGCGCAAATGCTGTTACCTCTCCCAGCAATGTTACAAATGTTTCCCTTCCACCGCTAATCTGGTGAAAATCCCAGGTGCACGTTGGTTTTTGACAGTGCTGCTTTTTGTACAAAACAGGGCGATTTACAGCAGCCTTGTCATAATCTGAACGCACGTATATGAGATGGAAAGCATTAAGAAAATCTCACATATTCAGGAAATCGGAATTCTCACTGACCAGTCTTCAAACTCCAGTACCAATGCCTTAGTCTTTTCTTCCTAAAGACCCCGGTGCCCTCGTTTTCAGCATTTCGTTCTAAAAGGCGATTGCTACATCTACCCTGCATCCAAGTACAAACAGCTCTGATTTATCGTCGTCTTTATTACTACAGCGAATACACAACAGATGTTTTCAACTCACCACGTTCTTTATAACCTCATCCTTGCCATCATGCTTTTGGACTTTCAACAGGTGGTAGCAGAAATCCAACACATCGAAGCGGCGCTGCTGCCCCAAAAGCACGATGATCATGCAGCCAGCCCAGTGCAAGCCGTCCCCAAAGCACTGCCTGAAACGGGAAACGCACCACGTAAAGCGCGCGTCACCGACGTCTCCAGAAACACCTCCGCTGGAAACGCTCAGTAATCGACCTTTCCACTAAACTACATATATATCGCTCTAGAATACGTAGACATTAATCTAGAAAATACTGCAAAATCTAGTAAATTAAGTTCTCTTTCCAGATACCACAAGCGATGCAAATGGATGCTTAACAAAAGAACAGAACCCCCCCAGTTTTACACACCTTAGAGTTACTCCAAAAACATTTACTCCCCATAGACTCCAGCGGCATTACATCTCATTTTCAAAGGAAACAACACTTTCAAAGAAAACAAACTGGGAATTCAACACCGCTCTGCTCCTTTGGGCTGCAGGCAAGAAAGGCAGCAAACGCCCTACGCTGTTGCCTCCACAATTGCTCAGTGAAAAGCACGTAACAGCTCAACAGTTTTTCAAAATAAGGATTTCATAAAAATTAACAAAACCAAGAACTACCGCTCCTGGTTAACTCATGTTAATCATGTTAACTTCCAAGCGCTCATTCTTGCTCTTAATTCAGAGAAGAAAATACTTGTTAGAAATACATGCACCAATCTTCAGCTGTTTTATTTAAGTTCAGCATCCGTAGGGGGCTGACTACTGTTGAAAGACGTGTGCTAGGGCCTGTTTGTCGTGGGATTGTTCGTTATACAGTGGCAGTAGTACTTAAAATAGAGGGTTATTTTTGTTAAAGATACAGTAATATCTGTGTTCATGGATTATGAGCCCCTCCCCGAGGTCTCAGCACTTCCCCTTGTTTTCGCACTAAGCTTTTGCAGACCGGCAAACAAACGCCGCCATTCTAGGCCCCCCCCCGCCAGTTACAGGGAGGACAAGCGCAGGACTGTTGCCCGCCGGCAGCTGGCCGTACGTACTCCACAGTGAACTCGTGCGTTCCCACGGGGATGCAGTAGACGAACTGCATGGCGCTCCAGAGGCGATGGAATTCCACGCACTCGTCCACGTGCATCACCCCATTGCTGGGCAGGGGCCCCCGCCAGATGGGGTCGTCCAGGAAGGAGCGGATCCTCGTCAGGATAACCTCAAACATGGACAGGCCGCAGCAGAGGCGTTCCTTGGTCAGCAAGTCCCCTTCCCTTGCGATGGCTATTTGCTAAGGCGGAGAGAAAGAAAGTGCAAAATCCTGGTAAAAGCCACTTGACCACAAGACTTTATTTAAAAAAAACAAAACAAAACAAAACAAAGCAACAACATGTTTTTCAGTTTCACTTGGTTTGTTGTACGAGATATTTCTCCTGACTTCAAGTGAGGTCAGAGGCCACTAACATGGGGTTCAGTTCAGTGGAAAAAACAGTCAGAGACAATTGTAAAAGCCTTTTCAAGCAGAGAGGCTTGAAAGTAAGTAACGCTAACTGCAGTAATGCTAATCCTGGACTAGTCCCAGGGGAGTTTAAAGAATTCTTTGCCTGAATGGAGGCAGAACGCAAAATCAAAGCGTTCAGTGCTCTGCTGCTGGTACAGGCAGTAACTCCTGCCTGCGCCTCCTGCGTAAGTCCCTCAGCTGCTGCTGTTCGAGACGGGAAAGCTCCAAAGGCAGCACAAACAGGCTCGGACAAAACTCATAAACGGCAAGGCCGGTCAGGGCTCGTCCCAGCTTGTGCCATCCCATTGAGAGCTCTCTCCTACGGCGCAACAGCACCTACCGAGCTGCAGCACATACGAAGACAAAAGCAGTCTGAAGTCTGCTTCAGAGCACTCTGCTCTTAGTTTCTCTTCACATCTCAATCATTTGTAAACTGCTACGGTTAGCAGGGAATTAACGTACCCCTCACACCGAGAGAAAGGAAAATGGCGCTGAAGCTGCAAAGGCAGTTCAAGAATGTTCTCTTTGATCACTGTGTTTCCTGGAAAGCTCAACTCAGCTCATTTTCTAAGAGTTTCTAATCATCTGGCTGAGAGAGGAATAAATTGTTTTAAAATATATATATATATATATATATACGTGCACAAGAAAACTGATTGCTTTTGGTGGAATTTGCACCAGGACCTCCCAGATTGGCCCTTACACTGAGAGGGTATCACATAGCAACATACACAAAAACTAGCATTTTCCCCAAAACACATCAATTCCACCCCAATCTCAAGTGTTTTAAACTTTTGAGCTTTAACAGCTTTACCAGCTCCGTGGATCTGGAAAAAAATCCTGTGGTGTGAACAAGCGGGATGTGCAGGTTGAAGTTCTGACACAGCTGTCAGCAGGTGTGAAAGGACAGGCTTTCTAGTGCTCAGAAATTTCTTGAATTGCCTCTGTCACAAATAAGAGAGATTACCTGGGGTGTTCCTAGTCTTTCAATTAGAGGAACCAAATGTAGTGGAGCATATTTTGATTCTAGTCTCTTCATTTTAGCATCGAGTCTTTCACCCTCTGAAAGAAAAAAATAAAAGAGAGCACTGATTCATTTAATTGGTAGCTGACTTAATTTTATAAATTGAAATTAAGCAAGAAAGTTCTTGTTTTTACACAATCTTTATTCAGTGCAGTAGAAAACTGGGTAAGTTATTTGTACAGGTCTAAATAATTGGTTAATCTTCAATGTGCTTTTAGAAAAATAGATATTTATATTTTAAAATGTTGCATTGTATGTGCAAACAAAAAGAAACTAAGGATTTGTAGTAGAATACATTTAATTAACTAAATTGAAGACCAAATATAAGGCTTTATTATGCTGCTGCTGCTAACACATTCACCTCCCACTTGCACTAAACCAATTAAATTGTCCTTATCATACATAAAATGCTTGTCTCTAGAAGGTGGGGCATAACGAGGGCGGAATTCTGTGTGTAACAAGGCTTAAAAAGCAGTTGGCACCCCCTCATCAGTGGCAAGCAGGAAATGTTCTCCAGCAAATGGGAAAATACTGTTTACAATGGTCTGGTTCGTTTTATGCAGAGATGCAAGTAGCGACGGTGAGTCTGGAAATATTCTCCAAGATTTTCAGCTGACGGGATTTCTCTGAGCAGAACAAATCAGCTGCTCTGGCAGCGAGAAACGGAAAGGAAAGGAGACAGAGGAGCAACACAGAAACAAGAGAAGCATGAGGGGGGGGAAAAAAGGTCACTTTCCGATGATGAAGGATGAGGAAAGCAGATACCAGAGGAAGCAATCCTGCAAACGCTCACTGCTGCATGCCCAGTTTAGTAAAAAGGCATGTGAAAAGTCTACTGGGACCAGGCGCCACTTCTATTTACTTACTCTGCTGACAGACTTCCTACACCCTGTATGATCAAGCCCACCCCATTTAACTGACAATCACGTAAGCTAAACAGCACCTTCGGAAAAGCCTCTCGCCATATCCGCATAGCGGGATAATACTGCCCTGGGTTATCCATCCCACTTTTCCCTGTCACAGCATTCCTCCTCTTCCTCTTGTAATTTGCACTGAGCCTCGCTAAGAAGCACATATTTTTCAGCCAGGCAAACAGGCCTGAATCTGTTACCTCTGTCCCATAATTAACAGCAGTGGCGTAAAGGATGGCTGGGGACCGTCACCGAAACCACAGCGGCAGGCAAGACAAGTGGAAAGCATTACCCAAGGAAAGGGTTTTCACTTAGCCAATACCTTTGACGTGAACTCTGGGCAGGATATTCTGGAATGGCGCCGCGTGCAACAGGTCACACACTTCCTCCAGGGACTGGAACAAGAAGGAAACGAGAGGCATTTAGGACCGAAGAGTCCCCAGACCACACCAGATCCCCAAAACAGCCTTCCAAAAGCACGCCGATGCCGTCGCAGAAACACCAGAGGGCAGCCAGCCTCCGCCGCCAGCGCACGGAGCCGCTCCGAACCATCGCTCTCCTCATGGGATCGCTCCCAAAGACGATTTGATTTCACCAGGTTACTTTGGATTCCCAAATAAACCCCAGCAGCTCTCCTCCCACCCTCAGCTGGCAGTTTGTAAAGGACAGGGTATTTATTAAAAAGACTAATGCAGAATGAGTAATTTTGGTATGAAAGCGGCAGACGGCTCCTGCGCAGACAAACAGAGGGGTGAAGATGACTCACCGCTTGGTTATTTTTACCAATGCTATTCCCACAACCCGTTATCTATCGTGGCAGGCACATCTCCCCTCCAGGAGGGCTGAGACACATGGCAGCAGCAGTGAACCACCTCTCAGGAAGTATTTTACATCTTTAGGGATGGGGGAAAGGAAGACAGATGTCTCCTGTTTCTTGCCTGCTGTATGCACGTGCAGAGAAAATGCAGATATTACCAGAAGCAGACGCATGACATTACTAAGCCTCTCTCTTCATTTTTCGGGCAGAGGCCCTGCTCATTTGTAGTCCCTCAGCGGTAGTATTAGAAGATATGTTCATCAGCCATACTCTCGGCACAGCCAGAGTACCGGGGCTCATGTGCCTTTCCCAGGTCTAATTCCTTGATGTCAACACCGTGAAAATGCCTGTGCTAGGCAGTCGAGATTAACAAGACCCACCCACTAGCAGAAACGCACTACAGACCTACATTTTGCACCGGGTTCAAGTCTCGTTTAGTCATGATAGGCGGCCACAATGGGAAAATACTGAAATACGTGGCAGGACATCGGGGCGCCGCTGAGGGCAAAAACAAGAAGAGAGGCAGCGAGCAGGGGTGCATTACTAGAAACTGTCACCAAGGTGGTGTCCCAGAGGAGGTACCTCCAACACTGGTGTCACGCCGGTAGGCCCTCGCTGGCCTGGCCTTCCACCATGTGCCCTGTTAGCCTGAATCCAAAGTAATCCAGTTTCTCGTTTTGTTTCAGCTACCCCATTACTGAATACGGGTTTACTGCTTGTCACCTAGCCCTCCAGTTGCTCTCCACCACACGGGAGGGATCCTCTAACACCACAAACAGTACTCTGAGGAACAGCATGTCTTTGTTACCTTATCTGATATCAACAGCTTTAATACACCCTAGAGGAGGAGTCTTATGCAAGGATTTATTTTTGGGCAACGGCAGGCCCCCAGCCAGCTTGCTGAGGAAATGATGTAGCTGGTTCGCAATCAGCAAAGATCGCTACGTGATGGGCAGCCCAGCCTCAGCGGCAGCGTAGGCTTGCACAGCATGGGCAGAGCACCCCGTACGCACAGGCAGGGGAGAGACTCCCCACCCACATCTCAAATGCACGATGAGATAAAGAAATGGAAAACAGCACACCCGTTGCTTTTCTGGCCCATAAGCAATGCTCACTTTCCCCTTTGTAAGCACCCAAAAGCATGAAGACAAAGAAATTACACGTCTGGCCATTTTGTTTGAACAGCAGATTGTATAATGTGAAAGAAGAGTGGGAAAAGAAAAGGAGAGGTAAGGACAAAGAGCAATTGCAGCACCATGCCCTCAGCAGCGGGCAGCTTCGCATGCTGAAAGGTAGAGGCTAGGCATATAGGAAGCAGCTGAAAGACTGAACGAAGCTGTGAAACGTGTCCAAACAAGGACAGATGAATATCTGGCAGAGCGGGCGCCACTGTCAGCCATCCTAGCAGCAAGAAGGATGTCCAAGAAGTCCACGTTAACTTTGTGATGTTTCAGACGACAACAGGAATGACAAACAGGGAAGGAAAATGACAGTACCAGATGCACAACTCATTGACATAAAGAGGGTAGCCACCTTGTGACCGACTGCAGGAATACTACATTTGACCGTAATTTATGATGAAGGTCATAATATTTCCTCCTCAGGTACCGTACACGAGGCCATGTCTCTCACCCAGCAAAGTCAGGCATCCCTGTTATCTGCCAGACATGAAAGGCCCTGCATGACTGTAAGAGATCAGAGCAAGGAACTGTTTCTACCCATCTGTCCATCAGCAATAGCAAACTTGCAGATTTCAACCTTGTTATTTATGACGTTAGTAACAAAATTTGAGAGTACATTTTGAGAGACAGATGGGTTTTCAACTAGCACAGCAGGCACCTACCAGACTCTGTTCGATGAGGAGGCAAAACAGGACGGCATTTCCCACTTCCCGCAAATTCTGGAAGCAGACAGTCTTCAGTTCTGCATATTCAACAATGTCCTTCAACTGATGGTGAAAAAACTCCAAGATACCTGAAATCAAGAGAGAAGCAAAAAAATTAAATCTCAGGAGCCAGAATGAAATTTAGTGATGATCACACAGGCACACCTGTTACCTTGGGAAAGCAGACAAAAGATTCTGGTCATGTGGATAAGAGTCATACAGATCAGGACTAATTTTTCTTTCTGCCTCAAAAGCACTCCAATTTTCTAACTAATTTGCCTATTCAAAGCTTCCACTGAATGTGTGTAGATATACTGTATGAGAGCACAACTAACCAAGGGTGCAGGTTTATAGTTTTCTCTCCATGTATCAGCACATGAGATTTCTTATCTCCAGAGGTGCCGCCTAGAGGAAACTGAAAGGAGCAGTATTTAAATACATTAAAAATCAGAGGTTATTAAGTGTTAAGCCAGTGGTGTGCTGACCTTTTTAACTGGATATATCATGCAAAATGGAGTGCCTAGCTTCTCACTCCTAGAAAAGGGAGCCAGTGCAAGAGGTAAGAAAATAATTTCCAGGGTCAGGAAGAGAGACCAGGGCTCTCGTCTGCTGTTAGTCCTGTTCCAGCCTCTGTCCCCACCCTGCTGCACCACTCGACACGTTCAATCACAGCTGTTGTTTTCAAGGATGACAGAGCCAGCAAGGAGCAAAGCGCAAAAGCGACAGGGAACGGGGGTGGTGTCAGGCTACGACTCTGACGGTGCCACAGACAGCCAGAGGTGATCTGCAACCTCACAAAACAATTAAATATAGGAATCACAAGTCAAGCTCTGCTGGCAAGGGTACATCAGATGCTGCTGACAAGCATAGTCAGAACATTGTTTCTGTCAAAGTTTTTCCAAAAGCTGTTAAAAAACAGCTAAACTATGATCTTAAAAACATGTAATTTACATAAACATATGTCTTTTCCACCAAAGCTCTCGCAAACAACGGTGACGCTTAACACGCTGGTGGATTTCCAGCTCCTTCCCTCAAGCTCCAGAAAGGTTGTGCAGTCCCTTGGTTAGAGACAAGCCCAGGAGACCTTGCGCTTGGCAGCTTCCGCGGGGACCCAATCTGGTCAGCACCGCGGAGGTTAAAGCCATGCGCAGGATGGGTGAGGAAGAGCAGAGAACTGCAGTAGGTCAGACTTTTTACAGGTTAATTTTTATCAGCATTTTTCCATCTGTCTGCACAAGCCCGGCCCTTTTAAGAAGGCAGCAAAAACCTCGACTGATGACAGAAGAAAATACATCATGCAAAGCTTTCAAATTGTGTGCTACGTACGGCAGTTCATTTCCATTACACCGAATTAAGTCACACATTTAAATCTCCACCCAATCGCATCTTAAGCAATTGAGAGGAGACAAGGAAAGTGAGCACCAATGCCCCCCCCCACCTTCCCATGTGTTCCTTGGGTGCAGCTGACGAACACTTCCCAGGCAGGAGATTAGACTTCGGTATTTACCCAGCAGGGCAATGGCTGAGAGGGGAGCGCGCAAACATAAAATACAGCCTGGAGCGTATCTATGCCAAGGAAATCCCTCAAATTAGCAGAGGAATGTGAAAACGTACAGTGAAGGAAGGACTGTACAGCTAACCTACACACTTCTACAGAAAGCCTCGCATCATTAAAATTAGTAACACAAAACATCAATAAAGTGCATGGCGAGGGGATGCAGGGCTGGCTCTGTTACATCTCAAAGAACTGTTTTTCAACAGAAAATTTGCAGTAAATGAGTGTTCCCACACACATCCAGTGGAGATAAATTTCTAACTAACTTGAGTAGTTTAGTGACTCAATAGAAAAGCAGAACTGAAAAACTAATGGAGATAGGTCAGATGTAACAAGTGCTTGCTTTTCAAAGGAAAACACATTTAAATCTAGCTAAAAAGCAAGTAAGTCATACCAGCACATCACCCACCCCCCCCTTTCCATAACATGGAGACCACGTAATGAAAAAGCTCTGCAAAAAGACTGTTGGTGTACATCCAACAGGGTGGTGTAAAGGCCAATGGCAATTCCCAGGTGTCTGAGCAGCAGTGAGCACTTGTGTTTGTTGTTTAAACACACCTGCCCGCCATGGCAATGAGATGCTGCAGTGCTGAATACTGGGATTCCTATTTTAAAGATGAGGTTGAAAAGGCAGATTAATACGGCAGAAAATTTTTCACAAAAAATTTTTGATGCTAAGAAAAAAAATGCAGAGTGAGGGCACTGAGGCAAGCTTTACCACAACTCCACAGTGTGCTTTAGTTACACGCCCCAGTATTTCCTTTGTCTTTTTTTCTCTGTTGATGAAAGGGCTTCCATGCCTAGCAAGAAAGGTCTTCTAAGGATCAACTGCTAGAAGTCAAGTTAAATACTTGCCTCATACCAAGACTGGACACCCTTCTGGAAGCAAAAGTCCATTGCGTTATGCTGGACTTAGGTCTGTGCCATAGAGGAAGTCAACCTAGAATATCTACCAATGCCTTAGTATCCATGGCACGTACAGAGAGATTGATGGTGAACCAACAGAAGGGCTGGAAGGCTCCTTGAAACACAGCGACTAACTGTAGACTTCTCCACATAGTTACCATGGCGAGAAAGCACCACCCGAGCAAACAGGATATTGGCGACAAGGACAGACACAGGGACGTTTTTCCCTTTCTCTTGTATGGTGAGTGGGGAGCGATGTGGTGAGAAACAGAAGCTGAGCAGAGCAGCAAGGACGATTCTGCTACCACAACATCAAAACAACCATTGGTCATGAAGGGGATGGAAAGGCAGCGGGAGAGGTGTGCGTGTGTATCAGACTCTCCCAATCCCCTGCCCAGCCTATGGATTTTGTGGGGAGTTTCAGAAAAGAGACTGATGCCTGGAACAATGTCGAGAAAATTTTATCAATGTTATATGGGCAGCTCTGAAGTGAAATCCTGAGAATAATCCACATCACCTACAGCAAATATAAAGGAGCAGGATGGCACAGAGAGAAACCAGGAGCAGCACAGAGGACTGTGACCGGCAACAAGGAGCTCATACTGAAGGCGTGGTTGAAACCAAAGCAGACAGCAAGTCCACCCAAAAGCAGCAGGATAGCAGAAGTCAAAGCAGCTTGAGGTTCATATCATAAAAATTACATATTCTCTTTTATAGTCACTCCAAGTTACAGAGTTCCTCTCAAAGTCCTTAACAAAGATCCTTATTTCTTCACCCAAGTCCCCAGTCACCATATACTGATATATAAATACACACTCCCACACACATGCATTCATGAACAAATTGTGCCATTATTTTGAAAATCTGACACCCAGTATTTATCATGCAGTTGTTCCAAAGGCGGCTATCAACAGCACACTGCTTCCCCTTAGATGAAGGGCTTGATTTACCAGCAAAACAGATGAAAGCTTACAGAGCTACATAGCCTGTTTTTGATGGAACAGAAATGACACTGAAAGCACGATCTGCTCCCCAGTGGAGTCCTGTGGCAGAAATACATCATCATGTTTTCATTAATGTTTGAACAACGGCATTCCCAACTACACCTCCTTATACCATGCAGTACACAGAACTGTATTTTTATGAAAGACTACACATGCATACCAAAGCCCTGGAAAAAGAACCAGTATCTCAAGAAAGTTAATTTCACTTAACTGCATGTAACCTTCCTCTTTCCCCTGATTTTATTTGTGGGTGCAATTCATAAGTTACTGTATTAGTTATATATACACATAGCATTTTGCAAGGCAAATGAATCAAGGCTTTTTGCTCCTTCTCTTCAAGAAAATAATTTTAACTAAACCCCTCTATTCCTGCAGATAGGATGATGTTAGGTGTCATAATAATCAATCTTATAATCCTAGTTTCTGATTTACACAGATCTCAACAAAAGCAAAGGGCGTTGAATTAAAATAGATCCAGTGAAGTACAGAAGATTAGTAAAGGATTAGGTTCCATCTCTGCTTCCAAAATCCTCTCGCAACAGCACTCAAACAGCAGATGCCAAGTTTCAGCTGTGCAGCCTGTACACTAATTAATCTAGGAACTCAGACCAAATCAACACATGCAACACAAAGCTGGTTGGATTTCTTCACTTTGGGCACCTTTCATTTTCTATAAAACAATCTTTCATTTTCTATAAAACAATCTTCACACCCACACTCAAATCAGATGTGTTCCAGAGCTTGTAACAATTCTGGTACCTAAGGGGTACAGACAAAAATTGGCTATTAATTCTAGAACTGAATTGCTGGCTAACAACAAACTAGATCTTGAATATAATTCTTGGTATAGTTGTGTTACGGATTATTTTCTGCAGAGTACTGACTTCACTATTGTTAGGACCTTCAAACTGTAGCTACAAATACTTCTTTGGCTCCCAAGAGACATCATTAACTCTGCATATCAGCAGTCATGCCATTCCTTTCAACAGAAATGTTTGTAAGGTTTAAGCGTATACATGTATCTGGGAATTATGATCACGGAGCCTGTGCACTGTGTTTATTTTGCAAGAAATATCCTATTGTTCTGCGTATCTAATCAGTCCTTACCGCCCTTTTGCAATCATCTAGGTGATTTGGGTTGCCCCCAAATTCTTTCAAATAGTCTGTGATTCCCTCCCAAATCTTTTTCCAATGGACAGCTTCTGGAAAAACCTATGAATAAATTGTCTTAATTATTCTTCCCCATGAGGATTCAAGCCATCGTGCCTACAACAAGAAATTAACTTATTCTCCTACTCATCCAAGTTTGATCAAAAACCTCGGATAACGGGAAGCATTAGTAGCCCTTCTGCTGTGCCCCAAGAGATGCTTCCCCAGCAGCCTCTAGCCACTACTGCCCTTCATCACACTTCCCGGCCCAGGCTAGCTTCAGTTCCTATTAGACCCTGACCCGAAATACTCCAGAGAAAAGAGGGGTGGAAGACTGTTTTTTGCCAGGTTGCTGTGCTGAAGCAGCTCTGAAGGTGTTGCCAGCAGCAAAATCGGCTCAGGGAGAGACTGGAACACAGCAGCCGGCAGCACGGGGCACTGGGAGGCTTCCCCAAACTGCCGTGCGAACACATGGGATTTCAAGGGATCATGGCCTGGTGTAATGAGTGCTTTGCCCTGCACCAGCTCTGGGTGTTTTGTTTCTTTTTTTTTTTTTTTTTTTTTTTTAAAGAAGAAACATGGAAATGCTATACGTAGGAAAAAATACACAAATAGGCTATTTTCTCACCAAGTTTATATATTGCTAAGCTCATCCTTTTTTTTTTTTTTAATAAACTTTCTTTTGGAAGGGTGATATACCAGTGACAAAAATCTAAGCCTCATCTCACAGCAGAGCTGACAAACTACTTTCTTCATCGTGTCCAATGACACTTCAGAGTGGCAGGACATGAAATACTCATTTATCAAAAGCAGGAATGCCATATGCAAATACTAGAAAAATAGCAGAAGAAAAGGTTACCTTCCAAGATGAAATTTCAAGTTTAAACTCATACAGGCCAATATTCCTTTAAAAGCTTTAGCGACTTTGGAAGGTCCCTTTAAAAATCCTTATGCTTAATGTATTTTTAGACAAATATTTTTATGACTACAAGATGAGCAAGTTCCCCACTGCTTTAGACTGTTCCTATGGAAACAAACCCATTGGCGAACAGGAGTCCTGAACAACTCTGATGCCGCTGTCTGTACCCTGCTCCTTTTAGTAGGAATAAATCACCGTTTAGAAATCCACAAGTCTAGAGGGCTGATTATGTAGGGCTCAAGGAACTGCAATCAACGGAGTCCAAACAAAGCTCTCCAAATGAAAAGTCTGAAGTGCGTGAAACAGCTAGAGGCTTACTTACTGAGCGTACTTAAATCACTTTGCATATGGGGAATGGACTCAAGAAATTCATTCTGAATTGATAAATGCATATTACATCAAGACAGATGAGAATCTACATGTTTAATCTGTAGATCAGAACCACAATTTTGGTCTGCATGTGTAGGTAGTGCCAATTATAAAGAAATTATTTGTTATGAAAGAATAGAAGCAGCACGCAGACATGCTCCGTAACACTTAGACTTACTACTACAACTACTAACTTCTGCAGGAAGCTTTCGGAGGCAGAGGAGGGGACAGACAACAGTTGGCGTGTACTAGCTTGCATTTTCTGCGGTGAAGGAAGTAAACGAGGTGTGGCAAAGACTGCTACAGAGAAGAATTTAGCACAGAAAGGAGAGGACAGGGATTCAAATCAAGCACGGTTTGAGCCTGCCCTTCCACAATCTGGCAGTTCCTCTCGAGATGCCAGATGAGGGCTAAAACCTACAGCACATCCCCATCGCAGAGAACATTTTCCTTTATCAGTCGGAGCTGCTCCAAGGGCAGACCGTGCCATGATGGAGAGGCGTCAGAGAGCACAACGCGATTCTTCAGTGATGTGAGAGAGGGATGGAGGTGCCCTGAGCTTCCACACACATCTTCTGTCTAGCGCCTTAAGAAAGGAAAGGGAGAGGCGGCATGACAGTGCTATAAAGGCTGTCTCTGCCATCGCTTGGAAGAGACTCTCCAGGAAGTTATTAAGCGTCCACTGCTAAAAATAGTTCAGAACGGGAAAAATACACGAGTTACTCTGCTCTCTCAGTACAGTAGGCATCTAAACATATGGGATTTCTTGTGCAAGAGTAAATATGAGGTCAAAGCAGTTTGTGATCTCTACAAAACAGGAAAGTGATGAAGGATTTTAAAATGTTTTAATCAATCCTGTGAAGGCTACCATCGCAGAAGTAAAGTTTTGCCTTTCCTATGGGATAGATTGCCTTTTAACCTCAAGAGAAAGTTTCTGCTTAAATCCCTGGGCATCTCCTGCCAAATACTCCTTACAGGTGAGGATTTCTGGTAAGAGACTATGAGCTTCCTAATGTCACCTGCAGGATCGCAGACCCTGGTGATGCATAATCTATATTTGAGAATACCTACTGCTCGTGCGGTCAGACCTTAATGAGTGGCTAAAAACCTCAGATAGATTATTTTTATACTGCTAACTACTATGATTCATCCATTTCTACGCTCCAGGGAGAAAAACAGGAAGGAAACACTTAGTAAGTCCTCAATTTCATTTAACACTGGTAATGAGCGTCAAGCAAGCTGTGGGAAGCAGAAAAAAAAACCCAACCTCATTCCACTTGGAGTGGCATTTAATAAACCTAAGCGACTCTGGAAAAATAAAGATATACTCAGGAGGTGGGTGGTACATGGAAGGATTAATTTGTGTTAATTAGAAGTTGCGGAGGAGGAATATTTTGAAGGGGGGGGAGCAGTTTCAGAATTTCAGTGAACAATGTGATAAATACTAATTAGCCAATTATTTTCTCCATAGTGGCAAGCAGCTTTCAAAGTCATTTCTTCTTCTGCAACTGTCACACCTCCTGTTAAGTGGCTAAGATGCGCCCCACACAAGCCTCAGACATAACTATTCTGCCAGGACCAGTGTGCCTCTCAGCAGTAGCACTCCTTTCATCTTATATTTGATAAGGGCAAAGGGAAGAGGGAATAGAGCCTTTTCCACAGAATCAGGGTTATCTCAATTAGACATTTAAACAGAACAAGTGTGAGAGGCTAACTTGCAGAGGGAAAAGCTCAACATGCTTATGAGAAAGACTAGAAATAGAAACTATTCTGAACATCCCAGCTCAAGATCAATTATATCGTAAGGCTATCTATATACAGACTGTCATCCTTTTATTTGCCCTAAGCATAGAAGTCTTAAAACTTTATTAGGTACTTTCAGAAAACCCAGCATTCAATGATTCTTGTTATGAAGAAGAAAAAAAAAAAAAAAAAGACTAAGTGCTGATTATTGGGAGAGAGAAGAAAGGCAGGTAAAGAAAGAACTACACATAATCCAGAAGACAGTGATTAGTGTCATCTTATTAATGCTACTATGGTTAACACCAAACATGAACTAACCTGGAGAACCATACTCATGTCTTGGTAACCTACAGATCTTAGGCATCACTTCCATTAGGGTCTTGACATACTGAAGAATCGTCCCCTGTAACTAAGAGAGAACAGATGTGTGTAAACATGTCAATGTTACTGAACTAAGAAACTTTACAACAAATTGTGTTTAAACTACACATGAATTGAACAAGCTCTAAAAATCTTGCATTTAATTCTGTCAGTCATCATCTTCAAAGAGGCAAGTTTTTCAAACGAATGCAGTTGCACTTCCCTTCATTTGGCATTATCCACCTTTCGCTACAGGAAGAGTGGCACAACAGCTAAGGCCAGGAAGGTAAAAAAAGGGGAAATCATGTTCTTCTGTTGCAGACTGTCGCTATTGCCTAACCACCTTCTAGATTTTTGGTAAAAAAAGTTGCATTTGAATGCTTTCAAAAGCAACAACAGAAAAATCCTTAGCATTAGATATGCCTGTAACAGCTCAAACTGGCTATTCCAGACATATCAGTTAAGACACGGTCCCTACCAGTTAAGACACAGTCTCAGCCTACAGTCAGTCGGCCTTCCTCCCACTAGACACCTCTCATACTTGTCTCCCTACATCCGAGCATCCGCATCAGGCATCAGCAGGATACCTCCCCCCAGGCCTTTTAACCTCCTTTATAAATGCCAAAGCATTCAGTGCTACCTTTAATGAATTGAGATGATTTACCATGTAAATAAATAATAAAAAAAAAAATTCCCCCAAAACCAACAAACCAACACTCAACCCCAAACCATGAAAAATGCCTGTATTTTCCTCTTTTCCTGAAGATTAGGCCATAGTACCCCTTCAAGCAGGCTCCAGCCTTTCTAGAACGTCAAAGACATACTTAGAACATTGTGGGAATTCCTGTAAACGAACTGCTGAATATGTCAAGTGTCTGAAGTGAGGTTATGAAAACTACAGCTATCCCCCAGTATAGTTGGATTATTTTGGCAGCATGCTCCTTACAGGCAACAGGGACAGGGAGGAAAAGCCCATTTCTTTGCCTTAAACTTAACTGCAATGCATTAGGACTGCATACATAGAGACTAATAATATAGCAAACAACCAGCCCCTCAACCTCCTCCTAGTTACAGAAAAGGCCCTTTCCAATGCAAGATACCCAGGCTGTATGAATAACTTCTTCAACATCTGGTCTGAGCACTCTTCTAAATAGCCTTCATGCTATCCATTGCTAGATCAAGCACAGAGATTAAACCTTCCTTGTTATTAAGGCGTCATCTGTCAATGATGATATTAATGAAAGCCCTGAAGTTAGGCAAGGCAGAAAGCACACTCCAGCTGTTCCCAAAAATAGCGAGAAAGTAAATTTACAGTATAATCTTCAAATTAAAATCAACTAATTTGAAACATTCATACTTTTCCAGAGTTTACCCAGGACCTAGCAGCATAGGTCACCACAAACTAAATTCACCTCCAATGCAGAATCCAAGGTTTTCAAAACACTCCTCAGGCTACCAAAGCGCATCATCTATGCTTTCACAAGACACTGAGTACTCTCAAACACAGCTTGTACCGAACATCAATGGAAGTAACATTTTAATTAGTTTTATCCGAGATCTTACTTTCACTTTGTTTTTCTTAAGGCATTTCCTATCAGAAGCCATTTTGAATAGCAGAAAATGAAAGACAATTGGCATACCAGGCTCTTGACAACTTTCAGCAACTCCTCCATCACCACAGCAATACCCTGATACCCAAGAAGTCTACAGATGACTTTAAAGTGAGGGGGACCAACAAAATTCCTGTAGTTGCTGTAGATGCTGGAATATGCCAGATTCAACGCCTAAAACAAGAGAACAGATATGATTAATGACAATTCAGCTGACTGCATCTTTATAATAATCTCATTTAAACAGCATTTTAAAGCATATTAAAAATAAAATGGTAACTTTGTATCTCTCTCTCTCTCCAAGAAGTTAAAATGCAAAGCTTCCCTTTTGTAAGGCAGGAACTCCAACCAAAATCTCAGTATGAGCAAGACAAACTTTAAACACTTTTTTTTTTCACCAGGCATCTTCCACTTACCATTAATAAAGCCACGAATATTTCCTCTTTCCTATTTTTCTATTTACACAGGTATAAAAGGACAAAAGTAGTCAATGCCAATGTTTAGATCCCTGAATTTAAAGCACAGCTTCTATTCCTATATTGTCCATTTTATGTACAAAACATCTTGAAAGAAGTTACTTCAATTTTCAGTTCATAATAGGTGTTTTACATCTCTGAGGACTCAACTACAAAACCCCCAGCCTTCTGCAGTTACGGCTCTCTGCAACTAATTAATAAGGATTTCTCTTTTTCAAATCCCTTAGCTGTACACAAGATCAAAGCAAACCTAAGTCTGGGATGTAACCTCATGGAAATTCTTCCAGAGCTATATAAATAGAACCAGGTGCTTTGCCATATTAATGACCATTTCTTCAAAGCAAACACAACTGTACAGACTGATACTGCGTAGGGATTTAGGAACTGTTTGCTGAAGCCACGGATCAAAGAGGAGTTACCTAACTTAACATCCTCTACTTCTGTGAGTTGTTCTCCTCATATCCTGAAATTTAATTTTAAAAGGGAATCTTGTCAATGTTTCTTGCAGAAGGTTCTGATGTGTTTCCTTTTCTTTTCTGCAGTTTTCATTCTCTCTAATACATGTGTTGTGGTTTAACCCCAGCCAGCAACTAAGCACCACCCAGCTGCTTGCTCACTCCGCGCCAGTGGGATGGGGGAGAGAAATGGAAGAGTAAAACTGAGAAAACTTGAGATAAAAACAGTTTAATAATTGAAATAAGATAAAGTAAAATAGTAATAATAATAAGAAGAATAAGAATATACAAAGCAAGTGACGCAGAATGCAATTGCTCACCACCCGCCAATCAATGCCCAGCCCGTCCCCAAGTAGCAGTCACTACCCCCGGGTTTATATGCTGAGCATGCCGCCATAGGGTATGGAACAGCCCTGTGGCCAGTCGGGGTCAGCTGTCCTGGCTGTGCCCCCTCCCAGCTTCTTGTGCACTTGGCAGAGCATGGGAAGCTGAAAAGTCCTCGACTGGTGTAAGCACTGCTCAGCAACAACTCAACCATCAGTGTGTTATCAACGTTATTCTCATACTAAATCCAAAACACAGCACTATGCCAGCTGCTAGGAAGAGAATTAACTCTATTCCAGCCAAAACCAGGACAACATGCATGAAAGACAGCATACTTTTAGACTTTCAACTCCACACATATCAGCTATACCAGAAAATTTTCCTTCACCAGTATCCAGGAAGAACATTGACCTTCCCTCCAATGCAGATCCTGCCCCAATTATACGTGCAAGTCCATACCAGGTACTGTAATACATGGCATTGCACAACGAAACTACTAGGAATTCAAGTCATGAAACTCTACCAAGCTCTTCGAGGATTTTAGTCTCATAAAAGAAAAGGGCTTACAAATCATCTTTAGAAGAGATCAGAACAGAAGGTACGCATTTTTATTTATGTTGCAAATCTCTATATAAACACCAGTTTCCAACATGTTTTGAACCGTGGACTTAGAAATTTAAAAATTGGCATATAGCGAATGCAAATTTGGCAACAGGTTAACACTTCTTGGCCACCTTTTGCGGATGCCTTAGAGGTACTTTACAAACCCTCGTGGGTCAAAAATTGTTGCAGTATGAAAGAAATACACAAAAGCATAGGCTCAGAAGAGGCCATTTAGGTCCTAACAAGAGAGAACTAGAGATCCAAGACCAACTTTCTGAATCAGGCAACTCCTGACCTAAGTGAGAAACTTTGCATATGTTATTAAAACACACACACATAGAAAATTACATAAATTTTATCACGCTTCAACAACCACAGAAAGTTATAACCAGCAACTTATTTCTGCAATGTGAAAATTCAAGAAGTTGCCAGTACTGAAACTTACTTAAAGATTTAGTTATATTTCTTACGTGCCTGAACTTCTGTCTCCATCTGTGTGAAGAAACTATATAGCAAGATAGCCTGACCTGCAGAAGGTAGGGTTTAGGGTTTTTCGGTTTTTCTTGAGGGTCCTGGTGAACAGGAAGCTGACCACGAGCCAGCAGTATGTCCTTGCAGCAAAGGCCGCCAACAGCCAGCGGGGCTGCATCAGGCAGAGCACTGCCAGCAGGTCAAGGGAGGTGATCCATCCCCTCTACTCAGCACGGGTGAGATCCCTCGAGTACTGGGTCCAGCAATGGGCTCCCCAGTACAGGAGAGACATGGAGAGATGTATGGGAGAGTCCAGCAGTGGGCCTCAAAGATGATTAAGGGACCAGGGCATCTTTCCTATGAGGAAAGGCTGAGAGAGCTGGGACTGTTCAGCCTGGAGAAGAGAAGGCTCAGGGGGATCACATCCACACGCATAAGTAACTGATTGGGGGAGTAAAGATGATAGAGCCAACTCCGCTCAGCAGAGCCCGGTGACAGGACAGGGGGCAATGGGCACAAACAGGAAATCCCATTTAAACATCAGAAAAAACCTCACTACTGTGAGGGTGGTTGACCTCTGTCCTCAGAGATGTTCAAGACCCGACCGGACACGTCCCTGAGCGACCTGCTGTAGGTCACCCTGCTCTGGCGGGTCCCCCGGCCTCAGCCACCCATCAGTCTGGGAAGCTCTGTTCTAAGGACCGTGCGCTTGTGTTGATTTTGTGGAGGAAGGCTGTTTCCAAATATCCAGCCATCTTTTCTGTGAACGCAAACTGAAACAGACGTTTGGCTAACTATTAGACTCCTAATACAGGAGACAGTCCTGCGATTAGATCGGAGCTGGCTAAAAGGCTGAACTCCAGACAGCCCCCACTGGGTGGACAGCCTAAAGCTGCATCTTGCTAGTACAACGTGCACGCTCGCGTAGCTCTCTGCTTACGGAAAAGGGGCCTGGGGCATCAACAGGGGAGAGAACTGGTAAAGCCTTAAGAAAATATGTGCAGATGAATGTCCCGATACACTAAGCATTTACACAGGTGTCTGTAAAAGGCGAGGTTTCATCTTTTGCTGTTTCCAATCAGGTAGGTCTCCATAATAAATGTGTCCAAACTATCTATTTCAGCTATAGTGCAAGGAGAATTTTACTCCAGTAGGTCAAAACGTTTTACTGCTGTGAAGTTAAGGGGAGGGAACTCCTCTTCACACAGCATAAATTTGTCATAGAAAAGCAAGCCCTAAAAACATGATTTCAGTATTTAAAAACTCACCAATACATAACAATAAGAAGCCAACCAATTTAAAAATACATCTTTCTTTAATGTAACCCTCATGGGGAAGTGCCTAAAACGGTCCACCTGTAAACATTGGATTAGCAGAGCTTTATAAACCGTGATAAAGGATTTAGAAAACATCATCACACACCACCGCCACTTCGCCCTCCATGATGCACAAAAGCATAAAATGCTTAGGGAAGAAGCTACTAACAAAGCTGGGGGGGAGGAAGGAAAGGAAAGGGAGAGGGAACTCCAGTTTTTTTTAAGCTATGCTTGCTCCCTCTCCTACTTAAATTAAATAAAAAGGGGGGGGGGGGGGAGAGAGAGAGAGAGAGAGAGAGAGAGATGCTAGTTGCTGATGTCATCAAAGTGCTAACGTTAATCACTCACAGCATCACTGGTACAGGCACAAGAGGATATAACAGGGATGTTCAGGCAGTGCACTGTCCAAAGGGAGGCAAGCAAGAGAGGGGGGAAAAGACGTTCTTTTTACTCCTGTACATTCTTTGAAAAGCAAGGCAACAGCATCTTTAGACAAGATGTGCTCTTGCATGAATTTAAGTGGAAGAGACAAAGAAACCATGCCACCAGCAGCATCAGAGAAAAAAGCTGAAAGCACCAAGCAATGAGAATTCAGTCCAGGGAATTTGAGGGGAAGATAAAGCAAACTGTGGCAAGCAGAGATCAGGCAGGAAATAACTCCTGTGAAAAGGGTACAGAAAATTTAGTGTTCACATCATTTTCGCAGCAGCATCACCGTATGAAATATCTGTTCTGAAATTTCCGTCAGGAAGTGACGGTAAGTACAGACTTTATAATCTATAAAATATCAACTGGGTTTTCCAAACATTTAGATGCCAGTAATTATCTATCTTCTAATAATTGATGTTTTGTAATAATAAAAAAACCCAGTATTATCATTGTTTAATTAAAATCCAAATATTCAACTTAGAAAATGCTGTAAGGATGAAACTATTGTTTCTAGACTGTGTTAGGAAGTGTTCTATAAAAATACATTATAATTTTAAGTAATTGGGATCTACCAGCTAAAGAGAAGACAAATGAGCAAGTAAAAGCTCTGATTTTACTAATGCGCCTGATTTTAATATCTGCAGAAGTTGGATAGATGCCCAAATGTGTCTAATAAGTTTATTTGATAGCAAACTCAATTCCTTTATGCTGTTGCTGTATCAAAAAAGGTGCACTTGCCACACGATTAGAAAGGCAGCGTCTACCCAGATCAGTCATATCTAAGGTTTTACATTGTAATGAAAATGAACATACATCTTTTTCTTCTCATTTCCCAGTAAATATAATCCAAACGCCTCGAGCAACAATTTTCATAAAGTCACAGAATTCTTACGATTAATGTAATGTAACAATCAAGATCCCACTAAAATAATATATATTTTGCCAGCCTCCTATCTAGTATAAAATACAATAAGAATATTACAGAATAATTTCAACATATGTTATGAGCAAATGTTATGAGCTTTCTTAATCAGAAAAATTTTCAATAGTATATGTTTAGCCATGAGACTTAACATCTGAAACCTGATCATAAAAAAAAAAGTCATTTTTTAAACAATGAAATACAGTGTTACTGTCATAGGTATTCACGTTCATAAAAAAAGCAAGAAACTTTCACAGTGGAAAAAAAACTTTCCCACGAGTGCCACTAGAAACTGAGTATTAAACTACAAAAGAATCAAATTAAATTGCTAAGGTAGGCTCTTTTGAAAAAGTTACCCTCACAACTGTAAAATAAAAAAAACCACCCACTGAATGAAAATATCCACTGGCTGTTACTAAGGTTTGTTTTGTTATAAAATAACAATTTTAATTAAAAGTCTACCAAGGCAGAAGCCAACTTTTTGTCGTGGAAGGAAGATACTCTTTAATAGAAGCATTTAGAAAATTGCAGAAAATAGATGTTTTCCTTACACTATTTACAGTGGTAACACAAACTCAGAATATCAAAATATTGGCAGGTTTTCTGATGTTAATTTTATTATGAGGAGGAGTATTAGTTCAGGGCAGACAGACTATGGAATTACATGCAATCACATAGCACAGAAAAGAGTATTAGTCATTTTTTTTAAAGAACGCTATCTATCCAAAGGGCACGCTGTGGTGAAAGCTGTACTTCACCAGCTAAGCCTAGCTTGAGAAAGCTTTTCCAAGAGGCTGACTAGCATCAAGACTAAATATTGCCATACTGGTGCCACCGATGTACAATCATCACAGCCGCTGCTCTAGCAGTGGCTACAGGTGTGCTAACTCACCAGCAAAAACCAGAGAGTATCAGCGACTAGGAAACTAATGTAAAATGATACTGGAGACAAAATAATATCTGGTGATGTTTCCAGGTACTGTTTTGTTTTCCAATTGATTGTGACAGGCAAAAATCAAGACTTGTGGGTGGCCAGAGGAATTTATCCCTCAAGATCTACTCTTGCCACTTAACGTAAGAAAATTCACTGCTCACAAAAGCAAGCTTTGAGATTACAGAAAACACCAAATAAGTAAAATAAAATGCAAGATACTCAGACTAGAGAGAAAAGCAAATGTTACATTTCTTTCCTTTAAAAAACAAACAAATGCAAACCTCACTTATCAACGCACTCATTAGGCAAGTATTTTGTGTGACAGGTAAAGAGTTAATTAGTTGGATGGTCAATCTGTCAGTCTTTAGTTTAATGCCAAACCAGAAAGCCGTTCAATTCAGTTTAGATTTCAATTACATTTTTAAATGAGAGTTTGACTCATAACATAAAATTACCTTAAATATTAAGCTTTTTTTCCTGTTAGAAATGTTTTTTCTATTAAAAAGAATACTCCAGCATTACTCCAAAGGAGGGGGGCATTTATTAATGTATTTGTTCAAACTCCTAATTGTTTGTTTTTCCCTCTGGGAGGGGTATGTATTTCAGAAATACAAAGCATATTCACCTCTCCCCTTTATAGTCTTGAAAAGGTTTTGTTTACCTTATTGTTACCTAACCACAAATTCCTTAAGACAAAAATATCCAGGGACCTTATTCTAGGGACTGTCCCAAATACGTAGGCAGCATATATACCAAAGTCGACATAGAGGCAAATTTTGAACGGGAAGCTGAGGGCCAGCATCCCCTTGTTTCCCATTGCAAGCACACAGTCATCTGAAAAAAAAAAAAACCCTGTGAATGGAACTGGTTCCCCAATTGCAAATTCTGCAAAACACACTGTCTCTCACGGAGGCAAAATACAACTGATCACCTGGACAGGCAGCAGCTCCAGCTGCATTTCTATAAGCATCTATCTAGCCTTTCATTTGGGAAAAGAGTACACAGTTTAAAATACTCTGAACTTTATGAACAGCCAACTCTCACTTTGACGCAGCAGTACCAACAATAAGAGCACAGTTTCCTAATAAACTCCTTTCCTAAATTACAGAGCACTACGATTAAGATCCACGCAACATCTCCAGCGCTGCAACTTCTCAGTTACCTCCCTGGGAAACGAACATCTCCCCTTTCCACAGCGAGATCAGCATCGGGAGAGAAAAAACCTACCTAAGCAACATCCCAATGGGAGTAACCGTCCAAAACATCACAGGAAACACGGCAATGGTAATTTGGCCAAAAATGGCCAGTTGTGCCGACAGCTTTTACAGCGTCATGTACCACCCTAACTGGAACAGCATGCTATCGAGTTACTCAAGAAAGAGCTTTCAGAAGGAAGAGAGAGTGCCTGCCAGTCGCTCCTCCTTTGTTGTTGAAAACCTAACTCCACTGACGACATACATCGTGTGCGTGACCTGCCAGTCCGCGAACCCCTCCAGTGACCAGTGCAGAGTTTTTAACACGCTGGAACGAGACCCGGCATCCGCGAGCAACACCAAGAAAGAGCTGGCGCTGGGCATCTGGCTCACCAGCAGCGTCCTGCTCCTCATCATCGCCGCAATCCTCCTCTACGGCTGCCTGCACCTCCTGTGCCGCAGGAGACGTGAGCATTTGCAAGGGCGAAACAGGACCTCCGAACAAGACCACGGGAAGGCGTGGACCAAAAGCGTGGCGTACACCTCAGAGGAGCTCAGCAGGCAGAGCCAACTGATGCAGGACACTGAGGAGAAGCATCCAGGTGGCGTTCAGCTGGCCACAATCATAGAGAATCCCTCAGCACGCAAGGAGCCCATCATGCCAACTTCCAAAAGCCGGGAACGAGTGCCAATGACAGGACAGTGCTCTGCTATAAATTAGAAACCTTTTGTCAGGGAGGAGACGTTTACTACATATGGCATCCCAGCTGCTTCAAACGCATCGTGTGCTATGTCACTGTTCACGACAGGGAGCTCCGACTGCTCACTGCAGCGCTCCCGGCTGTACCTCCGGTGTCACATCCCTTTCCAACAGCCCGTACACAGTCAGAGGTACTCAGAGGCAAAGGTTCAGATTCCCAAGAAGCGAGCACTTCAGCCGCACTCCGTTATTTAAAAATGAAGCATGTAGCAAATAATTAGTTTACATTTTGAGGGGATTTTTTGGTTGCTTTTCTTTAGTCTAAAACAGCAAACAAATATGAAAATGAATCAAAAGCGACAAAGACACTTTTTTTTTTTTTTTTTAAACTAGAATAAATTAAAACTGAGTACAAGTTTTCACATGGCAACCCAGACTGTTACACTACAGGCAACTGGAACATATCCCCCGAGTGCAGCGGTTTGCCAGTGCGAGTTTTACCCCCACAATCCCGACTGCTTCTCAAACTACTACACTCGGGCTACGCACTTTGCTGACCATGGTGGTCTCCATAGCTCCCATCTGAAGGGGGTCAGTCTCAGCACGTAAGCTAAACTCACCAGGATTTTAATGGTATCCTTTTGTCTATCTTTGAAATTCCCCTTGGTCTAAAAGCATATGCAAGGTAGCGACTCTGTAAGGACACTTCTAATGAAACTAAGGGAATATGCTGGGTTATGGTATCTTCGCACTCTTCTGCTCCCACCACAGGCTACTTTCTGCTCCACGGGTGAGTGACTCCCTGTAGAGGAAACGGAGTTCAGAGAAGCAACTCCTGACCCTTTCTTCTCTCTTTCCCTTTCAGTTTTAATGATAAAACTCATTCACCAGCCGCAAATTTCTATCCGACCCCACAGTGCATTTTGTGTAATGAAGGGGCAAGGAAGGAAAAACATGCCAAAACACGTTTTAATTTTGCAACAAGCAAATCTGCCGATCATCTCACTCCGCCCTGAGCTTCATGGCAAAGTGCCAGGAAAGGCCCTTCGGACAGAAATCTGTTCACCCTCACAACACGACACGTCTTGTCTGGCTTACATGTATAAGTCACCCTGTTTTAAATCTCTTAAGTGCATTTGCGTTCCATAAAACCATAATAAATCTTAGTATTGCTGTATAGTATGGTATGTCTAAAACACAAAGCTACACTGTGACTGCAGGCATTTTAAACTGCTATCGATACGAACATATGCGTCAAGTCAGCTCTTGTTGCCACAGCTCGGTTGTATCAGTAGAGGCTGGAGAACTGCTGGCTGGGCAGCTGCCATCCCTTTCCACCGCACCCTGGAAGCCGAGGTGGCGTGCAATTTTGGCAAGAGGGCGCCTGCCGAATATTTCACAGCAGGCAGTGGGTCTTTCCAGCTACCATATTTTGACAACATTTCTCACAACTTGTGAAAGACGTCAACTCTCATATTGCTAGGAAGACACGAGCTGGCGTAAGTTTGATGTGCCGTCTTTACTTTTTTCTACTAGAATAGGTACGACACACAGAAACATGTGCTGAATGGGGGCGAGTATTACTTTTAGAAAACACTTCAGAAGGCATCTTTATTGTGTTAAGTTAGCAATAACATGTTCTCCACCCCCTAGGTAGCATTTCCTCCAGCTGACACATGTTTTCCTTTGGCTTACGCACCAGTCTTAAATAAACTGTGAAGATGAGAATAGTTTACTGCTGTTTCAAATTAAGGTGTTTCATGAAACGGATATTGAAAAACTCTCTTCAGAGCATTAAGCCAGCACTACAGATTTACTGCCAAAAAGGGGCGGCTGGGTAGCGAGGACAGAAAGAAATGCTTTAAAATGATCTTGTAATCAAATTAACGGTAACACTTCTCTGACTGGAGGTATTTAAAAGACAGGTAGATGTGGTACTTAGGGACACGTTTTAGTGGTAGAGTTGGCAGCGCCAGGTTAATGGTTGGACTCAATGATCTTGAAGGTCTTTTCCAACCTAGACGATTCTATGACTAGGATTTCATCAAAGAGAGAAAAGATGATTTTCATGTTAAAGGGATGGAGCCAAGAGACACATATTCTCATCTTTGTCAACATCTTGGGCCCTTGAAAACCTGTTTCCTTCTCTGCATCTCTGTTTCTTTATGTGGGTTTTAAGGCAGTCCAATCCATATATTTACATGCATTTGTATGTTATACACACATGCATATACCATACTGAGAACAAGGATCAGTTCAGAAGTCTTAAAGCAGTTTTGAGGCAATTCACCCACTGAATTTTGTTATTTATACACAAACACATATACAGAAAAAGACACATGTACATATCAGATTGAGAAGGCAAGGAGCTACCATGGAAGTGCTCCCAGGAATGGCATTTACCTCACCGAAATATAAAACCATTCCACCCAAGAAGTTTACTGTGCACTACTTAGATAAACACTTATATCACCTCACGGGCAATGGACTGTCTCGCACCCACTGCAAATGAGCAATGCACAAGGAGTGTCATCAGACTTCTGCGCTAGTTTTGAAGAACCCCTGTCATCGCACACTCACAGAGCTACACAATTCTTTGTCTCTTGCTCAGAAAGTTTTATTACAGATTCATTCAGGTTCCTTCTGGCAATGCTGTGTTTTGGTAGTTCACTGTCCAATTTTAATAGTGATCTAGTAAGGGGCAAACGTTCTACGTGATTACTAAACTGACAACAAGATGCAACATAGTGCAGACTGATGTTAATTTGTGCACCAGCAGTAGATAGAAAACAGTACGTTCACATTGAGAAGTATTTTCCAAAGGGGTCTTTTTTTTTTTTTTTTTTTTCCACAAAACACATGAGTGAGCATCTACAAAATGCAAAAGACATACAAACATGAAAATCTTTGCAAAATGTTGTATAAGCCAGAAAAGAAACGCTTAAATTCTGGTCTACACAACCTCTATAAAACCAGGCACTTCATTAACATGGAAAGTTAGTTTCAAATCCCCAGAAGAGACTCTTTCTTATATGTACATTATTAAGTATTTTATGCATCCAGCCCATGTCACCAAATTTCACTCTGGTAACATTCATTTCATCAATCCTACACGCACTTCACCTGAGTAAAGGGATTTCAATGACAATGCTCAATGAGCTTTTAAAATACTCCAGCTCACTTAAAAGGCTGACGAGCTTTGGCAGGTCAGCTCCTTCCCACCTGCTCCCATGTCCGCCAGGAGAAGTAAGTTGTATCTGTGGGTTTCCGTTTTGCTAACTGGATGAAGATACCACTCAGAAAACTTTAGATGCAACAGAGAACGTGGACACAACTGTCTATGCTAAGCATCAACACACATTAATATAGACCAAATGCTTTGATCCATTTAGAAATATCTGAGAATATGTGAACACTGAGATCAAAACAAAAAATTTCTTTAATTACTCTTAAGCGAGCACATTGCGCATGCAAAGCTTCTGCACAGAAAGTGTTTAAACATTACAGTCCAATACATGCAATACATATGCACAAGAAACCACAACATCTTGACCCAAATAAACACCATGGATTGTTAAAAAAAAACAAACAAAACAAAACCCACCCCCCCAAAAAAATGCCCCAAAACCCCAACACAGCCAACAACAAAGTAGTCCAGTAAGGAAAATAAAAAGTCATTATCCTTGGCTATATGATCAATACAAAGTGCTTACTTGAATATCTTGAGTAGTTCAAGAACTCAAAAAAGACAATAAAATAAAAAAATACATAGCTACACCATATCCTGCTATTATCCAGTCAGGAGGCAATTCAGTAATATTGGAAAATAAAGGACCCAAACAAGGATGTGCTCTGTGACAAGCCTATCTGTACAGTATACAGAATAGTACCATGCAATTATATCACACGCTAGAACGTGTAGCCTCTATCACATAAGAATTACTACCTGTTACTTGCTATATACAGTAGAAATGTCCTCCTAAAATTCCATTCAGATATCCTCAATTCCAAAATACATTAGATTCAAGAATAAAAATATAGTCTTGTAAAAATTTAAAACTACAGAGAGTCAGGAATATTTGCTAGTATAGGCGTATCTAGTTACGAAACTTGCTCCAGAAATGCATCTAAGAACCCCCTTGATTGCTCCTGCTCATATAGAAAAATAATCAGATTTCTGAAAACATATAGCTCTCAGAGTAAAGATTACTAAACTCATTTTAATAATGTAACCTGACTGATAAAAAAAAAAGGGTTCCCCAGTTAATCCTCTGTCATTCATCCCATTGTATCATTACTTAGATAAATTAAGTTAGCAATCTCTACTAAATTCAGTGGGGCTTTTGCTCTTTACACTGCATCTGGTGAATTCCTGAAATAGTAAGGAAAACAATAACCCTACCGTAATAAAATCCCACTTTCCTATGATTTACTGTTCCCTATCAGAGAATAATTATATAAAACACTACTCTCAGCACCAGACAATCAGCTGTTACATTCCACATTAAAGAAGTGTGAATCCTTTTCCACCTCCTTTACATTTTAAAAGCGTGAAAGTTTTACAAATGCAGCAGATATACTAGGACTGATATTTCTAACTTCTGAGCTAGCTCTTCAGCTCTCAAAAACTAGCTTGCTTGGCAAATCACTTCACAGAGATTGCACCGTATAACTAGGATATGATGTGCAGAAAATAACAGCAAGGCAAGGACTAATTATGCTCATGTTTAAGTAGGAGCTAGATAATGAAAGTAGCTAGACACGAAAATGACATTTACAGCGCACTTGTATAAATTATAAGGATAACTGAGTACATAATTTTAAAACTTTTTTTTTAGTCAACAATCCTCTAATTTGATCCTTATATTTTTATTGACCTTTTCCATACTTTCACTTTGCCTCCCTGATACCCAAAGAAAACAAAGCAAAATTAAGAGTGACATCTTGTTAAATATTCTCAAATGATTTGCTGAAGATACCACTGCTGGTTTTTGCTGTTGTTGAAAAGAGATCAATATTTCTGACTGGATATTAAAAATGCAGATATATATTAATGTGCTATGCCTTTAACTGTCATTAAGACTCAGCTAATAACTCTGAAGCACAAGAAAATAAATCTGCAGTGATCAGGGAGAATAAATCTATCCCTCCAACATACAATACTGCACACATGAGCATACCGTTGGTCCTGTGACTACAGGCTAACTTTCCTCACTTGGGTAGCTCCATGAAAGCCCACGTCTATTCTCTCGTGCCAAGTACTCTCTCAGCTTGTCACCTATGTAAGCTCCTTTCCAACCTCAGTACTGGGCATTGCCTTAAGGCACAGAGTACGTGACTGCATATCATGTATGCTTCTGTTGAAAACTTGCATAAACCTTCTAGGCACTCCTAATCTGCAAAGCAAGAAAGATGATGCTAATACAGGAGATGAGATGGCCAGAAGGCCAAGTTCATCACAATGACTTTGAGGTCCTTGGGCTGAAGATGCCAAAGAAATGCTACACTTTTCTGGGAATTATTTAAGCAGTTTGGTATCTGAGAGTTTAGGGTGGTCAGAATCTATACTCCTTTTAAGTCAGATAACATCTGAAGCAGTTTTTCCTATCTGTTCCCTTTTCTCCTGTCATCACAGTCTTCATTGCTGTAAGAAGGGAGCAGCTGCACCAAAGATGGGCTCTTGTTCTCACTTCACCAGATGACTAATTAATCTTTTCTTTGAGTCTGCTCTGCCACTATAAGCAACTGTGCAATGCAAGGTGATTGAGAGAAGGACTTATTTTTAGCTACGTCAGATAAGACTAACCATCAGACTAATCACTTGCACTTTGGCTGAAACATATGGTGAGCTTCACAGCAAAGTCTGGAAAAAAGCGTATGTTGAATTTAAAATACTCACAAAATGTATTTGAGTCCATTTTTACTAACTTTCATATTCCATAATTTCTATAATTAAAAAAAGATACCTTTAAACATTAGCAAACCATAAATATAAAAGGAATTAAATCCAACCTTCGATCCATAGAGATACTGTGGCTGTGCATTAGGCTGCTTATCTCTCTGAAACTCCTGAGAAAATGGGAGCACGGTCCGAACAAACCTATAAAAACAAAATAAAGAATTCATTAATTATACTTAGGTTAGTAGGTGTGCGCCTAATACATCTTACCCTGTATAGCACTGCTTTTGTCTACATATAAAATCAAAGCCAGACTGGTAGCCTTTCAGCCCAAGTTGAAACTGAGGAAGCACACCGCCTGCATTGCCCAAAAGCCTGGACACTAATCATAATGCACTTCTCCATCACTTACTGGCACCCTGTTCTTCCAGTGGTGTGCAGGGTCCCAAAATATTTCTCCCCTCTACTCTAGCCCTGCCCAGCAAAAAGAAAAAGCCAATAATAAAGTAGCAATAGCCTCTCATGGAGAGTAAGGAAGTTCCTTGTGCTTCCAAAATTAAATCCTTGAGAATGAACTACACCTTCAAAGAACAACATGCCATTCTTATTTAATGTTTTGGAGCTTTTTCCCCCCAAAGAAACTCACAGCAGGAGAAATACTTTAGGTTAATACCTTTAAAAAAAAAAACAAAAAACAAAAAACAAAAAACACAACAACAAAAAAAACCCAAAAAAACCAAAAAACAAACTTGGGAGGAAGGCTATAATCCTTGTAGCAAAATTAACGTTTCAAAAGTTTGATCACACTTCAGCGTGAGCACGTACCAATGCAAATCATGTTTAGCTTTACCTTTGTATATTGTTAAGAGGATGACAAGAGAACCACAAAGATATGGAGTACCGCAAAAGATAGGCTCAAACAGCCCACTCCAAACTGAGGGCCCCAGAGCCTGAAGAATGGTGCTTGGGCAAAACTCTGCAGGCACGAGCCCTCTCGTGAACAAGTAGTAGAGACCTACTCCCCTGATGTTGCCTTTTAACTGTGTAATGCACATTTTGCAGCACTACAGTTTTAGTGCGGAAAGAAGTTAATCATCATCTGCTACAATTCTGATTCTGCTTAACTTTACTAAACCAAGCAAAATTATTGGGGGGTGTGTGTGTTTACAGGTTGGATGGCTACTTTATTTTTTAGCTTGACAAAAAGAATTTCTTGGTAAATGGTGCAAAGCTGTATATACACACGGAAGAGGAAAAACAGCTATTTAAGAAGTGTACATCAAATGTTTGTATCAGATCAGGCTGTTCTGACTGATAGCTGAGTAAAATACATGCATCTAGGAAAAGGTTTTAGGAAAGGAAGTTTGCAGTACATTATAATATCATAAGATACAAGTGTATTTTGATTTGGTTTTGTTTAAAATATGTTTGAATTTAATCAACACACAAAATAAATTATTCATTAATAATTTTTCCTAGAAAGAACATAGAAATTCTATTTTTAATACATCCATTTTCTAGCTGAAAACAAAAACAGCCATGCTAACCAAAAATTGTTTCATGCAAACATGTATAAATTGCAGCATATTGTTCACAATTATTTCCAGTGTGTTTTATTTCTGAGTAAATCGGAATCATTCTTGTGAGAATCTATAACTTCAGGGCAAGGTTTTCTGTATTTTTTTAACCTGTTCAAAAATAGGTATACCCACAGTTTCAGCTACTTGTTCATATGTATTTTAGCCCTGTCTTTCCAAAAGTACTTGTACTTGCTGAAGTCCAGAAAGTGCTTGCATTTAGAGCTTTTGAGGGGAAAAAAGATCACTCACGTGTATTACTTTTTAAATTATATAATTTAAATCTCCTTACATTTACATTTCCTCAGTTTACAAGTTTCCCCCTTCTCTCTCACTTACACAGGAACTGAAAACTTCCTCTTGAGATTACTTGAATCTGTTCTCTGCACAGATACTTCATTAATGAATTTACCAGAGATGATGTAAACATTTGATGGAATTCAAAGTAATCTGCAACATATGACAGTCCCAGAGATTACTCTATTCCCCCTTCTTTCCCTCCAAATCCTATTCCTTTTTAAACTGACATCAATTTTCAAGCCCTAAGGAAATCTCTAAAATGAAAGAAATCAAGAGAGATACCATGTCATTTGAGATAAGACTGGATTTCAGCATGCAGACATATTGGGCAAGAGCTGATTAAATTAAAACCCTCAGAAGGAAAAGAGTGTTTCAGAGTATAAATGTGGGTGCATCCCATGACTTGGGAAGCTGTAACTATTATTCTTTCTCTTTTCAAAAAGATGTTATGAATATGTTTGAACTACAGTGTCATTAGTGGAAGCTAACCAGTCAGACTGTATTTGGACTGAGAAGAAATTACAGCCTCAGAAATCAAATACCAGAGAAATACTTCTGAGACACAGTCTCTAAGTTTCATTCGCTGTGTACAAACACAAGCAACTCTTGTGTGTTCCCCAGTGCTGTCTACATTCTTGAGGGTTTCTCCATCTCTAATGTTTTAGAATTAGTAGCAAAATAACCTTAAAAGTTTTTTAAAGACTTGAAGCAAGCACCTATTTTATACCTTCTTGAGGGACGTGGGGGGAAAGATGCCAAGAGAGGAAGAAAGAGGTTAAGAAAAGGAAGTAGGAGCAAGAGATACAGTCACTTAGTATCTTACAGTGGGGCTATGGCTAAGTACTGAGGATACAACAGGGAAAAGAGAATGCATCCTTCTAGGAGGTATGTGACTAATCCCAATATATCATTCAGATAAATATTAGAGATTTCTTCTCTCAAAATTAAGGGCTATATAGAAACCTTTACAGTTCAGCATCATCTGCTATTCTTCAAACTTCAATGTGTGTGTGTGTTTTCTTTCTGACATCCTGCTGGTTGTCTTCCTCCTGCTCCTCCTCCAAGAAAGAGAAACATCTCTTTGAAGGACTGAAGATGTTTGAATATCAATGCTAAAGCTAGGCAAATTTTTACTTTCCCTCAGATACTGCTGGATGCAGGTTTTGGCATACTCCAAGATAATCAGTTCTTTTCATTTTTAATCAGTGTTGATGATCTCACAGCAATTTATCCATTTTAATCAACGCAAGTTGTAAGCACTCAAAGTAGATTAAGCAGATGAAAAGCCTGCTGGCTTACCAAAGCTTTGCAACAGTGATTGCTAAAGGACAACATGAGCCCCGAAGTAAGTATTTTAGGGATCAAATCATTTTATATTGGTGTTTCTGTGATACCTACCAGGAAGGAGTTCACAGTAAGCACTTTACAAACTAACCTAAATGATTCTATGATTCTAACTACCATAATCTATTTAAGAAAATAAGGAGAAATCTGAAAGAGACCACTTCGGTCAACGAGCTTGCTGCCTTGCTACTGCAGGCACCAGATCAGACAATCTCATTCATAAACTTTCTGAGCTTCACCTCAGAAGTAATAAGATATCACAATCCTCCCTCCCTGCTCATACAGAAAGTGTCCCTCTGCACTTCCCTGGTTAACTGGTATGAACACTTTTAACTTCCAGCCTTCTCAAATTAGCTTGGCCTGTCTACCAGATCTATGGGTAGCCCTACACCTCCTCTCTTAGCGAATGCTAGATTTAACTCACCCTTCTTGAACATGAATGTCAAGATAGAGAGAACAGGGGGCTACAAACTGAAGCGTGAGGAAACAGCAGACAAAACAGAGCATGAAAGAGTAACAGATATCCACCGCTCCATCGCTATCACCTTTCATTTTGGCAGAAAAAAAACTTTTTTTTTTTTTTTTTAGGTGGGGGAAGATAAGGTGCTTGTTGTCAAATTTGATTGCGCATTTGCCTACAGTCACCCCTACTTTGCATGAGCCTATATAACTACACCATTTGGCTCTTTGTAGCAGAAATTAGGTAGTTTTCACTGCCCGTGCTGCTTTTCAGGTTTGCTCCAGCAGTGTCTGAAAGAGCTGAAAATTCTTCTGAACAGTGACTATCACAGAGTATATGCAAGACAAGAAGACACAGCTGTTCTCTTGCGAAAACTAGTCTCAAAAGCAGTACAAGAGAGACAAGAGAGCTCGCAAAAGGAAGGGGGAGGCAGGCAGGAAGACCGGAAAATAAAAAGCTGGTCTTTTTGTTCATTCTGTGACAAATCTGTATCCTCAGAAGAAACATGTCATACTGCATTTTGGAAGAGTGCTATACACATGAATTTTTAGCAGAGAATACAGATTTAGATAATGTGTTGATAGGAGATGGAGCTACAAGTCTGACTACTGTCTCAGGAAACTTGTATCCTTTGTGTCAAGAAAGCACAGAAAATCCTCAATCCAAATAAATGTCTAGGCTGTCTCACACTTGCTCCTCTGTTAGCCCTGAACATAAAACATGCTATCATGGAAGGAAAAGACCATCTTAAAATTAGTAAAGAAAATAAGGCAGAAAAAGGAACACTGCAGATAGTGGAAAAGGAACAACAAAAATCTGGAAGATGCCCTCGTGTCATTTGAATCTTCTGGCCAGCCCTAGTCCTCCTAACTCCACAAAGATACAAGGGAATGAAAAAAGTACAGACGCAGGCATAAGCACGATGAAGATTCCTGATGTGGAAAGACTTTTGGCTTGGAAAAACACGCAACTGAGGGCCAACATGAGAGAGGGCCCTTAAAAAAAAAATCCCAAGCAGCACAGAAAAGACAACAAGTGGGAAATGGCTGTTCACGGTCACTTTCAGTATAAGAACTGGCAGGCAACAGCTTGAGAGCAAATTAAAAGAGAGAGTTTTTCGTGCCGCACACAGCTTAACTGCAGACTCCTCACTACAGCACGTCATGAACATCAAAACCTCATAGCTTTAAAAAAAAATGACTGGAGAAAGCAATGCGGAAAAAAATACCTGTAATGGGCCAGAAATGCACTAACATCCCACCATTTTTGTCTTAGAGAAACACCTGATCGTTGCTAGAGGCCGGCACATTTGCTGGAAGAAAAATCACCACAAGCCTCCATTGTTTTCGTACTTGGCCTCTGCATCGCTGCTGCCAGAGGCAGGACACTGGACGAGAGAGGGCTCGGACCTCACCTGGAGTTCATATGCTCATGCCATTATCCAAAAGTTTTTTCTCTTTCTTTCCTGATCGACAACGAGTAGATTAAAAACACTCCTGGATTTCACTGCTAATGCCCATCCGCGGAGGTCACCTCACTCATCTCCCCATTCCGTCTGCACAAACTCTGAGTCTGGACACAGCTGTGCAGCTGGCCAGCACTAATGAGACAATTTTAGAAAACTGGCAACTGCAATTATTAAAGTGCTAAATCTTTTAATAGCAGCCTCACTGTTTAATCTTAGTACATTATCCAATATAAAAAAATTCTTAAGTCCCAAATAATTAAACATGCAACATGTTTCAATACTTTTGCATGAATAGCCTTACCCCTTGAACCAAACCTGCAGGGTTTCTAAACCCTTGAACTCTTTTACAAATCCTTGAAATCCTCACATTCAAGCATTCTTGGAAAAAGAGCTTCAAAAGCTACAGGGTACAAGTTAATCTGACCAAAACACTAACTTTAAATACTCCTGTATTTTCACACAATAACCTGTACAGTTGAATGCAGACAGAGCTCATCAATTTAAAGTTCATGCTAACAGCAAGGCAGCAATAGACATAATGAGTGTGCTTAAGAACTATAGAAGGGCTGGAAACTCCCTGTTCCCTCTCCCAGCAAAAATATCAATGGGCACCATATAGCGTGTGCAACACACACACTAATTCTCTCCACACTGCTGTTTTTGACTGAAATCAAAGCAATTCTGTGATGAAATTAGACACATGGTACACATACTGCCTCAAATCTGGCTCCCTCTATCATCTCTTAAATTAATTTACCTGAATTAATTACCCAACAAGCTTGAGGATCAGCCTAACTCAATTAGTGCATACAGTTTTTAAACAGACAAGCAACAGTCCTACAGGATCTTGCTAGTGTCCTTTGGCATTCCACGCTCGCGTCCCAAGCACTGTGGTCTGCAGTACGGCAGTCCTTATAGCCAGGATGAACATGGACTGAATTGTTACAGGAGCTATTGAATGTCCTTCATTAAAACTGACACGTGAAGGATCAGCATTTCAGCATGATTTTCTTTTAATATTATGCTTATATGATTCTTAATACATTGCACTGAATATTCCAATATTGATCTCCAGATACATCAACTGCACAGTAGCTTCCTCAGAAATATATTCAATTGTCCTGTGCAGACAGATTCATGTAACAGAAGTTTCTTGGCTAAAACTTAACCACAAAAAAAACCACTCCTCTCTCTCTTTTTTTTTTTTTTTCTTTTTTCCCCCTTTCCCCACACAGACAGATTTTGGATCTAAAATGCAACATAACCATCATGGAACACGTCAGACAGGGAAAGCTCTCCCAGGTGACAGTGAAAGATGAGAACAGGCTTCCTCCTCTTCCTACAGATCAATATTCAATATCATTTTACTGTCACTTCACAGTGCTTTAAGCAAAACCTGAGTAAAGGCTAAAAGTAACACAAATCCTAAAAACAACACACAAGCAGGAAGCCCAGAAATGCAAAGTCCTAAGCACTGAGCCTTCCACTCCTTCAAGCTTTAGATCCTACCTTTCTATTTCCATTACTCACTCTCCTTCAAGGCTGCAACTGTAGTTGCAGTGAACACTGAACTCTTCCCTTCCCCAGTAAAAAAAGCCTTTTCTTCACATTAATGCAGAATCAAGAATATTATTTTATTTCCATCATCTCACAGTTGAGGATCCTGTTTACCAAAGTATCTTCCTGATATGCACTTTGCAGTATTTTTGGACACACTTTATTTTTCAGCATATCATAGCTAAGTCATTAAAATGTCAGCATTTGGATGCTGCAGTTACATTTGACTTCTATTGTGGACAAATAACAGGCTTTCATGCATTTGACAGTACTTAGTAAAATGACTCATGCAGCTTCATTTCAACTAAAGCATTAGAAGTGGAAAACACACTAAATGGAGACAGACTTGTCAGCATTTGCTAGGAAAGAACTTGCAGAAGGGTGGTAGAAAAACTGCTGCAAACAAAAAGCTGCCATGCTAACCTGTTAGTGGATCCATTGTAGCAGTAGTTTGGAAGGAAATCATAATTGAGTTCCCAAAAGACATGAAGAGTGATTCTTCCATAAGGGGCTGACACATTGTGATTGGCTTCTCTGAACATGGCATCAAAGCTGTCCAAGGTCATATATCTACTCAGGAGCTTGTGAGTCATTTTGTTTATCTCTATCAAGCCATCCAGCTCCTACAAAAAACAAGAGGAAAGAAAGTGAGCAGTGCATCTAATAAAGTGGAGAAACTTATTAGTTAAACTATTAGTATCAGTTGCTTACTGAGGAAACCAAGCCGTTTTCAGCAGCAATTATTTTGCATTAAAAAAAAAAAAAAAAGAGAGAGAGAGAAAAGAAAAAAAAAAAAGGAGGATGGTGGAGGGACAACACCTTAGCCCTGCCACTTCGTAACTCAAGAAAGACAGAGAACCTGTGACCTAAGTCATCAACAGTTTCTGTTCACTTAGCTACTAAGAAAACCCTGCACATAAAGAAAAACTACGTTTAATTAATTCAAAGGCTATAACACCAAGCACTGAAAAGTCATGAAAAGCCAGACTCCTACACAGCTCTATGGCCTCAGCATTTATCTTCAGTAAAGAATGAAATGAAATCAAGGTAGTTAACTGCATGACAAAATCTCACAGGTAAGAAACTTATCATGGAAAGACTAACAGTAAACTTTCTTGCACAACTCTTAATTTTTTTTTCATTCCAGCAGAACTCAATGTGTCTGATATTTTTCTTGTTGGCTGCATATTTACTTGTCAAATTCATGCTGTCTGGAAATAAAATTTGTTAGCATTTTAATCAGGAAACTTACTCAA
The DNA here is from genome assembly GCF_965183815.1 of Platalea leucorodia. Classification (NCBI taxonomy): domain Eukaryota; kingdom Metazoa; phylum Chordata; class Aves; order Pelecaniformes; family Threskiornithidae; genus Platalea; species Platalea leucorodia. The sequence continues at coordinate 73,810,257 of NC_138824.1, forward strand.
AAAAACACCTCAATATTGCACAGATGCTCTCCTTCCACAGGCACGAGTCAGATCTCATTCCTCCACAAAGTAACTATTATTATTTTGTCATGCTACAAAACCAAGCTGCCTGGGTAAATAAACTCATTTTGATTCTACCAGGCACAGGGCTGTTTTGTTTTGGTCTGCAATTTATCTATATGCATGGACAAAAGCAGGCATTTACAAAAATTTAAATCACGAGAATCCTCATTTTCCTTGTTTCCTCATACCCCTAGTATGTACCTTCGCTTGCAGCATGTTTATTTTTCTCTGGGCAAGGAAAGAACAAGATTCTCAGTCTCAACAGGACAGGGACTTGCACAGTCGCATGTACAGCAGCATACTCCAGGGTACCGTGTCAGGTCAGGTCAAAGCACGGTTTAAAAAGAGATGCCAGTTAAGGTATGGGGTGAAAAAAATCATAGCATGTCAGAAGCAATGAAGTCCACAATATACTACAATGGCAACAGAGGATTTGCCAGTATAATTTATGGTGTAGCTGCAGGTGAATAACTACACTACAAAAAAAATGCCTTTTGCAAGAATAAGCTGCTTCTCTGCTAAGGGGTTTTGTCAATCTAGACCTAGTAAACCAGACAAACTTCAACCATAGCATCGTCTGATTTCATGCTTACAGAAAAATGAAAACAAGACATCAGAATGAAAAGTTTTGTTATTTTTCTAATAAGACTGCTTAAATTCTTTCCCATTTGTGTATATATTTAACTAAGGTTTGGTCTAAAAAAAGTTTGCCTGTTAGTCGTTCAGCCTTTTCTCCCTTCAGGAGTGATTGTACAACTGTTCACTGAGAGAATACCTAGAGGATGTCTAGCAAAACCTGAGAGAACTTTTTTGCTTCTGCCATTAAAAAACAAACACAGATTTATAATGGGGGAAAAAAAAGTGCTAGATGTCTATCAATCTCAATGCAAATAAAGGAGATAAAAAATAAAATACAACATAATGTAAAAAAACTAAGTTTAAAAATAATAATAATAATAATAATAACAACAACAACAAAAAAAAAAGAACTAGCACTCTAGACTTGTAACTGCAGTGTTAGTGCTCTGGCAAAACTGCAACACAACACTCACCACAATGGAAGTCAAATCCTCACTTTCAAATCGACCAATTGCCAGTTCCATTGACCTATACATGGCTGCTGAAATTCGCTGAGTGATTAGTCGGTTCAGGTCTATTGACCTACCAAGAAGCTAAAGAAAAAACGCCATGAAGTTTTGAACTGAAAGTCAAATTATAGACAAACTGTACAAGGACTATGAGAATCCACAGATTAACAGACTCTCACATGGTGAACTTGCATTCCAAACACACAGAAACAAAGCAGATGGATAAAATTTATAAATTCATGAACAAATGAAGTATTACAATTTGCATCCCAATTCTCACAAAAACAAGTAAAACCACATGTTGCATTTACATCTAAGTATTTATATCAGCATTTTATGCTTCCATGACATGGTGCTGACAACATATTGAAAACTGGTGAGAGACATTATTAGACAACGCTACCACACGTGACCTTCCCACTTGGCTTGTGTTTGCTTAATGCAAATGTCTGTTGCAGTTAAAACAGGATCTTTTAAGGTTTTTTTTTTCTTAATTTACTCCTTCATATGACAAAAAAGCTGATTCTCAAATGTCAGTTATGCCACTTAGATGACAGGACATAAAGCACAGAAAGAGTTTTGTATACCTACATAAATCAAGACCATCGGAAAATTGCCAAGCAACTCGAACACAACAGAGCATGAGTTAACTCACTTGGACATGTCTCTGTTTCAGCAGTGTCTCGTAGCGGTTGGACTGTAGCAACTGAATGGTTGCTCCTTGATTCTTGCATTCTGAACGTAATCGTTTATCCAGAAGCAGGCTATTAAGAAAGGAAGAAAATGCTTAAAGTATATTAGACAGCAAAGCAGAGCACAAATGCATGAATAAAAGTTCCCACTAGTGGAATAGCTACCTGCCAGCCATTGCCTTGTAGTACGCAAAGATTTGGTCTGCCAGCTTGTAGACAAATTGGTCAAAACATAGGTTTACCTTGGGGGGAAACAAAAAATTGTGCATTTAGAGATACTTAAAATTAAAAGAGGGGAGCTTATCCAAGACCTCCCACTGTTTATCAAACATAATTAAGAAAGTTAATGCATCCAAATTTCACAGTACAAGAGATGACAACATTCAGTCTTCAGCATTAACGTGAGGCAGTTTGCACAGGTCTACAGGTTTCCTCACAACGTTATCACCCAACCAGTTATCCAGCTTCTGGTCTTTCTTCTCAGTTTGTTTATTATCTCCAACTGTTCTGAATCTCTTATAACAGGTCTTGGTCTTTAGCACCATTTTCACATTCAGGCACAGACTATTTTTCTCCAGTAGGTAAGGTTACTTTACCTCTGCCTCAATCTCATCATAGAGGAACTGCTTCTTAAATTTAGTAAGTGCATAATGAGCACTGTCATTATAAAGGTCCAAAGAATACAGAACATACCTGAATGAAAAAGAATAAAAAAAAATTATATAGTTACATGTCTATAGAAATTATGAGTCAAGATGCTGTAAGCCAGTCAATATTGTAATTGTTCATGCAAACAGGATCATTTGTTTGTTTGTTTTGTTTTATATAAAAAGAATCACACTTTCTCCTTTAAGAAGTTAGTTCAAGAAATTGTACAGATAAGTTTGCAGTCCAAAACTTGTTTTCTAGAGGTAGCTTTCCATCAAAATGCAACTATACTTTTACCACCATGCATTATATTTGACATCTTTGAGGAGTAAGAACTCACTCAGGGAACAACATATTTGGCTGGTGCAATGATACTTATATGAAGGGTTTCTTATTTCATTCGCTTCAAAAAGAAAAAATTGAGAATCTGTAAATCAGCAAATGTAAGAGAAAAAGTGTATGAAGGTTTAGAATACCTTCTCAGTGACTGCTTGTTAAAACCAATTAAAGCAGTAACATTACAATACGGAGTGACAATCATTAAGAATAATCATTCAGCTGAAGAGCACAAGTAGGTCTTACTCCATCATTGATGCCTCTTTAGTCTCCAAAATATGGTCTGTCAGAATCCAAGGCATGGACATCTCAATGGGAAACTGGATTCTTCTGCCCATGGTCAGCTCTAAGAAGAATTCCCTGAACCACAGCTGGGACAGATCACAGCATTGCTGCAAGGTTTCTTGCAGAATAAATAAGAAAGAATTACACTTCTTATAGAAATACATTAAGAACAACACAACTGTGATTCTGATGATGCAATGTCAAACAGAAAAGCAGGTGTGAGTCACTAGAGCTATACATAGGCCAACTATGTAAACCAAATTCAAAACGTAAAGCCCATGACTTTTTCAAAGAGTTCTGAACTTCACGTTGGCCCCCACAGTGGTGCCTTATTACAGAAAAACGCATGGAAGTGGACCAGACTACCAGTTAAACAGAAAAGCTATGTACAGGGGGATTTCTAGTTTAATTTCTCAGTTGGGGGCTGAGAAAGCCATACACTGAACTTGGGAAGCAACAGGCAAAGGAGACAAAATTGTACCAGATCCACCAGTACCATCTCTCCCTCTGGAGGACTGAATCGCTCCACACGTTCCTGTTGATTAGATGGGCAGGAAATGACAGACAGACACATGAAGGAGGGATTAAAACAAAAAGTTTCTAAGGCCGCTGTCAAGGAGATGGAGGTGTGCTTCCCACCTCTCCAGAAAACACTCAGCACAAGCCTCCTTTTGCAGAAAGCTTGAGAACCAAAATGGGAATGAACTCTTTACATTAAGATCTTCTGAAGACCTTCTGAAGCACTGTTCCCCAGTAGTGTTATGACTGACATTAACAGGCTCCCCCTTCTCTGAGGGTAAAGGAGCCCAGCAGCAAAACAAAAATGAAAGACAACACAGCATGGCGATGACAAAGACTAGATACATTCAATGTCAGTAGGTGAATTCTTTAGGACAGCATGTTTCCGATTACAATTAACTGAATAGTAAGAGTAGTGAAATGACATCAAATTTACCACAACAGAGAATTTGTTTCCTCTGTGCTTAAAACAAAACGAAAAACCCCAAAAACCCAAAACACTAAAACAACTTCCTTTTTAAAATTTCAATGTGTATAGGCTTATCTGTCCCTTGTTTATATAAATATGTACATAAAAAAAAATAGAAAAGGGAGGTAACAATATGAAATTTGATGCATTATAAACAAATGTATACCAAGTCAAAATAAAAATCCCACCACAATACTGAATATCACGTCTCAGAAAAAGTTTGGACAGACCAAGGGTTTTGATAAATAAACCAAAGGTAAGTTGGCTTAGGCAATCGGAAACATTTTCCAGTTCGTGTTAGAGGTGTTAGGACATGCTAAGCTGGACACTGATCATCTACATATCTTACCACTGAAATTTATCAAATGAGTGTAGAAGAAAGACTCGCGATGGAATTTTTCTATGTCCAATATGGTGGGCCCCTCAAGGCTACTTCTCAAGGTTTTCTTGGAACCACTTTTGTCAGCAATGAGGGACTCTAACATAGTTCTCACCATGTAAAGCTGTATCATTAAAGGAAACAATTGTGGTGGAAAGGAGGGGAAAAAAGGAAAATACACATGGTACATTAGTTGAGCAACACTGAGAATTACTATCAGTAAGCGACTGCTCCACTTCAAATCGAAAACTGGCACTGTGTGGGTAAAAGCCTTTCAGGCAAGAGGAACAGATGCAACACTAGCCTACGCACCAGCACGAATGCCTACCCATGCCAAGGGGACCTCCACTGACACTTAGCAGCAGACCATTTGCAGTGGAACAGTTCACATCACCACAAAAGTAAAAGTAATAAGTAATGTCTTACCACCAAAGTTTAAAAGAGGCGGATAGATGTAGGACTGCCTCACAAACTTGTGTGTCACATGCAATAGCTTTTCCAATCCCAGAGACTTGAGCTGCTTCAACAGCTCAGCAGAGTTTAAGGACTCTGTCATAGTGCGAACCATGTAGAGCTAAAAACCAACAGACAGGGGCAGGCAGGGGAGAGAGAATCCGTTAATAAAAACACATGGGTAAATAAGGAAGGGGAAACAGAAGCAGAGAAAATGTGTTAGTTTGTTAAAAATGAAAAGCAGCACAGTAAGCATGCAGAGGAGGACATACAGAAAGGTTTCTTCGTTCACAATAATCACTGCAATCCGATGCTCCCTCGGGCAAAGGGAAAAGTTCCTGTTCATTTCAGAGGATGCTCAGAGAGCCATTACCTTCTCAAATAACTTTGCAAAGATTTCCAAGTATTACCAATTCATACACAGCCATTTCAGAACTGCATGAAACTGAGAAAAACCTATCTAAAAATTGATATATTTGACCTCTCTTCCTCCTGTCAGCCAAGACAGACAAGTGTGCCAGCCCAAGAGCAGAAAAAGCAGACAGAACCATGTACACTAAACAGCCTGTTGCAGCCACTGAAACGAGGCCCTTAAACATACCAAGCACAGGAGAAGCACACTGGTGGTGATATTTAATTTTTTTCCACCCAGAAAATTAGAAATCAAACAATTTTTTCCCAATTCCCAAAACATAATCTTTATTAAGCCCATCTTAGCACAATTTAAGCAACTTTTTATTACCCAAGATTATTATCCATACATGCTCTCTTCCCCACAGATTAAGATATTCTATTTACAAACCACAGTTGCCTTCAATTTTTCACCCCAAGCGCTCAGTACCTCATTTTCCCAGATGAGCTACAAATACCAGACCATACACTCTCCAAACAAATTCACAAAGAAAATGAAAAAGAGAATTATATGGAGGTAACAAGAACGAGCATCTAGGTATGGGATTTCCATGACTATCACAGAAAACACACTTGAAATACCTCTTGTTTTAGCAGCAGCAGCAGCAGCTCAAATAAATTTTAGGGAGCAGTTTTATCATTCATTACTGAACAGTAAGAGGGATCTTGTCAAAAGTCAAATACTCTCCCATATTTTACAGGCAATCATTTGTATTTTAAACATATTTTAAAACTACATAGACATCTATTGAATAATGGGATTTAACAAAAAAAAAAAAAAAAAAAATCCACTGGCCATACCAAAGATGGGAGTTAGTCAAGAAGTAATTCAAATAGTTCAAAAATATTATTTAAATAACATTAGGAGCTCAATGAGAAAATATTTCTTCACAGTAAGTCAAATTAAAGAGATTGAACACTTGGAAATATTATGCATCAGAATAGAAAGTGACAGCAACCCAGACAGAGGATTTTGGTTAAGTATATATAATTTTGTAAAGATAAATCTAATGAGAGTAGATTTTGAACATAAAAAAAAAAAAAAAAAAAAAAAAAAGACCCTGCAATTTTTAAATAGTTCAGGCCAGAGAGAAAACATTTCATGCAATAATTGCTGACAGATATCACAGCTACCAGACAGGAAAATACCTGAGTGCTGGAGGGTCCCACTGCACGCCTTGGGACCTTGATGTCAAAACCACTTTTGGGGTCCTTCTCTCCCCTTAGAGCTGGGTCATTGAATGGCTCGTGACCAGCTTCCCAGTCACAGACTGTCTTTCTGATGGCCTGCAAAACACTGAACACAATTCACACTACTTCAGACCAGCATGCATACAAGCACATTGAGGAAATAATTTTATTTTTTTAAGCACTTTTCCACAAGCACAGAAACTTTGCAACAGCATTCAGGAGCTCAGGTTAACTCAGAGCAACCACAAACAATTTCACCAACAACTTCAAGACTGCCACATCTATGAAACAATTGCTCCATGCTGTTTATCAAAACGGATAGTCCAGAGCCCTTCTCCTCTGTCAGAAGAAAGCTGACCTCTGAAACTGGTTCACCAGAGACAAAAGTCACTTGTCAAGAATTCACCTCTGGGATCCTTATTAAGCGCATCAAGCCATTTTGTTCTCCTAAACCACAAATAGCAGATTATTCAATCAAACCAAAGCAGATTATTAACTAAACTAAAGAGAGACAATTCAGGCTTGAAATTAAAAGAAACAGTAGAATTCCTGTTTCCAGCAGAACTCCAGAATTCAGCTCACATTTATACAAATGCCCTCATACTTCTAACTCCAAATACTGAACTGGACTTCAGATACTTGTCAGAAACACAGCCTGCCATATCCTGTGGCATGCCGAATGATCAAGCAAATGTCACCTCCCAGATCTGAGCAGGTATGAAGTAATAGTTCCCTACTTCATGAAAGTCCCTGGGACAAAAATACTCTCCCTGCACACTTGGTAATTTGGAGTAATTTGTTTATTTTTAGCTTATTATGGTATTTTTGTGGCAGTCAGAGCATTTAGCAATAGCCTAATTAGCCAAAGACTTTCACCTCTAAGAGCTTTGCAATGAAATGGGAGAGTAAACAAATGGTAACAAGTCCAGATTAAAAGCAACTAATTAGGGACAAAAAAATAAGGTCGGGAAATGCCACCAGTCAGTGTGGGCAGACAGAGCACTTGGAAGAGAAGTGTAAGGCTAATAAGCCAAAAGCAGCAGAATCTAAGAAAGAAGGCAGGATGGTAAGAGAGCAGAAGACTATGGGGTGGGATGTAAACATGAGACATAAGGGGAGGAAACACTGGAATCATAAGGAAGGCGGACAGTAACACCTTTCTTCAAAATAAAAATACTAGTCTTGCCTTCAATATTACAGTACTTACCTTTCCTTAAAATAAAAATAAACTACAGGCAAGACAAGACTTCCTGTGGTAGCCTTAAGTGGCTCAAGACAGCCTGGACTCTTACTGTAGCCATGTTGGCAGCCATTCATTTTTGACTCCAGACTTCAGACTTCTTCAACTTCTAATACATATTCAACCAAGCTAACTTTGAATACCAGACAGACTAGTAGGGGAACACAGACTTAAAAGAGGCAAAATTTAACAGCTGTGCGAATTTACAAACAGCTGGACAAATTTAGTAAGATTTGGGGGAAAGAATACAGGAGAAGATGAAAACAAGAATGTTACCTCTGAATGACATTTTTCTTCTTTTTAATGGCTTGTCTTAACGGCTCTCTCAGTGTGACCTGGGCAAAGTCTTGAAGAGCTGCATAAATGGTATGGCGAATGGCATGATTGAAAACACTTTCCATCCTTCCCATCAGCACCTGAAGACCTTTGATCATGGCAATCACCTGGGAAAAAAAAAAAAAAAAAAGTGTATTCTTCTTATTTTGTTTGTATAATTGTTCAAAAAGCCCCTTTTTAAATACAGAAAATGGTAACAGGGGAATTAACAAGTTCCAAAAGATAAAGAATAGTTTTCCAGTGCTCCTCCTACAGACTGAATGGAGGAAAACATGCTCTTTCAGAGTCAACACAGGGCATGCTGTCTTTTTGCACTGGGTATAGAAAATGCTCATAGAGAACGTTCTGCTTTGTATAGAATTAATCTTTGGAAAATACCTGTAAAAAAAGATTTATCTTACCTCAACCAAAGCAAACTTCTCCTCACTAGTATAATTGTATCTTGTTGCTCTTTCATACTCTTCCGCGTTGTCAGGACAATCTTTATTAGAATATTTGTCAGTTGGGTGTACCAGCTTCCATGAATACTGCAGTTCACACAGCAGAATAGGGAGAAAAAAGATGGGAAGGAAAAAAAAAAAAAAAAGAAAAAAAAAAAAGGCCTGAGAAACATGAAACATAGCTGGACACAAATAACATGCTTTAGGAAATATTCCGGTGTTTTCAACAATATCTGAAAAATAACATTTGGTACTATTCTCAAAACCTGCATCAATTCTGAAACTATCTAGTGGAAATGCCAAACAATAATTTGCCTAACAAATTTTCTTGAAAGCCAGCAATCCTGTATTAGCTCAAAAAATGCAATTCACACGCAGAAGGTAATGCACTTCAGGGTATTTTTTACTGAGCAAATGCTAGCATAGGCAAAAGTTTCTTCTCCACTTCAAGCAGGAGAAACAGAGAGAGACCTCAGAGCATAACAAACAAACAAAAAAAATCTATCCCACCCACACACAAAAAGAGGAGCTTCCAACTTGGCCAAATATTCACATTTAGAATTTAAGACAACTGGAAAACTAAACAGTTTTGGGGGCTTACTGGGCTTAAAGGTGCCAAAATAGCTGTATTATCTGTGACAATATCATCTGCACAGCATGCATTTCTCTTAAACACTGCTCAAAAAGTTCCTGAGCAGTGTCAGGCTGATCTAATATCTATCAGGGTACCTCTGGTGAAAAATTCTAATCACGTTCAAACACAATTTTCTCACAGTTTGAGTTCAGCGAATAGTAAGGTCTGGTTGATATTATCTTTGCATAAGCATTAGATTACAGAGCAATATAAATTTGCCTACTATCACGGATTAATATTTGCACCAATTTACCTATGGCAAAGAACGGCATCACACCCTGCAAGCTAAGTGCTACAAAGAGGACACTGGGGCAATTCTTAAACAAAGATGAAGTATTTTGGGGGTATTAAATTCACAGTATTAAGTTGGACATCAAACGTATGCTGAAACTTTTTATCTGAACATGATGCACATAATGAGGTTCATGGATACTGAGTGAATGCAGAAGACAGGTAAGTAAGTAGGATATTCCAGATCAGAATAAGTTTTCAGTATGAGGACAGGGAGAAGGTGAACACAAACTTACATGAGAAGTACTTAAGGGAATCCATACAAACCAGAAAGACAAAGAAAAGCAGTGATAATATGCAAAAAAAACTGCTGTGGTCCTCAGAGAAAGTTTGTTCTGGAACCGGGAGGATAAAAACAGAGCTAAGAACAAGAGACTTTCTACAGAGACATAATAAAATATAATTTCTGGAGAGGTATAATAAACTAGAAGAATTGTCACTGTGAAGAGAGAGCCTGAGTGCAGCAATTTGCAATGACAGAAATAAAGGGAGCAAGTCTGGGAGTTGCAGAGGCCAGAAACAGATGACAGAAACCTCTCTTAAGAAGGAGAAAAGGAGAACAAGATTTTCACCATAAAATACACTGTCAATTTAAATAGGAATAGGATAATACAGGAAAAAGCATGACTCATCTACTGGCTTTTAAAAGAGGCAGGTAAAAATAAGAGAAAGAAAACTGGGTCTCTAGCTATGCCCACTGTGACCGCACTGTATTCCCGCAGTGCAAATGGCTCGATGCTCCCTCAGGCATCGGAGGCAGAGGAGGAGCAAGTCTGGCTTCTCTCATACAATACGTCATCTGTTTCCACCCTTCCTAGAACGTGCTTTGGTGCAGGTAAGACACGCAGCTTTTATCTAAACGTCTGCAGCATGAAAAGGACTCCTGCATCCTCCTCTTCAATTTCTGCCTTAAGCAGTTTCTTATTGGAAAAAACAGTCACTTCTCTAACAGGCATCTGTTTTTAAAATAAATTATTAAAATATAGAGAAAGAACTCTGCAGGTTCTTTATTTCCCCTCCTTCACCTCCTCTCAAATTTTCCTTTCCCAGCATTTACCTTCCTTTTGACTAAAAGCCTGATCTAAAGCCAATGGGAGCCTTTCCATTCATTTTTCTGTCTTTGTTTAAGACCTTACATGCTTCAATTTACTAAGCGATGATGTCTAAACACAGCCAGTTGAAGCTGTTCTATCACCTCCTGTGTGACTGCATGTTGGTATGGATATTTCTAACAGAATATAATTTTAAGCCACATTTAGAGGAAAATAATGAAGTCTTAGTCTACAAAATGTACGTATCAAGAGCAACATAAAAACCATCTGGTCAAGGGTCACAGGTGACCACCTATCCATTAAATATAACAAGTTGAATGTACTGCAAGAGATTGCACATGCTACTGGATCTTCAAAGCAGCAACATCACTCCTAACCTCTGAGAACTTCATGTGCCTTCCCCTCTGAGAATGTGGTTTGGAGCAGGAGGAGGAAAGGAGTGAAGGAAGAAGGAAGAGGGGACTGAAGGGAACAAAACACAACACACATTGTTCATTCCATTAAAGCAAAGCCTGTCCAACCTCACCAAGCCGCCTCTTTTTCATCTGGTTTTATTCCCCAGATAACGTACCACCTCCATGACATGTGCACTCCACTGGGAGAGAAGCTGCAGGCCTTGGAGAGAGAGATCAAAGAGCTTCCGATACTCCGCATCTGTTTTTTGAGCTTCCTGTCGACCAGACCCAGTCACCACCTACAACATTATTAAACAACAACAACAACAAAAAAAACCAAACTCACTTCAGAACATGGTGTATCCAGCATCCACAGCCAAATTTCCACACAGATTTCTTTTAAGCATTAAAACAGCATCATGTACCAACACCTGCATTAACATCAGCTTTTTCTTCCAAAGACTTACATAGTTAAACTTCACAGATTTTGGTCAAGTGTCAGAAACCACTGGTATCCCTAATCACCAAAATACTGTTGCAGATGAATTCAAGACAATAATTATATATATTATATATATGTTACAGGTTTTATATATGTATACATGTCTGTATACATGTGCATTTATATATATTTTTTTTTTAGCTAATCTCTTAACTTTTAGTTTCATTTAAACTGCTATGAGCACCCATTTGGAGTAAGGGCTAGACAACCTATTCCAAAAGAGACATGCCAAAAGTTCTAGGATATATATCCTAGATATCTATCTATCTGCCTACATATATATATATATAAAAGCAGAAGAATACTGCAGTTTGTGTGATTTATCATTATTATTTTAAATTTAAATAGTGTAAATATCATGCAGAGACTGGGTACTAGCCTTGCAGCCAGCTTTTCTTGATACAGGTGATCAAGCTTTGTCATTTACCTAGCCTGAGGTTAACTTGCTCTTCAGATATTTAACAAAGACTGTTAATCAGTGACGTGAAATTTGCATGAATAGCTCTAATCCCACACACCTCGCTGTTGCTGTAACGAGCCAGTTCTGATATGAAACGCATATGGTCGTCTCTGATTTGGATCATCTGCTCACATATATTGTATTGGGGACTGCTGCTGGAAGACGTGCACGTCCATCTGTTTCAGGCGACAAAACAACCCCACCTAAATCAGTTTAGGCAATAAACAGTACAACTGATACTGCAAAGAAAGAACCACAATGCATGACTTTTTAAAAAAATCTTCCTTCTCCGCTATTTGAGGCCTTTCCTCTCCTCACACCTCTACCTCTGACCCTGCACAATCCGTTAATGATGGACTGCCCTTCTGGAGTTCAAACAGCACTTCTTCCAAGTCTTAAAAAAAGAAAAAAAAAAGCCAACTTTTTTCTTTTCTTTATTTTTTTAAAAGGCTGCTGCTATGAAATACAAACCGGCGTCTCTCTTCAGGAGCATACACTTAGGGACAGGACCGAAAAGTATTGAAAGGCAGGGCAGATGTATAGGTATAGGCTGTAAGATACATCTAGCTACCTTCAGATTGTTTTTCGTTATTCTTGTTTAACTATGAAGAGCCACAGTATGCTCCCAGCTATAAAAAAAAGGCATTATTAAATACTATCAACATGTTATCAAGAGGGACACAAAAAACATGCTACCAAGAATGTCGTGTTAAGTAACCTCATATTTTTAGTAGCTCAGTAGGCCCACCGCTGTTGATTTTCTCTTAGCAATTACATGCAGGTTATGTGTTTTTTCTGCAGGAATTAAAATGCAAAGCACTACATTCTAAATTCATGTAACTGCATGGAGGGAAGGTCTTGGAAGAGCATGGAAACGTTCACTAAAACCAAGCAATAACCATAAACCATGGAACCATTTATGTAAAAACTGGCTGCATTTTCCAACCATTTTGCTGTGCTGCACACCTAGCCAAAAAAAAAAAAAAAAAAAAAAAAAAAGGCGGGAGACAAGCTAAGTTGCTGCTCCATATACAATATACACATGCCTATTTACCCATGCACTACTACTGCTCACCTTGCTTAGTAAAATCCTTCATTTCTTTTAAAGAAAGTTTCATATTTAAAGGAAAAAATAAAAATGAAATTAGTGTAAGATAAAATTCATTTCCTCCAATCCAGGTGATAAGAAATATCACAGATGCAAGAATGAGCTCAGCAGCATAGAAAGGTCTTTAAACAACTTGTTTCTTTAGTTGTATCTATTACATGAAGTACATTAATAGCGAAATACCCACACCAAAAAGTAGACCAAAGTGAAAATCCTACTAAAGTAATTACCACAGACCCACGGACCAACGGATGATTATGAAAATATACTCCAAGGGTCTGACTTATCCCAGTCCAGATGCTCCCCTCTTTGTTTCCTTCTCCTCCTTACCTGGATTTATTTTCCTCGTAATGGGCACTGGTCTTAATGTATCGTGCAAGTTCAATCTGCATGTCACCAAACAGTGGGACAACCTGTAACTGCTGTACACAGGGAATAAATCAGATTAGATAAATTATTAAACACAAATCTTAGTGAAAGGAAACCATTATTTACCCATATTATAGCCCAAAGTGATCTTTATTCTATTTAATTATATTTAAAATGCAAGGGGAATTATCTTTAAAATCACATGTTAAGACCACATCTTAACCAACCTTAAAGAACTTGTCTATCTTGGTTAAATTTATCCTTTTCTTTGCATCCAGCTTATAGATGTTACTGACACTTCCATCCATCAGGTACAATCCAAAGCCCATAACCTGAAAAAGAAAAAACCAAACCGCTCTGCAAAAGGACCTCAGAGGTAAAAACCTGCAGTAAGACCGTTCTTCATACCATTAAAAAAAAAAAAGTAGTATTTTAAAAAACACATCCCTGAAACACCCACACTCCTTCAAACAGAATATATTTTCAAATACATACGTTTATGTAGTATTTTTATTATATGTATATTAGTAGTTCTTACATTAACTTTAGCCTGATCAGTTATCCTTAAAAGATGCTACTTGTTTGCATAAAGGTTTAGCATACAAAAAAAATCTCACTGAAACTAGAGTCTGGCTATTTTTAGACAGGTTTTTCTTCACTGCCATTTTATTAAAATTCAGTATGTGCAAACTGATCTGTAACAGAATTTTACATCTAACATCTCGCAGCTATAGCTTTTCATGGCTTTCAGCATATCTCTGAATTGTACACACAAGAGTTCAGAAGAATAAAAAAAAAAAATCTAACTACATTTTGTCCAAGTTATTCATGAACATAAAGTTATAACTCAGTGTTTACAATAGCAGGAGCTGAACATCAGCCACTTAATGTGTTATAAGCACTCATTTAGGGAACAAAAGGCCTAAATATGAAAGACAGCTTGGACACCCCTGCAGACAGAACACGAATGTTCTAGAGTTCATGTATTGTTTCAGGATGCTTCTATTTGGTCCTAATAAACAGAGCTCTTCAGAAGTTAAACACTGGAGTGACTCAAAATATTTGTCATGAGGCAAACTTTCAATTCTTACTCTGTACCTTTTCTTCCACTGCAAGATATGCAGCTGATAAGACCAACCACACTTCATATTGCCCAGCACTCTCTTATTACATGTACATATTCCAGCTAACTAAACTTACCTACTTACTAACCCTAATTGTGAGCTACTTGTTCCCTGAAATCTCTGATACACAGCCTCACCTCCAGAAGCTTTTTATACAAACTTGCCACATATCTAAAAATAAAATGCAGTAGTTCCTTTCTGTTGTCATACTTCATAGAAACACAATTCCATAGAACTGGTTTCCTAGCAAGGCTGCAGTTCAGTTGGGTCAACTTCGATTTATGAAAAACAAAAATGGATTAGAAACTTTCTAAACAGATTTGGCATGCAATATAATAAAAAGACAATGGAGAGGAAAAAAAAAAAAAAGAAAAAGGAATCATTTTAGTTATTTGGTTAATCTGGTTCATTTTTTTTTTTAAAGAAAAAAAAGGCGAAACAAACCCCAGACATCTGTGACCTGCCTGAACAATTCTTTCTTAATTTTGTACCAGAAAGAAACTTACTTTCAAAAGCATATGTTTCTCACTGGGCGTTAGATACATTTTGTTCTCATAGTAGTCCACACACAAATTTACAATATCTGCAAGCAGTTCTTCATAGCCAACAATCACCTCCAACTGCTGCTGCAAAGACTGGAAAAAAAGAAGAAAAGGATATTAATCAACTAGTTATACTCCCTGAGGAACAACAGTTACTACCAAACTGGAAGAGTTTTATTTTAATAGTTTTGTAAAGCATTAGGTATTTTGCAAAAAGACAATTAAAGCTTACTTGTGTTATCTTGTTGTGGTTGGCAAGGAACATGGAGAGGTTCTGGGATTCTTGAATAGACTGAGGATCTGCCATTTTCCGCAGGAACTGAGCAGCTCTTTGAAAACAGAAGAAAAAACAGTATTTCCCTTCAGCAGGACTGCTTGTAACCAAATCCGTCCCCTCTCAATAGGAACACACTCGTCCCCAAATCTACCAGGGGAACTGTAAGTTGTCAGCACATCTTTAACTGCCAGTACAATGGTGTATCATTCACTGCTCGTACAGGACTGTCAACCCCAGTGCATCTCCCACCTCCAAACTCCTGAATCAAGCAGAAAGAGAACTTGGCAGACACAGCCAGTACTTTTTTGCTACAGTTTTATAAAAGTGAGTTATCCAAACACAGGCTATGGACTCAACAAACCTGTGCCAAAAGTCCGTTTCATGAAAGATAAAGCGAAGGCTTTTTAGGAAAATAGTTGAAAAGAAAGGTGAAAGTTCACTATAAAAGAGATATGGACTTAATTTATCCCAAATGAACTGTTTTCCAATCCCAAATTCCCCAGTGCACCCTAGTTAAAAGACCCAATCCAACCCAACCCAACACCCATTAGGTAGATGCCTCAACTGATGGGGGCAGCAGTGGCTCTATAAACCCAAGCCACACAACAACGCAGGAAAAGTCAGCCTTCCAGAAAATAGTTTGTCCTCCAGAAGCACGCCTCCAAAGAAAACAAAATGCAAACCAAGTAAGTTTAAGAGGTCTTCAGGCACAAGAAGAACTACAAAAGGCAACTACTGGTAGAGGTAGAAATTAAATCTCATGTAAGCGGAAGCCGCATAGATAAAATTGGCTAGGCATTGCCTGAATGGTTTTCTTTGTGAAAGACCACAGATGTAACAGCTGGCGTAAAGACTGTCTTCCCCTGCTGCTCTGACCACCATGTTTGACAAAAGATACCCGACACCATCTGGCAGCTCAAGCACAACACTTGGCCACTGGTATCCCACCCTCCTGCCCTCCCTACTACACCTGCAGTCACGATGACCATGAACGGCCAAGCTGAAATATCTTAATAACTAAGTGTAACAACTCTCAGCTACAAATGTCAAAAGTGGATGCCAAAAATAGAATAGGATGGGATAGAACAGAACAGAAATGGCATAAGCGACCAGAAAGCCAGTTTCCTCTCAAACTTAAAAAGAAAATCTTTATTGAGCAAAGCATATTCATTACGTTTAGCATACACAAAGACAGAAGGATTTGACAGCTTGGCATTAGAAGGCAGAAGAACCTTTTGCTCCTGGAAGAACAGCGTAAAGAAAACAGATTTACTCAACTGCCTAACTGCAGTCAATGCATCCCTAGTTCCCAGGTAATCTGTCCCACACGTGACCCCACTACTTTTGAAGAGAAAGTTGCCAGAAAAAGAGCAGCTGCTGCCACCTCGTGGGAGGCCTGCACCCTGGCAGCAGAAACCCGGGTCCTGTTGCTCCTTGCCACTTACCGCTTGTACGCTGAATGGTCGTTCTTCACGCTGCACTTCATATTTTTCAGCTCATCCAATACTGCAAACATGTTGATGAATTTGCCCAGCGTGATCAGATATGCTTCAGACACAAAGTCCTTCCTCCTCTCTGCATGGCACAAGCGTCTCACCTCCCCACAAAATCGTTCAATTGCGTTTCTCTAATGGGGAAAAAAAAGAGAAGAAACAGGGAGTAAAAGCCATGACGCTTCCAGGAGAAAAGTTTTATCATGTAACTGGAGCTGGTCCAATGAAAAGCACCACTGAAGCAGAAAAATGTTTACAGCATTCAAGGCTAACATGGCACCAGCACAGACTTTCCAGCTCCACCTCTGTGTACCTGCTGTGTGCTACAAGTGTCACTAGCGATTTTTGCCACAGAGCTTGCCTGGCACAAAGGGCAAGGTTCTTCTTTGCAGATTAGAGTCACAAAAGTTTAAAATCCCTTTGAAACAAGTGATTTCATCTTCTTTAGTGAGAAAGCGTATACGCATTAAAAGGCAGATTATAGGTATATTCTTTTAAAACAAACAAACAAAACATAGCACACTGATTAATAGCAGTACATGCCAACTCGAGAAATCATCCTGCCACATGTTTATTTGAGGGCTTATTTCCAAGAGTACCTCAGGGCCATTTGAGATGGAGATTACAAGTACAAAAAAGCCAGCAACTTTGAATGTAAAGAGGAGTCTGTTCTGTGTTTACAGCACTAATCTCCTTAAACAAAAGGAGACTGTTCGTAGTCAGTAAGATCCGCAAGTTGGGGAAGAGGACAGGAAATATTACATTTCATTCAGTGTCCTCTTCCTGTGTGCTCTGGGGCTCGCGGGCTCTAGCTGCTCTGGCTCCCTCAGAATAATGCCTGGAAACATCCTCAGTCCATTGAACCAAATGGCAAGCTGCCAGCACGGGAGGAGAAGGCGAGACAGGCTGCTATTCTCCAGCGCCCATGTAGCTCGGGTGGTTGGCAGGTCACCGCAACTGGGTTAGCTTGCCTCAATTACGAATTTCCGTAGCAAAGTTGCACCTGCTGCTCTGGTGTGCAGACTTGTGGATCCCTCACCCCCCCAACAAATGGCTTCTGTTCCGAGAAGCTTTTATGTATACACGTGAAACATATTATATTTCTATTTCCTTTCTTCCTAAAGTGCCAGAACTGTCCCCATGTGCTACACAGAGACCATATGCAATTACCTTCGATTTTATGCTGAAAGTCTTAATGGAGATGACCTGGAGTTTTTAAGATAGGCATTAGAAATTCTGCCCTTCTGTAAGACAATATGAGGGGTTTTTTCAAAGTATAATGACTAGGTTCAGTATCTGAGCACACAATATCAAGCATACAAAATAGGAATATAAAAATACAAGCCTACTGACAAATTTTGTTTCCATTCCTTTTACCTGAAAATACATAAAATTCATCAGTTTTGTGACTTCTGGCTCCAGAACTTCCACAGTTTTCTCATAAATTTCTACTCTGTTAGGCTGTTCGTTGCACTTGACCTGAGGACAATTAAAGAGATCATTACACTTGGAACTTTTCCTGATAAAGCCTCAAAAACTAAGATCCCCAATGACAACTTGAGAAAATGTATTATCATCCTAAAGAGACAAACTTAAGGCATAAATTGCTGGTTTTGGTAATTTTATGCTAGTCTTCGAAGATTAGCTGTGTGTGTTTAAATAAATAAATAAATAAATAATCAATCTAAGATTTTTCTCTCTATTACCTCACAGCAAATAATTTAGTTTTCAAACACCTCTGTATGGTTAGGACAATATTCTTTCCACATTATTAAGCCCCTTGCTGAAAGGCATGCACTAAAATAGGGCCAAAACTAGAAATTAAAACAGATTACCTGATTTCCACTCTAAATATTTAAACCACAGGATAAGCGTTCCTTGCAGTTCAACACAAAAATAATTGCATTACAAATTCCTTATAAAGCAGGCAGGTGTCAGCTCCTGGTTATAATTGTGTTCAGTTTTCTGGTGCATCTTAATATTCTTCCCACCCCACCTCTGTACAACCATTCCCAGACACTTGAGGCTGCCTATGGACTTCTCATCTATTCACAGGGTTTAAATTCACATACAGATCAATAAAACACTCCGTAGTTCCGACATTCAGAAAATTACTACCTAGGATGTCTAGAAACTTAAATGCTTAATCTGAATTGTAATTATTACATACTATGCCACCTGTTAAACCTGTTCTGAACGTAAGTATTAAGCTGGGAGGGTTCCATTCTCCTGAATAAAATTAATTAAATTTTTACCTCAAACAGATCTAACAACCAAAGGTTCTCCTTCTAGAGCACATTACCCCTATATTACTCTTGAACCAATCAGTAAAATTAACACAAAACCCATGAGGTACTGATATAGCTCCCTTATTAATTGGGGGGGGGGGAATATACCAACTGGTCCCCAAGTGCTAAAAGACACTATGGCATGCCCAGCTTGCCTGTTCGGGAGTCAAAGCAGACTACATTTCATAGCTCCTTGATAAAGCTACATCCGTGCAACTCCAGACCAAAACAAGACAGAAGTTCACATGATGCATGACAGTTTAATTTTCATCCTTTACCTGAGGAATGGCTCTTGAGCAGCTTCTCCATGTGTACAACATGACTGCATATTCCTGACCCTCTTCTAGCATTTCATTCTGTAAGAAACACACTTAGCATAATTAGGCATTGTAATACAAAAGGATTAAATCCACTTGTCTTCCATCATTCTAAAACCTTGTCCAAACAAACCTATTTCTCTTATCAGAATGTATACGTACAAACAGAAATATATTGCAAGCTGAATGATATATCATACTCTATGTATTTAAAATAACATTACCATAATTCATAGGCTCAGCTGGAATATTACACGTATTAGAGCTGACCAGCTACTGATGTCCAGCTTGGCTATAATCCAACAGCTAAAAAAATGTCATTTATTCTCAGTCATCTGTTTTAGCACCCAACCTAATTCTGAGAGAATTCACATCATCATCTTCATACCACGTAAGCCAACAAACACCTACCAGATCACTAATCAACAACTGCAGCAATTATGCCTACCTACTGACAAAAATTATCTCCCCAGATCAGGTTGGTTTTTGTGTTGTTCTTTCTTCCCAAAACTAAAGACACTGTGATCTATAAATAAAAATGCTAATCTGAAGGGCAGGGGATTGATTGGTTTTCTTTTTAACCTCAGGTACTGCAGGTGGAATGGTCAAGGATGAAACAATCAGCACATGCAGAGCAATATCCTTTTTTACATGTCAAAGGAGAGGGCCTACAACATCCAAACAATCAAAACAGGTTAAGGAGTCGCCAGATAATTTTAGGAGTAGATTGGTGTAAATTTATATAATTTTCAGTAGCATGTAATCAGATGCTTAACCTGCCCATTCCACTGTTTGTGAATTGGCTTCCAGAATTACAAAACATATTATTCCTCATTTTCCAAGACTGCCATGAAACAACGGCAAGTTCAGTACAGACAGGCGTTTGCAGCCTGGAAGTTCTTTCGTACCCCAAAACAGCAACACGATTAGCAGAGATGGATGGAGTTACTAGTATGAAGTCTTATCTTGTATTGTGGAACTGTTAAAAACCACAGAATACCTTACACAAAAGCATGCCAATAAACCACTAACATACACACTCCACAGTGAGGAAGCAAACAAAAAGCCTTCAACACCACTAAATTGACAGAGAAGTAGTGGAAATTTGGGAGGACAGAAGGTAATTTTTCACTCAAGTTACAGCAGCTACCTGCCAATACAACCAACTCACCTCAGAATACTGGAAAAACGCACAGTGAAAGCAAGAAACTTTTGAGCAACATTGGCTGATCAAGAAGGAAGACCATTTAAAAATTATCAAGTACATATATGAAAAAAGAAAAGCCACACACTTGTTCATCTCATTGCCTCCTGGAAGTGTTGTAGGTAACCTGGTTTCTGGTTTTCTGTGACCACAATTCTTATAATGAAATGCAAGGAGACATGTTCCTCTCCTTTTATTCCAAGTTAACACCAAAGTATATATCTGAACATCTACTTACCATGCTAGAATGGACTGTAGCTTGCTCAATGTATCTTGCAATGCCAGTGACAAATGCATTTCTGTCTTCAAAATTAGTGTTGAAGTTTGGCTGCAGAGAAAGCAAAATGCAGAATTTAATCCTTGGTAGGGAAAAGAATTTTTATATATATTGCAAATACAAGCAAACTTTGGTTTTGGGGTTTTTGTGAAAAAGCACATAATCTTTTTCTTAACAGAAATGGGAAATGGAAAAACTCTTTTTCCTGCAATGACAACACACCTGGTAAAGCAGAGATGATGGCGGGGGTTCAATACACGGTTGCTGATCTGGCAACGGTAATTCTTCCAAGAGATCCACATTGGACAAGGCATCCTCCAGTGTCACTTGAGCAGTCATTTTGCACCTGGTTAAAAAATACATCCATCCATATATATATATATACACACACACACACACACATATAACTTTTTATATGTTATTATACACACAGAAAACAAATGAGTAATATGAAGAGCAGGGAACTACTTATGTTGTAGGAAATGTGCAGTTTCCCTTCAACCATAACGGAAGGGAAACAGTCAAACTGAAACCCAGTTGGTTTAAGTATACAAGTTTAAAAAAAGACTTTTAGGACTAACATCCTCCTCCTTACTCTTACGAGTTGAGAAATGTTTCTCTTCCCCCATGGCTGCACACCAGAAATACACATGAAAAAAAAAAAAAGGATGACCTCTAATGCACAGTAAAGGAAAACTACTATGTAACCTTCTCTGGTTAAACTAGAAGGAAAGTTATTCTGTGGTGTGCTTCAGTTACAATAAACACAGAAAAATCCTGTAATAAGCGCAGGTATAAAACTTTCCTGTAAGGTCTCAGTTTTGAGCCGATGAGTCTTCAAACCCTTATCCACAGATACAACTGCCAGCCCATCTTCAGGAGACCTGGCTGTCAAAAGGTGCCAGCAGTCACCAGTGTTTCATGTCCTAAGACATCCAGATCCACTGTGAGTAGTTAGTGATAAAGAGGCACAAAACCCCTCAGGGTCATGGCGATCTCTATACACCTCTGACTGCTGCCACTGCATGGGGGTTTGAACCAAGAACAGCAACGAGAAGAAATTTTAGGAAGAAAGCATGGGGTGAAGAATGACTCAATCATCCACTTTTGTAGAACAACCTACTCATCCTCCTCAGTGGAGTCAAAAATTGCTCATTTTTAAGGTAACACCTCTAATCAAGCTGTCTCTTTTTGTCTATAGGGCTTTGCAAGTTGTTTTCCCCCACTTTCAAGAGCAAAACCATGCGCCTGCTGTGAAGGGAGCGCCTGAGCGCTGCCCTCGGCTCTAACCAGGAGGGCAGGAGCACAAGCGCCCGCGGCCCGGAGGAGCGGGGCCCTGCCTGGCACGTGTCAGCCCCGTGGAGCCGTGCCATCCCCGCCTGCAGTGGGGGAACGAGCAGATCTCGCCACGGCTTTACCGAAAGCTCACCGTGAGACAGCGAGCCGGGACGGGCTGGCAATCCCCCTACTCACTGCTCTTTTAGTGGCCTGGCAGAGAAAACTCACTTTCTCTTACCTAATTATGGTTTCCTGGGGAAAGCCACACAGAAACAACAGCTTTAACTCCAAAGAAGGTCTCAGCTGACAAAAAAAAAACCCAAAACCCGAAGCAAAGGGAAGGAAGCAGCCAGAAGCAATTACCTATCTACCTTCAGAGACCAGCCCTGCGTCCCAAGCCACCGCCACAGAACTAACGCACCACGTACAGAGAGAGCTCGCCGACAACTTTGAACAACCACCATCAGAAAGGTCCACAGGCCTTTTGCTTCTTGAAATCCCAGCCCAAACCTTGCTTCAAGCCTGAGTATATGAGGTTTTGTTAAAATAAATAAACAAACACTCATATTGTGCAATTTGCAATCCCTGATGAAAAACAAGGAAGGACTGGACTGACAGGAGTGCCGGCTGGCAGACCTGCACCGGGACACTTGCCCAACACCTGCCTACACCCAGCTCAAGCTCCTTCACACAAGAACCGCAGTTATTCTTTAATTAAAGACCAGCAAAAACCACCGCGTCCCCCCTTCGATAAATAAACAAATGCCAAAAAAATTCCACATCTGGGCCAAAGTCCTGTGAGGAGTCCAGTTTTACCCTAAAGGAAAGGGAAGAGAGTTGCTAAGAAGACAGAGCATTTCAAATAAACAGTATTTTAATTTTTGGCCCGAGTATCTACAGATCAAGCGTTAGCTAAAAAAGAAAACAACACAACACTTTACATAGGTTAGTTTAACTGAGAGGCTCCTTCCAACTTGAAACTTCTCCTCCTCTTAGGCTCTCTATCAAAGCAAAAACACCTGGCCATGCGGCTGCTCCGGGACGCGCCAGCGGTGGGACCGATGGGCCCACAGCCCTCTCCCCCGCTGCACCACAGGACAGGCAAACGGGCACAACAAAGCGCCGGCTCCAAGAAAGCACGACAGGGGCATGCTACAAAAAACTGCTCCACCCATGCTCCAAAAACCATAGCAAAAAACGGCTGCCCGTTCTACACCAAAAATTACTGCTCTTATCCACGTAAAGGGGAGCTGTTATTGAGTGCAAGAAAAGTATCAACACCCTCTCCCCAAGGCACACGTCCTCCTTCTCCTCCTAAAACTTGGTCCATCGATGACTCGGGTCCCTGGTGCAGGAGACAGCCAGGGATCCACAAAGCCAGGCTCCTGACTTGTGTTTCCTCAGCACTACAAGCAAATATTCTGAAGATACGGCCCTTAATCCCCACACAGGCTATTTCAGAAAGCAGACCTGCACACTTTTGGCCTCAATATTTACAATTGCACAGAGGTTTTCTCCAGCATCAACCTTCTATGTTCAGACTATCAGACATTAGACTATCTGTGGATTTTTTTTTTAATACTGGGAAAATAATTTAAAAATAGAAACCAAAGCATAAGCAAACCCAAAATCCTCTCTCACCTACACTGCCATCTATTTAATAGCACACATCTGGAAAACCGCCATTAGCAGGCCAGAGGCACAAGCTAAGAAACAAAAGCTTCCTGCTGCCCTCTGGGTTGTGAAAAGAAATACGGGAAGGCACATTTTTCCAAGCCCTTCAGCATGATTTCCCAAAGACAGATCAGCATTTTTTGAACCAGGAAAACATAAGTAATTGGGTGCAGACTGTCACAAAAGCCTTCTTGTTTTAAGGTCACTCGCTGACAGCTCCACTTTGTAATTTTGCCAAAGGTACCGACACGCCTGGTGTTTCGTTGGCCGAGTTCAACTCTACTCTGGTACCCAGCAAGATGTTAACGAGGAAGCAGCACCTTCCTGCCCAACTTTCACACATCTGCAAACATTGCGAGGGCGTGATTCACCCTTCCCCTCTGCCCCCGGGGAAGCGAGCAGCAGAGGTCTGACAACGGTGGTGGCGGGGGGACAGCTGGAGCTCGGCCACAATTACACCGCGTTAGCCGGGAAACAACGTCCCACAGCCAGGTGACACCGCACCGCACAGTGCGTGCCACCTCCTTGCCTGATGTGGAAGCCCTGGGACCAGGACAGAAGAGATTTCCTTGAAGTTTGGAGTTTTTTTCCCCTTTTGTTTCTGCTGTAGTTGTTAACAGAAGCAGCTCCAAAAGACAACAGCTGTTTCTCATGTACAACGATGGAGGGCTGGCAAAACCGGATTTTTTTTTTCCCCCCTAAATCTCAGAAAAATTAAGAAAATTAAAATTCCCAAGACACAAAATTGGATAGTTTTGCCTCCTTAAGAGTCATTCACTCTGAGTTATTACAGGTGAAATCACTGCACAGGAGAGCTAGTACTTTAACAGACTCTTTTATGTGAGAGAACATAAGAAACTTCAAAGACCTGCTTAAAAAATTCAGAAGCTGCAGTCTGATTAGGAGTTTACCTAAATGAGAGCAGATTAAAACACTGTAGTCATACTGATAATTATAGTTATACTAGTAAATTTACCCAAGCTGAGAGAATTACTTTCTTACTAAATTCCTACAATGTTGTGTTTTCAGCTTTGTACCTATCTGAGATTTTCCAGAATGGATTTTCTCAGGTAGAAGACGTGCAAGAATTATTTCTGAAATAATCCTCTTTTTCTTTTTATCTTTGTATCAGGACCCATCATTACAGCAGTAAAGTCAAAATGCACTCCAAGAACATGTTTTCCTGGACATACACAACCTAATTAAAAACCATTCGTCATCTGACATCCTCTCTCCAGCAGAGAGAATCACATATGCCAGCATGCTGTTTTGCCAAATTTTGGTGTTTGACGAGCACAACCAGCTTTCTAAGCAGGAGACAGCAGCATCTGTGCTGATTCTCAGCTCCTTTTTCTGGATTTCAAAGCAAGAAAATTCCTGTCTCCTGCACAGACAAGCTTCTGCCTTACGGTGCCAAGTCCCACCGTGTCCAAGGATCAGAGGTATCAATCACAGGGGTTTTAGGGAAACTTTGAGTACGTCAGTGCAAGGCCACTGACTAGCTTAAACTAAGATGTTCTTTTTCTTCAGTTGTGAAGGAGATGAGCACTGGCTGGGCATGACCTGCTCCGAAAAGCTTGTGCTGCAGAGAAGCTCACTGAGCCGCCTGCATCGCATTTTGACCACAAGAAAAACAAAACAAAAAAAGGCACTAGACCTTGAAGTCCCTTTAGCGTTGTTTACATTTTGATTTAACTTCAGAGCTGGCTTATTATTGAAATATATTCAGACAAAAGATTTGCCAATCTTTTTTAAATGTCATAATTCTGTACTGTTGTTCACAGCCATGAAACTGCATGGTATGCAGTGCCCTGCTCACAACATTGCTCTGGTATTTAGAGGAGCGTCAATCCTAACAGAGACACCGTTTTCACATCTCCATCCTTACGGAACAATGTCGAAGTCTTTGCAAAGGATCTATATTCTTAATTCCAAGCATATAAGAAAACAGCCAGCATGCATCTCTCAGCCTTGCTCTTTTAGGCCTCCTGAGGCTTAGACTATGTGAAAGAAAGAAATTGAACAGGAACAAACTATGGCAAAAAGTCTTTCGGACAAAAAAAAATAGAAAAGTGACCATAAGAAATAATAAAAAACCAGAAGGTAAGGACTAAGAAAGCAGAGAGTAGAGAAAAGAGCATTAACTTCAGAATCACTGTGAGAGAGAGGACTGCTGTAACACTATTCAGCTCTCAAGCTCAAAGTTAAAAGAATTCCTCCGCATTCTAGGGAGTTAAGTAGCTATAAAAAAAAACCCTGAGTTTTTAAGATTTCTTCCAGTGACAGAGTTAAGCAGGTCAGATTATTTATCAAAGAGAAGATCAAGAGACAACTCAGGCACTCAGTCTATAAACAGCTAAAACAGGAAGACGACGCTTGACAACAGGAGACAGTTCTTATACCTACCAACGTATCATTGTGTACGCAACGGTGCACACAATCCAACAGATGTAACTTGTAGCTAGCAACCAAGTTTAAGAAAAAATAAACATGAGTAAAGCAAATTAACTTAGGTAACTGTAGGCTTCTTGAGACCTTGTTATAAATGCAGAATTACCATGCAGTTCCTCTTTAGCCTCTGCCACAATCATTTGGCCAAGACTTTCCCAGAAACGGCCTCTAACAGCCTTAATAGTCTATCCAGCTGAGCTTTTCAAAGACATTGATTCCCAACATAAAAAGTTCAACCTCAGATAACTGGGTTTGATAGTGTCTACTTACAGATGAAAAATAAAGCCCATCACCACAAAAATTATCAGATGACATTCTATGGCTGTGTTAGACAAAAATCAGGAGATGATGAGGATGGTATCATGTTACAAGACATTAAAAAAAAAAAAAAAATCAAAAGGTACATCGAGTATCCTGAAAATATATAGCGAAAGAATGGGAAGTAACTCCTTGGAGAGGTAGAAGTACATATGCCATTTAAATTACCTACAAACTGGCATTTTCCCCCCTGGACTAAGACTGTCAAGTGACCATTCCCACAGAAAAGAGATAAATAGTATTATTCAGACCTTTGCTAAAAAAAAAAAAACAAACCACAATAGCAACAAAAAAGTAGAGAGTATCAAGCTACAGTGAAAGCAACTTTTCTTCAGAAGACACTGATGCAGACTACGACACAGCAAGCAGAGGCATTCACTTTATGGCAATCCTTGCCCTCCGTTTTGGAAAAAGGAGTAACAATGTTAACCTTTCCTCAAATAAACAAAAATAATTAAAACCTAAATCCCACAGCTGATAGGAATTTTTTCCTTTGCATCACTCACTCAAAGATTTGACACCCTGGGAACACCTGAGTACCCTCACCTTGAAGTCTTTAAGGATTTATCCTCACACAACCATCAGAGCAGTAAGCCAGCAGTCTTCCCGCTTGAAACACGGCAGGTTGCAGCAGGTAACAGTCTGGACACAGTGACAATTTCCAGATGGTTTTTGCTGTCAGCTCCTTACAGCGCATCTTTTGCCATACTGCTGCTTACTGGAAAGATCAGGCGACGGACACGACGACGTCTATTGCTACCACATGCTCATCTTGTGCCCTGGAAGGTAAACTTCCATGGAAAATGAAAGAAGGGTTTAGCTGATAGCACAGCAAGGGAATGATCTGAGGGGTGAGCAGGCAGTGCCGCAGAGAGGGAACCCCTCCTCAGCACCCATATTACCCATGGAGGCACAGCAGCCAACCTCACTACCCAGGGCACTCGAGCTGATAAGGTGAGCAAAGGCTCACCTCATTTAGGCAACAGCTCAACTGTTCATGAACGGTGATTTCCTTAAATAAATAAATTAAAAAAAAAAAAGTATGAAAGAGACAATAACATAAAGGATCTGTGCTTTTTCAGTTTAACTTCAGGTGAATTACCACAATGTCCCAATAGTCTGTGAGTAAAACAAGTGTCTTTGCTCAGCTGGGTTCAGCTGGGTCTTCAAGTTGCCCTGGCATGAAGGGCTGCAGCAAGCTAGTAGTGGCAGATGAAAACATGATGGATGAAATAATTTTCCTCCACTCGCTCATCCCACTTTTTGGATGGACTCTGAAAATGGGTGCTGAAAAATGAGGCGCGTCCCATCTGCTCCTGAACAAACCGCCAGCTGCCTAGGCTCTCCTCATGGTGGCGATACCAGAGCAAACCCCTCCTGAGGTCCTATCCTCTTCAGAGCAGCCCACCTACCGCTGCTTTCTCTTTTGACAGACCCCCTCCCTCCCTACCCCAAACGCACACACCGTAACCTCCAGCCGCACTGGGCCAGGCAGGCGGGAAGAGCTAAATGGGCAATGAGCTGAGCTACGCTGAATCTCAGGGTGAGAAGAGTCAGATGAGTAACAGCACTGGCTAACCTTCCTCTGTAATTAAGGAAAAGCAACAGGGTGCAGAGGGAAACGCAAGAGCCCTGCTTCACACAGACAGTGCAAGTGCTTCTCCCGGAAAACAAAGTCGTCATTCAGATACAAAAGAGAGGGTTGAGCACCGAAATTATCATCAACTCTTCATTTTTACAAACCCTAGAAGTCAGACCACAGGGAGAAATTTTCTTCACCATTCTTGGATTCTAGTATCTTAAACACACATCTCAAAAAACAAATATTTTCAGTCATTTAACCATACGTTCTAAGGAAACTTCACGTTTAAAAGAAGCGTGAATCCATTCAAAATGCACTTCAAACAGCCTGAGACAGTTTGGGAGAAACAAATCCTACGGCTACCATAACTGCAGGGCAAGTTCCCACCGCTGGAGAGGAGAGGTTGGGGCCCTGGGTGACAGAAGGCTGCATCAGCAGTTTGGGGCTGCGGCAGGCAGCCAGGGGCCGAACGCCAAGCTCTGAGCTAGGATCAGTAAAGCCTGACCTGCTCGAGCACAGTTCCCCTCTCTTTCTCCACTGCGGGAGAAGCTACCACCGTTTGTTCAGCAACATGCTAGTGCAACTGCACAAGTGGGGCAGGAAGAGCTGCGGGCTACAGTTGCACCCAGTACAATGTAAGCTCTTAAAATTAGCATACATCCAACACCAATAAAACACATGCAAATATTAGCATAAGAACACAGCCCCAGACAGCAGAGGTGTTTTGGGACGGTCAGGGAATCGTTTTTGGTAAGACCATGCTCTACGTAATCCAAAAAGATCTCAAACGTTGAAATTTGTAAGTGGAAAACATTATTTCACATCCAAAAATGGAGAAGAATCATGCCAAAAAGTGAGATAATTAAGGTGGAGTTTAAACAACTAACAAAAAATTGCTGGATTACAGAAGTTTTAGAATATTTTATGACTTTGCAAATGAGAACACTGTTTCATTTGACTGAAAAGCAGTGTTGGGAAGGGATGGCCCATGCCTTTTTTCAGTCCACTGGACACATTTTTTTGCTTTGCTTTTAAGTAGACGCATTTGATCTGCAAGTGCTTGTACATGTTCCCAGGCTCAAAATAAGACAAAGAGGAAGTCTGTCTGTGCTTCAAACAGCACTTCCCTTGACATTGCCTCTCTTCTTTCCTAGAGTCTGCAAAAGCATCTTTGAATCTTAAATTAAAACAAAATCTCAAGCCTGGCATGGATACTGAAAATTACAATTGCTGTGCAATCCATGAATTGAAATATGTATCCACATGAGTTATTTTGTCTTTTTAAAACAGGCATGCATAAATAAATAAAGAAAGAAATAAAGCAAAGCCTACCCTACTTTACAGGACAGAATACCGTAACGAAAAATCAAGAAAATTCTATATACAACAGTTAAAGAGGGAGAAAAGAGGCATACCCTTCAAAAAGGAGGAACAAAGGCATTCTGTGGTCTATGCACAGACAGAGAGAAATTAAAATAAAGATAAATTTAAAAAGATGATTGAATGGCCTGCTAAACTGGGGTCTGTGGGACCAATCTCAGTGAACTCCAGGGGAACTAATAACAACATTCCCACAGGAATAGGCTTGGTCTGCACAGCAGCAGAAGTTAAGTTTTATCCCTACAGTAACACAACATTTTCAGGTTTCTTCTGTTCCATTGTGTCATTCTTCTGTGTTACTGGCTTGCAGAAGATGGATGAAATAATTTTTCTATGAAGAAAATTTGACTCAATGTTCTGTATAATATTCCTACTCGAGTTAAACCATGAGACTGATCACAAAAGGCCCTTGTGAAGGGAAGAGCTAACAAAAGGAATGGATTTTCTCTTCCAAGAACAGCACAGCAATTACTGTAATATTCACTTTTCTTTCAAACCTCCAAGACCTCTCAAAAATTCCCTTTTAGTTCTATTTTAATTAAACCTATCAATTCAGACTGAGCAGAAAACATTTTAACAGACTGATAACTAAAGTGCTTCAGTGAACAGCAACGCGCTGGATCTTCTCCGTTCGAATGCTCTTTTTCCATGCTCTGGACGGCACAATCCGCCTTTTTGCCAAGGGGATCAGCATAAGATGTTCCTTTTGGGACTGGAGCTCCTCTTCGTTCCTAAGCAACAGATTTGCATAAGCTGAAGAAGCAAAGAAAAATGCTTTTCACATCATTTACTGGCCTGCCTGATTAAAGTAAAAGACAGAAGGAAGCAAACAGCAGCTGACAGTCCTTTGTGCAACGGATTTGACATACTGTTAAGCTTTCAAAAATATGTCTGTGACTGGAATAAAAAAGGCTGAATAGGTGCAAAAGGGAAAACAAAAATTCCAGCGCTGAATTATCCCATCCCAGCACCACAGCAAGTCCCAGAAGAATGGCCTCATAATGGAAACAATTAATTTAGTATTAGACTCCTACAGGGCAGCGTGGCTCACATTAACTGCTTTGCCCTGCTGTTGGAGGAGTGCAGGGGAGGAAGCAGGCTTCCAAGAGCAAACACAGATTTGGAGGAAAACATAATGCTAAAGCACACAAAAACTTTTTTGTTTTAGAAAATCTCAACTTCACAAACTAAAAGCACTTTATGTTCAGTCACGTATGAATTTTTCACGCAACCTTCTTCATTAAGGTAGCCTACGTTGCTGTTTGTCCAGCTTCAGTCCCCTGCAGGGAAACATCACAACAAGCGATTCCCTTCTCTTCCCACAAGCAATAACTATGTTATGACTGTGCAACCAAGGTTCAAGCGTTCAGTGATACACCAGTCTTATCCCCTCAGACACTGAATTCTGTGCAGCATCAAGTACTTCGGTAAGCAATGGCAGCACCCTTTATGCAACCTAAAAAGCCACACTTTCATGAGTCAGCACTGTTCCTTCCTCCCTCCCTCCGTCCCCTCATGCTATAACCAAGGTCAGAAGGACACCGCTGCTAACAATGCTGTCATGTAGCTGAAACAGCTCGCTGACACGCTAACTACCAGCACTCATATGACAATCAGTCATGCCTGTCAATTAACTATAGGCATTCCCTTCCAATGTCCTGGATGAATACAAGCACATTTCCAATGACAGGAAGGTCTGACACCCTACTATCATCACAACAGGTTATGAACGGGAACTCTCAGGCTCTTTGGATGAAGCCTACATCAAGACTGGTGAGCCACAGTCGGACAGAATCGCCTTTCTTGATGCCTGCCACCAGGTTCAGGGCTACTCCTTTTTAAAGCATCAGTAAGGAAACTCTCCCACAATTAGAGAACATCGTGTAACCCTAGCACTCCCATATCATAGCACAAGGCTGAAGTCACTATATTCTTGCTAGAAAGAGCGGGTTTATCTTTTCCTGCTGTGTTAGCAGCCAGCAGTAGCACATGGATAAGCACGTACTAATTCTACAGCAGCAGTACCTGCAGTGGACGATGCAGCAAGTAATCACCAGGTACTTGAATACGCAGCCTGGCTAGTACTGTGCATCTGCAGTATCATTCCACATCTTGAAGCTTTGGAGGACAGATGCAACAACCTGCTGATAAAACGTAGGGTCAAATGCTATCCCCACGCAGGAATCTCAAGTGTAGTGAGATACACGCACTTCAAAAATGGGAAACTGATTCTGTTTGTTGCCACTCGTTTTATTTGAGAAGCCACTACAATGACATGGGAGAAGCATAACCCTGTAAAGTTTGCTCCAAAGGCATCCCACGCATGTGAACAAGGAGGGAGGGCCTGTCACTGCAGCTTGGTCTGCAATGGCACTTGTGCTACAAGAATTCACAGAGGCATTTTGCTTGGTTTGTTTTATCTACATACCTAAGCCTGAAGCCCAAGATACAAATCACAAATATGAAATAAAATTTTAAAATCTGCTATTGGTGGAGCTAGATGGCTGAGGGGCCTTGTGTTGATTTACTAATTCTTACATTTTTTCCATGTTCGCTCAAAATACTAACGCAGCTCAGTATTAATCCTAAACTCACATACATATTGAAAACCCTTCCACAATATTTGGCCTCTCTTCAGGCTGGAATGAAGTTAAAAGGCTTAACTGTTGTCTCATTCTAGGTTAGGTGTGCTGAGATCTGTTTTGCTACACTGATTTGCCTCACCCCTTTAATGCTCCCCTAATACTACATCTTTGAGTTGCATCAACTGCAACTTACGTTTTGCTTGTCCTTCAACTTCCAGTTCTTTTTATTGCTTCTTGACTAACTCCTTCCCCTTCTCTTTTTCATGTTCTTTTCCTCTCACCCAGTTCACTCCTCCCCTCCCCTGTTGTTTAATCTTCTCCTCTTGTTTTGCTGCTTTGGCCATTTTGCTGCGCTGCTGTCTCCTGCAGCTGTCCTCAACGCGTATGTCTTCCATACTTCTGTTTACGATTCTTCCTGCTGTTGCATGGGTGTGTTAGGGAGCAATGCTGCACAGCATTGCTTTGGGCAAGACTAAAGTTTAGCGCTGAAGCACAGCGCTTATGGCATGTTCAGCAGTTGTGAAAAGCTCTCTCGTTTCTTAGCAAGGATAACATTCCCAATGTAAGGATTCTGCAAAGAAAGAGGAAGGAATAACCACCCCAGAAAGAAGAGCGCTCAGAGTTAACCCAGCATTGCTCAGACACAGCACCTTTCATCCTGCAGAAAGACTACTGTCACAGATTGCTCATGCCTATTCAACATGGGTTTCGTTGGTTATCCTTTGTATTTGGTGGGGGGACTGCTGTTACATTAATCAAAAAGGGCACACCTCTGTGCATGTGCTGAAAGGAGCAGCGGATGGTGGGCTGAGCACCAGTCTGCCACATTACAGGTGAGGGAGACGACCCACAAAGATCAAGAGAAAGGCAAGAGGGGGAGTCTTTAGATTTCAATCTAAGCAATAATGCAACCCCTCAGCCTTAGACAAACTTTATTTAAGCATGTGAGTTCTTGAACTGTACTGTCATTTCACAAGACTGGGTAGAAATAAAGAAGAAAACATTGTTTTCTCAGGGGAGAGCGAGATAGCACTCTCTCCTCGAGCCCATTTCCAGACATGGTTGCTCCAAGGTCAGTCTCACTGCTTCTCTTCTGGATTATGCATCCAGCTCTGTCTTACAGCATATGCCCCCAACAACATGCCAGGCATTAATTACATCCAGCAGGTTTTTTCAATGCAAACCTGCAGATGAACTTCTGTCTTCGACACTGACTTATTTTAAAAAGTGAACGAAGGCTTCAATAAAAATGACTAAAACAGAGGCTGCACACTGTCATTCCCACTCCTTCCCTCTACTGAAAGTAAATACTCTGAAAGTATTTACTAAAATCAGCAGTACAACTCCCTCAACTTTCACTGAAGAAAAAAAGCATGCTTCTTTAACCAAAAAATAAATTGGAAGATATTTTAGGCAAATCGGTACTATTCATGCTTAAAAGTAGCTTTTTAGTTAATATCCAACACAGTACAAGAATAATGTACAATTTTGCAAAATTAGGTATTTTACAAAAACAGGCATCAGAAGCTGTTAAAAAAAAAAAATGTACCACTACATACATTTCGGGGAGGAGCGGGAGAATCAGACAAGAAGTAAGTTATAATTTAATAGTTCTCTCAAAAAATTAAGGAAATACTACAGGACAGGGTGGAGGAGAAAACGGAAATAAGCAAATAACTTTTAGTTTCTTAAGCTTTCTTTTTCCTGTAAAAGAGCTCATCATCTGTAACATTTTATACTCTCATTTTTGTACAATACATGAAAATATGCCGTTTCAGTGAAAACTCATCAAAAGCTTTACTTCTGATATCACCTGACGAGCATCCACACCTACCTTGAGCAATGTGTCATGAGAGTCTGCCTGAACTTTAGGTTCAGAATGTATAATTCAGTGCACTCTCCTTATTGATTTAATATGTCAGTGAACCCACTTAAAATAATTAGAGCTATACTGAAAGAAGACTATAAATCAATTTCAGGTCTATAGCATTTTTATTTCCTGCCAACCAAGTGTCCATATCCCTATCAGAATTAAAGTATTTTAAAGTAACATAAAGTTATGTAAAGTAACATACAGCACTACCATATTTTTGTCTAAACCCTGGAAACAAATCTCTTGTGTACCTGCAGTGCGTAAAGTACGCATCTCCAAAAGCTCCTTGTACCAGTTACACAGCTGGAATCACTACTTAGCATGTCAACTCTTGAGACTCATGTCCTAACAGAAAACCACAGTACTGGTTTTGAAATCTGAGTATTTGTTTCTAAAACCAAAAGCACCATTTAATTTTTTTCTTTTACTTAATATTGTATTAATTCATAAGAACATTACTAAGACTCAACCCTGCTAATCATTTGTAGAGAGTGCCATCTAATAAGCATAAGTCTACACACTGTCTGAAGTCTTAAGACACCCTTCAGTGGAGGGAGGGGAGGGGAAATGGCATTTTTTGCTCCAAATGAGTGATTCTTGGCTTTAAGAAGTTGCTTGGTCATTCTAGTACCTCCTGTCCAACATTCCTGAAGAGAAGACCTGCAGAAACCAGCCCTGTGAGAGGCTTGCTGAGAGACACACCGTTGAACTGAGAAAAATCTCCCAACATCTGGTCCAAGCATGGAGAAATCATGCAATTTCACTCCATGAGTAACTGCTTTGTAAACCAGGGAAAGGGGGGCACTACAGCCTGATGCCCTGGCATTTACCTCTAACGAAAGCAAGAACAGAAGTGTCAGTTCCTCACATGTCAGTGTTACCCAATTATTTGAAATAAGAAAAGCTTTATTAAAGTTAGTAGGTAGAACCCCCCCTCCTATGCCAGGGCACCTGTCCCAGCAACACACACGCAGAAACAGAGAGCAACCACACAACTGAAAGACCGCCACGTTCACCTTGGCTTCTCTCAGGTTATTGAGAAGAGTTCAACAGCGACCTCGCTGCGTGACTTGGAAGGTTGCAGATCCGTACCTGGCAGACCCCAGCCAGGTAAGTCCCATGCAGGGAGCACCCAGCAAGCAGCTTGTTTGGCTACAAAGGGATTTCCACCCCGAGAGCCCTCCCTGAGCTCAGTGCCTCACCGGGCCATGAGACTGGTGCCCCATTTGGGTCCCTGACAGCAGGAGCAGAGTGCTAGCGGGATGAAACAGCTACAGAAGATGTAGGCAAGGGATATGGCAGCACAGCACAAGCGCTGCTCCTAGCCAGCCCTGGGACCTCCACCTCCCAGCCGTGGAGGCCTGGAGAGCTGGGCGCCCTCCCCAGCCAGATCTGCTCTCAGCTCTGCTGCCCACAACCTTAAATCACCTCCTCTACAATGGTCTTTCTCTAGAAAGGCTGCACAGCTATAAATTCACTTGCTGTCCTGCTGATGGTTAGCCTGAGGGAAGGAGGGTTTCTGCTGAGGTGGCAAATGCCTGACAATTATTTGTGCCATACCCACATTTACCATCACCCTACTTTTTACAGTTAGAAGTCCAAGACTGCCACTTTTCCCAAAACACACTGAACTGTTTGAAGACAGGATTTTCTCCACAACGCACACATTTATGAATGCACATATATTTATAGACGTAATAGAGGTAGAAAGCAAACAGTACATACTGGCACAGAGAAAATCTTTTAAGTCCTATGAAGAAAACAAGCTTCAGGTTTTTTTGCCGGTGTAAGAGATAAGGAGCTACCCAAGAGATGAGTTACAACTCAACTTTTGGTGCCAAGAGATAGAAAGATTATCTGTTATTTTGCACCCTCTGCCTTCCTGTAGCAAATGTCATCAATGCATCATGCATTAATTTTAGCACTAGAAAGGCAGGTGATGTGGATTAATGGAATTATACTTAAAACAAGCAAATCAATACACACTCTCAGTTATCAGTATTACACAGCAGAGCGTATCCCTAAGCCCTACAAACATCAGCTTCTAAGGGCAGATGTGTAGTAAAGGAGACTCCTGAACTGACGTCTGTAGCTTAAAATATAAGTACCATTACTAAGTTGTCAGTAAGTTTTTGTAGGTATACAACCATATTTCACAATGTTGAAATGTCCTTCTTTCATATTACAGTATGCTTTCACGTTACAGATCTGCTGCACACATGCACAAAAAAAGCACAAATATAGGTGGCTTTCATTTGTTATGTATTCAAGTAACAACGTTGCCAAAAACTAACAAAATGCCCTAGAAGAATAAGGTCTCCCAGAGGCCACTTGTAACAAGGTATATGTTATAACTCCCATTAGTTTCCAAATCTGTTATATTTACTACTCCCTCTCTGTGTGATCTAACTGAGAGCATGTCCAAATGGAGGCTCAGGACTGTTTAAATGAATCACATTCCCAACTGCATGCATGGATCCACCTGAACCACTTCACTGGCCATTCACGCTTGGGTTGTGTCAAGCTCCTGCAGCATCCCTAGGTAAACAAGCGCTTACTTTGGTTCAAGAATAATTGCTTACTAAGTTGGGGCTTGCCATAGTAACTACAGCTATTTAAAAATATATAAACAATAAAAATTCAGAAACTTGCACTGTCACTGTTTCAAGGGAAGCCAAGTCAATCATACGGCTGACTTCTGATTCACTACAGTATACCATGCCGCCCGACATTAAAGTTTACTGTCCTTGTTGGTGCAGAAAAGGAACCACATGAAGAACCTGCCCAGAGAAGGCAGAGCAATGACTGTAAAATGAGACCGTCTTGATGCGCACATAAAACGTGTGGAAATTATGCTAAAATTAATCTTCTCTTGTATAGCACTGCAAGCGATTCTGGCAGCTTTCAGGCCAAAGGACGAATAAAACTGAATCCAAGGAAAGGAGCTTTGCAGGGATTTTTTTGTTCCACCTTTTTGTTTCAACTTTGCAGCTCCAATCCTACCGCCCTGAAGCTTCAGCCTCAGTATCTTGGAAGCCTTCGAGAAACAAAACAAAAAATAAAAATCGGATGATTCCGAGAAGAGAGTTAGGACAGGATTGTGAAACCTGCCCTCGGGAACTAGCCACCTTCCAAGGCACCTCTCTCGCAAAATGAATAAACAAAGTACTAACCAAAACTAAAGAGTATATCAGACAAACTTCTAACATAAAACATGTAGCTGGAACAGATATCTGTTAATTATTTAATTACGCTTTAAAGTCTGTGTAATGGGTCAAGAAAATTTGTGGGTTCAAGCCCAGGGGCCGATTTCCACCTAAGGCAAACTGAAGAAACAAGAATTTCGTTAATGAACACTTTGGATATTACACATACATCACTAAAGGACTACCAGCTTTTATAATTCACACATTCAGGAGTTAAGAACCGAAAAGTCTGGATTATTTGTGGAACATTCCCTTTCTTATAACATAGATTTATTTTTTTTAAACAACTTATGTAATTCAGCTCCACTTAGGTTTAAATATTGTGATATCTATTAACTCAGAAGTTTTAAGTTAACACTACTGAACACATTTCAAACACCACTCCACTCTCCTCATCATGACTCTCAACAGGAATTGACCAAACCCAAGGTCTGTAAACAAAACACACGAAGTCTTACTCATCTTCAGCAGCTGGGGGGGCGGGGTTCTTGCTTATTTTTCTAAGATTATGAGAGGTTTGCTCTTAAAAAAAAAAATTAGGTGTAGCAATCTGAAAACCACAAAGCACAACTGAGACATTCCATCAATCACATCATCCTTTACAAAAAAAAAAAAAAAAAAAAAAAAAAAAACAACATTCAAGCTGCTGCAGAGAAAGCCTACTCTACATTTCTAAGAGGACAAGCTGAACAAGCTTTGACGATACTGGGACTAAGCCTTCCTGCTGTACCCATTGCTGTACAGGCTGCTTCCGAATTCCTCCTCCTCCTTCCCGGCAGCTACAGGCACTGGCTGCCTACACCAGCCAGACTTCACAGACCAGTTGTCTGGGAATGCTTAAAGAGCCTTTCACATTAGATCAGGAGAAACTTCGTGCTTACAAATGACAAAAAGTTTTTAAAAGGTGAAAGTAGGACTCAAATAAAGCCAAGAACCAGAATGCTTAAGTAAGGACTAGCAGCATTTTCTAGCATATATAGCTCAGAGATACTCGGTCGTAGCATAAAACAGTTTGTGTAAGTGCAATTAATATAAACTTAATCCAGAGATCACAGAACCGCATTACGGTATTATTAGTAGTTCTACTTTGAAAAACATGCTAACCAGCAACACTGCACGTGTACACATTCAGTGAGTTTATTATAATACAGTTACGGCAAATAAGTAATTGGAATGCAGTGAGGACTGGAGTTGCTCATTAGCCGAAGCTTCCCATTTCCCACAGTTTACAGCAAAGCGTGGTATGACCTTCTAATTAAGGAGAAATTCCTCCAGACAGCTTTCCTCCCCCTCCAACGCGCGCTCTCCAGCCACCACTTCGGGCAGACTGGCTGCATCCCGCAAGGACAACTTCCTCCGAGCAGCCTCCCTGGCACAACCAACCACCTACGCGTCCAAGGGCTACTCCAACCTGTCATCAAACGGCGCAGCAATAAAAATGAAGGCAGTGGAAGGCGAAGACGACTGGCAGAGCTGCTGATGAACTGCAGGAACGTGCACACAGAGACGAAGCGCACGTCTGCCTTCATCTCTTTGCCCGTCAGAGACGGGCAGGAGAGGGACGGGGTACCTGACCATCCACCTGGGGAGTCCCGTGCTTACGCTGCTGCTCTCGCTACAGCACAGTTATTTTAACTGGATAAAACTCAGCTTCCTCAAGAGGAAGTTACTCTGTGTCCCGAGACGGACACTAGATCGTCTCCTTCTTCTGAAGAGTGGGAGGAACTTGCATAGGGCTTTTTACTTTTATTTTTCCTCACCTAATCCGCTCAGGACAGCCCAGGAAGCACAACCCCAACCCCCCCCGTGGTACAGACACACGGGCTACGCGTGAGAGCGAACAATTCGGCCCCCGCACCCAGAAGAAGAGACTAAAATTGGCTTTCAGGCAGCCGCGCCGCAGGCTTTGCCCACCGGCGGGCCCGCCTGAGGGAGCGGCCACCCGCCCGCCGCCCCGCAGCGCCCGGCCAGGCCGCCTCCCGCCGCCCCGCCACAGCAGCGCCCCTGAGGCGACGCCCGGCCCCCCCGGGCCCGGCCCCGCCCGAGCAGCGGGAGCCGCCGCGGCGGCGGCACCACCGGCACCTCCAAGCCGGCGGCCCCCGGGGGAGGCCCGGCAGCTGGGCGGGCCGCAGCCTGCTGCGAGGGGGTCAGCCCGGGGGAGCAGCAGAAACCGAGCGGGGGGACAAATAAACCAAAACCCCGCGCACCGGGTCGCGGTCACTAGCGAGAGGTGCGCGGAGCCGCCCGGCGCCTCAGGCGAAGCGCCTATCTACGGGGGAGGGGGGCGAAGCCGCACCCGAAGCGGCGGAGCCGCCGCCGCCGCCGCCGCAGGGACGGCCCCCGCCCCGCGGGCAGGCCGCTCCGGGCCCGGGGAAGCGCTGCTCACCCGCTCGCCGCCGGCTCCCGGGAACGGCGCTGCCCGGCGGCGGGAGGGGCCCGTCTCTCCGTCCGCCCGGGGGCTCCGCTCGGCTCCGCTCGGCCCGGCCCGGCCCGGCCGCCGCCGCCGAGGGTCGCGTCGGCCCGGCGGCTCCGCTCCTGGGCCGCGCCTGGCGGGGAGTTTCCTGTCTGAGTCACTTCAACCGGGAGCTGCGCAGGGAAACACCCTTCCTGCCGCTCCAGCTCCTCCTCCTCCCGCCTCATCCCAAACCTGCCGCCCCTTCCCCCCCCGGCAGGCCCCGGCTCCTCCTCCGCCTCCACTATTTTATGGCAGGCAGCATCCACAAACCTACTATACGGAGGGGTTACAGTGGGTTGAGTGCATGGGAACTTCCAAACAATTTTTCCTCAAAGCTTATTTGCTTGCATTTCACTGCTTTAAGTTGCATCCAACGTTTTATGTACTCTTGAAAACCCTCTCTCAACTACACAGTATTGCTGTAGCAAGCAATTTTAGGTCTGTTTTCAACAGCTGTTAGTGGGACGCTGTGCTATTAACGCTTTCTGTGCTGAGAACAGAATGCTTAGTCCTTTACTTCATCTATTGTTTTCTTTCAAGTAAGTGTCCACTGTATTAGGTTTCCTGAAGTAGCCTTTTTGTAATGGCATCTACAAGAAAGCCTTTGGAAAGCGGGAATAAGTTGCTAAACCCCCTAATTCTCATTATTTCAAGTACTCTCTAATCCAGTTATGCCACCCATTCCATATCATCAAGAATTCCCACAGCTTGTGAAGTTATGCATCACTGCAAAATGTTATTGTTACCATTTCACCATATCACAGACATCTTCACAGTCATATTCTTCCCGGCGCTGCAATACAGTCTTTTCTATGAAACAATTCCTTTTCTAGGATGTGGCTGCTTATTCTTCTCTGACTGTTTGTACATATTCATAAGCATTTCAAGTGCACATACCAAACGACTGAATTTCACCCATCACAGCTCCTTATCAGCCTAGCTTCTAAACCCAGCTCAGTCAAAACCATAAAACACGACCAGAGCTGGATGCTTCCGTTTCTAAAATGACAGCTGATACCGTCCAATGCAATCTATGCTATGCCCTTTTCCACAAGCCCTGCTTGGGGCAACGAGCTCGCTAACGAATAACTCGCCTTTGTAACACAGGATTGGTTTTGTTTCCTTGTCCTGGCTGAGTGCAAATTCAGAACAGCCTTGTCTTAATGCAGCCACTTGGCCTACACAAGCAGCGAGACCTCTGTTATCAAGCCACAACGGAGCAGCAAGGACAGGGAACTTCCTCCAAGCAAAGCCAAGAGCTCCCAGCAAGACCCGACCAACAGCAGCTTGCCCCCGGACGGGTGACGCTTCGTGCTGCTCCTGCGCCAGACTGCCACCGCAGCTCCCCTACTCGCCAAAAGCCACCTGGTGCCAGGAGTGGCTGCTTTGCATGAAAGCGAGATGCTGCCAACCTGCACGATACCGTTCCAGCAGTAACAGCTTGTCTTGAGGACTGGCTGATGCCCCGGGGTCTTGCTAGGCTCCTTCTAAAGTAACTGGGTGGGTGAAGGAGCTACTTCCCCACTGCTGGAGCAATCTGATCTATATTAACATTCCCATACTCAAATTTACAGCCACCTATAAGGTCAGGTAAAAAAAAATCTTGATGAAGATATGCAGCTAGTCAAGATTTGTGTTGCTTTTCTACTATTTGACATTGGAATTAGAGGACAATCACATTTTACCGTCTGGATGTGTAGGTTCTCATGTAACGTGAGGCATGCTTATCAGAACCATTTTAAGAGCCCACGTCACACCATTCCAGCTGCCCGATTTAATTCTGTAATGTCCCCGCGACTCCCTGCTCATTCTACTTTTGTGCAATTTAAGTACTGCAATGACAAGTACTTGATTAAAGGCGTTCAGCAGGTCTCCACGACCTCCTTCTCCCTCTGCTGTACCCATCCTTCTTAATTATCCTTGCCACACTGAACGCAGGCCTTCTGGGCCTAGCTAAAGATATATGTATCTACATATTCCTGATCAAGCCATTAACCGATCGCCTATCCGCTAGAAGTTAAGCATGGTTTTTATGAGGCCAATGGCTAGACTTAGGATCTCAAACAGCCCTTTCTTGGATGGTATTTATTTAAACCTGATATTTAACCCATGCCTGTCAATGATCTTTAGCGAGATCTATAACACTGATGTATCATGCTCCTGGCAATTTATGTACCCTACACCTAAACCAGACGAACATGAGATAATATGGTACTAACAAGCTTACTGCAATTGTCTGAAGACTAGATAAAGCCCTTGTTCAAGGCGCTATGCTAGCCACAGACACCCACAAGTCCACTTCCTGAATTCCAGGTATTTTCATTTTGTTTTTAATTTCTTTCTTTGGGCTTTATAGTATTTATCTAAAGTCAATGAAAGAAAATCTTCCGCAGGAGTCCATAGGAATCCACAGAAGAGTTCCTTTCCACAGCAGCCCGAGAGCTTCAACAGGAATCTTGTGGTCCTGCCATGAGGTGTCTGCTATGTCTAAGATGCTGATGTACTCTCTGGTTTTGCACTTTTCCACTCAGGTATTTTAGCGATTAAGCTTAGTAGTGTATCTAGCTATTCATTTATTTTTGTATACCCACTGAGTTCACAGAGATCTTTTCATCCTCAGGAAGGAGGTAAGGCAACACAGGAAACTGTCATGACCTGACACAGAAAGGTCTTTACGAAGCCATGACGGGCAATGGCCGTGGTGACCCCAAGAACAGGGCATCATGCAAAACTACAAAGAAAGAAAATAGATAACTGTCTATAAATCAGTTAAAAAATTAAATCCAGCCTCTGGCAACATATCAGCCACCTGTCCATACTCTAAAGGACCGGACAAGATTTTTCACACAAGAAGTCAGCACAGGCTTCATTTTGTGTCAGACGTGGCAAATGGTTCAAAGCATAGCAAGGCTACGAAAAGATTATATGCTTCCACGCTACGTAGAGTGAACCCATTGTTTCAGCTCTCAGGAGGAGACAGGCGCCTATGTAAAGGGCACAGCACTTGGGAGAGTTTAAGCAGAAGAGACGGAGCAGAAAGCGGCAACCGTCTCAGAGGTCTCAATGAGCAGCCAGTTCAAAGTGGGAACCTGCCCACAGCAGGAAGCCTGGCCAGCTATGTAAAGACATCACCCCTACCATCCCTCCTACCACGAGCTCTCCGCTTCACAAAGCCTTACACAAACGCAGAGTGATCTGGTCACCCACGCCTACCTCTCAGTCCAGGAAAAGCCAGACTCCTACCCCTGAGAGCACGTGCTGCCCAGAGCACAGCTGACAACAGCCAGCGTGCTGCACGCTCATAAATCGCCATTAGGACACGGCGAGATGTGCAGTGCTCTGCTGCCGATTTCCCTCCTAGTGCTGAACGCCACTCTCTCAAACGGATCTGAGCAAGCAGGGTCTCCCAGTTCTGCTTTCCAGCTCCCTGAAATGCTAGACGAACGTTCTATTCCTAACTCAGAGGGATTTAACTCTTTGTCTGTAAAACGGGCCCCTGTCCCCCCACTCTGCTTTCCAAGAATGCTGCGCGCTGCGCTGCCAGCCATCCCAGAGTCCACCCACCTGGCAGATGTGAACAGGCATTAAATCTCTTCTTGGTTCCATTACAAATTACATTCATTTTGCTCATGCAGGACATCAGTACAGAAACTAGGGCATGTATGTTAGGCGGTTCATCCCACCCACTCTTCACCCCAGCCCTGCCCCTCTGATGCTGGTAACTTTATTAGCTATCTAGATCCCAAGACCTGTGATCCCCTACAGCCTTCCCAGCAATTAATGCACACTGCACAATCCAATAAATATACACTGTATCAGTGAGGAAAGGTTCTTCTGTAAGTGTGCAAAACAGTATAGGAGGAAAGCTGGAAAATTTGTAAATCGCTACAGCTAATAAGATTAAAAAGCACGTCAGACGGGGTTTTTTATTTTTTTCTTTTTTATATTTTTACGTATCAGCCCACAACTTAGAGATGCTATCTTTAATCCATGCTACCATGGAAACCATGCAATCAACAACTGGTTGCTAACTTTTTCAATACCAATAGCTTGACGCAAGCATAGGTCCTCAAGGACCTAATGGTTAATTAGGGGTTATTAAAACTAAACAGCAAAGAAAGCATTAGAGAATTTACTAAATGTGTGGTAAAATGTGGCCTAGAGATTACAGAAGCCCATAGGAAAGAAAACGAGAAGGAAGAAAAGTACTGAGCCAGACAGGTAAGGGCTTCTGTGCTGCAACTTTTATGAGAGAGTGCACGCAGAAGTTAAAGAGAACAAATAAAGATGGAAATGAAGTATAGATGAAACTGTGACAGCATCCAATAATGCAGTGTGTTCTTTTCCAAAGAATTTTAGACATCAGACATAACATTGTACCGTGAATATTATAATCTTCTCTAATACCACCTAACAAAATCCTTACTTTTAAGCACCCAAATCCATGCTTGCTGTTCCACCCATATCGGTGCTGCTTTTTAAAGCCATTCACTTCTCCCTTGTACATCACTTCAGTATTTATTCTCATGTTTCAAAAACCCAAGCAGGCCTTTTTGTGCCTTAGCATAAAATAGAAGAATATGGCCGAGACCAGGATCTAAACAGTGTTTTCTCTTTCTAGTTTCAAGTTCTCTAGGACCAGAATAATCTGGCTACGACTATAAACCAGATTATGTTTTTTCTCCTTCAATAGTTCATTAAAACCTCTTCTCCATAATCAAGAATGGTTTTTTTAAACTATAAAGTAATTATTTCTTATTCTATGCTTTTTAGATCAGACATATTTAGGGGAAAACACATGCCTCTTTCCATTTAAATACAGATTAGCCTTTTGACGTAATGAAAGCAACAACCATGAGCTCAGAAAGAGATCAACTAATAAAAAAAATTCCCTTGACATTTTAAAATCTGCCACCTAGTGGGCTTTTTTAAAAATATGGTTTTAAATTAGAAGATACCCCCTTAGATGCTTAGGAAGTTCAGTTTCTACATGCTTTGCTGGGTATTTTTTTATGCTTTCCTTTAGCTAGACTTGACAATTTACAAAACAACAGACTATGACAGAATGCCCTTAAATCTATACACACATGCAATAAATTAGGCCTCGTTTTTCTAACATCTCTGCAATTGCTTACTTGAAATTCCAGAAGCACAAGTAAAGCATACTTAAATGCTAGGTCTCCTCCATCAAAGAGGAAGAGTGTTCAAAAGTTAAGGTTCAAATCAATTCAGAGATAACTGATAAAAACAGGAATTTGGAAAGAGGGTCGAAAAAATGCCCAGAAG
The DNA here is from genome assembly GCF_965183815.1 of Platalea leucorodia. NCBI lineage: Eukaryota > Metazoa > Chordata > Aves > Pelecaniformes > Threskiornithidae > Platalea > Platalea leucorodia. Next base: position 73,855,228 of record NC_138824.1, read on the forward strand.
GAATGGACCCAGGACAGAATCCAAGTAACACCACTGCTCTGTAAAGAAATCAGAAAACGTTACAAGGAAATCTGAGCAAATAAATAGCTAAAATACCCCAAACCTCACTAAAAGTCGTCTTTTTTCCAAACAGGTAAATAGGCATTTTAACTACTGTCAGGGGACTGATGAAAAGGTTCTGGTGGTATCACAGGCACAATAGAAGAAAGGACTTATTTTTCTGTGGTTCTAAAGAAAGAGAAAGGGATGCCGTAAGACGGACTCATTCAAGGGAATTTGCCAGCTGAGTACTACTGACACGCAAAAAGCTAAGCATGGAGGATGTCCGTGACTAGAATCGGCCAACACTGCCAGAGCTAGGTTTTCCACTGTGCTTTTGCGATGGCAAACACAACAAATATTGGAAGCTGGCTGAAAAATGGCGTGCAGGCATCACCCACCTCCAAAGTGCACAGAAGTCTCTCTGCAGAATGCAAGGTTAATTCCTAAGCAGGAAATTGGGTGAAACAGCAAATTCAAATAAAGTAAGTAAAATAAGTACAATCTGCAAAGTAAGTAAAATAAGTACAATCTGCAAAGGGATCTACTAGGAATTATTGTTTCAAGGGCTGAAGGATTTTTTTCTCCCGTATCTAGCTAATGTTATCCAAGGTAAGTCTATGAAAAGCAGTAATTTCACCGAAGGTAACCACTGTATAGAAAGGAGAAATAAAGCAACCACTTGTTAGATTTTTTTAAAAGCACAGAGTACAAGATACACATATACTCAAAAGGTTATGAACCAGTGCATACAAGCAGTGAACTTCCTAGTACAAGTATGCCTTTTAAAACTATTAGTATGCTATTCAGTTTTACTCTGAATGAGCAAGAAACAGTTAATAAAGAACATACACTTTCTCCACATGCAATAACATGGAATCTCAAATGAGAACCAGCCGTGGTAAACTGGAAGTACAAATTACTTTTGTTAATAGGTGTCCACCTACCACAAAAAACATTCACTTGGAAAAGTGTGTCATGCAGTAGCAGAAGATAATACAAACATAATGTTCTCTAAAGCAAAGCCTCCACTCAGTCAAACAAAAACGAACACGCTACAGGGCAGCAGAAAGTTTCCCAGTGTTATACTTAAAAAAGAAAATAAAATTTCTTTTTCCTGAAAACATTTTATGGCTACAACTTGGAAGAACCTTTTGAGATCTCCTCTTCAAATAAGAAACCCAATATTCATTTTCATATAAAGTAATTATTAGTTCACACCTGAAAAAAATAGTTTCATAATGTGAGCCACACAGTCTCACAGTTGCTAGCAATATACTTCATTTACCTTGCAGGAACAGCACTCAAACTCAAAAGTTACCAACTGTAATTCAGCAGAAACACATATAACCATGAAATTCCAATTATTAAATCTTTTATTTATTCAAATAAATAAATATGTATATGGCTATGATTGATCTTCCCTTTTTAAATTCAGGTGTACTGATGCCAGAATTACAGAGAAATTTTCATGGGGAGGAGACAGGGCAAGTCATCTTGTGCAGAACATGTTCCACATTTACTTCTCTAGAAACGCACCCTTCTGTATTACAATCTACCGCTTTACAAGAGATTAGCTATTACATGCAAGGTTTGTTTGCAAAAGGCTTAGGAGGAGAACAGTCAAGTCATATCTGACCGCCTCTGAAACATCTAAACAATCCAACAGTTAATATATTACACACCGTGATCTCGATCCTACTTAAACTGACAAGAGGTACCACTAAAATTAGTAAGCATTTAATCATAAAAACATAAAAAATATTGGTATTTTATGGTCTGCAATAATCCATTTTGATAAGTTAATCTCGTATTTTTTTTACATCAGCTTATTGTAACAGTCATAACTGTTCCCAGAGTTCTTAAAAACCATTAAGCAAGTAAGATGAATGTTTCTTAGCCTTTTTTCAAAGGAAAAAAGGCCAAAAATTAACTCAACCAACCTTTTGAATAATAAGAATTGAGTCACACCACTCCACACTGCCCTGTGACCTATTCACAGCTGCAAAATTAATGGAAAAAGTAAATCAGCAATTATTCATAATTAAACAAAAAATAAAAACTTTTTACAGCATGAAATACATTTTCTGTATTTTCAAGCAAGATTGTTTACACAGGATGAATTTTACACTGTACATGTTTTTTGATGTTGAAGCATATACATACAGAGAAAAATACTGCCACAACCATTACACTTGAATACCTGTACATCATTTACATTTTGAAATATTTTACACAGCTCCAAACAATCAGTGTCATTTAGCTACACAGATTTCAAACTGGAGTGTAAAATGCTTACAGTTTTTTAACACGGGAATTTCAACATAAATGCTGCTTTCAGTTCTTTATTAATTCAATGGGACTCAGGTGTTAACTTTGTTCCATGCCAGCCATCAGTGACAAAGCTAAAGATTCCACTGCAAACCAAACCATAAAGAAGAAGTTAATATTTTCATTTGCAGCAATCTGCAAACATTTATTGTAATATTAAATTCTGTAGTTTAAAAGGAAGATACCAGTGTATTTTTTAAATTGTAACACTTCAGGATTTAAGACAGTAAGACATTTTATGAATCTCTGACACTTTAGAAAAATATTTCACCACTGTCATCATCAGTTATCCATTAGTTATTTCAGGTGGTAAGAACTGATAAGAAATTAGCTCCTTTGTTTGAAATACTAACTGCTGTACAAAAACAAAAACAAAACAAAAAAAAAAAGAATAAATGTTGGGGGGGAGGGTTATACGCAGTAAGCCATTCTCACAGAGAGTCCTTGCAGACAAGCTCTTTTAGACTGAGTGGCAGTGATGTCAGATGTTACCTCTTGTAGAATCATAGAGCCATAGAATTGTTTAGGTTGGAAAAGGCCTTTAAGTCCAACCGTTAACCTGGCACTGCCAAGTCCACCACTAAACCATGTCCATAAGCACCATGTCTACACGTGGTGTAGAAACCTGTTAGAACATGCATCTACATCCCAGCTAAGCCCATTCAGCAGTTGCTGCCCTAAATCAAACTGGCACTGATTAGCAACTGAAGCTAATATCAGGCTGCAAGTATAAGCACAGACGTGTTGTCTTCTGCTGTTTCTGCTACCAAGGAAGTAAATTCCAACAGATGGGCAAAGCCAAGATCTTGGTGCAGTTGCAGCTGAGGCATCATAATACTAAAATTTTATCTGCTCAAGATATATCACAGCTGTGATCCAACAACAAAAAGAATGCTCTTCTATGCCCTCCAGAACTTTGTTTCATTCATTTAGAAAACTGCTTGTCACTTGCTTGGCTACGTCAGCACCCCCTCATTAAGAAAACAGCTAAACTGAAGATAGCTGTCATAAAAAAAGCATAGCACGAATACTCTAAAAAAATAATGAAGTTAACTTATTAAGAAGTAAGGCTTCATGTCCCTCTGAATACCTCACAAAACGAGATTCTTTAAGATGTACTGACAAACATTAAAACAGATTAAAACGTAAATACAGTCCTAGTAAAGCTTGTGTCCCAGTAAGTGCAGGTATGTGAAAAGCCTCATGTACTTACAGTGAGGAAAAGAACCTCGACAGACAGCTTTGTTGAGAACAGTTACAAGAAACATGTGACAGTTTTTAAAATCAGATTCCATCTTCTCTATGGATTCCATCCTACGAAACAGTTTAACAGAGGAATGCTTAACAGACTAGCCACTATGTTATCTTCAAAATATGACCAAAACTTCACAATAAATGACAAAAGTACTCTTTGCATAGCATTCTGGCTTGAACTTATAATATTTCAGTTATGCCTGTGTATACTGCTTCTAGAAAACAAAGGCAATTTTGACAGGAGCATCTGAGCACTATCACAATGGCATTAATAGTTGCCTCATGATCTTAGAAATCTCTGCAGTGACTAGGAGGAACTGTGTGGTTCCAACTGACAACTATTATTCCTACATAACTTTCTATTTCAAGACAGCCATTCCTGGTCCCTATTGCTTGAGAGCTCCTTGGGGTAAACCTACACTGCCAAACAAAACAGGGACACCGACACTGCTTTACTGTCAGCGAGCTCTAGAATTCCCCTTTGGACTGTGCCAGGTAGTGCTCACCAGAGGAGTAAGAAGATGTAGTTCACAATAGTCACTCCTTTCCTTTTTCCCCTCTCCCAAGACGATGCGGATGACACTACATCAGCTATGACTTTTTCCTGCCACATCCAAGGGCATGCATCCACATGCCCTGAGTTTCAGTCTTTATCAACAGCTTCACAAATTATTTCTGACACTTTGAATCAGAAAAGCACTCCAAAAATAGCAGCTTCCTAATGCCACAGGAGAGTGGGATCCAAGTTCTAGGTAGCATCTGTGCCAAAGAGAATTAGTCCTGAAAAATATGGTTGTGAGCCAGTCCACACCTGCTGGCCTCCGGGCCATATATCAACCCTTGAGTGTTAGACATAGCCTTGGAGACTTGCCCACTATCATTTATCCTTCAAGCAGCAGGTTACACAAGCAAAGGTATAAGGTATAAATTGGGATAGGAGTGGCTGGAGAGCGGCCCTGCAGAAAGGGGTCTGGGGGTGCTGGTTAACAGCAGGCTCAATAGGAGTCAGCAGCGTGCCCCGGCAGCCAGGAGAGCAAACCGCACCCTGGGGTGCATCAAGCCCAGCATAACAGCCTGTCAAGAGAGGCGATTATCCCGCTGTATTCAGCGTTGGTGCGGCCTCACCTTGAGTGCTGTGTGCAGTTCTGGGCCCCGCAATTTAAGAAGGATGTGAAGGCACTTAAATGTGTCCAGAGGAGGGCAACAAAGCTGGTGGAAGGGCTGGAAGGCATGTCCTGTGAGGAGCGGCTAAGGACTTGGGGCTCGTCCACTTTGGAGAAAAAGAGGCTGAGGGGCGACCTCATGGCTCTCTACAGCTTCCTGAGGAGGGGAAGTAGAGAGGGAGGTGCTGATCTCTTCTCCCTGGGATCCAGTGACAGGACGCGTGGGAGTGGCTCAAAGCTGCGCCAGGGGAGGTTTAGACCTGGCATTAGGAAGCATTTCTTTACCGAGGGGGTGGTCAAACACTGAACAGGCTTCCTAGAGAGGTGGTCGATGCCCCAAGCCTGTCAGTGTTTAGGACGCGTTTGGACAATGCCCTTAATAATATGCTTTGGTCAGCCTTGAAGTGCTCAGGCAGTTGGACTGGATATCACTGTAGGTCCCTTCCAACTGAACTATTCTATTCTATTCTAAAAAATCAGATCTTATTTACAGGTGGGTTTCTAACTTCAATCACGGCACATAAGGAAGCACACATCTTTTCTAAAAATCCCAACTACAACACCCATCCGGGCTTGTTTCTATAGAAAAAGCACTTTAGGAAAGGATAGACCAAAAATAACCTCAGATTTTACCAATAATACAAAATTTGAGCATTTGAACTAATGGAATTAAACATTCTGCATGAAAATCTCGACTCCAAAGTCAATGGCAGAACTTTCATTGACTTCAACAGCTTCACTTTTTTACCACAAATTTTTTACAAAGGCTTTATAATTTGGACAGCCCAGATTAGAAAAATAAGGAGGTTTAGAGATTAAAAAAAAAAAAAAAATCTAAATCTAAAGAAAAACAAAAAATTGTTGCCTTCTAGAACAAAGGCCAAACTAAATAATCCAACTTTTCATAAACCAATTAATGAATGTCAGCATCTAGCTGCCTACAATTTTAAATCATCGCCAGGGAACATGATCATAAACCAAACCTGTGAACCTCTCATTTTACCATTACAAACAAATATGAAGGAACAGAAAACCCTCTTTGTTGCTATGCTCTACAATCTTTTTAAACACTTAGAAGTTATATATTTGCTTTTTAGTTAGAAAACACTGAACATACACTGACACAAATGCATGAAACTTGTTAAGTTCTATCTAATATAAATTTCACTTTTGCTAAAAAACAGCAATGAGCCTCTGGTATATGGTGTTAAACACTGAGCAAAGTCCTGTTATTTCAGACAAAAAATACCTCAAAATCATATTCTGAGCTGTGAAATCACGACCATGTAGAATTTTAGGTATGTATACTTACTTCCAAGCCCCCAAACCAGCCTGCCAACGGTCTGCAAACATCAGTACTAAATTTAACACTTTCATTATAGCTTCTTTCACAAAGCTCACCTAAAATAACAATTAAAACAAAAGGAATAACAGTCAGAAATTCATTGTTATGCATAATCATTTTCGTTGTTAAGCTGCAATACAAAGTTATCCCATGCCATTGAATCTGATCTGCAAAAACAAACTTCTAAGTACAAGTTGATTCTTCCAAATTTGAGATGTGTTTTGTATTTGCTTTCTAATTCATTTCATGGCTGACTACTTCAATGAGGACTAAGAACAGACAGCATGCGGGATAAAAGGCTACAGTACTATCCGTGTACCTCCATTTCCTGCCATACCAGTATGTATAATCCTCATTACATCACCAGGCCTCAGTCTGTTCAAATCCTCCTGTCTCTTAGAAACAAATGAGTCATGTAAAATCCAGTATAAAGAATTTATCTTCTCTCCTTGACAGAATTGAACCGAGACTTGCAAGGGAAACTGGATCTCATTGTTAACTCTGGAAAAGCTACCGTTTCCTCAAGAGTACCTATATATTGCTTAGTATGAACTGCAAAATAGACAGCATAATTAGTACTAAACTACTTTCTTGTCCTGCTAAACTCAATATATCAAATATGCCAATTTTTTTACCTACCTTTTCTCTCAGTAGACAGCGATCATGGATTGTAGATAGATATCTGTAATGAATCTTTATCAATTGGTCTAAATCTTTGGCTTCTTCCACCTGATGCTGAAACTCCAAGCCTGTACTGTGAAGAATCTTAAAAAGAAGACCATAGTTATTAAATACCATGTTGCACACAAGTGCTTATGACTCCCTTCTTTTATATATATATATATATATATATATATATTTTTTTTTTTTTTTTAAGAGCCTAAAATTGCCTGATTCATTCACTCTTCCCTCTCAAATTTTAGGCTCACCCTCCAAATTATCATCAATAGCAAAATACCATCAATAGCAAAAAATTCAAGCTCTTCTCATAACTGCATAATGACATTCCTTATATAAATAAGAATATTGCCATTGCACAAGGACAGACAGACTATCCCTAGAGGAGCTGATTTGGAGTATATTAACTTTTTTTTAAAGGCAATAGTAGAGCAGATATGAATCTACAGGCATTGCCTTTATATTTGAGAAGTCATGTATACGCTTTTGGATCTGTGTACTAGAGATTTTTGAGAAGGATCCATTTAACTAAAATGTCTGTAGTAACACTTTTATAAGCATAATAGCTCTTAAGAGAGTAACAGCTTACAGAAACCTGTTTTTACATGACTGTGCTTCAGTAATCTAGCACTGGGAGAAACAGTCAAAAAGAACTGGTAATATCCAAAGATCAATCATATGCATGTAGAACTTCTAAAGCATTTTTAGAATTACTGATTTAAAACTGCCAAGTTAAAACTAAAATATGTTTAGCTCAAAATCATTTTGCAGAAAGGACATTAGACTAAGATTTTGCTTTTTATTTTTGTTTTTTATGTTTTAAAGGAAAATTAATACTGCAGCTCTAGTTACAAGTTCTTAATATAAACGAAACTGTAACATAAGACAAACCCTAGTCATGATGTAGTTGTGCAGGCTGTTAACAAAATGCATAAGTTTCACTCTTAAGAGGAACATGCGATGTATTTGTTGTTTTATACTTTCTGTTTGTGATCCAAATAGAGGAAGCGTTCCTTGTTCTAATAAAGTTCCTTCCTTAACCTGTGGGTTTTCTGCAGCACAGACTAGTTCTAAAAAGAAAAGGCAAGAGTATTATATTGAAGTGCTTATGAAGACAAACTGCAGCTAAAATGTTACTTTAAAACTGAAATTTGTTATTTCTTATTATCCTGAACACAATTCTGATCTAAGATTTTTCTTGCAATTCAGATGTGTTATTAAAATACAGCAACAATACACTGAAGAGTTTGACAGTATATGTATAGCGCAATTTGATAAATACTGGAATAGGAAATGCTATTTAAGAGCTAAAGTTATGTGAAAGGATAAAAAATATCTACATTAAAAAAAAATGTGTATACTATCTCCAGAAAGGGGAAAAGACTTAAGCACAAAGCCATACCCATAAAGTTTAAATAATAGAAAACCACAAACTTTTAGGAAGAGAATTACTTAACTGATGTACAAAACAGAGAGGAAGCCATCAACTTTCTAATTTATTTCTCTAGGACACGAAGTGTATATCCACTTTATATGGGATGGAAAGAGTATAAACATTAACTTAGTGAAGGAGACACTAAGAGATCTCTTTCGACAATCCACAAATATTGAAATTGTACCTTAGACTATGTATTCCAAACTACCTAGCTTATTGTCTCAATCTCAATTAAGATTATTTTTTCATCTTGTTTTCTTAACTTGTTTGCAAGGTATTGCTCATAAAAACTTGGACTATACATAAAGCAGAACATTAGGGTGTGGTAGACAGACCTTCTTTCAACAGCAAGGTTTGAAGAATGAAGTAGCAAGTTTCCCATATAACTAACTAGACCTGAACCAAAGAGACAAAGGGAATGCATGAATAGTGTTGTCCCTGAGGCTGAAAAGAAGTGAAAAACATGCCCTGCTTAATATATCTAATTTGCAAAGCTAAAAGACATTAATATTCTATAGCATGAATCAAAATTCTGACTGGTTTATACTACTTACTGAAGAAAGCAGGAGACTATTTATATTCTTAGACCACAGAACAAGTTTTTAAGAGTATCTTTCATTGAAGAAGTTTCTTACCATCAAATCGTAAAACATCTAGACTATACTTGGCCCACTTGATTTGCAGTAAGAGCAGAAAAACTTGATTGTAAATTTTTTGGCACTCTAAGCTTATAACTATATCCACAGGCCAAGGAACCTAAGAGGAGGAGAGGACAATCAAGACAGAAAGTGTAAGTCACTTTAATACAACATTTCCAATCTGTTCTAGAATAAGAACTATAGCAATATCAACTCACTACCTTGTAACTCAACGTCAAACCATCTAAGGTGTGGACAGGGAGCTTCTTCTTTGCTGTGTCAACACTTTCAAATGATATAGACAACCTATGCAAGGAAACAAGTGATTTAATTGGTGATAATCTGTTTTAAATTAGTGGTTAGTGTCACTTTTTTTTTTATTTATTGTTGCTAAATACCAACTGTCTGATTTAATCTGGTAGACTTGGGTATAAGAGATGACTACAGCTCAAAACTTCATTAAAACAGATTCTTTTAATGAGTACGCTATAATTAGTATTGCACTATGCAAGTTAAGTACATTAGTATAGGTAAGCGTGAAAGAAACGTAACTAAACTATATTTTGCAGGATTCTGCATTTTACCTTGCACTATCCTCTGGATAGCGTTGCCCAACTGCTTCTTGAAGTTGAACATTTAAGAAAGCAACATTCTGCCAAGTTTCCTTTTCTCTAATTTTGTCAAAAATAGATGTATAGAAGTCATACATGGTATCTCCAGCTTCAAGCAAGAAAAAGTTTCTCATTGCCTGCAAATATTCTACAAGCCTAAACAGGGACAAACATATAACATTTCCTCAGTCTTAATCAAACAAGTGAAATCAAAGACAACTATTACAGAAACAAAAATCTTAAAAATTCTTCACTACAAGAACTCAGTATTGAACACAAACTTAATGAAGTCCACAGTCAATCCTTTGCTTGACCCTCAGATAGCCTTCACATACATTCAAATAAAACAAAATAACCAAGCCATTTTTTCCTGTAAGCTTGAACAGCCCCTCTAACTTCAACGGAAGTGCTCATGGTATTCAGCTATCTTACAGGCTAGGCAATTCTCAAAAATAGCTTAGAGTTTGGAAATCCTGTCCCTCTCCCTAAACAGAACTTAGGGAAGGAGATGCAATTTCAGGGAGACTTCTGTCTAGGAAGAGATGTTAACACAGAGCCCCAGAAAATTATGATATGGATTTTCCTTCTCTGATAAAGTAGGAAGAATAGTATTGCTACAACTCTCACAAGAACTGTGACTATAAATACATTAAGTATTTCAGACAGATTAAAAGTATGACGACTTATAACCACCTGAAAGGTAAAAGGAATAGGCCATTTTACTTTAAGTAATGTAAAAATACTGCATAATATTCTTTTGTCTACTATACATTTTATAGTAGCATAACTGAATCTCATATTAGGTACACTCTAGCTTCATAAAATTTGTCTTCCAGTTTCAAATGACAACACTATTAAAAGTACTGTTTGAAACAATTTCCCTGTTGAACATCCACTGAAGACAAATGATAGTTTTGCTATTGATTTAAGCTAGACCAAGTTTTCACCCAGGATTCTATCATGTTAGATCCCCCTTCCCTCCTTAATGATTTTATTGTTGATTATCAAATTGGAGTAGAAACACGACATAAAATTCCTGCTTTTAGTGTATGGCATACCACTGGTAATTAAAAAAAAAAAAAAAAAAAAAAAAAGTTATGGAAAAACAAATCTACTTCCTTACCTATAATCCTTCTTTAAAGTTTGCATTAGATTACCACAGCATTCCAAGTATTGCTTGTCTATGTGCGGATAAAGGCAAGACCTCAATGTCAGTTCAAAAGTCTGGCAGGTCACGGATTCTGAGGACCTATCCACACAGACATCCCCACCAGTAAACTTCTCGTGAAAGTCACTCTGTTCCAAATACAATCTTCAAAATAAAACAAACTACTTAGGGAAGAAGGTTTGTAATTCATACAATATATAAAACAAAAAATGTCATATCTTCAAAATTTTAATCAAAATTGGATCCTCTGCTCTAAAATATATGGTACAGAAGGAATAAAAGCTGTTTCGTAACTATAGTACCTATCAAGCCTATTAGTGATCCTTCATACTGTTTTTGTATGACGAGGCATAAGAATATCAAAAAGGGATGGCATACTATAATCACATAATTGCTCAAGGAATAATTCTGAAAAACAACATCAAGTTCAAACACTATACAGCTTAATAAACACACCCATTATCATAGGAACTTTTGAAACTATATTGTGCATATACAGCAGTCAGATTAATTTTATTTTTCTTTCCTGGGAAGTTAAAGAGACAAAGTAAAAATCTAAACAACAACAAAAAAGCAAAACCCAACAAAAACAAAACAACAAACCAAAAACCAACCAAACAAACAAAAAAACCCACCACACACACGGAGAATTGATTGGAGGCACCTTGAATATGGGGTCCCTATATATTATCTGTAATACTATATCATGGGAAGAGAGTATCTGCAGTCTACACTTGGTAAGTTTAATTATTTTGTCACAGAAAGGATCAAATTATTATAATAATTTGTAAAAAGCTACTTGCTAGCTGAATCCGTTGTAAGAAGAAGCCTGGCTCATAGCAGCTATTGCCTTGATAGATTGGATGAGTCAGACATTGAATTAATCTATCAATTCTGACAAATAGAACAGTCCCAATGAACAAGTAATAGAGTCTTAGCTACTATTAATTATGATTTCTTTAAAACAAAATCCTCCTAGGACTTAAATGAAAACATGTAAGTCAGTAACTAGTATTGAGGAGAAACATAAATAGCTAGTTTCTTATTTGTAATCACAAAATAAGTAAAGAGTTTCAGAATTTCTTTCCTGCTAATTTCCAAGACATTTATAACCTCTATATGACTTCCCTCACGATGAGGAATGAAGAATTTTGATGCAATTAACATGGATTTTGGAAGGCTTTTAAAGTTAAATTATTTAAGCGCAGCACAACTGAAGCTGCATTCTTCAAAGAATATACTCGGTGCAAATCAAAAACATTGTGTACAAATTCCAAGAAAACACATTTAAAAGTTTAGATTCTACAACAGCATTCCCTATTAAAACACTTACTTGCTAAAAGCCTGTTATGATAAAGACTACTCCCACTTTCTACGCCAACAGATGCGAGTAGCAGATTCTTCACTGATTTTAATGTGGGTTTGTTTTTTTTTTTTAACTAAGCACAAGGGTAGTGTTTATTTAGCTTCAGTCATATTGTTGGTGCTCCTCTTTATTCTGTGCTTGCTTGTTTTCAGCAGAAGCAGCAATAAAAATTTGGGTCTACCAAATGTCACCAGGCAGAACATTGCTCTCAACAACACAGCAGGAAGATCATTCATTTACCTGGCAAAATTAATAGCCAGCAGCGGGTCATGGACATCATCCAGTTCCAAGTGTCTTTCTGCTATAGACTGCATCTTTATCAGGCTCTGCTTTGTGGCCTGCTGTTCTGTAATAATATCTGGAACAGACTCTTCCCCATGCCGCAGGCGAGACTGCACCGATTCCAAGAACAGTGTATACAAACTCTTCCGTTCAGCATCTAAATTGGGCAACACATTTCACGGTAAGATTTTGCTCTAAGAGAAAACACCATCTGAACTAAAAGAACTCCATAGTCCACCATTTACTTGCTAACTTTTAATATACTAAATTTAGGCCACTGTTCAGGAAAAAACTCAAATACATATTTAAAAAGTATTGCTAAAACGGTAGGACTAGTCCAACGCCTAAGGTCAGGCATATGTTCAAAAGGATTGCTGAATGGGTGTCTGAAATATGAAATATTTCTGAAACTGTTAGAGAACTTCCTCCTTCAGGTGCGAAGGCAGTTAATTCTTAGCACACGAAACAACCCTTCAGTATTCACTAGAACGCTTATATTCTCACACCAAAGGGGGAAATAAACCTAGAGAGTCTCCAACGTAATTTAACTATCTCTACCTCTAAACAACAACAAACAGCAAAATGAAGAAAAATTTATTTTGTTTCCTCAAAACAAAAAAACAAAACCACACAACACTGGTTACACTGTTGTACCATGTTTTACAATCATTCAAGATAAATATCCTAAATATCCAAATATCTTTCATCTAATTATTAGTAACCTTTTTTTTAAAAAAAAAAAAAAAAAGTTCCACATGCTATCTCAGAACTATTCAACCACTTAGTAATGGAAAAACAAATATTTATTAAAACAAAACAACTTTACTATTAGAACACACCAGCCGTTTTTGTTTGTCTCATAACAAAAAAAAAAAATATGTTTTGCAAGCACATGAAAACAAGTTTAAGAAAAATTTAAAGCAATAAAAAGCAAAGGGAACACTCAATCTTTATTCACTTTGCTCTTTTCACTTGTTTGCATTGGAAGAATAAGTGTTTTCCATCAGACCTGAAGTTACCAACCATGATACTGACACTCAATACAGAGCGTTATATTATTCTAAAACTATGGAAACACTACTATAAAAAAATACACCCGTACTGTTAGATACCCTGAGGCATGACAGTCCACAAACTGACACCTCACCTCTTGAGGCGGCCTGCTGCGGAGAGCCATCTTTGCATTGAAGATTCTTCAACAGCTGCATGGATTTTCCAGCCATGATGATTTGCTTTAGCACAGGTTTCAGAAAAGAGACCATAGTGTGTTGCCTGCTTGAAGGGGCCTGATCACTGCCAGAACTGGCACTGGCATTATCACTCATCTTCTCTTCATTCTCCGTCTTCTCTGACACACTATATAATGTGTAGGTAGCATACCAAAAATCTCTGTGATTAACTGGAACGTTTTTGTTCCTGAAAAGAAATAAAAAGCTGTTGAATATTTCTCTTTTCAAAAGATGAAACTTCATTACTAGAAGACGCATATCATCTTTGCTCTACGCTTTGCCTTTCTCTTAGCACAGTCAAGAAGCACTTTCAAAACTACATAAAATAAGCTGATTCATATCACAAAGTATCTAGACACCTCTAGAAAGGATGACAACTTCAGCAGGATAAAGAATCTGCTCAGAGGAGACAAAACAATTGTATAACCCAATAAATCCCCCCAAAAAGGCAAATAGTAATTATAATTAAATTTGTCCAGGAAGTTAACTAACTGTTCACAGTGGCATGCAACCTTAATAACAAAATGACTAGTGATTGACTTGCAGCTTTATTTAAAACCCAGAATGAAACAACTACTACTGGGAAACCTGAAAAATTCTACAGTAGGTGAAACTCAATTCTTAGTTCACTTTGCTTTTTTGTGTTGTTTACATCAGATACACAGGTCGGTCTTTGAAGTCAGATGGAAAACAACCTAAATTAGATCATTAAAATGAAGCACAAATATAAATAAAAGTTGAAATCACCCCTGTTGGTAGCACTGAAAACACAACTACAGAACCACAGAAAGAAAAGTCAAGTAGGACATAATAAGGATGTTAAAGATCTCAGCTACTAAGGATTTATTACAACAGTACTAGAGCTGTTCTCTTAGTTCATGCTCACCTTGACCTGCCTTAACAGACAGCAGTTCAATTAAGTTTGGCAGATAGGGGGAAATGGATTTGTAATTACGAGCCAAAATTCTAATTTCTATATTCACTTTCCACTTCAAGCTGTCAAAAAAGGCACGAGCAAAATGTAGCATAGTAAATTTTGTAATTTTTGCAAACGTCTTGGTTTTGAAAAATGGTTAATTGCTTTTAAAAAAGTCAACACATTCAGAGTCAGACTGCTGATTATTTATTATAGATGGAAAAAATAAAACAATTGATTTATGTTCCAGAACAATACCTATTAAGGCTCCATATCTAATGCAATTTCCCTAATGGGAAGTTTGAGACAATTTATAAAAGTATGATTAAGAAATTAATTCTACTTAAAGTAAAATAACAAGCATGAAAACCTACTTTTATTGTCACCCTTTACCTCCTAGGTTCTACAGCAGGTATTGTATTCATACTTGCACAGCATTATGTGTGTCCAGTATCAGCATCCCTACCTCTGAATGATAAATTCCTTTGCAGGATCAAACAAATTACCATGGACTATCCACTCATCCACTGTCTGTAAGTATGGCCTCACAGTTTCAACCCAGAGAGAGAACAGAAGGGATACCTGAATTTAAAGGGGGAGAGGGGGAAGAAGAAGAAGAAAAAAAAAAAAAAAAGCATCTGAATGTTTTTATACTAAGCATTAGAAGCAATATGGCAAAGCCTAACCTCTTAATTGTGCAATTATAGTTTATGAGATATACATAAACTACACTTAAGGATTTTTAAAGATAAAATGTTAAACTAAAAATTACAGCTTTAGTAGTTTTAATGGAAGCCTGCATTGTGCATGCTTCCTCTTGTTACTTTTGTCACCGCAGTCAGACCCAAACAGCAGTTTTCATTTTTTTTCACTCTAACATCTCTTAAACAGTAAGGGATAGTCATAAAACATTCTGTGGTTTTATAACATAGAAAACAGGAAAACAAAAGCACATAATGACACTTACTATCTATTCAGTAGTATAATCAACAAGTTACTGTAAAACCCCAAAACACTACATTTCAGCATTAACTGAATTATGCGGCTGTAGAAATAGAAGGAGGAAAAGCTATTCCAAAGCTATTCTCTCATAACAGCTTCTGGCCTCTGATTCCCCACAGTTCCTCCCCTCAGTCCTAACAACACACTGCTGCTGATCTCATAAATCTCACTTTGTCCAGGCTGAATGAACCCATCTCAGAAAATAGTAATGCATTATGTCTATCAAATTTGTCCTCAATCCTTGGTAGCTGAAGGCTAGTGTACTTCATCACCATAAAGAAATATAGGTTACTAAATATTCTATTGTGTCATTCTATTAAGAAAGGAATGACTTCCCCTACCGTTTGCTCAGATGCTTCTCCAACACTGTCATATTCAAGAATAGCTTTGTAGAGCGTATTAAGCAGATGAGATGCTCGTACAACATTTCTAGTGTCAGGCGGCACTTCCGCTACTCCTGTGCTGAAAACTTTGTGAAGTACCTTCAGCTGTGCCAGTCGGGGAGACAACTTATCTATTACTATTGAAAGTGTGACTGTTTTATCTAGGGGAATAAAAAAGGGAGAAAAAAAAAATAAATGTATAAAAGTAACATCCAACATAAAATTAAATTTTGTCCATGTTATTAATGAGGTTTTAAAATGCAGCATGGCATCTTTCACAGTTTCAAAATGTATCTGCATAATGTTTTTCATGTTTCCCTCTTACAAAAATTTCCTTGCGTGCCTCCCTCTTGTAAAATTTCACTTGCACTGTACCTTTGTTGATTATGCATTTTTCAATTTCAGTAAGTTCTTCTTTAAAGCTAATGAAATATTTATACAAGGCCCACATAAAAGCTTGGTAGGTTCTGAACGGGGCTTCAGTAGTTTTCTTTGGAGTGGAAACTGTTCCATGCATTATGTTTTCCGGGCTGTGTCCCATCACTTCATCAATAAACTTCTGTAGTCTAAACACAACTTGACCATATGCTGCTATCTGTTCCAATACAGATCTCAGGCAATTCTAGAAAAAAAAAATACTTTTAGAATCACCTAATAAAAATTTGTATTTTATAAAGCCTAAAAATTAGATCACAAGATATTTCTATGAATTAAAATATAATAAAATTCTGCTATCTCTATCACTTCATCACATTTTCAGCTATGGGAACAGCCCATTCAGTTTTATTAAGTCAGATGTTCTTAATTTAGTCAAAACACAATTGTGGAAATGTGATTTTTCCACAAGCAGTTTAATTTCCTATTCTCCCAAATGACATCTTCCTAATGACAGATACATTCAGCTGAGATTCAGAAACAACTTACATGGGTTAAATGAGTTACAATAATATCATTCCGCACAGCCACTTTTCCGTCATTCAGCTGAAATATAAACAGCTTTTTCACTCCTGAAAGTAGCCTTGAAAAGAAACAAACAGAGTAGCAATTTTTCCCCCTTAATGGACTCATAATTATACAATTCTTAAAAGAATTAGCTCTCCCTTGCCTAGAAGTTTCTTTTCTTCAAATAAAAGGGGACCATGGATGAACTACGATGCTATTGGTACTGTAGGTTATTGCTAGAACAAGAAAAATAAAACGCTGGCATCAAGTAAATGTTTCCTAAAGTTCCTTTCCAGCTGAGATAATTTCCAGCTGTAGGATGACTCAAATCTACTTTCTAAAATTGGACACACTATTAAAAATCCATAGGGGCAGGATAAGAACAAGTTGGTTCCGCTTAACAGTTGGACTTGAAGAATCAATGCATACAAGAAGTAGCAAGCTACTTTCTTCTTTGTGAATCTGAATGGTTAACACACATAAGCATCACCTTTATTGTCAGCAATGGTGCAAAGTAAAAGCTCAGTAATAACTCTTTCTTCAGACACAACTTCAAAGGTAAATCTCTCATTTCCTTGAGAGAAATACTAAGTTAAAATGCAAGCTTTGTGATGTTGCTCTTACCAAAGAGTTTCCCGTATAACCTGAGTTTCGGTGACTAGCGTTCTCTCTTCTGGCACATATAAAGGATCACTGGTGTACAAGTGGTGGTCCCTTAGAAAAAAAGGAAATGAAAAAAATTTAATGGCCGAAATAACAGCTGAATCACCTGAAAGTAAAGATGAAGCAATAATCATAGAATCATAGAATTGTTAAGGTTGGAAAAGACCCTTAAGATCATCGAGTCCAACCGTTAACCTATCACTGCCAAAGTCCACCACTAAACCATGTCCTCAAGCACCACATCTATCCGTCCTTTAAATACCTCCAGGGATGGAGACTCAACCACTTCCCTGGGCAGCCTGTTCCAATGCCTGACCACCCTGTCGGTGAAGAAGTTCTTCCTAATATCCAACCTAAACTTCCCCTGGTGCAGCTTGAGGCCATTTCCTCTCGTCCTATCACTCGTTACTAGGGAGAAGAGACCGAGCCCCACCTCGCTACAACCTCCTTTCAGGTAGTTGTAGAGAGCAAAATAATCTTAAGCTTCAGTTTTGTTCTTATTATATCTGAGTGGATTCAGTGTTCATAGGGGCATTTTAAATATATAAACAAAAGCAGAGTTTCTTTTCATATTGTTAAGCAAAATACTATGGAAAGCATTCAAATATCATCCAGTCATACACAGCAATACAAGCAATTAAGTAGCAAATACCTGAAGTACTGAATCTGCGTGTTTTTGGTTTTTAAATTCTTGATCCTTGA
The DNA here is from genome assembly GCF_965183815.1 of Platalea leucorodia. Lineage (NCBI taxonomy): Eukaryota > Metazoa > Chordata > Aves > Pelecaniformes > Threskiornithidae > Platalea > Platalea leucorodia. The sequence continues at coordinate 73,873,375 of NC_138824.1, forward strand.
TTATTTTATTATTTCTCATTCAATGCTGCGAAAATTTAGTTACTTTCTGTTAAAAATACTAAGCTAAAAAATAAAATATCAATTTCCCTAACCCATACAGGAAAATTCACACTTTAGCCCAAAAGTTTACTTAAGAAATGGTAACTTTCACAGCCACCTTAAAGCTTTCCCTTATGATCCTGTTATGCAATTCTTTGTAAACCTTCCACAGTATTTTTCATATTCTAGTGAAGTATAAAACGATTATTCACATTTGTAGTATTTTGATTTGTTATTATCATCAGTGGCAAAATTTATGTAATCATGTTCAAAATTCAAAAATCCAAATTAAGTAATACTGGTTATATATCATACACACACACACACACATATATATAACATAAATCTGCTAACAACATTGCAACAGAAACAGTGCTGCTTTATTTATGTTACTGATTTTCAAATATTCACTGTAAATTTTGGTTCATAACTGGCTGGATAATCAACTGACACTAAAATAAATTTAACTCCTTGATTAAGAAATTCATTAAATTAAGGAACCAAAGACAAATCTAATGAGCTGTATTACTGCAGTACTGATACATCAGAATTTGGGACAGAGGGAAGAATCAGGCTTTTTTATTTTTTTTTTTCCTCCAATTGAACTTCCTTCTCCTTTTTTTTCCAAAACCACAGCAGATAACAACAATATACTGCTCTATGTTCCTTCCCCACACAAAATCTGTTTAAGACTAACTTTGTAGTGGAAAGGCACCAAAACCAAAGAAAATTTAAACTTCACAGAACTCCTCACTTCCAAGACCACTTATAACCCACCTATATTAGTTCCTCAGAGACCTTCATAAGAGTTAACCCAAAGAAAATTCAACAATAAGATTTGCTTCCTTGAAAAAGGAAAACCCTCTCTCTGATATGACAAACATAATAAAAACTAAATAAAAGGAAAAGAATCTGTTAATAGAAAAAACAGCTCGTCTGTTCATCTTATTAATTCACACCCTTTTAATTCTGTTTTTAACTAAATCAGTAATAACTATACTATCTTTATGCTTCCACAGTAAAGATGCTTAAAGCCATTATTTAGCATTATATGGCAGTAAGGAATATGTACGTGATACTGTTTTCTTACCAGACTGCAGCTAGGTTGGAATGTAAGTGCAAACTATGTGAAAAGCGGGGAGCTCTTCCTGTCCAGTACTGAGGAACTACATGCTGCTCCAGCCAGCTGCGGGCATCAGGTTCACCGACTGTGAAAATGCATGACAGTTGGTGAGGTATTTTTATTTATTCAGGAAATTATTACAAAACACAGGGAAAAGTTATTAATAAGCCTATCTGCTCAACTGCAGAATCACAGATCTTTTCAAATAAGTTACTATTTACAACTATATACACTTTACTGGGCTCATATATGTGATACCATCATGCACAAATTAATCTATGCAGAAATGCCTCATCTCTTAAAACCTGCAAAAGTCCTAAAAAATAAACTTGGAGATATATGTAGTTTCCAATTCTTCCTTGGAAAATGTGTTTCTGTCTCAGACAATTCTCAAATGATATATACAAAACCAAGCTGACTTAAAAAACAGACTGCCAAATATCACAAACTTTGTCACTCTGTTCCTTTTTACTATGCATTTAGTACATTACCTAAAAATGTTTTTTTCTTAAATTTGATTATCGAGAAAACTCTACCTAATCCCAGTTAGATAGCTACTGCTTATACAACATAGGAATATTATGCAGTCTTTTTATACAAGGTATCCTGTATCCTACAATATTCTATGCAAAAATATACAGCTACAGTTAATACTCCCTGAAGCTATTCAAGAGTAAGCCACTAGTGTTTTAATTACATAAAACTATTTTTTTCAACAACGCTTCATACTCAGAACTATGTCAACTGTTTCTGTTGTCAACCAGCTTTTGTTTCAGCATTCTGATACTTAATAAAAATTTACATCATATCCATACAACTACATGCTACATTTACTGTGTAAGTTTTCATTTCTATATTGGAATATCCATGCATATTTCCACAGAAACAAACAGACTCCTTCTCCATTAGCAACAACAGAAATCACATCAAACCTTCCATATTGCTTCTTTACTGTTAAAAATAAAAAAAGCAGTAGTGAACAATCAGCTGCACCTTAAAACTACAATTATAGGTCTAAAACACAATACCTCACTAAAGAATAATAAATAAAGCTGCATTAGCTTGCTAAATTTGAGTATGTATGACTATATCAGAAGCACTATAGCTTATTCTAACCTTTCCAGGAAACATTAGGTACTGTTTTCTTATTTGGATCTTGGTCTTCTAAAGGTGTCCTGTCTACTTGAATACCCGAGTCCTCCCTGCTCAAAGGCTGAGTGTCTTCCTCCTCTTCACTTTCTCCAGACCAATCCTATTAAGTGCAACAAAACCCAGTACACTTCAGTACAACATCACAGGTAGATCTATATTCAATTCCTATTCAAGCCAAACATAAACTATTCTCTTCTTTCTTCCACTATAAAGTAAATTCAGGACACTAAGACTAACGTAACTGTCTACCAGAGACTGGTTTAAGTCACACATAACATTAATAACCGGACAAATGAGAGAACTGGAAAAGATCACAAAACTACAGCAAGTTCTGATTAGGAGCAGGCAAGGGCCAGCAGAAGGAGCCAGTTTAGTTGCAGGACTAAGTCAAGACATGGTGAAAAACAAAAGCATTTGTATTACTGTTACTCTGCTTGGGTCTCTGTGCGTTTCATGGAATTAAGTAAGAAGCAACATATTAGGGAACTCTGCGAGAATCAACATGCAGAGCATACAAAGTAGGACAACTCAACCAAGTCTCTAATATGCTTCAAAATGGTTTATACAGTTTGCCTTTTTTTACCTTAAGAAATTACTTACTGGGGTATCTACGCCTGGGCCAAAGTAAATTTCTTCTCCTTCCATCAGATACTTTCCCCAATCAAATTCTTCTTCCTTTTCTAAAAGAAGTATAAATATAAAAATAGTAAGTATGACATAACTCTGACTTTCTTTTCGTCTAAAAACATTTCCAAAGTTAAAATTACCTTGTTACTCTAAATCTAAAACAAAAGGCGTTCCCTTCCACTTACGGTTACACCACTGTTCCTTTAACAAGGTCATACACTTTCAACATGACATGTAATTTGTGACGTATCAACCATGTATATTCCTTAGTTATTAATTCTCAATTCCGTTGCTTATAAACTCAAAATATGCAACATAGCGTGCCATCAACACATTTATCTGTATTATGTTACACTACCCTATGCTTCAATCCTGGAAAAACATGCAAGAATGCAACATATCGCTTATTGTGACTAGTCTCATTTAGCTAGTGGAAACATTCTAAACGTATAATTTACATACGGACAAGGATCTTGGACTGTGAACAACATAAAGCAAGAACTCTCTTAATCTCCAAAAAAGACACCACATATCCATGATGTGATGTGTAATACTTTAAAAATAACAGTCACACTTACAATATATTATATCTTAAACATGAAGCTTACTCAACTGTAATTAGTGTTGTTTGAGATAACCTCTTCATATTCACATTCCTGGAATGGGCTGAAAGTGCATTCAAAACACCGCCGAGGGAATGTGCAGAGATCATTCAAAAAGGAATCTTAAGATGCAAGATTTTCTTTAGGTTAGTCTGAAATAGTCTTCTTTCAGTCTATGATACAACACTGTAAACAAATGGGGGATGGTATCCACTCAAACTTAAGCACAAGCCTCATAATTTTAGGCACTGAGTGAAACAGTCCCACTTTAGAAAGCAGGCAGCTGGGACCTCCCTCTGGAAACCTTCAAAGGTATCTCCCTTTCCTTGACTACATAGGGAACACAGGAATTTACATCACCAAAGCTGTTTCAACAGACCTCCTATTGAGGTGCAAGACAGAAACTGAGGATGGAAACCCGTTGTCTGTCTTTGAGCACGTAAGCACTGCTGAACTGGTGGAGAACATTAGTAAGTGACAGCGGTACAAGGCAAAAAGAGCTCCTGAGGTACTTTGGTGGCTGGAAAACTTAATGAGGCGATGCAACATAAATGGGGGTAGGAAAGATTTGCAGGCTATTTTAAATGTATAAATCATAAAAAGACAATCAATAAAGCACCTTGAAGTGAAGGAGATAATGAAATGGAGAGGAAAAATGTCCTTCTTAACAGACTGTGTTAATGGATTGTATCTTTCATTAGCAATATAAACATCTTGTAAACTTACCCACTTGTTTGACTCTTGGTTTTTCCACATAGGTGGTGTTGGATGGAGAATCAGACAAACACAACAGAAGAGACAGTATGGAATAGTGTGTATCTGTCTTTAAAAAACATTAAAAAAAAGGCAAGTCAGTAAGTGATCCAAGAGATTTTGGCTAGGAACAAACTCAGCCTATTATCTGCAGGAATGCTCCCCATTAATTCCCATTTCCCAGTCCTGAATTACAAAAATAACATCTGCAACACGACAGTGAATGTTATCCATTCTCTTTTGCCTACTAATTAGCTAATCAATATACAAATACTTCAAAAGTAGCCACAGCATAAGCTGCCTCTTACTGAGTTGATAAGCAGAGGACATGGAAAAGAGATAAGAGCAACCCTGAGGTACTGTGAAAGTAAGAAGTCACCAGAGGACAAGGGATAACGGACAGCTGCATTAACAGGGATGAGGCAGAAGGACACCGGCAACGGGCCTGCAGGAAACCAAGTCTTAGGTTCCCTTATCCGTATGGCTTATTATTTCAAACAGAGGCTAAAATGAAGTTAGCTAAAACACTTTGCTAAAATCACTACATTTTTATATCACGTTCACATTATCTTCCCTCATCTGAAAATCTGCACAAAGCATTAAGGATGCATCTTTAACTCCAATATTGCACTAATGCGGCTGTGAAACAGAGGCCTTCAATCAGGTCAGAATACTGTGCCAGCACTGGTAAGTGGCAGAGATTTGTGTTATGGTCTGTTCCTTACTATCTGCTTACAGCACAATCATTTCTTACTAAAGAAAGATTTTTCTTTGGCCTGATTCTAGCTTTCCAAAGTTCTTCAGCAGACTATTTCATATCTAGACACGTGGAGATTCTGCTATCTACATCCTATATACTTTGACACATACATACACACACTTACAAAGCTGTTTCAGAATGAGATCCACTTGTACTTTAAGAAAAAAAATTCAAATTTCTGATAAAGCAGCATCATACTCATCTAGTATATATGGAATACAATATGTTCCTACTGAACATAACTGACTCTACAAGAGTTTGTCAAAGAACACCAGTAGGTCATTGACAAAATCACATGTGTGAGCTGGTGTTTCACTTACCAGTCCTAAAACTGATAAAGAATCTTCCCAGTTACATGCCATGGCTAAAACCTAAATGCAGTTTAACTTCCCAAATATGAGATATTAGCTACCTCCAGCTATACCCCAGTTGCATTTTCAAAAGGAAGCGGGGGGTGGGGGGGAGAGAAAAAGAAAAAAAGGCTCTTTCAAATCTTAGGATGCTTGTAACATTCAAGTATTCAGTGCTTGCCTGGGTTTTGGTTTGGTTTGTTTGGTTGTAATTTTATTCGACTCTCAAAACAAGGACAACTAAAGCTACTTTTCAAAAATCTGCAGCGTACAGTACAATAACTGAAGATATGTGTAAGCTATTGAGGGTTCCAGGGTTTTCCCCACAAATTAGAGTAAACCTAGAACAGTACAAAGAAAGGTAAATGTCAGTTCAATGAGAAGTAAAATCGGACTACAACTCAGAACACACAGCTCTATAAAAGAATATCATTTTATGGAGCAACACCTCTTAAATCACAAGATTAAATTTCCCAATAACAGGAAGTTTCGGTTTTCAAAGATGAAATTCATTATTAAACTACCACACTGGAAAGTGTCTACGTGAGACAACTTTTGCCATATCTATCCAGTCCATATCCTAAACTGATTTGATACAAAGTGTATCAAAGATGAAATACATACATAGCCTCAATAAGGAAGCTACAGGGCAGGAGAACTCCATTTGGAAATACTAAAATCAAAATGTCCAGATGCATTACTTAAGGTAAAAAAACTGGGCAAAGAGTAAGAACTGTTCAGTTTGCTGTTGTTTTAGAACAAATGGGAATCTAGATTCATCTAGATTCTAGGTACAACATTTGTACAATGTTGACCATAAAACATCTGCTCTGCAACGAGATGTCCTTCAAGTCATGAAACTGCATGCTGAAACCCTGACAAGACAATAAACACATTTCTGAAATAAACATGGAAACTAAACAATACAACCCTGAAAATCCATGACCTGAACAGCGACTGCAAACCCCACTAAGTCATCTGAAATTTCCAACACAACATTAGGACTGAAGTCCCCATCACCAGTATAAATGCAAGACTGCTGGAAAAAAAGAGCAAGGAAGTTGCAACATACATACCTTTGTTTCTTCAATACTTGGGAGTGGCGAGTTCAGAAATTTTTCTGTTAGTCTTTTCCAGCTTGCAGCTTTTCCAAGGTCAGAATGAACTATCAATTTTTCATGTATTCTAATAACAAAAATAGTATAAAAAAAGCTTCAAAAAAAGTTAACTAATGCATTATTAATCCATAAGCATAAAACTTACCCTTCTATCGTCCTCTCTACTTTGTGACTGTTCACATCAAGAAAACGGTGAAATCTGTGTAAGAAATCTGTATTAGAATATGTTTAAAAAGGAAGCTTAAGTAAGGAAGAAAATAAAGCTGATTTACGTATATGAGGACAACATTATTAGTTTAATAATGCATGCTTAACTCAGCAACAGCATTAAGCATCAACTAAATTTAATCTCAGTGTCTCTTAGCTCAAGAAGGATTAACTACAATTGACCTTAAAGACAGAAAAATGGAATGCAGGTTACATTTAACCAGTACTTTAAAGCTGAATGGAAAATTACTACTTTATCAGCAAACTAAGCAACTGAAGTACACTGTCAGTTAAGTCAAGTGGAGAGAGGAGATCAAGAACTATATTGTCAAAGGCATCTGTGTCAAAAGCACAAAAATTATCTGGGACTTGCATCACAAGCACAGGCAAAACAAACACCCACACGGGAAGGCCTCTAAACCCAAATGAAGCTCCTTTACAAATAGCAAAGGAAAGTGCCTAAAAGAAAAGAGAGCTTAACCAAAATAAAGATATACCACCAAAGGTAGCATGCATAGGGACAAAATAAGAACTCATGAAAGCTAAGATGGACTTTGCAGAAGAAATTAGAATATGAATAAGGTTCTTCAGTTATATAGAGAGAAAAACCAGGGAATGGGATGTCACAGCAGTGAGCACAAGGTCAAGATACTCTATATGTAGGCCCTCAAAGCCAACCTAGTATTTTGCCTCAGCTTCCAGCAACTACTGTACAGGACACAGGGGTAAAACTCTCATGACCACAGACAGAAATGAAAACTACTGGATCTGAACTAGGAGCACAAGCTAAGCTAAATAGACTGAATTGGAAAGACAATCTAAAATCACCTCAATGTCAAAGTAATAAACTAGAAAATGAAACTGTAAACAGGTAGTAAGGATTTTTAGTAAGTATCACTGGAGGATGAAGACATGCCTGTATTAAAGAAAAGAAAAAATTACTTTGTTAACTACAGACTCATCAGTCTGATTTCATCTGTGTGCAAGGCTTTGGAATAAAAGCATAATAAAATGTAACATTAACTACATAGCTGACATTTAGGTTAAGAAAATACAGCTTATCTCATTTATTACAGCACATTAGCTTACATAGGAAATCGTTACTTCAAATGGAAAATGGTGGCAAGTACAAGAAGTGGAAAATTCAGAAAAACAGACTGGAATGACAACAATAAAAAAAGAATCTGCGCTGAAAAGAAAAATTAAGCTGAAGGGAAGTTATTAGCGAACTTCCTTTAGTCTACAATTACTTAAAGCTTTAATTAATGATCTTAACACATACAAACAAAAAAAGCATCAATTTTTTAGGCAAGTTGAGAACATCACGAATAGAAGACAACTAGCGTGCTGCATGGAAAGAAACAGATGAACTTGAGAACTACAGCATTGAAACATCATCAAATCTAACAATACAAACCACAAGTTTCACAACCTTGAAACTAAAGAGAGCTTCTGCTACAACCTAAGGTCTCACAGTTTGCAAATACAATATTAGTCAATCTCAGGCTGAAGTTTAATGCACATTTCTTAGACAACAATTCTGGTGTAAAAACCTTCCTCTTCCCAACCCTCCCTGTGAAAACAGTTTACTGTCAACTCTGCATCACCCTCTCTGTTTTCCTGCCCTGCTGTTTTTCAGGAAAAACCCAACCCAACAATTCCCCAATCTAAAAGAGCACAGAGCTACACAAGCAACTGGGTCATCGAAACAGGGAGAGATGTCACAAGAGGAGACAGAAGACAGGGTGCATCTACCTGGCTCAGGAAACCCTGCGACCATTACCAATCTGCAGACTCAGAATAACGACTGTTAGAAGCAACTATTTTGATGCAGCTACAAAACCAATAAACACAATCCTATGATGCATTACACAAAATACTTCTGGTAAATACAAAGAACACAGGGAGACAGCAGTTACTAATACCATATTCCTACATTCCCAGTGTATACAACTAGCATCCTGAAAACTCAGCAAAGAGATGAACTTGTGAAAACACCAGCTACAGCTCATGCCCAGCTCTCCCACGCCTCAGACTCACCTTTGCTGTTGACCAATGGCTATCTGGTTATTAAAATAGTCTTATTTAGCCTGTTAGTGGTTAGGATTCACAGTCTGACTTGATGCAGTGCAGTTATGCTATTGCTCACCCCAAAAAATGGATTTAAACAGCATAAAAAAAAAAAAAATGTAAGTAGCATTGATTTTAAATGGATTGGGTAGTTGTTGCATGAAGTTAAGCAAGTACATCAGACTCCAAAGAGGCCGCAGTTAGTGATAGTATGGGAAATTGGAAATAGATCATGTAAAAACTGGCAGCAGACACTGAAACGATAACTGTGGTAACAGAAAAAGCAGCGTGCAAAACTCAGTAAGGACATTTTGGATGGCAGCATAAGAGAATTAAAGGGATACAGATAATATATACTACAGGTTAATAAAGACCATGTTTATGACAAGCTCAACCAACATCAAACACATTATCTTCTGGAGACTGATAATCTTTCGTATAAGCAGCACAGTATTCTCGGCCAGAAGCTTTATCTCGATTTGGTGGAGTTCTCTTTATTTGCTCGTTACGTATGATGATGATTTCCTTGCTTCCCTCCAACAAACAAGATTTTGGATGGCTAAATGAAGATGCTGAGAAGTACCTTTTTACGGATCAGGAGGAAAGCCCTAGAAGACCGAGATTTAAAAGCGACGGAGTGACAGCCGCTGGCCCGCTGACAGGGACTCGCTACCGGTCCCCAGCGCCGCCCCCGCACGCCGCGCGGAGGGACACGGCCGGCGCCACGCCCCAGCAGCGCGGGGCAGCCGCTGGCAGCGGCTCGCGCCTCACGGCGGCCCCTCCGCGCAGAGCGGGGCCCCGGCCCAGCCGGGGGCTCCGTCCCTCCGCAGCGCCGGTGGGCCCCGGCGGCAACGGGGCGAAGGGGCCCGCTCCATCGCCCCCGGCCCCGCTGCTGACGGGCACCGCGGGGCCGCCGCGGCCGCGGAGCTTCTCCCCGGGGGCAGGGGGTGGCGGGCGCTGACCTGAAGTTGGACCAAGCGAAATTCAGCGCCGTCTGGAACCGGCCGCCGCCCAGCTCCTCCTCAGGCAGGCCGGTCACGCTGCGCACCAGGGCGCGGACGGCCCGGTCCTGCTCCTGCTCGAACCGGCTGCGGTGGCCGGGCGAGACCAGCGGTGCCGCCATGGCCGGCGGGGAGGCGGGGGCGACACCTGCGGGAGGCGCCAGGGAGCCGGCCCGCCGCGCCGCCCGGCAGCGCTTCTCGCGAGACTGCCCGCCGGCTTCTCGCGAGAGCCTCCCCCCCCCCGGGATTTCGGGGGGTGGGGAGGGCGCGTGCGCATGCGGAGGGCGGGAAGCGGCCGGTCGCCGCCCCGCTCGGTGGCGGGAGCGGGGTTTCGGGGGGCCGAGGCGGGAACCCGAGTCGCCTGGGGTGGCACCGGCCTCCGGCCCCGCTTCTGCAGCACCTTCCTGTCACGGAAATGTCACTTGTCCTCGGAAACGCCCCCGTAAGGGCGTGACCACCCGGGATGAGTAATTAGCTACTCGTAGCCATCCAGATAAGGGCCTGGGGCTGGCTCTGCCTTGCTGAGTTTGTTTCAGCAAAGCAAAACGCAATACCTGTCTTGAAAGGAGGATCAGAAGTCGGCTAGTTCGGGTGGGACGCCCCATCATACAGGTTTCCCCAAGGGCTCTGCGCTCCACCTCATACCAAACACCCCGTGACCCTTTGCAGTCATACTTACTTAGTACATACTATTTAAAAGGCTGGATTTCAGCATCTTGCTGAGACCACCCTGCACCAACAGGCCTGGCTGCCACCCGGCTCTTCTGAGGCAGCTGGGTGTGTTCCTCCCCGGCTGGACCTCTGCTTTCGCACAGCTGTGTAAACACCCGTTAGCAGATACTTGGTACATAGGACAGGAGTGTGCATGCTTGGAGTGGAGTAAGAAACCCGTTTTGTGCTAGTTCCATGTCAAACATTTGCTGAGCTGCTTAAAATGCTTTTGACCCTCTATGGTTTTATAGGGCAGCAAGGGCAACGTTATAGAATCATAAAATCATTAAGGTTGGAAAAGACCCTTAAGATCATCGAGTCCAACCGTTAACCTAGCACTGCCAAGTCCACCACTAAACCATGTCCTCAAGCACCACGTCTATCCGTCCTTTAAATACCTCCAGGGATGGAGACTCAACCACTTCCCTGGGCAGCCTGGTCCAGTGCCTGACCACCCTTTTGGTGAAGAAGTTCTTCCTAATATCCAACCTAAACCTCCCCTGGCGCAGCTTGAGGCCGTTTCCTCTCGTCCTATCGCTTGTTACTTAGGAGAAGAGACCGACCCCCACCTCACTACAACCTCCTTTCAGGTTGTTGTAGGGAGCGATAAGGTCTCCCCTCAGCCTCCCTCTTCTCCAGACTAAACAACCCCAGTTCCCTCAGCCGCTCCTCATAAGACTTGTGCTCCAGGCCCTTCACCAGCTTCGTTGCCCTCCTCTGGACACGCTCCAGCACCTCCATGTCCTTCTTGTAGTGAGGGGCCCAGAACTGAACACAGTATTCGAGGTGCGGCCTCACTGGTGCCGAGTACAAGGGGATGATCACTTCCCTGGTCCTGCTGGCCACACTATTCCTGATACAAGCCAGGACATTCTGGCTGTGAGCTTCCCTCTAGAAAGAAACTAACTGAATCAGTGGGAAATGTTATTATTGACCAATTCCTGTAACAGTCCCTGCTGTGCTGCAGGTGTCATATCCTTCATTGTTGGGCTTTGTCTTGCTTGATCTCGTCAAAAAATATTAGACTGTAATTCACCGTGCCAAAATTTTTTATTCCTTTTCTCCATTAAGACATTTCTATTAGCACAAAGAAAGGAGTAGGCAACAGATCAGGAGGAGCGGTAGAAAGAAGACCTCAGAAATGTCCTTTTTAAGTTAAAATATATTTAATGTACCAACATAATGTGAAGAATTATGTAAAAAGATAGTAGTTTGTATAATTTCATAATCCTAACAATAATAAAATGACATTGAAATTCTTGTAGTGTATCAAGAAACACTAGTACGTTTTTACCCGGGTAGGCTAAATCTTACCTTAGGGTTCAGATGCAGAACAGCAAGGAAGTGATGGCCTCAGTGCACCTGCGGGCAGGATGCTCAGCATGAACATAAGCTCAGAGGGGCTCTGCTCCTGCGCCTTTCTTAAAAAGCCTTAACTTACTAAACATTCGAAGGAAAAGTCTATAAAACTTTACTGGTGTTCCTACATCTCCTCTGACACTGTATGTGTTTCCTACTTTAGGTCAGCAGCAGTCTTTTTAGTTGACGTAGCCAAACAATGTTTTGAGCCATTTGTTGCCCTAGATGTTAACTGAAGGTCTACACAGCCAGTAGACGCTGCAATGGTATGTACAGTAGTAATTAATAGCTGAGATACTGTGGATGGCATTTAAACAAAATTATTAGATATTAAGGCTTCAGATGTTCTTTATACAATGTAACCGTGGTTATCACTTAACTCCTATATATTTAAGCATACCTGTGCTATCGCTTCAATCGCTGTTCAGAGAGGAAGTTCCAGGCTTGGCAGCATGACAGGAGCACGCGTGTGTCACCTGTGCCCTTTGTAGCATGAGGAACATGGCAGCCACCCATTTCAGCACCCCATCAGAAGAAAAAAAGGGGATTTTTGCAGCAAGAAGGATTCCAGATCTTAACAGTTGCCTCGTGACAAGCTGAATACCATGAAACATGGGCTTTAATGCCAGCGCTGTCTGAAAGGTTTCCTGCTTCCCGGCTGCCCTGTGCAAGTCCGTTTCCCCCACACCACACCCTCAGCTGTGCTGTTGGTGGAGCAACACAGTGAACCATAGCAGGGAATTGATCCAGGTTAAAAATAGTCTTGTTTCTGTTTTGCCAGGAGTTTTAACCCAGGTCAATTCACTGATCCATTCCCTTGGAGGCATGAAGAAGTGAGGGAAGAACCACAGACCCTAAAGCCCCCAGGCAATGAAAGTACACCCTCCGGAGCTGGTGAATCAGAAATCTGTGGCTGGTTTTCAAAACAGGATACAAGGGCTGGGACAAAGGTGTAACATCTGTGCTGCCTCAGTCATAAAAGGCTTTAATGCTACAAATCTTTTTCTTTCCCTCATCAGAAGCCTCATTTCTATTTTCGTTTTGCCAATTTACAGTAGCAAGGCTTGACATTTGATTTCAGCCGGGGGAGGGAGCACTGGGCAGGAAGAAGGCATGAAGGCCCTCCCTAAAAGTAGATTTAAACTATTCTTTTAAATAAGATCTAATGCTAGGAAGCTTAATAGTTTCCTTTATGTTCCTTGATTTCCATGTGGTAACTGTCACTTCCCACCCAGCTGTCCTTCCAGGTCACACTGCTATGAACTAGATATATTTCAACTAAGATCTGCCTTGCTCGTAGGATTAGGTCGCACTTGGGAGATGTGTCCCTCTCTGTAATGTCCTATAAACACCTGTGTCCAGTCACATATTGGAGGAGGAATTACAATGCAAGTCTTCTGTTGAACTGTGTATCCTTTAGAGAAACTTCTCTGAGCAGGCAATCTCTCCCCTGCTTCTCAACCTCAATTGATGAGCCAATTTGTCAAGCACAGGATTCGAAGGCAGGAGAAGGAATGAATGAGGTGAAACATGTCAGGCTGCAGCAGACCATTAGACAAGCCAGCTATGTGAGGTTCACACTTCATGCTTGAGACTGCTCACGTCTCCCATCACTTTCATCAATCACCTCTGTTACCAGAAAAGCATAGGATAAATTCCACAGGACTGATGGAGAATATATTTAAAATACCGTGTTTAAAGAAGTACTTAAGATTTTAAGGTTTTTTTTTCATTTTCAGAGTATCTATAGAAATAATTATTTAATAATTAGCTGGAGGGGGTTACAGAACTGTTATTTATCATAAATATATTATGGCTATACTTCCCTTTAACACTGACGTTAGGATGTATGAGACTAACGTGAGTGCTGAGCTATCAGTAAAGAGTAAGACCTGCCTTTAAGGACATGCAAAAATCCATTCAGGTCACTGAATACCTGAGGAGGTTATAAGCTCATGATTTACACCAGAAGTTACACAAATATACGTCTGAAAAGCAACAGGAAGATGATGTACCTGATCTTTATCCTCAACAGGAAGGAGGGCATCTGATAACTTTCTACTACAATAGTTTTTGAAGTGCACCTTAACTTCTTACTCTCAATTCTTCATCTGATGGAGTTTCACAACTGAATATAAGGTAGCACAGATTTCAAAAACTGCTGAAACTGACTTCAAGTCTGCAATTTATAATGGTTTGTGCTTCCTGTTAGTTGGATATAGGTTTAAATAGACATTTCAGGGCCTTAGTTAAAAGTACCATTAATTGCCGATCCAACAGATTTTTGTGCAAGACTGATAAAGATTTGATGTAGTGCTAGAGGAAAAAGAGGATAGAGGAGTGCAGATAAAGAAATTGTAAGGGTACCAAGCTGACTAACTGAAAAGAAGACAGTAGGACAGTAGGGGTAATTTGAGGAATTTGTTATTGTATTAAAGTCCTGCTTAAAAATCAGGATTTAATGTGCAGTTAAATTTCCACTCAAGGATGTTACTTGTCTATTGAAACAGAATGCATACTGCCAGTCTTCTAATTACACTGTTATCATCAGCTTCAGCAAAGATCATTGTACAGTTCTGATGCACCTAAAGCATTATGTTGACCACAGAGTAGGATATTAGCTAAAATTCTGACTATGTGTAATTTTTGTCTTGCAGACCTTGGAGTACAGGGTGGGCCAGCAGTCACCCTTCAGGTACACATATTGCTGAAACCTTACAGACTTGTAAAGTTTTCTTTATAAATCAACAAAAAAACCCACAAACATATATGACACAATGGGTAAAGAAAGAGAGAGAAAGCAGATACTGGGCTTACTGGAAACCTTAAGGGATGCAGCCAGCACACAGAGAAAAATGAAAACAAGAAGAGCCAGGCAGAAGACTTCAAAAAAACCCTTTTTTTAAAAACAAAGAACAAGCAAGAGATGTGTGATATTTATATGGTTTGGTACAGATTAAATAACATAGACAGAGGGTAACAGCCTGTAAGGTTCCGCTTAGGTTTCTGTGATCCATCCCACCAGGGCAGCAGTGGTAGTGCTGTAATACCTCGTCCTGTTTGGTTTCATGGAAGACTCAGTCACAGAACACAGAATTCATGTCGTATCCCAGGTCACTATCTCACTGTCAACAGCAAATTGTTAGAATATTGAGATATCTCTAGTGTTACTGAACTCTAGTGTTACACTTCAACGGTCAGGTTGTAGCTTAGTGAAACTGGATCCGTGGAAAGCCTCTTTGCTGAAATAATGATGCTTTACTCTGAATTTTTGCTTGAATATAATGCATTTTCCTTCAGTAATAGAATTCCAAAAAGTGAGTGGGGTTGCCCTGGGCCCCAGGTTTTCTTACCTGTTTGTGGATTAGGCTGAGGAACTGTTCTTTCAGTCCTCTGTGGGAACTGGGCTTGACCATCACGAATGCTAGCAAGCGTTTCATTTTGTGGAGCCTGTCACAGCCATTTATATTCTGGTTCTGCTTTCTTCACTTTTCCCACCCATTAAAGCCTTCAAACTTTCTTAGACAGTTTTACCATATGCTGCTTTTCTTTTTGCTAAAAAATGTAGATGCTTTCTTCTTTTATTGTAGCCTTTCCAGCTAAAAATATTTTGCTATTCTAGAGCTGTCTTGATTTTTCTTTTCATTGTAAATGCACTGGCTTAAGTTTCCACCCATGACAGATCCTTCTGGGAGCGTGTTGTTATTCTGTTCCTATGTGCAGAAATGTTGCAAGTCGTGTAGCGGTATGGTTGCTTGGTTTTGTCAGCTGCACTGATGTGCAATCACTTTATCTATAAAGAAACAAGAATGTGGTAACAGCTTTCTTCCCTCATACAGAAAAAATGCCGTATATCTGGGCTTTTGAGACCATCTAAATCTTCTCAGATTTAAATGCAGATTTCTATTGTTTACAAAGAGATCTGGCCATGTAAGCTTTCTTTGTAAAGCTCTTTAATCTATGAAATACTGGAGCATCTAACTGTCAAAACCCCTTGATTAAGTTTCTTCAGGCATGAACACGAGCCACCAATGTGCGCTTGCCACAAAGAGGGCTGATGGTATCCTGGGCTGCATTAGGAGGAGTGGTGACAGCAGGTCGAGGGAGGTGATCCTTCTTCTCTACGCAGCACTGGTGAGGCCACACCTGGAGTGCTGAGTCCAGTTCTGGGCTCCTCGGTACAAGACAGACATGGACATACTGGAGAGAGTCCAGCGAAGGGCTGCAAAGATGATTAAGGGACTGGAGCATCTGTCTTATGAGATACGGCTGAGAGAGCTGGGACTGTTCAACCTGGACAAGAGAAGGCTCAGGGGGATCTGATCCATGTGCATAAGTACCAGAAGGGAGGGTGCAAAGAGGACAGAGCCAGGCTCTTTTCAGTGGTGCCCAGTGACAGGACCAGAGGCAATGGGCACAACCTGAAACACAGGAGCTTCCCTCTGACCATCAGGAAACACTTTTTCACTGTGAGGGCGACCGAGCACTGGCACAGGTTGCCCAGGGAGGCTGTAGAGTCTCCATCCATGGAGATACTCAAAGGCTGTCTAGACATGGTCCTGGGCAACTGTCTCTAGGTGGCCCTGCTTGAGGAGAGGGTTGGACCAGATGACCTCCAGAGGTGCCTTCCAACCTGAGCCATTCTGTGATTCTGTACCTATTGTAACCTCTATCCACCACTGTCTGTGGACCCCTCCTGTTTCTAGCACTACTCTGCATTCACTAGGCTTTTTCCCTGTCACCACAAGTTTTACTTTCACTGCTAGAACTGCAGCACAGCGTGGTGGGGGATGCATCATGCTAGAAAATGTCCAGTGATTCACGTGGGAAGAAAAGAGCTCCAGAGAGATCCTCCACTACTGTAGATTGAATAGCTCCATGGTCCTAACAGTTCACGTTAGCTGACATGCTGATTTCAAGTCTCTGACCACAGTTTTTCACACACAGTAGATCGACGAGTCGGAAATGAAAAGCATGTGTTTGCTCTTGGACCTGTCTGCATTTAAGAAGACTCTAATACGAGGTAAGACATACGATAAGAGGGCTAGGATTTGATATTATGGTACTAGTTAGCACTCCCTGTCCTATTTGAAACAAGTGAGCGGCATTGGTGCTGGCACCCAAACACACCTCAGTCACCTGGGCTCGATGGCTACTGCCTTCTACCTCGTGCAGTCATCTGCAACCGTCCAAAGGGGAGCGCAGCACTACCAGGCTCCCGCTGACTTGAATGGCCCTCAGAAATTTCCAAGGGTTTGGAAGACACCTCTTCATTCCTCTCCGGAAAAGCCGACATAGTTTTCGGTTATTTCCAGACGTTATGCTTGGGTGAGTCTGTTCCTAGCTCCTGGATGTACAGGGAATCAGCAAACCCAAAGTCATTTCAGGTGCTATGCTGGACTGAGCAATGCCTTGTCTATTGGGCTGGAGAGGTTTCCCATTCCGAGCTGTGACACCGTTAGTGTTGTTAAGGGTATTTCATTTTATTCAGCTGAGTAATGGAACTGCCGTTGGGGCTCCAGTGGTGATGGTGGGGTTTGAATCTGATTTCCAGGCATAGAATGGAAGATACATTGTAAGGATGTAAGGATGAAATTTAAGAATAAATGAAGTACGAGAAATTAATTTGGGCTTGTCCTTGAGCTGAAAATTTCTAATGAACATATAGCAAATGACGTAATTGCTATATAATAGGCTAAATGGTGGGGAAAAAATTGTTTATGAGATCACTGGTAATTTAATATGATTACAAGATGGATTAAACCAAATTGAAATAATTGGAAGTAACCTTTATTCTTCATTTGAGAGAACTGCAAGAAATCTATAAGTTAATTTATCTGAGCTGGCAGCAGAGATTAAGGCAGCCTTCTTACCTGAAAGACTGGTAATATCCCTGCCTAACAGAAAGAAAAATGACAGCTGCTCAGAAGTTTCTCAGGAACTGCCATGGGCTTTCTAAGAACTGTTTTGATCCAGTGGCATCTGGAAGGATGAGAGATAGTCCAGATGGTGAAAGAGGTAGGCAGACCTCAGAGCAGTCTAAACAAACACAGCAATATGATCCTGAGGTGTTTGTGGGGTGTTTGGTGAGAAGGAGCTTGGTGATGAAAACTGTGTCAATTTTTCTGATTCTCTGTACGTTCAAAAAAGCAGAGCTCTGTACATTCTTTTTGGTACAGAGAATGGTGCTGGAGGTGAGGATCCTTCATGATTTTTCATCTTAAAATCAACTAAACTGCACCAAATCCCACACTTATATACTGCACAATCCTTTTGCATTAGTGGGGATGAAATCTATGCCTGCGTGCAGTTTAGTCCCCGAACTTGTGCAGGTAGCACATCACTATAGAAAAAGGAGTATTTGCATTAGATCATGACCGCAGTTTTACAGACAAATTAGCATTTTCTTTATGCCTTACAATATAGCTGGCTTACACATTTTGCTGAGCTTAGCAAATACATCCTTTTGGAGATGCTCAGCAAGCATAAATTATATAAATTATGAAGGTTTTACTAGCTCTTTTATCCAGATGATCTGGGAACTAGGAATCTTCATCCAGCTGCTCTATGACTGAGATACCACAAGTGTTTAAATTTGGGGAGCGGGGACAGGGAATGTTTACCAAGTTACTTATATGATTTTCCATGAGAGTTATGGGACTAACCAGAGTTTACTCACCATGACCTCGCACAGTGTTCCCAAAAAGACAATCAAGGAGGGAGGATTTGGGAATGGATAATAATGGTTTTTTAGCAGGTCATTCCCAAGTGATAAACCCCAGGTAGCTCTGTTGCTAGGGAGGCCATAATATTTTCATCCTCACCCAACACCTTTACACTCAGAGGGTTTCCCATTGCATAAAACAAGTCTTGCTGCTGAAAGAAATACTGGGAGCCAAGCTGGCCTCAACAGGAGATCAGCTTGATCTGAAGAATGCAATGGCCTTTTGCCAAAACACAGAAGAAAGCCAGGTCCTGAAAAGCCCTGTAGGCCACATCAATAATGAAAACTGAATTGAAGAATGTGAGATTAATGAGGGCAACTGGTAAAATAGAGAGCTTTTAATGTCCTTAAAATCACTATTAGAAGGTGGCCCAGTTCGAGCAAATTATACATCAGAACAAAAATCACCATTGTCCGCTTCCAGAATTTCTGTGACAAAAATCTGGCAGCGCTGCCTCAGTGCTGTTGGAAGCAGAGCAAGCATAGACTCAGAGAGAAGCACTCGGTGAAAGAACTGCTGGAGTTTATTTCTAGATCAGAAGAAAAGAGCAACCATACAGTAT
Source organism: Platalea leucorodia (assembly GCF_965183815.1). NCBI lineage: Eukaryota > Metazoa > Chordata > Aves > Pelecaniformes > Threskiornithidae > Platalea > Platalea leucorodia. The sequence goes on from NC_138824.1 coordinate 73,892,534, forward strand.
TGAAAACCTATTTTAAAAACAGAAAAGGTGAAGGTTCTTGTTATAACTTGCTACAGCACGTGTTCCTTGAGGTCTTTAGGGATGGTATCTAGTGCCTAGGTAGCAATTTTAATGCAAAATAACAATGACGGTTTGTTTAAAATCTCGGGCATGTTTGGACCGGTTCTGAGTCTAATCAAAATGGTGAATGATTAAGAAAAATTTTGTTGTGCAAATACGCTGTTGGTTCACGGAGCTCTACTTACAGATACATAAAATGTCATGAAGCTCTCCAGAGTGTGCTGCAAAAAGCCATTTCTGGAAAATCTAACAATTACAGGCACATGTACGTGCCTTATTGGCTGGAGAACATGGTCATGACACTAGCATGTAACTGGAAGCTCATTTAAATGGAGGGGGCCACTAGACACCTCTCCAGTAGTCCACCAGTAAAAGAGAGAAACACTCAATGTTTCAGCTACAACTGAAGAGCTGCTTCAGTTTCATAAAAGCAGCTGTGAAAAGCAAAACATGCAAAAACGTGAGAGAACTACTTACAATGCGGGGAGAATAACAGCAACAGCAAAACAGCTTAACAGGAAGCAGCAGAAGAAAGAAGACCAAAGCAAGCTTCATGAATGCAAAACAGGTAACGAAAGAAGCAGTCCCCAAAGAATACCCTGGGCTCTGTATGGAGCAGCTGAGCAGGCCACCAGGAGTGGCTGGAAGATAGATAGCCTGCCTGCCACTTTCTACTGGTCTTATATAGAAGAGTGCTGTGGGTGCAGAGACATACAGGCTGGTTTTGTGCATGTCTTACTAGCTTGGGTACCAGACAGTATGAATGTAGCTACATTGCTTTTGGGATCAAAGTCCAGAGACAACGTAAACACTTTCTCACTGACTCTGAACCCAAGTGAATAACCTGAACCTGTCAGGTTCAAATAGATTTCTACACCTAGCCTACGCAGATGTGTCTAGACCACACTCCAGCTGCAATAAGGAGCACAGCGCTATAAGGAGCCCAGCAATACAACACTGCAGTGCTTCTTCATAGAGCTGACAGGCGAGATTCGATGATGCCCTTCCACTTGTGGACTCTCTCCATATGGACTAAGGCAGTGAGCTCTGCACGGCAGCTTAGGTACTGGTAGGACTTACTAGCTTGGATGTAAGCCGTACTCACAGAGCGTGGCACCTGCCACCGATAACTTTTCCAGAATTAGAAGTGTGATGCACATCACCCTAACTGCAGTATTATTTCTACACTACTAGCCATGAAGAAGGTAACTATAGCAAGTAGCTGGATTTCTTTGGATTATCTTAATTATTCTGAATGCCCTGATCTGTTAAAAATATTACTCGGTGCAAAAGAAATTTGTTCTTCAATAAAAGAAATCAAAGTGTATTGCTATACGTGTTCCAAAACACCTGAATGCATAAAGAAGTATTGCAGGAAGAACAGGAAGAAAGTAGTTTTACTTGTCTGCAGAGGCAACGAGCAATGAATGTCTAAGCAACAACCAACCTTCATAAATTAAGAACGTCCCAGAAATACATGCTTTCAGTGCAGACCTCGTACTTTTTGGTGAGAGGACATGGAAAACCACTAGGGTGACTAATAAAAAGATTGACTTATTCCAAAGTAAATGCTCCTAGGAAACCCTCAGAGAAGGATCTTCTTACAACATCAAGAATTCTAACTAGGACAAGCCCACATCAGCATCAAGCAGAGCAAGATGACTGACAGACACATTTAGGACACCACCACCATGACTTCCATAACAAGTACTAATATGGATGCCATCTGGAAATCACAGAATGGGAGTTGGATGTGGATGAGCTTCTGTCAAAGTTGATCTCTATTTTTTCCTGCTATTTTTTGTGCAAGTTCCTGACTGTGATTATTTTTATATAATAAAAATTCTCTTGCTCATACGCAGTCTTAGCATACTTCTGGGTGGAGAAGTTCTGAGAGTTAAGGGCTTCAGGGGAGCAAATGTTTAGTTCTGCAAGGTTTCAGGGAAAGGTTTTAAGCTGGCTGGCTTTGCCATCATTTATCATGATGGATCCTAACAATTTTGAAATGCCTTTTTTGCTGCCATGAACAGCAGAAAAGCTGTAGAAGGATTGTGGGTTCCAGAGTATATTGCAGGTTGTTGTTGTGATCAGGTATACATTAGTAGCTTGTAGTCCTGTAGGTCTCACAAGCCATACAAGTACTTAACTTGTCTGAAGACAAGTCATTCCTGCCCTGCCTGGTCGCATATGCATGAACTTCCTTCTGAGCCTGGAACACCTGCGTATTTTCATTGGACTTAGTTCTGCTTTATAACACTGAGATGAGACTCTCATCCTTTTAAGGAAGAGCACCTCACTTTATCACCTGCAAATTCTTACAAGCCCCTTCAAACTTGTCATCTTTCTGTCAGCAAAAATGGGATCCTGCAAGCTGTAATCGCGGCAATGCCCAAGTTATCATAATTACTCTTTGTCTAAAGCTAGCAGTTAGCTTCAGTTAGCACTGAATCGTCATAAAGTAAGTAGCTGTTGAGGCCTGTGATATAGAAAATATATATGCTTGGGTTCTCATAAATTGAGCTCTTAATTAACCTCTTTGTCAAAAGGGATGCGTTTGCACTAGGTAAATGAACTGTCTGTTGATAAGTTGATACTAACAGAGGGCAGGCCAGGTGGCCAGCCTGGATTCTCCAAAGCATGGTGGCAGATCACAAGCTAATGCTATCCAAGACACGTTTCACAAACTGGGGAGTCATAAATGAATACCCTATTTAAAACTGACGTGTCATGACGGTGGGATTCAGGATGTCTCCAGAAGTGCGTTTCTTTTCAGCTGAATCACCAGTGTGCCAAGAAGTTCATTGGCAGAGCTTTGCTGCAAACAGCAGGTTGTAGCAGGGGAGCGAGTGCCAGGGCATCCAGCCTGTCAAGGGAGTCAGCTCCCAGCTCCAACCAGCTGCAGACGTGTCCCGGCAGCTCCTCGCTGAACAAAACACAGAGAGGACATTGGGAATCACTCCAAACACGGATAGCCAATAAAGTTTGTGGTTGCTCTGTTTCTTCTTGTTTGTTTTCTGGATCTACTTGCTAGTTTCTTAATTTATTTTACTTTTCATCTGGTCATCTGGCAAATGTCACCTGGTTTGGGAAACGCTTTCAGCATGAGCTGGCAATAGCTCAGGTGGCCTGTCTTCAGGGGAGAGCAATATATCAAACTTCCACTAAATTGTACCTATGGTATTAAGCCACACATGCTTAAATTAGAGTCTGTCCTGCTACCTTCTGGAAGAAAGTAGTGCAAGGAGAAGCTGTGAAAGAAAAGGAAGAGTTGCCTTCTAAGTACATCAAACTAGGAGAGAAGCCAGCCTAGTACTGGCTAAATAAAATATGAAATGTAAAAAAAAAAAAAAAATTAAAAAAAAAAGAGGTGGAAAGTGAAAAACTGTAACAAAGAGCAAGAAGATCAGTCAGCAATGCCATGAAGTTGTTGACCAAGAAGCAGATGGCAATAAATTGGGGCAGCTTCCAAGAATCATGGAACTAAGATAAGGAATCTCAACACTGAGAAATAAGATGATCTGATATCTGAAGGCAGATGTAACTTTTTTCAGGTTACTAGAAACTTGAAGAAGTTCTTCTGAAAAAAGGTCAACTTGGTCACCTTGGATTTTAACCAAATGCTCAAATTGTATTCTTCTGTCCAAGCCACAGTGCAGTTAATACTATAATAACAGAAACAACAAAACAAAAGCAGGGAAAGGCTGAGGAGCGCTTCGCTTTACTGAAGGTGGGTCTCCAGAGTAAAGCAGCAGTAGCCCAGCTCGGTGCTGCACAGGCTGAGACGTCCGTCTCTCATGTCACATCTGCTCTCCACGTAGGCAGGAGCAGGCAGGAGAGCCTGCCTGGGGGCAGGAAGAGGATCTTGCATCTTCCAATCTAAGGCTGTCAACCCAGTGGGACACTTAGAGTCAAAAATACTGGAAACCTCCTCACAAGCACAGGAAATATAGAGAAAGGCATTTGGGAAAGAGAGAGCAGATTCTTAGAGAAGGCTGCCAGAAAGCAATTACTTGGTTAAGTGCACAAGCTCTGTCTGGGATGGGGATATTGCTCAGTGTATTTAGCAAATTAAGTTCTGTCAAGGAAATACAAGTAGAAAGAGATTGCTCTGATTTAACGAGTGGTGAAAAAGGAAGAAGCACTGGGCTCTGTTCCTCATCAGTCAGGAAAAAGTGACTTAGCTGGAAGAGGCACGTGAATTACTGAAGGTATGCCTGAGTGTAAGTAGGAAAGGACATGCCTAAAGTGTGATAGTATCCCATTTCCACTTTGCCCACCCAGAGATTTCTGGGACTGTGCTGTACTTGTCCTGCTTGACCTGTATGGTCAATACGCAGAAGCCCTTTTGATTTCTTTAAGGGCTCCTAGTAAGCAAACACTGGTTCTGAAGATGCATGGGAAAAGTCTGCCTTCATCACTTGGTTGGAATTTCAACACACTTACAAGATGTGAACTCATTCAGACAGGACAATGCAGATTCGACCCAGTCCTCATGGGTGAAGTTTTCAAGTTCAGCAGCAAGGGGGAAGACCACAAAGAGTGTACAGAGCTGTGCCAGGAGACTTCTTTAAAAGGCAAATACGAAGATGGGAGGGGAGGCTAAATGTGCTCAGATTCGACATCCCCACTACAGACATTTGCTTTGGCATTGGGCTCTCTTTGTAGTCAATGGAGAGCAACAGATGTTTCTGGGCATGACTCCTCCCATTTGAAAACTGGTATTTGTACCAGATCAAACAGTCTGCACCTTGAATTTGCCACTTTCTCTCCATTAACTGTAAAGGGTAGGCAGGGTGATGAGCTCAGCTGTAAATGCTTCTAACGTAGATGTATAAAACCAAGTCAGAAGAAGTGGATGTTGGACCAGAGGACCTCCAAAGGTCCCTTCCAGCCTCAACCATCCTGTGATTCTGTGAAGCCCGGGCAAAATGCCGACATATAAAACTGGAGCAGCCAAAGGCAGCTGCCTCTCAAGGCATGTACCCAAACTAGCTGTTAAGACCCATCTTTCGCAGCATTTGAAATGATAACAGGACAGTCATGAGGGGTCAGTGATATTGTCACTCCGTTTACTCATCCGGGTAAAAAAATGCAAGCTTTGACAAGATAGTACATACAGAAGCTCATTAAGAGATTGTCAGGAAAGCAACGGAAAACTTACTGAAGGGTCAGTCCTGTTACAGACAACCCTAATTTTGTTAAGATATTGATCTTCGTGCCATCGGTCATTGTCAAGAACAGAGAGAGATGAAACTGTGGCCCTTGGGAATTGAATAAAAAGCTTTTTACATGATGAGAGTTAGCCAACTACTAAATAATAATTTTTTTATCCCTGTGTGAGCAGACCAACAGATGTTGCACTGATGTCCAAGCTGCTGAGGAATATAAAGTGCCTTGGGCTGGTGGGAATAAATGTGCAGCTGCCCTAGGAAAAGGGAAAGATGGAGGCCTGCAACCAAAATGGCACGTTTCTGAGGAGACCGTGATGGTCAAAGAAACAACTGCCTTGGAAAAGGTCACCTTATTTGCCTGAAAGTCTCATTCTGCAACTAATTTCTGGAAATAGATCAACTCAGAGGAGTAAGTGTAGTCATCGCCAAGCTGTTTATGAGTCAGAGATTAAAGTGTGATAGGGTGTGAAAAAGTACGGAGGTGTGAGGAAAAGAAAGCGCTCCTCTGCGACTGCTGTCAGATGCAGCATCTAACTGTCCATAGGTTGACTGCATTACAGAGGGAATGTAATACCCTTTATAGTCATCACAGGATTCATTTTTCAGTATTCTTTAGGTTTGCTTTTTAATGCAGTTGGCTAGTCCCTCCAGGAGCACCTTGACCTATGATGGCCATAATTCCCACCCAAAAAAACCTCTTAAAATGTCCTCCATACTTTTCATTCATGAACTTGAAAAAAAAAATCACAAGTAACCTTTCTCATGTGTCCAAAACACTGCTAAGTACCAGCAAGTACCTTGGACAGATGGACATCCATAGTGGCTGTCTTGGACTAACAGCTGCTCAGAAGAAGGAAAGAGTTTATATTGCTTTATATGCCCTTTTTATTCTCAGCACTTTCAGCCCTGAGGATTTTATCAGTAAACCCAAGGAAAATACTTAGGAGTACAGTGACAACGAATAAAGAATTTGTTTCCCTAATTCCCCCACCCCACCAATCCCACCTACTGCACTCGAGAGCTGTAGCCCTCTCTGGGCTGCAAGGTGAGGTTTGCATTCATCTCCACAACACAGGTTTCCTTCTGGTGGTTAGCATTCCTTTCCCATTTTTATCCCAAAAATGTATATTTACTATCCGAATAAGTAGTCAGGAACGTGGCTAAGAGGAAATTGAGGAGAGAAGGAGAAAAAGGAAAATCAAAACATCAAAATTCTTGCTAAGTATTGAAAGTACTCCTTGTCTTACTCAGAAGCAGGTAGAGAGAGAAAGACAGATGCATTAGGTTGGCACCGGCAATTTTATATTCAATCGCTTTTTTGCTTTCCTGATATATTCAGTTCATATGAGACGTGATTCTCTGCTTTGCTATCCAGTTTTAAATCAGGAAATCATGGAGGGTAATACCCGTGTCTTTCACTGTGCTAAATGAAGTAAGCCAGCTTATGTGGCAAGGGAGTAGATGATCTAACAAACAGACCTATTCACTTGCATATTTTAGGTTAGTACTGTTTAATGTCTTAGTTCCTCACAAAAGTATTTCCTCGCATTCCTAGCCAAAAGAAATGTTCACGGCAGCCAACAGTCACTGCCCTGAAGGAGCACACAGGCTTTGCTGCTGGTCAGCACTTCCAAGTCCCATGTGTGAGATGAGTTAAGGACCAGCAGCAGATGTCACAGCAGGACCAGCGTCAACCAGGACTAAGTCTCAGAAATACGGACTCCTGTGCACAGCATCAGCAAGGACGTGGTGGGGACACCAATCACTTTAAAATACACTGTCCTGTGTCTTGCAATGCCTCCAGAATATCTGACCCTACCCTGAACAAGCACAGTGTCTCCAGGCCTGGGCAGTGAATCTTCTGGTGTTTGGTGCACTCAACTCTAAAATCACACACACACACACACACACACACACACACACACACACACACACACACACACACACACACACACACACACACACACACACACACACACACACACACACACACACACACACACACACACACACACACACACACACACACACACACACACACACACACACACACACACACACACACACACACACACACACACACACACACACACACACACACACACACACACACACACACACACACACACACACACACACACACACACACACACACACACACACACACACACACACACACACACACACACACACACACACACACACACACAAAAAAAAACAACTTCCAAGAAAGGCTTTGGTGGTGAAAACATGGCAGGAGGAGCTCACAGCCTTCCAGAAACTATAAAAGCAAAAAATTTGAAATTAATAGAAGCCTCTTTTCAGCATGCTTTAATAGTCTCCATTATTTAGCTGATTTTCCATCTTGTCCCGAAGCACATTCCCATGTTTGGTCATTTCTCTCCCTCTGGGATTTGCTGTGATGCCATCAGTAATTACATGCGTTACGGGTGGCAGACCACAATTACGCATTCTCAGCATCTCAGCCCTTTTCAGCTTCTGAAATTGGGGCCTGTCCCCTTCTCCCCAGAAATCGCTGTGGACTCTCTCCTGGGCCAGCAGGGCCACTGGCTTCCATCTTCTTGGCTGAGCTCAGATTTACCACTGCATCCCCTCACTTCCAAAGATGACTCCCTCTTTTAATTTTTATTCTCTGCTTTCTGTGCTGGCTGAAGTTGCTTTAAGCTACTGACCCCCATCACTTATTTTTTAAACAACAACAAAAAAAAAAGGGATGATAAGTACTTTAAATGGAGTGCCCCTGAATTTGACCCTCAAGTGAATCCTGCGAAGGCTAGCCCGAATGACTGTCGTAAAGGCAGCTGCAGTCGCAGAAGCCTGGAAAGGCCAGCCCGTGACCCATTTTAAACACACAATCACTGATTCATAGTAGAAATCTCATTATGGACATTCATTTTTTTGAAGAACTGCTGAGCAGCGGATAACACCATATCTGCAAATTAAATCCAGTTCAATAAATAGTGCAAAATTAAATCATTCAATGTCTGCTCTGCCTTGAGCTATACTTAAGCCCTGTGCATGATTAACAGATTAGCATGCGAAAAAAAGCAGCTTAATCTGTCCGCTGCAGAGATAGATACTTTTATTCCTCTGTGCTGCAAATTGTTTTATCTCTAGATACTACACCAGACAAGGTCCGCCTTTAGGTCTCAGCAGATGGTGTGGCTAGAGGAGCACTGAATTTCCAATTTATCCTGAACCCTGGATATTTATGTTGTGTCCTTTTAATAATAATACTGTTTTCAATTCTCACCAAGAGCTACATATTTGTCCTTATTATATTTATTACAGTAGTATTGCCAGTCAAGATCAACACAGACAAACAAACGCTGAGAGGCTTAGGCATGGGAAATGACTGGTCCCAGGCCATGCAGCAATTCAGTACAAAAGAAAAAGCGATGGCATCCAGATATCCTGAATCCTATTCTAATGCCTTCTCTGTAACAACACACTGCCTGCTATGTGGCTGTCGCTTATCCTTTGAATTAGCGCTTTATATTAGGGCATTTAAATCCTAAATGTTCCTCGCCAGGAACTTCAATTAACAAAGCTGGCATTCCCAGCCTTTCTTTTCTTAAACGGAGACTGTTTTTATTTTTTTTAGAAGGCTGCATAGCTGTATGACTACACCACTGCACCTAAAATAAAAATAACTACAGTAGGTTAATGTAAGGCTCAATCCAACAGAACATGAGTTTTTCCGGTGCAGCAGGAGCATGTTTCGCTTTCAGCAGAAACAGAGAAGTGAGAGCGCTCAGCACGTTGCAGGATGAAGCCATGATATACTTGCAGTGTTACATACACTGGTGCCAAAGCACACCAGGCTTTGAGTATACCAATGTATACCATACATTGAGGCCATGCTCAGGTGCCTGGAATATCACCGCACAGTCCTTGGCATCTAAATAACCAGAACATCACTAGCATCGGTTGCATTTCATACCTGCAACTCACATAAATATAGGGGCATATCAGAATAACAATGAGACACGCTGGCATATTCATATATTTTTAAATATGAAAAGAAATCCCCCTACTGTACCCAGTGATGTTCTGCAGTCTGCTCTGATACCCTCCTTCATTTATGCCAGCTACTTCCATCAGATGTTTTCTGCCAGAGTGCCTGAATAAATTAGAAAGCTGCTGGCACAGGGGATTTTTCAAACGGAGCAGTGGGATTTTAATTTAGTAATTCTTTTTAATAACTAATGTAACACCCTCAAACCCCTATGTGAGCTCATGAGCTACACGCCGAGTCAGACTCACCTCGGGTGCCAAATCCCGATGACAATCCATCAGCCCGTGCCAGCTGTAACAGCAACGTGGGCTACCGAGTGCCGCAGTGGGGTGATGGTACCTCACCTGCAGCTGCTGAGGTACAGGCTTATGCGAGCAGAGAAAAGCTGGCCTAGGAATAGGTTTATACATCAAATGGTTTACTTTTGGTAAGCTTTCATGCAATTTTCCTCTGTCAAGATTTCAGAAATGAGTCAGGTGATCCGTGACCCAGTTTTAAACAGGAAAGTTACCCCACTTGCTATGTTACCAAGAGCAAGGATGGTCATCTGGTGGTAGGCAATACTGAGGAAAAGCAGTAGTTTTTAGTTGTATTTTTCCAATGAGTTGATGTTTGAGCAGCTGGCTTTGTTGAGTAAGAGGTTTTGTTCTAATATTAATTTCTGTAGTGACTTCTACTAAAACAATGGCAACGTGTGTTTAAGACCATTCAGTGTGATAAGGCTGTGTTGAGAATTTAAAAACCTGTTCGTGTCTCTCATACTATTTTTCTGGAGAAAGACATGAGAACAACAGAGTCTGTAATGTGGAGAATGGTGAGCACTTTTTCAGCTGCTTGCTTAAAAATAACTGCATTTTTAGTGACCTACTTCAAATTCAAGTGGCCGTGAGTCTCATACTTGATTCATGTGTAAATCTTGGAGGCTGGAGTTTGTAAAATTCCTTAAAAAAAGAATTGAGTCTGAGATGTCTGATATTTGAGGAAAGACTGACTTTCCAGACTCTCCAAAACAGATAACCATGGGAAAAGAAAACATCCTGATGTCAACAGCTAAGCCTCCCAGATGCTCTCCAGTTCCCCTCAAACCAGCTAGAAGCACTGTGCCAGAAAATGGCATTTTATCTGACAAGCTCCTTGCCTCCAGTGCCAGGCTCTGCCCTTCCAGAGTCCTGAGGGCTGGGGAAACAGAGTAGGTGAGCCCGCAGCTTTTCCCCACATTTTCTCTTGTTTATTATTATTGCCAAAGGAGCATCCATCCCCTTGTTATTTTTCTTTTTTTTTTTTTTTAAATGTTGTGACAAGGGAAGCAACAGCTTTGTGCATATAAGGCTCACATATCTATACGCAGCCCAGCCAACGTCAGCAGCCAAAGAGACCCAGCCAAAGAGACCAGCGGTAAGGCCATGAAGTCTCAGCATCTTTTAGATGTTGTCAGGTTTGCTGCGAATACACAGATCAGCTGGGCTCCTGCCATCAGTCTGTCCGTGTCCAGCAAGCGTTAGTCCAGCTAAGCATTTTAATTTTGTCCAGGATGCCTGGACAGGCAACGGTGTGGGCCACCAGAAGTTCAAAGAGTGCAGAAGCTCGGAGTACATCAGCAGCACTCCAGCCAGAGCTGCTCGAGTGATTTTTAGAGTTGAAGGCTGTAGGGTTGGACAGAAAAAAAAAGAAGCTGTCGGTAAGGCCAGTGATAGGGGAGTGTAGGTGAGAAAAATTTCCCCAGATTTAACACAATCCTAAATATTTTCTTAAAGAGAGTCTCTGAGCTATGCTATGCACCTAAAATAACCTAGAGATTTGAGTCTGTCATGTGCTCTTGTTTAATTAAGGGCTGTTAAGAGTCCTACTGAGACTATTTTGCTAATGTTTGTATTATAAAGGCACTGTGACAGTAATGTGAGAATAACAGGAATAATCCTGTCGTCATAGCAAACACTAAAGGGAGCTCTGTAACTGGCTCTGAGTTTGTGATGCAAGAAAGAGTAGTTCTGCTTTTCTGGTCAGCTACATTTTATGTTTATTCAGTAAAATTCTCTAGTCTGGACTTCTTGATCAAACTCGGAGTTTATATAAGGAAAGGTAATCTTGGTATTAACAGAATGATTTTGATATTTAATTCACTGTACTGAGCATAGCATAGTAAAAAAAAAAAAATCAAGACCTGACTTTAATTTCATTTCCACTTTAATCTGTTTTATTGCAACTTATTATCATAATATGTAGTGTAGCTTTGGTGACATGTTTTCTCGACTCTACCAAACTGAAACCATAGCTGTTTCGTGTCGATAACCTTATGATTCTTGCAGCTGCATCCGAAGAGCCGCCTTCTGAGGATGCTGCTTGTGGACTGATGCAGGCTGACACAGAAAGGCATAATGTGAAGAGCAAACAGAGTTAATACGAGTATAAGAACTGCAAGGTGCAGACAGGGAGTACTCTTTCTGGTTTTGTTATAAGTAACTTGTTTTAGTCTGTTGCAAAAGCTATGTTATTCAAAGAGAGACTGAGAAAATGAATTCTTTTTTATTCCTGAACTGCAAAATTACACATCTTAAAATGATAGTAGAAAGACAGCAGTCCAATTTGATTGGCAAATTAATTGGGATTGAAATATTAGCCATGTGCTGTTTCATTTGGTCTGGGTTTTTCCCAAACAGAAATAGATAAACCTATTTCGAATTTTAAAATCCTTTCACACTTTTAATTTCCTGTAAATACTGTTTAAGATGTTTTGCATTACAGTGGAAACCTGTGTGTTTTTTCAGCTGAGAATTAATCTCCTTACCTACCGATTGCTGATGAGGGTACTGATGACTGATGAACGTCCATCATTTAAAAACTTGAGATATATCACTATAATCTATTAAACCTATCAAATTGTTTTAACTTTCTTGACTATCTTCTCATTCAATGGCAGCAGAAGTTGAGACAGACAGCATTCAGCAAAGCCACACAGTTCGGTGCTGACATCAGTTTTACTTTCATCATGAGTCAATTGGAGGCATCGCTAATTCAATCAGAAAAGACGTTAAACGCTTTCTAGTTGAGTGGATTATTGGGCAGAAGGAATTGTGGTCGAGGCAGTAAAACTCCATCCTGCAACACGTAGGGCTGGAACTCAGATCACAGGGAGCTCTTATTTGGGCCATGTTGGGAAGGAAGACAGGTCTCCTAACACAAACACAGATAATTTTAATGACTTTAATTGTTTTCACAGGAGCCTTTTGAAGAGAAACTCAATTTTTTTAGGACTCCCACAGGATAAAGACAAATTAACCAAGTAAATAGACACAGGGCATCTTAGATTCCAGACAAAACATTTAAGCAAACTGATCTCTTTGACTTCCTTGCAGAATAACTGTCAGGCTTCCCCAGAGGAAGAGGGGTAGCACTGAGCAATCCTCGAGCAATCCCTAGGTGTCATCTGAACCCTTGAAGGCAGTAAAGCCAAACTACTGTGAAAAGCGGTGATTTAGATTTCCCTACAAAACGTTTTTGTCAGTACTGTAAGGTGTGGTACATCAAAGCCCAAGATACTCTTGGATGGAGACAGTTTGCGCTGTAAATTAGAAAAAAAAAAAAAAAGGTTTTATAAGAAGAGCAACAAACAAAATGGATCAAGAATGAGGGAACTGAGATTAAAGAGTTTCCCGAAGTACCAGGCGTGGCTGGATTGACTGATATCCTTGATGACTGTCAGTAAGTCAGGACGCCAAGGCCCAGGACAGCTGGAAGAGGGCCATGTACTCCTGACCGAGTCTGTGTATTCAGGAGGTGTCCCTCAAGAGATGACCCAAACCAGAGCCTCAAAGACGGTCCTCAGTGTTCATCAAGTGAAAGTCTGCTATGGCTGAGTTACTCAAGAGGCGAGGTGATACCACTGCTAAGAAATGCCTTTATTTCAAGTAATTCTGTAGACTGTGAGCTTGGGTGAAACCCATTTGGAAGCTCTATCACCAAGACCAAGGAGATAAACCCCCAAAATAGCTGAAATGTAAAGGAGCTGTTTAGCTACCTGGTTCTGCTCAGTTTGGAAGCAGGCATGACTCTTCATGGCGGAGAAGTTACTTGACTCAGTCCCAGTACTCAAGAGGACACCCCACCCCCTTTGCAAAACAGCTGTGCGTGCATCAAGGAGACTCAGAGAAGATATACCCTTGCCATGTTTGTGTGGTGCTTACTGTGGGGATACAGAGGCAATAACCCACCAGTACGTTTCTATTCTTTTAGCAATTATTAGCGAGTAGAGGTGGGAGAGCCCGGCCCGTACAGCAGCAACTCAGGTCAGACGTGGGTGGGTGTCCAGCACATCCCTCAAAGTGACTCTTGGCAGAAATGAAAGCCAGGAGTGCAGAAGATGATTGTCAGCTACAAAGTGCCGGGCCCCTGAGGGCACCCACTGTCCCTGCCCAGCCCCACCAGGCTCCCCCCAGCCTCCCATGGCCCAGGACCCCCTTTCAGCCCAGCCCGGAGCCATCAGTTAGGAAAGGTCCCGATCAGAGGTCCCTTGCTTGAGGTAACTTACCTTCATCAGAACTCAGATAGAGGCAGCTGTGGCAACAATTTCAAATACTTAAAATATTTGAAAATTTAGTAAAATGTTCTGCCTGTTTTACCAGTAGTCTTGCAGCATTTTCAGGAGGTGTTTCCAATGGCAGGTTGAAGGGGAAATCACAAAAAAAAAATCCCCGAACAGTAAAACCACAAAGTATGGCAATTTGTCAAAACAAGATGTAAAATAGGGGCTTCCTTCCACCTCACCCCAGTAACCAAAACAAACGTGAACAGCTCTCTGTAGCTCCTGCCTGGGCAGCTGCTTCAGCCTCCTGTGGGTCAGTGCTCTTCCCTGGAGGCTGGGTGACTGGACCATCCAGCAAGAGGATAAAGAAAAAAAGTCTGTAGATAAGAGGACTGAGGACAGTGAAGGAAGGATCAAAGAAAAAACAACCAACAACAAAAAAAATACAGCAAAGGCTGTAACAATAAAATTTCCTGTAAGCAGAGCAGAGGTACGGGGCATTCAAATACATGCTCCAACCTTGGCTGATGAACCTCACGGCCAGCAAGCTGGAGCAGCCTGATCTGACCCGTTCAGTCCTACCACCAGTAATGCCTACATGCTCTTCTCCGTACAACCAAGTCCAGCAGTAATAAATGATGCGGGAGCCTGCCTGGACAGAGGATAATTCCAAGAGGTGCAGAGATCAGGTTTTCCCAGAACATTTCTGTAGTCAGCCCAAAGGTGACAGGCGGAATGGGCAGGAATTTCTCCTGGGAGGAGAATGTGAAGAGTATTGCAGAAACTGTGCTGAGATCAGCTTGAAGTTTTCAGGCTGCATTTAAATACTTTCTGTTTGAGCTGCATGGTTGAAATTAATTTGCACAGCAGCTCTGCAACTGCATGTAACATTTTGTTGTTGTTGTTCAGCTAGAACATTAGTTCTCTCATTTGTAAATCAGCTGCTCTATGACCTTTCACTGTGTGGTTTTCTTCTTTTTACCCACTTGTTTAATGAGTTCGGTTTGTGGGTTTTCTCTTCATTTTTCTAATAGGTATTGCAAGAGTGAAGCTACTGTGAGAGCAGAAGAGCGGACCATTTCTGTGCTAAAGCTTTAGTAAATTTTGTAAGACAATTTTCACAGTCATATAAAAAAACCTAAAATTGCATTAAATTGTCTACATAGCTAAAGCAGCAGAGCCTGACACTTAACGTTTGCATACTGCCCAGAGTAAATTTGAGCAGTGCCCCCTTCGCAGCAAACTTGTGTGAGCATTTTGTCCTAATCACTTTTTTTCTGCCAGGGTGCTGATACCTAATGCATCCTTTACTTCCTACTCCCACCTCAGCTTGGTCCCGACAATAAGAAGTGCAGGGAGCAGATGCCTCTCCTGGGACTGCAAGACAGCAGCACCCTGGCCTCATTCTGCAGCTTTGAGAAGCAACCTCAACAGAGTGAGTAGGAGTAAAATATCTGTGATAGCTGATGTGCAGGTCAGTGCAGTTGTCTCTGTTTCTTACAGGGATTCTCGGAAATGCATGAGTCTGCGCAGGCGTGGCCATGCAGGGGGGTCCTACCAGGAAAGCTTCTGTTGTCCTCACAGACAAATAGCACAGCTTATTGCTTCCAGTTTTTAGTATAATAAGCTATATGTAGTCAAAGTTTATTTTAAACCTCAACCATGAAGATTTCCTTTTAAAACTATTGCTATCTAGCAGCTTATGATCAGCTCAGTGGGGCTCAGCTTCGGCTGGACGTGCCTGTACTCACAACGAC
Source organism: Platalea leucorodia (assembly GCF_965183815.1). NCBI lineage: Eukaryota > Metazoa > Chordata > Aves > Pelecaniformes > Threskiornithidae > Platalea > Platalea leucorodia. Next base: position 73,908,080 of record NC_138824.1, read on the forward strand.
CTCTGCTGAGGTGCCACAAAATGAAATGATGGCACTGGAAACTCAGGCAGGGTTGTCCTGCAGAGCCTGAGGAAATGTGGTTAGCCAGTGTGCAAGTTCTTTGTTGATAAAGGTTACAGTCAAACCAAAATGGTTTTCATATAGTGTTTTAAGCATATGGACGCATCACTAAATAAATGGCGTGCTGCAGCCGCATAGTTATGCTATGATCCCTTTGGCCAGGTTTTGTAAAGCTTGTAGTGAAGGCCCAAAGCAAGAGACTGCCACCAATTTTTAAATCTGTTGCACTCATTAGACAGCTGAAAAAAGAAATTATGGACTGCTGACTACCACTCAAGTTGGGAAACCCCAATTAACAGCATAACCAACCCAGGGAAGACTTCCTCATTAATAACCAGTGATGACAGCCAGGGAGCTAAACTGGTTCCCAGAGGTTCCAAGAACCCAGGAGTTTCCCAGAATCACTACCTTTTTGCCCGCTAACATTTTCCTCATAAAAGTTAGATCATCTGGCACAAGCATACACAAGAATAAATTTCAAGTGAATTATACATTCTGGCATTTGTCTTTCTCCCATACAGGCACAGTAATGCCTCCTGGAAATCACTGGCATCAGAAATTCTGAATTCACAAAATGATCTTTAGAAAACTTGATGGGTCAAATTTATGAAGTAGGTGCAGTGATTGAGCCCTCAGCATTTTCATTTGCACATGCCAGTACGGATATGCGCATAAGATGATTGAAATGAATAAAAAGGCAGATAGATTCTTGGCCCAAAAATTATATTCTGTGCATGAAAGCGTTGCCTTATGAAGGCACAGGAGAGCTGTAAGTATTTTGTTACAATGGCTGTCAGAGGGTTTTTTGGGGGGAGAAAAATAATCCCCAGTTAAAAATAGGTCGCAAATTTTCTAGTTCATTTCTTCGCTTGACTGAACTGTAAAAGATTTAGTTCCCTAATTATACCAACACAATGGCTTAACTTGTTGAGTTGTGAAAGCTTGCTGTTATTCTTAATCAGCATCTCTAGTTCAGCAATAGTAAGCCTGTGACAATGAGAGAAAACAGAAAAAGATGCATGGTTTCTGCCGTTAAAAACAATTATTTCCCATGCGTTTTAGTGTTGAGGCACTTCTTGTACTCGAAGCTGTCAGACCCCCAAACACATTACCATCGGAGTAATTTTTCTTCAGCAGCTACTGTACCTTGCCAGGCAGCAGGAGGCTCGACAGCAGTGCTGGCTATTCGTGTAGCGTAAGCCTGTTTCTGGGTTGTGAGATGACTGTCTCGCTGCTAACGGGCTAACAGAGCACGCTCTGCAGGGGAAACGCTTAAAGACTTCAGATTAGAGTCATCCTTGGCGTAACTTAGAGATACTCAAGTTACATTAGCATTGAGTTGGATTGCAGAATAGATGTTTTCTTCTTTCATTGTTACCGATGTATCTGAATTTCCACTGTTATAAATAACAATAGATTTTTCCTTCTGAACTTCCTCTTGAGCCTCAACAAATTCATATACTTGCTTTGCTCTGCCTTCCACCCCCTGCATTTTCTTGTTGCATTTCCTACTAGCATTTTCTATCACCTGCAATGCAGGCAGTATCTTCTTTTCTTAGAGAAAGGCTGAGGCGCTGACAAGATGACTGACGCCATAAAAGGGAGCATCACAAGATCACTGATGACATAAAAGGGACCATGATTTCAATTTATTAAGAACTCTGCTTTCAATTTTCTTTTTTCGCCATTTCAATATCCAGATCTCACATTCTTGGAAAAGCCACGTCTTGGAAAGGCAGAGAAGCCAGCTAAGACCACAGACGATCCCCACTCTGACACTTAGAGTGTAATATACTAGTAATAGGTTCACCTTTAAAAATCAGCAGTGGAAATGAAATGTAGGTCTTCTCTCGGGCGCAGAAGAGCTCCCCTAGCTGGGTACCCGTCAGGCTGCTGCAGCCGGTTCAGGGATGCTGGACTGTGCTGTCGAGCACCCCGTAGCCCACAGGCAGGCTGCAGTGCTGGTTTTCACTTCACCTGAACACTTCCCCAGCTCACGCTCTGTGCCCGGCTCTTATGTCAAGCAGCAGAGAGCAGCAGTGCACCTAACTTTACAGCTAACTTTACCAGTTCTCAGTTAGGAGTAACTGGAGAAATTTGGGAGAGAGGAGTGAGGAACGTGCCTCCTCCCTTCCAATTCTACATGGTCCCCAATCTCAGCCGCTAGCTCCCCTCAGTCTGGAGGGGCACTGAGGGGTCTCGTACCTTGCTGCTGCCCCCGCTCTTTTGCAGAGAGCCACGGGGTGGTATGATTCGCGTGGTGACTACTTGATTACATTAACCAAAAGCTGAAGCTGTACACCTGCCTTCTTTCAAAGCAGCCCACAAACTTAGAGTTTGAACTTGTTCCAGTTCAGCTAGCGGAAGGAGTACACAGACGAAGACAGTCATGAACACCAGTTTTCCTGCCCCGTTTCCTTGTCTTTCTTGCAGGTACTGAAGAGTGGCCTCAGAGGTATGTGCAGAGAGGAGAATTACCACCTTCTGCGTATGGCTTTGCATCTGAAGTCCCTTCCACCTAGCTGCTCACCAGCCCCCAGGTTAGAAGTCTCCTCTCCTTTTGTCCAACTTTCCACTTTCTTCATGTGCTCTAAATTTCCACCGAGCCTCTCAAAACTTCTGTGATATTTTTGACCTTTTGCAGGCCCTCAATCTCTGTTCCTCTTTGGGGGAAACTCCACTGCAAAAAATCCCTTCTGTGCCGGCCGCCTCGCCTGGACCAGCTTCTCCATCCCACTATTCTCAACACATCCCTTCTGAAATGGGAGCTGCTAAGACTGGTCTCATATGTGAAACATGTGGTATTGCATATGTTGAAACATCTGATGACAAAGCAACTTCAAAAATAAAAATATTGTCCTAGGTTGTCTGCTTCTTGAAGCTTTTCAAGCTACCATTAACCACAGGCTTCCTTTTGGCTGAAGCCTGTGAGTGACAATATGAGCAAGCACAGCGCTCATTAACAGCCAGGATGTTTGAGGGCGGTGCTCCCTGTGCAAAGCATATTTAATTTTATCAGCTAATCAAGCTATTTTTAATCACAAAGCGCTCTTTGAAAATGACAAGAGCGTGCGAGAGCTGAAAGATGGCTAGATATAGAGGCAACTATTTCTATTTTGAAACCTCTGCTGAGAAGATAAAAATGATTCTGAGGCTGAAACGCAGTGTTCCAGCATTTGCTGTCTCTCTTGTCAGCAGAAGTACCGTGGGAGATGGAAGGGCAAAAATTAAGTTAGAGAGACAATACACAGGAAGCCAATGTTACGTTAGATTAAAAACAGCCAGTACTTTCAGTGACAAGCTTGGAAGCTAGAAAGGAAATACTGCTATACTAAACTATGCAAAACATGTTATGCCTATATTCTTTTTTTGACCCCTTTATAAAATAACATAAACCACAGAATTATCACCAAGAAATGGCAGGAGATAGATGCCAAACAGGCAGGCTGCTTTGCAGATCGATGAAGAAGAACCTGGCTGCCTCTCTCAGGTACGGAACTGTCCTGCTCTCAGGAGGAGATGCAAAAGATCATCTGTATATGTAAATGGAGTCTTTATGGCTCATAGAAAAAGCCTAGATGGGGGAAAATCATCCCTCTTCTCTGTGCTGAAGAGAGAACAAATTAATACAGAACTGAAAAGCGAGAAAAGCGAAAACCAATCTCTTCCCAGCTCTATTCGGACCAGCAACCCGCTCCCCAACGCTCAAACTGGGTACTTCCCATCACCCCTCAGGAAGGCTGGAGCTCGGCAATTTCAAGCCAAGCTCAGGCACCTGCTGGGTGGCAGAATGAATACCGGCCTTGCTGGATCCTCCCCATGCCAAAAAAGCCCTAAGCCAAAACAACCAAAGTAAACACTTACAGGCTAATCCTCTTTCAGTAGAGGAACCCATGCGAAGGTGCAGAACAAAACATTTACTCTGGTTCTTTCTTGGTTTGATAACCTTTTGACAACAGACTATGCTTTTATCTTAGTAAAGATGTAGCCTGTGGTAAAGTGATTTGCGTCTTCCACTTTTTCCAGAACGGTTGCCACAGAAGTTTGTAGCTCCGTTGTCTAATGTAGTAACACACACGTAGTTTTATTTCTATGGTTTCTCATTTGTCTGGCAGGCCATCTTACTCTGTGAGATGTAGGCAGGGGCAGTTTAGGTTGGCTATTAGGAAAAACTTCACCGAAAGGGTGGTCAGGCACTGGAACAGGCTGCCCAGGGAAGTGGCTGAGTCCCCATCCGTGGAGGTATTTAAAAGACGGGTAGACGTGGTGCTTGAAGACATGGTTTAGCGGTGGACTTAGCAGTGATAGGTTAACGGTTGGACTCGATGATCTTAAAGGTCTTTTCCAACATTAACGATTCTATGATTCTATGATTCATTCTTTCCAAGACAGCTTTACTTCAGTTAGGCAGCTTTAAGACCTTGATTTTAGTTTTTAGACAAGTACGTGTCATAGAAACCAATACAGGATTAGTTTAAGGTAACATGTATTGCACTGCGGCTCCGTTGTCGGCGATAGTGTTGATGCTGCTCCCAACTCGGCATTTCGGAAACCCCAGCAGCTCAGAGTTACCCATTCTCATCTGCACGTCTCAGGATCCCATCTTGGTAAATCTTCCAAAATTGCTATTTTGCATGATGCCACAGAAGCCAACTACACTGGAGATGCCTCTCAAAATACTAGATACACGTTTTTTGGATTGGGGAAGTTTTTTTGGCAAGACTGTGACCTGGTTTTGGCAAGTGTGGTTTTATTCTGTTGTTCTCCTTTCGTCACTTGAGGGTCTGGATGAAATCCTGGCCTTTACAGAGTCAGAGCTGAAACCCGCACTGGTGTATATTGCTGTTTAAAAAGCCCAAAGCCATGATGAATATAAGCGGTGAAATGTATGTTGGGGCAGAATTTCCTTTCCAATGCCATCATTTCTACATTCTTCTGCTCAGGAGCCTACAAGTCTTCTTTGGCACCATCTACTCACTCAGCATGCCATAAACCGCAGGAAGCCCAGTCTTTAACACTTACTTAAAGAGGTCAAGTCAAGTGTTAGCAGGCAGACTGCTGGCTCGCCACCTGGACAGAAAAGCAGCATGCATTTTCTCTCACGTTGCTTTGTGCTCCTTGTATTTTGCCCAATAAATTTGAAATAAGATTATTCTTTAATAGCTAGACATTCAGACTATGTGCAGCAGCTGCAAAATCCCTGTCTATATATCTATACTATAGAAGGAGCACACTTAGAACCTATGTAACTAGTGGGTCATTTCTGCGCCCTGTTGTATGCGATATCATCGACGAAGTTTGCGTCATGTGCCTTACCACCGTTGCCCACATACATACCGCATAGACTATTGTGGGAGTCCAAGCACCACACACCGAGGGTGAGAATGTGTTATCCTTGCTGAATTTCACTCTGCACGCCATACTTAAATATTAGTAGTGTTTTACAGAGGATGCCATCCATCGCCTGGGGGTGAGGACAGTCAGCAGCCCCCGCTACGCAGTCAGCAGGACGGGGACATCGCTTTCCGGCCAGGTGGATGCCTTAACCAGGAAGACGGGATCGTGGTCCATCTCCTTCTGTGAGCATCTTCCAAGGTCAGGCAGGGGCTGGGCTAGAGATTTTGAGACTATACCTTCGAATTTAAACACCTGAAGTCAACCTCTTGTTGACTCGCCATCCCACAAGAGATTTATTTAAGCTAATCTTAGATGTCTAACAAAACTAGAAGTGTAAGCCTGAGCCGGTAACGTTATGCTCCTGCTGTAGTTAATAAAGAGAAGGGTTATCAGAAGGCTCTCAGACATCCAAGACAGGTTGAATGTCCCTCTCTGGGTGCCCATTTTTTCCTACCAACTGCAAAGGGTGACCAGCTCAGACAGACACGAAACTTTTGGGTGCATAAACTGGAGCAATGAGTCACGATCGAGATGTCCGCACCCCATCAGCTTGCGCATAGACAAAAGCGTGGCTGAGAAATCCCGCAGCTCTCTACAGCGCCGAGCTGCAGTATTTCTGAAACCCACTGCAGATTTTAATAGCTGTCATCCATCCTAAAAATACATTTGCACCTCTCGTCGGTACCGTAGCGTGTTCTTTCTCTGGAGACCTGCGGGAGCAAACGCCGCTCCCTCGGGTCAGCCTCAGCTGCTCGGCACCCGTCCCGGCTAACGCGCCTCCTGTGCGGTGCGCCCTTGCCCGGGCGGGGGTGACTCCCGGCAGGCCGAGCCCGCCCCTCCGGCCCTGCCCGTGGGGCGGCCCGGAGCCCCGCGCAGCGGCGGCGGCAGCGGCCCCGGCCCCGCCGGCGGCTCCTCAGGCGGCGGCGGCGGCGGCGGGCGCAGGTGCGGGCGCTTCCGCGTCGCGCTGCGAGGAGGGGGAGGCGGCGGCGGCGGCGGCGGCGGCAGGGGCGGGCGGGCGGGCGGCGGGGCCGGCGGCCCCGAGCCTGGCCGGCGTGCCCGTGGGCGTGCTCCCCGGCGGGGAGGGCCGCCCGCAGCCCACACCCCCCGCCGCCGGCGCCGCTAACTTTGCTTCTCCGCGGAGAGCCGCCCTCCGGCAGGCAGCGGGTCGGCGGAGCGCCGGCGGTCCGGAGCCGCCCCCCCCACCCCCGCCGCGATGAAGGGCCGCCGGCGGTGGCGGTGGCGGGGGGAGCACCGCCGGTTCGCCGCGGTGCTGGTGCTGTACACGCTGCTGCTGCTGCTGCTGGTGCCCTACGCGCTGGACTACGGGGCCAGGCGGGGGCGGGCGGACGAGGAGCCGCTGCTGCGGCGCTGCCCCAGCCTGGAGGAGGCGCTGAGCGAGTGGGGCTGGGAGCAGCGGCAGCCGCCGCTGGAGGAGGAGGAGGAGGCGGCGGCGGAGGGCGGCACGGCCGGGGCGGCGGGGAACGGCAGCGCGGCGGCGGCGGGGAAGCGGCACATCTACCTGCACGCCACCTGGCGCACGGGCTCCTCCTTCCTGGGGGAGCTCTTCAACCAGCACCCCGACGTCTTCTACCTCTACGAGCCCATGTGGCACCTGTGGCAGGCGCTCTACCCGGGGGACGCGCTCAGCCTGCAGGGCGCCCTCCGCGACATGCTGCGCGCCCTCTTCCGATGCGACTTCTCCGTCCTGCGCCTCTACGCCGCCCCGCCCGGCCCCCGCGACCCGCTGGCCCCCGCCCCGCCCGCCGCCCCCAACCTCACCACGGCCGGCATCTTCGGCTGGCGGACCAACAAGGTGATCTGCTCGCCGCCGCTCTGCCCCGCCGCCCCGCGGCCGCGCCGGGAGATCGGCCTGGTCGACGGCGCCGCCTGCGAGGAGACCTGCCCGCCGCGGGCGCTGCGGGAGCTGGAGGCCGAGTGCCGCAAGTACCCGGTGGTGGTCATCAAGGACGTGCGGCTGCTGGAGCTGGGCGCCCTGCTGCCGCTGCTGCGGGAGCCCGGCCTCAACCTGCGGGTGGTGCAGCTCTTCCGCGACCCCCGCGCCGTCCACAACTCCCGCCTGAAGGCCCGGCAGGCGCTGCTGCGGGAGAGCATCCAGGTGCTGCGCAGCCGCCACCGCGCCGAGCCGCGGGGGCCGCCCCGCCAGCAGCCGCAGCAGCCCCTGCTGCCGCCCGGCCTGCTGGGCGGCGGGCGGGCGCCGCAGCCGCAGCACCGCGCCGAGTTCTTCCTCGGCGGCGCGCTGGAGGTGATCTGCCAGGCCTGGCTGCGCGACCTCCTGCTGGCCCGCCGCGCCCCGGCCTGGCTGCGCCGCCGCTACACGCAGCTGCGCTACGAGGACCTGGTGCGGGAGCCCCGCGCCCAGCTGCGCCGCCTGCTGCGCTTCGCCGGGCTGCCGGTGCCGCCCGCCCTGGAGGCCTTCGTGCTCAACATGACCCGCGGCGCCGCCTACTCCTCCGACCGGCCCTTCCTCATCTCCGCCCGCGACGCGCGGGAGGCCATCCACGCCTGGCGGGAGCGCCTCAGCCGCCAGCAGGTGCGGCAGGTGGAGGCGGCCTGCGGCGAGGCCATGAGCCTCCTCGCCTACCCCCTCAGCGGCGGCGACGCCCGGTAGCGCCCCGGCCCCGCGCCCGGCGGGGAGAGCCCGCCGCCGGCTGAGGGCCGGCACCGGCGGAGGCGGCGCGGGGCCGAGCCGCGCCCGCGACGGGCCCGAGGGCGGGCGGGCGGGCGGGCGGGCGCCGGGGCCCGGCTCTGCCGAGGCCCGGCTCTGCCGAGGCGGGAGGGCGGGCGCCGTCGGGCAGAGCTGAGCGCGGGGCTCCGCGGCTGAGCGTGGCGGCGGCCGGGCCGCGCTCCTCACGGGCCGGGCGCTCCCGCCGAGGCCGAAGGAAACCCGCCTGGCCTCCGGTACCGGCAGCGCGGCGGGGTCCGGGCCCCCCTTCCCGCCGTGGGCCGCGGTGGCGTGGTGTTTCCCCTGGGGACCGCGGCCGCCCCACGCCGGGGTGCGTGGAGAGGGCACCGGGGGTGCTTCGTTGGAGAGCAGGGTTTGGTGAGGGCTGTCCTCGGGGCACGGCGTCCCTCTCGGAGCCCTTCTAACGTCAGACGGCGACCACGCACGAAGCACGGGCGTTCTTCAAAAAAACCGTGTCCAAACTTAAAAATCTCTGGAATAAGACCCTCAGCAAGGAACCCGAGGGCCGGAAAGGTGTTGCTGTGCGAGCACCACCTCGCCCGAGCGCTGAAGCGCGCTTGGCTCCGTCGCGTCGCTACCGAAACCCGTACGAGGGGCTTCTGCGAAGTTCGCTGCGGAGGTCAGCGCAGGCCCGGAGGGCGGGGGGCTCGGCTCTCCTGCCCCGGCCGGGTCGCTCTGCGGCGCTGGGCTCTGCCCCTGCGGGTGCCGATGCTCCGGGGAGGGGGGCACCGGCTGCGGGAGGGGGAACCGCGTCCACCCCCATCCGTCGTTCAGAGCAGCGGGGTAAGCGGTCGTGCGGAGGGGGTAAGCGTTCGCCTGCTTACGTGTTTCAAAGGTGTTTGTGGCAGAAATCTTTGCTTTTCTAAAGAAATCTGTAATTCTTTTTAAAGTAGGATTTTTTTTTTAATATATTGGTATAGTTAGGTAATGATACTCATGCGAGATACGGGTGACTAACGTGTTTCTTGGGGACACGCGTAGAGGTGACTGTAACTGGAAGGCGAACGCTCGATATTTCCATTTTGTTTCCTCAGCCAGATGAGAGAATCACTTTTCTTCCCCCGCTTCCGGGCTGACACATTGTGCCGTGCACGGGGTCCTCCTGCTCACATCCCTTCCGAACAATAACATCCTCTCAGCTGGCAACTGCTGGACAAAAGCAAATGTTTCCGAACGAGGCTAAGGCAAATTAATCGCAAAGTTCCCAAATAAAAGCTTGTATTAAAAAAAAAAAAAAAAAAAAAAAAAAAGAAAAACTTAAGTTTCATTTTGGATTTGGATTTTAAAATGACATTTTCCTGTAGGCGTCCTGCAACCTGTATGAGAACAGTGTGCGTGTGTGTGTGTATGTGCGAGTACCTTTTTTCCTTTATTTTTTAATTTGGGGATAGAAGGTTCAATTGTAACTAGGGACGCAGTATTGTAACTTCTCAGAGACTGCTTTTGAGTCCATTACGGTCTGGCAGCATTTAAACAGCCCCACGAGAGTATACAGGGTTATAGGGATGTTTACGTGCAGTCCTCAAATACAAACTGAGCTACATGAACTTCAAATGGAGGATAATCCAGGATCAGGAAGAAAGCTATATTTATATAAAGTGCTGGAAATAAAAGCAGTTCAAAGGCGTTACGTTATCTTTGAGGAAACATTTGAATCACGCTGTAGGTTTTCGTGCTCTGAATATTGTGCTGTAAAACATGTCAGTGAGTTAGGATGGACCTTCGTTTATTTTAGCTCTTTTTTTTTGTTCCTCGACCCTCCCACCTGAGAGTGCATTGGCACAAGGAGCAGGTTTCTTTCATTATCTGACAGGAAAATGTAGTCATAAAAATGTTTTTGAGTAAATCTATCCATTTCAGGTAGCGTGCTTCATACAATTCTGTTTCGTTTGGCTTCTGCTTGAAGTAAAAATGGTTTTGTGCTGGAACAACCTTCCATATTCTCTAAGGGATGTTGCTGTATTCCCTCACAGGCACCGCGAGAGCAAAATTTGTCTCTGGGTGTTCTAGTGGTATTTAATAATGGTATTTGTATAGATGCACAATACCTGTATTAATGCCTTGATAAGCTGTGGGTAACCTAATCTGGAAAGCTTTTCTGGGAATACACCCAGCCTGGCTTGTACTGACAGGTTTGGGAAGAAAATAATGTTTTCTTGCATGCCAAAAGACGATACGGTACTTACTTTCTTCTGTCGGATGGGAGATTAAAATCCAGTATGTCTTGTTGATTTGTTTTTAGCAAGTTGCAGTCACGTATTTGTATGGTGCAACTGTTAAGCATTCACTTCACCTCGACAGGGAATCTCCTCTTGCTGTCCCAGGTGGTAAATGTCTTTCGTAAGAAGTTTTTAGAAATCCACGCTTAGTTCCACTTACACCGGTTCATCATGATAAAGAAAGAAGTGTTGCCATCTAGCTTAACCTGTTGCTGGGAAGAAACGGACTAATTGAAAATTATTTAGTGTTTTCTGAAGCAGTTTCCATGTTTGACGTAGATGCACCTTCTGTGTCAAGACTTATTTCTCTCAATGGAAGTTGTTCACTAACACAATTGCTCTTTATTAGGGATTAATTCAATTTTTTTCTCACCCCAAGCTGTTCTTGTAGGTGTTTTTGTATACTGTGAAAAGGGCTCTGTTTGGCAAAGCGTACAAAATATAGCAAGTGCAATTCCTGGTTTGCAGTCGGGTCGCCTGAGTTCATTAGAAGACTCTAAAACAACCTACAGGGAATATCCAAAACTGACACAGGAGTGAGTAGCCCGGAGTGGGATCTTTGAGCAGGACGTGCAAGAGCATCTAAGACTGGATGACAGTTGCTTCATGAGTGATGTCGCGACGTGTGCGCGTCAGTCACTAGGCGGCTTTCCAAAACTCCCCCGCCTAAGGAGACTGCTGAGGCTCACCCACAAACGCGTCCAGTTTTTCTCTTCAAGGTGTTTTGATGCGGTCGGAAAGCATCGTTCAGGGTGCTTACAGCGTATCCTCATTGGCTTTGTAACCCACAACTTGAAGGAAAAAAAAAAAAAAGAGTACAGTCAAATGACAGTGTTGGTGCTTACCTGAAAAGACAGGAACAGGTCTGATGAGGGCGACCAGCGTGGAGTTTCACTGGCAGAGGTCTTTGGAAGTAAGTAGAACCTGCTGAAAGCAGGGCGCCCATGGTTAAACTGCATTTTGAGAGCAGCTGGACATTCGTGGCTCAGTCACCAGCTTTTTTTACTGTTACTGGGCTCAACTGAGATTTTGAGCTGAAATCCCAGTTCTACTGAATGACGCAGAAAACCGAAGTGTAACTGCGTCTTTCAGAGCAGAGGATGGCATGAGCATGATAAGCAAGGGAACAATAAACACATTTTATAGGCGAGCCGAACTTGGCAGGCTTAGAATCAGAGAGCAGCACTGAGCCACGGAGTTTTAGTAGTTCAGACTGAGATTTGGGAAAAACACCTACTTTTGCTACATTACATATAGTGAATTAACAACTTTTATATATTAAAAAGTCGTACTGGGAAACGGGAACGAAACTGGCAAATGCTCACAAGGCTTATTTCTGTCATCTGTTTTTACTTAACTTTTGGTCATCATGTGTTTGCCTTAAGGGAGGTAGAAACGGGTACAGTAATTGTACATAAAAGGCTGTGATATTTCCACACTGGAATTGTTAATTGCTCTCTTACAACATTATATCCGTAGTTAAATTGTTGCTTTTGGTGAGACGACTGTAGCGACATACTTGTGAGAAACGCTTAAAGTCCCGGGTCAAGAAACGCTTACCCCCTGCGCCACTTGCGCTCCCTGGAACGTTCCTGATGGAGGCCTTGTAGATACCCGCGGTACGCGCGCACATACTTCGGACGCAGTAGAAATAGTTTAGTAGCTCTCCCAGTTGCAGTATCCTCTGAGAAGCGTTAAACGGTCGTGAAGTGACTTACTTAACAACTTCAGTATTGCACGGGTCATTTTAGTTCCCCCTCTGCCCCATCAGTCTGTGCATCAAGAAAAGTTCTGAGTTTCTACATTAAGTTCTCGATATCACCGCTTTCAGTAAGCCCGATGATAAAAAAACGGTGCAGAATTTCTGGGTTTATTATGGTAATGCAATTAAACAACAATTTCGGCGAAGAACTGAGCTCCTGAAAGACTGAGCGCCAACAAACCTGACGGCACGTTCTCTTCCTTTCGTGACCACGCAGGGCTGCCACGGAGACTCTGATGGCGTCGAGTACAGGGACAGTAAGTGCGGTGCACGTCACTTCTCAGAATCAACCTGCGATCCGTGCAGCACCGGGACTCTCTCAGATGTTGTTTTGCCATTCCTATTTAACTTGACAGGACACCAGCCACCGTGGGGATGGATATGGGGAAAACCAAGATTGTCAAAGCAAATCTCGCGCTAGTAGAAGCTTTCGATGCCTCGCTGGCTACTTGGACGTGAGTGAGGGGCAGGGGCCGGCTTGTCCTTCCCTTGACTGCCATTTAAAGCGATGAATGTTAAATCCAAACTCGTTAAGGTGGTGGTTTTCAGTGGCTGAGGGACCTGTTGCTTGTTGCAGAGCCGTACTTTTGGCAGTCTCGGCGCCGGGCAAACGGCTGGAAGCTGTTTAATGTTTTAGTACTTTGAGCGTGTCTGGGTATTGAGTCCCGGGAAGTTCTTGCTTCCAGCACCAAGGCGTTAAGCTCTGCTGCTGACCTGCGGCACCTGCAGCGCCATTTCTTGGTGCTGGTAAATGGGAATCGAGTCTTTCCCCGGCGCTTCCAAGTTCATCACCCCGTTTCCAATCGTCCACCTTTGCCGAACTTCAACTGTGCGTAGGCTGAAACTTTTCATCTCGGGCTTAAGGTTCATGTCTCCTTGGGAAACTTCAGTTAAAACAGTGCATGTTCTTTTGGACCCAGGGTGAGGATGTGGTGGTCTTTTGCCTATGTTCAGATACGCTCGCAGATGTTTCTTTGAAATCCTTTGTCACTTCAGTGCTTTGGGACGGGAGCTCCAGTTCGGGTAGAGGAAATGGCCTCTGTGTAGAGGATGCCCGCCGTGTTCTGTTTTTACCTCTGCCTTCTATTCTGATTTGGCCAAATACATTGATGTCTGTAAAAAAACAGGTAGCATGTGCTCAGTAGAAGTGGTTTTGGTATGTGTGTGCATCTTTATTTTATACCAAATAAAATCTGCATTGGTTTTATCTTCAGTGAGCATGCTCAAACCTCTTTCTTTCCCACAGGAAAGCTCGGTGTGGTATAGGACATACAGCTGTGGGAATCACAGCTGTGTAGCTACGGCTGGGGCTGCGGCGCTGGGGCTGAGCAGGGAGGAGTCTGCCATTCCTGCGCTCCCCCTGGTCCCTTCTCCTCTAGCCCCTCTTCCCCTGTTGCTTGTAGTCCTAAGGAAGACTCCTGAATCCAGCGTTCAGCTTTCCAGTGCTTAATAATGGAAAGGACTAGAGGTGAGAGGGAGAAGACGTGGGTGACGGATGGAGTAAACACGAGGGGGCAGGGGAAAGGAATTGCCTTTGAGTTGTAGAGAGCGGGATTTGTTGGGCAAAGGGCTTGGGTGTGAGAGGGATGAGGGGCTGGGATTTGATGAGGAGGGGCAGCTGGAAGCTGTGACTGGTTTAATTGGAAAAGGCAGCTAGGAGCATGTGGGAGGGAAGGAAGGGACATGGGGAGAGCAAGCTGGGAGGAGAAGTAGGGACCAAGAGCTGGGCTGCAGCGGGGCGCTGGGAATTGCCCCGAGCGTGTTGTTTGGAGGAGATGGAGGGGGAGAGCTCAGGGGGACGGAGAACAGGGTGAGGCCGAATCCAAATTGTAGAGGGAAAACTGGAAGCTCTTCAAAGTCGGGTCTTCCCGCTTCTCTGTTCCAATGGCCGTGCAGACAACTGGTGGGGGACCAGCCCCGCCGGTGGAGTGCTGGTCCACGCAGCAGCGGCCGCTTGCCTTCCGCTCTCCCTTTCTCAGCCCATACAAACACGTTTTCTCCTGCAAACCAGGCTCCTCTCTTCCCCTCTGCATAAGGAATTTACTGATGGCCCCACAGCTCTCCTAGCAGCATCGGGGTGGGAGGCATGGGAAGAAGTTCTCTCCTGCAAAACTGAAGTAAAGCTTAAGCTTGTACAAATAGAGTCTTCCCCCGCCTCCTGACACTGTCAGGCTCAGCTTGTGAGTGCAAGGGACGATGTGAGAGCTGCCTCATCCAGCTGCCTTGGCCTGAGCTGCGTTCGGGGGTGCCTTTGCGCTCCCTTCGGCGGTGGCCGTTACCACCAGCTGCCCGAACAGAGGGGTCTGGAGGAGGCCCTTGGCCGTGTCCTCGGTTCAAGCGACAGATGTTTGCACGCTGGATTTAAAAGTGCCAGTTCTAGCAGTGACTCACATGAATATCGCTGACATCTATTGTTTTCAGTATGAGCTTTTTAAAAAATGCCAGGAAACCTCTTGTACGCGCACGCTGTTACAGAGACGTTCAATGTCTGTGCTGCAAAGTCAGTCAAGCCCTGAAGGAACTCTGCAGCCTCCCCTTTCATGCTCCTTGACAGTCATCTCTCATCACAGCTGGTTGGTTTGTCTCCTCTACAGCACTTGGTCAACGCGCAAGGTTAGACCCATCTGGGGCAGGCACGGATCGCGCAGCGCGTCTGGCACCGCGAGCATTGCCTGGTCTGCGGCAGAAGCTAGAAAGCGCGCAGGAATCCGGTAGGAGACCGAAGGAGGAGAAAGGATGGGGGCAGTGTCTCATGGTTGAGGTATTCAAAAGCTCTTGGAGGAACTGGACTCAATCCCTGGCGCCAGACTATCTGTGAGATGTTAGACAAATAAGTTAGCTTTTCTGAGGAGGCCAAGTCCGTATCAGGCTGCCAGAGGCTGAGTGACACATTTGGTATGCCGGAGCTGGCTTTGCAGCGCTGCCGCAGCAGCAGTCGGCGCATGGGTGTGCCTGCTCGGGGAGCACCGGTGGCTCGGGGGGGACTCTGGGCCCCTGGGCGAGCTAGTTCTGAAGAGGGCAGATGTACGGTGGCATTAACGTGTTTTTTTCTCCTAGTCGCCCGAGTCCCAAGGGGATGAATTCAGATTTTTAATAGATACAGAGAAATGTCAAGTGAAATAACAGCCCTCTGTCTTGGAGAAGACTGAGCTGTGTGGTTCATTTAGCATCAAGGTTGAAAGAGGACAGCGGTGCTCAGCAGCATGAGCAGCAGTGTGGGAGAGAGGTAATCCAGCCACGGACAATACTGGCAGCGGAACAGATGTTTGTACATGAGCAATGAATCACTTCAGCCTGGAAGTTGGGAAAAGTGGTTGTTTTTTTTTTTTTTAAACCATGAGAACAGCATGGATCTGGAGCAGGAAGGGAAGGAAAAAAGACAATTCATTTTAAGAGACAGCTCCATTAATTTAGAAATAGAAAGGAACCGATACGGTAGACAACCATGTTATGGTAAGAGATGAAGCCGTGTGATCCAGGAGCCCTGTGGTCTGTGGAAGGTTCCGTGCGGAGTGCTGAAGACTTCTGAAAAATCAGCTTTACTGTACAAAAAGACCCGAGCCCCCAGTTTAAAGATGCTTTCTGCATTTTGTTTGTGCTCTGTGGAAAGGAGGCAATGCTGACCTTCACGGAAATGTTGTAAAATAGTTTGTTCTGGAGTACTCTGCAATAACCTAATGTCTCGTGACATTTCCTAGGAGGAAATCTGGTCATTTTATCTTTGCCAGGATTTGAATAAAATATACCGGAGCTGTACAATAAATCAAGAGTAGAACAAACCCCACACCATTAACTCAGTAATTTTTGCCCTGTTTTTTTGAGGAGACGGGAGCTGAGGGGAAAGGAAAGGCGGTATGCGTTTGTGTAAGCAAAAGCTGTGTGGTTATTCACTTGCAATGGGTAGAAATCCCAGCTGGGGAGGCAAGTGTAGGGCGTGGGGCCATACAACCCTAACGCTACCCTAGCAGTGGATGAGCTGTCTTTAATGTTTTGCCATAGAGCTGTGAAATGATTTGCACCTTGGTTATTTATGCACACACATGAAACGGTACAAGTTTCAGCTGTGCTCTGGATAGCATTTAAAGCCCAGCAAAGATGTAAGTGCATGTGTTAAAATAACGGGAAAGGGCTGCAGGAGATGAGCCGAGGTACAGCAGAGGCCTCTCGGATGGAAGTTTTGGAAATCTTGCCTTGGCTTTTCACAATCATTTCAGCTGCTGCTTGAGCAGGGTGACTTGGGTGAGCTGTCATGCCCCCCCCCCCCTTTTCCTAAAACCAGTTTAAGAACAATTTGTGATACCTAGCTTTATCTCAAATGGATTTAAAGACGATAGGATGGGACATTTGTCACCTGTCCCAAGTTGTTCTTAAAATCATTAGGGATGGAGACTTCCTATCCTCCAGCAGTCATTTACTCCACTATGTCAGTACGTCCACTGTTAAAAACTGCTTTCAATCATCTATTTGAATCTTTTTTGATTCCGTTTAAGCCTGTTACTTCTCTTGCTGGCTGTGGAAAACAGTCTGCTACCATTTCTCTGTGCTAAACTTGGTCTTATCACAAGCATGTAATTATATGTTTCTTTTTTACGCAACAACAAAAAAACCCCAACTAACCAGCTTTCAAGCCTATTGGTTTCCAATTCAGGTCTCAATTTTACAGTTCTTGTTTTGATAGAGCGCTTTGGTTCGTTCATCCTTTCATATTGAGCAACTTCCATACTCCACCTGACTCAAGCCCCAGTTCTGCCTTAATGCCACCAGATCAGATAAGCAGATAAACATTTCAGTCATTTATATACCCTCAACTTCTTGCACGAAAAGAGGTGCTTTTGCTTACTTGAAACTTGGTCTTGGCTGTTCACAGAAGTTTTCACGTCTAAGATGTGGAAACTGATAGAAAGCAGGAGCCAGCCCCGAGCTGCCTTCTGATCGAGTGAGTGACTGCTGGTTATACTCTGCAGCAAACGAGGAGTCGCTTCCTTTTGCACCCTAAACTGTAAATTGGAAACCGTATCTTCCTATTGATTCTCAGTAAACTCTTAGTAAAATATTTATGTTAGTTGGCTCTTCTAAGAACTTACAATTAAAGCAGTTACGTTCAGACGGGCAGTAACTAGCCAATGTTTCTTAAACCTTGTTCCTTAATGGGAAAGGAGTTAAAATCTTGACAAGTGATATAGGTTATGTGTAGCTGCCTTGATGCTTCTGCACTGGAAAATGGCCATCCTGCTGCTTTTAGCTCTCCACTGTAGGTTTTTTAGCTCTCCACTGTAGGTTAATGTGTTGCTTGTAAACTGGTAATGCTAACCTTGAAGGAAAGAGCTAGTAAGCAGTTTTAAGACTGAATAAACTCAGCTTATTTCTAAACTGAGTTTCAGGTTGCTTGGAGCTGTCGAAGCGTGTGCGGTCATGCCTGTACCTACAGCTCCACAGATTCCTGCCAGGAGGAATTCCAGCTGCGAGGCACCGAGCTCCCCAGGGCTGCCCCGGAGCGCTGCGCAGCGGGCAGAGGCAGAGCGCGAAACCCCTTTACTGGCTACAGTGCAGGCGTCGCCGGCTCCCCATCCTCCGGGCAAAAATCCCGCCCTTCTGAAGAGTTAGGCTGTGCCTTTAAGAAAGTTTATTTTAAACATCTTTACTATTGCATGGGAGCGGGAGGGCCAAGGGTAAGCGGGAGAGAAGTCTCTTGTGATCTCTTCCAGAACAGCTAGAATAATTTTGAGGTAGACATTTAATTAATACAACTCTCTGATCTTCTAATGATGCTTTGATCTGGGGAATGCAGAAGCAGTATAGGGCCCTACAGACTAATTCCCAAGACTTATTTCTGAATGTCTGCAGGGCTTCATCACTGCTCTACCCATGAAATGTTCATTCCGTATTGAGCGGTTTTAAACCAGTAAAGGTAAAAAACTATCTAGGGAAGGTGATAGTTACTCCTTAAACTAAACCAGCTGTAGTACTAGAAGCATCTAACTGCGAGCAGTAATTTGAATGCCTGTAATGGCATAAGTGCAATTAATACAGAGAAAAGTTTACATCCTTTGGGACAGTCAGGTTTTGGAATAACTGCCAAAAGGTGAAATTAGGTTGATTATCATAACCAAGTGCTTTCATACGTGCATAATATTACTCTCCAAATCAAGTGTGAGCTTCTACAAGAAGAAAATGCACATCCATCTTTGCAAATTTTCTTGGATAAAGGCCCAGGATGGCCCACCTTCCTTTTCAGAAGTATTTTTTTTTTCTTACTGGTGCATCTGCCCCATGCAGCTATGGCATCTTTGTTGAAGCACGTAGCTACCCATAGCTTTAGTAACCTGCAGGTAGATTTGTTTATGTTTGCCCATAACACTGTAACAGTTAATTCCTTCTTAGCGAAGGGAGAACTACAGGAGAAGTTTGATGGTATTCCCCTCTCCTCCCTTTCTAAATACCAATAGCCAGGGTAAATCCTGTTTTGTCCTGTTTTTTTTTGCAGCGGGGTTTTACCAACATGCGCGCTACTCGTGCCCGAGGAGGCTTTCTCCCGGGGTCTGTTAGGCAGAACTGCACCTACGCACCCCTGCACTCTCCTCCCTTTCGCTGCCTTAAACCGCTCGATGCTGCTGCTTCTGTGGGGTCTGAACCCGAATGCCTACTGTTGGCTGAAAAGCCCAACCAACAGACGGACACAGCTGAAATTCCACTCTTCGGAGAACCCAGCCGGCACTTGGTTTCTCAAGGTCTGGGCAGCGAGGGGCCCGGGCGGCAGCAGGCGGCTGGAGCTCCGCGGCCGCATCCCACCCCGCAGCGGCCGGCTGCTCCGCAGCCCCGGGAGGAGGCTGCCTCCGGCGCAGCCGAGCGTACCAGGGAAGCTCGGCCTCCCACCGAGCGCCACTCCTGTTTGCCGTTTCAAAACCCGCCGCCGCCACACCGGAGAAACTCAGTGGTATAACAGGACAGAAGCCATTTTCTGTAGGGGATGGCTGGCGTGCAGTGAGAGCTGGGGTGTGACTAAGCACGGCGGAGAGCTCTCTCCTCTTTTTGGTATAAAGACTAAAGGCACCGCCGGAAAGATGAGGCTGGAGTTTCTACAGAAAGACAGGCACATTTCGGTACAGCGGTTGGTATTGAAAATTTCACACCATAAACCACATTTCTGTCTACAGCTGGGGCATGTGTTTAATTACTCACCCTTTCTAGAACAAAGCGTATTTTCAAGATAGCTGTAGTCTTACCTCAGGTTATGCCTCCACTTTTCAGATTGCATGTAATCATTTAGTATTTAAATACTGTTTCTTGTCCTATAACAAGAGAGCAGACTTGGTTTTATTTAAGATTTTTAATAGAGATGGATTTTATAATTTTATTTCATTGATCAGAGAGCTCAGAACACGTAGTGTGTTTAGAAAGTCACATTTTCAAGCATTACACTACGCAAAACTGAATGTAAGCCGTCACTTTTTTTCCTTCTTAAAAAAAAAAAAAAAAGAAAACCTCTCCTAACTTCAAAACCACACATGGCTTATGTTACTTGAAGTGCTTTGCAGAAACCACTTTGTCTTGGAGCATGGATTAGTTTAGCAGGAACAGTTTTTACTTCGTGAACCCACTCTTGGTTAGGGAAAATAGGAGGTAAAAGGATTAACAAAATTCAGTTTCTTTGAGAATATTGAACTCAGTCATCTCATAGGTGTGTTACTCTTGGAACAGAAGCTATGTTAGATTGATAAACACTAAAACATCCTTTATTGATTATATTTAAGGATGGCTGGGGTAAAGAAAGACAGTGTGCAGAACGTCTGTAGCTCTCCAAGCACAGTTCAATTCTGATCACCGTCTCCTATCATTATTTCCACTCGTCCCTTGTTTGATCCAGTTCAAACATTCAGCTGATGTTAGCATACTGAAAATTTACTGAGTACCCTTAAAAAGCTTATTTTTAGAAGGAAATTCCCACATATTTGAGGAAAACATATTGCAAAAGCAAAAGAATGGTTTATTTGGATTGAACAAAAAAAAAAAAAAAAAAGTTGAAAACAAGTAGCATTAAAAGCATCAGTCCTCGGGCCTCCCAAACAAAGCGGCTCTGTAGTTGTAAGCAGGAAATAGCCGTAATTTTCTTAGTTCTCAGTTCTCCAAGATAACACCTGGTAATGTTGAAGAAGAGTCCCTTTCTCATTAAATAACAGTTCTGAACTTCATAGCTTACCTGATGACAGGCTTTCATGTCTTCCCACAGATGCTACAACCTACTTATTACTGTAAAACCCCATGAGCTTCTCCCTCGCAGGCTCACTGCGGAGCTGCCCTTCCTGACCGCAGGGTGACCTTC
The DNA here is from genome assembly GCF_965183815.1 of Platalea leucorodia. NCBI lineage: Eukaryota > Metazoa > Chordata > Aves > Pelecaniformes > Threskiornithidae > Platalea > Platalea leucorodia. The sequence continues at coordinate 73,928,542 of NC_138824.1, forward strand.
GGCGCAGGGGCCGTTTGCTCGCGCCGGCAGCAGGCAGAGGTACCCGCGCCGCCGTGCCAGCGGGCACACGCCTTGCGTGTACGGTACGGGAGTGAACGAGCAAAAAGTCCCGCTCCCAAATGCAGGGCACCCATCCGCTTCAGCCAAACTTTCCGCCTGGAAAGGATCAAGAACTACTTCTTCCCAAAACAAACTCCAGTCTCTTTAAAACCTCACTGTTGACCAGAATGGACAAGTACAGCCAAAATGCAGCAACTCTTAATGACTGGAGACGCGGCTTCCAGCTACTTGTAAGGAAATGAGACAACAAGAGTAGGGTAAGATGGGTTTCACCTCCTTCGACCGGAACTGTAGTATTTCATGCTCAGATTTGCTCTGTGGATCATACTGCCATCAAAAAATAAAGAAGTGAGTCACTGCAAACACAGTACAGCAAAGCCGGCAGATTGCGTCACTGGGAAGAGGAAGACCGTCCCTGCTCAAAGAAGGTCACGCTGTGAGCAGAGGCCTTGCCAGCGATTTCATAAGCTACCAAGAAGCGCCTATTTCTTCAGTGTTTTTATGGAAAAAGTGCAAGGTGTGAGGGAAATATTTATCCTGAGGTGTAAGTTTCTGTTTTCATTAAGCTGAAAAATAATCCCAGTGCTAACTGGTCACTACAGTAACAAATCCCTCAATTTGTGTGCAACTAGTGTGGTTTTGGTGTAAAATGCATGATAAGATAATGCAAGATAAATAAGACTGTCCACTGGTATCTTACACTGGAATCACCATTCTGCCTCGGCTCCGCCTCACGTCCTCTGAAGACGGGCGAAGACGGGCGAAGACGGGCGAAGACGGGCGAAGACGGGCGAAGCCGCCCGCGCGTCGCCGCCGGGGACAGGGCTAAGGAGCAGCTCCCCCACCGGCCCTCACCTCCCCGGCCCGGGCTCTGTGCAGGCGCAGCAGGGGGGTTAGCACAAGGCGTCCGTTCCAGCATTCGTCTCTTCGATCGCAAAGCTCAGACCAGCTCACCCTGTGTGTACGAGGGGAAACCTCACAGCGGCGGCCCCTGGCTCGGGCCAGCAGGCCACGCTGGGGGAAAGCAATGCCGCGGAACGCGCCCCGAGTCCTCCCCAGCTCCTCGGTTGTTGGGGGAGCGCCTAAGGCCAGGTTTGGATCGCGCTGAATGACTATCGGTGCAACCGGTCTTGTGGGAAACGCTGACTTTTGAACCTGTTGACATGCTTTTGAACGCGCAGGCTGTGACAGCAAGTTTCGCTGTTTGCTTAGGGTAACAACATTGCCTTTGGGTTTGATTTGCTGCTTCATGTCAGCAGGTATCCTCATTTGTTTTAGCAACAGGTGAACTGCCATTCCCTGTTCTCCTTTGCCATACCATTTTTAATTTTACAAACATCAGATCTTCCTTTGCCATCTCTTCTACCCAGCTAAAACAACCCAAGTGTTTACTCCTCACGTGAAATTTGCACTGTACTTCTGGTTACCTTTTTGCCCTGCTCTGTACCTTTTCAGGTTTTTTATGTCCTTTCAAAGATGACCAAAGCTACATTGGATGCTGATAGCAGGGACACATGGGGAATTTATAGAGCAAGAGGTTTTTGATTTTGACTTCAGATGCTAACATTGCTTGCCTTTTAAATTATTCCTGCTGTCTTCTGACATAACCATAATGATTCCAAGCTCTTCGTTATGAGGAAATTTATAGACCAGCTATTTTATAGACCATTGCACTTGTATAGTTGGAGGTGCTTTTCACTGAGCGCTACCCCACATTTTACAGTCAGCCGTGGGTTCCATAACCCTGGGTAACCGAGTATCCCACGTTTTTCACTTTCCTACTCACTCCCTTCTCCAGATCCAGCAGCACAAGCCTCTGGATGACATTGCTAGCAACTTCTCTCCATTGTGAAAACTGGTGAAAAGAGAACAGAACAAAGAATAAATAAATGGTCACGTACTAATCCTGATTGATAGATTCCTCTTCCTACAGCAACTAAGATAGACAGCATGAGCTAAGACTTTTTGCTAACAGACTTTCCAAATATCTTTTTATAAATTAAGTGTACCACGCTTTGTCTGCGTGATCATTCACTCTTTCTAAGAACAGCTAGAAGTTATAACTCCTCTTTATCACAGCCATACTGACATAAATCTATGTTTTATTGCTGCATATAATAATATTTACTTTTAGTTGTAGCTTGCAGCCCTTCCTAAAATATAAAGGATATTGGAGCAACTGCTGGATGCTTCTGGGTGGGAATCATTACTCGTGTTTTAAGGAAGGGAACTCCAAATCAATTCTGTACTGCGAGAAGAGGGTTGAGTTGCTAGCTTTGTCTTGAGGACAGACCTGCCAATACCAGCGCTTTTAACTCCTGAGCTGAAATACGGAGTTTATACGTATGTGTCAAGCCACGGTAAGTTTTGCACTGTTATTAATCAAATAAGAAGAGGTGGGGTATTTCTGACATGACTACAGCTGACAAATATGATCATTTGTTCTAGTACAGCTAACAGCGTAACTCCATGTAAAACACCGAACTCCACAAAAGCTAACAACACCGTGTGCCTCCTGCTTCCCAGTGACGCCAAGGTCTATGTGAAGTAAGGGAGTACTAAGAAGAAATGGAAAGATGAAGTACTTTGCTGACCTAGGAGGGTATCGCCATGCTCATACCTAACTGGAAACTTGTTGACAGACGAGGAGCTCCAAGCAGCACTGGCGTTTCTTCTCTTTAGAAAGGAATGTGCGGATGAGGCCTTAATCAGCATGCTCAAACAACGCTGAAATTACTGCAATATCTTGTCCACACAATTGAATGTTTAGCTAAGTATGTACACAAATCAGCCGGTGGCAGAAAGCCCAGCGGGTGTTTCTATTCCCCTTCCTCCACCACTACTATCCCCACGGCACACAGAGCTTTCACAATGTTTTGCCTTTTCTCTCTTCCCCACCCACCGCTGCAGTTAAACAACAATCCCTTGCCATTTAACCTCATTAGGATACTGAGCTCCCAAGCCAGGGCTCAGAGCACCTGCATGCCATCCTTGCACTAACTGCTTAACACCAAAAAACCAAGCCCTGAAGCTGCAGAGAGTCGCTGTCCTCCTTAAATCCTCAGAGCTTAAACCGCAAATATTGCAAAGAATGTTGCTGCTGTGGCTATCAACACGATGAAGGGGCCGTATCAGGGGATACAGTATTGTATTCCAGTTCTGCTCAACCTCTGCTTACAGCAATTGCTTCAACGTTCTTAAAGACACGTGGTGCAGTAGCACCCAATTTCTTGCACACAAGAGAGAAATGCTCTCTCTAGGAAGGATAGCGCTTGGCCCGCCCCCAGCTTGAACCCATCATGCCGTGCAAGGCTTTCGGTGCTTTGACAACAAGGGAACAGAAGTTACCAGAAGTTTTGGACAGAACACCGACCGCGGCAGTCTTAGGACAGCACGATATGCTTTGGATACCTAGTGCCTTTTTACGGTTGAAGGAACGGTAAGACACCTCCTGCAACCTTAGTGATGTGTTCGTATCTTAAACAATGAGAGGTTAACAGTTCTGAGAATGGTAGACTGAGGAAAATCAGGTAAAATGCTGCTTCTGATTTTCTGCTTTATGAGCAGACCAGAACGAATACACAGAAAACCAGTAAGGCACATCCTATAGCTGCAAAGGAAAGGCACAGCAGCCTGTCCCCCTGAAAGGAAGGAAGCGACTCCAGGACATCCTTAGCTGGCTTCCATTCTCGCTGTTCCACCGAAACCAGCTATGGGCCATATCCCTTTCTCTACTTCCAATATCCCAAGCTAAAATCAGGCAAACTTACCTCAAGTGACCCCTTGTGCTGGAAGCTGTTATTTCCCAACAACTATTACTAATCGGCTGTTACGATCTAGAAGAGTATATTCTGGTATTCTGCTTTCTGGTATTAATCTGCGTCAACATCAAGGCATTCAGCCAGGAAATTTAGGACTGAAATTCAGAATCAGACAGTGGATGTTAACCTCCTCGATTAAACTAAAATCTGGAAATAAAATTCATGAATATGTTATAACAGGGAACTGCACGACCTACTTCTCCCTGCCTCTGTAATAACAACTTCAGAGATTTCACAAGTTAAAAAATAAATCCAATCTTCTTCTCATAGCCTAAAGTGAAGTATTTTAACATCACGGTAAAATCCTTTTAAGCTGGGCATTCACTTTCTCTGAGGGAATGCAAATCTGTTTTTTTTCCAAATGAAAGTGGGAAGTGACCTTTAAGTGCAGTATTTCAAATTATGACCCAATTCGCATAATATTTCAAATTAACCCAATTCGCATAAGGTAGCGATGCAGCATAACTCTGACATTGTGCTCAGGCACAAAAGTGAAGTCTGACTACTCTGCCCTCCCCCCCTTTTTAAAAATGTGTATCAGATGTTTATATGGGAAGCTTTCAAGCTCCAAAAGGTTAAAAAAATGCAGGAAACTAGGGGCATCAGAAAATTATATGAAAAAGCATTGCATTAACAAAAGCTAGAACTAACCCAAATATTTTTCCTTTCCCCAGAATGAAGATTGCTGCTCATTTGCATGCACCAATATAAATCCTTTCTGGCTCTGTACTACAGCGTATGAACCTGGGAGGGACACTGGCTTTACCAGTACTGGCATAACCACGTATTCAAAAAGCCAGGGCTTCTCTCCCTCCCTGCAGACACCTTTCTGCACCACCAAGTTCCCTGATGTAGACAGCGCAGGCAACCTACAAAGCCCTTTATCCTAGTATAAATTATTACGAGTTGTCTTTCCCAGTGAAGTTTCAGTCCCTAGATAAAGCTTCAAACCCAACGGCATTTTGGAAGTCTGCAAGTCCATGTAGGTTGGTGCAAAATAGATTATGATCAAGAAAGTAGCACATGATAAAGGTGTATTGAATAAAGCATTCAAACCAGAGAGATCATTTTATTACCTGAAAATCTGAACAGACTCTAGTACTTCATCACAACTGTTTAATTTCCACAGCAAAAGCTTGTATAAATTGCAGGTATCAAATTAAGATAGGGAAGTTCATTTGAGTCTGTAACACAGACTCAAATACGATTAACCAAACATTTACAACCTGGTTGTGTGTATGCACGTGTTGTAAGGCACCTTTGTATTTATCAGACTAACATTACCCTAGAACTACTTTCAAAATTTCTAAAGGCTTTTTAGATTCAAGAAAACACAGCAATGATGTGAGAATATTTTTCAAAAAATTGTTCAAAGTTACTCGCCTTGCTCTGGAGTAGAAGCAAACCAGTGCTTCCCTGTGAAAGCCTTTGATTTTTTGATGGATTAGGATGGGGGTAGCTCAATTACTTTGGCATTATCCCATTGCCTTTATTTTAGGATAAGGCATGCAGAAGTCCACAAAGCTGCTCAGCAGTTAGGACTGCAAGATTAAGAGCAACAATTGTCGACAGGGCTGTTCCCACAGTAAAGCTGCCTGTGTAAGCCATTTCCTGGCTTTGTAATTCACTGTTTCCTCCACACTTTCCTTCTCTTTCACTTTGCAGGCTTATTTCTACTGGCAGTTAGTTTTCAGAAGGGCACTCCCAAAAATCCCAGACCAAGAAGTGTCTGTGGTTTCTCATTGCACAATATTAGAGTCTCCTCCCCAAAGAGGGGAAACAAGACCCTCCTCCTGCACTGCAAAGAAGGTTTGCATGAGCTGCTTCTTACAAAGAAGGTTTTTCAATATCGGGACATTTGAAATTGTTATTCTACATGTTTTTCTCTTAGGAATGTGTTCATGCCACTAAGCAGCTCTGTCCTACTTTCTATGGCTCTGATTACGACCGAGATAATATATACCCCAGACTGACTACGTAGAGCCTGCTTTCCTGCTGGATGGTCTCTGCCTCCCGGTCATGGTTTATTCCCCCTTGCTTCTAAGTTTCAGTGGGTCAGGAGTTCAGTATTTTGGAGAGGAATACTCCCTGCTGATGCATCTGTAAGTTCTCTGGTTTCTCCCCGAAAAAGGCCCTCCCCTCACCCGCATCTTAAAGAAAAGCACATGAAGTTGAGGCTTCTGGTTACTCAAATTCCATTCCCACCCTTGTGCAGAGGCAGAGACCATCTCTGCCAAGGCTGAGGTCAAGCATGTTATTTCTGTGAGCTACTTCAAACAGACTTAAAAGAAACACTGAACCTTTCTTCAAAAAGCATGTGAAGCATGTTCGTTTCCAGGGTTTTACTGTTACAAATTAGACTCAAAGAAGCTCCTCTGACCAATACTGTCTGAAGAGAGACTGCAATTCAAGTTAAACTGAACTGATACCAGAAGGACCATGCTTTCCATGCCAAGCTACAAATTGTCTCACTGATTATAAAGATTAAAATCACAGGATCTGGCCTCCTAGTTATTATAAGCTGCTCATGCTACCTATTAAGGTTGCTAGACTTCGTACCATGAGGTCTTTCCCTCCCCTCAGGAGTAAAACATAGTAGCTATCATATTAGGAGTAGACATCATTTTAACCTTTGCTGTGTACTTGCTTCAGATCAGCTCTTTGGAAGTTTGGCCAAGAACGCTTAGATTTTTTTTTTCCCTCCAGTTAAAATTTCTGCAGTCCTTTCCCCAAAGGCAATTCCTGCAGTGCAAAAAATAAATAAATAATATTCTTGGTCTTTTCGTAGGCTGAAAAATTTGCATCCTTGGAACAGGGCTTGACTTGGTCAAGTACCAACTATGTGATACTTTACCCTTGTTCAGCCTTTATCAGAAAAGGCAGCTTACTCCATACCCTTCCTCTGCATAGCAGACACGCAACGTACAATATAAACACACTTGTCATAGCGTTCCTCCTTTCTGATAACTTGAGATGAGAGTATCAGAGCTACTGCCGAAGCCAGCGTAAGCAGCGCTTGCAACAGCTCTCGCAAAAAGCGCCCTGAAAAATCCCGCGTCGCGCCCGCGCGTGCAGCGAGGCTGCTGTGGCGCTGCTCTCAGCAGTCACGGGGGCTGCCCGCAGCTATTCAACCGATAAACTGCCTGGAGCCCCGGGGAAGTGCAGAGAATGTGCTCTTTTGCACAAAACACGCGCAGTGTTGTACAGGTGACTCACAACACGATCATTTCTCACACACACTGAATTAACTAGCAGCAAAGCACAAAAATGGCAGTTTTCTAGACATTTTTTGTGTTCTTCCAAATTCTGTGAATGAAAATATTTCTAACATAGATGAATACACAGAAAGGTTTCAATAGCTTTTTAGTCTGTTTAAATATGATGGTAGTGCAGTCCTTGTGGATCACCATGGTCGTTAACACAAGTAAATCAAAGATTTGTTTGCATGGGAATTCAAGCACCCACAGAACAGCCTTGCCTTACTGTCAGTACTAGCTTACATGAAGCACTGAAATAAATTAGGGACTTCATTTTGCCCTTCTCCAGGGACTGAAGTTACCAGATTCCTTGGCAACTTCAGATGAAGACTTTCAGCAGTAAGTTGACAATGCAGCAAGCAAAATACTACAAGGAGAAATCACCCGGTCCCAAGTACAAGGGCAGCCACGTAAACTGCAACGTCCTGTGCTAGTATGGCAATGCTTTTTTCAGTGAAGACCATCACCTTACAGGTTTTCTTTTTCAATTTGAAGAGAATATTAATATGTATCGATTGCTGTTCATTACAATCTTAAGCTGTGTTTTCTATTCAAAACCTCACACCAAGTTTATAAGAAAATATGCATCTGCTGCTATGGTTTGGCCAAGTTCTTTCCAGCTCAGGATCTTACTGGAAAGGAACTGAAAGTATTAAACTATTCTTTCAAAAGGATATACATGAGAAAAAAGGATCTATTAGAGAGTTGGTGAAATACACAGTGTTTCAGGACAACGAGGGTTTGTTTGTTTTTCCCACTTTTTCAGTAAAGGAGTCCCTTGGGAATTTGGTACAAGGATCGGTGTCAGTAGTAAGAAGAGGCTAGATGTTTTAGCTTACCTTTTGTTGGCAGTGAAGTCCAATTTTGGAAGAAGACTTAAAATGAAAAATAGATAAAAATAAGGAATAAAATTCATTGTTGTAATGCATGAATAAAAATTAAGCTTGTGTATATGGGCCTCTCCTCACCATGTTGGATAAGCGTTTTAAGTAATTTTTGAATGTGAAGTTAGACTATTATATTCCTCACCTCTCACCAATGATCCGTCTAATTTGGCTGCTCTTTCACAACGACATTTTGAGCTTACTGGTGAACTTTATTCAATTGTATATTTTTGCTATGGGAATTAAAAACACAGACAGAGAAGCATCTGCACTGGGATGGTTTATTGATGCTTTCAAGAGATTCAGTCTTCCTGAGGAAGCTAATGAAACAGAATTTCTACTTCCAGAATCTGTACCTGATCTTTCTTCCAAAGAACAGATCTCTCTGCACAAGGCTCTGTCAGCCAAAGTGATTTGGTAAGCTTCAGCTTCAAGCTGCACGTAAAGATTTGCCTCACTGTATTAAGTCCATTTATTTTGGGTAAGTTTCACTGTCTCAACCCAAAATTTGGTTCATAAGACTCAGCTAATAACTCTAATTGTTGTAGAAGTCTCAAGTCCTCACTCAGTGTTGACAGCATGGGTCCCAAGACTTGTCCAAAATGAATGCAATTCTTTTTGTAATTTAGGAGGAAACTACTTTTTCTACTGCCAGAGCACTTAAAAAAAAAAAAGAAAAAAAACAAGCCATGTAAACAGTATAAATAGCATGGATCATTGCTATTTATCTGCTTTGTCTTCCTTGAAAGCAGAGGAGAACTGAAAGGGAGTTGTTCTGCTCAGATCTTCCTCAGGGTTTGTTACTCCACCATTTAAGAACAGAGCTCAGACTGTATTGCTCTTCCAGTTTTTCCACAAAAGCGCTTCTGCTTTCCTCGTGTCTCTTTTGTTAATAATGTCAGTCAGTCATTACAGATCAATGCCCTTTACAAATTTACCTTGGAGGGACAGACAAGGAGGTAGATCACTCATTAGAGAACACATCTGAAAGAAAGCAGACTAGACAATATGACTGCAATGTTTCTCTGCAGCAGTAAGTTCTTGTACCAAAGTTAGCCCGTTAAGTTTAATAGTTAAGGAAAAACAGAGTGGGTATTTACTCACACATAAGTTTATGACAGGAACAACTGAAATGGCAGCAAGAAAAACACACGTTTTGGACAAACTGATATTACATCACATTAGTGGGCCACAGAACTCTTTTAAAAAAATAAACCTTTTGAGACATGAGAATGAAAACACATTTTAGCATGCTTTAAATAGCTGAACTGCTCTTCGAAGCATAAGTTTTCAGCTATTGGCAAAGACAATGATATCTCCTCATTTGGAAATTAAAAAGCATTTAGCAATAAGTTAAAGCTAGCCTACGTGTAAGTGGGCTAAATACTAGGCAAAGATTTTTCCCTTTTCACATTTATGATGATATACAGTTCATCGCTTCTGTAACTTATATGTTGTTGTGCAATGTCCCACTGAAGTTTCACATCTACTCTGCGAAAGAGAACAAGAGTAAACACCTTTCTTTTAGGAGAGTCACAAATGGTAAAGCCAGTAGTATTTGTTTGTCTGTTTAATTAGATGTTTGCTGTTTATCACACACAAGAACTGTAAGCAGAGTCCATGGATTCTTCTGAGCAATATGAAACCTCATGGTTCCATGCAAGTTCAATACTGCCTCTCTCTCTTCCCCCTCCTTCTCCTATCTGCTGTTTTCCCCAGCCCAAGATACATTTCCAACTATCTTCATCCAGTTTTAGGAACCTTAAGGGAGAGAAAGTTTTACTTCATGACTTCTACCCAAGAGAGCCTGGCTCCAGGCTTGTGTTGGGTCAGGTACATCTTAGACCACAGGAAGCTGGATGTTTTTCTCTTGAGGCACTAGAAGTTAGGCTAATAGTAATAGTCAAGTTGCCCAAAGCTAAAGGGACAAATAGCTCTCATTGCCTTCCTATTTAAACACATGGCCAGTGAAGAAATCCTCTTTTCCCTTTTTTCCCTGAAATACATTAAGTACAGCTTGCAGTAACAGATTCTCCAGTCTTGCAATCATGCACCTGTAGTCCTAATGTATACTGTCCCGTTTACTTTATAGTTTCCTCAGCCTCACGAGAGAAGTTAACAATGGATCTCTCCACATTCAGACACACACACATCCTTTTTTCATGTCATAATTATTATCATGTTTAAATCTCTTTTTCCTCATTCCCAAGCTCAGCCAAGACACGCTCAGTTCCATGACAATGTTTTCATGTACCTCTCTTCAGAGAGAGCTGCTGCAGCTGAACAAGACAATTGCAGCATGCTAGTTATACTTGGATTCAATATGCAGTTGGAAAGAGGAGAATGACAAGTTTTCTCATTCGTCTATTTCCAGACATTTAGAAAACCCCACTGTCAGCATCTTGAGTAAAAAAGAGGTGACATCTTCAGACCCTAGTAAAACCACTTACGCATGTTAACTTGTTTAAATAACCATCCCCACCTCAAGCGACACAGTGGCCGGCAGTCTTCCTTGATCCATCCACAGAGCAAGAGTTATTTTTACTGAGTCAGTAATCATGCATTGTCTTCCAGAGGAAATACTAGCCGGGTACCCCTGCTTGTAACTTCATGATCTGCTGCTCCCAAATCACGTTCCAGTGCTTCCTCTGAACTACTTTTTGTTCTCCTGCCATCAAGGCTAGTGGTAGCTGTATGGGGGCCAGAAGAACCATTTGCAGTTATTGTTGTATCACCATACGTCACAGTGAGGTCACCATCATTCAGGATAAAATCAGAATCCTCTTCTCTAAGCTGTTCTTGATTCTGGGGGAGAAAAAAAAAAAAAAAAAAGAGAGAGAAGAAAAATCTGTGTACACTGCACAACATCTGGTCTTTGCCAAGAAGGTAACTGAACAGAAGAGTTTACCTATGTGTCAATACAGAAGCAGTAAGCGGTAAAGTTCGAACCTCAAGAAATGCTAAAAATAACCTTGCACCCAGTGTTTGCAAATCACCTTACTGCTCCCTGTATAACTACTGCTATCGTGGAGAGATGAGCAGGAGCTGAATCCAAGAACTAGATTATGAAACAGGTAACTAGGGATTTAATAGCACTGGAAGTTTACCAGAAGTACATGAGAGATGAGCAGTATACACTTTTTTGCATGACAATTTAGAAGGCAGTACAGGAAAAAGACTGGAGAACGAGCACAATTAAGTCACTCCAGACACAAAGTCAGAGTTGCATCTGTTGCTAATTAGTGAAGTTCAATAGTAAAAGACTCATGCAAACTGGTAAGAACTCATCAGGCCCAAATTCTTTATACTCAAGGTTTCCTCAACAAATTTTTGTTATAGATTGAAAACTAGCCACCCTCTTAAACTATCTGCTTACTCTTACCTGGTACTAAATAGAGAATTACTTGACCTAGTTCTTAGGAACGCTCTTGAGCCATAAAAGTATGAAAGACGATACAAGAAAGTGCTTGCTTCATAGTTTTGCAACTAGTTCTGATATGTTTTCTTTCCAAAAATCATTTAAGAAAGTGGCTTATGAAACCCTGTGAATTTATTTTTGCAGAGATGGGATGAAATAAATGGTCAGAGACTAGGAATTGCTGAAGTGTAACAAAACAATTTCTCTACACAGCATAATACAACAGGAAGCAATCGTTTCACTCCTGTTTAACACGGTCTTGATAAAAGGCAAAACAGCTGAATTGGTCAGAAAATAGGGCTTCCTCATATTTGAAGAAATCCTATCAGTACTATAAGCTTGCTTTCTTGCAACTGAAAGCAATTATTTCCCCATGCGAGTAGCTCCATACTGCTTAACAAGAGCTGAAATGTAAGTGTGTGTATTGCTGTTCCCCTCAGTAGGCTGGACACCGATCAGGCTACATTCTCAAAATACATCATTTTCTTCCACTTCGTCAAAGGAAGGAGGGCACAAGCTACATGAGATAAGATGCCTGTGATCAGCCTGACCAGAAAGCCCTACCTGTATTGCAGAACAGGAGCTCAGGGCACTTGAGATTGAAAACGCTGATTAACCTGTCCATGATGAAAAATGCAGTGCCTGGCTAAATAAAACTTCCTAGGAAAGCTTCCTGTCATTATTTCAGAACGATAATCAGCCAAAATAAAGCAGCAGAAGCCTCTAGATGATACAGAATATTTAACTAATGAGGCCTGGAAGAGGCGTCAGGAGTTTCCCAAAACCAACAAAAGAAGTGGTGCAGTTCAGCGTTGGGTGTAAGACAAGCCCTCCTTAGAATGAATGCTAATTTCTCAGAACCTTCATGGAATCCAAATTTATCGTCGCTTATTAAAGACAGGGTTACTGTGATAGACAGCACTGTTCTCAAAGAGCAAATACAGTTTAGGACACTTGCTTTCTTCAGTTGCAAAGAAAACACTGAACTACTGTCACTGTCTTAAAAAGTAAAAAGGTAGAAATTACAGGGTTCAGCTATAGCTGGCAGAAACAGCCTTTACAAGCTTTCCATTGCAAGAAAGTGAAAGTCTGAGGGACAAAAACAAGATGATTAAAAAAGGTACACAAAATAATCAGCTGTTTAAGAAAACCTGATATCCCTATATATTCTGGGTTTGAAGAAGAGACATTCAAATAAAGATGAAAAGCAGAAAAATGAGTAAGAAGCCAGCAGTTTGTGACTGTTGACTGGTTATGTTTTAAGAAGTCGAAGAAGTTGAGAAGTTGAAGAAGTTGAGAAGCTCTATCACAAGCTGCCTTTCATGGTGTTCGCCCTTGGAGAAGCGCCAAGGAGGGGACGGCAGGGCTAACAGCGCACCAGGAGGTATTGCAATAGCAGGGCCACGTATAAAGTGGCTGCAGCAAGCTCCCAAAGCATCTCGGGTCTCCACAATCCTATTTAACAGTGAATCCTTGCAGCCACCTGTCAGATAAGAAACCAGTAAGAACACATACACTACACTTGAGCTTCCCCAAAATGCTGAAAAGCTCTTGGAAGCACGATGCTGAAAGGAGAGGGCCACCGGCTTTATACTATATGGCAAGTCTTAACTCAGTCTTTGCTGGTTTGTCCCAGGCTATGCTTACATGTACATAAACACGACCAGTTCCAGAGAAAACATTAAGCTTTCTCTCAACATAGTGAACAAACATTGACTTGTATGAGCCAAGTTCCACTTATTTATTTCACTTCTGAACAGCACTGCAAGCAGCAGGCAATTTATTTCATATATTTCCCCAGAGAACATCCATGAACAATCCCATGTAGTACACGGATTTACTATGTTTGCAAGCAAAGAGGATGGGTGAATAAACCGACTGTGCTTCATGCAGCACGAACAATTCTTTCAAGAAAGACAGGAAATGTATCCAAGCAGATCCCTAGAGACTTGAAATTCTTCCAAGAATAACCCTAAACTGGCCTCTGCAATCCCCTACAGTTCTGTAGGAATAGCTGCAATTCACTCAAAAAATATAGGTCTGAACTTCACTACTTAAACTGACAAACTAGAATGGCTAAGTACTTAAATCCAAAACCCTGCAAAAGACTGAATTTTGCTTTGACGTGCTGACCATAGCCCTGAGGGACCTCACAGCATTCTGTCCCATTTGTAGGAAAATCCGCTCATGCTCCTAAGAACGCGCGATGGAGATGTTAAAACGGCTAAAGCTTATTTAGAGTTACTGCTTACAAAGCCAGTCTTTATTGCCTCCTAAGGCAGTGCAAAAAGAAGCACATGTAAAGTACACCGCACATACAAAGTGCTGATAGTCACCACATAGGCTGCTGGGGCTGAATACAACACAGGCATCACGGATGACAAAACTTGCATCAGAAGTCACTTATCTTGTGGCTCCAAAACAAAAGCATCAAGTAGTATGCATGCAAAACACATTACAGCTTAAACCTGATGCTCTCCTTACGAGTTTATTTCTCAGCTGAGTTCAAATTCATCAAGGAAACTAAACAATCTTTGCCATGAAGCTAGAAGCAATAAGAAAAGGGAGGGGAGAGGCATGGCTGAACAGTTTTCTCACCAATTTTGAGAGTTACCTCCTCCAAGATTTATATAAACTGCAAATGAAGTTTCTTTACTGGGTTTGCTTATTTAGAAAAATAATTCAATTCCCTCTACTTTCATACTAAGTTGTCACACTGTGTACGGTGCAAGAACTAAACTTTCAAAAAAAAAAAAAAGTGGGAGCATGTGTAGGACAGAAAACACACCCCTGAACAAACAAGCAAAAAAAAAAAAAAAAAAAAAATCCCCCCCCCCCTGGAGTGGAGTGTTTTGTTTTATCAGGTGATAACACAGATGCTTCTTCCAAATGGGATAAATGGTTGATGAAACAGAGAATTACTAAAAGTTTCAAAGGACATGTCAAAAGGGAAGAAAAAAGGTGACCTGGGATAAATTGGAAAGCCCTGCCAAATGGTCAGGCACTGAAGATAACACCAGGAGAGAAAAATAGAAGTAAATTTTTGAAAAGGATTATTTTAAACACTAACTACAGCAGCCTTTTATGCTTTTAAGTTGCAGCTTGGATTCTGTTTGGGTGGGAAACACTTAATGGTGAGCCTAATGGCACAGTCTTAAAGCAGTGGGAGAACATCAGCAAGGAACCGTAACAGCAGCTCTGGAAAAAATGCACTGTACCTCACCCCTGCATGCTGACTCAGAGCCTTACATGTACGTCATGTAAATTCGAGTTTAGATGACACAAGCTCATTCTTAGGAATAGGTTGTAGGTGGACTATGTAATAAGATTATCTGACTTTCAGACTTTAAAATGCCCCGTTGGCATCTAACTAAAAAGATGTACTCCCACTCACAGAAGTGAAACTGAATTCTAAATAATGTTTAATACAGCCAGAGGAAAAAGCCCAACAAAAGCTGAAAACAATACACAAATATACAGTCAGTACAGCCACATACTTGTATGCTTTCTTCTCTTTCTTCTCTATGTAGATGTCGTAACTGCTCAGACATGCACCTGAGATCTAGGGTTTACTACTTCTTTTTGAAACACATTTTCCAGCTATGTTACATTCTGTTGAGTGCTTACAGACATTTTGTTTGTTTAATTCAAAGTCTTCAGTCTTTAATTCTCTCAGATGTATCATTCCATTTTCCTGGAAATACCTCACAAAAGCACAACTATTCCAAGCAGTTTCTGTCCCCCCAAAGACATGGCGCTCTCAGTTGCTTCACCTGCACTTAATAGGAAGGCAAAAGATTCCAAGCTTTTTAGCCAGTAATAAAATGGTATAGTCACAGTACTGTAGCAAAGCCAGTCATGCAAAGAAATGAAAAGCAATAAAGCAACTACAGAGTTTGGAAATCTTGAAAAGAAACTAGAAATAAAATCTCAAAATTATATTCTTTCCTAAGACTAATGCAACAATGCACTGAAATAGGAACAAGAAGAGAGAATACAATGTGAAAATTCCACATTATACACCTTAACAAAGTATGCAGCCTTATAAGCATTTTTAATGATGAAGGTAACATCCCAAGAGGGAGAGAGTGAGTGTG
The DNA here is from genome assembly GCF_965183815.1 of Platalea leucorodia. Classification (NCBI taxonomy): domain Eukaryota; kingdom Metazoa; phylum Chordata; class Aves; order Pelecaniformes; family Threskiornithidae; genus Platalea; species Platalea leucorodia. The sequence continues at coordinate 73,944,079 of NC_138824.1, forward strand.
CGTGTGTGTGTGTGACAGAACCAATCCAATTAAAGAATAAGTTTCCACATGCGGTAGTAGCTAAGAACGAGAAGTAAAGAATAATAAAAAAAAAAAGGGCCCAACTGTTAGAGAAAATGAAAGCCAAAGCTTCCATGTTCATTTTGGTTAGATCCTCAGTTACTGGATAACTAATCTTATAAGATCATACACAGATACATGGGCAAGACACAAGTAGGCTAATTGGTCTGATGGATGCCTTCCAGACTAGATCTGTTTTAAGATCTCCAGTGGCATTGCCAAGATGGGAACAAGGCCAATTTCTTGCATTACTAATACCTCCAAATAGGCAGCAGACATTTCAAATTTCTTTGGAATTTTATTATCAGGTAGAAGAAAGATGCTAACGATACCAGAAAGAAATGCAGGAAAGTATTTCAAAGTTGCAAGTGGAATTCATAACTCTCTAGGAAAAGATAAATAGAAATCTGATCCAAGACTACTTGAACATAGCAGAGATGTTACCATTCCAGAGAACCTGCAAACCTGAGTGATGCCACACAGTACTATGGTTTTATTTACAAGCAGCTCATAAAAAGTTGTAGATTTCAGAAGCACTGTACAGATAGGAATGACATGTATCAGGATCCTGCAAGAGTAATAGGAGAATGAAGCATTAATTATTGCAAGACATGGCTGTAAAGACAGTACAGTGACCTGCTAGACTGAGATAAGTAACTGATTAACAGTTCCTGAAATATGATCTCAAATTTCACAGTGGAAACAACGAAGGGAATCTGTACCAGATTTCTTTCCGGCATGGGTAAATGCGTCAGTGTCTTCTCTGAAGGAGACCTCAACACAGCCTTAGTAGTAACAGGAAAAGAATCTTGTCCAAAAGTGTTGAGAAGGGACTGAATATTTTGAAGTGACTCACTGAACTGGTTTATTGACTATGCCTGTAATTTTCCAATATCCTTAAATGTTATTTTTTTAAATGTAGTATTTGAACAATAAGATCATCTCTGATTTCCACTAAGAGAAGCTGTTGCCTCAGGGGAGAGTATCTTAAATCTTTTCTGCCTAGGACAAACAAGCACTTTCTTGCAGTATGTATATCATACCAGCCTTCTGCCTAAAAGGAAAAAAAGCCGCTTTGCTGAAATTAAATAAAAAACAAAAACACTGAAGTATTGAGTCATTCTACTTACATCATAAACCTGGGGACTTGTCAGACAGCGGGCTATCAGGCCACACCAGCTGGGTAGAGTTGTGGTTAACGGAGGGCCACTGTGAGTGAGAATTGGCTTTAAATAACTTAAGTAGTTAAGGAAAACACATCAGTGCTCAAAAACCACTATGAAAATAAAAAGACAATTGTACATAAGTGTGGTTCTGCCTTTGATCTATGTGCTGCTCAATAAAACAGCCATTGAAAAAAAAATCTGCATTTGTAAACAAATAAATGAAAAACATCTCCCCCCAACATTTTTCCCTTGGTCCTTTTAAGGGCAGTTTCTTTACCCACACATTTACTGCAAGGGGAACTACCTACCTCTCTGAAATTTTCAAGCAGTTGCCATATCTCCAGCTTCTGGGCTCTCTGGAGCCAAAAGGAGCAGAGGTACATGTGCTTTAATGTTAATAGGTCCAATGGTGTCTCTGCTCTGCAGATGGGAGCATGGTCTTGAGATTGCAAGCTAGAGGTAACAAGATGACACACCCATACAGCTCAACACAGAGAAATAAAGAAATACTGTCCATCCAACATCCTCCAAGCAATGCAGCCACCTGAACTGGTCCACTGCTGGCTGGTCACTGAGCCACAGAGATGCAACCAGAGATCTTACTCTGGTAAGGCTCAAAGACATCTCTGCAGTGCACATATACATACCACCCACAGCCTCAGAAAGGCAAAGGAAAACCTGTATGGCAAGAAGCACGTAACACAGCCTGGAAGGAAAACATCTGCCCAGGCAATGCTACCTCGATTACATTGAGGGGCCACGGCGGGTGGAAAGGAAGGTGTCTTTACACCTCTCCTCATAGGTCTGCCCCCAGGTAAAGCCATATTTGGTCACACTAGTACCCAGACTGAGGATATGCCTGAGGAAACACCCAGGAGTCAAAAAAGGTGTCCCTGCTACACAGCAGCATGCTGATCTTGACTGGCACAAGAACAGAGCTCAGGAGGAAAGTGCTAAGACTTCCAAACATTGAAATCAGGACCAGAAGGTTTGTTTGTTTGTTTAAGTTAGTCTGATTATTTTAAATGTAAATATATATTGTAGGTATTCTAGTTACTTTCTTAGGCCTCTAAGCACAGAGAGAATCAAGTCTACTTGTGAAATATAACACAGCTTCCCTGATGCTCTCAACAGATCAGGTGCTTGGGGGAAAGCTGGGGTTAAAAGAGGGGCTGTTTTAGCAGAGCCTGGCATAGCATGTTTACTTGAGCGTGTAGCAGCATGATTATGCCACTGCAGAGTTATATTTCCTCCTTCCCTCCCCCAGTAACAGTGTGGCTACACCCAGTCCTGGAAAGAAATAAACTCTCCCCCTTACACTAACCTACCAGCCTCTGCGTTGCCCTGTGGCAGACAGGCACGCAGTGACTTGGTCGTAATAAAACAGGCCCAGTAAAAGACATCTGGTACTTCATCAAAGTTGCAGTTTTCTTCATGTTTAACAATTGTGGGTGAACCCATGGAACAGCCCATGACATTCAATGAACTCTGCATTCCACAGGAATGAAGTTCCCAGTTACCCATCCACACAGAGCTCTGCAGGCAATTGGAGCACACTGCCAAGTGCATCTTACTTCATCTTTCTCAAGTTAAGTTCCCTTGCAAAGAGTGAATTTTGAGACAATCTGCCTTTTTACCCACAAACCAAGTGAATGCATTAGCAAAAAATATTTTTTACATTTAGCCATGGGTGGCAGTTCTAAAGATCATCCCTTCCATGCAATTTAAGGCCACCCAGCTGACGTTTATCTGAATGCCTCCTTGCAACAGAAGGAGCAGAATTTTACCTCTAAGATACAGGAAGGCAATTCTGCCCCTGGACATCAGTTTCCTTGGCACAGACTTCACTGAAACCTTCCCTAAAGATTGCTAGTCACCACTGAAAAAGCAAGTGCACTACCAGCATCCTTTACATTTCTGTGAAATAGCTAATTAAGCTGTAATTTTCACCTAGCACTCCCCCCGCCCTTGCTGCAGCTGCTGGGGACTGCCCTTGTGCTAGCGCCAGCCGAGGGGAAGTCAGCATTGCCAACTACTCCATTTTTCATTGGGCACGTACCTCTTGTAAGGGCGGGGGAAGAAGATAGTTCTGCTTCCTTCTTAAAAAGACAAAAAAGCAGCAGTCAGCCACAGCCAGACCCTTCCGTGCTCTTATCACAAAAGTTGGTTTTTTTGTTTTTTAAATAACAAAAGTTGACCTCAATACACTGACACCAGCCGCTACAAATCAAAGTGTTAACTTGAAATCACTTACATTTATGAATATTTAAACTAGCACACACACTCCCTCCTGGGCTTTGACCCAATACTACTGCATCTGAAAGTATCAGTCACAAACAGATTTTATCCTGAACAGACAAGTGCTATAGGATCTGAATGCTTTCAACACTATACCTGGGTTTCCCTGGGTGGGAAATCTTGATGCACAAGGCATGGAAGAAAACTGCTGTGCTCCAACCAGGCCAGCAATCTCTCATCAACCAATGGCCAAGACCCCAGTGAAAATACTCACTTCTCAGATGCAAGCTGCAACAAGATTAAGGCCCAGGTATTTACATATATTTAACTGCCCCAGAAATTACTACGAACCAAGAACCAAAACTTCTTTGAATTTCTGGGTATAAGTAACTCGCCACGGCCACCAGATTATCTTTGCCATTTTCCACTAAGTGAGTGTAAGCTGTTAAGGAGGGGCACCTGTATGACATACCGATTAAGAATATGCTAAGTAGACTAAAAAAACCACAAGCATGAAAGACAGGACAGATACACAAAAATTGCTCAGAAGCTTAAACAAGGCTATCTAAATAGTATAATGGCAGCTTCAGAAAGGTTGTACAGTACTATATACACACAAGGACACTCTCTGCTTTAACACCCATAGGAAGTTCTGGATATACTGAAGGGAATAAGCTGGATCACATGTAGATTTTCAGTTCCAGAACTTCCTGTATCAGCAATGGGTTTCCAAAGAGGACTTCATCACAAAAGCAGATGGCTCATCAGAGCAACGAGTGGGGGCTTAGACACATACAATGAACTGGAAAACTAGTTTTTGCTATGAGCATCGGTGAAGATAACAGATTAATGGAACAAATCAGAGGATCGGAAATAGTTAATTGGCTGTCTTATTGTTTAGGAAGGAACTTCAACTCCTAGAACTGACTGGTTTCTGTCCTCCAGCAAGCGTGACATACCATGCATTAGAGAAAGGAAAGGTCCATCTTCCGAGTCAGCAAGTTCAAGCTTCAGTTCTGTGCCTTGAACCTGTCAAATACTTGATTTTTCTCCTGTGTGACTCTCTCAAGTGCTTAAGGCTACATATGGGTACATGGAAAGGAAAAAAGTGAACATTTCATGCCTTGAAGCTAAGCTGTGTTTTCAAAAGGATACTTATGGTCAAAGCTATACCATAGTCTGAAGAGCCAAGCACTTTCCTGCTTTGTTCTGTTCCTTCTTTCAGAATCTGGGCCATCCTAAAAATAAGATAAAAAAATATTCAATGATTTCAGGCAGGAAAAACACCCCAAATCACACATTCCAATCATTCACGTTACAATGTCCTGTCCAAAAAAGCCAAATTACTTCAATACTGTACTTGGACTGCAGAAGAAAACTATTTTAGAGACATGCTTATACTGAGAAGGTTACTTTCCCTAGAAAGACCAGAAATGACTGCAGAGAAGTAGGCCCTCTTCATTACCCTCAAGTTACCTTAATGAGCCCTCTACCACCAAGTTCCCTTTAGTCTAAAAGCTTATTGCACAGTTAATGCAGTAATGGATACAGAAATAAGTCCAAAACTGACAAATAAGCCTCATTGGTGTCCCATCCCCATTCTCCTGCCCAAATAAATCAACTGGAATAATCCAGCCTGATCCCTATTTATTGCTTGCTTGGCTTCCGTAACTCTAGGTCTATTCGATGTTCTTTCCTTAAGCCTATTGCTTCCTTGGAAGAATAAGGGCATTTACCATACCTGATAAACTCTCGCAAACCTGATGGAAAATACTACACTTAAAAGAACACGCTTAACAGGGAATCCGCATAAAATCACAATTGAGGAAGGTCATGCAAATTTCCTAAGTTCTAGATCAAGCTCAGATATATCTAACACTGCAAACAGTGTTAAATATAATCCCTTCACTAACTGTGCTGCGAGTCATCACACCAGCTGGTCTGCAGCTGCATTTGTTTTTACTTTTGTTACTGTTTTGGGTTGGGTTTTTTTTTGGCCAGAGGCCAACGTTAAACACAGGAAAACAGATGAAGTGAGAATGCCTTCTATGAATCATCTTCCAAACTACTAGAAAAGAACAAGATGGGATTGCCCTGTGTATTTCTGATCTGCAAAAAATCCATGATCCACCAAGAGTTAAAGCTTAGTACATTTTCACTCCCAAATGATGTATTTTCTTTAACTGTGACATGCTGCTAATCTTGGCTTGGTGAAAGAAAGAGGAATCCAAAGGGAACTGACTAATGGAGTCCATTAGGAATGCAACGCACAGCTAAAGAAGGAAACAAATGGGTAAGTGCTCTATGTTTACATGGGAAAAAAGCAAACAAGTTATTTCCACCCAGACACTGAATGAGAACAGAATACCCATGCTCTGTTTCTTGTTAAAGCAATTCCTCAAATACTGACAAGCTCAGTCTGAACTGGCCAAAGCCATCTTACTACTTCCTAACCTTGGCTTTATGCAGTAACTGTAGCTTTCATTGTAGAAGGTGTTTTGAGGCCTGGCCTTGTGGTTGTGTCCAGATAGCTAGAAAACCAAGTTCACCCTTTTTGGTACCCAAACCCACCATCTCAGAATCTATTTTGTGTGCTGGACACAGGGGCTTCTACAAAGAACACAGAGGTGCCTAATGCAGTTTCTGCAATGAAGGAGATGCTTCCTGAGCAAGTAACTCTTACCTGTACAATCTGTGACAAAAAAAAAAAAAAGGGCAAGGCAGAAGAAACCAATAATAAGGAAGCTGATCCCTGATACAGCAAGTATCCCATGCATGTATTTGTGACCAGCCTGAACACCAGCACCATACAATCTGAGGTTTACAAAGCAGAGTTCACCCACTTGCACCCTATGCATCCTCCGGGTCCAAAGTCATCCGTCTTTCCTGCCATTCGACTTCCTCTAGCAGGTTGCTACGTAAGCAACCAGTTGTGCTACTGAACAACTAGTGTCAAGCAGTACTCTGGGAGAGTGTAAACTGAGGTCTGGACAGAGGAAAGTCCCAGTTACGCCTCAGGAAATGTTGGGTTGTTCTCCCCGCCCCCGACCTTTCACTCCTGTGAATTCACTCAGTTTATAGATGACGACAACTGAAACTTCTGCTATGAACAACATTCTTTCGATAGTCTTGTTTGCCAATAACATATTGCAGGGGAAAAAAGTCAACTCTTGGGTTGTTACTGACGCATAGAAAGCTGCACTCAAGATTCACAGCAGCAGTTTCCCGAATATAAATGACAGTTTTCCAGTGCTCCTTTTGCCTCATACAGGTGGTAGGTAGCACAGGCAAGATCCAGCTGGCTTGTGGTATGGTATACAGGAGTTGAGATTGGATTAGCATCTTAATCTTTGATTCTAAGCAAGTCCAAGGGCCAAAATTTGTTATCAATTATTGAACAGAAGCCAAGAGGATTATCTCTGGGTCAGTCTTGGGGAGGACTGTTTATGCTGTAGCATGTTAAAAGCAAGCATGTTGGGTGGGTAGGGGAAGAGGAAAGCACATTATTAAATAGATTATATTAGTAGATTTGGGATGTTTTTTGATGCCATATATATATATATATACACACACGTATATACAAAAATTTGAATGCTGCAGCATTACACCCTACAGCACAGAATGTTTTTCAGTAGGCATAACTTGAATATAATAAAGTAAAATGCATTATTGACTTCCCAGCTAGGAGAGAAAGGTTTTATCCATGCTCATAGCTTCTGCAGTTCTTTATCGTCTCCGTTACAAAATAAGATCAGCCTAATGGAAAAGTTATGTAATTACTTACTCCTTGTAAGACTTGAAAGCTGTCATTAGTAGGTGGAGGATCCTGATCTGGGTCAACCCCAACCCTACAGAACATTAGGAAAACAAAGCAAGTGGTGTTACGGAGGGTTGCAAATGCTGTAAGCTTGGCAGAATGCATTTTAAAAGCACTTTAAGCACCCAGCAAAGCTGCATTCAGAGAAGCTATAAGAATAGCTTGAGGAAGAGCTGTCTATTATTCCCCTGCAGTTACATAGCTATAAACAAGATACTTTTTCACTCAAGCAGCAATTACCTGTAGGTAACACCTTCAACTCCATCTCGGCATCAACTTTAACTGCTTACCTTTGTTGCCAATTCTCCTAGGACACTGGCAAATACTATTTTTGGCTTAAAAGGTGAACTGTGGGTGGCATCCGCTTCAGTGGAGAGCATCCCTTATGTCCAGCAGCAAGAAACCAGAGCCTAAGGATAAGCCCAGCCTAAATATTTGACACAGCAAATAACTTAGATGCCAGATAGGCCTGAGAATGGCTCAATTATATGATTTGAAAAAGCCACACACACACACACACCAAGTTTTAATGCACTGTGTGAAGCAACAAAAATACTTTTAAAGACTCATAATATTAATTTGCTGCAAGTTTCATTCACCTAACACAACACAGCCGCAGTGGATTAACAAGAGGTCCGCATAGTCCAGCCTCCCACCTGAGTGAGGGAGGGTCTGTATAATGAGATGGTAATGATTACAAAATAATATGTTAATAAGAAACTGTCTACTCACTTTTGCATAGTTAGCGAGTATCTTATTACTGAACCATTCTTTCATATAGTGCTCCTATCCAAGATAGGTATTTAATCCTTGTAATTATGTTCAGGTTTTTTCCCCACATACAGAGTCATCTTAACCCTTCGGCACATTTGGCCTGGGAATTTATCGGCAATGACCAGCCTCCAGACTAAAAAGCTTCACCAGTTTAAGGGGACACTGGACAAACAGGTTGGGTACTGGATTGTAATACATGCTAAAATAAAACCCCACACACAAGAGCTCTGAAAGGTTACCAGAACTTAGATGTTACTGCTTAGTCTATCACTAAGCAGTGAAGACATGGTAAGAATGGTTTTCTGCAGAGAAACAAGTTACCTAATGAAGCCTTATGCAGAAAACTGACAAGCAATGTCAGGAAACTCGCTCTGTACGGCATTATATGTAAGATTGTGCATTCCTTTATAAATACACATAAAAATAAAAAAAAGATTTGTGGCTTTCCAGACTCCATCTGGACACTGGGGAGGTTCAACACACTATGCACAGCAACCACGCTCATGTTAGCCGTGCAGCTGGAAATATGAAGAGGGAGCTCAAGAAGCTCGTTCCAGAAGATGAACATAGCTTGCATTCCCTAAATAGTTTCAACTCAGTGGGCTACCCATTCACTTCACAGTACATAAGAAAACCAAACAATTCAGAATGTCTCAGCTTTTACTTGACTTACAAGGTTGTGCATTTGTTTGGGGGATTTTAACTGCCCTTAGGCAGGGGAAGGGAGCTTAGTGGAAGACCGAAGCAGGATGACCATACTGTTGAGTGAAAAGTCACAGTACACCACAGGCCAAGTATTTGGGTTCACTGTTGTGCTGAAGAGGGAGAGAGCACTTTTCTATATTAAAATGGGTCAACTTTTAGAAAAAAAAAAATTCTTACTACAGAGATTTCTTTCAATATTGAAATAGTACATCGACATAGACTTGTCCATTTTACTTTTTTTTTTTTTTTCCAAAGTTATTCTTCAGGTGAATTTATATTTTGAGTATTTCTAAATAATTCTTTTCTATAAATCACTTTTTTTTTTTAAGTTCATGTTTCAAAGTGTGTTCCTCAGTTCACAGATTAACACAAAATACATTACTATTTTGAATTCCCATTACTATTTTTTTTGTATCTTTCAACCAGCATCCTGTGTCTCTTATCCTCTACTCTAGCATGAATTGTATAGGAAGCTTTTTTTTTTTTTTGTAGCAAGTCTGCCTGTTTCACAGTATATAGACCCTGGTTTCATGACAAGCATCACATTTTTGCAGGCCCTGCCCCCAAATTTCTAACAAAGTTTCGTCTTTATCACCTGAAACAAAACAATACCAAAACCAGTCAAGTCATTCCCAACCTCCTTTAGAGTGAAGAGAAGCACAGAAAACATTTAGTTACTTCGTCCTTACTTAACTACTTCCATAATTAAAAGCACAAGTAAAGCTGATGCATGTATGTCTTCAACCTATTTTTTTTCCTGGTGGTTAAAAGAAAAAATCCATTTCACATCCTTAAGTACATTTAAAAAGCTTCCTGTAATTTAAATATGCTGTAAAGGCCAATATCAATTCTCATTTATTTAACCAGTTTTTAAATTAAGAAAAATTGTTACTGGTTTGATTTATGCAGATCCCCTCTCAAAGAGCAGTGGCACAGAGAGGGTAGCCTCCCTAATGACGGTGGTGTTTTGCTCAAACCCCCTAGCAGAAAGGCAGGTGAGCAAGCAAGCTCTGGTTGAAAACAGTGTTTTGCTGAAGAGGCACGGACTGCGTGAGGAGGACTGGGGGGCACGTAGGCTGTGGGACAGCCAAGGCCAGGGCAGTGCAGATGCCAGCAAGCATCTTTGTTTTCCCCTCTACCCTTTCTGAAAAGCCCATTGCAGCAGTTGCGTGTGGATTCCCCGCACATGTACAATACCAATTCAAATATGTAACTCTTAAAAAGCAGGTGTCAGATGAAGAAAATGAGCAGTCTTTCAGCTGTAACAATGCCTGTATGTCCCAAAACTGGTGAAAAACTCATCTATGTCCCCCATTGGCATCAATTTGGTATTTGATAGATACCTTAATACTTCAGTACAGACAGTTATTAGTACATAAAGTTCAGCCATCTTTATTTCTGGTTTGGGAAGTTTACAGGAATCTGTAGACAAGAGTATGCTAGAGTAAAAATCCAATTTAAGCATACTTCTTCACTCCTCCCTAATTAAAATTTTTTTTTTTGTTTTTAAGGCATAAAAGGTTTTTCACACTTTAAGAACTCTGTAATAGCAAAGGGACTACCATTGAGCTCCTAATGCCCAATACCAAAAGCACTGTGTTTCTGCTCTTAACTGACTCCTGACCTTCTTGGTCCTTAGTTCCAGCTAGAACTTCAGCATCACATGTAGGAGAGCACTTACTCAGATTTGATCCCTCAAACACTAAGCCTATGTATAATTCAGTAACATAAGTAGTGTGGTAGAAAATGGTTGACACACAAAACGTAGAACGCAAAGTGGAAACTCAGTGTATGGAAAAGAATGGTAAAAAAAGCAGATAGAACTACTTCAAGTTCTCCACTATGTAATTTTAAAACGGGTGGAACCATTTCTTCTTATACGTCAAAAACCTTTCCAAGGCCCTGCAACACATAGATGACAAGTTACCAAATACCAGGCTTTATTACGTTCTAGCATATGTAATTAGTGTGGCAACAACCAAGACTGACTGTAATAGTTCTCAAATTCTCTGTGCAAGTTAACGTACTGCATCTCTGGCAAATTTAGTAGTTCGCTGGGAACCTTCAAGTGTGACAGGATACATGAAAAACTTACCATTGCCCCACCCCAAAGAGTTTTCTTTATATAAATACTCTGTATATAGTTATATATATACACACACGTGCATACAAATACACACTCTCCTATAGATGCCAGTTACAGCTTTTTTTTCCTTCCCTTCTTTCTCTATCCATGTACCAGTTCTAGAAACCATCAACTAGAGAAGACTAGGATTCTGGTTTATGTCCACTTTTTTTAGCATCTTCCTATAAAGCAATGTGATAACCCTCAGTTTTTAAAATATAACCCCACAGAGGCTGGGCTAAATCATGTATGAAGTCCCTTCCAATCTAGAATCATAGAATCGTTTCGGTTGGAAAAGACTCTTAAGATCATCGAGTCCAACCATTAACCTAGCACTGCCAAGTCCACCACTAAACCATGTCCTCAAGCACCACGTCTACCCGTCTTTTAAATACCTCCAGGGATGGAGACTCAACCACTTCCCTGGGCAGCCTGTTCCAGTGCCTGACCACCCTTTCAGTGAAGAAGTTTTTCCTAATATCCAACCTAAACTTCCCCCGGCGCAGCTTGAGGCTGTTTTCTCTAGTCCTGTCCCTTGTTACTTGGGAGAAGAGACCAACCCCCACCTCGCTACAACCTCCTTTCAGGTAGCTGTAGAGAGCAATAAGGTCTCCCCGCTGCCCCCTCTTCTCCAGACTAAACAACCCCAGCTCCCTCAGCCGCTCCTCATAAGACTTGTGCTCTAGACCCTTCACCAGCTTCGCTGTCCTTCTCTGGACACGCTCCAGCACCTTGATGGCCTTCTTGTAGTGAAGGGCCCAAAACTGAACACAGTATTCGAGGTGTGGCCTCACCAGTGCCGAGTACAGGGGCACTATCACCTCCCTGCTCCTGCTGGCCACACTAGTCCTGATACAAGCCAGGATGCCATTGGCCCTCTTGGCCACCTGAGCACACAGCTGCACCATGTTCAGGCGGCTGTCAACCAACACCCCCAGGTCCTTTTCTGCCAGGCAGCTCTCCAGCCACTCCTCCCCATGCCTGTAGCGTTGCCTGGGGTTGTTGTGAACCAAGTGCAGGACCCGGCACTGAGCCTTGTTGAATCTCATACAGTTGGCCCCAGCCCGGCGATCCAGCCTGTCCAGGTCCCTCTGCAGGGCCTTCCTCCCCTCCAGCAGATCGACACTTCCACCCAACTTGGTGTCGTCTGCAAACTCACTGAGGGTGCACTCGATCCCCTCATCCAGATCATCAATGAAGATGTTGAACAGGATCGGCCCCAACACTGAGCCCTGGGGAACACCACTTGTGACCGGCCACCAACTGGATTTGATTCCTTTCACCACCACTCTCTGGGCTCGGCCGTCCAGCCAGTTTTTAACCCAGCGCAGAGTGCACTTATCCAAGCTGTGAGCAGCCAGCTTCACCAGGAGAATGCTGTGGGAGACAGTGTCAAAGGCCTTACTAAACTCCAAGTGGACAACATCCACAGCCTTCCCCTCATTCACTAAGCGGGTCACCTTGTCAACCTGAACAGTTGTATGAAGTAACCCCAAGGAATACTTAAGAATACCTGTGTGATTAAGGATCATAGGATCGCATCCATGATTTATCAGCTTTCAAGTCTTCCCAGGCCAGAGACGCTAATTTTGCTTCATTAATTACCCATACACAAGAGTTAAAGGATGTGGTGTTTTGTGTGTTTTGTTGTGTTTTTTTTTAAGCTAAAGACATGATGAGTGATCCACACTCTCCCAGCTCAAAAGAAGAGAACAGACTCAGAACTGAGGAACGCCTATGGCACTCTGCAGAGAAGGAGAAGCAGCAGCAGCATGCCATAGTATAGAAAAAGAGCACACGCTTAGTGTTATAAAGACGAAGAAAGCCAAGCACCAGGTTAATTTGGTATAAAGGAAAGCACAGTGTCACCTGAAATACAGCCAGCGGCTTTCACTCATCTCTTCCACCGATGGAACATGGTCATCAACTCTGGTACAGTACAAGAATGCAATGTGAGTAACAAAATGCTCATGAGATGGTAGCTTTACAGAGCTCCCTAGCAAAACAAAATAAACCAACAAAAAAGCCTACCCAATCAAAAAAGATAAAAGCATACAAGAATAAGAATGACAGAACAATGGCAAAGTGACAAAAATCATAAAAATTATCAACAGCAGGACTTTATGATTGAGATGTCCAGTAATGCTCTTCATTCTTTCAGATTCAGGCTGGTAAAACACCTGTATTCATGACAGGCTACCTTCCGTAGAAAAGTGGATTCAATAGCTCTCAAGAGAGCTGCTACACAGAGACAGACCCAACCTAAAACAATTCCTACCACTTCAGACCTGCGCATGGTCTAGAAGAGAAAAGTCATTACAGAAAGTCATGACAGAGGCCATCAATACTGCCTAGTTTCAGAGCAGTCCAATACAACTGGAAATATGTACCAAATCACTCAGTTGGCTTAACTAAGAGTCTTCAACATAATAAATCTCCAGTCACAGCAGAGTGTGCTTTTACTCATTTATTTGCCTTTTTCAATTATACTTAAAAAAAGAAAAATCCAAGTGAAAGCATGTTTGGTTTCTAGTACTTTCCATGTAAATTCCTTAGGAGCTTGTGTTCCCCCCCGCCCCACCCCGTTTTTCCATGCAGGCATGCTACATGAACTATGTATTGCTTATGTGAAATAAAACCCCAGATGATCAGAAACGCACAGAGGCCTCACTTTACAAAGAGCAGGTGTACACATCCTGACTGCAGGCTCCCATCTCGATGAACTAAATATTTAAGGCCATAGCTTGTGCTATGAAGAGCACATACTCATCTAATCCTTGAAGGTCAAGGCAAATACCAGACTTTGGATAGATTTGTTTTGGATTTGTGGTTCAATAGTTCTTCTCCGGTACCAACATAGACTCCAGGTCAGCGCACTCTGCTCCAAAAGGCCAACACTGAGACAGCTCTGCATACGCAGCAAAAGCTAAAATTAAAAACTGCTCAATAACTTCCCTTCTATGACTTATTTCTCTTTGCTGTATCTTTGCCAAGTTAGTATTGGGAAGTTTTCCCAGATGTCTGCAATGAGTGCAGCGTTTTTGGAAAATTTTAGCTATTTTGGAAGATTTTAGCTATTTTGGAAGAGTTCAACTGTTTCTCAGAAGATGGCTGAGGAAGATAATTCCCACCATGTGTAATAAAATAAAACCTAATCACTAAAAAAAACCCAACAACCTGGAATTTGGAAAAGTTGTTTCAGGTTGGTTTTAGGGTGCCTTTGGGTACTCCTTTACTTGGCTTAACCAAGATAATGACTCCTGAAACTGCCTACTGAGGCTTGCCAGAGCTTGGCAGTTAAACCCATATCACCCATGTGCTCTAGACATATCTCAACCCAGCTCCTACAGGGTCTGAGCCTTCCCCACACTTCTCTCTGGTGTGAATTGCTATATTTCAGAGCACAAGAACAGAGATAAGGAAGCATCTTCCATGCTTACTTCCAGACATCCAAAAGAGGAGGCAACCTCTTTCCTACCAAGGGAAAAACCCAGAGGGGTGAGGCTGAAGGTTCGGTGGCTGCACTGCACCTCCATTAAGAGAGATTCAAGATTGATGATAGGAGATTGGGAAAGAAGGAGGAAGGCGGGAGAAACTAGATAGGGAAAGACGACTGGAGAAAACAGTGCAGAAGAAGATATGGTGACAGGAAAAAGCCCACAACCGAGGGCGAGGGACAGCACCTGTGTCTGTGCATCTCCCCTTCAAGGGCAGCAGAGAACAGCTAGAAGGCAGTGAAGGATCTAAGTTCTACAACGGTGGAAACAGGCTGCAAAATAGAAGGGTGTAACCTCCTGTCAGACATCCCCCACTCCAGTCCAGAACATAACAGAAGGCTGGATCCCAGCATCAACACTCGCCTCCTGCCATCGCAGCACACTGAGGCATGGTATTTAAGAAATGCACATTTTATTGTTGGACCACCCTGGGTAATACAATAAAGTATAACCTGAGACTGCCACCAAGCTGTCAGTTCTACCACCATCCCAGAGAGTTAGGTAGTTCACATAGCAGCTGTGTGAGAGTTAGTGTTTCCAGATTTCTTTTTCAATTTGCTCATTTAAAGGGGGGGGGGGGGGGGGGGGGAAATCACTAAACAGAAAAAGATTGTATTTGCAAAGTCAGACATAAGGCAGTAAGTATCTAAGTTGACATTGTCTGTGCAACCTTTTACAGTAGAAAGCTCCTTAAAATATTTTAAATTGAAAGATATAATGCTTTAAGATTTAGAAAAAGGTTGCTAAGTATAACTGAAATTACTTCATTAAAATAAACAAACTTCCTCATTTGAAGCAGATTATGAAGAAGAGGAAGGCATTAATCTACATGTTGCTTCATTCAACATGAAAAGAATCAGGTCAATAACCTCTAATGAAAAATGGAGAAAACATTTTGCAATACAAATGCTAGGAGTTCCCTTTTTTCCTGTGACAGATAAATGAAACGATAAGTCAGCTACTTTTCTGAAAAGAGGAACTTTGCCAGTGGTTTTGATTTACAGGGCTCTTGAGTTTGCTGAAATTGTTAAAACTTCAGGCAGGAAATTGTTTTTTGTTTTAGTCTCAAAGGATGAGACTATATTTTTAATATCCAAGTCATGCTGTAGTTTCTAAGAAAAAAAAAAATCTGCTACTAGAAAAGTATAACTGTTTACCACTCTCATGCTTGGATACGTCTCACTGATAGACAGCCAAGAAATTCAAACACATAACATCATGGCTTTAACTCCAGTTTCTGGCGTTCATTTTTAACTTGCTTAGCACCAAGTGGCAGAAACCAAAAGCATCTAAAGATCCCATTATTTTTTACTTGGATTTTGCTGTCATTACCTCATTTTCCCAACCAGTTAAGCCGTAAAGTAAAGTTAAATCTCTGCTACAAACTGTAGGTCTTCTGCTTAGCTGTACATTTAAGCCTGATCACTGGTAACATACCCTATCTGGAAAGATACCCGCTCTTCTGATTACTTGAGATATTCAGAACAGAGCAAGGGGAGGCAGAGGGCATTTTTGCCTATTTTCCTCCTTACACTGCTTTTTACTTTACCAAAACTTAATTTTCATATTAGCCTGTCTATCCCTCACCTACTTTTAATACATTTCACATCATGGGAGAGAAGGGACTACCAGAAGTAAAGAACAAAGCACGCATCCCAATTGCTATGCAATTAATGCTGAGGCCAGAGGCACGTGCCTCTGAGCCACAGCAAAGCGATTCTGGGTCCTTGTGTAGGCATTGCCCCATGTGTGCACACAACTGCCTCCCCGTGAACATAGTGGTATCAAACCAGGCTGAATGTCTTGGCTGAAGTCAGCTCTCTAGTACTGTTCCACTTAAATCATGCAGGTACAACCTTAAATAAGACCCTTTGGTGTTGATGCCTGTCTTAGCTCCTCTGACTTGCCCAGTACAACAGACACGTGCCTGCAGTTCCTAGGGGCGCAGCTCAGCCCATCACAGCCCACAGGAACTATTGACGGGGTCACCCAGAAACCCCACTGATGGGCAGACCACTACCCACAGGAGTACAGTAACACCATTCTGCCACGCAATTAGCAGGCAAGCTAAACCAGCCTAAAGGGTCAGTCAGCTTGGTTGACTCTTCCCTGAAGCAGGCCCTTGTCTTCCCCTCACCTTCACTCTGCAGCAAGGCCAACTACTTCATGAGGACTTTGTAATGGCTGACTGGCTTTCCGTCTTTCCTTCCACAAAGGCCAAGGTCAACCAGGATACAACCAGTGTGAACTTCACACCAGAGCTGGTCTTTTAGGAGTCCACACAAATCCTGACATTTAAGTCCAACACACAAATGGCATTAGTTTCCTACGCCTCTTCACTTAATCTAGGAAGCAAACCGCCTTTTTTCTTTTAACCTCTTTTCTACTAAATAATCCTGTATGGGAGCACTACTTATTTCCAGCCTCTTGCAATCTAACCTAACGGACAAGTGCCAAGGCTCAGAAAGCATCCCAGGCCACCCCGGGGACAAGTGACCTACTGCACAGCCTCAGGACTGCATCAGCACTATAGACTGTGCTGCTGAGCAAGGCACTGGGACAGCATTTCATCTTCATCTCCTCCTGCCTACCTCTTCCACTGGGTGGAAAGGGATGGAAAAGAGAAAAGAAGCATATTTCTAAAATTCAGCTGGAAACTAATTTGTCCCTTTCTTAAATCTGCAAGGTCAGACAGGACTTCTTGCTTTCCAGCAGAAAGAAGGGCTCTATCACAGTGGGTACTTCACCAGCAGTTTCTAATTCTCGATCAGCTGCACACGGCTGCCACCTCCTGGCACAAATCTGATTCCATGTGTCAAAAAGTGCAGTCTCCATCACTAATAGAGCAGTGCCTATAAAGGCAGCTGTAGGCAGACCCATGCAGTTCTCTAAAATACTTCCGATGTAGAGTTCTCTTATTTACATGATATCCTTCCCTTAACAGGGAGGTTAACCATTTATTTCCTGTCAACCATGCCAAACAAATGGCAGTTAAAATTACTGCTTACTAGCAAGGGTGGGTAAATCTCCTACAGCCAAACACTCAAAATTATGGTTCGACCAACTGCTTTTTGTCAGCTGCTCCTCTAGGAATGGTATCATAGCCTTTCCAGCTGTTCTGCCTTGTTGGCCACATCAATGATTTTTGCAAGTATAACCTAACCAAAGGGCAAGCCTGGAACAGATACGGTGTTAGCCCTTGCTCCCTTCAGGAACAACTCATCAGCCAGGCTCAGGGACTCTCATTACTGAACCAGATTAGTCCTGCTAAAGGAGTAAGTGCATATTCTTGGATGCTTGCACAAACTGCTTCCTCAGCTCGATGGAGAGGAAAGAAAAGGGGGGGGAAAGCTGCTACCTCAGAACTAGTTTCCAGTTGGCCAGGAGCTGGGGCCTCATGCTAGAATTCAGTCCTGTCCTACTGCTGACAACTGAAGGAGCCCTGTGGCAGAGAGAATGGTTGACTGCACTCAGAAGCTGCCTTCTGATACAGGCAGACTGAACACAATTCCTCTTCACTTAGTTGTTCAGCAGCACATCCTGTCCCTTGCTGGATGACAAGGTTTGAAGGAAATCTTCAGCTATGCTCCCTCAACAAAAGAGGTGCAGGCAGCAGAGCAGAAGGCTCAGGATGCCAGCATCTATGCTGAGAGCTGTTAGAGTCAGTTTTGTTGACCTGGTTGCAGCCATGCTTTGGAAGATGCTTTGGAATCCACTCAAGTGGAGATCAGACAAGGGATATCCTCACATTGGCCATTGCAGAGGCTGCAGGCAGATCTTGGCAGACTTTGCTCAGCCATTGCAAGCAGACTGCAAGCAGCATTCTTACCTGCATATTGCTGGCCAGAACTCATCTCCCGTTCCCTTGTACCCCACACCTCGGACAGTCTATGCACACTGCCGGTTATGCAGACACTGTACCTGCCCTGCTTGCGGGGATGTATTAGTACAGTTTTTCCTTATATATCACCATCAGACAGAGATCTCCTCCTGTTGTCAGAGGCGCCAAATGGAAAGCTGCACATGGCACCTATTCCAGGTACCTTTTTAAAGTCGTTACATAGCTCTCATGTGGGAACAGAAACCAGTCCGGCTGGGCTCAGAAATATCGTTATGTTGTATCTCACGATCATTAATGACACAACTGCACTGGAATTGTTTTTGTTGTTGACTTCACACCAGGTGTTGCATTACCTCTTGTTAGCAACATGGCCTTCAGAGAGCCTGACTACATGGAAGTGATGCTTCTTTCTGGTGTGCTAGCCAAACAGCTGGAACTTGCATTTAAAGACAATTTTAAAGGACAGAAATGGATTCATTTAGCACCAAAAAAAGGAAACCGTGATTTCCCAATGTTTGCTGTTAGTCAGAGCTGAGATACTGTAAATCACTGCTGCAATGCCTGTCTCCAACTGGAAGCGTGCTACTTTCAATGAGAAGAGTTCACAAGCATTTCTGGGATTCCTATCCATTTTTTTTTTTTTTGCCAACCTAGAAAGCACCTGCTACCTATTGCCACGAGCAGTTCACTTAGGTTTTCCAAAAGTGGCACCAGTCCCTAAGAATGATCAGTTCTTCCAAAGACTGAAACTGGTTTTACCCGAGATTGTTTTTTCCTATCCTATCACAAGACAATGAGATACAAATCCTTGTTAACTCAATTAGAAAGCAAGACAAAGTAAGCTTTCACGTGCCAAAGAATACAAATAATTTACACATGAAAAACACATTGAAGGGTTTGTATAGCATGTATTGTTTTAATTTCACTCTGTTTACCTTCGTTCCCCCAACTGCCAAATATTTCACAGAATGGTACCATATGTGGTCTTTAACAATGACTGATTCACGATTCTCTAGCACTTCTGTTGATGAGTATCTTCAAACATGAATGTACTTGCAGCCTGAAAGTACTAAGTATTGGCCAGGATTTACAGACAAATGTTTATAATCGTGCTACTTACCATTTTGACAGGTCTCCTCAAAACAGGAGGAAACACGCCCAGAAGACTAGCAGGATCCCATTTATCACAGTTGTTTAGATAACATCAGGTTTCTTTGGATAGATGTTTAAAGTGCATTCAGTTTAGCACCACCCATTAAAGACTCCATTTAACTTAAAAAACGTAACAGGTCCATTACAGAGAGCCAAAAGACAGGGAAATGTCTTAGTATGAAGAGAAGTTTATATGGGACTAGACAGATTAATTCTTTCTTTTCAATATAGGTGCTGCTGTATCAGGCAACACTATTCCATATCCTACTGGGCTGGCAAGGACCTCGATACCTGCTTGCAGAGCATCAGGGAGCTTTAGGCTGAATCCCAGCAGCATCAGTACATTTGCTTCACCAGCCTGCACTAGCACCTTCCTCTATAAAACATAATGTTCTAAATACCTAGAACACCTCTAGCAAGCACCAAGCAAGTTCTGTAGGACAACGCCCGATTAGCGCAGTTGCCACTTGAAAAGTGAAGTTTCCCCAGCATACAGTTGCATACTGACCTGATGTTCAGCCACGACAGCATGGGAGTTGTACCTCCACCAACAATCCACACAGTGAAAAAGACGATGAGGAGAGTTGTTGAGAACATCATTTGATGTGAGTATGTAGCAGTATCTCGTATAGCCAGAGCAAATGCCATGGCTCCCCTGAGACCTATGCAAAAGAATGAAATAGCAGAGCTTCAGAAGTGCAACTGCACCTATTTATAACACAGTATCTTTCCTTGCTCCCTCCCTGCCACACAGGCACAAAGTGTCAGGCAGAAAGCACTGGGCTCCGGCAGGTGTTAATTCCCTCAGTTTTCCTGATAAATTATGCCCTGGGATGATTTAGAACATCATTTGCCCTGGTAGTTTTCTGTAACTTAAAGAATCCACAAGTGCTGAGAAAAGGTGTAAATATTTCCAGATGCTAACAGGAAAGAAATGCAGAAACAAACAAGTTGCAGACAACAGCAAAGTATATTGTGGAAATCAAGGAGCTCCCTGAATCCAAATGAAAATACACACTTTTCCAGTTGATTCCATAACCAAAGCATAAGTTCTTGATGTGAAATTGCTATCAGCTGGAAAAATATTCTAGTTAATAACATGTTCACAGGCAGACTATATTCCCCCCGACTCCCCTGCCAATTATGAAACTCCACTAGCAAGGACAAGCCATGGCATTTGGCCATCTGCAGACTTCTTTATTGGGGGAATCACAGGATAGTTAAGGTTGAACGGACCTCTAGAAGTCATCTGGTCCAACTCCCCTGCTCAAGCAGGGTCACCTGGAGTAGGTTGCCCAGGACCACGTCCAGATGGCTTTTGAATATCTCCAAGGATGGAGACGGCACAACCTCTCTGGGCAACCTGTGCCAGTGCTTGGACACAGTAAAAAGTGTTCCCTGACATTCGGAGGCAACCTCCTGTGTTTCAGCTTGTGCCTATTGCGTCTGGTCCTGTCACTGGGCACCACTGAGAAGAGCCTGGCTCCCTCTTCTTTACACCCTCTTGCATACAGAGGCATCCCTGGCACTTCTTGAGGATGCACACATTTAGACACAGACACGCACTCCATGATTTGCTTTAAATGACAAACTTAAACAGTTTGTGTGACAGAAATCGTAAAGGAGTCTAAGTCAAATATTCTGCTTTCTCCAACTAAGTGGGAGAGTGCACCCATAAATACATCTTGATTTTCTCACAGACATCAGTTTCCGCACAATGCTGTCCTGGTTTCAGCTGGGATAGAGTTAATTTTCTTCCTAATAGCTGGCATAGTGCTGTGTTTTGGATTTCGTATGAGAATAATGTTGATAACACACTGATGGTTTAGTTGTTGCTGAGCAGTGCTTACACCAGTCGAGGACTTTCCAGCTTCCCATGCTCTGCCAGGTGCACAAGAAGCTGGGAGGGGGCACAGCCAGGACAGCTGACCCCGACTGGCCACAGGGATATTCCATACCGTATGGCATCATGCCCAGTATATAAACTGGGGGGAGTTGGCTGGGGGGCAGCAACCACTGCTCAGGGACGTGCTGGGCATCGGTCAGCAGGTGGTGAGCAATTGCATTGTGCATCACTTGTTCTGTATATTCTTTTATCATCACTATTATTATTATTATTTTCCCTTCCTTTTCTGTCCCATTAAACTGTCTTTCTCTCAACCCATGAGTTTTCTTACTCTTCTGATTCTCTCCCTGCTCCCACTGCGGGTGGGGAAGGAGTGAAGGGCTGTGTGGTGTTTAGCTGCCTGCTGGGTTAAACCACAACAAGCATGTACATCATCTCAGCTACAAATAACCTTCTGGAAGAGATACATCCCAAATCCCCCATCCCCTTCAGATGCACTTCAAATGAAAATACTCTATTCCCAACATGAGGTGACTGCTTGCTGCCATCAGCTGGCATTTCAAGATGTCAGTCTTCCCAGACATGACACACTTTCTGTAAACATTGGAAGATACATGATGGCATGCTGCAAGAACCATTAAGCCTTCTATTCAGGATGCACAGATGTGGATTATAAAAGCAGAAGGCAGTACTATAAATTGCTTATGAGTTAAAAAATAAGATTTTCCGCTTTAGCAAACATTTTTGCTTTTACCTGAAAACATCATCATGTGCTGAAAGTTCCAGCTGATCTTATGCCTTCTGCCCAGATTCAACAAGAAGGAGAGAGGGTAGATGTGTGCAGCTCTGCCCAAAAAGATTGCAATCTGTTCACAGCTGAGGGTTAAGGATTTCACTGTCCTGATTTATGCACTCTTGGGTAACCAGCTCTAACATAAAGCTTCTGTTTTAGTGAGAGGTTTACATCATGATATCAAGTGTTCTTGTTATCTCTATATAAAACAGACTTTCATCAGTTATGTGCACACAGAACTCATTCCACAGAATGCAAGTTTTAACTAATACAACCAAGTTTTTAATGCACAGTGAAATTATACCTAGTATTAAAATTTCCAGTTGTACAAATGAAGACTTTACTTTAAAAATTCACACTTCAAACAACTATCACCACCACCATTCAATTATGTGTTTCAGACCAACAGAAATGCGGTCCTATGTACAGAAGGAAAACCAACATAAGACCAGCAAGTGGCCACTCCATTACGGCTCCTGCAGAGGCAAAATCTCCTACTGGCTGGCAAGCACTTAAGAGAACAGTTACTATGATGATAAATCCAAAAACCACTTGTCAGCACTAGAATGAAGTTCAAAGAGAGTATTGCAGAAATTCATGACAGTAGGCGGTAAGCTCATTCCCTCCCTTACTGTGGTATAAAACATCCAGCGGCTCCAGTGAAGAAACAGAAAGCTGAATACACCCTCCACCATCTAAGGAATACTTTGGGACAAACTAGAGTGACGTGTTGGAATCCTACAAAACACTGACACAACCAGAAGCCCACCAAACACTGATCACTTGCTGCTGGGATAACAACGTTAGAAGAATGAAACAGCTCTCTTATGGAAAAAGAAATAAAACCACATAAGAGCTCTAGACACCACTGGGTTGTTGCCAGAGCTAAAGTAAAGCAATACAGTCAGCAGGAAATTATGTCTCTAAGAAAATAAGATCTTGATTGTCACTTCGTACAAGAAGCTTCATGTAATTATTCCAAACAACTTTTGTAGCAGTCCTTTTGAGGACTGCAGAAATCGGACATCAGAAGCCATCATGACCAATGTATGTAGGAATAATGGCTAGGATTTTGTCAACGACACTGAGGCTTTAGCCCTACTTTTGCAGTCCAACCTTTCAACAGCTAACGATGCCTCTACATTTCACTCCCACAAGGTGTTAACTCAATGGGGACAGTAGCTGTTGTATCAAAATGTGGGTGCTAGTATTAGCTGCCCTCCTCACAAAGGTAGGGGAGCACTCAAGAAGCAACAGAGGTTAAGCGCAGTGGTAGAAAAAGATGTGAAAACTGTAATAAAAGGTAGGTGGGTAGGAAGAGAAAGGAACAAAATAAATACTGAAAACAAACCCAAGAGAGATAGCATAACCTGAGACAGAAGGCCACAGCAAAGATGAAAAATTACTATGGTTAGTATATCAGACGCAACTATTCTGTTCACGTCTTTATCCGATGGCTGCAGGGCTCTGGAGCATTTTTTAGGTCAGAAGAATGGACGTGAGGAGACACAGGAGAAAATGTATTACTGTTTCAGAAAAAAGTAAATGGCCAAAAGAAAATAAAGACAAATGTGATAAATCCCTAGAAGCAGTACAGAGATGAGAGAAAACAGTGGAAAAAAGGAGAGAAAAGAAATACGTTCTGGATTAGGCTATCTTTTTATGCCCTTTCACTAGGTTTTCTCTCATTGCTGGTACCATTACTCCCGCAGCAGTCAGAGAGAAATCAAGACTGGAAGACTAGTTCCTACTGCTTCATGCACACTTTTAATTGCCCTGAATTTTCAATTAGCCAGGAATATAGTGAAGAAATAGGTACATAAGCTATTTCAACAGGGGCGGGGTGCAGAGAGGAATCTAGCGATTCCCAGCTTACATGAGTGTGACTTATACAAAAATGTTCAGTTCTGAGGAATCCAAGAGCCAGGTACTAAGTCAGCCAGGGACAATGGGAACTGGATACCCACCTCCAACACCAGCACCTTTCAGCAGTGTGTACCCTTCATGTCATGGTTTGCACCACAGCTCAGTTCCTTCCTCCTCCCATCACCTGAGAACTTGACCTCTGCCTTGGGGGCACTGCTCAAAAATATTCTGTTTGCCCATGATTCTCTTTATTTACTTGAGGTTTGTTTGCTTTCTTTAAGGGACCGTTGGAAGTGAAGAGAAAAAATGAATCCTTTCTAGGCCCCTAAAGTTCAAATACAAGAGCAACACAAGCACTGCTGGCTGTCAATAGCCAAGTCACACAGTAAAGCGTATTCATTTATTTATCTGTCAAAATTATATGACTTCTAGCACTTGCTCAGCTACAGAGCCAACAACTGTGTGGCGCAGAGGCCTTAGGGATTTGATGTAAGGGGTAACCAAAGATTGTTCTCAAAATTCTTGTACCTGCAAGACATGAGGGAAACTCAGGTCAGCCGCTATCCTCTATTTGGTAAAGCCAACAGACACCACTACTTTTCAGGCACATAAGATAAGAGAAACCTCACACAAAGTGAAAAAGGATACAAAAGCTCCAATGATGAAAACTGGGCTGAATATGTGTTTCTGGAAAGTAAACAGTGCCAAACCCATATAAGAAAATATGAAGTTCTCTGCCAGGAAGTGCAATACCTCAAAGAGCTAGGGAGAAAACAGTCACATGTTAATGGCCAAGCAATAAAGCTGCTTTTCAAAACAATTGTACACAGAATACTACAGCAATACAGTGTACAAAAGGTGAAAGACACTCTTGCCTGCTTAGTGCGACTTCTTGATTCAACTGACAAATTATTGTATGTATAATGCGCCTGGGTAATTCCACAGAAGAGGACAGCCACCACACCTGTGAACAGAATCACATGTAAAAATCATCCTGTTTACTGTATGAGCTCAACACATTTACCTTTCTCAAGTTCTATTAAATTTATACATCATCCTTAACCTTGAGATTTTATGCACCTTATTTTCAACTGAGTTATATTCCAGGGTGAAATCAGGAGGGAGTTTGGTGTGTGAATCAAACCAGTGCTTTTAAAAGCCACGCAGCGAGCTGCACCTTCGATTGGTTTGTACAGAACACAAAAAAGCTTAAAGCACCAACACCTTGTTTCTCATCGGAAGGTTTCAGCGAGAAAGTGGAAAAAGGGCTGCTAAGACAGACAGGACTTCTGTCTCCATATGCTTGAATCCCATAAACTCACCAGTAAATCCACAAGCTTCTGCAAGCAAGAAAGTGCTCCAGGACATCAAGAAGAAGAGAGCTGTTTCCAGCAGGGGGAAGCAGTGCAACTTTGTAAACTTTGTCACGTTAAGTCGTTTGTTAAGGGATCAAAAAAACAAATCCTTTGGCTTCCCTGTACCCAGTATTTATGAAAAACACTTATGCACTAACAACCAACACTAGCTGGAAAACAAAACACTTTTAGTGCTGAAAAACATCAATTTCATCATATCAAGACAAACTTCAGAATCAAGGTCTCCCCTTGCAACAGTCAGTTTTGGATATTTTTGCTGCATATCCACGGCATAACTGTGGCTCCACCTGTTTGAGATAATATCTTACTCTACGCCACGTTTCCCTGCACAGTGCCAGCAGGGAAGGGATATATACCTGGCGTTCCTTTTAGAATGTGTGTCTTGGGGTTTAGTTTTTTGTTTTGTTTTGGGTTTAGTGTGTGTTGTCTTATCTCCCCCCGCTCCCAAAGATCCCCTCCCATCTTTAAATAAAGCATAAAATACATTCGGAAGCATTTAATTCACAAGGCTGTTCTTGACTACAGCAGCCCTAAGATGAAGTAGCTTTACCAGAATTTTCCTGCTCAGATTTGTTGACAAGTGTTTTTCAGCAAGCATGGCTACTTCTGTACTTCCGAGGCAAAACAGAAATTATGCCTACAACAAAATATATTTCCTCTCCTTGTGTTGATGTGTTTTAGAGTAAAAGCCAACTCAATCACAGCAGCTCAGTCTTTCAATGGGAAGAAAAAACAAGTTCATCTTCCAGAGGAGAGCAAAACTTGAGGAACGTCAAACACACACTCAATTAACAGTTCATACAGCTACTGAAGAAACGGAACAGATTTCAGTAGTGTTAAATATAGCTCTTTACATACTACAAAAAAGCTGTTCACGTATTTATAGAATTTCCCCACACGCACCCCCCATCACTACTCTGGCAGCAGGTAAACACTGAAGGGCTCACTGTACCTGAGGTGCAGACAGCTATGCGCAACTCTACGAGAAGACACAGAAAGAAACCATGTGCTAACAGGGGTGGTAGAGAGATCCCTGGTCTTTCTGAAAGCTGACAACTAGCACAGTCTTCTCTGAAATCCAAGTGGGAGGGCAGCAAGGACACTTCAAACTGTAAGCGCTCTCTCCTGCTCATATGAAGGTAATCGGTACCTCAATGGCCACATCAAGGCTGCGCCATCATCCACCATTGCTCCCCACGTGTAACACAGCTGCATCCCGGGCCCTGTGTAGCACTACACAATCTAAAGCTAATGGCAGCCCTGCTGCTTGGGGAGTCATGGCTCAATATGGGATAGGGATGTTAAAAGCAACGGGCAGCACTGCTTTTCAGAAGGAGATTCACAGGCCCTGGGCGGTCCAGGGCTCACAGCACTTGGCTGCCTCCTGCCAGTCAGGCAGCCCAGAAGACTCAGTGGAAACAGTCTCCTGTGGTCTTTATCACAGAATACGGCATTCACAACAAACCACAAGTGATTAACACTCTGCTTTGTCAGAAGGCTGCACTCTAAACAAAAGCCCAAAC
Source organism: Platalea leucorodia (assembly GCF_965183815.1). Lineage (NCBI taxonomy): Eukaryota > Metazoa > Chordata > Aves > Pelecaniformes > Threskiornithidae > Platalea > Platalea leucorodia. The sequence goes on from NC_138824.1 coordinate 73,970,858, forward strand.
CATGATAAAAAAAAAAGAAGAAATATATATATATATATACATATCTCCATGACAGTTGACATTACACCAAATATAAAACTCAGCATTTTTTTTAAACAGCTGTTATTCTCCTCACAGTCACTTGTCCATATAAAACCACCTCTCAAACTTTTGAGAATGTACTGTTACACTGAGCTAGATTATTTTTTTCCCCTTCTAAACAGACCCATTCTGTAACTTCGTGCTTCTGAAGCAGCAACATCCACCAGAGCAACAACTAGAAACCATCTTCCCACAGAGCACTCGGATAATCCCACCACAAGTGTATCCCACTGCCTCGCTCAAGAGGCATTCATGAATGTTTGGGAAACTGGATAGCCACAGTCACTCCACGGGAGAGGAAGAGGTTGAACCTTGTTCCCCTGAAGTTAGGCAAGAGCCCTTGTCAGAACAGATTCCTCATTTCCAGTCTTTTCTGGCAGCTTTGTGAATGAAACTCTTTATTCCCCTTGCTGCTATTGTAACTAGCCATACCAAAACATTTCATTAAATCTGAAGTGAAAACCTGTGCTCACCAATCTGGAGTAAAAGGAGGGTGACAGAAAGGTAAGGAAAAAAAATCATCTTATTATTTCATACAATAATTGACCAAATTGAAGTGTTACTTCAAATTAAATTATCATTTGTTTTCTTAACTTAAACATTAAAGCAAAGATAACTTTCTTTCTTTATTCCTTAGGCATGGCCTTCTGCTTCACTTCATTTCAACCAGGCAGATTCTGCAATTTAGAAAGAAAATACAAAGTGGTACAATACCTTAACTGTTATAAAAATAACCACAGGCAGTGAGGCCAAGACAACTTGCTGAAAGCCAGAACAAGACCATGTATATTATCTGCATCATATTTGTATTCTAAGCGTTCTGTCTGTTTTCAAAGGACAATGCATGACTGCATGAAACCCCTCGCTTGTAGAGAAGTACAGTTATAGCTACTTCACAGCTACAGGAATAACAGTCTATTCACTTCACTCATGACGTAACTTATGGGTTCTAACCAGCTACAAAGCGTAAAATGCAAATTTACAGTTTGCTTCTACAGTATTGCATGATATTAAGTATTTTTCCAAAAGAAAATAGTTAAAATTCTATAACTGAGCAACAATTTAGGGATTTGTTGTGTTTTGTTGTTTTCTTTTAAAAAAAAAAAAAAAACCAACCACAACAACCCACAGAGGCTGTTTTCTGAACAGCCTCCCCACTCCCAGCGTCATGCACCCTCCTGAGCACAAACATTAAAAACAGCAAGAACCAATTGCTGCTTCTGAAGCATGATTTTACAAAATGGATCTGAATGCATTTCAGCTGTAATTAGTAGCCAACCAGCAAGCCAAAAACCACAGCAACAGTATTTGATCAGCTAAAGCTATAGATGGCCAGTAGCCTAAAAGCCAGATGAAGAGTGATGATTCTGGACCACATCGATTGCAGAACAGTGGAACTGGAAGACCGAACATTAAAGCATCACAGCACATCTTCCCCTTATACCTGAAGGGTTACCATTATGCAGACATATATCGGACAAATCTGCACAGTGTGTATATAACAAGACACAGTTGAGACATTATTCCTTAAGATGAAGAATCACGGGGTTCATGTTCATTGTATAAAATATCACATTCTACCCCTTTTAGATCAGTTTTCAGAAACCTAGGTGGATCAAAGCAATCTAGGATGTGTACAAATATACTAGCTAGTCTAAAAGCAAAGAATTTGAATTTTTTTCGCCAAGAAGCATGACAATTTCTGGAGCAGGTCAGGCTTAATAAGGTCTACTACCTCAGCCTAAAACAAAACCCACACAGATCGCTTGCCGAGCACCTCAGAGTTCTAATCAAACAGTAGCAGTAAGCTTCAAGTGAGCAGGACAAGTCATGCAAAGCACATCATGTTGTGATGTTAACTCTGGTAGAGATACAGTCTTATTCAAGACAGATGACATCAGATTTCCAGCAGAAAGGTTAAACGCAGGACTCTCAGAAAGAACCCTGTGGGGTCAGAAATAGCTATTAATGATTATTCTGACAACAGAATCAAACACCAGTTATCATATGAGATGTCTTTCAAGCTTAATAAACATTTTTTTCTTATTTCCTAAAAAGAAACTGAATATTAGGACATGCCCATTTAGGGCCTTCCCTTGGCTTGGAGCATGCATGAACATCAGTAAAATTTCTAGTGTGGCCACAGTTATATTGGAAAAAGGTGATTTCTGTGGGTACTTATACACCTTTCTATAGACAAAGATTACATGAATACTGAGCACATCTTCACACTCGGATTAAAACAAGCTAGTGTCAACATTGCTATAGTTGGAAACAGGTGAGCTCTGTTAGTACCCGAATGTAGCATCTAGTCTGGAAGAGCTAAACGTGAAAAAGGATATCAGAGCTGTCACAACCCCTGTCACTGCTCCCATCATGAAAGAACCACTGAATATTCCCAGGAAAACACCAACACACTTGAAAAACGCTGCTGCATCAAAAGCATGGGTATTTTCACCTGTTGGCTGGTAGGCAACTATAGATCTAGAAAGAGATTAACACAATGAGAAGTTAGAAGTGGCATCAGAAAAGTTTTATTCCCTAACAGCAACACCTGAGCAACAGAAGAGACAATCCCCTACTGAAGGCAAATTTGCCTTTCTGGTGTACGTATGCCTGAGGCATCTTGGCAAATGTTTGCAATGTTTATTAATTCAGTTCAAGACAATACATTTAAATTCAAAATAACATTTCTCAGAAAAAGCATTTATTTTAGACAAATACCAAAAGCAATTAAGTTATTTCAGAGTAGAAATTTAGATGGTTACTTACGAAGATAATACAATGGCAACAGCGTCATTCAACACACTCTCCCCAAACAGAAGGGCATAGAGATCGACATCAGCATGCAGCTCATTAAATATTGCTAGCACGGTAACTACAGAAAGAAAAGAGAAAAACACACTGGCTGACTTCAGGAGCACTGCGTGAGCTGACGGAGCAGACTTTCCAGTTTGCCTAAAGCAACAAAACCCAGGAATTGAAGTACAGGATCAAAATCAAACTGGGAAACAGACTAGTCATGTTTATCCATAGGTAAGCAATTCCACCATCAGTTTTAGGAGGTGGCTTTGTCGTCCTTCCATCTGTGCAGCGTTTATAGGAAAGCCCCCATGATCAAAGGGCATGGGGCAGACAAAGCACTTCTACCAAAGCCATGATTTTTTTTGTAGAACATGTTCCATATAAGATAATCAACAGAACATTGTGCAGCTCTTGCTACTTTTAAAGGCTGCATGGATTGTTGACATAGCTTTATTATTTCAGCCACTGTAAAATAGTGCTAATAATCCTAAGTGTTCCCCAAATCATACACTATGCCACAGGAGTATGCATTTCCACAGAATTTGAAAAGGGCAAGACTGCTAAATATTTATAACCATCCTTTCACAAAACTTCAGTCTGAAATGGAAGACCATGATCTTGAAGATGTTCCCATATATGAGCTTCAAAAAAAAAAAATCACATGGTGATTTTTTGCATAAATTGTGTGTAACCACCAGCTGTTCAGAGCTCAGCTCAATTGCAGGAGCTACTTCCCATTTTCACACAAATCACCACCGAGCACCTCAAATAAGCTGTTTTAAATGTCAAGCTTCATACTTCACTCCCTTCCCTGGCCCCGACAGCTGACACCAGCTCTCCAGACTGACCCATCAAGCAGAGACACCTATGTGAGCCTGCTGGACTTTGAAGGATTACTAGATTATTTTGGCAAAAGCTCAAATTACTTTGCCAGAAGAGCATTCTTCTGCTTAAACTTGTAAAACATGAAGTCCATTTGAAGGAGGAAAAAAAAAAAATTCCCCACACCTAAAAGCCTCAAATATTGCTCTTAAATTACCCAATGTCCCAAGCAACGTAGCTAAAGAAGGAAGTCTTACTATCCAGACAATGTAATAATTTCATCTATTTGCAGGCTTAAACTTGATGCACACTAAACAAAAAAACCTACTGGGGAGAAAAAAAAAAATACTTGAAGTATTTGAACAGGAAAGTTACATTTTTCCCCCAAACATACCATCACATCATACCAGTCCAGCACCAAACTGACAAAGAACAGCTTTCACAACATGCAGAATCTGCATGCATTTCAGAGGAGAGGATCAGAGATACTAGCATAACGTAACTGAAAATAAAGTGCTGTTAATATCTTCATGCTATGCATCCAACGATCCTAGCAATAGGATTATTTTGGAAGGTTATTAAAAAACATTCAGCAAGCTACCTGGATCAGTGGCAGATATTATCGCTCCAAAGAGGAGGCAGTCTGTGTAATAGAATTTATCAGAGAGCTGACCCACCAACTTCATTAGTTTCACAACCCCATACATGAGATTCCTGAAGAGAAAGAGGATAAAACAGTCCAAGTCAAACAAGTTGGTGCATTTCAGACAGGCAAAGGAAAAGCACAAGCAACAATATTTCAGGCGGGCTTGGTTATGCTACAGCTCTGTGGGACACTGCCAGTTTAACACTAAGCTCTCAGAATTAATTTTCCTCTTTTCCCTGTGGACTGAATCAGGTGATACATGATCCAGAATATAAAAATTTAAAACCAGTAAGCAAAGCATGAAATCTGTTCGCACAACTAGTACACAGAATCTACAGGTTGTTTCCTTTTTCCACCAAAGGGAACATTTTCCTGCTCAAAACTCCCCTCAGTATTGCTTCACCCAACACAGTAGATAGGCCAAAAGCTCTGAGCTAAGAGTAGCCTTCAAAATATTTCTCTAGCAAAATTCTTTGAGAGACAAAGGAAGGTCACCTATGCAATTCAGGATATCTGTATTTCAGAATATCCATACACCAGACACAGTAACATTAGCAGCATAAGAGATTGTATGCAAGTAAACCAACATGACTAGCTATCTTAAACTAAATGTGTGTGTACATATACACACAAAATTATACATATACACACATATGCAGAGAGAGAGAGAGCACATGCATGCATGTGGGCATTGGAAAGGACATGTCTAAAAGCCTGATAGCTAAAATTCTGTTACAAGTAGCATCCACAATTCAAGTTAAAGTCAATTCCAGTAAGAGTCTAACAAGGTTTTGTTTTGGACTGGACCATTACATCAAAAACTCAACTCTGCTGTTCAGTACTGTGGACTTGTCAGGTGATTCAAATTTGACAATATCATTTCAAGGGACAGTATTGTTTAAAAGCAGGATAAATCTCAGCAAAAGTTACATTTGTATTTTGTCTGGAGGATACATAAATAAAATCCTCAAACAAACAAATTACAAAATTGAGGCAATCTGGAAGGCTCAACATATACTTAATCAACTTAAACTTTAGTATAGAAAGGAACTGATATCACAGAGTTCACTTACCCAATAATAAAACAAGAGACTGCTGTTCCTAAAAACGCGTAAGCCAAAATGGACCCCAAATTCCTGAAAAAGTGTCTCTGCATAGGAAAGATGTTTACATGCTTATTTAAAACTAGTTATATCACCTGTTCAAAAACATACAGCACTTTATACTACACTTGCATTCATACACAGAAACACCCCTCCATTTCAGAGAAATGCTTCCATTACTCCAATGTAAATTCTGTCCAACTTCAATAAATTGAACAAACCAAATCTGAATCGTGTATTAAATCCTACATGGAGCTTATTGACAGGAAGCTTTCCACACAGATGTTTTCATAAGAGATATAAGAGGTAGGTGCCAAACTAAAACACAGCACCAATTCGTGGTATCTTCAAGCGAGAGAAGAATCTGGGCCCTTCTGCCATTCAGCATCTGGCACATCCCCACAGGGATTCAGGTTTGGGTCCACTTCTCAGCATAATTTACTGCATTTTGGATATTTGAGAAGGACCAAAACAATTCATAGCAGGACATGTTTTAATTTAAATGAAATTGATGTTAACCTCTGGCAATGTTCAAAGGAAAACAAATCAGCAAGATTAAATAGAGTTTAATGTGTTTATAGTAAAAAGTACACGTATTTTCTCTTAAAACAATATGACCTAACCATCTATGGAGGTCATGAGATTTTTCTAACTGCCATAAAAAAAAAATATGCTTGAAATGGAGACTGCACTCCATTTCATGAACAAATCAGCAGTCTCACATTAAAAAAAGAAAAAAGGCTATTGTCCTCAGAAAAATATTACACTTACTTTCTTCAGGCTATAACCAGCATGAAAAATAATAGGAGGCAACAGAATGTTGAAAAAAACTTCTGGGTCAAATGTTACCTAAAAAATAAAACATGACACTTCAATTAGAAACAGACATACACAAATTGTTAGGTCTTTTTCCCCTTTTATTTTCTCACAGCTACTATTTTTGATTGTTGAAATAGCAAACAACTGGCTAAGTTGACCCTCCAAAATACTGGCCAGCTCTATACATATGCAGCAGCAAAAAGCAGCAGCTCTTCATGGTAAATAGCATCTAGAAAAACAGACATTACATTCATCACCAATGATAGTCTTGCAGTAGTCCCAAACACAGTCCCCTTTTTAAATTAAAAAATTCTAATAGAAATTATTGGAGAAGATATCTCTTTTTGTGATAAATGATATTAATATATTTTGCAGATAAGATGCTATTTAAGCTCCCCCCCTCCGCCCCCCAAGTCTAGCCCCTGCACAGCTGTTGTAAGCCTATCAGGTCAGATACAAGACTGGTTTTCAGGAACTGGGATCATCCATCACTTCCACGTATTTCAGTGGAAGCTCCAGATATCCATGAAAGACTACACTAGAGTAAGGAACAAAAAACAACATTTAAAATCCAAACAGAAGACCTGCACACATGTGAGACTAACTAGGCTCTCTTCACCCCTGTCTAAGCACAGGTTAGAAGACAAACACAAGTGTGCACTCCCAGAATACAATTCATTTCAGCTAACTTTAAATATCTATAGCAGACAGGTACGTATAAACAGCCACCAAAGCTCTCTTCATAGTCAGCAGAAAGAAGGATTTTTAGGTTACAAGCCTAAAGTCTCAATCCTATACTTCAAAGTCTAGCTTTGATACACACAAAAGGTGGTTAATTCCTGACACTGAATAGAATAAGAAGCCAAATAGCAGATCTAAGTAACAATTAATAGATGAATTTCACTTCCAATACCAGACTGTCTCATTTGGTGGATTATAGGGACATAAGCAGTAACTATTTCCTGACGATAAACAGATTAAAAAACCCTAGGAAAAAAAAACACTGAGAAACAATCATTTTTCACTAAGAAAAGATCATGTTCCTTATACTGTATTATACAAGGCAGCATCAGGCTTTTTTTGTTCAGCTGGTCTTCATGAATTCTAGACATTAGAAACATACATTAAGTCTTCAAACAGCAACCAAGGGCTTTGGGAAAGCACTACATACATGCAACGGAGCACAGTTTTGGCAGCAGCAATGTAATACAGAAGGTGATTTTGAATTAAGCATTGAAGTGCTGTTACTATCAGGAATACAGACACTTAATACTACCCAACATTCAAATGGGATGGTGTGGGGAGGAGGGAGGGAAGCACAGCTAAAGGAGAAACACTCAGAAATGGTCTACCCTCACCTTCCGCAACATGTCGTTTTGCTCCACATTGTGGATCTTCCCAGGGCTTATTTCCCCTTTGAGCGTATACTCAAAGAACTTCCCACTGACGTTGACCAGCAGGGTTGTAAACGGCCTGTCCTGGGAGCAGCTGAATGGCTTGTCATGGCCGCTGGTAGAGGGAGTCCCATATCTCAAGATGACCCCAACTATGAGTCCTGGAAGAGAGTTAAAAATCCATGAGGCTGATTTGCTACTCTTGTACCCAAGTTTCTAGTTTCAAATAACATTCAAGGTATAATGATAAGCCTTACAAGCGTACATGCTTCATAAACATTTTGCAGTGAATCGTTACTATCAGTTTCCTGCAGAGGAAGAGAGGCCCGGAGCACACCAAAACTACAGATGAATTTATACAATCTGGTATCTGCCTGAAGTGACAAACAAAATACTCAGGTTTGTGTTTTGTCTTCCTCACCCTCATTCACACCTCTAACACATAAACCCTGAGTTGCACGAGAGGCTAAACACTAGGACACATCAAATACATGTCACCTGCCTAAGGAGAGACCTGAGCAGATGCACCATTGCCTGCAAATAAAGACCGCCGAAAACAGGTGACCACACCTGAGCTGGAACAGTGATGTTTGCCACAATATTTTACAGCTGCAGCAAGGATGCAGCTTTTTTGCCTGGCAATTCTAAGCAAGCAACCAATGCTTGTTGCACAATCTCCTGCGCACCCTGCAAACTTTGCAACTAAGATTCGGATGACATGCACAAAGAAGCCAGCTATGTAACTTATGCAAGCATTTTCCACATTTCACAGAAACAAAAATAAAGTAAGGTAAATAATGAACAACTATAAGAGACCTGAGATTCAGGAACATAAGAAGAATTACTCAGCCAGCCTAGATAAAATCCAACCAGAAAACCCTATCGATAATGGATGCATCAAACACAATGACAGAAAATAATTTGTAACCTAATGGAAGGGCCATGCCAGTAGGCTGGCAAAGCACAAGGTTTTAACTGAGCACCATTCCTTTTACAATGTACTAAGAAAAGAACAAGACTCCAGTTCTGCAGAGAGAACGTACAAAGGCAGTCAAAGTGGTTTTGGTCTGGTAAGTAAACAAATTGATACCCACTTACTTACTAAAGGCTCCCCTGTCACCTTAGGATGATCTGCGATTTAATCCTCGTTCCAGACAACTGCGAGATGAAGATGGATGTTTGATCCTTTTGTTGACAAGTCAGTAGTCAATGCTGGTTTTGCTCCCTGTGACCCTCACTCTGCATCCATAGATCTGTTTCCCCAGATGGTAAATGAAGTTAACAGGTAATAACCAGAGAATAAATGAGGTATAACAAAGAAAAAAATCCTACCACACATCACAAAAAACCCCGAACAGATTTATCTTTATGGCATAAAGAATAACCAAACCGTAGCACAAAAAAGCCAACCAAAAGAACACACCTCATTCTCTTCAAGTTCAGAGTGGAAAAATAGTTTTAATGCAAGAGAAGGTACAGCAGGTAGTAGCTGTGACACTAGCGCACGGCTCGCCTCCAGCCCTCTTTCTGTACGATCAAGACAACATAGCGGCCACAAGATCATTAAAAAGTAACTGGACGATTAATATGTATTTTATTTAGAAAAGAGAAGTATGTACTCAAAGAGAACACAGGGGAAGAAACCCCCTCAGCAAAATAAATCTACTTAGTGAAATTTCAAATGCTGACAGTTTAAATACAGGTGTTTATACAAGCATGCTCCTAACAACCCCAGAGCATTTTACAGCTACACGTGATGGATGCAACAGAAACGCAGCTCTGCACAAAGTGACAGGTTAGGGCCAGTCACCTCCAAGCCACTTGCGCTACCAGTTACAGCTAGAGACATCTTCACAAGGCAAGCAGCCAGAGCCCTCTGCTGCTCTCACTCCCCTCACACCTAGGAAGAGCTAGGCTCACAGAATACATCAGGAAGACTGTTAAAAACTGATCTAACCAGCACCAGCCAGAAATCCTGTAGTAAATTAGAAGCCAGACTGAAAGCTGTACAGATGAGCTTATGCATAGCAGTGGCACAAAGCCAGATCTATAACGCTACTAAGCTGAGAATAGAGAGGGGGACACCAATAGACGTTATATCTTCTTAGGCTCAGAGACTGTCCGTCAGCGAATTCATCGCCCAAGCAGATGGGAAACCCCCATTGCTACTGCATTAGCAAGATGCACTGGAGAGCAGGATGTGATCGTATTATACAACTGGATATAATCCACTCATACATTTTCCTCCCATAATAAAATATACTAGTTACCTTAAAATAAGTTTTGAAGATATGCCAATTATACCCATAATTGATACCCAGTGTTTGAAGTGAAACATCCTTTAACCCTCAGAGTCCCATGGCCCAGCTAACACAGCTACAGGGAAATATCCTGTTTTCATACACCTTCTACCGATAAAATACCAAACCGGACGACCTTTGCATCAAGCACCGCGCCGGTTAGGAACATCCGATCCCTGCTGCCAGGCTGCTGTCTCGCAGCAGGATGCAGCTGGGACCAGGGTGGCCGGTGTCAAAGCAGGAGGCTGGCAGAAGCAGCGGCAGCTGGTCAAGGCAGAGTACAGTCAACTGGCTAAAGCTACATGGGGCTCAGTCGTGAAAGGGAATAGGTGTGAAAATAGAAAGGGCCACGGAAGCCACACAAATACCATGGACGGCTTCATTAGCAAAAAATACTAGGCACTTGGTAGTTCAAAAGATGAGTTAAGAGAGGGGAAGTTCCCCAGTCTTACAAAGGTACAGGCATACAGTTATATTTATCATAGTCCAAAATTACAGGTTTTGAACATTAAAGTGAAATGCATCAGCTGGACACGTTTGACAGAGACATGCGCTGCAGAAATCCTGAAGTCATTAATGCTTTTCCAAAAAGAATTTAAACACCTGTATGGGAAACGGTACAGAAGTATTTTCAGTTTTCCAATGCACATCAAGTCTTTTACACAGTAAAAAGTTACTGGACTTGTTAGATTATTTCTACATCCCATCTCACCTGATAAAGCAACAATAACAAAGCTTGGCTAGGGGAGGAGCAGCTGGAGAGCTGCCTGGCAGAAAAGGACCTGGGGGTGTTGGCTGACAGCTGCCTGAACATGAGCCAGCAGTGTGCTCAGGTGGCCAAGAGGGCCAATGGCATCCTGGCTTGTATCAGGAATAGTGTGGCCAGCAGGAGCAGGGAGGTGATAGTGCCCCTGTACTCGGCACTGGTGAGGCCGCACCTCGAGTACTGTGTTCAGTTTTGGGCCCCTCACTACAAGAAGGACATGGAGGTGCTGGAGCGTGTCCAAAGAAGGGCAACGAAGCTGGTGAAGGGTCTCGAGCACAAGTCTTATGAGGAGTGGCTGAGGGAGCTGGGGTTGTTTAGCCTGGAGAAGAGGAGGCTGAGGGGAGACCTTATTGCTCTCTACAACTACCTGGAAGGAGGTTGTAGCCAGGTGGGGCTCAGTCTCTTCCCCCTAATAATGAGTGACAGGACGAGAGGAAAAGGCCTCGAGCTGCGCCAGGGGAGGTTTAGGTGGGATACTAGGAAAAACTTCTTCACTGAAAGGGTTGTCAAGCATTGGACCAGGCTGCCCAGGGAAGTGGTTGAGTCTCCATCCCTGGAGGTATTTAAAAGACGGGTAGACGTGGTGCTCGAGGACGTGGTTTAGTGGTGGACTTGGCAGTGCTATGTTAATGGTTGGACTCGATGATCTTAAGGGTCTTTTCCAACCTTAATGATTCTATGATTATATATTTAGTCAGCCCCCAATGTCCCAAAAATCATAAAAACCCAAGCACTTTTCAGGCAGATTGAACAGCCTGATTTATGGCTTCAGAAAGGATGCCCTTCTAAGCTGCCTGCCATTAGGTGTTACATGGAAGGCCAAGGCATCCTCTATAAACTCTCTCTAGATACTTGATTTCAACCATTTCCAGAACGTCAGAGTTGCAGCTGCAGAACAAAAACAGAAAAGAGAGAGACCTGGAATTGCTCAATGGACAAACCTAGTGGAATACTCTAGACTTACTTCTAGGCTGTTAACACAAGCATAAATTCAATACAGCTCTGTTGCTTATTTGGAAGCAAGTGGAGGGATGGATGCTGGATCCTAGGGTCAGATAAAGAAGAATCAGTACATAAACTCAATGTTGCTTCTGCACCACAAGGTCTCACTGGTAAAGGGTTTATGAAGAACCTGGATCAACAGAGCAAATATTTATCTGATTGCTTAAGGACATTTTACCTTTTCAAAAAAGAAACCTCTAGGGCCACTAATCCAGCACTGTATTTTACTTTATTTTTTATTTAGAAATGGTCTACAAATACTTCAAAATTTGAGAAGAGCCTTACTTTCAAAGTTTGGGTTTGCAGTAACTGTTGCAAGGGCAAGTTTACATCACTGCTCAAAGACCCTCAGGAAGGATAATCTCAAAAATTAATACTTAATGCCCTGTATGCATGACTTGCGTTCTCACTTTTAACAGAGAAAGCATTTATGCCAGTGTCGTGGGTACAATGCTGATCACGGAGCTGGTACACAAAGAACATCTTACTGGAAATGAAGCGTTAAAAAGCTGGGAATATTTTTTCCCTTTTAAAACAAATCACTACTGATAATAAAAAAAACATTAGACTTCAGACATAGTCAACACCAATCTACACAATACACCATTTAAAATGGCATATTTACTTTTGGTTTTGTTTGAGCACAGAACTCACTGAAGTGAGAAGATGAATGCAGATAGGCACACACAACCACAAGCGCCTGTCCCTGGTCAGGGCCGAGCTCTGCATGGTTTCCAGCCCAGTTCTCTGCTGAAGAACCAGCCCTGAGGTTTCAGGGAGCTTCAGCAGGCAGCAGTCTGCAGGAACTGGAGATATTCACATGCCACGACACACAGTTCAGTCAGTGAATTCAAACTGTGAATCAGTGGACTGGATCAATCGGTGAAGTCAAACCTGTTTAGGTACTGCTTCTTTCATATGCTCCTGGGAAAGAGCCAGGCTCCGAATACTGAGGGTCCTTCCCTATGCAGCGTAGTTTGTATTAACCACGTTTCAGGCTGAAGCAGACTCAGCAGAGATCTTATGGCTGTTTGCAGCTATCTACTGGGAAGACAGAAAAGAGAGGGACAGACTCTTCTGAAAAGTACACGGTGATTAAGACTAAAGGCAACAAACTTCTTGTAATGCAGGGAGGAAAAAAATAGGTAAGGTTTGGTTTTTTAAACAATGAAGTGGCTAAGCACCAGAACAGGCTGTCCAGAAAGGCTGTATAATCTCCATCCTTGCACATAGCCAAAACTCACATGAATATGGCCCCCAGTGACCCAAGCTGTGGGGGCCTGCTGTGAGCAGAGGGCTGTCAGGACTACACCCAGAGGTCTTTTTCAGCCGAGACTATTCCGCAATTCCTACTCCTTCCCACGAACGTTTGGACCCCTCAGACAGGTACCTTATGCTGCAAAGGTTTCTTTAAAAAAAAAACTTTGTTGCTTCTTGGATCAGTCTTGGGGATTTCTGTTGCTTTGGAGTTGGGTTGGGGTTTTTTGTGGGTTTTTTGTTGTTTTTTGGTTGGGTTTGGTCTGGGGTTTGTTTGTTTGTTTGTTTTGGTTTTGTTGTTTTGGGGTTTTTTTTTGTTGTTGTTGTTGTTTTTTTTTTTTTAAATGACAGACTGCACTGCTGACTCTAAAACTAAGTCAGAGAAGAAATGGCAATATAAGAGTCTGATCATAAAAGCGACGCAGCAGACCAGGAGGGGGATGCTTTTACTTCCCCAATCCACCCTGGCTTGCCCCCTGCCCTGGGCCACAACTCACCCTGTGGAAAGCAGGCAGAGGCGGTGACCGGGAGATGTTTAACTACTGTTATTGCCACATAAATACAGAAAAGTAGATTCTGTGACAGAGCAGAGAAAGCACTTGCTAGTAGTCTTTTTTTTTTTTAAATGTAAAAGTAGTAAGTTTTGATAGCAATACTACAGCAAACCATTGACTGGTTTGTCAAGCTGGGCAGGGCTGTCAGCAGCAAGACCCAGTCTCACCTCAGCACACAGCCTGTCTCTCCTTAGCACAGCCCTCACAGAGGCAGAATAATAATGTATTTTGGGTACTTGGACACCAGCTTCCTCGTGGTGCAAGGTGGTGGTGAGTAAAATACCCGTTTGCTTTTGAAAAAACACATAAAGAATACATAAAAAGGATTTTTTACATTTGAAAGTCTAGATTATTTTTTTTTTCCTCCATACCACCAAACTAAACTTTTTACCAGCTTGAAGACAAAGACACAAAGATGAAGAAAAACTTGGCAAGAAGGATAAAAGAAAACCCTGTAAGTATTTTCAAGGCAAGAGACTAATAATATTTATCACACGGCTTGTTTTCCTATAGGATGCTTGTGTGCATCAAGATATCACAGTTGGAAAGTTTTACTTTAAATAGCCTGAAACAACAGAGAGTGTTTTTCCTAATACAGAGTCAACCTGTATTTGAACCTCACAGTCCACACCTTCAAATTTGACAGTGATTTATGAGGAAGTTTCAACATTTCTTACAAAGTAATTCAAGCATTGCTTCTCATCCAGAACTGAGCTGTTAACGTTGCACGTTAAAGAAATCAAATCACATCAAGCGTAACGTACCACCTCCAGAAGGGCTAGCAACCCACCCCCTATACCATTTGCTTGCCATTCACTGTGCCATCGCGTAGAGGAGCGCAGAGGAACGCTGCTACGCAGCCCCTCGAAGGAGGGTTAAGTGAGAGCAGAGCCCAGACCTCTGCGGGGGTCTCGCACTCAGCCTGGCTGATCTATCAGCTACTCCCTTAACAGCCGGTCATCAGCTTGTCACAGCGTTGCAGAAGATGCAAGACTTGAAAAACGGGAAGCCTGTTTTGAAATTAATCCTTGTCTTTGGCAGTTTATGTTCAGCAGCATAAACAGAAGACAAGTCCTCACCGCGCTTCAGTTAAAAAAAAAAAAAGGTGTTTTGTTTTTTTTTGACAGGGAACAGAGGCAGGTGATGCCAATTCTTGAAGTCTGAGGGAAATTTTGGGGATATCCAAAACCTGAAATGCTGAACAACAGATTCAAGGTCATGCTTTCTCATTGCCTTAGGGCTATTTTAGATAAGGAAGTTAAAAGACAGTGAACAAGATGGTAATTCTTACTTGTAGGTACACGTAACAGTATGCTATCAAGGGCATCTTTGTAATAAGCATTTTATTCACTTTTTAAATAAGCCAAACTAAACATAGTTTTGAATTTAAACAAACAGATTACTAATGGGTTCCAAAAAACTCACAAGAGCGTCTGTGATGGTCAAACATGCCTTCTGACTAACTGTTGCTTTGGTTTTTCCTAGGGACACTAATTCTTTTGCAGGTCATATCCTGTTAGTGTGATCTACATACTCGTATGTATAGTGAAATAATAAAAAAAAATTTATGAACTACAGAAACAGGCAGATATGCTTTATTCTGTAACACACGTTCTTACTGATGAGGTTAAAGAACAGGTTTAAGGTAGAAGAAAGTAATTTAAAAATACAACTATTGAGAGATTTAAACAGAAGACTGCTTTGGAATTTCAGTACTTAATTTCTGAAGCATTATTAAATTTCACATACAGCTTCACATTTGCACAGGAGAGTTCTAACTCTATAAAAATTAGTTTGTTCAAAATAAGATGGCGAACACAGAAACGTGATCATAAAAATGTGGCAAAATGATAACCAGTAAGAAAAATTGCTCGCTGTATTCTCCTGTAGAATCTAAAAATCCAGACAAGAGAGAGTTAAAAACAACAACAACAAAAACATACACCACAACAAGCCACAACCCCACATCATATATTGAACAGCCTAAACTGAAGGCTCAGCCCTGGAAGAAACAGCTGTCCTGCGGTAAGAACATGTGGCCTCTGGTCCAAGCACAGGACTGTGAGTCAAGGCTCCTGACCCAATTCCCAGTTTTAGCCGTGACTCAGTGGAAGAGCTCAGACAAGCCACAAAAGACAATTTAAAGAGACACTCTCAACTTAGAAATAAGATACCACAGTTATAAAAAGGCACGGGTATTTGTCAGAGATTACAAAGAAGGTCAGAGTCTGCAACTAATCTCAACTCTCCTTGTTCACATGTTTTCATGTTCATTTACCACATAACCATTGTTTCAGGCAGCACAGATTTAACAAAGCATTTGCTGTTAAATATTTTATACATAACATTTTAAAAAGATTCTTTGTACTTTCAGAAGCATGAGCATTCCTCCTTTGCTACAAACCCCAAGGCAGTGAAAGCCATACACATACTAATGCAGCACACATTCCCCTGGAGGCCTGAGCTGCAATGGGCAACCACAAAGACACTAACCTCTGCCACCCTGCAATTCTCTTTCCTTGCCCCATACAGAAGTGACTCCCTAACAGGGAGCCAGCTGCAACTGGTCCCAGTCCCCTGCGGCAGGAGCAGAGCTGAAGCATTTTTTTCCAACACAACTTCTAAGCCAGATAAGGAAAAACCCCAAACACGGAGATTTTTTTTTTTTTTTTACCCCAGGCACATTGGTGCCCACACTGGCAGGCGCCCGAGAAGAACAAACAGCAGGAACAGCAACAGCTCTACGGTAGATAACAGAAGGCTTCCTATTTAATCGTTGTGTTTTGTTACTGCTTTTCTCCCCACGTGCATATGCATGCTAGAAACACTCAGCATATCTCAAACAGGAGGCCACAAGCTCCTCAAAGTCCAAAAAAGAATAACGTCAAGCCTCTTGTTACAAAAAGCTTTACAGTAATATCACCTGGCTCAGACACTAGCAAGAAAAGAAGCTTCCCAGTTTAAAAGAAAAAAGCCCAGACAATAATTATCGCCCCCCCCCCCCCCCAACGTGCTGTAAAGCTTCAGCAGAAGGAGTTATTAATCTGTCATTGCAAGGAGTCAGCTTCAATCTGCAGCCCCATTGAAACTCATGAAGCAGCAGCAATCTCTTTGCTGATGCTGTCATTTAATTTTGAAGGTTTGACATAAGGAAAGGATGAAGGGGGAAGGGGCAGGAAATACAGCCATCTCAGCACGGCTTTGGGTTCAAAGATCCCACAATAGCTACAAGGAGAGCTGGTAAGTATAGATAAGCCTGTTTTCTTGCTGTGAGGAGTTCTGCATCCCAGCCTCAGGCCTTTGCTCATTTGAAGGATACTTAAAGTGATGGATGTGTGTGGAGGCCTTCATCCTGAAAACCATTTCCAGGAGCTTCTGATTAGGACAGGGGGCCAAGCAAAGTCTTAGGAAGAAAAGAACAGGAAGAAGTTTGAGCAAGGGGAATGAACTAAAATCTGCATCAGAAAGGTTTTCAGTTGTCTCAAGACCTTCCCAGTACTTCTGTGCTGGTTTCGGCTGAGCTAGGGTTAATTTTCTTCATAGCATCTAGTATGGGGCTATGTTTTGGATTTGTGCTGGAAACAGTGTTGATAACACAGGGATGTTTTAGTATTGCTGAGCAGTGCTTGCACAGAGTCAAGGTCTTTTCTGCTTCTCACCCCACCAGCGAGGAGGCTGGGGGTGCACAAGGAGCTGGGAGGGGACACAGCTGGGACAGCTGACCCCAACTGACCAAAGGGATATCCCACACTGTATAACATCATGCTCAGCATGTAAAGCTGGGGGAAGAAGGAGGATGGGGGGGGTGGAATTCAGACTGATAGCGTTTGTCTTCCCAAGTAACCATTACACATGATGAAGCCCTGCTTTCCTGGAGACGGCTGAACACCTGCCTGCCGATGGGAAGTAGCGAATGAATTCCTTGCTTTGCTTTGCTTGCGTGCGTGGCTTTTGCTTTACCTATTAAACTGTCTTTACCTCAACCCATGAGTTTTCTCATTTTTACTCTTCCAATTCTCTCCCCCGTCCCACGGGGGGGGGGGGGGGGGGGGGGGGGGGGGGGGGGGGGGAGTGAGTGAGCAGCTGGGTGGTGCTTAGTTGCCAGCTGGGGTTAACCACAACTTCTCTCTTCCCAAAGGTCTTGCTGCCCCAAGCCCCATCCATTTACTAACAACACAACCTCCTACCTGTAGATCAGACAAAGGTTTTGAGTTGACCAAATTTTCACGGAAATCTTTTTTGCTGAGGCAAGCCCCATGCTCTGTAGCCATGGCCAGAAGACCAACCGGCACTTGCAAACAAGACGGTTTGTGGCTTACAGGGAAATGCACCAACCCAAAAGACAGAAATAGCAGCAAGATGACAGCTCTGGCTTTTTGGGATCATCATGTCTGACCATAGAAGTCTTGTTATTGCAACATCCAAACACATGCAGTCTCAACGGAAGAGCTATCCCATCTCGTAGGACCAGCCTGCTGCTTACAGAGGTCTCCCAAAGCAGAGCTGAGAAGCCATGTGTTCCCTCTGTTTCGTCTTTCCGGGTGACTGCTCTGAGCACAGGCACTTCGGTGCCCGTGGCCTTCCTGCTAACACATCACAATTCTCAAGCCCACTCTACAGCTTTTTAACCCGCTGACCCAGCTACTCTGACATCCATCCCACTTTACACGCAAGGAACCAAAAAAAGGTAGGAAATACTCTCCTAGGACCTTATGAACAAGTGAACAGAGGATCAAAGAAATTGACTATTACTTGCCCAAGACTACCTTTTCCACTTTCATATATAGTGTAAAATTTAAGCAGTTGTTTTAGTACTAACTGCATTCTTTCCTCTCCCCTGCATGTTCTCTCAAATACAACCTCAAGAACAAACATAGGAGATTCTCAGATTGAACCAGCAGGTTTTCTCACACAAACTGTTTCAACACCACCACTCTCAGCCCTGCAGTAAAATCTTGGGTTTGGACATATGCAAAATAATCACTATAAAGCAATTCTCGCATCCCAAGGCAGATGGATACCCTTTCAGGAAGATACCAAGCCAAAAGAAGGATCTTTCTATTTCACTCGCTTCACACCACTGCACTTTCAGGGCTGCTTCAGATCAGCATCACCAAAATATCCTCCAAACTTCCTTAAGTTGTTTTTCATGACATGATTTTTATCAATACAAGAGGTTAACTACGTCTAACTAGTTAAGTTGGAAAATTGTTTAAGTCAACATGCTTTTAAAAGAATTAACTGCACACGGTATGTATAAAAACCTGGGAACGTACACATTTGCCATCAGAAGCATGAACTCCCACTTCCCATAAAACTAGGGGACGGGACGGACTCACACCCACACACGCGAGGTAGTACAGAGAGCGAGCAGGCCATGAAACCAAGCACTGCTGCTCACCATGAACATCCTTTACCATTTTTGCATACATGAGTTTAAGTAATCAGCCACGTTACTGCTCAGATGTAACCTTCACAGCCTTTTCTTTTTACTTTTCCATTTAGAATCTTCAAGTGAAATACAGCATCAGCTAATTTTGGCTTCACTTCACTTTCACTTCTCCAAAGACACTCTTTTCTTACACTAAGAAAATGCTTGACAGAATGATACAAGTGCCTGTGACAACAACATGCAATAGGATACAATGCATTTTGTCTAGCTTACAACTGCCATCCCAAACCACAAAAAAGTACCTCATTTAATGGCGATGTGGCTGTTAGGGCTCTGGTATCAGATAAATAGTTTAAACTAACACAAAAAACCCCAAACATTGGTTTGTGTAGATAACAGGTTACACCACCCTGCACTTAAGTGCTGAGACAATCTACATCTGTCAACGTTGCTCACCAAGAGAGAGCTACCCTTGGAGAACATGGTAGTCTTTACAACAAGCTTTTTATTTTTAAAAAATACACGCTAGTACTATTGCTTCCGGATAATGTGGTTAAGAGATGAATAATTATCTAAACACTTGGAAAAACCACCTCTTGAAACTTTAAGAAGTACTTACTCCAAGATTTGTTACCATATGAATTTGCAGGTTAAATGGCAGTGTATGTGTGCTTATTAGTATTCTCACAGCACACAAGCTGGATCAGCACCTAATACATAAAGACTGCAGATTTATTACAGTGGAGGTAAATTACCTAGGGCAACTCATTGCAAGCTTCTATTTTGCCTCCATCGAGCTTAGTTTTCATACCATCACTTGACATTTAGGGAAGCCACTGGGGTAAGTGAAAGGCTCTTGCCCAGAGCCAGCAGGAAACACAGCTGTCATCTCACCCCCTTCCACACAGCCAAGCTTACAAGCAAAGAAGAGAAACCAGGCAGAGTCTAGGCTTGCCTGTTCCTCCCATTACTGCTCCAACCTCCAAGTCAGAAGATAAATAAATTCTTTTATCCCACTGCTTGAGGCTTCCAGCCCAATGGAGCATTTTCAGCCCAACACGATACTTCCTACATCCCAGAAGCTACATTTTAATATGTCTCGAAGTATTAGAGTTGAGTTCATTTACACCCCATAGGCAGACACTGGATCTCCTTTGTGCAATTCACGTTAAAAAAGTCACAGAAGTTCACTATAAACGAAGTTCATTTTTTGTGGACACTGAAAGTCCCTGGTGCACTTGAAGAGAGCTCTGATTTAACAATTTGCCTTTTAAAAGCCATTAGCATTTTGCAAGAGCTCCCACACATTTATCTTTCAGGTTGTTCATCAAGATGGGTGGGGAGAAAAAAAAAAAAAAACCAAACAGTAGTTAACTGCAAACAAAACAAATTACAGTGTTGAAGTATAAGCACCAATTTAAGTCTGACAAACAAATCTAAAGTTCAAGCTCAAGTTCAGAATCTAAAGCCATATTAGGAGAAAAATGGGATGTTCTTAGAAAGCATTTGCAACTTGCATACATAGCTAAAGAGAAAAAGAAATTATCAAAATTTGACTCAAGCCTTGGGGTGGGGGGCAGGGGGAAAATTACTTTTTTCCCCACTTTAGATGTCAGCTCAAAATTACTTGCTAAAACCACTTTTGAGACCTAAAAAAAACCACTTCCATGGGCTTAAAAACTGAAAAGTTTTTTTGGAAGAGTTCTAGAAAATTCCCAAACCACATAACTTAGATCACTGCTTTTCAATTTCAGCTACGCAGCTTCTTACACAAAAATAATTCAAAGTGTTATCATGTTTAGCATGGGTTTCCTTCGTGAAATATGCCAATGTAATGACAAATACTTTTAATAATTTGTGCATGTCTTTCTACTGGCTAAGGGTTTGCAGAAAGAAGGAAGTCAGATTCTTTGCTTAGGCTGCCTGAAAACCAGAAAAGGCAGCTGTTTCAACAGCAGCCTCCAACTTGAGCTAGCAAATTTGGGATACAAGGTGCAGAGGATGAACACTTTCCACTACCATAAATAAGTCCAACTGGTGGGAACCTGCAATTGCAAGTTAGCAATCCTGAAAAATTGACTCTTGTGTATCCAAAGACAAAAACAGAGTTCAAATCAGAAGTTTGGAAATGAAAGAGCCCTTATGTTCACAGATGCTGCCTAAACCAGTTTACTCAGACCATATTTCCCTGAGATTCTCCATGGCTTGTGGCAGGAGACAAAAAAAGGTTTGCCCCAGCTGCTCTTTTCTAGCACATCAGCAGACCTTTATCTGTAGCTTCGACTGGTGCCATTTCACTGACGGATGCGGGTTGCACCTCTCGCGCACCTCCCGTGCATTCAATGATCAGCTCCCTCTGGAAAAGCCCAGGCCCCAGTGAGCCACCCAGCATCAAGCTGACAACCAGAACACACAGGCTGTAGCGCTGCCTGGACAAGCGGCCTCTGCCAAGTCACTTACCTCTTAATACTCACCCTCCTGAAAAGGCAACCTGAGACTTGCAGTAGTTCCCACTGATCAGGAACAAAACTAAGGTCCTGCCGTGCTATATAAAGTATTCTTTCTGTAAACTGCTTAAAAGTTTAATACAACAAGAGTATGGAGCCATAAAATTGATGATTATTGCTTTGCCCTCCAGACACGACGTTGCAAGCACACCTCAGAATTTAAAGAGCCTGGCGAGAACTCCAGCAAAGGCACAAGGTGGTTTTTAAAAGAACTGCTCTCACTCCGGAGACTGCAGAGTATCAGGCTTATTAAATATTAAGGCCAGACAAATTGCAGAGATGTCAACAAGACTCAAGACCTTGCAATCCAACACTGACAGACTGAAAGGTCTCCGTGGTATCCTCACCTAATGCTGCAGATTTTGCAAAAGGCGTGCTTGCATGAAAGTAACTTGATTTTTTGCAGACAAGGAGTAGAAAATATTTCTGTCAGAACAACATTTCACAGTTCCAGTTTCTGAGGAAATGTCTCATAAAAGCAAAGCAAGTTCTGTCAAATAAAATTTGCATGAGTTATTTCACTAGGCTTAAGTCCTAACCTTATTAATGTCTGTGCTTTAAAATAAGTTTGCTGTAAAAGATTAACTGAAGACCTCCATAAAAGTTTTTTAAAAGGGGATTCAAAAAGAAAGTCAAGACTTCTGAAAAAAGTGATGACAGCGAGAAAAAAAAAAAAAAAAACAAAAAACACAAACTCTGTATTGTAGCTGTTAAGACAATCACTCACTACACTAGAAAGAAAAATACAAATTATCTTATAAGTATCTCCAAAGAGACTTCCATCACAGTTCTGTCATTGGTTATGAAAGATTAGAGTTCTGGGTATCTACCTAGGCTTCCACATTTACCTGGATCAAAACTACAGCACAAACTCATGGGACACTAGAAGACTCACAGATGCTGGGAGCTGGGAGGGTACCATGACATAGCTAAGAGAGGGAAGAAGGCTGGGTGACGACAGGCTGTAGAAGCAAAGCCAAAAATGCTCACCAAGAAGCAAAGCGCAAAGAAGCTGTCACCAAAACTGCACGGAGCTGCATCGCCTGACTTGTCTCTTCCCTCCATTACTGCTACCAGTACTGTATCTTAACTCCAATAGCACATTTTTGTGCAGAACACAATTTTCTAAGGCAAACTGAAGTGTCCCACTCTGCACATGCAGCACAATAAACTTCATTTCAGTTTGCTTTAGAAAATTGCTCTCCACTCCCAGAAATCAGCAGGCAGAACATGAGAACATTGCACTGGGTTAGACAGCTCAAACATGAAATCCAGTCTCATTCCAACACATCTTGGATTTACTCTAAGATTAGGCTTGCTACGACCCACAGGAGGCTGCTGTGCACTAAGACCATGTCCAGTTTGTTAAAATTTGGAAAGGATATCAGCAAGGTGTGTCTCTTCCAAGAGTGACAAAGCCTTAAAGTGAAGCCATGCTGTCTGAAGAGCCGGATCCCAGGCTTGAGTCTATAAAGAGCTTCTGGGTGATGCAAACAACCACGAGCCACTTTTCATAAGGGGGCATGACTTGGCATTCTTGAACAAGTAAGTGTTAAGAGGTCTGGTTTGCAAGAGTAGTGGGCTTTCCAGGCTTCACTGATACGTAAGAGCATATCTGAGAGCATAAAGAGAAGAAAATCCCAATTGCAGGCATCAAAAAGGGACAACTAAAATAGACTCAGTGAATCCTTTTGATCTTGTTCCTTGCCACAACTCCTTACCTGCAAGACGCAGTAATAGCACTCCCCTGCAAACACACCACAGGATTTAATGGTTGTGTGAACCCCCAGGGAGTAGTAATCATATTCCCAAAGAATAGGAGAAGGAAGGAAGAAGACTTTACAGAGATGTGTTACATGGTAACAGCTCCATATACCACATACAAGCTCTCTTCTAGAAGCCAAGAAGAGACAACACTGTGAACGAAGGAGACCTTTCAAGTCAACTGTACAAGGTTATTTGCTGTTTTGGACACCCTCTCTCTCCAACAATAGCTAGGAATTGACCTTTGTCGCTGCTAGAAACACAGTATCCTTGAGCCCAAGGTAAAGCACACCTTGGGCTAGCGCAGCTAAAGCTGAAGCATGGGTGAGGTACACTGACACAAAGATGATGATGCATTTTCTTAGAGTGGACACAAGCAGAGCACAGGCCGGTCTTGTACACTTCTAGAGTGTGACAGTCATTGCTCCTGCAGTTACCAAAACACCTGGTGAAATATCCTAGGAGTCCACATGACCATGGGATATAGTAATATTGCACATTGTTATTCGATTTTCTATGTCAGAAGTAACATGGAAGCTGTTTCATACACATGTATTATACAGGCCAGTTCCTTCAGTGTGACCTATCAAAATTATCAAATAGAAACATGAAAAAAAAAAAACAAAACCCAACTGTGACATGACTATAACAATGCAAATCCAGCCTGACATATAACAGCTGGGCAACTGATGCCTACAGAAGTGCAAATATTCAATTAACAACTTCTATCAGCAATAATCACAGGTGTTCTGATGTCAGGAAATGCAGCCACCAATTTCTGTCAAACCAGGGAACACACATACATTAGCAGAGATCTGCAAAAAAGCACATCACTGTGTGCTCGAGTCTACTACTAGCAGAGATCCTAAAGATGGCAACTGCATGCAAAATAATTTCACTGAAAATCTGAGGAAAACAATATTCAAAATATGCGCCTAGATGGCTTATATAGCACTACGTCTTCATGAAGGGAAAACCTCTTCCCCCTTGCTTCCATCCCTCTAAATATATCTCAAATAGCTACTGTTTCCAAGCTCTTAGTTTGCTATTCAAAGGCTCTTTATGCAAGGCTTGTCATTAGTAACAAACTGTTACTAGCAAAATACTGTTCAGGAAAGGTTCTCTCTTTCATTATAGATGTCTTCAAAAAGCATCACTAACATTTGCCACTTCAGTAGCTGTATGGAAGCCCCCGGGTTTGCTTGTTGACTCAACCAAAACAGACTCCATAGCGAAAACTCGAAAGGCAAGAAAACCTTCTTCAGACCAGAATATTAATACTGTGTGCAATAAATAACACTCTCCTAAGTGTTATATTTTTGATACAATATTAAAGAGGTGTTATATTTGGTTTGTGCAGTTGCTGAACCAACTAGCACCAATGGAATCGGAAGCCCCAGTCAGTCCCAAGAGATGTGTTGGTTCTGACCTGCACAGTCAGTGCCAGGCCCACCAGGTACCCATACCCTGCAAAACGCTTTACCAAACAATTTCATTCTAAGTCTTTATTTTAAATGACATTGTACTAGCTTTCTGATGTTTTATCTATTTAAAGCGTTGGTCGTAGTTGAACCAGATTGTTCTATCGAGAGCAAACTCATAATGTGAGATGTTATTTAGTTGCTCTGGTACTGGAGCATTGCGAAGTGCCGCACGCTACGTAAGAGTACAGCAACTGCCCAGTGACCATTTACTCCTGATTAACGCTATATTTAGAAAAGACTAGTATCACTGAGGATAGAACTGCTGAAGTGCTTTACCAGAACACCGTGGAAAAAACTTGCATTTACTACCACCCACCACGACAGGGGGCAAAGTGACATCTGAAAGCACACAACTCTTGGTTAAAGTACTATTTATATTTGCAAACACAGGGAACATTTCAGACTCCAGAATCAACTCTGATCTTCAGCCAATACAGCAAGGTCTTCCTTCTTCAGTGCTCCCTGCATAACACAACACAGCATCCCACTCGGAATTGCGAGTACCTTTTTGATAAGACTCGTCTGATAAGACAAGCGCAGCTAGCAATAGAAAGTAGAATTAAAATCTAAAGGTACAAGCTTTTAGTGAGAAATAAATATATCAATCAAATTTAAGAACAGAGATGCACTAGTACATCACATTCTGTCTTGGAATACACTGTCTCTGAGTACTCTACTGTGCTTTTAATAAAAGGAGTATGTTACCCAAAGCTAACATTTTTTGCCAGCCCAAATACTTCACAATATACTGACAGCTGAACAAATGCCCAGGACAATTCGTCCATTCACGACCACTGGAGTTCATCATGCCTACTTATTCTTCATCCTTCGCAGATGCAGTAATCCTTATGAATGCAGGCTTTCTTTAGATTGTGAAGAGCGGCAATAGGGCCACAATGAAAATCCATCCAAAGAAAATCCAAGCTTTCAGAGCATGCACTGAAGATTCACTGATCTATACAACAGTCAGCTAGAAAACGTACACACTCTTCAAAACAAAACAGGAAAATGGTGGAAACGGAGTCAAAAAGGGTTTATGAAGCACTACATCATTCAGATGCTGTATGTCAAAAGCTGCAAAGTGCTTCTATATAAATAAAGTTGTTTCGCAGCACCCTCCCTCCCAAATACACAGAAAGACTACCTTTCCCCATTCCTTTGTGTCTAGGGATCAATATCTCACAGAAAGAAAGAATGACAAAAATAAAATGAGGTTATGGATACGCTGAACCGCTGTTGCAGGCACTGTGGAGCATTCTGCTGCTTCTGTACAAGAAGTATGTTCACCTCAGCTCCTGACAGTGATACATTCTGAAGCTGTAGCAATTAACGTAGTTCTTGAGAAAAGAAAAATTACTGCTGCGACACCTATTTATGCCAAGGACCTCGAGAGAACTACCGCTTCAGCAAGCCTTCCCTCAGTAGCAGGCAAACCAGCTGCACAGTGCTTTTGCTATAACCCAATGTGAATTAAAAATTGCCTCCCAAATTCTAAAAATAGATTACACAATAGATAATGCAATCCAATAAATACACATTCATTGCTTTTTTTTTTTTTTTTGCAAAGTTTTTAACAACCCGTATCAATTTAAGCAAGAGGGCTTGTTATGAAATATGAGCAGGTTAGGCAATAATAAGTGCAAGATCAAATCAGATAACTGCTCCTTACAGTAAAGTGTTACCTAGCTATTAGACCCATAGGTATATGGAATTAGTTTTGGGATCACAGCTAACTATCATAAGGAAGCAAGTAGACTATTTAGCCTATCATTTTCTTCTGGCATAAATAACCATAGTATTTCAGAAGGAACAGCAGAACTTTGAGGATGAGTACAGCATTGTCACTGTTACCATAACACTTCAGGTTATGAGATCCAGATGGGTGCAGGATAAAGTGTCACTTTCTGGATTGTTATAATAGCAAAGCATAGACAAGAGGTGTGCCCACTTACTCATGCTAAATGCTGACAGACTGAACTGCCAGATTGTTGGGAAAACACTCAGACTGCAGTCAGCCAAGTTTTAGACCACAAACAACAATAAAAAAAGTTGGCAGATAATACCATTAAATGTATAAAATCTACATATTCAGAAACCAGCATAATGACTGGGGACTACTAAAAGATTTGCTTCAAGCACTGGGTTCAGCTTTGGTTACCCTCTGAGCAAAAGATAATCTTTTCCAACAGTCTAAGTGGAAGATTTATTATTAAATTCAACTGAAAGTTAACAAGGTGTGCCACAATTCTCCTGTCATAACAGTAACTAAAAATCTTGCACTGAATCAAACAAATAAGGGACTGAGCAGATCTTATGAGTAATGCACACAGTGCCCAAGACTAAGACACTCATAGCAAACACCGAAAACCTCACAAAAAGCCCAGGAAACCCCCCTGTTAACCATTTTACCAATACTCAGACACCCATAAAAAAAACAAGTCAGCTCTCCTTGTAACTGCAGTCTAGAAAAAAAGGCACAAGAAGTCACTCACACACCTCCGTGCCAGGTTAAGACTCAGCAATGGGGAAGGGACACTCCAGCACCCGCACGCTTTCTAGCACTCACACTTCTCCTGTAAGGGACACGGCAGCCTGCCTGCTTTGCACGGCTGCTATAAAGCCAAAATCATGGACACGTTACAGGCACAGTTAAGATATGCAAAGTCAGACCGTGTTTAACCGGGGCCCTGTATGATCATTACAGGAGCAAAGAGCATGCACAGCATCGACTGCTGCAGAGCCGGGGGTTCTGCTTTTCCCTGGACAGAAAAGATGACACTAGTGGAAACCGCTAAGTAAGGACAGAATCACAACTCATGATCCAAATTCAGCAGCAAGTTTTCCGAGCAGCCTTGAGCAAGCCTTTCCTGTTGCGTACTTCAGATCCAGTACTATTTTCCATCTTTAAGAGGCAAAAATTATGAAGGCTTTACAATGCTTAGATACTAATATGGTATTTCATGGATCTGTAAATACATACACACACTTTTTTTTCATGCCACATAAACAGGTATAAAGCATTGTGAGGAGAACTGGATCCTAACTTTAGGCTGATGAGCAGCAGTGGCCCAACCATTCTCCTGCTCCCTGCTATCACACCATCGCTTCAGGTGCACTAGGTGTGCCAAGCAAGCAGGAGTATAAAAAAAAGTAGTGGTGTAAACAGGTGACTAAAAACATTTTTACAGGCTGAGCAATATAGTTGTGGTGGTTCAGAGATGGTGTAACTCACATTGACTTCTTGGAACGTATACCACATAGCTCAACAGCCTAACCCCAGCCAGAAGCTCTCTCTCCAGTTAAGTTCCTGAGGGAAAGTGTTCTTTTTCAGGATTTCCTATTTATCACCTCAAAGACTTGAGGTTACTGGACCGTGATCCACAGACTACGTGGAAAGGTCTCCCAAAGAGCACAGGAATATAGCAATGAAAAGCCTAGACTAGCAATCAGAGTATTTTTCTTCCTTACAGAAAAGCTTCTACTTTTTCCAGCCATTTTTTGTCACCCCTAAAAAGATTCCTATCCCTCCAGAATACTTCTGTCTTCCCATAGTCAGTCTCTCAGCTCATATCAATAAGCCTAACTGAATCCAATGCCTTCTCCTTGGTTAAATCTCCATCTGCAGATAAAGTTCAGCCAAGCATTTCTCCTTGGGGTACCTGTTGCCCCAGCAATTTGTTCTGCTACTTCTTCTGGACAGGGTAGGTGACTTCAGTACTGGCTGATCTGCTCACTAAAGCTTACAAGGAAACTGCTCAATCCTCAAGCACATCAAATCCTGAGTCACAGATGAATTTTCCTGGTCACAGCCACTTGTCTAGCAGAACACGTCCTGCAAATGTGACATCCCAGTAGCAACCCCAAGTCCATGGAACTTGGTTAGTTTAAGTTACACTACAAAAGCAAGCTTTTTTCAGACACTTTAAAAATAGGATATTGGTTTCAATTTAATGTTCCTTAACTGTGAAGCCCAGCATCTCAGAACAGACCTCTGGCAAACAAGTGCTAACAGGAATCAGTAAGATCTTCCTCATCCTTTTTACCAGCCCCAGAACACCCTCCTGGTCACATCAGCCCACCAGCTCTGAACCACGTAAAACCCCTGCCTGCTCAGGAACTTCCCACAAATCCATCTCTGTCAACAAGCTCCTGTTTCAAGTTTCTCAACCAGTAAGGCAAATAAAACGTAACAGATAAATCACCTATAGTAAGAATTGTCAAATTCAGGAGTATAGCTAATAATTACTTCAGATGCATCAGATCACCACTCATCATATACTTATTTCAATATATGATTCATAGACTTTTTATGTTCTCCATACAATACACACTCAGTTTATGTTTCAGGACAAAAGAAAGAGGGCACCTACGTTTCTTTAGTTTAGTTTTTCTGGTGGTGTTAGAAAAAAAATACCATCTCCACATATAAAGTTGTGTGTTTTCTATACCAAATCAAATGCAAAGAAAAACTGCTTCCAATTAAGTGAAGTATCAGAAAACCATCTCCATGTTCAGACAGAGAGTATTACACAAGAATGGGCTATTCTGGAAAGTGAGTAATTCAGCTCCAAGGCGTGCATGTTGTATGTGGGTGCACACACACAGGTCAGAAATGTGACCAGTTCAAAGATCAAATTGTCCAGAAAACACCATGCAGATATTGCATCATTTGGCTTCTGGCACTTCGCCATCATTGCAAAAGCTGCCAACTTTTGTTCTTAAGCATTGCCCTTTTCTGCAATTAAGGGTTCAGAATATCTCGGAAGATTAGATTCACTAAAAGACCATTTTTTACAAATTCTTTATAATCTAGTGTTACAAACTGAGTTAATTTCCTCACTCACCATTCCAAGAAAATGCTATAACATAACCCTGGTCATAAATAGTCATCAGGGGTTCAAATTTTCTTCTTATAGCTGAGCACTCTGTACTTTGCCCACGAGTCAAATTTTAAACCTTCTTTGGAAGTCCAAGGACTGAAAAGTAGGTTTTGCTTTTGACACAGCCTATTAGCAAGTTAAATAATGTTGGTTTAATTCTTGTTATAATTAAGTACTCCTAGAGACAGTGGCATCTTTACCTTTCACTTTGCAAAAACACTGATTCATATAGCATTTATTAAAAAAAAAAAATCAACCAGGAGGACAGCTGACAACACAGCAACAAAGTGGGGGTCCAGGAAAAAAAGTTACTTGTAACACAAACAGCAGAAGTTTAATCTGAACACAATTCTTCTCCCATGCCTTCAGAAATAGAACATTCAAGGAGTCGATGTTGCAACGAAAGCCTGGACTGTAGCTGTGGAGAGAGAGATAGGAATTAATATCTTACATATAAGTTACCTAGAAAGAACCTGCACAGCTTAAGCAGCTCGCAGGTGAAGACAAGGTATAGATCCTTTCAGCAGTGCTCAGGGAACCAACCTGAGAAATGGACAAGACTCTGGTAGTAGGAGGAAGAAAAAAATGACAAGAAGTTATTCCAGCCATTCTGAGCTTGAGCCAATTCCCAAGAGGCAGGAAAGCGAGCAAAGATTTTTAGCTTAGACTGGGGAAAAAAAAAAAGGGTAGGTCTGATATATGGAGAGGAATCCAGGTTGTCCGCATTAAGATAAGCTATTGGATGCACCTTGGGGAGAAGCAGAGAAGTGACAAGGAAAGAGTTTTAGGTGATTCCCACAAAAAAGTGGGCATGCAGAATAAGTACAGTACTTCTTTCAGAAGAGCTAAAAGACAAGACCAGAGAAGAATAGTCAAACCCACAGGAACCACTGGAGGGCAAGGTTTATCTGTATCAGCCCTTCACATATGAAGAAAGAAGAGTGAAAGGAGACTACCAACATTCATAGAGACATCATCCTCCAAATTTCTGGGAGCCCCTAGTTTCTCTTGGAGCTGTGGTAGAGGTAGCATCTAATGCAGAAAAATAGCTTGTGGTCTGGTAACAGACAACCTATGACTTTGGCCAGTGAATGTAGCAAAACAAATGCTTCAGAGGCCATTTTTCGGGTTGTTTGTCTGTTTTTGGTTTTAAGAACATAACTATAAGTTTAAGCAGTACCTAGAAGATTAAGGCACTGATGGGGGGGCCTTAGCTTCAACAGGCTAAGAAGAAAGTGTTCATAAACACAAAGTAGATTGTGCTTACACCTCCGGCCCCCACCTTCCAGTCTTTATGAGAGGCGCTGTCATACCTACACACAACATGTAATGCAAAGTTTCCTCTATCCCTAATTAGGGTTGACAAAACACTTATGTACCTGACATCGTAAGTGCCTGATGCAATGAGATGAGGTATCTATGTCTGAAGTACAGAGAACAAGAAATAGAACTGTCCTATGTTTTACATTTTGGAACAGATGCCAAAACCATTAGGGTCGAAATCTGAAAATATTGAAATAAATTATCAAGCATTGCCAGCAAGAGCAATGAACTCTTTTTATGGTTCTCTGAGACTTATATATGGAGAAGGTGGACATAATCAAGTACTGGGTATCACCAGGATATCCATGTTGACATTTCTCTGTTTCATGCAGGCACATGTAAAAATCGAGTATGCTGCAATTTAGTTACTGCAGCTTAACAAGCAGGTCACCAGTAGGAAATCACTCACTAGCTCTTCAGTCATGCAGTGCTGAGGAAAAGATTAATTTTATGTCCATGAATGTCTAAAAAAAAAAAAAATCATTAGGAAGTCAGTCACCCACCGGATTTTTTGGAAGTTCAAGTAATCTGTGTGTGTTCTAAGGAGGCTCCTTCTCTCAGAGAGGGAGATTTGGGAGCAGCAAAATCCCTGAGAACTTGGTAAGTCAGAGCTTCAGAGAAAAATTAAACCTGATATAGAAACACAATCTTTCCATTCAAGCTCCTGAAGTCTGATGAATGTTTTTGGGGCTGAGCAGATAAACACATTGCTGCAACACATGTAAACATGGTTGAAAAAAGTTGAAAGTTTCTAGAGATAAAAATCAACATCATAAAATATTTGCCAAGTTAGATACATTGCCACGCAGAGATGAAAAGCAAGAATAGTTAGGCTGAAACATTGTACTGGCACTCAGTTGCCCATATGAAAGTCTATTCCAGAGTTAAGGCTACTTCACTCACACCATCATGTCTTCAAAACACCCACCTCCTTCCAAGAACTATTCACTGTAAACAGTGTCTGGTGGGAATAAGCTCCCTGCAAGATGCTAGTATTGCAGCTAGGTATGATAAAACTGTACCTTTTATGCTGTCACAACTGCCAAAGCATAAAGCTTCAAGACAAGCTAAACAAGCAGAAGTGCCTGCTTCAATTCTGTGAGCCAGGAAAGGATGCTACAGCCAACCTTGCCAGACATGTCCGTGGAAGGTCACATACAGTCACCCTCTTCTGCTCTTAATATACAACATTACATAATATTCAACCAGAATATCAAAGAGAACGCAGAAGAAACCATCAGGTGGCACTTCCACAACAGGAATAAGCCTTTACATGAGTTTTCTTCCTCCATGCTTATCCCTGTATTTTCCAGCTGTTGCAGAACTGCAGCATAGCCGGTGATGCCAACTCCACACACTGCTTCACATCTCCTGTGAATGACTCTTCCACCTCCGGTGGCATATCCCTCCTGACTAGTCAAGGAGATCCCTACACGTGCCAGTTCAAACTCCTCTATTGAGTTCCACTTGTAAAGGCTACTTAGAAAGAGTTAATTACATAGCAAAGCTAAAAGCCAGCTGGAACAAGCTGGTATTTCAGGCCAAGAATAATAAGTTTAAGTACAGTATCTACTAGCAAACACTAGTAATTCACCTACAAAACCAGCCAGATCCTAAGACTGCAAATAACAGTGCTGGGTATAGAGGGAATGCAAATACATGATCCCCAGCCTCAGCAGAGTTTTGGATGGGGCAAGTGCCCAACTCCGTAGCTGGTGACTTGCTTTACAGCCTTTACTGAACAGGTAAGTTCTCTAGCTGCAGGAGAAGGTGGATTCTGGGGCTAAACACTAACAATTTGCTCACTAAGAAGGCAATTTAAGGAAGAACGGTCAAGCTGTCTCGTAGATAAGGAAACTATTCCCAGGAGAAAGGCCATTACACAGTCAGTAAGCACAATGAAGATTGACATGAAGGAAAGAGCAAATAGGAAGGCTTGTGCAGCAGTAAAACAACAGCAAAGGTATATGACACTTTAAATGCAGGTCGCCTTTCACTACTGAAGGACTTGATATTAAGTGCTAAGAACTAGGGGAAGAAAAAAAAAAATTCTCATAATTACCGTGGAAACAGATAGTATCCATTCTAATGGATTCAAAGAGAACAAATCAAAAGCTAGTCATATCCTTGTGGGACACTTGATATTTTTAAACTATCATCAGTTATAACATCTTTCTATTAGTATCTCATATTCAAAGCAATGGCAAAGGTTAACAGCAGTTTTCATATTTAATCCAATTCTTGAATTAATGGGATAGCACCGGAGCCTCAGAAGCAATGACTACATTCCCAGTGTGCTGGAACCGAGCATGGCCACAGAGCCAACGCAGGAAAGAACCTCACACGTAGGGGACACCAAGCCACACGAGCAGCTTTCTCTTCGGCTGGCTACTGATAGCAGGAATCACAGGTACATCCACACACAGCCAGCATGTTGAAGACTGTCATCTTATGCACAGGCAATTTAATTGCATTTTAGAATACATTTATACCATGGTCCCTTGTTTCCCACCCCTTTTTTTGGTTAACAATAGTCTCCCAACTTCATAACGAAAAAGCAGAAAAAGTCAGAGAGCAGCCACTTAAAAAAAAAAAGTCAGTACTGAGGAGATTTTTTTTGAAGCATAAGTGAGAAGAGAAGACAACTATGGAAAGGCATGGCATTCAGAATAAGCGTACCACTTTATTTAAACATTTTCACAAAGCCAGCACACCAAGGTGTCCATCAGACCCACAGCTCTGCTGTTCAAACTTCCCCCTCTAAGGGGCTTACAAGGTAACAGAGGAGGAACTAGTAATACACTCGTTACATGCACTTAAAGTTTGCACCAGGTATTTCAGTGGTCCCCAGCTGCCTTTAAAAACCATTTCAACAGGGTGCAGGTATTTTGAAAACCCTGCAAGCGGAGAAAATGGCAGCTATGGAGAAATAGCTCGGACTACAGCAGACCTGCAAGCCCCACCAGCACAGCCTTACAGGCAGAACCCTCCAGCAGCAGCAGAGGGTAAGGGTGTGATTTTTTCCACGCATGGCTTTCCACACACACAGCTTTATCAGGAGAAATGCAGAGCTTAAACCCAGCCTTTCAAACTGAACATGAAATACTGAAGTCAGGAAGAAAGCACAGAAACCATGCACCTCCCCTGACTAAGAGCACAGTTCATCTCCTTGACTCTAATTGAAGGGGAGCCTTCAACTATTTCTCCCTGATAAAAAAAAACCCTCTGCTTCTTCCATCATAGCTTTCAAGGGCCTTTAGGCACTTCTAAAGTGAATTGTCTGATTTCAGGGCCTGAAAAATATAAGCAGTTTTATACCATTTCTTTTTTCTCCCTTCACACTTAGTTAATTGCAGGCTGAAATACTTTTTAATAGAAAAAAAAAAAAAAGCTATGCATTTGAGCTAAATTACCCATCTTTGGTAGACACAGAAAAGATCTGATCTGCTGAGAACAACTGTGTATTTTTTACAACACTAGTAAAAACCCCTTCAAGATAAATACCCGTCTAAAAAAATAATTGCTTGTATCACATCCTTTCAATATAGACACCACTTAGTCTAAAGAAGCGGGAGAAAGGCTATATTCAGTATTAAATGGGGATAAAGCACTAATCCTGAGTCACAAATAATGACTCTGTTGGGGGAAGAGGAAAAAAGAGGGGAAAAAAAAAGTCTACAAGCTGTTATTTCTGGCTGTCACAGTGGAAACAAGAGCCTTGAGTTAAATACTGAGGCTGTCTCCTGAACGCACAGGGACAGTTCAGCAGCTCAGTGCCGGACTCACAGCAGTCAGCATGTGAGCAAGGAAAGAGCATCCATGGTATGCAGCACCTGTCAAAAGGCAAGATTGGAACCACAAAACATTTTTACTTCTGGCCCATAACAGGCCAAAGATACATAGTTCTGGACTGCAGGAGGTGTCCTATAACACACCATAGCTCTGAGGCTTTTTTTTTTTTTTTTAAATGATGGCTGA
The DNA here is from genome assembly GCF_965183815.1 of Platalea leucorodia. Classification (NCBI taxonomy): domain Eukaryota; kingdom Metazoa; phylum Chordata; class Aves; order Pelecaniformes; family Threskiornithidae; genus Platalea; species Platalea leucorodia. The sequence goes on from NC_138824.1 coordinate 74,005,735, forward strand.
CCTGTGGTTCCTGCTTCAGATTTCTGGTTTCTACATCAGTAGGGGGGTGGATGCTCCCACCTCTACCTCATGGAGAGAATGGTTGTTCAGATAGCAGGGGATGGGGGTGGAAATATCTCCCTACCAGAAGCATGAGAAAGGTTTCACCCAACTCTAAGATGTTGTCTTGAGCTACTCTGCAGAGTAGGTTGGTAAGGGGAGGCCAACTTTCAGAAGGCAGGATGGGGGAAAAAAGGGGTACTACGCACCCACAAAGTGAGGTTCGTGGGGACAGAGGAAACAAGGGGGGAGCATAACTAGCTGAATGAAGTCACTTGTCTGTCACAGGGAACCGAGCCTTCCCATCACTGCTTCCAGAGCTACCTGTGTGTGCTGTGGGAAACCACGGCTTGGAGGCGAGGCCAGTTCCCTGAGAAGGGAGGGTTTGGGCCCCAGCGAGTCAGAGGCAAGGCTTATGCCTGTTTCCCGGTGTACCAGCCTTGCTGACAGTAGGAGCTGGGAGCACACACAGCAGAAGTCTTTAGAGTTTCCACCTCTGTTAGTGAGCCCAGGACAGGCAGTAGTTTAGAAAGGCATTTCACAGGTTGCACTCCTGCACCTAAATGCTGCCCAGGACTGGTTGTATAGATGAACCAGAGGCACTTCCGAAAGCACTCTGCTGTGTGGCTAATAGCTTGGGGTGAAGGGGACTTCAGGGATAAGACGCTCTAGTCTTTCTATAGCAGAGAAAGCGAGAGAAGTGTGTAAGAGACACTGCAACAGAAGGCACAGCTAGAATCACTTCAGTCTAGCACAACTTTATTCAATTAAATATCGGAAAGAACAATGTCCAAATTGTTCATTTTGTTTTGCATAAGGCATAAGTTGATGCAATACTGTGAAACCCAGAGATAAGATTATGCACCAGTTGCTACATAGATTTTTGTTAACATAGCCAAGGAAATGCTCCCTGTTACCCTCCCACGATCATCCATAAAACAAAGGCCTCACTTTCCAAAGGGAAAAGTGAGCTGAAAACCGAGACCTGATCTGTCCCATCCACCTTCTCTCCAAAACATAAAGAGCCCCAATCACTGAGCAGAGCAGCACTGAGATGGGGACACCATCAGCACCTGAGAAGCAGCTCTGGGCATCTTGTAGGATTTGACAGCTTTTATACACTCCCTCACTGTCCCCTTTTCAGTCTTCTCACCTGCACCAAGAACAGAAGCTACTGGAGTAGCTGCAGACGCTCTGCATCTACAGAGGAGCTCAGTCCTTGTGTTATTTTAGGGAGATTCCTTGGAGGACCTGTTTAGAGTCATATTTCTATTGCAACGCAACAAAGCAAAATCAGAAATGGTTGCAAAAAAAAAAAAAAAATCTTCTGAAGTGGACTAAGGAAAACCTCAGGCTCCTACAGGGCCCAGACAAGAGCAACGGTAACCTGTAACGCGCTGCAGAACCACCTCACTGCCTGACAAGTTTGTGCACCAGACATCAGGTTGCCTACCCTCGGTTCAACACGCTCCTACCAACACAACCAGTCACTGAGCAGGCACACAGGAGCAGAAGGCAGGCACGTGTGTGAGCGCTGCAATATTGCAGAACTGGCATCTGTCTGCAATAACTTTCTAATTCAGATGAGAATTACAATATATGCAAAGGAACACCTTCTCCTTCAGCCTCCGGCTGGTTCCTACAACTGTGCGCTGTTGTTGGGCAGTACTAGCTTTAATAGCCAGTTATGTCACCAAAGGCTTCCTCATGTAGAGGAAAGCCAGGGTTGCTATTTTTCTCTTCTTTGGCTCATGCTGGTGATCAGAAGGATATTGTGGTGTTCATTTGATAGAACATCTGATGAAGCTGAAGTTAACAAACAAAAATTAACTCGTTTATGCTAATTGCTATTAAAACCACTGCCCTTCCTCAAAAAAAAAAAAAAAAAAACAAAAAACAAACCACAAAAAAAAAAATCTTGCCACACAAAATCACTGCTCTGAGGACTACAGCCGAATTGTACTCCAAAGATATTTCAGAAACATTAGCAATTTATAAGCTATTAAACTACCCCACCTGAAGAGCAAATCTGAAATACAGGTAGCTTAATAACAGAGATATAGTATTTCTTCCAAAATCTCTCCCAAGATAAAATAAGTTTCATCCAGTCACAGGCCACAAAGCAAGCTTACAGACAAGATTTGCAATACAATTAAGATGTCCTGAGCAGCCAACACATTGAGCAAGACTCACTTTGAAAGCCTGTAACCAAGGAATTTAAAAGAATATCCAAGAAGAACAAGCAGGTTGCCAGAGAAAGGATAATGTTCTCAAAACTCTGGGTGCCCAGTTATGCTCCTAAGTCTAGTATTAGAAGGCTCATGTGAAAGTGGCTTATTAAATACCAACACTGCCATTATTTTGATGGCCCTGGAGATGCATTAGGTCATCTCTAGCATGTGTAGAGACTAGAATTATAACAGAGAGCACTGCAGCCAGATGAGCTAAAAATAGGCCTTTTCTGTATCTACTCTGTGGATACAGAAACAGCCTGACACAGAGTATTTCAGAACAAACCTGGTATTTTACCCTGAACATTTACCTCTTACCTCTTATTTCTGATCCACAAAAGGTAATAGAAATTTTATACACCTCTTCATATACTGTTTTTCTTTCTCTGTACCCAAGTCCAGTTTTGCTTTTACTTTTACCTGCAGCACTAGCACATGCGGCCCCCAGGCAGCTCCAGAACAACCCTGCAGTTGAGAAGGTACCTGGTAGGACTGACAACTGTGCTGATGTGCGCGTTGCCCATTACCCAAATTATCACTTATGAAAAAGGGACAAACTAATTGCCTACTGGGAGTGATACCACTGGATCTGCTGGGACACATCTACGTATTCAGATAGCTGCTTCCTAAAGAGCAGGGTGCTGGGGAGCCACCATCACTTCCCATCTTTAAGCTCTACCCTGAGCTTTCAAGATGCACGGTCCATGTCCTGTGCTCCCTACCACATGGGGATGCTCCTCAGCAGAGAGTGAAGAAACCTGCCAAACACAGAGTTGCCATACACAGTTGAACTGTTTTCTTCAGGAAAAACACAGCCTAGAACACTTTACCCTTGGGACTCCAACCAGCACAAAGAAAAGTGAGCATCGTGATCACTATCACAAGCTGAAATACGTGTGTCAGCAAAGTCTCAATTCCTTAATTGCTCTGTTGTGGGTTGGTTTTCATTTTGTTTTTAATTGCTCCATAATGACTTGCATTAGTGATACTGTTGCTGGAGCAGCTGCCCAACATTTGTCCTATGCAAGTATTTAACTTCCACAGAGCAACACCCCTGTTAGAATTTCAAGACTAGAATTCAATGTATTTAGCACTTTATAAGCCAAAAGCATCTTGTGGAATGACCTGTGGATAATCACACTGTGACGGCATGGTGCACAATCAATTCAAATCAGCATCGTGCCTGAACCTGCAGCTTGAGGTGCAAAGTATTTTATGACATTCAAAAAAGTTAGGTCCCTTCCTCTTTCACGTACACAATTGTCAGACCTAGCACATGCTGCTGAGGTTTGTAACTTTCATATTGCTTCATCAAAAATAAGATTTTAAGTTGCACATTACAAAAAAAAGCAGCACTGTAAGTCATTAAACAGTCACGTAAACTTCATGTTATTTCACATCTTAACAGATGTTTCCAGAGAAAGATACTTAACACATCAGATTAATACAGACAAAGAAGCAGCAACTGCCTGTTGAAGGGACAGGGACAACACAGGAAATAAGAAACATGGAAAGACTACATGATTTTAATGACTTTTTAATCTTCAACTGAAGCAGCTAGCATGATGAAGTTATATAAAACACAGCAAATCTGAACGCAGCAGTAGCCTTTGTTCTTCTGAGGACTGGGTAATTAGACCACCACACTGACACCGTCAGGCATGACGGATGCCTCTCATTCAATGGGCAGCAGAAATCGTGCTACTCAGTCTGGAAAAAATTCAAACTTTGGCAGCACCAGCAGTACTTGGGCCATGGGCCTTTTTAGCTGGGTAAAACACGTGCTGTCTTCAACAGAAATGTGATCAAATCAACAGCAGAAACATCACAAAAGTAGAACAGGATGTGCTCGTATCTGGATTCTCAGAAAAGATAAGTGAGAAGTGTTGGTTAAAGCTCTGGCTGGAGGCAGCTTCTCCGCTCACCGTTTCAAGCCAGTGTCGTGCGACCTGATTCCTACTGCGCGCAAGGAAAGGGGTCTCGCTGCACATTACTGTGAATTACCATGGCTAGATAAGAAAAAAAAAGAAATTCAGCTCCATCACCTCTTCTTAAAGAGCGAAAGAAGCAAGGAGCCATCAAGACCTGCAGTTCTAATGAGCTCAGGTCAAACGTGTATTTGCTCTAATACGATCATCCAAAGATTCCTCACTGTGAAACCAACAGTTTTGGAGGGTTTTTAGGTGCAACAAGCCAGTTTCTCCTAGGTCATCATCTCCATGACAAAAATTAATCGGCACTGAAGTGCTAGCTTACTTCTCCTGTAAATGAAAGCCACTTACTCCGGTAGCATTGAAAACTGCTGTGATAGAAACACTTTGCTTTTTCTGTTAGAAAAACTGAAGACAAACGGTACAAGTGCTGTAGACTTGACCATAAAACCACGTGCAGAGTTTGGAGCCTACACCAATACCATATAATGAAATACATCCTTATGAGAGCACCTAGACACCCAGAACTGTTTCATTCTACATACTTGTGTGTTTAGGACTACAAAATGTTTGGTTGAAATATTGCCATATAATTCTGTGTTTAAGTCAGCCTCATCAAATATATGCACTTTAAATACACACGTAGTTTGAAAAACATGCATTTCTGAGATACCAAGTTATCCACAAAATAGAAACTCATCTGTCAGTTTAACCACTATCCTTTAAGTGACAAAGAAGGAAGAGGAGAAACTCCTATTTGAAGAATAAAGCCTGGTTATCAGAAGTATAACAGACAGTTACTATGACACTTGCTACGTTTTTTTTTCCTTGCTCTAAAGGAGGTCTGCAAAATGCCAGGCCTCAACAGAGCTTTACCGGCATGAAGGCTAACACTGCTAGAAAGGAACCGAACTCGCTAAACGTGTTTCCTCGGATGTTTGCCACGACGTGGGAAGGGTCAGTTTGCTTGGGAGGGAGAAGAGCATGTATTTTGGTATACTAAAGGGGTGTATTTAGAAGGTGAACATATTGAGGAATGATCTGTGAAAACACAAATTATTTAAACGAGGTCACAGCAAGAACATGCAATGGTTTGAGCCAACCATTCTTTCAGCTGTGCTGCCCGTGGTGCAGAAAGGGCTTTAGCATAGTGCCTTTCCTAATAGAGAATACCAGCACTTGTACATCAAACTGGGATTGTAGCATCCGTTTCATGGATCAGGAACTGGATATTAAACCAGTTTGAGTTTAACAAGAGGCAGAAGTTCTCTAGTTGAATAATTTCTTATTTCCCCACACAGCTCGGCAAAATGCATACCCAAATGCCCTTGATACCCTGGTACTTGTATTGCATACATTAGCGCTCCCACATACACAAGATTTCCACCATAAAGTAAACAACCTAAATCATCGAAACGGTCTTAAAATATAAATTATCTTTCTGAAGGTGACAACACCAGGGTAATATCTAAACAACATCTTCCATACAACCCTACCCTGTCTCTGCCAATCAGCACGTACACGGTTAACCTACCATCTCCCGAGCGCTATTCAGCTGCTAAGCCTTATCATGCTAGTGCATAACTTACATGCCCAATTGTTACTTTGTCAGTTTTCAGCAACAAGCCTATGTGAAATACACAGCAATGCAGCAAAGAGATCGGTGACTAAGAGCAAATTGGGATGGTTTAAGAGAAGCATCAGCAGAGGAAAATTCCACTGCTTTGCAAGCAATCGCGTAGCTCTCAAGAGCAGTAGTACTCATCGGAGAGGAAACGGTTCACTTTCCCCCTCCCCTTGAGGGCCGAATTTCTCATCTGTGGTTACCCTCGATGTGCTTATCCCGACCAACGCCGGGTAGGTGTTCCACACCGTTCAGCAGGAACCGCTTCAGCTCACCAAGGAGAAGAAATGCCCCTGGTGCTATGGCAGTAGCCAATCACCAGCAGACAAATCATTTTTTAAATGGATGGCTGCTCCTCATCGCAACTGTGTACGCTCTGCGTAGCAAGCTGCGCAGGAAATACACTGGTGCGAGCTCGCAGCGGAGCGAGCGCTCCGTGCCGCGGGCTGGGGCTCACCTGCGGACCTCTGCGCCAGCCATCAACCCACCAGCGCAGAGCCCAGCTCCTCCAAATCCTCCGCCCCACAAACGCCTGCTGCCGAGGGATTTATTTTCCCTTTGCCCCCATTCACTGGGGGAGAAGGGGGCTGGAGACGACAGCCTCCGCTCCGAACCAGGCGTACCCACCGAGCGGGCTCGACCTGAGCCTGGGCGCTGCCCAGGGCGCCCCGGCTCGCTGCGGTCCGCCGGCCACCAGCAAGGCCAGGCCGCCCCCGGCAGCCGCACGCCAGCGAGCAGACCCCGCAGCACCGAGGCGGAACGGCGCTCCCGCTCCCAGGCTGCGTGCCACCGCACGGCGCGGGCACGGGGTGACGCTTTCCAAAGCCGTCGCCGCCGCCACCTGCCTGGCCCGGTCCTGGGGACGGCGGGGAGCGCCCCCGGCGAGCCCGCTTCCCGCGGCGGGCAGGGCCACCGCAGCGCCGCGCCCTGCCAGCACGGCCGCTCCAGCGCCGGGGGCGGGTGGCAGGGCGCACCTTCGCGGGGCCCGTCCCCCCCTTCCCCCTCTGCCCCCGGCCCGGGGAAAGGCGCCGGCGAGGGGAGGGCATCCAGGAGCACCGGCGCTGCCGGGCTTTTGCCGCGGCGCGGCTCCCTCTCCCCCCGGGGCGCGGCCTACCCCTGCGCTGCCGCCCGCCAGCCGTGAGGGGCCGCGGCGACGCGGCCCCGCCGCCGGAGGAGAGGTGCGGCCGCACCGCGCCGCGCCGCGCCTCAGGCAGCGGGGCCGGAGCGACACGGCGGGGCGCGGCCGAGCACCGGGGCCCGCCGCCTCCGGGCGGCCCCTCCGCCGCTCCCGGCACCTGCCGGGGGTGACACCGGCCCCGAGAGAGCCGCCTGCCCGGGGAGGAGGCGCTGGCCGAGGCGCGGTGGCGGGGGCCCCGGCGGGACTCACCGTAGATCATGGCCAGGCCGGTTTCGTGGAGGAAGCGGACGCGGCGGTGCTTGAAGAGCCAGATGGTGAGGATGGTGAGGGTGAGGAGCAGGATGAAGGTGAGGAGGCTGACGCTGTCCTGCCGGTGGCTCTCCTCCGCCTCCTTCTCGGTGGCGAGCTCCTCCATGGCGCTGCTGCTGCCGCCGCCGCCGCTCGGCTCCGCCGCCCGCAGCCCGCCGGCTGCCAGCAGCAGAAGCGGCAGCACCGGCAGCCGGCGGCGCAGGGGCAGAGCCATGGCTGCGGGCAAGGCTGCCGCGGCTCCCCGTCCCGCACCCGCGGGCGCTGCCCACCGCCCGGCCGGCGGGGGAGGGAGGGAAGGGGCGGCGGGAGGGAGCGGCCCCGGCGCGCAGGAACCCGCCCGCCGCCGCCGCCCGCCCCCGGCCCCTTAAAGGCGCAGCCGCCGGCCGCTGCCGGGGCCGGTCCCGGTCCCGCTGCCGGGGCCGCTCTCCCCGCGTCGCACAGCGGAGCCGGTGAGCGGCTGTCAGGCGGGTGCGGGACCGCAAATCATCATCGCCCTGGGGCCCGCCCCGGGCCGGGAGCCGGGGGTCTGCGTGGGACCGGGAAGGGAACGAAGGCCGGCGCTGCTCGCTCCGGGTCCCCTATGAATTTGCAAAAATTCTCCCAAAAGAGTGAGGATGTACTCACTCGAGTGTTTTCCCACGTGAGGTCTTTTCTATTTTTCTTCCTTTTTTTTTTTTCAGATACAGGAAAACTTACTCAACGCAAATTGCTAACTTGGGGTTTTCCATACAAATACATCCTACTGGGGATGTGCTTCCAGGAAGCAGGGCAGTTGTAGGAAATTAATCGAGCTAGTCAGCATTTTTCATTTGAAATTTCTTTGCTGGGGGAAGAAAAAAAAAAAAAGCAGATGCCTACTGTTTTAAAATCACCTCCGGCTGGGGGAGGGAAAGAAAAGTTGCTCTTTGCAAACAAGCCAAAATCAGAACTTTCTCCTTTAGCTTTTTTCTTTAACGAATTGCAAACCTTTTTTTTAAAAATAAAAAAAAAAGAAAAAACAGGGAATTCCAAGTAATGAAAATGTTTGGTTTCAAAGAAATACGAATGGCTGTAAAACTCGGGGGGGGGGGGGGGGTGTTGTTTTTATCAGCTTCAGCAGGAGCGTGCTTTGCCTTTGGCTGCCAGAGGAATTCCCTCCCCGTTTCCAGTGGTGGTGCGAGCAGGGCTGACATTTCTGCCCCTGTGGCATTTCTCCCAGAATTGTTATTTTCAATCACAACTTTTAATGTGCATTTTAGCCATTATTTTGCATAAAAAGAAAGCAGAATAACTTTGGCCACATGTTTAATTACTTATACGGCAGATTCTATCTCCTTTAGTGCTGTCTTCTTTCTTAATGTTGCTGCCTGGCCGTTTCTGAGGGTATTTATTGGGGTGCTCTAATTACAAGAGTCTCTCTTCCAAACTTTCCTCCTGCTAGTGGATCTGGAATTGTCTCTTGTCACATATACTTTTCTTTAGGACACTCCTTTTTAGAAACATTTTCAAGATGACAGCTGTGTAAATCCACATTTTTATTTATATGTAGTCCTTTTAAATATGGTATTTATGCAAACTCCTCAACAACCTTCAAAATCCTGTATAATTATGTGCAATTACCTTTAAATATTTGATTGTGCAGGGCTGAAAGTTTACATTGATAGTGCCGTCATTTGTAAACCTCTTAGAGATGAAAAGCATTAATTTGCCCTGAAGACCTAGCTCTTAAACCCACATGAACCATTAAAAATTACTGCCTCAAGACTGCCTTACGTTAAATCTCACATTCAAAATTAACATTTCTGGTATAATGAGAGCATTAAACCGCCAAATCTTTATTGTGTATCTTTAGGATATACAACCTACATACAATATAATGTATATCTTTAGGATATAACAACCTACAGGCCTCACAGCAGACTACAGGTGTGCAATACAGTGCTAAGTATGTGTAATGCTGATACAGTTGTAAAATAAAAAGCTGAATGGCAATAACAGGCTCTCTTCTGGTTTTTTTTATTGTGTGCTGTGTAGTGCTGGGTCAAGTCTGTCGCTGAGTGTATGGTGGCTCTTTTTAAGAAGACAATTTCCATGTATATTGTAATTCCATCTACCTCGCAGCTGAGCTGCAGTCAGGGTCTTAAGTTAGTTTCTGCAAAGTCTTCCACCAGTAACCTGTGTTTTATCCTTCAACATTCGCACAGTTCACTATGTGCTATGCCTCTTGCTCTCCAGGCAACAATGAGAAATATCCAGGCAATTCTTTTAATAGTTAAGCATAATAGCCCAGTTTTACTTTTTTTTTTTTTTTTTTTTTTTTTTTTCCCCAGCTGAACTATGTTGTTTGTGGAGGAAAGCATTCATCCATAGTTTGGCGTGTTTCCACATTCACATTTATGGGTGTTTTCACTGCTGCCTTGTCCCTGTAGCCTCTGCACAGGTATCACCTTATCCTAGGAACACCTCCACTGAAATCAATACATCAGTAGGTACTGTCCCAAAATATTTTTACTGAATTAAAAAAAATATGTCCACCACTCTTGTGCACAAAATCGGGCACAACTCATCCTTACTCTGGATTATGTGGATGTAACTAAATCCCATACACAAACTGGTGATGGGAGTATGATTGTTTCTGTCCGTTTAGGGCATTAAAATTTAATAGTGATGTAATTAAATTCTCCTCAACTCAGTGTTCTGTCTAATATGTTGTTGCCAGGGAATTTGATATGCACAGTATATTTGGTTCCTACAGGCCAAAGTCTGCTGTCTCTTTACACTCATGGGCTGGTATCATGGTGCATGAATAGTTTAACTGATTTAAACAGGATGATCTGGAGCGTATGATATCAAATAAGAAAAAAGGTATCAAGTTGAGCTTGTCTATACATCACTGTAAACCAGGCTGCAGCCTTGTACAACAGCTGTGTTCATACAGCTCAATTTCTTACAGCAGTGTAGCTAGCAGATTGCTGTGGTGTTTTCGGTCCATTAGGAACATCAGTAATTTCACCTCGAGGGGTAGCTCCGTCACTGTAATAGCCCTGTGGTTACAGTTTGTGCTCCAAACTTTTTTCTGGCAGGCCTCCACCTGCCTTCCCAAGCTGTTCTGCACTAAACCTCCTTTGCGTTCTCTACAGGTGGGACCTGGATGTTACCTCTGTCTGGCGGCCACCACGTATGTTGCAGAAGTCAGCCTGCCTGCTTAGCAAAACTATTGTTTTGTTCTGTTCCTGCGCTCTTCCCATTTGTTATTTTTTATCTGGTCCCAGGCAGAGGTCTTTGATCTGCTTGCTGTTTGAGAGGCCACGATTGAGGCAGAAACAATGGTGTTTGCTTAGGGAGATGGAAGGCAATGGCCTGGCCAAGTGGGACCACAACAGAGGTATCAAAGGCTTAAAATGAAAGCTATGAGATGGCTCTGAAATAGAGCGAAGGACATAATCTAGCCATTCAACAGAGTTCAGCCATACCTGGAGGGATACAGGAGGATTTTGGTATTCAGTGCTAATAAATATGTGCATTTGCTCATGCTTGATGATTGACCAGCAGGACTGATTCACATGAGTCTGACCAAAACACCAGAGAGAGAGATATGGATCAGCCCACCCCATTCCTTTTGCCTACCACTCTTCCCTTACTAAAAAGTTCATCCTGCCGGAAGCACCATCAAATAGTCCATTCAGCATTTTTATAATTTCCTTTGCTATGAAAGTCATTGTTATCACATGAACTGATACACACTTCAGGTTTATTCCTGTTCCCAGAGTTGAATATTGTCATGTTAGGCAAATGCGAGGTCCTGTTTTCAAGCCCTGCTCTCTCTCTGAGCTATTGGCGGTAACATCGTCCAGTCCTTGCCCGTAACACTGAAGAGCTCGCGCTCTGTCGAGACCTTTTCTGTATTACGCAGGTCTGTTGAGGCTGGCCCTTCGTGCTGATGAAAGTAGCAGTTTTGACATTTTCACTGATCCAACATGCTCTCGTAGGACTGGTTCTGATACAGAAAGGCCTCGCAGTTGCTTGTGCTTATAACAAACTGGAAAATCAAACAAATCCTTCTCTTAGTATGTGGCATGTTTATGCAACTTCCCTTGCACGCTCAAATTTTCTAGCACATTAGTGCAGAATACAGTAGCAAGTTGATTAGCAGGCAGATCAACCTTGCAGAGCCGCTAGCATGTCAACCACTTTCCTTAACACCTCCCTTTCTTTCTCCTTTCTTCCCATTTAAACCAAAACCTCCTATCACTGTGCTCTCAAATGGCAACCCATTTTGAACCTATTGCCAACTTCTGGCAATAGTTGTATCACCAGAAGCTACCCTCCTGTGGCCATGTAAGACATCCCCACGCCCCGGGATCCCATAAAACATGCCCCATGGCAGACGTGAGTTTAAAGACCACTAATTGTTCTGCAATTAAATTCTGAAAAACATGCCATGTTTTGACTCAAAAAGGAATTTCCAGTTTGTCAGAAGTGTTAACATTTTGTGACACATTTCTCTGTTAGTACCAGTTCTGCAGAGGTGTCATATATCTGAGAAAATGTCAGAACTGCCATTTTCTATCAGTGCAAATGCAGAAACCAACATTAGCCTTTCCAGTAGACAAAAGTCTAGCTAGAGTAAAAGCTGTTCTGTGCTATTTGCAAGGTGCAAAAGTCACTCACTACGCAGCCACATCTCACAGCTTTTATGTCACGGTAAACTTTCAAAGTGTCTGAAAGCGATATGACTAGAAATTTTAGCTACAGAAGGTGCTCTGCCGTCTCCCTCATACCCAAACAGATTGCTTTCCCCTCCTAGCTGTATGTGATACCAGGAAGTGTCATTCTACTAGGGACAAAGCAGATTTTCTCTTATGCCTCAGAAGGCAGCAGTCCATTACCCTTCGCAGGTGCAAATCATGGTCACGACTTTCAGCGTTACAATTGCTCGAAGCAGCAGCTAAAAGTGATCACTCTTCTCATCACTCATTACTCCCCACCACATTCCCCATACATATTTAAACAAGTGAATGTCCTAGTGTCACAGCTTAACTTGTGCCAGAAGAGTCTGAAAAAGTTCTGCAAAACAGCAAGTGAGCCTTGGTTGAGGCACATGAATTATAATTTGACCTCCTGGACAAAATTAATCTTGCCTAGCCCTATGAGGAGTCACGTGAACGTAATTTGAAACAGCAAACATGCACATGGATGCTCTGTTACTGTTGGCTGTCAGTTGACCACAACCAGAAACAGTGCCCACAGAAGGTTTCCTCGAACGCAGTTCTAAAGCGCAAAGAAGGAAAGACTGGGAAAAATGTGGGTGCAGTGTTGTGGCATTCAAATTTGTTATAAAATATTTCTATTCTATGTTTGTACAATTATACCACATCTTTTGACAAAGCTCTCCTGGAAAAGCCCGCTGTTCTGTTCTTGACAGAGAAACAGAAAGTCAAAATTATGTTTGATTAAATCTTGATTACGCTCAATACGCTATGCCTGTAGGCATTGCATAGGCTAGAAAGTGAATCTTTGTAAGTAAAGTTATGCTCAGTATCTTGGCTTCATCTGAATTAGGCAGCCCAGAGGCATGGCTAGACATAGGAAAGAAAAAGGTTAGATCTATCTTGAGAAGTTATAGTCTGAAGGTACTTATTTTTGCCCTTGTTCTGGAAAAAAAATCAGGAAACTTCTAGTTTCTTCTACAGGAAAACAAGCTGTCTTATAAATATTAGATCCTAAAACATCCACAGAGAAGCAGGCTTGAGTGATAAATGGCTCCCATCATGCTGGACACTGTGCTCTGCAGTTTTGAAAGAAGTCTAGTGGTTTGGTAATAAGGTAACTTGCCCGCCATATTTCCGTAGGCTCTTTTCTGCTGAAAGGGCTGAATTATTAACAATATACTAATACAGTCAATTTGTAGAATCTAAGCAATATCTCCTACATAGCTAATAAATAACTTACTAAGAAAGTGACAGAATGTCAGTTAACTGGCCAGTAATCACAGGACGGCTGAGGTTGGAAGGCACCTCTGGAGTCCATCTGGTCCAACCTCCCTGCTCAAGCAGGGCCACCTACAGCCAATTGCCCAGGACTTTGTCCAGACATCTTCTGAATATCTCCAAGGATGGAGATTCTACCACCTCTCTGGGCAACCTGTGCCAGTGCTCGGTCACCTTCACAGTGAAGAAGTGTTTCCTGATGGTCAGAGGGAACCTCCTGTGTTTCAGGTTGTGCCCATTGCCTCTGGTCCTGTCACTGGGCATCACTGGAAAGAGCCTGGCTCTATCCTCTTTAGACCCTCCCTTCGGGTATTTATATACATTGATGAGATTATCAATGTATGATAAAATGAGATTAGATTATGAATGATGAGATTATGAATGTAATATCTAGTTAAGTAACAATACTTATCTCCAGAGTTTTCCAGACTGGCAAAAGTCTGACAGAATGGTGCTTCAAAAGGATGAGAACAATTTATTTGTAAATTTTTATTACCGTGGAAACTAAACGACTGATTGACTATTACTGATTTTATTTTACAGGGTCTGCCAAATCGTGTAGGAAATTTGGAGACATGTTTTTCAAAAGGCTATGCAGGCAGCCAGTTCCCCACAACCTGGGAGAACCCGGAGTCAGGGAGGCAGAAGGGGCTGCCTAGCTGAAAGATGAGGATCAGACATAAGTGCAGAATAAGATCAGGTGATGCCAGTACTGGGAGCTGGTTGTTCTTTTCCAAGAATAATCAAACTCGGGCTGGTGAGGGCAGTGCCACTGGGCAAGTTTTAGCTCCAGATGGACCCTGGCTAATACCAATGGCAAGCTCTAAGGGAAAACATGCTGGCTCCAACAGTTGAGCCCTCTCACAACAGATCTGCATCTACTGGAAAAGTTATGATAGTAGGGCTGGGCCAAGTTGTGACAGAATGTGAAGTCTGACAGCTCCCTGAAAGCATGCCTATTAGAGGGGGAGCTGGATGTGGGTGATACGGATAGGGGTGTTTGTTATTTGGTTGACTGCTAGGCTGCTGGCCAAAGGCAGAGGAGAAAGACACCAAAAGGCTTGAAATCAAAAGACAGAGAGTGGTTGTCAGCTGCTTCAAGATGCAATCAATATTATCTCAAGCTGTACCCCCAAGATAGGGAAAGTCCAAGGCAGATACATTAGCGGAATCAGCATCACAGTAGTCAGGTCAGACACAAGCCACCACTTTTGCTATTGTAATAAAGGATTTGATGTTATACTGCACTGTCTTTCCCTGTTTATTCCTTATTTTAGTGGATAGGATATTTCATTCTGTAAAGAAGGCTTTTCATGCTAACATTATTTGCACATTCCCAATTCCTCATCCTTCTGTAGTTGTGTGCTATTTGAGATAAATTCCAAGTTTGGGCAATAGAATAGATGGGGTGATTTATTGTGGCTTGGTTATTACACGCATACAAAGCAGGGACATCTAGAGGCCAAAGCAGTGTCTGCAAATACAGTCTGTACAAATACAGCTACTAGATGTGGTGTATGAGCATTTTTCAAAAGCAGCTTAGATAATAAGTACATTGCATGACCTCTAGTGGTATTAAGCCCAAGGCACTGCCAAAGTCACTCACAGCAGTCTGATATGGTTGGGGAAAAGCCAAGGTTACAGAGGAACTATCACATACGTGCTAGTTCCATCCTGTGTACCCCACCTTACTGCCAGCTTTATGCTCGCCCAAATTTTGTCCCACTGCCAGGATAAGACTGAGAAAAGTTTTTAATGCGGCAGAAATTCCAAACACTTAACGGAGCAAATGTCTGGCAGCGATGCTTTCATCGTCAACTAACCACACATGGTCATTAATCTTTCCTGCTACTGTCTTCATGTAGAGAAATAAGGAACCCAGCAACACCAGTGCAAGAAGGAATGGCAATGAGAACCGGGAGGTAAAATCAGCAACATCTTCTCTGCAGTGACTCAGAAAGTCAAAGAGGAGTAACATTTTCTTTTAACATCAGCAGAAGAATAGCGTTCTGTTTTGTGGGCCCTATTCCCTTGAAGAAGTGAAGCCGTCATTGCTGACATCCCCTTAGAGGGTCCGGAGTCCCCATGGCAAGAGAAGGTGGCTAGGAATGACCCGCTGCCTGGGATATTGACTTTGGCAGCAGGGAGAGGTAGGACCAGGGCTTCCAGAAAGAAACTACTGGTACAAAGATGAGGTGGAAATGGCAACAAACGTGGCAACAGAAAACACTGAGCGTGACTGCGTGATTAGGAAAGCAGGCTTTCCCACAGGACTGCTAGGAGGAGACCAGTGTTCTCACAGGGAGTTGCTGGTGCAGCCTCTCGGCAGGACAGCCAGCAGGTTGCAGGACACCCTGAGACAGACAAGGTACCTTCCTTAGAGTTACGGGGCCTGTCCCCGTGGTTTCCCTTCTCATCCATCACATTCTGCGGCCTCTGAGACACGCTGAGTGTGCAAGGAGTCAGTCCCCAACAGCCCGTCAGTGCCAAGTATTGCAGTGCTCTGCCGCAACTGAGAGAGATGCGTTGATGTTTTGGCAGAGTGTACTTGCTCGTTATGGAAGATGTGTTTTGGTTTTATTTGCACTTCAGTTTCGTTTCACTCACATTCTGGGGTTTGGGGCCTTTCTCTAGTGCACTTCTTTTACATTCATGGCAGCTGGCTGTATTTTGATGTTTTCTAATTATTTGCTTGTTGTTTTCCGTTATTTGCTGTTTAGTCCTTTGGTGTGTAAATAGCTGCAAAATAGAGAGAGGAACTTCAAAACAAATTATTTTAAAAGGAAATGATTTTGAATAAGCAATATATGAAATTGACCACAAGCCAGTTTAATCCAGGAAATCAACATTTTGTTTGCTTTATCTTACAAAAGTGTTTAAAGTGGAACCTCTTTTCCTATGCCCGAATTAGACTTTTAATGGATTTGTTTCAAGTTATAATCCAGGGTTATTTAGTCAGTGTATTTATCTAAATAGATACATCGCCTTCATAATTAACAAGTGAATATAATTTAGCCAGTTGTTTGAAGCTGAGTTGTTATAGCACATACCTCTTTAATGTGTGCGTGAGCTGATTTGGCTTAGCTGCTTTCCAGATGTAAGCCCTTTCTGGCATGGACTGTGGTTTCATTTACATAGAGCACCTATAACACACAGAGATTTACCTAAAACAGCCTCGGAAGGTCAGCTTTAGGCAGCTAAAGTTTTGATGTTTAAGTCTGTGTTCATCACCCTCGGCTGACTTTATAATTAGCAAAGAAAAACAGACAGTTGAGATAGGTCGGGTTAGCTAACCCTCCCAAAGTGCTTATCTGAGATTGAATTGCCATCCCAAAGTTTTTCTCCACCGCCTACAAAAAGATTGCTTTGGGTGACAAACTCAGAGTTACATATCTAACTAGCAGATCTCCTAAGGAAACCTACCCACAAAACTAGTTTGTTGGCAGCAGTGGATCCCAGTGAGTACTGCAATCTCCAAAAGACAGGCACTTTTTGATAGCTTGCCTGTACTGAAGATGTGCAGTCACTTACAGAAGTAGAGCAGAGACAGATTTTTCCTCATCTGATTAAATCAGAAACAATTAATAGACTGTTTTGTTGGGGACATAGATCCTGCTGAATAGGTCTGAAACAGAGTAAAGTATGAGCCCCAAAGTGAGCCATCCTTATTGGACTTTAGTTCTTTTTTTTTTTTTTTTTTTTCTTTTTTTGGCCTTGTCCTGATGCCTCTCTTGCTGAAAACTTTTTACAGAGGTTACTGCACTTTGAATAACTCCTGAGCTCCTGGAAAAAGAGGGACTGAAATTCATCAAAACAGCACAGGGTTGAATGAGAAGAGACTTCATTTGCCTTAACTCAAAGACATTTCCCACTTTCCCATTGCTCATCGGCCACCTCTGCACCAGGTTCTCATGACATGGCTGTGCTTCCCTTCTTTTGACTTTTAAGTAAGTCAAGATCAATTTGCCTAAACCATATGTAGGTTACTTACCCTTGTGTATGATCACAGAATTCCTTTGGAATTTCACCTTACAGTATTAAAATCTGTATTTCTACCTATCTGGACTGAGAGGAAGGTCCTTCCACATGTCAGATTTGTCTAATTTGTACCTCTCCCCAGTGAATGGGTCTATTTTGCAAGAGAACATACTTTTCATTCCACCCCAGTTCCTCTCAGCTTGACCATTTTAATTGATTGATTCCTGTACTGAACGTTTTTGCTCCATCAGTGCAAATTACATTATTTGAAAACCGGTCTTAGTGCAACGAGTCTTCCTCATGCGCAAGCAAGCTTTAGAGTTTAAACTCTTCCAATCAATAATTACTTCAGTATTTTCTTTCCATCTGCTGTCTCTGCAAAATCCCTTGCTATTTTGTGTTATCAACAGTTTAACTAATTTATTCCTCAGAGTCTTACTGTGACGTAGCACTATTTCCAAAAACAGTCTCTAGAATGTTTATAACACATTCTGCTGAAAGACAGAAAGGGAAGAGAAGGCAAAACAAATGGAATCCCGTGTTTGTTTACTTTAACAGCGGGACTTTTTTACAGTTAACACTGAATATTAAAGTGTGTAGTTTAGATCTGATTCGCTGGCTCATTATGGTGCTGATGAAGTTGGATAAAACTCTTGACTTGTGTGGGGATTGTTCAGGGTTACAGATCCTGTGTAATTCCCTGCAGTTAATGTAGGCAGAGTCCAGCACTCCTGCAGCCCTTGAGTATATTTTGCCAGGATTCCACCAAGGTCCAGATAAGTCACATCTTCTACATTTTTGTGGGAGATCCCACTTTTCTCAGTTTTTACCAGTCTCCCTGGGAGAATCAGGCAGCCACTGTTCTCACCCACAAGGACAATGTGCATGGCAGGCTGGCACCATCGATAAAGCCACCCCGCAAAATTAACATTAAGAGCTTGAATTTGGAAGAGCATCCACAGACTGTGGAACAATGCGAAATAAGACTTCGTACAGACAAATTCTGATGAATTGTGCGATGGCAAATTAACATGTTGCTACCTCCAACGACCTGCTTTTGATGGTCTGCTGCACCAGAATTAGGAGGACAGTGCCTACCCCAGGCCTCAGCAATCTCTCTCCCGTGCCGCAGCAGCAGCTCAAACCAAGAATGAAGGAGGGTTGATACTATGTCAGACACTAAACAAGAAAAAAACCCAAACAGAACCTCTATCCTTCTACAGTCAAAAAGTTATCTGGGCTCTAAAAATGGCAACGTACTAAGCGATAACAGCAAGCATCCTTTACTCACTGCATTCTTGGCTTTCCTTTTCCACATGAGGTCTGTGACAGCGTGTCACTGTCTAAGAGCCCACCTTTGGAAGAGCGCTCCACTGAGCACACCAACGTTAGGTGCTGTTAGAGACCTGGGTAAAGGATAAAGAGACATAACTGGAGGCAGGTGGTGGCAGATGATCTTGTAAATTTTAACTAGGATACAAAGGGAACTGGAGCGCCTCTTTAGAACAAAAACAGCCTTGTAAGCTTAGGGAAGAAAGTAAGGGCTGCTGGGCTATGATACAGCAAGCCGTTAAAACTCATTTGAATTTTAACTATGTGCCTAACTCTTTGCTCTTGCTTAAATCCCACTGAAATCTGTAGGTTTTAGCATGTGCATACATCCCTTGCTGAATCAGCACTGTAGCTTGTTATCTGAATTGCTGCCCTATTAAACATAAACCGCAAAAGATACACTCCATAAACTTTATTGTCGTTACATTGCATTTTCATTTAACATTAAACTGAAGAGTCTGCCTGCCTCAGCTAGAGGCTCAGGTGAAGCACAAGCTTTTCTGGCAAAGTGAATGTTGGGCAACACCCTGGTTATGGCAGCTCTCTTCGTATCACAAAAAAGGATCTGGGATCTAGACTCTTGCATAAGATCTATGAACCTGTAATTGCTAAACAAGAATATACTTTATAGCTGAAAACTTAATTGTGCTCTGTTTGAGTAAGTGCGGTCACTACATTAGCAGCCCTTAAGCGGATTGCGACCTGCTCAGCTACAGAATTTCTGCCACAGAGATGGCTTGCGGCAAAGTTCAGAATTAATGTGGGTTTTGTATCATATATTATGCTGTCCATTTTGCTAATATTAGGATATATACTTCAACTATACAGGATAAAATATATTATGGTCTACTTTCAAATGATTCTTTCATTCATTTGGCCAACAATATTTAATTTATGCCTTTTAAAAATTGCTGACTGTTTAGCTCTTCAGTAAAAAACTTCTGAAATTACTTGTAGTCCTGTGTAGTGCCTTTTAAGAGTGATTTTAAATAATATGCTCTCTGTCTGTGTCTGTCAAAGGACTGTTGTGGTTTAACCCCAGTTGGCAACCAAGCACCACACAGCCGCTCGCTCACCCTTCCCCCCTCAGTGGGATGGGGGAGAGAATCGGAAAAAAAGTAAAACCCGTGGGTTGAGATAAAGACAGTTTAATAGGACAGCAGAGGAAGAGAAAATAATAACAGTAATGATAAAAGAATATACAAAACTAGTGATGCACAATGCAATTGCTCACCACCCGCTGACCGATGCCCAGCACATCCCCGAGCAGCAATCGCCGCCCCCACCCAGCTCCGCCCCAGTTTATATACTGGGCATGACGCCATAGGGTATGGAACAGCCCTGTGCCAGTCGGGGTCAGCTGCCCTGGCTGTGCCCCCTCCCAGCTTCTTGTGCACCTGGCAGAGCATGGGAAGCTGAAAAGTCCTTGACTGGTGTAAGCACTGCTCAGCAACAACTCAACCATCAGTGTGTTATCCACATTATTCTCATGCTAAATCCAAAACACAGCAGATTTGTAGATACGATGTAATTTCTTACAGGGAAGGTAATTTACATTAGGAATATATAGAAGGTCATTTCTGAACAAGCAAGTTAGCAAATGTGAACTATTCAGTTTTGCTGTGTGTGCTTCTCCTTGTCATAGCATGTAAGTTCACAGTAACCTGGGACACAGCCATACCTATCCCTTGGTCCCACTTAAACAACCCCAGCATTAAAGCTGTATATCACAGTTAACAGACTCTTTGCTGAGGACAACTACAAAAAAATGCATTCCCTTGTTGACCAGTGGTATTGCGGTTCAGCAAAGTTACTGGTGACCAGGGCTAAATTCTATATGCAATGAGATGCTGGAAAGCCATGTATTGCTTGAAAAACAGGAGGACATTAGTCCAAAATCAGCAATAGCAATGCAAAATAGATTCGAGTACGTTTTATCACAAAATTAGCCATATTATTTGTTCCGCCTGGTCTCAAGTTCCAGACTGGCTTCTGTTGGTGTTCAGTCTGGCATGAGTCTCCGGCAGCAGAGAACCTGCTAGAGAGACCAAAAAAAGGCCAGTGTGATCTCAGAGTATGTGATGACTGCTGTGTGAAAATACTATTCAGTATATTTGTCATCTGCTTCTGCCAAAAAAGAGTGTCTGTATGAGACTCAAATGCACAGATGTCTAATTGAAATGGTTGTTTTTCACATTTATCAGTTCCCCAACACAGTTTACCACATGTCTGTACAAACATTTGTGCTGTCCCACTGCACAGGTAGCTGGGGATGTAAATAAGCAGCTGGAGGCAAGGGATGCTTTCTGTAACAGTTCTGTCTTAAATGTGTACGAGAACGTAGCCTCAGAGAGTGAACTCAGCCGTAAAGTGCCCTTCCTTTCCTTGCTGTTGAATACTACGTAAGGAATTGCCACTGTCAGGTGTAATTCACACCTCTCTAATTCACGCCACTGTCTCATCTGTAATTCACAGTTTCCTATGAATATAGGTGAATCTAATCATAACTAGGAATCCTTTTCAAAGCTTATACCAATTCTAGATAAGTTGTCAGGATCTCAGGTATGGGATTTATAACCTTTCCTGGTAGAAAACATGAAATGAGCTTTTGGAAAGTAGTAGTATTTAAGTTCTTTTATTTTGTCTTCTTGATTTTCATGTCTTAGGGGTGGTATTTTCAAGGTCTTCTCTATAACCAACAGGATTAAAAACCTGCTTTAAACAAGACAGCCTTCAGATTTTGTCACAAAGATATGATTTCAAGAGCTTTAAGAGGCACACACAGAGAATACAATGAATCACATGAAGAAGAAGGTTGTGAAAGTTGGGTTTGTGTGTTTTGGCAAGCTTCCAGCAGCACAGAGCGAACTTGGTTCTGCCCGGTGTTAGGAGAAGTGCAGACGTGCACACAGTCAGCTCTCGCTTCCTTACGCTACCTGTTCAAGACCAGGTCCTGATGTTTACTGAGAACGGCTCCCTCCCCGTGCCTTTGGGGTGCTGCGCACGAGTGTCAAACAAGAGAAGGAGGAAAGGGAGTTAGGATCTTCCTACCTGCAGCACTACAAGGCTATGTGGGGATAAAAGCCAGCCCATACTAGACACAGCCCATGCACACGCTTTGCCTGTCTGCCTGAGAGGGACTTCTCTCTTGCTGAAACAGAAGCACTGCTCTCCTGGGAAGGACAGCGGAGGTCGCAAAGGCTCCTTGCAAGCCGCACATGCCCAGAAGGTATGGACATGGCAAGTCTCTTTCACCAAATCCTTCATAAAACAACCTTTACAATGAAAAATTTTTTTCAGTTACCTGGAAACTACTGTCTGGGGGATCACAAAGCTCTGTGTTAGACTGTAATTAGATATACTTCACAACATACAAATGAGGGAAATCACTAATTACAGCAGTTTGTTGAAATTGAAATAGGTATAAAAATGGCTGGTAGTGACTATGATGTTATTGCAATCTTGTATTACTACACTTCGGGCTGTGATTGTATCAAATCTCAGAAGCCAAGAGGGTTGCATCTGGCTGGCATATGAATAGAGATGAAGAACTGAACTAGGCATTTGCGATTTCTTAAGAAGTCATGTGCTCATAAATCACAACTCATATTAATTTGGTCTGGAATAAATGTTCTGGTGCTTTGGTGTCAGGAAACACCCTGGAGCTTGAGAGGTTGCGTTGTGACGGACAGATAAAACCTACACCTTGTCCTGATCAGCTGTAGTCATATAAAAATCCTGTATTTTTATGGGACTGATAATTCCGCAAGCATGGAAAAATCCCAACTTAGAAACTTGCATTTGCCTTGCATCTGCTCATTAGAAATGTAAATGTTACTTTCTTCTCTTGTGTTTAAATACCTTTGTGAAGCATTACTGACATGAGTGATGAGGTATTTCCATTGTAGAGGCAGCGGCATCTCAGTAGGGGAAGAAGTCCCTTTACACACATGGACGATGAAGTCCTCTGTTACGACAGATAATCCATTAATGTGAGGTAACAACGTTCTGGTAATGTAGTTTCAGGTTTTGCATAGAGGAATTAAATGGTGTTTTAGCTTTTAACAAAAACATATCAAATGTTATTTTTATACCTTCTGTCAAAAATGATTACATTTTTTTAATGGATGTACAGAAAGAGGAGCCTGGTTGCCAAAAGACTGCAGAACTTTGCTAATCTGTATAAATTACACGGTGGTCTGGGAGGACTGTTAAACTTCAAGAGAGTGAGCTAGAAGAGGTGAGGGTGTATCAGACTCCCTGCAGTTGCAGACTAGCCGGACACACTGTGGAAAGAGCTGGTGCACAGAGGTCTCAGTGAAAGAGCAGAATCCAGCCAGCCAGTGCCCAAGAAAGCCAGACAAGTGGCTCATAGAGTAAATCTGCATTGCAGCTGAGATGTAAAACTGTACTTTGTGTTGTCGTTGGTAGCGCTGGCTGAGCTGTTGACTTGAACTGTAGCATCAAAAGCTCAGAGCAGGCTTCACGCCTGCCCAGGCGTGACGTTTTGCAGTACAGCTGATGCCAAAAAGGGTGTCAGTCACCCCCTTCCTTAGCAACCATTTCTGGCCAATTGGTCTTGCTTCCTCCTTTCTGCTGTCCCCGGGGCCCTCAGCTGGGCAACACTTTCAGCCTGCGCAACTGGCAGAGCACTGCTGCTTTCCTGGGGCTTCTCCTCTCTTCTTTTGCTGCCTCTAGAGCAGGAATGCCATCCTTTATGTTACATAAAATGGCTCTAAAGTTTTGTAAGTGGGTATGTATTGGGTGTAGGTGGCCAGCTTTTGGCAGCAGGGGCTGCAGGGGTGGCCTCTCTGAGGAGAGGCCAGGGGCTGCCCCGTGCCGGACACAGCCACTTCCAGACATCTCCAATGGATCCGCCACAGGGCATGGCTGAGCCCTCAGTGACACCAGTGGCACCTCTGGGGAAACATATCTAAGGAGGGCAAGAACTCTGCATAGCAGTGTAAGAGAGAGGAGTGAGGAAAGACAAACAGCAGTGTGAATGCCAAGGTGAGAGAAGAAAAAAGGGGATGGACGTGCTACAGGCGCTAGAAGAGGGATTTCCCGGCAGCCCACAGAGGGGACCATGCCGGAGCAGGTAGCCGCCCTGCAGCCCATGGAGGACCTCACGATGGAGCAGGTGGACATGCCCTGAAGGAACTGTGGCCCATGGAGAGTCCATGCCAGAGTAGTTCTTGAAGGACTGCAGCCCCTGGAAGGACCCACACTGGAGCACAGTGTGAGGAGGAAGGAGCAGCAAAGAGGAGCTGTTACGGACTGAGTGCAACCCCCATTCCCCACTCCTGGGCACTGCTTGGGGGTGGTGGTGGGGAGGTAGAGAAGTTGGGAATGGAGAGGTGAAGTTGACCCAAGGAAAGTGGTGGTGGTGGGGAGGTGTTGTTTTCATTTTGTCTTTTGTTTCTTGCCATCCAACTCTATTTTTAATTGGCAAAAAATTAATTTTCCCCAAGTTGAGTCTGTTTTGCCCGTGACGGTAATTGGTAAGTGATCTCCCTGTCTTTATCTCGACCCATGAGCTTTTCCGTCTTTTCTCCCCATCTCCCATTGAGGAGGGGCAGTGAGCGAGCAGCTGGGTGGGCACCTGGCAGCTGGCCAAGGTCAACCCATCACTGGGTAACAAAGCGTCAGAGGCAATTCTGAAGTCTTCCCCCTCTACCCCCAGGAATCAAATCTGTAAAATCTTGGGGAAAATGTCTTTGAACGGCCGGATAGTTGGATAAAAATTGTGATTTTTTTTTTTTTTTTCTGGGGGGAAAAACCAAACAACAAACCACAAGCCACACAAGAAGCCAGAGTCTTCGCAAAGGCCGGCACAAAGCCGCGGGACACGGTGGGTTCTCGTGCCGCCACTTGCCCCTGGTGCTCCGAAACACTTGCCAGAAGCCAGGGGAGCTGGCTGGGCCTTCTGGCGGGGTCCGCCCAGACCCGTGAGCTCGGCGTCCACCCCTGCGGTGTCACACGTCCAGGCGGGTAACGTCCTGGCCTGCCCTGCCGGCTGCACCGGCAGAAAATGACGTGATGTAGGATCGGCCGCTTTGTGTTCGCAGGCCGCACCTGACGTTGTACCTCCGACTTCCGCAGCCGCGCCCGCCTACGGCTGCGGGCGGGGCGGGGGCTGCCACGGGCGGCAGCCGCCTCGCCCCGTTGGGGCTGGCTCACCCGCAGCGCCCGCGTCCGCCGGCCCGCGGCCGGGGCAGCCCGGGGCCCGCTCCTGCACCGGCCCGGGGGGCGATGGCGGTCACCGAAGCACCCCGCTCTCCCGCTCCCCCCCGGCCGCCTCAGCCCTGCCTCCCCCTCCCGCCGCCAGCGGCGGCCCGGCCGACGGCGGGAGCGGGACGGGGAAGTGTCGCCGTCGCTACGGGAGACGGGGGGAAACCGGAAGCGGGCGGGGCGGGGCGGCGCGGCGCTGCGCTGGCGCTCCCGGCCTCTCCCCGCGGGCCGGCCGGGCGGCGGCGGCGGCGGCGGCGCCATGGGCTGCTTCTTCTCCCGCCGCAGGAAGCCGGCCCAGGGCGGCCAGCAGCAGCAGCAGCAGCAGCAGGCGGCGGCGGCGGGGGGAGCCGGCCAAGACGCGGCAGCCGGCGAGGAGAAGGCGCCGCAGTACAGCTGGGACCAGCGAGCCAAGGTACCGCGCCGGCCGTTGCCCCCCGGCCGCGGGCAGCCGCCGCCGGAGCGGGCTGGGGCTGGGGCTGGGCGGGGGTATCGGCTCTCTGGGCGGGCAGCGCCTCGCCCTCTTCTGCCGCCCGGGCTGTGGGGGCTGCAGCCGCGGCAGGGGCTCCGCGGCGGCCGCTCGCCCCGGGGGGCCGGGGGCGCGCCCCGGCAGGGAGCTGGCCTCCCCCGGTACCGCTGGTAGGGCTCGGTCCCCGCAGGTCAGTGCGTTTACTTAAAAAAAAATAAAAGAAGCGTTTAGCCCAAGGATTCAACCAGGCCGCCTCGAACCGCGCGAGCGGAGCGGGCGGCGGGCCGGTGCTGCGGCGGCCGCCTGTGCGAGCGGGGCCGCGGCCCGGGCTGCGCCCCCCCGCCGGGGCCGCCGCCGCCTCGCCCCGGGCTGGCGCGGCGCGGGCAGCGGCCAGCAGCGCGGCTCGGACAGCCGCCACGGGTGGCGAGTTGCTGTCCGGCCGCCTCGGGGTGTCTGAGGTAGCTTGGAGCCCCGCGGGTGCGTGCCTCGCCTGGGCAGGGCCGCGGAACGGCAGCGAGAGGGCGGCTGGGTCGCTCGTGTGCCTCTCGGAGCCCACGTCCCCGCTCCTGGTATTGCGGCGGCGGCGGGGAACTTGTGTCTTGGGTCCTGACGGTCAGTAGTGTCTGTTCTTCCTGCTTGGCTCTTCGGGTTTGTCGGGGTTTTTTGTTCAGGTTGTGTTTTCTGGGTGTTGTGGGGTTTTTTGTTTGGTTTTTTGTTTTTTTTGTTTTTTTTTAAAAAAGCTAGAGGGACTAGAACAACCTATCAGTCCCTGCAGTGACAGATGAAGACAGATCCTTCCCAGTGCTGTTTCCTGACCTGTTGAAGGCAATCACGAACTCTCAAGCAGGAAAGCCCTCAAGTGCTGGATTAAATGTATTTCTCCCCACCCTCGTTTCAAGTTTCACTTCCTAAATACATCATGACATCATAGCCCTGCTAGGTCCCCCCTCCTCTCCAGCTGCCTTTGGGTGGGGGAAGGAGAAAACGGGGCAGGCCATAAACTTAGTTGATGTGGTTTTAACAAACAAAATCTCCAAACCTTTAGGCCATATTTTACGAGTATAGAAAAGAAAACACGTGAACTTATTTGAATGCTTAGCTTGCTTGTTTTTAAAATTGGCCAGGTGCTCTAGGGTGTCCCTTAAGTCTTCCCAGTAGATTAAGACAAGCTCAGATGGAAATGAGCTAGAGAGCCTGCGCGTGGCCTGGAGGAATCAGTTCCTTGAGGATAAAGACGATTGAGCTGTGTTGGGCTTGTTGCTTTGATTTGCTAGTGGATATTTGCAGTGCAGCGTTGGAGAGAGAAGGAGAGGATGGCAGCCTGTTACTTGTACGGAGACTGTTCTCACAGGGAGAGGGCTGTACCGAAACCGCATTTTAGAGTAGCAGAACAAATCTTAGCTCTGTGCAAAAGTACATTGCTAAATGAGCATTTGAAATCGTATGATCTAATCTTAGAGCAAATTCATCAGCTACGGCTCAGCTTATATGAAACTTTTTACTCCATCTGCTTATATGGCGCTAACTTCTAAAACTAACAAGAGGAAAGTCAGGACATAGAAACACTTGATTCAGAGAACAGCCAGCCTTGTTGCTAAGAAGTTGACTTGTTAACGTGCTGGAAGTAGGTTCAAGCTAACAGACAAGGCTATTACAGCACCAACAATCTATCTCTGTGGAGGAAAAAAAAGCATGTAATGTATTGCGTGTACAACGACTTCCTCCTTTTCTATAAAAGACTCTTAGAAACCAGAAGAATCGGTGAGTTTGGGCCGTGCTACTGAACTGCGTGAGCTATCAAATTAGCTGCTTAATTTTGTGCTGTACAGCTCAAGAATGGCTATTTAGCATTGAAGTCCATTTCTCTTGCTCTTTGTGGCTTTACCTTTCATTGGGCTCTTGCGTGTATGCTTGGTACATTAAACCAGGAAAGCAGTACTGAGACACCTTGTTGATCCCAGTTTGCATTAAGTGATACTAAGTCAATGTTAATGTAGTAGCTTTAAGTATTGTCTCTGATACATTATCCTGCTGTCTATTGCTTTCTCATTTCTGATGCATTACATATACTTATTTATTTCACAATTTGTGTTTGTACACAGAGTTAGATTGAAGTCAGTCGGAAAACTTTTGGCACGAAGGCTCCTTTTTGTTCACCAAGTGCATTGATTTGTATTCTGAACCCAGAAAACCTGAACTCTGTCAACAGATGTGCTAGTGGTCTTCTGATGTTCATTTCATGTTGCTATTAATAATGTGTCGACGCACCATTTGGGTTGGGGGTGCGTTTCTAATTTTAGGCTCTCCTACTCGGTGATGCAGTTTTGGTTATATAGTACAGTTCTGCAAGCAGATTTGGCAATTGTCCACAGTTCTTGTAAGCTATCCTCTGTATGTTCTTACAGGTGGGTAAGTCTCGCTGCTCAGAGACTTCAGCTGTCTTCCTGTAAACTAATGCCATGCTGACACTCCTACTGTAGGCAGAAAAATGTAGGCACTGTTTGATTGGGGATGTGAGAAGAGGTGACTGCTGGCTGACAGCTGTGCTGGAAGAAGCTCTGAACCTGAGTAGTTCCTCCAGCTAAACTATTTCTTCTGCTTCTGAAGGACAGTGTCGTTAGCCTAGTCTATTTTAATTGTGTTCTGGTGGCAAAAGATGATTGGTATTGGTACGGTCTGCTAGTGTAGACCTAGCCAAAGAGTAATATGACAATATCCTAGTAAGCATGTAACTCTTGTATAACAGTCCCAAAAATGGACTGTGTGGTAGAAAACTCCAAAATATTATAAGATGCTGACAGTTGAATTGAAGTTAAGGAAGGTATATGAGTTTGAGGGGCCTTTTCAGATATCTACGTGACCTCATTTAAGTGAGGACAGAAGTCTGTGTTTTAAAGGTATGCAAAAATTAATGAAATTTAGATTGTGTCATAAGTCTGCTGGGATCTCTGTAATGCTTGCTGACCCTTGGGTTCGGAGAACTGTGTGAAGATTACTTATGGTGCAATAGAAGAATCGGCTTATCTTGAAAACAGAAGGGAAAAGGATGAGCGTTCAGTTTGTTGCTGCTCTGGGATTCTTAGTCCAGGAGAATAAGTAGAGCACCATTCATTACAGAGGCTGTTACTGCTGCACCACATCCTGGGGACTTGTCGTGTGTTGATGTCATTGGGCTGTCATGAGGGTCCCCTTCTGACCAAGTGTGGGGGAGGAACTTGGTGGTGCTCAACCCTCCTCAGCCTTCTTCAGCTAGGTTTCCACCCGGAATGTAAGATTGTATTTCTGCTCCTGGTCTCCCTTTTCCTTTCCTACCTCAGTACCTTCTGTGTGACTAACGTTGTTTACATGCGTGACCAGAGTGGTAACTGCAGCAGTAACTGAATAGGGGTACATATAGACAGGAACTGGGGGTTTGTGTCTTGCGATGGCAGATACACCCACCAGCTGTGACCTTCTCTGCAGGAGAAGAAACACAAAAATCTGCGTCGTCTTTTCTGCTGTTGTCTCATGTGTAAAGAAGTAGGATTAGATTAATTATGATCGCAATGGCATTTAAAACTTAGAGGGACTTTCCTTCCCAGATGACTTTTCCTTTTAGAACGAACAAGTAAGGTTTTGTTTTATGTCAGTTGACTTGCAACATAACCGCTTTAGTTGATACGAAACACGCAGCTATCATTGCTATATGTGATGGCTGTATTCAAACAGTTTAAAAAAAAAAACTCAGAGGTGTAACTTTCTACATAAATCATAGATAGAGTCTTTTGTTAGTTGCCATACATTTGAGGGTTCTGCTAGAATGGTCTGAGCTGATGTGGACATCTTGAACTACCTAGATCTCATTTAGGTAGCCACTTCATATTTTATTTTGGAATATAAATAAAATCACTTTCATCTTTTTTTTTTTTCTCCCCCCCCGCTCTTACTAGACAGTGAAATGTTTTGTCCTTAAATCCACTGCCTCTCCCTTCCACTTCCCAGTGCACCAGAAGAACTACTGCTGTATTTCTCAAAATGTAGTCTATCAACTGAGAAACAGTCAGCAGGTTCATATTAAACAATATTTCCAGTTAAGTCAGATATAGGCATGTACTAGCTTCCTTTCTTCTTTCTCTTCTCCTATCTGCAGTATTTGGCAATGGTTCGTTGCTCAGGAAAGTATGAGAATGACGGTTTTATGCTATTACGGGTACTCTGGAAGAAGGGGAAGATTACAAACAATAGAATGAACGTGCATTCAGACTGTTGTATTGGCCACATTTAAAGTCAAGGTGCACAGGAGATGCTCCAAGATGAAAAATTGTATGCTAGTGACTGGAACTTGCACATGTTGTCCCTCTTTCCACCTTTTCTTGTTGCCTAAGAATCTAGAAATCTGCCAGAGGTGAGTAACTTCAACAAACAGTCTCCAGAGGATGTTGCAACTCAGTGCTTAAGGGCACCAATCCCATGCAAGTATGAATATGCAGGTGTCTAGGCCTGGGAATGCACTTTTCTTGCTTATTTCCTTTCTGTTGATTCCACTACTGAAAAAAATAGCACAAAAAGCCTCTTAAGTTTGTGTACCTGCCCTACAGCTGCAGCTTTTAATGTCACTGGGTCAGCAGCCAACTCTTGTATGTCATTGACTGTATATAAGTCCATAGCTGAACCACCGTCTGTTGTGATTTAGAGAGAGAGGGAATGATTTTTTTGAGAATGATGTTTAAAAGAGAAGACCTTAGTGTAAATGGTTTAGAAAGACTACTGTTTGCTCAGCAGGCTAGACCCAGGTAGCTAGGGGAGAACCGTAATCCATTAAGAACAGCAGTACCTTCTCATATCTGTGGTGGCATATCATTGCTGACTAAAACTCCTGTCCTGATGGACCCGGTGCAAAAGTCTTGTTAAGACATGAACTCATGCCAGAAAGAGTTCAAGAAGCTGTTGGGGTCCTTGGTGAGCCTAGGCACAGTTACCACTAAAAACTGTGAGGGTCTAGTACTTCTAAGTTTTCCTCCAAATGGGAACTGCCTAGTCTTGGTGCCAGTAATCTGGGTAATGGTGGCTGAAGAGATGTACGTCATCTGCAGCCTTCACGCCTGGCCTCTGACCTTCTCGCAAGACACGTGTTTGCAGGAAGGAAAGCTGCTTAATACACCTTGCACTTGTTGCAGCAGAACTTCCTAGAGTTCAAAGCAACCATGGCAAACTTATGTTTGCCTTCGCTTCTCTCCTTTCTTTGTTCTTTAAAATCCCTGCTCCTTACAATTTGTACTCTGGTCCTTTGTAACAGGCTTATGACCAATAACTGAAGATGAGACTTCTGTACATCTGCTGAGGGGGAACCATATTGTGTAAGCAGGAATTACTTTTTCGTCATCATATCTGGTTATTTTAGGTCACTCTCTGGAGTAATTCCTGAACCTGCGCATAGAATTTCTGTTAGAAGGTTTCAGCTCTTGAGCTGTGCCTATATCTATTAATGCATGATTCGTATCTACTCCAAAAACTTTAAATTCAGCTGAAAGCATTAAAAGTTGCCTTTATAAATACTGTCATCATTTGGACTAATACCAGCCTGGGGAAAAAAAGACATTTAAAAATGTATTAAGGGATGGAGAGTAAAGCATCTGTCTGGGTGAGATGGGTGGATTTGGACGAAGTTCTTTGAAGCTTTATCCAAATGCAAAGGATAAATAGATGAGTTATCAAACAGTTGATTTTTGCTGACCTGCCACATACTTAAGATTTTACAGCAAAAGTTGCACCAGATGAACAGGCAGAGAAATCTACGTAGCCCTGCTTATGGTTGTATGAGGCTGCAGATGTTACCTTCTCCTGTTGCTTTTGGTTTTCCTGGCCTGCTTTCTTGCTATGTTGCCGAGACAGAGCTTAAGAAGCAGTTAGTGCTGACTGTCAAGGGACGGAAGGTGGATGCAGTGATTTGATATCAACCTGTTGATGATAGCTGCAGACTTCAGAGCTGGTAAGCGTGAAACTCCGCAATGAGCATACTAACAGCTGTTGGATGCATCCTCAAAATTGTAGTTCTGCCTTCACGCTCTTCTCTCTGGCATGCTTCTTTTACCCAGGAGAAGTGAAACGTTCAGATCTGCTACAGTCTCTTGGGTTACTCCCTCCTTGCTGGGGCAATAACCCAGTGTGCAGAGAGAGTGTTAAATCTATTTCATTCAGTCCCTCCAGTCTGTACAGCAGTGTTAGTCAATAAATACTCTTAATCTTTAAAAGGAAAACTGCAGAGCAAAATTAAATGAAATTGGAAAACTCCCTAGCATGGTGAACAAACTGAGAAGTAAGAGTTGTGTCAGTGCAGAACTCTTAATTCATGTCAGGGAAATAAAATTGAGCTCCTGAATCTGGTAATAAGTTGACTTTTTTTATCCTTGAACTCAACTACTACTCTTTCTCAAGCGCTCTCATTTGAAACTGTCTGTAAGCTGTTGGTTAGCTGACTAACCACTGTTTTTTCACCTAAGCCTAAATAAAATTGCAAGGTGAAGGTGAAGTTTCACACATCTCTGTAAAGGCCACCGTGTAGGATGAGTTAGCGGTGCTTCAGAGGCTTTTTAGAGCAGAGCAATTTAGAAGGACACACTGAGGTGACAACTTTCAAAAAAGCTGTAAGTTCCGGAAACTTTGAACTTGTCCTTCCTAGGAGAAGTAACTGTTCCTCTATACCTTGTTTTGAAGGCAGTAAGCCTGTCTCACAAGGTTATGAAAGAACCCCAAAACAAACACACTCACTCTCACTCACTCTCTCTTTGATACTTATATTCTCAAGTATGAGAGAATATGAGTATAAATATCTTGTATATGGATCAAATACGTAACATTTCATGAGACTTAAGACCTTAGAGGGTTTGAATCCTAATCATACTGTGTGGCTGAGTCTCCATGCTGTGTCCCTTATCATTTGAGCCTCTCGGTTTTAGCTGTAACTCTTCCAGCTAACTTTCCTGGATGTGCACTAGCGGTATTGAATATGATTGAGGGGAGATTTCTAGGAAGCCATCTTCATTGTCTCAACTTGCATTTGGAAGATTCATCTGCTGCAAACTTCCTCTCCTGTCTGGAGGTCAGATATGTTGACTATAAAGGAGTACATTTTATCAGTTGGTAAAGACTTTTTAGCTTCCATTAGCTGTTGTGGACAAAAGCTACCTAGGCTGAGCTGGTTTAGTGAATGTCTGGCACTAACCCATCCTGGTTTATGCCTTTTTCTGGTCTCTAAATCTCCTGCGAATGTTTGAGATGCTGAAGAGGAGGAGGAGTTTCTTACAAATTGGGCTATCCAGAAACTGTTGTAATGCATTAACACTGATAATGGTGCAGCAAGCTTTAGGCCCCTCGGGCTGATGATCAAATAGCAGGTTTGTGGTCTTGTGTCAGACTAGTTTGGGTACTTGTATACTTCTGAGTGCTATTTTAATAAGCTTTTCTGAGTGCTATTTTAATAAGCTTTCACAAGAGGGCAGAGTAGAATTTGCTCCGGGAAGCATAATTGTCTTGACTCATGTGTATCTAGAAATGACCCAGCTCAGATTCCTTCGGTGTTACGACAGCACCAGCTGTATTATTCGTGCTGCCCACCTGTATCACAGACCATCCTGGGTGCTCTGTGGCTCTTCAGCCTCTGCTTCCCAACGGAGAGTCCCAGGGAAAACCACAGCCCCTCTCAAGTGTCCCTTCCCGGCGGCGGGATGCTGGAGCGTGGAGGAGGAGAGGTCTGTAAATGTGCCCCCTGCACCAGCACTGCCAA
Organism: Platalea leucorodia; assembly: GCF_965183815.1. Taxonomy (NCBI): domain Eukaryota; kingdom Metazoa; phylum Chordata; class Aves; order Pelecaniformes; family Threskiornithidae; genus Platalea; species Platalea leucorodia. The sequence continues at coordinate 74,038,745 of NC_138824.1, forward strand.
TGTTTGCTTGTTGGTCGTAGCTAAAACAATCACGCAGCTGCTGTTAGCACAAAAATCTTGTAGTTGTTAGCACAAGATAATGCTGTGGCGCAGATAAGCAAGCTCTTTGTAGTTGGCAAATGTAACGAAGGAGATACTGCTTGAAAGCAGCAAGGTTTCCTTGCAACGTGTTGAGCTGTGGCAAAATGTGACCAAGAAAGCTACTTGAAAAGGAACTACTGTGTGTCTTTAGCTTTGTGAGTCTTTAAGTATGTGGGCCAATTCATTTATTACAGCTATTACGATAATACCCAGGACCATCATCCTTGTTGAAACAGTCCACAGAGAAACCTAGCTCCCCCTGCCCCCTTTCTTTATTAGAGGACAAACTGAGTTAGGTGTTTTTTCCTGAAGCACCTCAGAAGTGTCATTTCAATTTTTTGTTGTACCTTAATAGTGTGCATTCCAGTAGTTTAGCTAAAAGAGCTTTTTCTGATCTTTCATCACTCTGAAGAGTTTTCTGGCAGGTTATCCTGTACAATTCAGTGCTACCTCAATTAATGCACGTCAGTTGACATTTAGCATGATAATATTCTCTGTATGTGAAGACTTTCACATTCTTTTTTTTTTTTCTTCCTCCTTCAGATTGACCCCAAAGATTACACTTTTTCTGGACTTAAAGATGAAACTGTGGGTCGACTGCCTGGAAAAGTAGCAGGGCAACAATTCATCATTCAGAACTGTGAGAACTGTAGTATCTACATATTTGACCATTCTGCTACAATCACTATTGACGACTGTGTAAACTGCAAAATCTTTTTAGGACCAATAAAAGGCAGCGTGTTTTTCCGTGACTGCAAAGACTGTAAATGCATAGTGGCCTGCCAACAGTTTCGCACTCGGGACTGCAGAAAGCTGGAGGTATTCTTGTGCTGTGCCACCCAGCCCATTATTGAGTCCTCCACAGGTATGAAATTCGGATGTTTCCAGTACTATTATCCTGAGCTTGCATTACAATTTAAAGATGCTGGACTGAGTATCTTCAATAACACATGGAGCAACATCCATGACTTTACCCCTGTGTCAGGAGAAAATAATTGGGGCCTTTTGCCTGAGGATGCTGTAGTCCAAGATTACGTTCCTCTGCCCAGCTCTGAGGAGCTGAAAGCTGTCAGAATTTCTACCGATGCTATGAAGAGCATAATACCAATAACTCGAGGGCGGAGACAGAAAAGCAGTGACGAATCGTGTTTGGCCGTGTTTTTTGCCGGTGACTACACAACTGCAAATGCCAGGAAGTTAATTGATGAGGTAAGCGACCTTTGTCTGCATTTAACTTTTTGAATTTCTAATTGGACTTTCCTCTGGATAGCCTCCCTGAAGGGAGGATGCAGAGGCTTTGCTTGTCTACTAACCATACCAAGCAACTGCACTGTTTAAAACCTTAAAGCAAGGTAATAGACTGGAGCTCATCTGATCAGACAGTTGTTTTACAGCTGACATCCTGTGACTGGCACATCTGTCCTCTAATAGTTCCAGTGTACTTTTCCACCACGGCACACCAAAGCTACGTTCTGAAGAAAATGCGTAGTTGATTTGATGAACTTGGCCAAATGTAGAGTAAGTGATTGGCAATGCTTGTCAAAGGGATGTAGCCAATTAACTTGTTAGCTTATTGCCCCGAAAGTCACAGCTAACAAAGCAGTCTGTCTTGAAAGTTTTTCCAGTACTAACAGAGACTTTAAAAAAATAACATGTTAAATTGTATCCCCCTTGGCACCCAGTATTGGAATTCTTTTCTGGAAGAGGCAGTGAGTGTTTGTCACGGTTGGTCAGCCATCTTCGATTACTTAAATAGCTGGTGCTGTCTCTTCTTTTTTTTTTTTTTTTTTTTTTAATCCCTGCAAGGCAGCAGCTCCCAAGCTTGGCTGAGTTTGGGCTTTCCTGGGGCTAAAGTCTGGGAGTGGCTGGCTGCTTTTAGCACCCTGGAGTGCTCGGGATGACAGAGCAGAGCCAGTAACCATGAGCTGCAGCTTCTGAGAGAGGTATCTGCAAAAGCTGCTGATCCCAGTGTTATACAATCAACAAAACAACTGATGGAGCTCCTTTGCTTTGGTTTTTAACTGCAAGGAAAGAAAGCTGTAGGGTGTTCCCATGCCCCTCTACTGCCCACTTGAATTTTTGTGGAACTGAGTTACTAACAGCTACTTGAGTGAAGGGAGATAATGATGCTTCTGGGTTGTTTTTTTTCTGCAGAAGGAATAGCTACAGTAAAGAGGATAATAGATGTGTTCTCCTGTGTTAGTAGTTCTGTCCAAATTAGACTTAAGAAGATGCTAAAAGACTAGTTAGTGAGGTTCTGTGGAAATCTTGCTGCTCTGTAGATTAATGGATGCTGTGGAAGTACAAATACAGTTGCTCCTTCTCCACGTGCTTTTAGTTTTGTATTAGATTTGAAGTAAAAAGCTGTGTGTGTTTCAAAAGTTTGTAACTTTTTTTTTTTTTCCCCCAAAAATAGAAAACTTCAGCAATGGATAGATGAGAGTTTGAGCTAACGCTTGACTGAACTATTGCAGACTAATGAGAACTAACTGCTTGACTCCAGATGCTGAATGCTTTTAACTCCCATTAGTTTCAGCTTGTGAGGGATTGTGGGGGGAAAAAAACACAACCCTGGGCCATAATATAAAACAAAAATGTTCACATTTACTCCTCTACGTGCACTAAGGTAGAGGAGAAAATCTGGATGAATGGAATGAAAATAAACAGAAATGTAGAAAAAGCAAATGGTCTTTGAAAGGAGCAAAAAGGGTCCCTTTGCTCTTTGGCTTAATGTGTATAGGGAAAATTCCAGTGTAATCTGAATATTTGAGCTCAACTCTCTGCCTTAGAACCATTTTTAACATGAATTCTTTCTCTGTTAACAGATGACTGGCAAAGGCTTTCAGCTGGTACAGACTAAAGAAGTCTCAATGAAGGCAGAGGATGCTCACAGAGTTTTCCAGCAGTGTGCATCAGAATTCATTCCACTGCTTGAAAAAGGTGAGTTTGTGTTGTTTTCTTTCTCTTCTTGATATAAAAATCTAGCTGTCACTAGAGAGTTCTGGAGAAGAAACAGGAATGAAGGAGAAATTTTTGTTTCAAGGGCATAGTGTAAAGCCAGTTGAGATGAGTTTCAGAAGCCTCAATCAGGCCTTAAACTAGCCGAAATTTCTGAAGGCATCAGAAATGAGCCATTCCACATGTATTTTGTGGCTCTGCCCCACCTCTAGTGGTCCAACTAGACCAACTCAGGAGCAGTGGCATATGCAGATTTGTCTGGGGTGGTCAAAAGAAGCTCATCCTTTTAGACTATTTCTAACTTATCACCGTTGCTGCTCAACCACCTAGATGTTCAGTGTTTTTGTATACATATCTAAGCAAATCAGTATAGATGTGTAAAGCAGGCAAGTGTTAAATTTCTGTTTATAACTGGTATACTGTCAGAGTATTTCAAAAGCATTTTTATTGATCTGACTGTAATTGGTTTTTGTCTCTTCCTGCAGAAGTACTGACATCTTGCCATCTGTTATATGCTGAAGCTCAGTACACCCTCCCAAACTTAGTAGCAACATGCAGGTTTTTTCATAGTAACATAAGAGGTCTGTGATGCTCATTGCAAGAATAGGACAAAAGTTATTGTACTTATCAGATGACAGTCTAGTTTAAGGGCTATTTTGCACCCGTGTAGGAAGAAATAATGTGTTCAGAACGAAACCAGAGAAAGGGGATCTGCAAATAGCGGGTGAGAACAAGTCTAAAAAATCAGGCAGTTTGCTATCTTGGGACTGAGGCAAAAATGCGTGAATGACTCAGTCCTACTCCAGATGTCTGTGAAATGGCTCACTATTTGAGCAGTATAGTCTGACTCACTTTCATGATGCCCTGCGCTCCTTAGCATTTTTGTGCCATTGCTGCCTTTCAAAAAGTAAAACTGGAATCCTGCCAGAGTCTCTGCAAACATGAGCATGGAATTGCAGATATTTTCTTCTCGGATAACACTGTACTTTGAACCTATGGTGAAGTGGTTTTAATTCTTTATCCTGCATTATGGCTGCTTAAGCAAAAACCATAAAATGCTTATTGCAAGCTTCACAATTCCCTATGGGCTGAGAAATCTACTGTTTCAATGCCAAGCTTAAAAGTAGTATTGATTCTAGATGAAACTGTCTTCTAGGTCCAGTGGTTGCTTTGGAGTTCAATGGAGATGGTGCTGTGGAAGGATGTCGAAGCACTATAAATGATGTTTTTAGTGGGACCAAGGTAAGCTGGTGTATTGCTTTATTGACAGAAAATGTTACAGAATGTCTAGGATACTTCACGGTCAAGCTGTAGCATTGACATACTGCACGATCTTTTTAGGTTTCTGAATAGTAAAATCTGAATATCCTATTTTTTGTTGTTGTTGTTTTGGTTTTTTGTACTCAAAACTGAAGTTGCTTGTCACAGACAAGAAAAGTTGCCCTAGGAAAGAGAGTACTAAATCCCCATAGCTATTGAAGAATAGATGATTTCCACTTAAAACTGTTATTTCACATGATAGTAAAACCAAGTTCTATAAATAGAGTAGGGGAAAGCTCTGCTGCAAGTCTTATACTGAAGTCTGCTTTGTGATGTCCCAGTCTATTAAACCCTGACAATATGATGGGATTTCAACTTTTTTCAAGGCTTACTTTCGCTGTGTAGGATATCGCAGGATGCCTTCCTTCAAAGGCATTTTTCTTTTCTTCTTCTGTCAGCTTGTTTTCCTGTAGCTTCTTTACACCACACCTCCTCTTTCCTTGCTGTCCCCACTTCTCTGAATGGCAATGGTTTTGAGAAAGTTTCTGGAAACAATTAAAGCACTCCTGATAACGAGAAAGTGACAAACCCCTTGCTTTCAAGTAGCTGTTTAAAGAAGACCAGAATGTCTTTGAGACATAGCGTCCATGCAGTTCCTTGCTGTCTTTCAGTTCCTTTTGAAAGAGTTACTCGGAACTAGACTGCCCAGTTTCTGGAAAACAGTCATCTTATTATAAGTCATCTCAAAAGAAGCCAAGATTTACTTTTTTCATGTTTGCTATTGCACCAGAAAAAACCTGATGTGTAGCAGGCCTTAATTTGGTTCTCTGAGTCTGGAGAATACTAGAACTACAGTCTAGGCAGTGTTGTGATATTACTGATTCTTTCTTGTGACCCAAAAGTCATCATTGCAAATTTTACCATAAAAATGGCCTCTTTAAGCAGGAGCTTACAGTGGCTTTTTTTTTTAGTGTCGTTAACATATTTTTTTCATACAGAACAAAGCTGGTATTGGGTAGGTAATTCACTGGTTCTTCTAGATCTTTTTCTTTATTCAAAGACTGAAGTGGTATTAATTATTAGAACAAATACAATTTTATATTTTCCTCACTAAAATGATTGTTGTCTGTTACTATAACACTATGAAAGCCGTGATCTGAGATGCATCCAGAAGCCTCAGACTGTGCACTTTATGCTGTGAAATAAGCATTGTTCTTGAAGGTGATCTGTACTGTTTGGGTTCAGTTCCAAATGTGAAATTACTTACTGCATCTGGATTTAAAACTTCTGTTTACAGCCTGGTTCCATAGTAAAATCTACTTCACCTATTAAATACTTGCTGCACTGAATTAAGCAGCAGAACTTTGGGCTTCTTGAGAAGTATATATCTTCATTTAGATAAAATGTAACTCCAAAACTTCTGATAAACACTGAGTTTGTGCATGGATCCCCAGATGATTGAATATCATGAGTGCATATTTTTTAGAAAATGTATTTCTTTCTTGGCACATAAGTTAGCAGTAATTTAAGGGAGTAACAAACTTCAGACTTATTACTACCAGAAGGTTCAGGAATGCTCTATAAAAAGGTTTCACCTCATTGTTGGCTGCCCTTATGGTGTTTGAGAGTTGTTATAGTGTTCAGAAAGAATTATAGGTATCCTTGATCAAGAAACAATGACAAAAGCTCTTAGGAAGACATGCATCCTGTAGGAGTTTGCAGGGAGATTAATCTGCTTTTAAGTAGGTGGCTACATTTGCATTTGAAAATCACAGTTAAAAATGATTAAATTAATCCATTAATAACCTTAATTTCACCAGGTTTTTGTTTCTGAAATAAATCTGATAAACAACTCTAGATACTCTAGTAAGGGTAGAAAAGTTCTTCAGCAATAGCACCACTAGAGTTTTTTGAGCCGTTTGGTAGAAACAAAGTGTTACAAGGAGAGCTCTACGCTATGCACTTAAGCGGATTTCCTATTTGTGTGGACTAGGTACATCTACACTCTTTACCTCTGACATTCTTTCTGGTGTGACCTTCTGCACTTTTTTGGGTGTGCTTTCTAGTATTGTTCCTCCCTCTCATCGTTTATTCGTAAAATACTCAGCAAAATGTAAATTGTAATATCCTGGTAGGGAGGGATGCTGAAAGAAGGTATTCAACTGTTGTGACTGTGGTACCAGTCGCTGTTGAACCAAACAACTGCCAAATAATTAGTAGATGTTCGCAAGTCCCTTCATATAGAAGTCTACCATGCATCCAAGCAACAGTCTAGGAAGCTACTTGCTTTGTGATGATATAATTTTTTTTAGTATCTCGTTGTCCAGTAGATTTCTGATTTAATCTTAAAACATAGTTTCAGTAAACCAATTCAAGGAACTGTCACAGTTTACATTCACGTGGTATTCTGAGCTGAAGCAGAGAAGTACTGACCGTAGGAGCATAGTCATCTGGAATAACCCATACCTACAGTCCCAGTGCAGTTCAGAATAGCTCAGTTGGCTGTGCCAGCGCTGATGTGCTAAGACAGTGATGATTTCCTCTTGAGGCATAGAAAATATAAGATAGTAAGAAGTCAATTTAAGTTTTTGATTGAGGCTATCACTTGCATGTTGAGATTGATGAACAGCCACAACACTTTGCGTGTTACGCTGAACTATTTGGGCATTCCCTAAAGCATTTGTAGTTGATTTGCTGAAAGCTTTCAAAGGTGACTGTCCTAGAGCTTAGACTTTCACATGCATTGATCAATTTTGCAAAATGCAAATGTAATTGAAGTTACTTAAAAAAAAAAAAAAAAAAATCTGATGAAGAAGCAATGAATTTTTTTGAGGGGAATATAGTGCAAGGGAGTCTTTCTTACAAACTCTGCTTTTCTGTTAAAGGAAAGCTTAATGGTAGTCTAAGGTTTTTGTCTGTTTGTTTTTCCCCTCTCCTGGACAGAGTTTGACTTTACCAAGCAAAACACATCTAAATGAACACTAGCTGAAGCTGTGACCCCTGATTAATCGAGCCCAAAACTTTTAATTCCCATCAGTGGAAGGCTAGGGTAACTGCAGCTAGCATGTCTGCTAGGAACAGGTCACGGCTACAAAGGGTGCATCAAGGCTGCGAGAATTTTAGGACTATTTTAACACACAGTGGAAACCAACAGAGTTGTGCCTCTCATGAAATGCAAAAATAAAAATAACCATTACTGGCTCCGAATGAGCGAAGACTACTTGAACTTCTTCATTCATGATGCATAACTATTTCTTTGTTTAATAAAACAGGTTTTTGTATCGGAGAGCAAGGCATCAGCGTCTCAAGATGTAGACAATTTCTACAACTTTGCTGACATGCAGATGGGAATGTGAAGTTTAACATGAAGGTGTTCACATACGGTTTGTCTCAGCACTTGGATGTCACTTGGCTTGAATATTGCAGTAGTATGTAAGAAGTTTTGTCATTTGGTTTTGTATTTCTCATATATCCCTTTTATAAAGTTATCAGTGGTCTTAATACCACATTACCTGAACTGGAGTAAATGGCATAGCTCCCCACGTGTGTTGTGTTTGAGACTTGTATTTCAACTCCAGAAACAATGGAGGTTTTCTACTAACTTTTTACAGTGATTTCTAAACTTCTATTGACACTTGAATGTTTCTTGTCAGCATCTAATGGTAAGACATTTGAAAAGTGCAATGCTGATCCAAATTTGATGCAGTAGTAATTGTTATCTTTAACTCAGACACATTGTTTAGAAAGTGCGTTTATGTGAAACTTGCTGTTCAAAACTTTCCCACATGCAAATTTGTCTTCATTGGGGACCAGAGAGGAAGCTGTAGTCGTTGACTTTTTCTGAAAGCCTAGGCTGAAATGAATTCTCCTTATAGCATGCTTTCAGAAGCAGTGCATGACTTATAAAATGTACATCTGGCTTATTCGGCTTCAGCATCTTTTCTGAATAAAGTTGTTTGCAGCAGCATTTATGCTGAGAGTTGTCATAACAGCATTCTGGTAAGTGAGCACTTGCCAGGCTCTTCTGCTCTGAGGTGAATTCTGAGCACGAGTCCGCTGCTGAAGATGCTCCAAGGTCCACTCAGGGTCTATGGCAATAAAGCTGCCTCCGGTATTCCCAAGTCATGTATGGGATATACATGAGGTTCCCTTGGACTCGGAGCAGTGAGTCTCTGGCACCATTTTTGTTTGCTAGAAGGGACATACAGCAACCAGGAGTCAGAGAAGGGCTCTGATGGTATTAAAAAAACTCTTCCTCACTAGACCCCAGGAGAAAGGTTTTACACTCAGTAGTAGTACTGAAAATTCGGCTATAAAGTACTACACACTGCTGTAGAGTTTATTTTGGATTAATTCTAAAAACAGACTGAAGAAGTGCTACTAGCGTTTTGGGAAATGCATTTGAATAGTGATCAGTAAGGATGCATATTGCTGTATATGGCATAGTAGAATGCAAATCTATATGGATATTAAATATGATCGATTGATTTTTTCATATTACATCCTTACTGATTTTTCTACATGAACTTAAAGCTTATGTCCAGGTTTACAAGCCCTCTGTAATACTTGAACAGATTGTGCATGCAGACACACAAAACCAAATTTCTTAATTAAAATTGTGGCTTGCCAATTTATGTAGCCTTTACAATCCATTGACCGCACTGGGGCTGTGTTGAGGTGCTAAAGCAATAATTTCCTCCTTACGGTCAGCTGTCAAAAGGGAAGTTCTTGTGCGTCTTAACTGAAAATAAGTCTTGATTCGTCAGATTCACAGCTCTGGAGCTCCAAAAGTGAGTGGCTAAAAACACATCTCTCTTCTAATTTTTTAGAATTAGCACCTGAAGGAATCTGTTCTCCTGAAATTCATAATTGTCATGCCCGAGAAATGTTCTGAGCTGTCACTTTGTTGCTACTAGGCAAGTGCTTGCCCTTAGTTTAAACTATATATCAAGAATATGTCCTTAGGACCTCTTATTAAAGTTATGCATAGGTTAAATAAGGAAAAGTATCTCCTGAAATCACTAAACCATTGGTGTACTGAAGGCAAAAAAAAAAAAAAAAGTCACTTCTGTGAGGTTTTTTTGTTTGTTTGTTTGACAAAGTAAAATAAAATCAAACTGCCACCAGAATCTGACTGGTAGTGGAAATTACCACTTATTTGCACTTAGCCAGCCAGGATTTTTTTTTATATAACATGTGAGGAGAGGCTGTGAAAACAGCTAAAAATCTTAGATCGGTCTCCAAAGTACTAGCATGACTTGTCAGTGAACATTTGCAGGAATTATTGTAGACACATACAGTAAATGTATTTTTCTGGTATGGGCAGTACATTAAAATTGTGTAATGTACTTCAGAACTGTCATTGTGTAATTTTTCTAAGCAGTGCATATATTGGACTATCTTGGTCTCTAAACTTTTACATGAAGTATTTCCAAACTTTATGTGCTGACCCATGATTTTATGTATGTTTATAGTTTATTTTTTGCATCATCAACCTGTTCTGGAAACAAAGTGCTAAATTGATTTTTGTGCCTACTTTTGCTGGAGGACAGGATGATTAATTGAAAATTAATCTAGGTTTGAAACAGTGGGAAAAGTTTTCTATATGGAAAGAGCAGTGTGGCTTTTTTTTTTTTTCTTACATTGATAGCTTGCTTACCAACATAAAGCGTTTTTAGTAAACCTAAATAATGAAGGAGTTTCTCAATCCAATTATTTATCTTTTGACTTCAGTTTCTTGCTATCAGGTGTTAAACACACTTCTAGCCTAAGCATCAGGTATTGTATGCATTACAGAATGGTACGTGCTTCATGTAGTCTTTGTATGTTTGTTGTATAGCTTTTTATGTAATTTGTATTGCACTGTGAATGTGATTCATAATAAACATTGAAAATCTAAACTCGATTCTGGAAGACTTTTTAAAATTATAAAATATTGCAAAACATAATTACATTTTATTAAGTATAAGAACTGAATTCTGTGTTTAAATGGGGACTTCAAATAGATACTCACAGCTAACTGAAAATAAGCATTAACTCTGGAGTCATCCATGCTCCAGAAAAGGTGAATTTTTGACAGCAGGGATATTTCCCCAGAGTCACTGAAGATACAACTGACTTTACACTGCAGTTTTCCTAGTAAAATATGGAAGAAGGTATTCTTATATCAAGCTGTAGAGATATAAGTACAGAGATGCCTGGATGGAGACTGTTAAAGCACTTCTCCCTGATCTGCATGTGCATGTGGTTGTTTGTTTTGTTTTATAACTTGTAAAAGTTTTGTGCTTTTTAACTGTGCTTACCTCTTTGGGTACTAGATGCACGCTAGTGATGTGCTCACAGCAAAACCAGATTGTGGTGGTTATACTAGTAGAATTGCTCATTTAGAAAGCAATTCCTTTGTATATCTCATTTAACATCTAAAGACCCTTGAAAACAGGTAAACATTTAATAAATTTCCAAACTCGGCTTTAAACTGGTCAGAAATGAGAATCTTCCAACTAGAGATGGTCTAGGGTAACTTTCATGAAGCGTAAATGTTTGCTAAGAACATGAAGTACTGTATCAATATAATTTTCGGTTGAATATCTTAAGTTAGATTGTGAAGCTTTAGAGAATCAAAGCTTTTGGTTTATACTTAGCTATTATCGTACAATTTTACAGTTTACAAAAACTCTTGTACCCCAATTGGATCTGAGTTGCCTAGTAATCTTTTTTACGTAGTATCTAAGTCATAGCAAAGCTGTCCTTAAGTATTTTTACAATTTTTACCAACCACATCCTCAAATACTGAGATGCAGAAGCTTTGTATCTGTGCCCTAGTTGCTAGGAAGTCACCCACTTTCTTTTGTCGTATCTAAATAGTCATCCACATACCAGGCTGCACTTACATAACTGGGACAGGTTTTTTTTTTTCCAATTCCAAAAAGCAGCCTGAAACTTGTTATTACAAAATATGTGCTTCAGTTGTTCTAATAGGGGCAAAAATGAGTTTTACTGACTTAAGCATGAGTGAGAATTCTGTAGCTGAATATCATCTTCTCTTAAATGTTGGTTTTTAAGTGTTTAGGCTTTATTCGTACAACATTCAGATTTCTGTGCATATTTAAATTAGCGTTGCTGATAATATCTTCTAGAAGGTGTCAATTCCCCAGGCTTTTTTCCTAAAGATTTTATAAAAGCCGCTGTGAAATGAATCTTTTAAGACCTAGTAGCAGCCCAGGTGCCTGCCTCAGTAGTTCCTAAACTCTAGGATTTTTGCTATCAAGTTCCTTGTTGACTCCTTGGGACCTTTGTGCCAGTTGGTTGTTTGAATTAATGAGTAAGCCTTCTGAATCCATAAGGGTGACATAGTTCCTTGGAGGTCTGCAGGAACAGCTCTTCCAAGGCATGTTTAAACCTGATCTAGAACATCTAAATTCTAGTCCAACAGTGTTAAAAGCTATGAATAAGTGCCAATCCTAAGTATTGTCTCTAGCATGCATGGGTTTGAGTGGGATGGTGCAAGTGGGCTGTAGTACTGCATTCTTGCTCCAGTACGTGTTGGAAGGCAGCTCTGTGGTGGTCCACCCCATTCCCTGGACATCGCAGAGCTCACAGGACGAGCTATAGCAATTTGCTGAGGATAACAGTTTCTGAAGAATAATAATTTGCTGTATTGCCAGCCTGGAAGTTATCTAGTCTGAGCTCTGTCTCTCAACACAACCATCTACACATGGGAAAACTATACAAGCAGCAAACCTGGTAAAAGCAGGATGTACAGGAGGTTTCACTGAATGGTTGGGAGTCACGGTGTGTTAGCAGGCCAGACGTTAATATCTTAGTGTCCAGTTTGACAGAAGAATGCTTCTTAGTGCTTTCATCTCCTCAGAATGCCTGGTTGCCACAGGACTGTTGCTGGTAATGTTTGTGGTCATGCAGTCTTCCTGATGCATATGTAGTCATCACTGGTTGTGAGTAAGAGAGAAGAAAAGGAGGGGGAAGTGAGAAGCTTTTAAAAAAGCTCTGAAGTTTTCCGAGTGCACAAAGAAAAATGTGCAACTGCTCATTCCCTTATTTTTTTATGCGTCTAGTGATAATCCCCAGCTACATACAATTTCATGGCTAGAGTATCTGAATACCTTCCCAGAATGTATTAAGCAATGTGACCAGCATCTGTCACGTACGAGTCGTCCTCTTTCCAGTCGCACAAGGCTTTAAAATTGCCAGTGTTGTCAAGGATCTAATAAGATCTTCCAAATACATGTGGATTTCCCTCACATCCTTCTGTTAAAACTGCTATAGAAAGTTTGTCCTTAGAAGCATCAGGTAAAGTTGATAGGAAATTACGGTGAGGTTAAGAGGCTCTTGCACAGCGTTTAAATGAGTGTTTGTCTGACGTTCCCAAGCTGCAAAGGCTTAAAGCAACATGCTATTACAGATTCTACCCAAATGATGAGGCTAAATTTAAGGCTAGGTACCTCTGCAGTACTAGGAGCTCAAAGGGCTCGGTGCCTGGATGACAGTGGTATGTATGTATCTCTGCTTTTCCAACTTCATTTTATGACAAGTAGGTAAAGTCCCAGTGCACAGAGTCATGTGAGAATCTCCACTTTCATTTTTAGGTACCTTTGTCCTTGTCATAGGGAAGAAAACTTGAAAAGTTTTTTTTTTTTTTTCTCTGATTGATCCATTAAACTTGTGTGTCTCAAAAATGAAAAAATTGAAACAAACTTTTGGGGGGGTGGGGAAGGGTGGAGTGAGTGTTGGCTTGTGATTTCTGAGCACTGAAGGGAGCAGCAGCCTGACTTTCCCCTGCTTACATGGATGCTGAGGGCTGTAGGGAGATCTCCCCCAAACTGCACATACGGCACTATAGAGGCAGCTAACTTTCCAACTCTTTTAGGCAAGGTACACAATTTGCTTCCTCACTAATACAAGCATAAGATGTATTCTTTGATTCTTTTTTTTGTTAGGTACTTCCTTGCATGCGTTTAAGGTACAGAGACTTGATACTGATAGGTTTTGAAAGCTTCTGGCAGTCCTCTCCATTCTGAGTTACTGTCTTAGAAGGAGAAAGATAAATCGAAGATCTCCCTAAGCACAAAACTTTGAACTTGTCAGATCCCGGGAAGTGAAGCTGGTACATTTTGCTCGAAAGAGAGCAAATGCTTCATGATTGTAGAAGTTCTTTTTTTTTTTTTGTCTGAATGTGCTGATCTTTTTACGAGGGGAGACCTTCCCCCCCATTTCTGAAGTCCCTCCATAAAAAACACTTCAGGGGCTTTTATTTAAAGGGTTCTGGAGATTAAATGGAAGGGCTGTGCTATGACCTGAGGGCATCTTTTGATAGCTGCCCCAACAGGTGCTAAACGATTGGATTCAGTGTTAGAGGTAAAGGCCGTCTTTTGAAGCTCTGAGTGCTCTTTGCTTCTGTTTCTAATAGCGAGTATCAGAAACATTTTTAGTCACAAGAGGGTTTAAAGACAGCTAGCCATCCTTAGATGAGATTCTGCTTTGCATTTTTTTCTGCAGAAGAATGAAAGTTACTCCACGGCGATAATTAGCTCTCTCGTTTGCAGGTGGGTATTTGTGCTTTATGGTAACACTTCAATAATTTTGCTCATCGTGAAAAGAAAAGAAAGGATTTAAGCTTTTTTGTTTCTCGCCAGTAGCTGTCAATGCTTGCTCTGGTTTCAAGGATGTTGTATCAAGGTTTCATCAATGGTATCTGATTTACCGAAGAAGCGAGTTTTATGCAGAAGGAAGTTTTATGCAGGGTCTACACATTTCAAAGAAAGGTGGTGTCTCTGTATTTCTCTTCTTATCAGAGTCAGCTAGAACTGCTGCCCATGGAGGCTTCTCCGTGCTGGCTGGGAATGCTGCAAAGACTTGGAGGTAAGGGGTATGAATTAACTTCCCAGGCCTTTCCAGTTCTGACTTTCCCCCACTACTCCTCCATGGTACTTCGGCGTGTTTGTTGTCTTTTACTTCTCTGGCATCTGATCAGGGACAGCAGATTTTGTAGAAAAAGTACTGCTCTGTTGAAATTCACTAAAAATACTTCCAGGTATTTCAATTAGAGATGCTTCTTTTGTGGCTCCAGTCTGTGTTAAACTCTGCGTGACCCTGCTTCTCAGATGTTAAACATTACTTCGGTGTAACTTTCGTAATATTCTAATATACTATGGGCAGCCTTTGTACGGCTGAATAATGACTCGGTTCAACTTGAGTATGGTGTACATGTATACATGACTTTATCCTGACCATATCTCTTAAAGTTCTAGTTTCCAGAGCATTCCTCCCTTGGGAAGACTTCGTGTTTGCGCTATATTTTATCAACATGTTAACATCTGGCTTTGTAAATTCCTTATATTCTCTAGGTGCATAAGAGCATCTGTAGTTCATCCTTTCTTGAGAAAATGTGGAAACTGTTGCATATGTCTTTAAAAATGACAACAGTGTACAATCTGTGCTTCCTATTTATTCATCTTGCTCAGTGTTCCTGTAGAAATGCATAGCGAATGTAAATGCAATTCTGTGTAAATTCTTATCAAACGGTAGTTTGCTAGAAGTTACACAGGATGAGATAACGAAAGATTTATTTGCACATAAAAGCATTTATTGAAATTAGTAGCCCCACAGACTTTCTGCCACGGGTTTTTCCCGTGTCACCTATCTTTTGGCCCTGAGCCCACCATGTACGGCTCTGGATTTACTGTAGAACTAGAGGTTTGGATGTCGTCTTCTCCTGACTTGTGACAGCCAGCGCAGGGGGATGTGTGTGATTCCAGGCGTGGGAAATGAAGGTAGCTGTGCAACACCTTTCCCAGGTTGGGCTGCATCTGCTCCTGGTGAAGTCATTCATCTATAAAGTAATCTGGCAGGAAACTTCTCATAGGAATGTTTCCTTCACTGATGGGAATATATGTTCTTCATTGTCCTTCAGAATGACGAATACTTTAAACACTATATGTATGTACTCTACTAAGCAGGTTTCATGGATGCACAAAAACCAGAAATTGTTTTAAATTCTGAATGAAGACATTGGTACTTGAAAATGGTTTCTGTTTAGTTTAACTCAATCTGACTTTAAATTCCTTTTATGACTAGAAAACAGGTCTTTTTCTATAGCACGTGGACTTGGTTTTATCACTCTGAATTCTCGTCATTTTGGACTTAAAACCTCTTGTCTAAAAACCAGTGTTGGCTGCCCTGCTGCCTGGACCACCGGGTTTGATATAGAGGATTCCACAAGTGGTGATGGTGGGGGAGCGTTCCTGGTATTTTACTTGATGTTGTGGTTTTCTGAAGCTGCTTAGAGTGTTTTCCTGGCAAGTATATATTAATGACCAGAAGGCAAATGAGATGATCGCTGGTGCGTGAAGGAAGTCATACGTGTCAGCATCGCTGTTTGGTTGTGGTCTAACTGCATTTGTAGAAAGCTACACTACACGTTACACACAGGAATATTAACCAGCTATTCAAAAGATGAAAAGATTGTATTTTTTTTTTGCAGCAGGTAGTAGGTCCATGGAAGTCCTTGCCAGCAGTGATTTACAGTCAGCCTACATGGACTCAGTGAAAGCTGACTTGGACAAGTACATGGAGAAGTGATCTGTTGAGGGTTACTAAACAGACGCACCACATCCTGCTTGGGAAATCCGAGTAAGGAGTAGTTGGAGGCTTGCAGAGTGCTTGGGGGAAGTATCTTACTGTGGATGCCCACTTGGGCCAGGGGGAAGTTGGTGCGGGGGGCCCGTGGCTTGGTAGAGCAGGTGAGGGGCTGTTGGCCTGGACGGGACACCTGGCCTGAAACAGTGCCTCCTTTCTGATGACCTGCTTCACCTCATCTTTTCGGCTGCTGTCTGGAAACACCATAGAAGCACAGCTCAGGCACGCCGAACTGTCCCTGCCATGCTTGCTGCTCATCTCTTCATTCCTTTTCCTTTGTACTCCTCGTTATTACGTTCTTGCTGTTTCTTCTCCGTGCCTGGCCTAGAGAGAAGGCCTGTATCCCAGATTTGAGAACCCAGGTTCGATTTCCTTCTCTGTCGTTTCCGTAGCCTTTCCATGCCTCAGTTACTGTGTGTGCGGAGAACGGGGCTGCGGCAGCCGAAGGGAGTTCTCCAGATACATCTCTTTGCAGCAGCCCTTCTGGTAAGGAGGGCAAAAGGGGGTTGCAGTGCATTTTGATGCAAGTGATAGCTGGTAATAGCAGCATAGGAAACGTGTGTGGGCGTAGGGCCTAATAACGGTGGAGGTGTGCCCAATTTTTGCTGGTTTCCTTTATTCTGATGCTGCCTACTGTGCTTTCTATCAAACGTTGTTTTGATGGGGAACTCTGTCACAGGCTGAACGATTTAACGCCGGTATCTGGCTGAAAGCCGCCCTAAGGCAGACTTTATGCTCACCATTTCTCAAGTTGCGCCGCTTGCGTGTGTAACGTTCTCAGTTCAGCGCTAGATCGGGCGGGGGCGGGCGCCCGGCGCCCTCGGAAGCTGCTGGAAGGCAGGCGGGATGCGGCGAGGCGCCCGGCCACCTCTGCCCCCGCTGCAGCGGCCCAGCCCACAGCTGGGTCTCGGCAGCCGGCGGCTTCGGGCTGGGCGCTGCCCCTCGCTTTTCATCTGCTCTGGGCACCCCGAAGGGAGCAGAAGCCGCCTCCCGCCTCTCACCCGGCGCCGGGCAGGGCTCCCTCCCCTCAGCCCTGACGCCCGCCTGAGGGGCCCGGGGCCGAGGCCTTCCCCTCAGGGGCCCGCTTCCCCTCGGGCCCCGTCCGGGCCGGCTGTGCCGGCGCAGCTGGCAGGAAGGCCCGGCCCGGCGCGGCGCGGCGCGGGCAGGGAGGGAAGGGAAGGGAAGGGGAAGAGGCGGGGCCTGCAGCCCGGCAGTGTCAATAATACAATAGGGCTCTTGTGCGGCCGCCGCTGCCGCCGGAGGAGGAGGAGGAGGAGCGGGGCGGGCGCGGGGCCGGGGCCTGGCTGCGGGCGCGCCGAGCAGCCGGCACGCAGGGCGGGAGCCGCCGCCGGCCACGGGCCCGGGCGGGGGCGATGCGCGCCGGCGCGGGACGGCACCAGCAGCAGCCGCCGCCGCAGCAGCCGGAGCAGCAGCAGCCGCCGCCGCGGCGGGAGCGCCAGCGCCAGCCCTGACGGCCGCGGCCGCCCACGCCGGCGAGCAGGGGAGGAGGAGGAGGAGGAGGCGGCGGCGCGCCGGGCCGGGCCGTGCCGTGCCGCGCCGGCGGCGGGAGGTGAGCGCGGCCCGGGCTGCCCGCATGGAGGCGGGGCGGGGGGCGGGCGCCGGGCCGCCGGGGCCGCCGCGCCGGGCCTGTGCGCGGGGGAGGCGCCGGGCCTGCGGCGGGCGGGAGGCGGCGGCGGCGTTTGGCGCCAAGGCCGGGCAGGAGGAGGAGGAGGAGGAGGAGGAAGCAGCGGCGAGCGGGGGGAGGCGGCGGGTCCTGCGGGTACGTGGGGCGCCGCGGGGCGCGGAGCCGGGCCGGGGGTGGCGGCAGCCGGGCCGAGCGGGCAGCGTCCCCCGGGCGCCCGTCGGGGCCGCCCGTCCGGCGTGGGCGCTGCGGCCCCGGCCGCGTCCAGAGGGAAAAGTTGCGGCGGTTCCCCCGCCCCGCCGGAGTCGGGCCGCCGCTCCGCCCCCGCGCTGGCCGGGCTGTGCCCGCGGGGGGCGGCAGGGGCTGGGCGGCGGCGGCGGCCCCCGGCGAAGCGCCCTTTTGTTCGCCGCAGCCCGGAGAGGCGGCGACCCGCCGGTCCCCGAGCCGGCGGGGCCCTGCGGAGCGCGGCTGGGCGTGGCGGCGGGGCGGGCGGGCGGGCGGACAGACAGCCGGGCAGACAGACAGCCAGGCAGCCAGCCGGGCGCTCGTCCGCTGCCGAGCACCGCTCAGCCAGTATGTCGGGGAACTTGCTAGAACTGAGTTTGGCAGCGGAGCGCTAGCGCGGCCCTCCCGCCCGGGCGAGGTAAGTGCCCTCCCGGGCAGCGGGCGCGGGAAGCGCCGCCGTGCCCCCGCGCTTGGGGGGGCGGCGGGAAGGGCCCGGCCCCGGCCCCGGCCCCGGTCGCTTCTCCCGGTCGAACCGTCCTCCCTCGCAGGCTGCCCGCCGTGGTGGTGCTCGCCTGTCGGGACAGGCGTGCCCTCGTCTTGGGGAGGTGCGGCGGCCGGTGCGATGCGCGGCCGGGGATGGAGGAAAAGTAGCACTCGCCAATAATTCTGTGATGCCGAATGGGAGAATTGGGTACAGGGTGTCTTAAAACACATCTTAATGGGAAGGGTAAATGCTGCTTTTTTTCTGGTTTTTAACTGCAGTACTTCTATGCGAAGCATTCATAGTTATTTGAAGACTTAAGCTATTGTTCACAAATTGTTTTAATGAGTGGCTGCGTACTTTAATTAAAATATCACTAAATTAGCGCTGTACTTTAAAGCCGTATTTTTTTTCATGTTCAGGAGAAGGGGATGCTGGAGACGGCATCCAGTTGTGATTAGAAATCCCGTGATTAAAATACACTAGAAATTTGGAAGCTATTGTGCCTCTCTGTTAACATAAAAGAGCCTTTGCGCTAAAACTGAAAGGTTAAGAGAACTGTATTTTGTCTTGGTGCATGCGAAATGTTTTATCTGCAGCCAACTTTTTACGTCACGTTGGTGCTTGTTGCGGGCTGTTCTGCAGAGCATCTCGAGCACACCTGCTAATCTCTACAGAGCCAGACCGTATCTTCGAGCTAACCTGAAAATGCGAGAGCCCGGTGGGTTTAGAGAGGGAAAGGGTGACCTGGATGAAGGCGCCTTAGCATAACTACCAAGCCTGCCACAGAGTTCCTTAGCAGGACATCAGCAAAGCCTTCACCTGCGAGTCCTGAAGGGAGAAAATGCAATTTGAAGTCCCTTTAGTTAAGAAAGCGCCTTTTCAAATGAAAAGCAAGTTAGTGCTTTTAGGATGCAAAGTTTTGTGGTGTGGTTTTTTTTTTTTTTTTAACTGAACTTCTGACCTCTTTCCAGACTAGACGTGACATGCCCTGTTTTTAATGCCGAAGAAGAGCAGAAGAAAGCTCTCTTCTGTAAAAGCTGGGCTTTGTGTGCAGTAAAAGTAATCAAAATAATGAGAGCTGTTTCTATTACCTGTCCTTCACTTGATGTTTCCTCTTTCTAGGTTCCTTTCACAGAACAGGCCTCCCTCCCTCCCCCAGCAGGAAAAATTCCCCTGAGTTGTGTCAGTCAGTGCAACTGTGGGTTTTTTGTTTTGTTTTGTTTTATTTATGTTATCTATGTGTAGTAGGTACCTGTAAAGATTTGCTAGAGAGCTGATGCAGGAACATATGCAGTGGCATTTATTGGCAAGGATGCACGTCCATTTGGGATCTCGTTAAAATCATGAAAATCCGCTGTGAATGTAAAAGCCTGGGCTGGGGGATCTCAGCGTAGTGTTAGAATAAACCCAGCTATTTCCTTCTCTGTGGTTCTGCGGACTTCCTCTCCATGGCAGAAAATCAGGAAGTTTGCATCTGGGATTTATTGGGATACCTGAGATTGTTGTGGGCTTTTTGTTTTGGTTTTTAAAATACACACATATAGCTGGGTGGTTCCCTTACGGAGGAGAATTTACAAAGGCTCCTTGGCTGCAGTTGAGTATTTTTTTTACCTGTACGGCTTTATGTATGTACACACAGGCAGGCACGCACGCATACGTACGGTCACTGAAGTAGCTACCACGTGCTGAGTGCTGTAGAGCATTTATCCCAAAGAGCTTGCTGCAGCTGGCCTGTGGGGAGTCTTGGCTGGTGACCTGAACTCTTGGCTGGTGTGACGGCAGGTGTCCGAGGCTGTGGTGAAAATGGCTGGATTTGTAAGACCTGCTGGTGAGAAGTGAAGTTAAACCCTGTACGGCCTGCTTTGAGTTTGAAATCGATACCCCTACGATGTTCCCTGTGGTCTGTTTAGGTAGCCTATTTCAATCTTTGAAACTAATTTCCGACCGTCATACCCCGGAGGGTAAGGAGCACGGCATGGTGTCGGTACATTTTCGGTTAGCTCAGCGAGACCTAGGATATATGCAGAGTAGGAACGTGTACCCATTTTTGTAGTGTGCCTTTTATGATCCGTGGATGAAAACGTTATATAAACCTCTGTTTCTGTGGTGTGTCTTTCTCCTTTGGTCCCTAGAAGTCTCCTTTAGAAATTGGTATGTGGTTTGGGGGCTCTTACCTGAATTGGTTTGATAGTGTAGCGTTATGCCCACTCTTTCAGAAAACACAGGGCAATTTAATAACAAAGAATATTGTATTAAACTGAAATTTAAAAGTTAATATTTTGTTAAGTGTGGATATCATTCTCTCCATGCATTTTTATAATTGAAAACCTTCTGTTTTGTCTAGATCAGCGGTGGTGTTGATTTTGGTTCGTGACTTCTTGCATTACAGACAGAAATGGACTTAGCCAAAACTTGCCGTTTGATTGTGCCAGCTTAATCTCTTCCCGACTCCCACAATTTTTGCAGGAGCTACAGCTAAGGGGACTCAGCAGCTTTTGAATTTCTGGAGCGGGGAACCCTTCCTCTGAAATCGTGTGCCGTTTCTCTATTCTGAAGATTTGAAGCGCTTATAACACTTGAGGCTTCATGTAATTGGAGACATAAATGCAATTTTGACATACTTTACTTAAAATGGAAACCAACAAGTTAATAATAGCTCTTATCGGGGATATTTATGTAATGGAAGCCAACAGATGCTATTTGCATCTTGAAGAGCTGATGTATAAAATGTTATGTCAGGGCCCTGGCAGGTTTTGTGCTGGCGGAGGCTGGGTCAGGTGGGAGTGGGAGATGCCGGAGATCTGTAGGGCTTGATGGCACCTCTGAAAAGTGAGATAACTAGATGAAATTTTGCATTTTAGCACACAGCTGATTTTAACTTAATGCTGCTAATTAAAATAAAAAGAGGGGGAGAGGTGATTTCTTTTATATTTATCCACGTTAAATGATCAGTTACACTGACACTGTAAAATGACTTTTCTCTATGCTGTCTTCTAGCTACAACTGCACATCTGATGTTCAGAACCCCTAAAAAGTGTGTTTATAGATACTATTTGTATTGATACTTCAACTTATTTCATTTAGAAGGCGGTATCCAGCAACGAAGTTTTAGAAGCGTAACGTGACAGCCAGGGTGTTGACTTTTGTGGAGAGATGTCAGACCCACACGTTGCTGGCTCTGCCTTTCCACATCTATCAAGTGGAAGTCACCTTCTCTAGATGGCATCCGAACTCTTCCAGCATTTAAGATCTTATTTTGGTGTGTAGGATACCCAGAATTTGGGGATTAGAGCAGTCTGGGATGTGTCATCTTGGGCCTAATGAAAGCTCCTGCATTTGTAGAGCTGTAATACAAGCTTTACTTGAATTTAAAGAACTGGAAGAGACCCTGAGCTGTGAGCACGGCTGCGGGGGCTCCACTGGCAGTTGTTAAGTCGCCCTGTTCAGAGGAGCAGGAGAAGGTGGGAGGATAAGCTCATGACTGCTGATGCTGTTTGTTAGAACTTTCTCCTGGATTAAATACTGGGATGCTTGCCTTAGCTTGTTAAACTTTGTTTGAAAACTTTGGAGTGCTTTCCTTCTTTAAAGTACACCTGTTACAGCATTAGATTACAGAGCTGTGTTTCTTGCTTGTTGAATTGAACGCGGAACATAACGTATCGTGTCGTTAATGCCTCCTTGTGTTTTAATTAGAGCTGTAGGGAGATGTTAAAAAACAGGTTTATACACATGCCTGACTGGTTGCTAAAATGAATATGCTTGTCACACGGTCTTAAGGGAATTGTGTATTATTTGGCAAGTCTAGTGTCCAGGGCTTTTTTTTCTCCCCTTTCTTTTCTTTCTCCTTCCCCTCCACCTCTAAAAAAAAATCTTGCTTGAATGTTTTCTGAGGGTCTGTCATATCTGCTAAAAGCTCCTGACTGCGTGGTAGCCTTTGCTGGGGAAAGGCTCGGGCTCTCGTTCATGTCCTCGAGAGCAGTTTCATGCCTGTGCAAGTGGTTTGGTGCACAGCAAGTCCAACAGCTTCCAAGGGTTAGCGATGTGCGGCGGGTGAGGAGAGGCGGGGATGCCTGGGATCCTCCGAAGGGGAGGGTGGTACCCCGCTTACCAGCCCGTGCAAAGCGAAACAACTGACCTGCAGCGTTTATTGCAAATAGTTAATTCTGCGCAACTGTGTTAGAAATGTGTTTTCCAAGCTGTGTTTTAAATTTACAGGTAGTTCTTGTTTTGGAATATGCTGTTGGGTAGACGATCAAGTAGTGGGAGGAAAACTTCTGTATAGGACATGTCTGTGTGCCAAGTAGCTTTTAATTGTGGTATATAGTTTATCATGTAAGACGGGATGACTGAAATTCTTTAAATATGCAAATAAATGAGATATCTGCTACAAATGTTAGACAAAAGTTTTTTTGCTAAAGGTATTTTCGTTGTTAGATTGATGCAGTTTGGTTGCGAGGTTGATACGCTGCTAGGTTGATACAGTAACGTGGGTGTTCACCAGCACTTGAAAATCATAACTAAACTCTGGGCTTTCATTTGTACCACTTTAAAAATGTGAGTATTGGTTTAACAGACCAGACAATTTTTAGCTAATACTTGCTTTAAAGAGCATGAAGGTATTGAGAAAATTATTATTTTTACTGCACAAATATTTAAATCTTCCCTATGTATCAAGTATAACAGAATAAAATGGCAGTATTTTGTTTCTGCTGCCGCATAGAAAATCTTACGCCTTGAACCACTGGATGTAAAAATGTATAGGAGAAACGTGTATCCTGACAAGGGAGGAAAAAAATGTCCCCAGTGGGATTACTTGTGGTTTTTAATTCTCTTTATTGTTCTGCTTTTAACTGCTTGTACTTCTTTAGTATTCTTCCAGTGTTGATTTGCAGGCTTTGATATCGAAGTGTCTGTAGAGGACTCATTGTTTGAAATAGTGCCGTGTCCCACCCAGGTTTTGGCTTTAATGAAAAGAAACAAAAAAGCCCCCAAAACCTCGTGGAGCTAAAATACGCAGTATGCGAGCGAGTTAGAGACGCACAAGAAAATGGTAGGCTCAGCAATTATCTGGTGAGGAGGAGCCTGAGCAGAAGGAGAGGTAGGAGGAGTAATACCTCTCCCACTTTTATTAGTTCTTGCAAGGGAAGAGGAGTAACAAACTCATACTCCTGTTCCTGCTTTGGTGCAAATAGGCTCTTTTCCCAGCAGGTGACTGACTGCAATAGTGATAACAGGTGATTACTCCGCAGTGCAACGTAAACCTTGTTAAATGTTGTTTGATAGGAAGGAGAAGAAATGCTCATTCCAAGCACAGAACATAGTTTTCTGCATTTCTTCAAGAATGTAGACCGCTGGCTGCTGGTCTGACAAGGGAAAGGGAAAGGTTATCCGTTGTCGGTGTTCTACACTTTGAGAGCGTTAACCTTGTTTGGGGGAGTTCTAGCAACTCTTCAACTTCAGCCTAATTTGAGAGCAGTTGTGTTCTTTTACAAAAATCAAATTGACTGTCATTTAAGCAACTGAAAGGCAGATACTTAAACCTGGTAATGAAGTTGCAGTCTTCCTTATGTTAACAACATAATCATTTCCAGCGTAGCATGAAATGAGCAATCTTAAGAAGTAAGTGAAGCATTTTGCCTGACAAATTTGAACTTGCAGCTCTGCAACAGAATGTTCTAAGAGTGAGGGAGGAACTAAAAGGTTGATCTTAATACAAGGTGCTTGTTTATGAGCAACAATATTGTAATGGCTGTTGGCACACATAGGAAGTAAAATTCACTCCTGCTTAATGGTATTGGTTCTTCTATGGAAATAATTTTTGAAAAAATATTTTGTCCATGTTACAGAAATTAATTTTCTGCACTTTTTGGCTAGTGCTTCTTCATTTTTTTGGGGCCAGAAAAGAAAAGAAAAAGGTGAAAAAACCCATGGGATGAAATAATTCCAAATTTTTATATAAATAGAAATAATGCAAGGTGGTTTTGTGTGCTCTTTGCAACTGGTATCCATCAATTTAGGTGGTTTTGGGTTTTGTTGGTTCTGTATTTTTTAAGATCTCATACTGTAGTTTCCCAGTGACATTTTGTGAAAATTTTAAAAGTTTTTCTTTATTCAGGTATTTTTCAGATGTTTAAGTATGTTGAAGTTGGTAGTAAGCATATTTTTGATCAAAATACATTTTTATACAGCTAGCGTACAAAGAGTTTATTTGCAGTGGCAGTTGAACGAGATTTTGCCAGTGATGAGCAGGTTACATCCACATACGCTTCTGCAGTTTTGATGGAGATCTGACTTGCGCTAATCAAATCTATACGCCTATACAGAGGTGAAATAGCTGTGGTAAAACTGTTGTCAAATACAAAGACTGTGGCCTGAGCTCAATGAAGGAGGAGGAGGAGGTTAAAAATTACTTTATGAATCAGTTACTTAGTGTATCCTGCCTTTCCTCTGTTGCTTAAAACTGAATATATGTGGTTCTTTGCTAGATCTGATGTGTGGTGTTTTTGTTTTTCTTCCTCTGTAAGTGCCATAAAACTTCAGAGGGTGGGATGTAAGTTATTAGAAAGCTTGCACTTCTGACTTAGTATCAGTCAGAGCCCCGTGACTCCCATTACGTGGATTAATCTGGCTTAAGTGCTGTCTTAGATCCTTTGTTTGGCATCTTCTGTGTACTTGTTCTAGATTTTCAGAAGCCTCTATATGTAACAGCAAACAGGGATGCATGAATTTAGGTTGCTGAAGTCTAATAGATTTTGCAGGTGTCATTTCATTCTCTTTTTACAATTATTGAAATAAATTTGTTTTCTGCACGTTTGCTTCTGTATGCTTGACTTCCACATTTCGAACAGTCCACTTTTGAGGAATGAATGGGTTAAGACTTAGAAAAAACGTCTAAAGTAAATTAAAAAGGAAAAAAAAAAGCCTCAAGTGCACACGACAACTTGAATGTGATTTATAGTTCCTACTTATCTCTCCCAGCCATGTCTTTGATGCCTTCGTAGTCTCCCGCTGGCTGTCGCCTTTTCTCTTTGCCTTGACTTCCTAACTTTTTCCTTGTTATTGGAGACAACAGTGTTTCTAGTGAGTGTCTCACAGTCTTCTCAGGACCCTATAAATCAGCTAGGTCAAATTAAATTTGTCTTCTGTCCCAGACTCCAGACTGTATGGACTTCCAGATTATTTGCAATCAGCCTGAATATATTTTGGCAGGCCATTTGGGATTTTTTTCAGTACGATTTGTGTAGGTTTGCCAAGTCTGATAAAGAGGGGCTTTTCCCTCATCAGTGTGTTTATGTGAGGTGTTACTTTTTTTGTGGCTGGTACATTTGTGTGGGTTTACATATGTGTATATATAAAAGCATCGTCCACTGAAAAAATCAAGCTGTATTTTTTAATATTAATAGAAAATAAAGCATTCATGATATAATACTTTTTTCAGTGAACGCTCGTGTTGACATGATGAGTATTTTGCTTGTGTATTTAACAAAAACTTCTGTGCTCTTATGCCTGTACATATGTCAGTTGTGCTTGGTTAAGCAAGTTGAATCTGTGTGTTTGACTTAAAGTAAATACAATTGCTGATGTGTGTTTTGTACAGATCATAAGTATGTTTCAAAAGCAATCTTACTTTTATGTAACAAGAGGAACCGCTGGAAAAACAAGACCAGGGGCAAACCATTGGTTTGATGGAGTAACTTTCAAAACACTTAGAAGTAATCAGAATGCACTTGTTCTCAAATCCTTTTCTAACCATTTTCTACCCTATGATTTTTTTTTTTTTTTTTTCAAAATGCTTTTTCATTTCCTCCTTGAAATCATTTTAGGGAATCTATATTAAGCTAATTCTGTCAAGGAAAGATGCTTTTCTAACCATTTTAAGGTGTTGCACTAGTGTAACTACGTTGTAGAGATCAGACTGGTGATACTCATGCAATTCTGAAGAAATGGCGTTATTGCCAGTCCTGGCGCGAGGACTGTGGGAGTTGAGCCTGCTTCGCTCCTGCGCCAGACTTCTTTGGCCATAATAAAGCATCTTTAGACCTATCTTTTAAAGGTTTTAATGCCATATTAGGGTACTCTGTAGCACCTCTGCCTCTTCATGAGAGCTTTAATCAGTCAGAATTGTGAGTTTAACTGCGTGATGGCAGTTCTCAAAGGAGAAAAAGCTCAGCTCTTGTGTCTACTTTCTCTGTTGAGCTTTCCGGGACTGATGGGACTATAGAAGTTTTTATGCCTCAGGTAAGCAGAAGTAATGTAAAACTCTTAGGCAGAAAACCTATTAAAGCAAGCTGTTGTCTTTTTCTTTTCTTTTTTTTTTTTTTTTCCTTTGGGTCATTGATGGGGTTTGGCGAGCATAGCACAGGGGACCTTGGTGCTGGTTTTGTGCCCGAAGTGCAGAAACACCAGCCTGTTGCAAGGGGCAGCGTTACCTGCTGTCCTCCGCAGAACTGGTGGAAGCCCATCCATACCGACGTGAGCGGCAGTCTCTGAACATCTAGTTTAACCCTTTGCTAAACAATGTTAAAAGCTTTGCCTCTGTAAAGACGACAGCTTTATATAGCAGAAGTCTTATTTTAATAAACTACAAGAAATCATAAAGGTCTGTGTATTTATAGACAATTTTATTAAAGGTCACATTTTTCCTTTTGACAGTAAGCTCTTCTGTCAGCGGGTGCTTTAAAGGAATAGTTCTCTTGCATTACAACTTGATCTTGCAACCTACCCACCCCACCCCCCCACCCCCCCCCATATCTGCATCAGGAAATTTTGAGAAGAAATAAACTCAGTTTTGTCGCTTAGCAGTTCTGCTCACAAATTCATCAGATAAATGCCTTGCTAATTTCTGGCTTTGTTTTGGCACTGGCTTTTAATTTCTATTGACTCTGCTGAGGCCAAAATTTCCCTACTTGTTTCTCGGAGCTTGTCATGTGTTTTGCCTGACTGAGAGGGAATGGCTTTGAAAAAGGATTAGTTAGTTGACACAGGTTTCTCTTTCATAGCTAAAAAAAAAAAACCAAAACCAAACCAACAAACAACCAACCCTTTCCGATCATTTAAGATCATCTTCAAGGAAGAATTCATTTTTGGTTGCTGCTATGGAGTTTGCAGCCACAAAAGATGAGGTTGATGAAGTCTCGTTTACTGTGTTTTTGTGTCTGCTGCTCCATTAATTGTCATTTGATTGTGCTCCAAGCCTTGTGTTTTGCGGTCTAAGCGCAAAGCTTGGGTGCTTTATTTATTTATGGGGTTTCTTTGCAGGGGGAGGTAACAGTTTGAATGCTGGTGTAATGATCAGATGTCTGACCAAGAAAGAACAGGGGGCCTTTCCGTATGAAATCTCACAAATAACAATGTCCTGAGTTTGATGAAGGATGTTGAATGTACTTTAAATCACTGTGATGAGCAAGTGAAGTTAACACTGTTACTTTTCTCTTGCCCTTCTTTTTTTCTCTGGGAACTGACTATTACTCTGTTAAATACCGACTAAATGTTTTGATATGAGGTGAGCTGTTCATGAGGGTGATTTTTCTGTGGGCACTGAGACCACCTTCGAGGCCAGGGATATTCAGTGTTATCCACGCTACTTCTAAGTACTCAAATTCCTCGTACCCAGAGCGGTTGAAGAAACTCAAAAGCGTGTGTTCTGCAGCCTGTATGAACCCCTGTGTTGTAAACTGGTGAACATTACAACTTAATGTATCCAGAATGGGAGACGTGGTCTTTTCTTGACTACTGTCATCCAACTGTGAGATAGCTTTCCTCTTGCAATTCAGACATAAATTATTCTTCATCTTTTCTGTAAACTAACTGATATCAATCAGTTGTGCGTGGGTTTTTTGGTTTTTGGGTTTTTTTAATACTTGCATTGACCATGATAGGAACAGAGGCTGAGCAGGCTCGTTTGTTTTGTAAAAGTTGGTGGTGTTTTGAGGCACGAGCTCCTCCTGATGCTACCCAGCAATTGGTGGCCATCCTGCGAGTAAGTGGTTGAAGCCAAATGGCACGACGTAGATAGGAAAAGCTTGCACAGGCTGGTCTTCCAGCAGAGCGGTGGGGATGGCCACGGGTGCTTGCGTGCTCCAGGTAGGCAGCAGCAGAGTCCTGCAAGGGAAAGGGCCTGGGGTTCAGTAGCTGGGGTTGGGAGGGAGGAGGCATTTGGGACTGAGTCTCGGTGGACAGGGAGGAGGGCTGGAAAGGTGAGGTGCAGAATGAGGGACAGTGTTTGCAGGTGTGGCAGCTGCTGAGGCCTACATGACGCTGAATGGGATGCCTGAAGAGTGTGTGTGAGGCGAGGAGAGGAGGAAGAAGGGTCCAAGCGGGATCTGATTCCCAGAGGTATCTGTTTACAGGGCTGCAAATCAGCAGTTGAATCTGCGAGAGAGGAGAGATTGCTGGCGTCGTTCCCTCTTCGGTGTGTGAACTGGCTGTCCTGAACGTGCTGGGTACTCTGAGTCTCATTGTAAAGGCATTTTCATTTGCTGCATGGGGAGTTAAAGCCTTAAGGGGTTTGTTTCTTCTTGTTGTTTCAAAGCCAGAGATCTAACTTGAAGGCATTGAAGTGCACAGTTTGGTATTACTTCAGTCCAAAGTCTAAATCTGGCCCTTCGTCCTTTATACTGTCAGTGTGTGGAGGATTCAGCAAGAAACAGTGATGCTGCTTTTAGCATTTGTGACTCTCTTGTGTGTGTGGTGGGGTCATGGGACTTGCTGCAGAGTGTATGAGAATGGCATGGCTATGCCATCAGAAACATAACATCTGTTACCGTACTTTCAAAGTTCTCACACTTGGTGAACTGCTTTACTTTTTATTTTAAGATCTCCACTAAAGATATCCATAACTGTGCACAAATATAGTTGCATTAAATAACGGAAATTAGCTATGGGAAAAGATGCTCCTAGGTCATCTAGATTATTGCTTCTGAAACGTTCACTTGAGCCTCCCTTCAGAGCATAGGATGCAATAGTACTGCCATCACTCGGCTTTGGGCAGTGCACACAAGCGCATCTGTTTAGGGCAGGATGTACAAGTTGAATGAGGTGGGTTGACAGTTAAAATCCGACTGGCCAACACGAGGCTGTGGCTAACGGCAAGACGTGTAGTGTTCCCTTTCCTCAAGAACTGGATTTTTTTTTTTTTTTTTCCCCCTCCATATCCTCATAAATAGCCTGGTTTTGCTGGTCTGTGGCTCACAGCCCCATTCTCTAGCTCCTGATAGTAGGTAGCACCAAAATACATTTGTTACTATCTGCCTGTACCCCGTTCCAGGCTTTGTGGATTCAGGAAGCATCCTGCCAGTTCCCAATACTTGTATCCCAATTTAGCTCTTCTACTGCAGGCTTCTGCCACGTGCACTTGTGGTCTCTTTCTGCTACACCTCTGCATTGCAACGCGACCTGCCACAGGGAATACCCACTCTTCGGAGAGAGGAGCATCCTGCACAAGGCTGAAGAAATACATCCCCTTAACATTTCATCCTGAAAAAAGAGGAGCATGTACCTGAGCTGGTGTGCGGTAACTGTCCTTGCATGCAGCTGTATGCTGTAGCGTCCCTCGGTGTGTATACATCCCTCGGCCCCTGATGTAGGGAAGAGAGAGGTAAGGGTAGAATAGCTACGTGGGATTGTTCTGCTCTCACCAACACGCAGCAATATGCATGTGTACTATGGAGTAGCGGATGCACGGTATTTGCTGCTCCACAGCAACTTGTCTGTGTGGCTATGTGCAGTCCTCGGTGCAGACAGGCCGAACAAACCGCTTTGTGCAGTCCCCCTCTTTATACTCGGGTCCCATGTGTTGCTGCCTTGCCCTCGGGCTGGTTTGAGAAACGCTGAACCGGAGCATGTTGTCTTGGCAGCGCAGCTACCAGGACTCTTGTCCAATCTTTGTTTAAACGTCAAGAGCTGCAGTCTCCAATCCTTCCCCTGGGGACATGGACCAGCAGTTCTGACTGTCAGGATGTTTCCTTAATGCTAAGCCTAAACTTTTTTTTTTTTCTTCTTAAATTTACCCCATTACATCTGATCTCTTACGGACCCATGCCTTTGTTTCACTAATGTTAAGATCCTACTGGTATATGAAGAATATAAACAACTTTGTGTGCACCTTGGGTTAGGTGTTTAAGTTAAATCCCACGTGTATGTCGGTCTTGGTAGCTTTTCCCTGTAAAGGCAGTTGTTTCAGCCCGACTCGCTTTTTTGCATGTATATCTTAATTACATTGTGTAACAAGTAATTTCAAGCAACAAATAAGAAGTTTGAGTGTTTTGCAGAATGGCTGGCACTACACATGCGCTAAATAACTGCTGCGTTGGGTCACCATCCGAGTGCCTGGGGGCCCAGGACTTCAGAGCGTTTCATAAAACGGCTTGATGTTACTTGTTAGTTGCCTTATGAAACCTATCCTTCTAGACATCCTGCTGCATTGTTTGTCTGAAAATGGGGTAAGCCGCTGTGGGAAATTGTTTTCCCAGCAAATTTTAATTGGTTGCTGGGAATTACTAAGTCACTGGTTATTATTAAGAATAGGCTTGTTGCTGCGTAAAGGTGTAATGAAATATTTTTGTGACAGTGGACGGAAGTGAAGATGCTAGAGGGTTACAGGCTTTGCTAGATGCTTTCCGCATCTCTGACCTACCTTAAGGTGAGACGGACTATCTTTAAGTTTTTACAATGAGACTGTGAATTTATTCTGAATTACTTTTTTGACTAGGCCAATGTGGAAGAGAGGTAAAAATCAAGAAGCTGCTAGGTACTCACTGTAGTTAGCATTGTTAGAAACTTGTGAAGAAGCAGCATCAGATCACGTTTGTATTACAAGCAAAAATCCAACCCTGTTTGTTATGAATGCTTAGCAAGGATTTTAGAAGACTTTTCTTAAAGCTTAGTGGCTTTTTCTTTTCTGCTTCTGGTCCCTGTAGGATAAGTATTGCCTGGAAGTATCTCTTCAGTTAAATACAATGGATACTGTTTTGGTGTTTGGATACTTGTTCCTATTATGATTTTTCCGGAACTATAGGGGGAAAAGTACCATCACCTTCCTGCTTCATACTGTAATTTATTTATAATCTTGAAAACTACTGGCTTTATTTCCTATGCTGTCTTGGTAGTATTAAAATCTTGATCTGCCTTTTGTAAGAGATCCGTGTAATGTCACTGGTAGTCCATGGGGAGCTAGCTACATGTGTTAGATAACTGACACAGTCTGTAAAAATTGGAAATTTGAAAATTATTTTCTAATACCTTTCCCACATAAGTAGTTGTTATATCCGTGGGATTATTTATTGTGAAGGAGATGTGAAACATCACACAACCAGCTTTCTAATTCAGTCTTGAAAGACATTTGTGAGGTGGGAATTGCGCAGTAGATGATGCAAGTTATCAGACAACGCAGGTTATCAGAAGCAAGCTAAGGAAATGTGGATTAGGTGAAATGCTCGCAGGAATGTTTGCAGCTGCTTAGAAAACTGCGAGGACAGTTACTAATTAGCTGCAAACAAGACAGGCGAATTTGGTGAGGTTTAAGTGGTCTCTCCTAGATCCAGTATTAATTAGTATTTGCCATTAGTGATGTGGGTGAAGGAATGAGGTCTCTGCTCATTAAATACCCGGATGAAACTGAGTGGAGCTACGTGTCTATTTGAGAAGATGCTTTGAACTTACAGTTATTTTGGCAGATCGGAGGAGGAGTCTGGAAGGAGGGGTCGGATGGGGCTGAGCAGGGGGCTGAGGGGCAGCTCTGCAGCGGGAGGGTTCGGCTGCCCACCTGCGGGCTGGGAGCGATGGGCCCAGCAGCAGTGACTGCTTACGGCCAGGACATGAGGCAACAGGGTCACGCTGTTGCAAAAGCCAAGTGCACTGGAGTTTGTACATAGAATTATTGTCTGCGACTCAGATGACAGTAAAGGACATTTTTCTGTAACAAGAAAATAGTATTTTCCGTGTAGGGAAGGGTTCAGCTGGAAGACTTTGCCCAGATTTGGGGCATCACAACCTCATAGTGGTTTTGTGAACCAGCCCTAGAAAGGGTGGTGGAGAGCAGCAACTAGAAGGATCAGAAATGTAGAAAACGTGGCCTATGAGCAGAGGGTGAAATTTAGGGGTTTATTTAGTCTGGAGAAAAGGCTAGGACATACTAACAAAAGAGTTAAGTGTAGTCTTCAGATGTGAAGTGAACTGTGTAAAGAAGAAAGGGATGATCTCTTCAGGGTCCAGTGCAGAGAGAGACCTGGCAAAGGGCTTGAGGCGCGTCGAGGCAGATACGTGCTTTAAGTGCTGGGGCAAGCTTTCTGGCAGTAAGGGTTGCGCAGAGTGGAAGGGGCTCGCCTGGAGAGGCTGCGGAGACTCCGTCACGCACAGTCTGAGCTCTTGGTCCTATCTCAGTGTCCTTTTCCAGGACCCTGGCAGATCTTTTTTTCTGTGACCGTCTTTTTTTGAAAATGGCAGTGCAGCATGTGGGACGGTTAGGGAGAGAATCACGAAGCACTGTTTTCAGCCAGTGCAGTTCTTGTTTTGGAGGCTTGGCTGTTGGTAAGTACTATGGTAAATTACAGAGGGAATGATAGTATAACAGTAGTGATAACTGCAAAAATAGGTCTTTGTTCCAAATGGCTTTCTGTTGTTAAAAGTTGTACTTTAAGAAATAAATCTTCCTGATGCTTTTTCCCCTGGTGACGCTTAGTTTCCAGGCAGTATTTATGAAAAGCTACTGTGCATTTCTAAGTCTTGTTGTCTGTGTCTACATTTTCCTTTAGTTCCTATAAATTTTTTTTTTTTTCTTTTCTCGTTCTCTGTGCCACAGTTGCTGTTGCTGCCCTGTTGCTTTTTCAGATGCACCCGGGGAGTAGAAATGCGGGGTCTGTGGGCACAGGGTGTGCGGAGAGGAGGGCGAGCGTCTCCCGTGCATTCGTTACCCTGCTCCTGAACTTGCTGCTGCTGGGGAGGCTGGGGGGGTTGGCACCCTCCCAGGCTGGGGAGCACTCTGCTGTTTTTTTACCTACTAGCGAAGAGCCCCCCAATCATTAATTTGAGATGAATTAGTTTAATGTTTCTGAATCGATGTGTTTAGACTGGCTTTCAAAAAGGGGGGGGGGAGTGGTATTTTGTGGGGGTCAGCTGTACCTTTCATGCTATTTTGTATATTTGTACGTTGTTGTGAAATAGGTAAAGTTAGGACTGAAGATTATGATTGTGTAGCGTAAGGGTTAGAGAAAGAAGAGATTTTTAGCTGAACCTTTTGGTATTTCAGAGTTCATCTTGGCATTTAACTGAGCAAACAAATGTGTTTTTAATGAAGAGTTCAAAAATATATTAGTTTTGTGGTTCAGCTGGGAGGCAAAAGCTGTGGTTTTGTTCACACTTAAAAGTTGTAGGCTGTGTTGCATTTTAATGATGCCATTTGAGCTGCCACAACCAAGGCTTTGCTTGTGTTTCTATGGAAAACTTATATTAAACGAGTTCAGTCGGGACACTAAAGAATTATCCCATAGTGAAACATCTCATAAGAAAAATTTGTTCGAAGTCATGTTTGGAAAATTGATCCAGGCATTTTTTTTATTTTATTTTATTTTTTTTTTCACTCCATCTTTTCCCTTGCCCTCCTGCGCCCAGTGCATTTTGTGGGTGAGGCTCTTGGCATTTCTTAGCCGGAGGGTAGAGGCAGCGTTAATACCGGGGTTTTGCAGCAGAGCAGCAGCGAGTGGGCTTTTAAAGCGAGTCCCTCCAATCACCCCCGCGCGCCGCCTCTCGGCTCGGCACACCGTGTTTCTGCTGCGCGGGAGCTGGGTCCCTCTGGATGGAGTCTGGAGGCTCCCGTCGATGCTCGTGCCCGGTGCGCTTCGTCTCCTGCTCGTGGACCCTGTGGATCGCTTCAGGCCGTGTGTGTGGTGGTGGTGGCGGCAGCAGAGCGTATCTGCTTATCTCAAGTTAAAAACCCAACCCACGGAGCGTGATTCATGTTTCGGCAACCTTGGCTCCGGTACTGCTTTGATCTACAGGTCTTCTTGTGTTGCTTAAAATTAGTTGCTTAATGTGGGGTATAGCCAGAGACTGTCAAGGAGATGGGAAGAGGAAACTGGGACAATAAAAAAAAAAAAAACAAAAAAACCCCCCAAAAAAACCCCAAAAAAACGAAACCAAAAAAAAAAACCACACAAACACAAAAAAACCCAAAGACAAAACCTTAAATCAAAGAAAATTAGCATAGCCAAAACTTTTAAATTTTGTAAGGTCAACATACAGGAGCTATAACGTATTGTGTGTTCCCCTTCTCCCCCCACCCCCGCCCGGCTCCGATTTTAAGGAAGTGTTTTCCTTTGATGCCACAGCCTAAGTTGAGCAACAATAGTTCTTAAGTAATAGGATCTGTGCCACTCCTGAGTGGATGGGTGGTGGTATGCTTTTCTTGTACTGCAGATGGGTGGAGAAGCAGAAATGTTACAGCATGGTGCTGACACTTTGGCCAGAAACCGCCTTATTTCAGTTAGAAAGACATTACCATCCCCCCCTCCCCCTTTTTATTCTTTTTCTTCTGGCAGCGTATGCAGTTATCAGTTCCTTGGTTTTTACTTGAATTTCTGCTCTCTAATACTTTGTTCCCCAGCTTGTCGCGGTCCTGGTTTTGTTAGCTTTTTACTCTAAGCCATGGGGTGGACTGCCTGCCGGGACAGCCCCCGGTCTAACAGCATCTCCGAGGAGTGCTGCAACTCATCTTGGGTGTAACGACTTTAATGCTTTTGCCATGTCCATTACAATAGGACACAAGACGTACATGTGCGTGATCCTGCAGGAGGGGAATGCGGGCGGTTGGTGGAGGGAAAAATTCCTTCTATTCCCATACTTAATATTGCTCAAGGCTCCGGACTAGATTAAAAAGGGTGAGTAAGCAGAATCCCTGCCAGGGAAGTTGAGCTATCCGGGATTGTCAAGGAGAGGTCTGAAGGAATGTCTTGAGGAATTAAGACAGGAGCCACACGGAGCTTTCCCTCTATACTTATTTTTTATTTGCCCTCCTATGAATTTATAAGCATGCTCAGTTCATAGAAGACCCTTTAGAAGGAAGAAAGCATCAGTGTATTTGGAGAAATCGGCTCCTTAAGTCAGCTGAATAACCATGCAGCTACTTGAACGTTTTGTTTTGTATTCCCAAAACAGGCTAGAGAATATACTGATTAAAGTTTTGTTCTGTTGATATTGGTAAAGTTGGTTCGCATTCACGTTAGGAGGATGACAGAGTCAACTTTGAGATTATTCTTACGAATTTACTTTTAATTGTAGTACTTTGTGTGTTTATATTGTAGTATATGTACCTGCAGCTGATGCATTTAATTTTTCCATATATTAAGTGAGAATTATGGAATTTAAGGGTTTATATTACAGAGGTATCATTTTCTTGGGAAAATTGCAATAAAAATATAATATACCCTTCACTTACTTGCCAAAAATTAAATTGTAGCTCAAACATGAAATGCCTGATGTCATTCCTACTACCTAAATAGCACTCCTTTCATTTTTTTAGGAGCTTGTGATGTCATCAGCTGAAGCGAAAACATCTACCTCATGACCTGGCATGTAAGTGAAGGGGGAACTGATATTTTAAAAAAAAAAGTGTGTGTTGGTGTTTACAATGTGTAAATTGAACCTATATACCTTCAGCATTCAGATATCACCTTTTAAATGAAAGCTTGGTGGATTTTAAAGGAATATAAAGTCTTTTAAAGGAGAGGAAGTCATAAAAGAGGTTGTTAACAATGAGGTTCCAGCCTGCAGAACTCCCTGTAATAATTTCAGTTAAAATCTATCTTGATGTACGCCGTAATGCTTGGAAGGCTGGTAGGCATAGACGGAATAATTTTATCTTACCACAATATTTACATGTGCTGCTTCTACTCCTTTTTTATTCTGTGCTTCTTTTCTGGATATAAATTTTGATAGTTGTGATGAATACATACTGTACATGGTGATACCCTTCCTAAAATTAAAAACTCGGGTTGTGCACAAGGTTTAGCTTCTTTTACGTACTCGGATACTTCGCAGTAAACTTCCTGCAGTTTTGTGACACTTCTATTTTTTTCCCTTAAGTAAGCAAAAATATTTCAATCCTCTGCAGAGGCGTTTTCAGAGATTTTTTTTTTTGTCCGCCTGCTTTCTGCCTTTCTTTTATGTGGCTTAAAGGATTAAAGTGCAGTCATTGCTTTGAGGGGCTGATGTCAGCAGTGAGCTGGGTATTCCTAATTAGTGCCAACACCTGTACCTCATTATGAAGCCTCGTTGAAGCTGTCCAGTGAACCGAGGTAGCCGGTCTCTGTTGCATGTCTCTAATGTGATTATAAAGCCCTCTCCTGATGCAAGTTTTATTACTTATTCAACTTTTGGACTGATGTGGAAAGTGACGCTAAGCTGAGCCATTTGGCTGGCTACCAAAGATCATAGGGAGTGGCAAAGAGAAGGGATGCAGTCATCTCAATTTCAAGACTCCTGGTTCAAAGCTTGCTTCTGCTTTGACTGTTAAAATAAAAAAAAAGGGGGGGGGGGGGGGGGGAGGTAGGGGAAGTGTTCTTTTTTTTCTAGCTTTCAGTATCAGATACTCTGAATTTAGAGACCAGATCTACAGACTCCAGCTGGGCTCTGAACATCTGAGTGCAGTTGCTATTGTGCATAACCCATTGATTTTCTGCAAATAGAGCTTTGGCCTTGGCTACTCTTGCACCATCCCTTTGTCTTCAAGGGGTCAGGGCTTAGCAATTCTTTTCTACACAAAACCGGCATTGGTCTCTCCTCCCACCTGATTCTGTACTGTTAGCAGGGCTACAATGCAATGTGCTTTCCCATTGCAGCTGGAAAACACGACCTCAGACAGATTTGACTAATAAAATTAATGGCTCAGATGAGGTAGATCGCAATCATGTTTGGGCTTTACAGACAAAAGTTTAAGCACAGTTACTTTTTTTTCTAAGTAGTTTAAGTAGGTTTTTAGGAGTTCAGCTTACAGAATTCAAGCATGTAGTAACACAATGCTGGCTGCAGGTTTTGGGTTATTTCCCTGTGACTGAGGAGAGAGACAGAATAACTTCAGATGTGTATCTTGGAAAGATTTGAGATAATAAACCTGTAAGAATTCACATGAAAATACTGTGCTAGTTACCCAGATTTGGAAAAATGGAAGGAAATGGAAGTGTAGTGAATTCTTAAGTTTCAGACATGGAATTAAAAGTCTAAAGGATTGAATCTCTGCAGAGCAGAAGTCTTGGAGGGAGAAAAAAAAAAGGAATAATTAAATAGGCATAAACTTTTTTGTGTTTTTCTGTATTAAATATTTGTTGGCTTACTCACATGTCACTTACAAGAATGTCTTACTGGTCAGCTTCGGGAAAGCTATAATTCAAGTTATTCCTGCTTTGTAAAAGTGCTAACCATCAAGCTATTATATATTCTGATTTTTGGATACTTTAAAAGGTTTTGGGTCTTGAGAAATTCTCACAGCCTGTTTGGTTTTGTGGTGGGCTTTTGGGTTTTCTGTTTTGTTTTTTTTTATTTATTTTTTTAATTTCCTTAGCTTAAAGTTGATCTAGCCATTTTTAAGTCCTTGCAGCGCATTCTCTTTAGTGTTCTCATAGCTTTGCAAGCTTGACTGCAATATCTAGAAATGCAATAAAGCATTTGTTTGCAACTATGTATGTTGGTAGATATTCATGTTAGATTTAGACATGACTTACAGGAGTTGGGAATAGGTATAAATAGGTGTGTCTCTGCTACTTTGTAGCAGATATTAAAAATGACAAGGAAAAAAAGGCAGAGTAACAGGTTTCAAAGCAGGCTTTTTTTTTTTTTTTTTTAAATAGTTCCTTAATAGCTATATGAAACTCCAGGAGGTTTCACCAGTGAGTTTAATAATGCTTAATGGTGATTTTAAGACTAAAG
The DNA here is from genome assembly GCF_965183815.1 of Platalea leucorodia. NCBI lineage: Eukaryota > Metazoa > Chordata > Aves > Pelecaniformes > Threskiornithidae > Platalea > Platalea leucorodia. Next base: position 74,076,961 of record NC_138824.1, read on the forward strand.
CGTTAACTGTATAGAAGGTGTGCCTGTGCTTCCAGAGGCAATAAGGTAAGGCAGAGGCTGCTCTTTCCTTTGCACAGGTTTGTGAGGTGCAGCAGTAGTTTGTGTGTGCGTGCGCACATGTGGATGTGCACATGCATGCATATGTTTCAGGTTGTTCCAGGATGCTTTTTGTTTCTCCTTTCATTCTTTTGGGCTCTCCAAAAGAAAATCCTGAATGGATAGTGCCCTAAGGTGCATGTAGGCTATATTTGCACACCATGTTTATTTATTTATTTATTTATTTTTAAATAAAAAGGCATAAACTCTAACACACTGGGAATTATCTAATCTTTTACTTAATCATTTTGACCAAAATAGCCCTCTACAGTGAACAGCGATTAAAAAACTCTTCAGGGCAACAGTAAGTCAACTGTCAGAATCTCTGGTTGTTGTGCTTATCATAATCAGAATCTTGTCTGATAAACACGCTCATTTCAGTATTTACCATGGCCCTATAGGCCACCTATCCGATCTCTAGTCTGCAGAGGTCAGGTTGGGAACTGATATGTTAAAAAAGTAAAATAAAACCCATCGCACAGAGGTGAACTGTTACGAGTAAGTCTGGTTTCAGATGAGCTCCCTTACTGAATTAAGCCAATTACTGTCTCTGATAATGGTCAACAGTGGACACCTAGGGAAAGAAAGCATTATAAAGCTCATACAGACTCTGTTTCTTGTAAAATTTTTACTTGGGGATTTCCGGCAGATGGACATGACATATTGTGTTTAATAGCCCTTGTCCTCCATTTGCCTAACTCTTTTCAATCTGTTTACTTTTCAACCCCTGCAACATCCCGTAGCATAGAGTTTCTCTAAGTAATTTTGTACAAGATTATTTCTCCCCCCCCAATGACTTTCCTTTGAAGCTTGTTCCATAACTTTGTGTGTCTTCTGGGCCATGTGTGTGTGTGTCTTCATGGTCTTCTGGGCCATGAGAAGCAGTGAGTAGTCTCTTCATCCTGTTCACTTCTTTTTGCCACTGTTGGCAGATCTCTTCTCTTCTGCATCCTCCTTTCTCAGCTGGGTAGTCTCGGTCTGTTTAATCTCTTACCCGAAAGCCATGACACGCTTCCCTTAGAGCTGTAGCTGGAGGTTCAGGTTCTGCAAATACTTTTTCTCCAGTGGTGCCGGAGGAAGGGAGAAGATACTCCCTTGTTCTTAGCCCAAATGAGTGATCTACTGGTGTTGCTCATCCATAAAGCTTTCTCCATGTGGCTCAGTGGGTGTAGCAAATGAAACCAGACAGGCTTGTATTGGTGCTTGTCGCTGCGGCTCTTGGGCCTTGCCAGAAGGATGCCTCTCTTGTATCAACGTGCAGCTCTCCGTGCTGTTCTCCTCCGACAATAGTTTCTGCTACAGCTGATTTGGGAATGCCCAAGGACCCCATTTTTAAAGGCATTCGATTAACGTGTGTGCGTTCATCTTAAGACCTTTCAGAAGTGTCCCACAGGTACTGTGGCACGGCTGTGTGTGTGTTAACTGGGAGCCATAGCTGGCGCTGGGGGAGGCAGCAGTGCTCGGGCTCCCCTCTGGGGACGTCCCCGGGAGCGGGTGGACCGTGCCCGAGCTGCTCCCGCCTCACAGCTTCGGTGTGAACAACCGGTCACTTCTGCTGTTGCAGAGCTGGGGGGTGGATGGTGGAAGAAGAGTCTCAGGTGGCTTTATTCTGCTGCGGCCTGAGCACAGGTTCAGTTGTGCCTTCTCTCGGTTGCAGAGCCCCTGATAACCGATGCAGCTGCGGCCTGCCCGGTGCCCTGCAGCTGCGCAGGGTAAGAGCCTGCAGAGAAGGAGGCTTCTTTACAGGTTTATAAAAACCTCACTGACCAAATGGAGTTGCATGTACAAAACACATTGGCTGTGCAGGTTTTGCATTGCATCATGGAGTCATAAGAGTGACTCTGCTGTAAAGGTGTTTTTGTTTTGTTTAGTTTTATTGTTACATTTTTAATCATAATCTCTCCTTTTCTCTCCCTGTTCCTCAGCAGAGATTTTATTAATGCTCTTGACAGCATGGGATTCAGGTGCAGCAGCTGCAGCATGTTGTGGGCTCTTACCTAGGAATAAAGATGTGGTGAGACACCTCCCTACTTCCACAGCTTGTAGGCATTTCCCTTCTTCCCAGTACAGGAGCGGAGAGTGGGCAGAGGGACTTGCTTTGGAGTCAGATTCATTATATCGCACCCCCGCAGCTTGGGAAGGTCAGCTGTGATAGTTCCTTATCCTCATAGGATGGAGAGGATAGTATTTTCCTGTACTTTCTGATTCCACTTATTCAAGTACCAGTGCTGTTTGTGATCCACCCTGTGGGGCGGCACCTTTTTTCCTGTGCCAAAAAAAGGCACCTGCATTTACTCACTCAGATTCAGCACAGCTCAAGTAGGACGTGCTTTCCACTAGGAACAGTAGAAGGGTGGTGGTCTAGTCTTACTCATTTTAATCTTGTTTATTTAGTCAATGGGGAGGAAGAAGCAGCAGGAATTTAGAGGAGTGTTAATGGTCAGTCCTGATCAGTGTGTTGCCTCATTCAAAAAATATATAAATACTTCAGCTTTGCCTTGGCTGTTTGATGAGAAATTGAACCTTATGTGGTCTTTAGGATGCATCTCTTGACTGCTTTCTCAAACAAGATGTGGCATTTTAGAAACCTTGGGCAAGTACAATCATCCTTTGGTTCCCCTTTCCAGGGCGGCGTCAGCCCTAGTGGACAAGTGCACGATTTATTTTGTCATTGCTACACCTTGCGTTACGACAGGAAAAAAATAGTAATTTTTCTTTTTGCCTCTGCTCTGTACTTTAAAAATGGACAAACTTCAGTGGTCACAGTATCTCTTTCACGATGTCTTCCCACCTCAATTTGGTGATAAACCCTATTTATGGTTTTTATAAATCTGTTTTAAATCTGTCTGACTAAAAGAACCTTCCGTGTCTTTGGTTGTAGCACATAACATTAATTGACTGGCCATTAAAATGAATTTAAATTCATTAGTTATTAAGACAAATATTGTTGTCTTTTTTTAAAGTTTTTTAAACTAAAAAGAAGTGCTTTAACAAATTTTCTAGTAAATTTTTGCTCATGTTTTGATGTGGAGAACTAAAATAATAGTGCAACCACATATAAGTGTCTCGTGTGAAATGCTACAAAATGCAGTAGGATGTCAGTATTGAACTGATGATTTGGGACATTCCGAATATTATTTTGAGTTCTGGCTGTGACAGTGCATTCCCTTTAATTGTTCCTATCCAATGATCACCTCGGTGCCCTTTTTTTTTGCTTGAGGAAAGCTTTAGCATCCAGAATGTTTATTTTCAACTTGTAAATGAAAACCATTTCTTGTCAGATGAGGAAAGAAATTATTAACTTAATGTTTTCTATAGGAAAATATTTGTGTTCTTGCTTCCCTTATCCTTTAAGTAGAATATAAAGACACAACTTGATTTTTCTGTCTTTTGCAATCCTTTAGGTTTTGTTAGTGATGCAAAACTTTGCAGCAAAGCGGTTAGCCTCTTCAAAGCATTATAAGCAAGAAATAAATGAGTCGAAACAGATAAAACATTTAATGCAGGCTGCTGTTGTTGATTCTTTTATTATTTGAGATGTAGAAAAAAACAAACCAAGAACAATGAAACATACTTTATTAGCAAGTACCAAAAAATTAACTGATTATTTTAAGCGAGTATCTTGTAGGATATGAGATCTGTTGCCTGTGCTATTAATAGAAGAGTTGTTTTTCTTAATCCCGAATAGTGCATACGTTTCTAGATCCTTCCTTCCTTTGATAATGTTTCCTGCCTGTGTTCCTACCTGTGATACTAGTTCCTTACCTGTGTTTTGTCATGAAAGCAGGCATTAGTACAGCTGGAGAGCAGTGAAACAGATACGAGTGGGCAACTGCTGTGAGCATCAGACAGATAGGGCAAAGTGGCAGCTTCACTTGAACTAGTGTAATACTAGTTATTGCCTGATTTTCAATTAAGTAGTGATGCGTCTGGGTTTTGGTTTTGGTTCTTTTTTTTTTTTTTTTTACCACCACCACCTCCCCTTGCTGTGGTGCAATTTCATCGCTGTACAAGAGCACAACAATACTTAATGACTTAGTGCATCACAGGGATTTTTATTCTGTTCGACTCTGCGTGTGCATCAGCAGGAGGGGCAGCGAGTAGCGCGGCTGCTGGATATGCGCTTGGAAGACCTGGATGCAGCTGCCTGCTTTGCCGGGGGCTCCCCGCGTGATGTATGGCTGCTCCGCGCCGCAGCTCTGAAATGTCAGGGCTTTCAGTGCTTGCTTAACAGGAGCTTATCATGAGAGTAGGTACGGTAAAGACTGCAAAACACTTAGAGCCAAGGTAATGTGAATCATACCAGTTCTTAAAATAGAAAGCCCAGCTAAACGCTCTCTGAGGCTTTTCTGCTCAGTCATATTGGTGAAGCGTGTGCGTGCTGCTCCTGTTTCTCACCGGCACTTGGCACGCCCGTGACTGCAGTCTCCTTGCAGATGCAGCGCACGTGGCCATCTTTGGGTGTCGAACCCCCTGGGGGAGCTCCCAGGCAGCCGGCTCCCTGTTTACCCGGCTGAGCACTGGGTGCGATGAGCTGGTACTAGTCCGTTTTCAGTAGCACTATGTCCGCACCAGTCTTTCATCAAAGCGGACGTTGTCCTTAGCTTCGTCTTTGAGTAAGTACACATGGGCTTGTGGGTTGGTTTTCTTTTTTTTTTTTCTTTTGCCCCTTGGTTATTAGATGCCTCAGAGTTAATGTCAGGTACAAGTTTTCTCCTGAGGGAGCCCTGTAAAACAGACAACACGCAATCAGTAACTGCGTCCCCCCTGCCGAGCGCTCTTCGGAGCGAACTCCCTGAGCGCGCAGCCGGGGTAGGCGCTTTTCCGTGGCGCTTGGTGCATGCGCGTAGTTAGAGGGCTGTACGCAAGCTATCCCTTCCCTGCTGGGGGTTTCCTTCAGGCATCGGTTAGCTGCTGCGGAGTTTCCAACAGCCTGACAAGAGGTGGTTGGTTTGTGTGACACTGGCTTGAGGAAACGAGAGCTGTGATGGCTTCCCTCCGGCGACATGGCGCTCCTCCCTGCCCTGTGGGCCTGCCTGCCCTGACAGCCACCTTGGCCTCCGGCATCCACCCGCTGCGTGGCAGCCGAGACGGCGGCGCTCCGCGGGCTGCCCGTGTGTTTAACGCCACCGTGACTTTCCTGCTGGGAACTCATTCCTCGTTTCGTGGCGCTGGGGGCTCTGTCGCTCCCCCAGGGAGGCCTGCCGGCGGCGAGGTGGGCCCAGCCGGGGCGGGCAGAGGGGGAGCGCCGGTGGGGCATCGCGCCCCCTCAGCCCTGCGCAGGCAGCCACACCGAGCACGGTGCCCTGCTGAGGGCGGCGGCTCCCGTTCCTGAGGGCCGTGCCCTCCTTTTGGCGTCTCCCCGGGGTGGGAGCGATGCTGGGAGGTGGGTGAGGAGCCGGGCGGCGGGTGAGGAGTGCTCACCGGCCCGCGGCCGGGCAGACGCAGCTCAGGCGTGCGAGCGCGGCGATGCCAGGCAGCGCCGGCCTGGTGGTTTCAGGGGAGGAAGGCCTTTTTTGCTTCTTTTCTATTTTATTTTGAAAGCAGGCTTTCGCTCAAACTCAATATGGTATTTTGAGGGAAGTAATTTTTTTGTGTGTGTCCAAATCTTTATTGCTGTTTTAGGAAAACAGTAGTTCTGTTAATAAACAGCTGGTGTAAAAACAGGGTTGTGTTCAGGAGCAGAAAGTAATTATGAGGACTGAAATAGAGAGGAGCAGAACCACGTACGTATTGGTGTATTTGCTTGAATTAGTGACAGTCTGATGTTTTTTATTTCTTTAAATTGATTCTGCCCAGATCGGTAGTGTCTTCAGGATGCTAATGCTAAAGCTGAGGTGTTTAGTGAGCAGAAGTATTTCCCCGTCAGCCTGGCCGACCTGGCTGCTCTGTGTACAGGCCAACACATGCAGCTTGCTTCAAAGACAAAAATAAGGCTGCTCGGTCACCGCTGGGTGTTGAGGAAGCACAGGGAAGATTTAATTTCTTTCTAGCCTCTTGGAGAGTTTCTGTTGAGGTGATGGTGGTGCTGCGTGTTGCTGGTGACTTGCTCTTCTGAGAAGGATTTCTGATTTTTAACAAGCTGCTTGGCATGAGGCGATTTAGCTGAAGGCCTCTGGTGGAAATCTGTCCCCCCCACCCTTGCGATGGGTCAGCGCATGGGCATGGCACTGGAAATTAAAAGATGCGCTTCTGCTTTCAAGGTAGGAAAGGCAGTTGTACTTGGGGTGTACTGTGTTTTATTGTATCATCAAAGCATGTTATAAATGTGAAGTAGCATCACTTACCCTCTTTTTATACTCACAAAGCAAAATGATGGGCATTAAGTGCTTTGCACTAGACTGAATGATGAATCATCATCGTAGAAGGGCACACAAAATGATGTCAGGGTTCCCTTTTGGCCCATAATCCACAAATGAATGCAGGGGGGGATTATATTTGGGGTTTCTTCATCCTAGTTTTATGATCTATCAGCTGACTTCAGTCTAGAATTTCAGGGGATAAGTCATGCTGGAAGATGATATTTTGGACTTCTTTTTTTTTTCTCATTTTCAAGCCCATGGTGACCTTGTGGTAGCTGCCAAATTGCCTTATATAAAAAGGTAACATATAAGGAAAACAGAGCTCAAGACTACATCTAATTGCTGTTGCACTTCATACAGACCCATGTTACTAGACAGATTTCTGTAATATGCAGTTCCTTGCCTACTAAAATTATTTCTTTACCTAATGACAAAGGAAATGGCTGTTGTTGGTAGTGCTGCTTCTAAAAACCGGTGCATTCCTCCTTTGTTGAATTACAGATTATTATGTTGACTAAGACTTAGTATGACATAGTAGCAAGAAAAGTTTTATTTTGTGGTAGGCCCGGTACAGTCTTCAGAGAATAATTCAAGAAGATTTTATTTTGGGGGTGAGGGGAGGATAGGATAGATGTGGTCACTCTGTTACAGAGTTCTTAAGTGGAATAGGGTTATAGTACTAATTTTTAAAAATTTTCTGGTTAGAATGAAATAAAGAAACAGTGTTACTTTTTTTTGCTGAACTTCCTTTTCTGTGAATTTCTAACCTTTCAAACCTTTTCACTGCAGCAAATATTGCTAACCCAAGTTCCAAGTGGGTGTTTTTTCCAGTTTATATAGCTTTTATGCGAGATTGGATAGGATATTAAAAAATAATAATAAAAAACCCAAACACGAGTGATCTCTCTTCCTCTAGTTATTTGAAAGGTTGTATTAACTCTACTCATATTTCGTAATTTCCCTGGCAGTTGACTATGAAATTTGACCTATTTAAATGGGTTTACTGTACTACATTTCCTGGAGACCTTTCAAGATAATTTGCTTCCTAATCTAAATTTAACAGTTACATAAACCACATTTTGGAGAGTTGGAAATTTCTACCTACTGCCTCTGCCTTTTTTTTTTTTTTTTCTGTAGACAAGCCATATTGTAAAAATGTAAGTACCGAATTTTAATCTGAGATTTGCATGTAGCTTGTCATTTGGTTTTCATACATAGATGCTGTTTTTCTTTTTAATAAGACAAAGTAGGTTATTTTTTGTCCCACTTGAAAGTTTCCTTAGTGCTGTGGCCAATTCCATTTTTGTCAGTCTATTTTGAAATGTGAAGAAATAAAATCTCACAGGTCTAGGATGTATTTGCATTACAGTTCCTTGAATTTCTTGGTTGTGTTTTCCTTCTGTATAGGTCTTAACAGGTACCGAGTAGCGTGTGGATATGTTTAACCTTTCTCTGCAACAAACTGAAGGCAGGAAGGAAGGACTGCTGCTCCTTGGAGATACTGTTTTGTTCAGAAATCTTGGCTGGATTTAAGGATTCATTTTGTACGCTTGTCACTGATGTCTTGCCTAATATGCTGTGGAAATTCAGACTCTGAGATACCTCATCCTTCTTTCTGCTAACTCTGTTACTGATGAACTATGCTGAGGAATGTGTCAGAACAAGAGGATAAACTTAATAGTTTATTTGGTAAATGTAGTTGTTTACTCTGATGCAAACTGAAAAGGGAAAAATGTTTGTTGCTGTTGTTTCTGCGGCATTTGAAATGGGTTTTTGCTTTGAATAAGGCTCTGAAATTTTGTTAACTATCTGCTGTTTACATATGCTGCTTGACTGATTTTTTTTTTTTTTTTTCTTCTTCTTTGAGTAATGCATGGTAACTAGCTTTTCAGAAATGGGAAGTGCCTTAAGTCAGTGTAACATTGATTTTCCTCGGGGAGAGGTGAGAATGGTGGTAGACGGAAGTGGGTTTTTCTTGTTCACTTCAGCAGTGCGGATATTTGTGAATAAGCAAAAGGGAGCAAACATAATTTAGAAATCATTAATTACAAAATGTCTCCCCTAGATTTTTAGAAATAATCACTGTTATCCTTTTAGTCAGTTTCTTGCACATGCTGGCTGATATGTTGATTACTCTTAGCTTGGGATCCATGTTTAATTTCAGCCAGGTGAGTGCAGGATGGCTTTTTCCTGGTTTTCCTTGAAAGTGCAGTGATGTGCTGGATCCAGCATCGGTTTTGGCTCCAGGGCAAAATTCCCAATATGGGCAGCAGTGTTCTAGAAGCCAGGGAAATGCTGGCAGCCTGATGTTGCTGCCTGTGGCTGAGGAGACTGTGTTTCCTGGGGTTATTTTTGGTTGAACACCCAAAGGGTTCAGGGCATCTTGACCTGCGTTTGGGTGTTTAGGTGACAGCAAGGAATGAGGCCGATTTCTCTTTTTTAAGTTGTGGTTCTTGTCTTAAGCTATTGTGAGCAGATCAGGGATACGCCTGCAGCCATGGCTTGACAAGTCAGAAATGTGACAGGTGTGGAATATGGTTGAAGTTTAGGAACTGTTGTGGTAATTGATATTAAAAATGATGCCAGAAAATGTTCCATTGCAATAATTGCCTGGAGAGCTGAGTATGTTTTTGCTTGTGAGATGGTGATTTCTTCATGTCACTCCTGTATTTTTTAATTTTTGTTTAAAAGATCCCTGAAGGTGAGCATCTTCGGAATTTGTGTATGTTGTCATACAAGTGATCAATGAATCAATCAACTGTTGGTCCTTCTGTGGATTTAAAAGGGGGGGGGGGGGGGGCAAAAAAAGCTTTAAATCAAGGTGTGTTATGTTCTACTTTTAATGATCATTTTTAAGGTAATCTGTGCTTGACCATAAGGCTTGAGCGTATTTTCAATCCACAGCCAAAGCACTCCTACCTTTTAAGGTAAGTGACTCTGTGACTGGGAAATAAGGGTTTTCTTGGGACTTTTTGGGGGGGTGGAGCCATTTGTCTTTTTAGCTCCGCAACAACATTTCAGTGTTGAGTTGCTTTACACTCCTTGTTTTTCTTAGCTTGTACATTGGAACTGCTAGAAAGTTTAAACTTCCTAAACTAAGTTCTCAAAATTCAAACAAAAAGTTCGACGTGCACATTCGCAGAACGCCTAGATGAAGATAAAGGAAGTGGAAGGAGGCTGATGGTTTTAGCTGCTTGCTGTACAGTGTTTCCATCATGCCGGCTCATCTTTTCTTATCTCTTTTTTTCTTTGTAAGTAGCATCTATTTGAGGATGTTTTCTAAATCTCTTTTTGAACTATTCTGTGGAAAAAAGTATTTCTTGTCTGTTATAAAAATTTACTACCTTTTTCATTTTATGTGTAAAAATAATACTATTTACTTGATTCTCTTTTGGTGTTGCCACGTGCCATTCATTATAACTGATACTCTGAGGTAGGAAAAGGGCACTGGCAATCTCATGAATTTATTTCTCACCTTTTCATTAAGTCTTGATGCACACATTAAAAAAAATTGCGTTCCTTTATTCTAGGCTTTATTGTCACAATAGTTTTCAGGAATGAGGTTAGAAAAGGGACAAAGCTAGGATATATGAGAGATTGTACCCATTTCTGTGGGATTTTTCATTCTGTTTGTTTGGTTTGGGTTTTTTATATGCGTGGGTTGCCCTTTCTTTCTACATTAGCCCTTTTAGGGATATATGTGTGTGTGTGTGTGTATTTTTATTTTAACTTCTTCACAGTGGTTTGCAAGTGAAAAAACATAAATGTGATGGAAGAAGCAGGAACTGAGGCACAGGGTTGCTTGCAGCCTTGCTCTGGATGTATCATCTGGCTAATAGTGTCATTGTCTGAAGCTGAGGGACAAACTGGAGGGTGCCGGACTGCTTTGGGGGGAACAGGACTGAAGCTGGGGAAGGTTGACATTTGTTTCCATGTTGTCAGGTCTGGCTTTGCATCTCCTGTCTCTCTGAACTGAGCGGCTGCTGATTCTTCCGCATTCTGCAAAGGCAGGTGAAGGAGTGAGATGGGAGCTTTACCACAAAGTGGGTGTTACTTTGGGATCCCTCTGGAATGGCTAGGGAGCGGAAACACCATAAGCGAGCTGGAAGCTCTGTGGCAGTCCCAGCGTATGCAGGGGTACAGCAAAGGAGTCTCCTATTGGAAACAGAAGTGAAGCCCCCGGCAGAGGTGGTCCTGTTGAACGATGCTGAGGCTGTCACTCCTGCGTCATGTGGGGGCACGTGGCGAATTTGTAGCATGTTGGTCACTTTAATGACCTGTGTTAATGAATGCAGCACACCTGTGATTTGTTGTAGCTCTGTAGGCTCTTATTCACTGTTGTTGTGGTTAATATTACTGCAAGAAATCAGGCAGGAGTCCAGTACTATTACTATTCAGGGCTTTTACCCTGAGTGTTGCTTTTTCTGTTTCTGTCTGCTATGATGGAGGTGTAAATCTCTTGCCTGAGCTGCTACAAATCCACTTCTCAAATAGAACTTTTAATTTTTTTTTTTTTTTTTTAGTTTTGGTTTGGTTTTTTTTTCTTCTGTGGAGTTGTTGGCAGAGGTGTGCTTTCTGTTCTGAAGTTTTTGTTACACTTGCCGTTTCTGTGTAAGCTGCCTTTGAAGTAACCATCTCCTTTCTGCTTTCCCTGTTGCCCAGGCAGAAGTCCAGGTTTTCTGGGTGTTCCCTCCTGCAGTTGTCTCTCTCAACCTCATGTTTGACCCTGCTTTAATTGAATGTTCATGTTGTGCTCTGCAGATAGCCGTCTTTAGTACAGAGTGAAAAGGTTTTATGGCTGCATGTTCATATAGACTGTAAGAGATGAGAATCTCCTGCCATAAGCTTTCAGCACGTTTTAACAACTGCTCAAAAATTCATCTGAACATAAAAACAAAGCAAGCAGCAAGCACTTGCATTTCTTGCTAAGACATGGAAGTCAGGAATACCTCTCGACACACCTAGATGCATCTTTTCATCGTCTCCCAAGGTCTTGTAACATGCCCGATGGTCTGTAAGCCAAGGCTGCTTGGAACTGAAGACTGCCAGCAGAGAAGGTGTTGCCATGGCCAGAACTTGCTCCTTTTTAGGGAGGGTTGTATGCTCCAGGAGGCTGGGTTTGGCTGCTGGAGTACAAGCTCTCAAATAGGCAATACCATTTTATTTGCTCTTGATTGAAGTCCATGCTTTTAAACTTCATGAGTTGGCAAAATGAAAGCAGTCTCCTAGCTCTCCCCTCACTATCCACCAGTTAACTTAAAGTCTGGTGCCCCCAAAACACGTACAAAGACAAGCCCTTCTGGCCCAAGTGCCTTCTACCTGTTAAACAACTTTTGCCTAAGAGATTCATGGCAGTTTATTCATCTGACTGGTGCCTGCACAAGCCACCTTACGTTGCTAGCTGGAAGTGAAGTCGTGGTGTTTTCGATATTTTGTTTTTGATGTCGCTCTTCTGTTGGACACTGGTCCTTGTATGTAGCGTGGCTGCCTTGCCTCCCCAAGGTTGCTTGAGTTGTGAAAAGGTGAATTAATGTGAAATTAATTGTTATGTAATGGGAATTTATAGCTTGTTTAAGTGATACAAATGACACCTTCTGAGTCGTGTCCTGTTGACCATTGTGTCTGTCTGTCCTCCCACCAGCTTAAATACCTGACTCAGAAATTCTGTATCTACGTGCTTGAAAACCGCACGCATCGCTTCCTTTTTCAACTTCCAGGAGTGTGGGCCATGTCCTTTTATAACAGATAGGTCAAAAGGATTGTTTTAAACTTTGAGTAATCATTGCATTTAGATTCAGTAAACTCACTCTCTTAAATATAAAGGCTGCTGAAAATTTCCACTAAATTTAACACTTGTGCTGCAAACAATTCAATTACATTCAAAGCCTTTGGACAGGCTTCTCTTATCTGGAAATCTTGTTTATTCCATGGTCTTCGGATAATCTCAAGACCCGTTGTACAGTAACTAATGCGGAGGGTTTATCAAATGGGATATTTAGCTGTGTTGCTTTTTTTAACGGCATGTGGTTTTGTTTAAGAAATGAAGCTGCTTAGGTTTCAGGTGTGGCCAGGCTGGCACTTCTAATACTGCAGGGATTTCAGGCTCAGCTGTCTGTAACCTACTTGTGCCTATCTTCTGCTTTTAAAAAAAAAAAAAAAAAAAGGTTGTCTATTCTTGCAGAGTCATTTTTTACTTCTTTTCTCTAATGATCTGCTCATTCAATCCATTAAAAAGATAGGGGTGATTTTCATTTACTGTTATTAATTGTAAACTGTTATTGGTTCTTATTTAACAAATGTAACATTGAATATTACAGAATGGTAGTACTTATAAGAATGTGTATGGATTTCTGTTGGCGCTTGTTTAGAGTATACAGCTGATCACTATTTTGATCTTCTATTAAGTGGCGGTGCAGAATTTTCTTCTTCCCCGTTCTCTATGCATTACCTGTTCAAAAATCAATTTCAAAAAGCTCAGTACCTTTTTTTAATGGAACTGGTACAGCGCCACGGAAGTATTTCTCAGCGATACCCTTGATCACTTCTCAAACTTCTGAAAACCACATTTCTTGTGCACTAAGGGGTGATCAGGTCATTTAAATTAAGTGGCATCAGTCACCGTTTTCTGTGATTGTCCCTATTTAAAATCTGCCTTTTGTTTTGCATGGATACCTTTGACTTTTTTTGCCTCCCCCCCCCCCCCCCCCCCCCCCCCTTCTTTTTAAGGTGAGTTATATTTCTAAATCCTTGCCTTTCTGTGCATCCACCTTATTTCCTGGCCTCCACCCTTCTCTCAGCTAGCGACTGCCACCATGGCAACTCTTCCTCTGGCTGAACAGATGGGACATTGAGTCTCCTCTGAGAGCAGAGCGCCGCTCACGCCCTGCCGGGAATCAGCTGGCAGGTTGCAATCCTTTCTGCAAAAATTAAAGCAAGCTCTGCCCAGTAGAGGCATGCTGGTTTTGAGGGTGCTCAGTTTCACAAATAATACTGTGGTCTAACAGTTGCTTGCAGAAATAAAAGCGTAGTGGCTGAACTGGGATTGCTTCTATTGCTTTCTTCTGAAAGCTCTTCAGAGGAGCTTTGCCTTTAGTGCAAAGAGCTTGGCGTCAGTCAGCAGCCGGTGATTTTCTGGTAGAATGGTTGCCATCAACTTTTTTTTTTTTCTTTAGGATGCGTCAGGATGAAACGCCACAGGCATCTAAGCACCAGTGACAGTTCAGACAATGAGAGTAAGTAATACCTACTAGTTTTTCTTTGGTCTATCACCCCCTTGTGGTTTCCTTCTGTGGTTTGAGGGCAAACTGTTTCACCTCTTATAATTAAAAAAAAAATGTTTCTTGCTTGATTTCTTTTTGTGTTCTGTGGTCTTTGGTGTTCTGAATCCTGTTACAGGAGGAAAATGAGGTGGAGGATCCTGCAGACCTGGAGGGAGTTGAGTTTTGAGTCTACTTAGAATTTGAAGAGAAACTTGTATGCCTTTCACTTCCAGATTTGAGAAAAAGAAATCTGTAATTCCAGAGAAATTTTACTGTCCAGGGTCCTATTTTATAATTATTTTTTTTTAAAAGGAGTCCTGTTGTCTCGTGTTGTGCGCAGCCTCAACTTTAAAATTACTGGGGGTGGCAAGCTATTTGAGCATTGATACATTAGAGTTATAACCAGTATATTGATTGTTGTGTTATCTTGTACTGGTTCTTGATCTATTCCACTTTGGTCTGTTATACAATTTAATAAAGTTATATTTTAAATGTTCCTTGGCACATATCTGCCTGAGGTTGCATCTTCCCATTTTATCTGCCAAAAAAACCCCTGTATGGCAGGGTCTTGTTTGTTTCTTATAAACCTGTGCCTATCTAATAACTCTATACATAATGATGATTCATTGTCATATTCATCGCAAGTCATCAATGTGTCCTGTACTGAAATAACATTTTTTCCCAGAAATGTCTAGACATCACACTACGATTTTTTGCATCTCTCATCAGCACGCTTTAGTATCGTTGTGGTTTTGTTTGTTTTTAGCACTTGCAAACTCTGCCCTTGGTTTTGCTCCTCCTTCCACTTTGTTAGAAAGGAAATGAAGGAAAGTGGTCTGCCTGCTCGTTTCTGTTTGCTCATGCTTGTATTGGGCAGAGCAGAATGTACCCATAAACTCAATGTGCTGTGGTTTTACAAAGAACGAGTGGAACAGGAGGAGCTGTAATCAAGCCTACAGACTGCCTAAGAGTGTTTTGCCCACGTCTTGTCAAAAAATTATGATAATTGAAGAGATTGGAGTGCCTTGTGTTTTACTGAAAAATTAAATGAATTGAAACGAGCTATAATGGTCCTTTTTTTTTTTTTTTTTTTTTTAACAGGTCCTTCCACTTCCTTTTCTTCTTGTTCTAAATACAGGAGCAAGTCAAAAACACCAGCAAATGAACAAAAGAAACCTGCTGAGGTAAGAACCAGGGTTAAAGATTGGTCGCTGGTAGTTTTTTGTCACGTAGTTTTAATGTTTCTGAGCCTTGAAATAGTGAGCTTTGAACTAGTGCCAGTGAGTCCTTTTGTCACCTGTCAAATTCTTCATGAAACTGTATTTTCCCCACTGCGCGAGTATTTTATAGGAGCTCTGGTGTTTGATGTCCCAAAATGACTTAATGGGATTTGCAGACAGTAACATGTAGTTCTTTCTTCCCCTGAAATTTAGTCTCATTTTGAAATCGAAAAAGCTGGGATAGTCTTATGATTTGATGCCACAGAAAGAAGTGGTTTGTGTGTATGTGAAGGATACTTTATTTCTGCCTTAGGATAAACCAGTGGGACACTTAAGTAGGCAGGATATGTATCAACAGTGCTTACTCATCTTCTGCCACTTTCTCACTCTTGGCTTTTTACCTTCAATAAAGCTTTTTTACTCTGCCATCCCCACCTGTTAGGACCTCTACACGTATCACCACTGTCACTGGATCTGTATTCACCAATTGAATAAATTGGCATTTATGCACAATCCAGTGCTTAAATCTGTCCTATCAGCCATTCCACTCGTAGCCCTTTTGGGGGGGGATTTGTTGGCTGCCTTCTCCAGATTTGATGCTTGCTTTCTTAAGGGCTGAAGTCAGATAATAACTGCAAATGGGAGAAATGTTTCTTGTAGCTAATTCCCCTTACTATCACATTCCCTCCGAAGGAATCCTTCAACATGCTACTATGACTGTTGATGCCTCAGGTTACTGAAAAAAAGGTTGACAAAACCCACTTCACTTCTCTAGATTTTAAAGCTGAGCGTTATGTCCCAGAAAGAATTTTGTGTGCTATACCAGCAGCTTTCTACCTGCTTAGATACTACTGTGAGAGGTTGCATAAACTATATAGATTGTGCTCATACAGCAAAAGCTATTCAGCAAACATACTTGATGCTTCTTTTCGAAATGCTGCTAACTAGATGAGTTTGGTTTGGTAAGAACAAGGTAAATGTTACAGAACATGTCCTTTCTTTGGAAGCTTAATTTTTATCACAAGTTAATTGAAGAAAACTCATTGATTCATTTCCAAAAGAGAATCTTGCATGAATGTTTCAATGAAACAAAACTGACCAGAACTAGCTACATAGTGTTTTATTTACAGCCACCAAGAAGGTTAAGAAAAGCTTAGTATGCTTTTTGCCTTTAAAAAGTTGGTCTGAGGATTATGGTTCTATAAGAATTTTAATCTTGAAACAGCTTGTGGCTACTGAGGTCTTGTAATTGTTCCTCATGTTTGCCTAGGCAGTAGCTTTGTTACTAGCCGAGCTGGGCAAATGGGAACTGAAACACATGCACTGCCAGACTTGTTGCTGTTTCAAGTACACCTCAGTGCTACTCCCTTACCCATCCCTTCTTTCTGCCCTTCTTCTTTCTGCCCAGCCATCCAGCTTTCTTCTTGTATCTCTTCCTCTTAGGGATTGTCCTATTACTGTTTTCTTTGCCTTTGCTCCATTCTGTCTTTATGTGCGTACGTACATTATAAACAATAATTATGAAGATGTGGTCCATGTATCTAGCATAAAAGTGTTCTGTTTACGTAACTTCTAGGAATCAAAATGAGCCGTGTTTTCAGTTCCTCCTCTTGAGATCATCTTTGCTGCTCTCTACCTGTTCCAAGACAAAATCTTGAGTCCTTTAATGCTTGAAAATGTGAAACTTTGAAGAACAAAATCTGGAATATACACTTGCAATTAAAAAAGTGTGTTTCATAACATCATCCTTCCAGTAATACTGGCATCTTTTTGTCATCTTTCATTTAAGATCAGCTGGGAGGGGGCGTGGGGGGGTGGAAAGAAATCTCAAACCTTAGAATACGTCCTCTTCTGGAGCAGTGTCCCAAGTACGATATTTAAAAGAACCCTGGAAAAAAAAAAAAAATAAAGTCCTCTGGCTCTGGGAAAGAGAATGGAAGGGAAGTTGACAGTAATAATCTCTACCGCTTGTATGTAAGACTCTTGGTTATCCTTCCAGTTTTTCCTTTCCTTCTGCTAGAAGCAAGCACTCCTTCCAACCCCTTGAAAAGCATATGCTGGAGAGTGTATTACATGAAATGCTGTTGTCAGCAGAGCATTGAAATTGATTATTTATGCACCAAGTGGTGACAAGGGTGTAAAGCAAAGACTGAAAAGAGACCCCACCACACACCCTTCCAAAAATCATGTTGTAATTCCACAAGTTTTTTGTAGTAATAGTTGTCCAGTGTCTATTAGGTAGAAATTTAAAATTTCAGGCTGACAGCATCCCTTTAGCAAGGGCTCTCTTTAACAAGTTGGCATTGCTCTCCTTTCATTCACCTCTGCTTGCCAGGCAGCAGGCTGTTTCTTGAGTTAGTGATGCAGAAAATCTAAAAGGTCAAAGCTATAAATAGCTGTTTGGGAATATTTTTGCTCGTGGTCTTCATACATTAATTTTTCTTTCATGCCAGTAAGCCTGGCTTTCTCAATTAAATTGTATGTGAATAAATAGGCTTTTTCCCACTTCCTCAACCATCTCCAGCCCAACCCAAGTACCTGGGTTCTCTCTCCAAATAAAAGCTCAGTTTTGGTACTGTGACCAAGAAGCAAGCTAGTGTATCTGTCTGTTGCTTCACAGGACTTGTCTGTATGTGCCATGGTCCTCTGTGGTCACCTATAAAAAATGACGAGTGGCTGCAGTTGAGGACTGCTCTGCCTTGAATTGCCTCCCCGGTGCTTCAGAATCGAGATGGGTGCGGGGATGGCCCTAGTGGAGAGAGGTCATCTAGTGTTACTGCAGGGCAAAGGGGTGCAGTGTTAGAGTGCAAATGTCAAAGCCCGTTCCCAGAGTCAGACTTACCCCAGGGGTTTACATCAATGCAGGTGGGATGTTACTGGGTTGGACCTGGGGTCCGCTTACCTCGTTCTACTCCTTGGAGAAGAAGGTGAGAACAAGGCAAGCCTATGACAACGCTTCTTCAGACCATGGTGTTTCTCTGCATAATTTCAAAAGCAAGACTGTGGTTCTTTCTTGGTGCTGCCCTTCTGGATTACAATCTATCACAAACTACTGAAATGGTGACTTAAAAAGTCTGCTATCCGATTAGCTTTATCATTTACTTTGAATTAAACAAATTGTGTTAAGGTTACAGGTACACCAGTTGTAACAATTTTTCAGACCTTTATGATGATGTTGGCCACGTGCCATTTGTGGTGTTGCCCCTCATGGATTTAAACCTAGACAGGAGGGGTTTGCAGGCCTAAGCAATAGGTTGTGTGGGAGTAGCAGGGTAGGAGGCATTTGGATGTCTGGCTCAGCATGAAGCCTGTACTTTGCAGTTTCCTGTCTCTGCGGAAGCTGCAGCAGAAAATGATGGCAGAGTAGTTGGAATAATTTTTGCAGGGAAAATCTATTAGCTGGACCATCCTGAATGACTGACCGTTTCTTTTCCCTTAGGCTGGTGGGGTCACAAAAGAGCCTACGAGATCTTTATGACACTCAAGCTTGTATATGTATTTTTTTTTCAGTCCTCTCTGCCTCTTGAAACTGTAAAGGAGTTAGCATTGTGCTTTTTTTTTTTTTAACCCTTCCCATGTAAGATTGCAGTATTTTACCTCTCTCTGCAAACAGGGATTTGAATCTCACAGCAATAGTAGTTTTTAATCCCTCTTTGCTGCTAGTGACAGCTGTGTTTTCATGTAAAACGTAGTTTGTCTTCTACAAGTAAATGGCCTGCTTTCATTACTTGGGTATGTGAAACTTTTTTTAGTGGCATTTAACTGCCACATAAATTGTAGGTCTTGATCCTCGAGGAGCACCCTCTAAGACTAGACTCTTGGCAGAAAATGCCTTTTTGCAGTTTGAAAGTGGTTGGGTTTGTTCTGTGAATGAATGGGCAACGTGGTTAAATAGTATTGCTTTGCATGTACCCGTGCATAATAGCATAGGAGACTGTTACCTTTATGCGTGTGCTTACCTTAGAAAATTCTGAATTAACTTGGACATCTGTGCAGGCTTCTCAAGACCTCTGGCGAATGTGCCTTATGCATTTCAGTGAGCTGCTTTTTAGCCTGCTTGGGTTAGTTGATTAAAAAAAAAAAAAAATTTGCAATACTTTTGTGTAAGTCAGAGGTGCAACCTCATTGGTTATTTTTATGACCTTTTTTTGCTTTGAGATACTGTCTCAGACTATTTGAACTCTTTAGCAAGAGGTGATCCAAATGCATAAGGGCATGGAGAAGCTTGCTTGTGAAAAGGCTGAGCTATTTTACCTTTGGAAGTGAATGAGCAGGCGTAACAGTAAAGTATGAATGGTCTGGAAACAACAAAGCTAGAGCTTCAGTCCTGCCTGTCCTTGTGATGGAAGAATTGGGGAGGAAAGGCGGGGTGGGGGGATGAATGAGGCCAAAAGTTAGGAAATCTGTAGCGATTAAAAGGATATCCTTTCCATGCATCATGTAATTAGACTGTGAAGCTCATCTGCTGCAGGAAGTTGTTGAGACTGAGAATTAAACAAGATTAAAAAAGGAATTGGACAGATGATAACGAGTACAGATATTTCTAAATATCTGTATAAATTAATACCATTTTAAAAATTGATTGTTAGGATTAATCCCCAAATCCGAAGCTTATGCCTGATTAGCAACTAGAAGGAAACTTGACGTGTTCTTGCACATTCTTCTGGCTCATGAGATACTGTCAGAGACATGATGTTGGGTAGGGTTGATATAGTGTCTGATTTCCTGGCTTTTCCTATACATGCTTGTAAAGGAGACTAGGCAAGTACAATATTTAATTTGCCTGAGTCCTGGATAATCCATAAAAATAGTTTTAGGGAGTAGGGGTTTGAACATTAGGATTTACTGCAGTGTATGTCCAAATTGTGTGGATGTTTGAGAACTACAAATGTAATGCTACACTTATTCCTTTCTGTCCCAGCTTAACATCTTAAGCTTTTCATTCCAGTCAGCATACATGCCTGGAACTGTAGCTTCATTTCCATTTTAAAATTATGTTGCCTTTTATTTACTTTGCTACCAAAAAGCCCCAACAAAAAAAAAAAAAAAAAAAAAACCAAAACAAAACAAAAAAAAAAAAACACCTGTCTGGAGAATAAGGTGCCTTAATTCAGAAACTTCGTGCGCAGATGGCAACGTATTAGCGAGAAAAATTCTACCTCTCCAGGATGAGCCCACCAAATTTTGTCCTTAGATCTTCATCTTCTGTAAAAGGGCAGTCTTTTTCACATACTGTGAAACATCTATACAAAGATTAAACTATCTATGCTCAGATACTATGTCTCTATATTACACTTGGTCATACTACAATTTGGCTTTTGTTTTATTATTTACGAGGTGATTTTAGATGTAAACTGCTGCTTTGTAAGTGTGTTCAAATTTAGCTGAGGGTGTTCTTGAGAGCTACAATAGCGGAGAAAGCTTTAATGCTTATGGGTGCTTACAGGAATAAAAAAATTACTAGATCCTTTCAAAGGTGAATAAAAAAAGATGATTTGATCCCAAATATGATGAAAAACTCTTGTGTAATTTTACTTTACAGAAAGTGCCCACTGTAGTTTGAGTGTTTGGCACCTGGAATTTCAAAGTTGGCCTTCGAGATGCGTTGTGAAGGAAACCAAAAATCCAAGAAAATACTAGCTGTTTCAGCTTTCCTCTAGTTAGAGAGGATATTGGCCCTCGTTCTGCGCTGTTTTCTGTAAAAGATTTTTGCAAATATACTCTTGGAGGGGACAGAATGGGACATAGTAGTTCCCTTCTGCCTTTTAAAAGTCATGGCTCTGTGTTTCTGGGGCAGTGGGTCTTCTGACGCCCGAAGCAGTGGGCTCGAGGAATGGAAATACGTGTTGACCCTCTCCGGTCTCTGCTGGTGCAGGGGAAGCCTTAGGACCCAAGCAATTTGGTGCAACCCACCAGAAATCCCTCTTTGATTGTAACAACAGAGCAGTTAACCCGTAATTTAAACCTTTGAGGTGTGGTTCCCAGTCGTGGCTTAGATGCCTGTGACAAGTGGCTTACACTTGTTGGGGATTTGTAAGCAGGTGGTCAAAGTACCTGAAAGCTCAAGAGAGCGTCGCAAGAAGAAATACTAGGTTTCTTTCCATTTTTAAGAGATGACACAGTCCATTTGTTTTCCCTCACACATGCATTTGGGCAAGACAAGGTGAATGAGCAATGGTATCAGTCGGCTTCAGTACCAGCTTGCAGGAGGGGTATTGGAAAACGTATTTGACTTTTTTTTTTCTTTGCTTTTTTTTTTTTAAATGTGGTTTTAGGTTTGCAATGGTCATGAACAAAAGATGCCTGACAGTCTGTGCAGATCTGATGCTTGAATTGTTCAGTGAAGACGGGGTTTGTAGAAGGCTGTTGTATTGTCAAGACCCACTCTCTGTCTTTGATGCTAATATTTTACTGTAATTCTCTATAGCGTTACTTGTATCTTCCCTCATATCTTTAGTGGGTAAGGACACTTCACACAAAATAGTCGTCTTTGTTTCACAGGCTTGATTTATCCACAGAGTAAGCACAGAAGGGTCCTGTGAGGAAGATTATATATTGAATTTTCATAGAGTGCTTCCAGAAGGAGTTCGAGTTAAAGTCACATACGGCTTTTGGTGAAGCAAAAACCCTTTATAAAGGGTTTCTAAGAAGTTAATTTTCCTTGGACGTACTCTTCTAACATAATTTCCAAATAGGACTCAGAAGTCTGAAAAACAAATAAAACGTATGAACCATATCTTTCCTTCCGCAGCTCCATGATATAATTATTGTTTGGTGTGTTAGTGCCGTGGGGGAGCAGAGCATCCTTATTTCTGGAGAATTTTTGTAGAATTTAACTTTTAAAGGCTTTAGAGACAGCAGTGCGCCTCTGCAGAGGTGACTAGGAAGTTCTTATTGTCTCAGGAAATCCAAGCAGACTTTTACTGCAGAGCAAAAAGCTAATCTTGACTAAAGAACAAGGTCTCCTCTTCTAGATTTAAGCCCCAGCTCTAAAGCATGAAATAATTATTACAGTTTCTCAACAAAATGCTTAAGATTATTATTACGACATAAGCAAACAAATTTTTCATTGACGTCATTCACTCAAAGTGCTGCACCATTTTCAGCTGAAACTAAAAATTCCTGGCAGCAAAATGAAATGGCAAATTCAGACCAATCAATCTTGCATGGTAAGCAGGGCTAAAACTCATCTCTTCTTTCGTGCTTTCAGTTGCTAAAAATATTTTTTTTAAAATCCCACTGTCACACAGTAACTTCAGCAAACACTTACAGCGCTGGGGAGTTTCCCATTTCTGTGTGTAGGGACCTGGCTTTGCTAGCTGCAGTCGGTTGGTTGTAGCCCAGCTCTGCAAGGCCCTTCTCTGTCATGGTAGACATGCAGCGCTAGCTGAGTCTACTCTTGAGCAGTGATGTGTCCAAATGGGAATGCCTTGTTAGCCTAGACCTGGCATGCTTATTTTTCAGGTCTTCTCAATATTTATGATATTACAGATGATATTAAAATAAAGTTGAAGGGTTGTGTTTTAAGTATGGTAAGAAATAGAACTGCTTTTGGATGACTGAAAGATGACCACTACACTTCATGGGCTAACTGTGGAAGTGAAGGTGGTCCTTGCCAAGAGGAGAGTATATGCTGTGGAGTGGACTCGGTGTTGCTTTATGGATACAGTTAGAAAAGGAGCTGCATTGTTTTTCAAGTAAGTGTCCAAAAAGAAACAACCACGAGGAAAAGCTGGCTATCTAAATCCTGAAGGCGTGTGTCTGCTCTTCGCTGAGTTGGCTTAGCTCATAGCCTTGAGGCTGCCTGCTGAAGTAAATTTTACTTCTTTTGTCAGAAAACTCTCTTTGGGTCCTCTGGGTGTTCTGGTTTATTTCCACAACAAAGGAAATACAGAGTGAGTGATCAAGGCGTGTGTTCTCCTATGTTGACCTCTGAGAGTATTTTACTGTTGGAAGACCCTGCTTGGCCACATGTGAAGAAATGAAGAATGATGAGAGCTAGAGATTGTAATGATTCCAAGTGTCTGCAGGAAATACACAATTGCACTTTTATCACAAGTATGAATAGGCAATTCCTAGGAAGTCTTGGTCGAGTTTTGGGGTTCCTTAAGGTTTCAGCAGTTATGTTTATATTGGTTAAATCTTTGACCTTCAGTGGTACCTCCATTGTAAATTTTAGAAATCTGAAGTAGGGAATTTAATATTGCAGCATGGTGATGGTGTGGTCAGTACTGTACAACAGTCAAAAAACCAACAAAGTCCATGCTGCAGGGCATTTGTGCTCTAAAAATAGAAATGATACAGTTCACGTACCTAATGGATGATCAGAAGATGAATTTGCTGCTAAGCAGCGTAGTTGGAATACCGATGCCTTTAATAGCATTTTTCATCTAGTGTTTAAAAAAAAGTGGGCTGGATATGAAGCACTCTACTTCTGTATTCTGTCAGTGGCTTAAAAGGTAGTTTGTAAAGCACTTACCTCAGATAAGGTTTGAGGAATATCTCTTCTGATAATTAAACCAGTCATTGCACTTCTCATTCATTGGATTATTTTTTCCTTCTGGTGTTCTTTGGAATCATGCTGTGTTAGTGTTTCTCATAATCCTGGTTCTGTACCTGTAACACAGAAAATGAAAATGCCTTTTACGTGGCATAAATAATTTTACGTTGTATTTTTGGTGTGTACACATACTGCTTGGAAAAAATGGATGCTTGCAGTCTTAATGCTTTCACTCTTGTAATTCAGATTTTAATACAGGCCTGTTAGGTACCTGAGGATTTTTACACAGAAGACAGCAGTGAACAGTCTGGTCTAAACCAAAGCAGATAACACACCAGTAGCAAATAAGGGAGCCTTGAGTCTGTGATTTTGCGTTCCCTCAGTCAGCTTGCTCTCCTGGCAGCCCATGTGAGACACAGTTATAGGATATAATGAAGTAATACTGATGTTCCAGGTCACCAGCAGCCTATTTCAATACCTGTTTTTAATATAGAGCCTTTTTAAATAATGTTTACTTGATGATTTTCAAGAACAGCTGAGAATTTTTGCAGTAGGCATAACCGGTCTGGTGCTGTCAAATTGAAAAGGGTACACGAAGATATTTGGCTCCGAGACATTTTATTACTCTTCTGGCTATAAAACTGAATTAGTAAGAAGAGAGTTCAACCGCCACAGCTTATTGCAGGGATATTTTCTGTTTCATTTTATTGCCCTTTGAGGATTTGATTTCTTGTTATGATAATACAGTTAATTAGTTGTGATGTCTCTCTAACACCAAGCCACAGTCACTGTTTTGCTTTTATGAGTGTTAAACTGGTGCAGTGTAGCAGTGGAGAAAAGGATGCATATGCCCTTTATTTAAGTTGTATGCACCTGTATTTGACAGACATTGACATTAAGTAAGCTTTGAGATGACTGATAATCATGTTTGCATGCTTGTAAAAACTTAATCCTCTTGAGCCAAGAGTTGAATGTTATGCCTGGAGGTTTGTCACTGATGGGTTTGCTTTGTTTCACCACGGCACGTTTCATCGTATAGGTTTGCTAAAGGATGCTGAGGCTGGATTGTGTCCCTGTGCCTGCATCGGGGTTTGGGCACAGAGCAACACAGGTCTCATGTTTCAGCAAAGGCAGCTGTTCATCTTTGATCCCAGAGATCCTGACCAGGAAAACTTAAAGTGGTTTTAATAAATGAACAAGTTCCTATACATCAATTTTGCCATGGCAACTGTTCGTAGCCCATGATGAATATGACAGTTTAAAGCAGCTAAACTGAGTGAAAGAAAAGGATATGCTACCTTGTATTAAGTTGAGGTAAAGCCTACAGACTGGCAAGTAAAATAAGCTGTTTGAAAGTAATATGGTGAGGAGTCTTAAATCAGATGCAGACCTCTCCTCTCTCCCTGGTCGCCTGTAGCAGCCTTCTTCCTTCTGATTAGCCTTTGAGCAGAAGTTTGGGTTTGAGTTAGCATAAACTTCTTGCACCTGACACACTGAGAGTTAATAATCTAGATAATTTCAAATTGACTTGTTTGTGTGTTGGTACTCTTTAAAAAAATTATCAAGGTATATGCAATTGTTTCAGTGTAGATTAAGAAAAATACCTACTGCTTCCTTTAGTGCAACACTCTTTCTCAAGCCACTCTTTTCCCTGGTGTTTCTTGCAGGTGTTCCGCAAGGATCTCATTAGTGCCATGAAACTACCAGATTCTCACCATGTCAACCCTGATGAATATTATATCTTTGCGGACACATGGAAACAAGAATGGGAGAAAGGGGTTCAAGTTCCAGCCAGTCCAGAAACTATTCCACAGCCTTCTCTCAGGTAATGGCGATCAGATGCAGATGACATGCACGGAATGTCAACTTAGAGAGAAGATGGTCTCTGAAAAATAGGTTGTCTAAATGCAGTGAGCTTTTCTGTGTTATTATATGTAAATCTCCAATGCAGCAGCCTTCAGGCATGTTCTTAAACCAAACAAGTACCAATTTGGAAAACATTTCTGTGGCACTTCAGTCCAGATTTTGTTCTGTCTGTACACTGTTACACTATCGACATTGTGAGTTTAAAAAGGGGGTCTTTTTTCCTGAGTCACACGGTGCTATGGATTAAAAACTGTTTTTTCATTTGAGTATGGTGAGTTTAATAAATTAAAACTAAACTCAAATCTCATACATGTTACTTGAAGGGCTTCCCTATAAAGCATGGTGATACAGAGCAGTAGTCACACAATAGTTACTGATACCTGATAAAGTTACTCACTTGTTCATATAATTTAATTTTGGTTATTGTTGCCAAAGCTTTAACCCTTTCTGCCTTCTCTTGCCACCAATAGCTGCTTAACATTATAGAAGTTCAGTGATCTCAGTTTCAGGAGATATATAAATAACCTTTTGTTCTCTCACGCTGTGCTTAGACTAGGAGAACATAACACGGTAGTCTTGCAACCCTTCCTGGTGGAAACGGAGTGTGTTTCAACATAGAAATGTTATTGCCAGCATGGTCTTCGAGACGAAGATAAATGAATTGTCCAGTGAAAGCGCTGATGCCAGCATAATTTAATTTCCACTGGGGATATTGTCAGTACCAAGTTATTAAAAATAAATATATTGCATCTCATACCAGCAGTATTATATTAGAGGAAAAAATTGCTATAGATTTGGCTGGACCAGAGAAAAGAAAAGCTCACAAGGGAGCGAGAGGAAAAAATGAGCAAGGTGAACAGGGAGGAAGAATAGCAGAAGAACATTGTTTGTGCTAACGTTGACAACCCACATTGTCCAGTAAGAATTATATGGGATACTGCTTGACTGCTGCCTGCTCCTTCTTTATTCCTCTTGCCTTATTTCCCACAGCTTTTCTTTTCTCCTTATCCTGTGGAGGGTTAGCTCCAGAAAGCATGCAGAGCTGCTCACACATGGCACTGTTCCATTCAGTCTCTCCCTGGCTTCCTTTCACATGCAGGGCCTCTTGCATTGAATTCAGAGAAAGATTGACTTTATCTAGCTAAGGTCAGTCTTTCCATTCCCATAGGCTAGTTGACTAATCAAACGCTAAGTTTTATCTCTTAAAATAATTGAAAGATTGAAAACACTAATATTTTTCTCCCTTGCGTCCTAGATGATTTTTAGCTGTTTTTTCCCGTTTACATTTTTGCTTGGCATCTAAATGGTTCTTACATAACAAAAATAATACATTTGTAACATGGATGAAGTGTCATTTACAAAATAAGGGTAGACTGTTTATCCCAAATGAAGAGCGAGCATTTCTCCCACCCCACCGCCCCAGTAGAACAAATTAAGCTTTCGTGAAAAAGCCGGTATTTTCAACAAGTCAGTTGGCAAGATGTCCTTCTATTATTTAAGAATATAGTACAAAGATTGTTGGGGGGGTTGTGCATAATACTTTCTGTGGGTTTCAAAAACACTTGCATCATCGCACTAGTAGCATTCATTACATTGAAAATCGTATGCACAGTCTTACATTTTAAAAAGGATTCTGTGTACGTAGCAAAGCTTAGCACATTTTGTGTGAAGAAATGACATTTACAGAATCCTGTCTCCCTAGCCTGGCTACGCTTACCGGCTAGTTTGAAATCTGTGAAACACTAGGTTTCTTCACAATTATAGCAAATATTTCATGTCTTTCAAGGATGGATCTTAAAAAACCTGTAACTCTTAATTTCTTTTTTTTACTTTCACTCTAGGGTTGTAGCAGAAAAGGTGAAAGAAGTACTGTATACACGACCCAGGAAATACATCCATTGTTCCAGCCAAGAGCCCACAGAACCAGGTTACATCAACATTTTGGAACTGGCAGAATCTGTGTGTCGCTATGACTTGGATGACATGGACATCTTTTGGCTTCAGGAGCTAAATGAAGAGCTTACAGAAATGGGTAATTTTACAATCTGTCCTAATTTTAAAAGCAGCAGCTGATTTCTGCTGTTTGAGTTGTTGTCTGCTGTGTGAGATCTCTTAAAGATAGCTGGATGAGAATTGAATGGAAATGCTAAGGAAAACAGGAGGTAAAAATGCTTAAAATAATGGCTTGCTTGATCTGTTCATGTTTTATGTTTTACCCATTGTGCCTAAAAACTTCCTTACATCCAAAATCATGTGCAACTTCTGCAGGAGAGAAAAAGCCCACACCAGGTGGAATCAATTTTGGAACTTCAAAAGTTAAAAAATTTTGTGTAGGAAAAGCAGATGTTTCCATTTCTTAAACTTGAACATATTATTGCTACAAATTCAGAATTCTGAGGAGCTTGCGTGATGGGTTCTTAACAGACTAATTAAGTTTCACACATGTTAGGCCATTTAAAATCGGCTAAATAAACTCTTTTTTCCATGCAAGTTGTGGGTATAGAGGGCTATGAGGGGGTGTGAGCTATGGAAAATAATCTTGGAATTATCACTGGCATGACTGAGTTGTGGTGGAATAGCCTGTGTGGCTGGCATTCTTCCATGGATGATTGCAGGTCCTTTAGGAAGGACAGATGGGCAAAAGAGGGAGATATCTGGCATCTCTTGGATTTGCTGTTCACAAACAAGGAAGAACCTGTAGGGATGTGATAATTGATGGTGGCATTGGCTGTAGTAGCTATGAAACAGTGGTGACTGAGATCCTGAGGGGAGTGAGGAAAGGAAGTAGCCTTCTGGTCCTGGACTTGAGGAGAGCAGGTTTCTACTTAGTTGGGTAACTGGTAGGTGGGATCTGGGAGGCAGCTCTGAAGAGTGGAACTGCTGAAGAGAGCTAGCAGGACTTTAAGGACTTCCTCCTCCAAGCACAAGAAAGATCCATGCATATATTCATGAAAACAAGTAGATGTGTCAGGAGACCGGCTCGGTGAAGGAGGGAACTCATGACTGAGTTCCAGTGCCAGAGGATGTATGTAAGAGGTAGAAGCAAGGACAAGCTTCCCAGGCATGCAGGGATGCTGTTAGCAAAACCAGAGCTTTTCTGGGGGGCAGATCTCCATCCATGGACATTTTCAAGATCTGACTAGACATATCTCTTGAGCAGCAACCTTGTCTGGATTCACTGTTGACTCTGCTTGGAGCCAGGGATTAGGCTGGAGCCCTCTGAAGGTCCCTTCCCACCTGGAATGATTCTGTAATTCTTTTAATTCAGGGAGTGAGAAGATATCCAGGTATCGGAGAGAGTAGTTTAATGGCAGAAGACACCTTGTACAGGAGTCATTTATCTTTTCCATCTCCCTGTTTATCTGTTGCAACAAGGAATCCAAATTAGTAGCCACATTCTTGTGCATAGTCCAGCAGTTAAAATGTTAGCCTCTGATATTGTTACATGAATATCCCAGCCTTTGAAGGTCTGAGTAAATAGTGAACTATGGGCAACAGCATCATTTTTGACTGAGGATTTTGAGAGGATGCAGTTTGGAGATTTTTTGTAGCTGTGAACATCGTAGGGTTTCTTAATGCAGTGTATGTCCTGAAGCTGCAAGCTGAGGACCAGTCTCATAGCAAATCCTTTTTAAGTGGTTCTGCTTATACTCAGTTTGTCTAGTGGTAAGTGTATATAGCATGTGTAGTTTTCAAGTGAACAGACAGTATGGATTGCCAACAGTATATTTATCTACTATTTTACTTAAAAAACAAAAACAAAAAACCAAAAAAAACCCCAAACAAACAATAAAAGCACTTTCCATATCCATCGTGCTGATCACTCAAGTAGTGTACTGGATGGTACTGGGTGGTGGCAACTTTTGTACCTTTATAAGATCTAAAGTGTTCTTGATAAGTTTTATTTCCTAGGGAGTTAGTCTTCAGAAGAACATCATGTGTAATTTTGAAAGAATATTGTGTGTGATTTTGGATGTCATTAGTGTTTCTTAAAGTGATGGAGGTGGAGGGAGGATTGTATGGGAGCAGCTAGCAGTTACAGAAACTGCTGTCTGTCTTCTATGCTGTAGTGTTTTCTTCAATGTGCAGTCTTGTGTTTTATGTACAACTTTAAACTTTTACTCCAGTAGTAGTTCTGCTTGTATTTATAATTAGCCAGTGAGTGAAAAAGGTTTTCTATTTTTCTTTTCCTTTTTATTTTTAGTATGCGTGATGGGAGAGAAGATACTGTGTCTAACTGCTTTAGTTGCTAGAAGTTGTCCTTCTTTCTTCCTGCATCTCAGACTCGGTGAGAGGCACCTGACTGTCCTCTAATTCCCGTTCCCTATTCTTCATTGCAGGATGCGGGCCCCTGGATGAAAACACAATGGAAAAGACAATTGAAGTGCTGGAACGACACTGTCATGAGAACATGAATCACGCTATTGAGACTGAAGAAGGACTGGGTATTGAATATGATGAAGACGTCATCTGTGATGTGTGCCGGTCCCCTGACAGTGAAGATGGGAATGACATGGTGTTTTGTGACAAGTGTAATATCTGTGTCCATCAGGTTAGTGCCTGCAGAAATGTTGACGCTGTCCTGTGGTCTTAGTTTACCTTGGCAAGTGTGGAATTTGAACTAGTATTAAATGTTAATTGGAGGGCTTTGTGATTTTCTGGGTATGAAGGGCAGTACAATATGAAGTTGAATTTTTGTACCCTGACAGTTACAGTAGATTAAGTGGCCTAGCAATGGTAAATATGTGGGCATCTACAGTCTAATAGGAACATAAGTGTGTTCTTGGGACTTGCAAGTACTGCCTCTGTGACTGTGAACGATTTTTCTCCTATTATTAAACCTGCTTTTGAAGATAAACAGGGCTGGAAATGCTGGCTTGCTTTATATGTGAAGAATCTAAAGATCATTTGTTTCAGAACTGGGGTTTTTCCTCCTTGACTGACTAGTTAATTGACCAGACATGGGCTGTCCAAATTTAGCCATCTGAAACCACATGTAGGCACTTTAACAGACTGATCTTTTTAGAAGGCATAAGCACCTGCAATAACCGTGCTCTCAGTCTGAATGTTGCTCACGTTGATAGTGTTTCAGATATAACCAAGACTTTACACCGACTGAGCTCAGCATAGTCAGGCAGAGGTATCCTTATAATCAAGAAAGGGATATGAATCCTGTGGTTTCTGTGTGTCCTGTTCTGGAGGGGGTTGCAAGTAATACTCGGAAAACGTATCTGGCTGAAAAAAGGACCTGTCATCTCCCGGCTCGCAGTGGGCTGGCTTCCAGCCCGGCCGCTTTCCTGATCTGATTCATTGTGTGAAGCAGCCACGTGAGCCTGAGTGCCAGTAACGCGGCCAGTGACAGGAATACGGCCAGCAGCTGGGCCACCTGCTTCAGCCCCTGCCTGTGCCTGTTCTAAAGTAATGATGAATTTGCAGTCAGAGCCTTGTGGTTGCTGAGCTTGAGCTGATGGCCGGCTGCCTCCTTCCTCCTGACCCTTCCCCATGCCAGAGCTGCCTGAAACAAACTGGGGAGCGTGTCTGGGCTAGAGCTAATCCTAACAACAACAAGTCACTCTGTTTTTAATCTGGATTGGCCCTGGTTCACCACATAGCCTCAGGTCTGTTTGTCATCACACAGTCTGGAGGTGGTGGGTAGGAGGAGTGCGAGAGATTTCCTCCTTCACGGTGCCCTCTCGTGCCAGCTCAAACACATCGTGAAATTACTGGTTTAGTAGTCTAGGCCTCGTCCACTCGTTAGTTGGATTAAATTAGAAAATAGTTTCAGTCCATTTCCAATCACCTAAATGTGATCTTAGGTATAATGCCTCTTCTGCATTAGTAATAGGAAGAATGCTGGTGGGCATGTGCCACATAAGAGGAAAAAAAAATCACTTGTAAAATTTAGATTACAGCTCCCCCTGTTGGGTTTTTACAACAGTCATCACATCAAAATAGCATTTAGGTCAGTCAGTCTCGGCATTTCCATAATGCAGGATTTAATTCAGAAAAGTCCCCATCTCTCCAGGCCTGACATAAATGTGCAATATTTTATGGTATCGCTTCATATTAAGTACTGAGATGTTATAATCAGAACGCTGGGAAGGCAAGTGTGGGAATTTTATACTAGATTTGAATCTGAAAGACTGGTCACAGCTAATGATCCTGTTCTGTTGAGGCTTTCAATGTTACTGTGCCTAGAGATGGTGTTAGGAATGGTGGGATTTCCTCTGAAAGCCACCCTTTTGATACAGCTTTTATTTGGAGCAGCTGAGTGGAATTAGACCTTGGTGGCAGCCAATGGTTTCAGATACACTCAGCTTTAATATGCGTGTATGTATGTACAGCAGGATATATCTAGATACACATGTAGTTAGCCATTAAGAACTGCCAGGAATTTGAATCAGAAAGCAGACTAATTTTTTTCTTTTTCCTTTTTGTTTTTAATTCTCAAACCTAGCAAAACTTAAGAAATTTCTCATTTTCTGAGGGGTTAAGTGCGATACATAGGAAATAGGCCTAAAACCCAGCACCTCATAATTTCAGTATAAGCCGTAATTTTTGTTGCAATATCATATAAATATTCAAAGTAACAAACAATGCACAGAACTATAACCACAAAGGTAATTTAATGTTGCAGGAAATGGTCTTCAGTCAAACAGCTCATATCCCTTCACATCTAAACAGAATTATGTTAGAGTGTAAAGTTATTAGTGGTAGGAAGTTGTGATTTTAAAAAGGATTAGATGCAGAAGCTAATTTAAAGAAACGTCTACATTTCAAAAAATGCTTCAGAAATTTAAAAGTCACTAGAAACAGACGAAAGTTCACAACACCAGTGGTGCTGTGCAGTCACAATGGATATGTTTTACACTAAACAAACTGGCATAAAAAGACTTTGCTTTAGAGGCTGTTTATCTCTTTGATCACTTGACTCGTTTTAAGGTAAAGAAATTAGAGAAGGATTAAATAAAGGCCAAACTGTGCCTTTAGTATTTGAAACCTTTGGTCCATATGAATATTAATGCTTGTGTGTGAAATCATATCAGCACAATGATCTCAATACCTGTTTTCCTCCAAGGCATGCTATGGTATCTTGAAAGTACCTGAAGGAAGTTGGCTGTGTCGCACCTGCGTACTGGGAATACATCCTCAGTGCCTCCTGTGTCCCAAAAGAGGAGGTGCCATGAAAGCTACCAGGACAGGGACCAAGTGGGCACATGTGAGCTGTGCTCTCTGGATTCCAGAGGTAAAACTTAATTTCTGCCTCTTTCTTTGGTGTCATAGACTCCTCCTTGTCATCCTCCTTCTAGTTCCCTCCTCTGCCTTTTTATGTTCTTGTGATTTAAGGTATCTGTCTGGCTTAATACCAGACTTTATTCTGATGAGTCTGTACAGTCTGTGAGGACTGGGAGAGAGTCCAGCTTATGTTCCATTAATTAGTCACTTTGTCCCCTCCGTTTACTCAGCAGTCACTTCTTGATGTCATTATGGTATCTGAGTGACCTGCTAGAAAGGGTTACTGATGTGAGCTAGTGTTCACTGTGCGACTGCAGCTTCATTGTTTCTCTTATTTTCTGATTAATTTGTCTGCTCGCTTAAGTGTATAATTCGCATGCATACATCCACTTTGCATTACCCTATTGCATTATTTGTGTAGGATGGACTCTAAGATTTGTAGTTAAGGGGTTTTTTTGAACTAAAATTTTTCTGAATGGTGGGGAGATGAGGCTTTTTATCTTCTGTGTTATGCGTTTTTTATGTTATATTTTTATAAGCTTTTTTGGTATATCCGTGCATACATATATGGAGAGTTTAGTAATGAAGCTTTACACTTCTTCCTCTATTTTGAATCAAGTTTAGCATCACATTATGATTCTGTAAATGGGAATGTTCACTCGTGTATAGGTGAGGTTGGTGTTTAATTTTGTACTTAGAATATTTCTGTTTTCTTTCTGGTGAGATCCACAGATCCATTACGGTGGGTGGTTTAATGCGAGGCAGTAGCTAGATCCGTTGGCACCATGACATCAGGGGGATGGATGCCTTATTTTCTGAATCTTCTGCTTCCAAGTGCAGCCAGGCCTCAAGTTTGCAAAACTTTGAGGAAGACGTTAAGATTCTGGGTATTTTTTTAACGTAGCAGCCAGATGTAATGTGTAATTCCTAGCTCTGTCTCAGGCATATATCTACTTTTCAAGGAGGTTATCTTTGCAGTTGTACTTTCCTTTCAGGTCTGCTTGTAGTTCCTGGCATCTCTTCCACCTTTAAGGAGAGAGGAGTTGAGAAAAAAAAAAACAAAACATTTATTTTAAAATAAATAAATAAATAAATAAATCTTCTGACTTTTGCTCCTGTACTTATGAAGTGTCTTGGCTGGAAGCTCTCCTGGCTCTGAGCAGACCGGTTTTCCTAAGAGATCCTTTCTGCATGTGGTTGCCTTGATGCTCTTGCCAGCAGAAGAGGAACAAGCAGGTTTGGGAAGCAGGTGACGGCAGGGCAGGGAGCACATGCTGCCTTCCTGCCTGCCCACCTCCCTCCAGCTGCAGGAGAGAAGCTGCCGGGGAAGCACCCAGGTGGAGAGCTCGAACCCAGCTGCTCCCACAGCCTGTTCGGTGGCTCCAGGCCTCTCCAGGCATCAGGCACCTCCTCCCCTCCACACCAATGCCAAGCGAGTCAGGCACAGCGAGGAGGTGACACCTGCCAGTAGGGGCGGCAAATGCCTCTTGGAACCATTCTGTCTCAGTCTCCTGCGCTGTCACTTGTGAAACAATTCAGTCACCAGGGAAGCCAGAGAAACCTTTGGGAATCTCTGCTAAAATAGCAGGTCAGTTCCTCTTTGGAGAGTCACTGCGGCCTTATGTGCTGTGGGGGACAAGAAAGACCCAGAGTTTGAAGACCTAGGGATGGATACTTTAGGGGAGAATGTGTATTCTCATATACTATTTTTCTTCTCCTCAAGATAGTAGCACACTGGAACTCCCCAAAAAGAAACAGATGAATTACAAAGTCACTGCCATTTCCTCTTGTGGCCCTAATAAAATGGAGCAAGGCAGAATGCAGAGAGGAATGGGCCATAAACATGTCTGTGCCTTGTGGTAAAAGGCTCAAAGAGGGACTTCATGAGTCACCAAGTATAGGCTAGCATGGTTGCAGGCAATTACATCAGGTATTTTCCTTCATTAACTCATTCAGCACTGTCTTAAAATGTTTTTTCTTCCCTCCCTTCCTTGTGAGCTAATGCTGTCAAAAGGCTTTCTTGACCCTCACTTGACTGATTGGGACGTTTGAAGGTTTTTACTTTTCAAAGTGTACTCATTGTTGGTTTATATCCTTTTATTCTTCTGCCTTTATTGTCTTTTAGTGTAAATGTGTAGTCTATTTCATGTTTCCTTAAAAGGCATTCTTTTAAAAAAATAATAAAAAAAAGAAACACTGAGACCAGAAAGCTTATACTGTTTTGAAATTCAAGGTCCTTCTCTGCCTTAGATGACCCATTGCAGTTACGTAATGTAACTCAATCAACGTGGTGTTAGCTGAAGCAGAAAGTTATTTTTTCCTTGCCACAACTGGAAGGGTATCAGATTGACTCTCCTTAGCTGCTGTTGTGAGTGGCCGTGCTCCAGCCACTGGGCTGCCCTTCCCAGCCACCGATGCAGGTCATTGTGCACTTGTGCAGCTGCTGGTGGCAGGGGAGCAGAGGACAGCAGGGTGAAAATGAGATGGCAGCTCGTATGCGTAACAGTTGCAGAGAAGAGGCTTCAGCAGCACATTGTCTTCACTCTCTCCCACTCCTAAAACTTCTTCAGAGTACAGCAGTCAAAATGTAACCTGGTACAAGGTGAAGAAATAACAGAGAAAACAGCTACGTGTTACGGCAGATGGATCATTTCTGCCTTGGGATGGGAGGTTTTGGGGAATGAAGAGGTTGGCTTCTCTGCTCTCTGGATCCCTTGTGAGCAGCGAAATTAAAACAGACTTTGCCTTGACTCCTCTCTTTGAATATCAGAAACATGCAGGCGGCATGAGGCCAGTATAAATAAATTGCACCTGACTCTGTGAGTGCCTCTTTGTGCTTTTACAAAGTGGGGTAATATAAACAGGCAGCGTTACAAGCTGAACGGACAATATTTCCAACATAAATGTTTCCTGACCTCATGAGTCCCCTCTGGGGAAGGAGCAGGGAGAGCATTAAAAGGGAGGGAGAGGGAGAAGGTGTGTGTCACTTCCCAGCTCCTGCTGGGAAGCATGGTGGAAAGCTGGTATTACTCAGTTTCCAGAAAAAATCACTGAAGATTCTGGTTTCTTTTTGAAAGGAATATAAACAACCTGACATGGCGATATAATCCCTTAATTTCCAAAGAAAGTCTTGCCTCTTAGTGTAGTGGTAACTGGGATGAGAATTATAGTCAATCTTTGTACAGTATTGTTTCAGAAACACCTGTGCAACATGTAACCATCTCTGCTTTGAGCAAGGTCAAGTTAGGTTGATGAAAGGCTCTTTCATTTTGGAAGCAAAAAATCTACATTTCTGGACATGTTTTTCTGGAACCATTCAAGCAGTTCAGGGACAGCTTTGTCACTTTCCCACCAATTTATAGGAAGGCCACAACAGATTAAATTGGTTGTCAACTCTACCTGATGAGGGCATCACATATTGCCTGCTTATTCTCCTTCTTGTCTGGTAAAACCTGGACCCTCTCTGAAGCATCTCACTATCTTCCTAATGAAGACTTCTGGAAATGCCATGCAGCAGGCTGACATCAATATATTCCAGAAGATGTGGCTTGCAGTTGGGGGACCAGAGGGTGAAGTACTATAACAAATATAAATCTTACTAGAATCAATTTATGTTATTAATTCATTAAATGCAATAAACTACTTTAAATGTGGAAATGATGAACCAAGTAATCTCTTGAGAAGGTGTCTTTTCGACCTATTTAAATGATTTTTAGAGCAATGGAATGATAAGGAGAGAGTAGCAAAAATACTCAGTTTGAGCATAGCAACTATGACTCTTGGATTTGATCAACTTAGCACTGCTCTCTCTGGATAAGTCTTCCTCACAGACGAGTTCTGCTGAAGCACAGCCTTTCCTCCTCAGGGATTAATCAGGTTTTAAAATGAATACGTGTATATCAAGTGATTGTTGATGTACCCTAAAAGGGAAGCTAGGAAATTCAGCTTAGGCTACTGGCTCTTGTAAAATCAATGGCTTAATTATCACATGTTAAACTAATTAAGCAACAGGCTGGCTAACTTGGTGAGGTGGGCTTTAAACTGAAGGACTCGGCGGGGGTGGGGTGGGGTCCAAAACAGAAAATCTCCACCTGGCTGGAGAGCAGCTCTGTGGAAAGGGACCTGGGGGTCCTGGTGGACAGGAAGCTCAACAGGAGTGAGCGGTGTGCTGCTGCTTCCAAGAAGGTCGATAGGATGCTGGGTAGCATCAAAAAGGGCATCACCAGCAGAGACAAAGAAGTCATTATCCCTCTCTACTTGGCACTTGTCAGGCCACACCTGGAACACTGTGTACAGTTCTGGTCCCCGCTGTACAAAAAAGATGTGGACAGGCTGGAGGGCGTCCAGAGAAGGGCCACCAAGATGATCAGGGGTCTGGGAAGCCTGCCGTATGAGGACAGGCTGAGAGAGCTGGGCTTGTTCAGCCTTGAGAAAAGGAGGCTTAGAGGTGATCTCATCACCATGTACCAGTACTTAAAGGGGAGCTACAAAGAAGATGGAGACTCCCTTTTTGCAAGGAGTCACATGGTGAGGACAAGGGGTAACGGGCACAAGTTACTCCCAGGGAGATTCCGATTGGACACGAGAGGTAAATTTTTCACAATGAGAACAGTCAATCATTGGAATAATCTCCCCAGGGAAGTGGCTGACTCCGCTACGCTGTACACATTTAAGACTCAGCTGGACATGGTGCTAGGCCCTCTCGTCTAAATTGTGCTAGAAAGGTTGGACCAGATGATCCTTGAGGTCCCTTCCAACCTGGTATTCTATGGTAATTCGTATAACCTGGATTTCCCTAGGAGAGTCCTACTATGGAGGTAATCTATGAAAACTACTGTAGCATAATACTCCTAAAAGTTTTCTAGAAAAAAACGATGGCTGTTAAATCTCAGCCTTAACTGATTTATTAAGGAATCAGCTTTATTCTGGCCTCACAGTGCCACAGAGCATGACCTAGGAACCTCCTTTCTTTGAGTTCTTAGATCTGACCCCTTTGAGAAGAGACCCCTATCCCACCACTGGAAATACAGCTCTGTTCTGTTCAGGTGAATTGTTCATAGAAAGCGTGGAGATGTTCCTAGCTAGAATCCTACAAAGATAATGTATGTCTGTTTTGATTTCCAAATTATGGGGGACAGTCCTTATTTCCTAGTATGGACAACAAGCAGCTGAGAAATTTCTATCATAATGGATATGTGGACATTAGTATAACAAAGAATAGGAAAAAGTATCCTGTGCTTATCTGAATTTTTTTTTCTTTCTTTTAGTATTAATATTCATAATCTGGTTTACCAGAGACAAATGGATCATCCAGACTAAGTATGTGAAAACTGGCACAAGAGAATATACTGTGCTTTGTAGTAAGAGAAGTTTGTTGTATTCTTTCTCAAATTATACTCGATACAATCTGTAGTTAGGAAAGTGTACTAGAATCACATCTTGCATTGGGAGCGCTCAGTGGAGAGGCAGAGCTGGGAAGCGAGGCTTTCCCTGGCTGCTGACTGATAGATCTGGTTCCGTCCCAGATTGTGAGCTAGCAGAAGTAGCTATTATAGCAGATCTGTGGATCTTAAAGAAGGAACTTCTCGGGTAAGTATGAGTAAGTGTTCCTAGTTTGTTCTGAGTAGCTTGTATTTTGGTCCTTTTTAAGTTAGACCTGTTAAAGCAGCACAGAAAAAAAAAAAAAGGCAGAATGGAATAAACTTAAGCATCACTTACTGCAGTCTTTCAACTGGTTCATAACAAGGCATGCTGTAGATGCCTCAAATGTTTTGAAGAATTGCAACTTCTAGCCACCAGGTCAAAGTAGTAGTATTCCACAATATTGTTTTCATGTGGGATCTTTTAGGGTCCCTTGGTAAGAAGTATGAGCACATGGAGATCTCACAGCAAGATAAATGTGTGGTCATATTTCTTCTTCTGGTATTAATGGAGAGCTTGTTTTTATTACCTTGATAACTATTTTCCATGCTGTTTTTTTGTTTACAGGTTAGTATTGCTTGCCCAGAAAGGATGGAGCCAATCACAAAGGTGTCTCACATTCCACCAAGTCGATGGGCTCTAGTGTGTAGTTTATGCAAACTGAAAACCGGTGCTTGCATCCAGGTACGTACTCGTCCTGTGGTAACTCTTGAGTCTATGTGAGAAGGGCAATTTTGGGTTTGCGTTTTTTCTTTCTGTGTTCAGAGATGCTTTACAATGCAGATGACAGATGCCTACTTCTTCATAACTGTTTGCTATCAAATTAGTTCACTAGCACAGAGATTTAGGAGTTAGTCTGATTTGCCTTCTTTTGAATAAGGCTGAGATGTGTAAGCGCTGCTATGATGTGGGTCAGAGATGGATAGAAAGGTCCTTCTATTGAACACTTCACAAACAAGAAAATACTAAGTCGGGTGATACCAACTTGAAAGACATCAACAGGTATTTTTAAGAGTGCTTAGGAAATATGTTTTTGTAGGGATGGGCTTTCATGTAATTAAGATAATTCTGTCCTTTTTTTTCTGGTTTGTTGCTACTGTTAGTGATTGAGGCGTTTTGTTTTCTTTTGTCTGTAGTGCTCTGTGAAAAGCTGTATCACTGCCTTTCATGTCACCTGTGCCTTTGAGCATAGCTTAGAGATGAAGACTATCCTGGATGATGGGGATGAAGTCAAGTTCAAGTCGTATTGTCTAAAGCACAGCAAGAACAAACAGAATTCGCTGCCTGATGTTGATGAGCACCCCAAGAGCGTGTCAGACCAGAAGCAAACAGAGAGCGAGAAAACCAGTTTGCGAGCCCAGAAACTCCGAGAGCTGGAAGAAGAGTTTTACTCACTAGTTAAAGTGGAGGATGTTGCAGCAGAACTGGGCCTTCCTAAACTTGCTGTAGACTTCATCTACAATTACTGGAAATTAAAGCGAAAAAGTAACTTTAACAAACCATTGTTTCCTCCCAAGGAGGATGAAGAAAATGGCTTGGTGCAGCCAAAAGAAGATAGCATTCATACTCGCATGAGGATGTTCATGCATTTGAGGCAGGACCTAGAGAGGGTAAGAGTTTAACTGGTAAAAGTGGGAATGGGGGAAAAAAGTAAGGCCTTTTAACTCCAGTCTCCTGGTATGCTGCATTGCCTGCTGCAGAGACACTCAGGAACTGTCCCTTCTCAGTCCAGTGAGAGATCCAATGTGAAAGGAGTGCTTCCTGACCTGCTTAGAGGTTATTCCTTTATGTATTTTAAGATGCATGTTTCTATGCACAATGGACATATTTGCTAACTGACTCCTTGATTTCAACTTCAATTGTGTAAATGTTTTAAAAAATTGAGTAAATTTATTTGACCCAGCTGTAGTAGTTGCTAGTGATACAGGTTCAATAACAAAAAACGTTACTTTTATTAAACGAAAGTAAGTGCAAACAGCAAAGCAATGGGGTAGGCTTAACAAATTCTTATCTTCCACCTTCTGTCTTGGGATGGAGGACTCTTGATTTGTACTTAAAAAGGTGTTTTGTAAAGGTTATAGGAGAATGGTAAATATTAGCCAGTTTTGGGTTTGGAAAAATCAATTTGCATAGGTAAAGCAGTAAGTATTCTCTGGTGAGTGTGCATTAAGCTTTTGGAGAATCCTAACAACATATTAAAGCAGAGTTTCTCACCTTCATGGTTTGAAGGCAAGTAGGTGAAGTCCTAGATGGTTAACTTCCACGGTGACTTTTTGGCTCCACACGCACAGAAGAAGAATGCTGGCCTGTACTCGTACCGCTTCCTGTGACAGCTGATTCAGGAGTCTTACTCACCTCTCTTCCTCACCAGCATGCTGGTGTCAGCTAGCCCCAGGTAGCGGGCAGGCTGAATCGCTCGTCGCTCTCTTGACCTAGATGCTTTCACTGCACGTAGCTGCCTTAGGTGCTACAGTTGGTTAGCGGTCTGAAAATAAGCCACTGAGTCTACCACTGCTTGTGGCTTTACTGAGAAGGAGGAAAAGGAAATTATCTTTTTATCAGTAGCTAGCTGGGCTCTTATCAGATTGCCAGGTAGCTGGTAGTTTGAAAAGATGGAGTCCTTCAGCAAAATTCAGAGTGGGAATTTATTAGGAAGGCGTATGTAGTGCGTTTTTCCAGCAGCTCGTGTGGGAGGAAGCCAGGCCTGTTACGGCTCAGAGGCTGCCCTTAGGTTGTCCTATTAGCTAGCGATCACCTGCAGTTTTCAAGAGCTTAGAGATAGGTAGTGAATGTAAAAAAAGTTAACAAAATATAAAGTAGGTGTGCTAAATGTGATATGGAGACAAGACATTGGGGAAGAGGGGAAGGAAAAACAAAAGAGAGAAAATAGTGTTGTAAGAAAAGGGAAAACAATATTGGGGAGAGAAAAGCATAAAAATACAGGAAGATGAGTGTTGGAGCTGAGATTTGCGCTTGTCAGTCTAACTGTTGTCTTGCATGTAGTTAGAATCAAGCTCAGATCTCCTTTTCCAGGAGCACTTTGGATATGGATCCTTATTTAAAAAAAAAAAATCCATAACATGGTGCAAATGGGAGGTTGAGATTTTGGTTGGGGTTTGTTTTTTTTTTTTCTTTCAAGAAACCATTTCAAGCTTTTTCTTTTTGCTTGGGTTGATTTGCTCCAAATTTTATTAAAATTGATGTACTTATTTTGAGTGGAGGTGCATAACAACCCCAGGCAACGCTACAGGCTTGGGGAAGAGTGGCTGGAGAGCTGCCTGGCAGAAAAGGACCTGGGGGTGTTGGTTGACAGCTGCCTGAACATGAGCCAGCAGTGTGCTCAGGTGGCCAAGAGGGCCAATGGCATCCTGGCTTGCATCAGGAATAGTGTGGCCAGCAGGACCAGGGAGGTGATAGTGCCCCTGTACTCGGCACTGGTGAGGCCGCACCTCGAATACTGTGTTGAGTTTTGGGCCCCTCACTACAAGAAGGACATGGAGGTGCTGGAGCGTGTCCAGAGAAGGGCAACGAAGTTGGTGAAGGGTCTAGAGCACAAGTCTTATGAGGAGCGGCTGAGGGAGCTGGGGTTGTTTAGTCTGGAGAAGAGGGGGCAGCGGGGAGACCTTATTGCTCTCTACAACTACCTGCAAGGAGGTTGTAGCAAGGTGGGGGTTGGTCTCTTCTCCCAAGTAACAAGCAATAGGATGAGAGGAAATGTCCTCAAGTTGAGCCAGGGGATGTTTAGGTTGGGTATTAGGAAAAATTTCTTCACCAAAATGGTTATGAAGCATTGGACCAGGCTGCCCAGGGAAGTGGTTGAGTCTCCATCCCTGAAGGTATTTAACAGACGTGTAAATGTGGTGTTTAGGGACATGGTTTAGTGGTGGACTTGGCAGTGTTAGGTTCATGGTTGGACTTGATGATCTTAAAGGTCTTTTCCAACCTAAATGATTCTTTGATTCTATACTTCGTACTATGAAATGGCTGTGTCAAAGTTTCTGAACTTCCTGAGATTTTTCTGCTCAGTTATGTCTTGGGATGAAAATAAATTTGGGAATCTTGGAATTTCCATTCTGGGGAAAGAGGTTCCAGTTCTGAGCAGATGGAGTTGAGTGCTGCGGGAAGTACGTTTGGCAAATATCTTTCAACCAGGCCCTACGCTGTTTCTGTGTTCTGAAAGCTCTTTTAAGTGTTTATCAAGAACTTTCAGTGCCTCTTCCTGTTCTCATTACGTTAGGTGGAAATATTGCTGTTAGCTCAAACAAACAGTGAAAGTAGAATTATGTGGAACTAAATCATAGAACCATAGAATCACAGAATGGTTTGGGTTGGAAGGGACCTTCAAAGATCATCTAGTCCGCCTCCCCTGCCATGAGCAGGGACATCTTTCACTAGATCAGGTTGCTCAAAGCTCTGTCCAACCTGGCCTTGAACACTTCCAGGCATGGGACATCTGGAGACTTCTCTGGGCAACGTGTTCTAGTGTCTCACCACCCTTATCATAAGAAAAAAGTCTTCCTTATGCCCAGTCTAAACCTACCCTCTTCCAGTTTAAAGCCATTGCCCCTTGTTCTGTCACTATGGGCCCTGGTCTCTCTCTGTCTTTCTTAAAATCCTATTTCATAAAATGAGAGGCTGCAATAAGGTCTCCCCGGAGCTTTCTCTTCTGTAGGTTGAACAACCCCAGCTCTCTCAGCCTTCCCTCACAGCCGAGGTGTTCCATCCCTCTGATCATTTTTGTGGCCAACAGGTCTATGTCCTTCTTGTACTGATGGCTCCAGGGCTGGACGCAGCACTCAGGTGGGGTCTCACCAGAGCAGAGTAGAGGGGCAGAATCACCTCCCTCGACCTGCTGGCCACGCTGCTTTTGATGTAGCCCAGGATACGGTTGGCCTTCTGGGCTGCGAGAGCACGTTGCCGGCTCATGTCCAGCTTTTCATCCACCAGTACCCCCAAGTCCTTCTCTGCAGGGCTGCTCTTGATCCCTTCATCCCCCAGCCTGTACTGATACTGGGGGTTGCCCCGACCCAGGTGCAGGACCCTGAACTTGGCCTTGTTGAACTTCATGAGTTAATGCAATGGAGTGGGAAAACAAACTGCTAAATGGGTCAGCCAAAATGTGTAGATTGCACAAGAAGCCAGAGTGTTCTTTTAGAGGGGATCTACGTGTTAACTTTGGTCCAAACAGGCTGGCTTTCTTGGGTAGCTTTGTAAAAAGTATTACTTTATAATGTTGCAATAATTTTAGGGGGAAACAAACATAGTTCAGCTGTTAAAAATCATTCTATGAAACACTTTGCAGGGAACTTCTGGGAGAATCCAGAACTACCTGCAAGTAACAGGTAACATCCTTGGCATCATACCTAGTGGAAGCAGGCTTACAGACAAGCAAGTCTTAGAAATTGCTTACTTTTCCTTTGACTGGAACTCTGTGTTCACTCAGTGTTCCTATAGATTAATATATATTTTGCCATCTTACAGAATATATTCAAGGCATTCAATAAATTGGCAATTAAAAAAATTCCAGGTTATTTTTTTAATTCATAGTTACATATGTTCAGTAATATTCACAAGAACTTTGCCAAGGAATTTTGCACATAATGTTGTTTTAATTCTGTTGTTGATGCACTTTTTTTGACTACGTCAGGATTTATTTTCTTATTGCCTATTAAGTCTCCTGTTATTCCTCCGCAGGTAAGAAATCTCTGCTACATGGTAAGCAGGAGAGAGAAACTGAAGTTGTCTCACAGCAAAGTACATGAACAGGTCTTCAATTTGCAAGTCCAGCTCATTAATCAGGAAATTGCTGCAGGTAATCATATAAATGTAAAATACTTAGAAATTCTATCTGTATTTAAACTAAAAAGCGTGTTCTCTTTATGTT
Organism: Platalea leucorodia; assembly: GCF_965183815.1. Taxonomy (NCBI): domain Eukaryota; kingdom Metazoa; phylum Chordata; class Aves; order Pelecaniformes; family Threskiornithidae; genus Platalea; species Platalea leucorodia. Next base: position 74,120,745 of record NC_138824.1, read on the forward strand.
CCTGCTTAGTGTTTTTAACATTGTAAATCTGCCTTTAAAAACTTTCTTCAAGTACACAGTCAACGAAAGTAGCAACATACACAAAATGCTTTAATCTCTTAAAATATTTACTTGGATATTTCTTTATTTTATGGCCATTTCTGGTATATGCCTATTACTTACCAATCGCTATAGCATCCAGATAGCAGAAACAGGCTGGTGGTGATCTCTAGGTTTTCGCCTCCTTGGCTGCTGTTTTAGGGTACTGTTTCCCCGCAGCAAGCTCTGCGCTGCTGCCTGGTTCTCCAGCTGAGAAGGTTTTTTGCTTGTTGTCGGTAGGTGGTTCCTTCAGGCAAAAGAGGAGAGTGACTGATAGGAATCGCTGCTGTTCTCATGTTGCCTTGCATGCTTGATGAACAGCACAGAGAGGCGTTTCTTAGCCTGCCATCTGCAGTTACTCTTCTTCCTTCAAAAAGGGTTTAAGTACTCTGGGTTTTAATAGTGAGTAGTAACTGCGTAGGAATGCTGATGTACCAAAACCCACTCTGCCCTTCATTTTTATAGCAACCATCTTGAATTAAGGAACACAACATTTGGCACGAGGAAGAGTATATATTACAGTGCAATTGCTACTTTTTTTTTTTTTTTAATAGGGAAGGCAGCTATTTCTTCAGTGTGAAATTAAGATCTCTGTTCTTTCAAGATATATGTTATGGGTTTTGTGACCAATTTAGAGTGAAGTTTGTGTGCTTTTTTTTCTACCTTTGAAACATGGATAGGTTTCATCAGTACTGACATGGTGTTGGTTTTTTGTTGTTTTGGTTTTTTTTTTTTCCAATGTTGTAGATCGGACTAGTACTTTGTGGAAGCAGCAGTACTCTAAAGCACTTTGGTTTTGTGTAAATACATTTTATTAGATATGTCTACTACATTTGTTTTATGTCTTTACAAATACAAGTGCTTTTTTAATGCTTATTAGAATAGCTTGATAGCTGCTTTGCAGTGGTGCTGTACGCGTATAATATCATAAAGACTTGTATATTGGGGTGAAAAGACTTCTAAAGCGTAGAGAATTTTATAATACAAAGCAGAGAGTTGAACTAAGTCCAAATTGAAACTCAGTTTGAAGCATTGTTTTTTCTCCATCCAAAAACTGAATATGAACCTTTTTTATTGCTTTGCTGGAACTACTTCAGTCGTATCTCAAAACTGGTTCAATTCACTGGCTTAAAGCCCTGTAAAAAGGGCACATTGTTGTTTTTAATGGAAATGCTAAAGCGCTTACCTAAATTCTGAAACGGTGGATAATTTGGATCAGTTTTCTTTATCCCAACTTCTCTTTAATGTCCTAAAATTAATTTCACACTAATTGTTTGCAAATGCTTGTTACTGTTGAATGACTTTCTAATGGACTGTAAAACTTGTTACAGATAACAAAAGGATACAGATAACAAAACGTTTTAAAAAGCCTTTTTTTCTGCTGCCCCCTTGTCTCTTTCTCTTGCAGGCCACACCCTGACAAGTGCACTAGAGAACACACTGTTCTACCCACCTCCCAGGATCACCCTGAAGTTAAAAATGCCCAAATCAGCACTAGGAGATTGCAAAAATAACTCGCTGAAGCCTGGCAACAGACCGCTTTCTCCTGACAACAGCAGCACTGTTTACAGCAAACGGAGCGTGCCGATGTCAAAGGAATCGTTTGAAATTAAAGCAAAATCTTACTCCAGGTATCAGCATGACAGCAGAAGTAACGGGTTGCTGGCAGGGATTGGCAAGCCTCGGAGCGAGGCGAAGGATTCTGGTCCCACGCAGATGCCCGAGTTTCACCGGGGCCAGCCATCCGGGAAGCCCTTAGCACTTCAGGCTGCTTTGCACGGACAGTCTTCCATTGGGAACGGGCGGGTGCAGCAGGAGAACTCAAGGCTGGCGGCCAAGTCCAATGGTCTGATGGGCAGGGCGGGAGACGTGAGCCAGAGAGACAGCTCCAGCCAGACACCCTACGAACAAGAGTCCATGCTCACGGCTCACTTGGCCAGCCAGAGCGGTTTCAGAAAATCCACCATAGAACATTTTAGCCGGTCCTTTAAAGAGGCTACCAACAGTCTGGTGAGGACCACGGAAGATCTCCGGTGCTGTGAAAAGCCAACAAGAAGACTTGCAACAAAAGATCGCTTGTGGAGCAAGCAGACGCTTGAAGGTGCTCCGTACCAGGACAATGACGGGTACTGTCCTGACTTAGAGCTGAGTGACTCTGAAGCAGAAAGCGATGAAAACAAAGAGCAAGTGAGGTTAAGACGAAGTAGCTCAGAGACAGAAAGCCCAAGTAAGGACTTTGGAAGAGATTGTCACAATAGAAACAAAAAGAATATGATTTCTCACAGTTCGGTACAAAGGTGATTAGAAGCCCCCACGGGGTAATTCAGCCTTTACATATTCCAGTGTACCAGTGCAAAGCTCAGCATCAAAAGGTTCCAGAAAATAGTCCAGGACCTACGTTAGGAAGAGTTGAAGTAGGGGATGGGGAGAGGGGAGAGAAATCAGAGTAGTTTTGTTCAACTGTGAATTGGCTTGCAGTCTTCGCAAGGTTAACTGCGGTGTTGCAAAGTCATGTGGAAATTGATGTGTTTTATCAGAGGGTAACATCTGGGAGAGCACGAAGTGGTTAATCTTTGCATAAATTCAGGAAACTGCTTCCCCCTTGCCAGCTTACGTGCGAGGCAACGTGTTCATGTTATGTCAATCTTGTGGTGGTGGGCAGGTATTAAAGAAGTCCTTGCATTGGTCTAATGTGTTGCAAGAGACTGCAAACGGAGACACTGAAACTGCATTCTTACGGCACCTGCAGTATGGCTTTGATCCAGCAACGCACTTGCGGGTGTGTCAGGAAGTTAAGCATGTGAAAAGTCCTGCTGGTTTCCCCTGGGAACGTTTGTGCTCAGATCTCCGAGCGCATGCCGGTGTGCTCTGCTGGATCAGGCCCGAAGTGACTACTAAGTGGTGATCCTCTTCTGCAGGAGGCTTTGAACTGCAGTGGTGTTTGCAGGCTTCTTGCAGAGGGCGGAAGCAGGCGTTGCTGGCGCTGCCAAACTCGCTGACCTCTAGATGTGCCCCCGTTCCCTGCTCTTGCTGAAGGTTGTGTTTCTCTTCACAATAATTTGCTTATTTTGTAAATATACAACTTCTAGTACTTCAGTTTTTTTAATCTCTGTACATAGTTGCTTGTTGTGGGATGCACTTGTAAATATTTTACCCAGCTAACAAGTACAGATGGCTAATTTTGTGGATAGTGTTTACAAAAGTAGATGTACTACTTCAAAGAAAAATGCTATTTGACACTTAAATTTAGGCAATCACCGGTGATGCCAGGCTCCTCTTGAAACTGAGATTTCATGTCCAGAGGTGTTTGTACCTGGTATTTTTAAAGTAAGCTGAATTACAAATAATTTTGTCTGAACTTCTCCTGCAGGCACAAATTTTCAACCCTAGTTGCCTGAATACAGGCGTAGGAGCCTTATTTCTGGCATCCAGGTCTGTAAAATTTTAGCCCGTTGTGATTTGGAGTATGTTTTTTTTTAATTGATGAAAATGTATTATTTTATTAAGCTGCTTTTCAACCTCTGGATCAGTTGCTCTTTCCCAAACTAACACTTTTTTTGTATGTCCTTTAAAATTGGCAGTTATTAAGTAGTGAGTAAATTTCAGCCAGTACTGAGGAAGCGAGAAGGGAGGGAGGGGAATCCTTTTCTGTTCGTTTCAATGACAGGGGATTTTTGTTTGAATGCAAACAAACTTCTTGTTTTCCAGATGGCATTGTGTTGATCAACAAGGTAACTGCACTGTTTTTCTCTGAAATGCTGTACATTTCATAGATCCGCAACACCCTCTGTCCCCATATCACTGGCTGAAACGGGCAGTAGGTTGCATAGGGCACGTCATGCAGCTCCTTTCTGTTGAGGGTTCATTTTGTCTAGAAACAAAAGGTGTTCCCCACTCAGCGTGAAGATGACTATGCAGAATCCAAACGACCACCTGTTTTTCTTCATAATCTTAATTTATTGCTTTTAGCTTGGGAAATGGCAACGACATTTTTAGATTTGTTTTAAACTCTGAAATCTCCCTAGTTTGCAATAGGACTAGCAGGTCAGGGGCTGGAGGACTTTTCAGTAGTGAAATAAAAAAAAAAAGTATACTTGGCAATTCTGCTCTGTTTGCTTCATGCATCTTAAATTTTTTTTTTTTTTTTTTACTTCTTGATTTTATGTATATTTGTGTAATTGATCTTTCTAGAGCTGTATCTTCAAAATTATTTCTTTTGGTGTAAATATGCAGTAGCATTTTAGGTTTCCACATATTTTATTTTAACGGGAGATGCTTTGTGTTCTAAGCCATGGGTCATTCAGAATAAGTAAACAAATGTCTGTTCATTTGTATTCCAGTTCTGATTCTCTTAGTTCTCCTTCGATATTTATTAGTAATCCTCTCTCGCTGGTCATGAAATTTTATGAAGCGTGTATTGGGAACACTTATCTGGGAGGTCAGCAAAGCGTTCATGCTATTTTGTGGCCGGAAGCCTATGACAGAGGGGAGGGAAAATGGTGCTTTAGCAAAACTCAGCATTTCTGCTCTTCTGGGGTTATTAATTCAGTTGTTTCCAGTCTGGGCAATGGTTTTGCTAATTTTTACATGATTTTAATAGATATATGAAGGAGCCCTTGGTTATGTAGTTCTCAAGTATTGTCCCCAAAGTGCATTTGCTAGTTTTTATTGTGTGTTCGGTGGCTAACTGTTTGAAGTATTACCTCTTAACCTTATTTGTCAAATTTTTTTTGTGTTTTTGCATTTTGTTTTATATATATAAATATATATATATTCAATTTTCCAAGATGGACTCGGTCTTTTTCAGATGTCCCCTTTTTACAAGTACTTTTTCATTAAATTATGAAACTGCTAACAGTATTTCCATTTGTTGTGATTTATTCAGGGCTTTACCCTCTGTGTCTAGCAGGTTGTTAAACTCATCAGTCTAACAGCAGAACTGTGTCCATCAGGAGTAAATTATTTCTGCAGAGTTGGCAATACTTTAACAAGTTGAAGTGTCAAGGAAAACCTTTCCCCTTCAGCCTCCCCAAAAAGAGTCACTGAACACTAATTTGCTGTGTGTAGCAAATAGCCCCAGCCTGGCTTTTGTTTCTGCCTAGCTGAGCAAATGTAACAGACCATTTGCTGCCCTGGCCTCACTTCTTAATATATGTGCTTATACCTTAGTATGACTGTTTTTTCCCTGGTTGGACAAATTAAGTTACAGACAGAGAGGCATAGCGAGGCCTTCTGTCTCGTCCCTCTTCTTGTACGCTCGCGCACACGCACAAATGAATACTTAACAGTCAGCTATCGCCGTGTGTGTGCGAAGGACAAATCGGTGCAAGCAAGTTCCTGGGTTGATGTTTTATGTTGGTTTTGCATGACCCGTTGCTGTAGTTCCCCCTGCTCCCACAGGCCGGTGCTGTGATATACCTTGCTGGCAGAGAGGAGCTGCTTCCGGTGCCAGAGCAGGGGAGAAGGCAAAAAAAGAGGAGGAAGACAGAGAGGAAGGAGCAGGTGTAGCTGCACAACCGATCCCACAGCATCCCTCCTGCTCTGATCCGATAGCATCCCTCCTGCTCCCATCGGCTCGGGAGCTGGCAGCGTTCGAGAGGGGCTGGGGGTTCGTAATCCGTGTGTGGGAGGCAGCAGTGACCCTCCTGCCTGTGGCGGGTCAGGCAGCGGCAGAGCGAGCAGCGAGCTGAGCGGAGCTGAGCGGCCAGCATGCTTGTGGCCTGGCGTACGGGCAGGAGTGGCTGAGCAGGTGGCCCCAGGCAGGCCACAGGAGGTGGGCTGGGTGAAAGGGAGCAACGAGTCCCTCGGCTGGAAAGAAAACAGGAGGAAAAAAAAAGGAAGAAGGCAATAAAGGTGCATACAGAAGAGAGGAAAAATCAGTACTGGGAAGAAGCAGTAAGTGTTGGCTTGTCAGCCATTTTTCAGGACCAGGATTTCTCCTTCCCTAAAGGCGGTCTTGCAACAGATTCCAGCAACTGCCTTCCTTTTTGTGACTTTCTGGCTGGCGGCCTCCCATTCCCTTTGCAAGTACAGTCTGCTTGTGGCTGGGATGTGGGAAAGACAGGGCCGCGGAAGGAAACTGGAATCCCCGTTACTTTGGAAACAGTTGCTGTTGGTTTGTAGAGTCTTTACAAGTAAGTGTAGTTACTTGTTGATGGTAACTGGGGCCAAGCTCTCACAAGCACTAACAGGGGCTGAGCGGTGATTCCCAGCACCATCATTCCTGCATTTATGCCTTTGTCCAAAGAGAAATGTTTCTCAGCTATAACTTGCGTATCTCATTTGTAGAACGTTTTCCTTGCACCATGAATCCCAAACCATGGAAGGAGGAATTACAAATGTTTAACTATTAAAAAGCCTGAAACGTTCACTTGATTTTGATGTGGTACCTCACCGATGACTAGGCCTCGGCACACAGGCTGTACTGCAGACACATGATGTGTATCTGATACCTGGGAGGGACTGAGCGTTACCAGGTGTTCAAAGCCTGCCTCTGTGAGCTGCAAAGATAATCCAGTGAAACCAGTCATTTCGATTGTTCTGAATTTTGATGATCCCAGTACTTGCGAAGGTTTAGCACTGCAGGGAATTGACACATCTATTGGGAAAACACGCTTTTGATGTGAATTAATGAGCAAAAGGAAGCTGCTTGCACAACCTGGGAGCTTGGCATGCAAGGGAAAAATACGGGGGAAGGGCAGAGATGGAAAACAATGGAGTGCCTCAATGCAGCTTCTTCAGGAAGAAGTAAAGACTCACAGGCTTCGGGGTTCTGCTTTCATGAGAGATGCCCTGCTACTGCTGCTTCTGAATCTTCCTTTACGCCACCTTCATGGCTGAACAGGCTTTTGCCCCTCCCGCGGTGCAATTCTGTAACGTACCCCTCTTGCAGAGACCATCCTGGGGTAACCGCTCCCGGGCTCCACTCCTGACCAAGTCAGCACATCCATCAGCCACTGGACTCCTCTGGAGCAATGTGACAGAAGTGGATTAAAGTGACGGCAAGCACAGCTTTCTGAAACAAAATCTTACATGGCAGTTGGATAGGTGGTTTGAAAATAGCAGATGTGCATGCCTATTTCTGTTCCTCAAGTTAACCCCTCTGGAGATAGCTTGGATAAGTTTGTGTGACTACCTTGTGTAAGGAGAAGCAGCCTTGGCTATTTGCTCATTAGTTTCCCTGCCTCTGTGAGTACAGCTTCCAGATAATCTTTCTCTTTCTTCAGTAGGCTTCTCTTGGCTGGGACAACCTCCTGGATCCACCTTGCCCTGCCCTTTCTCTGGGATTCTTCTTTTGTTTCAGGCTGGGCAGACCCTCCCTGCCTTCCCATTGCTTTCTCAGCAGCCCTGAAGCTGGGTATCTGCCTCACCTAGGCTGCCTTATCTGAGACATTGTTTTAAATCTCTGGGTAGGCTCTGTAATGACACCTTTATGGTTTCTTTTGACTTAACCCTCCTCGACGTTTTTTCTGGTTTCTGTTGTTTTTCCCCAGGTGCTGCCCCACCCACCCTCATCCTGGGGAAGAGCACTGGGCAAGGCAGGGACACCAGGCATATTTTGACAGAGTTCTGTAACAGCTCGGGAGGCGTCCTCCTGGCCAAATTGGCGGGCCAGTGTCCTGAGGAAGAATTTAAAACCTAGCACAACAGCAACGTATAAAGGAAGATGCCTTCAAGAAATCTCCTGGTCATCCGAAAGCCCTTGAACTTGTGACCAACATCAAGATATGCGACTCTTCTCATTTTCTGTTGTCTCAGCAACCACAAGGAGTCCACTGGAGTAGTACCTATAAAAAGAAAATACGTTACGTGCCATTTGGGAAAATGGCTCTGGTTATACCTTTGGAAGTGCAGGCCCTAGTGAGGGAATGAGATATCTGAGGGGGAGAAAAAAAAAAATCACTAAACTAGCCCACCCACTTCACCTGAAACCACGGCGTCTGGTTGCATTCCTTTGTCGTTCCATGTCTCTTATCTCAGAAGGGTGGTGCTGAGTAGTTTGGGAACCCCTGCCCTGGCATCACTGGCGTTTTAGGCTCCATTTGCATCTGGCTGAATGGAGCCGGACCAAAGTACTTCCCCTCCTTAAAACTGGTGGCTCAGCCATTGTTCTGTTATCTCCTCTAAAACGTAGCAGGAGCATTGCCTAACCCTCTCCTTTCTGATCATTCCTTCTACAACAAGCCAGCCCTCTCTCCTGGCTTCAGGAAGTACAGAGGCCAAAAGCTGGATGAGCCAGGTGATGCGGATATCCATAAGCAAGTTGTAGTTTACACTCGTTAGGAACGGCTAATCCAGAAAACAGACTTCTCTCAAATTGTCTTGTTGAACATGCTAAATGTTCAGTCACCCCAATCCTGCAGTTAATTTGAAGTTAGCTTCTGATTTGGGCCTGAAGAAGGGCTTGAGTGCCTGAAAGCTGCGAACACTGAAAGCACTGTTGCTAAATCAGCTGCTTGAATGAAAGATGCTGCCTTTCCCTGAAGTCCTGGCTCCCTTGCACGGCCTCTGTTGTGGCTATAATTTTGCAGCTGCCGTAGCACATATCGATGCTCTTTTCTTTTTTTATCCCGAGGCAAGCAAAATGCAAATCTGGGTCACGTGGGGTACAAAGAGCAGAAAAGTAAGGCATTAATGAAAAATGTCTTGGCCGTGCTCCACTGAAGAACGCTTTCTGAAGCGCCCTGTTCCCCGGCTGCTCCGAGCGCAGAGCAGAGGGCTGGCAAGGCAGCCGCTGGGCACGCGAGCTTTGCGAGGCAGCTGAAGGTGCCAGAGAAGGAGCCCTTGCAGGTGCTCCCGTGACAAGGACGTTGGCGGCGTGCGTGTGACGGTGTGAGGGGTGTTCGTGAAACACTTGAGAAGCTGGCTGCACTGGGAAGGGTGACACGTTTGCTTAGAGCACTACGTTCTTTGGTGTGAGATGCTTTTTCATGAGACCGTGGCCAGTATAAAAGAAATGATGCCAAAAGAAGTCTGCATAATAAACTGTAATAAATAGAGGCTACCGTTGCTGGTTCTGTGAGAGAAACTGCACTTCTAAGGCTAAATGCTTTAATATGACTTCATGGCAATTTGGTGCAATCCTTTTTAGAGAAGATTCCCTGTTTGAGATTCTTAATCCGTTCTGCATTAACTTCTGTGACAACGTGACAGCAATGGGTGTTAGACTTGATGTAACATATAAATTAATCGATGGGCACAAGTCTGCTGTTTAACACCCTTGTGCTACCTTCTCCCAAGGAGACATTTGCCAAGCAGGAAAATGGTGTACTTTGGCAAATGTTCAAACTGTATGAGTATTCAAATACATGACTGTGATCATCCAGACTAGTAAACAGTTGAGACTTCTCAGCAGTTTGATCTCTCCTGGACCTACTTGTCACTTAAATAAAAGCTTGATCCGGACACACAAGTCAATTCCAAGAACTATACTTGGCTGAAAACCAGTGCGTGGCAGTGCCAACTCTTGCTTTCCAGCCAACTGATGGCAGTGACCGATCTTATATTTCTACCTCTGCTCTTGCTTGGTGTTGGGTTCTTTGTTTTGGTTTGTTTTGGATCCCCCCCCCCCCCAAAAAAACCCCATATTATCTGTATTATCTGCTAGTGGTCAATTCCCACGTGTTCACTATGGTTGCCCTAATGGATGTAACAGCAGGCAGGCTTACACTGAGGTCGTGGCTCTTTAGGCTCCAGCGCCCTTGGCGCAGTCCCCGCTCTCGGCTGCACCGTGCCCCGCTGCGGAGGAGGCCTGACAGACTCCCTTTGTGCGGTGCGGTGCTCGGGGCAGCTGTAAGGTATCTGATATACGGCACTTGCACTTTGTACCAGGCGTGGATAAGGCCTACAGCCCTCCCACCTTCAAGCAGGGACGAGGACTAACACAGAAGTAAAACGAGAAGACTAAAGGTGAAAGATGAAAGATGAAGATGGCTCTAAAGATGAAGAAATGACAGGATCAGGCTCGTAAAAGGAAAGAACAACAACTGCGACCTTCCAGGAACCAGCATAAGCAAAAACTGGTTTCTTTTTATAACCCCTGAAATCGTCCAGCATCCCTTCTTGCCTGCAGTCCTTACGGGTGGGGGGATTTTTCCAGCTCTGTGGCATACTGGGCTGTTCTCCGGAACCGCTCAGCATTTCCTGACTGGCGAGAAGGGTAATGGCTGATGGCAGGCTCAGGGAACCTGCAGCCTGGGTGAGGGCTGTGACTTCCCCTTCAGGACCTCCTGTGTCACAGATCTATTCCTTATGCTCTTCGTGGTTGTGATAATAAGATTCCCCTTCCCCTGCTCCGCGCAAAGCAGGAGGAGTGAGCGTGCAATGTGCCCTACCGCGTGGAATAAACGCTGAGCCACCAGCCACTTCCTTTGGAAGCCACGGAGGTGCCGCATGTGCTCCCTGTCGCGCAGCTTCGGAGGCCATGGAGCAGACGTTGTGGCTGCGATGCGGCAGTGGGAAGTTCCCGGCGGGGAAGCCACGTGGCAGCACCCCCTTTGGCAGCCATCTCTTCCACGCTCTCCTCTCCCATGGTGAACTTGTACTGGCAGAAGACCTCAGCTGATGCTCTCTGCGAAGGGACCGCCCCCATGAATTTCTCCCTGCTCTACCTTTCGGCAAGCCTGGATTAGCCATTACAGAAAAGACAAAGCAGGAGTACTGTCCCATGTCACTAGAGATCGAAGTTCAAAATCTTTGGCGCTTCGGAAGAAGACCAGAGTTTGTGCTGTAACCCAGTGCTCACAGAAGCTGTTAATTTTCTCCCAAGGTGTGTGCCAACACGCAGCTTGTTCTGAGGCCTCCAAACCATGCTGGCAAACGCCTAAGTCAGCAAGGAGCAGAGAGACTGGCCAGGTGGGTTGAGCATGCGAGTATCTCCCGCTGCTGAATTCAGTACGCTGTTGCGTTGGCCACGTATCCCAAGCGGCCTCGTAGTGTGCAAGGACAACGGGAGCGCAGGAAATGTGGTTGAGCTTTGTAAAAAGTGATAATTGTACTTCACTGTACTTCATGAATTCTTTGCATACATTCATTTTTTTAAACCTCTGGATCTTCTTTCCTTGTTGTAAAATGTATGAAAGAAAGAGAGTTGTGGCACTTTTCTTCTGGATGTTTGTTTTCTGTGTTGGCAGTCACTAATAATTTGCTTGCCTCAGGTCTGAGATGAAATCCTGCTGTTTGTTGTACGACACCGCTGTAGGGGCAGAAAGAGAAAATTCAATGCTAAGCACTGAAGTAATGCTATGCGAGCCTGTAAAATAAAAGCCTAACGGCCCAGGTAAGGTGACAGTAAGTTAATATCACGTCAGTAGTCCAAGCCTGCATGAAACATGTGTTGGTAAGGACATGTAGCCCATGAACTTTCCAAATATACCACTAAGAGAAAAAAAAAAGTGACCAAATGAAGTCTGGGGTGTGAGCACCCGCTGTATGAATAAAGGTGACCCATTAAAAATGCTTGACAGGAGATAATTGCCAATAGGAAGGTGTATGATAAAGAACAGAGAAAATCTGTACCGGGAGCTGTGAGGGGGCTGCCTGGTGAAGGCGCCCGGTGGGCGCTGTGCAATCGCTGGTGCGCAGCGCTGGGCCGTGCCCCTCGGATAAAGGGGCTGCTCCAAGTGCCAGCTGGAAACAAGAGCCTGGCGGGGGGAGAGGCGGGTTTCGGAGCTGCCAAGTTAACGCTGGTTCGTGGGGAGATGGTGGCGGGTCAGCCTGTGCCCACCTGCTGCACCCCAAGTTGCCAGGAGAAGACACAGGAGACACCGAGCAGTGCGACCGAAGTAATTTTTATATGGCGGCTCCCCCCAGGGATGACTGAATCCAAGTCCAAGGGCAGTTTGTCATGGGGTGCTGGAGGGGGGAGCTGCCACTTCGGAAGCGCCTTCTGCTTCGCGGCTTGAGGCTCGGGAGCGTGGAGACAGGCCGGCGCAGCGGAGAGCTGCAGGGGGACGCGCTGCTGCCGGCCGCTTGCCTCACGCCTTCGGAAGCTTCTGAAGCAGAGGGAGCGGAGGAGGGCACGGCACGCCGAAGGCCCCGCGCTTCTGGAAAACCAGGGAAACGCTGCGGGAGCTGCGGAGAACGGTCCCTGGCGCTGGAAGTCAGGGTGAAGGCCCCGCGGGTGCCGAAACCACGCCGAGGAGAAGGCGCGCAGAAACCAGGCCTTTCGCAGCCGGCCCCTCCAGGGCGCCGAGACACGGGGACCCCGCGGGGAGAAATCTCTTCTCCCCCGCGCCGCTGCCGGCGGGGGCCGCCGAGCCCCCCAGCCCCAGCAGCCGCTCCTGCCCGCTACCTGCGCCGGCCTCGCAGCGCCGCACGGAGAGGGGCCGGGGCCGGCAGGGCGAGGTGGCCGCCGGCCCCCGCTCCCCCGCGGGGCAGGACGGGCCGGGCGGGGCGGGGGGCCTGTCCCAGCCGCGCCCGCCCGCCCCCGGCGAGGGCACCCGAGGCCCGGCCGGCGCCGGCCCCTGAGGCCGGCGGAGCGTGGCCGCCTCCCGTCTCCCCTCCCCGCTATAAGAGTGGCGGCGGGCCGGGGCCTCGGGCCGCGCTGCTGGAAACAGGTAGGGCGGGCGCGTGTTGTATTGTTATTACTCTGTTCTCTTTATACTCATTCAAATCGCAGCGTCCCACGCACGGCAGCGGTGCCGCCGCCGTCGCGGGCCCTGCGCCTGAGCAGGCGGGCGGGCCTTTCCCTCCCGGGCCCGGCGCCAACCCGCACCCCACGGATTTGTCTTTTTCCTCTCTTTTATTATTTCCCCCCCCGCCCCTTTTTTTTCCCCCAGACGTGCGGGCAGGCCGGGGTGCGGGCCCACCCGCGGGGTGCCCGGCGTGGCGCCCCGCCGGCCCCAGGCGCCCTCCCGCCTCCGCGCCGGGCCGGGCCGGGCCGCGCTGCCCGCGGGCCGCGGCGGGGAGGAGCTGGGGAGGGAAACGCGCCGTGGGACGCGTGAGAGTCCTTAACGAGGACGAAGCGGGCGGTCGGTGCAAGCGGGACAAATAAACGCCGTTGTTCCGTGCTCTGTGCAGGTAAAACCCCTCTGGGTTGCAAATGCGGCGCTGAAGGGGCCGCAGGCACCGACACAGGCTTGCAGCGTCCAGATGCGGGTGTTGGTTTCCTACGCGCTCGCTCTTGGGAGACATAGGTAAAACCGGAATGCTTCTCCTCGCAGGCATGTCATCCGTCCAGATCGAGTGCGTCGCCAAGGAGGGCTACAGGATTGGGGAGTCGCCCGTCTGGGACGAGAAGGAGAGCGCGCTCCTCTGCGTGGACATCACGGGCAGAAAGGTGTGCCGATGGAGCTCGCTCACCAAGCAAGCGCAGGCCATCTCTGTGGGTAAGGAGCGGCTCGGAAAACGCTCTGCTGAACGCAAGAGTGGCGCGTTCTGACGTCGTACGGCGTCCCTGCCGAAGGCGGGCAGGACTCCTGCGGTGATGAGGCTGCGTCCCTCAGCAGCTGCATGGAGCTCATCTTCTGGAGACTTCTCCCTAAAACCTGACTTTCCTAGGCCAAGGAGGATACTGGAGCTTGTCCTGTGCACTGACACGAGATACTGGCCAGGCTTAGTCCTGAGGACTTTTCTTATGATTTTGTGCCATTGGGTTATATTTTATCGACTTCTCTTTCCTCTAAGTTGTTCACAATTTGCTCTCTTTTGCTCCCTCTTTGCCTCTTTATCCCAGAGGTAAAGTTCTGCTGTGGGAGTTTTGTTACTGATTTGAATGAGTAATGCCCATAACATTTTCTTTATTGGAAGTATATTTCCCATAATGATTTAAAAAGATTTTTTTTTTTAAGGTAACAGTGTCACTAAGTAGAGTCTCAATAGTTTGAGTATTCATTCCAGGAAGGAAGGGATGTGCTAACTCTCATAAAGAAAGAGTTGTGGATTTACTTCTGGATGTGATAACGTAAATATTTGTCTGTCTGAAGACAGCTGCTTAAGTGGTTTAAGTACTTGGATTTATTACTTCCTCATGTTCAGTAACATTTGGTGAAAATCACTTGCTTTTGCCCACCCATAAGCTGGTCACGTTATTCACAATAAATTGATCTGGGCTTGTCTGCTCTTCAAATTACTGTAGTTACTAGTTTTATGATGAGAGAAGGCCTGATATTAATTTTGGAAACTTATTTCCTCTTACCTTAGCTGAGGGAGTGTGCTTCTGCCTCCCCCACAGCTGGGCCCTACTCTCAAAGGTGTAATCTTCTACGTGTGGCCTCTCTGGAGATGTTGAAGGAATAGTAGCTGAAGTAGCTACTCCTTTCCTTTTTTTTTTTTTTTTTTTTACTTCCTTCTGTTTCCTCTGTTTGGTAATAAAATAGTTGTAATTCATAGCTGTGCCTTTGGGAATACTGTGATTAAAAGACCAAAAAAAGACCCAAACACCGCCATGTGATTAAAATAGCGAGTTGATGTCCAAAGTGGAAACTGAGAGAGAAATTACTCATTACTGAAGCTTGTAGAGAATTACAACTCCACACTTAGCAACAACTTCAAATGACCTTTTCAACTCCACAGGGAAAGCACCACTACATACATAACTGTGCCCGGGGGGAGACCTTACGGTCAGTTTTCTGTTTGGCGTAAAATGGTGTTGCAAATAAATCAGTTCCTGTGGATGCTGCTTAACAAAGCCCTCTGGGGTGGCTGCGGGCTGAGCCGGGTGCAAGGGCTAATACAGCCTGTGCTGTGTTTGTGCGGTGAACAGTAGGGTGGCTGTGTCCGTCCGGCTAGTCTGATACCCCTTTCCCCTGAGGCGCTCTGTCAGGAAGGCACGGGGCCGTTCTTGTGGCTGTAGGGGCACCGGGGGGACCGCCACCTCCAGGGGCAGGCAGGCAGGCAGGGGTATACAGGCTGCTGTCCTTGGGGGCTGCTCCCCCCGGGGTGGGAGGGAGGCCCTGGGGGCTGCCTGGGTGGAAGGGCTCCTGTGGGCCATGGCCCCAGGTGTTTTGCTGGGAAAACAAATGGCAAGTCGTGTTCCCACACTGCTGGCAAAGCCCTTGCTGCCGCTGCAGGCGGAGAAGCACTTTTATTGGCGTGGCTACTGGCAGTCGGGAGAGCAGCAAAATGACTTCTTTTGGCGGGTGCCATGCATGGCTGGGAGGACTCTGCCAGCCTCTCCGTGCTGGCAGGGGAAGGAGAAGTGGCATCCACTCGCCCAGCGTAGATGGGCCCAGACCACCAGCAGCCTCAGCAGTGCGGTCACACGCCTCTAGGTGAAGCCGTTGCTCCAGTTGAACTTGCAATCAGCGGTGCCTCTCAGGTGTTGGGGGCAAATAGCATGGGGGTTTCTGGCATGGTGGTACTGCTGCTGGGGCTGCAAAGGGAAGGGGCGCCCTGAGCCAAGCACAAGCAGCCAGAAAGGAGCAGCTCCTCTTGGCAGCTGTTTTTTTTTCACTAATTCCTTTATAATAACCTGCAATTAAGGTTTTACTGCATAATAGCTCAAATGAGTGTAAACTAACCATGAAGCATTTACTAATTTTCTGTTTTGCTTTAACTGTTAGAAAGCTCTGCCGCTCCTTGGTGTGTTTTTGGTGCTGCTGAAGGCACATCTGAACTGCACAGCAGAGTGTGGTGCAGGGCTGTGGCTCTCCTGCCCAGCGTGACCTGTCCCCGTGCAGAGATACTCTCTGTCTCCATCAGTTACGACTGAACGGCCATGCAGGGCTGATTTACCCGGGAGCTGTGCTAAACAAACACAGTTGCTCCAGAGCTCTTGGGGCAATCGATTTTTCCCTTGGGGAGGGGGGAACCCACACAGTAACCTGTTGTAAAAAGCATACATGCCTGTATCTGTCCCCCTTTTTATGTTTGTTGGTTTTTTTTTTTTTTTAAAGCACCTAGCAGAACCAGGTGCTGGTAACAATTATTGCTCCTGGGAGTGGTGGTAATACTCAAGTTCCCTGAGCTTGTATGTCCCAAACTGGTGATTCTCTTCATAGCAACTTTCTGTATGCATTAAGTATGCCCTCTTCATGTGAAAGAATCTGTGTCTATATATTTAAACATCAGTTTTATTGGTAGAAGAGTAGGTTGTTTCTCTTGCCTGTGGTCTCACTGAGTTCAGTGCGACTGCTTGTGTGTCTAAAGTGAAGAGAAAAGAAATGTCTCTCCATAGCACATCCTTCTTTTCCATTTCACCTCGTTTCTAGACGCTCCCGTGAGCTCCGTGGCTCTCCGAAAATCTGGGGATTATGTCATCACCCTGGGAACCAGGTTTGCTGCTTTGAAATGGAAGGAGCAGCTGGTAACCACCATTGCTCAGGTGGACAAGGATAAACCAAACAACCGATTCAATGATGGGAAAGTGGATCCTGCAGGGAGGTATTTTGCAGGTACGCTGCAGGCGGTTCCTTCTTTCTGCTGCGCTGTTAGGTTTTGGTGACAGGATGCAGTGATCAGTTGTAGATGCAGCAAGTGTTTGTTCATAGTTAAATGGTGGGGATTTTCTTTTTTTGTTGTCTTCGGAAAGAGTTTAATCCCATATACAAATCTATTTGTATCACCTGGACACCATCTAATCAGGACTATTTTTTTAAAAAAAGGCCCACCATTCAGAGCCTGCCTAGTTTAAGACACTGGTCTTGCCTCCCCTCTGTTGGCATGCTTGTTTTGAATACTGGCAGAGTGCCAATAGAAGATACTTTTCCAGTGAGAAATTTATGGTATTGGGGGGTTTTTTATTCATAAATCAGAATTTATAGATGATATTTCTAAAAACTGTGTGACTATTCAGCCTGGAGAAAAGAAAGCTCAGGAGGATCTTATCCATATGTAGAAGTACCTGATGAGGGGGGAGTAAAGAAGAGAGAGCCAGGCTTTGCTCGGTGTTGCCCAGTGATAGGACCAGAGACAATGGGCACAAACACAAATTCTGTTTAAACGTAAGAAAACTCTTTACTGAGGATGATCAAACAGTGGAACAGGTTGTCCAGAGAGGCTGTGGAGTCTCCATCTGTGGAGGTGCTCAAGACACAACGCTGCCCTGAGCAGCCTGTGGTGGTTGACCCTGCTCTGAGCAGGGGGTGGGCCCAGATGATCTCCAGAAGCGCCCTCCAGCCTCAGCCATCCCATGATCCTGTCCTGGTTTTTAAGACACCATTCTGTGCATCTGCCCTGTAGCTGAGTCCCCCGGCTTACCTTAACTTGCTTTTACCCAGCAATTCAAGAGCCAGTCTCAGCTGCCAACTTGGAAGCACAATGATGAGATTTGTTTTTGAAAAGGCTTTAGTAAGACTCGTTCTGAGGGAGGAGAAATTTTTTTTCCAGTCTCTCTGCTATACAAGACATTAAGATTTGTGGGAAGTTAAATGCTGACCACACCTTTCTTAATATTTGAATGACTGAATAAATCATTTAGCAGAAATCACGCTGCATGCCATTTCTGCCACAGTTCAATAAAAAACTCAAAGGCTGTGTTTTGTCATCTTCTGCTAGAAGCAAGCACTTTTGAAATCTACCTTTCTCTTTTGCTTTTGACTCAGTTTCTGCCCCAAATTTCTGAAGCCCCCGCACTGCTCCCCTCTACATTGGCAGTGTGGTCATCATCATAGCAAGGGGCTGCCACCAAACCTGGAGGAGAGCCCATTCACTCTGAACCTGCTTTCTCCCCTTTGGCTCTGCCCAGGTACGATGGCTGAGGAGATTCGACCGGCCGTGCTGGAAAGACGCCAGGGCTCTCTGTATACGCTCTTCTCCGACCTCTCAGTAGTGAAGCACTTTGATCAGGTGGACATTTCTAATGGGCTGGACTGGTCGCTGGATCACAAAACTTTCTTTTACATTGACAGCTTGTCCTACTCGGTGGATGCCTTTGATTATGATCTCCAAACTGGAAAAATTGGTATGAATCATTCTATTCTAAAATAATCATTTGTGCCTAAAGATTGTGACGTTTGTTTCCGCTCTGGTTATTATGCAGAGATGATCAGAGCTTTGGGAGCGCTTCTTCAGAAACCTCTTTAGAACAAAACAACAGAAGCCATATTAACGTTCATCTGCACCTGCGTAGGCTCCTAGCTCAAACTACTCAGAGGCTGTTGGTAATATTATAAAGTACTTAAATTGCGTGACGGAGTTTGAGTACTAATCTGGACTGCTGTTACTAAACACAACACATATCTGATCTTGCTGTGTAAAAAGGGCAAAGTGTTTCTTGTATGGCTAGGTTTCTGTGGTTGCGTGTTTCTTATTCCTGACAGCACAGGCAAAGTAACAGAAAAGCTTGTAGTCTTGTGCAAAGCCTCTGCTAGCCTCTCTAGATTTTTTTTCGCCTTGTTTTGTTTTTTAAAATATAAGCTCTCAGATGCAGATTCTGCAGACAGAGCTAAGCAACAACTGGAAAGCAGTAACTCAAAACTCTTCTTCCTTCATTTATTTAAAACAAAACAACCCCTTCAGGGGTTCTACAAGCTTGGGCAAAAGAAAAATTCCAGTGAGTCGGACTAATAATTTGCTTTTGAGTACGGGGACTGCAGTATTTTGCTTTAAAAGAACCCAGTCAATTTGATACTTAGTTTTAAAACTGTGAGTTTAAAGTCATTTTAGGTGTAGCATCTTGTCCCGATATCTCTCTGCTATGGTTTACAATTTAATTTTTCTTAAGGAAATAGGGTGGTTCTCCTCTCTCTCACCCGTGCTCACTCGCTCTCTTTCTGTGGGCAATCTGGCATTCCCCAGGAGCACAAAGGAAACTCATTAAAAATATTGCTACATATGAGAAACATTGAAGTTGTCAGAGCATAAAATAAACAATGTTGGAAAGTTGGTTTTAATTTTCTTTAATAACAGTGGATAAAAGTTCAGATAGAGTTGTTTGTTTTTAGGTTGACAGTATGCCTTTGAAGTTGATGCGTTTCCTAACTCTGTGTTTATATAAACTCTCAGTTTATATATCTGAAGGTCAGTTTTGTGTTGGAACAGTGATTATTGGCACGTTCTGGCAAACTGTTTGAAAAGTCTCCAGTTCTCTGACTGGAAGCAACCCGTACTTGAAATGATCCAAGCTGCTTTTAGAACAAGTAATTAATTTTCTGAAAATATATATAACATTAATTTATTCAGTTATTCATTTAATATTATAAGTAGGGAGCATGAGTGGTGCACTAGAAAAGAACACCAGAAAAAAGGATTATACTTTCAATGGGTAGAGACTGATCTACAGGCTTTCATGCTGAGAAACAACTGTCTCGGGAAGCAAACAGGGCAGCAGACACCATCTATTTCTTTTGTACCAAAGAACTCAGGACTTCAGCACAGCTTTTGAAAATAATAGTACGAATAACTCTGCTGGGCTGTGACTGATAAAAATTTTAACAACTATCTCAGTTAGTTTTGTTGTGGTTTTTCTACCCTGCAGGCAACCGTAGGAGTGTATACAGACTGGAAAAAGAGGAAAGCATTCCTGATGGGATGTGCATTGATACAGAAGGCAAACTCTGGGTAGCTTGTTATGATGGTGGGAGAGTGATTCGTCTTGACCCTGAGACAGGTAAGTCCTTGCAAAGGGTGGACTGGAATTCTGTGGTTTTTTTTTTAAAAAAAAAAAGAAGAAATAAAAGCAAAGAATGAGAGGTGTTTTTTTCCCTTCACAGAAATGGTAATCTGCTCTTTTTAAAACGTTGCCTTTTTTTTTTTTTTTTAAAGCAATTATACATCCCTGCTCTCAAAAGTTAGCTTTGTAAATAAGTCTCCTCTGTTCCCAGTCTCTGTTGTGTCGGAAAAGGTAAAGTTGCTGAGGGAATTACCATTGTATTTGCAAGTTGTTTGAGTTAGCATCGTTTTGCATCCTCCGAACTTAAGATCAGCATTTATCTTACTGATAAATGATGTGGAAGAAAATGAGTAAGGCACGAAATGGCAAAGATGACATAAGCGATTTTTTTGTCTTGTTTCTTCAGCATAGTGCATTATTTTGAGCAGCCTACTGAGGTTAATACAAGTCCCATGACACTGATGCCAGCAGCATTTTTTTATTGCTGAAAATTCCTTATGATAAATTTTGCAATTGAAATAATAAAAAATATTTAATGAATTCCACAGCATTTTATCATTCCCACAGTAACATCTTGGGTGTGCCCATTGTCTGAGCCTGTTGTTCATTGCTACTCTCATTTGGACTTTGGTGGTCTGCCAGGCCTGGTTTAGTCTGAGTAGAAAACACTTGTGAAGCACTTCAGAGAGACTGAACCACACTGTCTGCAAGGGACCAGTGGATGAGAATGGGAGCGTGATTTTGACAGATCCCAGACAGCACAGATTTGCATCAAGCAGCATAGGAGCGACAGCACTGGGTTGCATCTGGGGTCTCTTGAACCCAGATCCAGCCCTAATAGAAGTCTTGGGGTTTTGTGGGGCTGCAGATTGGGGCATGCCAGCATCCCTTGACGCGTGCCTCCCCTGCAGCGCACAGCAGGCCCTAGCACACACGTGTACCAGGCGGGTCGGGCTGCAGCCTCTCTTCTGACTCTGATGGAACCTCTTACCTGAGGCTCAGGCTGTGCTCTTCCCCTCACCTTTTGATTTGTACCCATCCAAGGTCTTGTCAACCTGCGGGACTTCCTCCTGTCCTGCAGAATCTGCACCCCAACCCTAGGAGGAGGAAGCTCCAGCTGGGAGATCCCAGCAGCTCTGGGACCTGTTTCTGGTCCCACGTCCTCCCCCTTTGGTGGGCAGAGCGCCCCTTGGTGACCTCTGCCAGCCCTTTGAATACCCTGCTGGAGCAGTGGACTCTACCATTTTTCCTTTCTGGTTCACTGTTTCTACCTTTTTCCTCCCTGGCCTTCACCTTCTTCCTTTTTTCACTTGTTTTCACATTTCTCCTCCCTTTTGGAGGTGTTTTCTTAAGGGAAAGCTAATGGGAATAGTGTCCATAAGCAGGTGCATAGGGAGACTGTAGGAATAGGGAAAGCAGAGTACATATCCCTAATGCATTCCCAGCTTTCAACTATGCTCAGCTCAGGGTCTTTCAGAGCTGGATGTGATTTTGATGTATCAGTAACTGCCAGTGGATTTTCAAGTTTCGGTGAACTTGTTCTGTCTCCCCTCACCCAAGTAAAACTCCCAGCACCCGCAGTAAACAGCAGCAGGAATTTTCACAGGTTAAGTGTCCGTGTCAAAAAGAGCCACCTTCTTTGGGAATTTCTTACGCTTATCTGCCCTCTCTGCACTATCATTTTAAAGTAATATCTAAAATCTGCAATTTGCTGAATTCTCAGTGAATTGTAATTATTTAGGGAGGTAACCCAGAGAGGTTTGAGGAGAGCTCCATGAAAGCCTCTCTTTTAATGCACAATAGCTATTAAGTGTGGCTTGAATGACTGTCAGCCAGTTGCAGATACATCCACTGATAAAGAGCTCACCTGAAGCACGGGAGGGATTTTCAGGTTTCACTGATACCAAAGCTTGGACTGCATTTTTAGGGGAGTGGATGAGGAAACTTGTCTGTTTGGCATCTTTTATAAGTGAAGGTTTTGAGGTTCAGGGTGAAGTGGCTTTTCGGGTCTAGGCTTCTTTAGCCTAGGTAGCTGCTGCCTGTAGATTCAGGATGTGCTACAGGGAAAGGCTGTGATGATTGATCCCATGGGCTTTGCAAAGGCCTTGAAAGGGATGTCTAACTAACTTGTACGTTGCCAAGTCTTATCTTGCCTTCCAGTCACTTAATGACCTGCTAGTTTTCTGCAATCGCGTCTTTTAATTAGGAATAAAATATTTTCGAGTTCTTCCTAATGAATGTATTTTATATCCTTTGATTGTACAGGGTCTAAAGTTTTGCTAAGTTTCTCTCTTCTACGGATACCAAGCATAGATGAATACTTCAGGGGGATTTCAGAGCATTCAGGTGCAGATTTTTTTTTCATCTTCAGGAAGACGTTGCTCATCTTACAGCTTTGTAAACAATATCTTCTGGGCCGTTATCTGCTGAATCCACTCTGCAAGTACAGTCAGGGTCTCTTCCCTTGTCTCTGGGGCTCATGCTTTTCCTACAGTGCATGTTTTCTCCCTTCGAATGCCCTCCCCACTCTTTTCTCTGAGACTTGGTGTCAGCTAGTTTCTAGGGTGGCCTCTGGAGCATTTTATAAGCCACCATGTAGCCATGTAATCCTTCCACTGCCAGCTGACTGGATAACCACAAAGTGCTGCTAAAGCCAGTTGGCAGGAGCGTTGTCTTGGGACTCATGTTGGTCCTTGTCACTCCCAGGCAACAGACAGGACTTCTTCTCTCCCAATTTTCCAAGTATTTTGAAAAATCTGCTCTTCTTAGGGAAGTAACAGGTAACCAGACATGCAAATAATCTCTGACAATCTAAATGCCATTACACTGATTTTTTTTTTTTTAAACTTTAATTTTTACTTTGGCCATTGTGGGTCAAAGTGTGTGCCAAATAAGCTTATTATACAGCACCAGGAATCCCGGAGTGCTGAAACTTCCCTGGCTATTGCATACAAGAGGCTCTTTCACCACTGCTCACTTGCTGTTTTCTTTTATTTATTTTGGGATTAAAAGACAGTTTAAAAGTATCCAGCCCTCGTGTCAGGGTTTTTGGTGAAGCAAAGGCAATTCCGTCTCAGTCCTGTATTCTGGATGTACTGGTTACATCCATACAAGCAAGTCAAATGGATCAGCAAATGTCCTTTAGTCCTGCACCGTACGACATACTGTAGCTTATTTTCCACAGCCAGGCTGTCTTCCCACACCAACACGGAGCCCAGACTGTCTCTGGGGAGCAGCATACCCAACTAGGCGGGCCAAAGTTGTGCCAGGACTACACCAATGGCTTAATAATGTGTCTGCTTTTGCCTGTGCCTGTGCCTTGCTTGGTGTTGTGGTACAGGTGGAGCCATTTGGTCTGTGCTTTTGTCAGTTCATTGCAGAGTTTCAAGGGACCAAGGCACAGCTTGCTGGGTGAGGGGAAAGGTTTTAGAGCACATAAAAAGGAAGATAGGTGCTTGCTTTGATAAGCACCTCCTGCGAAATGGTGCCCCACTCTGAAGTTGACCAAAAACCTCTCAGAGGTGTTAAGTGGGCCAAACTTTCCACTTTTTCTTTCCCCTTGTAGAGTTCCCAACATCAAAGTTACTCTCCTGCTATTTCAACATATCGCTAAGCAGTTAGTTACTGTAAGGGGACCAAGCCCTTTACAAAGGCAAATGAGGGGCCAGGGAAATTACGTATTTTGTAAGGAGATGCTTGTGCTCTTTCTAGAAAGAGAAATTTGACTGTACCTAAATAAAACAGGCTTGATGGGTATAAGCACTTATTGCCCAGAATTAGGAGGAATTTTAGAAAAATCTGCTGTAAGGTGTCTCACCAACCTTCT
This sequence comes from Platalea leucorodia, assembly GCF_965183815.1. Taxonomy (NCBI): domain Eukaryota; kingdom Metazoa; phylum Chordata; class Aves; order Pelecaniformes; family Threskiornithidae; genus Platalea; species Platalea leucorodia. Next base: position 74,144,141 of record NC_138824.1, read on the forward strand.
GGTTAAGGCTGGAAGCGATCTGTTTACTACTGTCATTAGGATGGTAGCTAGTTGTTGGTGTAATAAATGCTTAATATTATTTATGGCAGTGCTAGTTTCTTGTAAACTTCAGACATGTCCCATGAACCCTATTTTATGCAAGCTTGATTTGAAAGACTTGAAATTTCAGGAAAAACTTCTAGGAATTGATCTTCCTTAACTGCAGGCAGTAGAGGTGTAGCACGAGTTATGCCTCGGTAGAGCTGCACGAGGTCTGCTCGCTCCAGGCTTCCTTTGTAGTTAAAAGTAGAAAAGTCAGCAGGTCTAGGGCATGATTCATGTGACCCATTTTAGGGAGGAATTATAGCCCATTTCCATTGACTGCATGGGCAGCCTAGATGATGAGCTCAGATACAGATGTCTGTGCTGTGGATATTAGCATTTAATTAGAGGACAGGCTGGGATTGGGGGTGGGTGGGATTTGTTTGTGATAACCGAGACTGAAACTTGTCAAACAATGCACCGTCAACAACGCGGTTTACAGAAGCCTGGTTTCTCCCTGTCACGGTGCTCATCGGTGCTGAAACTCTGCATGAGACCTCCCTTTGCCCTGGTACCCGCTTTTTGTGGAACACCTGGCTCCACGCTGGTTGTTCACAATAATTTGTTTAAATATCTTGTGGTAAGTAGGCGAACAGGAAAGGGGATGCATGTTTTTCTCCAGGAAAAAGACTCCAGACTGTGAAACTTCCTGTTGACAAGACAACTTCCTGCTGCTTCGGAGGAAAGGATTATTCAGAAATGTATGTGACTTCTGCCAGTGACGGGATGGATAAAGAGTGGCTTTCGCGGCAACCGCAGGCTGGCGGGATTTTCAAGGTGAATGATATTTTTTCCTGTCGTTTTAGAAGGCCATTTTTTCCCTCCTGCGTTTTTCAGGTAGCAAACCAGTTGGAGTGGTGGGAAGCAGGAAGAGGGTGGTTGGTAGAACATCAGTCATATATGTTAAGCTATTGTTGGTATTTTTGGATCCTGTTGCAGGACGAGAAAGTTAAATGTATTTAGAGATTTGAAAATACTTTTGGGTTTAAAATTTGTGACAGTGCTGATACTGCAAATTTTCTATGCCATCACCTCTTTCTACTTCTCTCTCTCCCAACACAGTTTGAGTTTTCTATTTATTATGGAAAGAATGTGTAAATACTTCTGTGTCTTAATCAATGTCAGATAAAAGCATTTGCTTTTATTTACCTTCTAGTTAGATATAACTAAATTATCTCTTTAAAAATTTGTCACTTTGGCATTTGTTTTAAAGCCCTGCTCTTCCATGTGTGTGCATACTGAAGGTTACATTGCGAACTGCATAATTAAGGCTTAGTAGTATCTGCGAAGAGGCTTTTGGGGAACGGACTCTGGCCTGCGATTACTGAGCTTTAGGGAAAGAGCATGGGTTGAAGCTCCTGGCTGTGATGAGCTGCTGTGTGCAAAATATAGGAGGATGTCAAGTTGGAGGACAGAGTCCTTTTCTAAATTAAAGCATATCTAGTTGTGAAAGAAAAGCAAGTGTCTGATAGTGGTGAATTATTGCACTAACCTTTTTTTTTCTCTCTGTTTTAATAGATAACAGGGCTAGGGGTGAAAGGAGTCCCGCCGTATCCATTTGCAGGTTAAAGATACGCTCTTCAGAACGGATTAGAGAGGACTGATGTAAGCAAGACAAATCGGAAGGTCTTATTCTGGTGTTCAGCATCTTTTGCTTTGAAACCATAACACAATTATAATATCTCATCAGGAAAGGATGAAAAACTACAGAAATAAATGGAATATTTTAAAACTGATCTTTTTTTTTTCCCCTTTAAACTCTATTATTTTAAATATCTGATGGTGCTTTTTCTGTTGTGCTGAAAAGATTCTCACCCTAATAAACTACTGAATATTGTAACTTTCTTTTATGATTAAATAATGTTTTAATATCTTTTCTTTTTAGTGTTTATTCTCCCGTCTCATTTGCAACTTATGCTATATTCATTTATTGATTAAACTACTTGTACTGTCTCTTTTACATATTTTCAAAGTTCCTCATAAAGTATCTATTTGTGGCCTTACCGCTGCTTTAACTGGAACATCATTTGTCCCGTGATGTTCTCAACAACCGAAGCATTAATGCTGATTACTGTGCGTCTGTAGCTTCCTTTTTGCATCATATTTTTAAGGCCTCAGCTGTGTTTGTGCTTGAATTAACTTTGATCAGCTGTAGCCAATCTCTCTCCCCAGTGCATGTCATTGTGTTGCTCATTTTGTTAAATATGAAACCAAACTTTTGGGATCAAGAACTTTTGGGATGTCTTTGTCCATCCTCTGAAGATCTCAGCCTGTTTCGGGGAGATCTGTGATGACAGGAAAGTGGCAGGCGTTCTTGGTTGTTGGTGTTTAAAAGAAACCACCACCTGCGTGGACTCCTGCTGGACCAAACCCCCCAGGGCAGCTGGAGAGGCAATAGGGGCCTGCGTCCCCAAGTGGCCACTGCGTCTATAAACGTGTAGGGAAGGGTAATTTCTTCATAGCACCTGTTGCAAATGGCAAGCTTATGCACTGGATTGCTTGTTTGCTGGTAACTTTGGGCCTGTGTGTGCTGAAACAACTGTGATGTAGCTCAGTGGGTTTTTAAACTGCAGATTCGCTCTTCACGTGTTAGGTGTTCCCGTGCTTGTTGAAATGGCTGTCCGTCCCCGTCCTGCTGCGTGAGCATAACCCACTGACTGCCAAGCAGAGAGCCTGTGGCTGTGCGTTTTCTCTGCAGGTAGCTCCAAGAAGTGGCACATTGTGGTTTTCCAGTGTATCTCTGCAAGCCTGTTGGAGCTCGTTTCTCTCCGCTGGATCTGCTTGTGTCTGGTATGCCCCCCGAGTGCGCAGTGGGCAACTGTGTAGCCGCCTGGCCCCTGGACCACACCGAGGCCTCGGTGCCGCTTTGAACCAAGGGGCGTGCAAGTCACCATTTTCCTTCTTTAAAGCATGTGGGGATATGTCTCGACAGCTGGAAAAACACAAGGTTTAAGCAGCCCCACGTCGGGGCAGAAGATGAGCATGAGGTGGTGAAGGAAGCTGGGGCTTGTTCTTTGAGCATCCACCGTCCTTCATTTGCTTTATGTGCTGCAAAGTAATCTTAAAGCACGGTAGAGGGAAAGTTTATGAGTTGAGGGAGATGTGAATGTGGTAGATTTAGGGCTCTGATCTCGCTGAAGTCACGAACCTGGTGACAGCTGCAGCTCACGAACTGTGTTGTAGGGCGGCTGTGGTTGATTGCCAATGGACATGCAGAGATGCATCAGAAAATAAGTAGGCATAAACACAAATAAGCTTCCTCTACCATCGCTATCATGCTGCAGAGGTCCCTGCACCGTGAGGTTTTGTACCGGTGCTCACCCTCACCCCATCGCGATGGCAGTAGGGTGATGGCCAGCACACCTGCTGATCCTTTTTTGTTGTTGCTGCACTAGAAAGGTAACGGCAACATCTTGTACAGGCACGAAAGATCTGGTCAAAGGTTAGTTTGTCACCACTGGCCAAGAGACACCCGGGAGGCACGGGGAGGACGCGGCCAGTGGAGCCCCTCATCCTCCATGCTGTGCGTGGGTGGCCCTGGGCAGACGTCTGGGGCACGGGTGTCTTTGTGAGTGTGGGAGCAGGAGCAGGTAAAATAAGCTGCTATAGACATTGTATGAATAAATGCCACCTCCCCCTCCTGTAAGATCACCCGCTAGGCTTCGTCACGCTGGTTTCACGGGCATCACATGAGCAGGAAGAGCCAACTCTGCCAGGAGAGTTGTATTTTTAACGTCGCCAAAATGCCCTGGGAGCACGCCTTGCCGCAGCCTCCGGTGCAGCGGCCGTAGCTGCTCCCCACGCCCCAGCCCCGAGGAGCCTCGGCAGGCGCTGCTGGCGTAGTTTGACTCGAGTCCCATGACGGAGCGCTGGATCTGCCAAACCGGAGCTAAGCGGTTGCCGGTTCCCTCAACTAGGAAGGCTTCCTGACTTTTGTTTAATCCCTCGTTTATTAATGGCACTCACCTCTTTGATCAAAGACTTGCACTGATTTCAATTAGGGTTGAGCAAGAACCCAGTGACAGGAAAGGCTGTATCAGGAGGAGCAGCTGCTGTGCCCTGCAGGGCTTCTTCACCCTCGTGACCAAAATCTATAGTCATAGGTGAAGCGTATTTATTCCCAACCAAGCTGGAGAAAACTCAAGTAATCCTTTGCTGGCAAAATAGCTCTGCCGAAATAAAAGCAGGCGGCACTGACGGCCCAGGGAGCTCCCGTTCTTCCTATTTCAAGCACCGGGGAGGGACCAGGCCCTTCCTACGAAAGGGCGAAGCCACAAGAAGATAAGCCTTGGCTTCACGTTTGGACAACGCTGTCGAGTGGGATATCGCTGGGGTGAGTAGCTACACCTGTGCCTGTCTGGGGTTTTTAATAACTGTGTCTTCATTAACTCTGACCATGTCTGTTGTCCTCTCCAAGAGGGAGGCAGCCACAGAAGATGACTCTCCCTAGGTGAAGAATGACTTTAAGAGATTGGGGCAATCACATTATGAGCAAAGTCGAATTTCTAGAGTAATGAAGGCTGGGATGGACCCTCAAGGGGAATAAGCGACACACATGTAATTTGGGGAGTTGTGAAAAAAAGAGGGGAGCAATGGATTTACTAAGTATTTGTAAAGCCACAGGAACAAATTCAGAGCTGTCGTCTGAGTGCATGCCTGTAGGTAACAGAAGACAAATACAACTATTTAAATACCACATTAATAGATGTGGTGTAATGCCTTGATACACTCTCCCAACTACACTATGTTGATAAAAAACCAGGGACTGTAAAAAGACGCGGTAGGAGTTGCATCAGAGGAGACCAAAGCAGCGGGAAAGGAGAGAGGAAGCCACCTCTTGGTGGAGAAGGAGACGCTGCGGTGGGGCATCAGCCAGAGGTACAGGGGCACGCGGCCGCCTTTGGCCAACTTTACTATAAACTTCTGCTTTGCAACCCAGCAACATTAGAAACAAACGAAGTGCATGGCAGGGGCAGGCTCTTTACGTTGTGGAAATAGTTAGAAGAATAGCTGGCTGGCTAGGAACAAATACGCGCACCTGCTTCTGCAGGGTTGCACCGCTCCTCGAAAGCATCCACAAAGCCTGTGAGATGTGGCTCCTCCTAAAGTGACCGACCTCTGGAAAGGTGGACGTGGGGGATGTTGAAATGGCGTGCTGAGGGTGGGAAATACAATTCCTGTGGGAAATACGATACTTATTCCTTTAGGAATAAGAGATGGTGCAAAACGCAGTGGGGGCATCCCCCGAGCATTTGCAGCCACCCGAGTAAATGAGAGAGATGTGCTCTGGTGCTGTTTTCATGGCTGCTGTCCTGCCTAGCGCCGCTGATGATCCGGCATCCGAGCTGCTCACCAGGAAAGCAGCGGATGCTTTTTTTTTCAGTTGCGGCGAGGCGAATGCTTCATCCCTCTGCGTGACTTGATTTTACTTTGCCACAGCCTGTGGTGGGGAAGTCAGTCAAGTCACCAGAAGAAAAGAACTGAATGGGAAACGTGGTTTTCTCCATCAAAATTCCTTCAGAAAAAATGCTTTGGAAAATATTTTACATAAAAAAATGACTTTTTTTCTGCAGCTGAGAACCACTTGCTTTTCTTTTTAAATGAAAACAGTTACAATGATCATAAACCAGAATTTTCCTTTTGAATATGTCTTCCAACTGAAAATGCTGTGAAAAAAATACATATTGTTCTACATGAACCTCCCTTCAAAGTTATCATTTAGGTTAAAAGAAGGAAAGTGGAGAGTAATGTGAAAAACATTTTGAGAGCAAGCAGAGACAGAGGGTTTGTGCTGAAATGAGATGGAGCCGATGGCTCAGGCTGGGAGGGCAAGGAAGGCTGAGAAGGGTCCTCAAGGCACCCACAGCCACTTTGCTTGTAACACAGCGACCTTGGCGGGAGTTTGACTTGGAAATATTACTGGCTTTTTCGCTAGAAATATTTGAATTTGTCTCTGGCTTGGGGCTGTAATTTTTTAATCTCTGAATTTGGATTGATGGTGACTATGACAGGATAATACGAGGTCTATCTCGGCTAGTTGCTTATCAGGAAAAAATGTTCATCCCGTGAATCATTTGAACATCAAAATAAAATGCTCATTAAAGTCTTGCGTGAGTAAAGAAATGCATTGCCCTTGCATGCTGCTTTGGGGCTGATTCCTCCCATGTGGCTTCTGCCCTGTGGTGGGGGCAGTGGCCGCCAGCAGCACCCTGCCTCCCGCCTCCCCCCTTGCTGCAGCAGGCAGGACCCGGAGAGGTGCCCTGTCACCAAAACACCGGTGGTGGCTCTGGCTCGCTGCCCGGCTTGGACTCTGTCCCCACAGCAGGCCTGCCCTTGTCCCCACCCTGCTGGGCCAGCTGCTGGGGGGGCACCCACCATCACCTACCTCTGCTGCGCGGGGCTGGGTGGGAGAAGGCACTTGGCATCTTCCGCTCTCGCCTCCCACAGACAAAAAAATGGTAGATACCAAAGAAGGAAAAAAATAAACGTCAAAAGCCAAGCAAGGTATCGCCGTCCTGCAGCACCCATGGCAGTCGCCGAGGCTCCCCAGCCAAAGCCCTTCCCCGGGCGTGCTGCAGGGAGCAGCTGGCAGCTCTCCGCCAAGGCGGGGATCGGGCTTTGCATATTCCCGGTGCGGAGCCTGGCAGCAGAGCAGGTGACTTTGCACACAGGAAGGTTGTGGCACAGCTGGGAATAGGAGCCAAGTCTTAACGATGCTAATAGGCCTTAATCACAAGAATACTTTTTTCCTTATTATTCAAAGTGACTTGTACTACAAAACCCTCCCCTGCATCTTTTATTAACCGCCCCTTTTCATCACCCGAGACGTTCATTTGCCCCTAAATTTGGGCAGACTGGGCTAGCCCTTGGGGCAACCGAATGGTGCAACGTCTCAGTTTCCCTCTTCCACTCTCACGGCATGAGAAAAATACTGAGCAAGGATTTTTCCCTATCACATGTTCTGCTGCTGGCACCGCGAGCCAGACCATTCAGAAGGGCTTTGGTCCGTGCCTCATCATTCATGTGACTGCTGACTGAATACAAAATGTAAAAGGTTACCTGCTCGGTGCAGATTACATTGACTATTGCACATTTTTAATCGTCGCTGAAAACAGCAGCCGGTTTCATTGGACCAGCGCTGGAAAAGAGACACCAACCCAGGTCTTGCAATACTTTCCTTCAGCAGGTGTGGTGGTGTGATGAACTGCAGAGTTTCGTGTAGGTGTCCTCCAGCTTGGTATAAATATTCAGCTGTTCGGCCAAGGGAAAAGGGTTCTTAAAATTCCTCAGTTTACACAGACGGTTGTTTCGCTGTATGCGCATTAAAAGCTTTAACTGTCTGCCTGCTTATTCAAAGCTTCAGCTTGAAATTAAAAATTAAAAGATCTGTGCTTGCAGGGGGGAGAGAGAAAAACAGCAAAGAAACCTTTTAAGGCCAGTCATTAGTTTGTATTTTACCCATATCTTAGGGGTACTGAAATGACCAATTTTTGTCAAGATCATTTGAAAAGGGATGGGGACTGAGGATTAGAAAGGCTATTTTCAAGTAGCTACCAGAAAGAGGTTTTAGGTGTTAGAGCAGACTGGATGTTTTTACATTAATTTTTCATACCTACCAGGAAATTTTTCTTATGGTCTCCAAATTCTGATAACTTTAAACAGTTAGTTAAACTTGGAAAACGTTTTGGTGACACCTGTCAGCCCCTTGCTCTCTGTGAGGGGTTTAGGCACGAGTCCAGGAGGCTAAAACACCAACAAAATGTTGCAGAGAGGATATGGGCAGGGTGAACATGATGTTTTTATCCTCAGGGATTTTGTCTGGGGAGAATACGGCAGGGTTTGGTGCTTTCTGCTTGGAATTGCTTTTTTTTTTCCCTACATGCTCATCTCTGATGGGTCAGTGCTGTGGCAAGCAGGGTGCGAGGTGCTGAACCAAAAGGTGCCAGGTGGCAGGATGCCTGGGGACTGAGGAAGCCAGGATGTTTTGAAGAGGGCTTTTTGGGGTCATTCCCTCATTTTTCCCTCTGATATGCTGTATTCTGTGAAATGCTGCTGCTACATGGGGTGCTGGTAGGAAGGGTGCGGCAGGAGGTGGACCACCAGGCATGGGGGGGACCGGGGGCTGCATCCCTGCCAGCCTGGGGGGACTCTCCCGGAGGGCAGCGCTGCCTCTTAGGGTTGGATGACCCTTCCTGTTAAAAGCCTCTGCTTTCAGCTGCTTGTAAAAATTAGTGAAACCTCAGCCAGCAAGGCACAAATCTTCCCTTCCAGTTGCCCTCCTCTTAAAACCAGAGGGGAAACCTGAGCCAAAATATTCAGCTGTTTGGAGAAACCCCTCAGCTGGAGAGACGCTATTTCTTTGGTGGAGGGGAGAGATGCTGAGGCTGGACATGGAGCCGGGGAAGCCGGCCGCGCGCTGCGGCTCCGTGGGACGGGGCAGGTCTCCGCAGCATCGTGGGGAGGGCATGAGAGGAGTAAGCAGGCAGCAGGTGCAGGCAGGTTGGTTTCTCCCCTGCCTGTGCCTTGTGAAACAGCTGGCAGTGGCGTGGTTGCGCACTCCTCGTGCGGCGTGCGGGAGGGGTCTGTGAACCGGTATTTCACCATGGCTTACCTGCCAGCCCCTGTTTTGTTGCTGCTGAAGCTGGAGAAGGGGCAGCAAATGAAAAGGGAGCCGGTGGGAAGAGGAAGGTTTAATAAGGCTCAGTTGGGTCAATGAAACGAGCAACAAGACAAATACACACGGGCTGCTGCCAATCGGGCGACTTTCTGCCTCCGTGGGAGCCGCGCGGATGCTGGGCTGCTGCCGAACCCTCTCTTCCTACTGGGGTGAGAGCAGGTCTGCGTTTTCCGGACCACGATACCATAAAGTCAGAGTTGTGTCCCTAAGCGTCAGGTCCCAGATATGGCAGCCAAATGACACAAAACTTTAACCCAAGAGAAACTCACTCCTCCAGCTCAAGCATGGCTTAACAGGTTTATGGAGGTTTTACTGGTGTCTTGCGGCCTATCCTCATTTGCACTTTAGACTGATGCTGTTTGCCTGTGCCTTTCTGTGCCGGAGCAGGTCGCTACCCAGCCTCTCATGGCCATTTTTCTTGGAAAGGAGAAGGATATATTTGATAAATGGGTTGTTTAGACCTCACCTTGGCTGCGTGACTCCTTGCCGTGCATGCCTGGGGCAGTGGAGTAGGGAAGATCCCAGGTCCCCAGCCCTGGCGTTTCCACTCATGGTGATTACTGGCTCTTGCCACGTACTTTGAAGCGCATTAGCGCTAATTAATTATCTGTAAACCTTATCACTAGCTCACCTACTAGGAAACAATGCCTGCTTGAAGACAGTAATCCATAGGAATAGCGTTATGCCAGGGACTGGCTTCCTCCCAGGAAATATCTCTCCGATCTGTGGAAAAAATGTGCTGAGGCTGGCGGGTGTAGCAGCCTCAATCGCCTCCATTAGCGGTGACTGAGGCAGCGAGCAGGCCTCTTGCTTTTGTAAGAAAGAGCTGAATGGTGGCGGCTATTGCTCACATCCCACAGGGCAGCAGCGGTAGGGCAGGCCCAGGGGCCAAGCTACCTCTTTCGGAGGGCATCGAATGGGTTCTGAACACAGAGGTGAGGCATCGGGCACCCTCTGCCTGGGTGGTGGCTGAGTGGCTGGTGGCCCTGCGGGCACCCCGCTGCAACGGGGACAGGGGGACGGAGCAGCTGGGGCATGAACACCCCCCGGCAGGAGCAGGCGCCCAGACTGGGAGCTTCATAGGTGGCTTTGTCCCCGAAGCAGCAACTGGGGTAATTACACCCCACAGCCTGGCACAGGGTGAAATTTGGAGTCTGTGGCAGGGGTTGGAGCTGTGGCTAGGGTGGTGAGGGGGCCGATGAAGATGAAATGCTTGGAGGGAAAACAAAGCAGCAGGATTTCAAAGGCAGGAACCTTCCCCAGTGTTTGCATATTCACACTGAATCGGTGTGGGAACAGGCACTTGGTCTGCAGTGGCCTCGGTGGCAAACTGCAGTCAGTATTATGGGTGCCTTTACATCTTTCTCCGGAGCAAGTCAATGCATCTGCATTAATAAGGCAGAGCCTTGGTTTTCCACAAAAAGGCTTCTGACCCATCAGTGCTGCTGCCCACCGGTCCCTCCCTGTGGTCTGGGGGACCCTTGGGATCACCAATCCCCAGCTGACAGCTCAGGGCTGTGTCCCCAGCACTCCCGTGCCTGGAGGCAGGTGCCTCATCAGCAGCTCTGGTTTAAAGTCTCTTGCCTAGGAAAGGTTTGCTAAGGAGAAGCCTTGGCTCCTCAAGCTCAGTTCCAGCCATGAGGCCATGGAAATGTCACAGGAACCTCCTAAATTACTCTGTCATGTGGGCTTTGGAGGGCTTTGCCATTTACAAACTCTGGTTTTAAGCATCGTAAGTATGAAAAATTGATACAATGAGAGCTTATGATTAAATCTTTTATTGACCCTCTTCCTCTCAGACCATGTCCTCCTCCATCAAAATCGAGTCCGTCGTGAAGGAGAAGAACAGGATGGGAGAGTGCCCGGTCTGGGAAGAAAGGGAGAACGCGCTCGTCTATGTGGACATTAACTCACAGAAAGTTTGCCGCTGGAGCCCACTCACCAACGAGGTGCAGAGCATATCTGTGGGTAAGAGTCCTTACTTACCACTTCATCCTGGGAGTCTCCTCTGTCTGCCCCTGTCCATCCCTCCAGGTAGGAGTCCTGCAGCATTGTGGTCTCCCTTATTTTCCATGGGGCCACACACCCTGTCCTTCCACAACGTGTTGCTGAGCATGGTGTGGCCTGAGCCAGCCGAGCAGAGAGGGCCATGCACATGTTGCCCCTGCTAAGCCCAAATGGGAAAGCATGTTTCATTTGGGACCTGCAGAGGAAAAGGTACAGTCCTAATAGCTGTGTCTGCCCAGAAGGCAGAAAGATCTGGAGAACACAGAGCTGGTGAGATGTGCTAGTGATCCCAGGGGAGAAAGACCTTAGCATCATCACAGCCTTTCCTGGGCCAGGGATGTCCCAGTCAAGCCCAGATGCCCTCAGTGAGCTGGGGAGGGGTAGGGCTGACTGATGGCTCTGGAGCCGCCCGCCATCTCCCACTCCCTCTTGCCTGCAGATGCCCGTGTTGGCTCGGTGGCGTTGCGTCAGTGCGGGGGCTACGTCATCGCCCTGGGGACCAGGTTTGCCTTTCTGGACTGGGACACTCAGGTGGTCACCACCATCCTCGAGCTCGAGCAGGATAAACCCCACAACAGGTTCAATGATGGGAAAGTGGATCCAAAGGGGAGGTTTTTTGCTGGTAAGTTCCTGGCAGAAATTCCCCCCGGAGCAGAGAGGAACTAATTACTGTGTATTTTGTATAGTGCATTTTATTCCGTGTTCTCAATTCCTCTGTTGAGTTCCCCACAAAAACCACTGTCGCAAGCATGAGCTGTCTTGTGAAGGCTCTGCTGTTACTGCCCGACGGAGGAGGACAAGGGGCCCCACGCCCTGTGACCTAAAGGAGGACAGAGGCTGTTGACAAGGGCTGTCCAGCAGGAAGGCTCACCTTCTACTTGGCGGATGGTGTTTTTCAAACATCTGCCTACACAGGAGGTGAAAAGCCAGTGAAGGGCTCACGCAGATGGCAAGGTTTCTGGAGGTGTAGAGAAGGATGCAGCTCCTAGAGCAGAAGATGCACTTTGGCTTGCACCCTTCCTGTACAGCCTCCCAGGTCAGCCCGTGGGAAACAGGGATGTGGGGAGAGATACTCGGCCTCCTGAAGGCAAGAGGGACTTTTGCCACTAGTTGCAATGCACCCAGGATCCTCCCGTGCTTTTTTTCCGTCCCATATAAATGATAAGTCCAGCACAGCAATCTGCGCTGGAAGTGGAGAGCGACTAATGGGAATGAAAATGGCTCTGTATTTGTTTTGCTAGCTAGCCATGTCTTCTGATTTCAAATTTGCAAAAAATTCAGGAAATCTGGTTCACTCACGGTTATGCTCAAGGGCTAATGTGTCGCTAGAGTTAAGGGCAAGAATAAGAGAGAGAAACCTGCTTTGCACACCCATTCCGAGCTGTGCACGGTGGATCCATTCTTTCAACAGGGGTTTTGGCCAAGTGTTGTAAAAGAAGCTCGTGAGGTCTTCTAAAAGGAGAGGCCAACAGAGACGGTCTGTCACAGTTAAAAGAAGGCATAAATGCCCCCCTTGAGTGCTTCCCATCCCGTTGCTGCAGAGCTCTCTCCTTTCTGGAGAAGTGACAATCAGAAACTAAATAACTAGTGTAACACAGAAGCATAAATTCATTAAGAAAAAAATCTCACTTCTGTGGCATTCTCCACTTGCTTCTGAGATAACTGTGATTTGCAGCATCTGTATTTTAAGGTCACAGCCCATTTAAATGATAAAAGTAGCCTACAAAGAGCTACAACAAAAAGCGCACATGATGCTTGCCTGCATCTCAGCTTTTGCTGTGAGCAAAACCTCAGCCCCCGGCACGTTGTGGTGCTCCTTTGGGTCTTTGGGGCCTACAACTTAAACCTCATGGCAACACAGAAACTTGTCCTTTCGTTGGCCAGGATCACCTCTGTGGGAGGCAGCTGCTCCTGACCTCCTTTTCCTCCTTCTCATCCACCTGACGGGACCTGGTTAGTCCCTTTCTCCCTAGGACCTCTTAGTAACACTTTGAGGAGGTTTTTGATCAGGCATGAGGAGCAAGCTTCTACTTTCTAACCAGCGTTCCCATTGCCATTTCAGGTACGATGGCTGAAGAGACGGCACCGGGGGTCCGAGTGAGGCAGCAAGGCGCTCTCTATACCCTTTTCCCCGACCATTCAGTAATAAAACAGTTAGACCACTTGGACATCTCCAACGGTCTGGATTGGTCCCTGGACCACAGGACCTTCTTTCACATCGACAGCCTGGCATACGCTGTGCATGCCTTCAGCTATGATGTGCGCACTGGAAACATCGGTACACGTGCTTTTCTAAATTTGGTGACAAGTAGTGCTATTACTCTTTCTGCAGCAAGACCTGGGTGTGTAATATGCAGTGATTTATTTGACAGATCTCCTGTCTTCTGGTTACAGCTTGTCAGCAGGCTGACTGTGATTTTTCTCAAGTTTAGTTACAAACCAGGTGTATTTGGTGAACAAACTTTTGACAGTCTTTCAACTTACTTTCATCTGGATAGATGGCTTATATCTAGGCTTGTTCAAGGAGTTGCAGGGAAGAAGCCATTTATACTGCAGAGTGAGAATTAGCTTATAGGATGCTATTTATTCTTGAGTGCCATCTACTGGAATGCTTCAATTGTACTAGCTCCATAAATACAAATACAGACTGTGCATGCATGTATATCACAGAAATGTTTTTAAAGAATCAAGTTATCATTGTGACTGAAGTTTCCCAATCTTGAAATTAAAATTGCCTTCAGATGTTTGGCAAATTTCACTTAAATTTGTTTTCTAGACAAACATTTTTTATCATAATATCTGCAAAAAGGAAATTTAAGTGCAAGCAGAATGGATGTAACCTCATTTCAAAACTGTGAAATATTTTTATGCTGTATCAACCCATTATACTCCATGGGAATTTAAGTGGCTGAACTGCCTTTGTACTCTAATCAGTGTGGACTTTGTGTAATCACGGGTGAAAATCATACAAATAATTACATTACTCAGATTTCATTATGCCAAGAAAACCTGTTTCTACAGATTTTAGGAGATAAGATTTCGAAAGAAGATTCAATGCTACTTTTTTTCCCCCAAGTACAAAAACATAATGAGTTTGAGTTTCCTGGCCTTGGCTTTATGCTGGTGACCGTCTATTTTTGAGTGGCATAATGGCCATAAGGTGCTGGGTCAGAGCAGGCAGACCACTGCCCGTGGGCACCGCTCCATGGTCTGTGCATGTGCCCACCGACCTGTCCGTGCTGCAGCCTAGACCGCTAGCAGTTGGTGTCCAGGCTTAATCAAAACTGGTGGCTTGATTGGCCATTAAAATAAGTAAAGAAGTTCTTCATCTTTACCCATGAAAGATTGTTTATTACCACCGTTTAAATTCCAGTCATTACTGATGTGATTGCTCATAAAAAGACGTCCAGGCTGCCATGAGCAATGAAAGTCCAGGAAAAGTTACTGTGCTTGCGGCAGTCGTGGTATGGCAGTCAGCTAGTAGGTTAACAAGAGGGACAGAGGCATTTTGTTTTCTTCCTTGGTAAAATAATAGGAGCCCTAATTCAGTACAATCCCCAACCGCAATGGCTCTACTGGGGGCTTGTTTCTGCCAGGCTAAGTTAGGCTTTTAACACATGTGCTAAATGCATATGTGATATAAATTTTGCAGCATGTCTTCGTCACAGAAAATGAACTTATCTGTTTCCAAGAGCGTGGAAGATGTTAGACTGGGATCTGATACAGAACTGGTACCAGCCCATGTAACACCGGATTTGTAACTCTCCCTGCAGCCTGCCCCAAACTTTTGTACCATCTAGAAAAGGAGGAGAAAATGCCCGACGGGATGTGCATTGATGCAGAAGGGAAGCTCTGGGTGGCCTGTATTGATGGCGGGAGAGTCATTCGTATAGACCCAGAGACAGGTAAGGCCTCCACCAGCACGTGCATTCTGAGTGCCACCTGCGTGCCACAAACGCGAGAGGAAAGGCAGCCAGGAGGAATGGTTTGAAGGTGAGATAAGAAGGTGTCGTGGGCTGCCATGAACATCGCTGGTCCAGGCCCCGATCACGTGGAGAGCACTGCTCCCCGTGCTGCCCCCCAGCCTTGAGTGCTCCTGCTCCCACAGTCTGCTGATGCAGCACTCCACTTCTTAATAATGCCACTTTAAAAAAAAAAACAAACAACACTGCATATCTATTGTGAGAAACATTGTAAACCTACAATTAAAAAAGAAAAAATTCTCAGCGTTGAAACATGTAACTGGGAAACGCTGTTAGGGAATGACAGCCATCCCAGGCCCAGGTGTCTCTGCCCTTCCTGGCTTCAAATACTTTATTGTTTTGTTTTGAGAAAAGGAAATGAAGCCCTGCAGATATAGGGGAGAGGCTGAAAAATAGTTAGAGATGAGGCAGATGAAAGAATTTTGTTTCCCCACAAGCTGTTCTTTTGGATATGGCCTGTCTGAAGGGGAGATGCCTTCTGAGTAAATGCCACAACTGCACCAAGTGCACTAATAGTACATTCATATTTACACGCTTCCTAGAAAACGGACATTAGGAAACAATCACATATTTTTTCCCAGGAAAAAGAATCCAAACTGTGAGGCTTCCTACTCCGAGGATCACCTCTTGCTGCTTTGGTGGAAAAGACTACTCAGAAATGTACGTGACTTCTGCATACGATGGACTGGACGAGGCCACCTTAGCCAAGGAACCTCAGGCAGGAGAGATATTCAAGGTTAGCAGATTTTATTTCTTTCTATACGTCAGACCAGCCAAGCCTTGCGCTCGGAGGGTGAGGTGCCCCCCGGCTGCCCTCGCTCATCCCGCTCACCTGATGTGCTGTGTCCAGATGTGTTGCTCATCCCCTGGCTGGGCACAGCTGCTTTTGCACAGCTGTTCATGCATTTGGAAGGAAGATGTGGAGAAATTTCTAGTAATAATGTTGATATGTTGGTTAGCCAAAGTCGATATCCAGCTGGGATCTGAAGGCAGCCGGTGGATCTGGGTCTGCCTTGCATAGTGTAATCTGTAATATGCTGCAAGGAATTGTGTCTTGCTCCTATATCTTACCATACTTTCATCAGTTTTGGAAGTTTCACTCCCTTAATTCTCATCTTTTAATTGTAGCAGGTTATCTAAATATTTGCAACACAGATTGCTCCTTTAACAATTAAATGCTTAAATTCACCAGGGAAAGCTTTGCATCCCAATCCCAAAACCTTCGGGATTTTTTTTAGTCTGTTAAAAGTGGGTGCTATGTTTTGAGTAACTAATAATCCACATTTTTGTCCTGGGCTCTTGAATCCAAAACTTGTTTCTCACTTCATTTTTCAGTCCATTATTAAAAGCTACATCAGGAAAATAAAACGCAGTTCTGAAACAACAATTGCTATCATTCTCTAAAAATTGACCATAGCACGAAATGGAAGGGTTGTAAATGAGGGGAAATGGAATAAACCAAACTGTATTATCAGTTTGGCAATAGGATGAAGACATGTTCCAGGAGGGATGGGGATCTAATCTGGGATCTGGGACCTTCTAGTTGAAAGCAGTGCTTGGAACAGATTTCCCATGGCCGAGAACTGATAGATTTCTCAAGCAGTGGAGCTTAGGAGCCCACAGGAGAGTTAAATACCAAAAGATAATTTTGAGCCTTGCCTTTTTTATCTCTCTTCTCAGTTCTCCAGTTCTAGAAGGGAACTGGTACTTTGTAAACTCACATTTGTCTTGCATGGGCAAAACGCATTAAAAGTTGCTATGACTTGTTTGGTTAATACAGAGATAAGGACCACATGTAAGGGCCACAGATAATGTGTAAATTAGCAAAATTATTGAGTGGTGATTGATAATCTTAAAAATCTTAAAGAGTTCCAAAGAAGTCCATATAATGACTCTTTTTGGGCTCCTCTTGAAGTAAGGGTAGGTTGCTATGATATTTGTTGTACAATATTTGAATGTTGTACTCAGTTGGAGATTTATCTTTTTCCTTTCTTTTATTTTTTATTTTTTTAAACAGATAACAGGCCTGGGTGTGAAAGGGATCCCACAGAATTTCTATGCTGCTTGAACACTGATGCTAAATAACAAAGAAGAAATGCTTGCATCTTGTAGTAATTCTGACAAGAAGTAGTCCAATGAACTGCAGAATTTATCTCTGTGAGGATTTCTAAATCCAAATTTAAGAGTGTGCTTGTTTGGAATTGAAGATATTCCTTGTTTGGTGGGCCCGTGGCATGATGCAATAGGTTAGAGAGGTAAAGTTAATCTGTTTTACACCTTGGTAGCTTTTGTGACTTTCCATAAACCTCTTCAAGCTCAAGCTTAGTTTTGTTGAACTTTCTGATGACCAGTTCTGGGTTTTCAAGTCTGTGGTTCTCGAAGTAGAATCTGACTCTTGGTTTGTTTTTTTCATGTTACAGTGAGGTACCAGCAACGATATGGCAGATTTTAACAAACATGACTTGAACCAGATTGTTCCTCTGCTGTGGGACTCCCCCCAAGGTGTTTTCTTGGTGATCAGACTTATTCGTAGTATCCAGACTCCATTTTTACATCCTTGCTAGCCTGTTTCCATTTGGCTTGTCATGAATTCTTCTGTCTTATCTTTAGGACACTATTTATGCTGTTGAAAATATACTATGCAACCATATTTAAAATATGCTTATGTTTGTTTTTTTTTTTCTGCATTCAGATATTACCATGAAAATGCTGAGTGACCACACACGGTCAGGGTACAAACAGGCTGCGAGCTACCAGGATGGCCTGTGATACCGAAAACTGATGCTCCATAGAGTCATCCTGTCAGGGGTCATATTTGCACATAGACACATGGACTTCCCTTTGCTTTCCATATCTTCTTATTCCATGCATGGCTTCACCTTCTTCTTGCATGACTTCTCTCTTCCTTTCCTCTTGCAAGTCTTTTTCTCCTTTTTCCCTTTTCCCTTTAGATTGCCTTTTTCTTGTCTTGCCCCTGAGTTTACTCTCTGAATTTAGAGCAATCATCTCACCTGTTGTCAGCTTTCTTCTCTCTCTTTGTGGTCCCTATTGCTCAGTATTGAATTTGAAGACCTTGTCCCTGCCTTCAGTGCTGTATATATCTGCTTGGGTTTCTTGCTTCATTACCCTCACCTCCCCTTTCATCTCTGGGAGGGCAAATCTGGTCTATTGACATTTCTCCCTTTGCCCACACCAAAGCTGACTCTTGAATTTAGGGGTTCCCCAAAGGCCTCAGCACACCTGCAGTGAGCCAAGTCCTGTCCAAAACCTGGGCAGACTGACCGGGTGAGCAATGGAAGTGGAGAAGTTGCTCACCTCTTCCCGCTGCTTCTCCTGTGTGGTCTGCAGACAGGGCAGAAACAGCATCTTGCAAGTGAATAAGTCAAATGTACTTTGGAAAATGCTGACAGATGAGCCCGTGTAAAAACAGAGAGTGCTGTGGAGGGGGTTTCTCAATGTTTCCTGGCTTTGTGCAAACCTGGGCCCCAACAAGGCTGTCCCTGATGCCTACAACTCCACGACTTTCATTCATTACCCAGTGAGCAGGAGCTGATTATACCACAGTGGTACAGAAAGCACTATGTCAAGGTGTGGTTTTAGAGGCTATTTAAATAACGACCCAACACTGTGCTGTATTCACTGAAACGTTGTGATCCTTTTGGTCCAAGCTGGGGCACCAGCTTCTGCCCCATTGGAGGATACAGCTCTGTGGGGATCTGTTGTCCCAAAAACTTGGGTCTGTTACCCAGTATGCATCGCCCAATTCACACACAGAGTCGAGGTATTTTCCTTTATTACGTAAATGCGCAAATACAGGTGCATGGTACAAACCAGCACACCATTGATGTAAACTAACAATTACTTATACAATCATCTAATACATATTTATTGTCACTTTGTTAAATGATTGGTTAAAATTCTTCGCCTGCCATGTAAATGACTACGCATGCTCAGTATGATTCTCGAGACTTTTACTTCCTTAATCTTTTGGGTTGGTGGGTTTCTTGAGTGGGTGGTCCTTGAGTCGGTGGTCGTGATCTCGCCCTGCTGGAATTACCTTTCCCCTAAGTTCACTTAACTTTGGCAACACTAAGCAGTCCTTTACGGACCGTTAGCGAAGCAAACTATCATTCACTTTAGAGTTCTTTCTTATGAGACATATATCCTGTTTCATGATGCTATAGTATTGTTAGGGTAAAATGAGTAAGGTTAATCTTTACCAACATCAGATCTACTGGATCTCAGGAGGAGCTCCAGAAGCTGTTTTTAAGAAAAGCCCAGTGCACATGCAACAACTCTTCATTGAATCAACTCTTTTTAATCTGTCTTTTGCTTGTATTTCTCTAGTTATTTTCTAGGGAAATGTTTACTTCAATTATTTGAGAATGCTTAAGACCTGTAGGTATCCAGTGACATCTAGCCTTTGCATTGAATTTGCTATCTTTTTACTGCCTGGAAAAATACACAGCACATCATAATACATCTCCAGATCCTTAATGCTGACACTTTGTCATGTTACAAGGAGGTCAATAATACTCATCATTTACCAGACAAGATGTTTCAGTGTCCTTCTCTGAGGTATTTGGACTTTCCACCACTGCTATTCAAAGCCCTGAGTTAGCCCTCAGACACTATAAGCAGGGAGTAAGTACTCAATTCCTCATGAGGATAATCTCCCACAATAACACATGCATAGAGGAGCAGAGAAACTGTGGTTAGCCATTCAGAAATATTAAGCACAGTTGCCATGGGGCTGTATCCAGATTGCCCCTAGAACTAGCTGTTTTCTTCAGAGCCAGCATCCCTCTCCTGGCAAGGGGTCCCTCCTAGCACATTTGAAAGAACCAACTATTGTTACCTGAAGTCTACTGTAAAAACAGCATTAGGTACTTTTCGGACACTTATTCTAGATGATTAATGTAGGTCATTAGCAAGGATTTTGTTCCTGCTCTACTTGATCAGATAATTGGTAAAACAGGATAAAGGCTCTTGGCCCATCACTCTGCTTCACTCCTACCTTGCCCTGGAAGGGGGGTGAGTCCATACAGCTGCACAAAAACATCTTGATTGAGAAATAAAACGTTCAGCTCATTCTAATGTTTGCTCAACAACCAGGCTGTTGTTTTTTTCCCTAGTCATAATTCCAATAGTAATTAAGTTGCTGGGGGTTCTCAAGAGCAAAGGTGTTAATGCCCTCTGGCACCTTGTCAATGCCAAACTGGTATAAGGATCATTGACAATTATACAAGATTTCCTGTTTACCCAGTTTGGAGAGGAATGTGAAGGCAGGATGTCTGGAGGCAAGTCAAGTGTCCTAACCTTTAATTAAAAAAAAAAACAAACAAAAAACTAGGAAGTGTGTGCAGATACTTTATTTAGTAAAAATACCCAATTATTTGCAAAATTGGCTATCCACTAGGCCATTTGCTCCACCAGAAAAGGAAAGTAGATCGTTTTGAAACAATGTGCTCTTGAGAAAGCCTTAATATCCTCATAATTTTTTTTGCTAGAGCTTCCCCAGGCATGCAAGCCAGGCTTGTTGGTTTGTAATTCTCCAGCCACTTCTTCCCCCATCTCTAAAGGGAGATAGATAGTGCTGGTCTCAGACTACAAGGTCTGAGTGCTTTGGGATCTCTCCTCTTGTAGCATGGCTTCCCAACTGAAGAAAGGTTTGAAGATTAATTTCTTTCTGTTGCCCAAAGGCCCACTACTTCACTTCTCTTCTGATTTCAGAACTTATTGTTTTGTGATTTTTGCTTCCTGAAAGAAAGTGTTGACTGAAAACCATAGAGGGGCTGTCCTCCAGCCTCATTAACCAAAGTAAGGCAAAAGCCCTTTGCCTTGAGCAGGATGAAGGCGTGAAGGAAGGGGGTATGGGACTGGGTTCATTCTCTTTGTGTGTGTAGGGAACAATACAGTACCTATAGCCTTCATGAGGATGCACTCTGGGTGACTGAGTATGTGGTTGGTGTGGGTAAACCCCACACAGTGAGATGCACAGCAGAGATGATGCTGCCTGCCCAGGGGTAACCTGCTGATGGGGTACCTCCCCAACATAGGTCATAGGCCGTCCCCATGTGCCAAAAGACAAGCCAGCAGGGGAGAAGACCAGCCTGGCTGAACAGAGAGCTTTGGCTGAAAGTCAGGAAAAAAAGGAGAGTTTATGACTTTTGGAAGAACGGGCAGACAACTCAGGAGGACTACAAGGATATCATGAAGTTATGCAGGGAGAAGATTAGAAGGGCCGAAGCCCAACTGGAACTTAATCTGGCTACTGCTGTAAAAGACAATAAAAAATGTTTCTACAAATACATTAGCAGCAAAAGGAGAGCTAAGGAGAACCTCCATCCTTTATTGGATGTGAGAGGAAACATAGTGACAGAGGTTGAGGAAAAAGCTGAGGTACTTAATGCCTTCCTGGCCTCAGTCTTTAATAGTCAGACCAGTTGTTCTTGGGGTACCCAGCCCCCTGAGCTGGAAGACAAGGATGGGGAGCAGAATGAAGCCCCCATAATCCAAGGGGAAATGGTTAGTGACCTGCTACACCACATAGACACACATAGGTGTATGGGACTGGATGGGATCCACCCAAAGGTACTGAGGAAGCTGGTGGAGGTGCTCACCAAGCCACTTTCCATCATCTATCAGCAGTCCTGGCTAACGGGGGAGGTCCCAGTGGACTGGAAGTCAGCAAATGTGATGCCCATCTACAAGAAAGGCTGGAAGGAAGATCTGGGGAACTACAGGCCTGTCATCCTGACCTCGGTTCTGGGGAAGGTTATGGAGCAGATCATCCTGAGTGCCATTGCATGGCATGTATGGGACAACCAGGTGATCAGGCCCAGCCATCATGGGTTTATGAAAGGCAGGTCCTGCTTGACTAACCTGATCTCCTTCTATGACAAGGTGACCCACTTAGTGGATGAGGGAAAGACTGTGGATGTTGTCTACCTGGGCTTTAGTAAGGCCTTTGACATGGTTTCCCCCAACATTCTCCTGGAGAAACTGGCTGCTCATGGTTTGGACAGACATAGCTTCGCTGGGTAAAAAACTGGCTGGATGGCCAGGCCCAAAGGGTTGTGGTGAATGGAGTTAAACCCAGTTGGCAGCTGGTGACAACTGGTGTTCCCCAGGGCTCAGTATTGGGGCCAGTTCTGTTTAGTATCATCTTTATCAACGATCTGGACAAGGGGATCGAGTGTACCCTCAGTAAGTTTGCAGACGACACCAAGCTGGGTGGAAGTGTCGATCTGCTGGAGGGTAGGAAAGCTCTACAGAGGGATCTGGACAAGCTGGATTGATGGGTCGAGGCCAACTGTATGAGGTTCAACAAGGCTCAGTGCCGGGTCCTGCACTTGGGTCACAACAACCCCAGGCAACGCTACAGGCTGGGGGAGGAGTGGCTGGAGAGCTGCCTGGCAGAAAAGGACTGGGGGGTGTTGGTCAATGGCAGGCTGAATATGAGCCAGCAGTGTGCCCAGGTGGCCAAGAGGGCCAATGGCATCCTGGCTTGTATCGGAAATAGCGTGGCCAGCAGGACCAAGGAAGTGACCGTTCCCCTGTACTCAGCACTGGTGAGGCTGCACCTCAAATACTGTGTTCAATTTTGGGCCCCTCACTACAAGAAGGGCATGGAGGTGCTGGAGCGTGTCCAAAGAAGCTCAACGAAGCTGGTGAAGGGTCTGGAGCACAAGTCTTATGAGGAGCGGCTGAGGGAACTGGGGTTGTTTAACCTGGAGAAGAGGAGGCTGAGGGGAGACCTTATCGTGCTCTACAACTACCTGAAAGGAGGTTGTAGCGAGGTGGGGGTCGGTCTCTTCTCCCAAGTAGCAAGCGAT
Organism: Platalea leucorodia; assembly: GCF_965183815.1. Taxonomy (NCBI): domain Eukaryota; kingdom Metazoa; phylum Chordata; class Aves; order Pelecaniformes; family Threskiornithidae; genus Platalea; species Platalea leucorodia. The sequence continues at coordinate 74,166,727 of NC_138824.1, forward strand.
AGGACAAGAGGAAACGGCCTCAAGCTGCACCAGGGGAGGTTTAGGTTGGGTATTAGGAAACATTTCTTCACCGAAAGGGTAGTTGGCGCACTGGAACAGGCTGCCCAGGGAAGTGGTTGAGTCACCATCACTGGGGGTATTTAACAGACGTGTAGATGTGGTGCTTAGGGACATGGTTTAGTGGTGGACTTGGCAGTGCTAGGTTTAGGGTTTGACTCGATGATCTTAAAGGTCTTTTCCAACCGAAATGATTCTATGATTCTATGACAGGCAGAACATAAAGGAGCTTGTCAACAGGATAGCAGCGACTGCTGGGATCTGGTTTCCCTTGTGAGGGGTTGTTGTGTACATCCTGCCTTTTATAAACTTTCCTAAGTATTTACTATGTTTAATGTACACTACTATATTTAACATATACTGAGCTGGATAAATCTTAGATTTCTTCCATGCTTTTGTTTGTGTTGGGAATAGGCTTTCAACTGGAAGATTTTGGTCCTTGTGTTTTCTAGCTCTTGTGTGAGAACCTGATTGCCTTTTCTTGCCTTCCCGAAAAGACATGACTTTGAGAAAATCTATTCAATCTAAACTGAGGGTTTCCAAATATTCGTAAGTGCAGCTAGGATGTGAATGAAGCTGGTTAAACATCACAGTTGTGCTGGCATTGCTGCTGCACCCACGTGCTGTCACAGGCCTGGAATTGGCAAATACAAGGATGTATGGTTTGCTCAACTGGCTTTTACTGTTGTGCCTAGGACTCCAGGCAGGAAAGAAGATGTAAATATAATTCTTAATCCTGGATAAGAAGACATAATAATTTTTCTAGCAATCTTTGTTTATCTATTTATTGTTCTGATTATCTGCTTCATCTTAAGGAGAAGCTGTAAAGATGTTCTTTTTGCTACTGAGAGAGGGGACAGACACAAAGTAGCTGACTTTAAATAAAAAGTTCACCAGTGCTATCTACTGTGGGTAAATAGGTCCCTGGCAGAACAAAGAGGTAGCTGCCCTGCTGAGATGACCTGGCTTTGCATAGTTTGTTTATTTTACCTTGACCCTATCATGCTCCTTACTTACATTAGTGTCAAACTCACAAACATAACTTTGAATCCAGATCTTTGCTACCTTCTTGCTGTTATCTTTGTGCCAATGTGGATTGAGATTTCAGAGGGTAATAACGCATAGCCTACAAAGGACAGACATTGAAGTTTGACCCTCTATTCACACGAAAAAACTCTTGGAAAATGAGAATCCACTTGCCCTATGAACTATTAACAAGACTACTGGATGACCTGTGGGGTGGCTTTGGTCAGCAGATGGGCCTGACTGGGAAAACGGCTGCAGAAGCAAGAGGCCTCTTACTGGGAGGTGTATGAGCAGGAACCGGGTGTCATATAAAGAATGGCTGAAGGGCAGAATAGCTGCAGATTAATTTATTTTGTCTAGGATTGTAGATTGCTTGAGCTGCTTAAAGCACTGGTTTATTGAGTTTGTGCTGCGTGTTGCAGTATTGACAACCCGAAAGTTGAAGAAACAGTTGGTGTTGATGTCAGGTTCTCCTCCTGAACGAAAATAAGACTCATACAAGCTGTAAATGCAAGCAGAGATAACCTCTGCGGAGGTGTAAGACCCTCCTCCTGATTCAGCTCCTGTCTTCTTAAAGAAGTAAGTGTTCAACTCTGTGTTTAGCAGTACCCAAGTCATGTTAGGGAAGAGAGGATATGGGTGAATACCCTGTCAAGACTGTGGTATCTTCTGCAAAGAGCTGATATCACAACATTGATATACTGGAAGGATTTTAAGATGAAGAGAAAGAGAAAGAGCTACCAGTGGTGAGACTTAACATGGAAGCTGCGGTGATGATGAAGAGGAATGTGAAGGCACAGAGAGGGGAAGGACATGTTGCTGGCAGGTGTAGGAAAAGGCAAGTGAGAGAAGGTGGGCTCCATAATTTGGAAGTAAAGCTTGAACTGGAAAAATTGTACTTGGAGGGACATTTAGGACTTAGAGGAAATGAAGATGCTTGTTCCATCGTCTGCAGGGCTTTCCTTGCCTGCTGATAAGTTCTTGTATCTGAAGGGAGAGGGCGATGGGAGAAAAGCTGAGCTGCTCTCTCCCATATTTTTTGCAAGGACCTTCCCTCTTTTTTGAATCACCTGAGACCCAAACAGCCGGGCTGGTCCACAGTGGACCCATTTATATCTAGTGTGGTGAGGAGTGTTGGTGCTGGATGTGGGACTACAGAGGATGATGGAGTTATCCCCATGTCAATGCCATTGGGGTGACACCGTCACATTAAGAGTTTGGAGGAGTGACAAGCAGGCTACAAGAAAGCCAAGGAGTGTGAGGCTGGTCTGGACCAGATAAGGGGAGCCTCGCCTCTATTACAAGGGGCTGGGCTGGTTTCTGTTTTGGGATGCTGAGCATGCTCTGGTTTGAGAGTACTTAACTTTGCTCTAGGAAAATGAGGGTGTACATGGACCCAGAAGCTTTCCATGTTACAGGCACTATCAGCTCCTGCTAGAAAGCCTGATCAGTGGCCTTCCTCCTCCTGCTCTTCCCCATCTGTAAAGGCCTATGGGTGGATTTTGAGCTATCTCCTGAATGCCTTGCCAGATGCTGTGGAAAGGGCAGACTAACTTTGGCCAGTCCTGCCTTATGCTGAACTTCATGCCTGTACTTGAATCCTCCTTCAGCCTTTCTACCCTCTCCTGCCCCAGCTCTTGCATATGCTTCTTTGGAGCAGCTTGGGCTTCCTCATGTGATGGGAACTCAGGAAAGCCAGTACAGCCACAATCACTGGAAACATAAAATTATCTTTTCAATGCATGTACAGAAAGGCTCAAGCAGTTGTTTGCTTTCTCTTAGGAGTTACAAACCAATGATGGAAGCTTCAGATGACCTGGGATATTGCTGTGGAGAAAAGGAGGGAAAAACATGAAGATCAGCTTGAGATTATGCTGTAGCATGAAGGTTTTCAGGGACAGCAGGGTTTTCTGAGTGATTCAGCATAAATTACTCCTTCTGCCCCCAAAAAATAGAGTACTATGGACAAACTTGACTGTGCTATCTTGACTTGGGGAACTTTTGCTGGCCTGGAACAATTTGGGATCTGGAATTGTGTCTTCCAGTGTGGGATCACTTAATACTCTGCAGGCCATGCTCCTGGAATGACTGGCCACAGCTGTGTGCACTTATCCCCTCTGTCAGACTCCTGCATGGGCCAGGGCTCCCTCCCCTTCTCCAGAGAGCTTGTTTGTGCTCTTTGATAAAAGGTTATTGCTTTGAAACCAACAAATTCTTCACTGTGTGGAGGAGAGAAACAGGCAGTTCTAGGGTGTAACTCCGCAGACTGCTTTCAGATGTCTGCTCAGGGCTGGTGAGTTGCACCTTTTAATTATTTACTCCTTTTGATTGCAAAAGAAGTCTTAGCTGGGTAGTGCAGACGTCAGTAGACATCTACACTGCAGGCGCCTGTGGAGGTGGATGAGCTGAATCCTACCTTAAGGTTCTGGTGACCTGGGCTCCTCTCTCAAATGTAGGTGGCATTGGTCAAAAAATTGAAGTTATCTGGGAGATCACTGAGTGATGGCATAGGCTTGTGTCTTTAGGCAGTGAGACTGAGTAGTGACAGTGGTCACTCCTACCTTCCTGGTGCTTGGAGGTCTTCTCTAAGCTCTGTTCTCAAGGGGAGGTTTATGCAAGTTGGCACAGGAGTCCTCTCAGTTAAGGGATGCTGAAGCCTGGCATTGCTCAATTTGTTTCCCCTCATTTGATAGGAGCTTCCTTTTTCGTGATTAATAACCCTCTCTGCAGCATGTGATGTTCATTATACTGCTGGTATGAGAGCAGGGTGTAAAGGACACCAAGGACAGTTGATACCCTGCTAGAGAAAACTTGGTACAGATAGATACACAAAGATCGTCTGCCTGGAAGAGCTGGAGAGACATCAGTGCTATCGTCTCCTCTCTTGGGTAACTGAGGCATGAACAGGATTGCTTAAGAAACTTTTAGCAGATTTAGAGAGCCCCAGCAGAGCCCCATCTGCTGCCTCCTACTCCAGCTAGCACCTGGTGGGTTTTGGCGATGTGGGGACTGAAGTAGGGGTTGGTAATAGGAACTAGTGGGAGTAACAGCTGAGAGAAGGGAAGGCAAAAATTAATGCCCAGGAAAGCTGATAGCAAGCCCTGCAAACTCCATCTTTCCTCCTCTGGCTGCTGCTGCTGTTGCTCCATCCTCCTCCTACTCGCTGCCAATGCGGTCTGTTTGCACCCACTTTCACAAGAATGAGTGGGAGTAACTTGAGTCAGCTCTGAGTGTGTCCTTACCACTTCTTCAGAGTAGGTGATCTCTGCTCAGCATGCAGGCATCAAAGCGGCCGGGGGCGGTTTTGAGGTGGCTATCCTAGGTATTTGCTCTTGATTTTCCTTAAGAGGCAGGTCACCGAGAAAGAGTTGCTATTTTCTACAGTCTGTCACCAGGGATTTCTCAATAGGGCAGAAAGTAAACCTCCTGTTTACTTTAACAAATGGCTTTATCCATTTCAACTCCACGTTTCCATGTACAGTTCCTTGTTGATGCAAAGACAATGTCCTAAGTTGAGCCATAGTTCATAAGGTACATTTCCTGTCACATTAGTGACCTTTCTAATAATTAAAACCACATAGGGTGATTTTATAAACTTCTCATTTATTTTCAGCATCTGCTTTAAAGGTTTGTGTGTGGTTGAGGGGTGGAGGAGGAATTAATGTCAAAAATGCTAGTTTCACTAAAGTTCTTTCTCTTCCTTTAAAAATAGGGAGTTTTGTTGTTCATTCTTCTATTATTATTCTTAGGATGAGCTAGTGACTAGGATGATTCCTCTTAAAAGATGTTACCTACAAATGTCTTTTAAATCACTTCCCCCATTTAAAAAAACGTGATCTACAAGGTGACCTATTTTTACCAGAGAAGATGAGGAGAGACTGAGTTATGGTGATGCACTGACCTCTGTTGGCATCATCCTTTCTTACTGAAATCCCTTTTAAATGCTGAATTTGATACTCTTGAGAATAGATGATACATCTGAGACAAGACCTGAGGCAGAATCAGTTCATGATGAAGCCATATTCCAACGCCACAGTAAATCTAACACTGGGACTCTTCAACGAAATCACAGTGCTCAGGCACAATGACACACAGTGTTGGTTTCCTAAAAAAACCCAACTCAATTAGATGTTTTAAATGTGCCAAAAAAGCTGGGTGGTTTCTCCTGTACCAGCAAGCTCTGTGATGGACCAGGTATTGGCTGTGTGTCCTTCTGCGGCTGGCATAAAGCCAGGCTGTAAATAGAAAGCATGTACAACATCTTCATCAGATGCTCTGGCTAATGGTGAACTGCATGCCCATGCCTGACTCCAGCCTGTTTTGGACTGCCACATCATCTCATGGGATGTTGATCCAACATGAACTGTCAGTCATGCCTGTTCATGCAGTGCTGGCCTGCTGTCAGCAAACTTCTCTGCAACACCCTAAAGCAACCTGGACCAATTAGCTCCAATTAGAGCTGCTTCTCTCCTGGAGATGGCTTGTCAGGGAGCTAGTTGCCATAAGCATTAAAGGAGCATGGTGGAGAGAAACGGGCATTTCTAGGCTGCAGTTTGCCTGACTTCAGTTTGGGGTGAGATAACTTGCTCTCTAGAGGTTGCTCTCTACAACAGCCTCTGCTGTGTGGCTCCAATCCTCCAGCAGGAATGACTTCCAGGTGTGTGCTAGGTTTGCCTCAGATGAAACTCCAGGTGATGCCAAGATCTGATGGGTGAAGCAATCAAAATGCTGCTAAAGAGCGTAAAGGAAAATGAAGACATATGTGTGTGCGCACGCGCGTGCTGTCTGCCCGTACAAGGACTAAATACTTGGTAATTTTCTGTTTAGGAGACATCTGTACTCCTCTTCATTCCCCTGGGGGCACCTGCATGCACAGCTGGGGTGGGGCATTGTGTGTATTTAAGAAACTCCCCAGAGACTTCTAGGCTTACTGAGTAACTGTGGGAAAATATATAAATCCTTATTTCGTTTGTACTTCTGTCAGTCTGCATGCGTTTCAAGGAGAAGCTGTGCCTGTTGCCCGTAGGCTAGCCCTTGGAGATAAGTTTTAAAGAAGAGCAGAGAAAGAAACAGGCTGTCCAGCCCTCATTTCTCATGTAGCGAGCAAAATTGTTAGCTTTTGTTTTGGAAGGAAACCTGCCTAATCAAGATGAGAGGGACAGTAATAGGCAGGGACATGCCTGCTCACGTGCTGCTAGAAGTGGAGGCTGAGACTCAGCTGCCCTGTCAGAATATGAGTCATGTTTTTATTTGTGTTTTTCCGAGCCTGAATTGAGAAAGCTCATGTAAGAAATTTTACGGCCCTTGACATCACTCTGCACTTTTGCAAGACAATAGCCTGACATTTTGCCCTAGGTGTTGGGTTAAATAATAACTGGAGATTGGGCAAATAACTTCTGCTTAGCCATGATTATCGTGCCAAGGCCTTGCACAAGCTGGGAACTTCTGTTGTTGGGGCGGTTCCACCAATGTGTGCCATTAAGATAGCAGCTCTGTCTGTCTGTTTGCACTACTGTTGGTTGGCTCTTCTTTGAAAGCATGGGTAGAAAACCCAGACTGAAGGAACTGAGGGAAGAACCACATCCTGACCACCAATGCTTGCCATCAGGGCGAATCATGGTGGTATTCGGAGCCCATAACTAATACTTGAGCAAAGGTAAGCTGCAAGTTCACAGTTCTCCTGTTGTACACAAGCATTTTGCCACAAGCACGTCACTGGTCTTGGTTCTCTAGGGAGTCACACACACTCTGGTCAGCAAAGCAATGAAAGGGAACACAGACCATTGCATAAATGTGCTTGTCCAGCTGTATCCTACATTTCCTATAGAATTACCCTCTCCTAAACTCTGTCCGTGAGAGCAAAGGGAGTTGAGACTGTAAGGAAAAAGGAACTTGCATTTCTCAATCTCATGCTAACAGCCGCAAGCCTGAAATAATTTAGGGGAGTTTATGCTCACTTTCATTTTAAAAATGAGGAAGCTCAGGACTGCTCGATGAAGAGTGGCCAAGCCTCACATATTTTGATGCCTTACAGACATGTTCTCAGAAAAATTTTTATCCTTTTAGGACCATTGTTTTCCCCTTTGCCCAGCCCTACAGTGATGTCATAGCTTTAACCAAAGATCTCACAATCTGCTTTCAAGCTGCGGTAGTAGGAACATGGCAGCAGCACTTTCCCTTCCCAGTAGTCCACTTGGTGGGTAAAATGCGAATGCAGAGTCAGCAGAGCCGCGTTTCATTTTTAGCTGTCTGCTTGCTCTCCAACTGCCAGCTCTCGTCTGTGCTCCACTCTAGCAGGTGGTATCTTGCTGACTTGTTTCCTTACCTGCCTTACAGTGCCACTGTGAGCCATCATTGGTGACCGTTTTAAATTTATCATGCCTCCCATCGTGGCCAAAAAACTTTCAATGTCTTTGGCTGCCTCTGTCCTGAAGTACAGGCTCTTCTCTCCTGGTGGTTCAAGTTAGGGGAACTGCTCAAGCTCCTTGTACAGAAATGGGAAGCACAGAGATTCATGTGTATGGCTGGATCTCACCTTGACGTGGGTCTGGAACACAACCTTATTGTGCTCAACCCCAGAGCTGAGAAATAGTTTTGTGTCCCAAGCTGTAGGCATAGTCCTTGCAGATCACAGGATCCAGGGGGAGAAAGCAGGTTTGGAAAGGAGCAAGCTTACGTGTATAAGGCAGACCTTTTTGCATCCCTTGGTCAATTGCACTAAGGAAAACAGGTATTTTGAAAGATGACTGAGTTTCCTTGCTGAGATGATCAGCAATGTAAAGGAAAGGGACAAGCAGCAGGAAGAAAAGCAAGGTTGGAGAACGTGGTTATTCCACTGAAAAAGTAAGGGCACCTGTAACGTGAGTCTTTAGTAAAGTGGTGCCCTTAGGAAGGGCTTCCGGGGCGGAAACCAGCTGGAAAACTTTGCTAGCAGTATGTCTCCATTTGAGCCGATATGAAATAGGTTAGATAAACAGCATGCTGGACGTGCTCTTTTCTCTCTGTTGACTTTAGAGGGCAGTTAGCTGGTATTCAGAAATTGCTGAGAGGAAAGGGGATATGAAAGGGAGGAGACAGGCATATGACAGTGTGGCTGCATATACCACACCTGCGGAAAAGAAACCCAATCTAAAAATCAAGTTAGTCTGGCAAGGTCTATGTCCCATGAGGCTAGGACTGTTTGGCATTAACTGTGCTAGCTTCCTTCTAATTCTCTGTTTGTCCGGTCCTGTCTCCTGGCCTGGGATGTGGCCGCAGGCTCACAGCACAGCTCGGGCTGGAACTGCCCTTGGCGGGGTCTCCAGCCCAACCTCCTGCCAAAGCCAGGCAGCTCTGGGGTGGGACAGGGTGCTCAGGGCTTGGTCCACTTGGTGCTGCAGCACAACTACATCAGGCAGCGACTGCAGGATCTCAGATGTAAAGGCCTGTAAGGCAGACGTTTAAAGTTGAATCACTGGGACCTCTTTCTAGAGAGGGTCCCAGCAGCAAGCACACCCTATGGTGTACAGCTGTCTGCAAGGTGATCAGCCCCCTCCAGCTACGGCAGAGGGAAGAAACACAAAATAAACTTTCTTGAACTTTCTGTCCTCTTGGTCCTACCGTGTGACCTCCATGGGAGACCAGCAATGTCCACTCCTCTGCATTTGGCCCGAAACCCAAGGGCCTGTTAATCAAGTTCTCAAAACATTAAAGAAAGGCTTTTTCTCAAGAACTCCATGCTATGGCTGACATAATTTTGGTTGAACTCAGCTCGTGGCTTAAAAAGTGCTGCGGGTAAGAAAATGGGAAGACAGACAGTACAAGATAAGCCAACTGCATAAATCTCATTTTCTTAAAAAAAAAAACCCTAAAATAACAATAAATGTGCTCATATGCTCCTGTAAGTGAGATTTGTTATTGTGCTTTATTACTATGAATTGATTAGTTGCCATTGCCATGATCCCTGCAGGTAAAATAGATATGGAGGTATATAACTGTAAGAAAAAACAACTTAGTTTTTACAGCAAAACCTGACAATCAGGAACATCCTAACCCATGGAAAAGCCAATTGTCAAACAAGATAGTTTTCAGCCTTAAGTCTTGTGTAGGATTTGATTTGTTTGTAAGAGGCAGTGGTTTTTTTTTTTTCCTGATAGGGCAAGGGATGGTTAGAAAAGCCTTAGTGCATCTGGAGTACTACTGAAAGAAAATTGCTGTGGAAAATTAACTCATGGGAAGAAACAAATGACAGTCAGGTAGGGTTTGGTCACTGCTAGAGCAGCTGCTCTCTATCTGCTTGTGTCTCTTTCCTCAAACACAAACAGCGACATTCATTCAGACAGCTGCTGAGCTTCCAGTGCATTGGGGTGGCTTCTTACCATTGCTTTTAACAGAAGGTGGTTTATTAACACTGTATTTTGAGGCTTGGCAAACCTGCTTTTGTGGCCAGACATCATTGCAGTCTGTATGTTGTGCATAGCAGTGCTAGAACCATCCCCTAACTAGGAATGCTGTATAACAACTTGAAGGGTACTTACTATTTGTATAAAGTTTGGGGAAGATGGGCCATGTTGAGTGTATATCTGGATATTGATGAATTAGCTCTGGCAAAATAAAACATAACACAGACTTGGTCTGTAGGTGGGAAATGTTAACTGGACTGTTTTTACATACACTTCCAGCAGAGCTGCTGTCCTGAGTGTGCAAGAGCAGAATTCCCCCGGTAGCTGCAGCCCTTGTGGATCTTGTGCAACTTTTCAGCTCCACATTCCTGATACAAGCTTTCTGCAAGTACCAATGGAAAATAATCCACCAATAAGTGGTGGGTTTTAGGTCACATTGATAGAAAAGAAGGCCCAGTAATATATAGAGTTTATAAATGACTATGCTATAAATTGCTGCCCTGTGGTAGTGTGGGAGGTCACTCTGGTGCTTTGTTACTCTGTAATAAAATAAATAAATGTAATAAAAGATGAAATACTTTTATTAGGTTATCTGGCCCCTTTGGAAACTGCTTAATATGTCATTTTTCTGTTGTAGATCTTAGCGTTTAATAGTAGCAATGTTTGACCCAAACTGACATCCTGAGCTCAGCTGCTACCGACCCTGCACCTAAATTCTCTGCCACGGGTGACATTTGCAGTGCAAAGTCCTGTTGGAGGATGAACATCTGTGCAGGTCACTGCAGATCACAGCTGCACTGCCCAAGACATCCTTGCATGCTTTTTCTCATGCACCCAGATACATATGTAATGCACACAGAAACCGAACAGAAGCACCAAGTCTGCAACAGGCACAGCTTTGCAGGGCATGGAATAGGGCTGGTTCTGCACTGAGGACCCAGTTTATCTGACCTGTATCAGCTTGTGAGTCATATCTGTGCTAAAGTGTGGCCCTTAAAAGGTCTTGCTCCATGGCAGGCTATGGTTATGGTTGACAATATAAATCAGTAATGCATAGGGGAAAAAATCCCCACCAACTTCGGAAGAATATTCATGGTTATTCCTCAGTGATCCATTATGAGACCAGAGCCATCAAGGCTTAACCTACATGAGATCTACAGGAGTTAAGGTGTGGATGGCTTAAAGACCCAGATGCTCTCAGTTTCAACCTTTGCCCAGTGTCCAAGGCACTGGAAATTTGTCCCTGAGGATGCAGATGCCTAGTTTTTGTAACTGATCACAGGAAGAAGGTGGGATGTTGTTCATGGCTGCTGAAGGACACAAGACCTCCTCCCTCCGCTTCACCCTAGTGATGAATTTAAGCACAGAAAGAGTCTTTCTTCCTCCTCCCCAAGGTCTGCCACCAAGTTAGGAGCTGCACACAGGAATGACATGGGCAGGGTACAGTGTCCTGATGGCCCTGCCTTTCCCAGGGTAATGCTGCAGCCCCTCTCCTGCCTAGGCTGCTGCCTCTCGTGCCACTCTGAGAGCTGTCGTCTTGGACAAAAGGTGTTGGTCTACATTGTCGTTTCAGCTTCTCCAGGGATGAGGACATCAGAGTAGAGGGCTTTGTTTCTGACTCGTCCCAGCTACCAAAAAAAAAAGAAAAAAAAGATTCATGGAGAATGGGGAGTTTGGTGAGAAAACAGCTCTGGAATTTACCTCATTTGCACAATTTTGAAGGACTAGATAACAAATTAACAGAGCAAAGGCAGAAGTGAGAGGAGGACAGGAATGCTTTTTTTTTTTTTTTTTTTTTGTCTTCCCAGTTTTTCTTTCTGTTGGAATGGGTTCTAGCAACACAGCCTGGTTCTCCTCTTGCTTATATCTTCTCAGACGCTGGGTCTGAGAAGAGAGGTTTATCTCCCCCTTAAGCTTCTCTTTTTAGCAGGACATTATGAGCAGCTCTCCTGAGCCTCCATATGCCAGCTGTCCCTTTGTGATCTGCTGATGCAGTGGCCCAGTGGACAAAGTTGATTATCTATTTGCAAGATAACAAAAAGAGCCAATACCTCCTCATAGTTCCTCTCTCTCCCTGACTAGCAGAGCTGGCTTCAGCTGTGGGACTCTGGCAGACTGACTATCACAGTGATGGGATGACAAGACATCAGACAATCAGCCCTGAACGCTAGCCCTCCAGACCTAATGTGGCCATCTCAATCCCTTTCTCCCTGATTCTCTATGATTTACCTCCATTGCTGAATTTCTTGACCCTGAACAGGCAGTCTGTTGCGGGAGTTTCTTGCTCTTTTTCCCTGAAGTGCAAAATCTTTTTTTCCCTGCCAGAGATATGTTACTACTTCAAATCCCAGTCTCAAGGGCAGCAGCTTCGCTCAGCTGGTGTGTCTGTGGGCAGCACAGCATCAGCCCTCTCCTTCTGCTCATTTCTCCCTTCCTCCTCTCCTGTGTTCCCCCAGCTCTGAAAACATAGATGCTGCCTCTGCTCATCAGTGGGATATCAAGAAGAGGCATCAGTGTTTGTGAAGGACCCCCAAGCTCCTAAGAGGATGTGCCACAAGGAAGCACCGTTGTAACAAGAAGGTTGCAAGAGTCTGTCCCGTGGAGTGAGGAAACCTGTGTCATTTCTCCAGCCCTTCCCCTCTTCGCACCACACACCTCCAGTGCTCAACCCATATTGTAGCTGACCTCTTGGAAGGACTTTTAGTGTCTTGTTTTAAACACTGCTAGTGCCAGACATAGAATCATAGAATCGTTAAGGTGGGAAAACACCCTTAAGATCATCAAGTCCAACCATTAACCTGTCACTGCTAAGTCCATCTATACCATGTCCTCGAGCACCACATCTATCCGTTCTTTAAATACCTCCAGGGATGGAGACTCAACCACTTCCCTGGGCAGCCTGGTCCAATGCCTGACCACCCTCTCGGTGAAGAAGTTTCTCCTAATATCCAACCTAAACCTCCCCTGGCGCAGCTTGAGGCCGTTTCCTCTTGTCCTATCGCTTGTTACTAGGGAGAAGAGACCGAGCCCCACCTCACTACAACCTCCTTTCAGGTAGTTGTAGAGAGCAATAAGGTCTCCCCTCAGCCTCCTCTTCTCCAGGCTAAACAACCCCAGCTCCCTCAGCCGCTCCTCATAAGACTTGTGCTCTAGACCCTTCACCAGCTTTGTTGCCCTCCTCTGGACACGCTCCAGCACCTTGATGTCCTTCTTGTAGTGACATGAAGTAGACTGGCTTTACCAAATGTTTTTTTTTTTATAGCATTTTAACCCTTCTTGTCAACACTGGTGTAGTTAAGTTGAAATTAAAATCTCAGTTGCTTCTGTTTGAGAGGAAAATTGTTTTGCCTGGACCTTGCCCCAAGCCCACTGAAGCCTCAGTTGACATTGGTGGGACTGTATCAAATAGGAGAAATGTGAGGATTTTTTTTTTCGTTTTTTTATTTTTTTAAAATTTCAATTAAAATTTAGCTAATAAAATTCAACTCTAATTTTTCTTCTCCTTTCTTCTCCTTTTAAAGTAAGTCAACACATTTCCCTTGTCATGCAAGATTCTAATGAGAAAAAACACATCTCATGTAGCCCTGGCTCTTGAGAATCCATCACGTGAAGGGAGCAGTATTGTACCCTGTGTCTAACCATCACAGTAGCGTTTTTACCAGCAATTAAATTTTATCACTGAATTTGCCTGTTGCAAATAAACCAGGGCTGTTTCTTCATGATGGCATTGGCACGCTGCAATGTGTTTAGGTAGCCTAAATCCCACCCAAATCTTTCTGCCTAAGGTTTCCTGCCGGCCGGTGCCAGGTCGTCAGAGGCACCTGGCTGACAGGCAGCCCTGAGCATGGGGATCGGGTGCAAGGGAGGACTCCAGACTGTGCCCCCAACCTCACCGTGGTCCTGCTCACAGCACTGCAAGCTTAGAGTAGCCATCATGGTCCAGTAACCCCAGAAGCAAACACAGGGAACCAGAAACTAGCTCCCAGCAGGTCTGGGCTGCATTTTTCTTCCCAGGTATTTTTATTGCCCAGCGTGACCTCCCTGGTGCTGCAGGCTGCCTGCCCGCTGATTCTCCCTCTCTCAGGAGCCGTCGCGGCTGCTGCTGCTAGATATACAACCTCCTCTCAGAAATATTAAGCTGCTTGTTTGTTCCCAAAGACAGAAATGAGGTGAGGGTTGAGAGGGCTTATCAGTAAGTCAGGGCAGGAGCAAAGACACACGTTGCCAGGGTGTTGCAAACACCCCCAGAACAAACACCCCCAATCCAGGGAATTCAGTTAAGATATTGTTTAAATGCTTAGTGGCATTTCTGTATGTTACAGTGTAGAGAAAGCATGTGCCGTGTCTGAAAATAAAAAACTGGGATGGAAGAAAGAAGTCTCACGCAACATCCCAAATATTGTAGCCGTTAAAAAAAAAATTCTCATAAACCTCTGAAAAAATCAACCGATTTCCCTCAGACTGAGTGCAGCATATTTTAGGAAGCCAAAGATGTTTAAATGTATAAAGTCCTGTTTAAGTCTCTATGACGAGTGTCACTGTGACTAACAAACTAGAAATATTTCACTCTGATCCACAGCTATAAATCAGTCCTGTATTTCCATCAATGCCCTAAAGCTTCTGTATCTGCCTGTTTTGACCCTCTCAGATGCTACTAGCTTCAACCCTTTTCACCACCGAATGCTTCAAAATCTGATAAGCTATTTCTGGGTAAGTTCTTCTTTGTCCAATACTTTTGAACTGCACTATCGGTCTTTTTAATGCAGGCATTTATTTTGTGAGGGGGGTTGAGAAATCTTGGGCTTTTTCATCCCCCTGCTTCCTCATCCTGAAATCTGCTTATTTCTGCAAATATTGCTGAAAGTTAGCCTTGCCTTGACCCCTCCTCAGGAGACACGCTTATTCAGGGCTTAATCGCTTGCTGATTAATTTCCCGTCATTCCTCATTTTATGGGCTTCCTAAATCCCTCTAGAGAGATTGTGATCTCAGGACTAAACCAGGAGCAACTCTCTTGATATCTCTAGTAATTCCAGTGCAAATGAAGAATAACTGAGACCCAGACTCAGACTTGAAAGCGTAGGAATTACGAGGGTTTGGAGAGGGCTTGAGATTTTCTGATAGGGAATTTCCATTGAGGTGAGACCTGCAAGACCGTTTCCACATCAGTCAGCAGATACTTCACATTACTACAGTGTAAAGTCCTGTTGTAATGCCTCCAGAATAAAATGTTTTGCGATTTCAGTTTCATGGTTCTTTTTGAGTTTTCTGTTATTCATGTCAAATCAATGCAAAACTAGCTTTTAAATTTTCCTTGCCACAGTCATGTTTTCCCCGCTAGTCCCAACAACTTCACGCGGGTTTTCTTTACAAGACCAGAATCATGTCTGGCTGTACTGTATTCATCATGGTAGCATCCAGAGGCCGCCTGACTGCTGTTTTGTCACACCTCCATAGTCTTAACTTTCTAAGTCAATGAAGAATTAAAATTGACTTTGTCCGATTTTTCCTCCTAAATTTTCCTGTTTGAAAACTTTCCCATTTATTTCATTCCACCAGGAGCACAGTAATACTGCTCTGTAACTCTTCTCAGCTACTTTCTGTCATGGCGGTGCAAAACCACACAGCCTTTAAATAGCATCTTTTCTTTCTTACCTTTTCCTTTGCTCTACTTTATCCCTTTTGGCATTTTGTCCTTTTTCTGCCTAGCTTTACAACCCGCTGTACAGCTATTCTGCATCTACCTCCAGCTAGTTTTGTGATACTCTGTAAGAGCAGCCTGAACCGTGGCATAACCCTGAAGCCCAGGCAGCCCTGCCCTCCTGGGACTCGCCCACAGGAATGACTTGGTTAGCTGAACGTTAAGCTGGTCCGGCCACTGCTGTTGCCACAGCAAGTTTTCATAGAATCATAGAATTGTTTAGGTTGGAAAAGACCATTAAGATCATTGAGTCCAACCGTTAACTTATCACTGCCAAGTCCACCACTAAACCATGTCCTCGAGGACCATGTTTGGCTCTGGACAAGAACACTGCTCTGCCTTTTGCTCTGCCTCATGCAAAAATGAGATAGTGAAAAAAGAGTATCTGGAAAATACATTCTTGCATTACGAAGCACAGCACTGCAGCAGCCTGAATTTTCCCTAGTCCTGGCCGCGGTGTGATCCCGGAGCAGTCAGATCCCAGTTCTGCTGTAAGTGCTCCTCTAGGAACACTCCTCTGCGGAGGAGAAAGGGAAGTGAATCTTCTTTACCCATTCTTTCCATTTCAGTTTCAGCTCACCATTCTTTATTTAGGGAACTGTGTATTTTAATGTGCTTTCAGAACAGGGTGGTGAAGTAAGGGAGCTTCCTCCACCACACCAGAGAGCCTCTGGGAAGGCTGAGAAGGCACCCTGCTTCCAAAACTGCACCGGGGATGTGCACGGTTGCCCCTGCGTGCCATTCGCTCACTCACTTACCTCCTGCCTCCTTGCACAGTGAAGCTTTTTGAGGAGCTTGCCTAGATTTCTGCAAGGTGCCGTAATAAATATGGGTGAATTTCACCTCGGATGAGGGGCTGTAAAAGCTAACCAGGAGGGAAAGAATTAGCAAGTTGTGTATTAGCTCTGCAAACCAAAGAAACAAACTCTGTTGGACAAAGTAGGCAATTAAGGTACTAATAAATACATATATGTATATATATATAAAGCTTTTTTTTTTTTTTTTTTTTTTTTTTAAATTAATAGATTTTAAGTGCAGTTGAAGGATGGCTACGTGCTATCGCTTGGTGTCCCCGGGCATTTCTTCGCCTGGCCCCTGCCGGCAGGTTCCTCCCGAAGCAGTACATCCCCAGCCCGCTACGCGTCTCACCTGTGCGCTGCGGGCAGCTCCGCTTAAGCAGAGCCGCCTCCCCTCTTCTTCCTCCTCAGCTTCTCCCGCCCCTCCTTCACCTTCCTCAACCCCGCGGTCACTCGGCCCCGGGCGGGCAGGGCAGCTGGGGTGCGCAAGTCCTCCTCAAGAGCCGCGATGGACACGTAAATCCTTCCTCGGAGTAAGTAAATGAATTAAAAAAGAAAAAAGGCGGGGGAGGGAGGAATCCGCCTCCCTGGAGGTTGGGGGCGTGGGTGCGGGCCCCGCAGCCGCTGGGCGCGGGGTGTAGGGGGGCTGAGCTGAGCCCTTCTCCCCTGGTATCGGGCCTGTGCCCGGCGGGGCTGGCAGCTTCCTCCTCGCTGCGGCGGGTCGGGTAGCTCTCGTCATAGGGTTTCCTGTGATTCCCGTGACGTTTGTTGGCTTCTGGGTCGGCTGCAGAGGATGTCTTAATTATGCCATCATCAAGCATTCATTAATTATATCTCACTCCCGCAATTGTGCGGTGGTTGGCCGTTGCCCGGCGCTCTGGGCTGGCGGGGCTGTGCAAGCGAGGCACGCTTTGGGCACGACCAGGGTGAGATCCCACCCGCTGCTCTCCGTGTCCCGAGGTTAGAGGACGGTGATCTCTAGTGGCTTTGCACGTTTGCGTGTTTTATGGCTCGTTTATTGTTTGTGTCGAGGTAGAGGCCTCAAAATGTAATTGCTGCCTGCACTCAGACCGCCCAAGGGCAGGTCAGAAAGCTGGTGTGAACAAGGGGAGCGAGGGTTGTTATTCATGGCGACAACGTGCGTAGGGTGGGTGGACTTGCCTGTCTGCAATGGGGGAATAGAGACACGGTTCTCCTTTGCGAAGTTTGGGATTTAGTCAGGAGAGGCGGTAGCTAACAGTTGTACTTTCGTTCCTCCAGGCAAGCCTCGGTTTCTCCCTAAAGGATACCCTGCATCTCAAACACAAGGTAGCAGCTGAGTTTGGGGGTGGCAGTGCGAGCATCTAGGGCTTGCATTGCCCAGGGGATCAGGCCAAAATCTGGTCCAGTCACCTCTGTACGGGACTTGATCAGCAGACAGCCGCAGTGCGGCTGCTCCTGCTGTGCACCACCACTGGCTGCTGTCCCCAGCCTCAGGACGCTGTGGAGGGAGAAGAGGAGGATGAGATGCAAATCTCTCACATGTCTGTGTTTGCAGGACGGCAGCATGGCTTGGTCTTGCTGTTTCTGCTCTCTGCTGGCTTGCCCCAGGCTCAGGAGGGTGTCCTGGTCCCACAGTGACGGGGGCATTGATGGCAGCTTGTGCTAGGTGGAGAACTTGCTGCCCGTGGGTTTCGGCTGGGCAACGCCAAGGGGTCTGTTGTACAGTCTGGCAAAGCCGATCACGGGGCTTGCTGCCTCTGCAGGGGCTTCCTCAGCGTGGGCCAGCGCTGCGCTGTCCTGACCCAGTGGCGAACTGGGGTAAGGGACTAGCGTGGCAGAAAAGCAGCTTTTTTCTGTTAGCTGTGAGACTGTGCCTGCGTTAGCCCAAGCGAGGCGGTGAGAACAAATGGTGGGAGGAGAGGGTGGCAGCAGGTAAACCTGCACCCTTGGACGCGTCCTGGGAGTGCTGCCGGTGCAAAGCAGCTTGTGCCGGGCTGAGGTGCGGCTGGCCGGCAGGGCTTACGGGTCCCTGCTGCTCACGGGGGGACTGTGTCCTGTGCCCCTGCTCTGGGGGGGCGTGGGTGGCTTTGGGGAACAGAGGAATTAGGCAGCCCCAAACTGGATAGGGAGCTGCAGATCCCAAGGAAAAGAGGAAAAGCAGTGCTTATAGTTAGGTTTCTAGCCTAGGACCCACCTAAGTGCTACCATATGCTGGAGTGTTGCATCCTCACAGCTCCTGTCAGCTTCAGAGCTGGGGAAGGAGAAAGACCATCCAGGCTTTTGCAACTACTAAATAGCAATGTTGTTTTAAGTATCTGCAGCCCCTGTCCACGCTGATGCTACATGGTACACAGACTAGAGCAGAGCAGCCCTGGGTGGGCAGTGGTGTGCAGTCTGAGGAAGCACAAAACACAGCAAAAGGGGACAAGATTAGCTGCAGACATCTGTCGTCTGAGCAAGGGGTCTGCAGGAGGCAGAAGCTCAGCGGGTTAAGTTGCAGAGCCAGAGGATGGATGAGTTGATCTGCCTGAGATCTGAACTTCTTTCCAAGAATAAGAATACCAGATGTGGCATGTAGAGACCATTTGCTTATGCAGGACAAAAAGATCTGCACCTTTTTTTTTTTTTCCCTAAATAAATCCATGGGAATTTTTCCACTCAACTTTGCACTAGGCCCATCAAATATCTGTTTTTTTTTTAAATAAGGAGACACAAGGAACAAAAGAGGGTTTAAACCACTTCTTTCCTGCTTATGCAATGGCTTTGTGTATGGATAACCTCAGAGGCAGCTGCTCTTCACCAGGAGGAAAGCCCCAGGTTACACACCAGCCACGTGCAGCCCGTGTCACTGCGCTAGGGGTGCTGGGCATTCCCCTCAGCCGACGCGCTCTCATTCTTATCTTAACTGGGGTGGGTGTACTCAGAGACACCGATTCAAAGTCACACCGAAGGCACAGCAAGGCAGGCTGGACGAGTGATGCTACGTGCATTGGCAGATATAAAAGCAGATTATATCTGTTATGTGCAGTATGGACATAAAACTTAGGAATGCAGTTCCTAAAGTTGCCTTTCAGATGACCCTATGTGACTGCCAAAAAAAGAAATCTATTGCATCATGTTTAAGGAAATGTTCTCCATATAAACAGTATGGCTCACTCGTAAATCCAGAAAAACCAATCACCTCCTGAAAGCAACCCGAAGAATACTTTGGGGAGAAGCAATCTCAGGAATGAATGTGCTGAGAGGCAGCAAAAGGGACCAGGGACCAGAGAGGATGTCTGGCAGAGCACAAAACCTGCAAAAATACATATTTGATTGCCATTGCTGTAGCAGACAAGGAGGAATCATTCACAGTGACAGCTTTTTTAAAAAGGATTAAAAAAGGTGTGATATTAATATAGGTAATCACTGTGCCATCATCTAAGAGAAAGTGTCCCACTATGTAGCTGTGAAAAAAATAGCTAAAGCCTTGAAAACAGTGAGAAGAAGGAAGGCTTTTATCCCTAAAACACCACCTGAACTTCAGGAACATAATAGAAAAAAAAAATCGTGTGGAGAGCTCATCTTCATGTTCTGCATCATCCAGGAGAACATAAAATGAACAGGATAACTCTAGTAGGCCCTGGTGATGAACATGATTTCTCAGCTGGGTTTCATTCACTGGCACTGCTGCATGACCATTCCAAATTTTACAGAAGATCCCAGAGAGGCTCCTATCCAAGAAGAACAGTCCCAGAGTAGTTTTCAGGAAGGTCTGACCAAACTGAAGTACTTGTAATCATGGGCTCAGTTTTCAGTGATAAGAACTGACATCAAGAGATCTTCTCAAAACGGGGAATAAGAAGATGGAAGTTTGCCTCTTTGACCCTAGAAGCCAGCATGACCTGAAAATCCAATGTCCTGGCATCTTTGTCAAGGCTCCTCACAGAGGTATCATTGTGGCAGCTGAACTGATGCTTCAAGGTAAGTGTTCTCCAGGAACCTGAGGGTCACAGACCGAGCCCCTGTCCTGGCCCCACCATCGGTCCCGCTGCCATGCTCCCGGGGCTGCAAAGGGCCAGGGAACAGACCTTGTTTCACACTGGAGGTAGGTTACTCCTCATGATGTCGCAATAGCCAATGTAGGTAGTCATTTCTCCATAACAACAAAGCTGCCTATATTTGTCTTGGCTCTATTTTTTCTTTCAGTTGGTCAATTTACAAGCCTGAAGCTGGAACCCTTCCTTGGCATTGTGCTGGGAGACAATGTTATCAAAAGCAGTGTATGTTGTGGCCGAGAAGCTCTTGACATTTTGCTGCAATTACTTGAGAGAAGAGTTGACATTTTATAGCATGTATAAATCTGTTCTGCACAGGTGCAATGGCATTAATTCAACCTCAATATATGGAATGGTTTATTCTTTTTCTTTTATTTTTCCCTCCCAGAACACCCTATGAAGTCCTAGAGCAGGCACTAATGGAAGGCCCTTTGCAAACCTCCATTCACGTGTGCCATGAAAATGGTCAATGGATGTCACGATTACCAGAGAAGCTATGGGATATTCCCCTCTATAACTTAGCTCTTCCAGGTAAAGATTAACTTTTGTTCTCTGCTGGTTTGTTAGCCTGTCATTGAAGCACTGGAGCACCCTGTTTGTCCCATTTCAGGATGGCTACATTGATTATTTGGGTCAGTGTGTGGGAGAAGGGCTTGGGGGAGCGTTTGTGTGACGCATGCGTGCATGTGAATACTTTTTGTCTGTAATGGTTGGGGTTTCTTGGAGGGGAGGGGGGAAAAAAGGATTTTTTTTTTTTTTTTTTTTTTGAGGGAAGGAAAGAAAGAGGGATTCTTTTGCAGTCCCTGTGCATCATCTTGTTAGATCAGTGTTAATAATGTGAGCATTTGCTTATCTGGACAGCAGTGAGATTTTCCTAATTCATTCTTGCCACTTCCTACATAATAAAATGGTTCCAAAAAGAGAGAAATAACATTTTACCTTATTATTTGTTTCTTTGTACTGTTTAAAAGATGCTATAAAGGTATGAAAAAAGGAGGATGGAGACTTGTTAATTAACATAGGTTTTTATTAATGTAGAGTGTGACTTTTCTGCATGACCCTGCTTACGAAAACTGGATTTATCCTATTATGGGTAAATACAGCTGCGCTATAACTGGTGTCCTCATTGGTACTACATTCAGACCTCTGTATCATTAGCCTTTCTTTGGTCACATTATTGCTTCTCTCTGCTGCCTTGAATAGCCGATTTTTTTTTTCTTTTCATTCTGTCCAAAGAAGTTATGGGAGCACCTGTTTTCACTGGCACGTGGGGAGGCTGTCAGCTCTTGAGTGATTCCCTTTGCCTCCACAATGAAAATGGTACTAAAGAAAAGCCTAGCCCATGTTTCCTCTCACACCTGTAGATGAGACAGGTAGTTTGGGCGGAAAGCAGCACAGTGTGTACATGAATGTTTTATTTAGGCTACAGAATCATAGATTAACTTTAGCAAAGACATATATTTAGAGATAGTGGGAAAAATCAAATCTTCAGTGGGTGGAGCCCCAGGAGGACCAAGAACTGTGGTGGTTTTTTTTTTTTTTTTTCCCCTGCCCTTCATGAACTAGTGGAGCATGGAGCTTCAATTAAAACTGAAACTCAGAAACTTATTTCATGGTGACTTCTTGAATATGTAATTTAAATAGATGTTAACTTCAAGAAAGCGCACCTCTATTTTGGATAAAGCCTATGTAAGAGGAACCCAGAACAGATGTTATAAAAAAAATTCTGGATTTCTTACTTATTTTCTTCTCTTGATGGTTACATATCTATCTTATGAAAGAAGAAAGAAGGTAATAGTCTCCTCTTCCCCCCCCCCGCCCCTTTGACTTCCTGGCTTTTGTACTAATGGTAACTTTGTTGTTCTTGTGAAAGTTTGTTGTTCTTGTGAATATGCCTGCATGGAGAACAGGCATGAAGAAAAAAATAGTTGAAGACAAGCCCATTTCAGCAAACACTAGAGTACTTTTACAGAGCATTGCAGGCTATTAGCTTGGAAGATTTTGGTGGCTGTCCAGCTGACCTACAAGACTGGTCTAGCTCAGGTCAGAACAACAGCAGATCAAGACCAACCAGGTCAAGACAGCTCTAGCAGGTTTTCAGAGGGCACAGTGACTGGGGGAAGCCCAGTTTGGAAGTGGAAGCTTATCTCAGATAGAGAAGACAACAAGGCATGCAAGAAAGGTGAGAGAGTGCATTCTGAAAGCATGACAAGGAGACAGAGGCAAGTCTCAGTAATCAGTGTTGTGTTTGCACCGGGTTCAGCACAGTGCTGCTGGGGAGATGTTGCTTCAAGCTCTAAAGCTACCTGCTTTGGTGCTAGCTCACTATCTTTGCATCATATTTGTTGTGTCATGGATATACCTGTCTTCCTTCCATTACTGTAACTCATTGATGTCACAAGAAGACTCCTAAATGAAAGGTTACTATCTGTTTGCTGATTGGCATCAGCAGGTGCAATGCCCATTGATGGAATCCTGTTTGCTTCTCTCAGACTTGGATTTGGTCCATGGGTATTTAATGATTTGACTCTTACATCTTGTAAGACAAGCTGCTTTGATTGCATGTCCTCATTTTCTGTCTTCCGTCTGCAATGAGCTTGGTTTGGGTGTTTAAAGCAGGAAAATAGACAGAAACACGATTTTAAAGGGTGAAAAAATTGAGTGAGACATTAAACTATTATTGACAGTTTCAAAGAATTTTCTTTATTTCAAATACAGTCTTATCCTTTTTCTTTGGCTACTATAAATATTGCCATTGGCACCAGTAAGACTGACCATTCAAGAAGGCACCAGTGAACAATTTGTTTGAAAGAAGACTTAAAAATCAAAATGATATGCAAATTCCTTGCAGATACTCCGTAAAGATCCCAGCAAGTCACTTTACTGAGTTGTTAGCTTTTCTTATTGATGCTTTATAAAATTAGAAGAAATCATGGAACAGAAAAAGCTAGCAAAATCACTCGTTGCCTGTCCTGAAGAAATTGTGGGTTGCAACAGAGTTTCATCTAAACATGATGCAAGATATGTGTCAGATTTATTAAGACTTCAAAAAAGTCAAATGTTTAGGCAGGCTGTACTCAGCTCTGATGCTTAGCCTGCTCCTATGTAATTCCCTGGGCTGGAAAGAGCCAGGTAATTTTTGAAGTCCATAAAAGGTGGATCTTGTTCATCTATCACATGTAAACTTAGACTTGGATTTGCCTCTGAAACCTTCAAGCGCCCACCTGTTATGTTGTTTTTGTAGGGGATGTGGGTGTTTAGTTCAGGATAGCATTTTTACCAGATATTTAAGATATAAATGCTTAAAGTGCCAAGTTAGGAGTTGGTCCAGTCAAAGGTGTAAGAAGATGAATTTCTGCTTTCAGTCACATTTTCCTGTGCAGAGATGATGGGACTGGAGTATAAAATCCTGCATTTGGACAACTCTGAAAACAGGACAAATTCTAGATAAATTCAGCCTTCAGCTATTTATTCCCTGAAAAAAGTGGATTTGCACATCAAGATAATTATTTCAGTGGAAGATGCTAATTGAAACAGGCCATTTTATTGTCATTTGAGGCAAACAACAATGATCTGTAGTTTAGATGGGGACTGCTTTATTGGAAAGCCTTGATGCCTACCCTTCACAAGGATTTCACACTAAGCTGATTAATGTCAGGTGAGCAACCTCTGTAGAAGAGCCCACCTTTTTGCCATAACTGCATAGGCTGTCAGGCAATATAGGTGTGAGATTTGGAAATGGGGTGGCATGTCAGGTGTGCGCGTGCAATATAACCGTGTATTGTGGTCTTGAGTAGTTAAGAAATGACATTTTCTGTACATGTATTTTTGTATTCTACAGGGAGTCACGACACTATGACCTACTGCTTGGATAAAAACTCTGCTGTTAGTGGCAATGAATCCAAGCTGGTGAAGTTCTTAAACAAATGTATGCCCTGCATCGTGCGCCCCATTATCATGAAATGGTCTACAACACAGGTAACTGTTGTCTAGCGTTCTCATCATGCAAAGTTGAAGCTTGTGCTGCGAGTGGTCATGCTCTCCTGTGCGCAATGAAAGAAGAGCCTGCTGCTCAGAAATCTGTGCTCTTGTGAGATACTGTGCTTGGGTGTCGTGGTTTAACCCCAGCTGGCAGCTAACCACCACGCAGCTGCTCACTCACTTCCTCCTCGATGGGATGGGGGAGAGAATCGGAAGAGTAAAAATGAGAAAACTTGTGGGTTGAGATAAAGACAGTTTAACAGGTAAAGCAAAAGCTGTGTACACAAGCAAAGCAGAATAAGGAATTCATTCACTACTTCCCATCAGCAGGCAGGTGTTCAGCCATCTCCAGGAAAGCTGGGCTGCATCACGCATAATGGTTACTTGGGAAGACAAAACACCATCACTCCGAATGTCCCCCCCCTTCCTTCTTCTTCCCCCAGCTTTACATGCTGAGCATGATATCATATGGTGTGGGATATCCCTTTGGTCAGTTGGGGTCAGCTGTCCCAGCTGTGTCCCCTCCCAGCTTCTTGTGCACCCCCAGCCTCCTCGCTGGTGGGGTGGGGTGGGAAGCAGAAAAGGCCTTGACTCTGTGCAAGCACTGCTCAGCAATACTAAAATATCCCTGTGTTATCAACACTGTTTCCAGCACAAATCCAAAACATAGCCCCATACTAGCTGCTATGAAGAAAATTAACTCTATCCCATCCAAAACCAGCGCATTGTGGTATGAGGTAGGTGCCAGATCTTCTTTCGTGGGGGAAAAAGCATGTAGGTGAGGCACGGATGATGCATAGACAAAGATGTTGCTTAAAGCTGACCACTTGGTACTAGAAACTCATCTTCTTTTTCACATGTTTATTGTTATAAATAACATTTAATATTACTATAATCGAAAGAGGTTTTTCTCTTGCACTTTGTTCAGGAGGTAATTCTTGTCATTTTTACTATCATTGTTGTGCGAGATGTCGGTTGTTTTCCCCATCTATATTGTGTAAGTATTTCACCCAGCAGCAGAGACAAAAATCTTGTTGGAGGGAATTTTTTTTCCATAAAGATTAAGAGAATGAAGGTGTGGTTCCTCACATAAGGTTTAGTTAATTTTTTAAAGTGTCTCAATATTAAGCTAGTAGTTATCTCTTTGTTCCTCACAAATGTATGTTAAAGAAAAAATTGGGGATCATGATTTAAGCTAGAGCTTTTGAAGATTTTTTTCTAAAGAAGAGACTTTCCTGGCATCAAAGAGGTACCAAAAGTCTTTTAACTTTTGTTCTTATTGAAGGAGTAGTTCATTATTAGGGAATTAAAACTCAATAATTGATAAATAGCAATAATTACACCTAGGCTTCTTTTGTTGTATTTGAGCAGCCCTGGCAAACCGGAGTCTTAGACACTACCAAATATCGAATATGTAATGGCAGTGATGAGTTGACATGCAAAGGCACTTGCTTAGCACAGTGCCTTGTCTTGAGCTGCTTTTTGCTCTGCGACTTAAGCCAATTAAAGATTTAGATGCCTCCTAACTCGCAGGTTGCTGGCCAGTGAAGTGACCCTGTTGGTGACAAACAGGCTCCTTACGTCATTGTAGTCATTTTCTGGTCCGAACCCAGTGTGCTGAGTGGGAAGTGGCCCAGTGCTGATGGGAAAGAGGTACGGCTGCAGTCCTGCCCCTCCTTAGCTCTGTGGTGCTCAAGTTATCTTTGCAAGGAGGTGACTCCACTTGTTGGGATCCAGAACAGACATCAAGGACCCCTACCGATGGTAGGACCCACAGCTTCCTGGATGGCCCAGTGCCCGGCTGGAGCCCTGGCTGTTACGGGTGTCAGTCTAGAGGCCCAAATCTTTCCTGCGCAATGGCTGACGTCGGGTGTGTAACTTCCCCTCATGCCCTGGATGTCTGGTGTGAGATTGCAGCGCTGAGCGGCATCGCTCCCCAGGGCTTCCTCTTAAATTTTGCCCTTAGGGGACAATGTTCACAATGTCTATTTCACTATCCAAACCCAGATGACTAATTAGAGAGTCTAATTTGTCTAGTTTTCCCATGCCGTCAACAAAAAGAAATTAATTCATCCAAAGGGCAGTTCAGAGCAGCTATTTCATCTGGTGCTCTTTCTGGCCACAAAGGTTATATATAACCTGCAGCCATATACACTCCCATCTCCAGCATGCTCCAAGCGAAGGTGGGACTTGGGCATGGATCACTTCTTCAACTGCTTCAGCCTGGTGGAGACCAAGCAGGCACGGAGGGAGCTGCTGGCCCGAGCCACCGCACCACGTGCACCCTGCGGCATGTGGGGCTGGGCTGCTCCCCAGCCCTGCAGCTCAGGCACAGCCTGGGGAGATTAAAATGGCCCTCCGAAGAACAGAAAGTTAGGTGGTTGAAGCTAGGCAGGGTGAGCATCCTGCCATGTGTCTTAAGCTCTGTCTCGGCACTGAAGCTATGAATGTGGTTATTCAGGTGCAATGCCTTGTATTGATTTAGCTTTTGCTGAATCCTTTCTGACTTAAATCAGTACAGTGTCTGCTTTCTGAACCCTAAAAGTGTTGTCCATAGCAGGTTGAACTGAAACAAATTAGTGTTTAAACATATTTAATTAAATTGATTCTATTCTCTTATGCAAAGAGAGCCTTGATATAGATAAGACACATATCATTTGGGGCTTTTTGCCCCAGAAACTCAGCTTTATCACCTGTTCCATTGAACCCTCAAATCCAGTAGAAGAGGTCTGAGGGAAGTGGAAATAAAGGAGGACCTCTGTTTTGTAGGACTTCTACAGGTTAATTAAAACTTTTTAAGAGACTTCATCTTGAAAAAGAACAATAGCTAGTATTTCTTTCTATTTTTGTTTTTCCTTCTGTTGAGGATGAGTGAGTTCCACAGAGACAACCGTGGCAAATTCTTTGATCTAATAAAATAAATACAGCATTTCTAAGGTGCTGATCCTGCAGTTTTTGTTCATACGAATAGTCTTGTGAGGAGCGATCGTGTATTTACACACAGGTTAATGGATCTTTGACATTCAGAACACAACAAGGGCAGAGGTCTGAAACGAATCTAATCTGTACCTGCAGTATATGCTGCAGGGAAATTGGGATCCCTCTTGTCAGAGAGTAAAATACTTCGAAGTTGTGACTTGGTGCCATATAGTGCCGTTTTAAAGATGAAAGACCTGTGAAAAATGTCATAGGGCCAACTTTGTACACCTTGTTCAGCGTACTAAAGAAACAAGTCTCTTCCAAGCTCTCAGGACCTTTGTCTTCTGTTTCACCTTTCAGGTACTGACTGTGACGGAGCAACTTGAGGCTGGAGTTAGATATCTGGATTTCAGGATTGCCCACAAGGCTAATGATCCATCTATGAATTTGTACTTTGTGCATATGGTTTACACAACCGTAACTGTACAGGTATCGTCCTTACCTTTGGGATGGCTATAAAAGCAGTGCTGTTTCTTTTATTTAAGAGCCATCATAATCTGAAAATGCTGGCCCGAGGTTTTCTGAGTAGGTTATTTGTTTTCCTAATGTGAGGACTTCAAACTAGAGAAAATCAGCAGGGCTGGAAGTTGGTTTTAGCAGCTGCAAATGAGACTTGGAGCATCAATCAATTCCTCATCCTCAAACTGGAGTTGCTGTGCCTTGCTCTCCACTGCCTAGCCCCTACCAAGTGCCTGATGTTTCTGGGGTTTGTTTTGTGTTGTCTCAGGATGCTACCCAGGGCAATCCTGTTTCCCTGGTAAGGAGAGAAGTTATTAAAGAGAAGAAGGTATTAAAAGCCTAATAAAATCACAGAAGCATTTTTTTTTTTTGAGGAAAAAGTATTTCACTGAAAGACAGAGAGACTCAAGTCTGGATCCCATGATCAAATTACTGTCAGCTGCTGTGAAGAAACTACTGTGAGTTGCTCTTTGCATGTATTCTGTCACTGTAGTTTACATCATCTTTCCGTTTGCTGGGACCTGTACAACCAGGTACAGCTAGCTAATGCAGTTTTTCATTTGCAGACTGGCTAAATTTCAGTTTCATGCTCATGAGTCTGAACCCTTCATGTGCTGAGATTTCACAGTGACTGCCATGCTCATGTAAACAGTTAGATGTAGTGCCTGACTACACTGCTAATTATTATGTGGTCTTCAAGAAGATGTCATTGCCCATAACAAATGGGGAAAATGAGTCCTGTTATGTTTAAGCAAGCACAGAACTTTTCCCTGTTTTTGAGTTTGCCACTAATACGTTGTTTGTCCTTAAAGAAGCTTGGGGAGATGGGTTTACTCTAACCTGCCTCTAGGCAGTAGAAGATTCGTGAATATTATCAAAATACAAAGCTGTTAAGCGTAGTGTGCTAGAACCACATCAAGAGCAAACCAGCATAGACCTGCAGAAAGTAGGTTTTCCTGGGGTGCATCTCTGTGGACCACCTTGTGGGCAGTCAGATGGCCATCCTCCAGAAACCTACGCTGATTTGCAGTATTGTGATTGCGAGTCTACCCCACCATCAATGCTCTGTCGGCTTTATGTCCTTTCTCCTGCATAGCGTAGGTGATTTTCTAAGTTGCCGTGACTCTCTCTTGTAGGATATTCTGTGGGAAGTGTTAAGGTGGTTGGAAACTCATCCTCAGGAAGTTGTTATTGTAGCCTGCAGGAATTTTGATGGATTAACCAAGAAACTTCATTGTCGTCTTACTGCCTGTATAAAAGAGATTTTCCAGTGTAAACTGTGTCCCAGAAATGTAAGTATGAAATCCTTTTTTTCTCCTTTTTTAAGAATATTATGGTGAGATCTTTGATTCCAAATTTTTAGGTATATTCTACTTTCACTGTATTTTTAACCTAGGAAAAGTAACATCTACTGCATCAGAGACAGGTCTTTACCTAATAAAACTGAGGAGATAAAGCAAACCTACATCCCACAGCGTGGAGGAGGGAATTAAATTTGATTGTCATGTCTGTTGAGTTGTGGGACAATAGTAGGGACACAACTGTCATTCACTGTCCTGTCTGAGTTGTTTTGTTTTTGTTTTGTTTTTTTTTTTTTTTTTTTTAAAAAAGTGTGTGTTATAAATGTAGTCCATACTATATTTATAGAATTTAAAGAATCCATTCACAGCAATAATTACAAATGAATTTTTATGCTATTTATAATAGTTTAGGTTGGAAGTGACCTCTGGAGGTCATCTGGTCTAACCCCACCATGTAAGACAGGACTAACTTCAAAGTTACATTGAGCTGTGTCCCGTCCATTCTTGAATATCTCTGAGGAAGGAGATTCCACAACCTTTCTGTGCAGCCTGGTCCAACATTCGACCACTCTCGCAGTAAACATGTTTTCCTTATCTGTCTGATCAGAATCTCTCTTGCTGTAACTTGTGTCTGCTGACCTTCATCCTTTTGTTACGCATATCTGAGGAGTCTTCTCTACATCTGCCCGTTAGGTACTTGCAGACAGCAGTACGACCTGTCCATAGTCTTGTCGTCTTCATGCTGAACAGACTCAGCTCTCTCAGCCTGTCCTTGCGTGTCATGCTCCAGCCTCTGCTTGCACTGGTTGCATGCTGCTGGCCTCACTGCAGCATGTCAATGACTTTTTTTGTACTGGGGAAGCCCCAGCTGGAGACAGTACTTGAAGTGCAGTCCCACAACTGATGAAGAGAAGGAAAGAACCCCTTCTCTTGACTTGCTGTCTGTGCCTTTACTAACATAGCCCAGTTTGCAGCTGACCTTTGCCACATGGGCACGCTGCTGGCTCACGTTCAGCTTGGTGTCTGCTAGGACCTCCAGGTCCTTTTCTGCAGCTTTTTAGCCAGCTGCCCCCAGTCTGTCCTGCTGTGTGGGGTTGGTCCGTTCAGGTGCAGGACTTTGCATTTGCCTTTGCTGAGCTTCGTGAGGTTTCTGTCAGCCCATGTCTCCAGCCTGGCGAGGGCCCTCTTAACAGCGTCTCTGCCCTCAGTGCGTTTCTGGTGGCATTACCTTTCTTTCCTGGACATGAGCTGGAGCTGACCTTCCAACCAGCCTAATATACTTTCAGTCACCCAAACCTCCAGAAAAGCCTTAATTTAAATAATCAGAAATTATTTGGTTGCTACATTTTAGATGTTGAGATTTTTAGCTTCCTCTTTTTTACAAGGTGTGGGAGCTTTTAGTAGTTAAACAATTAACATTTCAAAGGTGCACAGGAACAGAGGGTTTTCTCTGGAGATGTGAGGGCTACAGGATAATGATGACCCTGTTTGCGATTCGAATTCAGCCTTTGAAGCTAGTGTATCAGCAACGGGTGAGTATTACCATTTCAAAGCATTTTGTACAGCAGAGTTAAAATAGAACAATTCTCAGCAAAACTAGGGGATTCTGAATATTCAAGCCTCAGCTGAATAACTGGAGACCTGAGTGACATTGTTTTATTGCTTCCCCAAATAACTTGAGTGCGTAAGTCATGGATGAGCTGAGCAATACTGAAGAAGACAGTCAAATATACTTTCAGACACATGGCCGGCTCTTAAAAAGAAAAAAAGATACACATTGCAAAAGGGGCAAGCTGCTGCTGATAGTTTGTTGAGCAAAAGGGATGAACGAATGGTTTGAGATCACCTGACTGAATAAAGAAGAACATTTCCGAGTTGTGTCCAGGGGGAGGGAGGAAGGGCACTGGAGAAAAGAGAAGCCAAGTACTTCCCTCCAGCAGGAAGACTTGATTTCTGTGGGGTCTGTGACCAGCACAATGCATCTCACCATTTTTGCAAGTGATACCGTTGCAGGTTAGGTAGCTGTGGGGTTTTTCAGCATCACAGATTCAGATTTAACATCAAATAACCAAGTGCTTGCTTGCTTATTCTAAAATAATCTGGTATCTACTGTCTTTGAAGACTGCAACTCTGTCATTGTACAAAAGTAAGCGTCAAAGTATTTATGAAGCAACTGCTAAGTAGAGGTCTATATGTAGTACTGGCACAGGCCACAGCGTGACAACATTACATTGCGTTTAAAATTTTAATTGCCTTAACTATTCAAGGTGTCTGTCTTTGATCTGGATTACTAGGGTTTAGAAATCCCTTGTTAGACATGTACAGTTTCACTTCTGCTTTGTTTGCAAAATAAGCACCTGTGCTCTTGTACACGCTTCTGGTAGCTGCTTTTTTTTTGGCTCTTATCCCACCCCCTTTGTGGTTTTGTTGTGTGTGTGTTTTTTTTTTGTTTTTTTTTTTTTTTTAAGAGGTTCTGGCTTTAGAAAGGCAGCTGGAGTAAAGCAAAGGCTTCTGTCAACCACAGATTTTTGTAGTTTGAGTAGCTTGTGTCTTAATTTCGCAGTATTTTCTGACCTAATTGGGGCTTGCGCTCTCTCTCTTGGATGAAGTAAGAGCGATTCCCATGTTCATTCAACCCTTGGCTCTCTTCAAAGATTTACATAAAACATTTTCAACTGCCTTTGGCTTTTATTTTAATTAATAAGTTAATTGGAACATCAAAAAGCCACCATTTCCTTTTCACAAGCAACAGACACAGCTTTTAACCACAACATTCTTAAAAAACCAATACCTGTTAAATATGTTGCTTTTGCAAATAAAACTAATCAAAGGTCCTCGATTCTGTCCAATGGTAACATTTGAGGACTGGAAAATGTCATTCCATATTAAAACACTTACTAACTTAAATTTAACAGAGCTGTTTCAGCCCGTCTGTCTGTCAGAGAAGGTTTCTGACTCAAGCCTTCCCCTCTCTCAATTCAAAACATCTAGGGCACCCCAATTTCAGAAACTTTCCACTTAGAGAAATCAGAATTAACATCTCTCTTGAAGACTTACATTTAGGCTTACAAAGTCTTAAGCAGTTCAATTTTCTTTGATGGCTACAGCGAAAAATTTGGATCGATGTGGGGCATTTGCCAAAATTATTCCTGCTTCTCTGTGTCTGTATTCCTACAGCTGGGTGTAGGGCTTTGCTCGCTCCTACCTCCTTTCACCAAATGCCCCGTGTCTTCCTCTCGCAACGAATTTTCAGCAGCGGTACGTGCACGAGGGCCGACACGGGGATGGTTTCTTGTTACACGGGTATAAGACCTTGAGTTATGTACTTTCTCGTAGTTGAATTGTTTGAGGAAAGAAGGAATCTGCTGACGTCCCCAGGCTGCTGTTGCCCTTGCAGCTTGTAACCCAGCCAAGGAGCTACTGGGCTGTACGCTTAAAAGCTTTAGTTGAACTGAATCCGTGCCTCTCTACCAAGGCCATGTCACGTGTCAGTATTTGAACTTTGGGAACGCTGCTGTGCTGTTGACTTCAACCTGGGCACGCTTTCTACTTAGGTGGTGCCGACGCTGCGGACCCTGTGGCAGCGGGGCCATCAGCTTATAGTCTCGTACGAAGAGGACGTGCAAGTGGAGGAGCACTGTGAGCTGTGGCCCGCGATCCCATACTGGTGGGGAAACAAAACTGCCACTCGCGCTCTTATCCATTACTTAGAGCACATGAAGCGGATGGGCCGTCCAGGTAGGCACAGGGGCTCGCTCGGAGGAAACAAGGGGCATGTAGACAGCGATGCAAAACAAATAGGACGTTGGGCGATCGTAGCGTTAGGGGATACGACCACTTTGCGCATGCAGTGTGCACGAGGCGTGCCCGTGTCGCCGAGTGCTCGGCCCACCCCTGGGCCAGTGCAATGTTCACGTTTGGTGGCGGTGCAAGTACCTGCGTCAGTGTATGTACAGGCATAGACTATATAAATCGCTTCACTTGTGCGATCCCGTGGAAAAGAAGCCCTCGGGAACAACCAGCTTGCTGGCGCTGTCACGCCCGTCTCACGGGCAGGAGACTGCTTCCTCAGTCCCGTGCTTGCCGCTTTAGGCAGCGCCGACGGTGAGGGAAATGCATTACGCTAGCCTTGCTGTGAAAAGAAACCCCTACAAGGACGGTGCACGAAGGCTGTAGCTACGTCAGGAAATAGCAGCGCTCGAGCACGCCGGTGTAGTCTAAGCTGAAAGAAATTCAGTCCATAACCTCTGACGCAGCTCTGTGACGTGCACGCGTGGGGTGATGACGGGGAGAACTGCTTCGAAAGCACGCTCCCCAGCCAAAGGAGAGCGCTCGGGTAGGTGCGCCCTGTGTTCCCGTCCGTCACGGGGGGAAGGCTAAGCCTTTGGGAGCAACCCTTACAGAAACAAACATAATTTACAAAGGAGGACTAGTTAGGGGAGAACCTTTAATCTGCAGTGAATAACTTACATCAATTTAGCTAAACTGGAATAGTTCAATAACCGAGCTTGGTTCAGTAACTATTTACTACAGCATGCAGTTGCAACGAGAGGAGACAATCTACTGAAACAGTTGTAGGGATATGAAACAATACAGAAAGATTGTAAAGTTAGTATTTTAATGATTCCCAGAGGAATGAGATCTGGAGTTAATCCAATGTTGAGTTAATGCAGTTTCTGTTCTCCCCAAAGGAATATTTAATGTGTCACCTTCTGATTTTTGTTTCAGAAAAATTCTTTGTAGCGGGGATTAACCTTACTGAAAATTTAAAGTATATTCTTGTACACCCATTTGGATCGTTGAAGAAAATGACACTTCAGAGTCTTCCATGCTTGAAAATCTGGATAAAGCAGCAGTATCCAGGACCAAAAAAAGAATGTATTAACATCATTGCTGGAGACTTCATAGAAAACAATGATTTTGTCAAAGATGTGATAGAACTCAACACAAAAATTAATCCTCCATTACACTGTCAAAGTAAAGGGGCTGGAACAAATAATAGCATTTCATTCTCAACTTCTTAATCTGTGAAAAGCTGAAAAGGCTTTGTCTGCATTTAATACGTCCTGGTTTAAACATCCTGCATCTCATAAAGATCCAGTTAACTTACTTAAACCAGGGATGTTTTAAAGACTCGGTAAGAAAACTGCTCTCAACCTCACCAGGGTTTCAAGGCTTTGTCACAGAAAAGACAGCAGGCAGACCTGGCTGAAGTCTCTAGAGAAGGATGGTGTAGGTACAATTTACTTGGAAGCGCTTAGAGTCTGTAGCAGTTGGCAATATTGAAAGTCCCAAGAACTTAATCCTATTTTACTTTACATGTGAGCAAGGAGAAATATGTCAGTAGCTGCATGAATTATTTCATGATAAAAATCTTTCTTATAATTGTGAAGATATTCTGCAGCACTTGCAACCCCAATTCTCAGTATTTTATATTGGTGTGAAACTGACTTATCTGTTTTCATAGTTTGAGTTAAATAGACAAAAGGAACAGTTTAAAAATATTTTTGATATATCAAAGATACTGTATTGACAATCCTATTTGACATGATTTTTATATGCACACCAATACAGCACTAACATTAGAGAGCCAGAAGTGGCCGTATTGTTCTTGTGTGCTATCAGTTGCGAGCCACTTTACCAACAGGGTAGTCACAAAATTTTGATTTAAGAGGTATGTGTATTTGAACACTTATTCTTTTTATCATGCATGCCAGTTCTACAGTGATAAAGATACCGAAACTAGGCCCCTAGACAATTTTGTCCATGGTAAGGAAATATTTTGGCAACACCAAATAAAACATATGCCTTACATTGAAAATAAACACATATGAAACAAATTCCTTATCTAAACTCAGACTGCTCTAAAAATACAGGTTCTTGGCAGGCTCATTTGGGGTTTTACAACTGGTCTTTTATTTACCTATTTTAGTAGCTCTATAGTTATTTTTCCTCTCAATAAGTGTTCTTTGCTTATGTAAAAACTAAGTGTTTTATGTTGTTTGCCACTGCATATTAATCCTATTTTTCTATTTTTTTAAATGAACTGTGCAATAACAGATGATCGTTAAGGTAAGAGAAATGGCAAGCATCAGGACTAAAACAAAACCAGGCATTGTATAAAGTTTACTATGCAGCTTTATCAATATACCTCACTTTTTAGATGCACTTTATATGCAAAAGCTGAGTTCAAATGTCTGGCAAGATGTTCACGTTCGCAGTAGGTATTTGCAGAAGTTTGAAATCAGCTGCTACTTGACATCAGATCAAACTCCCCCTAGACTTCTCAGGATGAAAGGCCAGGATGCTACCTCCTCATGCAAGCTCTTCCAATTGCAGAATACATAGGAGTAAAAATGCAAACATTCCATTTATAAAGCGAACTTTCTAATTGCTTTTTTACAGTGGTTTTTATCCTTGTTCTTACCTCTATGTACTTCATACTGAGCAGTCATTCAGTTTTGGTTTTTTTTGAGTCACTACCTGCATGAAGTGTTATGTTATACGTAGTCAGAACGTTTTTCTGCTTATCTTTTGTACCCTCAAGTGGCTTGTCACTTTGTCTAATAAAACTTGATCTCTGTGTAATATGGACTGAAATAGTTTTGCTTCTACATTCTGTGATTCTGATTATTTTATTTGTTCCCAATAGTAATTCATAACTCAGGTAATGGATCAGGCTTTGTGTTTTTTTTTTTTTCTTTGTGAAATAATTTCACACAAAACACATGATTTGCTGTACCTTAAATGTTTTCTGTTTAAGAACTGAACACAGTAATAGGTATTGTGGATAAATTACTATGCAAGAAAACTGTATGGGTAAAAGATGTTCACAGCTAACTTTATTTATCGCTTTAAATATACAAATCTTTTTTTTTTTTGCTTCACTGCAGTAAGACATGGCAGTTATTTTACTTAAACATGTATTAAAGCAGAATGCATGAACCTATTTGTATTCTTTATATACAGCCAACAACATTGTGTTCACTAACTTTCATTTTCCAAGGACCTTAATTATTATTTTATCCTGAAAAATAGGGTAAAAATCTTCATTTGTATGATATAAGAAACTTGGTACTTTTCTGAAGGTTAATTCAGATGCCATCCAGTGATTTCCATGTGTTTGAGGTCCACAGCTTATAGCCAACAACTGTTTTAACATTAAAAATTTAGTGTTGTCCTTGCACTTGCTGACAGAATGAAGCTCAAAGCTCTTATTGTTTCCAAACAGAAGTTTTCTGAGACTGTCCATTTCTAAAATACGTCGAAAACATCAGCTGGGGAAGAAATACACTCTTCAACACTCAGGCTAACAAGTCACTAACTTCATTTCACATCCTCTTAGTGAGATCAGTTTCTTTTCCTAGAAAAGGATGCAGTTTCATGGCATAAAAATCTTACTGTTAGGAAAAAGGTTTTTGTATCTGCCAAAAGCAGAATTGCTGATTATCACCTTCACCCTGGCTGCGCCATCTTCAGGCATGACTTCTACTTCCTGAACTGTTGCTTCTTTATAGAGCCAACTGTAGAAGTAAAAGCATATTAGCATCTTAGAGGTATGACATACTGCAGAAAATGTGATCTTTGTTTTAGGTCAACACGTTCCAATCGAGGCAATTTAACACTTTAAAAGATTAAGTGCTTCACTTAACTTTTCATTTGCTACTTGCTGTTTGGAAATAGGGTATAGTGTTTTCATAAATCCTTCAGATTTGTGTTTTTATCAGAAATCTGGCTCCGGGACCAGTGGCCTGGTCTTTCAGGAATTATGTTTTACTGCAGTAACACACAGAACTCTGCCAAGGACACTTTCAGAAGCAGGCTCCAGCGTATCCAATAGGGATTTTTTTCTCAACAGGTCAGAAAACTTTGATAATTATCCCTGTAATTCTTAACACAGATTAAAATCAGGATAATATGATTTGGAAATTTTAAGACATGCAAGACTAAGAGTTTCATATTTCTCCAGGTCCTTCTTACAATTCAAAGTTATTTACCTTAGCTGAGGTCCCTCTAAGTTGATGTTAACTGTCAGAATCTTCTTCCCTGTTGCTGCCAAAATTTTTTTCTCTATTTCTTCTTTCAGCTCTTCTAAACCATGTCCACGTAGAGCAGAAATGGCTACAGCATTTTCTTCAGTGGGTTTATACCTGAAAGGTAACAATTGCTAGCACATTTGCTCATGAAGATTAGGCTGTGAAAATATTCCAAGCACGGACAGTTTAATTGTGTTACTTCATACTGGCACCTTCCTACAGAGGCCACTTCTTGTGTGACTCAAGTGATTTCTTTTGTCATTAAAAGATAATGAATTCTTTTTAAGACCAGAGTTACATATGTAAAAGATTGAGAAACACTATTAAATGTATTCAGAAGTGTGGGAGCTCTTTTCTAGACTAAGAATTAAAAAGCTTCCAGAACATAAGAAATGTTTAAATACCCTTAGCATTTCCTGCTTACCTTTCTATCAAATCCACTTTGTTATGAACTTCTACCATTGAGTCCAATAAATGGCTGGGAAGATTAAGATTCTTCAGAACTGACAGAACAGTTGCTTTCTGGAGGATGGTTTCTGGATGAGTAACATCCCTCACATGAACTATCAGATCCTAGCAAACATCAGTATACAAGACAGTTACTTAAGGAAACTCACCAGTTACGAGGTTGTAGAGATTTTATACTATTTTTGCATTGCTAATTCATATAAGATACTTTCCTATCCATTAGATAATACACTGGCAGGTAAACCAATACTGTTTTTTGTACCATGCTGGAAGAAAATCTGTAGCAGCTTAGTCTTTCACTTCACAGTGAGTACGAATTGCCTCCAACGACCCCAAAACAAGCTAGTTACAGAATTCAGTTTTCAAATAACTACTGATCTAATTTTTCAATACCAAGGCTGTGTGACAATAAGGCTTCAAAAATACTAGAGAAGAAAAAGAGTGAACTCTAAAAAACTTTTAGAAAAGTAATAGCTGAAAAACTGTTTCAAAAATGGGGAAAACACACCCATGTAACTTGTAATTTTGTTTTTACATTCAAAATGCAGAAGATTCTTCTTATCCTTATTCTTAGCTCCTGAGATACTATTACTGGTGCTTCACTTTTAGAAAGATTTATACAAAAGTTATCAGTTTCAAGTACATACATGATCATGTTTGCCATGACAAAAACCAAGCAACCAAATTCAGTATTTGCATTCAAAATGTTTCATCACCTTTGCTCAAGATACTGCTTCAAACTTCTGAAAACTAGCGAGAAGTGAATTTCTTGCCTTTCATTTAACACTTCAGAATAAGAGACAAACAGGATAGTTGCAGCCAGCTTTTGAACGTCCTATTGTTACATGGTGAGGTGTCCAATCCCCAGAAGCATTCTGGCATCCAGCCACCACTGAATTTCATTACCCTTGATGATACAGGCTTTGTGTTTAAATGTCTGTGTATATGCAGCTTTATGCTTTGCTATAACACAGGAAACTAACTTTAATGAGAAAATGATTGGAAACGTACGTTTATGTTTATTACATGCTGCCTGCATCACATCACAGTCACTCACTTTTAGAGCTATAGGAAACCTTAAGTTAAAAACAGATCATTCCAGAGGCTTTATTTGATTTTTAAGTCTCAAGAAAGCTAGCCTCAACTTACTCTGATGCACTGTTTAGGTTTTCATATATTTGATCAGCAAAATCTGATTTATCTGGTTTACATATCATGGAGAAGGACACATATCCTCCAAATAAACCCTTTCTGAAATCTCTTTATATCTATATATTCTGCATAATTTCAAGTGTCAGAAAATTGGCTTATGGTAAGATATTTACCTCATTACCTTAGGAGGCAACTATAGTCAGCCAGATACTTCACTAAGAATAGCATGCCCATTAACTGCCCCTTTTCTGAAGGGGTGAGGATTATCTAAAAGGAAATTAATTTGATTTCTCAATTTTTACAGTCAAATACTTACTGAGTAAGCCACTTCTTCTAATGTAGCTGAAAAGGACTCAACCAGATTATGTGGAAGATCAGTCAGAAATCCAATAGTGTCGACATAAATAACTGCCATTTGTGAGGGCAGATAGCCAGCATGGGCTGTAATATCAAGAGTGGCAAATAGCTGATCTCTGGGTTGGAGTCCTGCTTCCCCAGTCAAGGCTTTGATCAGGGTAGTTTTTCCTAATTAAAGAAAAAAAGAACAAGATTTTAATGGCTTGTTTCAAGTAAAAAATTAATTTGCAAGGCTCAGGTGAGTTGTATGATGTAACATACCTTCATATCTATTTCACTAATTTAAATCTAGCCTATGATTAGTTATCTATATGATGTTACAAATCCAAAGACAGTCTTAACTTTTATAACTTGGAATTGGATTTAAGGCCAGGTCTGGAAGCTATGCTGTGAAATCACAAGATGATCAAAGACTGAACTGATCTGCAAAATGACCTACCCACATCTCTCACCTCTAAGACTATTTGAAGAGCACTGCCGTGACAGCATTAGAAGCATACACTTATGCACTCCTCAGTGCTTCTGTTGTCAAATAAAACAATTAAATATTTACTTGTTAAATCCAACAATAAACAGAAGCACTAATAATATGTAGCTTACTAGGTTTATGCTTTCATAGGGCATTTCCTCATGAACATAATACTAGAGACATTTATTTAACTCCATGAATATTTCACAGAATTTAGTCATTAAAGTGCTCAGTATATACCCTAGTTAAAGTATTTTAATTATGTGTACGAAATTATAATATATATATATGTTGTTGAATCTTCAGTTTTAAAAGTACGGAAGTATGACATTTAAGAAAAACATACAGTGAAATCCAAATCTTTGAGTATATAACTGATAACAAAATTAGTGCAAGGTAAGTTTGTTTCTATAAAGATTTGAATAAGAAAATGAAATGGTCTTAAGGTAATGTAACCTGAAAAAAGTGCCTAGTCCAAAGTCTATTTATGCCTTGTGCATGATTTCACTTGTGTAAGCTATAAAAAAAAAAAACCAAACAAAACAAAACAGAAAAAAGCCTTCAGCTTTATTTAGATTCTCTTACGAATGCATGTCAGAACACTATTTATTAATC
Organism: Platalea leucorodia; assembly: GCF_965183815.1. Lineage (NCBI taxonomy): Eukaryota > Metazoa > Chordata > Aves > Pelecaniformes > Threskiornithidae > Platalea > Platalea leucorodia. The sequence goes on from NC_138824.1 coordinate 74,206,523, forward strand.
AATGAAAAGCTACAGTGCTTCTTAAGCACATTCTCAGATCAACTGCCAACTCTCCTGAATTTTCCTCCTATGCCTCAGGCCTTCACAGTGGTCTGAACACTCATGTATTTTTCTCTACCCATTCTGATCAAGTAACAAAGATTCACATAAAGGGACACTAGCAGTACAGTCTTCAGCACTATACAATAAAATCTTTTTGGCACAATAGGTACCAGGCATTTCTCTAAAACATGTCTTCAAGACTGGGGGGGGGGGGGGAATCTAACTACAACAAGCATCATTTGCTTCCCTAACTATATCCTAATTGACATATATTCATTACACAATTTAAAAACTAATTAAAATACGAAGCCTGTTCACACTGAAATGAGATTCTGGCTACAGTTTCTAATTAAAACTCAGACAATGTAAGCTCTTTTGAGTAACAATTTCACGAGTTTTTGCTTACCACAATTAGTATAGCCCATTACTGAGATAATTGGAAACTCGCGTTTTCTGCGCTGAGTTCTAAGTAAAGACCTTTTTCTTCTTAGTTTCTCCAGGGTATTCCTAATTTTAAGTTCTTTTTCTTTCAAGATACGATTCTGTGTTTCCATGAATGTTTCACCTGAAAAATACAAATGAATAATTGGCAGAATAGTCTACAAGAGAAACAGCAAACCAAGTGATGTCGTGCGTTTGGAAATCAAGTGAGTTAGCACTAGGGCATAGGAAGTTATAAATAAGCAACTAAAAATAAGATAGAGTCAGAGTGATAAGTAACTATTAAAACATACGCTAAGCACTCTAGAATAACAATGTACATTTATGATAAACCCTTGTGGCAGCAAATGTTCTGTCCATGGCCACTTACTGAGCCAGTACAGACCAAAACTTTATTATTTAAGTTACTTTCCAATAAATTTTTGTACATTCACTTAATTAGATGCAGAACACAAACAGTTTTTCCTCCCAGCCTCCTCCAAATAAAATAAGATGCAATTAATTTTGTTTAAAGGCTATGGAGGAAAAAACCCTCTAATTCATGAGAATATTTAGACTTCACCTGAGCCCATGATGTATCTTGATCCACCTCTCTGCTGATCTAGCTGAGACACCTCATTTTTCAGATTTGACCTGGCAATGGAGTAACAGTTAATTAGAAGCAATTTTCTTTAATCAAGCCATCCTAAAATGCCTAACAAATGTGATGCAGTAGTGATATTCTAATAGTAGAAATAAAACCACTAAATGACAGAGCTCTAAATAAAACCTGCCCATGTGAGAAGCCTGGCGAAAAAAAAAAAAATCCAGATTTTCCTGGCCCCTCAACTGTGATTTGAAAAATCATGCAACTCTCTTAGCAAATTATAATGGCTATGCTAAAATTTCAGAGAGCCAAAGAGGCCTCTGATACATCCATGCAACTCACACCAACTTCCACGTACAAATATTTCTATGCCATGTAAGGTAGAAATGTGGAAAATTCAGATAGAAATTAATGCCTTTAATCTTCCTTGTTTATAGCTTTCCTTATTAAACCCATCAATATTATATATGGGATACACATATCCAATTCCTACACATTCTTGCAATCCATCTTCTGCATTAGAAAGAACTGGGACCTTTTCATGAGAAATATATTTTGTAAGATTATCTATTCAACACTTTCTGGTTTTGCCTGTCAGCACTGCAGCAGCTTAAAACAATGACAGTAAAGCAAATATTTCTATGCTCTAATCAATCACTATGCAAGCACTGAAACAGTGTCATTTTTCTTTACAGTACAGTATTACCATTTTTGTTATTGTAAAGAAATAGTCACTAAAATATGTAAATATCAGTATGTGATTTGCACAGCTCGAGGTACCTGAGAAGTGGAATTTCAGCCAATGCTATCTGAAGTTTTGCTTCTTTGGTCCGGGCATTACAACGAAAAATGTGAAGTACAACAGCGTATCTGTCAAAGACTTTCACACCCCAGGCATCTTCTAGTTCTTTCTTTAGCCATGTAAGACAAAATAACCTGGATGTTTTCTGTCCCCCCACAGTATCAGTAGCTCAATTCCTACACGGCACTACAGTTACAGTTAGCTGATGGATGCTTGAACTCAGAGGATCTCAGGATTCCATTGCAATGCATGGGTAACAATTATGAGCAAGCAAAGGCAAAATTTGTTTGACTGTCAAGAGTTCAGAAGGCAGAACTTTATGTCTAGGCCCATCAAATTCAGCAAGAACCCTTCCATTGCCTTTAATGGATTCTGACAACAGCTCTTACAGCGTATCTCAGAATCAAGAATCTCAGTGGTTAAGTCCCTGCAAAAAATAATTATGGAATGCTGGTATGGGAAAGGATAGTGATAACATAAGAAAAGAAAAAAGCCTACCGAAATTTAAAAAAAAAAAAAAATCAGAAAGACAGGAAGGCAGGAAAATTATTCCATAACGAGCTTTTCATGAAATACTTAAAAAAAACCTAACAAACCAACCAAAAAACAAACACCCCCCCCCTTGCTCTAATTCAGCAAAAGACACTCAAAGCATGCAGTAGTTCCCCTCTGCCATCTCTAAAATCCAGAATGCTTGTGTTTTATACACATTCCCAAACACTTCCTTGAATCAACCCTGTCAAATTGCTCTTAAGATCTAGATTTGTGAAGATTTTTTTAGCACATCTAGTACTAAAAGTAGGGAATAAAAACTAGGAAATTGAAATGAAACATTTTCAACTTCCATTTCATCAATAAATTGAAGTGCTCGAGATAACTATCTATTAGAGATATTTACCATCTCTGTTCATTTTATAATCAGTGAAAGCATTCAAAACTACCAGCAAAACATTAATGTTTGCTTGCAGAGTTTGCATGCACTTTACACCCAGCATGATGGTGTACATGCAAAAAAACTAAGAAGTATTTATTTCAGTTTGTCTAAGCATTTCAAAGAGCATCTATAGTTCATGCACCAGTTGTTTTACTGCTGGTGTTTAAAAAAAAAAAAAAAGTGAAGCATGCTCCTCTCCTCAACATAATTTGTCCATTTAAAATATGGTTTCTTTTTAGGGGTTAGGAATGAAAGCTTAAGTATTTGAAATATAAGCTTGCTCTGAATTTACACCTGATATTCAGAATACAATACAGCATCCACAGAACTGTATGAAAATAAATACACTATCCATATAGGTAGAGAAACTTGTGTGTATAGCTAATCTAAAATGTTGACATTCTTCATAATGCAGCTTTTGTTATCACCTCCATTTTGTGAAAAAGACCTTGAGTAACTTTTCCCACATTTTAAGTAGAGCCAGTGGCAAATGAGGGAGCAGAGTCTATACTAAATGGCTATTAGGCTGCTGGAAAATTCCAGGCACGAGAGCTGGAAACACATATCAACTGGACAAATGCAATAAGAATTAAGTTTTCTTTCAACAAAACTCAGTCCAGGTGGCTTCACATATTACCATTTGCAAATTCAGAGTCATAACTGACCCTACTTCTCCGAACATCAATAGCTTCTGAACAATACTCACGTAAAGAATATGATTTGATATTATATTTAATTACCTTTGTTAGTGAAGATATTCTTTCCACATTCAAGAAGACAGCTGTCACATGGGGCAATTTTTTAATCTTTTCTAAAAGATGGATAACCATTACAAAATACAGTGTTAAATGTCAACTGTCTTTTAAAAACATACAGAATATAAAACCATTTTGCACTGAGCAGAATGCTCATAAAATATCAAATGGCATCATATTCTTTGTTCACAAAACAGTTGTATTTTGCACTAATTCAGTACTATGTAAAAGAGCTGCCAGTTTCACTTATGTCAATCACATAAACGCAGGGATTAAGTTGCCTCACACATTTTCAGTGCGCATGCGTTGTTTCTATTCTGTGTTGCTTTTGTAACCTTAAAAAAAATTCTTCAAAGTTTGTTTGCAAACCTGCATGATGGATAAAAAAAGAATCTCTCTCTCTTCAGCTTCTATACCTATCCTTAAACAGTTCAAGCTGCAGAAGTCTTCCATTTAGAATGATGCAGTGCTGAAAAAATCTCAATCCTTACCTGTCAAAACCTGAAAGTTTCCTTTGCCAAAAATAAACTTCTTGTCAGGATTTTTTGTAGGAATAATTATTTTATCTAAAACTGTCCAGTTCTGAAGGGTATCTACAAGAGCAACGGCTTCAGCAATCTGTAATTCAGCTTTAAGGATACAAAACAAAACAAAAAAAAAAAAAAAAAGATTGTATTATACCAACATAACTGCTCAGATTTCCAATAACTACAGTACGTGCATGAACAGGAAAACACTAAGCTACACTGAAATTCTACTAGGATATTTATTTTAACCAGTAGCTCAAGGAGCAAAATGGCTTGCCTCTAATCAGAATAATTACACTTCTAGTTTGATGCAATTTTACCACACAAAGCATCTTTTTGCCAGTACAAATTATTTCCATGGTTGTTGATTTAGAATAATTTTTAATTGTATTGTCAGCAAAGAAATTACCAAGCTTTTTGCCTCAACAAGTGAAATGAATAACTAGATGGAAAATAAATTCTGTTATGAGCACAAAACCACGTGATTAATTCCTTGGTGTTTTGTGGCAACATTTAAAGCATTACTAATATGGCATATCTCGCTGCTAACTTCACTGGTACTTATTCATAAAGGACCTACACTGATTTATGACTTGCTAAACCCAGCAGATTCCAATCCTGTATTCTGGTTCATCGGTCACTTTTTTTTTTTTTAAACATCTACATGGCAAACCACTGATTTTTCAGGACTTTGTGAAATCACAAAGACTACACGTGCATATCAAATCGGTAGATCCAGTTTTGATTTGCCAAATGGGAATAAGGTACTCTTTTCATAACAGATTTGTCAAGTTTCTCTAGATAGCAAAATGTAATTGACATATTAAATAGGTTACCTCGATCCAAAATGTAATATATTTTTAAAAATAACCATGATCCTCTTTCTCCTCATATTGATAGTGTTCCTTGTAAAATGCACAGATTTCCTGTTGTACCTGTGGTGTTTCAATAATCATTCCAAAACATTTGTTCAGACTTCAGGCTCTTCATCTGGAGGGCCTAAATAAATGGAAAGGGATCACTGCTATTCTTCTGTATGTCTGGACAGAAAGGTGCCTTCGTGGTTTGGTTTTTTTTTTTTTCAGTTGTAAAATGGGAATGCTTATGTAAATTCCGAAAAGGTTACAAACTTTATTCCGCAAAGTGACAATTTGCTATAATTAGCAGCACTAATAAAACTAAATAATATTTAGGTTCATTGCATAATAAACTTGAACACAAGACAGACTATCATATATAAATTGACATATATATATATAAAACTAACTTAGAAAACGCTTAATCCTTTCTATTACAACTGTGTAATTAGAGAAGTGTTTAGGGAAACAACATCAAGCCAAGTTCATCATACATCTTAAGCATGCATGATTAATGTGTACGTATTAGCTAGCCACAAGGATTTCTGAAGGAAACCTGAGAACAGCAATGCTAATTAAGGTCCTTACAAAGGCATTACTGGCGACTACATCCCTAAGTAACTACACAAAGGCACTCCTTAAAGTCCGTGAGAGGACTTAATTACACGAGACCTGATCTATGGACAGGAGAGTATTCCTGCTCTTCAGCCAGCCGCCGGGTAAGCCCAAGGCTGACGGACGCCTGCCTACCTGGCCGGGCAGCACGGCTGGGGGCTGCTGCCTACTGATGTGCTGCTAAGGGGGAAACCCGGCTGCTGCCTTAAGCAACCTGAACGCTCTATGCACCAAGCGGCCTTGCTGTCCAAGACCCGAAGTCAGCGTGATTTACAAGGCAAAGCACGCATCTGCCCACGCTCACCGAGAGCACATTGCCTTTTAAAAAGTTATCAAAGAAGAAAACACCGACCTAGACCTTTTATCTACCCCGAGTTTCTATTTCGCAGTTTTACTACTGTAACAGCAGCTCTACTTCACGCTACCAGCACCGATTCCCTCAGCGTACTCCTGCCGACCTTGCAGGTCTACGACAGGGGGAAACCGGGAAACGAGGCGGGGACGGGGAGCCGGAAAGCGGCGCGGCGGGCTGGCGGGACCCGCGGGGGGTCACCGGCCCGACCCCCGCCGCAGCCACGCACCCGTGGTGAGCGGCGACTTCCTCGGGCCCCACTTGACGGCCGGCTGCACCACGGCCACACGCTGCGCGCCGGGCTCCACGGCCAGCGGAGAGGGGCCCAGCAGCTCCTCCAGCTCCGCCTCATCCTCCTCTTCCTCCTCTTCCTCCTCGCCGGCGCCCGCCGTCCCCGTCCACCGCGCTCCGCCGCCCGCCCGCGGTGGCTCGCCCCTGCCCGGCGGCCGCTGGGGAGCCCGCAGGCCAACGGTGGCGCTGAGCGCGCGGGCGGATAACGGCCCGCCGCAGCAGCGGGCCGCACCGAGAGCCGCCGCCGCTTGCCGGCAGCGCAGCAGGAGCGACCGGGAGAGGCGGCCAGGCCCCATGGCGTGGCCGCCGCGGGCGCCTCGATGCCCCCTCCCCCGGGCAGGGCAGCGGGGAGGGACCGTTACGGGCCGCGCCCTTCCGCCCCCGCCGCTACGGAAGCCCCAAGGCACCGGCGCACCGCGAGGCTGCGCCGCCCGCCCCTCTCCGCCCCGCCCACCTGACGGCGGTCCCCGCCGCTGATAGGCCGGGCGGCGCCCGGGGGCGGCTGTGATTGACGCCGGGCCGGAGCCGGGGCCCGGGCGGCCGCGGCGGGGGGTACCGGGGGTGGTGTCGGCGCGCGCCCGGGCCCGGGGCGCGCGGCCCCGCGGCAGGTGAGTGGCGGGCCCCGCACCGCGTCGCGCTCCCTTCATCCCGCCGCCGCCGCCTGGGCCGCGGCCCCTGCCGCGCTCCGCCGCCTCCCCCCGCCTCCCCCGGCCCGGCAGCGGGCGCGCCCGCGCCCGCGTCCAGCCCGCAGCTGCGTGCGGCTGGGTGAGGGGCCCCCCGGTCCCGGGCCGGCTCGCCGCCGCCCGTTACGTCCCGTCAGGGTGCCGCCGGCGTTGCGGGGTCAGCCCGAGGGGGAGGAGGGCACGGTAAGCGGGCCGGGCGGCCCCGGGCGGCTCTGTGAGGGCCGCGGCTCCTGCCAGGGGCAGCGGTCCCAGAGCCCGGTTCTCCTCGTTGAATGAACGTCTCTCCCGAAGTTGCATCCCCTTCTGCGACCTGTTTTTGCGGGGCACTTTCTGACTTGGTTTTAAAGGAGCTGCCTAGAATTAACTCTTTCTGTTTTCTTTTCTTGACAGTTTTTGGCTGCTGTGTCGCCCGCAAGAGCCAAAGCTCTCTGAAGTTTTTAACACTACCGATCTCGTTGAAGTTTCCTCAGAAGCGGTGCTGATCGTGTGAGCTTGCTGTCTGTGCTGCTGAAATAATGTAGCGGAAATGATAGCCGAGCCCAACGCAGCCAGTAACCTTCCCAGCCAAAAGTAAGACCTGGTGCAGGTTGTCTGTCAAATTCGTTGGTAAATCAGGGCGCTGGCCCTTGAATTTGTGCCTGGTGGATAGTGGGGCAGTCTACAATGTGTCATTTTGGATGGGAGGGAAGTAAAAAGGGATTTGCTGTACACAATGTCTTGTTACTAATGTCTCCGTTTTATTCCCTTTTACGTATTGTTTAGCATCTTCTTAGTGTAGTGTTTTATGCCCATTGACAGGGACCTTGGCCTTACAGGCCTTATTCACTACAGTGCAAATGAACCTACTTTGAAAAAAAATAATGGGCAGATTCATAGTCAACGCATGGGTTCACTTCAGTGGTGAATTTGGGGAGGCTTGAAGGGGAAGAGTGCTAAGTAATCTGTAGTCTCCCTGTTGGCATTGAAGGGGGCATGGCTTCTCCATAGCCGTTTTTCTCAGGGATACATCAAGTTTTCTCCCTTTCATAATGTATTTTTTCAGTCATCAGTTGAGATGATCTGTAAACCAAATGTATTCATATCATTGCTTACAGAATGGTATTTAGAAGTTCTACTAGAGCAGATATAAATAAATAAAACGTAAAGTTAAAGCATTTGAGCATATCTTGTCTCATTTCAAAGAGTGAAGCTTCTTATATGTCCGGTGTTGCACGCGTTGAACTCATTGCAGCCCAGTCTTTGTGGATTCTGTCACCTTCTGAGCAAGTCTGCTCCAGGTCTTTTGCTTCATTAAGCTCTGATGAAAGCTGAGACATGTATTCCTCATAGTCCATGATGACAATTAATATAGCTTCCCATATGTGCTTTCCAGTATGTTTCATCTGAAGCCAGCCTCTTAGTCTCAGAAGTGTCAGGAAGGCACCTGGCAGTTGTTTAGCTGATCTTCTTATGTTGCTTCTAAAAGACGAAGCAGTTGTATTGAAATTTGTAATTTTAAAAATCTACAGGTAGGATTCTTCCAGTAACATAGGTTAATTGTTCCTTTTATACAGCCAAAGGAATGTGTTATCTCTTTGTTAAAGAGTGTGAGTCACTAAATTTGCTCTAAATGTTTATTAAGATGAGAAAATGGAATTCAGAAATTCCCACAATAGCATTGTGTTTGAGGACTAGACAAAGAACTTTGCTTCCTTCCTACTTCAAGTGTTTTTATCTCATCAGTAATACTTCAGGTGCTAGTGAAAGGACGATATTGTGGCAGGAATGAGAGGTAAAAATGCGTCTATGAGCCATGTGTAACAGGGTATGAAGGTGAAAATTAGGATGAGATAGGAATGGAACTCTGCCTATGCTTCCTTACTGATTGCTGATGGAAACAAAGTAAACAGCTGAGAACTGTTTCTTACCAGGGCATGAAGCAGTGAATTTAGGTATACAAAAATGCTCAATATGGTGTAGACTAACAGAGGAGAGCAAAAAAAACCCACTAGTTAAAAATTTGTCAAACCTACTGTTGCACTCCTACAGTTGAAAAGATGTTAAATGGAGTTGTGTATAGGGATCGCTGCAGAAGTGATCACGTCATCCTCAATTAGGTACAGCGATTCCTATTTTGCTCAAGAAGAGGATGTGTTCATTCTTTTAACAGTTTCTTCAACAGTATCTTAGTTGTGCAAAGAAAAACTCCATTAAAATATCTCATTTAATTTCTAAGTGGTTTCATGGGGTTCAGTTTCTAGGCTCTGGTCTAGTTCCTGCAAATATTTAAGTACCTGCTTTATGAATAGCCTTACTGGAAATATCAGTATTAAAAGAAAAAAAAAAAAGAGAAAGGAGAAACATAAGTATTGATAGTATCTGGATTTAAAAAAACCTCTGCTTTTGGGTAGTTTGTGTATTGTAGCATGGTGCTTCCTGTGGCATTGGTATGTGCTGTGGTGTACTGATAACCAAAACAATTCAGAAACTAAAGGGCTTTTTAGTATTAGTGCTTAGTTACATTTTTTGTAAGACTGATGTTTAGTGCATGTGTGGAAGTTACTCTTACTGGTTTCGTCACGGAGGTGTTGTTTTACTTGTCGTTGTTAGCCCAACGTGAGGAAGCTGTAGATCAACGGTCTTCTCATTCTTGCAGGTTTTGCTGAGCTTTGGCAAGCACACTGTTCCATGTACCAGGCATTCACTTACCTTATTGAGCCCCTTTTGCTACAGGTACATTTTGCCTGGCGTAGGCTGACAAAGTAAGTAGCACAGGGCCAGTAGATACCATGTATAGTGCCATCCTTCAGGATGTTCTTGGGAAAGAGACGCGTGAGTTAAAGCTTCAAAGAAGTATATTCTAGACAGAGGTATTAAAAGCAGTACCTGATCAGACAAGTACCTGACTGAACTGTCCTGCAGCAGTTCTGATTTTTTTGTTATTTAAATGTTTTAATTCAATTTAGGCTCAATTATACTTGCTGTAATCAAATGAAATACATTTATTTTCATTATGGGATGGAATGAGTTGCTAAATAGTACATGCAAACAATTCAGGAAAATTGTTTGAGAGTGTATTGAGCGTTATGTTGAGGTGTAATGCAGAAACAGGTAACACATGTTACCATGATGTTGGCTGGCATCTGAGTTGTAGTTTTAGTGAAACAGCGCAAGTAAAAACATGTTAGTCCAGACCCATAATGTTGCATTCTGCTTTGAAATCAAGAGTGAAAGGATTTAGTCACATAGGAGAAGCAACTCCTTGACAAACAGGTTTGGATTCTTTTTGTTTATTTGTGGTCTGTAGAAGAGGGAAGAGGTAACTGGCATCAGAAAAGCAATACATCTTGCTATCTCTTGCTGCTTGTTCTTTTCAACTATGAAGTCTGGTGGTCCTTGAGATACTTAACCTCTGTGGCTCGCAATTACAAATCAAAGAAAACATTGGCAAACTTTTGCAAACTATTGCTTATAGCATGCTGACTCAGTTGCAAACTATAGTTCATCCTTTTTTTCTCTAACATGCAGAAGTCCAGACAGCTGATGTAAGGATTGGTTCATCCTGAATTATTTTCTCAGCTTTCATCTGTCAAATGCTGTGGCACATTTTGAACTTTTCTATGACAAGACATTAATTGAATTTAACTTTCATGGGACTTTTCTCTGTAGGGATGTTAAGAATTTTATAATTGTATTTAGAAATTTTATGTATTTTTATAGAATTTTTATAGGAGTCTTTGGAAGCCTAATTCTACATCGCTTATGGTGAAATGTCCCAGTAGATTCAAAAAGAAAACACAGATGAATTTAAATAAAAACTTCTGTCTGCTCTCACTAATGAAATCAGGACCTTGGTCCTGCAGTTGATGCTAGTCAGCCTCAGGATTTGCTTTGCAGAGGCAACGTCTGACTGAAACACTCTTGGGAAGAAGAACAACAGTGCTTATCTGGCATTGATAAACCTGGCTGGAGTCGAGCTAGCTTTGCATCCATAGCACAGTTAATTCTACATCTAGGTTAGCCAACACTGGATATTGGAGAGTTGACTATATGTGACAGTGTAATACACTGTTTTTTTTTTTTCCTTTGTGAAGTGGTCACTTGTGTTAGTACACTCTCTTGTTGCAGCAGTATCACGAAAATTAAAGTTACTGTACACTCTCATATGTACTTTCTTTTTGTGCCTTCTTATAGTACAAGTCAACTGGCTTCATGTCCTGGCCACTGTAGTTTAAAAGGAGGCCATAGCAGCCAGCTACCAGTACTGGACCTGCTGCACAAGTGGGATCCAGCTCGTCTGCTCAAACATGACCTTTGGCAAAGCATATTGTTAGCATTGGGAATGACGAAAAGTGGCATGATTTCATTGCAGATAAATGTATGGCTTCAGATCTCCCAGAAGGTGCATCTTTATTTATAAAATTATTCCTCCATCATATTAGCAACGACCTGCAAATGAAATTTCTTACATGTCTTTTTTTCTTCAGCATGTTTTATAGACAAAGCAAAACAGTTTCTTCCTCTCATTTTAAATTGTCAATTGACTCATCAAATGTTCCCCTGTTTTGTGTAGAGCACCCATGAAGCAAATGCATACTTGTGTTATTGATTCATGGTGCAAAGCACTTAAGTCAACAAAGGCTGCCTTAAGTCAACATCAGCTGTTTCATTTACTTACTTCCTACTTCCTTCATATCTTTGATAGTTTTGCTAGTTTTCTGATTATCTGCATATATTACAGGAAAGCCAATAGTTTGAAAAAGGCTCCGAATTTCTGTTGTACTTTTAAAGTTAGCCGTTTGGGTTTTAGTAACAAAATGACATAACTTCCAAACGATTCATTAAGAATATTAAAATAGATATATATGCTTTTATTTTCTTCTGTTGTTTGTACTGAAGTGGGTAGTTCTATGTTCTCACTGCTAACCCCTTCAACGTGTTTGTTACACTTCAGAGAGAATGCTGTCCATGATGAGACTGTGCCTGAGTCTGCTGTGCAGAATGGCAACTGTGTGAGAAATGGCAACCTGAAAACACCAGTAAGTTGATTTTTAAATTTTTAAAATTTTTTTATTATGGAATTTATTTTCTGTCTCATTCAGTTGTTACAAAATTGAGTACTACATAAAACAATCACAATAAATCTAAAATGTAGTCACTGGATACAGCTTGACCCCCAAAATTCCCTTGGCATCAGAGCCTCAATGCTGGCTTTTGAACAGTCAGTTCATTTCAGTGTGTGTTCTTAGCTGTGCATTGTGTGCAGCTGATGTTAATTTGCAGATTGTGTGTTTACCCTGTGAGTGAAAAGATGTAGAAGAGCTTCTGTGCTTGCTGTCTGCTCTTCAGAAATTACAGCTACCACTGAAAAATGCCTTCCAGGTAGTACACAACTGTTCAGAAGCTTCTTTCCTGTTATACCTTCCTATGCTTTTGACTCATTGTTGAGAAAAAATTCAAACTGGTAAATCCTTTCTTTCACCCCCTTCTAGTATGGTCATGCTTGATAAGGCTTTGTCAGTGTCCTTGAAGCATAAAAGTTAGCACCCTGGGTAAATCATTACAATGAGAGTAAACTTGTTATTAGGGGATAATTCATGTACCTGTGAATGGCTGTTAACATGTTGCATTTTTTCTCATACTTTCTTTGCTTGACTTGTTTCAGAGAGAGAAACGGAAGGTCCGAGAACAGTGTGAAAACATAAGGAGAAATTCTTCCAGTAGAAGAGTGAGCCAGCTGCAGAATGGCGAAGTGGTTGAGGCAGTTACGTTGTTTGAAGTGGTTAGCATGGGGAAGCGGGCCATGCAGGTATTTCTAGCTCTGCATTCTGAGAGGAGTTGGTGGAGGGAAGATGGATAAACAGTGGTCATTTCAGTTATTTATACTTTGGAACATTGAAATTTTGTTCTGTTTTCACATAAGTGGGGAAGAAACGTGTTTGACTGGAAAACTGTTACGAGCATGGCTCTTGAAAAGAATGCATCTTCAAGAAATTAGTGAAAAAGTAGCTGTTAGATATTTAAAAAGAGGAAGGAAATATCTACCTAAACCAGTCTTCCTAAAGCAATGTCTGAAAATACAAAAAGAGAATTATTTTGAAAAATACAGGAAAGGTTCATCAGTAGAAAATTTTGGTTGTTCAGGATTCTGAAAGTCAGGCCATTTTTTTTTTTTTTCTGGGAGCTCGCCTTTTGGTATTTTTCTTTTACCTTCATTCCAATGTAGTTTGACAACAGTTTGCATAATAGTCAGGTTCCCTGTGCATCTATATAGTTAGCAACTTTCTTAAGTGTGAGGAAGCCCACCTCCCCATACTCTGTGAGCATATGTGTATATTATGTTGGTATATGCGTATAAAGGATTAAAATCTGGAGCCCCAGATATTTTCATATAGGGTTATACATATGTCTCCAGTATGTAGCGTCTGTGACCAAAGTGTGTGCATGCACGCATGAGAAGTACATTTATATTTTGGATGCGAGACCTTAGTTTTTCCAAGATGTTTGTGTGGATGGACTTTTGCCATGCTACAGCTGCGTTAACTTCAGTAGAGCACCCTGAAGAGTGCAGCTTCTCCTGTGCAAAGCATGATGTGAAGGGCTTGGAAAGGCAGCAGCTTGAGTCCAGGCTGCTGCTGCTAGAATTCATTAGACCTGTGTGGCACTACAGGTGGGTCGAAGCCTGGATGGCTTGTCCCAGCAGGCCTGTGTCACATACAGGCTGTACTGCCGTAGAAATGAAATTTGGAGTTGTTCTTTAGCTTAAGTGTGGTATGTGAACTGTTTCAGCCTTCTGCACAAACCAGGTGCTAGAGAAGAGAACTCCCAGGGACAATTGCTAATATTAACTTAATATTAATTGCTGGCAAGAAATCAGGAGGATGTTTTGGTTTTTGTATGTTAAATTTCTTAAAGCTGTGGTTATTTTCCCTGTTAACAGGGAGCAAAGCATCTGTGAATGGCAACACTGCCTAGAGCAGAACTTGTGAATGAGCAGTTCAAGACTTCATTTTGCCCCAGACAGTCTTTTGCATGTACTGTTAGAAATGGAGCAAAATGGTGTGGAATTTATTCTCATTTTTATAATTTAATGGAGATGGAACAATGGTAGCTTGTGTCTTTATTCTGGATGTCCTCAGTGGAGTGCAGCATGCTGTGTTGAGCTCCTGATTAATGAGTTTCTTTAATCTGTTCTAGTCTGTAGTAGATGACTGGGTTGAAGCTTATAAACAAGACAGAAATGTGGCACTTCTAGATCTGATCAACTTCTTCATTCAGTGCTCAGGCTGTCAAGGTAATTTACCCTCCTAGTAGCCCTTTCCATTGTCTGTGGGTGAGAGTAGTCTGAAGCGTGCTTTCTAAAATGGAATGTTTCTCTCCAGTGTATCGTGCACTTATAATCTGTACTGTTTGTTAAAGACAAACTCCAGGTGGGCAGGACTAATAGTAAAGAATGTTGCTGGTTAAATTCTTTGTGTTTACAGCATGCCAACTCTCAGAGTTGTGTTTGAACAGGGTTTGCAAGGTCCAGTTTCTGAAGTGGCATGTCACATCGCTTTGCAGAATCCTCCCATAGGGAAGATGGTTTTGATGACCATTCTAATTAAAATGCAGTGTTTCAGTTGCCATTTGTTTTGTAATTTCCTAGTATCTTTTGTTTTGCTAGTATCTTTGTTTGAAAATAAACAACCAGCAAATTAAGCTCCCTGCTTTGGTGGCTAGAAAAGCAATCTCTTGCCTCATTGCCTTACTTTCACCAGAGGCTTGTGAAGCTGTCTATTTCATAACAAACATCGAGACACAGTGACTTCTGGGGTCAGTCTGCTAGCGTAATGCTTCAGGATGGCAAGTAAGAGTTTTAAGACGACTATTCTGTTAGTTTGAAACTTCTGAGTGTATTTAAGCAGCTAGAATGTACCTTTTATGCTTCAAATTTTTTCCAGGTCTTTGACTAATATGCCTTCTCTTATGGGAAATGTTTTGGGGTCTTTGACTAGCAGTGGGCAAAATTTTAGTAAATCCTTGAAGTAAATGAATGGACAGAGAAAATAGCCATACCAGACAGCACAGGGCAGATTTCTCTAATGTGAATTTCAGTTTTGGTTCATCAGTATTTTCTACTATAAATTAATTTCTCTGTCTCCCTATATATATGTTGCCTGTATTAGTGTAAACAGAGATAAAACAGAGTCCCCCTTTCTTGGTGTTTCTAAATTTAAAATAAAGTCCCTACTGTGGTTCGGACTTGATTAATGTAATATAGTTGTCGGTAATTCTTCTTTTTAAAACATTACTTTTCTAGGCATGGTAACAGCAGAGATGTTTCAAAGTTTGCACAAGAAGGATGTCATGCGAAAAATGACAGAGACCTTTGATGAGGTAGGCACAGCTTTGACTTTGCATGCCTTTTTCATATAAACAATAGGCTCTATCTTAATAGCCAACCTGGACAGAGTTCCTGCTGCTCATCAGGAGCTGTGTCGCGTTTCCTTAATTTAGGAAAATAATCCTGTTTTTCACAAGAAAAATTTGGTGTTGTAATGACCCATTTTAGCAGCAGCAGGATTTTTTTTTTGTAAGTCACTTCTATTTTCAGAGTTTTAGTAGGGCTATCTAACTGCAGTCTTCCTGAATCTGGCTTTCTCTTAGGAGTTCTTTTGATAATGACTTTGTAGAGGTAAATATAATGTGGCATTGCAGCAGGTAAACGGTTCCTTTGGTATTTGATTGTTAGGTCCTTTTAAAATACTATTGTGGATTACTGATGAGGTAATTCAAAGATATTTTTTTAGCTGATATTTTTATTTGAATCTTTTCCGTCTGTTTTACTGACAATATGAATTTTTATAACTGTATTATGTCATATGAAAGAAGAAAAATGCATTTCTGATTTTTAGATGCTTGTCAAAACAATAGTGGAAATCTCGTTTCTCGAGGATTGTTAAGAAAAATGTATAGCTTTACAATACTATTTCTCTATTTGACTGCTCCTTGGCTAATTACGCCAACATCACATTTTCTGCAGCGCTCTCACAGGTGCTTCTGTGCTTTTTTCCTGTATTTGCCACCTCTGAATTGATTTGTCAAGCAGCAGCCATCAGCCTTTCTCTAATTGAGCATCTCTCAAAGACCAGCTGCTGTAGAAATTCCCACAGAGGATGAATTTGCCAACATGTTTTTTTTCATTTTAGAAGTATAGTAACACTTGGGCTAATTTTTGACAGAAATGATCCGATATGTGTCTGGCCATATGAATTAGTAATCTGGCACTTCTTTCCCAGCTAAATTAGCCCTGAATAGCACTCACAATAGGGTAGGCACTCTGGAAGGTACGAAGATGTGATTATTGTTATCATCAGCCTGGATGTGTTACTGCTCTGCAACCTTTTCATCTGTCCTGGTGGGCAAAAAGGAAGGTTCTGCATTTGCCTTAGAAGCTGTATTCTGCATGCTATAAAAACAAAGAAACTTTGTTTTTGGGGCAGTATTTTGACATGCTACTCTAGTGAAACATTTTACTGATAGAAAAAAAGGGGCGCAAAGAATAACAAGAAGGGCTTCTACAGGTATGTCAGCCAGAAAAGGAAGGTCAAAGAAAGCATGCCCTCCCTGATGAACACGACTGGCAAACTGGTAACAACGGGTGAGGAGAAGGCTAAGGTACTCAACAACTTTTTTGCCTCAGTCTTCACTGGCAACCTCTCCCCACAGCTGTTGAGTGGATGGACCACAAGACAGGGACTGGGGAAGTAAAGTCCTTCCCACTGTAAGAGAATTCGTGACCACCTAAGGAACCTGAACACACATAAATCTATGCGAGCTGATGAGATGCATCCCAGAGACCTGAGGGAATTGGCTGATGTAGTTGCCAAGCCACTCTCCATGATATTTGAAAAGTCATGGCAGTCAGGCGAAGTCCCTGGGGACTGGAAAAAAGGAAACATTGCACCCATTTTCAAAAAGGGTAGAAAGGAGGACCCTGGGAACTACCGACCTGTCAGCCTCCCCTCTGTGCCTGGGAAGATCATGGAACAGATCCTTCTGGAAGCTATGCTAAGGCACATGGAGGACAGGGAGGTGATTTGAGACAGCCAGCATGGCTTCACCAAGGGCAAGTCCTGCCTGACCAACCTAGTGGCCTTCTATGATGGAGTGACTGCATCAGTGGACAAGGCAAAAGCTATGGATGTCGTCTATCTGAACTTCTGTAAGGCCTTTGACATGGTCCCCCACGATATCCTTCTCTCTAATTGGAGAGATATGGATTTGATGGGTGGACTGTTTGGTGCATGAGGAATTGGTTGGATGGTCGCATCCAGAGGGTAGTGGTCAATGGCTCAATGTCCAGATGGAGATCAGTGACAAGTGGTGTCCCTCAGGGGTCCCTACTGGGACCAGTACTGTTTAATATCTTCATCAATGACATAGTGGCATTGATGCACCCTCAGCAAGTTTGCAGATGACACCAAGCTGAGTGGTGCGGTTGAAACGCCTGAGGGACGGGATGCCATCCAGAGGGACCTGGACAAGCTCGAGAATTGGGCCCATGTGAACCTCATGAGGTTCAACAAGGCCAAGGGCAGGGTCCTGAACCCAGGTCAGGGTAATCCCCAGTATCAATACAGGCAGGGGGATGAAGGGATTGAGAGCAGCCCTGCAGAGAAGGACTTGGGGGTACTGATAGACGAAAAGCTCGACATGAGTCAGCAATGTGTGCTTGCAGCCCAGAAAGCCAACTGTACCCTGGGCTGCACCAAAAGCAGCGTGGCCAGCAGGTCGAGGGAGGTGATTCTGCCCCTCTGCTCTGGTGAGACCCCACCTGCAGTGCTCCACCCAGCTCTGGAGTCCCCAGCACAGGAAGGATATGGACCTGTTGGAGCGGGTCCAGAGGAGGGCCACAAAAATGATGAGAGGGATGGAGCACCTCTCCTATGAGGACAGGCTGAGAGAGCTGGGGTTGTTCAGCCTGGAGAAGAGAAGGCTCCAGGGAGACCTTATTGCAGCCTTTTAATATATAAAGGGGGCTTATAAGAAAGATGGGGACAAACTTTTTCACAGGGCCTGTTGCGATAGGACAAGGGGTGATGGTTTTAAAGTAACAGAGGGTAGATTTATACTAGATATAAGGAAGAAATTTTTTACAATGAGGGCGGTGAAACACTGGAACAGGTTGCCCAGAGAGGTGGTAAATGCCCCATCCCTGGAAACATTCAAGGTCATGTTGCATGGGGCTCTGAGCAACCTGATCTAGTAAAAGATGTCCCTGCTCATTGCAGGGGAGGTTGGACTAGGTGACCTTTAAAGGTCCCTTCCAACCCAAACCATCCTATGATTCTATGAAAATACCAAGTGATAATCCCCAGTGTTAGATACTCTGTGTCTCTGGTTTTTTTTTTCTTTTTTCTTTAATTCTAAATCTGGTGAATTGTGAAATTCTCTTTGTCTGTTTTTAGATAAACTGACTCTAAAAAAACCTCCTAAAATTATTTATACAGAATTAAATATTTTTAAAGACAGTATCTGTCAGCTTGTTTAATTTAATCTTGATACGTTATGACTAGTATTAAGCCAGCATTAATAAAGAAAAAAAAGTCTGAAGCAACCATTTTTATGTTAGCCACAGTATTACATGATTGAAAAAATGCTTAAGAATTAAGCCAATTTCTTTTAAAGCAGAATTATGATAAGAGTAAGAGCAAAGTAGTTTGTTATTTTAAAGTGAGTTGTTTCCTCTTTATATTTGTGTTTCTTTTTGCATGTAGTTGTCACTCATCTTTTTCATAAATAAGATGGAAACATAACTTGGTGATTAAGTTAGTTGAGAAGTAGTGCCATATAGGACTACTGTGATTTCGAAAATATTTTTTGAAAACAAATGATAATAGTAGTGAAAGTAGTAATGAGAGTGGGGAATACTACCAGGTATCTGTCTGAGTACCTCATCTTGCCTTTTGATTTATAGTGTTTGTTTCTAGCATTCAGAGGATTGGAAAATTAGAGGTTTTTATGTAGTTCTTCATTCTTGATCACAACTCATTAGTGGAGTTGTGTCTGACAAGAAGTGTGAAGGGCAACAAGAAAAGATTCTACAAATATATCAACAGCAAAAGGAAAACCAAGGAAAACATGGGCCCACTGCTAAATGAGGCAGGGGCCCTGGTGACAAAGGACACACAAGAGCCTGAGGTACTCAATGCCTTCTTTGCCTCTGTCTTTGACAGACTGGCTTTCAGAAATACCAGGTCCCTGGGACCAGAGGGAAAGTCTGGAGCAAAGACTGCTTTCCCTCCATGAAGGAGGATCAGGGAACACTTAAACAGACTGAACAGACATGAGACCATGTGGTCTGACAGAATGTGCCCAGGAGTGCTGAGGGAGCTGGTTGATGTCATTGCGAGGCCCCTTTTGATTATCTTTGAAAGGCTGTGGCGACTGGGAGAGGTTCCTGAAGACTCAAAGAAAGCAAATGTCGCTCCTGTTTTCAAGAAGGGCAATGAGGAGGATGTCAGGAACTCAGGCTGGTCAGCCTCACCTGGATCCCTGGGAAGGTGATGAAGCAACTAATTCTGGAGCAACTAATGCAAACCCATGAAGGACAAAAAGATGATCAGGAGTAGTCAGCATGGATTTACAAAGAGGAAATTGTGCTTAACCAACCTGATAGCCTTCTATAACGAAGTGACTAGCTTGGTAGATGAGGAGGGAGCAGCAGATGTTGTTTATCTTTACTTCAGTAAGACTTAACACTGTCTCCCATAACATCCTCATAGACAAGCTAATGAAGTATGAGTGAGTTAAGTGGACAGTGAGGTGGACTGAAAACTGGCTGAACAACCAGGCCCACAGGGTAGTGATCAGTGGCACAAAGTCCAGTTGGAGGCTAGTCACTAGTGCTGTACCCCAGGGTTTGATATTTGGGCCAATACTGTTCAACATCTTTAATAACAACAAATAATATGGACAATAGGGCAGAGTGTACTCTTAGCAAGTTTGCAGATGGTACAAAAGTGGGAGGAGTAGCTGCTAGACCACGTGGTTGGTCTGCTGTTCTGAGGGACCTCAACAGACTGGAGAGTTGGGCAGAGGGGAACCTCATGAAGTTCTACAACAGGAAACCCCATGAACCTGGGGAGGAATAACCTCATGCACCACTACACATTGGGGACTGACTGGCTGGAAAGCAGCTCTACAGAGTAGGATCGCAGTGTCCTTATGGATGACAAGATGAACACGAGCCAGCAATGCATCCTTTCAGCAAAGAAGACCAACAGCCTCCTGGGCTGCATTAGGCAGAGCATTGCCAGCAGGTCATGGGCGGTGATCCTTCCTCTCCACTCATACTAGTGAGACCACATCTGGAGTGCTGAATCAAGTTCTGGGCTTTACAGTACAAAAGAGAGATGGATTTATTGGAGTGAGTCCAGCAAAGGGCCCCCAAGATAACTGATGATCTTTCGTATGAGGAGAGGCTGAGAGAGTTGAGCCTGTTCAGTTTGGAAAGAAGGTGGTTCAGAGGGATCTCATCCATGTGTAAAAATACCCAATGGGACAGAATGAGGAAGAGGAAGCCAGACTCTACTCAGTGGTGCCCAGTGAGACAGTGAGCGCAAAGGCAAGCCAAGACAGGCAGTGGGCACAAACTGGAATGTATGAAATTTCATGTGAACACAAGAAAACACTTTTATGGTGAGGGTGGTCAAACAGTGGAACAGGTTGCCCTGAGAGGTTGCGGAGTCTCCATCTGTGAAGTTATTACAAAGCTGACTGCACGTGGTGTCACCCGACACCGAGGGGACAGACGGGTTCTTTTAGGGATCCTTGGCAGAATGATGATGGCACTAATTGTAGTTACAATTAAAGCTTTATTTTCTTAACAGGATATTATGATTAGTATAGCACAGAATTTATGATTAGAATGGCACAGGATTTCTACAAGCAGAATCAATATAGTAGCATAATACAGAATTTATAATACAACTTAACTTATGATTTCTAATCACCTAAGTAATACAGAATTTGTAATACAATTTAACTTATAATATCTCATCACCTGGACCCTCTGCAGATCAAGTAAAATCTTAATATGTGGTTTGCTGTATCAATATAACAATCATAATCTAGACTTGAAAATTGTATAAAAGAATACGAGTGACTCAGTCCTCGGAGGAAGCAGATGATGGTGGAGGTGTCCCTGCCACTGGGTGGTCTCGGGTCTCACTGTCCAGCAGCAGCTCTGGTCCAAGTTCCCCACTTAGGCCTTGCAAACACTTGATTTTATGGACAGTGCTCTGGGTGCAGTGACGCTTCCCTGTTCTGTGGCGAGGCCATCACCAGCACCACCTGGCTGGCTGGGTGCCTGGGACCTTCAAGGCCAGGAAGGAAGGAAGGGAGTAATTGGCCTGGCGCCCAGGAACCTTGAGGCCAGTAGGGAGGGGAAGAAGAAATCTGTTTGGTTTGTCTGCTTGGTTCACAAGACCTTCAGGGCCTGATAATGAGGGAAAGAGAGTGGATACGTGACCCACTCGGTCACGGAGAATGGCTGCTTGCCTCATAAAATGGTATTAGTTACGCTAACCACATTACCAGGGGTTGGGAGTAGGGGGTACTGGTCACACACAGCATTGGACAGCCTGCTCTGGCTGACCCTGCTTGAGCAGGTGGGGTTGGATTAGATGATCTCAAAGAGTCCCTCTAAATTTCAGTCTTTCTATGAAAACTTCTGCCGGTGTTGGAAGCAGAGATTGGCTTTACTATGGTCATTGAGGCATTTATTTCTTCTCTGCGGGCCGCGGTATTCCTCAGTGGAGAGATAGGCTTGTCTTTAGGACCACTACTTTTTGTTTTCACTCTTTCTTAAACTATTCTGTTTCTTTCATCTGCTTTTCTTCCTGTATATGGCATTTTATTTCTTGCAGTTCTTTGTTCTTTTGTAGGTTTCCTTCCCTCTCCATTTTGTTGCTGAAATGTTTAGCAATGGAAGAGTTAAGTTTAATGCATAACTGTGCAGCCAGATGAGGATAGAAATACTCGTTGTGCTTCACTGAGCCTAATAAAGAACTGTAGGTTTCATACGTTTTGTCTTGGAATAATTGCAGAGTTGAGGAAACGTCTCTGAGTCAAGTCACACTAGTGCTGAAAACATTTCTCTATAATTTGAAAAGCACAGAATTGTTTTCTAGAGTTTAGATGTTTTACAGTACCTAGTTACTAAATGTTGGAAAGGGATATATACCTATACTAGCTGAGGAGCCATATCTTAGAATTAATAATGAGGATTATATCTTGTATGACTTTGCTTATAAATTTTAAAAACAAGTTGTCCCTTACTTGTAGCAAGAAAACTCAGGTTTTACATAAAAGTGTGTTTTTTTTCTATCATTGGTTATAAATAAAAACTACAGAGATGAGAAGGAATTAGATTTTGTTTAATGCATTGGATTGTATGAGCCACCTGTAATACACATTGTCTTAAGTTTTAATAGCCTTTTAAATATGAGGCATGGTTTGTGATGCTTTTGTCTGTATGAATTAACTATGCCGTTTCATCAAAAAGTTTTTAAAATTTTGTCTCATGTATTACAGGAAACTGGGTTGCAGTACAAGAAATTCATGGCCTATCCTTGGATCCTGACAGTTACTTGGCCGGTGGACATGGTAGGACTCTTGTAGTTCTCTGCAACCGTAGTATAGCATTTTCTGTGGCTTTATTTCCTGTTCCTAGTGTAGGTGAATATATCAGAACTAGTCATCTTAAACTGTGCATTATTGAATGGAGATAATCATGCGCTTCTGAGGTCTGCTTCATCTAGTCTGTTTTAGACATCTGGTTTGGATGAGCACATGCTTTTTAACTGTCTGTTTTTCGCTATTGATGTCAAAGGGACATCAGCATTTTGAACAGACTGGTGTAAGTCAAGTTGCAGTGGTGTTCAAGAGCAGTCCCCATCCCTTCCAGCAAACTCTACACACACACATGTGCCCATGTGCATGCATACGTGCACATGCATATATGCATACAGAGGTTTTGGCAGACAGCTTTGTTCAAAGGCTTGTTTTATCAAAACATTCTCTTGCAAACATAAACGTTTGATTGGAAGAGTATTTTGAGAACAGAAACAGCTTTTCTGTAATGCCTCTTCCCATGCAACACTTGCAGAACTGTGGGGAATTAATCTTAACTCCTTGTTGGCACTTCACTTTGACTTTCCTCTATTTCCATAGCCTCTGTATGGAAGAAAGAAACATTTCTGGGATGAGTCAGAGCAGGAGCCTCGGTTGGGTGATTTGAAAAGTTCTCTGGAAGAACCTGTGTTAAGTGCCTAATCTGACTTGGTTTCTGGAAGTAGAGTTGCTTCTTTCTACTGGTTATGGAGGGAATCTAAGTGAATCCCAGGTTAGGTCCCTAAATTTAGGTGGTGTGCCCATTGTGCTGTCTATATATTCACAGTATGATGTTACCATTAAACAGCATCCCAATATGATAAACATGGACAGTAGAAATGCTCTTAAAAAGTGAGATGTCTACCTGTATTTGTGCTGCTTTTTAGACTGAGGAGTATGCTCAGTGATAAAGTAGGTATTTCCTGAAGTTGTAGGTTGTCTTTCTACTGTCTGTGTTATGATCAAGGAGCATTAAAGGGTCTGCTGGGAACTTCCCGTTCTGTCTTGGCACTGCTACTACTGTTAGGTTCTGAACTGACTCTTACAGCCTGATCAGGAACGCATCCCAAATTCCAAATTCCCAATGTGCTTTGGGTTGCAGGCATCCCTGAGATCAGTCTGTGTTTGTGTTTATTTTTCAAGAAAGCAGTGGGTCCTGTGCTTTGGAAACAAAGTTACTAGAGAAGAGCATGAACTGCACTTTTTAAGTACATGAGGTTATCCTGAGTGTGAAGCTGTGTGTTAGAATAGGCCTGAGAAGGTGTTTGACCTACTAGTGAAAGACCAGGTCAGTAGTGGCCTGCCTTCAGGATGAAGTTTTCCATAGTCAGTGAAGTTTTGGAGTTCCCTGGCTCCATTCACATCTGGGAACTATCAAGATGCAGATTCATAATTGGAGCCATTCCTGGGTCTGTGAGGTGCAAATGAAATAAATGTTCACACTGCCTGAGGTTGCCATCTACAAGTGTGCTCTTTATGTGAGGCACACCATTTTGTGTGAGAAGTCATTTTGTGTGAACTGCTATCTGTCTGCTTTCTTCCTGGCCGTATCAACTGTACTGTGAACACTCTTGTGGTTTTATTGTAACTTGCTTTTGCATAATGTCAAAGGTGTTGCCTACTTACTGTTTCTGTGGAGGTTTTCAGAGACCTGGGTGCTGGTGGTATAGCTGAATGACTCAGTATTTGTCATTAAGCTGTAGCCTGATAAACTCCTCAAGCTGGCAGTGCTGCTGAGGAGAACAGTCCCATTCTGCTCACGCCACAGTTGTTTTTTCACTTTTCAGTCACTACAGTTTCCTCCTGGATTTTACCACTCGCTTGCAGGAAGAGGAAGGACAGGGAAGTGGGGAAGCACTACTACTTGTGAGGAAGTAGAAGAGGCCAGGAGTGCTCCTGGTTTATGCCAGTGGAAGTTATTTATGATGCTGTGGCTTCACATGCCCTCTCCCACCTGTCCATTCACAGATGACTCACATACATTCCTTTCAGATGTGAGCTATGATGACAGTGTAGCTCTAATGAAGCTAGTTTGTCTCTGTGCTTGCTTGTAACCTAGTTGCATGTCCCTACTTTGGAGTAATAACCATGAAAAACTTGATTGGGGGGGGCTGAGGTGAAGCTGACTGTCAGCAAAACTCTCTCTGATATTCAGTGGGAGAGATGTAAATGGTGTGCACAAACAAAACTAATTAGTGTGTTTTCTCTTGACTTTTCTTTCTTGTGCAGGACAATGAAGACTACCCGCTGATTAGAACAGGACCCTACTGGAAGAAGTTCAAGGCCAATTTCTGTGAATTTATTGCAGTGCTTGTCCAACAGTGCCAGTGCAGCATCCTGTATGATAGCTACTTGATGGACACTATCATCTCATTGCTTACAGGCTTAGCGGACTCCATGGTCAGAGCATTTAGACACACAAGCACTTTGGCAGGTAAAATAACTCACAGTGTTGCTGTAGATCATGAGTTTTGTTGACTTGTGTACAAACAAAACTGCTCTAAAATTGAAAAGCTCTCTTTACTGGAGCAGTTGTTCTCTTATGCATTGACAGTGCCTTCCTCCTCATGTATATAAATGTAATATAAATTATTTGTTCCCATGTGTAGCTGAATGGATTTTGGATGCTTTAGATATGATAGGTCTAGACCAGTTTTTTCTTTCTAAAGAAAGTTTCTTTAATGCCTGATATGACTAACTTTAGAATTATGCTGTGTTCTGATTCTTTTTTTTTTTTTTTCCTTAACTGATTTTTCACAGTCAGTTTTCTGTTTTGTTATTTTCCTCCCTCTGCTAATTAATGTGATGAGCTTGCATTAAATGCTTCATCTACAAAAGCTTCCTATGGAGAGCTGCTTTTCTTGTGGTACCTGTGCTAAAAAGAACATTGCTTGTTACACATTTTTGTTTCGTGCAGCATGATGATTCTAAAGCTACTACTTTTTTCTTTTTTCCCCTAAAGCCAGTAAATATCCTCTTTGCCATGCAAAGAGCGCTTAAAGTATAATTTGTTCTAAAGTAAACTGTTTGCTTTGAAGGCTCAAAAAACCCACTTGAAATTTATGCAAACCATCTAGTGATCCTTAGAGGAATGTGAATTTTTGTGAATTCAAGTAAAAAATTAAGATTCCCAGCCTTTTATGGGCCAGCTTTGCTGTTGGTTGTTTTTTTTTTTTTTTTTTTTATTTTTGTTACTGAAAATCACCTGTTCCACAACTCTAGATTCTTTTGCAGAAAAATCAAAATTACATAAACTAAGAAGAGAGTTGCCCAGTAAATTAGTACTCTAACTAGAACTCTGACTGGAAGTCTGGCCAAAAGTTGTAAATCACAGTAATATCACTAAATTTTCCTTTTTTGATCATTGTCTGCCTTTAAAATAAACACTGTATTTTAAAACAAATTACTATAATCTAGAAGTGTTCATATTTTGGATAATAAACTGGATTTGGCTAACCATATGCTTTTTGTGGTAAAGTGGTGAATATATTTATGCTACATATCTCTGAGCTAAGCTAAATATGTTGGGTTTGTTTCCTTTTTAGCAATGAAACTTCTGACAGCAGTTGTAAGCGTACATCTGAACCTTGATGTCAACAAGCACAATGCTCAAAGATTATATGAGGTGGAGAAGAAGAGGATAAGTGGCAAGAGGACCAATTACAGACTTGACCAGCTAGAGAGAAAAAGGAAAGAGGTTAGGCAGGTGTCTTGTATGGAAGATGTGTGAAGATGTAAAAAGAGGGATTGCTGACAGCTCGCTTTTGGGTCATTGCAGTTCTCTGAGGTTTATATGTTTATCTAATGCATGGTCCAGAGCAGTTGTGACAGGCTAGATTAAGTGGTACAAAAATGACTAAGGTAAAAACTGCGCTATGTACTGTTAACTTGTGATGTCTGTCCTACTAATTGCTTCTCTAAATTGGCATCATTAGCCCTTGATCTCTGCACAAATATGGATTTACACACACATATAATTGCATCAGTAGCTCTGGTGTTGTGGGAGTGCAGTTTTGCATATATTTATACAAATTACAAGGCAAAATGTTAGTTCATGAACTGAATTTCATTGAATGAAAAAGGACACAGGATACCTGTCATCTCTGTATAAGTAATGCACTGTAAAAATGGTTGTAACTTCAGGTATGACCTGTATCTTTCTTGCTGTTCAGTATCTGTCATTTCTTCCGTGCTCAGCCAGACAGCTCCTTATCAACTCCCACAGACAGGCCTGTAATTGTAAGAAATAATTCTGGCTTGAGGGTGGAGGTGACTTGATATATGAACATCAAGCATAGTTCCTTCTCTCCTGACCTTAGCATCAGTCACCTCTGTTCTGAGCTTTGGGTATCCATGGACTTCTCTGTTATAGAAACAACCCCTTTTTTGTGGGAAGAAGTGTTTGGGTGAGACAAGGGTTTTTAGTATCATCGTAAGTCTGATCTTATGGGAAAAACAGAGGAAATGTGTGTGTTGGGGGGAAAACCTAAACTTCTCACCCTTCCTGATGCTGTTGATGAGAGAATGTTTTTATTAAGTGACTTAGGTTTCCAGAAGTTCAAAACTAGACTTTCAGGGCTCAGTTCAAATACGTGCTCATTGTGGAATAAGTGCATTTTGAAAACTCCCTTGCCTGCCTTTCTTCCATCTCTGTTTAAGTGCATAAAAAGAGAATTTGGATGTGTATGTGAAGATTGCTCAATAGTTGTGCTGTATCTTTTTGTGTATTGATAGGTCAAGACTCACTATATCAGACAAGTACCTTCTTATCCAGGCTAGCAGTTGATATCTGATAAACCTTTCATCAGGACATAGCTACAAAAAGGCCAATTGCTAGTGTAGATACAGACCACTCATTTTATGTTGGTACCATGTGTAAACGCTAGTAATTTGCACCACAGTAGTACTGTAAGTGCACCGATGCAAATTTTTCATGTGTAGTGAATTGTGGGACCAATATTAACGTTCAGTTCTCTTTGTATTTCAGTATGAGCATAAGCTTCTAGAGATACAGAACATGATGAATGCTATTTTCAAAGGGACATTTCTAAACCGTTACCGGTAAGAATAAAAATAAAGCTGTGATGTGTAGCAGCATTCCCAAGAAACTCTTGCTCAGATTGTCCCGATACCAGAATCAAGTTAAACATCCTAGAGGCACTGATGGTGTCAAGGGAAGTGTAGCAGTTAAATTATTTTAAAGAATTTGGGCTTACGAAAGGACCTCTCTTAAGTATCTTTCTTAAGTTCTTCCTGCTGGCTTCCTGCAGTGCATTTGTGTTGGAGAAGATATCCAGAATTACAAAATAATTATTGCATGAAACATTTGTAGCTAAAAGTGGCCTAACTGTCGATTGAAGACTAACTTAGAACATTAATATGAAGATACTTGTAATATTTTGGATTATACATGCTTCTGCAATTCCAGAAAATAAAAATATTGCAAATAATTACTATATATTAGGCATTTTTAATATATTAATATTACAATTTTGTAATTTCACAGTGATGTGATCCCCGAGATCCGAGCAACTTGCATTGAAGAAATTGGCAACTGGATTAAAACATACCCAGATGCTTTTTTAAATGATAGCTACTTAAAATACATTGGGTGGATGCTGTATGATAAGGTAAAGTTTTAATTTTTCTTATTGGGGGCAGTAGATGGGAAATTTTTTATTTTTTTTTTTTTTCAATTTTTTTAAAGAATCCTAATGTTTAAATTCTTGAGAGTAGATATTTAAGACTGTGGTGGTACAAAAAAGAATTTACTTTCTTCCCCATTTCAGGTTTTGTAGCACTAAATAACAGAGAACATTTTTTCCAGTTCTGTAGCAGTGTGTGTCCCTGTGTGTGCAGTTATTTTTATATGTTACTGAATCAGGAGCTATTACTGAATTATAAAATGGCCTATATCCTTTGAGCACATGCAGTGTTAAATGTTGACTAAAATTCTGGTCTTAGGTTTGATGGCTAAATTTAAAATTTTGTTTTATTTTATAAAAATGGACAAATAAATATTGCCTATAGTAAAATAGTCTTCAATATTGCATTTCTCATTTGGCATTAACTGGATATAAAAAATATTTGCAGAAAGTCCAGCCATTTCCCAAAGAGTTTTCTCCTTTTTCTTATGGTAAGTTTGTTTTTTCTTTTTGAGTAGAGGCACATTTAGAAAACCAAAAAAACCCCACCAAAACAAAAAAAAAGAAACAACCAAAAGAAAACAGTAACTAAAAATATGCTTTTTCTCATGCTTCTGAAATGCATGAGAGATTTTAGGGGGATAGGAATATTTATCGTGAATGGCTAATTACCGAAATTGGCACACTGTGCTTCTGCAGGCCACCTTTTAAAGTGTATATAGCTTCTGTGTAAATTCTGAAACATCCTCAGTTTTGTGTCGGCTTTAGGTAATGTTTGTGTTCTGTGAATAAAATTGTAGTTTACCACAAAGCCAGGAGGGGGAGCGCAAAGCCTCTTACTTCCCTGCATTGTGCCATTACTGTAAAGGTAGCGTTTAGATTTTTAGAACAACAAATCTATCAAGAACTGTCGTCTTTTCCTGCATAAATATTATCTGATCAGAATATCTTTTTAGTATATGTTCAGTTGGGAGAATTCTCAAAAGACAAAGTCATTTTTGAAGATGATGTGTCTTCATTCCCAGTGCTGTACAGTGAAAATTAACAGCTGGTGTCTCTGATTAATGCACACAGCTCATCCAGTGTCATTTATTGGGAACTAGAAATGGTTGTTTTTCTAAAGCTTATTATCTGAAAGCAATGCAAGCAGAGTGAGATACAGTGAGAAGTCTTCCATATTCCACATTTGGCCGAGACCTGGTAGTGTGCCACTGCTGGTGGTTGCAGTCCCGGCTGTGCTTTGTGATTTGCCGCCACCGTTAAATTGCCCGATTCCAAAATGAGAGCAGGGCATTTTTGGCAGCAACAGGGGCAGCAGTGCTCTTATATACATCTGAATGTTATTTCCCACTACTCCTCCTTAATAAGCATTTCCATCCCATCTTGTTGGGGGTGGGCGGCAAGAAACTGATATCTCCCAGAGCCAATTTTCTTCTAGAATATAACATAGAGAAGTTTGCCAAATAATTTAGGCCCCAGAGTGGAACAACCACAAAAGTATTCTAACAGTGGGGGAAAACCTGGCCAGCATCATCTACAGTGCTGTAAACAGAGATTAAGTTTAGTCATTTGGGAGGCTTTAAAGCAGAGAGGTGAGGGGGAAGTAAGTATAAAATTAACATTTTGTCTTCAAAGTCTTTTCTTTGAATATAATCATTTTTTCTTCCCCATGAGATACCATTTTTCCATTATACCCTGATATGAAACATATTTTTATGTGAAACATTATTTCCTAGGTGCAAGAAAATGCTCCAAATTCAGTGGTAATATGCTCAAAATTGCATATGAGGATCTCTCTTTGGCACAGTGAGAGTTGTGGAACAGTGCTATAAAGATACATTTTTGAGTAGTTTATGTTCATCTGCTAGAAATAATGTAACTTTTTATTTTTGAAGACCAAGCAACGGTTGATACTAAATCTGACAGCTGTGTGCAGTTGAACAATGTTATATGTAAGCCCAGTCACCTATCAGTGCATTTGTGAAACCCAGGCACCTAACTTGTGCTCAAAGGCACTAGGGTTCTTCCAAGGGAATATATAGCTACTAAATCAGCACCCAGATCCAATCAAACCAGTGCTGATCTGAGCAGCAGGTGTTGAAGGGAAGTGCTGTGTAAAAAGTTCAGAGTTAAAGACCAGAAAAATCAAGACAATGAAGAATAAGGATGGGGAGAGTGGAAGGCAGAACTAGCAGACAGGAAGGCAAAGACAATGGAGATGCACACTTGGGACCTCCTACTATGTTAGACTAGCTTTATCTGGAACTTCAGGGCAAGTTGTTGAGGTTTTATCATTAGGCTATGAAAAACACCCAAAGAAATCCTGTGGAAAGAGGAACTTGCTGTTGAAATGAACTTCTGTGTCCTGACCATGTGATCCTCCTGGCAAATTTCAGGAAATTGAAAGGGTTTTTAGTTTTCCGTCCCATTCAACATGGCTATAGAAACTGATCCCATAGTTATGGCTACTTCTGAAATACTTCTTTCTTTAAATGGTCATGTTAACATAGTGGTTTTCTGCTCCACAGGTCATCTCTGAGCATATGTACTGATTTTTGGGAGGGGGGGAGGGCAGTTTTTTAAATTGTTTTACCTCGACAGGTAGGTAAGCTGGATTGTCTTCGCTATTCAGGAGTAATTCAGAAGTAGACCTAGTTTTCCCCATTTATTATTTGGGGAATGTTGAGGAGAAAACAATGACCCAATGACCCCATCAAATCATCCCGGTCCCAGCCTGTGTTTGTAAGGCTTATTGAATGGCCCCATCTCTGTGACAGCGGTGAGGCTGAAATCTCATAACTGAATGCGTCTAAGCAGTGCTGGAGCCCATGCAGAGCTCTTTGGGTCACTAGAGCTGCCCACCATCTTACTGATGTTTTCTGCCAGTTTGTTTGCAGGTCAGGGTCAAAATACACTATAATAGAGCTGAGGGACAGCGTGTGTTCAGAGTATCCTGAAAATGCGCTTACATAATTCCCCTTCACTCTGTCACAGCTTTGAAAAACCAAACCAGGCAGGTATTTCGTCAAGATTAGAATGGTAGTTCTGGTGAGGGGAGTAGGTGGCTGGGTGTTTGTACTTGGCTACGTTATTGTTGAACGGAGCTGAAGGTGAGCAGTGAGATAGTTTTAGAAGTACGTAAAGTAATTTTGAATGAAGCTATGATGAGTGACGAATCTAGAAAAGGAGAGGTGGTTGAGAAGGAGAAAATGCAGCTGAAAACATAGGAAGACAGCAGAACTAGTCCTAGCAGAATTAGTTATTTATTCATAGTTCTTGGAGTTAATTTCCTCAACGCTTAAAAGAAACATATACATATACATATATATGTCTCATACATATATATCTCATATATACATATATATGTCTCAGTCATATACATATGACTGAGAGCTTTCAGGTGGGAAGGGGATACCTTAGAAGGCAGGTGGTTTAGTTTAATGTATTCAACTTTGTATCTGCAGACCTATGCTTGAATGCCACCTGACTGACAAATGTGAATGACACTACTAGCTGTGTTCCAAGGTCTATATGACCATCCAACAAACCATCACAGACTTTTTTTTCCTTTTTTTTTGTTTTGTTTCTTTTCCCCAAGCACAAATGCAGTGCCTATTCACAAGCAAAGTGATAAAATATGGAGGGCAGCTGAAGCCAGGGTTGCAGTACATTGACTGAGCTGAGTTTGTGCCAGTGTGCAGTGATGGGTACCACATCGGGACTGTTTGTGAGTGAGTTCTGTGCTGTGGAGCCCTTGTGGCTGTAAGAAGCAGCAGGTGTGGGCAACAGTATCTTTCTCACACAAGACCTTTAATTTTAAAGTACAATATAGAACATGTACTGCTGGTGTATCACAGGCAGATTAGAGAGCAGTACTCATTGTCACCTGTTGATCTTCCATTTTATATTCCTAGCAAAAAGCTGCCTTATGTAAAACTTGGTAAAAGCCTGCTACTGGGAATCATCCTTCACTTTGCATCTAAGCAGGTGAACAGGAACTTGTAGTAATGGATAGCCTATGTGTAGGTGGTCTCCCTTCTTGGGTTTCCTTGATTATTCTTACTGCTATTGTTAGCAAGAGGAATTAAGGAAGAAATATGAAGAGACTGATTCAAAGCCTGCAGTTCATTTAAGTGTCTCTGCTGGTATTCTTAGCATTATAAGTTTACAGAACAGAGTGATTTTTCTATGTTAGATCCTCAAAATGACTTTCTTAATGACATTTAAAGTTTTGTCATTTGAAAGGTTTAGCAATATGCACAAGATAATTTAAAAGCTGGATAAGGAAAAGTCCTCTTTTTGAGGCATCTATGAAGCAGCAGTACTAATAGTATGAAATAACACCTTGCAGGGATAAATATATTTTGCCTAAGTTAACTAATTAGGCCAACTTCAAAGCAACACTTCTCTTCTTAGAATGCTTAAAATATAGTGTTCTAGTGTAAAACAGAAATAGGGAGGAGTAACATTTGACTGTGTCTGTGAGAACCCACAATGAAAAGCTGGTGCATTTCTGAGGTGTAGCTCTTCCTCTGGGAGTTTTCACTGGACCAGAATTTCTTGGAGTCCCTTTCAAGTGTTTAATGATTGTCCAAGTCAAATGTTGAAAGGAAGCAAACAGTCTGATGTATGGAAGATTGCTGATTGTATTAAGTAGGTCATTCATGCTCTTGTCTTTGTATATCTTTAACAGGTGAATAGCACAATTCCTGCATCTTTTGCATTCTGTTGCTTTTATTAACTGTAAGGTCTGTGAGAGTCTCTTAGGAAGCCTAACACAAACTTTGATGTCACCTTTAAGTTTGACTCACTGCAGGCTTCCTCTGTGTGTGTGTGTGTGTGAGAGAGAGAGACGTGCGCGTGTGTACACAAACAAAATGGTACTGATGTTTCTAATAAAGAAGATAAGCCAGTATTTGGGTAGTCTGCTGTAGGCACCCACAAAGAACTCTTATTTACATAATATAAATGCCAATAGTGAATAACATCAAAGATACATGTGTTTAACTGTTAGCCAATTTCTCTTTGTCTTGTAGCAAGCGGAAGTGCGGTTGAAGTGTCTTCTGGGACTGCAAGGGATTTATAGCAGAAAAGAACTTGTTTCCAGGATGGATCTCTTTACTAGCAGATTCAAGGTAAATAGATTACTGTTTGCTGTTTTTTAAGTCTGGGTTGGGTGTATACACAGGGTCTGATGTTTTGATCAGAGCCGATCTCCCCACTCTCTTGACTGACAGGAGCTTAGAGTACTGCAGAAACAGCCTGCTTGACTGAGTGGATGAAGGAGTTTTGCAGACATGTTTCCCTCTGTTTCTATGGAATTTTCTGTTTCGCTTTAGTTCATGCATAAACTGACCACAGTGCATGCTAATACCATTTATCTCCACCATTCATCCAGAATGGACCAGATTTTTTTACAGGATCTTTAGCAGATGACAAAAAATTTCATACTCTGAAGGTCCCTTTTTTTGCTGCTCCTGATAATGTGTTAACCTGTAGATACTGGATTGGCTGACCATGTGTCACGCTGATGTGGGAAGGGCTCTCTGTTGATCCACCATGTCAGTATGAATCTTGAAGAAGGATCCCTTTATCTCCTTTCGGAACAAGTCAGATCATATGCTGTAATTTTGAGAGCTTGTTCTGTGACCGCACTGACCCTGTACACTGCCTTTATCATATTCCAATATCCTGACTCATTTAAGAAGTAAGCCCTTTACTTTTTTAGTCCTGCCCTTGGTAGTGATTTCGTCAGCCACCCTTATCCCAGTGGGGCTGGGCCTTTTTGGTATTTGGATAAGAAAACTCAAGGTGCTGTGATTGACACCTCAGTCCCTCTGAATCAGTTCATAATCAATGCCTGCATGTGGTGGTAGTTCATGTTCTTTTTGCGACAGGTGCAGGGTTTACCTGTATGTCAAAGCAGTTTCTAATAGTAAAAAATACGTATAGCACATCCTCAAAGAACAAGAATAGATTAATATTGGTATCTTAGAAATAAATTATTCAGATTGAAACTTGGCTATCTAAGATTAACCCCTGTTTTAAACATTTTTGTGGTGGTCATTTATCTTTCTGGTTAAAGGAAGGTTGCTGTAAGCTGCGTAAGCAACTGCAGGACTGGTATTCACAGACTGACGAAATAGCTCCCATCTGTCTGTACTGTGATCTCCCTCTGTGTGGAGGATGCTGTATAAATGGATTATTGCACACTCCATCCCACCAATCAAAAAAACCCAACCCAAACACAACTCAAGAAACTCAAACAGCTTCACACAAAATGCAGACTGATCTGGAATCTTACAAAGTTTAAATCATGGTTTCTCACTGATGGGAAATGTAATTATATAACCATCAATCCATTTCCCACAAGCAGGAGTTTCACATGCTCCCTCTGTTACCCTTGAGTGTTCAAACTCAGGTCAGGATTCATGGACTTCCACACCTTGCAGCTGGGTTGTGAGAAAAAGGAAGGTGCAAAGTCAAATGAATCTAGAGATTTAGAAATAATAATGTTAAGTGAGAAAGCTGTTGGTCCCAAAACAAGCAAGTCCAAAGGTTTAATACACCTTAAAGATGTAGGCCGCACTGAGGAGTGAGAGTTCTTGGGTACATAGGACAGGAAAATTCCCACTGTTTTCTGAGGTGTTTGCATGTGTACCAAGTTACCATAGTGTGAATTCTGGAGGTCAGGAATATTGCTGCTATTCCATGAACTACCTTTATGACACAAGTCCTAACTGTCTTTCCAGCAAGCCACTGGCTTCTGTAACGTGAAGGTACACACACTTTATTGTTGACGGGAGAAACTGATTATATAATGCTTGTAATTTGAGGCTTACCTTCATTTAACATACTGGATTGCCAGTAGTAACATCTTAGAAACAAGTTGTCAGTCACTTTTAATTTGTAGACTGTAGTTGATTTCTTGTGAACGCATACATTACATCTATAAAAAATATCATATTACTGCATGATTAATTCAGTTAAAAAATTAACATGCTGTTAATTTTCAGGGGCTGGGGAACTACTTGATAGTAATCAAGTTGCCTTATGTCTCTTAGGAAATAGCTACTGAAATAAAAATAAATCTCTGCTCTACTAGTGTAGATGATCTAGCTGTAGCAAAAATATGTTTATTGAGAATAAACCATGTTACATCTTTTTATTGTCATTTTACATCCATTAGGATCGAATTGTGTCCATGCCTCTGGACAAGGACCATGAAGTAGCAGTTCAAGCCATGAAACTCTTGATGCTTATGTCACAGTAAATAATTTCTTTTTTAATTTACTGTATTGTTTTAATGGCAACAAGATCCAGATACGATCCTGATTAATCTTCCTGTAGTCAGTTACATGCTGGGAAACAGTTGCTCCTGGCAGGATATGAGTTACAGTTAAAGCTGCTCAAGACATAGCATTTTCTTTCTGTGGGAAATACTGATGTTAAGAAAACCCTTGTGCTGAGATTCAGTATGAAAACTACATTTTTATATCTTTATACTTCCCTCTGAAAGGAAATTCCATGGTTTCATTTTGGCTTTTCTCAAACAGAGCGTCTGCCTGTCTCGGGGGAAGTCCCCACTGAAGATGGGGTCCCCACCCCATCTCCTGTCTGTTGCCAGGCCTTGACCAGGAGCTCAGGAAACTCTGCCATTTTCCCTGTCTCCTCACCTGATGCAGAAAGCCTTGAGCTTTGAGGCTGTTGCTAGAATTTGGACTTTCAGATTCTTGGCTCCATGGCAGAGCACCTGGGAGCTATTGAGCCCACAGCAGACTGGCTGACAGGAAATGAGCAAGTGTATGATATCTTGGTTTTGCTGAAGGGGAAAACTAACAGAAGAGTTGTTTTCTTGGGAAATTACCTGCCAGCCATAGATTCGGTAGGATAATGGCAAGCTGGAAGTATGGGGAAAAATTAAACTAATGTTTACAGAAGTATATGAATCCTACTCTGATACATCCTTGAGCAGCATATTTGTTTTAGAAATGGCTTTATTTCCGAAATAGTGAAGAATAAATTCTCTGTCCCTCTCTTTCAATGCAAAATGAGAA
This sequence comes from Platalea leucorodia, assembly GCF_965183815.1. NCBI lineage: Eukaryota > Metazoa > Chordata > Aves > Pelecaniformes > Threskiornithidae > Platalea > Platalea leucorodia. Next base: position 74,242,749 of record NC_138824.1, read on the forward strand.
TAAAAAACCCACTTCATTCCATTGTTAATACAGTTGACATGTTAGGACTCAGCAAGTATTGCTTCTGTCTCAGAGTGTAAGTTGCATTCTGCTGATGCAGATGCTCGCTTCCGTGTACAGCATGGTGCATTGTCCAATAGCCTTGTGGGATTTGCTTTTCTGTTTAAGCAAGAAGTATTGGTCATTGCTAGATGAGGATGTAGACCTTAATGGACCAAATAATATAGTATTGTAGGTATTTACATTAAATTTCAAGTACATTTGTATATTGAAGTGCTGCTTTGTAGTCTGGTCTCCTATCTCACTCCATTGATTTGAGTGGCATTTCTCTAGGCCTACTTCAGCATGCACATTGGAACAGCCTATGATGCTGTGAACATGGTATGCTTTTCTGAAGAGAGTACCATTGTTAGGGCCTCACTAGCAGTAGCTCGGGTTATATTGTTTCTGTGTTTGCAACGTCCATTTCTACATCCCTTGGTTCTCCATGGTGTGTGGCTATTGGAACAAAGCACAATGCTGTGTCTGTGCGTAACACGTCCCTGTGCTAGGAGGAGCAGCACACCATTGTTGAAGGACAAAGATGCTGTACACCAGTTATGGCTGCCCTTGTTCTGTATCTGAACTAACAACTGCTATATTGGCACTGCAGCTGTTTATCATCTCTGGCTTTATTATAAGGGATCATGTTCTCATTAATGCAAGCTGCAGCTATAAAAGTTTGATCAATGTTTCTTTTTCCCTGAAGCAATTTTTTCCTAATTTTTCTTAAATATGATTTCCAATGTGAATAAATGCCTTCTAAAGTTTTCTGAATGACATTTTTTCCATCATAAAATGTAGTTTTCATAAGTAAAATGAATACATTTTGAAACTGTTTTTAATTAGGCTGTGTGGAGGCCTAGCAAATACATGCTTCTCTTTCTTTTTGCTCATCTGTTGCATAGCCATTCTCCTTTCTGCCCCCCTGCCCCCGAGGTGCTCTGAGCCCTGCTGATTTGGCTTAATTATTGGAGTGATGAAAGTGGGAATTGGGGACTCAATAAGCAAATTCAATGACAGCTTTTCTCTTTGATAAGACTAGTACTGACCAGTCTATAAAACCTGTGTGAAGAGAACACAGACAGTACAGACAGTCACATGTACAGACTTCTTAATAAGAGCCTTCATCAAGATGCTTTTCTAGCAGGGGAAAAGCTTATGCCTCAGTACCAACAATAGTGTCAGAAAGGACTCGCTGCTGGCATTGCAGAAGCAAAGAAATTTCAGGGCTGTTGTGTCTCAAATAGGTGAGTTTCATAGCTCAAAACCAGTATCTGGATATTGAGCAGTAATGCTGCTTAATACATGCAGTACAGCATGAATGGGGTTGGGGACAGCAACTCCCCATTTATTATTAAAGAATAATAAATGGCAGCTTGTATAAATGGCACTTCTACTGATATGCATTGATGTAACCACATTTTTTGCCGCTTTTGTCAAGCTGTATTGGCTTCTGTGTGGATGGCTCGTTTTTGTCATCTTCAAATTTGGCAACTGAATTCAAGTTGCCCAATGTGTGTTTTTAGTGAGATGTGAAAGGCCTTTCAGATCAAGTTTCTATTTTTAAAGCTACTGGCAAGAACCTCTATCTCATGAACTCCCTATATTTGATTTGGAATAATGGATTATTTTTAACAAATAATATAATCTTAACTGGTCAGGTACTGACCTTTAGAACATGTCTCTAATCTTGGAATAAATCTTTTGTTGTTTCATGACATGTGTTGGCAAGAAGCAAGGCCAGGAGTAACTTTTTTCCTCCAGTTAGTCCGTTGGGTGCTCTGTGACTTTCTTGGGGAAAATTTACTATATCACTAGCTCTTTTACTGGCTTCCGTAATTGTCTTTTGGGTGAATTTAGTAGCAAGGCCTTGTTGCCAATTAATTATTTTTGTGATATTTTACGGTTGCAGTGGAGCTGTGCTCCATGTATGCTAGTAACAGCTTTGACCACCTCTTAACCATCACTGCATTCCGGTCCTGTGGAATATATGTTGGCTACTCTGTGTACTACTGGCCTGTAAAACTCCTATGCTGGCCTTTACATTCTCTCTTGTGCTAGCTAGAGAGGCAGTGAAAACCCTGATCTTTTCAATTCACTTAGATGTGTTGCATTATTAAAAAAAAATTCCCATGCTGATTCAAAACCCTCTTGCTATGCATATACCTGTTTTTTTCAAATCCATATTTGTATTTTCATCTTGTCTACCTCTGTGAGCTGAGATTTTTTTCTTCTTGTTTGTTGCCTCTTGTCTCAATTGAAAGCCAAGGTCTCTGGGCTAGCAGATTTCTATTTTTACACAGCATGATGCAATCCCGAAACTGAAATGAGCCTATGAGGCCTAGCATAATAGAAATTATTAATGCTGCTGAATTATGCATAATTGTTAGCATTAATGTTGCAAAGGATCTGAAAGGGAATAGAACTAGAGAGGAAATAAAGAGGAAGAAAACATGAGTGACAATGAGAGACCAAGGAATCTTACTGAAAAAATTGCCCTTTAGGAGGAAAATTAGTTTAGTGTGCCTACTGCAAGACAGTTCTGTTCATTTTTGTGTGCTTAACTGCCTAAATGAGTAGAGGGATTTTGGAAAAGAGCAGCAAAAGTAATCAGGTAACTGTAGTAGATGAATGAGGAAATGTTACAGGTGGTGCAGGTATGGGCACAAATCTACAAATAGCTTGAATACATAAGTAGCAAAGGGGAAAATTACTTTGTATTACATTAGTTATATGTAACTAGGAATTAAACTGAGTTTTAAACACAAAACTCTCAAGTTTGAAATCTGGAAGAGCTGCCTTAGAACTGTGAGTATATTGCACTCACTGAGGACTTCACATGAATAGTTTAAAGACTATTTAATGGAGCTGATAAATACATTAATTCTTACCACAGTGCTTTGACAGCGGTCAGTAGAGTTAATTCAACTTAAAAGTCAAGAAACTGAGGCTTTTAAGTTCCCAGTGTTCTGCTTAGCACAGGGGGCTCAGGTCAAGTAGGGGTACATTGCTGTTGTGCTTAAAAACCATAATCTCCCTTCTGATTCTCAACTGGACTGGGAAGGATGTTTTAGTTTGGAGAGGGAGGGGCTACACTGTAGGAGAAACTTGAAAACTTGATTTGGCAAAGGATGCCATGGCAAATAATATATATAATATATGTTACTAGTTCTAGTGGTAGATGTAGATGTCCCATGACAAGTAATTCTGTGTCAACAGAGAGTTGAACTCTGTGATTCTGGAGTGTTATTTCATAGCTAAGCCATGGACTTCGGAAGAAAAGAGAGAGACATGCTTTGCATACAAATAAGGAAATTACCCACCTTTGTCTTGTTTAGAGGTTTTTAGGAAAAATAAAGAACTGTTATCTTGAAGTTGATAGAAGCAGCATATGAAGCAGTGAAGCAAATTATACTGCACAGTTCTGATTTCTTGCATCAGTAACTTGCTTGTAGCAGGTTAGGTGCTATCAAAAGGGAATGGCATGGAGCTCCTCACAGCTCCTCTGTGATTCCTTCAGGTCCACCACACGCCTATTCAGGTAGAATTATGGTAGTGCTTTGTCAAGCCTATTCCAAACAAAGCAAAAGTGAAAGACCAAAATGGAACAAAAGCATGTGCTTTCTCCTCTGTCTTCTCCTCTTTTCCATCCTCTCAGGTTTATGCTTTTTGGAAGTTACCTTCAGCAATTTTCTGCCATTGTGCACCCTCTATTCAAGAACCTTGAGATCTATTCTGAAATCTTATCTTTCCTGTCTGAGGAGTTAACAAGAAAAAATAAGAATTGCATGTCTCTGAGGGTTATGTTTCTTAACCAAAACGGCATACCATACAGCATCTGTCTAACGTGCATCTTCCTGCGTTCTGTCACAGCATAATCATAGAATCACAGTGTATTGCAACATGCTAATCCTATTTTAAAGTGGGTGGGAAAGGACTCATGTTATATTGTAGTGGCAACCATGTTACCGTCTCTCTGATCACCAAGGTGGTGTCTTGAAATACCTGACAGCAGGGTAGAAAGAGGGAGATAACAGAACAGATTAGCTGATTTTTCTACTTAAAAATTTCACCTCAGACATTAGAATACTTTCAACATATATTTTTTTGGTTGATAGTGCTCAGTGCACAAATAATGTTTTATAACATATTTGCAGATTTGGATGTTTAACTTGGATTAATTTTAAATGAAAAATTAACAGATTTTTTTTTGATTGAGATGCTATACCTTGGATTACTGATGTCCCCATAATGTGTGCCAGATCTTTCCATGCACGGCCATTAAAAACAAAAAGAATAAGGTGGCAAAACTTTGAAAAGTGCATCATGTGCATTTTTATTTTACTGTCGTGATTTTGATGGTTATCCTTGGTATGAGCAATGGCACAGACCAAGAGAAGTGACTCTTGTCTCTTGCGTACAGGAAAATGGAACAAAAAGCAAGATATGAAATCTTTCAGCTGGTGCCATATGCAGAACAAAATGGGTCTGTGATCTCCCCCTAGAATATCCCAACTTCTTCTTCATGACATGTTCACACTGAAGTGCAGAGAAAATGGTATGTCATGACATTGGTATGTGGAAGGCCATGCCTGTTTATTTTTAGACATCTCAACACTGGCAGGCACTTGTGGCTTAACCTTTATCTGTTGCTTGGCATTCTGAGGGCTGTAAATTTGCAGCAGTATTATTGCTGTATTTGAAGTATTCTTTGAATGTTTGATGATTGGCTTATGTATGTTTAAAAAAAAAAAAAAGGCACCCATTTACTGTGGTAGTATTAGTGGTAGTGGTAGCAGGTGTAGTCAAGTGCTGCTACTTCCAGAGGCAAGTAAAACCCCTAAGCACTCATTTGAGTGGGAGTTATGAGCACAAACCTCACTGTATCACAGAGAGTAGTAGTTGAGCAGTATGTGAAAAGTAGTAGTAGTACATACAAGTATTCCCTCCCATTCAAGAAAGGAAAACTGCTCAAGCAGTGTCATGAGTGTCTGTCAGCCTGTGCTGTAAAGAAAATGGGTGGTTTTCCCCTCCTTTGCTTCTGTGCTGTTAGGGAGTGCTTCATACATGGCCAGAGCTATTGCATCTGACCTACTCCTGTCTTGACGAGGGAGGAAATAACACTGCTATAGATTAATGTAACTGGGGCAAATTCCTAGCCCCTTTGAAGACAAAGTTAAAAACAAGGAGGTTGGGATTTCAGGATCACAGAATGGCTGAGGTTAGAAGGGACCTCTGGAGGTCATCTGGTCTAACCCCCCTGCTCAAGCAGGGCCACCTAGAGCCAGTTGCCCAGGACTACATCCAGACAGTTTTTGAATATCTCCAGTGATGGAGACTCCACAACGTCTCTGGGCAGCTTGTGACAGTGCTCTGTCACCCTCACAGTAAAAACATGTTTTCTGATGTTCAGAGGGAACCTCCTGTGTTTCCGTTTGTGCCCATTGCCTCTGGTCCTGTCACTGAGCAGAGCCTGGCTCCATATTCTTTGCACCCTCCCTTCAGGTACTTACACACATTGATAAATTCCCCCGAGCCTTCTCTTCTCCAGGCTAAACAGTCCCAGCTCTCTCAGCCTTCCCTCATAGGAGAGATGCTCCAGTCCCTTAATAATCTTCGTGGCCCTTTATTGGACTCTCTCCAGTATGTCTCTGTCTCTTGTACTGGGGAGCCCAGAACTGGACTCAGCCTCCAGGTGTGGCCTCACCAGTGCTGAGTAGAGGAGAAGGACCGCCTCCCTCGACCTGCTGTCACCACTCCTCCTAATGCAGCCCAGGATACCATTAGCTTTCTTTGCAGCAAGGACACATTGGCAGCTCGTGTTCAACTTGGTGTCCAACAGGACCCCCCAGGTAAGCTCCTAGGGAAAGGAAATTTCTAAGGAAAGACAGTTTCATTTGTACTGGAAAGGCAGAGTCCTTAATTTCTACCTAAAGAGATGGCAGCTATGTTCCTGAGGTCTTCGAGCCATCCGAACAATTTAGGCAAGGAATTTTTTTTGAGACACACAGGTGTTGCGTTCACTATTTCCATAAATGTGCTAAGCAGAGAAAACCTGAAATATAAAGAACAAAAAATTCAAATATGAAAGAAATTTGACTTGCATGTTCATACAGGAAACTCCATTTAAGCATAAGAAAAGTCTTTTACCATTGGGGTGGTCCAATACTGGACCAGGTCACCAGAGAAGTTGTGGAGTCTCTGACTTTGTAGATATTCAAAACCTCATTGGACACAGCCCTCAGCAACCTGCTCTAGCTGATTCTCCATTGAGCAGGGGGCTAAACTAGATGATCTCCAGAGGTGCTGTCTATCCTCAGCCGTTCTGTGATTCTGTGTTGGCGCAATCTAGATCACAATGTTTGTATAGAAATGTTCTCTTTGTCAAGCTGTCCACAGTTTTTTAAAAATACATATAGAGAAAATGACAAGGGCAGCTTCATAGAAACTTGTGCCTTAAAAGAACTAAATAATAGATTGACATGAAAAAGAATGAAAGAAACCTTGTCAGACTGCTAGTTTATTTCAGTAAATTCCCCAAAGCCATTTATTATAAAGACTTGCCATATCATGAATTTTTACTCCTGTAAGTGCTATTTGTTGTCAGTCTTTGCTTTACTCTCACTTGTTAAACTTGTAGAAGTTTAACCAATTTGATATTTCATTCATGGCTTCACAGGACATACCAATGCTTATTCATACTCTAATGCACCATCTTACCTCTTCCAGTTTCTTACTGGCTAACCTCAATAAACACATTTTTCCTCTGTTTCCCCAGTTCTGTAGATGACTGAATAAGAGTCGCATAATTCCTTTATGCCAATTTCACTATTTACATACTCAGAGCACTTTCTATATGTCCTATTACTGGAAATACATACTTAAGGGAATTGCATGTTCAAAGAGGCCACCAAAACCTGCCTGATGTATGTAAGGCAGCTTTTCTCTTTGGTTGAGGGCAAGCATTATCTTGTGAGATTGACCCATCGCTTTTGGAGACGTACCATCAGCATCCATTTAAAGACCTTTTTACTGTTCCAGTGACCATTGTAAGCAACCTCGGAAAAAATGTGAAAAATTCAAGTGATACATGAGTAAATACATTGTAAAGCTAAAATTCATGGGGTATCAGCTTCTATAAGTGAGAGGCTATTGGCTTTGAGAAATGAGTGCTGTCTTTTTTTAATTTTTTTTTTCCCCTTACTGATTTTAAATCCGAGACAGTGCTAAAAAATATTTGCAATGAGCACTCCAGTGATACTGTCACCTAATATGGGCTCACTTTTTTTTCAGTCAGGTTGGAGGATGTTTTGGGGCTTTGTGACTTGTGAGGATGCTAAAGGATGCGATGGGTTTGGAGACCAATGGGCAAGCGCAGGAAGGGCTGCTAATTTTTGTAAGACATCACTCCCAGCAAATGAGGAGCATGAATACTCGATTTTAGAGAAGGTATTGGACCACGGCTGTAGATGGTTTTAAACTGTTACTACCTGAGGACTGAGTGCAGTAATAAATAAAACCCCTTTCCCTTCACCTGGCTGTACTAAGTGTAAGGATGTCAGATGATGTTCTTTCATTCTCTGAAGTAGCTTAGTCCAATGACCTTGCTATGGCAGTAAGAAGCAGGAATTTTGAAACTGTGATCGTTGCTTTGGGCTTCACTCCTCTGCTATCTCTTCAGTGGGTTACTCAACCTTGATGCTTCAGTTTCCTTTTTGTAAAAGGTTGATATTAATACCATTTCTACGTCTCATAGAGTGTTCTAGGTTTACTAGTTGGCATGTTGTATTCTCAAGATGTGTAGCTGAATGAAAAAAAATGTGACTTTGAGTGTGTTTGTGCAGATAGGTCACAGTCAAAAGCATGCTATGAAGAATGTGTTTTGATTTCTTTTTATGTGTGATTCTGTATAAGCCTAGTGTAATAGCATATAGGTTTTAAAATACTGTAATAAATAATTTAAAAAGAATTTATGCTGTGAAATGAAGGCTGCTTCTTATTTATTCTATGGTGAATATCTAAGCAGAAAGTAAAGGCATGATTTTGCTATTTTATTACTATTACTCTTTTTACCGTGACCACTAATCAGCCTTAATTATACTCTAAATTAATGTTCATGTCCATGCAGTGGGCCTGATTCATCATGGCTTGCACAGACCTCTGTTTCTCTACAGAGTGAGTAAAAGAATGCTGCCAATTTTGTCTGATAGCGTTTTTAGATATGTCCTACAAAAATTTAGCTGTGTAAACAAGTTGCACAGCTATGGAGAATCAGGTCTAGTAAAAGCTGGACATAGCATTCATGATATTCTTGCAGATAAACCTGAACAATAACTTCCGTTGTTATTTTTGCCTAGGAACTGTGAGGATGTGCTATCAGCTGAAGACTGTGAAACGTTATACCAGTTTGTTTATACCACACACCGTCCGCTTGCAGTAGCAGCTGGGGAATTCCTTTATAAAAGGTATCTCTGCCTGCCTGCCTGCCTGCATGCCTACTTCTTGCATATTCTCATTTGTTTCAGAATGAAGGTGGATTTATTTAAGAAGGACGTTAAGCATTCTTTTTTCTGCTGCAAGTGTGTACCATGAGGATAGTAGATGTGCTTTCTTCTGAATCAGAAGAGAGATGCTGTCTGGGGGTAATCATTTGTTCCTCTGCGCAGCCCTGGCACAATAGGCATGAGAAAAGTTGCAAGACTAACATAGAGAATATGAAACAACTGACTGATCCACAGATGCCATACTATGTTGAGAGCATACGTCTTTTCTTTCTACTTTCTTTTCCTGTTGCTTTGCTTCTTACAAGCTAATTCATCACCTGGCATCTGCTGGATTTCCATAGCTTTGGTGATTAATCACAAAAATGGCCTCCTCTTCTCCCTTTGGAAGTTGCCTTATACATTGTAAAGGCTTTGAATAATGAGAGATGCAGCAGATTAAAAAGCCCTCCCAATTTTCTGTCAGGTTAATGAAGTACAGGGTTTATCTTCCCCAGGAGTAACTCTTACAAATGGGCTTCTTATAACAATGGTTGCATGAAGTGAATAGAGTTGGCGTGCTAAAAAGAGAATAAATAAATATTCTGTCTCTATGGCTGAGAGACATAATTTTGCCTTAAAAAGAGGAATGAAAATAAAAATATTTTGGCAAGGCTTTTGTGGGAAGAATTCAGAAATAATAATGATTTGTGTTTCTCACACGTGCAGAATCTCCTCCTAGCTGTCTCTTCCTACCTAGCTGCACTGCTGACATTCTGGGGTTTGTGGAGCCAAGTCCAACAGAAAGGCAAATCAAGATACATTTCTGTTTTGATGAGTCTTCTATTACATCTGCTAGCCTTTTGTGTTGGTCCTAATACTCTATCATAAATCAGCTGCATTTCCCCTCAGAACACTGCGGCTTTTTGCCATTTAAGTGGTTGCCCTGATAACTTTACTTTTTCTACCTAGCTTCCCAGTGCACCGTGGACACTTTGACCCTGTAAACCTCATCCTTGTTCTTGTTTGCCCAGTTCTTCTCTCTGGCACTTTTACCAGTATAGAAATGTTCATTCTAGTGTGATAGAGATGTTAGTGACGCCCCTCCTTTCTCTGGTCATACTGGTAGAAACTTTAGCATAAATGCTTAGGCTCCCCCCACCCCCGCCTTGGTTTGCGTGAAATCTCCTCAATGTCTGCATTTTTAACTTAGGTTACTTACTTAGCTGGCATAAATTATACCAGCAGAAGCACTTTTTGAAAGTATAAGCTTTTAGTGATATTGAGTAGTGTGGTCCTGCTCTTAAATCCAAGCCATTTGGGCCTTCCATTAATCTGCGGGGATGGCCTTCCTGTATTTATCTTGGGATTAGCACTTCTTGTGAGCAGTACAGTCACACTCATTTTGGATAAAGAGGGAAATGGAAATTGAAGTGTCATATTGTGCTTCATACTTCAGGCAGAAGAGGAAGAACAGTTTATCCACTGTATTTGTGAAGTTGAGTAAATTGCCTCTTATAAATACAAGATACTATGCTTTCTTTAAGAAGCTTCAGTTCCAAAATGTACCATGATGTGAATAATGGTTGGGTAGTAATATCTCTACTGTGTTGTTAAGGTTTAAATTCAGGCTAGAGCAAGCCCCTTTTCACGCCTGAGTAAATGCCTACCTCATTATATGTTCAATGCTGTGGAATCTGCACCTGTTGTCCAGAAAGCTGGCAGGGTACCTGTGAAATTGTCAGAAATAGTCTCTGCATCCAGGGATAGCAGATCTCTCATAATGGAAAACAATCTAATCTCGTTTCCTTTCATCTGATAAAAAAAAAAAGTCTAATGTGATTTGGAGTAAATAAGTAGACATTTAGAAGAAATACAGGCCTTGGGATCTTGACAGAATTGCGTTACATTGGCGAATGAGTATAAGGAGAATGTGGCGGAACTGGACTGACTTCCTTTTCTGTTGGCAGGCTACTTAGTCATGAGGGAGATGAAGAAGTTCAGCCCAAAGGAGGAGGGAAGTTTGGGGCAAGTACTGACCAGTTGAAAAGGTTAATACGTTTTTTCCTGGAGAGTGAGGTGAGGAGAATAGTCCCTGCAGTAAGCCTTTTAAATCCAGCGTTGCATGTTAAATCAACTGTTGGCTTCCTTTTGAAAGCTATTTCTGGTGGTGAGCTCTGAAATGTTTGGTGTTTGGGATGTTGTTGCTCTCTAGGATGAGTTTTTAACGAAGATATTTCTGTTCTGTTGTATTAAAACCAATTTACAACTATGCTAATGGAGAGAATCAGTGCTGAAGCAGCTTCTGAAAACAACCTGAAAGACTAATGCCACTGAGTGAGGTTTTTTTGGTATGTGTCTGTGTCTTTCTGCAGGCAGATGTGGGTTGCTGTACCATGGCTCTCTGCTAAGAACTGCATAGCTTTGCTGAAAGTTTTATCAGCTTAAGTGCTGCACTTCGCTATTTGGCTTTTGCAGTGGTGCAGACCTATGTCTGACCAAAGTGTCTCAGGCACAGCAGTTTTGAGTCTTTCTGCAAAGGATTTCCCAGACATTGCTTAAAATGTTGACTGATTTCTAGTCCCAAGGTTGGATTTTTAGTTATTATGATCAGCAATATAAAAGCAATACAGAAGCTAGTTTTAAAGAGATTACTTAAATTACAAAGGAAAGGTATCCACAAAAGAGAAAAGAAGAACTTTTTTCCTGCTTTTCCTTCTTTTTTCCCCCACTTTCCTGCTTTGTATCAGATTGAAGACATGGTGTTTAAATGTTCATTAGCCTCAAACTAAATATGTTCGAATACTGTGTGTGAATATATGTGTGAATGACTTTGTAACTGGAAAAAGGGAGAGGAACGTATGAAGCTATATTTCTTTTAATGATGTATTTGCTTCTATAAGCTTGTGTTTTTAATCCCTAGCTACACAAACATGTTGCATACCTCATAGACAGCTTGTGGGACTGGGCAAGCAAATTCCTGAAGGACTGGGAGTGCATGACCACTCTTCTATTAAAAAATGCTGAAGAAGATGGAGAAGGTGGGTAAGCAAAGAGCTTAGGTTTTGTGTGAGTGAATCTCTTGATATTGTTTTTTGAACTTTGCCTTCAGCTGGTTTAGGATCGTTCAATATTGCCATATCCTTTGATTCCAAATTGTGATCCCCAAGGTCCACAAAGCAGATGCAGCTCAATGCGCTCCCAATGTGATGTTTGTATCAACATATTTGTTTTATTCAGTATTGTGTATTTATGTAATGTTAGTTTAGAAACTTTGCAAGAATACTTGCATAATTAAGCCATAATGCTTATGTAGCATTCACTTGTTTTGTTTGTTTGTCCAAAACTTAGTAATCTAAAATTATTAATTAATTGAAAATGAGTAATGCATGAGTTCATAGACATTTAACACTCTAGAGGATTAGGTTTTTGTACAAATATTTTAAAGTGAACTTAAATAATAGTTGTTGTAGTAGAACTGGAGGTGGTTGTGTGATTGAAATCAAAGTTTTTAGACCCAGTGAGTTAAAAGCTTTTTGGTACTCAGAGAAGCAGGTTTGTCCTAAATGAGTTAGTAGTCAGTAGGAGCAGGCCTCATTAAAGCTGCCTGTGTTTTTGAGAGCCCAACTGCTCTAAAAAGTTTAGCCATGAGAGGAATAATTGCTTTTGTGTTCAGTAAATGTAGAAAATAATTTTCTTCAAATTAAAACAAACACTCTCTAGGTGTTTATTTAGCAACACTGCATCTTTCTTTCTGTAGTGTCCTTCCACAGTTGCTCAGATAAACGAGTAGGCTTTACATTAGCTGTTGCTGCATCTTCATTTTTCTTTTGTGTGATGCTGAAAGGAGACTGATTTACTTACAGCACTGAGTGATGCCCATGAAAGTGCCCTCATTGAAATTATCCTCGCAACGGTTAGAGAAGCAGCTGAAGGTCATCCTCCAGTGGGCAGAGGTGCAGCCAAAAAAGTCAGTGCATCTTAGTCTTATTTATTGTTCTGTAATCACATTCTCTTTGCCTTGTGTGCTTTGCCAGACAGCATGTTCCTAGTGGTAGGTATATCTTCAGAAATAAAATGGCTTATTTTTATGAAATGACACAGTGTCTTTTGACCTTTAGATCTTATTAGTAGCAGATGTTGAAGGAGATGAGCATTAGAGGAAAGCCAGGTGAAGCATGTTATTGACAAACAGTGAGCATTTTATCCACAAGATATAGCTGTTCGGCGATTTGCATCTAATTTAAGGTTAACGAAAAAAATAAAAAAGCATCTGGTTATCTCCATGGAAAAGTATCTTTATCTTAGCTTGATATGCTTTAGACAAAGGCATGTGAGTTAACCTTGGGTTACATGTAAAATTCCACTCAAATCTAAGAGATTTTATAATTGAAACAAAGTGCTTTATCTGCAGATTCTGTCAGTAAAAGAGAAGAAAATACAATTGGAAGATTGTACCAAAATTACTGAACACTTTATTATGGTGCTTCCTCAGCTCTTGGCAAAGGTAACTAACAGCTGTTCTGTGAATGCATGTTAAATATTTCATTAAAATTCCTACAGTGTACTCATATCCTGTTTTTTCTCTGCAGTATTCAACAGATGCACAAAAAGTGGCAAATCTTCTGCAGATTCCTCAGTATTATGATTTAGATGTTTACAGTACGGGACATCTAGAGAAGGTGAATAGAAATTGGGGTAGTCGGTTCATGTGGAATATACTAAATTTATGTGGCAACGTACAGGGTTTAGTGTGACTTCGAACAAGCAGGAGACTATTGAAATATAAAGAAATGGTCTCATACCTTGAAGAAAGGGTCTTATTCAGGCTTTACTTTTTTTATTTGGGTCTGCCAAAGAAAAGCCTTAGTGCCTGTCAGTTCTGATATGCTGTGGCTGGCCCTGGCAGATAATGATTTGTGGTTTCATGTGGTAGGCCCGGCCCTGGGTTTTTCATTGTTGGGTGGAGTGAAGGAGGTTTATGCCATGTGTCTAAACTGGTGCCTTCCAAAAGTTTACTACAGAATAGGTTTCATTCTCCTTGAAGACTGACTCCCAGCTGCTGGGGAATGATAGTCACTGAAAGATAAGAATGGAGATAGTGTATCTGCTGATGGGAGAGGGGTGGTCAGAGATGGATAGATGAAATCCTTGAAATAGTGTAATGTATTCTTAAGCAGGGATGTTTACAGGAAGGTAGTGTTAGGCGAACACTCCTAGGTTAATTTCAGCACAAAACGTTAACTGGAAGAGAGAGAGTCAGCAGAATGGCAGAAGTTACCTCCTCTCACTAAGAGTGAAGACCCCAGTTGCTGACATGCTCTGAAACATTCTCTATCCTCTGCTGCTGAGGGAGATAAGTTCCAGTGTTTGGAGACATGCTTGTCCTTTGGAAAGGCATTTTTTATTCCCTACCTTTCTCTTGATTTTTAGGTAGTGCCAAACGTGTATTGCTAAAGTAGGACTTAAAGCAGTTGCTTCATTCTTTAGGAAGATCCAGAGACAATAATAATGACAGAGCTATAAACCCAGAAAAAAGAGTTATATCCTCTAATGGCACCCCTTTGGTCCTTAGACTGGCATTTATGTCATGGTGGTTGTATGGCCTATAGAGATATATGGGCCTAGTGAAATGTATCTAAAGTATAAGTGGATTTTTGTACAATTTACCTATAATACCCCTTTTATCACTTGCAGCATTTGGATGCTTTGCTGAGAGAGGTGAAAGACATTGTGGCCAAACACTCTGACATGTCTGTTCTTGAGGCTTCCTGCAGGACTTATTATATCCTCTGCAGTGAAGAAATTGCCATCTACAGCCAGGTGGATCGTGCCCGAACTCAACTGATAGATGAGTTGATGGCACAGCTTAACCAGCTACTAGATGGCTTCTGGCAAAAGGTGAGCGTGACTCACTGTGGAGGTAAACAGACTGTTTCCCTATGAAAAAAGAAGACAAAAAAATTAAGGGGGATATGAAACTATTCTTTTCCTGCTGTTTCTCTGCTTGAGGGGAGCAGAGCTTTCAAAGATGGGTTTGCGCCTCTGAAAAGATCAACTACTTACATTTTAATGAAGCAGATGTACTTTGGAAGGAATAGAGTGGGGGAAATAGTAAATGAGGTAGTCCACACCAGCACCAGGTCATTTTATGTCTTCTGAATATTCTTGACCTAAGCTCCATAGTTGTTGTGCCAAAGATACTATGTGCAAGATCAGCTAAGAAGTGCTGTGGATCTATAGGTGATGGGACTGCTTCCAAAAAGATATAGTTCTGTATTTCTACATATTTGACTGTATACAAGATGCCCTTTGTGCTGTAGAGATAGTACTAGAAAACAAAAAAACCCCAGCAGTCTGTAATGCAGATTGTATAGCGTTGGGGTCTTTGAAATGATGACTTTCCCCTTGAAGGAGGACTGCAGAGTCTCCCTCAAAGTTTTTCATTAGTTCTAAAAAGCAGAAACAGCTGGTGGTGATATGAATAGCTTGCTGGCTGAACTGAACAACAGGAGCCCGCAGCTGATCTAATCAACTGTGCCGTCATGAACAGGTGTCATGCCACGGTATGAGAGTTAACACTGGCAGGTTTTTATTGGACACTGGGATATTGCAAAATGTGTCAAGCCAAAAAATCCCCTAACCTCAGATTGGATTTATTTTGTTGGTCTTAAATAGATATCTATGTCAATGTGGGAGAATGTGTACTTATGAGAGACAAGATAAGCGCTAGACCAGGGATTCTTCAACTCCTTCGTAGTGTGATCCATATCTAAATAAAGAGATTTTCTCCTGGAACCCCTCCCTTCTAATTCCTGGTTGTGTATACCGTCTCCCATAATCACGTAGTATACTTGTGGAAACTACAGCAATTGCATCTATGGGAAAGTATTTAATATATTTTTAGCTATCTTTGAATGTGATCTGGCAGCTGGAAGCAAGGAGAGTCAGCACCGTGTGAACAGTTAGCTTTCCAGAGATCCCTAACAACTGTGTGAGGGACCATGAGTGGCCTGTGAGTCTGAGGGTTAGCACTTCTGTGTTAGCCTAATTGCTAGTTGTTACTCCGTGTTAGCAATACTGTAGTCTAGGGAAGCTGCCGTGGGTTTATTAATGACAGGGACTTTTCCTTATACAAAATTTCTGTGCAGTCAACATGTTGTTTTCTTTTTACTGTAGAAGACGACATGAATAGCATGGTTAAAGGTGAAGGGACTGGGGAGGGCTGGAGGAGAGTAATTCAAGCTTGTGGGTTGGTTGGTAAGAGAACATAGGAGTTACCTTGCCCCACGCTCACTGATTCCTTTCTCTTTCCCAACCTTTCATAATTTAGGAAGAAGGATTTTGTACGGATGCGGGAGAAATTTCCCAGATGCACTCTGCTTTGAGAAGAGTAGCAGCTTTTCATAAGTGAGATGTTTGTTTACACAATTTACTTCCCCATATATTTAAGTGTTGACCTAACAGGTGCAAAGTGAGAATTGCTCTTGTTTGTTGGGTTTAATAAGATTTTTCACAAAAGAATGAAAGTGGTCCCTATGAGCGGTGCTGCAAGGTTTAGTGCCTTCTTAACAGAATGGTACTCTTGGATATGGAATTCTTTTTGGACTCCTTACTGAGCTTGGAGCATCAGCCCTAATGTGGCTAAGAAGTGTGTGCTACAGAGTTGGCATGTCAGAGTGGACTCGGAGATCCTCTCTGTGGTGCCTCCCTCCTAGCTGGATGCTTTTGCACTGCCTTACTGTCAGCACTGGTGGTCAGTCTGAAGAAGGCATAGTGAGTGCAGTCTTTTTTCCCAGCAGATGTAATCTGCTTTGTTTGGTTTAGTTTATTTGATCTTCTTTCGTTAAAAGATGGATTTCTCAAAAGCTTGGTTCTCCAGGGATTGTTCACCAAGTAAATTATCATGCAAGATAGTAGAGGGCAGGAGAATTGGGCCTTCTTCTCAATGTGTCTTTTACCTATCCTGCATGCTAGGGATGCTCTGTTTTTGCAAAGAGAAGTCTATTGTTGAGTTGCGAACACTCAAGACTATTAGAAACGCTCTTTTAAAGCAGGGTGGGGAAACAGTTCTTTAGACCTTTTTGGGCACTTAAAGAGTGTGGATAGCGTATAGGAAAAGGTACAGAGCTCAAGCTTCTTTTTCCTCTCCTCACAACACTGCAGTTTTGTGGTAGGAATGCAGGCTGTAAAGCTATGGACTAAAGGCTGCAGTGTTAGATCATGAAAAACTTCATTTCATTTTTTCCTCCCTTATAATCAATAATTAGTTGTTTAAAGTTATTGCTGTACGTCAGATGAAAGAAATAGGATACATTTAACGTGTTTGGTCATGTGAGATTTCATTTCTTACTTAGTGTATCATTATTGTTTCTTTTCACTTGCAGTGCCCATGATCTCACCAAGTGGAATCTGTATGACAAGACTTTAAGGTTGCTGGTGTTTGAAATGGAACGTGGGAGTTTGCCTGTTCTGGTGAGTTGTTAATATTTAACATTGAAAGAGTTTTTTCTTGTTGAAAGTAGGAAAATTAGGAAATATTAAATAATCTTATATATCAATGTCCTATGAGGCAGGAAGATACTGTTTCTGTTTCTCCGTCTGGGAAACTGAGGCTGTCTTTGGTATAATGTTATTGGAATCGGTAAATTCATGCCATAGATGCATTTATTTTGGAGATTGTCCAAAACTATGATAATCATCTAACATCTGGATTGATCCTTTGTCATGCTCTGTACTTCCCACTGATTGCACAGTCTTGCTCTCAGTACACATGAAATTGTTGGGACTGTGAGGAGCCCCTCATAGACTGCATGTAACCAGAAATTGGAATACTTTGGACATGTTGCTTATAGATTGACTCTTGGTGAAGATGGTTGGTAATTACCAGTTGTCTCAACTGCAGCCTTTTGGTTGTCTGGTTGCCTCAACTCAAACATTGGCTGTGCCAAGATGGAGGTGTATATCCTGGGATTACAAGGTGAAGTACTCTAGCAGTCATGAATGTTAATCAGCCCCCATTTTCAGGAGAGAACTTGAGGTTATTTGGAAAGGGGTAAAATTTAGCTGGGTAGAGATAGCCTGCAGCCAGTGGGTAGAGGTGCACTCCTTTAGGTGGAGCATCAGAGCACCAAGGTTTGGCTTCTGCTCTGAATTACCCTCTGTAGGAGTCTGCCTTTCACCAAAGACTGAAGAGAAATCCTGAGAAGCTAAGCTAAAGTTAGCCTCTGTGAACACCCATTTTAGTACATGGTTACTTTTCATTGAACTTGTCAAGATGTCAGAGTTCTGCAGAAGCAGCGCCTTAGTAATAAAGTTTCTCAGGAGGCAACGTTTGCTTGTATGTAAACCTATTAAGTTTATTTTGAGGGTCTAAATACTTTACAGTGCAGAAATGGTCGAACAAGCAGCATACAGAATGTCAGGCTTAGGTGCTTTGTTTAGTCCTAAGCTTTTTGCTGTTGAGCCTTTCATGTAAATAAAGGACACGTGTTTTTATTTGCAGATGATCCTGCCAGCTCTCCAGTGCACGTATTTTTCTCTCCTGTGGCAACTAGCTACAGTTTCGGAAAATTCTCCCAAGGTTGGCCACTCCACATAATTTTGCAAACCCAGAGTTGTGCTTCTAGAAGTTTAAGTTGCTTTTCTATTCTCAGATTGCCAGAAGAAAATAAGCTTTCTAAGAAGATAATTTTTGTGTTTTCTTGAGGAAACCACATTGAGTTGAGGCATTTTCTCTCTGTCTTGCCCTCTTTTTTTTAAAAGTGTTTATGCTTTTTCAGTCTGCAAGAGAGTAAGTAAACAATGGTTCACCTCTATTTTTACTGCAAAACATGTGCATCGAATTCCTGGGGCTTGATGGTGATAACAAACTTGTTCCACTGCCAAAAAGTTTGTTGTTTTCTTGTTTTAAGCAACAAAGAATATTCAATGAAAACTCTGGGAATTCCTGTTGCTTTGTTTTGTTTTTATTTTCTTGTTTTACTTATATATTTCTGGCAGAAAGTTTGAGGGAAGTGGTAATTTTCTCATCAGCTGACTACTCACTTTCTTAATTGGTTTTATATAGCACCAAGCTCTGGCAGGTATTTCAGAAGACAGTCTAGTTTAAGACACCAGAGAGGAAAACGCTTTTATGCTTTAGTTCATGTGTGAATGCGTACCTGTGCGGCTCTTCTTTGTGGTGATTTCTGAGTGCTGCTGCCTCTGTCATTCTGTCCCCTTCCCCTGGTGCTCCTGTGTGTACAGAACAGGACGCTGACACGGACATTTGTTTTGTGTGAGAAATGCTAGCTGGGAGGTTACCCGTTTGGAGACTGATTCACTATCTATTCCCGTCCCGTTCCATTCCTGTGTGGATGTCCGCATCTCTCCCTGCTGTAATATGTTCTGCCTTTCAGTCCGGACACAGTGAGCTTGACTGATAATGGGGCAACACATTTTTTAATTTGGCCTTTCATATGGGAGCAGATTCTGATTGGAAGCATGATGTTACGGCCCACTCTGCAGGGCCAAATCTGGATGTTGGCAAAGACAGAAGTCCCAAGAGCAAAAAAAGAACATTTCCTGGACAGCAGCTCTAGGACTGTTTCTTCCCCCTTCTCCTCTCCCAGTAGTGCTAAGGCAATGTTTTGCCTTCCTCTGTGCTTCTTCACAGCATGCCCTGGGATGGATCCCCTTTCTTATAAAGATACAGTTGCATAGCATGAAATCCAGTCCTCCTGTAAGGGCATTCCTCTTCGACTGACTGCTCAAAGCTCAGGGCAGTGCAACAGCTGGGACCTAGTGAAGGATCAGAAGGTCTTTTATGTGGCTGTGGACAAATCAAATAGTCTCTCTTGCTGGCTTCATCTTAACAAATAGAGGTGTCTGAGTTTCTGAGTAACAAAGTTAGCAGCGTAGTTAAGCTGCATTCCCTCTGTAGTCAATAGAGGGAGAGAGAAGAGCAATTCCAGAAGGCAATTCATACTGAAAATTAGGTGAGATGGACCAGAGTTTTTCTGACTCTACTTCCATCTCTAAAGTGGAAATCATTGTCACTGCTTTATAAGGATAAACTGAAGTGAATTCTGCAAATCTTGTAGTTGCTTGGAGGGCTGTGTAAGGGACTACATGCTATGAGAGCTGCCCATCCTACAGATGGAGAAACAAAGAGTTTGTGACTTGCTGAATACTACTAGCCTCAGCAAGTGTGACAGATGCACACGTCTTACTAGTATTCGTCATGTTTCTGCACCAGAGTGGGGCGGGAAAGTATATATTTTTATGGATTGACCTTTCTATCCCAGATATATTGTACCTGAAAATAAGACATGGTTTTAAAGTTGTTTGTAGCTAGTTAGCTGTTGCTACTGTGAGATGTCAGCTTCTTTCATAATGTCGTCAGCTGTGCTATCTTACATGAATAATATCAGTGGAAGAAAGACACAACTGTTGTTTGTTCTGTAATTCTCTGTTGACTCATAGTCCATAACATCTTTGTCCTGTCACTTTTCCTAAATATGTTTTTAGGAGACTCTTTTTGCACTAAGAAGGGAGCTGAGGCGTTTCAGTCAGATTTGCACATGCTTCCTCCACCATAAGGAAAAAGATGTAAGAGAAAAGGTTTGTGTTTCTCTGTCACTTAACTGGCGTTCATGCTCAGTCCTCCTTTTAAATGCCTTGCCTTTCTTTTCATACTAGTATTTCCTTCTACTGATTTTTGCTATTTTTTGTCTCTTGGCAGAGAAATAACTCTTTAAAAAAAATCTTCAACTATTTATTTTAAAGGAAAATTAAAGTTACGTTAGTTAGAATGCTACAAAAGTTAGTGCTTTAATCAAGCATAGATAAGTGTCTGCATGGGTCCATCTGCAGAATCAAGGCCTGAATCTGAATGACTCTATTTGCCAGTTGATAATCATTGTGTTTTCTGATTCGACTGATCAGTGTACTGGTTGCTATCATTGCTTTATTAATGCCTTGCTATGAATATGACTTAAAAAATAAAAAAAATGGAGAAGTTATCCAGTGATGCATGTGTTCTAGCATAATGGAGCTCTTCTTTCTTCCCATGGAAGTTTGAAAATCTTTAGGTGGTGTTCATGCATGATACTTTTATATACTGTATCCTAAGGTGAAAGTTGTGGAGGGGCTTAGCTGTGACATTTTACCACAGGCTGGGGCAAACAGAAATCTTTAGCTTGTGAGGAAGAAGTGGCATAGAAGCTAGATTGTGACTTGTGGTGTCTGATGGAGATGCAAAGTGGAGTTGGCGTGAAAAGTAACATGGTCTCTTAATCCTTCTTTGGCTTCGTTTGCTTGATACAGGTCTTCATGATACTCTGTGACTGGTTGCTGATTTTAAGTCATCAGGATTTAAATAATAATGAAGAAGCAGTTGGACTTCTAGATTATCTTCCTAACAGATCACTTCAGGAAAAACTGCTTTTGTTTATCCAGGAACATGTTTTCATAGAGGAAGAAGAGGAAAGCAAAGGTGAGACATCTTCATCACTGGAGAAGCAGTCTGCTACTTTAGCTGTCATTTGTTGTCTGCACCGAACATTTCAGGAAAAGGGGCTGATCTTTTTTTTTGGGGGGAGCAGGCTGGTTGGACCCCTTTACAAGCAAAGTGGCCCACCTGATGTGAACTGATCTGTATATGCTGTGGGTCAACCACAGGAAATAGCTGCCAATTTACTGATAGGTAGAAAGGGCTGCTGTAATGCAGGGATGGGTGAGAATGTAAAAGTATTTGGAAGAATGACATTGGTGGTAAAGATGGTGGTGTTAGCCACCTCTGTGGAAGGCCTTGCAGTGTTACAGTGCAATTCTGGCAATGCATGGACACTTCTAAGCCATCAGAGTAAAGGACTAGTGGATTTTGATTTGGGGAACGTGGGATGGATTTTGTGGGAAATAGCTATGTACTTGTTGCTCTGTTGCCTTTTTCAAACACATTCAGATGACAAATTGAGGCTGTTGTTGTGAAGGTTGGTTTCTTTTGGGAGTGTTTTGAAAATAGATTCTTAGCTCATTGTGGTTTTGAGGCCGAGTTCAAGTGTCGTGCTTTGAAAAACCAAGCATTGTTCTGGATTATTGTGTCAAACTCTTGTTCTTCAGCTGTTCAGATGGAGTTCTGTGTTCAGTTTTGGACAGCACACTTTTCCAGGTCACAGTGTATCTGCAAGAAGAGATGAGCCTAGATTGCAACAAGGGAGGTAGTTGAGGAGAATCCTTAATGGTAAAGGTAGAGATACAATAGAAAAGATTGCTCAAGTAGCTTGTAGTATCCTAGTCATGGGAGTTTTTGAAGCAGATTATGTTTCAGGTTACATGTGTTATGTATCTGAAACTGATAAAGTTGATACTGTTTTGGGTTAGATGGCCTGAGATCTGTCTCAAACCCATTTTGTATGATGCTTTCAATTTCTCAGTTCTCCCCTCAAAGGATCCCTGTCATCCCGTTGCAGCTTCCTTCCTGAACGAGTGATTCTGTCATGCTGTGGGTGTGCTTGTCTGTGTGCACAGCTGGCAGCTGCTCCATTTTAGTTTTAACTCTAATTTGCAGATACTTCTGATCAGTCACTTGCTTTATGTTTGTTTCCAGGCCCACAGTCATGCTAGAAGTGGAGACAGTCCACATCAAAATTATAGGTCAAAGACTGAAGCCTTTTGGCAGTTGGTAGATTGCATTCACAGCAGGGAAGAGTGTATCTCAGCTCTCGTGCTGCAAGAAGCTCTGCCCAAGCGCCTTCATAGCTGTGTTGGAAGGCTCTTAAGAGTATTTGTTTTCCACAAGTTATCCAGCTAGTAACTAACTCATGTTCCAGAGACTTAATATGTTCCTAATGATATGAAATGACTTTTTTATTTCACTCTTGTTGATAACCACTTGGAGAGTTTCACCTGAACTCTTCTCTTGTTGACTGCATATGGCAACTTTTGTAGGGTTTCCGATGTGCTGGTTATCTAGCATCTGTCTTATTCGAGGAAAAAATAACGTGGTTGCAATTTGTCTAGTTTCTTCTTTTTGGTGTGTTTGTGCCTTTTATTCTGCGCTGTTTGCTTTTGTTCTGTAGTTGTGAGCAGTGTTGTACAAGAAGATTCTGACTAGTAGAAATGCGAAAGCCATACGAAGATCAGAGTAGAAGACTGTGCAAATAACTGGATTTTACCGTCATCAGCGGCAAGCTTTGAAATGGAAATAGACCTGTGTTTTCTGATATACATGGGAATGAGTGCTAGCATCTGTTGCTTAATGTGTTGACTGAACAGCTGAGCCTGTGCTATTTGGATGAAAGTTGGTCATTAAAATTGAGATATCTTGAATAAAGTAGTAGAACAAAGCTTCAATGCTTTTGTTTCCCTAGACATGACAGAAGAGGAGGAGAGAAAGGATGAAAGTTGCAAACTTGACGACTTGCACAAAAAGCGGAGTCTTCTTGCAGCGTATTGCAAGTTAATAGTGTATAACGTGGTAGAGATGACTGCGGCTGCTGAGATCTATAAGTATTATGTGAAGGTAATGTTTTAAATAAGGTTGCTTTGCCTATCAGTGCATTTGAGTTTTTGAAAGTGCCTCCAGTGTTTGTGAAAGGTGTGGGGTTAATAGTCTTATGGCTGAGGATCCTTGTATAATCACAAAAGGGCTATAAAATCAAGCAAGAGTGGGCCAAATCTCTCTTCTTTGCTCTGCAGACAAAGTAACGGAAAATTGAGTAGAGGGTATATCTGTCTGGACATCTGCTTCTCAGCTTCTCCAGAGAGGCCATTGCAGAGAAGTAGTTTATGGCTGGGAGAGTGTTTTAACTGTAGAGATTCTCACATTGCAGTGGTCAGCTTACTTCATACAGCTCACACAGTCCATATGCAGATGGCCTAGGTTTCACATGGGTCCCTGTGCTTAGACAACTGGTAGAGCTTCAGCCACTCTGAAGTGGGTTTCAGGAGGGCAGAGAACAGCACAGAGCAGGCGGGTGCCTTGAGTCAACTAACAGGACTTTGGAAATACCTGAATATGGATCTTGTTCTTGACTTCATTGGGCCCAAGGCAAGCATAGGTTAAATACAGAAAACTCTTTATTTCTCTCCTGAGGAGGCTTTGTTCTTTTGTTATAATAAATACTTAACAGTTTCAGTGTAACTTTAATCCTCACATTACTCTTAAAGGAACGTACCATTGCTTTACATATGAAATAATATAAAAAGTCCAGTTTTCATCTTTTAGCTTGGGTGTTCTGATATTGGGATTGTTTCATGAACTTTTTGTGTGACGTGAACAGAGTCATGTGTTTTGTGTACTCCCAGTGTTAAAGAAGGGGAATGATACTTCTCATTTGTTTTGTTGCTGTTAATAGACCTACAATGATTTTGGAGACATAATTAAAGAAACGTTAAGCAGGACGAGGCACAACAACAAAATTCAGAGTGCTAAGACACTGATTCTCTGTCTGCAGCAGGTAAGGTTAAGATTAAAGCAAGAGGCTAGGGGCTCTTATGACAGCTGTATTTGCATTGGAGTTTTTTACCTACCTTGCCATGATTATTCAAATTCATTAAAAAACCTAGTGGAAGAAATCGTTTCCTTGCCTGTACTTTCTACGTGTACGTTGCTTTTGCATGTCATAATTAAATTTCCTTTCAAATCATTACATCTGTTTTAAAATGTAATTTTGTGCACAATTTTTTTGTCTTGTTTTTAATCTTCAAACGCATAGCATGTTAGGACTGATGTGAGATTACAGAGTGTTTCTTGGGACATGGTAGATGTCTCTTAACCTTAACAAAGGTTAAGGATATTATTTGGTGTTTTACGGACTGCTTCAATTCCTATTGAATTTGAGGAACCACAAATGGGTCTGTGGCTGGCCAGCTCTAATCCCCAGTATTTTCAGTATTTTATCTGTAAGAAAGTGGGGTGCAGCTCTTCTTAAGGGTCTCAGTTGCTGGGGCTTGCAGCTGCTGACTGATGAGGCCAGTTAGCTATTTTAGCAGCTGCTTTTGCCAGCTCTGCCCATGACCAGAGCTGCTTCTAGCTTGGAGTCGTGCTGTAAGCCACAGAGCAGGCTCCTCCCAGGGGGTACTGACACATGAGCTTTGCTTATTTCACACACATTGCCAAGGGCTTAGATCTGTGAACTAGCCCCTGAAATCTGAGCTTAGATGAGGCTAAGCAGCATTTGCCTACATATATTCTGCTGACATAGTCAGGACTTTGTGTTTAGGTATCACATAGACAACAGGCCCTTTTTGGCCTTTGCTTGACCTTGAAAGTTAACAGGTTGAAGAGAACAAGCTACCTCCATGTACTGGTAGGAAAAAACCCCAAATGTAGTTAATTGAGCTCGAGACGTGCTTTTGCCCCAGTCTCACTCTTCAGAAATTGGACTATGCTGCTGCCGGACTCGCTGCTTTATATCTGCATTCTGATATTCTGAAAGCCTCTCAGGCAAATTAGGCCTCTGGGTCTTGATTCAGAAGTCCTAAAGGGAGATGGGGTCAGTGGAGCCATCATCTTCAGGAATCAGTTCTCTGTTTATGCACATCATTTTTTATTTTTATTTCTTAATTTGTGCCTATCTGTTAAGCACAACAGTGCCCTTTGTGTCAGTTCCTTGTCATTGTTCCAGTTGTGTGCTCCTGAAGCACGGGACTTACCTGCTCTTTTGTAAGGCTTCCATCTCTGTAGGCTAACTGTTGCTTGCTGTGCATGTCTTTGTGTCCTCCTGGTGCTTTGTTTGCCTGTAGGATTACATATGGTTGCTTATCTGAGACTTCTTCTGCAGCTGTTTCAGACACATGCAGAAAGCCAAGACAGCAGTGGCGGTGTGGATTTCTCCTCTGCTTCCTTCACAAATATGAAAGAACTCGCTCGTCGCTTTTCACTAACGTTTGGCTGGGACCAAGTGAAATCTAGGGAATCTGTAGCCATGATACACAAGTATGTGCCACGTAACATCACTTGGTCTGTGGTCATTGCTTTTGTTAGTTGTCTGTTTTATTACTCTTTTTTTTTTTTTTCTTCCAATAGGGAAGGGATTGAATTTGCTTTTCAAGGAGCTGCTGGAGTAGATGGAAAGTGCTTGCCTCCTAACTTGAGCTTTCTGCTAATCATCAGTGAATTTTCCAACAAGCTGCTAAAGCCAGACAAAAGACTAGTGTAAGTTAAGTTCTTGTACGCTGTCATACACAGTTTGTGTTCTGTGTATCCCCGTACATAAGATGCTTGACCTTCAGTGTTGCAGAAGTTGCTCCAGGGCTTTTCAGAGAACCTTTGAAATCAATCTGCCCCTGAGGCTGTTGGTTTGAGAGACACTTGTTGACTTTCTTAGTAGTGGTTATTTTAGATTGTATGTGCAGTATGTATTCTAGATCTTTTTTAGACATAGTTGTGGCCAGTTACGGCAAGTCTTCTAAAGGAAAGACAATGTTAATTTGGTGGAAGAGATTTGCAACTTGACTGGCTAGTGGAGTGACAGGAATGCTTTTCTGAACAGAAAAGTAAAGCAGAAGATTGCAGAAGACAGAGTGCCCAGATCATTATTTTGCAATGATCTAATTCCACAGCTTCAGGGCTCAATTACGTGAGTTCCATGGAATATATTTGGAAAAGAAATATACATGACACTACTCGTAATGTGGATATTTAAATCCAAGAATCTACTGTTTACAGGGGAATATGCCCTGATCCAGTTGGGCCCGTGTTTTACAGTGGTTTAAATATTTACATTTAATAATGTAAGAATGATAGCCTTATTTTGGCATCATAGGGCATTATGCATCTGAATGGAGAGATGTATGATTATGTCTGTTATTCCCTTCATCACTTGCCTCAACTCCAGTCATTTTTGAGAAGGAAGTAATGTTCTTCCTTCAATTTGACCTTTGCCATTACTTCCGTAGTCAGTGCTGCGCTTCAGTCTTCTATTTACAGATACTGTAAAAAACATTGCAAAATGTATAACAAGTATTTCTATTTTCCTGAGGGCATATTTGAAGACATGGGAATGTAAGATGACACATTAAGACACATCTGCCTTTTTGAATTTCTGAGCAAATCACCCCAGTACTTGACAAGAAAAGTTCCACTTTGGAGAGGAAGTCAGCAGAAATGGAAAAAGAACCCAACCATCACATCTTGCTGAGCCCTGTGTAACTTGTTTGCTCCTGGGTCACTTTGTCTTAAATTGGAGGTTAACTAACTTCCATGGGGATCTTTGACCAGTTTTTATATAACAAGGGTCAAGAGTGGTAAAATGGCTACTTTCCTGTTACTTTACATGACAAACACCATTTATTAACGATTGCCAGCTACCCGGACAATGTATTTTAAAAAATGAATTCAAACCCAAAATGCAAAATACAGAAGAAAAATATTTGACATATACTGATTACAACCCCTGGTAAATGTAAAGGGGATAATCTATGGGTAGTGATAACTTCCCTTTGTATTCTTGCATTTTTCTCGGAGAGAATCTTTGAGACCTATGACTAGAATTGGTTTTCATAGAATCATAGAATCACAGAAGGGTTTGGGTTGGAAGAGACTTTAAAGACCATCTAGTCCAACCCTGCTGCCGTAGGCAGGGACACCTTCCACTACATCAGGTTGCTCAGAGCCTCATCCGGCCTGGCCTTGGACGCTTCCAGGGAGGGGGCATCCACAGCTTCTCTGGGCAACCTGTTCCAGTGCCTCACCACCCTCACAGTAAAGACTTTCTTCCTAATATCTAATCTAAATCTACCCTCTTTCAGTTTAAAACCACTAGTCCTTGTCCTATCACTACAATCCCTGATAAAGAGTCCTTCCTCATCTTTCTTGTAGGCCCCCTTTAAGTACTGGAAGGCTGCTATAAGGTCTCCCTGGAGCCTTCTCTCCTCTAGGCTGAACAGCCCCAACTCTCTCAGCCTGCCCTTACAGGGGAGGTGCTCCAGCCCCCTGTTTTGTACAGTTTCTGTACAACTCTGTCCATGTTGGATTTTAAAGAGCTGTTATCATCTCTGTGGTGACACTTGAGCAATAAGTAGATTTCTGTTAATCCATCCTTGAAAAACTTTGTCATTTCATTTACCTGCAAGGAGTAATGTTTAATTAAACAAGAGGAAAATATTTCATCATCGATGCGGGCAGATTTAAAGCTAAATCTTGGTAATTTTTTTCCTAGGGCTATATTTAACTTCGTGTGCAGAGGATATATTCCAGAACTATATTCCTGAATGTATTAGATACATTCAGGTAGGTTTATTCATTGAAAACTTTTGTGGGAAATACAGAACCTAGCAGGGAATGCTCTTTGACTTCAGTTCTTACTACTTTGGACCTTCCCGCTGCTGCTGGGAACAAATGGGAAACAATAAAATTCACAAGGGGGGAAATTGCAATTTTATCCACAACTACATTCAGACTTTGTTTCCAGAGTAACAGTTTCTATTCTGGGAGGCCTAAAATGCCTTGCAGGGGCTGGAGATTATATTTCCTCTCAGAAATATTTAGGTTTAGCTCCATCATAAATTACTGGATGGAATGTTTTAGGTCAACATGAACTTTTAGAAATAAACATCTGGTTATTTTCATTTTTATTATTAATCATAGGATTGATGTCCAGGTCTGTATGTTAACATATGTGAATGTACCTGTAACAGATGAGATACAGAATATGGGCATTTGTTAGAAAGGAGTATATTTCAACACCATCAAAGTATATGGATTTTAACCTCCTCCCCTGTAATTGCCCAGGCTGTAGCAGTAAAATATCCGACTTGTCAATTGCTCTGTGCCGCAAAATGCACACAAGAAATGAATTATTGAATAACAAGCTGCATGAAGGGCCTGATTCCTGAATGAGTGGGAGTCTTTCCATTGACATTGATAGCAGTTAGATTAGACCCTGAAACAGTAGTTACAATGCATGCTTGTTTGAAACCAACAAATTCCATTACCAGGGTTTCTTGATCCCTGGGGCCCCCAGAGTCCAGGACTCTTAATTGTTTCAGAGTTGGTGCTTACCCTAACCTCCTCCCAGCACCGGTTTTCTTGTTTTGCAAAGCGAATGAAATGTCTGATATTTTCCAGGCCAGACTTCTAATCAAAGAAAGAATAATATACTGTACAGGCTGGCGTTAAAACTGTCACTTCTGGTATTTGCTAAGGTGGGGTCTTTTAACAACACTGGGCTTGATTTTAAAGTGATGAGCTGTAGCTGAAATGTAGTGAATATCCAGTTTCTAATCCTGAGTCAGACTTTGGTTTTCTTTTCTTATTGTTAAGAAGTAGGAATGGGTCAGGAAGACTTTGTCAGAAATGTCCTGTTTTTGAAAAAGAATGTTTGAAGGAGACCTCTTTGCTCCAGAAAAGGCGATAGCTTCACCTTTCGTTGATTGGATCAGGCAGAACAGGGGTTTGAACCAATGTTTCCCACACCCTGTGTGGTGTTGTAACTGCAGAGGTGTTTACCTGCTTCTTGCAGACACTTGAAATTTTTGAATTGGATTGAGTTTGAGATATTATAGAAAAGCGGTTTTATTGGTTGTTGTTTTTTTTAAATTTTGACAAAACAGGCACTCGTGGTGCAAATACCCCTTTTCCTGACCTGCTGTACTGCTGAATCACAAGGAGCGTCTCTTGCCTGGGATCTCCTTTGCATTGCAGTTCGTGAGGCAGAAAAGGGCCACCAGGAGAAGGGGTGCAACCTCGTAGAGTTCTGCTCTGTTCAGACTGCTCCTGGCAGCAGCAATTGGCAGTGACTTCTGCACAGGAAATTCTTTCTAGAGGCTGATGTAATTCTGTAATTCATGTGAATCAGGTGTTGTTTCTAATGCTAAAATTCAAGCACTCTTTTAGCTTTGAAGACATTTACATTTTAAGTATTCTGATATTTAAGAGACGTCAGATATTTCTGAGAAAAGGGATGCCCTTTCTTTTTCTTTGACAGTTCTGTCTGCACCTTTGGAGACTAAAGGGAAAATGCCTTTCTAGCAATAGCTTCCCTAGATATTGAGGGGAAAGATACTGATACATTTCTTATGCTTGCTTTTGGTTTTCTCCAGGTATGCTTACTTACAGAGGTATGTAGCAGAACCACTGCCTTGCAGAGGAGACGAATGGCAGCCATTGATTTGGTACAGAAACTCTTTACTGGCAAATGAAGATGAGGAGAGCTCTGTCCTCAGCAGTTCAGGAGAGTGGTCCCCTGTGGGTGCATCTAAGACATCTTTTAAAAGGAAATTGTCTAATGGTATGAAAACTTCCCTGTTCTGGATCAGCTGTATTTGCTTTGTCCCAGAAAAAATGCACTTCATGCTTTGCATTAGTGGTACCACAGTGTGTTGGATGTTGTGGACTTTCCAGTTTGAACTGTGGCTTTTGCCTTCAGCTTTGTTGTTGCTAAAGGCCTCTTCATCACTCAGTAGCAGGAAGGTTGGTCTGGAGACTTTGCGTGAGCCAAATTCAGGTAATCTTGAGTTCTGCTCTGTACTGAGGTCTGGCATTTTTCTGTGCCATTGAGACTTGGTTCGTTGCTTTCAATTGTTCAGTTAAGGGCGTTGTTGCTTTAGGCCCTGTAGATAATTGAGACAGGAGAGGTATTTCCAGAAATTGATTCAGATCTTCTGCCCAGATGATCTGGACCAAATCATCTTCTGGGGTCTTTCTCTCTGTTGAATTTCTAGGGAGCCTGTAAGATTATACTCCTAACTTAAAGAGTTATAGTTAGGTGGGCTGCATCAAGGCTTCAGCAGCTCTCATGGACTTCCAATCCATAATGAGGTATGCACTGCATGGATATGGTGGGACTGTAGTAAAGCCATGATGAAAACAATTGCCAGTAAAAATGTTAAGTGCTACAGACATATGTGTGGAGGAAAGGGAATTTTTCCAGACCATACTTTAGTTTCTCTCTCATCCTTTCTCAGAAATTTTCTTTTTAGTGACCTGCCTTCAGAAAGCTTGTTCCTTTGTGTCCCAAAGGCCCTCCTTTCTTGAGGGTTATATAGGCTCAGCAGTACTGATAGCACTTATGGACTGGGGCCAAGATCATAAATCTAGGCTGCAGAAATGACCAGTGGCAAATGAAACTGATTTTCTTTTATGAGACTTTTAGCTGGTTCCTTCAATAAATGAAGGAGCTTTGCTCCAAATCTTTCTTTGAGCTTGGCCCCGTTGCTTCACTGCTGTGGGGGACATGTTGGAAATGTCCATCTCAAGACCTCTGAGGGTGAGGCTGAAGAACGAGTCTGTTCACTGTCTGTTACAGGGTCTTTGCCTGAAACCAGCCAGACTGAAGCAGCAAGCAAAGCTCCAGACCCGCAGTGTGCTTCCCAGCTTGCTTCTGCAGCAGGGAAAAGCAGAAAGAGGCTAAAATCTCGAGAGATGCACTTGCAGGAACATTTGCCGTTCCTTTGTCCAGGAGGGCTGCGGAGAAGATACTGGTGAGAGTTTTATGTCTTACAAGCTCCTTCACTTGTCCTGGTATTGACAGTTGGGGTCTCTATCCACCTCTGCTTCTGCTTCCATGGGCACAGGGTGTGTGCCCCTCCTGTCTGTCTTACGGGCTGTGTCCCAAGGACAGGTTGGGTTTTTTTGTTTCCTCAGTCCAATATCTACATTTGCTGCTTTATCCTGATTGTCCCCCACCGTCACAGGGCTTCTGTGCCTTCTTGGACTAATAGCGAGTGTGCAGAGAAAAAGACAAGGAAGGAGGAGGGTTCCCTGTCCCACTTCTCTTGTCTCTGCTCCTGATTAGGGGGCTGTGGTGTTGGTTACTCCAGCCTGAGGATGAGCGTTTGCTGCATCTCTGGAAATGAAAGAGGATTCTTGCCTGTGCAGATCTGCTGTTACCTACTGTGTAACTGGTGACTTTCTTTTAGAGAGGTGCATGTCCGTGTGCAGCATGCACGCGCACCTGACTGAAACCCCACAGAACTTGGATGTAAGAGAGCTATTGCAGAAATGGGGAGTCTGGAGTCTACTTTTGAGCTCTGTAAAGCACCCAAAGTGCTCAATTGGGATATTTTCCCTCATTTATTGAGGTGTTAGGTGCCATTTCCCATACGAGTAGGTTAACAGATGAAACACAAATCCCAGAAAGACCATGCTTTTCCAGGTTTTAGGACACTTGTTGCACGGACCTGATGAATACAAGTAAAATAGAACAAAAATGTATTAAACATGAAGGTAGTCCCTGTTTAAATGAATGTTTTGTTTCTGAACTGCTTTATTGGAAATTCCTCACAGCATAACCTCTTTAATACCTGGGAAATACTGGGCCAGAAACTTTGGGCTACCTTACGTGGATATCTCAGCAGCAGATCTTCATACGTGAACTACTCTGCCTTAAGCACACTTGTGCAATGTGCAACCTCTGTCATAAAGTTTCTCAAGACTTAGCTTTTTTTTTTTTCCAGCAAAGATGAGATTAAGACAGAAGATGTCTCAGGGGAGGGTCAAGCAGAAGACACAATTGAAGATGTCGATGTTGATGTGGTTGGTGCAGACCAGGTAATTCCAGCTTGGGTTTTCCAGCTCGGAGGACAGCTGTAGTTTAGGTGGGTGAAGGCAAGTTCAGAATCTCACGAGTACCCATCTGGCAGCAAAGGGGCTGCTCTTTTGTGGCCCCTTTCAGGCTGAGAAAAGGGATTCTCCCCTCTTCCCTTTCCAGCTGCAGCTGTAGTCTCCTTCTTAAGCTTGATCTGCATTTTTAAGGCAATTCTTATTGTAGCATCTAGGCATCCTTAGGTACGTTGAACACCAGCTACGGTGTATTAAGAGGAGGATCCGGTTTCCTTTTTTCCCATACTGTGAAGCTCCTTGATTAAGAGCCATTTGCTGCTGTTGCTTCATGTTACTGACACATTGCAGAGATGGCACTGCTGCATGGCCTGCAGGGAATGTCTGCTTCAAAAATGCTGTTTGCGTTGTGCTCTTTAGATCGAAAGACTCGGAATGTGTCTGATCACTGGTCAGCCCAGGGCTCTTGCGGGAGCGTCCCTTGTTTCTTGCCCTTTTCCAGTCAAGGCTGTTGGGGAGATTAAATTGTCCCCAGACCAGCTGGGGATTTGAAGGGAAGCACGCGAACATTGTGGGCTTGGAGCGGCAGCCGGCGTAGCCTGGGGCTTGTCTTGTGGGCAGCCATTGCCTTTGGGATCAGATAATAGTTTGGCAAAACGGCAGCTGTCTGCCTGGGTCTCAGCTCAGCCCTGGAATGGATACTTGCAGCAGGGAAGGACTTTGAGCCCTTTGGTGGAGTGCAAGGACTCAAACGGGCTGTTGTACACCGGGTGACTTGCAGCGGTGACTGTACTGAAAGGGGGAAAAAAAAACCAAAAAGAGGCCATGAGGTTTCCTGTGCTGCAGCCTTTCACATCTCCCGTCCTCTAAGGGTTTGCTCTGTCAGCCATTGCAAGGGGCTGAGCGGTTCCTTCGGGTTTTTCTCCTGTGTTTCCCCCTGCTCTCTGAACTTCTGATAGAATGTAAACCCGGCGTTTGGCAGACAGTTGTTTTGCAGTGATTTAGGCAACCCCTTGATTTCCAGTGGCTCTGCTTATCTGCGATCTAAGAGCCACATGTGAAGACCTTGTCTGATTTTTGACTTTTTAAATGAGTTTTTCCTGTAAAGTTGAACAAATGGTTTCTTTTCATGTTTGAGGGGTGGGTTTTTCTGGGTCTTTTTAAAGAGGACTACAAGAAAAAAGGGACTTCTACCTTTTCTTCCAGTTGTATGCCTTTTAAAATGTAGACTATTTGTTTGGACCATATGCTTGGAGCAGCTCCTATTGAAGACAGATAATAAAAGAATTTAAATCTGTGGACCAAGATTGAAGCCATACAGAAGATAGATACACTAACTTATCTAGTATGTGGCCTTTCCCTGTAGTGCCTTTTCTGGGCTCCTTGTGGTACAGAAATGCTTCTTCCCTTTTGTGGAAGCTAAATATAGTGCTTTCCAAGAGCCAGCTATGGCCAAACTGCTAAACGGTTAGAGGCTACGCTTTTATTCTGATTTCTTATGTGCTCTTTTATGATGTTTTCTTGATAGTATGAGACTGACCTAATCTTTTTTTCTTCTGGTATAGGACAGTTAAGAAGCTGAGAGGATAAATGGAAGTGAAGAACACACTACCATTTTTTTCTGCAAATTGTTTAACTGAAAATGGGGTTGTGTTGGCATCAACCAAGGCAGCAGGAGATACGGTTCACCTCAAATCTCTGCCTGTAGGCATGCACCCAGAGCCAGTTACTAGCACTGCGGTTGATTTCTCCACAGCGCTGTTCGTGGTGTTACTGATTTCGCTACTGCACTTCTAAGGTTGTGGGCGTTATCAACATCGTTACTCAACTGCATCCTGGTCCTCGATGCTGCCTTGGAACACTTCCCAACCTAAGGACTGGAATCAGGGTATTGACAAATATTGAGGCAAAGACTCTGTAACCCAGGTGAGACAAGCTTGCTCAAATCAGCGCAGGGGCGGCATTCTGCTGGATGTATTCTTTACCATTTGAGATAACCAAGATGGATATCTACTTGCTTCCTTGCACCTGACCCCAGGGAGAAAGGAGCCTGGCCCCGCTGCGAACGCTGTGACCTGCTGGGCGATGGCAGGTGACTTGGCAGGGCCGTGTCCTGCCTCTGAGATAGAAAACCTGGATGAAGTCGTCTGAAGGCATTTCTAAACTCCAGTGCTTACAGAGAGGCGGTTAGTGGTCTGTAGGGATCAGGACGGGTTCCCAGGGGGCTTGCATCAAGGCTTCTAAGTAACAAAGAAAGAAACGGGACCAGTTGACTGAGTATTTTCCTCTGGAAGAAATCCTTCCTACAGAGTGATCATGTGGTATTTACTTGGGAAATATAAAGCCTGAAAAGGCAATGTAAATAGACTGTAAATAGGGCCTTTCAAAATAAGTTTTTCCATTGAGAATTTGGAAATGTTCTTCACTCAAGAGTGTTTCAGAGGCAGTAGGCTGGGGCGTGCTGGCTGCTTTCGCTGACCCTTTGTCACTGCTCCATGGAATTGTACACTGCATTAATCCTATCAATATCAGCTTTATTTTTTTTTATATATATATATAAATATTTTGGATTGTAACTGTGTAAAATAAACTACACTACCATTGCTATCCGTTAATACTGAAAGCACAAGTGCTATTCCACCGCTAAGCCTGGAGAAAGAAGAGCAGCAGTGCTACTGGCCTTGTCGTTTGCCCTGTTATTAAATAGGCCGAGAAGTGAGCTCCCATGAACGTGGAAGCGTGGTGGTGTTTAACCCCAGTCAGCAACCAAGCACCACCCACCCGCTTGCTCACCCTCCCCCTTCCGGTGGGATGGGGGAGAGAATCAGAAGAGCAGAAGTAAGAAAACTTTGGATAAGAATTAAAATAAATTTAATAATAAAGTTTAATAATTTAAATAAAATAACAATAAATAAAATTGTAGTGAAAAAGAAAGCAATGAGACAAAGAAACAAAACCCAGGAAAAACAAGCGATGCAACCATTCATCACCTGCCAACTGACACCCAGCCACTTCCCAAGCAGCGGTCACTGCCCCTGCCCAACTCCCCCCAGTTTATATACTGGGCATGACGCCATACGGTATGGAACAGCCCTGTGGCCAGTCGGGGTCAGCTGTCCTGGCTGTGCCCCCTCCCAGCTCCTCGTGCACCTGGCAGAGCATGGGAAGCTGAAGAGTCCTTGACTGGTGTAAGCACTGCTCAGCAACAACTCAACCATCAGTGTGTTATCCACATTATTCTCATGCTAAATCCAAAACACAGCACTATGCCAGCTACTAGGAAGAAAATTAACTCTATCTCAGCTGGATACAGGACAGGAAAGCCGTGAATGTCTCCCAGGCAATAGTAAAAGCATTATGTTTCGTTTTGCATGGTTAAGTATGCAGCAGGCTACTGCAAGGGGAGAGGTGGCACTCTGCAAGGTAACGCCAGTTTTCACCCAGATCAAGGTGTTCTCTGTTCCCCTGTGGCCCCTCAGCCCCCAGGCTGTGACAGTGATGTTGCCCTCATCCAGCTAGATTTGTGGCTCTGGCCCTAAACACTTACTTACTTACCAAGCAGGCAGAATACAGCTGGACTTGGACTAAGGAAACAGCCATCCCTGGGACCACATCAAACATGCAGATGCTTTAATTTTTATCACGAAGGACCAGGAAGGCTGGGAATTATCCTGGGGAAAGGTAGAGTAAGTTTTATAGTTCATGTATTACAAGAAAAGTTACTTCCACAGTAATACCATAATTTTCTCTGCTAGGGCAGTGCAAATCCTTTAGGAAAAAAGGGAGTTGGTTATCACAAGTACAAGAGGGAGCAGGATTTAACACGCACCTCATTCATTGAGCACAAAGTGGCAACGACAGCTACAGGCTCTGCAGAAGAGAGCTACCCTGCACCACAGCCCTCTTTGCTTAAGGGAGAAAAGTCACTGCTCTGAGAAAGCCCTTGGCTGTAGGTGCCCATTTACAAGCCCCCTTTTTAAGAAGGGGGGGTTCCAGCTGAAGGGTTTCGGGTAGGGAAAAGTCACTACCCCGCAAACAGCAATAGAAATTCAGGATCATCTTGTAGAAAGCCAGTTGGTCATCCCTTCCCGCAGCCCCTTAGGGAACAGAGCTTAACATAAATCCTCTGTTGCTTTACTGTTGAAAAACCCCAAACTGCAGGCAAGTAGCGAAAGGGATCTGACCAGCACTAGAGAAACTGGACATTGATGAGTTTCCATTAAAATTGGAATAGTCAACCCTGATTTTATTTTTAAAAATCTTTTGAATGGTATTAAAATGACTTGAGTTTGCCTTGGTAAGGTTCACAAACAGATGTTAGTGATGAGTTTCATTGCTTAAGATACAGCGCTGTAAGTCTCTACAGGAGATGGTGGGATGAGCTGAGTGGCACGGATTTCTCTGTGCCACTTCCAGCTGGCCAGAAACACTGGCTTTTGGGTGAAGAAAAACCTGCTAGAGCTCGATTGCTTTGAATATGCAGCTTGGTGTAGTTATCCAACCAGACTGCATCCACGAGGAAGCCATCGCATCTTAAATGGGTCTTTAATGGTAGGAAGTTAATTGTATGCAGTACATCATAACATAATAATTAGAACTGTTCAATTACATGTATGAAAATCTTTATTTGAAAATACAAACATGATTTTTAAACATTTTAACAGACCTACACTGCAACCAAAAAATAACTTACATCTTTTTGTACATTTTTTTTTTCTCTCCAACAAAATCTGTTTAACAGTAAGAGTGAGGCAACAATTTCAAGCTGCTGTGACACTGATGAATATCCATGGAATGTGTCAATAGCCAACAACTGAAGGGGGGGACAGACGAAAGCACTGAATGCCCACAACAAATTAGTGCACATCACTGATCAAGTACCATTTATACAAAGGATTTTAAAAAAAAATTGGTTCCTTCTACATGAATTAACACACTCATTTTGGAGCAAATATGAACACTAAAACAGACTTCATTATTAAATAATCTTTTTATAATGAACATCAATGAAAAGACTGAAGTTTAAAAGGGCAAGCAAAATGAAAGTTGGGGCAAACAAGGACTACACAGAGAAGAGAAGCAACTTGTCTCAGGCATTTGCTTTCCTTGTGCACTAATATGCTCAGCTTGTCACATGAAACTATCATTTGTAAAGGAGAGCTGAATCATGCGCTCACGGTCACGTCTCTCCCTTGCCGAGGCCTAAAAACCCCCGGAGCGTCTATGAGCGCAGAAGCATCGCAGGCCAGGTCTAAGTGTCTCCTTACCCCCCGCAGCAGGACAGGAAGACCTGTTCACCTACGGGGGGGAGGTGGTCAGTGCACCACACATCAACTTAGAGAGAATGATACAGTTCTCTTAAAAACAGCAGATTACTTTTCTCTGAAGTCAAATATTGTTATTCTTCCAAAAAGGAATTATGCAACATCTGTAAATAAATATTTTAATCTATTTTACAAACTATAGACTATGGAATAAATACAAAAAGTTTCATCATTCCATACAAACGCGCTTCTTTTATTTAAAAGGTAGTGTAGTGATTAAATATTTTTAGCACAAAACTAAGCTGACTTCCTGGAAACAAAGCCCACTGAAACATATCGGCGTGTAGCAGACCTGCTGCAGACTGTCCCTTCTCTTCTGCAAGTCTCGACCATAAGTAACCACTACTCAAAGTCCTCTTCGTAGTCATATTCATCCAAGTCTACATCAGCCAGATGGGAAGGCATTTCGAAAAACGGTCTTTTTTCCATTTGATACTTCAGGACGTTGGCCTTCTGATGGTCTACAGGATTCAGTTCTGCTTCGTACCTGGGAGCAGGCAAAAAAAGAAAACGAGAGTTTCACTATGTTGGGAAGCACCCAAATGTTAGAACACTAACAAGGCACCTGCAGGAGGAACATAATTTCCAGTATTTTATATTTACAATAAAGAAACATGTAACCAGAAGCAGCACTAGGTTTCTGTAACAGTTACTTAAATTAAAGCTAGCTTACTCTCCCATCACACGCAGAACTTACTCGTGAGATCCACAGCTCTACTGAAAGGACTCAAAGCACATCCTTCTCTAGTGGACTACTCATAAGCTAGAAACGGTCAAATGCAAGACTTAAGTGCTTGACAGAAACCCTTCCAGTTCTTTTCAAGAAAGCTGAAATTAGGCTGAATTAGGAAGAACAAACTACACCTGTAGTAGATAAAAAAAAAAGGAAAGAATACTGAAAGTGTTCTTAAAATGCACTTGAGCACGAGGAAGTGATAGCAACCAATGTGTATTTAAAGCAGATGCTAGAAAGCAAGAGGCAATTGTTTAATGAGAAATTACTGATAACCTCCTGCTGATTACAGAAATGAACAGATGGATAATGAAATGTAGTGCTTAACTAACTCAAGTCAGTGAAGGCTGATACCTAAAAAAGAACTGCTTCAGCAGTGTTTAGGTGGGATCAATCTATAACTGACAGCTGTTTAAAAAAATTAAACAGATCTCTGTAGAGATTTATGATGTCAGATGAAAGCACTGACCACTTCCCGAGCTAGGCTGACTCAGGTTCATGCACGTCTTCAAGTGCTACTGGATCTCACCTCAGCACATGATTATTTCTACCTATTTAAACAGACCAGGCAAAGAACGAGCTTTAGACACCGCAGTATCTGCTCTTCAGATGTGACTTTACAATGGCACGATGTAGTGATTAGATGTGTTCTTTCAGCAAAAGACATCGGGCAAAGAAGAGTTAAATACTAAGAATCCACTATGAACACTAAAATATAGAGTAGCATTAATAGCAGAGGTGGGAGGAAGGACATTTTCAATTGTTAATGCAATTCTGTTGAAACACTTCATAGATAAACTATTAAACATATTAAGCCAGCTTTACCACCATTTTGAGTAAAAGAAATCTAACAAAATAAAAGATGCTTTGATAACATCAAGATTAAGCAGTGCGTAAAACATAGTTCCTGATTCTCTTTCCTTTTTTTGTTATTTCATCCTTCCCAGGGGTATTAAAGCCTCGGTTATGGGAGCATCAATCCAGTGCTTAGGCAGCGAGCAGAATACCTTGGGTTCCTCCCACAAGTTCCCCACTGATTTGAACAGGAAACAAAAGTCATCCTAAGCATTACTTTACCAAGTTACACATTTGAAAACAAGGATTTGGAAGAAAGATGCATATTCTACCATAACAACAGTTTTGGCTCACAAACCTGTAGCTTATAGTCTTCTACACCATTAATTCCACCTTTTCGAGAAGGATTTATTTGTTTGTTTGTTAAACAGAAACATCTTGAATGGACCTGTTGGATTTGTTTATTGCATAGTGATACAGAGAGGTGACGGCAGCTTTTCCAGTCATTAAAAAGGGCAGCATGAGGCCCTCTCAGATACTATTTGTAGGTTCCATCCATCCCATACTCGGAAGGTTGTTATTCAAACATTATTGGACCAAATTAAAAATCCCACTCTCTTCCAAAGCTTTGGTGGCCCCATGGGATATCCCTTTTACTCCTTTCCAAGACATTTAAGTAAAGGAAACTTAGAAACATTCTCCCAGTTCTACATATCTGGGCACTAAAATTGAGTTACTTCTCATAGTATTAGAAAGTCTATTGCTACTTCCCAGCACAGAGATTTTTATGAAAATATAACCATACAGCTACAATACCTCTAAAAAGTCCTTCCCCCCCGCCCCCTTCTCTCATTTCTAAAGCTCATGTAAATGTAAAGAAATCAGGCTATTTCTAGATTTCTGTATACCACTCCCAAGTTTCAGATCAACTGTTTTAACAGGAATGTCTGGAAAATATTCACCATAGAAGTAATCAAATAAAAGAATTCATACTGGATTGTCAAACAGTCACTTCAGCTTGGGCAGGCATTACAACCCTTTAAGTTCACTAAGTGATTTTAAGGAAGGTTCTGTACAACACAGTAACTTAAAATGCTCATAAAAAGTTATTGTTAATGTTTTTGTTCATTAGACTCTCCTAACAGCAGCCGGGAAACTTTTGTGTTTCTCTCATCTTCAGCAGTAGAAAATAAGCTTCATTTTTCAGGATAATTGTAGAAAAAAAAAAGATTTGGGCAGTCCTACTTCGGTATTAAGTTTTGAAGAAACTTTTGCTGACCTTCACTTCTAGAAAGCATTCAAACTAAGTCAGATTTGACAACACCTCCCTGAGCCAGATCAGAACACTTTTATTCTCTTTAGATTTTCATTTATTTGCTCACAACTTAGATTCACTTGCTTATTTGATAAACAATTTGGAAAGCATCCTAACTTTGCTCTTTATTAAGAAAAGAATCTCAATTCAGCAGTTT
The DNA here is from genome assembly GCF_965183815.1 of Platalea leucorodia. Taxonomy (NCBI): domain Eukaryota; kingdom Metazoa; phylum Chordata; class Aves; order Pelecaniformes; family Threskiornithidae; genus Platalea; species Platalea leucorodia. The sequence goes on from NC_138824.1 coordinate 74,283,083, forward strand.
AAATGCAAGAGTCTTCACAAGCTTCCGATATAAGGGTAGGCAGAAATCAGTAAGATGAAGTGTTTCTATTTAGTCAATCCAAATATATCTTGCATATGGTTGTGTATATGATACTTGAAACACTTTGACAAATTACAAAGTGGTAGTTAATGGAGACACTGAGCCTTACAATCTATACTCCAAGGAAACAAAGCACAAAAACTTCAGGAATACTTGGATGAAAGCTTTTATCCGTCTGTGTGGAGGGCCAACAGTTAAGCTACGGCCTATGCATCAAACCCAACTAGGGATACAGAAAGTAATTACATAAAGTGCCTGGGTTTTTTGGGGCTGTATTTCCATAGGATGCAATATTTTTCTTTAATTGTCAGGTTTTTTTCTACAAGATATGTGACAAATCTGCTAATCCCAGAAACAGAGGCAACCGACAACCAAAGAGTCACTTGAGTTTACAAACACCAGGCTCAAAAGAAAGGAGAAACTGGGTGTTTTAGCATCATACGTTGTCTCTCCTCCATATCCCAGCAGTAACACACTGGTTTTCCTTGAGGAGGGTATTTACACAATGAAGGTGCATTTTTTCCCAGGTTTTAGGGTTATTAGGATTCTGCTTTACACACCGTAAATTCCACAATATTCTCTGTATTACTTAAGCTGTAATTGCATGCATATATAAAGAAGCCTGTGCCTATACCATGGAGACAACAAACTTCATGGAAGTACCTAAAAAACTAAGTGTCCAAGACCTGTTAGAAGTTTACTGAAGAGTGAAAATTTAAGATACATTTTTAAATATAATCTGAAAGTTTAACTTGAGAAACATTTTGTATTTTAGTTTATTTTGTCCACTTTCTGTGTAAAGCCATAGAACCATAGTTTCAGGTACACCTTGAATACACTTTGTGTGGAAGAGAAGTGATCTGACCTCAAGAATACTGGCTGTGAATTTTACAGCTTTTATCTTCATTAAGAGCAGACATCTTGGGAGGAGTGGAAAATACATAAAAATAAAATAATTTAGTCTAAACAATAATCACAGAGATGCTCCTAGCTCAGAGGATATTAGAATAGACTAGACTATTTCAGTTGGAAGGGACCTACCGCGATCACCTAGTCCAACTGCCTGAGCAATTCAGGGCTGACCAAAAGTTAAAGCATGCTGTTAATGGCATTGTCCGAATGGCTCCTAAACGCTGACAGGCTTGGGGCATCGACCACCTCTCTAGGAAGCCTGTTCCAGCGTTTGACCACCCCCTTGGTAAAGAAATGCTTCCTAATGTCCGGCCTGAACCTCCCCTGGCGCAGCTTTGAGCCATTCCCACGCGTCCTATTGCTGGATCCCAGGGGGAAGAGCTCAGCACCTCCCTCTGCACGTCCCCTCCTCAGGAAGTTGTAGAGAGCAGCTTTGATGTAGGAAATGCAGGAAAATGTGTTTTCTCTAAACAGGTCCATCAACGTAAGGCCCAAAACAAGTTAAATTTATACTTTTTTTCCCTTGTCTTTTTAAATAATGAAAACAATGAATAGCAAATTCAGGACTTCTGATTCCAAGAGGTTCTGGCAACTACATACGAAAAGTAAAGGAGTGATTTTGAAACAGCAAGATTTCTTATCTCATTTACTCTTACAGAACTGTGAGAAAATACTTGTAAGCTGATATAATTTTGAGTTCAGAAGCGAGAATTTTGTCCCCCAAAGGCTCTTAATGAAGCTCTTCATTCATTTAACAGCAAGCTGCAAAAATTAATGTTGTATTTTGTTTAGAGTTGAAGCTTTTTCAAATCTTCTTTCCTCCCAAAATTTGGAGTAGGACCTTTTCTTTGACAAAGCTAACGTGATCACAAACTGTCAAGGAATATTTTATTCAAGATACAAGCAAGGTTCTTCCTCCCTCGCTGAGCACACGGCTAAACACAAACAGCAACATTCTACAAAAATAGCATTAAGGATGATAGCGATGGTGAGGCTCTACATTAGTAGAGAGGATTCGTATCAACTCTCCTGCTACATTTCTTACCCGTCATTCCACTGGTCACTTGCTGCCTCTTCTGCCACCAAGATATCATACTCTTCAGCAGCATACTTCTCCCAATCAGAGACCTCTTGGGTTTCACCATCACCATCCTAAACAATCACATTGCAAGTTATACAAAAACATATTAATTGTTGAGCATATAGCTAAAAAGACTTTTAAAGCTTCATACTCACCCGCAACATAGAAAACTGATCCTTCTGTTCATGGTCAAGGTATTTTTCAATGTTGAAAAAAGTATCAAAAAACACATTTGTCAACTTACATCGCTTTAAATCATGCAGAGTAATTTTTCCTGTAAAGAAGATTATGAGATAAGATATTCAGAGCTGAAATTACCCTTTCTCCAAGAAGGAGGAATGTTATTCACAAGTCAAGTCGTCATTATGCTCAAGAAAATTTGTCACTGATGCTCAACACAATGGGAGAGAAGTGAACAGATGAAATACACACCTAGAGAAGCATCCTTCCACGTGGACAAAACTTTTAAATGTTTCAGATTTGTTACTTGCTTTAGCTGTCATCCTACTGTCCTTCATTATGTTGGAGTGAGATGCAGTCTGCCTCACTTCGCTATTAAAAATCATGTAAGCTGATTGTCTAAGCTTCCTCAAGAGATAGAAGTCTCTAGTGAGCTAGCCATTCCTTCCCAAGAAGTGCTTGGGTAGCAGGTAGGAATCTCCTCTGGCAGTGGCCCTTTCTCCTCCCTGACTTGAAAAGACAAACGTATGACAGAGGTGACAGGGTGTGACTGTGCTTCATACGAATGAATTTTTCATAGAGACTAGCGTGCCACACTAGTCCAGCCTGATCAATATTTACTGCTTGAGAGGAAAGCTGAATGCTCAGAGATGTTTTGTTTGTTTGTTTGTTTTTTTATAAAGCAATACTTTAAAGACTCAAATCAATGGATCCATTAAGTGTTAGAAGTATGTCAGGTTGCTCAGAAATGTTACCTTATTTCCAAGTTGAATATTAAGCTTCTGCAGAAAGACTGAAAAATACCAGACAAACAAGGAAAGACAGATGGCTATCTTTAAAACTCCCCTTTATTGATTCACCTTAAATACAATCAGCCTTCTGTTGTCAACCAAAGAGAGGCTAACTGCAGATGTTACAGAAGAGTTCAAGAAGAGCCAGACTTAGAGCAGTATTTCCTCAGCGTACTGTCCCGGCCTCTAACAAAGTATAACTCAAGGACATCAGAGGGAAGCAAACTCTGAATCTCGTTTGGAAATGGTTGCCACACTTGCATCTGTTGCCATCTGAAGTGCCTTAATGTATTCTGCCTGGCTTAGAGCTGATGCTCCAGAACGACACGAATCCCTCGTGGCACCTGCGTCCTATCTGTCAGACCCACACAGATGTCTGCTGCATTGGGCCATCTCAAGTGGCAGCAACTCTCCACAACCAAGCAACTGGTTTGAGTCCTAGTTATATAAGCTCCCAATTTAAGTTAGACACCTATATTTGGTTCCTTGATTTGCTCTCCAGTTTCCATTTATTGCAATGGGAGCTTAGACACCTAACACTCACGTAGATGCCTACGTTGTCTCTCAAAGACCAACAAAAAAAAGAATGAAATTGAGAAAACTAAATTCAAGTCTTCACAAATTAAAGAATTTGCTTTTTGGTACACAGAGCATCCTGTAGCAAACTGTATCACAGTTTAGCCATAAATGTATGAAAATGCTTTCTTTTGTTTCAGATCTACCAAGTGAAATGTCATTTTATGCTGCTAGTTTTTGTATAAGAACGCAACAGAAGAACTTTTTTCTTACTCCACCTTTTAAACATCACCCAGATTTTATGAAAAACCATCAACGCTTCACAACTGGATTTAATTTTCATTGCCCTAGATAACTCTCGTGTTGGTTGTGTTTCACAGTCTCCTTTTATCATCTTCATGATATAGAACAGATGCATCAATCTTGTTTCATTTGAAATGCAGAACAGAAACATTATTGTAAATATCTGCCTTGCAGAAGCATAACGTACCAGACTGGAAAGGAACCCCTAAGTTTGAGAGGCTAACGTAGGCACCATATAACAAATGCTTTGCTCAGAGCTTACTTCACCTCATCTTAAATGCTCCCCACCCCTCATGCCTTATACAATGTTGGTCTAACACTTCATTCCACTGATACCTAGGATTGAGTTTCCAGCGAAAAAATACAATTTTTTTCATCTGCCTTTAGAAATGTGTTTTCACCTAGCAAATCCATATTAACTTGGTTTAAATAAGAATAGGAAGCTTTAAGTTCTAGTTTTGAGCTATTTCAATTCCCTCAGCGTGCAAAAAATTAAGTCTCAAAAGACAACTGCCTTTTTCTCCATACTAGACAGAAAGCAGGCAACAAACAAGACTTAATTGATTCTCTAACCATAATTTTAGACAGTAAACAGAACCACCTACTGACACACTCAACTAAAGCAATATTTGAAATTCAAGTAGGAAACACTCATCTAGAAGTATCTAAATGTGAAACACTAGCACAACATCACATTTGCTAAACAAAAGCATTAAATAAGACTGTCAACAATTTTTTTTTTTTACCATAAAAAAATAGTAAACATTAGTATATGAGATAGAGGTTGCTACTCCTATCAAACCCTTCAAGAGCAAATAGGCAAGTTCTAAATTTATTGAAATGCAGAGTCTGTACAATAATAGCAACCAGAGTGTATGCCAAGTCCTTTTAGACACTGAAATTCATATTAAAAAAATATAACCACAGTAAGGGTTATTAGCACTAACTGTGGTCAAGCATTGAGACATTAAGTTTAGATAGAGGTTGACCTCAGTTGTGTTGAGTTCAACAAATCCCTGAAAACTAATCCACCATGGCTACAACAGTTTTATCAACTTGAGACAAATATCAGAAACGGCAAAGAGGTAGAGGGCCATGAACATGCAAGATATCACTCTTCAACACCACAGTAATATGTTTACCAAGGCACGCAAAAATATTTTTAGTATTGAGCAGCACAGAAGGGCAAATGTGAAGTGAGCATCATGCTCATGTTGTGAGTTTTTTCTCAGGTGTAAAATGTAAACTCAAGTTTCATCATCTAAAGATCATACATGTCAAATGCAGGAGGGTAAAATGCAGGTAATAGCCAAAACTAAAAAGAGTTTAATGTTCAGTTATTTTTAAGCCCTTTGACATTGACATGAACTTCCTAAGGGCAGCTTAGGCTTCTAACCTAAAATAAGTCATTACTGATCTACAGAGACAAACACTATTTAGAAACTGTTCCCTCTGAAGAAATCTCAATTAAATGAGTACTGGAACAGGTAAGAGGCAAGTGGACAGAACAGTCAAGACCTTTTCTTGAGAGCATCACATAAGCCAAATAGTGACAATATTTCATTTAAGACTAAACATGGCTACAAGCCCAAAATAAAAGCCTACAAGGAATTCTAAAGCAGCATATTAAATTTTAGTATGAAAACAAATGCCTGCCTGTCATTGGAAGACCATTCAATTAATCAGCTCTAACAGACTTTAGAGAAAAGACAACCTAAAGGCGTATTCTTTGTATGACCACTGAGTGCTCTTAAGGGTGCACTAACTCCTAATGCAGAGAATCAGAAGTTACAGATGGAAAAGGATTTTATTACCTTCATATTGTGGCTTCACGAGATCCAGCATCTGGCACAAACAGTCTTCAAACGGCAAAGGTTCTATGGCCATATTATCTAATTTTTGGCACTGTTCTTCATAAAAATACTCCAATTCATACATAGACAAAGCACCATCCCCATCAAGATCCATGCAGCGAAACCAGTATTCAATGCTGAAATTCAGTAATTAATAGCAAAGAACTGTTTATGCAAACTTATTACAGAATTTTAAGACTTTCTGTTGCCTGTTTTAAAGGCTACACTACTTACAGATGCAAAACTAGACTTAAGACTGCATTCCATAATGCCATAGGAAGTCATTAAACACCACCTACTGTGGTAAGAGTTTCTGGTATTTGCTATGCCATACATTACTGCATTGAAAACACACTTGTTAGTTGTGGGTGCGTGAGGGAGATGACGACTAAAACATGTGGCTTTACATAAAAACTCAAGGGAGCCAATGAAAAATTGAATTGTGCATCAAAACCCATGTTCTTTTTTCATATTGAACAAGCCAGCGACACGTCACTCAACAGGTTTCTTATCAATATCCTACAGCTGATGCTAGCTGTATAGTTTCCCAAAGTCACTGGCATCATGAAACAACTGCAATTTCCTTTATCTATGACCCTGACTGGAAGGAGGCCACACAGGGCATATGGAACAATAACATTTAATTAACCTCTTAAAAATCATTAAAATAGACTTTTACAGCAGCAACAATAGGAGACACTGAGAAATAAGTATGATGCAACAAACTAGGCCAGTTTTCCACTCATGTTTTTATAGTTCAGCTTCTCCTGTCAGAGTTCTAGCTGAGCATCAGTGGTCCCCATTTAAGGACTAGAAAACCAATAAAGTCAGTCTTTATTTCTGTTAAAACAAATTCATTCTTACCTAGTTGGTGTCTTCTTGTCCTCTTCAGATATCAAAAACCAGACAAAATCAGCATAGCTAATTTTCCCATCTTTTTGTGCTCTTCTACCTCTTGAAGGCCAATGAGGACAAACAGAAAAAATTTATTTTAAAACACCTAGCTTTTACTAACTAAAATTAAGCATTATTTTCCTTGTTGCTATTAACTGTTTATTTAGTGCTAAATGATGCAGTGTTCGTAAGGTGACTTGTCATAGACTACTTTGATCATTCAGGATAAGGAGCTTGTGTGCTCTGTTCTGATTCTACTGCAACAGGTAAAGAGGAAGGGAGCAGCTGGAAGAGGAAGGCAGCACTCTGTCCAGAAGGATGTACAGCTTTCCTTCCTGGGCAGCAATACCACTGCTCAATTGTTAACAGAAAAGATATCTCAATTCATTTTAAAAAAAAATATATTATGTACAAATACACATGCTTTTTAGAATTTCTGTTCAGGTAGAAGTAATGAGAACTTAAAACCATACAGAACTCCACTAGCTAAAAGTGTTGGAATGGAAATATAAAAATGAAATAAAAACATTCAGGAAGTAAGCGTTCATGGCAAGAGCGTAATTGTTTCTACTCTCATACCACAGAACACAGCATCCAAATACATTCTGAAGGCACATGGTGAACCTGTCTAGTAAAAAGTCAGGTAAGCAGTTCCTAGACATATTACATTTCATTCCTAAAAAATCAATTTTTTGCTGTTTTATCCTCAAGATGTCTAGAAAAATATGGTATATGTTTTGTCTTGCCCAAAAGACTCGCATAAAGGAGTAAGCTCTAGACATAGGCCTGCCAAGTGCCATTTCACTCATTTCAGCTTTTGTTATTTCTATTCATCAGTCCCTTTCTAGCTGCAGATATTGTGCTAGCAAAATGTTTCAAAAATGAGTAAAATGCCATAAATACACAACAGGAAGTCAATCCAAGTGGGGAAAAAATGAAGAATGACTGTCAAAAATGCGAATTAACTCAACTGGAGGCATTTTTGTAAATTTGTTGATGCAATAAGCATTGATTTTACTAGTAGTACTGAAAAGCCCAATTCCCTTTGAAAATTTTACAGGTTTGAGGGATGGAAAAACAACAATACCAATACTTCTTCCCTTCCTCATTGCTATCCCTGCTAAACCATACAATATCCAATTGCAAGTGTTCACATGGGTAAAGAAAGAAGAATAAAGAACTTGGACTGAGCCAAAGGTTCCAAGAGCACTCCAGTACTATTAGAGTTTAAACTACAATAGTAATTCTTGAAATTCACTGCTCTCTTTCAAGGGGAAAGCATTTTTTTCTGAGAATGTCACACGATTTAACAAGCAAATATTAAATTGGATTTAGATCAGCATACAAAATAGGTACCTTGTTACTGCTCCTGAGAAGATCCGCTCTATCATCCTATTTGAAATTGCTGTGAAAAAACGTTTAAAATAGTGTCAATTATATAGAAGTTATTTTTGCTTTGTATTGTCTAGTTGAAGAGTTTACTGGAACCCTCATATATACACAGCTGTGAAAAAGATCAACTCTAGTGCTTATTAATCCCTTTGAGTCCTCTTGGAGAGGATCACATAACACAAAGTCTCCAAAGCAAAGCTAGAACCAAGCAGCTTTGAGTTCAGACTTGATACAGAAATAGTAATAAAAGTAGTGTAGTAATAAAATTGGCTGATTAATAAGACAGCATTTACCAGTTCTTTGACAAGTAAATCATGTTTTCAAGTGCCATTACATTTTATGCGACCTTGGTTTTGGCAAAGAGCCAAAATAGAATTGGCACATTCATACATAATGAGCATACCTAACTGATTCTGGCATGGGTCTATTTCTGACATGATTCTGATCCATGCTTCTATTTTGAAACCAGTTCAGGGATTTTAGAGACATGTCTTAACTGAGCACTACCTCTGTAAAGGATACTCAATTTAGCCCGAAGAATTTGTGGATGATACTCAAAGCAGCACATGATACTATTCTCACAGAAGAATTACTTCTCATTATTCTAGCTCTGAAGTATTTTTTCAGCATTGTAGAAATACTGATAATTAAAGCAGGTGGTTAACCATTCAAATAGTTAATCTCTTATGTACTTATGGTGATGCTATCACCGTATTATTCTGGTAAGGACACTAGTCCCTACTTAATATTTATCCCCAGAACTGTAGGATAGCCAGTTTGTTTCAGACATATGTGCTGCTGCTTCTTCTTATCTACTATTGAAACACTGAAGTTGTTCAACCTTCTCAACAACAGCTACTTACTTTAATATTTTCTTACTACACGTAAATCTTCAATCTAGCCTAATTTTAGACCAGTGACAGTACAAAAGGAAGGGATTGATGAAACCTGATTATTTAATTTTGACATGCCAAAAACAGAGGTTTAAGACTCAAGTTGGGTTATCATATCCATTTTATGCTATTATTTAGTCTAGTTCTCATTAAGCAGCAGCTGTGAAGCTTTAACCAAGATTCCATGGTTTAAAGGATGCAAAACTAAATTGCAAGTGGCATCCTATCAGTTCTGCTTCCTTTCTATAGAGTACTATACTATACTTATGCCATACATTTAGGCAACCACTCAAATGACAGCAGCTTTCTTCCTCAGTGTCCTAAAGTGTAGTCAGACTTCAGTAGGCAAGTTTTCAGAAGCAATCAGAATTGTGTTTATTCTTTTTAATGTGGGATAATATTCCGTAATCATTTTGTGCTTAAGTAAGCTTTCCAGTCCTGAAGGGAATACTTTTAAGATGACAATGGACGCAAAGCATCCAAAAAACCCTCAACAGTTCCATAAAAGATACAAGAATATTTGAAATAGGTACAAGTGTGGAAGACTACAGAATCACAGTCATTGTGTATTGTGAATGCAGAAAATGTAAAGCGGCCAAATAGTATTAAAACAAAATGTACTGCAGCTAAGTTAACAAAACTTTAAAATAAGCAAAGTACCTGAATGTATGTTTGCCGCCTTCTACTCTTTCCATACCTTGCCATAAGAGCCATGCTACTTGAATAATATCAGTAAAATGGGTTTTCTCCAAGATAACCCAAACCAGCCAAATGCAGCCATTTATAATATACCAAGACTTAAATGATTTTTTTTTTTTTTTAGATCAAGACTACACACTTACAAACTTATTTCCTCCTCTACTTCTTTCCCAAGATCAGAATTCAAATTCAGAATTTTCTTCCAATTTGGTATTGCTAGACACAAAGCGGTGTCACAGATTACTTGTCCTGCTTTATTTCACTGAGTTAGCAGGATCAGCTATACCCACAGACTCATGAACACTGGCCTTGGCAGTTAACCACTTCATCGGGTGAAAGTTTACAGGTCATTTAATACATGTAAACAAAGGTGTGTTGTTTGTCATACCATGATCATTATGTCGAGCTAAATCCTTCCGATCAATATAGAGGTCATGGTCTGTATCCAGCTCCCAAAATTTGCAATAGATAACATAAAAATGTTCATATGAGAAGTACTCTGTCAGCTGGTTAATATCAGCCTCCTCTTCCAATAATGCCACATTCTATTATCAGAAGGATAAATAGAACACATTAAAGAATTTGTAAGACATTTGTTGAATGATCTGAGATCTCATAACCAAGTTAAAATCTAACGCTATTTCAGTGGAACAATTTTTATCTTCAGAGACAGTGCACACCATGCAGCATGACAGCAAAGACTAAACACACAAGGTAGAAAACTAATGTGTCCATAGAAGAATGAGGAGATCATCCAGACTTCTACAGCTCTACATAAAAGATGACATTTAAACATATTCTAGTGTATAAGAATTAATGCAATTGAGCCTTCACTAGTTTTTGGAAATGGAAGAAATGCTACTTATGTTACTCCCTTAAGCATTTAGTTAATGCAGTTTTTAAACTTGTAGAAACATCTGTCTTGCAGAATTTTAGATATTATGTACCTGCAAAAAGTTGCTTTTCCTGAGCTCGTTACAAGTTATTTTCCCAGACCAGGACCTATTTACAGTATAAAATATTCTCTGTATAACCTGCAAGAAACAGAAAATGGAAAGGTGATCTTAGGTATGCTAACTAAATACCCTCCCAAACATTTTTCAAAGATAAGTCTTAGCTCAGCTGCATTACAGGACTCCATCTTTCCCCTATTTCTATTCTTCTCATTACTTAGCAGGTTGATCCTTCTCTTATATGTCATATTACCAAACCATTTCTAAACCTATATCTAAACTCATCTTTACAAGTTTTATCTCAATGCTACAGTACCCGTATCTCACACAGTAAAGCTGCTGAATACTTTTATGCTATCCAGATTATGTCTATTGGCAATTTCACTACCTTCCAGTCTTCCAGATCTACAGGATATCATTTAATAAACCTATTAATATATCTCATTACTTCAGATTTAAGACCTATATTTACTATAAGAATATTTTACTTCATAAATGAAGTCACAGAAATAGAATTGGGACTGTTTAAGGATCAAAGTACAGGGGTATCCTGTCCTGTATCCAGCTGGGATGGAGTAGCCAGCATAGTGCTGTGTTTTGGATTTAGCATGAGAATAACGTTGATAACACACTGATGGTTGAGTTGTTGCTGAGCAGTGCTTACACCAGTCGAGGACTTTCCAGCTTCCCATGCTCTGCCAGGTGCACAAGAAGCTGGGAGGGGGCACAGCCAGGACAGCTGACCCCGACTGGCCACAGGGCTGTTCCATACCGTATGGCGTCATGCCCGGTATATAACCTGGGGGGAGTTTATATGGGGGGGGGGGCAGGGAGGCAGCAATCACTGCTGAGGGACAGGCTGGGCATCAGTCAGCAGGTGGTGAGCAATTGTATTGTGCATCACTTGTTTTGTATATTCTATTAAACTGCCTTTGTCTCAACCCACAGGTTTTACGCCCCCCCTCCCCGATTCCCCCCATCCTACGGGGTGGGAGGGGGTGGGGGGGGGAAGGAAGGGGAGTGAGCAGCTGTGTAGTGTTCAGTTGCCACTGGGGTTAAACCACAACAAGGGGAATGTTGCTATTTCTGAAGTCCGCAAATACAACAGATCAACATTTGACAGAAATACTTCCTGCAGGTGCAGAGATAATATTTTTTCCCCCATTTAATTTTATTCTATTTATAGTTACTTGAAGAAAACCCTGTTAAGAGTATTAAAAGTACATAAACATTTTCTAATTGAAGAACAAAAAAAAAAATCTATGCAAGAAAGATGACTAGTTCTTGTGCCATGACTGATATTGGAACCAGAAACAAATCCACTCAGCTGAGTATCCAACACTTTTGTTTAAATGAGTTTACACATACATTATTTTGATAAACTCATCCATTCAGCATGATTTGCTTAGTTTTAGTTTACAAACATCAGACTTCAGATACTTTTTTTTCCCCCGTTTCTTAACTGAATTCAGTATTCACCTCAATTAGTTTGACTTAAGTCAACCAGATATACATTTCAAGTCAGTCATTCACCACTAACAAAAGCAGACAAAAAAATCTAAACATATTGTGAACTATAACTGCTTAATTGGAGATTGATTATACCTGCTAATTAGCAAGACCAAATATTGCATGTGTAGCATTTCACTTGCAACCCAGTAGTTACTAGCTAGAAGAATCATTGCTTTAGGAATCCTTTTCCCCCCAAATAAAACCTCTTCCAAACTGAAGAGTTTATTATTTAAATTTTTATCACTTCAGACTGTAATTGTAGTAAATCAATAGTTTAAACAAACCAATCATTTCTAAATTACAAATATAAGAGTAATTTATTCATAAAGTTTTAAAATAAAGCTTAAACTGTAGCATGCAGCAAGCTCTGCAGCTCTTACTTTAAAGAAGAGCAGCTGGTTCAATAAATCCAGAAAGGAGAATAGACTAGCCTACTGAAACTTAATTAGCTCAATTCTAATTGTGAGTTTAGGGAAGGCCCATTTTTGGCTTATACTGCAAAGCAATTTTTTCTAAAAAGGTTTTGCCTTAGCTTTGCAACTTAATCCATCTGCATATCATTATTTCATCTGTTATGCATTTAACTGGTCTAAAAATAAAAACAAAATTGAATGTTTGCTAAAGACAACTGGGAACAGACTTAAATGGTTTTCTAAAGTGAATTGAAGCAGACTATAAGCAAATTGTCAGAGAATTGCCTTTTTTACTGTGCTGCACAGTGGTTTGTTAGAAGGGAGAGGAAACAGTGCAATACAGAGATTACAATTTCAAGAATTCATAGTTCTGATATATCCATACTTGCAGATTAAACGTAGTATCTCATTTGTCAGGGCAAACCTTTTTAATATATTTCAGCTTTATCTTGGAAATATGTACCTAACCTTACCACTAGGCTGACCAACCAACCTATACTATAGCCTAGCAGACAGAACTGATTGCTTCCATGGTTGAACACTTACAAGACACTTGCTTCACTAAGGCGATGTATAGAATGTATATATGCATACACACACACACATATATGTATGTGTAAAACAAACACAGCAGAAGAATGGATCATTTAATTTGTAACTGGAAGTTAGCATGAACAGATGTTAAATCTTAAGTGTAATGCTTACAAAATCCTTTATCTAAAGCTTCAAGTAGCAAGGTAAAGCTAACAGAATACAGTATGAAATGCCTTATTTCATCTTAGATAAAATAATCTATAATTATTAGTAATAACTTGCAGGACAGAATTTTAGAAGACTGTATTGGACAACAGTTACTCCATCCTAAAATATGACAAGGGCCAGCAGGGTCCTCCTGCCATTTCTTGATCTGCAGAATAGCATTCCAAATATTGTTGCTATATTCATAGCAATACTAGTTTACTTCTGCGATTTTTGATTAAACACTGATTTCTGTTGAAGACTACACTAAATGTCGTTAGTGAAGTACTGCCAGCACTCATTTATTCAATATTGCTAGGCTGAGGCCTAGTCAAATAAGCTGCTCCTCCAAAGAAAAGTAACTGGAAATGGCAGGACCTTTTCCCTCCTACAGCCCTTCAGGACAGGCAGCAAGCTTTCACAAATTTAAGCAGCGCAGACTTTGATAAAACCCAGAATCCATTCAGAATAAAAACTACTCACAGGCAGAACATTTCCTCCCGTCACATCTGACAAGAAAGTTCTGGGAGCTCATGTAATCATTATAACAAGAAGCAAAACCTAATGCAGCAGGACGTATTTTGAGAAGCTGGCAGTCTCTATAAGAAGGATATGAGGAACCAAAACCAAACGCTTTCAAAAAAGCTTCCACAATTTTGGTCTGGGTCAAACTATAAGCGGGATAAAAGATGATCAACTCTGCATGTTTTTTGTTGGAGAATATTCATTAAGCTATTTTTCACATGCACAGAGAAAATGAACTGAATGTCATTTTGAGGAATTTTAATCTTTTGAGACTTCAGTGGAACCAGCTGTCTAGTCTACAGTTGAGAAAGTCTAGTGTCACTGATTTTTCCCTTGGGTACAGAAAGAATACTTTAGTCACATAACCTTAGGAAGAGAGAAATGGAACTTTTCACATATAAAACCTGCTTAGAAAGAAAAATCCCCAGAGAGGAAAGTGGCAAGCAGCTTCAATATTACCATTTTTTTTACTTAATACTGAACATAATCATGTTACTATAGACCTTTCATTCAAAATTCCATTTAATTAAATCCAGAGTAAGGTCAAGATTCTAATGAGCACAGTCTATAGCCACAATCAAGTGTTTAAGATAACAGTCTGCTCTTCATTCAATGTTCATTAACTTATCCTACACTATTACAATTCAGTGTTTCTCGTATTAGCATTAAGTTCAGCAATTTCTTATAAATGTTAAGAAAAACTATGATGCTTAAGAAATTGCGTCTTTCTTCACGAGATTTCTAGTTATGTAGAAATAAAGACTGACAGGATACTCGAGTTTTCTCAAGGGACCAAGATGCTTATACATATTGACTAATCAATCATTTTCATTTTCCTACTTAGTTAAAAAATAGCTTTTCCAAATAAAAATCACTTACTGTGGTAATGTACCGAGAATGAAATTCAGATGCTTCTTTTAAAAATGATAGGCCAGGATGAGTATTCACCACATCCTACAAAAACAAGGAATAACAATACCCCAAACAGTATTCATTAGTGACTATATAAAACAATTAGCGCAGAATAGCACATCTGCTTCCTTAACCAAAACAGTTCAAATTAACTACCACAACCATTAATGATAACTTAGTTTAGAACATGCTTCATGTAAATAACACTGCTGACTTTTTAAAAATAAAATTATCTTTTAAAGAAGCCAGATAAACAAAAGCTTTCCTGTATTTTAGATGGGATGAAGATTTTGAACACTGCTGACCGTTGTAGCTTCTAATTCTGTGGCTGACTATGATTCAGTAAAAGCCAATTTTGCTTTTATTCATTCATCAGTAAAGGTGGTGTTTGCCACTCTTTGAGAGAAACTGTATTAGGTCTTAATTCATATGCCACTTTTCCATTGCCCATCAAAGGGCCTCCTTGACTTAAATAACTTCAACTGCTTTTCTAAACTGTAAGGATTCTCTGATACATGTGCTATTCCTGCAAGCAATTTTAAATCCATGCATCTTACTGTAGCTCTTAAAAAAGACCTCACCTTATATAAAATGATTAACTAAATAAGTCACTCACTAACATCTCGGTGGACAGTACAAAGTGAGTTACACTAAATATTATCAATAAACTTTAATGAAGACCACGAAAAAGTATATTTAGCTCCACAAAAAAAATCAGGGCTTTGCCAACTCATCATTTTGTTGTGTTTCCAGAACTAGTTTCAGTTGCAATTTACTTGTAAAAAAGGAATGAAGTCTTCTTGCACCAAGTAGTTGCATCCAGGGTTCATTAGAAGATGAACAAACTTTGCAGCATCATCATAGCAGGTCTGAAGTATTCTGAAATGTAAATATTTCCATTTAATACTCTACACAGAAAATTGCTGATGCTACCTTGTACGGGCATCCTAGAGCAAGGCCTATGAAACTGCAACCACAACATTTAATTCAAAAGCTAATTACAAATGTCAAAGTACACTCCAAGTGAACTTATCAAAGCAGTACTGTCTCATACATTTACGTTAAAGGAGGTGGGTACACCATGTTATTGATTACATGAAAGGACATTTTTCAGTTAGAACTGGAAGAACTAGAAAGAAAAAGCATTTTGTCCAGAAATGGCATCGGCAAGTTAGGGCCATGGTTTTCACTTTTCCCATAAACAGCCAGTCATTTACCAAACAGTTTAAAAATCTATAAACACTGTAAATAAAGATTTATTTGCTTGTTTATGTTAAAGTGATGATTTACTTACATTTTCCCAGGTGGAAGTTTGCTGTCAATGCTTGATTATGGGAAAGCGTTTTATTCCCCTTTACAGACTGAAACTCATTCAGAGCTTAAAATATCACATTTCAATTAAAAAATACAGTACTTCTAAAAAAAAGTAATCTACTTACTTCCGCCACATTGCAATGAATTTATGAACTGACACGTATCCTGTTCGTTCACCTCCAGCACAATAAAACAAAGGACCTTTCCAGTAAAGTGGGCATTCACAAGCCTAGAATTAAAGTATACATCAAGTCAGTTCATGGATTGCTTATCTGAGGGTTACTCCCTCATTTATAAATCTTTCAAAAATTAAATTTTACAAGTCTGAAGAAGAAAACATTAAGGTACAGATTTTTTTTTTTTTTTTAAACTGTTTCTGAAACAAACTGCACTCTCCAAAATAATTAATTTTAAGCAACTGCTTTAGGCTAAAATCCAAACGTGGAAAGCAAAACATAGGGCAACTTGCAGCATTCCTAACAGATGAATGCAGTCACATGCCTGCTCTGTCCACGCTCCAAGCAGCTGAACAGAGTCCATGCTAACAAGCTGCGCTAAAGGGCTGGGTATCTTTAAGCTGAGCTCAAGACAGCACAGTTATACAGCTTCTGAACTGGAGCAAGTTTACATTTGTCTGGCTCAAAGGATGGCTCAACTCATCTGCATTGTTCCACACGCATGCACATCATCTATCCAATTTGAAGTAGTAGGCTAGCCTGCCCTGAGCAGCAGTATCTTGCTTCAGAATACCCAACAGTTACACCTTCACGACTTCGATGCTCCCACATATACCTACAGTGCTGCTTCTCCGTCTGCTCCAAGCTTCCTCAGTTGTAACAGCGAAGTACCCATCTCCCACCTAAAATTGACTATGACTTGGAGTAGTCAGACATGCTGGCACCTCTGAGAATCTCATGTGGATCTCAAATAAGGTTGTGAATACCACAAGATGTATAAGGTCACTGGAGCAAAAGGACAGTTACTTCTCATGCGATAGTTTAACCAGTACTTTAAAAAAAAATTAAGAAAAAGTGAGTTTGATGAATACTGTCCTCAGACTGAGAGGCTTTTGCGTGTGCTTCAGGAGGGTGCCTTTCATCACTGAACTGTAGGTGACTGGACCCTTCCACCTTTCTTGCTGAGAGGGAAGGGTCTCTTCTGCCTCTCCCCACTTCTATGTGGAAGAGAGCCGTGGAAGGCGGGAATACTGTCGTTCAGCTTAGCAGTTAAACACTTCCAGTGAGGCAAACAAGGAGTTTCTGAACCCCCAGTCCTGCTCTTGTGAAAAGTCTTTTTTTCTGTTTTCTAGACCCTGGACTTTAAATACAGAGTGACAGCAACAGGGATGAGAACCTGAGAGTCATTACCAAAACCATGACTTGCAGTGATATTTCAAGCAGTGATTCAATATAACACAATGGCAATTTAAGTTTAATTTAACCAGCTTATTGTCCATTACACCAAAGTTAAAAATATTTGCTGCTTTCTAAGCCTAGTATTTTGTCACTCTACCATAACTCTAAATTAGCTCTTCAATAATAACTAGAGGGCTATAATCTCAAGTTACCAAACCATTCTGTCTTTCAGTGTCTTTACAACGGAGGTACATGACACTGCCAAAGGAGAAAAAAAAAAAACCAGTGTGGGTGCCTGAAAACAAAATGTGTATTAACAGTGTTTTTGCCTTAAGTCTGGTGGTCAATACAAAATGCAGAACATACAACGTGCCCTTCAGTATTTGGCTGTTTACGCAACTAAAAAAAAAACCACAGGTCAAGTTTTGTTTTAATGTTTCTTTCTTTTTGTAAGCAAAATGTAGGGCCATTTGAGACATAGTTACCACAAAGATTTCCACACATAACTGTGCTATCAACAATGTTGAATATGATGTCTTACTGGTACTACCTTGTAGGAGATGAAAACACATAATGCAAGAAAACACAGCACATAGAACTCATGTTTCCTTTCCATAGGTGTACAGTACTAAAAGCAGACAGCCAGCAAGTTCTCACCTTTGCAACCTTCCCCATGTCTTCTAATGTTGCCCTCTCATTTGGAAACTCAGAGAAAGTTCTCTCAATTTTGGCAATCACAGCATCTATATTCACTTTTTCCTTAGGACATCCTCGAGGAAAATAGAAAGTTGGAATGTTTTGACTAAGTGATGGCGGCAAAGTTTCTTCCTTCTTTGTCTGAACCTAAATAGATATACACATTTGACAGTCAGGTACAGTGAAATCAGGTATAACAGTCACCCTCAGATGACTTGAATCTCTTGGTATTATATGTTACAACACACCTTCAGAAAGATTTCTGATGATAGGCTGAATAAGCTATTTAAGAATAAGAGCACATTGGAAACATTCATGAGTATTTCCAAAAACTCATTTAGAAAGATTTCTAGGATGTTAAAAATTTAATAAAAACAACTTCAGTCTTCAACATATCAAATTTCAAGATTAATACACCAGACAGCTTCTTGAGACTTCTGAAATAACTCGGGTTATATCATCAGTTTCAGAAGAAAAAACTTCAACTTTTAGCTTAACAGACAGGTCATGAAAGAATTTGCTTTTGAAATACTTCTAGTTTTACAGCTTCAAACTTTTGAAATAAGCATGACAACTTTCTTACAAACCACCAACCTGTTTAATTTAGTTACAGTGAAGATGGTTGTGGGGTTTTTTTGATGCTAAAAAATGTGTGACTTTATGAAGTAAATGATTCCTGCAGAGGGATTTTTTTTTTTTAAACTAGACACAATTATGGCATGAGAGCTTAGAAATCTGTTTCTCAAGAATTTGTGATATACTGTACTACTAATAAAAATAGATGACCTGTAACTTATTTATTTAAATGCATTTAGCTTCAGTAAAGAAGAATTTACCTTGTACTTAGTTTCCAAAAGAAAGTCCAATAAGACAGAGAAACAAAGATAACAAGCAAAGTAACAATAGAGTTATGTGGCAACTCAAAATTAGCAATTAAACGTTAAGTCTTTCATCCCAAGACAACTGTTCAAATGTAAAAACAATGGTTAATACTATAAGGCGGCTCATCCTAGTGTTACATATGTTCAATATCCTGAATTCCATCTTTCATTTCCACCCAGAATTGGCAGAAAAAAACCAACCCCTCCCCCCAAAATACCCAAAACTCCAACCCTCATTTTACTCCTTATCTGTCACCTTTGTCAAAGTGCCCATAAAGACACCCAGCCTTTCTACCACAATCAAAATCCTTTCTTAAGTCAGTGAAAGAACTAGGTGCTTATGGACAGCAGATTTAATTTACAGGGTTCCAACCCACGAGCCTTCACTGGAATGCTACACATGCTAAAAAAAGCCTGAATTAACCTTTCTTTCCCCTCCTCTGCATTTGGGCCAGCATTCTTGTTCACAGCTGCAGAATTACCTCAACTGAGTTACAAGTTTTATTTCATAGAAGAAAAAGGTACCTTAAGTCTGTGACACCTAAAGTCAATGTCTCATTTTCTAAGAATCCTGTAAATTACAACTTTTGATACCTTGTCATTAGTTTAGTGGTCCAGGTAATGAGGCATGAGCTCAGAACAAGAGTGCCACTGGGCATCAAAAATCCCTTCCAACTGTAGACTTTCAAACTTTTGGGAAGAATGAAGAGAGCAACATTTTATTCTCCAAGTAACATTACCACCAGCACTACAAATAACGTATACAATTGGATTAACACCTTCTCTCCTCCTAGAAACCCAGCATCAGCACTTCAGTAGAGCCCTAGGCAGGTACCCTATGCAAAACCAGACTAAAGACCTGTTCCATGGACTGGTACCACACAACCCAATAGCTAGCATGTTTTTGAGCACTGACAATCAAACCATCTTTTACTTAACAGAATCAAACTCTTATACTCATTCCAAATGCTAAGGTTATTTTATTTTATTCCCCCTTTTCCCCATTTCCAAGATCAGCCACTCCCACATGAGCTGCTCAAATTGCCACGGAAGCAGCCGGTGTTCCAGTTCTTCAGAGATGCCCCATGAGGTCTGCCTCAGCTGAGAAAAGGGTAGATGTCAATTATGGACTACTAACATCCCCTGAACCTTTCGGGTAACATGAGGTAAATCAGTATTTCAGGAAAACCTAGTACAGACAGACAAGGCATTTTTAAAATCCACAGCTAGGAAAATTTAGAGCCTCAGAGTAGAAAAAAGTTTCTTTTAAAAGGAAAGGTAGGGGCAGAGGGAAGGCTACATTGGAAAAGGTCCCAAGAAAAGAAGAAAGACTATCAACAGAACTACTTTTTCATCAGAAAGTTTATATTTTCTCAGAAACTACTAATTTACTACAGATACCTCAGAGTACACCATAAATGATTTCCATTAGCCCTGGTTAAAACCTGTTCTTAAATGCATGTGGAGATCTCAGTTCAGGATTTATAGCAAGACTTATGCTGGTACATGTAACTTCCTTGGGTGTTATTTAAGAGTTACACAATAAAGGGTTTTTATTTATTTATTTTTCATCTTTTTATCTGTTGTAAACACGTTCCAGACCATCATTATGAGGAAGAAGTTAAGCAACTGATTCTGAAGACAGACATATAGGTAAAAAAAAAAAAAAAAAAGATTTTTGTAAGATAAAAATGTTATGTTTAAGCATGACTTTGAATTCAGCATGCTTAGTGTAAAAATATATAATATTTAATCTGTAAGACTATATTTATTCAACTCTAAAACCAAGTATAGAATACAAACATCTCACTGCAAGACAAAATAACTCTCCCTATATTGAAAGATGTTGCCTATTTCTACATGCTGGTTTCTCAAAGTCAGTGAAAGAAGAAACTATAAAAATGCTTCATTTGCATTAGAAAGTGTATGATCACTTCCCAATCATTTCTGACAGATTTATTTGGTGCCTACATATAGGCATCTAGTGAGAATACCATCTAGGGCACAACCCAAAATGCCCTTGAATATTCCACGTGGTATCCAGCAGCCAGCTCAGAGCCCAGCTCTCGCTCTGTATCTGCTGCGCAGACGTTCTGAGCACGCTAATGCTTCTTAAATGCCACTAGCAGTTTGCAGTTGGACAACTGAATTGTACTGTTAATGTCAGTCAACACAGGGATAAGAGCCTGTACCAAAGAAAGAAACAGGTCATCCAAAACTATCAGCTCCAATTAATGCACTATAAAGTTAGTATTACATCTCCTCTCTTTCCTCACCTTCCCAAGAAGGCCCAGGGATTCCTCTCTTCTCTCAGCCTGAATCCCATCCAACAACCAAAAGGCTCCTTGTACAACTGAGGCTGCTCTGCTGCATGCGCTCTAATGAAGAAACGCATGATACTAAAAGGGGCTCGGATAGCTCCGCTGCTTTTGTAATTTCGGCTAGTTACTTCTGTAGATGCACACATTGTACAGCTGATGAAGAGAGTCAGTTCTGTTATTTCAGGGCAATTAAAATGCACTAATTGTGTGAGATTAAGCTGTTCTAAAATGAATTAGAACTTTAACCTGGGAATTTCTTCATTAACAAGAACTGCTAGAAGTCTGCTAACATCGAATCTTTGAACTGAAAATCTGAAGCAATAGTCCATTATTCTTTTTACGCAACTATTCCATTTCAGTGGTCAATTTGACATTTAGAAAGTGATCTACATTTTTTTATGGCTTTAAGTTAAAACCTTTAATACTGGTACCAGTAAGCTAAATTGATGAAAAAGAGACTGGTTTGGTAAGTGAAGATTTTCACTGTAACTTGCCAAGAAATAGCACAAAAAAAAAAATAACATGCTTGGAGGTAAGGATAACAGCTGTATAAGCTTGTAAACTCATACAAGCAGATGTGGGCTGCAGTGTCAGGACCGAATGGCGCATTAACCTTTGCAATAAATATGCGTAAAGTCCAGAATCTATAATTGTATTGTAAAGTTGCCACTGCAGTTTAAATCTTACATAAAAGATGGGAAGTGAGGATTCCTTGAAAATTCCTTGTTTGTAAACAAACTTATGTAAGATTCGTCTATAAGAGAATTCAAGAAAACCTTTAATATATAGCCAGTTTTCATTCCTGACATATACAACCATAAGGACTGTTCCCAGTTATCCAACACTTATCTGCCTTGACTTTTACGGAGGAAGAAGTGGAAATTTATATCCTAATGGGGTCACTGTTCAAAGGGAAATTTTCCCATTTTACTTTGCAACTCTCCAGACACTTTTCCAGCTGTTGCCAGTGAATGGAAAATAAAACCATTATTATAATTACAATATAGTAATACGTTAGTAAATACCAGAGAATATGGATACACCTCACTCCAAAGACAGAGGTTCAGTCTTACTGCTAGTCTTCTTATATCTACCAACAGATGAGTTGCACTCGGCAGTTTACTTGGTTCTAAGCAAAAATGAAGACAGCAGGGATTTTAAAATGAGGTGCCCTTTTCCCTCTCTCTCAACTGAAAGAAAGAGCTGACACTACGATGGAGTTCTTCAACAGGTTGTATTTCTGAAATAAAAAAGAAGGGGCTGCTTGTTCCCAGATATTTTAAGACTGTATACTCAGTCAAGTCTAGATCTACATCTGCACATAGAGACTACCACCCAGAAGTACTGAACCCCACAAAAGGGTTGAATATGTGGATTCAAACGTAAGTGAGTGAAACCTCACTTAAAAAGGACTGGAAAAGGAAACAAGATAAATAAGTTGATGAATGTAATATATTTTAGACACCTTACTGATTAAGGCACAAGCTCATTGAACTGATTTGATACTTGCATTGTTTTGACATGACTAGAGAAAAAGATAACTTCATTCAGAAATGCTGATGCTTTCTAGTATCTGACAGACACCAACATTTGTTATGCCGGTTTCTCTAAAAAAAAAAAATTTAAAACATTTACAGAGTTAGTGTTCAGCTCTTGCTGTATTATTTGATATGAATTTCCATAAGGATGTCCATATTAGAAAAGAGTCAATGGAATACATACAACAGGGTCAAGACAATAGGACCCAAAAAAATTCTACCTCACATTTATGGCCAACTTCACATTAAGTTTTTATTAAGAAATGGTACACCACAATCCCAAACAAAAAGTGGCATTAAATATTGAAAATACTATAAAGAGATTTTAACCTACCAAATAGGTAAATGTTTGGTTCAAATCCTTACTATTTTTAACTAGGGAATTAAAAAAAAAGGAATGTTGCAATACTTCTCAAATGTGCAATGCATAAGTTAATCTAGCTCTTCAGTAGACTGGGTCTTCTATTCTTACATATCATACTTTATGCTAATGTTACCTGGGTAAAAAGCAGTGCATAATAAGCTAAGAGGATTTTCTGCAGAGGCATGCTATTCAGCCTTTTAAATCCTAATATCCCTGCAAACACCCACGTACAATGCTTATAAACCACCCAACAACAAAAGCAGACACTGCGTAAAGTTCCCTGATATACAATAGAAAGTGGAAGTCAACACAGAGACCCAATAGCACATGAACTTGAAAATTCTAAGCTTATGCTATGCTATTTTTTTTAAATTAAAAGTCTCTCCTTTATTAAACTCAGTAAATTCTTAGAGAATACAAGGTGTACTACAGTCTATCAAAGCTAAATGGTAATTGTGAATGTAAGAAAATGTTATCAGTAAGCAGGCTCAAAAGGAGTACCTGATCAGCCTTCCTGTCTCTGTTCTTTTTATTAGCCATCAGTCCAAGTCTGACCAATAAAGTCTCAAGAATATTTCTGCTTTAACTTACTATCTGATTGCACTGTGAAACTTGACATTTCCCTCTAGATAAGGAAGTGACATGATCAGTAGTTTTATAGAATTGAAATCTTGAAAACACCAGATAAAAAATTTATGCTACTGTTGTCTAGAAAAGGGTTCAGTCTCATTTAGAAGGAAAAGACATTAAATTAGAAAAATCTGTTCCAAGACCTCATGTTAAAGTGCCTTCAAAAATCTGTTTCAGGATAGGTAAAGTAAGCTTACTACCAGAACTTCCCTAAGGACAAGCCCAGAGAAACATCTCTTCTGTAACACCAGCTCTCTTGACCTTGTGGCAGACATTCATATTTCCAATTATCTAAGTTAAAGAAGTGATGTTTTCTCCTTGTTCTCTGTATGCTCTTCATTAGCCTCTTTCTAGCCAAACTAAAAAGACAGATTTATTAATGCAAGAGTTCACCGACTGTATCACTTCCCATTCAGCTTGACACACTTAATGGTATTTTTTCCTCTGTGGAAGATGATCCTTTGACAATTTAAAGCCTTCAAAATTAATTTTTTTCCAAACTAGATTTCTCTAAAATCTAGCTATTGCCCTGAAAAATAGCTTGAAAACAGTAATTTTATCTGAAAGCTTAATAATGAAGTTTCACAGCACAGCAGAAGGCAAGCTACACCACAGTACACCCGCATCTTGCCCCACTCCTGCCTACGGACTTTACTGACCCATGTGTCAGTACTAGTGATAGTGAAGCAGTATGGTGAATTGCCTCAGGTCACCAAGACAGCTAAAAAGTAAAGTTAAAAAAACCTATTTGTCCTCATCCAATCTCACACAGTTGATTCCACTTAGAAGCAACATGGTTCTGATGCTAACATAAGGAAGATTAGAGGAATACTGTGGCAGTATTGTTTGAAATAAGCTTACATTAGGCTTAAAACCATGCTAAGATTGTGATTCATCTTGCCTAACTTGGTCAGAAGGTTAAGACATATGTGAATGATTAGGTTCAGGGAGACACCTACAGAGAATGAACCTATGCTAAAACCAGGTGTTGGGGTATATATGCATAAGTCTTTCCTCTGCCAACAAACATTTTAGTCCCACTTGCTTCCTCCTGTCCTGGACTTCAGTTTGCTATCCTTCAGTCACGGTCTGGCAGCTGTTTTTGGATGTGCTATAGAGACTAATTTTATCATACATGCTCCTCTTTCCTTTCCACAGTAAGAGATAAACATCTATTAATTTTAACCCTGATGCAGTTTTAGACTAGTTTGCTTTAACCTTAACTCAGATCAGTTCTCCAATCCAGTTTGGTTTGTAGTCACTTAAAATTTGTGCTACAATGAGGGGGAGGAAATAGAAAAATTAATACACTTTTCCATAAAGTTCTAGCCATATACTATTAGAAGAAAAAAAAGTACTTCAAACTACACTGTTTGATTTTATACATAGTGGTCACCTGAATTAACACAAGGGAACAGGGTTCAGCAACCCTCCGAATGCAGTCTGTGTTCCAGTTAGCGATACCGTGTTCACCTTCAGCTTCCGACCAGACAAACATGTTGGGAGTCTCCTGCCTGCGCGCCAGGTTGCGCGCTCATCTCAGTTTTACACAGATTGACTGCTATCGTTCTCATCTCATTTATGCATGTTCTTGGCAGTTTACTCTCAAGTCTATTTCTGTACAAAAGCCTATGGTCATTTGGTCTTGTGATTCAATGGAAATGATAATCCTCAATGCTAAACTGACCTTACTCTAGACATGGAGCCATACACTGCTCTGTTCCATTTTGGCAGAATTAAAGTACCCTGAGTTTCTGGGATTGACATGTTCCAGCAAGTAGCAATTCCATGAGCAAATCAAGAGAGATTCACTGAGGTTTAGAGCAGTTATGAGTCTAGGATCCTTCATGTTACAACAGTAAAAATGAAGTCTAAGGAAGACCCTAGACTTGCACAACAACTTGCAGAAGTACTCAGAGGAATATGATGGAGTTAGAACTAGAGTGCCGTGGCCTAAAAATATATTCAATTTCTTACTTGCTGTAAGCATATAAGAACAGCTCTAAGGATGGAAACCTTTTGCATATTTGGTTTAACTGTATGTCAAACTCATTGTGTTCAGAAGTTCATAGTGCAATGTTACTGTAAGTTGCAATAAAGCAAATGGCAAATCTAACTAATCTGTTCCCTCTTCGTCAACTGACGTCCCGAGTCGGGCAAATCTCTTCCTGGTTTGGCAACTGGCGACCAAACTACAAATAGAAAGCTCAGAAGAGTTAGCTGGTTTGCATGGTCTTTGTTTTTTTAATCACTCGGTATCAAATTCTACTGTACCTTTAGTGCAGTAACTCACTAGTAATGTGGCCCATGTTGAGAGCAAACATCAACTTCAACAGCAAAATATCAATCCTTCTAGAGTATCCCCAGCTACCGAGTGGCAGGGATAAGAAGCTACATTCATTTTACAATTCAATGTTGGAAAGTTCAGCTTAATAACAAACTAGAATTCAGCTCTATTTTTTCACTGAAATACTGTTTGTATGGTAACCTCTGATTTTGAGGCAAAAAAAAGATTTTGTTAGTTGTTTGCTACCTGAAGCTAATTTCTCCCCTTAAGTCTCAAGGCAGCAGAGTAAGAAGTAGTTCAGCTAATTACTCTTAGTTGCATGATAGCTAGGAAAAGAAGCATCCCAGCAGTTTCAGTGAAACTGCTATGGTAAGGGCCATCACTAGATAGTATTGAAAGTCTTACTAAAGCTTAAAGAATTCTTTCAAAAGTTTTTGATAGTGGCACAACTATCAGTAACTCTTTTCCCCTTTAATTTAACCAAGCCATATTTAAACAGCCAAAATGAGCCTCAAGAGAAAGCCACCGAAGCCTCAGTATTTCAGCAGAGCATGCAAACTTTGGACCATCTATACAAACCTATTTGGGATAGTGTGTTAGCTCTCATGTAGGAGGAGACGGTAGGTAGTGGCATCCAGGAAAAGCTTCCACCTGAAACTATGAAATACATTCCAGACACACCATCTTGCACATTAAAACTAAAAATGCATTCAACTAAAAGCATGTGTGAACGGTCACCACAGACAAGTCATATTACATGCACACATACAAAAGTGGCATGCGATAAACAAACACTGGCAAAATTTTAAATGGTCAAAAACTAGTTTTTGCTAGTTCAGTGAAGACTGAACTCTCCATCTGAGATAAATTAGCATCACTTTTCTGCGTGATACCTAACCATTACAGCATGCACTTCCCAATCTCCTCACTTTCAGTGATATATATGCTGCACTAACAGATCTCTTACCCAAGTTCTACAACTCCGAATTTGGAAATACCAGGATTCTCCCAATTTGCAGTTTGGTATAGCTGACATAGACAAACCATGCAGTCGTGCTGGGAACTGGAGGATGCTATTGCAAATATATTATTGCTGTAGAAACACCTCCAAACATGGCTGCATATGTTTGATTTTTTGTACAGGCACATAGAGCTTCAGCATCAAGAAAGTTCCAGTTACGCAGTTAGAAAGAGTTCAATGATTTATTCAGAAATGCCCTGGGCTGGGGATGGAATGGAAGAAGGAAGGAGTTGTTACCTCTCCCCCAAAGCCATGAGCTCAAGAGACCTTTGTATATTACATGCATGTCCATCAGTAATTTGCTTCATTTGCTGGCAAAACTTTTACCAAAGGCTTTAGAGGTAGGATCCTCTAACAGTTTGCTGTGGCTGACCAGTGAAAATACTTTGGCCCCTACATATGCTCTGCTAATTTACGAAAGGAAAAAGGTACATATTATAAAATGGAAAAAAAGGAAGATTCTTCAGAATAATCTACCCTGTGAAAGGCAACTTCTACATTTTGTGGTAAGACAGAAGCAGTGAAAAATATTAGTCACTGGCTGTGAGCTGTTGTTAAACAGCCTCCATTTTATGCATTATGTCAAATCAAGTATCCCAGTCACTATCCAGTTTGTCATAGTTGCAGCTTTCTCAGAAAATACTGTGATTCTAGGTTAAATCAGTGCTCCTACTCTTCACCGGTATATTGTTACCCCAACTGTTTTCAGGAGACAAGCTGGTAAGAGCCTCCTAGTACATGACCATTTTGATTGTACACAGCCAATGGACCACACTGGGACTCACTACCTGCAAAGGAGTCATGACAGCCTAAGCATCATTTTAATGGGGAAAAAACTGACAGCCAGTTACACCTGAGGCAATTGTAACATTTGTCTACAGAAAACAGCCCTTGTCAGGACAGGCCATCAGTTCAACATCAAAAGTAACAAATAGGGCTAAGACAGACATCCACTTAATTCTTAAACTCTGCAATAGCTTCTCATCCTTCCATGTTTACAACAAGTTTCAATCACTCAATGTGACTGAGCTTAGGAAAAATCCACTCAAACAAGGAAAATATCAACAAGCTCAGCCTTGTTACTGTGCTGCAGAGCCAACAGTTGGAGCAAGTATTCTGTCAACTTCTTGTCTAGCAATGCCCCAACAAATTCCGATTTGGACAATTGTGAAAACAATCTCGTATCCCTCTTACCCTGTAAAAATTGAAGGATATTTTATATGAAGAGCTGCCAAACTGTTTCAGGCATTCTAGCACACAAAGTACCACTGTTAACAGTCATAGAACATCTACTATTGGGAGCATTAGTGATTACAAAGGTATGGGAAGTATGTTAAAATGGAGAAAATGCTAGTGAAACTTTTATTCCAAGGGAAAAATAAATAAATCGGAGCTCTTCCATGTCTGAATTGTTGAGTCAAAAAACAGCTGCAGAGGGAACTGACATCTAGACTCTTAAATCATGCATGTAAGAAAAGTAAGCTGCAACAAACTTGCACCATATTGGCTTGTCTACAGAAACAGTACACATTTGCATACCTTTATTACCAGCCACGAGCAGGTAAACAAGCTGCTACCACAGGGCAGCCAACACATTTTAAGCTTGAACCAGGAGTCTGCTGCAGAAGTGGTAAAAAACTACCAGTTTGCTTACAGCTTCAAGAGGCTAGAGCTTAAGACCTGGCAAACCATTAGCAACAGACCATTGGTGGAAAACCTCTCGTCTTAACTGGCCAGCCTCAGCAGGCAGCTTAGATATTTTCTTCTATTTTAAATGTTGGCATCTACTCCAGAAAATTGGCATTCTATCAGCAAACAAGCATCAAGTGTAACAATTAGCTACAGCTGGAATGAGATGTCTATCCCCCCCGCCCCTGCAAACACTTGGGTTTTGTTCTTCAAAAAAACATTTGTGTGCCTGATGTAAAACCATTATGTAAAAATGGATATCAGGTCCTCCCTCTCTGGTGTTAAAAGGTCTCCAAATGATGTTAAATTAGAAAACTGATGTTAATAGGAAAGCTGGCCTGCCAGAGACCTCTAATCATTACACAACCTACTTCTGTGACTATAGTTGTAAAACTAACTGCCTCACTTAAACTTTTTAAAGTTCATTTTACCTCAGAAATGGGAATGTTATCTTCATGACTGGAAGAATCAGTGCACTACAGCACAACCACACACCAGCCCAGCGCACATTAGCACCTACAAGCTCTGTGTTCATTGCCATCTTGAACATGCCACAAGCATGGATGCAGCATTTTTGTCACAGAGGAGTGCAAAAGCGATCGAGAGGCACTAATGTCTAAACTTACTTCACTCAGAAGGAAAGTCAATCTTGTGAGGCACTGCAGAAGTTGAAGAAATAGTTCTCATACAGCTGACATAAATAGCATGTGTAAGCAGCATTTAGTATCATTAACAGGTGGTCATGGAACTAGCAGTTCTCCATTTCCACACTGAGGTGGGACACATACAACTACAAGAATCACCAAGCAGTAACAGCAGATAAAGGCATGATGCATTAAAAGTATCAGAAAATACACCAGCACTCAGTTCTGGCACTGACATTCAGAGGATTAGTTCAAGATTTAGGCCAGCTTCCCCCCCCCCCCCCCCCCCCCCTCCTTTTTTTTAAATCATCACATTCAGCACAAATGTATTTGACTTTACAAAAGTCTAGTTTTAAAGTTAGAACTCAACTGTTCTACAAGGTGGTGTGGCCTCTAAATAGCAAAAAATACTTATTTTCCTAGTTTAGCTAACACTGAGTTATATGGGTACAAGCATGTCACTGTACACAGATGTATTTTATTCTGCTATAATTTTGTTTCCAACTTCAGACATATTTTCCTCACACAGCCTGGGTAATGACACTGCTTATATTCCAGCTCTGACAGGTAGGGATGTCACCAGCTGCTGGCTAAAACACTGTGCTCAGCTATCAGCAGGTAATAAGCCTTTCAGTTCACATCTTTAAGTTGCTACTACATTTGACATGGTGATAGTTTCTTCTCCCTCCAAAGTTTCAAAGAAATTGATGAGCAAGACCGACACGGTGCCTCTTCAAGTGCTGCACTTCCAGTTCACTATACTCCACAGGTGTTAAATTACCTAAGAAAGATCTTTCTTACAAAGCAAGACCAGGAGAAGATACACTGAGGTTTTATTGAGTTTTATGCAGAGTTATCTATTCAAAAATTCAGGTCCCCAAAGTAACAGAGAGCATTTCAACAGTTGTGTATTGTTTTATCTTCCTTTTGAGAAAGTGATCTTTCCAGAAAGCCCTATTTTGATCAGTTTCATCAATTTCCATTAATAAATGCAACCACTGAGCAACAGCCTGCTCCACCACTTTCCAGAGCCACCCACCTCACTACTGGTTGTCTATTTAAAGATTTTCGTGAAACTTGATTTGCTATGCTCCGATGACCACCCCTTCCAAAACGCAGGGGATTACTTACACAGATTACTGACATGGCTCTATGCAAAAAGCCACTGCCTTCGCATTCCTAGAACCTGTGCGAGACCCAGTCACTCCGACCCACCTCAGAGCAGATGTTGAGCCACATGTTCTCATCCACCACCATTACTCGTTTTTTTTGTTTTAAGAGGTTAGCTTTAGTAGCACTAAATCTCTTCAGGAGAATCTGCCATTTGTTTAAGAAGTTATGGAAACTGCATGGACATGAAAAATTGTAAGAGTGTAGTAAAAGTATAAAAAAACAGATTGGCTTCCATTTCTGCTTGATTTTAGCATTCTAATTTTACATCATATTCATGAACTGTTCTGTCCGAAAGCCAATATTACAGTGGTATAGGAGGTTGTAAACTCCAATGGCAATGAAGCTTAGCAACTGAAATGAGAAAAAAACTTCAAGTTATTCTACAAAAGCTCTAAGCAGTCTTTAATTTCAATATGAAATTTCTTAAATGATTATGTAGATGATGAATAGCTATTCTTTGAAATGCACCTAACCCATGAAGACAACTTGAAATTAACATTAACATGAAGTGTCAGGTAAAGAATGTCCATCATCTTCTATACCAACAGCTATCAGCACTCACATTTTGGATTTTTAAGATACTTTCAGAAAGGTCTCCTCAAAATCCTGAAGTTGAAGTGAAGTGCCATTTAAAAAAGGAACCTCGGATAAAGTATTTCGTATCAAACTGAGCAAAGACAAACATCAGATTTTAGTTTTATACTGCTATTAAGTCTGTTTTGCCTACAGAATTTTGTCTGTAATATAATTGAGTGGTTTAACATTATTCTACAATTGCCATTTACTCAAGAAGTGCAAGTCTGGTTAAAAGTGAAGAATATTTGTTCAGTTCTGCATCGTAAGTTTATAGCCAGCAGCATGCTAAAACAGAAAAAACCCTACAGATTAGACAAGCTGTCTTCTAAAGTACTTAGTTGCTAGCAGATATGCATTACCATACTACATTGAGATGTTTTCTAGCTCAATATAAAAAAGCCCTGTAAAAGTGCAAGTGATCCAACTATCATTCAATGAAAGACAGATCAAGTTAAGGGGCACCACACAAGGTAATAGTGTGTTTGTTTACAACAGGATGCCATGACTAGACTAAACTTGCCTCATGCTCTGAGTGCCTAAATATTAATTACCGAAAAGTAGCAGTATCAGTTAAGATAGTATTTTCTTTTCCTGCTGTCTCTAGTCAACAAGTTTCCTTTCTCTGTCTCCAGCACAAAAGATTCAAGTCGTAAAATCCTTTCATTCACAAGTTTATGCTGAATAGCATAAAACAGCAGGGTCAGCACTTGCATTCTGCTTTGCACAAAGAAATAAACATTGCTTATATAGCTCAGCTGAAACAAATCTGAAATAACGTAGACAGCAGAAGGCTAATGCATTTTTAGGGTCATAGGGCTCTATGGCCCTCTCTTGAAGGTCACTTGCAAGGGACACTAGTGCACTGAATTCAAAATTAAGTAGCAGGCTATTTTTAGAATGATTTTAAAAGCCAGAAATTCTAAGATAATATAATTTTTATTCAACTGTTAAACTTTACTCAATTAAAAAAAGGGTAAAAAAAGTCACACATACCATCACTGATATACCTTTAGTACATGAATTAGAAGTGAGGGTGAGGTAAGGACAAAGTGAATGCTTTCACATACCACCAAATGCCTTAAAGTTAATGTGTTTGAGGAAATACCAACATTCAGTTTCTCCAATAAAATAGTTGTATGCTTCTCCCCCTCGCAGAAGATAATCTCTTTGAACATTTACTCTAAGTAGTTTTCCTTCTAATTGTATGTTTCAAATGCTTCGATTCTCAATTATGAGCTCACTTTAAAATGGTGGATTTAACTCACTGCTACAAAACAGCAGAGGCACACGTGTGAACCATGTAGCAACAACTGATCTCACCCAAGTACAAAGTCCAAAATAAACATAATCTAAAGGAATTCAGGATCACCATGTAAGTATGAAAACACCTTTTAACATATTATGTTTGAGCTAGTAAAGTTACAGCCTATTTCAGTGTATTTTATACGCCCAGTTGCAGTAGAAGGCAAATTAAAACCCCTGGGGAAATGCATGCAGATTATGGAAAACAGTCCTTAAAAGTCTAATAGCATTAAGCACACCAACTTTCCACTGCATATGCCACTGTGCAAACATCATACTTTATCTACGCGACATGCTTCAGTAAACTCTCCCTCATTTTTTGTTTGCAGAAAACTACCTGCACAGTACTTCTGGAACACAGAAAAATCATCATATATGGAACAGTATCAAAATCCTGCTAGCTGAGGAAGAACTTGCATGTATTTCCCGCAATTCGCGTGGTTGTGAAGGTGCAACTGACAACAATAACTTAATTGTATAAGAACTGAAAGACAAACCTGGACCTGCTGAAAAGCTTTCAGTCTCTTCTTGAATCTAGAAGGTAAAACAAAATCACATCCTCGAGCTAGCAATGCCAACTCCTTTCTTAGATCAGGATCTTGCCGCAAAGAAATCTCCTTTATCCTCATGCTTTCGGATTTCATATAATGTCTCTGTGTGCCAGTCCAGGCACTTGAGTCCCAGTAAATAGCAGAGCTGTTGTATTATCACGCAGTGCCACTTAAAGCAGCAGCTGCGCCCGAGTTCTGTGATATTATAAGAGAGTCAGCTCAACTTCGCCTGCTCCATACATTAAAGGGAACTTGGCTGGAATCGCAAAAACAGATTGGAAAGTCACTTTGGGGGCCTGCCCTTTCGTACGTGCATTCCAAAGTCTAAATGGGACAGTATGGAAAAAAACAAACCTGTTTGGAGGAGCATCTATAAAAGCAGCTTCCAATTTTAAAAAAGCAAGCCTTAGAGGAATGCAGAGAGGCCAGCCGTGGTCATTTTGTAGCTTCCTCCTCCTCCCATCCCCCTCAGCTTTTCCTTCTGTCACAAAACACTCACTGTCTAGCTTCAATGAAGTACCTCACCGAAGGATAAGGCTTATTACACAGCAATTAAATTCCTTTTAACTCTTCAGTCCTTTAGCAGGAACCCTATTACACTAGGAAAATGAAGGCGACAACAGAAAAAGCTGCAGACAGACTTTGAGTGGCTCACAATTTCATGGAATAGATTTTTTTACATGCATCTAGATCTAAGTTACCGTATCACAAGCAACTAATCATTCAAACGCTAAGGCAGTAGCAGAAGCGAGGCAAATGTTACCACAATGAAATGCTGCTTTAAATCATGTTTTACAGAAAAGCTACATTAGAAATATCAATGATGTAGCAAAATCTGAAAAAAGTTGACAGGATACTTTTTTTTTTTGCTTAAATAGGAGTTTTATGAACATTAAGATCCACATACTAGATTGCATACCTGCCACATTTCATTAGCACTAAAGTTAGATTCAGCTACCACTATTTTCAGTTTATTGAATCTCAAATACATTTTATGAGGGGGTGAGGCCATGTTTTAGCCCACAGCAATCTTCTTCCCAGAAACAGAAATCTGATAAGCTTTTGTGGAAATTAGTGACCTTCTGCCCTTCCTCCTTTATGGTTTTATGTACATTAGTTGATAACTGGTGAAGTTTTCACATTTTAAATGGGTATATCTTTACCATAGCAATCTTTAGGAAATGCTATTATTTTGATGAAGTTTTTTCAAATATCACTGTTGTTACAGCTATGGGTATGGCAACTCTTGCTATTCCAGTTCAAGCTGTGAACACTCTTAGCACCCCCAAATTCTCCAAGATGTTGGTATGTTGCCCATTCATTATCTGTACCTCATCATGCACAAGTTTAAGCATAAAAGATCTGGCTAGTCTTACTCTGTCTTCATCCCTCATGATCTAAATAAGGCCACTTTTTTGATTACACAAAGATGTACACAGCCCAAGAAAAACTAAAACAACTCTTTCACCACTAAGTTCTAGATCTCTCTTACTGAGCTGCATTATTTTACCCCCACGCTGTGTTATCTATAATCTTTAGCCCTATTCATCCATTCATAGCCATGCTGTCATGTAACAATATATTAAAACCTCACAGTAAATATCCTTGTAAGATTAAGAAAAAGAAACTATGAAAAAGTACTAGTGAAACATGATTTGTCTTAATTGGATCCTTTTTAGTTTATCACACACTGTTAGAAAGTAAATGACAACAAAAAGCCTGTTTTCTTGTTTTTAAATTAGTATCCAGCTTTCCCCACTTGCTTCTTTATTGCAACTCGTTATGAAGATATTTATTTCTTTCGGAAGTGGGAGAACAAGAAAGGAATTGACGAGGCAAGAGTCAGACATGTTGTCGTTGGCATGACCAGACTATCAAACGGCATCGAGCAAAACTGGCTGTCGCTCAGTGTCTTAGGAAGATCAAATCAACTAACCTGCGATAACCCTCGGGCCACAGGGAAGCCAGCAGGGAGCTGGGCACACAGCACACAACAGCAGCACGCCTGGAACTGGAGACGAAGGACTGAGGTGTTAGAGTAGGAGAAGAATCCTACTCTGGCAACAGCTACCCGTTCCAGACCAAGATGTTTGGGGAAGGTCAGGAAGGTTGTATTGCAAGGCAGACTGCATTTCAGCTTAGGCAAAATAGGCCTTACTTAAAGTAAGGAAAGGTATCTTCTCACCTAAATTGCTTTCTATTTTCATCCCTTTTCATAGGATCATAGAGGTGATGTGCTCCCATTCACTACTACATTCATGGTCTTGCTTGAGGTGGCTGTAGTATGTCATTAAGATGACTGACTGCCCCATGGAGAGCTAACCTAAAAGACTGGAGCTCCAGTTCACCTGAACCTGTTGAAGGAGCCTCAGTAAGAAATCAATGTTCTGAACTCCATTTTGGAAAGAGTTGCAGATTTCCCTCCTTTTTTCAAATGGAGCTGAGTCCGTCACCACTTAAGCAGCATTATTATGTTCAGTATTTTGAATACTCTGGATTTTGTTGTCATAATATTACTTCACTGCCTGAGGTAGATGTCAAGTCAATCCCATTGTTAGCCTAATACTGTTTTAGCACTACTTGCACTAGTCTGGTTTCAAACCTAGTGGTCATTTACATACCTGCGTCAAAAGTTCATAGGTTGCAATATATGAAGAATCTACATGCAATTGAGCATTTAGTTGCAATACATTGCGAGAGGTAAGTGCAGTGGCAGCTATTAATCATTTCCTTTTCACCATCTGAACAGAAAAGGGTTTTGTATTGCCACATTTAAGGAGATATAAGCATTGGTAAAGCAATGTGGTCAAGAACCCCCTAAGATTTGTTTTAACCTTTTCAGTCATGAATTAGCCACAGGGGAAAGGGAAAGTCAGTTTCCACCCAGACTGAACTAGGAGTGTTCGAGTATAGTGTTACATTTATTCTAAATCTGAATTCTCTCCAATGAAACCTATGGCAAAATCCTTTCCTGGGTGAAGGGCTGGATGCCAGCCATGAAGCTCTTCAAGTATCCTGGCAGCTTATTATTAGCTAGATAAACAGAGGGGAAGATGCATGCTCAGAGCTTCCTTCCAAAGCTAAAGATACACACTATGAATGGATCTGACTCAAGGGACTGTGGCTAAAGAGTTTACCACTTTAACAGAGATCTGAACATACACAATAGCAGTGTAATATTTATGTGGCTTTAACACAGAAGTATTCAAGTGAGACAAAGATGAGGATCACTAATATTTTGGGTAACATGGAAGAAATAGAAACCTGAAGAGTACCTCAAAAAACCTTAAGCATTTGCCTACAAAAACGCGATTTCTTGTCAGAAGCATACACTGACAGTAGATTTAGTCTTAAGAATGGGGAACTGACCTCCAGTCTTTGGAAAAAAGCATCCAAGCATTAAGTTATATATGTAGTAAGATGTATTCAGCCATACAAAACCTTTAGTTGCTGGGGTCCAGTTTTCAACCCAGTAACACGTGAACCAAGGTAACAGAAAGCCTGTTTGGCCTTTGGAGACAGTTTAAATAAGGCTGAATGAGCAAGCTCAATGGCAACAGTTGTGCAACCTAATAGAATCCCTCAGCCTACGATGCTGCAGAAATTAAGAGTGGCTCCTGGGTTAAGTATGGAAAGAGAACTGTCACATCTCCACAACAGTCAACTAAAGGGATGTGCAACTAGGGTAACCCTTTCCAAAAGAAACTGATTAGTGAGGGGCAGAAAAGAGCAGTTAAGAAAAGGTAACTAAGGCAAGGTTAGCGTCTTTATCAATATAGAAAAAAAGATGAAACAGCATGACTAACTTAGTACTAAAGATATTTCAGATGCTTAAAGTGGAAAAAAAAGGCACTATTAGTACAAGCAAATAGTTCAGGAAGATATATATAAAAAAAAGAAGTAAAGCAGCTAACAATGCTAAGTAAAATGCAGCTAATAATAGCTGCAGGAAAGACAAAGAAGAAATTACATAAATATACCAGAAGACAGACAAATGAAAGCAACTGTTCTTTGCTAGACTAGGAAAACAAGCAAACAATACAAAAAGCCCTGAAATGCTGTGTTCATTTCCCCCCCCTCATTCTTCACAAAAAGATTGTGACTAGACTATCACCATTATTTAATATTAGCAAGAGTTATTTCTAGACCAGATAGTCCATACTCGGCCTTTGATGTACTGAAAGATGCTGGAACTAGATATGCCTCATTATTTGCATAATAATTAGACATTTGATTGATAATTATTTGGTTTCCAACTCAGACCAAAGCTCCACAGTCAGACTGAACTTCTAACAAATCTAACCCAATTTCTACAAAACATATTAGCATAATAGTAGATGCAAACATCATCACACTTCAGTAAACATAATGCTCATTGAGTAGATGCATTATTTACACTAGTCTGCAGATCTTTAATCCTGCAGACCAGCGTTAGCCCATGGAACATTGTTGTAACAGCAGTTCTCAAGGTAATGAGTAAAAACCAAGGGGAAAGATTAGAAGGCAATGTCCATCTCTGTCAGATTTGATTTTATGACCTACGAAGTGAGAAAACACAACTTAGGCAGGCTTGGTAGCATCTGCAGTACCTTTCTGCTTAGTACTACATACAGCAACATCCATTGTTGACATAGTCTAAATAAATGAATGAAGAATGATAGCGCTTCTCTTTGGAAAGAATTCTAAAACTCCCACTCAAGTCTTCAAAAAGGCCCTCACAGGGAAAACCTCTTTATAGCAATGGACTAAAGTCTCAGTTGCCCAAGTGTGTTGTTTTACATTATTATGGGCAATAAACAAAACACTCCCTTCTCAGGAGACTACAGTACATAGCAAGATTTACTGACCTTGAATTTTAGTAGTGCCGGTATTGTAGAACACAAAATGGCTAGAGAATGGGAAAATACAAGAATAAATGGGAAGTGACAAAGAAAATTCTGCTTTTTATCCATAAAACTGCCTAAGTAATCAAGAATATTAACATCTATTGACAAGGTGATCCACTCGGGGTGGGGGGGAACCCACTGATACTGATTTTTCAATATTGAATTCACAAATAGTGATTTTTATTTTCATTTCCCCAAACCCCTGACTATCCTGAAATAAGGATGCACAAGGTGAAAACCTATCCATCCTTATATTGATGATAAGGAAAGGGATTTAATGACATCCCAAATAATCAGTTTTCCCAGTTCTTCAGACACTTATCTGACTTGCTTCTTGCTAGTAACTTCCCATTTCTAACTGCTGTGTATGGGAAGAGAACAAGAGGACAATGCACTTGCGAGCTGAACAGAATAACAAAGTATTACTCTCCATCCCTAACTCTCCTTTGGATGAGTCACTCCTTTCCAGCAGTACCCTGACAAAACCCAGGGGAGACGAAGTCTACAATGTCTAGATCACAGGAGGAATCAAGCTGTTATGCTCATACCCAGCTATCAGATACCTAAACTGATGGCTTTAAAGTTACTGATAGTGTTTTGAGTATGGTGTGCTATACCAATGAACTGCTAGATGTTGTCACTGTGTAGTTAAGAAATCCACCTTCACAGGGAGAAACTGATCTTTTGGCCTTGGAAGGAAGTTCATGTGAATCTGGGTCTACACACACTTTTTTTTTTTTCTCGGAGGATGCAATGCCTCCCCATAGAACATGCGGACAATTAAAAA
Source organism: Platalea leucorodia (assembly GCF_965183815.1). Lineage (NCBI taxonomy): Eukaryota > Metazoa > Chordata > Aves > Pelecaniformes > Threskiornithidae > Platalea > Platalea leucorodia. Next base: position 74,321,725 of record NC_138824.1, read on the forward strand.
ACATGGAAGTCTTGCATGTACATACCTTCTCTAATGATTATTTAAATTTTCCAGTACTCTTGGTTTAGACAGAGCAATGCCTGAAGGGTCTTTCTACAGTTGCTGGGAGAATCCAGAATTTTTAGGAGGCATGACAGTGAATAAAAAGACACCAGTTAGATGTGAGATATATGGTCATGTTGGTAGCCCAGGAAGGATGGGCTGATCAGATTCTCTGCGCATTACCAAAAGAATGCCATGTATGTACACCACACCATGTGCTGTTATCAAATTATAAGCAAGATAAGATACATGTCACCTTGCTATGATTACACTGCCTGGAGTCCAAAGGCATAGCATGGGCCTTTTTAGATTGCTAACTGCATCTGGCAGACTAACTTCAGCAAGCGTCAACACTAGATACTATAAAACTGAAGCCTGACAGTTAATGGATGGTTTATATTCCTTTCAGAACAATTCTCATGTTCCCTGCCATCTTAGGAAAACATTATCAGCTTACATTTTATTTATCTGTGTATAGCATAAACAGAGTTTTAATAGAACAGGTTGTTGGAATGGTGCTCTACAGGCAGAACCTATTTACTATTCACGATCTTCAGATGACTCTATTCATCAGATCATGAAAACCAGGTACACCCTAATTGATGCTGCTGAGGTGGCTATTAAACACAGAAAGACATAAGCAAAATATCTAGTATGGATCATACAAATAAAAATCACACTTGCTCTAGTAAGATGCCCAATTTTTACATTTTAGATGAACCATGATGCTACAGAGACTATCCACAGAGGAAGCTACAGTCCACAACGTACACATTTGTAACTTTACGAAGGTAAGCCTCCGAATAGCAGAATAGGTTGAAATGAAGAACCAGTTCAGGCTGATACAGAATGCCACTGAGATTTTCCTACAGGAGACAGCAGCTTTTATAATGGAGTCTAATGTTTTGCATTATGCAACTTTTCAAAGTCACACAGGCCAGTCTGGATATTTAGTCACTTCTAGATTAGTGTTATTTACCTTGTGTCACCTTAATTTAGAAGTTGACAGAGTAATCTGGTATAAAGAACATGAATGACAATGTTTTATAACTGTCCAGCAACTTATTTAAACATTGCACCAGCTGTTCAGTACTTCATTTTGACATGAACTGAATTTTCAATTAGTCCTTTCAAAAACACATTTATATCTTGGAATTTCATAATTTTCAAAACTAGAATGATTGGTGCATGAAAGTACAACCACTACTTTAATTCCAGCATCACAGGCTAACAGAACATGTAATTTAGTCCCTGAAATCACAAGACAATAATTTTGAGTCAGAGACAGCTGCAGGACAGCTTCTTGCTTACGCTTTCACTTGAGATCTCCCTCCCTGAAGATCTTAAAGCAAAACCAACAGATTGGGAAGCTTAAGATACAACCTTGTTCCACAAGTCAGTCAGATCACAAATTGTAATTTATCAACCAACAATGGGATTTCTGGTAGAATTCCTATAGAGACTTACTCTTGAAATAACACTACTGTGTTGATCATGCATCAGTATGAAATCATTGCTGATATAGGAAATACAGAGGCAACAGAAACTATACTGGTTTCTACAGAGCTATATGAGAAGTCATGCACTTCCAAACTTGCAAGCAGGGTACAGTGGTAAAGGACAAAGCAAAGAAAGAAGGCAGAGCAAAGAAGCTGGTCACTGGTAACCACCTGAACTTTAGCTTTCAGTATGATAAAGAAAAGGGGCAACCATTACACATGAAGAAATAAGGCTTAAGGAATAAGACAACTTACAGAGGTATAACACCACAAACACATTGCCAGAACAGCAACAGAACTCTTGACTAGCAATTTCCTCCATTCTCCATCACTGGAAGTCTTGATGTGAAGCCTAAATATTTTTCAAACATTCTAGAAGATCTTTCTAAAATACTAAGCTTAAATGTGTTACTTGATAAGTAAGCAAGTAGTTGAAATTTTAGGAGATACTCTTTAGTGTGTTAACAGCAAGTAAGACAACAAAATTGGTGATCTTTTGTTTAAAATCTTAAGTTACAACAGAAGACTTTTTAAAAGTACTTGCTGTAAATGATGACTATTCATGAAGACTAGTAACAGACGGAAGACAAATCTAGCCCATTAAATGCTTTCAACATTATTTAATTTCAAATAGTTTGCTTTATTTCTTAGTCAATGACGTGTGCCACAAGGATGAAGATTATTTACGATATATCAGTGATGATCATATCTAGTAGAAATGTTTACAAACACTAGAATATTTACTGTTTATCAATACAAATCTAGCTTCTAAAGTAGTAAAACTGTTTAGAAACTGTTCTCCTGGTTCAGCTGAACTCTGAAAACAGATCAAGTCAAGCCATTTCATAAGCTCTACAAGCTTGTTTGGTCAAGATAATGTCAAGAAGGTCCAATCAAACCTTGTTCATGGTGCGCACATTTACAACTCCATTTTATAGATATTTTGCAGTATTTCCCTTGTCACCCACTCATAAGGTCTTTCCCTGCATTCTCCTTGCATATAGATTTTACAAGTGTTGTGAAAGTCTCCTTGTGGTCTTCCAACTCATCTCATTTGTTGCCTGGAATCAGCCAAAGTTTCTAGTAAGATCTGCACAGAACAAATATGTAAGGCTAGTTCCATATGAAATGAAACTAAGCAGTATGCACAAGGTTATTTAAGCACATATCCCAACAGCCCTAAGAGCCCATTATCCCTGCAAGTACCTGTGGTCAAGAAACGGTACATGGGTGGCTGAACAGTTTCTAGCTATTTTTTTTATAAAGAACAGTGATTGCTATGCAAAAGGGGCACATCTAACATTAAGTACCAGAATGCACTTTTAAAAGCATCTCTTGATCACTGGTTAGCTTTCTGTGGACCCATTTTAAGTTGGATCTGTTGTTTGCAGAATACAAACTAATCTGATCTACCAAGACATTAATACCATCTGGTTAAGAAGACAAGAGCACCATACTAACCCAACACAAAGGAGTTATTTACATATTATGCCACAGTTAGAACGTTAAATCTAGTAACCATTTGTTGTGGACTGTAGAAAACAAGAGCGCTTAACTGGTATCTTCTTGAATTGATGCAACTACTTAAGTTGCCTAACTTTCATTGAGTTTTTCAAGACAGTTGTGTGTGCAAAGCCTCTAAATTTGCAAAACTCAGCCATATGATATTACCATTAGTATTTTGTAGATTTTTCTCATAACATTGCTTGCTGAAAAATTCTGTGCAGTCATTGACTAGGTCTATCAGTGGACAAACTGGTTCACTGGATGAACTGCATTAATCCTTTTGTACTGCAGTAAGCCCACACATACTTTTAGCCTCAAGCTTATTTCTTGCTGACAGAGTAAGTGTAGGGCATATGGAAAGGTTCTCAAAAATATAAGACAGGTTCTCAAACATCATTGAGGGAAAAAAAGAAAGCTATCTCCTCTATATCTAATTTCCTCCCAGACCAACCACCTGTTAAAAGAATGAACTGTTTAAATGACTGATGTAAAGCTATAATTAAGCTTAAATGTTTTGAAAGACTGGACAGAGAGAAGCAACTGGAAGTAATGATCTCATACAGCTATGAACTTTTTTGTTTGCTTTTAAGTGACAGTAACTCACACAGGAGAGAGTGGCTGTGATTAATAAATTTCATCCAAATATTTGAATTTGTCCTGTGTCAGGATTCAGGTGAATTTTAAATTTGAAGAAAGCCACATATAATTCTGAATTCAATTTTTCAGCACTAGAAATGCCAAAACCTCTTAAGACTGAATGCAGCATATAAGAAGTATTTATGAGTTTCCAGTAGGACAGAAATATCTTCTCTTTCAAGTGCAACTGCCACTTTGAAAGAGGACAAAAGATCACTATTTCTTCCAACAAAGCACAATGCGTAAACAGAATTACTGCTAAGAGAAGTGTAACATTTACATCCCAGGGTACAAGACGCAGCTAGAATGAAGAGCACTACCAAAAAGCTACAACTGTGAATAACTTTCAGTTTCTCATTTATATATAAAATGAATAGCTGGTTCTCTAATCAGGATAACAATTCTTCTATTCCAAGCTATTCAGTACAGCAAAGCCTAAGAAGAATAACAACATACTACCAGTGCTGCTTATGCTGACTGCTATTATTTCACCACACTTGAAACTAATAATGATTTTCTAGGAACGCCTATAGCTGCACTCCTCTGGACCTTAATGTGAACTTCTGGCTGTCCTTCCTCTGTTGGCACCATAGAAGGACCTTTATTGTGAACACATTAGTGCTGACATCTGTCATAGTACCCTGTTATCATCATAAAAGTACATCAGTTTGATACCAGGTTATTTACAGTCCGCCTTTAAGTCACGGGCTTGAGTTGGAAGCCAAGTCCGCCATCCTACCCACTTAGTGATGGGACATGGCACTATTAACACTAGCTTTGCATAATACAGAGTTAGGGAGCGTATGTGCTAGACCACACTCAGTCCTGCACCGCGTAATCTGGTGTGCACTGCAATGCTAATACAGCTTACGTAACCCAGACTTAGTAGTTAACATTGCTTCTAGTATTAAGGTATACTAGGTAGCAACTCGGATGCACATGACATATAAGACTAGACACTTGAAATGTCAAGGCCGACATCAAAGCTTAATAACTACTTAAGTGAAAAGCTGGCAGGATTCAAACGCTGTCGTTCCTCTTACTTTTCTGACACTTTATGAACATTATTTCTCTCCTTGCTAGTAGAAGGTGGTCCCCCCAAAAAACTTTGAGCGCAGCTGCAGAACACTGAGATGGTTCACCACTGGTTTAAACGATGCAGGTGTAAGCCTAGCTACCATTTAATTCAAGTCATCAGAAGAACTCATTTGTTCCAATAAGCAATGTTAAGTGTTATTATGCTCAAACTTCTGTCAATGTTAAAAGGTTTCATTACAGTCTCCCTTTAAACTAAAACGGATTCTAGTAGTGCCACTCCATTTGAATCAACTAACTGGTAATGAAAATATGGCAAGAATGGTAGTGATGAAAAAAGCTATGCAGCAATATAGTAAAGTAGTAAAAAAATTACAGCAATACAGGACAGTTAGCTTTAATAACTGTCATGGGATAACAAGCAGGAACAGTATGCTTGTCAAGCAAAAGATATACAGAAACCAATCCAAGAAGTACCTTTCTATCAAAGGCTGACCCTGCAGAGAAACGGAAAATGACTTTGAAGTACTTCAGATCACATCACATTCTCTCTGCACAGCCCCCCCCCCCTCCCAAATGCCCATAGGGAATTCTGTGAATTGTTTCCCCAGATGCCTTGCACACCAGCTGGTTAGGATTAAACATCTTGCCTGCGGCATCTTTTAGGCCTTGAGGCCTGGCATTTTTGACAATGTGATGAACAGTGTACAATTGTGTATACCCCATATGTTTAAGATAATCTAGAGTGCCACAAACACTATTAAGTCCATGTACAGTAGTGATAAGGGTTAGAAGAAAGCTATGACAGCTACTCCTCAAGTTTCAAAGTTACAGCTCTAGAATTTCCTTTCTTTACAAGAATACACTCAAAATAATCAAGACTTAAATTGTCTATATTTTTCTATGCCTCTGATTTTCTGTTATTTTAATACATTTATTATATATACAATTCACAAGCCTACTTGCAGAATACTAGGCACTAGCAAGCACTTTGCACCACATAACAAAGACGACCAGAACTTTGCAATTACAGTGTTTGTACAATGGATGCAGTCAGACACTGACCTCACTCTGAATGACACCATGCAAGTGAAGGGGAAGTACCTCCCCTAAAGGAAAAAACCCATACCCTAAACAAACACTGTTTTGTTTTCACTTGCACTAAAACACACCATAAGAGGACTTTTCATGGTAGAGTTCTGTCTAGATATCAAAATGTGTGGGTGGATTAAGCCAACAGTTTATTCTGAATTAGTGTTTTTCCAGAACCTGGCTTTAAGTGCCCTGTCCAGATAAACAAATTCCTGTTCAAAGTGCCTCAGTTTTTTGTTCATCTTTAACATAAAGACCACGTAGGTGCTTTCATTATCTGAGAAAGTACTTTGGACTCGCTAATCAGTGGAGGGCTTCAACTATCTTGAAAGACAGTAAATTCTCCTCTGACAAGACATTAGTGTTTCAGCAAAAACACACGGCAACTTCTGAATTTTGGAAAAAATATAACCCTCAAACTTCAATTACAAGCTAACCTCTGAAAAAAAGATCTCCTTGAATACAATAGCTGACAGCTGACAGTACTTTTAATGCTGTTTCACAGTTGCCATCAGACCACCAACTTGTTTTGCTCATATGCTACCATTTAAGGTGTTAAAGATTAAATATCTAATTAGTTTCAAGACTGGTCTTCCAAGAATGCTTCCCATTCTGCAAAATGTGTTTTTTCTAAGAAGTACAGAAACCTGTAGCATGAAAAAGTGGTTTCCTTCACATTCATACTTACTACCTAGTAACAACCTGATGATGACAGTTTTCTGTTATCAGCTTTATTCTTTGGTGTCCTTCAAAAAAGTTGCAGGAACATTTTAAGAAACAGGAAAACGTGTACAGCAACTTTACCCATAATCAAATGTAGTGATTCAGCTCAGTGATACTGAAAATGTATCCTGCCAAGATGAGTTTACTGCTTGTACGCTGCATTATGAGGATTCCTGTGTACAGTAAGAAAAAGTTTAATAAGATGCCTAAGTTGACTTATATAGTCCTAAAAGAAATAATTCTCCAGATCTTCATGGCTGGACGTAAAAGCCCTTTCCTAATATCACCCTCAAGCACACAGACTTAAGCACATTAACTTTTACCATTTTCTAGGACTGCTATTTAGACTTTAAATCTGTATTACTGGACCTACAGTACAAGCTTTCTTTCTTAAAAAGCTATCTGAAAGAGTTTCTTCCATTTATAGAAACGAGACAAGGACCTCAAACATACTTAAACTCAGATGAGGTAGCTAAAACCATTGTGGCTCCATTTGTGAGCCATGATTAAGTGCACAAACCCAGATGCATTACTTTTGACTCTGCAGCGGGTAGTTTATGGATGTACGAGAAGGAAAAGGGGTATATTTTGCTTTCTATAAGAAAATACACTGTCATGGCAGAACATGCAATTATGCAACTCTTGGTGGTATTTTAAGAGCTGATGCCTGCTCCAAATGTAATTTACACTTCTTAAAGATTAGGAAACTTTGGATGAAGCTTCAGTTCAGCTGAATAATAAATCCACAAATAAATTTCTTATTGCAGTCCAACTTCTTAAAAAAACCAACCAAACAAACAAAAAAAACCCCAACAACCTAACCCTCTAGGTTCTCTCTCAGCACTATACAAACAATTCCAATTAAGTGAAGAATGTTACTCTTCATTAATCTCTTCTAGTTCTTCATGGCAGCTACTTAAAGCAATTGACCAAAACACACAAAGAGAAATTACAGTACATGAGTTAGCCATCAAGTACATCAGGTAACAGTAGCTTTTAATGGAAACTCTCCCCTTGCTTGCTTTTATCTGACACAAGAATGAACTCAGCATCTGCTAACTCTCTACATTTCACTAGAACAGGAAATATAATGGTGTGAACAAAGAGGAAAAAAAAAAGTAAATCAATTGTCATGCCTTGCTGCCTGGTTAGTGATTACACATAAAACAGAAGTCCCTATTATTTTAAAGTCAATCTAGACAAGCTTTAGACTGGAAGTGTGATGTCTTGAAACTAAGAAGTGGGGACTCCCAGTTGTCAAGCTAGATTTGAAAATTCGTATTCAGATAAAAAGTTTTAGTGCAAAACAATAGTCATGTTGTGACTCCTGTTGGTCGAAAGGTAAGTATATACATTCAATAGACACCAATAACATGGTGACAAGAGGTAACTGATACTCTAACATCGTCAGCTCTAACCTCTCTACCCTTACCAACCTGAGAAGGCTTCCCTGGGACACCAGGAGGTTTGGCCAGTGTATCGAGTTAAGACACCAAAGTACATAGAGTGATGGGGAGCCATGACCACTTACAACTTACTACTATTATTCAATTATATGAATTTATAGTCCTATAGCAGAAACAGCATGCCTCTTAAAAACTCCTTTGATATAAGGCAGATCATATATGCAATGCTTAGTTTTGTCACTCATCACATCATTTTCTATCCAGTTTTGTTTTTACCATTTGTGAAAAGGGCTAGACATTAGATTGAACTGAACTACAAGTTTAAAAAAAAAAAAATCTCAGGTTGGGGGCAGGGGTGTCATTCTTGCATAGAGGGCATTGTCTATTATAAATCAAGACCTTCTTAGAAAGGAAGCATTGAGTGTACCAAGCAGTACCAAAACAATTACTTTGTTAATATGCAGATTCAGTGGAGCCAAATTTGAGTCTTGTACTAACAATAGCGCCTGGTATCATTAGACAAAGGAATATTTGCAGTCAAGGCAGTATGTTATAAAAATAACACTGCAAACAGACACAGGGACTTACATTTATCCAGAGTTAGATTGCATTTAACAGTGGAAGGGCCTGTTACTGAAAGCATGACATCTGAAGCATTTATACCTGGTTTGGATTACCTCTGGCAAAAGTAAGTTAAATAAGAGGTATCCAGCAACTGTGATCTATTTAGTAAACCAAATAGCCTTTGTAAACTACCACATCTGATAGGATGCTAGATTTTTCTTTTAATATAAAGCATGAGATGTATTTCACGGATGACACCTGCTTCGTCATGGCTATCTGACCTATCTATCCAAGTTTCAGCTTTTGCAATTATTTCTCTTTCATTCTCCGACTGTAAATATGGGTCCTTGTGTCCAGTGTGGGGGAGGACATTACTGAAAACTACCTTTTTATTATAAGGCTATTTCTAGCTTTTCCACCACTTCTGGTTTGTTCATGCCTGTTAAGAAGTGCAAGAAAACAGACACTAGCCCTAACCTTATTGCACAGGAGAGGCAATACTTCAGAAAGCAAGAATCACTTGTTTTGACTTTTCCTTATCTACGCTGCACCCACTGAAGCAAACATAACACATAAATTAGTTGCAACACAGATCAGTATTGCATGATGTTTGAAATTATAACTCGAAACCAGGGTAGATATATCAAATCTAATCAGCTGTACTGGATATGGAATTTTTAAGATGCCTTCCCCTCTGCAGTTTTGAAGAACAAGGGCAATATTGCTCTTGACAGAAAAATTATTGGAAATAGAAAACAGTTCCCTTTTCATTTTGTGTCAGGCATGTATGGCTTATAAAAAGCAACAGAGCTGCAAGGCGCCAAGACAGTCTTTTGGAAGTTTAGGCCACCTAGCCATTACTGCTAATGACACACAAACATCGACATTTTATGCTCAGTGCTGCTGCTTCACTCCACTCTCAACACCTCCTGTGGGGAAACTAATTACTTGCATAATTTGCCAATACCACAAACATAAAATTCAATTCCATTTAAACAAACAGGTCTAATAAGTAAGAAACAAACTTACTACTCTGGTTCCTGAGGATCGACGGGTTGCTCTAACATTAGAAATATTCCTTGGGCTGGCTGGAGTTGCCAAAGGAAGAGTAGTAGAAAGTTGAGGGGGACTGAAAGACATCAAAGGCAGTCTGGTATCTCCTAATATGCATTGCTTGGAATGGGAATTTTTATTAGCAAACCTCTCATTTTTACTATTTCCTGAATCTCCATTACCAATCTCCGTTTTCTCCTCATTCTTGATTCTTCTCAAGCAGTCCTTTAGCATTAGCTGAGTTGCAGGCTGACTCAACCAGCACAAAAATAGTTCATCCACCTTCATTTTCAGTACAGGTTGCAGAACTTTCCCAGGTGACATTTTCTACCAGCTTCCCTTTTTGTTGGATCAAATTCAAAATAAAGGTTTGACAATCATCTACTTATTCCACTCGACTTTCAGTGTTTCACAGACTCCAAGGTTCCTGTTAAGAAAAATACTATTATTTAATCTTACAGTTTTAACAAAGTTTTGATATTTATTCCCTCAAGATACCAACAGGCATTGTGAGATACATGCTAACATGTGACTACAACATTTTGTAAGTGTAAGCCATTAATCAGAGTCAAATCCAGAGGATAATTTTTTTTAAAGTCATACTGTGTAAATGATGGAGACGGGAGAGAAAGAAATGGCACTCAGACTTTCTCAAAGAGCTATCTAACAAGCATTCTCCAAGAACATGCATTAAAATATGCATTTATTATGACAAATAGCCTCAAAAAGACTTACAATTGAACCTGCTAAGAACTAAATGTCTAAGCAGGTTATGCAAAGCCTTGGTGATAGTACAATTAAGATTTAAGAAGCAAGCCTTTCAGCCAAGAGATTTAGAGCTAAGACTGAAGGATCTATTTTTATTCCAAGGTCTGCGCTTCTGATTTAAAGTCTTCCATTGCATATTGCAGCACAAGATGCATTCCCATATGAGCGATGCCCAGCTGAATTCCCAAAGATCCTTCCTCAGGATTTGATTTGACTGCCCACTTGGTACCACACAGTCATTTGATATTTTAAGAACTGATCTATTTGACATTCACTTTTACAGCTTTTTAAAGCCAATGTGAAACATGATGTGATTCAAGAACTGGGATAGTATGATTTCAGGTTCGGTCGCTCACCTGAAACAAAGAGAACACAAATCTTTTTAGAGAGCCAGATGACTGGAGCTAAATACTGAGAACAGAACCCAAGTTACTATCATCATCTCCACAATCAAATTACTTAGCAATCTGGTACAGTTTAACTAAACCCTGTGTTTCCTCCTGATTTGTTTTTTGTTGTTTTTTTTTTTTTTTTAAAGTTTATCAGTATTTGACCAAAACATAGAAGGCAGCAAAGATATGCAAATAACATTGCCAACGCAGCCTTAAACTGAGCACTTGAATTTGGAAATATTTAATAACACCTAGCAAATGGATGCACTATTAAAATCAAAGCTCAGTCTTCATCCCACAGCAGAACCATAAACCTTGTAACTCCGCACCAGTTAAATGTTGTACACCTTTCTGCTTAATGACTTAACAGCGAGGTTATTCCGCTGCTGAAACTGAAGGTCACGGTGTTTCGCGAGTTTTTTTCCAGATCAACGCTTCCACAGCGCTGGCCGCTGCGCCAGCGAGCCCCCGGCAGCGCCCGCCCGGGCGGGAGGCAGAGCGGCGCCGGGCAGCACCAGCGGCCGCCCCCGGCGCCCAGCCGGCCCCGCGGGCAGGCAGAACGGCCGGCCAAGGCGGGCGGCCGCGCCCGGTGAAAAGCGGCGGGCACAGAGCCGGGCGCGGGGGGGCAGCGGCCGCCTCTGCGGAAAGGCCGGCCCGCAAGAGCCGCGCCCGAGGGCCGGGGCGGGACGAGGGCGGCGCCGCCCCGGGAGCGGGGAGGGGAAGCGCTCACCGCCGCCACACACCTGCCGGCCCCCGCTCCCCCGGTGACGGCCGGCGGGCGGAGGGGCCGGGGCGAGGCGGCTTCGCGCCGCGCCAGCAACCCTGGGGGGGGGGGGGGGGGGGGGGAACGACACGGGACGGGGAAGGCGGCTGCCGAGGGGCACGGGCGGGGCGCGCACCGCCGCGAGCCCGCCAGGGGAAAGGCCGCACCCACTCACCTGCCGCGCGCCGCGCCACCCCTCCCGCCGCTGCCTTCAAATCCGCGCCTCCTTCCGGCCCGCCCCGCCCCGCCCCGCCCCGCCCCGCGCCGGCGGGGTGCGCCCCGCCCCGCCCGCCGACATCTCGCGAGAGCTCGACTCTCCCGCCCCGCCGGAGACGCGGCGGACGGTCACTATGGGAACGAGGGGGCGGGGCGCGGGAGGGGCACGCGGCGCTTTCTGCGTGCGTCGTGACGTCACAGCGGAGGATTCCGGTGGTCCGCCCCTCCCCCCCCCCGGCCCCGCCTTCCCAGCAGCCGTTGCGGCGGGGACGCTGTGGCGGCGCCTCAGTCACCGCCCGCTCCCGTCACGGCGGCGGGCACGGCCCCCTTCGGGCCCCGCGCTGGGGAGCGGCCTGGCCCAGCGCGGCCTCTGCCCCCGCCTGGGAGCCCCGCGCGGGGCCGGGGCGGCCGCGCCGTGCCGTTAGGGGCGGGGGGGGCCGGGCCGCCTGGGCCTCCCGCCGCGAAAGCTGCGGGTTCTGCGGTCAGAGCGGTGCCCCGCCGTGCCGCCGGCCCGGGCCGCCCCGCTCCCCGGGCCTCCCGCGGCCTGTCGCCTGCACTGAGCTGACGGGGCGGCTGTGGCAAGGCCTCGGCTTCTGGCCTGCGGCTCACAGCGAGTTGCTCGCTGCCTGGTTTTCTGAGCGAGCTGGCAAAGTACGTGAGCTTACCTTTGCTTGTTCCAGCCGCCCAGCCCTGTTAAAGGAGAACACAACATACTAACTCTACAGAAATAATTGCTGTCGTTGCCGTTACTGTTACAGGAGTACAAAGGAGAGGATGAAAGGGAAAGTGGAGGCAGTAGCAAATAAAAAGATAATCTTACAAAGGGGAGAGTGCGTGCCAATCTGTTTGCAGCCCCTTTTTGCAGTGGGTGATGTGCTGAAAACGCGTGGTTGCCAGCCTTCGCAGGCGCTCCTGCAAGGCGCTCCAGGTAGACATGTCAACGGGATTTTACATGAGAGCCTCACCCCCATATCATTTCTTTCCTTGGTATTTCGTACATCAGCAAGCCATCTGTATTTTTACATCAGATCCCTACTTCCGCTACTCTCTCTCCCTTCTGTGGCTATACTTGCTTTGGTTTACTCCTTTTACATTCTTCCACTTCCTTTACTGTGACAGATGGCCCAAAGATTTATGACCGGTTATTACAAATCCTTGAAATGTTAGTACTGTGGAACTGAGGCTGTACTAGAGATCAACCATTTACATCTTTCAGTAGTTGGAAGAGAAGGCCTAAAAATGCAGACAAGATTAAAACAGGTTACGTGAAGGAATGGACTTTCTTTCTTATTTCTGGGGGCTTGGAGAGAGGACACAGAAAGGCTAGATGCCATGAGAGAGATCTAGTACAGATCAATGCCGTTATATTTTTGTAATATTCAAAATATTATCGTCTGGCAAAAACAGTGGTACTGTTGTAAATATATCAGAGGGCTTTGACTTACTGCTGTAGACACTGAAATATATTTTCACAAGTTTTCAAATGAGATTCTACATTCAACAAAACCTGTAGAGTGTTGAAAGTTTTTGAGGGAGTCTCCACTGTTTGAAGCAGAGTACTACTCTCTTTCCTGCCCATTGGTTGGTGAGGTTTAGAAAGTATGTTTTTAGAAAGCCAAAGTGGACAAAATGGCATTATTTTAAACTGGAGTAAAGCATTCAACATAACACAGAGCAAGCAGATGTCAAAGTATGGCTAAATCTGTAAATATTATGGAAGTAGCTTTAAAGCATGGGAAAAGAAAATGAAAACCCTGTGTTATGGATAGCAGCAAGATTTTTGGCCAAGAACTGAAGGGCTGAATTAAGAAGACTGATAGCAGAGCCACAGACATGGAACAAAGAGGACTTTTAAAACATTTTGAATGCCTTTGAAGCATTCCTTAGTGATGGTGTAGCCATCTGTTGATTGACATGTTGAAGACAGGTGGCAAGAAGGGGATCAGAGAGTGAGCTGACAGAGTTGTAGAGTTGGATATCATCTGCATAGAGATGATGCCCTTTGTTGAAACTGGCAATGAGATCTCCCAGAGGAACGGGAGAAATAAGAAAAAAGAAATGAAAAAAAACACGTCCGAGAAATGTACACACTCGCAGCATTCTCTCGTGCAGGCTGGTGTGTGTTCAAAGCAATTCTAATTCTGACTTTTATTAGCGTTTGTCATGATTAACGTTGGTATAAGAGAGGAATCAATTCCACATGTCTTCTGTTAAACAGAAAGTGCTTTGGGCATCCTCACCAGCGCGTACCGATACTTGCCATTGACAGGGATACTTGGAACATGCCTCTGGATGGATCAGGTCTCCTCAGCAGTGTATCAACCGAGGGAAGTCTGTTTGTAGAGACATATGAGCCCAAGCTTGGCCAAAAGTGGAAAAATAATACCTAAATTGAACCTCTTTGTTCGGATTTTCCACCAATACCGGAAACTTGAAATTCCTTTTTGACCGCTATTTCCATCTTCTTGCTGGCATGGTAAATACAGAAGCTGTACCTTTTCTGTGTTGCTATCTGTGTATGGAAAACAGAAATCTGTTCTAGTGTGTTACAATTTATGTGAAACGTATTGATCTGGTTTAAGGATTGGTTCCTTTAAAAGTCCATTGAATAATTATGAAATATAAAAGTACCGATTGTGCAATATCCAACTGATATCTGAAAGTAAAAGTGATGGGGTCACACTTAGCATTGTTGTAGAAGATGCAGACTATGCTTCAGATAAGGCAGGGGTCTGTGTAACAAGTGCAAGAGAGTGGTATGTGGGTATAACTCATTAATAACAGGAGTGCTTGGGCCTAACTACACAGTGCAGCGGAGTTAGTACACCCACGCTAGTATGTCCACGTAGCATAGTACCTCCCTCCATGTAGGGCATGGAGGTGCTAACCCTGGTGCAGAACCTGAAGAGCCACGCTAGCTTCCAGTCCTTGTTGGCTCTGTTGCGTACAGCTCGTTTCTGACCTTGTTCTACCAGTCTTGGCACACAAGGTGATGTTAGCGCTACTGCCAATATACAGCAATGGCTAAAGAGCAAAGTCCTTCCTTGCCTTTATCTGTCACTGTTACGGTCACACAGGGCAGCGGTGTTCATTGGGAATGTTCCCGTTCCCAATCAGCATTTCGCAACAAGGGCCGGGTTTTTTCCCTGATAACCTTGGGTATGTACAACTCAGACATCTGGGTATGAAAGAGTTGCTTCTACTCCCTCTGTACTTGGCGGGTATAAAGCCACATTTCGAAGACCTAATTAATGTTATCCTGAGGTAGACATCTAACCTAGGTCAGATGTATCATGACTTAAAAGGGCCTGTTCCTCTCCACTAATTAGTAAGAATCTCAATTTGAATCTGAGGTATAGACAACCACATTTTGGAAGTCTAAAGTTATGTAGGATAAATGCGTTCGCAGTATTACGTTTACCTGGTTGCACAGGGCTGTGTTAGCTGTGGTCTCATCCTGTCTCAAAAGCAGAGTTGTCATCGTTCCACACAGTGTGAGGCTGAGGTGGAACATGTGCTCGAGATCAAAATGCAGTTCACTGCAGGATCTTCATGAGTCCTTATTCTAGAGCTTTTCGTATGCCCGTCATACGGGGAAGAGAACTACAGAACCTCCTTAGGATGTTGCTTTAAGGAGAAAATTGCATTTTGATCAGGCTTCTTATAATACTTTTGCTGACACATTTCACAAATTTCAAATTTAGGCATCTGAAGTTTGGTTCTAACCTATATATAAACACTAAAATAACTGTGTCCTGATTTCCGAATGTGCTAACTTAGTTGGAAGCAAGTGTGCTCCATATCTCTGACAAGCCGGTCACTTTTATTTAAGTTGCCATAATTGAAAATTTTGGCCAGAAGGGCTCATTGAGGTTACGCTACCAAGGTGATGTTCCTTGTAAACCTGCCTCAGGAGAGACTTCAGGAGAGTATAAATGTTGCTTTCCACTTAGTGAAAGATAAAGTCTAGCATTCCGTCACTCAAACAAAAATTGCTAGTCCTGGCACTGTTTTGGGGGGGAGTAGAGAGGACTTTGGGTGCCTTATGCAGCCTCACTTAAACTAAAGGGAAAGGCTAAGAAAATGGTAATAACTGAGAATCCCTTAAACTATGCACCCATACCAGCTAACCATGCCTCTTCATCCTTTCTTGCAGCAGCTTACCAAAAATAGAGCTAGGATGGTGAACTACAGATCATGTGGCCTCCAGAAGTAGCATCATATGCAGACAAAAAAATGTCAGCAATGCTGACTTGGTGCACATGTTCAGCAGCCAGCAGTGCTCTCAAAAGAGCCTGATACTGAGACTTGAGGCTTGAATTTTCTCTGTCTCCTGCCACTTTGAGGTGGGATACTGCAGTATTCTAGGATCTGGTTAATAGCTTGCTGATGCACAACTCCTTAAGAGCAAGTCGGAGATACAGTTACAGATTGCTTTGTAACTTGCCAGTTTGTGTCATGGCTACAGGCATTTAAACATTCTATACTTGCAGACACATTTCATTTCCTCCTTATCACACCCTGTAGTTAGACTAAGGCCTCGTCACTGGCTATCTCTTTACACGAGCAGTTGGTTTAATGTGGGAATATTTACATTTGTGCAAGAAAAAAAGAGAATATAAAATGTATATACTGTAAGAGCAGGTGCACTACAAGCCAAAGAAGAAAATTGGTTCAGCAGTTGTTTGCCGTCATGGGTTTAGATTAATTCCTACTGCGTATCACTGCAGGGCTAGCAATGAACATTTCTTGTACGTTTTACTGAATTACTATCGGTGCGGTGGTTTTTTTCCACAGGGGCCTTGGATTGGGCAATGTTTACAGCAGTCCAGATGTGAAGGCTGGTTCCTCATTAAGTCGCCCTGATCTTCTAATCCCAGGTTCACATACTTCTAGTGCTGTATTTCATCCGATGGTTTTATCTAGCATTGTATCCAGGTCACATGGAGTTTATGGAAAACTGCTTGAAATGCAGTCTCTAGGGTGGTGTTTAACAAGGTGTGCGCGAGGATGTTTATGGGGTGTGAGAATGGGAGTCTATTCATTCTCCATGTTGAGTGTTACTGAGCCCAGTTCTCTTCTAACCTTGTCCTGGTGCAACCATTAGAGGGGAGAGGAGACTCTGAGCTATTGTATTCAGCAGCCTGCAATGTCTGCCAGCTACTTGTCTGCTACCATACCAAAAACCATGGCCGGGTGCTTGGCTCTTGCATCTCCACCACCTGGCGAGGACCCAGTCTGAGGAACTGAGGCCTAAGCTTGTTCTTTTGGGATAAAATACACATTTCTCCATGTTGCATCAGAGCAGTCTTCATCAGACTGTCAAGGGGGCAGTGTAAACCTGATAGTGCCTCTACTCATTTGCTACTTGGACAGTTCTAAGGAAATGTAAATCGTGTGATAGGCAAGTATACTTTTATCACCTGGCACCCAGAATGGTTTCTGAAATAACATATATATTTCTAGGGCATGGTCTTTGAACATCTATGTACATACATATATACATTAAATGGAAACTGCAGTAAAATATAGGATTATGCTAGCTACCAGTGCTCTAATTAGCTCACTGAACTAAAAATAATTAACATAGTTAATCGTTGGATTACAACACAATGAGAAGCACACACCTAATAAATCACTTTTTTTTTTTATTGTTATCTGTTAAGTGTCTGGCTGCTTGAGTAATATTTTACAACTTTGGTTAAATTCACCTTATGCTCTTCAAAGTCAGTAGCAAAATTTCCAGTTTTCATAATGCTATGGCATCAGACACCTATGCTCAGGGGGTTTTAATTCACCACTGCATTACTCCAGTTCCAAGATCTGATCTGTGATTTGACCGCTATTTTCATTCAGCAAAACAAAAAGATTAACTATTTCTGAATTTATGAGCTAATTAGTACACTAATACAAACCACATTTATCATTTCCCTGAGTTTGCTTAATCCTGCTTCATTACAAAAGTCAGTTCAGATGTCCATAAAAGCTTACAGGAAAAAAAAAAAAAAAAAGAAAAGTATTTGTTTTCATTTTCATTAGGGAAAAGTGAAAATTCCAAAAGATTCTGGGCAGACAGAGCCACATTCTTTTGCTCTCATTAAAGTCCTTTTAGTTACAGTAGTTAGAGGAGGAAAACACTGTGCAGCTCTAGGCATATGTCTGCAAGGTTGCCAACACCAATAATTTTATCACAAGTTTAATAAGATTTAGTGTTTTTCTTATAAAGCTCCAGCTCCAGAGTCCCATGATTATGAAATAATATTATCTTCCATTAAATGTGTATGTTAAAAAGAGCCCTTGTGGTTGCAAAGAAAGTCTTGGAAATATAAAATTAATGGCTCAGAAATTCTAATTAAAACCAGTATAAGAGCCCCAGATTAATTTCTTTAAAATCAGGATTTTAGAAGCAATTTCAGATTTTGAGAAGTGTTTATTAATCTAAATATTGTGTCAGTAGCGGCACTAATTCCAGCAGTATTGCTCTTCAAGTATGTTTGTATAGGATCTGGTGCTACATTCTTGATATTCTTTTCCTACTCCAGAAACTTACTTTAAGACACAAAAACCCTACACATTTTTGTGATTTAAATGCATCAGAGCGCCGAGACTTAGGGTTAAGAGCTGGTTACATATTTCAGATATTGGAGCCAGACAGCAATTCGGTCTAATAATGTGCATGTCTACTATTTCCTGAAAATTCGCTGGTACATGACCCCTTATATGCATATATGTGACCCTACAACAAACTCTCTTATGTGGTGCCAAAAAATGGCATTAGCTTCAGCTGCTTTATTAAATCGCTACCCGAGCTGGCTTACATTCCCAGTGAACAAGACACAGCATATCAGCAACTAACGCGTGGCCTGTCAGCCAACATGGGAGCCTCTGCTCCCCTCCGCGTCCGCTGGGGCTGGCCTACGGAGGAAGAACAAAAGCCCTTTGAATGCTGGGCCAGAGCATTTTGTGCACCGTCACGACGTTGTCCGTCCTTCTCTCTGAAGAAGGCACTTGAGGCGCGCTACCAAATGGCTACCTTGAGCCAAGTTACTCCTTTTAGGAGCCCCCACCTCCCCCAGCCGTCAGTGAGACAGCGTACCCAGCAGACAAGTGGTCTGGCTTTTAAGAAGCACTTATCAAATAGACTGCAGCTGCAATGGACTATACTGTTCCCAACTACATATTCTGTCCCAGAGACAAGGTTAGAGAAATAGTCCCTGTAATTAATGTTTAGCTTTTAATATTATCAGCTGAAAAGAGAAGTGAATGTGACAGCAGTCAGCAACTGTTAAGATATAGATCCACTATCTGAACTCATAAAAGATCTGGGTCATTAGAAGAATACTGGACTATTATGGAAATGAGAAAAGTGCAAGCCGAAAGAAGACAAAGCTTGCATAACGTCCCACATGGTCCTGGGGAAAATAATTGAGGCCAAAGAATATAATTTGAATGTATGGGGAGCATTCGCAGGGGCTCAATTTATCTGGGTGATGCGGACTTCTCTGGGCTTGAGCTGGGTTCCTGATCTGAACCGCCCTCCAGCAGAGCCTGTGGGTATCCCTTGGTTGTGAAAGTTCCTCCGTGGGGCTTAGGGTCCACAGGCCAATACAGCCTTTGGGAATTGTCCCCATGGTAACATGAAACCAGATTGTATTAGTATTTTAATGCTGGCGTTTCCTGACTTTTAAGCGCCTCCTCATGTAGCCTTACTGTCCTGGCTCTCTACCTAGCCCTTCTACAAGGAAGGGTACTAAGAACTCTTTGGGAAGGATCAAGATCTGAATGCAACTTTTCAACAAAATTAAAACATTTTTCTAATTTCCGTTGTGCTATGTTGTACAAATTTCTTTCACGTGTGCCTTACAGTTTTTATATTCCCACAGAGGTGTTCACAAAAGAAGTTCCGAATAAATGTCAGCAGAAGTGAGCACATGCAGCAAATGTCCTTAGTGTTCTGGTCCTTGAAATGCAGCTAATAGGTTAGTCAGAAGTACGTGCTTATTTCCCATCCTGTCCAGGACAGAGTGTAAGCTTCTACTTGAATTGCTTCAAAATCACATGTTTAAATCCTGTTCTATGACATCTTAAGTTCATTTTTGTGTTTCTGATTATGTAAAACACCCCGCACTTTATTCCTATATGTATCTATTTGGCATCTGTTCACTTTAACCTATAAAAGACTGCATTTTAATGACTTCTATTCCTGCTAGTCCTGAAGAGGTAAGGGATCTGGGAACAGTCATTGGGCTCTAATTTCTTGTTCATCAGTGTACCTGTTAGTGGCTTCCATTGCAGAACTGCCCTGACACCAATGCAGTGATGCCATGTAATGTTTGGTTCCTAAATTGCTCTTACAGGGCTAGGTTGGAAAAAAACAATCTCTTTTTTTTATCTGAGGCTTGACTGAAATGAATATATTTGTGTGTCTGTCTAGGTTCAGCTCTTCTCCCATGACTGTGCTGGTGGATCACAAGTTACTGTTCTTGCTAGCATTCACCATTTCCTGCCAATGTTTCTTAATTTGGAATAGTTAGTTCAGTATCAAGAGCTTCTACTTGTAAATGTTTCTAATGTAGCCATTATCCTTGATAGTCTGAGTACTTATCCTGTTCCCGAGAGTGCTTCTGTGCATGCTTTTTCCACATGCCTCGCATCCCGTCTTTACCCTGTGGCTGCGAAACTGCACAAGCTGTTAAGGTAAACTCCATCAACAGGTTACTTGCAGAAGATAAATGCCCAGTGAGCATGCCCAGCATCATGCAGAGCTCTGTGTTTCCACGTAGGAAGCCTGAGTCTTTGAGCACTGTCCCCGTGAGCTGCCTGCGATGGGGAGGAAGGAGAAGCGTTCTCCCCCGGTTGCGAAGGCCACCTCACGCCTGCCAGGTGCGGGCAGGTTGCTCTGAAGGGGAGCTCCCCCCGTCAGCCTGGCCGGGACAACGGCCGTGCACCAGGCGCGTGCGTCTGAGGTGAGAGCGTGAACACGGAGGAGGCTTCCCCTTTTGCGCCAGTTATAGTACAGTCAGTGAAGGCAGCCTAGGACTATATTTTTAACACCGTGCCTTAACATTTAGGTTGCTGCATTGCAATTTTCATTAAATGCTAGTGGTGCCTACCGTTGAGCATTCCTTATGGCTTAAATACTCCAAATAAATAGAAAAGAAATAACTAATACAGTATTTAAAAATCAAACAGGGCAATTCCATGCATCTCTACAAGTAAAGAAAGGAACTGTTGATGGAGTTTTTAAACCAAGCCATACTTACGCAGCATCATTATCCTCTTGTTTTCCTGGAGACATCTTGTCCAAGTCCAAGCGTCCGAGCGTGCTGCATCGGTAGGGTGGTGCCCAGCTGAAGTTGTTCAAATTAATTGTTGTTTTGGGGTTGAACTTCAAAAGCAGCAAGACAGTTTTCCCAAATGAATCTGGTGGTCCTGTGGAAATAATGAGATACCTGATAATGTTACTTGACAAAACTTTTGGGGATGGAAGTGAAGCATTACAGTAGCTTAGTATATCAGATGACTTGAAGTGATTAAAAAGGCTGTGTTTCTTTTTCGAAAAGCATTTAAAAACATATTAAAAAGCTTCAGGAAGCCAGCATTGAACATTGCAGGTACACACCAGGAACGGATCTGTTTTTCCCCCAGTTTTGTACTTGTTCATTTAAGCACTCTTAGGAAGATGCCTGCATTTTCCCTCAATGGTGGCTGCTTTTCACATGTTCTAACCTACATAAATTCTTAATGTTTTACTATACTTTTTGCAACGGAGATGTTATTGGTTAGGTAATAAGAAAAAGCCCTAGTTCTACTGTGTAATGTGCATTTTTTGCACCTTATGAGAATATTGAATAGACTTCATTATTTTTTTCAATACAAGTCTGAATTCTACCATTTGATTACCTGAACCAAAAGCATTTCAATTTGCCATCCATCACCCTGACCAGTGTAAAATGCTGAATATTCAGATTAAATTGGAACTTTTTTCCTATGAATAAGGAATTTGATTCAATTCTATAATATACAGTGTCTCTGGGGAGGGGCAATTGAGCTGAAGGTCGCTGAAGGCAAGTGAGAAAATTGTATTATCCAAATACAAAATTCTTTTTCTTATCATCAAAACCTGAAATACAGCCATGGGGAATAAGGGGGTCAAGAGAGAATTCAATTAGAGATGAAAATGGAAAAGGTGCATTTTTCAACTTACCTTTCATTTTTCCAAACAAGTGGCAGCAGTGAGCTGTATGAGGACAATGAAATATTTGTCACGCAGTTTAAAATTTTTTTAAAAATATAAATCAGAAAACATTCTCAATCGCTTATAAAGAGATAGTAAAGACCATATGGAGTGTCCAGTTCTTCATAGCCTTAACCATTGCAGTTTTAGCTTGGTTTTAGCTTAATCGGTGGTGCAGAAGGGATAATGAATACCTAATTGCAACAATTTATATGGATAAAATTGTCTTGTTAAGAAAGAACAATTCTGAAATACTTATAATCAGTTTCCCCTCTAAGACAGCTTGTGATAAGAATTTCTGCAGTTTTCCCTCCTTAACTCATAATGTTAAATGATAAATGTTCAAAATAATTGCAGAAGCATGGTGGTGTTATGCCATAAAAATGCTTGCTTTTCTCTTTATTTATTCTAGTGTAGATACCAAGAACTTCTAAAATAAACCAGACCCTGTCCAACGTGGCCACCTCTGAAACGTTACCAATTACGGCTACAGGCCGTGATTTAGCAAAGAGCTGCTGTGCTTGCTCAGTTCTCACCAGTCTGCATGACTGGTGTCGCTGCTGCCCTATACCTGTGTCTGCAGGATAGGTTTCCTCTTGTTAAAGCCATTTTAGCTAACGCTGAGGCTAATTTTAGAGGAAAGGAGATTTCCAGTGAGATCCTAGAACGCTAATTTAGCAACTTCCTAAGCTTGCTGTGTAAATTACCCAGTGATTTATGAAATTAGCTTGAGATAGCTCAAGGGTTCTTATTCTGTGTCTGTACTTGTCAGTTTTGTTTGCAGTCATTTCCTAAACATTTATTCTTTCCAAGAGGAAATCACTGTGGTATTTACAGAAACCTTTCTGTATTTGGTAAGTGATCATTTTTAATAGTTTATCATTACATAACCATTTATAGTCTGTCTAGTTAGAATAAACAGTGCCATATATAACCAAACTTTCAAATATATTTTAATTCTAAGGAGCACTTTGTTCATACTGCAAGTACCAGTTCTGGGTTTGGGTTGGATCCAGTATCAGCTAAAATTTAGTGAAACTGCTCTCATATTCTATGAAAAGTAATTTGAAAATATTGTTACTCTTGAAGCCAAATGCAGTCGTCTCTGTGATATAACCTGGAAAGCAAATCTTTGAACTTCACCCCAGCGTAATAACCTGAATCTGAACATTGCCTTTTCAGAGTATTTGTAACAGTGCATAATTATTAAAAGCATGTTATATTGACTATGAAGCTATTCTGCCTTTATTTATTCAAAATAGTCTCTTTTTACAAAACTGAAATTAGCAAACATGGCCTTCATTCTCTATTGGTGCACGTGCCGGATGTGCAGATGTGAAATTAGGCATTTTGCCGCTTTGTGGGCACATGCACTCGATATTGTGAGGAAGCAGACGCAACGCTGCAGTACTCAGCACATCTCTGAACGTGTGGCAGAGTTCATAGCGATGCATCATTTTCCCACAAATTCAGTGGTCCTTTAGAACGCGTGGCCCGAACCTTGCCCAGAGTGGCCTTTTCTTGTTCCGTGGGACAGAAATCCCAGTTCTTGGATTTTTTTGTAAAACAAAATTGTGCTTCAATTTTGTTGGCTTGTTCCATTTAAAGTATAATGGTTGTGTTATAGACAGTGAAATGAGCTGCAACGAAATTATTTCAACAGGAATTCACTTTCTATACATTTTTTTTAAGATCTTACTATGTGCCTGTCTGTATTTTTAAGTGCCAGAACACCTCTGTTAAGCCTAGTGCCTAATAGATTCACTGGCTTTCAGTGGAAGTGAAAGGGCTCTTCTGTTCAGGTTGGATTGCAAGATTGGGGTCTTTGTAAAATAAAATTCCTACTACATGGATCAGGAGTGTCTGCATGTTACTTATATAGAGATTTGAATAATTTTTATTTTTTTGAAAAGTGACAACGAGTTTTATATTTCAGATCTAATGAAATACGACTTACTTTAATTTTCTTTTCAACCTATCACAGGAACAAGAATTTCATCCACAGCTGCTGAATTTTTCAAAGTGAAGGAAAAAGGACGTTACATAGGTAAGATTATTCAGTCTGGTTCTATTTGAATCTACTGAACTTCCTTCTATTTGACAAAATGTAAAATTAATGTTTTTGGAATCTGGGGACTTCAATAACCTAAGAAAATTAAAAAATAAAGGGAGTTTTACTGAATTGAAATGAAATAGGTTGTTAGAAGAAAATCAGCCTCTGGTGAAGTGAAGGGAAGAAAAATGATAAAGAGAAATCACATTGACAGAAACCTCAAACATTATGGAAACAAGTAGGTCAAAAGAGTTGTTCAAAACAATATACCTTTGGAGTATATATTATCAAAAGCACCATTAATTCTTTAGGCAGAAAGACACCTGAGATCAAACAGATGCAAATTTATAGCTAACCATTAGACAACTACTTGGATGATGGGAACAAAAGAAAATATATACAGTGCAGAAAATTAAACCAAGTGATTATTAGAAACAAAAGAAATTATCCCCCAAAATATCAAAATTAATGTAAAATAAAATAAATGCCCTTGATGCTTCAAAGCAAACTTAAGCCTCAGTGTTTGGGAATAAAGTTCTGTGGGGTAGACCTTCTGTAGAAATTTGATGATTAAATCCTAAGATCTGGGAAAGGGAATTAAAACCAATGTCAACAACCTGGACTGCAGAGAGGAAATTCATTTTTTTAACTAACTTTGATGGACTGTGGACTGCTGGAGAATGCCGCAAAACAGAGGTTATGCAGTCAAGCAACAGTTGGGCAGAGACAAGCGCCAAGTAGAACTACACATACGTTGCGAATGTGTCAAGATATAACAGAAAACCTTCACTTCCCTTCAGAGGTATCACTTTAAGAACAGAGGGGCCAGAAGACGTAGGCAACAAAGAAGAAAAAGGGTTATACAGAAGGATGATTTGCACTGTATGTCTCTTGTAGGATGCTGGAGATCCTTGGCTTGGATGAACTCCATGGGAGTGGAGGCCAGGTACCACCTTGCACTCGCAAGGCCAAGCCAATGACGTAGAAGGCCAGAGACGAAGAGTTAAAGGGCATGCATCTGTGTGTTAGCTGAATGCAGGCAAGTCACTTAAATGGTAAAACAGTGCTTGGAAGTGCAGCCTAATGACTGCTCTGTAGTAGAGTGAAAGAAATATGTCATCTGGGTAAGAGACTGATCTACTTCCTCAAATACTTTTGGGAAGACTTTTAAAATATCAAAAACCTTTTCAACAAAGCGTTAGGATTATGAGATCAAGCATTCAATAGTCAGCAGTTCCCAATGGGTAAGGCAGTAAGCTCAGCCCTCTTGTATTTCACCGTGGGGAAAATATTACAGAGATGGAGCAGGAGACAAGGTACTTTGCTAGAGCAACATGGCCACGTGGAATTGCATGTCCCTGAGGTCCTCGGCTGGCATCATTAGAGCCAAATTGTAGCAAGGCTTGTATGCCAGTGAAGGGACAGTGCACTTTTTACCTCTCTACATCGTGGACAGCAGCCCAGGGGATGAGCCAGGCTCCTTGGAGCTATTCCAACTCCCACCTTGTCCCTCTGTAGGGACCTGTGCAGCCCCTGGAGAAGCAAAGGGAATGGAGGGGAAAAAAGTATCAAAAAAGTCACTGTCCCTCATATGACCCCTGCTGGACTCATGGGAAATAAGCATCACGTGCTTAACAGTATGGGACTTCCCTTTCTAATGCTTTTCTTAAATTTGCTGCCATTTTACCAAGATATTTAGAAAAGTCCACAAAGAGTAGAAGAGATATTTTTGGAGAGGAACACCTGAGGGGAACTCACTTGATTAGGTGAAAATTTTTTATGGCTGTGCCAGCACATGTCATACATTTCTTTTTTTCCCTCTGAAGTTTTCAACTTCAGCAGCTTACAAATACTGTTGGTTTTGTGGGCCATGGTATGCTGACCAAAGGATCCATTCCAGCTCCCCTTGATATTGCTGGAAGAGTCATCTCTGACTTTAAGGGAGCACGGCCTTAGCCAGCAGTGGGCAGCTGTGTACGCCTCAGGTATAAGGGAATTTCCTACCCACGTGTCAACAACACAATTTCTGAACAGCCAAATGTACAAATGGCGTAGAGCATAACAGACCACCTGGGGGAAGAAGGGCCTGCCCAGGGAACTGTGATGTGAAACGTACCCTGGTAAGAGGAATACATTGGTTATCTGAGTATATTTTGGATCAGAATCTAAGTGAGATGTTGAACACCTTGAGCTATCAATGACCTCAGCAAAACTTAATGTTGTAACCAGCAGGGTACTGCTTTAGTAGGACAAATAGAGGTGCAGGTGTAGTAGATGACAGTTTTAGTTGGTAAAACGTAAGTGGAATAAAAGCAGGCAGAAACTGCCAGAACTGGGTAGCCATACTCCATGGAATTGTTTCTTCCATTTAATAGAAATTTGCAGAGCAGCAACTCCCTCCAACAGTTTCCTTCTCCATTTTTATAACTCTACAATATAAGGGAAATATCTTAACACAAACATGACTGTGTTAGCTTTATTTATAAGAACAAACCCCTTTTCTTTCAGCTGCAGAGCCATTATTGCAACAGTAAACAAGAAAAGAGTGATCAATTTTAAACTGATAAACAGTGAAAATTTTCAGTGGGTAGAATAAGTTATGTTGAGGTTATTTGGTGAGAGCAGATTAGGTGAAAGCCAGCACTTGTGTTTATTGAGCTTTTCTAATGAAAAGTAAACTCACAAAGCCTTGTTGATCAGCTTTTTTTATCAACAGCAAATTGCATAATGTGGTATGCACATATACACAGCGACAGTTAAATCTAAACTTGTTCTTTCCCATACAGAATATGTAGATGTATACTAATCGCTTTACATACAGAAACAGCTTAAAAACCCAGAGAGAGTCTGGCTACAGCAGAGCTTTTCCTGTTTACTTTGTTGTGTGTTGGATCATAGGCTTATTAAAATACAGCCATCATTTGGTAAAATTCTCAAGCAAGATTTGTCCAAGAGGTTGCTTTGCGTAAGTGCAGAGTGCAATGATTAGCTTGCAATCAGGAAGAAATACATGTAAAAAGATAAACCCAGTCATATAATTGGGTTACATGAGTGTATTACAGACTAGTCTTCCTTAGAATAAATACCAGATTAGGAAGTATAGAATTTCTATGTTTAATTATTTCTTTTGGTACCTGGGTCTTACAAAGAGAGAAGAAACACCCCTTTCTTTCCTCTCTGCTTCACAAGCAAGCAAAACCCTCTCTAGGCCATACCTTTTATTTACCATAATCTGATTGGCGAAGACACAATTCAGCTGACAATAACATGCATGATGATGGACTTGCCAGCCTTGCCTGATGGGAAGGGAGATTCTGGTTGGAGAAAGTGAAAGGGAAATATTAAGCGCCAGGTGAAAACTCTTGGGTTGTGAACTCCAGGTGATGTTGTACAGGGCAGGACTTTTAAAGCGTCCTCTCAGGACAGAAAAAATACAGCCAGTGTGAGAAAAATGAGAGAGTCTAAACTAAGTAGATAAAACCCATACTGATGGGTCCATGGTCAGGTACAAAGGCTTACTGTGGACAAGTTACTGCTGGATGCAGAAAGGAGAAGCCTATTAAGCTTTGGGAAACTCCTTCGTATATTCTCTAATGACCGCGCTGCTGTCTGCTGAAGAAAGAACATGAAAATGATATTGCTAGAGATGTGTGCAGGGATTCCTCCGTGGTAACTCTGCGCAGTTCATCAACTAAAGCCTCCCTACCATCCCCAGAGGCTGAAACACAGTTAGTTGAATGGGCTTTTATATGAACAGGACATAAAACACCCATCAGCTGGTATGCTACTGATATACTTTTAAGTGTTTTGCTTAAAAATACATAACTGTGAATATTGAACTCCTTAGACAACTCCTCTGAGGATGAATAAGGAAGCTTCAAATTCATCTGTTCTAAATAACTTAAGATGTAAAGGATCTGTGCATGTTACCAGGGTACCCATTCCTCTTCATGCTGTAGAAACAAGGCGGGATACTTCTAGCCATGGTAAATGAGTGAAGCACTTCTCCTTGTCCAGAGTCTCCAAAGGTCTCCCAGGTGAATTTTATTTTGGAAGAGAATAAGAAAACTCTTTTCCATTTCCCATGAGTTTTCACTTCTTAACACAGGTGGAAACTTGTATTAACCTCACTTACAACCTTGACCTCAGTTGCAAGACAACTTTTCAAAATGTTTCTCTAAGTAAAGGAAAATATAAATAATCTCCCATTACTGCAGCAGCTGAAGGATCCTTTTTGTTTCCCTGCAGTGTAGGAGTTGGTGTAACGGGCACGTGCCTAATCCTGTCTTTTAGGAAACGGGAACAATGTGAACCTGCAAAAGGGAAAGGATTTTTGTGCTGCTTCTCCTCTTGGGCAGCTGGACATGCAGGAGGCTGTGCACATGCTGTATCTCCCATACTGCCACTGCAGTGACTCCAGGTCATATTTGTAGTGATAAGTTATGTCATCAGCACTACAAAATTCCTAAACATTTACTGGGAGTATTAGACTTGCTGTTTCTGAAGTGAAGCTTATAAATTGCATCACAAACTATCAGGAGGAGACGTGTAAGTACATTTGTGGCTGTAAATTAAGTAAAATACGTTTATATCCATGTTATCTATTCATTGAATGAAGAATCACCTCTCTCCTTATCAAAACCAATGCATCAGATCTCTCTCTCTCTCAAATGATAATGATGTGATATAAATACTCTCCTATCATATAAAAATATGTGTGCCTCTCTGTCTCCTTGTAATGTTTCATCACCTTTTTTGTTCACTTAACATGTGTAGTAATTTCCAAATCACAAGAGAATTTTTGTATTATTTGCGATGGGCTAGGCATAGTTAAAATTAGCAATTCCAATCTATTGCTTTAATTATTTTCTCTTCTAACAGAAACTTCAGCCTTCCAGCTACTTGTGAGGCAGTAACGTGCCTGTACTCTTGTGACTGATTGACTGTGCCTCTGGTTTTCGTTGCTGTTTTCAGGGTAGTTGAAGAAGCAATACATTTATGGCAAATCAGGTAAATGATATGTCGAAGGAACATAAAGCTGTCTTATACAAGCATTCATAAAAGACTTTCCTCCCAGTAACAAATGGCATCCATGTCTCTTACAGCAGAATATTCCCTACTCTGAATATCTAAATAAAACCCACGATTGTGCAGAGGAAAGATTTTTGAATGCTACAAACAGAGGTCTGGACTTTTTTTTCTCCTGAAGTGCAATGCTGTCTCAGTGGTCTACTGAAACAGTGTTTTCCTTTCCTTTTGCACTGTTTCATAATATAACTATAAAAGGGAGTGTAACAATATTTTTGCATCATAACTGCTTCCCGTAATGTAATGCATATGAAGTGTAGTCTATAAAAATACCATGAAACAAGAAGTCTAGATTTCAGCAAAAATAAAATCAGTATTTATGTGGAAGGATTGTTGTCATTCTGTGTCCTTTATTGTTGCTAGTGGCAGCTCAGAAGTTGACTATGTTCATTCTCGTTGGTGTGCACTACTGACAAGTCTGCCTGATCCTGTACCCTAACAGTAAGCACAGATTTAGGCAGCCGGAGCTGAAAAAGCAAACCAGCGTTTTATTTAACACGTCTTTAAAGTGACATTTCTGTTGTCTATGTGTTAGTGCCTATGAAACAATGATCTTCATGTTTTTAATTAGTTTCACATAAACAACCTTGATAAACAGAAATAAATGGAGTTTATGGAATAGGTCAGTAAACAGCGTATACAACAGGCAGTTGCTGTTAGGAGTAGTAGGTGTTCTTAGTCAGTGGTTCCTGGTATAACCTGGTTTCATTTACACAGACCTTTGTGGTAGGAATAGAAGTGTGTTCATACTTCTAAATTTCAAAAACTGTTGCTTGTGAAATATTATTGTATGAAACTCAAGTAACATATCTTCTTTGATTTTTGCCTTCTCAGTCCACCTGTTTTATTGTGTAAGAAGGTAATAGAGTCGTGTTCCCCCACTGCTTCTAACTGCATTGTGCTATAAAACAGAATAAAATACTGTAAATGCAACTGTAAATAGTTTCTCAGCATTTTTGTTGGCTTCTTCCAGGGCTAGGAGAAAGAACTGACATTCACTGGGAAACTAGCAGTCTTCCATTTTTCGTGTGGCAAAACTCTCATTGTCACGCTGGTTTTAGTTGTTGAATTTTTGAGCAGGAATGTTATTACATATATATCTGTCTCACAAACCAGGGAGCAAGTTTCGTTATTCCTAGACCTTGTCCAAGTTAGTGTAATATTTAGCAAAGGTGATTTTATATTTGTAGGAACAGAGAACTTTTTCTTGACCACTTGACCTGAGTAAAACAAAGATGTGCATTATAGCCTCTCGGTGCTGTGCAGTCTTAGCATGAGGCCCTGGAAGGTAGGTAAGAGGGCAAAGGGGAAGAGAGCCAGTCAAAGATATATGATAAATTACTAAACCACGTGTCTGTCTCCAGAAGTTATTGCAAGGCTGACGCCCCCGCCCATGTAATGCTATTAGTATCTATTGATTCTTGTGACAGTGAGAATGACGGAGGAATAGTGCACGGAAAATGAAGACAGCCAGAAAATAACACGTTTAAAATGGGCTGATAGAAGGAGGAGGAAAATTCAGATGCCAAAGTCTATATCCTTAAATGCAGCAGAAATTTAGTCTCTTTTCTTTCTCACACATACATTGTACATAGCAAATACCGTACCAAGCCTCCTTTTCCCCTCATTTGAACCCCAGATGAGGGTTCTCGCTGACAGACTGAAGGCAGGAGGCAGAGGAGCTGTAGCACGGGCCCGCCGTGACGCAGGAAAACCGCTCTGCTGATATCTCGGTTTCCCGTGGGCTGCATTCACTGCAGAAGGGGGTGGGATACATGCGATTGGTGTTTGAAAGGCAAACATGGCCCAGCGGTGCGTTGGGTTCCTCCGACGCCCACCTGGGACTGAAAGGTTTGGGAAGCTCGGCTGGCACGTCTGTCCCCTCCTGTGCTCCCAAGAGCCTGGCGCAGGACTTCTCGCACACTGAAGCGGTCCGTGAGGTGTCCTCTCCCTGGAACTGTTCCGATAAAAAGTCTGGGTTTGTGTGTCCGAAGAAGGGTGAGGAGTTTCTCATTTAATTATTTTCACGTGATCCCCATGTGGTCGTCTGATCTAAAGGAGCAGGTGTAGAACAGGGCTCGGAGGCTGCCCTAACTCTAATGGCTGACAAGTTGGGAAAGGCAGAGTGACCCCAGGCTTAGAGCGATCTGCTGCAACAGCAGCGTAGGAAAGGGGACAGCATATTGAATAAATTAAAGTAACTTCCATTTGTAACTTTAGCACTGTGCATATGAAGGAGGAGCAAGTATTTTGCCGACGACCTGGAAAGGACTTTGTTGTAGAGGTACCGCAGTCACCACCGTCCGCAGAGCTGGAGCTGTGTGGGCTGGCAGCAGCTTGGCTGCAGGTAGCTGACGGCCAGGAGGCGACTGTCTGTGTTACCCACGTGTCAGTTTTTCCACTGTTTTTTGCCAACGTGCCACTTTCGGCAATATTGCCAGCCTTTAAAGAGAACACCGTTCCAGAGCTGGTAGGCACTGGTGCAGCAAAAATAATTCCCAGTTAGTCCCAAAATGCAGCATTCCCAGAACTGGAACATACCTGCGCATGAATTGCAGCTGATTTCTCTGTCCTTGACATCACTTACCGTCCTTGTTTGCCTTGGCTTATTACCCCCCTGCAGCGTCAGACCATAGTCCTGTTGTTTGTCAAGCTTCTACATTTTCTATCCTATTTATCTGCTGCTTCTCATACGAGCAGTGATCTGTTTGGTTTGGGTCTCCCCGGGCTGTGGCTAACGGTGCTTGTGCATCATTCAGTCAGTCTTCCTCGTCTGCTGAAAACAGACTTCTCACGCTTCTGTTTCTCCTCATAGAAACGTTCATATACATCATAGATAATCGAGTACAATTAACCCTGGGTCATATATGGGGCTTCATTTCTCTGGTTCCCTTTTTTTAGAAATATCTTCAGCAGGGCTTATTTGATGCTTTTGTTTTTACATATTTTTCCTCTCAATCTTGTACCCCCATGTTCCTCTTTCAAACACTCACTTAAACTTTAAAAGAATGAAATAACATGCAAGAGATGACCAGATAACGTACATTTCTATGGTGCAGCTATGCATACCTGGTAGTCTTGATGTTCAATTCCAGTTAACAGATTTGCTGTTGGAAACTGCAGCCAGGGGATACTTCAGTGAAAGGAATTCTCTTCCAGCAGCTGCAAACCAAAAAAAAAAGTCCCAATAATAAATAATTGGGGTGACCTTGAGAAGTATTCTCACATGTTAAATGCTTATCTTTTTTTCCTCCACTTAGACTGTCACGAAGCAAAGGAATAAAAACGTAATAGATTTTAAAACATTCCACAGAGGACAATACGTACAAGCAGTTTAGTTATGTTTTCCTGCAGTCCTTCTTTCTGTTGCACTTCTGTGAGCGTAGTTTGGTCTCAAGCAGATTAAAAATTATTTCAGCAGCTCCTGTGGGCCGAATTCCAGCCTCAGGCCAACTTGTGCATCTTCGCTGGAGCTCATGTGGTCTGAATCAGGGACGGCAGAAGCAGCAGCAGCCTCCTCTTCCTGTTTCTGAGCAGAAGATGAATGAGTGTGGTACCAGATGAAAGGCAGCGGTGAGTCTAATGGAGTTAGTTTACGGGGAAACCTCCACCCAAATGAATTTTATTTGTCTCCTAGCTACAAACGAAATTAATTTGTTTTGGACTTCCTGACAGATTCAAATGTGTCAAAACATTAGGGTCACGAAGGTGGTCGCTTTGCATTGACAACTGTGTTTTTAGTGGTTTAAATCAGTGGATTTCAAACAGATTTTGTATTGAAGTTGGGACAGAGCTGAACCCAATTTTCATGAAGAGAGTTGTGGTGTGTGAACAGATTTATATGGCTGGTCAGTAGCTGGAAGCAAAGCCATTAATGTTTGAACATCTCTGGATGTTATCTGGGAAACTGAAAAAGCAATTAAGTGTTTGGAGAGACATTTAAGGGAAGAAAATAAAATCAAATACAAAATAAAGGCTTGGGGAATTCAGTGAGATGACGGAAGAAGACTGGAGAGGTATTTGAAGAGGAAGCTGCAGTAGAATGGGAAAATACTGATTAGGAGAATTAAACTGAATAAAGTTGAAATCGGTCAGAGAACCCCAAACCCTTCATCTTTAAAGCCATTTCTTTACCTAGGTCATAGGGTGCAAGTGCTAGGCCTTTTCCTGTGTTACCAAGAAATGCATTCATTTAAATTTGGCTGAGATAAAGACACACTAATTAAATGAAAGCCTTGAGTCAACTGAACAGTGCGAGGTTTGATCTTACAGCTCTTTGTCATTTTTCAGATGAGAATCTTATGTTCAGTTGCGAAGGCCAGCTGCCAGAATGATGGTGCTTCTTAGGGAAAACATTAGGACTTTTAAATAGGCTATCTCTGAAAATGATAACATAATTTATAAGGACAAGAAGTAAAGCTGAATATATTGTTGGTGTTTGCACATCAAATGCAAACAGGACATTGGTATCACATAAAGTTTCTAGCACATATTGATTAACTGCAAGGTGAAAGCGAAACGCAAGACTGGCAGTTGAGGTGGATACACCTGTTCATAAGTGGTGCTTGTGTAATGGCTAGTGGCAAGAAATGAATGTATCTTTATCTTGCTTATTTGTGATTGAATATGTGTGTAGCTAGAGCTTGTTTCATAGACTAATACTGTTAAAAGCTCTGGCATTTTACCTGTGCACTTTAGGGTTCAATAAGATGCAAAAGCTAGAGCTCTAAGGGCAACTTAAGATGCATTTTTCTTTGGGGATACTAATTATCCAGATTTGAAATGTATCCCGTTTATAAAAATACATATGTTCTAAGTGCTTTAACTACACTGTTCATGGAAATTTGTATTTATAGCATAGAATTAGTACCTCAAGTCTTGAATACCTTCCTCACATTTCTCAGTTTGAAAGCACTTCATTTAAGGAGAGCTTCTCTTGAAACAGTGCAACTGATGAACTCATTGTAGCAACCTTACTTAGTTTCCATAACATATATAAATGTTTTTACACTTAGGGTTTTTTTTATATTGGGATGTTATGATACATTACAGTCAGATATCTAGGTCAAATCATATTAGTTATTTATATTTAATAGGTTTAAAAAGGGTTTGAGCATTTGGTGCGTACATTTTTCCCCAGGTAACAAGCAGAATGGCTATGCAGACACCTGATGGGTCTATTGGTTGTCATGGCACTCGGTGCAAAGGAGTGGAGATATCCCAGCCCCATGCTGGGGGAATTAAAAATGAAAATGAGAAAGATTAGGTAATGTAATCTTGGTTTTTCTTATGGCTTCTACTTCCTCTGAGAAAAACAAATGCAGTATTTTTAATGAGAAAAAAATATCTCTCGGATACTCTTGGTATTTAGAGATGTCAGCGTTTTGTGTGACAGCTTATTTCTAGCTTGACCGCATTTCTGTTTATAAACCATCATTAGAAGTTTATAATGGAAGGAGATGATGCTCCAGGTGATATGTGCATACTGCCTATAGTGATACTCTTTAGAAACTAGCCAAATTTAACTCGGATATGTAAAGATTATTATTTTGATACACTATGGTGTATTACCCTCTGTCTGCCCGACCCCTTTCTGTGGCTTCCCTCACCCCAGCCCGACCGTCCAAAGCATCTCCAGGAGCTGCTCCTCCCCTGCAGCTGGTGCTGCGTGGCACACGCAGTACGTGGGGGGCTCCAGCCCCCCGACCTGCCTGCCGCTTGGCCACGGGTGCAGCGCAAACCAGGTGCCGCACTCTGCACACTGTTATTTTCCCACCCCTTATTTATAAAGTGCAGTTTAAGGAACCTCAGCCAATATTCATTAATTTTTAGCGATCCCTCAAGAGGTACTCATGGGGTATTGTTCAGGGAAGGAGAGTGGTGGGCTTATATCACCAGGTCTGGGGTGGGGGAATGTGGAGATCTGGCTATTTGCAGATCACACACCCTGTAGAAGCTGTTGTCACCATAGAAGCATTTTTTTTTTTTTTTTTTTTTTTTTTTTAATTTGGGACCGGTTACCAAAGAATAAGTACAACCTAAGCACAGATGCCATGCTGGAAGCCTCCCAGCTGGCAGTCAGGTGCCAATCCAGAAGGAAGGACCTCCATCTTCCATAAGTTATCTGTTGTGTCGTGCTGGCTCTGAATTCATTTTTTTTTTGACACCTGCTGTCCAAAAGAAGCAGTCCTCACATATGTGTAGGAACTGGATTGCTGTCTTGATGTCAGATCATAGAACAATAGAGAAGAAATGGACTAGTCCAGGAGTGATCTAACTTTTTGACATCTTCATATGGCTTGAGAGCCACCTGCACCTTTCCCCCTCTGTGCCCACCACCTCTTCTCCAGAGGGTACTCCTCTGCAGCTGGTACTTGTCTCCTGGCACGCCTGGCTGCTGCCTATCTACACACCTACCTCTTAGGACTCCCTAAGCCGTACGTCTTTCCCTGCATCGTGGCTGCAGATACTTTGGGCCTCCTTCTCCATCCCAGCATCCCCAGGCATTGGGAATTTTCTGTTCCCTCTCTGTGATCTCCGCCGTAGGTCCCTGTACCACAGAATCTGCATCCTGCGAGATTGCCAGCACCACGGAGGCTCCAAACCTGCTGCTACCAGAGTTAAGGTAATCTTACAGATTTGCTGTGCCTTTCCTCCCTCCTCCTTTGGGAACTGCATGCAGAGGTTTGGGTCTTACCCAAATACACTGTGGTGGCACCAGGTGCTTGCAGTTCCTTGCTGGGGGAAAGCCGGCCATACTGAGCAGAAAATTTAAAGCTCCCACAGGATCCTGAGAGAAGTGCTCCACAGCTGTCCAGGGGTGACAGCTACTTTAAGTCATAATTCTGATACTCCACCCCATGGAGTAAGAAGCTTCAGAAGCATACTGTACCATGGATACTCGGGCAGAAGATGGTGGAGTAGGTGGGTTTAAGGCCTCACGCGCTGATGGAAGTCTCACATTCTTACATCCTAGTCACTAGACTCTGGATATCTAATAGCCTGTGGACAGTGAATGAGGGTCAAAGAATATGGAAACAGGAATAATGGTGGTTTGACTACAATACTCTTATAGCCTCAATCTGCTCTGCAGTACAAGAACATAAAAATTTTACGTGATAACAAATGTTCCATGTTAATTTGACTCATCTCCAAATTACCAGCAGCATGATCCTACAGGATTTCCTTTTCCCCAGGTGCATTTGCAAATGTGTATTTACATTTACTGGATAGAATTCAGTGACAAGAATGATCTGAAATGAAATTATGAAATGCATTGCTTGGAACAGTCAGCTGCAGAAGGGAAACAGATTAAGCAGAGAACAATCTATCCAGGATGCTGCCAGGCTGGGCTGCAGAAAAATTACAATCTATATTCATTAAAGATATTTAATAATTTTCTAAAAAAATAAATGTAAAAAATATCTCAAGTCAGGAAATATGAACTTTATTATTGATTAAGCATTTGAAAAGGGATTTTTCTCAATAAAGGAAACCATATTTTCTACTGGCTTTTTCTCTTGTGTTTTCATTAAGCAATTTAATATGTCTGAATCTTACTTTATGTTGTATTTCCTCTTTATTACTTTATATTACATCTCTGTGTTCATAGATTGAATGATATAATGCCTAGCTAGGAAGAAAATATGCTTTCTGTTCAAACAGGTATAGTAATTTCAGACCAACTTTACTCTTCTTATCGGGGAAAAAGGTATTAAAAAGCCCATAAGATGTGTTTGTTTTCTTTTTTGATCAAAGACTTTGGTACTCAGGTTTTTCTTTTTCATATTCAGTAGGAAATACAAAGATGCCCTGTCTGTTTTGTAAAGGCCCTGTGTTGCACTGTTAAAGTCAATGGGAAATTTGCCTCTAACTTTGATGGGAATGTGACCAGACCCTGCGTTTATAGCAGAGAGCAGCATTCATCTTGGTGTAATGGAAAAGATGCACAGGCATTTTGAATACCTGGCAGTCCTTCTTGCTTGGTTTTGCTAACCAGCCAAAATGCATGCAGCAGTGCTTCCTCAAGGCCAATAAGAAAATGAACATCAGTGCTGGAGAACACAGAATTTCTGAAGAAAACAAATTTTCAGGTGTCTTTTTTTCTTACTGCATGTTTTTCTTGCAGAGGTACTGCTCTGGTAGTGACCATTTTTAAAAAAAGAGACGCGTGTGCTATGAGAAAATGTTCTTTAAGTCAGCCTGAAGCAAATAAAACATCCAAAGAAAAATCCCTCTTGCTTAAGAATCTTCTCTGCTGGATTTTGTAGTGCACAGCAGTGGGAGCATGGGTGTTAATGTGTCTTGCTTTTGCCATTCTGCAGCAGCAACTGTATGTTCCTTAGATGTCTCTGGTAGTTTGATCATCCACATCGTCAAGTCAGTGGAGGATGAACCTTAGAGTGAACAAAGATGAGCTTCCACTAATTTCTTTGAGATTTGGCCTGGCACAGACCACAAACAATAATGGAAGACTTGCCTCTGGGAGATGTCCCTTCATAGGAAATGGAGTCTGAAGATCAGGGCTACTTCATGCTTCAAATTAACAAGCTCTGTCTGTACCTGCTTTGAAAGTACAATACAGAACTCAGTCTTTTGATCAAAATGGTTTCCTCTAATCTATTTAAAATCAAGGTGTTTTTATGTTGAAAAAACACCTGGATATCATAATAGCAGGCAGAACCCAGCAAGCGTACGTGCAGACCTGGTGGTACCTAGCAGTGGCAAAGAAGAACCCTGCAAATACCCAATGTGCAGCTACAGGTATCCAAAAAAAAGCTGTAGCACATAAACTAATTCTCAGTCTTCTGTCGTATCTTTAGAAAAAATATTGGAGATTATAAACACAGTTTAAGTATTTGAATGAAAGATTGTCTGTGCTGGCATGCAGTGAAAGGAGGCAGGTGCTGAACATTTAGCAGAGGATTCAACTGCAATTTTGCCATAGATTTCAACAGGAACCAAATTTGCAGCTTTAAAACTAAGTTTATATGACTATTGTAGAGAGTAGCACCTTAGAAAACAAAGCCCTTATAAAAAAATACAATGCCCTGTTAAAAATATGCATTACTAGTTTGGAAACCTGGGCATACTCCCTCTTCCAGAAACAGGTCCCTGCATTGAAAGAGATTTTAACAAATGTAACAATGGCTAATCAAATTTGTGGGTTTTCATGCTAAACTCATCTTTTATGGAGTTAAGTATACTTTTTATTTCTGTAAGAGGATGAGATGATAGAAGACATTCTGTGAATGTTTCAGCAAGGAACAGAAAAATCTGGAACTAGTCCTAGTAGAAAAATGAATAAAATAGAAATATGGATTAGGATTGAGAAGGAAGTTCATGCTTTTTCTGACCTCTTTTCCAGGAACAATTCAAGGAACAAAGCACTTGCTTATCTTTGGATGGATGATGAAACCCACTTCTGTTCAGCAAGGCAGCTAAGTACTGTACTGGAGTCCTGTTAAAGTTAAGAATTTGTAGGTGACATTGCTGGATATGAATAAAAACTGTGCAGCTACATATAACATTACCCTCATCCAAACTTACTATTTAACTTAAAGTATTTAACAAGTAATACCCAAAAAAGCATATACGTACTTCTGCTTGGAAGAAGTTTTTTCCATTCGTTGTTCACCATCACAAACTGGAAAACTGTGAAACAGATGGTCCTTGAGCTATGAAATCGGCAGTTAAAACCCAGTCTCTAGTAGCCACTCTGCTTTCCACAGACAGAAGGTAGGTCCCACAGGTGACCTGAGTTTCCCCTTGGTTTCTCCCTTGAGTGTGTGTGCTTGTGCACGTGGTCATACCCTCTCCTGGTACTTATTGCCATAGCTTAATCGAATTCACACCAGCTGAAGATTTACCCCTTCATGCCTTTGAAGTGTTGCTGCGATCATTTGTACTCTGGAGAGGCTATAGGATGCGTACTGAGGCTCTTCTTCATTTTCAGAAGACAGTTTTGGGATACAAGTGCTCGGGCGGCCAGGCAGCGCCCTGGCCCTCTGCCTGGCTCTCCCACAGGCAACTGCTGCAACCTTGGACATGTAATTTAGCTCTGCTAGTGTCAGCGTCCCGTCCTTGAGATGGTAGCAGTGTTATTTTGCCTCTCCGCCCCCCCGAGAAATTCACTGGTGCCTCCAAGACGCTCCAGTTACGGTACGGGGGCTGGAGCCTCAGCAAGGGGCTGGGCACGGATTTTGGCCGGGGCAGCCAGGTGCTCTGCCGGACAGCCCATCACTTGCCTGGGACTGTTCCCAATGGGTAATTTGGACTTGATCACCCTGCTTGGGGAGAAAGAGAGTTTAACCATGGGGATGTGAGAGAGAATAGTCCCTGGGCTGGTTTACTTAGGAGTTGAGGCAGAGCCTGGCAGGACTGAGCTGGAGGGTTTCCCTGTCCTAGGAACAGTGCGAATGCAGCCAGAGGTGATGTGTATTCTGGAAAATAGTCCACGCATAAGTTAGATAAACACATTTCTTTGGGTTCTTATAGATTAGGAGCAAAATGCTTCCACTTGCTATAAAATGAAACTCACGGGTACCGGGAATTGTCCAATATTTTTGCTCCTTGCTTGTTGCTGTAAGAGGGACAGTTTTGGTCAGCAAATGCTTCAGAAACCGCATTGCTTGGGGCTGCAGCTGCGCCCTGCAGCAATGCTGCGTCCCACGCGGGTCCCCTGGGAGCAGAGGCCTCATGTGTCCCCGTCCAGGTGCCACTCGGCAGCCCATGGGCTGCCAGGGGCCACCGAGTGGGGTACAAAGAGAAAGGGAATTTGGAAACTTGCGGCGCACAAGTACCTTCCCAATGGCTTAGTCCCAGTAATTGATGTTGCAAAACTTCTGAGAGGTCCCAGAGCACAGATTAGGCACAAGTACCTGCTTCTGTGTGAGCTGCTTCGCCTTGCTGGTAATGGCCTGTGCCAGTGGGTTGGTATTTTACTGGCGGTTAAAGCTTGGTTGTGGAAACTTATTTAATTTCCTTGCGAGGAAAGCAAAAAGCATGAGCATTCAGTAGGTCCCGTGAGAAACCTTCCCCCACCAGGGAAGGAATCGCATGCTGCACTGTGCGTACAATGACGTTTCTTTTTATTATTTTCCGCAGTTCAATGCAATTATTTTTGAAGGAAACACTACCAAGGGGCAAATGCGAGCTGGAACAGTTTAGAAATGCATACAAACACGCTAGAAAAATCACTTGATTACTTAGAGGAATGGAAATAACCACACCAGCCAAAATCCTGTAATCCATAGTGGGATAAAAATACACCTAAAGCTCAATTTTTCCAGTTAATAAGATGACAATGACATTACAGGACAGCCTTGTCACAGATAAACTGATAAGTAAATGACAATCCATACTGGCAAATGAATATTCTTGACATGAGATGATTTCGATACAATCCTAGTAAAATCCAAGTAGATAGATGAGGAAGCTGAAGCACAGAACATTGAGTGATGTACTCAAGGTCATTGAGGAACATTGTCAAAACTGGCAGTCAAATTTAGGAAGACAAGTCCTTCCTAATAATTTCAAACTACTAAGCCATCTCCTTATAGCTAAGAAGCTACGGGTTTCCTCACAAATAGTTACAATAGATTTGAAGATTTTGGTTTTAAAAAACAATACCAAGACCAGCTGGTTTGAGGCAATTCCTTGTGTTTAATTATCAGGTTATTTAACCCTTTCTAGCACCTCCTTTCTGAAGCTCAGTTCAATTTGTAAGCAAAAAGTTCCTTTCCGAATAGAAAATGTCGGTGTCTTATTTGGAAAATGAGGATACAAGGTGTCGATGTTTCTGAAATAAAACATTTCATTCAAAAAATGTTGAGAAGTGTTTTGACATTTTTGACATTTCTTCTTCATTTTTTTTGGCTAAAACAGTCTGTAAGAGTTGATTTGACTTGGCAAATATTCTCACTCCTTAGAAAATCAGGTTTTGCCAAATTTACTGTTCAGTGATGCTATTTCCCCCAGCTCTATGGCTCAGCCTTATTTAGTGTAGTTAACACAAGTTAACCACAAGTCAACACAAGCTAACCCTTGTGCTTTCATTAAATATGTCTTTCTTAAAGCCTTGGATCCTTGGAGCAAGTGTCTATGCAAGAGACCCTGTTTTCATTAACAAAAGCAAAATGCATTTCTAGGTCTTACAGATGTAGGAACAACTTAAAAATGAGATGGAAGTACATTTGGATCTCTAGGCTCTTAAAACCGGAAGGCAAACACCTCATGCCATAACTATTTGAAGGTCTTACCATTTTTAGCTAGAAAATTAATTTCTGGAAGGCATGAACAGGTTTTGTGAAGCTGGGATTTGCCATCGTACAATTGAATGGCTGAGCTGGGCTTCAACTAAGGCGTGAACTTAGCAAAAAAACTGTGAGGCAATGCAGCGCTCATCAAAGAAAATGGACATTTTCACTGTTTCAGTGGACTCTGGATCAGGACCCTGACAGCGTTTGTGTGTAAGTTTAAATTACGCATAACAGAGGTTCTAATAAGTTTCCCCATAAGAGGTTTTTAACTAGCTCCACAGGAAAGTGAAGGTCCCTTTGTGTGGTGCCTTTGTGCCAGCAACTATCTCCCAAAAAGCCCATCACACCCTAGGTGTTCAGTCCTGCAAGCAGTTGCCATTAGATGCACATGATGTGAGAGAGAGGATACCTGGTGCATGAAATTATTGCTGACAGCTATTAATATTAGGATGTTCTGTATGGTATCTATTGTATCTTCTAGAAATAATTTTCATGGATGCTTTACGAACATATGTTGTGTAATACACCTTTACAAGAGAGGCTGTAAATATAAACACAAAGACACACATGTGCACCCCCCGCCCCCCATATTCGTATGTACATATGTGAGCATTACTGTTATGATTTTATGGTGGTTTCGTATATGCTCCCCCAGGCACACTAGCTTATTAATTTGATTTCTGTAGTCCTAAATTCTTAATTTTATGATCTTTGGCCCTTATTCAAAAAGGTACTTAAGGAAAATCTTAAGTAAATTTTCTGCAGAAATATACTGAATGAGTGTAATTTTTAGGTGAAAGGAAAAGAGGTAGGAAAAAAGAGACTCTTACAATTCTGTGTCCCTGTGGCTTATAAAAAACCTCAATTGTGTATACAAACAGCCCTATTTTTTTAGAGACACTACGGCAATATAGGCTAGAGCTGCCTGGATGCTGCAATTAAAAAATTTGGTTATACTCAGCTTGCATTTGACGATGTCTGTGCGCCTCTTAAACTGTTTGTGGCTTGTCAATGAATTGGATTTATTATTGTCTGGGTTTGGGGGTAAGTAACATGCACAATGCAATATTAATGTAAACAGTTGTTATTCTTTATTATCTATTTGTACCTTTTTTCTCTCATTAAATTTTATCATCTAATCAAGGAGGAGAAATGTCTGAGTATTGATCTAAGATAAAGATCACCCAGTGTAAATTACAAATGTCAAATATTCAAAGTAAATGATCCAGGCAAACCACCTCCTGTTTGTCCAAGCTATTTGCAGCAACTGATGAAGAACGAAGACATCAGTAGGAATAAGAGTTGGTTCATAATCAAGAAAATATGCTTAATGTATCAGATGCTTTATTGGTAATGAAAATCATAGAATCGTAGAACATCTCAAGTTGGAAGGTACCCATAAAAATCATCAAGTCCAACTCCCTGCTCCTCGCAGGACTACCAAAAACTAGATCATATGATCTATTCTGCAGGAGACGTGGGGTTTGTGACTGTTAAAAGATACGTAGCTGTGGAACATGGTATTTGACTAGAAGGGCCTGGCTCAAATCTTCTCCGTGCCTCAGAGAGACCAGATCAAGCTGTGAGCTCTGAAGTAAGAACAAATCCCTGTGAAGATCCTGAACAGCAAATTCAGCCCCAGGAAAGCTCACATCCTTCACAGACAGGATCAATCTCCAGTTAGTAACAAACTGCTGTGATCCATCCTTTATACATACTTAGCTAAAGTCTGGAAATTTATTAGAACAAAACTTCCATGAGGACGTCACTTCATGTCTCTCTGGTGGATCTGTCCCCTAGAGAAAAATAGTGCTCTTCTGCTGAACACTAACCATTAGGATCTAAACCTACTCCAAGCACTCCCTTTAAAGTTTATTGGTACAATAGGAAACTTCTTGCAGTCAGAGTGGGGAAAAAATTCAAGCAGTGTCATGAGATTCATGGCCATACCAGTCTGTGACTCGTAAACGTAATATGTCACATCAGGTAGAAAGTGCTTTCCATGTTTCCTTCATTAGCAGAGTGACACCACATAGCAGAGAAAAGGAAAGTCCATCAACCATGCAGGACACCTACCCTGCACCCTCAGTGTGAGATGTGGCAGCCAACAAGGTCTTGCTCTGTGGAAGAATATAGATTCCTAAAGAGCATTTAAAGGAAAATTCATGTATTTAGGCAACGTGCGGACCTCAAATCCTATGCCCGATCTTATGGTGTCCAATATTGACTGTGAAGTTCCATTGACTTGGGGGAAGGCGTAGGAGGGCTCAGCTCAG
Organism: Platalea leucorodia; assembly: GCF_965183815.1. Classification (NCBI taxonomy): domain Eukaryota; kingdom Metazoa; phylum Chordata; class Aves; order Pelecaniformes; family Threskiornithidae; genus Platalea; species Platalea leucorodia. The sequence goes on from NC_138824.1 coordinate 74,365,334, forward strand.
TTGCCTACACCCAGGCATTGAATACCATTTGAAACGTTTCAGTGGGTAATGGAAATGCCTGCACAAGCCTGGCAGTCATGTCTCAGGTCCTATGGCAGACATGCAGTCTCTGGAGAGACAGCTGGAGGCTGGGCCAGGTACCCTGGGACATCTCAAGTAGCACTACATATTTACAGGTAGACAATGAACACCTGCACTTCTGCTCCTGTGAATGCTGAGGACTGAAAGCACCCTGGCATGTATCTGTATCTCTGTGTCTCTTTTGTGACTGAGACTTTGGGGTTTTTAGTGATGGGAGCACTCGCCCAGGGTGCTCAGCATGAAATACAGAAGCAGCATTTGGAAGAGGGTCTGGAGTGCTGTCTCCCCATCCCTCGGGTGGGGAATGCCCAGAGCAGCCCCTTGCATTACCAGGCGTCAATTTTTTGGAGTTCCCCCTGCCACAGTGCCTGGGCAGCGACTGAATGACTGGAGAGCACTTTGCCACCAAAATCATCTGCTGCTGGGTGACTGGAGCACTCTCCTGGGAAACAAGAGACATGGAAGGTTAAGGCAGAATTTGAATGTCTCCTTCCTCCTGGACTAGTATCCCAGCTCCGGCGCTATTGCCAAGTTGCTCCTCCCCTTGTACTGCAGCAGGCAAAACTGATGCCTATTGCAGCTTGGAAAGGAATGACAGAGGTGGTGAGGGAGCAGAAGCGTGAGGGCTATGAATCCTCGTTCGACGTAGACATTTCCCTGGGGCCTTAGCGGCCTTAGCCTGAAAAGTCAGTGTTTTTATTAAACACCCTTCCTTCCAGCTTTTCCTATCAGTTAGTTTCGATAACACTGTGGGCCAGATGGCTGCTGAAAATCCCTTTTGAAGCAGTCAGCTCTTTTCCATGCTTTTTGTGGTAAAATCAGGTATGAGCTGCAGATTTGATCTCACAAACCAAATGTCTGTGCAAGAATATAAGAGCAGCTGTACTCGGTCAGATTGCAGGTCCATGTAGCTCCGTAGCCAGGTTCAAAACAAACAGAAAGAGGTTGTTCGTGCAATGGTTAGTAGACTTAGTGGTAACCGAAATTTTACATGATTTTCAGGGGAGACTGAGTAAGTACTCAGAAGTGAAATCCATTGGGGTTACTGGACTGACAAACGACATTGAGCTGAAGTTCTCTGAGCTGAAAACAGTTGGAGGATGGAAGAGCTTGGGGGGAAGCATCACATGTGCTTGGCCCTCTCTTACTCTCCTTTAAAGATCTGCTTATGGCCACTGCTGAAAAAAGGGAGCTTGGATAAGCCCAAGGTCAATGACGGGTCCTTGGGCAGAAGTGTGAGAGGAGCATCCATACTAGGGAATTTTCTCTCCCAGCCTCCAGCAATGTGCAGCTCAGATGATTTTTGACCTGGGGTGGCTGTGTGGCATGTGGTACTGGAGTGATGGCAGCTCTGTATGGCTGTAGCCTCACGATCTAACTGTGATGAATATAAGTGCAGACTCAGGTTAAAAGGGCAGAAGGACCCAAGCTACAAGCAGCAATTTGATGTGTGTAATTCGCAAGGTGAACTGGTCTTTGTTTCTGCATTTCCTGAAAGTAATGGAACTTGAAAAGACTTGATCACTTCTCATTTTGAGACTCCTGATATAAATGATGTGTTCGCATAAACTAAGGAAGTAAATTTTAAATATGTATGGCTAGTATTAATGCCGCCTGTGGTTCTGCTGCTCCTTTGCCATTACTAATTTTCTCATAACTAAGATACTTCTGTTCAAGTAATTCATTCTTGTAAGAGAGGTTGTCTAAATGAGGACAAGTCTTCATATGCTGGCACACAGTTGCAGTCACATTAGTTTTGTGCCAGCCTCAGACAGCTGAGTGCTGTTTAGGCTCCCTGGGCTGGCTGTAGGCCATCACTGGTACCTAGTCAAGAGGAACTCCTGTGCCGGTGAACTTCAGCAGAAGTTAGGCTGAAGGAATCTGCGCTGGACACAAGATTGCATGGCTTGTTCTCCTATTTCATGCTTTGAACTGTGTCAGTTTTTACTTTCAGTTGTCAATTTTAATAACGTTTGTAAATGAGGCAAATTATAAAGTAAATTGGCACAATTAAAAGACAAAGATATTTGTAGGTAAGGTATTAAATCAGGTTCATGAATGTAAATTGAATGTCGAGTTCTATCATGGGCTTTCAGTGTAATTTGAGGCTTCAGTTTCACATTTGTAAAATTGGAATGCATTTATCCCATCCATTTTGGTTGTAAATTCTTTGAGATTTTATCCAGCACCAGGCACATTTCCAGTTTTCCTTTAAAGCTCTTTGCAGCAGTGCAAATAAATAAATCTGATTCTGCAAGAAAGCCCCAAACCTCTTGAAATAAACAAGTTTTTTTGTCAGAAGCTAGAAGGAGATCTTGAATTAAGTTTTTGTGTTGCAGCAGAACCCTCCAACTCTAAAATCTTCCAGACTCACTGGTCCTGTGGCTCTTTTTCCCTGCCCTTCTCCATCAGGCACTATGTTCTTAAGTCATTTCTTCATTGGCCTTGTTTTCTGGGGATTGCCTTGGGGACCAGGGTTTGGATGGGACATAATGTCTTTTTAGCATGGAAGACTTTCAGAGCAGCTTTCAAAATGTCATAAAATCTCCATGGCTTTTCTGATTTTCTTGCTTTTACTTCTTTATTGGAACAAAACTTAGAGCACAAAAACCTATCTGTGACTGCACTGGTAGGACAGAGGAACTGATACCTGTAGTGTGAAGAGATGAGGGAAAGTTTCTTGTTTGCTGTGGCAGGAGAATTAAAGATTTTTTTCCTTAACAAGTTCTGAGGGATTAAAGCACATCTTGATTTTGTAGAAGTGCACCAAAAATGGCCGCTTAGCCAGGCTAGAATTTGTCTCAGTCCAGCAATCGGCGAGGATGCTTTGAAGAAAGTGCAGCATGCACGTGGCACCAGGGAGCTGCTTTCCATTAGTTTCCACCTCCAGAGGTCTGTGGTCTGCTAGAAGTCTATGGCCTGCAAAGCATTAGGTACCAGTCATGATTTCCACCTTCCCTAATTACAATCTGAGAACCTCTATACCCATGAGAGACTGGATCTCCCTCACCAAGACAGATCAGATTTCAATTTTTCCCCCTTAGTTGCTACAGTCCCAGGCCTACACAAGCCAGGGGCTGGAATTTTTGGTCAGAAGAGCAGCAGCGGGGCTTACTACAGGTGTAAACATGGAAAATCAACTTTTGATTAGCTGTGTGAAGATTATTTGAGTTGTGGATTAACCACTTCCCCCTGCCACCTCATTTTCATTATGTTTACTACCTCATTCTTCATATCAACTTTGTTTTTCAAAGTTAAACGTATCTACCCTGTTCTTACGACCTAATTTACATCTGTTTTGTATTACACATGTTCTTGCTTTATCTGGGTTATTCCGTCTCCAAGCTCCCCCATTGGCCTGGCTAATTGAGAGTTCCTTATATAAAAAATAATGAAAAAGTGCAATGTGTAATCAATACAAGATTATAAGAGCGTACAAAATGAACACTAGGTCGGTCCATAGAAATAGAGTGCTTGTACTGTTACAGCAATTAAAATTGAAGTTATCTAGTAATGTGTCTTAAACTATAAGCTTACAGCACAGTGGTATGTGTTGCAGAGCTACCATCTTCACTAGCTAAAGCAAGGGGCTGAGAATGGGCAGACTCGAGCCAGTCCTCTGCTCTGTCACAAGCCGGGCAGAGAGCAGCGCGTGGAAGAGTTGTAGGTGTGCACAAGTGACTGCTTATGTTGAAGGGCTTTTGGTTTCTGAGCATTACATCTGGACAGTGAGGCACCTTTGTGGGGCACCACAGGCTTCTCTGATATGGGTCCCCAAAAGCAGTACGGTAATCATCCTCTGTACGTATAAAAGATGTGCTGATTCAGGGAGTATTTTTGCTGAGATTGTCTTACCATCTATGAAGTGGAGACAATCCGTCCAGTTATGCCATTGTGGAGGGTTTTAGGATCCTTGATTAAGTGCTGTTCTCAAAGCAGAGAGAGGTGCTGGGCTGCCCATGCTCTGGGACTGCGGTCGCTCCTGCCTGCTCGTTATGGCCTTGCAATCAGTGGTCTGTCTCCGTCCAGCTGGTGTCTCCTGAACGGCATCCAAGGAAGGCCTGTCTCTTCCTCTGCAGTGCCTAGCACAAGATTTTCTTCTTAAGACTGCTGCTTTTGTGGCAGTGAGTACTGATAGCAGTAACTGTACAATAATACAGGTTTAGAAACACCAGGATAAAAAAATTGCCTCTCCTTTCGCCCTCACTTTTCTCCTCTGTAAACCTGAGCTACAGCCACAGTTAAATGAATGAATGGTTATCCCTTGGTGTTTGATTTTTTTGGTTGTGCGTTTCTACCTAAAAGATAAGAAATTTTTCGTTAAGTGGAAGTGCTGTCAAACTTCAGAACATGTGCTAATTCTGAATATTTTGGTCTCTTGTTTGTAATTCCCAGTGTTTCAGATCTCAATTAACTGTCTTTCAGAGCCAGCATTGTTAATTCACACCAAGATATTGCTTCTCTTATTTCTTCACTGATTAGCTAATGTAGCTTAATTTCAGTGAGGGGTATGCATATTAAATGGCCTGCTGCAATCAAAATGCTTTTTAGTTTTGAAGTTTCTTTAATGCTGTTACAAATGTGTTCTTTGTGATAACACGTATTTATACTACAGAGAATCCCTTCTTGTAGATCATTTCATTTGTGCAAATTACAAAAATATAAAAGTATAAATAAATTAGGGAACACTGTCTTTCCTCATGAGTTGTGAAAGCCAGAAAATTTACTTGTTACAGCCATAAAAAGATAATTCACTGGAGAGCTTGGATGGTTTGGGAGATGGATAATGGATAATGGAGTACACACGATTTCACAACCAGGACATCTGTGCAAGTCCAACCCAAAGGTCTAGTCCAGCAAATATTAGTATCTCCCCCACAGCAATCCCCAAAAGTGAACAAAATATCAGGATGTGCAAGAAATGGAATATAAAATAGTTTGGAAAAACAGTGTAACCATCTGCCTTAAAAAAAAACCCAACAACCACCACCACCAGCATTCCTGAAAAACTGCCTTCTTGGTGCAGGCTAGAAATAACTTTTTCATGGCTGCTTTCTCTTACACAGATGCTTTATATGTGAGCTATGGTTACACTGGCACAGCGCTGGAGGCAGAATGTGACTGTAAGAGTCACGACCTTTTTCTGGTCCAAAAGCGTTGGTTAAGTCTGTGGTATCGTAGTCATAGGAACAGCTGCTTCTTGGGTGCAAAGCGGGATGTACAAGGCCTGTTTCTCTGGGCAGGTAGAGCTATAGCCACGGGAGAAAGATGCAGGGGTTCTCTGTCGCAGGACAAGGTCACAGCCACAGGACTGTGCATCCTCGCTTCCCCCAAGTCTTACCCATCCCTATCTCTGGACACGAGAATGAACTAAAGAGCAATACACGGTATCTGTGTCCCCACTCCTTGCTTTCAGTCAGCATCTGGCCCTATAGGTCTTGTCCATTTTTACCTCAGGCCCATCCTTCAGTGTTTGCTCAAGCTACGTCTGCTCTTTCTTTGCTGGTTTCTGTCTCCTTCTCCTTGGACTTCTTTTCTGGCTCTCTTTCATATCTATGCCATCCTTCAAAAAAATAGATAGCAGAATACTTCAGCCTATATGCTTTGGTTGGTGACATAAGACAATTGAAAGACACTCAAAAGACACTCTTTTTTCCACCTACTTTAAAGGAATTCATTAGTTTCTTACAACGATCTTCAATCCAATCCAGAATGTTTTTTTGGGGGAGAAGGGGGAGAATTTTGTGCTTTGATGTTTAAATCTGGTGTTTCTCTGAGCAGACTGGTCAGTACTTTAGCCTGATAAACTCTTCAATGCCATTGCACTCTTTCCGACTGGCTCTGTCAATAGTGGATTGACTCTAACAAGCCTTTAATCAAATATTTTATGGGCAGTTTTATGTTAGAATGAGGTGAACACTTAAGAGTTGTGGCTCTTAAACAGGTCTGTGGGTTCTTAATCACACTTAAACCACTTCTCATATTCATCTAATGATGAATTTTTCTTTTCCTTCCATTAACTTCTGTTCTCTGAACATCTGGAAGTCCCTTTGACCTTATTGCTAAATCTATTTCCAAGTTAATATTTGGCTTTATGCATTCTTATGTCAGTGACATCCCCGTAAAATGCATTCCTATAAAAAAAGAGTAAAATATCACCAGCTAGTCCCTAATGTGATGCGTTAGGGACTTGCGTGTTTTCCTTTGCATCATGATAGAGGGCTCTGGCTTTTCTCTGACTTTCAGCTCGTGGTTTTTACTTTCCACTATTCAGGAAGTAGGATAAGTTCAGGTGGCTTTTGCCTCTTCTAAGATAGTTTTTTAGGGGCCTTTTATTTTCAAAGTATGCAGGAGCATCAAGTCCACAATGTGTGTCTGTGTCTTCCGTTATCATGGTGATAGCCCTTGAAAGTGTCCTTGATCATCTGGCTGTTTTAGAAAGCTGGTCACGAGAAAATTCCTTGGTAGGTATCTGCAGTCTGTAGTCTGGTCTCCAGTATTTTGGGGTGCAAGTTAAGTAGTTGCCACTAGATGACAGTATAATCTACTGATACGGTACCTAAATCAGCATTTCAATACATTATAATATTGAAGTTGTTCTTTACACTAGCAGTTTGTTAGACTTATTTCTCTGGGTCCAGTCAGAGCCCACTGGACTTCAGGAAAAAGTAAAATGATCTGCTTTACTTTTTTCCACCCTAAATCCTCTTACCTGGAAGGGCAAAAATATTGTCCACAAGTCCTGGGCAAGTGCTAGAGGAAAAAAACTTGCAAGAAATAAAGATTCCTAATTACTTAGATGTAACTCATCTCTGAATCTCTCCATGAGCTCCCGTTTATGCTGCCTGGCTTTTCGACTAGTTATTTGCACTGTATGTTGTCCTTCTGGCTTGATGGGGCTTTTCTCAGTGTCTGCAGGAGAGGAAGAAGTGGTGAATCAGGTTCCTTTTTACTGACTGCATTGCACATAAGCGTCACACCAAGGAAACACTGGCAAACTGGTGTAAAAAGAGACTGAAAGTATTCTGTTGTTTTTACCCTAACCTGAGTCACGAGTATGTTCTCTCTTGTGGTTATTTCGTGAGTTATTTCTCAAAGAGTTAAAGTGTTTAGTGTGAACTTTGGGCTTCTTGGATAAACAGAAGCAATGATGTTCCTTGTATTCACCTCGCTCCTTCCTCTGCCTTGTGCTCTGCAAAAATCTTGAATAACTTCAGTATAAAAAAGCAGGTAATTACAGAAGACTTTTTGCACCCTTTTAATATTTATGTTTACCTTTCTCGGTTGCAGCTTTGAAATGGCATTGTTTTATCCAAAACATATTGAGAAGAGACTTAATGCGATGAATAGAAGGGTGCGTGAATGGCAGAAGCAGCCTTGCTGTTACAGCTCTGGTTGGGACAGTCACCTGCGGGTTAGTTTACCTTCTGCTACACAGCTTTTGTAGAAAACATTATTTCAAAGGCCAACGACTTTTAGGACTTACTTAATTACTGCACCTTTGTTTGTAGCTGACATTTGTTTCCAGGCTGCTCAGTGCTGTGAAAAAATGAAGCTCTGTCACAGGAGTGACCCATTAGACAGATTTTCAGTGTATCATAAAAAGCAACAAAGAGTCTAAAGCCCAAAATACTACAAAATAAACCCAAGATTTTTTTTTCACTTTATAATTTCAGGTTTGTACAGGAATTGTGGGATGAAGAGCGGTGAATAGCTGAGAAGTGCCAAATGAAAATCCTCTGAGGGGGATGAGAGCAGTACAATAAACCAGGCTAGGCAGCCTCCAGGAAGAGCTTCAATTTCCTAACATGGTCTTTCGGAAGTCTACCTTTGCCTTCCAAAGGTCACATTTAAAATTTGCCAGATCATATGATATTGACAAATGCAGCCTCCTGTAAGACAATTTTCTGTTCAAAGTCCTAGCGCAGCAATGACACTGAACACTGCCACCAACATCCAGTGCTAAATAAGTTCTTGTGAGACTTAAATGTTTGTCACGTGAATTTCTTTTTCTTTGTACTATTGTCCTGGCAGAAATCACAGCTCTGAAAACATCCGTGCTACAAATGTATGTTATTAGAACTATGGGAAATAATCAATATGTGGCCGTAAAGCTGAATGGAAATGGAAAAATTAATACATGGGGCAAGACTAAGCTGTGATAAGAGTGGACCCACTGACTCTCTGTTATTATAGGCTGAGTTTGCTTTCTTCTGGGGAACTGTATTTGGCTGAACTGAGAGATCCTTCAAATAAATCACTTGAAATAAAAGTGATCAGAATGGGCACACAGCGATGTTTCAGCATCTGTGTCAGAGAAGACACAACAGTGATTTTTTTTTACCTCTTTTCAATGGGGAAATGCCTTCCTGCTAATTCTGTCTTCAACGAGAAGCTGTTAATGTGGACAGTGACTGTAGCCTGTGTTCTGCTGTTTGTGTGTTGATTTTAAACCAGGTTCAGCAGGAGGGATTTGGAAAATGTCTTGTGGCATGTCTGCATGTGCAGGTGAAGGGCAGGAAGCACTCTGTGCATTCTTACGCTTAAAATCAAGTTACTATCACTGAAAGGACTTTGACCATGTATGAGACTGAGGGGAAATGCGATGCAAGTCTTTAAATTTTAAAAGTGTTCTTTCAGAATGGGAAAGAAGAAAGGTTCGTCTTTCTTTGGGTGATTCCTGGGCTTTCTTGTTGTCTGCTGCTGAGATGCCACCAGCAGTTCTGTGTGCAGTGTGTGCAAGTGACTGAAACAGGGCAGAGACAATTTCCGTAGCATCGTGTGCACTGGATCTGCCTCACCCTGGGTGCTTAAACAATACTTGGAAGAACATTTTTCTTTGCAAATGTCTAGTGAAAAATTCTGGCTTAAAACAAATAGTGACTACAGCAAAAGGAAAGCATTTTTAAGCCCGAAGGCCACACACAGCAGTGGTAGGAAGGGGTGGGCCTTGGTCTCTGAAGGTCTACTTGTCGCAGTGCTGGGGGTGCTGGGCTTTTCTTCTGTGTGAGCTGCAGTAAAATACTGTCGCTCAGGCAGAAGAAAGATGTTGACTGCGCTAGAAGAGCATGTCTCGTGCTTTCTGGAATGCCACAGTATGAAGGATTTTTTTAACTATTAAAAAGGACTAGTATTCAGTAAGAAGCAGTGGGGACTTACAGCAAGAACCAAGACAAGAACTAGTAAATGGTTTGACATGTTTCACAATGTGTCCCCTTGTGCATTCATGGGGAGAGCGGAAGTACTACTATTATTTATTTTCGTGAACAGTGGTTTTCTTGATAGCACTCCTGTAGGTATTTCACATACCTGTCCACACAACTCACCCCCTATTCCCGCAGGAAAATGTGACGAGCGTAGCAACGTTGCAAGAAAGATGGATGAGAGCAGGACGGGAATTAGGCCAGCTGAATGTTTTCCTGCGTGCATTCAAGTATGTTCATTTGCGTGTGTGCATGCCACCCAGCCTATCTGCCCAGCTCTAGTGCATGTGCCTAAGGAAAATTTTCCTCAGCTTCATCTTAAACCTACACACTAAAGTCTAAGGGGAAAAAAAAGCAGGCTCTTGCTCGAAGTGCTGTTTGTGGGGCTGTTAGAAGCTGGTGGAGAACACAATCACATGGCCTTGACAAGCCAAGTGTGCAGGTGGGTCAGAAATGATTGAATATCCCGTAGTGCTGGGTGTCACATCCCATTTTCTTCGTGAATTCAGAATCAAGTTTATGGATCTCAGAGGTGCACATACGCACCACTCTGGCTCATGTTGACAGGCACATAAACCCCATTTAAAGAAAGCACTTGAAGAAAAAGTTTGTTTTAATGGTAAACTGTACTGTATGTTGGTGCCTGTAATGATGCTACGGGTCAGAATTAGAAATCCAACAGACGAAGAAGCACCTTCCACAATATCTTCACTGCCTCTGGATTGAACTGACAAGGCAGAAGTAATTCTTCTTGGAACAAACAAGTAAAAGTCAGGCAAAGGAAGTAGTCACCCTAAATTAAAAAAAAAAAAAAAGAAAAAAAAATAGATGAGCAGGTTCCTCAAATCGTCAAACTCTCTTGTTGATAGGGGTTCCCTTGAAATCCTGCCTTTGTGGATAGCATATATTGCCTGAAAAGCTTGGCTTTTGTGCATGTCTTTACATTAAGGCAGGGGGGACATACCACAGATTTTTCTGATCCAGAAACATTTTCTACCTCTGCTTTGCCTTCACTTGCATACATGTAAATCCTTACAATGACAGGGAGCTGAGGAGACACCCCACTATTTCCAGGTGTCCGTCTTGTTAACCTTGAACTTATTCTCCTGGCTAGTTGAATCAAAACATATGTTGCCACACAGAAGAAAACATTACACCTTCCAAAGGCTATTAAAGTATGGACTGAAATGGACCTTTACATGGATGGGTTACACATCTTTATCTGCTCCTCATTGCAGAGACTGGAGACTCTCTTACGCATTCCTCATTCTGGAGGTACAGCACAGAGGTGCCGAATTGCACTTATTTTTACCATATTGCTCTAAGACTTCTGCTCTTAGAGTCCAAGCCCTACAGGATCAACCAAATGCATGCGGGCTGTAAACCTTGGAACCAAAAGCCACACACAGGCTCACGGGAAAGGCACAAGATCTCCCTGTTTCTGACATCTGATGAGAAGAAAGGTAGAAGTTACAGCATTGCAGAATGAATGAAAAGCCACAGGGTGTTATTACTGGTCAATGTAATAGGAGCAATTGGGGATGGCGGAGACTGCTGTGGGAAGTGAGAATTTCCCTAGTTTCAGATTATAAAAAACCCATAAAACAGCATTGCTGTTTCAGTAATGCTGCACTGCATTAATGCCTTCCTATTTATAGCCTCAGTTTAATCTTAACAAAGTCCCCACTTTCTCCCCCAAAAATATTCCCTGGAGAATTGTCCAATCTAGCTTTAAATAACTCAAGTAACAGTGCTTCCATCATTTACCTTTGGAGACGATTACTTGGCCTAATAGTAATAATTGTGAGAATTCTGTAGGATTTGGTTCATGATGATGTTTGCAGACTGAATTCTGCAATTCTGTTTATAAGGGGTTGGCCATAAATTAAAGCATTCAGTGTTTTCCTGAGGTTTGAATGCAGCAATTCAGATGCCTCACAGCTTATTTCTAATGGGAGGTTAGGTGCTTAAATAGCTTTAATAACTTGTCCCTAAATGAATGTTCACAGCTAGCTAGCCCTTCCTCTACTACGCTGCCCTGGTATAATACTGTGTGGAATTGCCAACTTGCCTTCTCTCAGTCTTTTTTGTAGATGACTGATGGTAGCATAGATTATATTTACTATTTATGTCCTGGTAGGGCAAGAGCACATAAGAAGGATAGAGTCTTTTTCCTTTTTTGTAGCTCAGTTGCTTTCTTTGAGGTTGAGCAGGAGTTAGACTCATACTTAGTATTCTGGTGGTAAAACATGAATGGCTGGGCCTTCTGGTCAGATATTGTGTTCTTCAGAAGCGGTGCTAAATGGACACCTCCTTCTCTTTGTAGTAATGGTGATTGTTTTAACCAGTGATTCCAAGCTTTTTGGACAATGGTCCGCTGTCAGTCCTAAAATAGCACACAGACCATCTGCATTCCTCGCAGCTAAATGTCTGTACAAAGACTTGACATTGAAAACACCAACTTGCTGATACAATCCCATCAGCTGGCTAAACGTCAGCTACCACAGTCTATCTTCTCAGTCAGCAGCTGAGGAACAAAACATCCATATTACAGGCAGAATTTTTCTGGTTTAAAACCAAAAGAGATTAGGATGTTTCCTTGACTAAGGCCAAAATTTACTCTTAATCAAATAAGGCCTTCTTTCGTCCCAATGAGTGAGATCTGGGATGCTCAGAAGGATGAGGATCTGTGACTGGTTTTAGGAAAGGGCTTACTTAGGTAGCAAGGGTAGCACAATTTGCCTGTCACCCTGACACGATGGTTCCTGCCTGTTGAAGCTTGCAGTTCTTTAGGAGTTTCATGGCAGAGTTCATGAAAAAGTAGAGACTTTTGAATTAAGCCCAAACTGAGAAACAAATGAATTCTGGCCAAGGGCCAGTGTTTTCAGAATTGTTGATCAAAGATAAGTTTTATCACAGTTGGTCTTTAAAAAATACTGACATCTCAGAGAAAAAATGAGCTAAAACAGATGGAATTTGAGCCCTTACAGTTTGAGCTGAGCTGGCTTTTTCTTTCTTCTTCCTTTTTTTTTTTCTTTTTGCCCTGTGATCACAAACATAAAAAGATGGAGGTAATACAGGTGTAAAATTTATTATAACTTCCAAAGTCTTGAGGGTCTTTAGAGAGCAAAGCGCATACAAAACCTGCATTTGACCTTAACCGTTACTTGTTCCTGTGGTGGTTGGGAATGATTAAGCCATTTTTAATGTAGTGGAAGCTGGGGTCATGCTCCACTTCTCCTAAAGCTCTTTAAAGGACAAGCTGCTATAATTACTATAATAAATGTAATAAACTATAGAGAAGTGCAACCCACAGTAGACTTGCTACTCACAAAACCACCCAAGTTCTGCTCTGGGTATGCGTTCTGGGTTGTCACTGGCTTAAACGTCATAGTGAGTGCAGCAGCTATTAGGAGAGCAGAGAGAATATGTGGGAACATGCTGTTAACTACATCAGGCTTTTGGCCCAGTCAACTTTTGGCAATTCTTTTTCAATTAATATTGAGGCCATAGAGTCACAGATTAGAGTCATGGACAGATTTAGGTCAGAAGGAACCTCTGGAGGACATTTGGTCTGACCCCCTGCTCCAAGCAGGCCTAACTTCCAAGTGAGATCAGGCTGCTTAGAGCCTTTCCAGTCACGTTTTGAATGTCTCCAAGGACAGACAGATTGCGTGGCCTCTCTGTGCAGCCTGTTCCCATTCATAACCACTCTCACAGTGGAATATTTTCCTCTTATGTGCAATCAGAATTTTTGTAATCCTACTTACCATTTTCTCCTTAAAGCCCCTTTTCATTTTTTGAAAAATGCGGTCAACTTCAGACTTCTCAAGCTACCATCCTTTTTAGAAAAGGGATGTCATCCGATGAGGAGAGAAGCAGCATGCCAAGTGACATATATAACCACGCACACAATCCAGGGTTTGAATTCTAAATGGCAAAAGCCCTGTGGAACACTCATTATGAATATTGGTGGAAAATCCGTAAACCCAAATATATTCATAAAAGCAATCAGTCAAACAATTACAAAGAGCATACAAGCTCAGAAAAAAAATATCTTGCTCCATGTGTGGAGAATTTGTGAAGGAGAAAAGAAAAGGCCCCAGCAGAGGAGTCCATTGTTTGCAGCCTGTTCTGATTAGGAGTGAGTACACTGGAGTCAGCGGGAGCCACATACAGGTTCTAGAAGGGATAGATTTGACTCTGAAAAACAAGACTTCACAGTGAAAACCTTTAGATTTCTGCTTTTTATTTGGTGATTTATTTGTGATTAAAATTTAACTCTTTGAAGAACCAGCTCTTTCTTTAGTCAGCTGTTTCTGCAGTAGTCATGCTAGCCTACATTCCTTTTTGCTGTGACACTTTCAAAAATGTTTCTTGCACTGGCACAAGGAAAAGAATGAGGTTCTGGAAAATCAGTGGCAAATGAAGAGATGGCATCTTGCAAGGGGAATTGTACAAGGACAAACTGATCTTATAGATGGATGACTGCAGAATAAAAGCTACATAGATGACATACTGTATGTAACACTGAAAAAAAAGTCAATGGATTTACTGTCAAAACCAAGAGAGACAAAAGTGTGAAATTTTATCCATTTCTGTTTCATCTGGTAGAAAAAAAGAATAGCCTTTTCCAGTGCAGAAATTGTGGATCATGATAAGCAAAATGAATTTGAAAAGTATTTTAAAACACACAGGCCTGGCTAACATTGTAGTTTAAATCGCCTCTTTATTTCCACTATAACTTAACTCAAATTCTGACATGCTTTTTTTTGAAATTCATTATGTCAACATAAGTAGGTGCAGCTTATCATCACTTGGATGGTTGTTATTTTTTAGCTGTTTAATTCATTCACTCACATCCGGCAATAATGCATGCAAAATGGGCTCTGAACTCCTTTGCAATATGCAGATTTGTGTGCAAATGAGCATTACCTATGGTGTTCACACTGAAGCGTTTTTCTTTGATGTACATTTCTGACATTCTGAGATTGTAAAGAAGAAAATAACTTTAAAAATTTTAAGAAACCTTAATTGAAGTTAACATAAAAGAAGATACATGGTGTTAATTGGTCTGTTTCAGGCATAATTTGGGCCTTTGAGACCATGTCCCTTACCCCCCACCAAAGTGTCAAGACTCACATCTTTAATTCAACAATCTTTGTATTAATTACCTCTGGATAAGGTAAGCTTTGATTGGGAGTCCTTTATTGTAAAATTACAGTACATTGCCTGCTTTAAGATAAATAAATTAGGGTTGAACTTGAAAAAAAACTCTCCATCCAACTGTGAATGGGAAAGTGCATTTGAGTATCAAATGCTAGATGAAAGAACAGTTTTTATCAGACTTTCTTAATAGGGGAAAAGTGTTTTCTTTTGGCAGTTCTTTTTTTCATTGTTTTTGCGCATTGAAAAATAATATCTTCATCACAAGATGGAAACACTCAGGTTCTAGGGTTGCCAGCATTTCCCTCCAAAAAGGCCACTTTCTGCCTCATGGGAACTCAGGATTCTCCTTTGGGAGTAATTCCCCAGTATCTGGTCCATTTGTCACAGACTAATCAGTGAGCTAGGGATGCCCTCCCTTCCCCCCCCCTCCCCCCCCCCCCCCCCCCCGCCCCGCAATTAGCTCTAGTTGACTGTCCATTAAGACCAAACTTGATTTTGTTTTCAGGGATGGAAGGACTGAAGAGGGTTTTGTACCATCTCCATGTCACCTGGATGTGTGTGTGGGGATAAGTGTTTGTTACAAATTCTGGGAGGCACAAAACCAGCCACACAGCCAAGAAAGCTGCAGGCAATGCGGGCAGAATAAAGACAGCTTGTATCCCCCGTTCATCCCTGAGGAAGACTGACCATTCCTGGCCTTGCTGTAGTGGAGCTGTATAGCAATATTTGGAGGCTGGGACTTGGGTGCTCTGGAGATGGTATGCTTTTTGTGTGGATTATGCTGACTGCAGTATGCTGCCTACACGCATGCTTCCAGTGCAGCTAAGTGGTTTGAACAGCATATCGGTGAATATTGATGGAGCTTTACAGCCCAAAGGCTCAGTTCTGACATGAAAGATGCCGGTGTGACCCCTCCAAATCAGTAAGACGTGCCATGTGCCTTGTGTACCTTTCAGGGCTAACACACATTGTTCCACGAGTGCTCATCTGAGGCAAGCAAAGACTGCTAGACAAACAAGTAGGTGTACCTACTTGATGTTTGACCCATGAAGCTGGTAACGTTAATAGAGCTGGTGTTAAGGACGCTTATACTAAAGTTTCAGAGCTGACACCTGAGTGATTTCAGCTCTACTGTCTCTCAGCAAAGAGACACACCTGATCACTCTCCAGAAGATTTTCAGCATGTACAAAAGACCTGAAGATATGGGTCCAGTTTTTTGTTCTTAGCATAGCTCTGAGCATAATCTTTCACCTCCTTTTCCCTGCTTGGACCCCTTGCTCAGCGCAGAGCTGCCACATTTGCCCAGTTAGCACAGAAGGTGTGCCAGTGATAAAGGGATGCTGGAGGCTTCGGTTTTGTCACCTGAGCTATCAACTGCCTCAGTAAGCCAGGTTTTACCCTATGTTTTTGGAACGGGGAACATGTATAGTCACTACTGCTTCAGCCCTTTATTTTCATTGAAGTCAGCTGAAATAAAAGATAACCAGCAGAAAAAAAAAGCCAGGATTCCTTTAGTTTTATTAGAAACCCTAGAAATGCTGACACAGCAAGACACAGAGCACGTATTCAACCCTCCCTACTCTGGACAGGGAATGGTACCAACAATATCTTGAAACCGCTATGGGAGCTTGACCCAAGAACTGGTTGTATACTACTCTTTCTCATTGTACTAGGCCACTGTGATTTTCATCCTGCTACGTTTTCCCATCCCCTAGAGGCAGACTTGTCAAGAAGCCTTTTGTCTGGCACAGTGTTTTCAAATCCAAACTCTGATAATTATCTGTGGTTCTGCTGCTGACTTGAAAGGCGATTGCTAGGCATTGAATCCACATTCCCTTCAGTACAAAAATTAAGAGTAAGGAGAAGAGGCATTTCTGTGCCTGCTTCTCTCTCCAACACTTGACACCAAATGCACATGTGAGGCTGACCGTCAAAGATAAATGAGTTCAATAGAAAAGAGCAGACACATACTTGGATCTCAGTGTAATACAGTACAAATCAGTAGAAAGTGCAACACAAAGGCTTTGCATGGCAGACTCTGCTAATCAGAAGAGGTGAGTGTTTTAGCATATTTAAACGAGGACAGGGCATCCACTAATCAAACAACAGAATCCAGAGGTACTGAAAGAGCAAGGGAAAGACTGTTGCTTAAAACTTTTCAACACGGATGGAAGATTTTTGAAATATCATTAAATGTGATGATCTAGGTTTATAGGAAGATAATGAGGTAAGTAACAAATATGTCAAAACTAAACTATTAAACATTGTAATTATGCTGGATACAGATTAGTTGCTGAAAAAGTTTCCCATTACTGCACTGTAGCTGTCAGAAAAGTGTAGTAAAATAATGAGTTTTCTTTTCATTTGATTTATTTAGCAAAAGGTACTATGTGGTAACTTTCTAACAGCTTTCAAGGCATGAATAAAAATTGCATCATGAGCCTGCTAGGATTCAAATTGGTGCAAAGTACACATAAGTGATAAAACCTCATTTTTTGCATGCAAGATTTTAAAAGCTTTCATGCCATCTAAATAGATTGTTTTAAAAGTACTACCTTTATGTATTTCTCTTACAGTCTTCCATCTTTCTTCTACTGTTTTTCAAATCAAGCCCAGGTTGCTGTCACATTCATTGACATCTCTCCTCCATGGTGGCAATATTTTTTGTTAATCAGTCAGGAAAGAGAATTAGTTTTACATCAACATTTTAAAGGGATATTTTCTTAAAACCTCCCAGGGAAAAAAGTTACCTTTTACTGAAAATTATACAAAATGTACAAGCTTCCTAGGCCAATAGATCATTGCCATATGAGTATAACAAAGGTTACTTAACAGTCACGGGATTTCTTTGGAAATATTGCCTTCACAGAAGCAGATCTCTAAGGAGATGAGCTTATTTTAAGCTGATATTCATTAGAAAGCTGCTAAGCCACTGGAGACATTCTGGATACAAAATAGGATATCTGGCTTATATTTTCTTTTGCAGGGAATAAGAGATAATATCTGTAATCACAGTCTGAATCTTTGATTTATTGCTGTGATAGGTTATATTGTGTCACATGATATTCTGAGATTTTTATCTCTATTTCTTTAAAGGAGTAGTTTTAATAGATTTCAAACACATGAGAGCATCAGACTGATAGCTTCAAGACCGGCATCTTCCTCCATTTATGAAAATGATGCCTCCTTCTGGATATGCCCTGGATTTGCTGTAGTTGCTTGTCAAGGGCTTGAATTGTCTGCTTTAAAGACAGAATTTATATTTTCATTGTCTTCAGTAGAAACTGGATGAAGGCTGCATACCTCACCAAATTAAGAGGGGGTTAAGTATGATCTTTTGAAGGTAGGAGGGGGTATGTGTTTAATGTGTTACTGGATCTTTTGATGAAATATGTATCTTCCTCAAGGTACAAACAGTTGAAGAAAAAACTAAGTATTGGACAGAAGAAAGAGATGACTGCATGTATTAAACAGTAAGACTCTTCATGCTAAATACTGGATAAAGATGATAATTTAATTGGATTGAATACTTGAGTTCAGAAAAGAAACAGAGAAAGAAACAGGAAGATCTTTGTTAAGAGTAAAAAGAAGTTATCGAAAAATTGGGAAATGGTTGTTTTAATAAAAAAATAAAGACTGGAATGAAGACTGCTTGCATATACACATTAATCTCATCTATGATAAAAATGGTACAATCAAATCTGAAAAGAGACTTGGGAAATATATCTTTTCAGCTGTATAAAAGAAAGCTTTTGGCTTATCACTTTTGACAGTATGGATACAGTGGGAAGAGAGCAGAATGGTATCTGCAGGGACAACGCAGTACAGTCAGGGACTGACTAAAGGGTAAATTCTGCTCTTTCTCCATTTTGTTTCGGGTGGCAGGATTTCACTGTCTGTACCCTGAATCCACAGTACTTTCAGGCATGCAGAAAGGCTACTGGCAAAACAAAGGGAGGCACTACATGGAAGTTTGGTGCCAAAGCTTTGGATATTTCTGTTGTATGCACAGACTGACAAGACTTCTGGATCACAGCAGGAGCATTATGAAGAAGAAAAAAAAAAAGGGAGCACAAACTGAACAACTACATGACCAGAGAGGGAATGTATTATTCCTCAATGGCTTCGGGTTACTGGCAACCACAGATTTCTGCCAAGGCTTTTCCTTTTTATTTAATTTTCTTTTGTAGACAGGGAGATGCCATTGATCAGGTACTCCCTGTGACTTGAGCACTACTATCAACGGATAAAACATAGGTTTGATATCTCGGACGTCCAGCTCAGTTCTCATCCTGGTCTGGCCACAAGCTCTCTCTGAAGGTCTCAGAAGCTGTGTTCCCTCCCATTTCCTTGCTTTGTCTTTTGCCACTCTTAGAAGACAGATGTATGTTTATACAGCTCTCGGTAAGACGGCATCTTGGTGGGGAATGCCAGAAAGAGCACTAGGCAATGACTTTTTCCAGGAGCTGTGTATGCTAAGGTGAGGTAGGGGAGAAGCACTGTGAAGTTATTCTCCACTTTTGTATTTGAAATAGGGTACTAAACAGGTCTGGGTTTTTTTCCTTCACATCAGCAGTCACATTCTGCAATATAATCATTCGCCTCACCAGTCCTCCAACAGAGATGGGAGAGGTGGAAGCAAAAATCTTTGGTATTTTGGAATGTTGATGATACAGCTTGTCCAGAAGAGTGGAGTATAACTGGTGGAGCTGACTATAACAGGTGGAGAGAGTGAAGAACCTCAAGTAGGTTCTGTTGTGGTATGTAACAACCAAAAGTTGCTACATTTGCAATATAATCATTCACATATACACATGCACGCACATAATTTTTCTTTTTATCTGCTTGCCTCAACAGGTTTGTCGTAAGCCTGGACCTCCATAAACATAAGGGCATATGAGTATATGAGTGAAATACGGTTTCTCTGCTAATGTTCACAAGTGGTCATCCTCATTAGGGTGAAGATGAATGAGTAACAAGTAACAGCCTTCAACAATGAACATACATGCCTTCAGTGCGGAAACATGGATATACTTGGAGGCTGTCCCTATGTTGCCTGCTGAGAAATGTGCTGTCTGTCAAAGTGAAGAGGTCTAAAGGTGCAAGCAAGATTCTGGGCAGGGGTGTGGTAAAATCTAGCGGTTTTCTGGTCCAATGGTAACACTCCAATTAGCTTTTCCCTGAACAAAACTGGAAAGTTGGGGGTTCCTGGCAGAACTTCCTCCCATGTTACTGACAGATATCCGTTTGCACAGTTACTCTCCTGTGACTTAACTACTGAGAAACTTCAACACTGCAGAATAACAGCTTTAATGAAATTACCATGAGTATAAAGAATTCTGTCCGGCAAGTTACTACGTATATTATGACCAGGTGACTCACGGTGCGGTTTATCTGCAGCAGATTTACAATGAAATAAACTGAAGAATAAAAGAAGCGGATTAAATTAATGGGAAAAGAGATTATTTTTCTATAAATTGGGCATTGAAACATTGCATGAATTTGGAGACAATGTCTGAAGGCCACCATTTCAAAATATTTTTTAAAATGCTGTCATAACATTTCCTGTCAAAAGCAGTAAAATACAATAGTACCAAGCTATGATTGAATAAGGAAGCATGGGAACACTGGGCCTGAGTGGGCATATCTTTAAAGATTCACTTAAAAACTCACTGATCTGTCTGTAACTAAATTAGATTCCAGCACTGTAGAACCTGGTCTATGGTGCAGTGAAGTCAGTGGAAAAGTCACTTAGGCAACCATCTGCATGCAACAATGCTCTTCAAGCAGTCATCAAGATAAGCAGCCATTCCTACCATTCGCTAAATCTACAGAATTCACAGAATATTTTCCACATTGATTATCAAGTCCAGATCTTTCTCATTGCTATCTACAACACAGCATAAAAGATGAGTGATTCATTTTCATGACACACTTCTTTTGGTCCACCTCCAGCCCAGAAACTTCAGTGATTTCAATATGTTATTTAAGCACCTGCTCATTGAGCCCTGAATGATGCAATACAAGGATACCATCAAGATGTGTCTTAAAACAACATTTTCTCCCCCTCACAGTGGTGTTCTCATTTCTTTATGGAATATTTAAGGGGTGCATGTTGTTCTGACAGCATATTAAAGCAATGTCTTCTTTGATGATGTAATAACTGTTAACAGCTTAACACTCCCATAACCAGCTAGTAATGGGAAGGGTATGTTGGATTCTACTAGTTTTGAAGTGATGTCAGCCAAAGATTTGTAGGATCATAGTTTTCCTTAGCTTTTTAAAATAGCTACATCTGGCATACTTTATATTTTATTCTACTCTGCTTTGGATTGTAGTTGTGCAGTGCTTTGTGACTTGCCTTGCAAGATCTATGCTTTTTCACCTTGACTTGACCTTTGTCTTGATAACCTTGGACTGGTCTTCAAGGATTTGAATTTCAAGCACAAGACCTGTTGTCGTCCTGCATTAAAATATGTATCGCTCAAGTGCTTCCTGACTAATACTGTGTAAAATCCTGCTCACTGAGCATCTGATTTGTTTCCATTGCTGGGACATGGAAAGTTTTTATGCTTACCACATATTTTAAAGGTTGTCAGTGATGTGTTGAGCTAACTTGCAACCTGGTTCTGTAAAGTTTTAATGCTCAAGTCCCAATCTGGAATTGATGTTTTGTGTGGTTAAAATTGCTTAACTCTTTCATCCCTCATAAATTCCACCATATTTAAAGAGTCCATAATGATATCTGGTCTTACAGAGAAGTGTGGAGCTTTATTAATATTCGTGCAGCTCTTTGAAGAACATGACATGGGAAGCAGGCTCAGAAGGGAGTAACACTACATATTGCCAGTGTTGTTGGTTTTGTTTTGACTTTTAAGGCTGAAGCTAAGTTCCACTTAGGCTTAAAAGATGCTGTATTTTGAAACATTCGAGCATTTCAGGTACTTACCAGACTGCTCACATGCTGATGAACAACGTGGGTAGAAAGCAATTGATTATTAATCATTCAGAGAAGGTTTTTGTTAGGAATGAAGCAGCAGCTATTCTAAGCTTCCTTGAAACCTGGAATCCTTCACAAATACACATAAAGTTTTACCACATATAAAAAGGAAGACCTCAGAAACAGCAGATGAGCTTTTGAAAGAGGCCAGCTTTCAAGAGTCTCTCAAATTTAGCATGTTCTCCACAGGACAAGTTAGAAAAGTGGCATTTTTTGTCTTCTGGTATAATAAAGAGCTACCAGGTGGGATGGGAATCTTTCTGGCAAATCTTATCGCTGACGTGCACACAGATCTGTTTCTGCTCATATGTGGCTCTT
Organism: Platalea leucorodia; assembly: GCF_965183815.1. Lineage (NCBI taxonomy): Eukaryota > Metazoa > Chordata > Aves > Pelecaniformes > Threskiornithidae > Platalea > Platalea leucorodia. Next base: position 74,387,106 of record NC_138824.1, read on the forward strand.
GCACTGTTGATATCAAAGTATTCAAGGGATTGAACTCACTTCTTTCCATCTCCAGGCCTGCACAGTATATTTTTAAAGGAATTTAAGGGTATAGGTAGTACCAAAGTTGCCATAACACCCTGTTCTTTTATGACTTAATGAACTCTAAAACACTATATACAATTCCAAAACACCTCTTGAAAAAAGAACCTGAAGTACAGTGGATACACAGTTCAGGAATATTGCTAATGATGTTAAAGCAGTTATGATAAGACATTGTTGATGTGTTGTGGTACCTGTGTGGATGTAAGGTTACAAGTCAGTTAAAGTTTGTAAGGGGGACTAATATCTTTGACTGGACAAGATGATACGGCAATTTCTCAGAGCCATTTACAGCTGCAGAGTGGGAAATCTATGTAGTTGTTGCAGCATCACGTGACTAGGAGTACATCTATGGTCCAGTGGCCTTGAGTTGTTTGAGAGCTACTGTCCTTGTCTGTCCTCTAGTGAATCTGCACCTGTGTATTGTGACTAGTAGGTTGAATTAAATTGTTCTCAAAGTTGACTTTTGCTGCTACAGTCTTTGCAAATGCAGCCCCACTCTTCTAGAAGAAATGGACAGTTGACAAGATTTAGGGCCAATGTTGTCTAGGATTTCATATATCAAAAGATTCAACCCCACCTCCTTAAAGTCAACCTGGGTAACAAACAAACAGCTCTAAGGATAAATTATCAAGCTTGGGACTATATGCCTGACAAGTGAATGACCTTGGTGGCAGGAGCGCTTTCCATCAGATGTACTTGCTGGTTCCACTGAAATAAACAGGTGTTTAAATATTGACTTTAATACGTGTTGTACCTCACTGATTGCTCTTGAATAGTTTGAAAAATGGCAATGAATGCTTACAATGTTTTATGGTTGAATTGAGAGACTTCACAGAGTGTGTACCTCCTTTGTATTACTGAAGGCTGGCCTATTAGCACTGAGAATTGTATTGGATATATCAGGTACAGGAAAATCGTATGAGAAAAACCTGGAAGAAAGGCATGTGTTGATAAAGATAACCAACAATGTTAATGTATTAAATTCGTAAAACATGCTTGATCAAGAAAATCTAATTCTAGTTTAACAGTTTGATTGCTGACTGATAGAAAAGCTTTTGTTCTGGTGAACAGATGAGGAGGAGCAGCTCTACAGCCAAAGCAGACAGAGTCTATTTGTTTCCTTCAGCTTGTAGTAGCTAATTAAATATACTGTGGATCTTTTCCAGAAATAATCCAGTCAGATCCAGGCACCTGTAGTTAAACTGATTTCTTACTTTTGGACAATAGGCAATGAGGAAAAAAAACAATTACATTTCTGCTTGGGGGAAAAAAAAAAGAACATCCCCTTCCATCCGTAAACTCTGCAACCCAGGGAATATCAAGAGGTACTTAAATGAGCAAGAGCTGTTCCAGAGTGCTAGGCAGAAAAGTGCTGGTCAGGAGACAAGGAAAGTATAGGACCTTTTAACTTCTAGAAATGGGACAACTCCACTAACATCCTAGAGGACAAGGAATATAGATTTTCATGTATTGCCTGGGTGGTAGCAAAACAACTCTGTTGCTTACTGTTTCAGACCGAAGGTCAAGTATATTGAGGTCTTTCAGCTGGCAGGTGCATGTTTTTCCTAAATAGTTACAGCTGACAAATACACCTCTTGTTCTGCTGACCGTTATGGGTACATCGTGATGTCCTGCTTAGTTCAATTTCGGTTAGCAAGATATGAACGCAGCAGGGATCAGAGAAAGGAGGAGGTTGGAGAGGAGATGGAAAAGTACAGAAGTAAGAATGAGATGTCAAACAGCTCGCCCACGGGATGGCTCTCTATTGTTTGATGCATTTCTGTGGATGATGTGGTAGCTTCAGATTCTGTAGAGTTTAGGCTTTTATTTAAAGGGGAAAAACCTAAAATATTTCTGTTCTAGCCAGAAGGCTAGAAACTTTTAAATGTAAGCAGATGTAGCCAGCACTCCTCCTGAGTCAACACAGCAGATAAAACAACCCCTCAAAACACAAAAATCTCTCCATTCCCAGCTCACCAAACAGTGAACTCTAAAGCCAGAGGAGGCATGAGTTACTAGGACACCTCTGCATACAGCAGGGGCAAATGGAGGGGGAAAGAGGAGGGGACTGAGCATCAGAGAGGGAAAATACCCTTGGAGAAGAACTGAACACCAAAAAGTCACAAAGAACAACAAATTTGAATGGACAGAGTGCTAAATGACAGCTAAGCCAGTGGCTGGGTACGTGACGACTGGCAGTGCTAACCACAGCTCCCTGTGTTCCTTAGTGTTCATGACCCTACAGGGCCCAGCACGCGACTGCTTGTCATGTCAGTCGTTTCCCTTCCTTATGTCAGGTAATTGCGTGCTATGCTATCACCTCTTGCTACATAAAAGTCGAACCCTCCCAAATCTTAAAAGTATGAGTAAGAGCATGCAGTCAAGTGAAGAGGTAAACCTGCCGTGTGCCCTTGTGCTTTCTCTTTTCTTTCTGTCCACCATGGAAATCGGCAGGGATGGTTAATTTTTTCCTCCCAGGAACTCCTTCCGATGTTTAAGGACATGAGGACCAGCACAGAAGCTCCCACTAACACATGGCAAATTCAGGGCATGTTAAACAGCCTGAGTGAGGTATGACCAGCAACAACCTGGTAACTGAGGGGTTTTGGGGGGGAGACAGCAGGGCTAGTCACTGTGTACTGTGCTCGAAGATGAGTGCAAATCATTTGGCAGGCAGCACTCTCAGCACAATCTCTATGCAGCCTGCACACAGTCCTAAGTTTTAAGTGTTGAAATTCAACATCTACTCCAAAGAGAAGTTTGTCTTAAATCACATAGTTAAAACAAGTCAATGAACATTAAACTTTTTTTATTAGCACTCTGTTTTGGAGCCATTCGTGTTCACGTGAATCATATTTACAAGCTTGCATATTTGCCCGCACCCACCAGGCTTAGAAAATTGCTTACTAAATAAAATGAAAGCTGAGATCCTAATTATATGATTCCAGGAGCTGAGGCTTCAATAAAAACACAGATACTATGGTGCTTGTGTTAATCAAGTATCTGTGAGTCCAGGGAGAAATAAATAATCCCTCTTCAATCTTCAGTTTGGGGTATTCTCGCTCCACGCTGGCCCACACTCACAGCTTTAGATGTTTGATCCAGCCCTAAGTCTGATTGCTTTTCTCATGTTGACCTCTTGCACTAGCCCAGAATAGTAAGTTTATTGCATAAACAGCTCACTTGGGGGCTTCATTATGTTACATTTACTCTTGTAACTACTCCTTTATTGCCAGGATGAGGTCTCAGAAATTAGGAGAAAGTCAAGGTCATCTCAGGAGCAATTTTCACTGAGGTCAGGGTATCCTCTCAGTGGGGCAGGACCAGAATTGGATGTTACAGAAGGGAGGAGGCTTGTCAAACTGACCATCACCATGTCTAAAAATATCTTGTGTGTTCCTTCTGGAGGGTAATTTTTCTGTTAAATACATCAGGGAAGGTCCAGATGTCATACTCTGATCTGCCTTCCCATTATGTCTTTCCACTGGCAAGTAATATTATCTGCACAATTGTTACGGACCAAGACCTGCCCTACTAAAATTCCTTTCCCCTCCATAGGTAATGTTTTGCCCATCTTGAGGGAGAAACAAGAGCAGAAAAGCAAACACAGCCACCAAGCTGATGCAAATGACTCCCTGTGCCTGCCAAGGAAACCACAACTGAGCTGGACCTGAGCTGGCCTGTATGGGGGACAGAAGCTGGATGTCAGGCATAAGGGGGCGAGGGGAAAATGGGTGCAAACAGGGTTGCGTGTGACATATGGTTCCTTTTGCTCTTAGTCTAGCAGAAGTTTCTCAGTGGATATGAAGTCCTGTGCCTGGTTGCGTAAAGCCCATTAGCATATGTCTCTGCTGTGGGTTTCTGTGGCAGAGTTCCAGTAATTACTGTTCATTAGTATTCATTAGTACCAGGTCTTGCCTGATCTTGAGTTCATGTTGAATCAGCTCTGCTGTAACATTTTTGATATGGGCTGGATGTAGAGGTCAGCATGGAGGCATTAATTAGGCCTGGTAGTCAGAAGTTATTTTCATGGCTCCTCAGATAGGGTTTGCTTCAGATGCACCATGGCTTTTCCCTCTGAAGTGGAAAGCTTATATGTAAAGTGGAGCAGTGGTGAGCCTGACACTCAACGGCTTGAGAATACAAAAACATGAATTTAAAGAAAGCCCTAAACTTGCTCTCTGGAGTGACCTGTTAAAAAATCTGCAGGGTTTTCAGGGACATTTCCTTACTGTTGCTGCCACTTAGGAATGTTGACACTGAAAAGAATTTGAAGATGCAAAATATGGATGATGGATGATAACGTGATTTGTATTTCTCACTATTCATTCCTCTCTTGATCAGCTACTGCTAATAATAATGTAACCATGAGCTTTTAGGGTATACCCTCTGACCTCTACAAAAAGGAGAACATTGAACAACAAACCGACTTGTCTATTATTAAAAACAAAAAGGGAAAAAAGTCATGTTAGACTCGTTACTACATTAAGTAGACAAGTTCAAGGTACTCTTGGAACCAAGATACTTTTGAGAGGCTACAAGAATCTTTCTGTGAGGAAGAGCTGAGTAAAATGTGAACATGGGTTGGTATTTTTTTCTTGGACAGTTAAAGAAACTGAAATTATTCCAATCTAATGACTACCTTTAAAGAAAAGTGTATTTTCTAGGGAAATCTTAAACTATATCTTTATCTAAAACCACAGCTCTATTTACCTTTTCTATACTTCAACAGTCTGGAAAATCACGATTCTCAACATGCAAATTCTTAATTCTAGTAATAACCAGCCTCAGTAGTGTGTTACTCACCTGAGAAAGAGGCCTACAAAGATTCATACACTGAAGCACCCAGACATGATATTTTCTTTCTCATAGACAATGCCTCTTTTAGTAGAATTTAAACCTGCCATGCAGATATACAATTGGTGAGAACAGAGTCGTTTACTTTTCAGTAGCACAGAGCATTGCCATTACTTGGGGATCACCTCGGAGAAATCTGGCTGAAGGATGATGGGGAAAAAAGCTTTTTTCAGACTTTCTTGTTTTCAGTAATGAATAAAATATTTAAGAGGGAACAGGAAAAATTCTCCTGGTAAAGGAGGCGCACGGGTTGGGACTGCTGTCCTCATAAAACCTTGTCTTTCTACACAACAACACTAATAGAGTTGTATATCAAGATGCACTTCAAAGTACAAAGTCCTCTCCTGCTTGGAACAATCAAAAGATTCCAGATGATGACAACAAGACAAGATAGCCTCTAATGCTTCCTGGCTCCCTTTAAGGCTCATTTTCCATTTTATGGATCTTGGGTAAACTGTTCAAAAATGTGAAGTGAGGTTTTTCTTGACACAGTGTGTATTTAGGCTGTGGATGCTTAAATTTAAATAGCGACACAGTGAGTGGACACATTTATGGAAGAAGTGTCCATTGATGTCTATTAAACATAAAGATGCGATCTTTGGCTCAGGAGGTTGTTAAACAACAAATTGTTGGGGGCTGTAAGCAGTTTGGTGGAAGTATCACTACTTGACTTGTTTCTGTGCTCTTTGGCTGGCCAAAGATGGAGACAGAATACTGGGCAAATGGGCCTCTGATCCTACCCAGCATGGTCACTCTTATGTTCTCATATTATGGATCTTGAGAGATCATGATGGCAAAGCATTTCTGCATCATTTCCAAATCCAAAGAGGATGAAACAGATGCTATCACGCAGAAAGGCCTTTGTTTTAAATGAAAACAAGACAAAAGATACAGATTAGGAAAGTGCGAAAGTAACACCTCATGTAGCAAAGATGTCTCTGTTAGTAGTGTAGACTACAGAGAAAGTCACTGCCCATACCTGAAGCCTTTTGAAATATTGCATAATGTACATAGAAATAAAGATGAATGATTTTATAGCTTCAAGAGATCCAAGTACCTCCATGAACCTAGGCAGACCATAGGTGTGTTTGGTGAAGGAGCTGCAGAGATTTGCAACTAGCACTAGGAGAGGGAATGAAAAAACTAGTATTGCATCCTGTTCGGGCTGGTTCCCCAGCCTAAAAAATCTGGCACCCTCTGGGGTGACCTTTGGCACCAGCTGGTTTATAGCTCAGACTCACACATCTGTCTCCAGAGCTGAACACCTCTTGGGCCTCCCCTCGCCCTCCACCAGAAAGCGTGCACACTCTGGATCCCAGCTGAACTGGATACTTTTCACTTCTAAATGATTTAAAAGGAGCGACAATCCTCTTTTAGGGCTTCTATGGGTGAGATTCTTTCGAAGTTATGCTAGTGCTCTTTGCAGATTAATGACGTAAACTTGTCAAACTTGTTTGGGATGCAGTATGGAATACATAGATTAATGACCTCTCAAGACAGTATGATTCACAGGTACCCTTAATTAAGCATCATATGCAAACTGGCCTCAAAATAGATATGCTTTGAGCCAGAACATTTAAAGTCAAGAAGGTCTGAATTGCAGGACCAATTTTGTAGGATGTTTTGCTAGGAGTTATCTGATTACGAGGCAACCTGGATGTTGCAAATGCAACGCCTTCCTCCCACAAGAAAAATAAAATGCAGACTCCACTAAATAAGAAATAGCAAGCCTTTTCTGCCAATAAAAAATTAAAATTCTCTTTATCTGAGGATAAGAAAAAAATTAATTTCAGTAGTGGTACATTCCACATAGAAGGCTCCTTTTCTTTCTTGTCATGCTTGGCATCTTGTTTTAGGATCCCTCTTTGATGTTGTACTCCTGCTGCAAGAGAATTGTTTCTAGTTCAGGGAAAGAATGATGCGTCTTTAATAAACAAACCTGGGAACTAATACAAATCCGTGTTGACAAATGCTTGTCAAGAAGAAAACCAAAGAAACAAAATCAATACATGGTCTTGCATTAAATCACATTGTTTACAGATAGATATCTTGCAACTTCTTTTTTTTTTGTTTACTAAATAGCTGTCCCTGATTAATTTAGGATAAACCAGAATTTGGCTTTATAACAACAAAAGTTTTTAAAAAAAGTTTACAGCCAACCTTTTCAAATATTCTGTCGTTTTTAAGGAAAAAAACACTCCTCTCAGCCTTCCTTATTCTGACACCATTTTACTTTAGAAGATCTCAAAGTACAAGTGAATACATGACACTCGCAGTGTCTCCAGTGTACACATTTTACGTTTGATTTATGACATTACTATATAGGTGCACTTGACAGCTTTCAGATTGAAGCAGAGACAAGAGAGCTTTAAAGTGAGATGGGTTATCTGGGTAAATCTATCAAGGGTTCGTCCTGGGAGAACAAGGAGAGAGGCTTTGTAGAGCCCTGCTGTGTAGCAAGCCTCCATGCTGAGCACATCCCAAGCTCCCTGACAGTTGCGCTCAGCCTTCACTGTAATAACGAATAAAAGGGAGCTCCCTGTAGATTACAGATCTTCCGTGTTTTGACATTGACCTTAATACATAATTTAACCACAAAGCCTGAGAAGTGTGGAACAAGATAAGAAAAGACCACAGAACTGGCAAATAAAGTGATGTTCAATCAGAAATCATATTTGTTCCTGATAGTGGAGATGTGGGCATTAAAAAGGGAGACAGAGAGAGATTGAGAGAGAGAGAGCAAGAGGGGAAGAGAGAGGGAAGAACAGTCTGGGTTATTTGAAGACTTATGGATCACTTTTAAAGGACATATGGTTGTCAAATAAAAGTTTTTCCTGGATTCACAGTAAGAAATAAAAAAAAGTCAATGGTTATTAAATTTTCATAGACACGGTTGCTGCTTTTCTCAAAATACTGTAATGGCACTTTCCATGTTTGCCTCATATTTGTGCTTTTGCTTTTAACTCAATGGACTGCAGAGGGGGCGGTACATAGAATTACCATAAAGCTGTCCTTAGGCATATATTTAGACTAATCGTGTTTAATATCTGCCTATTCTAGACCTTAGCTTGGGTTTCTATGTTAAAAGAAACAATTGTTTGGATGCTAAGAGTTTGTAGGTTTTTCTTCTTATTTACAGAGAACACGCAATGCACAAGTGAAATGCACAGTGGGATGGGCTGGTTGCAAGGCAATGGCATATTTTTACTTTAATGCAAGAGAGACTCATGCGAAGGAACAGGATTTTTAGCATAAAGGGTGTAACTGTGGATACTGTTAAAATTAAGCACAATTCTTATGAGAAAATTATCAGGGATAAAATGATGTACAAAATAAAAAAAAAAGCTTTACAAATATCATGAAGGAGGTAAAGAGTTGGGAAAAGGTGACTTTTCATTATTTGTGCTAGTTTTATTTTTTCATCCCTATTGGATAGCATGTATGACCAGTTAATCTTACATTTTTGCTTCCAAGACTTCTTTATATGGCTCATGACTCACTTGCTGTTGTTATGCTACAATATCTGGATGGTAATGGCTTCAGGAAAATTCCTCCTTATCGTTGTCATGTTAAATGCAAAATCTTTCTTCACCGAAAGGGTAGTCAGGCATTGGAACAGGCTGCCCAGGGAAGTGGTTGAGTCCCCATCCCTGGAGGTATTTAAAAGAAGGGTAGACGTGGTGCTTGAGGACATGGTTTAGTGGTGGACTTAGCAGTGATAGGTTAATGGTTGGACTCGATGATCTTAAGGGTCTTTTCCAACCTTAATGATTCTATCTTTGAAAATATTTACATTGAATGAAATTTAAATTTAAATTAGAGTTTGACTCTGGTTACAAAATTAAAAATTGATGCCTCCTTTTGGATGGGGCTTTCAGACCTTCCCCTCATTCCCAAATCCTTCAATTCCATCTTGGAAATTCATGAAGGCACCTAAATCATATGGTTCGTTTTGAATGATGTAGCCAGAGATTCTTTAGTGTTACAACATAGGTATATAATTGGGCTGGTTTCAGATGAATACTTTTCCTTGGGTGCAAATATTTTGACTCTTAAAATAAGGTCAGACCCTGAGAATAAAGAATTAAACATGAAAGACAATACACTGTCTGATGTACAAAGCTGGAATTTCATTTCTTTCATTTCCAAAAGCAAACAAGTGAGAAAACCACCCTAAGGGAATTGGAGTACATCAGTATCATCATTTGGGATGACTGTTGCATGCTTACTTTGGAACAGTATGTTTTTTAAAAATACATGTGTATATATTTAAAATAAGGTATCAGAAGCATGTTTCCTCAGAGCAGTCTGCACACTAGAAAAACCTCATCTGAAATAAGGTTTTAACTGAACACACTACAATGGTCCTAACATTATCTCCCTGTCACCAGAGCACTCCACCCACCCCATAACCCCTCTGACATGCTCACTTTCATTTCAGCAATACAGCCTACCCCGCTGCATACTTCAAAGGGCTGAATATAATGCTTCAGCCCTCAACTGCCTGCTACATTATTGAAGAACATTATGACAGTTAAAATCCCAAAGCTACATGGCAAGTCCTTCTCCAGGATAAACTGGCCTAATTTAGTACTAAGGATTAGGCTCTAAGTGAACTTCAGAGTGCTTACACCAGGCTTGTTAAGAATACAGTTTACTACTTTCACAACAATTTTTCCATTAGAAAAAAAGGAAACAAAAAAATGGGGAAAAAAACCCAACTCCAACCCAAACATGTCAGCTATTTCTGGTCCACGCATGCAACTTTCTGTCAGTGTGCTAATAGCGAATATGAAGCAAAACTCAGTATCAATATGGAGAGAAGTGAGAGAAACAGAAAGAACTCCAAGAAGAGAAACAGAAATAACTCATGGAGATGACAGTCAGCGAGTTTTTTTCTTACATAGGAGAGCAGACAAAACAATTTCGTTCTGGTTAAAAATGGTGCTGCATAAAGCCTGGCAGGAAGGTTGGCAAGGCAGTTTCAGAGAAAGGGGTAGACAAACTATATTAGGTTGGCTCAGGTTAGCTGCGGTATATTAAATATTTGCCCATCCGTTTGGATCCAAACGTGCTAGCTTGTCTTTCAAATCTTCCATTACACAGCTTCATCATTTTTCCTGGTTGTTTTCATTTGATTTATAAAATAACGCCCAGGTTTCCCTGAAAATACATTACTAAAAGTACAAAGTTACAGGTGATGCCTGCTGCATAACATTGCCATATCAGCTGCAGCTCCAAATTTAGTACTCTGCCTTACTGGCACACCAGTCTGAAGGTCTGCCTGTGCAATGCATTGCAAACCAGGGTGTTAAGAAAGGGGACAAATGGTAAGAAGAAGTGGGAAGTGAAACAGTGTTTTGGATTTGGCAAAAAATCCAGGGAAGCGTAATCTGGTGTGACATTTCCCTGTCCTCATTAGGACTAACTTTCACAAACTGATGGAGAGCTGGCAGGTCTGCAAATCTTCTGTGATTGCCTGTAGATTCATAAGGGCTGGAAACGCAGTGATCGCTCACAGGATGGCTTATGGGGCTGTTTCTGATTTATGGATGGGGATGCTACTTTCATCACAGAGACACAATTAGAGTAGCTCCCCGATTTCATCAGCAGGCCACCAAGAGGATCTATTTCAGGATCTAGGAAAACAAAAACAAAAGCAGAGCCAACTGGGGCTGTCCCTTGAGCAGAAAATTAGAAGTTTATTTTTCTTCCTGCTAAAGAACCAGTGCCTGGAGTAGATAAAAGTCTCCAATGTTTTAAAATTATGGTGAATGCTGAAAAGGTAAGGAGAAAGCTCAGGCAGATATGTAGAGGCTATATGAAAGCCTGTAAAGGCAAATAAAAGAGAAGAGGGACACAATTTTCAACTGAGTTTGGTGCATGGAAGTACCACATTTTTCATGAGAATAAAGTGGAAAAAATGGACATTTGATCATCAAAGTTCCCCCAGGGGGGAAAAAAAGCCTCTAGAAGAGGTATTATCAATAATATAGATAGAACGATAGAGTAATATATCACAGACTCAAAACTACCAGGCCAGTCCTTGTGAATTTAGAGCATTGAAAAGTGCCCTTGTTAAAAACCACACACTTCACGGTGGCTCAGTTGAAAATTCTCTGAATACTCAGGCTAAATGTTTGAGCCCATGACTGTGAATACCAGTCAAATTGGTCTGTAGGAGAAATGCAGGTACTTTTTTTAAAAAAAGGCCAAAAATAGCTTTGGCAGCTGATGCGAAGGAATATAAAAGAGTCCAGTATATGTGCCAATATCAAGAAAGGAAAGAAGCAATGCATTTGCAAAAACACTCAGACTAGAGCAGGTAATGAAATGAATAAATAGTGTGCAGAGGAGAGCTGTGCATTTGCTCAAAAAAAAAGATGCTGCAAAGTCAAAAGAATGGCTAATAAAACAAAGCACAAATGGCCTCCATGTGATGCACAAATTAGGCCCAGGAGCACAAATGAAAGAAGTGAGAGAAACTGAAACACGCTCGTTCAAAAGAAAGTATAAAGTTGGAGAAGTCAAAGGTGAGACTGAAATCTGAAAGCAAGGGACAAATTCCAGGCCTGGCCAAGTGTGAAGTGTCACTGATGTTCAAAGGCACAAAGAGTAAAACAAGACGTTGTGGTAATGCACTAAGGAGAGCAAGTAGTCCATGGGCATAAGCTTGGTCTCGTCACTGGAATGTGTGCCAAAGACCGGTAGATTCATAGCCCTGGGAACAAACTTGAACCAGACGTGAATGTGCCAATGCGTGAAGTGAAGTGTGCTTGCAGAAAAAAGGGGTCACCTGGTGACATTCAAGGTACAGTTAATGGAAGATGCAGAATCTCTTACATGTGGCACTAATAAAAATGCAGCAAAAAATGACAACAGATGGCTTCATTCACAGGATCAGCCAGGGCAATAAAACAGGCTTGTTCTTTGTAGCTGTGGAGAAAAATAGCAAAAAGGATTGGTCTTAGATTTTGCAGTGACCACAAGATGCTGAACAAGATCATTTAAAAAGCGAAACATTTCCATTTGCTCTCAAGGAATAAAATGTTTGCTGAGATGGCAGAAGCGAAGTTCTTCAGTAGATTAGATACAGAGGGAGGGTTTTGGCAGATTCCCCTGGACACTGAACGCTTCAAAATTTGCTTTCTAATCACCATTTTGCAGATGCTGCTTCCTGAGATTGCCTTTTGGAATCCATTTAGCACCAGAAACATATTGTAGCACAATGACCCAAACACTAGAAAGTCTCCCAGGAATGAAAATACATGCGAATGACATAATAGAAAGGGGCAGCACCACTATTGAACATCAGGAATGATTGTGGAGAATACTGGAAATTGCAAGAAGAAGCAACCTTAAATTGAACAACACCAAATTGTCAATCTCAAGCTAATGAGAGAAATAGACCACAAAATGAATGATGCCTAACTCATCTACAGCAAAGGCCTCAGGGGCTATGACAGTGACACAGGACAGGTGTATGAATGCATATTCTAAGTAGAACATGCAACAGCCACAGAAAGTTTTGTGATTTTGTCTAGAATCCAAAGACAAGACACTAAGCATAGATCACTTTGTATGAAACACAAGAAAGGACTCGGTGAAACATTGCCAAGCTTACTGCAATTTTTTTTTGAAAGGCTAAGAGGCAGCTGTGAATGTGGAGGTCCAGCTAAGACATTAACTAGTAATTGTAAGCATGGTGTCGAGACGATATGCTTTGCTCAATGACATGCAACTAGGTGACCTGGAATGATCTGTAACAGAGTGTATGACCACTACAAATGTATGAAGCTCTGTATTTACCCTGGATGTGGGATGAGTTATGCAAGCAGTCGTATGAACTATAAGCAGAGAATGATAAAAACCAACATTTCTCATGCTCACATTGGATCATGTGGAGATCAGTCACAAAAAGTACAGGAATGGCGGTTATCACAGTAAGACAAAAGAAAACATAGGGAAGAAGTTCATCAACAAGGACACCTTGGAACGACTAGTCAAAAAACATACCAGTGAAGCTGTACTTAAATCACAGATGAAGAGAGATATCATAAATAGTGAACATAAATAAAGACTGGTTTAACTCCATCAAGTAGATCTCTGCAAGTTAGACTGTAATGTCTGTATTATTCATATGTTCCAGGTTCCAAAATCAGAAGTGAAACACGATTTATGTGGATAAGCATAGCATCTCTCACGGCATATAACTACTTGAAAAGACGACAGGTTTAGCTGTGATCAAGTGTGTTACAGCTGATGCGTAACTGTTAAGAAAGGGAACAGATATTATTGCACTCCAGTTCACTAATTCTGAACTACCAAGTGCTTCCACAGTGTATATATTTCAACATAAGACATCAAAGGCCTGATTCACTTGCCCACATATAGGCTTCTTGTTCCATTTAAGATGCACGGACATACCTGAAACATCCACAAAGAATGATGCAGGACTTGAAGAAGACCTATGTATTACTAGAGTGGCAGCTAGAGGCCATCGTGGATACCCTAGGGCATCTCAAATCCCGTAGGTACCCATATGTGAGCAACTCAAATGAGTCTTTAACCATAGCTATCCAGAGGCAAACCAGAGCATGCTCTCTGCATAAGGAAGAATTTGCTCACAAAACACTTGGCACAAGAGAATCCTGGAAAGAAAAAGCAAAATCAGCCATAAAAGTCTGCATAGATATCTGAGACATAGAGGCAAGCCTTAATCAAAGAACAACATATAACTGTGATTTTTGGCAAACAGCCTAGAGAACCCAAAATGGACATAGAACTGTAACAGTCACCAGGTGTTTGCCACAGCCCAGAAATACAGACTTCGGCAAGATTACCACTGTCAGAAAAGAGGAGTGAAGATACATCACCTGGTTTACATTCTGGGATTGGAGCCAGTAAATGGACTTCACAGACAAACTTATCATCTCGATATTGTGCTTATAGGAAAACTTATTTAGACTTTGGTATTTGGCTGATATCCCTGTTCTTTTTTAAATTAGAGCTACAAGGTCACCTTATGAAAGAGCTGGAGAATTTCCCTGATTAGCTAGCCCAGCACAAGCATGGTGCAGCACATGTGGTGTGTAGGAGCCTGGTGATTATCATGAATTTGGCTATTGCGAGAGTGAAGGTGAGCAAGACCTTGATCTTCTGGTCTTCAGGACATGAAGAACAGGCACTAAGGAGCTTCAAGAACAACATGGCTCACCAGTACTTAGCTGTTAAGGCTGAGCCCAAAGTCACCTTTGTGCTTCCATCAGTTCTTGCATTGAGGTTAACCTGGGGAATAGTTGAATTAATCTGAAGGCCTGTTTCCCACAGTCATTTCTTTGAGTTCTCCTTTCAGTTATGCTGTGGCCAGTTCACTGATAAAACCGCCTCCTGCTGCCAGTGATAGGGTCCCTCTGAGCTCTTCCTTCCACAGGCTTCCTCTTCACATTTTGTATCCAGGTCAGTCTCTGGTCATCCAAAGAAGGTTTTGTTAGATCTGAAAGGCTGCAGCTGAGCTGTGCTGTGCTGTGCACCATGCCTCCCGCTGAAACGGAAGCGGCAGATGTGCAATCCCAGAGGATGAGACCCTTCTTGTTCGGGAGGGCAGACATCATTGTGACACAGGGTTTTTTCTTGTTGGGCAAGGCACTAAACATGCCCACGGCACTTTGCAGACAAGAATGAATCTCTGTCCTAACACAGAGTTGTCATTTCAAAGCTGTTTTAGAATTACAGAAATAAAGAAAAAGCAACCAGTCCCACAAAATTGCTATATTTGCATTTTTTCTCTTTTAACTTGCACACAGCTGAACCAAATTATTTTATGTCCAGTAAAAGTCCTTTCCTAAAAACATGCTGGCTGTTTCCTTTCATATCAATTTTTTCCGTATGCTTTATGAACTTTTGAAAATGCAGGATAAATAATTGCATTGTTGATAAAAATATAACATAAGTAGCAGAGACTGCTGCACTAATGAAGAAAGAAAGAAACATTTTTTTGGAGTCAAAAAGCCTGGGGCAAATCAAAATCCTCTTGGAAACTTCAGTGGTAGTTTTGCTTGAGTGCAGATTATGGACTTATGAGCTCTGTGAGTGGACAGGCATGCCCATATAATCTTTATGACATGTGCATGTTATTTAATAGGATGGTTGCAAACAAAATTCCCAGGCTGGAAAATCATCATCTTGAATGGTTCTGAGGTCCCAGCTTAGATCAAAATCCATCTGTTGCTGCTTCGGGAAATGTTCAAAAGCTTTGGAGGAAGTTTTCCTGTTTCGGTTGTGTATGTGTACAAAGAGAAAAAGATATTAACAGGGGTCCCTAAGCATCTTACCTACTGTGTGGGATTTGGGGTCCAGGAAAAACAACATTGTGCCTCATGTCTACAATCTCTTCAGGTGAAGCTTAGGTAGGATGGGTGACCGTGCAGAAGAAGAGGAACGCGGGGTTTCAGAAAACTGGTAAGAGGGATGGCAGTCTTCCTAATGTCCCTCAATATATTTTTTGTAAGTAACAAATTCCATTCTACTAAAAAAAATAGTTGAACCAATTTAATAACATGTTCAATTGAAAAAAAATTGTTAAGAGGAGGAAACCTTTTGGGTCCCAATTACTGTTAATTTGTAATCCGGTGAGGTCAAGTACCTGATTAAATATTTATATAGGAGAAAGGTCATAGTCTTTTGTGATCTTCTTTGCCCTGTGTTAATTTTCCGTCAGATGCAATGAGTTCCTTTTGGAGAACACTTTATCAGAGAAAGTAAGCCTTGCTCATGGCCTCAGAAAAGGCAACTGTTGGGTTTTGATGTCAAGCAGCTGAAAGCAATCTCTTGCAGTTAGGTACATTTTTAGCTCAAGTTTCTCCAAAGCAATTTAGTGATTTTAGGTTTCTCAGCATCTGAATGCTCATCTTGAGACCTTTGAAAGGCACTAGGCTTTAAGGAAATGAAGAGTACCTGATCTTCGGAAGTTGGGTTACTTTAGAGAGGTCTCTGCTGGACATGCGTATATCATATGGAAGCCTTCCAAAATCGCTAGTCACTTCTGGAAATCTTGCACTCAAAGGACAGAAAACTGTATTGGTTTTATATATATTGTAATTTGTTTTGCAATTTAAAACCCCGCAAAGAGGCATGCCATATCAGGCTCAGGAGTGTCTGATGAGGAAATAAGTATCTAGGTGGAATTCAGGCAAAACCAACTGGGACCAGAAGAGATTTGCCAGAGGCAGTTTTCCCACTATATGTATGGAAGGGCAAACCACCCTGTCTGCTTCTCCAGCTGGAGCGATGGGGCAGCTGCAGCTCAGCCAAAGCCTCCCTCTGAAACACTTCCCTTGCTATGGCACTGCATGGGGCAGTGCACCCACTGCAGTCAGGACGTGGGGCCTTGGACATCCCCTCGGGGTGAACCCAACATCTTCTAGGGAGAGGTCAGGTGCCCCAGGTGCTCTGTGGGGTTGTCTCTCTGCCAGTCACAGCCTTTGGCACCCTGATGTGGGACATATAGCTTCTGTGGAAAACCAATTTTGTCATTCTCATATTAAAAGGAATATCTCTTTCTGCACACTTGTTTTTTGCCTTTTGTGTGTGTTTGTTCATGTTTAGCTTGATATATTTTAATTCTTCTCTTTTACTGCATTTTAATTTTCTGTGTATCTCTCTGTTAATACTACACACACACATTAGAAATGTACATTCAGTCAAAAGGTTCTACACCAGGCAAATGTAGTAGCTAACTTGGAAGCCATAGGAAGCATTTAGGGCAAATACAATGCAGAAGGATGGCAACAACTACAGTTTCTAGGGGTGGTTCATTTGCCATAACCGGTTACATAAAGTATCATCCAAATAAAACCTGGGAGTAGGAGGCAATTATGGGGCTTTGCATTTATGATGCAGCTTTTTAGCTGAGGAAAATCTGTATGGAGCAATTCATATGAGTGCCACTGGAGCTGTTGCATTCCTGTAATGACATGCGGTCAAGGGCATCACTCCCGTGCCTGTCCTGTGCTCAATGAGAGGGGAGCAGGACCCTGAGTGCCAGACACGCCCATCCGGAAGCCTGCTGCCTTCTGTCATCCTGGTCCTCTGAACTTTCAGAACAACTTAAAGGTTATTTTCATTGCGTTGGATAGCATTTACTTTTCTTTTAATTGTGCTCTAAATAATATTTTAGAACTGTATTTGAAGACATTTCTCTCCAAATTGTGCATTGTCCTCACTGCCTGCCATTGGTTTAGCTCAGTTGGACAAAAAGTTGTCTTTCAGCCAGTAAACGTCATAAGACAGTATAAGGAAGTGAAAGAAAAATTACATTTTCTATTCAATTTTGTAACCTTCATCCTGAAATCTTTAGGGATACCTCATCTTTTACAAAGTGTCAGTTTGTTCATAAAGCTGTGTTCTTTTTAAATGAAAAAAAAAAATGAAAGCAAACAAATATCTCCTTATATTTCTTATGTTAAACAAATGATTGCACAGAATACCCTAAGTTCTGCTCCCAGTTACAGGAGTGCGAATCCAATGAAACCAATGAAACCAATTCAGGGAATTCAGCGATGCTTTTCTGGATTAATGCTATTGGAATGCCCCAGCTGGGTAGAACTTAGACTGGTAACTATGCTTTATTGTACTGTTATTTTTTCCTTTATAACCCATAATTACTTATTGGCTGAATTAAATGTCTTTGGCCAGTGGACACTGAGTAGTACTGGGAGAAAGATATGACTTCCACCTATTTGCAGTAACTTTTTTTCCCCTTGTTGATGTGTAGTCCCACTACTAACACCCTGGAGAC
This sequence comes from Platalea leucorodia, assembly GCF_965183815.1. Lineage (NCBI taxonomy): Eukaryota > Metazoa > Chordata > Aves > Pelecaniformes > Threskiornithidae > Platalea > Platalea leucorodia. Next base: position 74,404,846 of record NC_138824.1, read on the forward strand.
TGAAGGTGACGCAGACAAAGCAGGTAGCTCTATCCTTAGGAGGACAGTGTCCCTACTACACTGCCCTTTCATGAAGAATGACTGTAGAATTAACAGAACATTTGGTGTCATAATGCTATACTTTTCCCTTGTTTGTCAGGTTTGAAATGTGGGCTCTTGGGAGTAGTGGCTATCTGTTATTCCCTGTTTATGTAATATTGAGTAGAGAGGGACGGCGATCTTGTTTGGCTACTAGTGGTCAGAATTTTCTGATCTGATATTACACAGTCAAACATGAATTAGTCAACCTAGGCTCCCATACTACTCAGTGGGCAGAATTAGGCACTTAAGAATGAGTTTATTTTAAATTTGAACGTCTTAGTGCAGAGAGAAAACCCTTGCTGTAAGAAATTGTATCTGTTCTTTTCCCAGAACATGTAGACTTGAAAGCCAGGAAGTGATCATCTCGTCTAGCCGTCTGTATTATCACAGACCATTACATATCCCAAATTACATATAGAGAACCCAAATAACTTGTACTTCAGTGAAATAATATCTTCAGAAAGGCGACCAGTCTTACATGGGAAAAGCCAAGAAATGTGAAAAACCTACCATTTCTAGTGGTACAGAGTTCCCAAGCTTAATCGCTGTCCTGCAGCATTAAAACCAGATACCTTTATTCTGATCTGAATTGTCTGGCTTCAGCTTCTCAGCCTTTGGGTTCTTGCTGTACTTCTCTCTTTTAGAATTTTGCACAGTATTTGCTACCTGAGAAGGTGTTTACGTACTGAAGTCATGTAACCTCTCAGTCTTGCTTCAATAAAATAAGTATAGTGAGCTCCTAGACTGTCTCATTGTAAAGCATTTTCTCTAGCTCTTGGGATGCTTTCTTCACATTTTCCATTTCTTCCATTTCATTCTTAGAGTATGGACACCACATACAAGGGCTGTGCTTTTTTGCCACTGTAAGACATTTGGAGTTCCTGTTGAGCTGCAGTCACACTGGGGTTTGTTTATTTTAATTTATCTGCAAACATTTCTGTGTAATATTCCATAATTGGAGGGTAAATTATGACCATCAAACTTCAGGGTAATTGCCTGCTAGATTATTCTATGTAGTGTAAGAGGTCCAATAGTTTTCACTACACTCCCAGCAGAAAGAGCGTGAATACTGGATATACAATGACATTTTTTGAAAATCTATCAAATCTGGGTATTAACACAGTGACAGACTTCTGCAGAGTGACACTAGCCAAATAATTTGACTCACCATGTTGCATTAGATTTTTGTGCATGTCAACAGTTTGTGTTGTGATGAGCCAAAACACTAAGGGAAAGAGTGCTCTTCCAAAAATGACAATTTAAGTCCATTTTAGTTTTGTTACTTCACTAAGCTTAAGGGTTGGCAGCTGAGAATCCAGCTCACCCCCTCAATAAGAATGTTGCTTTCAGCCAAGGAATTTGCAGTATGTTTTAATGGAGTAAATTAATTACATAGTAAAGAACTTGGTGGCTTTGGAAGCCAAACTGCAGACTCCTTAGAAGAGAGCACACTTTCTAAAATGGAATATTACAGAGCACATTCTTATTCTTAAGTGCAGAAAATACCAGCTTGGGTTCAGCATTACGGGCTGGTAAACTGCATTTTCCTACTCATATTCTATCCCAAGTATGGATTTCCTGCTGTCATTTTCAAATTTCTCCCAGGCTTTTTTTTTTTTTTTTTTTTAACTGGTGCAGTTTGGAAGAGAGAAATACCGTGCTTGCCCACTGTCTCATAACATCTGCGTTACTAGAACCGGATTAGGAGATACAGGAAGTCCTTGATCCAACAGAACCCTAAACTTGAAGAAAGCTTAGACTGTAAACTGCTAGGGACAGGGCTATTTTGCTGGTGTTCATACAGCACCTTTCGCAGTGGCATTCTTGCCCATGACAAAAAGCTCCCAGGTGCTCAAGTAATGAAACTGAAAAATATGCAAATAGTCTCCTTGAAGATCCAGTGCTTTGACGGATCAGGGCCACGACTCAGCAGATGAATGATGTTGGCTCACAGCAGCTGAACAAGCCCTATTGTTTTAGGAAGCTGTCATCTTGTGCTCCAAATTCTAATCCTTCATTAAAAATAGCCTCTAGCATATAATTGCAAAAATAGCCTTCCCCACTTGGACTGACAGCAAATTGATGCCGTGTTGCCTCTAGCTTCTGTAATAACTGGAGACAGCAACTCAGAATGGCCTATATTCATTCCTTTCACTTCAATATCTTGTTGACTCTGAAGCCTAATGATGGGTGTCTAAGAGTTCATGCTATCATTTAACTTATGATCAAATATGCAAGAAACAAGAAAAATGATCAACAGGGGTTAGTGTCTTTAGAGCAGTCAAAACCTAAAAAATATGATTGTTGTTTTCCATGTGATTCTTTTCCTCAAACATGATCCTCTGTTTCTTGCCAGGCAAAAGCCACTGTCTTCCTCTCCATGATAAATTCTGTGTTTCATAAAAAACATACTAGTTACTATGGAAGGCATTGGAACTTGTTTATAAACAGTGACACTTTTTTGGTTTTTCATCTGGTTTTTGTTTTTTGTTTTTTTTTTTTTGTTTTTTTTTTACACTCATAAGAATGCAACTTTGGGTAATTTCTAGTTTGTTATGTTTACAGTAAAAAGAGATGCATGTTTGTTCAGAGTGGCTTGAGTTTAAGTTCTCTAGCTCATCTTCTAACTGGAAATGTGCATTGCGTGCTCATGTGAACTACCCATTTTTTCCCCCATTCAGTTTGTAGATGAATGACTCATGGAACAAACTGAGTAAAATAAATGAATAAATTAAAGAAAAAATATCCAAGGCAAGATCAACTGTACTGCAGCCAACAGAGAACTTTTTTTTTTCAACATCTGGTAAAAAACATCTGTGGCATTGGACTAAGAGCAGGTGCAGCATTCAGGAAAAGGATATTTGAGATGCAGATGGACAATGTGTGTAAAGGGTTCAGGGAAAACTTTTGAGAATCTGGCAGTTAAAATAACATATTCAAAGGTAGCCCAGGGAATTAAAGGATGATCTTTTCCTGAGGCTTAGTCTTAAATTTTTGGTGTTGAGTATGTGTGAATGAAGGGGAGGTTTTGAAATCTGGATGAGACCTAACATGGTGTAAAGAAAATATTTTGATCTGGAACACTGCAACTACAGCCAGTTACAAACCTTTTATCTATCCAAAGTCTCTTAGACAATGCACCAGTCCTTGTGAAAATGTGCTTTTATAAACAAAGAATATATGTGAGACTGTGAAAAATTGGCATACAGTATGACAATAATTTGTTCTTTCTCTGTCATAGTTTGAAGATGAAGTGTGCTAACAAGAAAACTGAATTAATGTCAGACTTCTGTGAGAATATCTTTATGAACCACCTTGAGGAATATACCAGAGAAACCATTTGAGTGTGAAACTCTCTCTCCTGTGAAATCCTCTTGGTGTTTGTTAATTTACTAAAGACATTCCAGAATGCAGTCTTCCATGACACAGCCAGTATCAGGGGTTGCATAAGTCTTGCAATGTCACAGAATGACACATTCTATGATACCTTCTCTGTAAACCAGAAAATTCCAATTAATTTCAAAGGTAAGACAGGGAAGAAAGATTTTATTTTATTTTTTTTTAAGTTAAATGCTTTCTGCTGAATACTTCTTGTCACTCAAAAAGCCTGGTTACTTGAGGCAAACAGAACATAATCTGGGGATTAAGTCAGTTTTTCTATCAATCACCTCTGCAGGGCTCTGTAATAACAGAATTTTTCCCTGATGCGATGAAGACTATTAAATTGAAATATTTCAGAATATTCAAAATGTTTCCCATTTGCTGTAGTGGAAGTACAAGGAAAAATACCTAAGGATGCAAAGGAGATTAAAATACCTATTGCCAAAGAATTTTTTTTCATGTGGTTTATAGTTTGTTTTGCCAAAGCACTTTTGTAAGATACTGATATTCTTCTTTGCAGGTGGATTTTGAGTTGCCCTATTTATAACAGTATATGATGATTTTACTTGTGAATTTCTGTTCACCAGGGTGATAATAAACATACACTCTGCTTTCCTGCCTCTACAGAGCTGGAGGCGGGTTTTCACCTTGTCCTAGTTAGACCAGTCATTGATACAATGTAGAGGCAATCATTAAATACAGCTGTATAGTTTGCCTTACTCTCTCCTTCAAAATGTATCTGAGAGATCCTATAGTTTTAACTGTATCAGGCTCTTTAGCAGGTAAAGAAATGCCGAAGGAGATTATATGCATAATGACACTTTCAAGAATCAAGTTGCTCCCCTAAACATGTCTGACAAATTAAGTAAGTGTTAATTACCTAATTTAATGTAGCTTGGTTGATCTGTTTATCAGCCAGAAATTTTGTATATCATGCGTGTCTTTTATTATTGTTGCATGTCAAACTGCGGTGGGATTTGGCTCAATTTTTGAAGACTTGTTTCAAAAGAACATAGCTGAAGTTTGCACAAGAATTATTTTCGGAATATTTCCCCACAAGGCTGGCTTGTCAGCCTTATCAAGGCGCTTTATGCTCTCCCCTATAATGTAATATTTAATACCTTTGTTTTTTGCATTTGGTTTCCTTGGTACCATTAGGATAGGTCAGGAATAAAAGGCAGATACAAAAGTATAAGTGTTGCTTTGGCAATTAATCAGCCAAACTGTACACAACCAGCTGGATGACTAAAGAGTAGGGCCCCAATTCTGCAGGCACCCTCCAGAGCACTTCTTGTCCTTCATGTGGGTAATTCCACCCATGTGTTCTCACTGAGCAAGAAAACATTTTCTGCTTCATTGTGTGGGGAAGCACGACATAGCACAAGTGAGGTTTACTGTGGTGATTTCTCCTCTTCTTTTAACACTCTGAGGCATTTGAAGGGGTAGGGCTCAAACGTGAGGTGTGTATGCCTAAGAGAGTCAGCCAAACAATTCCAAATGCATGGGGTCTGCGGTTTGGGCTTATTGTAGCATTTAGCAGCCTGCTCAAGTAACTTCAAAAATAACATTTCATTTATGTGGCTGCTTGGAGATGTTTAATTCTGCCCCTATACTAAGTTTTTGGATTGCTAGATGTAGTGCAGACTCCAGGGGGGGCTTATCAGAACCAGTGTTACCAGAAGCTAAGAGAACATAATTCCATTCCCAAAATACAAGGAGTTAAAACAGAACATTGGCAGGTGTGGGGGGGTTATGTCCTGGTTATTTTCAACTTTAGTAGGAGGTTCTCATCCTGAATTTATCGACGGTGAATTCAGATTTCCACCTCTGGCAACACTAAAATGCAGGCCTTCCCTCACCATGCTCATTCTCATTGGCAGTCCACTGGAGCTTCACTGAGTCTCAGCTGCATCCTCCATAAATTGGGGAATGTGCTTCACTCCGTCCTTTGCCAGCTCCTTCATTTTTCCTTCTTCTGAAACTGCTGACTCTAGCCCAGTAATGCTGCTCTGAAAAGGCATTCCAGTCCTATTTCTATCTCCTACATTATTTATTTTCTCCTCATTCTTCCTTTCCCTCTATTTCTTCAGTTTGTTCCCCACAGGGAACTATAAGGGACTCCTCTTTCCTTTTTTTAACCTCATTTTTATTCTTTGGTCGCTTCTGACCACAATGGTCATCCCTACTAGAAGCAACATCTCTTGAGTAGAAAAAAAGAGACAGGCCTTTTAAATAAGTCAGTCCTTGTTAAGAAGAAGTGGGAGATGACAGATTTCAGGCACAATCCTTGAAGGCAAGCCAGACATTCTGTGTTGATTTCAAAGCCCTTTGTTACCAGAGAACATTTTTTTACATTCCCAAATGCCAGTCCTCTTAATAACATTCTAAGTCAAGTCCAAACAGTATTTTAAAATGCCCCTCATTTTTTATAAATTACCATAGATATGTTAATATGACTGTGAATCTTTGTATAGTGTACAAGTCTTTTCCTTAGTTTAACTGCTGCCACCTTTTCTGAGTCCAGTTGAACTTTGTCATAGGTCCTACAGAACTAATTCCATCCAGCCAAAGCTGGCACAAGCTGCAGCTGGGTTTAGGTTTACTTGCTCTGTCTTTCTGTCATGAGTGGGTGGATCATTTTCAACCCCAAGAAGCAACCTGTACTGAATTTGTTATGAATGCAAGATGTGATACTTTAGCATATGTTGGGTGCTATGGCAAACTCAAAAGGCAGTAACTATCCAGTGACACTTTAGGGTGAAAAACAGGTAGAAAACAAGCATTTTACCTTCAATTCCTGTCAAAGAGAATAGTGCTGAGCAACTGCCTGAAGTACATAAAACTGCTGTGTTTTTCTTCTCTTACAGTAATATTCCTGGATTTTATTTTTATTGTTTAAAACAGAGCTAGTCAGGCCATGCATACTGTGAGATTTCTTCACCCAGCACGCTTTGGCATTTAAGTCTCAAAAATTACGTGCACTCATTAGCCACGTTGTCAGAGGTGCTAAGCACTTGAAGACTGCAATGTTCAGGGTGCAAGTTACTAACCAGCCCTGAAAACTGAGTTGCAAGAGGTAGACAATTTTCTTTCTTACCAGCACTTGTTTCACTAGGCAGTATTTCTGGTCATATAGGCTCTGCACAGGGAAACTTTTGTAGTGTTTGCAATATTGTTTCAGAAATGGTTTTATGATTCGTGGCTTCCAGAAAAACATATTCCAATAAAACAGCTTTGACACTTACTTCACCTGGTTACCCAAAATATTAACATCTCTGTTGAGTGAAGGTATGGCAAGCGCATTGAGGACATAGTAATCTTGGGCACTTCCTCTTTCATCACAGACAACTGACACAGAAATTGTTCCAGCTAATTTCTTTTTCCCCCCGGCAACATGGTAATCAAAGACTTTAGGGAGATACTCAGTACGCAACCATTGAGATGTTGGCATGACCCCAGGAGATTTTAGGTTTGCTTCAAGGTAGTAATACAGACTTGGATTATCAAGATCACTGAGTGCCACATTAACACATGTAAATGCTCCCACCATAAAAAAAAAAGGACTCACTGAATTGTTTTGGTCCTAAACATTTACCTGTTTTCCTGTGGGGCACACGGGAGCAAAATCAGGCTCTCCGCTCACGATGCGCCCTGCGGCTCCAGCATGGCGGATGGTGGGCAGCCTTTCCTCCGGGATAGCGATGCTGGCACACCCTGCGCGCAAAACACCACCACCAGAAACATTAAATGACATTTCTTAGGGAAAAGAATGAAAACAGTTGGAAATGTTTCTTAATTTTGTGCCTGCTTTTGTCTGCCTCAGCCCGGTGTGTACAGTGGCTCTGGATTTAAGGCCTGTCCTTTTCTCAGGCACCTGCCCCCCTGAGGGAAACCGACCCTTTTGGAAATGGGGAAACAAGAAAAAAAACAAGAGCTTCTCCTGTTTCCCTGCTCTTCCTGCCTGACAAAAGAGTACTTTAGGGGTCTGTAGGGGTGGTGGTGTTAGATACTGCACTTTTTATAGAGGTGGGGGTGTCTCTCCTCCCTAAAGTCTGCAGCTGTTTCTTGTACCCCTCACACCCACCCTGGGTGAGGGCGCTCCCTTAGGCGGTGGCAACGTGGAGGAAAGAGCTCTGGGGAAGGACCGGAGTAGCTTCTCTTCAAGAGTTTCAGGCCTCCTCCTTTGTGTGCTCCCTGGGGATTTTCCTCTCTGCTCCCCAGGGCTGGGAAGGGGCGAGGGAGCCCAAGGGTAGGCCAGGTCCTGTCCAGCCGGAGCTGCCCAGGTGCAGTGGGAGGTGTGGGGAGAGCTGGGCCCATGGGGAAGTGCACCGGTGGCTTCTGGTACCTGCCTGACAGCGTCACCCTTCTGGGTCCGTACAAATACACAAAAAAGGGGCTTATAAGGGAGAAAACACTGGGCGCAGTGTTGCTGCAGGGCAGCACTGAGAAGCGCACGAGGGTCCTGCCTGTTTTTGGAAGGCGTCACCTCCTGGAGCGAGCGGCTGTCCCCGCCGGGGGCCTGGCAGTGCTCCTGGCGGGACCCCCGGCGGCAGCGGGGCAGGCGGTGACCGGTGACTGGCAGGGGAATGGTGGGGAAGGCGGAGGGACAGGGCGCCAGGTGGGGCAGGACGTGGGAGCCCTCCCGCGCTCCTTGGCTGGCCGGGTACATCTGTGTCTGGTTAGGACCATCCGGATAACGCAAGTGCTGGATGAGCGAACACTTATAGGTTTCCTTAGGATTTAAGGGTTAGTTAAATATGTCCCTCTCAAAAAAAAAAAAAAAAAAAAAGAAAAGAAAAAGTTTTCTCACTTTTTTGATACAGTACTTCTGTTATCATGATATTAATAATTTCGAGGACACTGTGGAAGACTGTACTAAGCTGTTGCTGTGTCAATTACACAGAGCTATATTTTTGTGCTCATTATTATTCTTGGATGTCTCTAATTTACATCTAAATGTACTGACTAATTTTGATTCAATCATGTCAAAAATGATAGGTCATGTGTGGGAGGAGATGACAGTCCTGCCATCAGGAATTGCCAGAATGTGAATTCCTCGGGGCAATGATTTAATGCCCAAGTCAAGCAGTGCTGTCAGAATTGGAGGCCAAATTATGACACATTATGCTGTACTATGGACTTGCACATACAATACGTATGAAAAAAGTGACTGAGATTGGAGTTATTAAACTATGCTTTAACCGCTGCTACATTTTCCTTCTCGCTCTCACTCTCTCTCCCTCCCGCCGTCTTTTTTTTTCCCCCCGCTCACTGCATTTGTTCAGAGGTACTAATAATGGTACAGAAATCTCTCCTGTAACAACCAACATCCCAAGCCATTCTGAACAGCGCCCTGTGATTAAAGTGGGTGATAAAATAATGGCACTTGATGTACATTTCTGCTTAGCCTTTCTTTAAATCATTTACATTTTTTTAGCAAGCTACATGTCAGCTAGACGTTCTGTGAAAGGGCAGGGCCTATTCATTCCATTGTGCTTTTTTCCCAGGATTTTTTTTTTAAAGGAAAAATCCACTGTCTCTGGATAAAACTGCTGAATAACCTTCAGCAGCTCCCAAGCAATCCACAGGAACTAATTTGCATATTGGATAACTCATCCTAATTATTGTTTCCTATTTGCCTTTTTTTAGCTTAAGGGGATTTATCTGTCAGAAGTGAGATTTTTTTTTAAAGAAATGTTTGTTTTTCTACCTGGCCTTTTAATACTGGGGGAGAAGCTGCAGAGCTCTTTACCATGAACCCTGTATATGCAGTTCACTGCGTATTCTTGTTCAATCAGTGCTCCGATTAATGTCTTAAAATTCTTGGTTAGAGTCACTGTGAAGCTATTGAATACAATGACCTTGTATTTTCATACCGCTATTATATGTTCATCTACTGTAGTCCTAAAATAATGCAATAAGATACTTACTATGATACAATGGGTAACTAAGTCAAAATAATTGTATTTTTTCAACTATATAAAATGACTTTAGAAAAAAACCTTGAGATTTCAAATCATTTGTGTGAGAAGTTGTGCTAATTGATTTTATTGGCACAGGAGTGAACAATTTTTACGGTGCACATCCCAGTTCTGGAATGTTTAAACAAAATCCTTAGTCTTTTTTGAGGTATTGGAGATGAGCGAAAAGGAAATTTTTGTGTACTGTAACCAATACAACATTTTAAGCATTGCTTGGGAACCAGACTCTAAGAAACCAGCTGACATTTCAGCCTATAAGCTGAGAATGGGCACTGGGAGGAAGGGTCATTGCTGAATTTGGAAAAGATTGGTTTGATTGTCACCAGCTTTGGATTGTTTGGATGAAGTGCAGTGACATTTTCAGAAAAGGTTTTGAATCCTGTTTATAAACCTTGAGGCTTAATGTTCACAGAGCCCCAAATCCTGAGAAATAAGTCTTTTCCCAAACAGATCTGCCTTGCTCCAGACATGTGGCTTGTGTTGTTCTTTCCTTACCTCCCTCGGATCATTAAAATTCATGGTGTCTCAACTTCCTCAGTTGGGCTGGGGCTGAATGCCAGCCTGGGGACTGTCTCCATGTCTGACGTGGCTGTGGCCACTCATAGCTCCAAATACCCGACCATGTGCTGGAAGTGTAAGAGGTTTCCAAATGGGTTTTGTGCTCTGTGTGCTGTCCTAACAACTGTTCCTGATCTCCTTTGAGGCCATAGGCAGCAGGATGGATGGACTGCATGGGCCAGATCTGCCAGGTGGATTGATCAACCCAATTTACATCATTGCAATGCAAGTCACAGTTGTTGTTGCGCTAGGAGGAGAGTGTGTTACACCTACTCTCATGGAGGTGAGATGATTGCCCAATGTGCTAAAGAGCAGAGAAAGGTCCCTCTGTCTTCTGGGAGAGTTCTCAGGCAGTTGGGATGGTTCCCAAAGTCTCAGGACTTTTGATGTGGTTGTTGGTGTCTGTGCCAAAGCTGCAATGCTGGATGCGCTGAAGGGTAGTACAGACAGCAGTAGAAATAAAAAATCCAATCCAATCAAGTTCCTCTTTCCCAGGGGCCACTTTGGGGAAAGAGGAGTAGAATTCATCAGGACTTGGAAGGAAATGAGCGAGAGGTTGTACGGTTTGGATCGGATGTTGGGATTGTAAGAGGCAACAAGGAGAGTCTACAGATCTGATTTCACTTCTGCAGGCACGCAATCGAAATTCCTCCTTGCACTGACATGGAGTAGAAATGATCTGCAGCCAACTGGATTTCATACTTCAGTCTGCATTTCCCTGAATGTGGAGAGTTCCTATCCCTGATAATTAAACTTCAAAGCTAACACCCTATTAAATGAATAAAGCTATTATTTCAGTCTGTTTGGCCACAGAGTCAGTTGGTTGACATAGTGAAGGCATTAAAGAGGGCTATAAACTTCACTGTTTTTCAAACAAAAGCAATGTTTTAGAAATTGCAGCAAAATCATCAGGAATACCTTAATCTCATGATGTCTGCAGATTTTTCTGTGTGCCTGAATGTCTCTTTTCAGTGCTTAGGAAAAACATGAACTAAGCCAGTTTTCCTGACTTCTGCTGGTCATGGGCTTGCTGAAAAGCCAGGACTAGCAGCCTCATTTCAGTTGGCAGAGGAAAAGTGAACAGCTGACAGGGACCATACCTGGAAAGGCATTTTTTCCTTGTAGTCCAGCCACAGATTCCCAAGGATGGAAAGAATGGAAGCTCACTGGGTAAAACAGAAAGCTGTAGCTCAGTAAGCTATCTTGCCATTTTGCTGGTACCAGAAAGAACTCTATTTTTATATCAGACCCATGTAAGCTTGTGTAGCTTTGTACAAAATTATTTTTGGACTTCTATTTGTGGTCCTACATAAAAAAGCCAATTCCCTCTTTTGGATTTCCGAGTTCTGGAAACCAGTGATATTTTGTATATGGAACTCTGTCAAGTGTCTGTCATTCCATTTTTGCTTAATCCCATTAGTTCCTGATTTTCCTGGAAATATAACATTTTTTTCCAAACAAAATTTGCTCTATTTCACAGGACAAAGTGAGACTTCTTAAGTAAGCCAGTCACTGGCTTGCCTATCAGTCTTGTTTTTTCAAGATTAGGGTAGAGGTAAAGGAGGATCCAGGATAGACCCAGAGATGCTGTTTGAATAGCCTGCAGGTTTATTAACACATCTGGGAACTATCCAGCAACAACTTGTACAAAACAGATCATTCATCCTTCCATAATCCACTGTTGGAGAGCTGCCATCAGGATGGCTGGCCAGTGTGGCCATTCTGGCTTGTTTTCTGGCCTCGTTTTCTATGTGGTCAATAGAGCTGTGAAGAAATGATCAGACACCACCCTCATTCAGCAGCTTCTCTGGACCCCTGACCTCTCTACCCCTTTGCCAGTTTCTGTTTGCCAGCCTGCTAGATCTGTGATCTGCCTGCCCCACACTGGACTCTTTGCAAGTTCTAAAATAATGAATGTAATTTTCCAAGCTCCCTTCTGTGTTCCTGAACTGCTAAAGTGACTTGCCTCAGCTTGTCCCATCTGTGATCCCAGCCCAGTGACTCCCTGGCCAAATAGAAAGGAGGGGAAGAAATTTTCCGTGCCCTGGAAGAATGTGACATTTATTGAAAGCCTTCCCTAAGTTTTATCTTTTCAAATGCACTGTAAAGTAGTACCAACATACCTGTTTCCTTTCCCCATCTACACGTCTGTGAATTTGTTTTGTGCAAGACCAGAAGATGGCTGGATTTTCTGTGCCAGGTACAACTGGTAGCATCTCATTGTCTTCTCCCTTCTTTTCTGTCTTGCTGGGTTGGACTGGCCGGGCTGGCATGAAACTATAGTTCTGTTGTGTGTCAATATAAAATGATATTTGATTTACTCATGGCCTTTGACATGAACATAGTTGATTTCTTCCACTTTAGGCATTTAAAAGTCCAGTGGTCTATACTAGTCATTGAGCCTCTCTCCATAGTCAGCTGAGAGAGAGAAACATGTTCAGAGGGCAAATCCCACAATCTTGGTGACGTATTTGCCTGGCATGCATTGCATTTGCCCGTTATGTACAGTGGACCAAACTGGCCAGACAAAGGTCGAGTAACACTGATTCACTCTGAACAGTACTTGTGACAGAACAATAAAAACAATTACCTTACTGAACTTCTCCTTAGGGATTTTTTCCGTTTTGCCAGCTGGACCAGCCTGGCACTTCTTACCTAAACATCTCTACAAGACTACAAGTATTAAAAATATCTGTGATAAACAGATGTTGAAAGGTGCTTAGAAAGCCATCCCATGCTGAATAAGAAAAGAAGGACATTTCAGACATACTTGGCCCTTTCCTTTCCTGGAATTCCTGTGCAGTACACTAGCAATAATTCCTAGCAGTGGAATAATTTTTCAGCTCTGGAGATATAAAACTTACAGGATACAAATTTTTGTGAATCTGGCAAGCTATTTTTTGAAACCTCAGGATTAGCCAAATGTAGTCTGAACTTGCAGAAGTTCTGTAACCTGACCCATAGGTACATTTGCAGTTGCAGGATCCACAGATGGATCCTGACTGGCCAGGAAAGACTTTCTTTTAGCATCCCCAGTCATGTTTCCTCTCTTCTCCCAATAGAGCTACCAGCCACTGATATCAGCCAGTTTTTTCAATGCTGGCAACTGACCCAGAATGCCCTTTGCTGAAAGATAGCGGAAGAGTAAGATGGAGAATTTGGCATAGAGAGGTCAGAGCTGTCTTTATGTTCTTTTTGTACTGTGGGAAGTCTCTAAGGAGGAAGGTGAATCTCACGAAAATGAAGTCTAACCCTCAAAAAATGAGAAGAAACATGAAGAAGGAAGAATACCAGCCAACAGAAAAGCTACGCTTGGATGTGGGAGCAGGAGGATGGTGGAGAAGCCAGCCACTGCTGGAAAAGTTTGTGAAATGGCTTGCACAGAAAGAGTGGCTATTACGAAAAGACTTGGAAGATGTGGGTTGCTTTCTGGTGGGAAAAGGGAGTGGAAGGATGGCACATCTAAGACCTTGGCAGAGGACAGGTTCAATTTGCATTTGGTACTTTTCTTCTTACTCCTTTCCCTGCCCATGTGGTGTGGAAAATCTATTTTCACTGGTGTATAAAAGCATTCCAAATTAAAGCTCATTATGAGCAAAGGGGGGGAAAAGCAGATGTGAATACACGCACTAATTAAGTCCTGGCACTGGTGCTTCTGAAGATTGGAATACAAAAAATATTTCTTCAAAGTTATGTATTTCTATACGGAAATCTTTCCTGTTTGGCATTATGGTAAGATGAGTTTATTACTCAGATTCCAACAAATGCTGTGTTCCAGATGTGATTTCACTAGTTACTCCAAGCTATTAAACTCTCAGTGCCCTCAGACTTGACACATATTTGACATATAAACACCATTACACAAATAAAATAGAAATTCCTCAGAAAACTGATCTAATAACGTTGGAGTGATAAACCTTTAATGTTAGTTGAGGATAATATGAATTACCAACAGCAAATAACAGACTTGGAAACTGCGTTAGCAGGACAATGTCTGTGGTGTAAAGAAACACAAACAAGTAGAGCAAAAAATATATTGTGGCTGGAATTTGATTTGGAGAACTGTTCTGGTGGGTAACTGTGTATAAGGCTGTGCGCGTGCATGTGTTTTTACGTGGGCAATAGTCACGTCATCTTGTTTTGAACAATCAGTAATTAAAGCCTTCAAATAGCTGATACGATTTACTGGCTTAGGATGGACTCCTTTGGTTTCAGTCTTAAACAGGAGTTGAGATTTGTGGGGGCTTCCATTGTATGGCTCACTCAGGGAGAACGGGGAACTGATTTAGCACTTTCTGCTTGCTTTCTTCCTGTTCTGCTTACACCTTTGTATGAAATGAGTAATGCTTTTGTTTCTTCTGCTTGACTTTGCTGAATGATTTACATTCAGGAAAAATGGTTCCCCATGGAAATAACAGTTATTAATTTCCAGTACCAAGGCTAAAATAGCCTTGATACCATTATAATAAAGAATAGTGTGGTTAGAATCACTGTGGTATAGCATTCACTATGACTTTTTTAAATGTTAATTTGGTCTCTTAATTTGACCTCCTGTTAGGGACTTTATGAAATGAAGATAAAAATGGAAAGGGTAATACATTAATGCTTAATCCACTTAATGAAATAGGATTTCCTTTGTGATTCCATATAAATTAGTGTGTAACTGTGACTATTTTACCTGACATAATAATAGAGATGAAATTAATTCTCAGCTGTAAATCCTTGCAGTTAATTTTGAAATGGTCACTTTACCCCCGTGGATGACTGCATTTTACTATTGTCCGGGATACTCAGATTGTATTTTTACTTTGTGCTGTTTACTACTTACTGTAGTTGTTTCCCTCCTATGTCTGATACCCTACAGATGTGAAGAATGCTGTGGATTAATACATGTCAAGGGGAAGTTTAATAATGGTACCTTCCTCACACAGGTCTGTTTTGAGGTGGGTTGCACAGGTCACTATGTTATTTCACTTTTTTTCTTTTCCTAAGTCATGGCACGTGATTAAGAGATGGAGGGAGAAGAGAGGCTTTGGGTTCTGCAGTTCTTTCCCTTCCAACCCCACAGGGAATAAATAATTTGCACCTGAACATCTTTTAGTCTTCACGGCTTACTGTGAGACATCCAGGTTTGAAGGCTATGCCCTGTGGGTATTAGCCATTGCCCCCTGAAGTGAGTCTTTCCGTGGTGCACGTATGA
Organism: Platalea leucorodia; assembly: GCF_965183815.1. Classification (NCBI taxonomy): domain Eukaryota; kingdom Metazoa; phylum Chordata; class Aves; order Pelecaniformes; family Threskiornithidae; genus Platalea; species Platalea leucorodia. The sequence goes on from NC_138824.1 coordinate 74,420,047, forward strand.
TTACTGGCATCCCTACTGACACATTGTGGATTGAACCAATGATGTCAAAAGCATGAATGTCTACAGCTTGAGCTAAACCTACTCTCACCCTGGGTGGTCATTGATTCTGCGTAGGGGAAAGACTAGTAGCACACACACTACTGGGCCTTCGTGTTCGAGGACCTGTAGAGCATTAACCAATGTTAATCTTCCCTCATCAAATCCACGCATATCAGAGCAAAACAAGCAGACAAGCAAACTGATATCGGGGCAGACGGACTGTTTACGGGACAGGGATGCCCTTTAAAAGAAATGGAATGTACTTGACCGTATCTGTTTGACTGCAGTATTACATGTGTTTTGCTGATGAGTTCATGAGCGCTTGTTGGAGTCAATTACACCGTGGGCTGATTAAAATTTCTCCACAACTGTTTTGCACTCTTGCATCCCTGTGGAAACACTGGAATTACTCCTCGTTTGTAGGTGTGTGAGATCAGAATCAGCTCACTTCACCACCACTGGCTACAGGCAGCTACTTTTTACAGGAACATGCTTTCCCCTTCTGCCGCTGGATTTGACTTGTACCAACTCTGTACGTGGTTTTGGTTGAGTAATAAATTCCCAGTTATTTAGTACAGTGTTCTGCCTCTTTGTTTACATCAGCAGGACTTTTCCATTAATGTACAACCTTGTATTCAGTTGGGACCAAGTAATATTCCATGTGTACTGATTTTAGTCCATTAAAATATTACACATTTTATATTTTTAAAAGGAACCACAGGAAATTCAATTCTTTCTTTCTTTGAGTTTCATTATTCCAATATCAGAAACCATATGTGGGTTTCTACTCTGTTGTTTGTTGTAACATGTGGCTGAAAAATAATATAAAATTGGGACTTAATTGGACTAAATGTTTGGCAGACAAGCTGAATCTGGTTTAAAGAAAACCTAAACATCTTCCTTTCTGAAGACTGTGAGGCCTTGAGAGTGGTAAATTGAGAAGGATTTAAAAAAATTGTTGAGCTGGTTAGGTAAAAGACCCTACCAACCACAAGGTTTGGGGCGTGATTCTGATGTTACTTGCCTTGGTAAAAAAACATCAGTAGCTCCACTAGAGTCAGTGGCATTAACACAGCAGAAAACTCATTAATGTGAGATCAAGCTCTGGTCAGTTACTTGGAACTGAGAGGACTGTAGTCCAAGATCTGCAGTCCCTGCCTTTTGAAGTGTAATAGCTCAGTGCACCAGGCCCCAACAGCTTTATATGCTCTGCTGGGAAAAATCTGCTTCTGGTCTTCCAGTAATTAGAAGAAGAAATTGGAAAAGAGTTAGTTTCACCTTGTAGGCTGGTTGAAAGACAGGAGAGCTCACAAGAGGCAGGCAAATCTTGCTGGTTGTGGCCCAGTCATCGACGCCTGGGTGAGGTAAGGCTTGGGACATCTGAAGTGGGACATTGTCCCCACTTCATGTCATCCCTTGAGGTGTCCTGGGCTCACAGAGGATCTGCTTTTGCTTTGGTGAAGGCTGGGCCAAATCCCCGCAAGTGGCAGGTGTCACCATCTGAGTGCAGAGGATAGGCTGGGAGTAGGGAAAAGAGACACTTAAGACAGGGGCAGGCCCCGATGTATTAAGGTATTAGAGTAATGTAAAAGGAGAAAAAAAAGGAAATAAGTAATTTTTAAAGTGTAACTTTCTATTGTTCGAAGTGTTGTGTAAATTAAATGTGAACTTCCATTGCTTGGAACCTCAGCCTGCTTCGTCAAACATCAAACCAACGCGAATCATTACGGACAATGGCAAATTCAAGTGCTCTTCCTTCTCTGTATATCCTGAACTGTCTTTTAATGCTATGTATGTCATTTCAGTTGTGTGTGCAGCAAGCGTCAAAACAGAAGTGTGGCTGGGGCGAGAGCTAGACAGGCTGTTTCACTTCAGGAACATTTACTCCTTGCTTTCCGTGATGGCAGAGCATTCCCAGGCCTGCATCAATGTTTCTCTGTGCTCCTGGCATTCAGGGTAAATATCCTGAAGCTGCTTAAAATTAAACAAGTGAAAGTAGTTAGTGCTTGTATATGGTAATTCCCATCTGTGGAATGCAGTCACGCTTTTGTGAGGGAGAAGATGAGGCATGGAAAAATGAACTGTTCTGCATACAGTGAAATACTAAGTCGGTAGCAGAGCCTGGAAAAAGGAAATTGGATCTTCGGATTGCCAGCCCATTTCCTCCACAGCATGGGCTCTCAGTATGGGCATTAATACCAACATTTGTATTTCCATGTCAGGGTTTTTTTCCCAATGAATATTTATCTACATATGGTTGGGGGAGGAGAATAAGTATAACCCTCATCTTCCCCAGGGTACCGCCTTTAACCATTCATGGGTGCATTACAGAGGAAGATGGAAGATTTGTGTGTCAGTAAGTTAATGGATTTCTTTATCGCCCACTTGGGTTTCAACATATCCCACTCAAAACTGATCATTTGCAACAAACATGCCATCTCTGAAGGCTATAAATTCTGAATGTTAATTCAGTAGAGCAGTGATCCAAAAGGAAAACAAGGAATTAAAGGGTAAATAACCAAGCAGAAGAGAGAATAAAAAACCTGACTGTAGCTGGGTTCAAGTCTAAATGAAAGATAGATTGTTGCCTGTTCTGTGACACCAAGGATAGAGAGTGTTTCTAAACCTATTTCTCTTGATTGCCATAAGGTACTTTGATTGTGTTAATTGTATTTTTGGAAGAAAAACAAACAAACAAACAATCTTTTCTTTCAGTGGGCAAGAGAAACAAAGAGAATCTTACCATATATAGAAAAACTTTTTGGGGGATTAAGACCCAGTAAACCTAATTTTTTTCCACTGAATATAAATGAGTGCCATGAACTTCAGTGGATTTAGGAATTGGAAGATTTTTTTGTTCTTTTTGCTTTGTTTGGAACTCACACCAGCTAACCAAGTTTTGTTTATGCTCACAGTGCTGCGTATCAGGGCTACACTCAAGTGGAGCAAATGCCAAAAGCTGCAGAAAGTCTGGGTCGCTGTGTGTGTTTTGAAAAGCAGCTTGCTGTATCAAACAGTAAAATGCCATAGAATGAGACACAGACTCCATCTCTAAAGCACCTTGTGAGAAGGGCAAATCAAAAAAATTCCCATGCTAGTGGTTTTTTTTTTCTTTTCTTCTGCAAAGCTGAACCCTCGGGAAAGGAATATGCTGAAAGACCGTAGACCATCTACTGAGGTTGCTGCTTGGGAAACTGCAGTTTACTTTATTGATTTTTCAGCTAGAAAATTGTTACCTTCTCACACTACCTGGTGGAAATAAAGTTTATGTTGCTGGAATCAGGCAGCTGGGATCAATAACGATATGGTGAATGTAAGCTATTTTTGTGTAAGTTGGCCTTTATAGATAGATGAGACATGTAATGAAAACAAAAGGCAGAGAATTTTCTTGAAGTACAGGTGTTTAAAGGGTTGCTAGACCTCAACCTGGATTCCTAGGAAGTTTTTAGGAAGGCCAGTTTCTTACAAAGGCAAGTGATTTTTGTTGAGCATACAAAGGGTGTCCAAGTCCTGAAACAGTGTCCTTGCTTGGGAATGGTGCATTAAAATGATCCTTCCTGTTTCTGAAGCTAAAAGTTGTAATGAACATTAATTGCAAGCACTCTTGCATGCTTTGGCTCCAATTTAGTCTCCATCTAAATTAGCTAGAAATCTATGGGCTTGATTTATTGCATTTGCAACAGTCGCACTAAAGGAAGGTAATTCCTTCTGAAAATGCCACATGCAGGCAGGAACAGGAAACCAATTAGGAATCAGTGGATGATAAATGGGCATTTTTACCAGCAGTTTACTTAATATCCCCATTAAATAAGCCTCTTTGCATTTATCATTTCATTCTCCCTCAGTCTATAAGGTCCTTTAATTGCTGCCTAAATGAGCCCTGTGTTTCAGTCCAAATTTAATCTTGGATCGGGAGAGAGATATCCTTTCCAATGCTTGCCTGCCCAGCTGCCAAGAACTGTCAGAAATGATCACATAACTTTGCACATTTCTCACAGTCTCATTGGAGAAATGTAAGATTGACAGAAAAAAAAAAAAAACGCAGGCCATATTTTTGCTTTAAATTGTAAACTATAGTGCGAGCAGCCCTTTTCCTCAATTGCATTTCCTGTATTTTTTTTTAAAGTTGCACTAAAAATAGATGGAAGTTGTAATGTTGCCCTGTGCTTTTTCGTTTTGGAAAGTTACCTTCAGTGGAAGTAGATGTGTGGCAGAACTAATGAAGTGTTACAGAGTTTGTGCAGCAAACAATTACTGGCTGGCTGTGGCTGGGTGGATTGGTTACTGAACATGTGATTTGTGGGTGGAACATGGCATCTCCAGACTAAATGGCAGTTGAAAATGATAAAGAATCCCAGAGCAGTTGCCTTAACCTTCCTTTTAATTTTTTTTTTCCTGTAATGCTCAGATTTGGGGGTCTAGGGTTTGGGCTCTTGAAAACAACAAATTAATTGCAGTGATTTTTTTGATTCTGTTATTTCAGAAGTCTTCTTCTGAGCTTGGAGCATAAGCAGATGTTTGCAGCATATGTAGAATTCATGGATCAGCCCCTAAACATCATTTTGGAGGGGGACATTCCCAGGCATTTAGAGTCAACTGATGCCTGAACTGCAGTGGACTTTCACCTGGGTGGTCCAGATGTCAGACCTCATGCCAAAAGTACAAAGCCTAATCACCAGTGCTCTAAACCTCACATATTTCTGAAAAATTGGCAGCAAGTAACAGGCCCAGAGGAGGAATACTACCCAAATATCCACTGCTGATTAATCTTCCTACTGTCAAAAGCATACACATCTGCCTTGGTACAAAGAGCAACTCAATGGAAATGCTGTTAACTTGCTCTTCATCCAGACCGTTCAGCTTCTAACTTAAAATATCAATCGAGGTAGACCCCAGTGTTAATGCTAGAGGACCTTTAGCTGATGTCAGTCCGAGAGCCTAGGATTGAGCCACTCAAATTTAGTGCTAAATAACGGCAAGTGTTATAATAATCTCCTAAAATAGAAGGACGACTGAATCTCTTGTCTAACTTGTCTTTCTAACACCATAAAACAACAAATATGAGAAGGAAAGAAAGAAATACAGCTTCTGTGGAGCTCTGACCATGGGGTTATAAACTATTTGGTTTATATATGTGCTTGCCTGCTATTTTTCTTCCTTAAAAAAAAAAAATTAGAGTGTATAGATAATAACAGCATGGGAAACATTACATGCATCTCAAAAATATTTTTCTCTCAATTCATTGAAAGGTGGTTGAGTATGGACACTGTCGTGTGGTTTCAAAACTGTAGGAGAAATCATAAACAAAGGTAATCATATTCTGTTGAGGAAGGGAAATGATTGATGGGCTCCAGGGTGTACTAATATAAGATTTGTCTTATTTTACTGTCTCCATTAAAGATTCGAAGGTGAGAGTAAGCAGGAAGTTATTTACATTCAGACATGATACAAAGCTGTCATCCTATGCCATCCAAAATCAGCCACTTTCGAGCATTTTTGTCTTAATGTTTTCTTCAAATCATTCGTCATCACAGGGAGTCTGGGGAAAACCCGACCTGAAACCTAATATTTCAGATAATGAAGATGAGATTACTGCTTAAGAACGGCTGTACCAAGCTAGACCAAAGGCCCATTTATCCCAGCTTCTGTCTCAGAAGTGGCCAATAGCAGATGCCTAGGGAAGAGTATAAAACAGGGAAAGCGTTCAGGGATACTTCTCCTGACTAAGGAAGCGGAGGTGTCAAAAGATGAGGTATCTGTCCAAATTAATACATTCAGCACCTGAGAGGCTGGTCAGGACTACACATTAGTTGTCTTCAGCTTCTGAGAACTAGCAGGTACAGTTTTCATTTTTCAAAAAGACGCTAAGAAAATCAAGTCAACAAAATCCAATCATTCTAGGGGAGGGGAGAGGGGTGAAATTCTGTCACAGATCATGGCTGGCTTTGAGGTCAAAAAAGAGTTGGAATAAATGGTCCATTTTCAGCATGATATGACAATGTTTCTGTGTGTGATCTCAAGCATTTAACAGATCCATTTATAATCTGTAAGAAGTGGGGGAGGAAAATGTCGAGGTCGCAAAATCTGCAAAATTATTTAGGTTAGTCCAGAAGAAATAAGACTGTGAGGAACTCTGGTGGGACTTAACAAAGCTAGGTGGCTGGGGAACATGATGTCAGATGAAATTCAGTGCTGACAAATACATAGTAATACATATTGGAAGGAATAATTTGGTCTACTTTGTTCACATCGCTGGGTTCTAAATGAACTGCAGCCGCTGCAGAAAAGGGCTTGGCTGTCGGTGGACAAATCAGTGAGCAGCAGTGGTGAAAAAGCAAGAGAAATGTTAAAATCGAGGACTAGAGAACACTGAAAATACTGGATTGTCATCATATAATTATAACTGAAAATATAAATAGGAGGGGCAATGGGTAGAAGTAATGAAAGTTATTAAAGGCATTGCATGAACTCTGTATCTGGGGAGAATTACAGTGTGAGAGGACAATTAGGAGGGAGCATGATGAAAGTATATAAAATGATGAAGGACATAAAATAGATATATCATGGGTTCTCATTTATCCTTTTTCCTAACATGAAAAATAGGGCTACCAAGTGAAAGCCCAGAATAGGGCTACAGGAGTTCAAATATCTGTCAGTCCCTCTTTAAACTAACAAAGAAGTCACCCCAGAATTTATATGCCATCAAGGTACAATCTTTGAGAGCCTTTATTGAGTAATTTCTTTGCTCCTCTCCTCCCCTTTTGCATCAAGGAAAGCTAAAAAAAAGACAGCTAACCCTTAGCTTGGTAAATATATCTTTATGAATAATAATTAAATATTGTTCCCCAAGCAGGCTTTGGTAGAAATGCATTAACCAGGCTTCCTACTGACCAGTTTTAACATCTGATGGGCAAATATCTCTTTGCCATGCTACTTCCCTCTTTCACGTCTGTTGAATCTACTTAAGGCTTGCAGTGAGGTGATGGTGTAGTGCCAGAGCTGAGATGTGTTTGGGCAAGCATGGCCTGCTGACCCTCAGGAGGGATTATCTCAGCCTGGGCTGAGGCTCCCTCGCCCACAGCTCTCTAGTGATTTCAGCTCATTGAAGGGGTGATCCATGTGAACCTAAAACACTACCTGTAGATACTGCATGAGTGACTTACCCATGCAATTCTTTGACACTTGATATTATTGAGGCAAAACCACTAACACTGAAAAATATAGGCGTGTACGGTTAGAAAGATCTATGTATGGGTAGAAAGGTCCATTGTGATACAACACAGGAGAGAATCTTGTTTTCTTGACCATATTATTTGACAATCATCTGTTAAAAGAATTTGAAAACTTTTCGTTTGCAATCTGACACTATCAACTCTAGGATGCTGGAACTGACCTTGGCCTCTAAGTCCCAGACAAGCCACATGCAAAGCATATAGCCACTGGTTAGTGGTATAAAACTTATTGTCATGGCTTTACACTGTCCAAGCATTCCTCTAAGCTGGTGACTTTTGGGATGTCCCTTCAGACAGGTCTACGGCTAGTGCAATGCCATCAATTCAGGGGCTAAGACTTGCACCTGATGATCTTATGCAGTTAAGAGCATAGAAGCAGATTTAAAAAAAACTCCAAAACTTGGTTTACTGGTCTGCTATAGTGATAAAGGTAAGGACCTGAACCTCGCTGAGTGTGGGTATGTGTGTGCATTGTGGCATGGCTGAGTTTTTGCTATATTTCATTCTTCATGCCTGATCTTGACCCTTTCCCTCTCCTGCGGCAGCAGGTCAGTAACAAAGGTGGCTGTACATATAGCCCTCTGGAGGGGCATTCTGCAAAGCCAGCTGCTATGCAGGAGCACTTTGAAGTGAGGAGGAAGGCCAGGTCCCAGAAACAAAGCGTGTAAGACTCTTTCCTTCACGCAGGAAGGAGAGTGGGACATGTAGCCACAGACCCCTAGGCTAGAGCTGTACAACTTTATAGGAGAAATCCTCCTCAGTTTGGTCTGTGGTGTTCCATCTTGCCCCCCGCAATTTATTCAAGCTCTGAGAAGGAATAACACTTATTCCCTCAGAAAATTAGCCATTATACTCCATTACTGTTGTCAACCATAGATCTAAGTGTACTTTGTACCCTTATCCTGGTTTTACAGATGAGATAACTGAGGTGCAGAGAGCCAAGGTGAGTGCCCAGCATTGCTAGCAGGCTACTGGCAGAGCCAAGAATAAAAGCCTGGTCTATGGCATGGCATCTCACCTTTGCAACTTTGCAAAAGCTGGACTGCAAGGTCACTCGGGCAATGCTTGTGTCTTCCTATTTGTCCTGTAAAACACATGTCTCTCCTGATAAAAAAATAATAAGGAAATGGCCTGTCAGAATAGGGTGAATTTCTGTACAAAGACTCTGCCTATTATTGCTTGGAATTTTTTTTTGACAGCATAGCTGTTATGCTGATGTTGGCCAGTGAACTATGAAAATATAGAAAGGAAAAAAAAAAAAAAAGAGTGCACAACTATTTTGTGCATATCCTAAATATCTCTGTAATTTAACAGTCTGTATGTGCCCTCATGAAAATCTGCACACTGCATAAAACAAAGTGCTGAACATCTTTGAAAATACAGGCTGTACCAGCAGAAACATAATTAAGAGAAAAATGCTAATAGCCTTTACGTCCAGCATGACATGAGGGTTAAGAGTGCATATGTGTTTGTGTCTGGATTTCAGTCCTAAACTTAGGGCTGAATCCAAACAATGTAACTTCATAAAAGTAGTGAATAATATCAGAAATCCCTTTCCAGTAAAATATTTTTGCCTTTGAGAAAGTAACTGTCATTAATTTGCAACAGCACATACTGACACTCCTAAATTAGTATTTTCCAGGATAATAATCTGGCTAAAGGCATAATATAAGAAAACTATTTCTTGCACACATTTCTTGAAACCAGTGCCTACAACCTGATCAAACCATTCAGCAGTGAATGTCTTCACTGCGTTCATGTTGCACAGACTTCCAGTTTTGGGTATATTTTCATAACCTAGCCACCTTTTCATTGAGCACCTGTTGACAGGTGCTCAGTTAACAACTGATTTTCAATTGCCCGTACAACTGTGGTTTCATGCAGTCAATCAGGACATACAGCCACTGCCTTTCTCCCTTGTACGAATAAAGCTTGCTCTGTCTTGCCTGCAAGGCGTTCTGGCATTGGGAAAGGGGATGAGCTGAGCAGCCACAGGGTTGTGTCATGACATTCTGCTTTGGAGAAGCACTGGGATAGAAGCAGAAGGCTTTGGGATCAAGGACAATTAATCAGATCTGGTGTCCCAAAGATACAGTTTCGATTCTTGGCCATGACATAGAATAGTGGCTATAGAGCAATTCAATGGAGCTCTGAGGTTTAGCATGACAGGGTCCACACACGAAGAGTTCATGGAGCATGATTACCTGGACTATGGTAAGTTGTGGAGTACTGTGCAGAAAGCACTTGGTGTAAAATCATCCTTTTTTATTACCTCCCTTGTGGATCATGTGAAAATATAAAATGCTGACATTTCCCAATTCATTTGATTCAGTAAAAAAGTAAGGAGGTTAGTAAAAAAATCCTAACTCACACAGCACATGCCTCAGATGGGCTTTGGTCTCTGTTATGTCTTGCAAGTGTTTCAAATTATACAGTCCCTTACCTTCATTTCTCTGTGTTCGATGCAAATTGAGATGATATGGCACTTTTGGATAGCAGCTCAAGGTTGAGCTCTAATTTTGCACAGTCAGCAAGACTTTCATGCCAGATACTATATCTCACCACATTTTTTTTCATTCCTATGCCTGAAAATCTTATCACACATGTAATCCCTTAATTATAGATCAAGCTACAACAATTAATCTGTAATGTTAACCATTGTACTTTCATTCACTGACTGTAGTGGGTTGACCCTGGCTGGATGCCAGGTGCCCACCAAAGCCACTCTATCACTCCCCCTCCTCAACTGGACAGGGGAGAGAAAATATAATGAAAAGCTCATGAGTTGAGATAAGGATAGGGAGAAATCATTCACCAATTACCGTCACGGGCAAACCAGACTCGACTTGGGGAAATTAGCTTAATTTATTAACAATCAAATCAGAGTAGAGTAACGAGAAATAAAACCAAATCTTAAAACACCTCCCCCCCATCACTCCCTTCTTCCTGGTTTTCTCTACTTCCTCTCCCCCAGCAGCACAGGGGGACGGGGAATGGGGGTTGCAGTGAGTTCATTACAGGTTGTCTCTACCGCTCCTTCCTCCTCAGGCATAAGACTCCTCACAGTCTTCCTCTGCTCCAGCGTGGGGTCCCTCCCACAGGAGGCAGTCCTCCACGAATTTCTCCATTGTGAGTCCTTCCCACTGGCTGCAGTCCTCCATGAACTGCTCCAGCATGGGCCCCTTCCATGGGGTGTAATCCTTCAGGAACAGACTATTCCAGCATAGGTCCCTCATGAGGCCACAAGTCCTGCCAGCAAACCTCTCCAGCGTGGGCTCCTCTCTCCATGGGTCCACGGGTTCTGCCAGGAGCCTGCTCCAGCATGGGCTTCCCACGGAGTCACAGCCTCCTTCAAGTGCATCCACCTGCTCTGGTGTGGGGTCCTCCACGGGCTGCAGGTGGAGATCTGCTCCACCGTTAACCTCCATGGGCTGCAGGGGCACAGCCTGCCTCACCATGGTCTTCACCATGGGCTGCAGGGTAATCTCTTCTCCAGTGCCTGAAGCACCTCCTTCCTCTCCTTCTTCACTGACCTTCGTGTCTGCAGAGTTGTTCCTTTCACATATTCTCACTCCTCTTTTTGGCCGCAGTTGCGCAGGGTTTTTTTTTCCTTCTTCTTAAATATATTATCACAGAGGCACTACCACCGTCACTGATGGGCTCAGCCTTGGCCAGTGGCAGGTCCATCTTGGAGCCAGCTGGCATTGACTCTGTTGGCCACAGGGGAAGCTTCTAGCAGCTTCTCATAGAAGCCACCCCTGTAGCCCCCCCCCCAGTTTGTTGCGCAAACCCAATACATTGACATAGAATGATTAATAGTAAAGGACAAGAGAGTAAACTGAGATTGTCCGTAAACCATTATTCTTCCCTAGCTTGGCAGGGATGGTAAGAAATAAGTGTGGAGGGCTTTGTATCACCAGTCCTCAATACGATCTTTTGTATTTTGCCTATTAAAGTTCTGCAGCAAATCCATGGTGACTTACGAATGTCATGGTTGTCACTATGCTGCGCACCGTGGCCATTCAGAGCTGGGTGGCAGTACCAGAAATGGGAGTCAGTCCTTCTGTTCTTACAGTCCAGGTTTCTCCCACTTGGGAAACTAGTAATCATGTGGGGCTTACAGAACAGGTAGAAGTATCAAGTCTGTTTGGTGGAGACTGGTAAGTACTGGAACAATTAAAATAGTGTCAATGTACCACAACATCACTGAATAGTGGTAATATGATAGTGAGTCCCCCAAACTCATCAACCAGTTGGGAAATCTGATTGCTAGCTGAGGTTTTGGAATAAATTTCTATCTTTTTCACTAGATTGAATAAAAACGTGATTTTTCCCACTCCCTTCCTGGACCTGGAACAATGCAGTTTATGACTATCTGCTATAATATTATCATTATACTTAATTACTAAAACTGGTGACTTGATCAATGGGCTGAGGCCTCTGTCATATCCAACTTCAGTAACTCATGACTTTAGCCATGTTGCTGCTTCTCAGAAGTAGGGACTTGCGAGGAAGGCAGTACTCTTTCCCATGTTGATGGATAGAGGACCTGGAATGAGGCCAAGAAGGGAGGGAGAGAGCAGGCTTGTAGACACCTTACATCAAAATGGAGCTAGAAAATTACCACTGGTCAATCTCTCAAGCAGGGCTGAGATCAGAAATATGTACTGGAAAGGAAAGTGAGACTGCGTCTTCAGGTTGTCTAAGTAGATCTGGCATTATGAAAATAGCTCATTAAGTTGTCACTCAATCATGCTTAGAGGAAAGCTCTGCAAAAGACTTTGCTAGATCTGCTTCTCATGAACTCTAAACTGGACTATGTTGTGTTAGCTCCTTGTATTGATTTGTTTGAAAATACGCAAAGCTGCACTTTTTGGACCGATTCCTGTGCTTTCCTAGTTGAGTTTGGAATGATAGTGGCCAGCTGGAAGCTGGCTTGCCAGAGGGACTAGTTTGTAATGAAATACACAGCCTTGCATCTCTCAGCTGCTGATTTATAGCCACCCTTGGACATAGGTAAGCAAAAGTATCAATTGCCGTTAGTGTTATACCATAGCTGTTCTGGGGGGATTATGGAGTGTGACATAGTGTTCGTCTAGTTTCCTCTAGATTTATCTAGGACCTGGTAGTTAGCATTATTTGCTGGCAGTCTTAACAGAGGCCTGAGAGCTTAAATCTTAGTGGAAGCTACCCATTTGGGGTTACTGTCAAGGCCAGCATGAAGAAATAGGCATTGCCCCTCATACAGAGAGCACTGACTGCAGAGATATCAAATAAACTGGTACCTTTAAAATGTACTGGGGCTATTAAAAAGACAGGCACTTAGATTACCACTAAATGCTGTGCTTCTCTCCCTCTGATGTCTGCTGCTATTTCATTTTTATTGTCTTTATGGTAAAAATTCAAAGGGTTAGAGGACAGGGAAAACATTCTTGTAAAGTTGCTTTGTGATCCACAGAGCTACTCCACAGAGGTAGAGAGAGATAAGAATTTTTCAGATGCTTTGAAAGGTTGCAGATTCACTGCCTTAAAGGTGCTGTTTAGGCCTTGTATTTACTGACATGTGCGTACATACATACATGCATGCACAATGAATGTGTGCTCACACAGTAAATTTCTCCTGAAGTATTTTAGGAAGATGCTCTTATAATGCAATCCTTGCCTAAACCAAGTGCTGACAAATAATGGTATTTGACTCCTACCTGAAGTTTTTTTCTCTGGATTTCCTGCTCTCTCTCTCTCTCTGAGAATCAGATCCTCAGCAGTGAGGGATTAAAGTCTCACGCTGTAACATTCATCCTTCTTGCTGAATGAATAACATGATTAAGGTGTATGGGGAAGTGGAGTGACAGTAGCAAGTTCCATAGGTACAAACCCCCTCAGGGGTTGTGCTGCAATATACAATGATTTATTTGGCAGCTATTTGCATGCAACAAATGCCTGCGAACATTTCTCTGGAACTCTGGACAATTTCCATGATGGAGGAAGCAGAAGGAGGCTCATCTGGGAGAGGAGCAGCGTTTCTTCCTGCCACTACACGGACAGCTTGAAGCAGGAGCAGGGTGGAGTGAGGGACTAGCATGTTCTGCATGTGGTTTGTGTCCCATACAAGAAATAACATATCGAGTCCTGTACACCATGGTGTGATAACAACAGTCAACAACACACAAGGTATTATAGGTGAGACACTGGTGATCAGGTAGCGCAGACTAACTTGTGCCCAGCCAGCACGGTCCTGGGCTAGGTGCAAGGCCTCACTGCTCCAGAATGAAAATGTTTTTTCTGGGAGCTTGCTGTTGGCTGAAGACCTACTTTGCAAAATCCACTTATGAATTGTAATTTCTCTTCCAAAGGCTTGTACTTTTCCTGTAGGGCTCATCACCTCACGGATTTTTCTGTGTGCGTTTTTTTCAGTGTTCCTGTTAGAGAAGAGAATGCTCCTGTCCCTGTTTTGCAGAAGGGGAATTAAGGCACTGAAAAAATGACAGCGACATCCATGAAGGGACCAAAGTTTCCAAGTGGGGCTTTGGTATCTTAGTCCAAAACCTAGGTCCTCAAAAATTCTGCTCAGCTACTGCTTTAAGTCTGCAGCTGCCTAGGTTTTTGAAATTTGGGTTTTTCAGGAACCTAAATTCTGCTTCTGGGCATTCTCAGAGGCACTTGACAGTCTGAGCAGCTCAGAGCCTGTTGCATGCTTCAACTTTGTTTGGATGCATGAATGAGGTGCTCCTTCTATTTTCTTGCCTGAAGGGCTCGATCCAATAGATGTTCTCCAAACATACCAACTTGATTGGGTTCTGCACAAAATGTAGTTGCCTTGTACCTCTCCATCTTCTCACCCCTCTCTCCTCAACCAGGTGGCTAAATATTTGTCTTGGCTATGTGAGAAACCTAACATCAGATGCGCTCAATACCTAAAGCCATTCAGAGCCACATCTTTGATGCAAAATGGAACAGCTTCCAAGATGGGCCGAAACTGTGTTCTTCTCTCAGGAGAATAGCCTACAGGGAGGTGAAAACCACCTGTGAAATAAGGCACATGAATCCCATCAGATAGAAGGTAATGAGCCCAGTTCTCCCAGCTTTTGGTGGCTCATGTTGTCAAAACTCTAATGGAGTTATGAAAGAAAGCAGTGACCTCCTCTCAGATTTTGAAACAAAAGGTTTAGACAGCTACCCTGGGGAGAGCATTCAGGGCTCTGAGTGTTCTGGTACTACGGAGTGAGGAGCCTGAGGCACAGAGAGGAGAAGCATCTCCATTTGGAGATACCAGCATAGGTCCTAAAACCTGCAGAGCTGCATCAGCATGGTAATGTGCTGGACTTGTTGTGGTCCTCTTCCTATGAGCAATATCATAACACTGGAAGAGCTAAAGTGGCAGCGCTGTGAAAATGGATGGTGGCTTGAGAAAAGATTCAATGCTATGCTGAGAACTTCTGGCTGGGGGGCAGCAACAATGAAAGTCTGGTCCAAGAGCTTTTTAACACCAAGCAAGACTGGCAAAGTTTACCTTCTTCTTCTGGAGATGTGGGGTCAAATTTATACTTTCATTAAAATCAGTGTATTGATTAGACTTCAAAATGGGATAAAGCTAAACTGTTGTGGATAAATTGCCACAGATGATAACTTCAAGATACAGACTGTGAGCCAAATTCTATTCTCTGATGGACTTTCTGGCTCCATATACTTTGACCAGTTTTCTATTTGTGTGGCTTCAGTTGCCTTTTGTATGACTTCTTGTACTTCTCCCCACTGCTGCATGCAAGAGGCCAGGTAACTACCAATATACGTGTTCTGATTTAAAACCTGAAAAGATAATCCACAGCTAAAATAATGTGTGTTTAATCAACTGTCCATTGGGGTATGGAAGAAAAACTTTTTTTTTTTTTTTTTTTTTTTTTTTTTTTTTAATGCCTAGATGTGTAATTGTCTGGGAGACCAGAAAGATGAATTTTGGTCTCTTGTGCAATTTTAAAAAAAAAAATCTGTCTAAATGTTTTGGAGGTGGAAACTTGGTCTGATCTCTCGGGTAAATACAATGCATTTTAGAACTAAACATAAAAGATATACTAAAAAATATTTTAAAGGAGAAGCCTGAATGTATTAACAAGAGTTGGCAAGAATCAGGAAGGCCTGCATGGCACTATCATCTTCTGTAGTGATCAAAATGCTCTAACTATGGTTGAACTTCCTTTGCTCAGTGCCATCATTTCACCTGCCTTGAAAGAAGAACTGCAAGTGCTTGAATAAGTGATCAGAACATTTGTTTTAACAGAGTCTCAAAGTGCCTCGCTATGTTATAGCGGAAAGTTGCTCGCAACTTCTTTCACTGACTCTTCTCTGATGAACCACAATGCTCTCCTCCGACAACCTGGAGAGACAGCACGATAGGGCAGCGGGCTGGGAGAAGCTGTGCTGGGGTGATGGGAGAAGCAATGAGTAAGCACAGTCATACTTCTGCTCGACCACAGACTTTCACCCATTTGTGATTTGTATTAACACACATTAGTGCCAGAAAAAATTTTTTGAAACCTCTCTGGAAAGATTAATTGATTTTATTTCTTCTTTGTTTTTTTTTTTTTTTTTCTTTCCATGTCCTCCAAAATAACTACCTGATGCTCTGGCTAGGAAAACTTTTATTTAAACACATTTGCTTTGTCTGTATATCTGTATTTTTTTCCTGTTACAGACTGAATAAAAAGAGTCAAGCACACTCAACTTCCATTTTCCCATAAAACAACTGTCTGTGCTCTCTTATGAAATTCAGTGGGCCTTCGTTATGAACTGGTTCAACATTGAAAGCGGTGGCTTAACAATTTTTTGCTATTCAACAATATTTTGTTATTTTCGCTACCTTTTTAGAAAACAGACATGAAGATTTTGAATACAGGACTTGTCTGCATTTTCTGCAATATTTTGCTTCCAGGGAAAGAGAAGAGCTACAGAACAATGTTAAGACCAGAATAAATGAGCAGAAACTGGTCATGAATGCTTTGTGGCTGGAAATTAGAATAGAGTTTCTGTCTATTACAGCAGTGAGGTTATGGAACAATCTTCCCATAGCAGTGGTAAGCCCAAAATATACATACACATATGTATGTATATGTGCATCTTTTTTTTTTTTTTTTTAAAGTTAGAACCTGATAAGTTTCTGAAGGAGGTTCATGTAAGAGTTTGTACAAATAGTCCTTGTAAGTGCAAGGGACTGCACTCTCAACCTAGAAATCCTTTCCAGTCTTACATTCCTAACATCTGATTGCCTTTGGAATCCTACAACAGCTTTGTGTTTGTTGGGTTCAGTTAACATGTGTCCCTGAACAGGGAAGAGGTTTGGAAATAGGAGAAAGGTTGTATTTCAGATTCTGAAATGCCTCTGGGGCTGGCATTGGTTTGGACCTAAAGCATCTGGGCTCTTATGACAGGTATTAATAGAGGGGTCACAGGTAGGCACCAGTGTTCAAGAATGTACTGAAAAGATGTTGAGGTAAGAGCAAGCATTGGAGGCATGCAGACCCCTGGGAACTTATTAGTAGACAGAGCCCAGTAGTGAGGGCTTAAACAATAGCTGGGTGGCTGCCCAACCAAGAAGTCCAGCCAGCTTGACAACATTTAAAAATATGGTTATGAAATGAGAGAAATTTTCATTTATTCAGCTTGTTTAGAATATCCTTTGTTAAAATAAGACTGTTTGTTAATGAGTCTGCTAAGGCAAAGGGAATGAATGGTTCTGTGGGGACTTGCTGCCATGTACCCCCACCATGCCCCCGTGGCTCTCCACACGTAGACTGAAGATCAAAAGCTGTGCTGTAGCATTTCTCCACAAGCCTAAGCCTGGCATTGCCAAATATTTCTGCCATTTAAGCAGGTGGATGCGGAAACTATTATGCTGTTTCCTAGCAGGAAGATAAACTACAAGGTCTGTAAGTTTGGCTGAGTGAAATATTTGGGTGTATCTCACTGGGCAGATACTGTGGATGGGGCTGCTGCCTCATCAGTCAGGGCTTCCTGGAGCTGTTTGCAAAAGCCTGCTATGACTGTCAGTGTTCTTCTTGCATCTAACCTCAAAAGCCATGTTTCTTGACAGAGAGTATCTATTTCTTGGCAGTCATAAAGTGTCTTTGATATTACCCACAAAATTAGGATGATTATTGCCTTTCTGCAGGTGGAATGGCATGGTGTGGGTAACATTAGTGGTGATGGTCACCATTTCATTCTGGTGGACTTGTTATTGCAGGTTGTCACAATCTGCCACTCAGGGAGTACATGTAGACCTTTGTAAATCTTAGACGAAGTGAAATAGGACAAGCTCCAAGAGGGTTGCTCTGTATTTACAGGCAAAGTCAAATGCTCCTGTCTTTACTTTTCTTTCTCACTCTGGTGTGGTGGAGCTTTTGTGAAAAATCTCACGCTTTTCTGTTTGGGGGCACGGGGGCCACCAATACGTTTTGATGTTTCCTTTGAAAGAAAACCAGATCCTATGAATAAAAGGCATACTTTGAAAATCTGATGCTAAAATGCAGAAGGAAAGGATGTGGGAAAAGGGATTCCTTGCTAAAATGAAAAGAAAGGTGGCTATGTGACGATCATTTCAGTGACAGTCTAAACAGCATTATGCCAAAAATTGCAAAGGGCCTTATTAACTGGGGATGAGGCGCTGTGACGAAAGGAGGAAATAACCAGCAAGAAAGTGGAGGGAGTGGAAGTCATGTAGGATCATATTGCAAGGAAAAGGTAGCAGTCCATGTATAGACTCCTGCCTAAGTGGATGCTGATAATGCCAGCATTAATTACCAGAGATTTTTATGTTTAAGATGCTCTGGGCTGTTTGAAGCAGGCTGAATTATTTGGAAAATCACTGAGGTCAAATCTAGCAGAGACTATGTGTCAACAAGTGCCTGCAGAGAGCTACCTGCTCAGGTGAGTGCCATCAAGTCCCCTCTCCACCATGCAACAACACATCAGCCAGGTGCGTCATTAAGTTTGCACCTTCCGACCTTGTCTGCTATACCTCTCCATTTCTGCATTACAAACATTTTTGGCCACAATTTCTGACACTTTAAAAGTATGGCAGACACTGCAAAGGGTCCTTCTCTCTAAGGCTGCTTTGGCTACTTAAGTCATTTTGGCTCTAGATCGTTTGAGGAGGGAATGTGTCCCCTCCTATGCAGAATTGTTACTCTGTGCATGTGTGTGTGTGATATGTAGGGGATCTGTAGGGTTCTTGGGTTCTTGCAGACCATATGTCATACTGTCATAATTGATTTAACCTCACTAAGCATAACTGAGAACACCTGTTTTCTCTGAGTGATATTTTTTCTTCACATATGTCACAGCTATTCTCATTATTTACAGTGTATTTTCAGACCTCACATTTAATCACAGCATAAAAGTGCAAAAGTCTTTTTTCCACAAGAAAAAAAATTAAAAATATTTTTCATTATCTTGTTTTTTTAAATAATTGTATCATGTTTTTGACAGCTAAATAAATGGATTTTATTAAACAGGATTATGGGCTGAGATTATTTAGTATTCCTTTTTTATTATCTGGTGTAGCCTCTGCTGGGAGCTGTGAGTTTCTTTTCTTCATTTCCATCATTGATTCTTGCATTAGACGGTTACATTGAATAATTAATATACTTCCCGTGATTGATGATTTGCATGGCCTGAATATTAGGTTATCAATCATGACCCACTTGTTCTAATGTAATCATATTGAAAACATGTCAAAAGCTGTTTACCCAACAATGACAACAGGAGCTGTGATATTGAAGGTGCCTGATGCACTACAGCAGGAAATATCCTGGTTGAACATTCATAATGCAGAGATTATGAGTTCCTAAATTGATGTAACAAAAGCCTGGAGCCCTTGCTGAGAGTTATCAGCTCCAATAAGAAAAGCTCTTTTTTCAGCTAGAAAATCGTACTGATTTCTTTGCCTTTTATCAGCTGCTTAGTGACTTTTTGAGCCTACACTGTAAAGTAATTACGTTCTGTGCTGCACAGCATAAAGAAACTGAAAAAAAAAAAAAAAAGGAAAGTGTTTTTTTGAAAAAAGGAACGGCACTGCCTGTATCTGTTGTTACCTGAAGGAGAGAGTATCGTTAAGGTCTTGCCATAGTTCACTTTCATTGGATTACCGCAAACATTGAAAAAGTGGGTTTTGCTTCTGTGGGAATCATTAAAGCAGAGCACCACATTTTAACACTCAGAGTATAATGCACATTTCACTTGCAGTGTATTTCTTAGCTCATAGATGCTTCTGCAGACCATAGTGGTTCCATTTCAATACCCTGTTACTCTTTACCTCGGCCAACTACAATGACGCTCAGGTTTAGTTGTGCATATTCATTTCACTCCCTCTTTCGTTTTTCCTGTGACAACTGAGATTAACATGGGCATTATGTTGAGGTTCAGCTCCACAAACTCATACTGATGGAAATACTCCCTGTGACCACAGCAGAATCACTCCCTTAAGCCAGAGCGGCTTGAGGTGGAGAAGTCTAAAGCACTGGGCTTTATAACTCCGAGCAGCAAAGCAAAGCTGCTTCATTCAAGCTCTACCTGGCTTCCACTCTGAACTGTAGAGTACATGGGTTTTCCAGACTCCTCTGTTCACAAAAGGTCATGCAGTGATGCTTTTCCTGGCATTTGGCAGTGCTTTACTCCTCATATCATCTTTTGGCTTTGATGGAGTCCTCAAAAGCATAACTCCTTCCAGCTCCCTGTTGCTCTTGATGTTAGGCAACTTAACTTAATTGGTAGATGTAGGCTAAAATCAGATTATTCATCAAGATGAAGAGTACCACAGTTTTGTCCAAATGTGAGGACGCTATTAGTCCTGGCTAGCCTTCAAGGCATATGTTCATGGAGTTCATACTGGTGTGGTCTCTGAGTAGGTGGAATGGTTGACAGTCATAAGAAGAAAGACAATTGACAAATTTAAAAGCTCAGGAAAAAAAAAGCCCTACAGTTTGACTCCCCTTTTTCTTCCTTTAGCCAGTATTTTACTCTGTTCCTCCAAAAGAGGAAAAGTGTACAGGAGCTATGTAGTCTAAGTGATAGAGCCCAGCAGGAGGGGTAATCTCCTGGGATATCACCACAGTTGAAGGCCATTTCAATTACTTAATATATGACAATATTAGCCTTGTTGTGTCTCACAGTGATTAAAACAGAGAACAAGTATGTTCATTGTTATAGGAAAAAGGATTCCTAAAATAATTTGTAATAATAAAACCACAGAAATCTGGAACTGGAGAAAGCATAGATGGAAAAGACCTAGTCATCTAATTTCTCTGCCAGGGCAGGATTTCAGTGTGCATTTTTAGTATATTCTTAGTGTAATAGGGTTACTTAGAAAACTATGCCTCAACCTGTTGGATTTGAACATAACCCCAGTGATTCATGGTTTCTATGATTTCTTGGCTTGAATTTCCATACCTAATTCAAAGTGCCTCAAACACTAGTGCTTCTACAACCATGGGAAATTAAGAAAATGAATTAAAATTGTAAGAAAAGCTAAGACATTTCTTAGCTTCATCAAACTACGTCTTCTTCTATTAATTTTTATCACACTAAATAGTTACAGAATTGCCAGCTCAAGTCAGTGAGAAAAATTGTGTTAGATTTCTCCTAATTTTTTGTTAGAAACTGTCTTCAAAATGAGGGAATACATAAAAAGAGTATGTTCTGAACTTTCTTTATTTGCCCGATGTTTTTTAAAGCCTTTAGTGCCCATTAGTAATCTTTCCTCCACAGCTAAGAGAGTTTGCAACCTTTTATTATTTTTAAAGTAAAAGCAGGACTGTCCATTTATTGAAATGACACCAGGAAAGGCACCTCCAGAACGACTCCCCATATCTGAGACTGACAATGGAAGAGTTAGTAAAGGTAACACTGTAGTTTCTCTCTCTCACTGGTGACTGATCTTTCAAATATTTGTGTATTTGTTGTGCCACGGCATCTCCTCTTGATTGCATCATGGTAGGTTTTTGCCTGCTGCACAGTATGTGTGAAGTAGGTCAGATGAAAAGCCCTGTACATAAAAGAGGAGCATAAAAACTACCCATCTTGTAAAGCACTGACTGCTTTATAAAGCTTTCCTGCAGGAAAAGCTGTTCTGCTTTCTGAATCGCCATTTTTACATTTTTTTAATTAACATTTTTTTGGTTATTGCCCCAAGACTAAAAGCCCGCTAGTTTTCAGTTGTTTAGTTTCTCAGCCAGTAGTAGAATTTTCCTTGGAAAGAAGCAGCATTTTATGGAAACCGTCAGTAAACTGTTTTTCTACGGAAAATATTTGAGTAGCCCTCCTCTGTGTACATAGCTATAAAAATATTAGGGCAATATGTGCTAAGTGGGCGGCACAATTGTTTCAGCACACAGCACCAACCTCTGCAAGTTGCTGCCAAAAGCAAATTACTCAAGCAAGCTATTTAACATCATAGGACATAGCAGGTGTTGGGCCACATCTTCAAACAAGCAAAAACCAGGCAATGACTAATTTACTGGAAAGAGCAGTATAACCAAAATGTTCTTCTTCTGACCCACAACACTTGAATTCCACAGGAAAACAAATCTGCCGTCCTCCAATTCAGAGCTCATGTGTGCAGGATACAAATCTTTCTGAGCAACGAGAGACTTATCTGATGCTGCGCGTGGAAAATATCAAAATGGGCATGGGCTTCTGAGCCGAGATGTGAAACACATCTCTCTGACTGAACATTCCTCAATATACCGCAATTATAAATAAGTACAAACAAAGTCCATTCCCTGCTGACTCTGAATGGAAAAGAGCTGGAGAGAAGAAGAAAAATATGTCTGTATATGTTTTCTTTATAATTTTGGAATGCATTCAGGCTTCACACCAGGCAGCAGAGAGAGAGAAGGAGAGGACGCCATTCTCAGATGCATCTCACGCTTGGAAAGAGCGTGAATTTTCTCATCAGCATCGTCCACGATAGTCTCTTGACCCTGAGAGCAGGATATTTTTAGGCCTACGTTTACGAACAGCGAAGGATTATTTTGCAGGTGGAGAGATGAGGGGTTGTTTAGTAGGGCAAGAGGCAGTTTGACCCATTGTATTTTGCAAAGGTGGCACTGCAGGCCTTGGCTGGCGGGAAGGTGGGCTTTCCTGACGCCTCTTCGCCTGCCGCGGCGTTTCCCTGAGTTGCTGTGGAGCCTGCAGCACCGCCCTCCCCGCGCCCGCCAGAAGCCAGATCACGCATGAGGCTCCTGAAGCACGTGACAGCCACTTTACATTTGATGTCACTGACGCCAGCCTAAGGTGACAGAGTTGTCTTATTCTTGGCATCCTCGCAAATCCTGTTGCTGTCCGTGGATACTTCTTATAGCTACTGTAAATGCTGTAATCACCGCAGAGGGGGTGACAGGATCTCTCTGTGTTGTTTTGTTAACTTCTCCTATGAACATCAGGAAATAAAGCTGGGTGTCGTGCGGCACTTGGCAATTTCTTTGCCAGAGATTTATTATTTTTTTTAATACTCTCTTTCCCCTTCCCACTCCTTTCCCTTGCCAGGTTCTCAGTGGCAATATTAGGATGAATGTATCTGTCAGCTTCAAACTGTGAGTTTTTTTTTTCTCTTTTTGTAGAGCTGTCCCAAAGCATACCTGGGAGCTGGGAATATTAAAAAAAAAAAAGAAAGCAGAGGCCTCTGTAGCGTAAGATTGCTGGCCTTGCCTGTAACATGAACACCTGCCGAAGCGAAGGAAGAGGAGGCTCATTAGGTGCCTCCAGCTCCCACTGCCTTTGCTATTTTTGGGCCAGCTGTCATGTGCACGGGGTGATCCGCCTGGCCTTGACGTTCAGTGTAACATCTCAATGCCAGCCCATCGTACCTTTCCCCCTCTCGCACCCTGCGATGGGAACAAGAAGTAGCCACTGCTAGCATTATACCGCCAGGACAAATGGCCAATTAAGCAAGCATGGGCTGGATATGCACAGGCAAGGGCTCGGGTGGGCAGAGGGGAGCCGGGTGTGCAGAGCCATCGCCTCGGAGCGCCCTGCAAACCCTCCTCTCCACCTCCGCCGCGTCCCTGGGAACTGCCAGGAAGAGCATCTGAGCTGCCTGTAGCTTTAACGGTTCGGCACAGGGGAGCAGAGGTCTCCCAGGATTAATTAACAGGCATCCCGAGAACACATTCTCATTATAGCTATAGCGCTAGGGTTTTTCCTCATTTTGCAGAACATCAAACGTATTAGATGATAGCGTGCGGGACGGAGGGGGGGAGGAGCAGGGAAGGCAGAGGCTGCGGTCAGAGGGAAGCAATATGGACTGGGAGATGGAATCTGACCCTGTCAGAGGCTGTCACAGGACTTAATATTGCATTTATTTAAACTGGATTTTCTCTGGTATAACGCGGCTGACTTTGGGGGAATGAACCTTGCTTTCGAGGGGTGTGCGGGTCCCTCGGGGAATGAAATGCCACTGATAATAAAGAGCTCGTGCTGACATCCTCCACCACGATTTTTATTTGTTTGTAGCTGCTCATTCTTTGTTGGAGCACAGAACTGGCGAGGCACGTGTGTTTTGTTTCTCTCGTGATTTTCCCCGCCAGTCAGCATGGCTTATGCTCAATTAATTCCATCAATATACGGTCCCCCCCAGCCTCATCTGCACTTGTGTAGCGTGACAGGCAGTTGTGAATATACCACTAACTGTGTCCAGACAAAGGCGTGAGGACGCTCCACGAGGGGTCTATTAACTCCATAGACAGACTGCGGCTTCGGCTGAGGCACAGCCCCTTTGCAGGAGGGTTTTCTTATTTGGTGAAACACTTAGTAAACAGTGCTTCCTCCCTCCTGGTGAATTAACCGCCACTCGGATGCTGGCGAACCGCGGCACTGCCGTCTGAACCGTGTCCTACAAAACACCGGGGCAGCTGGACGCGGTTCTCCAGTGCTCAGAAGCTCGTACAAAACACAAGCTCCCGGCTCCGAAGAGCTCGGGGTTTCACGCCCCGCGATTGAGCGGTGCAGGTGATCAGCTCCAGCTGAGTGTTTCGATAAAGAAGATGCTCTGACCGTGTTCTGTCCCATCGATACGATTA
The DNA here is from genome assembly GCF_965183815.1 of Platalea leucorodia. Taxonomy (NCBI): domain Eukaryota; kingdom Metazoa; phylum Chordata; class Aves; order Pelecaniformes; family Threskiornithidae; genus Platalea; species Platalea leucorodia. Next base: position 74,444,384 of record NC_138824.1, read on the forward strand.
AGCAGCGATGACTTTTTCTGAAAGAGCACTGAAGTTCACAGCCATCGTTTAATCTTTTTCTTCATAAACCAGCAAGAAATCCACTCATATCTTGGGGCTGTGTGATCCCCTCAGCAGCGTGGCAAGGTGCTCACAGGTGAACTTCAATGCTCTGAAGAACAGGGAGCAAAATAAAAATGGCAGTTTTCATCAGAAAAAATTATCTTTCTGCCCACCGGGTATTTCAGAGGCACTAGGCCGTACTAATTGGGGTGCAGTCTAATGACTAATCCCGTTAGAGGTGTTGTTTACAGATTACCCACTTGTTTGAGGGACTAGAAAGCAACGTTGGACTAAAAAAAAAAGAATCAAAAAGGAAAGAGAATATTTTTTTAGAACCGCTGTGACACGAGAATGTGAGAGATGTTAGTTATATTGAAACACTCTTTCAGCCGACAAGGTCACTTGTGGCAATAATCCGCTCATTAGAGGTGTAATCCATCACTCAAGTAATATCAATTTAGTGCCAGGGTTTTAATGCAGGTTGTACTAATCATTAGCGGCAGTTTGTCAACTGCATAATTCACAAGGGATTGTGGGTATGCATGATTTAGCAGGTGACCCTTGACCTCTGCTGAGTAAGAAGCCTGCCTTAGAGGCAAAATCAAGAGGGACAAAAAGCAGTGCTCACTCATGAACAATTATTATGCTTAACAGCATGACTGTCATTTTAGAGGGAAAGGGAAAAAACAGTATGTCCTGAATAATGAAGGATTAAAATTCACCTGAGACTTGGCTCCAGCTACAACGCTGGAGTCACCACCCTCACTTAGCGGGGCAGGAAGAAGACAGCACTTTTTTTTATTGTTTACTTAATGGCCCCTTAGCTAATATCTAAGAGCGAAAAGCCCTTCTGCCACCCAAAACACGAGGGGTGATCACAGCACCAGACTTATTTATTCTCCCACGGTGAAAATGTTGGTTTACTCCCGTCTCTATCCCAGGTGCCAAGTGCTGGGATTGACCTGTGACTGTCATAGGTGAAAAGTATTAGCTAGGAAAGTCTGCATTAGTGTCAGACAGGTAGAGGATTTCCCCTCAGGCTGTTAATTCATTTGGAGGGAAGAGGAGAATAACCTGAAGTGAATTTCTGTGCCCACCTGAAATCTACTCAGAGAGTTAAATGCATAGTTTGATTTACCAATCATTATAAATGTAGTATAGCATCATATTCTCTATTTCAACTGTTGGAAAAATCCATTTCTTTTCACATCCCACTTGGGAAGTTATCGGTGTCTTGCCTTGCCGTATTGCTGCTCTGTTTTATAATAGCAATAATCCTCCTGAAATCTGGCAGCTAGGACCGGTTAAGTGCCTTGAGCTTTACTGCAATTAAGGTACTTTTTTGCTTGCAATAATTCAGAATTGGCTTTGACTTAAAAACTGAAATTTAACAAGTGATTTAGCCTGTAATGTGCTCTAATTGCTTTTGGTATTTTGAAAGTGGGGTTTGGGTGGGAGAAAGAAGAAAGAGGTCAAACAACTCAGTAATTCAACAGAAAAAAGTGGCAAGGGAACTTGCACGTTAGCCGCTTTCCGACGGGAGTTTTATTATGCACACCAGCCTCCTGTTTGCAAGGCTTTTTGTTAATATATCTGTACATTACCTCTGCGCTCATGTTTTAAAATGATGCTCGGAAGGAAAAGAGGGGCTGAGCGAACTCGTTTGCTTGCTAAACGTTTTGAAATGCCCCTGGCGCTGTCAACAGCACATTTGCATCGCAGCCCTTGTCAGCTCCGAAAGACGGGGGCGGCGGGGGGAGGCGAGCGGCAGCAGCCGGGCAAGCGGCCGCAGTCACCTGGCAACGGGACCGGGCGGACGGACGGCTGGACGGACGGACAGGCCAGCCTTCCGCTCGTCGAGTTTCCTCTCCCTGGCTCGGCGGCGGGGACGGGAGGGCGAGGGGCGGCGCGGCGGCCGCGCTGCCTCCCCCGGGACCCGCATCCCCGCGGGCGGCGGCGGGGGAAGGCTGCGGGCCGGTGCGGCTCGGCTTAATTGCGCCCACTGGGCATTGCCCTGACCGGCGACGGGGAGAGCTGCTCGGCTACCCGGAGGAGAGGATTTGCGGGATGAGCCGGCCCGGCGGCGGGAGCCCGCAGCCGCGGGGCCGCCGGAGCCGGCCCCCGGCCGGTCCCCTGCGCCTCGCCGGGGCGGGGGCACGGAGGGCTCGGGGAGGGCCCCCGCGGGGGAGGAACCGGGGTCAGGCTTGGAAATGGCTCGCTGGCCAGCCCCCTCCCAGGTCTTTGCGCCGTCGCCTCGTGTCCAGTGCGCAAAAGCAAAGTTTTTTGCGGTGCTGGTTTTGATGCTGATTCAAGCAGGGCTGCGTTGCTCCTTCATGAAGTTAAAAAAAAAATCAGTGAACAATAATACCGAGGGCTTGCATTTGTGACTGCTTTATCTTTCAGAGGGAGCTAGGTCGCCGCTGGATCATTCCCATTTGTGGTGCAACACGGGTAAAGCCAGGGAAGGCAGCAACTTCCCTGCGGTATCTGTAGGTCAATGGCGGTGCTGGCGGTCCTTACCAGAAAAAAAATGAGAAAACGGTCCATCGGGAGGTATTGACACCACCTAATTTGAGGGATCTGCCTCTCTGCAAATGCAGGATAGAGAGCTAGGGTCCTCCAGCAGGTGATTTCAGCCCACTTAAACCACGTTCCTGCTCCGAATTACCTACTTGTCTAACTCCACAGCTTTGGTAGGTGCACCAGAGAGTGGCTGTGGCTCCCGTGCCCGGGGCAGGCTGGGTTCCCCCGGTGCCTTCTGCAGAGCTGGGACGCTGTGCTGTGCTGCTTTTAGCTGGTGCATGTATTTCTTTGGCTGGGAAACCATCTAACGGAGCTCCTGTCGGTGCCGTCAGCAGAGCCTTTAGTGCTGTTCAGCTGCTCTAAGATGGGTGTCTACTTTAATATGAGCTGAATTGCTAAATTTAGGTATTTGAGCTGAATTGCAGCCAAAGTGACTTGTTCAAACAAGGGGAGAAGCAGGAAATGGAACTTCAACACTGGGTCGAGCCCTGATTGTAGTTCAGCCATCATTTAGTGATTCCTCTTGTCTCACACATTTAGGTTGTATGGGTTTTGAGGCAGGAACTGTCTCCTATTGCAAAGGAGACTGCGCTTCCATAATAAAAAATAATTAAAATTCTTTAAGGATATCACATACTCAACAGTTCACAAGTCAATAAAAAAAAGCTTTTAGGAAAAGAGCGATTTTCATCCAGTTAGATGTAACATGCCAAATTCCTTCCTCAGGTACATGCATACAAAGAAGGTGTTAAATCCAGCCAACGATTGCCTAATGAGTTAGCATTCTCCTCTGTTGGAAGTCAAAAACCTCCACAGCTTCAGGCAATATTCTTGCCCATGGATGTGGGAACAGTAAAGCTCATGTCTCCTGTGGACTGGCCAGAAAAGAAGGCAGATATAAGCTGAGCTTTTATTTACTTAACTGGATTTTGATCACATCCTTCATAAAACTGTAACTTCTGTAAGTAAGGCTTCTTTTTTTTTTTTTTTTTCCCTCTTTTAGTCTTTTTAACTTCAAAAACTGCTGTTAGTAGGAAATTGGGCGGAAAAAACAAACCAAATGAAACGTTGTACTATCATTAACATTTTGGTATTTGGGTATATCAGAGGATAACACAGTGCCCATCTGGACTGCCTTAACAACACACTTAATTGCATTATATATGGAGAAGGGATTCGAAAGAACAAAGAATTCAAGCTATTCTATTTAAGTAGCCCATTGCTGTGGTATCTAGGCAGAAGAGTAGATCAGAGTATAAAAAAGCAGATTGCTAAACGCTATACATCCCAAATCTTATGCACTGTTCTGCATAGAGATTAATGAAACAAGCAGAGCGGCAAGCTGGAATATTAGTGGCAACAGATTTATTCCCTCCGAGCGTTCATAAGGACACCAACATCAATGATTTCTAAAGTGAGATCTACCCACCACGGGTGGGCCCCACAACATTTGCGGATGTTTCATACACAGCTGCCAGTCACATGGGATAGGGTTTTAAAGGTATCTCCTAGCCTAAGGAGGCTGATCTAGCGGGGGCTTCAAAAATATCTAGCCACTTAACGCAGATGGCAATCTCATGCCAGCAATCCCACAAGCTGTCTACCTTTATGGTTAGGTATCTGAATACTCTGCAAAAATCTGGGGCATCCTGGTGGCCTGTGGGTTGAACCTAGTTTGTGGGCTATTTCTCTGCGGAGAAGATGGAGGGCACATGGGGCAACACTCTGCAGCGCCTGCTGGCAGCCCAGGCTGGAGATGTAGGTGCTGGCTGCTGCTGCCTCTAAAGTGCTGGTAGAGGTGAAGAGGCCATAGGCACTGGCAAGGGCATATTCCCGCATGGCAACAGTTTCTGCCCCTTTAAAGCAGTGATTGGGGCAATGGGGGAAAGCTGCCTGAGCCTCCTTGCTGGGCTGAGCAGGTTGAGGGATGATGCTTCTAGTTGCTGGAACAGTGCCTGCGGAAATAGTGGGGTCCTCGAATCTGTATCTAAAGCAACCTGATGACTGTGGGTCTGCTTTTCCTCTATATTTCAGGTGCATCATGGCACTGAGGATCATTAGCTTCCTCTCAAAATACAATCCTAACATCACTGGTAAGCAACTGCTGTCTTTGGCAGAGGGACGCCAATTAGCCATGATCTGCATTACTGAAAATTGAAGAGAAGTGGGTTCACAAGACATTGGAGCTGTTGTTTCCTAGTGTTTGCATACAGGGTTGTGTGAGTTTGCTGGATGGCTAAGAACACAGCAGGTAGCCTAGATGCTGATTTGACCCCCACGGTCTCTCCTTGGGATAATGTCTCCCTGGGAGAGCTTGAACTGTGTGGAAAGCATGCGTGCAAACTGCAGCCAGTGAAATCACATGTCAGAGACGGGGACGGACCTGTGTCCATGTGGGGTCTTGCTTAAACAGGCCCGGCCTTGCCTCACTGTGGGACCAGCAGCGTCCTATCTTCTCAAGCACGCTCCAGCCCCACATTGATCTCCTAGAGGAGCACCTCCCTCAGGGACGTGCCAGATGATCTCGCTGAGGGGTTTCAGCGGTCCATGCGTAGCACCTGGGGACATCTGATCTGTACGAGGGTAGCTGAGACATCCGCATGTGCAGGCCAGCGTGGCACGGCATGTGTAGGGCAGAGACCTTACCTGCCGGCAGCGGCATCTCGCCCTGCAGCTCCACCAGCGCTGGAGTCGGGAAATTGCAGCGAAGGGCTTGGTGCCCGTCCTACCAGGTCTGCAAGCCCAGGATCCCGTCCAGGGTCAAGAGGGTCCCTCTGTGCGCCAGTGTCAATTTTAAACTTCTTGATTTGATTGAAGTCCTCATTGTTTTGACTTCTCTGGTTTTATCTTCCTGGTTTTACTTTTGTTTCTGCTGGGTTTTTTTTTTTTCGCTACTGATGTATTTTGAGATGCCTCATTTCTAACCGCATTTCCTTTATTTGTCTTTTTTTTGTCTGTTTGTTTGGTTTTTTATGGTGGTGTTTTCTCAGGAGCTAGCTTTCAAAGAACTGTCATTGCTGCCTCCACAGAGACTCCAATAATATCAGGTGCAAAAGATTCTGGGTGTCTCAAAGTATACCATTTTCTAGCGAAATTGGACACATGAGATAATATGTCTGTACACTGAACTGGAACATTGCAAATGCCGCTGTACGTTCAAAACCAAGTTGTTGGACTCATTACAACTGACATATGCAAACATTTCGACTACAAAATTTCAGTAATTGATCTCTGTTAAACTCCAGGCAGCAGATGACACTTAGAGTCTGCTAAGGAAAAAATGCTAGTCTTTTTTTTTCCCCCACTGCTTTTAGTATTTGCTCAGTATCATTAATGTAAATATGCAATCATCGAAATCAACACAACTGAAGTTAACAGAGCAACTCCAGATTTACATCAGTGTAAATGAGAGCAAAACTTGATCCCTCGCATGTAATTTGTCTTTAATTCTGGTTTAAGTCTTTCTCATCTTGCTGAATAAAAACTGATGTTCTTCTCACACACAATCTGTATACCATTCATTAGTGTCTTTTCTGTTTGGAAGTAAGATTGGAGCCTGTGGTAATGAAAGCTCAAATCCTGGGGAGCAGTACACATGGTATTTTGTTTTAACTAAATGCTGTATTGGTATTCTCATGAGTGGCTTTGCATTACTTGAACATTTATGAGTAGCTTGAACTAATAAATCTCTAATTAGCACTAATTACTAATTAGGTTATTGATTCCTCTGACTGTGGACTCCTTACTGGTTTTATTCATAAGCAGAATGTTATTTTAAAAATTCTTGTAGATATATCCCCAAACGGAGCTCACTCCTGCCGTGGAAAGGAGCAGAGCAGCAGGCTCTGGGCAGCCTGTTTGTCAGAATAACACCTGGGCGTATTCAGACTGGGTAGGTACACCGAGGGGCAGAGGTAATTTTTTTTACTGAGCTTTTAAACTACCTGAGCTGTCAGGGCACTGCCTGCTTGCCTAGATGCGCTGCAGAACCCCAGCACTTTTCTGCTTTCCTGCGGGACGCCTCCTGTTCGCACCCCAGGTGTGCACCGAGGGCCTGGCTCCAAAGGGAGGCTGATGCTCTTCTGAAAGTGTTTTGGGGGGAGTCTTGCTCTTTTGGTCTCATGGCAAGACCTAAAGCAGATCTGCTGGAGCAAGTTTGTGTACCTTGCTTTGCTTCATACAGTCTGCCTTTGTTTCTGTTTGTGGTTTCACTGGAAAAAGAAGCCCCTCTGGGTCCCTGTAGCCCCAGAAGAATTTCCTCTTTCATTCTCCCATCACTCTCCAGCAACTGTCCTGCTCGCTATCTACCTGAAGAGGCAAAATGGGTTCTTTATTACAGTCGCCGTGAAAAGTGCTCTGGACTCTGCATTTACACAACATTCCCAATAGCTCTTTGCAGAAACAGCTCCACAGGGGTCAGGAGCTCCATAATCCCTTTTTTTTCTCAAGAGCTCGGACAGCAGGACCCCCAGAGGAGGATCCTTGAGGTCTGGGACTCCTTCATCAAGCGCTCATCCAAATGCTACCACCACTGCCACACCACCTTACCAGTCTTCTTCCAGTCTCCCACCCCTCCAAACTCATCCATGGAGGAGTTCTGTTCTTGTACAGTTGATTGAGAATAGCAGTTAGCACACTGTCTGCTGAATTACTTCACTTGAAGGCAGAGCACACACAAGTGATGATTGAAGAAATTTTGGCTTACTTCACTGACAGGAGTGATTTTATCTGGCAGTGGCTGATTGCCTCTGTGGCAGGACTGGCAGGAGAGGTCAAGTGCAATGTTGCTTTATTCAAGCATCAGGCAGTTTCACTTGCAGAGGTTTTGCATGTGGTACATCTTCTATTTGTGAGCCCAGACAAGTGCAAAATGTGGCTTACTTCTTGTTGGCATTAACTGTAGGGAACATGTAAAATCTCTTCTCTGGTGGCTGTCCTCTCTTTCTGTTTATTTCTACATGTGACTCAATATGTTTGTTTTGATCCTTACAGCCCTATGTGGGCTATGTGATGAACCACTGTGGCACCGAAGATCGATGGTGCTACATTCATGCTGATGTTTTCACTAGCAGACTCCAGGCCCCACCGAACTTTGCTGTTGCATGCACATAACTCCCTAGGACAACTGTGGGAGATGCCTGCGTGTGGCAGCGAGGAGATAGGGCTCCCTGGATAGCAACATCTGGGGACCAGAAATCCAGTATTCTTGGCTACGGGCCCTTGACTCTGTAACTTGATCTTCCCACCCTTCTGGTCCATCTCTTCATGGAGCAAAGGAATAAAGAAGGGAGCTAAGTATCTCTGGATGGGAGTCAAGCCAGCTAATTAATATCAATGAGGTGCGTGTTATTTTCAGTTATTGCAGATGTGCTCATACCTCATTATCTTAAACAGTGAAGAGAAATAAATAGAAGCTTCTGTCACGCTTAAAGGAAACATTTTATAAATAGGTTATTGATTTGGACTTCAGAGAGACCCAGTGGGAAATCTGTAAGGCTTCTTCCAGAGGCGGGGGAAGGAGGGGAAGAGTTTACAGAAGTTAACTTAACCTGTTGTGTTTTGTAACGCACATTAAGAAGAAGCCAAAAGACTTTGCTGTTTCCAGGTGGACCAAGTGCGCTTGAGTTTACACAGGGCTGGTTCCTGCCGTAGCGTCCTGTAGATGCTTTGCAGCAAGGCTGCTTGAATATCTTTGTGCGACGGTGGCTTTGGGGAGACCCTCGGTCCAGAAGGAAGGGTTTGCTCTGAGCCTGCAGGAGGAATATTTGTTTGGCCCAGCTTACCTGATATTTTAATTTCCATATTTAGCAAGTACCCCAGATGTGTGTTGCAGGAAATAAGTAACTTGTCAGTGGTTTTGAGGTTTCTCAACAAAAAGAAGATTACGTCGTTTTGCGCTGAAGTACTGAAGAGAGTGTTTTATATTTTGAATGCTAATGAGCACAGTTTTTTTCAGACGGGAGTCATAAAACTGTCATTATGTCAGTGGTATGTCTTTGTTCTTAGCTTTGCTCGTGCTAATCAAAGACAACAGTGGTATATTTTGAGTTAATACTGTAACAAGAGGAATGGCATTAGTGGTCATCATCATGAGTGACTCCTGGACATGTGGTAATAATTTCTTAAGTGTTTTTGAATAGTGAATGAGTGAGAGAGAGGGATTTCAGCTCCAGCGCTGTGCAGAATGGAATGTACCATTCAGCTGAAATGATAAATCCCCGGCTCACATTCAAGGGGCTGTAAAGGCAAAATCTGCTTTTTAATATAATTAAGGTATCTTCTTCTACAGTACCTCTTTCTCCTCCAGCATCCTACTTCTCCTTTTGGTTTGGGATAAAACAGTGACTTTTAGTGTAAGCAAGTGAATGAGTGCAATCGTCTTTATGTTCTTAAGGAAATCAATCTGCTTTGGAAACCAAGCTCTCATCCTTCGAGTATTTTACTTTTGCATAGCTGGACGTAAGTTTGAGAGCCTTCAGCCGAAACAGCATTTTCCTCTTGTTAATAGATGCCACCAGATTTGGTAAATACCTGGAAATAGAATTGGTAACATTATATATTTAAGCACCAGTTTTCTCAGGAAAAAAAAATACCACCCAAAACTTTTTATTATCAGTCAGGCAGTTTTCATTTATTTGGTGAGGCAGTCTGTTTGCATTGGCTGGCGAGTTCATGAATGGCTCCTGCATAACGAATCATACATTTTAAAAATTCTTTCCAAAGCTTTTATAAAAATACAAAAAGTTAAATAACTTTAACACAGTTATGTGATCAGTCTGATTAAGTTAAGGCATTTAGTCTAAGTAACCCCAGCGGGGTTTCAGCAGTACTGTACGTTCCAGCGAAGGGAACAATTGCTGTATTTTCACTGTCTGAGTGTGTTTCTCAGAGAATGCTGAACAATATTAAACATTCAGAGGCTGCGTTTTCCCTTTGTTTTGACAAATGCTAATAAGTAGCTAACTGCAAGAGAGGGGGAAAAAAAATCCTAATTCAAACCAGTTGCGTGATGGTAGAGCTCAGCAAATTCCCTGACCAGCAAGATGTAATCTGGAAAGAAAAGAGCAGAGTGGTAGCCTTTGCTAGCCTTTGAAATCACTAATAAAGTCATTAGACAATGTTTAGTTGAAGAGGAATGACTAAAGCTAGGGAAAGACTACTCTGAGGAGCTCTCAGAAGGAACATTAGCAGACTTTGGTTTCTAATTAAGTGGTATTATTAGAAGCTTTGATAAAAGCCCTCGCATGTGTGACTTCTTGTATTTCTCTGTGTATCAAGAGTCGAAGTGAAACTAAAAAAAGAGAGACTTTTTAATGATAATACCTGAAAAGTGTTTTTCAGCAGACCCATACATCATTGTCAAGTGAAAAGATTAAACTTTATTGTTTCTTTTTGAACCAAGAACTCAAGGTGAGTGGAAATGTCTTGAAATGCAAAGTAGTTTGGCAGATAAAGTAAAATGGAGATGAAAACAGACAATAAAAAGACATTGGCTGTAATAGAGGAAAGAGCGGGGAAGTTCACTCTTTAATGTTGCTGGGAGAACTTTCTTTTTGCTATTAATGATAGCATTTAAGTGTTACAATTACAAGCTTTTATTGAAATGAAACATTTCATTTCAAGAATGGCACCAAAATCATTTTTGTGTGTAATATGAAACATTAGTTATGTGATGCTGCTGCCAAAATAAACCCCACCATTAATTTAAAATATCAGGAAACTCCATTTGAGAGGGTAGTTATACATCCATTGAGGATACTCTGTATATTATTTTTCCTTGGTATTAATAAAGTCTATTAACAACATAACTGCAATTGATTCATAATGTCACATTTGTTTGCAAGTAATGGATGTAAGGTTAAAATGGTTTAACTATTACAATGTTTGAAAATGATTTCTGTTCCCTAAAGCCTCCTTTATTTTTATTACAGTTTTTTTTTTCCCTTCAGCAACCAGTTGTTTTGCAGTTGTTAAACTGCTTTCAGCTGCAGATACCCTGCATTATCAAGATAGATGGGGCTTGGTGTGGGATTTCCACAAAGGTTGGTTGCTGAAAAAGTAACTTCAACAGTGTGCCTTTGAAAGATTTATTTAATGTGTCCCTTAATAGGCCAGGCCGCACTGATTTTCACAGAAAGAATTCATTTTTCTGTCAAACTCTGGGCTGCTTTGCCAGGAGCCTCATCTACCCACCGGTCGGCACATGAAATGCACGCCGCCGACCCTAAAGCATTGCGCGTCTCTGCGCTGGTGGCTGGAGAGGGTCTGTGACTCCAGCTGCCTTTTGTAGCCAGGAGACGGAGGGGTTTGTTCTCCTTTTTGTGCTGGGCTTACAAAGACCGTGTGGACGACACCGCATCAAGAGCGCTGGAGCGCTCCCTCTTTGCTTTGGCCGTATGTCATTCACTTATCCGCATCCACTGGTTAGAGATAGAAGCAATCCTTGAACAACTCTGCCAGGGGACAGGCAGACGTGAGGAGCCTGCGTTGGGCACCCAGGCTCAGGTTTTGCGTTGCTAACTCTCGAGTTCCTGGGAAGGATGTTGCCAAAATTACATACGTTGTCAGAGCCTTTCTTGTTATCTTAATTCTCAATTCACTCTGCACGGAGATTTTTTTTCTCTGAGGTTGAGAGAAAAATGTGGATAAAAGCAGATTGCTTGGCACATAATTCCAGCTTTGTAATGGGTTAGACAAATGCTCCGTGCAGGTACCTACATGTAATTTGTTAAAACAACTTGTTTTGCCTGTTATCTTCATCACATTCAATGATAATTATTCCATTTAAGAGAGAGTCCCAGCTTGTGTGACGATTTGTACTCTGTTCAGACATGTAGGAAGAGTGGGATGCAGTTTTTTTAAAAGGAGAAAATAGAAAAGAAATAATTTTATTACAGAAAAATTATGTGCTTGAAAGAAATAAAACCCCTCAAGTTCTTTCACCTAAACCACTGTCAGTATCTTAGAATATCAGAAGTGAAATAATTTTTTAAAAATCAGATTTAGATCTTTCTCACTATGTGCTGTACCTTTGTAATTTCATGTCTTTCTAATTGGACAAAGCAAATATTACAGATTGGTGAACTTCATTTTGTTTCTGGTCACGAGCAGTTAATTTCACTCGTTGGTTCCCATGCACTGACAGAGGGTTGCAGTCACTATAGATTTTGTGTGGATGGCACTCAGCAAACCTTGTGATGGCTGTCAGTTTAAAACACTTGGACAAATGGATTTTTGGACTGCAAATACAGCAGGGGGATATTTAGTTGGTTTTAACAAAACTATTTTAATAGGTATTTTCAAGAAATCGTGGACTCTCAGATTTGCAAACCATATGTATTTATAGTCCCTACAAGGCTCAAATTCTAATTGTTCTGCTCCTTTGAAGAGTGTTCTGAATTTTCACATCTTGTTATTACTGGACTTTCTACCAACATAACCACATAACAGGGTTACTTCTGGCATAACTGTACCCGCAGCAGAGGAATTGCACTCATTAACTGTATCAGTTTCCAAATGGCACATAATCTGTATACAGACTTAAGCCCTGGTCCTGCAAGCAGATCCAGTGTATCAGTGGATCCAGAAGACCAGCCTGTTTGCAAAAGATCTCATATACTTTGTACAGGGTTTCAAAAAGGAAGCATGTTTGTGGTTTTTTGTTGGTTTTGTTTTCCCCATTGAGGCTTGCAGAATAAGTCCCAGAGATACTTATACGCTCAGTCAGGTCTAGTGAGTATTTTAGATGATATTTTTAATGTTTTCTAAAAGGAAGGCAAAAAACCCCCCAGTTTACCCAGAATATTTACAAGAGCAGTGACTCCACGCGCATGCGGCATCCCCATCGCATGGGCAGAGGACGGCACACCAGGAGAGCGGGGCAGTGAGGGAGAGCAGTTAATCTACACCGCCACTTTTTGTGTCATGACAATGCTGGATAGTGGCGGAAAGCGGCTGCTCTCAGATTTGTTAGCTTAAGAGAGCTTTGCCTCTTCAATGACACGGTTGTGTTAAAGCCAGTTTCTGTCTGGAAAGAGCAGAAAGCAGGAGCTGAAATCTGTGATAGTGTCATTGTTCCCAGAGGTACAGTAATGGCTTCGCTTTACAGTGCCGTATCTCACTTGGAAAACACTGTCTCTGGAAGTGATATAAACTCTTTGTTAATATGGATAATAGATTTCAGGACCGCTTAAACCTCTTAAGACAGTAAGGCTTGGGTAGCTGAGAGTATTAACTACATCATTTCAAACACATTCATAAAAGTTTTTTCTTTCACTTTTTGGATGGCTTGCCAACATTTATATTAAGCTTTTGACTGTTTAAACCACTTCTCTGATCAATTATTTTTTTGAGCAGAATGAGTCCTTAGAAAGCCACAACCCAAACTGCTAGACTACAACCACCTCCTCAGATCAGTGGTTCAGGCAATTTGTTAACATTGGATGTGATATGTTACATTAATAACTGTTTGTAATTGGGAAAAAAATGGTACTGCCAGTCCAGTTTTTTCATTGACTTTATGGACTGCTTTGCATAAAATCAAGGAGGATAGCTAGTTTGTTTTGCTTTATTTCTGCAATGCCTTAGGTAGTTCAATGTCCATCCAGGATTCGTTTCTTTGGAGCTCAGTGTGGGATTATCCAGAGCGACCATTTCTGCAGGTACTGATGAGCGATACTGATGGTGGGAGAGGGTGAGGGTTTGCTCTGAGGCACAGACTGACTCCCAGCCTGCCATGGGTCTTTCCCAGCTCCTTGCAAGCCCGACAGTTCCCAGCTGGGTAAGGCAGGTCCCTGCTTTGTGCTGCGTGGCCCGCGGTTGCCCCTGTGCTGACTGCCCCACCGGCCATGCACGTTGGGCTGTTGCTGAACTCCCCCTCCAGCCTTGCTCTCTGGGGAGCTGCTGATTTAGTTCTCTGTCCTCTGCCTGGCCACCGACTGCTCTGGCACTGACAGCGGCACAATATCTTTGAGACTGCTATCTCCTGCTCTGTCAAATAGGCTTTAAATTAGTCCGGACACTCCAACATTATTAGGAGGTGCTAGACAAGCAACACTGAGTCCCTCAGAAGCCCTGCTAAAATCTCTGCTCTTTCAGTAAAGCATTTTAACTGTGCCTGGCATTTTCTGCTAACTCCCCTTTCCCTTAAGTAAAACAGAGATGCTGAATGGCAGAGGTTCAGATAGCACAAGTCATATGCCTATAATTTTACAGGGATAATTACCCTTTTTACTGATCACTGACTTTCAGCTGAGAGAAGGATATGTATTTTTTCATGAACTGCTTGTAGTTAGTCACAGAAGGAGTACAAAACTCCAACCCCTTTGGAGAGCTAAAATAACATACCTGATATGATGAATATCTGACTTTCTTGCCTGTTTTGGCTACTTAAGGCATAGGAAACTAGTCTGAGGCAATCATATAGACAGCCTCTATCCTCAGCGTCCACCCCAGGACGATCCATCATATCCTAAAAATGATGTCTACCATCAAGACTTGAGGTACGAATCCCTCTGTTTACTCTAGTGAGTGTCCACACAGCTGGTTTATCCTAGAGTTTAAACAGATAAAATTAAGTGGGATGAATGCCACCCAACTAACTATAGGATGTCATGATTAAGATACAAACTTCATTTGTGTAAATGTATCAGCACTGTCACATCTTCTCAGCGAAAGAAGAACTTAATATCTCAGACCGACAGCACAGTAGTGCTGTCATACCTGGCTCTACACACCGCATATCACAAATTCAGTGACAGTCAATGACAGTCATTCTGTCAAATGGCCTGATTCTGTTTGACGTGCAATGCCCTTTACCTTGCTTTGGCAGTGGCAAGAAGCCACACAGAAGATGTAAATAATATTTAAACAGACCTTAAGGCACCTAAGCATTGCCTGAATGGCGTAACACTGGTCTTCTGTAAGAGAGAATCAAGCCTGGAGAATTTTGCCCTTGAATTCAAAGGATGCAGGATGGATCACAGATATTCTTACAGAGGGGTTAGGCCAGTCGAATAGTAGCAGCATGTGTTATTCATCACGTGATATTTGGTTAGGACTAATAGATATAGCACGGTTCCATGAATTCACATTTTAGGTTGCATTTTGTCTTTTCAGTGTGCATGGCTTTTAAAAAAATCCATATGCATTTGAGCAAGAATATGTTCTGTCATCCCAGTGGTCTCGATAATGATTTAATTGTTCCTCACTTGATGTGGCAACATTAGCGTGTTTCTGCATGTGTTTAAAGCACACATGTTGCCAGGTTGCCACTACTCATGCACAGGAGGAGCACGACTCATCTGAGCTGTCCTTTTTGGCTTTTTCGTGACTACATACATAACAAGAGCTATGTTATAAGTGTAAATGACTGGGATTATACCCCCAGTAAGAAGAACAGGAATGATATTCTTAAGTGTGTGGAAGGAACGCAGCCAAGGCCCAAATGAAAGCATCTTTTATTTTTCAACTTCATCGATCAAAAGCTTCTGTGTGTAACATGCTAAATGACATCTGACATATCTGAAATGCTGGGATAAAACACCAATAGCAAAAAAGCCCAACCAATAACAGCCAAGGTTTTACTGCTAGTAAAGCAGGTCCTCTGCTGAGGAGAAATGTTAAAACTGCGTGAATTACACCCAAGCAACTGACAACTTTACTTAGCTGTTCCATACATTAGAGGATAAATCTCCATTCTAGGAAGTTTCAATGCCATTTTGGTTATCCATTTAATCCACCTATTCATTTAGCAGGAATGGTAATTACAGGAAAATTGCTGCCAAACTATGATGTGCAATTAAAATTCAGGCTATTTTGTGTGATGCAAAATCTCCCTTTTTTACTATCATCTTACAAATCCTCTGATAGAAAGTTTGTGCCTTTTTGAAACAGAGCTTGTAATAATAAGCCATCTGGCTTACTTAAACATGAAAGATTAAAATGATATACAGTATGAAGGCTTCCTATTCAATTGCTAATGTCCAAGAACTCAACTCCAGTGGTGAAAGCTGTCATTTGGGGGGAAGAGGTAATTAAAAGATTTCCTTGTAGAGATGGGTCCTAGAGCAGGGGACTGGCACATCCAACAAGCAAAACTAATTTTCCAAAAGAAAGCAATGCTGGCCAAATGTCTTGCAAGATAATCTTCTGTATCCTTTAGTTCACTCACAACTGCTTGAGTGGGACTGAAAGGTGGGTTGATGACTGGTGGGACAAAAGCAACCAAACCTTGCTTTATTTACCGTACTAAGCCAGCAGTGCTTTGTAACGCGGGCTTGACTGAGGCAGACAACAATGAGGGAAAAAGCATTGTGATTAAATAGCGACCCACTCTTTTTAAAGAGACATGGAAAAAGGTTGCAAATGTTTTAGGGAAACTGCAGTGCACAAATGGAGAATCTGGATTCTGAGAAGTGACATACGGAAAGGGACTCTTCTGAGACGGGCTTCTGAAACAAATGCATTTAGTAGCCCTTACTCCTTTATAATTGGCAAGAGGCTAATTGGGGGCACAGTACTTGGGCTTGTGCAGCATACAGACCATCTGAATCAACAGGGTTATTGTTAACTGGCTGCAGAGGGAAAGCAAGGGAC
The DNA here is from genome assembly GCF_965183815.1 of Platalea leucorodia. Classification (NCBI taxonomy): domain Eukaryota; kingdom Metazoa; phylum Chordata; class Aves; order Pelecaniformes; family Threskiornithidae; genus Platalea; species Platalea leucorodia. Next base: position 74,460,545 of record NC_138824.1, read on the forward strand.
ACCTCAGCGGGACAGTGGCACGTCCTGTTGATTTCAGCCTCCCTCTGCCTTCCACCTCTGACTGATGAATTTCCAAACTGGAAGCAACTGAAAATCCTGTTGATCAGGTGAAATTCCCACCCTAGGGTCTGAACCCTAAGTGGAAGCAGAGCTGGGTATGAATCGTTACCAGACAGTGCTCCATATGGTCTGGAGTACTTGTAGGGAGTGCCGTATCTTCGACTTACAAAGCAAAGCCTAAATGTTATTACATGTAGACTGTAACCCTCCCGGATGAAGAGATCATGTCTCATTCCCTATGGGAAGAAGAATTTAATACAGAACGTAAAACTCTAAATAATTTTGAGCTCCGTGTATCGTTTATAGCGGGGATCTACTTCTCAGTTGAGTTTTACAGAACTGCTTTACAAGTCTGGAGAAACATAGACTTCCCGTATTTTATTCTATCGCCACTGTTGTTCCTGCAGAAGCCTACTCAATTACAACTGAACTATATTATCTCTGTCTTTATAAGACTTTTTCAAAAGGGAGATGTTTTAAAGTGCCGTGTGCAGGTACAGTACTCCATAAATAAAGAAAGAGTGCTAAGATGAGAACCCTCCCATTAAAGACACTATACTCATCCGCTCCTTTTCAGAAGAGCTGTTTTAATGAAGATCCTATTGCTATTAATTCTACTTTCAGGCTCCATTTAGGCTGAGAGGAGGAAATAATGAATCATGACATAATGGAAGTCCCCGTAAAGCACTCAGCATACCACACAGGAAACCAGACTTGCATGTGCGTTTGTTTTTGTTTTTAAGACTAGTTCTAACAATAGCAGCCAATGGGAGCCTATTAACTTCATTGTGTCTTAACTTTCTCTTCAGTCCTTGGCTATCTTCCAGCTTAATTCCTCTGAGTCAGCAACACATTCAAACCAGGTTAAATGAACTCTTGGATAAGAACCTCGACTAAAGGAATAATTGATCTTTCCACCCCAGCTCATCAACCCTTCCAAACCACCCCCCCCCCCCAAACAAAAAAAAACCCCACTGCAATGGCAACAGTTTAATATGCAGCCTGATTCAGAGGTCGCAGGATGGGCGAGAGTGGGGTGTGGGTATGGGTGAGTTGGGGAAGCAACCGTGTTAGTGTTGTTAAGCAGTCAATGTGAAAAGTAACACATACTTTGTTTGGCAAATGTGAGAAGAAAGGGCTGTAGGACTGTGGTAAGTGAATGGACTGTATTTGCTTCTCTTAAGGAGCTCCCATTTGCCTTCAGCACAGTTTCTCATCATCTGATTTTCTGACACCCTTGCCTTCTTACTCTCTGTAATTCTGTCTTGTAAAGTGATGGAGATTGACATGCCCCTTTCATGTCAGAGGACAGAGGATCTCCCTCTGCTTAGGAGCACGAACAGCTATAGGAAGAGAGGGCGAATCCACTCCTTTCTTGGCCTAGATCTTCATGCAGGAGGATGGCATGAGGAGGAGAGCAGCTCGCTGGCTGGACGCCTGCTGATCTCTCAGTAAGGGAAGGGGAGGGAGTACCTACGCAAAAAAATCATTAGGGATAGAGCACGGAAAACATGCAAAAATCAAACATGAGAATTTACTTTGGCTTTAACCAAGCATCATGTCTGCTGCAGGCCCCATTTTTTTTGTATTTTCATGGAGATGGATGCATGGATAGATGGATGGATGAGCCAGACAGAATAGGCTCTATATTAAAAAAAATAGAGCTAGAAAAAAGTGGCTTAGTAGCTGTTACGCTGTGATCCCAGTTCATTAAACTTAGGTAGTCATCGTCTAAGCATGTTTATTGTCCTCTGGGCTCTCCACTGCTTTATCGTTATGTCCGTAATGTGTGAAGACTTGGGCTCACTGTACTTAAAAGTCTGCACGTAAGCTCCAGGGGGGTAGTTTTGTTCTTTAAGTAAAAATGGAGCTGTTCACTGTAAGGGTGAAGTGTGTCAATGAACTAAAACCAGCTTTCTTGAGGACTTCTCTGCAATCTCCATGAGGAACTGAGAGTTATCATAAACTTCTTGTTCCTCTCAAAAACTCAGGTGCATCTGAGAGAAAGAATAAGCCTTGTGCAATGAAGATGTGTCCAGCAGCAGCAGATGACAGTTGTGCTACTGAGGTCTCTGCTGGAAAGTGCGTAGATTGCACAGTGATGAGGACATTGAAAGTACTTAGAGAAGATACAACAGAGTTATACAACACTTCCTTGTAGTCTCCACCTTGGTTTCTTGCATCATATCAGAGTCTCTTTGGGGAAGGGACCAGTGCTTCCTTCTGTGTTTGCCTAAAGCTGATGCAATAGGGTTGCATTGTTGACTGGGATTTCAAGGTAGTACAAGAATAAAAACGTCGAGTGATGTATTCCAAGGATGTTATCCTCACTCTAGAAAATTCCTGCTTGTTGCAGAGAACTTTCAGAATAATAATTTTTCCTGAAAGCTTTATTTTTGAGAGATTATTTGCCTGTTGAACGGCTGGGGGGGGCGGGCAGGGCAGGCACTGTGTCTGACATTTCTAGCTTTTTCTGTACTAGCTATATGTATGGCTGTGTAGACCAAGTGACTGACCAAACAGTCCCTTCATTGCTTTATATGTCTATTCATATCTTCAGTCATTAGAAGAATGAACAAATTGAGAATATCTTAGGGTACAACACATAGAATATACAGAATAAGATTTTCCAGGGGGTGATTGTTCCCATTACAGAATATGTGCTAAGACCCAAAAGAATTACTCTCGGAAGAGTGTCTGTCTCCCATAACTCTCATTTGTGGAGGAGCTGAGAGGAGTCATTTCTCCTCTGACACTCCCGGTCCTCCCCACTTTGTGAGTAATAACTCTTTGGGAAGGAGATGATGAAGTCTACTGACTCCAACTCTGATGTCATTACAGAGCCTTGCATTTCATTTGAGTGAACTCCAGTGTATGCAATACAGGTGAGAAGAGTGTGAAGAATTTTTTTTTTTTTACTTTTTTTGGTACCAAAACATACGTCTGGCCCAGCATGGCTAGAGGCTCAGCAAAGGAGTCATCAGTGGAAGTGGCACAGCTCAGCATCCTGAACGTGAACTATCGCAGAAGCCTTGTAGGTCTTTTAGCAATGGCACTTGCAATTGTGGTTCACTCAGAGAGATCTGACGCTACAGAGATGTTCCCATGCAGCTGATTTGACTGATCACTGACACATGCCATAATGAATCTGTCGGGTTAGCTGAGCAACACAGAATGATCAAGACAGCAATGAGAGAATGGAAGGAAGCCTTTCTGAGGTGAGAAGTGGTGGAGCTGAGAGCCTGTTCTACTTTTAGAGAGATCTGAGAAGAAAAAGGTCTATGGAGTAGTAGAGCTGCTGCTGCTTAATTTGCAGGTAAGGGAAAAAAATGGGGAACAGCTCTTAATTTCAGAGTGGCTTATCAAGTAGGCAGGATACTTTGAAGGAAAGGTTTCCTTAAGATGAATAAAATTCATTATGTGGCTCAAATGAAGGGGCATTTGTCTTGATTTGATGACATAGCTTGATAATGAGAGGCAAAACAGCACCTGAAGGCTATTCATTGACTAGTTTGCTGTCCAAAGCAAACCAAATACACTGCTATGCTGCCCACCCTTCCCTTTCCTCTTTCAGCAGTGTCCATTTTAATAATTTATTGGGTTTATCTTTTTATTTTAGCGTGTTCTGGATTGTTTGCATGCCACCATATATTTATGTGTCCACAATAAAAACACTTAACAAACTACTGTTCTTCTTCAAACCCCTCCTTAAGCTTCCCTTCTGCCACAGTCCTTCAAAGCACTAGGCAGTGATCAGGCTGTCCTAATAATGGTCTTGATGCTGATCCTTACTAGATCTGAACCTACTGGAGGTACTACTTTGTCTCCTCCTTTTGTCTCCTCTTGTCTCCAGGGCCTCCTCATTTTTTCCTCTTCCATCTTTAATTGCTACATCCAACAGCTGCAAACTTTGTGATGTAATGACTGTCCCTAATTCTAGGAGCTATTGCAAGTCAAAACTAATGAAAAGCTACTAATAGTTAATGCAGTAGAGCATTGCTGCTCAAGGTAAAGGAGTGCGTCCAAACTGTGCTACCAGTTAAAACTGAGCAACCCCAACAGAGTCAACATCTGCTCCATATCAACATTAAACCTCTAGAAGACATTATGAAATGCTGCAGGCACAAATAAGGACAGTATGCTGATGATGCATGTTGCTCTCGTTTGAAGCAGACACTGACTCCAGTTATCACGGAAACAAAAAGTTGCGGTTGAAGAGAAGCTGGTTCAAATGGTCAGCCCAGAGAAAATGGTTATGCCCTCCAGCACTGAGGAGCATTTCAAAGCGAGTTCCTGGGAGAGCCCTGCAGTCAGTCGGTAGAATCCTCCTAGCAGGTGTGGTGGAGTGCAAAGCTATGCAGTTGCTTGACTTTGTTTGGTAGTGACACATTAATGAAAGAAATGTGTTCGTCTGTCACCTTGAGCAAAATACATAAACTTCTGTCCTTTAAGAAAAGACCTGAGTGCAACTATGCACATCTGAGACTAGATTACAGCAAAGCTTCATACTCTAGTCTGGCAGTTGAAGACATTGAGAAGTTGTAGCTGACTTCAATCACAGCAGCCCACTACGTTGCATTTGTAGATGACTTCAACTTCAAAATACATAGAGGACTAGACCCTCACTACAACAAGAATTTTTCTGCCCTCCTTTGGGGTTTACAAACCACTGATGTAAGTAGATGGCATTGTTGCAGTAGTAGGTCACGCAACAGCGCTAGGGCTTGTGCTGGTAAGGGTCCCATTTTCCTCTCCCCCATAACTGCATCCCTAGAAAATTTTATAATGTGCCCAGGAAAAAAGCCCAGTGGGACTGGCAGAGGGAGTCCGGCCGCTGATCTGCCATGTTTCCAGTGCTCTGGGGATCAAAAAGGAAATCTGTATTTTCCTGCCTCTTAGGCTTAGAGCTGAGCTTTGCCAGTGCTCTTGGCTCTATCAAAGTGGAACGCATCAGGCTTTTCCCAGTTTAAAAAAAGTCATTGCAAGGAGTGCCAATAGCAAGAGAGTCAAAATAGCAGGCCTTCATATTAAATATCTCTTGGTTAAGGTGCTTCTCCTTCTGCAGCCATTCTGTTTGCATGGATGTTACATGTTACAATGACGGTAACATTTGGTTACATCATTCTTTCTTCCTAACTTATCATCACAGTGACTTCTGTCACCGTGTGAAGCATTTGTTTTCCAAGGAAGGGCTATGCTGGGCCCAGAGGGTCCCCTTAGAATGTGGCCATTTTAGTGGTGCGAGAAGTTGAACCCAGAGGTTGCTTTTTGCCGTGTTGGTAAATAGGCTGTGTGCATGATGCAATGCCCCTTCATGCAAAAAAGTGTAACTCACTGTCCTTGTGTTTTATGGCATCACTTGCTTCTGCTTTGTATTTATTTTGTTATTAATGCTGGCTGCTTTCCAATAGCTTCTGGCCACAATGACTGCTGCAATCTTTTGTCAGCTAAATCAGACACAATCTACAGACAGAAACAAATTATCGTGTACATCATTTTCAAATAAAGCAATGCACATACAACACACTGTTGTGTTATATGGAGGTGTACTGAATTAAATCGAGAATGCTGTTGAGCCCATCTAAAAGAATAGCTGTAAAAAGTCATAATACGATGATATATCATCTGAATTTCAAATGGAATAAATGTAGGAAAATAAGTCTTTAAAGTGAAAATCTCTAAAAGAAGTCAAGTAATTAAATATGATCCTCCATTCCTCCCCCCGAAGAAGAATTTAGGGGAAATGTAAGATTAGCAGGTTAAAATAATAGACAAGTACCTATCTTTTTCAATGCTAAAAAGTAGACTATGTAAAACAACAGAAGTCTTATATTCAGTGAGAAAACTTCAGTGATTTGGGGGTTGATGCTATTTTTATTAAAGTCAATGAGTATTTTCCCTTTGATTTCATGGGAATAATATTGTGTTTCCATTGCTTCAACAACCTTTTCTTTGGCATCAATGAATGCAATCTCCCTGCTCTTATATCCGTTCAGAAAACTGCTACAGAGATGATAATTTTCCTAGCCCATGGCTTTGACTTCCTACCCTCCCCAGATTCTCTCTGCTCTTTTGCCTTGAACTTAAGCTACTTGTCCTCGCTTTCTACACCCTCCATGGCCTGTCACTGCCCATCCTATCATCACAACTTTGACTTCTGCCAAACAGAAGAAAGCTTGGGGTAAACAGCAAAGATATTTGGTCCAAAACCTAAACCTCAAAGCAAACTTCAACTGTTTGTTTCTAGGGAAGTTTTCTGAAGGCCAGTGGATAGTGTCCCTTGAGTTTTGAACAGCACTGGGGAAGTTTATTCAGTCTTTTGAAATTCCTGTCCTTTCTGGCAGAAGGCAGCTCTGAGAAGTATTTATTGTAGGACTTTTCCAGGCAGAATACAGTGGTGGTTTACAAGCTGTGAGGGGGCAATGGCTCATGCACCTCTTGCTGACACTCACAGCAGTCAGCCCAGCCCCGGCACACGCCTGCCTGGCAGCCTGACCCTCCTGCACTCTCATGCCCTCCCAGACTGTTGAGGAAGGGTCTTGGCTTTGTGCGAGGGGGCCACTATTGCCTCTTCTCTTGGGAGCACAGCACAGGGCAGCAATTGGCACCTGCACTGAGCCCAGAGAGAGGTTCAAACAAAGAATCCTGGGTGAGCAAAAAAATCAGCATATGTCTGTGATAGCATTGACATGAACTAAACGAACCTGTGCTGACAGGTGAAAGTGAAGCAAGGCCAGAATCACTGTTCTTGGAGCAAGGAGAGGTGGTGAGAGAGATGGGATGCCCAGGTGTACATAGCAGGGCCCCAGACTTGGCCATTGGTCTGCGCGGCAGTAGCTTCAGCATGGTTGCTACATGTTTTCACTATTTTTTGTTTAAAATGTGCAGTCATTGCTTCCATCCTTTAAGACTGTGTCAGAAGGAGGATTCGGTCCTGTAAAAGACATCATCTGTGAGCAAAGCCATGCAGGCTGTGTTTGGGTACAGCGACTCAAGGAAGGTGGCAGTTTACACACTCTCACTGAGGGCCACAGGTCCCCACCCTGTCTTTCCTGATTTGAAGTATCCCAGACTTTTAGGGAAGCTCCAGAACTCATGAACCTTTGATGGTATGAAGGGTGGGGGAAGGCATGGGAGGAGATGCCTGGTGTTACCCGATTTTTTCTGGATTCTCAAGGCGTATGTGCTGACTGGTGGTAGGATGGCAGGTCAGCGCGGTGGGATCAAAAGTCCTGGTTTAACAGAATATCTGCGTTTGTAGGCAATGTTACCACTCCCTTTTCTCTGGCCAGCTTCTAGATGGAAGAGGAATAGCAAAGCAACATCATTACTCTGATATCCCTTTTAACTGCTGCACAAGGGCCCTCCTTCTCCCAGGCACACCTCCATGTGGGAAACAAAGATATGGTCCTGACATGAAGCTTTTGCCTTTCTATAAAATTTTGCCTCCAGTTGACTGGCAACATTCTTTGGCTTTGCAAAAAAAACCAATTCTACTCCAAAAGGAGCAGGAATGAAAACCAACGGAGGCTCATCGTTTATGTCCTTAACCAAAACTGTTGCTCAGTGCAGCATTACAACCTCCTGCCAAAATGTGTGACCAGAAACATACCTGTTACCTACCACCACCAACCTATGCAAAATGGGCTGGAGAGAGAGACAAAAGGCATGGAAATAGGAAAAAAGTGGTCTTAGTCAACCAGGGGATGGGTGTTTATGTCACAAATCCACCGGGACTCAGTGGGAGCATCTCTAGTGAAGCAGGGCCTGGCGGGGAGCCTCTTGAAGCTGGTTTAAAGTCTGCCATAGGTTTTGGCAGAGGATGGATCAGACAATTATTGAATTCCCAACTTGTTTGCAGACCTGGAGCTGAAGCACATTGATGCTGTGAGCAGAGGGGGTCTGTGGTACCATTGCCCAGGCTGTCCCGGTCCCATGGACGAAGCCAGACCTTGGCAGTGCAGGATTTGTCTCAGGCACTGGATCCTTTTTAAACTTCCCCAGCAAAATCCCATTCCTTTCTAGACAAACCTCCTTTGTCTCAGTTGGTGCCTCCAGCAGGTTATCATAGTTCTTAGCTATTATTTTTAAGACTATTCACTTCAGCTTTCCTACTTTCTGTCCAGAATTCACAAGACGTCCATTAATTTATTCTGCCTAAAATGAGACAAACCAGGAGTGACCAGTCTCCTGGGGCTGTGCCGTTCTGTAGTGAGCCTTATGTAAAAGATACAGGGCACATTTTCAGCACCGTGCGTTGTTATTAATGAAGGCTGTGTGCGCAACTCTTTGTCCATCACAATGAAAATTTACCCTCATGTGTCTCATAAATCTCAGATGTAGATTTCACTTGCAGCATTTTCAGATATTCTTTGATTATTTTTTTCATATTAGGGGACCATAACGATAAGTCCCCGCTCAAGTGAATATACAACTAGACCTCATCTGACACTAAAATTTGCTAGTTTTTCTTTTTGGGCTTAAAAAATTTGCCTTTCAGAGCTATTCAATAAGATAAATGTTAATGAGAAAAATTTTAACAAGGCAAGCCCTGGCAGTGACCCCCTCGGATCTAAGCAGCGCTACAAACTCAGGGCAAGCCTGATGCATGAGGAACATCTTGCAGAATATCTCTGGCCTTCTGTTCTATCAGCACTATAGCTCTAGAAACAAGGCTCTTAATGAGGAAAGATCAATCCCAACAGGAAATCCTGTGATATCTGACATCAGTAGACAAGCATCCATGCTGTACAAACCAACCCCCCCCCACGCCAGCCCCTGCTTACAAAAAATAAAATAAAGTAAAATTGTGTCATTTTCTTTCAAAGTTTAAAGACTCGGGATCACTTCATGTAGCATTTAACTATCATTTCATTCAGGCTTTTGAAGCTGTTTAAGTTCTTTTGTACCCGAGTTGTTTAATGTTACTCAGACAAGGTAAATCAAAGTCTAATAGAGTGGAAAAACAGTAAAGGCAGAAAATAGGTAAAAGATAAATCACACAGGAAGTTTTGCTTTTTTTTTGTTATTATATTCATTGAGATCAAAGTCCTTGTTTCAGCTCTAATTAACAAAAGCTAATGCAGATTGGAGACCTTCTGGCACTGAGCAGAGCCTTGGAGGATACAGTTGAAATCTTCTGAAGATTTAAATAATTAATATGACACCTTGAGCTTCGGATGGGAAAATAAAAAAAATAAAAAAAAAGAAGAGGGGGAAAAAAAGAGCCCCATGTTCAAGTTTAAGAACAATGCCATTGCCAAGTTTGATACCATTTGTTCTGATGAAAATGAGCTGAGTAGACTGCACCGACTTCATTGTCTGGTACATTGGCAGTTCAGTGGATTGTTTCACCTTTTGTCATGCTAAGGGAGCCTTTTGTGCAGTACTTTGTTACCCCCAAGTCTGCCCCAGTTGAAGGAGGATAGAAAAAGGCAAATCTGCTTTAGGGACTTGGAGGATGGTCATTTAATGGTTTTTAATCCTCTTAATCCACGTAAGAATGGAGATCTCTGAGTGAAAATCCCATCCCAGAAGTCCTTATGATTCAAATGCCTGGCTCAGGAGACTGTCTTTTGAAAAAAAAATGCAGCAAAATATTCTCCGCTACTGTGGCATTGTGGTTTATTTCTCTCTGGTTTTCCGAGGCTGTCTGATGCAATATGAGCAAAATGAAATGGAAACCTACTTCAAACCCTGCGAAGATGAGAACAGCGAGTGCTTGGTGCCAGCCTGTGTATTTGGGGTACTCTAGTGATTCGGTTTGATTTCATAAAAGTGATAAGGACCTCCTTTTCTAATTGTCTCAACTGTATGCAAATCCACCCTAGATTTGGGCGTGCACTAATGCCCTCACCAAGCTGTTTTCCACTCGGATATTTTCTAGGTAAATGAAATCCTCTATTGAGTTTGGATATAGATTACTTCTAAACTGTTGACATAATCATAGCTGAGCCTTTCTGCTGAGTTCATTATTACTTCATAAGAGCACTATTTCTCTTCCCTGCCACCAAAAAATATAAAAAAATCAATATATCTAATTAGATAAACCACAAAAGAACTGCTAAGACACAATTTTCATAAGTAAAATTAAAGAGGATCTGAAGATGGAATGGGCTTTTCTTGCTGTCAATCTATAGACTTGCCATTTGCTACAAGTTGACTTTAAAATAATTTTTCAATTACATACACAATGTGGCTTTTCATTTGTTTATGTAGTTCGTCACTTCACTTTTTAGAACTGGTTGAAAAAAGGAAAAATGCAGCTTCCAACTTGTAATTGACTATGTAACAGATATAGAAAAGAGCATGTTAAAAATTATATGATTTCTTTAAAAAAGATGAATGAAAAAAATAAAGTTCCCGCTGCAAGAATTTTCATCTAGGTAGATAGGAAATGATTTTAGCAAAATAGCATGACAAAGCAACTCAAGGCATGTCTTAAAATATTACAGCTCATTAATGCAATGTTTTCTGTTCCAGTCAGTTTGCTGACAGCCATTTCTCAGCATCTATTCCTACAGCCTCCCCCTGCCTCTGAAACAACAGATACAAATCCAACAACTGGTTCCTTGGATTTTAATACAGTTTTTCTGACAATTCAACCTGCATAAAACAATGAGCTCTCTGAAGTAATTTCAGCTAGATGTTAATATTGACGTACTCTAAGTCTGCTGCAAGAAAATCTGGGCATTATTTTGCTTTCTTCCCCACAGTTAACAGAAAAAGGTAGACTAGTGGTGCCGTCTCTTGCATCCCATAAAGACTTTGGCTGTCCCTTTGACAAGATTTCTGTTTTTCCATCTGGACCATGTTAATATCTCATTTGAGGTCAGAGAGAAAGTACCCGTTATGAGGCAGTCATCGGTGCTGTGTGCTTCTCTGTTTCTCTACCTTCTATTTGTACAGCATCCATTTAAACCTCACCTTTACTGAGCTGAGCCCCAAATGGGATGCGCTCTCTTTTGGATCTCTCTGATGGTGCTGCCTGGGGATGAAGGTGGCACAAAACAGCAGCCTGGTGCACATTTCCTGACTCACTGCATCACTATGACCATACCTATTCCTTGGTGAATGCCTTGCCTTTTCATTTTTTCCTCTTCATGGCAATTGACAATGTTATGAGGGCTCTAGGCAAGCATCTGTGGCCGAAGCTGGCCTGCATCCCATGCTGAGTGTGGCTTTAATGTTGTATTTTGTTCCTCGACCAGAAATGTTGGCAAGGTGTTTTACTGTGCTGATTCTTTTTTTTTTTAACCTTACCTTCCTTGACCTTACCTTCACCTGCAGCAGTCAAGCCCCTAAAGCTACCATCATGCCTGCAAATGGCAATGTTGGACAAGACAATATATGCACAAGACTCCATTTGGAGAAAGGTGAGAGCTTGTGGTCAGTTGTGGAGGGTTAGCTACAGGCAGCTGTGGTTCCCTAAAAGCAGTGTAGTATAAGACATATCAGACCAACAGCAACAAAATTAAGGTATGAGCACAGGTGGGAAGATGGCTTTGTCCTTTTTGGAAATTAGGATATGCGGAAGTTAATCGAGAGAGGTTTTCATCATTATGGAAAGGGGTAATGCGTTGGTAGAGAAATATTTTTAATAGGAAACTGAGGAGATAATGCACACATGAGGGAACTCCAACACTACCGTTACGTGCCAGGAGTAATAAACACATGGAATAAATTACTGGGAAAGGCTAATAAGGAAAAGAGTACAAATGACATTCAGAGTCACACAGCTTTTCTAGAGGGAAAGGGAGTTACAGAATAAGAAGGAAATACCAAGGGAGGAGAGAGATGAACTTCCAGGAGCCAGGTGTGCTGTGCAAGGGCAGACCTTCCTTGGTTATAAACCACTTTGTGTTTGCAAGAATTGACAGGCAGCGCCAGCAGTGCCAGCCTGCATGCCCTGAGGTGTCTTTTGTGCTGAGTCCACCTTGGAGCCAGTATTTCCAGGACAAGAGCTGCTCTGGCCACAAGCTTCTGGCTAAACATTATGGCAGAAAATGGCTATGGAAAGTGGTTCCCTATACATTTGCCAGGCTCCCTGTGAGCCCGATTACATAGCCCTCACTTACATCAGTCAGCTCTCCCCCAGGAGACTCGCTTTTGTGTCTCTGGCCTCTGCAGCTCTGTCAGTGGGACAGGTTGGGGAATGCCCCCAGGAGGGACAAAACGCGGAGTCAAGAGCTAAAATGAGCACAAGTTTCACACAAAAAAACCCCTACACTTGAGACAAAAATGGGCTAATTCTCTGCCTGTGTCCCCTCTTCTCCTCCGACTGGTGGTGGTGGTGGGGCGGCAGGTGTTGGGGGGTGGAGGTTCAGCATAATCCCCCATGACCCACGGCTCTTGAATAGGCCACGTTTATTCCTGAAGTGAATCATTTTCTTTTCTTTTGGAGTCTGCAGTATTGAGGCCATCCTGCAGCATGGGCTCGTACCAATTTTTGTTTTTTAAATGGGATCTAATCTCTCCACAATGCATAGTTACTGCAATGTTAGGAAAGCACAATATGACAATTGGTCAACAGGCTGACTGAAAGCTACCTGCTTTAAAAAAAAGGTTTCAAAACTATTCAGGAATATCCTGGAGTGTCCTTTGAATAACAGCCCTTTTGCAAAGGAATGATTTTTGCCCTCTGTTTCCTCTATGGGAGCCTTCGTCTTGCTAAGGTGATGTAAATTAATAACAACCCCTCTCACCCCCCAGGATGAGAACATACTTTTTGCAGACTGCTCCTGTTTTGCCTACAAGCTGTCATTTTTAATATGACTTTCCAAAGTTTTCTCAGCAATTCCCATTCCTTACACTATGCACTTCATAGGAATGCACATACTGTTCCTTAGACTATGTTATATATATTCAATCATGTGAATCATAAATTACTTAGTTCTCATGAAGATTACATGTTTGTGACTATTTTTTGTTGTATTTTTCACATTCTTACCTGACAGGATTCTTTAAAAATGTACAAAATACAGTATCAGCAGAAACATCTTGACAGAGGCATATGTAGGAGGAGACAGAGACAATAAACAGACATCACACACACCGCATTATAATGTAACAAATTAGAGTCTAACTCAAATCACTTTAAAGGATGGACAGTAGCCCCTTATTACCAAACTATAAAGGTAGTAATAACTCCTTTCCCAGAGGTACCACTGCGATCAAGCAAAAGACCCCTAGTAGTATTTTTATAGCCTTTGCTTGAAATGTTTTTGAAGGAAAACTCTGACTTCTAAAGAGTTCTGAAACTGTGTGGTGTCTCAAGATAGATCTTAATGAAATTTGCCGCTATCAAAACTAGACTGCCTAGAATATGGCAGAGCCTATTAGGACCGCAATAACAACATTGATTTTAGGGATTTTCCCCTCCCTCCGAATACACTGCACACTTTTTTGATGTGTGAAGAGACTGAAGCTTCTTAAAAGATATTTTCAATGGGATAGTTCTGAAGGCTTCAGATAAAATATTTCAACACAGTACCTGCAGGGACAGGAGAAATTGCTTCAGTTCATTTTGCCTTAGTTAGAATCGTGTTAAATCAACTGCTCTTGGCGTTTGCAGGACTTTGTAGACATTCTTTCAAAAGTGTTTGAAAAGCTTCAAATAGATGAAGGTCTTCAAAAGGCAACTAGCACATGGGACTGACATCAGTAATGCTCCAAAGACTGTCCAAAAGGGCCAATACATGATATAAATGGAGCTTTATTACCTTTTTTTCATCTCAGATACTAGGCATGTTCTGTCTTTGTTACACAATCCATTTGCTGCCAAGAGGATACCTGATACATAGCCTGATTAGTAGGAGACACGAGGGCCTGATTCTTCACAGCCTTGAAGTGGGTATAGCTATTTGCATGTGACTTTAATACGCTGCCAGTTTAACCGTTAATTTGCAAAGTTTCTCTATCAGGAGTGGTGAGAACACAAAGTGCAATGTAAATCAGACGTGGTGACATCTGCTCCCTTCGCTGCCTTTCCTTTTGGTGGTGTGTAATGTTGCACAGCCTAATATAAATTGAAAAGACCAGCGCTTCAGTCTGAGCAACTGCAATATAAGCTGCACTTCTCAAGATGCGTAGAGGCAGGGATCTTGCCAGCCCTATTCACATATGCAGCTCTCATTTTGTTTTAGCAGATCTATTCTTATAAATAAGGATTTAATAACTCAAACTCGCAAAGAGCAAGAGACTTAAATGACTTTCCACTGGAAACACCTGTAATAGTATAAATTCCTGGAATATAAACATTTGCTCATCCATACTCGTGTGTGTGTAATTAAACCACACTTATTGTAACAGAGAGGGGAGGGCATCCGGCTGTATTACTGTCTCTCTAAAGTGGGAAAGTGTATGATGCTTTCCTTCCCACTTGAGATCATTGATGATCCAGCACAGGTCCTTGTAAAGTATCGTTCACCTGGATGCAGGATGAAAATCTTTTTTCCCATGGAAAGTGCCTCTGTGTTTGCATAGGGAAGGTGGTGACTAGATTTGTATCCTGGGGTATTAAGAGCTCCTTTAGATATCCTGTTGCCTGGCCCTGAAATTCACCCCTAGAGCCTGACCCAGCCACTTCTGTGAAAAGTCAGCTTAAAAAGCAAGGAGGAACAATATGATCACAGGAGTGCATCAAACAGAGATGTTGCGCCACAGTGCTATGGATTTTCCTGATGGCTCAGCGTGCCAAATCCAGGTTTATCACATCATTTTAGTCTTGTTACGATGCGGGAGAAATGTGTATAACTGAAATAGGCTGGTGTGTACCCGCTTGTAATAAAGTTGCTCAGTAGTCTGGAAAGTCTGTTGCTTGTGATAAATAATCCTCAAAGTGGTGTATTCTCATAAATATGCAGCCCTTGCTGTGCAAATTTAAAGAAAATCTTTTTGTCTCTTTAGTCATAGACTTAGAGACATACTTGTTCTTGTTAGTGTGAGTCACTAGATTTATACCAGGAATGAGTGTGAATCATAGAGTTTTCCAACAGGGCAATAAAGAGCTTATATATAATAATACCAGGAATGGCCTTTAAAATGAGTTATAAGAGTAAGTTAAGATAAAAGATTCACCCAAGATGATATGCTTTCTTGTTAGTGCTAATCGTATTTACAGATTGTTGCTATAGAGACCAGAGAAGCCAGGTATTTTCCTTCTCTAGGAAAGCAATGACATCTTCACATTTTCCTGTCAAAGCTCTCTTTTTGCATTTTGGGGCTTTGAAGCAGCTTTGACAGAGGTGTTTTCAAAGGCAATAAAAGCAGAAGGTATTTTCCCCGTGATGAAGGTACCTGTTTGTAACCTTTAACCTAGGCATCTGGGAAAGTGTAAACTGAAGGGAAAGAGGCAGCAGGTATTGTTTATTTCTGTTCACTTATTGATCCTTAGTATATTCAGTTCAAAATGAAATTTGCATATATAGTCCTAGAATGAGAGGCTAGTTCCTTTTTTGCACTCAAGAGCTTTTTACTCTAATATAACCTTTACTAAATCATTTTCATATTGCTCAAGATGAAACTTTGGGATGATTCACTGATCCTTTAACTTTCAAAGAATCATGGAATAATTCAGGTTGTATCTTGAAGGTTTCTACTCCAAACCACTGCCCAAAGCAGGGCCAGCTCTGGGGCCAGACCAGGCTCCTCAGGGCTGTGTCTGCTTGAGTCTTGAAAATCTCCGGGGATGGGGACAGCACAGCCTTTTGGGGCAACTTGCTCTTCTGCCTGTCTGCCCTTATGGGGAAAAAACTTCTTGTACCCTGCCTAAATCTCTCTTCTTGTAATTTTGCCCATTGCATCTTGTCCTCTCCCCATGCATCACTACGAAGAGCTCAGCTCCATCTTCTTGATGACCCCTTGTAGGCAGTGGTACTGTTAAATGCCCCCCAAACCACCCTTTCTCCAGGCTGACCCAGTCCAGCTCCTCATGGGACAAGTGCTCCAGCCCCCAGCACTCCCCCCTCTGAGCCCCCTCCAGCTTGTCCATGTCTGTCCTGTGCTGGGGGCCCCAAAACTGGACACAGTATGTAGATGTGGTCTTATGAGTGCTCTGTAGAGGTGAATAATCCCTTCCCTCGATCTGTGGGACGTGCCCCTGTTCATACAGCCCAAAGTACTGTCAGCCTTCACATCTGCTAAGGTGTACAGTGGACACTGGCTGAGTTTGCTGTCCACTGGGGTCCTCCAGTTCTTTCCACCAGAGCTGCTCCTCAGTGGCCATTCCTGGCCCACCTGCTGATGCGTGAATAGTCCTGTGCTCCCACATTTTTCATTCCTAGCTTACGCTGAACTCTCCTTTTTCATCACATCTTGCAGGTAAATGGCCTTTTCCAAACCCCAGGCCAACTGCCCACATTAATCGTTGTTTCTTCTTTCTTTTGAAGGTGAGCTATGTATTTTTGTGCTGCTGTAGGCCACAATGATTCAAAACACAAGCCCTCTTCTAAAGCTTTGGTGTCTCTGTCACAGTTTCTTCCTTACCTGCCTGTCTGAAATACCTTATGACAAGCCTTTTATTCATTTGAGAGTTATGCTTGATATAGTCATCATCTCCATCTGACCTATCCACTGAATTTACTTCCAACAGCACAGGTTTTTTTTTTTTTTTTTTTAAAAAAGTGCTGCATTTATAAATCCGGCTTGAGTTATTCATCCTCCACACGCATGTCACTGACTGAATGTCACTGTGATCTCATCACAGACTGACTGGCCAGATAGAGTTATGCTTCCCTGAGAAAGGAGAGAGACTGCAAGCTCCCCAGCACAGTGAAGTTTGCAGGAGAGACAAAGTAATCCATTAGACACAGCAGCTCTGTCTTTCCCTTTCTTCACTGCTTGAAGCACGGCATCAAAGATGGGAAAGAAAAAAGGTTTCTGTTCTTACTCACCTCCCTTCCCAGGCTCACAGTCTTATTATGATATCTGCCTGGAAATGAAGGGCAGGCGAGATACGCTGCCTTTCCTCTCTGTCGCAGGAGTTACTGGCATCCACAACCTCCTGTACAAACCTGAAGGAAGCCGGTCGTACCGACACTTTGTGCTGCCCTTCGGTGGAGAATATGTGTCACCCAAAAGACTGCCAGACAAGCTCTTGTCATTGTTACTCTGTCTGGCATAACAAGTGAATTGCATTTGGCATTTCTGAGTGAAGGGCTGATCTGGATAAAAAGCCACTGGACTTCTCATGCTGAGAGTCCAGTGGCCGTCTGTGAACCAGGTTTCAACTTTTTTTTTCATTAGTAGCCTAAATATTGGATATTAGGAAAAATTTCTTCACTGAAAGGATTGTCAGGCACCAGAACAGGCTGCCCAGGGAAATGGTTGAGTCCCCATCCCTGGAGGTATTTAAAAGACGTGTAGACATGTGCTTAGGGACATGGTTTAGTGGTGGACTTGGCAGTGCCAGGTTAACGGTTGGACTTGGTGATCTTAAGGGTCTTTTCCAACCTAAACAATTCTATGATTCTATGAAGATCATCTTTACCACTCTCATGACAGGTTTATTTGTTCAGAGGTTTTTAAACTGATGAGTTTACATCCCTACCAGCCAGAAACCCTCTCTTTTTTTGTTAAAGGTTTCTCCCTGGGAAAGGGCTACTTCCCAAGTAGACGAACTTAGGAAAGAGGGTGCAATTCTGCCGTCACTCTACATCCTGGTTAAAAGCTCATTCTCTTTGCTCTTCATAGACTCCCAAAATCAAGAGTTTCCTTGGCTTGCAAAAGGTCATTAGGATTATCAACACAAAATGACTTCCAGCTCATCCATGCGTCAGACCCTTTGTAGCTTCTGACAATCAGGCCACCACTGAAAAATGGCTGGGGTAAGAAGACCCGAGAGGAAAACATAGCTGGCTTGGTGGTTCAGTCTTCAAGAAAAATGCTGAGAGGTGAAACAATAATCAAGTCTCTGCAATGTTTTACAAGAGAACAAGTCTCTCTTGTACTCATGAATGTCAGTTGAAATGACCTTTTAAAACTGACAATATGTCATGGTTCAGGGAAAAACAGGAAAATATATTATTTCGAATTGAGAATGTCATAAAAATGTTAGTCAGAATCTTTGGATTTGAAAAAATTTGTTATCTTTGCCACTTTTCTTCAAATTATGAAGATGGGAAAGTGCTGTATTATATAAGGCTTTGTGATTTGAAACAGAAGAAGAAAAGAGTTCAGGAGTTTGCAGTGGCTTGTGGTTTGATTGATCACTTTTTCTCTGTAGCACACATTAATGACTGTACTATTCCCATAAATTCTTCCTTTGACCTTTCTGTCAACGTACGTATGACAAAATGACAAGTGCATTTCTCACAGCTTTTGGACCAAGAACAGATTGTGTATTACCCCTCGAGAGCCTGGGCTAGCATTGCTCCAAATGTTTTTCTTTTATGTGGTAGCCTAAATCCTTTATTCTCCAGCCCTTCAGGATCCATGTTTAATATTGGTCCAACGGGTGTTTTTGATAAATATTTATATTTCACGTAAATGTTCAGGTATTTCCTTTTTTAATTACACTCATGAGTTCATGAATCTTTCTAACTTAATTCTAAGCTTTATGAAGAAACCCCCTTAGTATATGGAGAAAAGGTCCATCTTAGATTCTGTGTGCAAAATAAATTTATTTGAAACTACCATAATAGTTGTTCTTACGTTTTATGCTAAAAGGCAACTTAAAATCAATTTGTCATTTTCTTCCAAAGAAACGATGCCTGCAAGCTCACAGCTTACACAAATCATGGTACACCCAATGGAAATGAAGACATACTAAGAAATGATGGTGCTGTTGCAGTTGTAAACTGTTGTTGCAAACACCAGTTCTTATCCAAATGGAACAGTTGATTGGACTGTTTTTCATGCTTGCTGGATGAGATTTTAGAGCAATCTGTGGTATGAACGCTGCAGGCTTGTGACTGGGTGGCCATAGCCATGTCTGTGCGTTCACATTAACATGCTGCCCTATGCACCCTAATTCACACTGCAAACGCTTTGGGGCAGGGAGACTTGGAGCTTGGGAGAGCAGTGACCGAGCAGACCAGGGCAGAAGGTGGGTCAGTGCTGACCGGCCCAGGTGGAAGCTGGCTACCCAACCCTGCAGGTCTGCTTGCTGGATGCCTTGCTGTATTTGTTTCTGTGGCACATTGATCTCCAGACCATTTTCTTCTGCCAGGAAAAAATGAACAACAAAGTCTGGAAAGTTTACTGTGAGTCTTTGATTTACTGATAATTAAAAAAGCAGCTAATTTAGATTGTTCAGATATGAAGATACACTGACCACATTAAAAGTTTACAGATGGTGACTCATCACATGTGGTAACAGGATGACTTTTGGTCTTGCTTTGGTATCTTTCTTTGGTGCTATAAACAGTACTGAATAAAGTAATGTAGGTAATGATATACAGAGTGGATTTCTTATGAGGAACTCCAAATAAAAGAGGGACAGAACTTCAGATGGATCTGTAGTCAGATCTGGCAGTAGTGCTGTTAGTTTACATGAGCTGAGAGCTTCACTCTGATTTTTGTTGAGGAAAAACATCAGTGCCAAGAGCATTAAATATTAACCTCAGAAAAGGCTTCAGAAAAGTGATGTGTTGCCAGCTGGTGTCTTTAGTAGATCTGTCAAGGGAGCACTGGACCAAAATTGGTAACTGATCTTTTTAGGGTCTTAGTAACAATACCACTACTTTGATGTTCGTCCCTTAACTAGAAAAGCAGTGGTGAAAATGGTATATTCAAGGGTATACTTGAGCAATTGTGTAATAAGGACAAAGTAAAGTACACAAATGCTGGAGATTTCCTGTTGGAATAAAAATGAAATTGCAGAATTTTCAGCTGGATATTGAACATACAATGGTAGAGGTTTCTGAAGTCACCACATTAGTTTTGTTTTGGCTGATACCTAATTTCAAGAAGCCAAAAAGAGGTAAGAACTATAGGTAGGAAGGCACAAGGATTTTTCTTATCTAGTGAACTCAGCTCTGTCAAGAATGTGCCCCATATCACAAAAAGTGGCAGAAAACCGTTTGTTGTTATCTAAAATAGTGCTAGTAAGTCTTAAAACCTCTAAGCAGCCTGAGAGCTGTTTTGGATTTACGTTTTACTTTCAGATATGCGTGGTAAATTGTGCACAAGATAGAGGATGGAAGTTGTATACAAATTCAAATTATGCAATGTATCTTTAAGGAGCGTGAATTCAAATTTTACTGCTGTTGTAGACGCCTGAATGTGTTGGCATTCAAGGCACATCCATATTTGCAGTGCTGGGCAGCAATCAAAAAGTGCATAATGCAGAAGGACGACATTTGAAAAGAGCAGGTTTGTTTCACTAAATGATAAACTGACACCTGGAAGCTAAATATGCTTCTGGTTTGACTTCTGATTTCTGCTAAATAAAAACTTGGTTCCTGTTCAGTATTACCATTGGGTGAACAATAACCAGGAAATAAACAATTATTGCACATAATGAGCAGAGTAACTGGGTTTTTTTTCCTAAAAGAAAAGCTTGCAACTCACAGACATCTCAGGCACTTCCAAGATGGACGAAGGCTGTAAATGATGCCAAAGATACTTTGCTGCTGCAGCACGTACAGTGGGAATGAATTGGGACAACGAAGAGACACTTAAGGGGGGAGACAACTGAATTCTTGCAGTCTTACAAGTCAATGTCCTGGGACATTTCTGCTGTCTGTTGAACTTCTGTGCTCAAATACAGCACATATTGCTGCATAGATAATTCAAAGAAGATGAAGAACAGAAGAATCAACTGGTATTAGGTACAGGGAATATTTAAAAAAAGAGAGAAGCTTCAGTTTACATTGCTGACTCCAGGAATAATAAAAGCAAGACTGTTGTGGAACAAAAAGTGGGGAGTTTAACTTCTGGTTTTGGTTACTAAGCACTGTAGGGCATTGATAAAAGTTTTACAAATGCAAAAATAGGCGAGTGCATTATTCATAGCAACCCCTTTAATAGCAGACACAAAGTATCCTGGAAGATGGTGACCGACAGCTTCCAGCACAAACGTCCTTCCAGATGTCACCTGCCAAGACCCCCAAAATCAAGAGACTGTCTTAAACATAATATGATTTTTAAAAGTAATCATTTATGGACATTTTTACTGGCCTTATGATGTCTAAGCCTTTCTTTTTTGGTTTTGATTTCAAGCTTTTCCATACAATCCTGAAGGCTAGAAGCTTCCTTTCTTTAAATTCAAGTTGAAATTTCCATGTAAGTAATTGGTTCCTGGAACTGAAGCTTTAAAAAAAGTGCTAACTGCCAGAAGGCCTGGAATAAGCTCACAAGAGCTGATAACACTGAGAGTTATATGAGCAAGTGCCATTCGTTGCTCGGGGATTCACTTAGCAATGGAATTTTAGGAGCATGGAAAGATGCTCCTTAGAAGTCAAATTCAGTCAAGAAGAGTTCAGATGGGAGAAAGCAATAACAATGGTAATGACATAAATGTAAAGTCAAAGAGAGCTGCCAGTGATGCTGAGGATAATTAATTCACAGTGTGAATTAATTTGCTGTTTGGACTGTGTCGATAATTACTTGCAACAACGTCCGAACTATATTTTCTTGATTGAGACCTTCATACTTTAGTCTCCTAGCAAGATAGGTCTACTACAGAAGTGAGTCTTGCAAGTTTTAAGAGGATTTAAAGGTGAGGTTCCAGAAAAAGGTATTTTCTATCATTGCTGTTAATATTAAATGCTCTTTTGAACACGTAATTTTTTATAGACATTTCTGTTAAAAAAGCATTCAGGTTTTCCTTGAAACAAACCCCTGAAAATTCTTTAGTTCTTACTGGCAGGAAAGCATTCAGCATCTTCAGTAAATGAATTTTCAGTTTTTTTCAGCTAAAATATAAAATAATCAGCAAAAATATTTTTTTTTCCATAAAATTGTGAAAAATAAAACCACAGGCTCTCCTTTAGGGCAAACTCAGACTTAAAAAACCTTCTCTTTCTCCTCAGATATGGAGTATCAAAACCTGGTCCAACTCAGATTTTCAACATCAGATCCCGACTTCATTTCAAATACCATAAAGCTACAGGCTACGTTGTTATTCTGGTTATGTGTTGAGTCCAGGCGAGTTTCTCCACTTGTGGTATCTGATCAAAATTGCTCTGCACATCACACCATAGTTTGTTCGTTTTGGTGCTGTCTCCAGTGAGAGTCCTGGAGACCTCTGAGCTTCACAGACCGTGCAGGTACCCCATGTTTGGGGGGCAAGGGCAGCCAATCCCAGCTGTGGTGACCGTGCAGAGGACACCCAGGCACATGAGCCAGGAGAGAGCCAGATGTCCCAGCCTGGACCATAAAGGGACCATGAGGTGGATTCTGAGGGCTGCCTGTAACTCTGGAGGTGTAAGCCAAAAGCTGCCTGACCAGAAATGAGAGCGTTATGTGCGATGTGCTTGTCAGAGAAACCGTGCTAAGAAGCACATCTTACCATGGACACGTGCCTCTAAGCAGCAAAGGTGATGGAAGTGCCAAGGGAGAGGATGAAAACAGTGGCCCGGGATCAGTGTGATTCCAGCCAGGCTGTGGTGGTCAAGGTGACCAGCTGTAGTATCATGTTATGGCCAATGAAACATTTCACAGTTAGGAGGAAAAAAGTTAACTAACTTAGCCAGCAAGTCTTGCATTTCAAACTTTTGAACTGATCGTTTATGGTTACCCCTAGACTTTAAGATTTTAGAAATAACTGTTCATGCTCTTCTACATATTATTTGTATTCTTCAACTGGAAAAGGAAAACAAGGTTTCCTGGTTTTTGGCTCACCATCATTTCTCAAGTTTGCATGAGCCAGTTATTTGGAATTGACATTGAAGTAAGCCGAAATGAAGAAACTCTCTTCTTGGCACCTGCAGAAAAGACTAGCCCTGCCAAGAGCTGGTTTACTGCTTCAACAACAGCTAAGGTTTGGTGCTTGTTTTAAACCCATTTGATTTTAAAAGAGAAGCAAGTGTGTATTTGTTTAAGGATTATTTTAATTAAATTTGATTGTTTATATATATTATATTTAGGACTAAATACAGCTTGTGATAATTTCAAATTTAATTGTAAACAGTTTAATCAAGATGAAGAAAATGTTGAGTCTTTTAAATGCAATTAAAACAAAAGTGGTTTTTTTCTTACATATTTTTAAATCAATCTTGCTACCAGGCAGGAGGTAAGTACTGTGTACAAGATGCAGTATTTTTACAGTGGACTGGGCAGTAAAAGGTGGCCCTGAACATCTGACCTTAAGAGCTAGACTGATTTCTTCCCCTCTTGAAGACAGAGGCATACTTCAAGCAAGCAAGGTCTGTGTTTGTGGGTCAGGGAGTAAATGTCTGGTTGACAGTGTACCTGGAGTGGTGCAAGGCTCTCTGGGATGCTTCTTTGGCTCTGAGAAAAGATAAAAACTGTTCTCTCTTTTTCCATCTCTGTTAAGGGTGAAAACATCATGGTAGATGATTAGTTTTTGGAAGGTGAACGTTCTGGGCAACCCTGAGGTTGGCCCAGCACAGCATGCTTCCATAGGGCAAAGCGTTTGCCTGGTACATGAAGAAATTGCTGTAGACCAGCATGGGGAAGACGAACAGGGGTGGAGGTAGATAAGAAAACAACAGACTAAACCAGCAGCTTTCTTCAGCAGCAAGAAGAAGCCCTGAGGAGCAGCCTTGGTGGCAGCTGCTGGTTAAGAGCCCAAGGAGAGGACCGAAAGCAGCAGTCCCACCTTTCTGTGGGATGTGGGTGACATCAGGCAACAGCAGGACAGCTGCAGAAGTAAAACCAAACACAAATGAAGGGTAGTGAAAAGCAGGCAGTGCCCTGGAAATGTGAGGGTGCTGGCACAGTGCGGGTGGCGTGAATGTGTGCCCATGGCCAGCACTAAAGGCAGGAGCAACACCAAGTCCCAGGGCAATCTCCTCAACCTCCACGGATGAATTTGGCAAAAGGGCAGAAACAAATTCCCCACTGTCAGCTCAAGCTCAGAAGACCCAGGAAAAGGGCTAAAGGAACAGTATATTGAAAGTGCTGTGCCCACATCTGTTATTGCATCTGGGGACACTTTGGTTTCCAGGGAAAGAAAGGGGATCTGTGGCAGCTCCATAGCACATGCCAAGCCTCACGGGTCCTCCAGGGCCACCACGCCAGGCATTATGGACACACCTTGGATTAAGCTACTAACCAGCTCTGGCTGTGGTAAGTCAGTAGGTGGCTGCACACAAATCAAGCCAATAAAAGTTGTTAGAAGAAAATATTCAGCAATTTGCATCAAGCTGGGAGAGGTCTGCAGGGAGGAAGTGTTTGGAGGAGGTGTGGTGGACTCAGTCTGTAGGTACCTGGGTATGGTGCTAGCTGCAGTTGAAGTGCTATATTTGTTTTCTTACTAGGAAACCAGCTCAGCTTTACAAGCTCAGAGCCTTTTCTGTTATTTCCCCAGTGTGCAGTACAGGACATAGCAATCACCTCGGTACCTTTCTCATGCAAGTTGTTGCAAATGTCCCATTACGTTTCTCCTGTATTTTTCAAGGTAGTGCCAGTAATTTCTTCAGTCAGAACAGGCCTCCCCTCTATTACAGTGAGACGAAGAGATTTCCTTTATGCATGTTTTTGCTAGTCTGGTTTTGGGGAGCACCCAGGCTTGAAATGAGGTAAAAGCTTTAACGAGTGCTAGAGCCGTCTGGCTGATTTTAAGAGGTTTGCAAAGCTTTAATCCTTCAGCTAGAGACTTAAGGCATACTTCTGTCATACTGTATAAGCTGTGAACTGAGGGAGCTTTGCTGGGTGGGGAAGGAGCAAAGACAACTGAAATTCCCATCACTGATCTGGCTTCACAAAACCAAGCAACCCAGGACTGGTATGGCTGTGTTCCTGCTGATTAACGCCTTACCCTTTCCAGGTGCTGGGGACTTGGGGAATATGAAGCCTATTGCAGCCCCTTTTACTTACCCCAGTGGTTCCACTGAAGTTACCTGCATGCATAATGCTGCTGTTATTGTAGTATTTATTAAAAGAAATGTGCCAGCTGGATTGGGGTGACTTTCGAACCAGCTAAGTTGGCTAAGTCAAGAACCTTTTTCTTCCAGGAGTACTTATTTGCAGAAAAACAGAACTTCTGTTTTTCCAGAAACCTTGACCATGCTGGTGCAGGTCTCCTTTTCCCATATGTTTCTTTACACACACTGCATGCTGCCCGTGGCCTGTTTTCTTTCTGTTTTAGAAAGTTTTTCTCTGCTACTGCTGTTTCATTTAAAACTCCTTTGGCTGAACCTAAGGAAGGGAAGCCTGCTGCCAACAGTGCCGTAAAGCTGAGACAAACAATTGCTAAATGCACAGAGGAAGTAAGCTGGGAAAACGGGAAAAAATTATGTTTGTTTTTGATCTTTCACTGCAGTCTTTCAGGATGGTCATATTAATAAGCCCCACATATGAACTTGATGGGATTCTTTTAATTACACCGGATGTACTCGGCTCTGTGCATCACCAAGGCCTTACAAATTTTCATGGTCCAGCCACCAGAAGTCTGCATGGATCAACAGCAAAAGGCAACTCAGCAAGCTGCATGGGAGAGCCAACTTAGAAAGACTGTGAAGACAAAGACAACAGATACAGAAGGAACAAGTAACTTAGTTATTCAAGAATGAAAAAAAATTGGGTCCCTGAAGTTTTGATTAGTTCACTTATGAACATTGGGAAGAAGCGAAGGAGGAAGGTACAGTAATTTATCAAAGTGAGGGAGCCTATTTCACGCATAAGGGATTGCACTATAAAAACTGTGAGGAGGGAATGAAAGAATAAAGCAAACAGGGAATAAAGTTAACATCACTGACAGAGGAGGGAAGGTAAGGCAGTTCATTAAGTGGGGTAAACGAGCCCACGCAAGTTCTGCCCTGATGCAGTTACAATGCTTTTGGTGAGATCTGTCATTTTTGTTGAGCTTTCTCTACAGGACAGTGCCTGGCTCCTCATCTGAGGAACTGAGATGAAGGCTGGATTGGCATTTCGCAAGGCTTTTGAGTCAAGGACAAGAGGTTTAAACTTGGTGCATGTGAAGAAAGTTGCAGAATCAGGCCTGAAGAGAGGGCAGGAATTGTAATGATGAAAATGAGGTTTTAAGATTGCCTTTTTTAATGAAACGAGATGTTCAGTGTTTCCTTCAGCTGATCAATACTTACTCACCCCTTTTAAGTCTTGTTTTCTCTATTATTCTATAATCAACAGAATGGAAGAAAAAAAAAAAAACAAGAGAAGAAGAGAGAAAGAGGAAAAAGGGGAGAGAGGAGGAATAAAATTACAAATTACATGCTCAACTTTAATTTTGAGTACTGTCCAAATTGTAAAAATATGAGTAATATGTTTCCCCTAAGAATATTTTTAAAAATATTTTTCATAGATTTCCATTTTTTCACATGGAAAAATTGTTAGTTTTCATACAATATTGATTACCTTTCTGAGGAAGTGCATTTTCTTCTCTCCTCATTGCCTTTGCAAAAATAGTACAAACAATTAAATAACATGTGGAAGGCTGTCTGAATATTTCTGCTTTTTGAGTCACTGCTATTGCAACCTAATAATATCTTTGCAATGGACAATGCAATCTGCTTTGTACTCAGTTCCTGCAGTGAACTGCAGTGAGTCTGCTTTCAGGAAGCTAAAAATGAATAATTAGCTTTGCCCCCCACCCCCCCAAAAAAAAAAACAAAACACAAAACCAAAACAACAAACCAAAAAAACAACTAACAACCCACAAAAAATCCCATGGCTATTTTTGCCCAGTGGATCTTTTGCTTGGGGTTCGTGAAGACTACATCTATACTAGTGGGAAAAAGTGGGCTTGGAAGTGACTGTGAACATGGGATACTCTGGCTCCCTCTTTCCTTCCTTCTCATCCAAGTAATGGCCTTACGGCTGTAGAGGCATGATTGTGGATGATCTGAAGCCTGAGTAGCATGAAGTTATATTGTTAGACATGTATCTGCAGCACCCTCTGTGCTCCAAAAAGCACACTCCAGACATGTCTGAGCTTTTGTATCCTAACTGGCTGGCTGTACACACTTCACAGTGGGATTTATGGACAGCCTCTGGGCTGACGGTGGAGACAAACCCAGGCTGGGATGGACATGCATCTCAGATGAGATAGCCTGTGTGTTAATCCATGCTCTTCAATGCATGGCAGTGGCTGGTTGAGGACCTGCAAAAGGAAGTGTTGCTCTGTGAAGCAGAGGCAGTGCATGGACTGCAGTCAATAAAATCTGAAGTGTAGTCTTTTCCTCTTGTTTCCTGAGAATGAAGCGTAGAAGTGACAGACTGACTTATCTGTCCCAAGATCTATTGCCTTGTACTTTTTCATCTTCAGCCCTTGGTGTCACTGGGTTTGCTGTATTAGCCTACTGTTGTATTAGCACTGTAAATGTTCTTTCCTGTTCCTCTATTACTTTCACACCTTCCTTTAGTGAAACCATTTCTTAATGTAAAGGTTTGGTAACTGACAAGACATCTTTTTTTTTTTTTCCCCTGGGGTTGCATCTTAAGTCCTAAGACTTTGTATTTTAAATGTCTTTGGAGGATCACACCTGGTACTGTCTCCTGACCATCAGGGTGTAATTGCAGAATCATAGAGATGTGGGATTGGATATGACCTCACCTCCTGCACTAGTCCCTTAGGTCCCAGTGACAGTATTAATTAATAGTTATGCATCTATGGTGTCCATCTTAATGTCTGCTTGCAGTACTGGTAGTTTAGAGAAGGATCAAATCATATTTTTCTTCCAAGGTAGGAGCATATAGATTTCCTAGGTATATTTTTTGAAAGATTGAAAATATATTAAACATGCAGCACATATTTTTATATTTTTTCATCCATCAATTTTATTCTTATCCAGTGTGAAAACTGTCAGACTGATACTTAGATTAATCTTCCAGGCTGCACACATCACCCGTAAATCACTCTGCTTCAATAGGGAAACCATTGGCTTGTGGAGCACTGGTGAGTATTTTTTATGGGCCGCCTTTTCCCTAGATGCAATAATCTGCCTGTCTCATCAGAGACACGCTGGCATAACTGACATATACTGAAGTGGCTGATCAAGAAAGACCTGCTATGAGGCAGGGTGAAGACAGGAGTGCGTACCCTCTCTGTCAGCTGACGCGGGATGAGGAGGTCTCACTTCCTGTTGCAATGTCTAATTACATATAAAAGATCAAGCAAAGAGAAATGATAATTCACAAACTACATGAAACAGGGGAAAGCCACAAGTTGGTGACAAGCACAGCGATATTTGCAACTCTACTTTCAAAGCACATTACAGAATGAATTCATTTATCTTCATGTTTTGAAAAGATACCATGCAACCCATACAACTTTGACCCCCAAAGCTTGAGCGCTGTGTACAGGGAAAAGATCAACCTGTTTAATTCATCCTTCACAAAAGAGGAGTTGTTCCCATGCCTTTACTTCATATGTTTTTTTCTTTAATTCCCTTGAAAAGCTATTCTACAGTCTCAGTGCTTTCAACTGATGCTCACTTTAAGTGTCTGTTTCTATCTTATTAGAAAACACACTTCACACAAGTAGCCCGTATATAATTTCATTCTCGGTATTTACAGCCTACAGAGGTTTGTATACCCTTTATATTCATGCTCCTGCAACCACTTTCTGGTAAAATTCTCCAATTTCCATATCTGGCTCTGTCAATCTTCTCTAAGACCATTGATTTCCATGAGGCTTGAGCTATTCCTTTTGCAGGGGAAAATGCTTACTGTGGTCGTCTCACACGTTTGCTGTAGGATGTATTTGAGTTTCAGATTTCATATGTATTAAACATCATCACTAATATGGAACAATTGAAATTTAGGTCCTTGTATTTAATGGTGGAGGTCTGAAGGGATCATCTTTCCATCCAATCTTCCAAATTTTAGGTTTGTATGTTAATAATATTTGGGGCCAAAAGCAACTAGACAAAATTCTGTGATTTTGTGATTTGAGGAAAAATCCTCAAGATTGTGAGGGAAGAAATGTTAAATGAGCATGAGAACAAGTGTAGGTATTTATTTCTATGTGGGGACTCAGATCTCATGAAGAAACCCTTGACAGGATGTTACCGGAGGCAGGTTTGCCCATTGCTGCTCAGCCGGATGATCCTTGTCCAGGTGGAGCACCACGCTAAGACACCACCTCCGTTTTGCTGGTTCCTGGGCTCCATTAGATGCTGCAAGCCCCCAGCCAGTCCCTACACACGTGGTGTGAATCACCAGTAATGGCAAAACCATTCTCCAGCCACACACTTCTCTTTCTTTGGAAGGTGTTGGTTTTTTCCTTACTCAGAAAGATAAGAAAACCTTTCCGCTAATATTTTCTCTTAGGTAATTACCTCATTTCACGTATGTTAAAAACAGTTAAATAATCACAGCCCTGTCTCCCTGCCTGTGATGTGAAGACAAAGAATTCTTAAGGTTAAAAGCAGTGAAAAGGTCAGAGCAGAAACTAAGTCAGATACTGTTAGGGATTTTTTTCTGGTTAGACAGAGCCTACATCAAAGAGGCCCTTAAATTAGAATTAAAGTTCATTTGCATATCTCCCTGACGGGGGAATGAACGGGCAAGAGACGAAAGGAGGAGAGGGAGAAGGACTTCAGTGACAGGAAGGGGAGAGAAAGCAGAGGATGAGTATGAATTCAGAGATGGGAAAGGGGAGCAGAAAGGGAAAAAGAAAACAGAGTGTTTCTGACGCTGTACACCCGTCCTTGTTAAATAGGTGAGAGGATTTTTGCAGGGAAGAGTCACTTCCATGGACCAATGTGAGATTTTACAACAAATAGGTAGGCAGATGCTGGTGTCTCTGAATGTACAATTGTCCCTGACCAAGGGGAAAACATATGTTTTTCCACAGGTCTATGTGCAGGCTGGGAAATCTCTGTGTAGCCAATATCCACATAATGCAGAATTATCAGGGAGGCTCTGGAGTCTAGAGCAGCATGTGGTTGGCATGAGGGTGAATGAGATTTCCATGAAGTTGTAGAAACACCTTCAGGGCTGGAGTGAAGCAAATGCATAGCAGAAGCAAGAGATGATGACCCTCTGGACTTCATGTCGTTTGAGAAGGGACGCAAGGTTTTTCATGAAACACTTATTCAGCATAGGAAGAATGGGTTTTGATTACTCCTGATCTTAGCAAGGTTTTTTCACTCAGTGAGATTGTTTTAGACAGTCATGATGAGCTGGATGTCTCACAACTGAGTTTGTTGCCAGGCTCTGGGAGGGCAGGTAACAAGATAGGGCTAGGAGGAGTAAGTCAGGTCTGGTCTACAAGGGCTGGGCTCGTACATCTGAACATGCACAGACATGCACACACATAACCACAAAAAGCAGTGAGATTCAGCTGAGGGCAATGCAAGAACATGCAGAGGCTCCTGGGGGGAGTGGGGGGTGAAGTTCAGTCAAGCTGGGTTTGCTGGGGTAGGGTGTGTGCTTAAAGCATACGTGCTGCCATCATGAATATTTATTGAATCAGCCCCCTCATACCTAGGCGTGCTGGCAATCATCCTCTCTAGATCCACAATTTACGCCCTCCTGCCACTAACTGCACATGAGCTGAGACCCCATTTGGCAAATTTCTTTTGAAATTTTGATTTATATGCTCCTAAAAAATCTTTATTACACTTCTCCCTTCCAGACAATTTACTTTGTTCAATATGTTTGGTTGTTGGTTGGGGTTTTTTTTTAAGTTTAATTCCTACTTTCCATTTTTCAGTATTTATTATGCCAGATTCCCATGGGGCTGTGACTGGCAGGTGGGTCACAATATACATAACTGATAGGCCCATCTGTCTTCCTTTCACTGCATGCTCTCCTCTTCTTTCTCTTTCTTTCTTTCTTTCTTTCTCTCTCTCTTTCTTTCTTTCTTCCTTTCTCTCTCTCTTTCTTTCTTTCTTCCTTTGCATGTGTCATAAACTGTCAACTATAGGCACAGTCCTGCATGAGGACTAACAGACAGGTAGCAGCAGCCTGAGAGGAGGCTATCAATATATAAAGGGGATTTAGTCACCTCACAGTAGGTTATGAAAGCAAACAGTTTCATAATGGCTTGCATTATTTCTCCTCAATATTTACAATCTTTACCTTCCATAACACATGGAATCAAACAGAAACAGAACGGTGCTTTTGAGAAAAATGCGAGAAACATCTTCATTTTCTGTTCCTTTTTTGTTCTTTATTTTGGCTCCTTATCCTCCAGCATAAGAGCTCCCTCTTTTCTTAGGCTCCCCAATACCCAAGGATTCCAGTTCTGGGGAAAAAAATAGATGCTAATACACTCTGAAAAAGCAATCAGCCTCTGAAAAACAGTCCGCCTGGCTTCTGTTCTCAGTAATGCTTCCCACCTGAGATTTTGGGAGCTCTCAGCTTGGTTATGTGCCTGGTTTTTAATTTTAGTAAAGGAAAAGTGAAAGTTCAAAGTGCTGCAGCAGCTGTTCGCGGTGGAATGCAAGCGAGAGCTTGCAGAGACCAGGGGCCAGCAGGGTACCGAGGGGCCTGATCCTGCAGCCTGCCTTGCACATGGAGTGTGCTGGCTGACACCGTGCCCAAGCAGTGTGGCAGAGCATCAGGCTCCCAGTAAGGAAAATGCAGAAAACTGCCCCCGTCCTGCCAGGTCGGATGCTCACAGGGTGTGCGACGGCAGGGTGACATGGAAATCTGTGGCTCCCAGCATCAGCATGAGAAAACAAGGGATGGCAGGCAGCGTGATCAGGTGGGAATCTGGCCTCTGAGGCTCTGTGCCTCCATCCAGCACTCCTTGAAGGTGCTGGCTCAACGGCCTGAAGCTTCAAGCCCTGCAAGCCACATCAGGGCTGGGGGCAACACTTAGCAACATCAGCTGAATGGCAGTTGGCCATTTCTCACTCTCCTTTATTGTCTGTATATTATGCTTTGTGGCATGTTTTGCCTTTTGTTTTTTACCTTGCTGTTGGTTTTAACTTGCATCATTTATTACCATTTTACTCAGCAACCCCCAAAAACTGAAAATGGAAAGAGTCATCCCACACTTTTTCAGCTCATACTACAAAAAAAAAAAAAAGGCAACGAAAAAATCCAGCAGCCTGTCTTTAACCTTTGGTAACCCTGACATTCTTTGCGCTAAAGTGTCTGATATTAAAGCAGATTGCTTTCATGCCTACATAAGTAATATCATATGCTTCACATCAGCCTATGCTCAGGCTAGCTGAATTCCCACTGTATTATTGCCTGTGAACGTACACTTCGTGCATACTAATAATGGCCTATCTGAACCAGCTTGCCTTTCAACTTTTTGAAAAGGAATTTTATTGGTTTGTTGGATGGCTAGGGCATAGGAATATGGTTTAACGAATGATGGTAATGCTTGTGTCTATTAGTGCTTGGCAAGTCATGCCAGAGAGGTAGAGCTGAGAAGAGAAACAGCCTTAAAAGCCTGCTAGAATTACTGAAGAAATGGTGTACATGTCCCTCCCCCCACAGCTGCTAACCAAGATCTTGTCCGATCTTGGCGTAGTTAAAGTGGTGCTTAAGAGGACTTCTACATTTTGTTTTGTAAGCAATGTGTTTGGACCTTTTTCTTTTTCTTTCTTTTTTTCTCTTTAGTTGGTAGGTGTTAAAGGGAAATCCATCTGAAAGAACTTTAATACCGATGTGATTATTGGGATTGTCAGGTGGTCTGTATTTGTGTGAGAGAACTCTTTTCAGTCCTGCAAGTATTGCCTCTCAGTTCTTCATCCTGCCCCAAGTGCTTCTCCTTGAGACCTTTCTTTGCCTCTGTCTTGCTCTGATACACCCGTTCCAGTGTTAGAGTCTGCTCTGTTTTACAGGGGACATGGCCCATATTTCTGCACTGCGGGGCAATACATCTTGTACATAAACACAGAATCTGGCCCTATGCTGTTATTAGCGAGGTTCTCTGTTTTTTCCCTTCTACCTTCTAAAAGCCTATGCGTGCTGATTATAATCTTACAACCCACCTTTTGGGGAGCTTCAAGATGGTTCTGTTGTTGTTCCAGCATCCAAACCCAAGTGATTTTCTCACATTAGAGGTGCACTGCCAAGTAAAATGAGGCCCTTTCTCCCACCCAGCACATCAGGAATTCACCTGTGCTTAAGATGATGTGTGACGATGTCTCACCTTTAACCTTTTTTCCATAGACAGGGCTTGCGTTAACTTCCGTAGCTCATTACTAATTTGGCAGGCTTCATCTAGGTTATATACGTACATATATATGTGTGTATGATATACATAAGATACATATATATCCTGGCAAAAATCTTTCCTGGTAGAGATACAAGTTCCCTTGTTTAGAGCTAGGGAGGTATAAAGAGTTGGACCACAGGTCCACCTAGGTCCTCTCTTAGGCAGTAGCCAGTAACAGTTTTGGGGAAAAGATGGGGAAGCAGGAGAATCACAGAGCGATCTTTTTCCTGACATTATTCCCAGGTTCGAGCAATCTATTACTTGAAGATTTCCTGGCTTCCCGGACAAGGATCGTCTTGTTCTGTAGCTACCACTGGAACTATCCTCCATAAATTGTCAAATTCCCTTTTTAACTCATTCAGTTAGGTCTAGTGTTAGGCCAACATTGCTATTTCAGTCACTAAATAAATAGGGGAAAAACCAGCCATTGAAGCATTAAACATGATCATAGTATCCTATAGTGTAGCCTCTGATCACTGTCCGCATATGGATGTACTGACCAAAAAGGAATGTGTCTGGTCTTGATCCAGAGTGTAAACCACAGGTAAAATGCCTGTATTGTCAGCTCAGGTAAGAATCTTGATGTATTTTCTTATCTTCTTTCCACTGAAGTGTCAATGATGCACCATTAGAGGTAGGATATTAGCTTTGTTTGACAAATTTCAGGTCCAATATTGTTTGTTTCAGTGGCCTTTTAAGAACTGATAGATTTTGGCGAGGGAGGGGGAAGAGATGGTAGATGAATGGGCCATGAGATTGCTTTCTGTTGCTGAAAAAGGAGTAAGTGCAATTTTTTTTTTGTTTCCTCTACATGAGCCAAATGCTAACTGCTCTTCATTCTGTGCTGAAGTTTCTATTGTGTAAGTAATCATATGGGCATATTTAAGTACTGGGCTTTTTTGAGTTAAACCCCATTCAGACTGTTATGACTGTGTGTAATCTTTGAAAGACGGGTGGGGAGGGGGAAATCTGTTCTTCAGAAAAGAATCATTTTTATACAGAAAACTATAGGGTTCTTATCTTTGATCTAAGTAAGCACAACTGTACCATGTCAGCAGCATATTAGTGCCAATGCGTGTGTGTTGTACTTTTTAAATGCTGTTTCAACATGTGTCATTGGATCTGTGTTCCTACAGGCTCACAACAACCTGCACCCTGGTAACTACATGTTGATTGAAGCACCCTTATGAAAAAAGATATAAATGTTTGTGGTTAAGGTGATAACCCTTTTGTTTTCTCTGTAATCCATCACAGGGCTTGTCAACCCTGACAGCTTGAGTGGATTTTTTTGAACACCTCTTTATCTGACAGCTTCATGCATCATAAAGCAGCAAATAGAATTAGATCAAAGTCTAAGAGTCACTGTAGGCTTGGTAAGGTATGCAATCCTGTTTGTATCTTTATCCAGGCTTTGACAGTTCATTTTAACTGGCAACAGGGGGAAGGAGGAAGAAGGAGGAAAGTTTCTTTTTCTTTTAAGAAGGTACAGTAGTGCTGCATTTTTAAACGTACACTGCTTTCACGTATCATTTCCCCTTGACATCTGTGATTCCCTGTGTACTGTAGCATGCTATGTATATTTTCAGAATGCTCAACAACAGCAGTCACATTCTCAAAGCAAAGGCTTAACCAGTATGTGAGACCATGTACCCATATGCTTTAATAATCCTGACTTTTGTTTAATATCAATGGCAAAGATTGACAGAGCTCACTTTAAACAATGGAATATTGTCCATCTGGTACATGCCAGATTCTATGAATTACTGTGATGGATAACAGGTTTACCAACAGTCCACCCTAAACTCACAGGATACAGCCAGCATTTACTTATTAAAGAAACAGCATAAGGAGAAGGGAAGGGAAGGGAAGGGAAGGGAAGGGAAGGGAAGGGAAGGGAAGGGAAGGGAAGGGAAGGGAAGGGAAGGGAAGGGAAGGGAAGGGAAGGGAAGGGAAGGGAAGGGAAGGGAAGGGAGGGGAGGGGAGGGGAGGGGAGGGGAGGGGAGGGGAGGGGAGGAGAGGAGAGGAGAGGAGAGGAGAGGAGAGGAGAGGAGAGGAGAGGAGAGGAGAGGAGAGGAGAGGAGAGGAGAGGAGAGGAGAGGAGAGGAGAGGAGAGGAGAGGAGAGGGAAAGGGAGAGGAGAGGGAGAGGGAGAGGAGAGGAGAGGGAGAGGAGAGAAAGGAAGACGAGAAAAAAGAAAAAGGAAAAGCCTAGTTCAGTAAAAATCTCCAGGGAACAAACCGAAGCCATGATTTGAAAAACTGGGTATCTAAAGTTATCTACTTTGGTCTGTGTTGTTGTATCTTGTTTTTCAGAACTGTTGAATAAATGGTGACTCTTGATGAATAACATAGGCAAACCCAAGGATTTATGCCAAAGCTTTTAGAGGTGCCATATTCCTTGGGAGTCTGTGGTGGAAGAGAGTGAGGGAGCTTTCAGGTCTTTTTACTCTCAGGCATATGGTGCATAAATATGAAATTAGGTAGCCTCCTTTCCTTCCATCTGAGACCTGCACCTGACTGCTATTTTTTTCTTTCATCATACCATTTGATGAGATGCCACATTAACATGGAAACAATAAGCTGTATTTGTTTAATGGAACATGGAAACAATGTCCAAACACAATGGTCCGATGAAGGGAAGAAGCAGGACCAGACGGATGCTGCCTTTGGCACAGCAGAGGAAGATGTGCCAGCTCTATAATACAGGCTCCTATGCAGAAGCTGCTCTGAGGGTGCTTGTTAGGGAGGAAAGGGTCGGAGGGGGAGAGGCTGCTCCTCCTGGCTCTTTTCCCTTTGAAGGCAATGGCTTTCAGGGAGGATGTTCATGCTGCCACAGAAGGTTGGCCATCCTTCTGCCTTTGCTCCTCCAGGCTGGCTCTGTGCCAGAGGTGCTGCAGAGGTGCAGAGAGTGCTCATGGGAGCTCCTTCCTACTGACTTCTGCAAGAGACATGTGGCCAGACCAGAGCAGGGTTGGGGGAGCAGTGTGGGGCAGTGAGGACAGCAACTACAGTAGTAGGGAGCCATGCTTCCCCCTCTCCCATACTGCAGCAGCATAGCTGGAGCTGGATACAAGGAGAGGCCAGCCATCTGCTCGCACGTCCCTCCTCCCAGGAAGCTCTATCAGACTTCTCAGTGCTACGTCCCTTGTGCATCCAAGCCCTTCCTTCTGGCAGGAGTTGAAAGAAAACTTGGGGTCACCACCTGGCCTTACTGAACCAAATGTTGTCATATGACTGCCCCAAGGAAGAGTGAACTTTTGTCAATCATCTGTTCTTCCGTCAGCTGCTCTTTCCTAAAACTGTTTTAGCAAACCTTTTAGAAGAAGTTTAAACTCCAGAAAAGTGAGAAAGCCTCTTCCAAAGAGATGTGGGAGGTTTCCGACTAAAAAGAGTCCTTGAAAGAAGCAAAATGTCCTCTGGACTCCTATACTTACACACATTGGTCCAGTGTTGGAGCAGTGGTTTCTGTCAGTGGTTAGAGGCCAGCAACGCTTCACCCATGACCAGTCCCAGGTTGGTGTCAACACAAAAGCTTTTCTTGTGAGAACCCACAACTGTTTCTACCATATTGTGGGATATCATGGGCATCTATTCCGTAATGTCCCCAAAGATCTGTGTACCAAGGGCACCTCCTAGTTTTTCTGTATAAAGTGCTTAAGCCGTTGCATCATGAGAGAGACCATCCATTTCAGCAACCCTCACGTACGTGCCTGAGTCCCTCAGGTGTTGCACTGTGGCACAAGGGAAGCAGTGCAGGACAGAAATGGGCATGGCACCTAGAACTTCTGAGGTGGTCCCTGACAGGATGGAATGGACCCTGACCAGGGCTGTCTGCAATGCCTAACTGAACAGCAAGGAGCTCAAAACATTGGCCAGACTTCCTCCTGTTAGTCCAGCAAAGCTACATCTATCTAGTCTGACAAGAGGTCTGACTACATTTTAAATCACATTACATGAATTTGAAGTTTACCTCAAACAGCTGAGAACCACGTACATTACACCTACTGCCATAGCTCCTTAGCAGAAGGCCACAAACACCAACTCCTGCTAGGATTTTTCACTTCAGGCAATATTAGGGTGCAGCCATTTGAGGTGACTTCATGAAGACGATGTGGCCAGCAGGAATGGGTGGCCATTCAGACCCACTGAGCCTCGTGTCAGCCCACGATGTCTCTCCCACTTCAACATCTATGAGCAAGTTGCCTGAAAACTTCTCACTGATGTGTTGTGTCCTACTTGCCTCGACACAACTGAGCCAGCTGAGCTACCCCCACAGATGAAGAGGCAAGGTGGCCGATGGCTTTCCCTTTGGGGTCACTATGACCATACTGAACAGTCATGGTTGAACTGCCTCTGGCTTTAATGGCAGCAATCACAAACAACAATCGCTAACGAGCTTTGTTAATGCAGTCTGATTTTTCCAAGTGTGCATTATTCCCTGAATTTACACTGAAAAAATTTAAGTACGCGTATAGGCTGGGAGGCTTGCAGCTCTTCACATCTTACTTCAAAAGGCCCTTAGGAACATGAGAGATGTTACGGGGGGGATTTCTTAACTATTTCTGACTTTTTTTTAGTAATATTAACTCAAATTAATTAACAGATTTGCCTTTGCCTTAGAAAAATGAGTTTTGACTCATAGGCTAGGCACTGTGGAAATGGAAAGGATACCCTCAGTGCTAAAAAGACATGACCAATAGCACCTCCAGTCTGTGCATATGAAAGTCCTTCAAAAATCGTTACTTCCAGTCCTATGGAATACTTAGACTTTCATCTCAGTAAGTAGGTCCCAGTGGAAATATTTGGGAATAGTGGGGGGAAAATGAAAATAAATTCTCTTTCTATACAGTTTTAAACATTAGTTTTCTTCCACTCGGAGTGTGTTAAAATATGAGCCTTTCCATGGCTCTTCTACCTCCTGCAAAATCTCTTTTAACTTTTATTTGTTATTTAAAAAGCCACAGGGTATATTCTCTTCTTAATACATAGGGATTTACGTGTGAAACTCCCTGTGCATCGAGGTGATAATATATCCCTTAATTGGAAGCTGTTTAATGCTCTCGATTTAACATTTTAATAGAAAAGTTACAAGCAGTCTGGCTGTGAGTGCAGCACTATTAAAATTCCCAGCCAGGACAGTAATGTTTTTTTCTTTAAGTGGCTTTTTATTTGCTAAAATTCGTTGCAGCTTTCATTACAAGTTGGGGCTACTTTTAAGTTTCACTCTACATTATGAAAAAGAAAATGGAGAACTTTAAAGCAATCCTAAGTCTCAAATAAAAGGAGAACTTAAAAGCATCTTTGCCATGTGTGTCCCTCTATAGGTTGTGCTTGCTCAGGTCAGTCAGCACTGAGGCAACTTTATTGAGTGTCTTATTGTGCATACACAGTAGGAGGAACGTTACCCTCTAAGCTCTCCAGGACCACTTATGTAGTGGAGTTATAAGCTGGAGTTTATTTACTTGCATGTTTTCAGACCGTTATAATCATATGAGAACAGAGACAACGTGGGACCTTTACGGCTTGGATCTTACAGCCACTACTCTGCACAATGCAAGCTATGCAGAAATGGAGTCCAAAGCTTGACCCTGTGATTAGCATGTGCTTCACAGTCATCCAGGTTTTTGTTTTTAAAACACCTCTGGGAGGCAGGAAAAGGTACAGAACAATACAGGGCCATATTCATAAAAGGATTAAAAGCCTCAGGTATGACTTGTAGCACCTCAATTCTGCCCCAAAACCACGGAAAGTAATCCTGAACCCTCCTCTCTTCTCTGAGCTCTAGAAGTATCCCATGACCTCAGGTATCCATGTTTTCACAGCAGACTTCTTGAGGTGCTAAAGCTTTCTTCTGCCAATGCCCTTAGTCCTCTGTAGGCTGAGTAGCTCTGCACAAGGCTCCCATCTAAGTCCAATTTGCTTTGTTACAAGGATGTGTCTGTAGCTGTGAGTCTTATGATATGTTCTCTGGAAACCCTACGGGTATTCTGGCATCAAAACATCAGTCTACCCAAGCAGGTTAGCGATACAGACAAGCAGGAGTAAATTTTCAGTGGCTAAATAAAGGCTGAGTGTACTCCCTATGGGTAAATGATGTCTGAGTTTGTTGCTTTATCTGTTTTAATTTGATGTGTGTGAAACTTTCAGCAAACAAGTCTGTGTGTATGCATGAAAACACAGTTTGTATTCCTATATTCCTGAATCAGACTTCTGCTCCATGCCTTTTCCCTTCTCACTCATTTTGCACTACAGAGACATGTGCGGGTAAAACAGAGTTTACTCAGCTGAACATGTACTCCTTTAAGGAAAAATCCTGCCTATTTTTCTGTCAGCACATAAAGCTTTAGGTGCGTGAGGGAAGCGTGTGCTGTTGTTGAGGAGGAGGGTTTCTGTACAGGCGTGGGGTACCTTTAGTGTGGGAGGGTGGATGTGGGGTGGGGTGGGGTGGGACAAACGACTGGCCTGGGTCGTGTACCTACCCTGGGCACAATTCTTTTCTTCCTGGGGCCAACACTGGTTTCTGCAGAGCAGCTCTCAGTCTGCTAGTGTGCTGCTGCGCCCACCTTGCTGGGATGTGGCGCTGCTCACATCTATATCTGGTATCTGCGTGGGTAGACTGGACCACATGCCTGCTATGAGTCTAGCTGTTCATTGTCTTATGGGGCTGGGCATGAGCTTAGAGCCTGGCTTTCTAAAGCTGTATTTTAATGGATTTACACTTGTTAACCCATCAGAGAGGCCGCGCGAGAGGGAGAGACTACTTATATCAATATATTAATGCAATTTAACCTACCAGCATGTCATACCAGACCATGATAGAGTCTCTGGCCAGATTTCAGCTTGGTGTATGAACCTCCAGGAGTGCTGATAACCTGCTTGAAAGGATGACTGGTCCCCATGGCCGTTCACTCCTTGTCTCCTTGCTGAGAAACCGGCAAGAAAGAAGCTGAAGACAGACTTACTTGTTAGTGTGCTTTTGTGATGTGGCCACTGGGAATGGTACTTAGGCGGCTACTCACTTTACAAAGACTTTAATAACCTTTAGATGGTATCAACTTTTAGTTGTTCCTCATCTGGGCTGGAATTGAACCAGCATCCTGTTGGCTGAAAAGCTTCGTATCCCCATTAAAAAATATTTTACTGGCCTTCTCTACTTAAAATACATCAAACAGTTTCCGCTTCTGTTTGTTTTTCTGCAGAAATATGGAAGCTAAAAGTGGTCCTGGCAGAGCATAGCTTAAACTGAAAAATACCAAGGGACAAAGCCATGGGTTGTTGAGGGCCTTTCAGAGGTGGGATGGAGAGAGCAAGGCACAGCAAGAGCCCAAAGCCTGAAAAACAGAAACACCTAGAGAGGCTTAAGTTCCTCCACTCCACAGCGTAGTTGAAAAGTCTCATTAACGTTTGTGGAGAAAGAAAAACTTTCTCTTTTCTTCCCTCCCTTCACTCTACATTTATAGCAAAAGGCACAAAGCTATTATCTAAATGAGGGGATCACAGAAATATGCATTTATTGGTGAGAATTTAACTCTGAGTACAGCATTCCTGAAAAGGTCACTGCAGGCCATTTGGTTAGGCAATTTAAACAATCAAAAGCTATGCAAAAATTAGGTTTTCATATAAATTAACTCCATGCTGTTTCTCCTGAATTTTTTTTAGAGAAAGCTATGGTTTAGAGCAAATAGATTTCTCTCCAACTTACAGTATATATTGTCTTTCAGTACAGCTTCCGACTAAAATTTATCTCTTGCTAAATACAGACTAAATGAATAGTGTAGAACTAATACATTTTGTGCCAAGAAAATAAATGGGCACAGTGCTAGATGCTTAAGAGTGTCACTAATTATTCATGTGATTTGTGGCATCCCTTCTCAGCAAAGGTATGGGGGCTATAACTGGGAAACTCTTTCACATTTCTCACTTGGAAAACATAGTCAGGAACTCGGCCGGCTCACAAACATGCCCAACCCTCTTAATTTCAGTATACCCAGAATGCTATTCCAGCTCCCAGAAATACTGTAGTACATCTAGTGTTTGCACTCTGAGGACAAAGCGGAAGGCTTGGGCGTTCCCGTATGGGAACCAAGGGGTTTTTCTTTCTTTTTTTTTTTCTTTTTTTTTTTCCAGTGTACTTTGCAAGCTAGAATCATGGAAGGCCAGTCCCACTTTTAGCTTCCATACCTTGAATGCAAGGGCGTACCCAGAAGAGTTTTTTTAGCAGGCAGAGAATAGTTTCCAACCGCACAACTCTCAATCCAGCACAACATGTCTGCAGCTTCTAAGCAGTGCAAACAGACATACGGGGGCTTCCATGGTTTTGCAAAGAAATGACACCTTTTTCTTGCCTTTTTCCCCTTTTTCTTTCTTTTTGGCTATTGTTGGCCAGCAATTTAAATGAACAAAGGAGAAGGAAGAAACAAGAGGAGGCAGAGATGTCGAAGAAATGCGTCGTGTTGGCGAGAGGTATTTTTTTAACCTTCAGATGTTATTGACGAGCGTAAGATTACCACATGAGGTACACTGAGATAAAAGTGGAAAACATTCTGCCTACGTGACTTCTTTTAAAGGAGAAGGAGATTGTCATATACACAGAGAAAAACACTGGCACGCTGCAGGACAGAGTCACCAGTGATGACTGCAGAAACAAAAATCAATGTAAATAAAAAGTCACCTTGTTTAGCCCTTAGGTGGCACTTTCATTTTCTGCGCAAGTTACAACTTTAATTTGGTTTTGTGACAGTCCTTGATGAACATATCAAGTTTCGTCATTGTTAGTATCTCCATTTTTTTAAAAAGGAA
This sequence comes from Platalea leucorodia, assembly GCF_965183815.1. Taxonomy (NCBI): domain Eukaryota; kingdom Metazoa; phylum Chordata; class Aves; order Pelecaniformes; family Threskiornithidae; genus Platalea; species Platalea leucorodia. The sequence continues at coordinate 74,502,613 of NC_138824.1, forward strand.
AAAATTGTCCTGGACAGCCTATATTTTAGAATTGGTTTTCTCTTGAGGTAGTTGTTTTATTTTTGTGATAGTTTGTAGATTTCTTCCACATACTGTTACCAGTATGGTCTCCAAGATTAAAGTCCGGGTGGCCAAAACTGGCTGAGTGATAGCAGCTTAGGATATTTTTGCCCTTTCTCATAAGTGTGTCTGGGCAGTGTAAATTCATATCTTGGGGGGGATGGGGCAGTGTTCTTGTCTTTTTCCGTATTCCTGCTGTAAGAATGGGAATTCAGCAGCTACCGTCAAAAGAAACCAGAATTAGTAGGAATACAGTTGTTATGCTTTTGTCTTTTACCAGACAAAAAATATGTTTGGCACCAACATAATCAGATGGAGCGTGTTCATTTCTGTGAACCATTTAAAACGTGTTACCAGAAAAATAACTGATGTGCATGGAAATATGACACATATTTAGATATTTTAGTGAAAACGTGCTGAAAGACAAGGGATGAAACTCCACCTTAGGAGCCAGCCTGCCCACAAAGCCCTTAAGAAGATTCCCGCACCGGAGCCAGAGGAAAGCCGCTCAGGTGGTGAGGGGGTCAGAATTGGGCCCCGAAGGAGCGCGAGCACAGGAGGAATAAGCAGACTGAATACTGTTATACTGAAAGGTCCTGGAAATGATTCACGTTTTGCAAGCTCTTGTTGGGCAAAAGTCCAAGTTAGATTGAGAACGCTTAAACGAGCAGTGTTAAGATTAATTTGGACTCAGAGTCACCAATTAGAAAACCTCTCTCTTGTAAACACCAACCTCTTAATTAGACAATCTTGCCTTTTTGTTTTCTAACATCAACAAAATGGATACATTAGTGCCATATGAAGCTGCCTTAGGAGGATTAGCTAAAGGAAACTGCATATTGAACTTCACCTTTTAATTAACTTTTAATGAATTGCTCTAACAGCAGAAAGCAGTCACAGAGGGACTCCAAGATTCAGGAGTTACCTAAAGTCTATAATGGTTTTTAAAAGCGGTGGTGGGGGGAGAAAGACCGATTTCTTTGCTGCACGTCTATTTCAGCTTCACTCATAGCCTGGGCTGTGGAGTTATTGTGGGATATTTGAAAGGAAGAAAAGCTGAAAAAAGTTAGATGTGTAACTAATTATATAAACATGTCATCTTTGTTTTTGTCAGTTTCAGTTACTGGGAAGCATATTTTCCTTATTTAGTGTTGCCTTTGTGCAGTTATATTAAGCCAAAAAAAAAAAAAAAAAAAAGAGGAAGAAGCAGTGAGGGAGGGAGGGAGCAAGGAGAGTGCAGGGGCTGGCGGGATGCTCCGGCTGCTGGCAGCCCGGCCCGGCCGTCCCTGCAGCGATGGCATTCTCTGAGCACAGCCGTCAGATGGAGGTGAGGATCTCTAGCCGGGCAAGTAATCACACTTGGCATTTGCTGTCAGGAAGACAACTTTGGTACCAAGTCTAGAGATCATTAGGAATGAAACATCAAATGCTGGAAAACAAATGGAGGCTTAATCTTCAATGAAAGAGAACATCAGCAAAATGTGGCTTTCATGGTTTTGGGTACCTGACCTGCTGGGAACTGCCGGATTTTTACCTGTGCTCCATTCTCTGTCCCTTGGACCCATGGTGCTCTGGAGCTGCCATAAAAGGCAGCAAATCTCTCCTGCTGTGTAAGGAGCAAGCAGGCAGTGGGGCCAAATTTGGCACAAATGCATGTGCATCCAGCTTTGCTTGAAATCAGAGGCAGATCTAGATGCACATCGGAAGCAGCGTTTGGCCCACTGCTTTTAATTTAAGGGACTTTGGCAGTAGAAGGCAGGATGGGAATGTATCCCCTCCATCCCATAGACTGCACATCCAACATCGCATCCCAGGGCTCTAGGGGACTGGGGCCACCCTCTTGCCACCTGCGCCCCACATCTCTGGACAGTGGCAGCTATGTGTCTGGGCGGCGTGGAGCCACACTGCCACTATGAGAACTGGTTCAGTGCGGTAAAATCAGAAGTAAGCAAACTCGCAGGAAATGGTGGTGTTCCTGAAAACCCTCCCACTTCCAGGGGACTCTTCCCTTTGCTGGTTTCCTGTCCTCCTCTAGTTGCTTTGTGTAAACATTTGCTCACACACATTTTTGTCAGCACAATAGCCTTTCTTACTGTGAACTTCCATGTTAGCAGCCAAGACAAAGGCATCTGGGAGCAAACTGAAATATTCATTGTTGTTTTTTGCTTGGATGAGTGTTCGCCTTCCAGCATTTGTTTTTGTGACACTCTGGGACTGCCCAGAGCTGTGGGACGTCCTTCTGTAGCCCGCCCCAGGCTGGGTGATACCCACCAGAGGGACCTCCTTCCCAGCCACTCAGCAGCAGCAGCCCCCCAGCTGCCCTGTTTTGGGGTCCCCTGGCAAGCCCACATGCATGGCTTTAGGCTGGCTGCTGTGGTTGGCAGCTGCGTCCTGACTCCCTTCACCCACCACAGCTAGACCACCAGGAAAGGGTTGCCTGCCAGCTTGCGTGGGCTGCCCAGGGATCAGATGCACGCCAGGCCCTAGCAGAGCAGTTCCCCTAAGCCCCAGCAGTGCCAGCAGGTGTTATATCCCAGCAGGGATGGCTGGGGATGGAGGCACACTGGGTCCCCACAAGCCCTGCAGCTCTCTGAGGTCTGACCCTCATGTCCTCTTCCTCCCCATCCTCATATCCTTATTTATGGGGTTAGGGCTTTGCTTAGAGGGGTCACTTTATCTGGATCCTGAGGTATTTATGGGCTCTGGCTTAATAGCCAGCAAGTTTGTGACCTGGCTAAACACCCGTGTCAACTCTACAAGGGACATGGCACCCAGGGTGTTGCCGGGCTATTTTCCTTTCACTCTGAATCCACTTGCTGTGAAGGGCCCCTGTCCCATCTTAATTGTTTGTTTCATCCCTCTCATCCCCAGGTAGGGCTCCTCATTCACTCATTGAAGATTTTATAAGCTATTAATTATACATTGATTCTGTTAAGCTCATGATCCCTGTCGCATTATCAGCTTTCTAGGGAGACTGTACATGACACACTGTGAACGCAGATGACAGGCTGGGTGAGAAGCGATGGAGCTGTAGCTCCAAGAGAGGTGCCTCCATGCCTTTGCAGCGCCTGGCCCCCTCCCCAAATCCTTGGAACCCTCTTCCAGACCACCAGCCACTCAACCAGAGCTTGGCCCACGTGACTAGCATGTTCACGTCTCACAAATGATCACACGTAATCAAATCGGGAGCAATCTAAGTGAGCAGTTTGCAGTCCTTGGCTGAATATCCTTCATTATTCAAAAAACATGCAAGAAGGAATATACTCAGAGAAGACAAGATTGCTCATAAACAAGTCACAAGCAGAGAAAAAGCCTGTATTTGTCAGATAATTTATCCTAAATCGATAATTCGACCAAGTCTCATAATAATTATTTATTATTTGTAATATACACACTGACATAGGTGTACACGGTGCTTCAATAAAAGTAATTAAAATAATTTTGCATGAACTTACAGCATGAATGGGATAAGCACAAAATGTGCTTTTTCTGCTCAGTGTGTTACAGAAATTATCTTTGCAACATGTAATGGACTAAGAAGTGTTTATCCAAAATTTTAGAGGGGTTCTCTATGGCTTTCAATGGTGTAATACGGCTTTAAATAATTTAAAAAAATGCATCCCTTGACACGTCTTAGGTATCAATTCTGATATTTGTCTCCTTTAAGTGAGTTCAGACAGAAGCGTTCAAATTGATAGTCTATCTTTCCGTAGGTTGCATATTTTAATCACAATGATATGGCAGCTAATGATAAAGACACATATTAAACCTGATTTTACAAATTCTTCATGCAGGATCCAGTATTTATTTTGCTTAAAACAGAGAACAAATAGTACGGTTTCAAAATGGAGGCTTAATAGGAACTAAAATATGAAGATTTTGATTCAGAAAATCAAATCTAAAAAAGAAACTTGGAACTCCCAGTGCACAGTTGTTTAAAAATTATGCAAAGAGTGGCTAGAATGAGGTTTACTCCAATCTTTAATGAAGTGATTTGTACCCCTTTATGAAAAAACACTTGGATTTTTTTTTCCCTGAAACAGTCTGAATATTATGCAGGATTTTGCAGAGAAGCAAAATGAGACGTGAACTGAAAAGGTCCTCAGAATTTGCTTCCATGGCATAGCCCAAGCCATGCTCTGAGAGATGCCCTGGATATTTCAGAGAAAGCATGCCTATTATCTGTTTTCAGGGCTCAATGCATTTCACCTAAAAATGTGCTGGCAATATGCTGTCAAGCAGAGCAGTTACATATTGTTTCTCCTGCTTCGCCAAGCATTTGTACGGTCCCAGAATTTCCAAAGTAAGAATAGTTCTCGTAAAAAGCACAGTTTATTCGTAAGTACGGTACTACATGGAATGACCTTTGCAAAATGTACAATCCCTAGCAATATGCCTAGCAGGAGGAGTCTTAACTTAGCCTCTTGCTCTGCAGAGCTCCAAAGCTTGTGCTCGCTTTCAGAATGGAAACAGGCATATTGAAGTCGGTGAGATAACTCATGTGCTTAACATTTAATGCATGCTTACATACTGTAGCGAATCAGTCTTGGCAATAAAATATGCCCACAGCAACTGTTAAAGAATTTCTTAACTAAACTTAAAAAAAAATAATAATTTTGATTGCATGATTGCACAGTGTTGGGTTTTTTTTTTAACTCCTTTAGTAAGAAATATTTACTTTTTATTTGGAAATCCTCGTATTTTTTCGACTTGGCTTCAGTACTTTAAAAAGTGACAACAAACCCACAAATGCTTAGCTCTTATTAATTATGGGGAGGGAAAATTTAATTTCCTGACTGTGTTTCCCATGTACACACAAGCCCCAGGAGTTTGTGGCAATCTCCGTAGCTGCTCGGGGGAAGCTGTTAGCTAAGCACACAGCACCAGTGCAGATCTGCTGGCCCGGGGAGCTGAAAGAGCAGTATTAGAGGCCGACTGAGGCAAAGTACCACAAGGCAGCTTTTATAGCTAAAAATCTTATAGGCACAAAGTGTAGCGATTTATTTAATTGGTTCTCGAGAAATTAGGTTGGGATAAATTTCCAGGAATCAAGGAGACACCAGGCTGTGAAAGTTGCAGTCACTGTGGGGAAGGGGTACCCTCCTGTTGGTGAAGACATCAGCCGTGTTTCAAAGGCCCCAGATCAGCTCTGCTGAGCTTCTTCAGGCTTGCGAGAAACACGGTGGCTGGGGTCTGCTGGGAAGGGTGGGATGTGCCCACAGGTTCAGCGTGAATTTTCTTCTTTCTTTTGTTCTGGAGGTAATTTCAGTGCTTTTCCAAGAGTGGACTTTAACAGGGAAAAAAAAAAAAAAGAAAATATAAAAATAATTGGTTACATGTATTCCTGTTTTATCTCTTTTTTCCTAGTGACGTGTAGCCTACAGTGTGAAGACCGTTTCTGAAATTAATGATTAACTTGCATTTAACTTGCTCGTGTTCATGTTGCTTTTTGACAAACACACCCATCTACATTAGAAAAGCTGCAGTGCTGCTAACTAAAATGATTCTAAATCCAGCTGGTGATACTGCTGCAAATCCCTCATGTAGGCATACATAAACTGGTTTAAAACTTGCTTAAATGAGTTTACCTTGATTTGGTAATTTACCAGTTTCAGATAAATCTGTATAAATTCTGCTCTGAGGTCTTAAATCCTCAGGCAGCTCTTCACCCACAGTGACTGGGACATTCAGTCGTACTTTGTAAACTCCACAGATTCCCCAGATGGAATTGCTCCCCTTTATATTTCCCCTTGTTACTCACACCCCTTGGCTTCCCAAACAGGCAGGGTTTAAAACTATTCCTTGTCCCTACAGTACTGATCCCAAATCAGAATTTTTAAACATTGCATTAAAAAAGTATGTCTAGATCTAGAAGCTTGTGAAGGTTTGCGAATTCTTGTTTGGTGTAAGAGAAAATTCAAGAGGGTTGGGTGTATGACATCAGTCTGGCAAAGCCCTGATGCTGGAAGGAAGGAGGGAAGAAAAGGAAGGGGAAGCGGAAGGGGAAGGGGAAGGGGAAGGGGAAGGGGAAGAGAGGGAGGGAGGGAGTAAGGGAGGGAGGGAGGGAAGAAGGTCCATCTGCTTGTTACTGAAATACCAGTGAATTAAAGAACATACCCAAGAGAATATCTGCAAAACTTATTGTTATTTTATTGTTTGTTGGAAATGCCACTCAGAATGACAGTTACTTTTCTATTGGGAGGTCTTCTAAAGTTGATCCATTTCTTGCGTCATTGTATCTAACCTTTTTCACAGATTTTGCAGTGCTTATTTCAGTTTGCAAAGCATCATCTATCACGCTTCTTCACTTAAAAAGCTGTTCATATCGAGGAAATGAAAATTATCTCCATATTTTGCTGGAAATAGACATGTCACTGTCGTGGGAATGCTATTCACACAAATTGTGTATTGTCGGGTACAACTGCAGCACAAGGGAAATTTAAAAGGAAAAAAACTCTTCAGCCACTGCACAGTCCCCACCATCCCAATATCCAGGGGGTAAATCTTTTAAAAATTATTCCAAGAAGTGGGACTATGTAAGGTTAAGAACATGTGTATCTTGTCCTGAAGAAAAATAAACTAGTCTACAGAAACGAAGAAATGGCTTGCTTCTGTTACAATCTGAGCCTTCTGTCGCTGCTAAAGTTAGTGTAATCTAGAACGATCCAATGAATAAATGTTAGCTTTTTTCTATTTAAATTTTGGACGCATAACATTCTCCAGTCAAAACGCAGATCTCCTTAGGACTCAGGCTGGTTTACAGTCTGTGGCTATGGAGATCCCTCAGAAATTACTTCAATGGTCCCCCAGCAGCAGTGAGTCCAAGCTGGGGGTTTATTATGCTACTGATCCCACCATCTCATTCTTGCAATTTCCTGGCAAAATTCTCCCTTGTCTGTGACTTGCACCACACCACACCTGCCAGTGGGAATTTTTATAGAGGAGCTTTCAGGCAAGTGGGTGAGGAAGAAAGTAGGAACAAGATTGCAGATGCTGTGTTCACCTTTTCTGAGCTGTTGCATCTGCCTGTCCTCCACCTGCAGGCTTAAGAGGGACCACAGCTTGGTTGCTGATGGACACCCTGAGACCATGAGGAAGCTGCCACTGAAAATGTACTTTCTTCTCTCAGCAGCTTTCAGTTTGGGCTCTGCTGGCACCCAAGAGCCCTCCAAGCTCGTGGGGGCACCATGAGATCTGCACATCTGCTTCTAAACTTCTCTACTCATCTTGCACCATGTATCACCCTCCTCCAGAAAGGGTGAACCTTCTGCTTGACATGTCCCATGTGGGGAGGAGACGTCCTGACAGCAGGTGGAGGAGTCTGGGATCCCTGATGCTACACAGGAATATGCCTGCAAGAAATCAAAAGGCCAAAAAATCCCTGCATTGAAATTGATGCCAACCTGCCCTGAAACAACTTGCTGTTTTCAGACTCTGCTCAGATAGAGGCACTAGGGATGGTCTGGATAAATGTGTATTTTCACACCCACCAGCTGAACGTGGTGCCAGCATCAAATCTGGTTGTGAGAGGCAGGGCTCCCCACATGTACTATGGGAGGGGGATACTAAGAATGATACCCCCATCTCCCTGCTGATGGTCTGGGTATAGACTGGCCTTTGGAGACACTCCAAAGCAGCCCTGGGGTTTTGGCAATGTGGAGGACATGTACCAGGGTGGAGTGAGGCTGGACTGCTCAGGGCATGGAGGAGGGGGACAGGAACCCCCAGAAAAATCCAAGAGATAGTGGTAGAGGGGTTGTTGGTGTTGCTGTTGGGTTGGCAGCAGCTGCCTGTGATGGGGAGAGCCTCCGCATGGGCAGCCACCCCATGCCTCGGCTGAGTGCCCCACTTGCAGCCGCCTTGGGGGTGGGTGGACATGCAAGGGGAAGGGACCTGAAAAACCACCGGCGGTGCAAAGGGCTAACCTTCATGCGCCCATGTAGTGTGTCCTCCAGCAGGGCTGCTGCCGTCGGCAAGGATTTGCACGAGCCAGTCTCAGGTTTGGCTTTTTTTTCCCATGGAGTTGCTGAAGTCCCTTTGGAATATTAAAAGCCACATCATGGTGCTATACATATTAATGTGTGAGGATTTTTTTCCATTGTCTGTACCTTTCAGTCTAAGTCTGACTGACAGCCTTATCTATGATATCCAAGCCTTAGGATGGTCTGATTTTTGGATAGGCCATTCTTCCTCTTTGACATAACATTTTTTTTTTTTTTTTTGCATTACTGAATTTCCAGTTTTACTGACTTTTACGTTATACGATGTAGAGCTGACAAATTGTCCTTGTTGTCTTGGCTATTTAATGTTTATATTTCCTAGATGCAAAAGCCAGAATACATTTGATTGATGCAAAAGCCAGAAATGTTGATATTTCAGATAGATTGATTTGTCACAATGGAAAAGACATATGGCTTTTAATTTGAGTCTTTAATATCTCTATCATTTTACCCTAAGGTCAACATAGTAGTTAACATTTTTTTAGTAAAATATTATGCTACTGAAATATATAAAAATGGGATTTTTTTTGTGTTTTGTTTTTGTTTTTTATACCACCACACTGTGCAAATCTTTTCCGTTCACCTACAGAGGGGCTATTGTTGGAGTAGTTTTCTTATTTGATAGTCAAATCAAATAAATAAGACCAAAACCATAGGTAAGAGAAAAAAAAAAATCCTGACATTTTTTTCCTCTCCCCTAGTAGCCACGTTTGTAGCCATATTTATTTTAAGTAGCCTTGGGCAAAAAGTTATGTGCCTCATTAATCTAAATCAACCTTGCAGGATTTTATGGCAACTGTTGTTGCTGTTGCCACATTATGTATGCTTTTTCCTTTTGTTCTTCAATATAGTGCTTATGAAGCTAAGGAACAATTGTCACTTCCTATTATGTGAACCAAATGTACAAGAATTGATGGGGCTTTCTACCTAATGTTGTTAGCCTGAACCTGGTTTGTTTATTTAATGAACAAAATGTCACAGTGTATCTGCATCCTCCTGACATCTGAAACAGTGGCAGCTGCTGGTGGCAGATTTCCTGAAACTGGGGTGCAGAATTAACCAATTCAATTTGCATGTTATCCAAAAAAAGGGGGGGGGGGGGGGCGGAGAGAGAGAGAGAGAGAAGACTCCCTTTTGAAAACATTCTTTTAAAAAGCACGTATTTTGTGCACAGATGTCCTGAGGACCATTGTATTGTGGGGGGCGGGGAGGAGCCAGTCTAATCCTGACACATAACCTACTTCAGCACGAGTAGATTTAGAGAAGTTCATTGAGATTCAGGGTTTAAATATGATGCCATTACCAGATTGATGCCGGGCTGGTAAATAACAACTCTTAGCTACAGGAGCGTTTTAAAAACTGGAATTCAGTCCTCTTACAACAGGATCTATTAAAGAGGAGATGCTGGGTTTTCAGCCATGCCACCTCAAGAAAAGATACATTTTATGCCTTCTCTAAGTTGGAATTTGTAGACATAAATAAATGGTGATAATGAACTCTTTTAGAAAGTGACAAAATCTGTGGGAATTACTGAAGACATTCACACTCCCCAACTGCTAATCCTAATCATAATTGCCAAATCACAGTGTTTTGGCATAAGTGCCCAGAAGCTACGGCCACCTTTTTAGCTTTGAAGGTTTGGTGGCACATAATGTTTACTGGGCACCAGAAGTTTTCAAATAAAGGTGAAACCTCCTTGAGATATGTCTAGTTTTAACTGCTCAGTGGGAAGGCAATGCTGAGTCTCCACAGGCTCCCATCAAAGGAGGAGCAAAGGCAACCGCTCAGGTTCCTTGTTTAGGGTGTTACACGCATCCCTCATCGCGGCCAACGCTACCGCCATGCTTCATATGCAAAAAAAAGAAAACACAGTCTTTGGGTATATTACATGACAGTGCAGGGATCTGAACTACTTGGTAAAAGGCCCAGTTATGAGTATGTCTGGCAATTAAAAATAATTGGGAAGCAGGTTTGCCACTAACTCTTCCAAGAATGCCAGTTATGATATAATGATGTTTCATTAGACATGCTGAAAGCTGTGAGCTCCGTATGGCAATGGCAATTAGGAAGGATCATAAAGGAGAAAAAAAAAGAAGAAGAAGAAACATTAAAAATACCCCAGCTAAGATTAGCATAGCATTTAATGGCCACTTCATTAGCTAATTGATTTCTTATTAGTTACAGGGAAAAGCCCAGTTAGGGGCTCTGCACAGCTAATTAACAGCATTTACACAATTAGTCAGTTGCTCATTTTGTAACCAAACATTCTTGGAATCAACTGTGGCTGTGATGCTCTGGGCCATTTGATTAATTTTATTTTATTTTTTGCTAATATTGGCTTAACCTTCAAATAAAAAATTCACTCCCTAGGGCCCCACCATATTTAATCACAACATTATACAAACAGAAAAAGGCTACGTCACACAATCTTAAGACATGAATCGGTTCCTCTTTCTTTTATTTGCAAGTTGTTTTATTGGCCCCATGAAGTCAATAGCATTCAATAAGCAGAATCGTCTGTCTTCTCTCCTGACAGCTGAGTTTTTGCCCATCAAACATTATTATTATTTTGCAATTGGCAAATGGAACAATGTAGGTTTGACCACAACATATTTTTTTGCTTATGTATTGGGAGAAGTATGCAGGAGGTCTGGCTGAGATATTTATTTCTAATGCAGTTGCTTCCTACTGCAAAAGAAATGTATTTAGTAGAAAACTTGCCATTTAATAAAACGCATGTTTTCACATTAGTTTATACCTCGAATTAAGGGTGAATGGGGAAAATTGCATGATGTTATAAGGGTCAGAAAGGGACAGGCTGGATTTATGTGGCACTTTGTTAGCAACTCCGGGAAAATTGAGGACTGAAGACATAATAAATAACAATAATAACATTTAATAAGACAAACAAAAAGAAACTTGTCTGTTCATTTTCAGTTTATGGCAGCACTCCATAATCTCATAGCACCCAATTATTATTCTGGCAAAAACCGATGTCCCTTTCGCTCCCCAGACTCCTATGCACCAAGAAGAGCCAAACTCTGATCTCGCTGTATGCGGTAATGATATCCCCCCGATACAGGGGCTCTCTTGTGAGACGGCAGCCTTTTAGCATTGATGCATATAGGCTGTTAGCACTGTAAGAAGATGTTGCATATGTGAGCAGAAGGTCAATGTTTTCACTTGCCAGTTTTCATCGGCACACTGGGATTCTGTATGAAATTACCATACGCTAATTAAATAAAATCAAAACCTCATGATGATCGATCAGGTCAGAGATGATATCGAATCATCAATATATTAATTATTACGCTTTGTTTTTCTTTCATTTCACATCTCTTTTTTTTTTTTTCTCTTTAATGTTTCCTCACAATAAGTGCAAAATGGGAGATTGTTTTCATTTACCATTACTGTATTAATTGCAGCTAATGGAAAAACACTCTCTCAGACACATAATGGCAATTATTCCACTTCTCCCTCCTTTTCTTTTTGTTTTAATGAGAATTTATTCTGTAAGTGTATTATTTGCAAACAGTGAACTATAATGGATGGTCATTTCAGTATTGTATTCTTTTTTTTCTTTTGTGTACATAGATAATATGTTTTCTTTCCTCCCAGATTGTTTCTTCTTTTGTTGATAAAGCACATCTTGGTTAGTTGCTTCAAAGGATTGTGAGAATCAAGAAAACTTCCAAACTACCTCATTTTAAAGTGGCATATTGGCAATTTGGGACTTTTTTTTTTTTTTCTGCTGAGGAATTCTAGCATATCTGGAAGCTCTTTCTAAATTCTGAGCAACATCTACAACACTCACGCTGAGCTTCTTTGTGCTCCTATTAAATACAGCAGAAAAAAACCCCATGGATCTGTGAGGCTTTACCAGATTCCAGATTACTGAATCAGTGGAAGTGAGCACTTAGGTGTCTGTGGGGTTCTGACATTAACCTCTACAGGGTCAGACAGTGCATCAAAAGGAGAGGAGGGGCCAGGGACCAGTAGCCTTGGCTCCAACTCTTATCCTCCAGCTTCTGCTGGAGATGGGTTTCTGTTGTGTTCATTCAGTTCCTGCGTGATTTCCTTCTCTGGGTTACCTGCATGTCCATATGTGTAACAGCTACTCCTGTATTTCAAAGGGTGACAAAAGCTAGTCTGCAATTTCCGCAGCTGACATCTATTTCTCTCTTGCTTTTCCTTTGCAGGCATAAATGCTACCCACTTCTCTCCTCCTTTCCACTTCAGCCTATGAGCATTTCAGGGTATCTTCTCAAGGTCTACCAGTTAGAAAGGAAGACAAAACAAAATCAATTTCTGAAATTCTTCTCTGCCACCAGCATATCTATCCTGTGGGCAGCTTCCCCCACATGTGCTTGCACAGGATTCAGCCAACAGAAGCTGCATGGCAAAACCTGACTGATGCGACTATTTTGTCTGAAATGCAAAGGAAAATCTTTGTTCCTTTTCTTCTAGCCCTTTCTTGAAAGGGACAAATGTATTTTCTCTGCCTGTGAGTCCCTTACATGATATCTGTTAAAGTTCGTTCCCCCAGTCAATGGCTCTCCACTGGGGCACTGTAAGTACGGTAGAAGAAACTGGTCTGAATTTCAGTCTCATATGGTAATTTTGTGAGCTGCATCACCCAACAGTTTCTTGTAGTGTTGGTTTTGCTGGATTTGAAACACTCAGACCCTTAGGAATAAACACATATTTTTTCAGTCAATTCCAAAAAAATTCAAAAAAATCCTTGCTGGTATCTGGTCAGCCTAAGTTCCCCCCACCATTTGTTTTCCTAATGCCTGCCTTGTTTTCCAGGGGCTGGAGTGTGTTTCTGTTACCTGGACTGGGTTTGGTGCTCATGTCGAAGGGTCATGACTATTGGCAAACACAGGACCAGACATTTAACAGGGGTGTCTGGGCTGCTGTATCCCATTGCCCAAGTGCAGAGCTGACAGCGTGTTTGGGTATTTGAATAGCACAAATGTTAAGGAGTGCAATTTGACCATCTTATAGGGAACCTGGGAAATTAAAGTTATATTTTTGGCTCTGTTGTATAAAGTGTAGAAAATCCCATAGCTTCTCCTTGCCTCAGTTTCTCCCTCTGTAAAATGATTATGTTAAAACCTTGAATAGACCACCTTGAAAAAGACAAGTGGAAGTGTACATAAGACACAGGTCTTACAGCATTGCTGTTCATCTCTGTGTGAGGGGGTCTAAGCCCCGCTGGCCATGGGCTGGTGTACGCCAGCTTTAAAGTACGTGGTGCTGGCAGCTCAGAGAGTTGGCTCTGTCTACTGGTCCTGAGTAAGGGTCATGCAGACAATATTCGCCACTGCTAGCAATGGTCAACAAGTCGTGTTAACAGGATACACTGTGATTATGTTTTCTGACTAATAGCTACAGTTACTCTTCAAAGAGTTGGAGGAGGAAAAGTTCTTTCCCCGCCCCCCAATATCTTTTTGCTGAGGATTTAACATTATTTGGGGAAGAACTACTTTTATGATTTCACTTCCTGAAGCCTCCTCCTGTCCCAGTCCTCATTCCCTATTTAAAAAGAGACAGAGCAGCAGTTTAAAATGACTAAAGGGATCTGTCTGTGTGTGTGACAAGTAGGGTTTGTCAGTCTTTAGGCTGCAAAATCACCCCTTCCCTGCTCGGGAGCTGCCTATGCTGGGCAGTTTCTGGAAAGAAATTACTAAACACAATTGGAAAGGTGAAACAACATTATTATGATCATCTCATCAAATATGATAGAAAAAGTCCCGTTGGGAGAAAGAACAAGCTACTCCACAGACCCCCTGCAATTGTCAGACCTGGGAAACTAGTATTCATCCCAAGAATCAAAGAAAGGAGTCTAAACTCAATAAAGAACATGAAACACTAACATCCCAATTGCAGGATAAAACAGAAGATGGACAAGATATGCAGAAACTATTTATGGACCACATAAAATATACAGATTCAACAAATGATGCATTAAAACTGACAGCACAAATATATGCTGACTTCCCTTCCAATGCCTCTCTTACCACACTGTCTCTCCCTGTAATACTTTCCTTCACTCTACTGATATAATCAATGTATGAAAAAAAAAACCCAAACCCAAAATGGAGAGGGCAAAAACAATCTGCGATTCAACTCTGCTTGACAGGAAAGTCAGTGGCGACCAGCAAAGCCCAGCGATTCTCAGAGCAGCACATAGAAGGTGGTATGAGATGATGCTAAATGGATAAATAGCAGAATGGAAACAAATAAAAGTGGAAGAATGATCTTAGGGTACAGGCTGACTGTTGTGTAGGTGAACAAACAGGGAAGAAAACTTCCCGTGCACTGAGGAAGGTCTCACTTGGACCTGCTGTGTTCCATACATACCTTGCAGCTACAACGTAGCCCACTGCTACTGTGTGATCTCTCAGGCTGCAAAAGCAGCAGTTTTTCAACCTTTCATTCTACACATCCTGCACAAGCTGGGCCATAAAGCTGCCTGGACACACATGAACCTTCCTGTCTTTCTTCTGACCCGATCTCTTCTACAGCCCTGTGAGGAAAGTAAGGAAATTGAGCCTGTTTTCTAGCTATGTTTGTCTGAACTTGCACCATACGTTTCAGGGAGGACTTGGGCTACCTAAATCCAGAGGGCAACCCAGCATCCCTGCATGTGGCGTTCCCAGATACCCCCACTGGGGAGCTGAGGATCCCACTGGTGAGCAATCAGATAGGAAGCATGCTTGGGAAGGAATGAGCTTCTCACCCCTTATCTGCTCTCTGAGGGCTTTGAGAAGCCCAGTGCTCGGCTGTATGAGCTGATCCCTGGTTGCCCCCGACATCCTCATCTCCCTTTTCCAGCACAATAGGTGATGTAGGTAACCCAAAATGGCAGTTGTTCTTGATAGCCAGGGCATTAAGTCTTATACTTTTATGAAATCAGAGGATGCAAAGCCCCACTTTCTTTTAAAAAGAGCCAGATCAGAGCGGAGATGGGTGGGTTGGATGTTAGTGGAGGAGAATGTGGTCCCAGGGAAGGCTCTCACCCTGTCAGCCCTGCTGCCTGTGCCATGCCTAGCACTTGTGACCCAGGACTATGTGGTGTCCCACCGGTTGGCAGCAGCTCTAGAGACCACGAACAGACTGAAGATGCACCCAAGTGGTGTCCAGAAGTGAGCTGCAAATGGCACCAGGCAGAGTGTTTTGGTTCAAGGGAATTTTTGTCTCTCTTGTGGAGAGGGAAGGAAAGGCAGGTTAACTAGTCCCAGAAGAAGTAATCACAGCAGATGGAAACTAGTTTTCTGAGATACAGGCTGCTTAGATTGGTCTAAAAGGTATTAAACTAAACAACAACAAAAGGTCATGGTGGCAAAGGAGAAAGAAAGCAGAAAAATCAAGATACCCAGAACAAAATTAGTGAAGGTGCCAGAGACCTGAAGAAAAGTCTCTAATTGCCTTCAAGGATTGCAAGGATCCCAGTAATAAGCAAAAGGAAAGGGACTTGCTCACTGATTAGTGCACACACACTCTACTTGGTATTATAAGCCACCAGAAGGAAAATTGGCATGACTGGAATGTTAAAATCAGTCGTACGGAACTTTTTTTCAAGCACTGAACAAATTAGCATAAAAGGACAGAGAATGGCAGTCTACATTGAAAACAGCATCAGCTGTCTCTGAATCATTGCCAAGTGCACTTAAATGCTTATGGGCTGCTCTTTTGAAACGTAAAGCAGAAGATGGGGGGCTGCTGGTGCCTATTGCTGCCTGCCAAATCACACTAGAGAGCAGGATGACTGTCTGCTTAAACACCCATCTATCAGGTGTAGAAAAAGAAAAGCTGTGCTATCATGGAGGGTTTCAGTCTGAATGGCATGTGTTGGAAGTTTCATGCTGCCAAGTATTAAAATACCCTTGGAATTTTGCAAAATTATAGATGACAATTTTCTAGCTCAGAAAGGGTGGCAACCAACACAGTACAATTCTGGATTGGCCTCATCTTGACAGATGGATAGAAGCTGAGCTGAGAACTAGAAGTCAGTGGTTGTTTAGGCTCAGCTTGAATGTGTCTGTTTATGCAAACTACATAAAGTTCACATCAGTAATATGTTTACTTAGAGTTTCTAAGAGTCCAGTTTTACAAAACTGCAATAATTAAGACATGAGTCAGCTTGGAAGAACTGAAATGGTAAAATAGGAAAGATTGAACTCTTTTATAATGTTTTATAAATTATCCAAGAGCTAAAAACCTGAAGTAAAGAAAGAAGGCTTAAAAACAGCCAAGTGCATACGGGAAGAGAAAGCATGTATAGCAATTAAAAACCAGAAAAAAGAAAAGTGAATAACAGTAAGGAAAAATTATGAAATTAAGAAAATTGATGAGGGAAGAAAAAGGATACAAAGGGAAAGCTATAGCCAGCAGAATGTAAGGCAGTGGAAGGAGTTTTTGAGTATCTAAAGAGCAAAAGGAATCTCAATAAAAGTGTTGTTTCACTAACTATCTAGACATGGCAGAACAGTCAATAAGAGGCTGAAATATTCAATAAACATTTCTATACCCTGGCTGGAGGAAGAGAGAAGGAGAAAACAGATAGTGTATTTAAGTCATGCAATAATGATAAAATATATCCCCCTTCCACAGTGACTGAACATGGTGTTAAATTACAGATACTGAAATAGGACCTTTTCAAATCATCACGTCCAAGAGTTTCAGGCTGTGAGCTGGGAAGCGCGGTGGATCATTAATGCCGAGTTTCAGTAAATTCTGGGAAATGGGAAGCCTTTAAAAAAAAAAAAAAAAAGAAAAAAAGCAGATGCAGCCATATTTAGAAAAAGCAGAAGAGATACCTCAAGTAACCAAAATCAACTGAGAGTATACCCTGAAAACATAGCAAAACAGCAGATATGGGATCAGATTAATAATGATTTAAAGAAATGAAATATGATTAATAATTATTTGTAGAAGAATCTTGTCAGACTAGCTCAGTATAAATTTTAATGTGATTACAACTTTGGTTGCTAGAAGTAACAGTATTTGCAATGTAATAAAATTCCGACATTATTGCATACAGGACCACACATCTTGAATAACAAAGCAGAATGTTATAAAATCAATGTCACACATTAAATAGATTGAAATTGAGTTCAATGGTGCATCCAAATCTGATTGTAGACAGGGAGCCTCTGTCAAGAAGGTGCATTCCTTGGTTTTTGGTTTTCTTGGTGTTTCCCATTTTTAGCAATAACTTTAAGTGTCAAAGATGGAGCTCCTCACGGCTGAGACAACAATTTGGGGATAGTCACTGATACAGAGAGAAAATGCTGGACCTGGTAAAATGAGAAGTGTTTTGGGGTGGCTGAATGTGAAATGACCAGTCTGGGAAAAACACATGCAGGTTGCACTTCTAGGGGAGCTCTGCTTGGGGAAGTAGAAAATTTTGGAAACAGTATTTGTGATCAGGATGAAAATCATCTGAGCATGAGCTCCGAGCACAGCACTATGGCCAGAAGGGCTAAATCAGTTCCTGCCAGTATAAAAAAAGGAATAGGGAGTGGGACTAGTTCCACTGTTCTTGGTACTGGTGCTGTGCTTGCTGGGATCCTATGTCCTGGTGCCCAAAATTGTAGACGGATGTGAAAAAATTGGCATGAGTTCAGAGACGAGCTTTGAGAATAATTAAAGGATAACTAATAGGAAAAGATTTAAGTAACTTCCAAGAAAGAAGGTTAACACTGACTTGATCATAGCCCGTAAGTACCTTCACAAGGAAAAGATTTAGGTAATACAGGGCTTTTCAGTCTGGTAGACAAAGGTACAGTGACTAATAAGACCAATGTCTGGAAACTGAAGTGAGGCAAATTCAGACCAAGAAAGGTGCATATTCTTAACAGCAAGGATAATTAATCATTTGGAATGATTTACACAGAATTGTGCTGGATTCTCCATTAATGGAGATTTTTAAATCAAAATGAATCACTTTTTAAAAAAAGCTGCTCTGCTGCAAGCACAGCTTTTAATCTTGAAGCATGAATTAGTATAGGGAAGTTCTGGCGGCTCAATTGTATGGAAAATAGTGAGACAATCACAACAGTCCCTCTTGGTTCTAAAACTGGTCAGTTTAGGAATCTACATCAATCACAGGTTTATGTGGTTTTTTGTATAAGACTTGGAGGATTTAACTTTGGTTTTGTGATGCAATTTGGTTTTCCTACATATTCACAGGATTCCAGGTGTCAGGGCTTTAAAAACCATAGTGCAACAAAGGCAAGCGTAAGTATTTTCAAAAACAGAAAAAGTCAAGATTAGTCACAGGATGAGATTCAGTTTTAAAAACATAGCTATCAAGAGATGAAGCACTTGTTACAGCTTTTCATTTTACAATTTTATTAGTTCAGACCCCTTAGGAATGAATATTCCTCATTGGCCTGATAAAAATTCATAGCAACAAAGTTAATAAAATGTCTCGTCACCTGACAAATCTAGTAGGAAGTATTTTAAAAAATCTGTTTTACAAAGTAATCCCCCAAGCCGTTGTGGCATAGTCAAAGAGTTAACTTTAAATAGTCAGAGGTAGTGAACTGTCATCCTCTGTGCCAAAAGATGACCCGATAGCCTTCAGAAGAAAGCCAGGATAAAGGTGGGAAAATGGTTGTTGAGAAATTAAATAACCAGAGAAACTCTGTGCCTCCAATTCTCTGAATCTATGAATTATTATTTCCTAGAAATCTCTTGGCTTTCACCAGTGTTTATTAGACAAAGTATCTCCTAATTTTAATGCTATCACCAAAGGCCAGATGCTACTGTTAGATCCATGTTATCTGTCTCCAGAATTTGCTTTAAATCAAGTCTGTCCTCTCTTTCGGTGTTTGCATCTAAGCGCCTTTACCGTCAATGGCATGTGACACCGCGTTCCAGCATGGGAATTGTTCCCTCTCTGCTCTCACAGGTATTTACTGACCTGCGTGGTTGAGATCTTCGAGGAAGAGGCTCGGTCATGTGCTACAGTCAAAAAATCTGTGTACAGCGTAGCCCAAACCAGGATGGCTTATTGCCTTTCAACAGGCACAGTGTTTTCTTTAAAGTAAATAAGTTGGTGTCTAATCTCTTTGGTCTCTGCCCACAGGTATACTCTTTCCAGTGAGAAAGTGGACCAGAATATTTTTGGGTGTTTTTGGAAGAGCTGGCTAAGGAGCTCAATTAATGTTTTGAAGCCAGCTCTAACTACTTTGAAATAACTTTTAATGAATCGCATTTTTAAAAGGGGAGGAACGTCTATGCTTTCCAAACATTACTGTGAACCTGCACACCCATATTTACGTGTGCAAATCCTGCAGATTTGCAGTCACGCTGAGTCACTCAGTATATCACCAGCACCAGGCTGATGGCACAGCCATGCACTGCAGAGATGGGTTACATGAATGCCAATGGTACTTAAGTGTATGTGTTGCCCAAAACAAGTGGCCCTTAAAGAACATGGCTCCTTACATCTTGCCTTGCATGTGGGACAATGAAGCACAAAGAACAGAGGGTTTATGATATACTGGTCTGCAAAAGACTTTCCTCTAGATGTGTTTGTATTTATACCACCCTTCACTGGCAAGCATTATTTTCCAGCTGGGGTTGTGCTGCTCTTGCAGCTTGTGCACAGAGGAGGCTCCCAGCAATTTTCAGCCTGAGCTGAAAATTTCTCGCTTGCAAAAAGCAGCTTCTGGCTGAAGCATACCAAAGAATTTCAGCTCCGGTACCATGTGTAAATTGCCTTTTTCTGAAGATCGTTTTCCTTCATTCTGTGCTGCACTGTAGTGACTCATATGTATCCAGTATTCTTTATTCATTTTTTTGTAATAGACAAGTGATTGTGTAATTAACTTTACAACATCTGGGAGTAAAAAAAAAAAAAAAAACAAACTATACCAAGAAAAAAAGTTGCAAACGGGAAATAACCATGAGCATGAGATCATCTCTATATCACTGCAGACTTTTATTAATGTTTGACTCAAAGGGGTCATTTTCTCTAGATTCCTTGGAATCCACTTCTTCATTTTCATCGACATTCTGGCAATATATTAAACATTTTCATGCATTTAATGCTAAAGTTTACTGTTTTCTTTTTCCCCTTGATTTTTGACTCTTACTTAAAGTAAAGGAGCAGACTCTTTTTCCTTTCACCTCTGTACAGAGCGTCTCGGATGTGACCCCTGGGTGCATTAACTGGGGCTTGGCATAATTCTCAGCTGGTGCAGAGCAGTGCTGCCGGCTCCCACCCACATCTGCTCCTCCTTGGGTGGAAAGAAGGAGAATAGGAAGAGGCATTTTGGGACTGGGTGGGGCACACCTGTGCTTGGCTAGCCCTCAGCTGGCACGGGGTTTCTTGTAGTCCGAAGCCATCTGGTATAAATTAGAGCTGTCCCTCTTTGGGTGCAGGAGGGAATCTGTGTCAAGAGGTCTAGATTTTGTGTTATATTAAATTATATGATGTGATGGTTGATGGAGATCATCACAAGAAGAAGGGGGGGGGCAGAACATGTCCTAGAGTAGCATAAAGTTTTGATTTGTGTCAGTTTGGGATGGCCACTTCACTCTCAAGTGGTGAAATCATGGTAAAGCTATGAAGCTCATCTCACCAAGTGTTTATACCATATGAGGACATGTTTTGCCCATGCCACAATCTCAGAAAAGATGTTAATTTATTTTTCTAATGAGGTGTTGAAATTTCTCCTTGTGTATTCTGTATCTCTGTAGATAGAGCCCTGCTCTCCTGATTAACAAGGCTTTGTCAACACATGAAAATCTGCTTTGCCACATAATCAAACACATTTGTTAACCATTTGAAAGGATGGGGAGTTCAGAGCTTTTCGATAGAAAGGCATACTGCGTGCTTTGGACCGTGGAGGAGACAGTGGTTTTATAAGGGGGCCTGTGCTTCTCTGTGAGGTCCCTGCTGACTCAAGCAGCCTGCTCAGCTTTGAATTATTCAGCCCCAGACCCTCATCAAGCAGTGAACGGCCTCTCCGTCTGCCTCTGGAGATTCCTGGACCTCTCTGGCTTTACACACCCTGCTGCCATCCTTATCCCCCTTGACAGTAGCAAGGCCACGAGGCAGTCATGGAGGAGCTGCAAGGGGAATGGGTGCTTCTTGGCACAGCCACGGGCAGATCCCAGCAAAGTCCCCCTGTCGCAGGAACTAACCCTGCTGCTGCCTTTGCTCAGCAGTGTCTGTGCTTTCTGCAAGGCAGAGGGCAGCTGTTTGCGACAAAAGCTGTGGCTGGTGCTGGGTCCTCCTGTTGTACCCAAAGGACGCATGGTTTTCTGCTTCCTGAGCCCCTTCCTGCAGGGACAGACCTAAAAATGAACAGACTCTGAGACGATGTAACAAGACTGAAAACTAGGAGTTTCTTCTACTTAACTACAATGTCATCGGAATAACTGAGAAGTGGTGGGCCAGCTTGCATGCCTGAGGTGGCTGCAATGGATAGGTACTGGCTCTCCAGGAGACACCAGCAGGGAAGATGAGGGGGCAAGGGGCTTGTTATCTCTGTGAAGGAGCAGCCCAGGTACAAGGAGCTTGTCAGTGGGATGGATGATGGGCTGGTGGAGAGCCTGTGGGTCAGGGGAGAGGCCTGTGAAGGGGATATCATGATGGGAGGATATTACAGATGTCCCATTAGGGTGAGCAAGTGGATGAAGCCTTCTTTGAAGCACTGGTGGAAGCCTCTGGAGCACAGACCCTGGTTATCACAGGGGAGTTTAACCTCCTTGACATCTGCTGGAAGGGCAGCATGGTGGGACACCAGCAGTCCAGGAGGTTTCTGGAGGGCATCAGCGATAACTTCGTGAAACAGATACTGGGTGAGCCAACCAGGGGTGACCCATAGCTGCATCTGCTGTTCACTGTTAAGGAAGAACATACTGGGGATGTGGGAATCAGCAACAGCCTTGGGCGTAGTCACCATGAAATGGTGGGGTGGGAGATCCTGGGAGGAGAGAGGAAGGAGAGTAGGAGAAGGCAGACGCTGGACTTTAGGAGAGCAGATTCAGCACATTTAGGAAACTGGTAGGTGGGATCCTGGTGGAGGCAGCTCAGAAGGGCAAAGTAGCTCAGGTAAGCTGACAGGCCTTCAAGGACAGCATGCTCCAAGCACAAGAACAGTCCGGCACTCATGCAGACACTGCTTTGGATAAGCAGAGAGCTCATGGTGGAGCTCCAATGCAAAAAGGCATCATACAGGAGGTGGAAGCAAGGATGTGCTACAAAAGAGGAATTTAGAAATATTGCCCAGGCATGTAGGAACAGTGTCTGCCTAGAGGTAATGCTTCAAAGTGACACTGGGGTAATAGGAAGGGTTTCTATGGCTACATTGGTAGGAAAAGGTTGAACAAGGAAAATGTGGGCCCATTGCTGAATGGGAGGGGTGGCTTAGTGACAGTGGACACAGACAAGAGTGAGGTAGGTGCTTTCTTTGCCTCTTTGCTGAATCTGACCCTTGCTATGAAGTAATCTGTCACATTCATGAATTGTTTTATTGTAAAATTGTTTATGTTTACCATTTTTAAAAAGTCTTATGTAGTCATGACTGCAACATCTGGAAGTATGAGGATAGGAAGAGGAAAAAATAAAGATTTGTTAGTTTTATTTTTACTACAGTTCTCATTCTCTCAACATGGTTAATAATAAGAGTGAACTTTCAAGTTGCATTTCTATACCAATAGAAAAAAAAAAGCAGAAGCACACAGGGGCTTCCAAGAGATCACTCTCCTGCTTGTGGAGATCTGTTTTCCACTGAAATGTTTCATTGGGGGCAGAACTCTTTTGCACAACAGCACCTCATTGTTTCTCTGCCGAGCTCCAACCCTCCAGCCACAGGCAACCAAAAGCCCACTGAATTCCTTCCATGGAGTTCAGTGGGCTCCAGAGCAGGACCTGGAGCCCTCAGGAATTGAAATTGGCTTTCCTGAAAAGTTGTATGCTGCTCTTCCCCTCTCTGAGCCTCTGACTTTTCCTATGCAAGCACTGGAGGATCCCAGTTCAAGTACTGTGGGCCAGTCCGGAAAAAAAGAGAGGCATGCTCCAGGATAATGCGAGATGCTCCTGTCCTGACTGCAGGGAGTCACCTGCCAAGTCACTGTGCATCTGTACACATCTCCTGGGTTTCACAGGGCAACTGCAGAGCACGCGTGTTGGCCGTCTGGCTTTCTCCCCTGAGTGAGGGAGCTTCTCCATGGGAAAACAGGGGCCCCAGGTCCAAGAAGTCAGGAGGAAGTAAGTTAGTGAGTTAAGGAGGAATTTGAAGTAGGGAAGGGAAAAAATCTGGCAGATAGGAAGAGGCCAAAATGTTCCAGGTGTAAGAAGGGATAGTATGAGAGACGATGAAGAAATGAGCAGGAGGGGAAGAAGTCTGAGAGGCAGGAAGCCCTGTAAGCGGCTCGCTCTGAATTCCCAGGGATGTGCCTTACTTTTAAATTTCTCACTGCCTTTTTGAGGAGTGAGGTCACTTTCTTAGAAAATTTCCTAGGACTATGGCCCAACACACGAAAATCCTGTTAAAATATACAGGCTTGCCGCAGTAAGCCCATAATTTTAACAGGTCGGTGGTTTTAACAAGACCTATTTCAGAGTGCAGACCTATTTTCTGAAATATGTTTTGGATTAGTGCAATGGAAATGCGTTGGTTTTATAGGTCAATTCTCTACTGTAAATTGCTTCTCACTTGTAATGGATTTTTATCCCCTAGCAGATTTAGTCTTTTAACAGGAATTCATTGGACGGACACACAAGTAGTTCAGTCTCAAAATAAAAGTTGCTTCATGATGCTAACAATAGCAGTGGACCTTGCTCTAGCAGCTGGATCCTCAGCATCAGTGGGGTGGTTATTCATGCTGTGTTGCCATCCCACCGCCCGTCCTGAGCCAAGCCAGTGGCTGATAAAACCTTACAGCTGTTCTAAATTACCATTATCGGGAGAAGCCCTCAGATGAGGTGCTCTGCATTGGGAGATAGCAGGAATACCGTTGTCCATGCCACTTTCTTCCCAATGTAGCTGTAATCAGACCTCATACATCCCTGGAAGCCTTCTCTGTGCTGAGGGGCTCCCCACCTCACTGCTCACAGCAGCTCTGGGCTGCAGGAACTGGGTGAAGCAAGCTTGAGGGAGCTTTATCCTAAATATTTAGCTCTGGGCTAACGCAGTCATTGCTGATGTTTCCCAGGATGCAGGTGGATGGGATTCACCTCACCTAACTTGAATCACCTGCATGTGAGATGTCTGGTCTGGGCACATCACCTGGGCTCCCGCTGCACCGGGGCCAGCAGCAGGGACCCCAGCAGGTGAGTCACCCTCCCCACCTCCCTCTGACTCCTGCCTGTGGGGTGGGGTGGCTCAGTCTCAGGTGGAGCTTCCCTTGGCTACAAAAACATAGCTTGATCTGGACATCCAACTTTAAGAAGCCTAATATTAGGAAATGAACCCTGTCTTCTGCTGATGGCCTCTTGCTTCCCTTTTTGACAGAGGCCATCTGCCATACAGGGGGTGGATTTTTGTGGCCGTGGCAGAAATGCACCTGGGAATCAGCTGAGGGACAGTATTGTATGGACACATGGTTCACAGACTCGTCCTTTACCTCTCAGAAACTCTTGCAACATGTACATTTTGGTATGGGTATATTTTATGCAGACACCTTTCAGTTATATCTTTAGCCCTTTACATTCTGCTTACTACATGTCACTAATATTTTCCTGCAAATATGGGTTCTCAGTTGAAGCGTAATGTTTTCATGGACTAATATGAAATTGTTTCCTAAGTCCAAAGGCAGGAGATTGAAACTATTTACTACATTAAGACAAAGCAAACAACCTCCCCACCCCACAAAGATAAAGTGCTAGTTTCTATTGCTTTGGAAGCAAAACATTTCAGCTTCTCATTAGGAAATGACGTTTTGAATGCTGGCTACATTTTTTAAGAAAGAAAGAAAAAAAATAACTTAAGAACCGGGAAAAAAAAAGTTTTAATTACAGATTAAATGAAGCATTCTGCATTGATACAAAATAAGCTTTCTGCTCCGGTTAGAAGAATTTTTTTCCCTCTCTCTTTTCTTTTTTATTTGGTTTGGCCACTGAACCAAAAAAATTCAACTGTGCCCTGAGCTCGAGTTTATATATTTTGAATGCTAATGGCAACAGGAAGAATAGCTCAATGTAAATAAGTTACATTTTCAAAATTAATGAGGTCTGCTAATTGAGTTTATCCAGGTAATAAAATCCATCTAATAAAATGTATCCATCAAATATAATTCTCCCAGTTCTATAAAAAATATATGTTTCTTTGCCTGTATATCATCTGTGTGGAGATAATGAATACCTTGTGACACTGGGGTCATAGGTCAAATCCCAGACCTTATTACAAATCTAGGGAAAATTACTTTTTCACTGACCTATAGTACGACCTAATAGTCTAGGAGGAGTTAAAGGCCAATTGTTCATTCAGCATCGCCAAATAATATATATATAAGTGTATATATATATTTAATAACACTGATGCAATGAAAACTTACTGCTGTAGATATGGATTTACAGCACGTCCACAGGGATTTCTCATGCAGATCTCAAGATGTCAAAAAACAACATAACAGCAACACTCTGAAGTGCATGTTTGAAATGAATGATGACAGACCTTGGTGTGTGGGGTAGGGTTTTATTGTTTCTCCAGTGATTTGCCGTAGCCCCAGATAGTGCATCTTTAACAACTCTAGATGACAAGCCTTTCTCACACTTTTAAGGATGTGGGTTAATTGCAGCTACTTTTGCTGCCTGCAAGGAGACGAGGTGTTAGAGGGTGTCATTCCACACGGCAGCGCCGCTGGTGCCAAAGCCTTTCCAGGAGATGCCAGCCCTCCCTTGCTGCGGTTTCAGCTGGTGCCGCAGTGTGTGGGGATGGGCTGCGAAACTGAGCCAGGGAAATGATCCAGGTCCTTAGAAAAGCCCTTGGAAAGGGGCATCTGGGGTTGTGGGGATTTTTTCATTCTCGGCTCTACAGCACAGCCCCTCACACGACTGCACTGGGAGGGAAGGATGGGTGACCCACGTGGTGCGCAGGATCAGGACCAGAGAGCAGGGCTGTGGGAGCAACATAGCGACTGAGGACCTTGTAACATCTCAAAATTGCGCCCTAAAAGGTTACATCAGCCAAAGGTGCTGGCACTCCTAAGAGAGCAGTTTTAATCTGAGGAGGAGGCTGCTGCCTTTTCTGTGGCTGAAGATATTGTCCAGCACCAGTTATTATTCAGCCTTTCATAAGAGCCTCATGCAGTCAGAATGGGGGAGCCTTAAATAATCACACATGTTTTCCACATTCATATGCTCCCTTCTTTCAAGGCTCAGCCACACTCTCAGCACACAGGTCATTCACACGCGTCTTTCTCGGCAAACTTTTCTCCCGACTCCCTTCCAGCCTGCTGCACAATAACATCTCCCATGTTTCCTTCAATGGCTGTGTTGAACAGGATCCTGTGCATTTGAGCCTGCCTTGATTTGCAGGTCTGCTGCCCTATAATGACTGACAAACAGGCCACAGATTACTTCCATTTTATGACTTGAGTTTAGGGAAATTGAGCATCCTAATTAAGCACAGATGTAAGGTTAAAGTGTAGAACAATCTGGACTGGTTTTCATTTAAGTCCCTTTCTGATTCATTTGGTTCCATAAGAGAGTCACAATTAGAAAAAAATATTTTGTCAATGTTGAAAGACATGTGATGTAGAACTGATTGGATTAAATCTGAGTTCATGTGAATTTTGGCAAATTCAATTAGGAGAGGCCCTTGCAAGTACTCTGTGGAAAACCTCCAATGGCTTTGCAAACTGTATTTGGATTTTCCAGTCCGTAACACTGCATGTGTTGACAGCGCACCATCCCTACGTAATGGGCGAGCATTACAAACAAGTTTCTTCGCTTTGCGGGAACCGTAAGGTCAGGCGTAGAGTGAAACTGCAAACCTGGGCTCATCTGGAGATTCCCAGAGTGTACAAAAGACCAGGTGAGCATGGGTTAAGGGGCAACGTGAGGAAAGACCTCAGTGAACGGGTTCGAACTGCTTGTGGTGGTACAGGAGTTGTAGGCTAGGTGGGAGAGCCTTCTGAAGCAGGGGTGGATTTTTGTGCAATTATTTGTCTCATGGCTGGGACAAAAGGACCCTGATTTCTGGCTGCAATGTCTACGTGCCACCACCATGAAAAAGTTTTAATACCTGATATTAAAATACCTTATGAAATGCATTTCTGGGTCTGAAGATGGTGGGTCCGATCCTGCTATTTTTTGACACTTATCTGGTTGCTGCCAGCTTTGGTTCATAACCTTTTTGTGGGGAAAATATTTGCAGAATTACCTGTGTCAAGCCGGATCTGCTTTGTAGGGGGGGAAGACTGACTGAGTTTTGTCCAAACCAAACCTTGCTCCCCCCAACTTCTCTTTCCCAAGCAGACAGAAAGAAATACCTCCCTGTTAGAGGTGATAAGAGTGAAACAGTTTGCTTTTATCTTCTGACTTTGTTAAAGATAAAATCCAGCTCCTGGCTTCCCCTACGCTACACAGGAATGTGCATCAATTTTAATACTGGTAACATATGTCGTCAGTTTATATTATTTTTAATAATCCTTTGTTCTGTCTGCACTGGCAAAACACGATCACCAGGACTCCTTTGGCTTGATAACCGTTCTGTACGAACCAACAGACAAAAAGGCACAGCCTTGTTTTTAAAAAGCAGTTGTTTTCCTTCCCTTAGAAATGTGATGTTTTGTTATTGATGCAAAATGGATTTGCCTTTCTCGAGCCTCTCTCTCTCTTCTCCAGTCAGGCACTGGATAGCACTGCAAATAAAAAACAAAACAAAACAATAAAACCAGCACGTTAAAATGGACCCCTGCAATACAGTCAAAATAGAAAGCAAGGAGAAGGCTTGGTGAAAGAACCACGAAACTCGTTGGACGTTTCCCATCTCTCCCCGTGGTGGGGGACTGTCACATGTGCCTGATGGGGGTAAAGTCCCCTTTTGCTGTGGCTTTCTAAGAAGCCTCTAGCTGTGTTAGCTTTGTCTAAGTGCTTGAACTGATTTCAGAAGCTTTAGAAATACTCGTTGCTTTTTGATTCAATTTACAGAGCTCCTTCTTTTCTTTTTCATTTGTAAAATATGGGGGGGGGAAGTAACTTCATGCTTTTCCTGGAAACAAAGAAGGCAAAACTCCCCTCCATGAAAACCGCTGAAATGAGCAGCCAAAGATATCCCTGTTGTGACGGAGCAGCTATTTGGGCTGGAGCAGCTGCGGCTGCAGATCTGGCTCCTCTGTGTCAAACACAAGTTTCAGCCATGCCCAGATCAATGGCTGAGGCTACCGAGCAGGCTGGGTCCCTTCGCAATGTTACCTTGCAGCTCCTTCAGTGCTGTCAGCTGACAATAAGGACAAGCTTATGCCTTGCCTTCACCCAGAGTCCCCCAAATCAAAGCTGTTTCTGTTTTCACCTTTTATCAAAATTTTGTATTTGGTGATTCTGCCAGCAGCAAGAGTTGTTTACGTTGACCCTTTCCACTGCAGCTCCCTTCTTCTGTGCATCTACCAGTATTGGCTCATGGCACTCAAGTTTGTACTAAAACATGGCAATTCAGCTTGCTGATGTATCTCGGACTCCTGCTTTTTATTGACAGTTCTCCCTTGCAGCACAATTTTCCCTCCTGGAGTAAACTCTGGGCTCCACTTAGTCAGTGGGAATTTTGCCTGTTCCTTTCATCAGGCCAAGATTCCCTCTGTCATCTTCAGATACCATCGTGAATTTTCTCCCCCTTTTATCATATCTGCCTGCTCTGAAACTTGCTTCCTATGCTCCTTAAGCACTCTGTTTCTGTTTCTTCCAATATCCTTCCCCTTAAATGCTGTACTGTGGTCAAAAGTCCTTGTAGGGAAGCCCGGGGAAATTTTCTCTGGAGAACCTTAAAATAATACATGCAATCTTCTGCAATCTGGTATACCACAAGGCAGAAGAGGAAATTACACTCAGATCTTTTGTACCATTAGAATTGACATAGAGATTAATCCTTCAGACTTAGGTGGAATCTGAGCTGGCTCTTCCACCTCTCTAAGTTTTGAACGTGTAATTATGTCTCTGTGGGG
The DNA here is from genome assembly GCF_965183815.1 of Platalea leucorodia. NCBI lineage: Eukaryota > Metazoa > Chordata > Aves > Pelecaniformes > Threskiornithidae > Platalea > Platalea leucorodia. Next base: position 74,531,805 of record NC_138824.1, read on the forward strand.
AGAACATGGACAGATTTTGTATGACACAATTATTCTTCCCCTTGTCTGGCCATCACGAACAATGAGGCCAACTTTCTTGATACTTCTTTGGAAGGGTGCATGCAAATCCCATTAACAAATTAAATGCTATGAGGAAAATCTTCTTGAAGCCTTGCTGTAGTTGTTGGGAAGCCAAGATGGGTCATATTGCAAACTTCAAAAGAAAATGACTGAGCTAGTGATCTCTGTTTTGGAAACTTTTCCTTGGAGGTGCTCTGGAGGCATGTGGGAGTATTTATTTGGCTGGTATATGTGAATTATTTGGTTACATCTTACTGAACTGTGGATTATTAAGTTCTTTTTTATTGAGGTACTTTTTCAAATCCTCTATAGCCAAACCAGTTCATACTTACATGGTCTTAGTATATTATTGTTAAAATAGTGCACAAAATGCTGCACAATGTTATTTTTTTTCTTTTTCTATAGTGCTATTGTGGGATTTTGTAGAATTAGCAAATGTGAAGCCACCACTTGTCTCTTACGATTCAAGGAGATATAGATTTTTGAAGTTGCTTGCCTAAAATGGCAGCAATGCTACAGGTTCGACCAAAATCAGTTCCTTCATCAGTTGCCTGGGTTTTATGAACCTAATTTTTATTGAGTTGGTGGATTGTAAGACATCACTTCTGAAGCAGGGCTGAGTCATTCAGGGGTACTGACAACATCTACTTTTCAGCACCAAGTTAAATGTGTAACTTTAAAACTTAGCATCATATGGGGACCACTGGCAGGCAGGAGGAGCCCGTGAAGCACAGGTCTGTTAAGCAGTATGTGGGATCATACCTAACTTAAGAACATTTCCTCCCTCCCTATGAGCTATAACATGCTACTGTCTAAATATCTTTTATCTGGCTGTGTCTTCCTTCACTGTACAGAACGTGGTTTCTGAAGAATGTGCCGTTCAGAGACAGAGACAGATATTCATCCAGCTTGCATTGGTTTTGCATGGGTATGAAGTCCACAAGCAAAATTTGTCCAGGAGGATGTGATTTCAATTCTGTTTGGAAATGGCAAAGGAAACAAAATAACCACTTTTATTATCATAAACACACAAAACCTGTGCCACAGCTGACATGGCAACAGATTTCAACACATTCAGTGTTGAATCCTTGTTTATTGGGCTTATTCACTTACTCACGCACAGAATCCAGCTCCTAGTCACGCATTTCCCAGCCTGTAGTGCTACTTGGTGCAATTCAACTATACTAATTTCAAACTCATTAGGAAAAAACCCAAGTGTCATATTACGCTGTGCATTGCATATGTACATGGAGGCAGCTAATAAAGTCCATGCTCATGCCAGGCAGGAAGGGGAATTTTGCAGCCTTGTTAACACTTTTGAAATGAGAAGGAGAAAAATCTCAACTGGACATGCAGATGTGTCTTCATACCACAACAAGATGGATTCTACTTTGTGCCTTTGCAGCCATGCAAAGAAGCAGGACCAAAAGCCCTCCTAAAAATGGCTTGGATTAACTAGTTTGGAGATGCGCCAACCTTGTCATTACCAGGGAACTGGTTAGAAATTTTCCATCTAAATCAGAAATGACCTGAATGGAAAGAAGATGTTGCCAAACTGTTAGTAAATTATTCATGCCCACCCTCTGTTTTCCTATAGCTGTCCTTTGGCCTGACTCATCTCCTCCTGGAATCACTGGCCATACCCCCCCTGGATTTGTTGGAAGCTTATCTGGTCCTTTGCTTTTTATATAGAATTTCTGAGAAATTTGTGTACAATTTTGCGAGTTAATGTAAAAGGAAACATTTATTGTATGAAGAATAAATACTGAAAAGCAATACTGTTTTATGTAAAAGTCATTCTGCTGTGGACACTGCACACACGATCTAATGAAACTCCTAGGAACACATAAGAGAAAGGTGGGGTCCTTCACTTTGGGGTGAATTTCACATGTAAGACCTTAGCTACACTGAGATCACACTATGAAACAACCTATTGTATACATCTTCCATTGAAAACAAAAGGTAAAACTTCATTGAAATAATCATAAAACTATTTTTCCTATACTAACTACAGCTGTGGGGCATGTTTCTATGGAAACAGTTTTCCTTATGTGCTTCTCTATAGCTAAAGGTCTCAAATGGACCTTCTGTCTACTCATTGCCTGTATAAACTGCAGATTCTGTACAATAATATCTAACACAGATCAGCTGAATCTCCTGATATGTGTCAGAAAACATTATCAGGAGGCAAACACCAGTTATTGCAGGTTCCCATAAATTTATAGATAATCAGGTCCTTAGTGGCAAGTTGGCATCTTAAGTGTAAGGACTGTGTTGAGGAGTTTTGATTAGAGGTCATTGTCCTATCCAAAGCTGTAACACACAGCGATGAATTCTACAGCTTCACCTTTGCTGTACAAAGATTTATGTTGCTTTGATTTGAATAATTTATGCTGCGTACTGCATTCTAGATACCAGACGCTAAAAACAATTTGTTCTTTGTTGACATAAGTAAAACACTTGCAAAATCGCTGGTTAAATGAGCCACGCACCTTTAGTATTTTCCTTATTGTAAACCATCACTGTAGAAAAAGAAGGCATAAGTAAAGCTGATATTCAGTCAGTGATACCTGGCAGTACAAGCTAGTTGGTAGATAAAGCCACATAGACAGTGAAACAGCTGTTATTTAAAAACACAAGACAAATTACCTACCTTTTTAGATATCCTTAGATTATAAGCCACTAGTCCATACTGTGCAAGCTGCCTTTATATTATTCACATTCAGAGACACTTAAATGTAAAGTTATACAAATACAATCATTTTTTTTTATATGCTTATGTACACATAGTAATCTGCATATGAATAATGCAGAAGCATTTAGAGGTATAGAGACTGGTATGTACATGAGTGGGTCTTAGTTGGTTCAGTAGAAGGCAATAAGTACATTTACAATTATTATAATAACTGAAAGGGTTTGTTTTCAAATTGTGGGACGTTATCATTGGTAGAGCATGGGCCACAGCCATGCACATGGTTACCAGAATAAAATTGTGTTATAGCAACTCCTAATAAATTATGAAGATGGCAGGCAATAACTTTTGGGTCCATGGTATTGCATAGGAGGGTAAGACTCATCATACCCTGCTTTAGAGTTAAACATGACTCTGAGAGAGCTACTTGTGATTCTTCTGGAGTTGGCAAAGAAGGACCTTCAGAAAGTGAAAGTGAGCTGTCCCTCTGGGGCATGCAGCATGGGCTGAGACGGGTGAGATAAATGAAACAGGACAAATTCCCCCATAGGGGTGATAGACTCTTTATGCAGTATAGGAGAGGAAGCTCACACCACCAGCTTTAACTGGACACCTAACTTTTAGATAAGTAAATTTAAGTGACATGAATGCAGTTGTACTTCTCATTACCCAATGCCTTCAATGTTACATTTTAAAATGTGATTCATTTATGCATTTAATTTAAAATCAACTTCACTTTTCATCAGCTACATTCTCAGTTTACTATTTATACTTCACTCAGTTCAGGCAAAATAAACAGACAAGTCTGATATTTTATGTAATAATTTCCTCTTTCTGCTTCCGTTCAGTGGCACAGTGTTCCTTGGGCTTTTTTTAATGGGAGAATTTTACAGTTTATACTTTACATATTGTACATAGCTGATAAATGTACATCCTATGTGAGTAAGCGTACTTGGGTTAACCTGCCTGGGCAGGCACACTGAATTCAGGTAATGGGTGGCAGACAGCAGTGAGCAAGGAGAAGGGCACTGAGTGCTCAAACGCAGCTCTGCCATGTTCAGGGAACACCTGGGGATTGAGAACAACACCCTGGTTTAATATTGCAGGGAAATCGTGTGTGCGGTCCATGCACTCAGTCCCTATTGCCGCCACTGGATGTTATCAATCAGCTGTGTGTCAGGAGGAAAAGTCCACACTATAAAAAAAGCTACAGATTTCCTGCATTCCTGTATTTCACTATTATTATGACTGTTTATACCAGGGTGGCATGTGCCCAGAATAACCGGGGGTTACTCTAACCGTTTTGGGATCAGGTTGTGACCTCCTAAAGGAGTCTGTATGTGGGGTAATTCCATTTATTCCTATGGAATTTCATTACATCTTTTCCTGGGTACTCAAAAGAGGAATTTTGCTTGTTTATTTGTCACACCTCTCTTTCTTACATAAATTTAACTCCATGGCTTTTGCTATTGTTTGAATAGCTAGGGGTTTTATTTCCCCCAGATGAGCAGTTGGAACCCGGAAAGCCTTGTAAAAACACATTCAACATGGGTAAACGCTGCAGAGTGAATAAGGGGCAGTGGAGGACATTGAACCAAATAAGAGGAAACCTGTGGAAAAAGGGGACCCTGCCAAAGATGAGTTTTGTCAGAAGGACAGAAGGGACTTAAATGAATAGACAATTAAAAAAAAAAAAAAAATTCCTTTTGTCTTGTTTATGCTTTTGAATCACTACCAGACACTTTTCAACCGGTTTATTTATATCAGCCACCTGAGAATACCTCATACCTCAATGAAACATCTCAGAACCACGTTACAGGCAAGCTTTACTGAAATTTTAAATACTTTTTTAATTAAGAATTACTTTCTGATGAGATACAAGTGCAGAAAGATTACAGACAATCATTAAAAATATACATACTTATTCCATTGTTGGGTCTCACTTGTTTCACTCTCAGGCTCAGTACTCCAATACTTTTATCTGCAGACTGCTTTCAGTAACTTTTGTAAAAGATAATTATTAAGGACATATGGCCTAACACTAAAAAATTTGCTGTTGTGCATTTTTTGCAACTTCTTTCTTTTTTCCTTTTTGTTAACATATGCATGTATAGCCAAGCATATTGAAGCTGTAGTTAAGCCCCGTGCACCTGCTTGAGCTTACTTCCCTTCTCCCAATAGTCAAAACAAATCTCTGTTAAGGTTAAACGCAAAGAAAATGAATAAGCAAGGAAACCTGCATTAAAAAGAAGGCTCTCTGGAGTGGAGTAGAGCAGTGGGAGCTAGAAACAGCTCTGGGCCATAGCCGCCTTTGTCCCTGACAGAGGCCAATTGTGCAGAAAAAGCTTCCAAATCTAAATGCCAGCATCTGCAGGTCCCTGAGCACTGAGTGCTCACTCCTGGCCCTGGACACTCTGGTTGCCTGAACTCACACCGATGGTCTGAAGCCTCCTCAGCTATTGAGGTAAGTCTCTTCTGGTTCCCGTCACCTTTACCTCCAGTGTTTCACTAGCTAGTTATGGTTCTGCATTTTCCACTCCAGTGAAGAGCCTCTCTGTTGAAATGGTTTGTTTTCATCATTTATAAATGCTCCTTTCCACTAGTGCTTTAGCATGCTCTGTGTCAGTGTGCATTTAAGCTATCAACACCTGTATCTCAACTTACCCTTTGAATTATGTAAGAGTTGTAAGGGCTGCCTATCGTAATGTCATCTTCATTAATCAGCCTTTTAATTTTGAGGTATACTGCTGCTAGGGCTGAAGAAATGCCTGATTTGGGTTTGGCTTTCACCATAGCTATTTGCTGCCATACTTCAGTCAGTATTTTCTGTGTGATGCAGGAACCTGAATAAACTTCCCTTTAAAACCCCTATGTCAAATTATGGTCTACTTTTTCCTCTCTCCATTAATTAAGGTAGTATACTGTTACAGCCTTGCAGCAACAATGTAGCAGAGCTCAGGATGAGACCTTACAGGAAGGGAAGGTGATTTTATTTTACAGCAGAACTGGTCTGTCTGGCTCATGCCCTCACACCAACAAGCCCCCAAGTCTTGGGTCCACACAGCCCAGCTGGCATCCCTGGATTACCGATTCCCTGACAGGCAGAACAAGAGGCACAGCCTGGTAACTCCTCTTTACATCTCTTGGGGTTTTAGACTGGTGGTTGTGTTCTGGTTTTGGATGTACCCCCTTTGAGGAGTTGTCAGCGATTCTCTTCTTTCCTCTCTTTTTCCTTCCTATCCCACCTCTGGCATTATTAGGATTTATTCTCTCTCCTTTGCCTCTTTTTCTGGGTGCTTTGAGGCTCCAGTCCCATTCTGCTCCCCCCTTTTTCTGCTCTACCTTGTTTTCCAGAACTGAGAAGCTGCACGTAGATCTAGCGTGACTTTGATGACCTGCTAGTCTAGGTGCCAAAAACATATATCCCTTCTACGTTTTCTTTCATCTGGTGCTCCCACACTCAATCATCTCCATTCATTCTCCATTCAGACAGATTTTAATATTTCTGTTACAGATTTCTACACATTCAGGACAATAGATAACTGTAGGAGACCTTGGTGGTCCCCATGAGGGATTTCTAAAGTTCTCTAGAGACCTATTCCTTCTTTGATCCTTTTACTTGAGCTCTGAGCTTTGCATCACTCTCACAGAAATCTCTGCTCAGTTGTGCTGGGAGCAGTTATCTGACACTGGGTAAATCTACTCCAGTCCATCTGTTTTTTCCTTTGCACCCACTCCGACTGCTGAAGGCTTTTGGATGTGGGTTTGCAGCTCTATCAATAACAAGGCTGGTAAATCTATTGGCTTATTTTCACTTGGTTCCACTCAGGCTGCATGTCCTTGATGGTCTCTTCTTCTGTCTGTACAAAAGGAGATCTCAATATAACAAGTATTTGGCATCAGTGGAAGAGCTGTGTGTTTGGCCTAGAAGGTCTGCTTGCAATATCTTTTATTTACTCTTCTCCACGGTCCCACCACCTTGATCCTATCAAGGAAAGAGCAATTATTAGTGTAACTGCCACTTTAGTGTGGATGTTACATTGGCAACCGGTATGTATAATTAATTTATTTTCATTTAAATGCTTCTCAGTCAGCTGTTCCCATGTTTAGTATCTCTCCACAGGCTTTAGTTGCTCACTCTTAAGGAGTTCAAAGTTACACTGCACCTTGCTTTGGGGTAAGGAAACTTTGCTCCTGATTGGCATCATCTATGTACTTTATATAGCGGAGCACTAGTTAGTTTTTACACAATGTATGGCTACTGGGCGTCTTCAGTTGCCTTTAGTACGAGGCATCATTGGTCATTGGATTCACTGAAAGGCATGGCAAGTACAGTTACAGAGAGCACAATGTCTGAATAAACAAAGATATTCCTACAGTATTTCAGTATATATATCTCAGTATATATATATATATATATCTCAGTATATATATCTCAGTATATATTCCAGAGGTAGCAGATCCAGTATTCAGTACTTTATGCAGAAACTCTGAGGAGTCATCACATCTCTATCTGCTGCCAAGGACACAACAGAGGTAGCTGCACTAGCACAACAGGGGGGTGTATCCTGGCTACGTCTACATTAGCAAGTAGCCCATCCCAGGAGGAGCTGATCTCTAGAGCAAAATGGTGCTGGGGACGCAACACCCATGCCATCTGCATTTTAGGGGGGGTTACTTTGATCTATATCTAGTCAGGTCCTGAGGACTGAGCTCCCACTACTGATCGGTGTGCACAAAGTCAAATCCTGGTGCACAGCTTCCAGCGGTGGCCAATGGTCATCAGATTCACATGACGAGCACACTCCTGGTCTGAGCCGAAAGGCTGGTGTGGACACATGGTTGTGTATGGGCTGGCTGCAGCATCCTTTTCTTTGGGAGCAGAGAGGAGAAGGGGAGAGGAATTATGAGTGGGTAGAGAGGAGCTGTTTCTATGGGCTATAATAGATACTTAGTTTAAGTACTGATGTTAGGAAGCTGATAGCTATAGGCTTTCTGCATGAAGGTATTCTTTGTTAGGTGGAGATTCAGAAAAAAGACACTAAATTAGATGCTTTGAATAGACCCCTTGAGAGACTTGCCCCTACCCGTGGGTAAAGCATTGAGACTAGCCTCACAAATGAAAAATGTAAGCGTAGTTGTACACTCAGCAGCGTGGATGCCCATCTAGGCTCTGAGCTTGGACACCTAAATGTAAACGGAGAGACTGTCATGTGAACCCACGTGAAAATTAATTCCCAAGGTCAGGCCTTTGAAATCATTTACTAAAGCAGGCAGGCAATTATGAAGTATTTCAGGTGTGGCAATGCACTTCAATTCATTTCCTATTGACAAGTGTTGGGCAGTTCCACCATGAATATCTCACTCAGGGATGGAGTATAATCTGCAGCTCTGGTGTGGGGGAGGTGGTCATACTGGTGGCTTTCAAATTTTACATCAAGGGTTTATGGCCTGCATGTGCATCAGAAGCATGGTTAATTGTGAGCTGTGATTTTTAGGATCATAGGATAATTCAGGTAGAAAAGGACCTCAGCAGGTCACCTAGTCCAGCTATAAATGGGGTCAGCTCCACAGCTGACCTGTATGCATTTACAGCTGTGTATGTCATGTAAGCCTTTATTTTTGCTTCTTTTGAAGAACATGGTTATGGAGACTATATGTGTGTTTTCCTAGTGAGTGTTGATTTTTTTTTACCCCTGTACGCTACACTTTGTTAAATACTAAGTGTAGGTGTATATTAGGGAGTCTATATTACTTATTATTTTTTTACAAATAATAATCTGTAATTTTAACAAACTGAGAAAGCATTGCTAATATTCTATAAATAGTTTTGCTTGGCAAGCAAATTTCAGAATTTTTGAAAATCATTTTGGAAAGTCATTACTTTTTATCATTCTTTACATTGAAAATAGCTTCCAGTAGCAGACCTAACTCTGACGTCTTCTGTTCAACTTGGCAAGCAGGAGAACCACATGAAGTCACCTGGTTTGCATCACACATCTAGCTTGGAGACAGAAAAAAATGGTTACTGTTGAGCCTTGTTACTGATCAATTGCCTAATAAAAAAACAAAAACAAAGCAATGTTAAGAAACGCCTGTTCAACCACCCCTGCCAAAAATCTTTCTTAAACTACAATTTAGTATTAGCAAACATATTCATACAATTTTTCTCCCAATGGGCCTGTTTTATTTTAAAATCACTTTAGAAGTAATAGAAATTTGAAGCATGCACAATTTACATTTGACATTTCCTCCAATCTATCTATTATATAAGGATGATGTATCTGAATATGAAGGATCTTGAGGCATAGCAAGGTTGCCTGGTAATGCACAAATAGACCGCAAAGGGAGTTCTCTTTTCTCTCATTCACATTATGATTCTCTGAAGGACAGTATCATTTCTGTATCTCCTCCCTCAAGCAGCACGAAGTCTGTGTCCACAGAGCCTGAATATTTGCCATGGGAAAACAAAACAACAAAGAGAAAAAAATTAATATGAAAAATCTTAGAAAGTAAGGGATAAAAACACAACCATGTTTAGCAGTTGTTACTAGTAAGTTATTTTTAAAATTAGTTGCATCTGTGTGCTTCTGGAAAAACAATCATAAGAGCTATTACATGAAAATCTAAATAAGGAAAATTATTCGGAACACTCCAATGCATTTTACTTGCATATTCTTAAAAAGTAGGAACTAATCAGTCCCAAATATTTATGTATGCATTTGACTGTCCAAACTATGAATATAGTACTACTTACTCCCTGCGTGCCATGTTACATAGGCACACAAAGTGAAAGCAAGTCTGAGCTAAGGTGCTGGCCTGTGCATTTCAGCGGCCGAAGTCTATGCTCACTCCACTCTGTCTGCGGGTGGGAGAAGGAGGTAACCTCTGTCAGAGGAACAGCAATAAACAGCTGGTGATGGTAACTTCTTAAACTGTTCCAGCTAGGTCTGCCAAATTTAATCTGATCATACCCCTCTTTTGCTGTAACGGAAAAAAAAAAAAAACCCAATTCATAATTACTTAAACGTACCCTCTCGAATGCACTCTCTAATTTGAGGTGCCTCACCTTTTGATGGTTTAGGAGATATGCGGGACATGACTTTTTGAAGAGCGCAGTATTTAACAACTTATAAGGGTTGAAGACAACAGGAACTGACAACACATGCCACGGTTTTAAATCTGGACATCTTGTCTCAAATTACAGATGGAATAGAGACACATAAATGACCGGCCACTTTTAAAGCCTGGGCTCTGCTCTTCCCAGCCACCCCACTAAAGGATTTGGGCATCTTCATTGTGCAAGCGTGAGGTCTACACCCTGCTTAGGTCCTCTCTTTCCATGAATCATCCCTTTAAAAATCATGGAAACCACTTCGCTGTTTAGTGTTTCCATCTTAAGAAGAACAGTTATTTTGGGGTCACTGGTGGTTCGGACCAGTCTGTCAAACAGAACAGATGAGATGGGTCAGTTTGGCAGACAGCAGTGATTATTAATTATTATTTCCTTGTAATCTGGTAAGACCTTGTTCAGTGAAGGGCAGAGACCCCACAGAGATGCTGTGAAGATACTTTCCTGCATTTGGCTCATGAGAACAAGATGTGATGAGCTCTGTGGCCAAAGGCAGAAAAAGAAGAGAGAACCTGTTAAACTTATTATCTGTGTTATGGAAAATGCCTAAGGGTCCCAAGGAACATGAAACTGCCAAGCAGTAGACACAACAAAAATGGAAGAAATGCCCTAAACTTTATAGACTGCATAGATAAGGCAGACAAATGAAGAGAAGACAAAATGTTCTGTTTAATTCCCATCTTGCAGGTGGGAAACTGAGGCAGAGAAAGACTAAAAAGTGATTCACTCAACAGCACATGGGAAATCCCTGGCAAAGTCACAGATTGCCAACCCCAGAAATTCCATGCTTTCAGCAGCATCATCACCAAACCCTCTTTTGTAGCCAAACTCTTCTCCTTCTGGCTTTCACTGGTGGGTTTTATCTGCACCAAGGCTTTCACGTTACTGCAGAGCTGGCCTCCTGATTTCCTTTTTTCTGTACGAAAGCTTTTTTATATATAACTATATATTGCGCTTGATGCCACACCTTAGATCAAAGTGTGCCTCCTTTCAAAGGCAAGTAGTTAAACTTCAGGCAGGTTGAGCTGACCTTTCTCCTTCCTCAGCATGACCCTCGTGAATACTTGATCGAGTCATGGGAAGGACAGTGATGGCTCGGAGAAAAGCCGCAATGACCTCTGCTAATACTAACAAGTTTCACTCCCCATGAACGCAGCAAGGATTCATTAGCGCAGGGAGGATCCAAAAATATACAGGATGAAGAAAATTAGGCAAATTAAAGATGCACTCAATTTTGCCTCCTCTAAAATGGATTCCCAGAGGAGTGCAGTCAGTTTAACTGGTTTTAAAAGCTGCGGTGTCTAGAGGCGATGTACTTAACTGTTCCCTTCCTCCTTGCGTTTTTAGCACCCAGCTCCTTGTTTTTTTCTAGTTGTCAGAAGGGTTTATGCAGTTTTTGGTGGTTTTTTTCCCTTACAGCCCAACACAGGCTCTTTGCACATTTTCCCGAGACCTTTGGCCCTTGTCCCCAGGCTTGCCTCCACGAGCGGCCGGCCAGCCCTCACCAACCCGTGGCAACACAGCTGCGGCAAGCTGCTTTCTGGGTTACCCGAGCCTGCAAAGGCATTCAGGGTCTCCGAAGCCTTTCATATCCCTCCAGTTGCTCCTTAATGCGGAAAGCAGGAGTGTCCCGCCATAGTAATCAATTGACGTTCTCCTTAAGCGTGGTCCATATGAGGATTTCCTTGGAACCTCCCTGCAGCAGTCAGGCGAACCACCGAGAGCTGATAATCTTCTAATTAATAACACGGAGTTAGTGAATAACTCATGCTTTACAAATAAGTCAGCACATGGAGGTCTCAAGACCCCAGTGTATCCAAAGGAAGCCCGAGAGAAACTAATTGACATCTGTGGGGGCTACAAGGTCTGTTGGCTAGCCTTGCAGCTCTCCACAGCTGCTCACACATACCCAGAGGAACTAAGGGGAGGCTGCAGGCGGCCAATTTTTAAACAAATCCAGAAACCCCCACAGCCTCGTCAACGGGTGGATATTCACGCGTGTGGACACGCAGTGAGGGGTGTAAACAGGAGCGCGTGGTGAGATTTGGGTGCACGGCAGCCTAAGTCCTGCTTATTTAGCAACATCGAGGACAGAATTCCCCTCTTTAAGGAAAAATAAATGAATAAACACTCTTGTCTCTGACAGTGACTCCAGTCCCCTGCCCCAAAAGGAGCAGCATTACTATGCCATTAAACCGTTTTCTTCCCACAGCTTTTCCTCACTCAGCATTAAATGAGGACACAGTGCAGCAGAGGGACCTGCAGATGTCAGCCCTGGGCCTCCATTTCCTTGGGGCTGATATCAGGAGACCCAACTATTTCTGAAGGCCACGTCTTTACTGCCAAGCAGCTGAGCCTGCGTGAGCGAACCCTGGGCAAACCACTGGCGGGGGACTTCTTGCTGCAGAGGTGACAGAAAAGTGCAATGAAGGAAAAAAGAGCATCTGCTGGGAAAATAAGCCCCCAAACCCCCTCCAGTTCAGGGAAAGGCGGGAAAATATTTCACTTTGCTGCTTCTGGTGCCAGCAGCCCCAGCAGCATCACCCTTCCCACTGGTGCAGCAGCCCCACTGGTGCTGAAGGGTGGCCCTGCGACTTCCCAGGTGTCCCAGGACCATCGCCTCTGGGGGCTCTTTGGAGGCCAGCACAGCCCCAGGACCCTCTGCGTCCTGCAGGCTCTGGGGGTGATGGCTCCCCTAGGCCAAGCAAAGGCTGTGCGTAACCTGCAGCCCTGAGCCCGTACCTGCGCTGTTGCTCTCCTCGCAGCGCAAGCAGCAGCAGGGCAGCTTAAATCGGTCATTTCAAAAGTTGGAGATTTCACATGGCAAGGGCGGGGAACCTTTGAAATGGCAGTAAAACACATGGCAGAGTTTCAGTTTTCCCTGTGTTTCTAAGTCTAGTCAAGTCTAGTCTTCAAGCATTTCTAAATCCAATTCATCTACAGAAAGCCTGTGCGCTTGCGGGTAATTAGCTTGGAAGATCTCTTTGTTGCCTCAGCCTGGCTCTGTATAATACGCTCTGGTGAGTCGGAGAATTTAGTTCACTTAGAATGGGGTCATGTTAAGAAACAAGCTTGCAATCCTCAAATTGCCTCTGTCATTGGAAAAAATAAACCTCGCTCTTTCAAATCCTATTTACAGAGGCACAACGCAAGCCCCCGTCAGCAGAAGTGTCGTGACCCGCCATGCGTGGTGGGTGCTCCACAGGGCTGTGTCCTGTCCCGTCCACAGGCAGTTCCCGGCATTAAGTGAAGCCAAGGGTGAAGCACAGGCACAATATAATGGAAAACCACAAAGACGGGATGTTCCAGGAGTAATGAAACCCCAGGGAAATTAGGAGTGGGATGCATGTATCTGAGAGAGGTTTCAATGAGCAATTCAAGGGCTGAGTGTATGAACTGAAGTTTGTTGTATCACTTATCCCACTGGTTTTCCTCTGCCACAGCATGGCTTTCTGATTACTTCCACTCTTCTGTTTTTGTGCTAGACACGGGGCTGTGTTGCGGTGAAGGGCAGCCTGGCTCAGGCAAAGCTGAGGGTGTCTCATTTGGGTAAACATCCCTCCCGCCGGCGGCTTCGCTGATGTCGTTTCCCTTCGTAGAAAGTTGAGGATGTTTGGGGGGGGAAGGCAGCCTTGCTGTGGGGCTGGTAGCCCAGGGAACACTGCTGGCTGCGTCCCCCAGGCTGCCTCCCAGGGGGCTACCCCACGAGGGGGTATACCCAGCATACAGTAGGGAATTAGGAGCCGTTTCAGGCTGATGCTCAGAAGGTAGAAAGCCCTTAACCCCTTCTTCCCCAAAAAGGGGAAGGAAGAGAGGGCAGGGGAAGGAGGAGAAGGCAAGCTGCTTCTTGTACCACCTTGCAGACCCCCCCCTCATGTTATTCCCACCACGGACCCCTTAGAGCCTCATTTGGCAAGGGGCTTAAAAGCACACCGTGCTGCTGTCGTATAACTTCGTTGCACCACTCACTCGCTTCTACCTAGAGCTACTGTTCCCGGGCTTCCCACCTCCCCGAGTCTCACCTACAATAATCCCTATCATAAGCACCTCTGCAAACCCCCCTCTGTACAAGACGGGGGGAAGCCCTGCCTGCTGCCGGCGGTAGAATGTCTCCATTGTGGCCCCGTGCAGGCGCTGTATATAATCTTTCTCTGCCAATATATGTCTTCGTGAGCTGCCCCCCGCTCCCCCTCCCGAAAATAAAACGACTATTCTTTTCTGTTTTAAGTAGATTTCGTGCAATAAAAAACATTTTATTGCTTCCAGTAATTGGTATTTAATTTGCAGGCCTTTACAACTTGCAAAGAACAGACTGCTTTAGCTGGAGAGCTGGTATGTGTGTGCACTTTGTGGATTTTATTCCACTGGCACTTGCTTAGTTGACCGGTGTAAAATGATACAATTATGGTTTTGCAATCAGAAAGGCTGCAGATAAAGACCTGGAGAGACGTTATAAGGTCCTGGGTCCAATTTGAAGCAGCAGGCAAGACAATATAATTTTAGGGGGCGCTGCCAGCCTCAGACATCAAAACTTGACTCCTGTTAAGTGTTTTCCATTTTACTGTCAAAAAATCAAAGGCTGTTATTTAAACCCGGAGTCTCTTAAAGTTGATTTTCTTTCTCTCTCCTTCTCCCCCACCTCTTTTTTTCCCTTTAACTACCCTGATAAACGCGAGGCGAGGTAACCTGTGAAATGTTAGCCCCCTCGCTCCCCGCCTCGCCGTGCAGAGGCATTGAAACCCGCCGCAGCCCTGAATGCCTTTTTGGGGTGAAGTCTCGCTCCGGCCGGCCCCATCCCTTCCGACGGCGGCCGGGCGGGGGCGGCGGGGCCGGGGGGGGTCTGTGCCCGTCGAGGGCCGCGGCTGCAGGGGTGGCAGCCGGGGCCGGGGCCAGCTCAGCGGGGAGCGGGGGGGACGCGGCCCGACCCTTCCGCGGGGGAGAGGCCGCTGCGGCAGCCGCCTCCCGGACCTGCGGGTGGGGGGAGTCCGATTTGCCCCCCGGGGGGTCGGAGCAGAGCTCAGCAGCAGGGACGGGCCGGCGCACCTCGCCCACCCGCAGCCTACATGAGTGGGGACCGGGGACGGGTGGGGGGGAGTCCGCCCTGCGCCTCTCCGGGGCACGGCTGCAGATCTGCCGTTAAGACGCTGCCACGACGGGCGGCCCCGGGCAGGGCAGCATCCCGCCCCGTCGGACGCGGGGGCAGCGGGGCCGGCGGAGGCGGGGGCGGGGGGCGTCCCGCCGCTGCCGCTCAGCCCTGCCAGATCGCGGAGCGCGGGGTCGCAGGGCTTGTGTCTGTCTGTGTGTCTGTGTGTCCCCGTGCCTGTGCACGCATGCCTGTGTGCACGGATGTGTGTGTGTGTGTGTGTGTGTGTGTGTGAGCGCGTGAGCGTCCACGCGTGTGCGTCCTCCCCAGGTTTGCGGGGACTTAAGGACCTACCGCCGGACGAGGCCAGCACCACCTCGGAAAGACCTTCGAAAAACACGCGTGTCGTTTCCAACTCGCTTTACCGGCGCGGTCACGGCGGGGCTGACGCCGCGGCGGCGGAGCGGGGGTCAGCCGGGGTGCCCGCACGCCGCCCCGCACGCCGCCCCGCAGGCTGCCCCGCAGGCTGCCCCGCACGCCGCCCCGCACGCCGCCCCGCAGGATGCCCCGCACGCCGCACGCCCCCGCCGGCAGCCTCCGCGCCTCCCCTCTGCCCTGGGCAGCCACATAGGCAAGCCGTGCCTCTTTCTTATATAAAAATATAGGTAAATCCACGGGCTTCTGCTTGTAATAAACTCGCAAATGAACTATTCCTTCCCTTGAGTATTAAACCATTATCTGATTTAAGTTTACTCTAATGTTTCAACAATTTCGTTCCGGTAAGGGAAAAGGATGGGGGCGGGGGGAAGAGATCGTTGCGCCCTTGACAGAATAAATAAATAAATAAATGTAACCCTAAATAGTCTTCTGTAGGAAAGAAGTTAATATACTCAATTATTTTCTGAAAAAGATCATAACATCTGGAAATTGATATCAAATGGTGTACAATCCCTGAGAGACGATAAACTTCCACTGTATAATATTTCCACTAGAAATCTTAATAATCCCATAAATCTTCCCTGTGAATTGGGAAAATGTAACAGTTCATTGAAATACTCGTTGGGAAATAATTGAAAAAATGTAATAGTTCACTGAAATATTCTTGGGGTTTTTTCTTTCTTTGGTGCTGTTGCTAACTCTCTGCATGTGTGTAAATATTCCTACTTCGTTTTAAAGACATACGCGGAATATTCCCTTGAGCGCTGCATACCATAAAAGAAAAATATGCCCTTTTGACTTATTAATCATTATTACAGAGTTCAAAATTGCAGCGTCCCTCGCACATTACTGAAGGAGGCAAACAATTCTCTCTGTGTCTATTTTGTGTTGCTAAAATCACTACAAACTTCACAGCTCGGAACTTTTTTTTTTTTCCCCTCTTTTTCTGCGGTTTTTCTGATAGACTCTTCCATTGCTGCTCGAGTTACCCAGGGCGACTGAAACCAAGGGGGCTACTCGCCCGTTCTGCTCGCCCACTAAATTGTAATTAATTACACACAAAAGCAATCGCTTGTTGTAATTCACCACGTGAATGTTTAATTTTACAGAAGTAAAAGTAGATGAGGATTTGAACGCGCCTTGGCTCCCTGTAATGACTGTAAGGGTAATTAATGTCGCCGGCAAGACGCAGCTTTTTTTTAGAAAATAATTGCGATAGAGAAGAGACGCTGTGTGTGTGTGTGTCAGCGTGTGTGTTTGCATGTGCCCCCGTGCAGGAGAGAGGAGAGCATTTGTGTGGGTTTGTATTGAATTAATGTATCCCTTTGGTTACGTCGCTAGAAGTCGGAATAAAGACAATTAAGCCCTTAGCATTTCTGTCACACTCCATTAATTACTGCAGCGGCTCCTGTCCCGACCGCTCCGCAACGTGTTCCTCAGGTACGAAGCCCGTCCAGCAGCCTCAGCCGGGGAAGTAGGCTATTGTTACTTTAAACTACAGCCTTTCAAAGGTTCTTTATTTGACTTTTCATCCAAGATTGTTTTCCTCTCCTTTAAAAATGTTTTTCTAAAAATAAAACTCAACATAAATGTTTTAAGATTAGATTTGCGGGGAAACAGTTTAATTTTCACCATATGTTGCCCCGGCGGCTTGTAGATTTAAAAAAAAAAAAAAATCTTTCCACTGAAGCTACCCCCAAAAAAAAAAAAATCTAATATAAAAATGTATTCTTCCCAATGCGTTTCCCTCCTGTGGGCCATTTTACGGCCCCCAAATAAATCTTTAAGGTTGCAAGGAGGGGAAAAAAAAAGTGCCCCGATGACGGAAAAGCAAGTCCTGCCATGATAATGTCCTTTATTAATATTATAGATGTGTAGTGTGCTGGATGGATCAATCATATCCATTCACAATCAGGATTAAGAGAGCCTATTTTAATGAAAATCTATTAGTCTCTCATTTGAGACACGGATGTTGCTTAAATCAATAAACAGCATAAAAGAGAATACGACACAGGTTTCTAAATTAAAAAAAATCCCATCTATGAAATGTGTTAAGACGTCTGTAAAATCCTGAAACCCTCGATCGATACTTATAAATATTTAATGTTTTTTTTTTTAAAACACAAATTGAAAACCATTAACACTGCATCCATTCTTATTATTAAAACAAATTGTCCTTGGAATTATGTGCTGTGGAAATGGAGCCAGATTGAAAGGGCATCCTCTGAAATATGTTTACTCGCTTTCATGTAAACCAATAAAAATCTGCAGGAGTCTGTAGCGTGAGCAGAAAGGTTTGATGTACAATGTCCATGATTACAGTCTCTGAATTAATCACGAGAGAGAGAGAGGGAGGGAGGGAGGGAGATGGAGAGAGAGGACTCGGTTATCTACTCAACAAAATCTTGCTCTTCGGGTCAGAGCTTATTAAAGCGTGGATTAAAACGATGATTTTTCTGTTGCTTATTTGCCCCATTTCGACCAAAATAAGCTGGGGGGGGGGGGGGGGGGGAGGAAATCTGTTTGGCCCTACGTCATACCATGAGTCAATGTACAAATGTAAATTCCTCTTATAAATATGAAATCCAATACTTTGCCTTGGAAATGCTTAAAGCTGATGCAACGCTTAAACTCATTCATAATTATTCCTCTCGTTTAACTCTGAGAAAAACCCCGGTGGTCAAGAGCTCCCTTCGGAAGCCGAGTGGAAGGGACCACGCGTACCGACACCACGCTGAACAAACGCGCTCCTGCGGCACCGGTCGGGGGCCGTTCCCGGGCAGGGCGAGGCTCCCGGCTCCCAAACGTCCCCCCGCCCGCCTGCCCCGCTCGCTCCCGGCCGGGCTTGAGCACCCGGGGCCGGGCACCGGGAGGCGGCGGCCCCCGGGCGGGCTCGGGTCTGCGGAGGGGACTCAGCCCCGTAGGGCCGCGGTGGGGCAAGTGAGGAGAGGGGAAAGGCGGGGGGGGAGGGTGCAATGAGTGGACACCCCCCCTCCCTTTTTTTGCCCAGTTAGGACGCCCAGCAGGGCGGAGGGCTCCTGTCCGGTGCCCCGGGGCGGCGAGGAGGGAGGAGGAGGATTTGGGGGCACAGTGCCCCGGGGGTGACCCGGGAGGCCGTGCTGCCAGGGGAGCCCTCAGCACGCTGCTGATGCCCGGTCCTGCAAGGGACTGGGGGGAGCGGGGGGCGTCAGGGAGAGAGGGGTGCCGCGGCAAAGGGGTACCCGGCGTGCCGAGCTGAACCGGGGTCCGGGGGCAGCTCTGAGGGGCGCTGGTGACTTCTTAGTTTTGCGACAGGGTCCCAGGAGCTCCGTGCCTGCAAGGGAACGGGGTTTGGACGGCAGCTCCTTCCCTCCCTCCCTCTCTCCATCTCTCCCTCCCTCCCTCTCTCCATCCCTCCATCCCTCCTCCCCAGCCCGTTGTCAGGAGCAGCAATAAGCTTAATTCCCCTCTGAACCCGCTGCCAAAGTTTGCAGCGGGGTCAAAAGTGCCCCCCACCTTCGCCCACACCCGCACCACCTTGCCCTAGGTGCCCGCACGGCCGCAGGCTGCGGTGGGGGAGGGCGGGGGACGCTCCCCGCCTCCCCCCGCTCCCCGCCGCCCCGTTGGGCCGGGCCGGGCCGGGCCGGGCCCGCCACCCCTCCCAAAGCTCCGCGCTGCGCGGAGGGTGCCGTGAGGCCGTGCGCGCCCGCGGAGCTGCCCGCACCCCCGCGCCCTCCGCCGCCTGCCCCCGTGGGGGTCCGCGGCGTGGGGCGGCGGCCGGATCCCCGGGGAGGCTGCGACTTGCACCACTTTTTTTTTTTTTTTTTTTATTATTTCCCCCTTTTTTTCCCCTTTCCCTTTCCGGTGCTTTGTTTCGCTTTTCGCTTTCGGAGCGAGTCTGAGGCAAGTTCGCCCCCGTCTTGCAGGGCTCCCCCCCGGCGGCCTCCCCGCTGCCGTCGGGGGCGGCGAGCGGCGGTGGGACGCGGGTTGCCGCGGCATTTGCGCGCCCGGTGGCTGCCCCGGGCCGAGCTGCGCCCCGCGGGCTGCGGGAGCCGGGGGGCACCCGGCTTTCCCGGCGGGCACACCCGCGCTGCCGGGAAGCGGGGAGGGAGGGCAGGATGGGGATGAGGCGGGGGGGGGGGGGGGCGGGAGGCAACAGGGCTTTTTTTCCTCTCTGTTGTAGGGCGCTTGGGTTTGCCCCTGTCCTCGGGGCCCGGCGGTGGCAGCAGGGGCCCGGGGGGGTCTCCGGGAGAAGCGCGGCCCCGCTCCCGCGTGGGCGGCAGGCGTGGGGCTGGGCGCAGGGGGGGGGGCGGCGGGGAGGAGAGCGGGACGGGGGCGAGGGGGAGGAAAAGGGGGGGATGCGGAGGAGGGGGTGCGAGCTCCGGCCGCTCGGGGAAGCCGAAGCGCAGGGTGCCCGGCGGGGCTGGGGAAGGGGGCTCGGAAATATTTATCCTCCTTCGCCGTTGGCTGCGAGGGAGGCAGAGGGAGGCCGGGCGCGGCGCGGCGCGGCGCGGGGGGGGACCGGCGCCGGGCGAGCCGAGGGCTGGGGAAAGTTTTCCCTCTCCCCGCGGGCGCGGGTGCCCGCGTCCCGCGTGTGCGTGTGCCCGGGGCACCCTCGCCTCACGCGCCGCGAGCCCGTACACGCGCGGAGTGCGGGGGAGAGGCACCGGCAGCAGCGCGTCGTGCCGGGGTCTTTCCCTACCATACGTTCCTTCCACGTCTGTCCTTCGCCTTTATTATTTATGTGGTGCCGTGTGATATACATTAGAGCCTCGGATTTGATTGGCGTTTGCGATGACAAGACCTGTTTGTTAAGTCGCAAGGCTTCCTCGGCTCCCTCACTTGTGAAATGAACTCTGGAGGAAGGATGCCACCGAGACACCACAATATAATAAATGTCAGGGATAGCCGCAGTGCCGAGATCAAATGATCAATCCTTGTCCCCTAGATAATAATTTTAAATTCGCACAGGGAGGGATTGATTTTTCTTTAAAGCCCCTTATTAATTGCTTCCTCGATTATTATTTTTTCCCCTCCTCCTGTGGAGGTGTTAACTCTGGTGCTGGGGGCACCTTTGGATTAATTAAACGTATTTTTAGTGTTTTAATGTTCTGCTAATTTTCAGAGCAGTCCCGCGCTCCCCCGGTACAGAAACAATGGCCCCTTGCTCCGGCAAGGAGCCTCCTTCGGTTGCGATTCAGAGCGGAGGGTGGCGTGATGATGGGCTCTGATTATCTCAAACTCGAGGCGAGGGAATGAGAAGGACGTAAAAAGCCAAACGACCAGAAGACAAAATTCCTCCAAACACCAAATAACCCTTCGCCTTAAAGCCCGAGGAGAGGAGATAGATAGAAATAAATAGCTGGCAAGTCGGCTCCGCTTGCGGATCGAAGGGTGCGGAGAGGGGCTAGAAATGCCGGCGCTGTTATCTGGAGCTGAATCTCAGGCAGCTATTCAAGTGCACAGAATAATAATTATTCCGGGAGTACAACAAAAATAACAGCAGCCTACCAAGAACAAGGTGGGGAAATTATTGCTAGTCCTATCTTAAATCCGGCAGGATATGTTTCGTTAAAAAAAAAAAAAAAAAGACGATTTAATGCTCTATTTGTCGTGTGCAAACTCTCGTGTTAACAAATTACCCCATCCACTGCACGCAGCAGGGTAGCTCTACATCCAAAGAAACATTTTAGATTTTAATTTTCCGCAACAGTATCTTCAGACGGCATAATAACAGTAAACAAGAAAACAGCCCCTGCAATGTTTACACGCACCTGGAGAGCCCCCCACCTACAGATACCCCCCCCCAGCCGAGCAGCCCCCCCCAAATCCTCCGAACGCACCGACACGGGTCTCCGAGACACCTCGCAACTTGTTTAAGTGCAGCACACGTCCCCCTCCGCGCACCCACCCGCCCGCCACAACCGGCAACACTTTCAAAGCAGCATTTTTGGTTCGCTGACTATTTTGACCATTTAATTAAGCGAAATTAGCTAAATAGCAAATCAGGTAGAATTTCCAATGATTACAACAAATGCACATCTCCGGCTTTTTATTCATTACCTTTTTTATTGAACACTCAGTTTCTTTTCCTCTTGACAGCGATACATTTAATTGCAGGAGCACAGTTATTTGATTAGCTGTGGGTCCGTTTTTACTCACGGTGTTGCCACGCACAGGATGTCCTTACAATCAATTAAGTCTTCCTCGACTTTCATTTCTGCAACCCATTTACAGAATGCAGATACCTATTTTCATCTTTTCCTCTCCCCCCCCCCCGCTTTATTCCTCTCTCTCCCTCTCTCTCTCCCCCTCTTTTTCGCTTTTGCCTCTTTGCCTCCCTAAATCAAGGTGCAAAGATGCCAAAGAGTGATGAAATGAAAAGAAAGCCAATTGCTGGACTGAGGTGGGGGAGATAGCTGCTAGGAGTCCGCCTGCGACTATGGAGCAGTCAGTAATTGCTGGAGACAGGGAGAGCTGGGGGTTGGGCTGAGGTAGCCATGTATAAATAGTGTGATCTCAAATTGAAAGGCATAAATAACAGCAGGAGTGATCTAACCCTATACAGCCCATCTTCTACGTGCAAAAACAGCGTGCGGAGGACGGCCACATCTCCGACTGAAAACAAGTGGATCTCTGTGGATAAGATCACCGGGCAGCCATGGAAGAACTTACGGCTTTTGTATCCAAATCTTTTGACCAGAAAAGCAAAGAGAGCAGCAGCGGCAGTGGCAGCAGCAACAAGAAGGAGACGATCACGTACAGGGAAGTTTTGGAGAGTGGGTTGGCTCGCTCTAGGGAGCTTGGAAACTCTGACTCTAACCTGCAGGACATGACCGAGAGCAGCAATCATTGCCCGGTGCATCTTTTCAAAGACCACGTAGAGAGCGACAAGGACAAACTGAAGGAGTTCAGCACGGGCAGGACGGCGGAAGGTAAGAGCGGGGCTGGCCGCCCTCCGCCCCGCGCCCCTCGCCGGCGGCCCCGGCCCCCTCCCGGCCTGCCCCCGGCGCTCCGCAGCGGGGGCGAGCCGGCCGCCCCGGCCCCGGCCACCCCGGCCGCCCCGGCCCCGGCCGCCCCGGCCCCGGCCACCCCGGCCACCCCGGCCCCGGCCACCCCGGCCCCGGCGGGGCGAGCGGCTCGCCTCCCGCCGCCTGCCTCCCTCCTCCGGCCGCCTCCCTCCCGCAGCGGCGGGAACAGGCGCTGAGAAACAGCCATGCCTGCCTGCATAACCTGAGCGGAGCCCTGAAAAATAAGTGGCAACTTCGGTCCTTCCCCCCCCCCGCCCCTCACCCCCGCCAGCCCCCGTTCACATCCGAAATCGATCCGGTGCGTTAGGCGCTCGCTCGCCCGGGGGAAGGGGGCAGCGCAGGACGTCAGACATTTTTGTCTATCTGTGTATTTTTGTACGAGAAAACCTGGTCCGGGGAGTTTTAATGCCTCCGAAGACCTGTTCTTCCTGCTTCCGGGCCCTCAGGATGCTGCTGCTTCTCCTGGGAGAGAGCGGGATGTGGAGAGGGCTCTCCCTGGACATTTTGCCTTGTGTCGGTCAGCCTGTCCTATCCAGAGGCTGCGGCCGGCGAGGAGGAGGAGGAGGAGGAGGAGAGGGGCCTGGCTGGGGGGGAGCTGCCCGGGCCCGGGTGAGACGGAGCATCCCTGCGGAGAGAGGCACCGGCCGGCCCTGCCGCCTGGTCCCTCGGTCCCCTGCCCGCCCTTCTCACCGGGGCCCGGGCAGCACCGCGTCCCGCCGGGGTGCGGGGACCGCCGGCCGAGGGGTAAAACGCCTGTTCCTTCGCTTAGCGGAAAGAAATTCAAATTTAAAATCATTTTTAAACCGAGCCGGCTAAAAGTCAGGTACGGGCTGGCAGGGGAAGGAGAGAATAAAAAGGGCGGGGGGATTAGAAAGTTGAGAAAGTGTCTCTAGGCAAGTTGGACAGGTGGACCTGCCTGGGGAGCTACTGGCTAGCTTGGGGCAATAAAAAACGGTTAATAGGTTGGGGAACAACAACCAGTCTTTCAGCTGTTTCCTACTGTTTGATCTTGTTTAATATAACATTGGGCGAAAGGCAATTTAATTTACAGCCCAAACGCTTATTTAATATCCTCCTCTCTTCCACCCCCTCCCCAAACAGAAGGACGGGGTATAATCACGTATTCGGGTACCCGTATTTCTGCACAAGCCCGTACCACTCAGCACTGCTGATTTTTCTTCTCTGGTCGAGAGATTGCAAAGCGAAAGGATTCAGTTTAGAGGAAGCATTCGCGCAGGAGGTGGTTTTAAAAAATGAAAGCAGGGCATGCTTCAGGAAAAAAAAAAAAATTAAAAAAAATGATAATGCGAACGAACGAAAAAATAATCTCTCTGCTACTCCCCCTTTTCCCTGTGTATCGAAATTCTGGCTTGTATGTTTAGCTAATCTAATCTATGGAGAGGGGCTGGGGGTGGGGATGGAAGGGAGGAGTTGGAAAGAGCTGAGATGCTTGTGACAGTTTAAATTCATGCCAGGTTTCAGTCTAATTTCAACTGATTCCGGCGTGTGATTTCAGTCCCACCGATACGTTAGTTAATATTTTATACCGATCATGGACATGCTGTAGCCTCGGATCTCCGAAAGGAGACAGAGCTTTTGAACGCGCCTAATTTTCCCTAGGCATTTGCTGGGTTAGCACCCTCGTCTTTTCACAGGCGTTCCCCTTACAGGAGAAATGCG
The DNA here is from genome assembly GCF_965183815.1 of Platalea leucorodia. NCBI lineage: Eukaryota > Metazoa > Chordata > Aves > Pelecaniformes > Threskiornithidae > Platalea > Platalea leucorodia. The sequence continues at coordinate 74,555,900 of NC_138824.1, forward strand.
AACAAAATGCCATTAAAACCAACCAGCCAACACCCCTCTGCGGAGGCCAGACCCTTCCCAAAGTTTTATGGAGCCGATATCCAGCCCGGAGTCGGAGCCGGGGAGCCCGGAGGAGCGATTACGGCCAGGGACAGTTTTCATTTCGGAAGTGAAAACGAGCACTTCGGCTTGGGTCCCCGCCTCGCTTGAGCACAGAGGCAGTTCAGGACGTTTTATTACGTTCAATTAACTTACGATTTGCAGTTCGTCATTTGCATTTTGGGATGCCCCTAAGTATATAGGGCAATATATATGTGCACGCGCACATTTGTGTGTGTGCATACATATATATATATATATAAAATACGTGTGTATTTGATGAGGGAAAACGGATTTAATTCGGGATCATCTGCAGCTGTGGCTTCCTCCCCAGCCCCACACCGCCCCGGAGGTGAAGCAGGACAAAGGAGGCGGCCGGGGCCGGCTCGTCCTGGGGCTCCGCGCTGGAGGCGCACCCCGGCGGGCGCCCCGGGCCGGCAGGGCATCCCGGGGAACCGGTTCAGTCTCCAGAGGTGCCCCCTGCTCCCGCACCTCCTCTCTTTTCGTTAGCCGGATTTAAAAGCTTTAGGTGCTTTAGGCCGCCTGGCATTGGGGGGGGTGGGAAAGAGGAAAGACAGCTGTAAAGCCAAAACACGAAATTCCCCCCAAGACAAAAAAGGGCAACTGGTTTCTCCCGCTAGACAGCGGGAGACCCCCAGCCCTGCTCCCCTCTGCCCAGGACAAGGGTGCACAGCGGCTGCCTCCGGCCGCAGGCTCGCCCCCAGCCCTGTCCGGCTCCGTGAGGGCTGTGGGGGGCGTGTCAGCTGTTTTGGAGGTGCTGGGGGGCACCCACGGTCCTTGAGTCCGTGCAGGCCCGCCGCCCCGGCGGTTTCAACCCGCCGGCAGGTATTTTGGGGGAAGGAGAGGTGATAAGGAGGAAAGGGACGGACCGTCTCAGTCTCAGGCCCATGGAAAGTTTCTTTTACGAAGCAAATATTTTCACCATGACAGCGGTGGGGAGCTTCTTGCATAACCCGCTTTACTTCGGGAGAAAACGGCGACGGAGAAACCCCCTTCCCCCGCCTCTTCCCGCCGCCTGGAGGTACCGGGGGGCCGGCGGTTTCCCTACCAGCCCCTTCCCTGAACTGCCCGTGCCAACCGGCGGCACGGCTTCCTCCTCACCTTGGAAAGAAAATAAAATTATATTTATATGTATAATTTTTCTGATGGGGCATCAGCCAGGCAAGGCAGCGCGGCTCCCTCCCTCCCTTCCTCGGCCCGGAGCTGGCAGCGGGGCTCAGCCCGACCCGGTGCCCCCCGGCCCGGCCCCCAGCCCCGCTCGCCCCGCCGGGTCCGGCCCGGGGACCCCCCTCCCGCCCGCTGGTTGCCCCCGCAGGGTTGCGCTGAGTTTGGGGACGAAGAGAGGGGAGGGGGGTGACCCCCGTGTGCTGCGGAGAGAAACTTCGGAGAGGTACGAGGGGAGGCTCAGTGTCGTTTTCCCCTTCCCCCTCCCGGCAGGGATCTACGAGTGCAAAGAGAAGCGGGAAGATGTGAAGTCAGAAGATGAAGATGGACAGACCAAGCTCAAACAAAGGAGAAGCAGAACCAATTTCACACTAGAGCAGCTGAATGAGCTGGAAAGACTTTTTGATGAGACTCACTATCCGGATGCCTTCATGAGGGAGGAACTAAGCCAGAGGCTGGGACTGTCTGAAGCTAGGGTTCAGGTAAGAGAAAGGCTCTGTTCCTGGAAACGTCCTCACCTCACTTCCTAACTGCCAGCGGATCCTAGCACAGTGCCCCGCTTCATCCCAAGCGGGGAGGTGAAGGCAGAGACGACACGTGTGATGGGGAAGCTGTATGCAACTCCGCTCTACCTGTCCTGCCAAACAGTAATTCTGCTCTGGGAATATCTGCCCGTGCCTTGCGTTTCCTAGGAAGGCGGTTTAATATTTTATTATTATTATTTTGGGGGGTGGGGTGGTGATAGCGGTGACAAGTCTCTAATAACTGAGCAGTTCGCTGGTTTTTTAATTGTTGTATTTTTCCTTGCAAACGTGCCATTAACTCTCCCTTAATCCTCACTTTCTTCCCCCACCCTCCTTCTTTCATGGGGCCGTTATAAAAAAAAAAAAAAAAAAAAAAAAGCCCAGAAAACAATCGCCGTGAATAAGGCTAGACGGTTTGGGTGCTGAGGGACGGGATTAGGCAGAGCCGGGGGAAAGGTGCCCGCTCTGATTCGCGCAGCAAGCGTATGAATGCATGGCACCCCATCTGGCCGAGTCTCCCCCCGTCCCTCCCATCCCGCTTCAGATACAGCTAAATACCAATTAGCCTTCGAAAACCTTGAAAACAGGCCCGGGCTGCTGTAGTTCTGGGGCCATCAGAGCCGTCTGTCTGGGTGGCTCCACATCGATTATTTTAAAATTCGATTTTCGGTTTGATGCAGGGGAAAAATACATCCCCCACCCCTTAAGCCAACTAGGGAATGCATCCCCAAAACAAATGTCGCGTTAAAAAAGAAAACCCTAGAAATAATTAATAGATCAACCTGTGGCTCCCTGAGCAGGCCTAGAGCAGGAGAAACCTGGAGGAAATCCCTTCTTAGGTTATAACTCTGTGCTTGGCCTAACAGACCCAAACCAAACCAAAACCCAAGAAGAAAAAGTCACCAAGCCAACACCCCCCCGCCCCAGCAAAACGCCTTCACGCCCTGGAAGACGCGAGATGCGCGTGCATACGTATCCCCGTCTATACGTCTCTGCGCGGGGTAGGCGTAGGTGCGGGCGCGGCTGTGCGGGCAGAGGCGGAGGTCCCGGTGCCTGTCCCCATCCCAGGGCAGAGCGGGGGGACAAGGAACCCAGCCCCGAGCTGGAGCGGGCAGAGGGGTGGCCTCGTCCCCCTCCTTAGACTGGGCGGCAGGCTCAGCCAGCCCGCGCCCGGGTGAGCCGCTCTCCTGCTTTAAACAACGGCCTCCTGGAGGCATTTCCCGAAAGAAATAGGGTAGCCAGGTTGTTTTCTGTCTTGTTTTGTTTTTTTAAAGGCTCTCTTCTCCCCTCGGCTCCTGCCTCTCTCACTACAAACGGAGCTGGGCGAGGGATGGTGCCGGGCACATGCCTTAGGAAGGGCGGCTCGCAGGGGATATTGCAGGGGTTCAGAGTGCTGCTGGCCTACTTTCTCCTGGAAGATTGATCTAACCACACCATATAAATTAATGAAAAGATTAAACTTTTGCTGAAGGGGACATCAACTCTTATGTCATCTTCCCAGATCTTCTTACTTGGGCTCTGTAATATCTTTCCAAGGCCTTGATGTACTGTTTCTATAAAAATAAATTACTTGTAATTGAATTCTGCACTCTTTCTTTCAAGTACTTTATTACTGAGCAGCACCTTAACAGGATGTTCATAGTTACAGGAAAATTGCTGCTCCAAGTGCTTAGAGATCCTAAAACAGCACAAAAAAAAAAAAAAAAAAAAAAAAAGTGATTCAGGCAGAGATTATGAGAGGTAAAAAAAATCTAACAATCTCACAAAAGAGTTTTGAATGAAAATAAAGCTAGAAATAAAAGAAATATCAAGAGGGGAAAGAGGAGAAATAGCTAATTAATTAGGAAATAAGCAGAGCGCTTGATATCCATCAAGAAATGGAAGCAGAAAAAAAGGAGGAGAAAGGGGGAAAGGGTTTTTTTTTTAATACTTTCAGAATTGTTCTCTAATTCCTATCTGAACCGCTTGTCCCTTGCTGTTAAAGGATATAGTTTCAATTTAGTGTGGAAATTTGCTGTAAATAAATTGAAGCTCCTATGGTAGCTAGTCCTTATTAACCTTTTATTTTTAGTGTTGTACTGGAAACTCATATCACCCAGCTGTCAGGGTTATAATTGAAAGTTATGAGACCATAGTGAGGAGCAGGCAGTAATTCAATTACAACAAATATCTTTGGGTTTATGGTGCAGGGCTAAATTAAATGTCATTATTCACTGTCTCTAATGGAAATCAAAAGGAAATCAGATTAGAGCATTTGTGAAAGAAATCACTGAGTGATCCTTAATGAAGAAATAACTGTCTAAAACAGTGTACTGTGCTTTACTTAGCATATTCATGACTAATTGGAATTGATCGTGAATCACACCAAGCCTGATTTATTATCGCTTAACGCAGTGGCTAATTCATCACTTTTATTCCTCATAACCTTATTTTTTCATAGCTAAAGGGAAAGGGCACTTCGTTTTCCAGATTCAAATATAATTTCTGTTTGAAAGATGTTTTGATTTGCAAGAGAAGTTGTTTAAACGCTGCTTAAATTCCTCCTGACAATTTATACTCCTTTGGAGGGGTGGGGGGGGCGTGGGGAACGCACGCAAGGAGATTTCCTGCAAGGATTTACAACCGTAAAAAATGTATTATTGTCGCTACAGCACGATGATATTTCGCATGCCCATATTAAAAAAAAAAATATGTAAATCCCTAACGGCCCGGTTAACAGGAGAAGCGTTGCACGTTGTTAATATTTGCGTGTTGCTCGTACGGAAAAGCAGGCTTGTGCCGTGCTGTGCGTTTCGAGGCGGCAGCGACGCCCGGTTAGCGCTAGCGACCAGCCGGCGGGGGCCGGGGAGCGGCAGCGGTCGGTCGGTCGGTCGGTCCGTCCGTCCGTCCGTCGGTCTGTCCGTACCCGCAGCCGCCCGCCGAGCGCTCTCCCCCGGCCACCCTAGGCAGGAAAAATGGTGCTCCAAATCAGGGAAGGCCAATTCCTACTTAAGAAAATCACTGAGGTACCCGAGGTAATTAATGCCTTTGGAAGCCTTTCTTTGCACTAATTACTCCGTTGTAAATGACCATCATTAAGGCAATTGAAGAAAGCTTGAAGGGAAAATTTGATGTAGGAAGTGCAGTTAGTATTAATTAACCGTATGATCTCTTGGCAAGTGCAAGAACATCAAAGGTTGTAGGTGTTTACTTAGCTACAAGATTTTATCAGCGGTGAAAGTCAATGTTTGTCCATATTCGGGAGGTTTTGGTGTCGGCATAAGGGTCCACAAAACGTTTTGGTCCGTGCCCCTGACGATCCTTTGGGGAGAGCTGCTAAACCAAGCACCTCGGAAGGGGGGGAGTAGTGAGGGTCTGAAATGCCCCTGGAAGGGAGGCAGGGGAGGCGCGGCGGCAAGTTCTGCGCTCGTTTGAGTCGGAACGGCTGGAATTAGGGCAGGATTATTGGATTACGGGCATTTCTCGGGCAGGGGCATAAGCACTTCTTTACACCCCAGCCTGCAAAGATGTTGCTCTTGTCTGTCCAGAAGCGGGTTTTGTTTTCTTTTAACGTTTGGGGAACGGGGAATGATTCAGCCCCTCTCGTGCAAGTTCAGTATCTCGCATCTTCTTTGAGATCTTCATTCGCATCTTCATCGTTTCCAAGCCCAGCGCGGGAGAGAGCAGTCGGTCCGGTGGCTCAGGGGCCGGGCCCCGGGGGCTGAGCTGGCCCACGCTGGCTGTCCCCGGGGTGTTTGAGGCGTGCCTGGAAAGGGGTCGAGGGTCCCACCCGGCCTGCCCGTGGGCTTAGTTTAAGCGTTTGTGGGGGCGGCCCCTGTCCCCAGACGGGTGGCACAAGGACGGCCACTGCCCGCCCGGGGGACAGGGGGACCTCGGTGCCAAGCGGCCAACTCCCGGCCTCCCCGGCTGCGAGGGCGCTTCTGGTCGCCTAGGGTCAGCTCCCGCTGGGAAGCCACACCGAAGAGCAGGGCCCCCCCAAGCAGCCCCCCCGCAGCACACAGAGGGGCTCACTCCGCCCGGGGCTGAGGTCTCCCCCTCGGCTGCTCCCGAGGAGAGACCGCAGCAAAGTTGTGCGGAGCCCCTCGCCTCTCCCCGCCATCCCTATCCCCGGAGATAATCCTCTCTTAGCAGCTGCTGTCTACCTCTATTTTTGTTGTTGTTTTTGTTTGTTTGTTTTTTGTTTGCGTTTTCTTTTCACAGGTCTGGTTCCAGAACAGGAGAGCAAAGTGCCGAAAGCAGGAAAACCAGATGCACAAAGGTGGGTACGGGGTGCGGGCCGGCCGGGGGGGCGGCCGCGGAGCCCTGGGCCGCCTTCGCCGCTCACCCGGCCCTGTCTCTCCCCGCAGGTGTGATCCTGGGAACCGCCAGCCATTTAGACGCCTGCAGAGTGGCCCCCTATGTGAATATGGGAGCCCTGAGGATGCCTTTCCAACAGGTAGTTAGCTCCGGTTTTATTTTCCTTTCCCCCGGCAAGCTCTGACCCCCTTTCGTTTGCACGGGAGGAAGCCGGACACGTTTGCAAGTGCCATTTATATAGAAGTTGGCACGTATTAAAAACAGGCTGTAAAACTTCGCGAAGGAGCCCCCGCCCGGCTGCCGGCAGCTCAGCGCCCCTCGGGCCCGGGGAGGGGGCCGAGCGGGGGGTCCCGCCGCCCCGGGAGGCGCCGCCGGTGCTCCGGCCCCCCCGCCGCCCCGCCGCGGGCTGGCAGAGGGCCCCGGGGCCGCCCGCAGACGTGGCAAAGGCGGCCCGGCCTCCCCGGGGTGCCGCGCCTTCCCGGGGCGGGGAGGGCCGGGGGGTGCCCGGGCAAGGCCCCCCTGCGCCCCGCGGGGACGGAGCGGCCCGGCCCCGAGGGCTTCGGTCTCCGCCGGGCGCCGGAGAGCGCTGCGGGAGGGTCCCACGCCGCGGCCGAAACCACAAGGGGGGAAAAAGCCGTGCGGACCCTCGCCCTGGCGTCCTGCTCCCCCTGCTTCCCGGGCGGGCTGTCGAGGCCGGGCCTTTTCCGACGGAGGCGGCCGCCCTGGGGGCGGGAGGCTTCTCCCCGGTGCGCTGCCGCCGGGCCGGGAGCGGGGCCCGGGTCCTGGCCCCAGCGAGGCGCAGCCCCCCGGGGGAAGGCCGCGGGGGGAGACCGGGACGAGGGGGATGAAATTCCGTCCCGCTTCCAGCCACCCCTCGTAACTCCCCCCCCCCCCTTTTTTTTTTTTGGTCAATTAATCGGGGAATCGATTTTTCCCAGCCCAAAGGGATCCTCCACCAACTTCCACGTCTCAGAGACACGTGGAGCTGACAGATTAATTGTATTGATTTTTAAAAAGACATATTTGGACCAAAATAATTAAATGCATAAATAAACTCTCCCCCACCCCTCCCCGAACCTACCCGGAGCTGAAATCTCTCAGTCAACCCAACGTGTTTGTGTAGGTCGAGAAAGCTCCAAAGCAAACACCGACCCGGTATATAAGGGACCCGTGGCCAGAGAGTTTTTAGCAAGGTATAAATAAACATCCCTGAAGAAAAAAAAAAAAAAAAAAAGCTATGTAGCACTTGTTGGCGCCCGTGCGTTGGGCCGCATATATTTTTTTTTTTTTAATTTTATTTATTTTTTTTCTAAGTACGAGGAGGGTTAAGTGTGCCTCTGGCTGGGCGCGGAGCGGGGCGGCACGGGGCGCGGCGGGCGCCGGCGGCAGGCTGCCCTCTCGGCTGCCGGGAGGGCGGGGGCCGGTCCGGTCCGGTCCGGTCCGGGGGATGCGGGGGGCGCGGGGGGTCCGGTTCCGCGGCCGCGGGGCTGACGCCGTGTCTCTGCCGCCGCCGCCCAGGTCCAGGCGCAGCTGCAGCTGGAGGGCGTGGCCCACGCGCACCCGCACCTGCACCCGCACCTGGCGGCCCACGCGCCCTACCTGATGTTCCCGCCGCCGCCCTTCGGGCTGCCCATCGCCTCCCTGGCGGAGTCCGCCTCCGCCGCCGCCGTGGTGGCCGCCGCCGCCAAGAGCAACAGCAAGAACTCCAGCATCGCCGACCTGCGGCTGAAGGCCCGAAAGCACGCCGAGGCCCTGGGGCTCTGACACGCTTCGGCCGAGCCCCCCCCGCCCCCGCAACCCCGCCCCGGGTGCCCGCGGCCGGCGTGTGTGTGACCCGCAGGGACCGCCGCTCTGCCCCCCCGCTCCTCCTCCTCCTCCTCCCCGGCCGCAGGGCGAGCAGCGGGCGCTCCGGGCCGCCCTGCCGCCTTCTCTCGTTTTTGTGCTTTATTTTTTTGTTTTGTTTTGTTTTTTATTTCCTTCCCCTTTCCCAAGGTCTGCGAGCGCTCGGCGGCGGCCTCCTCTCCGCCGCTTTCCTCGCCCTCTCGCCCCCAGAGACTCGGCGGCCGGGCGAAGAGGGAGGCCCCGGCGGCCGTTGGAGGCCGTTGGTGGCCGTTGGTGCTGCGTGGCACGGTGGGGACGCTCCGCCCGCCGCGGGGCGAGGGCGCCCGGCTCCCGCATCGGGCACAGGCACGCACAGGCACACACGCACCAAACACGCACCCACGAGTCAGAGACTCCGCGGAGGATAAAGTAGGTGGGAGGAGAGAGACAGGAGAGTTAAAAAAAAAAAAAACAAAAAAACACAAAAAGAAAAAAAAAAAGAAAGGAAACGATCTCTAAATTATGTTAATCTGTGAACATTTGGGGACACTTTGGATTTTGACCCTGGCAAAAGTGATCGCTCCAGCATAACGTCATCTGCTGCTGTCAGTTTTGCTACCTTGTGCATGTGTCTAACTAAACAGGTTTTGAAGATCAGAAATATATTAGAATGAAACTAAACAAAACAAATAGTAATAATAATAAATAATAAATCCTTGGGGCTGGTCTCCATTAAAGATGACATTTCTTTGTTGCCAACAGTATTATTTCACTGCCATGAATCTCTTCCATCACTGAGGAGCTGCTGCTGCAGAACTGGTTTGAATTTAAATGTGGAATTTCAGATCTGAGGCAAGGCAGTTTTGGTTTTTTTTTTCTTTTCTTTCCTAAAAAAAAAAAGCAGCAATAACAAAAAATGTGTGTCTCAAATGGCTATGTCCTTTGAAAGGAGAAAAAGAGAGACTAGAATTTACTAATCGTTAGTGATAACTTGAAAGATGGGAACAATAAGAAATGCACCTGTTTTGCCAGAATCACCTGAACTCAATGAGATGCGTTGTGCCATAGAAACAGGTCAATTCTTCTAATTTTTCTTTTTTTTTTTTTTTTCCAAATGTCTGGATCTTTGAATCAAAATCTCGCTGTTTTACAGGATGCAGAAAGAATAACTTACACAACAAAGATGGACATACGGTTTTAAGGCATAATACTGATGCAGCATTAATTTTAGTGAAATGCAATTAAGTGCAGTAAAGTGCAATACTGTAAATATTATAGATTAAAAAAAATAGCCGTACTTATTCTGTTAATAACCAATTCTGCAAGAACCATAACTTAAGTCCTTTATGCTCAGACTGGTGCATTGCAGCTTCTTGCCAAAATGACAGTCCGAGTCTTCTATGAATGGATAAAATTATATGCACCACATATGGGAAAAGGTAGATGCCATGATTTCGAGTCGAGTTAATGTGCCATATTTCTGGGAAGTAAGCTGAAAAGTCTGTATGACACTTTCGCAATCATTTTAAGTAAAGAAAAAAACAAAAAACCAACTCACAGAAGTGTTTTGTAGAGGTGGACAAGTTCAATATTTGGCCATTTTAATTTTTGCCTGCGATTTAGACACCAAGTCTTAAGCTAATGCTTAAGCAAAATAACTAGTATAAATCCAGAAAGGATGGGGAGTAGGGAAATCCTTTAAATTATATTACCAAAGTGTCTGGCATTACTGACCCCCCCGTTTTTACTTTTTATGCTGTTCAATTCTAATTAGTTTATTATATCTCTTTTTTTTTTTTTTTTTTTTTTTTTTTTTGGTGGGGAGGAGAGAGGAAGGTACAAATATTGGTCTTGTCTACATCTAACAAGATAGCTATTTGTTACCTTTGTTAGCAAGGAAGGCCTGTGTTGATGGAAGGTTATCGTCTCAATAGTACCGTTATTAAGCCTGCTTTTTATGTCTTGTTTAGCAATCCATTACTAGTTTTGGCTTTTGCTGGTATTTATCAAATCCAAGTATTACTGTAGGACAAAAATTCATGCTGTAGATAAATTTTAGACACTTGTCATCTTTTTTGTTTCTCCTTCAAATTTTGATATTTTCTAGCAAGCAAAATTTCTGGAATGTCAAAGTTGTGCTGTTTCCCTTCTATTTATTACGTGAGAAGTAGTTATATTTTGGATTTGCTAGAGCTGATAAATGTTACCTGCCTTTTCTACCTCTTTGTGAAAGCCCAGTACCTTCTTACAGCAAGGCCAAAATGCTAAGATAGTGTTACTTGTTGCTGAGAAATACAGGCAAAAATCTCAGGCAATTAACAATTTCTTATTGAAACAAAACATTACCCAGAAAGTAAAACGTTATTCCTGATGATGTATGAAGTTCTGGCTAAAATAAGAAATATTTGGAGTGGTTCCAGCACTTCTAACGTGCAGATCCGAAAAATAATAAACATTGCTACAGAGATGCTTTAGGCTATAACAAGTAACCTGTTGTACTGGATACCCACAGCCATCGAAGGAGAACTTGATACGCAGTGTTGAAGACCGAAGGCTTAGAGCTTTTGATTGAGTGGGGACTGCTTGTTATCTGTACCTGCGATCTACTTATTACCCTTTCAAGTCCTCTTTTGAGAGTTTAAGGCAGGCTTATGTGATTTTTTCAGTCCCGTGCTGGACTTTCGCAAAGGAGTGGTTTTCACCCTCAAACAGTTCCATAGAACGAGCTCAGTTGAAGCTGTAGGTTTGGGATCTGAATTTTCTCAGACATCTTCTAAGCAAGGCTGTGAAGTGCTACCGATCTTACAGTGTTAGAGGGTGCATGTACAGAATGCATCCACCCCATATTGGAAGGAATAACTTTTACACCTTTGCTGTTTTACTAGGTACCAACACAGCAAACATGCTTGTAGATTTCTCTCAGAAATTTTGCTGCACCCGGCTTCTTTCTTGTATTCAAAAAGCAGCGGTAACATGAATACAGTTCCCTGCTAACACGAAACAAGGCTGGTAGTGTAGCATACGTCTTTCCAGAATGAAAAATCCTTACAGTTTCTTCTGATTGCTTTCAACAGATGTCTCAAGGACAGTCTTGCCCTGTACCGCAGAAGGGAAGAAGGTGGCAAGATTTATCAGCTTAGCCTGTTTTGAAGGAGGTAGCATAGATCAGCCTGGGGAAAGGGGCAGGGTGTTGCTGTGAATCTACCAAGGCACTTCATGCTGCTCTTGCATTTCATTTAGCACGAAAGGAAATGAAAAGGTGCACTGCGCAAGGGCTGTAGCCGAAACCGGTTCTGCTTTGCTTATTTCTCAAATGGGCCAATTGCATCAGTGGTGGTATAAAAGCTTTGCCTTGTTTTGGATGATGCATGCAGGTGGCCGCCTCTTCTTGTCGTCCTTACATCGTTGGGAAGAAATGAGGAGTCCTACCTGGGCTACCGTGTACGGGACTGTACTTTTCACTAAGTGTAAGTCACTGTGGCTCCATTCACCATGTGGAGCTCCAGCGATCCATACACGTTGAGAATCTGGACCAAAGCGTCTACTCCATCTCTGTTAACGTGTGGTCTTTTTTTTTTTTTTTTGTGTTTCTTTAATTATTTTTCTTGAGGATGTTAGAGGTTGAAGATAAGATAGTCAAGGTCCTGAGGTGCTTATTAAACTTTAAAAGTATTGTAATTGTTTCAGATTCTCAGGCATGCCAAGCCTCATTTATTGTCCACCATCATTCAGCTTGATCTTTGTGTAATCTTTCATTTGAGGAGCATGAGATTTCCAAGATCATCAGAACAGCGGCCACTGGGCAGAATTCCCTTGGAGGAGGCCTTCATTTAGTGTATGTGAATTGCTAAAGAATCTCCCTCAAAAGTTGGTCTGGTATTTGAAAACTAACTTGAATGAATGCCAAATGAATAATGCTGTTTATAAACAAGTCTATAAAAAAAGGCTTTATGCATTACATGGGCCCCTTTATAATGGAAAAAATTGTCTCTGATTTTTTTGGAACTGTCAAATAAGCTTAAATACTTCATCTATTTGTATCAAAATAGCAAGCTGACTCCATGGTTCATTTTTATTGACTTGGAAATGTGTGAAAAAAATTATACTGGAACTTTTTTTGCTTAGTAGGGTCATATAGATGTAGTGACATTTTGGTTAATATCATAATACTTAGCACTTATATAATGTTTATTTGCAAAGCACTGTATAAATGTTTATTATTTAATCCTCACCCATTATGAAGTAGGTAAGAATTATTATCCCCATATTTGTAGAAATTAAGGCATATAAATCAAGGGCCAGGTTCCATCACCCACTGTCAGCACTGAGTATTATTACTTTTGCTTTTGTAATGTAGCAGCATCCCCCAGATCATGATCTGACATGAACTTTGTGGTGCTAGACACCTTTCAAAACTGTAAGTAGCAGAGGCCCTGCTCCAAGAAATTTAAACTCCCTACCTGACTTCAGCAAAAGTCTTAAAGGGAACATTGAACGTGATTCAGAGTGACAGAACATGTCTGTGAGTTATTTCCACAGAACATGAAGTTACTGCCCAATCCTCTGACCCCGTATGTGAGTGGGAATTTGGTTTATGACTCAGTGGGGCTGAGTTGGGGCAGTGCTAAGACTAGAACCAAAAATCCGAGTTCCCAACAGCATGCACAAATTGCTAGAAAACCCCGATTTTCAACTTCCCCTACTATAAATTTTTCACACAGACCAAGTGTGCTGATGCCAATTCTTTGCATGCTTTATCTGCTATATCTTTTAGTCCTATGTTTGCCTATAAAATAATAATAAGACATGATTTTGAATTGACGTAACATTGACACATTGGGACTGTTGACTCAAATACGATAGACATGTAGTCCTACGTAAATCCAGATCCCTAAGGCAAACCCAGGTTATGAATTTTTTTTTTTTTGGTGATGAAAAATGCGCATGTTTTCTCCTCTTTTAAATGTGCTAGGCAAAATAAATAGTTTCTTTTTTTAAACAGATGATTTTAGTTTTTGGAGACATTATTACTTTGGAGGTGGCAGGCTTTTTCCCCCTTCAGTTTGAGGAAAATTGTGAAAGTATAGGAAAAATAGATTACACATCTTTCTTAGAAATGTGTTTATTTTTATAATATCTAATATCTAATGATCCAGGTGGTGTCACTGTAATTGCTAATTGTACTCACCTCTATAAAGTGCGTGCGACCAATATGGTTGGAAATTTGTTGTGTTCCTGGTTAAAAAGGACGGTCGAAGTGCCCCACTCCTCATCTGTAAGCAGCCTACTGACCCCATTATGTTGTTTTCTTTCCCTGATGTGACAGAGTTCCCATGGCTAACAAGTTTCCAAACAGCTGTGGCTAACATGGCAAGAGCTTCTCAGTCGGTCACTTGAAAATCTCTACTGGTTGCAGTAAGAGGTGGTAGGGCCGGAGAAGGCCCGGTATTGCTTGGAAACAAACAAAAAAGAAATGCAGTGTGCTACAGATTGTGTACTCCTCTCCTTAAGAGAAGAATAGAGCCTTCTGCTTCACGACTCATGCTTTTTGTAAAATTGCATCTCTACGTCACGTCTTTAAAAGGTGCAACATGGGTCCCATCAATGTAACCCAGTGGCTAATATTATATTGGTTATTTTTGTTAGTTGGCCTTTCTAGCCAGGTGAGTGGAAGGCCGTAGGCTTCGGTGTTTGAGGCATTCTTCAAAAGGGGTATGATACCAGATATCCCTCAAATTTTGTTTGTCTGTTAGACAGATTTGATGCTAAAAGTTGGTGCCTAATTTTAGTAAATCAGCTTAGAAACTTGCTGATTTCCCATAAATAATTGAAACTTGATGCAGTTCATACACCTTATATGGAAAATTGATATTTAACTAAAATCGGTTGAAGAATGTAGAAAATATCAGATTTTGAAGCTGAAGATATTTATTGAAAGGCAATACTTTCATGAATCTAGGCTTATGGTATGTATTAATTACATCAAAGACAGGCAAATATCTCTGTTTCTTTGTATTAATGTATGTGGATGTTTTATTTATTTTTTTGTTTGAAAATTTCTAAATGTGTATTATTTTAATTATGTTGAGTGTAAATTTGACAATGCTTTGCATTTATTTTTATATTTTTTAAACCTGTTGCTTTTGCAAAACTATGAGCAGCCAGTATGATTTGCAGTACCATTGCATTGTTTTGGTTATGTACACATAGTGTGTCTGAGTTTACAGACATTTCAGGGATTGCTAAAATGAAAAAAAAATAATCTCCCAAACCATCTCGTCTTAAAAGTTTGTACCCGTTTGTTATTGTGGAAGAGAAAAACAAACAAGCAAACAACTTTTTTTTAGGTTTCGGTTATGCCAGCATGCTCCTACATGAATTCACCAGACATGTTGAGTTCCAGTTTCAGAGTGTATTATGTTGAATCACATGATATGAATGTACATCTTGTAAAAGTGAGATATGAATAAACTTATAAATATTTGTAATAATGTGTTAACGGTTACCCAAAATAACTACTACCAAAGGGACTATTAATAACAAGGCATTTCCCCTTGTTAAAACAGAGCTTTTTCTTTTGTATTTAATGCTTTTTCTTTTTAAAACATCTTATTCACTTTCTGCTTGGAAGGAATGAATGCAGTGCATCTTACTCTCTAGCCATTCCACTTACAGATCTCTCACTGACTTCTGTGTAAGTTTTACAAAGCAAGTTATAGCTTAGTGATGCCTACTCAGAAGCTACTTTTGCATCCCATCTACCAGTATGAATTATTTTGTTTGGTTTTTTTTTTTTTTTTTTTTTTTTTTTAAGGATTGATAATTTTTCCTTAGTGTAAGAAGAAATAAAGGAGTCTTCACAGTGGACCATTCTAGGAACTGTATTTGATCTGTCTGATCTGGTCTGATCTGTTGTCTGTTCAAATCCATAGAAGAGGCATTAGATCAGGCCCTTATTTTTCAGACAATTAAGGAGTTTTTTCCACGTCCCTGCTTGTCAGTATGTTAGATGTAATTTTCTCCTACAGTTTTATTCTTTCTAGTTGTAATTCGTTGTTCTGATGTTGAAAAGGATATCCAAAGAATCCTCTTGTTCCCGTGCACCGTGTTGTTTCATCAACAGTGCCAAAGCAAACTGGGTAGTGGAAACCTTTTTGTTAGGTTACGGTCTGTGGATCAGGTTCTAAACTTCCGAACTAGTCACAAGAGTTAGGTTAGACTTGTCTTGTTTGAAAGCCAGCTTGTCTGACACATATGTTGTGTTTAAACTTCATCAGCCTTACAAGAGGGGCAGTTCTGTATCCCAGCCCTTTCCCAAATCCTCCTGGCATGTCTTTATTCTTTCTTGTCTGCGGCTGGCTGTATAAGCTGAAGTCAGAACCTGTACGTAGCTTCTCTGACCTTGCATTTTCTGCAAGTATTTGCGTCTATTGGACCTCTGACCTGAAACATAGCTGGAAAGCAGTTGGTACGATAGTCCCACACCATGATTACTGTTTCTCCCTAAGTCAACACCACAAACTGACATCCTGTTTTTCCTGTCATTAACTATGTAAGAGACAGGCTATTATAAGAAAATTAATCCCTCCTTTCTGTCTCTTAAAGACATGTGGGCAGTGAATGGTTGTCAGTAGCGTGTACTGTAAGAGCAATCAGAAAAAATATAAAGTGATAACAGTGTGTGCTGAAAGATTAACTTCACCAGAAGACCATCTAATAGCAATCTATAAATAAATATGTTTTAACACTCTTATTTTTTGTCTATTCATATTCAGGTCAGATGTTGAAAAGAGAGATAAGTTCCTTTGGCAATTAGGCTGTTAGGAAGAGATTTTTTTCCTTCTTAATTTTCATTAATAAGCATGTTTTTCCAATCGCTACTTGTTGTATTGCTTTCCGAAATCATTGACAGTTCTGAGGGAGGTTTCCTCTCTCTTGTCTTTGGGTATATTTTTCTTCTTCTTTGCATGAAAATTTATTTTTAATTAAAAAAATTATACTTTGACCCTATTGCCATCAGCATTTTTGGCTACTGTCTAGTTCTCTCTGCACGATCTGAACTGAATTGGATAAGAATAAACACAGTAACAAAATAAATTCCTTATGAATTGTCAGTAAAATTTTCCTTTCTTTCTTGAGTAGCTTCTCTCTTAGACTACTGGTTTTTGAGGTGCAAACATCTGAAAAGAAAATTATGAGGAGCTACGCAGGAAACAGGACTGAGTATCTGCTGGCATGAATACCCATGAACTGTGGAAATGTTACCAATATGTGTGGTTCAGTCCTATATTGCTTGCACATCCAAACCTCCAGTTAAAGTTAGAGAGAAATCTGTATACTCAAGTCTGCAGGAGCAACCACAGAAAGACAGATCTACATTCAAGGACCACATGTAAATGGCTAGAGGTTGGACAACAGAACAAAAGGAAATGTATGTAATTTCATTTCCCCGAATCACATACTCAGACTTCATTACCAATATGATTAAGGGTAATGATCCTACTCTTAATTGCTGGTTTGTAATTGCTACCAAGAGGCTATAAAAATACAGGGTCAGAAAGCTGGATCCAAGAAAGGGTCTTAATGCCTCACTCTAAAGTTCGACTTCAGAGGAATTTAAGCACTTAGTTCCAAAACCTTAACACAAGACTCTTGGCTGCTTCTCAAACTCTACTGAAGCCTGAGGGCTGCAGGTCCTCTAGTTCCACACATTAAATTTCTCCATGAGCCTCATGTTCTACTCTTGTGTGTGCCTGGCACCTGACAGATCTCTGTGACTGGGATGCTTGCTCCCTTTTTAGCCTGATTGAGTTACAGAAACTGGGCATCTGTTTCACCTTGCTTAACTTCAGATGTTTACAATTCAGACATCTGCATCAGAACTTGTGAGTGGAAGCAAGCAGACACTTTTAGCAAATAGACCTCTGGTGAGTATATTAAGGTGTGCCTTAGAAGCAGACTAGCTCAGATGTAGCCACCTTCTCTGTAGACATCTCTCTTTGGACAGACGTGTCCAATTCTGCAGCAAGTATCTTCCACATGCTTCCTTCGTGTGTCCTCCATTGCACAAATGGCAGAGGTTTCACCACTTTGTTTTCTTCAGAGGAGGGGATTTCCTTTTACACAACGACTCAGTGGCTAGCAGGTTCAAACAGGACTCTACAATCTGGGTTTTCCTGACTTCCTTTGTCTGAATAGATGGGGTAGCTGAAACGGTAGAGCTCTTGGTCCTGCAGAAATGCTTTACAGACCATGCTAGACACGGATCTTTTGGGAATGAGTTGACTGTAGCTGATGCCACTTTGATGGCATAGCAGGCAAATGACCTTTCTGCTATGATTTCCATTCTAACTGGTTTCCTTGCTGTCTTTTTTGATATTATAGTCAACTAAAGTGCAAATTGTTTTTCTACAGATTCTTGGGAAAAAGAATAATTTATTGTTTTCCCTAGGTGGGGCTCAATACAGTAATATTTGAATATTTCCTAAATATATCAGCTTTGCACAGCAAATTTCCTAGATTTCATGAAGTTTCCACTTTTCCTCTCTTCCTGGTTGCAAAAAGACCTCTTGAGAGGAGGGATATAGATGTACATATACCCGTAAACATTAACAAACAAATCCCTCAAAAATTGTCAGAATTTAAATTGCCACACACATAACCTTAGGGTCTTTAATGAAGCACTCTCATATGGTTCCATCTTATGTTATCATGTACATTCTTACCACAGGACCTCTGTCTCAGTCGCTGCATGAGGTAAACTGCGCTCAAGGGATCAATCGGGACTGTGAAGAGAATGAAGTTGCTTTCTAGGAGTATTCCTCACTTGCATGAAACACCGGTAGGTGTCTGTATGTAGGCAATGAGGGAAAACACTGCAAAAAGTGTAAGTTTGGCTTCGTCATTAGCAGAGTTAGTGATAACGTAGGAGAAGTAGATCTAGCCTGCTGCAGACCTTCAAGCTGATACGTTGAAGATAGTAAGACATTTCCGGGATATCACTGAATGTGTGCTTTCTGTTTTCTGGGGGGTAAAGCCACAAGACTGGGAGTCTGATGTACAGAAGTGCTCAGTGTTGACTGTCACAACTTTAATTAACACAAGCTGTGTAGGTTTGGGACTTTGAGGAAAGGGGCAGCATTACGTAACAGTGTAGATTCATGCAATATACCATTGCCTTATTGTCTTACATTAGGCAGGTCATTGTGTCTTTCTGCTTCAGTCTATAAAATGGGTTTAATGACATTCTCCTAATGTGTACATAGGAATGACACTCTTCTAGTGTGTACATAGGGGGATTGTGACCATAAATTCATTAATCTTTACAGTATGCTGATATACTACATTTGCGAGCATCAGCACAAAACCCATGAGGCAACAAGTAACTCTGTATTCAATGCAATGTTCAGAGGATGTGCAGTAAATAAAGCATGAGGATAAAGAGAAATATTGAGCAGCTGCTGTATTCACTGAACACTGTGCACTGAATAAAGCTGGGGTCCTGTGGAAAAAAAAAAAGACATCGTATAATTAAAGAATGTATCATATTGTGTATACACATGGGAGTAGAATTCGATTGCACACTAAGTGCCAGTAATGGCACTTCCTGACTTTTGGGCATTTAATGAATTAATGAAGGCTTATTTTTTTCAGCTTTAAAAATCTTTTCCTTCAACACTTACATATGCAATTATCTATAGTTATCCTTTTTTGAATGAAAAATAAAAGCCAGACTGCTTTTAATGTACAACCATTAGGACTGGGACACTGGACTCTCCGCTGAAGTCTAGAGATCACTTGATCCACAGAAGAGCCTATGCTAATAGGAAGAGAATGATGATTATGGTGTCTTAAGCTTACATGACTTGAACAAATGAGCCATCTGAAGGGGTGTAGAACTTACTGACACAAAACATACAGGAGACTGTATGCGCATTGACTGTATGACATACATGCGCATTGGAGCCCTCTGATATGAGGGATGGTTGAGGGAAAAGGGTTTAGGGACCTCTTCTGATTAGAGATCAGTAAGAGGTAGGTTCTCAGCTCACATAAGCTTTCAGTGCAGTGTGAGTCTCTGCTTAATAGTAAAGGATATGAAAGCTCACAGGTATTAACTGTGGCCACCAGACTGTGCATTCACCTTAGGCCAAATGATATTTTGACTGTGGAAAAACAGTCCCAGTCCACTTTTGTTTTCATCCCATACAGATGCATCCCAGTACACCCCATACATTGTGAAGTGTGCTCCATCATCACTTGTGATCTGGTGCTAGTGCTGCTGGATATATACTTGTTCAGAACATAGAAATCTCTAGGCTGCAAGCAGAAGCTAAGCTAGCTTGAAGCAAGGGGAACAGCTGGGAAATGCAGAAGCTGGCCAAATTTGAAGCAATTTCATTAGGAGATGCACAAGCTCTAACCTGGCATTAGGGGGTGAGATGAATGAATGTTTTATCACTGGTTGACAAATGAGGTCTTTCTTCAAGGGCTAATTTAATTTAGTTTATACCATGTTTGCCAAGGACTATGAACATGTATATGGATATTTGTGGATGGATTTCTGTGTATCTGAGTCCTAGGACTATTGATCATGACAAAAAGTTTGCAGGAGGTGCCAGCCATTATTAATATAGAGGGATTACTACTGCTTCTCCTGTAGTTACTAACTTTGCTATAAAGGGAAAGCTGTAGTGTTGATAAAATATTGAGCCGCTTCTCAGTGTGGTAGAATTAGAACAGAGTCTGATTTGCTGGGAATGTTTATTTCTGGGCCTCGTGTAATTTTTTTTGAGACTTGCACTGTTACAGGTGCACATAGCTTTTGTTGGCCAGTGATGGGCAGCGAGATATGTTTGCGGGTATAAATAGATTCCTGTGGCTTTGGAAAGTCCAGCTCGGGGTTGCGATGAACTGGGCGCCAGGGCTTGAACTAGGGTGTTGTGCTTATGGGACCCTTTCTGCTTATCAGAGAGGCACACAATTCATATATCAGGGCTTTGGAATTGTTTGTCCCTTCATCCTTGTTGCTAAAGAATTGGGTATGGAGCATTTGGAAATGGTCCATTTGGAAATACAGCATGTCTAGGCCTTGAATAGTGTCTAATACCTTTTCTTTGGGGAGGGTTCGGCATTCTATTCACGAAGAAGCAGAAGAAAGAGATTTTTTTTTTTTTACCATGAATACTCTTCCTGAATAAATAATACACTAGATGATAACTGTGAGGTTTGGAGTCATTTTGATGAAGAAGAATAAGGGAGAAGAAGGGAGAAGAAGCTGGTGAGTTCAAATCACTTATCTCCTTTAAATGTTCAAATTCTAGCTCTTTATCAAAACTATATGTATCTCAAGAACTGAGAAAATCAGTCTCTCAGACCCATTACAAGAGAGTAAATGTCTCTTCCTGGACCTCATTCACTTTACCTTGGACCCTACAACTTTTGCTGTTACAGAAAGGCATAGCTTTTCTTGGCGAGTGATAGTTTCTCTCAAATTGTTTTAATTGGTTTAATTTTTCTGGTTTCTTAATTACTCAGTGTTCCTTCATTCCTTTTATCTGGATGCTTGCTCCATCCAGTTTTGCTTGGTAATTGTAACCTATAGTGGTATTTCTATAAATAGGCTAAAACCAGATCATGTAAGTTTTCACAGTTTTTTGAAAAATGGTGATAGAAGTCCCTCACTGCCAGACCGATGCTGAATTTTGAAAGAGTAACAGCCATACTGTTATCAGGCACCACAGCACAGCCAGGTCACAAGCTAGTCTAGTCTCAGCCTTTCGCTTGGGTTGTAATCTGTGGAGTTTATAGGGCCTAGCAAGTTATATCTGCTTGATCCAAGTGTCTTTTATAAGGCAAGAGTAATGCTAGCTAGGCTCTGTAAATGATCATAGAATATCATAATGTATTGCAAATAGAGCTACATTTTATGTTGACTCAAATTTTGGAGTATCTTGCTGGTAGCCACCATTCTGTGCTAAAGAGTGACTGGTTGGTTGTTTTCTGGTGGTATTGAATGGGCTTGTTTCAATATTTAAAGCCTTGAGTGGCTCAGGACTTACCTATATAAAAGACCACGTCTCTCTTGGTGTTTCTATTGGTCAGTAAAGAATGATTACTCTGAAGACCTTTCAGTATATAAAGGAGGCTGCTGTCAAGGTATTCCCTTTGGGATCTACTTCCTGAAGTGGTCCAAAATAGTTCCGATCCTTTGTCCCTTAAGGTCCGCTGCAAGGCACATCTGTCTACTTAGACTCTTGGGGACTGATATGGCCTGCTTTTGCTAAGTGTTGATTATGCTTTGAGGAAGGGTTGTTAAAAAAAAAGCAAATGTTTAGAGTATCCACATGTCTTTTACAACACCATGAGGATTGAGTACTGCTTGTGTACTTCAGTGTGGTTCTGCTGAAGGTGCAGGGCAACTGCTGATTTATATCCTCTATGCTCCTGGCCCTTGTTTCGGGTCTGAGTTATAAGCATCTGTTGATATCTTTGTCTCCCTGGCCATAGCTGGAAGTGGCCCTGGATGAAACTGGTATGATGCTTTGTCTGCTCGCTTGTGTGTGCATTTGTGGTTTCTTTTCTGGGGTGTCATTTTATTTTGGCCTTTACTCACCTGCTTTGCACGTGTAATAGTTGACAGAGAAGCAATCTCTGGAAATTTAGTTTCCTCCCTGTTGCCAGAAGTGTGATATGTTTTCTTTGCAACAGTGTGTTTCCTTCAGGACTGCTGCATGAGGCTACCTTAGCATGGACATGACAAGATTGACCCCCAAGGACAGTCTCCTAAGTTCCTTGAACTGAGTGTTATTTTTGGAAATTGTATGTGAGACATCTGAAAATTACACAAACTCTCTGTTCTACAGGAGGGCAAGGTTAAAAAGGACTGCCTGATTCATCAAATAAAATTATCCCAAATTCTACCCAGTCGTGGGATAGAAGGTTGTTTTTCAAGCCTCCAGAGACCACAGGGCTAGAACCCAAGAGGTACAACAAACACACTTTGGGGAACTTGATTTTTATTTAAACTTTTCCTCATCTCCCACATCTTGTTGGTTAAACTCCTCCTCCTCATGTTTTGTATGTTGACAGGAGTCCCAGAAAGTTCACTCCTTTAAAGGTTGTATATGTACATGCCATGTTGTGTTTATAAACTTTGAGAATTACCATCTTTCATGTCACTTAAGTGTCTGCATTTTAAGGTAAGATAGGTTTTTATCTTTAATAAGATTACTATTTAAATGGACTGTTGTACCTATAATACATACGATTGGAAAATACAGCATAGTTTAGCTTTTTGTATGTGGACATAGGAATGAGAAAGAAGTAATGTTTATTTCAGAAACTAACTGTAGCTATGGCAACAGATGCATGCTGTATTTCATCTGGGAAACATAAGCAGCCATGTTAGAAAAGAAGAGGTTATTTCAATAATGGCTTTTCAATAATTCATTGTACGAATTTTACAAGTCAAGTTAAGAAGTACTGCCATAGTCGAACTAACGAGTATTAAGTTAATTTTGATACTCAATAGTGATTATTCCTACAGTTAAATACTCTTCTCAGGTTATGGTTAAAAAACTGCCTGAGAAATATTTCCCAGAGAACCACTAGCAAAAACAATGATGTTTGAGATTTCTCAAGTGGAAATAAGATGCAAACTTTTTATAGCCGTCCTCGTTATTGTTTTATATCCATGGTGTCTCTAGCAGGATAACAAAGATTTTTAAGTACATGTCCACAGGCAGAATGGGTTATAGCTGAATATTTATTTAGCTAGTACTTAAATGCTTACCTAATTCATAATTTGTGTTAGGGATACGTGGTTCCTACAGGCACATTAGTGGAGTTGCTAATTTAGATTGTTTCTTAATAATTCAAAATAGTGCCATCTTTCCAAAGCCTTCAATGTTGTCCCTGGCTGCTGCTTTGCTTGTATGGTACCTATCTATCTGAAGCCGTAAGTCTCTTTACCCTCTTGTAATATCAACTGCTTCTGAAACTGCAGTAAGAAACATGAGAAAACACTTTATGTCTTTGTTTATAGTAGTTACAGAGAGCCCAGGCTGTGTGTTAATGATCTCAATAGTGACTAATGAGTATAGAAGTTTTCAAGCAAGAAGATGTTGAAAGAGACTAAATAGCAGAAGCAAGAGAGAAAGAAAGTCTTTGAACATTAAATCAGACCACCAGCATTAAAACCTGACAGCAGCAGCCTGGAATTTTCAGGTGAAATGCACACCCATCCAGAGGATCAGTATAGGATATACACACCAATTTACTCTTTTAAAAATTATTTTAATAGCTGCTAATTTTCAAATTAGCAATTAGGGAGAATTAGGAATCAAATGGAGGTATAGGTTATGTACCATTTCACTGTGAAGGGGTTAATTTTATCATTAAAGAAGCATGCAGAGAAAAGCATGTGTAAAGAGCACAGATCTGGCTCAGATACACACTTTGGCAGCAATTCCAAAGCTAAATCCATGACTGGCTACTTTCTTTGTACATTTACATTTTAGGACATTTAACCCAAAATTTACATACAGAATTGGCCTGTGCAGATCTGGGAAGGTGGCACTAGAGCAGTGGCTACTCTAGATTAGTCATCCTTCCTCTTCATCATCTCCTCTGGAGAATGGAATTCCATTTTATATGCTGGACATGCTTCATGGTGAGTGTGGTGGAATGAGGCTTTTCTTCTTTACATATGTGCCCAAACATTCTGTAAAGGCCTGAAGGCACTAGGAATGTGATTTCTCACCTTATGAAGGATTACACAAAACTGTTTCTTCAAGCACCTTATCCCCATTGAGTCAGTTATAATAAAGAGCGTTTTCATTCTGAAGAGATTCACCATTGTAGAGGAAGAATTTCATATATTCAGTTTTTCTGAAGACATAATTTTACCTCCTCTTTCACTCCAAAACCCCTGAGCTAAATATTTGTTTATGTTTGTGAACATGGTATGTTTTTGTGTGATGCTGGTAGGGCAGATTTAGATTTTATTCAAATGTTTTGTTGTGACAGAAAATTACATTTATATTTTAAATTTACTATTTCAAAAATAAACACTATAGACAAAATTTTCCATCCTGACCTACACAGCAGCTCTCACCTCCAATAGTCTGTTCTTCCTGCATGAGGGCAACTCCCATTGATGTGTGGATCTGAGAGGAGAATTTTGCCCTAAGGGCTCAATTTTGCTCTGAGATTGACATATGCATATAATCAAAAATAGAATAATCTATGCATTTGAGGAGCGATCAGCAGCTCCCGTGCAATGCTGTTGCTCTTGGAGATTTCTGACATCCTACTAGAAAGTGTGATAGGCTGAGACGTAGCCTCGGTCTAATGTAGTGCTAACAGCTCCTCCTCCCCCAATAGATGAGGTTGAAAGAAAAGGGTGATCTTTCTTTGTTATTGTAATTATTCATATTATGACATCTCAGGCAAATTTAACAAATGCTTTTTACCTTATATCACTTCCTTGAGTAGCTCTCATTCTAGGGCCTCCTCAGACATGTACTCAGTCAGGGGCTGTTTGGCTGCATGTGATTTTTCACATCTTTTGACATTCTTTCAGAGCCATCTGCAAAATATGGCATTTGTGAATCTTAGAGGAAAGAGTGGGTTATGTTGGTCATAAGAATTATAGCTTCATTGGGGGTGGAATAGTACTTCAGTGCCTTCTTGCTCCTCATTTTTTGTGAATCTAGAAAAAGATATCTGAGGAACAAAAGTCATCACCTCTTCTCCTTCTTGCACAGAAAACCTCTGTGATCTTTCTTTCTACCTGTTTTCCTCCAGGTTTTCCTGCTGGACTGAATAATATGACCACTTACCTACAGTGAGCACAAGTTTGGGTAGAAATCATCAGTAATTCCCATCGATTTCCCCCATCACTTCTGATCCTACCCTTCCTTTCCCATTTGTGCTGGTGGTGAAGTTCTGCTCATCTCAGCTACAATTTGTTTCAGCTAACATTAGCCATCTTAACAAGAAAATTCTTAGTCCAAAGTAAGGTCTCGTGACACAGTATAGCAGGAGATGGGTGCCATGATCCACCGCTGGATGGGACTGGACTAGATGAGTAGCTGGGGCTCAAGGAGTGGTCTTTCTGTGCTTGCTTTCCATCAATTTTTCCAGCTGTCCCTGTGTCAGCGATACAGTGCTAGCACAGCAACACCTCTTGAGCCACTTGTTAGGTGTATAATGCTCAAAACTCTAAAGCTGACTGCCCCTTAACTAAACCAGATCTTTATTACTAGAGAAATTTTTAAAGACTGTCCAAAAGGGTACAAAATTAACTCTCTCTGCATTGTACTAACAAATATCTGTGTCAGCAGTTAGGAGACAGTGTCATATCACAATAAGCTTTCACTCTGTTTTTTAACTGCCTATGCTATGATCTGCCCCCCTGTTGGAGGCAGCAGAGGAAAGCGGTTCCTTTTCTTGCTATGCAGCAGGAAGAATGGTGGGAAGCCTTTTCTTCCCTTTGCTGTGGTACAGAAAGAACCCTTTCTCACTGAAATTGGCAGCAATAGCAGAACCTCCTTTTCCTCTCGAGGAGAGCAATTTCTTCTAGAGGAAGACACTGGAAAGCAGTTCCCAGCTCTGCCTGCTGGGCCCCCTGCACTCTCCCAACCTCACACAGTTCCTCTAAGGACGTCAAAATGGTTCTTCAGAGCAATTGGTTAAAACACTTTTAAAATAAACGGGATGGATTGTCGCTCCCAGGAACTGTGCTAGTATGCATATTCCATTAGTTCTTTAACAAAGGTCAAATGACCAGTTTGGGAAAGCTGGTTTATGTAAACAGTAACATACTTCAGCCTCAGGGATTGGTTACAGCTTGGAGCGGGATACAGCTTGGCCTCCATATAGGTGTTGACAATGTACATTTCTATGTTATCTCAGTGCCCAAAACTCCCACTAAAGGGGATGGAGGTCTAGTTAATTCAGTCAATGGAGTCTAGAGCACATACTTAAGGACTGACTAATTTACAAAGGGGAGATGTTCTAGGGTACCTGAGACCTCCAACTGAGGCTGTCAGTTTTGATGTAATAAATATGAGGGAACTTCTGGAGAGGCAGCTGGCACCTCACAGGATACACTAGAGCATCTGAAATGTCAGCTGACTGAGCCACAGATCTCCCCATTGAGTCAGTTGTCACCTCATTCTTTTGTAGCCTTCTACGTTGTTGAAACCTAAGTTGAGATATCTGAATCTTGAACAAAATCCCCACTCCAGAGTCACTGTGCCATGACTAATTCCTGGAATTTGGTCGTGTTGACTATGACGTATGATGTGGGATTAGTCAAACAAATTCAGTGGTATTCCTTCTGGTTTTGTAATTGATGTTTATCAAAGGCATAGAGACTTTAATAAATACTACAAAAAGCTTGTGAATATGGATAACAATTTGTTCTTGTTTGGATGTTTATATTTGTGTTTTTGGAAAAATTATCTTTTTAAAAGTATGAATATTTGCATTTAATGCACTAAAGTGATTCCAAATGTCACAAAAATATAGTTCCAGCTGTTATTTGAATCTATGTTCAGGGACCTGTTTTCTCACTGTATCACCTGCCTCTCCTTACAACTGTTGTAGTGATTCTCAGTTGCCGCTTGGAGCTACAACATGCCTTCTCCACACTCTTGCTTTTGCTTAAGGTAAAGTTGAGCCAGAAACTATGACTCCAAACCTTTCAACTTCAAAATGCTTCACAAACATTTAAAACTAATCACAACAATATCCTTCAGCAGGAAACATAACACATTTTACGGGTGGGGAAACCGAGAGAGAGAGAGATAAAACAGCATCCTGAGAGAGCACATGAAATCCTCGATCTGCTTCAGGCCACTAAGCATGCTGCCAGGCAATATGGAAATGTAGAAGAGCTATAAAGCAATTTGTAGGGTTCTCAAAATCTGTGACTATCAGAGGTAACTCTTATGGTATTCCCACTGTGGGTATGGTTGGTGACGCAGCTACAGAAACCTTCCATGTGGTACCGGTGGACAGGTGTGATGGTAGGGTGCTGATAAAACACTGGCTCATTGTCACACTCTTCACATCAGCCTCCTACAATGGAAAGCATATGTCTGAAGGTCATACACAAAACATTGATTTTTGGAAATATTACCTCAAGATCAACAGATCAGTATATGTGTGGCTGAAATATGATTTGATTCCTGGAAATAGCATAAATGCCAGACTGCATTTGTTTCTGTGGCAGAGATGCCTTAAATCTTTCACATTAGTAGATGTAACCCTCCGATGGTGGAAATCCCACCTCCTCAAGCCAAAGAGGCCAGTCATGAAGCATCTGTTGGACTCCTGATAGACACAACAAAATATTGGTACTAGAAAGAAAAGTCCATTACAAAAATATTTTTTGCGTTTATAGGAATTCACTTCACACAAGAAATAAACCAACATTAAAGCATAAATTAGAATCTCTGAAGCAGCAGAAGCCTGCACTGAGAAAATCCAGCAGGCTGAGAAAAAACCCTAAAGCAAAATAAAGCACAAAAATCCAGAGTCTTTCTGTACAATTTATGCGATGCGGCTGAGTGCATCTGTAGTGGGCACTCCAGAAATCACTTTTCATTAAATCATACTTTTCCTGCCTTTAGTTTTTTCCATATGTCATAAAACAATATTGCTTTGCTCTCTTGGTCAGATGAGCCAAGTAGCTTCTCCTAGTGGCAGATGAGACCGCAGGCTGCATCCTGTCTCCCATCATTGGTAATATTGGCTTTACTACACAAGGGTAATAGGCTGATGCTTCCCAGAATTGTTGGGCTAGCTAAGGCTGTGTTAAACCCCATATATGCCTCAGGGAAAACCTTACATGCTTCAGAGGGGTCCAGGAAAGAAAGTGAGTGAAGGCAGACTACCACGATCAGAAAAATGCCTACTGCTTATAAGCATCTTGTCGCTTGAGGACCATTGCCTGTGCACTTATAAAGGATCAGGAGTGAACAAAGCTGAATGAATTGTCTAGCAAGGCTATTGAGCTAGGCATCCCTTTCATAAACCTGGGGCCCAGCTGGAGCTTTCTGAAACACTTGTGGATTGGAGTAGAGTCTTAGACTGTCAGCTACTGAAGTCTCTTTTTCCAGGTCAGATTGCCAGCTGCAGACCATCAACATGTTTACTAACAAAACCTGTTACCTTGCATCCTGCTTTAGGGCTGGATTTTGGCTCTCTACTGACTGGGGTATGAATGTGATGTGACTCAAGAAGAGACAATTTAGTCAATGGAAGCAAAAATCCACCTGTGGTCCTCAGGTCTGCTTCTCTCTCATTCTGGCACATGGCATGGCCTATGGCCTCAGCCTCATTAGGACTGACTTTACTTCTCTTCCTGGAGCTAACACTTCGATCATGATGTTCAGAAAAAATACCTTGAGGGCAGAACAGAGACCTAAGACTAATTTTCCAGGCATTGTTTCAGTACTGGCGACAGTACGATTATCTTTCCTTATTATGTCATATATTTTGAATTTTAACATACCCTGGTCTGAGAGCAAGAGAGACAGCTTTTCCCTCCTGACAGAAATTCTGCTTTCCAAACCTTAAAGATAATAAAACTCGCAATGCTGATGTCCATTTATCTTATTTGACAACATTAGAAAGCGTAATTCTATCTCTTCTTTCAGATCTCTTTTCAGTAAGCTTTTTTCCCACCATCCCTTTTCTTTCTCTACCTCCTTTATCCTCTCTCTTGGGGCTCAACCTTGTCAGTGTTCTAGTTCATTCACATTTCACATTGCTGGTCAAGGTAATGTGCTTAGGTTTATGAAATGTTGATGGACGGCCAAATGAAGCTGTAATGCCATAGACCTCCTAATCTATTGTATTTAATTAGAAATTTCTTAGGAACCCTCAATCCTTTAAATCCTTTCTTGAGTGAAAGCTATATAGAGACACAGTATTCTGTTTTCTGTAAGAACACCAGCAAGGATAGGGAAAGCGCTTGGTGTTGATGATAACCAGCCCCATGAATTCAGGCTCATCTGAGGGAGGGTTGTTCAATGAGCTAAGGCCTGTGCTGCACAGGCAGTTGTCTCTGTATGTGAGTTTGATCACAGGACTTTTGGCTAGTCAGTGTTGTCTACATATTACAATTACCAACAGGAATAATTTGTAACTTTTAGGTATTTTTAGAAGAATGGACTCCAAAACTGTGTTGTTGAGAATATTGCATTATGGAAGCAGAAGGATCAGATGGTACAGCATTGTTATTTCTAAAATTGCTAAACTGTCTTTCTCCTGTAAAGCTAGTAATAAGAATGGTAATAGTATGATTGGTAGGACCCCCCCTTCCTTTCTCCCACTGGAGTATATACAGGGCTTTCCATACCATGTAGCTCGATGTCTACTCTTTCAAAAATTCTTTTAAAGCCAAACTCTGAGAAATCTTTCAGAGTAAAAGCAATTGACAAAACTCTAAACTTCCTTTTTGGTGTCTCTAGCCTTTAGCTCCAAAGTTGTTTTCAGCAGCTTTCCTGATAATCAACAAAGGAACACAAATTTTCCTTGTATTTGAACTGCTTATAGTAGATTAGAAAATCTCTGTAGTAATCCTGTTTTCACTCAGTCACATTTTCTTTAAAATGGTCCATTGGCAGTAAAAATGATCATGTGTCATCTCAGTTTAATGACAAATATGTTTTGAAAAGAAAACTGACATTTGGAAGATTTGTTTAGTAATTTTGCAATTGTGCACGTGTGACCAGTCAGTAAACTTTTCAAGTTGAAAAAAAAAATTGGGAGCAAGCTTTTATGACTTGAAATGGTGCTAAATATATGGCTATATCTTCAGCCAGTGTAACCGCAATGTACCTTGAGTGATGTCAGTAAAACCACTCTCTTTTGGTTTTGTTAAGGACACAATGACCTATGCAGGTCCAACTTGAAACAATTAGCTTTCTCACTGACTCAGGAGAATCTTGCCAAATTCAAAAGGGAAAAAACATTAATATTTTTATGCTGTTAGGATTTAAAGTGATGGATTTGCTCAGGGTTGGGAGGAAAAATTTAATCTGACTTCTTGTTTTGGATTAAGAAAAGTGCTTCCAGAGCCCAGAATCTGAGTGAAGGTTGGCCTTGCATTGGTCCGTAATAGGAGCACTTCTCTTGGAATCTGTAGCTCTGTAGGGATTATGAGAACATGGAATTTGGAGAAGGAAAGTTTAGCTATGTCAGATAGTTTATTCCCCTGCAAGAGTTGAATATTCCATAAACAGATGATAGACCAGCCCTTATGTGTAAATCCTACCGAATTTACGCAGCGGGGAGGCCAAAACTGTAGTAGCAGTTATTTAAAAAAGCATACAAAGTGTGAACACAGAAGATGAAAACTTTTCTATAAATTCTTACACTGTCCTATAGCATATTGCTGCTGGATTTTAAGGATTTTAGTCAACACCAGGTGTCACGAGAACCTGGAAAAAATAATTATGATGCTATTAATTTGTTGGGTCTTTCCATAAAGGTGTTATTATCATGGTCTAACTTTGGATTCAGCTTTAGCTTGTTAAGTGCCTTAACAAAATCTGAGAGTACATCCTACCTCTTGGCAGGAGTTCATGGGCTGATGATGCATATTTCTCAGTTATTATATAGAGACAGCTTTGTTTATGTGGTCAGGAGACAAAGAGACAACAATTTGCAACATTACTCATTGGGTCAGTTCTTCCAGCAGCCTGAGACCTTTTACGAATTTGCAGATATGCCTATGTATGATGTTCATATAGAAGATCTTTCATTATCACTTGGCATATCACTGAGGTGTACAACATATTCAAACTCTGCCTTTCAGCAAAAAAAGCAAGATAAGAGGTAACTTTGAGTAATTTTCCTTTTTTTTCTTTCTCTTGGGTCTGCTTAAAACTATGTTTTGTTGGGTTTTCCATATGATGCCCTTCTGCCTTTTGGCAATTCTAACCACATGGAATTTGAAGACTGCCTTTATTTATAATGGATTTTCAGACATTTGACAACCTGCTTGGGCCTAGAGTATAGTTTAAACCTTGCTCATCATGTGCAGAGATCTGTCATACTGAGCATGGGTGAGAGAGAGAGTCTTATAAGCAGCAAGCCTGGGATTTCCATGGAGCGTATGATAAAGATGTAGTCAAGGACAAGCAGAAGGAAATTATATTTTCCCACTTCGATGTATCTGTTGTGGTATTTGCCTGCTTCTCTTTTATACCAAAGGTGTGAGTTTATTTGCCTTTTTTATTTATTACTGTACCACTGATCTTGAACCAGATGTGCTAAGTCCTGCACATCTTGAGAGCAGCAGACCATCTGCACCCTGCATGTGTAATGGGTCCAGTCCTTCCAAGAACTGTTAGATTTACTGAACTTGTGCTATGTGGCTTGCACACCTAGGAAATGATGAGAGGAATTGCCCTAGTCCTAGTTCTTCTGAGGGATTAGAAAGAAGAAAAGAAATGTCTTCCACTGTAGGAAAACTGACCTTCAAGAAAAAGGAGTGCTTCCCCATTCAGGAACCTTATTCTGTGAGCTTTGGACAGAAAACAAATTCAGTGACTATGAGAAACCTTAATATCTGAGAGAGAAATCTGTTCAACAGTTAATATGGCTTCAGGCTCTATAATCCCCTGTGGCAGCAAGGCAACCTGTGCCTTAGAAACTCCTTCAAGGTGTCAGCCTTGTCAGTGTGGCACTTGTGAACCACTGTGCCAGCAAGCCACACGGCGTGGGATTGGATCTCCAGCCTGTAAAGGCTAAGGGCCCCAGATGGTGGGTCTGGCTGAGGATGGTGGAGATGGTGTAGCTATCCACAGCGGTGGGAAACGGGCAGGATACCAAGTCAATGTCTTGTACACAGGTTAAGCACCAGGACGTAACTGATGAGAATAAAAAGGAAGGAGGAAAGTACCCCGAGTGGAAGAATGAAGCAATGAAAAAATTCACTGCAGAGAAAACTCTGGATGTGTGGAAGATAACAGTAGAAGGTGTGAATGACTCCATACTCTTTATCTGCTTACAAAAGGGAAGACAGTTAGAAGATAATAGCTCTGTCTGACAATAGGTGGTACTGAAGTCCTGACAGGTTTCTTTGGTTTCCAGTTACTTAGGCAGTCAGAATTAACTGTGAAAGTGTTCAGGAGTATTTCACTCTGAAATAACGAAATACAAGGATTTTTTAAAAAAGGAGAACATATTAAAAAAAGAAAGTGAAATCCGTAACAGTCAAAGTCTCTGTGTCTTAAGAGAAAATTTTGCAATTTAATGGAGCAAGACCCTGATTACAGAGGAGATTGTGACTGGGATCTGGAACAAATCATCAGAACATCAAGAATTAACTCTTGACAAAGGAGTTAGTTAGGGTTTGTCAAACTATCCAGTTCCTCAGTTCACAATGAAGGGGAGGACATAATGGAGAATCCCAAACAGTGCAAAGAAAGATGCTTGAGGAAGTTATACTTGGAGTCCTACAAGAGCAGCATCTGGGCCTGCAGATGGTGTGGAAAATAGTGCAAGCCATAAACTGGAAAGAGGTATGCACTAGATTACATGACTGTGAAACAGTTTGTAAGAAGCAGCGTACAGGAGATCAATGACAGCACCATTTGCTCTGGGGGATTCTTCATAAGAGCAATTCATCAGAAGATGAATGGACTATCACCCTGAAAGCAAGTAAGACATTTATTCATTTTAAATTGGATACTGGTGCCCATGATGGTGTGTTGATTGAAATAATGTTATCCTCCTGACTAGAAGCACATAATGGAGAGTCAGGGGAGGCTTACAAGGGTAAGCTAATAGCAACTAAAGTTAACATGAAGGTAAATAAAATGGACAGATACAGTCTGTATTAACTTTATGGAGAAGAGCATCCATTATGGAATAAATAATGTGTCGAGCCTTTGTTCTTATCAGAACGATGTGCTCATGGGAGAGAACAGGAGGACAATATACCTGAGGAAGCATTAGAGGACACCAGCTAGGGAACAAGCTGTGTCTGAGCAGAACACGTATCAGAGGAAAGAGTCAGCCTCCCTCCAGTCCCTCTTCCTATTCAAATTCCATTCCTCTTAAGGAAGAGGCTAAAAGAGGAGCTGGGTGAATTTATTACCCCAAGAATCACAAAATGCGTAGCAGAATGAACTGTGGGTGCATTCTTTGTTCATCTCGAGAGAAGAAAAGAGGGACAGAATGTTTTGCATTTGGATAGACCAGAAGAATTGAATAAATACAAAAAAAGAAAAAAGTCACAGTAGTTGTTAGGGGATCATTTTCAGGGAAGTTGTCTAATACCAGATATTTTTATACACTGGATGTATCAGCAGGGTTCTGGGGAATGTCTTTGGAAAAACACAGCACATGTTTTGTGCATTTTCCATGTCTTATTAAGAAAACCCAGTTTCTTCAGACTTCCATTTAGGTTGTGCTCAACACTCCATTGGTATCATCAGGAAATACAGAAAAGTTTTCATAGTACAGAGGGAATTGAGGCACCATAGATGATATTTTAATCTGGGAAAAATGGTAAAAGAAACTGAAATGTCTGAAGAGAATGACTGGAATCTCTGAGCGTCCTGGAACAGAACCAGAGCTGCTGGGTTAGTGTGACGCCAGCAAAATGTAAATTTTCTGTAACATAAATAACACACCTGAGAGAGAAGGTTATTCAGCAAGACATATAGGTAACAACGAGACCACTGCAGTTGACAAAGAAATAGTAGATTTCTTGGAATGATGGATTACATTAGGACAATTGTACCTTATACTGCTGCCTGAATAAATAAATAGAGAATGCTCTTATACAATGACATTGCCTGACCTTAATAAAAAGTCTAAGAAGTAAAAGGAATTAATTTGAGAGGATGGTATGCACAAAACTATATTGTCCACGAGTGCCCCTAAGAAGGATTTTGGTGCAGTCTTCTTGCAGGAGAGCGGTCACAGCTAGAGACCAGTGGTTTATGCATAGTAGATGCTAACAGGAAATGAGAGTTAATAAGCTCAGATAGAGAAGGAGGCTTTGGCATGGTTGTAAAAGACTTCATGTCTTAGTTGTGGGAGGCCTTAGCTATTACTATTTTATTAGCTGAAATCGACTGCAAACCACTTATTGCTGTTACTGAAAATGGCCTTGCAAACACTCCAGAGAATTCACAGCTTACTTTTTTTCAACTACAAATGGATGATTTGTAAATTGAATCTGAACCTGGAAGAGATTTGGAGATGCAGACACACTCTTTAAAGCATTTGACAGAAGTGGCAAAATCTAACATTAGCATGTTACACCAATAAAAGTAAACTTTGTGTTCTGAGGTGAGCTAAGGACCATGAGTTTCAGACTGACTACCTTGGATGAGACTCTACACAAAGTAATTAAGATTAAAATGACAGTGGCAAGAACACCATATTCCTCATCACTCTTATCAATGTAAGGGGAACTACTACCACTGCGTGAAATCCTGTTTCAGGAGTCATGACTCCTAAGTTGTTATTAAAAAGTATGTGAAAAGTAGTCATGGAGGTCAATAGGGGTTCTTTGAGGAAAAAAATCTAAAGGAAAAAGGAGAGTTATTTTGACCTTAAACAAACAGTAGTATCGAAGAGGCTCTTAAGTTTTGTTGCATATGCCAGAAATAAAGATCAAGGTGTAGGAAAGTGTTGTATTGATGGTACAGAGAAAAAACTGGCTGGAGCAAAGTACACATAGATTATTTACATTGATTAGGGGGAAAAAAAGTCCAAAACAGAACTCTATGAACTATGTACTTACTATTGTTCTGATTCCTCTGAGGGAATTCTGTTGGGAGATACAAGTAAAGAACTGGTGATAGACATCAAAGATCTTTTCTTGCCTAATATGCCTTACTTAACAGCAACGGGCCAGAATTAGGTGTGCGTGAATGTAAGAAGTTTGCAGTGCAATACTGTGCTAGTGCTAGTCCCAGTGAGCTTCTGTCCAGTAGACGGGTGAAAATCGGTGTGTGAGACAGGGACAAATCCAGCGTGTTTAGACAATAGGTCTCCAGGTTATGAACTAGTCAGGAGAAGCAGCTGCCCTGTCTTCTGACAGGAGCAGGTCTGATCTTCCAGAGGAAGCGAGACACCACCTCAGACACTGTTGGACAGTTTAGTTATTATTGTGACTTCATGTGTTTACATTAATAACGGTTTTAATTATAGCTGTCGTTACATTCTGCCTTGGAATGGAACGTGTGGTATTTGGGGCTGTGCCTTCAAAGGCTGAGCAGCTTGGCAGGGCACTGTGAGGCTCTTGTTGCAGTGCACAGACAGCTGGATGCAGACAGGGGATTATTCCCAGCACCTCTGCTGCCGAGTAGCACTGAAGACCACAGAGGGAAGAGCTACTGAGGGCCAGAAGACAGCCTAGAGGCAACTTGCCCTCCACCTATGATTGATCGGCTAAGACCCTGTGGGAGATAGGCCATTTGCTCCTGCTGGCAGAGGAGATGCCAACCCACCCAGAGAGAGGGATTCTGAGAAGTCTCTGAAAGGAGAACCTCAAGGAATGTCCCTCCTCCCACCGGCAGTCATTCCTGCGGGAAACACTGCCTGCCTCCTAAGGAGGTGGTGAGTCCCAGTGACTGCGATACGAGGCAGAAAAGCTCCTTCTGGCCATTTTCAGGGCTGTGAAAGGCCTTCAGGATTTAGTCCATGGACAGTAGAAATTGTAAGGCTTACGTTAATATGAAACAGGCTGACAGGTACTGCAGGTGAGACATTTTTCTGGTATGTACAACTTAACTCTGGCAGGTTGAGATGGTGTGACTTGGTTCCAAGCCTAATAAACCAATAGAACTTGTGTTTCCTATGAATGGGCTTATTCATTTCAATGGCAATGTGTGTACACATGTGTTTGTGTATGTGCGTGCGTGTGGAGAGAAGAGAATCACTCTTCTCCCTTCTCCTCATGGCCTATATCATACAGCATACCGATGTATCCAGTCTATCAACTCCTTCATAAGGAATCTGAAATAAAGAGTCCAAGGAAAGTTTAACAGCTTCATAGCTTGTAATTCTCTTTTGGCCACATTTTGTTTGTCAGGGAGAGCACAAGAATGAGGCCACACATAATTTAACACCTTTCCCTATTTAGAGTTTGTTAGTTTAACTTTTTCTGAGATTGTTTTTTTTAAAAATGTTTGTCTGAATTTAGTGGTTGTGAAGCAAAGCGACGGCCCTAAAGACTGTAGTTTTCCTTGCAGAATGGGCACGGGACGAGCTCCAGCAGAGTGAGCTTCCCCATATTACCACCCTGATTTGACCTTGAATGACCTTTTGCAGGGCTCCATAGAGTTGGTCTTCGTATCTTTCCAGTTCTTGGCCTTTTTGCTAAGACTGACAGCCAGGCTGTGCCAAATGTGGTGAGGCTTCTGGGAGGCTGATATATGTCCAAATCAGAGCCTGACTTCTTTCACATAGGCACAGTGTTGTAATAGCCTTTCCAATAATAAGGAGGCTGGCGAGCAGAGCTAATGAGACAGAGATCTCAGGGTGAGTATTTCAACACCTGCAGTCATGGAAGTGCCACCTTTCCCAAGGGCTCTATTATTACAGCCGTGCTTAGGCTCTAATACTTGCTGGGCCTTGTACAAACCCAGAGCAAGGCAGAAAAAAATGTGGGAGGAGAAGTGCTTAAAGCCACAATCCCTCCTAACAGATCTCTTCAATAAAGGAGCAGAGGCATAGGGAAATAAAATAGCTTTCCCTACCACAGTTAAGTGGACAAAAGGACTCGGCTATTCCAGTGTCCTGGCAAGCACAGTGCATTGATCCCGTTGTGTTTTGAAGGTGGACAATGAGAGTCCAAGCTTACCTCCAGCAAGTAGGTAATGGCTCAGGCAGCAAATTTTTACTTTGCTGCACTCCCAAATTTTGACATGTTTTGGGGGTTTTTGAAAACACGGGTTCACTCCTGAATTTGCTTTAGTGAAAACTTACTAAAGCCCACCCCATGACTTTTCTTAACAAGGATTCTCCAGTTTAGGCACAATGTCTTCAAACCTCGGCTGGCATCATCGTGGGGGCTGGTGTTCTGGCCACTGTAAACAGCTTTGCACTCACTCCACCTGCACCTCAAGGTGGATGTGCTCTAACTCAGAAGCTGGGTGGTCTCATGGGACTGGTGGCGTCCTCCAGCTTATATAGTAAGCCCTGCTAAATATGTAGTGCCATGACAAGAAAGCCACTAGAACCCCAGCTGAAGCCAGCTCATGTTGGGTTGGCGTGCTGGTTGGCTTGTTTGGAAGGGCACGCTCTATTTCTTCCTGCACAAGGAAGGGAGGGGGGAGGTGTAAGGGAAGATTAGACAGGTCACCGGTTGGTCCAAGGTAGGGCCTTCATTCTTGATGCGTGGGGGGCAAAATTCTGCAGGAAAGCACGGCTGTTACTTCTGCACAACTCTGAATTATGAGTGTTACCAGTGTTTAGAGGAACCCTTGGTTTAACACAACATTCAGTTTTTCCCATTAAGATGTGACCAAAATCTGAATCTGGATTTTGATTTCAGTGCCTGGGAGCATGACTCTGAGCATGTTTTCAGCTGGGGGTTTGTTTGGGGCTGTGATAGAGACATTTAGACTCTGTTTATCAACTTCCTGCAAAATTCTGGCTGTTTAGATCCAGAAGGTTTGTTGGGCCCGTCTCTGTAGAAAACTGCTTTTTCACATCTAATCTTTTTCACATGGTATCAAAGTTAACAATGGCTAGTGAAGAAATTACTATTACTATTCATTAACTCTGGTCTCTCAGAGGAAACATATGTGCAGAGCAGAGGGAAAAGAATACTGTTGGTTTTTAATACTGAGTCACTGCTACTGATTAAGTGTTTCTTTTTTTTTCTTCTTAAGAAAAAGAAATGGAAAAAAAGTTTTTTTTCCTGAAGCCTAAATGTCAGGAGAATTGATTTCCTCTAGGTGCCACAGTGTCTTCAGAAAGTTTTAGTCCAGCAGGCCACAGTGATATCAGCCAGCACTTGTTTTAAGGGATATCTGTAAAAAATTCATGGTTAGATTCCTGCATCTCAGGTCACAGGAGAGTGTGACTATTAACAAGTTCCAGCTGCTTTATGGAGTTTCACCAGCCATTTGTGGATCTTTATTTTTTTTTTTAGGAAATCTTTTAACTGCTTTTTTTTTTTTTTCCTGGAGGTATATTAAACCTTTAAATCTTTTTATTTTTTTAAAGTTCACATTAAATACTCCCTTTGTGTCCATGCTGAGGAAGTCTTTAATTACATTAGTTAAGAGAAGAAAAAGAAGGAATAGTTCTGATTTTGCTCTCAGTTGCTCTATGACTGTGCTGTCTCCTCTAGTAATGTTTTTTGTATTTATTTTCTCAGCAAGGTGCCTGTTTTAATACTGCAGCTGATGATCTAAAAATGCGTGAGATATATGTTTTATTATACACAAGCCGCATGGAAGGCTGGCTCTCCTGCACTGGCTGAGCTGTGCCACACTCAGGGCTGAGGAGAGCAGCTCCAGTCAAACCTCTCACTCTTCCGTCCCAGGTCCCCGCTGGAGTTTACAACAGACTCAGTGATGGTGGCAAGGCAGCACCGTTGGGGCAGTACCTGAGTTCAAGGAGGTCCAGCTGTGGCTCCTTGCAGTCTCAGCCCGCTCCTCTTGCTGGAGCCAGTCCCAGTGGCTTGATGCCACCTATGAACAGCCTTACTCCCTCCTCCGAGCCGCTTTGCTCAGTGCCGCACAGCTGCCAGAGCCGGGGCTTAGCACTGGCTAGTCTGTTATGCCTCCATTACTGTTATTTCAGAACAGGAAAATGCTGAATAAGAAAAACAAATACAACGATGCTGTTTTTCTCTCCAAATTTAGGGGTCTAAAATTTTGGCATGAAAATCTTTGTTTGGAAATTTGGGCCCAGATCATGAAGAGAGCAAACACAGTGACTTACTGTAATATCTGTGTTTGAATTTAAATGAGAGTAGGCAAAGGGATTTCTTCATTTAAAGTTGCAGTATTCAGAAAATGAGAGTCCACTTGAAGATGCATACCATGAAGAAGCCGCAAGAACAACCCTTTGCCAAGGATTATTAACAGCAACAAGAATATGCAAATTCTTTCCTGCAGATTTGGTGTTTTCCACACTTTCATTTATCCTACATGCATATATAGCCTTCTGAATGTATGTATGTATATCTAGATTACACACATATGGATGTGTACTTACAGAATGGATATGAATCTGTATACCCCTATATATTCTGTAGATGGGGGTCATCATTCTAGGTAAGGAAGGCAAACACAGAAGAAAATAATATTTTAGTCAGTATCTATTCAGGATTTTACAGGAAATCTGGGGCATTGCAATGACAATTCCAAAAATGGTTAGTTAATACCTTTTGTATTCTTGTAAACACCTACTCATTTACTGCAGCAGCACTGCAAACTTATTAAGAGTGCTCATTCAGGCCAAATATACATGGAAAACTTAGAACAATCCTCCTTCTTCTGTATAATTATTGTTTTTCTTAACATGAATGTAAATTGATACGAATAAATAAGTTCTAATTACCATGAAACTCTGCATGTCTACAAAGTTTGGCATGAATTAGGAAATGCACCTGGAACTTTGTAGCTCTTATGTAAAATTAATAATAAATGTTTTCTTGCCAACATCAATATGTTTATATTATGGTCATGGGACTCTCTCTGATGCCTAAATTATTTAACACATTAATTTTTTATCTCCACTCAAGCTTACTACATAAAGTTGCTGAGCTTGGTATCAAAGGTGGTGGTTCAAATCAAATTCATATTGCATTTTAATTAAAACAGCGTTAGGACACATCTCACAGTCTTTACTCAGGCAAAATGTACTGGAGCAGTCAAAACTTGCTTTTCCTCTGCTTTCTGCTTTGCCAGGTGCTGGCAAGGCTGGAGGTAGGCAGGCGGCACATGCAAATATTGCCTCGCTCCCTGTTCCGTATTTTTATTTGCCACTTTTAGGTTGCACTGCTTAAGGCTGTGCTACAGAAGAAAAGGTCAGGGCTGAGTCACAGGCCAGATCCTCAGCGCCACTCTCATCATACTGTGAAATACCTGTGAATGTGACTGTGAAGATTCCCAGCCCAAGGACAGGCGTATCCTTCTGTCCCCTGAAGGATGCCCTTCCACCACACGTGGTGTGTGAGCGGAAGGACAGCCATGCTTGGGTAAATGCCTGGTAGGTGAGATTTTGGGGTGGACCAAGGATACAAAGGAAGCTTAGCATGGATGTGCTGATAAAGTCCTCTTGCTCTTAACTGAAGCAGAGCACTTAAGGATCTGCTTCAGGTTTTGGTTTCCTATGCTCCTCTTTGCCAGGGTCACTTTCAGCCCCTGCCTTCTCCAGCTATGTGCTCCTGGGTCCTCTCGGGTTGGGTGAATTTCATGTCTGGAAGAACCTGACAGGCAAACAGATGACTGTAATTTACTGAAGGGTCTTCTGCTTCTCCTTGCTCTAGCAAACAGGCAGACCTTCCCTCCCTTTTGGGGGGAGAGGATTTGCTCAAAAAGTGAAAACAATGATTTGTCACTATAGGAAGAAAAGATTCAAAAACCCAGCCTTCCTCATGGGAAGACCAGATGGCATCTGGCAAGTTCCCAATGAAACAGTCATTTTGGAAAATACTGAGACCAAAACACTACCGTTTTGCCAGGATAGCCTCAGTCATGACAAGTGAGTGGCCTGGGAGCTGTAAAAAAATGCTCTTATGATACTTTCGTGCCACATTGACTTAAGACACTTACTTGAGATATCTGAGTTTGGGTGATGCTGGCTCTTACACAGTATCACAGATGAGCTTTTCTCACTCTGCTGGTGACTGTGGTGCAGGGGGAGAGCTGAGTAGCTGCAGAAGGGCCAGTTGTTACGGTCAGCACCTCACCATCATGGCTCCGAGGAAAGAAGGGTCTTGGCCATGTGATTGCCTGAGCTACCACTATTTAAGAACCACGGTTAATCATCAGTAATTGGCCACTGATAAATTAATAGCTCAAGGGTCTCCAGTATCATCCCTTCTGTTATCATCTTATGCCTGCATTCTTCTACACTGCATCATTGTCCTAGGTTCATAGATATTTCATTCTACCAAGAATAACTACTTGTTACTATATATGTGTAAAAAATATGGTTACGTCAAACAACTATGAAAATCTAAACAGAGGTTTAGCAAACAGAAGAACAAATTGGGCAATAGCCACCTGGTCATCAGATAATTGCTGATACAGCTAAGCAAGCTAAAACAAAGCTTCAGTCACGTGAAGACAAGTCCAGATGAAGCCTGAAGAGCCTTGAGACCTTACAGAGTTAGTGTGAATCCTGTGTCCTGTTACTAATGATTTACTGGGCTATCAGACAACACGCTGCCTGGCTTCAAAGCTCAATCCACTTCCAGCTCTTACCTGTAATCACTCTGTAGACAGCAGGCTCCTTCCTTGGGAGGCTGAACTGGTGTGTAGACAATGAGTTTCGTTGCCCTCTCTTGTCAGAAGCAGCTCCTTCCCTGATGAACATTTCTATGTTCCCCTTGCTCTCAAAGAGGGAAAAGGGTCTTCCGTATGGAGAACCAGCTGCTCTCTCCTCTTCAGGGATGTGCACCATCCTGCCATGGAGCATCCCTTTGTTTATGAGTTCCTGCACTAAGCAGGATGCTCCCAAATTAATTCACTTCTCAACCTCCTGTGAACCTCTTCTGGAGGACACAACTGTGGTCTGAGCTTATGTTTGCCATGAAATAACTCTGCTCTTGATACCTGTCTCTGTACTCTATTCTTTCTGATGGATCAGTTCTCCTTGTGACAAGAGGATTCAGATACTGCCTTTTATTCAGCATAATATGAGATGAGCAGGTAATACTAAGGCCAAAAGCCTCCCTCTGTATGCCATCAACATATTTCCCCTATTTGCTTTTTCCAAAATGCTGAGACCAGACCTGGTTATCCTGCTTTATGTCTGCTTTATGTCTGCAGCAGCCCCCTGAGAAGATTTTGGGGCTCCATGAAACTGTGCTCTGTGTTGGGGAAGGACACAACTGTCATGACTGGTGACAGATCTAGAAAAGTGTGTCGGATGCATTACTCCCAGCTGAGCTTTCAGAAATGACCTTTGTACATCCCTACCTATCACTAGAGTCTTCCTTTCTGTTTTTTTCTCTGCTTATTCCTTTTTGGTGTCACCAGTTTTTTCCATTGCCCCAGGACATGGCCCCCCAAATGACCTTTGTTGTTGCTCCTGTTGTATTATCATGCTTGTTGTATTATCATGCTACCTTGTGCATTTACCTGCAAGTTATCTTGCTAGGAGATATGTGTCTCTGGTCTGACATTCTCTGATTTCTTCAATAGCCTGCTTTCCTGCACCTGCAAGATCTTTCTTTCAGGAACACTCTTTTGTAGCCATGTTTCCAGACAGATGCAATGCCTTGCTGAAGATTCTTGGTTTGAATTGGGACTCTTCTTGTAAATTCTCTGGATTTAATACACATTAGGCTCTGCCTGCCATACATCTGAGGGTGAGTAGCCAATGTGTTTGTCAGCATTTGGTCAGATGAATGTTACTCCATGAAAAACAGAAGGAACTTCAGATATAGTCCAGGCTCTGCCTTCCTGAGCCATTCCCCACAGATGTATGTCTAACTCATTTTACAGACCTCCACTTATGAAGTCTTCACAACATTTCTGCATCTTTGGCATTAGAACAGATTTTAAAGTCTATCTTAAACTTCTCTTGCTGTAATTAAAGCCTGCTGGGTACAGCCTATTCATCATGGATGTGGGGAACAGCGTAGCCCCTTCCTCCTTGCTGTACTCCTTTCCAAGTAAGAACGTTCCAGCATGGCTAACCTTATAGACAGAGCATGCAGGAACTTAGGGACTGAACTGAAAACTGTAATAACTGGGGTAGTTGCTACTCATGGGAACACCCTGCCCATCCTCTGCAGGTGAATGGTCTCTGTGATTCTGTATATCCAAGTGCAGGTCTTCACCCTGATGGCAAGAGCCAAAGTGCACAGAAATCAGGAGCAGGCTTAAGCCTTTACTGACTTAAGGGGCCTAAAAAAATAGAGGACCCGTTTTAGTGTTGACCTCTAACAGATGGCAGCAAAATGGCTGCTACAGAAAACACCGTGACATTAGAATCACATCCGGCTTGGCAGTGCTGGAAGGGACTATACAAGATCTTATATAAACCCCCAAATGTCTGTGAATGTTTATGACTTAAAAGTTATTGCAGGCTCTGAGACTGCTCACTGAAAGACAACTGTCTGCCTACAGGGGAGGAAGAGTGGTTCTCTCCTCGTCTCATCCTCTTTCTGGTTACCAGCCCAGACACCTCCCTTCCTCAGATCTGTTAATCCTGATCTCTGCTGCTGTGTGAAAAGCGTATTAGAAAAGGGCTTTCTTTAGTTACAGACAGTCCCCCCACCCCCTTCTATGGCCGAAGCAACATGCATCTTTTTATACATAATACCCGACCCATGATTTCTGACTTGTGTCACGTTCCTTCTCAGATGAATAGCAAAGCATGTGCTTATACTTCTTTTTCTTAAAATAGCATAGCTGCAAAATATTTTGTAATCTTTGCAATTAGGGCATAGAGCAGGGCTTGAGTCGCTTCTCAGTGAAATCATAATCACAAATATTTCTTGTATCACATTGTTCAGTGTGAGGGCTCTTGCTAATTCCTTCTCTCTGTGGAATGGGCATGTGTTTTGGCTCTATAACCTAAAAGTTCAAGACTAACATTTTTCTGATTCTTGTTGTCCTGCATCTTGTAAGCTGAGTATTTAAGTTTTAAGAGTAGCATGTTTATTTATATATGTTGCTGCTAATCCAAACTGTCTGCTAAACTAATCCCTTGTTAAAATGAAATCAAGTCAGCTATTTTAGATTACAAAGTTAAAACAATAGCTCAGTCAGACACTTCACACATCTGTTTTACTTTTCCTGAATAGGTATGCAGTTTTTCTTACATTCTTTTTCTGCAAAAGTGCCACCAATTAGCTATACTTTCCTTTCCTTTCATTTTTCTCTTGTGACCTAAGTCTTTTGTTTTCTTGGTCCTATTGCTGATTACTTTTGAAATGCTGGCTTTTTTCTGTGTTTGTTTTCTTTCTCAGTAATACATTTTAAAATGGATAAAAATTTCATGCTTATTACTTGTTAATATGTTATCATACTCTATTACCCAAATTTGGACCAGAAGTAATTCCAATGTGGGAAATGCCAAAATAATACATTCTTGGAGATGAGATCTTAGACAGATATGGAAACCCAAAGTAGGCTTTGATTTACTTACAGTCTACAGGAAATGAAGCATTACCGTCAATGTGGTACATAGAGATTTTAACTGAAGATAACTTTATTTCCAGCTTTACCTGCTGCTTTGATTTAAAGTGTTTTTCACATCATCTAATTTTTCATAAGCTTTCACATGTTTAAGGTTTGGCTTTTTTAGGGGATTGTGTAAGTTTTCATTTTGTGCAGAAACTCCCCTCTTACTCAGTGTATTTGCAGAGCATTTTAAAATGACATCAGGTGAGGGTTCCTCCAGCCTTCTGGAGCCAAAAATGTGGAACAATTCCCCTTGCTCCTGCACGTGGGGTTTACTTCACCACTTTTTAATAAACTGTTTTTTGGACTGGTAT
Organism: Platalea leucorodia; assembly: GCF_965183815.1. Classification (NCBI taxonomy): domain Eukaryota; kingdom Metazoa; phylum Chordata; class Aves; order Pelecaniformes; family Threskiornithidae; genus Platalea; species Platalea leucorodia. The sequence goes on from NC_138824.1 coordinate 74,600,483, forward strand.
GCTGAGAGGATAGCCATGTTTTAGCCAAGGTAACCTTCACGCCCCCTCTGATTTGGTGTAATTTTCTTGAGCCACTTGTTTCGTTGGCCCTCTTTGAAAGGTGAAGAAGCAGCCTTCTGAGGCAGGTTGACCCCCGTCTTGGTCCTATATTTAACTTCACATCAACCACTTGAAGATTATCAGCTGTGGAACTTTCAGGACTCCACCTGTCCCAGAAATATGAGTGACTGTGCATCATGGGGAGGTGGAAAGAGTTATTAATTCTTGTCTACTAAAGAGAAACTAAGGCATAGAGAAATCATATAATGTAAATTCAGATTGCTCCATAACATAAGGAGGCTGTGACATGCTCAGGAAACAAAGCTGGTGCAGCTTGCCTCCCTGAGCTTGTGGGAGCCCCATATATGCACTGAGCACAACTGTCCTCTCAGCATCCCTCCTGAGGGTAAATGCTTCCTGCCACTGAGCAGCGTTCACCTGTGGGAGCTCATGGGTACACATTCCCGTTGCCTTCCTAGCAGATCTGCTAGCCCCCATGCCTAAACTCCCGTGCTGCCTTGAATGGTGGCATGTGGTCTTTCATGCTTCATAACATAGGCATACAGGCTTTAAATTCTGCAGGGTTACGATACTGGTCTTAACAAGAATATATGGTTGCAGCCTTGGACCCAACAATAACTCTACAGTCTTCACACAGGCTCCTACAGAAGGCATGAAAACACAGCTTACCTTCCCAAATGTGGGCCAGAAGAGCAGGGCCAGCTCTCAGCCGGTGCCTGGGACTGCATGTCCTCCCTGCCAAAGGTCTCCACCGCCTGTGGTAGTGCTCAGCAGCCACCCAGTAACTGCCTCCGATCTGAAGTTGGACTCGTTGGCTCCAATCTAGTTGATACGCTGATGGTGGTATTAGACAGGAGATTATATCAAGGTCATTATTATTTTCTTTGATGAAATCAAAACCCTACTGAAATCGTTAGGGAGTGAGCTTTTACTTCAGTGGGCTGTGTTTAAATCAGGATGTCAAGACTGCATATTTCCTACATAACTTTTGTCATCTGGTGGAAGAAGGAGTCTCTGAGTATTGTCAGTGAGAGGGACAAACACCTCTACAAGGAAGCTCAGTTAGTCCCTAATAATGGGTTTGATGTCCCCATTCCTCATGTGCAAGAAGCCAGCAATCCTTTTAGCATGGTGGCTGCTATCTCTTGGGATCTGGCAGGAGTGATTGCCCACCATGGAAGACAAAACTGCCAGACACACAGTTAGGTTTTTCTGCCTCCTGGATTTCAGATCTCCTGGCTGAAGGAGTGACTTCAGCAAGTCAGTGGTGGCACAGTGGTCTCCAAATAATGCCCCTTCCCTCCAGACTTGCACATACCCCACTGGTTGCAGTTCCTGTGGGCAGAAGGGCTAATCAGTGCCACGTGGGGCTGCCATCAAGGTCACAAACTGAGGCAGTGCCACTGTAGAGGCAGATGGGGTCAGACCACTTAGTATGTTAAGGCTGAGCTTGACACTGAGGACACATGTGGAAGTCAGCAGGAGTTTGCCTGTGTAATTTTTATAAATTTACTAGTGCACATGGAGCCCCTGCATCCTGGATCAAACTCCGCTGTCACAGCTCCACCAACACTCCAGCCTCTTTTGGGTCATATGCCTCCCAACACCTTGTGTCCTTCCTGCGCTGATCCTCAAAACCCTTCTTAGATCTGTTCCCCAGGGATGGCAATCACTGCCTCAAGTCTTCTCTCCTGTGGACAGCTACATCTGAGCTGGTTACTCAATGCTCTCTCTGTAGGTGATGGAAACAAATAAGCACTTTTAGGATGTGATTCATATGGCTTCTGCTTTTGGAGGAAATGAGTTGGGTCTTATAAGTGCCCATTTTCTTTTCATCAGCTTTAACAGGAATTCAGGGTAGCTAACTGACACAGATATCTTACTTGCTATTTCAACACCCTGAATGTGAAAAACACCACACAACTACTGCATAATGATGTTTTTTGTGAAGGATTGTAAAAGCATGTGGCAAGTTAAAGTGTGTAGCATTTTGTATACCTAGCACACTTTCTGTATGGGCTGCTACCTACTGTTCTGTTACCCCTGTAATGTACAGGCATGTTCGGTCCTTGATGAGAAGTGTGCAACTGGATCATGGTATTAATAATTTGTCAAGCCTCTCACGAGGGACAGAGGAATATTTCAGCAAGTCTGCCATGCCCTGTTCTATTGACCTTTTCTTGTCATGAGCAAAAAGAGCAAATAAGAAATAGCAGGGGGTTATCTCCTTGGCTCATGCTCACTTTCTTGCTGGAGAGAAAGGTATTTACCTAGCTTAATAAACAAGTTCATAATGTTAGTGCTATGAAGGAACTGGTTTTGAGAAAGACCATGACATTTGGAGGAAGTTACCCCCTTCTTCTGGTCACATCAGTTTCTTCTGTGCTTATTCCTGCTAGGAGTCCAGGTACCTCTGGGAAGTGCAGCAGAGAGTTGCTGCCAGCATCCTGTGACCCACAAATACATTGTGCTCATAGTGTATTTCCTGCATGTGATCGTCACACATGGAGTAGCTGACTAGGTAATGTCCCAGACGTGCTTTTGCTGTGACACCCAAGAAAAGTTACAAGTGACTCAGCCCTAGATAATATGCTCAAGGAAATACTGGCTTGTGTTAGAACAAGATTCTGGATTTCTAACATCAATGAAAACAGGTTCTAGTATGCCATTTTGGACCACTGTGGCAGAAAATTAACCCTGATTATTGGCATATGTTATATTTCTAACATTATCTATTCCTGTCTTAGCTATTTCCATGGTTCTTGTAATATCATTTTCCATTATCATAGCCTTTCAGTTGAAGGATGGTGGACAAGAGAAATTCAAATCTGCAATCTGTTTCACTTTCCATTGCATGTCTTTTTCAAGTCTCTTCATACTTTGATGATCCCCAGTACTGCAATATCTGCTTCTTTTTTTTTTTTTTTTTTCATGTTTCCCCCCAGGTACTGCTGTATGATAGGAAGGTGTGATTATGGCTTTTTAAGCTGCAGTGTTGCAAATAAAATCACAAAGATATTTTTAGACCCCAATTTCCATTAAATAATTGAGAATCTGAGATGCAGTAACTTACTTACCCAAATGTCATAAAAAGGTCTGTGACAAAGTAGGCAACTGAGTAGGCAAAGTAGGCAAACCTTCAAATCCTAAATTAAAGGCCTTCCTACTGAGAATCTGTTTCTCCAGGAGACACTGAAGCTATAACTAAGAGGAAAGGAGAAGGGACAACCAACATTACCCCAGACTTCTCACAGTTGTACAAAACAAATTGATCTTCCTGAGGGATGCCAGCAGAGAATAAGCTACAGTAAATAGCTGGGACCAAATCCATGACTGTAATCTGTCAATGCTTTACATCACCAGCACGCCGTTTAAGAGCTGGAGGAGATTCTGCCTGGTAGTTTCTTCTTCGTGTTTTTAACACGATGGAGTGCAAGTGGGTCTCTGAGGCGTCTATGACATGCTCCAGTATCTTCACTGAACTGAGAAGTAATGTGCACACTGCTGGTTCTCAGAGGCGCTATGAGGGACATATTGCAATGGAAAGCTTGGTGGAAGGCAACATCTTTTACCTTGTCCAAGACTACAGAGTTGAATCCTCAGTTTATTCATTCCTTATGTTTACTGATTTGTTTGTCTTTTTTACACCAGAGAATGTTTTTCTAATTGAGTTTAGCTGATTGAGGAGCTGAAATTAAGGTGGTGTTTTTGCTAGATCCCATCCTCTAAACAAAAAAAAGAGCAAAAGTCGCTCTTTATGAGGAGAGGAGGACACTGCATGGGATGGGGGTAGGGGAAGAAGGAGGAAGAAGGAGGAGGAGGAGAGAGAGTTGTGCAGATTTCCTGCCCACACTTCAAAAGGGGCTCTCTTCTCCTGTATTATTTCCTTTCCCATTAGCTTCACTTTGTTGGCTTATGGTTCCAAAATGCACCAGGAGTCAACTCCAGTGCAAACCTGATATTAAAAACTAACAGGCTAATGCCAGGGAAAACACACTCTCCTCCTGGTTTCAAAGACAGATTTTTTTTTTTTTCATAAGTGCAGCCATGCTTTTCTAATAAAAATTCATTAAACAATGGTTATGAAGGATGAAGGGTGGGGGAGGGGGAAGGGATACAATCAAGTGAGTCCCTTTGAACTCACTTGAAAAAATACAAAAGCAAACAACCAAGCTGTTAGTGTCACACGTTTCCCTTATGAACAGAGAGGCCTATCCAGGTTTGCTCCCAGTTGAGAGAGTAAAGACGAGTTAGGTATCTTCTCTAAAATTCTCCCTCCAAAAACTGTAGGATTTCTATTCTGTAAACATGGATGTGGAGGCTCTTTTATGTTGCTTCAGTTTACATTATTGCGGGTCTAAACGAGTCTAGTAGAGACTGCTTAATTCGTCTATGTAAAGTAAAAACAAATGTAGAAGCCCTCGCTATTTTTTATTGTTAACGTCCCATTGGGAGGCAGGAGAGTAAATATTTTAGAAGTTTAAAGCAATCTACTTAAGCTTAATAATAATGCTGGGTTTCAAGTAACAGAAGAGTACAAGTCACTGGAAGATCAAAGATTACACTGAGTTTTATAGCAAATCGGGGCAAAGATCTCCTGGGAGGGGTAAATCTTCAGAACTCTCCTTTCCCACTCTTTCATGGTGATCATTTGACATCTATGGAACAAGAAAGTGAGGAAGCGAGAATTCAGGCAGTTCTCCTGTGCCCAGAGAAATGGGAGGCCAGAAAACTGAAGGAATGCTGACGTTTTGGCTAGCTTAGAGCTTAAAAGTTATAAATTAAAAAAAAAAAGAAGAGAAAAAGAAAAAGGAAAAAAAATGTGCCAGAGATACCCTTTCTTTTCCTGGATCAGTTTGTGATCTTGTGCTAACTGAATTTTGAGTGAGTCATCTCTAAATAAGATTGCTGACGGTTTCCCTGGGTTTACGTTAAGTGCTTGTGCTTGTCAGCAAATTTTCTGAATCATTTACCTGTTGAGAGACACTAGACACTCTTTACATTCTTCCCAGCAACATTGTCCCTTTCATCTGAAACAAGACGAGGAGAGTGCTGTATTTTGGGCCATGGGCATGACTGCATATTAAAAAAAAAAAAAGAGAGAGAGGAAAAAAAGGAACATCAAGCAGAAGAGCTGATAATGAATGATGCCACATAACAATACTGAAATATCAGGTATGTGTGTGTGTGTGTATGTGTTCAGGGGATTGATATTTAGAGAGCATAATCAAGAATCTCTAACACAGGAACAGAAACTGGGCCACATTTATTTTCCCATGGCTGAGAAAGTTTCCACTGGCCTGGCTTCCAATTATAAAAACACTGGAGTCCTCAGCCATTACACCAAAGCTTGTAAATTTCCTAATGAATATTTAAAATAACCCTATGGAGTTTTTTAATGTTAATGTATTTCAGCCTTTGACTAACACGAATATCCTACAGGGCTACCATCATGTTTAGCTACATGGTTAATTCCATTCTTTTCTTTTAATGCTAAAATATAATGCCAGGAAAAAAAATAATCTTTGCTTCAGCTGCTTCTGGTGTGCATTTTATGTGTTTTTTGCCACAGTGAAGTTCCAGACGCAGCGCAGACCCACACAGCCAGTTTCTTTCTAGGCTCTCTTACAACACAAAAGCGACACGTGCACTTCCCCCACCCCCAAAAAAGGCAATTATTGAAAATCAATACCATAATAATGGTGAGGAGAGCTGTGTTTTTTCCTTGATAGCCAATTATGAGCAATTTACTAAAGTTGTCAACTCATGGCAAAACAAATAGCGTTAATAGTGTAGATTTCATAAAGACCTATCTGTCTTGTTATTGCTGCAGTCTGAGCGGTGTTCCAAGTTCAGGCTGGTAATGGAGCAATAACTCACGCAGCAGTGGAGAGAGTACCATCACCAGCACCAGTTGCCTTTTGAGCAGGGGGACTGAGCACTGCTGCCATGCAATATGTCCAAATGCGATTCCCTCCCCATAAATAACCACTGGGTTTTTACAGGAAAGGTGGGGAACCATAATACCTAGCAATTTTCTTACGTGCTTTTGGAGTGTTTTTGGACAGCGCAATAACACACTGCAGTATTTTGGGAAGAATTCTGAGACTGGGAAGTTAAGGCTGTATTTTTGATTGCTGACTTAAGGCCTGAAGGCAGGCAATGCAAGTTTACCATGTGTTTGCATAGCATCTAGCACAACAGGAACTTCGCGGCTTCTCAGTGCTACTGGTGTGCCAAATTATGAGAAGAAGGAGCATAAAAGTGATGTTAATATAGTAGATGAAAAGTTTGGTATCAAATCAAACAGATTTCTTTGTGTTGATGACAGCGTTACTAGGCGAAGTTCTGCCAAATTGTTTTAACTGTGGGAAGCTGTATCTCGTACATTGCAGCAAACATGACAGTCCCCGCCTTTGTGAGAGGAACATGGTGCTGATCTTGGCATTATGTGCTTGCAAATGAGTTCTCATAAAACAGGGCTATGCTTTCCTGTGACAGAAAACGACAGTGGGGAGAAGGTAAGAAAAAGCTCCATAGATCTGAGGTGTTCCCACCAGAGGTGTTCCTACCCAGAGGTGCAGAGGGGAAGATTTCTTGCTCTGGTCCTTGGGAAATTCTCAGAGGTGAAGGATGCTTGCGTGGGGTCAGGCGTGCTGTGTATGTCTGCATGGTTGAGATCAACCATGAATGGAGTACTGCTTTAAACCTTTAAAAGTGTGCAAAAATGTATTTTGGTGTCAGCCCAGGGCATGCTGAGAAGGAAACCCACCTCATGGCTGATCTGTCCAAGTATACTATGTTCCTGCTGAAAGCCCTGGGAGGGTCGGCAGGGATGCGCCAAGCATGCATCCGTGCAGGCTGAGCTCAGCTCTTCCCTCAAGTCCGAGCTTTGAGTCTGAATCTGAACTATGGCCGGGCTCCAGCCCAGACCATGGTTGGAAAAGCCCTTTGGGGCCTGGGACTTTAGTCTATGCTCAGGCTTCTTTGTGCTCCCCAGCTCAGCTGTCCCCCTCTCTGGGAAGCCACCGTTCCTAGTCCCAGCCTTTGCCTCTGCGTAGGTGCAAAAGCAAGGTGTGGGAACACAAACCAGAGTCAGCAAGTGTCCATCCCTGGATTTAGGAAGGACCGTTGCTGTGCACAGAGGGTTTCCAACCCATGTTCATCCTCTGGTCTTTAAGAAGCATATAAACTACAACAGCAAGGTGTTTCTCCAGGGAACAGAGAGAGAGGAGACACGAGGCTTCTTGTAAGCTCATGCCCTTCCTGCCTTCTGAAAGATGTGTGCGTGTTTGTGTGTATTTGGCATTTAAACGGAGTTTCCTCCTTTTTTATCCCTTCCCAGCTAAGCGCTGGAGGAGCGACACTGGCCTTCTACTTGCAAGGATCTGCCAACAGCTGTGTCTGGTGCGATGTCTGCCACACACATGTGGCGCTCCCTAATGATGGTCTGGCAAGGGTCTGAAGACAGCAGCAGCACTTGCTGGCAATTTTGAGACACTGTTCTGCTTTCCTTTTGTGCATCCCAGGCTTTGGAGCAAGTGCATGCTCCACTCTCCCTCCCTGGGCGCAGCTGTCAATGAAGAAGGGGTGTCTACACTGGGAACTCACTCCAAATGCTCCCTTAAGCTGCCTTGTCTGTTTTAATCTGCAATCCCCTTTCCCACATACTGGAACAGCTGCCTTCGTTGCAAACTCCAGCTGGTGCTCACAGGGTGCCTTAAATGCCTTAAAGTGTTTCTCTGCTGGAGACTGTGAACATCTCCTTTGCCGTAATCCCAGCTGCATGTGGCAGGGGTGGGAGTTGGCATCCCACCTTTCCTGGACAGCTTTAGCAAGAAAATCTTTCTGGAAAATAAAGGGTTGATTTTTCTTCTTCGTGCCTAATCTGTTTCTAGCTAAGCTGAGCCTGGCGAGCAAATTTTAGGTGCCTCTTTAAGCGTTTGCAGATCCCACTAGCAAAGAAGAGGAAACTGGTTTGAGGAAAATAAAAAACAGCCTGCACATGAAGGAGAAATTAGAATCAATTTCCATATCAGGTTTAAGGTCTGTTTTAAAGTCGAGGTTTGAACCTGAGGTGCAGAATCAAATATGGTAGCGCTGAAACAGGGCAATCTGTTCCGTGAGGTTTCTTTGCTAGCAGACATAAATTCAAGAAGCCAGCTAGCCTTAAGGGATTTCTACCATCTTGGGTTGTGTAGGAAAAAGAGCTGGGATTCTTGGAGTCTTGTGTGCTGGATTTGTCCTGACACTGAAACAGAAGGGAAAGTACCTCACTACTTAACAGTGAATGGGTGGACGTGGAGATTTATTCAGCAGTTCAGAGCAACCTCCAATGCCATTTTAAGGTGTGAAGTGAGGAAGAACAACCGCTTCAAGAGATTCCACAGAGAGTGCTTAGTGAGATAATGTTAATGAAATTTGGCCAAGATGTTGTCACTAGTACAGCTCTTCTTGAGCGAAGAACCACATAATTGACCGTAAGTTGTCAAAGGTGAAAAATAGTTTCACCAACAACATTAGGTGCATAAACTGAAGGAGTATCACCAGTGAACTCTGCATAAATACCAACACCATGTTTCCAGTCATGACCAGAGCAGCAAAGCAAGTCTGAGTGATGAGGAACACAGCACAGCAGGCGAGTAGTTCATTAGGTCTTCCTTTCCACACACGTCACATCACAGCAGGCCTGTATTGGGAGTGTAGAGGAAGCCTCAGATGGAAAATGGAAGGCCAGAAGATCTAGGAAGGAAATGTCTCCATTTCAATCATATAAACATCCAGCAGTTTGGAGAATGGTGCTGTTACTAGTGACTACATCTCTACTTATGAGTAGATGAAGGATTTTGCTGCGGTTTTTGTGTATATCTGTGCCTCTGCCTCTTGGCTAAACCTTGACAGTAATTTTTCAGAATCACTGGTTCTGGAAACTGGTCCTCCCCAGAGAAGGGCTAAGAGACTTTCTGATGCGATTACTTGCCTGAAAGTCAGGTGGCGTATTGGTGGTCCTTGCAGACTGGCTCTCTCTGCTCCCACATGTATATGGGAGTTGGTCCTCTTGGTCGATATCCAGTGCTTGCTGCATGGTACTATTATGAATATTCACAACATCTCGCTTTACGCCACTAATGTCAGTGTCTAAATTAGGAGCTTAGCCTCATGTTTCCCTCTGTAGCCTCCTCCATATGGCAAAACAGAATATGAGCCCAAGCTAGATGTTGTGAATTGTCCTCCAGAGCAGCCTTTGTCTCCCTCTCTGCTGTCTACAAAGAGGTTCTAGGAAAAGTTGCACCCTAATTTAGGTTCTGAATTTTGGTGCCTCGTGTTTACGGCCAGTGTGAGTGAATGTCTCTGGATGTCATGTGCAACTGAAAATGTCACATCAGTGACTTGGTCTGTGGAAAAGGTGTTGCTGGTAAAGCACAGTTCAGAGAAAAAATGGACACTAAAACTTTTTGTCTTGAATAATTTATTTCATACACTGCCTCTCTTCTGGAGTGTGAATTGCGTGTTAATAGCTTGCAGTTTTCTCACATTTGTTGGTTATTTGAAACTATTGTCTGAATAATTTCTATGAATAATTCTTGATCTGTAGGTCTTTCACACTCATTTCACTGGGATTATTTGAAAACTGAAATTAATCTTTCAAGCTGAGTTAGTTTTTGTTGGTGTCATAGATCATAAAATGTATTTCTTTTCATGGAATTGACTGTTGAAAAATAGCATGTATTGTCCTATGAAGAAATATATTTGGGTTCCTGATGAGCAAGTCTCATCTGTTTGTAGGTTCTGTTTGCTTTGTTTGAACTATCATTCATAGAAACAACCATAGTATTAAACAAGCTCACTGGTTCACCTAGCCCAGTCCCCTGCAATCTCAGGTAATCGTATAGTAAATCAAACATTTGAGTATTGATTCAAATACTTACAGATTTTTAGCCTATAAATTAGCTGGGGAATAACTGTTCTTAAGCTTTTGATCAAGTTGCAAGTCCTGAAAACATTAACCCCTTTCTTTTGGACATTTTATTTCTCCTACATCTGGTTAATGTTGCATGTAGAAAAGTCATAGAGAAAGAGAAACATGGAATATAAGAAAGGTAAGATGTAAGACTGGAAGGAATCTCAGGTCCCTGCCATCACCAAGGCTAGGCAATATTTTAAAGAGGAAAAGTTAAATATTTATAAGCCTTAGAGAACAGTTTATTTTGGATTAGTTTTGCATATGAAAGTTTGGTTTGGTTTCTTTTTATCTCAGGAGGCTCTGTTATGCCTGTTAGTCACTTCTCTGCAGGAGTACCTCAAGGAACTTCCTATTGCGTTTGTGAGTAAACTGCAAACATTCATATCGGCTGGCTGCTTCTTGTCCAGAAGTAAGACCATGTGTGGAAGTCCATTTTAATATTTAAGTGATTCTTTTGCCTAACAGCACTACCATGTTCTATGACATATTCTCCTCATTTGTACTGGAGAACCATTTTGCTTTTATGCACGTCTCACAGTGTAAAAGTAGACAGAGAGAAACTAGGGAATTAGTTCTTGAGAACACTCTGTTGTTAAATTATCTTCTCAGTATCAGCCAAAAATAACTGTAGTAGTAACAGTAAGCAGAACAAATGGTAATGCTAGCAAATACAAGCATGACAGAAAGTCTTTTATTCCCAACCCCCAAAATACTTACTTTCTAGTAACAAGCAATAAACCATTCATTTACACTTCAGTCGATTTAGACCCCATAAATGCATTTTTATTAATCACTAATTAATTAACCAATTCAGAGTCTTGTTTCTGTATGAAAAGTAGCCAGGTTCAGTGCCTGTCTTTCAAACCTTTTGAAACCTCCACCATACTAATATGAGTGCTTCCACTGAGTACCATGGATATAACACTTCTGTGCTCACTGTCCATCTTGACTGGGTCCTTTGAAGAATATTTTCCCTAAATGTAATATTGCAGTACAACAGAGAGACTTTGGGATGTGAATTTTGGTTGCCTCTGCATTCACAGACCCCAGCAGACGGCTGGCTGACCAGCATGGTCAGTAACATGAGGTTATGGCAACGCTGTTCCAGAAATGTATTTGGGCAGTAGCACGGCATGTGCCAACCCACAGGTTTGCTGAATTAGGTGAGTAATACTGGGGGCATATATTACCTGCTGTGAGATGCCAGGAGATCATAGAGCTGGGGGGGATCTCGGGAAGTTGTCCAGTCCAGCCTCCTACCCTAGGGCGGGTCCCTGGTATCTGTCTCATTCTGGCGCATGTTCGTCTAAGCTGCAGTGATGCAAACGCTGTGGCCTTGCCAGGCCAGTCTGTGTTGGTGCTCTGTGGTCCCTACTGTTAGAAAGCTTCTCCTAGATCTAGCCAGAATCATCCTGTCTATTATTTTAACCCACAATTTCATGAGTTGTCAAACACAAGCACGAGGAAGAGATTATTCTCTTTTTGCAAGCAACTTTTACATACTTGAAGACTATTACTGAGTTTCTTCTCAAATTTATTTCTTAAATACCTCCAGTTCCTTTAGTCTTTCCTTCAATTCAGGTTGTGTCCTCTGGACCTTTACTCATCTAAGGCAGCCTGCTTACTGATGTGAAGGGAACTGGAAAAATTCGTACGTCTTGTGAGCAGTGGGGGTTTTTTTATATACAACCCAGTACGTTGCTTGCTTCCTTCACAATAGCATGATATTGTTCCACTGATCTTAATTCAAAGCTGATTAATTCCTGATAGTATTACTAACACACTACTGAATTAAACCATCTGCCACTTTCTAGCTGAGTGTACTTTTGCAGCTTAGCTGATCCACGGCCATTTCAGTCTATCTTCTATGTTGCCAAAACTTTTGCAATTTCCTTAACTGTGTGTAAGCGCAGCTAGGCAGAGACTCTGGTATAGTACTGTTGCCATGAGCTCAACTTAAGCAAGTGCAACATATATTTAATACTTGAAAAGAGCCTAAACCAAATAGCTTTCCTCTGTCCCAGAGTGGGGAAAAAGATGGTTTTCAATTCCTAAGTTGTCAATTTGCTTTCAGCATTAGCTTCTTGGAAGTTCTGTCCTGGTCGTGGTTATATATGAGGAAATCCCACCTGTGCATAACAGTGCTACATTATTTCAGGATAAGTGAGGTCAAGCTCATCCAAAGATTTTGATATACAATGTGATAAGGCCCTTGACAATCTGCGCAGTTGCTACCTATCTGGGACTGGAACCATCTGGGAAATTTGGCTGTGGCAGGAAATACTGAACTAATTTGGGGTCCTGGCTCAGGGCTCCAGAAAATGAGCTGCTGGGAGAGTCTTTTGTACCAGGAAGTTTTCAGTTAGGTGAAATGTTAGATCCCTTTTCATACTTCAGCCTTAACCTGCTCTACATTTGCTCTTTTCATTCCTCCTTCTTTTCCTCAAAACAGGATCACTAGATAACTGTGTGTTTGGGGTATATTGGCAAGCATCCGCTACAAGGAGATCTCCATTTTTATCATGAAATTTGAGCAGACTTTCACCACCCATCTCTAGGGGTGAATGGTTAGCTGTGTTAACTCATGTCTACTGTTGTAAACCATACACCAGATATCTTCACTGTAGAGTCAGCAGCCAGATGTGATAAACCCACCATTCAGCTACTTGACTTGTCACACCACCTGTGTGATAGATTAAGTAAAAGACAATGGAGGAAAAAAAATACACAGCTGTCAGTTTGAATTAGGGAGGAAAGTGTTTTGCTGCAGTTTTCTAACTTGCCAATTACTGACTAACAGGCATGTCATTGTTTCCAGTGATGTTTCTTGCTTCCTAATAAAGCAAGTATGTGCTCACAAACTCAACTGTGCATGCTGGCACCAAGGTTTTCTTGTCGCACAAGGTAGATAACTACAAAAGTAGACTCATGTCTATGGCAGGCACCTGCATTTAACTGCAGGTGACTACAGAAACTACTGGTCAATACTTTTCACGTTCAGGTACAAAACATCTCACAGGACCTCCCACCAGTGGATTTTCAAAGTTTGTTCTAGCTTGAGAAATGTGCAAAGGAATGATCGAGCCCTACATATGGTGTGATTTTTGGGTTGTTCTATGCAGAGACAGGAGTTGGACTTGATGATCCTTGTGTGTCCCTTCCAACTCAGGACATTCTCAGGACATTCTCAGGACATAAGCCTTCAAAGCCCACCTGAAGTTAAATACAGCTGCCTTCAGTGAGGTGATCAGCACAAAGTACCTTTCAGACAGGGGGAGACAGAGTAGTTGCCCACACGCAGCATTTGCAAGTGGAGATTGTGAGCTGGGGGAATACAGAGTGTTGTTTTGCTGTTTGTGACTGCAGCTCCATCAGGGTTGGAGCCAGACAAGGTGGTGGGGTGGGCAATTCAGGTCTCTATGTTACTGCAAGTATTTGAACACCTGCAGAGAAAAAAGAAAGGGAGTTTTTCCCTTGTCAAAACTTTCTATTCATATCCCACTTGCAGCTTTTCTAAGCATTACACTAACCACAGACTAACAAAATACAAGCAGGACAAGAGGTTCTGGCAAGAGGAAGACTCAGTGGCGTGGATGAGCTTCAGGAGTGAGGACACTGACTGGGTATCAGGAGCCCTTGGGTCTTCCCTTGCCTCTGCCACTGTCCAGTATCCCAACCCAGTGCTTCTCTAACCATCTTGTATGTGAAGTGTAAGAGCTGGGATTTTCTCTTGCTCCATGTTTGAATAGTGCTTAATAACAGCCTGTACATACTACTGTAATACAAAGTACACTAACAAACCTCCCTGAGAAACCTATTGGAGGGCAGTGCAGCAAACAAATAGGAAACGAGATGATGTAAGGTGCAATATGCAATAGCCCCTGAATAATTATGCAGTGAAGATACAGTGACCATGGACAGGTGACCAAACAATACTGTATATTAGCTGCAGAAGAAAATTATGGCAGTTTCAGAAACTGAAGAAAACTGTGATTAGGAAATGCCCTTGAAAGTAAACCAGTCTTTAACTATCTACCCCTGAGCTGTCTGGAAGTGACCTGGCAAACAAGTAGGTACTTTTGATGTTGGGACTTTCAACAAGAATGGGATCCAGCTGCTCATGCCAGTGGTTGCTGCTGTGACTGTTTTTGCTCTTATTAAGTGTCTTTTGGTTAATTCTGTGTAAATCTGGGCTCAGATAGTCACCATAAACAGGGAACCATTTTAATTTCTGTTTTCAGAAGGGGAGGTGCTTACCAGCTCCTTCCAGACACCAGATTTGGTTAATAACGGTACCCACCTGCTTTGCCACAGTACATGTGTTTCAGCTTTTGGTGTTTTCAATGTGTCTGAAGTGTTTGATCATCTGTGCAGGTGTACAAACAACCGCGGAAGAATGAAGAAATGGAAATTTCCCAAGGCAATGGCAAGAAAGATATTTTTGTCTTTTTACTTGCTCTGAGACCCAAAGCGCGGTAGAGCTTAGGTGGTCAGTTGTGGGCACAGGAAGGATATTTTTGAGGTTGCAGAAAACTCTGTGAGATGACTGTTTGCTTGAAACACGATGAGATATGAACCTCTGACTCATGCCCAAGCTCTCTGGAGGTCTGAGGAGTGCAGGGTTTAGATCCCCTTTCAGTACTTCAATAGCATAAAGCCCCGTCTCTGCCAGTACAGGTGCACTTCAGTCCAGAGAGCTGACTGCAGTCTGTATGGGTAGATCCACATCAGCTTTTATCTACTCAGTTCATGCACCACTAACTGCAGAGCCAGAGCGACAGGTAACTCAGAGCTAGCTGTAACAACAATCATGACAAGTAACAGGGTATATACTTCAGGAGCTACCCGGCTTTGAACTCTGTGTTGTCACGGTTAGGTGGCTGTCTGGCTACCTCAGCTACCTGATTTAAAGATATGCCTATGCCCTCTCTGAATAATGTGTGCACTGCCATCCATACGCAGGTGGAGGTGAGCCTGCTCCCAGCGGAGTCTGCGCTGTGTCGGGAGGAGAGGAGCATCATAAAACCCCTGACAAATTGCATTCCTCATGCCCTGCTGGGCTTCTGCTCGTGCTGCTCAGTGCAAGATGATTTTGGCTCAGGCTGTTGCTAAAGCACAGAGGGAGGTTTTACCCCTTACTATGTGCTGCCGAGGGCCAGCAGCCTAATTATGGCTTTCTGTGATACTGGGGTTCTTGGTAGCTGAATAGGTGCATTGGACCTCCATCCCTTTCTCCATCCCTCTGCAGGGCAGACAGACCTGAAGCACTTATTATTTCCTAGGTGGGAAGCAGGTGTTTAGTGAAGAGCATAAATCCTACAATGCTAGGGGAAAAAAAAAAAAAAAAAAAAAGCAGTCGATAAAATAGATGCTAGGGAAAAAGAATAAATACAAATCAGTAATTCTGCCACCAGGCACCTGCTGGCATTGTCAGCGAAATTTAGTAAGAGAGGTGTACTGAGCCATAGGTTTTGCAAATGCTTTTTTCCGAAGCCTGTTGTAGGTCTCTCTGCATGTTTATTTATTACTGTCTTCACAGCACTTCATTCAGGCTTTTTAAATGATTCTGAAAGGCATGAGGTTTAACATCCACAGGTCTGATGTCATGCTTTAACCTTGAGAAAGGGACCAGCAAGGGCAGCAGCTGGGTGACATCTCCCACACTGTTTCAGCAGCGTATCTCTGACTCCCCCTGCAAAACTGACTGCTTAAGGTGAGAGGAAGAGGTCATCTGCATACTCACACCATCAGTCCTTGACCTTTCTGTTGACAATATCCACAAGGTGTCCCTTCTGACAGCTGCAGCAACAGAGTTGTTTTGTGACAGGGACACATGTCCAGGCTGAAATCATCAACTCATTTCATCTAAGCCACTGAACAGCTATCAGAAAGTTAGCGCCTTTTGGCTGCTTGAACAACTGCTCTGGTTTTGAACTAGTGGCCTTTTGGTGACAGGCTCTGATATCCTATTACCAATTCCCAAGCCATCCAGCTCCTCTGAACACATGCACACTCAAAAAACAATTACATATAAATGTAAATGACTCCGAAGTGCCAAGTGATAGAGATGTGACCTTCACCTGAGTCAGGTGGGTTGTGCGAGACAACATGAACTGGAGGTAAGCTGACACCTACAGCCTTGTTGTCTTGGTGTTTCAGAAACAGACTCTAGCCCCAGACCCTTGCTGCCCTTTGCTTCCCTTCGCCTGCATCCACCGCACGGACAATAAAAATGAGACGTAATGCATCACTTTTGTGATGGCTCTATTTTCAGTCGAAACGGGAGATCAGAATCTTGCAACAACTGGTGAGATTTACATTCATCTGCTGTACAGGGTTGTTAGGAAGCTGTAGTTTGGGTCACTTCAAAGTACTTTTATTTTGAAAAATTGGCCAGAACTTCAGCTGGTGTACATCAGCACAGCTCTGTTGCTTCAGTAGAGCTGATTTACTCCAGCTGAGGATATGGCCTCACATCATATGGCTGTTTTTTAACTTAAGAGTATATAATGCTGTCAAGTACAAGACAGGCAGACACAGGGTTCAGTATGAGAATAAAGGAGAATTCTTTGTAGAAAGATCTTGTTCCTATATAAAGGCATTTGTAGCAAATGATTAAGAAATTATGTGTCCCTACATTTTCTAAGCATGCCATGTTTGGATATAATTGTGTTACTTTGAATATTATTACTTCCATTTACAAAGTGAAATTCCAGCCCTGCTCTTTGAAAATTTGTCCCTTCGTACTTAGTAAATCATAATTATACTGTCACAGTGGTTACCAGTGGACCCTGAGGGTCAGTGGACCACTTCTAAGGGAATCACAAAAGGTAACTGAGAAAATCAAGCCTATTGTTAATAATCTTGAATTCATTATGCAAGGATGTGCAGCACCACTGAAAAATGTTTTGGGGATTGTAATTTGTAAAAGGCTGGAAAGCGCTTTCAATGAGGTTATATTTCTTTCCACCTTTCTTGTCGTTTTTCCTCATGTTCTGTTCCCATTTCATTTTCACTCTCTTCCTGATGGTGTGTTTATGTTTTATTTTCCTTCCACAAGACAGGATCTTGAGCCTTTAAAATGTATCATCTATCTAACCTACACCAAGGCACTGGTGAAAGTTAAGATGTTAGGATGGGAACATCCTCAGAGCTTTAGAAGTGGCCGTCAGTGGTGGCGTCTGAAGAAGGGTTTTAGGTCAGAGCCATCTGCCCAGACGTGAAATTCCCATCCTGACAAATCAAGTGCTTTGTGAGTTAGCTGTGTTGGCCTTATGCTTCTTTGAGCTTTGACTTTCTTTGGTTCTTGCCATAAAAGATCATAGTTCTGAGTCTTTCAGCTGAATGTGTGCCTTATATGAGAGTGGTGATCCTCGTGAAATCCCTGTCAGAAACCCACAGCAAAGTGCTGCACAGATATTTATAGTAAAAAGAGAATTTCCTCATCAAAGAACGTACAGTCTAGACAAAGTGCCTTTAACAGCTCCCTGACACACCGCTGACCTGTGTAAATGGAAACTCTCTGTCCCCGTGCCCTTTCTTTGTGCTGTGTCCAAATCCTACCATCAGCGAAGTATGCAGCTCTCTGAAGGAGCTTGCTCGCTTGCTTTTTTGGCCTTTGCTTCTCCCTGAATGCTGATAGCTTAGCTGGGACAGAGGGAATGCATTTCCTTCAAACACCTCATCAAACAAGGACTTCAAAAAAAGCTCACTTCTCGCTGGCTATTTTGAAATTGGAGTCGATTTAGAATTTCCAGGACAGATTCTCACATCAGTTGAAATATACACAATTGAATCCAAAATCCATATAATGAACACCAGGATGGGTAGCAATGAGGATTAAATACACGTATCATTAACAGAATTGTAGCTTATTCTTACGTTGGTTGTGAGGGAGAAACTTTGTTGCTAGGAACTCTTCAATTTGGAGCAAGAATTTGTGTGAGGATTGGGTAGAAGGCAAAGACAAGAAAAGACATCTGAGGTTTCATTCGCAGCTTCTCGAAGTGGAATGCATTTATTAACAGGGTAGTGACCCTCCGAGGGGTACGAGAGTATTCCACAACTAAGGTGTTAGGAATAGCTGATCAAATAGCACGATTTTTTTAATTGCTTGTTTACCGAGACATAAGAATAGCTAAAAAATGCCCATTTTTCAGCAGGAAAAAGGAAACATATTCATTAGAAATAATATCCCACACAACCTTTTTTCCCCACAAAAAGGAGGATACTTTGTCTTTTCCATTCTTTCTCCCCTGCTGACAAAACAGAAAAAAAGGACATAAAGGAGGAAGAGGGGAAGAACATGAAAAAAAAAGTGGAAAGGCAAAAATAGTAATACACAAAAAGAAATGTTCCTGTTTTCACTTCAAGATAAAAGAATGTTGAAGGAAATGAAAAGATTATTAATTTTCTGTCCAGATTTTTTTTTTGATAGAAAGCTATATCTCCCTTACTAGACCCATTTGTGGTGTTTATCAACAACGGGTTCAGCAACACCACATAATTAAAAACGCTTTTGAAAAAGGTGGAGACTTACAACTTAGATGTGAAATAGCAATGGAAAAAAATCTCTGAACGTATTTGACTATCCACCTAGAATTCTGTTTAAGGTTGCAAGAGAACAAGTTGTTATAATACCATATAAACCCATCCCCAGTTTCATTCCCAATGTGTCCTTGTCTCCATCATTTGGGGCTCGCCAGAGCAGTCATGCAGTTGCATAGCAAGCTGGACTGAGGAATTTATCTGGCTGAAAACTAAACCAGGAAAATAAAAAGAAGTTTTCAGTTTTCTTACCAAACTATTTTGTGGCAACCAGTGTGAGTCCTGGCACAAGAGAGCAACCAGATATTCTGTCTGGGAACACCATGGCTTTGTGTGTAAGCCTTGTCCCATGTTTCAGTCAAGGTCTTTGGGATGCTGGCTTGCCCTGGGGAAATTTCAGAAATGGCATTTTCTGTATTGTACATGATGCGACCTGACGTGGGGCCGATACAGGACCTTTTCATATGAAACATGCAATACAGTTTGTTAAGCCAGAGCTCTGCTTCTGCCTTGACTTTGAATGTGTTGACTTCACTGGAGCTACTCCTCACTCATATCACAGCAGGTGAGGAGATATTCCATGTTGAGCTTCATAACATTTTAACAAAGGGAAACTGGAAAAAATTGCACCAGCCTTCAAATTCTATAACTGCTGAATATTTGCTTAAAGATACCAAAATGCATCACATGGCCTTCTAAAACAGCATTACAACACCTACCTTCTGCGTATATGTTATCAGTTCTGTTTCCTCTGTATAGGCTGAGAAACTGAAGCACTGAAAAATTAAAGCCAAAACCACACAGCAAATTTGTGCCACATCTTGGACTAGAACTTGAATCTCCTTCAGGGATACTAACAAAATAAGCTATGCAAATATATGTGTCTTTCTAAGCGGTGTAGCAGCATCCATGTGAGGACTGGGTGGATATAAATGTTCAAGAGGTACAGCTTTTAAACTGGCATAGGAAAGCAAGATAGGTATTGTGCAGTAAGCACCCCTTGATCTGATTTTTAACCATCTCACGCTGCTGCACACTATTTGCCCAAGCTGGGGTGAATGCCTGGCCTAAACGACTTGCCCCCAGTACATACAGAAGAGTTTTTTGTGTGCTTGAATTTGCTTTCGGATAATTTTTCACCATGTCGATCTGGATCTTTTTTTTTAATGTATTCCTTCAGTACCATTAGTGAGGCAGTGCAATGCCATTTTTCTAAGGTCCCGAATGTTTACTTCTCCAGGTAGGGTGATTATGGGCATGATGGAATGATGTCTTTAGTCAAGTGTAGATCTTATCTTCCCATGTAACAAGGTAGCCTAATGAAATGAGTTTTATTCAAAGACCTTGTCTCATAACGCTTCAGGAAAACATGATAAATTGAATGATTCTTTTAGCAAATGCATCACACAAAGCACTGGCATATTGCTTATGAAGTTTAATTTTGTAATAGTTCATGGGGTATAATATACCTGTAGCTATTTCAGTGGAATGAATCTTACAGGCTCATTACAAAAGCAGAACTGTTGTCCCAAAATATTGCTTTTCTTGTTGAACTGTTGCTCGGATTCGGGGCAATTTGCATGTATAACCTCCAAGGAACTACTGCATCTCAATTTTTAATTTTTTTTCTTTTATTGTGCTATTATTATGAACTATGGCGAAACTCTTTTATTTAAGTAGTGAGAGCCTAGCTGTTATTAGCAATGGTTTTACTGACCAAATGTGGCAGACCAAATCTAAATCCAGAAATAAATTAAATATTTTTTTAAACTAAGAAAAGTTTTGTTGTTTACCAGCTGAAAAAATGTGAAACTAGACAAAAGTAAAAATATTGTGATTTGGACATACTTTTGTTCTCTTGGTTCTCAGATGCGGTGTTTTTAACATTTTGTAAGACAGATATTAACTTTAATGGGAAAATGGCTGATACAATTTACTCATGAAAATGAGAAGGTACTCTCCTGATACAGCTATATTATTGATAGTCATTCTGCATTCCCATTACTGTAGAATAGTGCATAATGTAGTGACACTTGGGGTGAACCTTGAGTCTACATTGCCTGTCCTTCATTGTCCATCTGGGCCCTCCTGGGCTTGTCTCTAGCTGTGGTGGGCCAGGAGGAGTGCACTTGTCACTCCCCTGTGTGCAAGACTTTCAGTCCATCCAGGATTTCCAAGTGCATTCCCAGGAGTGGCGGGTTAAGTGTGGGCATGAACACAGTGTCCCACCTCCTATTTGCATGAGGACTCCCCTCCTACTTCAGTAGAACTGCCATGTTTGGGCTTTTGGCTGTTGGGGAAAATGTAAAGGTTGACAGTGTAATTTGTTTTAGTGGGAATGGGTGTGACCTAGCAATCTGCATAGGTATAACCTAAGTGACTCACTCAAGTTTTTGGCAAAGCATGTACTCAGTGTCTCCTGGTCCCTGAAGACTGGTACCATAACCATTTCACTGTCTATCCTTTCTTAAAGAGAGCAGCATATTTTTAAGTACACTAACTTGCTGTGCATACGATGGCAGTTCCTGGAGACTGCTAAACTGACGCTGCACTGTGTGCTGGGCTTATATCCAGGCTGTATACCCACTACCTCTTCCACCAGAAACCATTGTGAGAGCAAGAGCTGATACAGATCTAGGTCCTGCCCCTGTATTGAGTTCAGATGCAAGAGGCATAGGTTCCTAGACCAGGGATCTCTAAAGCTCCCAGGTAGACCTCTTTGGACATAGACTACAAAACCCCTGGGACTGTCACAACAGACTGGGCTCATTACTTTTCCCTAGCTTTTTCTCAGCTCCATTAATTTCTCCTTGCCTTTTTCTTCTCTACAATATCCCTAGAATTAGAAAGACTGAAAAGTACCAAGGATGAGTTTGTAGAAGCAGGATCAAAGAGCAGAGCTGAAGTTCATTGAAATCAATGTGAATTTTTCAAAAGGGTAGAATACCACAGGCTTTTTTTGTGCTCTCACTCTATGTTGTTTGTGTTACAGTAATCTTTAGAGGAGTCTAATGAAACTAGAGCCTCACTCTGTTAGCCATTGCCTATGCAGAACTGGCTAGATCTCCAGCTTCCTTGGATTCATTGGAGTCATGCCAAGGCTGAGCAGCAAGGCTATGAACCCATCCATGCTGCAAACGTCTTACTGGATAGGAAACACCTGGCCTCAGGAAGCTCAGACCTGGAGCCTTTACATTCTAGCATAGCAGAAATACTCATTACCGCTAACATTAACGCTATGGCAGGGGAGTTGAGTGATTTGCCCTAAGTCATGCAGCAGGCTGTGGCAAGATTGAGTCTCCTGAGATCCAGATTCAGACTCTCAGTCCTTTTCTGTCTGTCTGAGGAAATGGTCTGTCTGAGCATTGTGTCACTCAGGGAACCAGTTCCAACAGCACTTTCCACATTTTGGGGGTGGGTGGGAGAAGTCCACGGGCACATTAAGTAGGAAGAGAAAGTGTGGTACCTTTGTTGGAGTCTGAATCCACACTTGAAATGTTCTGGGTTCTGAGGGGTAAAAGGCTGGAAAACAGTGAGCTGTAATATTATCTCAGTTCATATTATTTGATCTAGTTGTAATAAGACACACTTTTTTATTGATTACTGCAAACTTCTCATTTTTGGCCCTTGAGTGAATAGAATGAAACTTCAGCAACTTGACTTTAAACACTGAAATCTGTCAAATATATATATTTAAATTATTGCTTTTATATAAATCTACAAATTATATTCAGTTTGAAAACTTGGACTCTCAAGATTGTTGAATCTCTTTATCCGTTGTTTATCTCATTTCAAAGCACTGAAAGATGCTTCAGGGGCTGCATCTTGTACAGCTGGGAGTCTACTTCTCCAGATCTTTCCAAAGGTTATTGGTTAGGATGTCCATGTCATTTAGCTTGCAACTCTTTGTTAATGAAACTTTTAGTAGCACTGAACATGGTAGAATTTATCATGGGATAAAGGAGTTAAAAATCTCTATGGAATTGAGTTTGAAATCTATATAATGCCTGTACTGTATTGCACATATATACCACAGTCAGTATCTTTAATCACATTTGGTGTTTCTGTCTGTCTGCATATACCTCACAATTTTTTCTTCTGTAGCTTCAATTAGTGTTTAATGAACTTAGCGAGAGTTAATTATTAAAAAGTGACTTCAGGGGTCAAACCTGTTTTACTTAGATCCACAAAGACACAGCATGAATGTGGTTTTGCCACTATGAAAATTATAATGAAAAGCTCATTATTATTTTTTTAATCAAGGAATAAAAAGCTGACCAGTCTAAGTATCCTTTCCACAACACGTTCTCTGGCATTATTACTATACATATTTATAAAGCAGCTATGTGTCCTGCATTCAGGTATACCACTCTTACAAATCTAACAGCAAGCATCCATTTAAGTCTTACAGCATCATTCAGTTCTTTTTATGTTCCTCCTCCTTGCTGATTTAAAAATGTTATGAAATTGAAGTAGACTGCAGTAAGTACAATGACAATATGTTATTTTCCCATTAAGTACTAAGGGATGTGGTCTTATGTGCCTTGCTTCAACGCTTCTGATAATTAAACATTAGGGAGGGGTGCTGAATGTAATTTTTTTTTTTTAACAACATCAGAGTCACAATGTTAATGCAGAGTCAATATGCCTACAACATTTTGGATTCAAATCTGTAATTTTTTATAGCCAATGTTTGTGTTTTGATGAATGTCTTGCACTGTCCTTTTAGCATTTGAGCTGAAGCTAAGGCTGGCGTGGGATATAGCTATATTGCTCTTCTGTCAGACCTGGGTAAAGTTTGAGCTGTCAGGCCTTATGCTGGCCTCTCCTGACCAAACAGGGAGCAGTGGGTTCTCCCTTACCTTGCTGGCAGTAGGGACAGAGAGCCAGCAGAAAGCTCCTGTACACCTCGGTCCCTTCCATGCCCTGTGACTGCCTGTGCAGGCAGGGTTAAGGGCAGCCTTGTGAGGCTGACCTGTGCTGCAGTCATGCCGTTGTGTCACCCTCCCGATCGGCTATTCCAGGGCACAGATAGATTCAGCTTATACGTGGTTCTTCTGTGCAGCAGTATGCCTCAAGTCATATTCCCAGCTTTCACTAACTAATATTGTTAGGCTGATTAATGTTGCATGGCTAGTAATAATGCTGAAGATATTCAGATTTAACCTACTGATCACTAACACTCTGCTCTAAATAATAACAGAAGTGTATTGTTGGTTTATATTGACAAGAGAATCCTGCAACAATGAACTCTCTGTGCTTGACATTCAGACAGGTCAAACTCTCATTAATCTTCTGCTGTCTTCAAGGATCATAGTTGATCGCTGCTTGGAAGATTCAGAACTGTCACTGCAGCAGCTGATGAAGACCAAAGCCAATCTCCTTTGCATGTAGGCATTTGGTGGTGTTTGGAACGAAGGCTCAAGCATCTAAAGTTTAGGTTTTCATTCTATCCTTGTGTTACAGCCACACAGGATGCATTTCGCCTGAAGTGCCAAGGCAATTTAGACAAAAATCATGTACTATATGTGGTGTTTGTTATGGTGTTTGTCTGAGCCCGCATAGCCAGTCTGCGGAGGGATGGTGCATGTTTTGTAATGATAGAGCCTTGGTAATTTGAGATGAATTATTAAGTGCTGACAATAAATGAACATCAATATGCAAACAAATAAGCAATGACAAGGAAAGGCAGGAGAGAGGGATAAGAAAAATGGCAAGGTTTCCTGAGGATCGGACAAAGATGTTTCTCTGGGATTATTTTGACTGGTGTCAACTCTTCCTTTTATTTAGGAGCAATTTCTTTCAAAGCAATAAATATTTGAAAACTTCATATTTATTAAGTGTTAATTTTACCCCTAGGCCTTTTGAGCTAAAAGTTCAAAACACAACACTGGAAATACACACAGGCTCCATCTGTTCGTCTCCTGCTGCACGCTTTGAAAAATGTCACCGAAAGCCTTCATTATTTTTAGTGGTGCTATTTTTTCAGGCTTTGGATCCTTGCTTTAACCTTCAGGATCTGTACCTAGTTCTCTGTCTATAAATGACCTTTTCAGTAGCCTGTACAACTACACCTGGTCACTCACTGCAGCTCAGGGAAGTCAGGCCATCACCAGGAGAAGGCCAATTTCCATTTCTAATTATGGCCTGTGGGCAGGAATCTATATTCAGGACTTTGGCCCACTTCAGTCCACAGAGGATTTCCCACTGGTGTCACCGGAAAATTGCACACAAGATGAAGGATAACAAACGGCTTTTTACAGGAACCAAATGAATAGACATCACCATTATTTAGGTGCCCTGTTTTGGGATTTAGCATATGCTCACAATTTAGATTTATGGAGCACTACTTATTTTCTGTTTTTCTCCTGTCCCCATCCTCTTTCCTCTGTTTTGCTCCCTTCTGCCTGTTTTGGTCCACCTCCTAACACTTTTCCTCAGCGTTTCCCTTTCTCCAGCAGCTCCCCAAACCTTCCCTGTCTCATAGGCTGAGATGATCAGAATTTGAATAATCAGTGTTGACACTTTTGAGTGCCATCGTTAGGGGTTAGGCTTAATCCCTTGGGAGGAACAGAGCCCTGGGAGCTCACAGCTTGCAGAGCATTGTCTTTAGTTGTCTGCATGTTCAGCACCATAGGGCTTACAATTTGCTCAGTTTTGGAAGGTTTTTTTGTAGTTTTGTGGCTCATTTAAAGAGAACAACAGTTCAGGTTCTGCAGAACATCTATCATGAAAACACCAAGCCAGTCAAATCCCATGAATAGGATACAAGCAAGATCTGCTTTGAAAGGTTTTTAATTTTTCTTTTTTTCCCCTTGGGAGTTAGGTTCCTGATTGTAGTAAGTGGGAGAACTTAATGTCTGGTATTTCAATGCTTCTGTAAACTAGGCTATTTATTTATGTGAAATAAGGATTTAGATGCAACACTTAAAGCTCCAAGTCTCACATATCTTTTTTGTTCTTGCTGGGAGTAGGGAAGAATTCCTCCTCATACAAAATACTAACATTTGCAGGTTCTTGTATTTTGGGTGATAGCTCTTTCCCAATTTTAAAGAAGGCATCACTGAGATTTAATTTCACTGCTATCCCTGAACTTCCTAAACATTATCAAAATGACTTGGGGAACCCTACTCCACTGAGAGACCTGACCTGTTAGCACTGCACTCCATAATAGGTAAAAGAAATGCTTGTCTTAGAGAACAAAAAGACATATTAATACTCAGCTCAAAGCCAGGGTAAAAATTAAACTATGTATAAAGGTAAAACCTCAGGGAGAATATAATCATCTTTCATGGGTGGACATAAAGGGAAGCTGCTTTTGAGGAAAGGCTTGAACAGGCAAAGTGTCATCCTAGGAGGTGAAATTGGTCTCATTAGCTAGCAAATAAAAAAATGCTCTGTAAAGACTTCCTTTGGAAGAAAGCTGATGATTTCTCATTTTAAGACCACACTAAATAATGTTGGTAAATTGTGCTCAGGATGTCGATTATCATGAACAGCTATTCTTTGATAACACAGATCTTTGCCTGTAAAGATTTTGTGAGCTCTGGTCCTAGGACTTTTGAGTATAAATCGCTGCAGTCAGACCACTCTGAGTTTGTAATTTCCCCAAGTGCAGATTTGTTTTCCTCTGCAGTCCCATGTCTCCTCATGGGAGCTGCACCGATCCAGTCAGACCACCCTCTGTGGCATGGAGGTGTTCAGCCTTTCTTAATGGGAGTGTGCTGGTTCAGGTAAGCTTGCCCTGGCTCAGGCATGTCCTTGCCCTCCTTGTTTGGGCAGCGTTAAGTCAGGGTATCAGTAGTCTTAAACCGGGGTACCTAGCTGCCTCCTGGGAACCTTGGACCTTCCCTGCAGAATGGGGTGAGGCCAGAGATCCTTCCCTTGCAACATTTCTCATAGGATGACAGAAAGTTATAAAACACAGAGCAAGTGGGAGAAAGATGAGTCTTACCAGAGCCTCTGTCATAAGACTACAGAAATCATAGGGTCTCAAAGAGACTGGTTTGGGCTTTTTGCCCAAGCAGTAGCCATTCCTGAAGACCACAGCATCTGTCCCAGTATCTGCCTTGTTTCTCTCCTAGGTGCTCATCTCCTCCAGGGCTACAAGAGCCTTAAAGGGTTACCTTTGTAACCCTTTAAGAGTGGGTTGCCTCTCATAGACACCCCCATCCTCTCCTTAAAGGGAATGGGCATCTTATTATGATTGTTACTGACTAGTTATAACAGATTTGCACTCAGGAATATAAGTTTCTTTAACTGCTTTTTTAAATACCAGACATAGGGGTTTGGGTGGAAAGGGTTGGGAAAAGAACAAGAAGTCTTTTAATTAAATGTGTACATTCCCCTTTATACCCTGAGTTGGTCATAAACCTGGGAACAGGACCCAACTGTTCAGATTCTAACTCCAATTATTCAACTGTACAGAATGTTCTTTTTACCATTATAAATATTAATAACAATAATTTATCATAATTTCACCTTCAAAGGGAACAGTGAGAAAAGACAGGTGAAAACAGGTTAATACAAGGGAAAATGGCTGACTCCAGATTTGACTTAAAGGTTAGTAAAAGCAAACCAATTTTCCTTGTATAAGAAAATGTGTCATTTTAACAACATAGTTTTAGTGGCATATATTTTTTCTTTGTGTTAGCCTTTCCTTTTGTCTCATCTGCTGTTAAGACATGACACGTCTGTTCTCAGTACACAGCACCCAGTGCTAGGCATCTTATTCCCAAGAACCTGCCTTGTTTCCCCACTTCCAATTTATACTACTGTGGGATGCGGTAACGTATTGAGTTATCAGTCAAGCTATTAGGCTGGCTGTTACTATTTTTAATAAAATGCCACAAAATGATAGAAAAAAATATTTGAAAGATGAGGATTTGACCACTTTACATGTGTTATAGATTCTGAACGTGATGTGCAAATGGTAAATTCTGAAAAGTTATCTTCCGTATAATGTCATTTCTGCAGAACTCTCTTGCCTCAGGGTTGTGAATTATTGTGCTGTGAACATTATAGGAGAGATTATTTACAATAAATCGTGTAAAACCCCAAATGTTTTGCAATCAGAATATGTCAAATACTGAGGAATGAGGAACCCACTTTGGTTTATAACTTCCTTCAAGTATGAGCCAAAAACTGTACAGTACTGTACGTAATGGAAAAGCATCCAGACCAATCTCTATAAATACTTACCACAGTCCCATAAACTAACCTATTAGAAGCACTTGACATTTTCATTTATACCTGTAAAGCTAGTGAAAAAATTTACATAAGCTGAGCTCTTTAATGCTTTCTCAACATTTCTCATGCACAAAAAAACTTATCATATACTCTAAAGAATTGTTCATATAATCTTTTGGCCGACCATCTGTTATCTAAAATATGGTTTATCTGAATAATATGAGTTATGCTTCCTCCAGTTCCCAATTTATGGTGTTAGAGGCATTCTTGTTTATTTCTCCAGTGCAGTTGGTATGCTGTAAAAATCTACTGGAATATTCCCAGGTAATAAGGTAATAGGAGCCTTCACAGTAGCTGTGAAATTAATATAGGATCTTACATTTGTAAAATGTTAAAGTTTTTTTACCAAAAGTTCAGGAAATTAATTCTGCCACGTTACCCATCTGCAATATTTGATATACATTTAAGATTGCTTTTTATGCTGTGTATCAACATACGAATTTAAAAAGAGAAACAGAAAACACTCTGCTGGAAAGGATGTGGGCAAGTAGGTCAACCCACACATTCTCTTGGACTGCCCCGATTTGAGTATTTTAGTTGCAGATGCAGAAAACTTAAAGAAAATGTTTGGGAGAGTTTTTGAAAGAGGCTCAGTATGCTCAGGACTAGTAACAACACTCCCAAGTCTACTGAAAACAGAAATGGCGAGTCAGAATATTAGCATTAACAGTAGGAGGGATATGCCAACATTTTTGAACTGTACAACTAAAATATAAGACGTATGAGATGTGGAACAGATCACAGGACAGATATTACTTCACCCTTAAAACCATTTGAAGAAATGTTGGACCTGAACCCAGTGAGTAAGAAGTACAAATGACATACAGAACCTCATGCTAAAACTACATAACAGAGTTTCATGCACTGCTGGTACCACATCCTTCACTAGCACAAACTTGTGTCTCTCCTGCTTTACAAATAATTTACAAACTGTTTCACTGAATGTGGGTGTGGAGATGCTTAAAGCATAACTGTAAAGGCAATGAGCGGGACAGTTTCTGCACCTGACTACTAAAGACCCAAACACTCAAAACAGCTCTCTGCTGCTAACTTCAAAGCAGTCGTTTTGGAAGGAAAGAAAGAATGCAAGGTACCCTGGGAAATCTATTTTTATCAGTCACCTGCGTCTATCAGTCATGTAGACGTAGCATTTCAGTGGAAATAACAAAGTCTTGCAAACTCATATTGATTATAATGCCACATGGCTGCAGCACCACTTAGTTTCCAGTCTACAGCCTGGTGATAGCAGGCTGGCTTGCTGCAGTTGCTTTCTGAAAGGCCCAGGACTATGCTTGCTTGATGAATGCTCTCGCCTTCTGCTCTTATTTCACACCAAAGGCAGTGATATACAGAGTACACTGCTGCAGGTACTGTACTGTCTCAGTGTCATTTTGTTTTCAAAAAGAGCAGTGAATTTAAGGTCAGACTTTCAGCATTAAAAGCCATGCCTTTCTGTATAGTCTCTTTTTACAGCTTGGTCACAGAGCCATCTTTTTCAGTAAAAGCTAGAAAGTCAAACTTTCAGCAAGTCTGCTTACCGCCAAGCCAACTAAGTCATTGCCTTGGAAGCACACCATATGTATTGTTGTCCTACAGTGTACTGAAGAGTGTATATTTTTAGAGAAATTATATGGAAACATATTTTCAAATGTTATTATAAGTCCACATGACCAATCTGACATTTAATGGTTAAATTATCAGGTCAAATACCAATATGTAGAAGTAAGACATGTGATATCCATGTAGGGAGACGAGTACTATGGTTTTATTTTTATTAGTTTTGCAGGAATTGTGATGAAAAATGTAGCTTGTAAAATTTGCAGTAGTATTTCAATTTGATCTGAGTAGAACAAAAGTGCATTTCCGGTCAGCCTGTGCAATACACTGATGCTAACAGCATTTTACTATCCAACTCATTTTTATGTTATTTGGGAACTCTTATGCCAATGTTTTTGACAAAGCTGTTGAAAAGCATTGGCCAGAGAGCAGATATTTTTTACCTGACACAAAATATGGTATTCAACGACAAGCAAATCAAGCAGTTATGCACAATTCTCTATGGTATTTCAAGCAGAAATTAATCTAGAAAGAAAGTCTAAGTTATCAGACAGAAGAATAATCCTCAGCGCATAGGAAACCAGAACAAAGAATGGCAAGTTATAGGTTACCAGGAACATAGCAGTGCTCCATAAAATGCATAGCAAATTACAGGTAAGATAGATGAGCAGAAGACATATCCTATATTTTTTAGCTGTCCTCCAGATAAGATAGTTCTCTCGTTCTGTTGATGATTGTCCTTTGAGTTGCTTGGAAAATACTGATTTTGGGCTGCTGTATGGCCTGCAGGAGGCTGCAACTAACTTTCCTTGTCAAGGACCTAAAAAGACTGCAGCATTTACTCTGGTATTTTTCCTAACTTGGAGGGAACGGCGTGCCAGTGTCATTGCCGAAACTACAGGCATGCACAGACACCGTTCATCAGCACTTATGTGAAACCAGCAGTGGTTTTCTGTGCTTTCTCAAGACCAGTTTGATGGTTTGGTATTCATCCCTACTTAAACTACTTATCTCTGGTGACTGCTCGGAGTGTCCTCACCACAAACACCCTCTATGATGAGTGGAGTTACAGGCCTTCAAAAGGACATATAGCCCATCTAAGAACTCATTTCCTGGAGATGAGTACTTTGTCAGAAGGAGCTGGAGTAGAGGAGTTCACGCAAGTAGGTGCTTCAGTTAAATTCCTGAAGTTACATGGGTAAATCCAGGTCCTTTCCCCACCTAGGACTACTCTCTAAAATATTTTCAGCCCTTAAATCTTTTTTGCACAGTTGAGAAAAGACAGAGCTATGGTGTCAGAGTTGTGTCCCCTGCCCCCCCCCTTCTATGTTCTCTTATTAAAGGAAACAAAATAGTTTGGAAATTTATTCCAGACACAAGATTTTTTCCCTTAATGTATATTTCTGATGCAGCCACATGCTGGGTTCTTTACATTAAACACATTTGGCGATTCAAGTTTACTTTTAGAAACAGCCTGCTTTGTTTTCTGTTCTTAGTTGTTTTTCTTTTTTTTTCTTTTTTAAAACTATGAGTTTACTTTTCGTACGTCTTGTCCTTTTAAGGAATGCAGGCCTCTTCTTCCATCTCCTATTGTTTATTTAGTGCTTTGTGGAAACACACTGATCTTCGTAGACAGCAGCTCATTGTCAGCCTCCTTGGGTTGCCTCTGGCATGTTAACTTTCAAAATGATGATTTCCATCCATTAAGAGGTAACAATTTTGGTTTGGATTAATCTCATTCAGCTTTAACTGTCTAAAGTTAAAGTATCCATGCCAAGCTAGTTATATGGGCTCCTTCTGAACTTAATGGGGAAAAAGGGATCTCCAGAAGATTGCTCACCTCACCACTATCACCCCATGTGGCTCCATTGGCAGAGTGCCTGGATGATGAGCTTTAGTTCTGAGTGGACTCTCCCTGCTCACGTGTGTTTCATATTTCCATGTTGACCTTCACAAAGAAAGAATGAGAAGCCTGTTTTGTCATAATGTCCCCAACATACATACTGCACTGTGAGGATGGTGCTTTGGCCTGAGTTCTGTTTGTTTCAGTTTAGCTTAAACCTATTCCTAGCTGCCATTCACTAAACTTAGATTTTCGGCGGGTATAAAATTGTTCACATGCACCTTTGCACCTGGTTAATTAAAAGAATGATAAAAAATGGATTGAGCTGATGCGACTCCAAATACAAACAGCTCTAATCACTCCTCTGGTTCTCCTTTATGCATCTAATTTTTCTGTAAAAGGCTGCTCAGGGCCATAGGTTTTGTATTGGCCAAAGGCTAAACACTTCTAATGCTGTTTTTCATTCTCAGGATCAGAAGTACAATATATTTCTTTCGCAGTTTCACTCTTCCAGATTCCCTTTATATTATTATAGATTCTCTCTTGGGATCAGCAAAATAATATGTGAAGAATATTAGTGATACGGAAGCTTGCTTCAGGGTTATCTTTAGATATCTGAGTTGAACTCTACAAGTGAGATACTAAATCTGCTTTGAGATTATCAATACAAGAACAAGTGAAAATGTAAGCTTTAAAAATAGCTTGTACTCTTTTTGTTCTAGTACAGGAGGAGAAACTGAACCAAGCTCTGCAGTCACTGTTGCAACACAGCTGGCTTCACTGAGCTTGCACTGATGTAACTGCCAGCAGAGTAAGACTATATGTATCTTATTTAAAACAGTCAAATATCACAAGGTGTGCAGATAATACAGCACGGGTAAGGCACAACAGGAGGTGCAAATGACTGCCCATTTTGCATATAATCATCCCGAGTGATGATGATAATAGCCATGCTATTAGATTCTTTGACTGGGGTATATATAATAATGATTTTACAATAGCTTAGAGAAATGACAATACAATAACATTGTATATGCAAGACTTAAAAAAATCAGCCCTCTGATATTTGTTATGTATTCTATAATCTCTCTGCATGGCTGGCATTTCATCAATGGGCTAATAAAACTTCAGTTTTATAATTGCATCTCACTACTGAGATCCACAATGAGCCCAGTTATTTTCAAGGAGTAAAGCCAGGCTGCACTAATGCTTTTGCAAGGAGCCAGGTATTGGCCTACTCTTAAGGCTGACTGAGTGAGTCTAAAAATTTTACAAGAGCTGACTGAGATTTATACCAATAAAAATCTGTTTTTTCTCTTTTTTTTTAACAGTAAAAACCTGTAAGTAAAACAAAGCCTAACCTTTAAAGGTGTAAAGCTTAGGTTATTGGGCCATTTGTAATTTTTTTTTGGCAAAGTTGAAATATTGCATGTTTTTCAAGGAAACTTTATACTCTATTTCAGAGGGATTTGGATATATGGAAACCTCTAATAATTCCTTTTGTCTTCTAAGCTCTTCTGCCACAGAAGTGTTTTAAAAATTTCACTCTGTTTTCAAAATAAAGATGCAAATAACCCTTTGGTATAGTTTGTACATAAAGGACTATGCTGTTTTTTTCCTATTTGTTCCTTCAATTAGCTAGTCTTGCCCAATAAATTTTAGTGTTTTATTACTGATAACTAATGAAGAACAGGTAACAAAAGCCACAACAGCATCTTGTACTCATTAAGAATTGGATCAAGCTAGCTTGCACATCGCATGAAGCACACTGTCACATATAGAAAGCAAGAAGTGTCTGGGGCAGCATACATTATTAATTAGAGCTGAAGCTGGACTTCTGTTGTGGCAATCATGACTTTCATGTTCTATTACTTTCATGTTCTAAAAATACTATGCCTGATTTGATGTTTTATGATTTCTGTATGTGAGCGGGTGGACAATAGACACATTTCATGAGGGGCTGCAAGCTTAAATTCTCCTCACTAAAGGAGAGAAGTTCAGCAAGGGCATGGTAGCAACATAAAGCCGTTCTATTTGAGAGCGTGTCCATGGAGGGCAGCAGTAGGTTCTTGATCTCAGTAGGATGAAGCTGGAACACCTTTCATGTCCCAGAACATCAAAAAATCTCTGGATATTTTGTAGCCTCTTCTTTGTTTTGTATTTCTCAACAATGCTGGTGCCTCTGGTATAGGACAGGCAGCATTCCATGCCCATCCTCATGTTTGCACTTTGGCTAGTATGGCAATCTACCCCTTTTAAGATTTCCTGCCAGCTCCTGGAGTTCACTACAGAAATACTCTTCAGCCATTTCATGCTTGCACTGTTTGAATACTCTGAGTGCAGCAAAAAGATCGACCTGGTTTTGGGAACTAATCTCTGTCTTGTAGATGTAATGAATTTAAGTATGATCAAGCTGATCATTTTCTTCTTGGGCAGTGATAACTAGGTAGGTAACAAAGCTGTCAATACAATAGTTTCCAATGATTGGATCATCCTTTTTGAAAGTGATTAAGAAAAGGTAAATGTGAGACTTTGCTATTATTTCACCTGTTAGCACAAATAATAGGTGCATAAACTTGGCAATACACAGCTGGAGGGAAGGTGGTCTTCTAACTGGAGCTCCATCAGAGATCAATAGGTTAATAGGATGCAATCAAATGTCTTCTTTGAGTCACACTTGAACAGCTAAAACACCTATGTGGGTCCTTCAGGCTGAATACTTGTCTTTTGTCCTGAAGCAGAAGGGGAATGCAAGCATAGCTAAATACTGCATTTTACATGGGGTCCAGTTACCAGCAGCTGAAGGGCAGTAACTTCCTAAACTGACGAAGCGTGATCCTCGTGATTTTGATTCTGGTAGCTTCAAGTAATGGTAATCACAAGCAAAACTCACTGCTTGCATCTCTTTTGGTGTCACAGAATGGACACTGTAAAATTAATTTGCCATTTTGCTATAAAGCCACGCTACTGACCTAAGGAAAATGGAGATTTTTATTCTTAGAATTGAAACTGTTGTTTTATGGAATGGAGTGCTGTTCTTGATTGGATATTTCTCCACATAGCTCGTTCTCTTCTTAGGCAGGTGTGGGCTTTTCTGTCCCAATGCAGTGAGGTCATCTACAAGTGAACTGCTCTGCAAATCCATCAAGAGAGACATGGTTCAATGACATCATCCTCACGTCATTAGTGGGAGCAGAGG
Source organism: Platalea leucorodia (assembly GCF_965183815.1). Lineage (NCBI taxonomy): Eukaryota > Metazoa > Chordata > Aves > Pelecaniformes > Threskiornithidae > Platalea > Platalea leucorodia. Next base: position 74,634,902 of record NC_138824.1, read on the forward strand.
ATGTTTAGTATCTCATGGAATGGTAATGCTAGTGTTAGGTTTGAAATTTTTTGTATTATTTGCAAAACCAAGCAATTGAGAGATCAGACCAATTGATTATACCTTCTAAGATTTTTTCTCCTCAAATAAAACTTTAAGTAAGTGTTGTGAATGGCCTTCAGTCACCACAGGGCTTTAATGGAAATGCTTAGTATATATAAACATGAAAAAAGACATTAATAAGCTTATAATGCTTTGTGAGATCTACCTTTTGGCCAATCTGTAAAGTCTTTTTAACTAATTTTGTTTTCTTGGTTGTTTCAAGGGCTCTATTTTCATTCCTGAAGGATGTTTGTTCAGCCAGTATCTGAAATTACCAACATTTTCCAGGGCTATAATCTACTTTGACTAAAGAAAGTCTGAAGATGGTTGATGTTCCAGGGAACATGTGTTTTGAATTGAAGAACAATGATACAGTTTTGTTTGCACTCATAAATAATTAATCCTTTTCTGACCACAAGTAAAGATTGTCTAAATTAGTCTCCTGATTCAGTAATTGATCTGAAGCTTATGCTGTGTCAGAGCTATCAATATACTGACGACTGCATGCGTCTAAGAGAGCTACAGCAGTGTTTATGAAGGACATTATAAAAAATATAAAGGGAGTTAGAAATGAGCTTTGTGGATTATCTTCAGTTAATGGCATGGCGAATGTCATTTTATGGACCTAATTTACTGAACATTAATAATGCTACAGTTGAGGTAAATCATTTTAATGGCAAGATTTATGTGAATAACACTAGCACTAATTTACCAATGGAATTTACAAAATCCATTTAGCTCTTCTAAAGAGGCACTAAGTGGATGTTATGGCTTGGTTTTAGACTGACACTGTCACAGGAGCAGGGCAGCCCTACTCTTTCTTTCTCCCTTGTGCTTGCGCACAGTGAAAGCCAGAAGATGAGTTCAGTCATAGCACTTTGGTGAGTCAGAGAATAGTGCCCACTTTGTTTCTGTGCCTTCAGCCAAGAGCAGCTGATTAAAGTTATGCCAAAGCAATACTGGGAAGAGGTGCTTGGGGACTGCACCAGCTGCACAATGTCCTCCCTGTATTAAATGCATTCACCTTCAGATAGTTAAGCTGATGTGAAGTCTTTGGATCCTTTAGGGGCGCAGAATGCTATTGGGAGAGCAAGATGCTGGGGGTGAAGAAACCTCAATGCCCATGCTCATTTTGCTTATGAAATTATTAACTGCTGGTATTAAATGTAGAGCAAGCTACAGTATCTGTGGTGTGAAGATGTCCAGGATGACTGGAAGGCATTTCTCTTCCCAAGAAATGACTGTGTCTCCTTAAGCAGGAGCTCTCATGGCAGATAAGGTCCACGGGGAAGCTCCCAGGCAGAGAGTGCCCTCAAGAAGTGGAGCAGAAACACTGTGGAACCTTCTGTCCCCATCAAGAGGACAGCGATGGTTCCTGCCTTTTCAGGAACAAATGAAGAAGTCAGTTTTTTTAGCCTCAGCTTTCAAATTCGACAAGTACTTACTGTAAAAAACTTGTTTATTCTCAAGGCAAAATGAGTATAATGTAAGTAACTGACCAACCTATAAATTAATCAAGCTGGGAAAAGAACAGAAGTAAGAGAGAAATTAAGAAATACAATGTTATTCTGTTTTAAAATATATAGAAATTACTTAGGCACTGTCGTAGTAGGGAGCCACTTAAGTGTGGGGGGGAGAGAGAACCCATGGAAGAAAAATGAGTAAATACTGTAGTGTTTGCTAGTCAGGTGTCTAGTATGAACATACAAGCTGATCAAATAGTGCATAATTATCAGTTTAAGAATTATTGCATAGAGCATTTGATTATTCACGGAAAATTATGGGCTCAGCTGAGTGTGAGATTTTATGATTGTCTGTTGGAACTGATTGTTTATGATGTGACATTCTTTAATGGTAAAATGAAAAACAGCACAGTTCTGTGGCAGGACACGAGAGGGTCATGGGGGAATGAATATTTATGAAGCAAAATAAATATGAAGATGGAACTTCCGTCTTCTTTTCCCATCCCCCACTTCTGTTTTTTAACTATACAAAATCCATGACATGTAATTTACACTGGCTTATATATACTGTGGGACAGCTCATGTCTTTGCATTTAGCTCTGATTATGGTATGGTGTTGCAGGTACCTTCTTTGAGAAGTGGGTGCTGTTGGAGGCGTAATTTGTCCTTTATTGCTTTTAGAAGATTCATGTACTCCTGAAATGATGCGATAAGCCAGCTTTGCAGAGCTATAGTTCTATTTTATCCATCTATTTTAGCGAAATGTAGATACCTCTTCCCATTCAAACCTCTTGCTATAGGGTTTTGCTGTATTCCGTATTGTGATCTGTAATGTACTTACTCTCAGGGGAGAGGCTTTACTCCTCATTTTACAAGTGAGGACTCAAGAAAGAGACAACTAAAGGTTTCAGAACCAGACTGTGTGGGGTAAGAAATCAAAGAGAGATGGCTTACACCCTTAGCCTGTGCCGAAGGCTAAGTACTACTGGTGACTTCTGTCTTTTTTATGTTCTCTGATACCTACTCTTTGGTGCTCCTCATCCACTTGCCAGCACAGGTGGTACTTGGCATCTTCCCTCAGTTTGTCAGGCTGTAATTTGGGTAGATTCTGTGCCCCAGGTTCCTCATCTGTAACTTTAGGTGCATAACTGAAGTCCTTAAGCTAGCTTAGTGCCCTGAGATCCCGTCCATAGAAAATGGAGAGAAACACATACCTGTGGAAAATGTTTCAGCCCTCCTAAGTTTTGATTTACCTGTGAAGATGACAGTCTCCCTTTCACTAGAGGGGGGTCTAGAGTGAGGAGCTCCCAGGGCAGGGGATTCCATTAGATGACTGAAGTTGGACGGGGTGCATGTAAGTTGAGTGTCTTGATAGTGAGACAAAGCCTTGATGTCCTGCAGAGCCTGGTGGGATCATGACGCATTAACAGTAATTATCAAAGAGAACTGCTCTAAGGACATGTGTGTAAAATGAATGTAGGGAGGCTGCTAGCACTTATCTTTACTAATTCATTGAGCAGGTATTGTGTAATTTTGCCAGAAACACCTCTTTCCCCCAAGAAGTCTGTTTTTAAGTGCTGGGCACAGACAGTTGCCAGCTTATCAAATAATGAGGTGTTTTTTGTAGTGTGCACAAATGAAGATGAGAAAAGTTCATTCATTGTAAATGCATTCTCAGAGGAAAAAGGAAACCAGAGTTCTGGATGAGACATGACACATGAAAGCATTCAGTCTGACTCATATTACCACTAACTCATCATCACCTTTCCCAATAAAACCAAGCTGCTTAAAAATTGTGTGGAAAATTTTTTTCCCAGAGAGGAACAATATTTCAGGTGACAGAGAGAGAACACAATAGACGGCAAAGAATTCAATATGGATAAAATACTATGGGTTTGCTCTATTTTTTTTCTTCACTGCAATTTGGTTTCTTCTGAATTCTTTATGGGCTGTGTTCTACAGGGGAAAAATGCCCAAAACAAAACAAGCCCTGAGAAGCAAAGTGAATTTCAAAGACAACCTGAAATGAAGAGTGAACATTCAAACAACTGAGAGGAAGCATATCCCTCCTTTGAACTCAGGAGGTTAGTATGAACTGGCAATACTTTCTTTCAGACCATTTCTCACAATTAAGTACAGCACTGATGAAAACTCAGAGAGGAGATCAATGGTGTGTCCTGGAAAGAGCTTGAACCCATAATGGAGCAATCAAGAGCAAATGCTTTCTAAACATGGAGCTCTCACAGGGATCAAAAGAATTGCTTCAACAGTCTGTTTATTTACTAGCAAAGGTACTTGTATTTATTATGCTACTGAGAACAAAGAACCAGTGCTGGTACCTGGTTGTTTTATTTCCACAACTCTGCTATCACCATCAGTAGCTGAGACAAGTTCCTCCAGGAAACAAAAAATGGGCTTGCCTGCTTGCCCACTTGCCCACAGCTAAATGGCTTGTGGTGTATATTTTGCTTTTTGTCTCCAGCTCTTTCCTGTGGAAGAGAGAAGCCTGTCTGCCCACTGTGGTGCTTGCCTGCACTGCCCATTCTCACACGGTGTCTCAGCTCCTAGCCAGGAGCCTCTGCTCTACCTTCCTCAGAAAGAGCAGCAGAAATCCTGCTTTGAGATGTCCCAGGACTGGACCTGAGTTTGTGTGGTCTCAGTGGGGAGAATTATAGCTGAGAGCTTTCAAAAGGCAAGGTAGTTTAGTTATGTCACACAGGTGACTTTTATTGTTGGGAGACAGAGTGCTAATGGAAAGTTTTGTTTCCATTTTATATATTCTGCATTATTTTGCTTCTTGGGAATGAGAAGGGATAAGATATGTTTGGCTCTGTTTCCTTGTGCAATTTACAGAAAATTGAACATCTTCTGACCTAAAACTGACAGGACACAACTGTCGATCTAATTCTGTGTTTGGATGCTTGTGAGCAATGGGCTTGAGGTGCAGAGACACAGGGACTTGAATCTCTAATCCAAGAGACTACTTAAGGACATTTTTTTTTAATATGGAAACAAATCCATTGGAATGAAGAGCTTTGCTGGAGTGGGGTCAGAGAGCTCATCACCTTGTTTTGAACCGACACGGTGGGGCTTAGGGATGTATCCACTCACTACAGCAGCACCAGGCAGCCAGAGCCTCCTGGTGAATCTTGCTCATTGTTTTACATGCTATTTATATATTTAAAAGTGTAACAAATGGAAAGATTGCTATACATCATAAAGTCATGGCAAGTGTTCATAGAATTTAGGGAAAACAAAATAAACAGTCACAGATCCTCAGTTAAAAGAATGAAAAAAGAAAGAAAATTCACAATTTCTCTCCAATGAGAGATGTATTCCCATGATGTACATTCTTAGTATAATTCATATCATGCAAAATGGATAAACACAAGGAAAAGCCACAATGTGAACAAAGAAAGAGGAAGAGGAACAACTCATTTTTGGCAAAGAATAATCTTAAGAAAAATTAGTATCTGCAGGACCTATCCGCAGAGCCTCTTCTACTGCTTGGATGCAATAAACAAAGATCCTAGCCTTTAAAATAATTTTTTTGTTTTTTTAAAGATAAAAAATATCCTCAGAGACCACCCATGACTTATTAGGGCTTTATCTAGATAACACAATTAATACTAGAGCTGTGTGTCAAGGCAAAAATTAGGTTTCCCTTGTAGGTTACACTTATTCTGCATACCTACTGTTTCCATCTTTCCCAGTTTAATGACCTACTCACCTACTCTGTGCAACTTACTCAGCTCTGTAAGTCCCCCGTATCTGGAATGAGCTTTAGGGCACCATCCAACATAGAAGCTAGTCTTACATAGCAGCTGAATGGCCACAAGGATGTCATGGTATGTGTGGGGTATTTTGTCATTTTTCTGCCTGTTCTAGGACATCCACACAGCAACTGAGCACCTTTGTGTTAAATCAGCTAGAACTAGTGAAGTTCTTCTCATCCATCATGGAGTCTTTGGCCATTCTTTGATTGGGGAAGAGGGTATATGTCTTATTTATTTGTCCTTTGTTTCTTTGGGTTTTCTCTTCAAGCACCTTTTGTCTCAGAGGGTCCTGATGACTCTTGGACATCTCCATGGTGGTGAGTTGCTATCAGGACAATTACCCGTGTTGTTGCAGAGGCTTGACATGTTCCCTCTGATGTGGCTGAACAGCTATGTTAACCAGTCCCTGTTAGTAGTAATTGGCTAGGTCTTGCCTTTCTTTCACTCTTTCTCACTGCCCTTTTAGCAGCATATTTTTAGGACAAAAGAGATGCAGACCCTGTGTCCCTATTCTTGCTGTAAGGATAAGCATATGCTAGGGCATGGACATCTGAGAGCAGACCCCATGAACAGGTTCTTGAGGGCCTCCCCATACCCAGGGAATGTACTTCAGTACATTTATTTGCTCTTTGACAAGGCACAGTGGGACCAAATCTCCAGATCTCTAATGATGCCATTGTGAGTAATGATGGAAAAACCCTGCATAGCTTGGTGCTCACCACAAAACCAATCTTTTAGCAAAGTAGTCAAGTAATAGTGGACAGAAACAATAACATTTCTTCCTAGAATCAATGGGAATGACCTACTGAAGCAAAGAAATTGTATTCAGGTGAAGGTGATGGGTAAGTTTGACCTCTAACAACATAATATTTTTCATATATTCAGCTACTGTGATCTTTTCTATTATGCTCTCTGTAATGTTCAGGAGTCTATGTGAGGAGAGGAATTACCTAGGAAGGACATTCCGGAGAAAGTGGGAATGGACTCTTTCCTAAGTGCTTCAAACATCCAAGAACATCTCTAATATATAATATGGAAGTTATTATTTTGGATATTTGCAGAGAGAGAACATTTGTAATGTATCATACACACCTTTGGTCTCTGAGAAAACTAATAATGTGAAGGATAAGAACACATGACATAATCACAGATCCAGCCCTATTCTGTTTCCATATTTTTGTGTCTCCATGGGATACTTATGTTGCAGTCTTGAATGCATTAAGTGTTATGCATGAAGTCACATGACCTGAACTCTGGGGCAGACACAGATTAATTGATTTCTAATAGAAAAATGCATGCCTGATGCTATTTTCATCGCAATGCGTCCTTTCCTGTGTAGTGAGTAGTAATCTTTTATCTATCTGAAAGTTAAATCTGGAGCATTTTTTACCCTCATTGATGCAAACCATACAAATACAATGCTTCCTTTTCACCTTAATCATAGGGTAATATTTTCAACCTTCTTGGTTTGGTTTGTGGTAGATCCCTTCTGTGCACAACTTCTAATTTTGAAAATCAGTCTTGTGAAGACCTGTCTTTGTTGCAGACATGCTCCTGTGCTGCTGCTGCTCCATTGTCTACTAGGGTATGTATCAGAGGTGCACGCACCCAGCTAGTAAACAGAATAAATATCTTAGGTTTGTCAGGAAGAGACTAGTTAGAGTGTGTGTCTGTTTTGGGAGTTGGTGGTGAGTGTGCCACATGGTCTACCATCGGCTTACCCCACTGAGGCTGTGCATCTCCTTCCTCCCTCACAAGGCCATTCAGAATTGGGCTGCGTCCACCTCTGGGCTTTTGTCAAGCCTTTCCCAGCACATTTAAGACGTGTGTATCTGGTGTATTGCTATTCTTGCTCTTCAGTGTATGACTGGTCAGACTGAACCAAGCTGCAGTGGGATAATGTTTTGATCCATCATGACAGCATTTCACTGAAATACCTTCATCACGATGTGGATTTGACAGATAACTGTCCTGATTTTGTCCTGCCAGACCACTTCTCACAACTGTAACAAGTTGTATAACAAATAGCCATATCTTCACTTTGTTTTTCAGTTTCATTTTGGTCTTTTGCTGCTTTTTGGTCTGTTTAGACAATTACCTCTTCAGGGCAGGAGCCTGCTGTTCTTACACATCTGTAGAGTACAGTTCTTGTCAGTGCTATGTACATCAAAATAACAAATGAAAAGTGCCTCACTTCTGATTGTACTCACAGAGCGTGCCTTACTCTAGGGATAGACATAGTGTGTATAAGTCACTTGCACTGACATGCAGAATACTCCTTGAAGGTTAGGCCAAGTCCCTCTGATGTGTGCTTGGACAAAATATTGCTTCTTTGTCAGTGACAGAAAGAATGGGTGATTTTGGCCACTCTACTGCTGTTCTCATGATGCAAATCTCCTGCCTGTTGGCAAATAGCCATGTCCCCTCTGTCTTTGCTGGTAAAAACACTAATAGTCAGACTTCACTTCCCAAGGACACCTTGTGATTCTAGAGAAACTAAAACTGCACTTTATTTCCAAGAAAAGTGTGACTCCATTTCTTGAAAAGATGTTGTCATGAAATGTAATGGTAGAGCGCAGGATTTCCTTTGAGGAAGCAATCTGCTTTCAAAAAATGTCTGCAATGCGAGATGAAAAGAAAGTACGATGCCTTTCAATGCATTCTTTCCAACCTGCTTCAGTTTTTCCTGTACCTACATGTAAGGGTACAAGTCCTAAAATGGTGTACGTTCCTTCTCCAGCTTCCTTATACCAGTCCCAAAGCTCTCACTTTTCTTGTGAAAGATGATCCAACTTTTTTAACAGCTAGAGTTCAAAAGATGCCTCTGCCCCTCTGACTTACAAGGAATTGCCCTACCCCATTTACAGAGATGTCAAGCACATCCTGAGGCAGATTCTAAAGAAGTATTCTGCCATGGTCATTCCTAGTAAATTCATAGATTTGATTTAAGCTATCTTTAGAACACACATTTTGTTTCCCGATAAAGTATTCTTTTTGTGACCTCCTAATTAATAAGATTAAGGGAATTTAGCCTGGGAATCTGACAAAAGGCAGCATTCTAGGACCCTCACTGAATATTAATATCCATCTTGTAGCAAAAGCAGAACACTTGTTTGTGTATATTGGAGCCCCACTGGTTTAGGTCTTTACTAGGAAAACAACAAAGAAGAGAAAAAAAATAACAAATTACAGCTGAAACAAATCATCAGCATCGCTGTTTTCAAATTACTATATTTCTGGGGAATTTCAGTCAGTTACATGAAAAAGAAGACACCAGTTTCAATGGAGCTTTGATAGTCAGGTTATGTTAATAATGGGGACTCATGTAAAATGCATAAGGTATACCTTACAGATGAAGAAGATTGCTAATAATTATTCTGTATGCTAAGAGTGTAGCTCTTTCTGAACTGATACATAAAGACTCCTTTACATCCCAGTCTAATTACTTATAGACAGTTGAGCACAAAATTACTTTCATCTGTTTGAACACGTGGAAGGAAAGAGATTAGAGATGTACCTTTCAAAACAGCTGGCTGGCATGTTAAAGAAGAAAACCTACTGGTTCTTCGGTTCTGATTGAAAAGTGCATTTCTTTATAATTAGACCTATTAAAGTAAATGTCGTGCAGGGGGATTCTCAGAGGGGGTGACTGGGGTGCACAGCATGAAAGTCAGTTGCTCTCTTATGGCTGCTGTAGAAACTGGAAGAGTTTTCAAAGCTGAGGAAAGATAGGACTAGGTGTTTTGACACCTTGTGTTTTTCCCTAGCCATTTTGGGATTTCTTTTGGTGCACTGGCTTCCATGGAATAGCAGTGGGAGTTCCTGGGGATGGCAGATGGCTGTGGGCAGCCACTACTCTGACCCTTCTTGGTGTCTTTCTCTTGCTGTCCTTCAGGAAGAAATCAATGCAAGTTGTGTGGAAAGCAATGAATTACACCGGAAAAAACATATAGAGTGTCACAAAGGCGGTGTAGGCAGATGACTGATCAATGTCTTGAATTTCTATTTGTCTGCTTTAGCTGATTTCAGGGCAAGTGCTGTAGAAAAGGAACGTGTATACAAAGGGCCTAATCCTGTACTGACTTTATCGTATTGAAATGGAATAATGTGCATTTGTAGCGACACCAACAAGCAAAATCTCTCTCCTCCTCCAGATTTCTAATTCTGTCCAAAGCCTTTTAGTGTGTCCTGAGATAATAGCTGTAGTAGCAAGTCCTTAGGAGTGCTCTCATCCAGACTTCTGTGAGCATTTCACGAAGTGGAGACGTATTGCTGTCCTCCTTGTGCTGAGAGAGGAGTCAAGACTATACAAGGTGAAGGTGCTCCCTCAGAGATACACACAAGAACTCCAGGCTGACTATGAATAGATTAGATGCCTCTCCTAATTTTTCAGGTATACTGCACAATAAACAGCCTTTGAGGCTCCATGAGGAGGAAACTACACAGTGCTCTCCAAATCACCAGAAAGAGAACCATGTACCTGGTGTAACTTCTCCATGTCTGAACTGTGAGATATCTTGCTGTCTCTTGTTTGGTCTCTGCGAGATCATGTAGAGCAGCTGGAATTGGGTTAGGATGTATAGGCTGATGTGGAAGCCAAGAATCTCCACTTTAAAACACTGTGGAGATTTTTTCCCCTTCACTCAGCACTCATTAGACCACATCTAGACATTGCATCCAGTTTTGGCCCCCCAATACAGGAAAGCTGGGGACAAACTGGAGTGTTGGAGCACTTGCCTTTTGAGGACAGGCTGAGGAAGCTGGTCTGTGCCAGCCTGGAGAATGGATGGCCTCAGGGGCACCAAACAGCCCCCCACAGTGCCTGTAAGGAGTCATTGAGGAGATCATAGAATAGTTTAGGTTGGAAAAGACCTTTAAGATCATCAAGTCCAACCCTTAACCTAGCACTGCCAAGTCCACCACTAAACCATGTCCTCAAGCAACACATCTACACGTCTTTTAAATACCTCCAGGGATGGGGACTCAACCACTTCCCTGGGCAGCCTCTTCCACTGCCTGACTACCTTTTCAGTGAAGAATTCTTTCCTAATGTCCAACCTAAACCTCCCCTGGCCCAGCTTGAGGCCATTTCCTCTGGTCTTATCACTTGTTACTTGTGAGAAGAGACCAACCCCCACCTGACTACAACCTCCTTCCAGGTAGTTGTAGAGAGCAATAAGGTCTCCCCTCAGCCTCCTCTTCTCCAGAATAAACAACCCCAGTTCCCTCAGCCGCTCCTCATAAGACTTGTGCTCTAGACCCTTCACCAACTTCATTGCCCTTCTTTGGACATGCTCCAGCACCTCCATGTCCTTCTTGTAGTGAGAGGCCCAAAACTGAACACAGTATTCAAGGCGCGGCCTCACCAGTGCCGAGTACAGGGGGAGATGGAGAGGGACTCTTCAGAGCAGTGCATGGTGGGAGGACGAGAGGCAATGGGCACAAGCTGAAACAAGAGAAGTTCAGACTGGGTATAAGGAGAAAATTTTTCCCAATGAGGACAAGCAGGAAGTGGAGCAGGTTGTCTTAAGAGGTTGTGCAGTCTTTTGTTCCTTGAAGGTTTTGAAGACCTGACTGGACAAAGTCCTGTGCAGCCAGGTTTGACCTCAGATCTGCCCCTGCTTTGAGAAAGAGGTTGGGCTAGAGACCTAGGGTCCCTTCCAAGCTAAATTAACCTGTCATCCTATGTATGAATGGTATAGGTCACTGAACTAACACCAGCTCCAGAGTTGCCTGTTAAGTGCTCAATTTGGAGTGGCCTTATGCCTGGGTAGACAATTCAGATAAGAAGCAGCAAATAAGAGGATGGAACATAAGATTATGTAGAACTGAATCTGATGATTCTGGGGTCATGGTACTAGGTTGTGCTGTGTAGATCTCCCAGAAGGCTGAAATCTGGTCCAGGGATCCTAACACAGTGTGCAATGGACACATGCCTAATACATTCCCCTCTATCTCTGGGAGAAGTTACATTTCTCACACTTCCCTCCGAACACGTCTGTGGAGCAAGCTGATGTGGCTTATGATGCAACCCCATTCTGTGTAGCCCCTGAGGCCTCCGAAGGTCTCTTCCTTTTCAGCTCAATCCCTTCCTTCCTTGAGCTTCCCTGGTTACAGCCTCTTATCTACACCAGGCATTATTGGCACCACAGTCTGATAGCAAGTATTGTCTCTGTCTCTGTCTCTCTCCTCAATTTTCCCTAGCCCCTCCCTTAATGATTCTGTTGCTCTCTATTATGTTTTCTATGAGCGCAAGTATGTCTGTAGAGCAATTAATGAGTGATCAGTGTGTGACTTTTTATTTGAGCCTGGTGGTGAAGTTTTGTCAGACATGACTACTCCAGGAGCTCTGGGCTGAATGTAGATCTGCCTTTGGGAAAAGCTGAAAATCCATATTGAATGGTCAGCCCTAAGCACAACACCTTCTTCGAGCACCTACCCTGATGATGCTTTGGAACTGGACTAAACTGCTCATTTTGGAAGTCCAAGTAACGGTTAACAGGACACAAGCTGCAGCATATAAAACCCTCCTGTGTCCTGTAGGATGTGGGAAAAGTCTGCACTGAAGCCTGTTTTCCAGCCCTGAAATGGCATTTTATCATGTTTCATGACTGCAGTTTTTTATGCAAATATGCTCCAGACATCAGAATCATAGAATAATTTTTGTTGGAGCCTCTGGCGTTCTTCTGGTCCACACCTTCTGCCCCAAAAGGTTGTTCAGGGCCTTGTCCTGTCAAGTTTTGAACATCTCTGAGAAGATCTTAAGATCAAGTCTCAAGAACATAGGAAGAGTTAAAACAACCACCAGTTTAATCTGGTATCCTGTCTCTGACAGTCACAAGTGGATAGTATTTAGGGGAGGATTCGTGAGTAAGTCTACAGTAGTTCTTCCTATTGCACACATCAAATTGGTGAATTTTGGATTTACTTCATGCATATCTGGGATTTGTGGGATGCGTTTTTTGGATTGCAGTGATCAACTGTTTACGGTAGGCATGACACAGAGGGTGCGTAGGCAGATTCTGGATTCAATCCAGATTCTCTTGTATTTCTTCCCTAGATGAATTTTCCCATGCATAAAGACACAAAATTATAGATAGCACTTTACAAAAGATTACATCAAATAAACAAGAGGTCCATGGCCTTGTTATGTACTATTGCCCTTTTTCACTAGATCAGCTCCTGTTTATGTCAGGAAAGAAGCCCGCCCTTTGTGTCCATTTGGGTATGCTGGTAATCGGATACCACATGCCTGTGTGAAGCAAGGTCTATCAGCTGGCAATACTTGAGGTAGTCAAGGGATGAGGCTGCCCTGTACAGTGGCTCTCAAGTCCCAGCTCCTCCTGAATTCACCCTGCTCCCCATGAAGGCCTTCGGTGAGCTATTTTGCTGCTGTGTGAGGAAGGGTCTCCTGGCTCCTCCTGAGTTTGTATAAGGAGGCTTAACCTCTTCTTTGAGAAAGAAAAAGGCAGTGTGTCACATCACTCCAAAAGATGACTGACCCTTCCATTAGTGAAATTAGTGAAGATGACACTGTGGTGCACTGAGCTTGCTGGATGCTTCCTGCTAAGCCTCTAGGGGAGCACAGGGGAATGACTGCCCTGCAGAGCCCTGAGCCTACCCAGGCTCCTGCCCCACACAGCGACTGCTAAGTGCTTTTCCAGCATGCATAGAAATGAAAATAATTGTAACAGCACCAGTCATGCTAATCCATGAATGAGCTGGCCTTTGCCTTTTTTTCTGACTTGGTTTGGACTTACACCAACTTTGAATTCTTTATGGATAGAAGATACTTCTGATTAAAAGATACATCTTGATTTAAGGGACAGCTAGTGTGTTGTACACATAATACATGACTACCAGGAGCGCTACTGATTGCTGATAATTTAATTCCTATAACAGACTAGAGAAAGCTTATTACCTGGCAGCCAGTATTCAATCACTATTTTCTGAAATAAATAGCCTATCAGACAGCTAACGATAAAAAAGCAAACATGATGTCCTTAATTTTGTGTATTTTTAAACGTAATATACTGTGCTAACAGAGACATCCTAAAAGCTGTCTCCCTGTTAATCCTTCTCAATGGCTTTTTCCTGTATTTGTGGCATGCCTTATTTAAGTAAATGGTATTGTTACATTAATTTTAAAATCTGATGTATGGGCTAAATAAAACAGTATAATAGAACATGAAATGCACTAAAATACTGTCTTCTGTGTTATACTCATGAGGTTCATGGTTGGTTTTTAGTGTGCTGTAGAAAAAGAAGCATTTTAAAATATGTAAATACAACTGATGATTGTGTATTTCCTTTCATTATCGTTGTTTTTGGAACCATAGAAACAACTAGAGGAGCAAAGACTATAGAAACACTCAGGCATCTGGGCTGCAGAGAACTAAACACTAAAATAAAATAATTCTCCCCACCCCCCCACAACCCCAAACTTCATTTTCCTCCACAGAAAACTTGGTCTTGTAGTATGACAACATGTAATAAATGTGTAAGCAGTGAGGTGGATAATGGAAGTAAAAGGGGAGAATCTCATTCATTTTAATTAAATAATAAACCAAATGATAGCAAATCTACAGAAAAGACATCAGTCCATTCAGTTATCTGTCTTTTACTGATGTAGAATGAAGTCTGATGTGACATTGGTTATAGATAAAATATAGAACTGGCTGTGAATTTTCAATGGGATTTTTAGAAGAAACATAATTTTTTTAACAATCAAAACATAATTTTAAGAAAAAGTTTGGTATTGTTCAGTATGCTATAAGTAAAAATTGATATATTAAGATATTTAGTTGGGGAATCAGAACAGCCCAAATCAAAACATTTTATTTGCCTAAGAGGTGCAAGGCATTGCATTTCAGATTAGCTGAACATGAACCTGTGTCTGCCTAAGATACCCCATGGAACCAGAGGAGCTGCTCTGTGGTGTAGCTCACACTCCTGTATTCTTCTAGTTGGGCTTTTTGGCTGGATGAGGTTTCCACAGTATACCAATGTTCTTTCTCATTGAATAAGCAATACATTCAGTTGAAACACAGGATAAGTTAGTCCATAGGTCAGCCCAGGACTTCTTATTAAGGATTTAGAGGAAGCAAACTTTCCAGTTGAAAACAGAATGAGTTTCAATTTTGAATGTCCTAAATTCAATTCTAGGTGTTCTGACTTCGATAACGTATGGTATAAATTTCTCCCACTGCAATATATGTACAATGAAAATAAGAAAATTTTTCTGTATTATTCTTGAAATTACTGAAGTTAAAAACTAGGACTGAGATAAACTTCTAGCATATTTATATCCTGTTTTAAAAAAGCAATGAGAGAAGAGAGAGGAAAAAATTAGTGAAAATTGGATCAGAGATGGGAGTATAGTATTGGACAAAACTCACATGCAGAAATAATATGGGCAAGATAGTGGGGTGTTTCCTTATAGATATACTGGGGTTGTGGAGATTAAGGAATCTGTTCCCTTTTACTTCCATTTTCCTTTGCAAAACCTGTTTTGGCTGTATCCTAAATGTACTAATAAACATTAAAGGCAATTGAGAAAAAATTAGGTCATAGCTTCTGCTTCCTTTTGAGTGTCCATCTGAAATGATTAGTTGCAGAAAAGTATATACATAAATGTATATATATATAACACTTTTGGAAGAAATGGCACAGCTGCTGCCAGCTATGCCCTCTGGCACTCCGAGAGGCAGAAGCTCCTCTTGGGTTTTGCAGTATGCTCTGAAGTGGAGTTGTGTTTTAATTGCTCCATCCATCCCTATTAAGGGACAGGCAGAAAAGGAAAAAAAAAATCTAATGAGAAAACAGATATTGTATATACATTACACTAAATACCTGTGGTTAAAAGAATATTAAGGTTGCTAAATGAAGCATTGAAAAAACAGGAAATATTGTATTTATGGCTCCTGGTGTAACCTTAATTTAGCTTCTGCAGCCAACAGCATTATGCTACAGTTCCAGAAACTCCCGCTTCACCTAATGAATGACTGACTGGTCCTTCATGACTGTTCTGCTCTTCACAGGTGGTATGGAGTCCCAAGCCTTATTTATCATATAAAATACAAACCCTGTTCTAAGTACAGGATTATTAATTTCCTCACAATTTTTCATTTAGCCCCCCTACTACATTCTGTTAATGGTACTCATGGTACTCATCATTATAATATTCAATGTCTTCAAGAATGCATTTCTGCAAAATCCTGAGATGTGGTGGGTGATGGCTATTATTTGTTATATATGTTTTTATGCTCATAATATTGTTTATGGGCAAAGAGGAAACACACTTCATATAGAAAGCCAAGAATTTATTGTTGTCATAACTAAAATCTTTACAGTATAATCCAAG
Organism: Platalea leucorodia; assembly: GCF_965183815.1. Lineage (NCBI taxonomy): Eukaryota > Metazoa > Chordata > Aves > Pelecaniformes > Threskiornithidae > Platalea > Platalea leucorodia. The sequence continues at coordinate 74,650,585 of NC_138824.1, forward strand.
AGTCATTTGTCCAAATGGAATTACTTCAGGAAAGAATATTTTCATACAGAAATTCTCATTAATAGCAATAATATAGTTAAAATTGTTACACAAACACTTAGTTTCTACCCCTTTTTCTATTATTTTGCTCAACCTTTCCTTGCCTCTCTGGGTCCTGAGGTCAGTGGTTTCATAGAATCATAGAATGTTTTGGGATGGAAGGGACCTTTAAAGGTCATCTAGTCCAACCCCCTGCAACTGGCAGGGATATCTTCAACTAGATCAGGTTGCTCAGAGCCCCATCCAGCCTGTCCTTGAATGTTTCCAAGGATGGGGCATCTACCACCTCTCCGGGCAACCCCTTCCAGTGTTTCACCACCGTCATAGTAAAAAATTTCTTCCTTATATCTAGTCTGAATCTTCCCTCTTTTAGTTTAAAACCATTACGCCTTGTCCTATCGCTACAGGCCCTGCTAAAAAGTCTATCCCCATCTTTCTTATAAGCCCCCTTTAAGTATTGAAAGGCCATTCTGCTGTCGAGGGTGTTGGGGGTGCAATGAAGACTTGTCAGCATCTAGAGTCCTTCATGGGGAGAAATATGATGTTCATCTTGATGGTTTCTTCATCCTCAGTGTAGAATCTACCTGTGGTTTTTTTTTATATGTGCTTGCTAACATGTATTTACATATTTGCTCGTTCCTCATGGGTCTGCAGCTTTAAGTTACATACAAATTTACTGTATATGGTGCCCTTTTGGTATGTTTGTTAGATACTATGTCTTTATTCACTGTTACACCTAAATCCAGTTTTGTCCAGCCCCGGGTCTACATTTCTTTAACTGACTGCTGGTGAGTTGCTTATAGCTCTTGGTCTAGAATGCCAAGCCTGTGCAACATTTCTTGTCACCCCATGCAGGTATTGCTCTACACCGCACCCTGTCTCTCCACTTCTCTGCTATCATACCAGGCCTGTATTTCTCTACACTACATCAATAGGCGTTAGAGTTGTAAAATCATGGAGGTACCATACAAAGATAAAAAAAAGTGAAACAAATTAGCCAGAGATACCTGGTAAATCAGAAAAATTGGTGTTAAAGATAAACCAAGAAAAATAAAGTTACCAGCAGGTCAAGAAAAGTTCAGATAGAGCAAGCCCGGCAAGCTTCAGCCCTGATGCCTTGCAAACTCAGTGCAAAGCTTATAGCCTGCTACTAGCAATGGCAGTACCATATTACAGGGCTCGCAATTACAGTGTGCATCATGGGAAACAGATTAATTGGAAAGAAAATGCTACATTTCTTTACAGAACACTTACCATAACTCATTGAAGGTTTTTTTTTTTTAAACTTCAGGCTTCCAGGGGTGTTAATTGACTGAAAGTACTTTTAGTTCCTAATTAGATCATTACAATAGTGCTGTAAACAAAGATGATGATGAACAGGCACATGCTGAGTTAGGATGTTATGTCTAGTAGGAGCGGACACATTCGACAATTTTGGAGTTAGGTTGCAGTTCAGCTCAAAGCCCAGAAATTCAGAGTGAATTCCACTGCTATTGGCTGCTTTGAGCTGCTCTGGGGATGCAAAGCAGCCATAAACTTGACTTAAATGGCCAGTAAAGTGGGTTTTACTGCTGCTTTGTGTCCCTGAATTGCTCCAAAGCAGCTGGAATATCCCATGAATCTGGCCCCAGATGTTTATGTGGAGCTTATTCAAACTATTCTAACCTCTTTGACTATGAAAGCTGCTGGAAACCTCAGGAGAATAAGCTCTCTCTCCTTCTTCTGCTCTCAACCAGAAACACCAAAAGAACAGTCAGCCTTTCTGATCTGTTGAAGACTGCAAATAGAAAATATAACCACCAAAACTTACCTGAGTGTTTCAGAATTCCTCCTCACACATAACTTAATTCTAAGAAGACCGACTGTGTTTTCACAGTGGTGACATCACCTTATTTATACCTAAACTGATTACTCGTTTACTGTTGTTGAGATATATATTGCAGGGCTCATCTTCTAGCATGTTGTCTTACACCTAATCATTCTGATTTTCAGTTGAGTTGCAAATAACTTCTGTGTTATAAATTCATTTATCTATTCTGTTTTATTCCATTCTAGTTACTATGTTATCTACTGCTGTATTCCAGCAGGTGGTCTTGTGTGGGATTGATTTCACAGGAGCTCAGGCATCTGCAGCTGAGTTAGTAACCTTTCATTCTCTTTATAGGAGATCATAGAATCATTTAGGTTGGAAAAGACATTTAAGATCATCGAGTCCAACCGTAAACCTAACACTGCCAAGTCCACCACTAAAACATGTCCCTAAGCACCATGTCAACACCTCTTTTAAATACCTCCAGGGACGGTGACTCAACCACTTCCCTGGGCAGCCTGCTCCAGTGCTTGATAACCCTTTCAGTGAAGAAGTTTTTCCTAATGTACAATCTAAACCTCCCCTGGCACAACTTGAGGCCGTTTCCTCTAGTCCTATCACTTGTTACTTGGCAGAAGAGACCAATCCCCACCTCACTACAACCTCCTTTCAGGTAGTTGTGGAAAGCAATAAGGTCTCCCCTGAGCCTCCTTTTCTCCAGACTAAACAACCCCAGTTCCCTCAGCCATTCCTCATAAGAATTGTGCTCTAGACCCTTCACCAGCTTCATTGCCCTTCTTTGGACGTGCTCCAGCACCTCAATGTCTTTCTTGCAGTGAGGGGCCCAAAACTGAACATAGTATTGGAGATGCAGCCTCATCAGTGCTGAGTACAGGGAGATAATTGCTTCCCTAGTCCTGCTGGCCACACTGTTTCTGATACAAGTCAGGATGCTATTGGCCTTCTTGGCCACCTGGGCACATTGCCAGCTCATATTCAGCTGCCTGTCAATCAACACCCCCAGGTTCTTTTCTGCTGGGCAGGCTTTCCAGCCACTCTTCCCCAAGCCTGTAGCGTTGCATGGGGTTCTTGTGACCCAAGTGCAGGATCCGGCACTGAGCCTTGTTGAATCTCAGATGGTGCAAAAGATGCATCATCTCACTCATCTGGACACCTAATCTATGAGTTCCAACCAATGTTAGAATTATTTTATAACAATTTTAATATTTTATAACAATTTTGAATGGGAATGTTGTGTAAAAGTTCTTTCATTTTTGGTGAAAGTTTACAGTACCTTCATTCATACTAAATACACACTCGTAATAAGTTGGCCCACTCAAGTCAAGGAACATGCCTGTGGACTAAGGTACTTCTTGGCATTAGTAAGACTCTCAGTCTGTCCCATTCTGGTGCCAGCTTCAATCTAGGTCTGTACTGCTCTTATAATGAAATTCAAGTAGCAAGGAAGAGCTAGACGATCTGTATTCTCCATAAGGGCACATCATGATCAGGATAGTCTTTATCATGACATCTATGTCATGTTTGGGACATTTCTCCCTACCAGAGGCAAGTCCAACTTTTTGTAAGACATAAATAATGTAAAATTATATAAAAATATTTCTGGCTTGAGTCACTTGAAACACATCCAAGCAAAACACTGGGGACTGCATTGGAAGGAACGTCTTTTATTTTTGGCAGCACAGATGAGCTAGCTGACCTAATAGAAAATAGCTATCTCTAATATCTTTGATTAAAATTCCTTAACTTCTGGCATACATGTATAAAAATATTGAACTTTAAGTTTACACTTTACAACATCCTTGAAGAAAAGTCCTGCAAACATGACTTTTCTCTGAATTAGAGATGCACTAACGGATAAAGGACTGGCTTTTTTGGCCAAGATGAAGACTGAAGTAAATATTGATTAGAGAGAAGGTTTTATATACCAATACTCAAAAGGAGTTAAACAGGCGTTTTCTTCAATGGGAATATTCAATCTAATCCTCCTCCAATGCTGTGATTAGTTGCTACATTTTATTTAATGTGTTTTACAATAATAAGGTTTTTGTATAGGTCGCATAGCATACATGAAAAGCATGACCTTAAAATGGAGGCAGCAGGGACAGAATAGTTGAATTGTTAACAGATGAATAATTGGTTTTAAGAAATGTCAACAGAGCCTGCTTGTCTACACTACAGCCGTTCCAGGAGAGGTAAACAGAGGTAGTCTTTTTGCTGCAATTACATGTACAACATTCAGAGGGATTCTTCTAATGACTCACATGCCTGAGATTACTTGGTCTACAGTGGGTTGGGGCCAAATCTGAATCCAGTTGCACACTGCATGGTGACCAGGTTATTAGTCAAGGAATATGTTTATTTAAAATGAAGGTAGCCCCAAATTAGGTGACAGTTCTTTTCTCAGTCTATGTTGGACCAGTAGCTAAGCCCATCAAATACAGAGAAAAACAGCAGCATGTTCATGTACAGTTTTATGAATATTTAGCACCCAGCTCATAATAGAAAGTTTAAAGGCATTGATAATTTGAAAAATTGAATTTGGAGGTTGCACAAACTCAGCATCCCTGTACTAAAGCCTTCACTGCGTAAGTAGACAGGGTGGACAGAAGGTGGGAGAGGAACTGGAGTGGTCTGCACATGTTCACACAGAAGAAGGAGTGTTAGGACCCATAGTGTCCTTCACGCAGTCATTGCCTGATCCTGTAGTCCACCGTGCTCTGTCTCTCAGAATCAAGAGCTCAGCTTTTCTGCTCTGCAAAGTCCTTCTATGTAATAAACTTTTTACATATCCCTGAAACACTAACCGAGTGGGTCAGGCATCACTCTATTAGTATTGCATTGATTACTGTTTTATTGAGAAGCTGGACATAACTGTTAGGACTTCTGGCTTATCTTATTACTTGAAGGTTAACTTGTGACCTAAAATTAATCACTCGGTCATGCTGCAAACTGCAGACATCATCTTGTCTATCTGAAGTACCTGTCATATGCTTTTTAGATGAGAGGTTTTATTTTAAAACAGGCATCAGAAGAAATTGTTTGACACATGGTTTGAAAGTCTTCCAGAGCTCCCTGCTAATTTCCCAAAAGTGTCACTAATATCTGAGTTCAAAGAAAAGAGTCTGGGGATACAGACTCAGATGCTGCATTGTGTCTTCGTCTACCAAATATCCTCACGGCCACTAGCCTGCTGTGCCCTGTGCTTGTTTGCTCACTTTCCTGTCATCATCCAGTTCAACTGCCCACCAGCAACCTCAGATTCCTGCACTGGCCCACTTATCCCTCTCCTACATCTGCATTAGGCAAAGCAGAGATACTTACAAAATCTCTTTTGACTATCAAATTAGGCCTTGAATCTCATGAGAACTCCAATTCCAAGATTACATGTGTTCAATATAAGGTCCCACTTGTAGGATTAAACTTTCTAGAAAGTAGAAATCAAACAGCACTGTGTGAGAGACTTTCCTCACCCAGGACATGTGGGCCTTATGTCAGGACCATGACCCACATGTGTACTTTTATTTATATGCCTTCCTCCCATACAAGTGGGCAGATATGACTAGTCACAACTGTGTCTGTATACAGCAACTGCTGCCCGTACAGCAACAGGAACACCCCATTATTTTTACATAGTACTCAATATAGGATATTTCCATCTCTTCTGTACCTCTATACCTCTGTTAGGAATTAGGACTTGCTATGTACAAGCAAGAAATTTACAGCTTTCATTGACAGCTTTCATTGTGATCACTGAGATTTTATAAGCTGTGCAATATATGCAAGCTACAGATGACCTGTTCTTGGAAATTATTTGGCTACCCAGAAAAGTGTAGACTTTATCCTATTTCCTTTTGCCTTTTCACCAAAATGTTTCTGTCTGAGGACGCTATAGGATGAATATTTTCACTGTTATGAAGTGTGAGCTTTGCTTTTTAATTTCTAATTGATCACAGTCTTACTATGGTAGGCATTTTATATCAGGTTACATTAGCTCGTGCAGTATGAGAGTCCAGTTAGAGAAAACAGAGTTAGAAAAAGAATCCTGTCTGTCTAGTCCTAGAGAGAAGATTTTTGACGAATCTGCACTTTTGGATCTGCTTGCCATTATCTTCAATTAATTCGTTGATGCTTCTTTCTGATTCATGCCCCAAGATCCTCTATTACTTCTGCATAACTACACTGGCCACATAATATTTTTCCTGGTATGTTGCCTTTTTGTTTTTGAAAGACATCTCTTTGCTTGACGTTGGCAGTGTGAACTGTTTGATGGGATAGCATTTATAAACATTATCCTTTAGAACTTGCACATCTGGCTGAAACCAATAGTTCACTCCTCTAGTTCTTATAGAAGTGTTTCCAAGGCTAAAACACTTTCATGGCATTTCCAGTTTTCTGTTTCCTAGAAAAAATGACTGAAAATCTTGGATATTTGAAACAGCTTATATTCTACTTCTCCTCTTTCACCAGCATTTATTATTTATCATTGTCTTCACAAAATTAGGCCAACATGTTGTCATATTTGGACACAACTTTAAAGTAGCATTGAATGTTAAAAAGAGAGGCATTATAAAACAAACCACATCTGAAACTATGTCCTTATGGTTTCTGGATTTGAAAAAATGAAAAGAAAAATAAAGGTGGTCTGAATAGCTTTGGAAATAGATTGAAGATTCTGGATTATTAGGTACTCCTAGGTAAACCAGACATTTTTATATTCAGCTTATGCTTCTTCTCCAAATAATCAAGCCACATCTTGTGTTTAAATTGGCCATGATCTGTGTTTTTTAAAAGGAAACACATGCAATTGCATATAAATAGAGAGACATATCCAGAAGACATATTCAGGTATCTGCATAACTTTACTCATGTTGGTAAGTAGACTGATTGTGATGTGGGCAAAATTACACAAGTGTCTAGGGATATGTCTTACTAGATTGGGAGTCTTTCTGTGAGTCATCCTGACTCCAAACAAACGTCAAACCCAGGTGCACACCAGCTCTTTCCCACACATCTCTGTCAGCCCATTTCTGATGGAAAAAGAAGTGGGGTGTTCAAACAAGAGAATGCCCATTGGAAAAAACCAGAAACATAGATAAAGTGAGCATGGTATATTGTCTGCATAACAAGACTGAGCACTTACTTGCACTTAATCATTTGATATTAGCCAGTTTATTCCCCACGGAGTGACACAAGAGTGGTATCACAGACTCAGTAGAGCATAGATCTGTTTTAGCCCTGAGCTAAAGTCTTGAGCAACAAACAGAACTCAAGGGCTCTCGAGTTTTTCTTGGTTGTTATCACTGCTTTTCGTTCAGAGGGTTATGGAAATCCAAGCTGCACTATCTTTCCGTATCCCCATACAGCACAGTTGTTTAAAGGATTCTGTTTGAATTACAGTGAACCTCAAAAGTTGTCACAGATAATGGACTGATCATCCCCCAGGCACTCTGGAAATACCATTAGGGAACTGTCCAGCAAAAATTTCTCCCTTGAAGAGTGTTTCAGTGTTGTGTCCCTCTCAGGGGTGGTACCTGCTGCAGACAGGAAAGGGCAGACTGTGAACTGGCCATAGGTGTGCTGAAGGGGAGAGTAACTGCCTGCTGTGGGCTATGTGTTCCCCTCTCTGCCCTATCCTGCAAGGAACATTTTTTCTTTAGGTCAAGAAATAGGGGTAGATTCAGTTCCTAAAGATGACTAAGATGATAATGGATATATGGGGAGAAACAAACCTTTCTTCCATTTAACTGACTAATGTAACCCACTGTCTGCCTACAAAGTGCAAAACCTGGGTACTGGTGCATGCTGGACTGGAAATAGGAAAGACAGGCAGGCCATAAGCTTAGCACTGAGCTCAAATATTCAAACTCCCTCTGTCCATGATTTCTTCACGTTTTCCTTGGTCAGAGATTTCTCTCTTTGGTTTCAAAATGCTTTCATAAGTTGCTAGTGAATGTCTTTTTGACAGGGGCCTACCCTCGTGTCTACAAAAACGTGAGAAGTTTGAAGAGAGACTTCAATATTTTTCAGTCTTATATGCAGAGTTCTTTGCATGCAGTTGGACATTTAGCTACAAAACATATTTTCTTCCTTTCTTAGAGAATAAGCATATGTAGTGGAAATTGTCTTTTGATCTGAATCTTCCTTTGATATCACTTTTACTCTTCCATTCTTTTGCCATTTTACTTCTGCCACTTTTTGACTCTGACTGTGATCCCCTGCTTAATAATGTGCTAAATGTTTCTGCCTACTCCATCACCTACAATGAGTCCCTTCATTAATATCCTATTAGATACCTTGCATGGATAGCTAGAGATGAGCAACAGAGGCAGCTGAAAGAGTGCACAGGCAATTCCAAGACAGAAGTGATATATGACAAAGTGTCTCCACTCTGCTTACGTAATAGTCTGGATCTTGATTTAAGATTCCCTTGCTGCCAGAGATGAATTATGCCACAGAATCTGTGTTCTTCCCGTTTGAACTCTGGAATGCCATTAGTGATGATTTGTGACAAATATCATTAAAATTATGCATGAAAAATATAAATGATCTGCAAAGCAATTACAAGCTTACAGTCCCAGACCATTTTTGGTCACCCCAAGCTCTCTCTGTTTTGAATGAAAGTTCCACGTACAGAAAAAAAAGCGATTTTGGATCCTTGAAGCTGCTTTCAGGATTTTTTTAATTTATTTTTTTTTCTTCAAAAATAGACAAGTGATTTAGGAGCTCAGGCCTTATTTAAAAGCCAAGTGAATTTAGTGCCCAAGCACCTTAGCAAATCTGGTCCTAAGAGCATTGGAAGTCAAGTGTACTTGAAATACGTGACTCTTACTGGAAGTGGGAATAGCCAGTACCTGAGAGCACTGTGAACCTGAACTGCTTATTGGTATGTTTTATTTCTGTGATGTATTTAATTCAGTAAAATTAGCTAGCCCTGATTTGAACCAGGTACAGTGTGGGCGGATATTATACAAATTTCCCTATACAAGATCTGCTAATGCATCTCAGTTTGAATTTGTAGATCTGCCAAGTTTCACTCATTTGGAGAGAGGCTTCCTCATTTGGGATTAATTTTAAGACTCTTAAAAAAAGTGTCTCCACTTGTGATGAAGCATTTTGCTGTGTGTGAATGAGATGTATAAAATCTCATTCTAAAGGCCAAATTCATCTCTGGTGTAACTTCTGGGGAATTCCCACGATGCTTTGAAATCTTCCTCATTCAGATGATCACAGCTCAAGAAGCCTGAACACTCCTTCAGTTTGATCCCTGTGCATTTTTCACAGAGTACCAGTCATATATTGGTTTTCTGATATGTTCATATGGAGTGAGAGATGAGGTAGTCACAGATCATCTTCATTTTAGCCTAAGCAGGATGAAAAATCTACTGGTAAGTGAATGTGACATACAGTTTAATTTTTCATATGTAAGAATAATATACATTTTAGAACACATAAATACATATAGAACAGTAAAACTTCCCTTTTTTTTCTTTCTTCCTTTCTCCAAAATAAACATATTAAGAAAGTAGCTAGTGAAAAAAGCTGCTGCTGGTGTAAAGCCATTATATATATCATAACTAAGACATCTATCTGCCTTTTTGAACACAATAAACGACCAGGAACAAAACCAAACAGAAAACAAAAATCCAAAACCAAGCCCCAAACAGTTCATGTTAGCTGATAATATCATTCAAGACTAAAGATTCCTTTTGTCTTTTGTGTGATACTAAAAAACTCTCAGGCTGATAAAATCAGCAAGGACAGGGCAATTGTCACTGCTCATTTTATGACCTCGGGCATTGCTCCAGTGCCTCAGACTGCCTTGGCACCATTAGTCCCTAGACTGCTTCTGCTGATCTTAAAGAGACTTTTGTTGGTAATCAGTACAGACTCCAGAATCCCAGGACACCGCTGCTAGTTATGCTGAGCTAAAATCATAAGGAGTGCAAGCAATAACAAGCACCAAGGCCCATGCTGACCCTTAGCAGCTGTTTATATGCAATCATAACTAAGCAAATGACTTTCCAAATGAAAAGGCATGTTTTTGGAACTGATAATAAATCAATCTTTAAAGAACGAGAAATACTTATTAGTTTTATTCTCTGCTAGGTTGTAAAAAAACCAAATAAGAACCCCTGCCTTAAAGCCAGACGGCTTTCACATATATAGGGAGATTTAAAGGGGTTGCACATCAAAAGGGGGCATTTTTAATAGTGCTCACATGACAGAAGAACACTACTGCATTTCTGAAAGTGATACACTCCAGCTTAATGAAAGGTAACTTTCAGAAAACCAGCTAAATTCCCACCAAATCTCTGGCAATTAGTAAAAATAAAACATACAAATTCTTAACAGGGAAAAGGAATAATAAACAACATAATTCCGATAGTGTGAATTTCAGTGTTGTGGATAACGTGGTAAGGCTGTTCTTACTTCAAAAAGTAATTGAGGTGTAATTACTTGAAGGTAATTAATAACAGAAGAGATTTTTACAGATGCAGGTGAGAGAAGGCAACAGCACCCTGTGTGAAGCGGGGGAAGACACATTGCTCCAGCTCTGCGAACCCCATGCGGTCCTGCTCTCTGCTCCTCCGGGGAGCCTTGGTGGAAGTTGGTGCCTGTGCCCGGCCCCGGCAGCACAGCTGCTGGCAGGCTCCACTGCCTCCTTCCCTAGCCGATGGGCTGGGGGTGACCCTGGTGGGTGAGGAAGTGGGGGACACTTGCCTGCGCCATGCTGATGATGGTCACCTATTCCTGCTGTTGTACAAATGCGCAGAACTAGCTACTTTTCTTCTTTCTCTCTCCCTCTGTACGGCTTTGTAAATCAATGGATTTTATGAGCAACAGACAGGAGGCAGAGTTCATCTGGCTGAATTAGGCATTTACATCTGAGCTGGCCAGCTTTTCTGAGAATGATTTGTCTATCCTCAAGAAGACGACCTGTAAAATAGTTAAAATGAGGTACACCACAGAAGTACAGTCCTTTTGCTGATCTTGAAGGGAGCTGATGATGACTGTTCCAGGTATAGAGGTCTGTGTGGCAGATATCTTAAGCTTAGGTGAAACAAAACTCCTCCAAGAGCCATCCTCATGTTTTCCTTTTGTTGGTTATGAATCCTGGGTCAAGAAAAGGTTGGTAACATTAGACCAAGATGGGCAATATCAAGCTGTGGTGTTGTTTTGAACTTTTGCAGAGGACTACCACACCCCTCTGATGTTTTCTTCGTAACATACCGACTGCTGCGAGATTGGCACAACAATGTAATATTAACAGAAAAAAATCTGGTTTGAATTCCCTTAAAGTCAACATTCTTGTAAATCTAATAAGTACTTGGATATTGATGTGCTAGTCACCATCTGCAGAATTTAAAAATCTGAAATTAATTTAAAACTTATAATTAATAAACAAAAATCCTCAGGCTTAAAAAGTCAAAGACATCATTAGGTACATTATATTTTTATGGTGCTATCCCTACAAGGATATTAGAGTGCTTCGAAAGTGGCCTGATCCTTTACTATTATGCTGTAAGAAAGAGGAATGTTTTTTATTGCCATTCTGCAGAGAAACTGAAGAAATTACTGATATAGGCCAAACCTTGAAATGCTTGGCTGTTTGCTAAGGACCATTCCCACGCTGATTGTAGAACATGAGATGATGAGAAATATACTGCAGTAGCAGTGCAGAAAATGGTAGCCTAGTTTGCGGGTCCTATGTCAGGGACAAGCATGCATGGCCCATGCTGCAGCTGAAGCCAGTCTGGGCATCAAAAGCTGCTCTAGGGATGGATTAGCAGGTGTTTTCTGAGGGTCATTTAGCAAAGCAGCCATGAAACATATGCTTGCCTGAAGTGGCTGGTGAGAGGAAGAGGTAAGGCAGAGGCAGGGAGCACCTTTAGAGACTCCAGTGGAGTCAGCCAGGCAGTTGGACACATTTGCTTTCTTCCTGGCACAATTTGCTATGGGCACTGTCAGGTGCCCAGTAACAATTAGGATATGCTAATTGGCAAATGAAGTATGCTAATGATCAGATGAAGCAGATGCTAATAAGATTGGCGAGGTATGGTTACCCTGACAGCCGACTAGCAAAATAATGTTTTGAGCAAAAAAACAATAAGAAGGTGAGCGTACGGGGAGGTGCCCAGCTGACCTCTCAAAGGCCTTTGTTCCCAAAAGCAAGATTGTAATTTAGAGGTACGTGTGTGGGAGGTGTTGTGCTGCTCTCTGTGGTAACCTGAATCCCTCTCATCTGGAGTCTGCCTGCAGAATAAAAGTATTGTCTCTGACAGGGATGAGCTGCCCTCATCTGCCCAGTGTGACTGGCTAGGAAAAGTCAGAGATGTGGTAGCCATAGGAATATTTGGTATTACAATTAAACTATTCAGGAAACACAAGAGGTCACGAAGCTTATTCCAACCATTGGTGCTATTAGACACGTGCAATGGGGGGCCTGATCTCTCCCAGCATAAAAAAATATTGATGATCACAAATGGGTATTGTCTGTGAACTTTGCAAGTATTTATGGACAGTTAGACTGGAGGCTCTTGCTGGTGGCCAAAGACAGACTTGAGAGATAGAAATAGGAAAGGCCAACGGAAGGTACTGTAGTACTGTCATTTAACTTTGATGTTACCTGTTGATATTTTCTTCCTTAAAAAATCCCAACCAATCAAAAGAGTCTGTGAGCCCTGACAACTTACCTTTGGGTGTATTAGAAAAAACCCACAACATTTTTTTTACTTCAGATTTTTTTCTGCACTTTGTAGAATTAACTGCAAAATTACAGATTTAGTGTAGGACCTGTGAAGTGAGACCATTTCTTAGGATCACTGAGAATTCAGGAGGCTGCTGTTGAGGTTCGTGTTCTAAATCTCTCTTACCCCTTATGAAGGCATCTGCATATTATGCTCTACTGAATTTCTGTTCACACCTTCTGATTTCATGTCCAGAAATTTCTAAGGTCTTACTAAAGAACATAGTGCTTGGTTAGGTCATTCAGGCAGAATAGAAGGATTTTTCAAAAGTGCATGTGTGCACTCCTGCCTAATCCCAGAACCAACCAGAACCTCTGCAAACTTCCCTGTTTGACTGGAGAGGTCCCCAGAGCCCAGAATTGTGCCTTTCTATGTGTTCAGACATATCTTACTCTTGTCAGGCTTATCAGTTATTATCACGCTTCTGTTTCACCCCAATCAGCTGCCAGAAACTGGCATTTCCCCCCCCCAGTTCCCTTGAGCACTTGAGCTGTTTGTTAGCTGCCTTACAGCTCCCTTCGATTGAGTGTTTAACACAAGGTAGTGGGAGCTACTGCTTTCTTTTCAAAACCAGCTGGAAGAGGAAATGGTAGGGATCTGATTTCGAAATAGTGTTTACCTGGGAAACAATAAAATTTGACCAACTTCTTCTTCTACAGGAGCATCTACTCAGAAAAAATACCCCAATCACCAAATTATGCAGTTTGGGAAAGCAATCTCCATTCCACCTCTTGAACAAAATTTTCATTTTGAAAGTGAGAGGGAATACGATTGCACTGAAGTATTAAAGAGCTTCTGTGCATTGAAACACACTCCAGCATGTTTCAACACCCGTGTGTGGACTTCACAGCAAGCACCCTATAGGAGCTGTAGATATGCTCATGCATTCTGCATCCCACCCCTTTAGTCAGGGCCCAAAAAAATAAACAATGTGATGCCAAAAAAGGCCTCAAATATTTTAACAGCACAAGATCTGTTGCAAGTGGGTATGGCTTTGGCCCTGAAATTTCCTTAGGTGGTTTTAAATCCCACCTTTTGGGATGGAGTAGCATTTATCTTTCTTGCATGCTTCCCTCTGGGGTTTATGTCAGGTTTTAAACTATCCCTGGTGAGGACCATGAATTGATAAATGTTTGTGAAGTGCTTAGTGTGTTTAGTTTCTGTCAGAACTGCTGCTATCTAGATAAGATTATCCAAGGATGGGCACTATCAGACACTGAATCTTGAAGAAGGAGCTGTTGACTTGCAACCTCCTTCCAGCTGAGGAGTTAGAGACTCTTGCAAGATATATAAGATTGTTAATGGTCCAGGGGACAGTGACAACTTCAGTGGGATTAGCAGGATTTAAATCAGTGGAGTAGCAGTGGGATTGCAGAATATGCATCTTCCTACTTAGATTTTTCAAGGTGATTTTGGTTCACCTACTAATATTTCTCCTGTTTTCCCTCTATTTTACTTGTAGAAATTGAGCAGTTGGGAAACTGCTCTCTGAGTGCTTCCAGTGGATGACACAAAGTGAGGCTCTAAGTGAAGTGAATGTAAAAATTCAGTGGTTTAGTGCTAATAAAATATGCATCCCTGTCACTAGGACCTTGCTTTTGAATAGTGTTTCTTTTTGGGGAGTTGTCTAATGATGATCAGTTTAAGTGGTAGCGGATGTTACCTGTGAGTTGCAACAACACATTTGGTTGTCACATGTTGGGTACGAGCTCACCATCCATGTGTGACAAGGCTGAACGGCATGGTGAAGTGGCTTTGGAGGGGAGGAGAAGGGGCTGAGCACTCCACGTGGCTGCCCTCCAGGCTGCCCACCCAGGGATGATGCCACTGTCTTTTGTGACAAAACTGGCGCCAGAAAGAGTGCTGGAAGCTGCATCTTTCTTTCTTCAGACATTGAGCCTCCTTGCTACCTTTGGCAGTAGTGCTCACAAGCATGGACATGGAGGTGGACCAAGGGAGGCTGAACAACTTTCAGGGAGTCAATGGCAAAGTGAGAAAGAACATAATCTACACAGGCTACTTTACATTATGTTGGGTCTCTTTATTCCCATTCCCATTATATCTCGGTATTGATCACTGTTCTCTACTGCATTCAGCTATGATCTTTTTCTTGTAAAGAAATGAACTATGTGAGTGAGCTTGAATTTTAAAATATTAAAAGTTGTCCTGCTCCTCAAATCTATTATGTTAGTTGTTTACATACATAATTTAATAACTTGCATATATTTTTAATATATTATTCTGACAGTTGCAAATGAAACTGGATTCAGGAAAAATATTCTGGTACAAGGAATCTCAAAATACACATTTGCATCGGTAAGGTACTAGTGTATATTTTGGAGTGCTTATATTACTACTCATTGTGGTTAGTGGTTAGTATGACTATCATGTTTTTGCAGTATTACGTATCCGAGAAAATGTAATTTTTTCTATTCCTTTTAAAATCAAATTACAATGTGACATTCAATAAAATATCTTTTGTGCAGCTAATAAAAATGAGATCCCATCTCACTGCTTTGACAAATAAACCACACAAGTCAAAATACTGCCTCTGATACAGTTTATAGCTTAAGCTTTCATGTCAGCCTTTCCTATAAAAAAGCCCCATTATTTATTAATAGCCTTCTATGTCTTAAAAGTTTCTTTTTCTTGTGTGGAGAAAAAATCATTTGCCTTTTAATGGGGTGTCAGATTTGTTTTCCAAACCTTCTAAAAGGTTATCGTTGTTACATATGGACAAGTGCTTTTTTCAGAATCAATGTAAACTCTGTTACCAGGGTAATTTACTGCAGTCCCCTGGTAGCTGTACGGAAAACTTAATTTCACCATTTTGCAAAGTGGAGGGGTGGGACTCTTTCCTTGTGGTTAACTATTTTCACATGGAGTGAAAAGAAAATGCATGCTTCTAGCACACACTAAATAACTGATGGGATCTTACCCTCTGTTTGAGTTCAGGGCACGTTGGCAGTCTGGTAGGGTTCATGGTACAGAAGGATGACTGAGCCAATTAGATATACCATAAAACCTTTTGGCAATTAACTCCCAACTAACCAAAAGATTCAGGCTAATGCTAACAGTGGATAATAAAAGCTTGTTAAATTTCCATCCATTACCCACACATACACACACAAATATCTGAGCCACATTTTTGATGACAGAGAAGTCTGTACGGAGGGAAGATTATTCTGTGAAAGATCCAGAGGTGTCAGGTTTGAGTCTGTCTTGCAGTTTGAGTTAAGAAATGACATGAGACACCGACAAATATCAAATTCAGGCTTGTGCATTTAATTAGAGTTTGCATTAGCAGCTGCAGTACTTTATTTCAAAAAAGGCAATAATAGCAGTGATTTTTCTCTGACAAACACTACTTAAAAAAAACCCCAAACCAGAAATCACTAGGAACTACTTATGACCTGAACAACATTTTTCAATTAAATTAATTACTTTTTACTAGAACTTTCTATTAACTTATTTAATTACGTAATGTGTTTGGGGGTGCTGGCTAAATCTGCACAGTGAAGAGTGGGTTTCACAACAGGCGTCAGCACTTTAAATGCATCAATCTGTGATCTTTCTGTCTACATTGGTGGCTGTTCACCAGGCTGAAGACAGTTCGCCACATCCATGCTGTGCTTAAGAGGAAGTACGCTGGTGATCTCTGCTGCCCAACTGACCTGAGGCACAGACGGCTCTAGACTTACTGAATTTTGAAGCTTGCACTTGTTCTGCACTGGGAAGGGACACAGTGCAAGGCTCTTTCTGGATCTCAGCAAGAAAGAGTTGACAACAAATGACATAATAAAACAGCCAGTTTCATAAGGTAGAATAAAAAGGGGAATACAGATAATGAGTAAATCTTATGCCACTTCAGATGCTGGGAACCTCGTGTTTATGCAGCATCGCTGGACCCTGGATAGATTTTCCTATGGCATGCTGTGCAGATCCCATCTATGGAAAGGTTCCTCCTTCCTCCCATACTGTGGTGTTTGTGCAACTAAAAAAAACATATACCTTCTCCTGAGAGGTAGGAATGTTACACCTGTCATAACCCCCACCAGTGTGCAACACAGGCCAGCACAGAGCACTGCAGCAGATTCCCGTACAGTGGCTACTCGTGCTAACACATGGGCATCTCAAGACCTAACTATGAGGCCCAACAGAGCAGACATGGCTTGCCGAAGATCCATAGCTCCTTCAATACAATGTCTTCTGCAAGGCTCTGAATACAGTATTAAGTTACTTAAATCTGTTCAGTGTCTCTGTCTCCAAAAGTCTCTGCAATGTAGGCTGAATCAGCCTCTTAACATTAGCTTGGGAATGTATAAAACTCAAAGCCTTAAATTCACTGACTTAAGTGAAAAGATCAGTTGTCATTTAATAAACCAAAGTTTCTAGCCCACAAAGTGCAAAGTCAGATCCATGAAAGAAGAACCTCAATGATATTATTTTGAAAAATCAGGATTTTTAAGCCAGTCATGATTTTGAAAGACCAGCTCATTATTTTTGAAAGCTTGGGGTTGGCAATATTATTTCTCTGTTGCTATGTATAAATATGAATGGGGAACCATAATATTGTCTGCTGAAAATTTTAGAATATCAAATTTTCAGTCTTCTTCGTGTAGGAAAAAGCAAATAGGACTATGGAAAGCCAAGCCCCATTCTGATAAAAGATCCTCCAACCCTCCTAGACAAAGGTTTAGTGGTCAGGTCAGCTCCCCTGAGGTGAAGGAAACCCTGACATAATGCATTTCCTTGTTTAGATCAAGAACTTGCCTCCCTCATCAAGATCACAGACCAAGGGCCTTTACCTCCCACACCCGAACTTACTCATCAGTAAACTATTTGCTATCCTGGCAGAAATTTGATGAGAAATTCCAACCTGGAATCTGTGAAGCTTTTCCTGATGAAAGTTTCATTGAAACTAGCATGATAATTCAAAGACTTCTATCTATCAGTTAAATTTTAGAACAACCTTCTAATAGAATAAGTAGGGAGAAAAATCCAAAACCAAGGAACTTTAATTAATAATATGATGGATCTTGGTAATTATATGAATGATATTATGTAGCACCGGTTGCCTGTGATGACAACGGACTCAATTCAGAGACCCACTGAGTCCAGAGGCATGTGTTATATGAAGAGTTCTCCTATAGGAAGTTTTCAGTAAGGTGTCATTTTCATATTAAAGCCAGGTTTTGTCAGAGTGTCCTGGACCATTGCCAAATATTAATTCATACTGAGAGTGGGATCCAACATCCTTGACACTTGTCTGGCTGTGCTCTCAGGAGAATTACCACCCGCTTACATGCTGAGAGCTTCTGAAAAACCTGCTGATGTTGACTTCTCAGCAGGCTCAGTCTGCATCTCTTCTCCCTCAGAAAATCCTAAATGTAAAGTGAATGTCTGTGTTTAGTGACTTTGGAGCTTTCATTTCCAAGATGAAGAACATATTTCAGGGATGCGTTTTCCCCCATCATCCACACACCTGTGCATTTCGGAGACACTATTACGGATTATTTCTTAGTGCTGTTGACTGGAGAAGGAAAAGATGTGCCTCATGTCATGCATCCAGCTCATCTCTAGTAGTCTGGATTTTGGGCACTGTTTCTTTCCTGTCATATAAGTCTACACAGCATGCTGCAGAGCAGAGGTATTCAGTGGAGTTAAAACTAATTTAGGTAGTCTAGCTGAATCAGTCTAGACAGAGTAGAGCAAAACTTGAGCTATGTGCTTTCACAGATAAACTTCTACTTCTAGCTCATGTAGAGACCACTTGAGTGTTTGTACCTTGCATTATATCCTGAGTGTGCTGTCAGACAAACCTGTCACTGTGCGGATAAAGCATTAGGCTTTAGAGAGAGAAGCTACACTGCAGTCAAGAAGCAGAATTTCAGCATATGGAGGCTGTCTGACTGCTTTGATCTGTATTGTTGGAATAGCAAGGTGATGATGCAGCAGTGTGTCCTTCAGCCATTGGACAAAACACCCAGAATCAGTACAGACCATGCATACTTCATACATACCTTGGCATCTTCCTTCCAGTAGATATCTGAGATGTATGACACCTTGGTATAAAATAAAAGTAGATCAAATGTTTTCACATGCTATCATTGCACCATTCGGCTACAATATGGACATGTTCATAGTTTCATTCCTCGAATAACTTTATAAGCTGTTTCTTGTTGGAGTCTGGACTTATTGCTCTTCCTCACCAGAATGTGAGCTAATATTTGACTGTGGCAGGCCTAGAAAATGGAAAGCATTTGAACATTTACCAATTTTCTCTTCTCCTCACAGCTCAGGTACTACTGAAAAAACAAAGGCCATCGTCAAATGGAAATACTGAAGAGTAAGTCTTTCTCTGGACCAGAGCTAGCACACAGATGCTCCTGTCCTACACAGGAGCTGTGAGAGGATGGAGTATGCTCAGTCGCCCCTGTGGCCCCTGTGTGTTGGCTCAACCTGTTCAGACTAATGAGACAGTAGGACATTCTGTATGATGATGGAAAGCTTCAGATAACTTAGTCTCTAAACTGAAATGATTTTCCAGTGAACATCTGTGAACAGGTTTTTTACAAAACTGAATAACTTGGCCAAAACTCCAGATTTTCAGAGGGTGGCAAAAGACAAGCTCCCAGCTGAGATGGCACTCCCTGGCAAATATCGTATTGCTCTATCAAAGCAGAGGGCTTGTCTGTAATATTGTTCTAAGAATTATTTTAACACAGTGAACCCCATTTTTTTCTTTAGACACTCTTCGTCTTTAGAAACTATCCTTAAAATTTCAAATATTACTACTGCTTCTTTTGTCACACTGTGGCAGTCACACAACATGAAACATTTTTGCTCAGACTATTAGCATTTGGCAAAGTTACAACATCTGAAAATGAGGTCTTATAATGGGAAGCATTAAATAACTATAACTCACTAAGCAGCTCTATCTACATAAGCTCAAAAATACAGCTGTAAAAGCAGGAAAGCTCTCCTCAAATACAGCACCAGGTTTCCATGTGACTGTACTTTTTATCTTAGCTTACACAGGGGCAATGAAGTCATTGGAAGGTCAAATGACCCACCCAAGGTCACCAACTGGCAGTCAGTGACCGAGTCACTATTGCAGCCCATGGAAGTTCCTGGCTCTGAGCAAAGTACAAGGTAAGTGACACTAAGGTACATCTTCTCTCAGTTTCCATTATGTTTCTAATCTCTCTTCACTACAGTAATGAATGATAATGAGTTGCAATCTTTTCTCTGGGTTGTTCTTGCTGCTGCATCGGTGACACTTATTGTTACAATAATGATATAAGTGGAGAAAAAAATTGTGCTAAGTGATATTATGAATAAGTAAACCTAAATAACTTACAAAAAAGAACAGCAGTTGCAATAACTTGTTAGAAAGAACAATCTTACTCAATGTGTCTGTATCAGGCAGGTCACACTCTCCTGCATCCAGAACTGAAAATACTGTGGAAAAAATGGGCATGATTCAGTAACCACTACTTATGTAACCAAGCCTTACTAATGCAAGGATGGACAAGGACAGGTACATAACTGACCTGATGATATTTACTGTGCAAAATCAGAAACTCAGTTATCCCAGCACTGAGGAGCAAGCATTTGCAGTTAGCAGCTGGTCAATATTAAGCATTGCAGACTCACAGGGAACCAATTTTCAAAAATGCTCAGTGGTCATAACTCAGGTTAGTTTTTTCAAAAGAGCTCAACGCTCAGCGAAACTTCTTCAAAAGGCAACAGATTTTCAACACTGCTCTGCACTCAGAGGATCCCACTGGGCAGATGGTGCTCTGTGGAAGCTGTTGGGTGCTGCATCCTTTACCAAAGTCTGATTCCCTACCACGTGCACATTGTCTGAGGAGGAAGGGAGAGAGAAGAAAGTAGGAAGAGCCTTCAGCTGCCCCTGTCTCTTTTTCTTCCATCCATCCTTCTCTTAGCCCCTGTCTCTTCTTCCCCTGCTACAGCACTTGCACCTTCAGCACAGTTCCAGCTAGAAAGAAATAGCAGCTCGGAGCTGGGGCTGAAAAATACCATGACTTAAGAGTATGGGTTGGGGACAGTTTTGGGGAGAGGTGGATAAAGACTGCAGTCAGCAATGTTGATCCCCTTTGGTGCTAGTCTCAAAGCACGTCCCATCCGTGTGTGCTTGTAACAGTATTAGCAAAGTTGGCAGCTGGTGAAAATTCAATAGCAGTGGAATCCTTTGTGTATTTTAGCATGAGAATATTCCATATGTTTGATGCTATCCCCTTAATCGTCTTATGCAATATTCGGGATTTTGCTTTTCCTTGGTCTGCTGAAATAGTATGACTTGGTTATTTTGTGGCTAGCTGTAAATATGCATGTGTGTGTGTGTACAGTTCACTATAATTAATTTACACTATATTTGGTTAAATTTTTTTCCATCCCCAATTTGTGATTTACATTGTCATCATTCCTCTAATATCTTATTTTGAAAATTTAACTACTGGTTTCCTTTCTATTTAAAATTAGCATTTGATTCCTACAAGGACACAAATATGAATCAACTCATAAACATAACAAGTCCTGGAGGGAATGATGAGTCCAACTGGATGCGTAGAAGTCCTGAGTGTAAAGGAGAGGAGTAGCCAAAAATTCATATGGTATGGGAACATCCACTGTCTGTAAACCTTGGATCCTCCACAGCATGTGATGTGTGTCGTGGGGTAAGGTGCAACTTGAGTCACTTATGTTTATGCAACTCCTTTCATCTATGCTGTGGCTAAATCAATCCTCTTCCTGAAAAACCCAACTAACTTGTTTATTAGCTTTTGCAGCTGTAGCAAACATTTTGCCATGACTTAGATTCAGCCATTGTGCTGCTTCCGAGAGAAATTATACTAAAATAATATTTTTTATACTTAGCTACTTGTTTCCCAGGTCTCATTTGACAACATCAGTCAGAAAGCCTGTTATCTGTTTAAAGGAACCATTTATTACAGTCACTATTTTTCTCCTACACTTTGGGTTAAGAAAAAAGTTTAAAATGAATGTGAGATTTTTAACCTTTAGTTTGATAAAGTCTGGGTTATGAAGTAGGATTTTTCAGTGGACCACTGTGGTAATTAAAGTTAGCACTTCTAGTTTAAAGCATGCTGAAAGCTTTGAAACACCCATCCTCTCTCTATCCATTCACGTGTTATAAAGCTTTAGCTCTTATGAAATCCATTATAAAAGCTTTGTTGATGGTTTTGGTGGTGCTGATCATATCAGGGAGAGCCCCACCAAAGTGGTCAGGCTGGAGAATCATGATCACTTAAAAGAGAGCCATGATGAGAGTGAAATTGCTGCTCTCTACACTTGAAATACTTACTACATCTGTACTGCTGTGTGATACCAAGTATTTCAAACCTATGAGAAAGGGATCATGAAGGTTCTTCTTTCATGAAGGACAGTTTCTGCTCTTACCATAGTAAGCAGCAAGCAGAACTGCGTAAATAATAAATTTGCTGAATTTTTATTGTTTTTGTGAATAATCTGTATAGCAGCTTTTGATTTTCTTGAAGATATTTGTTATTCTAAGTAGTTTAATGCTACCCAGAAATATTTCTGGTCCTACAGATTCGTTTTGAGTATTTGATGCATGTGACTGGACCTTTGCTGGTTAATTTATCAGCTACATCACACGATATTGTCTCAGTTTCTATCTGGAATGAGTATAATTTTTCAAATTGCGTATCTGTTGGGAACACAGTGTTTCTGAATTCACAATTTGTATTCTATGGGTATACTGTAATATTCACTTAACATTCGTTTTCCATTAATGTTTCACATACCTTGTACTGGTTACTAACATGAAGAGACTTTATGTTTCCAAAACTCTTCTTGTGATGTATTGGGGGAATTCATAAAGCTGTTTTGACTACAGACCACTAGTAGTTTGCAAACAGAATTTTTCGGGTCTCTTCCAAACTCCTCTCTTGAAACGCCTTCTGCATCCTCCACAGGCCACCATAATGCTGCTCTCAAAATTCATATTTAAACTGAAATGTCTTCTGAAAATTAATGCAAAAAGAGCACAAAAAACTCCAGAGCGGTGCTTTGTCTGAGCCCACATTCTCGTCTATTTTGGGAGGCATTGGCCCAGCTAGGGTCAGCAATTAGGAGATTACTTGCTTATTCTAGAGAAACTTTAGGAGAAAAATAAGCCATCAGCTTTTATGAGAAACCTACTTCCAGGCCCTTTCCAGGCAGCTGGAGGACTCCTACTGCTTTTCTTCCAGCATATTGGGTATATTCATTTTGCTTCTACAGACAAATACTGGGAGCTATAAAACAAGCAAATTTGTCTGTCTAGGCATCTGCATTTAAGATCTATTCCCACGTTTTTGTCTCTCTTCCCTGCCCCTGCCAGGAGCTCTCCCTTTCCTGTGGTCATACTGGTACATATGGCTCGGGAGGGCAGTTTCCCTCTCCAATTGAATTTAAGCAGCAACAGCTGCTGGATGTTGGGCTGGCAATGCTGGAAGTGGCTGTCACCTGCCGTCCCCATCAGCCCTTGGTACCTATCCAGTGCCTGGAGATGCTGCACACCTGTGGGGAAGGGGCAGATTGAACCACCACCCTATATGTAACCCTGGGACCCCCAGCCGTGGTTTTCAACTATATTCTGGGGGATATGGGCCATTCACGACTGTGGCTTTCCAGAAACGTGGCTTTGATGGGGCTGTCATCAGCCATCTGAGACAGCCCTTCTGGGAATGTCATCAGAGCCTGGCAGTTTGGCAGACGTACAGAGTCGCTGAAGTACCTGTGGAAGCACAGTACGGGGAGCTGGATAATCATAACGCTCACAACACTTCCACATTTTAATCATGATATGCTTGGTTGTAAAGAGAATTTCAATAGGGCTGCACATTATTCATTTTTAGGGAAGTCTGGTGGCTGCAGGAATCCTAAATCACAGCATTTGCTTCCTGCTTGATGCTAATTTGGGCCAGTTCCAGCGAACGGAGTTCCTTTTCCATTGTGTCATTTAATTACACATCTCCTCACGCTTCTCAGCTAGTAAAAGCCTTAATATATGGCCTCTTAATCTAATACTGATCTATTAAAAACTACACTCAGTATTTTAAAGTGTTAGACAACAGATGGAATTGACAGTTTTAATAGGTAGCAACTAACATCATCTCCCAATCTACACCTCTGTATTGGATTTCAAGCAACTGATATCACTGTGGACATGTGCAGATATGGGGCTTGCATTTAAAGTCAGAAATTCAATCAATAGCCTGTCTCTCAACAGAGCTTACTAGATTATATCAGTTAGAAGTGACCATCTGGCCTAATCTTGGGAGTTCTGAGATATCATGTAGATCTTTTTCACTAATGTCATTTTTATTTGGTTAACATTAATAAACTGTAGCAAACATTGCAAATCTTGCACTCTGAAGCTGTAACTCAATTTTTGCCTTTTACATGAGACAAGTCAAACATCTGCTTCTCTAGAGGGAACGTGTGTGAGAGCGAGCAAAAGAAAGATGCAATCGCTCTGAAGATTTTACTGTCTTTCTAGGTGTTGTGAAATGATGGAAAGTGGCAGTCTTTTTTATTTACTGAAAGAAAAGTGTGTTGCTAAAAGGTATCCAACAACTAATGTGATTATTTCTGTGAATACAAAATATGGAGGGAAATATGAAGATAGCATTCTGAGGGTTAAAGTTTCAGAGTATTCTATGACCGCGATAAAAGAAGAACATACATTATATATTCATCTACCAGATTTATGCTACAAATAAAGTGTAACTTTTAATCTGGTACAGTCAATATATATCACAAATCTGTGATCAGCCATTTAACTCTGTCATAGCCAGAATGTGTAAACCCTGAAAAGATTTTTTTAATACCAGAGTCAAGAACATTTTCTTTACTTGCGCTTCTTCGTTCCTTAAAATTTAATTTCAAATTCTATTTTGTGTTTGGCTGAACAGCAGTGCTATTAGAAGTTTAGAAATGCTCTGTTCACAAAAAAGAAAAATTAAGGTCAGTGTCCCAGGTCTAATTATAACTTTGTACACAAGCGGCACAACAGTCATTCAGTTATGCAAATTATTGTCATTGGATTTTGCTCTTGCAAAATAAAAATCAGGAGTGATTTAGAAATGGATCTGATATAATTGTAACCCTTGAAATTCTGGAGATTGTTCTTTTTGGCTTTGACCCATTTCTGATGATATGCTGGAAGGTAGGAATGCCCTACAGAGGGACCTGGACAGGCTGGATCGTTGGGCCGGGGCCAACTGTATGAGATTCAACAAGGCTCAGTGGTGGGTCCTGCACTTGGGTCACAACAACCCCATGCAACCCTACAGGCTTGGGGAGGAGTGGCTGGAGAGCTGCCTGGCAGAAAAGGACCTGGGGGTGTTGGTTGACAGACGCCTGAACAGGAGCCAGCAGTGTGCTCAGGTAGCCAAGAGGGCCAATGGCATCCTGGCTTGTATCAGGAATAGTGTGGCCAGCAGGACCAGGGAGGTGATCGTGCCCCTGTACTCGGCACTGGTGAGGCCGCACCTCGAGTCCTGTGTTCAGTTTTGGGCCTCTCACTACAAGAAGGACATGGAGGTGCTGGAGCGTGTCCAAAGAAGGGCAACGAAGCTGGTGAAGGGTCTGGAGAACAAGTCTTACAAGGAGTGACTGAGGGAACTGGGGTTGTTTAGTCTGGAGAAGAGGAGGCTGAGGGGAGACCTTATTGCTCTCTACAACAACCTGAAAGGAGGTTGTAGCAAGGTGGGGTTCGGTCTCTTCTCCCTAGTAACAAGGGATAGGATGAGAGGAAACGGCCTCGAGCTGCGCCAGGGGAAGTTTAGGTTGGATATTAGGAAAAACTTCTTCACCGAAAGGGTGGTCAGGCAGTGGAACAGGCTGTCCAGGGCAGTGGTTGAGTCTCCATCCCTGGAGGTATTTAAAAGACGTGTAGATGTGGTGCTTGAGGACATGGTTTAGTGGTGGACTTGGCAGTGCTTGGTTAACGGTTGGACTTGATGATCTTAAGGGTCTTTTCCAACCTTAACCATTCTATGATTCTACGATTCTATGATTCTATGATCAATTGAAATTTTAAAAATTTCAAACAGCGAAGGAGTGCATCATGAAAGCCCATAGGTGGGAAGGGGGAGAAGCAAGACAGGCGACATTGCTAAAAAGAAACAATGCAGGAAGAAACTGTAAAAAAAAGAATATCTGGGAACTTCATTAAAGTAGTACCTCTCATGGGGTCCTGTTGCAGGGAGCAGGGGATAGGGACTGGATTAGAAATCAAAGATGTATGTCCTTCTCTTGACCTAGGTACTCAGAACTGTAAGAAGCTGGGCAAGCCATTTCAGTCCTGTGTGCCCTTATTTCCCCATTCAAAAATTATGAGAATGATTGTCACCTGCCTTTATTTTAGGACACTATCATTTGTTCTATCATCTAATGCATTCTAAAGAGCCAGACTATGTTGTTATTACAAAATGTTTCACTTACAAAATGGAACTAGCTGACTTTGACAAGAAAAAAAAACCACTCTGCCTCCCACCAAAAAAAATCTGGAATACAGACAAGCTCCTTATATCCTCAAAACAATAAGAAAGGATAGAATTTCAGTGGTGTTATTGTAAGAAGAAAATTTCAAAGCTGGAAGGAAAATAGAACCTGCAAAAACTGCAAAATCAGGGAATATTACCCCTGACAAGTTAAGTACTTTTTTTGGAAGAACAAAATTTTGGTGAAGACTACCCTTGAAATATCTTGGATATGATTTTTTTGCAAATAATATTTTATTTTTCTAGTTTATTTTCCTGTTTTATGGTGAAAGCTGGAAAGCTGAAGTGGACTTCTGTTCCTGATTTTTTTTTGGTCAGCCCTCCCTCTCAGAATTCTTATTCAAAGTATGCAAAAAATATTGTTTCTTTCAAAATACATAACAGGCAATGCTACCATTTTTCAGCCAGGTCTAGCAAGAGAATGGAATATTGCATAGCAAGGAGACTCTGAAGACGTTGGTTTTTTTTTTTTTTTTTTTTTTTTTTTTTGTTTTGTTTTGTTTTGTTTTTTGTTTTTTGTTACCTGTGATTCCAGCAAAATCCTGAAATTATCACTGGCCAGCTCTGCTCTTGAGTGAAGATGAAAATTTTGCAGTATCTGTTTACAAGAAAAAAACTAAATACTTTTGCAGGAAGAAAACTCCTACATTTATCCATTGCTAGTGGTTTAGTGACTAGTAGCAGAACACAGCTAATGGCTTCTTCCATGCTAGCAGGCTATGCTCATACAGTACATTTTTTAACTTTCTGTTTCTCACTGTAGTTAATAAATCAGGATGCAGATGAGAGATTCATAGTTAATTTTCAGTAGCTAGCACAGCATGTCTCAGCCTATAAAGTCCTGGAAGTCTTAGGCTGTGAATTCCTTGATACTGACAAGCCAAACAGCTTAGAAATTATAATTATAAGTTACAAGTGTCTTAAGGGTTGTTCTTCTGACATAAAACTAATTTCATGTTTTTATTCATAATGTGAAAGAGACGAGAGGATAGGGCCTTATTTAGATTGAGCTCCCAGAGATATCACAGGCTCTGTGTCCTGATTATAATGGGAAGAGATCACTTACTTCGTTCCTTGTAGCTAGTTGATTCTTTCTGTGTGCTTTTTTTTGACAATCAGACTAACAAAAAGTGGGATTTCTTCCACTTTTCATCCCAGCTTTGTTCATAGGCAGACATCTACTGGTGCCAGTTGTTTTTTTCCTTAATGGTAGTCATATCAGAGTCATATCCCTCCTTGTGAACTGGTTCCAGCTTAACACCTCCTTTTGCATGAGTGATACACACCAGTGAGCACTCTCACCTGTACCATTTTCTTTGGCGAAGCAACTCCCTGAGAAGTGAAGTGAGAAGGTGACACCTGGGAAGAAGTCAAGGAGAAAGCAGCTTCAGAGGGTGAGGAGAGTCCCCATCAACCCATCCCTAAAAGGAAACATGACATTCTGGAGATGACAACTCACTACCCAAAAGTCCTCCAGGGCTTCAAAGCCTGGGGGTGTCTGAGGGGTGTCCTAGGTATGGTCTGGCACCCTGAAGCCTATGACAGCTGCATCACCAGAGCCAGTACCAGTCATGTTTTGGCACGCATGCTGGGATTGGCAACAGCCAGGAGGCCCAGGGTGAACCACAGCACGAACACAGGGCCAAAGCTGATTCCTTCCGCAAACCTCTATGTACATGTGAACATGTCAAGGTAGATGGAGGAAGGCAGGCGAAGGGCTATAAGACAACAGTGAGAGAGAGAATGGGTTTCCATTTGCTGACTGAGGTCTGCCAAAGCCTTCCCTCCCTGCTTCAGAAAATGGATTTGGCTCATGTTCGCTGCTGAGGATTAGGAGTGACTCTGCTGCAGTAGTTGGGTTGTGCTGGCCTCCAAATGCTTAAATAAGCTGCTGTAGTTTCATTGTCAATTTTGCACCTATAACTGAGGATTTGCATTACTTACAGCTCCAGTAATTCCCCATGGCAGTGCAATGTCAGCATCGGCAAATTCAGATATTGAGAAGGTAATATAATTTTAGCTAGGAAAGGTGAAGGTCCTTACATCCTGCTCAGAAAATTCCATGCTTTTATATCTGCTGGACTCAGCCAGATCCTTCTTCAGACACGTTTGAAGTGGGAGCTATCTCACCTAGTTTCAGCTATATAAAATAGGGGTGCCAAGTCTAATCAGGTTGCAAGCTGGAATAATTTTGTTGTGACTTGGTCTTTCCATAGAAAAAGCATTAAATCTCATATTTGATGCTGAAAGGATGGTAAATTAAATGAAAGTTACATGTTTTGACAATTTTTTTAGGATTTCAGAAACAGTTTATTACTAAATGGCTCAAACAAGAATACGCTTTCTGGGTATAGACACAAGTCTTCTTGTGTCAGCAAAGGGCTAAGAACTGAAGGATCATGGAGAAAATATTTTCTTTTCCTCCACAGCTCCTCAAATATAGTTTCATAAGGTCAGGTTTGCAACAGATGAGCAGCAAAGGGACTCAATGCACACATTGGCTTTCTTATTCTGTGAGAGGTTAGTGGGAAATTTCATTTTTCATAGTCAGTTGTCATGTTTCTACAGCCCTAATTTGCTTGAAAAATATGAATCCTTTCCCTTTTTGTCTTTCAACATGGAATAAGGAGTTTAAAGAACCTCATGAGAGTTTCTGCATTCATCCAAGATTAATTTAAAGAGGACCACTGGACGTGTTGTTTTCTGACATAAGGTCTACACCACAGAGAAACAGAGAATTGTACGAAGTTATTTACAATATTTACTTGCATGTGGTACTGAACCAAGGCATGGATGAATTGGATGCTATTTTCTGTTTCTGTCCCTGACCTCCTGTGCAGGCTTGGGCAATTTGCTTCAGCTCTTTGGCTACAGCTGTGGGTCAGACCACAGGACTCCATCCCAAACTCACCTTGCACCTTGTGTGTGAATGCAGACCTGTGTAAAGGTCCATGTTAGATCTCAATCCAAATCCATTCTGTGGTTATAACAGAGAAGATGAAACTTAAGCTTGACTCTTTTGGGGAATGGACGGGATACTGAATGGCTTGAGCTTTGCTAGGCCACCTTCTACAGGTGTCCTGCAGTTAGTAACGGAAATGCACAGAGCTGGGCCAGGGTTTCAGCCTCTGCTGAGTCAGAGCAGTGCAAATGTGAAGTTTCACTCCTGATAGCTTGTCTACATTCATCTATTTGGACAAGAAATCTTTGGGGAGCAGGTGCCCTCTCTTGCTATCCCTTTATACTGTGCCATATTGTTATTATCATTATCATATTATACCATAATAAATTATTATTCATATTAATAAATCTGATTTGCCACACCATTCAAAGTTGTCCATTATCTTGGGTTGTCTTTTTCGGTGTTACCTTTCACTTTCTTTTTCATTTTGGCCAGTGCTCTATTGTACTTGTGAATCTTGTTTGGATTAGACTGTGATGCATGTCTTGCTGGGCTGAGGCAGATTGTGGATGATAAATATCAAAAAAAACCAACCTGCAGCTGCTGGAAAATGCACTACAATCTCTGTGCTTGCAAAGACAAAACCCTAGGTCAACTGATAGAAGGGTTTTCAAGATATTCAGCAGATAGACTTTGTAAGGGAAATGCAAATCAAGTGTAGGATATGTTTGAAAGGATTTGGAAGGATTTGGTTAGTTCATTACATTGAGAGACCAGTTGGAAGAGAGTTCTCCTCAGTTCAGATTAGTTTTTGCTCACAGAATCTTGCTTTCATATCCTGAACTGTTGGTCCTTGCTGGGCCTATTTTCATTAATATATTTGGAACTTCTTAACAATAACAGGTGAAAAATCGCTGGGAATCTTATACTGATCCCCACCACCTTGAAGAATAACTTTTCTAAATATGAAAAAATTATCCTTATTATTTGCATTCCAAGAGAGAGTAAAGTTAAATTTGTTCAAAAGAAAGTGTGCCAAGCTGATGGACAATATTAATTTAATTTAATATTCATTTAATATTAATGCAAGGCCAGGAAAGGCCAGGAAAGGCCAGGCCAGGCCAGGCAAGGCAAGGCAAGGCAAGGCAAGGCAAGGAAAGGAAAGGAAAGGAAAGGAAAGGAAAAGTCTAAGCCCTCCTTACAGGGAAAAGCCCTCAAAAGTGGAAGTAATATAAGGATAGTTCCTGGGTCTAGAGACTTCAGTCTAAAGTAGTGAGGCTGGAAAAAAGTGGTTGAGAGCTGGGAACACAGGTTACTCTGTTGGGTGGAGGGGGCAATTGGGAAGGAAAAGTGCTACACAGAGGGAAATGGAAATAGAAGAACAGAGGAGAGGACAGGAAGGAGCTGCAGTAAGAAGATGAGGAAGAGAGGGAAACAAAGGACAAGGAGAGAAGTGCTTGATGAGAGTCTGTGTTTCTGCAAAACTTATAATTAAGAAACCTGCCGACAAGTTCGGACACCACATGAAAGGCCTATCTTCACCTTTGTGCAGATCACCCTCCTACATCTCTAGGATGTCCCACAATAGATCCAGAGGTGTGCTTAGTCCTTAGGTTATATCCAGCCCAATCTGATCATAACTAAAGTGGAATTTAACATATCCCACAATAATGTGCCTGACAGCCCAACTTGATATATATGAATGAAACAAGATCACTGTCTCCACTACTAATAAATGTTCAAAGTGTAGGATTTTTGGTGGAGGTTAAGGAGAAATATATACTGTATAGCATTAATTGCATATCTTTCAAGCACGAAATGCTGATATATTATGACTTTTAAAAAATATATGACAATAATATATTGGATACATTGCAGAAGAAAATTATGTCTTTACCTTGAAAATCTACTTTCTCTGACAAGCTGATGTAATCATTTTAGTGAAGGAAAAGGGCTGCAGAGAGGAAACCTGCAAAGATTCGAAGGTTAGAGATGTTGAACAAAAGGCTGAGGGTTTACTTTGCATGCAAATAAGTAATTCATCACAAATCCATAAACCAATTAGTAATGAACTAATGATATTGCTTAACAACTGTATTTTTGATTAACACATAAATAATTTAGGTGAGTATTTCTTTAGTCATGCCAGTTTCTGCTATTATTTACTAGCCTTGTCATGGCTGCTCTTAGATCACATGCCCCTTATAAAACATTTTCCAATCTATTGTAAGGACCAGTTTGTTTTAATGCGCTCAGTTAACACCGCTAGAGCTATTAACAAGCTTATTAGCATAATCCATTGTGATATATCATTGTATAAAAGTTCAGCTCCACAACTGAATGGGACTGGGAAATGGCTTTGAAGATTTTATGATACAATAACTATCCATTTGATAAGCAATTAAAAAGATACTCTGAGACACTAAGAGTGAAGACAATGGCAACGCGAGGAAAAGAGGAGGGGTTTGAGCGCAGAAGCTGCTGCCTGGTGTGGGAACCGTGTG
Source organism: Platalea leucorodia (assembly GCF_965183815.1). Taxonomy (NCBI): domain Eukaryota; kingdom Metazoa; phylum Chordata; class Aves; order Pelecaniformes; family Threskiornithidae; genus Platalea; species Platalea leucorodia. Next base: position 74,682,168 of record NC_138824.1, read on the forward strand.
AGTGAGTTGTGTTTCTCCTGCTCCTTAGTCACAAATTGCACGCTGCTGCGGGTCTCTCAAGCTCCAGTAACAAGTTGGGTCTGACTTTGTCTTTTTAAGCAAGGAAAAAAAAAAAAGCAGTTTAAGGCTCAGTATCTTCTGCTAGCTCACCCATGATCAATTTCTCGACCTCTCAAAAGAATGTTTTAATACACAGCTGAACCTCTGATTTTATGCTGGCTTTTTGCTTCTCTTAAATTTCAAATTCCTTTTCTTAGCTGTATGTATTATCCTTAGTGAACTTCTGCAGAGAGAAACAGAATAAAGGTTACTGGACACATTACTGCACATTATTGTCTGAAACTCGCTCTGTATAATATGGCTGAATTGTGCTTTTAAAAATGAACATGCAATGAAAGGAGCAGCATCTTTATTGTCAAAAAAGTAGCTTTTCAAGAAAATGTTGCTTTCTCTGATATGCAATAGCTCTGATATGCTAATATTTCTGTTCAGCTCAGTCCTGATTCTCCAGAGATTATTTGACCAAAATGTCCATTGTCCATATAATAGGAAATATTCATGATACCGTGCACTCACACAGAATTTTTCTGCTGGCTTACTTCAATGTCTTACATACATCAATTAATTCTTCCTCCTGATGAGGAATGGAATGGAAAGTTGATTTCTGAAGGCAGTATATTCTAGTGGTTTGCACAGAAAATTGAGATTTAGTTTCCAATCTTACTGTCACTGCCAGGCTGTGTGATCATATGCAAAACTCACCACCTTTCTAAGACTCAGTTTCCCTGTTTTAAAAACTGGTATCAAAATATCCAGCTTTTCAGAGTCCTTTGACATTTTTGCTTGAAAAGCATTTACATTTTAAATGAAAGTTGTTACGTGGAATGTGTTATCTAAGGCAATAAATTTTAAATAGTTTATCTTAAGTCCCAAACCCAGTTGCATCAAGAGGGGGGCATTATATTTTTAACTGTTTCAAATTTGATATCTTGTTGAACTGTCTTAAAAGTAGTATGGCAACTGAAAGTGTACCCAGACTGAACAATTTCCTGATATATAATTCTCCCTGCAAACAGATTTTTTTGGAGGTAGACACATGAGAAGGAGTCCAGCATCTTTGGGAAAACAGGTCAGAGAGATGCTTCTGCCCACTGCAGAGGCACATGCGTGCATCACTCTTGTGACCAATCACATTAACAAGCTATGTCAGAATAGGAAGGATTAGAATATTTTTTTGGCATTTTCTTTGAACTCATCTTACTAGGACACACTTCTAAAGCTACTTTTGTGGCTGAAAATCTAAATTTTTGGGAGTGAAAAATTAGACCGGAAATTAGCAGTGTTTTAGTAAAACATGGGGCTGTATTTCTGATGTCTGAAGAACGAACACTGTAAGAAAGTGTTCTTGCTGTCCAACCGTGATAATCAATATCAGGCACATTTCCTCATAAAGGCAAAACTAATTCTGGTGGATGGAATAGTGTTTTGCATTTGCTGAATGCAGAGAACACACAAGAAAAATAAGTCCAACAGATAACGTAACATACTCTCATAAGCTAAAGAACTAGTCCAGAAAATGTACTGCTTCGGAGCACTGAGCTATATATATTTAATATCAATATAGAAATCATGCTGTGCTAGCTAGAGGTGTGAGCTAGTGCATTTTAAGAAATTATTTATCCGACTAGAAGTTGTGGACCAAAGTCAGCACAGCCACTCTGATCAGTGGATACATCCACTGGGGAGTTCTCCAGGCACAGGAGAAATTTGGGATGGCTTTGACTGGGCAGGGTGGCTCCATGGTGCTTCCCCTCCTGATGAGGGTGATCAGAGCTGCTGAAGTAAAGGACAATTAGCTGAATCTTCTCCAGGTTCTGGTTATTGACAGCTCCTGGGGGAGCTCCTTAGAGCTGCTCAGAGGTTGTTGAGGAAGAGTTGGCCTGAGACTGCCCCACTCACGTTATGTGCTGCAACACTTCTGCACCACCTGAAAATTAGGAAACCACAACGTGGAGTAAAGCCATCTTTGTCTCCTGGTCCAAAGTCCAGCATCCTCTGAGCCTCCCTGAAACCTGAGGACTCAGGCCTTATATATCTATTTGTTTGCCAAGAGATTGGGTAATATATAGGGTGTCATCATTTTAAAGCGGGTTCAAACTCAAAGCTGTGGGCTTCATTTGAGTGCAGTGTGAAGTATCATATACCTCTGGCCAAGGAAGTGCAGCTCATTTAATAGATAAATTGAGATGACAAAAATGGCACAATTTAAATATCAGCAATCAACAGGAACAGGGGAGGAGGGGAGAGAGAGAGAGAGAAGGAACCCAGCTTCTTTTATTATAGCCATCTTAGTGCTTCAACAACAGGTAGCAGTATTACATATTCCCTTTCCACTTTAAAGCTCTTGTAATTTCCTTCCTCGTGTCGGGGCGATTTTATTCATTGTTTCCTTGCAGCAGTGATTGATGTTCTGAGCTGCTAATCTCTCTGAGTGATAACTATTTTCATGTAAGTCCATGAGTCTATGACACAGGCTGCTCGGCCAGGGCTACTGCTGACTACTTATTTTGTGCCTCATTTACATTTCAATCTTGGCCTCATGAATGTAAAACCTAGGCTGCAAATTAATAACAGGAAGAATATTAGACCGCTCCAGAGTGGGGGAACAATGCAAATCCACCAGAGCACAAGGCTTTACCATTGTGTTCCGGGAGGGACTCATTTATTGGCCGGCAGTGAATGACATTACAGAGAATGGCATATCCAGAGTGACACAAATTTATTTCTGTCCCCAGCGCTCCAGTATATTTTCATAGAATCAGGGGGCTATTTGTCTAGGGACAATTTAGTTTCCATGAAAAATTTAAATGGTTTCTGTGGAGATAGTGGAGTGAAATTTAATTTGTTTCTCATTTACTACAGCAGGTATGAAAAGGAGAAAAATTGGATGTCTGATGGGCTGAAATTGGTGCTGTCCCTCCCCACTATCCCCAAAAGGCCTGTGGGCCTATATCATAGAGATTGAGCAAGACTACCTCATCCCTCCCCTTAGAGAATGGTAACCTTAAACCAACTTACAGAAAACCTTTGGGGAGGCTGCCAATCACCCTGAAAACAACATTTCCATCGATCCCCTGTCTGTGTGATTTATGGCTTCATTTTACGGTAATTGAGAATTAGTGAGAAGATTAGCAAGGCTCAACACTTCACCTTGATATGCACACTAAGCACCGTAATTTGTCACTAAGGGATGTCGGACACTTTTTTAGTTACACGGGGTTCCCATCTAATTGAATTTGGGGATAACATGGAAATTAATTTGACACAGGAAAATTTTGAATACAGCCATTTCCTCTATTGTAATGCACAATACCGGGATGCATTCTGGGGCAGCTATATTGATCCTGATCACTTTCAATTGTGGCCAGCTGAAGGATGGAATACACTAAATCTTATTTAAGCTCATATGAAAGCAGTTCATCTGCAGCAATCTGTGGCAGATAAAGAATATTACCTTTCATTTTGTCTGACTGCATCAAGATGAAGTTTTGAAAATTTACTTCTTGCAGCAAATATACCAAATGTCTAAAGTCAACAGTTACAATTCAATTACAGACCAGCTCTTGTGGGCTGTTTACAGGGTAATTTGCTACTTAGGCAGCAAATGAAAATACTAACTATACTCTCCATGCATAGAGAAGTTACAGCACATGGAGAAGCCCCAAGGAAAGACAAAGAAAAAAGATTCCAAACTTCTCGGCAATTTAAAGCACTGCCCATTGGATTAGTCTTGTTATAGCTTGAGTGGTTTCATACACAATCATTTTTTGTTTGTTACTGAGCCATCTTGTGGGAAGTTTATTTTATCTTGGTTGCTTAGCATTAGAGTCACAAAGATGGGACACAGTGCAAATCTTTTCATATCTGAGAGGCACTCTACCACAAGACTTACCTGCATTTACATTTCTATTTTATTCCATCTTTATTTCTTATAACCCCCCTTTATGCTGTAGTTTACCCTTCAAATAAGGACTTTGGTTTCAGCAAACTGCTTAGAGAGATTATTTCCTGAGAAAGGTGCTCCCTGCTGTGAACAGGAGAAGCAGATCTTGGCACTGTATGCCAGAGGGTGTGTGGCTGGGATATTTATGGACGTTCTTTACCAGACCATCTGGATTGCTTTGTTCGTATCTGTTTTAGTGATAATTGGCCTGAGATGAGCTGTAATCAAGATATATTATTCATTACCTATCATTATTACATGATGGATTTTAATCCGATCATCATTGCATTGCTGTTTGGAAAGACTTTTGAAAGGTTTAATGGTAATAGTTTAAACCTGTTATTTATGCAGCCCTATTCAGTGGGCATGGGTACATACCAGCTACTCTGGACAGTGCGGACATTGTCCAGTGCACAGGCATCAAAGGGTGGCACTTAATGATCAAATACATAGATGTGGTCAATAGGTCTAACCTGGAGTTCTCAAGATGTGGTCATGCAACTTGGAAGAAATGCTATGCTGAAAGCTGTCCTCATTCAAATGCCAAATTCCCTTGGATTACTGATGGCAAATGACAGTTGTCAGCACTTTTACATCCCAGAGTGCTCAGGTCTCCCATAGGCATATTATTCAGACTCAAGAGTTTACCTGCAGGTAGACTTCTGCAGGAGATGATGAGTGGCAATACTGCAAGAGGTCAAACTCTAGAAGTGACATTGTGATTTTTACTCATTTTATTGCTAGAAAAGTTGTTCCTCAAACTAGTAATTTGATGAATCTTATTAACAATATACATACTGCATATGTAATTCTCTTATCGTATTTTAATGGGCTGTTTTCACTAATGTAATATAAAAGGGTGCTAACATGACATAAATGTCACTAATATAATAAGCCTAAAGGAATTTGGATCATGTTAGCCAGGGTTTGCTTTCATATTTGGATGCCTTCTGGACCATATTAGAGAAATAGAGCTCTCAGATACAATGAGAAACATATTAACATAATAAAAAACTTACTAATACAATAAAATATACATATTAGATTTATAGGACAAGTTATGGCATCTAGCAAAAAAAAAAAAAGAGTAGATTTTTCTTCCTTTCTGAATGGCAAGCAGTAAGTCATGTTATAGTTTTCCATGCTTTTGTGTCTTTATAGTAAAAGGATTGGTTTTACTCCATAGTTTCTTTTCATGCCTTCAAGTGTACTCACTTAAAGATCTGTCCATTCCAAGGCAAATTAGACGATTCATATTATTAGGTCACAGTCCCACAGATATTTGCTTCTTTCCTATGCTAGGCTGAAAAGCTGTAGCCACTATCTTTTCTCTACCCCAAAAAAAGAGAGAAGAGAGAAGAGAGAAGAAGAGAAGAGAAGAGAAGAGAAGAGAAGAGAAGAGAAGAGAAGAGAAGAGAAGAGAAGAGAAGAGAAGAGAAGAGAAGAGAAGAGAAGAGAAGAGAAGAGAAGAGAAGAGAAGAGAAGAGAAGAGAAGAGAGAAGAGAGGGGAAGGCAAGGCAAGGCAAGGCAAGGCAAGGGAAGGCAAGGGAAGGCAAGGCAAGGCAAGGCAAGGCAAGGAAAGGCAAGTGAGGAAAAGACAAGAAAAGACAAGAAAAGACAAGACAGGACAAGAAGACAAGACAAGACAAGACAAGACAAGACAAGAAAAGAAAAGAAAAGAAGAGAAAGGAAAAGAAGAGAAAGGAAAAGAAAGGAAAGGAAAGGAAAGGAAAGGAAAGGAAAGGAAAGGAAAGGAAAGGAAAGGAAAGGAAAGGAAAGGAAAGGAAAGGAAAGGAAAGGAAAGGAAAGGAAAGGAAAGGAAAGGAAAGGAAAGGAAAGGAAAGGAAAGGAAAGGAAAAGAGGAAAAGAGAGGAAAAGAAAAAGAGGAAAGGGAAAAAGAAAGAAATAAAGAGAAAACAAGAAAGAGCAAGAAAGAGCTAAAGCATGAAAGAGTGAAAGAGTGAGAGAAAGAAAATAAGGACAAAAGAAAGAAAAAAAAAAAAGAAAGAAAGAAGATGCAAACCCATGAGTATTACAGTAATTTTGCCTGAAGTAAAAAATGTAATCATGTGTCTGAAGCCATATCATCTTAGGCTCTGATCTTAGTTTTCAGAAACTGAGAGTTATATACAAAGGGATTCAAACCAACTGTAGGTACCTCCAAAATTACTGTCCCCCGCACCTTCACTCTGTGATTGCCCTAAGGCTGCAAGTGCTTCTATATCAGTCACACTGTGGTCTTTGACCATGATTTCCATGGGTGTTGAAGGTTATACTTCTGTGTCTTGATCTCAACACCAGTGAGCATTTTGGTCCCCAAACCCCACCAAAGCAGAGGAAAGGGCCATTCTTTCTCATTTAACTCCCTTGAGGGATTTGATACAAGATTCAGCTCTTAAAATGCAATGGTAGTTCACACTTTCTTTTGAAATACAGCTCTTTAAAGTGATTGCTTAGTGGCCAGAACCTTCCCAGGAAGTGGGATTTCTGGTTCAATTTCTGCCTTTGCCTGAAGAAATTAAATCCCAAATCACTCACCTTATCACAAAAATACTGGCTGTTCTGTTCATGTGTCCCTGGACATGCTGAATGCATTTTCTAGCCAAGAGAGAGCAAACCCGAGTGTTTCTACCAGCTGGACTGGAAATGGGTCCATGGGTAAGGAGAAAGAGGTTCACTTCTATTTTCGATTTTATACACTAGATCCACTAGATTGGTCTCCATTTTTCACAACAATGAAATAATAGCTTACGTATATTTGTCCAGCTCTGCTCTAAAGATTTTTATATTTATAGTGTAGCATTAATCAATGTGTCTGTCATCTATTTTATTTTGACATCTTCCCTAAAGGAGAGCTGTCTTTAGGAGGTTTATTCAAAGATTTAAAAATGTGTATGAGTACGAGTGTCTCTGTTTATGTTAGTAAAGATGATGCCGTTAGTAAAGATGGTGCCTTACCCTTGGAGTGGAAGGTGATGAGCTTTGCTATGGTGTTTAGTTCCCATAAGATATTATTCCTCAGAGTTGGGATGGCTGCTGAAAATGTGCTGACAAGTGGTAGTGAGTGGTGCAGACAGCTCCCTTATCCTAAAACCTAAAGGTGTATTTTTATCTTCTTGGCCAGTGCCACCAAGAGACTTACAGATAAGGACAAATTCTTTTAAGATGGTAATCTAATTAAATCCCTTGGAAGAAGTAGAGCACAGGGACAAAATAGCCATGGTTGCCAGTGTTGCTCATAAAATGTGGTGCAGTGTCACTGTCAGCCAGTGTTTCCTAACTCCTGTGTGGTGAATTACAGCACTTTGCTGTAGTCTAGTTGAGGAGGGCCACGACTCTCATGTTCTCAGTTTTCAAGATGAGTTGGAGTTCAGATAAATGCTCATGAGTGCTCTGATTTGAAAGCCTGTTGTTAAGATGGAGTCTCAAAGTGATCCTATGCTGGTGGGCTTATGTGAACAACTGTAGTTGTATTATTTTCCACCAGAGGAGATTGAACTATGGCTGCAGGCTTTTAAAATTATTTTCTTGTACCTTTCCTGTCTCTTATTTCTCATCATCACATGGTGGATCCTAGAGTATAAGTTGAGATGAGCTCTCTTGTTCAGGCACGGGACCATCCAGGTGATTGTTGTGTGATTATTTGTGATGAAGGAGAGGTAGATCTGGATACCACATATAATGATTCATAATGCTGTAAAATATTTTAAGGCTCATCTTGAACTTTGAGTATAACATTTAAGTACAGATTTAGTACTAGTTTGGGGCTCAATTCAGTCCACATGTAGCTAGGCAAAACTCTTTTTACTTCTGTCAACATATTTCAATTGCTGAAGGCCCACTATTTTTTCAAGAGTCTTTCCTGATTGTTAGTGTTTCATCTCTGCCATGAATGAGCATTCATAGGGGATTAAAATTAGCAAAGGAACCACAACTGTGGCTGATGTTATTCCAGTTCTGGAATAAAGCGGCCTAGGTTTCTTCGCTGCTTCTCCTTTCTTTAGGGCTTTGATTACTCAAATTAAAATGGAAGAGGTCAGATATGTGTCATGATGAAAGATGCTAAAGATGCTGGTGGAACTGGAATTCTAATAGCCATATTGGTCTTCCAACAACAAGCTCAACTGAAAGCAATAAAACTGTTGTCTCCTCCCCGCCTTTTCCCTAACAGTCCTTCATAAGATGTGAATTCTTGAAAACATCTTCAGATTCCCAGACACTCTTTTGCACACTGACTATCCTGAGTCTCTCCAGTTAGGGCACTGCACTTCACGAGCCCTGAATGTCCCTGTTTGCTGGGTGGTATTTAGCACAATCCAACAGAAAATAGGAGAGCAGAAGTACCTGGGCCATCCCTTGCCAATGCAAATTGTTGAAAATACAGGGACTGCAATTGAGTTGCACTCTCCCTTTGCTTGTGAAGAAATTAGCCGTTATTAAAAATAACTCTGCAACACTAGACCAAAGACATGACAATCTATGGGTCAGAATGAAAGAACAAAAGGTGCAGCAGCAGAAGGAAGTAATGGCAATTAGAAGCAAGAACAAAACTAACTTAGGAGGCCTCAGAGCTACAATGGAGTTAATGCAAAAAAACAAACAAACAAATCAAATGCTTTAAACAGAAGAAATTTGCATAAGATGCTCCTTAAATGTAATTATGGAATGGGATATAATTTATCATCGTGACTAAGGACTTCCTCTCTCCGTGCTAAAATGTATGGAAGGGCTGTACTTCTGTAATTACTACTGCACCTGCCCAGGAACAAACACTCCTAGGAGTGACATTGGTTTGAAAGTAGAAATGATCTATGATACCTGAAAGGATTTTGTCTCCATCTGTTTCAGTCCATTTCACTAGATCAGGCTTCCATGCCTCTCCCAAGCTCCAGCCTCACAGCACCGCAAAGACACATGTCAGACCTGGCTTCCCACACACACTTTGCTTTCCACGGGGCGTGAAGGGGAGAGTGTCAGCTGCCGTGGGCAGCAGGCAAGCTGAGATTCTTTGAGGGACCTAGTCTAAAGTGGCTTCTGCCCTTCCCTCCCATGGCTACAGTGCCACTTGCCAGAGAAGCTGGATATGGCTTTGTTCTGAAGGGGAGGGAGCAGTAGGAAGGGAATGGCCTGGGTAGTCTCCATCTGCCTTTTCCCGCTCTCCCAGTTTCTGCTGTGGAGAATTCGGGTCAGTTATCTCTCTGCTCTACTTGAGAGAAAAAGCTAAAAAGAGCCCTTTTGTCCCTTCAAAGAGTTTCTCAGATGAGTAAGAAGCTTCAAGCAAGAGCTAAAATAATCAGGCTTCCAATACTTTGGATGAAGACAAGAGTTAGCTTGAAAATCTATTATTAACGATTAGTTTTCTATAGGTGTTCAGATTACGTGAACTTGAACAATGACTCAAGTCTATAAATCACCAAACCTTTACACCTCTTGAGATGACTTCCAGTGCTCCTCAGGTTCACAGCAGATGTTGCTGCTTTGTTTCCCTGTGCTTTGCACCTTGATTTTCTCGGGGACTATAAAGCCACCATGTGCTTGATGGTAGCAGGCAGAGGGGGATGGGGTTGAGCAGCAGGAGAAAGCGTAACTGAGAGACTGATAGAGACATCCTGACAGCTGCAATGGGTCATCAATAGATCCATCACACCAGTAATTTGCAACAAATTTAACATACATCACTTTAGTCAGGCCACGCTGTATCTGTCTTGTCACAGCATCAGAGTGAATAACACTTAAATCGGGTGTCACTGCTGACCTTTCTGACCCTTGAATTGACACTGCTGTTTGAGCTTGGCCTAGCTGGCAGCAGATGTAGGGAAGATTAGTACAAAAGGTGGCGGGTGCAAAAGGAGGACAGAGCATAACAATACAGCTTAACCAGGCAAACAAATGGGATCTCTGGATTTTCTCCCAGTCTTGTTTTGCTTGATGAAGTGTTGGCATTTATTTAGACCTACTTCCAGCATTCTTTAGTCACAATTTTAACTATGTATATATTTTCCATTCTGATTGATTTAATATGTATGCATGTATGCATGCATATATGTATGCACCAAAACTTGTAGACTTCAGGGTGACCACCACGAAGACTAAAGTCCTATAGAAGATGTAGAACACAAACAATAGTAAAACTAAACTGCCCTCTTCTGTGTTTGAAACATGAGACCCAGCCTGAGACATGAATGGCTGCTTTGGTTTTGTTGCCACTTTTGGCATGTCAGTGCAGACCTAGCCTTATAGGAAAAGATGAAGCCTCACAAAAAAGTGTGTCTTAGGAAGACAGCAGGAGAGATCAAGAGCCTCATCAGACCCTGAAATCCTCTGATAACTTGGGGCATGTTAAAAAACCCTCCTAGACTAACCTGGGAAGAACGAAGAGCTGCCCAGCAAGCACAGCCAGTCTGGAGCTTGGGGAAATCTCAAATCTGAGGACTGATTTAACTTGGAACCTGTGAACAAGACTCACCAACCAGCTAGATGACATATTTTCATGCAGCCAAGAGAAGCCGTTTCCCCCATTTCCAGTCTTAATGAATACCTTCCATAGACTTCTACAGTTGTTTCTACAGACTAGCATGGAAATGACTACAGACCTGTTAAGTCTCTCTGGCGCTAGAAACGAGACACCCTCCACAGCCAGGCAGAGCCAACTGAGTCTGCTCAGCATTTATTTTTGAGTCGCACACGATAGAATTACACGATTTGTTTGCTCACCCGAAAGGCGCTTTAGAGCCATTCATGGTATGTGTGCGACTGGATGCTGGGTGGGCTTTTCCCCTTCAGCCATTCATTCATCCTTCTAAACAAATACGTGGCTATGGCTTGAATTTAGATTTTTTTGCTTGAGCTATTGTTCTTAAATATGTGATTTTTAATTAATGGATTTTGAATAGTAATAAAGGAAGAAGCTGTCTTTGAGCAGGTAATTGGAAGTTACAAAATTAATATGCATATGACTTGTATAATAGCTTGTCCTTTTTTTCTGACAGTCTGCTTGATGTTTGATATCTTGGTTAAACTGATTTATCACATCACTAAATATCCCTCAACTGGAAGAGTAAGAAGCTCTTTGATTATTCTGTATGTCCTATAATGTTCATATTCACTGAGTATTTGAAGGTGGAAACATATCACAAGTGACAGAAATAATAGGAAAATTAGAAAAAGTTAGAGAAATTGCTGCCTCATGCAAGGGAAGACTTTTTTTTTTTTTGCATTATTGCTGCTTTTTAGGAAAGGCTGGTAGAAAAACAGAAGGTATATTTTTAGTTAGTCACCAAGGATGTTAATCAGATTCTACTTGTCTTTATTGTTTTCTGAGTATGAAGCTGACACCCCAGACACCCTTTGACACCAATGTGAGCATTTCCCCTGTCCTTCCCAGGAACAAGACTAGGCTTCAAAGGATTTGAGTTAGGCGGTCTTATTCACAGCTACTGAGGGCAGTTTATAACGTGTAGTATCTTTAGAAGGAATCATGTGCCAAAGTTACGCATGTTTATAGTCTTTTTATAATTAACAACAGAATTGGTGTACACTGTGTATGAATTTCTGTGTTGCTTGGGCAGAGAGAGGCAAGAAATTGGAGGCAAATTAGCACCTGGCAGACCATGTTTCAGTCAGGATTCTTGGGACTGGAGAGCTGAATGGAAGCGCAATTGCACTGGGAAGGTGAAGACCTCTGCCCTGTTGCCCAGCTGTCCCATGGTGTGCTGTGGAGATGTGTCTCAGAGAAGCTGGGTTTCATACAGAGGTGAGCACAGGGCACAAGTGAGTTTATCCACATACAGCTCGTAACCATGGATGAACTGGGGTTAGCCCCAATAGGGAGTCTTGGTTCTTGGGATAAAGTAGCTCTTTCCATTTTGCATATGTGTGTTCTCTCCTTCTTTCAACTTGCCCTTTAAAAAAAGTTTGTTTTGTAGTGATCTGTTTGCATTCTGCTTAAAACTATTTCTTCCCTCATTAATTCTGATGTAAAAGGAGGAATGAAAAGAATGTGCTTGACAAAGGACCTTTGATGTGTATCTGTATATTTGTATCTGTGTATATGTATAAGAGAGTGCTAAGGTATTGCCCATCATCTTGCTTGTTCTGATAGGTGTTAATACCAACACCCTTTATTGTTTTCATGGGAAATTAAGCTGAAAAATTACAAAGGGAAATGATACAGACTGAAACTTTGCATGGAGAACCATTCAACTGTGGCTACACCTTATTTCATTCTCAAAATACTTTACAGATAAGTTTTTGGCTCTGAGTTTGCTCCCACGAGGTAATGGCATCCTTTATTTTCACACTTCACAAATAAAGGAGACCGGGACTCTATCCCAGTCTCTTCCTCTCCCTTCTCGCATACAAAAACAGAGCTTCTGTAGGCACAGCCCTCTTTTGCTTAGAAACCTGAGAAGTTTAGCAGCAGTACTTAACAGAAAAGGAAGCCAACTTTACTTTCACAAATGCAGTGTGAGGTAATGGTCATGGTAATGCTGTCGTGCATACCTGTAAGGGACACAGCCCACCTGGGGAAGCACTTTCCTTCTGAAGCCTGGCACCCCAGCATCCCTCCTCTCCTCCAGGGGAAAGAACAAGGAGCATGGGCTGGTCCTGGTGGTGACTCCTCCTTGGACAGCCCTTTGGCCCCTTGTTGCTGTTGGCAGGAGAGGCACTCGTGCCATCCATGCATGTCCCCACCAGCCTGAGGGGCTGTGTGGGATGGCTGGGGGGCCACAGCAGTGCAGGTCCCTCCCTGCCAAGGACAGGGGGACAGTGTGCTATCACTTTTCATCCTTCTCCTGGGGCAGTGCATTGGGGAAGGTTGCCAGCGGGCATGGTGTGGGTGCTGAGGTGCCAGCACCAGTGATAGCCCCACTTCAGCCACCAAAGGCATTGGCACATCCTACTCAGCCCTTGGCAGGGAAGGATGACCATGCAACCTCATGCATTTCTTAAAGCCTCATGGGTGCTAGGCTGTTCCCACTGGCTTGACCTTGCTTATACAAATGTCTCTGTTCTCCTGTTTTCTTATCAGTTGTTTAACCATTCATGTGCTGCCTTTCAATTTTTTTCATTTCAAATTTTTAGCTATACATGGTTTAAAACCAGAGGCATGGAAATAACTCCGAAGTGTAAGTCTCCTAGTGGGTTGTTCTCTGCAGCCCCTCTTTGCTCTTTGCTACCATGGGGACAAATAAGGTGAAGTTAAAATAATTGTTTGGTCCAATTTTATGTGACTGCTTAAGCCTAAAATTAAAAGATGCATAAATAACTTTCGCATGTCGAAGTCATAAAGACTTCATGTCTTAGTTTTCAAGAGTTTTAGATTTGCAGTTGCTAAATCTCCCTGATTTATACTGAATACTTCCATATTAAAAAATAATAAAGGTGTGCTAAGACTCTTTCCCAATAATAAGTTTTATTAGGTACATCAGGTGCTACAGTAGCATAGATATACAGTAGTGTACGTACATTGCAAACAGCATCTTATAGTATCAGACAAAGAGAACCTTTTACAAACCCCATGTCTCTAATTTCATTTTAGAAAATTAGATACTCAGAATTTTGCATAAGATAACTGTATTACTGGGATGCAATTTGGCCCAGGTTTCTAGCTTTAGTGCATGTGGCTCCTTAATAAAAAGTGTCAGTTAAAATGAAAATACAGCTTGGGTAATTAAATTTAATTGGATCTTGTCACTTTAAATCCTCTTCGTTTTTGAGTGTTTCTACAGAATTGCAGCTTCTGGTTTGCTAATTTCTTTATTGCAAGCTGTGCGCTGAACCTGACTGTCCTATAATAAAGTGGGACCTTGTTTTTGTAGAGGGCTTTGAACCATGACTGTAATAACAAACAAAAGGAGGGTGGGAGCTAATTTATCACCAAAAGAAAACCTCTCCTTTATTTCCTACATGTTCAGTTAGAGAAAAATAATGGGTCTGAATTTATTAACTCTTTAATTTTCTTGCCAGTTGAGCACCATTTTGCACAAGCTCTCATGAATACTATAGTACGATGCTATGCCTGTGACAGGTAGCAGCAGCAATTATCATACTTTTTTATATCAGAATTGTTTGGGCAAGCAATAGGGATTAGGTGAACTGCAGTATTCATACGTAGGTCAAGCAAGGTGCAGGCAGCCACAATGCAAATGATGTGTACTGCCTGCCAATAGCCACCGTGCTGATTCGGAGGGATCACCTTCTCCAGGGTTGAGAGGTAATTCAGTTTCTTTATTACACATTGCACATGCACAGCATCCAAAGGCAAGGAAGATTTAAGTGCAAGTGATGAAGACAGAAAATATTGGCCATACCAAGAGACACATCATAAAAATGATCAGTCTGTCACAAATTGTACAGCTGCTAATGCTCATATTTCAAATTAAAGCCAGTTGAATGAATTTGTACACTCAGGTTTTATACGTGAAATGCAGTATCATTACATCCTTGATTAGAAGACAGGTCACTTAGCACCGACATCACAGAACGATTAAAGATGTAAGATTGTCCTTCACAGCACAGTAGTGGTCCCTTGATTCTGTGCTAAAGCAGATGGATATGATATAATTACATTTTGCAAAGTGCTGGCAATAGATGTGTCTCAAACAGGAGCGTTATGCCAATGTAGTCAGTGCTGCTTATAACCTCTTCAGGTCCAGAGGTGTGCCTCACATCTTATCAATACACCTGGGAGAGGGTCTCTGCAACCAGACACAGAAGGCTCTGTTCGGTTGTCCACACACAGGAGTCCAGGGCTATTTGAGGTGCCTGATGTTACATGAGATATCTGCAGAGGGCTGGTGGACCTGGGGCCCTTAGAATGAAATTCAGAGCACAGATGAAGATGTGTCTTCACACATTGGTGTCTACATGTGAGGTAGGTGCCTAAATGCCTATTTTTAACTAATGAAGCTCTAGCGTTTATTTCAGCTGCCCACAAACAAGCATCCAGTGGCAGATGGGATGTTGTAGCTTACTCCACCTGACCTCTACCTGCTGGTCCAGAAGGGCATAACTATCACATGTTCCTGTCTTATATCTGTCTTGATACTCCAGGAGAGTTCAGCTGGCACTAGTTACCTACCTATGATTAGGCAACTAAATCTAGGCCTAAAGATCCATTTGTTCCATAAAAAGAGCTCACATACAGTGAACTGTAGCTGAACACTTAAATGTGTCTATAGCCTGAAGTCATACACCTACTATTTTTGCAGACCAGCTCCTCATACAGGTAAAGTTCACACTTACCCCAGGAGCACCCTGGGAGCACCTGGCGCATGGACATGTGGCTTTTCCCATGCTTGGTCTCCCTCTCTGCTGCGCAGTGACCAGCTTGCTCCCCTGAGCAACACCTTGTGGGGGCCAGTGCTCCATTATTGCCTTCTCACTCATCTGCTGCTTGGTCCCAAGGCAAGGCATCTCATACCAGCCCGTCAGGACTTCCTGAAGAGGTAACGCTTGCCTTACCTGCATGCATGGCTGCATTAGGACATGAGATCTGAAGGAGGCACCTGGAGGCAGGAACAACACATCATTTCTCAAATAGGTGGCAAGCACCATGTTTGGAAGATCTGCTTTTTCCATTCACTATAGCTGGAACCTGGATAACTAGTTTGTAGTATTCATCTAAATTTTAGATGTCTAAATTGATGTATGTAAGATGAGATGAATACTGTATCATCTGTGTTTCTATATTTTATTAATGAAGCCACAAAAATTCTATCTGCTTGAAATAGTACTGTTAGATCAAGGTAGGGATAAAAAAACCCGGTAATTAGTTATAAGGATCAGACTCACTATAAGAAAATGTCTTGGCTTGCTCTCACTGAAAATAGTGGCCAAACATCCCATCAGTTTCAAAGAGCTGAGAATAAATCCTTTCACGCTGCTTTGAGGAATTTTAGTGTTTTATAATTTTGTTAGGGAAGCACATAAGTAAAGACAGTGTTATTTCCATACCTTTTTTCAGCAATTTTTTTAGAGCCTCTGGAAAGTACTAGACAACAAAGATCTCTTTAAAGAGACTACCTGCTTTATTTGTATGCAGAGCAGATGAATAGATGGATAAAAGTAATATATGATTTCTTACAGCCATCACTTAGCCCATATGATTCATCAAGCTGTAGTAAGTCTGCTAGTAAGTCTGGATACTTCTTTTTTTTTGGCACATTTGAACCTTAGGATCCAGACTGAAATTGCAATTCATTTTGCAGATGAACTGTCAATTCTTAATTTATGAGAATGATAGATGGATACAATGGGTCTCATGTTCATTGTATGACAGGAGACTCAGAGGATGGACAGCACAAACACTTTTTGTGTTCTTGAGTCATTTTGACATAATTTTTTGCATTTTTTCCTGATATTCAAGGTATGGAAACTCATTCACAATGGAGTAACATTTTTTAAAATTTTTGGATTTCTCATGTAAATGTTGGTAAGGTATTCCTGCAGTTTTTCTTTCTTTTCCTCCAAAAAAAAGACAGACACATGAATACTACTTGACTTTCATCATGTTTTGAGCTCCAAGGTTATTTGACACTGATTGGAAAACACTGTCTTGTATTTTTAAGCTTTGGAAGACAATTAAGCTAGCTCCACTTCCTTTGCTGGTGTAAGAAATTTTATCAGACATCACTGACCCTTGGTGGGGACCTGATCCACCTTGTTTATGGTTTAATATGTAGTCCTTATTGAATCCAGTCCTAGCAAATTGGCCTCTAAAAAAGGGAAAAATACTGTACGCCATAACCAGAAGTATGGCTATACAGATTAAACTGCATTAGTAGCTACAGTACTAGAATTAATGCTGTCTGATTAATTTGACCATTTTAGTGAGCAATGTCTTTTTTTCTGTAGTGATATATGGCTCCTTAAGAATATATGATTACAAACTTACAGATTGTTTTTTGTGGCCTTATCTCTACCTCTTTGATCTTTGAGGGTTTATAGCAATCTTCTGCTAAATTTTTGTATCATAGTGAGAGTAATTACTTTAAATTTATGGATGATTTCTGATTTTATCACTTCTGTCCTAAATTAGAAACCATCTGAATGACAGTTTAAAAATCACAATAACAAATCTTACTTGACCTCTTCATCATCATCATTTAATACAGACTCTTAAACACACATTTTTAGTATCTGATTGTTCAGCACTTACACACATTATCATGAAACATTTGATTTCAGGAACAGCCTTCTGTTGGGAGTAGGGGGAGCTGAATACATATGTGCAAGAGATTACACAATGGACTGCCCGAGATCTCAGGGGAGAGTCTTGGTGACCCAGATGTTTCCTTCTGGCCTTGTGTTTTTATTAGGCCCAGCATCCTCTTTTGGGTCCAGCAATGCTGGATGTTACTGTTAGCCCTTGTAACTGCTTTTCTGTAGAACAGCTCCTGATTTCTGCCAAGGAGGAATTCATGTGAACATCCCCATTTTGCTGCAGGCTGGGTTCGCTTGAACAGGCGGTTGTACCTTTTAAGCTAGTCAGTCTGACCTTGTCTACAGTGAATGAGGGAGAGTAGGCAGCTTGCTGGAAGTGCTAACCATCTTCACAATGGGCAGAAATGAGCGGCCACTAGCAGATCTCAGTCCTGAACAGAACTTTTGAAACTTTTGAACTAAATTAGTGATCTCTCATTCATACAATTAGTGCCACTGACTTCCATGGCACTATTACCACCTGTGAGAGTACCACTTAACATGATCCTACGAGTTTCCTTCCCAACCCTTCACATGTTTGAGACACACCAGACCTAGTATGCTAGTTACCTCCTGATCTCCCTGATAGCTCTCAGGAAGAGAAAGAAAGTGTCTCCCTATGAGACATGGCCCACCTCCTGCTCCATTGCAGTACAAAGTAAATTTGCTGTATGGCTCCCACTGGCTCGCTTGGTTTCACAGCTTGAACGTCGGCATACCTAGCAGTCTCCATGCCAGCACAGCCCTGTTGCTGGCAATGTAATATTATCCAGACTGAGAACTGTACTTGAATAGTTCATGAGCTGCATGTTGCTCAAGTGCTACAGGTTGTCCCCCCTTTTGTGAGCCAACAAGAAACTAAGTTGTAGACCTCCTTTGCTCAGGTCACCTAAAGGCAAAAGTCATTATATCCCATCAGCAATTCCCTGAGCCAGGTTGTCTGTTACTCTTCATGTAGGTTGAATTCAGTGACAGCTGCCAAACATAACTGGCAGGACACGCTTGCTGCATGCCAAAAGGAGTAAGTGCCCTGCAGTGTTATATCAGCATCACTGGTGGAGCTGTGGAATCCAGCTGGGTCTGCACTGCATATGAGTATGTCTGAAAAGGATAATTTTGCATGACAAACGTATTCCTTGAATGTTATCCTCTATCCACTGGGACAGGAAACCACCTATCCAGTCTGGGCCATGATTATGATGTTTGGTTTCCTTCATGCAGCAGCTTATGCAATTACTGTGTTTGTACCCTTTGCTCTTTCTGTGCGTGGCTCCTTAATAACTTTGGAGGCCCCAGCGAATTTCAGCCATAGCTGACAGAAGGGAAAATATCTCAGAGATATTAATTTCCTGTAAGTTTAAATAAAATAGCTATATACAGAAGAGAAACCTTCCTATAGAGTCCACTGAGGGAAAGGCTCGGTCCTTGTTAGACACCAGAGACTCTGAGCAAGAGAGAAATATTGTGAATATCCCAGCTGTAGGACAAGCTTCAGTCAGCTTTTGCCCTTTATAGTCAACTAATAGATCGGTTGTGTCACAAATCTGCAGGAACTCAGACTTTGTTAGCTGTGTTGTTTACCAAATTATATCTTTCTGCATCAACCTTCACCATCCACCACAAGAAACTTGTGTGGCAATCACAGGTGATGGACATATATATTTTTGCAACCCATTTTCTTAAAAAAACCCACTTTTCTTGGGTTTATTTTTGCACTTTGGATGACCCTTTTGTAGCCCTTTTTTCCTTCTAACTACCTAAAAGACTTTGGTTGGGTTAATAATTTGGTGGTCAGCCATTTAGAATCATTTCACGTGTCTTCTGCGCTGCTTCCTTAGCCCAAGAGTGTCATGTCAGGTGGTATTACAGATGATGTGCATATGGAGAGATGGCTCCATGCAACTCTCAAGTGACCAAGCAAACCCAACAACAAAGAGCAGTGTTCTTCCTTTCACTCCTAAACTTGAAGACTGCTAACAAAGAAAAGGGATTCCTATGCAGGAATCTGGGATGGAAGGAGGAAAACCTTAAAGAAAAGAGGTTTAATGCTACATAGAATTGCCAATATTTTCAAAACTAAGGTGCGGAACATGGTACACAGCAGGAATGGCCTTAGGTTGATCTACCTGAGTGGACCTGCACAGCGGCTTAACCTGTGCGGACACAAACCCTAAGGCAAGCTTGCACCTCCTTGGCTGCGGGGCTGAGTAAAGGGCCATGTAAAGGCCTGATCCCTCCTGGGGGAGCTCCATAGAAAGAGACAATTCACTCGACTATCCCACAGGAGCAGTCACTGTGTAGATGTCTCCTGTGCTGGCCAAGGCCACCTGCATCTTCTCTGAGCTCCCTGCTGAGCTGTTCTCACGTGGCTTTACCAAACAGATGGCTTTTCTCAGGGAGGGATTCATCAGCCCCTTTTAAAATAAGGACAACACACAGCAGCACTAGAGGTTTTGTCTTCTAAGTGACTTGCACCCTTTGATAAGATAATGTACTGGAAATGTATGTCACTGTGATATTTCGGAATGGATAAATAATGCATGACTCTGGCAAATGAAAGTTTTGAACTCAAGAGGAATCACTGGCATTTTTTAAATAATTTAGGAAGTGTTCATAAAAGAGAAAAATGAGGAAAAGGCCTTTAATAAATGTCACTTATTTGGTATCATAACCTCTTTAGAATGACTGGTATTTTTTATTAACTTCATGTGGATATAAATGTATTTAAATGTGGAAGTACCTGCTTTCTTTGCAAAACTTGGAACCATTTCTTACAAAAGAAGAAGTTCTCATTGAAGTTTAAAGTGTAGATATTCAGTGGCTACTGGGTATTTAATGGCCAATACTGATAATTATTATTTACTTATTCAGAAACACAAGTATTTGCTAGGTTACTGAGAGCAGTTAATAGAACCCATGACAGAACTGACTTCTCATTTTTATGCTTTTTACTTTGTTCTTTTGCTCATGTCATACTTGCCAAAAAGTGACCATGCTGACTAATGTTTTATAGAACAAATTCAATATCCTTTGATAACTCTAGCAAAAACTGTTTACACGGGTTAACTCAGATGGTTAAAGAGACTAGAATACTTAGATAAAACCCCAATGGAGTTTCTTGTTCATGAACTAAATCACTTGAATATGGTTTTATAGCAGTTGTCTGTCTCTTGCTTTGAAAGTGCTCCTCTTGGGTGCCTATGCTTAGTGGTTTCTTCCTCACCAAACACCTTTGTTTGCAAATAACTTGCAACTGAAAGAGTGTATAGTTTTAGGGTCAATGGCAGAAGTCATACAAGGAAATCTACTAGGTGCTCCACAGAGATTCTAGTTCAGTTTCATTTAATTTAATTTTGTTTTCTTTTGTGAAGTTGAGTTTATAGTTCCTTTTAATATTAAGCCATATCAGTATTTTTGACCTCTACCATATCATCCACAAAATCCAATAGCAGTTCTCCAAACAGTCTGATTCAGCCTAAATCATTTTTTGTCCTTTTCTGGGAATTTCTGGTTGCATTGTAGTTAGAAATCAATGTGTTTGGTTCATGTGGCTAGAGAGTGTACGTGCACTTTTTTCTCCAGTAATTTTAGTCCCTTGATGCTTGGTGAGGTATAAGAGGTGTAGGGATATTTTTTCCAAAACATCTTCTTTGGAATAATGCCACTGCAGTAAGTGAAATATGTAGGGGGTTCTCATTTTGTTGTTGATGGCACTAGTTGATTTAAGAATTAATTTCTTGATGCTGTGTAATTGTTCTAACAGTCCTCTTTTTGTTAAGGTTATTGAAAGGTTGTGATGTGGTCCCTCTCATCTCTTTGGCCTTGATCAGGAAAGGTTAGAAACCTGGCTAAAGTTTGGGAATTAAGGAAATTTTCTCCAAGTGACGGTTGAAGAACTGCCGTGTCTGCCTGGGGTGTCAGTGATCACAACAGATTAGTGACTTATCTGAGATCTGCTAGGATTGCATTTGAGTCATCTCACATGAAGCTACTGAGCAGTACTCCCCAGAAATGCTGTTGTAGACTCACATTCAGTCTTGTCTTCCTGTTCAATGCACATGAACATTGAAGTGGAAAGTGCATGCCTTGACTGTGGGGTTTACAGTATGCTAAAGACATCTCACTCCAAATCAGTGTTTGAATTGAAGATGCCAGTTCTGTCAAATGTCTTAAGCAGTGCCTGGATGAAACTGGAGCATGGGACAAGAGTTACCTGGCATAATTTTGTCATAACATATCACTTGTCTCAAGAAACCCCCAAATATTATGAATACAATTAATGGCTTGACGTTTTTATTGATGCTTTTTGCAATGTAAATTTAGGTATATTGATTAAAGAATTCAGCTTTGATCCAACATCTTTTGAATTCAATAGGAAGATTCCCAATGGTTTAAAAGACTTCCCACTGGTTTAAATAACTACGAAATCCTGTTTAAAATCTGATCCTATTGATTTCAGTTACTGTCATATAGTATGTTCTATACCATTGAAAATTACTTTTGAATGAAGAGAAGTTTTTCAGAATGGCAAGGTAATAATTTTCTGATTTTTTCAAGAAAGGAGGCAAGGCACTTTTAGAAAATTTTGTAAACATACAAGCAATGACTTAAGAAAGGAAAATATTTTAATATCATACTTTACAGACCTAATTTACAGGAGTCAGATCATTAGATTTTCTACAACTGATGTCTCGAAGACATTGCATACAGTTTTTAGATATATAAATATTTAGGCATGTACGTGTATGCAAATTAAACTTTTAACAATATCGATCATTTAAGTGCATTTCCTCATAAAGCAAACTTACATGTAAACAATGTTTTGATCCATGACATCATAATTTTCCATTTTATTCAATGCTGTTCATGTCTACTGGTGTAAACTCTGTTGAAGTCAGCAGCATTCTTCCAAAGGTATATCAGAACAGGTATTGTCAGGATGTGGCCCACTCACTTGAGTTTAATCTTGTTTCCTTTAACATAACCTATCCAGCACTAAATATTCCCTGTCCTCCACTTTGCTAAATTGAAAAGTTGCTTTCAAAAACAAATAACGAGCACTGCATGAACACTTTGACTTTAAATCTCATTAAATACCCCATGGCCAAATCATAGAAAAAATGATGTTACTACTCTAATCTAAATACATAAATCATGTATGCAAAAATTATTTCTCATGAAACATATTTGTCTTAATTTTTTTTTTTTTCAAACCTACGTACATATACACACATCTATTACTGATGCAGGTAAGCTACAACTCTTTTTGAATGTGAAATTGAACTAGCAGCCTTTGATCTGAACTACAGGCTGATCTGAATTCAAGAAAAGGCTGCTGCTAAGCCACATTCCCATTCAATCCATTAAACCATTCACTTCCGTGCTCCTCATCACACTGACTCCTAATTTGACAATGACAAAGAGCTCCACGGTGATTTTAAATTTCATAATTTTAATCTGTCAAGTCTGACATTTAATTAGTGCCCTTCTAACCTGTGCCCGCTCACTTGAAGGTTACTGTTGGTTTTCCTTTAGAAATTTTTCCTCTGGAAGAGTGGATTAATAAATATGTACATAACTGGCAGGGATAAAGACAATACACACACAATGGTCTATTAGTTCCAAATCTAGACAGATGAGGTTAATAATATTTTAAAGTGCTGCTTTATTGTATTAAGAGTGATTAAGCCCTTGGCTCAACCCTGTATGAGTTGTTCACTGAAAACATAAAATATAAGGTCTATTAAGCAAAGTCTAGCGAGAATGGTTACCCAAACTACAATAGTACTGTGTTCATAAGGCATACTACAGGAGTGCAAAATTTCTGAGATATAATTTCTTGACTTAGCAAACACAATGGAACATGCTAGGCTCACTAAACAGACTAATTAGATCTTGATCACTAGTCAGTCTATGAGAATCTGCCTTATAGACTAAAATCTAGTGCAATTTAACATTCTGCTATTTCATTTTCTGGAGGACTGAATTCAAATGTAACTTAGGTCACTTGTTAAAAATGAGTATGCTGTTCTTAGATTGGCCTCACAAGGACATAAATCCCAATCACAAAAATATGCCACCATTTGTTAGGGCTAGGAGAGTGGTCAGTCAAAGTCCTCAGGGAACAAACCTCAGCCAAGCTTTCCAGCACCATACCTGACTGAAGTCAGTAACGTATGATGTTCATTATATTGTCACTAAATATTGAACATCTAAAAGTGAAGACAGGAATAAAAGAATACCCTCTCTTAAAACAGGCATTACAGGAAGAACACCTGTGAGAATACAAGGATATCATGAGCCTCTAGTTCTCAGCTTTTCTTCACTCTGTGCCGCAGCGCATACTTTTCAGAAAAGAATGAGTCTACATGAATACTGTTATTTTCTTTACTAAAGATACCACCATGATATAGTAGCCTAACTGGCAACTCAGAGTCCTTCTAGCTCGTTACTGAAGCTTCTCCAGATTTTTTTCCAGAAGACCCAGAAGAAGAAACAAATAACACAAAGTAGTTGTCTTTAAACACTAGAAGTCTCAAAACCAAATTGGATACAGGTTTATTTCCTACCACTTTTACCCAGATTCCTCTCTCAGAGCAGTTTTGCTATGGTTAACTGTTGCTGAAGTTAAACAAGAGTTGCCAAATAAGGCTCTGAGAAACCTTTAAAAAATCAAAATGACAAGAAAAACAATTCACCTTTGGCTTTATTTAATGTATTGGTTTTGGTGTACAGGTTGATATACACCACTGTCTCGGGATTAACCTCTCCCTCTGGATATTGTTCTTCCATTGTAGCAATTACAGGAAACATAACATTTCTGAAAAGTTTCTGTACATTTCCTGAATTTATCATTATTTAGTTAAACAGAAACAGAAATGTATAATGAAACCCAGTATATTATGCCTAAACATTTTCAGAGAATATCTGAGGAAGATCAACTTTGAATTTGAAATAAAAGGA
Source organism: Platalea leucorodia (assembly GCF_965183815.1). Classification (NCBI taxonomy): domain Eukaryota; kingdom Metazoa; phylum Chordata; class Aves; order Pelecaniformes; family Threskiornithidae; genus Platalea; species Platalea leucorodia. Next base: position 74,706,340 of record NC_138824.1, read on the forward strand.
TAACTGGTGTGCACTGTGGCACAAAAATATATGGCCCAAGTCTGGAATTTGTTGTCATCTATTTCTCATTTTCTTCATCTTGGCTCACCAGTTCCTTTAAGAACATTCCTGGCTTCTTCTAGGTACCAGAATATATGCTGTTGCACTCCAATGCAAATCTGCAACTTTCTCTGGGTCTATCAATGCTGCTATAGAATGGAAGACTTAATTGGTTTTCACTAATGCCCTACTGCCCTGTAAGCTAAACATTGAAAGGTGAGGAAAAAATGTTAGTGAAAATGGACTGCAACCTCCTTACTAGTAATTGCAGAGTCCCTTTTCCTACTAGTCTTAGCAACTTTTTCCTGTCTTTGTGGGACTTCCCTGAAGAATAAGATGGCAGTGGTGTATAATGTAGTGTGTTCTTCTCTGTTAATGTTGTCTTCTTCATCAGGATAAGCCACTGAGACTCCGACATGCTTTTCGCATCTCAGCAGTAAATGGTGCTTTTCTACTGTGCTCAGGGAATGAATTAAGCCTTTTTTAGTTTAGGAAGTGCTGAGCAGCATGGTCAATTTTTTGAATGGAATTATAAGTGTATAAAACTATGAACTTTTGTCAGGCAATGTTTCTCAGCTTCAGAAACTCTAGAGAGTTAGGTGCTTCCTCACAGTAGCTTTTAAGGGACTGTATCTCCCACGTGTGAGGAGCGAATTCAAATCTCTCTGAATCAGCACCTTGCAACATTTACTGACAACTCTCCATTTCATTTCTTTATTTGTTTGGGTATAGATTTTCAAATGTTTCTGCTTTCTGTCCTGTTGTGCAAAATGAGCATTTTTTGAAGCTTTAAAAGTTTCACTGGACAGGTATTTTACACAGAGCTCTTGTGGCTCTTCTTTCCCCAAATTTTTTTTTTTCCGAATTTCAAATTTTCTAAATTAGGGCAGTATTTTAAGGAAACAGTTCATCTGGGCTTACTGTTCACGGATGTGACAGCTTATAAGAACAAATCTATGCTTCTAGTGTCCAAGTTAGGAGTTATCTATTTTGTCTGTGACGAAAATATGTCTTTAAGTCAGGTAAGGCTCCTTTCTATCTCCATTTCTGCTGTAAAAACTATGGTAACTTACTATGTGAGCTGGTATGACCAATTATATAACATTATTAATGGAACACTGTTTAATATAATATGGCATAGGGATGGATTTGTTCCCAAAAATTGTGGCACATAGGTTATTACAAAGATCTTAATGTGTCCTTTACAGTTAGGGCTGAGAGAACACATACACATCTACTAAATTATTTGTGACAAATGACTGTCATGAAATGGTGATAGCAATGGCTAAAAATGGAGACCAATGCATTCAAATAAATTCACTTGGTATATGTACAATTTTTCTATATGAGACAGCACGCTGAAGACTACAGTTATTTTCACACCATTGGCCAGACACTAGTTTAACTCAATGCTTGCGAATAATAGAACAGCAACAACTATTTGCTTTGAATGACTTTCATGTGAACAGAGATATTCCCGCTCAGCACACGAGCCCTGACTACTTCTCACTTCCACGCAGTATTATATGAAATGCAGGGATGCCTATCCTGGATGCTCACCAGATGTTCTGCAGGAGATGGTCCTCACCAGACTCATGTTTTAAAAGAACCAGAGACTTTTAGGTGTGTATTTAAAGTGGTTTAGACTTTGAGAGCAGACAAACGTGTCGCAGACCTAGCCAGGTTTTGAGATGGTGGTACTCTTGTTAAACAAATGGAAGTGGAGTCCACAGTTCAGGCCTTCCTACTTGCCCTCTGCCCCATGATTTTCACCCAACTGCTACCCACCTATTTCCAAGAGCAGACAGGGGCGAGCTCTGGGAGGCATATCCCAGAGTCTTTTGTCTAGGGCATTTTATTAGGAGCAAAGACATGAATGAATTAAAGATGTGAATGCACGAATCTGCTTAGCTGAGAAGGCAATTAAAGCTGACTCTCTCACATAAGCAGCTTCTAGCTTACTTCAGAAGAAGAAAAAAAAAAAATTGGTCTTTCTCTCTGCTGTCAGGTAATAATGGCAGGTGCTTATGCTTGAAAAAGGATCCTGGGGGTGGGATTTTAGTGGAGAAAGCTTTTCTTTAATTCCTGCTTCAGAATGGGATCTCTGAAGAGGGGTGGAAATTCAGTTGCCTCTCCCCGCCCTTAGTGTTTCCTATTGACTAGCTCTAGCTCTCTCCCTGCTTTAGTGTCTGGAGTTTTCCAGTCATCAAGCACTGTGCTCTGCTTAGAGCTGAACTTTGGCTATCTTTTCTAGTGTTGCACTAGCAGGTGTACGCAGATGGGCCATAATAACAAGCAATACCCTGGACCATTTCAGTCATACAAGATACATTGATTTATTGACAGGTTAAATGAAATGGAGTAGCGAAACAATACAGATTACGTACAGGAAGAGTGATGTCTTGCTCATGACCTCTCTGTCCCAGCTTTCAGCTGCACGGCAAGAGGGATTTCTGTGCCTTGCTCAGAGATTCATGCCATCTCGCTTCTGCTCAGCCTCTCAATCTGCTCAGTTTTTGCTTACTAATTACAGTAGTCTTAATATCCAGTTGACTATACTTATGTGTCCTTGCCATGGGAAAGTCCAAGAAACATTAGCTTCTGCTTACTTTCTAAGCTTTTTTTCTGAGAAGTTTTGAATCTGTCATCCTTTGTTTGTCATAGCATCACCCGGGCTTTTGTTTTATCTTGCCTCACTTTGTTTTACAGTGTCTTATCTGTGATAATTAGGGATCTGACTGAATTGACATCCCTTTATATTGATATTGGAAATGTAAGAAAGAAAAAGAAGGGCACAACATGTAACCTGCTCACTGACATAAAACAAATTACACATACAAAATGGTGTTTCTCTGTAGTGGTAACTATGGTCATATAGTAGTCTGTAGGTACTGTGGAGCAAGCACTGTGGAGAACTTTTGTTTTATCAGAGATCACTAAAACAATTATAGCTGGGTAAAATGGTATAACTGATGACTGGGTACAGTCTGTTTAATATAGCATGGGTAATTAACTGCTCACTGATCCTTGCATAATTTTAATTTTTTTTCTTTTTTTTTTCTTTTGTCTACAGACTACACTTATATGTAAAAGTAAGCTTTATATAAACTCACTTGTAAACCTGGACATTGTTTAGTTTGGTGTTTCCAAATCTGTAGTGCATGGACTATGTCTGTGAGATGTCAGTGCATAGTTCACAAAATACTTCAGAAAACTAATTTTAAAAACATAGATATGAATTCCCATAGCAATCAAGGCTACAAACAAAAGAAAAGCAGATTAAAGTAATAAAGAAACTAAAAATTTAGTGTAATTTTTATTTGTCTACAGAAAAGGAACAGTGTGGTAACATTGCACAAGACAGCCTGTGGATTTCTTCCAACATGATCCTGTTGGCTTTTGCTCTTTTAAGACTATTTGCGTGGAAAGCTACCTACATGTTTCCTCTGGAATAGAAAGAAAAGAGAGTATTTAAATCAGGCACTCAGATTATATCAGTTCAGAGTTATCCTGAGGTTGACATTCAGATGTATGTAAGAAGCTAAAATACAAATGAAATCCCACCCTATCCCTGTATCCCTGAGCACACTGTATAAAAAAATACTGCAAGAATTTTAAATTTCAGAATCACTGTGGCCCATTAAAAGATGTAAAAGAAAAATAGGTACATGAAATTTCTTATAAAAATTCACAACTTCATTTTCCTCATGGTGGAAGCTTTTCAGTGCCACCATCATGCTGCAGAAGCATTGCTGAAATGGACGGTTAATTCTCCTCCTGTTTGCTTTTTTCCTTCTAAGTAGTCCAGTGGTTGCTTGCCTGAAAAATAAATAGATGGAGTGCTATTGAATCCACAAAGTCGAGGAGAGGATCAGAAAGCATTGCTTGTGCAATTAAGAGTTTCCTACAGTCAGTCTTTATGATTTCATAGAAAGAGGAATACATACTTCCCTCGGGCTTGTCTGGATTTGATAGGGATACTTTCTCTCCTATGCTTTCTCTGGCTCACCGCTTTCCTGGGTTTGTCTCAAATATTCTGAATGTGCAGAATGTCTAATGCATACACGGTGTACTCCAACTGCCTTTTTCATGTAGATGGAAAACCTCAGAAATATTTTTAAAGTTAGTTTTACCTCTTTCTATACGCTGTTTTAACCAGACTCTTGCCTGTTACAACATTTTAGCTTCAGAGTTTAATAAGAATTGGAATTCTGGTTTAAATATCTAAACAGATTTGTTCTATATGAGTCAGCTACTTTTCAAAATATTATTTTCAGCTTAATTAAGCTCAAAGATTTGCTGTAGGAACTGAAGAGTCATTGAAGATTTTTTTTCTTAACAGCCTTTCTAAAAGTAATTTTATATTTCTGATTGCTGCATAAATATTTCTACACTATTATGACTATTTCTAACAATTATTATGAATTTATAACTATTGTGTTAAGAATCAGCTGCAGCACTACATAGAACCTTGCAGTACTGTACCTAAGACATATCACTACTGAAATTATAAAGGTATTAGGCAAACCTGTGCAGATTTGTACAAAGAATATACAAGTTTTGAAACTAGAAGTTTCAAAGAGAAGCTGCTAATCTAAAATTTTTAAGATACAGCCACAATTTACCTTCTTTCATGGAAACATCACCTAGAACAAAGTATCCAACATCTTCTGTAGAATATTTTCCAATCTTTGTTTTTTTCCCTTGAAATCTCTAGTGTGTGAATAGAAAAAGTATTTTCAATAATAATTTAAATGCTGAAGCTGAGGGTTTTTTGAGGAATAAAAGGAAGAAAGCTGGCTTTTATGAGATGCTTTATGGCTCTGATAATACATCCATGCTAAACATATCCTTTCATTCTTTCAAAATCAGACCTCGGTAAATCAGGAATATCTTACAAAGTTCCTTTCCTGAAATAAAGATCATAGTTACATGACATGGGTTTCTTGTACAAGGGCCTTTATTCTTTGAGAAGAAAGTCTTGTTGGCTGTATACGTCTCAAGTGTGTCACTCCCTGCTCTACAACACACTGTGTGAAGGGTATTCACAACTTGCAGTTGAAAGCCCTTATCTAATGCTATAGAAGAACAGCATAAACAATAATCCATGCATACATACATTATCTAAAATAAAACAGAAAACCAAAGGAAAATATAAATGTTAAAAGCAACGTTTTAGACTGTATAAAAATATAAGTGGCTGTTTTGTGGTTAGAGGTGCTATCTTCTTTGGATGTTCTTTGGGGTCTAAATGCATTTTTGGGTAACAGAAAGCAGAAACATCCACTTTTTTTAATTAACAAAACCATTTAATTTATTAGAACAAGTAATCAACTTCTTCCCTCTCCTAGATCAAAAAAACTCAAAGCACCATAAACATATGTTATTGCTAGGTCCTCTTCATCATATCTATCATATGTATAAATTGTTTGCTTTTTAGGATTCTGCAGAGATGTAGCCTGATTTGTAAAGATTTGCCAGTACAAGTTATAATAACTCTAGCAGAACTTTTCTGATATCAATAATCAAGTTTTCTCTTCACAAACTTTTCTTACCAGCAAAAGTATTAATGATTTTGAAGAAAAAAATAAAAAATGTATGCCATGTATTCTTGTTCTCTAGCCAGATTTCAGGCAATTTAATCAAATTCTAGAGATGCCTGGATCCTTAGGAAGGCTATGTTTATGCAGCCAAACCCTGGTTGATACTTTCCATGATTATAATTATACCGTGAATGGAAAAACAAAATGAATAGTTGAAAATAATGTATACAGGTCATACATCTTTCTTGAAATGAAAATATTTTACAGCTTTTTAATTTTTTTTTTCATTTGAGAATGCAGACAAATATGAAAACCCAACAAATATGCAGTTTTACTTTATTCAGGATATCTTCATCTTTTTCTCTTTCTCCACATGTTCCCTAGGAGAACCGTGAGCCCCAGTGATTTGCTGAGGCACTGCCTTTGTCTATTCATGTTAGGTCATCCAGTTGGGGAAAAGAAACAATAATATCTTTCTAATTATCATTGTGGCATCTGAGTGCGTAAGTAGGTGAATGATTACAAACATCAAAACATGATTTGAGAATAACGAATTCCCTAAATGAGCATTTGCAGCAAACTGTTTGCAAAAAAAAATGAGCTGCAATTTGTTTGCACAAGTGTGTCAAACAGCTCAGAATTGCAAACATATACATAAGAATCTTTTGGCTTTTGGACAATTTTTAAGAAGAAAAAAAAAAAGAGTTGCACTGACAGAGAAAAATATTAGTTATCAAATGTTCGTCCTTTATGCCTTGTATGCTTGGTCGTCCTCAGAGAAGCGTATGGGTCTGTTGAGTTTTGCTTTCGGAGTTTGTCCTGGTTTTGATTCTCTGGAGGATGAAGTGTTTCTAGGACTCCTATTAGACATTCAGATAGAGTACTGACATCTGATGGGACTATAAATGGCTATGAAACAGAACTGCTCTGAGATGCTTAATCTTTCTGCCAAGGAATGTGGCTCCCTTCACTTCTGTAATCAGTAAGGAACACAGGGCCCAAAGTGGTGTCTCAAATCACCAAATCAAGCTTCATGTTGTTTCATGTACAGCACACAGTATTGCCTCCTCCCAAGCCAAAATCATAGAATGATAGAATGCTTTGGGATGGAAGGGACCTTTAAAGGTCATCTAGTTCAACCTCCCCTGCAGTGAGCAGGGACATCTTCAACTAGATCAGGTTGCTCAGAGCCCCATCTAGCCTGTCCTTGAATGTTTCCTGGGATGAGGCATCTACCACCTCTCTGGGCAACCTGTTCCAGTGTTTCACTACCCTCATTGTAAAAAAATTCTTCCTGATATCCAGTCTGAATCTACCCTCTTTTAGTTTAAAACCATTACCCCTTCTTATTGCTACTGCCCCTGCTAAAAGGTCCCTCTCCATCTTTCTTATAAGCCTCCTTTAAGTACTGAAAGGCTGCAATAAGGTCACCCCACAGCCTTCTCTTCTCCAGGCTGAACAGCCCCAGCTCTTTCAGCCTTTCCTCATGAGAAAGGTGCTCCATCCCTCTGGTCATTTTTGTGGCTCTTCTCTGGACCCTCTCCAACAGGTCAACGTCCTTCTTGTACTGGGGACCCCAGAGCTGGACGCAGCACTCCAGGCGGGGTCTCACCAGAGCAGAGTAGAGAGGCAGAATCACCTTCTTCGACCTGCCGGCCACGCTTCTTTTGATGTAGCCCAGGATACAGTTGGCTTTCTGGCCTGCGAGAGCACATTGCTCGCTCATGTCCAGCTTTTCATCTATCAGTACCCCCAAGTCCTTCTCGGCAGGGCTGCTCTTGATCCCCTTCATCCCCCAGCCTGTATTGATACTGGGGATTACCCTGACCCAAGTGCAGGACCCTGCCCTTGCTCTTGTTAAACCTCATGTGCTTCACATGGGCCCACTTCTCAAGGTCCCTCTGGACGGTATCCCATCCCTCAGGCATTTCAACCGCACCACTCTGCTTGGTGTCATCTGCAAACTTGCTGAGGGTGCACTCGATCCCACTGTCTATGTCATTGATGCAGATATTAAACAGCACTGGTCCCAATAGGGACCCCTGAGGGACACCACTCATCACTGTTCTCCATCTGGACACCAGGCCATTGACCATTACCCTCTGGATGTGACCATCCAGCCAGTTAGCTATCCACCGAACAGTCCACCCATCAAATCCATATCCTTCCAATTTAGAGAGGAGGATATTGTGGGGGACCGTGTCAAAGGCCTTACAGAAGTCCAGATAGATGACATCCATAGCTCTTCCCTCGTCCACTGATGTAGTTACTCCATCACAGAAGGTCACTAGGTTGGTCAGGCAGGACTTGCCCTTGGTGAAGCCATGCTGGCTGTCCCAAATCACCTCCCTGTCCTCCATGTGCCTTAGCATAGATTCCAAGAGGATCTGTTCCATGATTTCCTAGGCACAGAGGTGAGGCTGACAGGTTGGTAGTTCACAGGGTCCTCCTTTCTACCCTTTTTAAAAATGGCTGCAGTATTTCCCTTTTTCCAGTCCCCATGGACTTCTCCTGACTGCCATGACTTTTCAAGTATCATGGAGCGTGGCTTAGCAACTACATCAGCCTATTCCCTCAGGTCGTTGGGATGCATCTCAGCAGGATCCATAGACTTATGTATGTTCAGGTGCCTCAGATGGTCATGAACCTGACCTTCTCTTACAGTGGGAGGACCTCTGCCTCCCTGGTCCCCATCAAATGGCCCATTGACTCGGGAGGTGTGAGGAGAGAGGTTGCCAGTGAAGACGGAGGCAAAAAAGTTGCTGAGTACCTCAGCCTTCTCCTCCTCTGTTGTTACCAGCTCACCACTACTGCTCATCAGAGGGGGTACACCTTCCTTAACCTTCCTTCTCTGGTTGATGCACCTGTAGAAGCCCTTATTATCCTTTCATCCCTCGCCAGGTTCAGCTCCAGCCAAGCCTTGGCCTTCCTGATCCTATCCTTACACAACCAGGCAGTGTCCCTGTACTCTTCCCAAGATACCAGTCCCTTCTTCCACTGCCTGTGCGATCTCTTCTTGGCCTTTAGTTCGATGCACAGGTCATGGCTCAGCCATGCCGGCCTCTTCCCTTCCTTGCCTGATTTCCTGCAGCTGGGGATCGAGAGCTCTTGTGCCCTATGGAAAGCATGCTTGAAGACCTGCCAGCTCTGTTCTGTTCCATTGTCCCTGAGAGCCATTTCCCATGAGTCCTGCTGATTAACTCCTTGAAGAGCTGGAAGTTTGCTTTCCTAAAATGCTGGGCCCTGACTATACTCTTCACCTGACCCTTACCTCTCCGGACTGTGAACTCTACCAGTGCATGATCACTGCAGCCAAGGCTGCCTCCAATCCTGACATCACCAATGAGCTTACTTGCATTGGTGACCACCAGATCCAGTACTGCCTCCCCTCTGGTAGGGCTATCTATTATCTGGCTTAGGAAATTGTCATCTATGCACTCTAGGAGTCTCCTAGATTGCCTACTGCCTGCCGTGCTACTTTCCCAGCAGATGTCAGGGTGGCTCAAATCCCCTAGCAGGACAAGAGCCTGTGAGCGCGAAGCTTCCTGTAGCTGAAGGAAAAAGGCTTCGTCAGTAGTCTCTCCTTGATCAGGTGGCCTGTAGTAGACCCCAGCCACGAGGTTCCCTTTGTTGCTTCGGTCTCTAATTCTTACCCATAAACTTTCAGCCTGCTCATGGCTGTTCTTCAGGGACACTTCTTCACACTCTATCCATTTCTTTACGTAGAGGGCAACGCCTCAGCCCCTCCTACCTCGCTGTCCCTTCTGAACAGCCTGTAGCCTTCGATAGCTGAAAATGATTCCTTCTGATCCATTAGGGCAGCTCCAGTTCACACTGCCTCTTTCCTTCTACGCTTGTTCAGTCTTCTGCTCAGCTAAGGTTTTTTGCTTGCTGAACAACTGAGCAATCCCGACAGAAGCACTGCACAAAGCCCAAAGTTTGTTTCCCCTAACATTAGCAACCCAAAACTTAAGCAGCTAGGACTGTGTCTACTTTGTGTGTGGACATCAGGAAAGGAAAGCAGTCTGTGGCAAGTACACTCCACCCCTCCTCTGCCCCCAGGATCGGGGCTTTTAACGTGGTGATCACTGGTGTTTTGTGCCTAATTTTTGCACCTTTTATGCTCTACTGTACCTGCTGGTAGGTGTACACCATGGCCAAGTGCCGACCCTCCCGCAATGCTGACCATCAACCCAATGACCCTCTACCAGACAATAGAAAGGACCAGTTTCCACTAAGAACACATGTAGGCCAGCCTGTCATGGTAAAACCACCTTCCACTGGAATCATGCCCATGATCCTAGCAAAACCTAGAGGCCTGCATGCTTGGGAGGCCCTAGATGAAAAAAGAAAAAGCCACCATATCAGCGTCCAGTGGATAGTCCTGGACTTCTAACCAGAAAGCCCAATCCCAAGGGACTGAGGCCTGTTTTTTCGTACTCTCTTACAGGACAATGGAGGGATGGACCATCCTGTTGCTCCTATTGGTGCTGACAGCAACTAATGCAGATGACTCAGACTTGGATGGCAACGTAGTGGCAAAAATGATGGTGTGATTTGTGCCAATGATGAACTTAACATTGGTAACAGTCTGTTTACCCACCCGCAGGTCAGTGGAAGACCCCTTACCCATTTTTGTACAGGACATCAACATATCACTAGCCCTTGAAATAACATGGGGTCAATATAACAGTTATAGCTGGAAGTTATGGGAAAGCCTAGGGGACGTAGTGTATACCTGTATCGTTTATAGCTGGTCACCAGGCATGATAAATGCTAGTTAGGTATGGGATGCCAAATGTAATTACATTCTCTAACCAACCCATAAAGCCATAGGGTGGAGTGTGAATAGCACTACACCTTGTCTTGAAGTTCCATGAGGAAGCACTGAACATGGTTTTCTATGGGATGTTGATCATCACTCACTAGTGTATACCAAGCCACCGAATGCTTCTTGGTGTATCAAACATCCTGGCAGAGACAATGATGAATGCCCTAGCACGTGTTATAACAACTCATTTGACTGCTTGCTCAATTGTATATGGGCCAGGTACACCTATGCACCTAGCTGATATGGGGGAAATGATAAGGCACATGTGACAGGGGAATCTCCACTCTGGGACTGCCAAATGGAAATTGGGTGTAAGGATGTAGATAAGATGCCCCTGTTGTGGCTGTATTCACCAGCCCAAGAAGCCTTGGTACAAGGCTGCTTATGCAGCAATACCAGCTATTCACGTCCCTACGTCCTGAATTGCCATAAAAGAGTATTGTCACCCTCTCACCACTACTCCAGGTTTGTGCCAAAAATCTTTTGTCTCCGCATCTCCTAACTTAGTGTGGGCATGCTCTGTTGGCTGCCTATATTCCTGGCTATACCAGACTATCCCAAAACTGGCCTGCGTGTTAACTGTGCTTTCCTTCTGTCCTGTCTACTGGGAAGGGCCCATACCACAGCAATGGTGGGATCATGTGCCAAGGGATGTATGGAAGGGGTGGAAAAGTGCTCCAACGAGGATTGGGTGGTGGTTAGTCAATCTTTGCAATGGGCATTGCTGCAGTATGAAACAGACACTCCATTCTAGAGCTGAGTCTACAGCTAGAGGCGCTAATAAACTCTATGCATGACAGCATAGGCTTCTTCAACCATCAATTGCAAGTAAATAGCAAGATGACTATTAAAACTGAACCGTGTTAGACTTAATCCTATTGAAGGAGAAAGGTGTATGCAGGAAGCTGAATCTATTGGTAGATGACTGTTGCGTCCACATCCCAAACATTTTAGTGCCACTACAAGAACAGAGGAATAAGATGAAGAAAATAGCTAGAGACACAAGAGAAATCGCTATGGCACTAGGGACTAATTGGTTGGTGAAAGTTTTTAATGCATTTGGGTTTTCCTTATCGGGGTGGTTAACTAGTGTCCTTCAGTCTTTGATAATGATTATAATTGTGATTGTTGTATTTTGTATTACTATAAGCTGCATTAAGAGCACCATAATGAAATCCATGTCCACTGTGAAATGCACTCCCTTAAAACCCACCTCTAAAACTAATGCTCCCCTAAATCCCACTTGTGACACTGACATGCTCCTAAAACCGACGTGTGACATTCCCCTGCTGAACCCTATCCATATGTTAGATGTCCCAATACAACCCCAGGATGGTGCTCATATGTTTGCCTGTTGCTGTTGTTAATTGTTGCTATAATGTCAGATATTGTTACATGGTTGATAGTTTATTGTGTATTGACTGTTGACTGGTTGATCGCTAATGATACCTTGTAACAGCTGAAAGACACTTGAAGAATGATGATCCACAGTGGGTGTTAAACTTACCAACGCTGTGCCCCCTTTTAACTTTGGAGGCAAGAGGTGACTGTAGCACCGCTCCAAAGAAACCAGTTGAATCATGACTGTGGTCGTGAGGTGGATTGTGTGACAGGTACATTCCGCCCATCCTCCACCCCGCCCTGAAGACTGGGGCTTTTGACATGGTGATCACTGGTGTTTTGTGCCTCATTTTCGCACCTTTTATGCTCTACTGTGCATACTGGCAGGTGCACACCGTGGCCAAGTGCTGACCCTCCTGCACCCACCAGGGCACTGCACTCCCAGGCACATGCACCCTTTGGCAGGGGGAGCAGGAGAAGCGGTGCCCCTTGGTCACCAGACAGGGCCCACAGCCAATTAGGCACCTTGGCTCAGAGAAGCTTCTAGATCATGACCAATGATGACCACAGTTCAGATCCAACCCAGGGTGTAAATGGGGCACAACCAGAGACCCCCTTTGAGTGGTCTTCTCAGAGCAGCGGGTCTGTGTTCAAAACCTCTCCCCTTGGGTTAGGATGCTGCCTGAGGAAACTTCCCAGGATTGAGTGCCCTCACGTCCTCTTGGTGAGTGATTTCTTCTGGATATATCCTTGAGTTAGCCCTTGCCCCTGCCCTGGGTGAGCGATTGCATCTTGTGGGTACCCACGAGAGAGAGAGAGAGAGAGTTTCCCCCCCTTGCGAGTGAGTGTGTGTGAGCACTTTGGATCATCATTCTTGTGTGTGTTGACATGTAGTAACCATACCCTGCCTGACACCTCGAACCTGTTATGTGTTAAATGTTATTGAACTGTTGACTGATTTTGGTTTACCCCTGTTTCTCATTTGTTTCTTTTATGTGGCTTTGGCTGTTTTGTAAAATACAGTTGTTTGAGCTTGTCCTTCATTTGGGTTAATTTTAGCGTACCTCTGTGACAGAGTCCAGAGGATAATTCATTGCACCCTAAGATACATGTCTGAGATGGACAGTGTGAACTGGTCTCTGAGGTTGCTTGCCTTTTTCGGTCACCGTAAAACAGGCCCAGATTTGGGAAGATGCCAACTTCTGGATGTCTAAGATTAGGTTAGACTGTCCTTTAAGGTCACATTTGGCTCCGTAGTACTGCTTGGTTCCAAACAGCAGGAGAAGAGTACTTTAATTCTATTTTTACTTGTTCAATGCATTTGACAAGGAGGGAGAGTCCTTTTCACGTGCTGGCAAGCAGGTGCTCTCATGAGTAGTCTGATTGCCATATGACTGTGTCAATTGTGGGCTCAGGGATTGGGCCCCATATGCATAGTTTGTTTAGCGTTTCCTTGTTTTAAGAAATCTTGTTTAAATCATAACAATTTAAATATAAAGATGGAAATACGAAGAAGTAAACTAGAAGTATAGTTTTGTCAATACCCCTTGCAAAAGCATGAAATTCACACATGAAGCCAGATCCAGTTCCTCTTGAAGCAAGAGGAACCTTATCTACAGATGATTAAGTTATACACTTACGTTAGAACTTATTTAATGAAACCTTGCAATCACAGCTTCTGTTTGTTTGAGGGGTGAGCTAACAATACTTTTTTGTTAGTTTTTACTAACAGCTGGCAAACATGTTAAAAAATATAACAGATGGATTAGCCAAAGTTTGCAGTAAAGGCCACATCAAATAAAGTCAGATCTGAATCAACAAAAATTAAATTGAAACTCTTGAAAAACAGACAGATATTTTGTCCCTTTTGTGCCAGATGCAATACCATGCATAATGTCTTCTCATGTAGGACTCTGTGCTATACATCTCACAGCAGATGCAGAAGGAATACAGATATCACTGAAATTATAACGATAAACCTCCTTTGAAAACTGTGTGAAATAGGGAAACATCTTCAGTGTTCTTGTGCCAGAGTTCAAATTATGTGGTTGACCTCTAATCAGTATTTTTCATATTCCTTAATCAATGTAACACATTGTGCATTTCCAGCATATTTTGTTGAAATCTGTGGCTAACCTAATCTGTAGTCCAACTATGCTGCTGGATAAAAGCCCAGAATCTTCATCTTTACTGTGATTTCTAAGCAGCATCCTGAGGACTTGTGCACAGATAGGTTCAGGCCTATGCCTATGCCTACAGCCCCCCTCATCACACATTTGATGAATGCACAATATAATATGTGCATACATGAGAGACTTGGGCTCCTGCTCCTACTGTTTTGGGCTGCTCTGGAACAGCAGACTTGGGCATGGTGGCTTGGTAGGGAGCACGGGCAATGGTAAGGTCTCTTCTTCCATGCCCACTATGAATTCTCAGTGGTTAGATAGACTTTTTTGGAGCCCTGTTTCCCAAAATAAAACTGTGGAAAGGAGCAGGCAGTGCGGAATGAGGTTGTTCCAGCTCTGGCTTGAGAGGAGGGAGGTCATAAATAACCCTGGTACACATTGCTCTTCCCTTCTGGGTCTGAGGATTATAATCTTCTTGTACAGTAGCAATATAAACCTTTTTCTTTACATAGTTCAGGGGAAGTCAAGTCTTTGCATTTCACAGCATCCTGCAACTTTAACAAATATTTGATTTTTACAGCAAAGCCAAGGCACTGAGCAGTATTTTGGTCTGTGTTTCAGGAGCAGAAAATAACATTGCTGTGTGGAGCGTGGACACTGATCTCCAAGGGCATGAGCACCCTCTTGCACAGGGCTATAATGCTGCTTTCTGATATATACTGACGTTACTGTCTCAGACCACTGTGCCTTTATCAGTTGCCCTTTGCAGTGTGCTGCTTTTTTTGCTTGTAGAGAGGGAAATAACACATACATTTTCCAAGGCTTATGTCTCTGTCCCTGTTAACTTGCAGCAACCAAAGCAGGAAAAAAACAGCTCTTCAGTGGACTACAAATTTGAAGCTTCTGTTTTTGGTGATTTGATTCTTGCACAGGTACCTATGGTTCCCCAGACAGTTCATCAGTTAATCTTGCTGCGTGTATGTGTATGGATGTGTATCTTCATGTACCTTCTCTGCAGGGCAGTGATTAACCCTCTTGTAGAGAAACATATTTATCAATAACAGATAAATCTGAAAAAAACACATCAGTGGAAAGTAGCTTCAGTGTTAGCAACATCTTTTGAAGCAATGTTCAAGGTAGTAGGAGAGTATGATAAGATTCTCTTGGTTTCTTTCTACCAATGAAGACACAAGTTTGCCTTTGATGAAGATTTTTGCATTTGGAAATTTCCTGTGAAGACAATGAAAAAAGAAAACGTTATTCTATTTGTTTCCTAACTGAGGGCTTTTAAATGTCTAAGTTGTGTGAGTTTTTTCCACGGGGAAGTCCCTATATCCAACTCTGCCCAAGAGATCTTTATTTGGGCATGGAAGATATTCTGGCAGAAAAGAGAACATCATATCAAAGATTTTACATTTCTTATAGCAATTAATTAATTCCAAAGATATACAAAATATAAATATTTATGTTAGATGCTAAATTTTATGCATACCTTAGCATTGCCTATACTTTCTGATTTGCACATATGATTTTCATTTGTCCCCTGTATATACCTGTATACATCATGCAGCTATCTATAAAAGACCAATCAAATCAATGAGCTATTGAAATCACTTCGTAGATAACTGATTTAAATATATGATCATGCTTTATTAAGTTCTTCAAGCCTACTGCGGTGGGTTGACCCTGGCCAGCAACTAAGCACCCACCCACCTGTTCACTTTTTCCCCTGCAGTAGGATGGGGAGAGAACTGGAAAAGCAAAAGTGAGAAAACTCGATTGAGACAAAGACAGTTCAATAAGTGAAGCAAAGCTGCATGTGCAGCAGAGCAAAATAAGGAATTTATTCATTACGTCCCATCAGCAGGTGGATGCTTAACCTCTTCTTGGAAAGCGGGGCCTCCACATGTGTAACAGTTACTTGGGAAGACAAACGCCTCAACCACGAACATCCTCGCTTCCTCCTCATTTCCCTGAGCCTTTATTATTGAGCATGATGTCATATGGAATATCCCTTTGGTCACTTTGAGTAAGCTATCCTGACTGTGTTCCCTTCCAGCCCCTTGCCCACCCCCAGCCTGCTGCCGGAGCAGGGAGTGTGGGAAAGAGAGGAAACTCCAATCCTATGCAAGCACTTATCCACAACGGTGTGCTATCAACACTGTTATGGTCACAAATACAAAATACAGCACCATATGGGCTGCTATGAAGAAAAATAACTCCATCCCAGCTAGAACCAGTACACCTATTTAGCAGCATTAAACTCAGAGTCTTTTTTTCAGGATATTAAGTGATGGTGGCTGATATACTAGGCTCTGTCTCTCCTTCTCTTACCAAAAAAATTGCACATAGATTTTTTGGTTTTAAATTGGTTTTATTTTTAATGGGGGTGCTTGGCTTTCCATGCCCTGGTGAAATAACTTACCTTTGGAATTTAAAGAGGTGTGGGTCTGGTGATTCTCTTATCTTTTGGCAGTGATAGAGATAGTACTAGATTGGCAGCTCCCATGAAACCTCCATGAAAGTACTTAATATCTGTGCTATGGGGAGGGTCTTGATGCTAAGGGATAGAGTCCCAGAGGTACCTTGCAGGTGTCCTAAGCCTGCATCTCTACAGTCTTCCTTAAAACACATCCTGAACGATTCTATGATTCTATGAAGGAAGCCTGAAAATGAAGTGATTGCCTGACAGAATGTCAGCACAAAGGACAAGATAAGCTAAGCAAGGATGTAATGCCCTTCCCTCCTCCTCCTCCCTGCAAAGAGTCTGGCATCTTTGCCCTCCCTTAGGGAGGCATTGGCAATCAGCTCCAATAATGAAGGAAGCATTGGCAATCAGTTCCAATAATGGCTCCATTATTAATGGGTATGTTTTCTTCCTACGATATGTTTCTTCCTTGATTCTGTCTGTAGGAGTCTTATTCTCCTTACCCCTTTGGCTAGCATTAATTTGTTCAGCTTTCTTTTTTTTTTTCTTCTGCCCTTTCTTTTCCCTGCAAACCTTAATTAATTCTGTATATTCTTGTTTAATAATACTTACTTACCTCAGAGGGACATTTTGAAGCTTAATTAATTATTGTACAGGTATTTTTTTCAGTTGCATCTTTGAGCAATCCCTCTTTGCAGCTATTCTGGCAACGTCTTGTTCTTTCCATTCTTCTTTTGTAAGCCTAGTAAACTCTTGTGCCTCAGTGAAGATAATTAAAATTTCTCTGCTCTTCTTCCACACTGAAGAACCCTTCCTTGCATTAAGGTCTGCTCGCTTTGGGTTGGACTGAAAGAGAACCTACATTACTCCTGCTTATTTGCTTTCCCATGTACTGAGTTGCAGAGCCATGGTCCCTGTCCTAAGCCACTGAAGAAGTGCTGTTCTGACCTGGTATGAGGCTCCCCAAGTCTGGGCTGCCCTGGGCGATGGTACCTAAGCTGTGAAGAAACACACAAACCAGAGGAGAATGGAGGCACTGTTCTTAACTTCTTCAGTTCTTGTGAAGCAGTGATTTTAATCAGATGAAACACACCCGAAGTGCTGCCTGTCCATTGTCATGGGCAGCCGAGGGTTGTGCAGCACCCTCAGCCCTCCCCTCCACAGCCTTCTCTACCCCTCAGCAGCCACTGAAACCGCTTCACTCACCATCCTGTAAGACTTTTTCTGGTGGCTCCTGATGCATGTTTTCAGATTCCTCTATATGTTCATGTGCCATTTTCGCCTTCACAGATTATTTTGTCACATCTGCATACATCCCCACCCTAGCACCCCCCACCCTCCAGATGAACCTATAGGCAGTTTTACAGCAGAACAAAATTTCTTTTGTCACTGTAGAGAAAGAGGATGGCTGAAGCATTTGATAATGTTCCCAACCTACCCGCTCCAATCGTCCAATTACCTTAGCAGGAGCTTAATGACAAACGTGTTGGAGCCTTGTTATAATTAGGGATGTGGGGACTGTGACAGAGAAAGGAAAAGACCACTAATCTAAGACTTTTTATGAAACTCTAAGTGAAACAACTTCTTACAATGATTAAAAAGTTCTACTGACATTTATTTTTAAAATATTAGCTAATTCTACACCTCCAGTTTTCTTTGATCTAAGACATCAAACTTCCACAGAACCACCCCAGCGGAAGGGGATATAACTCCTCTAGCTGATTATATACAAGGAAAAGAGAAAGGAGAAGGAAATCTCATCTAGAAGCTCTGAGTGACTTCACTAAAAGCAGAATATTTTTTTGTAGGCAGCATTGCTTTTCCTTTTTTTTTTTCAGATTGAATTGCATTTTGGAAGCCAGCACTGCCTGCTTGCTCACCACTGCAATAGCTATGCTACCTTGGGTTTATCGCTTGATACATCATGATGTCAGGTGGTCTAAAGACACACAGACAAGAACGGGAAGCAAACTATATTATGACTTAACAAAAATCCTGGTTCTTGTATTAGCCTGGTGATTATGACAAGTTTGGAACTCGTAGGACAAGCCACATTTCTGAAATCATGACAGATTGTAAAAGCAATAAATTTTAACTTATGTTTTAAGCCAAATACAATTTTTTTTGGCCTGCAGTGTATTCTGAATATTCTATACACTTTCCATAGGCTGTGTTCCCTTTGAAATCAATAAGAGAACTACAGTGTGAATCCAAAGACTCAGTTTTGCCCCGAGTGCTTTTGATAGTAAAATAGCTAGTTTTCTCTAACAAGGTATGGGTTTCAGATTAGTAAAAGAGTCTTTATAACATGAAGATGAGACACCTTGAAGCCTGGTTTTGTTTCCTGTTGTTATCCACTCGCCTTTCCCAAGCCCAAGGATGGGGGCAGTAGGGGAAGGTACAAAAGCACCTTTGCGGTGTCATTGAAATCAATGGCCAAACACCCTCTGATCTGAGCTCCCACATCAGCTGATATGTAAATTCTCTGAACCAGATCCCATGTCACAACAGGGTCAGTTTGGTTTGCAACAGCTCTTCTGTGAAGTTACTAAATCTTTATAGCTACAAACCAAATTAGTAAGAAAGAATAGACAAATATATTAATGCATGTTAAAATTATTAATCTCCCCTTTCCCATTCCTCCCAGTGTTGTGAGAAGAATGTTCTTTGCCAGGTCTACTGCTACTTGAAAGACATTTACTAAAACAATAATTAAATAATAAGACTACTTGACATGCTTGAAATTCCCCAAGAGTTGTTACAGAGTGCTCCCAACTCTGAAGTTGCCATCAAGGAAAATTTTCATTGTAATCACTATCCATGCAGCATGAGCTTCAAAACGGCATTTTCTTTCTTCAGTGTTATCCTGAAACATTCCAGATATCTCCTTCAACTCTAAGGAGCTGGACTAAATCTCTGTCATCAGTCCAGCACTCACCACTATGGCTCAATAAATGCACTACTTGGAATAACTTAAAAAAAAAAAAAAAAGGAACAGATATTGACAGAAAATAATTTACCATCTACAGACAACATATTTCAATTGCAGATTTACTGCTAATCAACCTTCCTTCCTTCTCCTCTGTTGCACATTTTTCATCCCAGTTTTGCTTCAGTTCTCCATGCACCTTGCTTTTATTAAGAAAAAAATGATCAATGATCTTAATGCAGTGTTACCTACAATATTTTCACTGTGTTACTATTCAGCTTCTTTCACATGTAAAACAACTTTTAAAATTGCTAAAAGTAGTGACTTTTCCCTGCTTCATTTAGAATGTAGCAAAATTACATTAAAAGATGAAACCATGTGGATGACTTATTAAGCTCCCCCAAATTTGTGTAATTTAGACATTACATGATGTATGAAGAAGGAGCACATCTCATATATACATATTTCAACAATAAACATTAATAACATGTTAATATCTTTATTTCTATGCTGTTCCTTTAATCTACCAAAGGAAGCTGGAAGCAAAGTTCATATCACAGTTATTTTCATTAAAGCTACACTATTTTAAGAAAGGCCTAAGCTTTCTTCAGTGGGTTATGAATATTTTACCTTTCAGCATACACATAAATATACAAATGTATGTATTTCATATACCTGTTACTTAACAAATGTTCTCCATCTGGACAAGAAGGTATTTCCAGGACATTTGGACTCATTATGATGAATGGAGCCATTACCAGAAGATTAGGTACAGGGTCATAGAAAACAATGGACAAAGTTGGTAGGAGACTGATTTGAATTCCTCAGAGATGGATATAATAGCTGCTTTCTCAGTTACAGTTATATTTATTGCTTATACATTCTATACTTCTACAGTTATTATTGCAGCTATAGTCTATATTTTATAATGTAAAACCATGCTGCTGTTGCTGATAATAGAATTTGATGTTTATATTGCAATGAAGCCTAGAGACTATTCCACTTTGCCCTTGCAATAAGCACTGGGCAAGTGCAAAAATGTCTATGGACGAGAATTTGAAGATAACTGGGATATACCCAGCTTTGTTATCTGAACCCCTCTGAAATCACATCTTTTTTCCCTGAATGCAAAGTCCAATTTAAAAAGAAAAAAAAAGTCAAAAACCTGTGAGCCAGGGGTAAGGAAAGCGGAGAGTTTCTATCCGTGGTGCCAGGGAGTGGGGCTGCCCAGTTGGTCACCTACATGAGAGTCCCATAGCTGCTGACTGAAACAGTACCACTGGCAAAGGTTTATTCCCAACTGAGAAAAACTGATAACAAGGGAGGGTCAGAGCAATGCCTGTTCTGGTATATTTAGAAGAATCTGGAGTCCTTTTATATATGGGTGCAAAGGCAGTGTGAAAACACAAGCTCTGCCCCAAGACACACAGAGTAATCAGCAAGCAGATGGGGAAAGAAGCCGATCAAAGTTACTGCTACATCAGGACACAGACTAAGGCAACTTCCATCACTGGATATTTTTGAGAACAGGCTAGCTAAGTACCTGTTAAGTGTGTTTTACATATTGTTGATCCTATTTTGGAGCAGAGGAATGGGATATGTTCTTCTAACCCTATTATGACACTATTTGTTTGGCAGTGTACTTAAACGGTGACTCGTACTCCTTGGGCCAAGTCATACAAGCATGGCAAGATCATGCTGATCAAGATTCAGTAAATAGCAGAAAACACACTCCCAGCACCTGCAGTATGTGAGGCATGAGATCGAGCAGTTATTCTGGGACTGATGGACCAGTGGTGGGTGGGTGGCTGGGTTCTTGTCAGGGCAATGCAACACAACTTGTTGGGTTAATTAACCAGTTGGGTTAATTAAACAGCTGTGGGACAGGATCTACCTATGGAGGCTGGTGTCTCTCCACTGACTTTGGGGAAGGTCTCTTCCAGCCTCAACCATTCTGTGAAGCCACACCTCCTTTACTTTAGGAGGGCAGCGACACTGAGGGACAGTGCTGGGCACAGGCTAGGTGTCAGGTACTGGCACTGGGCTGAAAGACACCTGCAAAGAGCTCTTTCATTGCCACCATCCTCAGCAGACCAACTGGCCATAGAAGCTGGAGCACTGTCCATGACCTCAGCCAGCTGTGCTGAACCAGTGACATCTGTCTGACTTTCCATGGGGAGAGAGCTGTCAGCCCTGCCAGGGGAAGGATGCCTGTCTCCCTGGTGCTGTCATCCATCCCAGGCCCAGTGAGCCCTGCAGCACGGCACTCTGCACCTAGGCAGGAGTCCATTCAGTGGACGCTGCAGGGTTGCCATGTCACTATGTCCCCATTGATGTTGTATGATTAAGGGCAATAGTGAAGGAACTAACCTAAGAGGTAGTTTTAGAGCTCACACAGTTTATTGTGCACCCCCAGCTGGGAGCAGTGGAGAGCTGAGTACTGAAAAGAGCCCCAGATTTTGCCTGCAGAATTGCGATACCTGTCTAAGCACGTCGATCTGATCAGTTCTCATACTTTCTTGGGCATGTGTCTGGAAAACACCCACCATTAGAGACAGTAGTAACAAGCAAATGACATGACATGCATTTAAAATCAGTGTTGATGCTGTCAGAAAACCAGCTTGCTTAGGGAACAGATCATACCAGCTGGAAGACAGCAACAGTTGTTCCCCTCATGGCAGAGTTAAAAGCAAACGCTATATAAATGGACAATAAATATTTAAAAGAAGTCATGAAGATTTCCTTGCGTGACTGAAAGCATCCCAGATCCACAGAGAGGGGAAAGAACATGCAAAAGTTTATTTATCTTAAGGAATGGATTAGTGAATACGAGAATCTCTGTGAAGACCAATCAAAAATTCCAGAAATCAACATTTTTCTAATCAATCAAGAGCAGAATTATTATAAATAGCAGCATCTTACTCAAAAAACATCTAACAGCCTTCACTGGCAACCTCTCTTTCCCCACCTCTTGAGTAGATGGACTGCAAGATGGGGACTGGGGAGCAAAGTCCCTTCCACTGTAAGAGAAGATCAGGTTCATGACCATCTGAGGAACCTGAACATACATAAGTCTATGGGACCTGACGAGATGCATCCCAGCGACCTGAGGGAATTGGCTGATGTAGTTGCTAAGCCACGCTCCATGATACTTGAAAAGTCATGGCAGTCAGGAGAAGTCCATGGGGACTGGAAAAAGGGAAATACTGCAGCCATTTTTAAAAAGGGTAGAAAGGAGGACCCTGTGAACTACCGACCTGTCAGCCTCACCTCTGTGCCTAGGAAATCATGGAACAGATCCTCCTGGAATCTATGCTAAGGCACATGGAGGACAGGGAGGTGATTTGGGACAGCCAGCATGGCTTCACCAAGGGCAAGTCCTGCCTGACCAACCTAGTGACCTTCTGTGATGGAGTAACTACATCAGTGGACGAGGGAAGAGCTATGGATGTCATCTATCTGGACTTCTGTAAGGCCTTTGACACGGTCCCCCACAATATCCTCCTCTCTAAATTGGAAGGATATGGATTTGATGGGTGGACTGTTCGGTGGATAGCTAACTGGCTGGATGGTCACATCCAGAGGGTAATGGTCAATGGCCTGGTGTCCAGATGGAGAACAGTGATGAGTGGTGTCCCTCAGGGGTCCCTATTGGGACCAGTGCTGTTTAATATCTGCATCAATGACATAGACAGTGGGATCGAGTGCACCCTCAGCAAGTTTGCAGATGACACCAAGCAGAGTGGTGCGGTTGAAATGCCTGAGGGATGGGATACCGTCCAGAGGGACCTTGAGAAGTGGGCCCATGTGAAGCACATGAGGTTTAACAAGAGCAAGGGCAGGGTCCTGCACTTGGGTCAGGGTAATCCCCAGTATCAATACAGGCTGGGGGATGAAGGGATCAAGAGCAGCCCTGCCGAGAAGGACTTGGGGGTACTGATAGATGAAAAGCTGGACATGAGTGAGCAATGTGCTCTCGCAGGCCAGAAAGCCAACTGTATCCTGGGCTACATCAAAAGAAGCGTGGCCGGCAGGTCGAAGAAGGTGATTCTGCCTCTCTACTCTGCTCTGGTGAGACCCCGCCTGGAGTGCTGCGTCCAGCTCTGGGGTCCCCAGTACAAGAAGGACGTTGACCTGTTGGAGAGGGTCCAGAGAAGAGCCACAAAAATGACCAGAGGGATGGAGCACCTTTCTCATGAGGAAAGGCTGAAAGAGCTGGGGCTGTTCAGCCTGGAGAAGAGAAGGCTGTGGGGTGACCTTATTGCAGCCTTTCAGTACTTAAAGGAGGCTTATAAGAAAGATGGAGAGGGACCTTTTAGCAGGGGCTGTTGTGATATGACAAGGGGTAATGGTTTTAAACTAAAAGAAGGTAGATTTAGACTAGATATAAGGAAGAATTTTTTTACAATGAGGGTAGTGAAACACTGGAACAGGTTGCCCAGAGAGGTGGTAGATGCCTCATCCCAGGAAACATTCAAGGACAGGCTAGATGGGGCTCTGAGCAACCTGATCTAGTTGAAGATGTCCCTGCTCACTGCAGGGGAGGTTGAACTAGATGACCTTTAAAGGTCCCTTCCAACCCAAACTATTCTATGATTCTATGATTCTATAACTACCAGGGTGTGATATTCCTCAGCGATTGTATTGTAATGAAATTGTCAAGGTTAAATATGAAACCCCAAAAATTAAGTGAATTCAATTAGGTAAGTATCAGTCATTCTAGATATTGCTACAAGTCAAAGACTGGGAATAAAGGAAAATGATTTTTGCAAATTAAAGTCACATTCAAATTGTCTAAGGAAGTTGTTTTTGCCAGACAGACCTGTATTAATATGGCAACAAGACCAGATCTGGCTTTATGGATAAATATGGCTAAACCTACAATTTGGTTAACTAATGCTAAAAAGGAATTTAATTTTATTTTAGCAGAGAGAGTCTCACTAAAATATCTGACTGCAGGTTTTTGCATTCGGAAGCTTAACCTTAGCTGCTCTAGTTATGTTCTCTGAATTATTCACTTTTTAAAATGTTTGTATAAAAATTATGTTCACATTAAAACTGTTGATTTAAACAAAATATTTGAAAATTATTTGAAAATCATCAAATATTGCAGTAGAGGTTTTGAGGTAAAATAGACCTATCAGCAAGAATCATTACCACCTGAAAAATGAAGGCTTGGGGTCAAGCACTCATAAAGCACCCAGCACAGAAAAGAATAGGAAGTTGAGAACCTGAGGTGTAAACATATTTTCTAGAATCCATGGAAGTCTATTCAGAGGTCTGTCTTAAGCACGATTTTTTAGGTTAGGTTTTTTGAGGTAAACTCAAATTTTTCCACCAGCCAGTCATATCTTGATGCCAGATTTGGTTCTAATCTCAGTCTTAATTTTCACAAGAATTTATGGAACAAGCTGCAGTTAAAGTCAATTCCTGGAGTAGATCACAAAACTGAGGGTGGAGCATTTGAAAAGGAATGGCATGTTCCCTGTTTCCAGGCTCTCATAAGAGAGGAGCCCAGGTGGATCCAGAACCTGCCTGCCTTGAGAAATGCTGTGAAGCCTCCGTGTTTAAGTGAGACTTTTCCACAAAAGGCACTTGGAGAGCTTCAATATTTTCGGTGATTCCCACCACCATTGCCTCGTCAATCAACAAACACTCTTCAAGCTGAATTTGGTTTCAAGGACAAAAGTCCATGATGAAAGAGCCTTGAGGCTACTGTGCTTGATTTTTTGATATTCCAGGCATAAGGGACAAGGCAGATCACAAGATGGTGAGATTAGACAAAAAAATCTGCCATTTGAAATACCACTTGATTTATTTGTTTGGAATGCAGCACAGACAGTGAGTCATTGGCCAAAGTAGCTGAAATTTAGGATATTGTTATGAATGCAGGCCCTCTTTATACTTCCATGAAGCAGTCTTGTAGTATTTGGAGCTTTGGAGAATGCTACAAAATTTTCTACTAGAATAGAAAGCAGTTTAATCTTACCCACCCCTCAAGTCCAAAGTCCTAATGTTATGTAAGCTAATATTGATAGCATAAACATTACTAGGGCATTAGAATCAAAGCTGCAGGAAATTCAGGCCTGCATAGTTGATGTTGAAATTTAATATATGAATTCCATATTACCCAGTGTCAACAACAGCGACTCACATGTTTTCAATGCTTTCGGTCTATGCATGGGGCGAGTGTATAAAAGATAGGAACCATGTGGCAAACCATATACTAGCAATCTGTGCTGTATAATGGACAGAAAAAAAATACCATACACCCCTGATTATTCTATGATTACACATAAAGATTTTACATATTAGAGAACCATCAAACCTACAACAAAAGGAAGATACATATTTAGCCATGACCACCAGATCTTTTTGGGTATATTGCTTTTGGTATAAATAACATTATCAGTTTTCTGTTGCATAAAAGTAGTGGAATATTATCATCTTAATCCAAAAAAACCTCTGTCACTACAGTTAGATAGGCAGATAGATTATTAAGATATGTCTATGCTATATACGGATAGGTGCATACACACTTAAATATATACACACCTCTATGTTTGCGTGTACAGATATATATTATTTAGATCTATGTAGACAAAGAGAGAGAGAAAGTGGCAATGAAGAAGAAGAATACAAATGTGGGAGACAACTTAAGTGCTAATGTTTTTCAATACAGTCAGAATATTACCCACTTTTTTGAAAGGAGAAGGAAGGTTTTGTTCATGGGCACATTCACAGGGACTGCTCAAGACAGTTCTATTCTATTTCTGTTTCATTAAAATTTTCAAATTTTAAAAGGAAATTCAGGAGAAAAGTATAAACTTGGAATAGAAATTTGCATGAACTCTCAACTTTAGTTCTCTCAAAATTGGATTTCCCTTTGCTGGTTGCTCTTATGGATGAGGTACATTGATTCTTTATGCTGAAACTTTGCCCCATCTTCTTGCTTGAGCTTTTACTGGAGAAGTGCTCAGATTTTCTACCTCCTGGTTGTACTCCTGTTTGCCCTGGATTTTACATAACATGCTTTGCTCCTTTTCATGTAATGATGGATTAATTGTGTAGTGATATCAAAGCTGTCAAAATATTAGACTGTATTAATTTTGAACCTTTTAGGAGAAACCGGACTTTTAGGGTTGTCCTGTATGTCAACATGTGTCAGACAGTGATAGGACTGAAATTAATGACTAAGTAGTTAATATTCTGAATGGCAGAGATATAGCAAGACTAGAAATAATACCTTATAGACACACTTCCATTACTACAACGTGAAATGTACCTAGAGGTCAAATTTTTTAAACATGAAAACTTCAAAGAACCTGCTATCTGTTTAGGTACATAAGGACATTGGATAATTTTAAAGCTCTCATGAAATGATGGCTTGATGAAACATGCTGAAAATCTGAGACAAAAGTGATTTCTAACATCATTAGGAAATGAAGACTTGGGCCCATTTTTTTAAACCTTGGACATAGTGTCCCATCACAGTTTATAACATAACAAGATCATTATGGGCTGAACAGTGAGTGTAGGAAAATGGTACTTTCCCATGGTACTTTGCTCACTTGGCCACAGGAGATTTTCCTGTGTCTTAGAACCACATTGTATAGACAGAAGTAGTTGAACTGTGGAAATAATGATTCACAGATGTGTGAGAATTTGTTTCAGACACTGGGGAAGATACATAAAATGTGCATTTTGTGAGCTCTACTATCCTTTTCCCTAATGGCATGAGTTAAACTTCTGAGTAGCTAGCATTTTTTCCTAGCAATGCTCTTAGTATAGGTTATACACTACTATATTCTACTATAGTCTACCTTTTTTCATCTGCCACATGTGAACACAAGAACACAAAGACTACATTGTTGCTAAGCTTAAACTTCCTCCCTGTTAATCACAGTACCAACAAACTGGGAGAAATTGCAGATAATCTACAAGTGATATATATTTATGGGCTGATTTTGTGCCGCATCCTTCTTCTTTTAATCCATTCTTTTATTCTAGTAGTGAGCAAGATGCTTCTTTATTTCTTTAATAGTTGGTGTTGTCAATTATTTTTTCAAACCAGAATACATCAGTGGAAAAGTCACCCCAAGAGCATGGTCTTTGCTGCCATTTTCCAAGGTCCATTAAGCTGGTCTTCAAACTGGTTATCCATTACTTGTATGTCCTAAAGCAATCAGTGGGGCACTTTTTCTTTCGCTTGTGCTGCATTGTGTTCTGGTGGTCCCCCAAGCACCATCTGCACCTCAGTCTTTTGGCTCAACCAACCTGCTTCAGGTTCTTTTGATTGTTGCTGATTTTCACTCTAGTATTGCCACTGGTGAGATCACGCTGCAGTGGTCCCAACAGTCCAGCTAGAATTGAATAAGTTTTTAATCTAGTAATGTGAGTGTTGACATAGCCATTGTTTGTGGCATTGAAATGTAAATATATTCCTCTCCTCTTCTTGGTTTCAGGTCAGAAAGCAACAGCAGTCTCTTCTGCCCAAGTCCCCATATCAGCGTTTCTCCATGACCTCAACTTTTCTGCAGTCACAAAACTCATCAAACACCTTTGTGAGCTGATCCATTGTCTGGGGCATTCTCCTGGCAGTACTCTCTTCTTGACCTTTTTTTTTCCCTCACTGAAATTGTAAAAAAACTTTAGGTTTCTTATTTTTATCCCACCATGGTCAGTTCTTCATGCATGTTCTGTCCTTCCTTCCACTGCTTCCATACTGCATAACAATTTTTTTTGTTTCGGAAAAACTAACCTTACTTGTAGATAAGGATCTCTAGGAGGCTCTTTCTCTCTGCTGTTGTCTAGCTGCTGTTTTGTTTTCCTGTTAATCACATTCTTCCCCTAGCTGTGGATCTCACTGGACTGACCATTGCCACCATAATTTACATAGTACCTGCTGGGAAAAAACAGAACTCTCTTGCTCTGAAACTAAATTGGCGCTTTACTATCTAGAGGGGCACTGCGAGTGCAGCCACCGTTTTCTCTAGATGCTTCCTGCTGTCTCCACCAAACTTCTTCCTCCTGGAAGATACAGAGTGGTGGGGTCTGTGTATGTCCAGGTTGCAGTTTATTGCATCCAAATGCAACTATAAAAACCAGACCAGATGACTGGCAATCTATAAACAGCTCTTTCTCTCTGGTGACTAAAAAGGGGGGGTAGGCAATTAGATCAGATGAAGATGTCTACCCTGTCTAAAGTGAGGTGAGATAAATCCCACCAGTGTTACTTGTGATGGATAGTCTTTACCTCACAGCTGCCATTAAATAGCATTTAAAGATATTTAAAAGAACCTTAATAAAAGGTGTTGTGAAGCAAAACACAACTACTCTTAACATGTTGTAATTGCACACTTCAGCGTGTCTGGCAGATAAGGCATCTATTGTTTCTTTAATGCACGTGAGACGAATAGCACATTTAATTACCCTGTATGTCAAAATTAATACAGATCCCAAAGCAGGCAGTGTCAATACATTTAGTTATATAGCAATTATAGTGCAGCCAGAGCCACTTAATGTACAGGACTGAAAACAGAAACTAAACAAACATGAAAAAAGGGGAAAAAAAGCATGGATCAGTGCTTCAAAGAATAACCTTATAACCTCAGGAAAGCAGGAGTTGTTCATTAGTACTAGGCTGCAAGTCCAAATAAATATGTAACCCCTCAAAAGTGTTCAGGCCAACCCCAGAGCCTGTTAGGCCTTGTTGTTTTAGAGACCTCAGAAAGGTGAAGGTGAGCTCTTGACACAATGCTTTTCATTTGAATTCACTTCCTGCTCTCTCGTTTACTGGAGGTAACTTCCCCTGGTACCTCAGCTGGCTTTCTTCACACAGAATGATTCGCTATTTGCATTTTGGTTCTAATACTGAATTCGCCTAACATGATTCAATCTTATTTTCCCAGTGGTACCATTAATATTTTAATTTAATCAGAATTTCAGGAACTTGTTTGCCATCCAGAGCAACTTGGTTACCTGTCAGCCTCCATCAGCTTGTCATATTAGAGGTGATTGTTCCTTGAATCTAATCTACTTTAAATGATTTCATTGGGTAGAGGTCTATAAATCATTTCAGAATGGGTCTGACAGATGAAGGCTTAGGTAAGTAAACAAATCAGGCTTGCTTTACTTTAGGCAGCAATGAACTTGGCTTTATCAACTTCTCATTGATTTCTGCACTCCAAAAGGTAAAAAAAATCTCTTTAACATAAGAACATTATTAATATAAGTACAGTATTACAACCAACCATAATTAAGATAAGTCCCAACATTCAGTGATGAGGCTGACTTAAGAACATTGCAGACTGCATTTCAATAAAGCCTGTTATGCAGTTTGAATTGATGAATTCATTTCCAAAAGGTTTACTTTTGTCTTTCCAATCAAAACAGAAATTAACTGAATATTAAGCAGTCCAGAGTCCCTCTGGATTTTGAGCCAAGTTTATAAAGGATAATATGATAAGGCTGCAGCTGGAAGTCTAATGTACAGTATATTATTTGAACATTACAGTATGTTCACATTTACTTACCTAAATTGTAGTTAAAAGCAAAAATCTGGTCCTTGTGAAGTGTTGCTGAGGAATCAGACATCACATTGTGCTTCACTGCAGACGTGCTGGGGCTGAGTTAATCATTGATTACCAGCATGAAGCTGGCAACGACAAGGTGATACAGAGAACAAGGTATGTTACTTTAGAGCACATTTTGTCATAGTCTCTGGATTTCAAACAACGATGGCACATGCGGCATGGAAGAACTATGTCTCCTTCAGCGTGGGCAAGGGGGGAAGCTCTGCTTTCCTGCGGATGATCTCAACCTGTGATAGGTAGGGGGAAGAAGTAAAGAATAGGGGTAAATAATGAAAAAAAAAAATCTCATTTAGTTAATTAATTGTATACACGGTTGAGACAAATACTAATAGGAAATGTATAAGGAGAGATCCTGCAGCAATTTTAGATGCCCTTAAAGGGTAAATCAACATCCAGAAGCCATGGCCTGCATAACTCCCTCCTCCTCCAGATCTGTTCTACAAAAAGGAATGAATGCCTATTTCTGTTTCTAATTAGTTTACAAAACTGCATTCAGATAAAATACACATATAGTAATAAGTTTAAGGAATGTTTTTCTTGGAAAAGCAGATTTGGCTGCACTGACACCTCCTGTCACATCACCGATCAATGGAAATTAGACAGTTATGCAGACAAACATGCCCATGGTGGTATATAGCTACAGAGTTTGAAGTCACCAAAAAGGGACCAACTCTCCTCAAATCTGCATGTCCCAAGGACATGTGTGGGCGGTAAAAGATTCAATAATAATTAATATAACTCTAGACATGTTAAAGTAAAATCCTTTCATGCTGATCTCTCAAACACTGCAGAAAATTTAGCTTCACATTGGGCCAACCCCTTCTTTTTTGTAGATTAATATCCACATGCAAAGCTGTTTGAAGATTGTTGCTAAGATTATAAAGTCCATGGGTCATACCAGGCTATGTAGTATATGAGATTAATGAGAGTTAGTGTCTGTAGCCAGAGAATTCTTAAGGCTGGTGTCACACCCACTTGCTTTGGCACCTCAGCACAAGTTATTTATGGCTGAGATAACTGGGCTGATTTGCAGGAGTTCATGACATGGCTTAAATGCACAGCTCTAGTTTGTAGCAATTGTCTTAAGTGCTCTGCTCCAATACCTTTAAAATCACTTAAAAGTTAGGAAGTGTTGTTGGGAACGCATCATTCTGTCTCAGGCAGCAGTATTGCATTACAATTTCTAGTTACGTCATCATGCATTGCTACAGGTCATCTTCCTGCACATTAACAAGCTGTCATGTAGCTAGTGAATTGGGTTGCAGCTGGTGATAACACTTTGTCCTGCATTGGAGAATGTTAATGAGTGAGGCTGACATGTAGAAAGAGAACATGTATATTTGCCTGAAAGGACACAATTCATCTGCCTCAGCTATCTAAAATCTGGTGTCTAGTGGAAAAGGCACCTGTAGATGGTAAGTTATCCTAGTTCTCATTGACGGGTATTTCAAGACATCCATCTTAAATTGGATTTGTCCTAGAAATGCCCAGTTCCCTCTACCAGCTATAGAGAGAGTCTGGACCACGTCTAGTTACGGAAGACTTACCCTCAGCCTGGGTGGCTAAAATAGTTGAGAAAAATTCCATCCTGAAGCCATTGACTATCTCAAGCCCACAAATGGAGCATGTCATCTGCTGGTAGATAGTCATTATGGCTAGGGTCTGAACAGAGTCCATCCTCTGCCCTCCACTGCGTTTCATGGGCATACATGAGGGATCCCATGGATTAATCTTTTTTTTTTTCTTTTTTTTTGCTAATACTGGTTAGCACCAAATGATTTCCTCTGCAGAACTGCAAGATGAACAAAGTTCTTTGAGTGTCTTTGGCAATAAACTCTCTTACCTTGAGTTACTTCCCAGCAACACAAGGAAAAAAAGAAAAGCCTTGCATGTGGAGGATACTGCAACATTCAGGCTACACTGCACATACATAAAAATGTGATTTTGTTTTGGCGCAACTTTTCAGTTGCCCCCAAATGATCTTCAGGGCTCACATTGTCAATTTCTAATAGGGATTTATTTATTTATAGCTTCGGTTATATTCATATTTAGGAAAGCCATATCATAGCCACTTAAATGCTTCCACTCCAGTTAGATCTGCTTTAAGTTTTCAGTTATAATTTTAAGAGTTATTGCTTGCAAAACACTATTTAATTTAAAGTCACAGCTACATCAACATCAGAAATAGTATTTTATTTAAATGAGATATATATATGGTAGTGACTTCCAATACTTCTATCCACTTTTAGTTCTTTTAGCTCATTTGAAAATGACCATGACTTGAGAAGAGTTTAAGTTTTGCATAATAATATTAAGCATTGAGAGCTACCATGAGAGGTATGGCAATATATACGGGAAGGAAGAAAATACAACCTTCTAAGACTAACGTCGCTGATGGGCTCAGCTTTAGCTGGCGGTGAGTCTGTCTTGGAGCTGGCTGAAACTGGTTCTGTCTGACATGGGGGACAGCTTCTGGTGTCTTCTCACGGAAGCCATCCCTGCAGCCTTCCTGCTACCAAACACTTGCCATGTAAACCCAATACAACCAGGTTAAAAGGACGCTAGCAGTATGCATGGAAACTCCATTGGCAAAGTCTCAGAGGAAAAAGGCAACGGCTTTTCTCAAACAGGTGAATGTCATATCTTGCCAACAGCACCTACCTGGCCAAATCACCTTACACAAGTAATTATTGATCTTTGCTATTTAGCAAAGACATGAAAGACTGACTCACAACTGATGTGGATCTTTCTGATGGACATACCAGCATGTTTTTTGTGGGCACATGATTACCATGAAAGTATTATTCTCAGAAAAACATACATTATGTGGAGTATATCTGCATTTTCAACACTCTGGTGAGTAATCTACAGAATTCATTGCCTTGAAAGACTCGATGCACTGTAGAGCCAATGCTTGTATTTATAAGCCTGAATTTATAGGCCAAGAAAGTGCAACATCCTACCACAACCAACTCTCAGGTGGCAAAGCTGATTTTCCATATCCTACAGTGGGAGATCCTGCCAATGGAAGGCAGGTGCAAATCTTCTCCTTCAGCTTAATGAAATGTGCTTCTGGAGGAAAAGATGCTGGCACCACTGTGGGTCATACTAGACCTGTGGATCTCTGCACTTGGAGCCTGTCTGCCTATGGAGAATCTGAAGACATTGCAGTGTTTGGCAACTGTCTCCATTCTCTCTGTCAGTTTTTGATATGAATAGTGACTCCTCTCACACCTACTGCTGTCTTCTGAGGGCTAGGTAGTACAACAGGGCTGCCTCCCCTCATACCTGGTACTGCAGTAAGACTGCAGTAACAAGCAGGAAGAGCTCATTCAGGCATTAGGTCGTGACTTGATATGACACGGAAAGTTTAAGAATGAGAAATATATGGGGCTGAATGTACAGATAAAGGTGACGTTGGGTGCAGAACACTTGTACACACAGGCCTAGAAGGACATACCACTCCTTCATGCTGCTCTGTCCATCACTTAGAGCTTCAGGTACTGACATGCCCCTGTGTGGATGTGCTGACCCAAACCCTATTAACAACCACGGCTTGGGCAGATGCAGCTCTGAGAGTATGAACTTGAGGTGACTTAGTAAAGTGGATGCTGAAAATTGGGTTAGCAGACCTGAGTGCACAAGCCGGAAAATGTGGACCAGGGTGCACTCATTGGAGGAGACCGAGGCTAGGGACTGCGCTGTCAGCCACACCAAAAAACCCCATTAAGGGACTAACTCTAAGACATTCCATAAGGTAATCAACCAATAGAATAAAATTACCCATGTATTAAGATGTTAAACAACATTGTAATTACTACCATACCTATTGAGTGGACATAAAAATAATTTCATTTAATTGATTTATTTTGTCTGATTTCAAGACATGCAATTATGATTTATCTCTTACCACAGTATTTAGTTATGAGAGTAAAAGCACATGCAAACTCTGTGAAATTCTCAGGATGATACTCTGCTTTTGTGTCATCTTAGAGAGCATTTTACATGTTCTGTTTTCAGAAGAATGAACTGTGCCTGTTTGTGTGGGTCCTAATGGGGTAATTTCTTTGGCAAAGGTTTTGATTTACCTGACTGAATAGATCTGTAATTTTTACACAGAAGTTTCACAGTTGTAATGATAAGTATAATTTTTAGTGAAATGGTCCAAAAAATCCTTCTTCTAAACTCTTAAAATATAATTATCTGTGCCTTGTGTATTATCTGAAACCCTGTTAGTACCAAACCTTCATCGATACGGACAATGCAATTTCATACCCAGACATCAGTGTTAAATATACTCTGGGAGTGACATTTACCAAACTTGTCACAGATTGTTCTTGTTTATAGAAGCAAGATTGCATCCTTTCTGCACAGACTTTTTTTTGGTCTAGCAAAAGTAGCATTAACCATCATTAGTTCAAGTGTTTACTATAAAACCCTTTGGTAGTAACTTCAGCATTTCCTAAT
Organism: Platalea leucorodia; assembly: GCF_965183815.1. Taxonomy (NCBI): domain Eukaryota; kingdom Metazoa; phylum Chordata; class Aves; order Pelecaniformes; family Threskiornithidae; genus Platalea; species Platalea leucorodia. The sequence goes on from NC_138824.1 coordinate 74,740,639, forward strand.
CAGACAGATCTCATCAGAAAACAGAAAACATTTGGATTTGCTTTAGTTTTGTTAGCTATTGCCATTCAGAAACATTTGGTGGGAAAGAAACCTATGCGAACTCAAGCTCCAACATCTGGTTGTCTCAAGCGAAAGTTAAACTGAAGGTGTAAATTTGTATTTTGCTGTTTTGTAATTTTTTTGGTGTGAGATCAGTGGAGGATGTCTAGTAAGTGACATTTATCACTGTTTTCTATTAAAGCCTTCCTGGAAACTTCAAGAAAATATCCGTGAATGCACATGAATGTACTAAAATAAATGGGTACATGCTTTATATTATGACGTTACTTTTGCCTTCATACGTTTCCAATACCTTAATCAAAGATATGTCTTGGAATTATATTAAATGTATCTAATACATGTACAATGTATATGTTATATTCCATCTCTCCCAGGCTTAAAATAGAGATCAGGAGATATATCGTAAATTGCTCAAGGCTGGATCCTCCTCAGCCTCTTCATTCCAGTGGGAATTTTTTGATTAAATTCACAAGGCTTTGGATTCAGGTCCTTAATGTCTTTTTAGCTTTTGCCAGCCTGGAATGAGTTTCTCATTTAATGGTAAGCAAAAATTATATGGACTAAGATGTGAGGTGCTTTTAGGTGGGAAACCTGCCTCTTGATGGTCCAGAAGCCACTTCATCCTAGTCATGGGCTGACAAAAGACAAAAGTAATTTTCAGATTTCATACTGAGTATTGAGAGCTGGCCCATACAGTTCCAGACTTTACCAACAAGGAAACTTGTAATTGATGAGTTTTTGGTTTTTTTAGATGAGATGTCTTCATGTGTATTGCACAGAATATACAATAATCAGTTTTGTGATACAATTAGCTAAAGACAGAATTTTTTGTACAATCCAGACATTTCTTAACTAAACTAATATTGGAAAATTAATGAATTTAGCTATACAAGGACTTTATTTTGCTCCCATTGGTGTCAATGTGAGTCTTCATTGCAGCACAAAAGGTCTATACATTTCTTGTTTTGTGAGGCCAAGCATTTTGAGGATGCTGAGCCACAACTATGGTTCTCTGCAGCTACAAAGAAATGGGGCTATGGTCTCTTAAAAACTTGACACAGTCGTTAAAATCAATATTCCATATGGAAAATAAAAATATTCAAGGTTTTTTAAAATGTAAAGATGCTGTGGTTTGGCTTTTTTTTTTTTTTTTTTCAATAAAATTTGATATTGCATGATTGAAATGTGTGTGGAAATAAATTGTTTTCAGCAGTCCCAGTCTCCATTTGAATAACAAAGAAGAAGTACTAGCGTGCTTGATTTGAAGCAATTTTCTTTCCTGAATTTGCCAGGGAAGGGGAAGGAGAGGGACAGAAGCAATTCAACAACGCTATGTTCTTGTTACTATTTTCCTGGTGGCACAGATATGAATTAAACTGAAGCTAGGGAAACATTAGAATATTTTGATTCTTATGTTCTCTAAACCTAATGTTGCTATTTTATTATATGAAAGTTTAATGCTTCTTTCCTCTCGGTGCCAAAAATAGGACTGTACTTTGCTGACTGACATCATTGTAAATTCACTAAGATCAGCTTTTGTGTTAGAAATGAATAGTAAAAGAGTGGAAAAGTCAGTTGATACACAGCTCCTGCAGATCTTTTTTAGGTCAGCTGGTTGTAGTTCTCTTTTGGTTCAGTTTCAGCTCAGAGGGATTTTTTGTTTGTTTATTTTGCTGACGTGTAGTAAGAAAACAAAAACTTTGGGCCCTATTCTGCCAATATTATATGTAGAGAACACCCAGAGGCTGTCTACAGTACTTTCCCAAGATAAGATGATAGATACAGAGACTGGCAGGACAAACTAGATGATCTAAAGAGTTTTTCTTTTTTTCTGTCTAACCTCTATTACATACATTTAAAGAAGAAAGATGCTGACACATTTGTCCCTTTGGCCAAAGTTTTGAAAATGTTGGAGTGATTGCAAATAGCCTCTGTTTAGCGGAGATCATTCTAATTCAGCTTTCAGCTTGGTTTTTGCAGCAATTTTGCTGCAGTGAAAAAGGAAATCATAGGCACTGAAAAGTGTAGCTTTCACTGCATGATATAAAATATTTAATTTAAAGTTTCCCTACCCATGAACTGTGGGAAAATGTATATAAGACATCAGAAAAATGTGTCCATTGCAATATAGTTGATAATGATAAGAATATTGTGAATATATTTCAGTTAAGATATTCAGATAAGAATATATGTGAATATATTTCAGTTCTTGTTGACTAATAACATTCTGATATTTATGATGGAAAAGGATGCGAAAGGCTAATACCTAAAGCGTTACAATATGAAAAATGGCAATAAAAAGAATAAGAAGTTTGCTAAAATGTCTACTCCCATGCTTACATTTACTGGGGAGTACTGGTGTTGGCAAATTCTTTCTTAAAAGATTTTGTATACTTATTTAACTGCTAAGAGGAATTAAATAAGTGACAATTGGAGCAGGGATTCCTTGCTGGTTTATGTAGTCAGTTGTTACCTTTGAAAAAATGACTTGGTAACTTATGATTAATACTTTGGAAAAAATACCTTTTTTCAATGTATGAGCCGGTAGTTTTTGCTTAGTAGATTAGTCCTGGACATTTCAAATACTCTCAAATAACACATTCTTCTCTTCCGGTGACTGTGTCAAGAACATGATTGCTACAACGTACATCTATGAGTAGGTGGTCAGCACAGCAGGCAAATGCTAGGACTATAAGACAAATGATAGGTATAAATTATTTGCAAGCTCAAGTAACAGCAATTTGACTTTTTATGAGCCTGTAACAATGCCCCCAGAGACGAAAGTGTGAATTTCTGTAGATCATTGCATTTTCATGGCCTTGGCATTAAGTAAAGGTTGCAGCTCTAGGTTTTGAATTTCCCTACTCATAAATAAGAGCCATTTTGTTTTTTATGTCTGATTTTTGCATGAAATATGTATATTCTAATCCTTGCTGAGAAGTCTTCAAGGAATAATAGTGGAGGCTTTTTGGTATAAAATTTCATCTCACATGCTTGCAGAAACCATACATCTTTGGTGTTGAAGTTGCAGCACCTATATCAAGGGCTTGTGTATCAAAGCCATGCTCTTCTGTATTCTAATGTTTAACAATTTGCTGATCATGACTGACAGGTTTACAGAGCTAACATGTTCTGGAGTTGTGGGTGATTTATTCCAGAATAACTCAAGCAATTCAGAGAATTTAGCTGCCACAGTCTTCCTTCTCATCACAGAAAATAAATGCCTATTAGGATTGATTGCATTTCCTTTAAGATTCTTTATCAGAGAAGGGACTTCACCCTACTGTGTCCTCAAGTAACAGTAACATGGGAATCCAAATTCTCATTGAAGATACACAGAGAAATGTCTGTTAGTTAATCTTCGTCGGCCTTTGCAGCTGTAGTTATTGTTATTTGCATTGAACAAGCTTTTTTTCTTTTCCTTTGTTGACGTGACAGTTGATTGCTAATGTTCCCAGACAGAGAACAAAGTCTGTATACAGAGCTCATGAGACAAATAAATGCCTGGCATGATAAAAGTGGAAACAATTCTTACAAGAAGACAAGTTATTTGACTTGGATGCCACAGCCATAGTAAAGGTGAGATCACAGGAAAGAGTGAAACACAGACCTGAAGTGGACATAGGTCCTATTTGTTTTCAGTATTTTTCTTTACACTGGCACTGAACCTGGCCTCCCTTATCTCTGCCATAGAATGCTGTGATGCATTTTTATAAGAGCAAAAATATCCGAAAGAGCTAACTGCAGACACTCAGTTGAAATTTTCTAATCTGATCACATTTTTGTTTGGATTCTTCAGTGAAAATTAACTTCTTTCCTGCTATTTACATTACTGCTTTTCTAGAGGCCCTAAGAAATCTAAAACTCCAAAGTGCTAGATCCTGTACAGAATACAATAGCAGGCCAAGAGGTGAAGACATGATGAAACAGGTGGGTAAAATATTGAGGAGCAGATGTGGCACAGAAATGGGTGTCAATCCTACAACTAGAAATTTGCACGCACTGACTACTTAATTTGATAGAATAAACCAGTCTCGCTCAGAAGCCTCCAGCTGGCAGATTTGGCTATGGATAGTCTTTATTCACAATCTTGTCTAGCCCTCTCATTTTATAGAAATGTATTTCTGTAAAATACAGAGAGAAATGTATTTCTATAAAATTGTCCCATGAGTGATTTCCCTGATTTTGAGCTCACATACAAGAATGGGTAGATATCTACAGCTTTATCATATGAACTGATTATTCCATCTCTCAGTAGAGCCAGGTGTCAGAAACTGCACACCAGGAGCCATGGAATTTCAGAGCAGTGCTTCCTCCTGCAGATCATACCTAAATGTAAGGATATTACTGACACAGCCATTGTATGTGGGTTCTCTTACATATGCATCTTTCTCGTTTATGCCACAAAGGAAGTCACAACATGGGTCTGTGACCTAAGAACTTCAGTAAGCATCTGCTTTTATTTAGAGGTTTCTAAAAAAGCTTCTCACACAGGTGAATACTTTTTCTTAACAGGGAGGGGAAACTGGTATCTTAATGAATTCCTGGTTTCAGTTCTAGGCTAACTGAAGAAAAGTGTTATTTTCTTCTCTCATGTTCAAAGGTAAGTTTGCTTTGAGGAAATGAGAACTGAATTTGAACCACTGTGGGGAACATCTCCAAAGAGAATTGGACGAATATCTACTCCCAATAAGCATTGGGAGTAAGTAGAGAGCTTAAGAAGGCTCCCAAAATATTATTCACTGAAGAAGGCTGTGTCTGAAAGGCCAGGATGTTGTTGGGTGGGATGATTTTGGCCAAATATAGATGTCTACGATGTATGTCTATGCCTGGGTTAGTCACACTAGACTCTTTTTGCAGTAAGAGAGAAACAAGCATTTTTTCAGCCATGAATCTCCTTCACTCATGTAAAAATCTGGAAGAGGTCAGAAGAACCACATCATAAAAGCACCAATTTGTCTCCATTAAGTATAAAGGCTTCCTAGGGTAACTAGTTCAAACGTAGTAAATGACACTGTAGACATCTCAGTTTGATTGAGATGAATTGTGGTGAAAGAGATTAAATAAAAATTACCAGAAATCAGGCGTATGTAGAGCTAGAAAAGGAAGTGTAAAGAGCAAAGAGAAAGGCCTTTAGTAATGTATGCATAGATATCTATTTGTATATATACAAATTTATGTTGGGACATATATAAAAGGACAGAGATTCAGATGATGTACATTAGGCCATTTGAATATTTCTTTCAGCCAAAGAAGGAGGAACAGACTAATCAAATTTGGCAAAAGCAAAACTGAGAGGAAATAGGACAGCTGTCCTAAAGTATATCCAAACTGTAAAGACAAGAGAGAGAGAAGAGTTATTTATGCTGAAAGACAAAGTAGGAAACAGAACATTTGAGTAGAAACAGTCTACAGAGAAATTAAAGAAAGGTTTCTAATTATTACAAGAATTAAACTGAGGAAGACTATCTGGAATTACAAACCTACCTAGTTTAAAGTTTAAAATACCTGACAGATTTATTAACAACTTTACATAATGTGAGTTTGCCTATTATAGTAAAGGTTTGAAGCTGATCCAGTCTTAAGCCTTGGTTTGTTTTAAGTTTTGTTTTTATTTTAGGAGCTTTCTGGCTGAAGAATGTTGTAAGAAAATTATGGCTACTGTCAAATTCTCCACAAACTCCATTATTTTTATAGCACTTCTGCTGCTTTGTTTTTGTTTTGTTAAGTTTTTGAGAGCAAGCTACCCAAGAGAAGGAAGCTGTTTCTCCCTTGCCTCTTCCACTTATCCCTGTGCACTAATACAAAGGCCAACTATAGTTCAGACCTTAGGAGATTTATGACTGCTTTGACCATAGTGGTTGAAGAGCTTTTCGACAATGCATGGTTTCATTTCTAATTACCTCTTCCGCAACATACTTTCTCTCTTTTGAGGGAAACCTTAGATTTTGCTAGTAAAAAAAAGAAATGTTTTGGTTAAATCTATTTATGTTAGAAAATCCCGTTTAAGTAGGATTTGGATTCGCAAAAGTATTGAGCATTTCTATTTGAGTTTTTAAGACTGTGGACAGTAACTGAACACAGAATTCAGAATTAGAAGGCAGATATGAAAACATGTAAATCTATTCTACCTTCAATATTTGTAGTTTGGTATCTCTTCTAACATTTGAGATTGCAGATAGGTCTTTGATTTTTCCACTGATTTCTCCTTAGGAATATGTAAGCCCTTTCTAAATTTTAAAACAAATCCTTGGCCAGTCCAGACAGGCCTTCAGGTAAGAAAAGATAACATGCCTGAGCATGATATCATCCTATTCTCATGGTTTATCATCAATTCCATTGCTAGGACATGTTCCAAAGCTTTCTCAGGACTTGTAGAAGGATCGCTTTGAAGAGAGTTCAGATCTCTTTTCTTCTATGTCCAAGCACTCATATTTCTTGATCCAAACAAAAGCTGTCTGGGTATCAATTAATATATATTGACAAACATTTTTTCTTTATAGCTTATTAGCAAGCATCTTGAATTTTCAAAAAAATTCAACCAACTTTGACTTACAGTGTTTCTCCTAACCGCAGGCAGCCTTGCTGAGGACACTCATGCAGATGATGTGCCAAGAACTGTGGTGCTCCACAAGTCCTACCTGTCACAGTCTCTCAAGACCCTTCTGTCCCATGGTGGCACCCCAGGGTGGCTTGAACTGGAGGGATGTATTTTTCTCTTGCTTTTGCTTAGCAGCTTCTGGTTTGTTGGCAGTCTTACAAATGTCAGTGAAGAACTGACAAAGCCAAAGTAGCTTTGCCCACCGTAGAAAAATAGCATAGGCTCAGCCCTCCATTTTGGTCTCCCCTCAGCCCTTTCCGACATCCTTGTCTTCCTTCTGATGGGGCTTCCTTGCGGGGAAAGGAGCACAGCTATTCAATGCCATGTTTCTGGGGACATCAGCAGTCGAAAAGACCCCTGTTCTTGAAAAATGCCTTCCTCCCCCTGGATGCAGGTGAAACATCATTGCAGCTCCAGAATTCACAGTAAATTTTGTGGAGGATCAGCCGATCATCCTGGATTTTCAATCAGTGCCATGAATTTTTAAAGCTGTTAAGGGTGTTAGGACTAACAAATCTGCCAGCTCTTCCTCAGGCACCTCCATCTGAGTCTTTGGTCCTAATCCAGCAAACTGTATAAGCATACGGTTATATGCAAGTGGAAGAGCAGCATGGCTGGAATTACTTACAGGTCTAACATTGAGTAGAAGTATAAATTCTTTCCTGAACTGGAAGTTTCTGATGAAGCAGCTCCTTAGTTCATTCATATTATCATCACAGTCTGATTTAAGGGGATAGAGCAGCTGTACTGTATATGTCTGTGGTGCACAGACTTGAGGCTCAGAGCACAGACATGTAGCACAGCTGGGGGGAAGCAATGATTCTTCCTCATTTTTTTCCCAGATTGTTGGAAAAAAACATGTTAAAAAAGGGGTAGATAATGTTGTTTTTGACACAATGTATCTAAAATAGCCAGGTTTAAGCTGTTACTGAATAATAACGATAAACATCTGCAAGTTCATGTAGCAAGTACACTTATAACTTCTTAAATTAATTTAGGAGAAAATAATTCTTTTCCTTTAATTTGCTGCTGTAGTGGTACAGCTTTTGCAGGCACATCATTCCTCTGCTATCTACCTTTTAGTGATGTTTAACATTCTGCACATTTTCCTTCTTGCTGTTATTAGCTGAGGCATAAAAAGTTAATACCTCTAATTGTACCTCACACGTATATATATACATACATTTGTATCAATATATGCCATGTCTCAGCTTTGCTGCTGGTGCCAAGGAAAATGTTGGATTCTATTCAGTTTTCTTCATATTCATTTTCCTGCCCACTTAACAAAATTACATTCAATGAGCTGTGGGAGAAATTCACATCAACAGGCCATGTAATGCAATTTCTGGTATATATGCAGGAAGAAAAAAATCCTACATTTTCTTTCATTTCTGTCAAAATCAATCAAATTGTACTGAACTGAACATAATCTCTTAAAAAAAAATCACCCAGGCATTTCCAGTGAAATAAGCCTCTCTTACATGGGTAACATGCACATATTTAAGAGGTCTCTGTTTTATTTTTTTTTAATCATGCCTAATTAGTTTTTTTTAATCACTCACACAACTAAGGCTCTTGCCTGCATAATTTATGACATAGAGGGGCCGGTGTCAGAAATCAAATGTTGTAAATTAAAAATAACAAGTTTGAGACTAGTGATTCAATTAAAACCCTAGAAAACATTGGATTATGCATAATTGAGAGCTTGTATGCAGAGATGCATGTCATGCTTGTCAGCTTGGATGGGAGGATTGGATTGGAGCTGTCAAGAGCATTTAAATCAACTCAGTAAAAAAATTAGAAAACAAAGATGATATTTATTATTAACTTCCAGTGTTCAAAAATAAACTGAGAGGTATTTAAATTGAATGCTTAGATGACAAGGCTTTATTTATAGCAGAAGTTATAAAACTCAGTAATAACCCTAGCTGGCACAGATGTAAAGATACTACTGTGCAGCTCAGCTGCAGCCTACAGTGTGAGGATTCAGCGGTTGGCCCTGAATCAGGTTCAGCTAATAGAAAGCTGTGTTGGAAGAGAAGAAATCCAGATTCTTGAAGGGAGCCGTGAATGACCAAATCCTTATTTTTCTTCTCCTTTTCTTCCCCTTCTTTTCTTCCTCCCAGAGACCGATGATGCTCCATGAAATACTTTGTGACCTCTGAGAACATGTGAGGCCATCCTGGGGAAAGGCTGAGTTGTCCTGGTGACCCAGCTCTGCAGGTCTACCTTTTACCAGCCAGTAATGCTACTTGGTAGGAATAGCTGAGGTCTGAAGAATAACAACATCTTCCCACTTCAGCCGCACATCCCAGAGTCAGTTTCAAACTTTATTTGAAATTGTTGAATCAACAATAAATTGGGCTGTTGAGAGTGAACATAAAAGCTAGCCAGGACACTTCCCACATTTGAAATTAAAGAACATTTTCATGTCTAGCTTGAGGAGAAAGACTCCCACAAAACAAAATTGTGACTCTCAGGACTAGAATATATCTGTCTCTAAAACACCTACGGACTCACCAGGACTCATCCTAGCCCTCAGAAATACACCAAGGAACTAAATGCTCAGGAAGATCATTTAGTTCCTAGACTATATATCAGTCATATAAAACAAGCTTTTATTTTTAAAATCCAGCCTAGTCCCTAATGATATAGCCCTTTGGATGATGTGAGATCTTATTGCAAGGTACCTAGAAATGCTGAATGTTTGTAACCTTTTTCCTTTAAACAGACTGTTTTCCTGATTCTCTTTTAGCAAGTCCCAAGACATGAGATTCCATCTTTCTTTTCCTGAAGTTTCTGTAAATCTAAGTTTGCCAATGATGTACCCTGTCCCTTATCAGGGTATCTCATACCAAACAAAACAGGAATGCAAAGAGATTGCCATCAGCTTTAGAAAGTTTTAAACCATACGGCTCAGTGAGGCAATATCTGAGAGCAGCGATGCCAGCCTTTTTAATGCTTTACGATGCTAAAACCTAAATATAATGCTAGAGAAAAATTCTTGCCTCGTGAAAGGCAAAAAGGACCTTCAGAGAGTGGAGAAAACTATATGAAGAGTTAAATTCTTCTCCTTTGGTACACCGCTAACCGCTGACGTCAACGGGATTTGTGAATGCACATCTGAGAGTGGAATTTGGCCATAAGTGAGGTGGAAAAATGATTGATGACTGCCTAACGCCGGAGGAGTTGGATCAGCACAATCATGCAACAGAGCTGGAAGTTGCTCAGTTTACCCTCAACAGATTTCTATCAATTTCCCCTGCAAGCTCAGGGGCAGGTGGAGAATCTCCAGAAACACAGGCAGTTCTTGGTACCCGGCTACCTTGGCTGAACATTAGCCCCACACAGTACCACTGGGGATGGGTTTTTGGGGGCGCAGCAGTGGAAGGACCGCACCACAGAGGTGAGCCTGGGCCACCTTTCACATAGCGTGTGCAGGGGATGCACATCAGCCCTACATTTAGAAAGCGAAGCAGAGAAGTATTTAGGCAACTTCCAAGGATTCTAGAGGGAAATACATAGTTAAAGCCCCTTAGTGAATCTAGAGGTAAGATTTTAGTGGTTCATTTTTTTAAACCTCAATTGGCAATTCCAAATCTTTGCTATACTAAATTCCTCTTATAACCTATGATCACTTGGTAGCATTTACATATACTATCTTTGTATCTCTTTCATCATCTTTCTTTGATGTTTTATTAGTTACAAGGTTTAGCCTAGAAAAGCCTGTGCATTCCTCTTTACTTAAAAAAATTAAAATGTGAAAGATTTTAATTTAAGCCATTCTGAGAATTCTCCAAATTATAACAAGACTATAAATATGAGCAGGAGAGTTATGTAAGCAGGAGAGATGAAGCAGTGGTTTATGATTTTTACAGTATTGGAAACTGGAGTTATATTCCTGAAAGTTCAAAATATTAAAATAATTCCATTTTTATAGGCAAAATCAGCTAAATGAGAAAGTTGTGTAAGTAATAGGAGATATGCAAGTGCCTACAACGCTGGCCTAGCTTTGTTCTTATTAACCTTTCTAACAGTTTTCTTATAAGCTTCAACGGGAATAGAGTTCAGCCAGAGTCCCTCCATTTATTAACTCTGGTGTCTGGGAAAAGGATCAAATTTTTGCTGTTTTTTGGAGGAACTGCTGGTGTCAGTAAGTTAATGTGTAATACTGAAAAAAGTTAAATTCCATTTCTGTTAGAGCACAACCAGCTATCAGAGTTTCCCACTAAAAGATAAGCAAGCCCTTTTCTTCTACACCAAAAAGAAAATGTAAGTATATAATTTGAACTGACTTTCTAGACTTAAAGGAGTGGAAATTAGAGACCATTTTTGCAGGCAAAAACATTAATCATTAATACTGTTCATTGTCATGGGACTCTTGTCTTTACTGTGTTCTACACTTCCACTTCAAACTAAGAGCTTTTGTGTTTCCTTCATGAACTAAATCAAATGGAGGGGTACTTTAAAAACTATTCTAGTAATTTAGGTCTGAGTAGATGCACCCCACAAAAATACCTGGCAAAAAGGTCTGAGCACAAATTTCTAGAATGAGAAGATAGTAAGCAGACTAACACGTGGAAGGCAGTATGTAGATGAGGAAGGTTTATGAAAACGGGAATGAAATTCTGGGTCTTTGAAGCTGATGGGAGTTTCTACACTTTATTCTCTGAGATTAAGACTTCACCTTTTGCCTTTGACGTCTCTCCTCTGCTTTCTACCACCTCCACTGCTTCTGCAGATCATCTGCAGATCTGTGCAAAGGAAATAAAACTCAAACCCACATGGCTTGTCTGTGTCAGAGACTTAGTTTTCAGATTGTCCCTGACTTGGTTTTTACTTTTGGTAGAAGCTGTGCAGGGTTTCAAGGGGTGAGAAGCATGAGAGAATGCAGGGCTTTCATTTGGTCAAATGGCAAATCAAATGTATGTATAGTTGCATGGACCATTGCCTAACACTGTGTGACTCACCTCTTTAATGGGATCCTCAGGTCTGAGTTAGATGCCCTGACTCTACACACAGTGTGAGATGAGATAGGACTCAGAAAAGTTTTCCATGAAATCCAGTGTGCTGCATAGGCAGCCCCATAAGATAACCACTTAGAGAAACTGTGTGTAAGCCCTTGCCTCAGCTTTCACCTCTCTCCTTGAATTAGAGATCTACACCAGCTCTTAAACACAAACTCCTCTGGAAGAAGACATGAAGCCACTGTGACTCACCGAGAGCAAGAGGGGAGGAATGTGCACCCACTCTTGGGAGATGTGTGTTTGAATTCAACTTGGATGCAGAGGGTCTTTCACAGTCTGGCCGAGCACTTTTGACCATAGCCTAAGCTACTAAATAAAGCAGAGAGAATGGGTGGGCTCCCACTTCTTGTAGTTGCATTTCTCAGTAAAGCTGAAATCATACTCCACTCCATTGTGTGGAGCTGCATCTTTCCAGCATATAACCAGTGCCTTTGGACTTGACCTCACACATTATACCTGTGTATCCCACTGTGGCTCCAAACCAGAAATATTCTTTGGTTCCTGTTTTGTCTCCTACCAGAGCAATGATTTTATGGTGTAAATCTGAGGGCACATGTTGCATGACTTGGATGGTGTCATGAAGACGTCATGGCATGTTCAAGGGTGCAAATCCTACGGATACCATGATGAGGGAGATGATAGTACTTTGTCTGGTGTGGGTTGGAACAAGACAGACCTGGTGCAGTGCTGCCTATACTGCTGTTTGAGAGCGTGCAGGCTAACCCCAGAACTGTACGCAGGCATTGCCTGGTGGAAAGGTACTAGGAGTGGTCCAAAGCAGAGCCAGGGAGCATGCTAACAATGTGTGGGCTACACGCAAAGTCATCCCTTCAACATCTTAGTTAGAAGTGCAGACATATCCTCAGAAGATTTAACTGGTGAACAGCAAGTTTCTGGATGCCAGTTATGCATAAGAATGAGCCAAGACTAAAGATCAAAATTGAGGTATATTAGGGCACTTGCAGAGATAGAAGTTTTATGTTTCCTGTAGAAACTTTCAAGGAAAGAGTGTTACTGAGGTGTAATCAGCGCCTGCCAGTTTAGGTGGCAGCTTAATGGAGCTTTTCAGGGTTATAGTCTGGTGTACAGACAAATACATTTTTTCCTAATTCCTGCTAGAGACACCTACCTGTCTTTCTGGATGTGGTCTTACATACCTAGAGAACATTATTAGCAGAAATTTAGATGCCATGGGAAGACAACTATCTTCCCCTGGGGTGAGGCAGCAGCTCAGCTGGGGTTTTGAAGATCTACATTTTGGACTTAGATGTTTACAATGGCTATTAGCCTCCTAATTCTTTTCGTGGATCTAGGCCATAGCATGTAGGCAAAGCTTGGGAGAGTCAGCTGAATTTTTTCTTAGAAGTTTTGGGTTTCTTTGAAGCTGAAACTCACAATGGAACTAATTATAACTTAACTGTAGTTGTCTGCCTAATGCCTTATAATATTCTTGTTTGAGACATTCTGTACAATTATTTTTATACTTTTTAGAATGTGGTATCATGTTCTATATAGATATATAAATTAAGAGTGTTTGTGATGAATATGAATTCTAATGTTGAATAGTAGGTGTAGAATTTTATCATGAAACCAGAAATTATTTTTTTTCTGTTGAAAAGCTTAAATTTCTGCTGACCATTAAAGAAAAAAAATGTGGAGAACCAAAACCAACAACAGTGTTTCAATTAGTTCATGTTGGTTACACTGAATTAGTGAAAAACTTTACTTAATGAAATGTAAATAGTGATGCAAAATTCTGTATAGTAACTATACATCTCAGTAACTTAACATCTTAGTAATATGCTAAACCCAAAGATTTCTGATCAAAGCATTCAAAACCTGGGATTTTTGATTGAATCATTCATAGATTTTAAGCTCAGTAGGAACTGATACAATCATGCAGTCTGACCTTATATACTCAAATGCTCATCTGGCAGACAGTGAGAAAGTCTCATTTTGTGGCTGTACTCGCTATGAAAAGTGTGCATCCAAGAGATTGTTGGAGAACTACTTCATCAGAGATACCAACTTAAATGTTAGCAGACTGCTAGCTTGCCCCTAATGATTAGCCTGAAATCACTATATTGCATTAACTGGGAAGCTTTTCTTCCTAACAAGCTACAATATAAGGCTAACGTGATGTAGGTAACAAAATATTAACCTTTATACTAATCCATTTTTTCAAAAGACAATGAAAAATGAATCTACTTGTATAATGTTGAGGAAGTAATTGAGGCTGCCCCATTTCGTAAGACTTGATTAAAAAGAAAAAGGAATAGCGTGATGAGAAGCAAAGAAGTTAGAAAAGAGGAGACCTCAGTAATAAGAAAATGAAACAAGGGCTTGAAAATACAGGTTCCAAAATCCCAAATCATCCAAAAAAAAAGTAGTAAGTGAAATCCCCAAAATACAGGATCAAAAAAACATCAAAGCAAGCACGTATACACTGCCAACAATTAGAACAGTATTAATTAGCAACAATGTTCTTTAATCTATAAATAATAAAGTGATCAAATGGTCCCACAGAGAGGTGTATAACAATACATAGAATTTTACAGTCGTAGGTCAAAAAGTCTATTTAAAATCCCTGTGGCTAATTCATATGTTCAGATTTAAAGCCCTGTTTATCGTTTAGTTAGAGAGATCACTCCGAGGTGGAAGAGATGTCAAAATCAGACCCAGCACCTCAGACAAACTACATAGCATACAATGAAGAAACTGCATTCAATCTCTACTTCTTTGTAATGAAGGAAAAAGGCACAGTAAGTAAAAAGCTACAGTAAGAAAGAACTTATGTTTTAGAAGAAACTTAAACCAGGCACTAATACAAGGAGTCTACATAGCATATCAGGAGTGAGCTGCGCCATCAAACCGAGAGTTATGACAGGTGACCACAGAGCTGTAACAATACAAAACATAGATATATATACATCTATATATCACACTATATAATAGGTCAGAATACTTAGAAGTGTTCTTGATCAAGTGGTGTTAAAAGATTCATGTAATTAAACCACATGATGTTCTGATCAGCTAAGTTAATATTGCTATCTCCATTTAACTATTGAGTCAACTGAGGTAAACGGGTTAAATGAATAATGGAAGGTTAACTTCTGTCTCATTGTTCCATCTGGGAGACTGCTTTAGAATCTGATTACTCAAGTAGTTAGGAGCCTTCTTAACACTCACTCAAATTTATTAAGAGTTTATTTCTAAAATTTGAATTTTTGTCATTTTATAATACAGTAAAATCACAGATCATTCTCCATCTACTATTTGATTATTTCCATACAAGGGCAGAACTCTGTAGTTCTCTCTACTGAACCACGCACTGATTTTTTTTCCTGGATGCTTCTTCAGTTTATCAATCTTATAATTCTAACTGTGACCTCCAACATGTTGCATTCCTATCCAGATGGCTTAATTTGAAGACTCAATGAGTACATTTTCTATTCTTTTGTTGAAGACATTAATAAAAATATTGACCAGTACCAGACTCCAGACAGACCCCTTCAGAACCTCCAATTTGACAGTAGGCAGTTTATAATTACTCTTGCAGTAAAGTTTCCCATCTAATAACTGTTTCACCACTGATATTTCCTTAGCTTGTGCATGAAATCACCTGTAAACAACAAAGTACTTCTGAAGTCAAGATAGATCAAGTCTACTTTTCGCGTAAGGTCAAAACCTACTGATTTGTCATAAAAAGGAAAATTTGACACTAGTTTTTCTAGATCAGGATTGGTTATTACTTGTTTCCTTGTTACCAGCTTAAAAACTGCTTGCTCTGTTACTTTTCTGGGAATCTGTAATTCCTAGACTCCTCTTTTTTTTCCATTAAAAAATTTTGTGTGTATATATATATATAGACATATACAAACACACACAGACATTATACTTGTCATTTTCTGATCTTCAAGAAACTCCTGTGAGTTCTCAAAGAAGTGGTCCTGGGCCTGCTCCACTCACTTCTCTGAGCATCCTCCGTGGAATCTCACAAGATTCAGACAACTTGAGAGCAGCTAGCTATCACAGTGTATTCTGACTGTTCTTTCCAGTATGGATTCTTAAATCTGTGAGTGATGGCAGCTTTATTAACCATTTGGTCTTAACTGGCTATTTTGGTCAAGGCAAAAAAGATTTGAACAATTGTTTTAGTGTAAAAAACCCTGAGATCTTTCCTTTCCTACTAAAAAGTCAACTCTTTCCTTAGTCTTCCTCTAACTACTCTTATAGTCATAATTTTCTTTATGTGCTTTACTACTAATATTTCTTTTATATCTTGGTCTAGCTGCTTATCTTCCTAATTTTTTGTATTCTTTTACATTTGTTCTTGTTCATTGGACCTCCTTCCAGTTTCTACATGCTTTCTCTTTGTTTCCATGGCTCTGGAACATCTTATTCTATAGCTTACTGACTTTCTTAGCTTTCCTCATCACAAATGTAGTTTGGTCTTCTGCCTTTTACATAGTTTTCTTCAAATATCTACCAACTCTCCTAAAAGATTCCTTCTTTTAGGCTGGTTTCTCAGTCTGTTCATTTTTTGAGTTTAATCAAGAAGTGTGTTTTTGTAATTTAAAACACTATATTATCATTAGTTTCCTTTATCCTTAGATTTATATCACTTTTGGCCGGTTCAGGGTCATTCCTGGCAATATTACCAGTATCTACATGAATGAGCAGCATGTAACAGTACCAAGAGGGCTGGTTGGATGTTGGTGACTTTCCCACAATGTCAGATTGGGAGCACTGTAGGGTCCCAGTAGCTAGTCAGAAGGTCTCTTCAGCCTCTGCTGGAGAGACCAGCCTGTTGTTTTCTTTCTGGAGTAATCTTGAATCTCAGGTCCTTTGCAGCACAGGGTTTCTCCTTCACCACTCCTGGAGGTTAGGTCTGCACTTGTGGCTGACCAGAGGCTTTGCTGCTGACCGTGTGGTGTGGGACAGTGGCAGCATTTTTACAGCAGGCGAGTGGAAGTACTCCATGACTAACCAGCAGCTTTGGGCCAGGCATGCAAAGCTACTCAATGTCTTCATTTCTCTCCATGAGCTGCCAATGGGGAAAATTGTTCATTTGGGCAGCTCCAGGCCTGCCCCACAGTAGTACCCTCAGGTAACTCCTTTCTTTCTCTGGCTGGTATTCCCATCTCAGTGTCTGAAGCAGGACATTTCTCCTATTCCCCCACTGAAGTGAACACCAGTGGGTCCTTCACTCACTTCACTGTAGACAAAGCCCAGGATCCCTTACTCCTTCCTCTCTTCCCCTGAAACTCTGAAATGCTGCTACTGAATTACTGTTATGTGGGCTCTGCTTCTTTGCATTCCTTGCCTCCTGTGATACTTCTTCGTTACCATTTCTCTTGTGGAATACAAGACAGAGGAGTAGTGATCCAATGGGGCACACTCGGTCTGAGCTACATGCCACAATCCTCGTCATGACTGAGGAATTATGTTGCACCTCCTCCCTGGTTCTTGGTGTCTTGGTGTCCTTTGTGCATAAACAACACCATGGAGAGACTGCAGGAATGCAGTCAAGCTGCAGTCATAGCATACACCCAGGCATAGCAGCCAGGATGTGCTCCTGAGTCCCACAGCATAGAAACATAAATATAAATGTTATATACCTGGTGAGCTATAAAGATAAAAAGGCTTCATTTCGGATTTTGGAAACTACTGACTGTTGAATCTGACTTCCCTTCCGGGCAAGTTGGTTGCGTCTATAATGACAAACAAGATCCCTGAGGAAATGGATTAGCAGAGTGCCCTGGAGACTGTCTGCTGGGTGGATTCAGCATGGCCTCTGTAAAGGGAAATCCTCCCTGGCCAACCTGTGGCACTTCTGTGAGGGAGTCAGTGAGCACACAGACTAAAAGGAGCCAGGGCAGGCAAC
Organism: Platalea leucorodia; assembly: GCF_965183815.1. Taxonomy (NCBI): domain Eukaryota; kingdom Metazoa; phylum Chordata; class Aves; order Pelecaniformes; family Threskiornithidae; genus Platalea; species Platalea leucorodia. Next base: position 74,758,214 of record NC_138824.1, read on the forward strand.
ACATTTAATCTTCAAAAAGACTTCAGTAAGGCTCCACATCAGAATGTTAAAGTAACTAAGTTTCCTCAGGACTGTAAGAAAAGTCCTTTTATGGACTTAAATCTCATCAAACACCTGATCATTTTTCAGGGTTTAGAAATGTCACTGGTAGACTCCCATAGGGATAAGTGCTAGCCCTAGTTTTATTCAGCAGGGACCAAGGAGACTTCAAAAAGGTGAATGAGTGGTTAAAAGGTGGCAGAAGATCTTCAGTATAAAAGGTATGTTTTAGTGGTGAACCTGGGGAACAGTAATTTAATCTGTGCCTACATGATGCTGAACTCAGAGCTGGCAGTCACAGCTCAGGAAAGAGACCTTGGAGCCATCACTGTCTGGTTTCCAAAGTCATCAGCTCTATGCGCAGTGGCAGACATAAAGGCAGCAGCATTGGGCAGAGTTACTAAAACAAAGCAGATGACAGCATTTTGCCACTCTATTAAGCTGGAATGTGCCACACCTTGAGTGCTGTGTGTGCAATCCTGGTTTTGTGTCTTGGGAAGGACTTAATGGAGTTGGAGGAGATATGGGAGAGAAGCAGTGAAGGCGATCCAGGGGATGGAGCAGCTGCCTTCCAAAGGGAGACTACAAAGGTTGGAATCCTTTTTTTTTGGAGGGCGTACATGCTGAAGGGGAGAAAGAATAAGTGTGACAGAATCAGGAGGGTGCTGGGTAAGCTGAATACAGAGCTGTTATTGACCACATCCTGCAATGCTATAACCAGGGAGCACTTATTGAAGCAAGAGGGAGACTGGTTTAAAAGCAAGCATTCCTTTACCAAGCACATAGTGAACTCCTGTATCTTTCTCCCATGGAGCGTGTGAAGGCAAGCAGTACCAGCAGATTGAGAAAGAGAAGAGAAAAATTTATGATCAGCAGGTCTACAAACAGATACCAAAAAGACTAGAGAGAAAGATAACGTTTAACCACCCTAATCCAATGATTGCAGAAGCTGGGATAGTGCAAGGGAAATGGTCTGCCATGAAGGGCCAGGCTCATGTGTTACATCTCTGAGTTCTGTTTCTGCAGACAGAGGGCCAGGCTGGATGGACTACCCATCCTGCCCAGTTAGGCATCTTTCTCTCCTTACGTTCATTTTAAGGGGATGGGGGAGATCAAGAACTGAGTATCTTGACACCTCTGAATCTGGGTTGTCTCCAGCTGTCTTTCTGTATGAACTAGCAAAATTGTTTATAGTACCGTGCTCCTGGGGTTTTGCATAACAGAATGGTCTGGAGGCAAAGGGGAAACAAACTGACAGAAAAATATCTCATTGCAGTCTTATTAGTGTACCTGGGTCTCTCTCCTTCCCTCTTATTTGAAACTGATTAGCCCTTAGCAGAAATTCTTGCTATTAGTCCCTAAGTACATGACCTTATACCACTTATTTTATACACTTCATTATGAATATAAAATACTTTGACAGAAAACATGTATTCCATATACAACACAAAGTAATTATACATACATATACGTACTTGGTATGTTATATGCATTTATATATAAATATCGAGTAAAGTTACTGTCATTCCTGGGTCAGGATGAACTTTTACATAGAATTGGCCTCTATCTTGAAGGTGGAATACAAGTTTTCTGGTAAACTAATAAACTGTTTTTGAGAACTTTGAATTTTCATTTACGTACTTTGTGTACATTTCTCTTCTCATGTTATTTCCATAATTTTTAAGATTTTCAGAACCTTCATAATGTTTGTCAGATTTAAGAAGCTAACCTTTATCAGAGACCTGGGTGATGACCACCTTTGAGCTTGGTGATTAATTCACTTTTAACTACCACAATGAAGTTTAACGTGCAATGACTTAATGCTGATGTGATCTTTGTGACAGATTATTATCATCAATATCTTTTGGAAAATTTAACATTGTTTTACTACTGGCTACATGTATCCTTCAGCATCTGCCTCCAAAACGCAAAAGCCCTTTAACAATCCAGTTTTTCTTTTCACATATTGCAGGGTAATTAATTCTGTATTCTCTTTAGATTGGTCTTCAGGAGACCTGGCCCATACAGCCTTCTGCTCCCGAACTTTCTTAGGCCAGAGGTCCCATATGCATCCAAAAGATTGTACTTCTTTGTTGGGAATAACTTGAAGAGAAGGGAAGTTGTTTTTAACATAGAGCTCTCCCCCCATGCCCCCGTTAGATGCAGTGCATTTCTCCTCAGCAAAGAGAACTTCAGACTACTCCGGTTTGCAAACAAACACTGCCATATAGTAACTGAAACTTTCTTCTCTTTAAGTTTTTTTGGTATCTTTCTTTTTGTGTGATTTGAAGTATTGGAATATATGTCCCTTTTGTCATCCCAGCCTCTTTAATTGTTTTTTTTTTAGCTGAGCATCCGTTTAGCTGATTTGAACCTAGAATCCTCTTAGCTGTCTTTAGCCAGAAAAAATACCTCTCTTCCTATCCAGCTCATAAAATCTCCTTCACCACTGCAGTAGAGTGCAACAAATGAATCTCCTTGTAGACACATATTTAATTTGCTCAGCTGTTAGGCAGTTTTGGGGCTTGTGGTTCCATGTTCTCCATTTTCTCCGTGGTAAACTGTATGCAAGCTCTAAATCTTGCTACTTAACACTACTCACTCATGTACTCAAAACCATTAGCGCTGCATCTCAAGAGTTATTTCAAAATCAGGCAGTAACACAAGAAGAAACAATTTAGCTACAAATGTTTTAAGTTTGCCAATAACATGCACAGAAAAGAGTGCTGAGCAACTTTTAGCTGTGGCCTTTTCAACTTACATCATTGCCTACAACTCACCTCCGAAGGTAAGGATGACTCTCTCTACTGTGTTCTAGGCTCTTCTAGGCTAACAGCACTTTGAGGAGGTAATTACATCTTTTCCTCTGGAAAAGCATGATTTACAGACAAATACATCTGGGCTATATGATACATGTGTTTGCTTACCATTACTATTTTTCTGTAGACTTGTAGGTGGTTCACTGTTTGTAAAGAACATAATCATAAGTGCTGATAGCTCTATGTCCACAGGGTCTACTAGCTTTTCATGAAACAGCGGGAGTTCTCTGGCGCTATTTGGTCTACAGATTTTAGCTTATGCAACTGATATACTTTTACATTTCTGATTTTTCCACCTGGGGACTAACTAATGATTATTTGGATCATTTCCTACTCTTCTTGTCTCACTGTCTGCCCCTTCCCTGAACTGTTTAATTTTGCATAGCAAATATGATATGATTCATGGTACATAAATGAGCCAAAAAGAAGAATTATCTGTTCTCTTTAGGCAAGCAAAAAGTAGGTTTGTGTATTGTACAGATAACATTAGAAAGCTGCTCAACAAAAAAGCATGTATTTTTCTAATGACATAGGTAATTTAATGAAAAGAGGATATTTTCATGTCATCTTCATTTCAGTAAAATTTCCCTGGGCAATATCTTACTCACATTGTGAGTGTCTCATAGTTAAATTCCAATTTCAGAAAAGCTCGTTGGTACATTCCTCAATATTGATATGTAAGTAATTGGTGATTCTTTAAAATTTTAATATTAAGCACAGTTTAAAGATCTCTGCACTGTGGAAACCTTGGACTTTCCCTTTCAGATTCCTATTCAGAAACTTGGGTTTTGGATGGTTATATGAACAACATAGAATGTCTGCATTGGAAAATTATTCCCTTCATACTTTTGTAAGAAAGCAGGACCAATGTTTTAAAGTTATATATCAAACTGTACATGGGTGAACTGGGTTTATAATTCATTTTGCCAGAGCTGGAAGTAAATCTTGACAAGAACACAAAAAAATGCAGATGAAAATATAAAAGCTTTCTGCCTGTTTTTCCTCCTTGTGCTGAAATTCATATTCAGATCAAGACAGTATTTGCTGTTAATCTTCTGACTTATCTTGACTAGGCACTATCCCCTTTCTTTTTAAAGGCTTTAGGTTACGATCTTTAATTCAGCTCTGCAGTAATCAAAAAAGCGCAGTCTTCTGGGCTGGGGAGGGTTCAATTAAGTTCATGCCATTTTGTAATTGCTCTTGGTGGTTATTTAGCAAATATATATACAGAGAGACTACAGAATATTTACAGAAGGAGAGAGAAACTGGTAATTGCAAGTGTTTGCTTAAGTAAGCTGATTCTCATCTAGCCAGGACACAGGAATGTATATCATGTAACCCCAATTTCACACCTCAAGATATATTGAGAATTAGGTATAGATGAACACGGCATAATCTACATGCTGACCAAGAACTTGCAGAATAATGAATGCTTTTTTAAATAATGAATACATTTGACCAAATCAGTTTGTTCAGAAACAATCCATGAACAGATAGGTATATTCAGCGAATATGATTTTTGTTATGAATTATTAACTTATGACTAGTAATTAGCTCCCAAACATGGAATTCTTACATGAGCTTTTTGCAAGGAGCCTCTTCCTCCCAAATATTGGAAATGTCCATCAGCAGAGCAGTCATTGCATGGTCAGGAACAGAGTTAGCATAGGAAAGTCATAATTTAATTGTACATGGAGTTTCGTGAAATATTTTACACAAAGCACTTTTTACTCAGGCTACTTTCCTTTCACCCACTGTGAAATCAAGAATAACAGAGGAAGTTGGACAAGCTGATGATCAAAGTTTAAATGTCGCTTCCAGCATCTCATAGACCTCAATTTGAATTCTGCCCAGTGTGATCTATGACATTCCTATTGTCTTAAGGAAGCTTTGAAAGAAAAGGGGAAAAGAAACCTCACTGTCAGGAAAAAAAAAAAAAGCAAGCCGGAATTAAAATGTAAATTAAAAGAAAGAGGGAACTGCCCTTTTGTAGAAATGTAGAGTCTTAGGGATCCTCTCCCCTGATGCCCTTAGATACTTCAGTGCAGTGTCTATGGTTAGGCAAAGTCACCCAGAGGAATGATGATGGAGCAAGGACTTTCTGAGTGCTTCTCCAGCTCTCATTTCTGGAGCCTCCTTCCTCACTCGTCAAGTCTTTGCTTATTATTATCACAAAAAAGGGCACTATGTGGTGATGATATGTGACTATGCAAGTTCATGCCGACTGATATTCACTTTGACTGTGGGGTTATGACTAAAATTGCCATAACACTTCCAGTTACTGCTGGCTGCTGCGACAGGAAGGCTGTCAACCAAAGGGACAGGAAATAAATTTTTTCCTCTATAGCTACTGTGCTGCACTTGTGGGTGATGTGGTGGAATGTGCATTGCTGCCTCCGTGTCACACCGCCTCTGCGGGCAGCGGAAGGGCAGTGAGCGCTCCCACTGCCAGGCACCTCAACGCACATTTTTCTGGAGTGCTCGGTTAGCTGAAACATTCCTGCAGGCATATGGTTTACAAAGGAACTGTTTTGCCTACTTGCAACCCTTTAAGTTTTACTAATCTGTAAGATTTCATGTTTCAGAAACAAACCCTTCTCCCTGGTCTCAAATGAATAGTTCTGCTAACTTCAAGAAGAGTATTGGCTGCCATAAAGCAAGCAGAATTTGGCCCTTTCTCCTACTAGTGATAAAATATTACAAAAATCACTTAAGTTTGCACAGTATATTGATAACACATAGCTGCAATCAGCTTTGAAATATTTTGATGTTAGCCTTCAGAGCACAATATAAGTATGTGTTGTTTTTCTTAAAAAAAAAGAAGCTCAAGCTCTCATGCTGTAAATATTGAATTATCATTAATATATTAGCACACAGAACTTAAGCCTTAAGACCTTCAGTGTCTTTGCTGAAGTCAGCAGCTTCAACCAGAGCCTATCATTGGTGTCTCTTGTGTAAATCCTTTGAAGTTATTACTGCTCTGAAGTGAGGAGAGAAACCAGGATTTTAAAGGGGAAAAAAGTAGATATTCAACTGGCAGATGAGCTCTGTTCTGGGAGGAGGTGGGAGCAGAGTGAAAGCCTACATGGTGGACAGCACAGGACCACAGAGTGCTGTCAAGAGCTGATCACCAGCGTGTATTAATGGGTGCAGCTCTACAGATGTTGGTGGAGCTACACAGGTTTCCACCACCTGGGAGACTGCACCTTTCTACTCTGGTCTCACTTGAGCTAGTCTCCGTTCACCTTCACCAAAGACTCTTCTGCGATCAAGGTAGAGGTAAAGATCTTACTCCTCCCACCCAGGACAGAGGTCTGGAGAGAGCCCTGTGACTGAAAGAGGGCTGGAGGGGACACACATGCAATGCATGTATGTGTATTGTCCAGGTGCCAAAAACTCTACTGCAGCTCCTAACACCAACCATAAAAATTTCCTTGCACTGCCAGTGCCAAGATGATAGTTTGTGCTGTAAGACTTGCCTGCACCATTCATCTTCATGAAATTCTTAAGGCTTTCCAAAGTAACATTGATCCAGGTTGTCGTTCATATGAGGAAAAAACCAAGACTATAGGGTAACCAAGTAGGACTCCATTGAGAAACCTTCTTCTTGTGAAAGGAGCAACAGCTCTTCACTTTGGTAGGGGGATCCAAGCAGTGCACTACTCAGGCAGCTGAGATATGATGGTGTTTCTAGTGCTCAAAGCAGACGAACTTCACAGGTAAGTACAGGTAACCAGCTTTCTTTTGTGCACAGATTTTGCTTCTTAATCCTTTCTTTCCCCCCACAGTTACACTGCACAGAACTAATCTGACATTTGAAGAGGACACCAGGGGAAATATAGTTCAGTGCATTATATAAACAGACAGGATACACTAACATGCTAAACACTCTGGGCAACTTAGTGGAACAATCCTTACTCAACATCCTTTCCTATTGCTGTAAAAGAGAAAGCAGTTTCAACTTCTGCTTCTTGGAAATTGGAGCAATTGGAATAAATGTTTTATGTGCTGGCCATCAAGTTATTAATGTCATCTGAAGGGCTGAATAACATTTTGCCTTTGTGTAAGTGGAAATTAGGCAAATAAAGCTGCAGATTTTCCTTTAAGAAATTTAGGTAGTTGTGCAGGTTGGAGAAAGTATTTTGTTCCATGATTGCTAACCATCAGACTTCCTGACCTATAGTCACTGCAACTTTCTGTATGTTTAGTTGTCAAGATCTCCCCAGAGTGGCAGGACCTATGGCTGAAAACTAAGATGTCTATGTATTTTTAATCTTAGAATCATAGATCATAGAATCATAGAATGTCCTGAGTTGGAAGGGACCCACAAGGATCATGAGTCCAACTCCTGTCCCTGCATAGGACAACCCCAAAATTCACACCATATGTATGAGGGCATTGTCCAAATGCTTCTTTCTGCTTTTTAAATGTGATGGCAGTAGGAGCTGGCACTGTTGTAATGGTAAAGCATGTTCCTGCAGATTTTACTCAGGTAAAACTCTAAACTGAGTCACACAAAGTTGGATAACATAATGAAACATGGATGAATCTCTTGCAGCCAGAGGTTCCCTTGAACCAGTTGAAAAAAAAGCAAGGACTACAGCAGACCAGACAAAACTCTTCCATACCATTTCAGAAAGCATTATGATCGACCAGGGATTCATTTTCATTGCTAGTTCAATTCCTTAAGCCTTGACTAAACTATGGAAATGCACCATTCTAAGAAGTGGTTGGCCCTCCTAACATGGTTGTAAAATACCTCATGTCCATGCCTATAGGCCTGATTTGATTTGTGGAAGTGTGCAAATAAAAAAAAAATCCCACTGGTGGGAGCCACAGGGTAGACAAGACGTCTATGAATGTAGCTATTTTTACCACCATTTTGCTTTGCTTTGCTTTTCCAATAGGTTTAATGAAAACTGTGGTTGTGGCTCCCACTAGTTTTAACACATTCAGCAGCATTGGAGTTGAACCTGTGGAATTTTAATCAGTTGTAAATTTCCTCACTTTTAACTCTGCCAGAAATTCCTCAGTCCTTCTTCCTTTCTCTCTTTTTCTTTCTTTCTCTCTCAATCTTCCTTTCTCTCTCAATATTCCTTCCTTCTGTTCTCTCTTTCTTTCTCTCTTCTTTCTTTCTTTTTCTTTCTTTCTTTTTCTTCCTTTTTCTTCCTTTCTTTTTCTTTCTTTCTCTTTTTCTCTTTCTTTCTTTTCTTTCTTTCTTTTCTTTCTTTCTTTCCTTTCTTTCTTTTTTTGCTTCCTTCTCTTTCTTTCTTTCTTTCTTGCTTTCTCTTCCCTTCCTCTCTCCTTTCTCCCTTCCTTTCTCTCTCTCTCTCCAGCTTATATTACATTTGATATGAGTTATTCAAACCATTACTGGAGTCTTATACATTAAACTTGCATGGTCTGAATGCCTGTGCAAACAGAAGTCACTACCCTTCATGCAATGACTTGCCTGAAGTTCACTTCTGGCCTTATACAGCCTTCAGGTCTCGATGAAATGACAGAGTTGCCAAGTGCATCTGCAGAGTTACTGCCCCTGCTGTGACTAGGCACTGTGTGAGATCCATAAGCAAGATGTGTGGCAGCTCTACCTTCCCTCCAAGGGACATGCCAAATGCCCATACAGCCCAGAAGGTCAGCTAAAGGACCCCGGTAGATGTAGGTGTAGGAGCTGGGAGGTACTTGGAAGCTGGTCAGAGAACTTAGTGGCTGGGCAAAACCAGAGAGTAAAGTAGCTCTGAAGAAGGAATGATCCCAAGACGAGAACAGCCCGTGCACCCGCATGTGTGGCTCTGCTTATGTCACTCAATATGCCTTGTTCAGCTAGAAATAGCCCCGTTTTCTACTGCTGGCACATAGCCAGGGTGTTGAAAAGCTTTGTGTGGGTAAGTACCAGAGAATCAGGTTATGGTCTAGCTCTGCACTTTCCTCACATTACACAAATACTAGACATGGTACCAAGGGGGATACATTTTTAACCTTAACACTTCAGTGATGGATAGTCAGACGGATATCTATGCTTTCTTTCTAAGAGTCTTTCATTTACGTTTGGGGCTCTCAGGTGACAGACTACTATTCCACCCTCCTTCAGCTCTCTTTCAATGAATATGCACAATTGCAGCTTAGCTCCAAAAACAATTTTTAAGCTGAAAATAAATGTTTTCTTTTCTCTAGGAGGGAGAGAAAAATGCATATGTCTAACAACCACAGGCTGTGGCTGTCTCTTTAAGTTTTCAAGTCTTTACAACCAATTTACAAATGAGTAGATTTCTATAACCCCTGTGAATAGCCATGTTTTTTTAATGCAAGAATCTGTTTTATTTGGACTATCTCTTCTTTTTTTTCCCCAAGAAAGCATACCACATGAAGAAGAATGTGTGGGTGTTGTGAGAATGAATGATTTTCAAGCTGTGAGGACATTATGGCCTCATGTACCCTAGGAAAAGTACTCGCTGCTGACGACTGGTGTCAACAGTGACTGTGGCTGAACAGTGCTGAAAACAATTTAAGTCCTTCTGTCTCCCAGCTCACACAGTATTCAGCAACATTTCAGGTAGTTTGATTAAAATCTGAAGAGGCACTGATTCCACTAGCCTGGTATTAACAGGAGAGTGAGCCCTAGTGTAGACAGCTGCCTGGCTCCAGAAGCCATCGCAGAGCTCTGTGTGCTCGACGTGTCCTGGAAATGGCTTCTGAGCCAGAAAGCTGTCTACACTAAAGTGTTCACTATTTATGCCACCTCTTTTCTTATGTTAGCATCAGAATGGGGTGAAAATTAAACAAGTGCAGTTGAAAAATATAAATATCCTTTTTGTTTGAATTTTCTCATCAAACAGAGATTTAAGATACTTTGGCAAAATCTGAATTACTTTTTCTTCATATCCTTTTCACAACAGTAAAAGAAAAGAAAGACTGAAAAGGAAACAAACCCAATAATTTTCTGGTTTAAGATTTTCAATTAAAAATATAATTTTGGCAGAACTCTTTTTAATTCTTCCCAAAAGAAAAAGACTTTTTCACATTAGCTTGTTATGCATGTAGGGATAAAGTGCAGTGCACTTTCATAGAATCAGAGAAGTATAGAATCGTTAAGGTTGGAAAAGACCTCTGAGATCATTGAGTCCAACCGTTAACTTAACTGTCAGGTCCACCTCTAAACCATGTCCCTAAGCACCACATCCACACATTTTCTGAACAGTTCCAGGGACTGTAATTGCACCACTTCCCTGGGCAGTCTGTTCCAATGCCTAACCACTCTCTCCGTGAAGAAATTTTTCCTAATATCTAATGTAAATCTCCCCTGGCACAACTTGAGGACATTTCCTCTTATCCTGTTGCTTGCTACCTGGGAGAAGAGACTGACTCCCACCTCGCTACAACCCCCTTTCAGGTAGTTGTAGAGAGCGATAAGGTCTCCCCTCAGCCTCCTCTTCTCCAGAATAAACAACCCCAGTTCCCTCAGTCGCTCCTTGTAAGACTTGTGCTCTAGACCCTTCACCAGCTTTGTTGCCCTTCTTTGGACATGCTCCAGCACCTCCATGTCCTTCTTGTAGTGAGGGGCCCAAAACTGAACACGATATTCGAGGTGTGGCCTCCCCAGTGCTGAGTACAGAGGCACTATCACCTCCCTGGTCCTGCTGGCCACACTATTTCTGATGATACTTTAATGTGGTTTCCATGAGAAACAGCATGAACAATCCTCTGTAACTCAACATGTACTTCCAAATGAAGCTGAAATGCAAAGATAGTAGCTTTGGTCTCCAATAAAAAGTACAGCAATAGGTATCAGCACCTTGTTAATAGAAGAACTTTTTAATGGTGTCCTGCCCACCTACTGTATCTCTGAATAGGCTGAAAAAGAGACAAAAAAAAAAAAGTGAGGAAACACAAGCAAGCTAGAACTTCTTCTTTTTGAATAAAAGAAGTGTGAAATTCTTTTGAAAAATTCTTGTGAAAAAAGAGCTAGAACTAAACGTTTGGCCTGATCAGTGAATTAAACACATTGTGAACAGAATCTAACTAATTCATACTTACAGAATTTAACAGATTTAACTCTATTCATTGCAGAACAGATGCAGAAAGGGGGGGGCTGAAACATCCTAAATCCTAAAGCAGGATCCTACATTAGTTTATGCCATTTGGCAAAACACTTGTAAGGGCGAGAGCAACATATTTTACACATGGAGCAAGGGAGAAACAGATACTTGCAGGGAGCCCCTTTGCTCATGGCAGAGCACATACGCTGTGAGGTCTCATCCGAGCCCCAAATGGTCTCTGATGCCAAACCATGTCCATTCAGAGCAGCAAGTTTAAGCTACCTCCTCAAAGAGACAACTTCTGTTTTCCAACTATGTATGGAGATGAGGGAGACCACTCATTTAATTTCAGTCATCTACACAAGGGCAAATTTTTTCCAAATTCCTCCCTGAGTTATATAACTTTGCACCTCCATTGGGAGTTAAAATAAATAAATAAAACCATGGGGAATCATATCTACTCTGTTTAAAGCAAACAATGTAGCTGTTCATTTGCGTGGTTTTGTATTCAGATTCCGTCATCAGACAACACTGCAGATCTTAGCAGTGGCCCACAGCATCGGAAAAATTCTGTCTCTTTTAGAGCCTCCTATCAGATATAGAGTATCGTGCTGGATTCTTTGTACAAAAATTTGTTTGGAAACTCTTGGAAGTCATACTGTACAGAGAAAAGTCTCCAAAGAGCATACCAAGCACTACACCTCTCTGTCTTGCTGAAACCGCGTGCAAACCAGGTGCATTAGAAAAGCGTGTGGATTGTATTTTCTAAAATGTTGCTTACCTCTTCCCATTGCTTCACTGATCATCCCCCTTTATACACATGAACATACTTGGTGCCCTACACTTCTCGTGCAATAAACAGAAAGATCATTAGTGCTGTCAGTCACCAGTACATCTTGTTCTCTAGACCTGCAAAGCACATTGGGCTCACTGACTGTTTCCCAGGCTTGGGAAATGCAGGAAGGATAGGTTTTGGAACACAATGGAAGATTTCCTTGCATTAGCTACCAGAAAAAAGAGACACCCTGAAGGCCTTGTCTTTTTTCATTAAATTCATAAAAAGCTGTATAATTACACAGCTTGTGCAATGCTAATTTCCTACATAACTTTCACAATTTATCAGTCCTAAAATATATCTGAAGTGGCAGCACTGATGCACAGATCAGGTACCAGACCACATATCCTGCCATAGATAATGCGACCTACAGAAGTATGGTCTAGTCTGTAAAGAATTAAGAAGAAATACCTCTACTAAGGAGAAATTCTCTGGCTGGATTACTCAATGAGTGCTGACAGGAGAGGCATTAAACCAGGGCATTAACAGACTGCAAGAATTGCAGTTTTGCCCCTGCTAGGCAGAAATGTGCCTTAATCATTAAATTAATGATAAACAGAACCTCCAAAAATCGCATGCAACTATTAATAAACAATCTCACAAAGTTACATTTCATTAATAACCATAAACGAATCTATAAATGGTGCCCATTGGAAGGATAATGTTTTTTGCTCTCTCTGAGAACATATGTTTGTAAACCGTGTAACTGGGCCCCGAGTAATTTTAGAGTGAGTAATTTCCGAATGTGCAATTACAAATGGCTAAAGTGCAATAGCTCCCCGAAGCATCATCACAATTTCTGCAGCGAGTGTTTAATTGTAGCCAGACTTTGTAACCTTACCATGGCCTGTGTCCTTGCCATAACCCTAGGCCTAAGCTCCACTCTTCAACATATGGGAAAATTTTTCAAGCTGATTGCTCCAATCTGATTAGGGGAAGTTATGTAGCTGCCATTTATTCGGAGTCTTGTTACCACACTCTAACAGCTGCTTTGTAAAAGATTCCCATTAAGGCCATTTTCTGCCTACTCCAATTCCAGCACGCCTGTCAAAGTAATTGTGATTGCACTGATCATTCCAAGGGTGCCAGCAATAAAAAAATTAAAAATCTCTTTGATACCAGGTTGGCAAAAAGCAACTTCGATACAATGGTAAATTGGTTAGGAGAAAGTGTTTCCTGCCTCAGCCAGCTTTCCTACCTTGAATCCTTTGGTAAATTCCTCAGTCCATGCGGGTACAGGTGTCTCCGGGACAGTTTGAGAGGAGGAACTTGCTCTGTAGCAGGTGACTACTAAAAACCTGGCACATTTCCATTTTACAACAACAGTCTTTCCCTCCAGTTGCCACTTTGGCAACCTAAAAAGCATTGCTGGGTTTTTCACTCCCAGTTGTGGTAATGTTAAGGTTGATAAGCTGCACACAGCTGAAATGTCATGCCAGTACTGCAAAGCAAGTGGAGAATAGATGACTTTCCATCATGGTGATCGTTTCCATCATGGTGATCGTTTTTTAATAAAAAAAAAAAAAAAGAAAGAAAAAAGAGAAAGAAATGTCATGTGTTCTGAAGTGGGAGTGTCTAAAAGATGAGAAGGCCCCCTCAAATTGCTGCCAGTCATCTCAGCCTGTCCAGAAAGCCATCATCCACATAAGATAAAGCATGAATTTTTCTCTTATTTATTCAGATATTTTGTTAGGTTCAGAAGTTTAAATTAAACACACAGTTAGAAAGACTTGATCTCAGTTAATTTCTGATATGAATATGCAAATGACTGAGTGAGTAAGGGTTAAAAATAGCCCAGGTTTTGGGTTTGAAACAGCACCCAATAAATGTTTGTTGAACTCCTTGGAGTTGCCTAACACTTATTCCGATACAGGTGCCTTTGTCCATTTACATTTCAAATGTGCTTTTGCACTTAATCCAGTGAAAATTTTATCATTACTTGGTAGTCAGAGATACAAGATTACCAAATTTTTGACATTCTTTCTTCTAGCTAAATGGGAATCAACATTAGCATGATTTATGTCTGTCATATGTTTCACTGCTTTCTCTTCCATGCAGCAACTATAAGGTTCAAAAGCAAAAGAAATAGAAGACTTTTATTTAGAATTATATGCACCTTAAGAAGCTTCAGGCTAATAACTGGGAATTATTAAAATTACTTTGTATTATATATAATCCATGGATTACGGACTTTGGAATTGTGAGTTATATTCCACCTCTAATTGTAGTGGTTTGGCTGAGATGGTTTTACAGGTTTCTCCTCAAGTGAGAAAGTATTTTGGTCTTGCTTTGTTTTGGGCCAAAAGCAAAAAGCACAAATCTAATGAAAATTCTCCAACCTGAATTTTACAGTCAGCAAAGCATGTTTATGGTTGACATAGGCTTACTAAGTACCTCTGCCTGGACTGTGAAAAACATTTAAAATTTAACCCTCAAAATCCAGGTACAGCGTAACCACAGTCTAAGCAGGTTAACTCTGCCCAATCCACTTTTTTTTAAACTTAAGCTCCTCAGATCTCAGATAAGAATTAAAAATAACATCAAATAACAATATTTCTCCTTGACTGAGGAAGAAATATTTGACTTCCAGTTAGTCCATGCAATGAAAACTTTTGCGAAGTTGACAAATGGAAAAGTTCTGCTCTAAACTGTGAAACCAGTAAAGTTAAATGATTTTTCTCTCTTTAGGTGGTAAATCCAAGTTTTGGGTATAGATCAGATAACAGCTAAAGGCTAAGATATCTGTATGTGGAGTCTGGTGCTAAGCATCAAACCTAAACAAAATACCTAAGAAAGCCCCTAAGCAAGGTTTCTAAATCTTTAAATAGGACATAGTCTACAGTAAAAGGTATCCTTGAAAAAAAGATTTTTGCTCTTTGGTTAGTTATGAAAATTGTCTTCAGTATCCATGAGGAGTGATCGCATGTGTTCTCTATTATATCTGGCTTTCCAGGGGTCAGCAGCACAGAAGTTTATTTGGTGAGTTGTCCATGTTCCATGTTCCATGACAACTTGTCTGAAGGGGTCATGTTCTTGGACAGAGAATATTACACTTTCAGGCTATTTTTGATTAGTTCCTGGTGGCTAATAAGTCTTCTCAGATGTGACTGAGCCTTACTGTGTAAAATAAAGTGGTTAGTTATTCCAGCAAAAGATGCTGGCAGAGTGAACGTAGGATCTTTCTGCCATCACTGCAGACGAGTCATGCTCTCCAGAATCCCTTGTGTCTCATCAGCTTATCACAGCAGGTCTCTCACAGGTTTATATCTAGCTATTTTTTTGATTATATGTATTATGGGGAAGGACAGTTTGGCAATACAGAGGCAAGAGGAGAAGACAGGCAAAGAATTTAATGCCATTAATTTTACCTCATGATCTCTTGGCAGAAAATACTTTTATGAAGTAATTTTTGGAGTTGAGGCAGAGTCTAATAATTTTTAGCTTGAAAATGGTGGTGAATAGATTTTTATTTCCATTTGGAGGCAGAAATGGTTTAACCAAGGCAACATGTTCATTGTTTATGCCCACTGATAGCCCAAGGGCTCAGTTCGAACGACAGCTAGCTGTGCACATACAAACATTACCTGTGAGAAACTTAAAATCCAGAATTCAACTATAAAGCTTTAAATCACTGTATTGAAAACTTTTTTTCTAAAGACACTGAAATATCCCACGGCTGCAACTGTTTTGAATTTTATAAGAACATGTCTCCCTCAGTTTCCATGAAAATGTTAATTTTATGATGGCTTCTTGTAGGTCTCTGTTTATTTTGAGTCCATGTGAGTTAACTGTTGGTTAGACTTCCCTGGGCAACTCTGTTTTTCCTAGAATTCAGTTGATGGGATTTTTTTAAATACTTGCTTTTTCTGGGACAAGAGACTGGGTGGCCAGGCTTCTCAATGGTGGTGAAGTAGTGGTGTAACACCTTCTGAGAGAGTGGCAAAATTGTTCAAATCCCCACTGCTTTATAGGGATTAATTTAATGAGAGCTGTCAGTGAACATCGGAGGTGTGAGAGAAGACCAGGGTGTTACAAGTGCTCTTGAAACCATGCTCTGGCTGCATACCTGCCAACATTTCAAATGTTCAAAGTGGTAGACTTGGCAGATAAGCTGAGTCTGGTTCCTACGTCTGCCTGCTCCTGCAGAGCCTCCTGCCCCCTCTCTCCACGCCTCTTGGAGAGGCCAGCAACTTCTTGCTCTTGCAGGCTGGCTTTCCCTCCTGAAAAGTCATGCACTCCCTGCTTGAATCCTCCTGCTGCTGCTGTTTGAAGAGGCAAGACACCGCTGATTCTCTGAGCAGGGTACCCTGCTTCGGTGACTGCGTGCCTGTCATTTTAGCAGCAGTAGAAATTTTGCAAAATGAACGTGTTGGACCAGCGGTCTGGTGTTGGCAGGCGTATTTCTAGGGCACCAAGAGGAACACTGGTCAAAGCAATGGAAAGATGGATTACAAAGAGAATTAATTAACAGACCCATTATTAAGTTATTTAGCAAAGGAGAGTAGTGAATATGCTAGACATTGCAGGAAAAGGTCTTTGAGGCGTGAAGCGAAGTAGGACAAAGGTGGAACTGATTTTAGATCTGAGATCCCCAAATGGGATTAAAAAGTCCTGCTTTGCTTTAAGCAGATAGTTTTCTCTCTGGTAGATAGAGATTCTTGTGAATCTATAGGTGCTGTATGAAACAAAACTGGTAGACTTGTGTACAAGGTTCATCTATCTACTCAGGATTTATACACAGTTTTATACATAAAGAATCCAAGTACACCCAGGATGCACCTATTTCCTGTGTTGTCACTGTGAAATGTATCTCTGCATGCTCAGCAAGCTAAGTGCCCCCAGCATGAATGTGAGGTGTTAAGCAGGTTTATACAGGCACATGAACACTTGTCTGGGATTTGCAAGTGCCCAGAAACTCAGTAGATTCAGAAACTGTGACCAAATGGCCAAATTCCTTTTGCCCCCCACAACAAGTCAACAGCAAAATGGGAAAGAGGAGGCAAATGACTCACAGAAGTGAAAATCTATGGCCAGGAGCATCAGAGTTGGCAGACATAGGTTCTATTAAAAAAACCCAAACAACAAACAACAAAAAAAAGCAGTCATGGAGGCTACACCTGGCCTGTGTCTATTGGGGCTGTGGCAGAAGGAAGGAAATAAGGAAGCAGAGCTCCCAAGCCCCTAACCTCCAAGTATCTGAAACTCCCTCAGCAATAGTCTTATTTTAACCTCAAAAATGAATCTAATGACCAGCCACACAAACAAATGCTGGGCAGAGCAATCAGCTAATACTTTCTGCAGAGGCAGTAATGTTAAAGGGCTGCTTCTCTGGTTACCCAAAGCTGAGCTGCTCTTCCTTCTGGTAGGTCATATTTTTTCCTCACTGCCTTGCTGATCTGGTTAGCCCTTGGTGCTTTATATACCCAGCCCACACTCACTCTATTTACCTCTAGTGAAGGGAGGGTGGAGGGTGTGTAGTGGGGAAGTACAGGATCTTTCTGAGAACTAAGTATGGGAGGATTTATCCAACTTCTTTCTCCTCTGAGGAGTTAGAGTTGTAGACAGTGGAAAGAAGAAGAGGAGAGCTGGTACTGGACTAAGAAAACAGAATGAAAAACCCAACAACTCATTTTGGGCTTGCAAATCATAGTCGTTGTCTCTTGATGGGAGACACCCAGGAGAACCCAGAGGAGGCTGTGACTGCAAAAGCAGGGGTAATTGCAGGTACACAGAAGCATGCCTGGAGAGGGCACCAGAGGGAGACAGTTACTGAAAATTAGGTGGGGCTGGGAAGGCTGAAAGCAGGAGAAAGACAAAGTAGAGCAGTGCTCTCCGAAACAGGCTTTAACAAAATGGTTAAAGCACACTTTGCTGTTCAGATCAATCTGAATGCCTCTGGTTGAGACTTCACCACGGGTCACCCATTTCCTTGTGAATGCTCTAGTCAACAGGTTATAATACAAAAGGAGCCTAAATCCCCATATATTAAAGAAAAAAGGAGAGGCTGTCTTCAAAAGAAGTCTAGACATCCTGCTCTAAGAAGAGTTTCCAGGCTCTGGGTCTTCAATTCAGACCTGGGTCTCCAGTGCTGAGAAGTGATGGTGGTTAGCCAGACCATGTTTCTTCCCTGCTGGCTAATTCTGTGTCCTGGCACAATGAATGGAACTGACTTTTGGTGGCTCCATGCCTAATGCGGGGTGCCTTGGGCTCCATTCTGCACCAAACTCTCTCCCCTTCCATGTAAGAGTGGGGCATAACCCTAGCAAGGAAACTGCCCTCTGCTCTGACAGACACATGCCTAGGTGTGAAGTGTTCCTAATGTTAAATTATTATGGGGATATGTCTCATGATGTCTTTGGCTGATTTGATATTTATGTGCTGGATACATCATGCAGGCAGGAGGGTATGTGCTACTCACCTCCTCCCCAGTCAGTCAGATGGAGTATGGTTGCAGCACGCCCATCTGGTCTATGTCCTGAGGTTTCCTTTAACGCCAGGGGGAGGACAGGAGGGAAGGATGGGGAGGGAAGGAGCACACCTCGCTTCTATCCCCATCTGGAATTGGGGCCCGTGGAGGGCCGCACCTGGGTGCAGGAGCTGGGGAGCACTGCTGGGATCAGCAGCACAGGCATGGCCTTTGTGTTAGGAAGGGCTGCGGTGAGCAAGGCGACTCCTGCTACGTAACTTTGCTTCTTCCTTAATGGTGAGTGTTTGACTTTGAAGCTCTAGTCTCCCCTGATCAGTTTACTCCATAAATTAACGTGTTAATTGTACACACAGTGCTGTCTATTAGGGAGGTGTGTGTTTGACAGCCTCCAGCTGCGTATTTGCAGAGATCCTGTTGTAGAAATCATTACAACGAGCAGTTTTCACAACCTTTTTAATGCACTCTTAAAAGTAACAATTACAGGGGCTTTAACATTTGCAGCTGAAACGTGTTTGGAGAATGGCTCATTCAGCTGCTTTAGTGTTAACTTGATGTTAGATCCTATTGCACGATGCCAAATTAGCCATACACCACATATCATCCCACTAACATTGTAAGAGCTTTTCTTTTTCTCAAAAACAAATCAAAAAACACCACCATTTTTAAAGCTTGTACTTCAGAAATTCTTTTGTTCCATCTGTTCCATCTGTTCTTAATTTCTTGCCTAAACAGGCAGGCTAGAAAGCAAACCCTTTACTCACGTTGACTCCTTGTGTAAGTCACGGCTCACAAAAGGGTGCAGGCAGCCTGGCCCTGAGATAGAGGCAAGTGTGTGTTATATATTTACAACAAATCTGGTTGACCTCTCAAAGGCAGTGGGCACTACTGTTAATATATCGAACCCTGTGAATCACACAAGCAGAGTCAGAACAGATGTGTTTTAAAGTTTTTTTTTATTTGTCATCCTTTTCTTTTTGGACACTGATTCATACACCTGTAATAACAAGTAAATATAATTTTGTTTCTTTTAATGACAGGAACTGAAGCTGATGGTGGTTATAGAGGTCTACTGTCAGAAATGACTATTTCACAATCTGTCAAATGAATATTGCCAGGGTTCTCCAAAGGGTCCAGACATCAATGGGTTTGAGAGTATCCATAAAGGCATTCACACCCACCACCAAGGCATACAACCCAAACAACAGCTGATGAATTGCTTGTCACCTCTACAAGCAAACATATATGTGCAGGGACAACGAACAGCTCATTGCATTGGTAAAAAACACTTGCATGTTCAGCTGGGCCCGTGTTGCAGTGGCTGTGGCTAGAAGTTGTTTGTCAGGAAAGCAGAAACAATGTCTTTTTCTTTCCCTTTTTACACTAATTTACTCTCTCCAAACCTGGAAGGGCTGGGGGTGGAGGGTGAGAGCAGAGAGGAAGCAAAGCATTGGAAGGTGAGAAAAAGATGCAGTGGAAGTTAAAGCAGCTTGACCCAAGGAGACACCGATCTGTGTAATGTAAATGGGAAAACTTGAAGAAAGAAATGGTTTGCAGACGAATAATTGGAGAAGGTTGACCTTGATACCGAAAGGGGCGGGGAAGGGAGGGAGGAAGGGAGAGAAAGAGGAAGAGAGGAATGAAGACCTGTGTAATGTAAATTAAAAAGACTTCAGTTATAAGCATTTACAGACCACTTGGAGCCCAGAGAACATATACCTGTCCTCTAGCCACAGAATGTTTCAATATGCAATTTTCTGAAGTAATCTAAAGTGCTTCTTGTTTCAAGAAAAAAAAAAAAACCCTTTACAAGGCTATACAATTTGCTATTTAAATTGCATTGAGGAGTTTCATGTAGTAGGTCACAGGTATGCTGCCCTACTTCACCAATCCTTTGCAACAGGCAGCATGCTTAATGCATGCTGCTACCTATCAAGGTTTTCCTGAATTTACTGGAGGCCTTCACTGATGTAATAATACCGTAGGATCTAAAATGCTTGAAAAATAAAATGAAGATTAAGATTAAACAAAACATTTTTCTTGGTGATAAATTTAAGCAAATTGAATGTAATTGCTCAATTTTATTCAAAGAAAGAGTCTGTGCTGACCTTACACTCAAGTATTCTCCCTGACTTTTGCAAGCCTGGATACATGACATCATTTGGACAATTTGCACATATTTATACAATTTGTCATCATTCTGTCTTTACAGTCTGGAGAGTTACAGGATTTGCCTCTAGGCTTACTTTTCCCCCTGCACAAGATGCTTTATGAGAATCATATGCTTGCAATACTATTTTTAAAAACTGAAAAATTTAAGTAAACATTGGGAACCTACTTCATATTTAAAGCTGATATGAAGAAAATAAATTGTGAACAGAGAAACGGGGGCTGGAAAATTCTAAACCCAAGAACGTACTGGAGGCACAAGTGTTTTTTTTCCTTAGGCTACCTTTGACATGGGTATGTATGAACAGCATGGACCAGGATAGTATTTCAGAGATGGGTGAGGCATTAAATGAATTTTTTTTGTGCTTCTACCCAATGTAATTGACTCCTGTACCTCATTACCATATCAGTCAGTTGTGTGGATTATCGAGAAGATTAGGAAAGTGGTTATTTGGCATGCATTCCAAACTTAGATTCTTTTAAGATGAAGGAAGGGGAAAAGATTGGCACAGTAGAGAGGAGAAGCAAGAGTTTAGAAACTAAATGTTTGTGGTTAAGTCCCTAGTAGCTGGAGCACGCGAATAAGTTGTCTGACATTTTCAAGCAGGTAAGTAAACCAATAGATGCTTCAAATGAAAATTGGCATTAATTTTTCAGAATTTAAGCCCTTTCATTTGGAGTTTTCTTAGGTCTGCCCCATTCAGCTCCAAGATTTCAAATTAGAAAATGCTATTGCTTGCTATTCCCGAGGCAGTCTTTAAAAGAGTACAGCAGAGTATGTTCTTGAGAGGGCTGAGATGCTCTTTTCCAACTCTGTTCTTTTATGCTGCACCTAAACTGAGGACATCTGTGAATTTTGGTTTAGGTGTATACTATGACTTTCTTTGGCTTCTTATCATGGCAAGACCTGACTAATTACCAGTATTCCCTTCTGTCTGCTCATTTACCCCTGTATCCTGAAGTACTGATCAGAGCTGATCTATACAGCAGATTGGCTGAAGCACCACTTCACCGTGGTAGTAAATATGAGGTTGACATAACTCATTGGTTTTGCTGTATTTTCTGCACTTTCCTTAGTCCTAATAAAAAGATCTAGTACTTTTTTTTCCAAAAGGAAAATAAAAGAATTAATTTAAAAGAAGCCCAAACTGCTTGCAAATAAAGATCAAGTACAACAGGTTTTTTTTCTGGGAAAGAGGAAAATTTTTTTTCTACAGTCACATTTTTTCTGTTTTGAATCAGCATTTTGGATTTCACTGCATGATTTTAGAATAATTATAATTATCCCACTATTAAAACAAAATTTGCACCTCAGGTTGAATGAAATGTTTTGTTCAAATAACATTTTTTCAGCATTATGACTTGACCATTGAATCTAGAAAAACTGCAGTGTGTGCAGATAGTAAGACCTTTCTCCCACAGCAAAAACCAAGCTTGGTCATTGATTTCAGCTAGCATAAAATGAAGTTCGAATCGATTCACACCAACAGCTTTTGACTTTCAGAGGGGGCTTACATTTGAACGATAGACTGAAAGTGAGTGATCCATAAACCTGGTAAATAACACTTTATTGCTCTTGTAACTCAGTATATGTGCATTGAGCTTTATAGACAAAAGCAAATCTTCTCTCTAAGTTGTTATGAACAAATAGACAAGAGACAAACAGCAGAATCAGAAAGGTGAGGATGGATGAAGATGGTAACCATCAATTGAAGTATACTTCCAGTGAGTAATTGGAAGCAGGGCTCAGATATTCTGGCTTCTTGAAAGAATCACTTTTTTAGGAGAGTTAGAGATAGAAAGATGGAGGGTCTTAGTGAAAGCAGAAAGGGATGAAAGCAGAAAGATAAACATGGAACCTTGCTTTGGGGGCATGCATTTTGGTCTCAGTGACAGATGCAGTGAAAGAGGTATGGTGAGTGTATAAAGCATCAGGACATCATAGGTAAGGCTGAAGAAATTTATTCTGACCCTGTAAATGAAAACAAACCTGAAGAGAGACTTTAAAAGCTCCTTGTGGCTGAAGTCATGCCGCGATTTTGCAGAAAGACTCAGTTAATTAAAAGCTGGAAAACAAAACACTGCTATTAATGCACTAAATGGTCTTTTGGGCTAACAGGCTGCTAATGTAGCTTATGCAGACCCTGTGCCACTTGCCACTTGTGACAGAAGATCCTGCAGGCAGCAATGAGGCAAGATTTTTGCCTATGCTTACTTTTATGCACCGCCACTAAATCTTTGCACAATCAAGGCCTAAGCATCTGTCAATAAGTCCTGACCACACAGGCACATTGACTTATAATCTGACTTCTATTCAGTATGCACATGGGTTATCAATGCACATATTTGGTACCCTTCATTAGTTTAGTGTGCTATCTTTAGAGAAAAGTCAATGGCCTGCCCATCTCAATGGATACCCTAGAATAAATTTGTGAACTAACTACAAAAGAGTACATAAAACCAGATGAGGCATGACAGAATTAAAGTCTTTGAGTCAGAGGCTCAGCTGTGGCAAGCAGCCAGCTGTGCCACTGCCAGTTAGGCCATGCATATTACCATTACAATTATATCGAAGGGAAATGACTTCATGTGCAGGGTATGGCTTGAATATTAAAAATTCCTTGAGCGAAATGAAAGGCGCATTACAGTATGATAGAAAAAGAGTGCAAACATGTTTCATTTTATTTCAACACTACGCTCCAGCAGATGCACTGGTAAGCAAAGGAAATTGCTAGGTCTCAGTTTCATGTTCCAGGGCTTTACTGATTGGAGGACAGATTTACAGCACATGTAAGAAACAATTAGAATAGGGACTCCACCAACAACAAAGCGAGGGAATAAATTCCGATAATGAGACGGGAAAAGTACAAGGTAGAAATGATCTATGTGCTTGCATTCGGGGTATAAAATGTCAAAAAGCCCTGTGTCAGCATGAATTGCACTAGGCAACAGATGGTGTACAGATTATGCTCTCTCTCCTTCTCCCCCCCCCCCCCCCCCCCGCGTCTCTTTCTTTTATAGGTTTCTTTCCAAAAAACCTACAGATTTCCCCCAAACACTTTGCTATTTATTGGCTGTCAACTGAATAACCATAAATGTTTGGTTGGAAGATTGTTGGGGAAAGAAAGAAGGGAGGGAACAGACAGGAAAAACTTCAAAGTTTTCCCCGTCACATTGCACGGACAGGAGATCTACTCTTTGGATTCTGAATTGTTGCTTTCGGTTAAATTTTCTAGGCTGTAAGTTTTGATTCTTTTCTTCCCCATCCTGGAGACAGTAACTAAGTGTTGAGCAAAACAGAAAGAGAGAGAGGTGCCTGCAGAATAAGGGCTCTGCAATGCTGAAGTCATGACTGACATCACAGCAATGAAATAGACCTCAAAGAAACTTGTTGCTCCTTCTTAGCATCTATTTACATTGCGTAAGCAGAGTGCCTGAATCATGCAAAGGTCTCATTTTGTGACAAAAACTCCTGAGTCATGGAGGCATCTGAAATTTGTGACATACTTCTACCTTGGCAAATCATAAAACACAACACTTTATCACTATAAAACAACCAACGCTGCAGAAGCCATGTGGGTAGGGATTGTTTTAATCTGTTCTCCCAGTGCAGCCACTTTGTGTGTGAAACTGTGATATTATATACAACAGTTTAGGACAAGAGATGAAGAAAGTATTAGTTCTAAGACAAAGATATTTGAAACACAAACAAGATAATAACCAAATGAGAATTCACTTACAAATCTCCATCCCAATGAAAGCAATAATATATGAATGCCAGTTGCATTAGGCATTTTAAAGTCAGAAGCACAAGAAACTTGAGAATTTACAGTTGTTGCATTTCTATGATCTTTTGTTGTTTTTAACCATACTGTTTTACTTTCCCAGGGGTTGAGTGCTCTGGAAGAATTAGATGAAAATAATCCTCTGGATGATATTTTTCTAATTTTCAAATTCTAAATTTGAAAACTTTTAGATGTCATTTATTCAGAATGCAACTAAATAAATTGTTATTTTTTTTAAATTATCACAGTGTATTTTCTGGCTAGACCTTGGACAATCTAAGTGGCCAAAATTTATTTTAAAGTTCAAAATTCAATTCTATTATTGTGATACTGAGCCTTGCACTTTCCACCCAGACTGATGCAATTCATTTAAAGCCAGACTGGTTTCTAACTTGCTTGATCACAAAGATGCAAGAGATGCAGATTTACCAAAACAGCAAGGGAGAGTTCTAACCAGAAGTTATGAACCCTTCATAGCCTGTTAACACATGCTGAGGTGGCACGCACTCCTCTGCTTTGTGGCACAGCTGCAGCTGTGTGCTAGCTTTGCCCATCACACCCCTGCCTTTGCCCCAGGTGTGGCCCATGCTGCTGCTGCCATGTCTTACTTGCCCCATCTGGCAGTAACAGGAGATGCGTAGAGGTATTATGTGAAGGAGGGACAAGGGATGCTGTAAGGGGCAGTGGTTCCTGAGACACTATTTGTGATAGGTACTTTACCACCACTAGAGCAAGGAAATGTGCCCAGAGGCAAAACACCCACAGCTGAGCTCTGAGGTTAGGACAGTTACAGAATTACCTTCACTCTCAAATGATAGTTTCAGTATCAGGCTCAGGGTGGAAGCAGAATAAGTATCAAAATCCACTGGAAATGAAAGTATGAGTTGTCCAGGTTTGTGTATTACAAGTAGCATACCAGGTTGTCTAGAAGCTTTCCAAATCCAGCTGACTGTGGATGCCCATGCTGGTGTTTCCCGGTGTGTGCATCATGTAGGCATGTACTTTCAGTTTGCAGATAGAACCCACCTCATTTACTTTACCTGTTGAGTAGGGTGACAACTGTCATGTGTTGGCTCTGGCTGAAAACCTCCTGACTGAGTCGCATGTCTATGGACCCTCACCACCCCGGTAGCTTTTTAGAGAAACCCCCACCTCCTTGTGCAGTTTTCTGAATGCCCTACTTCTGAGGGAACCTGCCTTCTCAGTCCCAGGGAGGCAGATACAGCAGATTTGATCTGAATCAGATTTGAAATCATTTTTCCTCTAAAGATAAGTGTCCCAGGATGCACACCCACCCCCAAATGTATACTGATGTCAGCCTTAACCATGCTTGGGCAGGAACAGTATTTCTAAAGGCACCAGAGGAAATTATGAAAATACCAATCATAAAAGGATCTGGGATGTTTTATCACTGAAACAAGGAGATCTGTTGAGATGGAACGTAGAGCGAACAGTTAGAGGAACATGTACAAGGGGCTGACAAAAAGAATCCTAGTGGGGAATAACATTAAAGACTGAAGACTGAGACTACTGGACGTCACATTATAAAACATGAGCAGAGAAAAGTCCAAATACATTTCACAACTTCGAGAGAGAGACACTCAGCTCCAGATCACACGGTTGGGAGTTAAAAGTTCCAGATTTTCAAATGGTAGAAGTGGCTACAGCTTCACAGACTGCAGCCAGAGGCTCCAGTGCACAAGAGGATGTTATTTCTTTCTATTTCTTCCATCTCAGAATCCCAAATTAATTTCTAGAACTTAATTAAAACTTCAGAATACCTCTGTAGTATAGATATTCTAATCACTTTCTCCATTATACAGATTGTGAACAGAAAGAGAATGAGATTTTAAAAAATACTCAGCATTAAGCTAATTGATTCCTTTGAAGTCTGTAGGAATATTACAAAGAACATGAAAGCCAACAGAGTTAAGCCAGCTTTAAGTGCCAGATTTTCAGAGATCTTTTTAGAACTGATTAAAAAAAAGATTTCCCTTTGCTTAGGAAAGTCTGATGTTTATTTTTTCATACCAAATTAGAAAATAGATTCAAAATTTCCCCTAGAACTAAAATTTTAGCTTGCAAGGACCAAAACATTCAATTGTCAGGTAGTTTGTTAAAATTGTAACATAGATATACTTGTTATTTAGCTTTTTATATTATTGAGTATGTAATAAATTGTCAAAATGAAACATAAGAAAACAATAAAGTTATATTTTTCACTTTATTTGCATGAAATATTGGGTACTATAACAAGATAAGAAGATCAAACCAATTTAGTTTGACTTTCAATTGTAGAAAATGTCATAACACTTTGACACATCTTTGTGAAATGCTTTGAATCTGACAAAAAAAGCCTTTTTAGATGGAAAACCATTTCACTTAAAGTGCTTAACTGTTTCTAGCACTTAGATCTTCAAAGCTGAAAATTAGTTGTTTTGGAGGAACTTGATAACTACCTGAACTGGCAAAGTATGTGTCTTTCAATTAACTGTATATCTGTTTACATCTTCAGGTTTCTAAATAACTTTATAAAATATGGCCCTAATATGCTTGAAAATCCCACCCAGGCTGTTTGGCTACCTTGCTTCAGGCCACTGTACAAGTAGGTGTTGGTGCCAATGAAACATGGTTCAAAAGTCTATGGTCTTAACCATAAAAACAGGTATTGCTGTCCTTCCTGTTACAATAGTAAAAAGCAGATAATATGAGATTTGTGTAGGAGAGAGGTACAAACTAGACTAAAAAGAGAGCCAGACACATTACTTCCATCCTGGTTGCATACCCTTTCAGTTGGCAGTGATAAGGGCCGTATATCCTTCCTGTGGAACCAGCAGTCTGTACAGGTAGCCGCAGTTCTCTTGCTGCTTTTGTGTTACACCAGCACCATTTCATTTCATTTGCACTGACCTAGATACAATGGTTGTCATGCCAGGAACTCCTGAACTAGAATCTGTGTTTGAGTATTGCTTTCTTCTTTTCTTCTGGGTTAAATCTTGTGAACTTCTCTCCTTCCACTGCCTCAATTTCTCTAACAATAAGGTATACACCCTGTAGAGAAGTTGTGAATACAAATTAATGAATACCAATTAAAATATAGTGCAGGGGAAACCCTTATTAGTTAGTAGTATGTTGCTCAGTTTTACTTTTTGGATCACTTTCCATTTTTAATCTTGGTTTATTTCAGATATCCCTATGAGAATCACTTTGGTTTTCAGTTCTCAATATACATACTCATTATCAGTTATTGTGACATTGTGTATTTGCAAGCCTATGATATGTTCAAAGTTTCTTTAAAGAGAAATAGGATGCTGTTCTTTTGCCCATTGATCCCTGGGTCAGTGGAACTGAAATTCTGAAGGCGGGACAGTTATAGACAAAAAATACGTGCGTGTGTGTGTGCGTGCATGTGTATATGTATATGCATATGCATTTCTCGTGAAAGATTATATTTGAATTGCTGTTTAAATAGACATAATTATATACTGTTCAAAGGAAAACTGCTCACGCTGAGGTGAATGTGCATGCTCCAAGACAGAGCTGTCTTAGAGTGCTTCGCATCGCTAGGGACAGGAAGATCATCAACTTGCAGGATTAAATTTATTAATCTGAAAAGGAGCTCAACAGACAACATTTCTAGTCCAAGAAATAGGCAAAATTAAAATCAGGTTTTCAGATCAAACAAAATAACACCTAAAACTGTCAGTGTCAAGCTATGAAGAAGTTAATAACAAAACTGTGATCTGCATTATTAATTTTTGCAAGGAATGCTTTTTTTGTAGTTTCTACACTTAAAAACTGATCAAACTTAAATGTAGCAGTAGGTTGGGAGTTGCTTTGAGGAAACTGCAAACGTCACTGGTAATTTTGATTCTAGTATGTACTTTCCATGCACGATGGATTCAAATTATATTTTTGGGTTATTACACTGCGTTATTATTTTTTTTCCTGTTACATTTTTTCTTGGATGTAGAAAATCAACAAAAACTACAGAAGTATAAATTATGTGATGTATGGAAAAGAAGCCAGTGACATTAGTTCAGTCAGGAAAAAAATGTGGCAAAAAATGTCCAAACCTTTCAGTTTTCGATTATTTTGAACAGTTATCACTACCATGACTGTTGTACTTGCCCATTAAAAATAAAAGATTAAGAAGAAAGAATCAGGAATAAATGTATGAAACACAGATGTACATAAATGGATAACATGACTGCATAACTCATTTCATTAGGCAACAATGCTAAAATGAGGACTTTTTGAAAAATGATTTCAAGCAGGTCTATGCAAAAATACATAATACCTGGGGGAAAGACTGGTTCTAGGTTTTGAGGAATGCAGAAGACACAGCATAAATTGACTTAGGTAGGGATGGTGTAGGAGTGTGATTAAGTGATAGCGCTCAACCATTTGGCATACTAAGTTCCCCTGATTTCTTCCAAAAAATTCTGTAAAAATTATCTTCTCTCCTATTTTGATTTGGTCACCTCCTGTTCTGAAACCATCTGCTGGCTTTTACTTGCCTCTTGCTTTGTCACCAAACCCTTCAGCCTCCAACTCAAGGCTCTGCAAAACCTGAGGCTGTGAATGCCGCACATCTCTGTGCTGCAGGTGTCTCCTCACACAGACCAGGAGCAGAGGCAGCGCAGGCTGTACCACCATGGTACACCATCGTACATGGTGCATGGCTGCACCACAGCTCACGCAAGTGCTTGTCACACTGCACAGTGCTAACGGGATTGCATGAAAGCCCCTGTCGTGGTTTAACCCCAGCCAGCAACTAAGCACCACACAGCCGCTCGCTCACTCCCCCCCGGTGGGATGGGGGAGAGAATCGGAAGAGTAAAAGTGAGAAAACTCATGGGTTGAGATAAAGACAGTTTAATGGGTAAAGCAAAAGCCGCGCGCACAAGCAAAGCAAAGCAAGGAATTCATTCACTACTTCCCAGCGGCAGGCAGGTGTTCAGCCATCCCCAGGAAAGCAGGGCTCCATCACGCGTAACGGTTACTTGGGAAGACAAACGCCATCACTCCGAACGTCCCCCTCTTCCTTCTTCTTCCCCCAGCTTATATACTGAGCATGATGTCATATGGTATGGAATAGCCCTTTGGCCAGTCTGGGTCAGCTGTCCTAGCTATGCTCCCTCCCAGCTTCTTATGCACCTGGCAGAGCACAAGAAGCTAAAAAGTCCTTGACTAGTGTAAACTCTACTCAGCAAGAACCAAAACATCAGTGTCTTATCAACATTATTCTCATCCTAAATCCAAACACAGCACTCTACCAGCTACTAAGAAGAAAATTAACTCTATCCCAGCTGAAACCAGGACAGTATCCACCCCTTATTCCATACCATTTACGTCATGCTCAGGTCCCACATTATCCAATACATCCTCATTAACCACCACCCCACTTATTCTATGGACCACTCCTGTAAAATGTCTGTAAAATGTCCATAAACATCCACAAATGTCCACATAATGTCCATTGGGTTCATTTAGTCCGTGACTGGGCTCCATCGGTGATGGTGATCACTCAGGACAGGAGAGGTGGTGTGTTGCGTGGAGTTATTGGGCACCAAAGCCAGCTCAGGTCGGGTTACTGCTGCACTTGCACTGCTTCTTGTAAGGCTTCTCCTCCATTTGTTCAGGTGGTTCCTGCTATGGTAATTCCTATAACATGCAACTCAGATCATGGGTTACAACAATTTAAAGGTATTTCCATTACAATCTCCACCCCTGGCCACTTTGGGCCAGGATTAACATTGCAATGAACTCCTCCCCTTGCTCCTAGCCTGGCTAGCAACAAGGGGTTCCTGTTATAGTAATTCTCATAACATGCAACTCAAATCCTGGGTTACAACAATTTAAAGGTATTTCCATTACAATCTCCACCCCTGGCCCCTTTGGACCAGACCATTGGGTTTAACACTGCAATGGACTCCTCCCCTTGCCCCTGCTTCGGCTTGGACTTATCCACAGACTGTAGTCCCTTAGGGGTTTACCTGCTCCAAGCGGAGCCTTGTCTATGAGCCACAGTCTCTCCAGGGGTATACCTGCTGTGGCATGGATTTATCCACAGCCACAGTCACTTAGAGGTGCACCTGTTCCCACATGACCTTCTCCATGGGCCACAATGCTTTCAGAGATATACCTGCTCCAGCGTGGCCTTGCCCGCAGCCACAGTCTCTTCAGAAGTAAACTTGCTCCACCATGGCCTTACCCGCAGCCACAGTCTCTTCAGAAGTAAACTTGCTCCACCATGGCCTTACCCATGGCCACACGCTTTGAGGTGCTCCAGCATGACCTCATGCACAGCCACTGATGCTTCAAGGTGTACCTGCTGCAGCACGGACTTATCCACAGCCACAGATGCTTCGAGGTGTACCCTCTCCAGCGTGGACTTATCCTTGGGCCACAATCCCTTCAAGAAGTATACCTGCTGTGGCACAGACATAACCATGGCCACAGACTCTTCGAGACATACCTGCTCTGGTATGGGCTTATCCACGTCCACAGGCGCTTCGGGGTGTCCTGCTCCCACATGGACTCATCCACAGGTCACAATCCCTTTGACTCGAGTTCACACTGGAGTTCCAGCCTGTCCAGTACAGCAGCGCAGAAACAGCAGCAATGCCCTGGCCATCTGCCAGCCCAGGGCATGGCCGTTGTTGTTATCAAAATGTTCCCAGGCACAGCACAGTAAGATGATAAGCAGTTCAGCAAGTAGCAAAAGCAAAAAGCAGCCACTAACGAGCACTATACTCTAATATACAGTAAGGCAAGCAAGCCCCATGGCAAGTACAGAAGCCTGCTGATTAATACCTAAACAGCAGTAACAGCTATAAATTCAGTCTAGCACATTCCAATTAAATCTGTCATTATCTCGAACCCTTCGAGCCCCACGTTGGGCGCCAAAAAGGACTGTCGTGGTTTAACCCCAGCCAGCAACTAAGCACCACACAGCCGCTCGCTCACTCCCCCCCGGTGGGATGGGGGAGAGAATCGGAAGAGTAAAAGTGAGAAAACTCATGGGTTGAGATAAAGACAGTTTAATGGGTAAAGCAAAAGCCGCGCGCACAAGCAAAGCAAAGCAAGGAATTCATTCACTACTTCCCAGCGGCAGGCAGGTGTTCAGCCATCCCCAGGAAAGCAGGGCTCCATCACGCGTAACGGTTACTTGGGAAGACAAACGCCATCACTCCGAACGTCCCCCTCTTCCTTCTTCTTCCCCCAGCTTATATACTGAGCATGATGTCATATGGTATGGAATAGCCCTTTGGCCAGTCTGGGTCAGCTGTCCTAGCTATGCTCCCTCCCAGCTTCTTATGCACCTGGCAGAGCACAAGAAGCTAAAAAGTCCTTGACTAGTGTAAACTCTACTCAGCAAGAACCAAAACATCAGTGTCTTATCAACATTATTCTCATCCTAAATCCAAACACAGCACTCTACCAGCTACTAAGAAGAAAATTAACTCTATCCCAGCTGAAACCAGGACAGCCCCTCACAGTCTCTATTTTCCTGCCAGTAAATCTGCATCTGTGAAACTCACTTCTTTGGTTGCCAGCACTCCTGTAAAATATATTTTTCCATGTGGCTACCAAAAAAAAAGGAAGGAGGAAAGATTTTTAAAAGGCATTTTTCACAGGTTCCACCAAGAAAATTGATATATTTACCTGGACCACATGTCTCAGGAAAGGGAATTTTCTTCTGTAAATTCCACCCTCCTGTTCACAGTATCAGTGCTTCAATAAGTTAATTACAATATCAGCAATGCATTATTAATTCCAGGATTCAGAGGAAAAAATGCTACAAAAGGTGGTCTATTATGAAACTTGTTTTTAAAGTTTTTTTCTTTCTTCATAAAGGGATATATCCAACAGTGCTAGTTAAGTGTATCATTGTCAGTCTTCAATTCTCCGTAGTGTGTTTCTTCTCTGAGACACAGATCAAACAGGTAGTACTGTTTATTTTTTCCTGAAGTCATAAATAATACCTCTATTACAAAGGCACATGACAGCTGATGTGTGATCTTCAGGCTGCAGTCTATCTTGCTGAATCAATGGTAGTGCTGATAGTGTTTCAGCCTCTCCTTTCACATAAAAAGCCTGTGTTTTAAAAATGTTTTGCTGAGAGCACAAATGCAGGGTCTAACTGTCCTAGTTTGTACAATGCATGAATTAAGCCTGAATTTAAATCATTAGCAGCCTACCTTTTTTTAATGGTGGACATTATCTAATGCTGATGTTGAAAATATTTCCTTTGAGTTTCTGACATGAAATTCACTCAAACCGGTGCAGCCAAATATGGGAAACGTGTGTGGTCCCCTGCCAGAGCTATCACTGGCACCTCTACTGCTGAGCTCACTGCGCACCAACTCTGCATAAGCTAAGAGCAGGGCACCCGAGGAGGTGAAATAGGTGAAATCCCGACCATTGATCAGGAGATGAGGATGCAGCACGGGATGCCTGCTCCTCTCTGCTGCCTCCCCACAACTGTTCCTCTGGGCTGGAAGAGTTAGTAATAATTCTCTGTAATGCTCCATGGGAAACAGTATAATACCTACATAAATATGAATGTGTATGTGCTTTTCTCTTTCGGCATCACCCTTCACCTGTTCCTACTAAAAGCTGTGTTCCTGAGTATGCTAAGTCAACTAGAGACCCTGTGGCTGATGGCTGCAGTGCCATTATTTCCACGAAGGCGTACTTTAGAGGTAAACTTCCTCAGCACAGTTATATGACAATGATTATATGGAGCCTTGAGCGTGTTGTTTTGTGATTCAGTGATAGGTTCAGCAAAAATGTGGAAATTTCTTTTAAGGATGCCTTGTTTTTTAAGTGGCCAAGTCCTTTAAAATAGAATAGAACAGGCATGTCAACACTGTAAAGAGAAAAATTCTGAAATAATCTAATGCAACTCTACAGACATTAACGCTATTTGTAGATTCACACTCTTCCAAGCTTTTCTCTGAGTTTGTTTGAAGCAGTAGACAATAAAAAACATTAGAAGGCAGGTGAGCTTCTGCTAAGGGAAACTTATTTCTGGCAAAAATCTCCTACATTTGCTTGCACACTCACACATACAGATGGGGTATAGCATTATGCCATATGGAAGATAACCTAAAATATTAAAATACATTAATTCTTTTGCCCTGAAGGCCTGCTGGCTGATTACATACAAGTCACTGGGGGTTTACACTCCAGTAAATTCACTTAGTTTCATAACATAGGTATTTGCTGGTGCTGTGATACACTGTAGGGCAATGAGCCTATTGATCTGCTGTTATTAGATGTGTTAAGGCTCTGAACCGTATTTAAGAAATAAAATAACTGAATTCTGAAATTTTTCAAAAAGTTAAATATTACAAAGTTGCAAGTGAGAGGCAGAAAGTTTGGCACAATGTTGTCTTATGTCTCTAGCAGTTTTAGACATCTTTTTTTTTTAATTTCCTGCAGACCAGTGTATTTCTTGGTACATTCTGTGGTTTTGGTTGAACCCATATGCTTGTGTACAGCAGCATTACAGCATCATGACAGCAAAAGGGGACGTGAAACCTTTTCCAACCAGCTTCCAGCCTTTCTAGCTGCCTCCCACCTGCGACTGGAACTTAGATTTGTTGAACTGGTGCTTAACAGTGGTCAGAGGAGGCTGTAAATCCTGCCATGGTGATGCTCCTTTACTCATTGCTGGTCTGATGCAATTGCATGAATTTTGGTTCCCTTGAGGTACACCAACCTTCAAAGACGATAAGATAGCTGAGTCCTTGCCACTTTAGAGAGAGACCTTTCACAGAGGACAATAAATCCACAAAAATCATCAGCATTTTTAGTGAGTAAATATGAAAAAAAAATGTAAATAGCATGTTACCATGAACAGAAACAAACACTCAGCTGGATAAAGTTACCAATGTTGAATCGCCTATCTAGTTTTTTCTGAACATAAGCATAATAGTGAATGAAATTTCAGCTGCTGTGATGCCTGTATATGTTGATAAAGCAGGCAGCAGAGAGATTGTAGTCATATAAAGCAACTGCCCTACAGATACAGCGGGCCAGCTCTTTAACATCTGTAAGTCAGTTTAATCTGACTAACTGTCCTGTAGCTATTATGGTTCAGCCTAGAAAAAACTCTGGCTGACCCATTGAAGTCTCACTTCAGGCCTGTGTTTTATATTCTTATAAAATAGGGAATAATTGTAAACAGTGAGAGAATCTATTCTTCATACACCCTCTTTCAGATGACAGCCAAGCAGCCTTCTTTTGTTGTTAGTCTTTGTTTCTATAGCAGACAGTCATAGCACATGCTATTTCTACAAACTGATTTTTTTCCATGCACCACTTTCTACTGAAGTTGGCAGAAAGGCCTAATGTCAGTGGGAGCTACCTGAGGCCATTGTGGCTAATTTCCCCAGTTGGGGGGGAAAAAAAATACCACCACCACCAAAACAACAAAATAAAAACACCAAAGAAAAATACCATTTTCAATGTCACTGTGTCAGCTCTTGATAGATTTATTCTGAAGAAGACATAAAATGTAATTAGATGGTGGTCACTGTCCATTTTGAAAGTCTTCCTTGGCTTTGCCAAACATTCACCAGAGGCAGCCCGGGCTGGCATTTTGTCTTCATGGGTACGTGTTGGTATCACAGCGAAGCATCCTTCCCTTGTCTGTGTCTCCATCCACCCATTTTGCATTCGGGCAGGGGCTGACATGATAACCATGGTTATTGGTATTACCTACTGCTGCCTCCTTCCTCTGCCACAGCCTCCTGGTGCCCCATCGGACTTCACTTGGTTGCACAGTGCTAATGTTCCCGCCTTGACAGACCACGCTGTTAAAACACTTGTATCCACATCATCAGTTAGTATATGGTTGTTTACTTGGTGCCAAGCTGGGTCCGGTGCCCATGGCTGGGAGGAGTGGAGTGGGGGTGGTGGGGGCTCTGCCTGACTGGTGGGGGGACACTGGATGGGCTGAGCACCCCGGGGTCTCTGTGCCAGCACTCATCCCCTGCCTGTCAGCACCAGAAGCTGCCTGCTGCTTCAGAGCAGTTAGGTGTGTATTTCTGTTTTCATTGATGGCACTGCTGAAGTGAATTCCGGGATAAATGTTATATTCACACCCTTGGAGAAGGGCCAGCTCCGCTTGCCAGAAATTCAGCAGATGATATCAAGAGGACGGTTCTACTCACCTGTTTTTTCCAGTATCAGCTACTCCAGCACATAAAGCACTGCTGTTAACATGCTGTTAGCATGGTGTAATATGCACCCCGGTGCAAATATTTTTGATCAAATTATTCTTGTTTTTGACCATTTTTTTTCCTGGTGAGTGACTGTCAACTATTCGCATTGGCTAATCCACAGAAGACAGCCAAGAAGTGCCATGACATTTGTCACCACTGCATTGATGTGTGTCACTTCTTCCTGGGTCTCCATTTCTTTATTTACAAAAGTAGAAATAGATGATCTGTGCTTATTTCTTGGATAACATCTTAAAAATCTTCTGTTATAATTTGATATGATTTTCTAGCCAGCTATATATCATCATTACTTGTTACTTTATTAATTTCCACATTTACCACATGACCTTGCCTTGGTAACCATTTCATTTCTAATGACTGAACTTCCTTTGTACGTCTGCTCCTACTAAAATTTGCCATTAGCTGATAGTAGTGCCAACTGCGGCATTATAACATACAAACAACCCAAAGAATATGCAAGTCCCTGTTACACAAATCAGATATCCACTGACATACTGTAAGGTAGGGTCTGCCACCCAAGTTTTAAAGCACTAGGTTTTCTTAAATAAAAGCTACAGTCCCTCCACATGCTGTCAAGAAAACTACTCTTTTTTTAGATAGCAAAGTGCAGTCAGCTAGCATTCAATTGAAGCAGTGTATTAAAAAAGAATCCCCAAATCTCTATAACAGCCTAAGATGTAAGGACACAAGATTTTTAATTTTTGGTGGTAAAAACTTTTCCAGCCACTCAAGTATGGCATTTCTGGTTTCATCACAAACATTTTCCTGAGCATAGTGTCATTCACACTATGGTTCTAGATCCAAAGCAATAAACGTTTAGGTCAGACTGGTGAACTCTTTCCTACAGCTGACTTGACACGACGTGATTTATGTACACAGAGAAAAAAAAAAATCATTTTTCCATTTTACTCTGAAAACAGTTGATCTTCCCCAGAACTCTCAAATTTTTCCTGTAAATCAAACACATTGATTTCTTTTTCAAGGAAAAAAAATTCCCTTGAAGTAAAAGCTTTTTGAAAAAGAAAAAAAAAAAGATCTGCCCACTAAAATGTGTGGGAAACTGTTTTAGCCACTGTTGTTTTACAGTTCCTAACCTCAAGGCCACATCAGCTGTGAAGTTCTGCTGTATAGCTTAAAAGTGTTTGAGAAAAATTGGGTGAAGATCAATGTGCCTCTGATGTAAAATTTTAAAAATCCTTTACAAGAAAAAGACTTCCAAATCCTAAGATATGCCAACATTTTAAGAGATATTTCCATCATCCTCTGCATTTCAGGTAATTTAAGACTGTTAAAATTAAATATGGCTCCTTTGTAAGGGCTATTATTTTTGCACTTGGGTGGAGTAAGACAACTTCAGAGTCCCTGGGCTGAGTTGTGGCAACCCTTCTGACACTGCATAGAACCTTTTATTGAGTGTTGTCCCACAGCCCCTTCTAGGTATAGGTATAACATAGGTTGGAAAGCAGTATCCTAAGTGATGAATATTAATCTTGAGATAAAAAGCATACCCATTTAAAATGGTCCTACGTTTTCTCATTACATTTTGACCCTGGGACAGGATATGGCTATTGCATCTTTCAGTTCTTTGATCTCCTCCCCCTTTTTCATCCCACCTTCCTGGACTTTTTTTAAATCCAGTTTGAAGATATTATTCAGCATCCTCCTAGTGAGAAGGACTGGACAAAAATCCTTTTGAAGGCTTCTACCTCTTCCCTTAATCATGCGAGGCGTGGTTGGTAAGTGATGTAAGGCATGTCTTTCCCCAGGGACAGAGTGCTCAAAGCTCCTGATTGCTTGGGGAACAAGAGAGCCAGAGGGGATCCTAAATCAAACCCTGTCTCTCACTCACCAATGCACCGATTGCTGCAACAGCATGCTTTCATTAGGAACGTTTTCTTCAATTAAGGGAGGCGTTGTCAAGTATTCTACTTTTAGAGCTCTTAATTTGTTATTTTATACTGGCAGAATTTGTAATGCCATCTCAGAGTCCATGGCATCTTCTGGGACAATATATTGTCTGCTCCTGTGCGATGACGTATTACCATAAAACACAGGGCTATAAGAGCCTATAATAATTTATGAGTACATTAGGTACCCATGTATAATTTATCAAATGGGCATTATGGAGGCAGGACTATGCCTGACTGACAAAGGTTACCTCTGTACGGGTGTCTCGTATAACCACACAGGGAAGAATCCAATAGCCGACGTTCACTGAATTACAACAAAGAAGCTTTTACTCCACAAACTGGGCACTCCAAGAAGTAATGCTGAAGAGCATGAAAACAATTCCTGATCTTTAATGTTTTGACTCCAAATTGATACTCTCCACAAGATTCAGATAGGGGTTTCAATACACATTAAAACTGGAGGAAGCTAAGTTTTTAAGGGGAAAGTGGTATAAAGACCATTCAAACTTGAGCCAGGATCTGGATTGGATTTAGCAAAAAAACTGTAGGACATGTTAAAAATTTATTCAAATCTAAAGTAAGGAACCTGTTGAACCTTTGAGATTCCCATTTCCGAGGACCTGCTAGGCCTACAGTGGCAGCTTAAACACAACTTCACACAGTGTTTGGGGCTGAGCACTCTTCAACTCAATTATGAGTTGAAACATGAACTGACTTATCTTGGGGAAAACCTCAGATGTCCCAGGGTTTGATTAAAAATAGAGGTCTGAATCTTATTCACACTGAATTTCTGTTTCCTAGACTGAGAAGTCTGAATAGACACCTGAACAAAGCCTCTGCAGCACGGTACTGTGCACTTGGCCATGCGGCAATGCTATTTATATTTGTGAGAACAAACTGGTGAGACTCTGGGTCAAGCCAGCAATTTATACGCTGGCCACCCTGCCGTAGCCTTTATTCTGGGCCTCCCAACCAGACTGACAGCTGCGCTGGTGGTATAATCAATTGATCACAGCACTGTATGTTCAACTTTTTATTCAGTCCTCAGGGAAAGGGAATTGGTTAGAGCCTGGAGCTACCAAGCGTGGCTTCTAGCTCAAAGTTCAATGGCTGCTGCTTTCAGGTTTCTTCCCTAAAATCTCTAATTTTAGTGAAGGTGATATTTGTCATAGTAGCTAATAGCAGACTGAAGCCAACAAATTAATTTTGAGTCGGCTATTGAGCAGCCATCACACAGTAAAAAAAATGCTTGCTGCGACTCTGAACTAAATTTGTTCATTAATTCAGGACTGAAAAGACTCTAATATCCTTAGGAATCTGAATTTCTTGCACTAATATTATTTTCATGGCATCAAAATGATCTCTTTCCTCTGGGGAGGCAGATAACTTGGTAGGTGGGCTCTGGTCTGGGAGTTAGGTAGGGGATTTGAGTTTTCTGCCTAGTGGAACCAGTTGAGAATTACTTATAATGACTGACAATTCTCAGAGTACAGTTTTGTTTCCTTTAAAATCTTCTTTTTTTTCCATCAAAAAAATTTCATTTCATTGTAAGCAAAAGAAAAAGAAATTCTTTTTTGAAAGTTTGTATTTTACTTAT
This sequence comes from Platalea leucorodia, assembly GCF_965183815.1. NCBI lineage: Eukaryota > Metazoa > Chordata > Aves > Pelecaniformes > Threskiornithidae > Platalea > Platalea leucorodia. The sequence continues at coordinate 74,797,086 of NC_138824.1, forward strand.
CCATTTCCTTTTATTACTTTTGGAGGAATCATCTTCCTTTCTCTTTTCCTCTTGCCCTCTAAGTTTTGAATGATGTCACATTATTTCTTCTTTTGTATAATTTCCACCAAATATTCTTCTATCTACATAGAAGTACACAGACATGCCATTATCTGAGTCCTTCATGATAACATCATAGCTATCTTCCAAATCTCTCTCTGAGGCAAGCAAGTCCTCTTGTCTCCATTTTATGGACGGGATGATGAGACACAGAAGTCTAGGATCTTAAACTCATTCAGACACCCCAACTCACATTAAGAATACCTGAATCAGCTAAATATTAGGTTAAAGTCCAGATTATAAAGTGTGCTTAGGCATGTAGAAGGGGACACACCTCCCCTCTCCCAACATTTGTTCTATTTTTCCCCTGTAACTTTAGGAAGATTTTGTGCCCATCTTGAATGAAAAACAAGAAGGTCTAGAAACACAAATATCTGTCCAGAACTGAAATCCCACTTCTCATGCATTTATACTAATGACACATCTGTTATAATACATACCACAATGAGTCTAGCCTCAGTTGAGTACAAATAATTAATATGAATAATACATGGAAATTTTCCTATTTCTTAAGTGCTAGCTGTGCTGTGTGGTCTATAAATAGAGAAAATGATCCTGACCATGTTCCAGCTGGTTTGGACAGTAACATAGGTAGCCACCAGAGTTCAAACATGTAATGTGGTTCAAAGATGTTGGTGGCACATTCTCCAGGAATCGTGGTATACTTTTGAAACGAGTTTTGAGGCTCTTGTTAGAAAGCTTTAAGGAAGAAGTGAGTTTTTGAAAAGAATGTAAATCAGTAAACAGAAGATTAATAGCCTGGTATGAGAAGACGCAAGTTCCTTGGGGTATACATGCGATACACTTTCATATTGTGTGTGAGATGTATCTAAGAGATTGTGAATTACATGCAAAAGCCAAATGGCATTTTTTACTATTTGGAAGGGAAAAAAAAGAAAGCAAGGCCTGGATGATGTTGCCTAGAATTGTGTACACTTGTTTATTTTCAAAAGTTGGCTGAGGGCTTGCAGGGAACAGCAGGGTAATGGAATATTCATGAAGCAAATGCCCTTCACTTAGTGGAGGGCAAAGGAAAGCAGATTGCTAAACCCCTTCAAACTTCCCGTGCAAGAAGCTCACACTACAGAATAATGAAGCCTGTGTTTGCCACTCTGCAGGGCAGTCCTAATTTGGCACCGCTCGGCTCTTTCACCTCTCTCTTCCCTTTTGACTCCTCCTCCTATTTTCAGGCATGGATCCCCGCTGCTGCCGCACGCTACCCCTTTGACCACAGCTGCAGTGGCACAGACCTGCATAACTGATCACAGCCTCGCAGAAACCCTCCTGTTTTCCCCCAGAGCCAGCCTGGGAGGATGAAAAGCACCAAGCTGCTGCTGTGAGTGTGGTCCTCACCTGTCAATACCTGAGCACAGTGTAGGGTTGGTGAGTGCCCATCACCTGCTGGCCCAGAGAGGCGAGCTGGTTTTCACTTTGTTTCATGGGTTTACTTTAATGAGCACTGGGACTACTGGAAGGAAACTGTATCTCCATTATCCAGACAGACTTCAGGGCTCGAGCAGTTGGTCTCCCACTGTACACAAGCTGCCAGCCATTTTCAGCCCCACAACTGCACAGCATCTTGAACGCCAGAAAAATACCCCACTAACCCCAGCACCCCAGCACCCCAGCACAGGCAGGCAAAGTGAGACACCCGCCGCAGGAGCGGTGCCTGTCGTGACTAACAAAAGCAGGAGCGGGGGTGATGCCCTGCCCTCGCGCGGGCTCCTGCGCCCGTGGCGGGCTCGGCGTGGCCAAGCGCAGCGTGCCGCTGCCGGGCACGCGGGGCGCGATTGTTCGTCTTCGGCTGGCCAGATTGGTGTCAGCTGCCCGGGGCCCCAGGCGGCTGTCCCCCGGGGCCCCGCGGACAGAGGCGGCCAGCGCACAAAACCAGCAGGCACGAAGCAGCAGGTGGCCCCCGCAGAGGTAATCAGGATCACATTCAACGGGGGAGCCGGCTCAATTTTCAGCCCCGTGTCTGCCGAGGGGCCTGGAGCTGCCTTGTTAATGCTGCAGGGAACACGTGGGACACATTGACTGCATTAATTGTCCCCACTCATTCAGCGGTGGATGAATTATAATGTTACCACTCCAGGGTAAAGCAAACACCTATCATAACAATCATGTCATTAGTGTGCAGATGCCGGCTGCTCTGCTTAACCTTTTGTATCTTTTTTTTTTATGGCAAGCAATAAGAATATTTTTTTTGTTTTTCATATAATTGATTTTTAGGTTGCAAGTGTTGCAAGCACAGTCACATTACTCAACAGCTAGGAATAAGGACACAGACTGGCAAAGCACAGATTAAAGTTCCTTTAGAGAGAAACAGCAAGGCTTTAAAAGTTTATGTTTGCAGTTTGGTTTATCCTTTTCAGTGTGACTGACACATTTGTTAGTCACATAACAAGAGCTCTAAAAAAACTAATGGTCCTTAAAAAATATAACAGTCTTAGAAATACTTCTAATTTAACTACAGCTACTAGTCACCAAAGATTATATATGCACACCCAGACAAATGCCACATTCTGGTTTAAAAATTAAACTATTCCCATCTCTTCAGAAAATCTTTTTTTTTGCTGTTATGTACATGTATGCACAGATATGGAGAGAGATATATATACACACACATATACAGATGTACATATGCATGCATGTATGTATATGGATGTTCTTTTTAATCTATGAAAATTCATATTAATTTAATATTAGTATGTATATTAATAAAATTCTACATTGGCTTCAAGTTGCATTTACTCACACTTGCACCACAAAGCTTCTCTGAGTGTTGCAACATCATTATCCCGCAATTAATGATCCCGAGCTGGTGCCATGTTCTCATTTCTCTTTAATTGAGCTCTATTCTGTGTTTAGTGGGTATTCTTAAATGGCACCACCAAGTGTGCTTGGAACTTCCCACTGCATGTTCCTAAAGCGCTCAAGTGCTCTTTCAGGTGTTACCCATAATCCGTTTCCTTGTGAGATTTGCAAGCAGACCCCACTCCCACCAGCCTTTGCGCATTGCTCATCTAACACTTGAGCAAGCAAAACTGGCAGGTTGTGAAAGGGGTTTGCATGGTTTGGCACTTGGCCCTGACTCTGCGCTGATGTCTGTTAAAACATGCAGATCCCTTATGCTTGTGTAGACCACTGCTGGAGCCAGCAGCCATGTGTCACTTTCTGTTAAAGCTACTAATATGAATTGCAACACCATATAGAAGTTAACTGTTCATTCATCTTCCATTCGTGAGCTTCAGCATGCATTCTTTGTGAAGGTGGAAAGGAGATGCTCCCCCATCTCCCCTCTGCCCTCTCCCATCACTTCTTCTTGCCCCCTTCATTAGAAAATGAACTGAGGTCCGAGGCTTGCAGGCATTTATCAGTCACATCCTTGACGTTACCCACTGCAAATAAGCTCAGGAGGTTCAATGGAAATAGCCACATGGTGTAAAGCCAAGCTTGCAAACAAAACTTTGAGAAATCTGCACCTCAAACCATGGTGCAAGAGGTGGGAGACGTGCATAGAGAATATCGGTGCACTATTTGTAGATGTACAAATGTAGAATTGCATTATTCATTGTTTGACACTATTATTGCGAGTTGGGTTTAGAATGAGATCTAACAGCAGACATAGTCTCATAAAGCAAGAAGAGGGAACAGGGGAGGAATGACAGAGTAGTATCAACACAATTACTTATACTAAATACATGTAAATCTATAGTATGAGTAAGTGCATGGCAGGATGAGGTTAAGGATGAGGTTAAAGTTTTATGGTTATTGTTTTGCTGTTTTTTAAAATCATTAGATGCCTTAGCTGACTAATTTTGTGTAGGTGCTTGCGGTTTGTGAAATGGAGAAGCCATTTAAAATGGTGTAGTCACATTTTAGCCTTAAACAAGTGTTTAATTTTTACATATGCATGTAAAACCATGTTGTTTATTGGTATTTCCACTGAAAATTACTGTGATTCAGCTCTTTTGGATGCATTTCAAAAGTGTAAAGTGAATTTATGTCCCATAATCAGTAGAAGGTGTATTTCCCTGAAATCAAAGAAGTTGTTTTTTATTATGGTGGTGGATTAATCTGAGAATATAATACCATTTTCTGGTATGCTATATTTCTATAAAACCAGAATACAGTCTTACATAGCCCTTATAATGCTATATACAAATACATTAAACAGTATAATCTTTTTTCCATACTTCCCCTTTAGATTGTTTGTGAATGGGAGAATTCATCTTTCAGACTTTCATTTGCTTTATGTGCGCAAGTACACACTGTCAGACCTAAAACTCTGCAGTTTCTGAAAAGTGTTTTTATGAACAAAATAAAAACCTGCAATTGTATCCTGTTTGATCATTTTTTTTCCTCCAAATAATATTTATGGTATGTTTTTTCAAGCATACATATTTGGTTGATCAAAAACAAACAATGTTATTCAGTGGCAGTTGGGTATCTGTGCATATGTTTTTCCCCACAAGTAACCTACGCTAAAATCAACTTTATCCAGACTTTTTTTCCCCTAGTCTCCAAAAAAATTACCGTAAAAATGAACCCATATGAAAATGAGCTCTTGTATGTAAAATATTTTCCCACACATTGCTGCTGCTGAATGTTTTTACTTAGCTTGCTGAAAATGGTATGTCTGCACAAATAATGAATGTGTGCTGCCGTCACATCCATTCTCACATTTTCCTATTTGAAAAATATGTGTACAGTATGGACACGCTATAGATTGGGAAATAAGTCCTCTCTTTTTCATTACAAAATAGCCTACTGTAAATTAGTAAAACATTTGTTGATAATTTAACCCACTGCAATATATTGAAGTTTGATTACTAATTTTTAAACCTATAAGTATATGTGTTATTTACTAGCATATGTGCACATATTTATAAACAGTAAAGCAGCATGATATTTTGGATTGTATATATGGACATAATAATACTTAATAGATTGTTAGGCACATTTATCATTTACCATATATTTTTGCATATATGATCCCCGGATGATAATGAAAAATAAAAATCTAACCTCAAGATGACTTGTGTTAAAGTTTGCTATAACAGTTGCCGTAAGAATATTATTCAGACATGAAAACCACTTATGGGGAGAAGTTCACAAGTAAATAAGCTTATAAACTTAGTGCTGATTTATGCCAGCTGAGGTTTTGCTCTCTAGAATGTTCTTCTTGTCCTTAGTAGTCATGGATTGTTTTATACCCAAATAACCGGATTATTAAAATAGCATATAGTTCCCCATATAATATCAATTATTATATTAACAACACTTTTGTAATGGTTTAAGAAACATAAAATTAAATTCAGGGCTGTTTTCTTAAACCCTTCATAAATATTTTAGAAGTTAATTAGGAGACTACAGGTATGAATAGACCAAGATTTATTCATAATTAAAAATCAGATATCACATGTCACCTCTTCTGATAGAGAAAAACCTTTAATTGCCTTTAATTAGGCAATTGTCCCTATAGTTTGCTAAAGTGGATTGAATTGGAATGAACTTGGTAGAAAGACATATTCATGGTAATAAGCTAAGTTTCCTGCATTTTCTTTGTTCGGTTGTTTTTTTTTTTCATGTTAGTACAGAATATGGTAGAAAGAGTAAAATATGCATAGCTTACTTACTGATACATTAAATCACAGGAAATACCTTTCTGTATAATTTCATATAATTTGGCATCTGACCTTTATCTAATGCCTCATAACTTTTCATGCCAATTATTTTGCCTTCCTTTACCAAAATGTGAACAAAAACCTGAGCTCATGAATGACAATATATTCATTCAGCAAACCTAAGATATATTTTTCCAAAGTTGTAATTAGCATTCCACTTTTTACAATGTGGAAATGAAGCAAAGAAAAATAGATTTTCCGGAGCCCAAATTCTTGGGGGAAATTACTGATCAAAACAAACACCAGAAACATTGTTGCTCAGGTGTTTGACCCTGAAGTATGGTGTATGATATGTGTGCATGGTCTAGAGCCCTTCCCAGAAGGTATGGTGTTGGCTAAAATTTTAAAATCTGTCTTCTTTAAGGCAGGTATTTACATATAAGCATCTAAATATAAATGTCTTAATTTTCTGCAGTATGAACATCTACATATTTTGCCAAACTCAGTAAGGACTACATATGCTGTTTGATAGTTAAGACAGTTTTAGCATGTTTTCTATGTCCTGTAAAGACTTGCACTCGTGCTTTACCTGGCATACTGGCTGCCTTTGAAGTCACTGGAACTTCTCAAAGAGTGCAGTTAAGTCTGCAGAAGTTATTGCTGTGTTCAAGCCAAGGGTGTGACTCTGGAATATTCTTGCCCCTATGCTTACTAAGTGCCTTTCTAATCAATACTATATTTCATTTCGGTTAGAAATTCCCAGCTACAAACCTAATTGGACTTGACTTACCCTGTATCATCAGGCATGCAACTCAGCTTGCAGCCCTGCTGAGCCATGTCCTTCTTGGACGTGGTTTGCCAAATGCTGGCTCTCACAATATGTCTGCACTAGGCATGTGCCTGCTCCCTCAAAACTAAGTAACAAAGCAAAGTGTTAGTTAATTAGGACAAAAACATTTCAAGGTATTTCATATCCTTCAGGTAATTGGACTTTTCTGTTTAGGTTCAAGTCAGTCATTAGACTTCCTTTGGAGTCCTCCTTCTTTCTCATATCTATCTACTTATAAATACATATATATATATATGTATGTACACTGCTGCTGTGCAGCTTCTGGATAATGACCCTTTCTTATGCCCTTCCTAATTACTATTTATCTGTTTACTTTCATTTGGCCTCCAGGGTTTATCATCTAGGCTGTTGGCAATGCCCTGGATTTGTCTTCTGTTTTTTTTTTTTCTTTTTTTTCCTTTGCCCTTTGTAGCTCTAGTGACTTTGGGTCTTTTGTACTACAGATCTTTAATATTTGTTATTTAGCATTGGCAAAGACTTTGAAATTAGGCCAGACTGGATGTCCAGTGCACATGGTTACTAGCAGTGTCAAAGGACCGTATGAATGTCATAGGTCATTTCTAGTCCTGTGTTTTTAAGTCTCTCTTTTTTTAACTCTGGAGACAGGATTCTTGAAGCCTGCAGCTCACCTCTCTGTATTAGCACTGTGTGCTGCAATGTCCTTGCCTTCATTTGTCATGTTGTTTCCAGCTGGCATTTCTTATCAGCCTTCGGCAATACAGGAATACTAAAAATTCTGTTAAGGGGCAGTTGCTAAATGGCAATTCTGCCTTCCAACTGTGGCTTTCCTAAGTTGTTCAGAAAATTATTACATCTCAGTTATTTAGATTATTTGTATCTGTTACGGGTATGTCTCAGAGACAGTGAGAAACACACTAACAGGTTAATTTTTAAGGTGTTTCCAGCCACCTTCCGTACTTGCTACAGCCCAGTCGTGGTGTTCCTTATGACCTGTCTCAGCAGAACCAGAGATGCTTAAGCAGATATTTCCGGATAGTCTATGTTAACTTTAAAGATACCTGTTGTGATATTAATGAATTACTTTGTTTCAACAACAAATTCTCTTTTACAGGTGAGATATGTCTCAGCCTAATTTTAGCCATCTAACAGTGTGATATCCAATTTCAAGTGGTTACGTAGGCTCCCTTTGTAGTCACTGCAGGGAGAGGCACACTTACATTTTGGAGGCAATTCATTCCACCTGTTTTAGCTGCTTATTTTGAGGATCAATTGCCCTCTATAGGTTTATTTCTCCTTGCACTGACACTACATGTAGCCTAGGTGACCAGTTTAGACTTGATGCTTAATTTTTCTATGGCTAAATGTAAGTGAAATTAATCCAACTTTAGTTTTGTCACGTTTGTAGAATTGAAAGAATTTTATTGACAGACTATTAGATAGTGCTCCAAACTGAAGTACAGGGTCCGATTCTGTATTTCTCATTACACTTATTGTAGGCAAAATTTGACCTGCATGTCCAAAACTAAAGTTAAGATTCTTAATTAGTCCTTCCTATAAGTATTTGAAATGCAGATATAGCAAGTTACCATCTCTAGATAAAAGAAACAGACACTGTACTGAGGAAATGGGAGATATGATCCAGTGCGTGTATCGTATGTACACATGTACACAAACATATCTTCTTATACAAATACATGGAGATGCACACTCCTACACACACAGACTGATAGCCCAATTCTGCAGATAGTGTTGCAGGTTAAATGTGTGTGTGTGTGGCATGAGTAAAGGCAAATGTCTGGACAGCTTAGTGAAAAGAAATAAGGGCCATGAAGCCGTCAAAATTTACAGACCAAATATTAGTTTGCCTTAAATCAAAAAATATTGTTGACTGTCTTCCAACAGAGTCTAATATTCTGTATTTCACAACATATTACAGTCAGTCATAGAACACCTGTAAAGAGTTAGTCTGGTCATGAATAAGTTGCCAGTGTTTTATGAACATCAAGATTGGTGAATGGTTAAGCATTAAACCTTTAGAAACATTTAAAGGGGACTGACAAGAACCTGTGGACTAATATATGATTTACACATGTTATGTAGGACGACATCACTCTGTTGTGCCCTAAGCAGTACGGAGGCAATAATGAAAACTGGAGCAGAAATTTATTTAACAGAAAGGAAAGACAACAAGCCATTTTTGAATGGAAAGCTCTTCTTCTGAAACCCTGAGCCCATTGTCTCTGTCAGATAGGAGTCATCACTGGTTACATTACGGTTAAGCCTATGTAGCATTTTGAGAAACTTAGCCTAAAGTTGAGATGACTGGCAAACAAGCCTACAAGTGCTACCTTCAGCACTACTATAACCTACCACCAGGGGCCTGTTGGGCCCTGTGTGCTCAGGCACATCCTGAAGGGCCATTAGAGTGTGCTTTGTCATTTAAACGTGCCCGGAGACAATGCTGACTGGCTGCTCACAGGCTGTTGGCTGTTGGCAAGTCTGCTTTCTGTGTAAAGGAGGTGAAGAGAGACAAACCCTTGAGACCTGAAGAGGTACAGGCTCAGATACTGGTATTTGTCGACCTTCTGCATAAAGCCAGTCACAGCTGATGGCACAGTCAGTATGGAGGCTTTAACAGGAAAACCAGCAGCTCAGAGGTGAGCCCCAACTCACGGCCAAAAGACGAGGTCCCAAGAGGCTGGCTGGTCATATGACCTCGTGCATCAGGCCCTTCCTGTGCAACCCAGCCCCAGCAGAGTGTCTCCTTGAACTCAATGTAAATCATCTGTTGTTCATAGGCATAAAGGGGAAGTCTGTGTCCACACAAACCGATTTCTGAAAGAGAGCTGCTGGGACTGTATCCACACACACCTTCCTCCCCAACTGTACCTCTGCAGTGGTAAACTATTTGAGGTTTAGGGTTGTTGAGGCTAATGGTGCTGCTGAAATTCCAGACAAGGCAGAGATCTTTTTAGTACTCCCTTAACTTTATGAATACCTGACCCACATGCTTTAGATCCTGTTTCTTGAAGTATTTCAATACTTATCTAAATTAGAATAATCTGATTTTAGTGTTATTTTATTACACATATATGTATAAATATATATTTACATATATTTACTGTATAACACCAATGCACACACACATTTTTTGCTTATACGCACATTATTCATAAATCCAACTGGAGTGAAAATCGTCATATTTGAGGAGGTGGAAGAGGAAGGTGGTGTCTTTCAGGATTCTGTTGTTCTAATGGTTTGACTTTTATTCTGAATTTAACAGGATTTTAATAAATGTCAGTGCAAAAGAAATAATGCATTTTTCAATGCCCATAAGATATGCTGTGTTTCTTTATATGAGCTGTATTCTACTTAATGGGAAGATTTCTAGGCTATGATCACCCATAATATCTGTTTCATTAATATGATCTTTATAGAAATACATCATATAACACAGGCATACTGGTGCAGTATTTGTTTTTCCATCTCCCCAACAAAAGCGAGCAATGACTTTGCACAGTGTTTTTAAAGAAGGACGAAAACATGGTGCAAGTCTGTAAGCCACGAATCTGTGTTTTATCAGAAGACAAGGTATGAAAGGGCAAGTCAGCTTTCAAGAAATCTCTGCAATCTGTAGGACTGTATATAAAAAGGCAGTGATAGTAATTAGCCTTTTAAAATAATTCCTCATATCCTTAAGCATATTATGGAAATTTATAGTACACATCAAATATCTGTCTGTGTGTGTGGGAGATATGTGCATGTACGTGCATGTATGGGTATGTGAGAGAGTGAAAGAGAGGTTTCCAGCCATCTTTGCATGGCTGCATTTGTAACCGAACTGAAATGATGAAGCAATTTGTAGTGGTGTCAGTAGCTCCTCAGGGGATGCTCACTGAATGCATGTCATTAGGTGCCACACAATTTGCTTGGCTTGTTGCTCACTCTGTGACACCAGTTCATGATATGTTCTTAAAGATTATAACATTCTGCTCTTTAATTTTAGAGGTATTAATGTTTGGTTAATCTTAACTAATCCCAAATATTCCACCACTCCTGTCCTAACACTGGCTGCTCAGCAATCAAAAGTCCTTTTTTGCTCTTTGCCAGACTGTTCTTACGGATCTGTTGCCATCATTATATTAATCAGTAACACGTACCAGAGGAGAATAAGGTGGTGGGGCAAGGCTCATTGCTCACTTAAGTACTCCTAACTTTTCACCATAAAAAAGTAAAAATAGTATGAGACTAGGGGATTGACTTCCAATTTGAACTACCACACATGCACAGACTTACTGTGCATATAGTAGCTGTTTGTCTAGCACTTTTGGACACCTGGACATTCGGTAATTACTACCCAGGAAGGCAGCTTTACAGAAAAGGATCTAGGGGGTCCTGGTGGATAAGTCGAATACGAGCAAGCAATGTGCCCTTGCACCAATGAAGGGCAAGGGCATCCTGGGCTGCGTTAATTATGTTCTTACCTAGCCAGAGGTGGAAGAAATGATCTTTCCCCTCTCTCTGGCACTTTTGAAATACTGTACCTGGTTCTGGGCTTCCCAGTATGCGTAGGAAGTCCCATAAGAAGCTACCAAGCTGGTTAGGGGCTGGAGCACATACCACACAAGGAGAGGCTGGGACAGTTCAGACTGTTCATCCTGGAGAAGAGAAGGTTTCAGGGGAATATAATTGTTGCCTACAGCTACCCAACAAGAGAGAAGGCAGAGCCAAACTCTCCCCAGAAGTGTGCAGGGATAGGACAAGAGGCAACAGACACTGTTTGAAACTCATAAAAATCTGAAAATTCTTGATATAAGAAATTTTTTTGGATCAACCATAAGGTTCATCAAACACGGGAAGAGGTTGCCCAGAGAGGCTGTGGGATCGATGTTGTTGGAGGTGTTCAAGATTAAACTGGACATAGCCCTGTGCAACCTGATCTGAATAGACTTCCTCTGAGTGGAAGGTGGGTCCAGAGAGCTCTTGTGGTCCCTTCCAATCTCCGTGGTTGTGTGATGGCCTGATTCAATAACTGAGTCCCTTCTTCCCCATGTCCCCTATGTGCAGTTCCATGCAATATCCTTCAGTTGAGAAAATGAGACTAACATATGGCAGAAGTAGCTATAGACTGGGAGTTAGGCTATACATTAAATTCTCACAAGTGGTGTGGAATGCAGGTCTCCTGTGTCTTATATGGTGCATTAACTACTGGGCTCTTGGATAAAGGAACCATCTACCTCCTTCTGGGATCTGGCTCTTTGCTTCATTTGCTTTTATATGCAGTGCCTCTAAATGAAGTGTTCTGTTCTTGATTGACCCAAACACTTTTTTCGTTTTTTTCATTTTGTCAAGAAGAAACAAAACCTGTTTAATTTAGTTCAGGCTGAGCCAACGTTTTAAAAAAAATGCTTTGGTTTGGCAGCTGCATGTGAGTGATTCTCACTGCCCTTAAGAAGGAATAGAAAGTTCAGTGGCTTCCTTCCCAATCTATGGGCCAAGACAGTGGCCAGGAAGGATTGTTTTAGAGCTTTAGACTCCGGCCCAGGGGCTGAATTTCATTCCAGTTTATCCTCTGCCTCATGCTCACATTACATCCAATCTTTACAATCTTTTTTATAGAGACAAAAACATCCAAAAATATTTAAAAAGATTAAAGTACAAATCACCATTGGCAGCCTACTTAGCACTTAAATAGCAATCTCCCTCTTTTGATTGTTTTACACAGTAAAAAAAAACAAATAGAGAGTAAATAAGACACAATTTCTAAGTGAATTCCAGACTTCTAGTTGTCGTTGTTCTTAAGTTTTCCACGAACAGTCTAGAAAATTCTAAGTATGGGTTTTTTTTCTGTGTAAAGTTACAGAATTATCAGTTCCAACATGAATATACACCAGTATTCAAAGAACAGCAACCAGCACTTCTCTTTCCTCCAACTTGCTTCTATATCAACAAATAGATTTTTGTTATAGGTGAGCCAGTAGGAGAAGGACCTATAAATGTCCCATTATTATTATTATTATTATTATTATTATTATTATTATTATTATTATTATTATTATGTTTTAAAAAAGAAGAATTAGAGGCTGAATTAAAACAGTAGAAAAAGCATGCTACATGGAGATGTGCTTGGATGGGAATTGAAGAGTATCTGTTCCTTGTGGCCTCAGCTGCCACAGAAGAAAGCCAAGCAACTCCATACTCCATTTCTGGCAACTAAAGACCATTGATTTTACTTTTAAAAACGATGTAGCAAGCATGCACTGAGCAGAACTCCTTTTGGGGAAGATGCCAAATAGATGTATATGAGAGTACATGGCTTCTCTCCCTTCATACAAGACTGGGCCTGAGGTGCACCTTCACTGCTTCCAAACTGAGCTTTGAACCTGGTACAGTGGGACCTAACCTAGCAGTAATGGGGATTAGAAAGGCTTCAAGCCTGGCACCATAAGAGTCTAATTTGATGTAACACAAACTATGCAACAGCTGAGGAAAGTGCAGGTAGCAGGGGGAGTGGCTGAGTTGTGAGGGCACCATTATGTCTTGACACAGCTCTGCATATCACAATGTCTTGAGTTATCTGCATACAAAACTACCAAGAGCTTCTTGACTGAGTCCTAGACACAAGTGAATCAGAAGGATTTTGAGCAGGCTTCAGTACTGCAAACTGAAGCAAACCTCCTAATGAAGCTGTTTGCAATAGCAATGGAAATGCAGTCTCCACGTGCTGAAGGAACAGAGTTTTCATACATTTCCATTCTTATGACTGCCAATATCTCCTTGGACAAGTAAACCACTTCTCATCAGTTTCCACAACTCCAAAGGGCAAATAAGGATACTTATCTTCCTTGCAAGAGTTTTTGAGGTCTGCACGTATAAAGAATTTCATATGTGGGCGTGTTGCATTGCATAATACTGACTTTTATGGCTACAGAAGGACATTTGACTTCTCCAGTAGATTTTGGTATTATGTTTAAGTAAAGTACCTCCTTGATGAACTAGAGCTAACTTTAAAAATAAATAAGTAAAAAAAAAAAAAAACTGAGTAAAATGGAAAAAAAATTTCCTTCTATTTATCCATTTTATGTTAAGAATTTATGTTATTATAATAAATTCCTCCCACTTTCTTCCAGGAGAAACCCACTTGAACCTTCTGACTTCATGGATGGCAAGAGCCATTTTGACTGGAATAAATTTCGTAGAATTTTTTCCAGTGATGTCATAAGCTTTCTTTTATTCTAAGGATGCTATAATTCTGTGGACCTTCCACAGGAAACTGCTGGGTACTTTCTAATTCCTGCCACATACCAGACTTCTTAGGAATATAAGCAAAGTGTGGTGTTGTCTCTTTCCATCAGTTCACACCACCACAAAGAGGCCATCAGTAATGAGAGACTTTAGCAAATATGAAATATTTCATTTATAATTACCAGTATTAAACATGTTTTTCTAAATTTTGTGTTTATGGTGATTAATTATTTAGTGATTGCATGAAGTCTGAATGTTTGTGTAAAATGGGTTGAACTTTTAAAAGTACTGAACACTGTGCCAAGAATATAATCAGAGTTTGAAAAATGGGGAAGTTCTAGCTGGAGAGCACTTTTGTATGTGCCTATCTGTAAGTATCTAAGCCTGTACTTCTGTGCTTGACTGGGCCAGGATCCTGGCGCTCAGCACCTGGCTAGCTCAAGACTTCAAGAAGCACAGATTACCATTAATCCCTTCCTACCAAGAAGGACACCATGTCCCAGCTGCAGCTGTACAGTGCTCTGTGCCTGGCTAAACCTGTCCTGCCAAACAGCTTCAGGCTGTGGAGATACTTGGCTGAACAACAGAAAGCTCACACCTGCTTTTCTTCACGGCCATAACGTGCTTTGACGCTGCCACTCTGGAGCCAGGGCTTCCTGCAGCCCCTCTATCTGTCTTTGCATTATCTTACTGAGGGGAAGGTGTGAAGCAGGGTCAGTAGGAGCTGCAGCGGGCTGCAGCTCCAGTGCAGCCCTGGCTGGGCTGAAGGAGGCTTGGCTGCCAATCACCCCTCTCTTTAAGCTACGCTACCCTTGTTCAATAGAGGTAATGGGTCCAGTGGGCAAGTAATAGGTCCGGTGGGTCTATTACACATTTTTATTGAAAAGCAAAATAAATAGCCCCGTAAAACTCACACACTGCCCCAGGGCTGCAATAATTTATGCACCTTCTTACACCTTCTTTTTCCCTTCTTTTCCTCTTTGCCTTTTCAGAGTTGCTAGAGTGAACTTTTCCAGCATGGCAGGTAAAGAGTTTTTGTAAATTCATCACCAATCATTTGAATAAGGCAGTATTCAAAAATACTGCATGTTGTTATGTAGAGAATTGTAGCAGGCCTTTACTACTTGATTATACACATGTGTAGTACCAAAGGAGATCACATTTTACTCAGCCAAACTTGTTTAATAGAAGGGACATAAAAATCAAAGTACGTGTATTATCAGGTCTGCTTTCATGAGAGAATATGTTTTTCCACAAAACTAAGGAAAGGGTAATTTGCCACTCAAACAAGTTGGGAAAAAGGAGAACATTCTTCCCTAAACAGCAACAATTATGCATTTGGCAGGCAGCAGTAAAAGCAGTTCTGCTTCCCTTCTCAGCCCATAGTAAATCCATACCTGGGACTGATTAGAGAACAACTGGAGAGGTGCTGCTTTTCTTTTCAAGGTCTACCAATGAATTTTTTTTTAATTTTATTTTTAGTTCTGAACATGTTTTAGCAGTAGAGTTAAGACTGTCCCACCTCCTTTGTGGTTGGTTTCGAATGATTCTTCATTTGTATAAATACAGATTTCTTATGAACCCCAATGCCGTTGGAAAGTCAGGATGATGAATCAAAGGACATGATAAAGGAAATTATCTTGATGGGAATCCCTTGAGACCTGCAGAAATCCAATCTTTCTTGAGTATCATAAGAGCAGTATTTTGAATTGTGCTTTGTCTTTTCCTAGTCCAATCCAGATGATGCAGCAGGATATGAAAATGCTGCACCTTTAAACATTAAAAACAGTTTTGGACAAAATCTTAGTAAGGTAAGTGTAGCTTTTCTGTACCAAACCAAATGACTCACTACTTAGCTGCTCTGTCTCTGGAACCTGTTTCTTCACAAGAACATGGCTGTATTAAGCACTTTTGGAATAACCTATGTTTGCAGGGAGGGAAAAATCTTAACCTTCATCATTTAGAGCCATCAGTTAGAGTGTAGCATATGCCCAAGAGCAAGGGAATGGATATATTTTATAAAACCCTTTGTTAACTTTTATCCCCATTGTTAATAATTTGCATAGTCTCATTACCAAGTGGCTGTTGTGCAGGATGATTTTATCTAAAGCAGCTGTTTTCTTTTTTTTTTTTTAACTTGTGAGACCAAAACAAGAGGAAAAAAATAAATTTAAAATAAATAAAATCCCCTTCCTAAATTGAATAGAACACTTTAGGCAGAGCACTTGAGACAGATGTTGAAGAAAGAGGAAAACACGTCTGTATAATTTACTCCTTCCCCTCCCACAAAATTGTCATTAACACCTAAAAACTGGGAGACAATAATAATTATTTGACTGCGCAACAGTGAATAAAACTTTATAGAAAAGCTCCTGTTAGGATTAGTGCTCAGCTGGAAACTGAGACTGCCACGTGGAAAATGCCACGGCATAACATGGGTGAGTAAGGCACCAGTGAGGAAACTAAATAGGTACCCAGTACATGGGAAATAAAGGGAGAGCCCTGGGACTGTATCAGGTTAAGTTGTCTTGTATGCTGTAGTTGACTTCTGCTCACGTAGAAATGGTTTGGAATAGGCAGCTAATGGTGGAGAGAAGAATGGTGGGCTATTCAAACAGACAGTGTTGAAAGCTGATTACTTGAGGTTAAACCAGAAGACAAAGATTAATAAAGCATAGAGGAAAGCTTTCTTTATGGTGTTATTTTTCTAAAGTGTTTCTTCTTCATAGTTAGTGTTGTGCCTGTGAAAGCCACCAAGCTAAGAATCCTGGAAGTTGACATGTCTCTTGTCTGCAGAACAGTGAGAAGGTGACTTGTAGTGACCTGGCTTCCCTACCAGGCTCAGCCTGAAAGAAATGCCCTGAGAGATGCAAAAGGATACGGGTTATTTTCAGCAGTCCTAAATTCTACTCCAGGTCCTTTTTCCTAATGTTTCTTCTGGGCACCCCCCCTTGTTTGGGGCCTTTTTCTGGTTATTTAAATGATCAGGAACCTCAGAGGCACCTTTTTCTCTGTTGGAAGGAAACACAGTGGACCTTGGTGGAATCCAGGTGAGATAAATCCATCCCTGTGTCCCTACTCTCATTCAGCCCAGAGAGCCTTAGTAGGGACACCAGTGCAATGTAGGTGCTTGTCTGCTAGGACCTGGCTTGGACTCTCAGTGCATTAATGTGTGAGCACAGAGTAAGCAATCTGATTATCTGTTGTGATTCTTTACAGGTTAGATTTCCTTCAGTATGGAATAATGACTGTGCACCATTATTTGGGAACAGTAGTGAAGTTTAAGCAATAGCAGTGCTATAGGCAGGTAGAAGGAATTCCCCTAAGAACAGAGGACTTACAGATGGACTGGAAATTTTCAGGTCTAATGTCTGGATTTAATTTAATTTTTATGCTGTTGTTAGAGACAGCCTGGAGTTTCTCTAAAGAATAAGCAAAGATACAGTCCTTTTACAGTCCCAGGAGTGTAATCTTAAAAAATGTCTTCACTGTTTTTCCAGTGGCTACAGCCTCCCATCACGTTGTGTTACCCTGTATAGTGAGGACATCTGGGGGGGATTCAACCCTCTGGCTCCAAGTGAAATTGGTACTGGTTGTCTCTCACCTTCCACTCTTAAAAACACTTGACAATTTGACATTCTCACTGCTAAGTGGAACTGACAGAGGCTCATCAACAATAGGACATTGTTATCAGCCCTGGCAGAAATCATACCAAGAGCCTTATGCGAAGTGATGACTTGCATTTACTTCCAGCAGGATGAATGCAATTGGGTGTCAAGTGTTCCCAGTGTATGACTAGGGAACAGTGAGGAAGTTACTTAAAGAACTTGTGTTCTTCCTGCTTCCATCTCAGTCATCTTGGAAGTAGATTGCAAATTGTTTAAACCTTAAAATGCTGCAGAATAAATGTCTCATTATTACACTGTAGTTTGATATGGCTTGGAAAAAACCCCTAATATGCTCCAATGATTGTTTTCAGATGTTGGGCTTTATCAGACACAAGATGCTGGGCAAAAGATGAAGGCAAATTTTTAGTACCACTCTGCTTGCCAATAATTCTTTCTTTCTTCCTTTCTTCTTCCTTTCTTCTTCCTTTCTTCTTCCTTTCTTCCTTTTTTATTTTTTTTTATTTTGAATCTGTTTGAATTAATGAGACTGGTTGTGCAACTCACACTGCACTGACCTTTCACTTCTAGGACAGGCATACAAACCCTGCCTTCGCTGGAGTGACGGAAAGCAATTCAGATCTGAAGGCTATAAAATCCAAAGCTGAAATGAATTCTGACAAGTCGTAGCTGAATTCTTCTTGCTGAGAAACAGCCATTTCTTTCTCCCTACCCTGCTGCCCAGCTCTTTTAAATGGTCCAGAACTGGCTGTTTAATATCTGAGAGCTCCAGAGCCCAAGACTGTTGGGAATGGAAGGGTTTTATTGATGCCAGCTGAAGGTGCTCTCATCAGGTGAACGGAGGTGTGTTGACAGCCCTTGAGTGTGCGAGTGAGTGACATTCAAGTCCCGCATCCAACAGTGACCTTGGAGAAAAGTGTATGAAGAAATTAATGGAAGAATTTCAAAAGGGTTATGTTTCCATCCCTGTCATCTTGTTTTGTGATACTCACTTAATAAATAAAGAGATAAACTAAATATTTTCCTCTCACTGCCCTGTCGCTGTGCAGACCTGTTGACAAAAATGAGTAATGTGACATTTGACTAAAAAATACTGAATGAAAGTGGAGCCCACTCTACTTAAAAAGAATCATTATCACACTGCATAAAATAAAATGCTGTAGAAACCTTAACTTAGCTAGGGAAGGATTTAACTCTTCAGCTTTCCTAGTGGTAGGTTTTGTTGTTGCTGCTTTTAACTCCTCATTTACAATGCATTTCTCAAGTTAGAGTAGATTAAAGGACATCTCAGTAAGAGGAAAACAAGAGCCAAAAAGACTCTCCTGAGGAAGAAGCCATCCACTCACAGGTTTTTTTCTATATATGGAAATGCAGGGAAGGCCATGGGTAGGAAAGAGGGGATGAGGCCTCCAAGTTTGTCTTTTGCCACGACTGTAAATACAATTGGAGCCCACCAGGCTGGGTATCTGTGCTGGGAGACTCAGAAATACAGAACCAGTAAGTTCTTCTTCATTTGCTTGGCATCCACCAGGAGAAGCTCGAGCTATGCAAACCCAAATAAATGGCTGAGGGAGTGCCTAACTGTTACCCACATTAGCCTTTATTTTCCCTTGTTTTTTAGCCGTGTGGTGCTGTAGGAAACACCTGCACGGGGCTCTGGTCTCTTTCTACCCAGCTGACTTTTTTCAACTGTGCACTGGCTTGGGGTCAGCCCTCGCGAGCAGGTGTTTTCCCTCAGAATAGCTTTCTTGTCTGAACCCGAGTGGATCACAAGGACCGAACTTCACTGCCGAAGGTCACGGGTCAAACACAGCAGCACAGGGTCCCCTGGGTACTGCGCTTACCAGGTGTTTAATATTATCAGAGGTTATTTGCTGAAACTGTGATAGAGTGTTCTCAGCGATTCAAAATAAATTTAACGAGAACAGTTTTTAAAGCCCCCACATTAGAGGATGTCTGTTCAATGGACAGAGAGGTTAAAGTTAATTCGATCAGGCATGTGTACTTTCTCCAAAAAGGAACATATGCACTCAGCGGCTTGGCCCCATTTGTTGCAATTTTGGGTCTCATTTCCATTTGCAAGAAAGATAACTACTTGCATATGGAAGCAATAAATAAGAGAAGTCATTAAAATTTCTCTAATTTAGGAAAAAAAAAAAAAAGTCTTAACTAAGTAATATCTTTGCCAGGGCAGACAGAAATGTAAATTAGAGATTGGAAGGAAACCTATTAAAGGAATTGCTATGTTACTAGTCTTTTCTAATCTAATGAATTTATGAATTGCCACTTGTTAGGTCACAGACTTTGTTAATTTCCTATGTGTTTAGTTAAGCGGAGAAAGTGTGGGGCAGAAGGAGGGAGGGGTGAAAGGAAAATGCTTGTGAACAATGAACCTGAGCAAATATTTTTGTACAATGTGTTAAGGCTATTAGGTTCAAAATTTTTGAATAAAACCAGCTATATTTAGAAAATCTGAGAAAGATTTGTCTGCACATCTACTAAACAGGATGATATACACTTCGAAAACTTTTCCTGTGTTTATTTTTTTCACTTTCACAAACTCACGCCCCTTAATGGTGTAAAGGGTTAAAAGGTCATGACTTTTACTGAATAATTTTATTAAAACAAGAAAAATTTTAAGAAAACAATGTCAACTTTTGGTGCCAATTTACTAGTTACACGTCCATGGACAACACTGTCAAAAGTTATAGCTAATTTGATACCTCTTGGGCTTTCTTTGGTCCAAAGTCTGAAGAAGAATTTTCATTCTCTCTTTTCCTGTGGATTGCAGAAGCTAAAAAAAGATGTTGCACCTTGGTTCCCCTTTTAGTGCTGGTTACGATCTGAGTTGCTGCTGAAGTGCACTGGCAAATGTTCATCTGTGGACCCACTTTGATGAATGTTGAAGTGGGATTCTCAAGTGTCTCAGTACCCGAAGGTGGGGATTTTTTCAAGCTTTTTTTGAAAAGCCAGCCTTCATTACTGAGAATGTGACAGAGGAGAATAAACACAAAAAATAAAAGAGCAAGCAAAGAAAAATAAAGCCCTGTTATCTTTCATATGAGTATTCAACAATGGTAAGCCAATTACTGCTCTGTGCAGTGGATGGCATTTAGCAATCCTATGCTATCAAATACACTGAAAAGGTAATGGACTGGTCCTGTTTCCATCATTCATTGCAGGCCTTCCCATGGTACTCTGTCCTGACACACAAAGAGTGAATGAATGATGCCAATTCAGTGGCTTTTTAAAGCATATGTCTTAGAGATAGCAGTGATAAGAACTGCATCAGCAATTGCTCCCTAAACATTCAGCATCCCCTCCCAGCCAGGCAGATGAGTGAGCAGCATACTGAACCTGCTTACATCGACCCTGGGTGGCTGTGATTTCCTTCATTTGTGGAGGCAACCAGGTATTGAAAGCAATTTCTGAATGGGCTGCTGGATTCTTGGTGGTTAATGAAAAATGTTCAAATAGCAACCTGTTGGGTACCAAGTGGCTACTTTCTCATCTTTGTGGGCTGGGGGGAATTAACTGTAACAGTACTCCCTCTGAATGGGCCAGCGAGTATAGACTGAAAAATAAGTTACACACATATGTGTGCACGTACAAACACACACACACACTCAGAAATTCAAACCAAACCTTGATGAGTTTTGATAAACTCCCCACTGCACTTTCCTTCAGTGTAAATCTGTGGTCCTGTGTGATGCTTCTGGCTCCACTTAGAGCTCTCAACAAAAAAAAAAAAAGCAACCCAAACCCAAAACAAAGGCCGTTTTTGTTGCATTTCTGGCATAAAAGGAAATAGAAACGAATGGAAATCTAACTAAAATGTCTGTTCTCAGGAGGCCCATGTCTGCATTCTTGAGGGTTCAGATCGTTTGGATAAACTCTGTACAAGTATCTGAACTTTTTGGTAGGTCTCCAAATTGAGCCTCTGAACCTTTTGAGGCTCACAGGCGGCTAGCCACCTTTGTGCTGCTGCAGGGTTGGACTCAGTTTGCTTTCTCAGGCCCTTGATACTGAAAATATTTACCAGGTAGTTAGTAGAATCCAGTGAGAGAAGTCTTGAGCCTGTCTTTTGGGTTTCATTGGCCACTACAAGGGAAAAGTTTCTGCTAATGAATTAGTCTTCAAGGGATGAAAGAGGAGTTGTTTTGTGGTTCAGATGCAAGTCAGCATAAGAAGATCTGGTCTCTGTTCCAGGACCTGCTGCTGACTTCCTATGGGATTTAAACAAGCCTCTCCGAACCTCAGTGACATGTTTGCTAAAGGGGGATCTCTGCATTACAAGAATAAACTTGTTATTTGTCAGATAGTATGGAAATGAGCACATCAGAAAGCCTAGAAATCTGCTAAGTAATTCCAGAAGGATGAGTAGACTAGTGTGGTTTTAGTTGGCTAGTCCCAGGTATAATCCAAGAAGGAAATTCTTAGGAAGCCTAATGGACTTCAGTTACTAATTTGTTTGGTGCTCAGTAATATTTAAAACAGCTTGGATTTTAAACCACATGAAAAATATGCCACCCTGCTGTTCCCACAGGCGTGAGCCAACAACTCAAGAAACTACATCTAACTCCAGTGCCAGTAATACGTTTATTATTTATGTTTTCAATTACATTTCCATACCAACCTCCATGTGTAAAACTGAAAAATTTAAGCATACACCCCCAAAGAATTATCCATGTTTTTCTTACAGCAGGCACTGAATCTTTGAAAAGGACACCATTCCCCTTGACCTCAGTGGCATAATTCCCACTGAAATTTGTGTGAGTCAGAGTGGAAGTCCTTTTCCCCTTCTCAAAATGAGCATGCTACAGAAAAAGCTTCTGAAGCTTTACAAAGTCAGAGGCTCAGCTGGTGCTGCAGTCGTTATTGAGCAGCCTGGGGCAGATGACTTTTAACACAAGCATTGGAGCCAGTGTGATGCCTTGGAAATGAACTAAATATGACTGTGTTTAAATGAGAAAGGAAGTGAATCTTAGATTAGAGGCATTTATGAAAAATGTCCTGGGCTTTGATAACATTGAAAGATTTCGCTGACCAAATACTGGAAATTTGACAAGCAGCTCATTCATATAACTTAGAAGACACCATCAAAAACATCAAAATCTAAAGCCTTAACTTCACTGTCCTACATAATCTTACATCAGATGATTTCTAAGGAAGCTGGGCCAAAGGCACAGTGGAAAAGCCTTTGTGGTCTTTTATATCATGTCCTAAAAATATTTGTGGAGCATTATGACAGCTATCAGAATATTTTCGGGGTTTCTTCTCATTTGGACTTGAGGATGAGTGACCCTCCAACATTGTAGTTTTAAAGGTCAGATCTACCTATTGTAAGTAAACAGCATTTTGATATATTAGTTAGATTTCAAGCACTGAACTCAGCAAAACCTGTCATTCGTCACCTATCCTCCTACTCGGAAAGTATCGTATATTCCATGTATTTAATATAAGAAAACATCTGTTGCACATATGCTAAAGTACATGTGACATTATGCAGATGCATTTAAAATATTGTAAAATTACTTTGTTTTTCTGTTATATTTTAAAGTATTTCATGGCACGGTGTAGATCATAAAACATAAGAATATATCACAATCCTAGTGTTATGCTGCGTGTATTAAGTAACAGGAACACTGATGACTTTTGTAGTATTTTATGTGTGTATTCTAACTGACCATATCTTTTCCAGTTGTTGCCTCTACTACTACCCTACAAAAGATATGAGTGATATATATCTTTTTTTCCATATTGATTGCTATTGTAATACTATGTTTCTGTACTGTGATGCATTAACACTGAAATATAGTCTCAGTATAGGAAGAAAAAAAAAAAAACAACCCCCTGGGAGGTTGATAGTGCAAAAAGATAAGACAAAGGAGAAATTCCTTTTCACACTTTTCTGGAATATGAATACATGAAAATTTCTTTGGAGGATTACTTGAATCTGTACTGTTTACAGAGCTCTAGGCACTTGCTACCCGTTTGATTTCTTATTTAAGCATAGTTTTACAAACAGAAGGATTGTACAGTTGCAGGATTCCAAGCACCAGTTAAAATAATTAAAAAAACTGTTAAAATAATTTGCAAAGCCCTACTTGCTGATATGAGTTACAGTGTTTTGGTAAATGCTTTTACTAAAAAGAGAATTGTGGAGAAATGGAGAGATGGGGAACACCTATTACAGATTTGAGACAGATACTTTCAACAGCATGTAGCTACTGTGAATGAAATTGGTCTTATCTTCTTTTAAGTCATCATCTTGAAATGACTGTTTCTAAAACAAGATCGAAAACAAGATCCAAACTACACCTACTAATTACTTGAGGTGAACTGAACTGCCCAGTTGTGGATTAATGTGAGGCATTTCATTGCTGCTCCAAATCCAGTGCTCAAAAAACCCTTTACGCTTCTTGCTGCTTATACCTCCCTCTATTGTGCCTTTTTTCTCTTAGCAGTGGTCTTCATTGGTTCTGTTGACTAAATATAAGTGCCTGATGCTATTTGTGATGTTCTAATACATGCAAGAAATCCACACGGCTGGCAGAAACATCATAGGAGCTTTGGGACACCTGTGCTCCCTGGACCTGCAGATGGAGGCCAGGTGTGGTAAGCTAGGGCACCTCAAGGGACAACAGAAAGAAATCTGGATTTAGACAATTGAATCAAACCCTCTCTGAAGGTCTCACAAAAGCCGTGTCTTATCTGCAAGTTCTAAGCAGACTTCTTGAATACCCTAGGGCATCTCATATAGCAGTGGCCAGCCACAACATTTGGGAACCCAAATCTTGTCCTCTGTAAATACTCCAAGGATTAATAATGTTAAATTTATAAAATACAAAAATAAAATTTGGCCTTCTAGAAGGGAATTTCTTTTGAAACTCCCTCATGCAGTACTAGTACTCACCCTAAAGTGGAACCCTATTTTTCATCAGTTGAAAACTGCTCTAGATTTCTGTGCACCTAAACTTAGGTGCCTTGTGCCAGCTAAGATGCTTTATAGTAACCAAAACACCTGCATAAGGCTGGCAGAGGTGGCACAGGACACACGCACTACTGGAGACCCATGCATTACTGGAGTGGCAACTGGTGTGTATATCAGGAGGAATATCCTGTATGGGTTGACAACAACCATGTCAAAGGGAATTGGGTGAGCAATGTATCGAGAACTATTGATTGTATTTATAATCCCCTTTGACTACAATGTGAGTGCAGATACCAACCTAGGGAAGCCTGCATTTAAATACCTGTTGTTTCAGATGGACTCCTGCCCCAATTCCCCTCAGCTGTCATGGATTCTTTTTCCAGGCACAAGAATTTTGCCGGTCTTCATGCTGCTGCCAAAGTTTTCCATGAGGTTCAATCCAGAAAATATTGATACTCTGGCCATCACAAAGATATTTTTACTATGAGCTTAGCTTTCAGTGTCTGAAATCACTACGATTGTTCAGCACTTTGCAGGAATGAACCTATAAAACTGTTTTTGTCTTCCTTCATTTACAGAGTGCCAGGCCTATTTCTGATATCATATAAACGAGATGACAGAACAAAAATAATCTTCTTTCATCAGCTGAGGTGGTTCAGTGACTACGAAGAGTTGGGATTTGATTTGAAAAAATCTTATTGTCCAACTTCAGTAACTGAAGGAGGAGTTTCTGACAGTCTGAGACAAATCATTACTAAATTGCCCCCAACACAGTAAGAAACACAACTCAGTTGTTCATCTCTTTATACATACAACTTCCAGTGCTATTTTATGTTTCAGTGGTACATAACAACATTAATAGCCTTCTCTGTGGGGAATTTTTTCCCCTCCCTGGTCATTCATTAGCAACTGTCCTGCATACAGATTGTTGTATAGTATTTATGTATGTTTCCAAGGACCCATTTGCTGTCAACTGATTTCACATTCAGATCATATATAATGACTCATTTATTAGCTCTAGAGTCTCCTTACTTGCATGGACTACTTGTATCGATATCATTAGCCTTGAACAACCCTGGTAGTCCTGTTCATGGCCATGAGCTTTTAAGTTATAAGCTCATTTCTTACCAATGTTCAACTGTCAAGTTTTCAGTCAGTTCTAATTAGTCTCAGCTTAAAAAAAAAAGACATAACAACAACAAAACCCCAACAACAGCAACAAATTCTTTGTGGCCACGGTTTCTTCTTTGTCACACACTCAGACAAACATTTCTGTGTCATTGGTACCTAAGCATTCTACAATGTCTGAAATGTTTCTAAATATGAATTACATATCTGAAAATTATTAATGACATTCTTGGCATTCCATTAATGTTATTTATTATTTATTGTGTGTGAGACGGAACTGCCTAGAGGCCTTTGCGAAGGATCAAGGGCCCGTTGAGCTAATCTCTTGCTAGGCATATCAATCCAGATGGATGAGCAAATGCAGCAGCACATGGCAAACAGCAAAACCTGTTTGTCAGTTCAGCATTCCAGCCTGCAAAGTACAGCTGTAGAACAGAGGCAGTAGCACAGTTCGTACTAACTGGCACCATCAGCTGTCACAGCCGAAAGGACACAAACTGAACAAAATTGGGCTGCTTTTAGACTTATTTGCTATGAATCGCCTCATCTGTTTTTTTGGCCTGAATGATCATGTTTTCTAAAGCAGGCTTCAAAGATAGGAGGAAGTGCATGGTTCAGTTTTGAACCCATGATACAGGATCAGAGTGTGGCTGAGGAGCACAACCGGATTGGGAAATGGGAAAATAATCCTTTGTACTGTATTATTAAGCATCATTTTATAGACCTTTTAACTCTGGCGAATGAGGAAATGAATCCTAGTGCTGTGTTGCACTCATTTTGTGTATATCAAGTGGATTCTCCCTGAAATAGGTGGCATTCAAAAAACTCTTCAAGTCTCCTCCATCAGAAACTCCTTCCACCTGCCATCGATAATGTATTCACCGATATTTCTTCTTCCTAATGCTCCTTCTCCACCTCCTCCCCTCTGCACTATCAGGAGGAAAAGGACCCGATGGGTAGAGCCTAATCAGTGACCAGGAAGAGCTGGGGTCAATGATTTGTTCTGTTGCAGGTCTCTGCTGTGAGCCCGAGTCACTCGCACGGGTTTTCTCAGCCTTTTTTGCCTGTGTATTTTATGGAGGATGATGTTGCCTTCCTGTGGGGCCACAAGGATTCATGAACTTGCTATTGATAGGTGGTCTCTGCTTTTCATCTCCTGGTCTCCCACATCACTTTTTTAGCTACCTTTGCTTTATGACGTCAGGAGAAAGAAAGGTTGGGAGGCTGGTGATGAAAGATGCCAGGAGTTCAAGGGTGACAGCAGAGCTGCTGTGTGAGGCTCATGCTAACAGCTGCAGTCCTTTATTAACCATCACAGTTTCTTTGTTCAGATTGCTCATGCTCAAAGGCCTCTGAAAGCAGCCCAGAAAACACAACTGAAGTCAGGAAATTTGCAAACAGCATCAAGGCCCAATAATCAAATAAAATAAATGAGATGGCCTAGGAAATCCTTATAACTTGCCACTCAAAAACAATAAACCAACCCTACAACACACAAACTAGAAAGGAAACAAGGAAACCATTTAATTATTTACAATAGGCTTGTTGTGGCTAAGCAAACATTGGCCTAGGACTTCTAAGTTAGCCTTAGTAATGTGGGCTTATGCAGTCCTATATAGCCTGTACATTTCACACAGCAGCTTTTTTAACCAGTTCCAGCCTATTGTAAATAAAACATATCTCCCAGCAGAAGGGCTGTTAACTTGGGAGACGGTTTTCCACTTACCAGTTTCATGGACTGCAGTCGAGTTCCCGTTAATGCCTTTCCTTCAGCCATGTATTATAATTAGATAAACTTATTATCAATGTTTGTCTTAAAGTGAGTAATCATAGAGCTTTAGAGACAGAAAATAGTATGCTGGCAGAAGAAAGCCTCCTGGCTTGAGGACAAGGTAGTCCCACTGCACCCAGAGGTTTCTCCTGACTTTTTGGTCTATGCTCTGAGGTGGCTGCTCATACCTTCTGGGCACACTTTTGGGTCTCTGCCTCCACCTGGGAATGCCTCAGGTAGCATGCCCCGTCCTGGGGATGAGGTGCGTGTGGGACCTAATGTCTCTGGCATGCTGTGTGAAGATAAGCAAGGCAGAGAACTTGGGCCTGGTGGAGCTGGGCAGGAGGCAGACAACAAATCCAGGTCAATCCAGCAGCCCTGCCCACCATCTAGTAAACAAGCAAGGGAAGAAAATAGGAATTTCAAATGTATGCACTCGTATAAAAAACCCAACGACAGTGAAACAAACTCTCAAATTGAGGAGATTTGTGTGTGGTGGAATTACTGAAATCTGAGTATTTTTTTCCTGCAGATTTAAGTAGAAAAGCCCTTGAAACCTCTTAGTATTGTGTATGGCTTCACGCCATTCCTCCTTTTTCTCCTGTTCCCTTCCCCCCATTGCCATCCCCCTCAGCTCCCTCCTGCCTCCACCAGCCCCAGTCCAGCACACAGCGTACTGTGGCACCCACCCACCCACCCACTGTCCTGTGGCAAGAGGCACCATGTAACTGATAGTGGTCGAGTTCCCATTAATGACTTTCCTTCAGTGCTGCATTACTTCAGCTCTCTCTCCTTTACCCAGTCCCCAGGTCTTATGAGGTTTTGCCATCCCTGAGACCTCCACTGCTTCTTGAATTTGGTTGAAGCTGACTGCAAGTTACAAAAGGTATTAGGAGGAGACCAACAGACAGAAAGGCATAAACTTTTAGGAAGTCAGGTTACAATTGGAAGGAAGCTTACATATAAAACGTGTGCACTCTACTGGTGACTGAGATTATAGTCAAGTAAAGTACTTTTAGTCAAATAAGTACTTTTGAAATTAACACACTGGCCAACAAAACCAGTAGTAAATCAAACCTCGCTTTTAAACAAAGTCCTTCCCATCAGTGCTAACAGATGATTTTTATGACAGAGGCTATGGCCCAAGAACATCAAGAAATTTCAGAGCAGATGGCAAACAAGTGCCAGAAAATGGTGGGCCAAGGCCTGATCTTTCCAGTCCTTCTTGGACAAGATGAAGCTGTAATTACAATTTTTCTGAATATTTGGTTTTGGCTTTAGCCAGGGTTTTAGCAAGAAGTAAAAGGTGTTATCACTCAACAAACTCCTTGTTATTTTAATGCATAAGGCAGAGGACTGACACTAGTTCTGCCTACAAGAAGATTTATCTTCACTTTCCACAAATGAGTATGTTTTGATTTTTTATTGGAAATAGCATATTGTTCTGACTACGCCAGTCTTTCCCAAGAGTCTTTTAACAGACTGTGCCTTCTTTTGCATCAAAATCTTCAGCCTTAGCTTTAAGGCTCTTTTCTGACTTCCTGTTCTCAGATGCTCACTGCTCTCCCACTTAGTCTTTCACTTGTCCAGGTCTCCCTCTCGTTGCATCTTCTGTGTTCCCTAAATAGCTGCAGGCCTCCTCCAGTGACTCTGAGTGTGATGTACAAACAAGTGTTTACCCAGTGTTCGATTCAGCTATCTTTCCCTTGCAGAACATGACTTGCTGCAGAGCTAGTCCTGATCTCCTGTCTCTTAGGTTTAAAGTTATGGTCTGCAACATAACAGGGTGACAACATCAGTGTGTGTTTCCTCCCTCCCGAGCTGAATGGTTAAAAAACCATGCAAAATGCAAGAAAAAACTAAGAAGTGCTGCTTTACCTTGCTGCTCGTGGCTTTTGTAGGCAGCATCTGCTCTGTTAAGCAGACAAAGTTATCACAGGAGACAGGGCATTATGCATTGCAAATCAGGAACTCAGTATTATGTAACAATCTAAAAAATATGCAAGTATGGTTTGAATGAAATACAACTGCTGGGCTACCAAACAGATAGGCAGCCAGGAAAGTAATTACAAATACAGATAGAAAGGAAAAAAGAGACACTAGGGAAATGTCTTACAATATTTTCTGGTAATCAGTCAGTAGTTTGTTGTCCTTAACATGGGTCAGAAAAAAAAAAAACCTACAGGTTAAATTCTGTTGGGCTTTATATTATTTTTTAATAAAAATAGTTTATATAAAGCCCCACAGGAAAAAAGTCAACAATGTAGTTACCTTTCAATATATTCAAATGATAGTTGTTATTTGGAGCATAAGATATGTCAGATGGTATCACTTCAGTAGTTTATCTACTTTCCAGTAACAGGCTATATAAGATACTGATTACAGAGAGTTCTTCTAACACCCAGCAGAGAGTTTATCATAAACACTTTTAGGTCTCTTAATAACCTTTCTCTTAACTAAAGTGTCATTTTCATTGGGTTTATTTAGCACTGCTGTTGCTTTGGCAAGAAGGAGAGAAGCAGTATTTAAAAAACATCGTTCATATAGAGGGAAGAATTTCAAATAAATCTTTGCAGAAACCATTGCCTTTGTTGCAAGGAAATCTAACGTGGAAATACACTTTTGATCAAATGAGTCTTATGCTTGTCCATGTTTTGACAGACTTAATGAACTCCAGACAAGGTTCAAGATTATTTCAAGGAGAAAATGGTCAAAGTGATTTCATTTTGTTAAGACAGTATTTTAATTTCAATGTAATTTATTAGTTTTCTTTTGAAACATTGTGTTTTGGTTTTTTTTTTTCGCCAAGGTAACTTAGCAGCAGCAAAGATACTTTTCCATCCCAGTCAATCTACTTTGTTCAAGGATTTCTCAGTCTAGTAGCAAAAGCTGATTATATGGAAAGGAACTTTAATAAACAAACAAACAAACAAACAAGCATTGCATTCTTCCATAACTCTTATTATTTGGTGTGGCCTATTTCTGGTCTTAATTAGTTTGGTATGCATTTGGTTTGATTCAGGACAAAAAAAAAACAACAAACCAATAATTGGATCTGGTGGTCTCACCTGATGTTTGGCTGTTAAGATGGGTCTCCATCAGTACTCTGACTGCATACTGGTTTACCCCCTGCTCCAGGTAGAGGTTGGGAATTCAGATTCCCATTTTACAGAAACACCAAGTTTGGAGGATAGGGATAAAGTTTTAAATTAAAGCTATTCTCTCTCCTTGACATTTCTCACTGCCTGAATTAGTTGCTCCATCTCACTCCTGCTACCTGTGAATCACACTCAGAAGTGTTCAGACTTACCAAGACAGCCTGGGTGGCAGGAGAACAACTGGATGTTAGAAATTCTGCTCTCAGAGAGGGAGCCTAAAAGGGCATGCCAGTGCTCAGCATTGTTGCTCTAGGCTGTGCTGTGCATGTGTGTGGCTATGCTACTGTCACTGTCCAAATCGTCTAATGTTTTGTATGCACTACTCAGAAAATTCTGTAACCAAAAAAAAAGTTAAACACTATAAACGGTATATAACTTACCCTATGGATAGATTTTCTTTCTTCTACCTACTTTATAGCAAAGCCTGAGGCATATGACAATGGACTCTCTTCTTTTCTAGTGATTTATGGACAGCATTAGATCACTAGCATATTTTTAGTTCCTCTCTTCACTCTGTGCTCGTGTCAACTTGTAAAGATTTATTTCTCTTTCATGATTTTGCCCAACAGAAGTTAAAAAAGCTGGAGATTTAAGTCTTAGCACCAGAATGATGTGAACACTATTCTCTGTCCTAACTCCTTAAATTTGTACTACATGTGAAAAGGGGATGGAAGAGAAGGGAAAGGACGGGAAGGGAAGGATAAGTATAAACTTATGTAATAGTTGAACCCAAACAAATTTGTTTCCAAAGGATTAGTAAAATACAGGGTTGATGCTTATGTTGAAAGAGAATAAACTCATCCATTGCTGTCACAGAAGAATTAAGACAGCAGAAATCAGTCTGAAAATGTAATATTCTCTCTTAGTTTCCTGAATTTATTTCCCAAAATTATGTTACATCACAGAACATAAGAGAAGAGAAGAGAAGAGAAGAGAAGAGAAGAGAAGAGAAGAGAAGAGAAGAGAAAAATATCATTTCACACTGGCCTGTTATTTTAACTAAGCACATGCATTGTAAATGGTAATTTATCCTGAATGCCCAAACACTAGTTGTTGTACTCACCCATGGTTATTTTTATTCCTGCATGCCTTTCATGTAGTTCCATCATTTTAGAAGAACTAACACAGCCTGAAGTATACAGTGAGTTTGTAAAGACTTCCAGTTGGCTCCAAGTGCATTTCCTGACTGGTGTTATTTTTCTATAGCTTCTGGATCTCAGGCAAACATTTAAGCTTGGCTTTAGGTTTATGCCAGGAAAAGTATTGGCCCAGATATCAAGTTTAAAGACACATCACTTTCCATCTTCCTCCCTTCTCTTCTCTTCCTAATACCAAAACAATAAACTCACTCCTAATAAAATGGGGTGTTATTTTAGTTCTTCAGAAATAATATTGTTCTAGGAGGAAAAACAGTTTGCAGAAGGGCATTAAATTTGGCTGTAAAGAAGACTTCTCACTCCTAAAGCTGCTACCAGTATCTGGCTGTCTGAAGAGAGGGCAGATAACACAGGGAAAATGGTGGTAATAAAATTTCATATTCCCATGTAATATAAGAGGAGTTATTTATTCTCTTGGCTGAATCTTTACAGTTTGGTGAGATTTTCTGAGGTCAGTATTACTGTGAATATTACAGCGTCTGGAAATCACCAACTATATTCTTCCTGAGCACTTAGTGCTGCTAAATCCCACCTTCCTTACTCAAACCAGACTTCCACTGGACTCAGTAGTCAACTGCTGGGACTGCAGTCTTTTCAAGAGAAGTTAATTTTCTGCATTATTTATCACAAAATAGTACAATTTTAAGGCTATAAGAAAAAAATTGAGTTAATGTAATAAACATCAATGCTCTATACAGCGGTCAGTATTAAAAGAGAAATTCAGCCTGTGATATTTCTTCTATTCTAAGGCGTTAGTCTATTATAGAATGAGAATTCAGCCCAGAAAGAGTGGTTGGCCAACTTCTAAACATGAGTAATTCTTAGTTTTATTTACACCTTCCCGCAGGATCAATTAGATTTTTAAAGAACAGCATGTTGAATATCAAACAGTGCAAGATATTGTCCTTCTATGCAAATCTATGGGTGTTCTGACCTTGCACAACTAGGCCTCTACAGATTGTTATGTTAGAGAGGAGGAGACAAATTTTTGAATGTTTCTTTGTGTCTTACCTGAAAACTCTGCATCATCTAAAGGAAACTGAAAGATACCCAAGTACAGTCATCTTCACAGGCTTTCCATCTTGTCCTGATCTTGTTTTGGCTTGTCAAAGCTGCAGTGTCACTTTAGTTTAGCACTTCTGTTTCCTGTCTTCGCTGCAGACACTGACTGAAAGGAAAGGAAGCACAATTAGGATGTTTTGTAAGAGAGGAAATAAAAAATTGTAAGATTTAGAATAGTCTCTTGGTTTTCTTTAGTGACATTTGTCTAAACAAGTTCCCCCTTCCCAACCCTGTCTTGAAACAGAAGTGCCCTCAGCTGCATAGCCAGCAATGATTAATTAGTATGAGTTGGACTTACCTCTGAGTATGTTGGATCAAATTCCTTTCTCAGAGATCATTGCAATCTAGGTGTGTGAGTGCAGTTTCTTCATGACTATATTCATCATTGGCAGCAAAACGAGGTAACTGGCATTGAAAGTTCTTCCCAGGAGGTATTATTCTTGCCATTTTTGCACTATTATTTCCTTTATTTCCTAGGAGGTCTCTGAATCTGATGTTGCCTTGCCAAAGATTCTGGGTGCTTGTGCATGAAAAACTCCAACAACCATTTTGCAGATGTCTAGAAGGGTCATAACACTCTATTTGTTATTGTTATGGCAGTGATTTCAAGCTCAGTTCCATATGTGTTGTGAGTAGCTTTGGGAACTAGATTAAATAATTATTGTAGAGAGCTACTGTCAGATTTTTTTTTTGTTTTGGTGCATCTTTGACTGTCTTGAATTCTGAAATTACAACAGAAGTCCAACCAAAAAGTCCAACTTACTTCCTACACCATGGGGACATTTGCATGAAAGGGGAAAATCACTTTATTCGTCATATGTAAAATAAAGAAATATGCTATGAAAGTTGCTGGGATGCAAGAAATTTGTGATCTTCTGCTAAAGCTGTCAAAAAAATTTCCAGTACTGGAAGAAGGGCATTACTGTTATGGTACAAAGCTTTGCAAGATCTCCCCTAGGATGCCAAACTACTGCCCAGTGTTCAAAAGCAACAAATACAGCTTGAACAGGGTCAGTTAAGATGGTCAGAGGATGAAGAGCTTGATTAGGAGAGAAAGACTATAACTTGCAGAGCATAGTGGAGAGGAGGTGTAAAGAAGATGTCATTACTCCAAATAATACAAATGAAAGGATGTGTATGTGTAAATACATGGTAGAGAGGGAGCAGAATTCTTTAGACTAATGAATAACATTGAGTAAAAGAAAGTTCTGATACCAAAGTGAGGTTCTGGTATAGCTTTGAAAGGTTATTCCAGTAGAAAGGACAGAAAACCCTAATTAGACAGCTGGGGAGCGGACTTGATGACCCATGAAATCCCCTCTGGTGCTCCATTCTTATGCTTTTTGAAAGCTGTCTCTCTAAAATACATGCATTTTGGGAGCTTTTTGTCTGTGTGTTCAGTTTTACCTAGTAGTGACCTACTAGGGCCAGCACAAGGAAATTGCTTGACACATAATGTTTGACCTTTGTTTCATCCCCATGTACAAAAACTATGTTTTATTCCAGATCAATAACATTGTCTTCAATGCATCAAAGATTAACTAAATCACAGCAAGGGTAAGACCTATTTTTTTTGCATCTTGCTAGAAATCAGTGGTTGCCAACATGTGTACTGCTCAAGTTCCTTACAAAAAGTTTTACACACTTTCATTGCACCCCAGAGTTGGATGTTGTTCACAATCGCTTGAAATATCCACCCAATGAGTAGGAAGTAATTCCCAGCAAGGAGTTTAAGTTTCACTGGTACTGCCCTGCTGTTTTAAAAGAGTGAACCAGGAGAGTACTCAGCTAAATCTATGGTAAAAATGACAGCTTAGTGTTGATAAGCTCTGTCTTTCCTTCCTTTCTTTTAATTAGGCAAACTAACATTGTTCCTTACTGTTTTGAAGAGAAGGATGGTCTGTGGTTCTCATCCTGTTTTTTTTTTGATCATGCCTGGTATTCTGACAGTCTTTACCTGTGTTTACCTGGGGACTAGAATTTACTTTTTTATTTTGCCCATTTAGATGTCTAGATCTCCAGGGCAGACTAGTACTTTTTATGTACAACACTAACTACAAAAAATCCTCATAGTTCAATTGAAGCCCATAATGATATAAATTGTAATGCTGACTGAGATTTATTTCAGAACATTCACATTATTAAAGCAGTTTCATTAAATGCATAGATGACTTTTTTCTTAAATCTTCAGTGCAAAAGGAAGCACTGTGCTCTCGAACTTTCTCTGCAGCTTAATGCCATCAGTACACATAAATTTAAACTAAAACCAAATTCTATCTCAATATTTATTTTATTACCAGTTGATGGGTCCATGGGCTGAAGTGCCATTCACAGCACAGGGGTGCTTCATAATAGACTAATTTGCATAAGTACTAAATAATTTACATATATAAATTATATATCAAAATGCTCTCTAGAATCTACTCAATTCAATGATATTGTTGTTTTGTAGCCTTTAATACTGCTCAGTCTTTAATATTTAAATCCAGCACCTCTTCCAAAGCAAACCCACAGGAATTCTTTAAATTTTTTTGAAGAACTGTGCTGACTTTGTTATTGAGACAACAACTTGAACTTGATTTTGCTGCACTAAGAGAGATACAGATGACTCCATCAGAAGTTAGGGCTCATGAAAAAGCTTCACATGAAGATTATCTAAATATTCAAAAAACCATTAATCATCTAGAGAATTGTAGTTCTTCAAAAAGGTAATTAGGTGGGCATGGAGGTACTGCCTCAGTGATTTCAAGAACCTTCTCTGTTCAATGAAAGCTTTACACTCAGAAATGTAAGCAAGAAAAGAAAAGCAGGTAGCCAGAAGGGCCAGAATATTATCCCATCTAGGTTTACAAAACTTATGAAATACCAGCAGAAAATCGAGTACAGCTGAGTGGATTAGAGAAGATCTTCCAAGGTTTTCCCAGTGGCTTTTGGAACTAAGGTCGAGTGGGTCTCCACAATATGCAGTATGAAGCTTTCATTTGCCAACATAAACTGCCAAATAAACATTTGTATCAGGTGATTAGGTATGCTGCATATTAATGATGCATTGAACCTATAAAGAAAATCCTGTTTTTAAAACTATTTAAAATTGTTTTATAGATATAGGCAGAACTCTTTCTAGCCTTCACAGTTAATCTGTTAAAGCATTTGGCCAGAGCTGTCATAATGTCATTAGCAAATCTATTTATTAATATGGAAGTCAAGACTAGACCAAAAGAGTTGCTTAACCATGCATTTTTTTAAAATGTGAAAATATAGGGATTCATCTAACCATATGCAGCCTTCACTGTGGATGTCCATGTATCCATTAGTCACCTTAGACATGTTCTATAGTCAGTGGGGGAAAATGTGTATTGTAATGACATGATTTACCTTGCTATAACGTGCGCATCTCTAATACATCTGATGAACTGAATCCTGAAAGTGTTTGCTTTTGTCCACTGATTGTAAGGGAAACCCAGGGTGATTAGCCCATATGCAGTGATTTAGTACAGTTGACTAAACATGATGTCTAACGATTGTTAAGATGACTAAAGTTATCAAAACTGACTTCCAGCCATGGACTAATCTGAAAGTCCTGTGTCATGTCTTCCAGCCCTTGTGGATGTATGAGACACTGTAGGACACATAAAATATTACTGGGTTCCTGTGAGTGATTCCAGCCTTAGATGCCCTCTTCAGGATGAGCACATAGTTCTCTAGACTCTGTACTCTATTGACTGGACATGTTATGGTTGCCTAAACACAAGTATCTACTATAATCAGGGATGGCTTAAAATGCATGAGACATTGTCCATCAGATGTAACATGGGTCTGCAGAAGATCTGCACCCTCTGGTAGGAGGTGGAATATGGTACTTTATGCTATGTGTAAACTGAGCTGTACATCCCATCCACTACTGTGAGAGCTTTCACACCTGTCTCAGATGTGAACACCTACCTACATTTGATTTTTAGATATCTGCAGTCTGGTGCTGAATCCTTTTTGCAAAGTTAAGGAGAATTAATTGCACTTCTAGTAAACTTGCAATTAAAATCTGTCATTTTAGCAAGTTTTTGCTTTTACAGATGACAGTCTGCCATGAAGTTAGAAAGCTGAGCTACCTGTTTGCTTTATTTTTGACCTACTGAGCTGCATAATATTTAATATTTTGCGTAGCCCCCAGCACAGGTAAAGCATTGCAAAAAATCCCCTTTGCTTTAGAAATTTATCCTACTAAAAATGCTACTAAATTCAAGTCTGGTAGCAAAGGTTCTTTAAAACAGTAAAAGAAGCAGCCAAGAAATCAAGAGGAGCTGTGCAATGCACATTATTTCGACTATCCTTGCAGACCTTGGGAGGGATTCAGTAGCTTGAACATAAGTGTCTAGTGCCATTTGATATGCCCCAGGATACCCGGGACATCTGCATGGGGCTGACAGGTATGTCATAGGACTTACAAGAGACCTATGTCCTCCTAGACAGGCAGCTGGAGACCAGGTGGGGTCGCCTGAGATGTCTCAAGTGGCAACAGATGCCAATGTTTAAGCAATTGAATCTCGTTTTTTGTGTACAATAGAAGCCGGACCACCGCATGTGTTGCCTTGTCAGACACAATGCAGCTAACATGAAAGCCTTCTCTCTGACAGGAATCACCATCAATGATTTGTCTTTTAAACCATGCTTAATAAATTATTAAGAAATAAACCCACATGCATTAAAGAAGCTTAGGGCTGGGTTCTGAGCTAATATAAATTATTGCAGCTGCACTGACTTCAGTGAACTGATTCCTGTCTTTTAATCAGCTGAGGATCCAACTCCTAATAGAGCTTATGCACGTCTTTTGCATTTCACATCCACTGACATGGGATTTCCTGGAGTCAAGAACATGTGCTGCTTGATGCAGTGTGTTGGGATGTGGTTGCTGTCATTTGGGTGGCTTCAGATATTGTCCTTTCCCTAGGCAGCATTAGTGTGACTTGCAGTTGCTCTTTCCAGTCACGAAGAACAAAATTAAACAATAAAAAAAATCCCTTTTTTTTTTTTTTTTTTTTTCCTTCCCCAACTCTGTGTGAGAACACATGTCCTTCAGCCATCGTATCATTTTTGGAAGCATTGGGTCAGATTCCTGAGGGCCTGATCTTCCAAGAGCATGCGGGCGGTGGCTGTACTCTTTATTGCTGTGAATAACTCCTGGCACACCCAGGGGAAAAGGGCTGGCTCCGATGCAGGGAGTGTCCCATGGTGCAGCCTTCTCTTTGGAAATTAATTCCTCCTGCAGTATATGTGGCCTGTATCCATCATGCCCATTTTCCAATGAAAGACTGCAAAATTTTGGGTTAAAAATAAGCACCTATTAGAAAAATATTGATTCTCCTATTTCTAATTGCAAGACAAGCAGGATGCTGGGACTGAAGGGAATTTTTCCCACTGCTTGGTTTTAGCTTTTTTTAAAATACTGAAGTAGTCCTTGGCTTTATAACGCCAAAATAATTCCCGAAACATGGCCTCGATTGCTTCCAAGATCAGAGAAGGGCAGGTGGGATAATATGATGAAAAACCTAGGGATGAAATCCAGTCCGAATAATTTAGGCTGATAGGATAGGCATCTGCCTATCAGAGGCATCTGCCTCTTTCTGCTGCAGCTCTAGAGAGCTTGGGCAACAGGACTGTGTATGAAGAAGAACAATTTGGCATATTTTAGGCACTAAATTTAGTTGCAGTGGATTTCACCCTAACTGTCTAAAGCCTTTATTAAGCATCTGCTGTATTTCTTGCAAGGAAGAATTGTATGTGAGTGACCGGTTTCTTCATTTTTCTGTATAAATTGTCGGTACCTTTTGTAAAAAAACCACATTTTATAATAAGAACTATTTTATTTCTTTTATCTTTTTATTGGTTGGCAAGATATTGGTGTTTTAACCTCCTTTTCCCTCCTGTGCTTTGTAAATATAAGCAGCATTTCTTCAAGAGGTGTATGCTTTTATTGTTTTAAGTGGAAAAGGAAATGTATATACTGTAAATGTAAAACATTATTGTTACCCGTAGGAGAAAAAAATAATAATCATGTTTACTGAAATGACTGTCAGGCAATGGCAGCTGTCAGACCAAGCATGACAGTAGAGCAGAGATATCACATGGATTTGCCAAAAGCCCATTCAAATCAGCATTTAGAATTACAATTTTCTGCAGTATTTAGCTGTTTATAAACTATTTTAGGCTGAATAGCAATTTCAGTTTTGACCTATTACACAGTTACCTGCTTCTCTGCTCTCCACAAAGGGAGAATTGGCGTGGCATAATATTTAGTTACTTTTCTAGAGAGAGCTTTTGTCTGAGTAATTGGTTCTTGTTAATGGGTGAAGGCTCAGACATGAGCTCCCTGAAATTTATATGTGAGCTACAACTCAAGATGAGCTAAATGCCACTTGTCCATGCGTGATGCATGGAAGATTTGGATCTGCTGCTGTCATCAGGTCTCTAACACAAGCTGTAGTGACATTTCGTGATGGAGGATTCCCACTCTCTTTCCAGCACATGGGCGAGGTGGAGCCTGCTACATTGCTTTGGGGTTTTTCGAAGTGTTTGGTATGCTTCAGGTGTTGTTACGATTTTCAGTGAGCAAGGGAAAACAATTGGCACATTGGTCCGATATGCTATCGTCTGCTAACCTGGAGAAGATACAAATGTGTCTGCATACTCAGTCTAGACTTATGCCAAAACCTCTGGACACACTATGTTTCCCTCCTTTGGTGTAGTACAAGACTGGGGCCAGCAGATCTCCAGGAGAGATTTCACAGGTAGAAGATGCTTTCCTCACTGCACAGCATACACATAATTTAGACCACAAGGTAAAAAAGGAAACAGAGTCAAGTCTAGCCAGTATTTCCATTGCTGTGTAGGTGGGTAAATCTGAGCTTACTGCCACCCCAGTGGTCAGTACAATTGAGCCGAGCAGGGAAAGAAATTGTGCCAGGAAACTTGATTAACTTTCCCCTGTGGAGAAACAAGGAAGCAGCAATTGAACCGTGACTCTTCACTGTATTTTCTGGTAGTAAAGCAGTGACAAGGCCACAGCTGAAGTACAGGAACTCCAGGAATTTTTAAAAAAAAATAATTCAATTTTTTTCTTGAGTTTCAGAACAGAAAAAATGGGGGAGGGGGTAAGGAACTAATAGGAGATGAGTCTTGTTAATGTATTAGTAAAGTTGGACACTTTCAGTGTAAGAAAAATAGTGCCTTATCCTAGATATACTTCTAAACGTACCAGTAACTGTTGAGAGAACAAACTCTATCATCTTACCACGCAAGAAGGAAGCTTTTGATTCACCAAAAACTTTACTCAAGGTTTAGGGAGCAAATTAGTTATTTTTGTTGGCATTGCACTGCTGTGAAAAGCTGTGGTCATGCGAGGGTGAAGCCAGATGGAAGTTCCCCTACAATACTTGCGTGGTTCTAACAACTTATTCTTCCTTGTTTGACTTCCCACATTGAATTATTTACCATCAAAAAGGGAGGTTATACTGTATTTGGATATGATTAGATTATGATTTACTCAGCCATGGCCTGATTCTACATTAAGTAAGATTTTCCTGATTACATCATAAGCTACTCAGTGTGATGTATACATTTCTTTGTCCTGCATGTCAGATATTCTTCATTTCATAGCAAAGGATATATAAGAAAGGATAAGTTTACTCAGTGGTAACTGAAAACTAAAACTCGATGTGAGATGTTTTTGCATGAATCAGAGCAATTATTTTAACTTGTTTGCCTCTCTTTCTTCAAGACATACTCTAGATTTCATTTTTTTTCTATTTAAGAAGTTCTGTTCCTAATTTGAAGAACAATGGCTTATGTTTACATGAGTTTAGTCTGAGTAAGAGAAACAGCTTCTTTAAATTCAACTGCAAACTGTGTTTAAATATCTATCGTTCATATCAACTGAAAATTGAAAAAATATGAACTGAAAAGAGATTAAAAATACACCAGAGACTTCTCCAATGAAAAGCTGATAAATACATAAGAACTGTAAAGAACATGAACCAAATGTCCAAAGATATGATACTAATCTGCTTTTAAATTTATCTGATGAATTCTGGAAAAATGAGAAGCTCAAGCTTAATTCAGTGTTTACATCCTCAGCTTTATTTTCTAGATTCTTTGTAATAGGATGACAATAATGAAACCTAGAAACACCTGAACTTCTATATTAGAACGATTGGCTAAAAAGTAAAATATTGTATATAAACTCAGTTATGACAGTTTTAAAAATGTGTTTGATGTTACATACACACAACAATACTGCTAGAAAATAATTTTAGAAGTTGAGTGTATTTTTTCCTTTTGCAAGACAAGCATTTGCAAGATAAGCAAGACGAGTATACCGTCTGCCTGCAAAGCTGGGAGTCAATAATCAAAATTAAATAATTTTATAAAATATATCTAATTCTGTTAATTTTCAGTGGAATTATACTTATCTTAGGGCTGAACTTGGTGTTTTAACACCCTACTGTGGTGACTCATCATCTTGTACTTCCAGGATACCAATAATTCTTTTAGTATGTTAGAGAAATTATGAAGAATGTACCCATGTCAACATTTGGATCTTATTCTGAGCTATCAGAAATGAAAAAGAATTTAAAATATTTTCTTTCTAATAATTTGTATAGGTCCTTGAATCCCGCAAGTCTTTTTTGATGTATTATGCATAGCTTAGGTACCCCTGTTTCTCCATCATATGCATATTCTTTTATCCTAGTTACAGTGCTAAAATATAGGAGAGTGATTGGAAACCAATGTATAATATGGTTCCAAAGCCTTCCTGTCAAGTAGAAATTAAATAGATCAAATTCATCCCCATTGGTTTCCACAAAGCTACATGAAGAACTAATTTATCATCAGATACCTACACGGAGTTATTAGTAGGCACTTAAAAAATTGTTTATCCATTTCAAAGTAAATAAACACTCCAGTCAAAATTCATGCTGAGTGTAATTTAACTAAAAGTGATTGGAATCTGCTAGGCATGAATGCGGTCTCCTACTGTCAGAAATGTTCTCTGATTTACTTTGTGAGGTGAATTTAAGTCAATGATCAAAATTTCACATGGAAGTTCATGGGCTAAAACATGTGATGAAATAAAGTGTTCTATAAGCAGCTCATTTAACTTGTAAAAACCAACAAATTAGTATACAGAGCTTTTATTTACATAAATTTTGCATTTAATTGAAATGAAAGACTCGAACCTTAAAAAGATTAAAAATGTGTGCAGGAAGAAAAGACAAGTGTGAAATAAATGAGGTCCACAATTTTTCAAACTTACATCCTCCCTGTCTGCAACAGTTCCACTGATCTGCTTGGTTCTTTCATGGAAGTTTGCATAAAGACAGCTTTTCTGGACAGTCTAGTAGTTTTCCAACAGCAGTTGCCATATGCTTATTGAAGAGTTTCAAGGGGACCATATGTACAGTAATCTCTCCCTGATACGGTTTTTCTGTCAATTAGCAGTTTAGAGACTTCCTGAGACAGAGATCATACCATCTCCAGGATGCTGATAGCCACCAATGAACATACCCTCCAGCTACCTATATAATGTTTGAATGCATATATATTTGGCCTCCCTAGTGTCCTGTGCCAACGCCTTCCCTGACAGAGTCATATTCTATGTGAGGACAAGCTATGAGCTTCACAGCTTTTCAAACCTGCTGCCTGATCACTGCATCCCTCTCAGTTGTGCACTGTGGTTAGAAGTGCAATGTGCTACCATTTTTAAAGACAGATCATGGATTCAGGACAATGCTTATAGGTACCTTTGCAAAGCAGGTGATTGCATTGTATCTCAGCTTCTTTCTTAGTAAAATGGTACTGAGTAATA
Organism: Platalea leucorodia; assembly: GCF_965183815.1. Classification (NCBI taxonomy): domain Eukaryota; kingdom Metazoa; phylum Chordata; class Aves; order Pelecaniformes; family Threskiornithidae; genus Platalea; species Platalea leucorodia. The sequence continues at coordinate 74,839,563 of NC_138824.1, forward strand.
TTTACTCACCTTACGGAAACACTTTAAGATATACTGAGTAGTAAGGAAGGTGGCTGAATACACATATTTTTATGCTGTATAGGAACATTTTTTAATTAAATGAAGGTTGAACATATTTGTGAAATTCAATGATGTCCTTGTGGAAGATGGTATAGTATACATAATAATTAGCACTTGGCATGATAGCACTGTACAAAACATCGGCAATGAACCTGAGCAAGTCTCATCAGGAGAAAATAATTTTTAAAACATCAAACAACATGTATGGAGTTAGCACAATGTTGAAAAGCTTATGTTTCTCATAAATTTTTGAGGTGCGGTGCTTGTAAGCGGGTTTTGTTGGCTAAGAGACTGGTTACTGAGCTCTGGTGAGGCATGGATTGAGCATGCAATATGTTGATGGGAGCTCATAAGTGACTTTCATTTACTAAACTGACACACAGTCTTCAGACTTTGGATACTTCTCTAAAATCCTGTGTAAGATGGATGACTTGCTTTCAAATTCACTTAAGCAAAGATGTTTGGCCACGTTTAATTTGCTAAAGTAATTTCCAGATGAGTAGTTTCCTCCAATTGTCCATTAACATTAAGTGAGATTAAGGAAGCTATTAAATACTGATTCTTTTACTCAGGAGATCTCTATGCCTAGACAGCTTTCCTGCTGATATTTATGAGAACTCTTCTGATATACGTATACCTCATATGCTAAATATTTTAAATTCCTCCAAAGAGACAAAGCAGGTGGCTTTGTACTCATTACAAGGAAATCTCATTTTGCTGTCCAAATTAGCTGTGGAACCAAAACAACATAAAATGTATGCCCGTCTCCTTGATAAATGTTGACAGAACCCTCTTGCCAAAAATACATCCATTTAAATCCAAGGTATTATAACTAGTTGTGTTCATACAGCTTTTATTTACAGTAGGGAATTCTTCACAATGATCTCTGACAAGCTATCAGACTATGATTAGTGATGGGTGAACTTCGAAAATATAGTTTAGTAAGGTAACTAAAATACTGCTTGTTTATCCAGACTTCGCTAAACCTTTTTAGTTATAACATCTGATAAGATCTGGCATTCTCCTGAGATGTTCAGTACTTACAAATTCTAGCTGAGCTGTGCATGGGAAATATTAAAGAGGTTTCTCTAGTGTAGGTGAGATAGGTTTGGGTGAAAGAAATCCAGGCTGGTGCTCAATTTCTGACACTTCTGTTATATATGACATGTCTAGATCTTTTCAAAGACCATTGGAAAACAAATAAACAATGATAATAATTGGTTTGAACACAAAGAGTTAAGAATCCTGACAAAATTATTAAAAATAGTTTGCAGCATCTAGGCATTTTGGAGCACCTCTCTAGACTGATTTTAGTTAATTACCTTGCAATATTTACTTCTACCTGCAATTCACTACATTTCTACAACTATGTGACTAAAAATATATTCCCCTTCTTTTCTTTCTCTGCACCTACCATTATAGTAAATGTGCCTGCTGTGTAAAGTGCTTGATTTTTCAGCCCTGTGGTTCTGACATCTCGAGTGAGCGGACTGCAAGTGTGCAGGGCTGGGGCTGAAATGGGTAGGAATGAGGCCGATCAGTACACCTCCACACTGAATAGGAGTTGCAGAGGCAGTGAACGCAGGTGGCTGGGCGTGTGTCCCAATACGCCCGGAGGACGCAACCTGCGGTACGGGAAGTACCCAGAGCAGACCCCGTTTCAAGAGCACTGTGGAAGTGCCAGAAAACATAGAGAGGTTCCTGCTTCTGCCCAAAGTGGTGGCAGATGTCTGGTACATGGAAAAATGGGTCAGACCTGTGTGTGCTGTTAACACCGTACAGTTAACTGTGGTGCATGGAGGAGGACACATTGCATGAGGCAGCTCCTCTCTGCAAAGCTGGCAGTCTGGTGGTTGCTGCTGCTCGGGAGCATGGCTGTGTGCAAGGGTTCTTTCCAACTCTGTCCTGACACACAGCTTCTTGGCAGTCCAGAAAAGTTGTCTTTTGCATGTGGCTTGCTTAGGTGATTTGCTGCTGAGGCGCTCTTTGGAAACTGCAGTGAGAGGCACTGCACCACCTTCCATGTTCTCTGCCTGGCAGAAGGACTGCACAGGCAGGTAGCGGGGGATGGGAGGGGTGGGGGGGGCTACTGGGAATCCTATTCTGCCCAGCTCCACTGAAGGACTTCCATGTCTGTAGGAGCCCCCTTTTCCTTCATTTTGCTACTTGTCTGAAGAGGGCACGCAGCTTTTCAAGGAGGAAAGTCAAAGAAGAGATTTCTGCAGGAAACATGGGAACTTAAAATTGCTGAGTAGTTGATTCAGGGCTTATTAAGCACTAATCAGTGTCTGGTATGAAATGGGAGATATGGGATTGCCTCAGCATTTGCAGAAACATTTCAGCCAGATTACACCACAGCAGGCAAGGACAAACAGGTACACAGCAGCCAACCTGTGCTACAGCAGTGCAATGTGCTATGCAGAAGGACTGCCTAGTGCAGGTGGGATGAGACTGTATCTGCATGAGCTTCAAAATGAACAAACTCCTGTAATGGTTTATTTGGTGTGAAAGAGGGTTAATTACTGCAACCTGGATAGGCAGTAGCTGTGAATGAGGATGTAAGGTTTTAAAGGTGGAAAAAACATATTTGCTTGGATGTAAAACTTACATGGATGGACCATCCATCCTTGGATGAAAACCTACTTGCAGACAGTTCTAAAATAAGCACAATACTGAAATAGTTTTTGCTGTAGATGTTTCAGCTGTATTTCTGTAGATAACAAAAATTTGAACTATCAGCAAATGAAAATGAAAAACTGCTTGGAGCTTCATTTCTTAACAAAGGTTTCTCCCAAACTTAAAAACTGGACCTCCCCTGCCTTTCCGCATTGAATTTTTATGAGAGTTGCAGACCTTTTTCTCCTTTCCTGTGTATCGATTGTAAATATTTGAATTGTTTCATTCTAGAAAGGATTTCCTGAGTAACTATCAGTTTGGGATATGAACATGCTGCAGCAAATCACCAATACTTAGATCTGCAGATGTTGGTTATATAAACATAAATACATCTATCCTCACTTTTTTGATATTTCAGACTCATTTGGATGAATCTCAGAAATGGAAACAAATCTCACTAATTAGTCATTTACTTTCTGCTGTAAAAAAATGATTTTTTCTTTCAGAGCTGATGCTGGTAAATGATCCATAAAGTATTCAGTTTATCTTATCATACTTGCGTCAATTATAAATATGTAGTTTAAAAAGTAAATGTAGCTATTCATAAAACCAAAGGGGAAATGGTTTTCCCCTCCCATAAAAATTCCAAGAAATCTCCTGTTTCCATTCCAAAACTTTTCAAAATGTTTCTGTGAAAAATGAGAACAAATCACACCAGAGCAGCTACTCTTTGAATAGTCCAGGTGATTCCTAAGGAGACCTATGGCTGAGTTCCTGCTCCTGCCTAGCAAGAGTTATTCTTTATGTTGGATCTGCCGCAGTTTGTATAAAGCAGTACCTCTAAAATTGACTTTGAACCTGACTCATCTATATATCTCCTAGACAAAAATTTAAGAGTACGTGTAATTAGGTGTACAGAAGGTATCAGAAGATGTTGGAGACCAGAGCACTGGCATCTGGGGCATGATTCTGTTCTATTTTCTGCCACCACAAATGTATTGACTTCAGGGGAATAAACATGTGCATATATTATATCAGGGTCTCTGTCTTTAGTTCCAGCTTTCCCAAGACACAGACTATATCAGATAAATTCAGATGAATTATCACAAGCTATTTCAAAATTATGGGTCATTAGCTCTCCTGTACTTCAGACAAAATGATTACTATTCCAAAGGAAAAAGAGAAGTTGAAGACAAGATATCCTTCAGGATGATTTATTTGAAAAGAAAAAGAAGACCATTAGATGCTAAAGGAAAACTCATTTTGTAATAGTCATTAAAGATTTTGAAAGAATGACAATGTTTAAAAAAGAAGGCTAGCTTACTTTTTCCATTTCATTCAGATAAACAGATCAAAATATGGATGAAAATTCAGCTCAAGGGAATGCGGTAAGAACAGTGAAACTCTCAGAGCTATACTTTCTTATGCTACATAGTGAAATGGAGAGAAATAGGTACTCTGAGGTCACTGTTTGTCTGACCTGTTTCAGACACTGTTTGGAAAAGAATGAAGTGGCTGCTTCTTTCTGTTGACTATAACAGGAGCCTGGAGTAACTAACTGAGATGTAGACATCTACATTGGTTTTATCTGGTCAGGTAAACCTTCACCATTAGAAATACTTTAGCTAAGTGTTAGTTGTTCAGATTAAAACATTCTCTCTCACGCTTCAGAAGTGTTAGAAAATACAGCAGGGCCATAATTATTCATCTAAAACATGCTGACTTCTGTAACATGATGCTCTGATTACTGTGGAATGAATTTGAATTATCTTTAAATGTTGTCTTTTCATGCTCAACTTGAATTAATTAAGATTACTTCTGTGAGTTGTTTGTTACTGGTGTGTAAGAAGGGAGCTGTGGAAAGATTTTATCTTGAAAACCAGCTCTTCTTCAGATGTGTATTGACCAACTTCTGTTGACTGCTGCAAAGCTACAGGAATTGACATTTCATTTCTGCCAGCTAAGCCAACAAATGTGTATCCTGAATTACCATGGAAATTAACTAAGAAACTTCAGTATTCCTGATAATTTTTTTCTGGAGAAAATAATGGTTAAAAATTAAATAATTGAACTATTACAGTAATTTTACCAAAAAAAAAAAAAGAAAGAAAAAAAAAAAAGAGGTCCTGATATTTACCATTCTATGAGATTAACTACTTTCCCATGCAAAATAATGGAACCAATATTAAGGGAATGAACTTTCAGAGTATCTAAGATCAATCCTGTGAACACTTATGCACATCAAACTTGATTGTTCTTGCTGACAGAATTATATAATGAGTAGATGAAAGGAATGCAGCAGAGGTCATATGTTTGGAATTCAGCACAGCATATGTTCTTGTGCCTCATGACATGTTACAACGAAAGTTATTTACAGTTTGGCTATAAAAGAAATTGTAGTATATATGAATTAGATATACCATTCCTTTAAATAGTCTTTACCCTGCCTCATGGGATTCCCTCTTTTCTATTGTTTGCACTTGTACATTTGCACAAATTACTGAGCGCGGTTTCTGGAGTTTAGATGTCATATTTTGATACATCCCTAATATTAAGTTGGGTAGAGAGCAAGGGCACAAAACGAATGTTTTCCTATTGTCTACAAAGATTTATGAGACTCTCAGGACTCCCAAAGATGCAGTCACTCTACAGATTGAAAGTACCAATATTGCCAGCTGTTGTGCAAATGCCAAGATCGTGTGGGAAAAGGGACATTTCTGGTTCTGCTTCAACTGATCTGTAAGTGCTTCTTTCACTCTTGAAAATGGCTAGTTCTTCAGAATTTGAAATATCTTTTTAAAATGTTCAGTGTGAAAATTCGCTATTTTTCTATCCTATTGGAAAATTAAAAGAAAAATACTAAGTCTGGTGGACTTGACAGTACTAGGTTAATGGTTGGACTTGATGATCTTAACGTTTTTTTTCCAACCTAAACAATTGTATGATTCTCTGATTCTAAAAATTTGTTAGTATTGCCAAATGCACTATTTCCTTTTTTTCTTATTTTCTTCTCTTTCATTTCTTTGGATTTCTTTGAAAATTTCATTGAAAAATCAAAGAATTTAAAATGAAACACTAAGAACTATTTGGCTAATGCTTATGGAAAACTTTATAGAAACGACTTCAAGTAAAAATTTTCAATCAATTTACATTCCTATTTCAATAGTATTTTTGAGGTTTGAATTCGATTACAGCCTATGCGGTCACATGTTCTGTTGTCCGTAGGTGAACAGAAGAGCACAATCATAACTTTACTGGATCAGACCGAGATCCACCTAGTCCACTGTCCTTATTAACATATAGCCTATAACAAATGCCTTGGGACGAATCAAGGAACAAAACTGATATATCATTATAGTTTTTCAAAATATCCTCTCATCCTTCCTTAGTGATTTATGGCTCTGGGACTTCCTTAGCCAGAGGTAATGTCCTTGTATTCCAAATTGTATCTCCAACTTTCATCGCAGTGTTAGTATAGGTAGAAGTCTATGGAGATCACTAATTATGTAGTGAAAGTTTAAAGAATCAGGATCGTAGTTTTCAGTCTTTCTTATGATTGCATCAGGAAATTCAGATAATAATGACTCAAAAATGTTTATTAATTTTTTAAAAGAGCTAGCATTTATTTTCATTTGGGTAAATATTTCTATTTCTATGTGTATTTATGTCCATGTAATGAAAAGTCTTTTACTGAGGAGTGAATATGTGAGCCCTCTGTATAATAAGATGTCACTGCTTTCAGATGTATGTCAACTGACAGTTTGATTTGGCTATTGGTCACATCTCTTTTTTGTTTTTAATTATCACATAGATATCTTACTCAGGAATTGTAAAGCTTTGCCACATTTTTTTTCAATCCTGAGGCACAATAAATACTAAGAAAAAAATCCTCTTATGCCAAAAATCAAACAAGCAAATGTAGAATTTGATTAAAACCTCTGTAAGTGTCAGGTAAAATGTAAGGGCCTTTCCAATTTTTATTAGATACTGGACTCTTTTGTCAGCTGGTATAAATCAGTCAGCTTCAATTTATGTTAACAGAACTAGTCTGACTTGTACCAGTTGAGGAACTGGCTCTTTCAGCGCCAGCATATGAAAGTATCTATGTTAAGTCAATCAAAAAATTTTCTATGACAAATGATGAAGGTATGATAGTAACTAGACGGCAGGGGTTGTGTTATATAGTGTTTTTAAAATTCAAGGTCAAAGGTGTATATCCTGTTCAAATCATGGTAAGTGAGTTTTGAACATCCAGACGTTTCCTTTAGAATAGGTGATAAAAAGTAGAACAAAAATTAGGCTTTTTTTTAAATCAAAATAATTTGAAACTGTCTGACCATCTCTATACTGTTTGATTGCCTACCTGAACTGTCACAAGGAAGTGATAGCTCACTGCATTTTAAGTGAAAAAGTTGTCACATTAAAATGTCATTCCAATGTCTAGTCCTGTCATCACACCCAATGAAGAGACCAATGCCTAAATGGATCACAGAAGCTAAACTGCTCATCTTTGGAACATGTTCTTCCAGGCCAGAGTTAAAATCCATTGGTTACATGAATGAAGATAGTCTGAAAGATGTTTATTTAGCTATTTAACTATTTAGCATGAGATTCATCCCACCTGACTGCGGTCCTCAAACTCTTAGGGTCTTGTCCTGTGCTTTCGGTAGTGTGAACAGGCAGCCTTCTTTACAGTCATTTATCACACCTGCCTGGGGAGTCATCAGGTTTTATGACGGGTTGAATCTCCCTCTAGTGGATTTTGTGTTTCTCCTTGAGTACAAAAGGAGTCTAGATGAGTGCCCTATCCTGCCCACCCACTTTTTGTAGAATAGGTGGTTTAAAACCTGGACATAGAGAACAGAAGATGGGGTTTCTAGGCAGGACTCATCATGGTAATGTACAGAACTCATCTCCTTGCCACAAGGATGTTGTAACCACACAACCATCTTGGGTAAGAGCAATCACAGCCATCCTTTTGGAGACCAGCTGCAGCCCACGTGCAAAAGTCAATGGTCAAAGGGCACTTTGAGCTTTATGGGTAGTGTATCCAGCCAGGACAAGGGCAGTATTAGGGTCCAGGTTCAGCTCCCAGATTTCAGAGCACATTCTCTATCAGACTGTGAAAAACAGACTCTTGGGGAAAAACAACACAGTCTCTAGCACTGGCAGTCCCACTGTTCTACATTCCTGGCTGGACAGGATGTGGAGCCAGATCGTCTCTGAGCCCCAACTGATTCTGATGCCATTACTTACCGCAACGAAAGGAATAGACATATTTCTATTTCACTGGCAGGAAAAAAAAAAAAAAAAAAAAAAAAAAGAAAAAAAGAAAGAAAAAAATTGGTAAGTCTTTTTTAAAAGATATCTGTAGTTGGAAATAAAAAGATATAGTGATTGCACTGTGGGAAGAGGGAGAGCAGTTCATTAGCAGCAGTCGTTATGAGGAGCATGTGAAAAATTTTTAATGTTATTTTCTTCTCCTGGGCAAAAGGATCTACTAGCACCTCCCACGACCTCCCCCCTTCTCCGTTAGCAGCATTCCAAATGGGTTTAATGTTTATATGGATGGTAATAGTTTATTGCTAGGTTCTAAATATGTTACATAAAACATGTGTTCTGATTTTCAGTTGATCATGGTGTACCAGAGGGGAGGAAATGCAATTAAAATAAAAACGACACACTAACTGGTATTTCTGAAGGCAGTTTTTAGAATTTAAATTGTGACCTCAGTGTAGACCATAAATATAAAATTCATATGTGCTCTGCTTCCTGCATATAATTACCTATCACAAGGTTCATAGTTTAAATGAAATTCTTTATGAAGCAAGAAATAGTATAATAGTGTTTTCTGGCTTAGTGCCCTACAGGATACATCAAGCGAAGATACTTTTTCTAATTTTAAAGAGAAATAAAAACATGTGGAACATATGCACTTTTGATGCTGTAATCCTATCAGAATATGTTTGTTTTTATTAAATTTTCCTCATTGAATGCTTCCTTTTCTCAGTGCATTCAGGGGGTGACACTACGTTCCACATGACTTTAATAGTTATGTGAGCAGTCTGAAGGATCTTTCAGATTCTTTTCTTTCTCCCTGTTTATAAATACTTGAAGCCTGCAGTCTGCTTATTGGTAATACTTCCTCTCATCTTGGCACGAAGCCTGAACAAACAGGATTTGGGTAGGTGAATTGTGTGAGGGTTGAAGGTGGACAGGGAAAAAGGATTAATCCTGCCAGCCTGTAGGCAGGCAACATAATTTCGCCTAATGCAACCTTTAGGCTCATTTAATTGCCCAGTCCCGTTGTGCAGTAGGTTCAAACCATGGCATGTGTACAGGTGTGGATTCATCTCTCCATCCCAAGAGTCACCGTCTTTCTGACTTGATCTCTGCATGCCTGTGGCTCTGCATCTTTGAAAGCCATCTTTGGGGACACTACTGTTTTGCCCTAAGAAGTTCAGAATCTCAAAGATGTCCGTGTATCAGCTAATGTCACCCTTGGGATTTAAAAGGTATGTCTGAACTCCAGGTTTATCTTCCTTTTTCTTTAGACAAATGGGTTAAGCTGATCAATTGGGTTGATTATTCACATGCAGTAAGTACATCAATCACTTCTGTCCTGAAGAGCTCCTCTATATTTTCACACTTCAAGACTTCCCACAAGGCATCAAATCACCAATGGGCACATGACATCAAATGTCCTTGTTGATCTTGGTCACTAAGGAAGCTCATTTTTTGTTTTGTTATTTGCTCTTGCTACATTGGTCCTTGCTTTCAAGCTTCCAAAGCCACTTAAGCATAGGGAAGTGCTTTGGTGGCTCCTGCAGTCTTCATTCTGAAAGCAGGGAACTTGAATTTAAAATATTTACAGATCATAAGGGGTTTTTCTTTCAAATAATCTTTGCATTCTGTCACAGCTTGCTGTTTAAATTGTGTTCTCACTATGTGTACAAACATACCGGAAAAAAATAATGTTGAAAAAATATTTTCTTTACATCTTTGCCATGAAAATTGGCATTTAAAAATCTTTAAATGTTTGTGAAGAAAACTGCAGCTATGTTTTTGTGAGAATATTGATTTGAATAGATGCATATCACAGTATTAAAGGCATTAAAGAATCAGCAAAAAAATAGTGTATGATAAGCAACAAAATCTTAGATATATTAAACACTATTTGTGCTCTCATAATGATTATGAAGTTCCATGCATATATTTTGCTTAAAAATCCCTTCAGTTACAATAGTACCCTGTTCAACATAACCTTATTCGCATGTATTCTAAAGCTGTGGTGATGTGTTTTGTGGTGCATGCTCAAGGATGTCCGTGGTTATTATGTGCACATGACCACACAAGAAAATGTGGCAGGTAAAGAGAAACATATGAAACGTGTATAGAGATGGCAGCGTACAAAGATGGCAGTGACAGATGTTCTTGTTGCAGTAATCTGATCATGGCAGAATGACAACAGCAAAAAAAAACAGAAAGAAAAATGTTTAGGGAGCACAGAAACTCTAGCAGTTCTACTATCAGGAGAACAAATAAAGTTTCAGATAGGTTTCAGGGCTCAGTTGAGTTGCCTAAATATATTTGTCTAATGCCACTGAAGACCACTGCTGTTATAGCCTATGAAGATCTAGTTAATAAAGCCAAAGGAGTCTGAAGATGCGTTCAGCTCAGTCTAAAGTAGGCACCAGTGGAGGTCAGCTGCATAGCTCTCCACACTGTGGAGGGGATTCACTAGATCTTCATTGTCTATCTTCATTGACAGGAGCTTAGAAATCTTCCTTGTATATAGATATCTACATCTGGACATAAACTTCTTGGACACTTCAGTTGGAGTTGTTTTTTTTTTTTTTTTTTTTTTAAATGAATTAGTTCCTTGTAGTTGCGTTCTCTAGTATCTAATAAGGTACAGACCCTTGATCAAATTACAAGCTCTTCTCCCATGGTTTTAACAGTGTAATATCTTTGTCCTGGGTGCATTCAGTTTTGTGACTCATCCTATAATTTTTCTCGGAGCAGGGTTACTGCTAAGGGATCTCTGTTATCTGAACACTTATTTTAAGAATGTGTGTGGATATGTAATATCCTGAAAAATATTACTCCCTGTCAAGGAGTTTGAAACTGAGCAATAGATTTCAGTTACTGGTAGAGCAGGTGGGAAAGACAAACAGAGAAATAGTGTGATAACATAAAAATGCAAAATACATTCTCATTTTTTTTCAGCCTGATAACTCTTATGCCACTGATATTTAGACATAGAAACAGTTTTGTGAGTTAAGCTGTCCTTTCCTTTTCCTATGCAGATTTTGGCAGCACTGTATGTGTGTAGAGAGAGGATCTCATCTCATGGGTGGTGTTTCGCTATTACACTGTCCTACATTTTGCATCTAGAAGGAAAACCTTTTCCTTTTTGTGATGCTTGTACGGTTCAGATACTGTGGTTGTTGAGAATACCTGCACAACGATTTTATTTGTTTGATTCTTCTAATCTGTCCTTGTAAGAGTTAGCACCTCTGTGGCCATCTGTGTATATTTTGTAGTTTTTCCTAAATTTCTTCCAGTTTGTCACTAATGTGAACTGTGTATTACCATAATTCAACTAAGATGTATGTGGCATGAGAGTGTTACATTAATGGATGCATGTGTCCACTTGTAGATCTTGTGTTTTTTAGTAACATTGATGAGACAATACTTGCTTCTCATTTTCCAGAAGCAGATGCAGGCATGGTCTTTTTCTTATATGCCAGCATAATGCGTAACAAAGATTACCAGTCAAAGTTAAGAGTATCGTGAAGAGATAACTACCCCAAATCAGAGCATCTTCTGGCCAGAACAACAGCATCAGACCATATACTCCTTACTTTTCATGTTTTTATTGGTAGCCTTTATCATATTTGAACAGCAGAGTTGTGTTAATCTCCTTCAATGCTGAATGAAATCATGTTGCTTACTACTTATTGAAGAAGTAAATCTTTCTCTTACCTTTGCCCTTCTGCTTGATGGATTGTTTAGAGAAATAAAGCTGTTTTCTTCATTAAAATTGCCTTGCCTGAGTCTCAGCTTATTCTTTTGTATATTAGATATGTGTCTTTTTCTTTTCAAATGTGAGAACTAAAGGAAGGTGCTGCTTCTGTTATTCTTCTGCTCTAGGGTCCTTTTAAAGTTTTTATTTGGGTTAAGCACATTTGAGATTAATCAGCCCACAGAAGACAGGCCAGGTACCCATCATGTCAGACTGTTGCCATTAGTTTTCATTTCAGCTCTTCAGATATCTGTATAAACCACTCTAGCAAGAATCAAGCTCAACTATATAGCACTGTATTTTTGCTGTCTGGCTCACATTTTTGTCTTGGATCTTTGCATTATTTTCCAGTGTTTGAGTGATGCAAAGTTGCTTACATTTGGGTAACTTCTGTCCGGAGGGGACATTAATAAAGACAAACATTCTTCATTCAGCAAATGTAATAATGTCTGGAAGTCTCCACGTGTTGTGGAGTGATCCCAGGCTTTCCAGCCATGGAGGTATCAGTTGAAAAACCCCTCATCTCCCCGAGGGAGGAAACCTGGGATCCATTTACGTGTTCTTTGTAGTTGATAAAAAGATTACAAATAGCCAGTTAATATTTCAAGATTATTCTAAATTACTGATTACAATGGTAAATTTAAAAACATTAAAACAAATGAAGACATGCTTTTTAAATATATTTCCTTTAATACTCAGAGTTTCTAGGGCAGTTAGTTATAAAAGGCCAAAGGTGAACCGATTGGTTCCAGTCTGGAAATTTAGATGAGGGAAGTTCTTTAGGGCTCCTGCTTTGGATCAGGAACAATTTGAAAGAGCAACAAGCTTGCCTTTTTTTTTTTTTTTTTTTCTCCCTGGAAATGGATTAATTTCTTGCTTGAAGAAGTGGCAATAATAATACAAGAGGTCCTCACTCCCTACCATGTGATAATTTGCATCCATAATGTTTTGATTTGTCTCTTCCTATTTCTCAGAAAAGATATAATAGCAGGGTGTCGTACTGAGATTCAGAATCATTAAGACTTCATTAAAAATATACTAAAGCACATTTACTAGTATGTGATATAATTTCATCATAAATAATGAAAAACTAAATGACAGCTGTCAAAAATATTTCTTATTACGTTCATTTTATTTTTTTAATTATAGGTCTAAAACCTCCAATAACTACAGAGGGATTTCTGTGTAATTCTATAACATAGATATGAAATAAATAGTCCTTGTTAACCCTGATGGTGAATAATGTGGAGGTTCTTCCAGTACTGAGCATTCATATCCCAAGTTCATATATGAATAGCTTTCAAAATAGGAAATAAGGAATCAAAATTTGTCACACAACCTGTTGTGGCTTTTCAATTTTGAGTTTTTTGCAATTTTGCTAAGCAGTTTAGTGTCTGTTTAGTTCATTAAAATAAGCACTTTAGATGTGAAATGGGATCAAGAAGAAAGACCCTGACCATCCTACTTAGACGTTCATTCAATAAAGAATTAGCCTATCCTCTCAACAGCAATTGCTGACCCTTTCACCTCCTTTATTCTGTTGCCTCTCCAGCCTTCCAGGACAATATTCCAGCTGACAGGGAAATAACACATCATGTTACTGAAGCTCCTATTTAATCTCTATCTGTTGACCCTGTTGGCAAGTAATATCATCCGTCTCCACCCTAAATCTAAATTATTTCTAATTGCTCCCTTTATATCTTCTCTTCATCTCGCCAGCTTGCTGGCAAGGGTCTGTTTGAATGTATTGATCACCTTTTCTCAGCCGTAGGATAGAGGGCATGCCACAGGCACTAACTTACTTAACGCCCAGCAACAAGAGCACTTAACACCGTGAGGAGCCAGGTTCTTCCTCCCCTCTCTTCTGCCCCTCCAAACTCAAACCGAAACACAGTGATACAGCTTCTTTCTCCTGATTCTCTACCTATCTCCTGTGCAACTTTCAAAGGAGTTTATTATTATTACAGTGCTTGTTGTCAGAGCCCCTTCTTCTGTCTCTTGAAGTGCCTCCCACGGTCATTGCTGACTCGAGGGCCCCTTCTTGTCAGTTTTTACATTAATGACATTCCCAGTGTACCTGAAATCTGAAATATTTATGTTTGCAGATGACAGTGTTCCTCTCTTTGCTGCTAATGTCTCCTTCTCTCCTTTGAAAAGACATATGTGATCAAGTAGCTTAAGAATATGCAGTACCTCTTTCCTTTCTGCCCCTCTCTCTTGACAGAAATGTGGTTATACTCTTTTCCTGCTCACAAATTAGTTACCCTTTCATGCTGCACAAACTTTACAGTTCTAGAAAAGTAGCTTATCTGCTTCCTTAATAAGATACAAATGTTTTGTGTCTACAGAGGTGATCTCTTCAGGTCAGGACTCAAGACTGTTGGCTCAGCGGTACAGGAGGAGACCTGTGCTGCTTTGGCTCTCTGGCATGCTGGCTTTTGAGAATGGCTATATATGTAAGTGTGCATGCAAACATATGCAAATCTGTAAGCGTACCTATGTATAAACACAGATATCTTTCTTGCTCCCCCTAGACTGCACTGGAGCATCCAGCCCTTTCCAAGGGTATTGCATTCATTTGGGGAGGGGAGTGGGGGGAGAAAGAAAGCTTCTTGTCAAATATTATGACTACTTCAAAGGAATGGAGTCCTAATCTATGTAAAATATGAAGTACATTTGGATAAGCCATGTAAATTAATGTTAACTTGGGGAATACTATGAGTAGACAGCTAAAAGGGGTGGAGATTGTTGAGGAAAATGAATTAGAGGGGGAAAAGGAAATCAGGAATTTTTTAGCTAGCAAGAAAGAAGGGAACTTTAAGCACTAGAATATGTATTTTTCCTGTGAAAATAAAAAGATGACCAGCCAAATTGGTGGACAAAACTGTATCTGTTAAAAATGAAAGGGAGTATAGGACAGCTCAGGGGAATGATAACTCATCTCTAAATCACTAGTTCAAATGCAACCCAGTCAGTAAGAACAAGGCACCCTCCCAGCAGTCACTGGGGTATTGAACAGAGAGCTGAATGGACATTAACACAGTGCTAGTATTTCCAAAGTTCATTTGATGGCTGCTTCCGTGTAGCTGCAAGGGGACATACATAATAGTCATAAGGTAAATAGAGTCAAAAGGATAAAACCAAGAAATGCATCTGTGATGCTGAGAGAAGGCTCCTTTTGCTGGTGTGAAAATGAAATAGTCCTGAAAACCAACCAAGAAATGGGTGGGAGTGAGGATCTCAGAACACTTTCTACTCTGTCATTCCCCAACTCCTGGACTTTTTGGAGAGGTGAGAAAAATCACAGTGAAATGTTAGCCCTGTCTGCATTCTAGGTTTTTATTTTCTGTGATGTTGTTTCTGTAAAATGTCTCAAGACTGTACATAGAAGCTGTTTGGCAATGCAGGCTGGAAAGAGCTCATCAAGCAACATGGAAGGTCTACCTGGAAGAGTGCAGTGCTGTGCACAGATACCCAAGTTATCTTAAACGCCAGCAGCTGTCTCACCACATGAGTGCAGCAGACTCTCAGTGAATGCATCCTTCTCCCCTCCATAGCCTGGACAGAGCACTCTGCTGATGTGAAGACTGCTCCCACTTCTCTGCAGATGTGCTCAGAGTCAAAGCTGAGGATGCAGTATTAACTGCAGACTCAGAATTACAGTCCCTGAGCTGACAAGAAATGAAACGTTTCTGGAGCAATGGAAAGGGGGTGGATGACTCATCCTTAGCAGGAGGCTGAAAAATGGAGTTGATGTGGCCAGTCCTTCTGCCTGTAGAGAATGGCTTCACTTACAAAGGCATCTGTTCTCTTCCCACAGAGCCTTTTCTTGAATGAACTGCTCCTGTGCCTCTGAGGTCCTCTTGCCCATGCCAGTTGCTATGTACAGGAAATCACTAACCAGGCAGATAGAAAACACAGACTCAGGTGCCCAGGCTATGTAAGTAACTTCTTTATGCATCTTCTTTATGATGGCAAGTTGTTTTAGTAAGATAGACCACATGCAGAAACATACCTACTCTACAGTATCCTGGGTGATGCATGCATCTCAGACTTATACAGATGTTTACTGTTCTTTTTAGGTCTTTCATGCTTTTGGATTCAAAAGACCACAAAATAATATAAAAATAAAATAAAATAAAAATAAAATAAAATAAATTAAAATCTAAAATAAAATGAAATAAAATACCACACAATTCCACCTGTAACTTACTAGAAGATTGGGTCAGTTCATCACAGATCTGACCATAAAGGTCAATGAATGCATTTGTGATGTTAAGGCAGGATTCTTGACCTCATCTTAACTTGGATGGGGGAGCCAAATTGCTGCAGTTTAATCCATACTTTTTGGGGGGAGTTGCTGCTGATGGGAATTAGCTCTTCAACCACCCACAGCTTTTGTCTTGGGGAAGCTGGTGCATCTCTAAACAGTCAGAGAATGACCTAACAACTAAGTGATGTGAAAGGTGAGGATCAGACTGCTCTCTGAGAATAGTTTGATCCTTGGCCCTTTTTTACTCAGCAAGATCAGTGTACGCAAAGTAATTTTAATCTTTCACCCTCAATCGACTTATAGAAATCCTGCTGGATATGGAAGATTACAGGCATTAAGTTTCCATCAAGCTGAAAGAATTCCCATGTCTAGTCATATCTCAGAGGGATTGTTCATATATAAATATAGAATGAGTCTAATTCAACTGTGGACATGTGCTGTTTTGATGTTTGCAAGTCAGATTTCCCAAGCATGATGACATCTTTGCAAATGTCATGATTTGGGATTGCTATAATGTGTAAAGAGGAGGAAAAAATTAAGGAGGAAAGAACAGAGAGAAATATTCAATCATTCCCAGACTTTTGAAATATTTGCAATCAAAAATATGGGGGGAAAAGTACTGAAATGTACTGAAATGCAGCAGATTCCAAACACTGGCTGAAAAACAAAAGCTTATCTAAAACTGGTTCATTTTTACATATAATATGTGCTGTAAGACCCTATCCTTGTATACAGGCGAAACTCAGAGGGTCTACAGAGGGATAGTTCAGATGTGTGTATATACACTACCACGTAAAGTTAGATGGAATGAATTATACGTGCCACATACAACTCCATGCTACTAATTCATCTGTATTTCCACAAAAGAGGCAGAGTTTGGCTGACATGTAAAACCTATACACTACCCATTTGTGAGTATGAAAATTTCCAGCATAGTTTAAGTCACATTATAGTTTTGAACTTTCTTTGTACTACTGGCATCTTGTCCAAAAGCCATTGCTATAATTTTCAACAGTCTCTGAAATACCAGCTAGAGATTATATAGCTCTTCCTCTCTTTTCTTCCTCTCTTTTCTTAACCTGTTGAAAAGTATTATTTTCAACTTTTAAGCAGTGATTGAATTTGAGGAAACACTTTAGTGGTGGATGTAGGGTATACAGCTTTTTAATCACTTCAGGACAGAGAACGTTACTGTGCATCCTCTGTGGAAGAAACTATGAAATAATTGCTAGGCTACCTGCTGCACCTTATCATAATTGTAATCCTTTTTTCCTAAATATTTGCTTTGAACTAGTTTCAGCCTCTGCTACATAGAAGGTTTTTAGTCTTGGTTCTCACCCATACATATTTACCTGAGGCTGTCAAAGAGTAAGCACATTGGTTTATTAGCTGCTCTGCTAACCCAATCCGGCTGATAAATGTAGTCTTCAAACAGTAGCAATAAATCAGAAAGCATTTTGGATAAGATATGACTTTGTCCTGTTCAATCAGGTATGTTTGAAGTCATTACATTTGAATATATGCATTGTTGCTGATACAAGAAGCAATGTTTAAAATGAAGGTCAGCGAAGCTTTCAAAAAGCTGACGGGTAACAGGAGATGAGAGCAGCATAAGCTTTGGTCCAATATTGCTGGGGTTACACTATGGTATAATAAATTGAAAGATAATTTCCCCAAGGAAGAGGGAGCAAGAGAAAGCATGACCATAAAATATTCTATACTGGAAGACCTTAAATAAAGAAATAGGAAATTTTGAAAATTCCTTTTCCCATTGAATCTGAGAGAAACGCCTCAAAAGACACAGAGTGTTCTGCTTTGATCACTGCTTAAATTCATGCTGCAAAGCTTAGTGACAGAGGCATGTGTAACACGTGTACATCTGGATTGGATAGGCATTTGCTATATGGGAGACAAGCACGAAGACGCACTCTAGAAATGGTGGTGAATTGGGCAGCATTACATTCCTAGAATGCTAAAAGTTCATCCCAGCTCAAGCGTTACCTTATATGCTCAAATAAACGTAACACTAGAATAATGGCTATGGTTCTCAGTTTCACTCCCCAGTGCAGAATTTGCATATATCCACATAAAGTCTGGATCTATTGTCTTTTTTATGTTAGATTCACAATAAATCTACATAATCTTTTGCTTACCTTGCTATCTCTTTATGCCTACTGCTTTAGAATAACTCCCTCTGAACTGGAGATGCTGTGCCTAAGCTAATATAGTTCACCCAACCAGGAACACTATGTTGTGCATGAACAACATCCAGGGCTTTTGGGTGGTCTCCAGTGAGCCTGGAGCATGAGAGCAAACAGAAGTCTGTCCTGCTGTTGCTGACTTTTTACAATAAAATAATAAGAAAAAAGGTACTGAGATAAAGAAAAAGGAGCAATATGGATGAGGAATGCAACAGATGCTTGGAGAACCTCATTGTACCCAGCATAGATAGCTGGCTGGTAACTATAATGGGTTCAACTGCTGTTTGAAACTTCTGGGCTGGAAAGAAAAAATCTGAGGAAAACAGTGGACCCTTTTTGAGTAAAAACAGTATTCAATTTAAATCTGTAGACCTGGAAGCATTTAAGGTTGCAGGATGCATGAATTTTTTAAAAAATAGGATTTGTTTCTACTTTGTAAGATACAATTCTGATAGGCTGGAACACAGTATGAGTTTGTATTTTCCCTATTACTTTCCAACAGAACAATTTCATATGCAGCTCCAATTGCAAAATGCACAGTCAGATTTTTCTGAAGAGTAAGATTTCAGGAAGCTTGTATTCAACAACTTCAAGCAGTGTTAGTCTAATGTAAAACATTCTGTTTCCAAGATAAAAAAGCTGGAGACCTGGCCATGAGAAGATGAAGACCGTAGTGGCATCTGATTAGCTTAGCAAAAGAGAAAACACACAGTCCTATGGCGAGAGCCAGGCAATAAATATACCCAATATTGCAGACTAGTCTAACACGGGTTAATGCTTATATCTTTATAATCTTGCAAAACACATTTAGAGATGTACCCTTTGTGGTGTTTAAAATTATTTCCTCATTGTTTCTCTGTGAGAAATGCACACACATAAATTGTTTATGAAAGCTCATCTCTGACACCATTTATCCACTTTCCTTGAGATATCCAATTTGCCAAAACTGAAACCTTCCTTTATGGTATATGAGACGCTTCCTGACAAAATCCCCATTTAAGGGCTAGAGACGGGCTGTCTCTTGGGGACTGGTAATGAGATACAGAGCAGAGTTCTGCAAAAGTTCAAAAACAAAAGTATAAACCATGTGAATCACGCTTGGTTTCATGCCTTGCTGGAAAGAAACATTTCATGTTTCTGTGCAGAAATCAGACACAGCTTGTCATGTGGTCTGGTTTGGATATGAAATCAGACAAAACCTTGGGTTTTAGCAACATTTCCCTTTCAGAATGTAATTGTACAAAACTCAGACTGTAACTATCAGTGTATAAGGAGTTGCTGCAGAGCAGAGCAATGTATAACGAGGTGTATAAGCTGTTCTAATATCACTTGCAGCATCTCTCAGGTGTAAGTACTAACCCAGGGCACTTTTGTATCAGTGAGTGGAGCAGTATCTCAGGGTCTTGTGCAAAAGTTGTGTGCTATCTAAAACAAATTTCAGCTCTGGGCGACTCACACACTCTGAATGGGGCACAGGGGATGCTGTGGAAGGGCTGAATGCATCATCTGAGGACCCATTAGTACTGTACTGGTTTTGGATGGGATAGAGTTAATTTTCTTCATAGTAGCCCATATGGTGCCATGTTTCGGATTTGTGAACAAACCAGTGTTGATAACACAGGGATGTTTTAGCTATTGTTGAGCAGTGCTCGCACATTGTCAATGTCTTTTCTGCTTCTCACGCTGCCCCAGAAGGCTGGGGGTGCACAAAAAAATTGGGAGGGGACACAGCTGGGACAGCTGACACCAACTGACCAAAGGGATATCCCATGCCATATGACGTTGTGCTCAGCAATAAAAGATGGGGGAAGAAGGAGGAAGGGGGAATGTTCAGAGTGATGTTGTTTGTCTTCCCAAATAACCATTAGGTGTGATGAAGCCCTGCTTCTGGAAATGGCTAAACATGTGCCTGCCAATGGAAAGCAGTGAATGAAATCCTTATTTTGCTTTGCTTGTGTGCGCAGCTTTTGCTTTACCTATTAAAATGTCTTTATCTCATCCCACAAGTTTTTGCACTTTTACTCTTCCAATTCTCTCCCCCATCCCATTGGAGGGGAGGAGTGCACAAGCAGCTGGGTGGTGCTTAGCTGCTTACCGGGGTTAAACCACAACAAGTACATAAGGGCTGTAGGCTTCAGAATGTATGGGATGGAGAGTGGGCTGCTCTGGAGCAGCCCTACAGTCCTTTTGCAGGATTTTAAACACTAGTCCTACCTTCTCTGCATTTCCTAGTTTAGTAATCTGACATTTGCTGTGTTTTGGGGCTGAGACCTTGGATTACATCCAGCCCAGGTATACCAGTACAGAATGCTGGAAGTGCCCATGGACCCTTAAACTGAAATGACTTCACAACCCTGTTTCAGAGAGTAATCAGCATCTCTGCATGGGTTGGTTTTGGCAGGTTTGATGGGCACTTTCACCAGAAGTGACTCAGATGCTCATCTTGTGCATGTGAAAGGCCCTGCGAAACATGTTCTTTCTTAAGAAAGACATTAATGAATGTTCCCCCAATGTTGCTTCAGAGCCACTCCTCTTCAATGTTATATAGGATACATAATACTTTTTCCTGTGGCTTCCTGTAATAAGATATTACAAATGGAAGTAAAATTTATTTTCTCAGTGTCATGTCCTCAGTCTAGAAGATCCTACTTACACCCAGATAACTCCAGACCACCCCCTTTTCATCAGTCTAGTTACAGATTTAATTCAATTTCAATAGAAAAGAAAAAGAAAGATTTTGGGTTTAGGGAAAAGTAAACAAACTGAGGATACAGATCTTGGATGGAAGGAACAAAGCAGGAAGCAACATTAAAAAAATCACGTCTGCTTCCAAGACAGACCCAGACAATGCAACATACCTAGACACATGACTAGAAAAAACAAACCTCGCAGTTGGCTTGCAGTCAGACACCTGCTCTGAAATCCATGACTCAATGGATCATAGTTCATTAACCCACTCAAGCTATTTTCTAATTATTGTCACATTTTATTATTCAGAAACTTGGCCACTTCCCAAGAAAAAGGATCATCCTCCAAAAATGTCCACGAGTTCTATTGAGAGGAAAAGAAAAGAGGAACTTGGGGTAAACCCAAATTATGTTATAGTATTCACAGTAAAATCCCCAAAAGTGGACATGTCTACATTAATTATGAGATTCATCCTGAATGTGTAGTTCAGTGGGGAATGCTATCTGTGACCACAGAAAACCAAAAATCTCTTGACAGTTTTTTCGTCTCATGTTGTTCTTCAAGTATCTTAAGATAATTGAGAGAATTTTTGGTAACCAAAACAAAGAGTCCAGACTTTTTCTTGCCTTTTTCTGGGAAATGTTGTACCACCTATAGTCACTCACATCTCTTGTACTTTTGGTGTGAGGTATCATGGATCTAACTGTTAGTTTTAGAACACAATTGCTCAGGAATTCCCCCCTCTCTTTACCCGGTGGAACAGACCCATTACATTTCATACAAACTCTAAGATGTAAATACAATGTCTATGGAGAGAAAAAATCTTAGATCAGCATAGACATATCACCATCTTTCAGTGTTTAAAATGAAACCTCAGACAAATCTAAAACCTTATCCTAAGGTTGTTTTGCTTAGATTTTGCTCTAGAGATACCAAAATTCAGAATGACCACGTATTTCTAGGCTTTTAAGTTCCCTATATTGGGCACCTTGCCTACCACAAAGTACTTTGACTTGGGGAAGTAAGAATCTCACTGTCTGTAGGCTTCATCACCTATCAAAACTGTGTAGAAGTCTGAAACTTTGGCCAAGTCTCTGGAGTGGTCTGACTTGTTCATTGGATATCCAACGAACCATATCCAAGCACCCTGAAACTGTACTGCCAGCACTGAACCCAGTAAAAAGCATAAGAGCAGAGATAATTTCTTTCAAAAACACCACAAAAGGAGCGACTGCCTGTCTTTTATTCATTGGCCCAACATTTTAAATACTCGGCAAGAATTTGGGAGACGTGGGCTCATTTCCTCCTGCTGAAGGTAGACAGTTGTTTAGAGAAAGAGAGAAATCACAAAATGAGGAAGGTGAGTAAGAGCAAGGCTGACTGTAATAGAGAGGGCATGGAAATTTAATGGGTAGAACTGGACCCTACTCCATGGAATAGCCCAGAATTTTGCTGTATTCAGCAATGGGATAAAAGCAGTTAATCCAAGGTGTAGGGATCAGACCGACTTCTGAGAGAGTGTCCCAACGACTACGAGGCAAACCTTTTCTGTTTGAACTGCTCTTGACTACACAGCTTTTTCTTTGCATGCTATATACTGGTGCAGTTTGAAGTGGAAGGATGGGAGGCAGGCTAGGTGGCACTCTCCAGAGAAGAGAGAGATAGGAGTTTGGAGTCCCCTGGGCCAAGGCAGAAATGAAATTCACATTCCCTGCTTTCTGTGTTGTGGCTGTAAATGTCAGGTTAATTTTCAGTGCTCAGTGTCTCCAAACTAGTCAGATGCTTGCCTCTCTGGACACAGCCTGTCCTCCCAGCCCCTGAGGTGACAGGAGCACTTGCACTCCAGAGGGACGTAGGAGCTGAGATGTGGCAATTGTCAGCTGCTGGCTTGCTGTAAGTAGCCTCGTGCTCACCGTGTGGAATCACAGCACTGACTGTGGCACTGCTCGATTTAGATGATCCAGGTTCCTTGGCGGTGCTAGGAACTTGGTTTCAAGGCAACATGATGTGTCTATTAGATGCTCAAAGTAGGTAACTAAGTTCTGAATCTGGCCATTATCCTCTTAGGAGACAAGATTTTCCTCCAGAGCACCTCCAAGTTTATTGTAATCCATAGCACTGATTTTGTCCTATTTGATTAAACTAGAGAGATATAAAACCCTTAGAAACAGTGTTGTCATAAATTATCTTTCAATAAGATAGCATGACACTTTAAAAATGATCTGATAATGATCAGTGCATAGCTCACATTTTCTACTGATGAAGTTAATCTATGCTTAAGTAGCAAAAAATAACATTGAACTACGGCTGAGTACTCTAGAACTTGCGTTAAGAGAAAACATCAACTTAGTGACAGAAAACTCTTCCTTGCAGCTTCTAATTTAAAATAACAGAGATCTATGTAATTTTTTAAATTGTCTAATTGTGTCAGCATGCTTCACTAGCTGTGATAATTTTAGACTTCCATGCAGCCCAAAGTCTTATCAGTACACCTAAAGATGACTGTTGAGAATCTCTCAGGACAAAGAAGGAAATTAATCAGAAAGTTAACTTTTTTTTTTAAACTACTAGGCCTGTTCTAAAACAAGGTTAGAATATAATTAATCACTGTTAGTTGTAAATAAAACAATTTGGTCTTTTTTCGTAGTAGACATATTTTCACAACAATTTTTTTTAAAAGAGTTTTGAAAAAAAAATCACATCTGAGATTTGCTACTAAAAAGGAGAGAGATAAAATAGAAGTGTGGGATTGTTTATAGGAGGAAAAATAAAGTAGGCCAAATCTCAATGAGACTTGTATCAGTGAATCCTAGAGGCAGGATGGTACCCCATGATGGAGGAAGAACTCCATTTAGGATCTCCTCCCTTTTTATTTCATGGCAGCTTTCAGGGTACTGTCAAAATAACTGTTTTTTTATTACTTTCCAGAGAAAAGAACATATTCCCCTACTAGTGGAATTAATCACCTTTCTGGAATCTCCAGCTTTGAGAAGGGAAGGTTTTTGCAATTACCTTTGTTCAGCCGCAAAAGCTAGGCAGGACATATGTATTCTTATTTCAAGCTAAGCTTCCCTTTATATAATATTGGTCTTTATCCTGTAAAGTTTTGTTCTTTCTTTTTTTTTTTTTCTTTTTTTCTTTTTTGCCCCCCCATTCAGATAATTTCTCTGTCTCAGAGAGCAAACCCTGGCCTATCAGATTCTGCACAGTAATTTTAGATTTGTCAATAAAGATTTGTAGTTGTTGGAAGGGAAGAACTTAGCAACTGACCTTATTAAGTGTGTCATTATTTCTGAAGTGTGGTTTACTTTAAGGTAAGACAAATGGAAATGATTAAAGTAATATTTTATTGAATTTAGTAGAGGGGTGATATGAAAGAAGATAGTATGGAGATGATTAACTGAAAATCAGTCACTTCGTGTCAGAAATGAGTGGAATAATAAAAAATCCACAAAAACCTCTCTTACAATACATCTAGAAAGAGAAAAAAAATCTTACCATCAAAGAACATTAAGTATTACCTATTAGTATCTTTTACTAGGTCTTTTGGCCCAAGAGGATTGTCTCACCGGGGCTGGAGTTGTTGTAGGCTCTGGAAAAGGACAAAAGAAACCCCAACCAAAACGCTCTGAGCCATCAGTCAAAATAATCTAGGAGACACAAGTTCTCTGGCAAGGCACCATGCAATATTATGCATCTGCCCTGATTTTAGATGCAGTGTACAGTTATTCACCCCTAGAACATCATAGCTCCAACATTGTTCATGTCTGTTCTTTACCCTTCCACGGTGTAGCCAGGTGGGCTCATTCACAAGGGAGGAGGAGGAATTCACAAAGGCTCACAGGAGAACAGAAACAAGCCTTGTGTAGGATATGCTGCGGTAATTAAAAGAAAAACACAGAAAAACCTCTTTGCCTTAATAGTATGGGTCAATTTGTAAATTAAACTAAAGCTGCCTCTTGAGACCTACAGGAAAAAGAAAAAGAGTTTGGTCTCTGAAATGAGCCTAAGTAAGTCCAACAAACTTCATCTGATCTTTGCAAAGCCACTAAGTGTAAATTGCGAGTAAATGATGGACAAATCAATTCACTACAGCAGCATCCTCATGTTACTTAGCTACTTGTCAAAATACTAGCCTCTTGGGAAAGTATGTGTTCAACATGGGTGAGGATACATAGTCATTTGAAGCATATTTACCTAGAAAGGCAAATGGATGTTGCAAGAAAGCACTTGCATCTTTAGAAAAGTTTTGCTCTAGTACTACTGTCCCATACTGTCCTTAATGGTATTTTGTACAAAATGCACAAAAATATTTTTGACTTTGTCATTTTCAAAGGTTCCTCTGAATTCTGATTCTCGTATTTTATTGTTTACTTATTCTGCATAATATGACTTTCTTTGACTGAAACAAACAAAACTGGCTTTCTGACAAGTCCAGAAAGTTACTAATGTGCTATTTTTGCATTTTGCTTTTTCTCAATCAACAAATCCTTTTTTTTTTTTTTTTTGGGGGGGGGGGGGGGAGCGGGGAATACAAGTAATAGACCTCTGTGATGCTAATGTTTAGTATAAATGAAGAATTTGGCCAGAGAAGTTCTGCTTTTGGTGAAGAAGTGAGATAGATAGTATAACTTAGGAGAAATAATTCCTTGGAGTTTAATATGATCACTGGAAAGGAAGAAGAAATTTTGACTTGGACAGCTGAGAAGGTGAGTGTAGGCCTATGTTAGAAAACTCACAATTCAGCAGAAATTTATGATAAGCCTGTCTGGAAACTGAGTATTAAGTATTACTGTAATGTTATTAACTATTAAATGACATTTAGAGTATTATTTAAACAATAAGAAATTGATTTTAGGAAAAGTATGAGTCAGAATCACTATACAACTGGAAAAATGAGTTTCTGTTACAACTTGAGGGTTTTACTGAAAGGAACTTTAAGACAAGCTCTTGAAGATTATACCAACATTTGTTACTGAGAAGTGTATTTGCCATTTTTCACTCAGATTTACAACTAAAGGAGAATGTTAGAACTGCCATCAGTCTTTTGAGTAATAGCAATGGATAGGAGCCTTTTTTCCATCTCAGTTTGGTAATGAAGATGCAGCTGTTTCCTTTAGGTATAGAGCCTGAAACCATTGCTTTTTTTTTGTTTCTTCTTTTTTTTGTGTGTGTGCGTGCTATTATTTTGTGGACTTCCTTCTTGTACTGCTTGCTTGGAAACCCATACCTTGAGATCACAGGGAATGAAATAAGGCTCATTCCTTTTGAGCTCTCATTGTGCACTCATTTTTCATTAATACTGCTCAGGTTTACATCAAAACCTATAAGCAGAACTTCCTGGAGTGAATGCATAAAACAAAAATCTAGGAAACATAACAGTTCTGTGCTAGTTTGTGCAGCTAAGTTTTAGTGTCTAGATTGTTTAGAATACCTATTGGCAAGAATTGCGATAACCAGAAACAGTGCAAATACTCAAGCCAGGATTCCATGCTGTAACCCACAAAAAAGCAGCCGGTTTAACTGTCTCAGCACTTAACTTTCCTTCCTCAGTGCACCAGGACTGATTTGTTAATCATGTGAACATGCTGCAAAGTTCCTCTCTAGTTTTGTAGGCAGTTTGGGAAATGGACGATGGACATGTAGGACAGCTGAAGGAGTCTAAGCTTTACACTTTTTGATGAGTGATAGATGATATCTATTTGATTAAATTCTTTTTACATGTGTTGGATGTGAAAAATTTTGATTTGTTCGACAGATGTACAGAGCAATAGATAGATGCTTGCCATTGTTATAAATCAAAGATATAAAATATATAATTATGAGTTTATGAGTTGTAAGAGAAGCTACAATAAAAAAGGAATTTGTTCAAATAAATTGGATCTTGAGGACAGTGCATGTCATGAGATCAATAAACAGCATTTGTTAAGCAACTGTACTGCCGAAGAGACTGTCACAGAATTTTGGCTTCATCAAGCTCTTACTGGAAGTGTAGGCAAATGGATGAGGTAGAAGAGAGTAAATGTTAAAACATTAATGTAGCTAACTGGAAAAAATAATGCTACTAAAGTGTGTCTATATGAATTATAATTTAATCAAGATGTCATTTGTCCTCAATTATATAAAGATACTTATAAAAATACCTATGCTATGTCCACTGCAAGTTTATTACTTTTTAATGTGAATCCAATTGGCAGTCACATCCAGTTAAAGGATAAAAATATGCAAGATGGAAAGTCTTATTGAGAATATTAAGGTGTGTAGATCTGCACTTTTACATTTTTTACCATCCAAATCGCAGTGGAATGCAAGTCTTTGATGCCTGTTAGATCCACTTTTTATGAGACAGAATTTTTAATATTAGAAGTTGGATAGCACTACAGCAACTTCTGAATCCCAGTTGGTTGAGGGAAAAAAAAGAGAAAAGAAAAAAAGAAGAAGGGAAAAATAAAGAAAAAAGAAAAAAAAATGAGGAATTTAGTAAGGAAAATAATTGGAGCATACGTTAAATTCTCATCTCAGCCAGAGGTGTGTGGGCCCATTTTGGAACGTTTACATGTATTGGAAAAACGAATTTGTCTTTAGTGAATGTCCACAGTTGGAGAGAGCTGATAAATGTTTTCTTTATATGAACCTAGTAGTTGTAGTTGGCTGGTACATATTTCTATGCCATTTTGTCATTTCTTAAAAATCAAATTATGGGCATCAGATCTTTTTGTGTACATCACCTCCAGATTGTAATAGATTCCATATTGAGACTTCTGCATTCCTTATTTAGCACTGTATCCAAATTGTGAGGAAACTTGAACAACATGTGAGTCAGGAAACCAACAAGCAGGGGTTCAGTGGTTCAGTTCTGTTACCTAAACACGGGCAACCATGCCATTTGGGATTCTCTGGGGTATCAAAGACATTGATACCTGGCAAGTACATGCATGATCTATGGGAGACTCCAAGGACATCTCTGGGCAGCTGGTAGCCAAAAAGAAGACACCCTGCGGTATATCCACTTGTCACTTGCCAGGCAGCTGAATCTCATACCAAGAATGGAATTCAAGCTTTAGGTTCAGCAGCCCAAATTTAAGTTTCCACAGTGTAGGCATCCATGTGTGAGTTAGATGTCTATGCTCCCACTGGAATCAATGAAGATTTAATCTATCTTAAGAGCTATTCAGAGCAGCTAGAAATAGACAATTAGAGTTCAATTTATTCAACCACACTCAAGTGTCTGGTGCTTTTTGTAACATCTTACGGCATTTTGACAGGCCTCCAGCTGTCAGTTCAGAAAGGCAAGGTGTCTCATTGGTTCTACAATATGTCCAAGAGATCAGTATGGATCACACAGGACCCTGTGGCATCTCAAATGATGTTAGACCACCATGTGTGGACAATCAAGTCCTCACGTTTAACCAGCGTAATAGCTGTCTGGACCCTACTCATTGTAGTGTTTGATCCCCATTGACTATATGGGTGTTTAGACACTTTGCTTACGTGTTGACACCCTCATTTAAATGTTGAATTTGGAGCTGGATCCCATACGAGATTTTTTTTTAAACCATCACAGAACTGTGGTGCCCATGGCAGGCTTAGCTGCCGATCAAATAGGATGCATTTTTTTTGCACAGTACTATAGTCCAAGTTGTTTACATGTGAGTGAATTCCAAAACACTCACTAAATAGCAGATGTAACATGGCCATTTTCTCTAACTAACATGTCCTGGGAGTGCAGCTGAATGGGTTTTCTGCCTGGAACACAGCACAGCATTAACTGCAGCTATACAGTTTCGATCTGGAATTGATTTGCATCCATGTAGCCTGGAGTCTAGGCAGAGAGAGCTTGTGTTTGCCAGTAAAAGGTATGTGCATCCTTCGAAGATCTATATCTGCAGCTGTCCCCTTTGGGATTCTACCAACAGAGGTGAACAGAATAACCAAACAACCTTCTTCTGGCAAGATATTGTTTACTCTGCATAATAGCAATGAAGCTTTGCAAAATAGAGGGGACTAGAAAATAGTCTGTATTTTACTTCTTTATCTCAGGGTTTGCCACCTCCTCTTGAAAAACTGAAATGGCTCAACTTTCTCACTAGTAAGGTATCTGTGCCTGCCTGAGAAGTTTCTGAATTACCATTTCTCAGGTGCTAGAAAGAAAGAATTTTTATCCTGCCTGAATTCTTTATTTTCAGCTCCTGTATTTTGGACTGGTTGAGTAGGGTCACCCAATCTCCCCCTGAGGGAATGACTCTATCCGCTCAAAGAGGGCCTCACCTTGACATCATTTTGCTTTCTGCTTCGGCTCTATCTGTTACCCAGTGATGCAGACATCTCGAATGAACACAAGTGACTCAACTGCCACCATGACTGCTCACATACATAGTCTTGCTTAAATTCTGCAGAGTAGAAGATATAGACTGTCACTTTGATCAACAATCGCCTTTTTTGTTAGTCCCCAGCACAATAACCATGACTGAAAATTCTGAGCATTAACGCAAATTACTAGTCATAGTACTGTTAAAATTACTATTGCTGCTAATTACAACTGCTACCAACTGAACTTCATTTTACTAAGCTAAACTAACTAAAAAGTTTTTAATTACAACAAAATCAGCTTTAGATTGCCAGATGTTTTAGATAAAACCCATATTTTTTTACAAAAATAACTATTTTTTGAAATATGGTCCCTTAGCAAGAAAGGCTTTTTTCCCTTTTAAAAACATTTGAACTGAAATTTTTTATCGGGTGTACTGTGTATCATCGACAAAAAAGGGAAGCAGGATGGATGGTCACTGCAGCAGACAAGAGTTACTATTCTCATTCATAGTCACCAAATAAGCTTCTGCGTTATCCTGGTGAACTGTATTTACTTTCATGGGTGATGAGGAAAAATATACCTTAGCACACTGAAACTCACTGTAGCTGTATGCTGATTCATAATTACTGAGGCAAATGCTGAAATATCTAAATAAACTCACACTGAACAAAATTACTATAAGAGGAAGACGTGCATACAAATGTTCATCTTCATTAACACTGAGGTGAAAATAGGCAACGTGCCAGCTTAGTACATGGGTATTAAGGTCAGATCATAATCTTTTCCAATAATGGCTACAGGTACCTTAATTAATTGTAAAATTACAGTGGGATTCCTGTGATGGTGCATATCACATTTTCATGAATACCACATTCATTCTTGTTGGTTTATCAAAATAATAGCTGCATTAATAAGGACTGGTCATTTGTTTCAAAGTGATCCTGTCAGCTAACACATGGAAAATCCTTATTCATTCCTTCCCTGTTCATTGTATTAACATTATTCATGCTGAACCCTGCTGGCATGCATGTGACAGAGTATGGAATTTGAGAATACTTTGGCATTGAGCAGCACCCAATTATCGGAAATTATTAACATTAACAGAAATGGCTCTAATCCTCGCTTTTTCAGCAAAGAATACGTTGCCTCAGTTCTAGCCACATGATCGCTCTTTTAGCCTTCCCATTCTCTTTGTTGATTAAAACCAAAGCACAAGTGGGTGAATTTTTTTCCTCCCCCCCCAGTATCCTGATAGCTGACTAAATTAACACTGCCCTCTGATCACCAAATGAATGGTCTTTGTGGGACCAAAACATGGGTGATCAAACGGAGCGTCCGCCTGGTTTGACAGGTATGGAGTTGAGTTGCACATGTGCCTCTCCTGTACCTGACATCAGCAGCAGGAGGGGTGGAGAAGTCCAGGGAGTTAGTGCATTTACAGTTGTTACCAGGGAAACAAGAAAAATTGCAGACGTTCTGTATTATATGTAATATGATCTGAACCTGGCTGTATCGCAGCAACATTTGGCTAATATAGCAATGTACTGTGCAATAGTAGCAAAAAATTCCAGTATTTTTATGGCTGTAGCAGGGACCTCTCTTATGTAAAACATTAGTCATTAGAATTTAAATTAGACTTAAAAGAGAATATAAATGGAAATACCATGCTCAGCTATCTCCTCAGAAAAAATGGTCCTACACTGAATTTCCATTGCAACTTCATTCATCTTCCCAGCTTTGAATGGCCAGCAATGCAGATGGTGCTTTGTTCTCCAACAGCTTGCCTTCCACTAGGGTCCCACCTTCTCCTCACTCTATGAAGCCTAAATTTCTACTTGGTATTACACGATTCTCAACAATTTCTTACCAATTTAGACCCTCCTCTTCCCTCTGACAGAGGGCAGATGCACAAATAGCTTGCAAAAAAAAAAAAATTAGGCTATAAAAATATCTGAAGATAAGTTTGGAATTGAATTTAAGATGTGGTAGAATAAAAGCAACTAATGCAACCTCAGTCTTGCCTTGTGTGGTGTTATAGTGCTACCTGGTATCACTCAGGCAGCAGATAGTAAAGAAGAAAAGGAGCAGGTGTACAGAGTGAAGCAATTGGTGCTGAAGGACGGACGTCCATGCTGCATAAAGTTTGGAAAGCTTTAACTTGGACTAAGTCTGTGAACTGACTAAGTCAGCCCTGTGAACTAAATGCCTATTAACGGTTAGACCACATTAGACGTGTTCCTGGACTGCGTCCCTCGGTTTAGTTTCATCTGATGCTGTTTTGGCACTCTGAGATATTCTATGGTACAAACCAAAGTACAGCAAGTGGGGAAAGCCTTGAGATTTTTGGTTGAGAGACAGACTCCAGATCTGAATTGAAATGCTAATGTAGATGCACCCAAAGTAACCCATAATCTTAGTAAGCCAGTGAAAAAGCACAAAAAGATATTCTGCCACTTCTCACATTCATCTATCCTTTCTGCTGTCCCTTCTCTTCGGCAAAAGTGGTGTGGATGATGGTATATTTCAATGGCGTTATCTTGTGCTCAGAATAACTAAAGCAACATATTTCTTATGTCTCGTAGCTGCAGAATGTCTCTTCATTTTAAGCTTTGCTTTATCTTGGTTACTTCTTTAATGTTTTGGGTTTGGTTTTTTGTTTTGTTTTGGTTTGGTTTTTTTTTTTCATCAAAATTGTTTTAGGCTGAAGGACAAAATTATTTCCCAGCTGTCTGAATCAGAGATCTTTTTAGATCCATCACACATATCTCTATAATTTAAGCTGAAGCAATAACTGGTGAAAATAGAAAGCTGTTACTCTCTCTGAGTTATAACTACTTTCTCAGTGCCTTACGCCAAGCCTTTGTTACATGTCAAAGGAACATGAAAAACCATGAATCTCAGCTTTATTTTTGTAGCCTCTTTGCTGTAGAGAGCAGTCAAGTATGTACACTTATTTGATACATTCATTCTGAGTGGGAGACACAGGCTCCAAAGTTACCACCAGAAAAGAGACCCTTAGCAGCTCCATAGCTGTCTTATTTTGTAAAGTAAGTGTAGGATACTAATGGGCCCTGCACTTCAGAGGTGTGAAACAATGAAGTGCGTACGCTTATCCCTGATCAGTAAGAAAGCAGGGTCAAAGGTACCTCCTAGCTCCCTTCCCATTTCACTAGTTTTGAAGCAACAAAATGACCACTCCTGAAAGGACCCGTGAATTTTTGTTTTTAGGTGGTTGCTGTGTAGTCAAGTGAAGGCTCGGACACAAGGATTTGGGGCTGGAGCCTGGTCAGTGTGGGTTTAGAGAGAAGAAGTGTCTAACAAGCCCTAATACAGGTATACAGCTGCAGTATATAAACTGATATATATCAGTTTTAAAAGTCTATAATATAATCAAATCCAGTTGGCTTTCAAGGTGACAACAGAAGAAAATGTTTTCTGCAATATTTATGCTAACTTTCATCTTCCAACTAGCGCTCTCCAGAAAAAGAAATGGAAAATGAATTTAACGTTGGCAAAACTATCGGCAATTCCCTACCTTTGTTCTTATAAATGGTTTTCACTCGTGTTCTAGGGTAACTGAACCTTTGTGAGAGGAAATCATGAAAAACTGTAACCAGTTACATTTGCAGAATTATTAGCAAGAGAAAGCAGACTAGAAGTAAAAAGCCATAGACCTGCTCTGCACCCAAGTACTAACTGGCATTTCTATTTCTGTCCAGTGAGTTGAGGGTGGCTTACAAATTTTAAGGCATTAAACTTTAGCACCATCACAGCAGTAGCTCTGACAGGGACGTTGCAGGGGAGCACGGACCGCTGGTGCTGTAATTCGTTGGGAGTGCTGGGATGGGAGCTCGCCACACCTGACTTCCATCTCCTCTCTGCCAGCCTCCCTTCTGCCTTGATTGCGGGCTCGGCTCACAAAGTGCATTAAACATAAACACCGTTCAAATCATCCCCGTTCCCTCTGACTGACAGCAGCACTTTGTCAGCGTCAGCAGCTCCCTGCGCTGGCTTCACAGGGGGGTGTGATAAAGAGGATGTATGGAAGCACATTTTAATTACAGGCATTTTTACTTGAGGAGAAGAGTAAACAGATGAAAAATCTAGAAGTGTGACAGATCTACATAATTAATTGGGGCCTCAACGAGACTGCCACTGGGTTGCTGGCAGTCACTGGGCTTAGTAGCAAATTGAGGATGAGGAGGGGGAAAGGAATAGGCACCCAGAGCCTCAGATTATATGTTTTAATTGAGAGCATATTAAAAACATCTCTACCATACTTGGTCATCTCACCAAGATGCATGTTCATTGAAAAATATAAATAAAAAATTAAAACTGTTTAATTATTTTCTTTCAAAATGAAAGTAATAAAGAACCCCTCTGAAAGATTTTTTATCAGCTTCCAAAAAAGCCTTAGAAAAGATATCCCCCCCTTCCCCTTTTTAAATGGAATTTGTAATCTAACGAGGAAATTATTTATGAAGTATTTGCTCTGCACCTGAAAATACCTCCAGTGAAATTATGTTTGGCAACCTGAAGCACTTTGAAGTCAATGGAGTGGCAATAAAAATTAGGCCTTCATTAAAGAGCAATGCCTTTTCTCCAGCAAACTGGCACTGCCTCAAGAGGTCAAACTCTGGGAAGGCCACAGATCTCTGCCCAAGCCGTGCCTGTGCACCACACATGGAAGCAATTTTGCCCATATTCTCTGCTGCTCTTTATGAATTTCTCCTTCGCCTTCCCCCCTCTCCACCCTTTTTTCAGGCTTCCTTCTACAGCTTTCATGTTGCATTTAGGAAATTAACAGTAACTGTCAAATTACTCTGCAAATAGGAGAATATAAGTTTGGAAGGAGTAGAACTTGCCTTTTGCCCTAGGGCCAAGTCAGTGGAAGAGCAACAAAGGGATCCTTGAGAAGTGTTTGGATAGACTGTTTTAGCAAGCCAGGCTCTTATTTTATCAAGTGCACACAATTTTTCCATTGGAAATTTTTCCCCCCTTCCTGTAAATTATTCCTTCCCCTTGTGCACCCCACTTGCTGCATGGACTGGGAAAGGTACTGGGAATGATTATAGCCTCTAAGCACCGGTGGGGTGGGTATTAACCCTTGGAGAGAGATGGAAGAGGTTTGGAAGTGGGGGTTCTTTGTGGGATTATGTACAAAAGGTGCAGTTTGGTTTGAAAAAAAAAAAAACACTTCTCGTGTGCTTACAAAGATTACTTAAAGGGGAGAGTAGTTACTTTAATTAAATACTGAAATCTTTTGGAAAAAAAGTGAGAGAAGAAAGCTCAGAGGAATTGTAATCTATGGAGATGTAAGCTAATTACTTAATCACTTGCATTTGTAAATCTTATTATTGGAAAAGAAATTACTGTAGTGATTGAATTACAGATATTTATCTGCTAATAGCCCTGATTAACTAGTGATGCTAATCTGTCATTCTGAAAGCCAATATTAACGGCATCAATCTCACAGAACAATAAACATTTTATATGAAAGAAAACTTTGTCCGTGCAGAGTCCAGATGTGCAAAGGGAATGTGGGATGTGTGAGATTCTGGAAGCAGTTTGCTGGACCAAAACAGCTGACGCTCTCAAAATGAGTTGTTTTGGCCCATTAACCCGTTGTCAGGCACAAAGAGTTACTTAGTTATGAACAAGTACTGTCTTATACTGCAAAAGCAATTTAGTTAGCAGCACTTCTAGAATAAATAAATAAATCCCAGG
This sequence comes from Platalea leucorodia, assembly GCF_965183815.1. Taxonomy (NCBI): domain Eukaryota; kingdom Metazoa; phylum Chordata; class Aves; order Pelecaniformes; family Threskiornithidae; genus Platalea; species Platalea leucorodia. The sequence goes on from NC_138824.1 coordinate 74,874,467, forward strand.
CTTAATTTATTACCAGAAAGTTATTAGGAGTAGGGCAGGTAGGCCAGAGAGAGTTGTTACTAAGTCTTGCTTGCAGGTCCTGCAAAGAAAAGGTAGCTGATAGAAGCCAAAGAGAAGTATAATTTATTTATTTTTAACAGATACCTGACTGATGCTATTGATTTTCACTTTGGCTAAATAAACTTTTTCTTTTTAATCAGTGTTTCTTACCACAAGGGAAAGTGATGAAAAGTGGAAAGACCAGTACCTTAATTTCCTCTCCATGTTGCAGGGCAGGTTTTACAGGGAAATGAAACTCCAGCAAATAAACCCAAGTTAGAGCTTCAGAGGAAATTTGCTGTGAAGCGGACAATGGCAAAGTACCCAGAGAAGATCAAGTTTCCTATTTAAGCTGTTCAAGAAGTACTGCAGAAAAAAAAAAGAAAAGAAAGAAATGAAACAATTGCTGTAAGTGCTCGCCTTACAGAGCTCCTATCTCAAATATAACTGGAATCTACCAATGTAATCTTTATGATGACCAGATGTTACTATTTCTGGGAATGTCCTGAGTTTTCAAGGGCTGCTCCAGTTTCCTGACTGATTATATTGAAACCGGTGTTTGCCTCGGTTACAATAAAATCTGCCAGCTGGCTCATCTCATCCTATCAGTGCCTCCCACTGCAATCTCCTTTATCCCAACGATTTAAAGCAACCTTTCTTTGTATAGAAACCACTACAACAGTCTTTAAAACAAGAATTGAGACCTTTTGATTAAATTGTGTTGGGGATTGCTCGTGAAGGAAAAGAGAGTACGGAAGGCAAGAGAGGACTATGGCATAGTGTTCCTTGTGCTGCATGCAAAGATAAGGATCTACTGATAGTTTCAGACCAGGAAGAGTAAGTAAATGCATTCACTTTGGCATGTCTCCCAACAAGTCCTTTTTTTCCCCCCAAGATTTTGTGTGGTTAGTTTTAGTGGATTTTCTTTTTTTTTCCTTTTCTTTTTCCCCCCAAGAGTGATAGAGATTTTGCTAGAACTATCAAGTCAGATGCAATTGAGCATACACAATAGGTCTGAGAGGCTGCCACACATCCAGAAGTCCCATATGAGTCTACACAACCCGTGCAATGTAGTTCCATGGTATGAGCTCAGCAAATCTTTTCAGAAAACACCAGACTCACGGCATCAGTCTTTGAACATCTGTGAATGATGTTGCCTATAGAGCAGTCCCAGGTAGCACCCGACATGCTGCAGATGCTCCCTGAGATGAACGTGTGCCTGTGCAGTAAGTTTGAAATGTCTTGGACAGTACGGGCTTTATGGTCTGAGTGTAGGCAACTTGTCCAGTGCATGCACCAGTATTTCAGTGAGGGAAATATTTAGTGGATGTCCAGGTTTTAAAGGTTTTTCTTCTAATAGCAAAACCAAACAAATGAAAAAGAAGAAAGAGCAATATAAAAGATTCGAGACATCCCACATTCAGAGCCAGACCTTTTGAGGAGCAGAACATCGCTAATATTCTGATGTGCTCGATAATGCAGAATGCTTCCATGGATAAACAGAGATTACTGTGTATTTGCTCCCTCTGCACTTTTGAACTAAATGTGACATGCACCTATGCAGTTAGGAACATGGGAGAAGAAAATACACAGCTGCCTGCTTCCATTGCTCCAGCCATAGATGAAGTTGATAGCTTTGAGACCCAGAAACCCTAGATGTTATATAAACTGATTTGGTTTAATACAAGTGCCTGTGTTGGCAGCTCAAGATGTTCTGGATATCACCAGGAGCCTGAGACATGCTCAGGGGTCAAATGGCGTGGGGCTTTCTGGAGACCTGTGTCCTGCAACAGCAGGCAAAGACCAGGTCTGGGAGACTCCTCCCGTACCTGACAAACATTTGTTCTGGGGCCATCACAGCAGGAAATCTCCTAGGGAAGAGAAGACTGTGTTTTCAGGTAATGTAGCAATGTGCTCAATTTCTGACTATGTAGACTGGGAAGTGGAATAGAGGGGGCCCTCCAGTTTCCTGTCAGTTTTCTTTTCCAGAAACCCAGGAAATGCAGAAAACCCCATGAACAAGGAGTGATATTGAGTGGCTACTGAGAAATGGTTTTTTTTTGCAGGAGGGAGAGACTAGGGAGTTACTTCCCTAACAAAAAGAGTGCCTTGTATGTAAAGATTCTTACCGCAAGGAAGAGGATCCCAACGCCAGGGTCGACTGACTGGATGCAATGGCAAATAATTTATCATTGGCAGTGGTGCCTTGATTATACAAAAAGATTCAAATGAAAGTGACCTTCTATTTTTTTCCTCTTACTGGAATTCTTCTCCAGTGAAGAATTTAAAATAATATTAGAATATTTTCCCCTTTCTGGTAACCACCCTGACTTCTTGGGATCCAACAGATGATAAAGGGAGCTAGAAGTTTTCAGACAGTCTCTGGAAGCATTGAAATACTTAAAAAATGAAAAGACATAATTCGCATAACATTTCTGAAGCCTGAAGTGCTCTAAAAGAGAAACAAAATGTTTTCTCAAAAATAAGTACACATATTAAATAGGTAGAGTAGAAAGGTTTGTTTGTTGCCAGACTTTTGGTGTCTGATATAAGTAAGTTACCACGGAAGAAAACTCAACACTCTAAACCTGAGTTCTGGTATGAAAGCACAGGGAGCTCTAGTATCTAATTTTCCACTCACTTAAAAAAATCATTTTAGGCATTTTGAGCCAAGATCTTTTGAAGTTCCCTTAACTGAGTTGTTGTTGGTTTACACTTTGATTTCAATCATGCAAGGGCAGAGAAAGGCCCATTCTTTATTTTTTCTGAAATATTTTAAACAAAATGTCTGTTTTTATAAAGCATTAATGGTAAATGGTCAAAATGGGAAAAAAAATCTTTTATAACTTACTTAGGCCCTTCATTTTCCTTTCCAAGTGTTTTGTCTTGCGTATTTTCTTTTCTGTGGTTGTACTAATTATGGTATAGTTATATGTATATAAGTAGTGTTATCCTTCTGGTAGTAAAAATGGCAATTATGACAAAGCAAAAAAGCCTTGTCCTGCTTTCAGTTTGTCTTGTCTCTTTTGACTGGGAGCTCTGCAAGGCACTTTCTTAGTCTATGATGTTTACCAAGTAGGGATACAACATGATCCTGCTGTCAGTGGGAGCTGCGGGAATTCTGTAATTACCTCTAATGTTCCCATTTTCCTGGTAAGGGAGCGGGAACAATCTGTTAGGGCCAGGCGCACATCTTGTCTCTTCTGAACACTAAGAAACTGAGAATGCTTCATCCTTCTGCAGTCCTCTTTAAAAAAAGTTATATTTTTTAAAAGAAATACATTTTTTCAGTTTTAGGGGCGATAATACTGCATCACCACTAGAGACGATGATAGACAAGTATTGAGGAAAGGGACGAAAGCCTGGTCTTCTAATTGATATGGTATGTGCAGCAGGAACTCCTATTAGAGTTGAAATATTTGGGCATAAAAGAGGTACATCAGTTTTTATCTAAGCCTAAGTTTTGCTTCCTTTCTGAAAGAAGTATATCTTTCTATCAATAGGGCACAAATTCCAAGGAGCTTTACAAAACATTATCAATATGTATTATGATGCCCAAATGCAAACCTGTAGTCAATCTGTTTGGACAACAGCTCTGATGATATCCTTCTCTTTGAATAAACAGGTCTAATAACATCCCGTTAAACAAATGATTTTCCACACACTCTAGGAACTCTAACTACCCAGACAGTAGCTTGAGCGGCCTTGTACACACAAATAGTATATTCTGAGCTATAAAAATATTGTGAATTCATTTGTGAGAATAAAATCATCACTGTGCAAAATATCAGAGGACAAAAATGTATTTCTGTCCATGTAGCCCCCAAGGTTGTGATCATAAGATGAACTTGCAGAAGTTATGATTTTGGTTTTGCAAACAGACCCATGAGATTTTGGTCAGTATACGTGATGTACCAAAATGTTTTCAGGTTTATAGCCTAATCTGGGGAAAGATGAATCTTTCTAAATCTTCTGGATCTGGATGAAGAACAACAGCAAGTGTGAAGGGGAAGCATGAGACGAGACTGGAGTCACAACCATCACCATTACCTGAATGTTTGTGCTCAAGATGTTTCTTATTTATTATTTGCAAGAGTTGTAGAACTGTCTCAGAAACAAGATGTTTGGTATCGCCACATCAGCACTCTGTCACTCAGTTATAAGACTGTCAGTGGTCTTGTCTAATGAATTTGAACACTTTGACTTGCTTGGGTGACTTGCCCAGTTACAGAGATAACTCTTGGCAACTCAGATGTGGGTGCAGTTCCTCTGTCCCAGCTAGCTGCCCATTCCCCCCCCAAGACATCAGTATTTTCCCTGCCACACTGGGGTATTCCTCCCCCAACAGGGTGGCACGACCAAGCACAGCAGAACAAGGAAGGCAGACCTTGCAGAGCACCCTGTTGTCAAAGGTTTGTAACAGGAAGCTTCTTATGGAAACCTACATGAGTTGATATTTGGTAGAAAAACAGCCTGGAAAGCTTATTCTGGGATCTGAATGAGCGATGGCCTTCTGCCAAGTCAGAAAGAAGACCCTCAGCTCCCAGAAGTGTCATGAAGGGCGTTTTCCCTGGATGTGAGTAGAGCCAGAGGCTGGTGAGTGGGGTCACAGATTCTTTTCTTTTTTTATAAACAATAAAATAATTGTTTAGCTGTTAGTGAATGGATAATGTAAGCTGAAAATCTGAATCAAACTTAACCTGAAAAGTAACTGCTGAGAAGTATGAAGATAAAGCATGTAAATTCAAACACTGTTCATGCCTGATTTGGAGGAAGTTTCAACTCTCTCATGTGGGTATGTTACATGGGCATGATGGGGCATCCACTTTCTTTATCTTGTGAAAAGGGCCTAGACCTGTTCTGGAGGTAACTCCCAAAATGTAAATGTTGATTTAGAGGATGCTCTTTTCAGCCAGATATATTAGTCAAGTTTAATTTGCATACAAGAGCAGTTACAGCTATCATGACAAATCATGTTTAAGTGAGGTAAACTTTTCACAAAAAAAAAAAAATAAATAAAAATACGTACATCCCATAGCGTGGGTGTAGCTACAACTGCATAAAGATGTTCCAAGCCAATAATGTGCTATTCCTCTCCTTATCCAGAGACATTTTTATTCACCTAAAGTCTTGTTTCACTTACTTACAAATAACTGTCTCCAAGTTAGGAAGTGTGGATTGCACAGTTTTAACCACATTAGTACATTTTTTCTGAGCAATGTAAGAACTTATCCACAATCTCTTTTTCCCTCCTCTAGCAGCTTCACCTTCTGAATGGTTGGTCTGAAATGAATTAAGAGATTAATGAAGGAAAAAAAGATATATTTTTTCTATCATCTGAAAAAAAAACTGTTCCTGTGAGTAAATTGTTAACTACAGAAGATCTGCTTTCCTGTATCTACCAAATACTTCTATTTACCAAAATTTTACCAAATTTCCACAAATTTCAAATAGTGATGTTATATCAAAGTAGATTTTTCTCAACTTTCTCACATTTTCTAACTGCTTTTCAATGGCAAAGAATGTAATTTTTACTTCTTTTGGTTGCTCAGTAGAGAAAACTAAAACTAACAAAAAGTCACACTTCAGCTTACATTACAAACAAAACAGCATTTTCCCATAACGATTTTTAAAAACCCCTGGAAAGTAAAATATTTTTGTTTGTTGTGAAATAATTTCTCAATGTTATGAAACAGAATATCTAAAGAAACCCAGACAAAACCTCCTAACAGACTACAGAAATGCTATTGATTTAAAGTACAAATTAAACTCTTAAATAAAATACATGAAAGGAAATTAAGGACTTAGTAAAGAAAATAAGCAGTATACATAAAAAAGGCAGAAATACCTGTAGTTTTGTTCAATTTTGCTCATTTTGTACTGTTTGTGTTGAAAGGAATAAATGAATGTCAATGTATGCTTTCTTACTATGCTGTCAGTTTTTTCTAAGGAAAACCAGCAATACCAAAAGTAGTTTTTCATAAAAGCCTTGTGTTAGTTTGTGTAGGTATGTGTACTCCAGCCGAGTTATATTGCAAGCGAGATGTCTGCCATCCCAACATAGAGGCAAAGCCTTTAACTATGTAAATATAAATATATATGCGTAGTATATTGGGAAAGCAAAGATGCTGTAGTTGCACAGCTAAAGAGAGCACAGTTTTCCCATGGTATAATTCATTATTATTGTGAGTTTAGTTAAGTGGGAGGTCTATTTATGTGGTGGTTAAGGTGCCTGTCAAAAGGGCGCTTGGCACTTGCTCCTCCTTTGCGCTTTGAAGTTCACTTCCTACAGTAACATTTTCCAGTCATAACACCTCCTTCCTCACAGCTAAAAGTCAAGGCTGCTAGCCATCCCCCTGTGCTTCAAAATATAGAAACCATAATTCAGCCCTAAGGAAATGAACCAATTACAAGGAACTTGGTTTAACTTCCTGCTGTGGTAGACAAATGAAAGTATAGGCTACTATGAAAGTAAGCCTGAAAGCTTAAGAATTATGTGTAGGTATTGAGCAATTACAGTCAACTGGAACATGCCAAGGAACAAACCCAATCCCTTTCTCTAAGGACCAGTCACTGCACATAGCATCGGAGGATAACGAAACCATTATGTTTGCTGTACTCTAGACAGAGAGGTGTGTGTGAAATTTCCTGTTCTGGTTGTAGATTTTGGTGTTTTCATGGTAGTGGCATAAAGGACTAGTCTATAAATGGCAAAGAACGTGGGTCAAAAAAATCTTTTCATTTCTGCCAACAGAAAAACAGAGATATCCTGCAGAGCTTCATACACATAAATGGTATGGATATATTCACAATTAAAGGTTTACCCTAATAAGGAGTGAAGGTCTATAGTAGAAGTTAGGACACCTTGAATCATTGCTCATTGCTTGATGCCTGAAAAGTTAATACCTGCTCTGAAACCTGGGTAATATAGTAAATTCTATCAGTTAATAACATCAAAAGTTAATTACCTTCATTATTTCATGTTCTAATAATGCTGGTTTAGGAATAGTAGTCCAAGAATAAAAAGTAGACAAACCAGGTATCACTTCTCTCTACAAATTCTTCTCATTCATTGGCTGGAATTGCATCACATGTAATCCCACTACTATTAATATTTTTTTTTACATTTAAGAATTTTTCTTTGAAATTATGGATCATCTTTACCGCAAGAAATAAATAAGGTATACTTATTATATTATACTCAAGACAGATGAAAAATATGAACTCATCACCATGTCATACTATCTTACAAATCAGTTCAAAAAAAAAAAAGTTTTGAAAATCATTACAGTCAGCTTTTGACAGGCACTAATACAAATATTCAATTTATTTAACAAATATTTATGAAATAGCTAATGATACTAGCTAAACTGCTTTGTTAATGCTGCTTTGTGGTGAAAAAGATGTTTTAGGTATGACCAACTAGTGGTCAATAAACAATTTTGAAAACGTTTTTAAGTTAATAGATTGTATTACTTATTTCACTATTAGCTTTTGGGATGTCACTAATATAGTGTAGTAAACAATGCAGTGAATAATGTAAGCAGTGCATAACAAAATGCAATATAATGCTCTGGAAAGGAATTATTATGTTTTTGTGATTCCCATTTCTTGGGATTGTTTTTCATTCTAAAGCACAGAAAAATTAAACAACGAAGTGTCAGAATAAGGTGAAGTGGAAATTCCAAGCTTTGAGACATTCTACAAATACTGCAGAAAACTGGTAGACCTTCAGCCAAATATCTCCGACACAGGATTCCTGGTTTCTTGTTTACCGGATCAACAAGAAGCATTATTTCTTTCATCGGGATTTATGTAAAGCCCTTTAAGCTGAAACTATGCCATACAGGGTGATTGTACAATCCTTTGTCAGCTCTCACAAGTTAAATGAGGTCAGGGTCAGGCTGGGTTAGGATTGCACAGGAGGTCTCCAAAGAGAGCTCAGGATGCAGCAGGAAGTGGTCATGGTCACAGGGCAACAGGGCAGCCTCGGACTCTCCCTGGTCCAGGCGTGAAGCAGCGCCTCGGGTGTTTGGACCAGTCTGCAAACAGAGCTGCTGTCTTGACTTGGAGTGAAAGCCAACGTCCTGCCCCTGTAATGCCTGTATCCCACTGCATACTTGGCAAGCTTAAAAATATTAACACTACTGCCCTGGCCAAAAACTCATCTGGGACTGTAGTTATGCTGGCCAAATTAATTATCTGCTTTGACTAATTTAGGCAATTAGTTCAGTCTGCTTATTTGTTTGTTTGTTTGTTTGTTTTTTCACTATTTGTTTTCCAGACAAACCATGAACAAATATCAACTTTTTAAGAATGTTTCTGGTGAAAAGCTTTTGCAAACAATTTCTTTTTTTTTTTTTTTTTTTTTCAGTTGCAGTATGAGCCAGATTATGATGAGCTGTCCAATTTTCCAAAGAGCTCAGTGAACACATGCAGTGGAGGCTTTCAGTATCAGGTACTCATGATAGAAAAACTTCAATAAAAATACATTTCTAAGAAAAAGAAAACCAACCATGCCCAAACTGATTTTTTTTAGTCTGCAAAGCTGTAAACTTAGGGGACTGTGCTGTTTGTCCATCTCACTTGTCAGTCTCCCTAAATAATTTCTCAGCGTACTGGGCAGTTTTTATTAAACTAAAAAAAAAAAAAAAAAAAAAAAAGAGTAGGTGTCTCAAAGTTAATTACATTCTACAATTTTTAGGCACACCAGTGTCTTGTCAGAGGATGTTGTGGTTTAATCCCAGCCAGCAACTAAGCACCACAGAGCTGCTCTCTCACTCCCCCCTGCTGGGATGGGGGAGAGAATTGGAAGAGTAAAAGTGAGAAAACTCATGAGTTGAGATAAAGACAGTTTAATAGGCAAAGAAAAAGCTGTGCGTGCAAGCAAAGCAAAACAAGGAATTCATTCACTACTTCCCATCGGCAGGCAGGTGTTCAGCCATCTCCAGGAAAGCAGGGCTGCATCACATGTAATGGTTACTTGGGAAGACAAAACACCATCACTCTGAACGTCCCCCCCTTCCTTCTTCTTCCCCCAGCTTTTATTGCTGAGCATGACATAATCTGGTATGGCATAGCCCTTTGGCCAGTCGGGGTCAGCTGTCCTGGCTGTGCCCCCTCCCAGCTTCTTGTGCACCTGGCAGAGCATGGGAAGCTGAAAAGTCCTTGACTAGTATAAACACTACTTAGCAACAACTAAACCATCAGTGTGTTATCCACATTATTCTCATCCTAAATCAAAAACACAGCACTATGCCAGCTACTAGGAAGAAAATTAACTCTATCCCAGCTGAAACCAGGGCAGAAGAGATGGATCCAGAGCAGTACCTCCGCTGCCAGGTATGACTTAATAGGCACATAAGGACTGCTCAGCTGAATATCACAGGTTTATCTCCAGACTAGCCATCTCAGGGTTACCTCTTAACCAGGAAGCACACAGAAGGGAATGGAGATCATTGTAATCATCAGATGATTGATGGCTCAAAGAACATAAAACTACAGGAAAGGAGGCTGCCTTAATTCCAGTGGTCATAGAGTAACTTTACTTTTTATATGGAGGAAAAATACATCAAAAGCTGGCTTTGTTTCAGAAAATGTTGACATGCTATATGAGTAAATAAAAATTAAATTTATACATTGATTTTTTTTCATTTTTATATTGTCTGTGTTATTCATATGTTATTTCATAACCTGCTGTGCCTGTCCAGATCAAAACAGGAGTCAAAATGCCAAACATTTTCTGCTCAGTGAGAATGCTGTGTATCTATCTGGCTTTGTTTAAGTATCTGTTTTGCAAAGAAGAGTAGGACTGGGCAGGGAGTTGTTTGGTTATTGTTAATTTTATATTATCTTACCTTACACTATTTCATTTTATTCTTCCATGTGCATTTCATAGTGAAATAAGACAATTCTGAGATATATGTGTCCCTGATTTGTATTCTTCTTGCCAGATCCACACCCTCTGACCTTGTCTCTTGCAGCAATCTCCTTGTCCGTCTAGCTGTGCAATCTCACTGCAAGCCTCCAAAGACCTTTACCTCTACATCCCACCAACTTTGTGACCATGGGAAGCTGCCTCCAGCACTGCATCTGGACAAAGCCTGAAGCCAGGACCTGTGATTTACCCCATCCCTCACCAAGCTGGTTCCCTCCTTGCAGCCAGCAGTTTGCCTTGCATTTCCACCCTCCCAGGACCCCCAGGAGACCAGACGGAGCTGATCCTCCAGCAAGAAAACTCTCATGGAAGCCCTCTTTTGCTAGACAGTATTTTCGTGACAATGAAATGACAATGAAAGCAGCGACTGGGGCAATGTTGGAATAACAGCCATACAGAGTGGTGAGGCATCACCTCAAATTTAGCCTGATGTTTCAGAAGCTGTAGAGCTCCCCGTAGTGGGACGCTGGTCCCACACTTACCGCTTTCGTCTTGACGTTATCCTCATAGTTAAGGGTTTGGTAATGTAGCATCAAAGTTAGATGCCAGTAAAAAGGACAAAATCAGACATGTCTTGGCTTCACAAAATGTCTTATGGTACTGTGGTATCTCACTCTGTGAAAGCAATTTTTGTCCCATGAAGGAGAAAGGGCCTACTGAGGAAATATCTACAATGTGGCTGAGGAGCTTGTGATAATAGTGCAGTAACTATTGCTAGGAGTAAACATGAATAAATCTAGCCAATGATTGCAGTCTGTAAAAAACTTTCCCCACTCAGATAACTCTATCAGCACAGTTCCTCCTGGGTTCTGAAATATTTTTAAAGTAGAGTGTTGTCATTTTTTTAATTTTCAGTTTTCTTCCCTCCAAACTTTGCATGTCTCTCAGCTCCCATTAAACACAATCCATCTGACCAGTAACCCTACACATGTGGTAAAAAAAAAAAAAGGTAAAGAAAAAAAGGGGTCAGGGAAAGGTTGGTTGAATAGGCAATTAGTGGGAAATTTCATAAACAATAAGGGAAATGTGTTAGAGAGCAGCCTATTTTTTCTACATAAGTTTCCATTTCATCTCCAGGAATATTCTTTTCATGCATATTTAGTTTAAGAAAAAAAACACCATACATCTTTCAGGATATTTTTCATTCTTCATTTATGATACTATAAATGTTTAGGTAATAATGCTGGTATTGGAAACAAGTCAAATGAGTGCAATTCAAATTAGTGGGCAAGCTAGAGCAGAGTCTTTCATTTACAGTCCGCTTGATCAGACCACATTAAAATCAGCAAGACTTAAGCCTACTCTGTTTACAGCCCACAGGTTGTTATCTAGTTTCAAACCTTTCTGTTCAGAATTGTTAAGCCAGTGCTGTACTGCATGCAGCTCACCATTAATTGGAAGCTTGGATTCTAATGGCTGTTTTTTGGGGGCGGGAGCTGGAAATCCTGCAACCCACACCATGCCCTAAAATGTATTCATTTAATTTAAAACTTTTACATAAAATTACCAGTTATTTGAAAGTTAAACACTTAGTCACAGCGTTCTGTATCAGATGCTATGAATTTATTCACATCTAGATTTTAAATTACCTCCTTTCCATTTAATATGCCAATTTTACTAGGCTACCTGAAACATCATTTGCATAGAGTTATTACACCAGGAAAGAAAAAAATCCTCTCTTGTGTTCAGTGCCTTGTTTTTCTAATCCCCACAGACAGTGAGGAAGAAAGGCTGGCTTTACATTGCTTATTTCTTTTACTGCACCCATTGGCACTTGTCAATATTCCTTACCAGACAAAATGTACAAATATTCTCAGACATGTAACAGCTTCAGAAGTTTGCTGACACTTACATGTGGATGTACTGTAAATGTCTACACATTAATTAGTCGAAAAACAGGAATGTTTTGATGTTGCAAACCCACAAATGGAGCTCTACTAGCTGAGCTAATGAATCAGTTCCATGAAATGTTCGTACTTCTAAATCACTATCACATTTAATAAAATAAAAAATAATATAGGCAGCAGAGTACCTTCTTGTACTATTTAGTGGAAAAAAGTCACTGTATAACTAATGGAATCTTGTAAACATACACAGTTCCTTAGGGCTTTTCTGGGAGATGGAATAAGATATGCTTCCAATGTGCACTCTCCTGTTATTTTTCAACATGGGTTCAAACTGAAACACACACAAGATCTGGGGCCGTTCAGTACTGGACCTGTAGCTTTTCCTGTAGGTCAATGCCCTAATTTATACACATTCTGCAGGCTCTTGGTAATGGTATTCATTCTTATGCAGTTGTGCAAACGTATTGCCTTTCAGTTAGGCAGGACTCAGTCACGTCTACTTGCAGTCATTCTCATGTCACACTGAGTTAGAGTGACCACTAACAAATAAGAAACAATTGAGAATCATGCCAGTATTTTCTTTTCTTACCTGACAATTCCTCCTGAGGAGCCCTATGTGTTAGACCTGGCTAAATGTAATTTGAGTAACTGAGCTCTGCCTAGCCAGCTATCCCCGCAGTGATAACTCAGTGATGCACACTTCTCCACTCCTTGCCCTTGACTCTGAGCTGGACTTGTTTTGTGTGTCATTTCTTGAAATAAACAAACCAGTTCTGTTCTGGGAGGTCACTGAGATGACTTTTCCCACCACAGCCTGCTCAAGCTTTTAATCATGAAACCAAGTCTAGAAGATGGATGTTGTGGGGCATCTTAAAAATTTAGTCCATCAGATGTCTCAGTTGGGTACTGGACTGCATCAGGGCTCCCATCTAGCTTATGCACATGATCTTCCACCTTTCCAGAGAAAAGCAAGGCAGGAATAGTTGAGACTGGAAAGAAAAGGATAATTCTCTCTCTACACCCAGGATTCAGTTGAGACACAACAGGTGTGTACACATGGACTCATGATATCAGAAATGCTTCCATGTCCCATAATTCAAATAAAGTCTTAGAGATCAAGTACTTATGTTGAAATCCTGAATGGAGTGATACAGCCTTTGAGGGTATGGTGTATTTGAATTAATCTGAAAATGGATTTTTTAGTTTGCAAGAATGGTGCAATAAAGTAAAGGAAATGAGAAGGCTTTTATAAAAATAAAGGAAACAAGGAGAGAGTTCCACAAATTGGATGAAGACAGAGGTTTTCTTTAACCTGTAGGCTAACTGTAAAGTTTTAAACCTGGGGAGCTCTGGTAATGAAACACCCACTGCCATCCCATAATCTGCCTGGTGTTTGCATTCTTACCTGCTAGTGATCCAGTCCAATATGAGGTCAAAGACAGCAAAACTAGGAAAGGAAGTGTAGTCTTGTATTCAACAATTTTACTTTTTATATTTTAGGACTCCCTGTTTTCAATTTGCACACCATTTAATATCATGGCATATCATACAATTTGGAACAGCAAGTACTGAGGGTAAGCCACATGATAACACCTGACATTTAGATCATTTGCACAGAGGATGAACACGGAAATCTTCTCTCCCCTGACTTTAGATGTCTACATCTGACTGTGAGTGTCTACATACGACCTAATAATCCTGAACTCCCTCTCCAGTAATGAGAGAAACATGCTTTCCAGGGGTGACGGTTTTCACTAAATGTAGATGTCTACTTTGAGAAAAGATGAATCACATTCTAGAAATGTCTGTTTCTTTCTATTAACTATAAATAGACACACATTGATTAACCGAGATGTAGCATCTATGCTATAGATTCTGACATGCGGACAGTTGAATCCCATCCAAAAACTTAAGAGATGTTTACAAATAAAAGAAATATATTACACAAGTAATTGACAGTGAATATTACCACTCATCATCACACAAATCCTTCATCTTTTTCTCTGAAATATAAAGGAATCCTGTCTTTCTACACTGTTGTATTTTATGCGCTAGAATTTTAACCTTAGAGCAGTGGATAAATTTGTGTATGTTTAAACATGTTCTTCCTCCAAGACCTTTTGAACTGAGAGAAGAAAGAATCAAGACTTCACAGAATTAAAAAAACCCTAATGGCTGGCACACTTTATACTTGTATAATAATACCATCTGATTACTATCTAATTTTTAATAGCAAATACACGGACTTTAAATAATTTCTTCTCTGCACAAGAGTAGTGATATATTTGCATAATTCTTACACACTGCACGCAAGGCACCCTCTACCACTCTGGTTCCTCTCATTCATATCTCACAGGACATGGAAATCTACCTGGCCATACAAAATAAAAAAGGCATTAAGTGTGAGCGAGAAAGCTGACAGAAACTATGTATGGTATGTTTGCTAACTTTTTGTAATGTTCTTTACTAAAAACTCAGCCAAACTAAGGATAACTCATTTGCTCTTTACAGCATATAAAACTGTCACAAAATATACGTATGTTCTATGGGGCTTGACTGCAATTGCTGTGTGACTTGTGACTGGAATCCTTTTTTGTGACTACCCAGAATTTATTTCCATAAGCAGTTATGCTCTTTGATGCTCACTCCCCTAAACTACTTCATTGTCTATGATTGTTTCAGTGTTGATGCCCTGAGCATTTGCCTAGCTGGAATAAATAATTTCCATGGAAAACTTCTAGTGCCAAGCAGACTCTAAGAGAAATATGTAAAAACCAATAGCACAGCATTTGAGCCCTTATCTTTTCATTTTGACTGCCAAAATCCTGATCTTAAGTCATTGATAATCTACCATATAATAAAGGCCTGGAAAGTTTTCTTATAATTTCCTCTGTCATGAACAGGCGATAATATTTCCTTTGAAAAACTGTATTTAGGTCTCGTGTGTCCCATAAGCTCTCTTTTCCACAGACTACTATAATAAACAATAAACTTACCCATTCTGTCTCATTTTGTGCAGTTCGTAATTCTTTAAAACTTTCCATTTTGTCTGTTTTCTTTGGAACTTAGTTGGTTTTTTTTTGTTGTTGGGTTTTTTTGTTTTTTCCTGCTATCGCATGGTAGTAGGCATTAGACTGATACACTATTTTTTCTGTAGTGAATCTGATATGAGGTTCAACAAGGCTAAGTCCCAGGTCCTGCACTTGGGTCACAACAACCCCATGCAACGCTACAGGCTTGGGGAAGAGTGGATGGAAAGCAGCCCAGTGGAAAAGGACCTATGGGTGTTGGTCGATATCTGGCTGAATATGAGCCAGCAGTGTGCTCAGGTGGCCAAGAAGGCCAACAGCATCTTGGCTTGTATGAAGAATAGTGTAGTCAGCAGGACCAGGGAGGTGATAGTGCCCCTGTACTCGGCACTGGGGAGGTCGCACCTCAAATACTGTGTTCAGTTTTGGGCCCCTCACTACAAGAAAGACATTGAGGTGCTGGAGCATGTCCAAAGAAGGGCAAGGAAGCTGGTGAAGGGTCTGTAGCACTTGACACCGTCTCCCATAAGATCTTCATAGACAAGCTGCTGATTTATGGGCTGGGTGAGAACACAGTGCAGTGGATTAAAAAATGACTGAACAGCTAAGCTCAGAAGGTGGTGATCAGAGGCACAAAGTCTAGTTGGAGGCCAGCAACTAGCAGTATACCCCAAGAGACAATGCTGAATCCAATTCTGTTCAACATCTTCTTTAGTGATCTGGATGATGGGGTAGAGTGTAGCCTCAGCAAGTTTTCTGATGACACAAAACTGGGAGGAATGGCTGGTATGACAGAGGGTTGTGCTGCCATCCAGAGAGACCTTGACAGGCTGGAGAAAGGGGCTGACAAGCACCTCATGAGGTTCAACAAAGGGAAGTGCAAAGTCCTGCACCTGGGGAGGAACAACTTCATACACCAATGTATGCTGCGGGCAACCCAGCTGGGAGATAACTCAGCAGAAAACGTCCGGGGGATCCTGGTAGACACCAAGTTGAACATGAGCCAACAATGTGCCCTTGCTGCAAAGGAGGCCGATGGTATTCTGGGCTGCATTAGGTAAAGTATTGCCAGCAGGTCAGAGGAAGTGATATTTCTCCTAAGCTCTAGTGAGGCCACATCTGGAGTGCTGGGTCCAGTTCTGGGCTCCTCAGTACAAGAGAGACATGAACATACTGGAGAGTCCAGCAAAGGGTCACAAAGATGATTGACTGGAGCATCTCTCCTATGAGGAAAGGCTGAGAGAGTTGCAAATGTTTAGCCTGGGAGGAGAAATTCATTTTGGGGGAAACAAGAAGGAAGTCTTAAAGGCACAGGAGCAGGCCATCCCCATGTGCTGTAAGATGAGCAGGCAGGGGAGAAGACCGGCCTGGCTGAACAGAGAGCTTTGGCTGGAATTCAGGAAAAAAAGGAGAGCCTACCACCTTTGGAAGAAGGGGCAGGTGACTCAGGAGGACTACAAGGATGTTGTGAGGTTATGCAGGGAGAAGATTAGAAAGGCAAAAGCCCAGCTAGAACTTAAATGGGCCACCACCATTAAAGATAACAAAAAATATTTTTACAAATATATCAGCGACAAAAGGAGGGCCAGGGAGAATCTCCCTCCTTTGTTGGATGCAGAGGGAAACATTGCCACGAAGGATGAGGAGAAGGCTGAGGTATTTAATGCCTTCTTTACCTCAGTCTTTAATAGTCAGACTGGTCATCCTCGGGGTTTTCAGGTCCCTGAGCTGGGAGATGGAGATAGGATGCAGAGTGAAGACCCAGTTGTTGAAGAGGTGGCAGTCACTGACCTGCTCCTCCACCTGAATGCTCACAAGTCCATGGAGCCAGATGGGATCCACCCGAGGATACTGAGGGAGCTGGCAGAGGAGCTTGCCAAGCCACTCTCCATCATTTATCAGCAGTCCTGGTCCACCAGGGAGGTCCCAGAGGACTGGAAGTTAGCAAATGTGATGCCCCTCTACAAGAAGGGTCGGAAGGAGGATCCGGGGAACTACAGGCCTGTCAGCCTGAACTCGGTGCCAGGAAAGGTCATGGAACAACTCATCTTGGGTGCCATTACGTGGCACGTGTGGGACAACCAAGGCATCAGGCTCAGCCAGCATGGGTTTATGAAAGGGAGGTCCTGTTTCACTAACCTGGCCTCCTTCTATGACAAGGTGACCCGCTTAGTGGATGAGGGGAAGGCTGTGGATGTTGTCTACTTGGACTTTAGTAAGGCCTTTGACACTGTCTCCCACAGCATTCTCCTGGAGAAGCTGGCTGCTCACGGCTTGGATGGGTGCACTCTGCGCTGGGTTAAAAACTGGCTGGATGGCCGAGCCCAGAGAGTGGTGGTGAATGGAGTCAACTCCAGTTGGCGGCTGGTCACAAGTGGTGTTCCCCAGGGCTCAGTGTTGGGGCTGGTCCTGTTCAACATCTTCATTGATGATCTGGATGAGGGGATCGAGTGCACCCTCAGTGAGTTTGCAGATGACACCAAGTTGGGTGGAAGTGTCGATCTGCTGGAGGGGAGGAAGGCCCTGCAGAGGAACCTGGACAGGCTGGATTGTTGGGCCGGGGCCAACTGTATGAGATTCAACAAGGCTCAGTGCCGGGTCCTGCACTTGGGTCACAACAACCCCATGCAACGCTACAGGCTAGGGGAGGAGTGGCTGGAGAGCTGCCTGGCAGAAAAGGACATGGGGGTGCTGGTTGACAGCTGCCTGAACATGGACCAGCAGTGTGCTCAGGTGGCCAAGAGGGCCAATGGCATCCTGGCTTGTATCAGGAATAGTGTGGCCAGCAGGATTAGGGAAGTGATCATTCCCTTGTACTCAGCAATGGGGAGGCTGCATCTTGAATACTGTGTTCAGTTTTGGGCCCCTCACTGCAAGAAGGACATGGAGGTGCTGGAGCGTGTCCAGAGAAGGGCAACGAAGTTGGTGAAGGGTCTAGAGAACAAGTCTTATGAGGAGCGGCTGAGGGAGCTGGGGTTGTTTAGTCTGGAGAAGAGGAGGCTGAAGGGAGACCTTACTGCTCTCTACAACTACCTGACAGGAGATTGTAGCAAGGTGAGGATTGGTCTCTTCTGCCAAGTAACAAGTGATAGGACTAGAGGAAACGGCCTGAAGTTGTGCCAGGGGAGGTTTAGATTGTACATTAGGAAAAACTTCTTCACTGAAAGGGTTATCAAGCACTGGAGCAGGCTGCCCAGGGAAGTGGTTGAGTCACCGTCCCTGGAGGTATTTAAAAGAGGTGTTGATATGGTGCTTAGGGACATGTTTTAGTGGTGGACTTGGCAGTGTTAGGTTTACGGTTGGACTCGATGATCTTAAATGTCTTTTCCAACCTTAACGATTCTATGATTCTATGATTCTATGATTGATGTGTATAAATATCTGAAGGAATGGTGTAGAGAAGACAGGATCTTTTCATTGGTGCCCAGTGACAGGACCAGAGGCAATGGGCACAAACTGAAACACAGGAAGTTCCCTCTGAATATCAGGAAACGCTTTTTTACTTTCAGGGTCACCAAGCACAGGGACAGTTTTCCCAGAGAGGCTGTGGAGTCTGCATCCTTGGAAGTATACAAAATCATCTGGACATGGTCCTGGGCAGTCTGTTGTAGGTGGTCCTGCTTGAGCAGGAGAGTTTGACCAGATGAGTTCCACAGGTCCCTTCCAACCTCAGCCATCCTGTGATTCTGTGATTCTGTGAAATCAACATTTTAAATTCAGTGGCAATCCCATCAGTAACTTTTGTAAGATGTGCATTTTCCCAACAAAAGGTTTCCTACTAGGAAGAAGTGATTCAGAGAAATTTCAGTGTTTAACATGTTTTTTTTTTCATTTTTTTTAAAATCCCTGCCAAAAATCCTCATCCTTTTCCTCTGAAATTTAAACAGTTTGATTTGCTTGCTTTTTTGATTCTTTTATCTTTTAATACAAGGGTTGAAACAAAAATAAGTCAAGTATTTATTTTATAAAGAGTATTAAGGTCTTGATTGGCATTTTAATCTTTTTTTCAGGATTGATTGTCTTGAATGCATACAATAGAATTTTCAAGAAGTTATTATTGTATTATTAGTATTATTACCACCATTATTATAATTGTTAGCATTATTATCATTTTTATACTGTATTTAGATACTACATTTCGAGAAGAGGGCATAATATATTATTTTTGCATATCGTGTTTGAGAAAAATTTGGTCAGATGCATATTATCAAAGTCTAGATGCTATAGGTGCCTAATCCTCCCTTGTAGCCAACATGCAATATGTTAACTTCCAGTGCATATTCATTTCACTTATTTTAGATATTTATTTTAGAATGAGAAGAATCATTGCAATTCCCTAGAAGTGAAGAAAGATTAGGGAAAAGTAGAAGCTGCCATCCACAAAACCCAGCCAAAACAAACATAGACATGTTGTAGCCAAAGACTTGATCAGAAACAAGCCAAGACAGAGTAAACTTGACCAAATAGAGGACTTACTTACTTACTTAATAAAAATGAAATAGTACTAACAGGAGGAATCATAAACAGTACAGTGAAGCAGCCTTCTTCTTCCACTGAAGCCAAAATGAAGAAGTCACTTCCGTTCTTCTAATCCTTTTGTGATCTAGCACCATTTCAGAGAGTCTCTGTTAATTTGCTTTCTCTTCCTTTTCTCTCCTTCCCGTTGTACACTCAAAACACGTACTAATTTTCTAACCTGCACTTTATTCTTAAGTATCAAGCTCTGTTGACCTCTTAGAAATAATTAGAATTCCCTCACAGGATAATATAATGAATCTTACATTTGTCTTTCCCATCTCCAGTTTTCTATCTTAGCTTTAAAATATCAGATTTAATCCCATGCCAGTTTTACTGAAGGACCATCTGTAGATTCCCTTGGCCCTGGATCAGGCCTGGTGTGCTTGTCCAGCTTTAGAATATATTAGCAGTTACAGTGAATGTTGTCTCACCAAGTCATGAATTGACTCACCAAATTAATGCCCAGGGATTTTTTTTTTCTTTTGAGCTTTTTTTTTTCCAATTTTTTTTCCGTTTACTAAAAAAACTATTGGCCCTGTACTGTAGACAATAAATAAAAGCAAACCTGTTGTGTTGTATCCAAGTTGCTTATCTACTGTTTCAACTAACAATAGAAAGTATCACACTAGGGAAATCTATTGCCTCATCTGCGGAATCTATCCTGAAATTAAAAAATGATCTGTTGCTGCCTGAATTAAATAACAAAACCTAAACTTGCAAATTTTTGTGATACAGGAGAAATGCATTGAAGGAACTAATCTATAAAACTGAGGAAATAGCTTTAAGCCATCTCCTAAGTGGATTTGGTCTTTTTAATCTTGGAGGGGAAGCCTAGTATCTTCAGAATTCCCCTAGATCTACTCCTTATAATAGATTATGGGTTTTGATATGCATAATAGTACATTATTTAGGAACGAGAAAAGAACAAATAGATATCTGAGATTATTTAAAATTTATTTAGATGATTGCTAGTGAGGCTTGTGAGCCAACGAATTTCACCTGCATGGACTAAGCCAGGATTTTCAGAGTTTTTTTCTCTGTATTCTCTAGTTCTCTTAGCACAGTCCCAAGTGCGGCATTTGGGAATCTCCCCTTGCAACAAGAGTGGGAACCAGAAAGACAGCTCAAATCAGCTTAAAGCTGGACTTTGCAAAGGAAATGTGGTGAATGTAGAATGTGCTTGAAGAGAAATTAACTGGAAAAATTAAACACAAATAAGATGATGGGGAAGAAGCAAGGGACTGAGGTAAATCTTACCTTCTAACAGGTTACCAGTTAGTTTTAAACCAGAGAGGCACTTGCGATTATAGGTCGACTTTCAAAAATGGTGTTGAAATTTCTGACAAGTAAAAGGAAGAACTACAAAGATGTTTTGGTGACTGAAGAACAGGACCTTGAAAAACTTAAAGCATATGCTTTTAAATGAGCAACCAGGGGGAAGGTCAGGTGTGAACTTACAGAGGAGTAATTAATGGTTCATATACTAACTTGCTGTGAATTATTTATATGTCCACACTAACAAATGTTTCTGGTTTGTTTGTTTGTTTTCCATCAAGGAGCACTATATGTAATTGCTCAGAATATATATATACTTTTATGAGAAGAAATTTCTGAGGGTTGCAGTGAGAGAGAGACATGTGAGTGTCTGGCACTGGAGTCTCAGTTTGTATCAGAAGACCTAGCACTTCTGAAGCAGATCGCCCAGTTATCCTTGCTTACTCTGCTGCAGTGCACATCATGGCAGGGCCTTGGAGAGTACAAGCTGTTTTCCTTTTTAATGAAATTGAGTCAAAGAGGCTAATGGATCTTAGCAAACTGGACCTAGACCAGTCTGAAATGTGTGTGGAGCAGACATTGTCTAATCAACAGTTGCTCACTGATAGTTGGTGGAAACATAGTCAAAAAGCACGGTTTGTTCAAGGTTCAGTGAGACACATTCAGTTAGACAGTGGATATTTTGTTGCTGCTGCAGGCCAGGTAGATACACTGCAAATGAGATTTTTTGCATACTTCTATCTCATTTTGATGATTCTTGATGTCATTGTCCTTTCCTTTCTAGTTTCTTTACAATTATACCATTGCAGTCTGGTGTTTCATTTTTTTTGCTGTGGCTTACAGAATAATTTTCTGAGGAATTCAGGACTCCTTCATTGCCATAATGACATTTGTCTTCCTTTCTCTGTAAACTAATGACAACCTAGCTGTTCAGTGCACTTGCTCTGCTGCTTATCGTGTCAAACACGGCAACGAGCAGCAATTGCCTCTCTGGAACATGACTAGAACCCTCAAGGAGAACCGGAGGACTGCTAGAATGTTACAGTCTCTCACTATTATTTTAGATATGCTCTGGTGACCAAAATTGCATGCCTCAATTCTGCCCAGTTGCCTCACTGACCTACTTGAATAGCCTGATAGAGTTGTAAAACCATACTTAAAATGTCAACTACAATTTTCACAGCATGCACGCACCCTTCCACGAGAAAGATCACTGTTCAAAAATGATATTTTTTCATTGCTCAGGTTCCAGATTATGTTATTTCATAGTCCTGTAGGCCACAAGGAGATTTGAAAATTGGTCCAAACTGTGTACCAGTAACAATTTCTCACATTTTTTTTTTTCCTTAAATCAAAGTGTTTTGGCAAGTCATTTTGGTGACTATTTGTTAACCATGAAATTGTTTGAAATACCTAATTGTATCAGAAATTGGAATTTCAAAACATGAAGTATCTTAGGCCTGCACCCTACAAAAAACATATGTGCACAGTGTGAACACTTTGGCATTGCAAAATCTATAGGGTTAAGGAGTAAATTGGTTTGGCCCGAGTATGTAGGTGTAGTATTATTTCTGTTAGCTGATTAGCTAAATAATTGCTCTAATCAGGTGTCTAATGCTAATATTTGGTTTAAGTTCAAAATTCTCAGTCTCCAAATTTTTACTGGATTTACTAAAAAATTATATTTGCTGCAAACATTTCTTCTAGATAACTGCTGGTGGAATATCTGAGATGGAACTATCATGGAAAATGTGTCAGTGAATTTGTGAGGCTAGAAACAACCTCCAGATGATACCATGTTCTTTCAAAAGCGCTAAAGCTCCTTATATTTCCCATTGTTTTTTCTTTAAATAACAGGAACAAGCCTGAAGATGTTAAATGTTCTTATATTTCTGATTGATTTTTTAAAAATAACAGAAAAAAGCTCACAGATCTATTTTCCTTATGTTATTTTTAGCAATTATTTTGTCTTGTCATAATACGTATATCATCACTTAAATATTATTAAGAGAGTTAAACAAGCCGTAAAGGATCTTCTCCTTTTATTGCAGTGTTGTTGGGAACATGATCACACTAATAGCACTCGCACTATATTTATTTTAAGGAAAATATTATCAGACAGTATTATTGATGTGACTTAATAACAGAGAAAAGACATTACAAGTGCTGGATCAGATTTCTCATGAGAATAATCATTTCCTTATACCTAAAATAACTCTTTTTTCCCTTCTTCTTCTTCTTCAAAGCTTTGTACTTTAGAAAACAGAGCTGATATAGACCTCATCGATCCATCCAGGCTTCTGTTGCTATCTGTGCATGTCATCTGGCTTCTTAATATTCATGTAGCTTGTACACTTGCTTTGCGGTAAAATTCCTGTTTAACTACTCCAGGATGTTTAACTTCATGACTGAAACCTTATAGTAATCTATTATCATACAGGAAAAAAATTGGCATACTTGTGCTACTTAGGTATTTAAATTATATGTGTGCTTTTTTCATAAGTGGTGGTATTTTACAGTGCCATATGACTTGATGATGTACTGTACAGATCAAAGTAGATTTTGCAGCAACATATGAAAGAAATACAGCAAATAAGATGTATGAGGGATTTTATTTTAATAAATGCTTCTGCATTACTTCCTTTCGTACATACTAGGTTGGAGCATCTTTCATATAACTACCATTCTTAAGTAGCTATGTTTCCAGAGGGAGATATCTGGGCCATACTTCAGCAAAACATTTAAGATTTCATTTAACTAACTCCAAAATGGGAACTGTTCATGGACAGCTTCCTGAGTCCCCTAAATGTCAAGGTCCCATAGATATGAAGAAATCAACAATAATGCCAGGAAGCCATCCCAGAGAAGAGGAGATATAGAAGCAGAAATAGAATGGGAACTGTATGGTAACATATAAGTCAAACATTTAAAAAAATTAACAGCTTGGCACATTATTTTTCACTTGATAGAAATAGGGAAAGAATTGTCTGGTTAGCTGTGTCCTGTAAACTTGAAGACAAGAAGGCAGCATTTCAAAACACAATAGCTACAAATAAATTAATAGATCAGGAATAAATCGATTGCTGCACATAGACAGAAAAATTTGAAGTAGTGACATGGAAGAGGTGAAAGTGGTCACAAGGTACTTTGTTTCTGTGTTTGGAATTAAAGTGTTTGGAATGAAACCTGTGTCGTAGGAAGCACCTGAGGCACCACTTGACACTAAAATTAAATCTTTTCCAGTCAACACATCCAGAAAATATATTCCTTTGAACCTTCAGGAACTAGATAAGGAGCTCTCTAAACCAAAGAAGGGCTCAAATCAGCAATTTGAAGAAGGGCTAAAGGGCATCTCTTGATCTCTCACACCTTTTGAAGTAATGAAGTGTTAAGCATGTGCTGAATCACAGTGACACCTCTATAAACTGTAGTTAAAACTAAGCAGATTCTTAAATATTTTGTAAACTCATTCCTAGAAAGATTGCATTATGTAGGCAGTATGGTTTCCAAATTATGAACAAGGCATAACTTTGCCCTTAAAAACAACAAAAGCTGAAGTTAGAGCAAAAAGTGGTAGTACTGATAGATCAAAACTGAGGCTAGGAAAAAAAGAAAAAGGGACCAGGATTTGAATGACTATTGGCTTCATCTGTTCAAAATCATGACATGAATAAATGTTTACAAAGACACATTCTTTACCCTTCTCCTGGTTTATAAATAACAGCATATAAAATAAGTATTTTACTTCTTAATCAGGATTCTTAGCTAGTTTTGCAGTAACAGTGGTAGTGATTTTGGAGATGTGCCTGCATCCAAACATATCCAATTTTAGCAGATGCTTGGAAGCCGAAATCCCACATTCTCTTGCAGTTGTCTTTACCAGATCATAATATGTAACATACTTGTCACCTTAATCAGTTGCAAACATATCACATCAGCATTTACTGACCTACTTCACAACATGCTTCCTAAGAATCATGGATTATATATCCCATGAAAGTATAATAATGGTATGTATTCTGGCAGCTTGGTGAGTTTGGGAGCTCAAGAAGACTGAGATTCAGTTCCAGATTCAAGCACTGGCATTAGACTTAGTACAGAATAATAAATCTGGGAAGTTACTCAGCTGCTCAAAGATGCATGTCTATCTTAGGCAGAATGAAACATCCCTTCAGGCTCTGTTAGGTAGCTTGATGTCCATTAAAGGTAATGGGAGATTAGCCACTTAGATCACACATAGACGCATGCACTGGTGACTTCAGGGTTCAAGTGTGTGAATCTTGACCTGCTACAATCCAGGCAGGATCCTGTTCCATAAGCAATGGGCATGCCGGGCCACTTGAGATGCCTTAAGAGTATCAGAGAAATCTGCACAGATAGGCAGATATGATGCAAGACACGGAGACCTGCACCTTTCTGCAGATACAGATACTCCATAGCATCTGTTTAGCTGACTGAATCCTACTCTTTGTCTTCAATAAATTGGTTTAGCTCACATGGTCATCTCGGCTTTGTTACAACACTAATTTGGATTTCTATTCTCTGTCAGGCTGCCTCTTTCAAGGACTGTTGCAATTCACAGTGGGGTTCATTGCATCTAGCTTTAGCCTTATCCTCAAAGACATCCTTGGAGCTATTCAGAAATCGACTGGATGAGGCCCTGAGTAACCTTATCTAAGTTGGTGGTAAGCAGGAGGCTGGACCAGACAACCCCCAGGGGCCTTTTCCAAACTGTAGGACTCTATGGTTCTGCTTACATCTGAACCAGCTACCCTGGGCTGGTCTGACAGCCAGTGAATGGGTTCTCAGGGGGCACACATCTGACAAATGTAGGCACCAACTCCAGGGTGAGGTGAATTGCACCCTACATGTGCCTATTTCTTGCCACTGACCTTAAAGAGAGTGTATAGTGATGGACTCAGATGTAGACACCTACATTGAAGATCTCTACATCTGTCAGGTAAATCCCTCCCTCAATAAGTGTGAGATCTCTGTGTTCTCAAATTTGTTTGCCCTTGTCAGCAAGAAAAAAAAATCAATGTATTTCTAAGATAGAAGTATTTTAAATGCATTATTATTACATATATATTAATTTACTTATATAATTTATAATACCTTTATTATAGCTAAGACACGGGTAGACAGTGTCGTCACATAAAAGTGGTTTCCCTCAGAAATTAAGTTTAATAATGTAGTGGGGTGGCAAAGCCTAAGAAAATAGTGACAGAAACCATATTTAATGGTTAGCGAGAGAGACTTTTTTCCCAACTTTTATCCCCACTTGCTGTGTGACCATAGGCAAGGCATTGTGCCTCAGTTTATTCAAATGTAAAATGGTTATAATTAATATTCAGCATAATTAATGATTAAATGCCTTGAGAACATGTGATGAAACAAGCTCTAGAAGAGCATTTTTCTTCAACCTCTTTAAAACTGCCACATATTTTTAAAAAGTCTACAACTCCTTACTAGAGCTAAATGACTAATTCAAATGAATAATTTATCTGAAGAATTTTGCTTTGTTTTCTCTTTGCAAATTGTTCTCAAATAGACTGCAAAATTTTTGGGCTTATTAGTTATTGCCAAATTATGCACAGATTTCTTCAGTGACTAATTCTGTGTCTGAAGATCACTGAATTTTTTCCTGAAAATGTTAGTAATTTGCTGTTTGCACTGTGCTGATAGTCCTTTCCTATTATTGAAAAGCATATGTAATTAATCAATGCAGTTGTACCTATGTGTAATGATATTTTATAAATAAATACATATATATGAAAAATTCCTGATTCATGGATTTTAAAGGTCAGAGAGCACCACGAGACCACCTACTCAGAACATCTGTAGAGTCAGTTTCCCCTGAGTTGAGCCTAATAATTTGTGCTTGACTCCAAGTGGCAGACTCCTTTTAAGAGGATCTGCAAAAGATTATTGAGAAAAGGAAGCATATTTTCAATAGATTTAAATTCACTATATGGGGATTCTTTCTTCTTCTTCCACTACGAATCAAAGATGACTAGAAACTATTGGATTAAATTACATCCTCCATTCATTCTTGATTGGATGACTTCAAGAGGCAGAGAGCAATGCACTGCTATTGGTAGGTTCTTCCAATACTTAATTGCCCTCCGTGTTAGAACTGTTTCTTACTCGTAATATGAATTTGTCATGCTTTAATTTCCCATTATCAGTTCTTGTTAATAACTCCCTATGCCAGTACTCCCTGTGGAAGTACTTACACATCACAATCAAGCCACCTCTTGATCTTTTTCATGAGCTAAATAGATCGAGTTGCTTGAGTTGTTTACTGTAAGCATGGTTTCAAGCCCTCACATAATAGTTTCTTCTGAACACTGTCTTGAATTTGTTGACATGCTTTAATATTCTACTGCCAGTCTCAGCAGTGCCATTTATATAGCTAAAGTTCATGACATATTGATTAAGAACATCCATTTCCTTCTCAGAGATCAGGAGAAATAACGTGACTGTTGCCAGACAAATGATGAATCACATATACATAAAAAAATGTTTCAGTTACACACACATACAACACATACACACACAAATTCATCTTTGGTCAATGCAAATATTTCATTTGACTGAAAATGACATTTTTTATTTAGTATATATTTATGTCTACTCAATCTATTTCAAATTCTTTGGTTAAAATTGACATATTTTTAAAACAAATATGCTAATTTGAAAGAGAGAGAAAAATATATATCATTTGTAAAATGAGTAAGTACAATGGTTAATTTTATGTGTCTTTGAATGAAATGCAGGACCCAAGTTTTGATCTGTTTGATCTTCCACTTTTTGGTGATATTGAAAGTGATTTAAATAAGTTTTATCTGGCTCTCTATGTGACCTATGCCGTTAACTGCATGAATTGTTATTGTTATAACGCAACATACAGTGAGACATTTTTCCCAACTAAGGTTCAGAATTAAAATTAATTTCTCACAAACAATTTATTTTTATCTACAGGAAAGCAAGCAAGAAATAAGGTGACCCACATCAAACTGAAACAAAATTTGCCTTAAAATCAGAAAACACAATCCAACCCTGAGAGAAATATATTCACTATGTAAACATCAGGAAAACAGATTACAGCAAAGCTCTGCTCTGTGGCCTCCTCCAGACCCCTGATATTCAATAGATAGGCTCATACTGGATTCAGTAGAGCTTGGATCAGGCTCTGAGCACAGGAGTTTCTCGGCATCACATAGCAGGTTATGTGAATGGACACTTTCCTTTACTTTATGCCTTCACCATCTGTTCTGCCCTCTAATTACAAATGCAAAATGAACATAATTAAATATTGGCATCACACAAAAATAAGCTAGAAGTTATTTCAATGCATATGCATGTTCTTTATTAAAAGCAACAAGCATCTGCTTTGTTTTCTTATGTTTTGAGACACAGATAGAGGGAAATTGCTTTTTCCTGACAGAAAGGATATTTTTATTAGTAAATTGGAATTAAATTCAAGAGGTAGCTCTTTACAACAGTTTGTAAACCGCAGTTTCTGTAAACAGAGATTCAGGCCTGAGTTCTTTTCTGAAGAAACACAAGAGGAACAACAAAAACCAGGAAGGAAAGCTATTACTAAACATTGTTCTGACTGACTACTGAAGTCGACCTCTTGGTGCAGGTGCCACTGGAGCTGTTTGATTCAGGTAGAAGTAACAACTTTTGAGTAGGCATCAAGACTCCTGTCACTTCCCCCTTGCAACTGTAGCCATTCATCAGCAGCATCTCTTATGCTTAATCCTTGTAAAGTATTACTTATTAAGTATCTTGGTACTTTACGGCGTCTATATGGGGTGTAAGGAAGTATAGCCTTCCCTATTTTTCAGATAAAGAGGGGCAGCTCAGAGGCATTATGATCTATACGTACCCCACATTGCAAACATAACAAATAGATATATCTATACCAGCAAATAAAAAAAGGTATAGGGAGTCACCTCTGGGTCTGAGGCCATGTGGCATACAGTGGCTTGTGTCCAGGCTGCTCAGGATCCACCTCCTCTAGACCTGCATTGGTATTACATAATACTTGGTCCTATACTTCTTCAGGGTTCCAGTGTCCCAACCCATGATTCTTCTTCTTTTGTGTGATTAGTTAGTTCAGAGTACCTGAAATAATGAGGAACCATGCTGCAGCCTGTCAGAATGATGTTTTTATAGCTTGAAACTGAGGGCACATGTAGCATGTCCTAGGTGTAGCCAGAAAGCATGTGGCTGGTGGTCAGCACAGATTTCCCTGAAATAGTGTTGGAGTGTTTTGACTAGGAGAAGGTAAACTTGCTGCCAGCCTGTCCAACCTGCTCTCCTAAGGAGTGAGCTATCCTCCAAAGCATGCCTGGATTTTGTGTCAGAGAGCTGAGAGAGCTGGCCCAAAAAGCCAGGAAGGAGGTGGTATGCCCCAGGAGCTCGGTGGCTTGCACACAGCAGAGAAACTGTACCCATTGAGACTAGACCCGTAGGAGAAGTCAGTTGCTATAGCACTTGCACTGCCATAACGGTCAGGCCTTTGGTCACTTGGATAATTTGGAGTCCTGGATTAGGCCTATGGAGTCCCTACAGAGGCCCCAGGGAGACAGAGGCATCCCTGATGAGGATCTACAAAATGCAGCCTGCCAAGAACTACCTAGGCTACTCAGTAGGATAGCTATGGAGAGAAGTTTGTTTTAAAATAAACTGCTCTCTGACAGTTAATTTCTGAAATCCAGTCTTCACTTTGAATTCACAGACATGAGTCCTTTCCAGTAGCATTATGCTGAAACTGTTCCTTCGTCACATATATCATAGTAAGCATTTACTGGATCATAGACTAGAAATTAAGTGTCCCAGTTTCCAGGCTGTGCTTTACCACGAAGATAAAAATCTCTCTTCTCTTTTTCTCTGTCCCTCTTCTATGCAACCTGGAAAGAAGCTGCTTGATATAAAAAAGGAATCCATGAGAGTGAGTCGACTAGAGCATTTATCTTGGGAGGCAAAGCTTACGGTCACCCTTGAGTAGACAAGCACTCCTACAGTTTCGTTCAATGCTCCAACAGCAAAGCAGTAGGGTAATGCTACTACAGTCCACGTTTGCTGCAGTGGTCAGCACTTCATGTTGGCAATACCTACTCATCCTGGACTGGCATGAAAAACCCAGGAAAAGAACCTCGTGTTTATGTACCAATGGAACTCTTACATAAGTTAGAGAAGATTATCAGTACGAAACTTTCTCCTTTGGAGGCAGGGGGGTGCACGCTGTTGCAGTTCTGATTTGGTTTTGTCTTCACTTCACTGTTCTTCCACGTGCACCAGCAATGTCTTGCTGTCAACTGAACTGAATGACTTCTCAGTGAGCGTGGCGATGGAATACACTATGTTGGAGTCTAGATGATACACATTTCAGAACTGGTGTGTAAACTGCCACCAGCAAATATAGGCTGTCTTATGTTGTCAGTGAGCTCCCACAAGTTGTCCTCTTCTGAGGATGGTAACAAGCAGCTCAGCACTGCCAAGATTTCATCAATTTGGGGTTTGTCCAAAAGCAGGTTATTAGGCACTCTCAGTTGGATTTTCT
The DNA here is from genome assembly GCF_965183815.1 of Platalea leucorodia. NCBI lineage: Eukaryota > Metazoa > Chordata > Aves > Pelecaniformes > Threskiornithidae > Platalea > Platalea leucorodia. Next base: position 74,904,689 of record NC_138824.1, read on the forward strand.
CTGCCCTAATTTCAACTCAAAAAATTGGGTGTGTAGTCCAATTTTGTCATTTGAGCTCCCTCTAGAGCCAACTGAGGAAGACATATGCTCTACCACATAATTTCTTCAGTCACAAGATATGTGTCCAAGACAAATAGGGTGACTAACCCAACAAGCATAGAGAGAATCCTGGTAATTAGCTCAGTCTAGATGCCTAAAATTAGGAGGGAGGAAAACCACCCATTATGGGTTTTCCTAGTGAAAGCTGAGGAATGTTTTGTTAGTTTAGGGATTTTAGTTTTTAGCTAGAATACAACTCAGTATCTGCAACTATTGGTGTATTTAATGCTAAACCAAGCAGTGCTAGATCTTTTTTGTGAATTTTCTGCTGCTATAAAGTCAGTGGTAGATTAAGTGTATAAACCAGTCCCCATGGGCAACAGAATGGGATTCTTCCTTGACCACCTGTTGAAAATTGATAGTGATTATTCTACTACTGCAACTCTCTTGCAGGTTGATCATCTTTGTTAATATAAATGTCTAATTTAAGAATTCCATTAAAAACAAACAAACAAACCCTAACTCCAGGTTGAATATTTGACTGTAAATGAAAGTTATAGAAGTGGACAAGTGTAAATTACTCATATCTCCCAGACAAGTTTTTTCAAGGAAATCTCTTCCACATCTGCTGACCAGAGCCTATAGAAGCCCTATAGAAAGGCTAAGCAATATTTACTTCAGAAGGTTCATATGGCTGATGTATATCTGGTAAAAGGAGAAAGGGAGTGTAATAGAGATATGAAATATGTTTTTAGAAGGAGTTGTGAGACACAAAATTCATATCCAAGACACTCCACACTGTAATGATGTTCAGAATCACAGTTACCATTTCAAGCACTCCAAAAATTTTTCAGTGTATGCCCTTCGGTGTTGTTTTTTAAACATACAGATTGTCTTGGGGAGGATAACATCAGTTTGGTACTGTACCTCACACAGTGTGAAGACGAAAGAGTTTGTTTTTCCTAGAGTCCTGCTGAAGTGTTAATTTAAAGAAGTAATAATGTAAATCTTATTTCAAACATTCTTTCCCCCCCGGCAGACTTCTATATTAAGACATTTGGGTAATTGACCAATGTTACTGTAGCTCAGCAGGCATTATTTTCTTTTGGTAAAAGGATACCATAGTAAATTTCAATAAGAAGGAGTAAAAAAAAAAAAAAAGTAAAAATGAACAGACCTAAATAAGACTTGAATATGAAAGGAAAATATAAACCAGATGGGAATGATGGAGACACGTTTTCATATCTTTCTTTTCTTTTAAGATCAGTTTAAAAGTTTCCCTTCACTGCGTTGGCTTTCTGCCGCTGAGTAACATGAGGCAACATATTTGTTCAGCAGCAGCAGCAGCTGGGAACTATTCATTGGCTGGGTATTGCTGGCCAGCTACACTGGGGCTGGATTCAGTGTTCAACGAAGTTCAATGGGACCATTCCCACTGCCTTCTGTGGGCGTTGGAGCAGGTGCTGGAGGGGAAGGCTTGGGTCCCCTGAAGTCGATGGCAAAGCCTTTGGTGAGGCCAACCTCTCCTTGGGTCCTGAAGACAAACCTGGCAACTCCACTGCCAGTCTTTTTGGGGAAGAAGAGAAGCCTTCCTGTTGCTTCGTGCAACATGCACGCCTCTGACCATTAATGTTTGGAAGCTGCAAAATAAGTAACTGTAGGGCTGGCTGTAACAGTGCTGGACACTTCATCCCTCTTGCACCCACTAACAACAGAGATGAAATTTTGTCTCCATTTCTGCTCCTCCTAATTAAGCCATAGCGGCCATTGCAGCTCTGGGGCTCTTTCTTCAAGTCATTGTTTCTCGGTATGGTTTTACTGACACATGAAAAAAGCTCAGGGGCAGGAGTTGCATGGTGTTTTCTACTGAAGCTTCAGCTTTAAAGCTGGGACTCAGACTGCTTCACTCTACTGCTGACAATTTAGCAAATGGTCCATGTTATGCCGCTTTGATCTTGTGAAAGTTTTCAAAAATTTCATCCTTGAAGAAAGCTACAGGCCCAACAGATCCCCCAGTTCATTAGCAATCCTTTAGCAGTTCCCAACAATTAGAGCTGTCAGCCAGCCGAACTCCATTCGGAGGCCGTGCATTCAAAATCCCTGACTAATGACTTGGTAAAAAGACTTGACAGTGTGTTGCAATTTGTTATAATTGAATCTAAGCTGCATCAGCTGTTTGAGGGGCTGAAATGTTTTCAAACATTACATTGATTTAAATTAATGCCACAAAAATATTCAGAAATCGTGTCTGTCAGATTCAGTGCTAATAATCATGTTCTCTTCAGATATGAAGAAGACATTTCATCACCATTTGAAAGCATTGTCAAGCAGGCAGTTTAAATTCCTCCTCCTCCTCCCCCCTTAAGTGAAAAATAAGTTGATAATCATTATATTCATGAGAGGAAAGTGCTTGGTAACTGGAATGGGACAGGGTAGGAGGGAGAGACCTCCTGAACTATGGGGAAGTAAAATTTGAAAAGCCCATTACAAATAATAATTTTCACTGACTACCTTTCAATATAAAACTTCCAAAAATTAAACCAATTCTGCAGCAACTGTTGGAGAAAGTTCAAAAAAAGAATAACCGTTTCTAACTTGCTCTCTGCCTTTATTTTAACTGTGGGCACATAAACCGAACAGTGGGACATTTGGCAAGCAGACTTCCAGCACAAGCTCTCTGGTTAAAACTTGCATCTGCTTTCAGAATACCTTTCACTCAAAAGAGGTGGGATGACATGAGATATCAAGGCAGCTTTACTTTCCAAATAAATTGTTTGCTCTGTTTTTTTAATCCTCTGTTAGTACTGGAAAGCTTTCCATTTAAACAGAGAGGGGCTCAGACTGTAAGCACTGAACCTGAATTTTCCTACTTTGAATGCTCTAGAGTCTAAAAACGGAATTTAGACTCCTTATTCGATGTATGTGGGCACTATTTAAAAGCCAGCTCCAGACAGAATTTGGTACTTTGCCTGTCCTGAAAATCAAGACAGTTTGGATTCAGTGGTTTTTCTCTCTCTTGAAGTGTAGAACACCTTGAGTGGACAAAATGATGAGTTAAGATGTAATCAGTGCAGAAATTTCGGTACCATAAAGGTCACTGAAGGAACACATTTCTCTCTAATATACCTAGACAATTTAGGCTGAGCTGGGACACTAAACGTTCTAGTTATCATCACATTACTTTGCCTAACAGACAAGAAAACTATTGACAAACCCTAGCATAGAAATAACTGTTGAACTTTTCCAACCTACAGAAACTGATTGCAACCTGCTGTTAACACCAGTTTTACTCCTCTAGGGTTCTGAAAGCCATGGCATTCATCTGACCAAAGGTGGATGTCTGCTGTGTACGTACCCAACTCTGAGCTGGTCAACGGATAGAACTGATAGGAGCAGTTCAGCTCTTCATGAGGTTGATAAAGTCTCAGCATTTGCAACACTGGGGCTTGAACTGTTGAAAGCTGGGATGATCTCAGTTCCTAATCAGGAACTGGATGGTCTTAGAAAACTGGCTGATTATGAAACCAGGCAAAAACAGAAGCAGACACCACCCTGAATCTCTTCACATTGATAAACTCTTCTGAACTCTCACTTCTTCTTTTCCAAGCTCACATCTGTTTTCCTACCCATTGTACTATCAATAATCCTTAATATTAGTAATTACCTTTTTCTCTGTATTTGCTATTAATATTGTGGACTGGATTTTTAATAGATTTCAAGGAAGATCTCAGAAGCATTTTTAGTACAAATGCAAAGACCCTCCGATACAAATATATAAACATGCCTGTGTTACTTTAGAGGTAATGTAACATACTTTTTTATTTCTTACAAAGTTTTACACGTGTAGACCTCTATATTAGCTAGATGGTATATGGGGAACTAACAACTTATTAGTTATTCTTTGAGTCTTGCCGATTTCACAAACAAGTGTGGCTCATAAAACTCCTTATATAAAAAAGCCTTCTATGCAATGTCTGATTATTAAAAAATGTCAACAGTCAGCTTTGAGTTCTTATACTTCAGCATTCCCAGGTTTTACAAAGATGTGTGTTCCAGGGATCATGGTTCTCATTAAATAAATCACAAAAGAATATTCCACTAACACATCCTATATTTATTTCACATATCCATTTTCTTTAAGTATTATGGACCTGATTCTATTAGACAGGTGTAATTTCAGGAATGCTGATGTATGGCCCTTATTGAGCACTTAAGGCTGTATTTATTTCAATAATCTGATCTATTGAAGCTAGTCCCCTAGGCTCCCTCTGTAGTCACAGGAGTGTGAGAAGCACCTCCAGACAGTGATTTGCCTCACTACCTATCTTAGCCAACCATCTCCAGATGCTGCTCCTGCCACAGGCATGTTGTTCATTCAGATGCCTTGCAAGGTCAGAGAACACTGCAGCTTTTCAGGTGCTGATCCAGAGAAAATTCCACAGATAAAATCCACTAAACTTTTTTTGCCTTAAATCAACCTTCTGTATTTTCGTACTATCAGCTTGCCAGGAGTTGCCCTCTAATTCCACCAACGATTCATGACAACGTCTTACTTCATTTTCATACCTATCTTCAGTTCACATGAAGCCACAATACTGAGTCCACTCCCAAAGAAAATGGGGTACAATAAAAAGAAACCAAGCTTCTGAAAAGTGAGGACCTACACAAGACTCTTCAACCCATATTTCGTCATTTGCATTATAATCTTATTCTGGTATACTTTGAGCACCTAACAACATCTGCTGAAGTCAGAGGGAACAGCTTCATACTCACGTGCTTACCAGCAAAAGTTTGAATTTAGGTACAACAATGTAAATTGGGTGGCTTGATATAATGTGCTATTTGATAAATATAAAAGGTGAGATTTCTTCTTTTATATTAGTTATGCCTTACCTACTGTATGTCATACCAGTTTCTTGCTGCAGTCCCCATAGCATCCTTGAATTCCTACTGTGAATTGCTACCTTTTAATTATTTCTAATGTACTTTCATGTTTCTTGTTTTGCTTTATTCAGTGAGGAACTTGCCTGCTCAAAAATATAGAGTTTTCCTTTTTCTTCCACCGCAAATCAAAACATGTAAACTAAAGTAAAAGCTGATTTAGAAAGGTGGGGATGTTAATTATCCAAAGGTGTGATATCTACAAAAAGAGCCAAGTCACAAAACAGTTATTCATTTAACTTAAATAGCCAAGTTAAACAAGACACAATTGGGGTTAATTTAGCTTTCCAGGCTTTCATAATCTCATACTTGGGAGGTCGAAGGAGGGAAGTCAATTAGCCCCAATTGTGTCTTGTTTAACTTGGCTGGGTGAATCACTAACCCTTTTGTAAGTTGGCTCTTTTTGTAGCTGTCACACCTTTTGTATGACTGAACAGTTTTCTAACTTGCTTTTTTATTGATGTCAAATATTTTTTATCAGATATCACAGTTTCTTGGGGGTGGTGGTTTGATAGCAGCATAATTAAATAACAAGAATGCATTCACCCATTTCAGTGCTTGGAGAAAACAAATAAGTATGGATAGAGCTTTGAATGAAATCACATATTCAACAGGCTTTGTATTCATAGATTCCTGAAACAAAGCCAAGTACGTAATCCACAGGGCTGTACGGACCAGTCAGTAAAAACTGGCTGGAATGCCCATGTGTTAAATTAGACACCAAAAGAAGCATGAACACTCACATAAATTCAACAAAAACAACACAGACAAAAACCTACTTAACTTTGTAAAAGAAGCCACTTACTTGGAAAAACATGTTCTGCTACTTTTAGGACTCGTGATGGAGCATCTTGAATGCTAGTGGTGCCAGTTGTTAGATTAATTTTTTTATTCAACAGGCTGTTGGATTCAGTCTTAGCAATTGTTTCCACAAGTATCAATAAAACGTTCCTGCTGACCAAGAGCTGAGTTATGGCCTTTGTACATAAGATGCAAACTGTGAGTAGAGAAAGAAACTTCTGTCACAACATCATCAAGCAATAATCCTTTCCTTCTGAAAGAGACAGTGATGGAACCGTGGCAGAGGCACACAAACAGCATGTCTGCAATGGGACCCTGCCAACACACACCCTGAGTACGTGCCACTGTGGTCAAACTCTTGGTTTTATAGACCCCCCTTTGTTGATGTCTTTGGCAGCTTAATTTGTCTTTTTTTTTTTTTTTCTTTTCTTTGTCATTACAGAGCATATGTATTCCAGGAACTGCCACTGCACTGGCATTCATCCATCATCTACCACACACATGAAGCCTTCCAGTTCCCTATATATGTCACATACATGCAAGCTACCAACATCACTTCAACATAGTATTTGTGTCCCAGTAGGGTGGCTGCAAATATTTCAGTGTTGAAACCAGTGAATAGATAAGCAATATTTGAATAATTAACAGAAGTGTAGGACCTGCATCTTGAGTGAGTATTTAGCAGTTTTGTTAGATAATAGTATGATAGCTGATATAAGGTGCCTTTTCTTTAGTTGCATTTCAGGTGTTACCTAGATATGAGAGTTTAGCAAGGGCCTTTCCTAGATATTTTGGCCCTAGCATTACCATTCTTCCTTGCAGTACTACTGTGTAGTGCTGCATTTCTTCCTCTGTGTGTGTGTTATTATAAATATTTTGTCTGGTGGGCCTAGAAATTACCAAAATATTGGAATTGTTCACTCTCCCCTACTGTGCAGAAGCACTGTGCATATTAATTATCTTTAATCAGAAACCTTTTTGGCAATTTAAAGAGATTAGAGATGGATTGAGCCACTGCCTGGAATTAATATGACTAAGGTGAATATAGTTCTCCTTGGTTTCTGGAGAGCAGGGATAACTCAAGATCAGCTCTGACTGGTACTTGGATGGATCCATCCAATGGAAGCAACTAATTAATTAATTAAAAATGTAAAGAAGCCAGATAAATTCAGAAGGTTTTCCTTCTGATAATGTCTGTTTGAACACAGTTGCTGCTAGAGGCATTTATTAGGTGTGTACATAGTTACACACACTCACGATCCATGTGAGCTCATAGCCTTGTAACAATGCAGTACTTGATGCTGTGCTTTGCTCATGTTGCATCCACACTGAGCTGGAGGGTTTTCATTTCCTCACTTTCAAATTAACTTCCCATGTTCACGTGGTCTCTCCTTTCTAAACCTGAGTTGCACACTAACATTCCAATAATACTGAACATAATTTTGATATATCATATCAAGCATTTTGCCTTTGCATTTTTTGTAGCGTGAGGAAGAAGGGACTAAGGTAAAGAAAAAGTCTCTGCTTAGATATCATAGGACAAAGTAGCTGTTCCAGGATATGCTCCTTTAAAGCGTTAAGAATTTTTTCCTTAAACTTGTCCTGTTGTGATATTTGACCAGGGTCTTTGTGGGTATTTATCGTCATCCATTCTTATTATTTCAGCAGATTCCGTCACCTCTTTGATTTTGTTCAGTATTTTGTGCTGATCCGGAGGCCGGTAGCATAAGACCGCTAGTGTATTTGTACAACTTAGTGAGACTCAGCATACTTACAGTTAGCGCCAAAATGGCATTTGATCTTGTCACTACCACCCTCAGCAAAGCAGCCACAACAGAGTCAGAGAGGCTTTTTCTCGTTATTGCACTCCAGAGGATCTCTGCCTGCCAATAAGAAAAAAGGTGACTGCGAGTTCACGTGCCTACAATGGCTGTAGTTTTGACTATTTAGCAAGCTCCAAAAGCCTTAGCTACTCCAAAGTCCCTTTCTTTCATTACCCGCAGGGCCACATAAGTGCTGTAGAACATAATTTCCCTGACCAAATATGACATGGTTTTCCTTTGGAATATAGTTTAATATTCTAGCACTTGAGCTGAGGTGTACCGTGCTCAGTGGTGTATCGCGTTTGTCATTAGAAGGAAAAGGGAAGGGAAGGGAAGGGAAGGGAAGGGAAGGGAAGGGAAGGGAAGGGAAGGGAAGGGAAGGGAAGGGAAGGGAAGGGAAGGGAAGGGAAGGGAAGGGAAGGGAAGGGAAGGGAAGGGAAGGGAAGGGGAGGGGAGGGGAGGGGAGGGGAGGGGAGGGGAGGGGAGGGGAGGGGAGGGGAGGGAAGAATCAATATAAACTTACGTAATAGTTGAACCAAAACAAATTTGTTTCCAAATGATTAGCAAAATACAGGGTTGATGCTTATGTTGAAAGAGAATAAACTCATCCATTGCTGTCACAGAAGAATTAAGACAGCAGAAATCAGTCTGAAAATGTAATATTCTCTCTTAGTTTCCTGAATTTATTTCCCAAAATTATGTTACATCACAGAACATATAAAATGCATGACAATGGCCATGATCTCCTGTTATTTCCAGAGGTTCTGTAACCTTCAGTGGATGTCTCCTGACACTCTGAAAACCTCTTCCATCTGCCTGCACTTTTTCATGCTCAGATGACAACTTTTGAAGTCTCTTAGTACTTTGCAGACATTGATTAGACCCCATTATAGAAAGGGCTTTTATTAAATGAACAGCTGCTTTTGGGAGGACTTCCATTATATGGGGAATCTTTGAGAGCTTTTCAAAATGAATAAAAAAGCAACCAGATCTTTCCAAAATTGCATTCTTCTAGGAAGATCGACAGTACGCAAGCAGTGTGGATTGGGTTGGCAAGTAGAAGGTGCAGGCGGATGTGGACAGGGAAGATCTTGTCATCAAAAAAACAGGGCAGAAGAGTGCCCACCCCAAGTGTATGTGCACAAATAAAGAAGTGCTGAGAGGACAACATGATGAGGGTAACTCATACACTTTTCCTGGGAAATCAGCATGATTGGGTACCTGTCTGAAGTGCTATACGCTAATGTGTGCAGCATGGGAAATAAACAGGAGGAATTAGACATCTACGTGCAGTTACAGTGCTATGATCTTGCTAGGATCAGGGAGATGCGATGGGATAGCTCCGCAGCTGAGTGCTGCAGTAGATATATACAAGAAAGACATGGACACACTAGAGTGAATCCAATAATGGGCCATGAAGAAGATTAAGGGACTGGAGCATCTGTCATATAAGAAGTGTCAAAGACATCTGGGACTGTTCAGCTTGGAGAACAGAAGGCTCAGGGAGATCTTATTCATGTTCATAAATACCTGATTGGGGAGGGGGGGCTGGTGGTAAAGAAGATGGAGTCAGACTCATCTCCATGGTGCTCACTGATGGGACAGGAGGCAATGGGCACAAACTGAAACACAGGAAATTCCATTTAAACGTAAGATAAAAATCCGTTACCATCAGAGTGGCCAAACACAGGAACAAGTTGCCCAGGTAGGTTGTGGAGTCTTTGTTGTTGCACTTACTCAAACTCCAGATGGACACCATCCTGGGCAACCTGCTATAGCTGACTCTTCTCTGAGCAGGTGGCTCAGACCACTACTCAATCTCCAGAAGTGCCTTCTAGCCTCAGTCATTGCATGAATATCAAGATAGGTGTGACCAGTGTATATTTCAGGTAAAGCAAGAAGCAAAAGACACTCATGAAAAGGCAGAGCAAGAAACTGCTTCTTCAAAAGAAAAAGAGCCATTGGGAAAAAGTATCAGATTTTGAATTAGCAAGGAATTGTTCAGGATATGTGTGATAAAGCTCACTGTGGCAGAAGAGAGAGAGAGAGCCACCAATTCAGTGGGTCAGCAGAAGGCAATATAGAATGTGAATTTAAAATATGAATCCTATAGGAACATACAGAGCATGAAATGGAGAGCATTGACTTCCTTCCAAAAGATAGACACGTAGATGTGATGTCATGCAGAAGGAAAGCATCAGATAGCCCTGTTCAGCTCTACTTTGTTTCTAACAAAGCCTCTAAATCCACTACTTCCTGCTACTACTAAACCTACTACCTTATAGTCTCTCCGTGTATTCTACCTAATTTAATTTTTAACCAGCCTTCTTGTTCTTCAAAGCCGTCAACAAGTCAGGGGCTAAGTCTATCAGCTGCTCAATGGTCCAACAAGGTACTTATGCTCTTTTGGCAGCACTGCTGTTGATAGACACAGAAGGTTATGGAAACAATTTTTGGCTGGTGGGATGGTGTAGTTCCCACTGAAGAGCAGATTAACTCTGTGTGTGGCACCTTTCAAGGAAACCCTTCCTCTTTAATCAACGATTCCTATTAGAGTAGAAGGCAATGAATAAGGAGAAAGGGAGTTACTGGAATTCCTTGTCCATATGCATCCCACTTCTGGTGAGCATGTGCCAGAGATGTGAATGCCTTAGCCACAGGGGTTTAATAGGTTTCACCTGTACCCACAAGCTGAATTACAAAGATGAAAAGGGAGCAAAACACACAACCTCTTTTCTGTTATTGCAAGTTTTGTACCTGGCAAAGTCCACATTGCCACGTTGCCTTGCGGCAGCCATCTGCAGCTACTCTCTACTCTGAAAGCTATAAAAAGTCTTGATGAGGATGGAAAATGCTTCTGTGTAGCATTGTCTGAGTTTTTCTTCAGCAACAGGACTTTACTAGTAAACTTCACAGAGCCTGTGCACAGATTCAAGTGCTGATGTGCAAATGTCCATAAGTGTTAAATTCCTAGCACAGTCCCTGACAGGGCTCTGCCCTATTCCAGATAGCTGTTTGCTGGGTTAGCCTTGGGGAATACTTAGGGAAACAGGGGGATAATGTAAGCTAGAGACTGTTCCCAATAGGCAGTATCTATCAGATCACCCTGTTCTGGAGGAAGATAATTTAGTCATATGTACATGAGAAAACCTACCCTATTATCACATGGTATATTATATTAGCATAGCTATAAGCTTGAGAGTCCAGACAGTCCTTTTCCTTTTCTTAAACTGCTCTTATCCTTGCTGTGGGGTGAATAAGAGAACAAGACGTGCCTACATACCACTGCTGAGGGAGGTAAACAGAAGATTCCTCCGAATCAGAGAAATTTTGTAGCAGGAATTTACCTAGGTAGCTTTCAGATATTAGACTGGATTACTTTTTGAGAAGCATTACCAGACATATAAATCTTTTGTGTCATCTTCATAGCAGGCTATAGAAATACAAATCATCCAAGTAGAAGAGCCAACATTTCCTCCACTCTAGTATTTATGTTTGTGACCATACAGAAAGTAATACAGGCTATTTGTATCAAAACTGCAGTTAATTCATGGTGCATTGTCAAAGATTTGCTATAATTGTTCTTGGGCCTACTTCTTCCCATTCCACTGCAACTGGAATTTGTTGTGGTGGTGATTGCTTCTGCAGTAGACTTAAATATTTCCAGGAATTGTGTCTTTTTCTCCCCAACAACTGCAATCTGTCATGCTCTGCCCTTGCTCTCTGTATCTGTGCTGTGACTACAGATGTCTTTCAAACTAGACTGTCAAGACTATGTATTTGCATTCTAGTGAGCTCAGCCAGTGCTGAATGATGTTTGGCCTATGGAGCATCGCCTCCTCTCAGCCAATCTGTGTGATTCAAAAGGCACAGCTGTTGTATAGAGGGGGGAAAAAACCCTCTCTCTGCTGGATGTTCAGGCATTCATCAAAAAATATCAGCTACTGAAATGTAATAATCAGATGTTATACGTACACCTCAGAATGGGCATTTCCTCTTCCATCAGCTGTGCTATCTCACTGTGGCAGCATGAAGAATGGACAAGTCTTTTTGATATATGAAGTCTTAATCTTTTATTCAGAAAGTATATCCTGATCAGTGTTTAAATGTGATAGGTTACAAAATGAAGACTCTTACTGTTTAAATTGCAGCCTTCAAGGCACAATGAGTCTGTTAATCTCCCTGCATAGTTACTCTATGGCAGCTATCATGATGGCATTTCTTGTTATCACAGTAATGTGATCCAAGCAGAAACTGCTAAAAGGTGATTTTCCCCCCGTCTTTGATTCCCTTTCATACTCCTAGAATATTCTGGAATAAGAGGTGTTCTACTGCGCTTGTTCACCCACTCTCTAGTCAGCCATTTACATTTGTATTACATCACCATAATTGACATTGAAATTTTCATTGAGCTAGACAAACTAGTCAGGGATTTTCTTCTAACTAGTCAAGCTAAAAACTAAAAGAAACCCAGAGACATGGTTGATTACACTGTTCCAGAACTAAATATCAAGAATGCAGTCTTATGCAGTGACCTGTAAACTGTAATTTTTTTGGCATACCATATATGTCATCATGGCAACCTGTCCAACTAACCTTTCTAACAGAACCATTCAAGTATAAGCTTCTCCTCACACTTGAGGACTTCTGAGCCCCTAACACGCTTGAGTTGTGTTTGAATGAAAGTATGTTGTCATACAGAGATATCCTGGGATGCTTTACAGTGGGAGCTAAAGGCCAAGCAGTGGATTTTTTAATAATCATAGAAAGTTTTGAACTATTTCTTCAACGTGTTATAAATTGCTGCAAGTGATGATGCTAGAAATTACAAAATTTTATGTTATATTCTCATCAGGCAGGCAAGCTTCCCTCAAATTATGCTACTTTTTCCAAAAGTCAAAGTCCTCCAGTATTGATCTGGAAATCTCATGATTTGGTGGGAGATTTTATTTCATGACTTGCCCTGTAAAGAAGGTGTTTTCTTGGCTCTGTTGGGCTACTTGTTCCTGTTGACGTGTAAAAGGGATGGATTTGCAGTAACAGAAAGTTGAACCCCACCAGCACAGGAAGAACAATGTGCCAGCACTGGCACATTGTTGAAGACGTAACCAAAATTGTTTGGACAAGTGATGGGGATGGTTCAGTCTATGTTCCTGTGGTTACAGAAATTAAATTCAATAGCTCTGGGCTAGTGTAGGAAACAAAAGAAAATTTTTTTCACTGATGGATAGATTTCACCTCACTTGATGTTAGCTTAATAGACATAAGGCAATAAATAAAAGAGCATCATGTAGTATCTCTCTCTAGAAAATAACTGGCATCACCAGAGAGCACATACAGTAAATTCCTCAGAGAGGTGGAATCAATCACCGGCTGGAAATGCTTATCTATTTGTACCTCATATAGGGAATAAGCTGAGATCACTGGTTTACTCTAGATGTTTAACTTTCAAATGGCTAAAATCAACATTTTTATCAAGTCAACTCCATTTAAGTTGCAACCTTTTCAGTGGATAAGACTTCTACTTATATTTCTCTAGCAATATGTGCATGTACCTCAGCATAAAGTATGTTATATCTGTTGTAGCTTCATTATGCATTGCCTTGTGACATACTTTATGTATTATAGTTATCTTCTGCCTCATGTAAATCAGGGAAAAGCTTATACAATTGTAGAAATGTGGGTATGCAGAATTATACATTTTTGATGACTTCCACATGAAAGAGCTAGTATTTCCAGACACACAAAAAAAGACTGTTTCCTTCATGCTCAGGTAGCTTTTATCTACATGAAGTTGTGAAAACTTTCTGCATGCTTGACCATCACATTTCATTTCAGAAAATGGAACATTTGTGACTGCGCATGAATTATTTAAGTCAAATGGCAACTGCTTTTGAAAGAGAATGTTGTGCAGTTACAGGGACATTCCTGGAAAGAATATTGTTCAGCTAGAAAGCCTATAAAATTTTAGGGTGTTCATATACTATTAAAAAAGAATCTCCCTCACTTACAATGGATGTGTAAGCAATTAATAATTAATAACTAACAAATATGTTTAGTAACAATTCTGTTCCACAGAGAGAAACAGAGAACGTAGAATGAAAACACCATTGACTCCAGACCCTACTATCATGAGGTCAATTATATCACAATGAGCATTTGCTTACAAACTCATGAAATCCCCTTGTAAAATTAGGTTGTTGACTCCCTACACATATACTGGGCACACTGTTGAGATTCTCACTCCTTGGATGTTTATATAACTTCTTCACATTTTGAGCCTCATTATTTTATGGACAGTTTATACCTATTTGCTCTTATGCCAACACTATCTTTCAAGGTGGAAAGGTAGTTTTCCCTGTATTGTTAAGCAGTCACGGAAAGCCAAGGCATGGGATTGATCTCAGCAAAATGGTTTGAAAGTTAGGTCTTCATTCACCCAAAGCTTCATCTTTATAGCTAATGTAGAGAAGCAGTCAACTCTGGAAGACATGAAACCTCATCCTAAGACAGACATATGTTAAGATCCTTAGATAGCTCTCATCAGTGCTTCAGCCAGTTAGTATCAGTCTTCTTTACTGCAAATGTCTTGTCAGATACATGCATGTGATGACTGCAATGTCTTTTTTCTCAGCAGTATCTATTTCATCAGCCAAAGTTCATCCTGTGTTTGTCTCATGCACATGATCTGGCTCTTCTGTCTCACAGCAACAGCCTTTTGCAAAAGTTCTTGTTGCTAGACCCCACTTTCCTTGTCCTCACTAATAGTCTACTTCCTCACGTTTCTAGTTCTCTTGATCTCCTGGTCAACTGGTTCTTCCTACATGTTCTTCCAATGCTGCTCCATGATGAGAATAATTGCCACCTCTATGCCATCAGCAGTTTAGTGAACAACCTCCTGATTTCTGTGCTGAAGTTATTAATGAAAATACTAAATGCTAAATACTAGACAAAATCAGTCCCAAGATCAGGCCTTCAGGATTCTTAGTAGGAATCTTAATTGAAATCAATAGCTGTTTCTTTCAGCTCAACTAATTGTAATCTTTCCTTTATTCCTTTCTACATTTCTGTCATTTTTCTGTATCTATCCCATCTTCCTTTCATAACTAATACCTTCCCATCATACCAGATGCTCTATTGTAGTCCTAATAAAAAGTTTAACTTCAGCAATGGCAACATATTATGTTAGTCTGGTATAGACTAGACTACTTCCACTGAACTCATGGTTTGCTTTACCTCAAGAATCACAAAGCAATACACAAAGACAATTAATGATAATAAAAACAACATAGAGCTTTTTTTAGTCTGCAGCCAAAACCTGAAGTCTGTCTTTGAGGCATAAATCAATCAGACACTTTATCTAGAGCTTCCAGCTTACCTGTGAGCCAAATGAACCTCCACAACTGGAAACCATCAGTCTCATCATTCTTTTCTCTCTCTTCCTTTCATTTTAGAGATACTTACTTTCAAAACTTTCTGAGAAGCATCTTCAACAAAATCTAGAATTCTAATCCCTGGTATTTTCTCCCTGTAAAGATATTTATAGGAAGAAATCATTCTCCCCGCACCAATGGTGCACATAAGCACATTGCATCCAAGGCGGCTGCAAAGAGCTTTAGGACCTGAAAATAAGTTACATTGCATGTTACAGTGTTACCGTAGAAACACTGACAGTGATCTCAAAACATTTTAAAAAGCTTAGAACTGAAATTCTTAGATCTTTCTTTTGTGTTTTTTTTTTTTTTTTTTTCTGTACTCTCTTCAATTTTTCATTTGCAAGTTTTCAATTCCCTTTTAAGTATGGACAAGAGGACTGGACATTGTTGTTCAGTATTGTTAGTTTCTGAGGTTATTTTCATCCATTCTTTATCACAGACATGAAATTAGGCTCCCTGTTCCTACTCACTGCTCTAAGGATCAATTTGGCTCATTTACAAGAGGAACACAAAAGCAGCTGGTGTTGATTTGCTTCTCCAATAAGATCCCTAATTTCCACATTCATTGCCTTTCTAGTGAAAAGTAGGCTTCTTTGTGTGTCAATGAAAAGAGATGAACGACCTATTTCTAATAACGGGTATTTTTGTGTATTTGATTGGACTGATATGTTTTGCTTAAATGATTCTAACTTATGAAGCAATTCAAGCTACTTTTCTAATTTGTGTTTCTGTTCTTTTACTTCCTAGCTTGCCAGTCTTAACAGTAGTGGTTACATTTTCTCTCAGATCCTTAAGAAAATACTGAATAGAATCGACATTGGTAAGGATCTTTTTGGAACATCATTGCATTCACTCTAGTGTAGCAATGCCATGAAATTTCTCCATCAAATATTCAACAGTTGACATGATCTTGATCGATTACAGCTAACTTTTTTAGTAGTGTTAATTTAAACTTTATATTTTGCAATGCTTTTTTAACTACTTTGCAAATTTTAGGTATATATATGTGACTACTCTTATTAGGCAAGCTTAAAAAAATTCATGAGGGATTTGTTTGATAACATTTTCCCCAAGAACATAATGACAGTTGATAAAATCCTACATGTTTTAATAATGACAATCAATGATAGCTTTTCCATTATTTTCCAGGGAGTGATGCTGATCTAACAACCTTTAAATTTACCAATAACCTCTTAGTTTTCAAATACTGACAGAAAATTTGCCATCTTCCTGTTTTTCATATCAGATGCTAACACGCTGATACAATATGAGGGAACTTTCTATAATACATGTAGTATTGGTTATATAGTCAAAGCATGGTGGTGGAAATTAGGAGTTGGGCTCAGCTAAAACTGAGCCATGGTCCCTCTCTTTAGCAAACACAGACTCATACAATGCAGATGTCTAAATCTGCATAAGTCACCTTAAGAGTCCCTTCATAGTTGATGGAGAGAAACCGATACTTCTAGAGCATCATTCCTTTCCTTATAAATAAATGTATAAAATAGATTAAATGAGTCACACCTTAAAAATTCTCATTTCCTTCCCTGACTATGAAGGAGAACTGCAATAACTCACTCAAACACAGAAATTTAAAGCTAGGTGGAATAAATTGTAGCCTTAATATGTTTGCCCCCATCTGTGACATGAGCAACAGCATAGACACAATGACTGAATATTTCTGAGTCTTTATTCATTAATATTTATAAAGTACTTTAAGATCTTTGGATCAAAGCAGTAAAAAGAGGCAATCAGCAATACGTGGCCAATCCACTCAAGTGTCAAAGTCCCATTTTATAGAGTATTGTATGTCTAGGTGGCCCTTCCTTAAAAAGCTTTTGAATTAATTGAGAGGATAGTTGGACGACGGAGCCTAGGTATTCCTGTTCTAGCACAAGAATAGTGCAGGG
This sequence comes from Platalea leucorodia, assembly GCF_965183815.1. Taxonomy (NCBI): domain Eukaryota; kingdom Metazoa; phylum Chordata; class Aves; order Pelecaniformes; family Threskiornithidae; genus Platalea; species Platalea leucorodia. The sequence goes on from NC_138824.1 coordinate 74,921,639, forward strand.
ATCTTTCAGCATGGTATCTTGCTTCTCTTCATCTTGTCATAATATCAGAAACATTATCCTCCACGCATCCTACATATGCTGCAAGCTGTAAGATTTGCCTGCAGGCTACTTTGCACTGTCTTGCAAAGCTGACCAGCCTAACATGGGTGACCATAGTACAGTCCCCTCCACCTTCATGCACACCAATCCCCTGGTGTGCTCTCCACTGCAATATAGCATGAATCCTGGGTACTGCTGCTGTAACAACAGCCAATTCAGCAGGAAAGGCTGGCTCCTTTTAACTGGGTGAAGCTGCCTGGTGATACACTCTGAACCTGAACATTCATTCCTTCTCAAAAAAAACCTACTAACCCACAACCACTGTCCCCACAGACCACCCCAAACAGGTCCATTTTATCAGTCATACATTTACTAGCATTATTTTTTTTTTAATCATCAAATACACTTGGAGAGCTAAAAGGGATTAATAGTCACAGATTTCCCCTTTCTGTATTTGGGAGGGCTCCAACCCCTACATAATGACTGTGCAAAATGCTGTTTGCTTATTTTTCTGAAAAAATTGTACACTTGGCACATGGGTCCTTCTGATCACACTGCTGGAGAGGTAAAAGGGATCTAAAAATCCACACATCCATCCAACATGCGCAAGTGTTTTTTTAGGTTTGCTTCTTTTTTAATCTGAGCTGGTTTTACACACATATGCATACACACACACATTTCCTAGCACATTTTGTATAATTTAAGTTATTTTTGTGTTATATGCTCTTTCTGGTGTTCCCATGGATTCGTTAGGATGAATAATTTCTGTCAATAATGAACACAGGAACCCAGTACATGAATACTTGACGAGATGAATATATGCATAGGTTATACATATCAATTTGTGGTGAACGCATGAAACAAATGCATAAGAAACTGGTTTAACTAGCACGAAACACAGATGAAATAGATGGCATATAAATGTAATTATATTACTTTCAGGCAAATAAGATGGTGTAGATAGGAGGATGATGTGTATGTGGATTCTGTAATGAACATCAGGGCAGTGGAGAGGCTCTTTGCAAAGACAATGCATCATTTTATGTCTTTAAAAAAGCCACAGTCATACAAAAAGCCAGTAAGCAAGCACTGTTAATAGATGGGAAAATAAATGTATTCTGTGGGTTAAGAAGCTAGCTTGTGCATGAAAGGTGATGAGAGGTATATGGAATTACTAAGGACCTATTGGACCAGGTAGAATTTGTATTATCACCTTCAGTGGATTTTGAATCTGCCCCTAACAGATTAACTGACATGCAGCATCAGCATGATGGTGGTATTATTTATTTGTATTTCTGATCACAGTAAGAACAGATATTTAAAATCATCATATTCTGAAAATTTATAAACATTTGAAAATCCCTTTTTAATGACTTGACCATATTTAATTTTTTTAAAGAGTCTTAAAACCAGTGTTTTATGATACTCAGACCATTTTGATACTCCATAATAATACCGTATGATAAAGCGCACCATACTGGAATGCCTCTAGGGACCTGGTCTCTAGAGATGTATGTGTGGAGGACCTAGTCTTCCAGCCGATTAGTTTTATTGTCTCCTCTCTTTTAGTGCTATAAAGCATCTCAAGTTCCCAATAAAACAATGTACAACTCCTTCTCTGCTCCAACATATATCTTTCACGCACCAACATTTTACTCACAACTCTTGTCAGGTACAACCCAAAGCCTGCTTTTCACAAACATCTCTTCCTCGGTACCTGTTCAGCCTCACACATCTTTTAGGGTTTCCTCAAGAGTTCCTTTAACAAACTTCTAGTAAGAGTGAAACGTAAATAATGTTTACCCATTCTGTGATTTTGTCCCTCATTTTTCCTGTAGCGCTCCCTGTTCCCTGTGCTCCTGGATGCCAAGCCACAGACCAGCCAGCTTTCATTTGGACCTTGCTCCAGGGCTCATCACCAGCAAACCCCTTCCTCTCCCAGAGACTCGCCTGGCCTTTTCTCTTCACCTTGCTCTTTGTTTCTCCTTATATGGAAAGCCATTCATTGGTCCCCAGTGAGGGAGGAATGTGACCCCTATCGAGCATATGATACTCCACAAGGTTGGCTATAATGGGTCTGTGGTGTCCTGTGAACTGTTTTATTACCAGAAACATTATGCTCCATGCCATACAGTATAAAAGTGAACGTTCTGAGTAGTCAAGAGTTAAAATTTACCTTGGCTGTTTCAATAAAATGCAATTTAATACGGCAAGGAACACATTTCATATCTAATGTTGACATTGAAGGATCTTGTATTGCTTTTTTACCAATAGAAATGACAGTGATTCATCAGCTTTTATTCCATTTTATATTGCTCTGGTGCTCTATCAGCCAGAGAAATGCTCTAATTTTTGGCAAAGTTTACCCACTGAGTTCTTTTCCTTGCTGCCTTTCAAATAAAAAATATTTCTTGTAGAAGGCACTCACATTTTTGTTATATTCCTGGTCTTTCCACCTTAGAGTTTCCCTGTCCCCCTGGAATCCACAGCTCAGTATTTCCTATAACTTCTTTTTCAAAAGGAACATATAGAGACATGTGAATTCTTTTAGATTTCTTGACAATTTTTCATGTCTTTGCATCCTCTGTTTTATTTTTAGAGTTTCAGCATGCATCCCTAACTTTATATCGTGTGCAGTTTGAATTGCCCTAGACTCAGAGGATTTTCTGAGATCAAACGGCATCAATATTAATTACTCATAGACTTTCTCTTTTAAAATAAACTTGGTATTAGAACACTGAGACAGCATTTTAGAAATTAATGCATTAAATTTACTTTTACACATGATCCATATACTTTAGACATGGGGACAAGAAGTGCTTATTCAAGTTCTGTATTGAAAGAGGTTCGACATCAGCAGTGGAACTGGTTTGTAGATTTGTGGTTTGGACTGAAATTTCATGGAGTGTAAATCTCACAGAGGCAGTTGTCATGAAGCTTTTACTCTGTGAGAAAAAGGGGGTCTTAGTCACTTTTTCAGGCTGCATTCAGCTAGAATATTGAAAAAGAATATCCAGAGAGAGAAAAAAATAGAGAGTTTAATATAATTCAAACCTAAACTAAAACAGGTTCCTTTTTGTGTTAAGCTGTAGTCAGGGCAAGTTTCATTTTGCAAATTTGACTCCTCATACTCTCATGTCTGCTTGTATTTGGAAGAGTTTGGGATACGGAAGTTTAGACAGGTTCACATTCATCCAACTTAAAGAATGAAGCAGACCGTAATTATATGAAAAGATATACCAAAATGCTCCTTTTGCAAATTGGGATGCATATCCACATTTGACTGGAAACAGAGACAAGTAACAGTATTCAGAACAGCAGGAAAGGCGAGAAGGGTATCAACAGTAAAAGACTCTGTCCTCCCACCTGACATGGTCCGAGTGGCAGGCCCTGGCAATAAGAAAGAACAACTTCTCAAGCACAGCAGTAAAAATACTGAAGCCACAGTTGTCTACTCAAAATGGCTAAGAAGGTATGTATAAAACAATAAAATGGAATCTTACTTTTCTAAGGAGCATTCATTTTCTCAGAAGATGCAGCAGTATTTCTGTGAGCCACAAGTTAACTGTACCAGCTAAGTAGCAAGATTTAAGCTATCTGGATAAACCATTTCCTATTACCAAACACTTTTCTTTTGTTCTTTTGCTGTCTTCCTACTCCTCAATAACTTCTCCACCCCCAAAGCAGTACCAACTTTGAGAAGATAGTCAAAATGAAATTCCTCCACTCTGTGATTCTTCTAGTAGTCAAGCTGTAAATCCACTTTCAAAGTAGCATATAATTTCCTGAATATACTTTACTCTGGAAAAAAAATAGTGTGGAAAGATAGAAAGAAAAAAGGCAAAGTACAATCTATCTCTATGAGCCAGAAGAGGTGTTATTAGAGATGCCAAAGCAAGCAGTTTAAAGGCACAGTGAATGGATTGAGGCAAAGAAATACTGAAGGATTACACTGGAAAACAGCATGTGTGTGAGAATCTCAGAAAGGCACTCAATATGAGACAAAAAAAAAAAAAAATCTAGTCTCCCTTTTTATGTCCAAGACATCGTAGAAGAAGTCATAAGCTTAGTGTGGATTCTTTATGTTTTGCCAAAGGTTTGGCTGGAAATGATTCTGCTGCCATAAAATCTGTTTATGACAGTATTAAAGTAAGTATATCACTCTAAAAATGCTGTCTATTCTACCCCAAATAAAGGCAGCAAGGAGACCTGAAGCTCACCTTAAAATTGGGGTGGGGAAGAGACCTTAGCAAGAGCATGGGGACAATCTCACCACCATATCATCCCAGGACCATGGGCTGGTGCTGCCAAGAGGGAGTGGGTGGTTAGCTCTCTTTAGGAAACCAGCCTCAAGAGATTCCTAGGAAAATGTGAAACAAATTTACTGACAATGTCTGAGCTGTATGTATTTTGGTTCAATGGGAGCAGCAATAGTTGTGGGGCAGTGTGTCTGCTGCTATGCTGTAGTGTCTGCAGCAGTGTTGATAGTAAATGAGCATTCAATGAGCTTTGCACAAACCATTTTCCCTTCAGTGTTCATGTGCTTTATGGGCTTGAAAGTTAAGGAGGAAATAGAAATGCTTGTAGGGGGAAGCACTTTTAATACATCATAGTAATTTTTTACTTGTGACTTTTGTGTTAATATAATTTGTAGCTCTTTCATGTTCTTTCATTTTTTCTCCCCTGATTTTTGCTGTGCGAACACTGAGATTTCCTGATAGAAGGAGACTTTAAACAGCCCACAAAGATCGACTGCCTTCATGCTTCCAAATTTTCTCAGGCAGTTAAGCTCAAGAGACTGGTGTGAGAGTATGGATCAAGTAATTTATTCACACACACACAGACAAACACTGGGGAAGGGAGGACATGAGCCAGCTGCCCTGACATGAAAGGGCAGTATGGCTTTACACCACAGGGCCATCACCCCACCACAGTGCCATCACCCCACTTGAACTATGTGATGGCACTCTCTGAAACCAGCCCAGGCAAGCCAGCTCCTCCATGCCAAATGACTGTGCTGCCTCACATTCCTAGGCTACCGCACAAGTCTCTTTCAGGAACAGTCATTTTGCTACTAAAGAGCAAAACTTCTGCTCCTAATGGCCAACCTGCAGTGTCTGTGCTCCTTGACTATACCTGTCAATATCAGGATATATATATGACTATACTCCATGAAAGCAAATGGTACTGTAGAGTGAAAGTGGGGGAAACCTGGGGAAGACTGAGAATAGTGAGGGGGGAATTCAAGTCTGCGGCTACTTCTTGCAAGGATGAAGGAAGGAAGGAGAAGAAACTGGCAACCTAGAGTGATTCTCTCACTTCATCTGCGAAGATGTAAAAGCAGTGGTCTGGGCTGCCCTGGTCTGGCAGGTTGCCTTTGAGTGCATACAGAGAAGTAAAGAGTATCACAAAAGAAAAAAGTTTAGATGTGGTCAAGGACAAAATGGAAGAAAGCTGAGCAAATAATCACAGAACCTAGCAAATGCCAGTAAAGGGATGAGAGCTGGAACAGCAGCTAACTAGGAATAGCTATAAAAATAGCAGGGAAAAGCTCTGCTTTCTACACAGAGACAGCTCTGAAGTTGCAAAAATCCGTCACAAGCTGACCTCAAATCCATGGGCCTGAGCTCACCCTCCAGGTATTTTTGGCCACTAAGCATATTTCTGCCAGTGTAAGGTTTTTGTTTGTTTGTTTCCACTCCAATGATACCACCTTTCTGTCAATTGATAGAAGAAATCTAAGCAATTTCCAGCTAGAGGCTGGATGTATTTGTAGTGTAATTTCTTGTTGGCACGAGCTGGTGCTGTAGCAGAGATAGCTACAATCAACAGGCATATAACCATTTTTTTCATCAATCTCAGCACAAATGGTATTTGAGGCAAGGTACGGAGATGAAGACAGACAGCAAGATTCCTTGGTGCACTCTGGAATTACACAGTTTCCCCTCTCCAACCCTGACATTATACAAGAATGTAAGATGAGATGCCCAACAGAATAGAACCGGTGGTTTGTCCAGTCTCACCCTCTGTCTGCACAAAGAGCAACTGGACATTTAACACATAAGCCTGGCCACTTCATGTCAGGTCATTTCCCTCACACTGCACTGGTTTCTGCAATCACTGGATTAGGGGTGTTAGAGGGTATTGTCCTGTCTAGTCCTTCTAGTATCTGTTTATAGACTTACTGACCATGAATTTGTCTTCTTCCTTTCTCATCCTGCTGGTACTGCTTGCCTTCACCCCCACCATGGAAACAAGGTACAAGAGTTCACTGTGTGCTCAGTAAAGGAGCGCTTGCTTTTAAACCAGTCTGCCTCTTGCTTCATCAAATTCAAGGACTTGGTCAATAACAGCTTTGCATTCAGCTTACCCAGCACCCTCCTGATTCCATAACGCTTATTCTTCCTGTTCAAAATGAAGGGTCCCAAACCTTTGTAGTCTCCTTTTGGAAGACAATTATTTCATCCTTTTCATTGCTTCTCTCCCGTATCAGCTCCAACTCCACTAAGTCCTTCCTGAGACACAGAGCCAGGACTGCACACACAGCACTTGAGGCGTGGCACATCCCAGCTTAATACGGTAGCATAAAGTCTGTCTTGCTCTCGGTGATGATACTTTGCTGATGTTTTGGCCTGATAATACCTAGGATTATTCCCTTTTGCATCTGCCACTGTGCGTTGAGACAATGATTTCGAAAACCAGCCAGTGATGACTCCAAGCTCTCTTTCTGGTAGTTGCATCTCAGTTACAGCTGGCATTTACAGCTCAGATTTCAGTGTCATGCAAACATGGTTTAGATTACTGTTCCCTAGATGCATTACCTTGCATTTATTGATATTGAAGCTCATCTGCCCCCTTTCTTCCAACTCATTCAGTTTTGTGATGTTTTCCTGGGGTTTCTTACAATCTGTGAATCTGTTGTCTACCCAAGATAGATTTGCAGATTTTACTGTGCGTTGCCTTTCCCAGGTCATTGCTGAGCACAGCCAGCACTGGCACGGATGCTCAGTGGGCAGAACTGGAGGCAGAGTCACGGGACTGTGGCTCCCAGACCCCTCCAGAGCCCTTTAGTACATGGGAGCTACCCTGGCCTGTGTTCGCCCCCACACTTTGGTGCCCACATGGTCCCACTAATCCCTTTCCCTGCTTCCTGCCATGGGTGCTTTCGGGGAACTCCTTGTCATACTCTTCACATTCCTTTCAGCCCTTCTCATTTTTTATTTACTTTCAACTTGCTGTGTGTATGGGCTTTCCTGTTCTCCTTTTTTGGGCCAGATTTCCATTTTTTTTAAAATGCTTTTCCATGTGATAGCCTGCATAACATTCCAGTTAAGGCTTGAAGGGATTTTCTGGATTGTTTTGGTTTTTTTCTGAATTGTGGCACGCTTTTTACCTGGCTTCTAGCATCATATTTTTCAACAGCCTCCAGGCTGCTCCTAGGCTTCTTTCATTTTGGACAGCTGCTTTTATGAGTTTTTTCCTTGTTTATTTGTTTATTTTTGACTAGTTACCTCATTTTTACACAGTTCCTTTTCTTGAAATTCAGTACTGTAGTCACTATCACAGAGGATCTCACTAAAGTGGGTCCTGTGCATCACTCTAGGTTATATCCAAAATAGCCTCTTTCCTTGTGGTTTCTGAGGCTAGTTGTTCCAGGAAGCAGCCATCTATTGTCTCCAGAAAATGTATGTCCCAGCTCATTTTTTAGTACTGATGTGTAAAAGCACTTGTAATTTTTGTTCTGTTGCTTAGTATTGCTCAGGCAAGTTAAATGGCATTCTAATTGGCCTTCATTGTTTATTGCAGTTGTGATTTTATTTCCCTCTTGGCCTTTTCAGAGATGTGTTGGACATTAGCCACATCCAGCTTGTATGTTGCATTATTCCAGGTGTTCTTCCATACCTATGTGTTTTCTCCTGTTTCTAGTTTAGGAGATATCATAGTTTTAGTGTTAGTTTTTGGTGACATCTTGTGAAGTCTTCTCCCTTTGTGCCCAAGTGGCCAGGTACAGTGCATTCACAAGAAGTTATCTGAGTGTCTAATAGTTGAATCTCCACTGTCACCACCTGCTTCTTCCTCACCCCTCTGCCACAGGAGCAGAGGCAGTGCAAGATGACACTGACATCAAGTGGAGTGAAGGGTCTCATCTACGAAACTAGATCCCTCCCCTGGGATCTTGTCCCAGGCACCTCAGCAGACTCCCACTTGCCCCCAGCACAGGGTCACCATCATATGAATATAAACCAAATGCTTCCTGCCCTTTCTGGCATTTCAGGAGCCAAAATCCATTTTCCTTTTTCTTCTTCCTTCCACTTTTCCTGAGCAAAACTGCCCTGCTGCTGTCCCCTTTGCTACTGGCAGCAACATGCCATTTCTTTAAAAGCCACTGGCACTTATAGACTGTATATAGCACTGCCACCTGGTGAGTCTGGTCTGGAAAATGACACTCTTGCTCCACAAATCATTGCTTATACTGCATCGACTACAGTCAGAAAAGTTTGATTTAAATACAAAGAGATAGAAGAGTAGGAGATGGAAGATTTTCTGCTGGGCTTTTGTGATGTCTGTTGGCTTTTCCATGGAGTTTAAACTAACCTGAGGGCTAATAACAGGCATTACTTGCTCATCCAACTGGCAGGTTTGACCTGTTGCACTTATTGTTTCTCATCACATACTTGCAGCTGGGAGTTGTTTGAGCACAAGGGACTCAAGAATCATTTTCAGGAGGGAGATAAGAAGTAGAGGGTGCTCTTTCATTTTTCCAGGGGGAGGGGGGCAAGTAATGCAAGATTTTGCATCTGTGACCATATCAGTTGGCAGGTGCCTGCAAGGAGCATTTCCTCAGTGAATCCACACTATTTTCACCAGCTCCATGCCAAGATGATTCCAGTGACTTCAGGAACCTTTTTTTTTTTAAAAAAAAAAAAAAAAAAATTGCTCATTGTGGAGCAGACCCAGTTTCTCTTTATCTGTTTTATTTATTATTTATTTTTCTTGAAGTTACCAGAAGCATAACATCCAGGACTTACTAACAATTTGGAGCAGGAGTGTTTGAGCAATTTGTTGACTTTCCTGACTATTTCTATCTGCAAAATTTAGACAGAGAGCAGCTCAGGATTTCCATCCACTCTTTACATAAAGTAAGTAGTTCATTAAAACCAGTTTCATCTCTGAGTTGCATGCAATAAACCCCTTATCTAAGAGACTGTAACATCTATCTAATGTTCCTCTGTAATCTTTTGTTCTCCTTTGCACCATCCTGTCTATTCCCAGTATGTTAGACATAAAGTCCTAATTCAGTAATTGTTGAAAACGGATAAGAGCATGCCAGAAATTTTTTTATCCATCACTTTTAACAGAATTCTCTAATATTTTATACGAGGGGTGTCCTTGTTCTCTGTAACCACATGATGAGTGAGAAATTAAAACACGAGGTTTTCCAAGCAGCATTAACTGCAATTCCTGCAAATCCACATGCCATTGCCAGATGCATTCTCTGTAACTGTTTCTGAAATGTGCATGTAACAGAAAAGCATACTCTATATGGAAGAAAAATCCCAGAGTTTTATAAAAAAAAAATCCCCACTGTAAACATTAGGAAATGACAAATACTCTTAGGACATATTTATATATCCAAAACAATATAAATTATTAAAGCGAAAGGGGAAAAAAATAACTAAAAATAATGCAGAGTATTTAATAGATTTGTTTAAGAGTCATAAACAAATAACCCATGAATACTTTAAAACAGTTAGTGTTGCAGGAAGCAGACACCCAGAAGATTTTATTAAAGATTCAAACATTTATGAAGTGTGCTCTAGAGTTTAGAGCAGGGGCCTGACAGTCAAGAGAGCTGCCTTATTTTCCTGCTCTGCTGCGCATCTTTCCTGGAGTCAGCGAAACCACCATGCACACAGCTGTACTCGTACTGTAGTGGGGATGGTTTTGTGCTGGTGGATCTTTCCGTCTGAGCTGTGCTGAGGAACTGGTACCAGTCTCAGGCTGAGGAGGTTAACTACCCATGTAGTCACCATGGCAGTCTGTATGATGACAAAAGGTTGCATTACAAAGTGTTTCTGGGACATCTCTGAGTCATTCTGACCCCATGTCCATTCTTATCACCTCGTTCAGTTCTTCCACAAGAGGCAAGTGTAAGCCGAGTTATCCTGTGAGCTGCTGAAGTCAGGGCATAGGCTTTGGACTCTTTTGTCCCTCCAAGGCAATGACCAGGGATATAACCACCCCAGAATTTATCCCAGAAACTCTATAGTAAAAGTCTAGCAAAGCAGAAACTGAAGGAGTTTACTAGAGGGAGGATCTGAGGTCTTTTTTAAGATAAACAAGGAATAAGAAATTGCAGACAAAAAAGCTAAGGTAAACTGTTCCTTGTATAGAAGACCAATAGTATGAAGTCCTCATAATGCAAACCTTTAGCCATTTCCATAAACTCTTCCCTCAAACATTTCCCTCCTTGCTTCCCTCCAAATGAGTCCACTTACATGATAGACCTCACAAAAAGCCCAGTCTCAGGCTCATGAGCTGCAGCTGGTGCGTGAATGGGATCCCAGCACCAGGGAGACTGAAATAAGGCAGGAAAGGGGAGAGGAAACCCGCTGGCACCAGAGGTTCAGAATATCCAGTTGGTGCCCACAGTAAATGGAAACAGGTCCAAGAAAGCTGCATCAGGCAGTTTCCACCTTCTCTCCTGCTTGCTGGGGCATCTGAGAAAAGAACAAACAAGCAGCCCACGTTACGCTACTGGCAGCATTACGAGTGGGGAACAGGAGTGATGTCATGATTCTCTTGTATTATGTGAACAAAATAACCACTGATGAGTTTTCTGCAGCTCCCCTTCGAATATGAATATGTACTTCAGGTAACCTTAAAACTGGTAAAGGAAGGATTTTTTTGATACTTTTATAGCTGAATTAATGTGTCACAATAAAAACAAAGACTATCTTGAAAGAGCTGTGAGGAGAACTAAAATGTTGAAGTCTTACGTTTAAGCCCAGGTGATGTTCACAAAACCCTTAGGCATCTGAACATCCTTAGTGCCCAAGTTCGTGTCTACAAAATTAGAGAGGCACCAAAAATTTCTGCTGTTGCATATGCCTAAAGAAGCCTGTATCTGCTCCAGCCCATCTATATCGATAACATAGTCCTGCTTTGGGCCTCGTTAGTGCCTCAGGTGGTCAGGAATCACTCGTCCTGCCACTGCTTGTCTCCATCCTGGGGTGTTATGGTAAAGGCTCTCAAACGGCCAAAAGCAGAAAAGCCCCTCTAATCGGCCAAAGCAGAAAAGCCCCTCACTACTCACTGGCCCAAATAAGGGGGGTGAGGATCCGTGACACTGCATAAGGAGATCTGAGTCCCCAGTTTCTAGCCCTCCCTGGGTGCATAATCACTAAATATTGAGGGAGCTACATTCATGTGGTTATGAATACTGGAGAAAGAGGACAGGCGTACTATCACTTCTTGCTCAGTATTTTGGTTTCTCTCAACAGTGTGTGGTCCTCCCAAGGTGTTACACAGGGGAGCGTTTGCACCTTGTATGAATGGCACAAATTCTATAGGATAAAGCATGGCTGGACGATGCACCCACCCCTTCCCAGCCGTTTGTGCCCTGTGTGACGTGCTCAAGGCTGGACAGAGGGTTGCTGACAGGAGTGAAACACTGCCCTTCTTCATTGCAGATGCAAGTAAAACATTGTCCTTCTCCTCTCTTGGCTTGTTTGGCCTGCCAGTTGGTCTTCACAGGCAGCAGAAAAGGTATAAACATTGTGGAAGATGCTCTCGGATCTTTCTATGAGTCCTTTGCTGCCCTCGCAGATCCCAACTTAATTTTCCTTATTGCAGGTAGATATGATTGAGATGATTGATCCTGACAGATTGTAAATCTAGGGAACAATACCCAGCCTTTGATTTGTTAGAAGGTGTTGGAGGACCCCCAGCAGGGTGCTGTCCCAGCAGGTGAGTGTTCGCTGAACAGGGATAGCTGTAAAGTTGGGTCAGATGGAGATTCCAGCTCAGCTAAATTTCTAATGCAACGGATTTGATTTATTTTCTGTTGACATCTCTGAGCCATGGCACCCTGGCATTATGTGCTCTTCCAAGACATGTAAAGTAGTGGCCTTGAAGAGTTTACAGTTCAAATGTGGGACCAGTGCCAACAGGTGAGTCTAAGAAGTAAGTTGTGGGGTGGGGGGTGGCCCTGCAAGGTAGCAATGGCACAACAAAAACCCTAGTCAGCAACAGTCACAGCAGGCACAGCATGTTTACTGCTCAGCCATTGCCTCCACTTGTTGCATGAATGCATCTATGAAATGCAATTGCCTTTGTAATTAGGCAGGGACTGGTGGGTGTAAGACTATGTGGCTGCTCCATAGACAACCACTTGGCTGCATTAGGAGAGTGCTCATTAGGCCTCTTGTGAGTTGCACAATCATCTGTAACTAACGGTAAAAAAAAGTCAGTTCCACAGCTCATCTTCTGCCCCCCTGGCCCTGCCTTTTTCTTTCTAACTCTTCCCCCAGAGAGGAGATTTTAGTAAGTTTCTTTTGTTTCTTTAGAAAATATCTTAAGGGAGTACAAGAGGCATGCATTTTTACTTTCAGAAAAAGGTAAAAGAGAATACGAATGTCCTTGTTTTCTTGTAATCCAGATTCTAAGTAGATTTAATGGCCCTGTTAGTGCTGGGCAAAATTAAGTCCTTATGAAACATGTTACAAAGTACCTTTGTAGATCTCATTTTTCAATAAAAAAAGGGTTTAGGTCATGTTGAACAATCTGCTACTTATTAGCACTTTGCCTTCAATAGGTCACCTTTCATGGTATAATACTCTGTTTTCATTAAGCACTGAATCCAAAAAGGCTATATTTTTAGAACTCAAACAAATATATAACTTATATTGTAAGCACAAAGATAAAGAAACACAAAATATTTAACTACAAAACTCTTATCTTACACAAATCTGTCAGATTCAATGCTTTTCTCTAAATGCTGTGATCATTACAGGAACAGCTTGTATTTTTTAAATGTGAAATGTTAGGTGTAACATTTGTTGTCCAGCCAGGAAAGGAAAAAAAAAAAAAATAAAAGAAAAAAGAAAAAGAAAGAGCAATAAACAAAAATAAGCAGAAATTGCAGACTTTGATATGTTCAGTCTGGTCTACATCTCAGAATCATGCACACCTGAGAAGAAAGAATATGAGGTAATGTAAAACTTAGTCTACTTATATTTTAATAGATAAAAATATGCTAGATATCAGTTATATCAGGTTTTTTTTTATTTCTTTGTAAGTCCATTTTGTTTCAGGCTTGCCCGAGGAATATTTTTAAGATTAAAAAATCTCCCCTCATCTTTTCTAACAGCCATTACTTTGAGGCATAAAAACCTGAGACTATGCTCACATTTCCTAAAGGCAATTCCAACATACGGATATGTTATTTTTTGCTGGTCATTTACTTTTGAGTGCTTGTAATGGTCCAGCCTCTTCTTGGAGACACATTATATGGAGAAGAAGGAACGGATAAGTAATCTCCTCCTGCGTCATCTTTTTCAAAAGTGAGATAATACTTCTAACCCTTCTACCTTAGAAAGTTCACTATTCCTTTAGGAGCACTACATTATTTGCTTTGATGAAACAATCCTCCTAGTTGATGAGTCATATGCAGGTGGTTGCATTTTCATGGGATGCACTGATATACATTTGTTCACTGTTGACTAAAAGAAGTGACGGTAGATAGTGAGATCAACAGTATCTGTCAGAAGACAGGAAAGTTGCAATTCTCTACAGCTCTGCCTTGTAAGTCTACCCTGGAAACAGAAACCAGTACTACCTTCAGTCCTCTGTGCCATACACAGGGGCAAGGAATTTCAAGCACCAGCATTTTTTCCTTATTTTAATGGTATAGAACAGGTAATTTTTTTTCTGTGCTGGAGTAAGGTCTTGGAAACAGATACACTGTCTCTTCCCTGTCAGTGCGCTAACCATGACATGAAAGACATACCCCCGCTTTATTTGTTTTCTGCTTCAAGTTATCTCCAACACTTTTCTGAACAGGATGCACGGAAAGTAGTCATCCTGAATATCCTCGTGGCAAGTTGTAGGTCTCTGCCATGGAAACCCGTCAGAGGTACCTAAATCTGACTAGTGGTTTTGAAGACCAGCAATCCTCCATCCCAAAAGAACAAATATGGGGAGACATTCTCAGTTCTCTGCATCCCAGGAGTGGATCATAGGCACTGAAATCAAAGGATAATACTAAACCACAGCGAGGGATGAGATTTCAGTGACAGCCTTCAGCAGTACCTAACTATCAGAGTAGGCTGAAGAAGTTGACTACAGGCAGGTCCTCCTTCAGACTGCTGATGGTTCTGATCTGAGACCTGCTCCCCCCGTTATCCTCAGAGCCCCTCCTGCACCTGCTCCTATGTGAGTCTTTTTGAATGTGGATGTGAAGTACACATTACTTCAGATTAAGCTAATCCCAATGTCATGTGCAAAGGCATCAGTTCTTCCCTCCCTCTAGTGGAAACATGTCTCTTGCTGCATCCTGGCAGCATGTTTGTCTCTCTCATGCCAGTGTCTCTCACATCCTGCTCATTCTGTAATTAAACAGACAATGAAGAAACCCATAAAAACTCATGATATGAACTGGGGTCAAAAGTAGGCAATTTAAGGCTTGGTAGCTCACTTGGAAATCAGTTTTAGCGCTCAGACTGGAATAAATTCTGCACTTCACATTGCCCCTTCCTCTTCCCTTTCCATGTTCTGAATGGTAGCTTTCTGTTGCTTGCCTTGTTTTCCTAACCATTTACACATGCCCTATCAATTGAGTTATGAAAATTCAGATTAAACGCAGCTAACAAATTTCCCTGGCTTACGAAGCCAGTGCTCTTAGAAGAGGGAGATAACTGGTTGATTTGGAGTCATCTACCATTCTTAATTTTATCCTATTTTTTATTTACCTCACTGGTTTTCTTGTTCTTCTGTTTAAAATGCATTAAAGCAACAACTCCATGAAGGATCAGCAGTTCATTGACTAAAGTTTAGTTAATTTTTTTTTAAAAATAGAACAGGAATTGAAGGTAATTTCAAATGTTAAATCCTCTATTTAAAGCCATATAATTTCCAAACACAGTATTGATTTAATAAAATAGGTAATGTTTACACATAAATAGCATGCAGAATGCAAAAAATTTGAGCATTATATTAATGTCTGAGTGACAAACAGGTAGATGATTTATATGAGAGACTTCTTTGTGGAGAAGCAGAATTTTAATTCTCTGTTTCCATTCTCAGCAGATTGGAAATGATTTCTCATCATACTGTGGATTTTAACTGGTGCATACATCTTTGCAAGTGATAATCATACACATTTGGGAAATTACTCCCATAAATGTTATTCCATTCGAGAATCCTGTTTTAAGTATCATGTTCAGCACATATTGGAAAGAAGCTTGCAGTTAATATATGGAAACATCATTTGTATTTAATCACGCAGTTGGGAGTAGTTATAGTAACTAAGTAGATGCAGGCAGTTTAAAATGCACAGATTGTTACCGCAACCTAGCTTGCCACGGGCACTTTTTCCCTTTGATAGCTCAAGTGCCGAATAAATAAAGTACAATCAATGCTCAGAACTGGTTGAAAAAGCTGTGCCATGTAGGTTATGCTGTCAGTCCTATTAAATAGGGCTGCACAGCTTAGCTATGACAGTGTGAAAACAAAGGGCACACGGGCAGCTTTCTCACTGCCTTTTGTACATTGTCTCTGGCATCTGGAGGGCACAGCAGCAATTTCATCTGGCTTAACTGAGCTCCCCTTTGTGCCTGGGTATTTTTTACAGCAGATGGAAGCGGGGCTAGGACATTTCACCGTGTCTCCAAGCATCTGTGTGATGCCAGCTGCATGCACAGGGTCAAAGGTCTGACAGGGTGGCTCCTGCACTGGGTCTCACCAGGCACTTTCTGTTCAGCACCTTTCTGTTCAAACAGTGTTTAAGCCAGTGTTTGACAAATATTGGAAAATAAACCAGTAATCATTCAGGGACTGAGTTTAAAGAACAAATTAAATTAATCTAGATCCTGAAACGATTTTCATAAATGTATCAATCTACAGGCACAGATACAACAATGGTCAAAATACAAATGTATAGACCCTTCTGTCTTACTCAATTTACATAAAAATTGTCAGCTTAAGGACATTGGGGCATAAAATCTTAATAACCTTTCTCATTAAAAACTGTAAAAATATATGCAGTTTTATGTATGTATTGTGTGTATGTTCTGATATGAGTGTACATACATGCACTTGCAAGAAAGCCCTACAGAGGAGGAAGCAAATGATTCTGTGTTTGTCTGAATATAATCTAATTTGTTGTAAGGCACTTAAATACTACGGAAATGGCCCTTAGAGAAAAGCTGAAGCTAGACAAATAGATCTATACCTGTACAGTAGCATGCCTAGTTTTTAAAGATTTACTTATGCAAGTTTCCTATAAAACATTAAAACACATCAATGCCCATATACTATGGCAGAATTGTTGATACAAAATTTGCTGCCTCCTACATTAACATTACACATGATGTTTGTTTTTCCTTCCCTCCTTTTCCAAGGTATAAATGAACTGCTTATGTGGAGTTCAGTAACATAACTGTACAAAATTAGTTACAAAGAGAAATGTCAGAGTTGATATTCCTGACACAGCCTTTTTAACTCTTGTTATGTCTTAGACTTGCATATTGGAGATGGAATAATGCAGCAGTCCAAGATCCCAGGAGGCTTCTGCTACCATTGTCTTTTAGGTTTTTAGCCTGTGGCCTTGATTGTGAAAGGAGAGCTTCAATTGGGAGTACTCATTCCTTATTATTAAAAAATGGGCATTCTGGCATGCCTTTGTGAGGGAAAAGAAGAAAAAAAAGAAAAAAAAAGGGGGAGAGTTTAAAATATTTGCTCTCTGTTTCTGTGTAAAAACTTCTTAGATGGAGTTTGGCAATTGATGTTGAAGTAGAGTTAGACAGCCTTTGAAACACTTACCTAGTTCACTAACATTGTGGAGGATGTAGTTCACTGCAGTTTAGATTCATAGACAGCAGTTTGCTTTTCTGTGATCAAAATGCCTGTGCAGTTTGAAGGGCTTATCATCAGAGTTGAATCCAGACAGAGCCTAACCTGAGAACAGCCAAGAAAAGCATACATTTGAAGGGCTTTGATGCTCCATCACATAGCCATTCAGCGGCTATAATGGAAGAGGAGTACATGACAGACTTTGGTCGTGCCTGTCATTCATAAATCTTGGTTACATATACCAAGTGTTCCAGATTTCACAGTGAAATTGTGTCAGTACCTCACTCGGCTGCAGAATGAACTCTCACTGCTTTAATCGCATACATGTTACTTTACTTGTACTACTGAGGATCATATATGCTAAAATTAGATTATTTTATTTTCAAGAAGATCTCTTTAATATATTTACATATTTTAGCAGATGGTGTAACCTACCAGATCACAGGAAGAGGCTTATTGATGTGTTTTATACCTATGGTTAAAGAACAAATATGTGCAGACACTTAAAGTTGAAAAGTAAGCAGAAAAATGACAGATTTCAAATATTAATATTACATTCAGGATAATTTTTTTCTTACTTGTTCAGTCAGAGTGAAGTCCTTTTTAAAGCAGGTTGGCAAAGGGTTAGGACTTGTAATATATGTCTGGTTGAGGCAATAAGTAGATTAGCCAGAAGCTAGGATATTTTTGCCATTGGCTTTAGCAGAGCCAAGATTTTGGCCCATGGTCTAATTTTGCAATCTTTCATCAGGTAAAATTCATGAGTATCAAATATACATAGAAGTGTTCCCACACAGGCTATCAGCAGGGCTGTGAACACACAGTAAGTAAAATGGAGTAAAGGGCAAACTTTTTTTACAGGGAATGTAGTCATTCAGATGAGTGGCCATTGCCAAATGCCACTCTGTTTAGTGACTTTCTCACTATCTTCAGATGTATTTCTGGTAACACAGCTCTCTCTTTTGCAGCATATTATCCTTTCTTAATCCAAAACATATATTACGTCTGTATTGTTCTATCTATTTCTCTCTCTGAAATGAACACTACCAACTGCATCACCTCTTCCTTGATTCTCATTTCTGTGGTTGGTTTACATGTAGTTACGTTGCTTCATTCTGGTGAACACGTGCTTTTATATTTTTATTTTTAATCCTTAATAAGAATATTTTATCTTTAGTAAGAATACATACTTCAGCCCTGTATGTTTCCCTCCTCATTTCCTCCCATTTTTTTGGTCTACTGTTCTTATCAAAACAACTAGCAAACATGAATTTATTTTTTATTGTTTCAATAAAAAATGAACACTTTTATATTACTTTAGCAGAAGAAAAATCCTGTCAAGTAAAGGCCTATTCAATTGGTTAATTAAATAATTCTTTCTGAAAAGCAACCCAAAATCTCCAGATGCTCCGTAAATAATTACTAGGGATGTACAAGCCATGTCCGTACATTCCCTGAGAATGCAGATATTCATCTTTATTAAAGAAGTCCCATAGCCTTCTCTTGGTATCAGAAAACCTCGTGCATCCAAATATGTGTACTGCGTGCCTCTGGAAAGCACCCCAGGGGAGAGGGCCCTCAAAGCCTTCAAAGAGCAGGAGTTGGGAGCGCGAGCATCCTTGTGCCCTCCCCTCCCTCCATGCCTCATCACGCCCTGGGTGCCAGCACCTGACCGCAGCCCTCCTCCCCAACACTCCTCTGCAAGGCCGGTCAGGGGCTGCCTCTCTTATCCAATGTGATATTTTTAGCAGGCCTGCTAGTCTTATCCTTGGAAGATGTCTGCTACTTCTCCTGCTCTCTGGAGGCAGCACACAAGGAAACTTGGAAAAGAAAAAAAAAAAAAGGTATATGTATTTGCAGGGTAGCACAAGCAGAAGTGGTCATTGGAGTCAAGATTTCACTGTGCTCTGTTCTCCTGCATCAACGTGAGAGTGTGCGAGCCATGGCACGGTGGCAAGGGATGCCAACAAGACTAACAAACAGAATCTCAGTAACCTATCATTAGATCCTGAACTGTGACATACTTCCTGAAGAATAATTTCCCTTGAAATGTTTTCCTTTCTCTCTTGGCAAAGAGTCTCTGCCAGCCAGACCCAGGCTGGCTGCCTCCCTGCTGCCTCCGAGGCTCTGCCCTGGATGTGGAGCCGAGCTGAGTGCAAGTGCTTGTGGGGCAGAGCGGGGAAAGCACTTGTGTGAAACACCAGACCCCGGTGAGCTCTCAGCAGCAGAACAGCCTCCCGTATAGATGTCTGAGGCTCATGGGCCATCCCTCTTCATCGACACAGATCTGTGGCTGAACCTTAGATTTCCATTCATATTAGCTAGAAGGTTTCAGTCTGGTTGACGAATTCATCTAACCCACATCCATCTATCTGAGTAATTAGGCTCTGCCAGTGCAGTGGGTAAATAAGCTTGCTAAGCCCCCACTTTTAGTAAGATATGAGCAATGCTAATTGCCTGCTCTTTGCCAGACCAAGCAATATGTTTTCCAGATTCCCTAAAAAGAGAGTGACTTGTTGGCTCAAAACTTCTCGTCTTCCTTCATCACTTCTAGTATTTATTATCCTCTAATTCTCCAGTAATACCTTAGGTCTAAATTAGGTCAGTGACTCAGTAATTGGCAGTGTTCTCTGTAATATTGCCACTGAAATGGTATGAGGACTGGATTTCTCAGTCACTTTTATATGACCCACACTATACTGAAGTCAGGTGAGGAATTTTTCCTCTTGCAGACTAACCTCCGGGTCCCAGTCTCTATTGAAGCCTGTCAAGAGTCTTCCCCTTGACCTCAGTGATTGCTGGCTCTAGATCCAAGATAAATTGTCACATGCGTTTTTTTCAGTTCTTATAAGATCTCTGGGATTTACAGCCAGAAATCTGTCCGTAATTGTGTTTTCAATCCAATTACATTGAGTAATCTGCCTATCTATTATTTGGTAGATAATATTTTAAATCTTCTTTGTAAAATTTCTCCATTCCACTTTAGCTACAGCTGTGCTAACTCTGTGGAACAGAGCTATCAGCATCCTCCATGATACAGTTCTTGCATGCCTTGCACAGCAGACATTTCCAAATGGCTTGTGGGTTTTTTGAAAGCAAAATATTCATACAAATGCTACCATTTGTAATCTGCTTTGATCTCCAGCACCACATGGGAGTTCATAAGATCCCATTGTTGATCTACAGGAAAATCATTGCTGGATTTGACCTGTTCACATTGACAGTCACTAGACTTAAAATGAGAAAATCAAAGTACTGTAATACAATAAAGTCACTCATGAGTTGAGTTGCATCTCTCTCTCTCATAGGGAAACTTAAAAGAGTTGAGAGAGTTTCAGTGATAGTCCGTGTCTGTTATATAATGTATGAAAGCAAAATGAGGAGGAAGGAGGTGTTTCCACCTGAAGGGACTTTACAGTATAAAGCAGCAGTGAAAATACAAATGTTGCTGAATTACAAAGGAATAAAAAGAAATGGGAAATGTCATGGATCAATTTGCTAGTGGTTGTGGAGACTGTGAGTAGATCATACACTCAGGAAAACTCTTAAGATTATGATTCAGTGAAAGCATGTAGGTAAATCACTTCTCCCCCTCCCTCCCCCAGGAATAAAAGTATACTTTTAGCATGATGCAAGGAAAAACTTATTCTGTAAAATACTGTCAGGTAAATCATTAAAGGAAGGTTTTAAAAAAAAAAAAAAAAAAAAATTCAGCACCGAATGGAGAGTGCTGAGACATTATGGTATCCAATAGGGTCAGCCAACCACAAAAATGGAAAACTATATAGAGATCTTTGGCATTTGTCTAAGCATCATTTCCTTGTTCCATAGCTTCCCATACCTCCCCTGTCTCCCAGAAGTGCCATACGCGATGCTGTTGCTCATCTGCTATATACTGTGGCTGCAGAACAATGAAACGATGTCAAAGAAAATACACAGGTGAGTGAACTGCTTTGGCAATACCAAGCACTATAGGTTGGTAGCCCCATACTCAGCTCGAAATGCTCTTAAAACAAAGGAGACTCCCAGCAGACGGTTTGTCAATAGGTCTGTCACTCCAGCAGGCGTCACCCCTGATGCCTGTGGACTGCCCCTTACAAGCTGTCATTTCCTCTCAAGCTGCGTTTTGGTGCTACTGTTGTCCCCAGAAGGAAAGGAGAGTAACAAGCGGTCCAGAGTAGGCACTGCTGGTGACCTTGCCTCTTAAAGGTAGGCACAATGAACTGGAAGGTGTGCAATTAAAACCCAATGAAAGTGAATGTTTTTCTATACATTATTTAATTAGGCCGTGTAATTTTCTGCCATAGCTGTTCTTTGTAATTATTTCAAAGAAGTGACTAGATGTGCACACTCTTAACAAGAATATTTGGTTATCATCATTAGTAACAACAGTTTTGGATGAGAACCTTGAAGACCTTGGTACTGGCCTTTGGCAGAGACAAGGAGAACCTCAGGATTGATCCATTCATGTAATTCCTGACACACCTAGCCACTCCACAGAGCAGCTGTCATCATTTCAGAGTGCTTTAAAACTTGGGGAATAGTCAAACAAATGCCTAAAGACTGTCATCGCCAGAAGGACATTAAACAGATGGGATTTGTTTCCCTCAGAACATCTATTACTCCTTTCAATATAAAAATGTTAAGATTTTGGTGAGATTGATTTGCCTTTCATGCTTTACCCTATACCGTGGAAAGTTGCTTAAGAAGGTCGGTAAGTAGAAATACAACACGTATCAGCTGAAAGATTTCAGTAATAATGTGGCATACCTCTAGGATGTTTTCTCTATCAGTGGCAGACAAGAACAAGAAGTTATTTTGTTTCTCAGTTTTGCCGAAACTTGAATAACTGTAATGGGAAATTTACTACAGGCCTGCCTGCCTTCTACTGAAGAGAAGGAGACTCTCCCATTGTCTCTGTGAAGCTGGCTGTATCATTTTGTCAGAG
Organism: Platalea leucorodia; assembly: GCF_965183815.1. Taxonomy (NCBI): domain Eukaryota; kingdom Metazoa; phylum Chordata; class Aves; order Pelecaniformes; family Threskiornithidae; genus Platalea; species Platalea leucorodia. The sequence goes on from NC_138824.1 coordinate 74,943,699, forward strand.
GAAAGTATTACAATGGATGAGTGTGTGCAGTAGATACACTCAGTGACTAGTGCTGCTTTATCATATTTTTTTAAAATAAGGCAGTTGCTCAGTTCCTTTGGAAATCACACAGAAGATTATCTGGATTTTAAATCAATATCAATAAGTCTGGGGCAATTTGCTTGGAACTTCTAATTACTTTTCCCCTCCCACTAGATTTTCAGGCCAGCTGGTTACCTCAGGGCTTCAAATACCTTGGGATCCATCTTTCTCTCAGAATTGTTCTCAATTAACTTTCCATGCCTGCTTTAAGATCTTGGAGTTGGCAGTCCTAGGTGGCAAAATCTTCTATTAATTTATGGGCAAAGCCATTCTAATAATACAGTATATGCTTTTTCTGTATATTGCATTTGTTCACATCCTGGCAGTATTGCTTTTAAGATGTTATGGGAAGGAACTGAGAAAGGTACATGACAATTTTCTCTGGTGGGGAAAAAAACAATTAAAAAAAAAAAAACCTGGATCAGTTTGTTAAGACTACGATATCCAAAAGTAGTATGGTAATTCACCTAAATATCTATGAGAAGTTCTGCAAATACTGTATATAAAAGGCATTGGTTCTATTGTGGTGGAAATTAAACAACTGTCAGAGCCTCATTTGATCACTCAGTCTTGGTTTCTTCTAGTGGTATTCATCTTCTTGTAATCCGGGGTAACGAGTAGTAGAAAGTCATCAGCAGGTCTGCAGCAACATGTCTGCTTTCCCTTCCTATCACATACAGCAACTCCTTGGGATGAGCTCTGCCAGAACTCAGAATAGTTCCCCATAGGACATGTGGGGAAGCCTCACCATTGTTGAAAGCTCTCTCTGTACCAGATAAAGCACTAGGAAAACCAGATATCCTTTGTTGGCAAGGTAAGGGACTAGATACTATATATCCAAACAATATCTAGATCTGGAAAAAGGCGTAAGCGAAGGAATGATGGAGATTTGAAAAATTCTGAAAGGCAAGTCAATTTGGAGCAGTTGTTCACTGTCTCCTCCAATACATGAAGTAAGGGGCATCACCATGCTGCCGTGCAGTTCGAAAGAAACAAATAAGTAGTTTGCTAAATGTGTAGTTTGTTGCCACAGATAGTGTGGAAAATAGTGTGAAAGCATACATGGGTTCCAAATAGCTGCAGAACAAAAAAGTTTGTGCAAGGCTTTGCAGTACAAAAATACCAGTTCTTGCTTGGGAAGACCTCAAGCTTCAGTCAGCTGTTTTCTGGAAGTCTGTACTGGGGAGGAAGCACCATTACATACATTCCAATTTTCATTATTTTCCCCAGATAGCTGATATTGTTCACTGCCAGAGACAGGATATATAACTAGATGGTCTGACCTAGTCCAGACATTCTTATATATTTCATGTGAAATATTGTAGCTGACTGTGAACTGAAATATGTTCCCTGAAATATGCTCTCTTTCGCTTTTAAACTCAAGGGTTTGAATGAGTCTCATCACTATAGGCAAGGAACTTTTTCATCTGCAGGAGCTCTAGGATGCTCAGTTAGGTTTCTGTGAGACTAAGGGAGAGCCTAGTGAATGATTCCACCAGGATTTCCTCACATGCTGTGTAGCATGGGGGTTGGGGTTGGGCAGGAGAGAAGGAGAAAAGCCAGTGTTAAGGCCAGAAAGAATCAGCCAAGCAGCTACACTGCTGAAAAGATAAACATGAGTTAAAATACAGTAATTCACAAATGAAAAAGCTGCTTTTTAAGAAGGAAAAGATGCACAAGTCATCATTTCTTTGGGTTGTTCCAGTGGATAATCACACTTACTGTTGAAAAACCATGCCATAATATTTTTGCCTTCAAAATCCAGGCAGTGGCAGTAAGACTGTTGAATCTGGTAGGAGCTGCTATATTTTTCCTAAAGAGGATCTCATACTTTGTAATTAAACTATCTCTTAGTCTTATTTTTTAAAAACTTTCCTTCTTGCTCTTTGCTTCTTACAGTGAACATTTTCTGCAGTCTTTAAACATTTCTGTGGCTCTTATGTGAGGATGTTTCAAATTTCTGTCATTCTTTCCAAACTGTGGGCTGCAGCACAGGTAGATCACCACACTTACAGCTTTACCCTAATTGTAAAGCAGCTTCCCTAACTTTACAGAGTGGGATGGGAACATCCTTTGTTACTACAGCACTGAACAGAGAGCTTGTCTTTTGTTGTTTGCTTGTTCTGATCTCTAGGTCACAAAACCAATCTCGGTTCAGTTTACAACAATGGACCAAAGATACAATTACAGATATATAATGCAAATAGAGTTTTGATTCTTTGTGAAATTTAGAGGGTGTTACTTACTTGATACTGACACCTTCCTTGTTGCTACGTCAAAGTCAACTCTCTAGACCAGCTGGGAGTGTTCACTGACATACCAGTATTTTATAAATGCCATCTCAAAAATTACCCATAAAGCAAATGCCAAAAGCAGAATCCACCGTGATCTTGATATGCATAAGAGCTAGCTATGGGAAAGTTGCACTGGAGAGTAACTTAGATGCCTAAATGACTACTTTAGACTTCTAGTTTGCAAATTCATTTTAGGACCCTACTGAGTACATCCACCTGAAAGAAGGGCCTAAGTTTAATGGAAAATGGTGAGTGCTTCTGAAGATTTCTGGAGGGTGATACTGCTAAAGTGTATACATTAGCTGACCTGGGATCTCTCTCTTATAACCTTTACAAGCACTTATGTCACTCCATTGACTTGATGGGAAGACTTATGAGAACTTTTTTTAACAAACGCTCAAAATAAATGTACTAATTAGGTGCCTCATAATACCACTCGCTGTTACACATGAACATACGCACAATATGATAACTTCTTAATGTCTAAAGGCAGATGTGTTTACCCCAGTTCATAAGTATTCTGACATAGTTTATTGACAAGGGGATAATACAGTGATACTGCTGGGACTTGAAGAGGAGCAACCACCCAGGTCTATTGGTATCTGAGTGGAAGGACCTTAACAGTAAGCATAATTTCCAACCAGGTTCACTGGAACCTGAGGAGGAAAGAGGGGAACATCCCTGCCTGTGGCAGTGGTGGGGGAAAGGCACGCTGTTCTCGTATGTTAGCGGCGAAGCAAGAGTTGTTTCACAATCTGTTGTTCAACATTTATTAAAGCAGCACCGGTGAAGGAGGTAAGGACTGAACTCTGAGGCTCTGAGTTAGATTTCCACTTCTCTTGCAATTATTGGCAGCTATTGACAGTGAGTCAAGCAGCAAGCTCAACACCTTGGTAGTACCTGTAGAGTTTGTGGATATCTTAGGAAATAAATTGTTGGGTACAGCCCAGTGGGAAATATGGACAATTCACATGCAGTCTTGTTTGTTTTTACTCAACCAAGAATACTTCTTAAAAAGAAAAAAAAGTATTTCCACTACAGCAGCCTGTAAAATTTCTACCATTTTAACTGTCATTTTTGAGGATTACACTGAATGCTGCAAGAAAGCTAAGTAGTGAAAAAGCTAGCTGTCTCTTCCTACAGGAGGAGGAAAAGATGATCCTGGCAAATGGGGCATGCTGGGAATATGGAAGTTGTCAAGAAATTCTTGTTTTGTGGTTACCAACACTTTTGCCCACAGCTTCAGTCCTTGCCAGCTCTAGCCCTCTTTCAACATACTGGTCAATTCCTAATTGCACATTGGGATACAACATGCACTTTTGACTCCAGAGCCTAATTTAATGAAAAGGTTTGCCATCTTTATGGCTAGAGAATGTCAGAGGTGCTCTTTGCATAGACTGTTTTTTCAACTGGTTTACTAACATCATTTTGCTATTTGTACCTAGGGGATTTAGGAAAAACACAGTTCCTGACACGGTTACCGTGAAGGCCTAATATTCATAAATGCCAGGTTGTCAGTCTCATCAGGTCTAAGCAACCGAAATAGAAGGTGCTTTTTAATGTTACCCCAGAGTCAATTAAAATACAGTAATGCTGACATCTGCAGAATACAGAATGATCAAAGTAAAGAATGCCCATGCAGCTTCTGACATAAAAACAGTGTGTTTGGCGGCAGAGTGACACAGTGTAACAGGTCAGGTAATTATGAGAAAATCTATGATGTATCTGTTGCAATTGCTTAGCTTCTTTCCATTATCAGAGCCATCAAACAGAACAGCGCTCTCACTTCTCCTGATGGATCGTAAAGCTAGTGACACCCTCGCTCTCCTGATACAGATGGCATCTCAGGAGCAGCTGAATTAATTTGACAGTAAATAGGTGATAGCAATTGCTGTCTTCTCTTTTTTTATTATTTTTATTATTTTTTTAATTGCACCAGGACAGCTTTTAGCACTTCTGGGAATAGCTCAGAAAGCCTATGCCATGATTAGCAGTGTACCCTCCTCTCCTGTAAACCCCTTCCAATGCTTTTGCTGCTGTTTTATTTACATGATAATTGCTCAATGGCAACAAAATTTTATTCTCCCCCATCTCCCCACCCTAACTCTCAATCTGAACTATGTGCATTAATTATGATGATTAAGGAATTCTCTCATTTTTTTCCCTTGATGTGTTTATTAAATTAATGAAGGAATCTGACACATGGGCTTGTATGCTAAGGGTACAGTTATGCTAAAGTCATGGGTATATTTTAGATGGCTGCATATTTTCTGCCTCAGTAACATTATAATTGGCTTAATGGATTTTCAGTTATGTGCATTGGCTTTCTCCCCTCTCCAAAGCAGACTAATTACAGCTTTTTACATTAAATTCTAATAGATTTCAATTTATCTCCTCTAAATTATCACAATAATTACAGTAATAAATTAAGCATGTAGCTGACATTAATCTAAACAATTTGAATTGGGTATCATAGCAGCACGACACAGACTATGTTTTCTAAATGTGTATTCAAATATATTCCTGACTGTATAACCATTGTGTGGGAGGGTCTCATTTCCCAGCAAGCTGCAAAACCTAGAAGGCAGAATGGAAGGAGAGAGAGGATGAGAAGGGGTGGGGGGCATGGAAAAGGGATGAGAGAATGGAGTAAAAGTCAAAACAGACCAAATTTGAGGGACCACTGCGTACAATTAACAAGGTCTGAAGAATTGTCTTGGACAGGAACATACCTGAAGCATCCTGGCAGACCTCAGACTCCATCACTAATCCATGACTTCTTTTTTCCCTCTCATATAAAAATGTGTTGCAAATGTTTCTTTACTCAAGAACACCTACTTGAAATTGCAGCTGGCTGAAACATGAAATTTTACCTTTCACAGGAAATTTTGGCAGGAACAACTTTGGTTTTGTTTCTCATTTAGAACAATTTCCAATTATTCAGAACACATCACGAAATGGAAATTCTGAAAAATTTCGTGGAGGAAACTCATGTGACCATTGCTTTTTAAATTAAAAGCATTCCTCACTTTTACCTTTCTCTCCACTGAGAGCTATTGAGAGAAGTATTGACTTGACTCTCATCAGCTTCATAACTGCTCTTCAGCAGAAGGCTGCAAGGCACTGACATGCTCATGCCACTTTCCTTGGCAGCTGCCAGGCTTGTAGGATTTAGGCTTGGGACAACTCCCTTCGCATCCCTCTGTTTCCTCCCTTCCCCCCTAGGCATCTGGACTTCCAAAACGTCTGGCTCTCTGTGTGCCTGAAACCCAGGGCAGCTGGACCCTTCATGCTGCAGCGTAGTCACAACCAAGTCTGCCTCAACAGCAATTCAGGCAAGATTGCAGCAAACTAAGACCAACAGACAAACCACTCCTTGGCTGTGAACGTGTGTTGGCTTCTAGACTCTTACAGGTATAGCAGTGCTGTTCCCGCCCTTAGAGGTTAAAGCTAGTTTGGCTCTGCCTACACTAATGCCCAGCCATGCTGATGTGCTACAAAGCAGGGCCGCTGTGCAGCAGGATGCCATGCCTAGGGTTTAGAAACTCTTCTGGGGAGACAGCCAGCCTGACTTTTTGAAAATGTGAAATTCGTGTTCAGAGAGCGAGCATAACCACAGATCCATGAGGATGGGTGGGACCACAAGAGGTTGCTGCCCTGGCAAACGTGTGGACACAAACATATGTCCACCTGTGGGAACATGTGGACACCTTGCACTGTTACCAGAAGGGGCCTCCAGGCTCTTCCTCAAATGCAAAGAACTGCTGGTTCAGTGAAGTACCATTTTCTCATGGCACATACTCTGCCTGGATAGTTTCCAGTTAGCTCCATTGATAATACATTTTAGTAATGTACAATACTGGGGTACTTTTATCATGCAGAGGGGAGAACGATTTAGATCTGTGTTGTAGCCAGCACCGCTTTATTATCCCAACATGTAACAACAGGCTCAAGAAATTATGTAACACCTGGATGCAAATTTGTATGTACTGAATAATTCTCTGCTTCTAATTATCAAAACATTAAGCTATAAAGATCCTTCTATGGTATACATCTGTGAAGCTTTTGGCTGTTTCTGTTATGAAAGTGCAATGGAACTTGTGTAAACATTAAAAGGATTAGAAAACTGAACTCTGTAAAAAAGTCCAAACTTTCAAACTCCTGGACTGCAGTTAAATAAAGTAGCCTTAGAACACTGATACCATATATGTGTGCATATATATATATAACATAATGTTTAAAGCTTTCCTGAGCACCAAAAGGGAATACTTAATGTGCAGTTTCAATTGAGTTTCCATATATAAAGACACTTACTACATTTCTGTTATACCTTCTCTAGATGAAAAAAAGTCACTAACATTTTTCCTAGTGACTAAATAATTTTGCAAATTCAGGCTGTTCTGTGAATTTGGAGAGGTTTAAACTGGTAACACTTAAAATAATAGCACGTTGATTTGTGCAGCTCTGCAATGGAATTCCTCTGGAAGGATGTATGACCTCTCCATTAATATGAAATGAGCTCCTTGTGATACCTTAATGAATATGCAGCGTCCCCTTAGTGACATGAGTAACATTTGAAACCTTTATGCATTTTCAATGGGCATTCACCTTAGCTAGTCCTCAGAGCAGGTTCATTCATAGTCATATTTCCTGCTATCTGCTTACAAAGTTAAGATGTTCTTACTGTTTGAAATTTGTCACTTACTCTAGAAGAAGAAGGAAAAGAAAAAGCAAGCAATGGCTTTAATGGGCAATGTGCCAAGATAAATGGTCCCTGCTGTGCATGCTAGATTTGATGCAAGTGTTCTTTGTGTAGATACTATTTCCTGTACAGAATATTGCAGCCTTATGACAACCTTTGTCCTTTGTCTTGATGATTGTATGAAATATTAATCTCTGAAACAGTAATTCTAAAAAGAAGCATTCTGCGGTGTATCTGGTGGCTACAGCTGTGGACAGGGATTCAGATGTCGGATCCTATTCCTGTCTGCACCATAGTCTCAGTGGGTACGTTTTTCTGTGTCTCAGCTCCTTCACTTGTCAAAGAGGAAACATTATAGTTAACTAAGTCCTAGGGGGTTTTCTGCACCTTACCTAGACAAGTTGGTAAAACACACTGAGACCCCATATGGGACTGGATGGTAAAGCTTTCTGATAATACTAACTAGAATTAATACTGGACAGAGCACGTCATGTTATTTTGTTGGCTGACCGTAATAGTTAGCCTTGAACATCCTGACCTAAGAAGTACTTTCCAATGTTACATTCTTGAAAAGTTATTGCAGTTATTGCTCAGGATAATTCAGTATGTTTCTGTTTGAAGGCACATCCTTAAGGATCTATTTGTGAAGCTTTGGGAGATTGACAGTCTCACAGTTCATTTTCATCTTTTGGGCAGTGACAAAGATCAAACAATGGGTACACCTTTTCTTTAGGTCCATTGATAGTTAAAATTCAGAGTGGATTTTTTTAGAGATGATTAAAAAAAATCCAACAGGTTTTTTGTTCTACACATCATTCATGGAGGGTATAAAAAGCCTCTGTAGACTGCTATCCTCCTTCTTTCTATATGCCTAGAAAGAAACACAGCAAAACAGGCATGTTCTGTAACTGCATATCCTATATGAAGGAGTCAGTTCTTTTCTGTAACCCCTTTTACACTCTAAATAATACGGTGAGTACATCAGTTGAAGGGAATAACAAAGCCATTTGCTGCTTTTGTTTTTTTTTTTCCCCACTTGATGGTCCCTGCTTCCTCAGAGGCCTACTTACATCTACAGTTACTTCTTTTTTATCTCTCTTTTTTTTAAAAAAAATAATTTATTGCTAAAGTGATTGGTGGCATTTATTGCTCTTCACAAAGCCTACAAAAGCCTGCTACACAAAGCAGAACAAAAAAGGGAGAAGAGGAAAATAGGGATGAGATGTGTTTGGTTTTTTCCTCTTTTCCCAGCAGTCCAAAGCTTACAACATCCATTCCTGCTTATATGGCTGTATTTCCACACTGTTTATAGCCAATGGACCCAGGGATGAAAGGCATAAGTAAAGGGAGAGGAAAGAATTGCATAATTAACTTTTAAAATTAATTCATGACCCAGTTAAAAGGACAAGGAGGGGGTTATTAATTAATTAAGGTGGGAAACCCTGTGGGCATGTGAGATTTAGAGAGTTTTAACTTACCAGCCAGGTTAAAAGGCTTTCTAAGGGTGCACTCAGCACTCAGTGAATCTGGAATGCAGTTAATGCAAAAAGAAAAGGTGAAAATATATTGTAAAAGGTTTTTTCAAGGGGAATAAAATGTCTAAAAAGACTGAAAATTAATTAGGAAGAATCCTAACAAAAGTTTCATCAGAATTTGAGAAACAGGCTAGCCCAATTCTCAGCTTTTTTAAGCCTGCTTATCTCTACTGAGCACAGTGCATGCTTGATGTTACAGAGATTTGGTCATGAAATATATTTTTTTAAATCTCTCAGTCTTAAGGATTTCAGCAGAACTGATGGATTAATAGCTATAGCAATGGTAGCAACATTAACTGATATTACTCTAAGTGAACTTTTTTGACTCTCTGGAGGCATTATAGACGCTCTTTGCAGATGTGGCACTTCTCAGTCAAAACACATTTTAAACTGGCTATCATGGGTTCCTTCTTTTCTCAGGCATCTGTGACTGCAAATGCCCATTTACAGTATATTTATCTTTATCTCCTTAAAGGCTCTCATCACCCATGCTGCTTCCAGCACTTGTCCAGGTACCTCAGGGTAAAACCTAGAATCTAGGTGAGGTTAAGAAGTCCTTACATCTTGTTTTTTCTTCCTATTATCTTTCTTTATATATCTTGGTGTCTTTAGGCTTTGCAGTCTTTAAAGTCAGGGATAAGCCTTCCATGAACTTCTGGCACATCCAACAACAAATATGCTAGTCCAGGACTTATTTTATAAATTTATGAAAGAGAGTGTTCTTTCTCACTGACAGTATTTGAAGTGGATTGCATGGTTTACTGTTTGTTTATTTAGCCAGTCTTACTTTATTTCAATCGTCTAATCCTAGATATCAAGACTAATCACTTTCAGCTCATTTTAAATGCCACCTTCTTTTGTTAGCTGATACTGGCTATGTGTCTCTGTCTCATCAGTGTTTGGCAAAATCTCAATCACCCTTCAGATGTTGTCACAAAAGCTAATTATGTAAAAAATCTTTGCTTTTTCCCAGTTGCCACCTTGGAATATCAAAGATTAAAAAAACTCCAAAACTAATAAATGAAATATGTCAAAGTGATGTGAAAGTGTTACTACAAACCATTTGAAAATTAGGGGAAAAGAAAATTATGATCAGTAGAGACAGGCCACTGCTAATGGAATTTGGGTCTTTTTATACACAAAAAATGTCATACTAGCTGCGCTGTATTACTGTTCCCTAGGCAAGTAGCAATCTTCATTTCTTTATGATTCTCTTTTTCTTTATCATACTGCAGCATTTTGGTGTGAGAATTTTAAAATTAAATCTCCTTATTGTGCAGGCAGGATGTCCAGTTTTATTCTATCAAATGCCACAGAAACAAAGGGAACAATCCATTTTTCCTGATAGAAGCCAACAGTTCGTAAGAGGTTTGAGATGAGTGTAAGGATACAATTTGCCTAGAGAGTGCCTGAGGATCAAGACAACCTGACTTTCCACGGAATGAGTCTGTCAGCTGGCATCTTGCAGTAATTGCTTCCCATGGCAGGACCTCACCAGCCGAGGGAGGACTGCTCTCGTCAACCCAAGAATCAATTTCTACAGTAGCTGAATGATAATTGTTTGCTAAGGCTCAGGGAACTTGTTGCCAAGCCTGAAAAAGGGGCTGAAGCTATGATTGGCACTCATTAACCCGGGATTTGGATTTGATCATTTACCTTAGTAGGAGAATGTGTAGGGGTAAAGGAGGGAGAGGACTGCAAAATGTTCTTTTGTTTGGAAGAAACGAATGAGATCAACTGCAGAATGGGTATCTCAATGTTAAGCCTGAAATCGTATCTGTCTTCACTCAAAGGGACCAAATAGCATGCACTATGAGGTGATTTGAATGTTTTCCTTCAAGTAGAAACATCTCTTTGGATTTTTTTTCCTGATGGATACCTCTGTTTGTGTGTTTTGTTCATTATGGTAAGTACATCCTGATGACTGATGTCCTGAAGTTAGGTTGCTGAGTTACACAGCAAAGAGAGTGGGAGAAGACATGCTAGAGGTCCAGAAGACTAACTTCTGACTTCCATAGTCATGCTTGTGCTTTTGCAAGAGGCAATCACCACTGCCTACCCTCTGCTGCAGACATTTATGCCCAGCTGCAGTTGTGCCCAGCAATGTTATCTGGACAGCTATGTGTGGTGTCTTCTGATCCTCACTAAAGTATGCCTAATGCCAGGTATTATGATTGCCAAAGTCCCTGTCACACAGCATTTTAGCAGGTAGACCAAACACGTAGAGTGTGATTTAGAGTACGAGCCTTTGATACCACCTTAACAGTTGTCTTTTCTAGTGCCTGTTGATTATTTATGTGACCTTTCAACATCTATTGACTGACATATAAACATTTTTATTTCTGCATCACAACCAGTGCATTCACATAAGTCTGCCGGTGCTGGTTCAGGGAGAAGCACAGGGCAGTGACTAAGTGGATAGTATGGTATCTAGAAGACTGCTTCAGAAGACTGCTCCATCAGGGAGCCCCCTATACCATCTTTGGTACTTATCAATGTTTTCGCAAATTCCAGACCAAGCTCAACCCTGTCTTTTATTCTCCATGTATATGTGCATTACCAGAAAAAAAGCAGTCTCTGTTTCATGATTCTGGTCTCACCAAGGCTGTCCCTTTCAGATCCTTGTGTGTTAGGGTTTCCGGAATGGGACAACTGTGGCTCTTGCATCCTGAAAGTGGCCCAAGGGTGGCTGTGAAGCCAGTGGTGGCTCTAATGAGTTTTAGCTCACAAGGACCTCAACAGAAAGTCTTGTAGTAGGTGCTTCAGCATCTTCATGTGTGTATAAAGCAATGGACATTAAAAAGAACAATATTGTACAAAATAAGAACAGTACAGTTTGTTCATTATCAAGATAATACTAACAAGAAAAAGGTATTTAGCTGTTAAGTGTCAGAAAAAAAAAAAACAACAACCATTGTAACTTTCTCCTATGCAACCTTATTAGTGCTCATCCCAAGTTGCCTCATGCAGAACACCCCTTGATGCTCAGCAAAAAGAGATGGTGTATGGATCCTGTAGAGAGAGGAAGGATGTCCTCTCTCAAATAACCTCACAGCATTGGAAATGCAGCAAATCTGTAACTCTTTTGTGCAGGCTTGGTTTGCAGCTCTTCCCATGCCTGGTTTGTGTGCACATTAAATCTTGCTTGCCCATTCATACTTTTAATAGAAAGAACAAAACAATATTCAGATCTGGGGGACTGTTTCATCATCAACTGGAAAGTATCTGTACTCAGCTATGGTGTTATTCCCCACCTACAAGCCACATAGACATCTTTCTTTTTTTTTCTGTCCATAGGTAGTTTTTGAGTATTTTTTTCACAACCTTCCATTTCCAGGGAATTTCAGCTCTGAACTTTATCAGGTTGTTGTTTCCAGTGCATTCCGAATGCAAACCTGGTTATTCAATTTACATTGCATGGTGTAGATAGTGTCACATTACTTGTAGTTCCTTAGCAGATCAGTCGTGTCTTCAGTGGCAGCAGTACCAAGATATTTGGATGTGAATTAGGCAGTTAGAGTAACTAATCACTAGGCATGCTAGTTTGGAGACAAGCATCCTGCAATGAACTCACCTGTGGAAACCTCCACCTTAAACATAACTAACTGCCCTGTTCTACGTCCTTCTGGTTTGGCCAGGTTCATGTAAAGTGCTGAATGACATGAGAGGAACTGCATAGGTTCAATGGCTTAGTAGATCAGAATTCCTCAGATACTGCAGACTGATTCTTTAGCTCATGTGACAATTATATCTCAATCTGATCACAGGGGAATACATTTTCTCTTTTCTAAGAGTTTGGACATTACATGCTATACCTTCAGTGCAGGTATACCGGCAAATCAATGTGAACAGATGTCAAGTTACAGAATCCCAGCCTGGCAATGGGTTTGCATTCAGATTCAACTGGGGGAAAGCAGCTTTGTAAAAATGCCAACTTTTCTAAGATCTACAGCCAAGAAAGTTATATGAAATGGATCTTGCACATGCAAAAAGCCACAGTCCCTTATTAAACCAGTCCCAAAAGAGACAATGTCCTTTAACTAGAAGGACGTATTATCTAAGGAATATGATTTTCAGTCTAAATCTAGAGACTTATATGTGTGAAACATGCACAACCATTGAAAACAGTGGTTTTATGTCTGTCATACTTTCTTATGTATTTTCCAACTGGTTATGAACTACTCCTTCTTCGTTACCAGATATGGTACTTCACATGGGATTTGGAATTATGAATGACTGCTGTTCTTCATACGGCAAGAAACACCACACAGATGAGTTCTTCTGATCACGCATCCAATGATTTGTATAAAACAACTAGGGTGCCATGCCTCTTTGATGTGTCAGACAGATTTAATCTGTAGGCCCGATATTTTCACAGAATAAGGCCCTTAAGTGAGTATCTTCAAAGGAACTGTGTGCCTCCAGCTGCTCTGGAGGGTTGATGCCTAGCCAGAGATGCAAAAGGCTAAAAGGAGTGACACCAGTTTGAAGTCCAGGTAATTTGTCTTAAACTGTGGGTTTAAGACACATGAAAAGACAGAGAAGAAACTATGCTCCTTGAAGTTATATCAGGGTGTTGCCATGGAAGTATTTTGTGACAGTGCTCCATTTTGATGGCTGGTTTGGAAAAGGCAATGAACTCTCACCTGCACTCCTAATTTTGTTGGGGCTACCTCTGTACTCCCACTGGGTAGACCCGCCACTCAGAATAAGCTTTATTTTTGGGGGCTATATTATGCAAACAAGCGTAGAAGCCCACTTCTGTGTTTCTCGTGCTCCTCCTCTCTAATCTGCTAGTGGAAAGCAATGTGGTACTGGTTATGTCTGATGTACATTTTACAGTCAATAAACATTTGCATTCCATACCTTTATTTTCCACGTTCCTGTAGAATTACAGGAACGGTAAGCATTAGGTTTGTACCTGTGCTTTCAAATAACTTACACAGAGGTTGAATTATGTAACTTGCTAGGATGAGGATAAATCTCTGCACACTACCTTGAAAATATGAGGTTTAAAGTGAACATTATAGTATCGCAGTATTGCACAGCCAAGAGTCTTTGAAGGTTAAATTGATGAAATATGATGAAATTAACAAAGTGAAACCTTATATCCAAAGATGTTTTCTTTGTTCTTGAATAGAACATCTTACATCAAGGTCTCTGTTTGAATGCCCTTACAGCATACCAAAATACTAGTGTTAGGAAAAAGCCCCATCAGGTTACATATTTTGTGGTTAACGGGTTCTGCTGTGTTTCATTTCAGAAAAGCAGTTCAAGAAATGCTCCCTAGTTTATGTTCTCCTTGGGAGAAATCCTAATCCTAAACTGGTATGAATTTGCTTCCAGTGTCTAAATCACCCTGTGTACAGAGACCTCCATTTATATAATTGGAAGTAATTGCAATTATTGTGTATCTATCTCTCAATGTCTCTTTTCATCCTTCTGCTGCACCCATAACCCATGGCATCCTATCTATCTGTGTTAATGTTTGTCACTGTTCTCTCCTGGAATGTGATGTGTTGGAGTGTGTATGATAATCTCTAATTCATAAGGGCTGCCTAAAAAAGGGATATAAAGTCACCTCAGACATGGCTGACAGCTAAAGGGATATTCTCCATCACTTCAGGTGTTACAGGTGTCTTCTGGAAAAGAATCTCCTATGGTGATGGTGAAGCATGGACAAGATCTAACCTCCTGTAAATTACTACTGTTTCACTGGGAGTGAAGCGATTCCATGGTGCAGCCCCAGTAAGCAATTAATGACGGTGTCAGCTTCTAGGCATGAACACTGCTGACATTTGTGCCTTTTTCCTGAATGACTAGCCCAATCAAATTTACCTCGGCAATAATAGCATTTCCTCAGCAATCCCACTGTCTGCAGGAAAAGAATATGGACTTAGAACAACGTTGATTTAGAATATAGATCAATAGCCTATGAGTTTGGTTTTTTTTCTGTGAGAACCTACGAAGTTTTCCAAATTTTGTGTGGGCACATCTGTTAGTCTCCCCTCCATGTGGCGGATTCTGAGTCAGCAGGACTTAAATGGTCCCCTGCCAAAAACCACATAGCTGCATGAATGCAGTGCTGAACCTGACCTTATAAGCCCAGCTGGTTTGTGGGCTCCTTGGAGGATATTTTTATCCTAACACTGATATTTGTTTTCTTTCAGCATATAAATCACCCCATTACAGTCCTCCACTTACACTGATGGTCATTATATCATTATAATGTGTAGTGTTATTAGCTTGGCCCCTTCACTGTTCTTACACAGTGTCATGGCTTTTGAGTTGAAGATGGCTTGTCTTCTTTTGGCCTGGCACACAAGGATATGAATGCATCTCTCTCCATGGACAGCTGGGTAGGCATGGGTTGTACCTAAGGAAAATGAGGCCAGCGGAATTACCAGTTTTATTTTGATTTCCCTCTTCTTTGATTTCTGCCCCTATGACTGTGAACTACCAGGCAGCAATCCAACCCACACCATTTTTTATGATGATGTTGCAAGCATGCAGTGCCTGTTTATTCCTCAGTGGTGACTAGTTCTCTGTTTAAAAAAAGCCCAAAGCCACTGTTCTCAAGTCATTTACTATGAGTAAAACTCATAGGTAGTCAGGGAGTTACGCTGTCTGTGGTGCCTGCCCTGCTGAGCTCACTGCCATGCCAGCAAGGCCACGGCACCAGCAACGCAAAGGGAGCACTGGGGCTCCTCTCCACCAGCACTCCGGTAGCACATCACTCCCAAAGGACCCAAAGCCTGGCATCTGCCCTCTGTGTACTCCCTACGGCCTCTGAAAAGGAAAACAAATGCCTCACTTGATTTTTTTGTTAGAAACCCCTATGAGCCAAACTCTTCGAATACACATTATGTGAGGAGGATTTAAATGTTTGGGAAAGGTTGTATTCCAGTGCACATCACTGGAAGGCTGCCAGAGGCAGCCTGGAGCCAGCGAAGAGAAAAGTGTTTATTGTGGTCAGCGTGGTAATATCGAGGGCAGCAGGGACAGACCAGAAGGAGAGTGAAACCAGAACAGCTGAATGTGGAAAGTACACAGAAATTATAATCTAATAATGAGCCTCTGAGAAGGCAGGCATGAGAAGGAGATGCCTGATCTGTGGAAAGGCTCAGGTAGCTAATTTCAGGAGCCTGGCGGAGGTAGAACGGCTGCTGTGGCAAGGGTAGTGATTTGTTGCCAACCTTCGCACTAGCAACAAAGGTGGGGGCAAAGGGCCCTATCCTTACACCTCTGGAGCCGCTTAAAACCTCTGACCTCAGCGTCTTCCAGGCTCTGACTGAACCTGCATCTGACAACAGGCAGAAATGCTCTTCTGTGTTTTCCCTGCAAAAGGGTTTTAGAGCTATTTTTCTGCTTCCTTGTAGTTTCCTTCTTTTCTTTTTCTTTTTCATTTTTTTTTGTGTGTGTGTCTTATTTTCCCCTTCATAATGGAGGGAAAAAAAGGTTAGATTAGAAAACTTCAATTAAGCCTTTAAAAAGACCATCTGCTGAATGCTGACTGGGGTTTCATGTAAACAAAATGCCTGTGCTGGTTACAAACAAATGATCTTATCTATTGTATTGTGTTACAAATTAAAATTAGATTAAGCCACCTACATGGTACCGCCGCTGAATCTTAAATTTCTTATGGAAACTGAATGTTTGCTGCAAGTATTCATTCGGCCTGATGAGAGCCTCATTATTTTTGTACCAGCAGTACACACTGGGTATAGCATAATCAAAGCCTGGGGGTACGTATTAATTATCCTTTTGAATAGTGATGAAATTTTAAAAAGATCTCCTTTAGGCTCACATCATCAGCAGATGAAACAAAGCTTTGCACAGCTTGTGAGCAGTGGCTCACATGTGTTTTTACATCTGTTCAGGATATTTCAATTTGAAGCGCAACAAGCCAAGTCTGGGATTAAAGACCCGGAGAAAGAGGGGGGAAAAATCTGCAACAATAACCAGACCCCACCCCTTCCTGTCTGCAGCGGAGAGGGAGAGCGCCTTCTTGGTAGTAAAACCTGGCTCCATTTTGCTTTTCCTTTTGGCGGTGGTGGTAAAATTATTTAGAAGAGGGGTGTAATGTTCTGAGCCGGTGCGCTGCCTGTAGGTGCCAGGACTAATTACCTGGTTACCTGTTCTTGCCTGCCTATTGCAGCATCCGGTGAGGTTCTAGTTTAGGCTGTCAGTACTAGGGGTTCTCGTGAGTTTGGTGGTGTTTGCCTCTCTAGTATGGATTATAGTCAGGTAAAAGAGAGGAAATGTCTGTGCTCCCCTGGATCCCCGCAGATCCATATTTGCCAGCTTGTGAAAAAACGGGGAAATGGGGATGCCCTTTGTCAGGAGGGTTATGTCGTCCTCTTTCAATGGTATCAGGCGCATGCTGTAATTACTTCGCTGGAATGTAAAAGGATCAGTTCGAAATACTTTTTAAAGCAATGTCGAAACTGCAAGCCACAAATTGCTCAGGTTAAGTCCTACTGCTGTGATGAGTAAAAGCAAAAGTGGTCAGTCAGAATGGAGATGTATTAGCTTTCAGTGGGGAAGGATTGCTGCGATTCGGTGCTCAATCAAAGGACCGGATTCTCAGGCAGCCACAAAGCTAGAACCCCTCTGAAGTCTGTGTGAGCTCTGACTTGATAGACACTCAGAGATCAAGCTGATCATGTTTACAAGTCCGTACACATATTGCTATTTGGTGGGTCTTCGTTTCTTTTTTTTCTCTCTGCATCTCTTGAGAGAAAGGCAATAGCCACTCAGCCAAATTAAAACAAGAGAGGCAAGGGCAGGACATGAACGGAATCAGTGCTGTTGACCAGACATGAACTTAGATCAGGTGGTTTTTAAGTTTATTCATTTTTACTTAGCAGAGCAGGCCAAATTCTGCACTCACATATGCTGCTTTCTAAAGACGCATCATGATTGTAGACTAGAATGTCATCCAGAGCTTAATTTTATCAATGGGCTTGAGTGAAAGCAGTATAAATCTGCTAGAAAATACATCCTTCAGTTTTTATGACAGATCAGAAATATTTTAGCTAATTGTTTTGAAAGTACAGAGATACCACCAAAGGTAAGCCATATAATCTATTTAAAATTCTTACTTCCTTGGTCATGTATGGTGTTTTTGAAGCAGAATAATCTTGTCAAAGGATATGATTTATAATTCACTTAGTGGGTTGAGGCTGGAAGAGTCATAGAAACATAGAATCATAAAATCTCCCTCTATGGGCCATTTTGAGATACCATAAGCATCCCCCTGTCGGTGTATGTTGTAAAAACAAGCAGGACTCAGGGAGGGATCCCAGACCTGCCAGAACCTCTGTTCCCTATGGGTCAGTTGTGTAGGTGCCAGGGCATAACAACACAAACAGTGGGAGAGCACAGTTTTATTCACAAGTCACTAGTGAAGGACGTGAGCACTCTTCCACTGATAGGATAAAATTGACTTAGACAAAGTGAGATCTGTCTAGGTAAGGACTGGTGGGAGAAGGCCCTACACTCTACTTTTCAGGCAACAAATGAATGCTGTCATTATTAAAAATTAATTATGCTAATGAGTTGAAGACTGCATTCCAAGTTGTGTGGTTGCTGCAAACTAACAGCTGTTGCGGTTCTTTCTCTGTGCTCAAGCCTGCATGGCCTGTCATTTACTATTCCTTACAGAGTCCGGAGCATGGATCATAACAATATAAATATGGATATATGCTTAAAAACACGATTAAAAATAGTTACTGCTCATGGACAGTAGCCAATTTGCCAACATGAATAAAAGCAATGCTATTTTTAAAAATGCAGCATGACATATAATGGACAAGCCTGTAAAATTCAAATAATGAAACTTTTTCAGAGTTAGAAATGACTGAGTGTTAAAATCTGCTTTCCTATAAAATAAAAAGTGACCAAAAGTATTTTTTTCATATTTATGTAAAAAAAAAAAGTGCTTGCAGGCTGAGGCTTTGCATGCCAAGTTTCAGCCTAAAGCGAAATTTAACAGCTGAGTTATAAACCCCTAAAAATAGGGTTTTGTAATGGAAGTGCTGACACAACTTTATCTATTACAGTAAGAATGGCACAGCTGTAATTAAAAGTACATAGTATACTTTGTCTTTGACTAACATAAATAGCTGTCAGGATGGCCTGCAATACAGTTCTCCATGTTACTTTGACTCCAACACAATGGAAGCAATTCCTCATTCCTCCATGCTGAGACAAATTATCAAAAAATATAAGGTTCTTGGATTTCTCTACAAATAGCACCCAAACACTCACAAGCTGATGTCAAGTGGCACTAAGAGCTACAGCTGTTGTAAGGGAGAGGGACCTTATCTTGAAGCTGTCCTATGAAACTGTATTACTTGTTTTTTCTGCTCCACTTCACATGGATGATCAGTGGGTTTTCACTGAAACATCAAGGTAATGCCCATCGACTAGACCAAGCCATTGGCTTTGGGTGCCTTTATACTGCTAGATATCGCTGTGGCTTCTTGTTTTTAATGATACTTCATTGAATAGGTGATATGTAATTAAACTTTTCAGACAAGGCTTCTTCATGTTTCTCACTTTTTCCAACTCTTCTCTTACATTTCTAGGAAAAAAACCAGCCATATTTATCTATTTAATGACACTCTTAGCTTTTGTCTGGTAAGTCACCTTGTTGGGTTGGTTTTGCCTCCCACTTCTTTTTCCTGTTTCTCTCTTCTCCCTGTGTATGTTTCTCTTCCTTTGCCTCCCTTTGCCTTCTTTTCTCTCTATAGGATTCCTTTTCCCATCTGTCTCTCTCCCTCCATACTTTGCATCTGTGTCTGGCTTTTTCTAGTGGGGCTTCATTCTGAGTTTTGTTGCACATCCAACTCACTGAAATCAGCGAGTATTTTGGGTATTAAGTGCCATACTCCTCACTTTTGTCTCTGCTTTCCTAAAGCACTTGAGTTTAAAGCTAATAGTTGAAAAAAAATTGCAAAAGTCAAGCACCTTATTTTGCAAACACTTCCACACATGTGTAACTTTGTGTGAGTTGCGTCTGTTATGGCTTGAGTCTGAGAGACTGAGCCACGGTTTTGCAAAATACTTATGATTCAACTGGGGTTTTTTTGCAGACAAAGAGTCAAGGATTCTTTTGCCCTGGTGTAACAGTACCTTGTGTAACTTGTGCGATGTGCCGTCATCTTCAAAGGTGGGTTTTAAAAGTGAACTGTGTCTAAGGAGATGGATCCCTCCCCCAGAATGTGCTTGCAGTGCAGGACAACTCCCCTCTCCTCTGCTGATGTCAATAGGAACAACTCCTTTGGTTTCTCTTCCAGGACATTTAACTGATTTTACTGTTACTATAACAATTTAACCAGGGGGAATGTTTCAGAGACAAATATGGGATACACATTGCTAACCATCAAGTGACAAAAGATAGAAAGCAGACAATAAGAAATATAATAAAATAGCTGATGGAAGAAACATGAAACTACATTCTTTTTCTAAGTAAAATATTTTGTAGCAAGGACAAGAGGAAAGTTTTATTTTTCCAAACCACTTTTTTTCAGTGAAAAACAGAAAAAAACCCAGAATTTTAGTTAGATGAAGTTGAAACCCAAGATTTAAACAATCTTAATTCTGTTTTACATATGTTTAGTTTAGAGATTTTGGACCGTTTTATGAAATTGTAGGATATTAAAAAAAATAGTGAAATTAGAATACTAGAGAATTAATTAATTTTAATTAATTTATAATACTTATTTTTCACTTTGAAGCCAGTAGGGGGAAAATTAAATGAAGGTTAAATAAGAGATGTGCTTTTATGGCTTATGGTGTAATGAAAAGACAGATAATATTTATCTTTTTGCGTTTCTTCCTTAATTCTTTCATTTTGTCCTGAGCCTATTCATACAGGTCCGCAGACTAATGCCAAAAACCGCCCGCTGTCCCAGGACAGCCCCTCTTTTCAGGCGGCTTCGGCTTTCGATTTTCAGCCTCCTGCCCAACACAACTCACCCGAGGCACGGCGATATCCCAGCATAACACAAACCTTGTCATGTCTTATTGCTTAAATAACACAATAAGGAAATTAAAAGGTTTGCTGGTTATGATTTTCATTGTTACGGCTTACGAAGTCTTGAAGAATTTCAGGAAATTGATTACCCGGGGCGGTACCTATGGTTGAAAAAAAAAAAAAAAACAACAAAGAACCTCTGACTAAAAGTCTTTTGATATTAATACAAAATATATACCTTTGTCCGTCCTGGCAGATCTGGGATCAGGCAGCGATAGAAGCGATCGGGCGGCGGCGGTGAGGCGGCAGAGGAGGAGCGCGGCCTGCCCCGGCCCGGGCCGGATCGGCGTGGGCTGGATGCCCTCTACCGGGGGATCCGCCGGTTAACCGCCATGCCTCCGCTCCCGCCTCCGCCCAGGCTGGAGAGCGCGAAAGGCTTTACCCGCTTCACCTACACCTTCTTTGCACCAAAATATAACGGGGGACGAGAAAGGGCAAGACCCTAATTAATGCCGACGTTCTTTCACGGGGCAGCAGGCGGGAAGGAAATCAATGGTGCGCCTTGCAGCCATGCTGCTTCAGCGAGGGAGGCAGGGGAAGGCACGTCAGGCTCCTCTTGCCCCAGTGTTGCTCCTGGTATTGCCTCGGCATTGCCCGGGCATTGCCCTAGCAGATGGCTGCCCCGGTCCAGCCCTGCTGCTGGGGTGCAAGGTTTCGCCCCCGGCCTGATGCGGCACACGCCACTTGCGCAGGTGAGCCCTGGCGGCCTGTGCTGCCTGGGGAGTCACAAGTTTAATCACACCCTTGAGTCTTGGGGGGGTGGAAAACCAAAACCAAAGGCAGGGCGGGTTGCTGCACACAGCGACAGGTGAGAAAGATGGCATCGGGAGAGCTGCACGTGGGGCAGTGCGGTCCGCCCTGCCCTGCCGGTCGGGGCGGGCCCGTGTCCACACATGGCACCTCCTTTTCCCTGGCCCGGCGAGGGCGGTTGGGAGGGCAGTGCCAAAGGACCCTTGGAGGGCAGCAGCCCTGGTCTGAAAACGAGCCTGGCCTGGGGAAGGCCGACCTCGGGGTGCCCGTGGAGAGGAGAGAGCCTCCTGCCTCCTGCAGGAGCGGGGACCCGAGGCCTGCAGCCAAGTGGGATGGGGAGTGCTCAGCCGTGAAAAAAAGGGAATGAAAAATGGGGGCGAAATGTGTGTTTTCAGCAGGGAAGTACCCTCTGGGTGTGGGTGAGCCCACGGTTTCTCCTCTAGCCCCGAGAGGGGCAGCCCAGAGTGCAGCAGTGCCAGAGAGGCCTCCTTGGCCATGGCTGCGCTCCCCATGCTGTGGTGCCCCTTCTTTCACAGGAGACCTGGCCACCACCACCACTGTCAAATTTCACTGGCTGCATGAGAGGTCTGGTTTTAGCCACATAGGCAAGAAAATTTGGTCTTTGTGCAGAAACTCTCATCCAAAGTCAGCAGCCGGTGCAGTGCACCCTGCTAGCGCACAACTGGGTGGGATGAGGCTGTTTCAGCCTTACCCCAGGATCTGATTGCTTACAAAGGCTTCAATTAGATCCATCATGTTATCTGAATGGTTATTTTGTGACTTAATTCCCCCTGCTTTTTCGCAGTGGTAATTAAATGAGCGAGGGGAAAAAAGAGACAGATTAATTGATTGAACTGATTCCAGGAGAAACCATTACTCCCGTTCCTCTTCTGCTCTGTATGGTGTTTAAACAACTCTGAAATAGAGCTGGGTGAATCCTGCCAACATATTTCTGTGAGCATTGCTTTGATTTTCAAATGAATTGTCTTCATCTGCTTTTATCCCCCTATTGCCTTAGCTTTATGTGAACATTTGTACAGTCTAGTTTGCTCATGAAAGGAAAAAAAAAAAAGCTAGCATGTTTCAATACAATGGAAAATGAATTTCGTTTCCGTGAGCTCAAGAGTTATGTAGTGAGAGGACAAAAGTAATGTCATGTAACAGACCAATAATCACTAATGACATTGTTCAGATATGCCAAAGTGCGAGTGAATAATACTATGCCATGGATCGAACAAAATTTATGAAAATTACTTACCAGAACTGCCAAAATCATAAACTACAGAAACTTTGCATTTAGAAAAAGAGGTGAAATGTACCAAATACTGCAGTTATTGCCAGTTATTCATTCTTTTATTGAAAAGATTAGGAATATTTTTCTTTTAAATTGCATTCATTTAATGTACATTTATAAGTGTGATGGCAGTGAGTATAGAGCATATTAGTCAAATCTGTGTTTAGGGAATATGAATAATGTGTATTAATCATAAAAGTCCCTTGGTAGTAACAAATATACTTAGAGATTTTTTAAAGTATTTTGAAAGGAAGGAAGGAAGGAAGGAAGAAAAATCACACAGGAATACACTTTTAAAAGAATTTTACAAAACAATCATCAATGTTAAGGAAATGCAATTTTTCATCTGGATCTAATCTATAGTTTCATAAAATCTCCTTGTTGAACAATTATTCAGAGAGAGACTAAATAAATATAGTGCTAAAAATCATCATAAATGTTTCCAGAAAATTCAAAAAGTAGGCAAAAAAGCCTCTTAGTTATGTTTTCTGCATCTATAAGAAAGATTACTATTTTAGCTTGTGTTTGTATGGAACTTTTCTTTTTCATAAATTGCTTTATACAGCAATATCAGAGTATATAATGTTACAGAATGGCTGAAATTTTTCAAAGCTATACTTTGAATTTTTTTAATGAGCAGACCTGATGTTTGGGACAATGCATTTTCCTGAATCATGCTTCCTTGTTTTAATTGTCAGTACTGGGATTCCTGTTTCATCCTGGATGATTGTTCACCTCAGGAATGTGCTGTGGATCCTTTTCCCTCCCAGACTGACCTACATGTTTGGAGAAAGCATTGTGATTTTAAATCTCTCAGGAAGAACGCAAAAGGCAATTTAGGATCATAAAGAAAAAAAACAATGAGGGACCAAGGAGGAAGTTTCTCGCTGTGTTCTTTCACCCAGGATGCAGCTGAGTATACACAGAGTATATACGAAAGTCTCAGTTTTAAAAATAACCGTGTTCCTTTAGAAATTATGTAGAAAACAAAATATAAAATTGGCTTTATTATACAGTAAGCAGATTTCATATACAGTTTTCTGTAAAAAGTGACCAGAGAGCTATACAAAATCAATAGGAGGCTGGGCTGGGGAAAAAAAAGAAGTTGAATTTTATTCCAACATGAATATCATATATAAGCCAAAGGAGGTGTTATCTTACTTCATGAGAAAGGTTTTTGCTGCATTATCATCTTGGGCACGATTCTTTGAGAATGATGTAGCTGAATGGTGGAAAGTTCAAGAGAAGAATCTTAGAAAATTTGAGCAGAGGAAAAAGATGAAAATGGTTTCTGATTTGTAGTAAATACGCGTTTGTTACTCTCTTTTTTCACATTTATCCCCATAAGCAGGTTGACTAGGACTGGGGATTTTTTCTAAATAAAAATAAACCTGGGAGATAGGGCTTTAATCTGTCACCTGTTTCCCAAATAAATAAAATCTCCAAACCTTTCACTGATGGCCACGGTTACCCAGGCACTGGCCCCATCGATGGGCCTCGAGCGTGGAGGGAGCAAGGCAGGAGAAACTCTGTGTGGAGGTGAACGTCCTTCCTTCTGCACCTGCACAAGTGACCTGAATTCAGGCAGACAAACGTTACCTGCAAAATCTATGCATAGTGCAAGGAGAAAAAGTGGCCTAATTTAGTTAGAGAATTACGATGTGTTGCTTGGAAGTAGCTAGTAACATGTGGCTATCTGTGTATATGAAAGCTTGTAAAGTCCTTATTACTCAACAGCGCCGGACTGCAACCTACTGGCTAATACAGTTTTTCAGCTAAGAAGGGGGGAAGAAATGCCTCCTGGCAGAGCACAACTAAATACATTGGAGAAAATAGTTGTTATTTCAGGTGCGCAGGTTCCCAGTAGAAAATAAGTTTAATTAATTAATTTATTTTTCTAATTTGTGAAAATATGCCTAGGGTGACCTCTAGGCACATGTGCAAAAGCCATAAAACCAGATTCATTCATTAACCAGCTGACACAATTTCAATGAAGGATAGTCAAATAAACAAATAACATGTGAGGAAAACTCAGACTCCTCCCATCCAACTCTCCATAGAAAAAAGCCTTCGAGAGCGAGCACACTTGGCAGTGTGCCTTGGGCTCCTCGCTCACTGCCTTTTTTGGGTGACCGAGAGAATGCAGTCTGAATCATGGTGATAAACCCTCTCTTTTTTTTATTTAATGTTCAGGTCACTCAATTAAATACCATCAATGTACCCATTTTTTCCTCTCTTTATTTTTTGGAATACATAAATTGTGAAATAAGAACCAGTTACAAAAAGGAGTGTGTAAAGCGTTTGGACCTGTGGGATTGGACAGAGAGCTGGAAATCAGGATTTCTGTCTGCTTCTCCTCCACTGCCACCACCCACCGCTCTCCTGCTCTCTGATCACAGGGAAGCTGCTCAGCCCGAGTGGTTAGGTGTGTGAACTTCATCGACACGGGGCTCGTCAGTTCCTAGTAATTCAGTGTGTTGCTGTTTTGCGAATGTGTGCTCTTTGAGCTTCTCTCATTGCTACAGGATGCTATAAACAGTGAAATTACCTGAGGAAAAAGCAGTTGCTCCTCAGTAATGGCATTACAAAAGTAACGGATGGAGCCCAGCCTCTCCCTGAAGCCCCGGGGAGCATCAGCCTCCTGTGGATAGGTGACAGCAGTGCTGAGACATCAGTGCTTTGCACCTTTCCTAGCACTTCCACATGATTGTAGTGACTTTGCTGTTGCCAGCGCCTTTGAGGTCCCTGAAGAAAATACCTATCGGGACTCGAAATGTTGTCATCATGCTCATTCACTGTGATGCCACCAACAGCTACAGCTTTCCTCTCATGCATTATGAAATAATGTGTTATGGTTTACCTTATAAATAATAACCCGTTTTTGAAAATGTATATTTCAGCTGTTTGACAAGCAAGTTTTTCTACAGTAATAAAAACAGGTTTGTATCCAAACGTCCCGTATAACCCCCTATTTATAATCAAATAGGAAAAAAAATCCTTTCGGGCTCCAACTTCTTATTTGAGTTCTAACAGACGAGATTCTGTTCAAACCGGAGCACTGTGGCTGTGATGGACACAGAACAGGGCAAAGTATATCTGGTTTTCAGCCTGGGAGGAAGTCTTCCCCCTACCCTGCCCCCCACAAAAATGTTTTCAAGAAAAGATCAGACACAGGTTTTTAATGCCTGGGGAAAAACAAAATATGACCCACAATAGATTTAGGCAGTTCCATTTTTGCTTGCTATTTTTAAAAGCATACATGTTATTTAAAAATAATTAGCTTGAGCCAATTTATGTGCAATGTATATATTGCACATATGTCTAGAGGAAACCAGAAACAGGGTTGTATAATCGTAACCTTACTGCACTGAAGGCCTGGCATAATTACTGTTGTGAGAGAGAAAGCCAAAGAGATTTTATCTGTCATATTTATTTCCCCCATGTAAATATATTAAAACAAAACAAAAATAAACTTTTCATGCACAGAGCTTAACTCAGTTTATATAGTATGCATTTCATTCTTTATTATTATTATTATTAATAATAATAATTTCCCACATATTCATGTGCAGTAAAGCACTTGAGATGGCAGTCTGGAAGGCTATTTTTTCAGCAGCTGCAAATTTCATCTGTTGCTCATGAAAAAAAAAGGCATCTTCAAATATGCACACACGCTTTTCCCTGATTTTGTCTCTGCATGGCAAGTGAGGCTGTATGGGGCAAAAGTAGGTTTTACTGTGCAAATGTGATCATGTGCATCTGCATAGTCTTCTGGCCCTTTAAAAGGTAATTAGCCAGTATAATAAGGCTGCTGTCTATGTGTAATATCATCATATTTAATGAATCGTAGGACTGAATGTGAGGAAGAAACTCTACTGAATTGAAATCTCCCAGAGGCTTTGCTGGAGCTTGGACTGGCACGACTGATGCTTTTCTATATCCTCAGATTCAACACCAAGGCCCACTTTACTTGCAAAGAAAAGATCCAGTTAAATAAAACCCATATGAAGCCTGCTAAAATAATGCAAAGTAAATCAAAGTAAATCAATGCCTTAGGACTTTCTCAAAAGTATCTTAAGAAACTCATTGAAAGGGAACAGTGCATTGCTAGTGAGTACCAGTTAGGGACTTTAACACGCTCCTCTGTACCTTGGTGACCTTGCAGGCGATGGGATAGATTTTCCCCATATAGAGCACACGTCTTCATTTTGTAGCACATTGTAAACACAGTTTTCATGGTAATGTCTTGTTTTGTTTTGGGTTTTGTTTTCATAGATTATGCATTAGTAATTTGTGCATCACATGCTGGCAAGCAGAATCACAGTATATTGCGCACACTACTAATGTGAGACAGAAACCTCAGCGTATTCTAGCTCTCTTCTCATATCTTGTTAGCATCTGTTTGTGGTAGGCTGGGATGATGAGGTGCTAATATGATACAGCGAAGGAAGTGTAATCCATGAACATTTTTGTGTCACATTTGTGTAATATATTACACTAATCTGACCAGACTTTCATGTGCTTTTACCCAAGGAATGCCATTTCAGCCTCCTCCCTTCCCCCATCGATGCCTTTGAAGGTTTGTGAATGATTTCCTGTACACAGGCTGTGTAAGAATGTGCACACATTCTTTCCCTCGTTGAGAAAGGTGTGCTTTTTATGCCCGCTTGCTCTCAGCGCAACAATGTTCATGAACAAATTGCACTAAAGAGGGAAGCATGTTCAATTATATTCTTCTTTCTTGGCTCAGAGGTAAATGAAGTAGAAGGTGCACTCTCTGCAATAAGCGTCAGATCCATTCAGAGCACTTCATGCAGTGTCTGGGGGCAATTTTTTAGCAAAACTTTTATGAGGCAGCAGTCTGCAGGTTGAACAGCAATAACTAGGATGTCTGAATTGGCAGCCGTAGTTTCTTTCTGAGAGGTACCGTCAACCACTGGCATCTTGCAGACTGGTTCTGATTTTGACCTTGTTGCTTGTCCTTAGACAATTTGCTAGGTCTATTTTTCCTATCCGTGATTAGTTTTGCTCTAGACTGTTGGTTCTCCAGGTGACAGCTGTCTCTTCCTATGTGTCTACGTAGCTTTAGCACATTGGGATCCTACTCCTGACTGGAATGTCTTGTCAGTACTGCAATAGAAATAAATGTGGTATTAAAGTGAACTCATTAAAAAAAATTGCATTATAGTTATAGTATAGAATGCTTCATCTTGCTGATCTGATTCTGGAGGGGAAAGCCCATCAAAGGTCTGGATGAAAGACATGAAATTAAAACATCATAATGGTTTTGGCGAATCATTGTGTATTTCTCTTCTTTGTGAATCCTCAGCGTAAGATAGAATTTATAAGGAATAGTGAAGAAAAGATATTTAATAGTGAAATTTGACTGGACTGTGGAGCCCATATATATATATATATATATATATATGTCCTTATTTTAGGTATTCATCTGAGACTAGAATGCCCTGATACCCATCATATGGTGTAACTCTTTAGGTAGGTCATTCTGTAACTTCCCAAGAGATGGATGTGATGCAAGGTCACAGCTTGATGTGGTGGGTTGACCTTGGCTGGATGCCAGGTGTCCACCAAGCCACTCTATCACTCCCATCCTCAACAGGACAGAGGAAGGGACAAAATGAGATAGGAAAAAAATCATGAGTCAAGATAAAGGCAGTTAAATAAAGCAAAAGCAAAGGCCAGGCGTAAGCAAAGGAAAACAGAAGATTTATTCTCTACTTCCCATCAGCGGGTGATGTCCAGCCACTTCCCGGGAAGCAGGGCTTCAGTACGCATAGCAGTTGCTCCGGAAGACAAATGTTGTAACAACAAATACCACCCCCCCCCCCCCCCCCCCGACTCCTCCTTTCTCTTAGCTTTTATTGCTGAGCAGATATCATATGGTATGGAATATCCCTTTGGTCAGTTTGGGTCAGCTGTCCTGGCTGTGTTTACTCCCAAGATCTTGCCCACCCCCAGCCTACTGGTGAGGGGGGAACATTGGAGAGACAGCCTTGATACTGCGTGAGCACTGCTCAGCAGTAGCCAAAATACGTTTCTAGCTACCAATACAAAGCACAGCACTATGAGGGCTGCTGTGGGGAAAATTAACTCCATCTCAGCCAGACCCAATAGACTTGACTGTCCCTGTGGTAGACAATGCAAGAGATACTCATTCTACCACACTAAGATCAGTTGTGCTGGTTGGTATTTTGCATTTTTCCGCATTAGAGAGGCTAGGGATTCAGGAAACGACAGCTCAACAGTCCTGGCACTGGGGGGAAGACTATTCCTGTTGGAAAAGCAAGGAGGAAAGCAGGGTGGACATGTTCTAATAAATTAAATGGTGCCTGTAACATTTCATAGCACCAAAATGCAATCTTGCACACTGTCAAGCTGTTGGAGTGCTTTGCCTCGTACTAAAGAACATTTCCTGAGCAATTCCCAAACAACAGCCACAGACTGCAATCGGAGGACCTACCCAGCCCAAGATGATTAGCAGACTTCTGCTTTGGACTACAAGTAGCTCTCTGAATTCCTTTCCTGGTGGTTCCTACTTAGTTTGCTTTGTAGTGTTTTCATTTTGCCAGATATGGCCGGACCAAGCTTGACTCTGGATGACATTATTCATTGCAAAGTGGAGGTGGATGTAAAGATATTTCTCCTTTAGTTGTGAGCCAAACTTGGATACTGTCATGCTTGAATAGCTGGGGGAATATTTATCTAGAATAGCACAGTGTGGCAGCATATGGTTACACTATTAGCATCTTATAGTGTCAGCTTGCCTGAGTGTAAACCACTGCGTTCAGTAAAATAAGAAGTCAGAAGCCTCAGAGGTTATGCCGAAACTGCGTGCGCCTAAGGTGGTGCTTCTCAGCTGCTGGTCCATGAAACATACTCTGACCCATCACGATTTCAGGTTAGAATGACTCCCAGCTGCACATGATTATCTCCTGAACCTTGGTGTTTTGTTTTTGTTTTTTTTTTTCTTTTCTTTTTTGCTTGTTTGTTTTCTGTTTTGTTTTACTGGGGAAAAAAAGTCCCAGAAGCATGCAGGGTGAAAAAGAGGCATGGAGTTTTTCCTGTCCTGGACAGTGACCAGAACAGCTGGTGGTGTGTCCTGGTTTCAGCTGGGATAGAGTTAATTTTCATCTTGGTAGTCGGTGTGGGGCTGTGTTTTGGGTTTAGGATGAGAACAATGTCGATGATACACTGATGCTTTGGTTCTTGCTAAGTAGTGCTGAGCTGTTGCTAAATAGGTGCCAAGTGGCGCTCACACTGGTCAAGGACTTTCCAACTTCCCGTGCTCTGCTGGGTGCACAAGAAGCTGGGAGGGGGCACAGCCGGGGGGGTGCTGACCCAGACTGGCCAAAGGGCTATTCCATACCATATGACGTCATGCTCAGTATATAATCTGGGGGAAGAAGAAGGAAAGGGGGGACGTTAGGAGTGATGGCGTTTGTCTTCCCAAGTAACCGTTAAGCGTGATGGAGCCCTGCTTTCCTGGGGATGACTGAACACCTGCCTGCCGATGGGAAGTAGGGAATGAATTCCTTGCTTTGCTTTGTTTGCGTGCACAGTTTTTGCTTTGCCTATTTAACTGTTCTAATGTATTTTACTTCAGTTATTAAACTGTTCTTATCTGAACCCACGAGTTTTCTCCCTTTTACCCTTCTGATTCTCTCCCCCATCCCACCGGTGGGGAGTGGGCGAGCGGCTGCGTGGTGCTTAGTTGCTGGCTGGGGTTAAACCACGACATGGTGCCATGCAGCACTTTTGTCCAGCCCTTCAGTGCAGCCAGTGGAAACTGGAGCAGACATGTAATACAAAGGCAAGCCGTGCTCATCTCTTCCCTAGGCAAGCAAGCTGTACATTGTTTTCGTATCATGAAATGTAACCTTGGTGAATTAATCTCAGTGAAAGAAGGACCAAGACCCTAAGTATTTATTGGTAATGTTGATGTAGAAAAGACAAGTCAGTATGTACTACAGTACATTAACTTGTTACTACAGTATGGAAAAACAATGTGTTACTATTTCATGTACTGACTTTCTATTGATGTGAATAGGTTTTGAGCATAGCTAGTTTACTGAATGTCCTGGTAAAGAAAAGATGAATAAAATTAAAATAAAAATGTATAAATTGTAAAACAAACAAACAAACAAAAAAGGTAATAGACAGAAGCTTTCAGAGTCCCATGAGCTGTGTTTTTAAAACATTTTTTTCTCTAGGAGCTACTCTTTTCCTTATGTCTTTCCCTGACAACATTTTGCTTTTTATCTCATTTTAATAAAAAGATAGCATTTGAGGGCATCTCAGAATCCAGCATCTCAGCCTCTGCCTTTGTTGTTTAAATTACAAAAAGAAGAAAAAAAAAAAGAAAACCAAACCCCAAAGTCTTTCAAGAGAACCTCATCAACGTGTTTTGGACCTCCTCCTCAGGTTTCAGAGCTTCTTTAACTGCCATTAAAATCAGGACACTTGATCATTCCCTCCAACAAAAAGCCATTGAAACAGGACTCCAGCACAATAACATAAAACAATACTTTATCTGATGCTATGTAACGTGGAGGCTTAAGAATGACAGGAAAAGGTGCTATCCCCAGACTTGCCCTGAGCTGGTGTGTACCTCTTTGCACTCATCTTGCAGAAGATTTGAAAGCAGGAGCATTCCTGAGAGGTCAAGTCCTGGGCTACTGAGACTATAAGGACCTCATGACTTCTCAGGGGGCCCTCTCCAGGCCACATGCCACATGCAAAAGAGAAATGAGGACAAGAAGACTCTGCAAGGTAGAAGGATGCTGGGGGGATCGCAATGAGTTGGTAGGGAATTGCCTAAGAGGAAGGGGTGCTTATCTTTCAGGTACCAAAAAGGTGTTACTATGGCTGCCCAGCTGAGTATTGTAGCAGGGCTGAACAGCTTGGAGGAGGTTAATTCAATATTTAAAAATACATTGCAAGGAGCATATTGTTTCTTTTGAAAGGTTACTCCAGAAGACAGTGAAACTTGTTATATACTCTGGAGAACCAGAGAGAGCTATGTTTAGACATTCTGGTAGGTCACTGCCCAGTTAGTTATTTACAGGAGAAAAAAAACCAACACGTTGGAAAACACTGCATTTTCCGTGTTGGCTTTGGACTACATTTGTTTGCAATCTCAGTTCATTACTTTGAATCTCGTGTCAATGATATATATCTACCAAAGGAAATGTTTTATCCCAATGTCTTCTTTCTTAATATTTGGTCCTAAAAGCTACGCTTGATGTGGTAAGAAGTGGCGAATGTTTTTTCCAGGTCTCAGGAGAAAATCAGACCCCTTTTGGTCATTTAAATATTTGTAAATACATGCTTTCACCATGATAAAAAAGTGCAGGTGCATGCAGAACAGATAATTCTTATAAGAGGGTATTACACTGATTAATTCAATGATTTTATTTCTAGCCAGCATAATTATTTGCTGGGGGCTGAATAACCAGAATTTGGGGTAGCTGTTGACCAAAGGTCAAGATCTGGGTTTCCTAAGTGTCACTGTTCTGTGACATATGACAGGGAATAGAGTAGAATTAGTTTATTATACTCACAAGATCTTTCCTGTTAAGCAAGGCCTCCTTTAAAGATTAGACATATGTCAATATAGTCACTATTCAAAGTATATGGTCAGTCTTGTCTGCTGGAAGAAGGGAGGTTGGATAAACTTATGTGTCATCTATGATGTTTGAGCATACTTTAGGAAAGGAGCCTCTGAAAGCTATAAAGTTGTGGGTTTATTAGCCATACTAACTGTTAACAAAGGGTAAGTGACTTGTTTAAACAATCAAACACTAAGGTAATACACTAAGTATTATACTATAACATGCAGGAAGTTTTCAAGTTCTATAAATATGCGTAAGACATGGGAAATTGGTCTTTTGGGGCTGATTCTATAATAGACCAGTCCAGATAATTGAGTTTGTGCAGTAAATGAAATACAATATAAAGGGGTTGGATTGTAACATATACAGTCTTCCCTGGTGCAGATTGGTGTCTGCTTGAATGACTATTGATAACCCAGCATGACATATAGGTAATCTCATAAGGAAGATTTAAAGATGAAGAGTTCAGATAAGGCATCATCACATCTTCCCTTAGAAGAATAAAGGTAGGATGAAGCAAAAAGTAGGGTGTGACGGTGCACACATTTTCATAGTTAGACTGAGAAAGGTGTTACCTAGAACCACTTTTGCACTGGAAAAATGGAGCCAAAAAATATTTTGAGATAACATTCAAAACCCGCAAGAGCTTCTAAAATAATCACCAAACTAAAAATATTTTCATATGGAATTTGATCAAACTCAGGCTAACATTATTAGATTCCCACTGATTTCAACAGAAGCCAGATCAGACCCTAAAATATTTTTTCAGCTATATCTTTAAAACAAAAGAAATGTGTGATTCTATGTGCAAGCAGTAAACAATTTTAGCAAATTTTAAGAATGGAAAGAATGTTCAGTTTTATACACATGAAACAGGCATAGAAACATTGGTATTCACAGAATACTATTATTTATTGTTCAATATTGCTCATGTTTGCTCACTCAAACAACCAAGAGAAAAATGGTAGGCAAGTAGACAATATAGGGAAGATACAGCACTGTCATAAAAGTGAAATGATTCCTCAGTCACCTGAACTGATACACTTTCTTTCATGTGAAGAATGTTGGCCAGATTATAGAGTGAGTCCAGCCCAATTGAACTTTATATTTTGCATTAGGTTCCACTGGCCCATAGACCTTTAGGTCCACATTTTATATCCACACAAAACAGGCTTCTCAAAGGATAAAATAAAATTTCCAGCTCATAGTGCACAGGACAGAAATGAAGAGCAAATTGAAAATTATAGTTTACTTGCTACAACAAATATGGTTTACATTTATTCCTATGTAAATTTTAGCTTGTCTTTTCCCACTGAATTATTTGGCAGAAGTTGTTTGACCTCAGCGGAAACAGAATCCTCGCAGGAGGTCTATGACCAGGTTGCCATGGGAGAGAACATTAATTTCTTTGTTATGGTTTTGATAAGGATCTTCCTTGTGATTTTTTTCCACGCTTCTACATTTTGATCTCAATGGAACTGAGCAGCACAGTTACTCAAGCAAAAGGTACCAGGGTAAAATTTAAAGATTCTTGAAGATGGCTAAGCAGAGCTGACACGGGAGCTGCTGAAATGCTCAATGGGAGCAGGATTGTAGGCGCGCAAGGAGATCTGAGGGAGGAAGTTCTTCTTAGAGAGTTTCCTTCCCCATATTTCTATCCCAAGAGTTTTGCTCATTATTTGATTCTCAGAGGCAATCTAATCACTGTTGGCATCACTTAGCACTTCTGGGTTCAGTTCCCCAGTCTGCCACTTACACTTAGAGTAATTTTCTCTGGTCTCAGTGTATCTCAGCTTATTTATTTTAAATAAAACCTGTTTTGTTATTTATTCTGTTCACTGGAATGGAGTGAGATTGATTTATTTTAAATATTTATATATAAATAAATGTTACATATATAGGACATTATATATATAATTTTATTAAAATAATATATTCTTCCTAATATAGTATCTATTTATAAAGTACATAGACAACTGCGAGCAAAATGACACACACGTATTTATGTAAACATATGTATGTGTCTAGATTATTGGAAATTACACTGGTACTTCTGAATGGACAAAAAAAGTCACTTCTGATATCCTGGTTAAAGTAATAACATCTTTACTTCTTTCCTCTGCATTGATTTATCTTTTAAAAATTCTCTTATTTTTCTCTGAGTAAAGGCCTTAAGTGAAGAAATCTCTTTGGTATTGTCCAAATTAAAAGAAAACTTCCTCCTCAACACACTTGGTTAAAGGAACTGTTGACCTTAATTAGGCTACTCACCTCCATTGGAGTAAAACATATTTGTCTCAGATGTGTGTACAAACATATAATACATACAATATTTCTACACAGGCAACTTAATCTTTTCTGAGAACATTATTTTTAAAGTGTCTGTAACCGGATGTGCTTTGTGCTCATTCTTTCATTTCTCTGACCATCTCTAAACATTTTACTTTACCCATTTTCATAACAATTCCATTCACAGGCAACTTCAAAAGCTTTGTACCAGTCTTTCTGTTGTATAGCGTGCAAGGGGATCCGTCATCTCAGCCAGCATCCCTGCCATGAGCCATTTATCACAACAAAAGGCGCTGTGTTAACAACATGGCTCATCGTCAGTCAGTCCTGGTGCAGAAGATGTCAGATCCACTGCTGGAGAACAAGGATAATTTGGACTTTACTTTTTGAAATGGAAAGATGGCAGGGGCTGTGAACAAAGTCACCTGTAAATTGGTTGATGATTTTCTACATTTTTTCACAGTAAATCCCTACTCTGACTCTGACCCTTTTTTTTTCTTTTTTAATTTTGCCTTTGGAAGGTATCCTAATTTTAATCAGCCTGGACATTTTAGTTTACTCTCACATTTTAAATTTAAAGGAATTTTATAAATTTAAATTCCTGTTCTAGTGTGAAATGTTTTTTTCATGATCCTGTAATTGAAAGGGCTGAGATATCAGTACTATAGAAACTGGAAATATTTTTATAGAAGTCTCCAGAAAATGATAAGCCTGCCTGCCACTGACATATATCTTTTAAAGTTTTGGTCACACTTTTGACAAGTTTAACACTAATGTTGGCAAGAATGTAGCTGCATGTTCTGATAGGATAACATCAGTTTTAACCAGTAGTTGGGCTCGAAATAATTGTACAGGCCTTTCAAAGGCTTTTGCTCAATTTTTTTCTTCCCGAGTTTTTGTAAAATGTTTGATTACTGGTATGTGAGTTTATTGTTAGATCCTTTATTACTGCACTGTTTCTGATTTTTTTTTTCTTAAATATACTACTAAGCAAAATCGAAATTTACCTGTCACCGAGGATTTCAGCACAATATATGCCACTTTGCATTGAACTTTGGAGGGATAATATTTCTGGAGATAAAGAACTGATGTACAATAAGAGCCCGGATTTACAGTAACCATTTTTCAGATAGGTAAATAAGCCACCAGCCTGCGAGCACGTGCATGACTCATTTAACTGCAAGTAGTGTTTACTGGCACTTACTTTAAACACATGCTTAAAATTAAGCATGATCATAAGTGTTGAAGAACCAGGGCCTCCACAGATAAAAGGAAAAGTGAGACATGTAAGTTATTTGCATTCAGCTAAAGCATTCAATATGGAGTCTCATGAAAATTGGACTAAAAAATTAATTCAATTTGGTTTGAATATACATGCTCTTCTGTGGTTTGAAGAGTGTTCAAAGGAGCTTGGTAAACAGTTAAGTAGCAAGTATCAAACTAGGTTAAGGTGTCTAGTGAGGTACCACAGGGATCTCCATTAGGTTTTATTTATTTAAGTGTCATTAAGAACTAGAAGAGGGATTCTGTTAGTGAGGCATATAAAATGAATGTTAATGACTACAGTTTAATTAAATTCACAGTTAATGCTAAATTGGAAAGAAGTTGCAAACAATAGAGAAATAATAAAGAGGGAGATAAGCATCTGGACAGGACAAAATAAAGTGAGGATGAGTTTGAGAAACCTGATGCAAGTGGGGAAAAATATTGTAATGCAGAAGGCAGATGTTCCATAGGAGGAAGAAACAAATAATGCAGAGAGACTTAGGAATGACAGTGAATAGTAAAAAGCTCCACACAACTTTTTCTTCTTGGTGTGTCTGTGTTCAGAAAGTATTATGTCATGAAGCTGCTTTCTGTACTACTTTTGTGCACTGCCCTATAACATTTTGTTCCTATATTAAAGTTGTTTTTATTGCAAAGATATTGATTGATTCTTTTAACAGATTACAAGGTAAAAAAACATTGTCTCAGAATGCTGGCAGAAACAAGAATTAGAGGTGCGAGACCATAAACACCTGAAGACAGAATGGGTTTTATTTTGGATAGTGAAGAGCATCTTATCTCTTGGTAAAAGGATGGAAGTAAAAAAAAAAAAAAAAAAAATCTGATGTGGGTTCCTTTATATATTGAGAATATGTGTGCTGGGGCAGGCTGGGGGACTATGAGACACTGCCTGGACTTTTTAAAACCATAATCTTTAGAATTTGGAATGATTCTACCTGACTGAGAGACATTATCCTATTAAAAAAAAAAAAAAAAAACCACAAAAATTTATCGCCAGCAATGATTTTCTTGACAGAGGAAAAACTGTAAGCAAGCCATACCTCTTCTGACTCTGACATCTAAGTTTCTGTGACACAAGTTGTTCCTACACATAAAATGCCAGTGAGGAGGCTGTAGGATCTGGTTTATGTTCTTCTATACTCTACTAGGAGACAAGGTTTTCTACATTTCATTAGTTTTTCTTTGTTAGTCAGCCGTGTGTTCTACAGTGCTTATAGCTGCTTCACTGCGTTGGAATACGCAGAGGTGCACTTTGCAAGCTTTGAAAGCTCTGGCAGAGGTGTACTTGCTGTCCTTATTCCGTAGCTCTGGGGAACAGGACAGTGCAGATTTCAACATGAAAGTTAAAAGGCGAATTCTTTTGTTATTTCCTGCATCTTACTGATGTCCATTCCTTCCATAGGCCCCTCTGATTTATCATCCTGAAGTTACAGAATGGCTGTAGCTGATGTTCTGTCAAAGCTGCAAGGGGAATAGCTAACAGCTGTGTATGGATTGTATTGAAAAAGCCGCACATCCTATGATTGTACTTGTTCCTTTCTAGTTGCAGTTGGAAATGGTACTAACAGATGTAGTTTAGTAGTCTGGGCAATTTACGAGTTTTTTGCCTCAAACATAACGTGTCCAATGGAGTGTTTAGACTTGATAGTTAATACAAGATGGTTAAGCCACAACTTACGAGCTGAAATGCATCTAATGTTATCTAATTAGTTCTGTATTTACAACCTAACAGATTCTTATTTTCTTTCTCCGTTTCCTTCTCAAACATATGACTCTCGTATATGTGGACACATCTTGACATGGCTTCCTTCTCCTTTGTCCAAAAGAAAGGGTACACAACACTTGAGATCAGGTTCCAAAATGAGGCGTTAGCGAGGCATTACCCACTTAAAGTGAATTGAAAAATGATTGAAAATGCTGATTCAACTGCCCCCAGCTGTGAAGATATCACAGTTTTTTCTCACTGAAGACTCCCAGAAACCCAAAGTTCTCTGCATGCCAAGAAGCACCTTGGTGCTGCTCTGTATGCCAAGAAGCACAGTTTAACTGGGTGCTATTGTAAGGCAAAGTCTGGGGGGAGATTCAGAGGCCAGTCTTCCTCTGCTGAAGGCCCCTGAGGCAGCCAAGCAAGACTGTGTTCTAAGAGCACATCAAAAGCACTTGGACAGGAGAAAAACTCATCACAGATCACAGAATGGCCCTAGCAGGAGATGGTTTGAACACACTCATTTTACAACAAGGTGATAGCCAGAGAGCATTTGGCAGGACGCAGGAGGCCCACATTCATTTTTTACCTATCTATCTGACAGGGTTCAAAAGTCCACACCTCAATTTCTCCTAGGGGTGCCCTGTTTATGCATTTTACCCAATGACAGTTTCAGATAAAACCTATAATACTTCTTTATATCAATCATTGAACAAAACATAAAGGAACAGCTTTTGGTGTTCAGACTGGAGTCTGAGATTTCCTATTCCTTCTCTCTCTCTCTCTCCCTGCTCTCCCATTTCCCTTCACCCAACCCCACCTCAACTACCAGTTAGCTCTAATACACTATGTGTTTGGATTCACACTGTAAGACACCCAATTCTGCATGCATTGGGTTAAGTGTTTTTTATCCAATTTATCTCCAAGATTTCATTGTGGGAGCTGAATAAACTTGCAAAACTTGGTGAGTGGGTTCCTAGGTCCCTGGTTTGAATGTATGTGTTCCTACAGGGAAGCAAATAGCATCCCTCTGAGAAAAAGTGGTAAAGCTATGTTGTGAGTAGGCTGATATGGAATGCAAATATGTAGCTTCACCTAGACAAAACTGTGCAAAACATAACAAAAAAATCTTCTGTTTACATTTTGAGAGCACTAAACTCAGGTATTGTCTTGAAAACGTCATTATGAAAAGGATAATATCCAGTTGTAGTCACACACCTTAGTGAGTCATTAAAAGTGAAATGAATAGCAAACAACCTGAATTAGCAAGAGCATGCCTACAGCTACAGCTTTAGGTTTCAGGTTTTTTAACTTCTTTCTCTTCTGTTGTCTATGATAAGTCACAAAAAAATTCATTCCTGTTTTTTCCTCATTATCTTTCTTCTTTCCTTGATCTGGCTTAAGGACTGCCCCCAAGGTACAGTCTGTAGCTTACAGGTATTTGTTCTTTCGTTTATGAACATCAGCCTTGACTTCAGCAGGAGAGAGATTTTCCTTCCGTAAGGTACAATGAAGTAATCAGGTGCAAGAGCATCCTGTCCTTAACAGGGTGATTAAGATCTGTTAAAGTCAGCATCTTATTTTTACTACACATATCAAGGCCTTATCTACTGCAGAAGTTTGGACTGCTGTAATGAGATCAAGAGAAAGTGTCTTCATCCTAGGGTAACAGTCCACTGGGAGTTGTACCAGTTTAACTATTTCAGAAGGAAACCACACACCCACCACCATATCTGTACTGATGCGAATGCAGACCAGGCTTATGTAAAATGTGCTATGTTCATGACAGGAAAAATTCAGTGGGTTTTGATAAATATGCAAGAAGGATAAATTCAACAAAAATTAATTTCCAAATAAGCAAAAAGAATTGCTGAAGGACACTTTTTAATTTAAAAGAGTAACATTCTAAATAATTCTTGTTACTCATAGAAAAAGGTCGGTTGGGATTTCCCATAGATGTGAATCTGTTTTAACTTCCTCACAGGCTTCTTATGGAAAGTAAAGCTGAGATGCCTGCCATTTTTTGTTTTATGCAGCTTTATAAGGAAGGAGTTATTTATATATTTCTTGATTCTACTGCTGTTCTAGTGAAAGCACTTTAAAAATGTGTTCTTTCTCATGAGCTTTCAAGTGCCATAATCACTCAACCAACTTATGTCAAGCATGGCAAAACAAGCAAACAAGTTCTGTGTCACTTAAAAGTAAGTCCATTTGCAGTAAAAATGAGGCCAGTTCCAACTGCTCACCTGAGTTAGTGAGATTTTTATTGGTATCAAGCCCATCCTCTCTTTCAGCCAAAGGACTGAGGAACCTTGTGTTGCAGGTGGTATTACATTCAACTATGAACAGTTTGCCTGTTGAGACCCTGTATTTAAAAAGTGTGTTGAGACCCTCAGACAAGGAAAAACCTGTAGGTGCAGGGTACAGACTCCCAGCACAGACAGTATGAAATGTCAGTGCCAGGAGGAGCAGGACCCAGGAGGAGCAGGATGTAGTGTTGGGTTGTACGGACACACAGATATTGCGTCCAAGGACATGATGTAGGTGTACCTCAGATGGCTTTAACTTACTACTGCCCTAACCAACAGTACTACACCTGTGTTCACGTGGGTTTCATCAGCTGAGGGCTTAAAAACACTCTGAAGAGCCTTGTAGCATCTATGCTGAGCTCCTTTCCATCACAATTGGACAGCTAGTGATAATGGAATAACCTGTTTAAAGTTAGCTTAGATATCAAAGTCACTGCTTAGGATCCTGGTATTCTTGTATTTGGATTTCAGATTTAGAGAAGGGACCTTCTACAGGTCCTTTGTTGGGAAGATGTTGCTGTCTGTGGGGCTGCAGCGTAATTCCTGTACTGTTTTTCTTTAACAAGAACACACTCATAACTCCATCCAGAAAAATGTGTGCTATAATGAACCATTTTGCCAGGTTAAATGGCATTTAACAGAAGTGAGGACCTGGAGAAAGTTGCCTACTATGCCCACAAGGCATTACTGGAGACTGCTGGTGAGGTGGATTCCCTTTAC
This sequence comes from Platalea leucorodia, assembly GCF_965183815.1. NCBI lineage: Eukaryota > Metazoa > Chordata > Aves > Pelecaniformes > Threskiornithidae > Platalea > Platalea leucorodia. The sequence goes on from NC_138824.1 coordinate 74,984,340, forward strand.
TTTCACATTATCTTTTGTTCTTTCTGATTACATAGACAAACAGCATTCTCAGTAGCTCTTCAGTCCCTAGTTGTCCCAGAGTCCTCTCTCAGAGGGGTTTCCCAAAGTCGGATGTCACAACAAATTCATCACAGCTTCCTTATCAGTGAGTTTCTGTGGGCTAAGAGGGCTGGCCCCTGTTTCCCACCTTCTCATCCTTCCTCTTACCCATCCAAAGCACTGAGAGTCACATCTGGAAAGTCTCCAGGGGAATGATAGCACACAGCAGTAAAAAAAGGAGTGCAATGGAACATTTCACGCCTCAATTTAAACCATTGTTTTTCAAAGGAAATGTAACTTGAAATAACCATGTATTTCTTACTAAGTGGAAGCAAGTGTTATGCAAACAGAGTCATGTGTGAAAGTAATTCTTATTTTGCTGCCTGGACTCGTTGGGGGATAAAATAAAATAAATAAGTCAGGTCCAAACAGAAAATAGAACTCAAACCTCTGGAGCACATGGAACAGGGACTGAAAATGCTGTAAATCAGGGGAAGTCAATTGACTGCAGTAGGAAACATACTCTCTTTGTGCACACCTGTAGGTCAGAACTAGCAAAAGCACTATTAAAAGCAATATCCCTGTTTAATTTTTAAGGACTGTTTACAGATCAAAGTGCACTCATTATGAATATGGATGTCACGTTTAAATAGTTCCTGCTTTACTGCCATATAAAGTACTCTCAAAATATTTCCTTTTTACTGTGAAGTAAAACATTCTTGGCACCACCAGTCTTCCCCTGCTCTAAATATCGCTCCTACCAGCAAATAGTAGATATACAAAAGAATACATTTAAAAGTTTTTCACTATAGCTCACATCATCTCAGGTGGACATCAGCAAAAGTCCAAGCTACATAATCCATAGGACTCAGGAAAAGTTCTGGTTGTTTAGGACAGCTTCTGAGCCTGCTACTACAAGGGGGTAATACTGTACTCTGTAGATGGTCCCATGGATTTAACAAGAGTTTATATGAGGAGAGTTACTGAACACTAAGAGTAAGAAACCAAATACTAGTTCTCAGTAGCTCACAGGTGTGTCTTCCCTGGGCTTGAGGTCAGTGTCCCCATTTTATTGAAACCAGGGTATGCACCTACTGTCTCCTCCTGCTCTCAACCCCTCTACTATGTCTTCAGCCATCCTTTTTCCAAAATGCCTGCCCCCTCCCTCCACTGCAGGCTGTACAGCTTTCTTTTCATTTAAGTGCAAAGATGCCGTCATGTGCAAAGGAGCTCTTGAGCCATAAATCAATAGAGAGTGGGAATGTGTTTCACAAAAGTATTGTTATTCATTTTGTCCTTTTTATGCTCTTTAAGAAGATATTAGACTGAATGGATCTTTGATCTGATGTACTATGACATTCTTAGTTTCTTGTGGTTTTCCTCTTCTGTCCAGCCTTCACGGCACTGGTGTACAGCCTACCTCAACAAGCCCAACTGAGTTTTGTGTCTTGCTGTATCACCAGTGGTTCACTTCTAAACAACCTAGTCCTGAGATACAAACATCAGTAGCTAAAAATCAATAGCAAAACTCTTCGTACCATGTTCTTCCAGATGGTCTTTCTTCTCCAGAAAACATCCTTCAGAATAAATGGGCTTTGCAGTATGTTTTGAAGGTGGGTGCATTCTGGTCAGGATGAACTAAGGTAGGAAAGAGATTCCTCAGTAGGGCCCTTTGGTGAAATCACTCTGCCATCTGTCAGCTGGCCGTACAGTGTGGGGTTGTAGCTCAAGTGTCATAGTTTGGAAGAGGTAACTAGGACTTCCTAGTGCTTTCTCAATTTCCAGGTAAATAACCTTTGAACTTTTGATGGGCCAATGGCACTTTAAAAAAAGATTACCTGAACTCATCCTTCAGAGAGGATATTTGATATGAATGCTTTCCTGATATTTAAAGGCTCAGAACTTGTATTCTTCAGTGTCTGGGTTTAGCAGTGCTATCTTTAGTCTACAATACTTCAGATTAGTAGTGTAAATGTTATTCCGTGCATTTTGGAATTTCTGTACTACTTCTTACCTTCTAAATACACCAGAGGCCGTGGTCTTCAGTGAGATTGATACACTGGAGAGTTTGATAGTCTTGACTACAGTTATTCTCTAGCATGAGTCTAAATCAGGAAAAATGTGACTGGAGTGAATGCAACAATGCATGTGTAAAGGCAACATGACATGAGCAGACAGGAGACTGACCTACAATTTTTTTCCACCAGTGTAAAGTATAATACCTTTTTTTGATCCCTAATTTGAACTTTGTCTTGTACTTTGTGCTTTGTGTCTGTATTAGTTACTCTATGGTGCTATGAGTGTAACAAAGATCTCTTGCCACTTGTAAAAAGCACAGTAGGATTTTTTTTTTTTTTTTGTACAACCTGAAATTACAAAAGCAGCCAAGCAGAGTTTAGTCAAACTTAGAAAGCAAATATTTGAGTATGACTAAGTCTATAAATAATAGTAGCAATCAGCTCAGGTTGTTACCAGTTCAGAAATAAGGGTGTTGTAAATGCAAATGCTTTCATGTCATAATTATAATGCAGGGGAAATAAACATCCTTCAGCCTTATAAAATAGCTTGGAAAAAAGACACTAGGAAAGAAGTGGTCCTTATGCTTACCTTCGATTTAATCCCCAGAGGGGCAAAGTGTCTTCAGTTCACATCAGTTTCAGTTTGGGTTGACAGAGGTGCACCCAATGTCCCACAGAGTCTGCTCCTCACACCTGCTTGGGGTTTCTTTCATCCTCTAAAGCATGGATGGCCAACTTTCATATCCTAAAAGCTATTTTTATTCCCAGCCAGGTGCTATGGGGCCAAACAGATATAGACATATTGCTACAGTGCTGTTCCAATCAACCAGACCAAACCCAGATCTTCACCTTCTCCCTCCTACAACATGATATAGGACCAGGCCAATTGCTTACTGGCCAGTGTTCCCCAAGCCAGAAAAATGTCCTTACAGGCTGAGTCCTGGCCCTGAGCCATCTGTTGACTAGTTTGGCACAAGACTATTCCAAATCTCTTCCCTTTATTCTTCCTACCTCAAGGATCTGAGTGATTAGATTCCAACCTCCTTTCCAAAACCACCTTTTTTACAATACTGGCATTGTTTCTGCTAGTGACAACCCCTTCCTAAAAAATGAGCTTCTTCCTGTAAGTTATTCTGAAAGGTTCTGTAATACTAATCTGGCGTAGCCCCACCAAACAGCATTACCTTTTGAAACCTTTGGTAAGAATTGCTTGTCTCATTATTTTCCTCTTTTTTCATGCCAGTGGTTAGGTTTTTCGTATGTTTTCCTTTGTTTCAACTGAGATGATGTTTTAAAAAGATCTGCTAGAAAAAATCTCTCTGAAATCTCTCCCTCTCCTAAGGAGGAGGCAAAACAATTTTTATAATAATTGCTACAAGGTTTATTCTATTTTTAGTTATACTCACAGTAAATTAAAATAACCATCATAAAAATTAACCTTGTAATTAAATGAATGAAAAGACTTTAAAGCTAAAGGCTAGTGTCTGCTTTTAGTTATGCGAACGGAGAGTTGTGTGGCATAATTTCACTGACAGCACCAGTGCTGAGCTCCACGGTATCCACTGAAAATCAGAAGAGATGAGAGGAGGTGGAGGGTCCTTAACATGAGAAGCTGGTCAAGGAAAAGACAGCTATTAACTTGCTGATGTGCTTTGCCCTGGCCCATTGTGATTTATTTCTTTAATATTGTTCAGTGAAATATATTCATATCTGTAACAAAGTTCTGAATATTGACAAACTGAAGACTCAAGGATTTCCTGGTGGTGGATACATTTCTGTAGGAGGCAAAGAGCAGACACAGAGGAAAACTGTGGAGTGCATGGTGCACTACAATGTGCAACATCTTGATGGATGGGCAAATTTTTCCTTTTACTGCTCTAGATATCCCATGCTCTTTTGACCAAGTCACTGCTGGTTTATTACCTGTCCTTGGGACTCTGTAGCTGCTGCCTTGCCTGTATCAGTTAGGAACATCCAAACTGGAAATAAGGTACAACTTTTAACTGTGCAGGTAACTGATCATCAGGACTATTTTACTAGCTCACATGGTGTCCTTAAGTCAAACTTGGTTATTTTCCCAACAGATTTATTCCAATTTAACCACCCAGTTCACTGGACTTGATGCAATGGAAGAGTGTGGTTTATGTTGTGCCCCAGATCAGAGCAGATGCTCATGCCACGCCCCTTCGGATTTAAGGATCCCTGGATTAAACCCAGTGCTTTGGTTTATTTCCAAAGAAACTAAGTAAAACAATCAGAGACAGTCCCCGAACAAACAAAACTGTCCGCCTTGCACCAGTGGAAGTAAATTCATTTAAAATGTGTTTCAACACCTAAGCAGAACCTAGAGAAAGAAAGCTTCCCTTTCATTGGTAAGTTCCACCTCACCTGCTTAAAAATATTACCACAGATGAAGTTTCTCTTTTTAACAATAAACTATTTAGTAAATGTTGGGCTTCAGCCTCTCACCTTTACAGCCAAATCATTAATTATGACCTTTTTAGTGCTGTTATTAAACAGTTCCCCCCTTCCCCTTCAAATTATTTTCCTTTTCTAACAGTGAACCTTCTGTGTCAGTGGCTTGCAGACTGGAGCAGTTGTAACATATAAGTAGCATCCACAGATCAAAGGGGGAAAAAAGTTCACTAGAAAGGGGCAATGCAGCAAAGACAGGAGGAGGCAGTACACGGAGAGGCAAAGCAATGACTCCTCTTTCTTTGACCCTGTTATTAGCCGGGATTGTTTGGGGGTGGCTCTGCAGGGACAGCCATCAGGATTCACAGAAATGTGGAAGTTTAAATCATATGAGTCTCTGCCTTTTTAGGGGAGCTGAGAAGCCTGCAGGCATGTCTCCAGCAGAGGAGCACCCAAAGCAAGCAAGATGGACTGCCACGGGCACCTGCTCCCAGCAGGGCTGCCTCCGGCACTGGCTCTGCTATGGCATGGGCACTGCCTGGGGAGCCCTGCACGAAGGGAAGGGTGCTCATCTGAGGAGGGTCCATCATGATCACCCTGGAGACTTCCCCAACACCGTTCACAGAAAGAAGGAGCAACTTTTCCCTTTGAATAAAAGAGGCCTTCCCTTTACATCTGCCCAGACATTGCTCCCAGAGGGGATGGGAGGGCATGGGGGAATCTGCTCTTGGAAGGGCTGAGACCTGCATTACCCAATACATTGGCTCAACTACAGATGCATCAGGCTTGTATACTTGCATTTGTTCAGTGTGAGTGAAGACTACAAAGCTGACGTGTTCGGTGTGAGAGCCAAGGCCACTTTTGCCCTTGCTCACGCATTCACTGAGGCTAACCGCCGTCTGGCCGCTTCCCAGGCTGCCATTCACACTGCACTCCTATCCTGGTGGGAATGCTTTCCCTTCTCTGCTGAATCTTCAATGCATTTGATTAGGGACCTGCTATTGAATTAGTGTGATGTGATCAGCAGAGTTGAGAGGCAGTCGTCTCATAGCTACCTGTGGCATTAAAATTGAGATACCTTTTTTCTTCAGTAAGTTAAACTTCTTCCTTCCTTCCTTCCTTCCTTCCTTCCTTCCTTCCTTCCTTGCTTCCTTCCTTCCTCGCTTCCTTCCTCCCTCCCTCCCTTCCTTCCTTCCTTCCTTCCTTCCTTCCTTCCTTCCTTCCTTCCTTCCTTCCTTCCTTCCTTCCTTCCTTCCTTCCTTCCTTCCTTCCTTCCTTCCTTCCCTCCTTCCTTCCTTCTTTTCTCTCTTTCTGAGTTACTACAGAAGTTGAAATCACCTCAGAAATGAAACAGAGATCTGCTGCCACCTTCTGATCACTTGGAAATCCTTCCATGTCCCCAACACAGAAACAGCGCTGTGTAATAGAAGTGGCTACATTTCATTAAATGTTGAAAATATCCTTCTGTCATCTACAGCTGTACATTATATTAGTTTTCATCAAAAATACACTGAGAACTTTGGAATGAATAAAATATTGAGTGAAATATTTAGGGAAGGGGTCCCACTTTTGTGCATAAAATACAGGAAAGCATTACATGCCCAGTTCCAGTGTAGATATCCAAAGTTCCTAGTGAGCTCAGTCAGTGTTAGAAGTCGAAATACTTTTGTGTGTCATGCCCCAAACTGGAAACAGCCACAGAATCCAGATTATTCTGAACAATCACAAGAACTTTAAACCCATCACTACTTTCATTTATTAAGAACCTCTTAAGTTTATAGTTTGTAATATTTGGCATGGCAGGGATGGAAAAGGAGACATGCAAATAGCCTGTTCCTGTTGATGGAGTTTTTAAAACACTCAGGGGGCTATCCCTTGGCTGCCCTGTAATCACTTATTTCAAACCTTGAATTATTCTGGTATGTAAATACTGATAATAGCTAAATAAAACAGAAAGTGGCCACATACACATGTGTACACCATATTAATCTGTCAGGATATTTTCCTGGGTCTTCAGAACCAAACTCCTGACCTTTACCACTTGAAATAAAGGCTCTTTTGTCTATAAGCAAAGTAGCAGGCTGAACAGTAATTTTGGCCAGCCACAAGAAAGACAGCATTAAGCATTCACTTCTCAGAGGCATCAATATTGCTAATGATTTCAAACCCCTGACTCAGGCCTCCTGAAACCATTAGACAGGCCTTACGATCATCAGCACTTAAGACAACAATAAAGATGTAAGGAGGTTTTTTATTTTCATCTGTTTTTTGAATCTTTACAATGCTGTGTTTTAAATTTTCGTCAATTACCCTGGCAGACAAGTTTTAGGGGAAACTCAGCTTCTCCTGTGATTACCTGGCTGTGGGAACTGGGGTTTTAAGTGGGAAAAAACCACACACACAGAGAGACACACAGAAGAGCCCCAATGAAAATGTTAAATATTGGATGTCTATGAAATCAGAAAAGTCAGCAGCATGAGCATAAGTTTTTTGCAGCCCACCAAAGTGCACAGAATATTAGAGCCCCCTTAAGCTGCCATTTAATTATGGGTGGTGTCTCATTACGGGGGTGATGGCAGCCCTCCTCAGACTGACTGCTTAGGCTCACATGAGCTTTGCCACCTGGGAGGAATATACCTTGCTGCACCCCTGCTTAGGCATTGTAGGTCCTCGCATCCGCTGGCCCCAGATGCTGCTGTGCCTGCAAGATGAGCTCAGCCCCTTGCCCAAAGGCAGAGCTAGCTGAGTCGTACACTGTGCCTCATCCAGTCATGGGGAAGACCATGCCTGAAAAGCCAAGTCCTTCTACATGACTTCATCAGCCTGGATCACAGAGAGAAAACTGTGTTTATCATCTGACAGGCAATGTCAAAACTGAAAGTCTTCAGTGAGTTAGGGAGAGGGACTGGGGACCCTCAGGTTTTTTTGCAGAGCTTAATGGAGGCTGATATTAAAAGAATGCTCAGAATCCAGCCTCAGAAAATCAAGAAGGGTGATGATCCCTAAAAGCAAATCCCTGACAGCATTAGTCTCTTCTGAAAAATCTCAGCAGGAGTTTTTAATCAGGGTCAGCCTTGTAACAAAGAGACAAGTAATGATTTCCTATAGTCTGCAAAATTCTGATGAGAGTAAAGTAAACACTGTTATTACAGGGTTACAGAGTCAATTTCCTATCACTTTTCACTAGGTCTATTGTAGGGAAACATTTGGGTAACCACATGTTGTGCTAAAAAACCCTAAACACTAGCAACGTTTCCTTTTTAGGTAAGGAGACTTGTGAATGTTTTAAAGCCTGATTCGGTAATTTGGGCCCTCTTTTACTCTGAAAAAGAATGGGGGAGAAGGGGGAGGGTGCCAAAACTATATTGCACATTACCAGATTTCCAGGATTCTGCGTTTTCTTACTCATTAAACTTCACATTGAATATGCATCACTTCTCCGCACACAGTTCCAGCCCTAGGGATTGCACAGTCCAAATGTATTTTAATTACACTATTTATTATTTAAATTAATTTAATTACAAAAAATAACAGACTCTGCACATGTTCGAAAATGCCATGCTGTACAACTAAATCTTGAGTAATTGTTAAATTTCTTGCAGGCCTCCTGCTAGGAAGTACTGTTTTTCTTTAAAAGTGAGAACACTATTATATCCGTCAGTGGAAAGTTTACACATTGTATTTCTTCTTTCATATGCCGTTAAACATGAGGCTCTCTCATTTCCCCCTTTCTTCAGAAGGCAGGAGACCCATCTGGTAATATTCTGCAGATCAGCATTTCTTAAGGAGAGTTTGATTTAAGTGGTGGTTTTGTTGAAGGCAACGAAAAAGAAACTTATGAACCTGGGTTGCAGCACTATGTCTTGGGTTGTTATTAAAGTTACTCTGTGCTTGTTCCATGCCAAAGACAGAGCTGTCTTTAAACTGCAGAGAATAAGTAAGAGGTATTCTTTTAGTTCTCATCCCACTGTATTTTGGACTTGCAGCAAAGAAAAAATGTCCAGTGTTTGCATAGCCCTTGACTTGCCAGCTGATTTTGTTTTGAGAGTTGAAAACTGATGTGAATAAAATAAGAGCTCCTTCATAAGCTCATGTGTTGTTAAAGTTCTAGGAAAAAAAAAAAAAACAAAAAACTGAAAAGAACGTTTTTCAAGATTGGTAAGTGTCTGCGTGCCTTTTCACTTCTGTTTTCTGGCTGGCACTGGGCACACAGGTGTTGAGATACTGCAAGAAAGATATTACCATCTTTCTTCCCTGAACGAAATCGAGTGATTGAGCCTCTTTTCCTTTCTCTCTCTGAGCTGGGAATCCAAAGCAAAATGTGTGAAAACTGGGAATAAAGCTTTCTTGGCTG